>NC_139570.1:26733607-31620594 GCF_965112155.1 Podarcis liolepis
ACATTAACGCAGTAGCAAGAAGATGATCAGAATCCCCCTTAGGATCTTGAAATATGGGTCCCCTCAACAAAAATTTAAAATTCGGCTTTGTAATTCGGAATTTATGTGATGTGATGTGATTTGATTTGATTTGATTTGATTGGTTGGTTAATAAAAAATATTTTTTAAAAAAATATAAATAAACCTGGGAGCTTCTGCATGCAAACATTCATGTGTGTGTGTGTGCACGTGCGTGTGTGCGCACGTGCACAGTTTCTTTCTTTCTTTCTTTCTTTCTTTCTTTCTTTCTTTCTTTCTTTCTTTCTTTCTTTCCCTTTCTCTTTTTCTCTCTTTCTCTCTCTCTGTCTCTCTCTCACTCTCAACCCATTTTCCAGTAATGCTGCCATCACCATACCTACCCAGGCAGTTGAATTGAATAGAAAGTAGTGGAAAATATGCAGGAGCCTTGATTAAGAGGGAGGATTGTCTGCAGGAGTTAGCAAACTTTTTCAGCAGGGGCCTGGGCCACTGTCCCTCAGACCTTGTGGGCGCCAGACTATATTTTTGAAGGAAAAAAATGAACAAATTCCTATGCCCCACAAATAACCCAGGGATGCATTTTACTCATGAGCACACATTCTACTCATGTAAAAACACGCTGATTCCCAGACCCTCCACGGGAAGGATTTAGAAGGCGATTGGGCCGGATTTGGCCCCCAGGCCTTAGTTTGCCTATCCATGGTCTACTGCAAGACAGCTGCTTAGAAACAAGCAGAGGGCAAAGGGGTGGAGCTAGTGCATTTGTTCAAGCTCCTGATGTGTTCACTTAAGCCCATTATGGGCAGAAGAATGGGGCTATTTTAGAATCATAGAATCAAATAATTTTAGAGCTGGGAGGGATCCAAAGGGTCATCTAATACAACTCCCCGCAGTGCTAGAATCGTGATGACATTTCACATTTCACAATTTTAGTTTGCATTTTGAATGTAAATTCTCACAATGAAAACTTTATTGGCATCTCTTGGTGGTTCTGGCACACAACCAATATGAAATCTCCTAAGGTTGCAACCCCACTTACCTGCAGAGAGTGAGCCTCCTCAAATTCAACAAGTTTTAATTGTGAGTGGACATGGCTAGGATTGAAGTCTTACGTTGTCAATTATCAAATAATAAGCAGCATTGGAATGTGACAAAATAAGACTACGTATCAGTTTCTAAATATTGTTAGTTATAGTAAAAATATAGTCATCTACTAAACACAGTTGCATGACAGCCACCCAATATTATTAATTACTAACTACCATTGCACATCAGTTAGTAAATGCTACCAAATATTAAAATAGCATGTGCAACATTTACCAGATATGCGCAGATGCAAATGCATATTAGCAATTAAGTAATAATATTCAAATACTGAAATCCAAACTTTTTTATATATTAAAAAAAGATTTAAGAGAATAATGATCACTGCAATCCTATCCGTACTTGCCTGGAAGCAATCCCCACTGAACTCAATGGAACTTACTTCTGAGTAGACACATAATCAATTGTTCAGCAAACCACTTAAAAATTCGTTCATGTGCTTGAACACATGGAAATGGCAAACAAAGGCACCTATAGTTAAATTCCAAGTCAGAAAATGGGTTAAGTTACCTGCATTCTCCCACTGATTATCCTATCCTGTTGATTTTAGTGAGATCTCCATTCAACTAACTTAGTCTGGATTTAAGAGAAAGATCACAGTCTCACGTATTGTACATGCTTCCAAGTTGTAAGCTACAGCTTAGCTTCCATGTAGCCACATCTGCCCTTGAATTTTTAAACCATAGTAAATAGGCATGCATGATGCAAATACAGGACGAGTTATACTTTAAGGGGAGACCCTTGAGGAGGCCTTTACATTCTTTAAAAATACTGTTGCTTCTCTAATTTGCTGGTGCAGGGAAGACTCCTGTGGTCCTCCAACTCCCATCAACGCCAACCAGCACAGCCAGGTGTCAGGGATGATAGAGGTAGTAGTCCACCAACATCTGAGCAGCCATAGGGTCCCCATCCTTATCCTAGGGCTTGTCCATACTTCTGCTTGTCCCTTGCCTAGACAGCACAGGTCCGGGCAGTTTTCCACTTGTCCCATGCTGTCTAGGAACAGGTCTGAGCAGTTTGCCTTTGCCTCCCTGCTTTCCCCTGGAAAGCCCACTTTTTAGCACTAAATCAGAGCAAATGGCAATCTGCGGGAAACCCAATTGCTGTTGGTTCCAATGCAGTGTTAAACCATGGGTTTTCCCAGGGGAAAGCGGCAGGGCAAATGAAAGAGTGGATGAGTCCCTAGTGAATGTGTTCTGATGCATATTTCTAGGTTCCTTCCTTCCTTCCTTCCTTCCTGTCTGTTGTCAAGACTGATTTGGGTTCAATGTTGTTATAGATTTAAGGGGTAAAAGGGTAAAGGGACCCCTGACCACGAGGTCCAGTTGTGGCCGACTCTGGTTTTGCGGTGCTCATCTGAGGGAGCCAGCATACAGCTCCCGGGTCATGTGGCCAGCATGACTAAGCTGTTTCTGGCCTACCAGAGCAGCGCACGGAAACACCATTTACCTTCCCACCTATTTATCTACTTGCACTTGACGTGCTTTCGAACTGCTAGGTTGGCAGGAGCAGGGACCAAGCAACGGGAGCTCACCCTGTCGCGGGGATTCGAACCGCCGACCTTCTGATCGGCAAGTCCTAGGCTCTGGGACTCCCCTAAATCTTAGAAATTAATAGATTCTAGAATTCTGTTTATTTGGGATATGAAGGGAGAATGCAAGCTGAAGAGGAAGTTCTGGGCTAGCTTATGCAAAACAACCTGGCTGAGCTAGGGCCATCAAAGAACAACAGAGGGCCATTTGCAGTACAAGAGAACCCCCTCCCCCCTGCCCCGAGGTGTGAACAGAGACAAGGGTTTGAAAGATTGCCAGGGTAACTGTGTGCTTGAGGGAGTCTGGGAACAAAGGATTTCTAGGTGGAAGGAGGAGGAGTAGAAAGAGCTGAGATTCATCTTGGGCAGGCAGGCTGAAGGCCGCCTGCGCTGCTGTGGGGTACAAGCCATGCTGTAAGATCTGGACTCCCTCCATGCTAACTAAAGGTGTAAATAGATGAACAAACCATATTCCTTAAAGCTACAACAGTCTCCGCAGTGTCTTCCATTCTCCAAAGGGACACAGACCCCGTGTGGGTGCCTGGGACCCCATGGGTTCATGCCACCTCTCAACATAGAGAAGGGCAGGCACCTGACTTTTGTAACAATATCAAGAGACTTAAACATGCTTCAGTCCATTTGCTTGTTCACATTTGTATGCCAGGCTCCCCCCGACCCCCGCTGCAATTGCCTAGTTGTTGCAAGGAATCCTGATTTCTTCCCTGAAGGAAGTTATTCTGTGGTGAGGAAATGGCAGCTTTTCGGCACTTAAAATGATGAGGAAATGCATTTCTCCCCAGGGCTGGCTCAAGGTATTTTGCTCTCTAGCTGAGGAAAAAATTCACTGCACACACACCATTGTTGTGGTAAACTGGTAGGGTAGAGAGTGGGGGGAAGGAAATCAAGCAGCATATAGAGGAATGGATCTTAAAAGCTTATGTGTTACTTACTAAAGCACATCTTCCTGCTCTGCTTTTGTAAAACACTGCATTAAATATTTACACATATCCATTTCCCCTACAAATACTACCTTTCAACAGTAAGTTGGATGATATGCAACAGAATTGTAATTCAACTGTAAAAATAAAGCATTGTTATCTTCTTCTTTAAAAAATGTGAAGCCTAAATAAATGTGCCTCTTTCTTTGGCTCTGCTTCTGTGCCAATTGTCTGGCATTAAAAAATGTAGCAGGTGACAATTTCCTTTCTAGTTATGTCCATGCCAGGAAAAGGCCTAACTTTCTGCAAGGCCAGCTGCTGGCACAGAAGCATGGTCTATAGAAGGGAGAGCCCTAAGCTTGGGGAAGAGTTTTCTTCTAACATATGTACTGCATTGTGAACAGTATTATTACGACCCAGTCAAGGGGTTTGACACTGCAGTCTTAAGGCTAATCCACACTTCCACTTGTCCTATGCCTGGAAAACATGGGTCTGAATGGTTTCCTTTCCTTTCCAAACGTTTTTATTGGTTTTCCACTTGCCTCATGCTCTCCAGGCACTGGCCTGAGTGGTTTTCTGTTTGCCCTGCAACTTTCCCTGAGAAAACCTGCTCCTTAGCCCTGAATTGGAGCAAACATCAGTCCACTGAAAACCTGATTGATGTTTACTCCAGCTAAGAGGTAAAGAGAAGGTTTCCCAAGGGGAAAGCGGTGGGACAAGTGAAAATCAGGGTGAGCCCTTAGGCAGCAAATACTAGGATGCTAAATTCCACTCTACTGTATGGGGAAGGGACGCAGCTCAGTGGTAGACATCAACACTGCATGAAGAAGGTTCCAAGTTCTTTGTGTATAGCACCTCCATAAGAAAACTTTTGAGAAGCACTTTCAAAGTGCTGTGCGAGATATTGCTTTGAAATGGACTTTGCAAGGCCCAGCAGTTGGGAGATAGTGCTTTGAAAACGGGCTCAGCAAGGCTGGACTATCTTGCAGTGCCTCTGCAAGATCTGTTTTAGCCACCTTCATGCTTCCTGTGCAATCTGCTACTGTATATGATATTGAATGAAGGGCAGGTGGGTGTGTCTTGGCCTAAATGGGGAGGGAGCTTAAAGGCCTGATTTGGTCCATGGTCCACCTGTGGCCTAAGAAGGGTGTGATTCCACCCCCCACCTAAAATTCTATTGCTATCCTTTTTACATGGCATCAGGAAAACCATCCCAGCTGTTGAACACTCCAGAAGCAGCCTCCCATGTTCCTCATTTGCTTTCACCTGGAAATGCTGTATCTGCAATACCTGAGAGCTGGACAGCTTTATTTCACGTTAAAAGGAAGTACAGGAAGCCAGATAAATGCTTCACTAAAGGAAGAAAGTTAAAAGGAGATCCCTCAGCTTCAAGCCCTACATCCTTAAATCTATCATAAATTTAACCCTGGATTTTCTTTTTCCCCTCCCTCAAGAATAGTTGAAAACCGCTTGACTCAAAATATCCAGTGCCAATCCTAAATTCACTTAAATTAAGTAGAAACAACTGCCTTAAGGTTTGGGGAGAATTTCTCTCTCCACCCCAATAAAGCTGCAGAAAATGAAGACTCAATTTTCACAAAGGAACAATATTTTCAGAAAACTGGTGTAATGGGTCTTGGCCCAGTCTCCATAGAATTATCTTAGGATTCTCCTCCATTCAATTTAGACACACAATTATATGCAGCATTTCTTTTCATTCTTGACATACCTGTTTCTCCCCACTTGGCTTTCTATAGTTCAGAAGAAGCTCCACAGCCCCCACCACTTCTTTCCTTATTGCATACAAGAGAGCATCACCCACGTAGACACTGTGGCTCAGTAGCATCTCCATAATCTCCAGGTTTTCATTCTCTATGGCTATTAAAAGGGCACTGCGTCCAAGAGGGTCCATGCAGTTAATGTTGATGTTGTAGTAGATTTCAGCCTCCTCCAAGGCATGCTTCACACTGGCATAGTCCCCCTTTTCCACAGCACTGAGGTAGGCCTTCTCCTCCAATGACAGTTCTGCTTCTGCACGCACAATCTGCAAGGGGATCCGGTCTCTGTAGGGCGAGTAGTTCACCTTTTTGTAGTACAGCTGAGCCATTGTTCATAACAACTGGGTGACCTGAATGGGGGGAGGGGGGAGAAAGAGAGCAGTTCTTTCAGATGGAGCTACAAAATTTGTTACTTATCTTGTGCAGGAACAAAGAGATCAGCATTATACTGAGTCAGACCATTGGTCCATCTAGCTCGATATCACCCACACCTACCAGCCCTACCTAAAGATGTCAGGAATTGAATATGGAACCTGCTGCATGCACATCAGATGCTTTACCACTGAATTACAACTCATCACAAAGTCCTTGGTGTGTGTGTGTCCCATACTGCACATTCACCCCCTTGATTTGCAGTGGAGAGGGAGAGGGGAGGTTCTTCGTGTATACAACTAATAATTTTGAGCCAGTGTGGTACATTGATTGAAGCAAGGGTGGCAAATCTGTGCCCCCCTAAAAACTGTTGGACCTCAAGTCCCATCAGCCCCCGACAAGCATGGCCAATGGTCAGGGATGATGAGAGATGAATTCCAACAGCATTGGAGAGTTATAGGTTTCCCTTCCCTGGGCTAGAGTTTGGGGCATCACTTGGGAAAACCCAAGTTAAAATTACTGCTCAGCCACAAAACTAATGGGCATATGATTGGCCATAGTTGGTCATAGTAAGTCAGCACATTGGTACACATACCCCAGTGCCACCAACTTTGACTGGCAGCACTCCCCAAGATCTCAGGTAAAAGTCAAATGGAGATGCAAGGCATTGAATCTGGGACCCTCTATGTGGCTAACTACTGTGACCCACCAGACATGGCTGGACTCCAGTCTCCATCAGCCACAGCGTGGGACAAGGTTCAGGGAGAATGGGAGCCATAGCCCCACGACAACATTTGGAAGTCTACAGGCTAGCCACCCCTGCTCTATGTGCAGAACATGTGCTCTGCCACTGAGCTATGGGGCCATGATATGATGAACATTATATTAACATAGACACTTATGTAACTATTCTAGCTGTTCCAGGGACCAGCTGTTCCAGGGACCAGATAGATGGTGATGATGATGATAATTTAATAAGTCAAAAGCAGTAGTCAAAACCAGGCTCAGTAGCTTATTGGCAGCTAGTTTTTACATGAAAACAGCCCCTCCCTACTCCCAGAGGTACAATTCACTCTTGATGGAATGTCATCAAATCCCATCACTTTTGGGTGACTGGCTCCTTTCTATTGAAAGTGCACGGTAGCAAGAAGACCCCCTGTGCTAGCCATCCCAGGATCCACAGGACTGTTGATTCTAGAGATGACTAATGTAGAGTCCTGATCCAATCTGGCTCATTATTTGCTCAGAACAATTCAAGTGAGCCCAACTTTGCAGTCAGAGTGCTGCAGATTCCTACTCCCATGTCGAGTGTAATGTGGGTAAATTGTGCATAAGCCCAGTGCCTCTTGTTTTAGAGCAGCTGGGGCAGATACAGGTGTAAGGTGGCTAATGGGCACTAATGACTTCAAAGCTCCATGTTCTAGCACAGTCCGCCTCTAATGAGCAAACGTTTACTTTTGTTACTTTTTCCCAAAAGAACCGGATCTGACTTTTCCCCAGTGTGCTCTGTGTGACCTTGCAATCATTTTATTTGCATTCTGACACGTTTAATTATTTTTAGTGCAACCTTCTCTCTTTTCTCAATTTATAAATAAACCTGAAGATGGCTTGAGTATACAAAAAAAAAAAAAAGGAAAAGGAAAAGGAAAAGCTTCACTGGCTCCCCATGGTCTCCCTACCGAAATAAGCTCTTCCCTTGAGCAAAAAGCTGAAAATTGAATTTCAATTCTTAGTATCCATTAGGTCGCCTGGGGAATGAAAGGTCCCCAACCAACAAGCAAGATAGTCTGTACAATGGAAGGAAGACGGGTGGAGGGAATCATTACCTCCAGGGAGTATTGAGTTAAGTCCTTAAGTACCATAGTTATTTCCTTTAAGTTGTGGCCAAACCAAATGGACTATCATAGATCCTTCTAAACAAATCCAGCTGTGGCAAAGCAGAATTGCTCTTTGCTGGTGCCCTTGGAATAAGCTTTCTCATTTTTGTTTCCCACTAGGTGGTAAGATGAGTGTTTGCGGGAAGCAAATGACAGAGGAAAAACGGCTCTAGGGACATTGGAGTTGACACCACTCTCTCACATTCATGCCACCAATGAGATCATTGTCACCAGTCAACACCTGGCATCAGATCAGTGTTCCACGTTATCACAATCCTGCACTGTGTAAAGATAGTTGCTGCAGAGCCAGTCCAATTACTGAAGAAACAAACTGCCATTTCAGGCTGGGCATGAGATGGCCATAAGCTCTACTTTGCAGACAGTCCTCTATTTCAGGAATGTGGCTGGGGGCTCCCCTGTTTGGCCCTCAAAACACTCCCCAGGCCACACCCCTCTGTGTGCTCTGTGCTCTCCTTAAGTGCAGTTGCCTGACTGGAAAGTGTCACTGAACTGTGATAATGCATCTTGCTTGCCCAGATGCAAGATGCAGAGATGGGAGTGTGTCTTTCATGTGTGTGCATGTGTAGGAAACACTGACTTTCATATGACTGCAACGTATACCCAAAGGTAAGTTGCATCCATTGCCCCAATTACCACAGGCATACACCCCTTGAGCAAGGGATGCAGGTGGCGCTGTGGGTTAAACCACAGAGCCTAGAACTTGTCGATCAGAAGGTCGGTGGTTTGAATCCCCACGACGGGGTGAGCTCCCGTTGCTTGGTCCCTGCTCCTGCCAACCTAGCAGTTCAAAAGCACATCAAAGTGCAAGTAGATAAATAGGTACCGCTCCAGCAGGAAGGTAAACGGCATTTCTGTGCACTGCTCTGGTTCGCCAGAAGTGGCTTAGTCATGCTGGCCATGTGACCCAGAAGCTGTACGCCGGCTCCCTTGGCCAATAAAGCGAGATGAGCTCCGCAACCCCAGAGTCGGTCACGACTGGACCTAATGGTCAGGGGTCCCTTAGGATGAAAAAAGTAAGGTTGACATATTTCAAACAGTGAAAATCTAGGCAGAAAAGTTGTTGAGCTTTTTGGGCAAAATTGCAAAAAATGCTGTTTTTAAGATATTTTGGTGGGGGAAACGGCATTGCCAATATAGGCTACCATACATCTGGATTTTCCTGGACTTTCCCCGGTTTTCTACCTAGACACTCCTCCGACTGCAGTATTCCAGATGTATCCAGGAAAATTTGGACGTATGGCAACCCTAGAAAAAGGTCCTATTGCCTTGCTCTATATCAGCATTTCCCAAACTTGGGTCTCCAGCTGTTTTGGGACTACAGTTGCCCTCAACCCTGACCACTGGTCCTGCTAGCTAGAGATGATGGGAGTTGTAGTCCAAAAACAACTGAAGTCCCAAGTTTGGGAAAGTGTGTCCTCCCTCAAAGAGGGCACGTGTTGCGGTGATACCTGGAGACTGACCTCCTATGTTGTGGGTGGGTATACAGTGGACGCTCGGGTTGTGAACATGATCCATTTGGGATGCACGTTCGCAACCCGATGTGTTCGCAAGCTGCGGCTGTGCACATGCAGGTTGTGATTCAGTGCTTGCACAAAGCATGATTTAGCGCTTCTGTGCGTGCGCGACCGCTGAAACCCAGAAGTAACCCATTCCGGTAATTCCAGGTTTCGGTGGTCTGCAACCTGAAAAAGCACAATCCTGGCCAGTGGGGGTGCAGTCTAAATGGTTTGAGCGACCAATATATGCCTATGCACATGACCCAAAGCTTCCTCTTTTGGCTCGTGCATTGGAAAACCCGCCCACCTCTCTTTTGTGATTGACCTTGCAATGCCGTCGTGTGTCGTCTGTCGTTGGGACAGGGGCACAGCAGGAATTTTCCCACTTGGCTGATTGGCTGTTGCCATTTCGGTTTCGCCTGCCGCGTAGCAATTCATCACAACTTGTAAGGTTGCGGATAGGCACTGGTTCAGGTGATAGGGATGGGAGAACGTTCTCGCCATCCCTATGTGAAGGGCATTCCGTTAAAGCAATCCAGGGACTCAACTTGGTTTGGTCAACCCCCGAGAGGGAGTTGTGCCTGTGCCTGAGTCCAGGAGAGCATCTGGGGGGGGAGTGGACATAGTCCATTCCTGGGCTTTCCGCCTACCTCAGGTATTCACCCTTGGCTGACCTATGATAGAGCTCTGGGTCAGCGCTACCTGCAAGAATGCAGGGAGCTATCCGAACCAGAGCCTATGCAACCATGCACTTTCTGTAATCAATAAAGTTGTGGCCTAAATTCTGCCAAAAACCAAAACTAAAATTTGAGTCAAATGTGTCTTTATTTAGGGGGGAGGTCTCTGGGTCTGAACACGCAAACTCTTCTCAATATTAAGGAGCCCTGTAATAGACAGGCTGCCTGGTCCAACCCTGTTAACAGATGGAATGGGAAATGAAACTGAACTAAAGCAACAGCTTCTCCCCATGAAGCACAATAACTAAACTGTATAGTGTTGCAGAACACACACACACACACACTTCCTGCAAGAGATACTCGATATAATAACTTCATTCATTCATTTCATTAATTTATACACCACTTGATTGTAAAAACAAGCAAACAAACCTCAAAGCAGTTTACAAAAAGATGAAATAATAATTAACAACCCTACTTTTTAAAGATACAAAAATTGAAATACTGAAACAGATTAAAATTACCACAATCATAAAAGGATATCATGTGGAAGTTCAACTCGGATGCCGCTGGAGATACATGAACCTCCCAAAGTCTGAACTCAAAGGGGTGAGCTTTTGTTCTCACAAAAATCTCAACAACTTTGTGCCATCTCTCCCCCATTTTCTTAAATTTGAGTCCCCCAAATTAGGGGGCATCTTATACACAGAAAGGTACAGTACTTGCTATAGGTTCATAGGAGGCAGATGCAGCCTTCCCCCTGAGGCAGTCATCAGTAAATCTCAACCACAGGGCAGACAATATCAAAGGGCATATTGACCCAGGTGGCACAGCAAAAAAGACAAGCCTCATGCAGGTAAAAGCCCAGTGCCTCACACACACACCAGGGGCAGATTTAGGACTGTGTGAGCACGCACTGGGTGCAGTCCAATAAGCGAGGCACTGAGCTTTGGGAAGGAGGTATGAGGCTCTGATATGGTAGAGTCCTCCCATTTCCTTCCCAAAGCCTAGGTAGCACTTTCCCATGCTGCTTTGGGAAGGCAGCATGAGGGGTGGGACGGGGCAAATTTTGGGCTCGGACAGGACGCCATAGTACCCAAGTCTGCCACTGCACACTCACATACATGTGGTCTGGCCCAATTGATCTAGAAGGGCAAATGCTTTCTGGCCAAACAGTGGTGGTGGTAACTGATGGCTTTAAATAATAGTCAGACAAATCTATGGAGCAAGGCAGGTCTAGCAGTAAGAAGACAGAGCCTCCAGATAGCGTATCTCTGAATGTCAGATGTTAAACACATTCAGGTGAGCTTCCCTGACTGGCCACTTCTGTAGATAATCAATGCCTATGATCTGATTTGATGGGGCTCTTCTTTTCTCCTTAAATCCACAAAAGCATCACTGCTTACATTCTTGCTTAACTAGAAGCACTTGAGGAGTCTCACTGAATCAGAAGGGGCACAATTTGTCCAATGAATTTCTTTGCTGTGAATTATTCATTCATCTCTGCAAAATAGCCTGCGGCTGCGCTCTCTCTCTCTCTCTCTCTCTTGCGAGTAGCTGATGCTAGGTGGAAACAGTCACATGCAATGTCCAAGATACTCTCACATTAAGGAACTTATGCAAGCTGCTCGTTGACTCTTACGTATCTGATCAGAAATGGCTGCTCTAGACTAGACAATGAGGGATTTGCAGACAGACATGTTAATCTAATTTCAGCCTTCATCTAAAATATTCGTGTAAGGAGTAAGCATCTTACACAATGCTGTAGATACAGACTCTGGGTCATACTCCTAATTCTTTTAACTTAAATGAACACCATCATGTTGAAAGGAGAATAATGATGAACTTGATCTGTGGATGTCATTTGACTATTGGAAATTAAGAGGCATCATTCCCCTCTTCATCATTACCCTAAAATTCATGCAACCAAAGTGGCTTAAAACTATTCAAATTGTCAAACAAATAAATCCAGAAAGAAAAATGGTACTCAGAAGCTTTACAATAAAGGGGGGCAGGAACCAACAGTGAAAAGATCCATAGTGTAAGATTATCTCAATTTCTTTCCGTTGTATGCCCAGCGGATGCATTCTCCTTGCTGAATTTAATTGGGTTGCATCTACATATTTTATAGGTTGCATTTCTGAGTTTCTTAAAATATATGCACTCTGGCCCACATCTCCATGTTAATGCCAGCATGCATTTATACCATCCAGGGCTTCAACCCACAGTGGGCTCAGAATTTGAAACATGCCATGCTTTCTTTCATCTGTTCTGCGTCTTCCAACATTCAGCTCCATCAGATGTCTACAAGTTCCAGTGTCATGAAAGAGGGAGAAAAAAACTTTTCTCTAAACACCTTCTCCAGGCCATGCACAATCTTACAAACTTCTATTATGTTACCTCTCACTTGTATTTTCTCTAAACAAAAACAAAAAAAAATTCAAATGCTGCTACTTTCTTCATAGGGGAGTCACTCTACCCTCTTGATTATTTTTAAAAAGCTTTTTAAAAGATCTTTAAAATCTTCTTAAAAATAAAAAAGAACTGTGTAACTAGAGCTTATATGTTGATTTTATTTAGGATATATTAAGCCAAATAAATACAAAGGTGTTAAAGACCGTTAGGAGCAAGTGCTACCCCCCCAACACTTGCTGCAAATTATTCTATGGACTCTCTCACTTGTTGTAATTATGCTTTTAAAACCCTTTCCCCTGCAATTGCTATCTTCCTGCAAGCCACCTTTGATGCTTCTAGTATAAATCTTGAAAAGGAAATTTCAAGAAAGAAATAAACCCAAATTATGCAGCTTATGAAATTGCCTTGATTGTAGTGGTACATATTGAACCACAGCCTAGTGAATTTTTACACAGAATGTGGTTACTGTATTCTTATTTATTTCAAGAAACGGATCATTCTGGGGTTTTTTACAGTAGCATCCTGTGTGGTAGGGAGGAGGCAAAGAGCTGCCCTCCAGACACTGGCATTGCTGCAGCTTTCTTGGATTGGGCTGAGGCAAAGCAGGGAGGTGGTAAAGTCTGGAATGCGCAAGCACACCAGCAGAGCCAATCCAGCACTCCAAGCTGATGTGCCTGTGCACCCCAACCTCACAAATGTCCTCCCCTGCTCCAGCCCAGTCCAGGTAAGCTGCAGCAATGCCAGTTGCAGGAGGCCTCATAGCTCCATCCCACAAGATAGATCAGCCAATGTGGATTGATTGAAGGATGAAAGCTTGAAAAACTCTTATGTAAAGCATAGGTGGGGGGGTGTATATTGGGATCTATTGGTAGGTCCCTGGGTGATTTGCAATAGAGCTACAAAGTTTCCCTACTTTAGTAGTTAAAGAATAGTATGTTAATTTGGTTTATTTTCTGGGATGGCTGACCTTTTGCTAATCATTTCTCTCTCTTGGATTCAGTGTTCCTCATTTGTAAAGTAAGAGTATTAATGACATGCCTTTGTTCAGCTCTGCTGCTTAATTTTAGAGCTGTGTGTTAGGACTCTTGATCCGTAGTAATTCAGATGTAGATTTGCACTTCTATATGCAAGTTCTCAGTGTGTGGCTCATGGGGTGCAAGTGGAAATTGACTCCTCTGCAAGACATCAATTGAATCTGTGCCAACCCCCTGCAGCCACTATTTTTCACCGTGCCACGGTTAGTGAACCTCAGTGCTTACTTTAAAGCATCAAGATTTTGCTCTGATTATTAGATTTTTATACAAAGAACCATGGGCGTAGCCAAGGGAGGGAGCAGGGAGGGGCAGCTCCCCCAAAAAAATAAAAATAAAAATACATAGCCAACTAAGAGTCTGCGCCCCCCCACCCTCAAGAAAAGGCCTATAGCCCCCTTACAAAAGGCCTGCCCCTCTAACAAACACCCTGGCTACACCCATGGAAAGAACATAAGACGAGTTTGCTGAAGCAAGACTCAAGCAAAGTACCCTCCTCTCCTGCAGTTTCCACAGCTGGTATTCAGAAGCATTAATGAATCCAATGGCAGAGGCAGAGCATAGCCATCGTGGCTGGTAGCCATCAATAGCCTCATCCTCCATGAATGTGTCCAGTCCTCTTTTAAAGTCATCCAAATTTGTGTCCATCACTGCTTCCTGTGGGTGTGAGCTCTGTGTTTTAGCTACATACTGTGTGAAGAACTGTCAGGGACTAGGCAGAGGAGGAATGGTGGAGACCGTCTCCCCAGCCTGACCCTTCCAGGGAAGAGGAAGAGGAAGAGGAAGAGGAAGACACAGTATAGATTTGCAACAGGGGTTTGAGGGAGGTGGCAGCTTAGAGGCAGAGGAGGGGGAAAGTTGGGAAATCATGGGAGAGCCAGAGCAGCTGGCTGAAGCGTTGTCATTAAAAAGCATTCCAGACCCTCCATCTCCCAGAACCCGGCGAGCCTCAAAAGTAGGAGAGCAAATAGCTCAAAGACCGAGGGCACATAGCATCACCCGTAGAGGAGATAATGAGAATGAGGAATGAGGAAGTAGGAGAGGCGAGGGGTGGAGATTCACTTGGGACAATGCCATTATCCAAGAGGCTGGGTTCTATAGCTTCTCTCTGTAAAGTTTGAAATAAAGAAGGACTGTAAGAAATTTATCCTTGCCTTTAAACTTTCCTGGTCAACCAGCCGGGAGCTGCTGACAGCACCCTGACAAGGACCTTCTTTTATCTTAACAGTATTCAGCTTCATTCAACATTCACAAGTTCTAGAGTTATGAGAGAGTACTTCTCCATCCACTTTCTGTGTGTCAGGCATAATTTTATAAATTTATAGCATGTCACCTCTTAATCGCCTTTTCTCTAAAGCAAAATAACCTCAATGCTGCAACCTTTCCTCATAGGAGAGTCTCTCCATCCTTTTAATCGGTTTGGTTGCCTTTTTCTGGATCTTTTCCAACTGCACAATGTCCTTATTGAAGTGAGGCAACCAGAACTACACACACTATTCCAAAAGCGGAAGTCCACAAGCAGAATCCAAGCACAAGAGCACTCTGCCCACTGCCTCCAACAATGCAGTGAAGGCAGAACATATACTTCCCCTCCTTCCTCCAAAATATGTCATGATATAACAGAAAAGCAATACATTTTTTAAAGGTAATTAGATTTTAAAAAAACAAAAAAACCTCACAGCTAATAGCTTCACAGTTGCCCAACAATATCCTTCAACTACCAAAAGCTGGGGTGGACAAGAGTGTCTTTAAATTCTACCCTTAGCACAAATAATGAGGGAGATGCACCTCACAAAGACGGGCCTTCCATAATCAGGGGTCATGATACCCCACTGCTGAAGATGCCTCTATATCAGAGGTTGCCAAGCTTGTGGGGCCTGTGGGCACATTCTGAATTTTGAGAAAGTGCTGTGGGTGCTAGTCATACTTTTAAAATGAGGCTGCATTTTAAATTGTATTTTAAATTGGTGTTTTTTCTATTATGTTTTTATTGTAATTTTACTGGTGTTAGCTGCCCTGAGCCCGGGTCTGGCTAGGGAGGGGGGATATAAATATTATTATTATTATTATTATTATTATTATTATTATTATTATTACTACTACTACTACTACTACTACTACTACTATTATTATCTCTCCCTATCTCACAAAGCACACATTATATACATGCTGCCACCCCCCCTCTCTCTCACACACACACTTCTCCATCCAGCACACAAAGGAGCCAACTACTAGGGGTTGAGATCCCCTTACATCCAATAAAATATTTGAGGGGGCCACTCCCCCCCCAAGTTGATGGCCATTGTCATTCAAATGATGTATAGGTGCTGCATGTTGGAATCAATTATGCAGGGCAGGACTTACCTCCCCCTCCGCCACCGCCAAAAATAATGATAATTCAAGATTGCACCCCAGCACACAGAACACACATATTGACAGACCACACATTCATACATACCCCCCCCCCATCTTTTGCACAAACGCACCTTCTACACAAATAGCTCCCCTTCCTGCCATGCACTGCAAGGACCCATTGCTGCTCCAGCAACTATTCTGCGCTGCTCTGCCATTTTAAAAAAAATAAATAAAGCATTGAAGCTAGCCATCCCATTGGCAATATGGTGTCTACGAGCACCAGCAAAGGCCTTCGCTGGCACCAGGCTGGTGATCCTTGTTCTATATGATCACTTAATGAATTGAAACAACTACACATTTTGGGAGTTTGGTCTTCATGTTGACCACACGGAGGGGGTGCAAAAAAAGTGTGCCATGGGGCATCCCATCATTAGCTGCAGCATAGAAGACAGAAACATTGCAATATAGTCAGCCAATATATTCTGGAGCACAAACCAGTTTGCAGAAGTGTCAAATCTGTGGCAGCCCAAGATGCATGCATGAAAGCCCCCTAGCCTGAACAACAATGCCAAAACATTTCCCATCACTGATATTACTGGTGAACAGAACAGAGACATTGAAACAGATTCCTGTGTCGCTGTGCGATTCCTTATCAAATTCTGCAGCAAAGCCAATTTTATCTTGTTCATTGATTCCTTTCGGCTGATGACTGATAGCTGGTGGAGCCCATAAGCCCTAACGCTTCTTGATAACATACAAGAAACATCTTTATAATGTGTTTTGATTCAGAAATGCATTGCTCATACATGATGAAAGCCATCTGCCTCACCAAAGGAAAGTCAGAATCTGATACACAAGAGCCTCCCCCTCCTACCCCCTGCCAACTCCCCTTGCCTACTGGGACATTGAGTGAGCAGCCAAGCTGAAGTAAACAGGCTGGAGCAGACATCAAAATGTAGCATCTGCCAGTTCACAAATAGCATGTTGAGCGGTTTGCTATTTCAGTAAATGCACTTGGTAAGATGCTGGCAGAACTGGGTGTCTATCTTTAAGGACTGCCACTATGTCTTTTGACAGTGGAAAATCCACCCCTTCTCCTGATAGTAAACCTTGGCTGATACCACCCAGAGTTAGGACTAAGGGCAAACCAGCTAAGCTGGTACCAAATGTATCAGTCTGCTTTCCTTTGGGCCACATTGATGTGGCCGAGAGGGGGGCCTTGTCATCTGGGCAGCCCAGGACATCCACACACACTGCCCCATTGTCTCTCGAGACAGATGTATGCCAACAAACCTATTGAAATTAATAGTTTCGTTCATTTCAGGGCTTATCAACACTTTCATTTGTGTCATGATTTCTAGGCACATATCTGTGATTTGTAGACATGGGTCTGAGAAAGGTTTTTTGGGAAAACCCACTGTTTACTGCTGAATTGGAACAAACATCAATCATGTTTTCTGAGAATTGACATTTGTTCCAATTCCATGCAAAACAATGAGTTTTCTTCTGGAAAGCTTCGGGACACAAAAAAACCCTGCCTACAGAGCAAAACTCAGTTCAATACCACCCTCTGTTTTTAATCAGCTGCTCTAGGAATAGAGGAAGTTGCCTTATAGAGTCAGAGCCATGGTTCAACCAGTTCAGTACTGTCTATACTGACTGCCAGCAGTTATCCAGAGTTTCAGGCGGCGGACTTGTCCATCACTACTAGGAGACACTGGGGGTTGAACTTGGCATGCAAAGTAGATGCTCTACCACTGAGCTATGGTCCTTCCTCAAACATAGAAATATGTCAATCTGTCTTATACTGAATCAGATCACTAGTCCATGTAGCTCAGCGTTGTCCACACTCACTGGCAGCAGCCCTCCAGGATCTTATGCTGTGATCTTCTCTCCTAGCCATACCTAGAGATGCTGGGGATTGAACCTGGAACGTTATACATGCAAAGGATGCACTTTCCCACTGAGAGACAGTCTATTCCCTGATGCCAGCCTCCATTTGTCCACTATTTCATTATAATTATCTTTGTTTCATAACACAGTCATACATTTTATTACATTCAGCTCTTCTCATTACTTCCTGATTATGTCCAGTTTGTTGAAGTTGTTGGTATTTTTCCATGCCTTAGCATTCATTCGTCTTGCTACTGTTAAAAAATGTAATAACTGTTCCCTATAATCGTATGGCACTCTTCCATCAACCTAATTTAATAGACAAGCTGAAGGAAACTCTAATGGAAACCATATCTGAAGCCACATCTAAGATAAAAGAGTATCCTATAAATCCAGATTTCATAGCAAATATTTATGTATTTATATTCTAGCTCAGTGCTTCCCAAGTGGGCAGTACTGCCCGCTGCAGAGTGGTGGGATTGCCTACTAAGAGCCAAGGGGGTGGCAGGGGGTGCTGGGGGTATACATGGCTATTAGACTTTGAAAAGCTGATATCACTGGATAAGGTTCACCAACTTTGTTGAATTAATTAAACTAAATAGGTTTGACTGAATTTTAAATAAATGTGCATTTAATTGTTACTGTTTGCAATTTTATTGCGTTATTATCTTCCTTAGTGGGTTGTGCAAACCACTATTCTGAATACTGGGGATATGTTTATGGAACCAAAGGGGGTGTGGATCCAAAATGTTTGGGAACCACTGCTCTTAAGTGAATTGATGAAAAAAGAATTACATGAATTTTAGTGAATTATAGTCATATTAATGGGTTTGCTTCCTTTTTTAATCCTTCATTTCTGGTTTTTAAGCTTTCAAATGTATTTTTGTAAGTTACTGGAAGGGTTAATAGTTTTTGAAATATTTGAATTTAAAAAACTGTAAGAAAGAAGAAGTACTGTCACAATCATTTTGTCATGTCCTCAAGGAGCCAACTATGGTATATTTTCCTGTCCCAACTATATTTTTCTGTCCCCCTCCCAGATGATACTTTGTTGCTACAAATGTGCAGTATCCATTTAAATATCCACTCCCATCATTAAAATATCCATTCCCATCATCACTATCTCTGTCTGAGCCTAATGGGCACCCAACAACATTTGGGGGACCACAATCAGCCCTCTTTGTTTTTTAGATATGAATTTTTTTGGGATACAAAACTCTCCAGTAGTGGCTGGTATCATGCCCTGGCACATGCTCTAAACTTTAGCCATATGATCCAACGGTGGCTGATGTCCATTAGAACTGATAGGGTAAGCAGCAGAAAGGTCCAAAGTCAATGGAACCAGAGCCAATGACAGGTAGAGTCAACTAATTCTAGTTTTGCCCCCATCCTCCTCTTTGCTGCATTCTATGATTACCATACAGTGGTACCTCAGGTTAAGTACTTAATTCGTTCCAGAGGTCCATTCTTAACCTGAAACTGTTCTTAACCTGAAGCACCACTTTAGCTAATGGGGCCTCCTCCTGCCGCCGCACCGCCGAAGCACAATTTCTGTTCTCATCCTGAAGCAAAGTTCTTAACCTGAAGCACTATTTCTGGGTTAGCGGAGTCTGTAACTTGAAGTGTATGTAATCTGAAGCGTATGTAACCCGAGGTACCACTGTACTGAGATTCAGGAGGAGGAAGCTGTCAGATTGTGCCAGCTCCTGGATTGGTTGTTGGAAGAAGCAGTTATCGCTGGTAAATATTCTGATATTTTAATACCTGATGTAAGTAACAGTACACTAACCCTGTGTTACCAGCAAATTGTCTGTGTTAATTGTCTGTGCAAATTGACTGTGTTAATTGTCACCTTCTGCAAGAAAGAAGGGGTTCTGCACCAGCAATATAATCTCTCTCCAAAAGTAAAGCCATGATTGAGGAAGCACACAAGACAACCAGGCAGTCATTTCTCACTAAGTTCATGCCCTTCAACTTCAAACTGGGCATTGTAAATAAACAGCAAACAGAAAGGAATTTATAGGAACTAAACAATGGTACCTTGCTGTTGCTGATGAACAATGGACTTGGCTCCAGAAGCAGGAGCTGGAGCTTGGCCAGTAGACTGCATTTTCTGCAGTTTAGGACATATGCTGGGATTCTTTCTAGCAGAGGTGGTCTCAAGGCTTATATACTGTTGGGGCTGTATAAGCTGCATCTGGTGTTTGGTTGGCACATCCATTCCCATTAAAGTGAAAAACTACTTCAGACTTGGCAGGCATCCCACATAAATAACTTCTAAGACCAGCCAAGTGCTCCCTATTTCAGGTGCCAGCATGGAATTGGCAGAAGCCTATCTTAAACTCCCACATGGTGCCATCTCAACATATTACATATGGAATAATAAAAGAGAAAGACAAAACCATTCAAAGGTCCCAGGCCCATAGGATTTCTAGAAATGAAAGGAGTACTGCTGCATACCACCTAAGCCTCCTCAAATTCACAATGGTCTTCTGCAGTTTGGTGGTGCAAGTTTTTATCTTCCAGAAATGAATCATGAACAGTCTTGTGAGTTTTCAGATCAATTCATTCATTCGTTTTCTTTCCTGCCTTTCCTACTGCAAGAACCTAGGACAGCAAGCACAGCAGTAATGTAATAACATTGACATTTGCCTCTTTCCCTTTCCAATCTGTGTTATCAAAGCATGTGTGCACTGACAAACTTCTGACAAAAAAATACAGTCTTCATGCAACTGCATTTTGTAAGAAAAACCCTGGGGACTACGGTAATTTGAATAGTAGAATGTCTGGTATCTGGTGGGCGGGGCTTGTGTGTTTTGCTCTAGAATCAGTCCCTCCCTCAGTCTGTGTTCTGTCAAGAATGTCAGTTAAGAGGAACCAACTGCCTCTTCTTGCCTCAGACTTGCCCTATGTGGTTGTATTTAGTTTCTATAGTTTTCTTTATTATTAAAGCTTAGTTTAGATTTACATGAGCCACTTATTTTTCTCAAAGAAGGAGAAACTCTGCTGAAGAAAGGTGTGGAATGTCCTAAACTTGGGTGAGTGAGGGGATATTCCCAGTATGACAGGAGGATTGATTTTTGTTAATCATCCACCTGCACAACACATTTGCTATTGCATAAAAATTTATTCATTCATTGATTAAATTTGAATACCACTGTTCATAGATCTCAGGGCAGTTCACAGCATAAAAATACAAGACAGAAACACAAAATGTATAATAAAAACAAGAGCAAGAAGAAAACAAACCCATAACTCCATTTTCCCTTAAACCTTTTTTTAAAAATGTTTCAGCCTAGCTGAAGAGGAGCATTTCACCTGACTCAGGTGAGCTTCAAGTGAAGGCATCAGGTGAGCTTCCCTTGGGAGAGCATTTCACAAATGGGGAGCCACTGCAGAAAAGGCCCGTTGTCAAGTTGCCACCCTCTGGACCTCTTGTGGAAGAGGCACATAAAGAAGGGCCTCATATGATGATCGCAGGGTCTGGTCAGTTCATATGGGGACAGGAGGTCCTTGGAAAAAAATGAATTGTCCATGCAATCCTGCACATTAGCATACACTGCACAAAAAGAATATTGCTGCAATCATGCATACAACAACAAATGGCCATATGCATTGGTAAGATTGTACAAAAATGATTTTCATGCAATGTTGCATATAACTGCATCAAGTTTGGTTATTTTTTTGGCAGTGTTTACACAACAAATGCAGGTGTACACAATGATAAGGGGCCGAATTGAATAGAGTAAATTATATTGTGTACATGTACACAATGGGGAAAATGGAATTCCTAATGCATCATATCTAAGTCAGACATAAGTCCAGGTAATTCTGAACCTTAAAATCCAGGGAGAAATTTGAATGAGAACATTTCAGAAGCATCACTGTTATTTAGAATGCAGCAAATGCCTATACATAGCAGTGGTCCCATCATGAAACCCCTTGCAAGCTCACATCCACCATGGCATTGTATTTTTGAAAATGATTGATGTTGTGATTGGCACAACCAATATTTATCCTAGACCCACGTCAGACAACCTTTACAGATTCTCACGTGAACAGGTTTCCACAAAATGATAGCCTTGGTTGCTCCGAGTGGACAACTTAGATTTCCCTGCTGCTCTTTCTTTAAAAAACACAAGAAAGAATCAAGCCTCCAGTGATCACCATTTGTCTTTAACTAACAGTATCAAAGCCATAGTGAGCTCTTGCTTTAAAAAACACAAAAAACAAAAAAACCCAACATCAAACAAGCCCAAAATGCATCACCACAATTCAAATGGAAATGCAGATAAAAGCTTAAATCAGAAAGTTATGAGGTTTTGAAGGTTCACAGAAAGGTATACAGAAAGGGAAATCACAGAGCTATGTAGAATAATAAAATGCTGATCTCAAGACTTGAGGATGGGAATTTTGCAATCAAAATAAATGCCACACAAGAGATGCATCAACCAAGAGATGGAGAAAGGCCTGCATTTAATAATGCTGCTTATACACAAGAAAATGGGTAAGGTGTGGGATTTGCTTCTTATTAATACCCTACTAAAGACCCCAAATAATATCGCTGCTTGTCCAACACAATAACATCTTTGTAAGGGGAAAAGAAACAGGAGATTCCACTATGCTTTGCAACAAGAATAATATCTGACATCACACATTCATATGGCACCCTCTGTCTAATCATTCAGGAAGACAAAATGCAAACATAGGACTTAAGTCCTCATAACAGTCCTTCACCTATAGATTCCAACACATTGTATCAAAGTGATGCGAGAAAATGAGAGAGAAATAAGATCTCAGATGCTTTTTTCTGAAAACACAGATGAAATAATGCTCCAGGAAAATCTCCAGCATGAACTCTGCTGGGATAAAGAGGAGCACCCTGGAACAATATACCTGGCACTGCACTGCTGTATTCTTCTGCAACTCCCATTCATTTCAGTATGGCAGCCTTTACCTGCAGTCTAAATGTGGCTGAAGACCACCAGGTTGATGAAGGGCTGCAATGAGCAGTGAAAAAGAGTATCCTAGTGAATGTCTCTGGTGTCTCCAGCATCCACATCATTCTTTAAACACTTGGACAAACACTTTGCCCATAATGCAAAGATAGGGTATCTATGGCTCTCCAGATGGAGAAGGGCCATAGCTCTGTGACAGAGGATGCATTTTGCATGCAAAAAATCTATAAATTAACCCATCCCTACAACAAACCTCAGAGCCTAGGACTTGCCAATCAGAAGGTCAGCAGTTCGAATCCCCATGACGGGGTGAGCTCTCGTTGCTCGGTCCCTGCTTCTGCCAACCTAGCAGTTCAAAAGCACGTCAAATTGCAAGTAGATAAATAGGTACCACTCCGGCGGGAAGGTAAACGGTGTTTCCGTGCACTGGTTTGCCAGAAGCGGCTTAGTCATGCGAGATGAGCGGCGCAACCCCAGAGTCGGTCACGACTTGACCCAATGGTCAGGGGTCCCTTTACCTTTACTACAAACCTCAAACGCTGATCTAGGAGTAGGCATCAATGAACACAGTGGCTCTAGCTTTCAAGGAAACATGCATAAAGTTGTGTTGTTAGTCTTGGGATCTTGCTCAGTGCACGTGTACAGAGACAACCACTAATTAGCACAATTCTAATCATGTTGCTGCAGTGACTGCAGAACCATATTGTGGGGTGCGGTGAGAAGAAAAAGAAACAGCCTTGTGAACTGCCACCATTCTCTGCAGAACCATCTTGCAGGGAGTGAAGAAGACACAGCAGCAGCTTCTTCTAAACAAACAGATTGTCTTCTCCAGTTTATTGTGATTTTAAAATAAAATGATGCTTATTCTAATAATCTTGTGCAAACTGCTTTGTGAGATACCTGAAAAGCAGTATATAAATACCTTTAATAATACTAATGCTAATATCTGTTCAGAAGTAAGTCCTGCCAGGATCAACAGGGCTTACTCCTAGATAAGTGAGTATAAGATTGCATTTTAATTTAGTACCTTTCCCTTTGTCTCATAGAAGTCACAAGCCTCTTGCATGCAAGATATGCATGATTATGCAAGATCGGAGATTCCGAAATAATGATTCAGAAAAACTCTATTTAGCACAAACCAAAAAAACTGTTACTAGAGCCAACTGGTACACAAATTTGTTGAAAAGCATTATGAATCACAAAGGGGGAAACTTGATTAAAATCATTGATTTAAAGTGGTCTTTCCCCCATGGTGAATGCAATCAATGATTTAAATGAGATGCTCTGAAAACATGTTGAAGGATTAGGTTATAAATCCCTAAAATAAATCACCTTCAGTTAAATAAATTTTCACAGCCTTACCTTCCTTCCTTCCCCCTCTTAACAGAGGCAGTTTAGCTCATTGTTAACAAGACTGTTGTCCTGTACACAAATAGGGCTTTGCAGTTTCTCCACTTTATAACATCCAGCAAATATTTGAAAGCACTATGCTTGTTCAAAACTCTTTGTGTCTAAATCCCTGCACCCACTAACTTGCTGATTCTGTTTTCAATGGCACTTGTGTATTCTTAAGGGTGCTAAGGATCACACGGGTACTTACCATTACCCACCTGTCCCTGTTAAAACTTTTAAGTATTGCTGGACCCAAGACTGGTGGGGCAGAATGCAGGATGCCCAAAAGGTAGGCGGAGCCAGAGCCAGTGACAGGGGGAGCCAACTGTTTCTAGTTTTATCCCCATCCTCCTGCCTGCTGAGTTCAATAATTGCAGCACTGAGACTAATAAGGAGGACCAGTGCTATTTTTCTGGGGGAACATGGGTACGCATACCCCTAAACATTTTGTAAATCTAAGTTTGGCCTCATTGAGGGTCAGTATTTCAATATGAGTAGGTAAATGAGAGTACCCCTAAACATTTTTTTAAGAAGAAAAGAAAGCACTGAGGAAGCTGACAGGCAGAACCACCTGCTAGGCTGCTTTCAAGGAAGAAGGCAGGCAGGTGGGGCCTGGTGGAGAACAGGCTGTGGATGATGGGGCAGTGCCCCATTCACTCTCATGGACCAGCCCCCACTGCGTGCTGCTCTCCCCTTTTCACTTCAAGCCTAACTGCAGTAAGGGATAGAGAAGTTTTGAGTGAGTGAACCCAAAAATGTTCCCAAATGCTCCTTAACATTGAGTTTCAGGTACCTGGTCAAAATTGTTTTGTAACAAGAAGTCTTTCCATCCTTAATGCTTTTCAGATATTTTACTTTCCTATTTTAGATTTTAATTTCTTAAGGTTTTGAGTTGTGGGGGCTAAATTGACGTTTTACATTTTTACATTTTATATAGTGTGTTTTATGTTGGTAAGCTGGTTTGAGACCTACACGATATAAAAATGTAAAACATCAATTTAAGCCCTCAAAACCTCAAGAAATTAAAATCTTTTTTTTAAAAAAAAAAAAACCTCAGCAGGAATGGTGCCTATCTAACTTCTTACATCTGAAGGCAGCCCTCTGTAGGGATTTATTTTTTAATGCTTGATGTCTCTCTGTGTTTGTTGTTGTTGTTGTTGTTGGAAGCTACCCAGAGTGGCTGGGGCAACCCGGTCAGATGGGTGGGGTACACATTATCATCATCATTTTATTTGTATACCCTTCATTTGTAGATCTCAGTTCACAAGATAAAAAATAAAAGACAAAAACACAAAATACACAATAAAAACAAGAACGAAAACAAAGCAAAACAATGTCCCCTAGAGTATTGCCTGCACTTGGCTACAAAAAGCCAATCAAGTAAGTGCCACCAAAGTGTTCCTGGGGAGATTATTCCATAACTAGGGTGTCACCATAAAAAAGCCCCACATCCAGCTATGATCCGCCACACCTTGGAAAGAGACACCACCTGGAACAGTCCCACATGGGATGCTGCCCCATACCAAGTTGGACCACTAGCCCAGTTTGGTTGGCACTGGTTGGCAGTTGCTCTCCTGAGTTTCAAATGCAGATGTCAGGGATGAAACCTGGGATCTTCTGCATGCAAGGGAGGTGCTGTATCACTGAAATACAACCCCACCCTCTGACATAGATATTAAAGAATTATTACAGGACTAACTACAGTTTTTAAATGTGAGAAACTGCCCTTTATTATAGGGAAGAAGGAAAAAATTGAGAACTAGGCAATAGCCTAAGCCCAAATAAGCTTAAGTTCCAATGCACGCCTGCTCAAGGTGTTCATTATTGCACTACTTGCACACCATTTCTTTGCTCTGGTATCTGCTTTTCCCAATAAATGTAAGTCAGAAATGAGCCTTCTACTCATCAACATTTATTGTATATCAAATAAACAGTGAGCATTGAATCTGGGAAGGATAAATGTGCCTAATTATCATAAAGAGACATTGGTGGGGGAGGGAGAGCAGGGAGAAGTTGTGTTCTTTGCATGGTTTTGATGCTTGTCTTTCCCTTTGCATGCTTGTAAGGTCTTGCCCAGATGGTGAATGAAACCACATGTGCTAATGTCACCAGCAGCAGGCAGGTTCAGTCTCAAATATAATTCAGAATTTAGCAGGGAGAAGTCATGGAGACAAGATAAAGTGCCATATGAATGCAACTAATGCCTTTTCTCTTGAAACCTCATCCTCTTTCATGAAATACTCACCTAGGTGATCCCACCCCATCCTTGTCCACTGCATCAGGCAGTGGACAGGATGCCATGGCAATGCAGCGCAGGCAGTAATATTTGCCTACCCATTACAATGAGGACAAGTGAGAGCTATTGAAAAAGCAACAATTTTTGCATGTACTACTGAAATAATAGTCTAATATTCACTAAGCTATTTCAGAAATACAGGTCCATAAAAGGAATCAGATATGAGACCAGTTTTTACTTAATCTGGATAATGAATCTTGGCAGAAAATTAAGGCAAAACTAGACACTGAAAGTGTTTGAGGAAGAGAAGATATCCTACTATTTCCCAAACAAGGTGATAGCTAGACTTCTTCACAAAGAGAAGGTTAAAACATAAATCTGTGTTCAATGAATCTGAAATAAAATATGCGGGCAGAACAGTCAGGCTGAGAGCAAATCATTATACTGGATACTAGATTAAGCATTGAGGATGGTGGCGCAAAACCAAGCAATCCAACTGGGAGATAAAGCAAACCTCTTTACCTTCAGCACCATGGAATCCTATATTGTTTGTTTGTTTGTTTGTTTAATTTGTATACCATCCTTCATCCATAGATCTCAGGGCAAATCACAGCTTAAAAATACAAGATAAAACACACAAGATACAAGATAAAAACAAGAAGAAAACAAACCAATAACCCCCTTCCTGCCAACACCTCCCAGAAACACATTTAAAAGAATATAGGCTTGGTTGAAGAGGACCATTTTCACCTGGCACCTATAGGTGTATAATGAATTTGTATAAGTTATTTTCACTAATATATACATTTATCTGTACACTTTACCCCAATGAATGCTTTTTTGTGCACATTTCTTAGCTGCACAACTGTACTGCAAAATCCAGAGAAGTGCAATTTTTTAAGAACAGCTGTGCTTTATGCATTGTTTCAGAAAAGTGTGAATCAGATAAATTCACCTAGATGTAAACTGAATCTAATCCCCTCCCCAATCCCTAGTTTAGCTGTCTCACTTTGCAAGAGCTCCAGTATCAGAATATATTATGGAGGAAAGTTAGGCATCAAACAGCCTATTAAGCAGAGAATTCCCTACACAGGCCAGTCACCACACACCAGAGGTGGGAAGGGAGCAGATGTGGAGGTAGGCCTGTGATGATGATCTCAGTGAATGGGCAGGCTGATGTGGCAGCTGGCATTCCTTTGGGCTACCTGGCACTGCAGCATGCAGGGCTCCAAAGATAAGCACCAGCACACTAGGATAAATAAGAGGAAGGTCTATAGCTCAGTGGTAGAGCCTTTGCTTGACACATGGAAGACCCCAGATTCAGTCCCCGGCATCTCCAAGTAGGGGTGGGAGAAACTTCTGCCTGATGCCCTGGAAAGCCACTGCCAATCAGTGTGGATATTACTGAGGTGAATGGGAGAGTCTTGGGGGAAAGATGTGGTCTTTCCAATATTTGGGGTCTAGGTTATTTAGGACTTTCAACATCAATGTGAGCACCTTGAGTTGGACCAGGAAACAACTGACAAGCAATTGCTGTTAGCACTCTCTTACTACAGTTATGGCCAAGCTGCCTGCATTGATCCCTCCTTTTAGAATAGAGGGAAAATTACTAATAAAGCAAAAGTTATCCAAATTTAAAATTAAATTTACCTCTTACAGCTCTGCCTTGTTGTTATTTATACTACTATAACTGTTTTCTGTGTAGCACTTGGTACCATTGCCTCAAAGAAAGGCTGCCCTTCCATTGATTTTTATTTTATTTTTTTGTCTTGAGCAAATTGCATTAAACCGGAAACCAAAAAAGAAACGTGCTTTCAAGCTAACTGATGGGAATTCATTTTGTTGCTAGTATCCAAGCAACCTGTATAACTTCAGGGAGAAAGGTTAAAGACTAGGGGTGGGGAATTAAATCCTGCTGGCAAGCCAGATCAATTCTCCCTCCTCCAGCACATGTGGGCCAATTTGACAGGTAGGTGGGGCCACCTACCCTGTCGATCACCTGAAAGCACAATAACATCGGGAGACTCATTTAGCAAAGCCAACCTGAACAAAGCTGCATGCAGGTTATGGAAGCCCTGATGGTCTGCTGATTGTCAGAGCTTGTATAATCCCATGCATGATGCCCCCTTTAGACCAAGCTGTCCCACACTCATGAAGGTTGGACCATTACAGTGAATGGGGCACTGACCCACCACTCACCTGCCTGCCATCTTTCTGACAACAACCAATTCAGGGGTGTCAGCACTGCCTGTCAGCCTCCTCCACCTCCTCCTTACTAGTGTTGCCTTTGTATAATTCAGCAGGGAGGAGGAGGAGGATGGGGACAAAACTAGAGTGAGTTGGCTCTGCCTGTCATTGGCTCTGACACCACCTGCTATTGGTGTCTCTGCCTTTCACCCTACCAGTCCCAATGGGCACCTTTCTGTCCATACCTGATATCATATACCATGTCAAGGGTAGGGCAAATGGGTGTGGCTTAACCAAAATAGACTCAAGGCCTGGTGATACCTATGGGCTGGAGGTTTCCCACCCTACTTAAAGACACTTCCCACACTTCCTTTTCCTGCTACACAAAGCTTGCAATAAACAGGAACCATAGAGGTCACATTAATGATCAGAATTGTAAGCTACCTCAGCATACCTGCAACTGTGTTGTAGGGATACTGTTGGACATGCAATATCATCTGAATTGTCTTTGCTATGCAAAAATATTAGGTAGTGATGATGACTTGGTGTTTTCATCAACAAAATACCTGATACTGTTTTTGTACTCAGAGTCCATGTTGTGAACTCTAACAGAATTACACTTGGATCTGAATTGCTCAGAGAAGAGGCTATAGCTCATCTGCCCTGTATGCAGAGGCACACCTCTGGGTGGGGACAAGAAAGACTCCCTGCTTGAGACCCTGGAGAGCTGCTGCCAGTCAGTGTAGACAATACTGAGTTAGGTGCACCATTGATCTGACTCAGTATAGCACAGCTTCCTATGACATTTTCAGACCATGAGCGCTGTGATCTGAATACAGTATGTGCAGTTCAAACCTAATGATACACACAATTTAGCAAGTACACTATTAGCTGATTCAGTTCATAATGTCAGCTTGGCGCACATGCACTCACACACCAGTTGTATTCAAGGGCTACTGTTAAAAAAATGAGCTCCTCTGAAGGAATGGATAATGACGATGATTTAAAAATTAACATTTTTAAAATCACTGAGGTTAATAAATTGGCAGGTTATTCCCAAAGGAGAAATGGAATATGTTTGCAAATTTTATTCCCTGGGAAGCAGACAGTGCTCCTTGCTGACTGGAATATGCATCCTGATTTCATAGCTTTGGGTGGAGAAATTTCTCTGTAAGTTTTTTCCCCCTTTAAAAAGAGTGTTCCTTTCTCTGAACAAACTCTGTGCACCTGGAATTGTCTTATCACCTGGCATTGCACAATGCTCAAAGATGTTTTGTTTGTTTTTTCACTGGGCTTCTTTCTGGCTAGCCTCTACAATTTCCACTGTAGACTGTCAAGCAATTTGTTTGTCACCTTCAGACAAATGAGGATGACATTTCTGTCGCAGGATGGTAAAAGGTTGGAGCTTGCATAAGCTTGATAAATGTGAAACCAAGGTGACTCTACTTGTAAGCATTATGTATTACCATGAAACTGCAAATCCTTCAGGCATGCTTATGTGTCTAGCTTCGCTACATAATCAACTCCTGCTTTGCATTCAGACACCAGGAAAATGTGTGTACTACGAAGAAATGCACAGAAACTGAAAAGACACATTAATGTGTAGCAGCCCTGTTGGGTTCCTGTCAGACTTGACCATCTACTGGAAGGCAAAATAACTATTTGTATTTTCTTTTAAAATCTCCATGTATTTCCTAACTATTTAGATCCACCTCATCCCTATTATTAATAATGGCGATCATTATTGGGTCAGTCTCATTTTATGCTCACAGCTGTTAACAGGCCTTGCAGCTTGGCTGAATTAAATTTGAATAATAACTTACAGTTTTTGGAGTTCAAAGGATTTATTCATGCAGGAACTATTTACAGGGTGAGTGGTGACATGAGAGAAATAGCAAACATCTTGTCTGGAGAGAACAGCAAACAAAATGGCTCAGCTTTTAGGGGTAGAGTTAACTTAGACAAAGAGACATATGAACAAGTGCTGGCTAGATTGCTATACAAACAATGCCCTCGTGTGGGTTAAAGGAACACATGCATTAACTAGAAGCTCAAGAGTAGGAAATGCATTTGCTTTATTCCAACAATAAACATAATAAATTTAAAGCAGAGTTCCTTTTCCTATTGCTTATCTTTAATCTGTGTCCTAATGCATTGTCAGTGGGGGAAATTGCCTTACATGGCACCTGGATAAATATTACTTAAATTTCCAAATTACTAGAAGTGGGGTGCTTGCAGCACCATTAACAGGAGTCCAGCCCTGGTTTCTTCTTTAGCTTCTTCATGTAGATTGAATTATTAATCCACCCTAGAAAATGCTTTCCATTAACACACATACAGTTGCACTTTCCTATTTGATCATTTTTATGATTAGTTATATATGAGCAAAAGATCAGAGGTTTGAGGCTGCAGAAAAGATTCATCTCAATGGCTTTTGCACAATGAAATGAAACATTCCTTTAAGGAGCTGCCCCTCCCATTTGAGCAAAATGCAAATTTGTGGAGGGAAATAAAAGTGGGAGTCATTTTGTTTTGTTTCTTATCGGATTCTTGTTTGCTAGATTTCAAACAACTCCATTTCAAAAATGCTTCTAATTGCAAATCCACACACATTTAGCAAATAACTCTGTTCAATACAACTTTTGAAGTTAATTTGGCTTCCCATTTCCCCCACCTCCACTTTGGAGTTTCCTTTTAATGCTGCACATAAAATCTACCACAAGATGAATGCAGGCTCTTTTCATCAGCCCAGCTACAAAGAGGCTAAACTCTTTAATTGCACTAGATTGGGTCCTATTTTCTCGAATGCAAGTAGAAACCCCATTAAAATCTAACCAGTTATTCCCAATTTGCACTGATGCTAATGAAAGCAGATCTGAGCCTCTGGGGTCCAATTCTGCTCAGTTAACTCTACTGAGTTAAGAGGAACTCCCTTGGAAATGTATGAGATTATGTGAGTTAAACTTGTGGAGGGATTGATGAATAAGAACCCTGGCGAGGTTGGATGTGATCATTTTCTGAACCCTTCAAGGGCCCTGTGTTCCTGTGATTTTCTGAAGTACTGATACCCACTCCTGGTTTCTCAATCCCCTTCCTCAAAAATAAGGCAGGAAAAGAGAAAGAGGGAGGAACGATGAGAACACTTTTGTTGCCCAGTCCAGTGCATAATGGATTCAGATTACATGGGGATGAGAATGGGAAAGGGTGGCTGTGGCTCAGTGACAGAGCATCTGTTTTGCATGTAAAAAGTTCCAGGTTCAATGCCTGCCATGTCTAGGTCAGGCTGCCTGTCTGAAAGCAATGGAAGTTACTGCCAGTTGCTCTAGATGCTGCTGAGCTAGATGGATCAGTGGACTTCCTATTTGGGGAAGGGTCATAGCTCAGTGGCAGAGCACAAGCGCTGCATTTCACAGGGTCAGACCCTGACCTCATGCCCCATGCCTGAAACCCTGGAGAGCTTCTGCCAGTGAGTATAGATCAAGGACTGGAATTGTTTTTGGCTCCACAGATTAGCTCCATCTCAGAATCAGCCTTGCAGGCCAAATGTGACAGTTAGGTGGTGTGACTGCCCACCTGTCAATCACATGATGCCATCATGACATCACATGACTCAAAAATGGGTGGCGCCACCCATTTGCCAAAATTCCCTCAGAGGCTTTGCAAAGTGCCTTCTGAAGCATCCTCTTCCTTCCCTTGCAGGGAGCTTATTTCAAGCAGGCCTTTGCTCTGCTTCTCATTTAAGTGAGTGGACAGCAGCAGTGGCACCGCCTCCCACTTGCTTAATGATGAAGCACACCTGAGCCCAGAGCGCAGCAGGATCCCTGCTCCACCCACTATCGCCAGATGATATTCCTGCATTGCAGGGGGGTGAACTAGATGATGTTCAGGGTCCCTTCCAACTCTACAGATCTATGATTTTGTGAGAGCAATCCTGCCAAGATTGGGGAAAATCAGAGATCTTCCTGCAGGGAGCTTTCTAGCACTCCCAAACTCTAGCACTCCCAAACTCAACCAATAGGAGGGCAAAATACTGCTTAGCACTGGACATGAGTTTACAGAGCTCTCCTGCACACCTGAGCCCAGTGCTAAGGAAGATCATTCTTCTTTTGCCTTGGATGATGTGCTGGGAGAGCCATCCTGATTAACGCTGATGCCCCATTTTGAGCAGCTGGTTGTTGGGTGCTTAGGGAGTTGCGCAAAGTGGGCTTTGGGCAAGCCCCACACTTTCAACAAAGGCCTGCCCTTATCCCCATGACATCTGTTATATGGTGGGTGGACACGACTTGCCCAAAATGTCCTTGCAGCCAAATGGGGAAGCCTGGGAGGTCAAGATTGACACATAGGTCAGATGTTCCCCACCCTTGGTGGAAATGATACTGAGCCAGAGGGCAGGTGGTCTGATTCAGTAAAGGTAAGGGACCCCTGGACTCCAGTCAAAGGTGACTATGGGGTGTGGCGCTCATCTTGCTTTTCAAGCCAAGGGAGCTGGCATTTGTCCACAAACAGCTTTCTGGGTCATGTGGCCAGCATTACTAAATTGCTACTGGTGCATGGAGGACCATGACGAGTGCCAGAGCACACAGAAATGCCGTTTACCTTCCTGCCTCAGCTTTATCACAGGATTTTGCACAAGGGACCAGGGGCATAGGAAATGGGGGCAGGGGACGGTATGCCCCAGGTGCCATCATGGAGGGGGGGTGACAAATTATCAAGGAACAACTACTGCCCTACTAGGGTGGTTCATAATTTTTTTAATTAAAAAAATCTTACTACACTAGGGATTATATAGCTACATATGAAATTTCATTCATATCAGTTAATATCTTGACCCTCCTCCACGAAAATAGCTATTTACTTGGTTGTTTTCCTATGTCATGAAGGCTGAAATTTCAACAAAGCACGTGCCTATGCTAGACTCTTTTCGGGCACCTACTAAAAGCATGCTTCTTTAGGCAAGCATACCTAGATGCTTAGGAAGCTGAAGTAATTTTAATCTTAATATTTTAGCTTTTGTATGTTTTAAAGTAGGATTGTTAATTTTTTCTTGATTTTACTGCTGTGGTGTTTTGGTAAACCACTTTGCAGTTTTTTTAAAATTAATTTTATTAAATAAATAAACAATAAATATAAATAAAATAACACAAGCCAAAACACAATCCATCCTGTAGATTTAAGTATCTGTCCATAGTCACCTACTTGTTATCAGAGGCCCAGAATCTGCATTCCTTTGTAAGAAAATATGAAATAATGTAAAACCATTTTTGCAGGCAAAAAATAATAAAAAATCAATGTGTGTGTGTCGGGGGGGGGGGGACAAGAAATTTTCCGCACCGGGTACCACCTGACCTTCCTACGCCTCTGTGAGGGACTGCTATGATTTGCAATGCTAATTTGTTTCCATTAGATTAAAAATGAGCTATGTGTTTTGAAATATGAAAAATTAAAATACTGGTGGCCTCTGAGTCGCCTTCCCATGTGAACTGAATTCCCTTTTCATGTACCTCCCTCCCTTCATTACTCTCTCCCCATCCTCAGGGCTGTAGCCACAGGGGAAGGGCCCTGCTCTTGGGATGTAGGTATCTTGGGATATATCCAGCCTGATTAGTTGTTGAGATCAGAAGGCTTGAGGTTGCAGAAAAGATTCATCTTTATGGCAATCAGGAGAAACATTCCCCTAGGAACTGCTTCTCTCCCACCTCTCATTTGACCAAAATACAAATTTGTGGAGGAAAATAAAAAAGAGTGAGTTGAAAGCCTGCAGGCAGGAGTCTACCCAATTGCTCACCAAGAAATAATATAATGAAGACTGGAGAAAGGGATACAGGTGAAGTTTTCCACTGCTAGATTCAGCTAAGAAATCTGGGGTGTTGTTGAATCCACTGTTCTCTAGGCTCCCTCCTCTCAACAACTTCTTCTGCTCCTGTATCCTCTTAATTTTTTCTTACTTTGTCAAATTTAAAAAAGTCCAAGGAAAACCAGCAATTCTCTTCCTGCTCAGATTTTAATCTAAGATGGAGGATTTAGAAACTTCTAAAGCTTTCCTCTCCTTTGAGGTGGGCTTTAAAAGAAGCCTCTGATTTCCTTTTCTGAACCTGACACTGAAGAATTTCACTGGCACCTCAAATTTTGAAGCGGGGGCAGGGGAAGCTACTTCGGCAAAATCAGAGGGCAGAAGAATGTAGTCAGTCCCCCATGGGTCCTCCAGGCACCACAGCCCCATTCAGGATTGAATGCCCTGTGGTTTAGTTTTCAAAAGGGAAATGAACAAACAAATAAATAAAGATGGTAGATAATTTAAGCAAATACTTTAAAATGTAGCATCAGTGAAATGTGCCACTCAAAGTCTGAGCCTCAGTATTTTTAAAAAGGGAATACAGTAGAATCAATACAGTGGTACCTCTGGTTACAGACACTTCAGGTTACAGACTTTGCTAACCCAGAAATAGTACTTCGGGTTAAGAACTTTGCTTCAAGATGAGAACAGAAATTGTGCGGTGGTGGTGTGGTGGCAGCAGGAGGCCCCGTTAGTGAAAGTGGTACCTCAGGTTAAGAACAGTTTCAGGTTAAGAACGGACCTCTGGAACGAATTAAGTTCTTAACCCGAGGTACCACTGTATTCCTAAGTCTCATTTCTTAAAACTATCTTCTTTATAGAATAAAAGGTCCCGATATGGGATGGGGTGAAATTTCATTAAATAAGTAAGTATCAGCTCCATCAGTGGGAGAGGTGAGAAGCTGAGCCACCTCCACTGGCTCTGCTGTGACAGGCCAGCCCCACTAGGCCTGCTCTCCCCTCAGCTGTCATCTGGAGGCATTCATTCCCCCAGACTGCCTCAGTGGGAGAGACAGGAAGCAGAAGACTCACTCCATCACATTTGTGAAGAGCCCAGCTCCATCAGGCACCTCCTGCCCCTGAGCTGGGCCAACTGGGCATTAGAGGAGCATCTGTTTAAAGACTAGTGCCTGAGCTTTGGTTTTGATTTTCCTCTTCCCTCCCTGTCCCCTTTTCCTTCTATGTTGTGGGGTTTTAGGTTGTAAGCCTGCGGGAAGCCTTTTTTGCTGAAGAGAGGGGTACAAGTGCTCTAAATAAAACAAACAAACAAAATGTTTAAAAGCCATATGGTTAGAACCATTAACTAAGTTAACCCCTCCCCTACTTCTTATTACTTGTGTGGTGGCATGAACATTGTGGACATGGAACAGAAGGGAAATAATTTCTATCTGGCCATGCCTTTTTGCGTATGTTGGCATTCTATTCAAACTGCAGACAAGAAAGTGCAAATCGAAGAACAACAATAACGACAAAAGCCCACCCCATTTCCAGCACCATGTGAAAATCCCCTTGCTTGCAAGTCCTACTGATTTTTGTAAACTGAATTCATCAATGCCACATCTAATCATTTGCATTTACTGATAACCAAGGTAATGAATTTTCATAACCTCCCCCCGCCACACTTCTAGCCTTGCCCAAACAGGTATAAGTTGTTGCTATAAAAATATTCACTTGGTATGTTTTGACATCTTATGCTGACAACGAGTATTTTCATGGTTTATTAACTTTCTATTGTCTGACCTCTGAATTTCCTCTGTGAATGTAAAGCAGTTGGGGGGGGCATTCCTTTTCCTGCAATTTCCCACAACCAGCAAGAAGAAGCAAATCTTAATAAACTCTACCTGCTGCACAGAGAAAAATTCTCCCTGGTCTTTTTCAAGTATGTTTAAGTATTCTTAAAATTAAATTTGTGACAATGAAACCTTTTCTGACCACAGATCTTGAATCTTTTTTGGGCTGAGTGGGGCACTTGAGACAAACATTCTACATGCAGTAGGTAAAATGAGCAGGATTGAAGGTTATAATCCATTAAATGTGCCTCTGGAGGAATTAAAGGATCCTGCTTTTAGAGTGTAAAGGGTTTGTATGTTTTGAACCATGACCAAACCCTGTTATCTTACCCCCGGTGCAGATGCTCAGCTGACCTCACAAACCAATGGTGATTTGCCAAGCCATAAAAAACTTTTCTTTCCAAGCCAACTGCTCACGCTGAACAATTTTTTGCCTTTACCAGCTTAATCTGGTATCTAACCACAAGCTGATCTGTCACCATGCCTCCAGCCTTTGATTCGTGTTTGCTTGATTTGGTACCCAACCTCTGCGACATCCATGACCATGCATTCTGCCTTGGGACCAATCTGACCAGCACCTGCCTATCTGTGTCAAACTCAGATTTTACAGATGCCTGTTGCAAAGTTAAGCCGGGACTAACAGTGTTAATACCATATCAGTGTCATAGGGACAAAGCATTCACCTCCTTTTGCCCGATGCCAGAACTCCTCAGATAACTGAGCACTTAGCAGAACTGTGTTTTAATTCTGAATTAATTAATTAACATCGAAAGCTTCACTGTTTATGTGGCTCAGGACGTTAAGGCATCAGATCCTTTTGTATAAACAATTATCTGCCCCAGTTGCATAAACAAGTGATGCAATGGAAGGGCGGGGTCTGCTTGGTTTTACCAACAACAAAAGGGGTGCAGAATTCAGTGGCATAGCGTGGGTTGTCAGCACCCGGGGCAAGGCAAGTAATTTGCGCCCCCTAACCCGTGGATTTGCGCCCCCTAACCCATGGATTTGCGCCCCCTAACCCTAACCCCCAGATGTTGCGCCTGGTGTGGCCGGCCCCCCCTGCACCCCCCACGCTACGCCACTGGCAGAATTCCTCCACCACCTCCACACAGGCTGATCTCACTTTGTGGGTAGTGTTTGCTTAACCAGAGCAATACCAGCAGCACTGACTCCAGGTTTGAAGGAGTCCTGAGGAAAGTGTCATGCAGTGGCCCCTCCTCTGCATCAGTGGACCCTGGCGAGCTTACTTGGTAGTGGAGAGCAACACTTTTCTGAGTAGTGCAAGATGGTAGCATCTAGTTCCCATTGCAACTTATGGAGCAATGCTACACTGGGACACCATAGGGAATTAAAAATTGGAGCTAAACTTTAAATGAGCCAGAGCAGGCATCACCAGATTTTACTGGAACCCTGGCAACTGGTCAAGGATGCCAAGTGCTCATTTTAGACCTTGATATCAAAAGTGCATTTGGTTGGCAGAGAGGAGCTGCAGGGCATCAAGGATCAGACAGGGGGAGTGTTCTACACTCCTTACCCACCTGTCATTCCTCCCCACCCCCCAAAAAATTGGACCATGCCACCTTTCACTTCCTCCATGATTGTGACAGGTCTATTTTGAACCTGCCCAAGCTTTAAAGATCTGCCCCAGATTAGCCCAATCCATGAACTGATTTGGGACAAGATCCAGGTTGGACCCTGTGTTTCTGGGATCAACCCAGGTCAGTTGTGGCCAATCTGGGGCCTCAGATAGGTTGGAGTGTATGCTCCTAACAGTAGTTTGGCTGTGATGGAGCAACCAAATCAAGATGCCATCTTGGAGGGAGAACAGGAAGCACCAGTTGCTCATAGAATCACGGGTGCTGGAGCATCTACTGCTCCACATCAAATTATCATTCTAGAGTTCCTGAGGGATTTTTCAGAAAGCAGGAGGAGATCACACACACACACAAACACACCATTCTGAAATCCAAAAGATAGACAAGACTTGGAAAAACTGATCCAGGCTAATTGCTGACCATCACACATCTAACATCAATGCAAAATGCAGAACCAAGCTTTCAACACATCCTGGCACTTATATTCTCTCTTAAGAATAGCCCCCTCTGTATCTCACATATTTGTGTGATCTCATTTACTTAAAGAATTTGAAGGCTTTACACAGGGAGACCATGGATCTAAGTGTTTTTAAAGATGTTGAACAACATAGGGCCCAGGACAGGCATAATTAATTAATTAAGCAAGTTATAGTTCCATAGCTTCCCTGCATACAAAAATAACAAGGTCGGAAAAAAATCTCCAGGTGCTTCAAATGAATTTTTCCCCCCCAGGCCCAACATGTTTTGAAACAGGTCCTTCTTCACGGGCATATTTTAAGCAGTGATTCTCACCAAACGAATGGGACGTTATCAATTTAACTGCAAACACCTGAAGATTCTCTCTCTCTCTGTGTCTCTCTCTCTCACTCACACTCACACACACACACACACACACACCCTTGCCTTTTGTGTATTTGCCAGTTTTATGGTTGCTTTCCTTCCCTGCATGCAGCTGCTGCATTTGCATTGACAACTGGAAAACAAGCGTGTGATCCTCAGGGAACCAGATTGTTCCCTAGGAGCCCCCAGTTGCTGAACCCTATCCTAGTGCTTTACACTATGCATTTCAGACTTATTAGGGATCAATAAAAAATGGCCAGCAAAAAAAAAAAGGTCTGCAAAGGACAGCATGCACATTAACCATCTTGCCCTAGGGCTGTTTTGGGCAGTGCTGTTCCTCTGCTGTTTGATTCAGTGCTTTGCTGAAATCTGTCCTCCGGTTTCTTGAAGGTTTTATTCCCCTGCAAAAGCAACTTCGTTTTTTCTGTGTCTCAGGACACTTTAGAATTCTGCTCAGTGTGTGGCTTTCAGCTCACCTGGTTTTTATGGGGTGGGCAAGGGCAGCCTATATATTTTTCTTTCCAGTAAACATTTATCCAGCACCCCAAAGACTCCTAAGCTGCCTGAACTCCCTGATCTGAAAAAGCCCCATGGGAGAAGTCGCCTCATTAGGTCTTCCCCTGGGCTTTGATCGAAGCATAAGTACCCAGGAAGCCCGCAGTGTGCAGACCACTGGTGAATTGATTTGTAGAATGGAAGGAAGGACACTCACAATTACCCCCAGCCCCCTCAAATGTAAGTTAGGTACATGAAAACCCTTGCATATAACCTGAGAAATATCACTGAAATTTTATCTCCTTTTATCATTCTTGAGTGCAATTTGTTTTTGCATTAATAGGGAGATGAATGGTCACACACACACCCTGCCCCCAAAAAAGCAACTGAAAAAAATTCAGCACAGGATTTGGTTTCAGGACCTTGTTGTTGCAGAAAAGCAAATTAGCAAAAAAGCAGGTCTTTACTGCCAATTCATGTGTACCCGATTCAGTTGTAAGAATAGCTGCATTATTACATTACAGCACAATGTTGCTTCAGCTGTGAAACTATGAATGGGTTTGTTCCATTTTTGTTTCTTAGCTGATTTAATTCCTAAGACAACTGCTTTGCCATATTGTAAAAACATGTGTTTGGCTTACATCTTTTAAACAGATAATTAATTGTGGTTTATAGATTAGTACCAACAAATCAGTTTTTAAAATAAAATAAAAAGCTACCTAGCTGTGTGAGTCTTGGAAAGACATAGATTCTGTTTTGCCATGGCATTTTTCTCTGCTTTCCCCCTCCCATCTGACGATCCAAACCATCATGCAGTGGTAAATTCTGAAGTGCAGACATGCTTTGTGGCAAGTCTCTTGCACATGCCTCCCATAGCCATGCTCCTGGGCAGCAAAGAAAAAAACATTCCTTGCAGACATAGTCCAAATTGAGCCCATTCTATACCATTGTCACTATCCATTCATTACGGTCAACATTACGGAAATCAGTACACAGATTTCCTAATATATAGGACAATTACCAAAAAGAAGTTTGACACAGTGACATCATCTCAGTTATGTAATAAACAACAAATAACCTCTGGGAAGCCTCTGGGTGTTAGGGCAGGGCACTTGATGCAGCTGGGTTCCAAATCCTGAACTGAACTGGGCCCCTTTGGATCAGTATAGGGTTCAGCAGCACATCACTTCAGGTCAAAATAGGTCCACCCAGAGGGATCCGTGCTATCAAAAGGTGGTGAGGTCTGTTGGTGAGAAGGTGCTCGGCTGAGGATCTTTGCACCTGGGCAGGCTCAAATAGTTATGCACATTGCTTAGAGATATTTGTTATATTGATACCTTTAGGTGGGTGAACTTGTTAACAACTCAGTGATGGGTGGGGTGCTGAAGGGTTTTGTCCTGGGCCCGTTGTTATTCAATATTTTTATAAACAACTTCTTTGAATAAATTAAGGAGATGCTCATTCAATTTGCAGATGACACCAAACTGGGAGGGGTAGGCAATGCCACGGGAGACAAGATCAGGATTCAAGGTGACCTTAACACATTGGAGAACTGGGCCCAAACTAACAAAATTAATTTCAATAGGAAAAAATGTTAGGTTCTACACTTAGGCAGGAAGAACCAGTTGCACAAATAAAAGATGGGGGTCACCTGGCTTACCAGTAGTATATATGAAAAGGATCTACAAGCTTAACCTGAGTCAACAGTGTGATGCAGCAGCAAAAAAGGCTAATGCTATTCTAAGTTGCATCAACAGTAGTGTCCCAATTAAGTGAAGTAATAGTACCACTCTATTCTGCCTTGGTCAGACCACACCTAGAATACTTTGCCTAGTTCTGGGTGCCACAATTTAAGAAGGATGTTGACAAGTTGGAAGGTGTGCAGAGGAAGGCACTCAAGTTTAGGGCTGCCAGAATTTCCTAGACATAGCTGGAATTTGGCTGTCAGAAATAGTGCCTGGGCCAGATAGTGATAGTGGCCAGATAGGGTACTGCAGCTTCTTAGCTTGGCCATGACAGTAACCCTGAGGCAGTACCTTCAACCTTTTCAGACCCAGGACCCACTTTTAACCCAAGCTTTTATTTGTAGACTCATTTCTTATTCTTTTACCATATATTTACATAGTAGTAGTGTTCCTGTTGTGACTCACCTTGTATCAGCCCACAGCCCACGAATGGGTCTCAGTCCACCAGACAAATGCCCTAAGGAATGCCCTACCTGGCTCTACATATAACTGATGTCCCAGGATTGGTTCCTCAGTTTGAACAGGTTGCCTTCCTGATCTGAAATCTGGCTACTAATTTGACCATGACTGTGGTGGAATCTAGACACATACAAAAAACACTGTGAAAAAGCTTTTTTAATAAACACGTTTTGCCTCTGACCCTGCTCTCAGAAGCTTGTCTAGAAGGGAATGTGACCCACAGACTGAAAAAGTTTCCCACCCCAGTGTAACAAATCAAGTCTAGGATATGGAGCTGCATGCACTTTATGGCCTCAGTGGTCTCCAAACTATTTTCAAAGAGGGCCAGATTTGAGGAAGGGATTTTACCCCAGGAGATAAACTGCTACAGGGGCCAGATTAAACTGACCAGCGGGCTGGATTAGGGCCCCGAAATGGATTTTGGGCATGCCTGGCCTCAAGGGATTGAAGACCTGGAGATCCACTTTGGCTACGCTTTTCTCCTACCTGGCAAAGACTGAAGCAAAGACTGCCCAAGTCTGAATGTGGGAGGGAAGAAGAGTTCGTTCCCATCAGTGGTGCAGCTAGGAAATCTAATTGCCTTATCCTTTAGATGGCCATGTGTAATTGCTTTAGTCGTGAAGCACACAATTCATATTTCTCTCATTTCCTGCCCACTTTCCTGGTTGTATCATGCTTTACAATTGTTTTTACACCCCTGATACACTGGAGCAGAAAGAACAGTTCATCAACACTGTTTTTTCTCTGAGCATGTGCAGTTTCACATTATAAACTCACTTAACACAGAGTACCATCATGACTTTAGAAATAAATTGGGATTTGCTTCTGCTGCCCTGTTGGTAAATGCACTGATGCTCAAAAAAGCACTATTTTGTTGTAGAAAAGGGTAAGGTGTTTTAAAAGGATAATAATAATAATAATAATAATAATAATAATAATAATAATAATAATAATAATGCTGTATATATGGCCATTACATGCAGGCTGCCTACCCCTGATTATTTATTTTTATTTTATTTATTGCATTTATATTCCACCTTTTCTCACAAGTTGCTCAAAGTGGCATACAAGGTTCTCTCCCACCTCATGCCATCCCCACAACCACCCTGTGAGGTAGGTTTGCCTGAGAGGCAGTGACTGGCATAAGGTCACCCAGTGAGCTGAGCAGCTGAGTGGAGATTTGAATCTGGGTCTCCCAGGACCTAGTCTGACACTCTGACCACTAAACCACACTGAATCTATAAAGTATACATTCTAAGGTATGTGTGCTTTAAAATAAGAAGAAAGGATTCTGTGGCAGCTAGTGAGAGCCGCAGTGGGGTGGCTCAGGTGCTGAGGCCAAGCCCATTTGCTTCTGTACTGCCCTCTGGGTGGTTGTTTGTGGTGGATACACTGGTCTGTGGAGATTAGCCTTGATGTACCACCAATTCCTATCAGCATCCAGGAATTCAAACCTGGACCAGAATGTGTTTGCTTCATGTGGAGTGTGTGCTTTCCAACAACTAGCTTTTTGAAGAAGATGCACCAACATCCCAACTGCAAATGAAAAGGACTCTGGCTGCTGAATATTTGAGCATGATTTTTTTTTTTTTTTTTTTTTTTTGGCTTTTCTGAAACTGAGGGACACTTTGCAGATCATATCACCGCAAGTGCCTTCTCCCTGAATATGGTGCACACACACCCCCTCCCCCGGCTCCCTTTCTCTGTAGCCAAAAATGATTTACATGTTTGTTTACTCCGAGCTACATTCATCTGAGTCATTCAACACCCTCTCCCGCTAGCACATTACAATGAATTCTGAAGTAGCGTATCTGCGAGAGAATATTGTGGCACTTGGAATATTTTAGACTGAATCTCAATTTCTTGGCTGTGTCTCCCTGCTGGTTTTTCGGCTGGCTCTCTATTTGATATCTTCAATGATATTTCGGATAGCTGACGGTTCAACATTCTGTTTGTCAATCAGAATTCACTGATACTTTATCAATGAATCCTGAGTGAAAAACAGAGTGTTGAACTGCTGCTACCTTCATGTAGGGTTGGGGATTAGGGATGGGGAAAAATTCAGCTCAGTTTGCATTCAAAAGTGAGCCCACCTAAGTCTCACTTTCTGAAGCGATACGCAAACATAAACACTGCCAACGTCTGAAATGTGCACTTCTCCGAATTTTGCAGTGTACTTCTCCAGCCAAGTAACAATGTCCATGCTAAAGTAAAGTGTGCATATGGAACGCATGCAGTAGAAAGAATAATGCATTATACTATGAGGAGTTGCTTTGCACATTTTTTAAAGGCAAAATGTGCATATTAAGAGACATTTATACTAAAATGAATTTTCACATGGACTTTTTTAATATTTAAAAAGGATTCTTAAACAAATATATGGGAAACTGAACTGAAGATTGGCAAAATGAGAAACTAATACAGATTTGCTCATCCCTTTCTCAAGCTGAACCACCAGGCTAGAGACAGTAGCCCTATAGGACCAGCTCATAAGAGTGTGGTATTGGGGCTTTAATTTTCAAGATGGAGTTGGGGCTCATCAAAGGAACTGCCTTGCGGATAGTGTTGGAAGGGTTGTAGCAAGAGAAGGATTGAAGAATATAAAAACTGTGAGGGTATGTGTGACTTGAAGGAGTAAAGGCAATATTTACCTCTGCAAGTGAAAGAAGGGGGAGTAATTAGGAGAGCAGACCCAGGTGAGAGCCTGGGAGGGACTTCACAAGTGAGATGTGTGGTTAGCTGTTGTATTCTATCATTTTACTTGTGTGCCAGGAATTTTTTTCTCTCCCATTCAGTTTTAAGCTGTTGAATTAGATTGGCTTGTTTGTATTGTTTTATATAACGTTGTGTGGATTTAGGATTGTATCCAATGTTAGCCCTACTCCAGAGTAGACCCCTTGAAATTAATGAACTCAAGTTAGTTATATTCATTACTTTCAATGGGTCTACTCTGGAGTAAAGCTAACATTAGATATAGCCCCCTTTCTCTGCATTTGTCGATACTGTGATTATTTTTAATTGTTCTTGAGATGCTTTTAATTTTTCTATTTACATTTGTTCATTTGGTTTGTTGTGAGCCATTTGGGGCACATTTAAAAAAAAATTGTGGGGGATTGGCAGACAAATAAACAGGTGGTGTTCATCATGGCCAGGTTCACAATGGATCTCCAAATGCCTGCTGGTTGCAAGGACATTCTACTGAAGAATGCTAGATTAAGTCCCCCACTCCAGCCTATCCAGAAAGGTACTAATTAATGCTTTTAAGCAAGAGGATATACTCAAGAACACAGAATAGCTATGTTTAACTGTTCCAAGAGCTCAAATATTCACTCTAGTTTTGCTTAAGCACATGGAATTCTATTTTTAAAAATTGATAGACTGGCCAATTTATCCATATCTTAAAGTACAAGAAAAAAAGAGCACATAATGAAAATTCTTGCAAAATCATATCCATCCTTACTCTGGGAAATATTAGATTGGGGGAAAGAGTCCTCTTTCTCATTTCATTTCCATTTTAGTTCTTTTTCAGGATATGTGAATCAAGCCATTCATGAAGAATAAGTGTGTGCACATTGTTATTTTTAGTAAATGTTGCTTCGGAAGAACTGATATCTCCTGGAGGATCAAATGCAATATTTTAAATTATACTGCAAGGAACATGGAGATATGGAATTGGTGGCAAATTTATTGACAGCTTCTAAAAGAGAACTAGCAAAGCCATGGGAATCTTCAAATGCTACGTTGGTAGAGGAACAGTTTTTAAAAGTCATGAAAAATTCACTAAATCATGACAACTGACTTTGATAGAATTGAAGAATTCGTTTTTTAAAAACTCTGTCAAGAAATAGTGACTAAATATGTTAATTACTCGGTGAAACTTTACTTGTATGGAAGGCTTGCAACCTTTGTCTCCTCTTACGTAGTTTAATAAGTTTGGGGAAGAGCCCCCATTTGGAAATTTAATTTAAAACCAACAAAGTGGAAAGCAGTGGTGTTGGTTACTGTTGTTGTTATTGTAATTAATTCAATTTATATCCCACCCTTCCTCCCCAAGGCCAAAAAATGGAAGCATTCCCAATGCCCTCAATATTAAGCCTATTACGATTTTTAATTTGTGTGGCAAATACATATTTAAAGTGATGACCCACAATTTTGGATTAGTCTTAGTAGCTATCCAAGAACTCTGCTCAAATTTTCCCAAGAGGGTGAGAATAGGGTCTCCTCCCTGATCTCATGCTAAAACCACTCCGTATCACTTCGAAAGCTCAGAGCACCTGGAAGCAGTTGAATGACTTCCAAAGCCCATAACCTCTTACCCTCTTTGCCAGCTTGGAGGGTTTCATGGTGCCTCCGAAACTAATCACAAATGCAGGAGCAAAAATACCCCTCCTGGCTCCAAGCTGATGGGAGGAGGATCATCTGTTTCAAGTAGAGGGCAAAGGGAAGCTCAACTTGGAAAACAAATTTCTAATCCCCTGAGATAGAAACAAAGTGAATGTTTAGGGAAAACACCAAGATTCTGCAGTCAAGATTTTCTAGATCTTCCGCACATCAAATCAACAGCAGTAGCAGGATGCGTTATAACAATTTGGTGTCTTATTTTTTCACAGCTCAAAACCAAGCCAACACCTGGGCTCTTTCATTATGGGGAATATGTGCGCAACACAATATCTTAAATTATGTGGGCTACATTTCCCTGATAACTTACTCATCCATTTATTGTTGGCATAGTGAGAGGAACAACAATAGCAAAGAATAACTGCAAATCAAAATATGAGAAGAGAGGGGACATGAAGAGCCCATGTTTGTGTCAACAGAACCATGTACTTGCTCTCATATATAGATGCAGTTAGTGCTCATTAGGTGAGCTGAAAGGAAAATAATGATGTTTCCTTTACCTACTACTTAAGCACTTCAAATTAAAAGAACAGGATGTGAATATTCAGAGAGAGAACAAATGAGCACGTGTCTCTTTTCTTCCCTGTGCTTTTTTATTCAGTATAATAAAGCTAAATTTCCAAGCCCTTGTAGATCCGCATATATAGAAAAATGGTACAAGTTTTGGATTCTTTTATTTCAGGCTTTAGGGAAAGAAATCAACAGCATAGTGGCTTCTGCTGCAGCTTGATATCAGCAGTAAGCATGTTTTGCATTTATACAGCACTTCTCTTAAAACCTTCTTCCAAGAAAATGAGTTTGGAATCCATTCTGCATCCTAGTTTATTGTCAACTACACAGGAATATACAATGTCCCTGAATTTCAGCCACTTTACAAAAAAAATTATAAGAAAACCAGCTGAACCTCCAGTTCAGTTTTTTACCCCAGATAATGTCAGCCCATTTTAGGTGTTTTTTGTTTAAAGCCCCATGTTGTTTTTCCAGCAAAATCTGATCCAAAGAAGGATATAAGTGCCATTAATCTGACATGACACACATGTCTTTGGTGGGAACATTTGAATTGGCTTGGGGTAAAGAACCCCCTTCCCAAACTTCATGTGTCAGTTTCATGCTACTCCATATCAATTTCATACTACACTGGAAATCACTTGGGATAGAAAAATATCCCATGAAACTGGCTATGTCCAATTTTTAGTTTTCTTGAAAGATGATTAAGAAAACCAGCATCAAAGTACGGCAACAAAATTTTGCATGGGGAGAAATAGCAAAGCATCAGAAAAACAAAAGATTTGCCAAAGGTCACTTGGGAAGTCTTAATCTTTGCTGGAAAGAGAAAACAGATATTGTGGCCTTGACAGATCTACAGAAAATGAACCCCTACACTTTCCCCCTAAACTTTCCACTCCATTACCACTACTTGGACACTGCACTAAACATGTCTGGTTTACATTTCACCTGATGCAATGTTTACTTTGGCTCCTGCTGCTCCAGAAAGGTTCTCAGACAAAACTAGATTTGATGGCAACAGTAGAAATAGGCAGAACAGCAAATAAAGTTCAGGCCAATGTCCCCTTTGATTCAGCCTGGGACACAAAAAGAAGTCCGTGTAGTTTCCAAGTAGCCCAAGAGAGCACCAATTATGATAAGAGCACTGGTAGCAAGAGCCTACGTGTTTGAATCATCTGTGTCAATAACACTAGCAAGGAGTTCAAATGCTTGGAAACTGTTGAAGCATCAGAGGGCAGCAGTTAAATCCCATGTATCATGAAATCAAATAGAGGTGAACAGTCATTGAAATCTTAAAGAAGTAGTGTGTGCATTTTAAAATGTCAGAGAGAGCTCACAAATGGCCGAACAGCTGGCAACCGAGGGTAGAGGAGAAGAGAACTGCATCTGATGTGCAACCTTTAGAGCACAGAATACCTCCCAATGACATCATGTCTACCTTTTGGATTCCAATGGTTGTGTGTGTGTTTCTCTCTCACACAGAGGGAGACAAAACACTAAAAATACACACACCCCTTCATTCTTCACTTGTATAAATATAGGTGTGTATTTATACAGGCAATTAACCTGTGCCAGGGATAAAATCCACACCGCATTAAACAAAAATTGAGCGCACAGTTAAGCCTACTATAAATTAAACACTGTCACTTAGATTTAAGACCTTGCAATTCCCTGCCCCCTCTCTGGTAATAAAATTCAAAGGAGTTGGCACCTTTGCAAGTTTGCGCAGCCTCCTGAGCTGTCCTGAATGGAGGCCAGTTTGGCAATGCGTGGCCACTTTGGTTTTTCTAACTGCTGCAGCAGCGAGAGTGCCCTGGTGAAAAAGTCACATTCACTTCCCTGCTGACTTCCCTGCTTCAACATATTTTCTGGCTACATGCATATCAAAGGGAGAGGGGAAGAGACCTGCAGCCTCCCCTCAATCCCGCTTCCTTTGCTGTGACAGGTGTTGGATTTACAGTTCTCTGAGGGCAAAACAGTGTCTGAGAGGGAGACTTGAGGCACTCAGCATCCTGGGAGAAGGGGCGGAGGAAGCCCAGAAAGCAATCATACCAGGTCTTTAAAAAGGAGAGGGAGAGAGAGGCTGGTTTTGAAGCCCAGGTCCTTGCGAGGGTATGAGCAAATCATAAAACCAAGCCAATCTCGTCCCTTTTACCCTAGATGGCCTTTCAGAGATCTTCAGCAGCAAAGAGGGCTTCTTCTCAAGGGCCTTTGCAAGCACTACAAAAGCAAATCGAGGGCTGGTGCTGGACCAGTTGGCAAGGCTCTGCACCCAGTCTTCTGTCTGTGAGGGGTGCATCCTTACAGCACCTGTTCCTCCAAACACATGTTCTATCTCATCCACACATTACATTTTTAGGATGCACACTTACAAAATAAATGATGTAAGTGTGCCCCAGAACAAAGTCACATGTGAAGCAGCACACATCTTTTCTCTTTCATCGGGTCGATTCTTTTCCCCCTCCTCTCTTTTGGAGACCACAACAACAGCCTTTATTTCAAGGTGCAACCCCACAAAGCAAAGTGTTGCTTTTGTACCACAGTCCAGGTCAAACATAGCTGCTCCATAAGGGCAGATGTTGGCTGCAATCCCATCCCCACTTACCTGGGAGTAATTCAAATGGACTCACTTCTGAGAAGACATGCATAGGATCGCGCTGTTAAAGGAGTTGTAAATCCTCTGCACACTTGCTTGGGAGTCAGTCCGGTTGAATTAAGATGGATTTGCTTTGGAGTAAGAAAACAAAACAGAAACATGCTTCCTACAAGGTCTGTCTGCCTTGGGAATGGTAGTGTCACCCACCCCTTCCCTCTTTTTTTGTTGTGCACCATATTCAGAGGTGCGATTTCGAGGACAGGGGGGGGGGGGAGCACAGAGAAATGAGATATCAGGTCGGTGCGCACCAGGTTCCACTGCTTATTCTTGGGGTACAGCTGCAATCCATCTGCACCTGTCTGCACCATTGCTCTTTAAAGAGCATTGGACTGTGACTGACTTTGCTCCCAGACCTTAAAGATTCAGGAGCTCCACGAGGATAGACACATGATCTGAGACAGACGATGGGGGGCTCCTCCTTCCCTCCCTATATTGTACCCCTAACTAAGCCTGAACCATCCCTAAACGGCCCCACCATGACCCCAACATTTAGCTCTCCTTTCCAGCCCACGGAGCACACATAGATCAGATTCATAGCAGACAAAGCAGATCCCCATAAAGGGGTTCAAAGCCCACTGCTTCCCTCCACACACGACCCCTCTTCTCCTCCTCCTCCTTCGCACCCCTCGAGCTCCAGCAGACTCACCTAAGCGAGAAACAACTGGGGCTCTACATGATCCGGACTGTGATCCTCAGGCTCCCTCGTGGGTGAGGCACGCTCCTCTTTGGCAGGGATGCAACAGCAGGAATAATAATCCAGCCCCCGTGGCCGTTGGGGTGGGTAGGGGAGACGGAGGAGCGCTAGGTGGGGGAAGAAGAGTCCCGCGGCTCCTTCTTCCACCGGACTCCTTTACTTGGCCCCACCAAACTTGCCCATCGGGCAACCAACCTTTAGACGTCACGGCATCTTCATTTTCCAACCCAGGTCCCAAGCCAAGCGGGCACAAGGTGCGGGAGGGAGAGAGAGGATGAATGGGGGGCTGTCAGGCAGACGCAGCCTTCGCTTCTTTGCGCTCTGGATTGGCTACAATCCCAAATCTCCTCCACAGCCGCCGCCACCTCCGCTGCTGCTCCTGGATTCCGGGTGTGATGGGGAGCAGAGAGCAGCAAAGGGTTGCTGGTGAGACTCCCGTCCCCTCCCGCCCGAAGACGAGCGATCCGTGTCACCACCTTAGCAGATGTGGGGGAGAGAGGCGCGAAACTGACTAGCGGTCTCGCCCGCAGCAGCAGCAGCCGCCGCCGCTGCTCGCTGGCTCCTCTTCCCCACCAGAGACGACCCCCCCGCCCCTCCAGTCCTTTCTCTGCCTGGACTGGGATCCAGCCCTCTCGGTCGTTTGCTCGCTTCTCTCTCACGGGGTTCTGGAAAACGCCATCGACAGAGGGGGTGGGGGTGCGCTCGGGCAGGAGGGGAGGAAGAGACTGTTTGCAAGCCCCAGCCCAAATCCACAACCCTCGCTTTGCTAAGAGTCCTTTTAAAGCGCACTCCCCCCACACCCCAGAAAGCCACCACAGCCCAAAACATTTAAAAAGAAAAGGAAGATCATGTTAGGTTCCTGGTGTGGGTAGCAGGGGTTATTCAGGTGGGGATGGTTATTGGTTTTGGTGTGTGTCTGTGTAAGAGGGAAGCCATATATTAGGGGTGGGGAACCTGTGGTCATCCAGGTGTTGTTGGCATTCATTACTCAGTAGCCCCAGCTAGCATGGCCAATGGTCATGGAGTCCAGCAACATATGGAGGGTACCACATCCCCCATCCCTCCATTCTTGAAGAAGTCAGAGGTGACAAGAAGCAAGAGTATCAAAATGAAATTTTTAAAAAATCAACACGCAGAGAAAAGGGGAAACAGACAGCAGAGGGAAAACCAGCAGATCAGAACAATTCCAAGCCAGCTGCACAAATGAAAATATAAGCGAATTCATAAGAAGCTGGGAAGGGGCACCTGAATGCCCAAGGCCTCAAGCCGGTGATGATATCTCACCTTTCCTCTAAGGATTTCAACACAATAATATCTGGTGTCCCTTGGCCCCATTTCATTCTTATAACAACCTTGTAAGGTAATTTAAATTGAGAAGTGGTGACCAAAGTCAACCAGTGTGTCTCATGGCTGAGTGAGAATTTGAACCCTGGACTCCCAGGTGCTAGTCTAGCACTCTAACCGATACACCACTCTGGGTCTCAACAAAGTGGGTCTATGATAGAAGTAGCAATCAGAAAAATCAGCATGTTATGTTTAGAGGCCTGTGCCCTCTTCTATTCTCCACGACATTAACCTGCTCCTGGAACTAGATGAAAGCAGCAAAGGAAAAGCTCCTGTTCTGCTTAACTTGCCTCCTGGCTTGAGAAAGTGGTTGCATTTGGACTAAAGGTGAGACTCAAAACTCACGATACCCCATGAAGTCAAGGTAGTTTTCTCTCAAAAGCACAGCTGAAAATCTACATCTTTTAAGTTGGAGAAGGACCCTAGAGTAGTGGTAGAGGACATGCTTTTTATGCACAAGGTCCCAGGTTTGATCCCTGTGATCTCCTGGAAGAGCTGGGAATGCCCACTTTCCAGCTGAAACCCTGTTCATCACTTTGAAGACAATACTGATATAGATAGTCCAGCAACCTGACTCCGTATCAGGCAGGTAATCATTTTCCCAACCTCTGTTCACAGTTTTGCTTAGGTGCAGTTTCTGGCAGATGTCTGGTACACCTTGGTTCTGAAGCTACCTCTGAGCTGAGAGGCTTGCTCTTGACAGGAGGATGCAGTTAAACTGGCAAACAAGATTTTGTGCTCAGCAAAAACTTGGCACCCTGGAAGTGAGCTCCTCAGAGATGCTGAGGGACAGAACCACTCAGAACTTGACTCATGCAAGAATGCAGCAGCTCCCTCCATGTTTCCCTAGGTCAGCTCACCAGCTCAGAGAAATGATAAGTGAAGATAAGCACAATAGGTTCTTCTTCATTTTTTTTTAATCAGCTCACACTACTTTAGCAGCTGACAGCAACAAACTTCACACTAAAGAGCCATACCACAGCTGCCATCAAGCTTCATGCACCACTTGGTATTTGGGACCTTTAAGCTCCATATTCACAGTATCATTTGACATCTGGGTGAGTGGTGCCAGTAGCATATACTTTCTCCCTCTGAGGCTCAGGACACAAATACAATGTGGCAAATACCATTCTGGGCTCAAAGGTTTACTGTACTATCCCCACACGTTGGGAAAATAAATCTCTCTACATCTAACAAGAAAATTAGAACATTTCAGCTGCATAGATTTCATGCCAAGAACCACATTATGCTTAGACACCTTGATTGGTCTCCAAATGCTTTTGCATATATCCCAACAACACTGAAATGCAAGAAGGCAGGAAATTTGATTGCAGAAGCAGTTTTGGAGGGAGGTGGAGTTCATTCCCTGAGTGTCATTTTTGCAATCAGATTAGCCATATTTTTCCTATGGGTAGGAAAGCAAGTGGGGCAATTTTGATTACAATTATGGCCTTGAGAGAAGGGTTAAGCACCCCCTTCATAACAATACAGTTTTGATTAATTTTTCAGTCACCCACCCCACTCTGAAACTGCATTTTCAGGGGTCTGTTGTTTTTAAACACTAATCATGGGCCTCCCATGTAATGTGTAAATTGGCTCTAGGTATCCATGTAATCAGTTCTAAACCCAACTTAGCTATGCAGATTAAGTGTTCTAAGAATCAGGTCTGCTGACAATTTGGAGGCAAAACCATTTCATGAAGGTTTAACTCTTGGGTATGACCAAAAAGAAAATGAATGCAATGTTATTCCTGTGAAAATCATGAAATTATAGAGGGCATCATAAATCATTAGGTATAAGTAGGGGAATAGTACCCCCTTTGCCTCTGAGAAACAAGGATTTATTGGATAAACAGATTACGCTAGTAGGATTGCAAAAAGTTCTGTAAGGAGGACTTTGTGAAATATTGCAAGGAAGATTTTGAAAAGAATTATTAGTTAAGGATAATTAAAAGTAATAGAGAAATTAAGAAATGCAGAACAAGTGATAAAGAATGGAAAATCTTCAGAGGTGTTGATGGAAGTCTAAAATATTGTATAAGATAAGACGTTATGTTAAATGATTGTTGGAAATGATATGTTAAAATATATGTTAAAAATGATATGTTGAGAAACAAGGATTTATTGGGGATAGGGATGTAGCTCAGTAGTAAAACATCCATTTATATGCAGAAGGTCCTAGGTTCAGTGCCTGGCATCTCCAGGCATGGCTGGGAGAGATTCCTGTATGAAATCATGAAAATCTGCTTCCATTTGTTGCAGGGAAGGGACTCTTTCCCACCTGTATGAATGCCTCTTCCTTTATACTTGCCAAGTAGCCACAACCCTATACAAAATTTAAAAAATAATAATAATTGCACACATGTTTGCACCATCAATGCACATGCCATAAGCAAAAGATTGGTCTCTGTCCAATCATGAAGATCTTAACGTCTAACTTGTAAGTTGGATGTTACGTTGTATTGTGCTGAAATCTGTCTCCCATCCCGCCCCGTTTGAAAGAAGCTTCCATTTTTCTCCCTCAGTTACACGGTGCTTTAGAATTTGCTCTAGATGTTAGTGGGTTGAGCTTACGTTACGGCAGCTGAGGATAGCGCTTGTGTCAGGGCTTCAATGTATACAACCTATTTGCATTCACACAGTTACAGGAAGTCATGGGTTTTTTGGTGAGCAAAGACAGAGAAAAAAGGCTGCACAATGCAGAACCCCCCCCCCAAAAGATGATTTGTTGAATAAACAACAGCAATGAAACCCCTTTTCTCACAACCCCTTTTCACAACCCTTTTTCTCAGCTTGAAAAATAACAAAGCTCCACACTCCACCCATGAACATTCCAACGAATTTCTCTCTCTCCCTTCCTAATTTTAACATAATATATTTTCTTACTAATTAATGGAATATGGTTGGGGGGGGGAGAGAAACAGGGGGGAAATGTTCAGCGCTATTCTTTAAAATTTAGTTTCTAGAGGAGGAAAACTTGCAAAGGAGAATAAGTCAGGGGAGATGGGAAAATATGCACAGATGCATTTAGACACATACCCAGAAACATATTAGATGGGATGTAGGTAGCCTTGTTTGCTTATTTGTATATCTGACCCATTCATGTATATAGTGGGAAGTGGAGGGGGTGTCTTATTTTTATGCCAAAATGGACATGTGGGTGGGTGTAACCGAACCCTATACACACACATACATATTTCTCTGCACTTCAGGGCAAATTTCTAGCTCACTACAAGGGGAACATGAACTTGGCTGCAGGACTACTTAAGCTCTCAGCTGGCTGTTTCCTATGCTGGAGCAACATTTAAAGCTTGCCAATCTTTGGTGCCTTGAATACAGAAGGACTCCTTACCCAGTTTGGTAGTGAGCTGACCATGGTGCTGATCTCCCATGAATTAGCCTGGACCCAGGTAAAACTTAGAAGTACCCTATCTTGTAGGCCAGGAATGGGGAACCTGTGGCCCTCCAGAGGATGTTTGACTACAGCTCCCATCATCCCTGGGGCTGATGGAGCCCAACAACATCTGAAGGGCCACATCCATTCTGGAGGCTCTAAGTTGGAGCATGGTACCTACATCTACCCAGCCCAACCCCTTACTTTATGGAGCAGAGCAGAGCAGAGCAGAGCAGAGCAGAGCAGAGCAGACATGGTTCGGTGGCTGGGTATATGTTTTGCAAGCAGATGGCCCCAGTGTCAAACCCTGGTGTCTCCAGTTAAAAGGAGTAGGTTTTTGGAAAGACCCTCTCAGACCCTATGGAAACACTGCTGGAGTAGACGAATGTTCTTCAACCAAAGGTCGCCTGAAGCTGGACTACAACCACCACCATCCTTGTCCAGTAGTTAAAATGGCCGAGTGTGATAGGAGTTGTAATTTATCACTTTCTGGGGTCCAAAGTTGAAGAACATTGGTCCACTCCAACACTGCTTGATGGATCATTTCTGACTCAGTCAGCCTCCAGTGAAGTTTAAAGTATGTCTGAACCAACCAGAATTAAAATAACCATGGCTCCGATCACTGTTCCATCCCAAGTGGGATATTTTAGCCATGCTATACACGAGCTTTCATGTGCCTCTATATTTAACACAGGCTAAGGCTGATGTTAATATACAAAATTCCAAAGCTTGCTGTTCTTTCTCTTACCTTTTAGGGATTAGCAAGTCTAATCCTTTTATTTTGAGGTACAAAGCTCATTCTAAATATATGTGAGCAGGTGATTTTAGGAGTCAGTTTAAGAACAGCAGGCAGAAGCTTATCTCTTTCCAAATCAGTTGTTTCATCATTAAACATCAGTGGAGCATTTGCCCACCCCCCAAAAAAACTTTTGTTAAAAGAATTTTCTTTATAAATAACAAGCCTCTACCTCTGACATGTTAATAAATTAACTTGGGTGAGAAACATTCCATTGTGCAGGAGGATGTCCTGTGAATTAAACCCAAGAGGGATGATCTCCCTGCCTCTAACTCTGCTTCCCTTAATGCAGGGGTCCCCAAACTAAGGCCTGCGGGTCGGATAAGGCCCGAGGGACTCGTTTATCCAGCCCGCGACGACCCCCGCTGCCCACTGCAGCTGCCTGCTCTTACCGGCACTGCACTGCACTGCACGCCTGCCCACTTCCGGGTCAGAAGAGCACCGGAAATAGCTTGTGCACATGCGCAAGCATTATTTCTGGTGCACATCCGGGTCGGAGGAGTCCCGTGCACATGCACACAAGCTATTTCTGGTGCTCCTCTGACCCGGAAGTGCACCAGAAATAGTGTGTGCGCATGCGTATGGGCACGTGCTCCCCCGCCCGCCGTGCAATTGGCACTGGAGACATTGGCCCAAGGTGTGGTAAGTTTGCTGACCCCTGCCTTAATGCCATACAAAATCTGTTGCTTGAGATGGATGACTCACCTCTTCTCATGTTCAGGCTACCTTTGATTTTGACTAAAGTAAGAATCTAAGGAAGAAAGACAGTTCCCTAGATAAGAGATTGAAACATACCTAAAGTGATAACAAAAGTGGATCACAGAAATAAAGAAGTGAAAAGAACCTCAAAAACCATATAGCCCAAGACCCTGCCAAAACAGAAAAACTGCCGCTACAGCCCCCCAGATTGGTAGCTATCCAATCTCTGGTTAAAAACATTTCATAAAGGACAATTCTGCTTATTCTTAAGAACTCTGTTCTGCAATCAAACTGCTCATGCTATCAGAAGGTTCTCCCGAATGTTTAGCTGAAATCTTCTGTTTTCTAATTTGAACTCCATTGGTTTGATTCCTACCCTCTTCAAGCAGGTGTAAGCAACATGGTGCTGTTATAGGAAGTGTCCTCCAGATGTTTGCAGGCTCTTGACTGCAAAAATAAAATATTTTGTCAATAGTGAAGGGATAGCACATGGAAAAGAGGAAAGCCTTCCTTGTTGAGCTAAAGTAACTTGAGAGTTCAGCCTTTTCAGAATTTTCCTCCTGTGATAGAATTGGAAGCATACAGGTCATTTAAATATACTGAACACTCAGCATTAGCACCCATTTTTGGAGCTTCATATTTAAACTCTAAACTACTTAGAAAATTATGAGTGCTGAACAGAACCTATTGGAGGCACGCATTGACTCTGTGCTTACCCTAAATAACAAATCAGAGTGACTCTGGCATTCCCAAGTTGGTTTGTGCCACCAACAAATCTCAAGACTGAACAGGGAGCCCCAGCCTTTTTACTTGCTCTGTTGCCTTATTCTTACCAAAAAGTTAATCTCACGAGCTTTTATTTCTCTTTCTTTTCCTAAGAAACCAACCCATACTGAGGGCCCATCCACTTCAAGGGATTTCAACTCACTGGGTCAGAGAAGTTTAATGTTTGCCCTGCCCCTTTTCAGGGGAAATCTTCTGTTTACCGCTGAATCAGAACAAACATCTATCTGTAGAAAACCTGATTGATGTTTGTTCTGATTCAACAGGAAACAGTTGTGTTTTCTTGGGGAAAGCGGCAGAAAAAGGGGAAAACCTCTTGGGCCTGTGACTTGAAATCTCAGGACAGAGTGCAATACCCTCCAACATTTCTCTGATGAAAATAGGGACGTTTCATTCCATAATGATAATTTTACTATTTATACCCCACACATCTTGTTGGGGTGCCCCAGCACTCTGGACAGCTTCCAACATATATAAAACATAATAAAACATTAAACATTTTAAAAAAAACAAAAAAACTTCCCTATACAGGATTGCCTTCAGACAGCTCAGGGGTTGGATAACTCCATACTGTCCAACATTTCTCCAATGAAAATAGGGACATCCTAAGGAAAAGTGGGACATTCTGGGATCAAATCAGAAACCAGGGAGGCTTCTCTAAATCAGGGATGTCCTTGGAAAATAGGGGGGCACTTGGAGGGTCTGAGAGTGTGGATGAGCCCTGACTGAAGACATTTGCAAAGCATAAGAAAGAGCAAACAGGTTGACCATCTCAATGAGAACTAGGCTAAGATAGGAAGCCCCAGAAAGGTAAAGGAATAGTTTGTTTGTTTGTTTGTTTGTTTGTTTGTTTGTTTGTTTGTTTGTTTATATGTTGATGTTTGGTTTCCAGCTTTTATCTTGATATATTGATATAAAACAAAGGTTGGGTTTTTCTTGTTTTGTTTTTAGAGTTCTACCAGATTTATGGAACTCTCCCTGTCCTGAAGTTTAAATAATTTCTTCCAAACTAAAATATTTTTGACAGCCAAGCAGTTTCCCTTCCCCAGTGATTCTTGTGATCTAATTAAAATACACAATATCTCCTCTTCCGTATAATGAAGGACTGGACTCTCTTTTTTTCAAGGGAGATAAAAAGACATTTTCCAAAGCTTCTGTTGCAGACATAATTGACTCCTCTGTCTGTTTTTAGGGCTTGACCTCTTTTGTGATGTTTTGTCATTATAGATGAGAAGACAGAATGAGAAATCTGGGACTCTGTGTTTGGGCCTCTTCCACATTTAAAATAAGGAGGAGAGGGCTCTTGATGGCTACTGGCCATGATGGCGGAAGCGCTTCTGAATACCAGTTGTTGAAAATCACTGGAGGGGAGAGGACTCTTGTGCTGAGGTCCTGCTTATAAGTTTTCCACAGATATCTGGTTGGCCACGGGGAACAGGGTCTAGGAACAGGATCTTGGAGCAGATGGGCCATTGACTTGATCCAGCAGGTTCTTCTTAGGTTCAGGAGAGCGATCCCTTTTTCTTAATAATAATTTTAAAAGTCTGTACAGCACTGGTGTATGTAACATTACATTGTGTGTGCTGCTTGTGTACTGACTATGTATAATATACCTGTGGTCAATGTAATCACTTGACTTATTGACCTTCAGACACAAGATGAAGCAGTAATGAAGGGAGACAAATAAAGCAGAATACAGCTATTTAAAAACACAAACCTAACCTGAAAAACTAAGGGCAAAATTGGTGGAAGGAAGGATTAAGGAGAGTAACACTGATTAAATAACTAATAATAAGATACCATCAACATCTACTTTTTATCAGTATAAGGGTGGGACTGGGATTAGTTAGGTAGCATACTGTGAAGGAAACAAAACACAAGCTGAACAAATGCCACCTAACTCTTTTTAAGAGATAGCTAGAGTGGAGGCAGTGTGAGCTTGCAGCATTTTAAAACTTCAACGCACAAGAACTGTGAATGGAGACTGTTGGGTGAGATTCTAGCACTGGACTGGAAGAGAGAGCTCTCAGTGAGACAATTCCACCTCCCCACCGCCGCCTCAGTTTCACATTTTCCTTATATGGTGTTGTAATTAATAATTGCAACACCTAGGAGACAGTTTGTCTGGCTTTTTCAGATATAATTTGAGCTCTGGAACAGGCTACAAATCAACTTGAGTCCTCTTGACCCATTCTGTAGTAATCTGTAGCTGTCTTGACCTGATCCAAATTCAGTACAAATCAGCCTGATTCAGTTTGGGATTCAAACTGATCAGTTGCACAATCCTAAATTTGATTAAAAACCAGAAACAACCAGCTTCTGGAAGTCCCTCTGGGCTACAGTAAATTACAGACAAAAGGTCTCTCCCCTTTGCACCTATCTCGTTACAGTAGTATAGCATAACCATTTTCCTTTGAAAAGTAAAGCATTTTACTGAGTCCACACTACAGGTAAAGCTAAAGGAGGGATCATGAAGGAAATAGCTATCCTCAGCAACTTGTATTCACTTGTAATGCCGCAACTGAAAACCAGGGTCCTCTTTAGCTGTCACAAGAGGGACCCGCAAGAAACTGTTGTTGCATATTCCCTCCAGCTAGCAGAAGTGAGCCTATTTAGAGAACCATTTTTTCAGTTTTCTGTTCTCTTTTTCCGTTGACGCTCAACATTTTTATATGCTTAGTGTGCTCAGTCCTCTTTGGACTGCTTTTTTTTTGGGGGGGGGGGTTCCCTAGGGAGGGATACTCCCTTAGTTTTAAAAATAAGTCCAATTCTGTAGAGGTCCCATGCCATGCTCTCTTTCTGTTGGCATTCACCAGCTGAGTTTGCTTTTAGAGGAAGTGATGACAGCTAATAGGCACTTTAGCAAATACAACAGTATTCTCACTTCTGATTCCCCCCCCCTTCCTTTCACTTTGAATATCTGGCTTCTAGAAACTGCAAAACCACAAAACAAGAGCTTGTCTTTCAGACAAATGTTTCAAACCAAGATTTCTGGCTTATGCAGGCGTGCTTTCCCTCCCCTCCCCTCCTCTCCTTTTTAATGACATCCCAGTCTTGTCAGCACCCTCTTCCATTCCATCACTCCATCTTTATTTACAGCCGAGGCTTTAATTTAATGGCACCAACATAGCTACATTAACTGTAATAGCTTAATTACTGCAAGTTCATAATTAATGTAGCTATGGATGGTGGATATGGTGGAATCATCTGGTGATAATCATTAGAGTGCTGTAGAAATTGAGGTCAGCCGCATTAAGTAACATGTTAGATAAGGTAATGCTACTAGCCTCTTTCAGCACAGTGGTTTGTTATACTTGCATGCCACCTCAATCTCCTGGGTCTTGCTTCTCGTATATCCACACCCTTGGATTCACAGACATTGGCCATGTCTTTCTCACTACCAACCAGTGAGGGAGGGGGCCCACCCATTTGCCCTCTGGCACAGAGCAGCTTCCTTTCTTATACTAAGGGCTCATTCTTGGAAACTATTATGACACTTGCCTGGCTAATTCAACAATGGGATCCTTCATTCTTGTGGAGAAGCTAGTAAAAGATGGACAGGGAGAGTTAACTGTTAGGTGGATTTGTAGCTGGTTGACTGACTGAACCTAATCTAACGGTTCCTCGTCATCCTGGATCTAACAGTTCCTCATCATCCTGGAAAAAAGGGACAAGTTTGGTGCCACAGGGTTTTGTCCTAGGCCCACTATGGTTCAATATCTTTATAACCAACTTGGGTAAAAGGGCTGAGGGCATGCTCATCCGATTTGCAGATGGACGGGTAGTTGGGAGGGATAGCTAATGCCACTGAAGACAGAATTGGGATTCAGGAAGACCTTAACAGACTGCAGAACCTGGCCCAAACTAACAAAATGAATTTTAATAGGGACAAATGCCAGATTCTACACTTAGACAGGAAGAACCAGCTGCACAAATATAAGATGGGGGTCACCTGGCTTACCAGTAGTACATGTGAAAAGGATATTGGGGTCTTAGTAGACCATGAAACAAAAACAAAAAACCGCTCAATGACCTGGAAAACAAGGACCTTTATTTTAGGGCTAATGGAAAAGGATTGTGGAAGATTACTCCGAAATATGATTACTGCAGCAAGACCGCTATGTACACAAAGATGGAAAGACACAGCCTTACCCACTGTAGAAGAATGACTGATACAATTACTGGACTTGGCTAAGATGGCTAAGCTAACATGTTTAATTAGAGAAAAATCATTACAGTCAAACCTCGGCTACCAAACACCTCTGTTTTGGAACGTTTTGGCTCCCGAACACCAAAAACCCAGAAGTAAATGCTCCTGTTTTCTAACGTTTTTTGGAAGCCGAACATCTGAAGCGGCTTCCACTTGAGTGTAAGAAGCTCTTGCAACCAATCAGAAGCCGCACCTCGGTTGTCGAGCATTTCGGAAGCTGAATGGGCTTCCGGAAGAGATTACGTTCAACAACTGAGGTTTGACTGTACAGTGGTACCTCTCCTTACGGACGCGATCCATTCCGGGGTGCCATTTGCACCCCGAAAAGTCCGCAAGTAGAGCGCTGCTTCTGCGTGTGATGCAATAGAGTGCTCCTGCGCATGTGTGAAGTGCGTGTGCGCACAGTGAAACCCGGAAGTATACACTTCCGGGTTTGCCGCGTTCGCAACCTGAAAATCCTCAACATGAACCTAACGCAACTAGAGGTATGACTGTACTAACATTTGTTAAGGATTAGAGATTTCTTATGAACTTTTTGTATGAAAGAGAAAATGAACTTGTAATATCTGGATTTGAAGACTGAAAAAATATTGGTTTATAGAAGATAGAATGGTTGGGGCTTAAAGAATGAATATCATATGTAGCTATAGAGAACTGGAAGTCCTTTTATTTCACTCTATCTTTCTTTAGTTTTTTCTTTCTTTTCCTTTTCTCTGGCTTTCTGCTTCTTTAGATTTCTCCTTTTCTTGTATATTTATTCCTTCTGACTATGCTCTTTTTTAGATTGAGCAGTTGTTTTATCTCAGTATATTATAGAAAAATACTTTGTAATGGGTATGTTTTTCTGTATATTTTTGAATATCAATAAATAAAATTCAAAACAAATAAAAGGAAAGAAGGAAAGAAGAGTGGATTTGTGCCATGTCTCCTTAGTGTGACATCTAGTTAGGCCCAGATACTGAACAATACTGAATTATACACTTGGGCTTCTCCCAATCCCAAAGCACTGACCAAATGTATAACTATAAAGCTGCCTTAAATAAGAGTTTATTTCAAGGACAGTTACATAAGGACACCTCTCTCTCTGCAATAGAAGCTGTCTAAACCATCAATTGCTATTCTTTTTTAGCACACCATAGACAAGAGACGAGAGAAGACCCAGATATGTGTACATGGTTTGTATTTGTCCTGATTAAACAGCTGAAACAGCATGTTCAATGAGAAGAGAGAGCAAACACAAATCTTTCGTCGTCCTCCTCCTCCTCACATCAGTAGAGAGGCACCTTCTTAATGCAATAGCACCAAATGTTAAGATAGGGAAGGTGACTTACAATGGCAAAATTTAGGAAGGATCTCATCTGCATTCAGATACAGCCATTCAGGACTAAATTACTCCAGAATCACTTAATGGCAAATAAGAAACAGAGCTGAGCATTGAATAAATATTGTCCACTTGCTTAAACTACGTTGATGATGATAATAATAAAATGATTGCAATCACTTTTATTTCAGCTAAAAGCTGCATGGCATCTAAATGTAAGAAATCACTTAGACAGGAACCCTTAAGGACTTCCATTTTAGCCACTGCTTATTATGTTCATGTTATATCCAGAATAGCCAAGCTTCCCACTTCCCTACACCTTCCCATCTGCCCACAGCAGAGGTCCTGTGTCTTTAGCAGTTGTACTCAGGCAGAAATTTAACCATTGTAGTTTCCACAATCAGTGGATCTCTATGCATGGGGGGGGGGGACTGCCTTCTTTAAATTCCTGCCTTTCATTACTTCATTAAAAGTATGAAGGCATCTGACTGTGTGCGTGCGTGTGTGTGTGTGTGTTGGTGTATGCTGCATTATCTAAACCGTATTCCATAAATTGCAAAGGGATAGTTCTCTCACAGAGTAGGTGCAAACTGAATAGCCTCTTAGCCATGGGAACAAATTTCCCATTAGGAGAGGAAGTGGTGAATGAGTAACCCATCATCTCCTATGCTCTACTCTCTCCCGTGCACACACATGACCAAAAAAACTGGCATTCAGTTAACTGCATTGCAAAGATATTGATATGTCCGTACGTAGAGGGTATTAAATTGGCCCAAGGCCTGAACAAATAAATGGGCACCTATCTGAGTGGTGGGGTGGGTATATGCAGTCCTTTTAATCTTTGCAAAGTTAATTTTCCAAGTGTTAACACTGTTAGGCTAGACATGCTAGCAAAACACCTGTTGTGTAGGGGAAGGAAAGAGCTGTGGTAGAGTTCATGTGCTGCATATGTTACTACAGAATATGATTGGGAAAACAGTGGTATGCATTAAGATTAGATAAACAATAAGTACCGTATTTTTCGCTCTATAAGACGCACCAGACCACAAGACGCACCTAGTTTTTGGAGGAGGAAAACAATAAAAAAAAATATTCTGATCTCAGAAGCCAGAACAGCAAGAGGGATCACTGCACAGTGAAAGCAGCAATCCCTCTTGCTGTTCTGGCTTCTGGGATAGCTGCGCAGCCTGCATTCGCTCCATAAGACGCACACACATTTCCCCTTACTTTTTAGGAGGGAAAAAGTGAGTCTTATAGAGCAAAAAATACGGTAAAACAACTATCTGCCTGGATAGCTAGAGGCCATGAGTTCTCAAGAAAAGTTTTTATAAAAGATAGGAACAAAACCAACACTGTGTGAAATTGATTGGATGTAGTTTGACCACTCACATTCCACTTATCATGTGTTAATCTTTCCATAAGAGTAAGATGCCAAATGTGCTTATACCAATTTGCAGCAGCAGCAGCAGCAGCAACAACAACAACAACAACAACAACAAGATTGAAGACATTTTCCAGCCTTCGAAGGAAACTTAGAAGTAAGCAGAAGTGGCTTGCCCAATGAAACAGAGTCACAGTGCTAATTTCCCAGAAGCACCATCACTGCTGTCTTACCAAAAGGGAAACAGGGAGAAGCAAGGTGATGGGTAGGGCAGAGTTGTGTAGGTGCACCAAAAGAGGCACGTTAACAGACCTTGTAGCTTGGGTGCATTAGGTTGGAATAATGACCTACAGTTTCTGGAGTTCAGTGGCTTTATTCACACAGGAACTACCGGTATTTACAGGATTAATGGAGATGAGGAAGAAACGGCAGACATATTGTCTGAAGAAGAACAAACAAAATGTCTCAGCTTGTAGGGATGGAGTTAATTTAGAGGCTTACCAGCAAGAGCCGGCTGGATTGTAAAACAAGCAGTGCCCTCTGATGTTGCCAGTTTAAGATGTCAACAAATAAGGCTGTTTTTGAGTTCCTTGGTCTGTTTTAATTTGTTTTTATTTTGATTAGTTTTAAAGTTAGTTGGCTCAACTGTTAATTATAGAATCATAGAATTGTAGAGTTGGAAGGGACCCTAAGGGTTAACTAGTCCATCCCCCTGCAATGCAGGAATCTCAGCTGAAGCATCAGTGACAGATGGGCATCCAACCCCTGCTTAAAAACCACCAAGGAAGGAGAGTCCACCACCTTCAGAGGGAGAACGTTCCACTTTCGAACAGCTCTTGCCTTCAGAAAGTTCTCCCTGATGTTTTGTTAGAATTTCCTTTCTTGTAACTTGAAGCCATTGGTCCTGCTACATCAGCAGGTTCCCCCTTGAGAAGCCGCTCATCAATATGTCTTTTCAAGATCAAGTGTCCAATGCCTCACAGTTCATGCCCTCCTCTGTATGTGATTGCAGTGCAAATTAATAAAAAACAGTGCACGGAGGGTAAACAAGTGGAAGTACAAACATAAGCAGACCCTGCTGGATCAGGCTAGTGTCCCATCTAGTCCAGCATCTTGTTATCACAGTGGTCAACCAGATGTCCATTACCCACAAGTAGGATTCAGGCACAAGAGTAACTCTCCTCTCCTGTGGTTTCCAGCAACTATGGAAGCAGAGCATAGCCATTATGGCTAGTAGCCATCTAGTCTTCTTTTAAATCCATCATTGCTGATGGCCATTACTGCCTCCTGTGGGAGGGAGTTCCATAGTTTAACTGTGCACTTTCTGATGATGTAAAAAAAGAAGAAGTAAAAGTAAAATAGGCAGCTGTAAACAGAAAAGTTCTGAAGTAGATTTCCCCACCTCATATCCCCCCCGGGGGGGGGAACACACCTCCACTGAAAGGTCAAACCTTTAACCCATTTCAAGTTATTTTTTTCCATATAGAAGCCATTGACAAATTACATTTCCATCTCTCTCTCTCTCTCTCTCTCTCTCTCTCTCTCTCTCTCTCTCCACACACACACACACACACACACACACACACACGGTACACTGGTTGGGTTAGTGGTGACAGGAATTCTGACTGTTGTCTGGCAGACAGGACCTACCAGCTAAGAAACTGAAGTTGGTGGTGGTTTGGAGGTAAACCAAGAGGTAGGTCTGAGCTCTCCAAGTCCCTATCAGATTCAGTAGCTAAACAATTAAGTGGCATCTATCAAGAGTGGAACTTGAATTCAGAGGCCTGCTTTTACACCAGTATAAGGCTCAGAAGATGGACTTGGAGGAGTTATTTTCTATTCTTGACCTAACCCCTTCAGATCCAAGGCTGCTGATTGTGCAAAACTATGCTGATAACCACTTGCTAGCTTCCAAGTAAATGATCTTGGTCCATCACTATCTGTTTTGTTGTGTTTCAGATATAGTCTAAGGTGCCTCAAGAATGTTGGTTAGAAGGTGGGATATACCGTATTTTTTGCTCTATAAGACTCACTTTTTCCCTCCTAAAAAGTAAGGGGAAATGTGTGTGTGCGTCTTATGGAGCGAATGCAGGCTGCGCAGCTATCACAGAAGCCAGAACAGCAAGAGGGATTGCTGCTTTCACTGCGCAGCGATCCTCCTTGCTGTTCTGGCTTCTGAAATTCAGAATATTTTTTTTCTTGTTTTCCTCCTCCAAAAACTAGGTGCGTCTTGTGGTCTGGTGCGTCTTATAGAGTGAAAAATATGGTAAATACTCCTAAAATAACTAACTAGGGTATCAGTGGGCTTCTGAAAGATTGTTTTTAGATGGCTATGTGTATTACTTTACCTATTTATAAAACATTAAGCCAATCTTTTTTCTCTCTTAGAAGCACTGGACATCTATCTCCCTCACCAAAGTCCTGCCAAGGCATCAGCACCAAGGCTAAGGGAAGGTGCCTATTCATAGCAATGGTGATATCCACCATGACAGTTTTCATTGAAGGGATGTTCTTTCGACCAATCCAGGGTGTCAGCAAACTTTTTCAGCAGGGGGTCGGTCCACTGTCCCTCAGACCTTGTGGGGGGCCAGATTTTATTTTGGGGGGGGATGAACAAATTCCTGTGCCCCACAAATAACCCAGAGATGCATTTTAAACAAAAGGACACATTCTACTCATGTAAAAACACGCTGATTCCCGGACCGTCCACAGGCCAGATTGAGAAGGCAATTCAGGCCTTAGTTTGCCTACCCATGAACCAATCCTACCTTTATGTCTCTTTTCTTTGTCTTCTCCCTAATGCAAAGAAACAACATTTATTCAGCTCACTCCTGTGAAAGGAAAGAGCCTTCCTGGGTCACAGGAGATAATTTCCCTTCTCCCCCTGCCCTCCCCCTTTTCATTCTGCACATTTGGTTGTCAACATTGAGGCTTTGTGAGTGGAGCCACCTTGGGGGTCAGCCTTCCAAGGGCCACTGCTGCGAAATGACTTGATTAGTCATCCTCTTGGTGAATGCAAGCGCCAACCGCTCTGTAGCACAGGACAAAAGGCAAAGGTGACAGACAATGCCAAGAGTGCATTTCATTTTGAAAAGAACAGCTGAGCTGCAAAAGCCCCCTTTTGAAATGCTCATTTTAAATAATGGGGAGAAATTATACTTTGATATTAAACCATCAGACAGAAATTGAGCGTTAACACCAGCAATAAAGCACATACCATCTCATTACTGGCATTTATCAACATAATACTAAAATTATAAAGGGAGCTTTTAGTAAGGAACAAAACTCAATTGAATGTTCCGTCCACACGCTGAGAGAGCAGGAAAGGGGGGGGGGAGAGTGACAATAATTACCCTTCTCCACTCTAAAATGCTGTAAGAGTTCAGTAATTGCCAGAAGCTCCCCTCTCCTTTTCATCCCCCCCCCCACTGAACATTTCCTGAGCATTTGAAGATTAATAACTTTTGCTTAAGAGAGAGCTAGTGGACAACACACACACACACACACACACACACACACACAAACAAACAAACAAACACAAACACACAGACACTGAAGGTCCAGGTTGTTTGTCGCAGAGATGAGTTTTCCAAATGTTCTCCTCTTAATGCTTCTCAGCAGGTCATTACTTTCAAGCCACCCCTCTGGAACAAAGTACAATGATTGCTCCAAACAAATCTCAAACCTGAGCTGTGTCAAAATATACAGAACTCTGGATTCCAATGGACAACATTGTGGGGCTTGATGTGAACCTAGGCAAGAGATGGATGGATCTGTCCATTTTCACAGGAGTACAGGCTGCTACCTTATACTGAATCAGGCCACTGGTCTATCTAGCTCAGTATTGTCTACACTGACTGGAACAGCTCTCCAAGGTTTCAGATTAGGGGCATTTCTAGCCCTACCTGGACATGCCAGGGATTGAACCTGGGATCTTCTGCATGCAATCAAATGTTCTACCACTAAGCTACAGCCTATTCATTTATGTTTACATTTTTTGTATGCAAACATACTGATTTAGCAAAACAATTTTTGCCAGTGTAATGCATTTCTGAATGTTATTTTCACTAATATAAGCATTGTTATACACACTTTCCCCTAACACACACATTTTTGTACTTTTCCAGCTAAAGAATTGCACCACAAAATTCAGAGGAGTTCAGGAGTGCAGATTTTAAAGAATAGCTGTGCTTCACTGGGCAAATATTCAAGAACACTACAGAGGCAGCTAAGTAGATCCTCCTCACTGCTTTCGCTGCCATAAGGTCATCACAATTATGTGCTCTAATGACTAAGCTGTATTTTGTTGACTTCACAGTGGAGCTTTCACCATCTGTGCTCTAAGTGTCATCTGGTCTGTTTCATGGCACGTATTTCTCCTGTATACAGGTGTGACCCTGTTAATTCTCCATTTTTCATAATGCATGGGATCCTTGTGGAACAGCTCAGTGGCTTCAGACCATGGTGGTACTATGGTTCCACTCCTATGTGCTTAACTATTTTCAAAGAGTAGCCCTGGATTACGTTCCTTGTTCCTCCTTTCTTCATTGCCTTAAAAAGGAAGCATCAACCTTCCTTCCTTCTTCCTTCCCTATGAGGAAAAGTTGTAGCATTTAAAGAAGAAGAAGAGGAGTTTGGATTTGATATCCTGCTTTATCACTACCCTAAGGAGTCTCAAAGCAGCTAACATTCTCCTTTCCCTTCCTCCCTCACAACACACATTCTGTGAGGTGAGTGGGGCTGAGAGACTTCAAAGAAGTGTGACCAGCCCAAGGTCACCCAGCAGCTGCATGTGGAGGAGCGGGGAAATCGAACCCGGTTCACCAGATTACGAGTCAACTGCTCTTAACCACTATACCACACTGGCTCTCCCTTTTCATTTAGAGAAAATCTGAGTAAGAAGTGACATGACAGAAATTTATGAAATTATGCACGGCCTGTAGAAAGTGGACAGAGGAGAGTTTTTTCTCCCTCTCTCATAGCACTAGAATGTGTGGACATCCAATGAAACTGAATGTTGGATGATACAGGACAGGTTAAAGAAAGTACTTCATACAGAACATAGTCAAAGTATGGAGGCAACGATGGCCACCAACCTAGGTTGCTTTAAAAGAGGATTAGACAAATTCATGGAGGAGAAGGCTATCAAAATTATACTCTGCCTCCATGGTTAGAAACATTATGGTTAGGAACCTGCTGGAAACTGCAACAGGGGAGAGTGTCTTTGTGCACTTGCTTGTGGGTGTCCTACAGGCATGTGGTTCGCCATTTTGAGAAGAGGATTCTGAACTGGATGGGGTACTGGCCTGATCCAGCAGATTCTTCTTATGTTCTTATGTCTTTCCTCCCCTCTTTTGAGCCTATTAATCATTTGCATTTTATGATTTACCACTACCAATCTAAGCCTGTGTGTACCAGTTCCTATATGCATTTGTAGTGGATGTGCTGCACTCAACATTCATGCATACATTCCTTTTTGGAGCACATTCTCCATGCTCTACACTCTTTATCTCATCCCACACAGAACTTCCTTTCAAGGATGCGGCTAGCTCTCTCTCAGTACTCCTACTGAGTCTTTCACAGTGGGGTCTTTTTCTGTAGCCCCTTCTGATGCATGCAAAACAGGATATACGGTTGGCCTCACTAAAGAGATGAAAGTTGTTCCATTTCATGTTGAGCAACAGCTATTAGCATAGATGTGCGAGATCCAAATATCATGAACATATCCCTATATTTAAAAATATTTTCCCCGTTTTTACTTGTGAGGAAGAGGAAGAACCTTGTGGATTGAAGCCAATGGTAGGGCACTTCCTCTGCCCCCAAATTCCTTCAGTACCAAGAGAGATGGAACAAGGTTGGGTAGAAGTAGTCTATGCACTGCCTCCAATGCAAGGATGGATCAGGCTTGCTCTTTCGGTTCAGACTGTGAGGTCACAAGGCGACTCCTATTTCCAGGCAGTGTTTGCACTTCCCACACAGTGACTGAATCATTGCAGATCTTCTTGACATGTTAAAAGCAGGAATGAGGAACTTACAATCCTCCATATGTTGTTGGACTGCAACTCTCATCAGCTCCAGGCAGAATGGCTGATGGTCAGGGCTGATGGGAGTTGTAGCCAATCAAGATCTGGAGGGCCACAGGTTCCCCATTCCTGTGTCAAAGTTAATACAGTAAGCCCACAATATCCATTTAACTTGTGCACATTCAACTTTATGCAGGTGGCATATATAAGGGTGGGAAATGAGCAGGGTTCTGGGGAAAATGACTTTGGCAGCCCCAACCACCATTGAACTAGTGAGTTTTGACCATATGTGATTTTAGCTTTAGGCATGATCTCCAGAATGTAACCTCCATGTGAGTTGCTGGCTTACTGTAAATATGTAGCCCCACCTTACTCAATGACAAATATCTTACCTCTCTATAATGGAGCTGAGTGCAACTGAAAACTACCACATTCAATTCTTTGTTTATACAATTTTAAAACTGCTTAGAATAAAAATATCTAGGGGCTCATCTACACTTACCTGCAAAATTCAGATTTTTCTTATTGGTTTCTCATCTGGAAGACCATACTTGAGCATTTTGTATTCTGGAAATCTGTTTAGAAAACTGGGTTCATTGTGTCCTCTTTCCACATTTCCATGTTTCCAGTAGTGCCCTCCTCAAGGAAAAAAGGGCACTTGAGGAAATACAGCTTGGTGGTCCCCCTCTCTAGTAACTATACCTTCACTAGGGCTGCCATTACTGTGATTTCAAAGGCAGACTTGGTGAATCGTAAATCTTAGACAAGTCAATCCAATAAGATTTTTTTCCTAGGGTTCTTTCAGGGTGCAACCCTACCTTCACTGCCACAAAGCTAAGCATATCAGATTTCTTTTCAGATTTTCCAAACACTAGGTAATTCTGGATTTCCTGAGAAGAAGTGTGGCACAAAAGCTGTATACAGTGAAGGATGTCTGGGCATAGAGGAATTAATGGACACACCAGGCATAGACAATCCACATTTAACCAAGGTATGAGCAGATAGACCAATGGGCCCATTTATTATAAGATAGCTTCCTATGTTCTCTTCCACCTTCTTCAGGAGTGGATGTAATGAAAGAAAAAAGTAAGAGTAAAATACACAAACCACAGGATTTTTCATGGTTATGCACTTCTTTTCCTGAAATTGTCAATCTCTTTCCTCTACCCTGAGCAGAGTACAATGTGTCCTTACCTTGAGCAGAGATAAAGGACAAAACCTATCAGGCAGCACCCAGGAAGATATTTTCCCCATCACTTCAGAAACCATAAAATAAGCTACATTTTCTTTCTGAGAGATCGAAACTGCAATTCAGATTCCCTTAACAGCGTCTTCTTGCAAGCTCTACCCTTGTGTTTTGCTTCAAGGACTTAAAGCAGAAATAGTGTTTCGTGTGATCTGGAGAAAGAGTGGTGTAAATGAAATATTCACAGGAATCAAATGGTTAAGGGCTAGATTCTAGTGTAGCTTAAATTGGTGTAAATTCAGAATAAATTCCACTAGTGGTAAAATGTGGAACAAGACTGGCCTCCACCACCATAGTGCACAGTTCCCACTAGCTCTAGCCAGCATGTGAAAAGGAATTTGGAATTTACACAGTAAACTGTAGGCACAAGTTAAATCCATTGTGTTGTCCATTTCTCTTAGCACATGTATTTACACAAACCATTTTCTTTATTTGCAGTGTAGGTGTGAAACCAGCCTTACCAGACAGACTTGCAATGTTACTTTCTGTTGCAGCTTTAGAAATAGGTATTCAGGAGATCCAAAATACATGAGCAATTTCTAACTGAAAACTACATTCTCCTATAAGGGACTCTATAAATTAAAAAACACACACCAATATTTCTGAAATCTACAGACATGAGCCTTTGACATTTACCATATTGAAAGTGGTCATCACTATGACATAACTCATGATCATGAAATAAAATTATCCCATGGTCTTGGAAGAAGTGAGTTATGTATATTGGAAACATTTGTGCATGGATTTTTCACATTCTTTTCAGGAATTTTTTTTTTACTAAATACACTAGCTGATCATACATCATTCATATAATACATAAGAGCATTTAAATACTTAATTTCATTCAGTATTGCAGGTATTATATTTAATTCAAATTAAATGATCAAATTCATGTTCATTAGCTGTAACTAAAGATGAACAAGGCATTCAGGTAATTACTGGCCTCTAAACTTAGACAATGCATTTCAGCTGGCTGTCAGTTTATCCAAAGATATTGTATCTCAGATTTTAAATAAAGACCCCATTTTTTATGCTTTCTGTTTATCTTCCCACACTTTTGTATATGACTCTTGCTGTAGTTAAAAGATACAAAACTGGTTCATGTAACCTGCTCATTGATACATATTTGACATTGTTCTAGGAAACATAACACTGCACTAGTTTGTTACTGCAGGAAAATTTAAAATACTTTAATGATTTCAATTGCCAAACAAACAAACAAACAAACAAACCACCACTTCATAAATCCAGTTCAGAAATACTGGATGTCTTAACATTAGCAAAATATTGGAAAACATCTCATTTTAATTTACTGGGCGTTTGGTACCAAGAAATCTGGATGACTGCTCTGATAGAAAAAATTAACACATAAAATGAAATCATTGAGAAAACAAAAGAATTAGACCAAAATAAATGGGGGGGTGTGCTATCATTTTATTGAATTTACTTCTAACAAAAGAACTTTATACCACTTGAAACGCATACTGATTTACAGATAACAATTGTTGGCTGGTGGTAATATGTCCATTTCTTCTTTGAATTCTGTATCTTCTTCCTTTAGTTTTCCCTTCTTTGTCGTGGTTGTCCTGTTGCTAACTTCACACTGTGCTCTTGAACTTGCAATAACTGTATTGTAGCTTACCTGTACTCTGTTATCACTGCTTTATGCTTGTCTGTTTATGAAACTTAACAAACGAAAGCAGAAAGAAAAAATAGAACCCGAAAAACCCAAAAAAGAAAAGAAAAGAAAAGTTGGATCTGCAAGTGGAATCTGCAACAAAATCTTGGAGTTAGTGTGGTGTGCTGCTGGTCAGGATTCCAGCCATTCCATTCTACTCACAAATTTTCTATCCGCCATTCAACTGTCCATCAGAATTTGAGAGCCACTGAATGTACTTGGTCCTCAATAGTCAGTTTTGCATTTCCCCCTGAATAATGTTGTCTGAACATTGCAACTAGAGTGGAGGGTCATTATGATAAAGAGCCCTGTTGGATTGTTTACTCTGATCATAGGTAAAGGGACCCCTGACCATAAGGTCCAGTCGTGGCCAACTCTGGGGTTGCAGCGCTCATCTCGCTTTACTGGCCGAGGGAGCCGGTGTACAGCTTCCTGGTCATGTGGCCAGCATGACTAAGCCGCTTGTGGCAAACCAGAGCAGCGCACGAAAACACCGTTTACCTTCCCGCTGGAGCAGTACCTATTTATCTGCTTGCACTTTGACATGCTTTTGAACTGCTAGGTTGGCAGGAGCAGGAACTGAGCAACAGGAGCTCACCCCGTTGTGGGGATTCGAACCGTCAACCTTCTGATCGGCAAGTCCTAGGCTCTGTGGTTTAACCCACAGCGCCACCCACATCCCTACTCTGATCATATTTGAAGACAAATGCTAGATCTAGGTAGTCCCAGCTCAAAACTATGTAAGTTAATAATATAATTAACAACAAACCTGTGTGTGTGAAGATACTTACAGAACCCCTTCCAGAATCAGCCCATTGGAAATCTGCTGGCAAAATCTGGTTTCTGGAAGCATCACTAATATAAAGTCATCCTATGAATGTAATGTATGGTGTTGGGTTGGAAAGAGTTACACTGACAGATTCATGCACACACAAACTGACCTCTCTTCCAAAGGCATTGGTGATAAGTACCTACTGTCAGTGAGAGATAAGAAGAAGAAACAAGACTGCAGAAAAGATATATCAGATGGACAGGGAATAAAAATGAATTAAACAGTCTGGAGGCTTAATAAAAGTTCAGTGTACTAATCTCATCAGTAAATGTAAGGCAGGGTTTCAAAGGCTGGGTTTTTGAACTAGATGAAATATTAAAGATGTTTTCTATGAAATCATAAGCTGATAGAATAGCAAACAAAATGATTAAATGATTAAATTAGTTCTTCAATGATCCCTCCCCCCCCCAACTTCTATCTTTCCCTCCCTGAAAGGACTTCCTTCCACCTTGAAGTAACAATTCTTATAATGCAATCCTATGTCTTCTCAGAAGTAAGTCCTGCTGAATTTAGTGGGGCTTGTTCCTGGAAGTAAGTCCCACTTCATTCCGTAAGACTTCATTCTGAGGAGGTAAGTATAGAATTGCACTGTTTGTCATTTCATATGTAATGTTGAATTGCTTAAGAGTCTTTATTGCATTTCGGAACAAAAACCTTGTGAGGTAGGAAAGCATGGGCTGTATCCAATCGTAGACTCACTGAAATTAATGGACCCAGATTAGCCATGGCCATTATTTTCAACCAGCCTTCTCTGAATAGGATACAATAAGGGTAGGTGGGTGGGTGTTTATGTGACAGTGCTCACTGGAATAGATTACCAGCACCTCTTTTTTGCTGCCCATGGCAGCCATGTTGTGCTGGCCCAACAAGAAGTTTTATCAGTATATGAGGACTGGTGCCTCATTTTTCTTTTTCTGTTAAAAAAACACTGGGTACAACCTTATTCTTCTAATCGGTAACATTTAAGAGAACAATTGTGTGAGACATTATGGCTGCTTTCCTTATCAAGATGGGCATATGCTCCCACTCAGTCACCCATGTGAAAAAGGCTTCTGTTTTTCTGCTTCATTCTTGGGGCACATCAAATTTCAACAGGTGCACTTCTTTTTGAGTTTTGCATAAAGGAAGGGTCATCACTAACTGGATGATTATCTGCCTTGGAAGGTCCCAGGTTCATCCTGGGATCTCCAGGTAGGGATGGGAAAACCTGCCGCCTGAAACACTGAAGATGTGCTGCCAGTGAAATGCAAACAATACTGAGCTAGATGGCTTAATGCAGCATACAAAAGCTTCCTCCTTATCCCTCTGGGCTTCATGATGCAATCTTAGATTTGCCCCCAAAACATCTTAAGTTAAATCATTCAAGAGCATTGCAGGTTAAAGAAAACTTGCCTACAGCAGAGGGGCAAATTCAAGATAGCAGTTGGACTCCAGTGGGATGCATGAGTACCGAGGGACAAGAATTAAAAGGTGACTAGTTGGATCCAGAATTAGTCATACTTAGTGTCAGATGGGTGGCATATATAACAGAAGTCAGTATGTGTCCCTTTTTCACAACTTAGTGCCCATTTACACGCTTTTTGCTTCCAGAAAAAATCCATTTGCAAATCATATGGAAGCCTGAGCTATATTCCACTGTAGTTCAAAAAGTGGTCTTTACATTATGGGAAAGCGCAAATATCATGTGGGAAATAACAGTTGAGGAAACATTGTGCAAATGGAATAAACTGCCATGTGAATGCAGCCAAAGTGTGTTTAATTTGGCTTCCCTCTGAGTAAAGAGCACAAGCCCAGTGCAGAGGGAGTTCAAGTGGTTCCCAGCATAGCTTCTCCCTGGAGAGGTTGTGGTAAGGGGGAAATTTCTCCACAGTGAATAATATGCATACTAACGCAGTAAGTCCATGCCTAATTAATCCCCCCAAACTGGTGCTAGTAAAGCCTCTAATTCGGCCATTAATTATCCCTTATGAGGAATGGAATCCCCCCAGCAACCATATTCCACCCTAATTAGGGTAAGCACCCTCGTTTGCATTTCCTGAGAAGTTCAAGCTCAATTGCCATAGTGTACATAGTCATACTTTTAAAAACATACTCTGGTTCGTGAAGATGCCTCCCTGACTGCTGCAATTCCATGGCAGGAAAGTTAATTGCTAGGACAACTGACTACCTCTGAGCTTTCTTATCAAATGACTCCTATGGTATGCACATCCTAAACATTAACAAAATCTGCTTTCAGATTTCACTTAATTTTTTTAAAATAAATATTTTATTAAGTTTCCACAATAAAAGACGAAAAAAAATACAAAATCACAAAAAACAATACAATACAAAAATACAAACATTAAACACCTCAAAAGAAAAAGAAAAAAGAGATAAAGACACATATAATAACAAAAAACAAAAATTCCCTCTTTCTTAATTTCTCATCTTCAATTAGCTTATTTTCCGGATTTCCTCACATCTCCCGTTCTTATATCCCTTTTTTATCAGATTTCACTTAAAAGCTGCTAACAGGCCCCTTCCCTTTATGACTGAACCTTACCTGCAACCCAGATGTTCAGCTTTTGGGGGGACACATCAAGAAGGATGACACACAGTTTGTCTTTTTCAAGATGCTTTGACCCCATGAATCATTGTTGGAGCTGGCTTCTTTCTGTCTGAGCTTTGGTTAGTTTCCATTCTTTGATTTCCACCACACAGTTCTCCTGCCTCTGATCTATGCTTGTAATTTTCTTCAGGACTAGTCAGAAGATCTTGCAGAAGTCAAGCCAGGGTATTTTTAAAATAAAATTTTCATCTATTTATAATAACCAAGCATATAGACCTGGGATGGAGAACCCTTCACCCTCCATATATTGTTCAACTCCAACTCTCATCAGGCCCATGCAGTAAGGCCAATTGTCAAGAATGATGGAAATTGTAGTCCTGCAACATTTAAAGGGCCACAGGTTCCCCACCCTGATATATAAGAGCATGTGTTGCTGAAACAGAGCCAGCATGGCTTGTTCTTCATGGATTTTGCTTCTTCTTTTTATTCTCCTCCTCCTCCTCCTTCTTCTTTGCTTTCCACATAGCAGTTGCACACTGAGCATCTCCTGTTGTGTGCACATGGGAAGAGTTGGGTCATGCCCAGGGTTGGCCCAATAGATTTTGGCACCTGAGTGCACCCACCCCTGAGGGAAGATGAGGGGAGTGAAGATCTACATCAGTAACAAAGGGAGGGGGAGAATAAAGCTCAACATTGGGAACAAGGTGGGAGGAGACCACCAGTACCTCCTATTCACCAAGAGGTCACTGTGGAGGCAGCACTGGGGGAGGGGGTGCTGCTGAAAAGGCAGCAGATCCAGCAGCCAAGGGGTGTGCTGCAGCTACCAATGACACCATGGCAGGTGAAGAAGAGTTTGGGTTTGATATCCCGCTTTATCACTACCTGAAGGAGTCTCCAAGCGTCTAACAATCTCCTTTCCCTTCCTCCCCCACAACAAACACTCTGTGAGGTGAGTGGGGCTGAGAGATTTCAGAGAAGTGTGACTAGCCCAAGGTCACCCAGCAGCTGCATGTGGAGGAGCGGGGACACAAACCCGGTTCACCAGATTACAAGTCTACAGTTCTTAACCACTACACCACACTGGCTGCTTTCCTTAGCAGCCTAATAATAATAATAATAATAATAATAATAATAATAATAATAATAATAATAATAAATGTATTATTTGTACTCTGCCCATCTGACTGGGTTGCTGCAGCCACTCTGGGTGATTTTTGCAATGAGGGAACTGCCAGAAGGAGCTGGACTTTGGTGTCCGGGCTGAACAATGGGGTTGGAGATGCCACCCCTGTGGATCCTGCTACCTGAGGTGGTTTTTCACCTTGCCTCATGGGTGAGTCAGTTCTGGTCATGCCAATAATTACACTGAGGAGTTCTCTAGATCATAGCAGTAATTTCGGGAATGGGGGCTAGCAGATCCCTTTCCAGGCTGAAAAAAAAAGGTTACCTGCAAAACACGAGGAGCAGACATACACACACAAACTGAGAGACCATGTTAATGGCCATCAGAAGCAGCTCAGAGATTAGAATCGCAGATGAGACCTGGCAGAGATAGATTAGGGAGCAGCCGGCAGGGCATGTGGTCAAAGGGGCAAATAAATGCAATTTACTATATCATTGCTACTGCAATTTATTAGGTCAAGTTGTCATCAGCTTGGCTAACTCTACTGATGTCTGTGGAGCTAAGCTAGCTGTGAATTTGGACTGTGCCATAAATATACTATTACCTGGCCACATTTTCCCTGTCCCCCTGCCTCCCCACCACCACCATACCATGATTCTCATCACATCACTGCTCCCTTTACTTCTGCTTGTGTTATTAGATTGCAGGTGTTCACTCAGCTGGAACCACGTTTGATTTATCTTTGGTACATGATTGACGCTTCACAAATGCATCTTGAAAGTATCATCTATTCTGGAGGCAGCTGCTTCTATTTCTGGTGGGGCTCTTGAGGTTTTAGCTGCACAACAAGCAGAAGTTCAGCAGGTGAAGCTTGCCCCCATCATTGGAGCTCCATGATGGGGGAAGTTTCACCTCCAGAATCCCTGTCTGTTACTGGAAGACACAAGATTTACCCACACTGGAAGAATGGCAGATGAAGGTGATGGATTACATGGAACTGGCAGAAATGACCGGCAGAATCCGAGATCAGGGAGAAGAAGTGGTGGAAGAAGACTAGAAGAAATTTAAAGACTATTTGCAGAAATTCTGTAAAATTAATGAATGTTAAAGGGATGTTGGATTGAAAATAAGCGGTATTGGTAAAAAGATTAACAAGAATATGTAAATATGGATTGACAATGGTTGGAAATATAGTTATAAATAGGTTAAGATATTAAGTAAAGATAAAGGATAGAGGGTAAGGATTTGCTTAATTAACTATTTGAACTGGAATACAAAAAAGGGGGGTGTGAGGAGGTCAGGAAACAAGTAACTGAAATATAAGACATGAAAATATTGATTCTTTTTTAATTTTCTTTTTACCTTTTATGTATTTTGTCTTTCTATTTTTGTATTTCTTTTTTTATTATTGTTATTCTTTTTTATTTTCTATTTTAAATTTTGTAACTTTTTATTGTTTGTAAAATTCTAATAAATATCATTTTAAAAAAAACACCAGAATCCCTGTCTGTTACACAACTTCTGAAGGCACAGGAACCCTGTAAAATGCAGTGGGGGGAGGGGGTGCTAGTCATAATCTGACATAATTTATTGAACGATTTAGGATCAGGATACCTGGACGACTGCCTTCATCTGTACAGATCTAATTGATCTTTATCATCATTGGAAGAGGCTCTGCTGTTCTGACTAGTGGATTGCTATCTAGTGATAATACGGAAATAGGGTTTTCATTTTTTGCAGTGGCAACAAGCCTATGGAACAACCCTCCCCGCTGCACTGTGATGGGCTTCAGACACCTACAGTGGTACCTCAGATTAAAAACACCTCAGGTTACAAACACTTTGGGTTACAGACTCTGCTAACCCAGAAGTAGTACCTCAGGTTGCGAACTTTGCCCCAGGATGAGAACGGAAAGTGGTACCTCAGGTTAAGAACGGTTTCAGATTAAGGACGGGCCTCTGGAACGAATTAAGTTCATAACCAGAGGTACCACTGTATTAAAAATGTACTTGTTTGTGTGGGCACTTCCTGCTGCTTTTTAGATTATACTGCCCAGTGTTTTATTTATTTTTACTTATTGTTTATTTTGATAGTTTGATTCTGAATTTTTATTTTATTCATTTGCAAACAAATAAAATCTATACACATAAAATTACATTCACAGAACAACATCAGAGCAGTACATCAGCACTACTAGATCACCTCTCGGGGAAAGACTAAAAGAACAGATGGGGGGTATTCATTTAAATCTATATCCCTTCCTTCCTCCTGAAGGAGTCCAGGGTGGCATACACATCCACTATTTTTTTTTTAAAAGCATTCTAAAACAAAACATTCTAGAAACAGTTCGTATCAAAACATTGCTTCATCTTATGATGTCATTGTTGACAGTAGGTGCTTAAGTGCAAATACTGTAGGTAGAAACTGCACCCAGAAAAGAGATGTGTGTGTAAGATTGTTGTCAGAAGGGGGTAAAGGCACAGGGAGGTGAAGTAGGAATTGCACCCCTATCATGACCCTGACCAGTGTTGTGACAGGGTTGAATTGGATAGAATTGAGGGGGGGTGGCAATTTGATTTCAGCCTGGGAAACTTTGCCCATCACTAAAGATAACAATGTGTTTAGTAGCCTGTCAGTCTAAAGCAGCTTTACCTGTTCATATGCACTGTTTTCCCCTCACCATTTGGGCTGAGCACCCATAGGACACATTCTTCAAGAGTAGCAGGAACATCTCCCTCCCTCTCTTTTCTCTGCTGCCCTCCCACCACCTCTCGTATAATTAGAGCACTGGGTTGCTCTGTTAATTGGATTTTAGTATGGCTGGATTTTCTTGCTGAGTATGTGAACCATCTTATTTTATTTGCATGAATATTTATAAACTGGCATCTCCTAAAAAAGGGGGGGGTGCCACAGATGTGTACAATAATTCTAAAACAAAAACAAAAAACTTCACAGACTTATAAAATGGTAAAATACAGAACAAATCATCTACGCGGAATCAAATTACCGGTAATTGTCTAAAAATGTTTGGTGGAAGAAATGTTTTCAGCAGGTGATGAAATATCAGGAATGTAGGTGCCTGCCTGATTTTAATAAGAACAGCATTCCAGATGACTGGTGCCACTACACTAAAAGCCTTAGTTCACATTGAAACTAAACAAATATGAGATAACTGTGGGGCAACCAGGAAGGCTTCTCCTGATCACTGCAGTGATCAGAATGGCGTATAAGGGACAAGGCTGTAAGTGTAGTTCGTGGGAGGATGGGATACCAACATTAGACGAGATTTTAAATTAGGTTAAATGAGAAGCCAGGATACTACAAAGACACACAGGTATATATGCATCTGTGTGCTCATACTATTTATTTAAGATAAAAAAATTCCTTCCAATAGCACCTTAAAGACCAACTAAGTTAGTTCTTGGTATGAGCTTTCGTGTGCATGCACACTTCTTCAGATACACATGCACACGAAAGCTCATACCAAGAACTAACTTAGTTGGTCTTTAAGGTGCTATTGGAAGGAATTTTTTTATTTTGACTATGGCAGACCAACACGGCTACCTATCTACTATTTATTTAAGCTTAATACAGTGGTACCTCAGGTTAAGTACTTAATTCGTTCCGGAGGTCTGTTCTTAACCTGAAACTGTTCTTAACCTGAAGCACCACTTTAGCTAATGGGGCTTCACGCTGCTGCCACGCCACTGGAGCATGATTTCTGTTCTTATCCTGAAGCAAAGTTCTTAACCTGAAGCACTATTTCTGGGTTAGCAGAGTCTGTAACCTGAAGTGTATGTAACCTGAAGCATATGTAACCCGAGGTACCACTGTATATGTTTTTTAAAAATCTCCAAGTGACACACACAGGCCACATTCACACAATACATTAAAAGTACTATGGTACCACTTTATAAACAGCCCCCCCAAAGAATTCTGGGAGCTGCAGTTCACAAAACTACAGTTCTCAGAGTTACAGAGGGACTTGTGCAGAGAGAATTGTAGCTCTGCAGGTGAAACAGAAGGGACCTCTACCAACTCTCAGCATGCTTAACAAATGACGGTTCCCAGGATTCTTTGGGGGAAGCCATGGCTGTTTAAAGTGGTATCACAGAGCTTTAAATGCATGGTGTGGATGCAGTCACAGACTGCCATTTCTTACCAGTAAAATCCCGTGACAGGGCAGTAGTTGTCAAAGTGGGGAGGGGATGCACTCACTCACTGGCTGTTAGACATAATAGTCAACTACCAAGCTTAGATCAAAACAAGATCAATACCCAATCGAAGTTAAGAACCATTGTGTTGCTTTTCCTAGGTGCAAGTCTGTGATGTGTAGGCATGTGTCTCCAAGCAGCTGAGTTTCTCCCCCACCCATCACCACCGCTTTTTCCTGGGAAATACCCACTGTTTATTGCTGAATCAGAACAAACGTCAATTGGGTTTTCTGTGGATTGATATCTGTTCCGACTGAGTGGTAAACAGAGGGTTTTCCCAAGGGAAAGGCAGAACCCTAGAACTGTAGAGTTGGAAGGGGCCCTGAGGGTCATCTAGTCCAACCCCCTGCAATGCAGGAGTATACAACTGTCCCACATGGGGATCCAATCTGTGATCTTGGTGTTATCAGCACTACAAAACACAACTGCTTGGACCTGTGCCCAGAAATCACAGACCTCTGCCCAGAAAAGGTGGCACAAATGCGGGTGTGCCCTGACTTAGACCCCTGCTCCAAGTGATGTGCAGAAATAACTGGAAAGCAACAAAATGTGATGGGGAGGCTAACAGACCTCAGGGGACTGATTTGGGATCTTTGGCATGCAAAACATGCTCTTCTACTGAGTGTTGCCCCCTTGTCAGTGATTCCTATTCCTGCTCTCCTGCTCAGTCCAGTTCTGCCCTGTGTGAAGCCCCACAAGCACTATGCAAGAGGTATTTGCAGACAATCAACCAGGAAAGGGATTCTGGTGAGGATGGGAAATTTGAAATCCCCAAACCCCACTTCTGAGCAAGCCAAGCTGTTTTTTGTTTTTCCTCTCTGCATGAGATAACATTAGGGTCTTGGGACTAGAATTTGGAAAAATTATGGCTTCTGGCCATAAATAGCACTTGTGGTCTGGCAGAGGTGCAGCAGTGTTTTTAATCAGAAAAGTGGGCATTTAATTTTAAATGCTTTTCATAAGAGTGCTAGGAAAGTGAAATAATTACAGCCAAAGACGCTGCATGCAAAATGGGTAAAATCTCACTAAGCGCTAGTCTTAATTGTGCCTGCTGGCTGTTTTCTAAGAAATCCTTGTTGCTTTCATTTCTGTAAGATGCCAGTTGACAATACTGAAGCCTGAAGCTCCAGTATATCACCCATTGCTGTTGCTTCTGTTGAGCCTTAGGGCTCATCCTGCTTGTCTTTACCTGAATTGAAGCAAAGGGCAATTGGTGGGGTTTTTTTGTGTTTTTTTGTGGATTGACATTTGCTCCTAAGTCAGGCATGTCCAAAGTCCACTTCGGCCCCCGTGGCAGTATAAGTGGTACAGAAACGGGTTTTCTGTCTTACTAACTATCTCCTGTTTGTGGCTGGCACAGCCTTGGCCAATCTTGATGGGTAATGACTCTGTCTTTGTTATGCCAGTGACTCAGCCATTCCAGTGATTTCCAGTTGATCATTCTTCTTGAGATCATTCTTCTGAGGCTCCAATACTTTGGCCACCTCATGAGAAGAGAAGACTCCCTGGAAAAGACCCTGATGTTGGGAAAGATGGAGGGCACAAGGAGAAGGGGACGACAGAGGATGAGATGGTTGGACAGTGTTCTCGAAGCTACCAACATGAGTCTGACCAAACTGCGGGAGGCAGTGGAAGACAGGAGTGCCTGGCGTGCTTTGGTCCATTGGGTCATGAAGAGTCGGACACGACTAAATGACTAAACAACAACATTCTTCTTGATGGCTTCTATGCCAGGGGGTTTTCTGAACAGGGGGGGGGATGGTTTAAACTCCAGCCCCACTAGACACAGGAATTTATGGGGTTACTTGAATTCTAACCGCTTACTGAATCCAGATATTTAGGGGAGTCTTGCCCCCCCCCAAATCTTATACAGTGGAACCTCAGTTGTCGAACACTTTGGAAGCCAAACAATTTGGAACCCGAACGCCAACACCTGGAAGTGAATGCTTCAATTTTTGAACGATTTTCAGAAGTCGAACGGCTTCCGTGGCTCTTTTTTTTTTTTCATTTTCACCATTCACTTTGGCCTTTGATTTTCAGTTTTCGAACATTTCGGAAATCGAATGGAACAGATTACATTTGAAAACCAAGGTTCCACTGTAACAAGGACCTAATGAATGTGGGAATTACACACACATACATACAATAAGAAGATTGGAAACTCAAGCAAATTCCAAATACAAGCAAAGTCATGGTCTGTGATGTACTCAACTTTGCAATGCACTGGACACTCAGGTAGAAAGGTCTCCTGTCTTCCTTTCCTCTTGCTTATGTTGCAGGCCCTCCAAGTGTCTCTGTTTTCCAAGGATGTCTCTGATTTTGAGAAGTCGTCCTGGTTTCTGATTTGATCCCAAAATGTCCCACTTTTCCTTAGGGCGGCCCTATTTTCAATGGAGAAATGCTGGAGGGTATGGAATTATCCAACCCCTGAGCGGTCTGAAGACAATCCTGTATAGGGAAGGGGTTTTTTTAGTGTTTAATGTTTTCTTGTGTTATTATGTATGTTGGAAGCTGCCCAGAGTGGCTGGGGCACCCCAGTAAGATGTGTGGGGTATAAATTAAGGTTACCAGATGTCCCTGTTTTTACAGTCCCCGGATTTACAAATCAGTCCCCATACAATACCCATTGAAGTTGAAAAGTGTCCCCGGGTTCATTGAAAAAATCTGGTAACCTTAGTATAAATAGTAAAATTATCATTATGGAATGAGACATCCCTACAGTGGTACCGCGGGTTACAGACACCTCAGGTTGTATACGCTTCAGATTACAAACTCCACTAACCTGGAAGAGTTACCTCGAGTTGAGAACTTTGCCCCAGGATGAGAACAGAAATCGTGTGCTGGTGGCCTAGTGGCAGCAAGAGACCCCATTAGCGAAAGCATGCCTCTAGTTAAGAACAGTTTCAGGTTAAGAACGGACCTCCGGAACGAATTAAGTTTGTAACTACAGGTACCACTGTATTTTCATCAGAAAAGGGTGCGAGGGTATGGTGTTGGAGCAACAGCTAGGAAAGGAGGCGAAAGGAAAGAAGGAAAGAAGAAGGGGCCTGGAGGATTGTGTGTTAATGTGAAAGGGCCTGCAAGCTAGGAGGGAGGGTGGATGTGAGTAGGAAAGCAGCTGATCTGTGCCCCAGTTCAGACTAAAATTTGAATGGGAGAAGAACAATGTGGTCTTAAAGGTTGTCTCATATTTGAAGTCAGTTTTACAAGCCCCCAAGGTTCATATTTCCAAGCCAGGCACTGCCAGTTTGGGCAACATTGCTAGATGTGCCTTCCTTAGCATTGTAATCATCAACATCAACATCATTTGTTAAATGTGTATCCTGCCCTATGCCCATAGGTCTCAGGGTTGTTCCATGCAGTCCTTAAGAATACAAATGTTTGCATTTAAATAACCCGAACAATATATTTCATCAGGGTTTGGAGGCAGTTGCTCCATCCAACTTCTGCCACTGGCCCTGCTCACCACTTGTGTGCGGCCCCTGGAAAGTTGCCTAAGAGGGTTTGTGGTTCCTGGACTTAAGCACTTTGGCTTTTACAGCTGCAAAACAAGCCACAGGGATGCTAATGAATGCATATCAGACATTGACTTCAAAACGGTGCCATACTACGCTAATCTATTAAGTTCACAATGTTGTCAGTTCAGCTCTGTGATTTTCATTGAGGGAACCATGTAGGGCAGAGATGATTGGCTGCCTGAGAATACTTAGCGGTGAATTCTATTAGAGGAGCTGCCTCTGCAGGAAGCCAGTGAAGACACCTGTAATTTAGCCACCTGCCCGGCAGCTAGGAAAGAAGATTAATGAGGGCTGCTTTAATTAACATGAGCAGCTGAAATGGGCTAGAGCAGTTCCCAAAAAATTTTGTGCCACTGCTCTCTTGGTTCAATAAATTCACCCCAGTGCCCCCACCCTATAAAAATCATTATTCAGAATAGTGGTTTTGGACGACCCACTAAGGAAGATAATAGCACAATAAAATTCAAACAGTAACAATTAATTGCACATCTTTTCAAAATCCAATTAAAACTATTTAGTTTAATTAATTCAACAGAATTGATTAACTTGATCCAGTGAGACAAGCTTTTCAAATCTGATAGTCAGGTACATCTCCAGGACCTCCTTGCTACCCCCTTGGCTCTTAATGCACCCCTACGCAATCCCACCAACCCCAAGGGGTGGGGCCATCCACTTTGGGGACCACTGGGCTAGAGCAATTGAGTCAAGTTGTGTTTGTTTCTCACACGAGGGACAGTGGAAGGTAAGCGAGAGGTTGATTTCAACAGAAGCAAATCTGTATTGATATTTGGACTTGGGGAAATGTAGTAGCTATTTCTTTCTAATGTCCACTATGGGCCCATTGTGGTCCTTTGAGCATCTTCCTCCTTTCCCCAGGTCCCTCACTAGTCCTGCTCAACCTCTTCAAATGTTTCTGCTCCATGTACAGAAGTTAGCTAGACCAGCCATTGACTCATATCTCACCACTGGCAATGGGACAACATTCCGCTCCTCGCCCCTCAGTACCCAGGGGCAGCAGAGTAATGTAGAGGAGCATGGCAGGCTGTGTAGGACATGGAGCTCTGATCTCCAACAGAAGGGAATGATGATGGGCTCACGATCAATGGCTGTTGATGGATCCCGCTGGCTGTCTTGGCTTCTTTGCGGCTGGGGGGGGGGATAATGTTTTTTTCTTTATCCCCCCCCCCTAAAAACTAGGTGCGCCCTATGGTCCGGTGTGCCCTATGGAGCAAAAAATACGGTAAGTGGATCCGCATTAAAATATGAATTTAGAGGTCTTTCTCCCTCATCCCTAATCTTCAGCCATCAGCAGGTCCTGAGCAACAACTGATGTTCTTTTGTCCATGCTCCATATCATCATGTTCTTTGGGAGAGCAACAATCTATTGCATGAACCTGTTTGGCTGCTACACTTAAGCTAAGCGTATAAAATCAGATACAGTGGTACCTTGGGTTAAGAGCTTCATTCATTCCGGAGATCCGTTCTTAACCTGAAACTGTTCTTAACCTGAGGTACCACTTTAGCTAATGGGGCCTCCCACTGCCGCTGCCACGTGATTTCTGTTCTCATCCTGAAGCAAAGTTCTTAACCCGAGGTACTATTCTGGGTTAGCGGAGTCTGTAACCTGAAGTGTTTGTAACCTGAGGTACCAATGTATAAGCTTAAAATACCCTGGTGGCTAAATTGTATTCCCTGGATTGATTTCCATTCTAGACATGGGATGTATAAGCAGTGTTTTTTCTGGTGGTACTCAATGGTGTGCAGTACTGGCACCCTTTTTTCTATTAAAGAAGAGCTGTCAATAACCATGACACACAAGGGAAAGTGGACAGGGAGGGAAGAAAAAAATATCAATAAAAACTCAGGGACTAATTTCTAAACTGTTGTTACAACAGCAGCAGCAGCAACAACAACAACAACAACAACAAATTTATTGTATCCTGCCCATATTACTGTGCTGCTCCATATACTATGAACAACAACAAAATATAAGGAACACAACTAAACATCAAATATTAAAAGCTTCCCAAAACAGAACTGCCTTCAGATGCCTACAAAAAGTCATATGATTGTTCCTCTCCTTGACATCTGATAGGATGGCGTTCCACAGGGTGGGCATAACTAATGAGATGGCCCTCTGCCTGGTTCCCTGTAACTTCACGTCTCACAATGAGGAAACTGCAAGAAGACCCTTGGAGCGGGACCTCAGTGTCCAGGCTGAACAATGGGTGTGGAAGCTCTCTTTCAGGTATGTAGGACCAAAGCTGTCTAGGGCTCTAAAGCTCAGCACCAACACTGTGAATTGTGCTTGGAAATGTACTGGGAACCAGTGAAGATCCTTTAGGACCAATGTTATATGGTCCCAGCAGCCGCTCCCAGTCACCAGTCTGGCAGCTGGTAGTTTCCGAGTCACCTTCAAAGGCAGCCCCACATAGAGGGCATTGCAGTAGTCTAAGCAGGAAATAACCAGAAAACCAGAGCTGCTGGCCTAGTTCAGGGGCAGGAGCTGGGCCTCTATTAACACAGAGAAGGAATAATAAATTCCTTAGAAGGACTAGGAATTAATTTCTAATATATGGAAGAATAGCAACTGAAACATAAAATATGTTATGGTGAAAAATGTGTGTGCATGCATGTGTGCATTATACCTATCTATATATCTAACAGCACTTCACACAAACTTGCTGTAGATCCTTGCAGAGTGCAGTTAGTCACTAAAACCATATATTTATTACAGTAACTAGCAAAACAGTACTGTGTCCCCCCAGCTCTGCTATCAGAGCTCCAAGTCCATAAATATTGAGAGCCAGTGTGGTGTAGTGGTTAAGAGCGGTAGTCACGTAATCTGGGGAACCGGGTTCGCATCTCCGCTCCTCCACATGCAGCTACTGAATGACCTTGGGCCAGTCACACTTCTTTGAAGTCTCTCAGCCCCACTCACCTCACAGAGTGTTTGTTGTGGGGGAGGAAGGGAAAGGAGATTGTTAGCCGCTTTGAGACTCCTGAAGGGGAGTGAAAGGCGGGATATCAAATCCAAACTCTTCTTCTTCTTCTAAATATGTTCAGAAAACAGATGGTAAAGGGACAAGAAAAATTGGACCTGCTAATCATAGAATTGTCGAGTTGGAAGGTACCTCAGGGGTCATCTAGTCCACCCCTGAAATGCAGGAATCCTTTGCCCAGTGTGTGGCTCAAACCCATGACCCCGAGATTAAGAGTCTCATGCTCTACCAACTGAGTGAGGTGCTTTGCATAATAGGAGCATCTTCCCCATCAAACCATAAATCACAAATAAAATGTTACAAACTCTTTTTCAGATGGTACACAATCCCAGGTAGATTTAATTTAATATCCTAAAAATCACATAATTTATACTGGAAACGCAAAACTGCAAAAGCTGATATACTACATGGTCATGTCCCAAAACAAAACCTTTCTGTATAGCGATATTAAAAGAAATGGAGTATATAATAGGATATGTGCTACCGGTAAATGCATTAGTTTTTATTATTATTATTATTATTATTATTATTATTATTATTATTATTAGCAAAAGAGGATACGGCACTTCCTGAAGGCAGCCAGTTTGGCAATTAGTTTCACATGGGGGGGGGGAAGTAATGCTTTAGTTATGGGCGGTTGAATTATGAGGGTCTGGGACAGTGTCCAAATGAGGAAATTAACTAAGATACTGAGAGTAAGAGAAGGGAGACAAATTAACGATCATGGCCATTTTTTATGTACTGGTGTAATAAAACTGTAATAAAAGCAAATGCTGAACTGAACATTGTATTGGGAACATTGTAAAAACATAAGGGTAATGCCTTCACCAAAGATAAACATTCTCTGCAAAAAATATCTCTGAATTGTTTTTGCAAAAAACAATGTTTGTGTTTTCTTGTATTTGATATGCTATTTGTTACTTGTTTTGCTATATTACTATTTATCTCTCAATAAAAATAATTGAAAAGTGGGAAAGGAAAAAATGTGGCAATACTGCAACCAGCTGTTCTGAAAGCCAGATTCAGCCCTCTCCCAGCTCTTTCTGTTCCACCCCAACAGCTGGTTGGTGCTATAACTCAGTGTTTCCCAACCACTGTTCCGCGGCACACTAGTGTGCCGCGAGATGTTGCCTGGTGTGCCGCGGGAAAAATTAAAAAATTCGAAAGATAGCTTCATATCCGGAGAGGCGGCCTTCAGGCGAGTTTTAATTTTAATTTTCCTTCTCCCACTTAATGCCCCACACTCGCCCGAGCAGCTTGCAGTCCTCGGTAACCACGGCGACCCGAGGGAGGGGAGGGAACAGGGAAGTCGAGGGCGGCGGCGAGCCGCGATGACGTCAGTGGGCCGCGCCGCCTCGCCCTGGCACGGTGTGAGAGCCCCGGCTAGTGGCGCGAGCTTCGGAATAAGTGGGATCCGCGTGCGCGAGACCGAGATCGCGGGTAAGGAGCTCAGCCCTGGGCAGGAGGAAGCGGGGCTGCGCGTGCGGGCCACATCCCCACAGAGAGCGAGCCTCCCCTGGCCCACCACTCCGGGCAGGTCCACTCGCATGAGGGGGCGGCGATGGCGACGGCCGGCAGCTTGCCTGCAATGCCATCCCTCGAGCAGGCGAGGAGCCCGAAGGCTACCAGATGCGAGTCCTCTTTCCCACCCTGCTCGGGAGTCCAGAGCACTTGGTCGCATTCAGGATCTAGAGTGGGGAAGCGGGGCTTGTGTCTGGGCTGGACACATTGGGCTGCCTGTGCCGCTCGACCTGCGGGGAGAAATCAGGGTGGGAGTCACGACCGTGAGGCAGGGCTGCCAAGTGTGGCAGAAGAGGACACGGCCGTCGCACCTGTCCTTAGGTAGGAGCTTCTTCCGTGTCGACCTGCTGCCCTAAAGTCTTGGCTTTTTGGCAGTTGGCACAGAAGGAAGGCAAGGGGGAGGGGAAAAAATTGAAACTTACACTTTCGTGCGTCCCTCCCGGCGTGACGCTGCGCGCTGACGTCACGGGGCTGTAATGGTGGTGTGCCTCGAGATTTTTTTCATGAAACAAGTGTGCCTTTTCCCAAAAAAGGTTGGGAAACACTGCTATAACTATCCAATCAGAGCTACACATACAGAGTTCCCTAACCACTGATAATGTCTGGGGCTGGTGGGAGCTGGAGTCCACTAAGTGTTAACTGGGGTCAGTTGGTCTACTCTCTTGTGACCCTGCTTGAAAAGACAATAGTTGGAAGGGGCTAAACAGTGTGTGTAGGGGGGGGGGTCATTCCCATAATGGGCATCAGAGACCACATATTGGAATACTGTGTGCAGTTCTGGTGCCCTTACCTCAAAAAATATATTGTAGAGTTGGAAAGGTTGAAGAAAAGAACAAGCAAAGTGATCAAGTGGGTGAAGCAACTCCCCTTTGAGAAACGTTTGCAGACCCCTAGGCAGTCAACATATCAGGGAGGGGGGCTAGCAAATTATCTCCTAACATGTTTTTGATTTTACCAGCCAACAATTTTCATGTTCTGCTTTTGGCCTTCTCAAAGGCATCTGCTTGGCTACTCTGAGAAGAGAATGCTGGACTAGATGGACCATTGGCCTGATCCAGCAGGCTCTTCTTGTGTTATTGGTTATGTCTGCATTTAAAGATAAGCCTACCTAATTCTCATTTTCCCAAACAATACATGAATTGAACATCAGACAACTGCTGAAATCTGTAGTGCTCCAGTAGACTACAGTAAAGTGTTAATTGAAATGCATATTACAGTGAAAAACAACATACAAGATTGCTATGTGTTAAGGGACATTGCTTTGCGTGTTCACACCCAGAGACCGCCCCCCTAAAAAATAAAGACACACTTGACTCAAATTTTAGTTTTGGTTTTTGGCAGAATTTTGGCCACAACTTTATTGATCACGTCCTGCCAACCTAGCGGTTCGAAAGCACGTCAAAGTGCAAGTAGACAAATAGGTACTGCTCCGGGGGGAAGGTAAACGGCATTTCCATTCACTGCTCTGGTTCGCCAGAAGTGGCTTAGTCATGCTGGCCACATGACCCAGAAGCTGTACACCGGCTCCCTTGGCCAATAAAGCGAGATGAGTGCCACAACCCCAGAGTTGGCCACGACAGACCTAATGGTCAGGGGTCCCTTTACCTTTACTTATTGATCACAGAAGGTGAGTGGTTGCATAGGCTCTGGTTCGACTAGCTCCCTGCACCCTTGCAGGCAGCGCTGACCCAGGGCACCAGCATAGGTCAGCCAAGGATGAACATCTGGGTAGGCAAAAATCCGGGAACAGACTATGTTCACCATCCAGATGCCCCCCTAGACTCAGGCACAGGCACAACCACCTCTCGGGGGTTGACCAAACCAGTTGAATTCCTGGATTCTTTCAACAGAATACTCTTCACATAGGGATGGCAAGAGCGTTCTCCCATCCCTATCACCAGAACCAGTGCCTATCCGCAACCTTACAAGTTGTGACAATTTGCTACGTGGCAGGCGAAACCAAATGGCAACAGCCAATCAGCCAAATGGGAAAATTCCTGCCGTGCCCCTGTCCCAATGACACACAACAGCATAGCAAGGTCAATCGCAAAAGACCCTAAAAGTAGGGAGAGGTGGGCAGGTGTTCCGAATGCATGAGCCGAAAGAGGAAGCTTTGGGTCACACGCATGGGTATATATAGGTCCCTCGATCCATTTGGACTGCGCCCCAATGGCCAGATTGAACCCAACAACGAGGGACCTACCAGTCGGGTGTTGTGGCTGTCCAATCTCACCCACCCACAACACAGGAGGTTGGTCTCCTGGTCTCACCACAACACATGCCCTCTTTTAGAAAGGACACGATTTGCAAAAATGTGTGTATGAGGGAAAATTGCCTTCAAAAGTTTATATTAGAAGAAATCTGCACTAAAATTCTGGTGAATTTTCATGGACACTTCAAAAAAATAAGAGCACACTGCAAACTAGAGGGGAAATGTGGAGAACTTGAGATTTGAAAAACGAGAAACCAAAATGGACAGATTCAACTGTTCTTAACAGGATTCCATAAATTAGTGGCTGAAGAGTCCCAAATTAAAATGTGGATTCAATATGCCGAGAATTGATATCTTAACATGTGCTGACCTATTTCCTGTTTCCTGGCAGTGTTATATTTTCCTGAGGACCCCTGCAACTCCATCTAGCTGAACTGCGTTATGATGATTTGGAAAACCCTTGTGTGGAGAAGTGTGTCAGAACACCTCGGTGAAAAGGCTCATGGCACAGCATGCAATTTCATTCACAAACCAAGTCTAATTAACAGCACTTTAAATTGCCAGCTGTCCCTTCAAGAAGGTTGCCAGGATGGCTTGACGATGGCTCAAAACTGAGTTGCCAGGGTCAATGCTAACGCATCCAGACATTGTAGACAGCTGAACAGCCAGCCAGCATTTTCAACGGGTTTTGAACGATAATTCCCACTCTCCAAAGAATGCCAGGACCATCCTGGAATTTTGCTAAGGGTGTCCAAAATCAGAACATGTTAATATTAAGTCTTAGTTTGGGGAGGGACAGGGGGGAGAATGTACATGCACTCTGGTGCCATCCAGTGGCATAGCGTGGGGGGTGCAGGGGGTGCCGGCCACACTGGGCGCAACATCTGGGGGGGTGCGCTCGCACTCGCAGCTCTCTGCCCCTACCTGGCTCACTCACTCTCTCTCACTGCAGTGCTGGCTGTGCGAATCCAATCCGAGCCGCTGGGTCACCGCCCACTGTGGAGGGGGTGGGTGCCAGGCGTGCGGTGCGGAGAGAGAGCGAGGGACTATCTGGGGGAGGGACAGTGCAGCGGCCGCCCAGCGCAGCGCTGAGCGCGGGAGAGAACCACACCAGACCAGACCAGGCAGCAGCAAGAAGAAGCTGGCAGCGGCAGCAGGTTAGGGGTTAGGGGTTAGGGGGCGCAAATTACTTGCCTTGCCCCGGGTGCTGACAACCCATGCTACGCTGCTGGTGCCATCTCATGATTTGCCACCAATACTAGCAAGTGTTTTTGATACATACTTCATGCAACAATAAATTGTGACCTTTCTCTGCTTACATCTGCCCCAGTGGTCCTTCCCTCAAGCCCTAGTCCTCTTCTCAGGTTTGGGCTTCAAGAAAACTGGGGTAAAGACTTCAATGAGAACTTCTGGTTCTTAGAGCAGTGTTTCCCAACCTTTTTTGGGCAAAGGCACACTTGTTTCATGAAAAAAATCTCGCGGCACACCACCATTAGAAAATGTTAAAAAAATTAACTCTGTGCCTATATTGACTATATATAAAGTAACTCTCTTTAATAGGAATCAAATAAACACAAAGAAAGTATTTTATAATTACTTTATTATGAAATAGTAAGTTGCAGAATTTATTCAGCACGCAGAAAATGGCCTTTTGGGGGGTGAATGTAGATGAAGCAGGAAGAGAACTTAAAAAAAAGGCATGCATGAAATCTAGCCCCAAACACACACACGCACACTTTCCCCAAAGTGGTTGATGACGCAGGATATTTCCACATGCTTCTAAAATGCACATTAAATAAAACGAGAGAGAGAAGTGCACGCATTCACCTGCCAGCCTCGGAGCTGTGGAATGCAGCGACATGAAGCAATCTGTGTCCTTCCAGGCGCCAGCTCAGACCTGCCGTGCTGTTTCGTTCCCCCGGCGTCGCTGCCTTCATCCAGCCGGATGCCTCTCCTGCCCAAGGGACGTGTCAGCAGCCACCCAGCGTGGGGTAGAGGCAGGATGGCCCCACTTCCTGCTGCCCACAAGGCTTTGGGGTGAGAAACGCGGAGGGGCAGGAGAGTGGAGGTTGCCTTAATTGGAAAAAGCAGGGAGGTAGGCTGGTGTGCCGTGGGAGGGAGGCGGGCGAGTCGGGCAGCGAGCACACGCGGGGCAGTGAGCGAGCTCCCTCCCACATCCCATCGCCGCTCGCTTCGGCCGGCCTACTGGGCTGTCGCAGGCGGAAGGCCTGCGCATGCGCGAGGTTTTCGCGCCTTCCTCCAGTAGGCCGGCCGAAGCGAGCGGCGATGGGATGTGGGAGGGAGCTCGCTCGCCGCCCCGCGTGTGCTCGCCACCGCCGCCCCGCCTCTCGCCGCCCGCCTCGCCCGCCTCCCTCCCACGGCACACCAGTCAACGTCTCGCGGCACACTAGTGTGCCGCGGAACACCGGTTGGGAAACACTGTCTTAGAGAAAGGACTGTAGCTCAGTATATCACCTGCTTTGTATACAGTGGGTCCCAGCAGCAAACCCTGAAACCCTGGAGAGCTGCTGCCAGGCAGATGGGAAAATATGGGAGAAGGAAATGAATGCAACCCTCCCAAGCTCCCAGTGTAACTTCCCCTTTGTAAAGGCAGCAGCACAGCATCCCGATTTGGACTGGGCTATGTCAATGGAGGAAAGCTAGGAGCCTCTCCCCCTTTGCTGTAGGACCCTCTGATTGAAATCGCTGTTATGGAACTGAGTGGAATTGCAGGCTTACTAGCAGGCTGTGCTCCACAATCTTCTTTTGTCTGCGGCAAAACTGGGAGAGAAGGGGAACTTTTAAGTCGTGGCTCCATGCAGCTGTCACCATTTGGACAAGGATAATGTTGCGACAGTAATCTGTGCTCTGGTTAGCTCAAGGTTGGACCGTTGCAACATGCTTGATGAGGGGCTGCCTTTGAAAATGGTTTGGAAGCTTCAGCTAGTGCAGAATGTGGCTGCCTGGCTGTTGATAGTTTGAGGCAAACAGATCATTTTGCACCCATTCTGTTACAGCTACACTGACTCCCTGTTCTGAGCCAATTTTAAAGATTTTTGTTTTTACCTATGACGCTCTTTACAAATTAGGACCCCAATATCTTTTGAAATGCCTCACCTGATATGAACTTACTCAAACCCTTAGATCTTTTCCAGAAGCCCTTCTCCAGGTCTCTCCTCTGAGGAGGCTTGGAGAATGATGACAAGGTGGAATAGGGCCTTTTCACTGGTGGCTCCCCATTCATGGAAAGCTCTCTCCATCAATATCCACTTGATGTCTTTGCTGAACATTTCCTCAATCTTTTTGATAAAATGAGATGTTCCTAGTGTGCTACGAAAGCTTCTTGCAAGTCTCTTGTAGCTGTGATAGGGGATGTTTTGTATTTACAGTATAATGTATTTATAGCCATGTTTTTAAATGTGTTGTATGTTGCTTGTAAATTTGGGTTTAACAAGAAATTAACAAGTCTAATTAATACTAGTACTAATTCCCTCCCTAGGGAGAAATGTATTGCTCCTATTCTACTGGCTTTTAAGCAGATCCTGAAAACATTTTTTACTATGTAGTGTTCTGCATTATCTTTGGCTTCTGGTTTAATGTCATAATTTTAAAGTTTGTTTTATTGATATATAGCATGCCAGTTTTGATGTATACTGGCTGGGGGTGAGGCAGTTGCCCTGGGAGGGTGCTCAAATCCTGCTTGCAGGTTTCCCATTTGGGCATCTGGTTAGCCACTGTGAGAACAAGATGCTAGATTACATGAGCCATAGGCCTGACTTAGCCGGCCTGATTTATGTTCTTAAGGTGGCATAGAAATCTTTGAATTAAGCTTTTTAAAATGTTGCTACCAAGCCATCATCACCAGACCTGAATTTGTTGACGAGCTTTAACATGACTGGAATAACCACCCTTTTCTGCTTTGGTGTGTGTGTGTGTGTGTGTGTGTGTGTGTGTGTGTGTGTGTGTCATTGACTATAATGTTATTTTAGAGGTAAGTTTTATTTACTGGTTTTGATGCCATTTTAATCTTCTGGAAAGCTTTAAGCGATTTGCAAGATCTAAGAGAGCTGTTTTTGGTGGCTAAGTGACAGGATGTAAATCAGGGTTAGGGTACCTTTTTAAAAAAAACCCTCAAAGTCCACATCAACTTCTGAGCAACTTTCCAAGGGCCACATACCAGGGGTGTGGGTGTGGGTGTGGGTGTGGGTGTGTGTGGCCAGAGACAAGTGAGTGGACCAATGAATGTAAATTTTATGTCCATAAGTAGGCTAGCTGCTACATACATCACTCTCTAGCTTCCACCCAGGGAAGAGGTTCAAGGACACATTGCAGTCAGGCAAAAACATTTGGGGTACAAAGCATGGCCAATGAGAAGTGTGGCCTGGGGAGAGATCTAAGGACCAAACAGATAGGCATAGAGGAATGCATCCCTCCAAGGCCTAAGATTCACCACCTGTTGATTAAGGAAATGCATAGTATCCCTGCCCTATACCATTGCCTCAGTTGAAATGCTTTGCCCCTCCTAAACTGCTATCTGCCCATTTGAAAAGGTTTGCATGTGCCTGTATTCTTTCCCTAATGGAGCAAATAGCAGCTTAGAGAGGTGTGCGTGATTTGAATTGATGTATGGAAAAGCAGACACCAGATGTGAGATTTAGCAGGTGAGGATAAATGGAAGATAAGTTCATTGGGGATTCTAATGTAACAACTTAGAAAGCCAGTAGTTTTATTTCCTACTCTTGGAGTGCCTTTGTTGTTTATTTATGAGAGCTGTGATGGCAGCTTTGATAAAAAGGTAAATCACACTTATGTTCCATATGAAAATTTTTCAGGAAAACATGAGTGGGAAGTGATAATTCTGTTACAGACTTTGCCACCAATCTTTGTTTCCTTTATTCTATAAGTAGCAAACCACAGTGCTCAAGAAGCTTTGCTTTATATCATCACATTATCATCTAGTACATCTGTGTCTTACAACTTTCATTCCCACCCCTTAAAAATAGATGTGGATGCTGAAATAGTCCGTCCCCACCAACTTCATGTGGAAAATTTCATAATGAAGATGCATACAGTTGTGCACAGCCACTGCGTCCAAATGGCAAGAGACTCCATCCCATGGCAAGGCATCCCTGTACTTACTCAGACTTCAGTTTCCTTGGAATGAAAGTCATTGGAGACTGTGGTGTCTTTAGAATACAGTCATACCTCATGTTGCGAACACTGCGGGTTACATCTTTTCAGGTTGCGTCCCACAGCGACCTGGAAGTACCGGAAAGGGTTACTTCTGGGTTTCACCGCTCACGCATGCGCAGATGTGCAAAATGATGTCACATGCACACGCAGAAACGGAGAATCGCGACCCAAGCATGCGCAGATGCGCAGACGCAGATTGTGTTCCATTCAGGTTGTGAATGGGGCTTCAGAACAGATCCCATTCGCAACCAGAGGTACCACTGTATAGGGTTTTATTTACACACCCACACTCACACCCTGAGCATAGGATGGAGGGCCTCACAGTGTTAAAACCCCAACAGAACTTGCTTCCCTATTAGATTTCCAAGGATGTGCCAAACTCAGCTTTGGGTCCAGGACAAAGCAAGACTTGCCCCTGTTTATCTCTGGCTTCCAGCATCAGCCCAACTACTGTAATCAATCACAAGATTCAGTGCATGCATACCATTTAAATTTCAATGCCCATTAACTGAGGAGGGTAAAATATTTTAGTGGGGGGCTGAAGGGACCTCAGCCCCTAGGAGTTGGCTCCTATGCAAAGGGTACACATTAAGCTGAAGTGTGGATGCACCGTTACTCCAAAATTCGTCTCACTAGCTATATACCTAACCAATCACTGTCCTTTGAAAGAGAGGGACTCCTGCAAAAAGGTCTTTAGTGTTTTGACACCTACCCTTTGTAACTCCCTCCTGTTACATATAAAACAGGGGGCATATTGGATGTGTTAAATGTGCTAACAGGACCAGTGGTCAGGGATTATGGGAATTGTAGTCCCAAACATCTGGAGGGCTGGAGTTTGCCTATGCCTGGCTTATCTCAACAAGCCCTTTAAGTGGAGATTTTTACCCCAGTCTGTCTCTGTACTGGATTTGAAATAGTTTTTTATGTGTATTTTTATTCTTGATGTTTTTATCATTTTCATTCATGGTGTTTCGTGGGAATGGAGCAGAATGAATGAAATAAATATCCCCTGCCTGCTATCACTTAGATTTCCAGTTCAAGAATTGCATCCCGTAATCCCTTTACACAATGGGGGAAAGCTAATGATGCTCTGGTGAGGCGCATACCAAATCAACATACCAATGGCTGCTAGCGTGATAAGAGCTGTTGAATGGTGCAATCCAACACAGGCAGTAGCGCATCATGCACAGCCCCCACCCTGTTGTGTCAGCTATCAAAATGTCTTAATGCCAAGGCAGTGACTAGGGACAGATGAACAGCTAGGCTTCTTTACAAGGAGCACATTGCTAAGCCAGAGCAGGATGGCAGACTGACAGAGGGAGAGTCATTAGTATTCTTGTTTGCCAAACAAGACAATTTAAGTATGACTAATGCGGCACTTGATTATATAACTGGCACAAGCAGTTAGGGGTTGCTGCCAGTCCCAAATGTTCAAAACTCATGCCATGCTTTAAATATCTTAAAACAAGTTTTTAAAAAGAGGAATACCAAAAGAAAGGCCAAGCCAACCTCACCTTGATAGCCCTGGTTGATGACATTTGTCAGGAGAGAGATGGGGAGAGTGTGACGCTGCTTGTTCTTCTTGGCCTCCTGGTAGCTGGTGGCTGATGTTCCTCAGGGTCCCATTCTATTTAACAACTATATGAAACTGCTTGGAGTTATCAGGAGTTTGGGAGTGAAGTGGCAGCAATGTGCGGATGACACCCAGCTCTTTGTCTCTGTTCCATCTAAACAAGGTGAGGCAGCGGAAGTACTAGGCAGTTGCTTGGAGGCAGTAAGCCTGGATGTAAGCCAACACATTGAAACTGAATCCTGAAAAGACAGAGGTGCACCTGTGTTCCAAGTTGTCAAATCCAGGAGGTAGAAAAAGAGCTTGTTCTGGAAGGGATTGCACATCCCAGGAAGGAGCAAGTTCAGAGCTTGGGGGGGGGGGAGGTGCTCCAGTATCCAACACTGTCACTTGAGACCCAGGTGGCCTTACTGGCTAGGAGTGCCTGTTTACAGCACTGGCTGGCTCACCAGCTGCAGCCCCTATTTGACAGAGATTGCTTGGCTACAATATTCCATGCTCTGGTAACTTTCAGATTGGATTATCACAATGGACTCTACATGAGGCTGCAGCAGCCAGGTCATAGGTGCCATCTCGGGGGGAGGGGTGCTGTGGATGCCTGGTTGGGTGACCCAACGTGTCATGCACTGTGGTGGGGTGCTCCATCAGGCCCTCCCACCGTGGTGGTGACATGTGACATCATACGTGGGTGTGAAGTCACATGCCGGGCACCCAGAATATTGGGTGGGAAATGACATGCCTGAGCTAGGGACTAGTTGGGGCTGCCTTTAGAACTCTTACAACCCCTTTTCTAAAACAGCTGCATCTGCTGTCAGTTTCTGGCCCAAATTTAAGGTGTTCATATTAGTGTTTAATGCCCTAAATGACTCAAGCCCCAAATATCAGAGAGACTGCCTCTTTCCCTACAGACTCCTTGGGGTGCTATGATTGCCAGAGGGGGCCCTCTTGGTTGTTCCACTGCCCTCAGAAAGCAGATAGCAGTTTAGGAGGGGTGAAGCATTTCAGCTGAGGCAATGGTAACCTGTGGTCTTCCAGATGCTGTTGGACTCCTATCAGCCCCAGTTAGAATGGCCAATGATACGGGATGATGAGACCTGGAGTCAAACAATTTATAGGGGCCACAGTTTGTCCATTCCCAAAACACACACACACACACACACACACACACACACACACACACATTCTAGCACTTTGGTCAAAATACAATTTACCCCCCCCCCCATACCCCAAAGCTGCTTTTCAAACAAATTGAAAGAGACAGATAATTAGATCACCAATCTGCAATGACTTGATTAGTCTTACTTAAGACCAGGGCTGGTCCTACTATTAGGCTGAGTGAAGCTACCTCCTCAGGCAGCAGATGCTGGGAGGCAGTGGTAGGTAAAGGTAAAGGGACCCCTGACCATTAGGTCCAGTCATGGCCGACTCTGGGGTTGCCATGCTCATCTCGCTTTATTGGCTGAGGGAGCCAGCGTTCAGCTTCCGGGTCATGTGGCCAGCATGACTAAGCCGCTTCTGGCGAACCAGAGCAGCGCACGGAAATGCCGTTTACCTTCCCGCCGGAGTGATACCTATTTATCTACTTGCACTTTGACGTGCATTCGAACTGCTAGGTTGGCAGGCGCAGGGACTGAGAAATGGGAGCTCACCCCGTTGCGGGGATTCTACCCGCCGAGACAGTGGTAGCACCCCCATAATTCTTCCACTTGGACTCCCTTCTGTTGAAGGAGAGAAAGCAGTATGTGCCCTGCTGCCTGCCCAGCACTTTCATTCTGCCTTCAGGAGCATTGAATGAAACTTTTTCCATCACTATCTCAAGCCAAACTCAAGAGGTATTTTTTATATTAAAAAAGAAAAAGATTCTTTTGTTTTTAGAAAACTGTTCTGACACTTTTTGTTGTACTTGAGGGCATAATGTGCAAACCAGTTTCATAGCCTACCCTGCTAAGCAGTATTTACTATACGTTTCCTTACTCAACAGGTGGTGAATCTTAGGCCTTGGAGGGATGCATTCCTCTGTGCCTATCTGTTTGGTCCTTAGATGTCTCCCCAGGCCACACTTCTCATTGGCCATGCTTTGTACCCCAAATGTTTTTGCCTGACTGCAATGTGCCCTTGAACTTCTTCCCTGGGTGGAAGCTAGAGAGTGATGTGTGTAGCAGCTAGCCTACTTATGGAAATAAAATTTACATTCATTGTTCTGCTCACTTTTGTCTCTGGCCACACACACACACAACTGGTATGTGCCCCTTGGAAAGTTGCTCAGAAGTTAATGTGGCCCTTGAGGTTTTTGGTTTTTTTAAAAAAGGTACCCTAACCCTGATTTACATCCTGCCACTTAGCCACCAAAAACATCTCTCTTTGCAGATCTTGCAAATCATTTAAAGCTTTCCATAATTAAAATGGCATTAAAACCAGTAAATAAAACTTACCCATTGAAAATGCTGGCTGCCTGTTCAGCTGTCTACAATGTCTGGATGCGTTAGCATTGACCCTGGCAACTCAGTTTTGAGCCATCGTCAAGCCATCCTGGCAATCTTCTTGAAGGGACAGCTGGCAATTTAAAGTGCTGTTAATTAGACTTGGTTTGTGAATGAAATTGCATGCTGTGCCATGAGCCTTTTCACCGAGGTGTTCTGACACACTTCTCCACACAAGGGTTTTCCAAATCATCATAACGCAGTTCAGCTAGATGGAGTTGCAGGGGTCCTCAGGAAAATATAACACTGCCAGGAAACAGGAAATAGGTCAGCACATGTTAAGATCTCAATTCTCGGCATATTGAATCCACATTTTAATTTGGGACTCTTCAGCCACTAATTTATGGAATCCTGTTAAGAACAGTTGAATCTGTCTATTTTGGTTTCTCATTTTTCAAATCTCAAGTTCTCCACATTTCCACACCAGTTTGCAGTGTGCTCTTATCTTTTTGAAGTGTCCATGAAAATTCACCAGCTCATTTCCTTAAGCAAATAAGAGATATTTATTGATTACCTATGTTACTTAACATGAGGAATTAGTAGTAATAGTTGTTGCATTGTTTGGTTTTGAATGTGGATTTAAAGATTTCTGTTCAGATATGAAGTGGCATATAAATTAAACCAATAGATAGAAGCAATTTTTGTACAACTTTTTAAAATAAAAAAACTGGTTAAGCAAAATACAACTGGTCAGATGTCAACCTTATGTATGCCAATCCACAGAAGACAGCAGAAGGTTTCAGAACATGGCTTTCAGTTTCCTGTGTTAGCTAGTGTCTCCCCTTGTTACCGCCTGCTTCTCATCTCATGCAAGCTGGTGAGTCTCAACAAGGGCTGCTTGTGCGTTTGATATGGATAACATGTCATGTTTATGTCAGAGAGCTGGCAGTTAATGATGCTCCAGATAATGATGCTTTATTTAAAAGACTACAAACAAAAGCATGTGGGATTGGAGGACATTCCACAAAGCTTAATTGAAGGGGAAACAGGTGCCCTTTAGCCATCAGAAAATGTATTCCAGCTCTTATTTATTTTTCCTTGCTGGCTTTAGGGCTTTCCCATTGCCCCATGTTGAAAACCAGATTGCATCTTCGTCGACTCATCTACATTTCTCCTTCATAATATACAGAGCCACAAGCACTGTGTGTCACTGATGCGAGCAAATGCTATCTGCAAGCAAAAGGCAATTAATCATTTTTGTGCCGTCAAAAAGCCATCTTTCTGGCAAGGATGTGCCACAAAAGGATTCCTGAATTCCATTAAGTGTTCTTTTTAAACCTACTGATAAAAAAAATACCTATTTGTCGGACAGAACTCAGATTGCTTAGGAAATAGTAGAGGAAATTGTATTTATGTGGATGGTGTCCAGATACCACAGAGAGTGGCCACCAGAAAAAGAGAAAATTTATCACCAAAAGAAGAGGATAAAAGAGGACCCAGAATTGCATAATGTTTGCCTATGTGAATATGCACAGCTGCAATTGCATAATTACTGCTTTATGATGAACACAGCAATAAATATAACTAATACAGTAATAAATATATAATTACTATATTAGGATAAATAGATATTTCCATAGTGGGAAAGACCCTGGCCAGGTGGCCTGTCTGCCAGTCTGCTCAGTCTGCTAACCAGGTGCTCTGCTTGGGAAACTTCCAGGCCCCTCCCTGCTCTCCCTTCCAATGGTTCTTCATCTTTAAACAATGCAGTGGTACATCGGGTTAAGAACTTAATTCGTCCTGGAGGTCTGTACTTAACCTGATACTGTTCTTAACCTGAAGCACCACTTTAGCTAATGGGGCCTCCTGCTGCTGCTGCTGCGCAGCTGGAGCACGATTTCTGTTCTCATCCTGAAGCAAAGTTCTTAACCCGAGGTAATATTTCTGGGTTAGCAGAGTCTGTAACCTGAAGCGTCTGTAACCTGAAGCATCTGTAACCCGAGGTACCACTGTACAGCCTTTCAAGCATAAATAGAAGATTGTCATTTGTAATGTAGGGCACAGGTCACCCTAAGACAACATCAAAAGTAATGGCTGAAAATTATGCATCGTTGTATTTTCTCCTCCCTCTGGCCTATGTTCAAAATCTATCCCAAACCAGCTTTTCAGGCTTGAATTTGTTAGAGGACACCAACTCAGCCCAGACCAGAAGCTTGTGGGTATATGGATCCTCCCAGCTTGTTTCACAACTCAGCCCCAAAATATCTGCAAAACCACCCCTTCCCAAGAGATCAGCAAATGGTGCTCTCTTGGTAGTTCCTCAACCCTTGGTCAGTGTTGGTGGGTATTCTCTGAGAAGGTACTCTCTTTGGCAGCCCCTAAGCTGTGGAACTCTCTCCCCACAGAGATGTGCCTGGCACCTTCATTGTACAGCTTTCAGAGACACACCTCTTCTCCCTGGCTGCTAGCTCAGCTGGTAGAGCACAAGACTCCACATTGGGCAAAAGTTTCCTAAACTGCACTGCAGGGGGTTGGAATCAATGAGCCTTGTGGTCCCTTCCAACGCCACAATTCTATGATTTGATGAGGTATATATTTTGGGGACCTACCTTATTTTTGTGGTGATAAGTTGTTTTAAATGTTTTAAATATTACTATTTTAATGTTGCAACCTACCCTAGGACATTTTTATTGCTGTAAAACTTTATTTTTTATAAATAAACAAATAAATAATTTGTAGATTGAAAGCAGCCACAAAAGTGAATGACAATCATATTCACTGGATTAATTTCTGTTTTGGACTTGAGACAAATAAGTGACCACTGGCAATTTCATTGGCTCCCATTTCTGTTTTTGTTGGAATTCTGTGACATCATAAGTAGATGGATAGGGTTGCAAGCACTAGTCTGTCCCCTACCCTCCATTCCTGGTCTTTGTGTGTGTAGCACAAATATCTGAAAGCAGCAGAGGGGTCATTTAAAGCCCTACTGTGTTCAGCAGGTCAAAGGAACATAGTTATCCTAGTGGTCAGTATTGATTCTGGCAGCCACTGCTACAAATGAGAGAGGAGACTAGATTTCTCCAGTTTCTTGAGATCACCGGTGATGACTGGTGATCCTGCTGGTTCACAGTTGCACTTAACCTTTTTAAAAATTGTTTAAGAGAATGTCCACTGAACAGCCAGGGTTGCCATCTGTCCTCTATTTCCAGGACACGCCCTCTTTTTCATGGGTATGTAAAATGAGAGTCATCACAGTGATCCGTAGTTAAAAGCAGAAGTCGGCAAGTGCATCCTCTTTTTTGCTCTTCAAAATATGGCAGCCCCCTTTAAATGATAAGTAAGGACTTCTGGCTCTGGCTGCACTCCCAGTGACATAAGCAGGAATGTGACAACGGCTGCATACAGATTTAAATCACACAGTCTTCTTAGAATCCTGGGGAATGTAGTTAACCATTCACAGAGTCACAATTCCCAGCACCCTTAACAAACTACAGTTCTCAGCATTCTTTGGTGCTTTAAATGTATGTTGTGTATGCAGCCCAAGCAGGGACAGTCCAAGGCAAGCCAGAGCCAAAATGCTCCCCCCCACCCCCCCACCCCAGAAATGCAATTTGTTAAGGGTGCTGGGTTATAGCATGGGCAGAGAATATCAGGCTAAGGGAGCAAATGCAGCCCCCCCCCCGGCCTCTTTCTGTCAGGGCTCAGACCACCCCTCTGCAGTTGTGCTTTGTACCCCCCTTGAGGGTTTTTTAGTAACTAAAATGAATATTTGGATGGAGATAAAGTACTTTTGTGGTGGGAGAGGGCTCACCAAACCCCACACCTCCCCTTTCCATTCTGCCATCTGACCTCAATATTGCCTTTGTACCGCATGGCAGTGTCAAACTGTTATTTATTTATTTTAAAAGGGGGGTCTAAAGAGTCATTTAGGGTCCCCCTGGCAGCTACCCAGAAATACCAGGTGCTGTATTAGAACTATCTCTGGCTGTTGGGTGTTGCTATACAAAGGAATATTGTTGAACAACTGCCATGATCTGTTTAGGCTGCAAATCCAGTAATGCCACAGGATGATTCGCAGCATTATTGAAGGTAATTGGTTTGAACAGACACCAGGACTTTGGTAATTTAATCAGGGCTATAACAATCATGACCTCCATAGATACCGCCTGATATCAAAACGGGATTCTGCATCTTGATATATTATTGTCCCCGCTGCTCTTTCCCTTGATCTTGTTCCCTTGGAAAGTCATCTGAAATCTAATCTGATTTCTTTCTTCTTTGACAGCAGCCGCAGAATATTATTTTCACTTCTCAGGAATCCACAGTGCTTTAGTTCCTCTGTCTTTTCGCCAGTCTACACTGTATTTCATTGCTGCGGAGGAGATTAAGTTCTCATTGGTATTCAGAAGTGTGAATGCATGGATTCCTTTTGTTGTGCTGGTGGTGTCAGGATTAAATCCTTTAAAATGTGAGCCTATTGAGATAAGAGCTTGGAATTGACCCTCCCCCGCTTTAAGCTTGACTCCCCAAGAAAAGGCCTGAGCAAAGTGATGGCAATGAAGCCCAGATTTTGCTTCATACTTGATGGTCAAGGACACACTCCATGTATTATTGTAAAGCAGAAACAGATCCATTCCATTATGCACTAGAGCTTTCTGTGCAGGGGGAAACTATTATTGTTGTGATGCAGATGCTGATGATAAGGATTATTAGGTTGTATTCACTGCAGCCTTTCAGCTTGTGCAACATCCACCTATTTGTGCAGCAGAACTCCCACCTCCTCTGCCCTATAGCCCTCTCCACGCAAACCCTCCTCAAAATCTGCCCCAGAGGATTGGGAGCAAATTTTGAGGGTGCAGGAGAAGAGGAGAGGAAGGGGAAGTCCCTTTAAGTGGCAAGTAGAACTCTGCACATGCTAGAGTTGCCATTTCTTGAAGAGCAAAAAAGAGGCTAGCTGAAACCACTACCAGCCTGAGCCAGAGAAAGAAACACACAGGCTGGCAGCAGCCGCAGTGTGCAAAGCAGCCCAAGCCCCCCTCCCCCCAAAAAACCAGACATTTCCTTTAAAATGTAAAAATCCACCCAGATGGGCATGTGTCCCGTCCCCCCCAGGACATGTCCAGGTTATGGCAACAACTAGCACATGCCATGTTGGTGACAACCTGCTATTATTTATCATTTGCTACATTTGGACCTCACATTTTCTCCCTCCAAAACATCTGTTAAACATCTGTTTAAACAGATGTTAAACATCACTGTATAACAACTATCCAGTTCAGCAGGGGTAGCCAGTGTGATGACCTTCAGATGTTCTTGGGCTACAATTCCTGTAAGCCCCAGCCAGCATGGCCAATGAGTCATGGGGACTGTAGCCTATAAGATATCCGGGATGCACCATGTTGGCTACAACTGCAATACAGTCAAATGCTAAAACAACTTCTATTGAATGTTGAGCAATTCTAAATGCTCCTGTATATCAGATATCAAATGCTGTCAGAGAAGGAATATACTGTTGCTTGTCAGTTATAAAATGGTCTCAGATAACCTAAATGTTATTGCATGCTAACCATTAAATGCTGGGAAATATGCAACAAGTAAATACTCTCAGCAGCTAAATACATTTATGAGTTTGGGGTGTTAAGCTGTATGCCAGACCCCACTAATCCCTGGATACAGCAAGTGTTAAAATCCAATCAAGTCTTCTATTCCTGGAATAGTGAGATGTAAGGAGAACAAAGGAAGGGTTGAGAGTTGAAAGTTGCAATGATGTGCGCCAGAAGTAAAAGCAGAAATCTGGGAGAAGACAGAGAGACAGAGCAATTTTTGATGTCAGTTTGAATCCAAGATTGCAACCGCAGTTGTGCCTCATTCCCAAAGGAAACAGGAACCTGGAGTAATCGCCTGGAATCCCTGGAATCTAGCACTGCTCAGAGATTGGGGTGGCTGAGAACAATACTGTCAAATGCAGCTATAACAGCATCTCTGTTACTAATAACTGCTGGAGGCTGTCTACTGCTGCTTGTTAGTGATTTAATATTGTGAAATATACTGAACATTAAAGGTAAAAGTAAAGGGACCTCTGACCATTAGGTCCAGTCGTGGCCGACTTTGGGGTTGCAGTGCTCATCTCACTTTATTGGCCGAGGGAGCCAGTGTACAGCTTCCGGGTCATGTGGCCAGCATGACTAAGCCACTTCTGGCGAACCAGAGCAGCTCACGGAAACGCTGTTTACCTTCCCGATGGAGCGGTACCTATTTATCTACTTGCACTTTGACGTGCTTTTGAACTGCTAGGTTGGCAGAAGCAGGGACCGAACAACAGGAGCTCACTCTGTCGCAGGGATTCGAACTGCAGACCTCCTGATTGGCAAGTCCTAGGCTCTGTGGTTTAACCCACAGCGCCACCCGCGTCCCTATACTGAATATTACATGCCAACAATCAAATACTGTCAAATAGCATATTCCGAACAAATACAATAGGATTGTAAATACAAATGTCAAATAATTGGAGGTTATTCAGCAGATGTTTGAGCATCCATAAGTATATGATCTTAAAATCTGTAGGATGAACATTTTGAGGGGAAATGTTAGCAGCAAATCCATTTTAGCTCTGTTTTAATATGGCTACCAGCTCATGGCCTTCAGTAACAGAAAGCTAAGAGGCTTTTTTTAAAAGAATGGCAGCAAGTAGGTAACAAAACAGCATTTTGCTTATTGCAGTATTCACTGCCTACGTGCTGCATGTGTACATAAAGAGCCTCTGAGCACTTTAGCAAGTGGTAACTCTGAATGCAGTTTCTGCACTGAGATTTTTGATCAGGTCCCGTATTTAGAAGCCTGCAACAGTCAATGCAAAATGAAGCATATCAGCACAATCGTCTGCTTATCTTCAAGAAAAAAAAATCTTATTGAAAGCTGAAGTGCTCAGCTGAAAGCCAGATGCAACAGCTATTGAGGAAATCATCTTATCCTAACATCAGTGGCCGAATTCTTACTTCCATGCAGGAAACCTTGTACATAACAAGAACTGGTCCAGGACCTGCTTTTTTGTATCCTTTATATTTTCTGAAGCAACCAAGAGAAATTGGTTTATTTCTCACTTCTTTACTGCTCGGCCAAACTGTGTGTTGTGTTATTTGTACTTTCTAAAAAGCATGCTTAGGAACAAAGGAAGTCACCTAACCTGGCCTGCTGCTTCAGGTGCGGTGGAGGACTCTATTGGATCACCACTGTTGACATATAATTTGACCACAAACTCAGTTGTCTTCTGTACATAAAATGAGGAAAGGGCACCCTATTGTCCTTCACCCAGGCCTCAATATGTCTTGGGAAATACTTGGTGTGAGCAATTGGAGCAGGACCTCTGGACTGGAGTAGAAGAAGCTGCTGTCTACTGAGTTAGACCAGTGGTCCATTGAGCTCAGTATCATCTACATTGACTTGCAGTTACACTCCAGGGTTTCAGGTTTCAGAGGACATTCTCAGCACTACTTGCAGATGCCTGGAAATTAAACCCATGCTCTTATGCATGCAAAGAAGATGTTCTTCCACTGAGCTATCACATTTCCCCAACTGATATATCACTACTAGGAGCTTAGGATACTGTCTTATAATAAGTCAGAACATTGGCTCACTTAAGAACATAAGAAGAGCCTGCTGGATCAGGCCAATGGCTCACTATTCCAGCATCCCATTCCCACAGTAGTCTGTTCCCTCAGACCACATGGCTCTCACCAGCTTCAGTTGCTATACCAAAAATTTAGGAACTTTCACCACTTTGTAACTAAACCAAGTTTTATTGTCTGTGGAATTTTATAAAGCACATGAATCTGACCTTTGGAGAGTTTGTAAGTAAATCATTTTTAAACTTACCAAACACATGATCTTTTCCTATGCTAAGGGAAGAGAAAAACTTTGGAAAGAAACTTTTTAAGGAGATATTTTGGATCTCACTTAGAAGGGCATATTTTAAAGGTCTACCAGCCTATTTCCACACTTCGCTGCATATTTTCTAACTTTAAATCTGTCCTGGAGTCCTCTCACCCAAAAGCAGAGGTATAGCATGTGGGGGTGCCATGGAGGCCGTGGCCCCAAGTGCAAAATCGAGAGGGGACACAAACAGACACCCCCACAGCAGGCTCCTTCATTGGAGCCTGACTCCATGCCAGAAGGAGCTACACCTTGGCTGTGGTGCTTGTGCCAGGTGCAGCTCTGCCCTCCGGGTCAGGCCTGACCTGGGTCAGGAGAGCAGATGAATGGGTGGCAGCACTGCTGCCCACCCTCATTGGCTGCCGCACACCTCATGCCCAGTGGCAGCAGCTCTGCTGCTGTGTCTCGTCTGATCCAGTGGCAGAGAGCAGCCCTCCTGTGTTGCGGTGAGGCATGCCTGGCTGCAGTGGCTCTGGGTCAGGTCTGACCCAGTGGTGGAGAGCAAGAGAGTCAGCTGCAATGCTGCTGCCCACACTCCTTGGCTGCAAGGTGCCTCGCACCTGGCTGCAGTTGCTTCACTGCCAGGTCATGTTTGATCTGGTGGCCAGGAGCATTCCACCTCAGCGGGGCACACCCAGCAGCAGCAGCTCCACCTCTGCTGCCGGATCATGCCTGACCTGGTGGTAGAGAGCAGGGAGAGAGTAGGCAGCAGCTTCCCCACCCCTCTCCTATCTTGAACTGTGGCATGTGGGAGGGCGCCCTCCACACCCCTCCCCTCTCAGGGACGCGCCCCTCACGTCTGCCCAGGGCATCGCAGGCATATACTCTGCCGCTGCCAAAGAGTACTTGCCCTAAATTTGGATCTTAGCATATAAATGTAAATGCCAGAGAGAGAGAGAGAGAGAGAGAGAGAGAGAGAGAGAGAGAGAGAGAACACTTTATGCTAGTAGATGCATTTTTCTACACATTGCTCAGCTAGAGAAGTGCATTGCAAAATTCAGATTAAATGAATATTTCAAAGGATGGCTGTGTTTCAGTTCATGTATTGTTTCAGAAAGTGTGAAACAGGTAAGCAAACTGAACTGAAATTCTGCACCATCCCTTGCAGGCCTCTGGATTTAGATGTCCCTGAAAAATGTCAAGAGTAAAAGATTTATTTTGGCACTTATAAAAATGAGAAGGAAAATGACAGAAAGACAGACAGGAAGGGAAGGAGGAAACAAAGCAAGGTGAAATTTACTTAGAGAGTTTTCTTTTGCAGCTTCAGATTACAGCACTATCCCCATTGTGGCTATGGTTATACCGAAGAGCCAGTCGCTCAGCAAGTGACTTATTGATCCTTGTCTGCAGGCTGAACCCTGACAGCAGCTGTTGCTGTTCATCATGCTCGACTGTCTTCATGTGTTGTTTCCATGACTTCTGAATTTATCGCACCTGTCTCAGGCTCCAGGGGGGACATCAGATTCCTGTGAGCTGGATCACTTAATGGCTTTCCAAAAATGTCATTTGTTTAAAGTTTCACTCTTTAACCTTTCTCTCTCATGAGCACAAAAAGAAGGGAAAAGAAGGGGAAGGCCAAAAAACCTGTCTGCACAGTGTATTTCTAGCCTACAAATAATTTTTCCCCCTCCCATTGCCACTAATCTTTTTTTCTCCTCCCCTCCCAGGCATCAAAGGCTCATGGGCTGCAATCTTAGTGAATAAGCAGTACAGCATTGTGCACATTCCCATGCAAGATGCAATGAAGTGATTTCAGTTTAATGTGCTGAAACAAACAGAAACATCATCGCAACACAGAGCAAAGGTCTGAGCAGATGAAAAAGAAACTAAATTTAGCCTGTTGTACAATAACTAGCATTAGCAGCAGGGACACTGTAAATTAATTTTTCACATGTCACAGCCCGAAGAGTGCTACAGATGCTACAAGCAAAATGTGTATACATAATTGTGAGCAAAGTTGCTTAAATAACACAGACATAGAAAAGTCCTGACTTTACTGACAAAACTCAACAGTGTATAAACTGAGAAGAGACAGCAGAGATCTTGCCTTTCTCAGGGCAGGCCTTGTACATAGAAGGGAAACATAATACCAAACATACAGAGGAAAACTTAATCAGAACTACAAAGCCAATAAGAAAATGTGACACTTCAGTGAAAATCTTGCTGTTCAGCCTGGTGTCCACCTACCCTGCTCCTGACTAGTTGACTTTAACAGAATTAGCACTTAAGCTACAAACTGGAAGATCCCTGCTGTTGCACATCCATCAATACTCACCTAGCTAAAGTTACAAAACTCCAAAGATATCCAGCCCCCCTGGCTTCATTTCCCCCCTAGAAGCACAGTTATGGCATTTCCCAGAGCTACTAGAAAACAAAGATTAAAAAAAAACAAAAACCCAGTGCCAGCATGTGGTCAGTGGATCACTGACTTAGTTAGCGGTGGCCCACCAGGGGGCCCTTTGGTGACCACTTCTTTATCAAAATAAGGTGCTGATTTCCATAAACTGTGCAAAAGCTGTTTTATGTGTATAGATGCAGATTTTGCAATAATTACTATAATTTAAACGTATCTTACCATAGTTGACAAAGCCCTTCTGTATTTCCTTTCTAACATATCTTTTTTCTTTAAGCCAGCTTTGGACCAGAAAACCCTCTAAAGGACTGTCCTCTGTTAAGGATGACATGGGGACACTCTAGTTGAACCAGGTAAATGTGCATAGAATTCAGCATTAGATAAGCTAACAGTCCATGCTGAAGCAGGTGAAGAAAGATTCAATGGGGCAACCTCAAGGCAACTCCATCTCTCCCTTCTTAGTTTTCTTTATCTTTAAACTGGACGTGACCTGGACAGCCCTTGAACCAAACATATACCACCCCCTCCTTTTTTGGGGAAAAAACCCCTCTTACCAACACAGTAAACAGATTGGATAAATCACACTGTAGACACTTCAATGAAAAGAAAGAAGAAGAAGCAAAAAAGGACGAAGTCCCTTTATGGTGGAAAGGAAAAGAAACTTCATGCAGTCCAAACCCTGTTGCCCATTGCTGACATGTATTTTTACACATCTGATGTAATTAGCGTATGGAATAAAGTTCCACCATACGGCACTGAATGTTTGTGGTTTCACTTTCAATTGAAAAAACGTGGACCATTTGTCTCTTCAAAGCCTAGTCCAGCAATATTTGGACTATTGCAGTATTGGAGAAGATTGTCCATAATATACACCCAATACAGCACTCCATGTTCCTATGAGCTGTGCGCAGCTCGGAATATGACTCAGAATTCCCTGAAAAATGCTAGACTTCATTGGGAAAATAGAGCCTGGCCCTCTGCTTTCCGTCCGCCAGCTGTGTGTTGCATGCTGCAATGCATCCATTGATTTATTGAGTATGGAAGTCTTCCAAACCTCACTAGGCAAGGTGAGGCAACTGCTTCAGGCAGCAGGATCCACAAGGGCAGCAGATCTAGCCTCCAAGGAATGCATCTCCAACTACTGCTGCAGCAACAGCTGCAGCATATTCCTTTGAAGTCCAATCTACTGCCTCCTCAGCAGCTCCCTGCCATTCCGCCTCTACAATGACCTCTTGGTGAATAAGAGGTATTGCTGGTCTCCTTTCACTGTTGTTCCCAGTGTAGATATTTATTCCCCCTTGTTTTGGATGCAGAAACTCACTCACCCCTTCTTCGCTGCTGGGGATGAGCACCATCATCCCCTCCAGCAATCTGGCATGCAGGCCATCAAGCTCATTTTATGTGGCCGCCTGGTACCTTTTGAAATTGTTTCATTCTTCCACCCCATCATAGTCCTTTCTAACCTGTTTCTTTCCTTCTTTAAATTTCCTGGCTTCTAAAATGTGTTTCTACCAATTTCAGAACACGGAGTCTAGGTGGGCAAAAAAGAAAACCAATTAGACAATTCAATCAGCAACGCTAATGATGTACAATAACACGAAGAAGCTTCTTTAAAGCAAATTATTTCTAAGTAAGGTTGTCTTCCTGCAACTCAGATTAATACTGCTGCATGCTCAGTGGCATCGCAGGGGGGGCAGGGGGTGGTGTGCCCTGGGTGCCATGTCTGGGGGGGTGACAAGAAGGCACCCTGCGGGGTGCTTGCCCTGCCACCCTGGGCGAGGCGGCACAAGCAGCCATCGCACCGCCCAGCCACATGTGGAGGATCCCCCGTTCGCGGCTGCAGCCTCAAGCAGAGGATCCCGCCACCGTCTATGCGGTGTTCGAGCGGCAGCAAACCACTACGTACAATGCATGTACGGTGTCACACGCATGCGCTGTACATAGCGCCGCCGCACATGCGCCCTACGTAGCGGCGCAACGCGTGCGCAGCTGGTGGTTTGCCTTCATTCACCCCTGTGCATGCTACCTCAATCTCTGAGCGGCGCAATATTCCTGGGGTTCCAGGAGCTTACCCTGGGTTTAGGGTTCCATTTGGAGATGACACACAGCAGAGGCTGTAGTGTCTTTATGATATATGGTTTCTTTAAATACAACCTGTGTCTATAATGGAGGGGTTCACATTATTAACACTCTAAAAGAATCTAGTTTCTTGCATAACAACAGCTTTGGATTCAAACAGAGCTCAGACACATTGCTCTGACTTCTAGGGCAATTCAACTCTGAACTCAGGCTTTGTACTTCTACTATCTAAGAGTTGAGGGAGGGGCCCCACCCATTTGCTGTTTCACAAGGAGCCCCTTTCCTTTGTTTCCCTTAATGGCCCATCACTCAGGCTAGCCTGGCATATGTTTCAACACTTGCTGGATCTAGGCGTTAGAAGGATCTCTAGTTCCTCCCCACACCCCAAACTCATAACATTGTATTAGCTGATCATTAACTGTGATCAGTCCCAGTTCAGGAGTAGCAATATATATATATCAATACATATCCAACCAATCTGTCAATCAAGTCAGACTGTCTGTCTGTATTTCTTAATTGTGCACACACAAAATCTTGCCCTGCAACACAGTTGACTTGCAACTTGTGCCCATTTAACTTGCGTGATTGCAGTTTTACGTGCTTGCCAGCCAGCCAGCTGACATTGCACAAATTAAACACACAAGGCAGAGAGCTTAAAAGCTCTCATGGGGCCATTTGAGATCTCATGAAGGCTGTGGGGGGCAGGGAGAGTCTGTGGCAAACTGAAGTAAAGAATCAGAGGCAGAAGCTGAAGCTGAAGCAGGGAAGGAAGAAGGTCAAGTGGCAGAGATGAGTCTGGCTGGTGAAGAAGCTTGGGTGCCTCCCCCTCCTGCTGCAACAAGCTCCTCTTCCCCTGGTTTCCCAGGATTAAGAGAGGCATGAAGAGGGCAAGCGGAAGAGAAGGGAGCTTCACGCAGGAGCAGACTCAGGTTGACTGGGAAAAACGCTGGAGAGGAGGGGACTTAGGCAGTTGTGGCGCAGGGATGAAGGAAGGCTAACCAGCACCCGGTGCGGGGCAAACTGCCCCATGGTGCATGTACATGTGGCGTACGTAGCATGTGGCGTACATAGCAAAGCCACATATGTGCCGTGGCTTGATTTGCCGATGGCGCCACTCGAGCACCGTACAGACGGCGGCAGGATCCCTCCACCGCTACTGCAACCGCGAGTTGAGGATCCTCTGTACGTGGCTGCAGTGGCGTGATGGCAGTGGCTTGCGCCACTGCGCCCAGGAGCAGCGGGGCAAGCTCCTCATGGGGTGCCTTCTTGTCACGCCCCTTAAGGATGGCACCCGAGGCAGTCTACTCCCCCACACTCTTCCTCTGCCACTGCTGTGGGGAGGCAGGGGCCTTCCGTCTCAGCAACTGCTTCATGGGGGCAAGACCTATTAAAAATGAGTTGCTGTGCTCATTAGATCTGACACTCCTGTGCAGATCCTGTTTTAGCTAATCAGCTTGCTTGGTGTGATTTACTGCTGACTCGCTCCTGACAGTTGCATTTCTTAAAAGGAGAGGAGGAGGGGAATCATGCATGCTACCTTGAGCTCCGTGGTGGAACAGTGGGACAATAAATGTAACAATAATTAAAAGTACCAAAAATATCCCAGTCCACAATATAATCCGCTAATGCTGAACATACAATAGGGCTCTATCCAACATTCTCTGTTTGCTCTTGTGCTAGCTGACGGGCACGTTTTAATGTTTTGCAAGAGAGGAATCCAATACAGCAGTTGAGCTAGTGAAAACCCATTGTGCAACAAGTTGCGTAATCTACTGTACAACAGATTCTGTTGTGTTTTTGTTTTTTTTCATTTCTAGTTGTGAACTTTGTGAGCCCTACATGAATGTTTGTAAAAATTGCAGGGACTTGCACAAGTGTGAACATGTAGAGAGCCAGTGTGGTGTAGTGGTTAAGAGCGGTAGACTCGGTAATCTGGGGAACCGGGTTCGTGTCTCCGCTCCTCCACATGCAGCTGCTGGGTGACCTTGGGCCAGTCGCACTTCTTTGAAGTCTCTCAGCCCCACTCACCTCACAGAGTGTTTGTTGTGGGGGAGGAAGGGAAAGGAGATTGTTAGCCGCTTTGAGACTCCTTAAAGGGAGTGAAAGGCGGGATATCAAATCCAAACTCTTCTTCTTCTTCCTATGGGGGGTGGGGTGATATTGCAATCCAACTCCCTCCCCCATTCACATTCACTGAACATCTCAGAGAGTCCAGGAGAGAGATTCTTGTGGGCTTCTAACATCACTGCCTTCAATCATTTGCTATGTCTTGGGCTCTCTCCAATTGGTGGTCATGAGAACTGGTGCCTGGGCTTGCATCCCCACCCAACCCCTCTCCCCAAACCCTTTTTGTTGTATATATTTAGATTGCAAGCTTGTTCAACCTTTCTCCAACCTTTCTCTGATGAAAATAGGGATGCCCATGGTAATTTTACTATTTATACCCCGCCCCCATCTGATTGGGTTGCCCCAGCCACTCTGGGTAGCTTCCAACATAGACAATAACATAGTAACACAGTAAACATTTTTTTAAAAAAACCTTCTGTATACAGGATTGCCTTCAGATGGCTGGGGGTCAGATAACTCCATACCGTCCAACATATCTCCGATGAAAATAGGGACATACTAAGGAAAAGCGGGACATTCCAGGATCAAATCAGAAACCAGGATAGCCTATATCAGGGACATCCCTGGAAAATAGGGACACATGGAGGGTCTGGCTTGTTGGTCTTTGTATGCCACTCTGGGAGACTTTTCAGCCACAGTGGGGTAAAAATGTTTCAGATAAATAAATAAAAACTAACTTAGATGCAAAGACAACCATGGTGAGTATGGGCAGGGCCGAATTTAGGTTTGATGAGGCCCTAAGCCACTGAAGGTAATGGGGCCCTTTATATGTCCAGCTGTCCTTTGTCAACAACAAATTGTCACTGTTTTTTGTGTTGAATATATGCTATATGGTAATTTAGGGACCTAATAGATATCTAAAGCCATTTGCACATAACAAAATATTTTCTCAAAGTAATTGTTGAACTTATCTTATATTTTGGAAATGTACATCCAGTTGTTTTTTTTCCTTTAAATTTTTTGGAGGCCCCCAAGAGAGTGGGGCCCTAAGCTATAGCTTCCATCAACCTTTTTATTCGACCGTCAGTCAGAAAAAAGTACATTTGTCAATACACAGTTAAAACATCCAGGAAGATTTTAGAACTTAGCCAACACTAAAATGGGCTAAACAGATAGTCCCATATCAATACAGTCAATTATAGTCTTGCGACGCTTAAAAGCTAAAAAAAGAAATTTGGCCACCAAGAAAGGTACAGCTCTAGTGACGTTATTCAACAAGTGTAAAACCTGGTTTTCTCTGGGTAGGAAGCTAAATTGACATAGGAGTGGGTCTATAAAATTTTGTAAGCTATAGCTTGTTTATAGCTTATACATAAATCCGGCACTGAATATGGGCAGGAAGAAGGAAGTAATCAGGTTGGTTGGATATTACTGGACTTACGACTGTGTTTTCTGAATCTTTTCAAGATGCTCCTTCTGTTTCATGTACTACTTGCTCAACTTCATGGGGAAAGGGTGTGTGGGAGAGGAGAGAGCAACAACATTCCATCACAATTAGGTGCGGGGGGCGGAGGATAAAATGGGATCATGCTCAGTAAACTCCATTATGATTACTGCTTTCTAAATGCAGTAAATAAAGTCATTCTCAAAATAATTTAGGAGGTAATTATGTGCAAAGTCATCATTAAAGACTTCTCATTTTATTTACAGAAGTTAGATATTTACTCATAAATGAAGCTTGACTTCTAGTGGTACGTGTTTGGTTTCACATGTCACATTGCTGGATCACTGGTGCTGGTAACAAGCAGATCACTGGGGATGTCTCTGCCGCAGTCTCTTGGAAAATCTGTGTAAAGGGTTTCTTGAATGGCAGGCCTCCCAGTTGTTTGAAGTTCAACAGCAGGGATCATTCAGTTTGTGACCTAAGAGGTTAATTCTGTTCCCAGTGTTTGCCAACCACCCAAAAGGGTCAATATGTTGTTTAGCAACTAGTCAAAGTGACATGACGTTCACTGAGGTAGGCAGTGCCCCATTTGGTTGCGTACTTCTGATGCTGTTTTCCCTGTGTACCTTTGGTTGAATGTCTTCTTGCTAGAGATAAAAAAATTCCTTCCAGTAGCACCTTAAAGACCAACTAAGTTAGTTCTTGGTATGAGCTTTCGTGTGCATGCACACTTCTTCAGATACACTGTAGTGTATCTGAAGAAGTGTGCATGCACACGAAAGCTCATACCAAGAACTAACTTAGTTGGTCTTTAAGGTGCTACTGGAAGAAATTTTTTTATTTTGAGTGTTAGGCTTGATAGATTAATGGTCCTAATCTGTATATGGCGATTCCCTGTGCTTCTATGAGTGGGAATTTAAACCTGAGTCTTTATTAGACTCACACCAGTACCTGCTCTTGCTACCTTCAGGGAGGTTTATATCACTTAAGTAAGATAAATAGATACAGTGACGGGAAGAAGTGTGCATGCACACGAAAGCTCATACCAAGAACTAACTTAGTTGGTCTTTAAGGTGCTACTGGAAGGAATTTTGTTATTTTGACTATGGCAGACCAACCTGAAGAAGTGTGCATGCACACGAAAGCTCATACCAAGAACTAACTTAGTTGGTCTTTAAGGTGCTACTGGAAGGAATTTTTTTATTTTGACTATGCCAGACCAACACGGCTACCTATCTGTAACTGGAACTTCTTGCTAGAGATGTAATCTTATTCTTAGTACTGGTTAAGATTACTTTTCAGTGATCTCATCACACATACCATTTCACTTCAGTTTTCACTTAGTTATTTTAAACTATCCCTTATCTGCTCCTTTAGCTTTCTCAGAATAACATTATTGTTTACGTTTTTTATGCTGATTCCCGAACTGTCTGAAAACTCAGTAAGCCAATGAGCAATTACTGGCTTACTGAGTTTTCAGACAGTTCTGAAATCAGCATAAAAAATGAAAACATAATGTAATCCTAGCTGAAGATATGAAGTATGTTGAGGTATGTAGGCCTCAGGGTTACTGTCTGTTCAAATGAGGTAGAGGACGTGATAGATCTCTTTTGCCCAAGTTACTAGTCTTTGCCATTTTTTTTTCTTATCAGCTAGCTAACATATTAACAGCTTATATTGTCAAGCAAGTAAGTGACGCACCACAGCCCCAAAAAATCAGTTCGCATTGTTCAAGGTGTAGGTTTCAGGGTGTGCTTATAATTCTGTCCCCCAACCCAATGACACACTTTGCCCAGAAAACCAAACAAAAATAAATGCAATTGTATTTTTGCATGAATTAATAATGAGAAGTAATAAGCACAAACAGGATGAGACAAAAATTAACCAGTTGTTATAGTATTATAATAATAATGTAATATCACTTTTACAATATATATGCACCAATCTCATTTTAATATCCACAAAATACAAATAAAGCCTATTTTTTTGCTACATTAATAAATATTATAGATTCACATTAAGATGTGAGCCTTTGACTGTACTTTCTCTGTGTGTCTGGCTAAGGGCAGAAAAGGGAGAGGAAAGTCAACAATAACGCAGTGAATGTTAATGGTGATTAATGGCTAACATAATCGCCTCAGCAGTGAATCAATAGGGCAGAAGTTAAAGTGAATAGACATTTCAGCAGTACTCAGCAGACAGTTAAGATCAAACGATTATGACTGTAGCTGACTAAATCGTATGGAAACAAATGTCATATCTGAAAAATTCTAAAAGACAAGAGCAACTGGTATCAGACTCTGAAGAAAGTTGCTGCAAGCAAGACTCCTTTTGCAAAGAGAGCAAACAAACAGTCTATGCGCCAGTTTGATGCTCAGTCCACTTACAGCAATTCCACCACCCTCCCTAATTGTTTCTATATACAAGGCCTGAACTAAGAAAGACAAAAAGTCTCTGTTCCTTTCCCTTCAATTTTTATTCTGTTTTGGTCAGTAAGGTGTTACCTTGATTTCTCTCCCCATCTGTTAAGTGACTGCTAACATCTTCTATGACCTTTGCAGCAAGTCCTTCTGATCTAGAGACCCATCATTATCTGGATTGGAGACAATGTCCTTGGAATGTCCTCAGCAACATCTAGCAAAACACAGTACAATTAAAACAGTGATTAAGAAACAATAACCCCACCCACAACCCCAAAACAATAATTCCACATGCAATGCATCACACACATAGGGCTCATCCACAACAACAACTGCTCAGACATTGAAGGAAGTGCGGTTGAGCTCATAGGCTCAGCTTTTGGAGTGACCAGAATGTAACTAATCTATCCATGGCACATCCCTGCCAAAAGATCTCCCCTTCATGCTGTTGTAGTTCAGGAGACTGAATCTCTGCAGGGCCTCCAGGTGTAATGTTACACAATTATAGTAGCACATATCAGAGTGAAATCACTTCATGTTAGAGCAGGGGTACCCAAACTTTTTTTAAAGAGGGCCAGATTTGATGAACCTTCCTGAGACCCTACAGAGCAGCTGCCAGTCAGTGTAGGCAATAGCAAGTTAAATGGACAATAATTAGTCAACAGCCTTACTCAATGCAATGCAGCTACCTATTTTCCTTTCAGAGATGGGGCGGGGGGAGATACTTCAGCTCAGCCACCCCCGTACTCCATACAAAGAAAAGCAGCAAGAATGGTAAAGGCGGATGGACAGAGGATTTGGGGGATATGGCAGGGTGGGTGGGTGGGGAGATGGTTTAAGTCTACAAACAGCAAAAAATCTGTGCCTACTGGGAAAGGGCATTGGAAAGGCTACCACAATTAAAGACCAGGACATCTGTCACAGCCACTGATATCTCTTTCCAGTCCTTTTATTTGTAGGTGGAAAAAGTCACTGTGGCACTAAAGATGTATTAGAGCAGCTCTGAAAGGCTGAAAAACACCTCTTAGTTCATCAGTGCCAGACCCCCTCAGTGGAAATCTGCAATAATAAAAAGAATATTTAACTATGAAGAAGAATTGGATTCAATCACCCAGGCCCCCACTGGCAGTTATTTTAAAAAGAAATTAGAGCATCAATATTTGTAATTTAGAGTCACTTACATGCATACGATGAAACAATAAAAAAGAGGATTGTTTTGAGAACGTGTGATGCCTTGAGGGGTGAAAAACCATTTAAATTATTCAGATACAATTTGTCTTGTAAGCAAAATACAAATGGCATTTGCATTAATTTTCAACTGTTAAGCACTGCAGCTTTGGGGCTTGGCTGGAATGAATAACGTAAGCTGTATATCACCCTGCTCAGAGGAGATAGAAGCCAAAGTTTACCAGTGCGGTGCACTTGTATTCGGTGCATTGTAGTTCCAGAACAAAACACCAGAAAAAGTCAGTCCACTGTTAATCCTTGCGTGATAAATTGGTTTGGATAGCAACCACCCCACAAGATCCAATGAAAGAACCGCTGCCCAGAATCTAGAGCTTTGGGGGTGTTTTCTAGGCTACAGCAGGGAAAGCATAAAACTAGACACAACCAAGTATATATCTAACATGCATCACATCACACATCAAACACACACACACACACACACACACACACACACACACACACACTGTGCTCCATAATATGGAGAAATGTATTATGGACTTAAAATACAATACAATATGCTGGAGAACATAAAATACTTACATCACTTGAATTGTTATTTTTATTTCTTGCCTAATTATGAATTGAATTGGAAATTGACAAAAAGCTATGACTGATTATGAACAATGGGTTGTTGGTTCCTCATTTTCAATGTTTATTTAAAAGCAGTCAGCCCACTCAGTTCAATGGGTCCTGCTCACAAGTAAGTGCATATGACTGCAACCTTAGCATGTTCAGTATATCTAAGACTGTGAGCCTATACACCAGGGGTCAGCAAGGTTTATCGTGCCTGGGCCAGATAGGTCCCACAGAGATCCCTCCATGGGCCGGATCATGCACATGCCTGCATTTGCCTGCATTTTCGGCGTCTGTGCATGTGGAGACAAGATTTTCAGCACTGCGGAAGCGAATCCCCGTGCCGTGCTGCACCAGTTTAGCACAGCGTGTGAACAGGGGGCTCAGTTCAGGGGCGGCTCATGGGCCGGTTAAACAACCTTCGCGGGCCACTTCTGGCCCATGGGCCTTAGGTTGCTGACCCCTGCTATACACACTTACCTGGTAGTACATCCCACTGAACTCAGTGGTGCTTATGTCTGAGTAGACATGTACAGGATTGCCCTGTATTATCCTAAGGTCTGAAGACTGCTGTGAACTAATGCAACTACATTAGTAAAAAGGCGCTCTGAAGCTAAACACTGTTGCAACATTTTGTGTAACTATGGAAGTTACTACAAGTCTTAAAAAGTGTGACAGAAACTACTGGATTCCAATGGCCAATATATTTTGAGGCCTGTATCCTTTTGGTACCTGAAGCAAGTGATTATGTATTACACAACAGTGATACATTAGGCTCTAGATTTAATGGCATTACAGGGAAGACTACTTAGATTAGGAGTAGGAAACCTCAGGCCAATTCCAATGCTGGGGAATCTCAAAAGGCCATATTCTCTCTTCCCAGACCACCTACTCCTACTTGAGAGCTTTTGCTTGGCTGGACTGAGTCCATAAGAATGCGAGAACATAAGAAGAGCCAGCCGGCCTGTCTAATCCAGCAGCCCCAGAAAGCATGATAATGGTCTAGGGTGATGGGAGTTATAGTTCAGCAACTTCTGGAACACCAAAGGTTCCCAAATCCTACTCTACAGCAAGGACAAGAAAGGATGTACTGGAAGTGGTGTTGGTCTGTACCTCTAACAGGATATAGAGTCCTATAACCTAGAAATCCCAAAGGGGGCAGAGTCCTCCACAGAATTGCTGTGGGTGGTGATACTGGGCTCCATGAATAATTAACTACTGGGGATGTACTATCATCAGCCTGACCAAAATGCCCAAGATGATCTTGAGATAAGGAAGAAGCAATCCAAAAGAGGAAGTGCTGGAGTAATGGGTGATTTCAGCTGCTCTCACATGGACAGCATAAATGTACATCCCAGTAACAACACAGAAGTAAACTTTCTAGGCATCCTAAATGACCGCACCCCAGAAGAGTTGGTCATGGAAACTATCAGAGGGACTGTGGGTCTAGACTTAATCTTCAGATGTGCCCAGGTGTCAGGGACTGGGCAGAAGAGGAATGGTGGAGACCAGCTGTGATGGCCTGGGAATCTGATTCAGAGGCTGAACCGGAGGAATCCCAGCCTGCACAGGAGTCCCCGCCTCCAGGGCCAGCTGAATCAGGGGCAGGGCCTTGATTCTGAAGCGCCTGCACCTGTGCCAGATCCTCAGGAGCAGGCACCAGGTGAATCCACTCTGGCTCCGGAGGTGGTTGAGGACTCAGTGCCTACAGGTGAGTCTCCCCCTGGGTCCAGTAACCCTTCAGCCTCTCCTGAACTGCAGAGGCTCAGGGCAGAGAGGCGGAGGGAACTGGTTTCTCCCAGGAGGAGTGCTCACCTTAAGGCCAGGAGAGGTGGGTCTCCTGGGGGCCGGGACCGCCCCTGGCCTCGTTGAAGAGCTGTTTCAGCCAGCACCCAGTCTGGTTCCCCCAGAGTTCCTGTCCTTGCCCTGCTCCTCGCTGTGGACCCCGCTTCGCCCGTGGAGGACTGTCTGCCAACCCTCGACTCAGGTCCTGGACCTCGCCCCACGGTAACCTCCCCCCTGGACCAGCACACCAGCTCCCCATCTTGACCCTTCCAAGGAGGAAGATGACAGAGACAGTATAGATTTACAACAAGGGTTTGAGGGAGATAGCAGCTCAGAGGCAGATGAGGGGGAACGTTGGGAAATCATTTGAGAACCAGAGCAACACCCAGCTGACACGTTGTCATTAGAAAGCCTATCAGACCCTCCATCCTCCAGAACCCAGCGAGCCTTGAAAGTAGGAGAGCTAAGAGCTCAAAGACAGAGGGCATGTAGCAGCATCCATAGAGGTGATGAATGAGGAAGTGGGAGAGATGGGGGGGAATTCACTCAGGACAATGCCATTATCCAAGAGGCTACGTTCTATAGCCTCTCTCTGTAAAGTTTGAAATAAAAAAGGACTGTAAGAAACTTTTCCTTGTCTTTGTACTTTCCTAGGCAACCAGTTGGGAACCACTGACAGCATCCTGACACCAGGATATGGTGGGAGATGTGAGAGATCTAAGGATAGCAATGAGCAGTGAGGTCGCCATGTTTGCTGATGTTCAGTGTGGTTAATGCAACTCAATGTAAGCAAACATGAAGTGATTGGAGGGGGGGGGGCTTCACCACCAGCAACAAGGTCTTGGTAACCACTGTTATCTTCTTCAGCGGGGTTGTTCCATCACCACAAACTTTGGGACTGTTGAAAAATATACCAAAAAAATTAATGAATGTGACTCAAATCAATGTGACTCTACTAGACCCAAAATTCTTAACCAATGTGGACTAAAGTCGCTTCTGGGGCCTCTCTGGGGTTAGAAGCCCTGAAGCTGAAGCTTCATTAGTTTCATAGTAGATCTGCCTCTGTGCATTGTATGGATAAAGTGGACAGAGATATGTTTTCCTCCCTCCCTCATACTAGAACTCAAGGCCTTCCAATCAAGTGGAATGTTGGAAGATTCAGAATAGACAAAACAAAGTACAGTGGTACCTTGGGTTACATACGCTTCAGGTTACATATGCTTCAGGTTACAGACTCCACTAACCCAGAAATAGTGCTTCAGGTTAAGAACTTTGCTTCAGGATGAGAACAGAAATCGTGCTCCGGCGGCATGGCAGCAGCAGGAGGCCCCATTAGCTAAAGTGGTGCTTCAGGTTAAGAACAGTTTCAAGTTAAGTACGGACCTCCGGAATGAATTAAGTACCATTGTACTTCTTCATGCAGTGCATAGCAGAAGTGGGGAACATTTTTCAAACCATGGGCATTATTCTCTTGAGGGCAACCTTCCAGGGGACACATCCCAGTGGTGGGTGGGGCTACAGTCAAAGGTGGATGAAATAATAGGTACTCTGTTCTTCCTCCCAGTGGTCAAGCAAATGCCTGTTGGAAACCCACAAAAGAGGTCCTGAGCGCAACAGCCATCTCTAGTAAATGTGACCTCTGTGATGGTGTTACCATCATTGGTTAAGTGTATGAACTTTTTGGCTAGGCAAGTATCTTCTAATTAACAGTCCCATAGCTCTCAGCTCATGTCTGTGATTTGAGGACCTATTAAAATCTTTATTTTGCCAGAAGAACGAGTGTGTTGTTTCAAAGTGCTCATCATTACACAAAATAGCTTTGAGCTTAGAACTGTATCGATCAAGTCTAGCCTACAAACACTAAACTGCTGTGAATATAGTATCCGTAGGGACATTAAAAAGAGCATCTGTAATCAATTGAAGTAAACCCTTTTATTGGTGATCGTACATTCTGCATACGAGAGCAGTCAGGAGCATGCAATCAGGGAATGGCTGTCAAACAGACAAACCTTGCCAGGGATTCCAGGCCATAAAACAGGAATGGCAGAGCCTAACGCTGGGGTACAACCTGGTGTTCTGCAATGGACCATGTATGCTCAGTCCACAAAGGACTCTTCAAAGCTAATGCAGTATGCATTTTAGTACAGGTGGCCAGATGGACTGGAACTGTGCATTTTGATGCATATCCAACTTTCTTCCTTTTCCTGAATCCAGTGACTATTTAGATATTGCAAAAAAAAAGAAAGAAAGAAAGAAAAGAAAAGAAAAGAAAAGAAAGAAAAAGAGGGCAAAATAGGACACTGGTTTGCATTTGCTAATTTACATGCATTAGATGCAGATTTAGAAATAATTGCCAGAGTTTAAATAGAAAAACAATACTTCACAGTGGGGAAGACTGTGAAGAGATGGCCTATATGCTTGCCCCATCTGCTATCCATGCATGTACTGCTTCAAAAACCTGCAGTGTGGTCTTACGGTTCTTTATATCAAAATGGACTTGGACAAGATTATCCTTCAAACAGAGGATTCCTTCAAATAGAGGGCTGACAGCACTTTGAATAAAGGGCTGTTCTCTGTAATACAGGAGCTGTGATCACCCTAGAAGTGTTTCTGAGATTGTATTCTCTGCAACTTAATTTCTCCCTGCATTTTGAAATCCCAAATCACCTGGTTTTGTTTTCCCCAAAGAACCGGTTTTTTAAGGGATTGTTACATGGTGTTCCCCCCACAAAGAAAAAACCCACACCCAATTCCAACATTAACCTCATTCCAATAATCCTGCATGTGCAGTTTTCCATTTCTTCAGTTGTTCTGTTACTTTTCTCCTCTCCATTTCCAGTCTTCAGATGTGCATTGATAGTAGTACATGGCAGGGGGAAGCAATCCTTATGTCCACGTGCATTCATACACATTTGTAAAAGATTGGACCAAACGAAACACATCCACAAGCACGCATGCACATCAATATTGAGTTTCTCCAGTGTTGTATCAATGCACACTTGCACTGGAAATTTAAAATGGTCGCTCACAAACCTAATGTACACATTTTTTGCAAATAATTTCTCCTAACAAATTAAATTATTGTATGTCCTTTCATGAATATTTGCGTTTTCACGCATCGTTTCTGCTAACAAATACACATTTTTGTCTGGGGTGTGTGTGTTGTTTTTGTTTGTTTTTTGCAGAGAATTACACCACAAAATTTGGAGAAGTGTGAATATCAAAGGGTACTTGTGTTCTGGTCCATGTATTGTTTCAAGTTAGGTTCATATTAAAATGCAAACTGGACCAAATATCTCTTTCCATCCCTACTTGTGCATAGCTAATATTTTTAGTAAATCACATTGAACTTACTGGGACTTTAATCTCTGTAAACATGCTAAGGATTTGGCTCCACGGGTTTGATACCAATCCAGAGCTTGCTAAGCTAACAAACCAGTTGGCTCAAGGAATAAAAATGTATCTGCTGAACCTTTAACAAACCCTTTACGATCCCATCATCTTTCTGCACGACTGTTTGCCTCACTGAGTTTTGCAGAGCCTCATTACCATAAACCCCCATATTTTTAAAGCCCATTTTTATTAAACCGTTTAGAATTTAACCAGGCAAATTCTGCTGAGTTATGTTTTCTAGGGATTGGTGACATTTTAAAAATTAAGGCAGTATATTTGAAGCTTGCCTGAATACCATAGAGACCCCCAAACACTGGAGCTTTTATAAAGGCTGCCTCCTAGTTTTGCTGCCAGACCTCAGTACCATTATAATAAAGGGGAATGAATGATGGCATGTCAGACTAGAATAGGAAGAACTTCCTGACAGTAAGAGCTGTTCGACAGTGGAATTTGCTGCCAAGGAGTGTGGTGGAGTCTCCTTCTTTGGAGGTCTTTAAGCAGAGGCTTGACAACCATATGTCAGGAGTGCTCTGATGGTGTTTCCTGCTTGGCAGGGGGTTGGACTCGATGGCCCTTGTGGTCTCTTCCAACTCTATGATTCTATGATTCTAGGTTTCCCCAACCTGGCACCTTTCCATTGTTTTGGACTACAATTCCCATAATCACCAGTCAGCATGGAAAATAGCCAGGGATGATGGGAGTTGAAGTCCTAAACATCTGGATGGTATAAGTTGAGGAAGGTTGGGCTAGAAGAGAATTGGAGTTATGGGTATCTGCAAGAATTGTTCCAGGAGTGAGCAAGTCCAGACATTGAAAGTGGGGAGCAGACTAATTTGTCTGAAAAAAAGAGACAAGTACCTATACACTTTGTTTCATAGCTACATACAAATGCTAGGAAGGTGGGAAACTGGTTCATCTGGGAGGGCAGGTGTCTTCTCCCCCACCTCTCTATTACTCACAAATATATCTTTACATCATAGCTTTACATCTTACAATTCTATATTTTCTTTATTTTCAGATTATATTCGTAATTGTTATTATCATAGATCAACAAATATTACTGTACACAAAAAAGAAGAAAAGATGTAATTTTAAAATCATAATATTCTTCATAAAGGGACTTCCCTTCTCTTCCATTTTGTACTAATAAACTTATTGCCTATATTTGTCCATTGTCTTTTTATTTACAATATTTTCTTATCTATCGATTTTCCTTTTAAATTTGTTATCTGCAGAAACTGCTCAAAGGCTGTTACCGTTTTCAAATTGCAGCAATTGCTCTTCAAACCATTCCAATTTGAGACAAACTCCTGTTTGGATTTATCTTTAATTCCTTCTTATCAGGGAGGGCAGGTGTCAATGCCCATGCTGGGAGCCCATTCTAACTTTACATGTTGCACTTGAGTAAAGACACTCTGGTACAAAATATCTTGATGTGTGAAGGACTTGTGTGCAATATTTGCCATATCGTACTCCTTGGTTATGTTAAGTTTCTGCCCCAAATGACTTCCGCTGAGCAGCAAAGCACAAACAAGTAAGGAAGTGAGCAAACTCTACCTGTCGAGACATCTGAATCAGCCATGCTCCTAAAAAAAGGCTTGGCAGGGACAGACCTTAGTAAAATGACATTTCATGCCCTCCCCCAGCCCTCATGGCACAGGTTTAAGACAGGCTTTGGGAAGGAGGCATGAGGTTCTGCCAAGTCCTAGAGCCCTACCTCCTTCCCAAAGCCCACTAAGCGTTTGCCTGGTTTGGGGAAGGAGGCAGGAACATTATAGGACCCTGTGAGAGCCCTTACTGGTCACTTACTGGGCTTTGAGAAGGCGTCCTTCTCAGCAGCACACCCAGTGTGACCACACCACTTGCACAGCCCTAAATCCTCCCTGGGTTTGGGCATAATTCTTTATGTTTGGATAACTGAATTTTCACATAGTGAGTGTTCTTATAGTGGGATTTGTGTGTACAAACTCCCCCAGTCCTCAAAATAGGCGATTAGGAAATGACACAAACTACATAGCAGTTCCAAGTGTTTTTAAGGTATTCAGCCAGAGTTTTACACATGTGACCTTCATATTTGACAAAGGTCCCAAGGCTATCTATTTCTTACTGTTAAACCCTTGTAAGGCAATGGTGCGGGGGGAGGTTGGGACCAGGAAGTCTGTAGGCCCAGGATAGGAGCCTCACTCAATGTGCAAGTGGCAGGAACTGCTGGACTGATCTCAACTGCACTGGGAGAGATACTACACTTCTAGCTCCACCAGAAACAAGCAGTACAAGAAGCACAATGGATCATATCTGGCCCTGTAATGTTGACCTCAGCTTGGCTCATCAGCCTGGGGGACTTGTTGCTCTTAGGAGAAGATGAATTGCCATCTGTGGAACCATCTGCTGGTCTTGAGGCCACAGGACCAGACCAGCCATTAGGAATAGCTAGTCAATCACCTCAGGCAGAAGATACTGGAAAGCAGCAGCCATGGCAACCTTCTACCATTCCTCCTCAAGTACCTCTGCTTATAGCAATGGTAGCCAAACATGGACTACAACTCCCATCATCCCTAACCACTGGCCATTCTGGCTAGGGATGAAGGAAACTGAAATCCAACAACATCTGGGAGGGCACCATGTTGGCTATACTTGACTTCCAGTAATGGATTCCCCCTTGTATAATGGTTGGACCCAGCATCGCCATTGGGATTTGAACTGCTCAAATGATGTTTCTATATATGGTTTTATATGCCAGGCATAAAACTTTGGATCTAACAGATTCAGGGTAATTCCAAGACTGCCAGTGTTTTCATGTGGAATTCAATCTCATACTAGCATAAGTCAGGTTGTACAGTTATAGTGGATTGGGAGGTCTTGTGCAACAAACCCTGCTTCTGTAAAAAATAATAATCAGATTTTTGTGATAAGGAAAGCAACTGGAAAAATGCACCAGAAAATATGGCACAACACTTGCTTTGATGCAACATCATGTAACCTTCCCACAAACAAATCAGAATAAATGCTCAACAAACAGGTAGTCTAATAGTGCCCTCAGGTAGTAAGGAATTTTGCTGGCAGCAAGTGTGCATTGCAATCCAAGGGGACAAGCAAGAAAATGTGCAATTGAAAAGGGGCAAAATGGAGGCAGTGGCTTAGCTGATGACAACACCAGTGGCCAGCAGCTACCTTGACAGCAGTTGTACACTTCCACAGTGTGGGCAGAGCTGCACCCTGCCTCCACCCATCCCACAATGTACAATGTCTCTGCAGTCTCATTCCATCTCCGTATTTGAAGATTAAAATGGGGATGCACAAATCTGTCATTTTGGTTTCTTGTTGTTCCAGTCTTAAATTCAGTTCACATTTTCACATCACTTTGCAGGGAAACAATACCATGGAAATTCAGCATCATTTTAGTGTGCATTTTCTAATTTGTTTTGCACACTTCATCCTAGTGTATGCATTTTTGTACACAATACTTGGCTAGAGAACTGCATTGCAAAATTCAGAGAAGTATGAATTTTTAAGGATGGCTGTGTTTTTGTCAGTATATTGTGCTACAAAGTGAATTTAATTTCTTCCCCCATTCCTAGCTTGAATATGATGGGGGGGCATGTCTGTAACTCAGTTCCTCATTTAAACAGCAAAAGGAATTTGATCTGATTATGGTGTCCTGCTGTAAAACAGCTGTAATTTATTTTGCATCTCTTCTTGAACTTTGTGGGCCAATCTGCACTCAGCCCAGGAAATTACAGTTGTGAAAGGCCAACTTTATCACTGTCATGCCTACTTCACTGTCATCATTTAGGGCTTAATGGAGCAAAAAGTAAGAACTGTGGAATTTAGCAAAGCCGTTTGACTGACTAAAGATATTCATCACATAGATTTCAGTTTTACCTCATGTTAACCAGCAGTGCAGAGATTGCACTTGTCTTTAATTATGTGCTTGATGAATTTATCAATATAGTTTAAAAGACACATCAACTTTTTAAAAACTCATTCTGAAAATTATATCAGAGTACTGCACGTGCTTTCTATTGAGAATTGTGTGTGAGAGAGAGTGAGAGAGAGAGCACATATGTGCATGTTTATAATTGCCGCATCAGTTAAATAATTCACTTGAGCATCTTTTTGATGATGCATCCAAATACTATACTGGTAAATGAACAATGAAGAACAAAGATGTAGAGAGGTGAATATGAGGCATAAAAGATACGTGAGCCAGCTAGCACAATGGACTTCATTTATAGAAACAGTGCAAAACAGTTAAGTCAGTGTTCAAAAATGTTCTTCAAACCCATCACAATTTCATTGTGTTATACAAGGTCTAAGAATAGAATCTTCTGGGGACCTGCACTCTTTGCTTCGTAAATTAGAATGGAACAGGCACAGATGGTTCTTATGTCACTCATCTGAGTGTCCCAGAGCATCAAAAACCTGCCTTGTTTTACTCTGCTGCTGAATTGTCCCAGTTCTGAAGATGGGGGCAAACTTGGGGCATGAGAATTCTTGCTGCCTAAGAAGATAAACTGCAACCTGAAGGAGGTGGACCCATGTCACAAACCAGCCAACGAAAGAAAAGCTGTAGGCCATGGGGTTTGTGAGTGGCAGAGATATGGGAAAGGATGGCAAGGATTTTATGGATGGAGCCACACCTCAGTGACAGAGCACATGTGCTACATGAAGGGATGGGTGAATCTATCAGTTTCAGTTTCTCTCAGTTTTTCATTGTTCCAATCTTAAATTCAGTTCTCCACGTCACTTTGTTTGGGGAGAGATGGAATTATTTCCTCATGAAAATTCACCAGCAAACCAATTTTCCCTAATGCAATGCATTATTGTATGTCCCCCTTCATGGATCACTGCCTTGTCGTGGCGAAGGGGCTTCAATAACTCAGAGAAGCTATGAGCTATGCCGTGTAGGGCCACCCAAGATGGACAGGTCATAGTGGAGAGCTTTGACCAAACGTGATCCACCTGGAGCAGGAACCGGCAAGCCACTCCAGTATCCCTGCCAAGAAAACTCCATGGACAAATTTGATGGTTGGACAGTGTTCTCGAAGCTACAAACATGAGTCTGACCAAACTGCGGGAGGCAGTGGAAGTCAGAAATGCCTGGCATGCTCTGGTCCATGGGGTCACGAAGAGTCGGACACGACTAAACGACTAAATAACAACATTGTATGTCATTTTCACAAATACGGTGGTACGAGTTAAGAACTTAATTCGTTCTGGAGGTCCATTCTTAACCTGAAACTGTTCTTAACCTGAGACACCACTTTAGCTAATGGGGCTTCCTGCTGCTGCCGCGCCACCAGAGCACAATTTCTGTTCTCATCCTGAAGCAAAGTTCTTAACCCAAGGTACTATTTCTGGGTTAGCGGAGTCTGTAACCTGAAGTGTCTGTAACCTGAGGTACCACTGTATGTGCATTTTAAAGAACAATTTATCCTAGAATATGTGTTTTTGTACATATGGAGAACTGGTTGGAGAACTGCACTGCAATATCTGAATAAGTGCAGATTTCAGAGGATGACTGTGTTATCCAATCTGTTAAGGTTATAATTAATCCTGATTCTGTCTTAAGTGGTATTACCTACCCCTCCCAGTTTGATGCCACCTGCAAATTTGATGAGCATCCCCTCAATTCCCTCATCCAAATCATTTTAAAATATGTTGAACAACAATGAGCCCAGGACAGAGTGCTGTGGCACTCCACTTGTCCCTTTATCCCAGGAGGAAGAGGAACCATTAGTGAGCACTCTCTGAGTTCAGTGAGCCAACCAGCTGTAAATCCACCTAAGAGTTATCTTGTCCAATCCACATTTTACCAGCTTCTCCACAAGAGTATCATGGGTGATTTTGTCCCATGCTGGGTCTTAGTCATTACACTCCTTTTCTAAGGGGTCATAAAACAACAGTTTAATTATCTGTTCTAAGACCTTTCCTCGTATTGATGTCAAGCTCACCAGTCATTAGTTACCTGGGTCTTCTTTCCCCCACTTTTTGAAGATAGGAACAATATTTGCCCACTTCCTGTCTGCAGGGACCTCACCTATCATCGTGGCTTGTTCCACATCTGGTAGCTATAGTATCTTGATTTGTATGGAACATTTCTGAGGAGGGGACTATGGATATGGGTTCAGGTTTCATGTCTGAACTGGGCCAAGGAGTTAGACTGGTGAAATGAATCGTTCTCCCTATAAATGTTGAAGCTGGAAATGATGCGGAGAATTTAACTAGTTATTGATTATTGGAGACTGAATTCACCCATGACAAGACAAGACGGGACATGCAAGCATCCTCCATCCAGCTGTTTTCAGTACAATTTGGTTCCCCAACCCAACACCCCAATTTTCTGTAATATGTTGCAACCCTATGCATGCTTACTTGGAATTAAGCTCTTTTGAACAAAGTTATCTGTAATACTGTCTTAGAATAAAATGCTCTATTAAGAGATCTGCCAGTTAAACTGTCAGCACAAGCCTCCAACACCGATCTGTTCTTTATAAGAACATTTCCAAGACAACACAATGACAAGATAGAACAAGACATGATGTAGCACCTTATCTAAGGTCATGGAATTGCACCACCAAGTGGCTGGTGGTGCCCCTTATATAATCATTAGGGATCCAACTTTCTAAACAATCCTGTGTAAGATAGGACTGCAAGACAGGCCTATCATTATCATGTTCGACCTAGGCTGCATATACACTATAGCTTTAAAGCACATTTCCCCTCCCTGAAATAAGAGTAAGAGTAAGAATGGGAACTATACTTTACCCCTTCCAGAGCTACAATTCCCATGACCCTTAAAAACAAACTTTCCAGGCACAATTCAAAGCACTGGTTCTTACCTATAAATCCTTAAACGGCTCAGGACTGCAATACCTCAAGGACCACCTCTTTCCATATCCACTGATTCAGACCCTGCAATCATTAGAGGCCTTCTATGAGAAATCTGAAGGGTGGCAACACAAGAAAGGGGTCTTTATTTGCAATGGCTCCCAGTTCATGGAATGCTTTCCCCAGGGAGGCTCACCTGGCGCCTTCATTACATATATGCCAGGTGAAAACATTCCTCTTCAACCAGGCCTTTGGCTGATTAACACTCTTTAAAATGTATCTGTGGGAAAGGTGTTATTGAGTGGTTTTTGTTTTATGTATGTATTTTGTATTTTCATTTTGTATTCTTATGGTGTGAACTGTACCATGGTCTTTGGATGAAGGGCATTATACAAATGTTAATAATAATAATAATAATAATAATAATAATAATAATAATAATAATACAGTTCCCAGGATTTGGGATGTGTGCGCTTTGAATGTGCTTGAAAACTGCAGTGTACATTCAGCACAGACTTTGGACCTCTGATTTGACCACAAAATCAACTTAATCTCCAGTGAGCTTTAAGCATGATCACAGAGCAATTTCCCACAGAATGACTAAGAATTCTCAAGCTGTGGGTTTAATTTTACCAGGATTGTAATACCAACATAGACCAGATTGTTCCGTCCTTTCCTTCTAAATTATATACTGTAAGGAAACTTATTTCCCTGTCCTTGTCTATATGGAAAGTAATCTACAATGATAGATGCCTTCAGGTACACAGACCCAGTGTCAGATTGTGTGGCAACTTAAAACATTTAAAAGCTCAACACCATTTCCAATTTACTCTGAACCAGTTCCATGCTAGGCAGGAGGAGGGTGACAAATAATTTCTCATGGATCAAATGTTTGGTAAGGAAGAGGAAAACATTTTATCATCTGGGCAGTATCTCAGCACAGTAGTTTGTTCTTGTTGGCCATAGAGGTCTGAAGATTATTTAGTGTGCAAGAGAGATGGACTCCTTCAAAGAAAACAAGTAGGGCAGTGGAAATTAAATACCATTAATCCTTATTTGATCTACTAATTATGGTGCCATCCCTTATTTAGATCTTGATTACAGTTAATGGTTTCTCTCTCTCTCTCTTGCATGATGCTCTCAGTATATTTTGAGTCTGATTAGGGCTAAGTTGAAACAAGCAGCTCGTTTTCACTTTTGCTCAGTGTGATAATTGGGCTTGTTTTAGCAAAAGACACACACAGAGAGAGACATGGAGATATAGAGATATATAAATAAAAATACATATTTGTGCCCCTTTTCAAAAGTTTAAGAGGAGCATTGCTGGACCAGACAAAGTATCCCATCTAGTCCAGCATCCTGTTCCCACAGGTGGCAACCAGTTTCCTATATGGGAAGCTCACAAGCAGGATATGAGCACAACAGCACTCGATTCCCAGCAACTGGTATTTCTTTTGGCACCCAAGACAGAAAATCCCAGGAGCCTTTTACCCGGGCAGTAGAAATACAATAGCAATACATGAAATAAATGAGCATTCACTGCCCTTTCCTGACACCCAGCATTACCTGCCTAAGGCAACTGTCTCACTCTATCTAATGGTCAGGCCAGAACCAGCACTGACTATAACTAGATGCTATGGAACATGCTATCTCCTACATTCTCTATCATAACACCAGTTATTTTGGGGGGGGGGACTTATGGGGCTTGCATGCCAATGGTGGGCAGCACTAGAGGCAACAGGGATTACTCTTACCTTTGTACACTACAAGTTAAGAGGTGTCTACATACCCCCGCAACCCTGTATCCATTTCTCCATATTTTATCCAGGCATTGTCATGGTTTTCCAGCGTTGCTCCTAACTAATGCTTAGTGCAATATATAGATTGTACAGACTTTGACTCATATGTTAATTATTTGTACTCTAAGATTTTCCAGGCTGCATCAATGCATCAAGCAACGTTATGAGAACTCATTGCCTTAGTTTCACATAGGAATGCCATTACAGAATTAAGATTTAAGGTAATTCCCTCAGCCTTTTTACCCCCAGAACAGTGTTTTTGTGTTTTGTAAAATGTTTAAAGAGAATATTGTTCATTATGTTTTTCAATGTCTACTTTATTTTGAGTAAGTTCTTCTTCCTCCTCTTCTTTTGAATTTGCTGATTTTGTTGTTGTTGTTGTTTAATATGAAAACTATATTACTTTGCACATTTCCTTATTTGCACCTGCAACCGGGAATTTAGGTTCCTTTCGGCTTGGAGCTAAACAATAACATTACTACAATTACATTGGACATCTATCAAAAACCATCACATTTCTGTAAAAAATGCTTAGCTGGTTTCCAGTTTGAAATTTGCCAAACAAGTGCTCACAACCTGCACTATTGTTTCTAAACAGGTGTCGGTAGGAGAGAGAAGAAAAGAGAGATGCAAATTCTGCCAGTGAAACAGTTTGAACAGATTAATCTTTGTTATTAGAGAATGCTTGATTACAAATCAAGATAAGGCAGTGTAGAAGTATATATTGTTCTTGCGGAAATCAGGAGCATGCAGAAGTTTTTCTTGCTGAAATCAAGAGCCTTCGGTTTTCCATTCTTGTGTCAGCAGCATACAGTGACTGAATGTGGGAGGCACTCTGCACCACCAAGACCACTTAAGCCTCAAGTGACAGCAAAGGACCCCGAAGGACCCCCAAGCTATGCACCTACTCCTTCAGAAGAACTGCAGCCCCATCAAAAGCAGGCAAATGAAAAGAGGCATAGAAATTATTCTAATAATCAAAAAGAAAGAAAGATGAGCACATCCAAATAATCAATAAACAGTGAAATTGAGAGTCTCCTCATGAACACTGCACAATATTGTATGAAAACTTATATGATTTGTAGCTTGGTCTTACATGTTTATTTATGGGGATCGATAGCTATAATATAACCTGAGCATTCCTTAGCAGGCTGCAATCCATCAATCTCTCTCTTTCTCTTCATTAACACAGAGAAGGAGCAAACGTGTTTCTTTTGCACGTATGCTGTCATAAGGCTCTACTACAGTATCCATTTGTTCTCTACAGACTGACAGTGCTCTCCTGCCTTGACACTTGCTGGACCGCAGGCAATGGCAAATACCTCCCTGCCAATCTTTATTCTTGACTGCTAACAGCAATGTCATCAGCAGGGACAATTTTCTTTTCTTTTTTAAAAAGTGACAATGGGGAATCACCAAGAAGGCACAAACCAAGGATGCTGTTCAGAAGTGGTCTGGGGCCCCCAAGCCCTATGTATGTAAGAAGGCGTCATTTTCTGTTTTGTCCTGTATTCCTTGCACACTGCACTGTTTCTGTTTCACTGCACTTTGTTTTCTGCCAAAAACAACATTATACATCTCTCTGTCTGATGTGGTATGTAGTTTATGTCATTAACTATGGAAATCACCTTGATGTTACGTCATTTCACCCCATTCATTTCAATGCAGAGGAAACACAATACAAATAGAGGGGAGCACCATTTACATATTGTTTACACTCTGAAAGCAACAATAATGGTGAGCTCTGATCATATTCACAGGATTGATTTCCCTTCTGGAAAGAAGAAGAAGAAGAAGAAGAAGAAGAAGAAGAAGAAGAAGAAGAAGAAGAGCAGCAGCAGCAGCAGCAGCAACAACAACAACAACAATTTATTATTTATACCCCATCCATCTGTTTGGGTTTCCCCAGCCACTCTGGGCGGCTCCCAACAAAACATTAAAAACATGATAAAACATCAAACATTAAAAACTTCCCTAAACGGGGCTACCTTCATATGTCTTCTAAAAGTCAGATAGTTGTTTATTTCCTTGACATCTGACAGGAAGGCGTTCCACAGGGCAGGCGCCACTACTGAGAAAGCCCTCTGCCTGGTTCCCTGTTACCTGACATCTCACAGCGAGGGAACCGCCAGAAGGCCCTCGGAGCTGGACCTCAGTGTTCAGGCTGAACGATGGGGGTGGAGACATGGGATGAATAGGCAAGCACTGGCAATTTCTGTTCCCATTTTTGTTTTTATCGGAATCTTCTGACGTTCCTAGCAAACCACGAGTGCTTTCTTCTGGGACCCAGTTCTCCTGTCCTTTCCTCTCCTTTTAAAACCTTTTCATTAAGAAAACTTTGTTTACAAGACAGCTGTGCATGGTGGAAAGTGCTGTAACAGTAAGACCTTAGCCACCCACTATCTTGATATGCCTGGAGGCACTCTATACATTGATGCTGATTTGGGCCCCTGACCCAAAGTGACCTTCCAAAGGCTTAAGAAGGTAAGCTGAGCCCTGCTGGATCAGATCAAAGGTCTGACTAGTTCATCATTTTGTTCCACACAGTGGTCAGCCAGCCAGGGCTACCTCTCAACCTGTCTCCCGACAAATGAGGCACACTCTTCCTGGATTTGGAGATTCAGTTTAGCTACCCTTGCTAATAGCCATCAATAGACCTGTCTGTTTGTCTATGCCAGGGGTAGTCAAGCTTTTTAAACCTACCACCCGCCCACTAATGCATCTTTCTTGATGGTAAAATTTCCTTACCGCCCACCAGTGTTCGATGGAAGGAGGATTCAGATTGTGCCGTAGAACCCCCTACCGCCCACCTAGAATCCTCAAACACCCACTAGTGAGTGATAGGAACCATAGCTGTCAACTTTCAGATTTGAAAATAAGAGATCAGCAACCTCACCTGTCCCGGAGACAGTCTACGGGATATCTAACAATCTGCGATAGCAGCGGGAAAGGGCGCTGAAATAAGAGAATTTTCCGCAAAGAAAAGTAAGGTTGACAGCTATGGTAGGGACCAGATTGACAACCCCTGGTCTAAGTATTGTCTAGCTCTCCTTTAAAGGGGGTTTAAAAGCCTGTTGCCCTCACTGCACTAGAAGAGAGCTCATTCATTCCTTCCTTCATTCATTCCATTTATCAGTTACCCAGCAGCAATAGTTCTCAGGGCAATGCACAAAATAAAACAGGTTAAAAATTACAATTTCAGTAAAACAAGAATCAACAGCAAGGCAGGGCAACTAAAACAATAAGAGAATCAACAGCAGAAACATAGGGAGTAGAATTTCACAGCAAGAATCAATTAATACAGTCAGTCAAAGGGGTATATCCCTCAGAACTACAGGTGGGCTAAAACTACAACACATTACAAATATCTTTAAAAGAGGGGGTATCCTATTAATCTGAAGGTTTCCTCCCCATATTATTCAGACATAAAATGTTAAAATAATGCCCCAGGGATGGATGGATGATGTGAGAGCCTGTGTGGGGTAGTGGTTAGAGTATTTGACTAGAACCTGGGAGACCAAGGTTCAAAACCCCACTCAGCCATGGAGCTCACTGGGTGGCCTTGGGCCAGTCACTCTCTCTCAGCCTAGCCTACCTCACAGGGTTGTTGTGGAGATTAAATGAGGAGGGAGAGAACCACATATACCACACTGAGCACCTCAGAGAAAGGAGTGGGATATGAAATAAATAATAATAATTAATATTAATATTTATTCCAGGCTATGAAATAAGGGTGTAGAAATGGAACAACTGATAATTATAGAGATAAATATTGTCTCCAGTTATTGTGGGTTGGAGCCTCTTCTTCTGGGCCTACAAAGTAAGTAACCTTGCTTTGTATAAGTGGTTCCCAAACATGGGACCACTTGAAAATTGCTGGTGGTCTTGGTGGCCCACTTAATGATTTTTCTGCCAGTTGTAGCACCTTGTAGTGAATACACTGTGCTTGTAGTAAATACGCTGTGTGATTTTTAGTTTTAACTGGACTTTAAACAAAATGGTTTTAATTGGACGTTGAAAAAATTTGCAATTGATTTTTATTGTTTTCAGTTTTATTGTGTTATTATCTTCCTTAGTGGGTTGTGCAAACCACTATTTTGAACAATGCTTTTTATGGGCTATGGTAGAGGGCCCTGGGGATAAGTTTATGGAACCAAGGGGGCGATGGTCCAAAAGAATTTGGGAACTATTGTTCTAAAGTGACTCTAGACGTAGCAACCATTTTGTGCAGGTTCTGCTCCCAGCCCCCTGAATGTCGGTGGAACATGTAAAAATGCACCCTGCCCCGTTCCGCCCCCAATCTTTCCTCCTCTGGGTCTAAAAGGACCCAAGCATCAGCAATCATGAGTCATTTGGATGTGCCTAAAATGGTCGCCACCTGTACTTTAGGCTTCTTTGGGAGGAAGCAATTAAGTAATAGCAATAATTCCCTTTTCCCTTACATTTGAATTTTGAATGTATCCAGTATGCAGGACTTTGTGCCTTGCTGAAACTCACATCTCTCCATCTACTAAAAATTTCCTCGTCCCTACTTACAATCTCAAATGGCACGCAAAAATGAAACCCCCAAAATCTGAAGCAACAAACTATCAAAATTTAGATAGGGAAAGATAGGGAAGACTGAAAAAAGTTCAAATCTTCCCACAAGATCTCAGGCTTCAAATGCAACCCCTTTCCCTCTTGGTTTGATTGTGCAGAAGGTAAAATTAGATGTGTGGATCTAACCTGTCAATAAAATACAGCTCAGAGTTTGTTGGCTGTAGAGGGCCCCGAAGGTATTTGTAACCACAGACTACAATATGACAATTCTTACTGTGTGACTTCCCAGTTTAATAATTTGAGCTGAAGATCTGATTGTTACCACCAGTTCAGAAATAATTACCAGACAAAAAGCCCCCATCTCTCCTTCTCTCTCTCTCTCTCTCCCTCTCTGTGCAGTAATTAAGGAGATAATGCAACTAAGGCCTTACCCTACTTTACGTCAGTCCCAAACCACAGAGTATCTGGAGCTCTGCAATTCAAAGTCAGTCCTTCCTGAATGAAGAGCGTTCACTCCTGGGAAGCATAAAAGAGAGTGCAGAGGGTTCAGAAGATTAGAAATCAATCCCTATCCAGCTTTGGCTGCCTGCTTTTTGCATAAATATAAAGTTAAACAGCAGTTCAAGTGCCATGTCTTAACACAGGGATAGAAAACTTCAGGCCTGGGTCCCAAATGTGGCCCTCCAAACCTCTCTATCTGACCCTCTGGACTGTCTCTGGCCACATCCCTCACCAGCCCTGCTTTGTACCCTCCTCTAGTGTTTTTGCTTGGCTGAAATGTGCCCTTGAATGCTGATACTGCCTCTTACTTGCCTGCTAGGTTCCCCACACCTGGCTTAGCAGCTCATCCAAAGCCCAGCTGCTGCGCCTGGCTTCTCTTCCTCAGACTTCCAGTTTAGGGGAAGGAGAGGCTGTGCTACCGCAGAGGAATGTCATATTTCAGGGCAGGTAAGAGCAGCCCCAATGTTGTCATTTTGCACTGTTAGAAGTAGGTCTCTTTAACAGTCCTTCTGGATTAAAAGGGTAAGTAGAAAGCTAAACAAAACCAACCGGGTTTGTGCACAATGAAGCTAAACACCAGAGCCACCAACCTTGCAGCCTGCCTGGGAGCTGACCACTGGTGTACATTAGAGACCTAGTGGTGCTGGAGGCAGGGAGTCTAACAGCCAGTGGAGCCACTGTCAAGGACAGGCACAATGTCCCCATCTTCCTCTTCCTCCCTGCTGAGTTTTACAATGACAACACTAATGAGACTAAGGAGGAGGATGCTAGCAGCCCCAGCCATTTCCTGGACTGGTTGTAAGGAAGAAGGCAGACAGGAGGGGCTGGCTGAGGGCAGATGGAGGATGGACCAGCTTCTCCTGCAGCTGCCCTGCTTTTGTAGTCTCAAGCAGGAGGTAAAACAGAGCAGGTTTACAGAATCTTTGGTGTGCTGTCCTATATTGTGATAGGACTGCCTTTGGCTTGGTGGGTCATGCAAGTCTATGCTAAATTTGTGTAGCAATACTGCCTGAGCCAGCCACAGCTCTCACAGCAGCATAGGAAGCTTCCTTGTACTGAGTCAGGCCACTGGTCCATCTAGTTCATCACAGGCAGCATCTCCCCTGGGTTCTAGACAGAAGTTTTTCCCAGCCCTGTCTGGAGACATCAAGGAATGAACCTGTGTCCTTCAGCATGCCAGACAGATGCTCTTCAATTGAGCTGTGGTTCACAACTCATTTGCACCATTTAATTATATTTTAAGGTAGGGTTGCCAAATGTCCAGAATCTTCTGGACACATCTGGAACATTGTAGTTGACAGCAGTTTCCGGGTGGAAATCAGCAAAATGTCTGGGAAAATCCGGATGTATGTCAACCCCCATGTCAAACAACTTTGGGCAAAAAAAACCCCTCAACAACTTTTCTGTCCTGATCTTCACTGTTCGAAAATGGCAACACTATTTGAGGTACATAATTGATTCTCCTAAGGAATGCAGCTTTCGCTTAAAAAAAAAGTTTCTTCAGCCTGAAAAATGCATAAAAGTACATGGGCTGATTAAATCTAAGGAAGCTGAAGGCGAGAGGGTGGCTGAGTTGGCAGCTTTGCAGGATATCCAGCAATTATGGGTATAGTGAGTAGGATGGTTGAGGCTTTGCCAACTTAGCAATCAACCTTTGCCCATGACCTGAAGAAGCCAAATAGGTAGTGCAAGGTAAGCAGATTTATGCAAAATGTAATTGTTATGCATACGCAGGTGGCACTGTGGTCTAAACCACTGAGCCTAGGGCTTGCCGATCAGAAGGTTGGCAGTTCAAATCCCCGCAATGGGGTGAGCTCCCGTTGCTCGGTCTCTGCTCCTGCCAACCTAGCAGTTCAAAAGCATGAAGTGCAAGTAGATAAATAGATACCGCTCCGGCGGGAAGGTAAACGGCGTTTCTGTACGCTGCTCTGGTTCGCCAGAAGCGGCTTAGTCATGCTGGCCACATGACCCGGAAGTTGTACGCCGGCTCCCTCGGCCAACAAAGCGAGATGAGCGCCGCATCCCCAGAATTGTCTGCGACTGGCCCTAATGGTCAGGGGTCCCTTTACCTTTACCTTATTTGTTATGCATACTTGTTTTTTGTTTTATTAATGAGGGGCACCTCCTGAGGATGGAGGTGGTGGTGTCCTCCCAGAAGCTCTACATTCATTGAAATAAGGATGGGGTGGGTCACGGTTGTGGAAACCCCAGGATGGCAGTGGTGGCCTCACAAGCTCAGTGTGCTGCTGCTGTCCCAGACCCCCCTTAACCACACCACTGACACTCTTGTCCATCCTTGTTTCTAGGATGATGCCATTGCCTCCCCCATCGCTGGCCTGAGACACCAATGAGTTGGAAGATTAATCTTTCATGTATACATTCTCTCAGGCTCCTAGCCAGGATTTTTGTGGAGAGGGAATCATAGCAGTGCAGCTGAAGCATAAACACCAGGAGCCTAAGATGTTTACAGTCATTTTAACGTTCTGTAATTTATTATGTTTTACTTTGAGTTGAATCGTGTTTTTGTGAAACCACCCCAGAAGCATTGCTGAAGGGCAGTACCGTAAATAAAATATTTTAAAAGTAGCAATAGAATAAAATGCATTAAATATTAAACAAAAGTTTAACTTTATATGACACTAAAAACAACAGCCCAGGCTGCCACTTATTCCACTGATTAGCCAAAACACTGGAGGCAGGAGCAAAAGGTACATCAAACAACAGTATAGACTATGCCCTTTTCCATTTACTTCCAGACACAAAAGAAGCTTGGGGAGATGGATAGATTAGATAGATAGATAGATAACTGAAAGCTTAAAAGGGGGGCAGGTAGGGGTGCCAACTTGAATAAAATATTGTGGGGGCCCAGGCAAGCTCCACCCCACATAAACGATCACATGATGCAGTACACACAAACTATTTGAATGGGAATGCACACCAACTTTGTGGGGGCCAGCTCCCTCAAATATTTTATTGTGGGGGCCGAAGCCCCCACAGCCCCTAGGAGTCAGAAATGCAAATGCAGACTTGCATTTACATCCCACTATTCCTCAAAGGAACTCAAAGAACATACATGGCTTTCCTCTGCTCATCTTATTCCAACAATTCCTTTAGGTACGTTAGCTTAAGAAAGCAACTGTTCCAGGATGATCTATTCTAGACAGCAGTCCTGTGCTCATTTCCTTTCGATCCTACTGAATTTATTTCTGAGTAAAGATGTGTGAAGGTGTGGGCTCCAGCTCCAGCCCCACCCAGCATGCTCCAGCTGGCCAAGGATGATGGGTGCTGTAATCTGCCCAAGAACATCTGAAGTATGCAAAGTTTGCTACTCCTGAGTTGTGCTGCCCATCGGGACCCCTATCAAGTGGGATTCTGAACCTGGGTCCCTGCAGTCTTACTTCAACACTCGACAGCACACTTAACTCACTACCATCAGATAATTGCCACTGTTAGAATAATCTGCCACCCAACAGCCAGTCATTTCTTCTCATTAAGGAAATGTGTTCAAATCAAGATGGGCCATATTATTTTCATGCACCAAAGAACAAATATATACCTGGCAACAAAGAAAGGGTCCCTCCAAACTGCCACTGTCTTGCAGGGGAGGGAGGGCATGCTGGAAATTTAGTCTGCACCATTAAAGTGGATTAAAGTGGCCTGTTGCCCTATTTCAAGAAATCCACTTTAAAAAAAGAAAGGAATATTCTTGTGGATTGGAAAGTAATGGGGAAATGAATTGAAAAGTGTAGGAAGAATTAATGATTAACGGGAAGGCATATAAACATTCCATTAAGGAATCAGGATGAACGCAGGATGAATGCCCTGGGAGGAATTCAACACTGTGCTGAAAATGAATTAACAACAAGAAGAACAACAACAAAAATAAACATTCCATCAGCACAAGCATTTCTGCGTGCCCAACAGAACCATATTTCCCCCCCTCCTCCATACTGTTATTTGAGTACTCCATGCCATAGCTGTCAACTTTCAGATTTGAAAATAAGGGATCAGCAGCCTCGAAAATAAGGGATCAGCAGCCTCACCTGTCCCGGGGACAATCTATGGGATATCTAACAATCTGGGATAGCAGTGGGAAATGGCACTGGAATAAGGGAATTTCCTGCAAAAAAAGGGAAGGTTGACAGCTATGCTCCATGCACACACAAGCTGGGGTGGGGGTGGGGGTGGGCAATTGGGGCTTAGGGAGAAGAGAGGGGAGAAAGCCCCACTAGCAGAACTGCTTAGCTCAGAGTGGTTCACTGTGTGGCCCTTGAGGCCTTTTTTGGCATCCCTTGACAACATCTGACATCCCCCCAGTTCTTGCACTGCAAGCTTTAGGAATGAAGCATGAGGGCTCTGACGGGATCCTCCTGCCTCCTTCCCAAAGCCTAGGTAGGTAGCGCTTTCTCAGCTTTGGGAAAGCTCTAGTACCCTGCCAGATACCTTGTGCCTCCTTCCCAAAGCTCAATGCCTCACTTAGCCAGCTTTCGGAAGGTAGCACAAGGGTGGCGGTGGGGGGTTGTCAAAGTTTGCCCCCCCCCCCTTGTGACAATGCAGTGTGCAGGTTCTGTGTCAAAGTACTCTTGGTATGAAAAGTTGGACTGCCCTGACTTAGCTGAATCTCGCCCTCTGGGAGTGACCTAGGCTGCATTCACATGGAAGTTTATTCTGTTTTCATGACTTTCCCCAAACTGTTAAGTTCTGCATTATACTTGAACGTTCACACAACATAATAGCTTCTGGATTTACAGTGGAATTTAGAGCTAGTGCCCATTTCCACATCATTTGCTTCCAGAAAAAGTCCATTTGCTAATAACATGGAAATGAGTGCGAAACTTTTGCTATATTCCACTTTAGTTCCAGATGTGGCTTTTACATTGTGTGAAAGCTGAAATGTAATGTAGAAATTAACAGTTAGGGAGGCTTCGTGAAAACAGAATAAACTGCCATTTGAATGTGACTCTAATTAATGTACACTGAATCCAGAGAGAAAATAAATGGATAATACTTTACTGAGTAAACTGAACAAGAACAGTGTATAACTTCAGAATAAATAAACAGAGAGGGTTTGTCTTTCTTTACAGTTCAGTCTATAGTAGGGAGACATATGACAACTACTCAGGGGAAACCTTCTTGGAATGATACAACCAATCAGGGTATATGTTCCCTCAGCAAGCATCATACCACTCTGTCTGGTTGCTAAGCAACACCTGACACTAAGACCCTTTGTTATCTGACTTGAACGCTAACAGGAATAACCCTTGCAAACAAAATGATCTCTGATGTTCCACTTCCAATTTGCTCGTTGTCATTTAGCCTCCCGCAAAAACAAATAGAAACAAATGCTCAGTAAATATTGGACACAGGGTGAATGAACAATAACCAGGTCACTTGGAGGAGCCCAAAACAAAAGACTTTGTTCTTCCCTTCTTCCCGTCTTCCCTTCTTTCCAAAGCACTTGTCTGGGAGAACACGTTGCCTGTGCCCCACACCTCTGTGAAAACCAGTGCTGATCTCCAAGCAACTGGTTATGGTAGTACTTATGTCATGTCCTTTAAATCCACAGTTCCCTTAACAATGATAAATCTGTATGGAAGAGACAGAGAATGTTTTGGCAGCCTGACAGGCACTTAATGTGCAGAGATGAATAAAAGATAAATCACCACTTCTGGGGATGAAAGAATCAAGCTGTCAGTCAACACACACTGGAGGTGGGAGGGGGCTCTACAGTGCTAGTGATGACAACAGTTGGAGGGGGAAATAATGAGGAATTAACAAGTGTTTGGAAGGAAGAAACATCTAAAGCTGCCATCCGCAGGGATGCGAAAAAATCAAATCAAAAATAGTAGGCCAGAAAACTGTTTTTATTAGGTTGCTGTGGTTCTAACTTGCTCATCATCCTTACCCCACCATCCTGAAATCTTTCTATAAAGGTCTTTGAATTCCTTTGGATGACTCAGGAGGTGGATTTTGCTCTACCCCATATCAAGCCAGTGTTTCCTAAACACCCCCACCAGAAAAAACACTGGAGGCATTTCATTCCTACAGTCCTCCCCGCCACACCCATCAAATGTGGAAAAATAAGGAGCTAGCCTGAAATGAGGACACTCCATGTATTTTGCTTGAGTCCATGTATCTCCAACACAGACTCATCCAGGGATTCAACAGGCAGTGGGGGTGGGGTGGGTAGTTGATTCTGCTGCAGGCAAATGGATGCTTCAGGCACCGAACTGTTATAGGAGCAAGGCAGAGTGGTTGGAAGGGGCCAATGTATGGAATCATTCAAGGAATCATTCAGAGAAACAGCCTGATCCGAAGGTAGAAGAAGAAGAAGAGTTTGGATTTGATATCCTGCTTTATCACTACCCTAAGGAGTCTCAAAGCAGCTAACAATCTCCTTTCCCTTCCTCCCCCACAACAAACACTCTGTGAGGTGAGTGAGGCTGAGAGACTTCAGAGAAGTGTGACTAGCCCAAGGTCACCCAGCAGCTGCATGTGGAGGAGCGGGGACGCAAACCTGGTTCACCAGATTACGAGTCCACCGCTCTTAACCACTACACCATGCTGGCATTTATCTGACAAAATTTATATACCACAAACCTGTAAGTGGTTTACAAAAATATATTAAAATTATCAGTCAAAGGAGGTATGCAAGATTGCCTTACCCCATAAATGCCCACTCAACCACTTCATTCTGAGGAACTTGCAGAGTTACAGGTGCCTCATAACACCCACTCCAAATCAATTGAAAGAAGAAAAACTAAAGAAGTTGAGGTGGGGATATCTGAAAGTTTGTGTGTCTGTATGTGTGTAATAAAATAATAAAAGTAAAAATTAAAAGTACAGTGGACGCGTGGGTTGCGATTTGCGCTTCTGCACATGCGCAAAGTGTGATTTAGCGCTTCTGCGCATGTGCAACCGCCCAAACCCTGAAGTAACCTGTTCCAGTACTTCCAGGTTTCGGCGGTCCGTAACCCAAAAAAACCCAACCTGAAGCATATGTAACCCGAGGTATGACTTTATATAAAAAAGACCATTTGAGAGGGAAACAAATTATTTACTTATTTGTTTTATTATATGTGTGTGTGTGCTCTTTAAAGATAAAAAAGGGGAAAGGGAAAATAGCAATAGCAATAACAATAACAATAAAGTGGAATAAAAAGTTTTTTTTAAGCTGATGATAATAATGGGAGGGCAGGGGGAGAAAAAAAATATGTGAGATCCCCCCCCCCATTTAATTTAAAAAAATGAGAAATAAAAAATTAAAAAGAAGAGGAAGTCAGGGCTGAAGGGCCGGTCCCAGGAAGTGTCCTGTGTTGGTTCAGGGCTCCTTTATGGGTGCCGCCATTTTAATTCTTGAGAGTTAAATAAGTAAGTAAGAAAGTATTTACAATTTTTTTAAAAATTAAGAATTTTTTTGTAAATAAATTTTTGTTGGCTTTACAATTTCAACTTCAACAATTATTTTCCATCAAAAAGAGAATGAGAAATACAAAATAACCAACATGAAGTATAAGAAAAGAAAATATTTGGATCCTGTGTCCGTTTCCAACCGACAGTGGCACCCCTCTGCCGGCAGGGGAGGGCCCGCACAGCAATACCTTTTATGCGGTTCCCCGATGGGTTCCTGCCCACTACCCTAGTGCCAGTCACCAGAGAGGTTGGGTGGGTGCCAAGTCTGGACTGGGCTGTGTGCTTCTACATGGCCTCCCTGGTTCTCCCAGTTCCCTCCTACCTCTCTCTTGATGGCTGCAGTGGGGGCTGTGGTGGTGGAGGCTGGTAAGTGTTTTTGGATGCGGTAGGCCCTCTGCTATGTTGTCTGCTTAGCTTGGAGGCCTCCAGATCTCCAAGCTCTGCTGGATCGCCGTTGGGGCGATCCCAGTCCTGGATCCTTTGCGTTGGGCGCCCCTGGCTCCCCCATGCTCACGGCGGCAGTGTGGTGACCAGCCAGAGAACCCTGTTGGTGCTGGCATTCCCCATGAGCTTGGTGCGGCCATGGTGCTTGCCATATTGCCTTGCAGGAAGTCGTCCAATGGCTAGAATCTTGTACACACAGAACTGAAAAGAGAAAACACCAATGAAAGAAGATGGCTTTTAGAGCGAATGGACCATGCAGAACTGGCAAAACTAATGGCAAAAATAAGAAACCAACATGATGGAAGAATGGAAGCCCTTTTTGGGGCATCTGAAAAAAATACCATAATCAGATGAAACTGCGAGCGGGATTTGAAATATGAGCAGTGGAAGAAAAATGATAATACATGAAATAGAAGAATAAATCTTAGGTGAAATGCTTATTAGAATGCAATATGTAAATGGGATTAAGAACAGCATGGAAAGAAAGACGGAAAGTCAACATTTAAAAAAATGTATAACAAATTTGGAATCTGGAATTTATATGTAAAGATAAAGTTTAATAACAATTTGACACACACACACACACACACACACACACACACAGTGCAAATTTCACAGAGTTGCCTTTAAATGTGAACTAAATTGAATTTCTCCAGAATCCCTACCTTGAGGGAAATGCCTCTGAACACCATAGAACTTACTTCTGAATGAGTATGTATGGAGCTGCACTGCCAATTCCCAGTTTGTGTTATATTAAATTATATGGAAGTGTAAAAATGTTAACATTTTGAGCGACCTAATGTAGACTGTGTGATGTCACCACCTATTCAAAATCCAGTTTAAATGTCTCTTGCGGATATGACATAAACCCTCCCTGAACTTATGAATGTATTTTTATTGAGCTCTTTCTAGAGCAGGGAGTGAGTGGAGAGAGAATGCTGTGTCTCCAGATGGCATACATCACTCAACCCAGAGTCAACTTTATTAAATAAAATGTTTTCCTGGAGCGAAATGTGCTTGCTTTGCTGAGTCCCCTGTTAGGGTGGCAGGCCCAAAGAGCTTGGCTGATCGAACTTGTTTTATCAGATTTATTTTAACAGGCCTTCAAGAAGAAATGGGCTGGTTGCTTTTGCCAGAATTCAGGACAAAAGAGCTGAAAAAGCTGGCTAGAGAGCATAATTCTCCTTTAGAACAGGAGGTGGGTAACCTTTTCTTTGGTCCAAGATCTGCATTAATCCTTGACCAACACTTCAGGCGCTGTATGCAAATGGTGATGGGTGACCCAAGGTAGTGTTTTTGTGCATACACACTAGCTGATTCATGCAGATTGGATTAAGAAGGGCATAATCCTCTAATTTCTCTCATCAAATGAATAGCCACAGGTAGTCAGCAGAGGGTAGGGTTGAGACTAACAGATATTCCGGAGGAAATACACTTTGTGCTTTTCTGCCAAAGTGCCAAGCTCCACTCTTCCTCTTTCTTGCTGTCTATCTCGCTTCCCTCACTTCTGCCCAATGCAGCTATGAAACTAGCTACCACCATGTTGGCTTAGATCTGAAGCCATCCTTAGAAATTTGAAGAAACTGTTAACACTGTTTTTCTTCTTCTTTACCAATGGGACCTCTGTATTGTGTGTTTACTCTTGCAATGCAATTGGTGTGGGAATGAGACAGGATTGGGGGGGGCGCTGACTGACTGGCTGGCCAGGTAGCTCCAGATTTCAAGGTTTTTCTTTAGCTCTGTGAACCAATTTCAAACCCAAGACAACACTTACCCTCAGTGGGGAACTGCTGCTGGGTAAAGTGTACAGGTTTCTCAACCATGTCTCTCAAAGGATATCTTTAGCAAATGCCTTGTAATCTCAGTTTGGGCAATGGGGAGGATCACCAATTTGCTTCTTGCCTTTCTCATGTCTTCTTGCAGAACCTCAAGGTGTCACGTTATTGGGCAACAGTCTACAATCCACCTTAGAAATGGACTCTGACGAAGAGGTCTCAGCATCCCGACCTCCACTGCTGGATCGCCCAGTTTAGAGGATGCAGCTTTGTCCAACGCTTCCAACTCAGGAGACACCCCTTTTGGCAACCCTCATAACCAGAAGCTGCAGAATAAGGCAACAGCCCTTCAGGCAACAGACAGCTCCTTAAAGCTGGTGGGACTAACAGTATCAGGCCAATCAGTTTTTTTAAGCCCTCAAGACTGAAATATGCTGCTGAGGATATAGCTCAATATTGGGAAGCTGTTTCCAACAAAGGAGGCTTTGGGTTGCTGCCTTGCCTTGCTCTAAAGACCAGCTACCTCTGTTCTTCTTCTTCGCCATTACTACCACCAGCTCATTTGTAAGGTGGAGAGGCAGTGAGTAGCAGGCTTCTGTGCACCATCACTACTGTTTGCTTGCTCCCTCACTTCCTCTAGGTCAGAGTGGAATGCAGGTGAGCAATGGCTCTTGTGGTCCTTCAGCAGGTGCCTGACATGCCAACCCTTGACCCCACCCATGGTTTCAAAATACATTCCATTTTGTTTTCATACCTTTTACAATGGGAAGTAGGAACTGGCCTTAGGATTGGCTCACACAGATGTAGATCATCCTGGTTAATGGCTTACTACCTCTGGCATGTTCCTCCTGAAGTTTTTATAAGTGCTGCTGAATTATAAGTGACACTTGCCTGGATCTAGCTGGCTGAGAGCTGTTTGCAATTGGAATTGTACTTATCTTCAGCTTGCTAGGGCTCATATGGTCTGCAGGGGGAGTGGGCTCTGTGTCTTGTTCTTAAGCCTGATCCAGGAGCTGAGACAGCACACATATTTTATTTTATTTTATTTATACTGCCTAAGCAGATGATGGACAATAGCAGTGATAATTTGTTTGGCTGGGTATGGGGGGGGGGCGGGTTGGACTTAGTCCCTAGCCCTTTGCTTTGACCATCAGCTGATTGGCATAGACACTTATCTGCCAAGGCAAAAGACATAAAAAGTATGAATGGGAAAAATCTATGCATTTTAGTTTTTCTTGGTTTCTTGTTTTGCCAGTATTACGTAAGTTCAGTTTGCCCATTTCTGCTTTGGGTGATTTTTTAAAAATGTACATTTCTCCCAATAAGTGCATTCCTGTACACAATTGTGCCTTTGATGTGCATTTTTGCAAGCATGCTACTTTCCTTAATATGCAAATCTGCATGCTCAGGTTTCCTCAAGTTACACATTTTTGGAAATGTCTACTGGTTGATGAACACTGCGCAGTATAATTCAGAACAGTGCACAATTCCAAGGAATGCTTCATTTTGGCTTGGGTACTAATTGGGAAGTGCCAATTAGGCTAGTGTATATTAAAATTTAAACCAAAATGAACTTCTCCTTCATGTCCCTAATAGAAAACTCCCTTGTTTGTTTAAATGGTTTAATACAGAAGCAGAGCTGCCCTCCTGACAGTGATATTGCTGCAGCTTAGCTAGAAGAGATGGAGTAGGATGGGTGTCATAAGTCTAATGACAGGAGATTCTTTTAGATCAGAGCGTTTTCAAGAAGAAACAAAATGACACAAATCTTCTTAGAAATAACCATTTTATTGATTATAGAGGTAGTTGATTATGGAGGTAATTCATTTTTAGGCCTCACAGACTCCCCTTCTTGATTTATTAATAAATAATAAATCACATATATTCTTTAAGAAATGCAGTACATACTTGAATAGTAGTATTAATACGTTGTAAGCATCAAAATAAGATGCAGGACCATATGATTACACATAAAAGTAATGACAGTAAAATTACAGTAAGCTGAATAAATGATTTCCAAAAAAAAGAAAAAAGAAAAAAAAGCAGATGCTTTCAATGAGTAGCCATAAAAGATATCCCACCAATGATATTCAGTAAGAGCAGATTCCTGGGCAACTATACATCGTATTTCATTATTATTAATTTGTTAACCTTTGTAAATGACATATTCTATTCGGCTCAAAAGTCCTATTATCCTTTATAAGGCCCACACTAGATTTACACGTAACATATCTATAGAATACAGTTTTGGTCCGTAACTACCAGAATTGCTGCAACTTTACATATTTCTCCTCTCCTAGTGTTGCCTTGAGTGGTATTTTACAATATATTATTCTCATAAACAATATATCCTTTTCCCATTTATAAATATCTAGGTTATACTAACCATCAATAGTTGCCCATTCTTTCTGTAAACCCATTGCACGAGGAACCCCTTCTACATTTTTCTCTAGCAAAAACATATGGACATGTTCCTACAAATTCCACGCCAACTGTTAAAAGTATCATATAGCCACAGCAGTTTCATTTCTTATATAAAATATTTGAAATACTGTTTTATTCATAGCCTGCATGGCTCTTTCTGAGAGTCCTGCTTCCAACAAATGTAACCTGTATGAATCAACTGTATCACCTCCTTGCAATCTCAATATCTGAAACTGTAATTGTCCCAAGGAACTTGTTTGCCTGTATCTCAATATCATAGGCATTTGCAATTCCCGTTCTTGTACCTATTCCTCCCAGGATTGTATCCAACAAATCCCTTCTGGAACGGGCTCGTTTCCATTGAAATAATTTAGATTTTGCCAATAATTCATAAAACTCATGGGTATAATTTCTACAAAATGGCAAAGAGGTAGACACATTTAAGCCTGACATATTGAATTTTATATCCTATTGGTGCAATAAGGGTTGAAACAATACCCTTCAGCTTTCATGACGAAGTTTAATAACTGAAGGAGTATTTTTCTCCTTATTTTTGCATATACAATTATACTAAAGAAGACCCAAGCACCATGTATTGTCACAAACCATTTTTTCCAGGAAGGTATTAATCCCAATCCTCTAAGAATAATAACCTAAATGATGTGGAAATAAACCGAAAACATTTTTCTTCCTTTTCTAGGTCAAAATGGCTAAGTGATGCAGGTTGTAACATAGGATATTTCACCAATACTTCTTCTCTTTCTCCCACTCTTCTTGTAAACACAACCACTGGGTGTTTTCTTCGTATTAAAATAGTTTGAAAAGTATGCTGGTTGTGTTTTAATGTTATTAGGGATAGTGTTTTATTCCCTGTTTCAGTTGGCAAATGATAACTGAATGGTTACTTCCTTTAATATACTTGGTAAAGGTCCTCCCATTTTTTTCAGTTGTTGGAGCTCAATATCCTCATGTTTCTTTGGTCAACCACAGAAAAAGAGTCACACAGACACAGAAACAGGAAGAAAAAGACCAAAAGAAAAAAGAAAAAAAGAAATACATAATCATTATTCAACATCCTTCATCAGGCACCAACCTAGAGAAATTGAAAAAGGCTTTAATTGATTTCAGTGTACCCATTTCCGTTTTTCACCGTCCATCCGTATAAGACAAGAACAGGGATAAATAAAATCCAATATGGCTTATGGACCCCACCACCAAGGTGTTGCTTGGCTCCTAAATCATATCCATTACTTGTAAGCAAACTGGTAACATAATATTTTCCCTTTTAATTGCTTCGTTCAAATTATCTGCTTATAACCAAGTTTCATGTATTTCTTGCCTCATAAATTCACTCTCCTTTAAAAGTTGTAAGAAATTCATTTATGATTCCTCCATTTGTTCCATATCCAATACTGTGACAGGAAATCCCAAAGACATTTTAAATCCAAATAATATATCATAGGAGGACAATCCTGCTATCCCTGTTTGGCTGCTTCTTATAGCTGCCAACACAGTGGGCAATTTTTCATCCCAGTCCTTCCCAGATTTCCCCCCCTAATCTTCTCAACATTCTTTTTTTTGGGGGGGGGGTCTGGTTTAATCTTTCTACTTTTCCTTTCCCTGTCATCCAATTATCTTTAGCCCCCTTTTTTATTACACTCTTGTAAGAGGTCAGATTTCTGTCTTAAGGCTGATATCACTTCCAAGACTTTGGCATCTTGTACACTACATTGTCCTTCAATAATACCACAATTGAATCATTCTGTTCCTGCCAAAAGCCAAGCCCATTTTATTATTTGAGAGCCAATTTGATACCAACTTCCATCCATAAATATTGCACAATTGCTTTCAGACAGTGAATTCCATTCGCCTTTGTGTATATTCACAATTTCTGTTGGGAGGACAGGTGAACAATCATTGGTACTGCCAGTTTCTACAATAGATACCATAAGCTCTGGTATTTTAATAGTTTCAGACACCACACCCTTTTGTGCTAAATTAACAGTCCATTGAGCTAATTTGGTAGAACTAAAGCCTGGCATTGTACACTGTAAAACCGTGACAGTAGCAGCCTTTTCACATTCATCATATTTCAATTCAAGCTTATTCAGTTTTCTAGAGGCATTCGCAATTGGGCGATATTCCTTATCAAATTTCTGATATAAACCTGCTTGCAAATGTATAGGTCATGTCCATGAGTTCTGGCCATGAGTGGGGCCAGTTTGTCCTCTGGATTCCTATCATCTATTTTATTCCTACTTTCGTTCCATCAAGGGGCATTTTTAAAACATCTACATCCTGTATTGCGTTTGCTAGTTCTTCCATTTTACTATTTTTCCAATTTGCTCCACTCCTCGGCTCTATAAAATCTGCATAATACATTTCCGTATATATATACCTATATATATCTAGTTATATATCTATACAATCATACCTCGGGTTGAAGTGGCTTTGGGATGAATATTTTTGGGTTGAGCTCTGCGGCGACCCAGAAGTAATGGAGCACGTTACTTCCGGGTTCCGCCACTCATGCATGTGCAGATGCTCAAAATGACGTAATGCGCATGCGCGGAAGCGGCGAAACACGACCTGCGCACACGCAGTCGCATCTTACATTTACTTCAGTATGCGAACGGGGCCCTGGAACAGATCCCGTTCATATCCAGAGGTACCACTGTATATATATCTACAAACAAAAGGCAATAGGATCTTTCCCCGGTTTTTAAGTCTAATACAAAGCTTGCTTTTTAGCTTTGGGGAGACCTGTCTCCCCCATGCAATCCCTTAAAGCTAAATTTATTCCTAAACGTAGGGCTCTGCTTACATGCTCTCCCATTCCATTAATCATTCTCATTAATCTATTACCTTCTTCAGGGGTAAGCCCATGTTTCGATATCTGTTCTGAAAGCTTAACTGCTTTTCCTACAGTAGAACTTTCCCCTTCTCCTTGGGTTTTTAATTCCCCTAATTCCCCAGTTGTCATCTGTTCCTGTACTTCAGTAACTGTCTGTAACTGTCTTTGCCCTGCTCTCCTGTTCCCCCATATGTAACACTGAGGCTTGTGAATACCTTAACACTTACTCCTACAGGATTACAACAGGGATCGTCCTCACAACCATCAGCACAACCAAAGAAATCACATCCCTCACATGGGTCTTTCTTATATGCCCTCATCTACCTTCCGTTCTATTTCCATCTGTACATTTTCTATTTCATCTTCATCATTTTTAACAGGTTTTCTCCTTGAGGAAGCTTCTGTTGCAGCATTTCCTTTTCTATATGCTCCACACTTTACTTTCTCAATTTTTTTCTTCCTCCTTTTACCAAGATTTTCAAAACCTTTACCTGTGCAGCCATTTCATTGAGTTCAACTCTATTAAAGTTCATTGGTTCTGGGCATTATTTATAAGCCAATACAACAAATCTTCCATAAAACATAATGCCATGTCCCTTTTCTGTAAAGGATCTTTTACCCGTTTTCTTATCAAGCATGTCTGCTGGTTTCTAGGACTTTATCTTTCCATGTATATTCTTCCTGGGTGTTTTCAGTCTCCCTCTTTTTATACTCAAGCAGAGTTTGTATCTCATTTTTAAGAGCAGGGCTCTCTTATTCTATCTTCCCAGGTGTAACCTAAGTTTTCACCTGGTTGTCCTGTTTTATACTCAAGCAGAGTTTGTATTTCACTTCTTAAAGAGGCACCCTCTTTTTCCAACATCTTTAGCTCATGGGCTGTTCCTGCAGCACCGAGCTTTCTTTATATTTCTTAGCCATTCCTGGCCATTACCTGATTTTGGAGTACTTTGCCAATCCCAATTCCTCCATCTAGTCTGATTTCTCCCCAAAAAATTCTCCATAAAAAAAATATTTCAGCTGTTCTTTAGAGTCCTCCCCCATTGCTCGTCTAGGTACTCCCCCCCCCGCAAAAAAACTTTTTTCAGAAGCCATTATGTCTTTTCTTTCAAATCGCTACTGATCCCAGCCTCATCACCAGTTCTGTCATAAGTCTAATGGCAGCAGATTCTTTTAGATCAGAGTGTTTTCAAGTAGAAACAAAACGACCCAAATCTTCTTAGAAATAACCATTTTATTGATTATAGAGGTAGTTGATTATGGTGGTAGTAACTAATAACAACTCATTCACTCCTTTCATTCATACTCACCAAATGGATGGGCCCACTAAAAAAGGTGATCAATCTTTTTTAAAAGTCTGTGGATGGCCACCTCTGCAGCAGGTAAGCAACGCGCTGTACCAGGGTTTTACCAGCTGTTTTATAGTTTCAGGTTCGGTCCTCGTATGGCTGCATTGTCTTGTACTCCAGGGGGTTGGACTAGATGATAGCTTTTGTCAGGCTGATTCCACAGATAGTTATGAATAGTTCTTTGTCCCAACATGTCTTTTGAGAACAGCGGCTGCTGTCTGCTGGGCCAGGCGCTGGGCCAGGCATGCACATAAAGCACAGTCCAGCTCTTCCTCTGGGTTAACCCAGAGGTAACTTGTCTCAGTATGTCCTCTGAGAATGGTTACTTGTCTCAACACGTCCTCTGCATGTCCTTTGACTCATCATGTCCTTTCAGAAGTTTTTTTTTTTTAAATCTCAATATGTCCTCTACATGTCCTGTGACTTCATCCGGCACATCCTGCTTGTCCATTCCATCAGCTTGTCCATCTTTCCTGTTTTCTTCAGAATCAAGCAGTCTCTATCTTTATTTTTATCTTCAGTGTCACATACCATCTGGTTGTACTCACACTTCAGACATATCTCCATTCATACCATTAGGCATACTAAGGATATCTTCAATTATACCATGAGGTCATTTTTAGGCCTCACATGGGGGCTGCAGAGGCGCACCAGGGAGAAGCACCAGTTAGACTCTGTCAGTGGTCCTGCACAGCCTACACCTCACCAGTGCCCTGCCTCACCTCTGTACTCCCCAGGTAAGTGGCAGTGATGCTGATATAAGGAGGGTGGCACCGAAAGGATACTGCAATATGAAATGTAAAACAGGCTTACCATGTCCAAGGTCACAGGGATGCTTTCAATTCTTTCCTCTGTATTTCTTCCTGGATGCTAGAATTCTGAATAACCCAGACTTGCTGCCTCCCTTCAAGTAGGACCTGTGACACACTGAATGGGTTTTGTAACACACCACCCCAATCTCCGAGTGGTGTGGGACTCCAGGGGTTGCAAGCGCGCTTACCAGAGTCTGTGTACCCTTTGGGGACAATGAGGCACAACAGAGACTGTGGTGTCTTTATGATATATGGTTTTATACCTTTCACCAAATGGAGGGATCACAGAGCATTCACATCATATGGGGGTCTGGCTTCCTCATTAAGGGCACAAAAATCCATCCTTTGCGTCTCTTAGTTCCAGCCAGTCATCCCCAGCTCACATGGAGTTCTGCTGCTCCTTCTCCTTCTTTCTGCTAAGCTATTCCAAGGACCTCTGGCCAGCCTGCCTCATTCTAAGTTGAAACCCTAAACTAGACCTTTGCCTCTGCCCATCCGCACACAGCAAAGAGGGTCCCCACTCTCCTTTGCCTGGCAGTCTTGCCCTCTGACTGTTTCCTTGATGGGCCATCACTGGACTTCATCCTATCCTAATGGCCCATCCAGCTGCCTCTGCTGAGCTGGAGTGCCTCATTAGCATAATTATATCCAGGGGGTTCCGTGCTTGGCAGTTTAAGCAAACCTTGATTTATTCTAACTTTTACCAAATTCAGGAATTATGGAGAAGATCTGGCACCCATGAATTTAGCGGAATATGCCCCCACTTCTGCAAACCCATAACTTATTTAAAGGAGCCTGAAATAAAGCAATATAGAGCCCACCATGACACTTGGGGCCAGTGTGATGTTGTTAATGGGCCCTTCCAGACTGGTGTTTTATTGCAGGTGCATTCTGCAATATGTTCTTGACACAGTAATAGTGTATTAGCAGTGAGCTTATTCCACTTTAGTTTGTTCTTGCAATGCTTCCCCAGTGCTACCTCATTATTGCTATCCGGAGGGGCTGCAGCAAAACAAGAAAAATGAACCAGACCATTTGTGGTATAAGAAGTTACACTGTTACAGGATTTCAGCAGGGAGCAAGGACAGATTATCAATGGTATAATCAGCATAATTGCACTAGGGCCAATGCCTGCAAGGGGCCCCAAGTCTGAGCTTTCATTTTTTTAAAAAAAATGTATGTCTCTAGCCTTTCTGGAAGGCAAGTTATGAATCACAATGTTCAAGGTATCAACCTGATTGTAGATAAGTGTTTCCTAACACCAGGAATGGAGGTTTCATATCATTCTGCTGAGCAATTTCACAACAACCTTGCAAGGTAAGCTTGGTGGAGAGAGGGTGACAGCCCCAAGGTCACCTGATGAGCTTCTCAGGTGAGTGGGCATTTGAACCTGGGTCTCTTTGCTTCAAGTCCAAAGAGAACAGGGATGGGCGGGGGAGGGAGGGGGTAATACTTATCCCAAATTGTGCAATCTCCTACTGTATGCTTCTGACACGGCAACAAACAAAGAAGAATAGGATTTCATGTGATTTCTACTGTAGCAACTTTTTTTATTTCTCGGGAACCTTGCATAAAAGCACATCAGAACTTTGCCAGCTCATCAGGCGTAAATGCTCTTCGTCACTAAGTGCAGTTGTGCTTAATGAATTAAAGATGAAAGTCACAGCAGGGGGCAAAACTGCTAGAGAGGGAAGCACTTTTCTTAAAGGGCCAATTCAAATCTTTAGATGGGACTCTCTGGCTCTTTAAAAGTCATCTCTAGAGTGAGTGTTTCCTTGAAGACCGTGGGAGCTGCCTGTATTTTGGAAGATGTAATAAGAATGTAATGAGACTTGTTGCAAGCAAACCCTTGTTTGCTCACCCCATAGCATCTAGTCTGGGAAAGGAGCTTTGTTTGTCCTTTAGCCTTTGACCTGCAGGGTAGTGACACTAGTGAAATTGATAATTATATAAGAACATAAGAAGAGACCTGCTGGATCAGGCCAAAAGCCCATCCAGTCCTGCATCCTGTTCTCACAGAGGTACAACAGCTTCCACAACAAATCCCACTCATAATGTGTTTGGCTGCAGGATCTGATCCTCCACACCTCACCAAAGACTATTTTTGAACTTGGGAGGCTGAGAACTTTTGCTCACAGGGAATGTAGCTCTCAGGCTCCAAAAGGTTGCTCACCCTGGATGTAAAGTGTGCAGGGATTTACTCTGCATGCCTCCAAAGGTCCATTAATGAAAGGGGGAAACTTGCTTTGGAACCCCCCGCCTGTGGACATCAGACAGGAACCTTCAGTGTACTGTTTTTATTATATTTATTATCCATCAGGTTCCAGGGCAAGTTTCTACAGGGCAGGGCAGATCTATCTCACACTCTACTGTAAGCCAACTTTGACAGGTGGGCAGGACCACCCAATTGTAAATCAACTGCTGTTATAATGTCAGTTAACTGACAGGTGGATTGTCTCACCCACCTGTCAAAGTTAACCTACATGGGTGTGGGCAGATATACAGTAAGCAGGGTTGAATTCACATCCATTTTTGTTTCTTCAGTTCTCAGCACCTGTTGTGTTTGCCATTGTTTTCCATATATGACTAAAATCATATATTTCCATTTCTTCCATTCTTTTTCCAAAGGAGCGCCAGAGATCTGATAGCTTTTTCCTCTGAGTTTAGTCCTAGTTGTACACAGAGCCATTCCTCCAGAATCACAACTCTTCCATTTGGCTTTTTTATTCTTCCAAACACCTCTGTGAAGGACTTTTCCATTTCACCATTTGTTTCCTCCAACTCTACCATTTCAACCTCTGCCAGTCCTTTATCCATATTCTTCTCCAAAGTCTCTGTATCATCTTTGATTCAGCTGTTCATTTCATTTGTCCCTAGTTTACTTTCACCCCCCATTTCATCAATCTTTGATCTAATCAATTTTATTTGCTCAGCAAACATTTGCTAAAGACCACCAGCAGTCAGTGGAATATCCAAAGGTATACTTGCCATACTGAATATTTTTGATCTTATTAACAATCCAGTCTTATTACATCTCCCTTATTACATCTCCCGTCTCTGCCATGAGATCTTCATAGCCTTATCTCTTATTGTAACATGAGAACCAATAGGCATAGCCCATTTCAAATAAACAAAGTCCTTCCTCACAGGGGAAGTATCTGTGAAATGTGGATGGATGTAGGCTTTTCCTTTTGTTATTATTTTTGTTAACTTTTTGTTAAGTAAGAAAACTAATAAAAAGCATATATATATATATATATATATGTTTTCGTAGATTTTCACGGGTACAGGAATGCAGGTTTTGGTGTCCTCGGGTGTCTTCCCGTGTAAAAGTTGGGGTGTCTAGGCGACGTTTCGACGAGGTCTCACTCGTCATCTTCAGGCTGGTGCTTTCGGCTTCTTGTTACTGGAACAGAGCGGGATCTCAGTGTTTGAGTTCCTATAAATACTGTAGAGGGGTGTGGTGTATTGCCTCGAAAGTTCTGGGCAGAGGGGAAGTTCCCAGGCTAGTGTTCTTTTCTTCTTTTGTTCCTTAATTACTTGAGGGATATCTTGAGTGATTTCTTGAGTGATATTCTGAGTACCACTTAGGTGGGTCATTAGGTGTGGATTAGTTGCTAAAGCCTTCGTGTCTTGACCTCTTGAATTTGTGAAGAGTTTTTCTGGGAAGATGGCTGTACTGCACTTAGTTGTGCTTTGGCTTGGCTTCGTGTATAGGGGCGAGCTGTGGTTTTGTGCCCTGTGCCAGCCAGATCTGAAGCCAATAAAATCAGACTTGAAGTCACCAACATCCTCTGCTCCAGCAAACCACCCAGAAGCAATTTACACAAAGAAGAACAGAAAGCACTCACCAACCTGAGGAAAGACAACAACATAATCATTCTCCCAGCAGACAAAGGTAATGCCACTGTTGTGATGAACACATCGGACTACCAAGCAAAACTATCAAATCTACTCCAAGACCCTACCTACCAACCTATAAAAACAGATCCCACCACCTATCTGGAAAAAACCACCAAATCCAAAATAAAAGCCTCTCCTATCAGTGAAGAAATCCAGCTAAGAATCATCCCCAGAGAAAAATCATCCAGATGCCCCAAACTCTACGGCCTCCCCAAGATACACAAAGAAGGAACACCACTCAGACCAATAGTCAGCTCCATAGGCTCACCTCTACAAAATCTCGCTAAATTTCTCGCTAAGCAACTTCAGCCCTATGCAGAATCCATCTCTTCACACGTTACAAACTCCTTCCAGTTCATAGAAACAATAAAGAAGCAAAACCTACATCCCGATGACCTACTTGTGAGCTTCGATGTTGTATCTCTCTTCACACAAGTGCCCATTAATGAAGCCTTGACAGCCATTCAAAACAAATACAATCCCCCCGAATACATCCTGGACCTGACCAACCACTGCCTAACCAACACGTACTTCATCCACAATGGACAAAGATACAAACAGATAGAAGGAGCACCTATGGGATCACCCCTCTCACCGGTCATCGCAAATCTGTACATGGAACACTTTGAAACCAATGCTTTAGACAAGTCAGAACACAAACCCAAACTTTGGCTCAGATATGTTGACGACACCTTTGTAATTTGGCCACACGGGAAAGAAAAACTAGATAGCTTCCTCACACATCTCAACAGCCTACACCCCAAAATACAATTCACTATGGAAATAGAAGCCAACAACCAGCTTCCCTTCCTTGACGTCCTAATCTACAAAAAACCTGATGGCTCCCTAGGACACACTATCTACCGGAAAAAAACACACACCAACCGCTACTTACATGCTCAATCACACCACCACCCTGCACAAATAAACTCCGTAGCCAAGACCCTCATCTCCAGAACCAAACGCCTGGCTGACAAAGACCACTTGACAACTGAGTTACAGAATCTCTCAAATGTGTTAATCGCCAATGGATACCAGCAAAACAGGGTTAAGAAGCTAATCCAAAAAGAAACACCCCCCAAAAACCAAGACACGGAAGAAAACAATGGCATGGCCCTCCTTCCTTATATCAAGGGCACTACAGATAAAATTAGCAAAATCCTCCATAAACACAATATCAAAACAGCCTTTTGCACCAACCAAAAAATAGCCAATATCCTCAGAAACCCCAAAGATAAAATCCAGTTGGAAAACCAAGGGGTCTATGAAATACCCTGCAAAGTCTGCCCAGCCACGTACATTGGACAAACAAACAGACGAATAAATGCACGTATCGCAGAACACAAGAATGCCGTCAAAAAAGAAGAAAAATCTTCCTCTCTTTTCCAACACATGAAAGAAACAGGACACGAAATTAATTTTGCAGATTCCAAATTGCTCTTTAACATGGAACATCACCACAAGAGAATAATCATGGAAGCCATCGAGATAGAGAAACACCCTCACAACATGAACAAGCGTGACGACACGTCCCGCCTGCCAGACATCTGGAAATTAGCCCTCCCCACAAAAACCGACACCAGATCCAGAGGCACACAGAACGCCACCACCAATCAACCACACCAGACCCAAACCCAGACCCTCTCCACAGATAAATTACAGACACCATCCAGTAACCAAACCATAGTGGCACCTCCGGATGCTGCACCCCCCTGCAATCCCTACACAGATCTGGCTGGCACAGGGCACAAAACCACAGCTCGCCCCTATACACGAAGCCAAGCCAAAGCACAACTAAGTGCAGTACAGCCATCTTCCCAGAAAAACTCTTCACAAATTCAAGAGGTCAAGACACGAAGGCTTTAGCAACTAATCCACACCTAATGACCCACCTAAGTGGTACTCAGAATATCACTCAAGAAATCACTCAAGATATCCCTCAAGTAATTAAGGAACAAAAGAAGAAAAGAACACTAGCCTGGGAACTTCCCCTCTGCCCAGAACTTTCGAGGCAATACACCACACCCCTCTACAGTATTTATAGGAACTCAAACACTGAGATCCCGCTCTGTTCCAGTAACAAGAAGCCGAAAGCACCAGCCTGAAGATGACGAGTGAGACCTCGTCGAAACGTCGCCTAGACACCCCAACTTTTACACGGGAAGACACCCGAGGACACCAAAACCTGCATATATATATATATATATATATATATGCTTTCGTAGATTTCGTAGATTTCGTAGATTTCGTAGATAAAACCTGCATATATATATATATATATATATATATGAATGATACAAACATCCAAAATGCTAAGGAAAGGATTAATACACACAAGGGCTGCAACATTCTAAGAAAGAATCTTGTGAGGTCATATACCTTGTGTCCTGGGCTGGCTGGATGCAAAGGAGTGGTGGGGGCACCAGCTGGGTAACCTGCAAGGGAAGAAGGCTCAGAGTCAGGGGATTGGTTGGTGGGATGACAATGAATGGTCAGAGGGAGAAGAGGGAGCAGGCTGGGAGGAGGGGGTGTCAGAAGCTGAAGAGGCAACAGGGTTTGGTAAGCAGGAAGAGTCTGGGGCAGAGAGCAGTCCAGAACCTATAAATCAGCTCCAATCTTACTATGGTTCCTTTGGGGGCTGACCAGAAGAAGGCTGCTGAAGAAGCCAGGAGTCTCCTCATTCTTCTGCAACCAGCTCTCCTCCCCTCTGTTCTCTTAGAACACACAGAGAAATGAAGAGGGCGGAGCAGAGAGGGGTTGTGCACAGGTGCAGTTTGTGACTGCTTGGGAAAGAGCCTGTAGAGGAAGAGGCTTAGGAAGTGGCGGAAAGATCTCACAACTGCATTGTTGGAGCAAGACCTCCTGGAAAGAGTTGCTGGAATCACTAGGCCTGTTCTGTTTTGGTGTACTAAATAAAGAGTTAACTTCACTGACACCATGTTTTTCTTTGATTGCTGACCAACGCTTGACTCCAGCTCCTGACATTAAATCAGTTTATAACAGTCTTTTTGTGTTGTTAGAGCAGCTGAGCAATAGGTCTGTTCTGTTCTGCTGCTGTTTGCCTCAGAATAAGAATCTGTAAGAGTTTGAGTCTTAGTAATGAATCTATGTAATACATTAGTAACATAAGTGATACCTGCCTGCCTTCTACATATATATTTTATCTAACAAGTGCAAGGACACTGAGAGCAAAAGTTATTGTTATTTAAACTTTAAAAGAGTGTCTTGAGTAGTTTTCATTGGAGGGAAAAGGGAACAAACAAAAGGGTATGAATTACTAATAGCAATTTAAAATAGTTACTAAATAAACTAACATTTATTAAGTTTAACAAGTGTAAAACAGGAAAGATAACATTAAGCTAATTTATTTTTCCTAACTAAAATATAATTGCCACAGGATCAAATGGAAGTTACTTTCAATTTCTAAGCAGCGCTTTGATCAGGGGAAAAAAATTCTTAGCACTGAACTCCCTTGTTCATTTAAAACTTTATTGTCGCAAACCATTAAAACAGCCTCTCCCCCCCCCCCATGTTTGAAATTCCTTGCTCCTCAATTCAATCCTACTTTTCTCCTACATAGCAAATCCAACCATGTCTCTACCTATTACACACCTCACATCATGTATGATATCAAGTGTTGCAGGTGGTCATGTCTGAGGGAAACAGCCACATGGGCCACATGGGGAAGCCTAGCAGGCTAAATCTGGCCCACAGTGCGTCCTCACCCCTGTTTTAATGCATGTGGAATCTCCTTTCACAAATCCTCATAAGAATATAACAGCCTGCTGAATCAGGCCAGTGGCCCATCTAGTCCAGCATCCTATTCTCACAGTGGCCACTTACATGCTTATAGGAAATCCACAAGCAGGACAAGCACAAAAGCACTCTTCTTTCCTGCAATTTCTAGGAACTAGTATTCAGAAGCATTACTGCCTCCAATTGTGAAAGCACAGCATAGCCTTATTTGTCCAATCCTCTTAAAGCCAGTGGCCATCACTGCCTCCTGCTGGAGTGAGTTCCACAGTTTAACGATGCACTGTGTGAATAAGCACTTTCATTTATCTGTCCTGAATCTTCCAACATTCAGCTTCATTGAGTGTGCATGATTTCTAGTGTTATGAGACAGAGAAAAAAACTTTTTCTCTTGCCACTTTCTCTATGCTGTGCATAATTTTAAAAAATTACAACAGTGGTGTTAACAGTGGTGTACATAGCACCAACTGCAAATGCATGCAGGGCCATGAGTAGTATGCATGAAAACATCAATGCTAAATTGAGCAGATACCCGGAGGCAGTGCACATTATTGTGGGGGACTTCAATCACACAGACGTGAGGACAGTAGTCCCAAAATTCGATCAGCACATTGAGTGTGCAACAAGGAGAGAAAATACTCTTGACAAGGTGTATAAGAACATTAGACGGTCAGACCACTTCCTGGTGCAACTTGACTTCTCCGCGACCCTTCCCCTCTGCAGGGAGGTGGGACCAATTCGGATGGTCCGCCCCCGCCACTTAATGGATCCAAATGGTTTCCAGAGAGCGGTAGGGGATGCTTTATCCCATGTTGATGGCCTTTCAGCTGATTCCCTGGTGGCCCACTGGAATGTGGAGTTAACCAGGGCTATTGACTGTTTGGCTCCGAAGCGCCCTCTCCAATTGCATGGAGCCCGGACAGCCCCGTGGTTTTCCACGGATCTGAGGGCAATGAAACAATCGTTGAGACGGCTAGAGCGCCGGTAGCGGATGACCCATTCTGAAGCTGACCAGACACAGGTTAGAGCTCAGTGTCGAGCCTACCAAGTGGCGGTAGCGACGGCGAAGAAGGCTTTCTTCGCCGCCTCTATTGCATCTGCAGAAAACAGCAGCAGGAGACTTTTTCAGGTGGTCCGCAATTTAGCGGAACCACCTGCTACATCGGGGCCCAGTACGGGCCACATGATCTCCTGCAATGATTTTGCAAAGTTTTTTGCAGATAAAGTCGCTCAGATTCGGGAAGAGGTAGACGCCACCGTGGGAGCAGGGCCGGGGCGGGAGAGTGCTAGAGTCCTGTCTAGTCAAATTGCATGGGATCAATTCCAATCTGTTACCTCCGAGGATGTGGACAGGCTGCTTGGACGAGTGAAACCAACCACCTGTCTCCTGGATCCTTGCCCATCCTGGCTTATAAAAGCTAGCCGGGAAGGACTGGGCGATGGGCTTAGTGGGGTGGTGAATGATTCCCTCCGTGAGGGAGCCTTCCCAGACCCGCTGAAAGAGGCGGTTATTAAACCGCTTCTTAAAAAACCATCTTTAGATGCGGCCACGATGGCCAACAATCGCCCAGTCTCAAATCTTCCATTCTTGGGCAAGGTGATTGAGCGAGTGGTTGCTGAACAACTCCAGGCACGCCTGGAAGAAGCGGACCATTTGGATCCCTTCCAATCGGGATTCAGGCCTCATCACGGGACTGAAACTGCCTTGGTCGCACTGGTTGATAATCTCCGGCGGGCTAGGGACAAAGGTGAGAGCTGTTTCCTAGTTCTGCTGGATCTCTTAGCGGCGTTTGATACCATCGACCATAACATCCTTCTGGACCGTCTTGAGGGGCTGGGAGCTGGGGGCACTGTCATACAGTGGTTCTGCTCCTTCCTCCTGGGCCGTGTTCAGAAAGTGGTGGTGGGGGATGAGTGTTCAGACCCCTGGGCTCTCACTTGTGGGGTGCCTCAGGGTTCTGTCCTCTCCCCCATGCTTTTCAACATCTACATGCAGCCGCTGGAAGAGATCATCAGGGGGTTTGGGCTGGGTGTTCATCAGTATGCAGATGATACCCAGCTCTACCTTTCTTTCAAATCAGAACCAGTGAAGGCGGTGACAGTCCTGTGTGAGTGTCTGGAGGCGGTTGGAGGTTGGATGGCGGCAAACAGATTGAGATTGAATCCTGACAAGACAGAAGTACTGTTTCTGGGGGACAGGAGGCGGGCAGGTGTGGGGGATTCCCTGGTCCTGAATGGGGTAACCGTGCCCCTGAAGGACCAGGTGCGCAGCCTGGGAGTCATTTTGGACTCACAGCTGTCCATGGAGGCACAGGTTAAATCCGTGTCCACGGCAGCTGTGTACCAGCTCCATCTGGTATGTAGGCTGAGACCCTATCTGCCCGCGGACTGCCTTGCCAGAGTGGTGCATGCTCTGGTTATCTCCCACTTGGACTACTGCAATGCGCTCTACGTGGGGCTACCTTTGAAGGTGACCCGGAAACTACAACTAATCCAGAATGCAGCAGCCAGACTGGTGACTGGGAACGGCCGCCGAGACCATATAACACCGGTCTTGAAAGACCTACATTGGCTCCCAGTACGTTTCCGAGCACAATTCAAAGTGTTGGTGGTGACCTTTAAAGCCCTAAACGGCCTCGGTCCAGTATACCTGAAGGAGCATCTCCACCTCCATCGTTCTACCCGGACACTGAGGTCCAGCACCGAGGGCCTTCTGGCGGTTCCCTCACTGCGAGAAGCCAAGTTACAGGGAACCAGGCAGAGGGCCTTCTCGGTAGTGGCGCCCTCCCTGTGGAACGCCCTCCCACCAGATGTCAAAGAGAACAACAACTACCAGACTTTTAGAAGACATCTGAAGGCAGCCCTGTTTGGGGAAGCTTTTAATGTTTGATGTATCATAGTATTTTAATATTCTTTTGGAAGCCGCCCAGAGTGGCTGGGGAAACCCAGCCAGATGGGCGGGGTATAAATAATAAATTATTATTATTATTAATATTATTATTATTATTATTATAGGTCAAGACCTTGGCGCACCTCGGTGGTTCAGATCATGTCTCCCTGCTTCTGACACCAGTATACACACCCCTCAGGAAACAAGGCCAGATACAAACAAAGATGGTTACGGTGTGGCCTGAGGGAGCCTCTCAGCAGCTGCAGGACTGTTTCCAGGAGACCGACTGGAATATCTTCGACCATCAAGATCTGGAAACTTATACATCAACAGTCCTGGATTATATTAGATTCTGCACAGCAAATGTCACCAGGGAAAAGTATGTTAAGTTGTATCCGAATAGAAAGCCCTGGATGACGGGAGAGGTTAGGAGATTATTGAAGGCCAGAAACTCTGCTTTTAAAACTGGGGACCGGGTATTGTATGGCATAGAAAGAGTGAGCTTGAAGAGAGGTATCAGGAAAGCAAAAGCGGAGTACAGAGGAAAAATTGAAGACCATCTGAGAAATCACGATACTAGACAAATGTGGCAGGGAGTCCAACATCTGACTGGTTATAAATCGAGAAATTCATCAGTGGTAGAGAGTACTGCTTCCTTGATGGAAGAGTTGAATACCTTCTTTGCCCGATTTGAGGTGACACCAACAGTGACTCCAACAGGGATGCCATTGCTATTGGCGTCACTACCTACAGGAAATGCTGCCAGGGTGGAAGAGGGAGAAGTGAGGTGAATTTAAAAGGAGGTAAACACGAGGAAGGCTATGGGCCCGGATGGGGTGGCTGGCAGGGTGCTAAGAGATTGTTTGGACCAACTGGTAGGAATCTTTACAAAGATTTTTAACCAGTCTCTGGCCCAAGCCACTGTTCCACCCTGTCTGAAATCTGCTACCATTATACCCCTGCCAAAAACATCAAAGATAGACAGTCTGAATGATTTTCGCCCTGTGGCGTTGACACCCATTATAATGAAATGTTTCGAAAAACTAGTGAGGAACCGCATCTTATCTAGTCTGCCAGTGGGACTTGACCCTTACCAGTTTGTGTACAAGGCAAAGAGATCCATGGAGGATGCTGTGGCAATGGCTTTACACACTGTCCTGACTCATTTGGAGAATCAAGGGAACTATGAGAGACTGTTATTTGTAGACTTTAGTTCTGCATTTAATACTATTATTCTGCATAGATTGGTGCCCAAATTATTAGACCTGGATCTTCCACCGTGTTTGTGCAGGTGGATATTAGATTTTCTATCAAACCATTCCCAAAGGGTCAGGTTGGGTTCCCACGTCTCTGCGGATCTCATCACAAATACGGGGATGCTGCAGGGGTGCGTGTTGAGCCCGCTTTCATATATGCTCTATACAGCTGACTGTGCCCCCAAATACCCCAGTAATAAGATCATTAAGTTTGCAGATGATACAACGGTGGTTGGTTAAATCACGGCTGGAGAGGGGGAGGTGGCCTATAGGAAGGAAGTTGAGCAGTTGGGGGAGTAGTGCAGGAAAAACAACTTACTCCTTAACTTAAAGAAAACAAGAGAGATTATGGTGGACTTTAGGAAATGTAAATTGAATATTCAGCCACTTATTATTGAGGGGAAGTGCGTGGAACAGGTTTCGGTGTTTCGATTTCTGGGAATGGAGTTGAGAGATGACCTAACCTGGGGAGAAAACAGCAAAGACCTGATGAAGAGAGCACAGCAGATGTTATATTTTCTGAGAATCCTCCGGAAAAAGACCTGTTGATGGCATTTTACCATTGTACTGTGGAGAGTGTATTAACTTATGGTCTGTGTGTGTGGTTTGGGAGCTGCATGGCCAGGGAAAAAACAATGCTGTCCAGGGTTGTAAAGGCTGCAGAGGGAATAACTGGGTGCACTCTTCCCACCTTAGATCAAATCTATGCTGTCAGGTGCCATAAGAAAGCTGCAGAGATAGAGCAGGATAGTACGCACCCTGGAAATGATCTCTTTCAGCTTCTGCCTTCTGGAAGAAGGTACAGGGTTATAAAGACCAGGACTAGCCGCCTGAGAAACAGTTTCTATCCAAATGCAATTCTGGTTTTAAATGCAGTATAAGGAGTCTCTATGGTATATTATATTTTAAAATGGGGTTTCAGAGTTTTTAGGGGTTTTTGAATGTCTTATGTAGATTTTTCAATTTTATTGTTCTGTATGGGACAATGACAATAAAGATATCATATTGTATCGTATCGTAAAACATTTATCATGCTGCCTCTTTTATTGCCTTTTCTTTAAACTAAGGAGTCCCAGAAGCTGCTACAGTGCCTTTCCTAATACGGAAGTTCCTCATGGAGGACATTTTGCTATAAGATTTCAAGGACTGGTGTCTATTCTCTCCCCAAAAGCTGATAAAGTAACAGATGGAGAGGAAGCACTGGGTAGAGAAGCAGGCTTAACAAGAGGAAAATCTGTAAGTGCATCACACTCAGCAATTACTTTTGATCCTGTCTGTCATATTCCCTCCTACTCACGTGTCACTCATGTCACTACCCTGGCTTACAAATTCAAATGCTGCAGGCAAAACGGCACCCAGGACTTACCAGCTGTGGCTTCAGCATTAGACACACCAGTCTACGGTCAGAGAAAGCATTGCTCATACACAGTTGGATCACTTGGGGAAAACATTAGCCTAATGTGCAGGGTTGTTTTTTTTTAAAAAAGGGGGGGACTATTATTACACTGATTACAGAACTGAAATATTCCTGGTTTTCTTTTGCAGATTTTTTCCCATATACTGTTTGAGGTAGAAACCTACTAAAGTAAAAAGGTTGGATGGTTAAGTCCAGTCAAAGGTGACTATAGAGTGCGGTACTCCTCTCGCTTTCAGGCCAAGGGAGCAGGCATTTGTCCACAGACAGCTTTCTGCGTCATGTGGCCAGCATGCTTAAACTGCTTCTGGCACAATGCGGCACCGAGACGGAAGTCAGAGTGCACCACTGCCACAGTGGTACCTATTTATCTACTTGCACTGGTATAATAATAATAATAATAATAATAATAATAATAATAACAACAACAACAATAATAATAATAATAATAATAATTTATTTGTACCCCGCCCATGTGGCTGGGTTTCCCCAGCCACTCTGGGCGGCTTCCAACAAAGATGAAAAATACACTAAAATGGCACATATTAAAAACTTCCCTGAGCCTTCAGATGTCTTCTGAATGTCAGGTAGTTGTTTATCGCTTTGACATCTGCTTTTGAACTGCTAGGATGGCAAGAACTGGGACAGAGCAATAGGAGCTCACTACCGTCCCGTGGATTTGAACTGCTGACTTTCCAACTGGCAAGCCCAAGAGGTTCAGTGGTTTAGACCACGGCGCCACCCATGTCCCGGGTTACCTTAAAACTACTAAAGACTATGGCCCCTTATTCACAGTAGGATGTAGTAGTAGGCAGTTGTGATCTGAAGGGGAAAAGCTGAGAGAAATTATTTCTCCAAATTCTCCTCTAAATAATTTGAAGTCAAATTAATACCCTCTGTGTATTTTCTGAATATCACACAAATATTTGTTAACTGCCTTTGGTAGCTCATAACCACTCATTCAAAGTACATTTAGTTTACCGTACTTTACCTCTGACTGAGCTATAATTCCCAAATGGAAACTACAGTTCCCAGAAGTTTTCAACATTCAGCTTCATTGGATGTCCATGAGTTCTAGTGTTATGAGAGAGGGAGAAAAACTTTTCCCTACCCACTTTCTCCATGCCATGCATAGTTACATACACTTCTATCATGGCACCTCTTACTCACATTTTCTCTCAACTAAAATGTCCCAAACCCACCAACCTTTCTTCACAAGGGAATCGTTTCACCCTCTTGATCATTTTGGTTGTGCTTTTCCAAACCATTACATCTACAATTTACGTTTTTGGATGAGGCAACCAGAACTGCACACAGTATTCCAAACGTGGTTGCATCTTAACAGCAATTTGAAATCAGTAGTTTTATTTCCAGTTCCTTTCCTAATGATCCCTAGAATGGAATTTGCTTTTTTCACAATGGCTGGGCACTGAGCCGACACCTTCATTGAACTATCCTTTATGACTCTAAGGTTTGTAGCCTAACATGCATCACTTTACATTTCTGCCCCATCCTTGGTCCTGGAATCCACCCTTTCTTCCATTGGTCAGGACTCTGGGTCCAGAGCCGGACTGAGGCAACTGCCGCAGGTGGCAGAATATAAGAGGACAAGTGGCATATTCCAGGTTCCAGCAAGATATCATAGACCTTGTGAGAACCCAGAAACCACTGCCAAACAACCCAGGTAAGTTAGGATTCTGTGAGGGAGGCAGTGGGAGAGGGTGGCCTGAGCCAGTGAAATGGGACCTGCCACTGTCTGGGTCAATGGTACTGCCTCCGAGATTCTCTGCATCTGTAGATCAGGGCATCTTTACTATCATTAATCCTGGCACTAATCTTACTTTTGCCCTCTGCATGATGTCAGTGTTCCACATTCACTGCCTGATTCCACTACTTTGCCCCTCTTGAGCTTTGACATTGCGACTAAATCATCTGACCTCATAAAAGAGGGGGCAATTGCCACAATAGGAAGGAGGGAGATTGAATGAATAAATAAATAAATAAATAACCGCACACCCCAAGCTGATTTCTTTTGAAGGGTTGTAAAATTGCCAGTGACAGCAACACTATTGTATGATTTTGCATGCTGGTTAATGCTTATAATTTTAGCAAAGCATTTCAATAGTACTACATGATTAGGAAAATGATGTGCTATGCAGGCTTGCATTCATAATGTTGAACAGGGACTGGGGGGAAGTGAATGAGGATGCTGCTGGCATCATTCTGTTGCTGCTCTTCCTGCATTTGTTTCTGTTTGTGTGTGTGTGTGTGTTTTCATGTAAGAAGGGCACAAAGAATCTTTGACTGTGTAATTACAGCAAACAAAAACATGGTATAATTGAGAGTCTTTGTCTCATTTAGGTTAGGGTCAATTCCAGAGAGAGAGAGAGAGAGAGAGAGAGAGAGAGAGAGAGAGAGGTGTTTGTCAATACAAGTCCCTCACACCCCCAGCAGATTTTGATAGTACACATGTCCAGACCCCAGACTAGGGATAAATCAGTCAGCCTCCATATGCTCCATACATTGTCCATGCATTGGTAACCTCATGGTTGGATTACTGCAATTTGTTCTACGTGGGGCTGCTCTTGGGGTTGTTGTGGAGGCTGCAGCTGGTACAAAATGCAACGGCTAGGTTGTTTGTGAGAGCAAACTACCCATCAGCATATAAGCATATAACATGCTACTTGTGGGATTGCACTGGCTGCCAATCCACTATTGGTCCAAGTTCAAGCTGCTGGTACTTATATAATGGTCTCTACAGCTCAGGGCCTGGTTTCTCTCTGTCTCTCTGACACACACACACACACACACACACACACACACGTGTAAACATAACACATAGGTACTAAAGGAGCAACCATTCATAGACATACAAGTACAACATGATATTAAAGAAGCCAAGGGAAGAAAAGATGGTGGTTGCCAGTCATGACTGGAAGAACACAGGATAACCTATCCAGTGGGAAGCATGGACCAGATTACTTTAGAGACCTGTTTCCTTATACCGTAGAGTTGGAAGGGACCCCAAGGAACATCTAGTCCAACTCCCTGCAATTCAAGAATCTTAACTAAAGCATCAATGATGGATGGCCATGTGCCCCACTTTGTGTGTACATTTCATGGACCAAAACTACATTGCAAAATCCAAAAAAGTACATAATACAATCTGGAGTTGTGTTGTAATGAACAATCAAGTTTTGGTTCTAAACTGCAATCATATGTTTGCAACCATTCAGTTGAGTCAGTCAGTTGTGAAAAGCGGGCTGAACAAATTCCTCCTTTACCCCACCTTCAGACTCAGCTCATTCCACTTGCTGAAGATCATTCTAGCTATATTGAGTTGAAATCTGGAGATACATCAGAAACATTCACTGGAACCACCAGAAAGTTCACTGTTAATTCAGTACAATTTATCTGTGTCTCTTGTAAGGGGGACATGTCAAACTCAAATAATCTTTGCATGAGTGATTCTGTCAGTCAGGCTATTCTTCCAGACTTAGTTCACCAGAAAAGGCATCACAAAGCTGGAAGTGAATGGACTGACAGAGTGCAAAAGCATGCATGTTTGATCAAAAATAATCCACAGAGTACAGTAAGAACATAACATGAGAGGAGCCTGCAGGATCAGGCTAAAGGACCATCTATCAGAATGGCCAGATATACAGTGGTACCTCTGGTTACGAACTTAATTCGTTCCAGAGGTCCGTTCTTAAGCTGAAACTGTTCTTATCCTGAGGCGCGCTTTCGGTAATGGATTTCCGTTCGCATCCTGGGGCAAAGTTTGCAACCAGGAGCAGCTACTTCCAGGTTAGCAGAGCTTGTAACCTGAAGCATTCGTAACCAGAGGTACCACTGTATGTCCATGTAATGGTGACATCCACAAGCATACCACCTCCATTCAGAAACATACTCCCAGGAAAGTGGGTATGCACAGGACAGCAGTCCGAGTTTGGAGAACCTGTAACCTTGTAATAATAATAATAATAATAATTTTATTATTTATACCCTGCCCATCTGGCTGGGTTTCCCCAGCCACTCTGGGCAGCATATAGCACATAAAAATGGTAAAACATTAGACATTAAAATTTTCACGATAAAGGAGTGCCTTCAGATGTCTTCTAAAAGTCATATAGTTGTTTATTTCTTTGACATCTGATGGGAGGGCATTCCACAGCGCGGGCGCCACTACTGAGAAGGCCCTCTGCCTGGTTCCCCGCAACCTCACTTCTTGCAGTAAGGGAACTGCCAGAAGGCCCTTGGAGCTGGACCTCAGGGTCCAGGCTGAACAGTGTCTGGGCTGTTATTAAAACAGCAGCAACAGCTTTCTGGTAGTAAAGAGCTGTTTGATGGTAGAATAGACTCACTTGGAAGGTGGTAGACTCTCCTTCATTGGAGGTTTTTAAGCAGAGGTTGGATGGCCATCTGTCCTGGATGCTTTAGTTGAGATTCCTGCACTGCAGGGGGTTGGACTAGGTGACCTTAAGGGTATGAGATAACCAGCCTTGTATAATCAAAATGCTTAAGGCTAATGAACCCAAGACAAGGTCAATGCCATAGAGTAAGCTACCCTGCCAGGCTTAGCTAGGTCACACACCCTCCCCCTTGGAGGAAGGAAGTCAAGTCCATTCTTGTGCTTCTGTACCAAATTATTTAGGAACGTTCAGCACTTTGGACTACCTGTGTTTTCCAACTGCTGTTTGGAAAAACACATGAATCTGACCTTTGAGGAGTTCATAAGTAAACCATTTTTAACTTATCAAATGTATGGTCTTTTACTATGCCTGGGGAAGAGGGTACTTTGGAAGGAACTTAGAAGGGGATATCTTTTAATGAAAAAGAGGCATAGTGCCATAGCACCATAATACTTGTTGTTGTTATTGATGATGATGCTACTGCTGCTGGTGCTATAGCACTACAACACTATGCAATACAGGACTGCAATAATGCTAAGTTTTTTATGAAAAAAATTCCGATCACTACCATTTTATCAGTGTGCCTAATGTCAGTGATCAGAAAGGGTGCTTATTATAATAATAGCGTTATGAGTTTGTGGGGTGCCTGGACACCCCCTTCTAGTTCCTAAACTACCCCTTCTAATTCATAGGTGCCAGATAATGGATTTAGCATGTTAAAATTAACCCAGACACAAAGATGGATCCAGGAGTAGCTCCAAAGTACAAAGTTCTATTGTTGCAAGTACTTGGGGTGCGGGGCTGAAGGAAGAAAGATGACTGCCTTTCACTGTTTGCAAAGTCAGTGAGACTTTACTGAACGCTGATGGTTTCTGGAAGGCAAAACATGCACAAATGAGACCTCTTATTATGCATATACTAAATAAAAAAAGACTTGCAAAGGCAACATTGTTGTTTTTTCCCCAGCCACTCCCCAAAATGGTCTTCATAGGCCCAAATTCTGCCTTTGCTCTTCAAAGCATGTTGGCCGTTTTTATCAGTCTGCTTTACCACCACCTTCTCACTTCTGTACCTGTCTCTCTGACCATCATCAAGCATCTGTGAATAAGCTAAAGTCTTTGTAGTTCAGCTCTGCACATCACCAGAATGCTTGACCTCAATCTTAAAGCCCAAAGGAATGTGTCAGCTGGAGTCTGACTTCTCATTAAATTACTAATAAGTTCTACCTTCTGAATAAAGCTTCCATTCCTCTGCATGCTTGTTTTGCATGTTTAAGGGAATTTGCTACTGCAATTGGGGGAGGGGATTAAATTTAGGTTAAATAATGTGGTTCCCTCATTTTCAAATCTCCATCTCAGAACTCTGGCAGCCTTCCTCAAATATGCCATGCCTTTGATGAATCCCCTTATGAATCATGCTTGCATGAATGAACATTATCTATCTGTGCAATGCCTTGTATTTTAAAATGTATCACAGTATCTCATCTTTTTAACACTTTCATACCAAAAGTTCTTCACACTCACAATAAATATATCACAATTACTGCTTTTACAGCCTTATATTACCCAGGGAACTTGCTGGTACTCTTTACATATCCTGTGTAGGGATGCGGATGGCACTGTGGTCTTAACCACTGAGCCTCTTGGGCTTGCTGATCAGAAGGTTGGCAGTTTGAACCCACACGACAGGGTGAGCTCCCATTGCTCTGTCCCAGTTCTTGCCAAAATAGCAGTTCAAAAGCATACCAGTGCAAGCAGATATAGAGTTACCATTGCGGCAGGAAGGTAAATAGCGTTTCCGTTTACTCTGGTTTCTGTCACAGTGTTCCGTTGCACCAGAAGAGGTTTAGTCATGCTGGCCACATGCTAGCCACATGACTCTGAAAGCTGTCTGCAGACAAACACTGGCTCCCATGGCCTGAAAGCGAGAGGAGTGCCCCAGCCCATAGTCATTTTTGACTGGACTTATCCGTCCAGGGGTCCTTTACCTTTACCTTACATTTCCTGTATTTGTTATTCTTGCTCGCTGGATCATCACCTTGTGAGCGAAGCCGTTGGGAATCTCGTACTCCCAGAAGGGTCACCCAAGGCGGTAAGGTCAAAGGGAAAGAGCTAGACAAAGAATGATCCAAGAAGTCCTCAATGGCAAAACAGGCGGATGATAACAAGTGATATGTTACAACGGCTGTGAAGGCGGATGAAGGCTGCAGCAGATAAGAATCTACTGGTCGTCGTGGCTGCTCATGCCATCGGAACAGAGCCTTACTGTGAAGACTGTGCGTTGGCCAGTGTGCACTGATCTACAAAAATAAAACAAATTCATACACAGGCTTCTTCCAAAAACCCATCCCAAACCCAAATCCCAAAAGTCCCATGGCAATCAGCAAATGGTAACGGGGGCAGGATCATGAAATCTGGAAGCGCCTAGCACATGGGCAGTGAATACAGATTCAGTTGTTCTGACTCAAGAAATGAGGCAGCTGAGAAGCTCGACAGCTGTATCCATGACTGAGCAGCCCTTTTTAGGATCCACTCCACTCACCCCGAAAAGGGGGAGGGGCTAGAAAAGGTGCCCTAAACAAAGTCTGCCTCCCTTTTTCTCTGACTTGATTACTGTGCCCAGTGGGGTCACCACCCAGTGGTCGTAAAAGACAACTGAACTTTGGAACATGGAATATACAGACTTTGTTAGATAACACAGATAACGAGTGTCCTGAACGCAGAACTGCCATCATTGGAAGAGAGCTGCGACGTTTTAACATTGATATGTCTATCTGAACAAGAACATCGAATACATGGGGTAGGCTTCGCTATCAAAAACGATCTTGTGAAGCTCCTGTGAGAAGTCCCTACCGGCATTAATGAGCGACTTTCAACCCTTCAAATAAAACTCACCAAAAACCAACAGGCTACTATTCTCAGTGCTTATACACCAACACTGGATGCCGATGAAGACATTACAGGGAAAAAATACTCTCAGCTGGATACCGTCCTATCAGAGACGCCTAAAGAAGATAAAATTATCCTCCTGGATGATTTTAATGCAAGAGTTGGGTGAGATTTTGATCTGTGGCCTGGAACTACTGGGAAAGAAGGAATTAGTAACAGTAACTAGAACGGAATCTTACTTTTGATGATATGTGCAGCGCACAACCTTGTTATTACCAACACACTCTTTCAACAGAAAAATAAATTAAAAACTTCATGGAGGCATCCTCGGTCAAACCACTGGCACCTCTTAGACTATGTTATTGTCCGTGCTAAAGATTACCGTGATGTGCTCCTTACCAGAGCTATGGCGAGTGCCGACGACTGCTGGACACATCACTGGCTAATATGCTCCATGATGGCTATCAAGATTATACCTCAACACAGGCTTCAAAGAAGGAAACCAAGGTGCAAAATGAACACTCAAGCCCTTCAAGATCCCATTAAGTTGGATTGCTTCCAAACAGCTCTTAAGGACCATCTGCTTTCAGAATTCCCTGATAACATCAAGGAACACTGGACCAAGCTAAAAACATCCATTATTGCAGCCTGTGAACAAACTATTGGATACCAAACCAAGAAACACCAGGACTGGTTTGATGAGAATGACAGTGAGATTGAATGCATGATTGACAAGGAAAGGAAGGCCTTTCAGATCTGGCAAAGAGACAGAAACTGTGCCATTAGGAAAAAAACCTTTGCCAACTCTAAGGCTGAGGTTCAAAGAAGAACCAGAGAAGTAAAAAGCACCTGGTGGATAAAAAAAGCTCAAGAGATTGAGCACTTAGCACTTATGACACTCATAATGCACAGAGTTTCTTTAAAGTCACAAAGACTATCTATGAGCCAATAAATCATGGCGTATGCCCTCTATGCTCAGCAGACAGTACCACACTTCTAAAAGATAAAGAAGCTATTGCACTGCGCTGGAAAGAATATTACCAACATCTCCTTAACCGCAACTCCCCTGTAGCTGCTGAGATCTTCTCACAAATTCCACAAAAAACAAGTTAGAGATGAGCTTGCAGTATCTCCAAATCTGGGAGAGTTGTGTACAGCTATTCACCAAATGAAAAACAACAAAGTCAGTGGACCAGATGGGATACCTGCCAAAGTCTTCAAAGTGGTTGGAATTGAACTTACACAACAACTTCACAAACTCATTGAAAAAATCTGGGAAAGAGAAGAGATCCCAGCAGACTTCAGGAATGCCAAAATTATCAATGTCTTTTAAAAAAGGTGACAGAAAATTATCAATGTCTTTAAAAAAAGGTGACAGAAGGGTGACAGATTGCAGAAAACTATCAAGGCATCTCTCTATTAGCTGCGCCCGGCAAAATTCTTGCAAGGATCTTAGCAAACCGTCTCTTAACAATATCAGAGGTGACCCTTCCTGAATCCCAAAATGGTTTCCAGCCTTCTAGGGGGACAGTGGACATGATTTTCACCACTCGACAACTTCAGGAAAAATGCAGAGAGCAAAACCAGCCCCTGTATGTGGCGTTTATTGACCTGACTAAGACTTTCGACACTGTAAATCGTAATGCCCTGTGGACTGTCCTTCTGAAAATTGGCTGCCCAGATAAATTTGTGAACATCATTTGGCTCCTCCATGATAATATGACAGCAACAACTGCAGATAACAATGGCTCTCAAAGTGAACCATTCACAGTGGGATCAGGTATTAAACAGGGTTGTGTTATTGCCCCAACTCTATTCATTATTTTCATTGCCATAATCCTACACTTTGTCAAAGGGAAACTCCCCACCGGAGTAGAAATCATATATCGAACAAATGGAAAGCTCTTTAATCTGAGCAGGCTGAAAGCAAAGAGTAAGGTTACCGTAACAAAAAGCTTGGCCTATGGCTCAACATCCAAAAAACCCAAGTGCTGCACCAACAAGTACAAAAAACTCCTCTGCAGCACCACAAATCCAACTCAACGGTGTAACATTGGAAATTTTTGATCACTTCTCCTACCTGGCAGTTATCTTTCCACAAGGGCTGACATTGATGCCAAAATCCAGCATCGCCTGAGCTCTGCGAGTGCGGCTTTCTCCCAGTTGGAGTTCAGAGTGTTTGAGGACCAGGACATTCTCAGGGAAACCAAAATGCTTGTTTACAAAGCTATTGTACTACCAACCTTACTATATGTTTGTGAAACATGGACCACTTATAAATGCCATCTCCAGCTCCTCGAAAGATTCCATCAACAGTGTTTCCAAAAAAATTTACACATCACTTGGGAAGACAGGTGAACTAATACCAGTGTACTGGAAGAAGCAAAGATCACCAGTGTTGAAGCAATGATTCTTCAACGTCAACTTCGTTGGACTGGTCATGTTGTGCGGATGCCTGATGATCATCTTCCAAAGCAACTACTCTATTCCGAACTTAAAAATGGAAAGCTTAATGCTGGTGGTCAACAAAAGAGGTTTAAAGACTGTCTCAAAGCAATTTTTTAAAAATGTAGTATAAACACCAACAATTGGGAAACACTTGCCTGCGAGTGCTCCAATTGGAGAACAGCCTTTACCAAAGGTGTCATGGGCTTTGAAGACACTCGAACTCAGGACACAAGGGAAGAAACATCCTAAGAGGAAGGCACGCTTGGCAAGTCCACACTGAGATCAACTCCTGCCTGGAAACCAATGTCCCCACTATGGAAAGACATGTGGATCCAGAATTGGCCTCCACAGTCACTTCTGGATTTATTGTTAAAACGTGTTTATGGAAGACAATCTTACTCGGCTACGAGTGATCACCAAAGAAGAAGAAGTATTTGTTATTAACTTCTCAGGGTGAAATCTTAACAGACTAAAAGAAAATCAGAAAGTGGAACAAATCCTATTCAATGTACAGTGGTACCTCTGGTTACGAACTTAATTCGTTCTGGAGGTCCATTCTCAACCCAAAACCATTCTTAACCTGAGGCGTGCTTTCACTAATGGGGCCTCCTCCTGCCGCCGGTGCGCGATTTCTGTTCTCATCCTGGAGCTAGGTTCTCAACCCGAGGTACTGCTTCCAGGTTAGCGGAGTATGTAAGCCGAAGTGTTTGTAACCCAAAGTGTTTATAACCCGAGGTACCACTGTACAGTGGTGCCTCACAAGACGAAATTAATTCGTTCCACGAGTTTTTTCGTCTAGCGAATTTTTTGTCTTGCGAATCACGAATTCCCATAGGAATGCATTGAAAATCAATTAATGCGTTCCTATGGTAAAAAAAAGTCCAAACAAAGCCAAATTTGGTACAACAAGAGTTTATTAAGTGCTCTTTAAAGTCACACATACTGTAAAGAGCATTTCAAAAACTGAAGGAACAATAATTTAAGTTTCTAAACATGACAGAAAAACATTTAAAAATCAACAAAGTGTACAGTACATTTTCTAAGACTCTGGGGGACCACTCGAAGAAGGTTCCTCTTCCACTCTTTGCTTCTTGCTGAAGAACCTGTCCATGGTCTGCTGCTTCATCCGCCTTTTCAGCACCTCCCTGAAAGGTGACATGACCCTCGTATGAAAAGTGTTCACAAGGTCATGTGCCACGTGCTTGTCAGGGTGGTGCCGCTGTGCAAAAGCCTGCACATCCTTCCACTTCTGGCAAATGTCCCTCAGTTCTTTGGAGGACAGCCGTTCCTCAGTTGCTTCCTCCTCTTCCAGCGAGGCCTGCTCCTGCGCAGCCTCTGCCTGCAGTTCGACCAGCTCCTGGGTAGTCAGCTCGCGGTCGTGCTCCTCCACCAGCTCGCTGATGTCCTCCTCTGTGACCTCCAGGCCCATGGTCCTCCCCAAGGCAACAATGTCCTCCACCACAGTTGACTCTGGTGCATCAGAGTCACTTGGTGCCACACAGTCCGGCCACAGGCTGCGCCAAGCGCAATTCAAATTTCTCTGGCTGATCCCGTTCCAGGCCGTGGTGATCATCTTCAAGCAGGTGACGATGTCGAAGTGGTCCTTCCAGAATTCCCGCAGGGTGATGGTGGTGCAATCAGCCACCTCGAAGCATCACCTGAAAAGCTCCTTGGTGTAGAGTTTTTTGAAATTGGCGATGAGCTGCTGATCCATCGGCTGGAGCAGTGGTGTGGTGTTAGGCAGCAGGAACATGATGCTGATGAAGCTGAACTCCTCCAACAAGTCCTCCACAAGGCCTTTAGGATGAGCAGGAGTATTGTCCATCAGAAGCAAAGCCTTCAGCGGCAGGTCGTTGTCCAGCAGGTACTGTTTGACAGCAGGGCCAAAAGCATGATTGACCCAGTCCACAAACAGCACACGTGTGACCCAAGCCTTACTGTTGGATTGCCACATGACACTCAGCCGCTCCTTGTTGACCTTGTGTTTCTTGAAGGCCCGTGGGTTCTCCGAGTGGTACACCAGCAGGGGCTTGATCTTCAGGTCGCTGCTTGCGTTGGCACAGAAGAGCAGGGTCAGACGGTCCTTCATGGGCTTGTGGCCAGGCAACTTGGCCTCCTCCTGTGTGATGAAAGTCCTTTTGGGCATCCTCTTCCAAAACAGCCTGGTCTTGTCGCAGTTGAAGACCTGCTGTGGAACGTAGCCCTCCGTCTTCACAACCTCCAGGAACTCCGCTGCAAAGTCTTCAGCCGCAGAAACATCAGAACTGGCAGCCTCTCCATGCCAGAAAAAAACACACAAGCTTCCAGATTCTTGCAAACCCCTCCCCAACTGTTCCCCCAGCCACCCAGCACACAGAAATTCAAATCCAGAATTTTTTTTAAAAAACAGCAGAGAAGAAGAAGAAGAAGAAGAAGAAGAAGAAGAAGAAGAAGAAGAAGAAGAGTTTGGATTTGATATCCCGCCTTTCACTCCCCTTCAGGAGTCTCAAAGCAGCTAACAATCTCCTTTCCCTTCCTCCCCCACAACAAGCACTCTGTGAGGTGAGTGGGGCTGAGAGACTTCAAAGAAGTGTGACTGGCCCAAGGTCACCCAGCAGCTGCATGTGGAGGAGCAGAGACGTGAACCCGGTTACCCAGATTACGTGACTACCGCTCTTAACCACTACACCACACTGGCTCTCACCACACTGGCTCTCAGAGTGGCCCAATGGTCACAGAAAATCATAAAAATGCAGAAAAAAACACACAAGCTTCCAGATTCTTGCAAACCCCTCCCCAACTGTTCCCCCAGCCACCTAGCACACAGAAATTCAAATCCAGATTTTTTAAAAAAAACAGCAGAGTGGCCCAATGGTCACAGAAAATCATAAAAATGCAGAAAAAAACACACAAGCTTCCAGATTCTTGTAAACCCCTCCCCAACTGTTCCCCCAGCCACCCACCACACAGAAATTCAAATCCAGATTTTTTTAAAAAAAACAGCAGAGTGGCCCAATGGTCACAGAAAATCATAAAAATGCAGGAAAAACAACACATGCTTCCAGATTCTTGCAAACCCCTCTCCAACTGTTCCCCCAGCCACCTAGCACACAGAAATTCAAATCCAGAATTTTTTTAAAAAAACAGCAGAGTGGCCCAATGGTCACAGAAAATCATAAAAATGCAGAAAAAACACACAAGCTTCCAGATTCTTGCAAACCCCTCCCCAACTGTTCCCCCAGCCACCTAGCACACAGAAATTCAAATCCAGATTTTTTAAAAAAATTCTTTCGTCTAGCGAGTTTTTTTGTCTTGCGAGGCATTCGTCTTGCGGGGCACCACTGTATAGTGGAGGAGACCATGCCTTGTGATGGAGTCCTTAATAAAGTTTCTCCTGAGTATATGGCGGGCCCACAACTTACACTCACTATCCTTACGTGACTACAGCTTACCATGGGTGGAGGAAAGTAATAAATAAACGAAGAGTAGGGAAGACCTACTGCAGAAAGAGCTTTTAAAGCTCTCCACCTTACAAGGCTCTGAGAACCCTCAGGTTAGTGATGGGCCCAGAGTACATGATGTATAACCATGATTTGTCCACAACATGCAAAAATATGTCCCCATATCCCTTTTTAAATTGTTTAATCTTTCCTTCTCAGATACATAAAAACAAAGGGCTGGAACTACCTCCAGGCTATACCACCTGAGGTTTTTAGAAGAGAAAGAAAAGGCAAATGAGCTAGCTGAGGAGCTAAATGGCGGCATAAGTATCTGTCTCCAATCACCACAAGATAATAAACACTTTGAGTGTTTTCAAAAAGAGATTCAACAAGGGAGTTGCTATTGTCTGCAGGGACACCATCTCCTTTATCAGGAAGCCTCTTGACCTTGAGATAGTCTTAGAGTGTCTTTCACTGGTGTTGGGCCAGAAGACAGATCAGTGATGCTACTGGTCTATTGATCACTCTGTTGCATCTCTAACCAGGCTGACCAAGGTAGTCTCTGGGATATTGTTGGAGGACCATAAAATGATAATCTTGAGTGACTTCCATCTCCATGTGGAGGCTGCTGATGGGCCAGCTCAAGACTTCATGACCTCCATGACAACCACAGGTCTCTCTCACATTACCATCAGTCCAACACAGGAGGCAGGGCACACTCTGGATGTGATCTTTGCCCAAAGTGATATGAGGGATTTACTGAAGATAGAAGGAGTACAATGGCCAAACCATTATCTGGTTAAGTTTCGACTAACAATGGCAGTGCCGCTCTGAAGGGAGGTATGGCCTGCCCTGGGAGACTGATGTCATCTGATATGTCCCTGAATGTCCTGAGGGATTTTCTCGTTGCACTGGTGATCCTGTTGAAGCCCTTGCCGTGGAATAGCGAGATGAAACAGACATGATCATTCCTGCCCTGGGCATCCTTGCCGGTGTTTTGGAGCCTGAGAGGCTCTTTGGTACTTTGAGGTGCTCCAGACTATGAAGCAGGCTGGGTGAGAACTGGAGTGCAGGTGGTGCAAGTCTCATTCTGAAGCCTACGGAAAACTGCTAAGAACACATAGTTGTGCCTACAGTGTGGGCAGTGAAAAAAGCTCATTTTGTAGCTCACATTGCATCCTTTAGAAGCCAGCCATTAGAGTTATCTCTGATGATGTGGGGGTTATTGTTATATATTCAGTGGTCTGTGTTTGCCTGAGCTTGAGTCTGGACTAAGGATTCTGAGCCCCCGTGTTCTAATTCAATACATAATATCCAATCACAGAACATTTCAGGATTTGGGCCACTGCCATTGGTTTTTAAACTCTAAGTTATGATCTGCAGCTTGGGAGTTTAGACAGCCAATCACACTGAGAGTGGGAGTGGCCCAGGCCTTCAGAAATGTACATAAGCAGTTGCTTTGCTGTTATTGTCCAGTTCTGTTAGCTCAATAAAGGTTCTTGCTGTTATCACTGTGTCTAGCTTTGTGGGAACCCACCTACACTTCAGTCACTGACTCCCATTGTTGGGGAGGGACTTCTGGAGATCCTGAAGACCCACTACAGCCTGTAACTTTGCAATACAGATGTGTGTTCCATGAATTCACTGCTGCACTCAGAGAAGCTGGAATCAAATATAGATGGGGTTACCTCTTCAAACTGCTGATAACACATGAAGGAATAACTAAAGCTGCAGTCACCCACCTTGAAGCAAAATAAAAACAAAGATGGACCAGTTACAGCTTCAGCCAAAAGGAGATAAATACACAGAGGAGCAGAAGACAGCGGAGAAGACACTGATCCTGAAGAGGGAAGAAGGCGTGGGGGGGGGGAGGAAAAAAAGGAGAAAAGAACAAAACTAAGAAAATGGCTGCAAAAACAGCAGCAACAGCAGCAACAGCAGCCTTTGATGGATTCTGTCCTGCTTGAAAACCAGAACAGGCAGTGTGGTTAATGGTTTTAAGGCCCCTCTAATCAACCTTCTTAGAGGCATGTGTCACGACTGCTCCCTGTCACTGTTGTTATTTGCAGTGGTGATAAAGGTGCCAGGCAATTGACTGTGAGAAGATTCTTCTATTAAAGGCATCATCTGATGCCTTTGCATATGATACTTCTAATGCTACAGAACCCAAAAGAAGCTCATTCTTTCTAGTCAACCAGCTGAATGCTTTCCACCGAGTCACAAATTACTCAATCCAGAATTCTCTTTTCTAATGCAGAAGCAGCAGAAAATGGATTTTATCTACCATATTTACTCAAGACTAACGTGCCATCGAATCTAATGCGCAACTCAATTTTCAGAACCTTGAAACCAAAAAAAGCATTTGCTGGCAAATGTAAATGTGCCATCACATCTAATGAACACCTTAATTTTTCCAATGTAATTTGGCCAAAAAAGATGAGCATTAGATTCGAGTAAATACGGTATTTCATTTGGCTGGGGGGGGGGGGAGCCCGGCTTATACCCCACCCATCTGACTGGGTTGCCCCAGCCACTTGGGGTGGCTTTCAACATAATATAAAAATACAATGAAATATCAACCATTAAACCATTAAAAACTATACAGGGCTGCCTTTAGATGTCTTTAGAAAGTTGTGTAGTTGTTTATCTGTTTACAAAGTTGTGAATGTTTTGGACCACTGTTTCTGACACCATTTCCAAGATCACTAAAAACTTCATACCCTCCAACATTTATCCAAGGAAAATAGAGACGCCCCATTCCATAATGATAATTTTACTATTTTCTCCAATGAAAATGGCGGCATCCTACGGAAAAGTGGGACATTTCGGGATCAAATCAGAAACCCAGACAGCTTCTCTAAATCAGAGATGTCCCTGGAAAATAGGGACACTTGGAGGGCCTGCAACTTATCTCTAGCACTAGTCCTACTTTCACTAAATAAAAACCCAGATTTCAATACCTGGCATAGACTCATTTTCCCCCTGATGACAGCCACCTGCTGGCACGTTTTTGGAAATCCGAGGCTGAACAGCCACTAGAAATATGGTAAAGCAATGAGTGGGTTGTGGTTATCTCTGAACACCTCAATAGACACAGAAGGATGATAAAAGGTATTGCAAAGAGAAACACTTTGGATGAAACCTGGTTTTTCTTTTTCTCATATGTAAGGGATGGAAATAAAAATTCTCTCACTGACAACCCAAACCCATCAGTGCAGGAGCTATATTAACTACTAATGTGCTTAAGAGTGTATCTGAAATGGCTTCTGGTGCGATCGCCATGGCGTTTGGCAGCTTTCCCATAGCACCGGACTCCAGTCATGCAATTTATTAGGAATAATATGGGGGTAATTATCCCTGGCAACCCCCCAGGGCAGGGGGGACTTCTCATCTGCTGCTCACTACAATGGAATGCAGGGGCAGGGATGCTGGGTGTTTAGCACTGCACAAATTGGAAACTCTCCATTGCTGGCACCATGAGAGAGAGTATTCCTGTTCCTTAAAAAATATTTGAATTCGGACCCTGAAACAGGCGTGCTATGGAAAGAAGTGTTAAGGTTCTGATCTGGAAAGGATTTTCGTCATTTTGCTACGATTTATGTGAGGTGAGCATCTGTTTCTTTTCTATACTTATTACTTCATGACTTGGCAAGCCTCACTAAGAAAGATTTAATTAACTAAACGGAATGCAAGAGGAACTGTACAAAAACTTGAGAATTTGATGCTTTATGGTGTGGCCCTCTGTGGAGGGCTCTAATTGGAACTGGCAAGATATGAAAGGACTTTGTACAAAAACATGAGTAGATATACTTTCGGCTTGGAACGATAAAATGGCGTAAATGGTGATGCATTAGAAAAAGAAAGGGCCTCTCTACAGGGGTTGAACACAACCGATGGATTACAACTGGGGAATATTTCACATAAGAAACTACATTTGCTTGCATGGATTCTTGTCGTATATGGATTAATATCAAAGTGAAGGTGAATCTTTGATCTTTGCAAGCTTCCCCTAGGGCCCGGGGGGAGCAAAGCTTGGATTTTAGAGGAACCAAACAATTACTAACTGTGAAATATACCTTATGGCATTGCCCCCTATGGAAGACCCTTATTCGGATTTGAAAAACACCAGTTCATTAAAAGATTTGAAGGATTGTTGTATTTTAAATTTTGATAGATAAAGGAAAGCTGGAAGACAGCTCAGAGTCCTGGAAGATAAGATCATGGAATGAAAAGGGACCTCTGAGGGGGACTGCACCAAAAACATCTGATGAAAACAACAGGAAGAATAAATAAAATTCCTCTTGCATGCTAATATACATATGGATTTGTTAAATACAATTGAAAGTCGCATACCAGTGACTGTTATGATAAGATAAAGGATAAGATCGGATATTGGATTTATGATACTTTATGATTATGAGATTTTCTCCTGACCAGCCAGAACACGGGAAGTCCCTTTAAATTATATACCGTATTTTTTGCACCATAACACTCACTTTTTTCCTCCTAGAAAGTAAGGGGAAATGTCTGTGCGTGTTATGGAGGGAATGCCTACGGGTGGCATGCCTACGGATTTTCCTCCTCTAAAAACTATGTGCGTGTTATGGTCGGGTGCGTGTTATAGAGCGAAAAATACGGTAATTTGGAATGTATAATTGGCTTTATTATTTGTATTATGTGTGGCAAGATTTGATTTGTTATTAATTGGAGTGTTATTTTTTAAAAAAAACAAAGAGTGTGTCTGAAATAATATTGCACGGTTAATGTAATGCACCCAGTGGTAATTGTATCATGCATTTAGACTCAGTTCTTATTGTTGCAGTTTTGTTATATTGGAAAATAGTGGTGGTGGAGAGAAAAAAAGGCAAATAAGGGGTGGAGCATGATAAAGGGAAATAAATGCATGGTTTAGAGAAAGTGGATAGTTTTTCTTCCATAAATCTCGAACTTTGAGCCATTTCACAAAGCTGAATGTTGGAAGAACCAGGACAAAACGAAAGTACTTCACCACATAACACACATATTTAAACTAAGGAATTCATAGTTGGGAATGGCCACCAACATGGATAGCTTTAAAAGAGGATTAGGTAAATTCATGGAGGATGAGGCTATCAATGGCTACTAGCCATGGCGGTTACGTTCTACCTCTACTATTGGAAACCAGTGAATACCAGTTGCTAGGAATCACACACGGGGAGAGTACTGTTGCACTCAAGCCAGCCTCAGGGCTTTCCATAGACATCTGGTTGGCCACTGTGAGAAAAGGAAGCTGGAGTAAATGGGTCTGTGGCCTGATCCAGTAGAACTCTTTTAATGTTCTTGTGAATATGTGCCGTCCTGAAATAATAAAGTATTCTATGCATGCTTTGAGTGCAATCCTAGAAGGGCACCCCAGAGGACATAGGATTTTGAAGTCTGTGGGCAGAGAGAGTAGTCCACCATCTGAAGCCCCCTCCCAACAAGTGTAGGAGCCACTGTTGCCCCTCCACTGTTCTTGCCTCAATGATGGGGAGGGCAAATGGGATATCCCAGGGGCAGATCAGGGTGGATTTTTAAAAAAGGTGTCTTGTCCGTGTTCTAAGCTTAAATATTCCCCTGGATGAGATGAACTCTAAATGTGGCCCATGTGTTAAAGCAGAAAAACAAAACAAAAAACCAAGCCCTTGGTTTTTATGGTTCCTGTGACTTATTTACCACATCAGAAAGGATGTCAGCAGACTCAGGAAAAGCTCTGTCAGTGAAGCCAGCTATTCCCAGGGTCATCCAGCGATTTGACTCAGACCAAATCGAAAATGGAGCTGCAGGAGGAAAATAATCTTTTTCAGACATGGCTTTAAAGGGGAAGGGAGGTTTGAGCAGGCTCTTACGTGTGCCCTTCCTCAATGGCAAACACCAGGAATTCAAAGCAGAGATTAGCTTTCGAAAAGGATTGAAACGAATCCCTGTGGAATAAATTAAATGCCTCACCCTTGAAGAGTGATTATGTTCCTTTCATTGGAGAAAGAGGCTCTTTCACCATAAGAAAAAAGAAAAAAGAAAGGGGGGGGGAGAGAGCACTGCTGTCAGACCTTTGCAGCTCAACTTACTGCCTTTTGACAGTTTTTACCATGAGTTGTTTGGCATATTTCTGGGGATGCTTATTTGAAGGGGGGTGTTAATATGTGAGCTTTTATCCCCTTCTATTAGAATTGATTTGTTGTTTTCCTTCTGTCCCAAATGTATCACAAGTTGTGCATGTTGCCTGTATCAATGATAGCGAACCTGTGGCCCCTCCAGGAGTTGTTAGACTACAGCTCCCATCATCCCTGACCATCAGCCGCGCTGTTATTTTTGTGACTGGACAACATTTGGATTAAGAAGCACATAAATTGCTTTCAGAAAACCAAATAATTTAAATCTTAGCTTCTGAAAATGTCAGATGTTAATGCTAATGCTACTAATAATAGCAAGTACCTGGCAATCATTTTTAATGCTTTCTATGCAATTTTACACAAATGTTACTTACCAAGCAAAACTAAATAATATTAATTTAACCAAAATATCTTTGAATTCCCAAGTCACATTATACCTTTTTAGCACCCTTCATTTTTGAAAGTTGATTCAGCTCACTCTACACTAGATCACCAAGGGTCTACTTAGGAGGAAGGGTCTACTCAGAAGATCCGGCAGCAAACAATGATCCAGAGCAGGGGTCGGCAACCTTTTTCAGCCGTGGGCTGGTCCACTGTCCCTCAGACCATGTGGTGGGCTGGACTATATTTTGAAAAAAAATATGAATGAATTCCTATGCCCCACAAATAACCCAGAGATGCATTTTAAATAAAAGGACACATTCTACTCATGTAAAAACACGCTGATTCCCGGACCGTCCACAGGCTGGATTGAGAAGGCAATTGGGCCGCATCCGGACACCGGGCCTTAGGTTGCCTACCCCTGATCCAGAGACTACCTGGAAGAGGCTGAGCTGGCAATGACCAGATAAGACTCCTTAGGACCTTTGAAGGATTAACAGTTTCCATCTCCTCTGTTCCAGACTACACATTGTGTTGTACATGGATGCCCTGCAAAGCTCCATACCATCCACCTTCCAAAATGTGAGATTGCTTTGCCTTCAGACCATGCAGAAGTTACATTTGTCCCTGGAGTGGGAAATGTGAAGAGCATTTCTAAGAGTATGCTCTGCAGCACTGAGTATCTGAAGCCATCTCCACATACAAACAGCTAGGATCACAGGACAAGAAAAGGATTCTACACGTTGAATATAGTTTCATTGCAAACTCTTAACACCGTATATTTTGAAAAATTCAGCACTGAGGTCAAGGCAAGCAAAGTCCTAGTTTGAGAATGGACTGAAATTTCCTGAAAATATTCAAATGTAGATGCAGCACACATCTGATAAGAATAACCTCTTTGGAAGTACCTTTTATTTCTTGGAATCCAAAATTAAACATTCTAAAGCTCTCTTTTTCAGGAATAAAGGATAATTAGCAACAATGTAAGAACATGCAATTAAAGCCCAATGGGTTATAATTTATGTCTTACCCTCTGATGTGAAACAATTAGTATAGCATTAAAATGGTTTAAGCATTAACTGCTTAAGGGGCAGAGTTAACTCTCTCAGCATCTGAATGAAAGCCATTGTATGGTTGCCCTTTTAAATGCCTCTGCCTTCCCCTTCACTTCTATAGCACAGAGTAGACTAAACCATGAAGGATTAGGGTGAGAACAAAATCTACTACATTGTTGAAGAACTTTCTTGCTGCTCACAGATATCCACATCCCATGCCCTGAGTGGCACTGCCAGGTTTTCTGAGTGCCTCAGCAGGGACTTGCCGAAATCCAAAACTTCCACGCAGGTGCATGAGCAGTGTTCCAGTGTTATAAGGGTTTTTTTTGGGGGGGGGTCAGTCTGGATGGTGTCCATGCATCCCTTCCAAACCTGTGGTCCTGTGTAGATGAGGGTAGAATCTCTAAGAGGAAACCAGTTATTGTGTTAATGGAATATGCACTATATACAATATACTCAGGGTAAAGAGGTAAATCTTCAGCATTCTCTGAAAGTGGGGAGTTCCATTGCTTAAGGGATGCCACAGAGAAAATGTTTTCCTGGGTTTCTACCTGCCTCCCAGACTTTGAGAGTGGAGGAACTAACAAGAGGGCCCCCTCTGCTGATCTCAGCACCTGAGAGGGTCTATAGCACTGGTGGCGAACCTTTTAGAGACCAAGTGCTGAAACTGCAACCCAAAACCCATTTATTTATCACAAAGTACCAACATGGCAATTTAACCTGAATACTGAGGTTTTAGTTTAGAAAAAGACAACTCATACATTAGGGTTAATGTAACCCGTTCCATTGATATATAATTTTATGGTATAACTCAGTGCTTTTTTTCTTTAAAAAATGTTTAGGAATACTCTCATTTTGACTCAAGAAAATCACCATCGGGGGAAATAAATACAGTGAATTTCTTCTCCCGTTAAATTCACAAAATGTTTAGGGTATGCATCTCCCTGCGTCCCCACAGAAAAAAAGCACGGGTATTACTCCAAAAAAAGTAGTTATGAGCCATCAAACCTTGGAAATACACTTTTTCCAGAAGATTCTACAATTTTGGCCACTGATGTACTAAGAGCTTTTGAGTGGGGGGGATTGCCCAGAGTTGTTCAGCTGTTGGGGGGGGGCGATTTCCCAAAGTTGTTAAGCTTTTTGGGGGGGTTGCTGAAAATTGCTCACCAGCCGCACAGATGCTTACAATCGCACAAGTTGCGGAAGACACCAGTCATCTCTACACTCGCTGCCAAAAGCCGCAAATCAACCGCCCAATTGCCACAATGGCAGCTAATTGAAAACAGCCCTTGACACAGCCACCAATCACCTGCACTATCGCCACAGAGAATCTCTTGCTCGATCTTTTAGGAGCCCCAAGGAAACGGAGAATGCCGTCCGCCTAGACCAGGGGCGGCGCTCCTCCCTCCCAGCCCAGATCAGGAGGTGTGGCGAGCGAGTTGCACGTGTGTCCCTTTGTGTGCGCGCTCTCTCTCTCTCACCCAGATACCCATGCCAGCTGGTTGGTGGGTGCGCAACTCCCCCCGACGATGCTGTGGGCAGCGCACACTCTAGGGAGCGTTTCCCGCATGCAGCGGCATGGGGGGGAAGCGGCCGGCCACTTTGCCAACCCCCAGTAACAGCCCTGCTTTGGCGATGGCGTGTGTGCCCACAGAGAGGGCTCTGAGTTCGCCACCACTGGTCTATAGGGAAGGAAGCAGACTTTCAGCTTAGAGAATCATATGGAAGAAGAACTGAGTCAAGGCAGGCATTTCTAAGGGTGCATATACTCCCTCCACCCTTGGACTTAAGGCTGAACGGAAGCTGGCAGAAGGGGGCTGGCATCTCTCCAGTCTAACTGCCAACTCCCAAAGGATATGGATGTGCACCTGTGTGATACTCTTTGCTGCCAACATTCACCATGATGACAGAGCACATCTGCAGTCCTTTATCCCTGTGGAGTTTTGTTTAGGTATGGAGTGTGGCCTTGTTCTCTTTTTTAAATGACAACAAAACCTGGTCTTTTTTTCAAACAGTTGTAGTCTCTACAGTTTACAAGACTCACAACCCATCTTAGCTCTTTTCCCCTTCCACTTCAGCATGCCTGCATGTAGGACTCCTGTTTTGCTAATAGGGGGAGTAATATCAAGATCCAGAAAGCTCTAGTGAGTAAATTGTACAAACAGTTGCTACTCAACTGAATGAATTTTTAGGTTTTTTAAAAAAGGGAAGGGAGAAGAATCTACATCAGCAGTCACCAGCATGACAATTGTTGGTGTAATGTTGTCCTCACGTCTTCCCCTGGTGCCCATGAAGCTACTAAGTCCCCACCACCTCCATGTTCCCGCTGTGCTCCAAAAGCTTCAGGCAGCTATCACTGAAGCCTGGAGAGTGAGAGGTGCGCACTGACCCCTCTCGCTCTCCAGGCTTCAGTGAAAGCAACGCAAAGCCTCTGGAGCGCGGAGGGAGCGCTCCCTCTGCACTTCGGAGGCTTCGCGTTGCTATCGCTGAACCCAAGGAGCCTGCATTCGCTCCATAGGACGCACACACATTTCCCCTTAATTTTTGGAGGTGAAAAAGTGCGTCCTATAGAGCGAAAAATACGGTGATCATCATCATCATCATCCAGGGTGATTTACAGAACTGAAAATATATAACAAATATAAAATATGCAAAGCTTAAAGCCAAACAATAAAGCAACAATGAATCTAAATAATTCTAAAAGCACATGCCCAATAACATTTAACAAAATCAAAAATAGCAGAATATAGAATTATCCAAAAAGAAATAGAAATTAATGGTCAGTAAAACCAACACACACCATTTTAATATGTTACTTTGCAACAAAGTGGTAAATTCTAAAGCACAGGCACTCTTCATAGCAGTCCCCATAGCAGTGCCCCTTCTGATGAGTGTGGGGAGGGGGCTATTGGTTTGTAGGCATTTTTTTCTGGTTTTATTATGATTTTTGTGTTTTTATCTTGTACTTTTATGTTGTGATCTGCCCTGAAATCTACGGCATAAGGGCGGGACACAAATAAAATAAATAAATAAAGAAGTAAGTAAGTAAGTAAGTAAGTAAGTTTGTTGGCCAGTGTAAACGTGATGACTTAAATAGCTGCCACTCAGCTTTATCCAACATCTGACCCTATGAAGAATTCTTGTGGACTCAAAAGCTTGCTCACTACTTTATGACATTTTGGTTAGTAACAAGAAAGAGACTTTATTATTTTTCAAAATGAACCATGGCAGTTCTAAACATTGGCCACGCATGCTCATGTAATGTACCTCTTCCTCTGGTTAGCTTATTTTGTAAATTTCTCTCTGAGAAAAACCTATCTATTTAGCACACAGAGGGTTGCAGATAGCCTGCCAGGAGATGAGATCACTGTCCCTGCTGTGAAGTACTTGGGAGGCCCTTTGTCCCACCACTGTTACTGAATATGAATCACAGGTGTTTGTGTAGTAAGAGTGCCGTTGCTTGCTTGTTCTTGGTTTCTGAGATAAACAGGCATATTTAGATCAATAATCTTTGCGGTTATGAGTAGAAAGAACTGCTATGATTAATACTGTGTCAGTGGAAGTGACTTTTGTTAAGTCTATATTGAAGTAACACTGTGCTGTTGTAACAAGATGCATGATATTCTTTTTGAAAATCAATTTAAGTACACCAAAAGGTTCGAGCCACTGCTGCACGCCGGGCTTTGATTGAAAGAGAGCTGCTCTATGGAGAAACACCCCCAGCTGTTCCTGCCACTGTGCTATATACTGACCCAGTCAGTAATGATGGCAAATTTAATGACATTCCATTCCGGAAAAATCATTTCCCCAATCCCTTATGTGATGTTTACGTGGGCCACACAGGCCCTCTGCTGTCAGGCTTTTCACATTGCCACTGGCATTGCCAACTTGCTGCAGAGAGATGAAATGCAGAGGTGGCAGAACAGCGTTATGGCTATAATGTCAGCACTCAGCAGCTGAGTTCGCTATTAAAAGGAGTGATAAACATATATCTCCCAGGATAGCATAATGGTTTATTGAAATGTTTTTGTTGGTGGTGTTTATGTTTCCCCAAGGGGCAGTGGAGTGTCCTGCTCACATCCAGACAGATAGTTATTCTTGTTGACGAAAGCACACACAGCAGCTCCTAAGCACTGAATACACACTGCCACACACTTCTAGGAACTACGTAGCAGGCATTAACTCTCCCTGGTTTGTGTCCTCACAGAGCAGTTGAAGCAACAGTAGGACTGTGACCCCTATGCTTATGTACCTTTGACGGAATGGGCGCATGCCACTTGAGACTTCTCCTACATGGAAGTTGCCATTACACTTGCCTCTTTTAGCCCCTCCTGGTCATGGGGAGGCAAACCATGCACTCTTGTGCCTTGCCCACACTTTTTAGGACCTTTACTCCCGTTATATCTTGGACACATGCACGTAGGTTATGGGTTTTAGTTACAATTCAGCAGTGTACAAATTTTGTTCATAAAAACAAATAAACAAAATAAAATGCATGATGACACTACAACTCTAAAGCGCAGTGCAATGTGGCACCTAGAGCTTTTTGCCACTTTGGGAATTGGGGATGGCTTAAAACATGAAGTGGGACGAAGGCTACTATCCTAGGGCCATGGACTGGCTGGATGCAGAAGCATGGTGGGAGGCACCAGCTTGGTAACCCACAAGGGAGGAAGCCAGGGGATTACTGGTGGGATGACAATGAGTGGTCAGAGGGAGAAGATTGGGAGGATGTGTCAAAAGCTAAAAAGGCAACAGGGCTTAGTGAACAGGAAGAGACTGGGGCAGAGCAATCTAAAAGCAGAGGCAGATGCGGAGGCTAGAGGAGGGAGGGGGCACAAGGCAGAGATCAGGTAAGCTGTTGAAGAAGCCAGAGGGTCCCCCCCTACAGCTGCAACCATACTGGTCTCCCAGAGCATGAAGAGGAATGAAGAGAACAGATGAAACAGAGGCAAGAAGAAGGAGACTCAGGTTGCTTGAGAAGGATCCAGGAAGGAGATTTAGGGAACTGTGGGAAGGTGGGGACCTTCAGTCCTTGTAACTGCCTCACTGTGGAAAGTTACTAGGCTCATTAGGCTTGAGCTGTTTTGTTTCTTTGAATAAAGAGTTAACTTCACTGGCACCTTGTGAGTTATTACTTACCTGACCCTGGCAACTGCCTCTGACACCTGGCTCCCAGTTGCTGAAGAACAAGAGCTTGAAGGAGGATTCTTTTCAAAGGCTTTAATATCCAGATTCCTACAATACATATGCAAATCGCTGGTTAAGGCACAACAGGGAATGCACATAATTAATCCAAGCTTCAGCTACACAAAGGCAAGTGAATTAGCTCTAAAGGCTTAGACGTTGATCCGACAATGACACATACCCTTGCTATCCTATATAAAGGAACAGGGCGGACTCAACTTAGCCCAGCAAGCATTTCCGCAATCCCTCACTTTGCTTGGTATAGGAGCCTCTTGCATCTAGATGGGAGGGGGTCTCTGCCCCCTGAATGCTGGACAGGGCACCCCCCTCTGGATAGGACTCCTCCTAGTGTCTGACTGTGCTGTGGAAGCTGGTACATGAGGCACCATGGAAGTGTCAAAGAATGCTCCAGCAGTTGTAGAGAGGGAGGCGAGGGTGGCAGAGGTCACGGCTGTTGTTACAGAGATGGATGAGTTGGAGAGTGGGTTGAGGGGAAAACCCCATGCTTGGATCATCTCCAGGACCCTCACTGTCAGGTTGCCTCAACTACAGCATAGACCTCCCCAACGCATTGGAGCCCTCCTTCAAGGGAAGAGAGTAGAAAGGAGGAGCATGTGGCCTAGTCATATAATTGCCATAAGTCAGGTTTTCACTGGAGTAAAATTTGGGTCCAGGAGGATTTTTAAAACTTGGCAAAATGTCTGGGGTTTTTTGGTTTGGTAGTGGGCCAAATTCAGCAGCGGAGGCAGGAGCCTTATGGCCCTCATTGTCTTCTTCTCCCTTTGCCAGCAGGGGAGGCCAGCCCCACTCCAGAAGGATGCTGCCTTTGAGGAGCACAATGGCCAGCAGGGCGCACCCAGGTAAGAGGTGTGCTTTGCAGCTGCACAGTGCACAGGGCTGCAGAAGCAGGGTTCCCGCTCTGCACCACCTTCATCATTGGGGTCTTTGCTCAGCACCTTATACAGTGGTACCTCGGGTTAAGAACTTAATTTGTTCTGAACCTGAAACTGTTCTTAACCTTAAGCACCACTTTAGCTAATGGGGCCTGCTGCTGCTGCGTGATTTCTGTTCTCATCCTGAAGCAAAGTTCTTAACCTGAGGTACTATTTCTGGGTTAGTGGAGTCTGTAACCTGAAGCGTCTGTAACCCGAGGTACCACTGTATGGGCACCACGGGTCTCCTTCCTAGACCTGCACCTGTGGCCTCTCCTCCTCCTCCAAATGGCTGCTACCACTGCGCATTGCCAAGGCTCCCCAGGCTATTGAGACACCTCCCGGCCACGGTGCCTGGCCCAGACCAAGCAGGACGAACAGAAGCAGCCAGAGAAGCATGACTGGCACCAGGGCATGGAGGAGCAGGAGCAGCACAGGGGAAAGGGCTTTCCTGGCTGGGAACCGGCTTGCTCTAGTGGGGCTTGGGTATGCAGGGAAGCCCTAGCCACATCCCTAGGGTGCTCCTGCGTGGCACTGTGGAGCACGAATCCCCAACATGCTCCAAGCCCAGTAATCTGTGAAGGTGTGTGAGGGACATAATGGTTGTGCTGCTGGAGAGAGCCAACCTGCCACAAGAAAGTTGAGGCCGCAAAATGAGACCGTCGAGGTTCTGGGGAGAGAGCGCAGTGGCTCCTGGCACTGCTTCCCCCAGGACCACAGCTGCCTGCTACTACAGATCAGACCCCGCCCCCATCAGTAATTTGTTTTGTTTTGCCTTCAGTTGCTTGGTTTGGTCTATTATTATTATTATTATTATTATTATTATTATTATTACATTTTAGTGGACGAGTGCAGAGGAGACCGAATATGCCAGCACCCATGGGGAAGGTCTGAGCCCTCAAGGATGCTGCCTCAGTAATGGCTCCAACTTCTGGAGGCAGCAGTAACCATCCCCATCCTTATATATATATATATATATATTTAAAATGATTCTCCCTATTGTTGCTTTGTTTTTGTATTTTTAATAATTTCCCCTCTTTTCTTCCATTTCTTGGGGGGGGGGCGGCGGAATCCTCTTCTTCTTTTAACTATATCTCCCCTTCTCTTTCTACTCCACTTTAACTGACATCTCTTATTTATCACTCTCCATTTTCATTTTTTACAATCATTTTCATTTTTATTACCATTATTAAATATTTCAATACACCTTTTATCTTATTACTACTATTCCCCCCCAGCCCACCTACAAATGTATCACAGAAAATGTGTCCCCTTTTTGCTCTTCAAAATATCGCAAACCTATTTAATGCCAAATCATAATTTACTGCTACATCCAAATGAGGCAATTGCCTGCTACTCACAGTTTTTGTAAGTGCTTGTTTTTAAATTAAAAAATAAAATCTGGAATTTTTATTTGTCTTTTTTAAAAAACAAAAAACAAGCACTATTGAGTGTTTCTTCTTAACTGAAGGGTGTTAACCTATTAGTTAGCTCACTTTGCATCCACATAGCCAATAAATGTTGAGCTTGTTCAGAAAGGAGAAATTGTGGGAGGAAAAAGAAAGATCTTTCCAGCAACTAAGGCTGAGAACCCGGCCTGGAAATGAAAGCTCTTTGGTGTGTTTTGCTTCTCCATTGCTGATTCACACCACTCCATTGCTGAAATTTGCTGTGACGGCCAGGATTGCTCATGGAACTTATTAAATCATCATTCAGCGAAGGGCCTGGCATTTCAATCAGATGGGAGGATGGCTGCATTTTGTGTAACTCAAGAACAACAGAATGGACTACAATGCTACAATTCAAACACAATGACAGCCATACTGGAAATGTGTCTGCATAACGAATTCCAAAGAGGCAGGCTATGTGAGTGGGTTGCAGAATAAACAACAGAGAACAACGGCTAAGAAATTTTGTTATGACACAAGCTTCTACAGGGCTAGTTCACTTTGTCATATGCAGGCTTATGCCATAATGTTTATGTTAAGATATGTTTAAGATGCCACAAAGCTCTTGTTTTTGTTATGTGGTAGAGGCTCCATGTGGTGGTATAATGCTTGAAAACGTCTCATTGGGCAGATTGTCAAATGTGCACAGGGACATAGGAAGCTTCTGAGTCAAGCCATTGATCCACCTTGCCCAGTATTGTCTGTACCATGCTGATGACCCTAAGACACTGTTGGGCTACAATTCCCATCAGCCCTAGCCAGCATGGCTAATGGTCAGGAATGTTGGGATTTCTTTTCATTCTGAAAAGTAGGATGCCTTCAAAGATAGGTTTGCCCAATGCAAAGAGAGACATATGGCCAACATACTTGCCCAGCACAAACTCCTGCATGTTTCCTGAGAATTACCGTATTTTTCGCTCTATAAGACGCACTTTTCCCCTCCTAAAAACGAAGGGGAAATGTGTGTGCGTCTTATGGAGCGAATGCAGGCTGTGCAGCTTTCGCTGGAGCCAGGAGAGCAAGAGGGATCGGTGCGCACCGATCCCTCTTGCTCTCCTGGCTTCAGGGATAGCCGCCCGAAGCCTCCTGAGCGCAGCAGGAGCCTCTCTCTCTGCGCAGCGCCCCTTCAGTGAAGCAGGAGGAGAAATGGAGCCCCTTCCATTTCTCCTCTTGCTTTGCTGGAGAAGTGCTGCACAGAGAGGGAGAGGATTTTTTTTTCTTGTTCTCCTCCTCTAAAACTAGGAGACTTATGGTCAGGTGCGCCTTATAGAGCGAAAAATACGGTAAGTCCCACTAATAGGACTTGCTCTATTGGCTTTACTCTCTGTATTTAAGGTCAGCTGTCAATATTTTGCAGGGGGGATTCAAGGGAATACTGAAGATTTTGATTTGTGTAATTAAAATGTATTAAAGTTCTCTGTCATCCTAACACAACAAATTCACTTTTTAAAAACCATGACTAATTGTAGTTAGGAAAGTGACAGGGAAATGCTCTGAAAGTGTGGATGATAGAATCAGAGAATTGTAGAGTTGGAAGGGACCCAGAGGATTATCTAATCCAACCCCCTCCAATGCAGGAATATGTAGCTGTCCCAAATAGGGATCGAACCTGCAACCTTGGAGTCACTGGATGAATGAATAACAGGAAAATGTATAAACACAGCACAAACAAATCAGGCTGAATGCTCACTGTTATATAACCTCCTGACAAATCGGAACACGTGATCAATAAAACCAGGCATACTCTGCATAAGCTTTATGCACACAAATAATAATCATCATCATTTGCATTTACACACCACCTTTTCTCCAAGGAGCTCATGGTTTGCCACCATGTAGAGATTGCAGTCCCAATCTCTGACCCAGGGTGAAGGGACTGAGAACATTACATCTGCCCAACTCCAGCAGCAGCACCTCAAAGGACCAGAAAATCGACTGCTAAATGCAGTTTTTATGGTTTAATTTGATTATGAACAAGCTGGAGGCTAGAATTTTTAGGAAGGAGCTTTTGATCATCCTTAATTGGCCTTGGCCAATGCTGGCAGCAAACGACATTCATCCCCAAGAAACCTGTGTGCTGCTGTCATTGTCTCCAAAGAGTCAGAAGGAAAAAGGGATTCTGCTACAGAGGAGCCTCCTCCTTTGTCCTCCCCACATGTCTAATGTGCTACCTACAAAAAGCTGAAGGATGCTTACAGACTAATTAATTTGTTAGGAGGCATTTTTCAATTTTGCAGCCTCTTGGGCTTGTAAAAAAAAACAAAAAACTTTCCCTGGCTGGCAAATAAACATTAGCTGTAATCTCTCTCACAGAGCCGTGCCTGCCTAAATCAGATTTAAAGACAAATTTAATTTAATTGTACTGAACTATCTTCTAAACCCCGGGACGCGGGTGGCGCTGTGGGTAAAACCTCAGCGCCTAGGACTTGCCGATCACATGGTCGGCAGTTTGAATCCCCGCGGTGGGGTGAGCTCCCGTCGTTCGATCCCAGCTCCTGCCCACCTAGCAGTTCGAAAGCACCCTTAAGTGCAAGCAGATAAATAGGCACCGCTTTATAGCGGGAAGGTAAACGGCGTTCCGTGTGCTGCTCTGGTGCCGGCTCGCCAGAGCAGCTTCGTCACGCTCTCCACGTGACCCGGAAGTGTCTGCGGACAGCGCTGGCTCCCGGCCTCTAGAGTGAGATGAGTGCACAACCCTAGAGTCTGTCAAGACTGGCCCGTACGGGCAGGGGTACCTTTACCTATCTTCTGAACCCACCTTTTGGGACACTCTCTGACACGACACTGGTGATCAAGTGTTCCTGCTTTCGAAACGTGCACAATAACAGGTTGAAGTCATGAAGCCCTCTCTGACCAAAAGGATCATAAACAATTGCTGCCAGCAGAGCAAAGATCCCTCTGCAGCAGAGTGGCATGAAAGTCTCTCAGAGTTCTGCATCCCCTGGATTGCTAGTACTGTGAAAGAAATTATGTGGTTTTCTGGTGAAAGGGTCGGGGGAGGGGGACAGTGTTAATGTACATGCTTTGCATGTGAAAAGTTCTAGGTTCAATTCCTTGCCTCTCCAGTTAGAACACAAGTGGGAAACTTTTTTCAGTCTGCAAGCTGCATGGCACAACCATCTAAGGGCCACTTGGCAGCAATGGTTGGGGCCTGAAGCAAAAGTGGGGAGGAGGAACAGAAATGACTTTTACCTTTGTAAAGGAAAAAGTCAGGGATGGTGATAAAATATGTCACCACACCTTCACCAGCCTACCCAGGGTGGGTTATGACAATTCAAAATTCAATCTTAGTTCAAAGTATTTTCATTAACAACAAGAGGCAAATACAGTGGTACCTCTGGATGCGAATGGGATCTGTTCTGGAGCCCCGTTCGCATCCTGAAGCGAACACAACCTGTATCTGTGCGTGCTGCGATTCGCCGCTTCCGCGCATGACATCATTTTGAGTGTCTGCGCATGCAGCGAAACCCGGAAGTAATGCGTTCCATTACTTCCGGGTCGCCGCGGAGAATAACCTGAAAATGCTCGACCTGAAGCATATTTAACCCGAGGTATGACTGTACAGAAAAAAAAAAAAAAAGATTGGTTTTTAAAAACAAAGATTAGTTGTCACAATTGTCAATAAAGAAATGTAGAATGCAGCTGTGATTTACTAAGCTAATAATAAAGCATACTGAGAGGGAAATGATGTGTTGTCTGTAATTACCAAAGGGTTCTATGGTCTCAGTCCATTTCAAAGCAATAAACAACACTGGGCTGTAATAAATTAGGACACTTGTATAGATCTGTGGTACCTGACATTCCTGAGTCGCTGTGTTTGTATATAAAAAAATAAAATGAGATCAAATGGCAAAGAAGGGATCTTGAACACTTATGCCCCTGGGCACTTTTGCTTATGCAAGATCTTTTCAAGAAGGGCCAAGCCTTGGAATAGCAAAAATCAAGATTATTGAGATCAAAAGCCTTCCAGAACTTGGCAGTTGTGGCCTGGGCCCCTGTCAAAAGATGCCATACCATTCCTTGTTATTCAGGTCTCGATCTGAATTTACAAACAAATTTAAAAGAGCCAGACAAGGGAAGGGATGGCTTGTTTGTCTTGCTAAAATTCAAAACAGTGGTGCCCCGCAAGATGAATGCCTCGCAAGACGGAAAACCCGCTAGACGAAAGGGTTTTCCGTTTTGGAGGTGCTTCGCAAAACGAATCTCCTATGGGCTTGCTTCGCAAGACGACAATGCCTTGCGAGTTCCTGCTGGGTTTTTTTTTCCTTTTCCCCTCCTTTTTCTAAGCCGCTAAGCTGCTTATCAGCTGATCCGATCAGCAGATAAGCTGCTAAAAGCCGCTAATAGCGCTAATCCGCTAATCCGTCAATGGGCTTGCTTCGCAAGACGAAAAAACCGCTAGACGAAGAGAATCACAGAACGGATTCTTTTTGTCTTGCGAGGCACCACTGTATTAAAAACAGTTAAAACAAATTGCAGTCACAGGATGGGTCGTGAAAACACAAATCTATGCTGACAAAGACAGGTTAAAGATCTGTGTCTTCAGCATACCACAAAAACTATAAAATGCAGGTGCCAGATTCAGCTCTTTGGGGAGGGATTTATACATCCATAGAGCTGCCAGAGAATGCCCTCTACTGGGCTGCTAATATCCCACCTTCTGAGAGCAGATAAAAATGACTACTGGGGCGGGGGGCACTTTCTGCTATTTATGTATGAACGTAACACAAGCTTAGTTAACAGTGAATTGCACTTTATTATTGATGAGGCCTCGGAACCTGCACAGAGTAGAAATTAAAGTCCTTCAGCCAGGCCACACCTATGAGTTAACTCTCCAGGAGTTGGGCTCCTCGGTCATAGCTGATTCTCTTAAAACAAGGGCACATGCGAGATACAGTGGAACCTCAGGTTAAGTACTTAATTCATTCCAGAGATCCGTTCTTAACCTGAAATTGTTCTTAACCTGAGGTACCACTTTAGCTAATGGGGCCTCCTGCTGCTGCCGCACTGCCAGAGCTAGATTTCTGTTCTCATCCTGGAGCAAAGTTCTTAACCCAATGCACTATTTCTGGGTTAGTGGAGTCTGTAACCCGAAGTGTATGTAACCCGAGGTACCACTGTATTTAGTTGGCAATGCATTCATTACAGGGAGGTGGAAACATTTGTTTGTCTGTTTTGTTGTAAGTTTGGGGGGTTAGACTGCATGATGTCTGAGTCCCTTATAATTCTTGAGGTCCTGAACTTGACAAGGGTTAAAAATCTAATGGAGGATTCAATTGTTGAAGAAGCCAGGCCAGCTTCTTAGTGAGTCAAATATGTAGGGTTCTTAGTATAACAAAGGAAGTGGTTGGATGGCCATTTGTTATGGATGCTTTAGCTAATATTCCTGCATTGCAGGGGGTTGGACTAGATGACCCTTGAGGTCCCTTCCAACTCTATAATTATGATTCTATGACCCCCAAGAATCCTGTGAACAATAGTTCAGAGCTCACAGGTCTCAGCACCCTACACAAACAACTCTTTCTAGGATTCTTTTTTGGGGGGGAGGAAGAGAGGTAGAATGTTTTAAATGTGCTTTAAGTACATAGTGTGAATGCAGCCTTTATGTAAATCTGCTGCTGTACATCCTTCCTTGGTTCCTGCCCTGCTATGCTCAATCCCTTTAGTGAGGCACAAAGGGAATAAACTGGAAATGCTTTTTGCAGGCTCCTAGTTTACTACTAATCCCATTATGCCTGATCAAAAAACTAATGGAAGACCCCCAAGGGCATCATGGTTTTTAATTAGTAGGTATTAAAACAAGATGCTGTCTTTACAGTATACACTTGTGCCTTTCAGCTTTTCCTTCATTATGCGGTGGGATGGACAGGGTTGTTTTTTTTGCCACACTTCCAGGAACACTTGCTTAATAAAATGTGTGAGACCAGGCAGGACAGAGGGCCATGAATATGGTTGGTCTGCAACATGGAACATATCAAGCGATGAAATTTCCCTGGTTGTACTGGTGGTTATTAGTGATCTTTTGCCTACTTAGCCCTCCCCCACCTGCAGATCACACCCCACCCCGGAGCCTTTCCCCACTACACAGTATTCCTGTCCACTATTTCTTCCTTGCAAAATATTCCTTAGTGCTGCTTTGGAGAAGTTTTTGAGTCCTGCAAGGTCAGTTTCCTCCTCCTGCTGCTGCTTGGAACCATGCTACTGGAGGTCTAAAGTCAGGGTGGGCAAACACAGTAATTTATTCTCAGGGAGAAGCAGGGAGCTGGGGAACTGACTTTAAACTCTAAAGAAATTTTAGTGGGTTGGTTGGAGGTGTGAGGTACATTGGTCCAGGATGGCTAGGTTTGATTGTTAATTGGTCATTTCCTCCCTTTTCTGAGGCTGTGACCTAAAAAGGAGCAATACCAGAAACGACCAGGTAGAAGAGCACTGTACTTGCTAAATTCCATAATATGTGGTTGCATTAGTATTTTCCTTCATGCTGATATTAGTAACATTCAGCCTCCACTTCAGTGCTTATACGACATCTGAACTATGCCTTTAGGTTGGGGGAAGGTGGAGGGGATGGGGTGTTCAGTTTGTAATTATTCTTTTCAATTTATTTTAAAGCAGCTGAACTTCTTCTTTTTTTTTAAGGAAAGCACTGCAGGACTGTTGTGCAGCAATGGGGCCAGGAATGGCATGGAAGAGATTCTTCTGAGTAACATCTCTTCTCTACACCCATGTCTCATAGATGGTTCAGGAGGATACCATGGTTAATGGTATCAAAAGCCAATAAGAGATTTCGTTAGAGCTACAGGGTCATATTCTCCATCTCCCAATAGTTGTCATTCACCAGGGTGACCAAAGCAGATTGAATCCAGATTGAAATGTGTCTACATATTGTTTTCTCCAGGAACACATGCAGTTGCATCACATAAATCCCTTGTCCCAAAACGTGGTATCTACGACAGAGCAGTGGTTGTTAAATGCCATCTGGTCCAGGGTGGGTTTTCCCCCCAGTAGTGGTTGAACTATTACCTCCTTCTATGTGAGCAACATCACCCCCTCATGAAGGGCAAGGGTGCAAATGACACGTTGTTGGGTACATATTCACAAGTACCCTGCCAACATCACCAGGCTACAAAAGCTGAAACTGATCCCACAAAACATGGCTTGATGGAGTGCTTGGAACCTATATTGGGAATACATCAATCACAGCATCTAGCTCACTATGGAGATGAATAAACCTTGCCCTCAAAGTGCCTAGCCAGCAACTCACAGAAGGTCTCTGAAGTGTCCTGGGCCCACTCCACTGATATAGGTGCCAACAGCCTGCTGACCACCCTGAAAAACTCCACCAACTGATTTCTTGATGATGACTTGGAAGGAATGGAGTAGGCCCGCTTTGTGTTTTCACAGTCACAGAGTAGGCATGATTGCCTGTGTTTGGATATCTTTGCGGTGGGACTTCCACCACCTATGCTCTGTCATCCTGCCTGCCTGCTTCATCTCATGTATACTCTCCGGTATATCAGGGGAACTGAATGTGCTCCACAGTAGCAGAGAAATCACTCAGGAGTGATCATTTCCATGTCCCTCTGAATCTCACTGTTGCATAGCGAGACAAGGGCCTTGGTAGGATTGCCAATCCTAACTGTTATAAAATTCCTTAGAGAGTACTGGAGTCTGTAAGCATGGGCATGTTTAAAGATGCATCTTCAGCATAGCAGAAGCTGAGCCAGAGTAAGCAACAACTGTACAGGAAGAGTCAGATTTTTTATGCACTTTCAAATTTTGAGGGGACATTTACCCAGGCCTGCCATCACCCAGCAACCTTCATGGCCGAGTTCAGTACAGCGCTTGTTTGGGTCCCAACAGGCGGAGTTCCAAGGTGTAGGTGCTGCCACAATAAACAATATTGAGTACTTGGTATCAAAAGGCAGTTGGGGGATTCAATCGTATAAAGCAGGTTTCAGTCTTACAAATCAGGGAAATTACTGCCAGGTTATAATGTGGGCAGGGCTGAGAGGGGACTGTTGAAAACAATGGAGGGGTTCAAGGATCTGGTGTCGCAACAGCAGCTGCAGTAGATCACTTGCCATGACTTCCTCACAAATAATAGCTGAAGGGGAGGCACTGGAACCTGGATCTCATTTTTGTGTGAAAAGTTTTGTGTGGGGGGGTGTCCTTTCATCAAAAACTTTTGCTGAAAGTTTAACAGGGCTGTGAGAGGTAGTTTGGCCTAGTGGTTGGGCCTGGAGACCAGGGTTCCCTATTCCCACTCAGCTACTGCCTCTCGGCCTGAGGTATTACAGGGTTGTCGTAGGGATACAAATCGGGAACGGGGAGAGCCAGGTACACCAGCCTGGATGAAAAAATGGATGAAGCCTAAATAAACTCGTAAGATGCTTATATCTCTTACCCACCTGAGTCACCTCTCAGTACTGACGCCTTTCACGCGAGAATGGCATGCTTGTGCGCTTGCACCCCCGCCTGAGGAAAACATAAGAGGCTTCCGCCCAACCGCAGCTCCCCTTAAAACCCTGGAATCCCGTGCCGTTGCTATGGGCAACCGTCACTTCCGCCCAGGTGAAGACCGGCAACCACAAACACCAAGCCTGGAAAGCCCCGGAAGCTCAGCCGCCGGGGACAGTCTTGCCGCAGCTATATCTATGCCTTCTCCCTCATATCCGCTTCCGTGTCGCAGGGGGCGCCGCGCACCCAGTCAGATTGCTCCCTCGCTTCCTTCGCCCCGCCCCTGCCGCTGTAATTGGTCTTGCTTTGTCTCCCGCTCGTTTTCTTTTCCCCCCGGTCGGCTTACTCTCTTCTTGACTTTGGAGGGGCTGGGGAGCCTCGCTCGTCCTTAGCCGGTCCCATCGGCGCAGGATATATGTGTGTGCGGCGGGTCTGCTCAGCATAAGGTGGACGTGGGGGACGGGGTGGGTGGGCGGAGTGGTTACAGGCGCCTCACACTCACCCCCTTCCCAAATAGGGCGGTGGGGACCTAAGTGGTGGTTTTGCATCGTATGTGTATATGGAACACGGGTATCGCCACACAGTGTGTGCGTGTGTGTTGTATGTACGTCAGTAAATACAGTATATGAATGTATTCGTAGGAATTATTGTTCCATGTGCTGGCGGCGGCCTTACAGTAGTTCAACTCAATGCAGTTTAAAACAACATAGAATCACATAAATACTACTACGTATAGTGATCCTAATTTATAAACTTTATGTGTGTTAGTGTATATGTTTAAGTGTATACATCTGAAATATGTATTTTGTGTGATGTATGTATAATGTGAAGGTATGAATTGCTGCGCGGGTGGTGCTGTGGGTTAAACCACAGAGCCTTGCCGATCAGAAGGTCAGTGGTTTGAATCCCTGCAACGGGGTGAGCTCCCGTTGCTCAGTCCCTGCTCCTGCCAACCTAGCAGTTTAAAAGCACGTCAAAAGTGCAAGTAGATAAATAGGTACCGCTTTGGCAGGAAGGTAAACGGCGTTTCTGTGCGCTGCTCTGGTTTGCCAGAAGCGGCTTTGTCATGCTGGCCACATGACCCAGAAGCTGTATGCTGGCTCCCTCGGCCAAGAAAGCGAGATGAGCGCCACAACCCCATAGTCAGTCATGACTAGACCTAATGGTCAGGGGTCCCTTTACCTTTACCTTTACTTTTAAATGCACCAAACGCAGCAGGGACTTGAGTGTAAGTGTGCGTGTGATATATTTATAGAGAGCGCATGCAAAACTGTTAGTAATTGTCATCAGTGTATGATTTTAGTGATTAACAGGATCTTACCAGGGCTGTATGAATAGTTAAAAATGTCTTTTTATATTTATATATGCACCACACAAACCGTTATGTTTATTTATGTGTGTATGGTTAGATAGATAAATGAATATAGGACCGCCACAGAAATGCAGGAAAACAGCATCAAGTATAGGCTAAAGAATTTAATTGTGTTAAAGGTGCTTCAAGACATTCTTTGGTTTATGCTGCAACAGAGCAGCACAGCTGCCTACTGGAAGTTGAGTAAATGCCAGTTTTGTGCAAGCTGACCTTTGAACTTGTGTGGGATGTAGGAACAGCATTTGTCAGCTTGAGAACGCATATGAGACATTGACTTTGATGTGTTTCAGCTCACAAAGGTTTTGTTTTATCCTTAGATCTGATAGTGTTGGATCTGCGGAGGTTGTTGAAGAGTGTAGCCGCAGCATGGCTAGTGGTCCCAGTAGCACAACCCCAGGATGGAAGCAGATGTCTTGGCGGAAGAGGCCACAGAGTGTCGTGGCTTGGGAGAGCAAAGCTGAATGGGACCAAGTAATGGTGGGCCTATACTGTGGGGACCGTGAGATACAACAGGATGCGTTGGACCGAATATCTGCTTGGAAAAGCAGGTAAGAGGGAATGTGAACAGGTTATAGAGACAGCAAGCAGCGTGGGGAGGTACCTGAAGTGCAAGGGAAGGATGGCAGGGGATAAGGTGAGTTAGACTCTATCCCAGAGCTTTCCAAACATTACATGTTGGTGACACACTTTTTAGACATGCATAATTTCGCAACACAGTAATTCGGCAAACTGAAGGTTAAACTATCCCCTTTCAGTCCCGGGAGAAGTGCGGGGAGTATTCACATGGCACATCTACACACTGCAACTGACACACAGTTTGGAAACCTCTTCCCTATCCTATGATTGCTAGGGGTGAAGACCTCTGTCCACTCCTCCTCTGCTTAGCAGCACCTATTCTTTTCTCAGTCCCAAGCTCTTTGCTTTTCACTTGAATTTAGATCAGTGGTTCTCAAACTTTTTTTCTCTGGGACACACTTTCAGAATAAAAATTTGCTTGCACCTCACTAAATTTTTTATTGATAAGAAATGCATTGGAAAACAAAAAGAAACAGCTCCCATCAATGCTTGCTTTATAACATAGAGCATGAATACTTTATAATATGATTATGGGACATCCAGAAAATATAAAACAATGCAGCTACATAAGAAACATGAATCATTCTTGAAATATAATATAAATGAGCTTCTTACATATGTATCTTAACTACAGACTCAGTAAGAGGTGTGAGCTTGCTTTTGCCAGGTAATCTCATTTATATTAGGTCTAATTTGAGAGAAACAACACAAAGAAGTCTTTATCTTTTCTGATCTTTCATATTTGTTGAAAATCCCTGTTCACAAGGATTAAGTTGTGGAGAACTGTAGAATAGCCAATGCTCTTGAACAGAGGCATGGATTCTGCTTCTGGTTGCATATTTTTTTTAAAAAAATTTTTTTGATACTATACTACACTGAAATGTTTAAGTTACAGATAGGTAGCCGTGTTGGTCTGCCATAGTCAAAATAAAAAAAATTCCTTCCAGTAGCACCTTAAAGACCAACTAAGTTAGTTCTTGGTATGAGCTTTCGTGTTCATGCACACTATACTTCAGATGTATGTATCTGAAGAAGTGTGCATGCACACGAAAGCTCATACCAAGAACTAACTTAGTTGGTCTTTAAGGTGCTACTGGAAGGAATTTTTTCATTTTGAAATGTTTAAATGTTTCTTTGAATGTCCTTGAATCTTCCTGCCACATGTACCTTCCTCTGCTGCCACACCCTTTGAGAACCACTGATCTAGATCAAGGATGGGGAATTTATGGCACTCCAGATGTTGCTGGACTACAACTGATGTCATCCTTCTGGCTGATAGGATTTGGAATTCAACATTTGCATGACCACGAGTTCCCTACCCCTGATCTAGATCCTGGTCAATTTCACACAGTACCTATCTTTGGCAATTCCAGATGAAAAAAATGGCATACTTAAATAATTTTATTTGTGTGCCACTTTTCCACAGTTCAAGGAGTTCACAGGTCTCCTTGAGGAAGGGGTTTTCTTAAACTCAGAGTTTGAAAACTACTGCTCTAGGACAGCGTTTCCCAACCGGTGTGCCGCGGCACACTACTGTGCCGTGAGACACCGGCTGGTGTGCCGTGGGAGGGAGGCGGGCGAGTCGGGCGGCGAGAGGCGGCGGCGGCGGCGAGGATCCGCGTCGAGCCGGGGGCGGCTCCGCGGTGGTGGTGCCGAGCGGCGGGGCAGCTCGCGCAAAAGGGAGGAGCGCGAGACAGCGGAGGAGGAGGAGGCCGGCATGTCCGGGCAGCAGCAGCAACAGCAGCAGCAGCAACTCCCGGCGACGGCTCCTCCTCCGCCCGCTATCGCCGCCGCCGCCTCAGCTGCCCTCGCTCTGCTGCCTCCTCCCACCCCGGCAAGGGGAAGGGAAAAAACGTTCACTTTTGTGCGTCCCCCCCCCCCCCGCGTGACGCTGCGCGCTGACGTCACGGGGCGGGGCTTTAATGGTGGTGTGCCGCGAGATTTTTTTCCGGTAAGCAGGTGTGCCGTTGCCCAAAAACGTTTGGGAAACACTGCTCTAGGAGGTAAGTATATCCTTTTTGTCTTCAGAATGGAGACAACCCTGGCCTCACTGTGTTTCACACTTTAAACCTAGGTATGGGCATAGGATGCCATTAGCTGTGGAGTGCACTGCAGATCTGATTCGTTGTAAACTCCTAGATGCCTCTGGTGTTATGAAGTCCCATGAACTGGTCCTTACGTATGGTCTAGCTCTTGTGAGGTAAGAACGGGTAGACAGAGGAAGGAAGATTGGAGGGCTGGGAAGGGTGTTTGTGCTAGTCAGTAATTCCACACCCCTAGTGCTAAGCAGGGAGAGATTAGGCTTTCTTTGTAGAAAGCTGTCATACCATTATAGCATTTTCAGTCTATATATAATTCATAATTGCAGCATACCTTAAAATTCCAATCGTTAAGTTCTTGGGTGTTGTCTCCAGCTCAGGTTTACCCACAACTGAAATTCTGTTTTGATTTCAGTTAAGGTGAATAAATGTTTAGTAACTGAGTTGGCACATAGGAACCAACAGGTTCAGTTCTAGCTTGCATGAGAGAACTTTAATACAGCTATTCAATTAGATTTAAATAATAAAAGCAAAACCAGACAATCCAAGATGATTGATTTAAGGCATTTCACATTTTTAGAACTGCAGATTAGGAAAAAAGTAAAGTGTAAGGTTCCCAATTTAGTTAGATTAAATAATCTTTTTGGCAGCTGACACTGTTTGGGGCAAAATAAAAAATGTGACCCACAACTTTCTCTTATGCTAGCACAAATGAAGCTGCTCTATAGGCAACAAACATGTTTGCATCATCCAGCAACCATCAGATTTTGGAATTATATGACTGGTCTTCTATAAAATTCTGAAATAAATAGAGCAATATGTTCCCAGGTGAATTGTATAAAGGGTAATGCACAATGCCTTTGATTCAGTCTGATCCTCATATATGAAGATGGCCCTTTATCATCTGTTAAGAATTTACCAGTCAGATATTCTGTGACTGTAATTTGAAATCAAACTTAAGTATTTAAGGCATGTTTTGATTAGTATTGTGGGGCAGAGCTGATAGGTATAAAAGAATTCTGAGTATGTAATAAATTAGAAATGTTAATTTTAATCTTACAGTCAGAGACATGTACATTGTGCTCATACTGATTAAATCTATTGATACCCTTTAGTGTACCACATCAGATATTATTGACTTAACTTTTATTTATTTAATTTTTGTGGATTCACATTCAGTGGAGACTTTCAAACAACAGTTCAGGTTCAGTTCAGGAAAACAAAATAAAGCTTTATTCCAGTTTTATATTTTGACTGCATTCCTGGAAACATTTTTTTCAGACAAATGTATCATGAAAAACTAGAATCAGTTGTGTATTGGGGTATTTTTTTCTTTCATGTGCAGGTTTGTGAACCTCATCACAGAGCGGAAGCAGAAAACGGTTGTCATTCCACTGAGACGCCTAGCAAAAGAGGTAGGAAGGTTCCAGAGAATTAAGTCTCTGCAGGCTGCAGACATTATACACACACACACACACACACACACACACACACACAGAGGCAGACAGTTGGATAATGATGACACAGATAGTATTCATCTCCAGCAAATGTGAGGGAGGTATTACCCCTTGCCCCTGTGATGTTAATGACCATTTGGTTCTCTTTTATAGCTAAACATCCCAGTCTGGATTGTGAACCTTCGTCATGATTTGACCCATGGCAACCTACCTCACCTGGATGCTTGCCAAAAAGGTGAGTGCAGCTTTATATAGTGCTATCTGTGCCCATTCTGTGGGAGAACGGGCCAGACTCTAGAGGCTCCCACCTGGAGAAATGGAAGCAGGGGTAAATGGGAAGAATAGGTGACAAGGCGATTTACAAATAATTAAAATCAATTTAAAACTGAAAACAACAAATACATTTAAAATGATTCTGAACCTGTAACAAGTAAAGACTCATGGTAAAGATCCATTTATGCAGCTGGGGAAGCCTCTGGGAACAAAAATTATCTTCAGTTGCTTCCAGAAAGTGCAGATAGTGGGTGCATGTCATATCTCAACAGGAACACTGTTCCACAGAACAGGAGCAGCCGCACTAAAAGCCCTGCACTGAATTACCACAGAGTGGGCTTCTGAGATCTTTGGAACTTTCAAGAAAGACTCTCCCATAGATTACAGCCATCTACTGGGTATAAAAGGGAGTAAAGTTATGTGTACTTGGGCTTAGCTGGAATACAGTACGAGGGTAAGTGGGGGGCAGGTTTGCTAAAGGCTTCATGGAAGAGGTGTGTTTTGAGGAAGGGTTAGAAGCGAGGTATTCTGGAAAGGTATTTCCAGGCAGAAGGGGTAGTAAGAGACAAAGGTCGGCATCCTTTGAGGGAGCAGTAGATCTGCAGGTGATAGAGATGGACTGTCAGTCCTGCTGACAATCTATGTGCAGTACGATTGCGCGTTACATGCAGTTAACTTTCACAATTTCAACCTGACACAGTTGAAGGCAAACAGGTTGAAATTGCACAAGGCAAAGCAAAGCAAGACACAGAGTTACCTGGCATAGAAAAAGCTTTTAAGCTCTCTGCCTTGGGGGCCAAGGCCTGCTCAGCATGCTGGCTCTGGGATACTCTTTTGTGAGATCTTACAGACCATTACTAGCCTTCCAGAGCTGGCCCACTGGTTGGGCATTCCCTCCACTCCATGCAAACTATGGAGCTTTAAAGTTCTTTTGTTTGGAGTAAAGGTAAAGGGACCCCTGACGGTTAGGTGCAGTCAAGGATGACTCGGGGGTTGCTGCGCTCAGCTCGCTCTACTGGCCAAGGAGCCGGCGTTTGTCCACAGACAGATTCTGGGTCGTGGCCAGCATGACTAAGCCACTTCTAGCGAACCAGAGCAGCGCACGGAAACGCCGTTTACTTCCCGCCAGAGCGGTACCTATTTATCTACTTGAACTTGACGTGCTTTCGAACTGCTAGGTTGGCAGGACCTTCTGATCAGCAAGCCCTAGGCTCTATCGTTTAGACCACAGTGCCACCCCGTCCCTGCTTAGATTACCTGGCATGAAAAGAGCCTGTCTGCCTTGCTTTCTGGGCATGACCCACTCAGCATGTAGCTCCAGGAGTACTGGAGGTACATGTGGAACCATTACAAGTCTCGTGCTTTCGAGGACCTGTTTGATCAGAGATAACATTGGGACAAAAGAGACATTTAACTCTAATTCCACCTTCACCTACTGATCTTCAGCCCCAGTGGGCTGCTCTGCCTCACCAAATGCCTAACCGCTAAGTGCAGTACTTTATTATTTCCAGCAGGTGGTGCTGTACATTTAGGGCTTGGTAAATGCTTTCACCAATAGAAAAACTGGATGGTCTGAAGATCTGGACAGATAGAGTGTTCATTTGTAGGGGAACAGAAGGCAGTACAGTGGTACCTCGAGTTACATACCCTTCAGGTTACATACGCTTCAGGTTACAGACTCCACTAACCCAGAAATAGTGCTTCAGGTTAAGAACAGAAATCGTGCTCCGCCGGCGCAGCGGCAGCAGGAGGCCCCATTAGCTAAAGTGGTGCTTCAGGTTAAGAACAGTTTCAGGTTAAGAACGGACCTCCGGAACGAATTAAGTACTTAACCCAAGGTACCACTGTAGAGCATCACTCTGTAGATGGAAGAGAGGAAGTGCTAGCCTGTCTTTTTGCTCCAGCGGAGCCCCATGCTGGGCAAAAATTTGTTCCTGTCCAACTGTATGATTCTAATTCTACATAGTACCTTCCCTCCATAGACAAGTCTAAGAACAAGCTCATCCAGGTTGTGATCCACCAAGCTAGTTACAGTCATTATTTTACATTGTAGAGCACCATAAGTCCACTGGTAGGAAGGTAGTATATGGATGTATTAAGCAAATAAACCATGTGAAGATTCATATTCCAGAAATAACAAGAATGTATTTTCTTGGTGCCTAAAAGTTGACAGTGCTGGCACCAGGTGAACCTCCTTTGGGAGAGCATTCCATAACAGAGGGGCAGCCACTGAAAAGACATGCACTCTTGTTGTTGCCCTCTGCACATGTTTCCTTGTATGGAGCAGTTATGAGAAATTACTTGTAAATCTTTCACTTGACCAGGCTGCCTTTGTTTTACTATCCTCTCTATACTGTATATGTGTTGTCACCTCCAGGCTGTGATGTTGTCCTGGAATGGCTCCGGCAAACATATTGGAGCCGCCAGTTGGCCAATAACCTAGTAAGAGGATATGAAGAGGATGAGGATGAGGAATCGCCACTAGCAGGTACCGGGTTCATCAGCAGTATAACGGAGCCTGAAAAATTGGAGTCCCTCGACTGTCAGGGAAATGTGATGTTTCAAGGTGAGTATAGTCACCATGTGGATACACACTGCCACCCAATTACAGCTATGCTAAAATCCTGGATTTCTGCATTGTTTTCTTGAGGCAGGAAGCTGGGGGCAGAGAGAAGAAAAAAGGAGCTAGAGGTCAATGGTATGAACCTAGTAACAAGTCTGCATCTGTGAGAGAAGTTGAGGCATGGAATTGTCAATTCAAATGGAAATTGGGGAAATGAAACTAGGCACCTTGGGCCCCTAAGAAGCTTATAATACTCTGAAGTGTTGCCATTAGATTTAAAGAACTTATTCTCCAGTGTTTTACCCTTTCCTCCCCCACCTCCCCCAACCTTCATCTATATGGCAATTAAGCTTTCATGCTCAGTGTGCTCAATGTGAGCCCCAAACAGCGCTATGTGGCTCCTGGTCATCCCTGAGCAGGAACACCCATTTTGAAATACAGATCCCCCTTTGTGTTAATTAAAGCCAATAGGTAACTACTCGACTAATTAGAGTTTATCAAGCTGTTGCTATTATAAGCAGAGTAATTAGGCTGGGAAATAATAACATCAATGCTATCAATGGAGGCTAGTATAAGGCTCAGGATTGCTACTGTAGAGGGGCAAGGGAGGTGTGGCAGTGGGAACAGATTTTATAGGTGAAGGGGATTGAGATACGGATACACTCATACCCCTTCCGATCTGCGCCCCATCCCGAGGGACGAGGGTAGAGTGAGCAAGGATAATTCACCTCCGTCACTGGTGCTGTGCAATGCCAGGTCTATAGGCAACAAAACCGCCACCCTGCGAGATTTCTTTACCTCGCAGGGGACGGACCTGGCTTGTGTGACAGAGACCTGGGCTTGTGTGACAGAGACCAGAAGGGGAAACAGTTACCTTACAAGAGGTGACGCCCCCGGATTTCTCCGTCCTCCACCAGTCGCGGACTGTGGGCCGGGGGGGGGGGGAGGGTGGCATTATTAATCCGGGAAGATTGTTCCTTCAGGGCTTTGCCATCACCATCGATCCCTGGCATTGAATGTGTTGGCCTAGTGTGGGGTTCTGAGGAGAGCTTGGCTGTCTGGCTGGTGTACCAGCCACCTAGCGCACCAGCAGCCACCCTGTTAGGCCTACTGGAGGCAGTGGCTGACTGGGCCTTGGAGTTCCCTAACCTATTGATATTGGGGGACTTCAACATCCATGCTGATGCCACTCCCTCCTCACAGGCTCTCGACCTGGTGTCTTCCATGGCAACACTACGGCTCTCTCAGTTTGTTTTGGGCCCCACACATCAAGCAGGCCACACTGGATTTGATTTTTGGTGCATGTATAGATGTGATCATGTCCCCTTCGATGAAGGTGCCATGGTCTGATCACTATGCTCTGAAAGCCAGGATTGACTTTCCACCCCCACCCTGCTTAGTTGGCAAGCCGATTTGGGCTCGCCCGCGGAGGCTGATGGACCCTGATAGATTCCGTCAAGCCTTGCGGACCTTGCTCCCTCTGGCGACTCATTGACTGAGCTTGTTGAGGACTGGAATACCCAGCTCTTGGAGGCCATCAATGAGATTGCGCCCTCTGCGACCCCGCAGAAACCGGGCTCCCTGGTTTACCAAGGAGCTCCAGAAAATGAAGCGGGACCTCAGACGGCTAGAGCGAGTATGGTAGGGTGCCTGCGACAGAGCCTCAAGAACATCTTATAGGGTTTTTATGAAAACCTATGAGATGGCAGTGAAGGCCGCTAAGAAGTCTTACTTCTCAGCCTCCATTGCATCCTTTAGCTCTTGCCCGGCGCAATTATTTAGTATAATTAGGTCTTTAACGTCCCTGGAGGGACAGCCAAATTGAAATAACAATTTGACACATAGCTGTGAGTTATTTGTGGGCTTTTTTGGGGAGAAGGTCCTGTTGCTCCACCGTGACCTCGCTGCCAATTTGGATACAATAACAGAACTGGAGGCCCCTCGAGTGTCCTCGGGTCCAGTATTGGACCACTTTGACCGGATATCCCCAGCCGATGTGGACAGACTCCTCCGAGCTAGAAAGCCCACCACCTGTCCTCTTGACCTGTGCCCATCCTGGCTGATTAGAGCGTGTCCAGACGAGGTGCGGGGGCCCCTAAGGGGATATCATCAATTTGTCCCTTGGCACTGGGACATTCCCAGGGGAATTGAAGGAGGCACTGGTGCGCCTGCTCTTAAAGAAAATATCATTGGATCCTTTAGATCTATCCAATTACCGCCTGGTTTTGAATCTTCAGTTTCTGGGTAAGGTGATTGAGAGAGCAGTTGCTGAACAGCTTGATGGGTTTCTGGATGAAACATCAGCTCTCGATCCATTCCAGTCCGGCTTCCGCTCTGGTCATGGGACCGAGACGGCTCTGGTCGCCCTAACAGATGATCTCCGCAGGCAGCTGAATTGAGACGGGTCGGGGCTGCTGATTCTTCTAGACCTGTCAGCAGCCTTCAACATGGTCAATCACAAACTCCTGGACCACCGCCTTGCCAACGTCCTTCAGTGGCTGCACTCGTTTCTCTCTGGTCAGGGACAGAGGGTGGCGCTTGGGGGGAACTGTCGTTGCGCCACTCCTTGGTGTGTGGAGTGCCACAGGGTGTGATACTCTCCCCGATGCTTTTCAACATCTTTATGCGCCCCCTAGCCCAGCTTGTCCAGAGTTTTGGGTTGGGCTGGGCTGTCATCGGTATGATGATGACACCCAACTCTATCTGTTGATGGATGGCCATTCTGACTCAGCCCCAGACACACTGATCAGATGTTTGGAAGCTGTGGCTGAATGGTTACGTGGGAGCCGGTTGAAGTTAAATCCTTTGAAGACAGAGGTCCTTTGGCTGGGTTGGGACAATATGGGATTGGGGGGACAACTCCCATCTCTTGTGGGGGCGCAATTAGTGCCAGCACTGTCCGTTAAGAGTTTGGGTGTAATCTTTGACACCTCCCTTTCCATGGAGGTGCAGATTGCAGCTATAACAAAGGCGGCATTTTTTCATCTCCGCCAAGCTAAGCAGTTGGCTCCTTATCTCTCTCGCCCTGACCTAGCCACTGTGATCCACGCGACGGTCACCTCCAGACTTGATTATTGTCACTCACTCTACATGGGGCTGCCCTTGAGACATTTTGGAGGTCCCGGGCCACAGAGAGGTTAGGCTGGCCTCATCCAGAGCCAGGGCTTTTTCGGCTATAGCCCCGATCTGGTGGAACACTCTGTCACAAGAGACTAGGGCCCTGCGGGACTTGACGTCTTTCCGCAGGGCCTGCAAGACAGAGCTGTTCCACCAGGCCTTTGGCCAAGGCACAGTCTGACCCCCTCCTTTGGCGATCCTCGTAGAACTCTGGCCCACTGGTTGCCATTTGATTTTGAATTGATTTTAGAATGCTGTGTTACTTTTATTACTGTTAGCCGCTCTGAGCCTTATTTCGGCTGGGGAGGGCGGGATATAAATAAAATTTTATTATTAACCTTTCAAAAAAAACAACAACCCCACAAAATATTTCTACTGTATGTGCAGTTTTCTTTGCACGATGGCAGAGGTTACACCGATTATTCCATCATCTTTTAGGGCTGCTGTGGGGAAGCCTTCAACCCACAGAGCCTAATCAGGCCCATGTGCCCTCCCCATTTGGCTCTCCAAGCTGTTTTGGCCAAGCCACACCCAATTGCCCCACAGTGGACATCTAGTCCACAGGTAAAAGATCCTGCTTGCTGCTGAAAGCGTGGTTTGCAGGCACCAGCTGTGCCTTAACCTGATCTGATAATCTCTACAGCACTCGTAAAGGCACAGGGCTTTGCCATAGTTGGCAATCAGCTGATTTTCAGCACCTTAAAAGCACTGTGTCTGCCTGCATGGCGCAATTCAAAGCACACAGGGAAAGGAAAACGTTCACCTTAAGCTGTTGTGACATGGATTATTGTCTTGTTGCTAGCCCCACTTGCTTGATAGGTTTGGTCTGCAGGAGTTGGTGGGGGTAAGGATATGGCCCACTAGTCACCTTCAGTTCTTCACCCCTGCATTGAGTCATGCCGAAGCACTGAAATCCTGGGGCTTGCTGGAAATGAGGGTGTGGAAAGCATATTAGATGTCAGTTCACCATTCTTACCCTCATTGTACATGTCTTCATGGCTACTAGCTGCAGGGCTTTTTGGCATCCCTGCCTGAAAAAGGCTTCAGCTTCAGAAGCATCTCTCAACAAAAAGCAGCCATGCAGTACAGGTGACCTGCCTTGGTAGAAATTTAAGTAACTTTGGGGCCTAAATGGAGCCTAAGTGTATGAAGTGGTGCTGATGTGAAGAGGATGATACAGTCATTCCTGCAATTCAGTGTATTACCCAGAGCAGCCTTCACTAGTCTGGTGCTTGAGTGCCCTCTACCTGTTTTGGGCTACAACTCCCATCAGTCCCAGTTAGCATGGCCATAGGCAAGGGCTGACCTAGATGATGCCCAGTGCTTCTCATTTACTTCTGAGGAAATGTCACCCCATCAAGAGCAGGCCACTACCCATCCATCAGGTATAAGGAACCACCCACTACCACTGCCTCAGTCATGTCTGAATTGAGCTTCAGTTTATCAGCTCTCATACAACCATAGAATTGTAGAGTTGGAAGGGGCCTCAAGGGTAATTTTGCAGGGGGTTGGACTAGATGACCCTCAGGGGTCTTATGATGGAAAGAGCTCTTATGATGGAAATAATATCTAGTTATTTGTTAAATTAGCATCTTGCTGTTTGAAGAAATGGTGCTCAGGGTGTTTTGCATTTCATAGATTTCAAAACAATTACTGTCTGTCTTCTTTACTTGCCTTCCCAGAGAAAGTCGTGGAACTTCTGGTTTCCTATAAAAATCAACAATTTGAGGTAAGTTACACAGATTTGTACTTCCTGATTCATTTTTGAAGTAGTAAAATATAAAGCTCAAGAAGGTTTGCTCTATATACCACATTATATTTTCCCTGGACCTTTTGACAATGCATCTAGAGAATCATACTGAGGACTAAATTTCAAATAGGGAATTGTGCTCCAAATGTACATACTATATATCATTTAGATGTCATGCTAGAAGGGTGGAGAACCTCCCCAGTGGGGTCCAATTCAGTCAGAGAGGCCATGCCTACCCTCCTATCAGCTGATGCCACTTGAGAGGGTCAGAAGGAATAAGGCTGCATAGTGTTGGGTTCAGGCTCACAAAAGTGCTGCCTTCATGGAGGGCTCTCTTATGCTTGAACACAGCACTAAGTAGCCCTGTTTCTCTCATCTCTGTAAAGTGATTTTGGGAGTGGGGGAGAAACACAACTATGTTTTGCCAATTAAAGCAGCAAAGCTGCTGTCACTTGTAAACTCCAGCCTTACTTCTCATGTCCTTGTCAGTGGCAGGGAGTGGGGAAGCATGCAGTTTGCCAGCCTCATTCAGCGCTCCCAAATGTGCTGGGACATATGGCTGACACAGTATCCCTTGTGGTGTGGTTCCTAGGTAGCAACTCCATGCAAAGGATTTTGACAGCCCACCTGCCTGTTCAATTTGGCCCATGAGGCTGATCCCAATAAGGATCTGACCCGTGGAGCCAGAAAGTTGCCTCACCCCAGTTCTCATCATTGAACATAATAAAGAGGTAGATTGATTGATTCCCTGCCCTTTCTTACTGGTACAGATCATGAAAGCCCATAAATTCTGCACTGGCAATGGATGACCCATCCCTGAATGCTGATGGATAGATCCAGTGAGGCTATTTTTCACTGGCCGCCTTACTCCTGGTTTCTTTTTTACCGTTGGTGTTGTACAGCACAATTCCTCCTGTTTATTTATATGTTCATAAATATATATCTACTTGTGTCATAAAAATGTATCCAAGTGGTTTACAGCAATAAAACATAAAATGGTACAGTACAATAGAAACCATATTAAAAGGTTAAAAACGGATATCAATTAACTGTTGTGGAACATTTTATATTTTAATTGCCTACATAGGCATGACAGAATATAAAAAGCTTCAGCAGTGGCTATTTAAAAGTTGTCACAGAAGGCACCTGCTCGATCTCTGTTGGCTGAGTGTTCCCCAGGACTAGGCCAGTGAAACTAAAGGCTCAGTTTCGTGTTGGCAAAGGAGCCTCACCAACTTAGGGAACAACCCAAGATGCTCCTGCAGATTATCTCAATTATCAAGCTGGGGTATAAGCGTTTAGGCAATTCCCAAGGTGTCCTGGACCTAAGATATTCAGAGCTTTGCAAATTAATGCAGGGACATTGAACCTGGCTTAGTATTAGATGGACACCCGGTGCAGCTGTTTTAACAGTGGTGTCATGTAATTCTTGGCCAGATGCCCTCATCAGCAATCTGGCTGCCACATTCTGGAGCTTCTGAACCATACCCAAAGGCAGCCCCACATACAGCAATCCAGCCTTTTAATTGAGTCTTTCTCTTTGTGTTAGGTTCTCCAGCAACAGCAGGACATCAATCAGGTCTGCAAATTGTGGTACAACTCTTCTGCAGAGATACAGTGGATTGTGGCCCAGGTGAAAGAGTTGTTCCTAGAGAACAGGTAAGGAAGGACTTTAACCTAGTGGAGACTGAGGCCCACAGTGGCAGGTGTCTACCATGCCTGCAAGTACATAGCAATTGATGCATGATATTTCCCAATTAGATACTATGCCATGGTAACAGAGCCCCACCTATGAAGGCAGGGGAAATTAGTTTGCATGTGTAAATACGCAGGAGCAGCCATGCAAAGTTATACCAAAGTGTCTTTTTCTGCCAGCCTTGAGCAGAGTGAGGGGACACAAATAGCAGACACAGGAAGCTGCCTTATACAGAAGCATACCATTGGTCTTTCTAGCTCAGTGTTTTCTGAACCAACTGGTAGTAGCTCTCCAGGATTTCCAGCAGGTTCCATTTCCAGCGCTGCCGTGAGATACCAGGCATTGTACCTCTGTATGCAAAGTAGATGCTGTACCACTGAGCTATAGCCTTTCCCAGGAGAAAGTACTGAGCATGAGGCCTAGAGCTGTGAGAGAGCTGTCCAGTAGGAACTGAATGTCAAGAGCAGATGCTTTGACAAGAGACCAGGAATATTAAGGGAGCTGACAAAAGGTCAACGTAAATGGACTCTCCATGCCCTTTCTTCTGCTAAAAAATTGATATTAATTCACTGGAAACATAATACCATGGCTCCCTTCAATCAATGGATAGAAGATATGATAACTCTAGCAACATATGAATGGATTGCTTTTATACACAGATTGTGTATGGTTAAATACAATGATATTTGGAATCCATTCATAGAGTATAATGTCTTGTTAGTAATTTTAAATTTATTGGATTAATTGTACAGTCGTACCTTGGTTGTTGAACGCCTTGGTACTTGTCTGTTTTGGCTCCCAAACGCTGCAAACCCGGAAGTGAGTGTTCTGGTTTGTGAACATTCTTTGGAAGCTGAACATCCGACGCAGCTTCCAATTGGCTGCAGGAGCTTCCGGGTCACTGCAGAGTGTAACCTGAAAACGCTCAACCTGAAGCATATTTAACCCGAGGTATGACTATTCACATTTCCTTTTTTTCATATTATTTTTTCAAAGAAAACTTTTAATAAAATATAAATACAGTGGTACCTCAGGTTACATACGCTTCAGGTTACAGACGCTTCAGGTTACAGACTCCACTAACCCAGAAACAGAACTCAGTTAGCTGTAGCTGGGGCTTCCCAGAGAGCTTTGCTCTAAGCACTGAACAGCTGAGGGCTGACGGTTTCATAAGGAGACCTGATGACTTCCTGCTTCAAGGCTATGATTGGAGCATGTGCTGGCCTTGTCTCCTTTTCCCAAATAAATGGAATGAAATGAGAGACTTTGGGATGTCTAACGTGCACCGTTTGGGCTTAGGCACAGTGGTTCTAGCTTTAAACGTTTGTAGGAAATAAGATTTACCATGATTTTACCATCTTATCACACTCCGAGTCCGTCTGCTTAGTGGCCTTTTGTGGGTGCCAATTGACTACTTTTTCCATAGTATTTAGGCCCATTAAGAGATTCTGGCCCAGTTTGAACAAAACAATACAGTACTCTTCACTTGACATTCTCTCTCATGTATGTTTAGGAACTAAATGTGTGCATTCCCTCCCGGCACTCTTGGTGCACCTGTCCTATCCCCAGATATCCATGGATAGAATGTTTTGTGGGTAAAATATACATAGGCTCAGGCTGCCGGCTCACTGCCTAGATTTTATCTGGGCTATTGATTGTAGTGTTCAGGTTCATGCACATTTGATTTTACACACATGCACTCGCTATTCACATATTCCCATTTGTGAACACAAGAGAGGGAGTGAAAGGTGCATTCTTACTCCCATATGTAGGGGGGAAGAGTATTGTCAGGACCACCATGCTGTGAAGGAGAGAAGGTTGTGTCAACCTCCTAAATATCTGCAGACAACGAACTTGTGCCCTCTTATCTCTGCAGATTGTGGAGTTCTCTTAGCAACTGTTCTGTTTGCATTATTCCCTGACAGCGCAGAAGATATGCTTCAGTGTTCTGTTCTGTTATTTACATTTCTGAGACCTTCTTTTAAGCATGTCCTGTTGTTTCTTGATAAAGCGGAATTTGCTTTTGGCACTTAGCATTTCAGCAGGGCCTCCTATTTTCTAGTGATGGGCAACAGGAAGTGTAGGAGGCAGCTGTGCAACACAGGACAACCACCCCACCTCTAGCTTGCTTAGGAGTCCTGGATGAGAGAACACACCACAGTGCATGCTTGTAACACATTTACACAAAAAGTGAAGGGAAATGTGTTTCTGTTGAGGCTGCTCTCTTCACAGGCAAAAACTTGTCCAGCTCAGAGCGAAGTAGAGGGGAGAAAGAGATCAGTAGCCACAAGGCTGCAGTTGTTGTTTTGTCGCGTCCGACTCTTTGTGACCCCATGGACCAGAGCACGCCAGGCACTCCTGTCTTCCACTGCCTCCCGCAGTTTGGTCAGACTCATGTTGGTACCTTTGAGAACACTGTCCAACCATCTCGTCCTCTGTCGTCCCCTTCTCCTTGTGCCCTCCATCTTTCCCAGCATCAGGGTCTTTTCCAGGGAGTCTTCTCTTCTCATGAGGTGGCCAAAGCATTGGAGCCTCAGCTTCACGATCTGTCCTTCCAGTGAGCACTCACAGTTGATTTCCTTCAGAATGGGTAGGTTTGATCTTCTTGCAGTCCATGGGACTCTCAAGAGTCTCCTGCAGCACCATAATTCAAAAGCATCCATTCTTCGGCAATCAGCCTTCTTTGTGGTCCAGCTCTCACTTCCATACATCACTACTGGGAAAACCATAGCTTTAACTATATGGATCTTTGTCAGCAAGGTGATGTCTTCTTTTTAAGAGGCTGCAGTAGCATTTTAAATTGCTATATCATGTGATTTGTGGTGTTCATCTGGGTCTATCTCCTGCCCAAATACAAGGCAATTCACCCACCAGCTCTTTTTCCCAGATCAGCTGTCACAGTCCAGGGCACTGCATGCTATGGGCAGAGAGAGTAGGTATTGGTTTAGCATTTGACTAGCAAAAATTACAGCCTGTCGAATTTGGGCCAGTTATTTTAAAGCATTAATTAGTCTGAACAGTAAACAATAACAGAGAGAACTGTGCTGACTACAAAAACTGTCCGAGGAGTGCAGGAAGCTGCCTTATTTCAGTATAATCACTGCTAGTAACCACCGGTAGCTTTTTCTTCCACAAATTTGTATAAGAATAAATCCTTATTTTTCTAGCCCAGTATGGTCAACTCTGGCAGGAAGAGCCTCTTCAAAGTGTTAAGTGGAGGTTTTCCGTCATTTACTACCTGATTGTCTGCAGTTGCTGAGGATTGAATCTGAGCATTTGTAGGCCAAAAAAGGTGCTCTCCTTGTCTGTTTCTAGAGGCCTGATTTTATTAGGACAACAGCTCAAACAGAGCCTGTTCCTCCCAATAAATATATGAACCTAGGAAGCAGCCTTGGATCGAGACTCTTGAGAGTCTGCAGACTCCGAGGGTCTTCGGTAGAAGATCTTTCACATCTACTAACTGCTAATGAGAAGGATTGAGCCTGATATCTTCTACGTATATGGAAAACAGGTGCTCTGCTGCTGAGCTGTGTCCTCATCCCATGCATCAGACTGCTGTGACTAATTGCATTTGTTTGTTTTATGATTTTTTCTGAGCTTTGACTTCAGTCTAGAGATTCCTGCAGAGTATAGTTTATTGTGATGCCAAGAGTGTCAGTAGTTGGCAATTTCTTACTGCAACCCAATAACAGGTAGTCTGTTGAATATGGCTGGGACTAGATATTACAGTTTCCTTCCGAAAACAGTCACTTTGTCTCCTTCTGTCCCATGGTAATGTCTAGGGAGGTGAAATGTGTGATGGGAGTGGTGTTGCATCGCAAGGCTCGCCTCTTCCATGTGTGAGGATGGGGAAAGACAGTGCTAATAAGACTGTGTTGCATTCTGTTAGTGCCAGAGAGATGGGGAGGAAGTGTGGGGCTTTGGTCAATGGCTCCAGAAGATTCCTGGCAGCGACCCAAGCCATAGGTTGCTGCCAGCTCCTCTCCCACCGGAGCAACAGAGGAATACAGATAAACAGTGCTGCCAATGGCACATTTCCTCCCTCGCCACTGCCCATGTGTTCTCAGTTGATTGAACCCTGATTCCAAGCTGGAGCCCACCCAGAGGGTCACTCCGTTGAGGGCCTTGGAGAACCTTCAAGCAGCCCAATATCCTCTGCTTTGAAAAAAATATCTTTAACTGCTGATAAAAATCCTTCCAAGGCTAGCAAATCTAAAACAAGGGAGTAACTATTACTTTGTGTTCAGTATGTCAGGAATCTTGAAATAGGGCGTAAATTATTTTGCTTGAAACCTTGAACGTTTGAGAATGATACTGTGGTTTGATAGATGACACAAACTTGTGAGTCTGCCAACAATCTCCAGCACCCAGGTGGCCCAAGTGAATGAAGTTTAGAATTTACCCTGTCTGGAGGGTTGATTGTAGGGTTGACCCATTGAAATGCCACAAAAGGGACGTGTTGCCCAGTTTACAAATGCAGGAGTATGACGTGGAAAGACATAAGTTGAAAGTTGGACTGTCCTGCTTCAGAATGTAGGTTACAGGGGAATCCCAGGTTAGACTCAGTTCCATGTAAAACGAATGAATCTCTGCATGTAAAAATCTAGCACACTCATTTCATGCTAGATTCTTATTTGCATGATTTTTATATTATATTTTATATAGGTTGGTCATTTGAAAACGGCATGCATCACCTTCAATCTAAAGTGATGCAGTGCATTCTACCACCTCATTTCTGGAGCATGTGTAGACCAGGCCTTTGGTGTATATGGACAGGTGTATATGGAGCCAATTTCAAAGGCTGCTTTTTCTTACTTGGTTCTCTCTCTACAAGCAGGGATGTCCATATGGCTGGGGCAACCCAGTCAGATGGACAGCATATAAATAATAAATTATGACAATGATGACCTGTGAAAATGCTTTTCTGTATGAGGGCTCTGAATTTTTTTTTCTTTCAAGAAAATGCTAACAAAATGCTGGCAGTGCTGCCTCAATAGTATCTCCCCAGAAAAACAACAACACCAGAGGTAGTATTGGAATGAAGTATTGAAGGATGTTGCAAAGTTAATAGGATTATTAAAAATAATTGTTGTGCACTCATAAAGTATCTGTATCCATATATATAAACACCGATACACATATACCTCAATACTGGCTATTCTGATATGAACCAAGTGGCCAACAAATTTGGAGGTGTATAGAAGTCAAAGAAGACTAGGCTCAGTAATGTCTGTTTTTTCTGCTTTTGAGGGTTATGGTTCTTATGGCATAGTCTTCTTTTCAATTAGTCTCTTATGAATGCTAGTGCAAATCATCTTAGCTTGAAGCGTATAGTTATCTTCAAGCAAATCATCTTAGCTTGAAGATAATAGTTAGGTTGTAGGTGCTGGCTAGGGCTGATGGGAATTGTGGGTGGTTGCTAAACAACTCCAAGCATGCCTGGAGGATGTGGACCATTTGGATCCCTTCCAATCGGGATTCAGGCCTCACCACGGAACTGAAACTGCCTTGGTCGCACTGGTCGATGATCTTCGGCGGGCTAGGGACAAAGGTGAGAGCTGCTTCCTAGTTCTGCTGGATCTCTCAGCGGCCTTTGACACCATCAATCATAACATCCTTATGGACCATCTAGAGGGGCTGGGGGCACTGTTATACTGTGGTTCCGCTCCTTTCTTCTGGGCCGTGTCCAGAAAGTGGTGTTGGGGGATGAGTGTTCAGACCCCTGGGCTCTCACTTGTGGGGTGCCTCAGGGTTCCGTCCTCTCCCTCATGCTTTTTTAATAGCTATATGAAGCCGCTGGGAGAGATCATCAGGGGGTTTGGGCTGGGTGTTCATCAGTATGCAGATGACACCCAGCTCTACCTCTCGTTTAGATCAGAATCAGTGAAGGCAGTGAAGGTCCTGTGTGAGTGCCTGGAGGCGGTTGGAGGATGGATGGCAGCTAACAGATTGAGGTTGAATCCTGACAAGACAGAAGTACTGTTTTGGGGGGACAGGGGGCGGGCGGGTGTGGGGGATTCCCTGGTCCTGAATAGGGTAACTGTGCCCCTGAAGGACCAGGTGCGCAGCCTGGGAGTCATTTTGGACTCGTAGCTGTCCATGGAGGCGCAGGTTAATTCTGTGTCCAGGGCGGCTGTCTACCAGCTCCACCTGATACGCAGGCTAAGACCCTACCTGCCCGCAGACTGTCTCACCAGAGTGGTGCATGCTCTAGTTATCTCCCACTTGGACTACTGCAATGTGCTCTACGTGGGGCTACCTTTGAAGGTGACCCGGAAACTGCAATTAATCCAGAATGCGGCAGCTAGACTGGTGACTGGGAGTGGCCGCTGGGACCACATAACACTGGTCCTGAGAAATCTGCATTGGCTCCCAATACATTTCCGAGCACAATTCAAAGTGTTAGTGTTGACCTTTAAAGCCCTAAACGGCCTTGGTCCTGTGTACCTGAAGGAGCGTGTACACCCCCATCGTTCAGCCTGGACACTGAGATCCAGCGCCGAGGGCCTTCTGGCGGTTCCCTCATTGCAAGAAGTGAGGTTACAGGGAACCAGGCAGAGGGCCTTCTCAGTAGTGGCGCCCGCCCTGTGGAACACCCTCCCTTCAGATGTGAAGGAAATAAGCAGCTATCCTATCTTTAAAAGACATCTGAAGGGAAGTTTTTAATATTTTAATATTTAATGCTGTACAGTGGTACCTCAGGTTACATACACTTCAGGTTACATACGCTTCAGGTTACAGACTCCGCTAACCCAGAAATAGTGCTTCAAATTAAGAACTTTGCTTCAGGATGAGAACAGAAATTGTGCTCCGGCGGCGCGGCAGCAGCAGGAGGCCCCATTAGCTAAAGTGGTGCTTCAGGTTAAGAACAGTTTCAGGTTAAGTACAGACCTCCAGAATGAATTAAGTACTTAACCCGAGGTACCATTGTATTGTTTTTAACATGCGATTGGGAGCCGCCCAGAGTGGCTGGGGAAACTCAGCCAGATGGACGGGGTATAAATAATAAATGATGATGATGATGATGATGATGATGATGATCTGAAAAGACTAGAGGGCACCGGGTTAGCCAAGGCTGTTGTAGATGTTCTTCTGGGTGAGAAATTTAAACCAGATCTCAAGCTCTTAAGGGATGTGAATATGAGTGGTTTTGTTTTTGCTTCCTCTTCTCCCTCAGTTTATTTTATTATACTTTTATTAAGTAGAAATTGCCGCCTGATTGAAGTGCCATGTAGCGTCAGCTGCATAGCAACTGGAAAATTTCCAACATCCAGGGTGTGGGGAAGTACTTTGAAGAAGTGGATAGCATTTAGAAAGCAACAACTTATTGGTGCAATCCCCTCGCTTAAAACATCTGCGTCCTCTTGATGAGACATGATGATTGTTCCTCAGGTGACCTTTGGGGAAAGAGGCCCACGTCAGAGTTATCTTTCCCTTCAGGTCATTTAGGTTTTCACCCTTTTTCATGCGTACATTGGGTAATGAAAGAGGGGAAGTGGGGGGGAGAGCGATGGAAGGTTTGACTTTGACGTGTTCCTTGACCTCCATGCATTAAAGTATTATCTGCACCATGGAGAGCCAATGTCTTTCCCTCAGGATGTTTATTATTTGTTTATCAAATTTATATGCTGTCCTTCATCTGATGATTGCAGGACAGTTTACAGTGTAAAAGCAAACAATATAACAAACAAAACAACTGCCCCCACCCTCAACTGTCTAAAAGGCCATAGATTGTTTATTTAGTCAAAGGTCTGGAAATGTTTCAAGCCAATGTCTTTTACAGAGGCAGCATCATCTTATTGTAATCCTAACTACTTGCAACGTCTGGAGACATTTTTGCTATTTGTGAGTACGGTAGCGGAAAAAATAACAAATTGGAACTTTCTTTTACCATTTCCTTCTCAGTATCAGAAATCATGTAATAAGCAATCACCAGTGCACAATGTCTTATGGTAATGCACTAAGCAACAGAATGCTCAATCTGGGACCCTCCCACTTCCCAGGTACCAGATTACACATGTAGAAGTAGGCTTCATTCAGGTGCTCCTTTTAAATGCATGGGGGTCAAGAGTGGGGAGCAGTGGGCGCATCTCTAGTCTGCAGCATTCATTTGTACTCAGTGTTAAAAAAAAAGAAAAAAGAGCTAGTTGTTATCCAACACCAACTGATGGTCTATTGTGTTTGTATGTTGTATGCTGCTTTGGTGCTTAAATATGAGAAGCAGTATATAAATTTATATAATGAATAGAATACTGTAATATCACAAGAACTTTTAAGTGGTGTTGGAGAACATCTGGACATTGGGCCTGATAACTTGCCCCAAGCATACTAATCAGTTTTGGGCAAACTCTGACCACCTTTCCCATACTTGTAGAAATTTCCTTTGCAGCTGTGGCTTGGAAGTTTTGATAACCAGATGTCTTATTACATCAGGTAATTGGTAGGTGAGTGGCCCACAGAGAGCCACTTCTGGATGCAGCCCTCCAAATGGAAGTGATTCTCCTATAAAATAAAATAAAATTCTGTGTAGTAAGATTGACATCACATATTGATAGCCACCCTTTACTATATATTTCCTATATATTTTGGAATGTTGTTTGTCTGTTTGCTGTACATTTGAACACCTCTTAAGACAGCCTTTGCCAACCTGGTTGCTTTCCAGGGGCTGAAAGGAGTTGTAGTCCAAAACATCTGGAGAGCATTTGGTTGGCAAACACTTTCTTAAGATATCATAACCCAATTTTGCATTATCATTCCTGAGATCTATGAGCAGGTTTTCAACTATATTTAGATATGAGTAGATGCTATTTGAATCAAGATGGTGGGCAGAACCTTGCAAAACTCATGCCACCCCTACTTTCCTAGAATTTCTTAGCAATATCGGGTACAAGGCTACTAGTAGCAGAATCACTGAGGTCATATTCTTCAAGATGTTGATAGTTTAATGTTCAAGATTCTTAGTCACATTGGTGTTCTAGCAGAAACTGGGCTACTGGGAGGTATATATATATAGACATATGGAGAGAAGGTGTACCTGTTCTGGACATGGATGGGCATGGAAACCAGGAAGGGGGTTTCTCCATGGGTCACCTGAGCTCACCATAGAGGGTTGAGGTTTGTGACTGAGCAAGAAACTCAGGTTTTGGTTCCCCATTTCATTGGGAAGAATTTCCTTGGTTTCAGAGACATGATAAGAGCTGGGCCCATTACCTTCCACAAGCTTGAAACCATCTGTTTTAAATAGCCTGCAGCTTTTTAGAGGCCAGGAGTTGAGCACTTTCTCTCTGTTGCAGGACTTCTCCAGGCTCTGAACAGACTTTGTGAAGAAGGGGGTGGCTTTTGCTTTCTTAAAATTACCAGGGTAAAGAAATATATGTTTATGAAGGGTGCGGGAATATGATCAAGTGCACCTCTCCCTCTTTCTCTCCCTCCCTTTTAAAGAAGTAGTCTAAGCCTTCCATTGTTGCCAGATCAGGGCAGAAATGCCTGTTTGTTAAATAAGGGGTTTGTACACTCCAGGACGTGGGGCTGGTCATTGGCTGGGATCACCACACGCCATCCTGGGCTGCTGTGGATGTCAGCTCTAGCAGTCTCCCTTATTATTTCATAGATGAAGTTCTGAATAAGCACCAGCTTCTGCCAGTGCATCGCAATGTCCCCTGACAAAGCATTGCACCACAACATTTGTAGAGACTTTAAATGGTGTTGTTACCATTGCCGCAGGGGCCCAGCAATGGAGGGGACCCACCTGAGGGCATTTTGATGAGGTACCACCACATCCCCAGAGCAGGCCCTGTGGATGGAAAGTCCTTGAGCATGAGCTCGTGGTAGGATAAAAATGGAATATATGAGAGACAGTTGCAAAAAGCAGTGTTTGTGTTTATGTCCATGCGCTTAACCTTCCCCCCCTGCCTGCTGCTTCTCTTTTGTAAGTCTTCCACTTCAGAGCTGCTTATCCGCCAACAGGTTTGAAGGTCAAGTGGAGAAAAGCAGCAGGCAGCGGCAGTGGAGGCAGGGCTGGTACTGTTCAGGGATGCTTCTGATAGAAGAAGTGAGAGCCAGCTTCACTGATGCCTTTTGAGAAGGACTGTGGTTCAAGTGGTAGAGCACATGCTTTACATTCAGAAGGTCCCGGGTTCAACCTCTGGCATCCCCAGACAGTGCTGGGAAAATCTGGAGAGCTGCTGCTAGAGACTAAAACCTGAGATCTTTTGCATTCACCTTTCCGACCTGCTTCCAGGTTTTGGTGCCAGAAAGGTAATAGTAAGGGGGTGGGTGGTAGGTGGGAGGGAACAGAGAACATGGAATTAATGCTGTTTTATAATTTGCTCCAGCATAGCAGCATCATAGCAGTCCCTGAGCAATTGACCAGAGGCCTACTTACCCCTTGTTCATTTTGATCTGTTGTTCATTTCCCAGTTTTTGCAGAAACATGCCTTTTGAATTATAGTACAAGCTGCTATTTTTACAGCCTGGGGGAGAAGCTGTGTCTATTTACAGCAACTGGAACTGATGCACTGACTACAATGACATCTTCCCTTTCCAACTAGAAGTTTCCTTTTAGAAACTAACACTATTATATGACACTTCCAGAAATGAGATTTGTCTCCCCATCCTCTTTTATTAGCTGTAGTATATTCCTGTTTTAGAAACAGATTCCTCCTCCCCCCCTTTTTTGAAACCCCCACAACTTTATTGAACTTCTATATAGAGACTCAAACTGTATTATTGTGGATGTATCAGTGGGCTGGTTCTGATCCTCTCAGCAATAGATTGGAGAATTGGAAGTAAGTGTAGGATGTGTGTTTCCTTTCCTCAATTTTGGTTTCCACAACTGGCAGCTTCACTCCAAACCAGAACAGAAAAGCAAAAACGTTCTTCAGATGTAATACCAAACTATGAAATTGTGGGATGAGTTTTAATAGGTAGAAGAAAATAGATTAATTGCAATATATCCCTCCAGGCCACATGTGTGGGTTGAACAGTTTTAACATTCCACCCTTGGCAGCAAAAACTCCTATGCTAAAAGCATAGGAATTAGGCTGTAAAGGCTCATTTTGAGCAAGTCCACCTAATGAAATAAGCAACCTTCTCACTTCTTATCCCACTCAACAAACAATCAGGCAACAACTTATAAAGTATATTTAAAATAAGATTTACTTGCTTTGTAATCATGCATTGGTTCACAGCAATGGCAGCATTAAAAAAATATCCCGTAGGCAGTATAGCACATGCCTGACACTGGAGCAAGCGGACTGCCCTCATCGCTGGTCAAAGGATGAGAGAGAGAGGAACAGGAAGGAATATGTTGCTTCCTCTCCAAGAGAGGAAGGGAAATGACATCACATAGAGCCATTTCTACCACTTGTATTTCTATGGTCTGAGTATCTACCTATCAGCAATACAGCTCCGTTGACTTAGCCCCTTCTCATGCTATGTGGGAAGAATATGCATTTGTTAGGTTTGGCTGCTAATCTCCCACAGGAATGGCATAAGAAAAACATTCCATTTCCCTAGCATATGAAGATGAGAAGAAATTCTGGTTTGTGATTGGATCCTAGTTTGTAGGCAGGTGCAAACAGTCATTTGGCCATTGGAATGTACCAATGAACTAAGGTTAATAGCTACACCAAGATCAGAAGGGAAGGAGGAAGTGTGCAATCTACTCAAGCCTTGTTCTTTCTAATGGTTTGGCATTAAATAAGCACAATTGAAGAAGGTTGGGTTATACCAATGGTGTCTGGTGCTCATATGGAGTGGTAGAGCGGAAGGAAGGAAACTCACTGAGATTTGTAATGACTCTAGGGAGGCTATGATCGAAGTGTTGCTTGATGATGGCTTTCTCATCCCAACCACGGAAGAGCTGAACATCTTGAATATTGAACATCTAGGTTAGTGCTCTAGATTTCTCTTTTCTTTTGGCACAGATGTGTGCACATGGTTTCAGCAGTTGACCACTCAAAATAAATAAAACAAATCTGTGCTACATCCTAGCAAACTGGAAACCGTATTACCATTTTAAGTAATATAAATTAATAGCTTTCAGTTGCCACCATAGTCAAAAATTATGTGGAATGTGGGGAGGGGGCAAAGACAGAATGAGAAAGTAGTAAACTGCCCTGCACCTTGCCTTTTCAAATTAATGAAATTGAGTTAATCATGTCTATTAATTTCAGTGACTCTGCTTTGAGTAGAGCTAGCATTGGATACAGCCTTATGATTGTGGTTCTACACCCTCCTGCTGATAACAGTAGTAACAATAATCACGCAGAAATATAACTTTAAAACTTGAGGAAAATTAAGGGAATGTGGTGGTGTTCAATATATTACCTGGTTGTTGTTGTTTGAATAACTTTTTTCCTCTCTCCCCTTGGTGGTGGTGTAGAAACCGCGGATTGGGATTTTAGAATCCCTCAGTCTTTTGGTTGCTTCTGGTACCCCCTCCTGAGGGGCCTGCACTCTAGAGACTTCACACAGACTCTGGCCGAGATGCTGTTCTGTGAGCTGAAGAAATTCTTCTCGATTACCGAACTCCGGTCAGACTATCTCATCAGGTGGCTCACAAAAATTTTAGAGACCAGCGCACCATCAAGTGAGTATTGTACCCTTTGCAGGAATAAAAAGCAACAGAAAGCGCTGTTTAATCCTCATCATCAACAGCAACATTTTTTGAGAGCCAGGGTGGTGTAGTGGCTACGGAGTTGGGCTAGGACCTGGGAGACCAGAGTTCTAGTCCCCACTCAGCAGTGAAGTTCACTTGGGCCAGTCACTCGCTCTCAGCTTAACCTACCGCACAGGATAAAAAGGGGGAGGGGGGAGGAGAACTTAAGTATGCCACCTTGAGCTCCATGGAGTAAAGGTGGGATATAAATGTAATAAAACAAATAATAATAAACATTTAAGGTAACTGTCCCCAGCCTGGTACCCACCAGAAGTTTTGATGACCGTTTCTATCAGCCGTGAGAGTGGGAGGCCAGAACTTCTGAAGGGTGCCAGGTTGAGGAAGGCTGATCTAAAACATGCAAACCAATATGAAAAAATATTTTTTGCTATTTATTTTATGTGTTTATATACCACATACAAAAAAGACAAATAGAATAAGTAGAATACAGGTGACCATGACTTTCTGTGTACGCAGCCTTGAAGGTTGAGGAAACACATTAATGTGTTAATTCACACATTAGTGTGAATTAATGTTCCTTGCCAACTACATTTGCAGTTTTGTAGGAACTAGCGAATGGGAAAACCTAGCAATGTCACATTTACTATAAATCTGGAAAGGAGTTGCTCTCCTTGTAGGGCTCTTTTCTACACCCTCATTTTCTTCCTTTTAATGATACCTTTTGCTTAAGCCTCAAGAATTGGAACACAAGGATAGTCCTGCACTGAACCAAAGATTCATCTAGTCTAACATTCTTATTTTAGCAGGGACTAACTTCTGAAGGAGTCTATGAGCAGAGCATGAAAGCAATGGCTGTCCCTCACAACAACTGGTATTCAAAGTGGCTGTTTCTGATTATGGAAGTTCCACTTGACAAATAGCCTTTGATAGAACTGGCCCCTATGAATTTGTCTAATCACCATTTAAGCCATCTGTTAGATGGCAATTGAACTGCTGTTGTTCTGATCAGTCTGGCTCCCACCAATGCCTTGTTCTGTTAGTAAAATTTGACAAACCTGCTCCTTGAGGTTTTCTCGAAACTGGCTCTCCATCTACTTGTTTTTCTGTTTTAAAACACATACTGTTAAATCAGCTACTCTTGGCTCCATTTTACAGATAAGACAACTGGGGCTGAGACAAAGTGACACTTTCCCAAAGCCACATTATGGCAGATATGGAATTTTGACCCAGGCCTTCCTTTTTCAAATCCAACTCATTTGATTACACACTCTTTCTTTGCCAGCTAAGTGTCTCTTTTCTTTTTCTTTCATGGTTCTGCGTGAAGAGAAAAAGTCAATGCATTCCCACACAAATAGCGAAAGCACCCCGGAGCCATTTCTTCAAAATGTTTCACTGCAGTGGCAAAAACTCCTTGATTGTTGCCTAGAAGCTACTTGCTGGGCGAGTCTTCATCTCATGCACATGTAAGTATGTAAGCCATTCACTGGAATATGCATGGTGGTGGAGACCTGGGCTTCAGGGTGTTAGTGCAGAAGAGTCAGTTCAGGAAACCAACATGATTTGCAGCCAATACTTCAGCCTCTGAACTGGCTCCTCATTGACCTGTGGACACAGGTAAGAGATGGGACTTTTTACTTGAAGTACTCTAAATACCTTGGCACTTAAAAACCCTAGGGCAGAGATGGGGATCCTCAGGCTTGGGTATCAAATGAAGCCTTCCAAGCCTCCCTTTCTCTGTCCCTTGCACTTTCTCAAGTTGATCTTGCTTAGTTCTGTGCTTGGGTTCACATGAGAGTGTGGTGCACTTGCAAGGAGTGTGGTGGTTTGGTGTGCTCCACACCGAGATAGGGAAATAAAACTCGCAGGTATGGAATTTATTGGCACCTATTATGCCCAGCTGGCTTCTTAAACACTAGCTTGCTTTGGCCAACTCATTTGAAAGCAGTTGTTCTGCCCTTGCATCACACTCTCTCCACATGTCTCTCTTTCCGGGCTCAGGATTCTGGAAAAATTGGATCAGCCTTTGCCTCCAGATTCCAAGGAATTGCTTCTCTACCTCACCTCTATTTACACCCAAGAGGACACCGTTCCCAGCCCAGGCTCAATCCCAGAACTCCGCAAGCAGCCTATTTATACTGTGGAGAGCTTACAGTGGCAAGTGAAGCAGAGCAATATGGCCAGAGGGCTTGCCAAAAGAACTACAAAGCATGAGTGGCCGCTGGGAGATATTGAAGAAGAAGAAGAGATGGAGGAGGAAGAGGGAGAAGCTCAGGCAGCACATCTCCACCCTGGATATCTTGATGAGAGAAAGATGGTTCTGCTTGGGTCGGTCTGGCAGGTCAGCCCAGGTAAAAATTGCCTTTTGGTTTGCTGGGGAAAGGGAGAAACAAGCAGCAGTCTGGAGTGTCTCCAGCCTTACATCTGGCATTGTCTTGAGTATCTGTACACATCATGATTAGTAGTTGCAAGTATGTGGAATGGTGGTAGTGGCAGTGGTGGGCTGTTAATATTATTATTGGATTTGTGAGTCACTTCCTCTTACCCTGAGCAGCCCAAAGTGACTTACAGCCAAACAGTTGAGTGGAGATAGAAAAGGATGGAACTAAGCACCTGTGATTCAGAGACACTTGAGCCCACAGTTTCATTCTTTGCCTAGCAGGGGCCTTTGCTACATCAGAGGAAATAGAACTTTGCAGGAGCTATGAAGGATAGAACACATGCTTGGCATGCAAAAAGTCCCATGTTCATTCCCAGGCATCTCTAGGTAGGCCTGGAAAATACCCATCTGAAACCATAGAGAGCTGTTGCCTTAGACAGTGAACTAATGGTCTGATTTGGCACAAGGCAGCTTCCTAAGTATGTTCTGAGGTGATAAAATCACATGGGGGGATGAGTTGGTGGAGGGAGAGAAAGAGGACCCTCTCTTGTAAGTTATCAGTGGTAGAATATCTGCTTTGCCTGCAGGATCCCAGGTGCAGTCCTATAAGTTAATTTGTGTGTTGAGTGGCCCATTCAATTTATTTGGATGATGCTGAGTTCTAATGTTAAAAAAAAAAAGTATTCTCTGCGTCAGTCTAGTCTTCAGTGCAAAATGCCCGGGCTTGTGAGAATCATTCTGAGCTATGAATGTTGTTTGTTTTTTCCCCTAGGCTGAGTCAGCCTCATTCTAGCACCTGTTACTAGATTTAGTATTAATTCCAGCTCTCTCTAATAATCTTTTTAATTTCCTTATTGCTCAAGTAGTACACATTGAGTTTCCCAGGCAGTTACCCAGTGTGTTGCCCAATAAGTTTCCAGAAATGTTGTGTTAGACATGCCCCAAAGAGATATAAAAAATCTGCTTTCAATGCTCCACTCATTTAGAAACTACTCAAATTCATTCATTCATTCTCTCTCCCTCCCCCCCCCTCTCTCTGTGTCTCTCACCCACACACTTGTTTTCTTTTGGGGGGCGGAATGGTGAGGATATTTTGAGCTGGTTTATCCAGAAATAATCATGGCTCAGTCTGAAGTGTGTTTACAGCTCAGAATTGATCTGCACCTCATTCACTGCATCAATTAGATGTTTGTGGGCAACTCAACATATAAGCTTGTATTCAACTGACAAAGTGGGGGGGGGTCAAATAGAATCACACTGCTCTGCATTTGCTGCCCTGCTCTGCTGAAGAAACAGATTGTCAAATTTCTAGACCATTGGTCCAACACATTGGACCCTCAATATGGTCTTTGGTTGAAATGAGGGAAATATCATTTATCAAAATGATATGAGGGAAATATATCCTTTGCTTGAAATGATATGAGGGAAGGACCCAAGGATTTGTGTGAGTGTTCATTGAACTCCCTTGTCATGATCAGACCATCATTGGGTAAGTTTTGGACTGACACTGGTAGTTCCCACCTAAAGATGGGGTAACCCATCTTTAGAAACTAATGCAACTGTGTGTGTTTCTTTAATGATCTGGGGGATTTCCAGCTAAGAAAGCTGACAATCCTGTCATAGACAGGATTGCCTATGGAATCCAAGATGAAATGAATAGTTGGCACGATTGTTCCTGAGCATCCTCTCCAGCATTGTGGAGCCCAATTGGTCTCTTTGTCTTCTGGGGAGCTCCAGGCTATGAAACAAGCTAGATCAAGGCTAGAGTGATGCAAGTCTCACTCTGAAGCTGACCCAGTGCACAGTTGCAGCCTGCCATAAGGTGGGTTGTAATGGAGCCAGATGGGTGGGGTATAATTATATTATTATTATTATTATTATTATTATTATTATCATCATCATCATCATCATCATCATCTCCATGCATAGGCCGTATATGTTAAGAAGTTGGTCTCTCAGTGCTTGTTTGGAAGGGTTGACGATTATTGATGTTCTGAAACTTCAAGCCCAAAGGGCAAATATAACCCCCAGCCTTATTTGAAAGACTGTCTGCAGGCCGTGCACCTTCCCCAGGCCATACCAGCCCTGCTTTTGCCTGGCTGCAAATGTTCATTGCTTGCCTGGATGGAGGATAGGGAGGAATGGGTGTGCAACCTCTGAGTTCATGGAGTAGGAGACATTCCAGCCATGCAAAAAGTGGCTTCACACAATTTTGCCTCCAGACCCACCTATCACTGGCATGTGACACCAGAAGGATGCCTGTGAGGGATTGCGGCCTTCGGACTGAAAGGGGTTTCCCATCCATTGTAAAGCATACTTACATTTTAACTCAATTCTAACCCACATTGATCTCTGGGGAGAGGAAAAACCGGGAATACAGCATGATCACATCTTACACATATTTAATTTGCTCAGTTTCAGTTGAAGGCAAGCTGGTTGAAATTATGCAAGTTAAATCCAAGCAGGGCAGAGAGTTTAAAAGCTCCACTTGGGTTACCCCACACATAAAGAGCTTTTAAGCTTGCTGGGCAAGTCCCCCCCTCTCCCCCCCTCACCCACTAGCTGCTGGGTGGTTTATTCATTCATTCATTCATTCAATTTATACACTGCCCTATACCCAGAGGTTTCAGGGCGGTTCACAACAAGACCACAACATATAAAATCAAACCAAAAGCAATTACACACACACCCTCCAAGCGACATTCTAAAAGGGTGTTGGATGTCAATAAGATCAACCAAAGGCCTGGTTAAAAAGGAACGTTTTTGCCTGGTGCGCAAAGGTGTATAATGAACTTCCCTAAAGAGAGCATTCCATAGACGGAGAGGCGCTGCAGAGAAGGCCCGTTCTTGTGTTGCCACCCTCTGGACCTCGAAGAGGAGGCACACAAAGAAGGGCCTGAGAAGATGATCATATGGGAAGAGGCAGTCCTTGAGGTATTGCAGTCCTTAGCCGTTCTAGGGGTTTGGGTATACATGCTTTTCGTGTATATTCAGAACCCTTGAAACCGAACCCCTGTGTAAAGGTAAAGGGACCCCTGACCAATAGGTCCAGTCGTGACCGACTCTGGGGTTGCGGCGCTCATCTCGCTTTATTGGCCGAGGGAGCCGGCGTACAGCTTCCGGGTCATGCGGCCAGCATGACTAAGCCGCTTCTGGCAAAGCAGAGCATCGCACGGAAACGCCGTTTACCTTCCCGCCGGAGCAGTACCTATTTATCTACTTGCACTTTGACGTGCTTTCGAACTGCTAGGTTGGCAGGAGCTGGGACCGAGCAACGGGAGCTCACCCCGTCGCGGGGATTCAAACCACCAACCTTCTGATTGGCAAGTCCTAGGCTCTGTGGTTGCAATAATATTGTACCACATTTTGTTCATAGTCCGTATGAACAGACTAACCCCAGGTGAAAGGCATTTGATCGTGCTGAATTATCTGTGTCTTCTCTCACAGATTGGGTGAAGTGGGGAAATTATCCCTTGGGGAAATTGCCTGACCAATCAGATGACCCTGACAACCTGCTGGTGGAGAACTACTCCGTGATGTTGACACACGACCAGCTGATGGATGGAGGCAGGAATAGCACCCCCAATGCCACGTGAGTAACATACTGAGGCCTGAATGGGCCCTTGCAGTGCTAAATAAAAGAGATGAAAGGCTCGATCTTGTCTCCACCATGAAACGCACAGGCCAGTCTTTCTCTTACCTTAACATACCTCACAGGGGGGTTGTTAAGACATCAGGAGGTGTGGAGGGTGTGCGCTGTGGATGCTATATTGGGGAGGATCAGAGGAAATGTAATAAAATCCATGGGAATGGCACAGGCTGTGAATTGACAGTGTGTCATGTTTTGTTCTTTATGTCTCTCTAAGCTGGGTTTTGAACATTACTTTTCCCTTTCACTTGGTTCACTCCTTAGGAACTGCTCTTTACTCCGAGTAGCTTAGAGTAGCTTCTACATGTTTCCTTGAATGTCTGTCACCCAGACAGCTTCCCCATCTGCACTTGCTTAACTTTCCAGGAATAAAACAGCATCATATGTTATTTGTCCTTGGCCTGTGAAGATAGACTCATGGATGTTACGCATATTTGTTCATTTTAACAGATGTTTTAATAACCCAACCTTCCTCCAGTCCCCTCAATTTTTTAAAAAATAAACTACTTACCAGCAGCTGAAAACTGCAGGAGGGGAGAGTGGAACTCAGGTCCTGCTTGGCATCTGGTTGGCCATTGTGAATACAGGATGCTGGATTATATAGGCCTTTGGCCTGATCTAGCAGGACTCTTTTTATGTTAAGTTTGGTGCTGAAAGTGTGTGTTGGGAGGTTGCTTGTTTGGCTCTGTGTGATTGAGGCTTTCTAGATTAGGGTTGACTTATGAGGTCAACTTTTGTTTTTTGCTAGAGTTTTGAGATCTACCAACTGGAGACTGATGCAAAGGGTGGGACAGAAATTTTATAAACTACCCAGAGATCTACTGTAGATTCAAATCTAGCTTCTGCCCATCCTTTTTCTAAGCACTTTAGCAATACAGTGACAAAAAAAGCCTCCACCAGCCTTTCTCCCAACATTGGAGCTGGGGAAGAGACAGGAATCCCACTGCGACTACAGGGAAGATCTTTGGCCACCTCTCTAGCTCCAAAGGAAGTAGGAGGAAAGCAAGGGCTAATTGTGGATGCAATGCTGAGTGAAAATTTGTAGCATTGTTTATGCAGCACCTTGGACTTTGGGTGTTTTACAGCAGTTAAACTGAAGCTGAAGTTCAAAGCCTGTCTGCAGTCTAGTATTTGCTAAAAACTGCAAGTGACACCTTAGCAGATGTTGTAGAATCTTAGAATTGTAGAGTTGGAAGGGACCCTGAGTATCATCTAATCCAATCTCCTGCAATGCAGGAATAAAGCATCCAGGACAGATGGCCATCCAACCTTAAAAAGTTCTTCCTGATCTTTTGTCAGAATCTCCTTTCTTGTAGCTTAAAGCCATTGGCTATCCAGCTTCTGCTTAAAAACCTCCGATGAAGGAGAGTCCACCACTTGCCAAGAGAGACCATTCTATTCCACTGTCAAACAGCTCTTACCACCCAAAAGCCCTTGAGATATTTGAAGATGGCTATCATGGCTGCTCTCAGTCTCCTCTTTTCCTGGCTAAACATACCCAACTCCCTCAACCATTCCTCATACAGCTTGGTTTCCAGACCCTTGTTCATCTTGGATGCCCTCCTCTGCACACATTCCAGCTTGTCACTATCCTTCTTAAATTGTGGCACCCAGAACTGGACCCAGTACTCCCAATGGGGTCTGACCAAAGCAGAATAGACTGGTACTATTACAGCAGTGGGCCCAGGACAGCACTCTTTGGTTCAGCCAGCCAGCCAGTTAAAAATCAACCTAAGAGTTATCTCATCTAGCCCCCATTTTATCAGCTTCTCTGCAAGAGTACCGTGGGAGACGTTGTCAAAAGCATTACTGAAATCAAGATACGCTATGTACACAGCATTCACCTGATCTACCAAGCTTGTAACTTATTGAAAAAAGAAATGAGATGTGTTTGGCATGACTTGTTTTTGAGAAACCCATGCTGGGTATTAGTACTCATAGCTGACCATTTAATTATTTGTTCTAGACCCTTTCCTGGTTAGTAGATACCTAGGTCTTCTTCTTTTTCCCCATTTTGAAGAGAGGGACAACATCTCTCCACCTCCAGTCTACAAGGACCTCACCTATTCTCCAAGAATTCTCAAATATTATAGGCAGAGGCTCTGAGATTACATCCATGAGCTCCATTAGTACCCTTGGGTGCAGCTGACCAGGCCCTGGAGATTTGAATTCATTTAACGTAGCTAGATGTTCCTTTACGACCTGTTTCCTATCTTGGGCTTCAGCTCCCTCCTTGCATCGTTTATTCTGTTATCATCAGGTTGGGCATTGCTTTCCTTTTGGGTGAAGACAGAGGCAAAGTAGGTGTTGAGCAATTCTGCCTTCTCCCTGTCATCCAGTAGCATTTATTCCACCCTCCTCCCTCACAGTTGACTGTATCTGCGGCAACCCCTGTATGTAACATACAAAAACAGTATGAGAGCAATTCAGTGCCACACTCATCTGATCATTCTGTCCATGCTAGCAGTTCTGCCAGACAGAATGATCCCCTGCTTTCTCCCTGTGCACTGTTGAGGGGGTCTCGGCAACCCTCCAGAGCAAATACAGGCAAGGAGTGGAGAGAAAGCACCATTATGCTAGCAGAAGCCCTTGTACTGGGCTTAGCCAGCATGCTATGTTACTTGAATTGGGGCCTACATGTTTTCCACTTTTCTTTAAAGGCACTCTTTTCCTTCATGTGAAGGAACTGCCCAGCCTTAACCAATCTGGTGTCCCCCATATGTTTTGGACTACATCTATCAATTCCAGCCAGCACACATGTGCTAGGTTGAAGCTGGCAGCAGTCATAGTCCAAAGTGTCAAAAGGGCACCAGGTAGGTCAAGATGGTATTTGGCTAAGCTGACCCATGAACGGTGAGCAAGCCAAGTATATTGTTATATAGAATCATATTTTTTTAAATAATGATTTTATTTATTTTCATGGTACAGAAGATAAATTTTGAGAAAACAATTGCTACAACAGTAAACAACAAATAGCTAGTTCTGACAAAATTATTAGTATTATATTATGCCACATGTTAAAGTTTCATTTGATTACGCTGAGATCACACCACATTTTCTCATGAGTGCTGGGTGGATTACCGCAATAGTCTGAACAATTTATATATTCAATAAATGTTTGTCATATGAAATGATATTGACCTTCAGGAGCCCAGAGGCCTTAACCCAATTGTTTGGTTAACTATGTCCTAATTGTAGGAATGGGATGCTTTATTTAAAGTTTCTGTCTGTTTCTAAATACAGAAAACATTTTTCCTTGGCTCAGACGAATGCTTTATCCTCAAAGCTTCTAGGGGGTATATATTACAAAGCTCCTATAAGTAAAAGATTGTGCACTTTCAACAACAAAGACGTATATTTTGTTTTACCTGTTCTTTTTTTAAAGCATTTTTACAAGTGTACATAGGAACTGATATGCCCCATTGCACAGTCCTTCATTTAATGCCCTTCAGAATTTCTCTTGACCACTTTCATGGAGAGCTTGAACTTTTTGAATGATGGAGCAAGTTGCAAAATTCATAAATGTAGCAATCTTTGATAGCTTTTTCTGCTTTTAGCCATCTTAAATGCTTCACATTCTGTAACTTTTTATTTTATCTGTGGTTGGTAGACCATAAATAAACAGCATTTGAATATTAGTTTCTATCCATGTTCACTCCTATTTATTAAGCAAATTGATTAAAAAAACTTGTGTGGTTCAGACTTCTGCAATCTGGTAACAGCCCAAGTTAAGGGACGCGGGTGGCACTGTGGGTTAAACCACAGTCTAGGACTTGCTGATCAGGAGGTCGGCAGTTCAAATCCCCCAATGGGCTGAGCTCCCATTGCTCGGTCCCTGCTTCTGCCAACCTAGCAGTTCGAAAGCACGTCAAAGTGCAAGTAGATAAATACTGTATTTTTTGCTCTATAAGGCTCACTTTTTCCCTCCTAAAAAGTAAGGGGAAATGTGTGTGCGTCTTATGGAGCGAATGCAGGCTGTGCAGCTATCCCAGAAGCCAGAACAGCAAGAGGGATCGCTGCTTTCGCTGCGCAGCAATCCCTCTTGTTGTTCTGGCTTCTGAGATTCAGAATTCCCCCCCCCCCCTTGTTTTCCTCCTCCAAAAACTAGGTGCGTCTTATGGTCTTATAGAGCGAAAAATATGGCAGGAAGGTAAACGGCGTTTCCGTGCGCTGCTCTGGTTCGCCAGAAGCGGCTTAGTCATGCTGGCCACATGACCCAGAAGCTGTACGCCGGCTCCCTCAGCTAATAAAGCGAGATGAGCGCCGCAGCCCCAGAGTCGGTCACAACTGGACCTAATGGTCAGGGGTCCCTTTACCTTTAACAGCCCAAGTTGCAAATATTTTTCTTGCCCTAAAGACCTCAGATAGGATTGGGGAATAGCGTATGTTACAATAGTCTTTGCTACAAAATTGTTCCAGAGGTCTGAGCACTAGATTGAACACTAATCTGAACACTAGATTGGCCGGCATCTATTTTAGGTCTCTGCAGCAGGCCTTCTATTTATGGTTAGTTTTTTACCCCAAAGTTGGATGTTTCCAGCAGGGTGGCTCCTAATTGTCCATTTGAGCCAGTGCTGTGAACTTCCATCATTTTGTCACCAGAGCAATAATGTCAGTTGCCACAGCAGCTGCTCCAATTGTAGCCATTTATAGCCACTCCTGTCCCACTTGCTTAACTGTTCTAACTCTGATCCTGCTGTGGTGTTGATTTCTTCCTGTCGGTGTGTGGCGAGGGCAAAATTGTTTGACACACAACTGAAGGCAGAGATGTACAGAAAATAGTTGACATCCAAATTGAGCTTTTCTAGATGATCAGAAATGGTTGCGTTCCCCAGTTCGGCTTCATTTTTAGTGCAATATTCATGCAATACTAGATCCACCTGAAGGAGCATGAAGATGCTGCTCCTTTGTCGAGAATGGTGAGCGGGAACAATTGTTGAAGAGGGCAGTTTGCCTCTCTCGCCCTTCCAAGTAGATTTTTTTGCCAGCAGCAAGGATGGAGGAGCAGATAGCCCTGGGGCACTCCAATGTGTGCATTTATTTTATTTTATTTATGCTGTCTTGCTGTTGAACCTCCCCCTTGCTGTTCTGGGGATATGGGTAGTGCTGTGGCCTAAACCACTGAGCCTCTTGGGCTTGCTGATCAGAAAGTTGGTGGTTTGAATCCATGCAAGAGGGTGAGCTCCTGTTGCTCTGTCCCAGCTTCTGCCAACCTAGCAGTTCAAAATATAAATAGGTACCACTGTGGCAGGAAGGTAAATGGTGTTTCCGTACACTCTGGCACTCATCACGGTGTAACGTTGTGCCAGAAGCAGTTTAGTCATGCTGGCCACATGACCCAGAAAGCTGTCTGGACAAACGCTGGCTCCCTTAGCCTGAAAGCAAGATGAGCGCCGCACCCCATAGTCGCCTTTGACTGGACTTGCCCACCCAGGGGTCATTTATCTTTCCCTTTACCTCTGGGGATGTATAATCAGGAAGCAGGCAAATTATTATCATTAATGACTGATAACGGGTGTTCATGTGGTCCAGTCCTGCTTTTCTGCTTCCTTTTGAGGCATATTGAGTAGCTATAGTTGAGAACAGATTGCTGAACTAGATGGGCTTTTGGTTATTAATTAAATCTTCATCCCATCCTTCTATCAGAAGGCATCCAGTGCTGCAAGTATTGAAGTAGCAAAACAATAGAATTAAAAATTAAACTCAGAACATGTTAAAAGGTTAAGAATGTATCAAAACAGTTACATATTTAAATGATGGCTTATCATTTCAAGATTGCTGGGAACAATCTCTTTCAGCCACCCAATGCCGGGTAAGGGAGGTTTGTTAAAAACAAATGTTTTTAAATCCCTCCTGACCATTAATAACAAGGTAGACAGGTGCACCTCACCAGGAAGGGTATTCCACAAACGGGGAACCACTCCTGAGAAGGCCCTGCCTCAGAACATCTCCAACCAGACTGCATACTCAACACCCAAGCATTCACTTCTGTGGTAGTTGCCACAACTGATATAATAACCACAGGGTTGGCTTAAGTACAGTGGCCAAGAAATGGAGCTAAGAGTGGCAGAACATCTGGATTGAACTTCACCTTTGCCATGAAAGCACCCTGTCCCTTCATCCCAATCAGCAACATGAAGATAATAATAGTGACCTGCTTTGCAGGGATATTATAAGAGCAGTAATGAGTCTGCTTCAGTTTGGACATAACCAGCATAAATGCATTTGTTAATAGCACTGACCTTTTTCTTCATACCTACAGATTCTTCTCTGTTGTCTTCCAGTCATCCCTCAGTTGCATAAGTAGCAGAAACCCCCTCCACCATTCAGTTTCTAAACATAGACTGACTAACAAGAGTTCTTTGTTTTTATCTTGAGTCCATTTCAAAACACCATCCCTCTTAGGGTATGTGATGCTCTCTCTTTCCGCCTTTCTTTCCCCCACCTTGAGGTTTGATTTACGTCACTGTTTGAGGCTTCTTCTTCTGCTGCTGCTGTGAGAGTGCAAAAGAGAAGCATGAGGTCTTGCTTTAGCAATGAGGTGTGGATTTTGTGGTCGCATGTGTCTATTTGAGGAAGGGAAAGGAAAGAGGTTACTCTGGTTATGAGGTCTCTTTTAAGAACTAAGCCCCTGTGGGCTGAGTGGGAAATTTAAGGACCTTGGGTCCTCTGTTTCTTTTTCTCACAGACTTTGCACCTCCCTGTGTGGTGGGGAGGATGGGTTTACCCCCTCTGTCTTCCCCCAACTGGTTTTGCGGGCAAAAAAGGAAGGGCTCAAATGATGTAGAGGAAGCAGCTGATTTCTGAAATAAATCACTGTGGAAGGGAGCTGTTGATGCCTGCAACTTGGAGGATGGGCAGAAACCTCACTTCCACAAAGTGCCTTGCTTTACCTGGGCTATAACTTACTCAAAGAGATGTTACAGAAGCCCCAGATGCTGTCTAACTAACATGTCTGTGCAAGGATTTCTGCAAGGGGACATCCCTCAGTCTCCACAGGGTTGGGGAAAACCCTAGAGCAGATTTAAGGGGCACACAGGCCCTAGAAAGGGGCAAAAATCTTTGTGCTTTAATTTCAAAGAGCATGATGTCCAGTTTATGACAAGTGTAGTCAGTGCTGTGCCTCTCCCAATGACGCTGGACTGCAAGTGACTAACTCAGTGGCAATGCTCACTGAGGCTAATAATAATAATAATAATAATAATAATAATATAAAATTTATATCCCACCCATCTGACTGGGTATATAAAAAAACAAAACATCAAACATTAAAAACAAAATCTCCTATACAAGCGACAAACCAATAACAATAATAATAAACAGTTTGCAGTTATACCCAAATTAAAGTAACCACCAACTCCAACTAAACATTTAACCAACACCAACCCAACAAAAATGAAACAGAGGAACCAAAAGTAGAACCGTTCAAAACATTTTAGCCAGTTGCCCCAACCCAAGAGTTGTTCCAGCAATGTCCCTCCGCCTCCCAGGAGCCTCTTCGCTGTTCAAGTGAGTGTGGGCCCCACCCCCGTGGGCCAGGTGGAAGTGGGCCTTGCAGCAGGAAGCAGCCTTCATTCTAGCACTTAAGCAGCAGCATTCCCTTTCTGTCATAGATGGAGGTCTCTCATGTGGGGTTGAGATAGTTTGCTTTGTGCAGAGCCTATCCATCTTTATCTGCTGTCTAGCATTATTAAAAAGGTAAAGGTACCCCTGCCCGTACGAGCCAGTCGTGTCCGACTCTAGGGTTGTGCGCCCATCTCACTTAAGAGGCCGGGAGCCAGCGCTGTCCGGAGACACTTCCGGGTCATGTGGCCAGCGTGACAAAGCTGCTCTGGCGAGCCGGCACCAGCGTAGCACACGGAAACGCCGTTTACCTTCCCGCTATAAAGCGGTACCTATTTATCTACTTGCACTTAAGGGTGCTTTCGAACTGCTAGGTGGGCAGGAGCTGGGACCGAAAGATGGGAACTCACCCCGCCGCGGGGATTCGAACCGCCGACCATGCGATCGGGAAGCCCTAGGCGCTGAGGTTTTACCCACAGCGCCACCCGTGTCCTAGCATTATTAGTTCTCTGCATTTTACAACATAGGAAACTGTCTTTAGTCAGGCTGCTAGTCGTGGCTCTCCAGTTTCAGACAAGGTAGATTCGTAGCTTATCTGGAGATACCAGGAATTGAACCTGGGATGCTTTGCATGCTAAGCAGATGTGCTGCCACTGAACTACAGCCCCCAACTAAAATGTCCAGTCCCATCCCTGAAAGTGATGAGGTGGAAACATTCCAGCTGTGACAAGCATTTTATTCTACCATCCTGTGCCCCAGTATGCTATTTCCAACTACCTTGTTTCATCTTATAGTGGAGATGCAGCCTGTCCTCTGTTTCTACTATGATTCTGCTTGTAGTGTTCACTCCTCAGGTTTGCACCACAGCCTGATCTATGCATAAGACAGAGTGAGGTGGTAGAGTTCTCAGGTGTGGGAGAACAGACTGCAGACTTCAGGCTTCACAATTTTTTATGCTACCCTAATGCTAGCACAATAGGGAGCAACTTCCTAGCATGCTTGGTTTTTGTTTTTGTGTGGGGGTTTTTATTGTGATGAGGGGTTGGGTACCAAAACCGGCATCCCTTATCAGCTGTCTGAAGCGGTACGGTCCACTCTACCACCTCAGCATTCTGGTGACTTGCTCTGCTGCATATGTAGACCAGTCCCGCTGCATATCTTCAGTTAAATCATTTGTGTTACTTGGCAAGCCATGTTGAGACATGGGCAAGATGTTTTATTTTGCTACCTTTTTATTCCACCTTTTCTCCAAGGCTCTCATTTATCTATGATTATGCAGAAGCTTGAACATGAGATTGGCTCTTGACTCTAGCATTAGGGGAATTCTTTACTATATCTGGCTTTAGGGAAATTTGTAGGTGCTTTTCAACCTTTTCTTGTCCCTACTTGTTGAAAACACACATGTGGCCTGATGGGGTTAGATATTAGAAACCACAGCAGACATGAAGCAGGCATGTGTCTTAAGGCTATAGCCTTAAGCAGGTTTACCAGCTCTAAGCATCTTGGGTGTGGAATACCTGAGATACTTACCCCAATATGTAGGTGCATACCCCAACCTTACCTCACAGTGGCCAGTTAATTTTAGGAGGGCAGATTTTGCCTGTCTTACTGGCTGACTTGATGTTAGCTTTATGAAGCTGTAGCTGGACTTTTCATTGTGGTTTGCACATGCTGTTGACCACTTTGCGAATTTGATGGTAAAGAAGCAGGGAAGGCAAATCCTGCTGAACACAGGGCGTTCCCAGGCTGTCACTGTGTCCAGGAGGGATTAAATCACATCTTGATGAATTCAGCTTGCAAAATTATAGTTGATTTGGAAGTCTTATGCAGCAAACACACTTCCCCAAAAGATCTGACTTCTTGCAATAAGGAAGGTGATGGGGAAATGCTCTGGAAAGTGTGGGATAACAGTTTTTCTGTTGCAGAATCATCTAGCACCCTTGAAAACAATCCAGAATGAATGTTTCTAATATAGTCAAACAGAGATGCATGAACGCTGAATAAACAAGTTGTCTGGATGCACCTTCTGCTGTATTTACTTTTTAACCAAGGATGGTTCTGTTAAAATATCAGTTTCTGCTCTGGCACTGGCAGGTCCCTTGCTGGTTGTATTTGCATTTTGTTAGGGGAATTCCTTCTTTCCTCCAGAGAACAAAACAGCTGTTGGGCAGTTTTCTGTGTGTGCAATGTGGAATTTACATTCAGAAGTAACCATTATTTAATCCTGGGATAGGGCAAAGGTGATTATAGTTGTGAAACACTCTTCACTAGTACAGTGGTGCCTCGCAAGACGAAATTAATCCGTTCCGTGAGTCTCTTCGTCTAGCAGTTTTTTCGTCTTGCGAAGCAACCCTAGTAGCGGATTAGCGCTATTAGCGGTTTAGCGGCTATTAAAGGCTTAGCGGCTAAAAGGCTATTAGCGGCTTAGAAAAAAGGGGGGGAGCGAAAAAAATCGCAAGACGTTTTTGTCTTGCAAAACAAGCCCATAGGGAAATTGGTCTTGCGAAGCGCATCGAAAAACGGAAAACCCTTTCGTCTAGCGGGTTTTTCGTCTTGCGAGGCATTTGTCTTGCAGGGCACCACTGTATATCTTAAGTTGAGTTCAATAGGTAAGTCCAGTGTTTCTCAAGCTTGGGTCCCCAGCTCACCCCTGACCAATGGTCCTCCTAGCTAGGGATGATGGGATTTGTACCCACTACCCGTGTATAAGATGCCCCCAGTTTTTAAACCTTATTTTACAATAAAAAACCTTGTCTTATACACAAAAAGTATGGTATGTGTTTGTGTCCCTTTTGCTTATAAAATTTGTTTTTAAAGCTGTTTTCCCCCCTTCTCCTACAGCTCTTCAGAATGGGGTGGCTCTGCTGCTGAGGGATTATTATGGACCCAGAGCGAGCTCCATAAGATAAAAAATGACCTTCAACTATTCTAACAAGTGGATGATGTGCTGGTGGTGCAGAAGAATATAGTGTGCGGAATTGGCACTACTGCAAGTGTCACATACATACATGTTCCACATTTGTAATATTTTAATGTTTCAGTATTTTAATGCTGTATTTTAATTTTGTTTTAAGGTGTAATCATTCAACTTGTTTTATTATTGCTTGTAAGCCGCTCTGAGCCCGGCCGGCCTTGGCTGGGGAGGGTGGGGTATAAATAAAAATTATTATTATTGTTGTTGTTGTTGTTGTTGTTACATATCATGTGCTGAGGTGTTGGCATGCTATTTTGTTTACTACATGTGAAAGTCTTGCCATTTTACAATTATTTTTTAAAAAGAAACTAAACAATATAAATCTTCAATCAAATATTGAAATATAAAAATTACAGTCCTGTACATATTTACTTTGGAGTTAGTCCTGTTAAAATAAATAGGCCTTATTTCTAAGTAGACAGGCATAGGACTTTCATATTAACTTATCACTCCCTTGGAAGCTGAGCCTCCTATTTCTGTAACCTTCAATAGATTCCCTTCTTTCCCTTTCTCACAATCACCTGTCCATCTGTCCTCTTCTTGTGTCAACTTTCCTGAACTCAAATGGTAGAGGGGAAAATTTGTAGTAGCTTTAGTACCCTCAGAACCTAACATAGTCTGCAATTGTTTGCTGCTCTTCTAAGCCCACTTAATTTGGAGCCAACTCCATTTAAATGAATGGACCTTGCTTCTGAATAAGCATTTATGGGAAGGCAGTGAGCAAGATGGCTAATCATTCTGTAAGCAAGCACGCCAGTGCATCCCTACCCATGCCAACTCAGAAGAAAGTCCTACTTATTCAGCGGGGTGTGCTCCCAAGTAAATTGGATTAGAATTGCCATTTCAGATTTGGGTGAAAAACTGCAATAACCCTCAGGTGTTATTGAGGAAACGCATAGCAATCCTAAGCCCCATCCATGGTTATTATTATTCTTTTATTATTTATTGAATTTATATACCACTCCATACCCGGAGGTCTCAGGGCGGGCACAGAAAAGCTCAACATAAAAACCACAATATGTATAATCAAAATAAAAACCACCTAATAACACCCCCCAATAAAAGGAACATTTTTGCCTGGCGCCTAAAGGTGTATAATGAAGGCACCAGGCGAATTTCCCTGGGGAGAGCATTCCACAGACAAGAAGCCATTGCAGAGAAGGCCTGTTATGTTGCCACCCTCTGGACCTCTCGAGGAGGAAGCACATGAAGGTTAAACCTGGGTAAACTATCCCAAAGGATCAGGCTGTGAAATTGCCCACAATCCTATCAGCATACATTTACCTGGGGAGGAAGGAAAAAGATAAGCCCTACCTTAGCTGAACCCATGAATTCTTATTCCCAAATTATATTTCTTCAGAGAATTTAACCCATACAGCAAAGCAATAGAAATCCGATCCAAACTTGGATGAGAGACAGGGAGATATAAAACATTCAAGGGGACTGGACCCTCAGTAGACTTAATGCATGAATGAACCCATTCAATTCAACTGGGATTCCCACCTTTTCTTCCTGCCCAACCCCTCTATTCCAAATCAAATGTACAGTGGAGTAGCAGCCTTTATTAGTGAATAAACCATCACGTTACAAGGCTTGCTCTAGAATTGGATGCTACTGGATTCACTCACTGATTACTGCACCAGCAGTAATTCACGCTCCTTGTTTCTATGGTTTATAGGCCTCCTGCCACAACCCACTGTCTTGTGAAGATCAGTGAGACAGCTAAAATCAGATGAAAATCCTCTTCCAAGGCCAGGCAGCATGTTTCCAGCAGTGGGTGGGGAGGCAAGGCTGCTGAAATAGGATGAAAATCCTCTTCCAAGGCCAGGCAGCATGTTTCCAGCAGCGGGTGGGGAGGCAAGGCTGGGCTGGGACAAAATAGGGAGGAAAATCTCACAAAAGGAAAGAGAAGAAAAGGTTGCATCCTCCAGGCCTGGCTGAGAGATTGGCACGTGGGTCCTGAATCACTGGTTTAAGACCTATGGCTTAAGGCTTCAATACAACTTCAAATTTGCAAGATTTAGACTGGCGGGTATTGGCCACAAAAAGAAATGCACAAGAGACTTGAGAGGTACTGACCAAGTGACTCAGTTTATTGAATACATTAATATAAATGCCTAGATACAAAACATCTACACAAAACCTGCTAATGGGGCGGAGTGGAGAAAACAAGGATCCCTTCCGCCCCCACCATAACCACCTTTGAGATGCATTTAAACAGAAAGATTTGCTGCCCACACCACTCACCAGAAAATTAAAGGTCAAAATCCAAGCAAGCTGGAAGCGACTATTAAGCTGTTTCATAAATAAATGGGTGCTTGCATTCTTTGAGCATGAAATGACAGTGACATTTGTACTAGTGTGCACATGCGCATATACATTGCAGCCCTGTCACAGAAAATTAAAAGATCCTCAAAGTCACGAACTTGGTGATTGCTGAATATCCACTGATTTCTGTTGCTGAATATCCACTTATTTCAGTGGACTGTGTAAAGCTCCAGTTCTGTTGCTGAATATCCACTTATTTCAGTGGACTCTGTAAAGCTCCTATTAAAGTTACGCTAACATGGTGACTCATCAGCAGTGGTTGATTGACTACAATTTCTAGCAAGATTTCTAACATTTTTTGTAATGTTGAACACAAAAACATTCAGAAGTCCTGTACGTGTGATGCTTGTAAGCTATTATTTGGCAGATCAAAATATAGCAACACTTCACAGATTATTTATCCAAGTGACTAACTTGGCACTAATGACTTCTCTTTAGTGAACCCTACAAGTATGGCTTCAAATTTGTGCCACTGTCTTGTCTTGCCCTGACACCATACACCTCTTAAGGAATCCACTCTAGTGAAAAAAGGCTGTTTTTTTCCATTGGTACTATGAAGCTGCTGAGTGGCATCAGGCCCTGTGGAAAGTCACTACAGTACTTCATTGGTTAAGTATTGCAGAGAAATGTCTACAACTGAATTGCAAGAAAACAATTCTTAAGAGGCCCGGTTCATAGTTAACATTAAGCCAAACTATGGCTCCGCAAGCAGCAGATACCCATAGTGAAAATCGCAACCATTTCACTCTGCCTATTCTTCTGCTACCACAATACCCAGAGCTAAGGCACAGTTTGGCTTAGTGTTACATGTGGTTTGTCTTGCTCCCAACATATAAGGTATGTTCTTTCTTTACCACTCATGGTTTGTTGGGGGAAGACAGGCCACAAAGCTCAGACCCACATCCAACATACTTATGGCTTAGCTCCAGGTAAGGTTGGCTTCAGGTAGCATATCAGCTGAAAGACCAGAATTTTCACTCTGGGTACCCACACGCTTGCTCATTCTTGTTTTGGCTTGCAGTTACATGAAAACAGGGCCACTGTTGTGTAAGCATTGATTTTCACATTTTAAAGGGAAAGCATGTTTTCTGTCCCCTGCAAGATGTTGCTTTGGCGATTATCTCAGCCATTTAATATATATATATATATAAAACTTTTTACAAAACTTACACACATGCCCATGCCAGTGGATGCCTGAAACATGCAGCTGTATAGAAAAAACATTGCACAAAATATTACACTGATTACAGACACCACATGCTGGCCCTGACCCAGCTGTAGCTGCACTGCCCCGACATGGGGATGTGCATTCTCTTCGGCATAAAACAGCACATCCAACTAATTCAATGGAGTCTAGATTGCTATCATGATGTACCACCTGCCTCTGTTGCACTTGTGGAAGCCAGCTTCCCTGTTTGCATTGCTCTTGCTGGACCAGGGCAATGGGCTGTAAAGTCTATCTTCACTCTTTGTCATTGAGACTTACATTATATTTGGGTCAACAAAAAAACCCAAAGAGATTTTATAAATTTTTACAACAATTAAACAGTTATGTTTAGTTCTACAAATTAAGAAAAGCAAAATACTGCAGCTCAATAGTACAATAGGATTAATAGTAGTCAAATATGTGTGTACAAGCAAAAACACAGAACAACATTTAATATTTACAAAATTACTTAAGATTGGTTCCTAACCTATCTTTTGGGTTTTTCAGACACAACTCAGTTGCCTAACTGAACATTAACTACTCTTCAATAATAAATTAAGAGAAAATTAAAATATTTTACAAGTGAAAGATTGCTGTTACCTGGGCTATTTTAAATTTATATATAGATACATATTCTGTAGTTATTTGGTACACAATTTAAAAAAATTAAATACTGTACTCTCAAAAAGAGCATTTTAAAGTAAAGTCTTATATTTACAATGTAGGCGACTGTGACTTGTTTTTATACCATCCCTTCTACTTTTAGAAGAAATTCTGCAATAAGAGATGAAGGCAGTGAAATGTCAGTTTTGAACTGGCATGGGAAAAGTCTCCCAAGAGAAAAAGAGAAGTGGATCAAGGCATAAAGGAAACATATAAAAAAGTTTCACTGATGAAAGATAATTGACAGGCAAAAGATTTGCATACTGCTTCAAAATTTTCATTCACTTCTTCCTTGTACAGCAGAAAAATTTGGGAACCATTGTTTAGGAAAAGCTGTTTTACAGTAAACCACTTCAACTTCACAGCAATATTTCTTCCCAAGAAAGCATTCAAAAAAGGCTTGAAATGTTTTTCAATACAGAACAAAACAATATATAAACCCCCTGACACACACACGCACACAAACAAACAAAAAACATTTACTGACGGGAACAGTAAAATATTTTAGAACCCAATAAAAGCTCTCAAGGTAATTTCAGCCCAACATTAGGTTTGCTAAAAAGACTCTTCCAAGATCCCCTGCAAGAGTTTGCCTTAACATAGGAATAAAATGGAGAACATCCATTTTTATACATACAGAAACTGATTTCCATGCAAGAAATTGTGAGCACACAAAATTCCTTATTGAACCTAAATCATACAATAGTTATTTTGTTAAGAACAAAAGCAGGATGTACAGCAATTTTACTGTAACTGTATAAATATTAACATCAATATTATTAACACTGATGCTTTACAAAAAATATCAATTGCAGGAATGCATTCATTTAATAAATAGACTTAATATAACCTATGCAGAGTAGTGTTCTTAAACACACACACTAGGCTGTGCACATTATAGTAATAAAGTGGATTTGAAAAGTTACCTTTGTTTTTTCTATAAATTGTTAAGTGCCCATTTTAAATAAAAAGGTTCATAATCTGTGATGGGCTACTCCCCTGTGACACACAGTGCCACAAACATAGTGATGAAAATACAATATTTAAGCTAATCTAGAGATGGCTTTTGTACATTTTTTTTTATACAATCAAGAAAGATACAATTTGTATCAACAAACAAAAGGTCATTTCTGGATATTTGAGGCGTTGCTCTCAGCTGCTTTTACACCACACAAAAGAAGGAAGTATAAAATAAATGCAACAATAAAGGAATCCCATTCCGACAAAAGCTGGCCAATTTTTTTTATTTTTTTTTTAAAAAGATGTTTTCCAGATTTAAATGCAGGTATCTTTAAGGGTTGTGTTGGTGCACAGATTAAAGCTACAGGGCTGATCTGCATTTCTGCTGTTTGCTTTTAAAAGATGAGAGAGGACAACTGATGTTCTGGACACCAGCCCACATAACCGCAAGCCAACATGGTGTGTGCCATTCTGTTCCAATGCAGATTCAGCCTCCTGCTGAAACCCAACCTGCAACCATGACAAACCACCTGTTTGCCACTAGTTCTTCAGCAACAATTTTCTGTAGCTACCTGGAAAAAGCAGCAACTTTTGTGTTTCATCATTAGACCCCCCAGGTATTCTAACACTTGAAAATAAATGCCTGGGAGTGTGCTCCCTGCACTGAGTGAAGCAGCAGCCCCTTCCCAAAGAATGCCATCTGGCACAGGGCTGGTGGTCAGCCACTCTTTCCTATATTTTGAATTACTATTGAATAGTAGTAATTGTTTCAATTAGTGGTCAGCCACTCTTTCCTATATTTTGAATTACTATTGAATAGTAGTAATTGTTTCAATTAGTATGATTTTGTTGTTTCCTTTACCTGCATGCGACTGCATTTGATATAATATAGACTGCAATGTTTCATGTTTTTTAATGGTACTGTGATTATTGTTACTTGCTTTGAGCTCAGCATTTGAACTCGCACCACTTTTTGAAAACCTATTATGACATCATGAAGGCAGGGGACCTTGAGATTACAAAGATACTGTAGGTGAACCAATATCCTCATCTTGTACTGCATTTAGAAGAACGTGTCAAGACAGCACCTACCAACAGTCTTGGGTCTTCAGTTGTGCACTCAAGCAGAAACACAGCAAGCTAGCAAAGTTTGCTTGCCCACCCTTTTGCCAACATTGTGCTGCATGCTGTTATAGGCACTGCCTGGCCCATCCTGAGCCCACTCTGCACCCTGTGTGGTTGTAGGCAAACAGACTGGATCAGCATGTGACAGAATTATTACCACCTGTTGAGCTGTCCAACTTAATGCAAGCACATCCCTCTTGAAGTGTACTCAACACAAAATAGAAATGGGCCACCAGCAGCCATTTTAGGATTAGTGCAATCAATCAAGTAGAGGGCTTGGGGTTTCCTTTGGGTTTTTTTAGACTGGGATCAACAAATAACCCAAAAGCAGCTTGCAAGCCATTATCAAAACACCAGAAACAACCCTGACTGCAGCCTCACGTTCCGTGTGTTTCATAGTAAGAAACATTTAGGCAGTGTCACACCTTCTCATGAAGAAACAAAAGGCCAGAAACCAGGCCTTCTCGACTTTCATGAAAAAAAACTACAGTAGAAGTCAACAAGTCCTAGCTCGAGACATATCGAGTTAGTAGTGGTTCAAAATGTTGAAATACACATTTGGATTTAAAAAGGGTGTCCAGTCAGTGCAGCCTTAAAAAAGAAAACAAAAGAGCCACCGCCGCCATAAATGCCTCTTATAGGAGACATTTAGCTACTAAATTGCCCACCCTGGAGCAAAGGATACTCATTCTGCAAACATTGCCACCCATAGAATGATGATTCTGGCCTGTCAAACAGGGAGTTCCAGGAAGCAAATGCTCACCTTTGCATGGATTTCAAAGTGCAAAACTGAAGCAAGTTTGCAGTAAACCCAATTCTAGAGCACCCATTTGAAAACTAGCCTGCTGTCCAACACTAATAAAAATGAACTGGATTTTAAAAACTACTTTGCATATTTGTTCATTGGCATCCTCCAGACACGTTCTCGGCATGTCTTTGGTCAACGCACAAGAACAGGAAAGCAGAATTCAGATTGCAGATTCTACAACTTCTCTGCTTTCTGGACTGTACTGAAAAGGCTAGAAATGCCAATTGTAATGATCTGTAAAAGCCATAGGCGTGCACATAGGGCATGTTGGTGTGCTTAGCAGAACAAAACAAAACAAAACTGGATTGTGATGAGGATAGAGTATGGAGTGGCAACCCAGCTCCCTCAGGTGCCACTGGGGAAGCAGTGGGGCAGGGAGAGACAAAGGTGCAAGAGAGGAGAGTAGGGAAGCAGATGAAGGGAGACACAGGCAGGATTAAAAGGCTGGAATAAAACTGGAATGTATAGGCAGTGTCTGCCTGTGTTTGTCTCTAGAAGTGGACAAGAAGAAGTTGCATATCCATTCCAGCCTTTTCTTTCTGCTTGTATCTGTTTCTGTTTCATAGCTCTGTCTCTGTCAGAGCTCCACTCACCACCTGTTACTCACATCTGGTGGGCAACGTCCCATTCTACACAACAGGAACATGAAAAAATCTTAATCTGCTTTGGTCAATTTGGGTTAGCTCATACAGATCATGAAAACTGACTGTATTTTGTATACACTTGGTAATCACTACACCACAGATTTGGCATTTTGTGCCTCATTTTCTATGTTTGCATATTTAAAGGAAGGTTTAGTTGTTAATTTTAAAAAGTAAGTTTAATTAAGTTTTAGTGTCCTTAGTTAATTTGATAGATAAAAATAATGTCCTTTGTGACTGAGTATGAGTATATATTGAAGAAATGTTCACCTTAAAACTTAAAATCCCTGGGTGCACACCCTAATGAAATGTGTTGTACACGCCTATGGTAACAGTGCAAAGATTACAACAGTATTTAGCTGAGAATTATTAACAAGTTTGCAAGCCGGCCATGTTCTTTTTCCCAAAGGGCAGAAGCTCAAGCTATCTAGAAGGTCCAAGAGAAACATTCACTGCTTCCCAGCCCCAGCCCCATTCCCTTCAAGGTTGGGCAATGCTCCTCATGTGCAAAAAGGTATTTCCACTGCACAAAAAGTGTATTCCCCAGAGAACTGAGCCTCCCCACAAAAGCCGCCTCATGCTGGAGCCACTAGATAGGTGCAAAAGCCCTCTGTGAAACACAAGGCATGTCAACTGACTGGGCTTGTTTTATTGTTTTATTTAAATATCTGTGAAGGATATTTAAGAAGAGCAGGCTTCTGCTTGTGAGGATGTCCAAGTGCACAGAGTTTATTGTAAAAACCTAATGTTATGTTGGAGCAACATATGTCAGTTAATACTGAAGACTATACAATGAGTCATGCAATATAATTGCTGTTTTGAAGGACCTGTTTTGGACATACCAACATATGACCTTTTTAGATTCAATAAATGATACATCCATGCATAAGGTATGCACTTCCTGTAAAATGCCTTTTTCAAAAATCCCTGCTTTAAAAATCATTAAATACTCATATTTATTATACAATCTCCTTTTTCAAAATGCTTCATGCATATTTTAAATATAATCACTACAATAATATACAGAATTGAATTGTATACTGCAATTAAAACCTTTTAACAAACAGAGCATATCACCTGTCATTTTTAGAGATCTCCAGAATGTACAGAATTTTCAATTATTTATCTTTAGAAATTCAAAATGAAGGATCTTTATTAACGTCCTGTTCTCAATTTGGCAACAATCATAGCTGCCAACTGTTGTGCGTCTGTCATGTGGGGATTCTTCTCCATCACCGAGAGGACAACGCTAGCTGGAAAAATATTACAGAGATTCTTATAGGTTTGATACTGATGCTCTGGGATTATGTGTGGTTCTTGTGGGTCACCACAGATTCCAACCCAAGGATTCCTCCAGATCTGCTCCATCTTCTCTGGAACACTTCTCACCATTACAGGCTCATAAGATGGTTGCATGAGGTTGTTGCTCAGTGGGTAGGGATGGTAAGGGTAGGTATCGGTCGGACATGGCAATGGATCCCAACTGGCATGCTGCTCTCGACAGAGCGGTGGCCTTTTTTGTCGTGTGGGATTGCTTTCATAAAGACGCGAATCAGAAACGCTATCCATTCTCGTCATAACAAGGGCACGACTTGGCTGGGTAGTGGCTGATGGGTGAACGTTTGGAGGCACAGGGTAGTCCCCTGGGCAACTGGACCTAGCCCCAACAACTGGGTGTTGGATGTGCAGTGCTAAATGGGAAAGTGAATGCTTGTGAATATGTTTAGACCCTTCAGGGCTATAGCTCTGAACTCTTGTTAAGGACTCATGATAACCATGGGAGAAAGGCTGAAGGCGGCTTTGAGGTGGGAGTCGGTGAACCTTCACACTGTCTTCTGGGCTCCCATCCCCCAGACCCATATATAAGTCTGTATATGAGGAGTACGAATCATTGCTTGTATGGCTTAAGCAACTGTCTGGACAGGGGCTTGAATTTCTTGAGTATAAACTTTGGTCTACATCAGCCCCATAGTAATCTGTGCTATGCATGCTACTAATACTCAAATTGGAGAAGTCACTGAGCATTGAATAATAGCCATGGTCCCCCAAAGACTCATACTTTGGGTACTGATCTGCATAGTTCATTGAAGAGCCATGGCTATTAGTGACCAGGATCGGAGGATATTGTACACTGGCCATGTGTTCTAGTGAGGATTTCTGATGTGTGAATTGAGATGAACCAGGTACAGGGCTGCTTGCTGACCGGGTATTTAATGCCCCAACAGCGTGACTTTTGGAAGGTGGAATGGTTGGGACGCTTAATGCTGAAACAAGGGAGGGGACAGAATTAGCCTCAGACTTCCGCACCATTGAAAGTCTATCTTCGGGTTCCACAGGAACAGACCGAATGCTTGGATCTGACTGACGTTTGGGAGCAATGCGCTTCACTTCTGAAGTTATTTCCCCTTTGGAAAGGGCTGCTCCTGTGCCACATTTAGCCAGTGCTCCTTCACTCATCGTTTTCACAGCGGATAATTTGGCACTGATGCGAAGCTCATCAGCTACGGATCTCAGTGGCTGGTTTGCTCGTTCCGGGTGGTAATATTTACACTTGTGTCCATAGGTGCATTTCTTCCCTGTTGGGGAAAAATCTCCCATATTAGGCATGGTCTTTGCAAGCAATATCCAGCTAAGCACAGGAGGTTGTGTCAGAGTCATACTTAGACTAGCCCAGGCATCCCCAAACTTGGCCTTCCAGCTGTTTTGGGACTACAATTCCCATCATTCCTAGATAACAGGACCAGTGGTCAGGGATAATGGGAACTGTAGTCCCGAAACAGCTGGAAGGCCAAGTTTGGGAATGCCTGGACTAGACCCACTGAACTCAATGGACTCAAGTTAGTAATGAGTAAGGGTTATAGCCAATGCTAGCTAGCCCTGGTCAAAGTAAGCCATTGTAATTAATGAAAATGATTAATTTGGGTCCATTAATTTCAGTGCATCTACTATGAATAAAACTTAGTTGGATACAATTCTTAACTTGTTCACTGATTTCAATGAGTCAATTTGGAACATGACATAGATGGATACAACCCAAGGTCCTTTAAATGCATTGTAACAGTCAATGCTAGAATGAACTATTAACAGCCATCACATTTCCTTTGTTAGCAGACCCAAATATGTGCTATATATGTTCTACAATCCCGTCACTGTATCTATTTATCTTACTTAAGTGATATAAACCTCCCTGAAGGTAGCAAGAGCAGGTACTGGTGTGAGTCTAATAAAGACTCAGGTTTAAATTCCCACTCATAGAAGCACAGGGAATCGCCATATACAGATTAGGACCATTAATCTATCAAGCCTAACACTGTCTGCTATGATTGGCAGCAACTCTCCAAGATCTTCCACATGATCCCTGATTTTATTTTTAAACAGTCAGCTTCATGCATTATCATATTTTAAAACGTGCACATGATGTGCCTTTGGGTCACCATCTCTCTGATTAACTTTTGACACAAAGGTGTTATGAAAGTGAACTGCAAGTGTGAATATGTAACTCCCTTAGGCTACAGGTCTATGCACAACAGGGGGTAATTGCCATTGAACTCAGTGGGACTTGCTTTTGAGTAGACATGCACATTAGACTGTGCAGACTGTGCAGTAAAAGTCTCTCAGCCAAGACCACATAGTGTTACTCATTAGGAATTTAACAGAATGGATCTGCTGACAATGGATGCGCTGGGAGCTTGAAAATGAACAAGGGGAGGGAGAGGTTTAATTGTCAAATATCTAACTGGGTTTTAAAACTTTATTTAACGAATACTGCCCTTTAATTAAAAATAATAATCAAGGGTGGTTTACAGCTGTTAATTGACTCTCTGTGGCCTTAATACTGGATTAGTTAAATGACTTTTTGAGCACAGGAGAGCTTTGAAAATATTTCCAAACACCAAATTAAGTTCCAACTGTATTTTCTTCCAGACTTTTCCAAGAAATGCTATTGCATGTGAACATCCCTCTAAATCAGTGGTTCACAATTAGCTAAGTACTGCAAAAGCCAAGCCATAGACCCCCTACTTTTGAAAATGTTGATACATCTATGGTAGTTTTCATTATGTGATTGTGGTCTACCAATTGGGAACCACTACTCTAAATTAACAGAGCCAAGATGTGACATTAAACACATGATTGGCCCTTCCATTCTTATTTTCTGCAGGGTGCAAGAGAAGGGAAGGATGGTTCTGGGTCACATGTGGCAAAGAGGTAAGAGGAAATTTAACTCTTTGCCCAAACTGCAGTCCCTCTCTGAGTCCTCCTCTTTTCTCCCCACCCTGCTCCCAGCCACACGTACGCAATGCCAAGATCAAGCAAGCAAGAGCCAGTTACCTACTTAATACCATGTCTTTGGTTTAACCATGAAAGCTTTTTTTTTTTTTAACTCAGCAGTACACTCAGCAGACACAAACAAAATCTGATTTCCCCACACTTCTAGAAGCATGCTACACCTTTCTGTCCTACTCAAGCTTCTTACATGATTTCCAATACAGAAAACACCTCAGATGACCCACTATGATTTTTTTGCTTTTTATCAAGGTTATTAATTTTATTATTCTGACTCCCAAAATAGTCAAGTGTGACACACTCACCGTAAGGACAAGGTTGCTTTTTGTGTTCAGGAACAACAGGCCTTTTCCTTAAGAAATTTTCAAGGCTGGGGCCATGGCGTCCTAATGGGTCGTCTGGTGGCATAAACCTGGAAAAACCAAGAGACCAGTTTTACCTGCTAGTATTAAATTTACCAGACATGGTAGACTGGTAACAATACAATGGTTATGAATAGGCTGGGAAATACCCAGTTTGAACCTGGTCATAGCTATGAGCTTGGCAGGTGCCTGAAGGCAAGCTAATCTCTGTCAGCTCCCCCCGCACCATCTCAGAAAGGAAACTGTAGAGTAGGAACCAGTGGAGAAAGGCCAATTGAAATCAATAGGGGACTGGAGTCCCTTCTCTGTGCAGAAAAATGAAATAGGTGTGTGGCATTCTAGTTTAAAAGAGAATAACAAAAGGGAGTCACTAATGGTCTTACATTGCCCTACCAGGCAGCTTCTGTTTAAGGATCTATGAAAATCTAGACGAAGTCAAATACTCAAATCGCACCAGATAAACATTAAGCATTACTATTCTACTTGTAAATAAAGAAACCTACTTATCATTCACAAAAGAATACATCAGGAGCCGTTCTTCTACAAATTTCTTCCATTCTGGCTTTTCATTTTGAAGGTCACGGTAATTGTCATTTGACACAATGATGCCATCAGACTCACACGCCAGTTTCACTATGAAACGGTCATCATAACAGACAACCCGTCTCCCTTGAACTCTTCGAGATGGGGTGAAAACAAGAATTTTTTCCTTTTCCAGTTTGTGTAAAATATCTTGATCTGAAAAACCAGGGTTATATAAGAAACTGTTAATAGCAAAGTCCCTTATATAGAAATATGCTTGCTCTCTCTGTTTATCTCAGTATCTGAGATATTCTTCAAGAATTGTACAAGAAGAAGTGTTTGCACACTCCCCAAGAGCATAAAAGTTGGTGTGCCAGTGCTTTGCTCTGTAACAGTGGACTTCAATCTTGGGTCCCCAGATATTTTTGGACTGCAACTCACGTCATTCCTAGTCATTGGTTGAGATGGCTGGACATGATGGGAGTTTTACTCCAGCAACACCTTGGGGCACAAGGCTGAAGAGTCTCCCTTCTGGGGAATAATCTCACAGTTAAACTAGTTTCAGTTTATACACCATGACATTTTATATTATGGTTCAGTCTATGCAACAAAAAACTGTAAAGCTGCCTTGTATGGAATGACCTTGCAGACACAGGTGAGGGGAAAATGCATGCAGGTGAAGTGGGATGGCAGAGAAGGAATGGAGCACTCAAGCCCTCCCATCCATGCCCAGAACAGAAACTAAGTAGGCTACTCCTCTACTCCCAGCACAGAAATGCCATAGACTTTTGCTCCTTTGTCATCCCTCAGAAGGACTGTTAACACTTCTGCAGGCTAGTAACTTTTGCAGGCTTATGTGCAGCACGGATTTAAAGTATGAAGTGTAAAAAAATTAAGAAAAAATAACAATCTAGTGGCTTAGAATATGAGCAACTACCATGCATGTGTGTACAGAAAATGCTCTGATTCAGGTCCTTGGCCCCATTCCAAGAAAAGCCAGTGTCTAGCACGGTAATTATCCTCGTCCTAGTAATGGCAATTGAAGAAAACAAATGTATGTTTGATTTGCCACCTGTAATTGGTGCATCTGGTCGAGATTGCTCTTTCCTCCATGTAGGCACAAACACTGTAATATCTTTATGACCTTTCTCCAGAAACCAGTCGACAGCTAACTGAATCCCCCGACAGGAAAATGCTTCTTTATTGCCATGACTGAAAAACAGAACAAGTTGGTTTAGCAAGTACTGGTCATAAGTACTGCAATGAGATTTGTTTTTTCTAAAATACATAAAGCCAGAGAGACTAGTGTTATGTAGTGGGGCAGAGTGTTGGACTAAGACTAGGAAAATCTCAGTTAAAGCCATTCACTGTCTCTCAGGTTAACCTACCTCACATCAGACTATGTACACCACCCTGAGCTCTTTGGAATATGGATGGGACTAAAATGTAGTTTAGCAAATAGCATTAAGCAGACTTATAGAGGGAAAGAAACCTTTTCTGGAAGTTTAGTACCCACTTTAGAAAGACACAATTTTATTTCAATGGGTTGTAACCACCCCTGCTACAACTCTTGTGCTCAGCAAATTGTCTGTAAATTTTAAACTGCTTTTCAGACATGTATTTCAGAGAGTGAATAATGCCTTGAGAATTTACTAAAGTGATTCCATTCTTACCTATAAGAATAGGCCTTTAAATTCCATTGGACTTTAATTACTCAAGTAAAAGGAAAGATTTTCTATTCTGTGATACACTGTACAAGATGAACAGTACAGTCCTACGTTATGTCTACTCAGATGGAGCCCCACTGAATTCTCTCAGAGAAACATATACAGGACTACAGCCCTAAAAATCTATTAAACAGCCAGTGGCGTAGCGTGGGGGGTGCAGGGGGGCCGGCTGCACCTGGCGCAACATCGGGGGGGGCGCTCGCACTCGCAGCTCTCTGCCCCTACCTGGCCCACTCACTCTCTCTCACTTAGGGGGCGCAAATTACTTGCCTTGCCCCGGGTACTGACAACCCACGCTACGCCACTGTAAACAGCTCAATTTTTAGTTTTTAAATACAAGTGTGTAGACTTAAGGCTCATCTTCTTCAACAGGTCTTTGAGCTCCCATGGTTGATTAAAAGGGCTATCTCAGTTGAGTTACAGATGTTGCCTTTTAAAATCTATTATGCTATCATTTTTAATTGGATGTTGTTTTTAATAACAGAAATCAAAGTGTGTATATGAAATAAAACAAATACATATGCAGCATAATTAGTGCATTTCTTAGAGTATTCTATTACTACTAAAGTACCTCATTGCCACATTACTTCCATCAATAACGATTGGCCTCAAGTTGTCAGAGCTGTCTACCACCTCATCTTCCAGAGACAGCTCAGGACTAGCAACCTCCTTTGTACCTGCAGGACCAGTGGCATTTCCACTACTTGCTTGTCCTTCATTCTCAACCTTGTTTCCAAGTCTCACAAGCTCAGCCAAAATGTCATTGGTAAGAGCATCTGCCCCCAGCTTGTTCAACACAGCTTGAATCTGATCTCCAGGATACCCCAGTTTCAAAGCAAAATCAAGTTTAGATTGATATTCTTGACTCAAGTTTGCTTTATTCTCTTCCGGTTTCAAATCCTGAAGGAGGCTACTCTGTGAAAAACTCGGACGATCCAAGCAAGGAGAGCGGCAAAGTTGTCGATGTGGTTTGTGGGAAATCTCTTTATCCCTCAACTGTGCCTTGCTGCAGCTATTCCTGAAGCCAGGCTGCTCAGGTTCACTCTCAGAGCTTGTCCATTCCTCAGATTCGGTGCTACGATCCCCACCATCTTGCTCTTTAGTCCTCTCTTCTTGGGAGCGGCTCTTCTCCATTTTCAGCCTTTCTACCATAGACCAGGCCGTCATCACGTTCACCTTCTGGCCAGATTTCTCTTATGGCCAAAGTAGCCCAGAAGTTGTACGCCACTGCATCTTGTTGACATCACTAGGCTGGGTTTGATCTGTGATATACCCCAAGCCAGAAATATGTCCCTGCATTATGAAAATACACAACATGCATAATTAGATTTTACTGACTAATGCAAAATAATTATGAATTTTACAAAACACATTTTTAGATAATTTGAATACAATAGAGTTTGTATTACTTCCAAGTAAACTGAATTCCCTTACCCTCACTCTCCAAAATAAATGCATTTAATACAGAGGCGTGGTTTGCACATCACATTAAACTTTAACTTAAAACTAACGTTGGTTAACACTCATATTTTGTTTCAGGGAAAGAAACACAAACATGACAAGACTCTGGCTTGTTTCATCTGCAGAGGAGCACACTGGGAGCACACTTAGATTCCTCATTGCAGGGGGTTGGACTAGATGACCCTCAGAGTTCCTTCCAACTCCACAATCCTATGATTCTGTAATTCTGAGAAGCACGCTGCTCATTCATATTAAACAGTTTATAGTCTTAAATATGGTTTAATGTGGCATATGAACTGGGCCAGTGATGGCAATTATACCAACACCACCCACACAGTAAATTCACTGTTTCAAGTTAATGCCCTGTCAGATAGCTGCTTGTCACAGTGGCTGTTGTGAATAAGAAACTGTACTCACAAACCAGGGAAAACAAAGAAAGTTCACCTTCACACACTGAAAGAATGCCTAAAGAGAATATGGGGTGCACTGAATAATCCTACTACCCCAGACCAACCACAATACCATGCACATTTCTGGTCACCACACCTCAGAAAAGATACTGTGTAGTTGGAAAAGGAGCAGAAAAGGACAACCAAAATGAGCAACTCCATTATGGTGAAAGGTTACAACATTGTAGACTTTTTAGTTTAGAAAAAAAGTGAATAGTGGAGAACAAGATATAAGTTTATAAAACTATGCATGGAATGGAGAAAAGAGACAGATAGTACTCTTTCTCATAGTACTAGAACCTGGAATCATTTAATGAAACTGAATGGCAAAAGATTCCAGACAGGCAACACATCATTTAACTATGTAATTTGTTACCACAGGATGTGATGATGGTCACTAACATGGCCGGCTTTAAAAGGGGATTGGTAATAACTATGCGTTATTTGTTTAAATTCAAATTCAGAACAAGCAAGGATCTGAAACCACAGATTGGTCCTGGCTTGTTCTCACTAACCATAATTAAGGCAAACCAGTTAGGACATCTTTCGAAACCATGTAATTAGTTTAAACAGAGAAGGGTTGCGCTTCTGCTTTTCTCCTTGTGGGTGAAAAAGAAAAGACGGAGTGTAACAGCCCACAGCTTAAAACGATTTGTTCACATAATGCAGGGATGGAGAACTTGTGGTCATTCAGACACTGTTGGACTCCCACTCTCATTAGCCCTGACCGTTTATTTAGCCATGCTGGCTGGTGATGATGAGAACTGAAGTACAACAACTGCTGCAGGGCCAGAGGTTCCCCATTCTTGACACTGTAGGAACTATGGCTTATCATGGTATCTGAGCATGGCTAATGCTGCACAATAGTGTGCAGCATCTCTGTTCAAAAACGGAATCTGAAGGTTTGCCCCAAAAGCTATGCAGTGATCTGTATGTGAATAAAGCATTCCGGATTCTATGGCTGATGACTGAAATGCATGAGAAGGGCCTCATGCAAGAAATTCCAGATGTATTTCCAGAGTACTTCTCCCAACCCTTTTTGTATTATTTTCTTTCCTGTATGCTCTGAGGTATTAAGAAACAAAGACCTATTTAGGAACTCAGAACATTTGTATATTTTATATTTACTCAGCTGTTCATTATTCTTTTTTAAAAATGAACTGTTCATCCACACTGTTAAAAAGCCAAATCAAATAACCGTTTCATTTCAAAGTATAAATCTTTATTCATTCTTCCTCCAATAGAGAAAAAGAAGGCACACTCTGCAAAATCAAAGCAAGTCACTGGAGTCAAGAGGAAGCATGGTAAGAATGAATTCTGCTAATGCAAATGTATCTCCCTATATTAAAAGCATATTATTTACTGTACATACTACTGAATATCAGTACAAGGGCAAACAAAACATAATGGCACCTTTCCTCACTTTCCTTGCCAGAGAAGCATAACTGGAAAAATAACTGTACTTGTGGAACCTCTTCAAAACTGACATTAATCTTTTGAAAAACTTCTTTTCAATGGCCACTTCACCTCCATTATATGTGGTAGCAGATCTTTGGCAAAACAACCATAAAAGGAGAAAGGTAAGGTGCTTTGAATGGCCAATGTTATATCATGATATGTATTGGTAGACACTGTTTTTTTTAGCCCTGCACCACAATTTGTCTGTTTTAGCAGCAGATTAAGAAGTGAGAAAGATAATTGCAACAGCTGTTTAAAGGAACACAGAACTATCTGGGAAATAGCTGCTGAGGGGTAGCCAAATATGCTGCCACCATACCTGCTACTTCTCCCCCCCCCCTTAGTATATGCTCCCCTACTCCCTCCTGTACACAAAGGAGATCAAAAACACCTGTTTTGTGTTTAAATGTCCTCCACAAAGAACTTACAATTGACTTATGTGTTTTCAAGGGATAGATAGAACATTCTGAGGTGCTATGCCTTAAAATGACTGAGACACAATCCTATACATCCCTACGAAGTAGCAAGTCCCATTGAATTCAATGTAATCAGAGTACATGGCACCTTGCCCCCATACGCCTAGTGACTACTTCCAGGAGCTTTATATATTTACTAAATAGTATTAAAGATAAAATAGTGCCATGCACCTTCCCAATGCTCCTCTCTGAGGTTGGTGCCCCCAATTCCCATTCCACAAGGATACTGTTAATCTGGTGATCCAATCAGCATCAGTGCACACCACACCACAAACCGGCCAATATGCCAATACTCATTAGATTCCAATCAAGGTTTGATTTTGCTCAGTAGCAACCCAATGTAATAGGGAATAAAGTTTATACAATAAAACTTCAGATTTGTGATCATAATAATCTGATCTAATGCAATTAAGTCATATTTAAAATTGACTTTAAAATGAACAACTTATATCAAAAAAGTAATATCCAATAATCCATATAGGATATAATAATACATACTAAAATTAACTTTCAAAATACCACCAAATAATAATTAAACAAAAATTCACTCTCAATAACTAAAATAAATCATGACTATGCCATAGTCAATAAAAAAAGCAAAGTGCCAAAACCTAAAATATAATGTAAAAAGACTGAACTGAGCAATGAAGTCACATAGCTTATAAAATCACAAGATAACTGGTCACCTTTCCAGGTCCAATATCTAACAAAACTGCCAAAGCAATCAAGGTAAATAGCATAACTGTAGCCCACCCAGCCATGAAACATTTTTTAGCATATTGAGTCAATAAAATTTCAGTCACCAGTTTTAGGGTAGTCGGATAGGCTTCGTAGTAGCTTAAGCAAAGCCAGGCAGATAGCAGGCAACACGGAAGAAGAAGAAAACAAGCAATCTCCTCTCTCTCCCCGAACGGAGTACTGACTGAACCTTTTAGCTTTTTCAGCAATGGATCCAAGGGGGTGGACCTTTTATGCATAAAATCTAGAGTTACTATCACAAACTATCTGGGAGGGAGGGGAACTGGGACTCTGCTTTATCAGTAGTTCCTCATGCAAGGCACCGTGACACATTTCCAGCATTGGTTTGCCAGAACTTTTTTGGCACAATAGTTGCTGTTTTTTCCACTAATCTGCTGATAATACCAAGGTTTTCAACAGCTTTATCTAAAGAAGCAGTATGTACAAAGATTCAAGAATCTTCCGCATTAAAGATACAGGCATGGAAGTGTCATTCATTTTTATCTATCACAGCTGCTCTATTTGTGAAACCTACCAAAACTGATGGCTCTGAATACGTAGTCCTAAGCAGAGCTAACAGGTCAATGGTATCAAAAGTCACAAAGAGATCAAGAGGCAGGAGCAAGGTAACACTCCCCTTGTCCCTTTCCCTGTAATGGTCAGAGATGAGGATCAATAGTTCAGTTGGATCAATTCCAATCCAAGAGATCCACGGCAAGTTTCTTTAGAAGTGGATACACCACCTATTTCAAGGCAGCATGCTTTAGTCAAAGTAACTCTGATAGGTTGAATAAGCCAGCCTGGACTGAGGTCAAGAGAGCAAATGGTCAGACGTACAACTGCTAGCACCTTGTCCACATCTGCTGACTGCATAAGTTCAAATGATCCCACAACACATCACTGACTGTGGCATTGGGTACCTTCATCTGGAACTGGAACTGCGGAGTCAATGGTACTCCATGCATTATATTACAAGCCACCCTGTGATCCTCAGATGAAGGGCAGTATAGACATTTAATAAACAACAACAACACTCTGAATTCGAGCCAATTTATCCTCAACATGTATAACTAGTTGGTCGCAGCAGGTCCTCAAATGCTCCAGATTCCTCCTCTACAGTGGGAGTCATTAACCTCTGGACCATTCAAAATAACTGTCTGCTGACCACTTGAGGATGCAATGCAAAATGTGTCTTCCTCGTAGCCCACACTGGAACATGGTAGGCATGTTTATGCATACTAGCCAGGGTTCAGTCAGCTTTCAATAAAGAATTGTATGACTTGAGCTCTAACCTTCATGTAGTTTGCTTCATAGCCCAAAGCTGCCCAAAATTCTAAGGAACCACATGGGCACCACTAAGCCAGAGAGGAGGCTCAGGAGTGATTATGTCAGCTACCTATTTCATTTCACCATCTTATAGCTAGACAGGAGCTTTGACAGGATCATCTGCATTTTCCCACTAGCAGAACATTCAAGAAAAGATCAGGTCCCAAGGCTGGCCTTCAAAATGGGCCCACCACCCTTACAATATAGCCTGTTTGTTCTAATTTTAAAAGTATCCTGTTGCCCTTGTTTTCTGAAACAGCAAGTGAAATGCTAAATTATTGAATAAGTGAATCCCTTCCTTAGCAATTGAGGCTAGCAATGCAAATAAGGGGAGATTCTAAGCTGACTAAACAAACTTCCACTTGCAGTCAAGTTACTATGGGACTCTTCTCATTTCCACCTCCTAGACATAAATCATGCAGTATTCCACACACCTCTGGCTGTACGAAGGCCCACACCCAAGTGTACTAGCTATTAGAATAGCAAGTGGAGAAGTGTGATAATAGCAGCAGAAAAGGTCACTGTGCACAGCGTTCTGTGAATGGATGTAACCTTCACATTACTGAAAGCAGACGTCAGCATATGCAACAACTACTCTGCTCCAAGTATGACTGTGTTCCAGAAAGTTTCCTTCCAAAAAGGAAGACACAGACAACTCTGCTGTAAAATTATTTATTCTGCAAATCCTGTGTCCTAAGGCACAAGTGTGGAACTTGTGGCCCTCCAGATGTTCAGTGGGGCTTCTGGACTCCCTCCCTCCTCGATTTCTGCATCTGGTATTATCTAAGTACCTTGGGCTCATTTGTGATTCACATTTCACTTCAAGGCCATTTGGAAATCATACTCAAGAAACTGGACAGATTGATGTAACTTATAGAAGTGTAAATATTTTATTTATTTTATGACTTTGAACTGCCTTCCAAAAGATGAGGGTGCATATGCTTCTACAAATATAAATTTTAAAATGCTGAGGTTCACCAAATAGATTGTTTCAGCTAAAATAAAACAAAATGTTTATTTTCACTGTAACTGAATCCTGTCAGTTACCATGAAATTTTTGAACACTACTTAAGTTTGTGACAAATCTCATTTAAAAAGCATCATAGAAGATGTTTACTTCTGGGTCAGCCTTCATGAAGGTGCCCATCAAATGTATGTTTTTATGTATTGATGTCTGCTGATATCCTCAGCCTGAGTGATGTGAAGCACCTGCCACCTTTGGACACTTAGCATTTTATATTGCCCAGACCTGCTACACAAGGACACACTTCTAGAAAGAACAGAAGATACAGCTTTGTGACCAATGAAGACACTACAACAGAAAAAAGAAAGCTGAGGACAGGACTCTACACCATTGATCCTCATGGCTCATTTACCTTGAGTCAGAAGTACCTGAAGCTCCCTGAAGAGATAGAGAAAAAACTGGTTGAGAAAAGTGACTTTATTGTCACTTCTCCGCACCTAAAAGGGTGGGGATGCTGGTTAATGGTAATCAGTAACTGATGAGCTGACGTACAGCTAGAGTAAAATATATTCATACGGTCATGAAGAGTTCTGTGTAAGCAAGCAAACTACCTTTTTTGTATATCATGAAACCCTTGAATAGCAATGGAGGGTCCCTTCCATCTCAGCCTAGCAGAAATCAGGGTCACATATGACCATATAACTTACTAAGAATCAGAAATTCTCTGCCCTGGAAATTTACTTTGCCGTTTCTTCTCCCACATGGGCAAACTTATAATAGGCAATGTGGTGTAGCCAGATATCTTTGTAGAGAAATAAGGGCACACGGTTCAAGAGGAAGCATAAAAGAAGCATGCGTGCACAAATCAAAAGGGAATTTTGCTACAGGGATCTGAGAGCACGCAGAGCATCCCTTAAAGAGGAGTAACTTTCACACAATTTGGGCAAGTATCTCCTGGTGTTTCTTCATTCAACTCAAGATGTGCTTCATCCCAGTTGTTATCCTCCTTGATCATTACCTATTCCCTTTTTTAAAGCTGATTTTGTGCAAGTCCTACAGTCACTACAGACCTGTTTCCCCCGCAATTTATACTGGGTGTAGAGGAGAGGGTGATGTGTGACCCTACACAACCCCTGATATTTACAGTCACCATCAGGCTTCTCCACCTTTGTTTTGTAGACTAAAATAAATTACTTGTGTGTGCTGCAGGGGTGTAAAGCAATAACTGAACAAATCCCATACTATTAAAATAATTTAAAAACCTAAACACATAATTCTTAGCTGTGGAAGGAGACAAACAGAAATGAAATGAAAAGCAACAAAAAGGATGCTTGCACAAACATAATCTTGAAGAACGATTAAGTTGTTACCTCACCGGCTCACTAATTTACTGTTCTAGTTTTTAGTAAAGTATCACAGTGATGTAAAGTTTGAAAGTTTGTTGAACACCTGTAACATGTACCATCCAATACCTTGTTAAGTAATCATATAGTGTGTTTTATCTTTACTAGTGAACTTTACACTGCGGGAGGCAGTGGAAGACAGGAGTGCCTGGCGTGCTCTGGTCCAGGGGGTCACAAAGAGTTGGACACGACTAAACAACAAACAACCATAAGCTATACGGGTGCAGATTGACCTAATCTGAAATAAGGGGTATAAGGTGCCTGAAGGCTGCTTGTTGCAAAGCAATCTCAGGAAGGGGAGCACTTATCCGTTTCCCTGTCAGCCATATCTCCCCCAAACCCTTTCCCCAACCAGCTTTTATCCTTAAATAATATTAAATCTCTGAAGTAAACAATGAACAAGAATACAAACAATTAATAACACTGTGAGAAAGGGGATAAGGGTAAATACTTAACAAGGAAGGGTTAAAATACTCTTTTTCCTCCTGTCTTTTCTCTTATGCAAATTGCTCTTGCCAAGTGTTAACTTGCCGGTCCCCCAAGTGGGGCATTAGATTCTATACACTCAAAATTTAACAAAAGATCCTCTTTTTCCAGCATTAATCTTATGCACATGTACATTTTATTTTATTTTTGCAACATGCACACTTTCAACTTGTTTCCATATTTTAGGACGTCAAGCGTGGTGCAACAATTCAGAAAAATCTCTCTCCCTCCCTCCCTCCCTCCCTCTCTCTCTCTCTCACACACACACTACTTACTGAAGTCTGCCTCCTTTGAACCACAATATTATGAATAACAGGCACTTAAGATTTGTCACACATCAAAAACAAGATTTGAAAAGCAAACTACAGGGGGGAATTCATCTCCAAGCACATGTTACCGTTACTGCTAGCATACTCACTTCCACTTGCCTCTAAGAAAGCAGCAGCTTAGCTGTAACTCACATTGGTAGTAAAGAAGATAGCTCTTTGCCAAAGCAGAGCCTGTGTGCAGGGGTGTTCTATTCTTCCGACTCTGGTGACAGATTGGTGGATTGGTGTTACGAAAGCTGCTCTCTGCAGAAACACACCCACTTCCATGACTCACAGGAGTATCTTGCTTCTTCTTTTTTTAAGTGATTGTCAACTGTGGTTGAAAGACTATTAACAAGAAAATTCAGCTGTGTCATTTTTTCATTAAAAGGCGACAGGTGGGGGGAGCACTTTGATGTGAGAATCACAACTGCCTCTAAATCAGTGATTATGAGGGAGTAATTATTTAAATTGTTTTTTTAAAAATGTTGCTATAGTGCTACGACATCTTAATAAATAGGGGGAAGTTAGATCCGCACAGAAAAGACAGCTTTATCAGCCTGATTTAACATATTGACTGTATAACAAAATCAATAGGAATTTTCTAATGATAAGTTCTGAGATGCAATTTGTTGCTCCCAAATGTTCTTCTGGGGGCATTTTTTTTTATTAAATCAAAGAGTTAGAATTTTTACTCAACCGTCTACAACAATAGAAGCCCATCACCAGATTCAATAGTATCTGGCATGGAAGATCCCTATGCCTGGATCCCACATGGTTCCAAATATCATGTAAAGGATGGAATCACATGGAAATCATCCACATCAGTCAGCAACCCGTATTAGCACAGTGGTTGTAAGGATGTGGCATGGGTATCACTCATGTGACCAGCTTGTCCCACATGAAACAGAAATGTGTTTTTCTCTAAAATGCAAGAGTTGAAAAAATATCTGGAAACTTTAGTTAACTATTTGCACCACAAACTTCAAAAAAGCATTCCACTTTAGATGACCGTTAAGTCTCTGTCACATCTAAGCTTTAGTCTTTACAAAATTTGATCAAAATTATTATTAGCTATCATAATCATACTATTATTTGGTGGTAGTAGGGAATCCCTCAAACCTCAGGTAAAATTGACACCATCAAGGGAACATATACCAAAGGGGATTCCTATGGGATTTTAAAAATTTTTATTATTATTAATTATTATTATTATTATTACTACTACTACTACTACTATTATTACCACTACTACTACTACTATTATTACCACTACTACTACTACTACTACTACTACTACTACTATTACCACTACTACTACTACATTCTTCAGGGCCACTAAAAAGCCTGGGGTAGCTAACACAATGCTCTTCAGAGGTTGTGAACTACAACTCCTTTATTACCGACTCTGATTGGAGGTGAGGAAACGATGCCTTATGAGGAACGGCTAAGGGAGCTGGGCATGTTTAGCCTGGAGAAGAGGAGGTTAAGGGGTAATATGATAGCCATGTTCAAATATATAAAAGGATGTCATATAGAGGAGGGAGAAAGGTTGTTTTCTGCTGCTCCAGAGAAGCGGACACGGAGTAATGGATCCAAACTACAAGAAAGAAGATTCCACCTAAACATTAGGAAGTACTTCCTGACAGTAAGAGCTGTTCGACAGTGGAATTTGCTGCCAAGGAGTGTGGTGGAGTCTCCGACTTTGGAGGTCTTTAAGCAGAGGCTTGACAACCATATGTCAGGAGTGCTCTGATGGTGTTTCCTGCTTGGCAGGGGGTTGGACTCGATGGCCCTTGTGGTCTATTCCAACTCTATGATTCTATGATGGGAATTGGAGTCTATAACATCTAGAGGGCATCAGGTTGGTTACCCCTACCATTACTATTTGTTTTTAAGTAGTCCTCAAGAGCTTTGCAAGAAATTTTTTGAACTCCCTGAAACTTTTTTGAACTTCCTGAAAGAGAATGGTGGGAGGAAGAGATTCTCTTTCTCCAAGTTGTAAGCACCTGCTTCTGTTCAATTTTTCCATGGCTCTCCTCTGCCATCAGGAAAAAATGCACAATTTCTCCAAGGGAACAGAAAGAGTTTGTCTAAACTAAAGGGCAATATGTTTCTCAATGTTGTGAGAAAATGAGCATTCTGTAGCTGGCGTGAGACAGTGGAGAGAGGGCAGGAAGTGTATCCAAGAGTGTATCATTCTAGCTTTAAAATACATTTGTGACTAGTAAGTTTGCCTGTGCTGATTTCCTACTACTTTCATGAATGGTGGTCATCACACTAAATTCCTACCTAATACTTATTTGCATAATGATATCCCCAAGCACTAACAGAGCAAGTGTAAGAACGTAAGAAGAGCCTGCTGCATCAGGCCAGAGCCAGTTGCCATCCAGTCCAGCATCCTGTTCTCACAGTGGCTATCCAGATGCTTGTGGGAATCCTGCAAGCTGGATTCAAGCACAATAACCCTCTCCCCTCCTGTAGTTTCCAGCAACTGGTATTCAGAAGCATTGAAGCCTTCAACTGCAATGGCACAGCACTGCTATCATGGCTAGCAGCATCCATGCTGCATGCATAACTCAATTGTTCCTAAAATATTAGAAGCCTTGCTCTCCAAGCCATGCTACTCAACTATACTGAAATTCTAATGCACATGACATATTACAGAACAATATAAGCTCCCAAAGGGATGGGGCTCTTCCCCAGTGAATGTACTGCCTAAATTTCAAATGGGGGAAAGACAGAGAAATGAAGTGTGAGCAAATGCACCCTACATGTGTTTCTGCTGCAGATGAGACTTCCTAGCCAAAGGATTTACAGGAAAAGGTGGGCTGAAGAGCAGGGGGCAATTAGATTATCAAACAGGGTGGGCAAAGTTGGTTAAGGAAGCAGAAGACTTTTTGGCAGGTGTTAAGAGTTAGAGCTTGCTATAATGAATCGTTTGACAGGCAAGTCAAACTTTCGCTTTGAAAATGCAGCATTATATGGCAGGCTACAAATGTACTACATCTGCTTACAGAATAGAACAGATAAACCATATTTTTCTATCTATAAGACGCCCCCATGTACAAGACACCCCCTATTTTGGGGGACTCTGATTTAAGAAAATGGGGGGAGATACTATCAGTGTATAAGACGAGCCCAGATTCTGAACATTATTTTAGAGTAAAAAAACATAGTCTTATGCACAGAAAAGTATGGTAATTGCTATGTTTACCTCTTGCTTGCTCCTTCTTCCCATACTGTTTTTATCTATATGGCATACCTAATGCTCAGCAAGCTTCTTTCTCCCTTCCCTTTTCATCGAGGTAGGGAACCTGTGGTCTTCAAACTAATTTCATGTCTGTGGGGGGAGCCCAAATGAAGAGAAGGGTGAAGAAATAAAACCAAAACAGATGGTGATGGAAAGTGAACAGGGAAGAAGCCCCGTGTAAGTGGTCAGTTGATATTTCTGGCCAGAACAATCTTAAGAACTTTCTATTCCCAAACAGACCTGCCCAGATGTTGAGATGCGAAGTTCATGGTAGGGCTGTGTGATGTCTGGTATTCAAGATGGTGATGTATCAAAAGCTAAACATCATGATATCACAATGTCTGAAATAAGGTTGGAACTATGTAAACACCAGAAAATAAAAACAAAAACATTTCTCCCTCCTTTTTTGCCAGTGGGGGTGGGAGGGAAGAAAAAGGAAGGAACACATAAGGAAGTATAGGGTTGGGGGAACAAATGTGTGAGAAAGCAAAGGGGCGAGGGGAGAATTAGGGAGAGTTCGAGGATAGGGAGGAGAAAATAGGGAACATTACGAGGGGGTGAGACACAGACATCCACACGGACACAGAAGGCAAGAACAGAGGAAAGGGGCTTAAACAACAGGGCAAGGTTTATTTTTATTTTTTTAAACTCAGAGGTAAATAACCCCAGTGTATTTTTCCACAGGACAAGCAGTGGTTTCCAAGTGCGCCCTGGCTGAGCGCAGCAGCTATTCAAAAGGCAGGGTTGGGCAGCAACATGGGGGGCAGGCTTTGGGGAGGTGAAGCAGAAAGACCTTCTTGCTTTTCAAAGACCTCAGAAGAGCTTGAGTATCAGGAGGCACCCTCAGGCAGGTCCTGCTGGCAAAGAGAGTCCAAAAGGAGAAAAGAAGGGGGAAGGGGACTCCCAGAAAGAGGCCCAGAGCCAGCTTCGACCGGCATCTCTTTCAAGCATGTCCCAGCCCGGTACCTGTGCTTAAAAAAAGATGCTTGTGACATCTATATTGCTAAGTTTCTGGGTGAGCTGCTTTCTTCAGCACCTGCTCTTGTGGTTTGCTGCCCCCTCCAGGAGGCAAGGAAGAGCTGAGGCAGTACAGCAATGGGGTGACAAGAATCATGAGAAGTGATGACTAGCTTCAAGGTTTTCCCCACATCATGATTTTTTACATAGTATTTGAGTTTGGTTTTAAAACAAACAAACAACAGTGCTATCAGACAAGTGTTCAACTGCATGACATCATTCTGGCCAAAGGAGGGAAAGGCTAGAGCTTGAGAGACCAACAGGGCACCCAATAGGAAGTCCTGGGGCTGAACAAGTCTTGAACACTGTAGGTAGGTCCAGTTGGGCCTCACTGAACAATGGAGAATATTCCTAGCCACATATTCTTTCAGCAGGAGTCCATTCTGACCTGGGGCTTTGAGGGGTTTTTTTGCAATGTGTTTTCTTGACACAAAATTTAGTTGCTAGCTAAGAGATCAACATCTTTGAATGACAGGTCAGTGGAAGGATAGAGATTTCCAGTTATTTCCCTAACCCTACTTCCCAATTTCTCATTCATCTCTGAAGTCCCTGCCACAGGCAATCCAAGTCTACTTTTCTTTTGCAAACCTGGCCTTGCTCACCATACCACATTATCCAGGTCCTGAGAAAGAGGTCAGGAACATGTGCCCTGTCAAGGCACAAAACAATCCCCTGCTATTTTTATTTTATCTTTTAACCAAGACAAGTAGAGATTCTCTGCTCCCTCTTGCTGACCCATCAAATTATCACCTTCTGCAACTGAAAATGTGAAGTGAAATAGATGTGATCAACTTTTGCATTATCACTAACATATCTCTTTCATGAGCTACCAAGCAATCCTTTAGTTTCCCCTCCATATTTAATTACTGCTGCTATATATTGCTTGCTAATACTGAAGTAAGCAGAATTTTTAAAATGCCTTTAAATACCACCAAAACTATTACTTGGAAATGGGTAAATTTTTCCCCATCTGTAAGTAACAGACTAAAAGATAGTAAGAGACAGTAATAAAAATAAAATCATCTCCAATTATGCAAAATTTCATAACTTTGGAGCTATTATAGTCTTCCTTATATAAAATACATATTTAAATAGCAGTTTAAGGAAGAAAAATCCCTTCCAATTTGTAACATGAAAATATCTCACTCAAAGAGGGAAACTTTGCACTACAGCTTTAAACGTTTAAGCCTCTAATGTCCATTGCTTAGCAACCGGGCATCCTTACCTAAACACCGTTTTTCAGCAGAGTCACGACTGACTGGTGGGGCTGATAATGCAATTCAAAAAGAACAAGTGTTCCCAAAGCACTTGAATTCTGTTCACATAGTACTGTACTTCAAGTATCAATACACCTTTCTGTGTAATAAAATAAAAATGCTTTCCCAGTAATTATATACCACAACAGGATTTTAACAGGATGAAAAATAATAATTTTTCAATTGCACAATTTGAGCTCCAGTTCTTAGAAGAATTAAGGCATAAAGGCAGATAATCATTGTTCACAACACTGTTTTATCCTGATACAAAGTACATTTAAAAAACCATTTTATGAAGAAGGCATTTGATTTACATGCTGATGATTTAAACTTTTTCAAGCAGTCCATAATCACTCAGAGTCCAGTGAAATCACTAGGAATTTTTCAGTCACAAATTATGAGAAACCAGTTTCTGTTTCAAAAGCAACCAATCACAAGGAAAAAGAAATACTGTAATGTGAATATAAGTTCTTCGCAGGCCAAAACTATGTATTAAATTATAGGTTTGGAATTTCATTCAACAACAGAAGACTATGACCAGAGTCATATGTTACTTGAGTAGCAATATTTGGATCCCACCTTGCCGAAGTAATGTGTGAAGGATAGAATCATGCAAAAAATGGATGGGGAACCACATATTGCAGGATGACACCTCCCATCATCCCTAACTATTGACCATACTGGCTGGACTGAAGGGAGTTGGTGTCTAACAACATATGAAGAATCAAAGGTTTCCCACCTCTGCTGTAAGAGAATGGTCAGGCACTGCCAAAAGTAGTGCCAGCAACCCATACTGGGACAGCAATGGTTATAGACATGGAACATGGGTACCTCTTATGCAACAGCCTGGCCCACAGGACTCCATCGCTCAAATGTTATTGGAGTGATGTGGGATTCTGCCAGAGAACTGGCAATCTCATTGAGACAGAGAGAGTATAAAGTTGATCAGAACTTTAATCAATTATCTGCACCACAAACTTCAAAAACATTTCATTCCAGATAATTCTTATTCCTTCATAAAAAAATCTAGGCTTTTGCTACTACAGAATTTGGCCTAAATTACTCATATCATCATATTATTAGGAGAAAGATCACTAACCCCAGGAAAAATTGACAGCATTCATCAACGAAATCTATAGAAAAGGAATTCCTATGGGGTTGGAATTTTGTGTGTGTGTGTGTTTTGCTTGTTTTGTACTCATTAACTAGTACAGTGGTACCTAGGGTTAAGAACTTAATTCGTTCTACAGGTCTGTTCTTAACCTGAAAGTGTTCTTAACCTGAAGCACCACTTCAGGGGCCTCCCGCTGCTGCCACGCTGCCGCTGCGTGATTTCTGTTCTCATCCTGAAGCAAAGTTCTTAACCCAAGGTACTATTTCTGGGTTAGTAGACTCTGTAACCTGAAGCGTATGTAACCCGAGGTTCCATTGTATTTAGAGCCACAAAATCCCTATTCCCACCACCATAACCCTCAAGAATTTTGCAAAAAATAATAATAAATGCACTTCTTAAAATAAGGGAGGGATCTATTTCTTCAATCTAATTATCTTACACACCTATCTCCAATTTTTGCATCAGGAAGAAACATGATTCCAAGAGAACTGAAAATGGTGTATGTCTAAAAGATGAGGCAATGGCTTGAGAAAAGGGGCGATTCATGACTCATATTGTGTACAGAAGGAGGCTAGCCAGGAGCAAATATTTATTTATTGTATTTATATCCCACCTTTTCTTCCAATGAGTTCAATGTGATGTACATGGTTCTCCCCCTCCTTGTTTAATTTACTCTCCTAGCTCTAAAATATTACCTCTACCACACAAGTTTGCATTTGATAATTTCCTACTGAAGATGGCATCACACAAAATTTTTACCTAACACTTATTTGCATGCTTGAAACTGCTAGGACTAAACAAACAGCTGCTACACATTCCATGGTTCATGTCTCAATGTGAATTCTAAATTTAAAAAAAACAAACCTGAGAGATATTCCTAATATTTGCATACCAACTATAATGGACACGAAACAACCATTTTTTTAAAAAAAGATACACAGTTTTGTTTGATTTGTTAAATTGTCTAGCGTTAATAATGCAAATAGCATAATCCCTCTATCCAAATCTTTTGTTCCTTAAGCACAGACAGGTGGTAACATATGTATTCTCTTAATTCATTTTTGCCCATCAGGGAAAAAATGTATTTAAAGGATACAAGAACGCTGACAGACTACAAAGGCTGCAGCCCTACACTGCATTCAAAGAGGTTTTAATTATGTGATTGAATCCCCCATCTTAACGTCACTATTCTACATCAAGCTGTCCCCTTGGTTGCCTGGGAAAGGACAACAAACTAAAACCTACTTCTCATAAACCTCAGATAATGCAGTAAGCTTATGTCTGTACTGCAACACTTCTGGTTCCAGCTGCGGGGGCTCATATGATCGAATACTCCTCAGGACCACCACCACTCAATAAACAATTATCTGAACTATACACTAGTAGCCAAAATTGTGGAAACCTTCCAGAGAAAGTGTATTTCCGAGGTTTGATGGCTCATAACACCATTTTTTTTTGAGTAATACCATAAAATTATATATCAATGGAAAGATAATTTATGGTCAGGGTATATTTAAGGGAAGCTAATAGAGAAGAAAGAGATAAAAACATGCTTTCTTCAAGAAGTGGAATCACTAAGAAAATACTACATTTTCCCAGGGTGGGCACAATGGTTTCCCAAGAAAAGAAAAGAAAAGAAACACTCTCCCCTTGGAGCCCTCACAATGAAATCTAGGCCTGTACCGAGAGCGGAATTTAAGCAGAACCTGCCTCCTAGTGGAAAGAAGGGAGGACAACTTCAATATCTAGACCACTGGAGAGGGACAAGTAGGAAGATCAATTTAAAAGTTGAATTTCTTAATATATCAATTAAAGTGTTCATACATGCTAGGAACAGATGGTACAGTCAATATCTTGCCCCAAGCGGCATTCCTACTTGTGGCTCTATAGTTGAGATTGTCCCAAGATAGTCATTAGTACCTTATTAAAGAGAGAATACTTTCCCAGTACAGTACATCCTGTCATGATTGCTAGACAGATATCATGAGATGAACTGGAGCCATCAAGCTTGCCATGAGCAAATTTACTTTACACTAGGTGAGCCAGCTCACCATTTCAAGCAACAAGGATTGTGTCTGCATGGCTATAAACTTAAGTTTCAAGTAGACATGAGTATCCACTAACAGATGAAAAGTTTGTTTTCATCAGACTTGTACTTAAGAATCAAGTGACATTAAGACATTGTACATTTTCAAACAAAATAATTTAACTTACAGTTAAAGCTGGTCTCTTATATTTCTTAAAGTGCCAGAATCATATCTTGGGTCTCTATACTTCAGGCTTACATGGCGGCTACAAACATTCCTAATTTAAAAAAAAGGAAAGGAAGTTTAAAAAACACAGACCTAACTAAACCAAACAGCAGATATCAGTAACAGCACATATTTAGATTTGCTTTCAAATATTTGTCGAAGATGATATTTTGAACCACTTCATCTCTTACTAAATGTTACATAGACACAAGGGGAGAAACCTTAAACTAGAATATTGTAATATACTATATCAATAGTATATTCTATCAGCCAGCCAGTGCCAAACAGAAAGCTCATTTCCAGGTCTGAGTTTGAGGTGGACACTGCCTTTATATTTTGCTCTCTGAAAATAAGCACAACTGTGGAGATGATCCTTGCTGGCGTTCAACTTGAAACTAGAGTGGGCTAGGAACTACCCCAAATTGTCACTCTTGCCAGAGGGTGATAAAACACCTGCCATAGTAAGTGGAAATGCAGACCTCTAAATCCACAAATATCTGGACCGTGTGCCACTAACTCTTGCCATGGTGGGAGCTAGTTTTGTCATGAGGAACTACAAACTGGGAGAGCTGAAAAGTGGCACTTGTTTTAATCTTCTTGCCAGGGAGTTAAGTTTGGATTTTGAATTTTGGAATTATATGAATCCAAATCAAAGCAGAATACTTGCTTCTGCTTATCCTATTCCTCACAAAATATCTGTTCATCTTTTGCATTTGTATACAAAGTATTACAAAGGCACAATAAGTCTTGAGTTGCTTCTCTTCCAAAAAGAAACTGATCTTTTACAATGCTACCGCAAATTTTCACCCCTAAGATGAGGAGAAGGGTGAAACATTTTGAGTTTGCTCAAAAAAATAAAAATTCTATCACTTCAAATGTATGACCCTGAGGTCAATGCATCATCTCTTTTATTCTATCCAGAGGATGTGGTGTCAATCTTTTGTTAGAAAGCATCCTATTTATTATTTGCTTTTGTAATTATGTAGATATTATGACACATTTTTAAAATTTTACTGCTTTTGATAAGATTTAATCTGAATCAACCATAGCTAGAACAAGCTACTCTCAACACGCCCAAGGGCATTTCAAGGATATTTCTGCACAGACTTTTTTTTGAGGAAGGGGTAGATTTTCTTTTCTCAACCACAAGCTATTCAAACAAAACAGGTATCATAGAATGTTTCAATTCCATGTTTTACTTTGTGGTGTAGAAGACTGTGTGCTCTTATAAATTGCTTAAGAGTTTTTAGGTTAAGCAGGAAAAAACATTTATGGACAACCACCTCCACCCAACAGCAAACTATACAAATTGTAATAAAGAAGAAAGCACCTCAGGTTATGCCTGCTCTTAGCAATTGGCATTCAGTTTGTCTAAGTGGCATGTCTTCTTCTGCAGGACTCTCAGATTAAAGTAGTTTGTTAAAGTACATTTGGCTTTGGATGAGTTTTCGCAACAGCTACTGATTCTTATTCTCCCACAGCCACCTCCACAGTAGAACAATAAAAATATGTGCCTTAGCACTACCTTGATAGAACTACAGCTAGAATGACAATGAGTCAGTTGCTGTTAACGGAGTTACAGAAAATGCTCCATAATATCCAAATACCGGCAGGGCTGCCATTCAGGAGGATGCAACTGTATGGAGGCAGTTCCACATGGAAAGATTCTGTGAAAGAACTCATTGTGCGATTCCACCACAATACAAATAAATAAGGGTCGTAGTACATAGCTGAGGTTATCAGAATTACTGAAAGCCATTTCACAAAAATGGCTTGCCATATGAGCAGTCTCCCACACAGATGCATTTAGAAAAAGCTGTCACGCCATCACTTGCTGGTAAAATATATTCCTTTGATGCCAGAGCACCACTAAGTCAATTGCTTCGGGAGCCTAAAAACATAATGTGACTAGCAAATTCACACCATGTTTATCATGCTTTTATATGTGTTGGAAGCCACCCAGAGTGGCTGCTGCAACCTACCCAGATGAGCAGGGTATAAATACTAAAATATTATTATTATTTATTCTGAAAAATTCAGTTTTCCAAACCTACTAAGGTAGAACTCCACATGCAACGAGGCTTCCACACACATAGGTGAGATGAGTATATGCAAGGATGGAGATCTATATCACTAGGTCTGACTGGATGCCCATCCCCATTCAGGGCTATTAGCCATAACAGGCCAATGTTTCAAGTCAGAAGTACTATGGGTGCAAAGATCACAATAATATTGCCATAAAACACACAGCTGAACAGAATAATATACAATTGCCCTACAGAATTGTCAGGCATATTATCTACATGTCATTTAGGTACTAGGCACAATTTCATTACTAGCAGAAAAGGAAGCAGGTTGCTTAGAAGACATCAAAGGGGTCCGTTATTTTTTTTTAAATAAGAAAAAGATAAACCTTTAAAAGAGACAGGGAGAGGCATGGCAAAAGTCAGGCAACAGAAGGCAGCCAAAACACACAGTCTTTGTGTTGGAAGTGCTAAGTGGAACATTCAATTTTGCTCAAGTTACAGTGCGACACCTTTTCAAATTGGCTGCCTGTAGCTTCAACTGCAGATTCAGAGCATTTGGAATAAAATAAGCCTCCTCATTAAAAGGCCAAAGAAGAAAATTCATAATGTAGTCTTGGATTTCCCTACACTGGAGGTTTGGTTCACTATATGGATTATTCAACTAAATTGTTCTGGCATTATTAAAAAGAAGAAGTGAAACAGCACAATTGTTTTCCTGTTTCCCTTCTTCTGGCACACCACAATTGCTGGAAAAGGTAATATATCAGTCAGGGATTAACATGTGGTCTAACATGTGCAAGATTCTGTCTGAAGGCAAAGATATGGATTGCATCCTTTTTAGCCTTCCTCTTCTAAAACTGCAATCCTATGCACACTTATTTGGAAGTAAGTCTAACTGAATTTAGCAGAATTTAGTTCAAGGTAAACATGCAAGCCAACAGAAGTTGGAAACCAAAAACATTTGGAGGGCACAAATTCTGCATTCCTATATTAAGGCACTTAGCATTGTGCCATCACTGCCAGTTCTGTGCTTGTCAAAATTTCTTTAAAGTTCTGGGTAGAATGATGTAGAGTTGGGATGCCAAACACAAAGCCCAAGATTGTACTGCTACACTGGATCTAGTTTTGTAGGTACCATTCAACTACAAACCAAACAACAATTCTGACTAAGTTAATAGCTCTCTGGATAAAGTTCTAGAAAGAATTTCAGTTCAAGTTCTGCAATTTCAGAACTTTTACAGAAAGTTACTGTGAAAAATACAGCAAAAGCACATGGATAAAATTCATTTACCAAATCACCAGGTTATATTTGACCTAACTAATGGCAACAGACTCCAAAGCTGATTCTTCCAGCTAACAGTGTGCCACAAGAAGGGATTAAGAAGGTACAGAACAACAAAGGTAAACAAAGGCTTGTGGGAAGAAAGGCAAAGTGGGAAGAAACAAAACAGGCGCTGTTTATACTGAGTACTAGTTCTCTGAATTGACCACAAATTATCATTTGGATGTCAATGTGGGCTAAGTAGATATGTGAAAAAATATAATTCATGCTTATAATAAACAGTCTACAAAGCTACTTCACTCCACACACAAATGCACTCTAATGAGCTTGCTAAAGAGTAAAAAAGAAGAAGCATATTTTAAAATGTGACTGAAGTAAGTAATCAGGTTAAAGCTTTGAACAATACAAAGTATTAACACTGGGGTTCTTTTTAAATGTTGTATCTCATGTTCTGAAACCTATAAAAATATTGTTCTGCAAAATTTTTGAGTAACTGCACACAGCAGTGTTTATATTCCCTCAGAAGAGTCCTGTTAGTTGACACTAAAGATGCATCAAATCCAACAGCCCATTTTCTACAGTGGCCAGGCAAGTGCTTCTAGGAAGCACACAAGCAAGGAATAAAGGACATAACCCTCCCCTGGTGGGATTTAGTATTATGGGAGAGTGAGAATGTTTTTTATAAACCTCCATGATGGTCTCCTTTCTAAACTAAGTTCCAAATGCTTGTCTTTCTTTTTGATGAACCTGTTCAAACCTGAATCATTTGATAATTTCAGTTCTTTGCTGTCCAGTTTGAGATGTGGTGACCTGTACAAAGTATTTTAAATGTAAGTTTTATAAAGGCATTGTGATACTATCCATTTTGTTTTCAGTTTCTTCCCTAACAATTCCTAATAAAGAACTCACCTTTTTCAGTAACAGACCACACAGATTTGTGGTTTACAGTAAGCGCCCAACCACAGCTCAAAGATCTCTTCTCTAGGGATAGAGTGAATAAATGAAAGGACACATTTCAGGGCAGGGGGTTGTGTCCCAAGGTCAATCACTTTGCACAATCTTATGTTGTATCTTATATGCCATTTTGATGCCCATTCATCCGTTCTTGAGATAATCCTTTTGGAATTCTTCATGGTCTACTTTGAGCTTCTTAAATAATTTGATACCCCTTTAAGATTTCTAATGAGTCTATGTCCTGTAGCATGCAGAGAAACAACTCCTATAAAATAACCTTCCTTGTTCTTTCTATAGATTTTGCATGCAGCAATAAGTGGATATCATTCATTTTCACCATTGCATCAGCTGAAGGATCAAGCCAAAAGCCCATCTAAACCACACCCCATTTTCCAGAGGCTAGACAGATGCTTTTGGGACTACTGAAGGCATGGTTAGATCAGTCCACTGCTCCTCCACTGCTCCAGTGTTTAGAAAAATATTACCTATGAACCTAGATTCCAAATAGCTACAAAAGCCAATAGGTGAACTTAGACTTATCCCCACATAATTATCATAGTTGGAAGGAACCTTGGAAGTAATAAAATCCAATCTTTATTGTTATAGTCCATGACCAGCACCCTCTAAAGTAATCTAATCCAGTGTTCTTCAGCCTTAGATCTTAGTCTACAACAGCCTTAGTTGTTGAACTACACCTGCCATCATTCCTGAACACTAGCAAAAAATGGATGGGAATGATGCAGAGCAGCAACAACTGGAGACACAAGGTTCAAGAATACGGATGTAGTTCAACCTTCTACTCAATGCAGAATGCAACCACAGCATCCCTGATAGATTGGCATCTAGCTTCAGCAAAAAAAGAGTCCTGAGATAATATATTCCATTGCTGAACAACTCTTACCATAGTTTGTTTCTCCTAATGTTCTGCAAAAATATGCTTTCCTGCAATTTCCACCCAGTAATCTGCCCCAGAAACACATGGCATTCACCCACCTCACTAAAATCTCCCCATGCCAGTTAGTCATGTCAATAACTCTGTAAACAAGAAACAGCGCCTGATTTTTCCTTTTCCTCTTCCCTCCCAATCCTGCTTCCTTTTGTGCTGTGTCTGTTCAGAATGAAAGCATGAACAGTTATGACTGACATTTGGAAGCAGAAATGGCAGCAGGGGTTATGGCTGAAGAATGGTGTGAAAGCACCTTAAATAAAATACAACAAATAATACCTTACAATTGCTAATTATTGTTTTTAAGTTATTTCAAATTCCCAGCAGCACCCAGCAGTATACTATATCTAACCCTAGAGGGTCCTGCTGAGTTATTTGCTTTAATCTTTTACGCCCTAACCAGCTTTCCATACATATTTCCAGCTTGCAAGCTGAGGACAGACCTCTATTCTGCACCTAAGAATTTACTTAAACATATAACCCAACATTTCCATGTAAAAATTCACAGGGTGGTTAGCAATAAAATATATGCTAATTAAATAAAATCAATATATAAAAAATTGGCACTATTACAGGTGCCACATAATACCTACTCTACATTTGTAAGAACTTGATTGTTTAGTGTGGTGGCACCCACACTTTGGAACTCCCTGCCTGTTGAAATCAAGCAGCCGCCTTCACTGTACTATTTTCGGCGCCTGTTAAAAATATTCTTGTTTAGACAAGCCTACCCAGATGCTTAGAAAGTTGAGGTAATTTGGTATTTTAACGTTTGCATATTTTAAAGTGGGGTTCTGAATCTTTCTTGATTTTACAATTTCATGTTTTTGTAAACCACTTTGAGGGGGGGTTAAAAATTGAGTGGTGCACAATTTTTTAAAATAAATAAATACTGAACAACAAAATTTAAAGAGTGTTGGGGGTGTATGGCAGAAGGTAAGAGACCTTACCATCATAAATATATTAAAAAAAACACAGTAAGCCTGCAACTTGAGGGGGGGCGGTTTAAATTCCAGAGATCGTGCTTAACGCTAAAATCATGTACTGTATAGTCAAAACAAATTGGATTCAATGGTGTGGGGGCTTACCAAAGTTTTTCCCCCCAGGCGCCTACCCTTCTGTTTCTTCCTTTTTGGGGTTTGCTTGGTTTGGTGTGCTTTTTTGCCAAGTTGCGGACTAACGGAACAGAAATAAATGAGCAACGATTACGATATCTTAACACGCACAAGCACACAAAACCCTAAATAAGCGCGGACAAGCTCCCTAGCCCCTCAAAAGGGAAATGCTCTTTTGAAACCCCAAGTGCTGCATGTGGGCAGGCAGGCAGGTACACTGCCCCTGCAACGGGAAGCTCTCCCAAGCTACGAGGAAGCCTCGACGCCCCCCTCCCGGGTCTACCGCGGGCGAGGGGGAGGGAGGGGAGGCGACGACCTTTCCCCACCCCACTCCTCCCGAAGGTGAGGCTGGCAGGCGCCGGGTACCCACCTGTCCCGGAGGCCGCTTTGCCGCACAGAGCCTCCGCCCTCCTCACCGGTCTCTTCCTGGGCGCAGCGGCGGCGTCTCTGCTTGGGGGGCCCCGCCGCGGCCGCTCCCGCCCCGCGGCGCCCACAGCATGAGGGATGGGGCGGGGGCGTCCTTCCCGGACGAGGAGGCGGCCCCCGGACGGAGCAGGAGGTGGAGGAGCCGGCCCAGCCTGGCCTGGCCTCCGCCGCCGCCGCTTCTTCGCGGCTACTGCTGAGGCTGCTCCTCAGAAAGGCCGCTCGGGCGCCGTCTCTTAGCAACCGCGCCCGGGCCCCTCCCGCTCCTGAGAAAGAGGCGGCGGCGGATTCGGCTTGGCCGAGAAGATGCTATCGCGCCGTCTGCGCAGGCGCGGGCACCCGCTAAGCTGCCGCTGGCCCGTGCGCGATTCCGGCGTGCGCTGCCTAGGAGGTTAGCAAGGGGGCTGCTTGCTTCAGGACTGGGCTGCTGCAGTGCGCTCAATGGGTGGCTGGGACGGCGGAGGAGGAGTAGAGAGGAGCGAGCTGCTGTTGGTGCAGGATGCTGCAGCACAATTGCTGACCCTGTCAGCTTGTGCTCGGAGGTCTTCGCTGGCCGCCGGTTCGCAACCGGGCTAAGTTCAAGGTGTCCGTCTATAAGAAGCCGTTAACAACTTAGGACAGGTTTGCCTATGAGGCCATCTTCCCGGCATAATGCACCCACTCAGCCACTTCAGTCAACAGAATTGGCATTGATAGAGGTGCTGCAGGATACCTGTTCCACATTTCTAGTAACATGATCTATTGTTGTTATTATTTATTAAATTTCTATATCACCCTTCATCACAGGGTGGTTTACAATATAAAAATACAAAAATACATAACATAGTATTAGGCAAAAACAGTACCCCCACCCCAGTTTAAAAGTTCATGGATTGTTTAAATAGCTGAAGGCCTGGGAAAACAGGAATATTTTTGCCTGGCATCTAAATATATGGGTTGAAGGCAACAAATGAACCTCCCTGTGGGAGGTTCCCATCTCACAAGTGGGAAACCACTGCATAAAAGTCCATTCTCTCATGTTGCCACTCTCTAGACCTCTTGTGGATGAGGCACACAAAGAAAGGCCTCAGGTGATGATCACAGGGTCTGGGGAGATATGGCAGCTACACTTTGGAATTCCTTACCTATTGACATCAAACATGCATTTTTTCACTTTGTTCTGCTAAAAACGTTGTTCAGGCAAGCCCACCCAGATGTGTCAAATGCTGGTGTGTGTTTTAATCTGTTTGTAGTTTGGTGCTGATTTCTTTAATGTTTAAATAGTTCCTTGTGACGGTTACTAAGAATTTTATTGTTTCATTCTCTTTGTAAACCACTTTGAGGGTTGGGGTTTTGTTTGTTTTTTACAATTTTATGAAATATAAACAAACAAGGTATCTCTGCTATCAGTGGATGCTAACAACTATGGCTATGTTCTGCCCTCACTGTCAGACACAGTTGTTGCTGGCCTCCACACGTCCTGAAAGATAATGGAGTGTGCTCCTGGGTGTGATGTCAAGCCACTGGAGAACCACAGCACCTTCTTTGTCTGTACAGAACAGTAACTCATAACTTCTGGCTCCCACATTGTGTTTGCTGCATTAGCAGCACTGAAGTGACCTCTTTCATGGGGGGCGAGCCTGGGTAGTGTGCATGGAGGTCCTGGGCTGCCCAGTTAACAAGACTCCCCTCTTGATCTCACTGCTGTGGTTGGTCCAAAGGAAAGTAGAACAATACAGCTTGGCTGCAAGAGTTGCCAGACAGAGGTGTATAAGTCACCCATCCAACTCCACTCTGGATTTGTGTAGAGTTTACTGCTTAGCCTTTTCTTCTCCTGAAGATGTCCTGCAAGACAGCAAGTACAGATTTTTCCTCAGGATTTACTTCTGAAGCCTTTCTCAACAGAGGTTTAGGATCAGAGTTTTCCTTCTCCTAGATGGGCTAACTTCCCAGGTTGATGTGCCCCATTTGCCCCTCATTTCCCTCTACAGCACAATCAGAAACTGTTGGACCCATTATTGGTTTCATTCACTCAAGCCGCCAGAACCTCACCAAGGGCTTGAGCCTCATCTGCTACCCTTACCTGTCTTAGCTGGTCAGTCGAAGCCATTCCCAGGGTGTGACCACGGTCGCATGGTGACAGCTTCTAGGAGCCACAGATGAGAGCTGAGAGCAGGGTGGAGACCAAAGGTGTACAAACTACCCCCAAAGGAGCATGACCTGTCCCCCAACAGAGGTGCTACACGTCCCCTGTACACCCCATATATATACATAGGTAGTTTCATTTTTGTGTTGTCTTACTGCTCAATCATAGATCCCAGAGCAGTTTATAGAATGAAGCAAGGGTTCTACTGAAATCAGATGAAACAGATGTACAAATAAATAAATAAGAAAATTGAGGCACAAGGCGTCACTGCCAGAAAGCCAGCTGGACTTATTGATATGATCCAAACTCTGCTAGCCGCCCTCCCCCCAGTTTATTAAATGAATTTTATAGTGACTCATTTTATTTCTCTCTTATCCCGTATTGATTTGCCCTTTAAAATTAAAGTGAGTCAGCTATTTCATGATTCTCCTTTAACCTTTATGGAAAGTATGTCTCAATGACTTCATATTTATTAATTGTTTTCTTAAATGTTATTTGAGAGAGAGAGAGATCACTGACAAGCCCATCATTCTGCATGTACACGGTTTGCTGTATTCACAAATATATCTACTGAGCATGAGCAGGATGGCAAACATCCTGATGCTGTTAGTCTGCAAAGCATCATCAGTTCCCACACCACCCACCCAAAGCAAATAACATCCATTGGGAGTTTCTTTCTGTGTTCCCTCTTAGCCACTTGCAAATCTCATCTTCATGAGCCACACTGCTGCTTTAAAAGGCTTCTACAAACATGTGGGATGTGCCTAGGTCAATAGCCACCAGCAATGCTGATTTTTTTAAAAAAATGTATCTAGCTATTGAAGTTATCTACAATGTGGATAGCAAACCAGTGGCCCTCCAGACCTTACTGGATTACAACTTCCACCCACCCCCGTATGGGATAATCAGCCTCATATAACCAAAATGCTTAAGTCTAATTAATGCCTGAAAGGCTTAAGGCAGTGGTTCTCAAAGGGTGTGCTGTACCACAGTAGTGTGTAGAGGATGGCAAGTTTAGCAGAAAGATTCAAGGACATTTAAACATTTCAGTGTAGCATAGTATGGTATCAAAGTAGTATTTATTTATTTATATTGCAGAATGCAGTGCTTTTTTTTCTTTTTTTTTAGAAAAAGAGGTGCTGGAACTCACCATGAACCCCTCTCATTCTCTTAGAATGGGGCACCCACCTGAGAGGTGCCGGAACTGAGTCCCGGTGAGTTCTGGCTGAACTCCAGGAAGATGGATAGAGATCTTTTCAAAATCAAGCACTGCTAGGAGTTTATTTCTTTTTGTTTTCCATTGAATTTCTAATCAATAAAAACATTCGGTTTGGCGCAAGGAAATTTTTATTCTGAACATGTGGGCCAGAGAAAGAAGTTTGAGAATCATTGGGTTAAGACCATACAGTAAGCTGTCCTGCCAGGCTTAGCTAGGTCACTCCACCTCACCTTGGAAGGGAAGGTTAGCGAGCCTTTGTTCTCTTCCATTCCACCATGTCAATCCTACCAGTAAGGAGTTCTGAGCTAGTTGCTCCAAGTTCAGAATGTGTGGCTTGAACAAGCCATCTTTGTGATTCTAAACAAATAATTTAGAAGCACTCACCACACTGGAACATAAATTTTCCTGCCTGTGTTTTATAATTGCTGTATGGAAAAGCACGTGAATCTGACCTTTGAAGGGTTTGTAAGTAAACCATTTTTAACTTGCCATCTAACAGTATTTTCTATATTGATATTTCCCAAACTTGGGTCTCCAGCTGCTTTTGGACTACAATACCCATTATCCCTAGCTAGCAGGACCAGTGGTCAGGGATGTTGATGGTTTAAGTGGGCTATGGATTGCAGTCTGACTCATATTGCATTCATTGATGTGATGGGGAACTGAATAAACCTATGAAGAAATAAATGCAGCTTGAAAATGTTACCTTGGGCTAAAATAAAAATAACAAAGAAAAAATGAGTTTTGTTGATGTTGTTGTTGAAGATGGATAAGCCCCTTGCCATTGCTCATGTTTTGTGCATTCTCTGTGGAATCTTAATTTCCTCTCCCTCCTCATCTCCTCAACCTGCCAGCTCTCGTTCCCTCAGTGTCTTAGCAACCAGAGGAGACTCACTGGCCCACTGCAGCTAATGTCCCTCAACCCCCTCAAAGCAATCACATTTAATTTCTCTAATTAAATCACACATCAAAGGATCCTGAATCCTCCAAACATATAGCCCTAAGCTGACCTGGGTTTTTAAAGTGTTCTCCTGAAACCAAGGATTATATTACAGTGGTACCTCAGGTTACGGACGCTTCAGGTTACAGACTCCGCTAACCCAGAAATAGTACCTCAGGTTAAGAACTTTGCTTCAGGATGAGAACAGAAATTGCACGATGGCGGCATGGCGGCAGTGGGAGGCCCCATTAGCTAAAGTGGTACCTCAGGTTAAGAACAGTTACAGGTTAAGAACGGACCTCCAGAATGAATTACGGGGGCCATAACAGTTTCCTCAGAAAAGGCAGCAGAATATTTAATCTCACAATAGATCTGGTTGTTGTTGTTGCTGCTGCTGCTGCTGCTGTTGCTGCTGTTGTTGTTGTAGAATAACAGAATCATAGTGTAGAGCTGGAAGAGACCCCCTGCAATGCAGGAATCTCAGCTAAAGCATCCATGACAGATGGTCATCCAACCTCTGCTTAAAAACTTCCAAGGAAGAAGAGTCCACCACCTCTTGTGGAAGTCTGCTCCACTGTCAAACAGCTCTTACCATCAAGGTAGCTTCCTATGGTCCTGACTTAGTGTCCTCTAAATGTTTTGGGCTACAATTCCCATCAGCCCCAGGCAGCATGGCTATTGTGTGTTATGTTCACTAATATATGTATTTTTAATGCACAATTAACTCCAGTATATGCCCTTTTGAATACATTATTTGGCTGCAGAATTGCAATGCAAAATTCAGAACAGGGTGAATTTCAAGGGGTTTCTGTTTTTCAGTTTGCATATTGTTTCAGAGACTATGGATTAGGTAGGGTCATTGAATCAATATTTCTCCCACATATGTATGTGCAGCTAGCTTTTTAAAAGAATGTGACATGATATTGTGAGATGAATAAAAGGTGACAGTGTTGCCTTATTGGAAGTCCTGATGCAAAAATGTTAATCGTTCCATCTCTTTCTGTTCACAGCTACAGTTACAGGCCTCTACACCACTAGGGTGATGGGCTTTTACCTTAATTCCCTCTGTCTTGGAGTAGAATAATCTGCTGCACTACATTAATACGTGGTGCATTTTATCATAAAAAGGAACAACTGAAAGCGAATGCTTTGTGTGAACCGATAGTTGATGGAGGCAAGAACCACAAATTGTGAAGGAGGCAGGAGCCCCTTTTTTTCTTTCCCAAAAGGAGGCAGAGGCTGAAGAGCGAGAGAGTGGGGGGAAGGGAGCAAAACACCCATTGCTTTGGTTCAGTAAGGACAAGGAAAGGGCGTGTTGAGCAGGGCTGCCAAGAGGTGAGAATGGGGGTATGAATGTACAGAGCCCACAGTGAGCAGCAGCCCCCAAACCTACAGCTTTCATTTTAAAAAGTAAGTCCGTAACTCTTTGAGAATGAAAGTTACGGAACAAAACGTACAGATATCCTTCAAAGTGATTGGAATCATTAGTTTATACAGTGGTACCTCTGGATGGGAACGGGATCCGTTCTGCAGCCCTGTTCACATCCTGAGTGGAATGCAGCCCGCGACTGCACGTTTGCGCGGGTCGCGATTCGCCACTTCTGCGCATGTGTGTGACGTCCTTTTGAGCGTCTGCACATGCGTGAGCGGCGAAACTCAGAAGTAATGAGTTCCGTTACTTCCGGGTCGCCGTAGAGGGTAACCCGAAAATGCTCAACCTGAAGCATATTTAACCCGAGGTATGACTGTATTTCACAAAGGGGGGCTGTCTATGTTGCACAAACCTCACACAAAACAATACTCTCTCTTACACACATACACACATAGCTTTGTGCAACTTGCTCCCCTTTCGTACAATATACATTACTCTCTATTCTATCGTCTATTGACTATATATAGCACAAAGTAACTATGTAATTTTTATATGGCATTTTATCCAAATTTTGTCAAATAGAGGTTGTAGTTTTTAATTCATTTGGTGAATTAAATGGAAAGATCCATAATCTCCACTCTCCAATCTCCACTAAAAAAAACAAAAAACACTCTAGGAAAACGCATCTCACTCATTTGCACTCCTAATGACTACTGGACATAATTAGCTGTGACAAATGCAAAGAGAGGTTGCCGGAAGAAAGAGAGCAGTAGCTCCGCGCTTTGCATTGTGGGCCTTGTAGTCTTGGCCGCCTAAGTGAGCCTGGACCGCTATTACAATCTGAACTCGAAGTCCCGAGAGGTCTCGCTCTCCCCTACCGCAGTCTTTGCGCTCAGAAGCACGGTCGGGGCGGCTACATTGTGTCTATTGTATTGGATTTTCCTTTCTCCCTCCTCTTTGCCTGCTATTATTTTGGTCATTTCCACGGGAGGTTAAAATCGCGAATGAGAAAGCATGGCTGATGAACAGGAAATCATGTGCAAACTTGAAAGCATCAAAGAGATCAGGTAAGGCTTTCGTTGTTTGTGTGCCGTTTTTAGAAAGGATGGTGATATACAGCCCGATTCCACGCATGTTTACTCCGAATGCAGCCCTTCTGTGTCTGTCGTGGTTTACTTCCAGGAAAATGCGTGCGTCGGATTGCAGCTTAATTTCTCCTCGCGCCCGTTTTCCTTTTCCACTGTGAAAGAGTGGCTAATTTATGCTAGTGTAAAAGTAGCTACTGTAAATGTCACACAAAAGGTCCATTGGATTTTAAATAGAGCTTCTTTTGAGAGCAACAGACGGGGGGGAGGGGGAAGCAGCCCCAGACTGACTTATGATGAATGCACATAAAATACGCACAGCGGAATTATGGACCATACATTTGCAGAAAATCGTCCATTATTATCATTATACTTGCTTTGTATCAGCCTCCACGAACCTAGTCCCCTCCAGATGTTAAACTATAACTCCCACCAGCCTCAGCCAGCATAGCGAGTGAGAGTTGTAGTCCAATAACATCTGGAGGGCACCTGGTTGTCAAAAGCTGTTCTGTGTTAAAGTCTGCCTTGCTACATTCTTTATGGAAGGATGCCTCAGGAAACAAATTAATAAGCCTGATGCTGTGCATGCTTACTCAGGAAGAAGTCCCACTGGGCTCAATAAAGCTTGCTCCCTTGTAACTGGGTATTGGAAACAGTAATTTTTTTAGCAACATAAAGCAGTTTTGATGGATGAGGAGCTTTGACGATGAACAAAGTTGGAAGATAGATTTCTAAGTTGAAGATGTTATTCCTCCTAAACTGAAACACTTTTGGAAATAGTCAAGGTAGAAGACAGGTGAATTTGGGTATATCCTTGCCAAGAGAGGATGAGGCAGAATTTGTATTGGGGAAATCTTCATTACAAGTTTTTATCTGCCTAACACAGATAACCTTCCAGATGACCTGTTTGTTGAACATTCATCCTGATTTGTTTGCACAAGTTTGCAGGGAGGTTTAGACACCAGGTATTTATTGAGCATTTATTCTGATTTGTTTACAGAGAGGTTATTTGACATTGTGCCTGTCCCACACATTCCAGTGCAAAAAAGTTTGATTTGGGGGAGGAAGCGGTTTTGTTGTGCAGGAGTCCCAAATCAACTTTAATTTCACAACCCATGCAATTTGCCTGTATGTGACTGAATCTCACCAGAAAATAGTGTCATTCTAGACACACACTGTGTTTCCCTTCTCCTATGGAAAAGAGAAGGGCCTTGGTAAATATAGGGATGCAAAGCATAGTCAGTTTTCTTTCCTTTCTCATATTTGCAGGGGGATCAACTCCCCTGATTATTAAGGGAGTAGATTGCACATTGGAGACACACAAAAGAAAGGAATAATGGACTGAGCACAGCTGCTGCAGTTTTCTAAAGCCTCCCTCCAACACACACACACACACACACACACACACACACACACACACAATGAGCTGGGAATGCCCACCCTTCCATGCAATTGAACCTTTTACATTTTTATAAAGTGGACAGTAGTGCATGTTACTGGGACATGTGTAGTTTGCAAAGCACCATTCCTCTTTCACTTTTAAGGTGGTGTTTCATATAATATGAACATCATGCTCTTATTGTTTCATTTACCTTGTCTAAGTCTTTTTGTGAAGGCAGAGTCACATTTTGAAATGGACCATAGGAAGCTGCCTCATACTGAATCAGACCAGAATGCCAACACAGTTGCCAACACTGAAATCCCCAGGATTTCAGGCAGGGAGTCTCTCCAAGCCCTACCTGAAGATGCCAGGGGTTGAACTTCTGGCTTTTTGTATGCAAGGAAGATGTTCTAGTGCTGTTGCTCTAGCTCTCTTGTATTAACCTATAAAATCCTGAGCAGTTTGGGCCAGGCTCCTTGAAGGATTGCTTTCTCCAATGCATACATGTTTGGATCTTGAGATCTTCTGTACAGGGGTAGCCAACGTGGTGCCCTCCCAGTTTTGGACTACAACTCCCATAATTCATAAATATTACCTGTGCTGGCCAGTGCTGATTATGTTGTTGTCTACAACTTATGGATAGCTGCCTCTGTTCTACAGAGATCCAATTAGTTTATTTGTATCTAGTCATCAGACCATGAAAAAACAAAAGTCTGTTTTACAGGGTCTTCCAGGGTCTCCTGTCCTCAGCCTCTAACAAAGTGAGACAGGTGGTTAGCGCTCCCCAGACACTTGCCTTTTAAGGTGCCATGTGAGGCCATTTTTGTGATTCCAAGGAACTCCTCCAGGGGTCTTGTTTATTGAGATTTCATCCTGATTTCCTTGTTGTGTACATATACTGTAAGATTTTCTCCTATTCACCCCACTCTTCCCAGTGCATTTTCCCATCACTTTTCAACCTGCAGAAAGACCATTTCTTTGTTGTGCTACGGTGGCAGATCTCTTTAATCCAATTTAACTGCATAAATCCCTCACACAAAAAATTGACAGTCTGGAGGCACTCTGTACCTTTTATTTACAGTAGGCACATTTGTCTGGTGGGTTAGATTCTGACACCACGCCTCCCTCATGCTGGATTAAAAAAAATGCTGTTGTGTTTATGATTTCAGATGGATTTTATTGTTCTATAATTAACTTCAGTGTTTTCATTGTGTCAAATTTGAATTGTGCTTTGGGTTTCTAATCCAAAATACCCAGTGAATCTAGTCATACAGCCAGCACATGAATGCCCAAAATAAAAGTGAAACACCATAGGAGTGAGTTTTGAGACATGATTTCCAAGAGGAGTGTGTGTATTAGATTGATGGATGAAGGAGGAGATACTGATCGTTCTATAGCTTTTTCATTATTATTATTTTGAAGACTATTCTGGCTTTTAATGTCTAAAGCTCTCCTCTCCTTATTTAAGGGTAGGTTATTATAACCCACTGGTTACAGATTTGCTTGTAGGGATAACACAGGGCATTACAAGTAGCCTTGAATGAAAAGTTGACCCAGGAACAGAGAAGGGCATAGGGGAAAATCAAAACTGATAAATTAATGGCAAATTGTTATTATTTTATTCAATTTCTAACAACAGTGACTTGACTGAAAGCTCCCCCCTTCCCAGGTTTCCTTCTCTCTTAGTTATGATGCTCTGTTGTACCTTAATTCCTTCTCTGACATCCTAGTTGTGCTAGAGGTAGCCTAAACTTTTCTCTCTTTTTTCATTTCTTCTATCATTGTAAAGAGCACTATTTCCCCCAAAGAGATGAACCCTCTGAATATATAGGGCTGGCTTATACTGAGTCAGACATGTAACCTACTTAAGGAAATATGGTCTACTCTGAATGGCAGGAATTCCCCCCCCCCCAAAAAAAAAAATGTCTCATGTAGACTCCTGCCCTCCTGTGTGAAGGTGTTGGTGGAGATGATGCAATAAATTGAACTTTGGACTCTTCTGAAGAGAAACCAGTCATTTTGTCACTGAGCTCAGGGTTTTCTCTCCTTCTGCCACTGTGCTACGTGTTCCATTCTGAACAAAAAGATGGCATCGCTGCAAGTCTTCATCCTCCCATTTGTTCTGAGCTGTGGCAAAATGTGCTGAGGAGACCAGGAAAAGTGTGTGCAAAAGTGTGCTCTTTTGTTCAATGTGTTCTTGGAAGTGTGAGTGCATGAGGCTTGAGAGAAGGGGGCGACAGAGCTGGTGGCAGAGCCGTTACGGCATTGTAGGCTGCAGGTGAGGCCGTAATGAGAACAGGGACGGCATCTCTCTGATCATTTCCACTGCAGCTGAGGAGGCCCATGCAGAGCTAGGTGGCAAAAGATATGATACGACTCCATTTTCTCCTGTTGTTGAAGCCTAGGTGCTAATGATGTGCTGTAATGGGAAAGAGAGGGGCAACAGAAGCAGTGCAGAAAATGGCAATCTAGAAGTTAAGGTGTATGGAGCAGGTTTCGCCAGGCAGAGGCTACAAAGAAGAGTTGGCTGCCTTAGATGTGGTGGTGCTGGGGACTGAGATCCAACAGGGTAGGGCTATAGCTAAGTGGTGAAGCACCTGCTTTACATACAGAAAGTCCCAGGTTCAATCCCTGGCATTTCCAGGCAGGGCTGGTGAAGATTCCTGTTTATAAAAGTGGAGAGCCACTGCCAGTCAGTGCAGACAGCTCTGAGCTAGATGGTCCCAACTCGGTATAGGCAACTTCCTATGCTCATAAGTAAGGTACAGTAAAGGTAAAGGGACCCCTGACCATTAGGTCCAGTCGTGACCGACTCTGGGGTTGCGGCGCTCATCTCGCTCTATAGGCCAAGGGAGCCGGTGTTTGTCCGCAGACAGCTTCCAGGTCATGTGGCCAGCATGACTAAGCCGCTTCTGGCAAACCAGAGCAGCGCACGGAAACACCGTTTACCTTCCTGCTGGAGTGGTACCTATTTGTCTACTTGCACTTTGATGTTCTTTCAAACTACTAGGTTGGCAGGAGCTGGAACAGGAGCTCACCCCATTGCAGGGATTCGAACCGCCAACCTTCTGATCAGCAAGTCCTAGGCTCTGTGGTTTAACCCACAGCGCCACTCGCATCCCTTTAATGCTCATAAGTAAAGCCCTGTTATTCCAAATGCCCAGCTAGTCCAGCATTTTTTCCCCACAGTGGCCAACAAGATGCCTATAGGAAGCTCATAAGGATATCAGCACAATAGCACTCTCCCATTCATGTTCCCCTAAAACTGGTACTCAGAGGAATACTGCCTCTGATACTAGAAGCACCAGTACTCCCCCCCCCCCGCTAAGTCACTGAGTTCTGCCCAAATACCTTGCATTAAGTAATCTGTTAAGCAAGAAATGAACCATGTGCCAGTTAGATATGTTGATTGTACATTTGACATGCCAGTCAGCTGACTGGTCAAAAATTGCCAAATTGCATTTGAAGCCAAAAATGGCAGCTACGTATGTGGCATCTGCCCTTTAAATTTTATTATTTAAAAATGAGCAAGTGGAAAAGCTAGGAAGTGGCAGCTAACCATAACCTGTAGTGTTAGAACCAGGAAACTATGGCTTCAGAACAAGTCAAGATTTTAAAGCCAACTTTAACCCTTCATATCCAGGCTTGATTAGAAACGGTTAACCATTGTTTCCCAGTTGGGTGTAACAGGAAGCGATGGTTGACTGTAGATTTGGGGGTTGTTTTGTATGAAGCAAGGAATGACACAGGAGCAAAGGGGCTGCATGTGTGACGGTTGTGCATCTCTCGGCTTATGATGCCCAGATTTGAACATAGCCAAAGCTTCAAAGCATGGCCATTCTATGTCCCTGCTGCCAAAACCCACTTTCTTTGGAGCTCAGCCTCATCACCTGACATTTATGACTGTGGTTGGAATGATTTAAATGCCTCTTGGCAAACAGGAAATGCCACCTCAGCTTTACTTTGATATTTTCTGTGCATTTGTGCCTGTGTGTATCCCCTCCCCCCTTCCCCAGAAACAAGACTTTGCAAATGGAGAAGATCAAGGCCCGCTTGAAGGCTGAATTCGAGGCTCTGGAATCTGAGGAAAGGCACCTCAAGGAATACAAACAGGAGATGGACCTCCTGCTGCAGGAGAAAATGGCTCATGTGGAGGAACTGAGACTCATCCATGCTGACATCAATGTTGTAAGTGACAGCCAGGCATGGTGGTAATGAGTTTTCATGATCATTCGAGTTGCAATCTTATGCATACTTACCTGGGAGTAGGCAAGACTTTTGCATTTGTTGGGTGTACTCCTGAGTAACCTGGCAGAGTGTGAAGGCTTATCTACTACTAATGTTGTGCTTTCCCTCTTAGATGCTACTCCTCAGAAATGTGTGCTGAATTCATTTGCTTCCCAGACCTGGTTGCAAAAAATGTTGTCTGTCCAAGATTTGTTATTTCACTTTCCCCCCTGACAGGCTAGGCAGAAGGGAACTCAGAGCAACTTTTATGTGAACAAAACATTCAGCTATTGAACTTTCTGTCACTGTGCAAAAAGGTGGTAGAAAAAGAAAATGTTATGTTCATTATTTATGATCTTGCTACAATGCTTGATGTGGGTGGGAGGGGGGGGAAGCAGAGAGAGGGACAAAGAGTGAGTGAGAGAGAAAGGTCTAGAATCCTGCCCAATACGAATCTTATTGTTAATATTTTATGGCACCATCAATGTATTTTATGTAGTCACTATGAGAGGATAGCTCAGCACTGGGAAAGTGACAGAAGAAGGGGAAACAGGAATAAACAGGAAATGAATTTGTACAGGGAATCTTATTCAGCCACCTCTCTGGTTCCTGATACTGCAGCGGTCCACAAACATCTCTTCACAACCATAAGACCTAGAAACTTGATTTTTTAAAACTGAGGTTCTCAGGGCATTGACTCCAGCTTCTGTTCCCACAACCTGTGCTGTTTCTGCTCTCCTGCAGAATCTAGCATGGACTTTCCGTATCCCAGATGACTCTCTTTATCACAGTTTCATTGGTCTCTTTTAAATATTCACCTGAATGTAAAAACCTCAACATTGTGTGGGCCCCCTGGTGCTTTTGTTGCAGCTGCATTTCAGGCAGGGCTGGACAAACCTAATGAATGCTGCCTTGTTCCTTCTCCAGATGGAGAACACAATCAAGCAGTCGGAGAACGACCTCAATAAGCTCTTGGAGTCTACCCGCCGTTTGCATGAGGAGTACAAGCCTCTGAAGGAGCATGTGGATGCCTTGAGGATGACTCTGGGCTTGCAGAGGCTGCCAGATTTGTGTGAGGAGGAAGAGAAGCTCTCCCTTGAGTAAGCTGACACATTACTTGTTAAAAGCTTAAAGGTAAAGGGAGCCCTGACCATTAGGTCCAGTCGTGGCCAACTCTGGGGTTGCGGCGCTCATCTCGCTTTATTGGCCGAGGGAGCTGGCTTACAGCTTCTGGGTCATGTGGCCAGCATGACTAAGCTGCTTCTGGCGAACCAGAGCAGCGCACAGAAATGCTGTTTACCTTCCCGCTGGAGTGGTATCTATTGATCTACTTGCACCTTGATGTGCTTTAGAACTGCTAGGTTGGCAGGAGCAGGGACCGAGCAACAGGAGCTCACCCCATTGCGGGGATTTGAACCGCTGACCTTCTGATCGGCAAGTCCTAGGCTCTGTGGTTTGACCCACAGCGCCACCCGCGTCCCTTGCTTGTTAAAAGCTTAGGCACCTGCTTTCAGGTCCTGAGAGGCAAACAGCATCTCAAGCACAATGAAGAGGGGATGTGTATGCAGGGTGCCGTGATGGACTATGTCCAGTATTCTGAAGGCCCTTTCGATCTCTCTTTACTTGAGGATCATGCTTTTGGAGGTGTTGTTTATTGTTCTCTAAGGCTTTAAAACAGAAATTGTAAATTCTTATAGCAAAACATTTTGGCTTCTGCATTCATCAATTACTATGACAAAAATGATACTATTCCCAAGCCAGCAATTATAGAGCTTTGAGAATGGAATGCTCAGAAGACCCTCCTTCGCTGAAGCCTAGTGATGGTTGAGGTCATGTTGTGTTAATGTGTCCAGGATGTGCATGCAGAAGTTCTCCCTTTTTGCAACGCTATTGGATCTGCTGACATCTCTAAAGCAATTATTGAGCAGTCTGTCTGTCTGTGCTTCTCAGAACTGAAGTGTTTAGTAACAGCAAAGTGGTCCAATATGCAGCCCTTGGGGCCTTTTCGTGGCCCTTAGCAACATTTGACACCCACTCCCTTGCAGCCCTCACACCACCTTCCCAAAGCCCAGTTAGCACTTCCCTAGCCTTGGCAAGGAGGTGGGAGGGATTGAAGACCCTGCCAGAGCCTTGAGCATTCTTCCCAAACCTCAGCACCTCACTTAGCGGGGTTTGGGAAGGCAGCGAGAGGGCTTCACTTCCCCTAAATACTCTTGCGGCCCATTTGGTATGGAAAGTTGGACCACCCTGAGTCACAGGTTGCTCTACGTGTGTGTAAAAATTGCTTATTTGTGGTTTCTAAAATGTCCGTGTAGGTCGGGTGTAGTTTTACCTATATATTGGATATGACATATTGCAGTTCTGCATTCGATGCTATGGATTGAATTACCCAGGATCTGCAGGTGATGTCCTGTTTGATGCAGTATGTTCTAGCCATCCTGCTGCTTTTGAAAGTAGCTGTCTGAAGGAGACACACACAGGTGATGGAATGACAAGGAGGAGATCCAGGAGTGCAGATAGATGGCTTAAGTACAGCTCTCACTAATACTTTGCATAGATTGGGAAGCTTGCTGATCACAAGCAGTTTAGAGTTTGCCAACTATGAGTAGCTTTCTCTGATTGCCAGGTGTTAGTTTGGAGATGTTGGATGGAAATCTATCACAAATGGGATACACTGTTCTTTGTTAGCTGACACCTCACTTTGATAGAGAGATTTCCATCCAGCATTCTAACATCAAGAGTCTTCCTACTGATATCAAAGATATAGGCAAGCACCTGTAGGGATGAAAGGAGAAGCAATCTATTCAATACTTGAACCGTACACTTTATACTTCACATGATATATTTTGAAGATAGTAGTTCAAAAACTTTAGGAACAAGTACTCAGGATGGAACATGACACCTGACACATGGCAGGTGTTCAAAATGGCAGCTCTGAGTTGACTACTCCCAGAAGTTGAATATTCCCCATAATATTTTGGAAGAGTCATCTTTGGCCTCAACTGCCCTATACATTTAAAGCAGTATCATACAACTTTGAAATGTCATGGCTCCCCCCAAAGAATCCTGGGAGCTGTAGTTTGTTAAGGGGACTGAGAGTTTTTAGACTCTCTATCCTACCCCCCAGTGCTGTAACTCCCAGAGTTCCCTGGGAAGAGTGATTGAATGTCAAACCACTCTAGGAATTGCATCTCTGGGAGAGGAAGTGTGTATGTGTGTGTCTCTTAACAACTCTCATTGTTCTTAACAAACTACAGTTCCCAGCATTCTTTGGGGGAAGCTGTGCCTGTTTAAACTGTTATAAAACTGCTTTAAATGTGTATCGCAGATGAGGCTTGTCTTGTTTCCCAGTGTCTGTCAGTGAGTGGCAGCATAAGAACACAAGGAAAACACTACTGGATGTCTGCCCCAAGGTCTGCCCCAGCCTTGTGCCCTCCAGATGTTTCAGACTACAGCTCCCATCAGCTGTGCTAGCTGGGGCTGATGGGAATTGTGGTCAAAAACATCTGGAGTGCACCAGGTCAATGAAGGCTAATGTAAGCTCCCCGAAAGAATCAGAGTGGCAGCGATTCTGCATAGCCTGTATTAGTTTTTCTTCTTTATTTAGCTACTTCGAAAAGCAGAAAGCTGAATGGCAAACAGAACCACAGGAACCTCCTATCCCAGAATCTTTGGCTGCGGCTGCAGCTGCTGCTCAACAGCTACAGGTGGCCAGGAAACAGGACACCAGACAGACAGCAACATTCAGACAGCAACCCCCACCCATGAAGGTAAGGACACACCTTTTGGGTCACTGGTGGTCAGGCAATCCAGCAGCAAAACAACACATTGTGGCACCCTTCACCCTCCAGAAATTTTGGAGCACAATTCCTGATATACAGTTCATTCACATAAATCATGGATCATGCATCAGTTCACAGAATAAATTCTAAGTATAAAACTCTAGGTCATTAGTCAGCATTTCCTCTCCACATGCCCTCTTGAGATGTGGGAGGGGGAAATTTCCCCTTTATTCACAAATGAAAAAAAAAAATTCAGTTCACCAGAATTATCCATTTTTGTAACCCCTTTCACTGCTCTTCTATGTCTCATGAGATGGTCTGAGAAAAGCACTTCCCATAAATTATTGATCCAGTTGTAAGAAGGGATCCCCTCTTTCCATGACCAATGTTGCGCAATTTCAAGCTGGGCTGCAGTTAATAAAAGACATACTAATTCCTTTTGCTGAAGAGATTTCTAATATTAATGTTAAGAGAACACAGCACAAGTGTTGCGTCTGGCTCTACAGGTTGGCTATTGCTTCAAATACAGTGGTACCTCAGGTTACATACACTTCAGGTTACATATGCTTCAGGTTACAGACTCTGCTAACCCAGAAATATTACCTCGAGTTAAGAACTTTGCTTCAGGATGAGAACAGAAATCGTGCTCCAGTGGTGCAGCAGCAGCAGGAGGCCCCATTAGCTAAAGTGGTTCTTCAGGTTAAGAACAGTTTCAGGTTAAGAACAGACCTCCAGAATGAATTAAGTTCTTAACCTGAGGTACCACTGTACCTTATGCCAGAATGCTTGTGCTACCTCATGCCCCCACTGTATATGGAAATATGAGCCCATGTTACCACACTCTCTCCAGCCTTGTTTATTTTTGCAAGCTTAGACATGGTCCGGGGCCATCTTAGAATAAACTTAAGGGATGTTTCTTGCAAGTGATTGTGCTTTGTGTGATGAGGAAGTCTTTCTTTCATCTGTCCTGTAACCTCCTGCTGCCAGTTGTTTTTATCAGGTGGCTCTTGAGTTCTAGTATTATGAGAGAGTTTCTCACAGCTGGTAAGAGTTTGTTGACTTCTGAGGAAACTTGGCCAGGCTGTGTCTGGAACCATCAAGGTGAAGAAGCTGCTCACCCTGGCTTTCCAGGGAAAAACCACATTCCTAATGGGATGATTTTATTGTATTTCAGGCTTGCTTGTCATGCCATCAGCAGATCCATCGGAATGCACCAATCTGCCCTCTCTGCAAAGCCAAAAGCCGCTCTCGGAATCCAAAGAAGCCCAAGAGGAAGCAAGACGAATGAAAGCCTGCCAAGGAAGTTTGTGATCCAACCAGACCCCAACCATGCCCCATTTTTCAGTAGAACCATAAATGTGACCAGCATCCATCCGAGTGCAAAATTACAAGCCTGACTTTAGCTTTTGTTTCTATTTATCATGATGTTAAGCACAACTGTTTCATTTTGGACTTTATTTTCATCTTTTGATTTTCTGCTTTATAGGAAGTTATTAAGAGGCAATGGTGCTACAGTTTGTGACATGTTGGTCATCCCACCATTTGGACTCCTACGCACAAGTAGAACCTGTACCACCCTCAGGATGAAGAACACCTGGTACAGAGAAAACAAAGGCTTTTATCCAATCAGTGATAACATGCTTAATGTTTTAGAAAAACAAACTGAATGATTTTTCTACTCAGCTTGCTAAAACATCTTCGTTTTCCATTCCATGTTTCATTCCATTCCTCCACTAATTTTGTATCAAGCCTTTATGCTAGTTTCTAGAGCTGAAGAGTCTTTAAGTGGACAAAACTGTGTATGTCTGATTTTATGGGAAGTGTGTCTTTACTCACCCATTTCTCTTCCAGTTATAATCAGGGGTATGTGTTAAGGGAATCAGTATTCTGCACTACCTGGAAACACTGATCAATTATCTTATCTGTTCATGCAAACTTGCATTCGACTGTGCTATTATTTGCAATTTTTACTATTTGGACAATGCACCCCATTTTTGCTAATCATGGGGAGGGCCAAGGAGCCTGTACACAGGCTTGCCTTCTGGCTTAGAGAAATACTATTTGACCACTATTTTGGCATCCAATGCTTTAGCAAGTATCACCCACACAAAGAAAAACATTTTTATGTTTGCAATGTTAAGGAAGTAGGCACTTGCTGAAAAGAAGCTGAAACTTCTGCAAGACTTTTTGTGCTCCTGCAGAGACATAGGAAGTTGCTTTTCACTGGGTGGCTATTGTCCCCCTCCACTGTTGTAGGCAGTATGCCTGTGAATACCTGTTGCTGGGAACTGCAAGTGGGGAGAGTGCTGTAGTGCTCAAGTTCTCCTTGTGGGCTTCTGCTGGGCATCTGGTTGGACACTGTGAGAACAGAGTGCTGGCCTTAGATGGACCAACCGCCAGGCTCTTATTTTCAGGTTAGACTATTTGCTTCCTTAGCCCAGAATTGTGACTGACAGCCTGTGACAAGCAGGGTCCCCAACAGAGAAAGGCCTTTTCCTTGTTCACTTTTAATTTAGGGGGTGAAGAATCTCCCATCTGCAGGCCAAACATGGCCCCCTCTGTCCAGCCTACAGGACTCTTGACCCCAGGCTGAACCCTCGCCAGCCTTGATCTGTGCACTCCTTGAGTGCTTTTGCCTGACTGGAACCTGCCCCTGATCTATAAGAATGCCGCTTGCTTGCTTGCTTGCTTTCCTGGTTGGTAGATGAAGAAATGTAGCTTACTGTACAAACGTAAGAGGCTCTATTATTCTGCCTGTTTTGTCTGGCATGCAGTCCCAGGAAAGTTGCCCGGAAGGGAGTACAGCCTTATGGGTGAGAAGGTTCCATGCCCATCTTTTATCTGCAGATATCAGGGTTTGGACCTAGTGTCTTCTGCACTGGTGGTTTGTGGTCTTCTACTGTGCTTGATTATGGCACACACATGAAGAGCCCTGGTGGCTACCATCTGAGTGATGCAAAATGAAGAAAAGAAAAGCATCCCCTTCTGAACTATCAACAGACAAGACTGAGTCAGCATCGAGACGTTTATTCAGAGTGGTGATGCCACGATGGCCAAATTAATTCTCTGGCACGGACAAGTGTCTGATTATTTTAACACAGTGAAGAGATAACTTTTGTTGTTCTTGGTAACGTCAGCTACAAAGCAAGCAATTTAACTAGACTATGTGAATATTAACATTTGGGCTTACACTGCCCATGCACAGTCCAGTGATTTATATAAAAGGCTATTCAGCATAAATGTAGAATTATAAATGTCTGTTTGCTTTACATTTGTGCAGTATTTTTTTTAAAGTGTGAATCTTTCAGATGCTTTTCACATTTCTAGTCCTTAGATGTCATGGGGGGGAAGTATGTGGCCCTCCAGATGTTGCTGAACTACAACTCCCATCATCCCTAACCATTGGGCATGCTTGCTGGGGCTTCTGGCAGCTGGCATCCAACAACATCTGGAGGGCCACCGATTCCCCACCCCTGATATAATGGGATCTATTATTAGCCCTTTTGTAGCCTAGAAAGAGTCTGATTTAGGAACAAGTGAGAGTGCATCCTTTTTGGGGACCAAACATTGGAAAAAATGTTTGTAAACATTGGAAAAATGTAAACATTGGAAAAATGTTCTTTTCTGTTGCTACAGAGATGTCAAGAATAGCTATTAAAGGGACAGTATATTAAAACACCATTTTTGTTTACCCATCCTGTTTCACATGCTGCTAGGGTTGGGATTTTTGCATTTTTTATTTATTTAATCAGAAACATAGTGCAATAACATTAAAATAAAACTAAGGAGAAAACAATACAATTGCATGAAAATCAAAATTAACCCTCCCCCCCCAAATGTTGGTTGCATTCACAATTCCTGGAAAAAATAATTGTTGATTTGGATGGTAACAAGTCCTTTTAAAAAAGATTTCCTTTGTTCATAAATATTGAGATGTTGTCCTCACGTTCTTTTTTCAGAGTTCAGTTTAAGCTGAAACGTTTCTAAGAATTCAAGATAGTAGCATATTTCAAAAAGGCATTTGAACATTGTTCTCAACGTTTATATATAAAATAAATTCTTGCTATATAGTTGAAAATGAATCTTTTTGCTTGCCCTTAATTTCTGAGTTAATATTCAGCAATAGCTATGGGCCTGGTTTGACTATACCATAAATCCTTATTTAATCTCTAAGTATTCCTATTTATTTATTTTTTGATAATCATCCTGGCAGCATACAAAAAATATAAATTCATTTCTTTTTCCAAACTATTTTGATTTGGCCCATCCCATATCCCCAATAATGTTAAAGATAGGGTTGGTGTAAATTCTTGTTTGTTTATTTTAAAAAATATTAAATTAATTTCTAGGAATTTCATGAAAAACTTCCACTGAATGACATTCCCTCCATAATTGTAAATATGCATTCATTTGGGGGAGAGGTTGGGGATTATCACCAGTGGAACCTAAAATTGATCATAAGGGTCATTTCGTGAATTCTTGCTGAAATTGATTTCATATGCCCCCTGCTGCATTTTCTTTTCCATTTTATGGGATCAGTATCAAAACCTACATTTCGCCTACATTTTTATCATTCCGTTAGATCACCTGTGCCTCATTTTGTTAATATTTTATAAATTCATTTTGTTAATATTTTATAAATTGGGGTCATACATCCTTTGGCATTGAAATTATGTGCCAATATCAGGTTTTTGAATGGTTGCAATTCTCTTTTTACTTGCTGTTTAATAATATATTTTACTATAAAGGAACTAACTCACCTAAGCTCAAACCAAGAGTACTCTTACTCATTATTATTGCAGAAATTCTTAATTCTATAATATACCTTTATTAACCATTAAAAAAAATTCTGGGTTCTGTTATTATAGAACAGTGGATGATGCCAATGGAAGTAAGCAAGGTCTTAATTGAAACTGGATGCTTCCATCTAGACTGCAAAATTGTAACTCGTTTTTATGAAAGGCTTTGAACCCAATTCTACATCCTTAAGGTTTTTTATTAAGTAAAAAACATGCCACTACCAGGAATACATCTTGACTATCATTCACACCCCACACTTTAACATCTTCTTTCTTTACTAATAGCAGAATTTGTCTTAATTGGTTTGCCTCATGATGTTAAATGAATATTGGGGATACCCCCATCTCTTTTCCTCTTTTGACTTTTAAAATTTGTGGTCTTCCCCCCCAAATATATAGCCTTCTATTAACTTTTGCCAAGAGTGTATTGTTTTATTGGAAATAAAAATTTGTAAAGCCTGGAAAAGATATAGCACACTTGAATGCATTTTATTTGCTGCCATTTTCCCTAATAGATTTAGGCTTCATCTACTGTTGATGCTGATTTCTTTGGTAGACTCCCAGCTTTGAGTTCAGATTATGCTAGGCTTCAGGTTGGATTCTGAAACCCAGTGACTTCTGAAGTGAGTCCCCTATGCTCTGTAATGAAGTCCTGAATAGCCATTCAAAAGTACTATATAGAAAGAGCTCAGCGTATTGTACTCTCTGGGCCACTATTGTCACATATTGCAATGCAGTGATGTAAATTAATGATGCCATCAATCCATGTGATGTGCTAGCAGCCTCCATGTATGTGTGGCATCATAAAAGGGCGTCCTAGAGGCAAACAAGACTTCCCACCAAATTCTGGTGGCCTTGGCTTTGAATCCCCTCTGGGTTCTGATCAAGTGTAACCTTAAATCCCCTAAGAAAATATGCCCTTGACAAAAGGCATCCATTGTTTTGTGTTACCCACATAGTTAATTCTCTTATCATTTACAGTTTTTTGAACTGTGAGGGTTCAGCTGGGGTGGCAGAGCAGGGCAAGCAGTGGACAGCGTGCAATCAGGGCAGCGCCTTCCCATTTTACCTCTAAATGGAATGGGCTGCTCTTGCTGCCTATGAAGATCCAGTGGTCAGCCTGGGTGGGCAAGGCCCATTCAGAAGGTTTCCTTGATGAAGTCTGCAACCTGCAGTTCAGGGACTCACCACATGGGGCAGCAGCCATCCCAAAGTGCCAGCAGCTCCTGAGATGTGCCCGCCTGTGTTCCAGAGTCAAGTTAAACGCCTTTGGGCAGAGAAAGTGGGGAGGTGACGGTACTAGTAAGGCCTCCTGCTCACCCCAGTATTGCTCATAAACATTTAAGCAGGGAGTGTCCCTGCTCAGGTGCGTGTGACATCCCAGCTTAAAAACCACCAAGATTGTACAATGGGGTTAGGGATGCTGGTGAACCAGAAAAGGCATAAAGGCATCCTAATTATTTATATTACACACCATTATTTATTTAGAGCATTTGAAGAAGAAGAAGAAGAGTTTTGATTTGATATCCTACTTTATCACTACCCTAAGGAGTCTCAAAGCAGCTAACATTCTCCTTTCCCTTCCTCCCCCACAACAAACACTCTGTGAGGTGAGTGGGGCTGAGAGACTTCAAAGAAGTGTGACTGGCCCAAGGTCAGCCAGCAGCTGCACGTGGAGGAGCAGAGACGCGAACCTGGTTCACCAGATTACGAGACTACTGCTCTTAACCACTACACCACACTGGGTCTTTGCACACCACTCTTCAGCCAAAAGGTCTCCCAGAGTGGCTTACATGCAGTCAATTAAGACAAGACTGGATAGCTCTGTTGGTCAGAGCACGGTGCTCTAAAGTTTCAAGTTTAATCCCCACATGGGACAGCTGCATATTCCTGCACTGGATTAGATGATCCTCAGGGTCCCTTCCAACTCTACAATTCTATGATTCTAAGACAGCCCTCCCCTGCAGGTTTACTATCTAAACAAAAACACAACACACAAGGGGCCAGGAGGGCAGAGGGGGGAAATCAAACCCAGGCTTAAACAATCTTTATAGTGACCATTTCAGGGGAGGAGTTGCCTGATGGAGCTGGGCCTCCAGCAAAACTGATGAGAAGAGCCCTGTTTCCCAGCTCTCCCACTGAGGGAGTCTTATACCCTCAGGTGACAGAGGAGGAGGGTGAAGAGGCCTGATGGGGTTTGTCCATTGCAAGAGAGCTGATGGAGAGAGATGCTTTCTGAAAAATATTCTGATAACAGAGCAAATTCTTGACTTTTTGAGGGTAGCTCAAAATAAAAGAAAGCATCCAAAGCTGTGTATGGAAATAGATTGTTTTCCTCCTATTTCCTTTTCAGTGTGCCTTGCTCCCCCCCCCCAAAAAAAAAGATTACAAAGCAGTTGTCTTGTTTCCATTATGAATATGAGTATAGAAACACAACCTGAAAAAGGGACCAGAACTAATGTTTGCTATCAATCTGAGGACAAGGCCGACTGTTTCAAGTCACAGACCATTTGACAGCAGGCTTTAAGTGGATTCGTCCAATCTTTAACTCAATTATACTTAATACATCAAAGCCAGCAACAGCACTGACGAAATTAGACCTGTTTAATTCAGTGAAACACAATTGTCTTCAGACCTGGAAATTTTGTCTTTGTAAATAGTCAGGAAGACAGACTGCTTCAATTATCTCTCCATTGCCACCTCCCTCGCTCAAGAAAGAAATCATTTTTCAGCAAGCTTTTCTATTCGTCCAGAGCAGAATTTAAGTGGCTTATACTCAAAAGCCACCAAATGGCTTCACTTAATAATAAGCTTACACATATATACAACCTAAGCATAGGGTGGAAGGGCTCACAGCATTAACACTCTAGCAGATCTTATTAGACCATTCCCCAAAGATCTTGTCTCCCCATTAGGTTCCCAGGGAGATCCCCAAGCCACAGCTTTGGGTCTGGCACGGAGCAAGATAAGCCTCTGTGTCTCCAGCTTCCAGTATTAGCCAAAACTGATACACACACAGCCCCCCTTGGCCTACTGTTCTCCATCATAGGATGATGTAGCATTCAGCCAGGTGAAGTGTGAAAAGGCTCAAGACATTTCTGTTATATTTGAGTTTATATCACACTAAGCAACTCTGAACTGGCCATCTACTGAAGTTAAAAATATTTAATGAAAATAGTGATAGTGATCTACCAATGATCAGGAATTTGTAATTAATTAGCATGAAGGGCTGCAATCTAAAAAATAAAATAAATATTTCCCAGTTATTCCAGTGGAAAAGTTCAGCAGGTGCTGAAATCCAGTTGAATTCAATGGGACTTAACTGAAGGGCAAAGCAACAATTTTGCCATTTGACATTTCTATAAAGTAAAAGCAGAACAAAAACCTTCTTATAAAATACAATTCTCTCTTTCTGGGATATTAAGCTGAACATGTTCCATTACTATGTTGATTTTTGGTGGTCTTTGTTTGAAAAAGCAATTTAGATTAAGCTGTATGAGAAATCTGACTTTTCTACGATGTTAATTAATTCTTGGTGTGGCTGAAAATCATAAGCCACAAAGTATATTAATATTCTACCTGTCCGGGGAAAGAAAGAAGTCTGCACATTGTCATATTATAATTAATCATTCATTTCCATATTTGTTAAAGGAGTCATTGGCAAAGAAGAACATTTGGCAGATGGCCTGACTCCTTGTTCCATCTGACTAATGCAAGCACTTTCGCTGACAGAGCAATTAGTACTACAGCAAGAAACTCTTTTTCGCTGTTTCCTCCATGCCAACTATCAGGTTTTCATTAATGGAGCATATAGCTTAAGCTGTTAGGTAAAATAAATGAGATCATGTTCTAGGAACAAGACAATGAAGAAGAAAGTCAACCATACATTAAACACTAGATAGAGGTTTTCAAGTGGAAATAGTGTATGTGAACTGATGGTATCTTTAATGACTAATAGTACAACCCTACACATGTTTCTTCAGAAGAAAGTCCCATTACTTCTTATCTCTTACTGGGATGAGCCTTTGGACAGACAAATCTGTCCATTTCAGTCCCCCATTTTAGTGACCTTTTAGTAAGGTCTGCTCCATTTCTGCTCCACTTTGCAGGTGGTGGGGTTGTTGTTTTATTAATAATACAAAAATGTGTATTTATTATCATGTGGATTTCTCCCAATACACACATATTTGTATACATTTTTGCATGCCATTTTCATCAATATGCACTTTCCCCCATACATTTTTAGGTGTGCATGTCAGAACTGCACTGCAAAAGTTTCTGTTTGTGTTTGCTGGTTCAGGATGTGAGAATTAGGTACATTTGCATTAAAATGTGAACTGAACTCCATCCCCAGAACAGCCCTAGTTCAGTGGGAGAGTATATGCTTTGCATGCAGAAGGCCTCTCAGGTTCAACCTGTGGCTCAGCCAGTTAAAAGGATCAGGACGCAGGAGGCGGGGAAGACCTTGGCCTGAGACAATCTGTCTGGCTATGAGCCAGCTCCCTACACTCCGTACTAAGTGCAAGTGTTATGTAGTGTAGTTTCACCCTGGGCCAACAGGGGGATACTGTATATAGTTTTCACTCAGGTCTGTAGATAGTTTTCACTCAGGTCCGCGGCAGTTATTTTAGGCGGGAACTCTGGGCTGTGGTGGTTACAATGTTGACAGCCGGCTGCCTATAAATACAGGCCGGCTGAGCTGTTCTCAGTCAGTTTTATTCCAGCTTACCACAATAAAGAGCTACTTGAAGAAATCGCTGTGCCGGCTGCTATGTCAACCCACGACTTAACACTGGCGACGAAGGTGGGATCGATGGACATCAGAGCACAGCCAGATGCGGCCAGCCTCTGAACTGAGCTGAATCACTGAGCTGAATCACAGAGCGAAATCACTGAGCGAAATCACTGGGCAGAACCAATTCAGAGCTGACTGTTCTGGCTAGAGCACTGTGTTCCATCCATCGCCCTTCACGCCGGCATCGGAATCATGGCTTCACTTGTGCCTCTACCGCCGTTTGCGCCAGCCTCTGAATCATGGGACTCCTACCTCGCTCGGTTCGACTGCTACCTCCAAGCCAACGAGCTGACAGCAGTATCAAAGGATCGGAAGCGGGGCCTATTCCTCAGCCTCTGTGGGCCTGAGGTGTTTGAGACGGCCCGAGCGTTGGTTGCGCCTGAAGCAGTCCAGGCAACACCATGGGACACGATCCAAGAGAAGCTCCGCAACCACTACGCACCAAAGCCGTCCAAGATTGCTGCCCGCCATGCGTTCTACCACCGGAACCAGGCAGAGGGGGAGTCAATCAACAACTACACCACCGCCCTGCGACAGGCTGCAATGCACTGTGAGTTCCGAGACTTAGACGATGCCCTGATGGATCGAATCGTCTGCGGGATCCGGGACATCCATCTGCAACGGCGCCTCCTAGCCAAGCCAGACCTCACGCTACAGAAAGCCATTGAGGAGGCTGTGGCCTCAGAAGCTGCTGAACGCTCCGCCCAGGAGATCCGCAAGTCCAGCAGCCCGCGTCTTGCTAGGGAGCCAGTTCCGGTGCATCATGAAGAGGCCAGCAGTGAGGAGGCATCCTCCAGTGAAGACGATGACGTGCACCAGACAAAGCGGGAGCGCAGGAAGTTCCAACAGAAGTCCAAGGGCCAACCGGAATGTGCTGGCTGCGGAGGCAACCATTCCCGTGCCAAGTGTCGATTCAGAGACGCCATCTGTAGGAAGTGTTCCAGAAGGGGCCACATCGCTAAGGTCTGCCGATCGGCTCCGTCTGACACACCCCCTTCATCGACTCACAAGTCCAAGTCTTCACTCCAGTCTGCCAAGGAAAGTTGTTTCGCTCTCACCAACTGCCGCTGCCCGTCTGGAACCACGATTGGCCAAACCGACTCGACTACGCGACGCAAGCTGAACGTCACGGTGCTCATTGAAGGAGCTCCATGTGACATGGAGATCGACACCGGGTCTGCCCTGTCCATCGTGTCATGGAGCACCATCAAAAGACTGGTACCCAGAGTGTCCAAAAGGCAACTCGACTCTCACCGCGTACACCTGAGAGACTACCAGGGAAACGACATTCCCGTGGTAGGCGTTGGCCGGTTCCGGATCGCCTTCAAGGATTTTTCGGGCCTGCTCCGGTTGGTGGTGGTCGAAGGTCAGCGGCCAAGCCTCCTAGGGCTAGACTGGTTTGATGCCCTCGGCCTGGAAGTCACCGGCATCAACTGCATCTCTAACGCAGAGACTGAGGGTCTGGTCAAAGACTTTGCCGAGGTTTTTGACGGCACCTTGGGCCAATATACAGGTACGCCCATCTCCTTTAGCCTTGATCCACAAGTCGCCCCCATCAAGCTAAAGCCACGCCGGGTTCCCTTTGCTCTCAAGGCTAAGGTGGACGAACAACTGGACAAACTGATTGCCCAAGGAGTTTTGGAGCCGGTTGACCACGCAAAGTGGGAAACCCCCATCGTCACGCCTGTCAAGCCAGATGGGTCGGTGAGAATCTGCGCTGACTACAAGTGCACGATCAACAAGGCACTTCAGCAGCATGCTTATCCGGTTCCTGTTGTCCAACACCTGCTGCATTCCCTGGGAGAGGGTAAGGTCTTCGCTAAGCTGGACCTTGCCCAAGCCTATCAACAACTGCCAGTTGATGATGCCACTGCTGAAGCCCAGACGATCGTCACCCACCGGGGGGCATTCCGTTGCCGCCGGTTGCAGTTCGGGGTGAGTGTGGCTCCTGGCATCTTCCAAAGCCTTATGGAGCGTCTCCTGCAAGGGCTTCCGGGCGTGGTACCATATTTTGATGACGTTTTGGTGTCTGCAGACTCACACCAGCAGCTGTTCGAGCGCCTCCGTGCCGTGCTGACCAGGTTCCAGGAGGCCGGGCTCAAGGTAAAGAGGGAGAAGTGCCAGATCGCCGTTCCACAGGTAGAGTTCCTGGGCTATCTTATCGATGCCTCCGGTCTTCATCCAACCACATCCAAGATCCGCGCTATCCAGCAGGCCCCCACCCCAAAGAACAAAACGGAGTTGCAGGCATTCCTGGGGCTGCTGAACTTTTATAACATGTTCCTGCCCCACAAAGCCACAGTGGCTGAGCCTCTTCACCGACTCCTTAGCACTAAGACGCCTTGGGCCTGGGGTCATCGGGAGACGGCGGCCTTCAACGCGGTCAAGGCTCTCCTTTCTTCAGACAGTGTGCTGGTACAGTACAGTGAATCCAGGCCGCTGGTCCTTGCCTGCGACGCCTCACCTTTTGGCATCGGTGCTGTCCTTAGTCACCGTTTTCCGGATGGAAGAGAAGCACCGCTCGCCTACTTTTCCAGGACACTATCTCCGACGGAACGGAATTACAGCCAGCTCGACAAGGAGGCATTGGCACTTGTGGCTGGAGTGAAGAGGTTCCATGAATACCTCTATGGCAGGACTTTTGACCTCATCACTGACCACAAGCCACTCCTGGGCCTCCTCGCCGGTGATCGTCCAACTCCACCGGTCCTCTCACCACGCATGCTGCGATGGACTGTTTTCCTGGCTGCCTACCACTACCGGCTCATCCATCGCCCGGGGAAATCGATGGGCCATGCCGACGCCCTCAGCCGTTGCCCTCTTCCAGCATTTGTGGAAGACCCGGCTCCAGCTTCATCGCTCCTTCTGATTGAGGATCTTCCGGCAGCGCCTGTATCGGCTGCCACTGTGGCCTCCGCATCTGCCCAGGATCGCATCATCAGCCGGGTGCTCAACTGGGTGTGGAGGGGGTGGCCACAAGGGCCTTTTGCATCGGAGTTCCAGCCCTTCGCAACCAGACAACATGAACTCTCAGCTCATCGCGGCTGCCTGCTGTGGGGAGACCGCGTCGTGATTCCCCAGGGACTCCGTCAGCGCGTCCTGGAGTCTCTGCACGTTGGCCACCCGGGAATTGTCAAAATGAAGGCGTTGGCTCGGTGTTACGTCTGGTGGCCTAATATGGACGATGCCATCACTGCCTGGGTGTCCGCCTGTCAAGCGTGCCAGGAGTCAAGGCCTGCACCACCGGCAGCTAAGGGACACACCTGGGAGACGCCAAAGACACCCTGGTCGAGGGTGCACATCGATCTGGCTGGCCCCTTTCACGGCCGGACCTTTATGGTAGTGGTGGACGCCTATTCCAAATGGCTGGAGGTCGCCCTGATGCCCTCCACCACTACCGAAGCTGTCATCCGGGTGCTGCGAGGCCTGTTTGCAACGCATGGGTGTCCTGATGTCCTTGTCTCTGACAACGGACCGCAGTTCACGTCAGGCACGTTTGAGCGGTATCTTTTGGGACTGGGCATCCGCCATGCCCTAACGGCACCCTTTCATCCATCCAGCAACGGGCAAGCGGAAAGAATGGTGCGCTCGACAAAAGAGGCACTGGCGCGCCTGGACCGGGGAGACTGGCATGAGCGGGTCGCCGAATACTTGTTCGTGCAACACATCACCCCTCATGCGGCCACAGGGAGGAGTCCTGCTGAACTGCTTATGGGCCGCCGCCTCAGGTCACCGCTCGACCGGCTACACCCAGACTTTGCCGTGGCTGAACCCCCAGGCTGTGCCAACGCACCACGGTCATTTGTCCCAGGAAACCAGGTCTTTGCCCGGAACTATGTGGGGGACATCCCTTGGGTGCCAGCCACAGTAGTGGGAGTCACTGGACCTCGCTCGTACCAGGTGGCACTCGAAGACGGACGCTTGTGGCGACGGCACATAGACCAGCTTAGGCGCAGGGTTGCGGACTTGGACACTACCGAGGTGCCCCCAACTGCGCTTGCGGCTCCAGAAGAGACACGTACAGATGGCGAGGCCCCACCTACACCTCCCTCGCAAACTGCCAGCGTGGAGCCGAACCAAGCCGTTTCAGAACAGACTCAGACCACTCCACTTGCGGAGGCTCCACCCACAGCAGCGGATCCAGGGGAGTTGGTTCCAACGCCACCTAGGGTCGCACCACAGCCTCAGCGAGAACTGTGTGGCCCTCCGGACTTGGCTACCAGTCCCCGGCGGTCTGGCAGAGTTTCCAAGCGCCCAACGTATTTAAAGGACTATGTTGTTGGACAGGTATCACTGTTAGTCTAAGTATGGGAAATGTAACCGATATGCTTTTGTGCTTATTTGAACCATTACGCGTAGTGCTGTATATAAGGAAACCATTACGATTGTAACTAACGCCTTATCTCGGTGGGGAGGGGTGTTATGTAGTGTAGTTTCACCCTGGGCCAACAGGGGGATACTGTATATAGTTTTCACTCAGGTCTGTAGATAGTTTTCACTCAGGTCCGCGGCAGTTATTTTAGGCGGGAACTCTGGGCTGTGGTGGTTACAATGTTGACAGCCGGCTGCCTATAAATACAGGCCGGCTGAGCTGTTCTCAGTCAGTTTTATTCCAGCTTACCACAATAAAGAGCTACTTGAAGAAATCGCTGTGCCGGCTGCTATGTCAACCCACGACTTAACAGCAATAGTGCTTACTCCCAAGTGAATGTGCTGTAGGAGCCCAGCACTGAATTCGTAAACATAGTTATAGTGCGCAAGCCCCATGTAGAAGTGTTATTTCTGACTGAAATATGTATGATTGTCAGGGCAGACCCACCTATGAGGCAAGGTGAGGCAACTGCCTCAGGAAGCAGGATCCGCAAGGGCAAGTGAATCCTGATATAAACCTTTATTCCCCCCCCCCACTTTGTTCCTGCTGTCAATCTTCACTCACCCTTCTTCCTTCGTGGGGAGTGAAGCACCCTTTTGTGGTTTGCCTCAGGTGGCAAAATGCTCTGGGCAGGCCCTGAGGATTGTATTGCATGGCTGCAATCCTAAAACATATATAACAGCAGTGGAGGCTGGTCCATTAGAGTGAATGGAGCACTGCCTGTCACCCCCAACTTGCCTGCTTCTTTTTAGTGACACAGCCTTTCCGGAGAGCTTCCTCTTCCTCAGTCTCCATGTTGCTCCTTAGAAAACTCAGCAGGGAGGATGAGGAAGGGGACAAAACTAGAATTAGTTGGCTCCACCTATTTTGGTTCTGGCTGTACCTACAGTTTGGACTCCCTGCCTTCTGCCCCACTAGCGACCAATGCATATAAAGTCTAATTAAACACAAGTGCTGCATATTGTGTACCAAGAACCCTCAACTGCCATGAACTCAGCTTGGTGACCACAACCCCCCCACACTCACAAAAAAAACCACCACCCCTCCACAATGTGGGGTTAAATTTGAAAGGGTGTCCAAAGCCTCTTCAGAGGCATCAGAGGGCTGAAGAAGGCATTCCTTTCCAGTGGCTCCACTCTGCTGGGAGAGCTGACTGCAATCCTTAAAGAGTCAGGAGCTGCTCTGTGACAGTGGAAGAGGAGGAGAGTCACCCCAAGTGTATGAAGATGATTGCATAATCACCCCCTCAGGTGGAGACGGTGTAGAAGGGGCTATTGAGAGCATGCTCCCTAAGTATTTGTAATCCTTCTTGGGGTGGCATGGGGACGTATGCTTGCAGGGAACATGGCAGAAATGAAGAGTCTTGTGGCATCTTAAAGACTAACCCACAAATGATGGCACGTAAGCCTTATTTAGATGTGTGAAGGGCAGCTTGACAACTGAAGAAAGCCTTCATGCATACGCTTATGCCATAATAAATTTGTCAGTCTTTAAAGCAAGGGTTGGGAACATGAGGCCTGGGGATAGAGGGCAAATGCAGCCATCCAAGGCTCTCCATTTGGCCCTCAGGAGTCACCCCAAACCCTCTCCCAAAGCCACACTCCTCACTTGCCCTGATTCGTACCTTCCTTTTATGCTCGGCTGAAATGTGTCCTGGAACTCTGATTGTGCATCTTCCTTGGCTGGATAAGAGAGGTGTGTGTATGTGTGTGTGTTAAAGGTAGTCTACTGTACAAAGGTGAGTTTTAAAATTTGTTGCTCCACCCACTTCTGCTTCTACCCCACCCACCACTAGCATGTGCCCCCAGAAAGTTTCCCAGAAGGAAATGTGTGGTCTTAGGCTGAGACAATCTCCCTAACCTTCCTTTAAAGTTCCACAAGGCTCTGTTGGAGTGGTTACTGCAATGGTGTCGTTAGGAAACTTAGCTAATTGTGTGTGTGTGTGTGTGTGTGTGTGTGTGTGTGTGTGTGTGTGAGAGAGAGAGAGAGAGAGAGAGAGAGAGAGAGAGAGAGAGAGAGATTTTTAGATGGCAATGTGCATTATTTCACTTGCTTCTGTGTCTGGAAATTCTTTTTTTCATCATTCTGCTAGTGCAGTTCCTTGTCTTCAGCTCCTGAGACCGGCCGTGACAGCACCACTGCATCGTCCTATTTCTTTCTGCATCAAGGAATAAGAAAGAAAAGCCTTTCCTTCTCATTTTGTTCACAGCAGTCCATTTATTTCTTTGATAGTATCTGCATTAAGACAGAAAATGAGGAATTGCGGTTTAAAAAAAAAAGGATGGGTGACTGAGAAATCTAGGACACATCTATTCAATCATTCACATTGATTAATTATTTAATAAAGCTCAGCATGAAAATGAGGCAGTGAAGAACACTGGAAGGTTACGCATACCATAGAGGAATAACTTTTCACTGTGGTGTCTAAATGAGATCTAAATCAAAAAAATAAAATAATAAAAAAAAAGAATCTTTTGGTCAGCTGAATCTCCCGTCCACATCTTCAGTCACTCCCTAGTTTCCCAATATGCAAGTGGGCAGCTGTAGAAAAAGTCATGCAAATTGTCAGGTCATCTCAATCAGAGGTTTTCTTTTGCATTTGCCCATAGTTTTGGTTACTTTGTGAGTAGGGCGGCGTATCCATGTTATGTAGGGGTAAAAGGAAAGCACATCATGAAGAAGCAGGAGCAGGCCTCTCACATATAACTGTCCTTTATTGCTACATAAGAAGAGTGGAATATAAAAACTAACTCTGGATTTCTACAGCATGCGAACTGCAGGAGCGCAAGAGGTTTAAAAAGTATTGCAGGGAAGCACAGCATCCCCTGGCATATGTAACGCCTACATTTATTTATTTGGTGTTTCTTGCATCACACCAGGGGCAGACTTTGGTTATATTGTGCCATGAGCGAGGACAAAATTTGGCACCTCTCCCTAAATATTTATCGTTTTCACAATACAGTGGTACCTCGGGTTACAGACGCTTCAGGTTACAGACTCCGCTAACCCAGAAATAGTACCTTGGGTTAAGAACTTTGCTTCAGGATGAGAACAGAAATTGCGTGGCGGCAGTGGGAGGCCCCATTAGCTAAAGTGGTGCTTCAGGTTAAGAACAGTTTCAGGTTAAGAACGGACCTCCGGAACAAATTAAGTTCTTAATCTGAGGTACCACTGTAATTGAGTAGGTACCCATATAAATATAGGTATAATCATAATCACCATCATTTTTGCACCCCTTCAACTTGGCAACCTGTGCAGTTGAACTGCCCACACTGCCCTAGATCTAGTGTTGATCACACCTTTCATCCAAGCACATTAAGAACAACCTTGTGAGGTTGGCCTGAGACAAAGTACTGCATTCTTCAAGCAACCCACTAAGTTCCTTGGCCAATGGGGATTTGAATACATGTTTGTCATGTTTAGGTCCAGCCATTCAGCAACTTCAATACACTGCAATCTGCAGATGGCTGAACCTGAAAACAGAAAGCTTTCAATTAATATTATACAGGACTGAAATATACTCAGAGTCGAGAGTGGATTTCATGCTCTTTATTCAGCTCATAGTGGTGAGGAGGAATGAAAGTTTCCCCAAAATATCTGCTTTATATACATCATTTACACAATGGGCTGCACGTGATTGGCTAATTCCAGGATTCTCCTGTAGGCCAATCAGGTTGTGGATTCACTTCCACCTGGAGCTGGATTGGGTGGCTCCTGTGGACCAATCATACTGCTGTTCTAGGACCAATCAGACTGCTGCATTCTGAATCCTATTGTTCTAGGACCAATCAGACTCCTACATTTTGGATCCTATTGTTCTAGGACCAATCAGACTGCTGCCTTTCCTGAATTTAACTTACATGTAAATAGGCATTACAGAAGGCTCCTGGTGAATAGCATTTCTGGATAATCTAGGCTACATTAAGTAGTTGATTTTGGAACCACTGTTTTATCTCCACTTCCACTAGCTGTGGAAAGGGTTATAGCTCAGTGGTTAAAGCATCTGCTTTGAATACAGAAAGTCCCAGGTTCAGTCCCTGGCATATTCGGATACAGCTGGAAGACATCCCATCTGAAATCCTTGAGAGCCACTATCTACCAATGTAGATAATGCCAAGCTAGATGGACAAATGGTCTGATTCCTGCTTCCTTTCTACAGTGATCACTTTAAAAGGGGATTGGACCAATTCATGGAGGACACGGCTATTAATGGCTACCAGCCACCATGGCTATGGTCTTGCTCCACAGTTGGAGGCAATACTAGTTGCAGGAGGGGAGAGTGCTCTTGTGCTCAAATCCTGCTTGCGTGCTTTCCATTTGGAGCATCTAGTTGGCCATTGTGAGAACAGGGTGCTAGGCCAGATGGGCCATTGGCTTGATCAAGCATGCTGCTCTTATGCTCTTAAGCTTATTCCTATGCATTTTTTGTTTTTTACAACACAAATGTGTCCCATTTTTTTCTCTTGAAATCAGGTTATCTTGAGGCCAAATGTGATTGGAGAGGGACAGGACTGCCCTTTTAAATCCTGTGTTCACCACAGGTGTGTATAAGGTAATGGCTGTATGTATGTATGTATGTATGTATGTATGTATGTAGTCCAGAGATAGCCAATGGGATGCCCTCCAGCCACTGCCATCATCCTTGCACAAAAGCTATGCTGGGCATGGCTGATGGGAGTCCAGCAACAGCTGGCGGCCATCATGTTGTCTACCTGTGGGTTAGCAAATGCTGATAAGCATGCTTAAGAGTGTGGGGGTGGGGGGAGAGAGGGGAGAAAAACCATTTCTAAAAGAAAAGAGTTAATATGATTATTAGTGAGAAGCACTTGAAAAGGGAACTTGGAAAGAGAGAAGCAAATCTTTTAAAAAGCACTTCTCTTTCAATTAAAGTGTCTGCAGAGCTTAGATACTTCAAGGAAGAAACTGCCGTTTGAATTGCCTTCTCCCTAGGTCCGTTCCCTCTCTGATTCTTCACCTTGAAGATGAAAGAAGCGAAGATGTTCTCCTTCCAAGTTCCAACAATTCATTCTTTTCATGAATTGTGCTTGATCCAAACCGTTTTACTAAGTCAAAGGGCGCGCACTATGAAACCATGCTTTCTGGCCATCAATCACCTCCCCCCCGCAAAGGAAGAATACTTTAAGTTGATGTCTCTAGCGTCTACCGTGTTAGTTTGAAAGGGAAATTACTACGAAAGCTCTATTGCGTGTCGAGGTCCCCAAGCCACCCCCAAATGAATTCACACTTCACACAGGAATTTTTGTTTAGGGTTTTTGGCATAATTTTGGCCACAAATTTATTTTTTTAAAAATGTGAGTGGTTGCTTAGGCATTGGTTGTGACAGAACTGACATGCACAAATCTGCAAAGTCAGTAAGGGAAAACATTTTTGGGGAGAAAATGGAGCTGGGTGCCAGACCCTCACCTCTCCCCAAATGCTCCCAGGGGCTCTTGCGTGGCCCTAGTCCCCTTGACAGGGGTGCGGACAAAAGCATGGTGAGCTCCTGGATTCCTTTAATGGAATACCCTTGCAGCAGCAGCAGCATTGGAGGGGCAGGCACAGCCAACCTCATCCTCTCCACCAATCAATTTTCTAAAACCAATTCCTAACTGCAACCTTACAAGTTGTGACGATTTGCTATGCAGTAGGCAAAAAACCAAATGGCACCAGCCAATCAGCCAAATGGACAAAATTCCTACCAGGCCCCTGCCCCAAAAGCAGATGACCCCATGACAGGCATAGCAAGGTCAAACGCAAAAGCCCTAAAGTTAGTCAGGGTGGGCGGGTGATTTGATGCACCCAGCGAAAAGAGGAAGCTCAACGCTGCGTGCAGAGAATATATAACCTAAGGCTGTCAGTCAATAATTGGCAACATCAAACTCTCCCCAACAACAAGAGGAGCCCAATCACAATGGTGGACATCTGAACAAACCCACCCAGCAACAGTGAGGTGTCTTGTTAACCCCACTGCAACCCATGCTCTCCATGAAGGGGGGAATAGAATCCCCAGAGCAAGGAATCTTAGTGAATAAAATAAAAGAAACCAGGAGCCTGATTTTTATAAATAAATAAATAAGTGTATTTGCCTTGGGACAAAAACAAAACAATGCATTGCATCATAAACATCTATATGAATGCTGAGTGGGATTATCTAGAGATTTGGAATACGCTGTCAGCAATATGCTGATGACACACAGCTCTACTTCTCCTTTGCATCTGCAGGTGTCACAGTGGATGTGCCGGACCTTTGTCTTGCCTTGGTAATTGACTGGATGAGAGTCAATAAACCGGGGCTCAATCCAGGTAAGACTGAGACATTGTCAGTGAGTGATTCCTTAGACCGGATGGATGGGAGGTTGCCTGCTCTTGATGGGATTACACTGCTCTTGATGGGTACATAGGTTGGTGGTGTTTCTGGGTCCTTTGCTGTTGCCTGAGACTCAGGATTCTTCAGTGGCATGGAGTGCCTTCCATCAACTTTGGCGGGTGGCTCAGCTTCACCCCTGTCTGGGCAGAGATAACCTGACTTCAGTTGTCTATGATCTGGCAACCTCTAGGCTAGATTACTGCAACACATTTTGTGTGGGGCTGCCTCTGAAGACAGTCTGGAAACTTTAGCTGATGTAGAATTCAGTGGCCAGGCTACTCACCAGGGACTCAGTTGCACAGGTCAATTTATAATGTTAAAAATGTGTTACATAAATGTGGCACCAGATGGCACTGTACAGCAGAATCCAAATTCAGTGGCAGATTGCCTAGGGAGCTCCCCGCCCCACGGTGTTTTTTAAATAGCATTTTTTATATCTGTGTAGATACAGCCCAGGTCAAGAGGTTTACACATCTTTAGCCACCAGGTGAAAAGGTTTCTCTATAACCCGGCTTTTGACTGTTTAACATTCTATTGCCTATTAAATATGTTTGCGGGAGAAGCAGTTACTGGGTTTTGTTTATTTTGTGTTCTCATTTTTGTTTTGAATCACCCTGTGATTTTTGGATGAAAGGTGGCATACAAGTTGATTAAATAAATACTATATAAATAATATATGGTTAACCACATTGGTTGAATCTCTGGTGTACTGTAAAACATTTGTTCTTCTTTACACCAGGGCAGTGTAATTCACATTTTTAACCGCTAAGTGGAGATCAAGTATCATTTATGCTACTTACACAGCTAAGAAATAGTTTCTTTCCTATTATAGCTCCCAACAGGCCTTGGCAGGCCTGCTGCCAGCAAGTGACATCCTTTGACAACTGCTCTCCCCTGTGCTGGTGTGGATGCAAAGACAGGGGAGTGTACTTCTACATGTGGCAGACTTCTGCACATATATATAGATTTTGGGACCAAGTTTTACAGGGAATCAAGGATATAGTGAGCGCACCAGTTTATTCAGATCCTCAGCCTTGTTTGCTGTCCATCTTCACCATTGCTGCCATTATGTGCAAAATCCCTTGTAATTTATTTTCTTATCACTGATTGACTAACCATTGCACAGACTGCCCCAAGACATTTTTGTATCTGAGGAGAACCACAAAACGGTGACCCTCACACTGCCAGGGAAGGAGTGCCGAACTACCTCAGGAACAAGGAAGGAATAAAGATCTACATCAGGATCTGCTGACCCTCTGGATCCTGCTGCCTGAGGCAGCCACCTCACCTTGCCTCATGGTTTGACTGACTCTGCCCAGGGATGGAAGGCTAACTTAGCCCTTTTCCCAGTTTAAGAAACTCTTCTTCATTGCACTTCATTCCCCATTCATTATGAGCTTCCAGGGGTAAAGCCAAACCTATGAACTATGCAGTTCCATGGTGGTCATTCACGACTCATGTCTGTAGCTGCCTAAAAAGTATGATTTTATCTGGATTTGATCTTATTCCAGAATTTATTATTGACCAGTCCACTGTGCTTCTCTACAATGATGCTCTCATTATTTGTAGCATGTTTTAAAATAAAAAAAACCTCTCTGCATTTCTCTGCCTGCAGTATTTTCTTTCTTAAGTTGTTGACCATACAATATCAAACAGGCAAGCTATTTTTCACTTCTGTACAGTCATACCTCGGGATAAATACACTTCAGGTTGAGCGCTTTCAGGTTGCGCTCTGCTGCGACCCGGAAGTAACGGAGCGAGTTTTTTTGGGGTTTCGCCACTCGCGCATGCGCAGACGGTCAAAATAACGGCATGCACATGTGCGGAAGCGGGGAAACGCGACCCGCGCATGCACAGACACGCTGTCGTGTCTGTTCAGGATGTGAACGGGGCTCCAGAATGGATCCCATTCGCATCCCGAGGTACCACTGTATCTTGCAAACATTTTTACAGGAATGATTTTTTTTTTTTAAAAAGAGAAAAAGCAGCAGCACTTTTGCCAGCACAGTGTAATTCACAGCTTTAACCAGTAGGTGCTGATAAACCATTATATATGTAATAATAAAATAGGAAAAGGACCTCTGGACGGTTAAATCCAGTCAAAAGCGACTATGGGGTGCGGTGCTCATCTCACTTCAGGCCACAGACAGCTTTCCAGGTCATGTGGCCAGCATGACTAAACTGTTTCTGGCACAATAGGACACCATGACAGAAGCCAGAGCAAACGGAAACACCGTGCACCGTGTATGTAATTTACACAGCTAAGAAGTGCACTTTGTTGCTCCCAGTGGAGATCCTTGTCAGGCCTGCCATCAGCATGTGACACCCTCTGACAACTCCTTGGCTCTCAGTCCCCTGGCCAGATCCATAGCAAGTGCCTGGATGTATAGTGAACTGGCAAAAAGCACTGTAGAGTAGTAAGCATGTTGGAATTGGGCCTATGGGATCCGGGTTCACATCCCTGGTCAGCTGTGTCGCATGACTTCCAATTTGTGAGCAGGTATGCTCCATTGATCTTAGAGGTGCTTACCTGTCCAGCTTGAAAAACACTGTGCTTTGGGAGGTGGGGGGAGAGAGAGCTTGATCCAGAGTAAATGCCCCTTTCAGCCCAAGGGCCCCATTCCTTTTTGGGCAACCTTCTGAGGGCCATAAGCTTGTGGTGGGCAGGGCCAGAACCAGAAATGAAAGGAGCAACACACGCAAATTTTAATCTTTGTGTTTAGTCTAGTTTCTATGCACAGGCTCAGACACTTCTCTGTACTCCATCCAGGCAAACAAAAGGCACATTCCCAGCCAGGCAGAAAACACCGAGGATGTGATGCAGAGCCTGTCATGGGTGTGGCCTGGAGAGAATTCTGAGGGCCACACAGAGATGCCTGGAGGGCCACTTTCGGGCCCTAGGCCTGAGATTACCCAGCCCTGTTTGAGCTCTTAACCAGAAATGAAAACGATCTTGCAAAGAAGGTGTGACATTTAAACTGCTAGTGTGAAGTAAATAAGCACCAGCCTCTGCCTGATATTTCCTCCCTCTTTCCCAAACTTCTGTTATGTTAACCTTTCACAAACAATATTTCACAAACACTTGGAAGCTGCATTATCCCCTCATTCCCTTACCAGGGCAAGGAGGGTCTCTCAATTAATGGGCTGTTCTGACAGACGACATAATAAGTCCCTGAGCCTCCTCCAATTCCTGCTCCATTATCTCAGAGTTTTGGTTTCAATATGAGCAGGAAAATGACAGTAGCCCTAAACAGTTTTTTTATTTTTTGAAAAAAGCATTGCTTTAAAACATGTGTTACTTTAAATGCAAACCAAAAGAGGGCACTGTTTGTTCAGAAAACTGGCCAGCACTTGTTTGCAAACCTCTTAAAATTAACTCCACCCCTAAATGCTGAACCAAGATACCTGCTATTTTCTCTCTTTCATCACTATTCATCCTGTAAATACTTCACAAGCTGCTTCATAAGAAGGCAATATATAAATTTTGGCTGTGCACAGAACCCCCATCTGTTCAGTGGTTTCAATCTGAGGGACCAGTTCCAAAGTAGTTTGGGAGATGGAGCTTATGTTTCGTGAACTGGGTTTGTTTTTTTTTTTTTAAAAAGTCATTAAACATACACCTGGAAGCTGGAGAAAGATGTTGTTCTCCTCATCTCCAGCTGAAAGCAGACGTGGGCGGATTGTCAGTTCTGCCAGCTGAGCCCTTGCAAGCATATTGTCTGATAATTTGTTTGCAAAGGAGCCCCCTGCGCCAGACAGGATTGGCCATTCTGCTGAGCAGTGGAGTTTCTGCTCCTGCTCCTTTGCACCATGCAGGAAGAAGTGTCAGGCAGTAGGGGGCTACCTTCCCCCGGTGATTATGGTAGCTCTCAGTCTCTTTGTGGGGTTTTCCCACCTGATGCCTGCCTCTACACCACGATAGCAGCAAATTGCTCTTGGCCATGGGTAGGCAACCTAAGGCCCGGGTGCCGGATCTGGCCCAATCGCCTTCTCAATCCGGCCTGCGGATGGTCCGGGAATCTGTGTGTTTTTACATGAGTCGAATGTGTGCTTTTATTTAAAATGCATCTCTGGGTTATTTGTGGGGCCTGCCTGGTGTTTTTACATGAGTAGAATGAGTAGAATGTGTCCTTTTTTTAAAAAAAAATGCATCTCTGGGTTATTTGCGGGGCATAGGAATTTGTTCATCCCCCCCCCCCAAAAAAAATATAGTCCAGCCGCCCACAAGGTCTGAGGGACAGTGGACCAGCCCCCTGCTGAAAAAGTTTGCTTACCCCTGCTCTTGGCCATCCAAGCTGATCTGTAGCCATCTGCATCTGTCTGTACCTGACTCATGCAACACCCAAGTCCTTCTGAATATGCCCAGTTTGGCGCAGAACTCAGCTGGATTTGGTCCACAGCCTAAAATAAAATAAAATAAAATATTCATCCTTATCCAACCTCCATTTTCTGTTTGGTGGGAGAAAGATGGGGGGGGAGGGGGAGGGAATTACATTTAAACCAGAGCCTAAAGATTTGTCATGTCCCTGTACTCATCCCTAATAAAATATCTGGTATAATGGTTAGAGTGTTGGACTAGGACTAGAGAGTATACCAAGGTTTGAATTCTACCTCAGCCATGAAGTCCACTGGTAGTCTTCACTGGCTCTCATGCACATAGCCCGGATTTATGTTGGTGGGGACAGGCTTTATGTTGGGGTGGGGGCAGAATCTCAGTTAATTAAGTATTTGTATTGATTTACTTGATATGGGGGGCAGCTGCCCCCCCCCTGCCTCCCTCTTGGCTATGCCCATGTAGCCTCTCTCAGCCTAATTTACTTCACAGGGTAGCTGTGCTAAATGAGGAGATGGAGAAGCATGTATGCCACCTTGAGCTCCTTGGAGGAAAAGTATATATATGTATATTGATCTTGGTGACGCCATCTTAAAATGTCATTCATACGCTCGCACCAAGTGTGTTTCCTCCTTCCCTAAATCTTTTGTGTGGCAATGAGAGGGACCAGGTACAATGAGTTCCGACGGAGCATTGGGGGGGCTTGTCGCTTGCGTGTGACGTCACACTTGCAACAAATGCATATGATGTCACATGCTTTGGCATAGCTGTCAACTGCCCCTTATTTGGCGGGAAACTCCCTTATCCCAGTGCCGTGTCCTGCTGCTGTCCCTTATTGATGATGTCCCTTAAATTTCCCGGGTTTCAAAGGAAGCAGCTCCTCTCCCTCCCTCCCTGCCGGCCAGGGAGGAAGGAGGCTCCAACTGTGTTGCTTGGCTGTCCACCCTGCCCCCCTCCGGCCTCTTCTCACCAGCCTTGGCCCCCCAGAGTCCCTCCCCGCTGGGACTGGCGGGAGCCTCGGGCCCTTCCACTGCCATCCTCCTCGTGGCCGCCGAACTGAGCGTCTCTGCCTGGGGCCTCCCCTCTGCCTGCTGCCGCTGCCTCTGCTAGGCCATACTGCGGCTGCACCACCAAAGGACCCGGACGAGATGGGCAGCCTGGTGCGGCCTATGAATTGCTGAGGAGCCTTGAGAGGAGAGTGAGGGCAACCATAGAGAAAGCAGTTCAAGGGGGAGGAGGCGGAGGCACGGGCAGGTGTTCCAAGGGCTAACCATAGAGGGGGAAAGCAGAGGAAGAACAGCAAGTGCTTCTCCCATAGATTTGTAGTGGTAGACTAGCATAGATGGTCTGATCTGCGGGTTTACTTCGGGCGCTATTTCCCCCTCTCCTTCCTCCCGCCCCGCCTGATGGAACTGAGAGCTGCAGATAGAGAATGAGAGAAAAAATACAGAACTGCAGCAGCATCTTCGTAGCTTGGACTTCGTTTTGCGTGAAAAGTGGTTGCTGCTTGTAGTTATTTAATTACAGTGTTTCATCAGCTGGTGTCTTGAGCAGCAACCTCTGGAAATGAAGGGCTAAAAACAGGCTGCTCTCCAAAATGATCTGGTCCCTTTTAACTTCGCATTTCAGCTGGTTGACTAAAATCCCTTATTTTGGCTGCTGATCCCTTATTTTCGAGGCTGCTGGCCCCTTATTTTCAAATCTGTAAGCTGACAGCTATGTGCTTTGGCAGGAGGCTGCAAGGCCTGACAAGGCCCTCTGTCACTGCAGGTAGGCCAGTTGGGGCCTTCTGGTGCCAATGAGGAGGCCCAGCAGGGCCCTCCACTACCGCCACAGGGAGGCCCAGTGGGACCCAGCTCCTCATGACTGCGGATGAGGGACTCAGACCAGGCCATCCCTGCATACTTGTGGGGTGGGGCTGAGCTGTCCTCAGCCCCATACAGTTGGCGCCTATGAGAGGGACAAACCGCTCACAGTATTGAACTCATTACAGTTCCTGGACACCCCAAGTTCGTACACCCCAGGGGTGAATAGCAAGAGAGGGCACTCAGCTTTTTACAGTCTGTGGCTGTATTTCTCTGTTGCCCTGAAGCCCTATTTAGCTGTTTACATTCCAGCATGCCGCTAGAACATTGTCATGGTTAAGCACCAGCTTATCTGTAAGACAGAGACAACAATTCAGAATTGCAGCAAAATGTTACTGTGCAGAGTAGTTTCAGCTAGCCATGTGTGCATGAGTGCAAGGTCTTCTTGTGTGTAAGTGCTGATGCATCACGTGCTTTTCAAGGCTCAGATTATTGACTGGATCCAATTTTTACCCAGATCTCATGGAAAAGTGAACTGAAGTCCATGACAGCATGCCCATCTCCATGGGTCTAAGGATCTAAATTGGCTGGTGACACCCTGCTCTATCCTAGTCCACCTTTCCTAGTTGTTCATCTTCTTCCCAACGGTCACCCGACATTCTGCGGTTACTGATCTTGCTCAGTTCCTACCAAACAATTTCCTTTCCCCTTTATGTTTTTTCTTTACTCCCTAAACATTCTTTGTACTTCTGCAAAGCTTAGGGCTTCTTCAAGGCTGCTGATATCTCCCTTCCTGCTCTTGGATTCCATTGTTAGGGCTGGGAAAGAGAACACTATCTGATGCCCCAGAGAGCCCGAGACAATGTGAAAGGCTTTGAATTTTATACTTTATAAAGTCTGAATGTAACGATTCTAGGCTAACTGAAGCATCTAAATGTTCTTTGGGGCAGCCCCAACCCACCCACAAACATGTTCCAGTAATCCTCTCAAGAGGTTACTAAAGCATGTGGCAAAATCTGATTGCTCCCAGAAAAAGAAACTTAAACCTGCAGCACACACATACAGGAGGTGTGTGTGTGTGTGTGTGTGTGTGTGTGTGTGTGTGTATGTAATCTTATCCGTCTGTACCCAGAATAAAGTCCCACAACTTTCCATATACAGGTTAAGAACTTTCCATATACGGTTTAAGAACTTAATTGGTTCTGAAACTGTTCTTAACCTGATGTACCACTTTAGCTAATGGGGCCTCCTGCTGCCGCTGCGTGATTTGTGTTCTCATCCTGAAGCAAAGTTCTTAACCCGAGGTACTATTTCTGGGTTAGTGGAGTCTGTAACCTGAAGCGTCTGTAACCTGAAGCATCTGTAATCCGAGGTACCACTATATATCTCTCCATCTCCCACTGCTTGTCCTGCCCCCCAATACATTTTTTATTAGTATTACGTATATATACGTAATTTGGATTTGGAAGCCATTTGGATCCCTTCCAGTCGGGATTCAGGCCTCATCATGGGACTGAAACTGCCTTGGTCGCACTGGTTGATGATCTCCGGCAGGCTAGGGACAAAGGAGAGATCTGTTTCCTAGTTCTGCTGCATCTCTCAGCGGCGTTTGATACCATCGACCATAGCATCCTTCTGGACCGTCTTGAGGGGCTGGGAGCTGGGGGCACTGTTATACAGTGGTTCCGCTCCTTCCTCCTGGGCCGTGTTCAGAAAGTGGTGGTGGGGGATGAGTGTTCAGACCCCTGGGCTCTCACTTGTGGGGTGCCTCAGGGTTCTGTCCTCTCCCCCATGCTTTTCAACATTTACATGCAGCCTCTGGGAGAGATCATCAGGAGGTTTGGGCTGGGTGTTCATCAGTATGCGGATGATACCCAGCTCTACCTCTCTTTTAAATCAGAACCAGTGAAGGCGGTGAAGGTCCTGTGTGAGTGTCTGGAGGCGGTTGGAGGATGGGTGGCGGCTAACAGATTGAGGTTGAATCCTGACAAGACAGAAGTACTGTTTTTGGGGGACAGGAGGCGGGCAGGTGTGGAGGATTCCCTGGTCCTGAATGGGGTAACTGTGCCCCTGAAGGACCAGGTGCGCAGCCTGGGAGTCATTTTGGACTCACAGCTGTCCATGGAGGCACAGGTCAAATCTGTGTCCAGGGCAGCTGTTTACCAGCTCCATCTGGTACGTAGGCTGAGACCCTATCTGCCTGCAGACTGTCTCGCCAGAGTGGTGCATGCTCTGGTTATCTCCTGCTTGGACTACTGCAATGCACTCTACGTGGGGCTACCTTTGAAGGTGACTCGGAAACTACAACTAATCCAGAATGCGGCAGCTAGACTGGTGACTGGGGGTGGCCGCCGAGACCATATAACACCGGTCTTGAAAGACCTACATTGGCTCCCAGTACGTTTCCGAGCACAATTCAAAGTGTTGGTGCTGACCTTTAAAGCCCTAAACGGCCTCGGTCCAGTATACCTGAAGGAGCGTCTCCACCCCCATCATTCTGCCCGGACGCTGAGGTCCAGCGCCGAGGGCCTTCTGGCAGTTCCCTCATTGCGAGAAGCAAAGCTACAGGGAACCAGACAGAGGGCCTTCTCGGTAGTGGCGCCCGCCCTGTGGAACGCCCTTCCAGCAGATGTCAAAGCGATAAACAACTACCTGACATTCAGAAGACATCTTAAGGCAGCCCTGTTCAGGGAAGTTTTTAACGTGTGATATTTTACTGTATTTTTGGTTTTTATGGAAGCCGCCCAGAGTGGCTGGGGAGGCCCAGCCAGATGGGCGGGGTATAAATAATAAATTATTATTATTATTATTATTATTATTATTATTATTATTATTATTATTATACATATAGACATATACAAAATCCATTACATAACTTGCACATATTATATCCACTCCACAAATCATAAGTATAGTACAAAGTTGTTTTAGGCTCTGCCGAGCCTTGAACTTCCCTCCACTCCTTTGGTAAGTATCAAATAAGATTTACGGTCATTTTATCTCTTTTACTTAGTAATCATTTGCTGTTAGAGTTATTTCAACCCTGCCAGTGTCGTCTGAAATTTAGTTCCAATATACATCAAATATTTATTCCAATTATCATGGAATTTCTGTTCGTCTTGATCTCCTAATCTTCCTGTTATTCTAGCAAGCTCGGCATAATTTATCATTTTAACCTGCCAATCACTTATATTTGGTATAACCTCCGTTTTCCAATTTTGTGCTAACATGATTCTTGCGGCTGTTGTGGCATATAGGAATAAAATCTTATCTTCTTTTTTAATTTCTTTACCCGTCATTCCTAGCAGAAAAGCTTCGGGTTTTTTGGGAAAGGTGTATTTAAAAATTTTTAAAGTTCGTTATAGATCGATTCCCAAAAGCCTTTCACTTTGCTACATGACCACCACATGTGGTAGAAGTCGCCTTCTACCTCTCCACATTTCCAGCATCTTTTATTCTTCAACCTATAAATCTTAGCCAGCTTCACTGGCGTGTAGTACCACCTATAGATCATTTTCCACAGGTTTTCCCTTAGTGCCGTAAACATGCCGTGAACTTCATGTTAGTATTCCACAATTCCAGCCATCTCTCGAAGTCGATGTTATAACCAATGTCTATCGCCCATTTAGTCATAACCTCCTTCACCTCCTCGTCTTTTGTATACCACTCCAGTAAAATATAATATATCCTAGACAATATTTTATTCTTAACTTCCACATTAAATTTAGATTTTTTGTCTTCGAATCCTAATTTCTTTTTATCTTCTTTTAACAAATCATTTACCTGGTGGTATTGCAGCCACCCTGTAAATGAGTTTTTTATCTCTTCGTACGGTCTGAGTTTAATGCCTTGATCAGTTTTCCGCGTAAGTTCTTCATAGGTGGCATTCTTCCCTTCCATATTGATTTTTTTAACAGTTAACACCTCTATTGGTGAAATCCACCAAGGTGTCTTCCTTTCCAATAGATTTTTATTTCTTTCCCATACTTGAAATATTGGTCCTCTAAAGATATGGTTTAGAAAGCCTCTGTGTACTTTCACCTTTTCGTACCACAGGTACGAGTGCCACCCGTACCTGTTATCGAAGCCTTCCAAATCCAAAATGTCCCTATTTTCTAGTCTTATCCAATCTTTCAGCCACATTAAACACGCCGCTTCATAATATAAACTTAAATCCGGTAGGGAGAAACCCCCTCTTTCTTTTTTATCTACCAATATTTTCATTTTTATTCGCGGTCTTTTTCCCTGCCAGATGTATCTCGCCAAGACTCTTTGCCACTCTTTACACTGCTTTAACCCTTTAAGTACAGGAATGGTTTGAAATAAAAATAGCATTCTGGGCAGGACATTCATTTTAATAACCGCTATCCTCCCCAAAAAGGATAATCTCATTCTCTCCCAGATTTCTAAATCTTTCTTAATATTCTTCCATGTGACCTCATAGTTGTCCTTGTATAAATTGATATTTTTAGCTGTAATCCACACTCCAAGGTACTTCACCTTCTTTACTATCATAATTCCCGTCTTTTGTTCTAAATCTACGATATCTTCTTTGGTTAAATTTTTAGTCAGCATTTTGGTCTTATTCTTATTAACTTTAAGGCCTGACACAGCACCGAACACTTCGAATTTTTGTAAAGCTTCTTTCACGCTATACTTTGGATCTTCTAGTGTTAATACAAAATCATCCGCAAAGGCTTTGATTTTGTGTTCCTTAGTCCCTACCTTGACTCCTTTAACCTCTGTTGTTTCCCTCAGTCTCTTAGTAAGTACTTCCAATACTGTTATAAACAATAAAGGAGACAAGGGACAACCTTGTCTAGTCCCTTTGGATATATCAAAAAATTCTGATGTAGTATTATTTATTACAAGTTTTGCTTTTTGCTCATGGTAGATACCTTCGATACCTTTTCTAAATCTTTCTCCCATCCCCATCATTTTCAAATTTTCTATCAGAAAACGCCAAGAAACATTATCAAATGCCTTTTCGGCATCAATAAATATCAAGGCCGCCTGTTTATCTATTCTACTTTCCAAGTATTCAATGATATCTATCACATTTCTTACGTTATCCTTCAATTGTCTCCCTGGTAGGAAGCCCGTTTGGTCTTTGTGAATTCTACTATTTAATACTTTTTAAAATCTTTCTGCCATTACATCCGCAAACAATTTATAGTCGTTATTTAGTAACGAAATCGGCCTATAGTTCTTGACCTCTAAGGCCCCCCCAATACATTTTTGGTGAAAGAGATATCTCAAACGGTCTTGTTTTTCATCACTCTTTGCTGTTCAGTAGTGCCCACGAGTGAGTAATCTCCACTGGTCACTTATGACTTCTTGGGCCATTTTCACTCTCATTGAGACACATCAAAGTATGGTCCTAGGGCAGGGGTCAGCAACCTTTTTCAGCTGTGGGCCGGTCCACCACCCCTCAGACCATGTGGTGGGCCGGACTATATTTTTTGGGGGGGAAATGAACAAATTCCTATGCCCCACAAATAACCCAGAGATGCATTTTAAATAAAAGCACACATTCTACTCATGTAAAAACACCAGGCAGGCCCCACAAATAACCCAGAGATCCATTTTAAATAAAAGGACACATTCTACTCATGTAAAAACACACAGATTCCCGGACCGTCTGCAGGCCAGATTGAGAAGGCGATTGGGCCGCATATGGCCCCCAGGCCTTAGGTTGCCTACCCCTGTCCTAGGGTGTAGTCTGAAGGTGAATGGGGCCGTTACATTGTTGTAGAGCAGCAGATCTAGGCCTGCTCAGAGCCTGGATGGCTGATTACCTGGGGTACCTTGCCTTGGTATCCATGAATAATGGTAGGATATAAATATAAGGAATAAAACAAATATAATTGGCCAAATGTCACAAGCTATCAATTGTAATCTGCCAAGCTTTCAGAGATCTTCCTTCAGGGTAAGCCACACTAATAGCTGTAGGAGACATGAAATGAGTGTTATCAAATTATGCAAGTTTTGTAGAAAGTTGTTTGGGAAATGTTTTGATTGCTCTCAGAATGTGGAGGCAGTGAAGCGAAATGCTGCAAGATTCTGGGCAGACCAAAGGAGGTATATAGTTGAACTCTGGAATTTTCCCCCACAAGTTGTAGTAAAGGTTATAAACTTGAAAGGCTTTACAAGAGGGTTGGAACAATCCATTTAGGATAAGGCAACCTGTGGCTGGTAGCCATGATGTTCTTTCTCCAGTTGCTAGGAATCTCAAGTGGGGAGAATAAGCTGTTGCACTCAGGTCCTGCTTATGAGATTCCCTTTGGAGCATCTGGTCCACCACTGTGAGAACAGAGTGCTGGGCTAGGTGAGCCCTTGGGCTCTTTTTATGTACTCACCAGAATAATAGTCAAGAATCACAGGGTTGGGAGGCACCCTTAAGGACCGTCGCAAACCCACTCCCAAACTTACAGCAATATCAAAACAGCAAAAACTTCAGTCTGCTCCAAGAAAAATAGTAAACACAGACTTCTAAAAAGACATTGGGGTTTTCTCTCGACACACATAGAGTTGAACGTTGATTTCAAGAAAGCAAAGAGGCAAAGGAAAAGAAGTAACTTTCGTGGTCTTACTCAGTTCCTTACTCAGTGCAGCTGGTACTGGAGAATTTATCACTGGATTATGCTCAATTCATTTTGAGAGTACCGAAGGCAGATGTCAGAGGGGATCCAACATAGCTTAGCTATTGTTGTTCTCCTTTTCCTTTATTGCAACACTGATTACCTGCTGGCCATGAACCTTGCTTTTTTAAAGAGAAGAACAAATAAAGCTTCAGTGTTCTGTCCCACCTAAGAGAAATTATCTGATTAAAAAAAACAACAGAGCAACTGGCTTGACCTTGATGGCAGTACAGACTAATGCTTTGGTATTATGGGATACTTGAGAGCTTAAATTAATCAGTGTGAATAGCTGGCTGCAACATGATTTTCTTCTGTGGGATAATAAAAGGGATGTAAGAAGGCATATTTATTGGAATATTTCTTCGCCAATACAAACTTGGTTGTAACAGACACAGTGGCGAAGTTCCTCTTCTCTGTTAAAGTTCTCACAAGAGGATAGTCCCATTTTAATTGTATTTTTTGGTAACACAGTTTTTATTCATTTTATCTTTAAACTGTTTAACACACTTGCATTGAAATACATCTTTGCTTACATTAGACCATATAAAGGTAAAGGGACCCCTCACCATTAGGTCCAGTCATGGACGACTCTGGGGTTGCGGCGCTCATCTCACTTTATCGGCCGAGGGAGCCAGCGTACAGCTTCCGGATCATGTAGCTAGCATGACTAAGCTGCTTCTGGTGAACCAGAGCAGTGAACGAAAATGCCGTTTACCTTCCCGTCAGAGCGGTACCTATTTATCTACTTGCACTTTGATGTGCTTTCAAACTGCTAGGTTGGCAGGAGCTGGAACCGAGCAACAGGAGCTCAGCCCGTCTTTAAACTGTTTAACACAGTTGCATTGAAATATATCTTTGCTTACATTAGACCATATAAAGGTAAAGGGACCCCTGACCATTAGGTCCAATCATGGACGACTCTGGGGTTGCGGCGCTCATCTCACTTTATCGGCCAAGGGAGCCAGCGTACAGCTTCCGGATCATGTAGCTAGCATGACTAAGCCACTTCTGGCGAACCAGAGCAGTGAACGAAAATGCTGTTTACCTTCCCGTCAGAGCGGTACCTATTTATCTACTTGCACTTTGATGTGCTTTCGAACTGCGAGGTTGGCAGGAGCTGGAACCGAGCAACAGGAGCTCAGCCCGTCGCGGGGATTCAAACCGCCAACCTTCTGATCAGCTAGCCCTAGGCTCTGTGGTTTAACCCACAGCGCCACCCGCATCCCATCAAACAGTGGTATTTTTTCACTTTATAGATCAAAACCAGCATATTGAATTGGACTCAGAAACTGCAGGCAAGGACCATTTTGTGCGGGGATTGCTTTCCTGCCCCCTGCACATGTTGGCAAAGTGCATGTAAGCCTGCTCTGCCCCCACGCATCCTGCCCGGCCTCCATTACACCCTCTTTCCCAGCCACATCTGGGGGCGGTGCGATGTGCACATGCATGTCTGCACATCAATTGGATGTGCCTAAAAAGGTCATTGGGATGCGGGTGGCGCTGTGGGTAAAACCTCAGCGCCTAGGACTTGCCGATCGTCAGGTCGGCGGTTCGAATCCCTGCGGCGGGGTGCGCTCCCGTCGTTCGGTCCCTGCGCCTGCCAACCTAGCAGTTCGAAAGCACCCACGGGTGCAAGTAGATAAATAGGGACCGCTTACCAGCGGGAAGGTAAACGGCGTTCCGTGTGCTGCGCTGGCTTGCCAGATGCAGCTTCTTCACGCTGGCCACGTGACCCGGAAGTGTCTGCGGACAGCGCTGGCTCCCGGCCTCTAGAGTGAGATGAGCGCACAGCCCTAGAGTCTGGCAAGACTGGACCGTACGGGCAGGGGTACCTTTACTTTTAAAAAGGTCATTGCCTGTAATTGGCAGCTAGTGCAGTCAGGCCAGAATTGGGATTATATGCTCAAACTTGGCAGCTGAATTCTGCATTAGCTGAAGTTTCCAAACCATCTCCAAAGGCAGCCCCACATATAACATATTGCAGTAATCTAACCTAGAGGTTACCACAGTGTAGACAACAGAGGTTATGTTATACCTGCCCAGATAGGGGCATTGCATGCCATCAGGATCACCTGAGCCTCAAGTGACAATGATGCTTCCAGAACTACCATCAAGCTATGTATCTGATACTTCAAAGAGAGTGTAACCCTTTTAAAAGCAAGCAGCCTCCCATCCATCCAGTCTAGGAAACCACTCACTCACAGTGCCTCAGTTGTAACTGGTCTGAGCTTCAGTTCGTTGGCTCTCATCTTGTCTATAATGTAAGACATCAGTCCAGCAAATTTACTGCATCACCTGCAAATGTAAAGAAATAGAGTCATAGCTATCAACTTTTCCCTTTTCTTGCGAGGAATCCTATTCGGAATAAGGGAATTTCCCTTAAAAAAAGGGAAATGTTGACAGCTATGAACAGAGTTGTGGGTCATCACCATATTGCTGACAACATCAAAACTCAAAATGACCTCACTCATTTGTTTCATGTACATGGTAAACAACACAGAAGTCTCCACGGGCCTGAAAGCACCACTCTCTGAAAACTAACATCCAAGTAAGACTGGGACCACTGCAAAGAGGTGCTGCCCACCCCCAACTCAGACAGCTCCAGAAGGATACCATGCTTGATGGTATAGAAAGTTGCTGAGAGATCAAGGAGAATAAACAAGGATACATTTCCCGTGTCTCTCTCCCTACAGAGGTAAACAACATTCTCCATGCCATGCATAATTTTAAAATTACAAAATAAAAGATATATTTTTTGAAATTCAGCAGAAGCTGCTGTAGAGGCACTTCTTTGGCACTCCTAGCAGTCCATCCCGATTGCTATGTTCCACATAAATGAAAAGCATCTCTTTCATAGCAGGTACATAACATTGTTATTAAGCCATTGCCCCAGTTTATGACCCAGGGAGCAATTTACTGTTGATATTATCATGGCAGGTGGGAGCACTTGTGCTTCCCAGCTCTAAATATTATGATGTTCCTCTTCAGGGACTTTTAAATATATATATATATATATAGAGAGAGAGAGAGAGAGAGAGAGAGAGAGAGAGAGAGAAAGTCAGCCGAATGCTGAATTTGTCCCTTTCTAAACGCTGTTCCTGGCATGAGCCAAAACACTTAGGCTTACTGGCAAGCGAAGCTCTTTGAGGAATTAATTTGCTCAAGCAAATTATTAGAATTTTTCTTCCTCTTAAAATGTTTAGGGCAAACTGGAGGCTAATGAAAGGGAAGGAACAATTACAATGCTTGAAGTGCCCATAACCTCTGCAGGCAGATGCACAAGCGAGTAAGTGCTGTTTCCAGGGTAAGTTTGGATTTGCATCAATTTTGAAATGAAAACAGGGGAGGTCTGTATTTCAGGAGGAGCACCTGTATGTCTGGATGGAAGCTGAAAGAGGAGATGATTCTGATGATCCTACAACAAAATGTTGCAGTGTAAAGTGCCTCTGTCCATGTTACTCCATTCCATTCTACCTCCCTCCTAGTTTTCTATCCCCAACCCCAACAGACACTCCATATTCTGCAGTCACTGATCTTGTAAAGTTTCACAGCTGTTTTGGCTACCCCTGCACCTTGAAGAATTTTGACACTTCTGAAAAAGTCACCACAGAGCTGGTGATGGGAGCAAGTGGGCACATATACTTGTCCATATATCTGCCCAATTCATCTCTAAATCAGCTGATGTATTCTTTCTCTGTAAAGTTTATCTTTGTAAGGTTTGTGCTTTAACCTAAGTTTTGTGTCCTAGGGCTCATCCACACTTCTGTTTCACCTGCTGCTTTCCCCCAGCAAAACACACAGTTTAGTGCTGAATCAGGGCAGATTGCAGTTGGGTGGCAGTAGGCAGTCTGTTCCTCACCTTCCTGTGCCCCTGGCATGGTCTAACTCTTGACTCTTCCTTTCCCCAGAGCCTCAGTCTCAAAGTGGGTGGGGTGGCTTGCCCTCTACTTAGGAGGCAGAAGAAACAGTTTAATGTCAAAATGTTTATAATCCAAGGTGTTTTGGATCTATCAGGTTCTTCATCAATACATTTCAAAATGTAGAAGCTGAGTCTTTTGTCCTGCTGCAGCTCAGGCATAGAGCATCTGCTTTGCATACAGAATGTCCCATGTTCAATCCCCTGTCCTCCAGTTAGAGCTGAGAATGTCTCCTGTCTGAAATCCTGGGAAGCTGCTGCCAGTCAGTGTAGGCAATACTGAGTTAGATGGAACTCTGGACTGACTCAGATAAGGCAACTTCCTGCATTATTATCATTATTATTATTCCACCCTTCATCAAAAGATCTCAGGATGGTTCACAAGATAAAAACGCAAGATAAAAGCACAAATAAATATTGAAATAGGAACAACAAAACAATAACCCTCCCTCCCACAAACACATTTAAAAGACTTTAGAATATTAATCAGTCAAAGGCCTGGTTGAAGAGGAATGTTTTTGCCTGGCACTACTATGGGGAGCCATTACAGAGAAGGCCTGTTCTCGTGTTGCCACCCTTTGGACCTCAAGTAGAGGAGGCACTTGAAGAAGGGCCTGAGATCATCATCACAGAGTCTGAGTCAGTTTGTATTTCTGTGTAAAGGCTCAGATCACTTTTGTTGTGTAAATGGGAACTTAGGAATCTGCCTTACCAGGCAGGCTATTTGCCCATCTAGCCTAGTATTGGTTAGTCTGACGGACAGTGGCTCTATTGGGGTCTTAGACCTTTCTCTCTACCACCTGATCTGTTTCAAAACTGGAAATGCCAGAGATGGGAGCTGGGGGTTTTTGTTTGTCAAGTGTGTGCTCTGTCACTAAGCAACAGCCAGGGGTAGCCTGAGAATAGCACCCATTCCCAAATCAAGGTGCATAGCACCCGAGGGCAGCCCTTTGCTGGCAAAGATCCACAAAGGCTTCCTGGATCCCAAAATGGGAAAGTCAGGGATGTCATTGGTGGGAGTTGCTGCAATTTTTATTGCAATGTCCATAGCAGTAAAATTTTATTGCAATGTCCATAGCAGTAAAATTACAAGCTTGCTGACAAATAATGATTTCATATTTGCTTACACTGTTGGCAGCGCTTGCAAAAAAAAATTTTTTTGTAAGAAAAACAAAAACAAACCAGCGACAACCAGGAAAATATTTGCATTGACATTTTCTAACATGAATGAAAGATATCACTGGTTCCGTAATGAGGTCTGGGAGACCTCTTATTCCACCCATTAAGTTCATACTGTCCATCTTTTCATTGAACATCTACTTCTAGAGATGGGGGGGGGGGAGACAGCATTGCTTGAAGAACAGCATACTTGCACCACGCACATGAATGAAAATTTAAACATGCCCTGAAGGTAGCATAGGGATAATGATTTAAATGGCAACGTGTTACAGGAAATTGCCCTTGTTAAACAGACACTTATAGTAGGAGTGGGGAACCTGTGGCCCTCCAGGTGTTGCTGGACTCCAGTTCCCAGCAGCAGCAGCCAGCATAGCCAATGGTCAGGGATGAGGGTAGTTGTAGTCCAGCAATTTTTGGAGGGTTACAAATCCCCCTATACCTGCTTTATAGTATATGCAAACCTACTACTTGAGTATTCTGCTGTTCAGAGATTTATTGCTTCCAACTTCCCACATGTAGTCCAAGTCATGGAGTCTCATAAGGTAAAATATAACAAGAGGTCAGCTAGGATATGACCAAAGCTGTTCTCCTAAGCATGTGAAGAGGCTAAGCTGATCTTTCCATGCCTGTCAGGAGAAAGACATGCCTGATTTCTGCTCACATCCAAGGCTGTGGCTTTGGGTGAAGCAAGACCCTCTTGGGGTGTTGATGCTGTGAACCCCTCCATCGTAGGCTCAGGTTGTATATATCAGTAAATAAACCAAATATCATAAAGACGCCACAGTCCCTACTGTCCCCCATTCCAAAGGAAACACAAACCCTGCATAAGCACCTGGAACCCCTGGAATCACACACTGCTCAGAGATTGGAGTGGCATGTAATAATATGCTTTTATTTTAATTGTACTGCTTTAAAATTTTGATGTTTGCTGGCCTGGACTCTTTTGGGAGGAAAGGCAGGGTAGAAATCTAATTAAGTAAGTAAGTAAGTAAGTAAGTAAGTAAGTAAGTAAGTAATTAGTCCCATGTGCTGGAGGATGCCCATCACTGTCTTAATAACTTCTTATTGCTGTAGACATGCATGTAATGAAAGCTGTGGAGCCCTTCTTTTCTTATATGGTTTTTCTGTGTCTTGTATACTCAGTGTTGGTTTTTGTTTGTTTGTTTGTGGAACAAATGATGCTGAGTTTGTTAGAGGAAAACGGAAGTGCAAGCACTGGGTCAAAAAGTGAAAGGAGCATGAAGGAACAGGATTGTCACCTGGGGATGATCAAGAGTGAGACACATTCAGCAATAGTGTTTTGCAGAGATGAAAGCAGGTGTAGCGGTGGGGGGGGGGAAATTAAGTGTGGGAGCTCAGGAGCGCTGACAGAAAGAGGCCACTGTGATTCCCCCCGCCCACTTCCTCATTTTTTAACACACACACACACACACACACACACACGAGCGAGAGAGAGAGAGAGAGCACCAAAGATGTTCTTTTGTCTCTTAGCTGTGCCGCTCTTCAAAAAGTATTCATTTTAAATTAGGGTCATGGTGGGGCTCATTAAATGTTTCACTAAAGGTTGTTTCATTTGGGGCTGATGTTCTGCCAATCAAATTGTCCAGAGTGAAGGTAGGAGCTGTAACTGTGCAAAGTGATAATAGCACCTGGGGAAATAAAGGTTGAGGCTTAAAATAAGTGTGTGTGTGTGTGTGTGTGTGTGTGTGTGTGTGTGTGTGTGTGTGGAATTATCCATCCTTGGGAGAACAAATCTAACCTGGAAAGATGCTTCCAAAATCTAAACAGGATGATGTGATAGGGGTGGCAGTGGGGAGGCAGGGAGAAGAATGAATAAACAATGCAAGCTCCAAAGTGGATTTTCAGTTCCAACATTTTAGTGCCTCGGGAGAAGGACAAGATGGCAAGTCTCCCCTCCACTTGCCATTGCACTACCACCATTTACAGCTTTTAAAGAAAGTCTGGCTTTAGCAATGAGAGATGACCAGAAGATAAGAGGAATAAAGGTGGGCAGAAGAAATCAGTATTGTAATACAGTATATGCAGATGACATAATGTTACTTTTTCCCTACCAATTAACCCTTTGGAATAAATTAAGGAGGTAATTCAATAAATGGGTGGGGCTACTGAATAGACACATCTAAAACAGAATTTATTGGATTCTGTTTGAAGGGAGAGGACAAACTCCTTGAATTTTTCTGTTGAAAAAGGAAAGGTAGGAGATATATGCTGGGAGCAAACAAGCAAGCTAGGTGCTATGTTAACGATTATTTCTTGAAGACAGGCTTGATGGTGAATGTGATAAAGGCGGCCCACTGCTTGATGGTTATATGTGCTTGACAAAATGGATTGCTATTAAGAAATGAAAAGAAGCTTGAGTAAATCTTTTTCTTCAGCAGCGTTCATATAAAAAAAATTAACTGGAAAAGATACCATGGCTGATTGATTTTGTTCTGTCCTCCAAAAGCTCCAGTTGTGTCAAAACCAACTTCCATTCTATCAGGAGTATGTTTGACATTTGACGGGCTGTCACTGGAAAGACAAATGTGTCCAATCAAAAGCAGCTGAGGAGAGAGATGACCTTTGCCGTCACTTCTTGATGTGCTGTGAGCTAATAAATTAAGGAAAGGAGATTAAAGATACAGGCAGATGGGGAGGCAGTTGGCTGGGCAGACAGGGTGAAGAGTTACGTTGTCTCTTGAGATGGCCTTATCAAATAGCTGTTGCTGGAGGCTTCTTTCCAGAATCTCAGTCAAAACCAGAAGCTACATAAAGTTCTGTGTAATTTTACCTGGTTGCTTTGTATACGTAACTGAAAAAAGCAGAGCCTGGAGAGTGCAATCAGGAATTGAGGAAGGGTGAGAGGTGGTTCGCCACTCTCTGCTGGCCATTTCCCTCCTTTTGTTGTTCAAAGATGAATTACAAAAATGAGGAAGAAAAAGGAGAGTGTTCATAACACGATGATGATGATGATAATTTATTATTTATACTCTGTCCATCTGGTTGGGTTTCCCCAGCCACTCTGGGCAGCTTCCAACAAAATATTAAAATACAATAGTCTGTCAAACATCAAAAGCTTTCCCAAACAGGGCTGCCTTCAGTTGTCTTCTAAAAGTCTGGTAGTTGTTTTTCTCTTTGGCATCTGGTGGGAGGGAGTTCCACAGGGCAGGTGCCACTACTGAGAAGGCCCTCTGCCTGGGTCCCTGTAACTTGGCTTCTTCGCAGCGAGGGAATAGCCAGAAGGCCCTCAGCACGGGACCTCAGTGTCCGGGCAGAACAATGGGGGTGGAGACATTCCTTCAGGTATACTGGACCTTTAGGGCTTTAAAGGTCAGGACCAACAGTTTGAATTGTGCTCGGAAATGTACTGGGAGCCAATGTAGGTCTTTCAGGACTGGTGTTATGTGGTCTTGGTGGCCGCTCCCAGTCACCAGTCTAGCTGCCACATTCTGGATTAGTTGTAGTTTCTGGGTCACCTTCAAAAAATATTTGTGCACAGGATAATACTTAGTTTCAGATAATGTATGGTCACATCCACAACAAACAGTTAATGAACACCTGTACCACTATCATGGTCATGCTCCCCCCCAATAATTTTGGAGACTGTAGTTTGTTCAGCGTCTCTTAATAACTCTCAGTACCCTTAACAAACTTTAGTTGCCAAGATTCTTTTGGGGGAAGACATGAGTGTTAAAATGCTAAAATAATTCTTATGTGTTAAGATATATAGATATGCAGATATTTTGTATTGTACTTCTACATTACTTAGAGTGAAGCAGTGAAATGCATTGTCTGCTAGAAGATAATGTGAGATGTAATAATATTTCAATATGTCTCCTACTAACAAATACAAATTTATTTGTTCTTGCTCTCTGTTATTCCAATGAAATATAAACAACTTCCATTTTTCACCCAATGCCTTCTGTCAAAATAGATTTTCCACCCATGAGAGAAAATATATATACCTCTGTATCTTTTTCCTTGTACTGGGGAATAAACAAACAAGCAGCTTGAGCAGCCTGTGGCTCTGCATGCGCACAAACATGTTTTTGGATAATATCCTACACAGAGTAAATTGGAATTATTTTCATTAGAGACTAATATGATTCAATCTCATTTCTTTTGTAGGTTTATCTAGCAACAACGATGCCTTCACAACCGCCCCTCCAAAACTCATCAGGCTAAGACATCTTAATGCTGCTGCTTAAACATTTCATTTGGGATGAACTGAACTAGCCTCTCTGCTTTTGTTGGTATTCTAGTAGTAATTTGGTTAAAGAATAAAATGAGAATTCCCAGGATGCCTAGAGCCCGTTCTGAGGCAAGTATGCTTTTGTGTGAGAGAGTTCAAATTAATAAACATGTAGCAAAGTAAAGCAGAAATATAGGCCTTTAGTCATTTAAAATACCCCCTTCTAAGTTGCTTCCAAAGTTCCCCTCTTCCCCTTAAGCATAGAAAGCACTTAAACTCTTCTAAGGTCAGATTCATGTGCTTTTCCATATAGCAAGAAAAGGCAGTACAATTTCATTTCAAAGTTGGTAAATGTTTCTAAATTATTTGTATTGAAATACAGAGGTGACTTGATGGTCAAGGCTTGGAGCAATCAGCCCAGACATTCTTACTGATTTGTTCACATGATGGAAAAAGAAATAAAAAAGAGATTGGTAACTTTCCCTCCCAAGATAAGGGCAGTGACCTAGCTAGGCCTGGCAGGACAGCTGACTCTATGGTCTCAACCCCTTCATACATTAATTAGAGTTCAGCATGCTGGTTTTGTGAAGCTGGATATATCCCACAGCTTTAAAGCTTGATGTGTTTTATCAAGCTCTCATTCTGCACTGAATAAACAGATTAAGGGAAAGTCCACTGGCCTGCTTGGATGAGTGTGGTCCACAGTTGGGGTTTTCGGTGATACTAAAGACTTGCTTATATAACATGCAAATGAGCTCATCACACACCTTCTGTTGCATTGATGGAACATCTTTGGCACTTATTGAGGTTTTCTTGGTGTTTAAGTTAAGTTGCTATCTGTGGGGCTGTGTAGGTGGAACACAGATTTAGTGCTCACACAACACAGAGGCTTTGAAATGTTGGACATTTGAAACAGATCTGCTGTGCATTGAGTTAAATCAGGAGTAGGGGGGCTTTTTCAGACTGAGGGGCACAGTGGTAAGTGGGGCCAGAGGCAGACGTAGGTGGGGCAACTTTTTTTAAAGAAAAACTTTGTTCAGTAGGCTAGTTTCTACATGCACTCAGACAACCTCTCTGCCCTCCATCCAGGAAAGCAAGTGACATTGTCAGAGTTCAAAGACACACTAAAGCAGCGGTTCTCAACCTGTGGGTCCCCAGATGTTGTTGGCCTACAACTCCCATCATCCTTGAGCTCTGGCCTTGCTAGCTAGGGGTGATGGGAGTTGTAGTTCAACACCATCTGGGTTGGGAAAGGCTGCACTAAAACATCCAAGGAGGATACAAAATAGGAGTGGTGAGAAGGGTGGAGGTGGAATGTGGTTGAGGAGAAGGTGTAGCCTGGGGAGAATCCTGAGTACCAGATAGACAGACCTAGGGGGTTGCATTTGGTCCCTTGACTTGAGGTTCCTCACCTCTGAGCTAAATAACAAAACTACCACTATGGTGTGTTTTTACTAGCATTCATAGTACTTCACATACATGATCTTGTAGTACTTTATAAGGGTCCTGCCTGATCCAGACCTCAGGAGACCTCTTACTGATTGATTGAATTTATATCTGCCCAAAGTAGGAGGAGGCTTCAGACACCACAAATAACCCCAGTCTGTAGCCAAGGACCTAGAGGACCTATTCCAGTCCCAAGGCAGCCCCAATAGATATCTTGCCTGGACACTTCCAGTAACCCTCTTTGATCTCATTGTAAGCACTGCCTTCGTCCCCAGACCTCTTGCTTCATCCCCTCTACCAGGACTTCACGAGCTAAATTGGCAGTGGGAAGGTCAGAGTTGCCATAGGAATACCCATGTTGACTGCCAGAAGGCTCACTTGCCAGGAGTTTCCATGGAAGGAAGGGTCAACTCAGACAGAGGGATATAATCTACCAGGAAGAGGAGGAACAGACATAAATCTCCCAGTCTCCCCTGAACCTTTGCTGAGTTAACAGCTCCCTCTGAGCATCTTAACATTCAGCTCTCTTCCTTGCTGTTTGGGATTCCTCCTGCAACCCAAGGTGTGTTTCAAAGGAACATTGATATGAGTACTCACTACATGAATTTCTTAAAAATGGCTCCCCAAAAGCCCATTTTTCTTTCTTCCTACCAACTGTAGATAGGACGAACCCAGTATTTAAAGAAGTGTCAGAATCAGATTACTCTGCTTATTTATTTGCATTGAGGCTGTTGGAATAACATATTACTATTTCAATGCAGCACATGGGAATATCTTTTAATCTGTTACCATGATGATGGACAACTTTGCAGAGTTCATGTTTTGAGGTTAGCTGTTAGTCTCTCGTTTATCATCACAGAAGGTAGGAAAGCAGGCAGTTGATGCTGGGCATTCTTCGTTAAATGAGCCTAATCTGTGAAAAAAGTTCCAAGTCTTCCAGGAAGCAATGCCCAGTACCTCAGGGGAGCCATTCAAGTTCAGTACAAGACATTTTGACCCCTCAGGTTGAGGTTCCCCAGCCTTGCCATCAGATTTCCACAGCATTCTCTCAGCTCCCTTTCTGAGGAGAAAGAACTGTGCAAACAGAGCCCTTCGAGACAAAGGTCTTCACCACAATATCTGAGATTGCAGCACTTGCCAGCAGGCTCTTGCAAAGCTTGTATGAGGCCCGGGATGAGAATTTTGTTAGAAAAAGGTTATAAATGCAAATGAAAAAGCATCTGGCCCCTAGAAGGGCCCCCTGACCAACTTAGCCTTCCAAAACCCGGGGCAGGTATACCCAGCTGCTTCCTGCCCCCTGCACAGGCCTGCTTGCAAGAGGTTACTATCAGCCCCTGCTTTAGTGTTGGTGTCCCTGGAATGTGATGCAAACCTAGCCGTCTCTCAAAAGACTTAGATCTTTTTAGTTTACGGGTTGCCAGGATGTCAATATTGGGGCACTGGAAGCCCCCAACCTCTTATCTCCGAGATTCCTGATTTTGCAAAGTATGTCATATTGCTCTTTCAAGAGCGGCTTACTCATCCTCTCCATATAATATGGGGTGCTTCTAAAGAGACCACTTTGATAAGGTTTGCTTTCAATTTATTTCTTACTTTCATAATAATACAAGGTTGTCCCATCTGCCAGGAACAAATTGTGGAGAGGTTATGCTAGATCTGACTCATACTCTGAGAAATGTTCTTTTTCTGTTCTTTGTCCACTCTTGATTGAGTTATGCTATTTGCCTCATGTATTATTTGTTTGCAGGCTGTACACTTGTTATATATAGCTGTTCATTTTTCTCTTTGTAGGAACTTTTTCAAACTATCATATATTTTTATTGTGTGTGCATTTCTCCGATGAAAATAGGGACCTTCCATTCCATAATTTTAGTATTTATACCCAGCACATCTTACTGGGTTGTCCCAACCACTCTGGGCAGTTTCAAACATATATAACAACATAATAAAACACTAAACACTGGAAAACTTTCCTATACTATATATGGCTACCTTCAAATGGCTCAGGGGTGGAATAACTCCATACCCTCCAACATTTCTCCAATGAAAACAAAGACATCCTAAGGAAAAGTGGGACATTCTGGGATCAAATCAGAAACCAGGGTGGCTTCTCTAAATCAGAGAAGTCCTGGGAAATAGGGACACTTGGAGGGTCTGCTGGACCACTACACCTGTTCCACATTGCCCAGAATAGTAATTCACCATTACCTCCAACATTGGTGATGGTATAGCGTCCTGTACTGCACTTGAAGCAGCAGTCTAGTCTACTGCCTGTCACACCTGAAGTTCAGTGGCAGCCCCCATGGTACACACAAATCTGCCCTCCTAACACCAGTGTTGTTGCAACATACCTGGATGGTGACTGCAAAACTGGGGTGTTGTAGGTGTAATAACAGGGTCACTCCGGCCCTGTCCTATCCCAGCACAGTCCAGGAAATTGGCATCAATGCCAGTGTCAGGCAGGTGGCTCCACAGTTCTTACCCACAATGCCTACTGCTTTCCAGGCTCTTTATATGGTCCACGAGACCCTACACAGGGGGACACCCCATTCCTCTAGGCCACTCCCCCTTACCGGCACTGTTCCTTTCAATTTGCTGGCTGGAATGTGTCCTTGAACTGTGATAATGTCTCTTGCTTGAGATGTGGGGTGGGAGGGATGCCACGATTAACTATCATCCTTGTAAGCATTAGACGTGGTGAATCTGCTCGGTGTCTCTGCAGAACTCTGCACTACTTACAGCCAATATATATATATAACAGAGGGAGAGAGGGAGGATTTGCCTTGTCAGCAAAGGGGAAAAATTGACTCTGTCTGGTCGGAGCTTTCCAGGGGAGCACTTCGGATTAATGGCTGTCGGCGGGGTGGTGCAGCTTAGCATAGGCAAGTGCTTCAGGAAGATGTAGAGCTGCAGCAGCCTCTAAGAGATAACTCACATCAGATACCTTTCCTTGGGGTTTTATCTTTTCTATCTTTGGTGCAATAATGACCTTGATTTATCAGCAACTGCAGCACACGGAGCAGCTGCACTGTCTCCACAGTGACAACATGCACAGGGTCTGGTTAGCACGCTAAGAGCTTTTGCTGGTGACTGGTAATAACTGGAGCAGCAAATCTCATTTTGGCCTAGGGCAGCATAAGGCTGCCTGCTACAAATTAGGAAAGGTGGAATAAGCAAATAAGCCAAAGGTCCATCTCGTCCAGCATCCTGTTCTTACTGTGGCCTATCAGATGCCTCTTGGTGTCCCACAAGCAGAACCTGAGCACACAACGCTCTCTCATGCATGCAGGGCTTTTTCCAGCCAAAACTTTCAGGTGGGCGCCATTGCCATTATAAGAGAACAATGGAAGTGTTCATGGTGAGTTCCTCTTTTTCTAGAAAAATAGCACTGCATGCATGTATCCCCAGCAACTGGTATTCAGAGTCATACTGGTCCCAACCATACCCAACCATCAGGCCTAGTAGTCACTGATAGACTTTTCCTCCATGAATTTGTCTGATTTGCCTTTACAGCGATCTAAGTCAGTGGCCACCTCTTTTGGGAGCAAATGCCATAGTTAAACTATGCACTTTATAGAACCACAGTGTTTTGAAGGGGGGGAAATGTAGGTTTGGGTTGGTTTGCAGGAGTTATACAAGAAACTGTAATATAAACTGATTGTTGCAAGATACTAGCCAGAGTAACTGCATGGGTTAATCCTTTGGTACCACCCTTTTCTCTACTTCTTCTCTTTTGCATAAGTGAAATAAATAAAATTAACACACACACACAACAGAAGTCTCAATTGCTGTGCAACAGTGGCAAGCACCTGCAGAGTTTTCTTCCTCCAACATCACTCAAGCATGAGGAATTAAAAACTGCAGATCTCAGCTCTTGGTGGTGATGGGGGATTCTGAGAAGGGCTGAAAGCCTCCAAGTTGACCTGAGGACATTTGGAAGTGGGAAATGTATTCTCCGCTATCCACAGCCTCCCCTGTTGCCAGATCTCCTCTTCCTACTTGCATGGCAAGTTTTGGAAAAGACAGGGATAACAAGGACAAAGAAGGCTGCTGGTGGTGCAGAGAGGGCTGGCAGATTTTAGAGAGCTCCCAGAAAAGGCCTGTTAGTTTCATCAGGATTCTCTCTGAGAGCCCTTGAAAAGGCTAACCCTGCTCCGCAAATCAAGAGGGATATTTTTAACCATCACTTATTGCTGGGCTATACTGACAACAATGACAGCTCCCACTGCTGCTCTTTTGCCTTGCTCTTCTTCCCCCCCCCCAACTGCCATCTAACCTTCTGGTCCTCTTGCATCTACTTAAGATAGCCACCTGTGCCTTTGGCATAGGATATTATCTTCATCCCAGATGTGCTGATCTATCCCTCATTATCTGCCTTTCTGCCTTGGATGGCTTCTCTGTGCTGTCCGATTAATATGCTCCACGATGGTTATCAAGATTATACCTCAATGCAGGCTTCAAGGAAGGAAACCAAGGTGCAAAATGAACACTCAAGCCCTTCAAGATCCTATTAAACAGGATTGCTTCCAAATGACTCTTAAGGACCATCTACTTTTGGAGTTCCCATCGAGGAACGCTGGACCAAGCTAAAAACATCCATTATTGCAGCCTGTGAACAAACTATTGGATACCAAACTAAGAAACACCAGGACTGGTTTGATGAGAATGACAGTGAGATTGAACATATTGTTGACAAGAAAAGGAAGGCCTTTCAGATCTGGCAAAGAGATAGAAACTGCCACTAAGGAAAAAACCTGTGCCAACACAAAAGCTGAGGTTCAAAGAAGAACCAGAGAACTAAAGAACACCTGGTGGATAAAAAAAAGCTCAAGAGATCCAGCACTTAGCTGACACTCATGATGCACAGAATTTCTTTAAAGCCACATAGACCATCTATGGGCCAATAAATCATGGCATATGCCCTCTATGCTCAGGAGACAGTACCATGCTTCTAAAAGATAAAGAAGCTATTGCACTGCACTGGAAAGAACATTACCAGCATCTCTTTAACCACAACTCCCCCATAGCTGCTGAGGTCCTATCACAAATTCCACAAAAGCAAATTAGAGATGAGCTTGTAGTATCTCCAAATCTGGGAGAGTTGTGTACAACTATTAACCAAATGAAAAACAACAAAGTCAAGAGACCTGATGGGATACCTGCTGAAGTCTTCAAAGTGGGCAGAATTGAACTTACACAATAATTTCACAAGCTCATCAAAAAAATCTGGGAGAGAGAGAAGATCCCAACAGACTTTAGGTAAAGGGTAAAAGGACCCCTGACCATTACGTCCAGTCGCGGACGACTCTGGGTTGCGGAGCTCATCTCACTTTATTGGCCAAGGTAGCCAGCGTACAGCTTCCGGGTCATGTGGCCAGCATGACTAAGCCACTTCTGGTGAACCAGAGCAGCTCACAGAAACACCGTTTACCTTCCCACCAGAGTGGTACCTATTTATCTACTTGCCCCTCGTGCTTTCGAAGTGCTAGGTTGGCAGGAGCAGGGACCGAGCAACGGGAGCTCACCCCGTTGCGGGGATTCGAACTGCCAACCTTCTGATCGGCAAGCCCTAGGCTTTGTGCCAAAATTGGCTGCCCAAATAAATTTGTGAACATCATTCAGCTCCTCCATCATAACAATGGCTCTCAAAGTGAACCATTCACAGTGGGATCAGGTGTTAAACAGGATTATGTTATCACACCAACTCTATTCATTATTTTCATTGCCATGTCCCTACACTTTGTCAAAGGGAAACTCCCCATCAGAGTAGAAATCATATATCGAATAGATGGAAAGCTCTTTAATCTGAGCAAGCTAAAAGCAAAGAGTAAGGTTACTTTAACTTCTGTCATAGAACTTCAGTATGCTGATGACAACGTACTGTGCACACACTCAGAGGATGACCTCCAAACCATCCTAAATATCTTTGCAGAAGCTTACAAAAAGTTTGGCCTGTCGCTCAACATCCAAAAAACCAAAGTGCTCCACCAACAAGCACAAAAGCAACCCCTCTGCAGCGCCACAAATCCAACTCAATGGTGTAACACTGGAAAGTGTCAAATCACTTCTCCTACCTGGGAAGTTATCTTTCCACAAGGGCCGACACTGATGCTGAAATCCAGCATTGCCTGATCTTTGTGAGTGCGGCTTTCTCCCGATTGAAGTGCAGAGTGTTTGAGGACCAGGACATTCTCAGGGAAACCAAAATGCTTGTTTACAAAGCTATTGTACTACCAACCATACTGTATGTTTGTGAAACATACAGAGCACTTATAAACGCCATCTCCAACTCCTCAAAAGATTCCATCAACGATGTCTCCAAAAATTTTTACACATCACTTGGGAAGACAGGTGAACTAATACCTGTGTACTGGAAGAAGCAAAGATCACAATGATTCTTCAACATCAACTTCGTTGGACTGGTCATGTTCTTCCGATGCCTGATAATCATCTTCCAAAACAACTCATCTATTCTGAACTTAAAAATGGAAAGCGTTATGCTGGTGGTCAACAAAAGAGGTTTAAAGCCTCTCTCAGGGCAAATCTTTAAAAATGTAGTATAAACACTACAACTGGGAAACACTAGACTGCAAACGCTCCAACTGGAGAACAGCCTTTACCAAAGGTGTCATAGGCTTTGAAGACGCTTGAACTCAGGACACAAGGGAGAAATGTGCTAAGAGGAAGGCACACTTGGCAAACCCTCACAGTGATCAACTCCTGCTCAGAAACCTAGGTCCCCACTGTGGAAGGATGTGTGGATCCAGAATTGGCCTCCACAGTCACTTACGGACTCACAGTTAAAACCGTGTTTATGGAAGACAAACTTACTCGGCTACGAGTGATCATCAAAGAAGAAGAAGCTGTCCTATAGTCAGCCCCTGCTGCTCACCATGAGAACAGGAAAGGAAAGGCCTGGGGTGGGTGGGAGGAAGAGACAGGAGAATTTTTGGGGGGAATGAGTTATGGTGGGGAGTCAGTAGGCACATCAATTTCAGTTAATTTCAGTGACATGTTCTTAGGGTACTTTTTTTTCTAACCGTGAGACATGCCCAAGGATGACTTTTTGTAGAACTTGTAGAAGGGCCTGCTAAACAGACAAACAATAAACACCAGGCAGGATGAAAAAATCTTTTAAAGTCTAAGAAAAGCCATACTGGAACAGACCTAAAACCTGCAGGAACTCTAGCGTTGTAGTTCCATCATAGTTTTCAACCAGATGCTTTTAAGAAGTCAACAAGAAGAGCATGGAGGCTGCTGCTTTCTGCCAATAGCAAACAAGTTCAAGGAGCAATTTATTCAGAAACCCTCTTACAATTCAGGGGACTAGCAATGGGTTGGGGAATCTTTTTTGAGGGAGGCATGTTTTGGAGGTGTAAAGCAGTTAATGCACATTTGTTCCTATTGTTTATCTACTAGTGCAATTAATGTTTCAGATACAGTAGTACCTCTGGTTACAGGTGCTTCAGGTTACAGACTCTGCTAACACAGAAATAGTACCTTGGGTTAAGAACTTTGCTTCAGGATGAGAACAAAAATTGCGTGGTAGTGGCAGCGGCAGCGGCAGCGGGAGGCCCCATTAGCTAAAGTGGTACCTCAGGTTAAGAACAGTTTCAGGTTAAGAACAGACCTCCAGAACAAATTAAGTTCTTAACCTGAGGTACCACTGTGTCTGATTTTATATGCTTAGCTTAAGTGTAGTGGCCAAACAGGTTCATGCAATAGATTGTTGCTCTCCCAAAGAACATGATGATATGGAGCATGTACAAAAAATCAGTTGTTGCTCAGGACCTGCTGATGGCTGAAGATTAGGGATGAGGGAGAAAGACATTTAAATTCATATTTTAATGTGGATCCACTTAATTTGTACTCCTTGAACCAATAAACAACTAGAAACATAGCAATCCATCAAAAATTGGACTTTATGATTTGGCTAATCTACAAAAAAGCATCTACAGAAATGTGCATATGAGGTGAGCTTGTGCATGACAAAATCAGTCAGTAGAGCATGAGACTGTTAATCTCAGGGTTATGGGTTCAAGTCCCAGGTTGGGCAAAGGATTTCTGCATTACAGGGGGCTGAACTAGATGGTCCCTTCCAATGCTACAATTCTAGGATTCTATTAGAGCAAGCAGCTTTTTTTCCAAATTGATGCAGAAATTTGGGCCAACTCAATTTAAGACTGCAAAAATGAGACACCAAAACTGAGAGATTCTTCTGTCCTTACTCGAGATGAGCAAATATGGCACAACTTTCCTTAGACCATGAGCAACATCCACTCTGAAAGGGCATGTGAAAGATGGGAACAGAATCTAAGACAAATACAGTGTGGGTCCGAAACATAGCTATCAATTTGAAAATAAGGGACCAGCAGCCTCGAAAATAAGGGATCAGCAGCCAAAATAAGGGATTTTAGTCAACCAGCTGAAATGCGAAATTAAAAGGTACCAGATAATTTGGGAGAGCAGCGCCGGTTTTTAGCCCTTCGTTTCCAGAGGTTGCTGCTCAAGGCACCAGCTGATGAAACACTGCATTTAAATAACTACAAGCAGCAACCACTTTTCTCGCAAAACAAAGTCCAAGCTACGAAGATGCTGCAGTTCTGTATTTTTTCTCTCGTGCTCTATCTGCAGCTCTCAGTTCCATCAGGCGGGGCGGGAGGAAGAAGGGGGGGGGGGAATAGCGTCCGAAGTAAACCCGCAGATCAGACCATCTATGCTAGTCTACCACTACAAATCTATTGGAGAAGCGCTGCGGTCCTTCCTCCGCTTTCCCCCCCTATGGTTAGCCCTTGGAACACCTGCTGGGCAGCCAAGCAACACAGTTGGAGCTTCCCTCCTCCCTGGCCAGCAGGGAGGGAGGGAGAGGAGCTGCTTCCTTTGAAACCTGGGAAATTTAAGGGACATCATCAATAAGGGACAGCAGCAGGACACGGCACTGGGATAAGGGAGTTTCCCGCCAAATAAGGGGCGGTTGACATCTATGGTCCGAAAGGAGGTGGTTGGCAAAGGGGAGAAGATAAAAGCAGTACCCAATGTTTTGATAAGGGGGTATCTTTCTTTCACATCATCTTCCGTGTATGACCCACAGAGCCCTATTGGCACATCCCTTGCTTCTCTGGTTGGCCACCAGCCATAGGCAAGCCACAAATTGCAACCCCATTAACCTGGAAAATTGCAGGAGTAAAAAATTGGGGCAGTTATGTTGGCATAGAATTCTTTCCTGCCATTTTCACTCTGAATCCTGGGGGAACAGGAGCACACATGTGTGGGAAAGGGGTGGAGCATTGTCCAATGTCATTCATTATTGTGTCACACTATTCCCACTTGTATGAATGAAATTCAGCCCAACATGCCAGTATATCGAGCAAAAGCCACAGTTCCATAGCACAATAGATTCTGCAGTGTGAAAGAAGCAAGTAATATGAAAGTTTGCAAGTAAAATGGAAATGAGCTCTAAACTTGCACTATTACCACTATACAGGCATACTTTGGATCCTGAATGCCTTGCAAGTCAAACGTTTTGGCTTCCGAACACCACAAACCCAGAAGTGACTGTTCCTGTTTGCGAACTATTTTTGGAAGCTGAACATCTGATGGAGCTTCTGTGGCTTCCTGCAGCCAATCAGAAGTCACACTTTGGTTTCTGAATGTTTTGGAAGTCGAACGGACTTCCGGAATGGATTCCGTTCGACTTCCAAGGTATGACTGTAGTTGCAGAAGCAGCTTTTACGTAATGTGAAAGCTCAAATGCAACATGGGAATTATATTACAGAAATATTGTGAAAATGTGATAAACTGCCATGTGAATGCCGCCTCACTATGGTTTCCCAACCTTTAAAATGTATTGCTTCAATGGGAAATAGCAACAGCAGCTTCTTTTCCTAGAGCCGCTGAGTGTTCTGCTCGTGCCGGCTGGTAACCTACTTCTGGATTCCTGGCACAGATTAGCTGGAGCACAGGAAGCTGACGTGAGCTGTTTTCATCTTGGCCCAAACAGTTTCTCAGTCTTTTATTAAGACTGACTGGCCTGGGGGTTATTATTTGACTAGATGTTTGATGGGAGAAGTGCCCTGTGGTCATATATTTGATGAGATGACCGGGTGGCCAGAGTACAGGCAGGAAAGCAAAGAACTTGTGAAGAAACCCTGCCTGCAATGCACAGAGCTGGAGCTGAAGAGAAACACAACACACAACTGTGCATGCATATCTGAGGGGTATGCATGGGAGGGGTAGCTAATGCTATAGAAGATAGAATCGGGATACAAGTTGGCCTTAAGAGATCGGAGAACTGGGCCTCAATTAACAAAACAAATTTCAATAGTATAGAGTCTATACTTAGGCAGGAAGAACCAGGTAGGGGACACCTGGCTTTCCAGTAGTACACATGGAAAGGATCTAGGGGTCTTAGCTGACCACAAGTTTAATCTGAGTCAACAGTGCGATGCAGCAGGAAAAGAAAAGCTAATGCTATTGTAGGTTGCATCGATAGAAGTTTAGTGTCACGTTCAAGGGATGTAATAAAGGAAAAGTAACCCCAACCGTTAGGTCCAGTCGCGGACAACTCTGAGGTTGCACCTCATCTCACTCTATAGGCCAAGGGAGCCAGCATTTGTCCGCAGACAGCTTCCAGGTCATGTGGCCAGCATGACTAAGCCACTTCTGGCGAACCAGAGCAGTGCACGGAAACGCTGTTCACCTTCCCGCCGTGGCGGTACCTATTTATCTACTTGCACTTTGACGTGCTTTCGAGCTGCTAGGTTGGCAGAAGCTGGGACCGAGCAAAGGGAGCTCACCCCGTCACGGGGATTCGAACCACCGACCTCAGTGGTTGAGACCACAGTGCCACCTGCATTGTAATAAAAAGCATTTTAAAAAGAAAGAAAAAGAAAATGCAGAAGCAGGTTGCTGCTAACTTAGTTGCACAATAAATCGTGCAAGCTGTTGTTAATCAACTTTCCACTGACACAAATGTTTAACCTGATTCTTCTATTGCAGAATAATAAAATTCACTAACAGAATGTTGGATACAGCCCCAAAAGTTTTAATATTTGCGGAAGACACAAGATCTACCCACTCTGGAAGAATGGCAGATGAAAGTGATGGACTATATGACATTGGCTGAGATGACAGGCAGAATCCGCGACCAACGAAAAGAGACGGTGGAAGAAGAATGGAGGAAATTTAAAAGTTATCTTAAGGACTACTATAAACTTAATGAATGTTAAAATGTTATGGTTTTTAGGAACAAAGGGGTACAGTGATATAAGGCCAGAATATAAAGAGGACTAAGATGATAGAGGTTGGAAAGTAACAATTGGGAGTTGCTGTGAGATTTTGGACTTTGGGATGCAGAAAGGAGGGGTATGGGGAAGTCCAAGAAAAGAGGTTTATGAAAATATGTTTGAAATTATACGTGTATGTCTGTCTTTTTAAGTGTTTGTTTGTTTCGTAAAAACTTTGTAAAACCAATAAAAATTTTATTAAAAAAAAAAAAAGTTTTAATATTTGCATATGTACTGGTATATAGGTGAGAATGTGTGTTAATCTGGCACTGATTTAGGGACATGCAAGGGATTTTTGCTACTTAGTGGAATTCACTTTCTTAAAACACAACAAACTGCTTTTGCCATGTGACATGGGGAGACTGCTATTCAAGTCTAATGTTGGTTTTAGTTGAAATTTTGCAGAAAAGCGAAGGATGCTCCCAAATCAAGGAATTGCAAATTTATTATGGCTAGCCACTAGAAACAACTCTTTTACAGTTTTTATTTGTTTATTGAAGTATATTAAACAAACAGCTTTATTTTATCTAAGGATATTTGTTGCTTGTTGTTTAGTTGTCTTAGTCATGTTCAACTCTTCATGACCCCATGAACCAGATCATGCCTTGGAAACTCTCACTTTCTTCTCAAAGCTTCTCCTTTTTTATGCCCATGGAGTTTTCTTGGCAAAATACTGGAGTGGATTGTCAGTTCCTTCTCCAGGTGGATCACATTTAGTCTAAACTCTCGGCTATGACCTGTCCGTCTTGGGTGGCCTTGCACGGCATAGCTCAGAGTTTCTTGGAGTTATTCAAGCCCCTTCGCCACAACAAGCCAGCGATTCATGAAGGGGATCTAAGGATATAGGGTTACCATTATTTTATGTCTCATAATCTGAAATACTTAGTTTTCTCCCATGACAATATTTCTTTGCATAGTACATGATCTGACACCAGTGAGTGAAGTCCCAATGGTATCAGTGGTGAACATGTGGAAAAGAGGCAACTCTGCTATTTCTTCTAGACTGACAATGTCAAATCCATATACGGACTATATGTCAAACTCTGCATAATAGGAGACAATTTGTAAAATGGCAATACCCATAACTTCTGTCCACATCTCCAATAAAATTCATTTTTGTCAAATCATATAATAATTTATCAGAGATATCTTAAATAAAACATAAAACACAGAAGTCCCCATCCCCCTTTATCTAGCTGCCTATGGTAATTTTTCCTTGCTAATCTTGGTCTCTTTCTTAGAAACACAAAGTTATTTGACTACCAGCAGGCCAGATAGTCAAGGCTCAAAGGAGCACTCAGTAACCACTGATTGGCAGTTACAGCAAGCCCCTTTGAAGCCTGGTTCTGGTGCACTTCAGATATTCCTCAGTAGACACTACCTGGATGTGATGGCTGGGGCTGATGAAAGTTGGAGTCCAAAAGCATCTGAAGATTGAGGAAAACAGGCAAAAACAAAGCAAATGGTGACAGTCCCTTTATTTTTAAAGAAAGCATAACCCAGATTGTTTAAGAAGATGAAGAAGAAACTCCTTAACAGACCAAACTCTAATGAGCCTTTCACGGGTGTAATGATGCTTTTAATTAAAACATCTAAACATCTCTTTGTAGTATTCATGAGAAATAAAATCCCATGTAAAGTGATTTGGTGGGATATTGCACTGGTTGCACTGGGATATTGCACATTTGCATCTTTATGCTTCATCGTTCTCTGAGCTTCTGTAATTTTTACTTGCAATGAAAGCATAATAGGGCACGTGTGTGGGCAAGCTTTAAAAATCTAACTATACATGCAAGCATTCCCATATTTCTCCTCCTTAGAGCCAAGCTACATGTTACATTTATCCTGCCCAAAGTAGCCACATTTAAACCATTCTTTGGCTATTGAAAAGGCACCCTCAGAGACAAGCAGAGAAAGCTGGGAGGGGGGTCTGCAGTCAAACAAAGAGAGAAGTATAAGAGGCTGGCTGCTGGATCAGGCCAAAGGCTCATCTAGTCCAGCATCCTGTTCTCATGGTGGCCAACCAGATGCCTATGAGAAGCCTGGAAGCATAACATGGGCTGAGCAGTGCTTTCACCACTAATGATTCCCAGAAACCGCTGTTCAGAGGCATAGTGTCTCCAACAGTTCTACCTTAACTACCATTGCTATCGGAGCTGATAGCCATTAATAGGCCTTTAAGAAGGACAATGCTTTCACCATTGGTTGTCCATCTCTACTCAGGGCTTGCCCTATTATTTGGGCAGATTGGAGCAATGTGGAAAGTGGACATGTGTCTTAATCTGTTTTGTTTTGTTTTTAAAGCTTATAATTCATTTTAATTATTTTTTGAAGGTTTTAAATTGTTGTTTTTGACTTTACTGATCAGTTCAATGTTATATATCATTTGTAAACTGCTTTGAATGGTTTTTGTTGTTTGTTTTTTGCTATAAAGTGGGATAGACATTTTAGGAAGTAAATATATTTATAAATGAACTAAAGCATACTTAGGAGGAGGTAGAAAACAATGAAAGCCTCTTCTACAAGGGAAGAAAAGTTTTGTGAAACTGGAGGACAGGTTTCAGCACAGAACTACTTTATGCCCCATTATGTACAAGTTTCTGGTGTGCATCCTCTATGGATATACACGTTTCTGGAAGTAAAAGCCAGACCCTTGTAATGTCAGATTTTAGATAAAGCTAACAAGAGAGACAGATCCTGCCTCTGCACTATAAAAGACCAGCTGGCAGAAATCCACACCACAGAATAATGAAATTCTAAATGTGTCTTGACGGAGTAGATGCAAGACTAAAGGCAGAGCCTGTTTATCAATGTGCAGGTACTCTCCAGCTGCAACAGGTCAAATAAGAGAAGGGTCTCGTTGCTTCAGTGTGATGGAGAGCACAGACTACAGCTGGACCAATAAGGAGGGAATATGTCAGTAGCACAATCCTGCCATTTATTTATTTTTGTCATTTTCATGGATGGCACCAGTGTTTGACTGCATTGGGCAGATGCCAAGGCACACACTTCCATGGAGGGTCTGCCAAGATCATGCTCCTGTCTCTTGCACTGGGCTGCTAGAAAGCAGAACTTCCTTGCATACCTTCTATTAGTGGGTAAATTGATTCATTTTCCCCTGAAAAAGAAGTGATATGTGCATGGTCTCCAGTTGCCATGAAAATGCTGGGACTGTCATGAAAACTCTTAAGTCATCACAGCTTCCTGCTTTGTCACACAGAGCTCCAAATTCCAAATGCAAGCTACTTTAAGCTTCTCTTACGGAGGCCATGGGCAAAACTGCAGCTAAGCCTGCAGCTTTAGCCTAGCTGCAATTTTGCACACAACCCTTTTAAGAGCCAGTAAAAGTGGGTGGGAGCGCTTTTGTGTGACATAGGAGCAGTATTCTGCTCTGCATGCTTTATGCGCCCGGAAGCAGCAAGAGTGGATGTGCCAAAGGAGTCAAGGAAAAGTCCATATTAGATGGAGCAAGAAAGGAAAAGGGTGGGGGCAGGTAAAGAAAGAAAAAAGGAGAAATGGCTTTGCTAGGGGGCACAGGAGCCCATAGGGGACCCAAAAAAAAGGAAAGGAAAGGAAAGGAAAGGAAAGGAAAGGAAAGGAAAGGAAAGGAAAGGAAAGGAAAGGAAAAGAAGCTCTAGCCAACTTTATTCTCAGAGGTGGCAAAATGCCAGGCATCGCTGCCTGTAAGAACCAGGAACAGAACCAAGACAGTGCCATGGAGCAAGTCATCAGCTGATGTGGCTCTCTGAAGGAGGCAGAGATGGGAGTGGGGTCATGAAGTGCTTTATTGAGAGGGAGTGGGCACTGAATGAGAGGGGAGCTGTGAGGGGGTGGATCTCAAAGGCCCAGTGCCTGGCCAGAAGCCTTTCTTTCCTCTCTCCTCCCTTTCCCCTCCGCATGCCACCACCTGATCCCTCATGCAAAACTCAAAATAACAACATACAAAAATGCATTTCATTAGGAGAAATATATGTCAAAACTTCACAGAAAAATGTGCTTATTTGGAGAAATTCTCACCCAAATGTTGTAGAATTTTGGATTATTATTTCCCCCTCAAATTGCTGCAGAAATGTGGAAAATTGCATTTAAGACTGGAAAAGCAAAAAACAGACACCGAAACTGCCGGACCATTCCAGCGTTAATCACTAGCTGCTTTTTCCTCCCACTTTGGGAGTTTCTGTTCCTCTTTGGAATGAGCCATTTCTTGTTTGGCGCCATCTCTGCATTTCTTTTCAAGAGAGCATTGAAGGTGCTACCTTGGCATTTTGGGTGACAGCCTGCCAAGATGAATTTGAACCACACACTCCTCTCTTTTCTCTCCATCAGCATAAATCTTCTTTCATTACTTCTGCTGCTGTTAATCCTCACATGTTTTGGGAACTATGCCATCGCAATGTCCCTTGTTTCTGAAGAGGAAATAGATTTTCTAGAGAAAAGGCATTCACAGCTTTTGAAATAACGGACTACTTGTGCATGCTTTCGCAGTATGAAGCAAGGGACTCACCAGATTTCTGAGCGGAAAAAGAAAGACGCATCATTACCGCCCTGCAAGATGCATCGCCAAATCATATGATTAGATTAAGAACCATACATTTCCCTCCGATGTCTGTTTTATGGCCAGAATGGAAAGAGCTACAGAATTCTGACATCAGTGAGTCAAACCCCTAAGACTTTGGGATCAGATCTGATTCAGCTGTGGTAGAAGTTTCAGTACAAACTAATAAATCAGGGCTGGGCAAAATAATAATAATAACAAAAACAAACAAACAAACAAACAAACAAACAATTTTATCATTTGTACCTGGTAGCGTCCCAGCCTGTGTATCAGATGGAGTTGGTAGACAACTGCCCTAGACACAAAATTAACCTGCGCCTCCATGGACAGCTGTGAGTCCAAAATGACTCCTAGGCTGCGCACCTGGTCCTTCAGGGGCACAGTTACCCCATTCAGGACAAGGGAGTCCCTCACACCTGCCCGACCGCTGTCCCTCAGAAATAGTACTTTTGTCTTGTCCAGATTCAACCTCAACCTCAAAAGCTGCCATCCATCCTCCAATGGCCTCCAGACACTCACACAAGACATTCACTGCCTTCACTAGTCTCAATTTAAATGAGAGGTAGAACTGGGTATCATCTGCACACTGGTTGCCATATGTCCTCTTTTTCCAGGACACACCCTCTTTTTCATGGATAGTGTCATCATAGTGATCTATAGTTAAAAGTACAAGTCGGCAAATGTGTCCTCTTTTTTGCTCTTCAAAATATGGCAACCCTACCCACCACCTCCCAGGGGCTTTATATAGATGTTAAAAAGCATGTGGGAGAGGACAGAACCCTGAATGGAAGATTTGCGCATCCTTTGGGAACTGACTGTTTCTTAAGGAAAGGGCTTTAATACTTCTGTGCTATCTTTATCATCTGTATTTTAATAGGTCTTTTTTATATTGTTTTAATTCTGTTAACAGTTTAATTCCTTTTTGACAAATATCTTTTTTTCCTTTTCCACTTTTTGGATTTTATCTGTGTTTTTTTAATCTGTGTGAGCTGCTGTGTAATAGTAGTAATGGTAGCAATCAGAATAAGAATGATGTATGGGCTGGCATTATTTCCTAGCTGACTTGCTGTGCCCAGCAAAGTGGAACACATGAGAACTGGGAGGAGCCACCATGGGTGGCTGCACCATCACTCCAACACCACAAGGGTTGAGGCTATGAGAAACACCAGGAGCAGCCACCCAGGATGGACGGCCTGGCCTGTGTCGGAATAACATCCAGTTGCTTCAACAGCAGGAGACTCAGGTGCAGAACACCATTTGTGAGAACATCAGAGAACAAGGGTGTGGCGGTACTTATATAGATCTTTGCCCTGCTGTAGTGATCACTGTATCACTGTTCACTTTGTTGTGTTTCACAAATACTGTCAGCCACCTCAAGAACGAGGGTTAGTAGGTGGGAAATAAAGTTTCCTAAATAAAATAGATAAATATTCAGAAACATTTATTATCTCCACTAGAGGCCTTTTGTTACCAAATGAAGTATGGTGGGTGGCTACTAGGCAGAGGACCTTCTTTGTGGTGGCACCCTAAGTAATGGAACAGCCTCCCCAGAGGGTCACCTGGCACCAATCTTATGGCCTTTTGAACAACTCAAGTTTTTTTTTTAAAAAAAATAATCTAGGCTTTTCACATAAACAATTCATAATTTATTGCCTATCTAAGAGAAACAACATTCTTTTTACATTGCTTTTACTTTATTTTAACACTGCTTTTTATTCTGTTTAGTTTTGGGAGCTGCCAAGAGAACATATGCTGTTAATCGGCCATAGGTAAAGGTAAATGGACCCATGACCATTAGGTCCAGTCATGACCGACTCTGGGTTGCAGTGCTCATCTTGCCGGCGTACAGCTTCCGGGTCATGTGGCCAGCATGACTAAGTCGCTTCTGGAGAACCAGAGCAGCGCACGGAAACGCCGTTTACCTTCCCGCCGGAGCGGTACCTATTTATCTACTTGCACTTTGACGTGCTTTCGAACTGCTAGGTTGGCAGGAACAGGGACCGAGCAACGGGAGCTCGCCCCGTCGCGGGGATTTGAACCGCCACCTTCTGATCGGCAAGTCCTAGGCTCTGTGGTTTAACCCACAGCGCCACCCGTGTCCCTCATCGGCCATACAAATGTAATAAATAAATCTAATTAATTAATATTTGTATTCCCAATCTAGCTGGTGGCAACACTGGAAATTTCTTTTCTACTTTTCTCCCCCATCCCCCATGAGCATCTGTCTTAGTTCTGCAAGGTGAAATGTCCCCTTCCCTTACCATTTGTTTATCACTTTACAGTGGTCTCCATGGTGACACAAGACTATAGGCCAATGCAGAGAAGTCATAAGGTCTGTAGAAACTGCTGGGTGCTAGGGGCAGAGTGGAGCCCTCTTTGCTGAAACCAGAGAGGGTATACAGCTCCCAGAAATAACAATGCAATGGTGGATCAGAGAGTCACAGAGCATGAAGCACAAGGGGCCGGAGCTTCAAGCCATGTCAGCTGTTGAATAAATCCTATTTATAGACTGTCTGCAAAACCATGATAAAGCCAAGAGCCTAATGGAACTCACTCTCTCTCCAGCCGCTTACAAACAAAATACCTGAATCACAGTTGGGTGTCCTCTGAGTGCCTTCGCTTACTTTGCTTGAACTGTTGCTCAATTCTTTAAAAAAAACTAAGGGATTTTTAAAAAGCTATGATGTGTCTTTGTGTGAGTTTGTCCATAAAAGAATGAAGAGATTAGCCAGTAAGGCAACTACATCACATGCAGGGGTACTTCTAGGCTGTTGCTATTTGGGGGTAAAAGAGAGCAGGTGGCACTGTAAACCACGGAGCCTCTTCAGCTTGCCAATGGTAAGGTCAGCAATTCGAATCCACACAACAAATCCTTTGCTCTGTCCCAGCTCCTGCCAACCTAGCAGTTTGAAAGCACACCAGTGCAAGTAGATAAATAGGTACCTCTGCAGCAGGAAAGTGAATGGCGTTTCCATGCATGCTGGCACTCAGCATGGTGTCCCATTGTGCCAGAAGTGGTTTAGTCATGCTGCCCACATGACCCAGAAAGCTGTCTGTAGACAAACATCAGCTCCCTGTAGCGAGATGAATGTCGCACCCCATAGTCAGGTTTGACTGGACTCAACTGTCCAGGGGTCCTTTACCTTTACTTTACCTTATTTGGGGGTAGGATTCAATCACATAATGGCAAATTCCAGTTGTGCAGTTAAAATGGATTTGGCCCTGTTGTGCAATAAAGCTTCTTACCCGAAAGTCAGAGTATATGTGATGGGGAAATTAATTGGGAAGTGTGGGGTAACAGTTGCTTGATGCAATATCCTATAGCCTCTCTGCAATCAAATCAGAAAAAGTACTCAATAAATAGCTGACCTTCAGCATTTTCAGGTACTTAGCAACTTTAAATATTCCTAGCAGCAGGTAAACATTTTTAATGGCAAGATCAACCAATGCATTTCCATCTGCAGTTAGGTCAGGTCAGTTTACAAAGCAACCTTGGTATTTGAGAGATTTTCCTTGTGATAGTGTCTCTGTGGAGACATCAGTTCTCCTACACTGTGATCTTCATCGTTCTACACAGTGCTATTTTTCCAGAAAAGGATTTGCCGGAACTCACTATGAACACCTCCCCTTTTCTCTTAGAATGGCAATGGTGCCCACCTGAGAGGGGCCAGAACTGACTGAGTTCTGGCGAGTTCTGGCTGAAAGAAAGTCCAGGTTGTACACTCAGGAAACACCGGTGAATTCTGTGTTTTCATTTTAATGGCAGAGTCCAGCCCTAAGATTACAGAAAACACAGGCAAGTTCCTTGCTGGAGACATCCAAACTAACCACAATTATTAAAGGAAATGAGTCCCCTGTGAAGATCATCTGTATTTTTTAACTATTTCTGCATTTTGTGATACCCTTATTTTTTAAAAAGGCACAATAATGTGTGGGTGTGTATATTGTGTTTTTCTGTGCTGTGGTTGTCTTGTCACACCCACAACATACATTTGAAGTACTCTTACATGGCACTTTAACAGGCATGGTTTCCCCCAAATAATCATAGGGACTGTAGTTTAGCCTCTGTTAGGAGTCTCCTCTCAGCGTCAGTACAAAATTTTAAGCACTGCAGATATACATGCTGTTGGTATTTTGTTCTCCCTGCCGCATTTTGCACCAGCTGAAGTCTCCAGACCAGACCCTAGAGTAGCTCCACATAAAACACATTGCAATTATCAAGTCTTGAGGTTTCCAGTGCATTAATCACAGTGGCCAGACTACTTCCATCCAAGAGCAGCGGTAAAACTGGTAAAAGGCATGCCTAGCCACTGAAGCTACCTGAGAGTCTAGAAACAGAGATTCATCTCTGTTTGGAAAGGAGGGATTTCATGCATGTGCACTTGAATCAGCAAAACTGGTGCACTCAGAGCATGCAACAATTGTTCCTGTAAATAAGTATGATGTGCTGTTATATCAGATTGCCTTCAGTGTGCTGCATATGAGTGTGGATATTTCTTAAGCTCAGCTTGAAAAGAACAATTTTGTCATCCAATGGAAATGATGTTTCCCATTTATATAAAAATCTGCACCACTCAGCTTTTCATTAAAAGCTTAATATCCACCTGGTTATGGAAGGAAGGAAGGAAGGAAGGAAGGAAGGAAGGAAGGAAGGAAGGAAGGAAGGAAAGGGGGGGGATGTAGCAGCTGATATTCTAACATTCCAAAATGCGATTCAACTGAGAAACTTTTACAGGGGGAAATGCATGACAATATAAAGAAAAAGAGCAGTAAAATATTGGTGGCAGAGAGAGAGAGAGAGAGAGAGAATGTATGAGAGAGTGAAAAACTAAGGGAGAGTTTGGTTCTGTGAGATTTGAGTTCACATATTTGCTTAACTGTAGCCCTGAGCCTACAGTTCTTGAGAGTCCCATGGACTGCAAGAAGATCAAACCTATCCATTCTTAAGGAAATCAGCCCTGAGTACTCACTGGAAGGACAGATCATGAAGCTGAGGCTCCAATACTTTGGCCACCTCATGAGAAGAGAAGACTCCCTGCAAAAGACCCTGATGTTGGGAAATGGAGGGCACAAGGAGAAGGGGACGACAGAGGCCGAGATGGTTGGACAGTGTTCTCGAAGCTACCAGCATGAGTTTGACCAAACTGCAGGAGGCAGTGGAAGACAGAAGTGCCTGGCATGCTTTGGTCCATGGGGTCACAAAGAGTCGGACACGACTAAATGACTAAACAACAACAAGCCCTGAGCCAGGCTTTCACTTCAATCAAATGCATATATTGTTATATAATACACTAATAAAGCACCTAAATTTTCCCAAGCATTTCATATATTAAAAGATAAGGCAACTGAACAGACAGAACACAAAAGGAAAATAGAATGAGGAGAAAGCAATTTTTGTAGCAGCAGCAGCTCCTTCTCTGAGATTAATTTGAGTTCCCCCTTGCTGTGAGTGTCTTCTTGGGTAACTACCAAGCAGCCCCAACCTGTTGCACACCACCCCAATCTCCAAGCAGTGTGAGATTCCAGGCATTCCAGGCACTTACCCAGGATTCATTTTTCCTTTTGGGAATAAGGAACAGCAGAAACTGGTGTCCTGAGCCTGCAACGGAGCCTGCAACCTGAGCCTGCAATGGAGGGTTTCACAACATTTTGTTTCTCCCATAGTCATAGCCTTGGATTGAAATGGAAATCAACCATTGCTCTTCCTCTCTGCCCTGCAGTTTTTGCATCTAGATCACACCCTAACCTCTCCACTCTAAACTTTGGTCATATTTGTTGAGGGAAGGAGGTACCCATTTGCTGTCTTGCATGAGCCTCTTGATCCTTTGTTCTCTTAATGGCCCAGGAGACTAGCCTGGCTTGACTAGCTTTTAACATTTGTTGGATCCAGGGATTAGAAATCTGGCACCCTGCTTAACAACCCAAGCCTTGATTAAATTCTAACACTTGCTGGATCCAGGAATTTTAGAGAGGCCTGGGATCCACAGACTCATAACACTACCCTACAAGAACCAGATGTCTGTCTGCAAATATGCAGACAAACTGCAAAATACAGCTTCCCTCTGGAAAAATAACAGACAAGCAAAGGAAGGCACCAGAGAATACATCACCATAAACTGATAATAAAACATAATCACACTTTTAACACAACTCAATACAGAAACAGCTCATTCCTATCAAGCAAGTTGCAGTCCATCAGGATCTCTTCAGGTCTTCTTTCTCCTTAGCGCACACCTCATCAGTTCTGCATCCAAACAGCTAACCCAGGCCCCACACTTGACAAGCCTGAGATGACGGCTTTCCAACATGTTTAAGCCTCAGTACTGGAGCTCAAGGTGGCTTACACAATTCTCCCCCTCCTGATTTAATGCCCCACAACAACCCGACACTCCCAAGGCCTAGCCTGACATTCTAACCACTATACCACACTGGCTTTTGAGGAGCACCTGCTTCTCAAACAGCTCCTTAAATTATGGCTGGAGATCTTCCCTGATGATGGTTTAATATGAAATGGTTGGAGAGGCCTTTTGTTTGAATCATCACAGTTCAAGCACACACACACACACACAGAGAGAGAGAGAGAGAGAGAGAGAGAGCGCGTTCGTTTGTATTATGTCCACAGTTATATTTAATGTCATTCACTATCTACAGGCTGCTGAGGAATGAAGAAAAATGGAACCAATTTGTGGCTTGGTCTTTATTAGCATTTAGATAATATGCCCATTCATCACAGGCACGAGTGTGTTTCAAAAGTCCCTTGGCTCGGTGCTCTGAGCTATTGGAACCTGAGTAAATCACCCTTTTCTGTACTCATGGGGAATTAAATATATATATATAAATAATCTGGAAGATACCAGTACAGAAAGATGCCTCCTCCTCCTCCTTCTTCTTCTTCTTCTTCTTCTTCTTCTTCTTCTTCTTCTTCTTCTTCTTCTTCTTCTTCCTCCTCCTCCTCCTCCTCCTCCTCCTCCTCCTGGAAATAAAGATGGATGGTTCTGAGGGGCCATAAAAATAAGAGTCTATCATGAAGACAAAAAGAATCCACTGTTTTACTCTTAACATACTGAAGTAAGTCGAAAGGAAATACAATGCAGTAGAGAGGGGAGAGAGGGTGGGAAAAGCAGGGAAATGTAAAGCCTAGAAATATTGGGCTTAGCACAGGTAGAAACCCAGTCCCACCTCCACCTCTCTTTGTTTTATTCACACATCTCTAGCATTGCTTTAAAAAGTAAACACAACGGTTCGCTGGGTTCTATACTTACAGCTTCTGCACGTTCACAAGCAAGGCTTTGGATTCTAAGCTCACATTGGATGGAGCTAGCAACCATGGCTGCCTAATGCAGGAAGAGGGAATAGATGGATCTTGAGGGGCCTAGTGGGAAACTGCAGTCTATTTTCCCTGACTGCCTGTTAGTCTCAACCTTCCCCTCTGCAGGCTGGAGGCATGCAAGGTTGCCAACATCCAGATATTGAGCGCAGATGGACAAGGCCTATGTAATGCTGCTGGATGTTTCTGGCCTTTATTTCGAAGTGGGGAATCTTCAGCAAAACAATCACCATGACGTGATTTCTGTTGTCATGTCAACCAGGCAACAAGTCCCAGCCTCCCTCTCCTCTCTTGCTTGCATCATTAATTGTTGCCCATTCATTATTAAACGCTCAAGGAGAAATTCCTAGTTCCTGACCAGTCAACCCAGAAAGGTGTCAAGTAGAAATGATTTTCCCTTGTGTTCTACTGACCAGTTCGGATCTAGGTGTGCTTAATGAAAACCAACCTTTGGGGAATCAGCATGAGAAATGGAAACTACATAAGGCACCTTGATTGTCCTTTGGTTTTTCTTTTTTTGCCAGTCTCTCAACACAGTAAGAGTGGTGCAGCATTAGGCCAAAGGCTAATATAACGCAACATCCTGCTCTCACAGTGGCCATCTAGGTGCCTCTATTGGAAAGTCACAAGCAGGAGCAGAGAGTGCTACAGTACTCTCCGTGCTTGCAATTCCCAGCAAATGCTTTTCAGAGGCATTCTGGCTACCACACCTGAGTGAGAACATAGCGATTGTGGCTAGTAGTCATTGACAGGCTTATCCTCCATAAATCTGACTCTTTTAAAGCTGGTGGCCATCACCACATCTTTGTGGGAGCGACTGATGAGATATTATTTCTCAAGAAGTGATGGAATCTTTCTCCTATCCCAAAAGCCAAATGAGTGGTCCCAGAAGAATCAGATTATAGTCAAACGTTCTTTCTGGGGTCTGCTGTTGTGAAGTGCTTATGTGTGGCATTTATATCCTGCTTCCCCTCCAAGGAAATTTGTTCTCCTCCCCCAATTATTCCATATTAACAATTAAGTATGCTGAGAGAGAATGACTGGCCAAAGGTCACCCAATAGCTGAGGGGAAGCTTCCTAGCACCCTTAACAAACTACAGTACCCAGGATTCTTTGTGGGAAGCCATGACTGTTTATAGTGGTATTATATGTACAGTGGTACCTTGGGTTAAGAACTTAATTCGTTCTGGAGGTCCGTACTTAACCTGAAACTGTTCTTAACCTGAAGCACCACTTTAGCTAATGGGGCCTCCTGCTGCCACTGCGCCGCTGCTGCACGATTTCTGTTCTCATCCTGAAGCAAAGTTCTTAACCCGAGGTAATATTTCTGGGTTGGTAGAGTCTGTAACCTGAAGTGTATGTAACCTGAAGCGTATGTAACCTGAGGTACCACTGTACTGCTTTAAATGTTATCAGCTCTGAAATTTACTTGAGGCTCCCTTTGGGATCTTAGAAAGGCATCTCTAGACATAAATTTTAGTGGAATGTAGATGCAATCCATTTACTGGATAAAAGACAAGCATTATTTGACTGTCTTACACACAAAAACAAGCCCCTTATAGTCTCAAGTTCAATGTTGTTTTAAAATATTTGCCACCCCCACTACTTGTAAACATGCAGCATGACCCTATGGGTCTACTTTATTTGCAGTGGCAAGAACATTGGGCTATAAAATCATAACAAAGCAATAAAGTGCAAATAGAGTGAATGTCATCCAGTGCCACAATGTGATAACACTTTTATAAAGCAACACAGTGATCACATGCATTGCATTGCACACTCATTTTCTATTCCTCTCCCCCCCCCCAACTTTTGAAATGCTAATGAGGTAAAACATAGCTTATGTGTGAAGCATTTCCGAAACAAAACTGGACAAATTTACAAAAAAATAATAATAGCAGTAAGGTTACAGTTATGCTTTTCTTTTTAAAGAATGCATTGTAATATTGAGTGTTAATGTATTTATATTATATTGTATTGTATTGTATTGTATTGTATTGTATTGTATTGTATGTTGCCCTGAGATATTTCAAAATGGTTTTTAAATAATTTTTTTTTTAAAAAATGATGGATTTACACGTCAACAGACAATATGTAAAAAGTAAACCACATCTGATACAACTTAGCGTCAGACGCAGGTAGAAGGAATAGCTGGGCAGTACACCAACAGAATCTTTGATATGTTCCATTTACCAAGTGCCAAGCAGAAACACTCTGAACCAGAGCTCTGTGGAAAAGGAAGCCTGCATTTGAGTTTCTGTAGATGATAGCAATGCCCCTCCCTTACCTTCAGGTCTGCTCTAAACTGTGCTACACCTTGTAATATAGAAGAATCTTCAGCTGAGTTTATAATGCCGGAGTCATAACCAGTACCCATCCTGGTATTTATTTAGTATTTCATCCCTTTATTTTAAGAGAAACAAGTTGCCACTGTATTCTGCCAGGATGTCACAATATTTGACGTGCAACAACATTTAGTAACTGGTAAAGAATGTGCAGCAATGTCATTAGGTATTCTAAACTATTTGGCCATTGACAGCTTTCACAATAAAACCCAGCAAATTCAAAACTAAGTCTGCAATACAGGGGCATCCTGCTCTGATCATGGCTAAGAGCCACTGATATACCTCTCAGTCTGTGACTTTGTCCAACTCTCTTTTTCAAAGCCATTTAGGCTTATGGTCATCACGGCATCATGTGGTGGAGAGTTCCACAGATTAACCGTGCCCTCAGTGGCGAAGTCCTTTATTTTTGCCTGTACTAAATATCCCAAATAAAGGCAGTGCCAAAGAATGCTCCAACTACCGGATAATAATAATAATAATAATTTTTTATTTATATCCCACCCTCCCCAGCCAAACCTGGGCTCTGAGCGGTTAACAACACTAAAAGTAACACAGCATTCTAAAATCAATTCATTCTAAAATCAGTTCAAAATCAAATTAATGGCAACCATTGGGCTAGAGTTCTGTGAGGATTACCAAAGGAGGGGGTCAGGCTATGCCCTGGCCAAAGGCCTGGTGGAACAGCTCTGTCTTGCAGGCCCTGCGGAAAGATGTCAAGTCCCGCAGGGCCCTAGTCTCTTGTGACAGAGCATTCCACCAGACCGGGGTCACAGTCGAAAAAGCCCTGGCTCTGGTTGAGGCCAGCCTAACCTCCCGGTGGCCCAGGACCTCCAAGGTGTTTTTGTTTGAAGACCATAAGGTCCTCCGTGGGACATACCAGGAGAGGCGGTCCCGTAGGCCAAATTGCGCTCATTTCACACGCTAGCAAGGTTATGCTCAAAATTCTACAAGGCAAGCTAAAGCAGTATGTGGACTGAGAACTCCCAGAAGTACAAGCTGGATTTCAAAGGGGCAGAGGGACCAGAGACCAAATTGCAAACATGCACTGGATTGTAGAGAAAGCCAGAGTTCCAGAAAATCATTTACTTCTGCTTCATTGACTATGCAAAAGCCTTTGACTGTGTGGACCACAGCAAACTATGGAGTGCCAGACCACCTTATCTGTCTCCTGAAACACCTCTATTTGAAACAAAAAGCAACAGTTAGAACTGGGTATGGAATAACTGATTGGTTCAGAATTGGGAAAGGAGTATGACAAGTTGTATATTACCTCCCTGCTTATTCAACTTATACGCAGAATACATCATGCAAAAGGCTGGACTGGATGAATCCAAAGCAAGTATTAAGATTGCCGGAAGAAATATCAACAACCTCAGATATGCAGATGACACAACTTTGATGGCAGAAAGTGAGGAGGAATTAAAGAACCTCTTAATGAGGGTGAAAGAGAAGAGTGCAAAATATGGTCTGAAGCTCAACATCAAAAAAACTAAAATCATGGCCACTGGTCCCACCACCTCCTGACAAACAGAAGGGGAAGAATTGGAAGCAATGACAGATTTTACCTTCTTGGGCTCTATGATCACGCCAGATGGTGACAGCAGTCACAAAATTAAAAGACGCCTGCTTCATGGGAGAAAAATGATGATAAACCTAGACAGCATCTCAAGATGCAGAGACATTACCTTGTGGACAAAGATCTGTATAGTTAAAGCTAGGGTTTTCCAAGTAGTGATGTATGGAAGTGAGAGCTGGACCACAAAGAAGGCTGATCACCGGAGAATTGATGCTTCTGAATTTTGGTGCTGGAGGAAACTCTTGAGAGTCCCATGGACTGCAAGAAGATCAAACCTACCAATTCTGAAGGAAATCAACCATGAGTGCTCACTGGAAGGACAGATAGTGAAGCTGAGGCTCAAATGCTTTGGCCACCTTATGAGAAGAGAAGACTCTCTGGAAAAAACTCTGATGTTGGGTAAGATTGAGGGCACAAGGAATAGAGGACGACAGAGGATGAGATGGTTGGACGGTGTTATAGAAGCGACCAACATGAATTTGACGAAACTCTGGGAGGCAGTGGAAGACAGGAGTGCCTGGTGTGCTTTGCTCCATGGGGTCACGAAGAATCAGACACGACTAAATGACTAAACAACAACAACAACTATCCTGCCAATGAGGGCTGTGCACAGCTCCTTCTACCCCACCTGAAACCAAGAGACACCTGACCTGTATATGGCCCTGCATCAATTTGGGGTGGAGTGGGGCAGGGCTAATATTGAATTAAGATTTTTGAAAACTCTAATTAAACAAGCAATCAGGTGGGGGAAGAAGGTAAACTTCATTGAGGGTTCAATCCTGCAGGGTGAGGCTTTGCAAATGCCTTCCCTGCAGAGCCCCAGAGCCCAGCAGGGAAGGCACTCCTTCTTCCCACCTGATGCACAACCACCCTGACAGCTCCCGACCACTTCATGCCAACTCACAGCTATCTGGGGCTGTCTCTGCCTGAATCATCTGATTTGGGCTTTGGCTGAATCCATTGCACAGTCCAACTGCCAATCTGTTTTATTGCATGACCATGAATTCTACTATTCTGAGACTGAGGATGGGTGGGGAGGGCAGGGAATGAGTATTTAACTTCTCTGAGACATACATAATTTTACAAATTTCTTTACTGCTCTCACCTTTCCTGCTCTCTATCCCAAACTAAAACACTACAGCTGCTGTAGCTGCTCATCATAAAGAAAGAAATCCAGTCTCCTTCTCATTTTGGTCACTCTTTCCTTGATCATGGCTCCCTCTTACACACTACATCTCTGATGAGCAGTAGCAAGATTTCAGGGGGTTCCAGCACTTACCCAGGGTTGTGGTTCCATTGGAAATGCAAGGCACAGCAGAGTCTGCAGGGTCTTAGGAATATGGTCTGTTCACACATATTTACACCTGGAAGCTTTCAGTGGAGGGGGTGCAGAACATTACATCTCGAGAGTGCCCCTCACTGCTTCTCTCATAGCTTCATGGGAGCTTGGGTCCAAAGCAGCAGCCTGTCATGGCCTCCAGCTTCCTCCAGCCAGTGCCGCATGGAGTTCTCCCTACTTCCTCCTCCTTGTTCCCAGAACACATTGCCAAAACAAACAAACAAACAAAAAACCCCTCCGTGTAAAAGGACATTTTTTATTTCAGTGTGACATCAAACCCATGTTGCCCTGGCAACCTCCCCCTTGGTTACCAGTAGGGTCTTTGTCTTGAAGATGGCTTTTGCAATGAATTAAAGGCAAGGTCATCATCTCCTTCTGCCCATTTGTCTGGCAGAAAAACAAGCTCAGCCTGTCAGCTCTGATTAAACCCAGCATCCAAGAATCTAGAGGGTAAATCTGGCACCTAGGGAAGTGGGGGATCTCTGTTCCCCCAATAACACATAACACTCCCATTTTTTAGATGCCAGTGGCACAATGGCAAGGAGGCTCACAGCTGGCCAAGCCAATGACTTTGGTTTTGTGATTGCTTATCCCCCCCCCTTCCCCAGATGCTACAAATCAGACCAGTGAAGGGGATTAAGCAGCTGAACCAAACCCATAAAAAGGTGGCAATTTGCAATATAAGGTTCATTGCCAACAACACTTGAGTGATGAAGGAATGTGAGTGTGACAGCTGAATGACAGATTTGCCCATCCCCACACAGAATGCCAGTGCATTGAAGGTCTTGGAGCACATTCTGTGATGTAAGCTGACCTGTGAGACACTGACCAGTTCAGTTGGGCCTCTCCTGCTGCCCCACATGCCCTGTGGCAGTGGGTCTGATGGGAAGTCTCAACTCCAAGACTTCTTGTGTGGGGCTTTAGGGCAAAACGAGGTCTCCTTGAGTCTGCTCTGCGGGTAATCTCCAGCCTCTTTACTACTCAGTGTTCACTGACCTTGCACTTGTTCAAAACCCTTAGGTCATGCCAATGCTGTAATTTGCTTTATAATTATTTTTACATGATTTTTATTTACATGTTGTTAGCCTCCTTGGTGGTTTTTTTTAATAAAGGAAAGACAGGATAATTTTTTATTGAAGAAAAATAAATAAAATCACAAGTCCATTGGCCTACATGTTTGATTCAATTACAGTTTCACCGGCTTACATGTTCAAAGGCCTTTAGTAATTAGGATTACATTGCCTGCTAAGAAGCTGATCTCTAATTAAGATGTCAACTCCTGGAACGTTAGTCATCAATAATTTCATTTCCAGAGTTTGCCACATGACAAAATGTTGCATTTTCCATATCCGGACAACTCTTCTATTCATCACATTCTGTTAATCTGATCTGATTTGTTTTCCTTTACTATTACCGCCGAGTTGATTTTGGGTACCCTAATTTGATAAACATCCAGCAGCATCTACTGCTTGCTATATCCCTTTTAAAACCTTTGACTCCAATGCTACGTCCTAAACTTAGACATTTAAAAGGAAAAGGGGTGGGTGGAAATAACCACTAATCGTATCCAGCCAGAAGCAAGCGGGTTGTATTTGAAAGGCTTTCAAGCTTCCCACAGTGGATTGTTCCTCTTCAGCTGTCAGTCATCCCTGTCAGGAACCTCACTGTGCAAGCTGTTTCAGAAGCAACGTGACCTCGGCAGCCAGGATGTTGGAGCAGCAAAAGGCAAATAGTCGCTTAGATCTCCAAATCCTTAACTAGGATAAAAACAGATGTCTACATGTTCCAGCCACATGCTCACTGCTTCCTCCCTGCTCCCCTGTTCCTCACCTTCATTTGAAAAGAGATGCACAGGTACTGAGAAAAGGCAGGAGACTTTGAGTGCAGCAGCACATAAAAGAGGCTCTTTTGCAGAGTGAAAGCGGGCCCTGATAAATGCTCACAGAAATCTCTGATCTATTTTTTCAAGGGGAGCCCATTTCCATAGTCTCCAGATGTAACTTATTATTGTGTGGTAACAGCAAATCCAAAGCTCAGAGGTGATGCCAGGTCATAGAAGGGCGGGGGAAAGCTCTATTTATGCATTTGTCTCATTTCTGCTAAGATGGGCTACCTTTCACTTCCATTTCTTGCCCTGCTTTGTTCCTGGGTGAATCTGGTGTCATGATAAATTTGCTTGCTGCCTTTTCCCAGGTATGTGTTCTCTGTGTTTCTATTTTTCCTGCAATGCTTTGGTGCCAATCCAACTTGCAGCTTTTCTTGATAAAACAAGTGTATTAACAAAAGATGAAAATCAGCCGGATTGAAATAATGATAATAGATAGTGATAGTGAAATAGTGATAGATGTGGGGAAGGAGGGGATAACTGTGGGGGAAATGTGGGGTGGAGGGGGGGAAAGATGCTATAGTTCAATGGCTCCCATTTTTTTTTCATGCCACAGCTTCCATAAAGGCATCCTCAGTGACCCCTACCCTGCTCTATAAAAAGCATTATTCAGAACAGCACTTTGCACAACCCACTAAGAAAAATAATAGCATAATAAAATTCATAGCAGTAACAATTAATTGCACATTTGTTTAAAAGCCAATTAAAACGACTTAGTTTAATTCAACTCAATTGACGAACTTGATCCAGTAATACCAGCTTTTCAATGTCTGATAGACATTTACACCTCCAGTGACCACCTGCTGCTTTCCTGCCTCTTAGCATTCCCTCAGGTAATCCTACCAACCCCCAGGGGGGGCTTCCACCCACTTTGGTAACCACTGATGTAGTTGAAGTCTGAAACCAGCACCCTCAGAGGTAGTAGTGATGGACAGCAGAAGCAAAAACCTACACAAAGTAATCAATATGTAGAGAGTAAAACTCAACAGAGGATAGAAAGCATGCAGGGCAAGGGTGGGGAACTTGGCCCATGGACTGAATGCTGCCCTCCAGCCTTCACTACCTAATCTTCAGGACTCTTCCCAGGCCACACCCCTCCTCTCAAACCACACCCTTCACTGGACCTGCCTTGCACCTTCCTTGAGTGTTTTTGCCTGGCTGGAATGTGTCCTGGAACTAAAACATATCTCCTCTCAGTCTCCACTTATCCAGGCTAAACAGATCCAACTTCTTCAAACGTTCCTCAAAAGGCTTGGTTTCCAGACTTTTGGTCATCTTGGTCAGCCACAATCCCCAAAATGCTCACACTGAACTCAGTAACCTAATCTGAATGTAACCCAGGATGAATGATCTGTGAAATGGAATCCATTCAGAGAATACAAAGCTGTGTGAAGGACGATAACAGGAAATGCTACCAGCCACATTCCAAGTTTCCCCAGGACTGATATGTCAAGGAACTAAACTTCCCATCCCTGCAATTGTATGATAAAGACTCAGATGAGTTAAGGACCATGTCCCTGATGTTGCAATGCACAGTACCTATTATTAGCACTGCCAGTCTGTCTCAAAGCCCAGAATTTCCAACAGAGGTTCCAGCAAAAGGGATAAAAGCATGGCAGGCATTTGGGAAGATTAAGAGGAGGCCAAAGGGTTTGGGGTTTTTTATGACAGCTTTGAAAGATGGAGTACCATTCAGAAACCCCATCAGTACATCCTCCCAGCTGCTAAAGGTTGGTGTTAGTATTCGCCTTAGGCACAATGAAGTGCTCTTAGCTGCTTTCCCTGCTGTCACATCCCATAAATTAGTCAGTGGCTTTATCTGGCAATTGTTTTGCGATCTGCTGGCGGATTTCCCAGCCAAAAAAAGGGTGTCTCAGCACTTAGGCTGCCCAATCCTTAGTGAGTCTGACATGCCAACAGTGTTGGATTACTCAAGAGGTAAGCTAAGCATGTGCTCAGAGTGCCTTATTTTCAAAGAAAACACAAACCTTGGGTAAGTACCTATAACTATGGAATCTCATACTGCTGTGGAGATTGGGGTGGCATGTAACAATCCATATACTATTTAACATTATTATTCTGTGCTTTTCAAATGTATTAACGTGTGTTTTTATTGAGGCTATTGTCCATTGTTATAAAATGATCTGCTGGCTGAAAATAAAGAGATCACAATGACTTGCTTTTGAATGGACACCTGTAGGATTATGCTGTGAATCTCAGCATTTATTGTCAAGTTGACCACAGACACAAAACATAGCAATAACTGTAAAGCTGTAATAAAAAGGGGAGAAGTGAATCAAATTTGCAGGGACACCACTGGATCTCAGAGTTATCATTCTGCCATGATGAGGGATTGATTTTCACAAAAGCAGCTCTAACTTTTACCACCAGCTATGCAAACGATGCCACATAGCAGGTTGTAGACAGGATTTACCCCCTGTAATGAGTTATTTGATTTTCTTTAGCAATGCCCAACATTTCAGTGTACAACAAGAATAAGAAGAAAATATCCAGTACCGAAAGAAAAACCAAATGATCATATACTGTAAGTATTAAAAAGAAGGCTTGTGCTCTCTTGAAAGCTGCAGGGGGATGCTTTAAGAACCATGGGCTAGCCTTTTGGGGGAATAAAACTATGCTATTCTACAGTATGCCTGGCTTCCCCAATCCAAGTCAGGGCCCACTTCAGAATGGCCCCAGTCTGACTCAGGGTGATCTGGGACCTTTAACCAAAACAGTTCTTATATAAGTTCTTATATATATATATATATTTTTTGGGGGGGGTTGTTGTTAAAGATTTTCTTGTTTTACAGAAGTATGTGTAATCTCTCTCGTATTTTTTCCATGTAACATTTTTACAAATCCGTTTCATTTGTTGAGACATTAGGGGGAGAAAAGAAAGGGGTGGAGGGGGGGAGAGATGGTTGGGGGTGGGATCGGGTGGCAATGTTTCTATTATGCTTAATGTATGTAGGGTTTGGTGTCAGCATTGCTCGTGCTGTTCACCTTTGGCAGTGAGAGAGGTTGGGGTTGGCCTAGGGTGTGGTTGTTTGTTTGTGATTGGCTGTGGTGATCTTTGTTTTCGTGTGTGAGTGGGGTGGGTGGGTGTTTTGGATCAGGTTAGCCATATTGATTTGTATGCTGTTGGTGGATTATTGTCATTGTCTTGTTGGGCTGTGTATGTGATAAAGGGGAGCCGTACCGGGGTAAAGTTGTCTTCTTCTGTTTGTCCCCATGTCAGTTTCAGTTTATTGGTTAATTTTTCTAGTAGGGCTGTTTCCCATACTATTTGGTACCATTGGTCCATGCTTACTCCTGACAGGTCTCTCCAGTGCTGAGAGTAGGTGGGTTATGAGTTCTTTGTGGTGTAAATGGGCACTGTTGTCTTGGCCAATTCTGGGGTGATGTCTAATACAGTACTTGCTTAGTTATTTTACATATTTCTCGTGTGGCTGAGACTATCTGGACCTTGAGGTCCTCAGCAGAGGACCTCCTCTGAGCACACACCACAAGAACAAAAAGGCGGACCCTTTTCAGGAGGCTCACCATCTGGTAACTGCTGTTCCCAGTGAAGTCTGCCTAGTGCTATACAAATATGTGCCTCTTTTCCATGCATTTAAAATTTTGGCTGCTGGTGGTATTTGCTGTTGGGACATTTTATGGTGGCCTTGTTGTTTTTATTTCAGAAAGCAGCACAGCTTCCTACCAGCTACACTTCCTGGAATTCCTTTATATTCAATCGACAGGACTTGCGTTGTGTAACATAATGTCCATTCTGCATTTGTAGTTCCTTATAGTGTGGCAGCACAGGTGATCAGAGAACTCTCTGCCTATTGATATTAAGGGTTTGTCCATCCTTCTGCACGTCCCATGCCTGTCCAAGTGGTTTTGCCTTTGCCCTACTACTTTCCCCCAGAAAACCCACTTCTTAGCACTAATCAGTGGCAATCTGCAGAAAACTTGACTGCCATTTGTTCTGATTCAGCACTAAACCAGAGGTTTTCCTGGGGGAAAGCTTCCAGGCAAACAGCAGTGTGGCAAACAGAGCCCTAAGCAGGCATCCTCCAATTATTGTTTTAGATGCCTGAAAGCATTTCAGTTTTGGCAAGCCCATCCAGACACATGGTTTAGGTACCTATATTTATTTTAAAATTGTTATTGTTTTTTGTTTTGTTTTTAAGGACAACCCTTTTAAATCTATTTGTTTAAATGGGTTTGCGGGTTTAAGACATATTTTATGTATAATTTTATTTGTACACCGCTTAGAGAACTTTATGATCAAGCAGTTTATACATCTTCCCCGATATTTATAGTACACGCCACCCCAATCTCCAGGAACGTACCCAGAGTTTCATTTCCTTGGAATGAAGGTCATCAGAGATTGTGGTGCTTTAGGGTATATATACAACCTGAGCATAAGATGCTCACAGCATCAACAATCCAACAGATAATTGCCTCTGTTTTTGGCAGGCACCAAAAAAGAGCACAGGAGCCTGCTTGATATCCATAGGCAGGGAGTTCCAAAGTGTAGGCACTGCCACACTATAAGAATGTGCTCTTACAAATGTGGAATGGGTATTATGTGGCACCTCTAACAGTGCCAGCCTCCACTTACAAGTTCATTATTTAAATTATTTGCATCTTGATGCTGCTGTGGTACTTGTGTTTCTCCCATCTAAACTGTTACCACAGCACATATAATATATTTTGCAGCAGGACAAAAACATCTCCCCCATTTAGAGACTGAGAAGGCTGCATTACACTGAGTCTCCATCTAGGAGAGACACTATAGCTCAGCTGATTTGAGCATGATGCTGATAATTCCAAGGTTGTAGGTTTGATCCCCTTAAGGGACAGCTGCATATTCCTGCATTGCAGAGGGTTGGAATCGATGATCCTCAGGATCCCACCCAACTCTAAATAGACATGAGCAGTCTCATTAGAAAGGTCAGAATCATCTATTTTCCCACCAGTGTTTATTCAGGGTCTCAAGCAGAGGCCTTTCCTAATAACTGCTACCTGATGCTTGGAGCTAGATATCTGGGAGTGAATCTATGGCCTTTCCTACCAGCCTGGAAGGTACTGATCCATCAAGAAAATATTTTCCTGATCCATAAGCACCCATAAGCAAAAGCTCATCTCATAAGACATTTTGGCACCTGAGGTGAATTGCAGAATGCCACCCCGCCCTCCTCCACCACAGAAGGGGTGAGTGAAGAACTACATCAGGAACAAGAGAGGGGGGGAGTCTACACTGAGAACACAGCTGTGAGGAAGCCAGCAGCACTTCCTATTAGCCAAGAAGCTGCTATAGATTGTGCCACAGCTGTCATCATCACCACAGTCATGGTGGCAGCAGCAGCAGGCAATGCATTTCTTGGAAGCCAGATCTGCTGCTGCTGTGGATCCTGACCCCTGAGGTGGTTGCATCATGGTTGGGCCAGCCCTGTTCATAATCCAGAACACGTAACTCACAATGTCCTGATGCTGGACTCACAAGACCATCCTTTGTGACCCGGGAGAAAGAGAGCGCCTGGAAGCTGAAATAAAGATGCAGTTAAGTATTCTTGGCAGGAAGAGTCGTATGAAGAGTTCTGTCCTATTTTCAGTACAAATGATCTTGAGTCAGCCATTGTGGAAGTATTGTGTCCCTGGGGCTGGTAATGAATATAATCCAACTAGTATAAAAGACGGCAAGAAGTGTCCTGTGGCCCCTCTTGAAAGCCAGCTGGGAGAGGAAAGAATGAGATACAGATGTATCATACACTTGATGCCTTTTCCAGGAGCTCAGGACAAGCAAAATTAAAGGATGCGAAGCAGATTGTTTGAAAAGCCATTAGAAAAGCTGAGCATCTCTAGGGAAATAAGAACTGATTGAAAAGGCCAGTCCTGGGGGCCCATTATTTGTTCCATTTTATTTCTACTCCCACTTAACCTAACTAGAATGCTCACAGTTACAATATTTAAGCTTTGCTTCCCAGCTTTCTCCAGTGTTTATCACCTTTCCACATCAAGATATCTGCCTGCTGTTAGAACTGAGCTGTACACAGTCCTCTTGTAGGAGCTATGTTCCAGTAGTGTGCAGCGGCAGAGGCAAAAATGGAGGTAAATTTCACTTGCATTTAGTAGGCTACACACTCACACACTCACACACTTTCACACAATCACTTCTGTCCTTTGTCCAGTCATGCCAGAGGCATTATCAGAGTTCAAGGACACATTCAAGTCAGGCAAAAATAGTTCTCCTGTGAATACCCCAAGGAGCTACCCCAATAATAAATAAATTCACACAAGACACGGAACTTAGTTTTAGGTTATTGGCATAATTTCAGCCGCAACTTTATTGATTACAGAAAGTGAGTGGTTTGTTTAGGCATTGGTTCGACTAGGCTGTGGCTGACATCAGCAGGACATAGTACTGACGACTGGGCCCCACCATATCGTCTGTGCAGGTAAACACCATGGGGGTACGGCTCCGTGACTCAACTTCACCCCAGACTCTGGCATGGTCCAACCCCCTCCAAAAGGGGCTGACAAGCACGGCGAGTCCCTGGATTCCTTTAACAGAATACCTCTTGCTGTTGGAGGGGTTACAGGTTCATAAACCACCCCTCCAAACCACCATTTAACTAATGCCTAACCGCCAAACCTTACAAGTTGTGACGATTTGCTACGCGGCAGGCAAAACCCAAGTGGCACCTGCCAATCAGCCAAATGGGAAAATTCCTACCGGACCCCTGCCCCAACAGCAGACGACCCATGACAGCATAGCAAAGTCAAAGCAAGGCCCTAAATATAGGGGTGGGTGGGTGGGTGAACCGGTGCACAAAGCGAAAAAGAGGAAGCTCAACGCAACGTGCAGTGGAAGATAAAGATCCCTTGGTTAATTCACAAAATTCCCATTGGCCAGATCTGCCCAGCAACCAAGGGATCTCCAATTGGGTTGTTGTGGCTGTCCAATCGCTCCCACCCACAGCAATGAGGTAAGTCCTGATGATCTCACCGCAACATGTGCCCTCTGGAAGGAGGACCCAATACAGTGGTACTACCATGGGTTACATATGCTTCAGGTTACATACGCTTCAGGTTACAGACTCCGCTAACCCAGAAATAGTACCTCGGGTTAAGAACTTTGCTTCAGGATGAGAACAGAAATCGTGCAGCGGTGGCGTGGCGGCAGCAGGAGGCCCCATTAGCTAAAGTGGTGCTTCAGGTTAAGAACAGTTTCAGGTTAAGAACAGACCTCCGGAATGAATTAAGTACATAACCAGAGGTACCACTGTATATCATACTCAAGGAGATTGTGAAGTTGGGCCACATTCGACCCCCATTCCTGAGGTTTCCCTTTCCTGATAGAGCCCCTCTTTACTAGGCTTTAGGGGGATCCTAATGAATCCTTTATCTGAGTATGCATTTGGTTAATTTTGGTGAAGTGTGCTTTTAACTGAGGTTTTTCCTGCTACTATTCCTATTTTATTTGTAATTTTAAATGATGCATTGTTGATTTTATGGACTGATGTATTAAGAGTATGCTGCACTCTGCTTTGTGAAGTGGTTTGTCTTGAAAAGCAGACTAGGGAGTAAATCCTATGCATAATAAACTGGCAAAAAGCAAGGCAGTGTAAGTTACACCAGCATAAGGTTACCCAGATCCAAACCTCTTTCGGCAGTGGGGCTGCTGCTTTGCCTCAGTCTGGCAGGGAAAAACAAGCCTTTAAAACCATGTTTAATGCTGAGCTGCCAGGTCACATGACTGAGCTGAATGGGCTTAGGATGCAGCCCATCTACTCCCTTCCTGGTCCTACCCCACCACACCCCCAGAAAACCAATCCCAGAATGCTGAGCTGGCAGGAGTACATTAACACCTGAGCTGAGGGTTGAAGATTTAGTGCCAGGTGAGGCAGGAATTATCCAGCTGAGCTAGAGATTCACTGCATTTTAAGCTGATTACCCTGGCAGATCTTGTCATAGGACCAACGCTCCCCTGGTAATATATTAAATTAAATACACAAACACATATTTCCAATCAGATTCAGCAGAGTCTCATTCTTGTCCAGTATTGAACAAGATAAATACACACATGTGAGAACTGCACATTTTCTATTTGCAGCAACTGATAATGAGGGAAGCTCTTAAGAATGAATTCTGTGTCTTACTGGGGAGATTCAGAATTTTGAATTCATTTTATGTTTTTATTCATTTAAGTTTAGCATAATTTTATTTCAGAACTGCATAATTCATTTTATTTTATTTTAACATTTGCTAAAAGAGGGATTTTTAAAAAAAAGAGTGCATACTGTATTGTGATCTGCCAGGGAATTTTGACATTTTAAGTTCCTTTATGCTGCAAATAGCTTTAATTGGGTGTGAGTTAACTTTTACTAATATTACCTTGCTCTACTTTTGTTTTCTGATGGTCTGATGACTACGCACAATTAAACAGATCTGATTTGTGAGGATTGTAATCCGATACAGACCTGCCAAGGCTGTAGTCAGTGATAATTCTTTGTGTGATGTTCCTCAGGCAGATTGGAATTCCCCTCACACCTTCCACCGTGAACAGTGTGGAAGAGAGAATTCTGACAGGTTAAATTCCATTATAGCTGCCGTGCCATGTTCAATTGCATTGGGTTCCATGCCACGCAATGTGATTGAAAGTGACAGCCTGTGTTAAGAGCAGGCCATAACAGCAAGTGACAGAAATGCAAATCTCTTAGGGAGAGAAGACATTGCATCTCTTTGCTGAAGAATGGGATATGGCCACAGTGGGACAGGCTGGGTACCTGATACATGGATGGATCTTCCTTCATTTGCTGTCTGCTGAGGACATTGCCTGAGGAAGTGATATACCCAGGCCTTTCTACTGGTTGCCTCCTTGCCACCACATAGAAGGTTCTGATGACAGCAATGTTAGAAAGAGGCCTCACCGCAACCACAAGATGCCCAAGTGAAATTGGAATGGACTTGCCACTAAATGTGTGGGGAAAACAAACCGTCTTTCCAGTCACTGCTTTCATCTAAGGCAGGGTGTAGCCAATATGGTACCATCTAGATGTTGTTGGACACCATCCCCCATCTGCCCCGGCCAGCATGGCCAGTGATCAGGGGTTATGGGAACTGGCACACAACGACAGCTGGAGGACATAATAATGGCTATCCCTGATCTAAAGCATTGCTTCCATCTCCTTTTGTCAATGGAGCTCTAACTGGCTGAGATGTAGGCCAGGCCCTTTTCAGGTTGTAGAACCCCTCTAACAGCTTTGAGGTAAGTCATGAAGACTTTTGTTATTTCATTGAGCTTTTCATTTGAGGTGGGAGGCACGTGACATTTTTGTTCCACCCAGCACCTCCTGCATCTGCCACCAGGGCCAGGGCTGTGAGAGACATCAGTAGCAGCCACCCAGTAAGGACATCCTGGTCTGTGTGGGACTAGGAGATTCAGATAAGAGATTCAGTTGCAGAATGAAATTAGATGTGTTTGTGTGTGGGGTGTGTGTGTTAAAGTGTGAAGACACTGAAAGGTGCATCACATTTCTATGTATACAGAGATGCATCACACATGCACAAATTCTGAGTTACCCTATGGAATTCTTTTGCACAAGAAGTAGTGATGGCCATCAACTGGGATGGCTTTATAAGAGGACTGGACAAATTCATAGAGGACAAGGCGATCATTGGCTACAAGCCATGCTGACTATGTACTATCTCCACAATCAAAGGCTGACACAATGCATTTTGCAAAGGACAAGAAGGTGCCTTCAGAGTTTTATGTACAGAAGCCTGATTTGGTTGGCAATTGAGTATTATTCCAATGCTGGAAATGGAATAATGAGTTGTATCCAATTACGTTCTACTCAGAGTAGAATAATTGCAATTAAGAAATCTGTCATGTTAATGAACTTCAGTGGGTCTACTCTGAGTAGGACTAGTATTGGACATAACCCAACAGCAGCAGGCTGCATGTGAAGGGTGCAGAACAAGCCACCAAGCAGACACACAGCAGATATTGCAACTATCCAAACACCTCTTTTAAATAGTTCTCTCTATCTAATAATACAATTGTTCTACCTTCATCTGCCTCCTTAATTACTCCAGACCAGGGGTCAGAAGGTTTACCTTGCCTGGGCTAAATCACTCCCATGGAGATCCTCCATGAGCCAGACCGGCGCAGTGCAGCACTGAAAATCGCGTCTGCGCATGCCCAGATGCTGAAAATTACGCCTGCACAGAAGCGATTTCTGGTGTCTGTGCATGCACAGAAGCAGTTTCTGGAGCCTCACAAGAGAGTCCTTGCACCATGTTGTGCCAGTTTAGCACAGCGCGCTGGGACTCACTGAGCGGGCATGTTGGTTCTGGGGGCAGCTCTTGGGCCAGTTAAATGGCCTCCATGGGCTGCTTCTGGCCCATGGGCTGCACGTTGCTGACCCCTGCTCCAGACTGATCCTTAGTCAAATTGTTCAAAGCAGACTGATCTTCCTTAGACAAATCTTTTAGAAGACACTTTCTCAAGCTGTTCAGTGTCTCAAAATACCTATTATTCACATACCTGGATAAAAGGATTAGGTATGACCAGTACAAATTGACAACTTGGATGGAATTGGGCCTCTTGATTGTTACTGCCAAAATGTTCCCTTAATTTTAATTGTCAAGTCAGGCAGGCACAGTTCACACAGTTTTTCTTTCATCAAGCACCACATTTTTTCTAATTTAGTATAAGCTAGTTATTATCTTGTTTGGTTTCCCTTCAGTAGCTTTTTTTTTCTTTCACATGCTCCCAGTTATGAAAACTGGAATCAGGACCTTGAAACGTTCTTGAGGAGGTGCATTTTTGGGCTGACATTTGGGTATCAATTCCTCTTGGGGAATTTGTTTTTTCCTGTTATCAACCGAGGAAGTCCTTCAAAACAGGACCTTATCTGGAAGCCTGTCTGCTGTCAGTTGCTTAGAACATTCTTCAGCGCAATAATAATTTTGTTTGTGCTGTATTGCAAGCCTTGCTGAAATGTACCCTTTGTGAATTTGGTAATATTTTGTCTACTTTACTGTAGACCTCTTCTCATTTATACATTGCTGTTACAATTCTGTGCCTTTTAGCACTTATTTTGTGGATGATGTGTCACAATAAAAGCTTTGCAAGGAGCTGTTCCATAAGAAGAGTCTGCTGAATTAGACCAATGATCCACCTTGTCTAGTACCTGGTTTTCACAGTGGCCAAGCAGATGTCTGTGGGGAAACCCTCAAGCATGATTTGAGCACCAGAGCACTCTTCCTTCCTGTGGTTTCTAGCAACGGATATTCAGAAGCATTACAGTGGTACCTCGGGTTAAGAACTTAATTCGTTCTGGAGGTCCATTCTTAACCTGAAACTGTTCTTAACCTGAGGTACCATTTTAGCTAATGCAGCCTCCCCCTGCTGCCATGCCGCTGCCACACAATTTCTGTTCTCATCCTGAAGCAAAGTTCTTAACCTGAGGTACTATTTCTGGGTAAGTGGAGTCTGTATCCTGAAGCATCTGTAACCTGAAGCGTCTGTAACCCAAGGTATCACTGTTTTTCCTTTGTCCCTGAAGGCAAAGCATAGCCATCATAGGGTTGTATAGGGTTACCAGACGTCCCCATTTCCCGGGGACAGTCCCCGGATTTGCAAATAAGTCCCCGGACAAATTCCATCCCTGGAATGTCCCTGGATTTCATCTAAAATCAGGAGCTGCTCAGAAGTCCCCATATGATGGTGGTGCAGGGACTCTAAGATCCAGCTTCTGAGCTGCCTCCACCTTCCCTGACCCCAGCAACTAAGCTGTGAAGGGAGGCTTCATGCTGCCTATCAGAGCAGCCTCCCAACTCCTACTTGATTGCAAGCAGAAGCAGGGCAGGGATCTCTCAGTTAGGCAACGGGAAGCCTCCCTTCCCAGCTGAGAGATCCCTGCCCCTCCTGCTTGCATGCAAGTAGGAATGGGATTGGAGCTGCTCCAATGGGAAGGGAGGCATTGCGCTGCCTGAGCCTTGTCGGTGCCACCACTCTTGGCCCTCCTCCTCCGCCTTCCATGCCTGACGCATTGCACACCACTCCCCACCACCACCACCAATGAAGAGCCAACAACTCAGGGGCTGCCCAGGCTCATGGGAAAAGGAGATAGAAGCCTCGGAGGAAGGGGAAATGTGGTGGTTGAGGTCAAGGCAGTGGCCGCCCCTCTGCCACCAACATTGCTGCAGCATCAACGCCCTGAATGTGTACTATTTAATTGATTGATTGATTGATTGATTGATTAAAGTATCTCTGGATTCATTGAAATAAATCTGGTAACCTCAGGGTACTGTAGTAGCCACTGATAGCTCTCTCCTCCATGATCATATTTTAAAGCCATCCAGGTTGGTGACCATCACTGCCTCCTGTAGAAACAATTTCAATAGTATAAACTACAGTGGTGCCTCAGGTTACATACGCTTCAGGTTACATACGCTTCAGGTTACAGACTCTGCTAACCCAGAAATAGTACCTCGGGTTAAGAACTTTGCTTCAGGATGAGAACAGAAATTGTGCTCCAGTGGCACGGTGGCAGCAGGAGGTCCCATTAGCTAAAGTGGTGCTTCAGGTTAAGAACAGTTTCAGGTTAAGAACGGACCTCTGGACCGAATTAAGTATGTATCCAGAGGTACCACTGTATGTGGATTTTTAAAAGACCCTTTGAAATACCCCCCCAAAAAAGTCAAAAGGAAATCAGTTCTGACATTCTCATGATTTTCAGAAGAAAAATGTATTTTACCTAAAGCATCATAGAAGGCAACAAATTTACTTCCTGTATTTTTGTCAGATCTCACTTGTATCCTGCAAGCATACATTTCCTAGGGGAGCATGCAGGGTGCTGCACTTTGAACACTGTCCCCTGAAGCTGCACCTTAAGCTAAAGCTGGCAGTTTTGAAATACTTCACGAAATGAGGTTCCAGTCTGTGCCTTGGGCTGCTATTTAACATCTTCACATAATGAATGACAGCTCCCTTTGGGACATTTTAATGGATTCCTCAAGAAGGGCATGAAAAAAGAAATTGGTTGTAGTTGCTCAGATGTCACTCAGTGTCTTACGGAGCAAATGTTTATTTGCTGTGGCAGATCTTTCAGCAAGGAATTCAGACATGTTCGTTAAAATAAAATAAAAAAAGTTGCATACCACCCCAAACTCCAAGCTGTGCAAGATTCCAAAGTTTCCAAGCACTTGCCCAGGATTTGGTTTTCTTGGAATGAGAGACAGTGGAGACTGTGGTGTCTTTAGGATAAATGGTTTATTTAAACTGAGCCTACGATGGAGGGGCTCACAGCATTAGCATGCTAAGGTTTTGCTTCTCCCATTGCCACAGCCTTGGATTAAGCATGGCTCTCATTCTCTGGTTTCTGCCTGCAGCCTGCTTCCAGCTCACACATATAGGTGCCCCCTGCCTTTTGTCTTTCTCATGGACAGTCAGGTATGGGAGGGGGTCCACCCATTTTCCCAGAGGGCACCATCATTTCCTTTGTCAGTCCTTAGGTGGTAATGATGGCCAGTCTCTCATAAAGAAACTTGCCTGGTTAGTTCAACAATGGAGTCTTCCATTAGATTTTAACCCCGTGGATCCAGGACCACAGAAATTAGGGACTAATCTGCCCCCGAAACTCACAACAATATGTTTTTGCACTTCTTGAAAAAGTACCCACATGCTTATCGTGTCGCCTGATTTGGGAGCAATGATTCCCAAACCATGTTATCGAACCACGGCACGCTAGTGTCATAAGAAGTTGTCTCTGAGAGGTGAATTCTTCCCAAACATTGTGAATGATCCCTTGGTTTGATTACACGCTGATACATTGGTACTGATTTCTGGAACCCTAAGTGAATTGCAAAGTTTGTTGTATACTTTATTCTTAGTATTTAGTTGTCCCTGAAGCCATTACAAAAAAATAAAATAGGCAAAACAGAATCAAAACAGGATGAAATGCATTTAAAATAATTATTAAAACCAGACATCCTGTCAGATAAGAGTTTGCTCCCTTGAAGAATTTAAATTATCACACCCACAAACTTTTCTCCTTAAAATTGCAGCTCTAAAAGCAAAATAAGCCACTTAAAAAGGTAAAGGGACCCCTGACGATTAGGCCCAGACTTGTCGCCTAATAAAAAAAGTTAATCAAATACCCAATCAATCTCCCATCTGGGAGATTTAAATCTCTGAACAGGGCTGCTCATAAATTCTCATAGATTGGGCAAACCAGTAAGCAGTGGGGTAAGTCGTCAGGCACATTACTTCTGCATGAACACATGCCCTTCTCATAGGGGATCTTGGGATAGTGTCCTTCAGCTATAGCAGAGTGCATAGACTGGAGCTGCAGAGATGGAAAGGCTTTTTCCATTTGATATTAGTAGTGCTGGTTACATAGTGAGGGCGAGGAGTTTGAATGGGTAGTTTGGCATACCAAGGGGCACATTTGGACAGACAGGCAGAAGTGTTGTCAATACAAAACCCTGTTCTAAAACAGAAGATTTCATGTGGCGAGATCCCATCTCAAAGTCTAAAGAATTCAGAATGTTCAAAGAAAGGTCATGCTTATCCAGTGTGAGGTTGCTCTATTGTAGCATGTCACTAAAACGGGCCCCGCTCCCCTTTTAAATGTTAGCCATTACCTAAGGATATGCACACTGGCCTTCAATGAACAAAAGCCAGCTTCCAAACAGAAAATGGAAGACTCAGTTGCCTGGGGAGCTACAAAATAACACTAATATATTTCTTTTGGGGTATTTCCAGATTCATTTTTGTACAAGATCCCCCATTTTGTACACCATAACAGATTTGTGAAATGACTGGTTTCATAAATTTTAGCAGTTGGGACCATCTGTCTACCTCCTTTATTCCAATAGAACCTTGATAGACAGATCACTGTATTAATAGCCAAAATTTATTTCTATTTACAAAGTGATTATTCCAATTCCCAGTTGAACAAAAGCATAAAGGTAAAGGGACCCCTGACCATTAGGTCCAGTCGTGACTGACTCTGGGGTTGCGGTGCTCATCTTGCTTTATTGGCCGAGGGAGCGGGCATATAGCTTCTGGGTCATGTGGCCAGCATGACTAAGCCGCTTCTGGCCAACCAGAGCAGTGCACGGAAATGCCGTTTACCTTCCCGCCAGAGCGGTACCTATTTATCTACTTGCACTTTGACATGCTTTCGAACTGCTAGGTTGGCAGGAGCAGGGATCGAGCAACGGGAGCTCACCCAGTCACGGGGATTCGAACCGCCAACCTTCTGATCAGCAAGTCCTAGGCTCTGTGGTTTAGCCCACAGCGCTACCCGTGTCCCATGAAGTAAAGCATAAAGCTAGATATTTAAAGGATTTCACCTGCTCAGTGGGGTGCCCAGCAATTTGCCACTTGTGTTTATTTTAAACCTGTTGGAGTTTAAATTCTGAAACCAATACAGTGGTACCTCAGGTTAAGAACTTAATTCATTCTGGAGGTCCATTATTAACTTGAAACTGTTCTTAACCTGAAGCAGTGGCGTAGCGTGGGGGGTGCAGGGGGGGCCGGCCGCACCGGGCGCAACATTGGGGGGTTAGGCAAATCCACGGGTTAGGGGGCACAAATCCACGGGTTAGGGGGCGCAAATTACTTGCCTTGCCCCAGGTGCTGACAACCCACGCTACGCCACTGACCTGAAGCACCACTTTAGCTAATGGGGCCTCCCGCCGCTGCCACACAATTTCTGTTCTCATCCTGAAGCAAAGTTCTTAACCCGAGGTACTATTTCTGGGTTAGCAGAGTCTGTAACCTGAAGCGTCTGTAACCTGAGGTGCTACTGTATAATATAAGGATATTAATAATGTGTTCTGGATTTTATTTTCATATTTGCCTATTTGCCTATCCAGCCTCAGTGTGTTTGTGCATAAATTGGAATCCCGAGTGGCCGTTTGCTCCGATTGAGTGCTAAAGAGTGGGTTATCACAAAGAAAGCTCTAAGATAAAACAAAAAAGAGCACTTAGACACAGAACTGATAATGCATAAATAAACATACTGCTTGTACTACATATGTACTACATATGAAACATAGGAAGAATATATCACTGGACAAGGTACTGTAGTTATATATGTTTTTCTTGGATTTAAATGAGAAACAATAAAAATTATTGGGGGGAGTAGCAATTATACTACATTTTTATGGAGTACTTGAATATTATGGCTGGTAGCTGAGGTGGAATGAAGACCTTTATTTAACATGACATAACTCTGATAGGCCAAACATACAGAGACAATATGTGACCTCAGTAGCATAGTTTTGAGAGTGGGTTTTCAGCAGACAAACACAACATACTTTGGAGAAAAGAAAATATTTAGGTTTTGCTCTCAGGTGGGATAAATGAGGGTAAGGTGGGTGGTATCTAGCTGGCTCGGTAAAGATAGATCTCATCACACCAACCACTCAGTACTTAACCTTGTCAGTTTTCCAGTGTCCCATTACTCCTTTTAGCATACCAGCTGCCTCCACTCGCAACACTCAGCAGCAGGCAGGATGAAACTAGGACATGTTGGAGTCGAGCCATATTTTATTATAAAACTATTTTGCATAGATTTCCATATCTATATCTATAGTTGTGAAAACAGGTGCAGTGGGGTCTGCAGGACAAAAGTTATCAGTACAAGCTTATTTTACAGGGTGGGGAGAGGACTGATCTGGCCAGTTCTGACTGAGGACAAACCATATGTGTTGAGGGCAGACCACGTTTACTTGTCACATTCCGGACGTAGTGCCAGCTGATGAAAACATGTCATATGAATAAAAAGGTAAAGGTACCCCTGCCCGTACGGGCCAGTCGTGTCCGACTCTAGGGTTGTGTGCCCATCTCACTTAAGAGGCCGGGGGCCAGCGCTGTCTGGAGACACTTCCGGATCACGTGGCCAGCGTGACGAAGCTGCTCTGGCGAACCAGCGCCAGCGCAGCACACGGAAACGCCGTTTACCTTCCCGCTATAAAGTGGTATCTATTTATCTACTTGCACTTAAGAGTGCTTTCGAACTGCTAGGTGGGCAGGAGCTGGGACCAAACGGCGGGAGCTCATCCCACCGCAGGGATTCGAACCACCTACCATACGATCGGCAAGTCCTAGGTGCTGAGGTTTTACCCACAGCGCCACCCGCGTCCCACGTCATATGAATAAACATACAATAAATTGAAATAATTCACTGAGAAAATCAAACAATAAATTTATAAGAACAAAAGCCAGAGAGCAGCAAAAACACACACACAAAAAGCACCTCCAGAACTAAATCTTGACATCTGTGAAAAGGCCTAAACCATGGGTTGGCAAACTAAGGCCTGCAGGCTGGATCAGGCCCAATTGCCTTCTGGATCCGGCCTGTGGATGGTCCGGGAATTGCCGCGTGGATCACCAGCACACGCGTTCTTTCCCTCTCCCTCCCTCTCCCTCACATGGCGGCGGCACCTCCTCCCTCCCTCCTCCTGGCTTCTCCCCGCCCTGCCTAGAGGAGGAAGGGGGCTGGGCTTTGTTGGTGGCAACAGCAGCAGTGCTCGAGCAGCTGCCATTTTAAGCAGCCCCTCTCCAGAGCTCTTTCGCATGCCGCTCATTGTCCCTCCGCCACTGCCACCAGCCCCTGCCACTCACAAGACACAGGTAAGCAGCCACCGGGGCTCGTGGTGCTCTTGCATCATTTCCCCCACTTCAAAATATAGTCTGGACCCCACAAGGTCTGAGGGACAGGGGACCAGCCCCCTGCTGAAAAAGTTTGCTGACCTCTGGACCCTAAACGGTCCCCCAGCGAATGCATTTTTAAAACACCTTAAGTGCTTCCACCTTAAACTTAAATGTTTTAGACATTCCTCATAATAAAAAGGCTCAAATCTCCTGATCATTTTGATCACCCTTCTCTGTTCCATCACCGACCCAACAACAACCTTTTTGAGATAGAGCAGCTGGAAGAATACTTATACACTGAATGATGCTGCATGATTCTGATGCCTTCCAATTTCTTTTCTGTCCCTTCCTCTAAAATCCCTACCATGAAATTTCCCTTTTTTTCACTGCCACCGAACACTTCACCGAAGTATTGTTGTGGAATTCGCTCTCATGCAAGGTAGTCAGGCTATCAGTGGCTGTGATCTACCTCCACTTTCAGAGACAGAATGCTTCTGAAGATCAACAACTGGAAACTGCATGAATGGAGAGTGCTGTCATGCTATGGTCCTGCTTGCAGGCTTGTGATAGGCTTCTTGGCTGGCCATTGTGAGAACAAGGGACTGGACTAGATGGGTTACTGCCAGTGCCGGATTTATGTGTAGCTATAGCTTAGGGCCCCACTCTCTTGGGCCCCCCAAAAAAATTTAAAGGGGGAGGGAAACTGGGTGTACATTTCCAAAATATAAGATAAAAATAAAATAGAACCTACATACAGTTAGAGCTTAATAATTATTTTACTATTCATACACTTCTACTTAATTGTATTTCACTATTAATATACTTCTGAATTGTATTTCAGTTCAACAATTACTTTGATAAAATACATATTTCGTTATGTGCAAATGGCTTTAGATATCTAAGGTCCATAAATTACCATATAGCATATATTCAACACAAAAAAAACAGCGACAATTTGTTGTTGACAAAGAAAACAGCTGGACATATAAAGTAGCTTAGGGACTCATGAAACCTAAATCTGGCCCTGGTCACTGGCCTGATCCAGTGGGCTCTTCTTATGTTCTAATCTTAGTCTGAGAAATCTCCACCATACTTTTTCTGAGATAATCACGTTCAGTAAAGCCATAATGGATAACTGTGTGTTACTTTATTCTATCTTCAAAGGCCATCCCAGATGCCATTTATTTAAATCTATATATGATTGCTCTTCATTGGCCAAAGCATTGTGATCTGTGTTAATTTAGCCTACAAATTAAAGCAGTCAATAGCATTTGCAGATTTTTACTGCATTCCCCTAAGCCTTCTACCCAAAGATAAATGTTCATTTAGAGACTTGACTGGTACTTAAATATGTGAGGGGCAAAAAAAAAAAAAAGGCACTGAAATATGAATCCCAAGAAAATAATGTATTGTTTATTCTGATTTGCTTTGCAATTACTTTGTGTTATTACGGATTTAAAAGGCCTGCCAGTTAATCACACAAGCCAGTAGTTTTGTAGAACAGATTCTGTGATCTGAATGGGCATGTGCTGGCTGGCTTTGGGTGACCAATCTCAATAGGCATTGGGGAAATCTCTCCAACACGGTCAATGTTGCAACCAGGATATGCACATCACTTGTCTATAAATATTTCATCTAAAAACTGCCCAAGTAAAATGGAAACAACACCCTGTGGCAAGGATTGGATCTTCCCACATAAAGTGAAGAGGCTCAAATATAAGGTAGAATGTGAAGTATTATAAATTAGTGGTTTTCATGAAAATGTTTGCTCTTATTTGTAGAGTGCATATATAAACTAGGCAGTGTAAAGTACAAGACACAAACAATATTTTTTGGTTTATGATCTAAATTGGGAAGCGGGTGGCGCTGTGAGTTAAACCACAGAGCCTAGCACTTGCCGATCAGAAGGTCGGTGGTTCGAATCCCCACAACGGGGTGAGCTCCCGTTGCTCGGTCCCTGCTCCTGCCAACCTAGCAGTTCGAAATCACGTCAAAGTGCAAGTAGATAAATAGGTACTGCTCCGGCAGGAAGGTAAATGGCGTTTCCGTGTGCTGCCCTGGTTTGCCAGAAGCGGCTTAGTCATGCTGGCCACATGACCCAGAAGCTGTACACCGGCTCCCTCGGCCAATAAAGCCAGATGAGCGCCACAGCCCCAGAGTCTGCCAATACTGGTCAGGGGTCCCTTTACCATTAACTTTATGATCTAAATAATGTTTGGGAAGGGGAATGGAAAATGCATGACCAGTTAGATAATGATAGAATGAATTGATTCCCCCCCCCCTTTTAAATCAGGGGGTTAAATATACCAAAGGAGGAAGCAAAACATTCCAATACTGGAGAGCAACAATTTAACACAGTGGCTAACCATTTGACAATCATTTTATTCTATGATTAAGCTCTGGTAAATGCCTGAGTAGATCTCATTAGGCATGACATGAGCAACACTCAGCACAGCAACTTGGACCCAGATTGCAGGTCCATCCCAGATGAGATGGGGCAAGTCAAATCCGTTGGATTAGCAACAGAGGAGGCAGATATGCTAGATACTGATCCAGGCCACAGCATCATAAACACTGCAAATATTTGCAAAGGTTGCTATTCTAGGCAATAAGGAGATGCATCTGCTGGATTTTTTTCTTTGCTGCTGAATGATGATTTGCCTTCTTTACAACAATCAGCGCTTCTACGTCCTGTTAAAAAGAAAGGAAGGGGGGAGCGCCCAGGAAAAAAATACATTAAATAAATCACCATCATAACTGGGGAATACTCTTAAGCCCTATATCCATTTGCAGTGAAACAGTTTTTCATTCAGAGGCTTGACTGGCATTTCAGACCAATGCAGTTATCTGAGCAGAACAAAAAATGTCAATAAAAGAAATCCTAAAAATGAGCTTCATTGCCAGGAAGCATGTACTGAAGCATTATCTGGGACCATTGCAAACAGTAAGCAGACCTGTAACCTGCTGAAATTCAGTACTAATATTCTCTTTCGGCATTCCAAAATTATGATGACGGTGAAGACAAAGCCGTTATTCAGGCAAAGATTTTCCTTAGTGGATTTTAGTCTTAAAAACACATATAATATACTGACTTCCCAGTCGGTGAGTCCCATGAGAGGAAGCCTGCTCACAGAAAACAACAGCACAAGTTGCTTTGCTCAGATTTAAACACTATTGAGACCGACCTAAATGTGTGCAATGAAGACTGTGTGGTTGCCAGAGTAAAAAGATCTAAAGACTGGTTGTATCTCCATTGAATACTCTTCACTTTCTGTGGAGGCATACTAAGCTAATAATTTTGACATAGAACTTTCTCTCAATAATTGAGGGTCATCACTGATGTTTTATTATGAGCAGAAATTTTGTATGGCTGTGCTATGCACAGAACCCCACCCTACCCCATCAGCCCTATAATTTGCCTGATGTTGCCCCAGCGGCCACTTAGCTTGCCTCAGATCAAAGTTTGCTTCTCACATAAAGTTAAGATAGGGTTTTTTAATTTGGTTAGAAGGAAGTACACTGATCTGCTGTGACCCAGGGCTGTCTCTACCTGACGTGACTGAGGCCTGGATCCACCCAAATGTGTTCTATATGACTTGGGATTCAGGCCTCAGCTGAATCCAGTGCACACCCCTAGAATGTAGTTGTCAGTGCATCATTGCCAGAGAGGCATATACCTGTAGACCTCTCAGCAACATATGATGCCATCAAAGAGATATCCTTCTGGACCATCTCCCAAAACTAGGTGCTGAGAGGCAGCTGTTCTTGGGAGTTGTCACTGGAATCTCCCAACCTCAAGGCTCAATTTTGACGCATATGCTTTTTGACATCTACATGAAGCCACTGACTAAAGTCTCGGAGGGTGATGTCATTAATATGCTGGCCACATTTAGTTCTATTTCCATCATATCCAGGTGAAATGGCATTGCTCTTGAACAAGTCCCTGGTCTCAGAAAGGGACTGGATGAGGATGAATAAACATAAGCTCAGTCCAGGCAAGAGAAAGAAAGGGTGAGGGATTCAGCAGAGCAGCTGGCTGCAAAACGCCTGGTTAAAATGGGTTTGAGCTCTTCCTGAGGTATCAGGTTCAGGTATTCTTGGACACATCTTTGATCCTGGAGCTCCAGGTCACCTTTTTCAGTTATGAACACTGATATTCCTGCTTTCATTACCTCTAGATTGGATTTTGTGCTTTGTTTGGAAAGGGCAATTAATACAAAATGCTGCTTCCTGCAACCTGGCCCAGATTGGCAAGATCATATTAGAGGGATCTTCTTTTTAAAGCAATAATAACAACAACAACCATACTGTGTACCAAAGTTCTAACTCAGCTTTAAGCTTTATCCAATCTGGTGGCCCACAGATGTTTTGGACAACTCCCATCAACTCGGACCATGCTGGTTGGGGTTGATGGGAATTAAGAGTACAAAAACATCTGTTAAAACTATATTTGAGATCCACTCTTGACATCTACCTTGGGGTATGTATGTATTTCGCAGAATTGCTACCTATTAGAGTCAAGTCCTTCTCAGTTGTTGCCACCTACCCTGAGAGAGAATTGTTGGCTTCTTTTCTCATAATATTAGAACCCTGGGTAATCCAATGAAGATGAATGTTGGAAGACTCAGGGCAGACAAAAGAAAGTTATTCACATAGCACATTGTTTGTTTGTTTGTTAGATTTCTCATAAGCCATTTGCTGAAAGGTCCCAGGGCTGGTTACAAAAGTAAACATCGTTTAAAACAGATTAAAAAGTTGCAACCAATTATAGAAACAATTAAAAGCCATTCCGTATATAAAACAATTAAAGCAGTTCCATATAAGAAAACAGTAGCAACAGTTAAAAACTACTCCCCCTATAGAAGCAGTTAAAAATAGTTCCAGTACAGATGTAGACTGGTTCAAAGATCACCAGCTATGGAATTCATTTCTACAAGAAGTAGTGATGACCACCAATATCGATAGCTTTTAGAAGGGCTGCACGCACACAATACTTTTAACACATCCCCCCTCCCCAGATTGCTGGAAAGTGTAATTTACTCCTCACAGGGTTACAATTTCCTGCACCCTTAGCAAACTACAGATCCCAGGATTCTGTGCCTGTGTGCTTTAATACAATTTAATGGAGGGTAAAGTTACCAGTGGCTACCAGGTATGATGGCTAAATATTACCTGAAGCATCAGATATGCCTTTGAATACCAGTTTCCAGGAATCACAAGTGGGGAGAGTGCTTCTGCATTCAGGTCCTGCGTGTGGGTTCCTGCTGATTTAGATGGCCTTTGCTCTGATCCAGCAGAGTTCTTCCTAGTTCTTATAGGATATTTCCCCTCAGGTGGTTATTTTGGTCCCAAAACATGCCTCCTAACAGTGTAAGCGGGCTATTTTTATTTTGGAGGGGAAAAACAGACTTGGAGCCCCAATCTGCAGCATGCTCATTGCTGCTTTTTGCTTTCCAAATGAAAGCAGTACATTTGGAGAGCAAAGAGCAAACAGCTACAGGGCTATTTTCAGCAGACAACAAGCGAAGGTCTGCAGTCCAGATCATATTCTAGCCAGCCCAGGATGTTTTTACTGATAGAGGCAAGGCAGAAAACGCCACATCCCCCCTCCTCCACTGCACGCCCACCACACTTCTCCTACCTGCTGCCCAGAAGTGGCAGCCAAAGGAGGTGCCAAAGGAAGATGAGCAGGAGGTGGCTGACAAATGCAGGAGGCCGTGAGTGGCATCTCCTCCCAGCTGCCTGGAGCCTGTCACCCTGAGGCCACTGCCTCGCCTTGTCTCATGGGTGGGCTGCCCTTGCATGCCCCTGCAGCTGCTGATTCTAAAACAAAAAACTGTCAGGTTACGTTTGCTTGTTTAATTGCATGACTTAACATTGCATATTGTTTGGCCCCTGGAGATAGGTAAGGGCTTGTTGTTCTGCCGGGTCTTTGAAATGAAGATTGATATTGCTTGCTGCTGTTGCTGATCCTTAAAGGGATTCAGATTTGTGTTGGCTTTATTGCTTTTAATACATTGAGCTCCATTTTTCAAGGCTGCAAAAATCACATATCATTACATTATCTGGAATAAGATGTGATTCTTGCTTCTAGAACCCATCTGAGGATTGAGAGAAAGGAGATGTGATGAAAGGAACAGCTGACTAAGACCAGTTTATATTAACTTGTTTAAGAGATTTCTAAGCTGTCTTTCAGGGTAAAGACCTTCCAAAGTGGCTTATAAATTTAGGGTTCATTCATATGTAGGGATTGCTGCATTTGTTTTCCTGGTTATAATGCTAGTGCTTCTGTTCTGGTTTCTTTTCTTTTTTCTTTTTACACTACAATACCTGTTGCATTATGGAAACGTGGCTTTTTGATCAATATGCCACCATTTCAAGCTAAATTTCATTCACACCTGTGGATGTGGTGTGACACAACAGCACACATCATTGAACATGTCATATCACCACTCTTTATTCACATGAGTCCTTCTGTTCCCCCATGATTCACCAACAATAATGGTGGGAGAGAACCATATGCAAGAATTAGCATGCCAGAACTGTATGCCCCAAATTTGCATGACATGATCCATGAAAACTATGGGAAAATTACAGCACAAATCTCCTGTGATTTTCTGGGTTAATGGGGTTACAAATGGGACTTTTTTTCCTGGAAGCAATTAACACAATGATGAGTACTAGACAGATGCTAGATTTCCACAAGTGGCTTTTATGTTATGTCAAAGATCTTACAAAACACTGAAATGATTAGGTAAGGAAACATTAGGGAAATGAAAAAAATAGCTCTGTGTCCTTGTTCCCAGCAGGGGAACATGCACACAGCACCAAATTGAACAGGATTGAATGCTGTGCTCACCAACTAGTGATTAGGAAGCATAATCCTGCAATCCTGCTCCCTGAAGGAGTCTCCCTTGCTAGCATGATCCCCGCAGGGGACTCACTGATGAAGTAGGGCCCAGCAGAACTGAACTTTGATGGTGAGCAGAAGGTTCAGTCCTGGACTCTGCTGTGTAGTTTGGAGAGGGGGGTGCACTGTATCCATCTGCATGTTTATTAGGGTTTGAAGCTCTAATTAAACATTAGGGCTAGCCCCCAAGTCAGTTCAGGGCCTGGATCCAAGACTGGTCAGAGTAGACAGGGTTGGATTGGGTGCTGAAACATATTGGGTGGAGGAGAGAATGCACCATTGAGAGAAAGTCATAGTGGTTTTTGCAGCAACAAGAAGAATGTATAGTGGAACTCCTGCTTTGCCAACAGTTTTCCCCTCTTCACAAATGGAGAGGGAGATTCACACTATCTTACAGCTCCTGTAAAGTGATTTTTTTAAAAAATATATACATATAGAACAAACCCAAGAACAAAACTCAAAGCAGCATCAGTTTAAAAGCCAGCATAACAGTTTTAGTAAAATTCAGATTGAAGCAGAATGGAGTTTCAAGACTTTGTGTGAAAAGTTACAAAGATGGGGCCATATATATCGAACCTCCATTACGAGAAAGTTCCACTATGGGGCCACAACTGAAAATGCCTTCTCTATCATGACAGCCTGGTGTCCATGGATAGCAAGCCTGCAAGCAGTGACCACTCATATGTCCAATAAAAATGTATTTCTCTGGCTGCTCAAGAGTTTGATTAAAAGCCTGCAGTTTCCCATATTTGAGGAATGATGCCCTGAACTCCGGTTAAGTATCTCCAAACAATTTGGAATATTATACATCTCTGCTATCTTCTTCCAGAACTAGAATTCACTCAGAATGTTGAGTACTTCTCTTGCTCCTGGCCATTCTTTATGGCTCTGCTTCAGATGTGTCAGAACAAGGCTTACTTCTTTTATTGTGAGATGGTGATAAGCAAGGTGGAAAGGCACAGTGTGTTCAAGGGCAGAGCAGACCAACGACTTTACAAGGAGGTCCAAGTGCTTCCTCTCAATGGAGACTTGAGTGGGAAAGGGACATAAGGAGTAACAAATGCAACACTTTATATTGTGAGCAGAGAGGAGGCATAACTGTTAGCTTAAAAATGCAAGCCCAACTTCTCCGGCTCATAATCTTTGCTCAAGCCATAAGAAGCACAGTTCTATTCATTAATGAAATTCTGGTTCTGCCGGTCTCTTGCAATAATCACTCATTGAAATCATGCTCTTTAAATAAATGAAACAGTGTAAAAATCATAAATGGTGTGTCCCAAGGAAGCTGAAATGTTCCTTCATTGGTGTGGGCTGTGTCCCTCCAGTTTTCAATGCTTATTTTTTAGTCTTTTCAATTTTTTTAGGTAGTAAATTTGCCTGGTGCACCCCAACTGCCTTGATGGGACAAAACTCCTTTGACCCCACTCACCTCTGAGGTGAATTTTTTTTTGCTCCCCACCCTCCACAAAACTGTATTCAACTGCAGCCCCCTTCCTCCTGCTCCATCAATGAATGGGGAATAGAAAAACAGGCCTGGTTGGGAAAAGCAGGGTTGCATGAGGAGGCAGCTCTTCTCCAGACTGGGTAAACCCAAGAGAGGAACAACCATATCCCTGCTCTGTGAGAGCTTCCTGCATGCTAAGCATTCTGTCCCCCCCCCCAGCAATTATGTTGGACTGGTCAATGTGCATAATTCATTCCAGATGAATGTGATATTGGTAATTTGATAAAAGGTGCAAACTGCTATATTTGTCAAAGGTAATGTAAGAGGAAGACTGTGAGCATCCTATATATTTCTTCTTTCCCACCCTTTCCATAACACACGCCCTGCTTTATATGCTTAGATTGTGATATCACCATTAATCTTTGTGTCTTATTCGGGAAGCTCTCAGTTATGGGAGGAGTGTTTCTGCATCCTAAAATGCTCCTCCCAGTTCCGTGAAGCCCCCCTCCCCATGTGATCTCTCCGTAAATAAAGTTGAGGAATTTGGCTGGGTTCACAGAGCTGCTGCTAAGGCGGATGCTCTGGTGCGTGTGTGTGTATAGGTATGTGCGTGTGTCCTGCGTGTGATGCTATTTCATCCTCCTGGAGCCTGCAGTGCTAGAAGCGGCGCGTCTATTCAGCATTCTGTGCCTCCGGCTTCTTAAAAGAGGGAAGCGACCAGGGCGCTTACACCATCTCAGACCTCCTGCAAAATCTGCCTTCAGTATATACACAGGGAAAAGGGAAGGAACAAAAACACACAGACGGACAGAATAGCCTTGGAAGTAAGCCGTTGCTAGCCCTTGGAGGGACCAAACAGTGTGTGCATATATCCATATCTATATGTCCAAGTAAGGTAAGTGTGACATTGCTATGATTGATCAGACCACGTTATTTTACCTGGACGATGAGGGGCGTGGAGGGGTGGCTGGATGTCTCTTTATTTAAATGCAATAGTGGCTATTCCCCGATCCCTCCTCTCCCTGTTGTAGAAATGGAACACAAAGCACGTGTGATCCTTTTCCAGAAAACCTATAATCGCGAGTTGATTTCCTGCAGAAGGAAAGCCTAGGCTGATCAAAGGATTGGAAAGGACATAGGAGCGGGGGTGGTGAATGGGAGTCCAACCCCATTCAAATGTGCCTTTTGTTCGGGTTGGTGGCGTTTCGGATCTTCCCCTCCAGGAGCGTCGTCGGTTGTAAGTTGCGACGTTGCATTTCTCTACAGTATTCAATTACCGCAAGCCATCGCCTCTTTGCATACAAGTCAGGCGGAGAAGGGAGAGAGCTTCAGCACCTGGACAGCGGCAGCGGCTTCTGCATAGGAATGCCCGCGGCCAGTTAAGACTTAATGGAAGATTTATCAAAGCTCTGCTGATGACTCTGAGGCGCTCTCACATACGTTGAAATTCAGCAGCAGCCTTTTGTCTCATCTGCAGCCCGAAACGAAAGCTTCGCCCTTACTCGAAAGTAAATCCTTGCTTTCAATAGGGGCTCATGCCCAAGTAAGCCAGCGAATTTAGGATAGCAGGCTTTCCTTCTTGCACTAACACACATAGGAAAAAGCATCCATGCACAGCCATATGCACTCAGCACACACTTTATGTTGTCCATTGTTGTTATTACACTGTATTAATGTAATTATTATTTCCCAAAGTGGTTTTAAAAGCTTGCAGACGAATGGGTAAATCACTGTACCATGATTATATTGAAGGCCATTTCCAAAATTATCCATTGTCTGCATTGGAATTAAGACTGTAATTGGTGCCGTGAAGTGACCTGCTTCAGGCAGCACCACAAATGAGGAGGTGGGGATAAATGAAGGCAGGAATTGGTGCAGAAATACTTTTCAGAGTGTTAGCCCTAGCGTGGCTGGTGGTGCGTTCAGGCTCTGCTTGAGGCAGCGAAAAGGTCTAGCACAAGTGGAAAGCAATTCCATGTTCATCATGTGTAAGGGACAGCATTTTCCAACAGGTGTACATTCAGCAAACAATATGTGTGCATGTCTGTGTGAAGATCCTCACTTGTAAGTCTGCCTGTGCTTTCAGACTTTTATGCACTGTTGCATTCACTCCTACAGTGCAATGGTAATTTATGTGATGGTGAGCAAAAGGCAAAAATGTGCCACCTTATGCATCTTATCATTTCCTCTCTGCCTCCCTTCTCAGGTACAGGTCAGATAGAATATAGCTTAAACATATATTTTCTAAAATCAGACACAGAGAGAGATCTCGCTTCAGGCTTCCTGGGGATGGGAAGCTTTGTGGAGGCTTTGTTCTTAGTTCTATCAGACTTCAGCTCCAACAGTCTCAAAAGTCGAGGACCAAGTCACAGACTTTCTGCATATCCTGGAAAGTCCAAGTATCATAGCCACTGCAAAGACACACATTATTGCTTTCCACCAGGTCTTGTAAATTCCCCTGTAATGTCTACATTAGTTTTATGCTTGTGTTGGTCATGAACAGTTCCTGGAAAGGAATTGTTTCTTTGAGAATGTCTCTCAAAGAAGTGAATCTGCAAGATGCAGTTTTTAAAGGGAAAGTATATGTACAGTGGTACCTCGGGTTACAGATGCTTCAGGTTACAGACGCTTCAGGTTACAGACTCCGCTAACCCAGAAATAGTACCTCGGGTTAAGAACTTTGCTTCAGGATGGGAACAGAAATCGTGTGGCGGCGGCAGCGGGAGGCCCCATTAGCTAAAGTGGTACCTCAGGTTAAGTACAGTTTCAGGTTAAGAACGGACCTCCAGAACGAATTAAGTTCTTAACCCGAGGTCCCACTGTATATGTATAATTGTATATTAAAGTGGTCCAAAGTGGCACAAGGAATGTCTATGTTATTTGCAACCATTTCAAGATGAATGGCAAACATTCCCCCCTAAAATGGAAATTAAAATGCTTAAGGAATTTACTGTGACTCCTTTCTATGATTTGTTATGGCACAGCAATGCTGTTTCTCTCTCTCCCTGCATGCATGTTAGGCAGCGCAATCAGGACTTAAATTGCAAAGGTTCACAGCAGCACTGAATGGAGCTCGCAAGCCTTTCTTGGCATTAAATAACCCTTATTTTGTTAATCTATGGGCTTATATAGGCATAGAGGTTGAACAGCAAAAAAATGTAAGATACAGTAAGTGTAATGCAGCTCTCTTGTCATTTGACCTTGGAAAATGGAAGGATTCCTGTAAAGATTTCTGCTATGTATGGGAAACACATGGCATATTGCAACATGGACATGTGAAAGACAGGTGTAATTCAGGGGGTTTGTGTCTACTTAGAAGTAAGCCCCATTTATTTCAGTGGGACTTAGTCCAACGTAAATGAATGTAGGGCTGCTGCATTGCTCTGTAGCTGAACAGTACAGTATGTTAGGTTTCCTGTGCTGGGATTAAGTGATTGAACCCAAGCAGATACGTACAATTGCAAGGAGAGCAGATGGGTTTTTTGCCTTAGGCAATTTTCAGAGTGAACACCAAAGATTATAAAGCTAAAGACATTACATAATTGTGAAACTGCTAAATCTGTAAAAGATTGATGAGGCTTTATTAACCTGCAAATTCCTGCAACACAGGAACTGCAGTTCAGCATTATTCTTTTTTATTCATTATTATTGTTTTGCAAAAACTATCTTCTACCTAGGGTTGTCCATTTGCAACCTGGACACTGGTTGCTGTGTCTTCTTCTTTTAAATCTCCTGATTCAGCAGGAAGCATATTATTTTTAAAAGGCAAAAATTTAAAGTATCAACCAAAAAAGGTAAAATGCAGCATAAAACTTTACTTTAAGAAGTATTTTTATTTGTTAAACCTGATTATTCTCAAATATTTTTAGAATACCCAAATATTTGCTCAGTATTTGCCCTTTGATTTCAGTTTCTCCTAATATACACATTTTGTATGGAATGTATACATTTTTGCAAGCAGTTTTTCCTAACGTAATGCATTGTTGTATGCTATTTGCACCCATATACACATTCTTTTGCACACTTTGCCGCGCAATTTTTTGCGCACATTGCTTGGAGAGCTGCATTGCAAAATTCAAGGAAGTGAATGATGGCTCTGTTTCAGTTTGCCTGTTGTTTCAGGAAATTCAAATGAGATAATTTTGCATATGCAAACTAGAAAAAAATTCTCATCCATTGTTACTGGTGATCAAGAATGATGGGAGCTGTAGTCCAACAATAACTGGAGGGCAACGGAAACAGGTTCCACACCTGCCCACTCTTGTCACACTACAACTCTACACTAAGACTTGTCTTATATGAAACAGCTGTAAGAACAAACCAACACTGGCCCATCCAGGTCAGAATTGCACTGCCTGTTCTGGCAGCAGAGCTCCAGGGGCTTAGGCAGCCTGACATTGGAGATCCATGGAGCAGGTGCAGGACCTGAGCCTTCTGCATGCAGGCATGTGTCTGTCACGGAGCCACAGACCCTCCCACTATTTTTTAAAAAAAAAGCTTCTCAAAAATGTAATCTGAAAAGCAATTTAATGTTCCGGAGTGCAACTTAATGAAGTTGTACACTGCCTCGCATTAAGAATAAGTTGAGGCTTATTTGTTAGGGAGGCTAAACTCAGGTAAAGGACCCCTGGACAGTAAAGTCCAGTCAGATTTGATTATGGAGTGCAGCACTCATATCTGCTTTCAGGCCGGGAGAGCCAGCGTTTGTCCACAGATAGCTTTCTTGGGACACATGGCCAGCATGACTAAACCACTTCTTGCACACGGAACACCATGATGAGTGCCAGAGCCCATGGAAATGCTGTTTACCCAAGTCAAAGATGCTGACCACCACACCACCATAGTATCTCAGTATTGTGAATCAACACAGTTGCCTGCCCTTGTGGGTGTGGCTATAATGATGAGCTGATTCTTTTCACCATCATTGTGAAGCTCTTTACTTCTACACTGTGTCTTGATGAAACTGGAGCTGTTTAACATCCTATTGGTTCCTCTTACAATCTTGTCCTGGGAGGTGATGAGTCAGTGCAATCAAAAATCAGTGTTTTTGGATGGAATAAGGAGGCTACAAGGGATCCCATTACCACAACTACATATCACCACAAACACTTTATCTGTAACAACAGTTCAGTGTATAGAATAATTAAATAAAAGAGGAAAATATATAAATTGAAGCCTCTTAGCATTTTGAAAACCAGTTCTCGTTGGATGGTACAAAAAGTGTCAGGAAGAAAAGAGGGAACTTATATTTAAATTATATTTTTGCTGGTATAGTTCTGGGCCTCGTTGGCGGGGAAAACAGCTTTCTGTTTTGAATCAGAGAGATAAGAAGCAAAATTCAAGGTCCTCATGGTGACAAGGAACATAGCTTTAAACAAATATATAGAGATGGGTTTCCTGTCGTACAGACCTGCCTGCGTGCTAAGATCTGCAAAGGAGGCTGTGCAGGCAGTTCTGCCACCCTGCAAGGGTCTGGGGGCAATGGTGCATTTGGGGGGCGGATTTTTCTGTGGTGGTTTTCAGACTGTGGAATGCACTCCTCTTGGAGGTGCATCTGGGCTCATCACTATATACATCTCAACATCACCTTTTCAAACAGGTCTTTGGGTCTGGAGGAGGAGTTGAGAATAGCCCTCCCACTGTAGGGCTGTTCCTGTTTCTGACTGCTGTTGATTCAGTTTAATCTGTGGTCTAGAAATGATTTGAGTATTATATAGTTGTTGTACTGAGTTTTATAGTTAAAAAAGGTAAAGAATCCCTGGATGGTTAAGTCCAGTCAAAGGCGACTATGGGGTTGTGGTGCTCATCTCGCTTTCAGGCCAAGGGCTGTCCACAAACAGCTTTCCGGGTCATGTGACCAGCATGACTAAACTGCTTCTGGTGCAACGGAACACCGTGATGGAAGCCAGAGCACACGGAAATGCCGTTTACCTTCCCGCCGGAGCGGTACCTATTTATCTACTCGCACTGGTGTGTTTTCGAACTGCTTGGTTGGCAGGAGCTGGGACAGAGTAATGGGAGCTCACTCCATTGCAGGGATTTGAACTGCCGACCTTCCGATCAGCAAGCCCAATAGGCTCGGTGGTTTAGACCACAGCACCACCCATGTCCCTACTGAGTTTTATGTAGTCGACCCATTGACCACATAGTGAATAGTGAGCAATAAATAAAATCCTAGAAGATATAAAGTAAGCAAAGGAAAGAGTTGTACATGTCGGCCAGGAGTCATATAGGACTTAGAATTTACCATATGGGGATAATATTGCTGTAGTCAAAGATCTCCAGAAAGGCATTGCATCTGCCTTGAATTCAGAAGCCAGGCAAAGCATCATTCACCTTATCAATTACTATCATTCTTAAGTTTATCCATATATGCTTTTTTCCTCGAGCATTTCCTAGAGTTGGAGGCACTTGGCCTCAAACCTCAATTACCCATGTTCTGCACCCATGAAAAGTACTAATAAGGTTCCCCACCTGCAAGCTTCCTAAATTCAAGGTGGCTTTGGTCATTATTAAAAGAAAACATTGCAAAATACAGTGGCAAAGCATCTAGGTTAACCTTCCTTCTGAAATGTCTTTATTTTTTTGCCATCTTTCTTACTGGCAATGAATTACTCATTTACATCTGTTAACATCAACAGAATGCTAATCCCTAGTAAACAGTCATTATTAGAGCCAAAAATCTCTTTGGATGTGCTGTTAATTAGCAAAACAGAAACCCACTCCGTTCCTTGGAAGTCTGAGTGCCAAAGATTTTTTCATACATATGGTTCATTCCAAATGCATCTAATAAATCCTTATGTTTAGAGGAAGGTGTGGCAGCCAGTCATCAAGATTTGAACAGAATGCTGGTCTTGAAACATTTCAAAGAGGCTACCTGTAAGATTAAGGGTCTGTAGCTTAATGCAAGATTATAGGTTTGAATGCAGTGTTTGTGGTCCACTCCCTGGCTTCTGCAGTTAAAAAGCCTCTCTGACACCTGAGAGAGCCAGAAAGATCGCTGCTGCTTGAGTTCATTGATCACCACTGCTGTTGGTCAGAATAGAGAGTCTAGGATGAGGTGGAAAAGGTGGTCTAAGAGTCACACAGTATTTAAAGCTGCACAAAATATCCACTAATTTCAATATTCACTTTGAAACATTCAGCACAGGACAAAATTACACCCTCTGCTCCCCCCCCCCCCAAAATCAGAATGTTGATGCTATTCTGCAACCTTTTGTTTCCCTGGCTGCTGCGGCTGCTGTTTCTGTGTTCTTCTTATTTGTCCACACTGCCCTGGCCTCACTTGCCCACACTGCCATTGGCTATGGTGTCTTACATTATTAGAATTGCCCCCACCTTATGATTAATAACACATGTGGCATGTTCCACACCACAAAGTGTATCAGCCATATTAACTGACTTGTGAAGAACCGTGACATCACCACGTCAGACTGCAGCTTTAAGAACTTTGACAGCAGTTGAAAGTGAATGTGTTGGCAAATGAGGACAACACCAGTGAGGTCAAAGGAAGGGCGAGAGAGACTAGCTATTTAAAGAAACAGCACAGATGCAGAGCTATTTAGCACAAGCACCCCAAATGTGACTTAAAAATTCGTAGGTTAAAAAAAAAAAGTAGTTCCAGTTCAAGCCTAGAAATGAGCTCAGAGGATGGCCATTTTTCTTCCCCAGAGAAATACGGTAGAGATGGGCATTTTGAGTGTGAGAAGCAACATAGTCCATCAATGACACTGCTGGTGCATGCACTGGGAGAGTTAAGCAAATTTAAAATTCAATACATGGCATGGTGTAATGAGCACATAGGATTAAACACTACAAATCCTCCTAATGAGTTGCTCAGAGTTGCAGGAAGCTGCAAGGCAATTCTGGAAGTTAAATGAGGTGAGTAGGGACTGCCTTGTGTCCCTCACATGGCTCCAGCACATGCACATGGACAGGGCTTGAAGTCTGCGTAGATTGGAGTTTATTGTAGCACTTAAGCTGTGCTACAAAGGAACAAGCCTTCATCTGAGGTCACCGAGGTAAAGGGACCCCTGACCACTGGGTCCAGTCGTGACCGACTCTGGGGTTGCAGTGCTCATCTTGCTTTATTGGCCGAGGGAGCCGGTGTACAGCTTCTGGGTCACGTGGCCAGCATCACTAAGCCGCTTCTGGTGAACCAGAGCAGCACACGGAAACACCGTTTACCTTCCCGCCGTAGCGGTACCTATTTATCTACTTGCACTTTGAGTGCTTTCAAACTGCTAGGTTGGCAGGAGCTGGGACCAAGCAATGGGAGCTCACCCCGTCGTGGGGATTCGAACTGCCGACCTTCCTAGGCTCTGTGGTTTAACCCACAGAGCGCCGTTGATTAACAGCTGGGTGGTGTTTCCTACCTGTCAGAGGTCCACTAGCAGTGGAGAAGCTCAGAATCCAGCCCACTAGTTAGATCCTGTTCCCCATTCCAAGTTTAATGGAAAGGAAAACACACACACCATCCTCAGCCAGTTTGCTGCAATAAAGAACTCAAAATCCTGCACCCACTGAAATTCTAAACTATTGTAACAAAACAATCCAGTTGTGTTTTTCACCTAATTTATGCCTTTTTCTATACTAATTTATGCCTTTTTCTATACATAGGCAACTGTTTACAGAAGTCGCAAGCTATGAGGTCAACTCTTTGCTTCCACATCAAGAGCTCTGGGGTGAAAGAAACACTGGAGCCTTAAAGAGCCATGGAAAGCGAGTGTGCCGAGTTCCAAAAGGAGTGAAGAGAGCAGAGGTACTTTAATATATGCATGGAAGCCACAGTGCTGGAACTGATCATAATATTAACCATCTTTGGAAGAACCAACTTCTGCGCCTCATTGAGGAATCTTTGATTGTGAGCTTCTCTTATGAGTGATGAAACAAAACCCAATTCAGAGTGGAAGAAAACTCAGACAACAACTGTCCACTATGGCTGATGTAAACTTGTTTTCTGTTTTAGCCTTCCACACCATCTTTTGCTGTGAATAAGTTACTACATTTTCCTGGTTAACCATCCAGGACATTAAAGAATAAGAAAGTGGTTCTCAGTTTTACAACAGAATCTTTAGGGAGGGGCTGTAGCTCAGTGACAGAGCATCTGCTTTGCATGCAGAAGGTCCCAGGTTCAATCCCCAGCATCTCCAGATAGGACTACAAATGTGTCCTGTGTGAAACTGGTTGCTGCCAGTCAGTGCAGGCAATACTGAGTTATATGGACAAATAGTCTGACTTGGTGTAACGTGGTCTCCTTTGTTCCAGAGACAATAATACACACCATTTGGACATAAATGAGGTTGGCTGCCAGGCTTGTGTGAGTGACTTCATGAACAGAACTGTGTCCTCCTAAGACGTTGCCTCATGATCATAGGAACTTGCAGCCCGTTTCTTCAAAAGCATCTCTGACTAAAGTGCTCCTACAGAATTCCAATGAGGTCCAAATTCAGTGACACTCCTATCCCTGCCTTTTTGGCATCCAAGGAATATGAGACTTATGCCATCCTGAATGCCACACGGGGTGCTGAAGCCCAACAGACAGAGGAGTCCCTTTCCTCTGCCATTGCACTGATTGTAGTGGTGGCTCTCATCTTCTCTTTGATAAGCATGTCTCTGGTAACCTACTGCTTTCACAAATGGAAGCTGAGGAGCAAAAGACTGCAGAAAGCCCATGAAGAGTATCAGAGAGACCACGAAGAAAGTGGGTTTCAAAGCACAACAAGACTTGTTTCTTAAAGGCAAAACAAAAAATGAACAGCAGCAACCTAAACGTATACGTAATATTTCTGCATTACTGAGAATGTTGTGGGGGGTGGGGGAAGGACTTTCAGAAGATAACATGTGGGTGCAGCAATTGAGTAGTAAATCTCATTCCTTTATCTAACAGGTCCTAGTTGCCAGTGGTGGCTGGTTTCCTTTGGGGCCCATGGGATGGAAGGCAGAGAGGCCCTGACTGGGTAGAGCCAGAGCTGATGATAGACAAAGCCACCTCTTTCTAGTTTTGCCCCATCCTCCTCCCTGTTGGGTTCTGCAAGGGCAACACTGAGGCTGTGTGTGTGCAGTACCTTTAAAGCACACTTTCTCTCAAATAATTATGGGTGCTGTAGTTTCTTAAGGGTTTCTGGGAATTATAAATCTGTGAGGGGTAAACTACAGCGACCAGAATGTGCTTTAATGGTGTGTAGTGCTTACACACCTGAGACTAAGGGAGAGGAAGCCTAGACTAAGGAGGGAGGGAGGCTGGTAGGGGCTGTTTGAGGTTGGTTCGACAGTGCCCTATTCACCCTAATGGTACAGCTTCCACTGCTAGTTGTTAATGCTTAGAATTTTTCCTACCGCCTCTCTCTTATGCTATATTTATGAAAACACACCACGACTGCATTGCTAAGTTTTGTTCTGTTTACTACCCTTTTCTATGGGCTGCAATGTTCAAACTGGACTAAAAAGGAAAGGTCCCATAATTTGCTATAGGGTTACTCTGGAGGAGCTGGTTTGAGGATGGCAATCTTTTATTCATCTCAAATTTGATACCAACATCAAAGAGCTCTAAACTCATTTGCTGCAAAAGGTCGGATCCAGCACTGAAGTCAGGTGTGGCACATCCTGTTTTACCGCCCGAGGTGGAATGGAAAGTGCCACATTACCAGCACCACCCACTTCTGCTGGCACCACTGCCACACCTCTGCCACTGGTGGAGAAGCAATGACTCCTTGTGCTCTGTGAAATCTTGTAAGATTTTGGTGAGCTCTCGTTAGAAAGCAGTGCTGATACTGGCACTGCTTCTCCAGCAGCAGCAGTGCAAGTGCCCTTAGGGGTGCTGCCTCAGGGCTTCCCCCACCTGAGACTGCTGCTTCACCCTGCCTCATGGGCGTACTAGCTCTAACTGAATCACACGTGAATCTTCTGACTTTTCCGCAGCTAAAGGTGCAATCCACCTTTCTGAAACTAGCAAAAGGTTTACCTGATCAAGGATAGCACAAAGGCCTCTGATAAAATAGTTTCGAATGCAGAATTCCACTGATCGTAATGGGAATTCCATTAAACGCAATGGAAGCAAACAGAAGATGGGTGAAAATCCCATTGTAAAAATAAATGAAATGTGTGTTAACACAGATTTTTTCAGAGGCGACACTCAATACAAGGCGAGACATAATTGTAACAAAGAGGATACTGCAACAAAATGTTGCAGTGTAGCTCACCTTCTGTTCAGGATTCCAGCTAGTCCACTCCACACACACACACACACACACACACACACACACACACACTGCTGCTAGCATTCTTTGACCACTAATCATTCTCAGTCCTCCTCCTCCTTCTTTATTGAGTTTATATACCGTCCAATACCCGCAGGTCTCCATTTTGTTTTTTTGTGGTGTGAGGTAGACACACTGGCACCCCAGCAACATTAAATACTGGATTTCTCCATCAATTTCTACAGGCAGCTTTCACATTTTACAATGGCTTCTGAGAGGGAATCAGGAAATGTCCATTCTAGCCAATGAGTTGGCCCTGTCTGCTTTTTTAAAAACTTCTATGTGCCTCTTCCTCCTTTTTCAGCCACTCCATTCTCCTCCTCATACAGTTTTCACCCTCCCTCCCCGCAAGTCAGACAGTATTCTATGGCCACTAGACACGGTTGGCATCCATCTGTCTCGGGAAACATGGATGAGTGTGCCTTTGGCGGTGAAGTCAAACTATTGGAAGGTTACACTGCCTGCTGTGACATGCTCAGTCCACACTGGGCTTTTAGTTGGGAGCAGGGAGAGGGTGCTACCCATCCCTCCCATAGGTGTTGATTTTACTAAGTTTTTTTTTTGGGGGGGGTGTATTTCTTGCAATTCCGCAACCTGCTAACATCTCCCTCTTAAATAAAGGTTTCTAGCTACGTAAGGAGACCTTCTTCCCTTGTTCTTTAAAAAAAATAGTATCTCCATATTGCAAGAGAACCACATAATTTTTAATGGAAAAGGAACATTTAAAAAAAACCAACACACCAAAAACACAAAAACAAATTGTTGTTAATTCTGCTTCCACATATTTTTGAAAACAAGCATTGGGACTTCTTTCACAAGGTGAGAACCTATTTACAAACAAATGAATGTAGATACTCACCTAGGATTAGTGAATTGCTAAAGCCCTAAAGCAGGGGTCGGCAAAGTTTACCTTGCCTGGGCTGGTTCACTCCAGCGGAGATCCCTTTGTGGGCTGGATCGTGCACGTGCCTGTGATTTCTGGTACCTGCGTTTGTGCAGACACAATTTTCGGTGTCTGCGCAGACGCGATTTCCAGCACCGCAAAAGTGAGTCCCTGCGCAGTGTCGGTATAGCGCAGTGTGTAGGGACTCGCCGAGGGGGTGGCTCGTGGGCTGGTTAAACAACCCCCGTGGGCCACAAGTGGCCCATGGGCCTTAGGTTGCTAACCCCTGCCCTAAAGCAAGCAAAGCACCCTCAGGATATAACTACATTTTCAGACCTGACATGCATTAATTTCATTGGAATAGTTTAAAGGCCAGTATTTTAAAACCTATGGCTGGGCCTGGGATCCAAAAGAACAGGCATCTATTCCACATGTTAAATAGAACTTTGGGCTTCCACTTCAAATAGCCAATATACACAACAGAAAATTCTCCTCCCCCTTCAGAATGATTTATTTTATTCATAATCAGACCTATTTAAAACTCATTATGATTAATCAACTAAGATTTACAGTGGTGCCTCGCAAGACGAAAAGAATCCATTCTGTGATTCTCTTTGTCTAGGGGTTTTTTCGTCTTGCGAAGCAAGCCCATTGACAGATTAGCGGATTAGAGGCTTTTAGCGGCTTATCTGCTGATCGGATCAGCTGATAAGCAGCTTAGCGGCTTAGAAAAAGGGGGGGAGGGGAAAAACCAGCAGGAACTCGCAAGACATTGTCGTCTTGCGAAGCAAGCCCATAGGAAATTTGTTTTGTGAAGCACCTCCAAAATGGAAAACTCTTTCGTCTAGCGAGTTTTTCGTCTTGCGAGGCATTCGTCTTGCGGGGCACCACTGTATTTAACTGGTTTGCAACCCTGTTTTCAAACCTAAACCCACTTTACTCTTCATTTTAGCCAAGCTTACAGTGGCATGCTTCTATTTCCATAGCTTACAACATTGACATAATGCATAAGACAGTGACTTGATGTGAGTAGCATACTCAAGAAATTATTTCTAGCTGGAGTGTTGGATATAACATCAGAACAAGTTTTTGACTTTGTTTTTGTTTTAGTAGGGTTTTAGTAGGTAGCATGTATATATAGACATTCAACCATCCTGCTAAAGTATATATAGCTTGCTTGCAATTATCATTAGCTAGTGTATTGCATATTTTTCAATGAGCTGTAAAACTGTGAGAATGATCTAAGTCTTTCTTTGAGGGCAAAAAAATGTGACCATTGTAAAAAAAAAAACCTGCAGAAGGAAACTAACAAAAAAAATATTCAAAACATAAAATGGTTATTAAGAATACTAAAATGTGGATTTAAAAGGCAATTCTTGTTTAATTGCTACAGAGATATTTTGAAAAATGTATTTATGGATCATACACATGATTATAAGTGGGAACAGAAGAACATTATTTTATTACTAAATAAAACAAATATATAAGCAGTGACCACTTATGTCTTTAAGAAGGATACACTTTGAATGTCCTTAGTAGGGCATATTGGTGGCTCAAAACACATTAGAGGAAGTCAGGCTGATGGCACTGGTACCAGTCAACAGGTGGCACACACTTGCCCACTGTGTTCATACAGGAACTCCCAGATCTAATTCAGAGGTGCATAAGCATTAGGGGAAAGCAGCTGAGTCCTGGCACTAGCCCATCACAGAGACGTTAGGAGGGAACAGGAAGTCCTGACAAGGACAAAGAACATACCTTGTGCTTAGGGAACTCATGTTTGGGCTAGGTCTCACTTGCTCTGTGATAACAACCAATCTGACATGAAGCAGGGCACATAGTAGCGGACTGTGCAAGGCTCAATTTAGGAATATAGGAACCTGCTTTAACCCAGTTTAGATGTAATATAGATGAGGATGTAATATAGATGAGGAAACTGAATCACAGAACCATAGAATTATAGCGTTGGAAGGGGCCCTGAGGGTCATCTAGTCCAACTAATGCAAGAATAAGCATGTTGTGCCTTATGGGGATCAAACCTGCTGTGGCCCTCCAAATGTTGCTGGACTACAACACCTATCATCCATGAGCGCTGGCCATGTTGGTGGGGAGACTACACTGGCTGAGTTGGAGTCCAACAACATCTGGAGAGCCACTGGTTCCCCAGCTTTCATTAAAAAAAAAATGAAAGAAAAAGTAACCACAACTTTTCCTCCTGTGGTTTTGCTCTTTTCTCCAATGCATCAGCTTCCTTTTCACATCTCTGTGACCAAGTCAACCCACAATGGTAGAAGAAACAGTTGCCACACAGACAAAAAAGTAAATGTTGGGTTGCTGCTTGTAACGAGAAATGGCATGAGCTTGAAGACGGCCACTTTCTGAACATATGAGCTGTACCCACAGTAACATATGTGTACTTCTGTGCAGTAACGTGTTGTAAAAAGTACATATTAAAAACAGACATTTGTTTGTAACGTTCAGTGGTAGATAAACATGTATTGGATGCAAAAAGCCAAGGTTCAGTTACTGGTATCTGGCAACCATGCCACAACATCAAGGGTATTTTCTTCCTTCTGTTACATGGATGAGGAATATCTTGCTATTACTGCAAGTGAAAAGGGACTATGTGAATATCGTACTAAGATGAGTTGTGCAGAATGTTGCTTGTTCTTGGCATTCATCTGTCTTGGGAGGCAATGGAAGAGTGCATCTTCAGGGGTGAAGTCAAACTGTTGGGAGAGTTACAGCACCTGTTGTGGTTGTACAGATCAATATGAGAGACATGTTTTGTTGCAGCTGGGACAGATGAAGGCATCTGGTTGTGTTGTTGCAGATGCACCATGGCATTTCTTCTCTCTTTGCTCCTCCCAGCAGTCATTCCTACTCTGGTCACTGCTGGATACACAACCAGACTGACTGTCTCCAGGCACTATCATCTGCAAGGGGCTAATGCTGCTAGCCTTCATGTGACACTTGCAGACATCTTTATAACACAGAGTTACTGGTGCTTGAAGCCATCTCCCTGCAGAGCACATCCTTGGGGATCCTTCCATCTTCCATTCTGTGGACATGACCAAGCCAGCATAGACACTGCTGAGACAGAACATGCTGGGAATGTGGGCTTGGGAGAGCACATCCTTGTTTGAAACTCTGTCTTGCCTTGTGATGCCCAAAATCTTCCTGACCTAGTGAATATGGAAGGCTTTTAGGCATCACTCCTGGTGGGTATAAGTTGCCCAAAACTCACTTCCATACACCAGCATGCTCAACATGCAAGCCTGGTAGACCTTCGTATTGATATTGGACATTAGCCTCACATTCTCCCAAACTCCCTGGTGGTACACTTAGTTCAGGTCCACCCATGATTGGTCTCATACATACAATATGTGGATAAGTGTATCCAGCAGCAGCAGACATTCTGATTTTGCTACACACTTCAGAGCTTTTATCCCTTGTAGAGACAGATAAACCTCTTTTCTTTGGACTTGGTTGGCATCCATCTGTCTCGAGAGACAATTATTATGTTTTTATTCTGCCCTTCAATCATATTCCCTGCACATTTCACAACAGGACAAAACAATTGACATTGAACAAAGCAAATGTAAGAATAGAATTTGAACATTTTATTCGAGTTTTGTCAACTGCTTTGTTCAACAAACTAACATTACTTTTTTAATATCTCTGCTTCTTGTCTTGGAATCCTCAGGGTAATGGATTAATTCCAGTTTATATTGTTAGTGTTTTTAGAAAGATAGAGAAAACCCACTCCATTTAACCTCTTCTGCTCTTCCTTTGGAACTTTCCTCTTGCTCCACTGTTTCTCCTTCTACCTGGGGCTCCAGCTTTCAATTTAAGCAGTGGCAGCAGACACAGACTGTGCAGAAACCTAATCTTCCTTATATCTCTCTGCCTTAAAAAAGCCATTTGTTTTCCTTACAGGTAGAAGCAACTGTGCACAGCTCCCAAATCATGAAAGGAAACTCACCAAAACCATACTTATGGCTTATCAGAATGATAATGAGAATAAACTACCTTTTATAATCTGAAAAAAATATTTAGTTAGAAGGCAGCATACTGCTCTGTTGACTCTGGGACAGGATGCAGAGTTGGACCCCAGAAACCAAATCAATCGCAAGGGGCATATCTGTCCAGAAAATAGTTTGTCCAATATATCCTGCATAGCTCAGTTTGTGCGGATTTGATCAATGTTCTAACCCATCTAGGTGTTATACTTTCAGACCTCTCTCATTCAGTTCCTGCCATATGTTCCTGGGATCCTCAGACAGCTTCGGAAGACATCTGTGTATTTCTCCAATGAGGGTGAGAGAATCCTAGAAGGAGAGAAAGATGTGATGAGAGGTTTTCCTTCGGACAAAAGCTTCTTGCCATTACTTTTTTTTAATGTAGTAATGCTTGCTATAGCTGCAATTTCCATGCATATGCCTTAATTCCAGAGTATGGAAGAACAAATGAAATTCTATTCATCTTTGCAGCATAATGACTAGGAAACTAAGCTATGAATCCAGAAGTCTCTGGTTTGAATCTTGTCTCTATCACAGGGATGGGGATCATGTGGCCCTCCAGATGTTGCTGGACTACAACTCCCATCATCTCTGACCACTGAGCCATGCTGGCTGGAGCTGATGGGAGTTGAAGTCAAATAACTCCTAGAGGGTAACTGGTTCACCATCCCTGCTCTTCCATGAGCTCACTAGGTGAGCTCTCAGCTTCAGTGCCCATCCCATCTGCAACATGGGACCAAGGCTCCCAAGAAGGGCCGCCACAAGCCCCATGAAGGGAACCCCTTCAAGTGCTGTCCTGAAACCCCTAGACCAAAAGAGACATGGACTGAATTAAAGACTGCTTGACCTTCTAGCTGAGAACTGGGAGGGAGGCACCCAGGGCCGGGCCTGGGAGAGACATCAGTAGCAGCAACACAGTGAGGACATCCTGGCCTGTATGTGACTGACATTTAGTCTCTTCAACAGCAAGAAGGTTCAGCTGCTGAATGGCATTTGCTGGAATGCTGGAGAAGAGCAGCAGTGGGGACTGACAAACTTTTCTCTGCTGTAGTGACTTCTGTATCACCATCTATTTTAATTATTTGAATATATACTGTAAGTTGCCTTGAGAACTTTGGTTAGTAGGCGGGGTATAAATACTCCTAAACAAATAAACAAACAAACCAATAAAACTGACTAAAGAGGGCTGCCTCAAATACAGCAACTAGATAATGTATACAAAATGCTTTGAGTACTGAAAGTATTTTATAATATTACTATCATGTAACATTCATGTACCGTGAATAATTCATGTACTGTTCATGTGTCATGAATAAGATACCAGACACAACATTCAGCACAGTGAGTTCTATTGAACACCCACTCTTCCATTAAATGTATGACTGCTATTCCCTACCCTGAGCACTCTGGATATATTGTGAAAGCAATATAAAACCGATTAAGCAAATACAGGTTATTATCCAGGACAGTGACATACATTTTGAGCATCAGCAAGAAAACACAGCGGGGAAATGCATGAGCAAACGAAGTTTCTATCAACAAAATCCCTGTACCAATGAGACAGAAAGGCTTAGTGGAAGAGAACATGCAGAGGGTCCTGGGTCCAAACCCTGGTGCCTTCCATTAAAGGTTATTCTCAGTAACAGGGCTAGAAAAGCCCCTCTGCCTAGAACCTGGAAGTACTGCTGCTAGTATGAGGACAGAAACAGACTCAAGTAGACAGACTTGGTGCATGCCAGGTTCATTTGTTCATAGACTGTGCCCATAGTAACCGTAATTGAGTTCTTCTTGTGTTCTCCATTTATATCTTGCAGACCGCTACTGCACTGATTGCAGTAGAATTTTCAGTGGGATGGTTGTGCTGGGGAAATGGTTAAACACTCCCTTCCCTGCACTTCTGATCATGATATCCCCCATCTGCAACTGGGGGTTAGGAAAAAAAGGAAATGGAAATAAAAGCAATCCTATTTGGAAACAGAACAGTTAAATTGGTTCCCAAATGGGGGCTTGGACCACAGAGAAGGAAAGGGCTGGAGCATCCCAGGAAATGTCTAGAGAAGTCTTCTCTAACCTGGTGCCCTTCAGCTATTTTGGGCTACAACTCCGATTAGTCTCCTGCTCAGCTGTCCTGGCTCGGCTGATGAGAGCTGCAGTCCTGGAGGGCACCACGTTCAAGGAAGGCTGCCCTAAAGCTATCAATACAGGCTGGAATTGGTAAGTAAAGGAAAGGTAAAGGAACCCCTGAGTCGTGACTGACTCTGGGGTTGCGGTGCTCATCTCACTTTATTGGCCGAGGGAGCCGGTGTACAACTTCCGGGTCATGTGGCCAGCATGACTAAGCCGCTTCTGGCAAACCACAGCAGCGCACGGAAACGCCGATTACCTTCCCGCCGGAGTGGTACCTATTTATCTACTTGCACTTTGATATGCTTTTGAACTGCTAGGTGGGCAGGAGCAGGGACCGAGCAGCGGGAGCTCACCCCGTCGCGGGGATTCGAACTGCTGACCTTCTGATTGGCAAGTCCTAGGCTCTGTGGTTTAACCCACAGCGCCACCTGCGTCCCTCGTAGAATTGGTAAGTACAGCAGTGCAATTGGGAATTTGCACATGGGGAATTTGCACAGCCATTTCACCAAGATAAAAAAACAAGAAAGCCAGTTTTTCTGAGTCCTGAACAAAACTTGCAAGCTGAACAGAGAGGAAACAAGGGGGATGTTTTGTTCATGAAGTTTGTGCAGTAAAGTAAAGTGTCAATCTTCCACATGCTGCAAAAGAGGAAAACAGAAAGAGAGAGCAACTGCATGCAACTGACAGGAACAAGGACCACCTAATAAGAATTAAACAGGAAAGCTTTGCAAACTGGAAGAGAGCTGCTTTCTTTTTATTCTGCTTTGTCTGCCATAAACCACTAACAAAAGGTTTGCATGGACACCTGGGGCTATCCAAAGTTTTGTAAATAAGTATACTCATAGAATCATAGAGTTGTAGAGTTGGGAGGCACCTGAGGATCATCTAGTTAAACCCCCTGCGATACAGGAATCTAATTCATCTATATTTATTTGTTAGGCTGTTAAAATGCCTCTCTCTCCACCTAAATCCTGACTTACTTTGGTATACATGTAGTCTTCCAACTTCTCTTTAAGTAAAACCTCTTCCATCAAGGCCTTCCATCGTCGGAGAAATGCATCATCAGCCAGCTCTGCCCTTTTCTTGGTGCAATGGGCACATTGTGAAGGTTGATGCATTTCAGTGTCTGCTACCTGAGAGCAAAGTAAGAAATAGCTATTAAAATAATTAAAATACTGTCTATGTCTAACTTTTATACATGCCATGCTCTCCAAGGCAATGCAAACTACTTAATGAAAAAACTTTCCCCACAGAATGAGATCAATAACCAAGTCCAAGTGCCTTTTTAAATTTACATTTGTTTTTCCCCCATGTAATACCCTGTGCAGTCAGACTACCTCTGTTTCACTTATTCTTTTGAAGCTATTGTATTTTAATGGCTGGTATGTACCCATCTTTTCCTGTAATAAGCAAACATGCCCAAAACTTTTGGCCACCGAAAGGTATCAAAAAGACTAACTTTTTTAAAAAGGGGATCCACTGGAAAGAAATCCTGAAACACTTATTAAGTTTCTGATCCTACACATGCTTGTTTGGGAATAACACAGTTTATACTTACCTATGAGCAGGCAATGTTAGGACTGCGCTGTAAAGTGCCCTGAGAATGAGGCAGAAGAATTAAAGCCTTTTTTTTTTTTTTGCAGGGCAAGAAACCTTTGGAAAACTGGAGGACAGATTCCTGCACAGTTCAAGTACATATTCCCACTTATGTGGCTTGTGAGGTTAAATGTTATAAGTCATGCATTAATGTGGGTTCACTACTGGACCAAGAATAAGCAAGTTAGGCTTATTTTACCAATGTCCTCCATATGAACACATAAGACCTACACATAAGATTCCTGCATAAGACAATCACATATCAAATTCTTGCATAAGACAACCACATATAAAATACCACAGAGCTGTTAATGCGTATTTACTGGGTAACACTGTGTTTTACACATCTCATCTATTCCGCCACATCCCTGTGAAAAGGAGGCCTCAGAGGACCTCCAGAGGATGTGGCCAGAAGACAGAACATCCTTCAAGGGCATCCCTGAAACTCATAACTGCATTTGGCTTCCCAATCAGACAGAGAATTGGGCTTGGGTTTTGCTGATCTGGGTACAAGTCCTCTTTTAAGGACACATTCTTATAGTGCTTTGGGGGCATTTAATCTTTCACACAAAATTGAATGAGCAAGACTTGGAATGAGCAATTTTTGCACTACCATCACCATCTTTTTGGAATCATGACATCACAGAGCACCCCTGCTCATACTCAAGAGTAGTCTGAAACAAAAAAGGCACTAAAGAAGAACTAGAGTTAATTACATTAATCACAACACAAATTTGCTTTGCCTCATTTTTAAAAAACAAACAAGCTCCCAATACCATGAATGTTAAAAAACTTTAAGAGAGCTGAGTTGCACTAATGTACACATTAATGTGTTTTGTGAGATCATGTGATGGTAAACAAAAATACTTTGGTTGAAATATGGATTGCATTAGTAATGCAAGGAAAAAACAAGCCCAACCTCATGTTTTAGTTTCAGTGCTAAGAAAAGAACTTTGTCATTTAATGACAATAATATACATAAAAGGATCAGTACCTGTCAAGTCTCAACATCTGTATTAGCAAAGATAATCAACATTTGCCAGGAACATTTCCTGGAACTAAAGACAGATCCATTCCTTCTTTTAGTACCTGTTTCAGTATCTCCTTGATATTTTTCAGACGGAGTCTGTTCAGTAGTTGATCAGGGACAGTGCAATTCAAATCAAATGTCAACGGCTTCTCTGAAGTGAATGCGTGCCTCTGTTCATTATGCTTGCTCCTCTTCAATGGCATTGGGCTTGGCGTATTATGGAGCTGATTTATTTTGATGGCACAAAAGGATTGTAGAGCACTCAGTTCTTCCTCAGATACCTCAATAATTTCTGTCAATATTGCACCAGCAAAAAAAAAATACATACATATAAATATGACTACTTGAAGAGGCAGGAAAAGATTCCTCCAACTCCCATCTGTGCAACCTGTCTTCAGGAATTAGTATTCCCACAACTCGGAGTGTACAATACGCTCTATGCAGACTACAAGCCTTACCATGAAAACAACTGAAAATAAATAGCCCTAGAACAAAGGGGGAAGCATGTGTTTCAAAAAAATAATTAGATGCTTGATATTACAGCAGAATTTGTGGTAATTAAAAGAAAATGGAAATGTGGTAAATAAAAGTGACACAAGAATTACCCTCAGTGCAGACATTAATGAAAACAGTTTCAGATAATTGCTTAATTTGACTCCTTTTAAATCAGAAATTACAATGTGCATGAGGAAAATACATGAAAAAATATTCAGAAAATAATTCTAGGCAGCTATTAGGCTCTAATCCAACAGATTATGTGTTAAACAGCTGGGGCTTTGGATGCATATAGATAATAACCAAAACAGCTCATCCATGGATGACAGATGAGAGAGGGCTTCTTTCTCCCATTCCTGAACAGACCACCAGTGGGATGTGGGCTTTTGCAAGAGGGCCACATGCTCACAGCCCTAGCTATGCTCAGCTGGGGACCTGTAGCTCCACAGGTGCACTGCTGACAAGTTTGGCAGTCCAAGCCCTGGGTGCAGGGTTTACCTGCCTCTATTTATGAGAATGGTATACCTTATTCGAACTGGGTATCTGTTCTGAAATACAAGAAACCTTTTTTTTTTTATAACAAACTTTAATACCTTATCCTCAATGTTTTTAGAGGGTAGCTGTAAGAAGCTCCTGTAGATAGCAGATGGTTTCTTTGTAATAAAGAAGAGGTGGTGTAGTGCCTCATGCTTTGTTTATATGTAGTCATTGTATTCTTTAATGGTGGGCAAGATAATCTCTAGGTTGATTTTAAGAGTCTCTGCTGATTGTTTAGCGGGGGTGGTGGTCCTCTAATTATTGTTGTTGCTGTTTTACAAAGCAAGTTGCAAAATTTCTAAACACTGCAATTTCTCTTAGAAGGTTGTAATTGCTTTCTGATTTCTTTTTATCTTATAAAGATCCTATGTATGTTAGATTCTTTAAAATTTTTATTTTCATTGGTCAACCTTAAATAAATTATATTCATATACAATGCTAGTGCTTTTCTGGTTTGTTTGTTTTTAAATGATATTCCTGCATTGAGGAGTTGGACAAGATGACTCTCAGGGTCCCTTCCAACTCTACAGTTCTATGAAAATGCTGAAGTTTCACCTGTCATTCATTGCGCAGACTTTTTACAAAATTTGTAAAAAAAGGAAACTAAAACTCTCCAACACTCTTTTTTATCTGCAACAACTGTGCAAAAGGCAAAAAAGAACTCCACAATCTCAGCAGAAGAATGTATATAATGTCTACTAACTACTGAACTGCAAACCTTGTCTAACAGATACTTAAAGCATCAAACTACAAAATTCAACTGCATCCCATATATTATATGGCTGCAATTGCAAGCTGCAGAGACTATTTTATGCATACAGGCAGCCCCCCCCCCCGTTTACGCACATTCAATATGGGGGCAGAGTGGGGTGTTTGCAGCCTTTTTCAATGGGTTTCAATTATACATTATTTCACCAGCACATGGTGCCTTCGAAAGTAACCTCTGTGTAAATGGCTACCTGTATTTGCAAGGAAGATAATTCTGCAGAAACGGTTTCCCCTCCCTTCCCAGTGAACAGCTGGTGCCAGGAGAGGGCCCAGAGGGTCATTTGAAAAATGGAATTAAAAAGAAAGCTATAGACCTTATCCAAGTAATGATCTGGTACAAGACCACTGAATTGAATGGGATTTACAAATAAGCCAGCCTATGTTGATTGTATTTCACATTCCTTGTACAGTGGTATCTCGGGTTAACTTTGCTTCAGGATGAGAACAGAAATCGTGCTCCGGTGGCACAGCAGCAGGAGGAGGCCCTATTAGCTAAAGTGGTGCTAATCTAATGTAAGGTGTTAACTTAAAGACATGCCCATATTGTACTCCTACTGCCAATGGACTACAGTGGTACCTTGGGTTACATACGCTTCAGGTTACAGACGCTTCAGGTTACGGACTCCGCTAACCCAGAAATAGTACCTCGGGTTAAGAACTTTGCTTCAGGATGAGAACAGAAATCGTGCTCTAGCGGCACGGCAGAGCAGGAGGCCCCATTAGCTAAAGTGGTGCTTCAGGTTAAGAACAGTATCAGGTTAAGAACGGACCTCCAGAATGAATTAAGTACTTAATCTGAGGTACCACTGTACAGACAGCGTGTGATCGAGATTGCAGGTCACTGTATGTATTATCCCATAATCTTTGCTATGTTTTCCTGGGCTTAGTGAGTAGGCCTTAATTATCCTGCAGCTAATCTTCAATTATGCATAAAAACGATTAAGAAGCTGTCCCTACCAATTCCAAGTGGATAGAACAAATTGTAAGAGGCTCTTGTGGCTGTAGATTCCAGCATTTATTAAAACCCAGGGATGCATTTTGGGGCTTTAGAATATAAAAGCATATGCAGTTATTTCACTGTTCTGTTACTGTTCTGTCTTCAAAGGAGCATTCACAAGATGCTACTGGTGTGATTAAGACTATATTGGTTGACCCAAACATAACACAATTTAATAGAGTTTTTGCTAGAAGATCAGAAAGCCAAGTCAAGGAACCTATGCTAACACTTTTGAAGGCAGAATTCTGTAGGCTGGTGCTTGTTGTCAAAGCTTTCTGTAGAGGCTTTAACAGTTAAAATCAAGATTTATGGGGTTGCCATATTTCAAAAAGTGAAAATCTGAACACAGCACAAAATTGTTTAGCTTTCTTTTTGGATGGGCAAAGTCATTTTTAGTTTTGCCCAAAGCTGTTGAACTTTTTCTGCAAAATCTCAAAAAAAAAGGGGGGGGGGTTGAGCTTTTTTTTTTTTTTAATGAAATTCGCCAAAATCTACACTTCCAACATGGACTCCCTTATGTCCAGATGTTATCGGACATTTTAGCAATTTCCACCCGGACGCTGTTTATGAGGGCTGAATACCAGCTATAACCAGGAAATTCCGGACATATGGCAACCCTAATAAATATACAATAAGCCACTGGAAATATGTCCACCACCAACAAGACACATTCCATGCAGCTAGTTCCAGTCAATCATCTAGCACAGGGGTGTGGAACTGGATTTCAATTTTTATCTCCTCAATCCTCTGTGAGGCTGCCAGACTGGTGACTGGGAACGGCTGCCGGGACCATATAATACCAGTCCATAAAGATCTACATTGGCTCCCAGTACATTTCCGAGCACAATTGAAAGTGTTGGTGCTGAACTTTAAAGCCTTGAATGGCTTAAGTTCTGCATGCCTGAAGGAGCATCTACACCCCCATAGATAGTTCAGCCTGGACACTGAGGTCCAGCTCCAAAGACCTTCTGATGGTTCTCTCTCTGTGAGAAGTCAAGTTACAGGAAACCAGGCAAAGGGCCTTCTCAGCAGTGGCTCCAGCCCTGTGGAATGTCCTCCTGTCAGATGTCAAAGAAATAAACAACTATCTGACTTTTAGAAGATATCTGAAGGCAGCCCTGTATAGGGAAGTTTCTAATGTTTGATGTTTTGCTGTGTTTGATGCCTTAATTTGATGGAAGCCACCTATAGTGGCTGGGGCAACAAAATTAGATGGGTAGCATAATAATAATAATAATAATAATAATAATAATAATAATAATAGTTATTGTTATTAAGTTTAGCAGTCGGATGGAGTACAATGATAACATGTGAGCAGAGGCATAGGTAGGGGTGTGTGGGAGCAGGGCACACTGGGCACCACAGTGTGGGGGGCGGCACTTACCACGGGGCCTGCCCGAGCCACTTGTCTCTTCTGGGAGTGATGCGGTGGCTTGGGCGCCTGCAGGCTGTGCGCTGCCCGAAACAGCAGCATGGGGCTTGTGTCTGCCCACACGCACCGCCCTAGGTAACCGAGCTACTAGCTACAACACTGCATGTGAGCTGTTTTTTGCCCATGCAAACCAACTTTGGCCCAGCCATGTCCTTACCTGCCCTACCTTAAGTAATATATGATGTCAAGTGAAAGGCCAGCAGGCATGGCTTGGCCAGAGGTTCCCCATCCTTGACCTACCAGCTGCATTTGCATCAACTTATTCGCTTGAATCATTGCTTCAAATGCACACACTTAAACTTGGGAAGCACCCAAATGCTATGACGAAATAAAAATGCAAAAACTTCCAAGAATGAAAACAGCTAAAATAGTCACACTGTATCACACAAAGGCCTCCTCACAAAGCAGCTGAGTTAAGGGCCAAAAGACCTAAAAGCCAATAAGGGCAAGACAGGCATGCACTGTGTGTGCATATGTTCCAACTTCATTCCCTGGCAATTCCAATTAATTTTTTTAAGCATCTCTGGTTGTTGGACATTTGCCTGAGACCTCTGAGTAAACAATTTCTATGACTGTAACTTGCTTTAATCTGTTTTTACATCTTTGTATGCCACCTTTGCACAGTTCAAACCATGCTCAAGACATGAAAAAATACGTAACTACAACATAACAAAAATAGTTAAACAATACCTAAAATATTTGAAAATACACAACCAAACTAAACAATTTCCAAATAAATCACAGTATCTAATATAAACATACAAAAAACTCACAGTGACACCTCCCCCCAACAAAAACCACTAAACAATATCCCAGCCCAAAAGCCTCAGCTTTTTTCAGTCAGGGCCCCTACCTCCCAGGCCAGATGGAGGAGGCTTGCAAGGCAGGGAGCAGGTCTTCCAGAACTCACTCTGACATGGTTTTTACTAGTGTGTTGTAATGTACCCTAGAACCTTAGGGTGAAGGACAGATTAGGAATAATGGTGGTGGAGGTGAGTCACAATCTACTGGGCAGATTCACTCCCTCCCCCTTGCCCAAAAGACACCAGGCCCACAAATTATTTCAAAGAACTGAAGCTGGGGAATTTGAAAAGCAGAAAGAGGATGCTTATCAGGGGAAAGAAGGAAGTCCCTGCAAGCTTCATTGAGTTGTAGTGGTGGCCTAACTTAGAAATTATGTTCAAATCCTTTGCAGGGAAGAAGAAGAAGACTGGAAGTGAGTACAGACTGTCCAACAGTCAAATGGACTACACGAATGAATGAATGAATGAATGATTGATTGAATGATTGATTGATTGATTGATTTACAAGTCACATCTAAAAATTGACTCACTGTTAATTGGTTCGATGGCAGGTTTAGCTAGCCGAGTGCTAGCCTTGTTTTCTTTCAGGAGACTGATCCATTTTCTAGTTAAATATTCTCTTACAACTGCAGATTCCAAAACTTCTGATTTTTGATCTGGGGGGGAAAAGGCAATGTATGTAGGAGGACAGTGTTGGAACAGAGTAAAACATGCACACACACACACAAAGGAGTAATAAACAGGCCTTCACATGGGGCAACTTTCCTGTAATGTACATGCCCTGGAAATCACAGGAATCAAAGAAGGAAAGCCACCTGACATAGAACCAGGTGCAGGTCCAGTTTAGCCCCCACACTTCTTATATTCATATTCATTCCATGCACAATAGATGTTACGCTCAATTAAATGTACACAGGATGAACAGTAGGGCTGGAATCCTATGCTCTCCTTAAATTGAGTGCTGGTGAACTCATTAGGGCTAATTTTCTGCGTAAATATACTTTAGATGGCATGTCATCCACTTTTCACATTAATGCTTATACAGAATAGCTACCACCTCTTGCCATGTCCACCCTTCCCTGCTGCTGCAACACATGGGCATGCAGCCACTGTTAGCCTGGGCTGAATGGTCTGGCTGTACAACATGAACTGAGAGCAGGCTTGTATGAGGAAAATGTGTGTAGATCCTTCTGCACTGTTTTGCTCAAGTAGTTATCACTGGTGTGAAAGGATGGCACAAGTACAGAACCTGAAATGGGTGCAGGATTCCTCAGCTTTTCCTGTATTAGTTGCCTCCTACATCTCTGCCTTTCTCTTACATTAGCAGAAAACTTTGTCTCTCTAGCACAATTGTCCACAATTGTCACCCTAGCAAAGGGAAGTTAGTGATCACCTGCACTTACTCAGGTGAACCCAAGACATATGGAAGATGGGAGGTCTTCCTACCATCACCACCACTAAACATCTACACTTCCTCCTTGGCGCATAATGCTTCCTGTACAGTATTGCTAAGTGTCTTCAGCAAAAATAACATTCTGACCTGGTAAACCAGTATTCTGAGTGTTCTGCTGTGAACACTGCAAATGACGTTTCCCTTTCTCTGTCTTCCCCCCTTCTGCTTTCCTTTGCATTTTTGCTGATCTAAGTCTCCTCCCACTAATCATAGGATTGAATGAAGAATTGATAAAAATGCATAGGGAACCTAACACACCTTCATCATTTTGACTTGATGATTGCCATATGCTTTCAGACAGATCCAACACAGCATGGCATTCTGACTCCTCTCCAGAGGAATAAGATTCAAATGGGTCATTTTCATATTGTCTGTAGGTTTCCTCCTCTCCTTCACTGAAAGATGTAAACGTATCCTCTGAATAGTCTGGGATGGAGCTGCTGCAATGCCTCCTCAGGTCCATCTGCTCTGATACATGTGTCCCAGAAGGATGTTCAACTAAAAATAATCAATGCAAAATTAATTATAGATGTAATACTAGGGAGCTAATAGAAAAATATCACTCTGTACACTGTCAGCACAACAGTCAACAATGAACTCTGAATATTAGTCTGAAATGCAGCAATACCACCAGTGATTAATTGCACAATCCCCACATTTATGAATAAAATCCAAGAGGATAACCATGTTAGTCTGTTGTAGCAAAAAGTAAAATAATAAGTGGCATCTTAGAGACTAATGGCTGCATCCAAATTCACACTCAAAGCAGACCCATGGAAATTAATGGATCTGTTAGTCACATTCATTAATTTTAATGGTTTTACTCTCAGTATGACTAACACTGGGTACAAACTTAAGGCTACAATGCTGTGTGTGCCTGGGAGTAAGGCTAACTGAACTACAATCTATTTATTGTGACCTAAAAGTTTTTGAGGATTACTAGTACACAAAAGCTTGTGCCACAATGCAGTCATTATTTGTTTTATGAAATGTTATACTCCAATTTCTCTTAAAGCAAGGCTTAATGTAGCTTATTAAAAAAGTACCTAACACATGTGAATAACCACCCTCCCCTCCAAAAAAAAAAAAAAAAAAGAGCACAAAAAAGGAACAGAAGGAGTAAAATTACAGTGGTACCTCGGGTTATAGACGCTTCAGGTTACAGACGCTTCAGGTTACAGACTCTGCTAACCCAGAAATAGTACCTTGGGTTAAGAACTTTGCTTCAGGATGAGAACAGAAATCACATGTTGGCGGCGCAGCCGCAGCGGGAGGCCCCATTAGCTAAAGTGGTACCTCAGGTTAATAACAGTTTCAGGTTAAGAACGGACCTCTGGAATGAATTAAGTTCTTAACCCGAGGTACCACTGCAATTAATCCAGAATGCGGCAGCTAGATTGGTGACTGGGAGTGGCCGCCGGGATCACATAACACCAGTTCTGAGAGATCTGCACTGGCTCCCAGTACGTTTCCGAGCACGATTCAAAGTGTTGGTGCTGACCTTTAAAGCTCTAAACGGCCTCGGTCCTGTATACCTGAAGGAGCATCTCCACCCCCATCGTTCAGCCCAGACACTGGGATCCAGCGCCGAGGGCCTTCTGGCGGTTCCCTCATTGCGAGAAGTGAGGCTACAGGGAACCAGACAGAGGGCCTTCTCGGTAGTGGCACCCGCCCTGTGGAACGCCCTCCCATCAGATGTCAAAGAGATAAATAATTACCTGACATTCAGAAGACATCTTAAGGCAGCCCTGTTCAGGGAAGTTTTTAATATGTAACGCTGTACTGTTTTTAACACTGATTGGGAGCAGCCCAGAGTGGCTGGGGAAACTCAGCCAGATGGGCAGGGTATAAATAATAAATTATTTATTATTATTATTATTATTATTATTATTATTATTATTATACCACTGTACTGGCACTGAAAGCACAGGTAAAAAGAAGTTTGCCTGATACTGAAAAGACAGTACGTAATCATAACACCAGACAAATTTGCTTGGCATTGAATTTCACAACTAGGGCACCAAGGCCATTTGGTTCTTACAGAATATGACAGTAACTCAGGTATCCCAGTCTCAAGCCATTTAGGTTCAGTAATTTTGAATCAAAAACAGTATGGCAGCCAATGTATATCCTAAGAAGTTGTGAAATACATTTTAGATGTATACTCTGCCCTACAAATACATTATCAAGGCAGCTTACAATAAAATATTTAAAGCATGATACAACAATTAATGCATTAAAATAAGCAAAACACAAAACAGTAACCCTATTAAAGCAGCACCCCATAAATAAACCATAAAAGTGAAGAGGTTGAAAAGCTTTAAAGCCTGTGAAAATTAAGAGCCTCTGCCTAGTATTAGGAAGATATCAGAGTGAGTGACAATAGTGTGAGTCTTTTGGGTGAGAAATTGCTGCATGCTCCTCGTCAGAAATTGAAATCACACATGCGAATACAAGTGATATTCACTATCATTGTTTTTTTACTCTGCAAACTTTACATAAATACTTAGATAAAACTTTTAATTAAAAGACACAGTAACCCTGGAACATCAATAGGGAATTGCCTGTCCACACTAAACAGGCTAATGCTGCAAGTATTATTATTTTTATAAAAAAAAAATAATGGTCACAGATAAGGTCTGGAAATACATGGATGAGTAACAGAGAAGCATATAATAAAAGGTTTCGTATCACTTGAACATATTTTCAAGTGACAGAGCACTCAGAGCAGTTTCCCATCTCTAGCTTTAAAAAAGATGTATTGCTTAATACAGTGGTACCTCAGTTTACGAACTTAATTGGTTCCAGAAGTCCATTCTTAAACCAAAACTGTTCTTAAACCAAGGCACACTTTTCCTAATGAGGCCTCCCGTCGCTGGTGCCCTTCCACCGTTCGGATTCCGTTGTTAGACCAAGGTAAAGTTCTCAAACCAAGACACTATTTCCGATATTGCGGAGTTTGTAAACCAAACCTTTCTTAAACCGGACTGTCCTTAAACCGAGGTACCACTGTACTTATAAATCCTACAAGCCCAGAAAAATTGGCAGGTACTTTAGATTCTATTTTGTTAAGCTTTTTTTCTTTACAGAGACAGACCAGTATCAAAATAAAAGAAAAAATCCACCACCACAAGCAAAACAATTAACTCCAGCAGGGAAATTCCTTTTTCTGTAACTAAGATCAAACTGCCTCTAGTACACATTGGCATGATAAAAATTACATATTCTATAAGAAATATTTGCACACTGATAGCCTAATTTTAAAAGCAAAAAACCTTCATACATAAAGAAGCAACCCTCTAAAAGAATTGAGATGATAAGGTCCCATATTTTTTAAACAAGCACAAATGCATTTTACTTCAATGATGCTATCAGGACTATCATGTATCCATAAGGTACACTGGATAAATGCTCTTTTATTTTATTTAAGCACCCAAGCATAGTTTAGCAGCGAGGCAGAAATTACCTTCTGTCCATGTTTAAAAAGGACCAACTTGGCATGTTCCTGACAACTTCAGGCAAGTTTATAGTCGGGAACAAATTAGAATACTTGGGTGACTTCAGCAGGCAATCTAAATTCAGGCTATGGCAACAAAGGGACAGGTGAGATCTGCACAGATGCAGTTACATATCCTGACAGCACATCCTGATGCTTCTTCATTCAGAAGCAAATTCTGTTGTGGTCAGTGAAGCTTATTCCCATGTGTATTCAGGATTACGTATTGTTTTGCCTAGGACTTGCCGATCGCATGGTCGGCGGTTCGAATCCCCGCGGCGGGGTGAGCTCCCGTCATTCGGTCCCAGCTCCTGCCCACCTAGCAGTTCGAAAGCACCCTTAAGTGCAAGTAGATAAATAGGTACCGCTTTATACTGGGAAGGTAAACGGCGTTTCCGTATGCTGCTCTGGTGCCGGTTCACCGGAGCAGCTTCGTCACGCTGGCCACGTGACCCAGAAGTGTCTGCGGACAGTGCTGGCTCCCGGCCTCTAGAGTGAGATGAGCGCACAACCCTAGAGTCTGTCAAGACTGGCCCATACGGGCAGGGGTACCTTTACCTTTACCTATTGTTTTGCCTGGGAATAAGGACTAAGAGTTAGGTCAACAGCTTCACAGACCACACATTTAAGAGAAATCGTATATATCAGGAACACCATAGAAAAAGCCTGCAAACACCACAACTGCTCCCTCCAAACCTCCTTGCTCAAACTCCAACTCTCCACAAGTCTCAAAGGTACTGGTGCAAGGGCTCTCAAGATTGCGCGTGCAAAGGATTGCTAGGCACTTTCTCTTGTGTTGTTTTGTTGTTGTTGTTTTGCTGTTTTCTCACTCTTTTGGAGTGCCACTTCTGGGTTCGTGGTGATGCGTGCATGCACAGTGCCTTTAACACACATAAATGGGTAGTTGCCTGTACAGAGCTGTTTTTAACTGAATACAGTGGTACCTCAGCTTAAGTACTTAATTCGTTCCGGAGGTCCGTTCTTAACCTGAAACTGTTCTTAACCTGAGGTACCACTTTAGCTAATGGTGCCTCCCGCTGCCGCTGCACCGCCGCTGCACGATTTCTGTTCTCATCCTGAAACAAAGTTCTTAACCCGAGGTAGTATTTCTGGGTTAGCAGCGTCTGTAACCTGAAGCGTCTGTAACCTGAAGCGTATGTAACTGGAGGTAGCACTGTACAAAGCATTCTGAACCTTTCAAATACGTGATCATGATAACTATTACTATTCACCACTCATTTCACATTGGACCTATGAGAAAAGGGCCACATAGTTCAGGGGCAGAGCTCTGCATTGCAAAAGGTCTCAGGTTCAAAACGCAGCATCTCCAGGAACAGACCCGTGCTTGAAACCCCAGGGGGTGGGGTGGACACTGCCAGATGGTGAACTGTAGAGGGTAGATAACTCTGAGGTAGATGGGCCAACGGCCTAACTCAGCACTCCTATGTTTACAACACCCCTGTAAGGTAGACCTGTATTAATAAAAGCAGCCACAGCCGATAAAAGCTGGGCAGCTGGTTGCCAAGCAGCTGCTACATCCTAGCACAGCGACGCAGAGCTAAATGATAACTCTGAAAAAAGGGGGAGCGTTCGTGACTAAATCCTCTCTTCTTAAATGCAGGAGGGGGGAGACACCATAAGAAGAGGGGGGGAGTAGGCGTTTTGGGCCTCCTTTTCCCAAGACGAGGAAACGCCAGAGATAGACTGGCTACATGCACTTGTTTTCAAACCCCACCCCCCCGCTAACCTCTCACCTAAATGCAGTTTGACTTTGAATCAAAGCCCAGCCCGCCTCGCTCCCTGTCGAAGGCCGCTCGCTGCAGTTGCCATGGCTCCCGCGAGGCAGCAGCGGGTGTCACGCTCTTAACTTCCCTCCCGCTCACGTTGCCGTTGCTCTCGGGTTCTGCTTAGAGTGGTTGGTTTGCATCTAGGTCTGATGTTTCCTCCCACCCGCATTCAGCGCGATCGTCCTTTGCAGGTTTTGGGGTTGCCAAGCAAGACACAATTTCACCTGCCCTAGCCAGAATCCCACCACAAATAATTTGGAGCGATGTCGTGTGTGTGTGTGTGTGGTGGCGGCGAGACATTTATGTAATGTAATAGGAATATTTAAATACTTAATTAGAGCAGGCGGTCTGCACATGTCCATAGGGACTTTTATTAGAAGGGGTTTCCACACACCCCCATCCCAGGGTGGATGGCGGAGCAATCAGCACGTGCTCAAGGGGGGTGGGTTGTGTTTTTAGGTTCATTTTACTAAGCCATAGCTGTCAACTTTTCCCTTTTCTTGCGAGGAATCCTATTCGGAATAAAGGAATTTCCCTTAAAAAAAGGGGAAAGTTGACGGCTATGATGGTAGCTTCATTCACTGAAGAAAGGTCCTCTGCTTATGGCGCAGAGGCAAGCAGATCACGGTGCTAGAGGTTTTTTTCAAACAAAATTGGACAACATCTGTAAGTGTCTTTCACTTTCCATCAGCAATCTTAAGGGAACCAACAGCTGTGGCCTTTTTTCAAAACGAGAAATGCTATTTATTTGAAATAGAGGCGGGAAAGCCTGGCTCTGAAAATGAAGTTAGGATATTATTCAGACATTGCCACCTCTCTCATTTCACAAATGGAATCAAAGGCGCTCTTGTACACTCGTGTATGAGGTTGCTACTAGTCCACAAAAGTTTATTCTTAACAATGGCGGCAAACGAGGGCAAGGTAAGCAGATCACAAGTAAACAGGGATAAGACATGAAATTGCCTAATGCTGCAAAAGCACATAAGCTAAAAAGGGCTTCACATATTCCACACACATGGGACAGAAGGCTTAAATTTTAATTTACAGAATCAATCCATCTCCATCAATGCTGTAATAAAAATGTGTTATGTCTTTCAATACCCCAAGGTTGGCTGTGGCTACAGATAGATGTGACCAACCCACACTCACACATGTGCTCAAGCAGGAATCAGGGTATTTCTGACAGGATGATTAGAGCAGGAGAATGTTGCATCCCCATCTGTAGTGGGTGTGGCCTAACAGATGCGCCTTCTTTCCAGTACAAATGACCATCCTCTTTCTTGGTGTGTGGGTCACTAGGAACTGGTTGGAACTTTAGTCTTGCCTGTGTATTATTTATTATGCAGTGGTACCTCAGGTTACAGACGCTTCAGGTTATAAACGCTTCAGGTTACAGACTCCGCTAACCTGGAAGTTGTACCTCGGGTTAAGAACTTTGCTTCAGGATGAGAACAGAAATCATGTTCTGGTACCTCAGGTTAAGAACAGTTTCAGGTTAAGAACAGTTTCAGGTCCAGAACAAATTAAGTTCTTAACCCAAGGTACCACTGTACCTATATCCCACCTCTCCTCCAAGCAACTCAAGGTGGTGTACACAGTTTTCCTCTCCCCCCACCCCATTTTATCATCACAACACCCCTGCGAGGTAGGTTAGGCTGAGAGCGAGTGACTGGCCCAAGGCCTAAGTGGGGATTTGAACCTTGATCTCCCAGATCTTAGTCTGACACTCTAGCCACTACACTGCAATGGCCGTCCTAGCTGCTCCCCTGAGTTGCTGATCAGTTGTTCATAAATAAACACAACTACAGTATTGAAGTTCTCCTGCTTCCTGACATTAGGGCAGATCTGTTGCAATGTTTCCTTAAAGAAGAGAGAACCAATAACCTTCCCAAAGCCATGGAATTCTACACCATAAAGACATTGGGCTGGGTAGATTATTTAAATCACTCTGCTAACCACAGAACTGAGTCTATTTAGTTTTTGCTTCCGCTGGCAAAATTATTGGACTCTTGGGAAGTGGCATAAAATTTTGTTTTGGGGACCAGATCAGGCCTTGAGAAGAGGAGTTAGCTACCCCTGCTTTGAGGTTCCCCAAAACCTTTTCTTACACACTTCTAACATTTCTGCTTTCATACCATGATTCACCACCAGCATTAGGATAGTCCAGTACTTTTCTGTAGCTGCTACATTGTCTTCATTTAATATTAATATTTAACATTAGGGCTTTAAGGAATATATACATTTTTATTGCCTTGCTTATTTCATGTAGATTTTGTTTACAGGAATGAACTGCAAGCAGCACCCCGTTGGAAATATTTAAAACAAAATACAGTGGTACGTTGGTTCTCAAACTTAATCCGTTCCAGAAGTCTGTTCCAAGACCAAAGTGTTTCTAAACCAAGGGGCACTTTCCCATAGAAAGCAATGCAAAATGGATTAATCTGTTCCAGACTTTTAAAAACAATCCCTAAAACAGCAATTTCACATGAATTTTACTATCTAACGAGACCATTGATTCATAAAATGAAAGCAATAAAAAATGCACTACAGTCACTCAATCAGCTGAACTGGGCTCCACACAGTCACAAAAAAAAGAGCAGCAGAAACAAAAAAGCAAAATAAATAGCAAAACCAGACAGACCTCAGCGTAACACTCAAAATGGAAGTGGCACTCAAAACAGAAGTGTGGCACTCAAAATGGAAGTGTAACACTCAAAACAGAGCACGTTTGGCTTCCAAAAAGAGTTCGCAAACCGGTATACTTACTTCCAGGTTTACAGTGTTTGGGTTCCAAGTTGTATGAGTACCGAGGCATTTGAGAACCAAGGTGCCACTGTAAGTAAATAAATATAGTTACTGTGCTGCAGCGAATCCTGCACTGGCTTTTGAGGCCAATGTATTACTTATTGAAAAGACCAGTCTTCTTCAGCTCAGTGAGCTTCCAAGGAGGTCTACAAGAATATAAAAGTTAAAACAATCACAGTAAAACAGCAGTAAAACAATAAAACTTTCCCATAAAACAGCAATGGTCTGAAGTAGAAGCTGAAGCCTAAGGGTCAAATGTGGGAGATCAGTTACCAGATCTTTCAAAGTCCTCAGTCCCCTCCCTCGGGGCTTGGGGGACACTTAAATTCTGCTGTCCATGAACCAGGTAAGGTAACTACAGTCCCATCAGCTGTACTCCACTGATTTCTACCCAGCAAAATGACAAAAATGTGGAAACTGAAAAACAGAGCACTTTAAAGCCAATTGAAGGAAGATCATTTTTATAGTTAGTACCCAAACAACCAATATCAAGATGAAGGTCTACTAGGCTTGTATGTTGAGCATGCTGCATTATGGTAGTGCATCGGGGGCAACTTACACCCCGCCCCCCGGGAGCAATGCCTCAATACCTTCCACATGCACTGTGTCAAGAAGATTTTGGGTATCACATGGCAGGATAGTCTCAAACAAAGATGTGTTCTCCCAAGCCCACATTCCCAGCATGTTCACACATGTCATAACTAGGATTCCCACTTAACCATGAAGTTTTCACTGAGTGACTTTGAGCTGGTCACTTATCCCTTATCCTAACCTGCCTGTTACGAGGTTAAAACAGGAGGGGAGGGTGAGAGGACCTTGTATACAACCATGATCTCCTTGGAGTGATATACATTTACAATATATATAGATTGGATTTACTTACTGTATATAGAGTACAGTGGTACCTCGGGTTGCAGACGCTTCAGGTTACAGACTCCGCTAACCCAGAAATAGTACCTTGGGTTAAGAACTTTGCTTCAGGATGAGAACAGAAATTGGGCTCCAGCGGCACGGCAGCAGCAGGAGTCTCCATTAGCTAAAGTGGTGCTTCAGGTTAAGAACAGTTTCAGGTTAAGAACAGACCTCCGGAACGAATTAAGTACTTAACCCGAGGTACCACTGTAAATAGATGCAGATCAAATGGCTGCTAGAGGCACAGAAAGAAGAGCCAGTTAAAAGTTGGCAATGCTTGTCACTTCAGTCCTGCAAGGCGTGACATGCATGGGAACTGTCTTATACAATTGGTCCATCTAGCTCAATATTGTCTACACTGACTGGCAGCAGCTCTCCAGGATTTCAAAAGGGGAATTTCTTCTTGCCCTACCTGGAGCTGATAGGAACTGAAGCCAAATCCTCTGTATGCAAGCCATTTGTTCTTCCACAGAACTATGGCTCTTTCTCATGCACAGGAATTTGCCTTTTTTAAAGTCAGACCACTGGTGCATCTAGCTCAGTTTTGTCTTGATTGACTGGCAGTGACTCTCTAGAGTTTCAGGTATGAGTCTTTCCCAGGCCTACCTAGAATTGGGAATTGAACTGGGCCCCTTACTGCATGCTTGCAAAGCTTGCTATGAGCCCAGATGTCTCCTTCCGTACTTTCAGTCTGTGGATTTCCAACCCAGGCCTTTTTGTTGTCTTTCTGCAGATCACATCGCTGCCAACAATGCCCCCTGTTCCTGTCATAATTTATATTTTGAAGAGCATCATTCTTGCAAGTAAACAGTTGTTTTTTTCCCTAGAACCTGAAGGTGCTAATAGATAGCCAAGCCTAGCTGTGTCATGGGATATTAACATTTGTCAGTGTTAGTATTCTCAAGCTGTTTCTATACAGAGTGTTAGTGCTGTGTAGCATAAGAGACTCTGACAAGCTCTTGTAGAAGTGCATTTAATTGTATGTTAAGTGGTTTTTTAAAAAAATCAGCTCTATGTCTAACTAGGGGCACACACTCTAATTTTCCCACTGTTGTTAACAATATGCCTATCATTATTACGTGTGTGTGTGTGTGGAGAGCGAGAGCGAGAGAACTTGTACTCTTTGTATCCTTTGGGGTGCAATACACTATGTGCAGGGTTGGTTATACCATTAGGTGGAGTCAGTGGCGTAGCGTGGGGAGTGCAGGGGGGGCCGGCCGCAACATCTGGGGTTAGGGTTAGGGGGTGCAAATCCACGGGTTAGGGGGCACAAATTACTTGCCTTGCCCCGGGTGCTGACAACTCACGCTACGCCACTGGGTGGAGTGAGGTTGCTGCCTCAGGTGGCAGATTCTGGTGTGGTGGCGGCGGTGGCGGCGGCAGCAGCAGCAGCAGCAGCAGCAGCCCTGCCCCTCTTCCCTCTTGAGTCCCATATGCTAGCCTCTTGCCCATAAGTTCAATGGGCAATGCTGACTTCAGCATTAAAGTCAGGTACCTCAAACTGAGATTTGCAACAGGGAGCAAAATGTCTTGAGGCTGGACCTGACTCTGTGCACAGAGAAGCATTTCATACAATGAGAACTAGATAATCAAAGTACAAAACTTTACCCCCTCCCCCAGAAATAGATAAAGGCCATTCACTTGTACAATAGAAGTGCTCACTCAGGGACACACATGCTCATGGAAAGCCCAGCAATGAAGAACTAAGTCTACTCCTATCTTTTATTTTACAGCATTTTATAATAACAAGGTTTGCGATGACACTAACATTTTTTCCCTGAGGCGAGACTGTTCTTTTCTAAATTAAACATTCTTCATTCTTACCACTCACAACTGGTTTATATTGTGGACAGTAAAGGCAGCAAAGGCTAGTACCTTCTGAGAAAATTAAAGATACAGTACCATTGTCATAGAAAGAACATCTGTCACAAAACATATATAACATATTAACATGTGAAGTGCTAATGGCAGATAAACATTCATAAATTAACCAAAGGAGATAGAAATCAACACAACAAAGCTAAGTCCTACTTAGAGAAGACCCACTGAAATTAATGGCCATGATGACCAACTTAGGTCCATTCATTTTAATAGGTCTACAGACTTACTAAAGGGTTAACACTGGATATAGCCCATTGCCTCTTACTGGTGTTGTGAGTGCTTGCATAGCGGGGTCTTGTGTCCTATTTTACAGTGTGCAGTCTTCTGTTTGAAGTTACAGTCCAAGGAAGAGAAGGGGTGGGGGAGGAGGACTTGAAGCTGTCCACCTCCAGTTAGCACCTGGGCAGCAGTCCGAGAGGGTACACAGATCACCTGGACCCAGTGCTCTCTATGGTGGTTTGATGCAATGTCTTTCCATTGCAGAAGGAACACTGGTTAAAGTGTTCAACTAGAACCTGGGAGACCAGGGTTCAAATTCCCACTCAGCCATGAAGCTCACTAGGTGACCTTGAGCCATTCACTCAATCTGAGCCTGACCTACCTCACAGGTTGTTGTGAGGATAAAATGCAGAGGAGAAGAACCATGTATACCACCTTCAGATCCTTGAAGGTAGGGTGCAGGGCCACCTTTACCCGAGAGTGCAAAGGGTGTGGGGCACCTGGGCGCTGAATTCTGGGGGGTGCCAGGTGCCCACTGCTGAAGCCGCCTAAGCTCTTAACTATCTACCTGTTATGAAATAATAAATAATTTTGATCAAGCTAGAAAAACAAAATGCATATATACCTAGGTATTACTGAAATGTATACCTACTGTTTCACTAAAGGACTTTCGACTTTGTGGCTCATTTACCAAAGGTGCGCCACACCAGCAGCAGCACTTGTCATTCACAACGGCGGTGCTTCAGACTCAACGATGGCACTTGTCTTTCTCAACGGCGCTGTGCACACAAAATTAACTCTTACATCAAAATATTATGTTGCATGTTGTATTGAGCTGAGCTGCTATGTGGCAGCGGGGTCAGCGGCACCTTTGACACGACTGACGTTTCTCCTAAGTAGGAGCCTAAAGAGCACCGTACTTATAGGTTTAAGTGTGGTGGTGTTGTATACTTAAGTATAAGTGTAATGTAAATAAATGAGCAAATAAAAAAAGTTTATTTCTTTTTCCTCCCTTCTTTCGTAAACAAGAGATAAGGCGTAAGCGTAGCGTCTGACATAAACATAATAAAAGTTAATTTGGGGGGCTAAACTAAATTTGGGGGCGCTGGGCGGATCTTTGCACCCCGGTGATGCATATGCTAAAGATGGCCCTGATAGGGTGGGATATAAATGTAATAAATAATTGCATCAGTACCAGATGCCTGTCACCCTGGGTGTAAAGAAACAAAGTGAAAGGATAAACCAGACTCTCTCTCGCACATGTCAATGCTGTATCCAGTTGGAAAAGGTTTATGATTGAATAGCCGCTACTCTTTCATATGAAGGGGGGCAGTTTAAGGGGGACACTCAAAGACATATGCACCTGCATCTTGTGGTCTCAGTGTTTAAAGTGAGAATCTCCCCCATCTGTCAATTATAGCCTAGTCTACGGACTTTGCACCATAAACCTTCCAAGTCTCCAATACTCTTTTAATAAGGCAGCTAATCCTATAAAGTTGGTGCAGAACTTCCAGCCTGAGCCCAAATGCAGCTCTCTCTGTTTTTATTTTCTTATCTTGGGATTCTCCCTTGGCTACATCTTTTTTCTACGTCATCAGCCCCACTAACCTTGCTCCCCTCCCTCCTTCAGTGCTTTTGCCTGCCTGGAACGTGCCCTTCAACTGTGATAATACTTCTTGCTTCTCTGGATGCAGATATGTGCATGGTACTGTACTAAAGAAACCTTCTAACTTTTGCATAGGTTAAATAGAGTTTCCTGCACTAAGTGGGGGTAACAGTAATTTCTCTGCCTCTTTTGCCTCCTTCACCCACCACAGACGTGACCCCCATGGTGGTGGTGGTCCTTGGGCTGATTCTCTCCCCCCCCCCCATTGTTTATGAAGTCTCTCTGTACCTTTCTACTGCTATGGAAGTGGGAACCCATATCAATATTTTAAAGAGCATCAATAGTGTGAGTTTAGGGTGGGGGTGAGTATAGGGTGCATGCCCGAGACCCTTCTAATTCCTAGATCTAACAAAGGTTAAAATCTAATGGAGGATTCAGTTGTTGAAGTAGCAAGGCTAGCTTCTTGGTGGTGGCCCTCTAGTATGAGTTGTTAAGGAAGTGGCTCTGGGTGCCTCCCCTCTCTCAACTGGCTGTTAGTTAGAAGGGCAAAAACCAGAGCTAAGGTGTTTATGAACTATAAGCAGAAGGCAGAAGGTGGAAGCCTGTCAGGGAAAGTCGTACTTGATTTCTGTTGGAATCTAAGGCTGTGGCTAAGGGAGAAGCAAGACTTTATTGGGGTGATAATGCTGCGAGCTCCTATATCCTATGCTCAGGTTGTAAAAAGGTAAAGGTAAAGGGGCCCCTGACCATTAGGTCCAGTCGTGCCCGACTCTGGGGTTGCGGCGCTCATCTCGCTCTATAGGCCGAGGGAGCCAGCGTTTGTCTGCAGACAGCTTCCGGGTCATGTGGCCAGCATGACTAAGCTGCTTCTGGCAAACCATAGCAGCGCACGAAAACGCCGTTTACCTTCCCGCTGAAGTGGTACCTATTTATCTACTTGCACTGAGGTGCTTTTGAACTGCTAGGTGAGGGGATTTGAACCGCCAACTTCTGATCGGCAAGTCCTAGGTTCTGTGGTTTAACCCACAGCGCCACCCACGTCCCTCAGGTTGTATATATGTATAAATAAATCATATATCCTAAACAAACCACAGGCTCTGCTATCCCTCATTCCAAGGAAAACAGAATGCTGTGTAAGCACGTGTAACCCCTGGAATATCAAATCACTTGAAGATTATGGTGGTGTGCAACAATACAGTTCAAAAGCTCCTTTAAAGGAATAGTACAGTCATACCTCAGGTTGAAGTAGCTTCGGGATAAGTACTTTTGGGTTGGGCGCTGTGGCGACCCGGAAGTAACGGAGCGCGTTACTTCTGAGTTTCGTTGCTCGTGCATGTGCAGATGGTCAAAATGACATCACGCGCATGCACGGAAGCGGCAAATCGTGACCCGCGCAGATGCACGAACGCAGGTTGCGTTTGCTTCTGTATGCGAACGGGGCTCCAAAACGGATCCCATTCGCATCCAGAGGTACAACTGCAATGGATATACTATTGAAACTGAAATTACACTTAGCCACCATTTATCATGTAATAGCAGAATATTGCATTTAAAATTACTGGCGATATGCATCCTTTGGAAGGACTGCTGCCATTTTTTTATTTCAATAAAATGGCTTCAATTTCCATTTATCCACATCTTCAGCTGGGAAACGGTCTTCAGTCCAGTTGTTCTGCGTTTGCCCCTGATGGATCAGAAATCGTGCATACAAATTAAATGTTACTAGTGTGAGTTGGTTAAGATTTTAATGAAACTGCGGAGTAAAGATTAATAGTCAAATGCAAGGATCTCAACCAATTAAGGATTTTTAGTTGATTCATTATCAGGCTTTTAACTGCCAGCAGCCCTAACCATGGCATAACTATGGTGTCAGTTGTAGGGCAGCTAAAGTTGTGGCTAAGCCAAAATGAGATTTGCAGGCATGACTGATCAGCTGCTTGGCCACACATGCAAATCTTCCCAAGCATGACAATCCATGGATTGTCAATGCAAGAAAAAGTACTTTACCTGATATCAAGTGATTGACAGGTGGGCAACCCCCAACACCTGTAAAACATGACCCACAGACTGTGGGGAAGGTAACGATGCTAGGACCTAGGATTCACAGACCATTCACCACTGGTTTCACATAAAGAGGAAACGCACCCTGTATCATCAGTGGTTCCCTATGGCTGCATGTTGCAAGCAAACATTGGTAAGCTACAACGCTGTGCACACTGACCTAGAAATAAGCCCCACTGACCTTGCTTGCTGTGCATAGGATTGCACCAGAAGGCTAGCAAGCTTCAGGGGAAGCTGGCTTGCTCTTATCTTATCCTATGGTCTAGGGTACTAGGAGTCCCCAGGACACAATTTCTAATACCATTTCCTGCTAATCAGTGGCAATGGCCCTGATTTAGGAGCCTCGGTACAACTGCAGTAAAGTACGTAATGAAGAAAATAGGGAGAAGTTCACCGATTCAGGGAAGCCTTTTTCTTAATTCTTAATTGCAAACTCACAGCACCATGTTGTCATGAAACTGAAGTTTATTCTTTGGCACCAGTTGCCCAATGAAATTTTGCAGAGGCAATTATAGCTGAGCTTCACAGAGGTTAAGGGACCTTCCCAAAATCCACACTGTAGAACAAGTGTAGTGCAGGGCCTGAGCTCCTCTGTTGTGACATGAAACAGAGAAACGCCACTTCTTCATCCCTGAATTCATTATCCGGTAATGAGAATACGTATATTACAGATGCAGCCTCCCCACTGCCAGTCTCCTTTAAATTGGTTATATTATCAGGCAAGTAGAACAACAGGTTCATAGAGTTCACAAATCCAGCAGCTGAATTAAAGGCTTCCACTTAAAGCCTATGGACTCCCTCTCGTGATGTAATACGTTTGCTTATTAACATTTCTGATGCGTAATTATGTGCCTTTCAATCATGTTGCTGGCCTGCATATCCAGCTAAAGAAATGTGGAGGCAGGGAGATAGAGAGACAAGCAGCAGGGAGCTAATACTGAATTTGGTACATGCGTTAAGCAACAAACTGCTCAAGGGATTCATCTGTTTATGTGTGACAGGGAGCTTTCTGAGAATATTTAAAGAACTATGGGTGATGCTCAATGGCCATTCACATGTAGGAAGTGTTACTACTCTCTCAGGGTACTTGAGGTGCGGTGGGGGGGGTGGGGACTGGACATCTCTGGAGTAGCACTGTGCCAAACCTTCAATTTCTCATAAGTTTTCTTCCCTTGCAAAGGAGTTTGGCATTTCCCTGCTCCTCGCCTCATTTACAGGGTGTTTTTGAATTTCTTTAGCATTTCTGTACTTTTGCAGAGTTGAGCTTCCCATATCATTGCAAAACTGCTGTGGATAGTGGGTTTTTTTTAATTTCCATTAAATGTTTCTGCAGATTCTTGATCTGAAAAAGCCTTATGGGAGAAGTTGCCTTTATGATGTCTTCTCCTGTTTTAATTAAAGGGGGCGGGGGGGGGGAATTGGCTATCAAGCATGTAAGATTGGTGTACCCACTGATTTTGTTTTTAAAGGAAGTTCTTCCTTTCACTTTTTATTCCTCTTAAATTTCAACGCTGATTTATTTAAAAGTAAAAATACTTCCCTTAAAACAAAATAAAACCGAACAGTTGCCAGGCACACAGTAAGCAGCCTCTCCACCTTCATGTGCTTTCAGGATACCTAGATGAAGATGGTTTGGAGCTCTGAAGTTAGTTCTGCCAGGGCACTGGAGGTGATGCTGGACACAGGAAGGAGGAACCAGACATCAGATCTCGCTGTCCAACACCAGAGCTCTGTCTCTGACAATGAAGAGCAACATCCACCCAGGAGCTACAGGGCTGCATCCTCATTTGCTATTTTAATTTGGGTATCCTGCTAATTCTGTTACTGGCTTATTTCTCTAAATTGGTGCACTGGCTTATTTTGTTATTGCTTTGTTTTCAGTTACTTTATTATGGGCTAAATAATAGTACAAAGAGCAGTGTATATTTTAAATAAATAATTAAGGGTAATAAACCTATTTCTAATATCGATGAGAAAAGGATCCCTGTTTTTGTATTATTCAAGCGCAGGCAAAAAAAAAAAAATTGTAATGAATCCCACTCAGGCCAAATACAAATATATTAAAATAATAATTCACAGAAAAAATTGACAGAAGGCGATGAGCCAGTAAAACAGAGGCTACATTAACTATATCTATCAGCTTCCATTACATGCTAAACATATTCGCAGGATGAATAAAATTGCTTGCATGTTACCACAGTGCCTTATTAACTTTTCGCTTTTGCAGCAGCATCCAGAAACTTTAAAGTTTATATTGCATTTGCTGTCTCCCCACCCCACACCCCAGGCACTAGTGATCACAAAAATGATCATCCTGATCCAGCAAAAAGAAAGATATGCACACATAAGCAAACATCCATGCATTACATAAGAATGTAAATATAGAGCCCTGCTGGATCCAACCAAAAGCCTATACCTATACTGTACAGTATAAGCAAATGTTTGAGCTATTTTTATATATGCAGTTGTTTTGTTTATGGTTTTTTTATTGTATTGTAAAATTGCTTTGGACTACCTCATGGAACTCCTGCCAACCTAGCAGTTCGAAAGCACGTCAAAGTGCAAGTAGATAAATAGGTACCACTCTGGCGGGGAAGGTAAACGGTGTTTCCGTGCACTGCTCTGGTTCGCCAGAAGTGGCTTAGTCATGCTGGCCACATGACCCGGAAGCTGTATGCCGGCTCCCTCGGCCAATAAAGCGAGATGAGCGCTGCAACCCCAGAGTCGGCCACGACTGGACCTAATGGTCAGGGGTCCCTTTACCTTTTGACCTCATGGAAAGTGAAATATACTCAGAGTCGCAAGTGATTTCATGCTCTTTATTCAGCTCATAGTGGTGAGGAGGAATGAATGAAAGTCCCCTCACAGTATCTGCTATATATACATTATTTACACAATGGGCTGCACATGATTGGCTAATCCCGGAATTCTACTGTAAGCCAATCAGGTTGTGGATTCACTTCTATCTGGAGCCGGATTGGGTGGTTCCTGCCAACCAATCATACTGCTGCATTGTTCTAGGACCAATCAGACTGCTGCATTCTGAATCCTATTGTTCTAGGACCAATCAGACTGCTGCCATTTGGATCCTATTGTTCTAGGACCAATCAGACTGCTGCAGTTTGGATCCTATTCAACTCAGTACATAACAGAAAGCATTTCATAAGTGAAAAGAAATCAATAGTTCTCAGCCCAGGAGGGGCTGGGGAAAACACACAGTGATCTCGCTCAGTATCCTTTGCATCTCCTGGGTTCTAAGTCCCATTATCCCTGACTACTGGCCATGCTGGATGGGGCTGATGGAAGGAGCAATCCAATAACCTCCGGAGCATACCACGTTGGCTACCCTTGGTCTACACTGACTGGCAGCAGTTATCCAGGGTTTCAGACAGGAGTCTTTTTCAACCTTACCTAGATATGCCAGGGGTTGTATTTGGGACCTTTTGCATGCTTAGTATGTTCTCTACCACAGAGCTACTTTCTGCTTCAGATCATTGGGGTTAGAAAGATCTGCTACCCAGCTGACTTATTGCAGCACATCCCATTAGAGCATCTTGAGCTGTGCTGGGACAAGTGTTTTCTGCATGGCAAGCAGCAGCAGAATTTCTTTTTAATGAAGGGCCCTTTTCCCAAAACGCTTCCCAGTTACAGCTTTTCAGGTCTGTGTGTCAGGTATACTCTCTGCATCAATTATCCAAAAAGGGCAGAATATATTTCCTTTAAAAAAAAAAAAGCTGTGCTTTTCTGTTCAGCCGGTTAGTGCACTCTTGTTATCTCTTTCCTCAGCAATGAGCTTCTGCAGCTACAAGCATTTCTTGTCTTCTGGTTAAAGAGATGTCGTCTAGGAGGTTCAGATCCAGCTTGTGCAACTCAGGGAAAATAAGGAAATAATACTTCAGCAGAGGATTAACTACTTTTGACAGAGATGTCTCTGTACAGTTTATGAATGGCTGATAGGGTGTCATGGAACATTCACAAACAATTCATTCTGGTCAGCAACAAAACGTTCACACTGGTGAAACGTTGTGGTACACCCTACCCCAATCCTCTGGAAAAGCTGGCCCCTCTGCCTTGTAATGACTATAAATTATCCAGATTATTCCAGTCTCACGGAGGACACAGTCCACTGTAATTTAACATGACAGCATTAAAGAACAGGCCTTTGGGCTTTCAGCGGTGCTGCATCTGAGGCATAAGCGTAGCCTAGGGGGGTCAGGGAGGGGCAGCTGCCCACCCCCTAAATAAATAAAAATACATAGATAACTCAGATTCTGCCCCCATAACAAAAGGCCTGCCCCTCCTAAGAAAAATCCTGGCTACAGCTCTGACTGAGGCAGTGGGTCCCTCTAGGTTCCTTTCTCCATTAGGCCTTTTCCCAGCTCTGTCTCCCATCCACTGAAGCAATCAGACCCTGCTAGCCTCAACATCATCCATTTGTCTTTGGACCAGGCCCTTGTTGCAGCACCCAACAGCCAAGAACTGAGACATGGCACAGATAGGAAAGCAGCATATACATATGAACAGGCAACTTGTAACTTCTGCACATTTAACTTGTGGCATTCAGATTTACAAGCTTGCCCATTTTTATTTTTACTAAAAAGGGAGCAGAAACTGGGCAGGCATCTGGGGGGGAAAGACTTTGGCAACCCCACCGCCATTGAACCCAATGTGTTTTGACTATATGGGATTTTAGCTTTAGGTGCTATCCCCAGGGTAAGCTGTGTGTCGCCTGTACACATGAGTGTGGCAACCATTTTATTTAAGGAGATAAGTGCACCTCAGCAAATATTTGAGTAATGATGTAATGTTTAGGTCAACACAGAGACTGAATTTAAATGCATACACTTGAACCACTGTAGTGTAGTGGTTGCAACAGCCTTTCCCAATCTGGTGCTTTCCAGATGTTTTGGACTACAATTCCCATCAGCTGCAGCCAGCATAGAGACCTTGTTTCAAATCCCTACTCACTTAGCCATGGAATGTATTGCTAAGTGAGTAGGGATTTGAAACAAGGGCCAACCCTCATCTCTCTGCCTAGCCCACCTCACAGGCTTGGTGTGAAGATAGAATGGGAAAGTAACTTAAGACTAGGGTATTTGATGTGTAAAAATGGCATTCTACAGTGAAGACAAATAATAGAATTGACTAGGGTTGCCATATTCCCAAAAGTTGTCAAACTTTTTAAAATTAATTTAACCCCTGTTGCTGGTTTTCCAGGACATTTGCCCAATTTCCGAAAAATAATCCAGGACGCCATTTTCGGCGGCAAATTCCCAGATATGTCCTGGAAAATCAGTATATATGACAGCTCTAGAATTGACTCTCTCCAGCAAAACAGAATTAGATGTATTCTTCTGGAATGTCAAAGAGAGGGAAGGCTCTTCTTCCCCCTTGTTTTGAAGAACACTGAACTGGATTCTCACTGCACAATCATGTATGTTTCCAACTAGGAATGTCGAAAATGATTTGCTTGGACACAGTGTCTGGTAGGAGAGAGTTGTTTGTGCTTGTTAACTCACAAAGAGGTGAAGTGGAGCAACAAGAGGAGGGAAATTGCTATATCCTTCATGAAAAACATCCGGCTTTATTTTGCAAAACAGATTTTTGGTCTGCATTACATACCTGGTATATACAAAAGTGTTTCCACCCACCTAATAATCAGCTGTGTTATTAGTGCTGATGGGACTTCACTTGTTCCCATGCTGTGCCATGGCTAGATAAAATTCAGTAATTACTTGTGCTTTTTTTCCACCAGAAAATAGAGACAAATTGTCATGATTAGCAGAGATCCCATCTGCAGCTATAAGTTAGTCTCCTGCCACTGACTGCTGAATTTCACTCTGACAGGAAGCCAAACTGCCACCATACATTTTTGCTTCCAGGCTAGACAATGTTGAGTGAGTTCCCTCTGCAGCTCAAGCGTCTATGGCATAATAACAGAGTGTCAGCCTTTAATTTGGAAAGGCCACTTCCTGCTCAGCTGTTAAGGGCTTTGCTGTTGAGAACATCCCTGAATCTGGGCCATGTGGCTGTTCACACATTTCCCAAAAAAGAGGAGATGCATTACTGTACATCAATAAATAAATAAAAATGAGAGGACACTACATAAAATTTGCTAGGCTAATGTATATGCCTAGATGCGGATTTAGAAATTACTATATGTTAAAAACAAATGCAATGTATTCTAGCCAGGAAGATGGTGACCAGGTGAGCTGTGTGTCTGCTCAGTCTGCTGTGTTCATTAGGTGTTCATTAGCAGGTGTGAAAGGACTGGACTATAACTTTTGCATGTAGGTTGGTTTGAGGACCAGTGGCGTAGCATGGGGGGTGCAGGGGGGGCGGCTGCACCGGGCGCAACATCTGGGGGGGCGCGCTCGCACTCGCAGCTCTCTGCCCCCTGCTAAAATCCACGGGTTAGGGGGCGCAAATTACTTCCCTTGCCTCGGGTGCTGACAACCCACGCTACGCCACTGTTGAGGACTATGGAGTTAGATTGTTAAACTTTGACCTGCCTGGAGATCGAATTGGAAGGTGGTGGGATCATTCACATGGCAGGATTGCATATAGGCAATGTCTATAGTTGGGAATCAAGACCCTCATACTTCCATGAGTCTTGTGCATTGAGAAGACTTGGGTATCTACTTCATAATGCTTTTAAATTACTGTATTTTTCCATCTATAAGACACCCCCATGTATAAGACCCCCCCCCAATCTTGGGGGACTCAATTTTAAGAAAATGAGGGCAGATGGCCCAAAGCTGTTGAGCTTCTCTCCCCGCCCCCGCCCCCCAGCTGCGGGGCAGGAAACACTCATTTCCCGCTCGCTGCATCAGGGGAAGTTGCGCTCCCGCCAACTGGCGGGCGGACCACTTCTCTCGCTCTCCCCATGCCACTATCCATGTATTGGACGACCCCAGGTTTTTTTTGTTTGTTTTTTAAAAATAGTTTTTATTGATTTTCTTTTCTCATAACAAATATCCAATATCATTACTTAACTTTCATTTTTCAATTTGCCCCCTCCCAGTGACTTCCATTTCTGCTTTGTTACATCAAATGTTACATTCTGCTGTTTGTACATAATACTATGTTATCACCTGTTATATTTCTTGTTCTCTGTAAATAAAATTGTAAATGTTTATTTAAATCCTGCCAACTAGTCCATTTTTTTTTGTTTCTGCAAATAAGTTGTAAAAGGTTCCCATTCTTTTCCAAAGTCACTATTGTCCTTTTCATGCAGTTTATCCATTAACTTTGCTAACTCTGCGTATTTCATCAGCTTTTCTTGCCATTTTTTTAATGGTATTTCTTCAGTCTTCCAATTCTGTGCTATTAAAATTCTTGCTGCTGTTGTAGCATACATAAATAATGTCCAATTTTCTATTGGCAATTCTTGTCCTAAAATACCCAACAGAAAAGCTTTTGGTTTTTTAACAAAGGTTATTTTAAACATTTTTTTCCAGTTTATTGTATATCATTTCCCCCAATTTTTTTATGATCTTGCAATCGCACCACATATGGTAAAATATAACTTCCCCTTCTTTACATCTCCAACAGTTCTTTCGTTCTGTTCTGTTTTATACATTTTTGCCATGTCTAGGAACAGCAGCAGAGCAATCACACCATACTCCAGATGATGGTGTGAGCAGTCTCCTTAGCTGACATAAGTGAAAGGATCCTATTTAGGACTTTAAAGCTAATAACCAGCACTTGAATTCAAGCCAGTGGTGTTTGTATAAAATAGGAATCATGTACTCTAAATAAAAGGGCCTCCCAACCAATACTTTAGCCATTGTGTTTTGCACCAGCTGAAGTTTTTGAATGCATTTCAAATGCAGTCCTACACTGATCACATTGCAGTCATCCTGCCTTGGGCAAGACATGTGTGGCTGTTGCCATGTCTGTCTTTTCCAGAGATGCTCAGGTGCAGTTGAAGTACCAGCTGCAGCTGAGCAGAAGCTTCACTTCCTTTGACATTGACTGGGCATCCAGGAATAAAACAGGATAGAGGAGTACCCAACAAACATCAAACTTATTCCCCCTCCCCCCAAAAGGAGCAGACATCTTTCTAAAACAGGCTTTATTACACCCTTCTCTCTGGATTAGGTGTCACACTGGCTGAGGCTTCAACCCTATACATGGATTGATTGATTGATTGATTGATTGATTGATTGATTTAATGTATATCCTGCTCTTCCTTCCAAATGAGATCTGGGTAGCAAACAAGTGGTGATAAAACAAGAAAATCATGCTAAAAGCCATTCCAATACAAGGTGCAAAGTAAGAAAGATTTCAAAAGGTTTGTTGACAAAGTAAGGTCCTCAGTAGGCACTAAAAAGAGAACAGAAATGGTGCCTGACTAATATTCACAGGGTGAGCCCAAGACATTTTGGCACCTGAGGTGAATCACAAAATGGCACTCCCTCCTTGCCAGGGCAAAAGGGTTGAATGAAGATCTACAACATGAATGGGGAGGGGAGAAAGAGAGATAAAGATCAATATTGGGATTTGCTGCCCCTGTGGACCCTGTCAGCTGAGGTGGTCACCTCACCTTGCCTTATGGGTGGGGCACCCTGTTCGCAAGTTTGCCAGTGATTTTGCAGCTCATCTTAGCTGCATGCCATACATGCTAACTGATTAACAGCCTCTACTCTCTGTAAAGCATTGACCCTATTTTGCTTTGGGGGTGGATAAGATTATGGTTCTCTAGAAGCTGGTTCTCCCAGTGGGGGAGCTAACCATGCACCCTGACTCTGGTTCTCATGTATGTACATGATACATACAGCCTATATAGCATAGGGTTAGAAATCCTTCCCTTCCCTCCCCCCCCCAACTTATCTTTTGTTTATTTGACAAATTTCTATACAGTCATACCTCGGTTGAAGACGCTTCAGGTTGAGCATTTTCAGGTTGCGCCAGTGGCAACCCAGAAGTACCGGAAAGGGTTACTTCCGGGTTTTACCGCTCACGCATGCGCAGATACTCAAAATGACATCACGCACAAGCGCAGAAGCGGCGAATCGCAACCCACGTACTCGCAGACGTGGGTTGCATTCTGCTCAGGTTGCGAACGGGGCTCCGGAACGGATCCCGTTCGCAACCAGAGGTACCACTGTACTTTAGCTATGTTTTCAGGATAGTTTAAAACGTAACATCATCATCATTATTATTAGCAACATTATATGAGGCCACTGAGTAACATTTTCAGTTATGATGACGGTTCCTTCTACTGCCAAAGTTCAGGGAATAATGTCCTTTTTATGTAGTCAAAAAGGTGCAATACAGGCAACTCCCTATTTGCACACAATTAGCATGTGCATGGCCATGGGCATACACACATCCTGCTGACACAAGCGGTGCCTCAGAATCCAACCCCCTCATAAATGGGAAGTTGCCTGTAATTCTTTAACAAAGAACACCCATAAGCAGCTGGTTTAGGACTGAGCGTTTGTGTCTACTGCGTTTGTTATCCACCATCAATCAGTCAAATCCCATTTTTATTTATGAGTATTTCTTTATTATAATTATTTACATCCTCCCCTGATCCTGGCAGGTTATGCATAACATCAGTGCATATTAAAACACACACATATACCAATTTTGAAAAAAGGAAGAAGAAAAAATGTAAATTTATCACCCCACCACTCTCTCCTCCCACCTGCTTAGATTCAGCAAGTTGGTGGCTTCATGCACCTTCAGACCATACCCTAGAACAGGCATAGGCAAACTTGGCCCTCCAGATGTTTTGGGACTACAACTTCCATCATCCCTAGCTAACAGGACCAGTGGTCAGGGATGCCTATGTCTGCTCTAGAACCATAGAAAGCTCATAAACAAAATATTGTCCTTTCCCACTCTTGTCCAATGCTGGCTGATATTCACAAACATACTGCCTTGGATCCTTTTCTTCCTGTAATTGTATCTTACTGGTTTTTAGGAACTGCACCCCCCCCCCAGCAAAAAAAGCTGATGTCTTAAATACATCTGCCTCTGATCCCTGTGATAGTATACAGCCATAACTGTATACAGCCATAACTAGCAGCCAGTAATATCCTCATCTTCTGTGAATTTATCTAATCCCCCTTTAAAGCCATTCAAGTTGGTGGTCATCACTACATCTTATAGAAGTGAATTCTATAGTTGTTTGTTGTTATGCATAAAAAAAATTATGTACTCTGTGAATCATAGAACCATAGAAGGGGCCCCAAATGTCCTCTAGTCCAAACCCCTGCAATGCAGGAATATCAACCAAAGTATCCCTGTCAGATGAGTCTACCACATGTCAAGGGAGTCTGTTCCACTGTCAAACAGCTCTTACTATCATGAAGTTCTTCCTGATGATTGGTATGAATCTCCTTTCTTGTAACTTGAAGTCATTGGTCTGAGTCCTATCCTTCAACAGGGTGGGGAGGGGGGTTGCAGTGAATTTTAGGAAGTCATTAGTTTGCACCAGGCGTCCTGCTGGGAAGACCCAGTTTTCTGAGTGCATGTTCTGGAAGTTGGGCAATAGGGGCAGTACAGGATTCATTTTGGTGTACCGACCTCCCCGCTGTGCCAAGGATTCCCTGCCCGAGCTGCCTCAGGTTGTGGCGGATATGCTCCTGGAGACACCTAGTTTGGTTGTCCTAGGGGATTTTAACATCCATGCCAACATGACCTTACAAGGGGCTGCTTGGGACTTTGTGGAAAGCATGGCCTCCATGGGGCTGTCCCTGAATAAGTCTGGCCCAACCCATAGCCGCGGACATGCCTTGGACCTGGTGTTCACCTCTATGGATGTTGGTGATCTGGCATTAAGTAAAAGTGAAACAAAAGAAGTGCCATGGTCAGATCCCTTCCTGGTGCAACTGGACTTCTCTGCGACCCATCCCCTCTGCAGGGAGGTGGAACCGATTCGGGTGGTCCGCCCCCACCACTTAATGGATCCAAATGGTTTCCAAAGGGTGGATGGGGATGCTTTATCCCATGTTGATGGCCTTTCAGCTGATTCCCTGGTGGTCCGCTGGAATGCGGAGTTAACCAGGGCTATTGACTGTCTGGCTCCAAAGCATCCTCTCCGAATGCATGGAGCCTGGACAGCTCCGTGGTTTTCCCTGGAGCTGAGGGTGATGAAACAATCGCTGAGATGGCTAGAGCACCGGTTGCAGAAAACTCACTCTGAATCAAACTGGACAAGGGTTAGAGCTCAACTTCGAGCTTACCAAGTGGCAATGGCAATGGTGAAGAGGACCTTCTTCACCGCCTCTATTCCATCTGCAGAAAACAGCAGCAGGAGACTCTTTCAGGTGGTTCACAATCTATCAGAACCACCTTCGTCATCGGGGCCTAGTAGGGACCCCAAGATCTCCTGAAATGCTTTTGTGAAGTTTTTTTGCAGATAAAGTCACTCAGATTTGGAAGGAGGTAGACTCCACTGTGGGAGCAGGGCCGGGGTGGGAGAGTACCAGATTCCTGTCTAGTAATGTTATATGGGATCAATTTCAATCTGTTACCTCCAAGGATGTGGACAGGCTGCTTGGGCGAGTGAAACCGGCCACCTGTCTCCTTGATCCTTGTCCATCCTGGCTGATAAAAGCAAACTGGGAAGGGCTGGGCGATGGGTTCTGCGGGGTGGTGAATGCTCCCCTCTTTGAGGGAGCCTTCCCAGGCCCACTGAAAGAGGCTGTCATTAAACTGCTTCTTTAAAAAAAATCTTATATCTGAGCAGCTGTTTCTTCCTGCCTAAATGTAGAACCTGACATTTGTCCCTACTGAAATTCATTTTATTAATTTTGGCCCAGTTCTCCAATCTGTTAAGGTCATATGGAATCCCAATTCTGTCTTCTATGGCATTAGCTACCCCTTCCAGTTTTGTGTCATCTGCAGTATCTGCTCAATTTCTCAATCCAAGTTGTTTTTAAAAATGCAGGCTAGGACAGAACCCTGTAGGACCCTGTGAGCACTCATTGGGTTTTGTCAGCCCTGGATCTCTCTCCATTATCCCTGACTGTTGGCCATGCTGACTGAGGCTGATGGGAATTGGAGTCCAGCAACATCTGCAGGGCCACAGGTTTCTAATCCTTAGATTATAGGCATATGCTTACAACCTTCAGGGAAGAGCTGTAGCTGAGAAGTAGAGCACCTGGTTTACATGCATAAAGTCCAAGGTTCAGTCCTCAGTGTCCCCAGGTAGAGATGGGAGAGAACTCTGCTTGAGACCCTGAAGAGCTGCTGGCTGTCAGCATAGAAAATACTGAGCTAGAATGGATCGTATGGGCTGGCTCAGTCTAAGTCAACAGGTGCCTTCTGTTCCAACTTTTTAATGCCTGAGAAAACTTTCCTGTTCTATTCCGCAGGCCTGTGCAGGCAATAAGAACACCTCCTTCTGCAGTGGTTATTGATATTTGCTTTTAACTGCTTTGTGGTTTTTATTGCAAAGTTTTATCTTTTTATGTTTTGTGTTTTTATTCTGAAAACTGCTTTGATATATTATGATATAGCAGCAAATAAATAAATAAATAAATAAATAAATAAATAAATAAGGCAGTTTCCTATGTTCCTAAATATTGGAGAGCCTCTGCCAGTCAATGTAGACACTACTGGGCTAGATGAACCCAAGGGTATCATTCAGTATAAGGTGGCTTCCTAGGTTTCCAAACATTGTGTTCACAGCACCACTGGTGCACTGTTTTGTACAGCAGCGCCCTTTTGAATACCTAACCAGAAGTTATGATTCAAGACTCACATAAGGTAGGCAGGGGGGGATGGGGAGGAGTTATTTCTTAGCAGCAGAAAATTTATTACAGAGAGTCAAATAAAGTATTGCTGGAAGAGCCAGCAACCTTGCTGCTGCACCGTTACTGATACAATTGCTTGCCTTTATCATCCATCTCACCCGTTCTCCAGGTTTCAGGAGCTTTTGTTAACATCAAGTCAACATTCCTCTTGAATGCCTTGACTTTCCAAGCTCCAGAAACAAACAAAACCAGCAGAGTAGCTGAAAGCAGCCCATTCTCCTCTGGTTGCAATAATCTGATCTTAAAGGTTTTCTGTAGGAAGAAAGGAAATGGGAAAAGCCAAAGAGCAGGTGAACTTTTGATTTTATTGGCGAAGGCGAAAGAATTAACACACTTTTTTTTTTTAAAAAAAAGCAAATTCTGCAGTTTCTAATGCTGCTACCACACTACATTTAAAGCACTATGATTCTACCAGGCATGGCTTCCTGAGAAATGTATTGTCTTCCTTTTTAATGTGTGTTTTCAGGGGGCTGGAGCAAGGAACCTAGGATAACTGGTGCTCAGACTTCCCCCATAAGAAAAGTCCTGTTGGAGCAGGCTAAAGAACCATCTAGTCTAGCAGTCTGTTCCCGTAGTGGCCAACTAGGCATTTGGGGGTGGGGGGTGGGGGTGGGATATCCACAATGAGAGGTGTGACGACCCCTAAAAACTGGTGCTAAATGAGAGCCACACTGCCTCTTCTCCTGGGGAAGGGCCGTCAGGGGCCTAAATCTTCCATACGTTTCTTTAACCCCCTTCTACAGCTGCCCAATATGGCAGCAACCCCCATATCTAGTGACAGGGAGTTCCATACTTAAGCAATGCAATGCTGCATGAGGAAGTCTTTCCTCTTGTCTATCCTGACTCTCCCACCCTTCAGCTTCACTGGATGACTCCTTCGGATACTGTGTCATTTTATATACCTCCATCCTTACAGTGCAGAATAAAGACACAACACATTAAAGAGAGGAAAAAACAGAAGTGCAAATGGAAAAGAAAAGGGAGGGGGTGCCTGGTCAAAGGGAGAGGGAGATGCAAGGGGGAGGTGGGATGCAAGAATGAATTGATCCCATCACCTGAAGCCAGTATCTGTTTGAACCAAAGTGAAGACCAGGTGCAAACCCCTCAATTTCTTGCCTCCCCTCCCCCCAAGCCCAGGAAAATGCCCATTCTAAGTGATTATCCCCTGGGGTCCAGGAGCACCCCATTTATATCCCATTACTTTCATCATTCTGCAGTCTATGAAAGTCTTTCTTGAATAAAAGCTTGGCTTCTCCCACTTTCAGGAATTTGCTGCAGATCCATTTTTCTCTCTCCACTCTTTCCAGGCAAAGGTCAGCACTTTAAAGATCTATGTCCAATTTTTTTTTACTTGTTTCTTTCTTTGTTGCCAAGGAGCTTTTGCCTTGAAAACCCACTCTTTAGGATTTCCCCCAAATAACTGGTGGGGCCATCCTCTTATTTGTTCTTTCTAAGGCACCTCTACATATTTCTCTTGCTCTTTCACCATCTTTCTCATTTCCCCAATTTTCCTGCTTTCCTTTGTTTTCGTTGCTATTTCCCCTTCCTTCCTCTTTATCGATTTATTCTAGGTTTATTCTTTCACGTTCTTTTGATTACAATAGTTTGAGGGTGGGCAATGTGCTGTCTGCTTGTTCAATGAGGAAAAAGCACTGAGAAGAAACCTTGGCACCAACCACCTTCAGTCACCAGGAGTGCGGTTAGGTGATGCTGACTCACCCTTGGGGCTAGGGCCAGATTTATGTATAGGCTAAGTAGGCTGAAGCCTAGGGCCTCTAGATCTAGGGGGCCTCGCCAGCCTGTCCACTCCCCAGTGTTGCAGACAGTCTTCCCTCTCCCAAAATTGCAAACCCAAGACTTCATGCAAGGGCAGGGCAACTCGGGCCTCTAAATCTAGGGGGCCTCACCAGCCTGCTCACTCCCCAGCACTGCAGTCTCCCCTCTCCCAAAATTGCAAACCCAAGACTTCATGCAAAGGCATTTCTCCCCCATTTCAATGACATTTTGCTTCAAATGGAAAGGTGGACTTGGGCATCATCTTCCTCCATAATCCTCTAAGGGAGAGGTCACGTACTCAACTTGGATACCACCCTCTCCCATAATCCTTGGGATATACAGTCAAGTACACAGCAGACCCTCCCTTGAGGGAACAATGAACATCCATTGATGGGTTTCCTGAGGCCAGGTGTTCCCACAGCCCATCCTCGAGAAGGCCAGAAGGTAAGGATATGCATTGATAGTTTTATTGTTCTTTAGGTGGTGGGTACATGCTGCTGTGGGTTAAACCACAGAGCCTAGGACTTGCCGATCAGAAGGTCAGCAGTTCAAATCCTCGTGACGGGGTGACCTCCCATTGCTTGGTCCCTGCTCCTGCCAACCTAGCAGTTTGAAAGCACGCCAAAGTGCAAGTATATAAATAGGTACCACTCCGGTGGGAAGGTAAATGGCATTTCCGTGCCTTGCTCTGGTTCACCAGAAGCGGCTTAGTCATGCTGGCCACATGACCTGGAAGCTGTGCGCCAGCTCCCTCGGCCAATAAAGCGAGTTGAGCGCCGCAACCCCAGAGTCAGTCACAACTAGACCTAATGGTCAGGGTACCTTTACTTAAGGTGTTTGGAACTTGATCTGATAACCAGGGCAAGTTGATGAACTTGGGTAACCTCACAACTCCCTTCCCTCCTTGTGACATGATGATGATATATAGTGATGTATCAATGTATGAATGATGGTTCTGGAAATGTATTCTGGGTAGGGAGGGAAGGTCTTCAAAGAGCTTGTAGCCCATGTTCAGGGTTCTTACTCTGTGTAGAAACCTGTTGTGCAACAATAAAGATTGTGGTCTACTGGCCACAGTTTTGCTCCTGTATTTGGCTGGAACTTCCTTCTGCTAACCGCCCTGACGAGTATCCTTGCACCCCAGAATTTTCCATCTCAGAATCCAGAGCCAGCAGGCCCAGAGAGTCAACAACCAGCTGCACAGCCTTCCTCAGCTCAAGGATCAGGTCAGTAGTGGTACATGCTACACTTTAATAGTGGGAGAGTACGAGTGGGAGGCTGCATGGGGCAGATAGACCAGGCAAGCAAGGTCTCCCAGGTCTCTTCCTTCCCTTCCCTCCTCCTTGGCTTGAACAGAGCAAGGCAGGCACATCTGACTGGCACTGGCCTCATGCCCTCCCAGGTAGAGAAGTCTATCTTTCACACTTCATAGAGCCTATTGGTGCCTGCAACATGCACTGCAGATTGCCCACAGGTGGAGAGAGGTCTTGAGGATCAGGGAAGGCAGCAGTGGGAAGGGATCCTCGGAGGGATCCAGAACTACCTATAGAAGGCAGGAGGCCAGGCTGCAGGTTGAAAACTGGACCTCATCCTGAGGAGGAAAGTAAGTATAGGGATCAGTTCAGGGTCAGAGGAACTGCATTTTGTCTTATTTTATTTGTGCCCGGTGGTGTTTTCCTTTTCTGTGTTTTATTTAAACTGCCTTTTGTGTTTAAAATCCGGTTACTTGCAGATAGTCAAGAAAATATTTGTTCTTTGTTTAAAGCCCAGTCTGGTGCTGTGACCAAAGTCTCTCCCAACCTGCCCACTACCAGTGCCTTAAGAAGGGTCCTGGGAGGGGAAAAGCCCAAAAATGTGCAGGTGCCAACCCTCCAGGAGAAACCCAAAATTAGGGGTTTTCATCTCCAAGCCCCAGGAGTCAGCCAGAGGGGTCTCACTGCCCCTCAAGAAAGGCTTAGGGAAGTCAGTGAGTGGTGGCAGCTACTGAAGAGTGACAGAAGCCCAGGTTTACCCAGTTGAGGATTAATTTTTATTCTTACTTTTAGATTCTAATCTAAGCATGAGTAAAAGACTTGAAAGTGGTGCTACCAAGCGCAAGAGGCAGAGACTCGAAAATGCTATGATAATGAAGTTAAGACCAATCACTGCTTTTGTGCATCAACCACTCATTGAAGCAACAAGAGTCAGCAGTGGAGCTATTCAGTCTGAACCAACTACAAGCATTCAACCAGACAAAAACCTCCCTGAAAGAGAAACAATGAAGCAGGATGTGGAACAGCAAGCTGATTATGAGGAGGCAGCCATGATGCTAGCTCAAATTGAAAATATAGAACTAATTCAAGAGTCACTTACTGGGCAGGGAGAGGCTAAAGAGCCACAAGAAAAGAATGTGAATAGTCAGATTTTGCAGTTCACGCCTGATACGATAGTAGTCCAAGGTGTTCCAGATGCAGATAAAGATGGTGCCAAATATAGACCTACTAACAGATATTGGTTTGTGGTCAGAATTATCACATGAGGAAGTATCCTATTGAGTAGAGAGGGGTCCCTCTCACGTTCTGCATCATTGTGGACCACTTTCACATTCTCAACGAGTGTTCAAAAGCAGTCCAGGTTTTGCACAAAAGCTCTTTTTTATTCAACAAAAGCAAATGGGAAAACATATAGCCGAGAGTGACTTGCATATTCTCCCTCAAAAGGGTGGATTTTTTGCTTTGTTTGTAAACTCTTTCCAGATCTTGCATCTTCTTCCACAGCTTTAACTACCGAAGGGTTTGATGACTGGCACAACCCCCATTTTATCCAAAGTCATGAAAACTCAGAAAAGCATAGGAATGCCATGTTGGCCTACATAACAAGGAAGCACGGGCAAATGTTTACTTCCAAGCTAGAGGAACAAATAAAAGCAGAACAGCAGTACTGGTGGCATGTCATGGAGAGAATTATTGCTGTAATATGCACTCTTGTAGAACAAGGCTTACCATTCAGGGGAGATGATGAACACTTTGGATTGCCAAATAATGGCAATTATCTTGGTCTTTTAGAACTACAGTGGTACCTCAGGTTACATACGCTTCAGGTTACATACACTTCAGGTTACAGACTCCACTAACCCAGAAATAGTGCTTCAGGTTTAGAACTTTGCTTCGGGATGAGAACAGAAATTGTGCTCCGGTGGCGCGGCAGCAGCAGGAGGCCCCATTAGCTAAAGTGGTGCTTCAGGTTAAGAACAGTTTCAGGTTAAGAACGGACCTCCGGAACAAATTAAGTACTTAACCCGAGAAACCACTGTAGTGGCAAAATTTGATCCATTTTTACATGCTCATATCTATCAGTATGGACATTCTGGATCAGGCAATCCCTCTTATTTGTCAAAAACTATATATGAGGAAATTGTTTAGCTCATGGCAAAAAAAGTTAAGGACGCAATTCTGGCTAATGTGAGAAAGGCTGGATATTTCAGCTTATCAGTAGATTCCACTCCTGACATTTCACATACTGATCAGTTGACTTTAATTATCAGATATGTATCATCTGAAGATGGTTTGCCAACTGAGAGATTTTTAACTTCCCTTGAGCTCCTGAGTGATCACTCAGGAGAAAGCATGCCTGATTTAGTGTTCAACTATTTTACTTCTGAGCTTGAAATTGACTTCAGAAAATGCTGTGGGCAGTCTTATGACAATGCTGCCGACATGGCTGGCAAGTACAATGGTATGCAGCAAAACAGTGAAAAAACCAATTTGCAAAATTTATTCCATGCGCACATCACTCTTTAAATCTGGTGGGCCGTTCAGCTGTGGATTGCTGCCTTGATGGAGTGAACTGTTTTGGCATTATCAATGAAATATGTAGCTTCTTTTCATCCTCCACAAAGAGATGTGCAGTTCTAAAATCATTTTTGCCACCTCAATCTAAAGTGCCCAAATATTTGTCAGACACTAGGTGGGACACACACGCAAAAGCCACAGAAGCTGTTTTGGAAAGTTTCAGTGCTATCACTGGTGCCCTCAGTCATTGTACTCTGATGTTAATGGGAAGGGGGAGACCAGGCTCCAAGCTAACAATCTTTTCCAGAAAATGGAAGAACTGGAATCTGTGTTTATGCTGCCTTTTTGGACTGGTGTGCTAGGTCATTTTCACAAGGTCAGCAAAGCTCTCCAGAAATCAGACCTGTTATTGAGTTATTGTGCAAGTTTGTACAGTTCACTTCTGGATTTTTTAAAGGAAAATTAGAGATGATTTTGATGAGCTTGAGAACAAGCAAAAGCCACCTTGCCAAATGTCAACTACAAAACAAGGAGACGAAGAATGAGGGAACAGCAGATAAATGACAGAAGTGCACCTGGTGCCTTAGATGCACTTTCTTCAAGAGATAGGTTTAGGATAAAATCCTTCATTCCTATATTAGATGCACTTGTTTGCCATTCTTGCTAATTTGACATCATCTAAGCAAGAAATTAAGCAAGGTGTTGAACTGTTGATTAAAGCATACCCAGAAGATATTGACTTGAAACATACTGCTGAACTTTTGCACTTTCACCTGTACATGAGACAAAGCCATAGGCTTACAGCAGAGCACTCTCTGTCTCATACAGACCTTTATCAAATTATATACAAGGAAAAATTCAGATAGCCTTTCCTAATGTGGAAGTAATCTTGCAGCTATTTCTTAGCCTTATGGTCACTAACTGCTCAGGGGAGAGGAGTTTGTCAAGACTCAAAAGAATTAAAAATGAATTAAGGGCCACAAAGTCTCAAGAGAGGTTGTCCGCACTGAGCATTCTGTACATTGAAAGTGACAAACTTAGACAGACAAATTTTGATGAAGTTTTGGATGATTTTGCTATGATGAAGAAATCCCAGGCAATATAATTTGTAAACTCAAGGTGTTTTTTTTAAGTCTAACATTACAACTTCATTTTCCTTAAAAAATATGCTTATTCCACAACAGCTTTACAAAGTTCAGTAAATGCAAAAGTTTTCCAGTGCTAATGCTAATTCTATGCATTTTTAAAAATCACCATGGTATTTAAGTTAACAATAACTTATGTCCTTTAGAGGAGAATTTGAGATTTGCAGAATTTTAAATCATCCTTCGCTTCACTCAGTTTTGTTTATAACACTCCATTTTCTTTTAGCCGTGAGGTGGGGGAGGGGGAGGGCCTCACAAGTGGAGCATCCTAGGGCCTCTCTTCATCTAAATCTGGCCCTGCTTGGGGCTGTTCATTTTCTCTTGGTGCTGCATCTCCTTGGTAAATAGACACACCTTTAGCCACCTTGCAATATAAATGGCCTCTTTCCAAAAGTTTAACCAAATCCTACAACCTCTCTTTCTGTACTCAACACACCGGGCTTATCCACACTTAATCTTTTATCTACTATTTCCAGGCATGATCCAAGCTTTAAAGCACCTTGTCTGAGCGTGATTTTGTGGATTTTCTGCCCCCCCCCAACCTTCTCCGCGAAAACCCACTCTATAGGATTCTTTAGGATCAAATGTCAATTAGGGTTTTCTGCAGATTGCCGTTTGCTCCGATTAAGCGCTGTGGTTTACCAAGCAGCCTGTGGAAAGCGGGAGAACTACCTGACTACCTGTGCTGTAAGACCGAGGTTCTGGCAAAGAGTCACTTCAAAGCCTGTGGAGAGCGACAGGTACTGAAAGCGGGTTTTGGAATGCAGGCTGCAGAACACTAAGCTGCAGACCACGTTGCCTTTGGAAAGGGTTAATTGCTGCCTAGGACAAGCACAATGTTTGTCATTTTCTATTGCTTTTCATCTCACCTGTTTCTTTTTAAGAAACTGCTTGGCTCCTTATTAAAGTCAACTGCAAAAAAGCAACTTATTTCAAACTGCAACCTTTTTTCTTTTCTTTTTTTTGACGCTGCAAAAAATATGCTCAGCTGCATGCTAGAATAAACGCCGAGCTGGTTTCTATTCAGTTCAGATTTCTTTTTAATGCCAGCTTTTAATGAAAGAGATGCTTAGTATTGTTTAGAAATAGAGGCTGCTTTAAGCCTTTTAAAAAATCAAACACCCACCTGATAAGAACACCTCATGAAGTGGCGGGGGGTCGTGGAGAGCAGGAACACTAAGAACACCCCAGCCCATCCCACCAGTTCATCCCTGCAAATCATTTCCCCTCCCTTCCCCCCGAAAAAAGCACCAGGATGACTTGTAAACACACCACTCGAGCCTGCTTTTAGCGTGTAGAACTGTATCCTTAGATACTCGTCGAGGCTGGAGAGGCAGCTAAACCCTTCAGCTACAATTACGAGCAGCAAGTCAGAATTTAGAACCGTTCGTACACAAGACCAAATTCAAAAACCCTGTGCATTTTTTATGGGTGATTTGGTACATAACATCTGACGAGTGTCTATGCCATGAAAACAGTTACATGCAGCCCAGAAACAGTTGATTCAGAAGCTCCCTTGCTTTGCCTCTTCAGGCTTCATACACAGAGGTGAAGATACACAAGTTTTTAAAAGCCTTGGGTCATACTATGTACTATATAACACACGCCACTTAGCAATGCTTTTGTTATGTTTCCGCTGGCGTTGTTTGCAGCGTTACTTTCAGGAGTGGCCTCCGGGCTTTGCCAAGTCAGCGGTCTTCATATTATCATTAATGTATTACCCACTTTTCACCCTAATATCCCAGGGCAGTTTACAGCTTTAAAGCAACTTACAGCTATAAAAATAACCGCCCTGGGACCTCCGGATATAGGAAGGTATATAAATTCAATTCATAAAAATAATAAAAATAAGGTGTGTACTAAAAATATTGACAGCGCAGAATTATCTCTGCCCTGAAATTGGACTTGGTCAGTAAGCCATGCCGTTAGCAGCATCTTTGAGTCTACTCTCCTTCAACCACCACACCTAAAATTGTGCACATCTCATATAAATCCATATGGCTTGCCTTTAGAGATGAAGCCATCAGAGAAGAGAAGAGTTAGAATTTGCAACTGAACGCAAAGCATTTCATGGCCTCCTATCCATTGTCCCATCCATTGTCAGTGTGGTGTAGTGGTTAAGAGTGGTAGTCACGTAATCTGGGGAACCGGGTTCGCGTCTCTGCTCCTCCACATGCAGCTGCTGGGTGACCTTGGGCTAGTCACACTTCTTTGAAGTCTCTCAGCCCCACTCACCTCACAGAGTGTTTGTTGTGGGGGAGGAAGGGAAAGGAAAATGTTAGCCGCTTTGAGCAGTGGCGTAGCGTGGGTTGTCAGCATCTGGGGCAAGGCAAGTAATTTGCGCCCCCTAACCCGTGGATTTGCGCCCCCTAACCTGTGGATTTGCGCCCCCTAACCCTAACCCCCAGATGTTGCGCCCGGTGCGACCGGCCCCCCTGCACCCCCCACGCTACGCCACTGGCTTTGAGACTTCTTCGGGTAGTGATAAAGCGGGATATCAAATCCAAACTCTTCTTCTCTTCTTCTTCTTGTCTGAGGGCAAGTAAAAAGCTGTACTGAGCAACTTAAATATAGTTTTCTGTTAAACTATAGTAGAGTGGAAATTGTTGGAGTTAAACAGCTCTTTTCTTTGCAATTCATCATCCCCTTAAAAAGTAATGATTCAATGGGAAAACTATTTCCCCACCCCATACCTCCAAGGTATCTTCCCTCTAGATAGGAGTAGAGAACCTGTGGCGCTCCAGGTGTTGCTGGACTACATTCCCACTCTCCTGAATCATTGGCCATATAGACTGGGGCTGATGGGAGTTGTAGTCCCACAACATCTGGGAAGGAGTCACAGGTTCCCTACCCCTGCTCTAATCTATTGCATTTATGGAAGCCGGGTGGCACTGGAACAGACAAGACTCAAAACTTCTGTGCAACATGCTATTATTTATTTATTTTTAAGAAGGCAGAGAACAGCAATTCAAAAGGGAGCACTACATTCAAAACAGGAATCAGTTTAGTTTAATATATAGTAAAATCATCAGCATAGGCTTGTTTCCTTGATCCTAGTAGCCATCCTTGGAGATGTATAGCCTCGGAACAGTTGTTTTATATGGGGGAGCTTCTTCAGTTGCTAAAGGCAAAATGGTAACCAAGTCATCTGCGCTCCCTCGATGGAAGCGTACAGCTGGGCCAGACCGATGTGGGGCAGGCTGGATACCCTGAGAGACTCCCGTGCTGGAAGGTGAAACTAATCTCTCAGGGACGGCATCATCACGGGCAGCATCCCCGTGGAAAGGAGCAATTTGGGCAACAACCTCGCGGACAGCATCATCATGGACATCATCATTAGTATCAGAACTGTCAAAGACTCTTCTTTGGCGGCATAGAGGGCGGTGACGGCGACGTTTCTGCAGCCCCCCTACAGCCCCACGGACAGCATCCTCGTGGACAGCATTCTTAGTATCAGGAGTGTCAGAGACTCTTCGTTGGCGGCATAGAGGGCGGTGACGGCGACGGCGACGTTTCTGCAGCCCCCCTACAGCCCCACGGACAGCATCCTCGTGGACATCATCACTAGTATCAGAACTGTCAGAGACTCTTCGTTGGCGGCACAGAGCGCGGTGACGGCGATGTTCCTGCAGCCCCCCTACAGCCCCGCGGACAGCATCCTCGTGGACAGCAACATTGGTATCAGGAGTGTCAAAGACTGCTCGTTGGCGGCATAGAGGGCGGTGACCGCGAAGTTCCTGCAGCCCCCCTTCAGCCCCGCGGGCAGCATCCTCGTGGACAGCAACATTGGTATCAGGAGTGTCAGAGACTGCTCGTTGGCGGCATAGAGGGCGGTGACCGCGAAGTTCCTGCAGCCCCCCTTCAGCCCCGCGGGCAGCATCCTCGTGGACAGCATCCGCGTGGACAGCATTATCACGGACAGCATCCTCGTGGACAGCATTCTTAGTATCAGGAGTGTCAGAGACTCTTCGTTGGCGGCATAGAGCGCGGTGTCCGGGACGTTCCTGCAGCCCCCCTTCAGCTCCGCGGACAGCATTATCACGGACAGCATCCTCGTGGACAGCATCATCACGGACAGCATCCTTAGTATCAGGAGTGTCAGCGATTTCTAGTTGGCGACATAGTTCGCGTTGACGGCGACGTTCCTCCTTTGCCTTGCGGGTTCTCCGCCGAATCAGAAATACTTTGAACCGAAAGTATATGAAGAAGGATACCACAAAACCAAGGATGATTCCACAGCTCACAAAAAGAAAGATCAGCCAATCTAGAAACAGAAGAAGAGCAGTTATTAACACCTGAGTTTTCTTAATACATTTTCTGCCCTGTTTTGCTGAACTTTGTTTTGTTTTGTTTTGTTTTAACCTACTTTCTAGGACTTGCGCTACTTAGGTGTGCTACTGCTGCTGTACGTATCAGAGACGGAACCCAAGACTAATGGGACACATTCAGCGTGCACTGGTCCTGATGAACCTTCATGACTGTTTAAAGTGGAATGATAACTGTTTTAAATGTGCAGCACAGATAAGGCCATTTTACGGGGCTTTAACGATTGACACATTTATTAAGGCATCCTAAAACATGGCAGCCTTTTTAGTCTTTATTTTTGCAGTTTCAAAAACATTACAAAAGTTCAAGTAAAGTACCACACAACTCTTCAAGTTCAAGAAGCTTAAACATAGGACTTGCGTTAAAATTCAAAAATTTTGCACAATTTCCAAAAAATAAATATCATCACAAACAGTCCAATGTATGCCACAACTGGCTTTATAGCTTATTCTCCACGAGAATCAGAAAGACCTACAAACGTAAAGAGCTAATCACATTTCTTTTAGTGGCAGCTGCAGAAAAGCTAGAACCATCTGCAACTTTCACTGTGCTGGCAAACGGTATGGACATTGGCACCAGTGGAGAATCTAATCAAACACATAAAAAGCTATGAATGGATGATTTTATAGAAATATAGTATCCCTTAATAACCTTTTTCAAATGGCAAGTTGTGACTCGGCACCTACCACGTACACATGAACAATTACGGCATAATGTATTACATTGATGATGCTGTCTTGCCCGTTTGGGGAGTGGGCGAATGAATTGTCACATCGCTATGATTATTATTTTGTAAAATTTAAATTCAGTAAAAAACAATAATATGGGGGACAGAGAGAGAGAGGAGGAGGAGAAAACGGTCACTAAAACACACCAGATTTGTGTCCGCTCTATTTGCACCCCAGCCAACCCCTTAAAAGCAGGTGTAGATAAAGACGTCTTACTTTCTATAACCTTCGTAAAAGGCGATATATACACCTTCTCAGGCTCTGCGGGGCACCAGTGGTGATCTAGAAGAGACCCCTCAGATGAGCAGCAGCAGGGTGGGGAGCAGGTCCCGCAGCAGATCTTTACTTCTGTGCCATCATGCCACTCTTGACACTGGAAATCCTTCGCATACGGCTTCTGACCGTACAGCCAGAAGTAGCACAAATCGTTCTCCGGAGACAAGTAAAAGGCGCCTTTCCGTGGAACACACAGCAGGACAAGGGTGCAAAGCAGCAGAAACCCCTTCATGGTGCAGATCTCTTGCGGATAGGACAACGCTTCGTTCTCTTCACAGCCTGGGTCTCCTTGCTAGCTCTTGCAATCTTGTCAGTCTAAGAAACCAGATAAAAGAGAAGTAGCCAAGGCTGCCCAACTGAAATTTATTTCACGTCAAAAAAAATTCCTTGATGAGGTCAAGAAACGTGATTCGTTCCAGCTGACTCTGGCCCTACCCCTGAGCCACGCAAGAACTCCTTCTGACCATTCTCTGCCAAAAAAAACAAAAAAAGGCTGATTCAGAGAACTGTTTAGCTTCTGGCCCAGTTTTTTGGGGGGTAATTTGAACAAGCTTCAGCTCCAGCTTGTTCAAATTTGCTCAGAAGCAATCACTGAATTGGTAACTTAATCTGAAGTGAGACTATACTGAGTCCACAAGCACTATGGCTAAAAGAACTAAAGTTTTATACCCATCATACAAGCAGAGCTTGTATACCTTCTCCTGTACCTTCCCTACAGCCTTCTGAGATGGGTTAGACTGTGAGCTGGCCACTAGCCAAAGACATCACATAACTAAAACTAATGATGAGTCAAACAACTTTAAAATGAGAAAGTGCGCATGCTCAGAATACTTTTTTTTAATCAAAGTTGGAGAAAATGTTGGCACTTTATTTCATGCCGTGGCTTCCTTTTGCAGGGAAGTGGTGGCCTTATTTTCAGAACCACACAATCGTTCCCAACCATCTTAACCTGACCCTACCTTTTGAGCTTACTCCAGAGTAAGCATTCGTGCGCATTGCAGGGGATTGGACAAGATTAGCCTTGGGGTCCCTTCCAACTCCACAATCCCATGATTCTTGTTATGAATTTTATTTCTTAGATTTGTATACCACTATTCATCTGAAGACCACAAGGCAGTACACAACATAAAAATACAAAATGAGAACACGAAATACTGAAAAACGCACAAGCCAATAACCCTTGTCCCAAACACACAGTTTAAAAGGCCATAGAATGTTTTATTAGCCAGAGGCCTGGCCCTAGAGAAATGTTTTTTCCTGGCACCTAAAGAGATGTACGGAAGGCCGCAGGTGAACCTTCCTGGGGAGAGCATCCCACAAATGGACAGCCATGCAGAAAAAGGCCACTCTCCAGACCTCTTGTGAAGGAGGCACACCAAGAAGGGCCTCAGGTGATAATCACAGGGGCCCGGCTGATTCATATGATTCCAGGGGCAAAGCTGCATGCTCTGCTACCAGGGGTGGAGAGCAGGCGGGGGTGTGGTGTGCCGCCTGTGGGGGCGTAGTGCCCAGCACATGTGGGGGTTTACAACACATGTCGGGGGGGCGCCGCAATGGCACCCTACCAGAATAGTGGTGCCGGGGGCGGTGCATTCCCTCCGCATCCCCGTTCCTCCGGCAGTGTATGATTCTATGTGCTTCTTTCACTTCCATAGAAATAAGCACCATTAAAATCTTTGAGCAGAAAACGGATACCACTGGGCTGTAACCATATACAACTAGGAGACCCATTTCAGAACTGCTTCTGAGTGAAGATATCATATTATTAAAGGACTATCTGCCTTTGCACAAGTGTGCAGTCTAAGTATATTTTGTAGTGGAAAGTCCCCTCTTTTCAGTGGAGTTCACACCCAGGCAGGTGAGTTCAGAGATCTTGCTGGAACCCGGAACCTGCTACGACTTCTCCCACCCCCTGAACCCAGAAGCCGATGCTGCAGCCATGCAGCCCCACCCTTAGTGGGACAGTGAAGAGCCAGTGGCCGGGTGAGATGGCACTATTCCATTTTGCCTCTGGCAAGGGAGCAGGAGGGCCTGTCCCTGGTAAAAATGGCCTCTGAAGTGGAGTGAGGAGGCTCAGTGGCGTAGCGTGGGTTGTCAGCACCCGGGGCAAGGCAAGTAATTTGCGCCCCCTAACCCTAACCCCCAGATGTTGCACCCGGTGTGGCCGGGCCCCCCTGCACCCCCACGCTACGCCACTGAGGAGGCTAAGAGGAGGTCTCACATTAGGCTTGCCAAAGGTGGTGTACTGGAATGCAGGGGGTCAGGAGTGCACTAGAGCAGTGTTTCCCAACCACTGTTCCGTGGCACACTAGTGTGCCGCGAGATGTTGCCTGGTGTGCCGCGGGAAAAATTAAAAAAATCTAAAGATTTTTTTTTTAAAGTCAAATTTTTGATTGGGGCGCCATCACTAGATGACCCCTGGGGTTCCCTCCCTCCCTCCCTCCCTCCCGCTCTGCGCCTCCCTCCTCCTCCTCCTCCTCCGGGGAGGCCATTCCTGGCTCTCGGCCAAGGCTTGGCGGCTGCCACTCACTCACTCGCTCGCCCACCCGTCCCTCCATCCCTGCACCCGGCCTCTCCCCCTCCGTCCCTGGCGCGGGGGCTGCCGGGATCCGTAGTCCCCTCGCCCTTGGGCTCCGCGCCCGCGTGGGGTGCGCGAACTACGTTTCCCAGCGTGGCCTGGCGGGCCGGGCATTTTGTTTGAAGCGCTCTTCTCCCGGCCATGGAATGAGCGCAGCGGCCGGGTGGGCAGGGGCTCTTCCGCGCAGACCCCGCGCAGCCTGCCTGCACCCCCGCGGAGATCGGGCGGCAGGATGGAGCCCGGGGATCCCCGCGGAGGCGGAGCGGCGGAGGCTGCCCCCCAGGTAGGGCTGCGTTGGGGGGGGTTTATTTTTGCAATGCTGCATCCGCGCCGGAGGGGACGCATCGGACCGCGGGGAGACCCCTTGGCGGGCGTGCAAGGCAATGCTTGCGTGCAGGCGTTGCATGGAGTGCAGTGCAATGCAATGGCAACGCGGCGCCCTGCATGCATGCATGCAACTTCCACCGGCGCTCCGGACTTGGCAGGTGAGGGGGGTCCCCAGTGGGCGGCAGAGAGAGCCGGGAGGGCGAAGGGGAGCTGGGGGGGAGCAGCGCTGCTCCCCGAGCCGAGCCCGGGGGGAAACTTCGGCGTCGTTGCGGCGGGTGTTGGAAGCGGAGGCTGGCGGGGGCCCCTCGCCTGCAAAACCTGGTCGCCTCTCATATATTTCGTGCATTGCATTCATCGCCCGCTTTCTCCTCCAAGGAGCTCCCGGGGGCGCGCGTGGTTCTCCCCGTGTTATCCTCGCAACAACAGCCCTGCGAGGTGGGTCAGGCGAGTGGCCCAAGGGAGCACCCAGGGATTGTCCTGGCCAGGTGGGGTGATTTGAACCCTGCTCTCTGCCCGGTCTTCGTCCTCATTTAGCCCCCACATGTGCATGACTGTGCATGACTGAGGTTTTCCCCCCTCGTCTATGCTATGGTGTGAGTCTGTGCTGTTAATTAATGGGGTTCTGCCTTCGGAGAAGATGAGCCAGCCCTCAAGGAGGTGATTATGTAATTTGTTAGCAATTCATGTCCCTCCCGGCGTGACGCTGCGCGCTGACGTCACGGGGCTGTAATGGTGGTGTGCCTCGAGATTTTTTTCATGAAACAAGTGTGCCTTTGCCCAAAAAAGGTTGGGAAACACTGCACTAGAGGATGTTCCCACTCAAGGGTTTAATGTTGCAATGGGTCCCTGGCATGTCAAAAAAGGTCATTGGCATTAGACTTTCTTAACTTATTGTTTTTCCTCTTGAAAAAAGTAGATCTGTACTAAAGTGTGGGAAGGCATATAGGCTGGCATTTTGATAACAGGAATTTATTTTTGTAGGCTTCCAAAAGCTTTCCTGAATGAGTGGTGCTGAACCCACAAGCAACATAATGTGATAATATCCACTTCTTACTCTGAGTTGAGATGCTTGGGGTGAATGCAAACCATGGGCTCTCTGTCCCATTGAGATCTTGATCAAGATTGGGCTAGAGACTTTGGATATAATATCCAACTTTCATCCTGGGAAAAGTTATGGAAAGTGGAAATAAAATTTACTGCCTGCTGTTCATTGAAAGAAAATTATATGAAAATGATGTACCATTGGTATCTAACCCCAGATAAAATTGCTAAAATGTACAAAACAAGTTCTAAACTGTGTTGGAAATGTAAAGAGAAAGAGGACACTTTTTACCATATGTGGTGGACATGGACATTGGTAAAGGTTTTCTGGGAAATGATATATAATATAAATAAATAAATAAATTTTTATTTATACCCTGCCCTTCCCGGTTCAGAAAACCAGGCTCAGGGCTGCTAACAACAAATTTAAAACACTTAATTGATGCAACAAAAAACCAGCATAAAATACAGTAAAAAAGTGAATAACAATAAATTCAGGATTCAAAAATCAATTTGGGGGGGGGGGGAATCCATCCAATAAACATTAGATGATCACCAGGGCTAGCTGGCTAAATCAGTGGCATAGCGTGGGTGGTGGGGGGTGCAGGGGGGCCTGGCCGCACCGGGCACAACATCTGGGGGTTAGGGTTAGGGGGCGCAAATCCATGGGTTAGGGGACGCAAATTACTTGCCTTGCCCCGGTGCTGACAACCCACGCTACGCCACTGGGCTAAATTAGTCCTATTTGGGCCAGCGAGGAGACCAGGGTAGAATTAGCTGTGGGATCCCAGAGCGGGTAATCTTCATAAAAAGGGGAGTGGGAGGAAGGAAGGAAGGAAGGAAGGAAGGAAGGAAGGAAGGGGAATAAAAGATCAGGCTAAGCCATATATATAATGAACTTTAAAAAATGTTTAAAAATACATTTGTTAAAAAACCAGAAGCCTTTCTACTAGGCATTATAGGTGAAGAGTTTCCAAGAGAAGATAAAAGACTGATTATGTATGCAACACAGCAGTGAGAATGCTACTAGCCCAGAGATGGGTGGAAGGAGAAATACCAACAAATGAAAAATGGCAGATGACACTGATGGAGTATGCGGAGATGGAGAAACTGACGGGGAAGATAAAAAAATCAGGAAGATCAAGTATTTTCTAAAGACTGGAATAAATTTGTAATTTACTTAAAAGACCACTGTAAACAGTTAAAATCTTTGGCAGGGATGTAAAGACACTGGTAATGTGGAATTGTTTTAATGGTAATTAATAGCTAGATAAGGGTAAAAGATGCAGTAAATTTAATCTTAAAGATGGAACCCTGGGAGGGAGGGAGGGAGGGAGGGAGGTCTAGCAGGGTCAGCAAACTTTTTCAGCAGGGGGCTGGTCCACTGTCCCTCAGACCTTGGGGGGGGGCAGACTATATTGGGGGTGGGGACACGAACAAATTTCTTCCCCCCCCCTTTCTTCTAAAATACAAATTTAATCTGCTGTGAATAAAATGCATCTAGATAACAGCAGGCTGCATTACACAGAAACTGGCTTTATGTTTATTTTGAAGTCCAGAATAACAATGTTCTTCATTAACCAGCTGCTAATTCATTTTTTTTTAATTTTCAAAGATCTTTATTGAAACTTAACATATATACATAATAATCAAAATTCCCAATGATTCCCTCACATAAAATATAATATCTAAATTACAACAGCTGCATAATTATACACTTAACTATAAAACCCACCACCCACCCTCTACTTCCATCCACAGCAATTCGACTTCTGTATATTTCTTTCTACCTTTTACCCCTTGTATTCTATAATAAATTATTTTTGTTAAATTCTGATTTTTCTTTCTTTGTTTGTTTTGTTATTGCTTACATTTTTTTATTCTAAGCCTATTAACATGTCATTTTTAGAACAATATTTTGACATGTAATCTTTGAAATACTTCCACTCCATTCTTAACTTTTGATTTGATTGATATCTTATAATTGAAGTTAATTTTGCCAATTCTATATACTCACTTAATTTACAAATCCACTCTTCCTTTGTTGGCATGACCTGAGATTTCCATTTAGTAACAATCACTACCCTGGCAGCTGTTCTTGCATATAAAAATATTGTTTTTTTTCATATGTGGTATGTCTTTGCCCACCAACCCTAACAGATAAGCTTCGGGATTTTTTATCAAGGTTTTTTTTTTAGCATTTTCTTAAGTTCCTCATGTATTATTCCTCTAAACTTCTTTATTTCCTTGCAACCCCGCCACATATGAATTATCAACGAACAAATTCCTATGCCCCACAAATAACCCAGAGATGCATTTTAAATAAAAGGACACATTCTACTCATGTAATAACATGCTGATTCCAGGATCCTCCACAGGCTGGATTTAGAAGGCGATTAGGCCACATCTGGCCCCCGGGCCTTAGTTTGCCTACATATGGTCTAAGGGTTCAAAAGAACTCTGTATTTTAATATTTGAATTTGCTATGTTTTATATGTATCGTTTCCCCAAATAAACTTAATAAAATGAATATTAAAAACAGACGGTGATCAAGAGCCCCGCTAGGTAGGAGAAAGGGCCACTTCCACCGCCATCTTGAATACAAAGATGGACCCAAATCCAGGGGAAAGGGTGGGGATTCCGTTTGCCAGTGTAGCCCCAGAAGACAGAGAGCTAGTTCAGAGAGGACTTGAACATCACACGATGACTGCACTGGTCGTTATTGTATGCCTTGGACCACCCAGTGGCGTAGCGTGGGTTGTCAGCACCTGGGGCAAGGCAAGTAATTTGCGCCCCCTAACCCGTGGATTTGCGCCCCCTAACCCTAACCCCCAGATGTTGTGCCCAGTGCGGCCAGCCCTCCCTGCACTCCCCACGCTATGCCACTGGGACCACCTAAGGCAGTAATAAAGCAAACGGGGTAGGGGCCTTTTTCATAAGCACATCAGAATAAAATAAAACACACTGAATAATTAAATACTAAATTTAATTAGTCCTAAGAATCCTAGCATGGATGATATCTGTTGTGGGGACGGCTAGTTAATATGTGTAACAAGCGGCCATTGTGCACATTCACCACACGTCATGGAGAATGTGCACCCAATGCATCCGTGAAGAGGGAATTGTGCCTATTTCCTAGTCAGCATGCATAATGTCCCAAGAGGTTTCAAGGAATGTGCATATCTGGCCTGTATTTGGTAGTTTTTCCACGCAATGCGCACACTCTCTGGTCACGGCCCCCAGGACATATGCCCTTTTTCTATTTGAACTCCCTTGGCTGCTTCTGGACCACTGCCTCTTCTTACGCAGCACACAACCTTCCCTTCCAGTAATCAGATGAGCAGTGGGGTCAGTCAGGATCAGAGGTGATGGGGGAGGGGAGCTGAAGAAGGGCTCCCCAGCAGGGCAAAGGGGGCTGCGAAGGAAAAGGAGTGATGTCCATCTGATCCATGCCATGGCCATTTTGGGCCCAGTCCACCACTGGCTAGTGGTCTGACCCCTGCCTTTCCCCCCAGCTGGCATGAAATGTTCTCAGTTCCACTAAAAAAAAAGGGCAGGCCACATTGCTGCTTCTTTTACAGTTCTTTAGAATTGTACGCAAGCTATACCTCTATAATGCTTTGCCCATCCTTACTTCCCTGGTTTGAAGTTGCTTGATGTTAGAAATGCCGTCATATTGGTGGAAGCATGCATTCACCTTCTCTGAATCACGACAGAGGCAATGCATGTGGCCTTTGTAACTTCTCCACTCTGCAATCCAAAGGGAGCTTCAGAGCTTGAGGAAATGGCAGGGCCACCACTGGATTTGCAGTCCTGCCGCTCATGCCAGCAGGAACAGCAGCAGAAGGGGAGGGGCCAGAGGGGGCAAATTGCTTCATGGGTGAAGCCATCATATGATGGTATCTGGCCTGACTTGGGCTCCAGACTGGCAGAGCAATTTGGATGTGCTTCTCTGTTAAGCTGTGATGCTCCCCTGGCTGAGGTTTGGAATGCCCCCATGCTGTGCTTGCACCCTGCCAACACACAGTGCTATAGACTTGAATAAAGTGTGGCAGGGAGAAGAGGAGTGGGCCAGCTTTCTCCCATCAACAGCTGGATTCTCTTGGAGTAATCTCTCAGCAGAGGGTAGAATCAGAGGTGCTTCATGCTTCTCTCTCCCCCCCCCCCATCTCTTTCCCCTTGCTGAGTGATGCTACCTCAGTTGGTTGAATCTTCCCTCCCCATGATTCCCATGATGACTGAAGCTTTGAGGGGGGGGGTACTTCCATCAGAATTGTGGAAGAGGGAGGGGAGATTTAAAACATTCTGCTCCCTGAAAAGTGGGGTGAGCTGCCTATCAGTATCCTAAGGCCCCACCTCATGGAGGGCAAGGAGGGAGCAGAGAGAGAGAAACAGGAACATTAAGGGTGAGAGCACCCAAAACCCTCCCACCAGTTCCACATCTTTGCCTGAGACAATCACCAGGGTGAGCTGTGACTGTTTAGGGTCCTTAATCAAGTATAGGGTAGTGCTCAGAGTGTTGGGCTAGGGATTGGGAGAGCGGGGTTCAAATCCCTCCTTCTCCATGGCACTCCTTGGGCAACATCAGTACATTCACAGTCTCGCCATCCAACCTACAAGGCTCCTTGGAGTAAAGGTAAAAGATAAGCATAATAGAAAGCAAATAGAATTGCATCTTTCGGAGTTAATCAAGGCTAGAGGTCTAATGGAGGCAGTTAAACCATTGGGCCACATCATATTAAATCCCAGCTGCAATAGAATTTAGTTGGAAGATGAAAACTAGAATTGAAGAGACCAGGTTGCAAAACACACACTTTTATTGAATATTTGCAGATACATTTGACAAGTGCCTCTGATACAAACACGTTTCCATGCATTCAAGGAGCAAATGATTCAGAATTTTCCTGATTTGCCTCTGCAGGAGCCATGCACAAAAATGGTTATACAGTGAAAGATTAAGGAAACCTCAGAATCTGCCATGTGGCAAAAAAGAAACCCTGCCATAAGACCTGGCTCAGCTTTGGCCTCCCTATTACTTAGAGGAGGGCCTCCCTATTACTTGGCCTAGCCGGGGAACTTGTGTCACCCTGTTCTGGCCTCGAAGCAGAAGTAGTACCATTTTTAGGTGGCACCGTTGGAAACCACATGACTGTCACATACTCAGAGTACCCAGCATGAGGCTCCAAAAGTGGCAAGTTGCTGGTGGCAAAAGCAGGACGGTCACTTGAACTTGGAAGAACTTCTGCACCAGTAGACGATGGTGGAGCCAATCTAGTGGGGGCATCAGAGGAGCTAGAGGGTTTCACAGAAGAGCCGCCTTCTAGCTCAATCTCTTCCTCTCTTTCAGGGGTGTTTGTCTTCCTCTGCCAAAATCTTCCGCAAATGAGGGGGAAAACGCAGTAGAATAGCACAGTTGCAAGAACTCCTCCAGAGAACCAGGTTATCCTCACCCAGTCTGAAACAGAAGAAAGACAATGATAAGTGCTGGTTCTGTTACCCATTTGCTGGATTGTTCTGCTCAAGGGTACAAACTGGACACCCCAGGAATGGAGTGAGGGATTTTAACCAAAAAGCCGGGGGGGGGGCGAGTATGGTTAGCATCTGAGGTAGAGTATCTCAGGCTGCAAACATTCCCCCCGCGTCTCACTTCAGGAGTCAATTAACACAGGACAGGGCGGGAAAGGGCGCCATAGTAACTGGAGCCTGACTGTCCTCAGCTGAGAAGACTCCCTGTGATAAATGTCCCTACACGGGAGCGGCCTAGAAACTAGGACTCCCCGGATTTCGTCGAGAGAAGTCGCCTGCCCCCACCCCGTGTACAAATCTTGCCCAAGTCTTTCAGAGCTACTTGCAGAGTCGTCAACAAGCTAGTCCGCCCGTGGCAACCCAGAGTCTTCTGACACGTAAAGACTTAGCGTAGCCTAAGACTGGGCCCACACGACCCCTTTGAAGCACCTTCGAAGGCCTTCTTGCCCTCCCCTCAGGTTTTCTGCCAGCTGGGCTTCACCCTAAGAGAGTTCCCGTTCCCAGCCTCCCTTCCCAAGCGAAAGCGCGCAGCCTTTTTGGAGAGGTGAAAGGGGCTTCGAAGGTGCCCTCCCCGTCGAGTGGAGCCTCTGAGCCGCATCCCCAGTTCAAGGGCGGGGAAGAGAGCGATAGACCGAAAGGGAAGCCGACAGGGAGCGGGGGACCCGTGTCTAAAAGAGACAGAACGGCAGGCGTGAGTGCAGACCTAGCCCCTGGTAGTATCCGCCTGTGGAGCTAATAAATGCCAAGGGAAATAGCCGCCTTACGTGACACTTTAGGCGAAGGAGGGCACGTCTCTGGTCCGCCGTCGGTGGGGCACGTTGGGCAGCCGTCGGTGGGGCACGTTGGGCAGCCGTCGGTGGGGCGCGGTGGGGAGTCCTCGGTGAGCTCTTCGAAGGAGCAGTTGCGCGTCTGCTCGCAAGTCCCGCAGCAGAACTTGACTTCGGCGCCGTCGGGTTGCCCCGCGCACTGGAAAGCTTCCACCTGCGGCGGCTCCATCCCGTACAGCCACTGGGCGCACATCGATCCGTTGGTCTCGTTCAGCATCAAGGGGTCTTCGGTGGGAGCAGGGGCCCCATTGGTCTTATTCAGCATCAAGGGGTCTTCGGTGGGAGCAGGGGCCGTGCTCTGGGTCTCGCCCCAAGGCAGAAGGCGCAGCAGCAGAAGAGCAGCGAAGAGCAGAGTCCACTTCATGGCGGCGCAACTCACAGCTGGGCTCACCTCGAGGAACCAACCCGCTCTCTCCAGCAAGTGAACGGCGTCTGGCCGGCTAGTCTAACCCGCCCCACACGCGGACAGGTCCTCTCCACGCAAGCGCAGCCAGTCAATTACGATGAACCCGTATCAAACTTCCTCTAATAAGGGCTGCATACTGCGCAGAAAACAACCCTACACAACTCAGAGTCCTCTCGGATATCCGGCAGCGCTTCTCCGTGCTTTTCAAAAGGGGGGTGGGCGGGGCATTCCGCTCCCAGCAGAGGGATTGAACCAGGGACCTTGCGCCTTTAAAGCATATGCTCTCGAGCGGAGAGGTGGGGCTTAGGGGCATCGAAATGTTCTCTCCCTCGATCGAAATGAGCGCCAATAGCTCCCGAAGTGGACTGAAACGGCTCTTGCGCCTCTCGAACGGTTGCCCAATCTCCTGCCGCGATTTCTGGGGAGCTATCCGCACGAGCCCACACGAGCTTACTCCATAGCTATCAACTTTTCCCTTTTCTTGCGAGGAATCCTATTCGGAATAAGGGAATTTCCCTTAAAAAAAAAGGAAAACGTTGACAGCTATGGCTTACTCATGAGTAACAGCCGTAACCCGCGTTTGAGTTACAAACAAACGGAGCTGGCAGATATTTACTCGCAAGCACTGCTCCGTCTTGACGCATCGCTTTATAGAAACAGCTGGCTCCGATGCAGGACCACTTATAAGTCACGGCTGTTCTGTGGGGCTTCTGAAGGAGCAGTGTGGTGTAATGGTCAGCTTGTTGTCCTAGGAAGAACAGGTTCAAATCCCTGCTCGGTCATGAAGCTCACTAGGGGACCTTGAGAAAGTCCGTTTCTCTCAATCTAACCTACCCTGCAGGGTTGTTGTGCGGGTAGAATTGAAGCAGAGAGAACTGCGTAGACTCACAGAACTGTAGTTGGAAAGGATCAAGAGGGTCATCTAGTCCAACACCCTGAAAAGCATGAACTCTGCCTTTAAATCTTTGAAGTAACGCAGTATATAAATGTAGCAAATACGTAAAGTAAAATAAATACTTGCTTTGAGCACATAGAAATCAGTACTGAACCAAATAGGACGGGCTCCTGATCTCGTTCTTGCACATCTTATGCTTACTGGGTAATAACCAGCATTCAAATCTTTGGCAATTACTTGGGCTGTCCTCAAATATCTGAAGGAATGTCATATGCAGGATGGTGCAAGCTTGTTTTCTGCTTCTCCAGAGGATAGGATCCTAATTACAAGTATGGATTCAAATTACACGTAAACGGTAGAAATAACTTTGTCACGGGAGGAGCTGTTAGAGTGGAGCAAATAATCTAAGAAGGTGGTGGACTCTCCTTCATGGGAAGTTTTAAAGAGTTTGGGTGGCCATCTTGTCACAGGTGTTTTTTTAGCTGTGATTCCTGCATTGCAGGGAGTTGGATGAGATGACCATTGGGCTTTTCTTCCAACTCTACAGTTCTCTCTATGAAACTTCTCATCCATGCTGCCATTTTCTGGATGGCCCCCTCCCTCATTAGCCCATGTTGCTTTCTGGTGGGGAGCAAATTACTGCCACTTTTACAGTCCTTCCCTCCCACCTGAAAGAAGCTCAACTGTGGGGCTCTGCATTTGATCACAATCAACCTTTGTTACCCTCACCTGTCTCACCTCTGCTGACATTTCTGTTAAAGGCACAGGTGCAACTCACCTTGCAGAAAGGGGTTTGCATAAGGTTGTAACAGATAAAGGACCTCCAGATCCCTAAGCATCATTGACTTCTATGCTCACCTCTCTGTCCTTTCAAGTTTAGACTAATTCAGTCTTAGCTTGGATCCGGATTACAAATTCCTCCCTCTCACACTTCAGGATCAGAGGTCATCTTGGATGTCTTCTCTGAGAACAAAGGAGAAAACATGGCCACCTTGATTTTCTCTAGACCAATCAGTTAACTTAGAACTCCCGAAGTGGACTGAACTCAACCAATTAACCATCAACCATGCTAAATCTAAGATTCTGATTTTCGCCAGAAGTCGGAGATTATACGAATGGAAGCTTGGTGGAGCAAAAATAGAGCAAGTCCTAAAATTTCAATACCTAGGAGTTATTTTTCAATACAATTTGGGGTGGAAAGCACAAATTCAACACCTCCTTAACAAGGCCAAAACTCTGTCATATGCGCTCCTCCGATTTTTCTTTTCGGATGGAGCTTTGCATGTTCCCTCGGCCCTAAAGGTGTTCAAGGCAAAAGTGGTACCCGTGCTTGCTTATGCTGCCCCGCTCTGGGCCGTGATGACAGACCTTGCTCCTCTTGAGACTCTGCAAAACCAATTCCTACGTCGGCTCCTAATGCTCCCCCTGTGCGTAAGCAACGCAGCCATGCGACTAGAATTGAAGATCGCATCCTTAGAAACTTGCCTGTGGAAGCAAGTCTTCAATTATTGGTTATCATTGTGGCATAGATTACCAGACCATTACCTTGTCCAATGCTTATGGCGAGATGAATTCTCCAGCCTTTGGACTAGTAGAATTCATGCCAAACTCCTGAGCTATGGAATCTCTCCCTTAGATTCCCTAAAACTAGATCAAATCACTGCTCAAAGACTGATCGGCCAAAGATTGGATGACATCGATTTACAGCGAAATTATATGCTGGGGGGAGGTGTTTGTTCGCCCCAGAACATTGGTATCACTTTAACTTACCGCGTTCCATCATACCTCTCCTCCCTTTCGACTGTTGCCCATAGGCTGGCCTTCACCAAAGCGAGGTTTAACGTTTTTCCCTCCAATGTCCTGAGACATAGATTCTCAAAGGGCCAAGCCTCCGCCATGTGCGAATGTGATAAGGAGACGCCAGAGTCGCTTCAGCACATTATGTTCACTTGCCCCTTATTCAAGGTGCCACGGGCAAATTTGTTGGGATCAATCATTCAGAAACTAGAGGGTACCCCACCAAAATTCCACCTTGCCCAAATCTTGCAGGATAAGGATACCCATACGACCCTGAAAGTGGCTAGGTTCCTGGTCACTGTCCTTACCCAAAAGCGTTGCCAAGGAGCACCACAAGCTAATTAAGGCGTAGTATGCCATTCCATCTTATAGTATTTTATTGTTATAGTAGTGTTTTAGTGGCTGTTTTTTCCCACGTGCACAAGCTGTTATTTATGTCTTGTTTTTATCTGTATGGGCCTATGGCCGTAATAAATTATTATTATTATTATTATTATTATTATTATTATTATTATTATTATTATGGTTTTAACCTTTAAAGCCCTATACGGCCTAGGACCCTCGTACCTACGGGACCGCCTCTCCTGGCATGCCCCACAGAGAAACCTACGGTCTGCAAATAATAACATCCTCAAGGTCCCAGGCCTCAGAGAGGTTAGGCTGGCCTCAACTAGAGCCAGGGCCTTCTCGGCTGCGGCTCCAAACTGGTGGAATGCTCTGTCACAAGAGACTAGGGCCCTGCGGGACCTGACATCTTTCCGCAGGGCCTGCAAGACAGAGTTGTTCCGCCAGGCTTTTGGTCAGAGCGCAGCCTGACTCCCTCCTCTGGCAACCTGCACAGAATTTTGTTTAATCGGTTGCCATTAATTTGATTTTAACTAATTTTTATAATGAAATATTTTTAGAATGTGTTATTATTTGATTGTTTATTTGATTGTTGTTAGCCGCCCTGAGCCCGGCTTTGGCTGGGGAGGGCGGGATATAAATAAAAATTATTATTATTATTATTATTATTATTATTATTATTATTATTATTATTATTATCTTAGAACCAGACACTTCTCTATTCAAGTTATGTACTTCCTATAATAAACAGGGGTGTGGTTTTTTTGTTGATCAATATGCATAGCTGTCAACTTTTCCCTTTTCTTGCTGGGAACCCTATTCGGAATAAAGGAATTTCCCTTTAAAAAAAAGGGAAACGTTGATAGCTATGCAATACATCTCTCTGTGTGATTGCAACTGGCTGAGTTCACTCTGCAGAGAAATGCAAAAGCCACACACTCTATATACCAAAGTTTAATAATATAAACTGCAAGATCCTTTGGGTGGGGGCTGTGCTGGTTTCCTACATTTTCCAATAGTCCAGAATCTGCTGTGTTGCAATGAAAGACATCACATGTCTATATGAACAAAGTCACAGTGCCTGATGTTTAGTTTTAGAACTAGTGTGTGATACCCAGAAAGAGCAGGCAAGTCCAACATTTCCTGTTTGCTAGAATGGGCACTCGCAGAATGTGGATCCAACAGGGAGGACTTACTGTCAAACTATGGAAGCCACTTCCCCCTGGGTGCAGCCAGGTCAAGATGGGCATAACAAGGGCTTTTTTCCATCCAGAACTCACACTCATTTCCGGCCCCTCTCAGCTAGTAGCCATTGCCATTTTTTTTTTACTTTTAATTTTTTTTAAGAAACAAGAAAAAAATACACAAATACCAAATTACACACAAGAATAACCATAGACAAATAATTTTCTTAGCAAACAATAAGACATATATTGGTCTTAACACTAAAGACCCAACCTCCTGTCTATTCCATATTTCAATTTCATATTACTTATTGCCAATACACACTTTTATCATAATTAAACTTATTCTTAATAAATCTAATTTCTTATATCTACCTTACAACTATTACTGAAGTTCCCCGAATGCTGCAACAGAATTTAAACTGCTATATTTGTTTTTCAGATATTCTTTCAGATATTCTTTGAAAACCTCCCATTTTGAAAAAAAGAATCCTGTTTTGATTTATTCTTTATTTTTTCTGATAGACCATCTAATTCGGCATATTCTGTCAGATTTGGATCCAATGTTGTATAGAGAGGATTTCATTACTCTTCCATTTTGCTGCGATCAAAACTCTTGCTGCCGCCGTTGCATATCCAAATCTGTTATTCCCAGGAGGTAGGCCTCTCATTTCTTATTGAAAGAGATCTTTAGCATTTTTTGCAGTTCTGCATGGATACTCTCCCAGAATACCTGTATTTTCCTACATATCCACCACATATGGTAGAAAGTTCCTGAGTCTCCGCATCTCCAGCAGTTACTTGACACATTTTTATACATTTTTGAAAGTTTTCCATGGTGTTAGATACCATTGATGTTGCATTTTTTGAAAGTTCTCTCTAATCGTGTAACTATTTGTGAATTTCCAATTGATCTTCCATAAGTTTTCCCATTGGGCCATGGTTATTGAATGGCCAAAATCCTGGGACCACCTCACCATTGCCACTGTTACCTCCTCCTCCTTGACTGGACAGTCAAGGAGGAGTCAATAAGTTTTGGAAAGAGTTTTTCTTTTAGAATTTACAAGATCAGATTCGAATCGGGAAATTTCTGTTGAGAACCCCTTTTGTTTGTCAAATTTAAATTTTTCAAATAACAGGTGTTATTTGAACCAGTCTGAGATGTGTTCTCTTATTTCCTCAATGTTTTTTAATTTTATTTGGTTATCTTCATTTTTTAGAAGTGTTTTATATGTTGACCAGCTTTCCTGAGTATTTTTCTGTTTTACTGCTATGGCTTCTATTGGAGATGTCCACCATGGGACTTTAGGCTCCATCAGGTCTTTATATTTTTCCCATACAGCAAAGAGTGACTTTGCCATTTTGAGAGAACGTGGGAGATATTCATGGTGAGTTCTGGCACCTCTTTTTCTAGAAAAATAGCACTGGGCATAACATATAAAAGGCTGGTCACATTCCTAGCTCTGTCTCTTACTCCATCTTGCTTGCTTGCCATCATCTACCACTGCATCTCTGCAGAGATGTAGTGACTTGTTGAATCTGAGGTTAAAAGACTCAGACTCCATCATCCATATACATACATACATACATACATACATACATACATACATACATATTTTACACACACACACACACACACACCTGTAACCGCAACCTAAGCCTGCCACCAGATTGCTACTGTATGTGAACTGTGAGTAAACTCTGCTTTATTATAACAATACTTTTTGTGTTATTATTGTTTTGAGGGGGATAAATACCAGGAAGATCCAGGCTGCACCAAGGTATCCTGGATTGCTTCATCAAAAAGGCTGTAACCAGCCGAATCAACAGTTTCCCTCCAAAGGGGTATACTCTACTAATTCACAAACAAGTACAGTGGTACCTCAGGTTACATATGCTTCAGGTTACATACGCTTCAGGTTACAGACTCCGCTAACCCAGAAATAGTACCTCAGGTTAAGAACTTTGCTTCAGGATGGAACAGAAATTGTGCAGCAGCGGCACGGCAGCAGCGGGAGGCCCTATTATCTAAAGTGGTGCTTCAGGTTAAGAACAGTTTCAGGTTAAGTATGGACCCCAGGAACGAATTAAGTACTTAACCCGAGGTACCACTGTAAAAGGAAGGAATAGTATCTAGCTAATATATCCTCTCCTAGTTTCTATACACATCCCTACAATTACAACTGCACCACAATCTGCAAGGGTGTCTTACATTTGTTGTGCCTTCCAAAGGGCTACTATTCTTGGCTCACCCCCAAATAAGTCCCAGAGCCTAAACCCCTCACTCCTCCAAAGCACTTCCCTTTACAATCCTGTGGGAATGTTCAGGGAGGCAGGAGAGGATATATTGTTTACTAATATCCTTCCTAACTTGCGCTAGCAAGTTCTATAACTTAGCAGAGTTTTAACATTCCCCTTTTAAACACACAGTGGGTAGCTGGTTGCAAGCTTGTTTAAGCTTCTCAGTATAGATTCCTGGTAAGTCCCCTTATTTCCTTCTTAAAAGAATAAACACCCCACAATCTTGTATAAAGTACAGTGGTACCTCGGGTTACAGACGCTTCAGGTTACAGATGCTTCAGGTTACAGACTCCGCTAACACAGAAATAGTACCTCGCATTAAGAACTTTGCTCCAGGATGAGAACAGAAATCGGGCTCTGGCGGCGTGGCGGCAGCAGGAGGCCCAATTAGCTAAAGTGGTACCTCAGGTTAAGAACAGTTTCAGGTTAAGAACAGACCTCCAGGACAAATTAAGTTCTCAATCCGAGGTACCACTGTATATAAAAGACGTTTACTAACACATTCAGTTCACAGATGGATCCCTGAAGGCAAACTTGGTTACAAAGTATATACCGTATTTTTCGCCCTATAGGACGCACTTTTCCCCCTCCAAAAATGAAGGGGAAATGTGTGTGCGTCCTATGGGGTGAATGCAGGCTTTCGCTGAAGCCTGGAGAGCGAGAGGCGTCCAGGCTTCAGGAAGCTGTCCGCAAGCCTTGCGCGCCCGGCGGGAGTTCCCGTGGGCTCGCAAGACTTGCCGGCAGCAGCTTGCAGCCCGAAGCACGGGGCGCGCTCTGGAGCTCGCCCCATGCTTCAGGCACATGTCCGCAAGCCTTGCGGGCCCAGCGGGAGTTCCCGTGGGCTTGCAAGGCTTGCCGGCAGCAGCCTGCAGCCTGAAGCATGGGGCGCGCTCCGGAGCTCGCCCCATGCTTCGGGCAGATGTCTACAAGCCTTGCGTGCCCGGCGGGAGTTCCCACGGGCTCGCAAGGCTTGCGGATAGCAGCCTGTTCTGATGGCTGGGGTCGGGGGAAGCTCGGGTTTCCCCCGCCCCAGCCCCGTGGCTGGGGGGGGGGGGAATATTTTTTATTTATTTATTTCCCCCCCCAAAAAAATGAAGTGCGCCCTATGGGCCAGTGCGCCCTATAGGGCGAAGAATACGGTACATCTGAGTCTATCCCATATGGAGATAGTCTCTTTATCTCTAGCTAAAAAAAGATATTGCTTCTACAACGGATGGAATCAGAGAGAGGGAGGGGGCTGCGGTCCTGGTCCTTTTGTCACCAGGACAGGTAAGGTCACGCCCACCTCATCACATGCAAGAGGAAGGATGCTCCAGCCCAAGAGGAAACAGGAAGTTTTTGACTGGCTGGAACAAACATCCCCTTACATGTCCACTCTAGGAAAACAAGGAATGTTGTACTTGACTGCTACTTATGTTTCACATCCCACAAATCCTACTAATAAGTTGGGCTAGTTGTAGCACCAAGTGAAGTACTCCAGCCTCAGGATGCTCTTCCTCGCATCTGTGGCACATATCTATCAGCACAGCAAGATTTATGGGTTCATGGGTTTCTGGGAAATGTAGCTTTTGCCATATTGCATTTCTATCAAGAGGAGAAGTTAAATTCCCAAGGGCATGTGAAAGCTTTATGTGGACACACTGCTACACAGTGCCACAAACAGAATGCCAATACCAAAATGGTGCAGGATGGGAAAGGTGATATGGAATCCTAAAAAGACATGGTCCTGGTACATCTGTAACAGAGCTGGCCCTACCCTAAGGCAGGTGGAGACAACAAGTCAGGCAGCAGATGTTGGGGTTGCTGGCAGCAGACTCCTGGCTGTTCTTCCTGAGCCCCATGACTGTATCACATGACCTCACTTGCACCTCCCACATAACTAGCCTGCCGCCATTAGAGGAGAGGTTTTTGCCTGGCACTTAAAATTATATAATAATGACAGTACAGCCTCCCTTGGGAGAGCATTTCCAGAAGTAGGGATCCACCCACTGGCGGAGGAAGAGGGATGCGGGGGGAGCGCACCACCCCCGGCAGCGTGATCTTGGTGGGGTGCCATCACAGCTGCTCCACCTGTGCTGGGTGCCACGCCCCCGCAGGCGGTGCGCCACACCCCTGGGACGTGCGCCATGCCCCTTGGATGCACGCCAGCCACCCACAACTGCTCTCCCACCCCCGGTGCTGGAGCATGAAGCTCCGCTACTGGATCCATCACAGAAAAGACCCGTTCTCACGTTGCCACCCTCCAGACCTCTCATGGAGTGGACACATAAAAAAGGGCCTCAGATAGTGGCCGCAGGTCTGCATCAGTTTATATGCAGAGTGGCGGTCCTTGCGGTATTGAGGTCCTGAGTCATCTAAGGCTTTATATGTCAAAATTAGGACTTTGAATCAGGGGTGCCATCTCGCCTTCAGGATTGTGGGTGCCTGCCATAGCTGTCAACCTTCCCTTTTTTTGTGGGAAATTCCCTTATTCCAGGTCCGTTTCCCACTGCTTCCCACTGCTATCCCAGATTATTAGACATCTCGTAGACTGTCCTCGGGACAGGTGAGGCTGCTGATCCCTTATTTTCAAATCTGAAAGTTGACAGCTATGGTGCCTGCTGCCACAATGCGGATGTGCGACATCACACACATATGCCTACACACAGTGCGCATGTGATGTCGCACATCCGCTTTGCAGTGGCCGGGAGCAGTGGCTCCTCTTCCTTCTCCTCTCTGCTGCCAGTGAGACACATTTCTATGGAGAGGGGCTTGGACACAGAGGCAGAGAGGTTGCCTCTGTGTCTGACTCTCCCTCCACCCCCTCAGAAAAGGTGCCTCGCTGCAGAGTGCGGAGGTGAACTGCTTCTCTCTGCTGCCACCTGCCAGCTTTTCACATTGACTTTGTGGATGCCCATCCCCCACAGTTATATTATTCTGGGTGCCCAGGCACCCATAGCCCCCTGGAGTTGCCTCCTATGCTTTGAATTGCACCTAGGGAACTAATTTGTGGGAATGTTAAGGAAGGTAGGAGAGAATATATTGTTTTGATATTATCCTTCCTCACTCACACACGTTCTCTTTGCAACTTATTGGAAGAAAGCTGATGATCCGTTTTGTTGTTTAGTAGCTTATGCGTGTCTGACTCTTCGTGACCCCATGGACCAGAGCACGCCAGGCCCTCCTGTCTTCCACTGCCTCCCACAGTTTGGTCAAACTCATGTTCATAGCTTTGAGAACACTGTCCAACCATCTCATCCTCTGTCGTCCCCTTCTCCTTGTGCCCTCTATCTTTCCCAACATCACAGTCTTTTCCAGGGAGTCTTCTCTTCTCATGAGGTGGCCAAAGTATTGGAGCCTCAGCTTCAGGATCAGTCCTTCCAGTGAGCAGGGCTGATTTCCTTAAGAATGGATAGGTATGATCTTCTTGCAGTCCATGGGACTCTCAAGAGTCTCCTCCAGCACCAGATGATTCATTAGAATCCTTTAATTATGCAGTCCAGTCTGTCTTGTCCAGTCTGGCTTTTCCCTGATAAGATTCCCATTTATTTCCCTCTTAAAATAATAATAACACAACACAGTCTTCTTTAAAAGTAAGAACAACGTTTTACTCAGGTTCAGTTCAGGATGGCAGTTTGCACAATCTAGTAAGGAAAATAACAACACAATAAAATTCATTTCATATTTATTCAAAAATCTAATCAAATCGATTTAAATTATTCAACAAAATTGATTAACTTGATCCAGTGATACCAGCATTAAAATTATAATACTGTAGGTTGATATGCAATACCCTGTGGAATGCCCTCCTATCAGATGTCAAGGAGATAAATATCTACACAAATTTTACAGGACATCTGAAGGCAGCCCTGTAGAGGGAAGTTTTTAATTTTTGATGTTTTACTGTGTGTGTTTTGTATCTGCTGGAAGCTTTCCAGAATGGCTGTGGCAACTCAAGTCAGAGGGGTGGGGTACAAATAATAAAGTTGTTGTTGTTGTAATCTGCTAATAATGTAAAAAAAAAATGCTAACGTCTTCTTCTTCTTTTTTACTTTTGTTATAAGTACAGTGGTACCTCAGGTTACAGATGCTTCAGGTTACATACGCTTCAGGTTAGAGACACCGCTAACCCAGAAATAGTACCTTGGGTTAAGAACTTTGCTTCATGATGAGAACAGAAATTGTGCTCCAGTGGCGCAGCAGCAGCGGGAGGCCCCATTAGCTAAAGTGGTGCTTCAGGTTAAGAACAGTTTCAGGTTAAGAATGGACCTCCGAAATGAATAAAGTACGTAACCAGAGGTACCACTGTAATGTTATGTGAGGTGGATGAGGTACTGTACCTGTAGACGGGTTTGTATCTGGTTGACAGATCCAACTCAGAGTGCTCACTAATGGTTCGTCTTCATCCTGGAAAAAAGTGACAAAATGGGTGTTGAGGGATTCTATCCTAGACCCATTGTTGTTGAAAGTCTTTGTAAATGGCTGTGATGAAGGAATTGTGGGGATACTCATCCAATTTGCAGATGACACCAAACTGGGAGAGGTAGCTAATGCCACAGAAGACGCACCCAGGATTTAAGGTGACCTTAGCAGATTGGAAAACTGAGTCCAGACTAAGAAAATGAATTTCATTAGGGACAAATGTCAGTTTCTACATTTTGGCAGGAAGAACCAACTGCACAAATATATGATGGGGACACCAGACTTACCAGTAGTATGTATGAAAAGGATTTGGGATCTTAGTAGATTGCATGGTGAGCATGAGTCAACAATGTGGTGCAGCAGCAAAAAAGGCAAATGCCATTCTGTTCTGCATCAACAGAAGAGCAAGGGAGGTAGTAGTACCTCTCTGTTCTGCATTGATCAGACCACATCTGGAATACCGTGTCCAGTTCTGGGTGCCACATGTGCAGAGGAGGACAACCAAAATGATCAACGGTCTGAAAACCAGCCTTATAATGAGTGAGGGAGTTGTGTGAGAATGTTAAGGAAGGTAGGAGAGGATATGTTGTTGTGATATTCTCCCTCCTCACTCATGCTAGTGAGTAAACAGCAGAGCATGTTTCCTTTGTAATTTATTGTAAGAAAGTTGATGATTCATTAGAATCCTTTAATTAAGCAATCCAGTCTTATAATAATAACACAACACAGTCTTCTTTAAAAGTAAGAACAAAGTTTTACTCACGTTCAGTTCACAGCAGTCATCTGAAGGCAAGCTTTATCTTGTGGTTACAGTTAAAAGAAGGCTGAGCTACATCACAGGCTTTCTGCTTGTGAAGATTGAGTCATGCACTGGCTAAGAGTCAGAAGAATGGGAGTCCAAGAGTAAGAAAGAGTAAGAGTCCAATAGTCCAAGAGTAAGAGATGGTTGTGCAGCCAACCCTTTTATTTGGTCATCTAGGATTATGCCCATCTACCTGGTAACACACGGGCGGCGGGGGGGAGGGGGGGAGGGAGGCTCCAGAGCAGGTATGACAGGAAGTCCTCCCTGTCTAGAGCCACATTCCTCTGTGTTTCCATTCTAGGCAACAGGAAAATGTTGTACTTGACTGCTCAAGTAATAATACATCCCACAAAGTGTTTGTTTGTACACCAAGTGCAAATTGGGACAATTTTCTTACGTTCTTGCCTCTGTTGAGGACTTTATTGTTGCCATGGTCGATGACAGAGATTGCACACAGGTTGTGAAACATTTAAGCAAGGATGTGGAGGTCAAGGAACTAGGATAGATCTAGTACTATCTAGGAATCATAGTTGAAAGAGAAGGCGGTCCTTTTCTTGTAAGTCAAAAGCAGAAGGTTGCTGAACTCATTGACAATCTCAAGATGCAAGAAGCACATCTAGTCGCCACACCCATGAACACTGACTTCTCAAAGAATCAAGAGGATTCAAATCTTTGCCTGACAACAGTAAATACAGGTCACCAATATACCTGGCCACAACCTGCAGACTGGACATAGCCAGTGCAGTGGGAATTGTGTGCAGAATTGTAAATGCTCCCACTGAACATTACTGGGTGGGTGTGAAAATGGTGGTTTCCTATCTTAAAGGTACCATGAATTGTAAATTAAGGTTGCCAGCTGACAGCAATCATGAAACAGTCAGTTTCACAGACACTGTTTTCACATAATTGGCATCATTAATGATTCAGGACAATCAAATCAGTTTCTGTGCCAAAACTGGGCCTAAACCCCAATTGAAATGGGTCAAGAAAACCAGTTTTCTCCAAAAGCACCTGGATCTGGCCCATGACCACCTACTAAAGAACCTTGCCCAAGACGAGGAGGTGGACATCTTGATTTTCATTGGTGTGTAACCATTTCTTTTTCTCATTATCTATTGTTTGTTTGCTTGCTTTTTTATGGTATGATGTAATACCCTGTTAATGCACTTTTGGGTTGTTAGTAATGCAATAAATAATTTTTTAGAAAATCAAGGTGATCCGTTTGGGTTCTTCTTATATCTTTACTTAACCTTATATGTCCCAGGGTAGTGATGGTGGGTTTTATCACTCACTTTGTTCATAAAAAAACTATACAAAGTGACTTGCAAACTTTTTAGAAATACTAAAACCAATTCTAATAAAAATTATGAATGAAACCTTTAAAACCCTCTGCATCTACACAAACCACATACAGGTCTAGCAGATTATGCCCAACCAAAGAGTCTACAAATATTTTAAAATCCTCTGAACTAAGGACCAAAAGCCACAGGGAGAAAGGCAAATCTTTCACGGGTGTCCAAAATTAGACAAAGATGGAACCTCTACACATCATTTGACTTTCTTACTCATTTTGCAACATTTCCCCATTGCTACTGTACTATTGATATTGTATGAACTATTCACATACTATTTAAAACCCCACCTATCAGTATGAGAGCATGCGCTTTGAAGGTGCAACGTCCCGGGATCAGTCCCCGCGCAGGGACGGGAGTACCGCACCCACACACCCCCCATTTGAAAGTTTAGAGAAGCGCTGCCTCATAGCGGAGAGGACCCTCAGTGTTATCTTGCTTTCTGCAGGGGGCGCTTGTGGAACTAGAATCGCGGCTGCCCCAGCGGAGACTACGGCCTTGCAGCCCCTGTCATATGAAAGGTGATACCGGTACATTGTCTTTGACTGGCTGCGCTTGAGTGGGGCGGATCTGTACGCGTGTGGGGTGGGGTAGATTAGCCACAAAGACGTCTCCCGCTTGCTGGAAAGAGTCGGTCGGATCCTCGAGGTGAGCCCAGCTGGGAGTTGCGCCGCCATGAAGTGGGCTCTGTTATTCATCCTGTTGCTGCTGCTGCGCCTTCTGCCTTGGGTTGAGACCCAGAGCACGGCCCCTGCTCCCACCGAAGACCCATTGCTCCTGAACGAGACCAACGGATCGATGTGCGCCCAGTGGCTGTACGGGACGGAGCCGCCGCAGGTGGAAGCTTTCCAGTGCGCGGGGCAACCCGACGGCGCCGAAGTCAAGTTCTGCTGCGGGACCTGCGACCAGACGCGCAACTGCTCCTTCGAAGAGCTCACCGAGAGCTCCACTGCCCGCCCCACCGACCGCGGCCCAAAGCCGTGCCCTCCTTTATCTACACTGACATGTAAGGCGGCCACCGCTCGGCATTTCTTAGCACCTGGAGTGGTCACTACCTGGGCATAGCTGTCAACGTTTTCCTTTTTTTAAGGGAAATTCCCTTATTCCGAATAGGATTCCTCGCAAGAAAAGGGAAATGTTGACAGCTATGTACCTGGGACTCGGTCTGCACGCACACCTGCCGTACCCCCTCTCTTAGACACGGGTCCCCCATTCCCTGTCGGCTTCCCTTTGGGTCTATCGCTCTCTTCCCCGCCCTTGAACTGGGGATGCGGCTCAGAGGCTCCACTCGACGGGGAGGGCACCTTCGAAGCCCCTTTCACCTCTCCAAAAAGGCTGCGCGCTTTCGGTTGGGAGGCTGGGAACGGGAACTCTCTTAGGGTGAAGCCCAGCGGGCAGAAAACCTGGGGGGAGGGCAAGAAGGCCTTCGAAGGTGCTTCAAAGGGGTCGTGTGGGCCCAGTCTTAGGCTACGCTAAGTCTTTACGTGTCAGAAGACGTAACCCAGAGGGTTGCCACGGGCGGACTAGCTTGCTGACGACTCTGCAAGTAGTTCTGAAAGACTTGGGCAAGATTTGTACACGGGGTGGGGGCAGGCGACTTCTCTCGACGAAGTCCGGGAAGTCCTAGTTTCTAGGCCGCTCCCGTGTGAGACGCGGGGGGGGGGGGGTTGCAGCCTGAGATACTCTACCTCAGATGCTAGCCATACTCGCCCCCCCCCGGCTTTTTGGTTAAAATCCCCCACTCCATTCCTGGGGTGTCCAGTTTGTACCCTTGAGCAGAACAATCCAGCAAATGGGTAACAGAACCAGCACTTATTATTGTCTTTCTTCTTTTTCAGTCTGGGTGAGGATGCTCTGGTTCTCTGCAGGCATTTTTGTTACTTTAGTAGTCCACTGGGGTTTCCCCCGCACTCGCGGAAGATTTTGGCAGAGGAAGACAAACACCCGTGAAAGTGAGGATGAGAGCGACCCAGAGGTCGGCTCTTCTCTGAGACCCCGTGAGCGTCGTGGCTCCTCCATTGTCTCCTCCAGATCGGCTCCACCGTCGCCTGCTGGTGCAGCGGGTCTTCCAGGTTCGCGTGGCCGTCCTGCTGCTGCATCCAGGAACGCACCGAGTGTCCAGCCCCAAGATGGGGGGTCTGGAAATGAGAGAATCCCACTCCGAATTGAGCCTTCTCCCTTTCTGCCGAACCGGGGCGGCAGAAGACCCCGGGCTCGGTCCACCCATTAGCATCTCCTCTTATTCAAGGTGTTAGGCTTTCACAGTATGCTTGTCATATGTATCTGCAAATTATCTGTAAAAATGTGTGTTTCTCAGCCTGGTTTCCTAAATTCACGTTTTTTATCTTCTGACTAAATTCCATTGCAGCCGGGGCTTCATATGATGTGGCCCAAGGCAGAGCTGTAACTACGGGGTGTTTGGGTGTGGTATGGTGGATGGCTAGCCTGGGGTATTTTTGCCCCGAGTGAAGCATCAAGAGGGCACCATTGAGACTCCCAGCCTATGCATGTTTTTGTGCACGCAAATGTGCGATGGTGGTGTCATTTGACCAGGGTAAAATAAAGCCTCGTTTTACCCCTGCCCAAGGGTTTAGCTGCCTCCATTAGATCAGTAGCCTTGATTAGCCCCTACAGATGCCATTCTATTTGCTCACTATTATGTTCATATTTTTAGGGCCGCGGGCGGCGCTGTGGGTTAAATCACAGAGCCTAGGACTTGCTGATCAGAAGGTCGGCAGTTCAAATCCCCGCAACAGGGTGAGCTCCCATTGTTCGGTCCCTGCTCCTGCCAACCTAGCAGTTCGAAAGCATGTCAAAGTGCAAGTAGATAAATAGGTACCACTCCGGCGGGAAGGTAAACGGCGTTTCCGTGCTCTGGTTAGCCAGAAGCGGCTTAGTCATGCTGGCCACATGACCCGGAAGCTGTACGCCAGCTCCCTCGGCCCATAAAGCGAGATGAGCGCCGCAACCCCAGAGTCAGCCACGACTGGACCTAATGGTTAGGGGTCCCTTTACCTTTACCTTTCATGTTCATATTTTACTTTCCCCCCAATTTGCATAGAGGCTGTGTCTTAAAAGAATTAAACATTGTCAGTGATGACACAGGAAAATACTGTTGAACTTTTGTGTGTAACACTTGATTAGTGAACACCTTGGCATGCTATATTTACACCTAAAAATGTTTTTAACCAGTGAATAATTCTGTTTAGTGACTGTTCTACATTACTTGCTTTAATCTCTATATATCTGCATAAGCATATATAACATGGGAGTATATGCCACATAATGGCCCCAAGATTTGTTGTTTGACTTTTAGGGTTATATGACTACTTCTTGATAGATCCTGAAGAGGCAAAGGAAGAAGGCAAGCAGGCAGCAAAGTATGCCTCCTGAGTCAATTGCTTCTGGGATGCTTGAAGAAGATATAGATGTCACACTGACCTTTGTCAAAGCTCTTGACATATGTATTAATTTAATAAAATTCATTAAAAATATCAACGTGTATTTTCATCCAGGTTTTCTGAAATGTTTTGTTGAAGCTTCTGGTGGGAAGGGGGGCAGTCATGCGATGCTCTCTCCAAAGGCTGTAGCCAGTAGCTGCTTTCGCTTGATTAACAGGAGATGATTCATCTCCAGGAGAAAGCAGGTTGCAGCTTAGCAATCAAGGACTTTGTATTGAAATTCTGGTTCATGTATCTCTAACAGAAAAGGTCAGGGTTTTTTGCACAGTGGAACAGGTGGGCAGAAGGGTTTAACTGTTAACTTGTTTCAAGGACCAGGATAAGATCTTTGCTGCCTGAAGCAAACAACAAAATGGTGTCCTTCCCCAAGGCACAGGAATAAACCAATTTGACTGGTAGCTGAAACTCCTCCAATAGTGGTGAAAGGACAGTGTCGTCAAAAGTGCTTGAGGGCAGCAAGCTAGCATAGCAGGTACACGGCAGCACCCATGTGACACTTAATAGCTCAGTTCCCTCCCTACACCTCCGTGGGAATGTTGAGGAAGGTAGGAGAGGATATATTGATTAAATATTATCCCTCCTCACTCAGCTAGTGAGCAAGCGGCAGAGCACATACCCTTGCAGATTGCTGGAAGCAAGTTGATGATTCGTTAGAATCCTTTAAATTGAGCACTCTAGTTTGGTTTGTCCGGTCTGGATTGTTCCTGGTAAATTTCCCCTTTATTTCCCTAATAATAATAATAATAATAATAATAATAATAATAATAATAATAATAATAATTTATTATTTATACCCCGCCCATCTGGCTGAGTTTCCCCAGCCACTCTGGGTAACTTCCAATCGAGTGTTAAAAACAATACAGCATTAAATATTAAAAACTTCCCAAAACAGGGCTGCCTTCAGATGTCTTTTAAAGATAAGATAGTTGCTTATTTCCTTCACATCTGAAGGGAGGGTGTTCCACAGGGCGGGCGCCACTACTGAGAAGGCCCTCTGTCTGGTTCCCTGTAACCTCACTTCTTGCAATGAGGAAACCGCCAGAAGGCCCTCGGCGCTGGATCTCAGTGTCCAGGCTGAACAATGGGGGTGGAGACGCTCCTTCAGGTATACAGGACCGAGGCCGTTTAGGGCTTTAAAGGTCAGCACCAACACTTTGAATTGTGTTGAGAAACGTACTGGGAGCTAATGCACATATCTCACGACTGGTGTTTTGTGGTCCCGGCGGCCACTCCCAGTCACCAGTCTAGCTGCCGAATTCTGGATTAATTGCAGTTTCCGGGTCACCTTCAAAGGTAGCTTCACATAGAGCACATTGCAGAAGTCCAAGTGGGAGATAACCAGAGCATGCACCACTCTGGCAAGACAGTCTGCAGGCAGGTAGGGTCTCAGCTTAGGTACCAGGTGGAGCTGGTAGACAGCCACCCTGGACACAGAATTAACCTGTGCCTCCATGGAAAGCTGTGAGTCCAAAATGACTCCCAGGCTGCTGGTCCTTCAGGGGCACAGTTACCCCATTCAGGACCAGGGAGTCCCCCACACCCGCCCGCAGCCTGTCCCCCCAAAACAGTACTTTTGTCTTGTCAGGATTCAACCTCAATCTGTTAGCCATCATCCATCCTCCAACCGCCTCCAGGCACTCACACAGGACCTTCACCGCCTTCACTGGTTCTGATTTAAAGGAGAGGTAGAGCTGGGTGTCATCTGCATACTGATGAACACCCAGCCCAAACCCTGTGATGATCTCTCCCAGCAGCTTCATATAGATATTAAAAAGCATGGGGGAGAGGACGGAACCCTGAGGCACCCCACAAGTGAGAGCCCAGGGGTCTGAACACTCATCCCCCAACACCACTTTCTGGACGCGGCCCAGGAGGAAGGAGCAGAACCACTGTATAACATGCCCCCAGCTCCCAGCCCCTCTAGACGGTCCAGAAGGATGTTATGGTCAATTGTATCAAAGGCCGCTGAGAGATCCAGCAGAACTAGGAAACAGCTCTCACCTTTGTCCCTAGCCTACCGGAGATCATCAACCAGCGCAACCAAGGCAGTTTCAGTCCCATGAGGCCTGAACCCTGATTGGAAGGGATCCAAATGGTCCGCATCCTCCAGGCGTGCCTGGAGTTGTTCCACAACCACCCGCTCAATCACCTTGCCCAAAATAATAATGACACGACAGTTTTCTTTAAAAGAAAGAGTAAATTTTTACTTACAATCAGTTCACAGCAATTCTCTGAAGGCAGGCTTTATTTTGTGGTTACAGTTATATTTGTAGAGAAAGGAAGTCTGACCTAGGCCTCAGACTTTCTACCTTGTGGCTTCCATCCTCTGTAAGGATGAGCTATGTGGTGGCTAAGAGCCAGAAGAGGAGGTCCAAGAGAGAAGTCCAAAAGGAGAAAATGGAAAAAAGAGAAGATGACTGCGTGGCTAGCCCTTTACATGGTCACCTAGGGTCACGCCCATCTACCTGTTCACACACAGGGAGAGGAGATTCCAGAGCAGGTATGACAGGAAGTCTTCCCTCTCTGGAGTCACATTCCCCTGTGTGTCCACTCTAGGCAACAGGAAAATGTTGTACTTGACTGCTTCAGTGATGATACATCCCACAATCTCAGCATCTGGTGCCTGTGGCAGCTGCCTCACTCTGCCCTATCTTAGGGAAAGCCCTGCTTGTTTCCCTCAGCTATGGTTGTAAACTGGAGTGAGTAGTATAAAAAGAAAGAAAAGAAAAGAAAATACCTTAAACTACCAGTTATGGTCAGCATCTCAATCTGGATTTGGATTTTTAGAACACACATCTGAATCTATTTTATTTTTTTTAAAGGGTACCAGCCCCAGAGATCTTGCTGGGCCACGGCCAGCCCAGTATATTTTGTGGCTGGAGGGAGAGGAAGAGATTGTATCCCACTCCTGTTTCATATGCAGGAGACAGTGTGGCATAAGGTAAAGGTAAAAGACCCCTGGATGGTTAAGTCCAATCAAAGGCGACTAATGGGGTTGCGGTGCTCATCTAGCTTTCAGGCCAAAGAAGCTGGCATTCAGGCCAAGGGAGCTGACAGCTTTCCGGGTCTTGTGGCCAGGATGACTAAACTGCTTCTGGTGCAAAGGGACACCTGATGGAAACCAGAACGCATGGAAGCGCCATTTACCTTCCCACTGCAGTGGTACCTATTTATCTACTTGCACTGCCATGCTTTCGAACTCTTAGGTTGGCAGGAGCTGGGACACACCAACAGGAGCTCACCTCGTCACGGGGATCCCAACCATCAACCTTCTGATTGGCAAGCCCAAGAGGCTCAGTGGTTTAGACCACAGCAGCAGTGTGGCATAGTGGTCAGAGGGCTCAGCTAGGACTTAGGAGACCAGGGTTCAGATTGTCCCTCAGCCATGAGTGCAATCTTATTCTCAGATGTGATTTAGTTGTAATAAAAGGTAAAGGGACCCCTGACCATTAGGTCCAGTCATGGCCGACTTTGGGGTTGTGGCGCTCATCTTGCTTTATGGGCCGAGGGAGCTGGCGTACAGCTTCCGGGTCATGTGGCCAGCATGACTAAGCTGCTTCTGGCGAACCAGAGCAGCGCACGGAAACGCCGTTTACCTTCCCGCCGGAGTGGTACCTATTTATCTACTTGCACTTTGACGTGCTTTCGAACTGCTAGGTGAGTAAGAGCAGGGACCGAGCAACGGGAACTCACCCCGTCCTGGGGATTTGAACCGCCGACCTTCTGATCGGCAAGTCCTAGGCTCTGTGGTTTAACCCACAGCGCCACCCGCGTCCCTTTAGTTGTAATACTTGTATGTAATAACTTTGGGGAATCTGTAACTATTAAAAACCAGGGTATTGAAAATGTATAAAGTTGTGAATAAACATTTAATAACATAAAGTCATGGGGGATAAATGCCTTGACAGCAGTACATGTGAAAAGGATCTAGGAGTCTTAATAGACCACAAGCTTAACATAAGCCAACAGTGTGATGCAGCAGCAAGAAAAGCTAATGCTATTCCAGGCTGCATCAACAGAAGTTTAGCGTCATGTTCAAGGAAAGGAATAGTCCTGATCTATTCTGCCATGGTCAAAACACACCTGTAGTCCTGTGTCCAGTTCTTGTTGCCGCAATTCAAGTTTATTGGCAAGTTGGAACATGTGAAAAGGAGGGTGACCAAAATGATCAACAGTCTGGAAACCACATCTTATGAGGAATGGTTAAGGGATTCATGATGGATATGGGTTGAGGATTAAATCTGTAAATTAAAATTTAAACCTTCTGTCAGAGTAAACAGGCTGTGAAGCCCTTTTAACAGAGTAAAAACACTTATGCACTTTTGCAGCTTACAGGTAGCTAGAAATTAGGCAAATTATCCCTATTTATTTGCGGTCTATTGACCTTTCTCCTCTTTGTTCACATTCACATTTTACTAAAAACATAAAGGTTTACTTACATTTCAATGAAAGCAGGAAATATATCAAAGTATTATTCAGGTAAAAAAGACTTCTAAGTTACAAAATATAAAACTAGTTTCAAAAATAGGGTCTGGGCTCTGAGAAGTGTGCTCGCATAACTGGCTTGAAAGAAGAGAGAGACTGAGGTAAGGAGGAAGGAGAAGATAAAGATCCTTTGTCCCATTTCCTGCAGCAAAAAGTACAGGATATGACATCACACAGACCTATCTTCTTTAGGAATACAAAAACTCTGTGAGCCTTAGCCCTGTCATATGCTTATTTAGCAAACATTATTATCATGTTAGGATCCCTTCCCACCCTACAATTCTATGATGATGATGATGATGATGATGATAAAAATAATAAATAACAATAATTTTATTATTTATTCCCCATCCATCTGGCTGGGTTTCCCCAGCCACTCTGGGTGGCTCACAGCATCAAACATCAAACATTAAAAACTTCCCCAAACATTGCTGCCTTCAGATGTCTCCTAAAAGTCATATAGTTGTTTATTTCCTTGACATCTGAAGGGAGGTCATTCCACAGGGCTGGAGCCATTACTGAGAAGGCCCTCTGCTTCCCTCTGCTTCCCTGTAACCTCACTTCTCTCAGTGAGATAGCCAGCAGAAGACCCTAGGAGGAGGACCTCAGTGTCCGGGCTGAATGATGAGATACTCCTTTCGGTATACGGGGCCGAGGCTATTTAGGACTTTAAAGGTCAGCATCAACACTTTGATGTTCACTCGGAGCCAGTGAAGATCCTTTAGGACTGGTGTTATATGGTCCTGGCAGCCAAGGGTGACCTTGGGACAGTCAATGCCTCTCAGCCTAACCAACCTCACAGGGTTGTTGTTGGGAGAATAAGATGGTGAGGGGAGAGAACCATGTAGGCTGCATTGAGATTCTTGAATGAAAGGTGGGTAATAATAAACTGGCGGTGGAACCTTCCTTCAGTGCTGACCAGAGAGTGTTGCCTTCCACCACACTTAGGGACATCAGGTTTTATTAAGAATGATAGGGAGGCCTTCTGGCGATTATAGGACTGCTCTCCATCACTTCTCACCCTATAGTATCTTGCACCTGAGGTTAGTGTTTCATAGTGGGGCTGGTCATGAGCAAACTAAATCCCCCTGCTGACATTTCTTTCAAGGAGCTCAAGGTGACATACATAGGTCTCTTCCCCGCACCATTTTATCCTCACGACAACCAAGTGAGGCAGGTTAGGCTGAGAGACAGTGACTGGCCCAAAGTCACCCAAAGAGTTTCATAGCCAAATGAGGTTTGAACCCTGGTGTCCCAGATCTTAGTTCAGCACTCTAACCATCATGCCACACTGATTCTTTCTCTTTTAAAGAGAAAACATGGGAAGGGGAAGCATATCTCGATTCTCATATTAAGCACCATGAATGACCAGAATAAGGCACTCATGGCACTACTGTGGGCTTCCTACAGAGCCAGAGAATAACAAATCAGAAGTGGAATGGTGCCTTTCTGATCCTTGCCTCTCATCAAACTCTTTGCCGAGACATTATGGGGTTTTAGACCTTCTAGAGCATGGGTAGGCAAACAATGGCCTGGGGGCTGGATCTGGCCGAATCACCTTCTAAATCCAGCCCACAGACGGTCCCCGGGAATCAGCATATTTTTACATGAGTAGAATGTGTGCTTTTATTTAAAATGCATCTCTGGGTTATTTGTGGGGCATAGGAATTCGTTCATTCCCCCCCCCCACCAAAAAAATATAGTCCCCCCCTCCACAAGGTCTGAGGGACAGTGGACCGACCCCCTGCTGAAACGTTTACTGCCCCCTGTTCTAGAGGGACAGTGGGCATGATTTTCACCTCTTGACAGCTTCAAGAAAAATGCAGAGAGCAAACCTAACCCCTGTATATGATGTTTGTTGACCTGACTAAAGCCTTCAGCATTGTAAATCGTAATGCCCTGTGGACTGTCCTTCTGAAAATTGGCTGCCGGGATAAATTTGTGAACATCATTCGGCTCCTCAATGATAATATAACAGCAGCAATCACAGATAACAATGGCTCTCAAAGTGAACCATTCACAGTAGGACCAGGTGTTAAACAGGGTTGTGTTATCACCCCAACTCTATCCATTATTTTCATTGCCATGATCCTACACCTTGTTGAAGGGAAACTTCCCACCAGAGTAGAAATCATACATCAAACAGATAGAAAGCTCTTTAATATCTTTGCAGAAGCTTACGAAAAACTTGGCCTGTTGTTCAACATCCAAAAAACCAAAGTGCTCCACCCAACAAGCATAAAACAACCCCTCTGCAGCGCCACAAATCCAACTCATTGGTGTAACATTGGAAAGTTTCAATCAATTCTCCTACCAGGGCAGTTATCTTTCTACAAGGGCCGACACTGATGCCAAAATCCAGCATTGCCTGAGCTCTGCACATGCAGCTTTCTCCCGATTGAAGTGCAGAGTGTTTGAGGACCAGGACATTCGCAGGGAAACCAAAATTCTTGTTTACAAAGCTATTGTACTACCAACCATACTGTATGTTTGGGAAACATAGACAACTTATAAATGCCATCTCCAACTCCTCGAAAGATTCCATAAATGGTGTCTCTGAAAATTTTTACACATCACTTGGGAAGACAGGTGAACTAATACCAGTGTATTGGAAGAAGCAAAGATCACCAGTGTCGAAGCAATGATTCTTCAACATCAACTTTGTTAGACTGGTCATGTTGTGTGGATGCCTGATTATCATCTTCCAAAGCAGCTACTCTATTCCAAACTTAAAAATGGAAAGTGTAATGCTGGTGGTCAACAAAAGAGATTTAAAGACTGTCTCAAGGCAAATCTTTTAAAATGTAGTATAAACACCAACAATTGGGAAACACTAGCCTGCAAGCGCTTCAACTGGAGAACAGCTTTGACCAAAGGTGTCATGGGCTTTGAAGACACTCGAACTCAGGACACAAGGGAGAAACACACTAAGAGGAAGGCACGCTTGGCAAACCTTCACCGTAATCAAGTCCCTCACAAAACCCCATGTCCCAACTGTGGAAGGATGTGTGGATCCAGAATCGACCTCCACAGTCACTTACGGACTCACTGTTAAGACCGTGTCCATGGAAGACAATCTTACTCGGCTACAAGAGAACGCCAAAGAAGAATACGACAGTGGTACCTCGGGTTAAGTACTTAATTTGTTCCGGAGATATGTACTTAACCTGAAACTGTTCTTTAACCTGAAGCACCCCTTTAGCTAATGGGGCCTCCCGCTGCTGCCACACCGCTGGAGCATGATTTCTGTTCTCATCCTGAAGCAAAGTTCTTAACCTGAAGCACTCTTTCTGGGTTGGCGGCGTCTGTAACCTGAAGCGTATGTAACCCGAGGTACCACTGTATTTATTTATCTTCATTAAATGGCCTAGGAAAAAATCCCAAAGCAATTCAACAAAAACCTACAGCAGGGACACATTGCATAGAAAGGCAGTTTCTCTCAGTTGTTCCTTCCCACCCCCTTTAAAAACATTAAAATGTTTTATTGGATTTATAAGTTTACAGAGCTAAAAATGAAGAAGAAGAAATTTTATTCTGCCTTATTTATTGTTTTCACTGTTTTCTCATTCTGACCATTGCTGACTCCTGCAAGTTCTGGGTATTTAGTTATAGCCTGAGCTTCACTCAGAACTGTTCAATGCAGTTCACTTATAAAGAGGATTTCCAGCCTTGACATTCAGTGTGGCAATATTGTTTTGTATCCATGCATGTGTACCGGAGTAGTCAAGCAGCAATCTGTGTTCTCAATCTATGTTGTCTCTAAGCAATCATAATCCTGCGCTGCAAAAGGAAGGTGGGTGGCATAAGTCAAGGTCTGGGTTTGCATTCCGTTTTTTAAAAGAATAAAATAATATTTTTTATTGGTTTTCATGTAATACAAGAACAACATATAACTACAGTAACTTGTTCAGTGGTGCATTCTTATTAAGTTACTGTACATATGCTGTATACAAGCAATATTTTTTTTATGGATTATCAATTCAAGCATCCTCTCCACAGAGAGTCTTGTGTTGTGGGTGGAATAAAAGTATCTTCTGTCTCGTTTATATAGGAAAAGTCTTGCCCAAAGTGTCTATCTTTGTTTGTTTGTTTTTTAATATTTATTGCATTTTTAAACAACAAAGATAACATCAAAGATACAGAAAAGCAAAAAAAGTTCAAAGTAAAATTATAAGAAAAAAGTAAGAATAGAGAAAATAGAAATAAAAAATAAGAAAAAAGATTACAAATGTTCATAAATCAAACTTTCATAATCTTTGGACTTCCTCACATCACCCTCCCCTGCGTTCTCCATCATATAATTAAATACAGCAATTTGTTACCTTACTTCCATTCTTATTTTATAATTCTCAGATATTCAATTCCAAATTTTAGATATTTTGTTCGTAAATTAACCTGCTGGATTTGAACATAGTATTTCTTCCAATTTCACAATTTCTTTACACATCACCTATTCTCATATATCTTACATTAAGTTTACTGCTGCCATGTTACTCTCATTTGTGCATACTCCTAACATTCATACAATTTATAACGTTTCTGTAAATAGTCTTTAAATTTTTTCCAGTCCTCTTCCACCGTCTCTTCTCCCAGGTCTCGAATTCTGCCAGTCATTTCAGCCAGTTCCATGTAGTCTATCAGTTGCGTCTGCCATTCTTCCAGAGTGGGCAAATCTTGTGTCTTCCAGTGTTTTGCAATAAGTATTCTTGATGCCGTTGTTGCGTACATAAAGAAAGTTCTATCCTTCTTTAACACCCCTTGGCCGACAATGCCCAGGAGAAAGGCCTCTGGTTTCTTAAGGAAGGTATACTTAAATACCTTTTTTAATTCGTTATAAATCATTTCCCAGAAAGCCTTAATCCTTGGGCACGTCCACCAGAGGTGAAAAAATGTTCCTTCAGCTTCCTTGCATTTCCAGCATTTATTATCGGGCAAATGATATATTTTTGCCAGCTTGACTGGGGTCATGTACCACCTGTATATCATTTTCATAATATTTTCTTTCAAGGCATTACATGCCGTAAATCTCACTCCAGTGGTCCATAACTTTTCCCAGTCAGCAAACATAATATTATGCCCAATGTCCTGTGCCCATTTTATCATAGCTGATTTGACAGTTTCATCCTGCGTGTTCCATTTCAACAGCAAGTTATACATTTTTGATAGCACCTTGGTCTTAGGTTCTAACAGTTCTGTTTCTAATTTCGATTTTTCCACCTGGAAGCCTGTTTTTTTATCCAAGTTAAAAACCTCCCTAATCTGAGCATAATGTAGCCAATCTCGCACTTTATCCTTTAGTTTCTCAAGGCTCTGCAATCTCCAAATATCACCTTCTTTTTCTATTATTTCCCAATATTTCGGCCAATTGGCCTCCATATTGAGTCTTTTCGGGGCCTTGGCTTCCATTGGTGACAACCACCTTGGGGTCTTGTTTTCTAATAAGTCTTTGTATTTAGCCCAGACATTATACACAGCTTTCCTGACAATATGGGTTTTAAAAGCCTTATGAATTTTTACCTTGTCATACCACAAGTATGCATGCCAACCAAAAGCATTATTGAACCCTTCCAGATCTAGGACATCAGTGTTCTCAAGGAGAATCCAATCCTTCAACCAGCAGAAAGCTGCAGATTCATAATACAGCCTCAAATCTGGCAGGGCAAACCCCCCTCTCTCTTTAGCATCAGTTAGTATTTTAAATTTTATTCGGGGCTTTTTGCCCTGCCAGATAAACTTAGAAATATCTCTCTGCCATTTTGTAAAACATTCCACTCTGTCCACAATCTGTAGGGTCTGAAACAGAAACAACATTTTTGGCAATACATTCATTTTTATCACTGCAATTCGGCCTAACAAGGAAAGTTTCAGTCTTGACCAAGTTTCTAGATCCTTCTTAATTTCTGTCCAACACTTTTCATAATTGTCCTTAAATAAGTTCAAATTTTTGGAAGTCATATTGACCCCTAGGTACAAAGTGTCTATCTTTGAAATGCCTTTAATTACCCTTCTGTGGCAAGTAAGGCATTCTGCTAGAGCCACATTCCAAATATTATTTACCCAGATTTCAGTGGGAATTTCTATAGGTTTTTTTCAGTATTGGGCTATTTTTAATAGAAAAAATGCTAAGCCTCTGCATTTATGGTTATTGTTTAAATTTGAGAATGATGATAACAAGGCAAGAGCTGGATTGGGTGGAAGGGATTGCTGTGCAATTTTGGAAATAATGGGAAGCACCTTTTTCCAAATCTTTCAACTCCACCATGCATGAAAATATGGGCCTACCTCTCCACAGCCTTTCCAGCATAAGGGAGAGATGCTAGTATTCATTTTGGCTAGACGTGATAGAGCCCTGTGCCAGAGAAATATAATTTTAAGAGAAGCCTCCTGCAAATGATCAGAGATTGTTCATAGTGACGGGTTGTGTCAAACAGATTTCCATTTATTATCTGCAATTGTGATCCCTAAGTCTCTTCCCCATATTGTCCGGAGGTGTCCTGTATCACCTGCATATTGTTCTAAAAGAATGCTATAAATTAAAGATGCAGCTCCTTTTATGTCATATTTTGATTTGTTACATAGAGACTTAAGTGGCATAAGAGAATGAAGGCCCTTCCCCTTGTGTTCCAAGTATCTTGCAAATCAGGTCCTCCCTTATAGAGGGCACATATTGCGGTGAGACCTGGACAACCAACACCCTGTGTTGTGGGTGGGTACAATGGGTCAGCCACAACACCCGATTGGTAGGTCCCTCGAAGCTGGGTACAATCTGGCCAATGGGAAGCAGTCTAAACTGTTTGAGGGACCTATTTATACCCATGTACGTGACCCAGAGCTTCCTCTTTTGGCGCATGCATTCGGAACACCACAGCACTGGGTAGTATGGCTGGCCCATTTGTGTGCCCTCCCTACCCAGGTCTGCACCTTTCTCCTTTGGTCGTGGTGCCTAAAAAGGACCCAGGTGAATTTCGATTAATTCACAATTTATCTTACCCGCCGGATTCATCAGTAAATGATGCTATCCCTCCTGAGTTGTGTTCCGTTAAGTATGCCACCTTTGACCAAGTGGTCAAGGTAATCAGGAGTTTCGGGAAGGGTGGACTTTTGGCAAAGTGTGATGTAGAAGCTGCCTTTGGTTGGCTTCCTGTTCATCCACACGGTTTTAAGCTGCTGGGGTTCCAGTTGGATGGAGCTTATTATGTGAATAAGGCTATGCCTATGGGCTGCTCTATATTCTGTGCAGCTTTCAAGCCCTTCAGTACGTTTTTGGACTGGGCTTTGTGTACCAAGACAGGTTTTAGGGGTGTGACCCATTACCTCAATGATTTATTTATTAAGTTCTGCAGCAGATTCGGAGGAATGCCTGCTGCTTTTGCAGGCTTTTAATGACCTAACTCAGGAGTTAGGGGTTCCTTTAGCGGTTGATGAACAGAAGGTCCAGTCACGAGGTTGTCTTACCTCAGGATTCAGTTGGATGCGGTGGCATTAACTTCCGCTCTGCCTGAAGTAAAGTTGATGGCTTTGCGTGACATCATTTTGGAATTCTTGCCACGGGAGAAAGTTACCTTGAGGCAGATTCAGTCCCTATTGGGCCACTTGAACTTCGCGTGCAGGGTGGTGGTGCCTGGTCGCCCCTTTTGCACACGCTTAGCGAGACTCTCAGCTGGCCTGTGGTCACCCCATCACCGCATCCGGTTGCCCAGAGTGGTCAGGGCGGATCTCGAGATGTGGCTTGAAATCGTGAGGGACTACAATGGCATATCCTTGTGGCAGGATACTTTGAATCTGCAATTTGATTTCCAGGTACATTCGGACGCTGCTGGATCCTTGGGTTTGGGGCTTTATTTCCGTGGTCATTGGTGCACTCAGCAGTGGACTGAGCATTGGCAGGGTACAGCCATTACCCGTGACTTAACCTTTCTTGAGTTTTTCCCCATTGTAGTGGCAGTGCACATCTGGAGCATGGAGTTCAAGGACCGGCGGGTCTGCTTCTGGTCCAATAACCAGGCCATGGTGAGCGTCTTGGCAAGGCGGTCAGCCCGATCCAGCAGAGTCTCTGCCTAGTACGTTTGTGCTGCGGTGCCTCAGGTTTAATATTGTATTTTCTGTCCGTTTTATTCCTGGCGCTAATAATGATATTGCTCACGCCCTATCCCATTTTCAGATGGAGCGCTTCAGATCCCTGGCTCAGGATGCTCAGCAGTTTGCAGAATATTTCCTGGTTCACCTTTGGAACCTTGGCAGCGCCTAGTCCGGCAGGTAGTAGTAGCATTTGTTTCTCCTTCCACATTGAGGTCTTATAAGAAGGCCTGGATAGACTTTTTAGCTTTAGAGAACAACATTTAACAAGCGACAGTACAAACTCGCCATTCATACATCAGGTGTTGCAGTAATTGGCTCACCTGCGGTTTATGGGTCGTGCTGTGATCTCCATCCGAACTCAGTCTTCTCCCATGTCATTTTTTCTGTAAGTCCCTTTATTCTAGAGACCCTTGTACAAAGTTTGTGGTGCACAAGGCTCTTGAAGGTTGGGCCAGGTTGCAGCCACCAAAGTCGCCAAGTAGGAGGCCGGTCACATCTTGACATTTTAAGTGCTGTGCGCTGCAAGTGGAGACTACTTTGCTGGTCTATTTATGAGGCAAGACTCTTTTCGGCAGCTTTTTCTATAGAACTTTTGCTGCACTGCGTGTGGGCAGAGTGGTGCTGGAGTCAGCACAAAGGAAGGGCTTCCAAGGGCTCGCTTTTGCAGGACGTTCAGCTGTCTGATGATGAGCTGGTGCCACTATTTGGAATTCCAAAATGGACCAGTGGGGCAGAGGTGCCTCGATGAGGCTGCCTGCCGCTAGTAGGTCCAGCCCTTGTGCAGTGAGGGATGCCAAGAGACATTTGTCACTTCGCCCGCCTGGGTATGGCCCCTTCCTGGTCCACGAGGATGGGTCCCTGTTAAAGAGGCATCAGTTTGCTGCAGTGATGCATAAGGCAATTGCAGCATGTGGCCTGCTGACTAGTAAGTTTGCACCTCATTCCTTCCGTATTGGGGCAGCTATTACCGCTGCGCATTGGGGCCTGCCCGTTGACAGGATTAAGGATCTGGGCCGCTGGAAATCTGACGCATACAGGAGTTATGTTCGGATGCAGTGCTGAGGTGCAGTTGCTAATGTGGTTTTGTTCATTCCTAGGTCTGCCTGCCCTGCACGTCTGGATAGTCAGGCACAGCATTGTCCACTGGGCCAGCAGGAGGGTGGCGGAGTCTGGATTCGGACACAGGCTTGGGCTCCCCGACCACGTGAGTGTCTCCTGGGTGTCCAAACGAGGAATGCATTGGGAGGAGCTTCTCCCAACGGTGCATAACAAGGCGTCTGCGGAAGGCACACCTGTGGCGATGGCGGTGCAGCTGGGCACAATTGCCAGAAGCCCCCAGCTGAGCTTGCGGTCCCGCATGCAGGAGGACTTTGAAGAGTTGAAGGCATCTCTTCCTGGACTCAAACAGTGACGTGTGTGGTGAGGTAGCCAATGCCCAGCTGCCACTGAGAGGGCCAGGATGCGCCCAGAGGGCTGTGGCCAAAAAGGTTCATACCTTCTGAGATGCATCCCTTTACAGGCTTGATGGGGTTCATCTGTCTGTGATTCGGAATGATTTATGGCTGACTGCCGTGTCAGCAGGGTTAAGGGATTGGTTACAGGTGTGACAGGTGTGTGCATGTGTGATTGGTTGGCGGCGAGTGCGGGTGCTCATGTGGTGGATAGGCTCTGGTTCAGGTGATAGGGATGGGAGAACGCTCTTGCCATCCCTATGTGAAGGGTATTAAGTTAAAGGAATCCAGGGACTTAATGGTTTGGTCAACCCCTGAGAGGGGGTTGTGCCCGTGCCTGAGTCCAGGGGGACAGTTGGGTGGTGGAGTTAGCCTGTATCCAGGTGTTCACCCTTGGCTGACCTATGCTGGAACCCTGGGTCAGCGCTACCTGCACGGCAGGGAACTAGTCGAACCAGAGCCTATGCAACCAGTCACTTTCTGTGATCAATAAGGTTGTGGCTTAAATTCTGCCCAAAACCAAAATTTGAGTCTTGTGTGAATTTATTAATGGGGGGAGGGTCTGGGTCTGAACACGCAATTAAGTTTGAAAGGAAAGCCCCAGTGCTGCTTTCCCAGCATTTTGTAAGAGACTGTTGCCATATCAGTGTCTGAGGCCTCAGAAACAGAGCCTTCAATTTGCTCCTTTAAATCATAATGGGCAAACATACTTTAGTGCTGTTAAATTAAATATATATGTAAATGATCATTTGCCAAGGAAATCCAACAGTCACATTTGATTTCAAAATAGGAAACTTCCCCAAAATGAGGGGATTGTTAAAAAGGAAGTTGAAATACAAAGTCAAAAGGGTCAGATGAATTTACCTGCACAGCAATGTTACCGAATACCAGTTGCTGGAAACTATGGGAGGGGAGAGTGCTGTGGTGCTTATGCTCTGCTCACTGGTTTCCCACAGGCATCTGGTTAACCAGTGTGAGAACAGGATGCTGGACTAAATGGGCCATTGACCTGATCCAGCAGATTATTATTCTGCTACAGTGGTACCTCGGGTTACATACGCTTCAGGTTACAGACTCCGCTAACCCAGAAATAGTACCTCGGGTTAAGAACTTTGCTTCAGGATGAGAACAGAAATCACGTGGCAGCGGGAGGCCCCATTAGTTAAAGCAGTACTTTGGGTTAAGAACAGTTTCAGGTTAAGAACGGACCTCCAGAACGAATTAAGTACTTAACTCGAGGTACCACTATATTATGTAGGTACACTGAGTATTGATGACTGGCCGAAGGTATAAAAAATAATGACGAGTTGAGTGAAATTTGCTTTGGGGCAGTTGGTTGGCCAGTGTGAGAACAGGATGGTGGAGTAGGTGGGCCAAAGTCTTGATGCAGCAGGGCAAATTTTTATTAGTTTTAAATGTAAAATTGTACATTTTCCTTTTGCATATCAAGTGTGTTTTTTCCATGTGTTTGTTTTGCTGAGAATTGTGAAGTTGTACATGCTCAGGGTGTGTTTGTGTGTGTGTGGTCCATGAAATCTTCTGCCTAATAAATTTGTAAGTTCTTTATTTAAAATACCACAGGATATATTTTGTGGTCCTTTTTTGGGGATAGTGGGGATATTTTGGAAACTGAACCACTGCCCTCAGCCATCTTGCTTTTGAGACTGTTACATATCAGTTGCAAGAAGACGTCAACAACTGTGATTTGAAACAGCAGCTAGAATTGGAGATATCATTCCCACCTCACCTTAATGTGATAGTGGAATATGGTATGGCAGAAAAAGTTAAAGAGAGCAACAGACAACTTAGAGGAACTAAACTAAAATATCATTCTCAGTTACTTGATCTTCATTTGCTGAATTTGTTTTGAGACCGCAGGGAGCAGCCCTTCCCTCAGAACTCCATCACCCATTATGGACAGATATTATAAATGAACTGTTTTGCTCCTTAGCTTAAAATCTATACATTATCTTTGTTGGCTTTCTGTACAGTGGTACCTCAGGTTAAGAACTTAATTTGTTCTGGAGGTCTGTTCTTAACCTGAAACTGTTCTTAACCTGAGGTACCACTTTAGCTAATGGGGCCTCCTGCTGCCACTGCACTGCCGCTGCGCGATTTCTGTTCTCATCCTGAAGCAAAGTTCTTAACCCAAGGTACTATTTCTGGGTTAGCGGAGTATGTAACCTGAAGCGTATGTAACTTGAGGTACCACTGTATTGCCATCTGTATGTTTTCTTCATGATTGCTTGAGTTCTGTCTTTTTCCTGTGCATTCACAAATAACACTGAGACTAAATTCACAGTTATATCTTGTGTGTTTCATTTGTTATTATGTCTCTTTTGTTTACTTTAATAAAACAAGGAAGCAAAATGAAAAGAGACGTGACTAGACATGAACCAAACACAGATAAGCCTCTGGAAGCGTAGCCTATATCCCCAGTTGTTTACCCTAATGGTTCAAGCTGTGACAGCTCAAGGATGAAGGGCTTACTTCTGAATAGACATGTGTACAATGGCAGCATAAGAGAATCAGATCTTTTTCACAAATGTTGCAGTTTTATGGGATCTGGTGGTCTCCAGTATTGCTGGCTTAGCTGACTTCATATGAAGGAGTGGGAAGCTTCAACCAAATTTGATAGCAGAGGGAAAGTCACAAAAAGCAACTTGCTTTCTACACTACTTTATTTTTGAAATCTACTTTCTATGTATTTTCATGCATTTTTATCCCATCATGAAACTCAAGCTGGTGTTTATGAGGGTTGTGGGAATATGTAGGGAAATATGTTGCCTTCCATGTCTTCAGACCATAACCTGGGCCCACTAAGGTTTCCTGATCTGGTGATGCCAATTCCATGCATGCCATAGGCCAAGAGTCAACAACCTTTTTCAGCCATGGGCCAGTCCACTGTCCCTCAGACCATGTGGTGGGCCGGACTTTTTTTGGGGGGGGGGAATGAACGAGTTCCTATGCCCCACAAATAACTCAGAGATGCATTTTAAATAAAATCACACATTCTACTCATATAAAAACACCAGGCAGGCCCCACAAATAACCCAGAGATGCATTTTCAATAAAAGGACACATTCTACTCGTGTAAAAACACACTGATTCCAGGACCGTCTGCGGGCCACATTTAGAAGGCAATTGGGCCACATCCGGCCCCAGGGCCTTAGGCTGCCTACCCCTGCAGCATAGGCAGTTCACTCAAGGTAGTTCTAAGGTCACTTACTCAGAAGGAAGCACCTTTGACCAAACTGTAATTTAGCCTGTCAAAAAGGAGTAAGACCCCTTCAACCCAGAAGGACTTTCAAAAGCTAGATATGTAAGGTTGCTATTTGGGCAGGGCTGCAGCTCAGTGAAAGAGCATTTGCTTTACATGCAGAACGTCCCACATTCAATCCTGGGCATCTCCAGGATTAAATCTCCAGGATTAAAACAAAAAACCCTGTTGGAGAGCTGCTGCCAGTCAATGCAGACAATCCTGAGCTAGATGGAAGCATGGTCTGACAGTTTCCTATATTCCTTTTTTAGGAACACTTACTTAGGAGGATCCTGTCAACCTAGCAGTTCGAAAGCACATCAAAGTGCAAATAGATAAATAGGTACCGCTCCGGCGGGAAGGTAAATGGCGTTTCCGTGTGCCACTCTGGTTCGCCACAAGCGGCTTAGTCATGCTGGCCACATGACCCTGAAGTTGTATGTCAGCTCCCTCGGCCTATAGAGTGAGATGAGTGCCACAACCCCAAAGTCAGTCACGACTGAACCTAACGGTCAGGGGTCCCTTTACCTTTACTTAGGAGGAAGAGCACTCTACTGAACTTGGCAGGGCTTACTACTCAGGACATAGCCTAGTAGCAGGGGTCAGCAAACTTTTTCAGCAGACTTTGTCCCTCAGACTTTGTGGGGGGCTGGACTACCTTTTTTGGGGGGGAGGGAATGAATTCCTGTGCCCCACAAATAACCCAGAGGTGCATTTTAAATAAAAAACACACATTCTACTCATGTAAAAACACCAGGCAGACCCCATGAGTAACCCAGAGATGCATTTTAAATAAAAGAACACATTCTACTCCTGTAAAAACATGCTGATTCCCGGACTGTCCGAGGGCCAGATTTAGAAGGTAATTGGGCTGAATACAGCCCCCAGGCCTTAGTTTGCCTATCCATGGCCTAGAGCCATGTATTACAAAGGAGTAGATCCCACTACTTGCAGGGCTGTGGAACCCTCAGATGGCATCCCCCTCCCTGTCCATTGCCCATCTGGAGCAGGAGGCATTTTGGCCTGTTCTTGAGCAGGGAGAAGAGAACGGTATAAGACTCCTTGTTGATGGATGAGCAAGAATCAGGGCCAAGCCAGCTGAGTCCGGTTGCCCTTTCCAGCCACAACAAGAAAATGTTTCTGGAATGATATTGTAATGAGTATGGGTTACTCGTGCGTAAGTTACCGCCACTCCTGGCTGTGTTGCCTTGTTAAACCTTTCTGTCTGGACAGCCCTTCACTTCGTGGCTGCCTCAGTCACTAGCAGAATCCGTCAGTGGGCGTTTCTTAAACCTTTTCCAACATAAAAGTTGTTTGACGCCAAGTCTCCTCCTACTCTCCCTGCACGGAAGTCTTCTGCGCAGGGAGGGCGTGGGTAGCGGAGGACCCGTGCTCTCCCCGCTGGTGTCCAGTGAAGAGTCCTGGAGCCCTCTCTCCGATTCCCCCATCTGCCCCCCTTTATCCCTGGTGTTGCGCTGATTTGCTTCCCCATCTGCTGAGCTGCTTCTCTCCCTGCTGGGCCCTTCTCCAGCATCATTTGAGAGCCTTCCCCCCGCCTCTAGCTTCGATGTCAGTTCCCTGACAGATATAAACTAGGCTTTCTCAACCTCGGCCCTGCAGATGTTTTGAGACTACAATTCCCAGCATCCCTGACCACTGGTTGTGCTAACTAGGGATCATGGGAGTTGTAGGCCAAAAACATCTGGAGGGCCGAGGTTGAGGAAGCCTGAACAGTGCCAGACTATTTTGCACCCTAGGCAAGGCTAACTACTTGAAACCTGCTCTCCTGGCCCAAACTGCTAACTTTAATTTTCAAAAACAGATGTCTTGTAGAAAGAATGAAAAGCACAAACTTAAAACTGCTGAATTTGTTTTAAATTGCAAGAATAAGTAATACAACAATATTCGCTTATCTTCTAAAATTATAAAGAAAATGTTTTAGCACACAAATCATTTTGAATAATCTTGTGAATTGTGATATTAAATTGCAAGTCTCTTTAAAGTTTCAATTTCAGGCACATCAAAATCTCACTTTACATGTCTTTTTTTTTTTTTTTTTTTGCAAATTTTGTCACCAATTCCTTTAACTCAAGTGCTGAGGTTTGCGCATGCTCAGTCGATGTAGTTTCAAAACCACCTAGTCTCTTTTGCAACATTGTTGAGCATATGTAAAGTTTTTGTAAGTTGGAGATTTGATAAACTGTATTCACCACATGCTGCTGTCACTGAGAAGGATCCTTAATGCAACAGCAACATTAGGTACATTATCCAGGAGTTTTTGTTGTAGCATAAAGAGAAATATTCCATGTGGGAGCATAGACTTTGGAAGCCTTTGTGTTATTGTTGTAAGTTGTAAGCACAAAATCTTGCAGGCTTTAGGTACTGTATTTTTCACTCCATAAGACACACTTTTTCCCTCATAAAAAGAAAGGGGAAATGCGTGTGCGTCTTATGGAGCAAATGCAGGGGGGAGGGAGGCAGGAAAAGCCCCCAAGAGCCGTACACAAGCTCCGTGCGGCTCTTGTGGTCTTTTCCCCAGGAGGGAGAAGGGAGCTTTTGCGGGAGGTGGGGGTATTGCCATAGCCGCGTGCAGCCCCTCCGGTGGCTAAAGAAGCCAAGACAGTGAGTGGGATCCATCCCTGGAGAGGTTGCGTGCGGCTAAAGAAGCCATAGGCTAAAGAGGAAGCTGCTAAAGATGGATCCCGCTCACTGTCTTGGCTTCTTTAGCTGAGCACAGCCCCTCTGGCCGGGAGAAGGCAAGCTCGCTGTCTTGGCTTCTTTGCTCTTTGCGGCGGGGGGGGGGGGACCCGGGCTTCCCCCGGCAGCCCCAGAAGCTCTTTGGGGCTGGGAGAGGGAATAAGTTTTTCTTTCTTTATTCCCCCCTCTAAAAACTAGGTGCACCTTATGGTCCGGTGCGCCTTATGGAGCGAAAAATACGGTACATCTTCAGTAGATTTTTTTGTTGATACAGTGGTACCTCGGGTTAAGAACTTAATTCGTTCCAGAGGTCCGTTCTTAACCTGAAACTGTTCTTAACCTGAGGTACCACTTTAGCTAATGGGCCTCCTGCTGCAGCCGCCACGCGATTTCTGTTCTCATCCTGAAGCAAAGTTCTTAACCCGAGGTACTATTTCTGGGTTAGCCGAGTCTGTAACCTGAAGCATCTATAACCTGCAGCATCTGTAACCTGAAGCATCTGTAACCCGAGGTACCACTGTACTGTATATATCATACAGGAGGTGAAACAGAGAATAATATTGTTGTAGCTCTTGGAATCTCTCTTCAGCAGATGGTATGGCATAGTAGAAACCTACTTAGAATTTCTGCTTTGGATCTTGGGCCTCATGCACCAACTGCCATTTCTTTCTCCTTTTTCTAATTTGTCCTGTCTTGAAGTTTGGTAGTGTTTTTAGCTCTTTTGCAATTTCAGTAATACAATGGAACCTTGGTTCTCAAATGGCTTAGTTGCCGAAAAAATCGGCTCCCTGCAAACCTGGAAGTAAGTGTTTCAGTTTGCGAATGTTTTTTGGAAACCGAATGTCTGACACGGCTTCCTCTCGAGTGCAGGAAGCTCCTGCAGACAATCGGAAGCCGCGCCTTGGTTTTTGAACGGTTTCGGGAGTCAATTTGAGAACCAAGGTACCACTGTACTATCAAAACTTGTTTAAAATCCTCCACACAGTAATTATTGTTCACCTGCAGTTGGCTTGCATCTGAATTTAAATCAGTTTCCTTATTCTGTAGTAGCTTTCTTGTAAGATCAACTTCAAAATGGGATGTTGTACCATGCAACAAGAGATGCGGCAAACTTGAACTTAACAAATTGCGTCAGCGAGCACCTTAGTTTGGGAAATATTTCCAAATAAACCTTTTAGGCTTGTGTCATCAAATATCTTTATTAAAGCACCGGCATCTGCTACTAAAATGGTTTCAAAGCATCAATATAAAATATAAACGGTAAAACACCAGAAATTTATAAGATACAACAAAAAACTAATCTGTATAAAACTGTGGCCCTCAAAGATGATTACTGCGCCTTTCTGAGGTTTGTAGGTTTCGTTTTTGCTTAACTGGCACAATGAGAGCAGTGGCCCTGAATCAAGGAGAGTTGGGAGGGCTTAACTGGATTACATCCGGCTGCTTCTTTGGAAGACTAGTTAGAAGCAGGGAGTGTGGGCCGAGACAAGGACGTGTCCTCAGACGGAGCTCACATTTGCCGGCTTTTGCGTCACGATGCGGGGTCTGATTTGCGCCCTCGTTCTGCAGGTGGCTTTAGGGGGAGTGGCCTTGGGGACCGAAAAGGTACCGAGGAGCGACACCTTTCAGAGCCTGGAGCAACTCCTGGCAGAGGAGGATTTATTCTCTCCAGACATCGTCTGGCTGGACGACGAACTTTCCCCCTCTGATAACCCGCTGATGGCGTACCTTGACAACGACGAAGTTGGAGGGATAGACTGGTCCGAACCCGTGAACCGAGGTAAAGCATCTACTCTTGGTTTTAGGGTGGCCGGGTGGGCTATTAATGGGAGTAAAGGAACACGGGAAGCGGCTTTTTTAAGTTCCTTGGTCCATCTAACTCAGTATCGTATGCTGGCAGGGTTTTAGACAAGTGGGGTGGTTCTCCTCCGGGTGCCATGTGGAGATGGCAGAGACTGATCCTGGGTTCTTCTTTATGCAAAGTCGTCTCCTATTTCCATTCACAGTGATTGTCTGTGGAGCGTTGTGGAGTCCGTCAGTTTACTGGGGGCTTTGGGGCATAGCTGTCAACTTTTCCCTTTTCTTGCGAGGAATCCTATTCGGAATAAGGGAATATCCCTTAAAAGGGGGGGAAACGTTGACAGCTATGCTTTGGGGGCATTCTGTGACTTTACGGAGTACCGCAGTAAGGGCGGCAGTTGCGTGAGCAGTCGGGAGTTAAGAACTAAGTAAACTGGTTGCGGGACTTGGAAATAGGTCGCATTTGTTGCGGGAGGGTAGTTCATGGAGGCGCATCCCCGCAAAGAACCCGCTTTGCGCTAACAGCGTTGCTTATCGGTCAAACTTTCTCCTGAGTTTCCTTGCTTGTGCATGAAGTTACGCATTATCTATCGAAATGATTTTATGTACCACCAGTGGCGTAGCGTGGGGGGTGCCAGGGGTGCCGGCCGCACCGGGCGCAACATTTTGGGGGGGCGCGTTTGGCCGGCCCTCCTCGAGGAAGCTTCAACTGCGTCCGACAGCCGGCTCGAGGCTCCTTCCGGCCGGGTCTCCCGACGGGGCGCTGCGGGCGGAGGCTCCGGCACCAAGCGCCACGCCGCCCAGGCTCTGGTCGCTGTCTGGACGCGCGCAGCCCGCCAAACGCGCCATCGGCGGCGCTCTAGTGCCTGCGCGCCAAGACTGCCCACCCGCCCCGACGGCCCCCCCCCACCCGCGCCGGAGGCCGGTCGACGCACTGGCCCCAGAGCCGCCCCCTCCCCGCGCCAGAAAGAAGCCCCCTCCCCGCGCCAGAAAGAAGCCGCGTGGGGACTAGCCGGCCCGGGGTTAGGGGGCGCAAATTACTTGCCTTGCCCCGGGTGAGGGGGCGCAAATTACTTGCCGTGCCCCGGGTGCTGATAACTCACGCTACGCCGCTGTGTACCACCATCCTTTAGCGCAATTCTTGGACTGTTGTGAACAAGACCGAGTAAGATGACACCAAAAAAAAAGACATAAAACGACACAATCATTAACACAAGTAGTAACTAAGCTAACTAGCTAAGTAGTAATTTCTAATCTCTGTCGCAGTAGCAACTAACGCATTTGTCTAATCGATTCCTCCTTTCTCCAGACGCCTGGGGGGGGGGGTGTATTAACCAACTGCCTAAAACTATAAAGAGATGTGTTGGCCGGACTTGCTTTCGTTACTAATGTGGGTAGTCATCCCTAAGACCGCATATACACGCCATGCGTTTGAAGTACAGTGGTACCTCAGGTTAAGAACTTGATTCGTTCCGGAGGTCCGTTCTTAACCTGAAACTGTTCTTAACCTGGAGCACCACTTTAGCTAATGGGGCCTCCCGCTGCCGCCGCCGCACCATTTCTGTTCTCATCCTGAAGCAAAGTTCTTAACCTGAGCTACTATTTCTGGGTTAGCGGAGTCTGTAACCTGAAGCGCCTGTAACTGTACACTACTTCTCACAAAGAATTTTGAGAAATTTAGTTTACAATTCCCTGCACCCTTAGCAAATTACAGCTTCCTGTCACCTATAAGTATAGGAAAACGGGTTTAGAGTGTCAGTGTGGTATAATGCTTCCTAGGGTATACGTGGCAAGTGGGTGATGTAAGCCTATTACAGTGGCAAAAAAAAAGGTGTCCCTGGAAAGGTTAGGAGAGAAGGGAATTGTGCAGCTTGCTAGTAGGTCAAGAAATGAGGATTTAAGCAGAGAAAAAATGTTTTTGGAGGGGAGGAAAAAGGCCTGGACTTTTAGCTGTGATTGTGATTGTGACAATGTGCCACTCCCTTTCTCTTCCTAGTTGACTGGGACCTGAATATTTTCTTCATCATGCTCGTTGCTGCTGAAATTTTTTGTTTGGGGCTCTGCTTGTACTACCCCAAATCGCGACGTTTCTTGAGGTCCTGCTGCGTGCGATGCCATCAGTGGTGGTGTCAGTACCTTTGCGTTCCTTCGGTGACCCGTGTCCTCGATATTCCTCTGCCTTGCTACGTCTGCAAACGCAGAGCTTCACCACCCTCTGCAGCTGCAGTTATTCCGATCATCGTGGTTACCCCCCCTTCCTCAGATGCTGCAAGTGATGGACCTCCACTGGAAGAAGCGGGTCGCTTGTCTCCAGTGACCATTGAAGACAGAGCTCGCCGTCCTTCTCGCTACATCATAGACAACTTAGGAGACAACATAGTCTAGACAATTGTGTACTTGGCCATCTTCTCATATAGATTTTTGGTGCACCTACCAAAGCAGAACACACCTCTTTCAAGATCAGGGAAGGGATTAAGCTTTATGAGATTCATACTTTTAGCTGTGTGTTTTGACTAGGCCCCTTCTAAATGTGGTGATTTTTCATCCCAATACTTTTGCTTAACATTCTTAAAGACAGGATACTGACATGTTGTGGGGACAGTTTTGTGCTAATTGTTTACTGTCAGTGGGTTGACACATGAAACCCCAATAGTTCTCTTGAACTTGTGAATTGTTTGACCACTTCTTGCATATTGAGGGAAAACAGGAATGTATGCTGCCTTTGTAAAGTTTTTGTACGGTGCAAGAAATTCTTTTTAGATTACACCTGTCATGGACACTTTCAAAATGAATGTTTGCAGGCATATGTTGTGAAGCATTAATAAAATTGGTAAATTTCTGATGCAGATATCTTGAGATTATTTGTTCACCTTCTGATTTCATTGTAGCTGGTACATACTCCCTGTTATGCAGCCTTTGAACTACCTGGGCTTGCAGTGTATCTGGTTAGGTTATAAATACTTCATTTCTCAACACAATGAACATAATCTACATTGCATGTTGTAAAGGAAAAATACACGGCATAACAATATCCATTTGATGCTTTTGTGAAGTTCTGAACATTGGTACAGCCCCATCCTGTGTTAGTCTGCTAATAGCTAAGAACTACTATTCAGTTTTAAGTGTGCATATTTATTATTTTATTACATTTATTAATTTCTATTACATTTATTTGATGCTTAATACAGACATGGCTCAGAGTGACAATTACAAAAGCATACATAGTGCAAAATACATAAAAATTGAGCATTTTTTGTCATAGCAGGGGTCACCAAACTTTTGGAGTTTATGGACACACCTTGCAGGCTAGAGAAATTGCTGTAGGTAATGCAAATGTGCTGAAACTCTCCGCTCCACACCTTTAACTTCCACCCAGTTGCTCCCCACAGCACAATTAGGCTTGAAAACAGCCTCCTATTGACTAAAAAAATCTTCTTTTTTCAGCAGTGGGAGAAGGGGATTGGGACCCTATAGGTGCCAGAGATGTCTCTTCCTCCTCAGTTGGTTAAGAACACACAATATCAAAATATCAATATATTTTACTTGGGGTCTTATGATATTCTCACAAATCTGAAAACTTACTAAGGATTCAAAACAGCAGCATATTTCACAGGAGGCACTGGATATTACATTACATACATACAGACAGACATAATTATTTTTTACCAGTTGAAAATGAGTCTTTCTGTTTGTCCTGATATTCCTTAAATTTTGAGTTCAGGGATTCCTGCTTCAAGAGGCTAGATGTTCAGACAGAGCATCACACACAAATATGTGTTTTTTAAACATCTATGTTTTGTATACATATGAATTGATTTCTTACAACTTAACATTTTTATTTCTTTAGCATCGTAGCACTGAAGGGTAAATCTTTTGAAGGAACCCTGCCTACCATCTAGTTCAGCAGCAGGGGGCAGCTTTTAGGTTAGTTCAGGTATGGGAAGCCATACTTGTCCAGAGAGATGCTACATGGGGCAAGGTATTTTTTTGAACATGGGGAAGTTCACATTTATTTTATTTTTAAAAATATTTTTTATTAAGGATTTTCTTTTATAGAAAACAGAAACTGCAAAGCTCTGGGCATGCAAAGCATTGCAGTCGAGCACCGCAGTGTTTTATGTTTATTTGTTACATTTCTATCCCACTTTTCCTCCAAATAGTTCAATGTGGTGACATACATGGTTCCCTGCTTCCCATTTTTTCCTCACAACAACCCTGCAATGTAGATTAGGCCTAGAGGCAGTGACTGGCCCAAGATCACCCAGTGAGCTTTGTGACAGAATGGGGATTTGTATCCTGGACTCCCAGATCCTAGTCCAGCACTCTAACCACTATGCAACATTGGGCCGTTAAAAACACTTATCTATTTCTGCATGGTTTTGAACCGGTGACCTTTAGTGTGCTGGGCAAACATAATAACCACCACATTATGGAAGGCCATGTACATGCAATATTGCCTCTCCCCACAACCTGGACTCTGAGGTCTTTATCAGAGGAACTGCAGAGGATGGCCACATAAGAATGGGCCTTTGCAGTGGTGGCTCCCATTCATGGAATGCTCTCCCTAGGGAGATGCACCTGGCACCATCCTTGTCAGCCTTTAGGTGCCAGGCTAAAACCTTGTATGTTTACCCAGGCACCTCCTAAAGGTAAAGGGACCCCTGACCATTAGGTCCAGTCGTGGCCGACTCTGGGGTTGTGGTGCTCATCTCGCTTTATTGGCCAAGGGAGCCGGCATACAGCTTCCGGGTCATGTGGCCAGCATGACTAAGCCACTTCTGGCGAACCAGAGCAGCGCACGGAAACGCCGTTTACCTTCCCGCTGGAGCGGTACCTATTTATCTACTTGCACTTTGACGTGCTTTCAAATTGCTAGGTTGGCAGGAGCAGGGACCGAGCAACGGGTGCTCACCCCATCGCGGGGATTTGAACCGCCGACCTTCTGATCAGCAAGTCCGAGGCTCTTTGGTTTAACCCACAGCACCACCCGTGTCCCCAGGCACCTCCTACAGTAGTGCTAACCTTTTAATATGGTGGGTAAGACTTGTCCATATTAAAATGCTGCTGGGTGAGCATTTTATGCATTTTGGATTGTTCATTGTTTTACATTTTTTCTAGTTTTAAAGTGCTTTTATTTTGTGTTGTCAAGTTGGTTTGAGTATTTTAATTGTATAAAGGGGCCAACAACAACATCATCACCAACAAGAACACTACAGAGACTGTGCACTGGGAAGAGCGGCTTTGGTTTGTTTTAATGATTGTGGTGGCAGAATATTTATTTTCATTTATTGCATTTATATCTCACCATTAATCTGAGGAGACCAAAGTGGCACACATGGTTCTCCCTGCCTTTTATCTTCACAACAACCCTGCCAGGTAAGTTGGGCTGAGAGACTGTGGCTGACTTAAATGCCACCCCGAGCCAATCCATCAGTGTTCTGCTTGGGGATGGAGCAAAGCTTGGAGGTTTTTTTTTGTTCTTTTGTTTAGAACAGGAATGATTACAACAGCTGCCAGGATGCTGGGGTAATTAGTGATGCTTCCATACACTGGCAAACAAATCAGGTGAAAACATGGGCATAGCCAAGGGGGGAGGGCAGGGGACAGCTGTCCCTCCTACATCAATAAAAACCAACACAAATACTTAACTAACTGGGGTTCTGGGGGTTCTGCTCCCCCCACAACAAAAATCCAGGCTACATCCATGGGTGATAACAAGGCTTACAGGTACATTGAAATTAATGGACCTCAATTAGTTATGCCCACTAACAGCAATGGCCCATTTATTTCAATGATTTATTTCTGAGTAGATCTAGTTAGGAAGGCACTGTAAATAAATATCTGAGTTGGGGGCTGATACCTCATTCTGTAGAGGAAGAGACCGTTTTTCTATCTCACATATTATTTGGGTTTCTCTACCCTTTTGCAGATGCAGAGAAACACTGCTCAAGTAAGCACAACTTCCAAGCACATGGATTTTATTTTATTATTTGAACTTACAGCTGGGGCTAACAAAGCCTGACATAGAGTGTGGACAATGGGTCTGTTAATAACCTCTTTTTTGGACTTTACTGGCCAGGATAGAGAAGATGGAAGCTAGGCCCATAATTTTTTTTATAAAAAAAAAATATCTAGTTTGTTTGTTTGTTCCTCAGCAGCAGAATGGGAGTTGGTAAATGACTTTCTGATCCAGTTCCACATTTGTATGGTGTTTCTGTGAACTCCCACCCACCAGCCCCTAGTTCTGAAGGCCCTCAAGGTACCAGTCACATGCCCCCTGCCTTAGAAAAGCCGCCTGCTCTGTAGGTCAGCACTCTAAGTTCTAGAACTTCCAAGGACTCGGAGCTCGTCTTCTTATCTTGTTTTCATGAGATGCTGAACAAGCTTGGAGCCAGCCTTGGAAGCTCAATCTAGCCAAGGATGTGTTAAGACCTCATCTTCTAATATACATATTGAGTATCCCTCTACAGTACAATGCTGCGATATACAGCTGTAGCTTGCTATTAGGATCAAGGAAATGGACAAGCCCTCTAACAATGCTTTGTATATCTATTAGATCAGGGGTCAGCAAACTTTTTAAGCAGGGGGCCAGGCCACTGTCCCTCAGAACTTGTGGGGGGGGGCGGACTATATTTTGAAAAAGAATAAATGATGCAAGAGCACCACGAGCCCCCATGGATGCTTACCTGTGTCTTTCAAGCGGAAGGGGCTGGCAATAGCAGTGGTGGAGGGATGATAAGCAGCACGCGAAAGGGCTCTGTAGAGGGGCTGCTTAAAATGGCGGTTGCTCGGGCACTGCTGCTGCTGGCACCAACAAAGCCCAGCCCCCTTCCTCCTCTAGGCAGGGAGGGGAGAAGCCAAGAGGAGGGAGGGAGGAGGCTGTGGTGCCACTGCCACGTGAGGGAGAGGGAGGGAGGGGGAAAGAATGTGCGTGCTGGCGATCCATGCGGTGATTCCTGGACCGTCTGTGGGCCGGATCCAGAAGGCAATTGGGCCTGATCTGGCCTGTGGGCCTTAGTTTGCCTACCCATGTATTTGATGAACCAGGGAAGAGTGTTCCCTGCTTTCTCAAGGTTTCCTTAATCTAGGTGTGAACAATACATTGTGTCATAATCTGGAGTGTTCACAACACCTGCTTGCCACCAACTGATGCAGTAGTTCAGGGGAGCATATAAGTGGGAAAGCACATCATTCTCCTTACTGTTCCATTTTCTTAAAGAGCAGCATTTGCTTTTAAAACAAATTGAAGGATAATATCGATATATTCCAAGCTGGGCTGGATCCTCATGTGCTGCTGATGTAGCGGGACTGCATGGCAGTATGTTAAATGTTTTGCTTTCCATAATAAATCCATCATTAAGACAACCCTCTGGAGACAGTGACAGCTTGAAGGGGCAGCTCCCTACCTTGGTGGGTTGACTGAGGTTGGGGATCTGCCATAGCTCAATGGTAGAGCATCTGCTTTGCATACAGAGGGTCCCAGGTTCAATCTCTGGCACCTCCAGGTAGGGCTGGGAGAGACTTCCTGTCTGAAACCCTGGAGACACACTGCCAGACACTGCCAGCACTGAACTAGATGGGCCAATGGCCTGACTATGTCCTTTTTGTTGATGCTGGAAGATTCAGGACAGGTGAAAAAAGTACTTTTAAAAAAACTTTTATTTATGTAATTTTAGCAACTTTTATACATACATCATACGGTATCCAACACTTTTCTCTTTTCCTAAGGCTTCCCAGTCCATCTCTCCATGGCATTCTTGGGAAATCTTGATCTCTTGCGTATCCTGAGATTCCACCCATTATTATCTTGTCTTCCTTTTTATTTGATGTTATAGGCTGCTCATATGTTAACTCCTACTTGTAGGTTAAATTGTATATTGCACCCTCTAAGTTACCCCCCCCCCCACACACACACACACCTCCACTCTTCTCTTCTCTTTTACTCATACTTATTCCTTAGTTTTGTGGTCATAGTTATTAGTTCTATGTATTCTATCACTTTGTTCTGCCAAATGTCCTTCATGGATACCTCTTCTCTCTCCCCACCCCCACCCCACTTTTTAGCATATACTACTCTAGCTGCAGCAGTCACATACAAAAAGATGTTGAGTGCCTTTTTTTGAATGTTATCACTTATTATCCCTAATAGAAAGGCCTCTGGTCTTTTGGGAAATGTGAGTTTAAGAATCTTTTTTAATTCTGTATGAATCATTTTCCAATTCTCTCTAGCGTACTTGCATGACCACCACATGTGAATTAGGGTTCCCTCTGCCTCATGGCACTTCCAGCAAAAGTTATACTTTTTTTTGGGTATATTTTCACTATTTTGTTGGGTGTCAAGTACCACAGGTACATCATCTTAATAAGATAGCAGGCAGAGAAATCCATGATTGTCACCCTCATACTTTCCCCCATGCAGACAGTTCTATGTTGTAACCAATATCTATAGCCCATTTTGTTATTGTCGCCTTTGCCACCTCATCTTTGGTCTCCCACTCCAGGACAGGTAAAAAAAAAAACTTATTCATGCAGCACATAGTAAAACTATAGAATGTGGTGGTGGTCACCAACTTGGATGGCTTTAAAAGAGGATTAGACAAATTCATGGAGGAAAGAGCTATCTACAATTGCTAGCCAGAATGGCTATGCTCTGCCTCCACAGCTGGAGGCAGCAATGCTTCTGAATACCACTTGCTGGAGACTACCGGAAGGGAGAGTCCTCTTATGCTTGAATCCTGCTTGCTGGTTTCCCACTGGCATTTGGTTGGGACATTGTCTGGATCCAGCAGGGCTGTTCTTATAACCTTATACCTGTGCATACAGAATGACATATGGGGTCCAAAATGTTGGTTGGACTGATTAATCATCATCATCATCATTTATACCCCACCCATCTGGCTGGGTTTCCCCAGCCAGTCTGGGTGGCTTCCAACAAAATATTAAAATACAATAGTCTGTCAAACATTAAAAGCTTCCCTAAAAGGGCTGCCTTCAGATGTCTTCTAAAAGTCTGGTACAGTGGTACCTACAATTACAGATGCTTCAGGTTACAGATGCTTCAGGTTACAGACTCCGCTAACCCAGAAATATTACCTTGGGTTAAGAACTTTGCTTCAGGATGAGAACAGAAATTGTGCTCCGGCGGCACAGGAGCAGTGGAAGACCGCATTAGCGAAAGTGGTGCTTCAGGTTAAGAACAGTTTCAGGTTAAGAATGGACCTCCAGAACGAATTAAGTTCTTAAGTACCGGTAGTTGTTTTTCTCTTTGACATCTGGTGGGACGGCCACTACAGCAACTGGTAGCAAGATCATGCAAAAGTACTGTAAAACCACTGGGACGTTCTGTGATAAGCAGAGCCCATGTGATGCTGTCAGCTATTTAGGGAGGCCACTGACTAGGCAAAGTATGGAGGCTGCACGTTGCATGGTATCCCAAGGCTTTTAAAACTTGAGTATTGTATGATCGCTTAGGTGTATTGACCGCTTAGGTGAAGAAGATAAGCAAGTATGTTCCTTTGGAGTGAAATGCTTCTGGGCTGCCAGTTGCATGCTTTTAAAATGTGTTTCTAATCAACAATTTTAAAAAATATGTGTAGTATTTTGATACTGATTTCTTGTTGTGGTTTGCTCAACTTCTGATGAGATCCTGCTTTAACTGCTACTAGATATGTTGTGGCTCATGGTTTTAGGTATGTGGCTTTAGTTCTCCCAACTAGCATCTTGGGTTAACATTTTAGATACCAGGATTCTTTGAAGTCATTGTTCCCAGTCCATCCTGTGCCTAGGGTGCATAGCTGATGTTCCTCCTGAGGTGGGGTGTCTGTGTTGCATTCACTGGCCTGCTCCCTCCCTCCCAGTTGGCTAACGTCTAGGGCAGGGATGAGAAAGCTACACCTCCTGCCCACTGGTCATTACTGCTCTATTCTGCTTTGGTCAGACCCCACCTGGAGTCATGTGTCCAGTTCTGAGCACCACAGTTTCAAAAGGATATTGACAAGCTGCAATGTGTGCAGAGGAGGGTGACCAATATGATAAGGGGTCTGGAAACCAAGCCTTATGAGGAACAGTTAAGGGAGCTGGGTATGTTTAGCTTGGATAGAAAGAGACAGAGGGAGATATGTTAGCCATCTTCAAATATCTAAAGGGTTGTCACATGGGGGATGGAAGATGCTTGTTTTCTCCTGCTCCAGAGGCCAGGACCCAAACCAATGGATTCAAATTACAGGAAAGGAGATTCAAACTAAACATTGGGAAACACTCACATTGTTCAACAGTGGAATGGACCACTGTGGAAGGTGTACTCTCCTTCACTGGAAGTTTTAAATAGGAAGAGTAGTAATTTGTCAGAGATACTTGAGCTGTAATTCCTGCAGTGCATGGGTTTGGACTAGATGACCATTGGATGTACCTTCCATCCCTAAAGTTTTACAGTTCTGTTATTATACCTGTGGTTAAAGTATTGCAGCTGCTGCCCAGTCTAACTAGTCTGTAATTAGGTAGGAGGGTTAGGGGACTGAGAGGGCTTGGAGTATTGCAGGTGGTGCTCATTTTTGCATCTGTGTGCCCTATGACTTAACTGTTGCATGTATGTAGAGCTGTGTTTATAATGAATATGAGAGAGGTAGACAACCTGTCTAGACCTCTGCTAAGAAACCTGTACTCAATATCACCAGGGATGGGAGAAGCAATAGCTAATAAGGTCCAGGTGGTATCAAATGCAGTGCCGCACATCTGGATTTGATTCAGATGGGTGATGAGAACCAAAGAAGATCATGGCAGATACCATCCAAAGGTGTTGTCAGTCTTTTGTGTGAATGGGCCATTAATGAGCACACAAAGGTTTTACAAATCATATCATAAGAAAGAATCTATATACAGTTTGGGATAAATATAAAAATTTGCTAGAAATAAAGATGCTGTGGTGGCTCTCCCCACTTGAAGCAATTTCAGTGGGGGATAAGAATATGAGAGGTGATTGGGCAACGTATAGAGATTTATTAACAGGGAAAGATTTTGACTATCAATTAAAGATGTTTGAAGAGTTAGACCAACATGGAACCGATTGGTTAAAATATCATCAACTTAATAAATTTTATAAAATTGATAAAAAGAATGGTTTTTCAAATCAAGCTTCACAATTTGAAAGTGACCTATTAGAAAATAATGTCAAAGTGATTTCCAAAATGTAAAAATTATATTGGAAAATGAAAACGAAAGACAAGCAGGTGAAATCTGTGATGATACACGGGGCAAGAGCTATAGGATACTATATAGAAATGGCTGTGTGGGAAAAACTGTGGAACGTAGATATGAAATTCACAACGTCCTATACATTGAAAGAAAACTTTCTGAAAATGATGTGCAGATCGCCTAGTGAGTTAGCAAAAAGTTAGCAAAAATGTATAAATCAAAATCAAATATATGCTGGAAATGTAAGGAGAAAGAAGGGCTTGTAAGAAGGGGGAAACTTTCTGGGAAATGATTTATAATGAATTGAAGATTATGTTTAAAATAGCTTTTACTAAAAAAAAACTAGAAGCTTATCTTTTAGGGATAATTGGTACAAAAAGACCGAAAAACAAAAAGCAAAACCTGTTTATGTACTCCATAACTGCAGCCAGGATGATTTATGCTCCCAAATGGAAAGAAGATTTTGTACCAACCAAGGAGGAGTGGCAGACTAAATTAATAGACTATGCCAAAATGGCAAAACTTACAGGAGCAACAAGGAACCAAGGTGAAGAAAAAACTTTACAAAAGACTGGGGAAATGTGTGGATGATTTGAAATGTCATTGTGCACATATAAGCTCACCAGCAGGATTAACTTAAACCAAACAGTTTAAATTATTGTTAAAAGATAATTAGGAATAAATTATTAGCTGGAGTAATGAAGGAGAATCAGTGTTACAAATTAAAAAAAATAAGAAACTGCAAAAGGAGTGGGGGAAGTCAATATATATATATTATATTTGTTGGGAAATATTGGGTTGTATTTATGTCAAAATATCTCTGAAAATTTTAAAAATTAAATTTATATTTTAGAAAATACAGTAATAATAATGATACAGCAGCCCAAATAAGCATAGCAACTGAGTTATACTTTCATGTTCTACTAATGAAGGCAACCTAAGATATGGCAACTGCCACATGTAAAAAGGCTGCATTGTGTCCCAGTTACTTTCAGCTCGTTTGACTTAATTCAGGATCCTGGTTTTAATCATTAAAGTTCTGAATGGTATGTACTCCAGACACACTGCTACTATCTAATCCAATAATTGGCTACACCTGATGAGATTTCTTCTCCTGTATCAGCTTCAGAGGAGTAGACATTCTGCCTCCTCCCCCCCTTTTTTTTGCACCTGCGCTTTAGTGGGGAAGGACTGTTCTTAATATATGAGCTGGCTTTCTCTAATTTAGCTTTGTCACACGATAAGGCATTTGTTGTGCACCCAACCAATACATTCTTATAAAAAAGCAAACCCAGGAACATTAAAAGGGGATTTACACCCACATAAGATAACAGTCTTGGCACACTTAACTGTGAGAAAGCCCCATTTGCTTTTGTCACCAGCTGTTTCCTCCGGTAGGTAAAATTGTGTGTATCCTCAAATAATCGGGGGGAGGGAGAAAGTATGGAGTCAGGATTCATAGAACCTGGAGTTTTAAAAATGGAACAAGTTACAGAATCAGAATCGCTTTTAGATTTAACCTCTGTTTCAGTTATAGATGGATCCATGTTTAATTCTCCTTGTCTGCACGGCACAATGTTGTTATGAAACTTCTCTACAACATTCCTTTAGAGTGGCTTGTCAAGTTCACAGCAGCTCCACTCCTTTTTAATTCAACCAGAAGTTCAGGCAGAAGAGTGGCTTCTTTCAGAACATAACATTTTGTACAATGATAAGAAGGAACACCAAACATTCCGTTCAGTGGAGCCAAGAGATCCGTTTGTGTTTGGTTTCTCCCAGAAACCATAGCATCAAGATCAGGCCTTAATAAAATAAGGTTTAAAAATGAATTTAGAAATTATAGTAATTGTTACATGGATTTGTCAGAAATTTAAGGTGTGTGCAAGGCTGACACTCTGCATTACATGGCTCTCGTTCCAGTCCAATTTTATGTATGCTTCCTCAGAAGTAAGCTATGCTATGGTTAATGGGGTTTATTTACATGCAAGCCTTCAGTCTTGGGATACTTTTCTAGCAGTAAGCCTCCCCAAAATAAGTTGTTCCCATGTAAACATGCTTAGGTCAGGCTGTGTATGACAGTGTGGTGTAGTGGTTAGGACCTGGGTGACCAGAGTACAAATTGCAACTCCAGCATGAAGCTCACTGGGTGACTTTGGGCCAGTCACTGCCTCTCAGCCTAACCTACCTCAGCGAGGATTAAATGAGGAGCGGGAGGACCATGTACATCACTTCGATTCATAAAAGGAGCCTGCTTTATTGGAGGTATGGCTGATCCGCTTCTGTAGGGCTTCTTCCTAAATGTTCTATGTGAGTAAGTCCCATTGAACTGAGACTTCTGAGGAGACATGCCTCAGAGGGCCAAGTACCAGTGTGGTGTAGCCATTAAGAGCAGCAGACTCCCGATTTGGGCAACCGGGTTCGCGCTTCCGCTCCTCCACATGCAGCTGCTGGATGACCTTGAACTATTCACACTTCCTTGAAGTCTCTCACCCCACTCAGCTCACAGAGTGTTTGTTGTGAGGGAGGAAGGGAAAGGAAAAAGTTGGCTGCTTTGAGACTCCTTCCGGTAGTGATAAAGAGGGGTATCAAATCCAATCTCCTCCTCTTCTTCTAACCAATTCTAAGTTAGTGGCAGACATTTTGCTAGCTCAGAGGAGTTTGGTCCCGAGCAAAGGTAAGCCCAGACATAGGATTGTAATCAGCCCTTGAGTAACAATCACCAAGTGGCCATTTGGAGCGAGTCATTCTGCTCTGTTGCCTGGTGAGGGAGGTGGGGGTGGTTGGAGAGGTCGTTCTTTATGGGCAGCTGGGATGGGGGCTTGCTCAGGTGAGGCGAGTTGCGCTTCCCAGCCTCATTAGTGAAGGCGCAGGTTTATTGAGAGGCCTTGATCTTTTATAGCATGTTTGGTTCCTAGCAAAACTTCCGACGGGGTAGCGGGTATGGGTCAGAGGCTCTGGGGGGTACGGGAAAGAAGGCATTTTGTACTAAGCTAACACCCGTTCAGGGTGGGTCTGCCAAATGAGGAGGGATCTGTTGCGCTGCCTGGTCCTGTTGTTGATCGTAGTCGGTGTCTCTGATAAAGGCGGGGAATTGGAATACAAAATCCTGATAGGCGAGATCCAGTACATACTGAAAAACGTCAAGTTTGTACTGGAGATCGACGACCAGGATAAGATCCAGACTTGTGGAGGGTTTCACCGCCTGCCCTCTCCTCGGTCGTCGGAAGAAGCTCGTATAAGCGGGCCCATGTGGGTCAGGACTGCTGATGACCGTTTAAAAGTAATACGTTCATAGGAGTGTTCTTCCGCCTAGGGCATCATCTGAGCATGGGTCGCCTTCTGCTGTGCCTCCTAATCCTGCTGTCGGTTGTTGGGACCGCGTCTGGGCCGACGAAAAGCGAGTGGTGCCGCCTCTGGGATGAGGGAGCGAAGTGGCCTGGCCATTTCTTCTTGTGCCCACAGAAGAACGGCAACCCAGCCGACGGGTTCTGCTGCGGCACTTGCACCGACTCTTACTGCTGCTCGTCTGAAGAGGACCGGCTGAACCAGACGCTGTGCCCAGAGAGAGACCTAACTGTCCGCGGAAAAAAACGCAGTAAGATTGTTAAATCTAGTGAGGTCTGGAGGGTTTCTGGAAGAAAGTCAAGCCTGTAATAGAATTAATGCTCGCGCGCACGCACACACACACCCCTCTAATGGGTCACCTAAATACGCTTTGTGTTTTTTCCACTCTTTTATACATCACGACATTTGTTTACAGGCAGGGCTCTTCCTGCAACTTTCTCTGGGCCATGATTCCCAAGGGGTATGACCCTGCACAGGATCCTGAGCACATCTCGGGAGTAGAAGGTGGTCCAGTAGGGGGAATGTGGTGCTGCCCCACCAATCTCAACCTGCAACTTACCTGGCCCTCTCTTGCCAGCTGCCCTCTTACTCATGGGTGTCGTTAGGAATGGATTTTTGTTAGGGGGAACTGGCCTTTTGTTGGGGGGGGGAAGAACCTCAGTTAGCTATCTATTTTTATTGGTTTTTATTGTTGAGGGGGCAGTTGCCTTTCTCTGCCCACCCTGGCTATGCCTGTGCTCTTACTAACAACCATTGGGGTTTTAGCAGCATCAGCTGTCTCTCATTGCCTGTACACTCACCTACTGCTGGTCTCCTCGGCTTCTGCCCTACCACTGCTAATAGGCACTGGCCACAATTGCCTCTTGGGATTAAATCCAGGGCTTGCTACTACAGAGCTGTCCATTAAGGCTCTCAAGGCAATGTATGTCTTCCCGCTCACCCAACAACCCCTTGAGGCAGGCTAGGTTGAGAGATGGTGGCTGGTCCAAACTCACCTGTGAGTTTCATCATTGGCTCAGGATTTGAACCTGGGACTCTTCACTCTGTCTTCTTAATTACTGCATTATGCTGATTCTTTTATGCCTGGTTCAGTTCTAGAGTTTCCTATTCATGCAAGCTCTCCATCCTAAAGAAACTCCCAAAGCTGGTCTTCATCTGGGTCAGATGGCCTCATTTTTTAATTACATGAGAATGAGATCCCACGGTGACTGTGTGGAAGAAATTAGTCACTTTTACCGTTCACAGTTTATTGTGGCCTCTCTACATTTTTAAGCAACTAAAACTAGGAATTACAGCTGCAACAGCTGCAAAGGTCATTGCCACCCATAGGGTCTGGTGGTCCAGGTTTTCTGGGCAAGTGCACATAACCAAGAAATTGCCCTTTAAGATTGCTGTCTGAAAGCAGTGTATATCTGGTTATCTATTGCACCCCCTCCTACTAATTTGGGATAGTCGTGTCCAGATCCTCTACCCACAGTTAGAGTTAATAGTTTGGGACTCCATCACAGAAATGTTCCATTTAGTAATTCAGACCCTATGAAGCTACAGTTTGTGGAGGCTGGGTGTTAGACAGTCTAGATCAGTTTCCTCTATCTTGACTGTACTATTTGCCTGTCTCAGTTCTACTATTTGGGTTAGAAAGTGTTTGGAACTAGTAACCTGAAACCTTCAGCCTACTGAGCATGTCCTAAATGACTTGGCAACACCCCTGTCTAAATTCTTGGTCCACCCCACTCCAGTTCTTGGATGGCCTCTGTGCTTGACCTGATGTGCCTCTAATGCTCCTCAACTATGAGGATGGGGAAAAGAAATAAATAGTGATGAAGGTAGGATTATTATTATTATTATTATTTGGTACGTATTAATACATGGGGGTGCAGTAAGTGGTTCTATGGTATGTCACTGATGTGTCTTCTAAACTGCCCAGAGAAACTGGTGATGGATAGAGAGAATCATAAATGCACCCCTTGTTGTTAGAGTTGGAGAGCAGTATACTGGATGAATATATGTGGGACTTTCATATGCAGACTTGCCCTCCTAATAGGAGGCATTTTGGGTTTTGACAGGGTAAGACAAAGCAATAAGAGGGAGGCATGGAGTATGTAAAGATACCTGTGGTGACTAACTTGTATCCCTCCTTTTTTTTTCCAGCCCGCAAGACGTTTCTTCATATTATCTTGATAGCGGCTACCGCTGGTTCCATCTTTATCTGTTTTGCCTGGGTCACTTATGTTCTCTGTGATGTGATGAAACGACGCAATTCAGGGAGCCATAGCTGTAATATGGAGCTGAACGAAGTTACCCTTCCTTCAGATTCTGAAGCCACTGATGAAACAGAGCTACAATCTGCAGTTGCTGAGGACCCTCAAGAGATCTGCGACTCGCCCTCTGCCTCGTGCGAACAACCTGCTCTGGATTTCAGTAATCCAGACGGCAGCACTGGGGAAGACAGGGAGCTGCCCTTGTCTCCAGCAAATCCATGTGCTGTTCCCCAAGATGCAGTGGATGAAAACATGGAAGCAGAATCTTCTGTTTAGCCAGTGATGTTTAGTTGTGCTTTTACTAGACCAACTGCTCTGCAGACTAGGGGTAGGCATTGTGTTTGTCATCTAGATGTTCTTGAACTACAACTTTCATTAGGCCAAGCCAGCATGGTTAATGGCCACATATTATGAAAGTCCAACAACAGAAGGGTACCACATTGCCTACCCTGCTTTAGACATGCAGTGAACATCTGCCCAAAGTTTGCCCTTTGTTCTGAACTGCAGACCCAAAAGAGGGCCTGAGCAAGTGGTTTGATGCAGAGGATATAAAAAATGCCAGCATGGCCAGTTCTAGAACACTGTGTGCAGAGCCTTGCTACCTCTACAAACATGTCCTGACAACCTGTCACCATTGCAGTGTCTGCACCTCTTCTGTAAAGGCAGTGAGACTCTGCAGCTGTATTGTAAGTTTACACCTTCCCTTAATAAAGCACTTGAACTGACCATTCCAACAATTTTGTTATCCTTCTTTGGTATCCCTGCATCATATCACTTGCACAGTCCCTCCTTGGCCCTTCCCCTGTTTGTGAAATACGCTGGTGTTTATCACAATAAGGCCCAACAATGAGGGGTGCAATACATCCCTTTGCCTCAAGCAAAGTGGGGAGAACCCATTAATCTTTCTGGCCACAGCCACTGAGTCTTTGCATGATGGATAGAGCTTGTTTGATGTCCTCAGTGCTGTAAAGATGTCACTAAATGGACAAAGCTTGGTGGTTGTCCCCGAAGCCAACTTTGCTCCTTTACTGCCAATGTTTGCAAAATATTCTTGAGCTGCCATTTGAAATACTTGGGTGGGTGACTCAGGGTAGTGAGAGGTACTTAGGGTTTTATCAACTATGAATAATTGGCTTTTTCTCTTTTTCCTCACTTGTGAGATAACTTCTTTTCCCATTCTTTCTGATTTATTGACCTCTACCTGCTGAGATGGGCAAAGAGTATGTCTGAAGTTTGTTGAGGTTATGTTGTATAAAACCCTCAAACTTGTATATTCTTTAAAAATGCTTTTCACAGTTACACTGCATGTTTGTTTTATTTTTGTAATGCTTTTAAAGCATTTGATAAATCCTTCTTGGACCATAAAACATTTTTTCTTAGGATATGAAATTTCCTTTTTTTGCTTTAATTATCTTGTGCAGTCAGTCTGCGAAAGACCATTTGAGGCTGGTGGTTGCCAGCTATTTTCCTTTTATGATGCATGCTTAATAAAGAGATACCATAGCATTCAAAACTGTTCCTTCATGTGTGTTTTTTAATTGTTCCTGTGTTTAACCTTTTTTGGCCATCTTTCCATCAATGCAATTGTCCAAATTTGCTTGACATCTTTCCGCAGGGCCTGCAAGACAGAGCTGTTCCAGCAGGCCTTTGGCCAGGGCACAGCCTGACCCCCTCCTTTGGTAATCCTCACAGAACTCTAGCCCAATGGTTGCCATTAATTTGATTTGAACTGATTTTATAATGAAATGATGTTAGAATGCTGTATTATCATATTTTTTGCTCTATAAGATGCACCAGACCATAAGACGCACCTAGTTTTTGGAGGAGGAACACAAGAAAAAAAATATTCTGAATCCCAGAAAATCATCATTGAACAGCTATTGTTAGGACACACAGGTTCAATGATGCTTTTCTGTATGTAAGGCAACCGGTGTGTAATGGGGAATAGCTTGTTCCTCTTGTGAAACAACATGAATGACACATAGCTTGTACACTGTAGCATTGTGAGACTCCCAACTGCTAGTGACTGGCTTGTTCCCAAGAAATGCCAACAGGTAGATCTTACATGAGGGTCCTAGTGAACTGTTTCTAGATTGGACAGAGACATCCCAATGTGCCTCGTAATAATCCTCATCCGTGAGGATGATGGAAAAGGAAATAGAATGTTGAACCTGGTATTGGTGTGGTGCATATTAATGCATTGAGGGTGTGATAAGAAATTATTTACTGATAAGCTTTGCAAATTGCCCAGTTGAATAGTGTGGCTCTCCTAAATAAATAACCCATCTTGCTCTAGTTGGATAATTTAGGGTGTGTGCAGGGACTTGCCACTCTTTGCTACCACATCCTTATTCCAGTCCAAATTTACAAAGGTTTACTCAAAAATAAGATCCACTACAGTCAGATGACTTTATTCACGTGGGTGCAGGCAATGCATATGTACCAGGCCTCAAGCCAGCAGGGACTGCAGACTCTCCACTTTTATTAGCAGCAGCAGCAACAACAACAACAACCACAGCAGCAGCAGCAACAACAACAACAACAGGAAGAAGAAGTGGTCCATGGACCCCAGGGCCCCAGGAGTATGTGCCACCACTCACATAACAAAAATTACCATAGAGGTATCAAAATTTTCAAAAGTAGGGCATCCATCTCAACACATTTACAATGGTGTCAGGCCTACAGGTAAATTGTGCAAAGTCAGAAGCTATGTGCTTCAACACCCCTCCCCACATGCAAAAAGAACTAGATAACATCACCAAGATAAAACTTTGCCACACTAAGTTCAGATACCTAGGGGTAAAAATGACCAGAAACCTCAAGAAATAGTACCTCCACAACTACAACCCCCTGTGGCAGCAAATTAACAAAGACCCAAAGAGATGGAACAACATGAACTTCACTCTCTCAGACAAAATAGCCATGATCAAAATGATCACCCTACCAAAACTAACCTACCTATTCCAAACCTTCCCAATCTGGATCCCCCCAACCCAACTCCGAAAATGGCAGAAAAACTACACTTATTCATCTTCTCACACAAAAAACCAGGAATAAGCCTCACATATCTGCACCTCCCCTCCTCAGAGGGAGGATGGGGAATCCCCAACATAGAAACATAATACATTGCCAACCAAATACGCCACATAATCCCATACATACTAGGAGATGAGACAAAACAATGGGTGCATCTGGAGAGAGACACAATTGAAAATACCTGCACCACAGCATACCCATTCCTTCCAAACAAAGTAAGGAAAATTCCTACAACACTTACCAGGTACACACTGACCATGCTTAAAGCATGGAAAACAGAAATAGATGAACTGTCCCCAACCCCATCCCCACTAATTCCCCTGGCACACCACCCACTATTCCACCATGCAGCACAAAACCTCCAGATATAAACATGGCAAACCAAAGGCCTATATCGCATAACAGACTTCTATAAAAATAACAAACCCTTGTCAACACAAGAAATACAAGACAAACTAGAGGACACCCAAGTGCCCTGGTTAACACATCACCAATTACATGCCCTCTTAAACAACCCAGTAGTAAAATCAGCAGCAACTAGGCCCCTGACAGCCTTCAAAAACCTCCTCCTAACAATAAAGGGACATGGCAAAGGGATGGTATCTGCAATATACAAAATACTACTCCAAAACCCCATGAACCCCCTAGACATAATCAAAAAACAATGGGAAGACGACATAGGCTATGCGATTAATCCCACTCAGTAGACCAGAATGTGGTCTAAACCTCCTTAAATCCATATCAACGAGAAGGAGAGAACTCACTCTGAAACTCATCTACAGGTGGTACCTAACACCAAGGAAATTAGCACTAATACGCCTAGGAACCTCACCAAAATGCTGGAGAGGGTGCACCTCCACAGGCACATACATGTGTTGGGAGTGTCCCACATGTGGTGGGAGTGTCCCAAAATCCAACTATTCTGGACAACAGCCATACAAGAAATATGTAAAATAACTAAGCAAGTATTAGAAATCACCCCAGAACTGGCCCTACTAAACATATTCCAAGACAATAATGCCCACTCACATCACAAAGAACTCATAACCCACCTACTCTCAGCAACCAGAAACATCATAACCAGACACTGGAGAGACCTGTCAGGAGTAAGCATGGACCAATGGTACCAAATAGCATGGGAAACAGCCCTACTAGAAAAATTAACCAATAAACTGAAACTGACACGGGGACAAATAGAAGAAGACACCTTCACCCCGGTATGGCTCTCCTTCATCACATATACAGGCCAACAAGACAATGACAAGAATCCACCAACAGCATATGAATCAATATGGCTAACCTGATTCAAAACACCCACCCACCCCACTCACACATGAATACGAAGTTCACCACAGCCAATAACAACAAGCAACCGCACCCTAGGCCAACCCCAATTTCTCTCACCACCAAAGGAACACAAGCGAATAGCAAAGAGAACCCGCACAAACAATGCTGACACAAAATCCCACACATACATTAAGCAAATTAGAAACATCACCTCCCGACCCCCCCCACTCCCCTTTTCCCCCTCCACCTCTCCCCCCCCCTTTTCTTCCTAATGTAACCCTAATGTCTCAACAAATGAAACTGACCCATGGAAAATGTAACTTGAAAAAAAGAGAGATTGTGCATACCTTTGTAAACCAAGGAAACTTTAATAAAAAAATAAAAATAAAGAAATAATAATAATAGGGCATCCATGACTTGGCTTTTGGAAAACAGGAGGTCTGCAGTTCTTAATTAATTGGGAAGCACAGTTCTAAGCAATTTCAGCTTGGCTGCTCCTGCCTTTTAGTGTTTTTGCCCAAACAGTGAAGTCAGAGCTGAGACTGAGAAGTTAGTTATTTGGACATCAGGAACCCAAAGGATCCTAAAGAACTGCTGTTCCACCCTCCCCTGATTAGTGGCTTCTGTCTCCTTATAATCTTTGTTTCCGATCAGGACCTCTGGTACTCCCTTAAGTCACTTGCTATCAATTCTACTACATGGTGAAAGCTTGGGTAGTGTTAAAGAACCTCCCTGTAAGAAATACACACAAAAAAAGAAAAAGAGCAAACTGTGGGCATTTTTGCAAATAGGCATGTCTTCTATAGAGCAGGGATTCATTAAGAATATAACTTGCAGTGCAGTGGTAGTCTACTCAGAAGTAAGTCTCTTTGTGTTAAATGGGGCCTACTTCCAGGTATCTGGGTACAGGATTGTAGCCTAGGCTTTCTTGTAACGAAGAGATTCATGGTGGGAGGGTTCCCTTGCACACATCAACCAGGGAATAATCACTTTAATGCAATTGGGATTTTTGCATCTAAACACACACTAATCAAGACAGATTAAGATTGCATCTTAGCCTTGAGGTATACTGTATTTTTTTGGGGGGGGGGAATATCTCCCTTTACAAAGATAGATCATTTTGGTTAAAGGAAGCAAAAATTAAAACCAGCAATAAACTAAAAACACATCAGCATTCTTGTCTGAACAAAAATGTTTGTATCAGGTGCCTAAAAGGTACAGTGAAAGCTCCTGCCTAATGTCAATAGGCAGGGAGTTCCAAACTGTAGGTGCTGTCACAGGAAAATATCAGATCTTTACAAATGCAGAACTGGCACCTGTAACTGTGCCAGTTCTGCAGATTAAAGTGGTCAAGAGGGCATATATGAAGTAAGGTAGACTGGTCCTGAGTTATTAAGGCCTTTGTATAGCAATAGTAACACGTTGAACCTGGCCTGGTAGCAAACCCAAAACCAGTGCAGATCTCTGAGCCCAGGTGTTATTTGCTGACAATATCTCACCCCATCAGAAAATGTATTTCAGAAGTCTCCATATCAAATACAAGGGAAGCCCCACATAAAGAGAATTACAGTACTTAATTCAGTATTGAAGTAACTAATGTATGAACTACTGTGGCAAAGCTTTTCTGATCCACGTATAATGGCAAGCTGTTGAACCAACTGCATTGGTAAAAGGTGCTTCTAGTCATTGACACTACCAGAGTCTCCACTGACAATGGTGTATCTAGAAGCATGCCAAACTGCAAGCCTGCTTATTCAGGGGCAGTGCGACCCTATCCAGGGTAGGCAGTTGACCAAGTTTCCATCCATGGGAGCAGCTCATCCACAGTGCCTCCATGTTGCCAGGGTTCAGGCTCAGCTTGTTTTTCCTCATATTTCCCACCCTGCACTCAGGCCAGGGACTGCATGGCCTCTCCTGATTCAGATGTTATAGAGAAATAGAGCTGAGTGTCACCAGCATACTGATGGCACCTTGAGACAAAACTCCTAATGACTGCTCCCAGTGGCTTCATATGAATATTCAGTAACATTGGAGATAATAATATGCCCTGCAGTACCACGTAACGTAAGTGCCAAGGGATCAAAAAACAGTCTCGCCATGCTACTCTCTGGACACAGCCCCAAAGGTAAGAGTGGAACCACTGCAGTACAGTGCCTTCAATTCCCATTCCACAGAGCTGGTCCAGGAGGATGCCATGGTCAATGGTAAGCAAAAAGCCCAAGAGAGATAAAAAAGCAGGAACAAGGTCACTCTTCCCCTTTATATCTCTTTCTATGTCTTCACAACAGCTACAGGTGAAACTCGGAAAATTAGAATATTGTGGAAAACTTCATTTATTTCAGTAATTCAACTTAAAAGGTGAAACTAATATATGAGATAGACTCATGACATGCGAAGTGAGGTATGTCAAGCCTTTATTTGTTATAATTGTGATATTATGGCGTACAGCTGATGAAAACCCCAAATTAACAATCTCGGAAAATTAGAACATTAAATGAAATCAGCAAAACAAGGATTGCAAATAGAGCAATACTGGACCTATGAGAAGTAGAAGCATGCATATGTACTCAGTATTTGGTTTGGGCCCCTTTTGCATCAATTACTGCCTCAATGCGGCATAGCATGTATGCGATCCGCCTGTGGCACTGCTGAGGTGTTATGGAAGACCAAGATGCTTCTATAGCAGCCTTTAGCTCTTCTGCATTGTTTGGTCTCATGTCTCTCATCTTTCTCTTGTAATGCCCCATAGATTCTCTATGGGGTTCAGGTCAGGCAAGTTTGCAGGCCAATCAAGCACAGTAATCCCATGGGCATTGAACCAGGTTTTGGTACTTTTGGCAGTGTGGGCAGGTGCCAAGTCCTGCTGGAAAATGAAGTCAGCATCCCCATAAAGCTCATCTGTGGAAGGAAGCATGAAGTGCTCCAAAATATACTGGTAGATGGCTGCGTTGACTCTGGACTTAATGAAGCACAGTGGGCCAACACCAGCTGATGGCATGGCTCCCCAAATCAGCACTTCACACTGGACTTCAAGCATCTGGCATTGTGTGCCTCCCCATTCTTCCTAATTAGATGCAAAAGCTGCTCTTATCAGAAAAGAGGTCTTTTCCTGACAATCCTCTCCAGGCTGTGGTCATTCCTGCTGTTTGTGCACCTTTTTCTTCCACACTTTCCCCTTCCACATAACTTTCCATTAATGTGCTTCAATATAGCACTTTGGGAACATCCAACTTCTTCTGCAATTACCGTTTGAGGCTTTCCCTCCTTATGGAGGGTCTCAGTGATGGCTTTCTGCACAACTGTCAGGTCAGCAGCCTTCCCCATGATTGTGCTTCCTACTGAACCCATTGCAGGTGTTATGGATTGAATAGCTACTGCACCTTTTCACAATATTCTAATTTTCTGAGATTGTTAATTTGGGGTTTTCATCAGCTGTACCCCATAATCATCACAATTATAACAAATAAAGACTTGACATATCTTGCTTTGTATGTCATGAGTCTATCTCATATATTAGTTTCACCTTTTAAGTTGAATTACTGAAATAAATGAACTTTTCCACAATATTCTAATTTTCTGAGTTTCACCTGTATATGAAGTAGGGTAGGCTGAGATTTGGTGGTGGGACCAAGGCAGGAAGTGAACAAAAACAATGATGAATTAAGCGAGTTTAAAGTGTGAAACTGTGCACTCTCAGAGTATTAAAAAATAAGATTCAAATTTGGCAAACTAATTTTTGTTTGTTTCCTGTAAAACACCAGGAGTGAAATGGAGCAATCAAAGCATAGAGGGTACTCAGACGACTTCTTTCCTGGCTTTTGCTACAATCCTAACTACACTTACCTGGGAGTAAGCCCCATTGAGTTCAATAGAACTAACTTCTGAGTAGACATGTTCAGAAATGTGCTCTCAGTGTGGTTTTTTTTTTATTTCTAGTGTTTCATCACCTCTCTTAAATGGGTTTTTTTGTGAATGGAAGAGCTCAAGATAGTGTACATGGCTTTCCTCACTTGCCATATTATTCTCAAAACAAGCCTGCGAGGTAGGCTAGGCTAAGAGACAGTGATCCAAGTGTTCCAAGTGAGTGTTGTAGCTGAGTAGGGTTTGAGTTCTTTGCACGGTTTGGGACTGGTACTGGAGGAGAGGAGGGCTCCTATGCCTTTAAAGCTATATAGCAGACAAACTAAGGGTTTTCTAGTCTGCAGCTACACTTATGAAGAAAGCTTCACCTACTGATATTTTGTCTGACATCTTATTACTTGCGTGTGCCCCCTAATTCATTTTGGGTGCTCCAGCCCACCTACAGAAACGGCTACAAATTTGCGTGGCATGTAAACTGTTTGCAAACTTTATGCAAATTTGTGACGTTTTTGGATGCCCTGTTGCACTTACCAATCAAGGCATAGTATACAGGGCACAGAGAAGCCTATTGGCCCCTGATACCTACATACAAGCCCCCAGTCTTAGAAAACCTTCCTAGCAATAAGCCCTGCTGAATGAGTTACCCCACTGTAAACATTCAGAGATACTACAGGATACTGGGGAGAAATGCGTTTTTTCCCTAGTGGCATGGAGAAGGCTTTTCTTTGCGTTGTGTTCCTGATGCTGATTTATGGAGGGGCGCCTGAAGAAAAGGAGAGCCAGTTGTCCACCGCCTCCATGGGTGCGACGGAGCCTCCGGCGACAGTTTCGGAGGGAACGGAGGGGCGTGGCACATCCGACCCCAACTTTTCTGGCAGCACCGCAGAAGTCGGACTAAATCAGACGGAGAGCCCCACCGATGGAGAGTTGCAGCCGAACACAACTTTCCTTCCGCTTAAAAAGGAACGTAAGTTTGTCTCCACCCCCTGGCCTAGTAGTTGCGAAGAGGACTTTCTGGAACCCCGAAAGCCACTTTACTTTCTCTTCGACCTTTCTGTGGAAACCCTGACTCCTCTTTTCCCCTATGCAATTGCCTTTCCTCCTCTCAACATCCAACACGTGTTTACAATAGTTTCACTTCAGGCAACTTTCCTTTTAACCCAGGGTCTCCAGGTGGTGGAATCCAGAAGATGCCTTGCACTACAATTCCCATCAGCCCCACCAGGCATGGCTATGGTCCCAGAAGCCCCACGTCACACAGCTCTTTTGTAGTCCTAAGCATCCGCTGGGGGACAGCAGGCTGCCAAAAGGAATATAGCTAACTAGTGGTTTTGATATACCACAGGATCCTGGGTAGTGCTCCGGACTGAGCCCAGGGTTGCCTCCCTTCCCTTCTGCTCTCTTGTCTGGTGCATGGCCTAAGCTTGCCATGGAGCTTCAGGACTACTTTCAGAATTTGATTTTGGTTCCCTTCAGTCTGCCCTCTTTGTTCTGCCACCATCTTTCAAGATCCTCTGCCTGCAGAGTTAATAGCTGGGAGCCACGATACTGAAAGTTTTCTCTCAGTAATTTAGATGCGTAAAACCAAAATTTGTGTAGGCTCAACATTTGGTCAGCTTTCCCCATTCCTGTCTATTTTGGACTGTGGGGGGGGGGGTGTGCCTTTCTCAGCCCTTCTACTTGAGTTAGAGGGAGTGGAACTTGTAAGGAGAGTCAAGCATCCTCTTAACCACTAGACTGCACCCCCATATTAAATTATTGGTTTCTCGGTACCAGAATGGGAGTTTGTATGACTTTCTGGTCCACCTCCCATTCTTGGATGACCTGTGTATTACCACTTCTGATGACGAGATTTTTCTTTATCATACTGATACATTTTGTAAACTGCCGAGAGAGCTTGAGTGATGAATAAAATGAGACTCCTAAATAAATTATCTCTCCTTGTTTTGCTTGGAGAGCAGTGAGATACTGCATGGCTGCCTTAGCCTGGCATCATAAGGTACAGTGGTACCCCGCAAGACGAACGCCTCGCAAGACGGAAAACCCGCTAGACGAAAGGGTTTTCCGTTTTGGAGGCACTTCGCAAAACGAATTTCCCTATGGGCTTGCTTCGCAAGACGACAGCCCATAGGGAAATCTCAGGGACAGCGGGGAAGCGCAGCGCGTCTTCCCCACTGTCCTCGGACCTCCTCCGAAGCCTGGCGGCGGGGCAGGGACACCTCCTCCCGCCGCCACCGAGCTTCGGAAGGCTCCTCCAAAGCCGGGCGGCAGGGCGGGAACACCTCCCGCCGCCGCCCGGCTTCGGAACGGTGCTCCGAAGCCGGGCGGCGGGGAGGGAACACCTCCCGCCACCGCCCAGCTTCGGAACGGTGCTCCGAAGCCGGGCGGTGGGGCCGCGAAGCCTGGGCATGCTGATCTCAGCGTGCGCAGACTTCGGCATGCTGGCAACTCTCCGCAAGCAGCGGGAGAGGTCCGCGAAGCCTGTCCAGGACAGCATTTGAAGGCAGGGGGGGGGAGCAAAGACTTTCGCCCCCCGACCGCCTTCAGAAGAGGTCCTGGACCTCTTCTGAAGGCTGGCAGGGGGCAAAAGTCTTTGTCCCCCCTGCCTGCCTTCCCAGGGGCTTTTAAATCGCCCCGGACAGCGGAGAAGTCCTCCGCTGTCCGGGGCGATTTTAAAATGCCGCCCGCCAGCATTTTAAGATCGCCCCGGACAGCGGAGAAGTCCTCCGTTGTCCCAGGGTTTTTTAAAATGCTGGGGGTGGGAAGAAAAGCCCTTGTCCCCCCCCCCCCCAGCCTTCAGAAGAGGTCGGGGACAGACTGTCCCCGGACCTGGTCTGAAGGCGGTTTCCATAGGAACGCATTAATTGATTTTCAATGCATTCCTATGGGAAACCGTGCATCGCAAGACGAAAAACTCGCAAGACGAAGAGACTTGCAGAACGAATTAATTTCGTCTTGCGAGGCACCGCTGTATTGGTTGGAACTTTGACACTGTAAGATGAACTATTGAAGGACAGGTGTGTGGGAAAACCTGCAATCAAAATTACGATTATGATTGCTAAATAAGCATATGAAGGGGGTTAAGGCTGACATAGTTTCTTTATTCCTAGAGAAGACAGACAGGAATAGGACAAAGGATCTTAATATTTTCTTCTTCCTACTTCTGTCTCTCTCTTCTTTCAAGCCAGTGATTGCTTGGGCTTTTCTTAGAGTCCAGACTCCATTTTTGAAACTAGTTTTGTATTTTGTAACTAAAAAGTATTTGTACATGAATACTGCTTTGATACATTTGCTGTCTCCATTGAAATATAAGTAAACCTTTTTTTTTACTAAAATATGTGACTCATCAATGGGGACAAAGAAGAGAAAGGTTAGCAGGATAAGAAGTGTGCTTTTACTCTGCTAAAAGTGCTCCGCAGCCTGTTTACTCTGTTTCTCCTGCACACATGGGACAGGAGGTTTAAATTTTAATTTACAGGTTTAAACCTCAATCCATCTCCATGAAGGGGTGGGTTTTGAGGATCCTGGATCTGTAGGGGTGCCTGCAAAAAAGTCATGACTGACAAGGTATCTTCTATTTTTCCTCCTCAGGTCGACAATACTACCCGTGGGTGCTCCTTCTTATGCTTTGCTTTTCACCATATGTTGTTGCATGTGTCTCTGTTACTGCCCGTTGCTTCTTTTCAAGGCAATGCAAAGCCCGTTGGCAATGTGGAGGAAGTGATGTGGAGATGATAGGTATGCGGCTATTAAGCAGTTCTGACTCTGAAATTCCATCTCCTGAGACTTCTGACGACTAGGCAATCACCTTTATCCCATCAGCTCTTGCAGCTCATGCTCCTGGTTCCAGCTTGGAGCCAACTTGGAAGCTGAACCTGCTTTGTAGCCAGTGATGTTCTAGGATCTTCTTCTCTAATGGACAGACTGGGCAGGCCTCTGAAGCGCAATGCTGTTTTCAATAATAATTAAGGGTGATATGTCTTGCACAATGCATTACTGATTATGCTTCTGGTTATGAATAAACTAGATTCACTACTGCACGGACAAGCAGTGCTCTCCTTGTCCAAAGTATTTCCTTCACCTTTAGTGAAAAATGTGCTGGTATGTCATAATATGCATGGAATGGGATATTCACTACACTCTCTTGCCCCAATTAATACATCAGGGGAAACAGTAGTGAGGAAAGCACAGTGATTGCTCTCTTAAGGGTAGAACTTGTGCATGAACAAAGTGGGAGCATAGCAGGAATACATTTATACATATGCTGGATCTTCACATGCTACGCACCTACCTGGACTTTATGGCAGTATGTTAAATGTTTTGCCCTCAATAATAAGTCCACCATTAGGACAACTCCCATGAGCAAATGATAGCCTAAAGGGGCTTTTCTGCCTCTGATTTGGAATATTGACTAGATGGCATATAAGAAAACAAATGTGGTGCCCAAAATGTTGGTTGAAGGGAGAGAAGGAACCATGACAAAGGCACTGCAAAGCCACTAAGCCTTTCTTTGATGCTGTCAACAAGTCTGATACTGACAGCTCCCTAAAGAAACCACTGGCTAGGCAAAGCATGGAGGCTGTCTCTGAAAGCAGCTCTGAGAACATTGCCAGTGAAGAAGGGACAAAGCATTGTTGAGCTCCCATGTGAAACCCTTGGGTGGCTGACTCCTGCAGGTATGTGGGAATGTTCAGGGAGGCAGGAGAGGATAGATTGTTTAATTATATCCTTTGCAACTTGTGTTAACAAGTTCTATAATTTAACAGAGTAACATTCCCCTTTTAAACTTACACAGCGGATAGGTTTGCCAGGATTGCTTAAGCCTCTAAAATAAATTTCGTGGTAATTCCCCTTTATTCCCTCCTAAAAGGAATAGACATGACACAGCCTTGTATAAAAGGTATAAAATAGTTTATTCACACATTCTGTTCACAGATGGATCCCAGAAGGCAGACTTAAGTTACCCATAAGAAGATAGTTCCTTTGTCCTCTCTTGGCTGCCAAGAGAGCATCTCAGGCTGGTGCTTCTTCAATGAAAGCAAAATGGAGAAGAGGAGGTGTGGTGGCCAGCCCTGTGCTTTTGTTACCTGCACAGGTAAGGTCACGCCCACCTCTAGTCACATGTAGAGGAAGTTTGTCCCAGCCCAGGAGGAAACAGGAAGTTTATCTACTGGCTGGACAAACATCCCTCTTCATGTCTAAACATGCCCACTCTAGGAATGTTGAATTTGACTGCTCTATGTTTCACACCCCACATTTAGGCTATCTCATCTATGAATAATTTGGTATCACACATTTTCTGATTTGTGATTTGACCTCTACCTGTTGACAGGGGTCTACACAATGGCATTAGCTTCTGTTGCATACTACCCTGGAGACTTTTCAAACTTCAATAGACCACTCTCTAATCTGACATGACAAGGTGTGAGCATCTTGCACCTCATGGATGCTCCTATTTGGCAGGTGGGGGGAATTTTTGGCCTTCCTGATGTTACTGAACAACTCCCATCATGCCTGACTGCTTGTTATGCTTGCTGGGACTGATCAAGTTTGTAGGCAGCAACACCTGGAGGGTCCAAGTATAGAAGTTTATGCAAGGTATAAAGAAAGTTGGTTGAGAACAATTTTTCTCCCTCTGTCATAACATTATAATTCATGGACATCCAATAAAGCTGAATGTTGGAAGATTCAGGACAGATTCTTAAAAAAAAAAAAAAAAAGCCTTCACAGAATGTATAGTTAAACTATGGAACTCTATCCCACAGAAGGCAGTGATGGTCACCAATTTGGATGGCTTTAAAAGAAGATTAGACAAATTGATGGAGCAGAGGGCTGCTGATGGCTGCTAACCATGATGGCTGGGCTCAGATGCCACAGTTAGAAGCAGCAATGCTTCTGAATACCGCTTGCTGGAAACCGCGGGAGCGGATAGCACTCTTGTGTTCGAATCCTGATTTCTGGTTTCCCACAGGCATCTGGTTGGCCACTGTGAGTACAGGATGCTAGACTAGATGAGCCATTGGCCTGATCCAGCAGGCTCTTCATATGTTCTTATATCCCCACACCTGGTCTGAGGCAGAGCGGGGAGAGAAGACCTTTGCTGCTTCCCTTCCAGGTGTTCTGAGATGGAGCAGATCAGGTGTAAGGCAGGGATGAGGAAACTATGATGCTTCTGCTCCAAACCTCTTTGAACCTCCAACTCACACCATAACTGAACATTACCTATTCTGCTTCAAACAGAATGGAGTTGTAGTCCAAGACATGGAAAGCCACAGTCTTTCACTGTTCTTTGGGGTTCCTGCACTTTCCTTTACTTTTTATTAAAACTGGATTTATTTTTAGCACATGCGTGTTTGGAGATGCTTTTCAGGGTCCCCATTTTTGTTTCTGCCTAGGATTGGATTGAAATGGGAACTTTCAGAATTCCTGACCTACCATTCTCCCTTCCAGCCTTTTTCAACCTTGGGTCCCCAGATGTTTTTGGCCTACAACTCCCATCATCCCTGACCACTGGTCCTGTGAGCTAGGGATCATGGGAATTGTAGGCCAAAAACATCTGGGGACAGAGCAGGCCAGTGTCATATCCTCCAGAGAGAAAGAGGCACTTTCTCATTGATTCTGGAGTGGCCCTCTTAGCACAAAAGAGTGGCTGCCGAGACCACATAACACTGGTCCTGCAAGACCTACATTGGCTCCCAGTATGTTTCCAAGCACAATTCAAAGTGTTGGTGCTGACCATTAAAGCCCTAAACAGCCTCGGCCCAGTATACCTGAAGGAGCATCTCTACCCCAATTGTTCTGCCTGGACACTGAGGTCCAGCTCTGAGGGCCTTCTGGCAGTTCCCTCATTGCGAGAAGTGAAGTTACAGGGAACCAGGCAGAAGGCCTTCTTGGTAGTGGTGCCTGCCCTGTGGAATGTCCTCCTATCAGATGTCAAAGAAATAAACAACTACAGTATCTGACTTTTCGAAGACATATGAAGGCAGCACTTTGAATTGTGCTCGGAAATGTACTGGGAGCCAGTGTAGGTCTCTCAAGACCAGTGTTATATGGTCTCGGCGGCAGCTCCCAGTCACCAGTCTAGCTGCCGCATTCTGGATTAGTTGTAGTTTCCGGGTCACCTTCAAAGGTAGCCCCACGTAGAGCGCATTGCAGTAGTCCAAGCGGGAGATAACTAGAGCATGTACCACTCTGGCGAGACAGTCCGTGGGCAGGTAGGGTCTCAGCCTGAGTACCAGATGGAGCTCATAAACAGCTGCCCTGGACACAGAACTGACCTGCTCCTCCATGGACAGCTGTGAGTCCAGAATGATTCCCAGGCTGCGCACCAGGTCCTTCAGGGGCACAGTTACCCCATTCAGGACCAGGGAGTCCTCCACACCAGCCCACCTCCTGTCCTCCAAAAACAGTACTTCTGTCTTGTCAGGATTCAACCTCAACCTGTTAGCCACCATCCATCCTCCAACTGCCTCCAGACACTCACACAGGACCTTCACCGCCTTCACTGGTTCTGATTTGAAAGAGAGGTAGAGCTGGGTATCACCTGCTTATTGATGGACACCCAGTCCAAACCCCCTGATGATTTCTCCCAGTGGCTGCATATAGGTGTTGAAAAGCATGGGGTAGAGGACAGAACCCAGAGGCACCCCGCTACGTACCCCTCCATTCCCACTGCAGCCGTGAGCAGAGGATCCCACCACTGTCCATGCGGCGCCAGCAGCAAACCGCTACGTACAACGCATGTGTGGTGCCGCACACATGTGATGTGCATAGTGACACCGTGCAGGCACTGTACATAGTGGTATACTTTCCAAGCACTGAACGGATGGTGGTGGGACGCCTCCATCGCCGCTACAACCGTGAGCAGAGGACCCCACCACCGTCCATGCGGCGTCAGCCGAAAACCACTACGTACAACACATGTGCAGTGTTGGACACATGTGCTGTGCATAGTGACACCGCGCAGGCACTGTACATAGCGATATACCATCCAAGCGCCGTACGGATGGTGGTGGGACATCTCCATCCCCACTACAGCCACGAGTAGAGGACCCCAACACTGTCCATGTGGCGCTGACAGCAATATGTTACGTACAACACATGCGCGTTGTCGCACACATGCACTGTGCGTAGTGACACCTTGCATTCACTGTACAGCCCGAAAGGCACAGCCCGAACACCGTACAGACGGTGGTGGGAGGCCTCCATTGCTGCTACAGCCGTGAGCAGAGGACCCCAAAACTGTCCATGTGGCGCCAGCAGGAAACTGCAAGTACAACGCCTTTGCGATGTCGCACACATGCGCTGTGCATATTGACACTGTGCAGGCGCCGTACATAGCGGTTTACCATTCAAGAGGCATACGGATGTTGGTGGGACGCCTCCATCACTGCTACAGCTGCACCACTGTCCATGCGGTGCGGACAGCAAACCATAAGTAAAAGGCATGTGCGGTGTCACACACATGCGCTGTGCATAGTGACACCAGGCATGCGCTGTACATAGCAGTTTACCTCCGGCACGGCCCAAGCACCATACGGATAGTGGTGGGATGCCTCCATTGGCGCTGCAGCCGCAAGCAGAGGACCCCACCACTGTCCATGCGGCGCCAGCAGCAAACCGCTACATACTACGCATGTGCGGTGTCGCACATGCGCTGTCCATACTGACACCGTACAGGCGCTGTACATAGTGGTTTACTATCCAAGCGCCGTATGGATGGTGGTGGGATGCCTCCCTCGCCGATACAACCGTGAGCAGAGGACTCCACCACCGTCCATGCGGCATCGGCAGCAAACCGCTACGTACAACGCATGTGCAGTGTTGGACACATGCGCTGTGCATAGTGACACCGCGCAGGCACAGTACATAGCGATATACCATCCAAGCGCCGTACGGATGGTGGTGGGACATCTCCATCCCCGCTACAGCCGCGAGTAGAGGACCCGACCACCGTCCATGTGGCGCTGACAGCAATATGTTACATACAACACATGTGCGTTGTCACACACATGCACTGTGCGTAGTGACACCGTGCATTCACTGTACATAGTGGTTTGCTAAAGGCACAGCCCGAACACCGTACAGACGGTGGTGGGACCCCTCCATTGCTGCTACAGCCGTGAGCAGAGGACCCCAAAACTGTCCATGTGGCGCCAGCAGCAAACTGCAAGTACAACGCCTTTGCGATGTCGCACACATGCACTGTGCATATTGACACTGTGCACGCGCTGTACATAGTGGTTTACCTTCCAAGCGCCGCACAGACAATGGTGGGATGCCTCCACTGCTGCTACAGCCGCGAGCAGATGACCCCACCACTGTCCATGTGGTGCTGACAGCAAACCACAATTAAACACATGTGCGGTGTCACACACATGTGCTGTGCATAGTGACACCGTGCATGTGCTGTACACAGCAGTTTGCCAAAGGTGCCGTCTGAGCACCATACGGACAGTGGGGGGATGCCTCCATCGCGGCTGCAGCCGCAAGCAGAGGATCCCAAAACTGTCCATGCGGCACCAGCAGCAGACCACTACGTAAAACACATGTGCGGTGTCGCACACATGTGCTGTGCATAGTGAAACCGTGCAGGCACTGTACATAGCGATATACCATCCAAGCGCCGTACGGATGGTGGTGGGACATCTCCATCCCCGCTACAGCCGCGAGTAGAGGACCCCAACACTGTCCATGTGGCGCTGTGAGCAATATGTTACGTACAACACATGTGCGTTGTCACACACATGCACTGTGCGTAGTGACACCGTGCAATCACTGTACATAGTGGTTTGCTAAAGGCACAGCCCGAACACCGTACAGACGGTGGTGGGACGCCTCCATTGCTGCTACAGCCGTGAGCAGAGGACCCCAAAACTGTCCATGTGGCGCCAGCAGCAAACTGCAAGTACAACGCCTTTGCGATGTCGCAAACATGCGCTGTGCATATTGACACTGTGCGTGCGCTGTACATAGTGGTTTTCCTTCCAAGCGCCGTACGGAAAATGGTGGGATGCCTCCATCGCTGCTACAGCGGCGAGCAGAGGACCCCACCACCGTCCATGTGCATAGTGACACGGTGCAGGCGCCGTACATAGCGGTTTGCCATTCAAGAGCCATACGGATGTTGGTGGGACGCCTCCATCACCGCTACAGCTGCACCACTGTCCATGCGGTGCTGACAGCAAACGGCAAGTAAAACGCATGTGCAGTGTCACACACATGCGCTGTGCATAGTGACACCGGGCATGCGCTGTACATAGCAGTTTACCTCCGGCACCGCCCAAGCACCATACGGATAGTGGTAGGATGCCTCCATTGCCGCTGCAACCACAAGCAGAGGACCCCACCACCGTCCATGCAGCGCTGACAGCAAAAAGTTACGTATAACGCAGGAGCGGTGTTGCACACGTGCAGTGTGCATACATAGAGGTTTGCCAAAGGCGCCGTCTGAGCACCGTACGGACAGTGGTGGGATGCCTCCATTGCCGCTGCAGCCGCGAGCAGAGGAACCCACCACGGTCCATGCGGCGCCAACAGCAGACCGCTACGTACAACACATGTGCGGTGTCGCACACAAGTGCTGTGCATAGTGACACCGTGCAGACACTGTACATAGTGGTTTACTATCCAAGCGCCATACGGATGGTGGTGGGACATCTCCATCCCCGCTACAGCCGCGAGTAGAGGACCCCACCACCGTCCATGTGGCGCTGACAGCAATATGTTACGTACAACACATGTGCATTGTCGCACACATGCACTGTGCGTAGTGACACCGTGCATTCACTGTTCATAGTGGTTTGCATAAGACACAGCCCGAACACCGTACAGATGGTGGTGGGAGGCCTCCATTGCTGCTATAGCCGTGAGCAGAGGACCCCAAATCTGTCCATGTGGCGCCAGCAGCAAATTGCAAGTAAAACGCCTTTGCGATGTCGCACACATGCGCTCTGCATATTGACACTGTGCATGCGCTGTACATAGTGGTTTATCTTCCAAGCGCCGTACAGACAATGGTGGGATGCCTCCATTGCTGCTACAGCCGCGAGCAAATGACCCCACCACCGTCCATGTGCATAGTGACACGGTGCAGGCGCTGTACATAGCGGCTTACCATTCAAGAGCCATACAGATGTTGGTGGGACGCCTCCATCACCACTACAGCCGAGGGCAGAGGACCCCACCACTGGCCATGTGGTGCTGACAGCAAACCACAATTAAACACATGTGCGGTGTCACACACATGTGCTGTGCATAGTGACAACGTGCATGTGCTGTACACAGCAGTTTGCCAAAGGTGCCGTCTGAGCACCGTACAGACAGTGGGGGGATGCCTCCATCGCTGCTGCAGCCACGAGCAGAGGACCCCAAAACTGTCCATGCGGCGCCAGCAGCAGACCGCTACGTACAACACATGTGCGGTATCGCACACATGTGCTGTGCATAGTGACACCGTGCAGGCGCTGTACATAGTGGTTTACCTTCCAAGCGCCGCACAGACAATGGTGGGATGCCTCCATTGCTGCTACAGCCGCGAGCAAATGACCCCACCACCGTCCATGTGCATAGTGACACGGTGCAGGCGCTGTACATAGCGGCTTACCATTCAAGAGCCATACGGATGTTGGTGAGACGCCTCCATCACCACTACAGCCGAGGGCAGAGGACCCCACCACTGGCCATGTGGTGCTGACAGCAAACCACAATTAAACACATGTGCGGTGTCACACACATGTGCTGTGCATAGTGACAATGTGCATGTGCTGTACATAGCAGTTTGCCAAAGGTGCCGTCTGAGCACCGTACAGACAGTGGGGGGATGCCTCCATCGCTGCTGCAGCCACGAGCAGAGGACCCCAAAACTGTCCATGCGGCGCCAGCAGCAGACCGCTACGTACAACACATGTGCGGTATCGCACACATGTGCTGTGCATAGTGACACCGTGCAGGCGCTGTACATAGTGGTTTACTATCCAAGCGCCGTACGGATGGTGGTGGGTCGCCTCCATCACCGCTACAGCTGTGAGCAGACGACACCACCACCATCCATGCGGCGTCAGCAGCAAACTGCTATGTACAACACATGTGCAGTGTTGCACACATGCACTGTGCATAGTGACACCGCGCAGGCACTGTACATAGCGATATACCATCCAAGCGCTGTACGGATGGTGGTGGGACATCTCCATCCCTGCTACAGCCGCGAGTAGAGGACCCCACCACCGTCCATGTGGAGCTGACAGCAATATGTTATGTACAACACATGTGCGTTGTCGCACACATGCACTGTGCGTAGTGACACCGTGCATTCACTGTTCATAGTGGTTTGCCAAAGGCACAGCCCAAACACCGTACAGACGGTGGTGGGACGCCTCCATTGCTGCTACAACCGTGAGCAGAGGACCCCAAAACTGTCCATGTGGCGCCAGCAGCAAACTGCAAGTACAACGCCTTTGCGATGTCGCACACATGCGCTGTGCATATTGTCACTGTGCAGGCGCCATACATAGCGGTTTACCATTCAAGAGCCATACGGATGTTGTTGGGACGCCTCCATCACCGCTACAGCTGCACCACTGTCCATGCGGTGCGGACAGCAAACTGCAAGTAAAACGCATGTGTGGTGACAGAGGACCCCACCACCATCCATGTGCATAGTGACACAGCTGCACCACTGTCCATGCGGTGCGGACAGCAAACTGCAAGTAAAACGCATGTGTGGTGACAGAGGACCCCACCACCATCCATGTGCATAGTGACACGGTGCAGGCGCTGTACATAGCGGCTTACCATTCAAGAGCCATACGGATGTTGGTGGGACGCCTCCATCACCACTACAGCCGACGGCAGAGGACCCCACCACTGGCCATGTGGTGCTGACAGCAAACCACAATTAAACACATGTGCGGTGTCACACACATGTGCTGTGCATAGTGACAACGTGCATGTGCTGTACATAGCAGTTTGCCAAAGGTGCCGTCTGAGCACCGTACAGACAGTGGGGGGATACCTCCATCGCTGCTGCAGCCACGAGCAGAGGACCCCAAAACTGTCCATGCGGCGCCAGCAGCAGACCGCTACGTACAACACATGTGCGGTATCGCACACATGTGCTGTGCATAGTGACACCGTGCAGGCGCTGTACATAGTGGTTTACTATCCAAGCGCCGTATGGATGGTGGTGGGTCGCCTCCATCACCGCTACAACTGTGAGCAGACGACACCACCACCATCCATGCGGCGTCAGCAGCAAACTGCTATGTACAACACATGTGCAGTGTTGCACACATGCACTGTGCATAGTGACACCGCGCAGGCACTGTACATAGCGATATACCATCCAAGCGCCGTACAGATAGTGGTGGGACATCTCCATCCCCGCTACAGCCGCGAGTAGAGGACCCCACCACCGTCCATGTGGAGCTGACAGCAATATGTTATGTACAACACATGTGCGTTGTCGCACACATGCACTGTGCGTAGTGACACCGTGCATTCACTGTACATAGTGGTTTGCCAAAGGCACAGCCCGAACACCGTACAGACGGTGGTGGGACGCCTCCATTGCTGCTACAGCCGTGAGCAGAGGACCCCAAAACTGTCCATGTGGCGCCAGCAGCAAACTGCAAGTACAATGCATGTGTGGTGCCGCACACATGCGCTGTGCATAGTGACACGGTGCAGGTGCTGTACATAGCGGTTTACCATTCAAGCGCACATGCGCCATCAGCATGGGATAAAGCACCCCCTACCAGTCTCTGGAAACCATTTGAATCCACTAAGTGGCGGGGGTGGACCATCCAAATCGGTCCCACCTCCCTGCAGAGCGGAGAAGTCCAGTTGCACCCGGAAGTGATCTGACTATGGAACTTCTTTCATTTCACTTTTACTTAGTGTCAGATCACAAACAGCCATAGAGGTGGCTGAACACCCAGTCTAAGACATGTCCGCGGCTATGGATTGGGCTAGACTTATTCATGGAGGCCATGGAGTCCTGAGCTGCCCCTTCTAAGGTCGTGTCGGCATGGATGTTAAAATCCGCTAGGACAACCAAACTACAACCTGAAGCAGCTCGGGCAGGGAATCCTTGGTGCAGGGAGGAGGTCAGTACACCAAAAGGAATTCTGTACTGCCCCTATTGCCCAACATCCAGAACATGCACTCAGAGAACTGGGTCTTCCCAGCAGGATGCCTGGTGCAAACTAATGACTTCCTAAAAATCACTGCAATACCCCCCCTCCCTCCCCGCCCACAAGGCCTGGGTTGCTGTGCGTAAGAGAAACCTGGTGGACAAGCAGCGGCAAGGACAGGCCCATCTGCTTCATCCAACCAAGATTCTGTTACACATGCCAGGTCAAGTCCTCCATCCATGATCAAGTCATGGATGGCAGTGGTCTTATGAATCATTGACCTGGCATTGCACAGCAGCATCTTCAGGTCGTGTGGGTATCCCTTGCTGATTCTAGTATCCATCCAGTCAGGACCAGGCCCAGAGGCAGGGACAGTCCTCAAACAACAACTAAACCTGCCTCCTTGGTAATGATATGGTCTGGTCTTAGCGTAACTCCTCTTCCTACCCGTGATCACTGAGATCGTCCCAGTGCATCCCCCGCCCCCGCCCCCCGTGGAACCTGCCCCAGCCATTTTGTTGGCTGGGACCCACTTCCCGGCAGCCCCTTAAAAACAAAATAAAACCTTTTAAAAAACAGCAATAAAATGATACAAACTAAAAACAGTAAAAATTACAAACACACCAAAATGAAACAAATTCCTGAACCTGATTAAACATCCATCCCATACACCCCCACAAAAAAATTTAAAAAGGAAAAAAGAAATTTTAAAATATTTTTAAAAGCACTTATTATTATTATTATTATTATTATTATTATTATTATTATTATTATTATTATTTGATGGCCCATGGGAAATGCTACATTCACAAAGACCTCATATAGTGCTTCTTGGGGGTTTTGCGTACATATATGCACACAAACAGAGGGAAGAGTAAAACTTTCTATGGTTAAAGTATTGCAGCAGCTGCCTTAATCTCAGCACACTTCCTTGAGAGTAAGCTCTGCTTAGCTTTGTCACCTGTGGTTTTTCCAAAAGGTGAAATTGAGGAATTGATGGAGATCTGTGGGTGGAGTAAATAATGGGACATGTTGCATAATTTTGACTATTGCCTAAATTTTATTTTAGTTTCAGCCATAGTTGGTTCAATTTCTGTCCTCCCTGTTTGCACAAAGTTATTAAGAAACCTCCACAATAGTGCATTTGTTTTGAGTTGATTCTCAGCTATGAAGGAGTTACAGTCCAATTGGTTTATTCAGAAGAATAGACTTCTGTGGAAACACAAAATTCTGTAATATGATAAAAATGAAGATGGGACGTAAGCAGTTTGGCTATACCAAGGGAGAAGGAACTTTATTTATTCCAGAAATGTAACAGCATGGTCAGGGCATAAAAAAGTATTTTCAAAACTCTATTTGCAAATGACAGTACTTGATAAATGGATTTGTTGGGGATGGGGTCGTTGTGTCCACACAGTCTAATATGGGCTTTGGACATTTTGGTTTCCCACTCATTACAAACGCCTTAATCCAAGTAAATGTTCAGTGGGGTTTAATTACATACAAGCGTTCGGTCTTAAGAGCTTTTGAAGCACTATGCCCACCAAATAACTTACTCCCATGTAAACCTGTGTAGGATCAAACAGAAAGTGTGTTTACTCAGAAGTAAGTCGCACGGAATTCTACGTATGATAGGACAGAAAGCTTTTCCCGGCAGGTAAGGCTTGCAACTTGGTTCCCTATTTGCTTCCTCGGAAGTAAGTATGACTCATTCAATGGAGCTTCCTAGCGTGTATTCTCTGCACACTTACTTGAGAGTAAGCCCCTTTAAACTGAGTGAGATTTACCATTGTAGAGCCATGCTTAGGGTCCAGTTGTGGCACAGCCTCAGAAAAGGCCTAATTCTGCAAAACTTGGATTAGGCAGAATTTGAGTTTGCCCAGTGGAACGAATTTCCAAGTAAACTCCAGCATTTGGCAGCGGTCGAGTTCTTATCATTAGCGGCCCACTAATCAGGGCCACCGGCGGTGCCGGAACAATCTGGGAGGAGTCCTCGTTAATTGATGGGTGGAGATCGAGGCTTACCCAGCCGGGGCAATTTGCGCTTCCCGGACCTCTTAAGGGATATAAAAGGCTGGTTTGCGTGTCTTCCACCAAACTTGCGGTTGACCACTAAGGTAAGATTACTTGTTGCTGTTGAACGGGGAGGGATCGGCGTACTCAGGTGCACTGGGGGGGGGGGGAGACGTATCTAAAACTTGTTCTCTGTCTAGGATAACTCGCCGGCATGATGAAGGCTTTTTTTTGCGTTGTGTTCCTGCTGCTGATTCATGGAGGGGCCCCTGAAGAAAAGGAGAGCCAGTTGTCCACCGCCTCCATGGGTACGACGGAGCCACCGGCGACAGTTTCGGAGGGGACGGAGGGGCGTGGGACAGCCGACCCCAACTTGTCTGGCACCACCGTAGAAGTCGGATTCAATCAGACGGAGAACACTACCGAGTTACAGTCGAACACAACGCTCATTCCGCGTCTCGAGAGAGGTAAGCTGCCTCCACCCCCTAGTCTAGTAGTTGCGAAGAGGACTTTCTAAAACCCCGAAACTTTCTCTTCGACCTTTTTGTGGCAACCCTGACTCCCCTCTTCAGAAGAGGCTTTTTTCCCGTCCAAGGAAAAGGAGTCCTTCCTCTTCCTCCTCCCAGCATCTGTTTGCAATAGTGGCTCTCGGGCAACTTTCCTTTTAACCCAGCGTCCTCAGGTGGTGGAATCCAGAAGACGCCATGCAGTACAATTCTCATCAGCCCCAACCACCATGGCTGTGGTCTCAGAAGCCCCGCCGTCACACAGCTGTTGTAGTTCAAAGTATCCGCTGGGGGCAGCAGGCTGCTAAAAGCTGCTTTAGATCCAGGCCTGGGATATAACTAACTAGTGGTTTTGCTATTCCATAAGATCCTGCCTAGTGCTCAGGTTTGAGGCCAAGGTTGCCTCCCTTTCCTTCTGCAGGACATTGCAATGCTCTTGCAAAAATCTTGTGTTGTAACTTGTTAAGAACTATTAAATACCTGAGTTGTTAAATACCTGCCCAGAGAGCTTGGCTAATGTATAAATTGAACCTCTTAAATAAATAATCCCACCTTGTTCTGCTTGGGCAGCAGTGTGCTACCATGTGGCTTCCTTAACAAGGTGTGAGCATTTTGCACATGCAACATTATTCTCCTAAAGCCAGGCAGCTGGGACTGTAAGATGAAGGACAGAGGGGAGTCTTGATTTATAGGGGTCCTGACTGAACAATTTTCTTTTTTTCTTTTTCTCTTCCCAGAACGAATCAACTACCGCTGGTACTACGTTGCACTGTGCTGTTTTTTTGTCTTTGCTTGTTCCTTTTCCCTCCCTTGTTGTCCATCGCTGCCTGACGAGGAGATATCCTGCAGTCTGTCCGATGATACGGAACAAAGTAGATCTGAATGTGGTTCAGAAGCTTCAATGGATGCTATCGTTGATATGCCACACACCGAGACGTCTGAGGATTTAAGCCAATCAGCTTGAGACCACCAGCTTTCGCAGTTCATGCTGCTGAGTTTACTTGAAGCAATGCTTAGAAGCTGAACCTCATTTTCAGCCAGTTTAAAGTGCATGTTTAGTGCAGCCATTGCATGTGTTTTCAATTGATGTTCGTTATGCTCAATAAAAAGTTAAAATGGCATTTCAAAATGGACGTCTTTGAGTGGTTTGTTCAACATCTGGTGATCCCCAGCTCTCATTGCCACTTGGTATCTGGTCTACATTTTCAGCCCCATGTTTTCAGGATGCAATTGTAGGCCTTAGCAGGCTTAGAAGTCCAAGTTACCAGTCAAATCTATGACTGGGAGGTCTCACTGATGCTCCTCTTAGGCAGATGCGGGATGTATTTTACTTTCCAAATGTTGCTGAACTACAGTTCCCATCAAGCATAAGAAGACACCAGGAATTATGGGAACTGTAGTTCAGCAACATCTGGAAAGTAAAACTTGAAGATTCCCCTCTGTTTGCTCCATTCTCAAAAGCTCTTAGTCTCTGTATTTTTAGTAGTGCCTTCTCTCCAAGAACTATGAATCTAGCATGCCAGGTGTTGCATATCTTTCTAGTTCTCCAACTTGTAAAGAAATCAGGCAAACTGCAGACAGCTGACGTAGCCATGGGGCCCAAGCAGGTGTCATGAGGGGGGGGGTGAAGCAGACTGCTGAATGCACTGCACTGGCAAAGCAGGGGTGCCAAAATAAAATCAGGTTTTGAGATTTTATATAGAATTTGACATTGGATATTTTAAATACTACATCTAAGTAGTCATAATGGGAAAAATCAGAAAACAGACTTCTTAACAATAGATTCCACACACCTTCCCCATACTTCTCTTACTATTACGTAGGAAGCCCCGGTGGTACCCGATGCAGAATTATTTTTTGTCACACACCCCACATCAACAGCTCAGGGTAGGCTTGGGAGTAACTGGGCACCGAATGTCACCCCCTCAGCAATGACACCTAGGGGTGGATCATCCCCCCATCCTACACCCCTGCGCCCCAACCCCCGTGAATCCCAAGTGCCGTTGGGGAAAGGGGGGCAGCTATGCCACTTTGCCGGGGCTAAGACAAAGCTGTGCAGTTCGGGATCCCACTGCTGTACATACGGTGCTCCGGCAGTACAAGTGGCAAAGCGCTATGGACAGCGCCTGCGTGGTGTCACTATGCACAGTGCAAGTGTGCGACACTGCACATGCGTTGTACGTAGAATTTTGCTGTCGGCACAGCATGGACAGTGGTGGGGTCCTCTGCTTGCGGCTGCAGCGGCGATGGAGGCATCCCACCACAGTCCATACAGCACTTGGGCAAAGCCGGCAGTAAATGGCTATGTACAGCGCCTGCGCTGTGTCACTATGCACAGTGCAAGTGTGCAACACTGCACATGCATTGTACGTAATGGGGTCGTCTGTTTGTGGCTGCGATGGAGGCATCCCACCACCCGTCCGTACGGCACTTGGGCCGGTGCTAGTGGCAAACTGCTATGTAAAGCACATGTGTGGTGTCACTATGCATAGCGCATGTGTGCGGCACTGCACATGTGTTGTACATAGTGGTTTGCTGCTGGCACCGCATGGACAGTGGTGGGGTCCTCTGCTTGTGGCTGCAGCGGCGATGGAGGCTTACCACCACACTCCATACACCACTTAGGAAAAGGCGGCGGTAAACGGTTGGTTTGCTGCTGGCGCTGCATAGACAGTGGTGGGGTCCTCTGCTCATCGCTGCGATGGAGGCATCCCACCACCCGTCTGTACAGCACTTGGGCCGTTGCTAGTGGCAAACCGCTATGTATAGCACATGTGCGGTGTCACTATGCATAGCGCATGTGTGCAACACTGCGTATGCGTTGTACGTAGGATTTTGCTGTTGGCCCCGAAAGGACAGTGGTGGGGTCCTCTGCTTGCGGCTGCAGCGGCGATGGAGGCATACCACCACAGTCCACACAGCACTTAGGCAAAGCCGGCGGTAAACGGCTATGTACAGCGCCTGCGCGGTGTCACTATGCACAGTGCAAGTGTGCAACACCGCACATGTTTTGTACTTCTGGTTTGCTGCTGGCGCTGCATAGACAGTGATGGGGTCCTCTGCTCGTGGCTGCGATGGAGGCATCCCACCACCCGTCTGTACGGCACTTGGGCCGGTGCCAGTGGCAAACTGCCATGTATAGCACATGCGTGGTGTCACTATGCGTAGCGCATGTGTGCGACACCGCACATGCATTGTACGTAGGATTTTGCTGTTGGCACAGCATGGGGGGTGGTGCGGTCCTCTGCTTGCGGCTGTAGTGGTGATGGAGGCATCCCACCACAGTCCCTACGGCGCTTGGGCAGTGCCGGTGGTAAAACACTATGTACCTGGGTGGTACCAAAATGCATAGCACATGTGTGTGACACAGCACATGCGTTGTACGTAGGATTTTGCTGTCGGCGCCGCATGGACGGTAGTGGGGTCCTATGCTTGCGGCTGAAGCGGCAATGGAGGCATCCCACCACAGTCCATACAGCGCTTGGGCAGTGCCGGCGGTAAACCGCTATGTACAGTGCCTGTTCGGTGTCACGATGCACAGTACAAGTGTGCAACACCACACATGTTTTGTACTTGTGCTTTGCTGCTGGCGCCGCATAGACAGTCGTGGGGTCCTCTGCTCACGGCTGTAGCAGCAATGGAGGCATTCCACCTCTGTCAATACGGCGGTTGGGCAGTGCCGGCGGTAAACCGCTATGTAAAGCGCATTCACAGTGTCACTGTGCACAGCGCATGTGTGCGACACCAAGCAAACGTTGTACGTAGCAGTTTGCTGCCATCACCCCATGGATAGTGGTGGGGTCCTCTGCTTGCGACTGTAGTGGCAATGGAGGCATCCGACCACCGTCTGTCCGGCGCTTGGGCAGTGCCAGCGGTAAACCGCTACGTACAGTGCCTGTGCGGTGTCACTATGCATAGTATAAGTGCAAAACTGCACATGTTTTGTACTTGTGGTTTGCTGCCGGCGCTGCATAGACAGTGTTAGGGTCCTCTGCAGGCGGCTGTAACTGTCTATGCGGCGCCGGCAGCAAACCACAAGTTCAAAACTTGTGTCACTATGCATAGCGCATGTGTGCGACACCGCACATGCGTTGTACGTAGCAGTTTGCTGCCATCACCCCATGGACGGTGGTGGGGTCCTCTGCTTCCAGCTGAAGCGGCGATGGAAGCATCCCACCACCGTCCGTACGGCGCTTGGACAGCGCCGGCGGTAAACCGCTATGTACAGTGCCTGTGCGGTGTCACTATGCACAGTATAAGTGTGCAAGACCGCACATGTTTTGTACTTGTGGTTTGCTGCCGGCGCCGCATAGACAGTGTTAGGGTCCTCTGCATGCGGCTATAACTGTCTATGCGGCGCCGGCAGGAAACCACAAGTTCAAAACTTGTGTCACTATGCATAGTGCATGTGTGCGACACCACACATGCGTTGTACGTAGCAGTTTGCTGCCATCACCCCATCGACGGGGGTGGGGTCCTCTGCTTCCAGCTGAAGCGGCGATGGAAGCATCCCAACACCGTCCGTACGGCGCTTGGACAGCGCCGGTGGTAAAACACTATGTACAGTGCCTGGGTGGTACCAAAATGCATAGCACATGTGTGTGACACCGCACATGCGTTGTACGTAGGATTTTGCTGTCGGCGCCGCATGGACGGTGGTGGGGTCTTCTGCTTGCAGCTGAAGCAGTGATGGAGGCATCCCACCACAGTCCATACAGCGCTTGGGCAGTGCCGGCGGTAAACCGCTATGTACAGTGCCTGTTCGGTGTCACGATGCACAGTACAAGTGTGCAACACCGCACATGTTTTGTACTTGTGGTTTGCTGCTGGCGCCGCATAGACAGTGGTGGGGTCCTCTGCTCACGGCTGTAGCAGCAATGGAGGCATTCCACCTCTGTCTATACGGCGGTTGGGCAGTGCCAGCGGCAAACCGCTATGTAAAGCGCATTCACAGTGTCACTGTGCACAGCGCATGTGTGCGACACCAAGCAAACGTTGTACGTAGCAGTTTGCTGCCATCACCCCATGGATGGTGGTGGGGTCCTCTGCTTGCGACTGTAGTGGCAATGGAGGCATCCCACCACCGTCTGTCCGGCGCTTGGGTAGTAAACCGCTATGTATAGCGCCTGCGTGGTGTTACTATGCACAGTGCAAGTGTGCAACACCGCACATGTTTTGTACTTTTGGTTTGCTGCTAGTGCGGCATAGACAGTGGTGGGGTCCTCTGCTCATCGCTGCGATGGAGGCATCCCACCACCCGTCCGTACAGCACTTGGGCCGTTGCTAGTGGCAAACCGCTATGTATAGCACATGCGCGGTGTCACTATGCACAGTGCAAGTGTGCAACACTGCACATGTTTTGTACATAGTGGTTTGCTGCTGGCAGCGCATGGACAGTGGTTGGGTCCTCTGCTTGCGGCTGCAGCGGCGATGGAGGCATACCACCACCGTCCACACAGCACTTAGGCAAAGCCGGCGGTAAACGGCTATGTACAGCGTCTGCGCGGTGTCACTATGCACAGTGCAAGTGTGCAACACCGCACATGTTTTGTACTTCTAGTTTCTTGCTGGCGCTGCATAGACAGTGATGGGGTCCTCTGCTCGTGGCTGCAGCGGCGATGGAGGCATCCCACCACACTCCATACACCACTTAGGCAAAGGCGGCGGTAAACGGCTATGTACAGCACCTGCACGGTGTCACAATGCACAGTGCAAGTGTGCAACACCGCACATGTTTTGTACTTTTGGTTTGCTGCTGGCGCTGCATAGACAGTGGTGGGGTCCTCTGCTCATCGCTGCGATGGACGCATCCCACCACCCGTCTGTACAGCACTTGGGCCGTTGCTAGTGGCAAACCGCTATGTATAGCACATGCGCGGTGTCACTATGCATAGCGCATGTGTGCAACACTGCGTATGCGTTGTACGTAGGATTTTGCTGTTGGCCCCGAATGGACAGTGGTGGGGTCCTCTGCTTGCGGCTGCAGCGGCGATGGAGGCATCCCACCACAGTCCATAAAGCGCTTGGGCAAAGCTGGCAGTAAACCGCTATGTACAGCGCCTGTGCGGTATCACTATGCATAGGGCATGTGTGTGACACCGCACATGTTTTGTACATAGTGGTTTGCTGCTGGCACCGCATGGACAGTGGTTGGGTCCTCTGCTTGCGGCTGCATCGGCGATGGAGGCATACCACCACAGTCCACACAGCACTTAGGCAAAGCCGGCGGTAAACGGCTATTTACAGCGCCTGCGCGGTGTCACTATGCACAGTGCAAGTGTGCAACACCGCACATGTTTTGTACTTCTGGTTTGCTGCTGGCGCTGCATAGACAGTGATGGGGTCCTCTGCTCGTGGCTGCAGCGGCGATGGAGGCATCCCACCACACTCCATACAACACTTAGGCAAAGCCGGCGGTAAACGGCTATGTACAGCGCCTGCGCGGTGTCACTATGCACAGTGCAAGTGTGCAACACTGCACATGTTTTGTACATAGTGGTTTGCTGCTGGCACCGCATGGACAGTGGTTGGGTCCTCTGCTCATCGCTGCGATGGAGGCATCCCACCACCCGTCTGTACAGCACTTGGGCCGGTGCCAGTGGCAAACTGCCATGTATAGCACATGCGTGGTGTCACTATGCGTAGCGCATGTGTGCGACACCGCACATGCATTGTACGTAGGATTTTGCTGTTGGCACAGCATGGGTGGTGGTGCGGTCCTCTGCTTGCGGCTGTAGTGGTGATGGAGGCATCCCACCACAGTCCCTACGGCGCTTGGGCAGTGCCGGTGGTAAAACACTATGTACCTGGGTGGTACCAAAATGCATAGCACATGTGTGTGACACCGCACATGCGTTGTACGTAGGATTTTGCTGTCGGCGCCGCATGGACGGTGGTGGGGTCCTATGCTTGCGGCTAAAGCGGCAATTGAGGCATCCCACCACAGTCCATACAGCGCTTGGGCAGTGCCGGCGGTAAACCGCTATGTACAGTGCCTGTTCGGTGTCACGATGCACAGTACAAGTGTGCAACACCACACATGTTTTGTACTTGTGCTTTGCTGCTGGCGCCGCATAGACAGTCGTGGGGTCCTCTGCTCACGGCTGTAGCAGCAATGGAGGCATTCCACCTTTGTCCATACGGCGGTTGGGCAGTGCCGGCGGTAAACCGCTATGTAAAGCGCATTCACAGTGTCACTGTGCACAGCGCATGTGTGCGACACCAAGCAAACGTTGTACGTAGCAGTTTGCTGCCATCACCCCATGGATAGTGGTGGGGTCCTCTGCTTGTGACTGTAGTGGCAATGGAGGCATCCCACCACCGTCTGTCCGGCGCCTGGGCAGTGCCAGCGGTAAACCGCTACGTACAGTGCCTGTGCGGTGTCACTATGCATAGTATAAGTGTGCAAAACCGCACATGTTTTGTACTTGTGGTTTGCTGCCGGCGCTGCATAGACAGTGTTAGGGTCCTCTGCAGGCGGCTGTAACTGTCTATGCGGCGCCGGCAGCAAACCACAAGTTCAAAACTTGTGTCACTATGCATAGTGCATGTGTGCGACACCGCACATGCGTTGTACGTAGCAGTTTGCTGCCATCACCCCATGGACGGTGGTGGGGTCCTCTGCTTCCAGCTGAAGCGGCGATGGAAGCATCCCACCACCGTTCGTACGGCGCTTGGACAGCGCCGGCGGTAAACTGCTATGTACAGTGCCTGTGCGGTGTCACTATGCACAGTATAAGTGTGCAAAACCGCACATGTATTGTACGTGGTTTGCTGCCGGCGCCGCATAGACAGTGTTAGGGTCCGCTGCATGCGGCTGTAACTGTCTATGCGGCGCCGGCAGCAAACCACAAGTTCAAAACTTGTGTCACTATGCATAGCGCATGTGTGCGACACCACACATGCGTTGTACGTAGCAGTTTGCTGCCATCACCCCATGGACGGGGGTGGGGTCCTCTGCTTCCAGCTGAAGCGGCGATGGAAGCATCCCACCACCGTCCGTACGGCGCTTCGACAGCGCCGGCGGTAAACCGCTATGTACAGTGCCTGCGCGGTGTCACTATGCACAGTGCAAGTGTGCAACACTGCACATGCGTTGTACGTAGGATTTTGCTGTCAGCGCCGCATGCCTGCGCGGTGTCACTATGCACAGTGCAAGTGTGCAACACCGCACATGTTTTGTACTTGTGGTTTGCTGCTGGCGCCGCATAGACAGTGTTAGGGTCCTCTGCATGCGGCTGTAACTGTCTATGCGGCGCCGGCAGCAAACCACAAGTTCAAAACTTGTGTCACTATGCATAGCGCATGTGTGCGACACCGCACATGCATTGTACGTAGCAGTTTGCTGCCATCACCCCATGGACGGTGGTGGGGTCCTCTGCTTCCAGCTGAAGCGGCGATGGAAGCATCCCACCACCGTCCATACGGCGCTTGGACAGCGCCGGCGGTAAAACGCTATGTACAGTGCCTGCACGGTGTCACTATGCACAGTGCAAGTGTGCAACACTGCACATGCGTTGTATGTAGGATTTTGCTGTCGGCGCCGCATGGACGGTGGTGGGGTCTTCTGTTTGCAGCTGAAGCAGTGATGGAGGCATCCCACCACAGTCCATACAGCACTTGGGCAGTGCCGGTGGTAAACCGCTATGTACAGTGCCTGTTCGGTGTCACGATGCACAGTACAAGTGTGCAACACCGCACATGTTTTGTACTTGTGCTTTGCTGCTGGCGGGCATAGACAGTGGTGGGGTCCTCTGCTCACGGCTGTAGCAGCAATGGAGGCATTCCACCTCTGTCCATACGGCGGTTCGGCAGTGCCGGCGGTAAACCGCTATGTAAAGCGCATTCACAGTGTCAGTGTGCACAGCTCATGTGTGCGACACCAAGCAAACGTTGTACGTAGCAGTTTGCTGCCATCACCCCATGGATGGTGGTGGGGTCCTCTGCTTGAGACTGTAGTGGCAATGGAGGCATCCCACCACCGTCTGTCCGGCGCTTGGGTAGTAAACCGCTATGTATAGCGCCTGCGCGGTGTTACTATGCACAGTGCAAGTGTGCAACACCGCACATGTTTTGTACTTGTGGTTTGCCGCCAGCCATGCATAGACAGTGGTGGGGTCCTCTGCTCATCGCTGCAATGGAGGCATCCCACCACCCGTCCGTACAGCACTTGGGCCGTTGCTAGTGGCAAACCGCTATGTATAGCACATGCGCGGTGTCACTATGCATAGCGCATGTGTGCAACACTGCGTATGCGTTGTATGTAGGATTTTGCTGTTGGCCCCGAATGGACAGTGGTGGGGTCCTCTGCTTGCGGCTGCAGCGGCGATGGAGGCATCCCACCACAGTCCATACAGCACTTAGGCAAAGCCGGCGGTAAACGGCTATGTACAGTGCCTGCGCGGTGTCACTATGCACAGTGCAAGTGTGGAACACTGCACATGTTTTGTACATAGTGGTTTGCTGCTGGCAGCGCATGGACAGTGGTTGGGTCCTCTGCTTGCGGCTGCAGCGGCGATGGAGGCATACCACCACCGTCCACACAGCACTTAGGCAAAGCCGGCGGTAAACGGCTATGTACAGCACCTGCGCGGTGTCACTATGCACAGTGCAAGTGTGCAACACCGCACATGTTTTGTACTTCTGGGTTTCTGCTGGCGCTGCATAGACAGTGATGGGGTCCTCTGCTCGTGGCTGCGATGGAGGCATCCCACCACCCGTCTGCACGGCACTTGGGCCGGTGCCAGTGGCAAACTGCTATGTATAGCACATGCGTGGTGTCACTATGCGTAGCACATGTGTGCGACACCGCACATGCATTGTACGTAGGATTTTGCTGTCGGCGCCACATGGACGGTGGTGGGGTCCTATTCTTGCGGCAGAAGCGACAATTGAGGCATCGAACCACAGTCCATACAGCGCTTGGGCAGTGCCGGCGGTAAACCGCTATGTACAGTGCCTGTTCGGTGTCACTATGTACAGTACAAGTGTGCAACACCGCACATGTTTTGTACTTGTGCTTTGCTGCTGGCGCCGCATAGACAGTGGTGGGGTCCTCTGCTCACGGCTGTAGCAGCAATGGAGGCATTCCACCTCTGTCTATACGGCGGTTCGGCAGTGCCGGCGGTAAACCGCTATGTAAAGCGCATTCACAGTGTCACTGTGCACAGCGCATGTGTGCGACACCAAGCAAACGTTGTACATAGCAGTTTGCTGCCATCACCCCATGGATGGTGGTGGGGTCTTCTGCTTGCGCCTGTAGTGGCAATGGAGGCATCCGACCACCGTCTGTCTGGCGCTTGGGTAGTAAACCGCTATGTACAATGCCTGTGCGGTGTCACTATGCACAGTACAAGTGTGCAACACCGCACATGTTTTGTACTTGTGGTTTGCTGCCGGCGCCGCATAGACAGTGTTAGGGTCCTCTGCATGCGGCTGTAACTGTCTATGCGGCGCCGGCAGCAAACCACAAGTTCAATACTTGTGTCTCTATGCATAGCTCATGTGTGCGACTCCGCACATGTGTTGTACGTAGCAGTTTGCTGCCATCACCCCATGGGCGGTGGTGGGGTCCTCTGCTTCCAGCTGAAGCGGCGATGGAAGCATCCCACTACCGTCCGTACGGCGCTTGGACAGCGCCGGCGGTAAACCGCTATGTACAGTGCCTGCACGGTGTCACTATGCACAGTGCAAGTGTGCAACACTGCACATGCGTTGTACGTAGGATTTTGCTGTCGGCGCCGCATGGACGGTGGTGGGGTCCTCTGCTTGCAGCTGAAGCAGTGATGGAGGCATCCCACCACAGTCCATACAGCGCTTGGGCAGTGCCGGCGGTAAACCGCTATGTACAGTGCCTGTTCGGTGTCACGATGCACAGTAAAAGTGTGCAACACCGCACATGTTTTGTACTTGTGGTTTGCTGCTGGCGCCGCATAGACAGTGGTGGGGTCCTCTGCTCACGGCTGTAGCAGCAATGGAGGCATTCCACGTCTGTCTATACGGCGGTTGGGCAGTGCCAGCGGCAAACCGCTATGTAAAGCTCATTCACAGTGTCACTGTGCACAGCGCATGTGTGCGACACCAAGCAAACGTTGTACGTAGCAGTTTGCTGCCATCACCCCATGGATGGTGGTGGGGTCCTCTGCTTGTGACTGTAGTGGCTATGGAGGCATCCCACCACCCTCTGTCCGGCGCTTGGGTAGTAAACCGCTATGTATAGCGCCTGCGCGGTGTTACTATGCACAGTGCAAGTGTGCAACACCGCACATGTTTTGTACTTTTGGGTTTCTGCTGGCGCCGCATAGACAGTGATGGGGTTCTCTGCTCATCGCTGCGATGGAGGCATCCCACCACCCGTCCGTACAGCACTTGGGCCGTTGCTAGTGGCAAACCGCTATGTATAGCACATGCGCGGTGTCACTATGTATAGCGCATGTGTGCAACACTGCGTATGCGTTGTATGTAGGATTTTGCTGTTGGCCCCGAATGGACAGTGGTGGGGTCCTCTGCTTGCGGCTGCAGCGGCGATGGAGGCATCCCACCACCATCCGTACGGCGCTTGGACAGTGCCAGCGGTAAACTGCTATGTATAGTGCCTGCGCGGTGTCACTATGCACAGTGCAAGTGTGCAACACTGCCCTTTTTTGTAATTGTGGTTTGCTGCCAGTGCCGCATAGACAGTGGTTGGGTCCTCTGCTCACGGCTGTAACTGCGATGGAGGCATCCCACCACCGTCCGTACGGTGCTCGGGCCGGTGCCAGTGTCAAACCGCTATGTACAGCACATGCACAGTGTAACTCTGCACAGCGCATGTGTGCGACACTGTACATGCGTTGTACGTAGCAGTTTGCTGCCAGCACTCCATGGACGGTGGTGGGGTCCTCTGCTTGCAGCTGTCGTGGCGATGGAGGCATCCCACCACCGTCTGTCCGGCGCTTGGGCAGTAAACGGCTATGTACAGCGCCTGTGCGGTGTCACTATGCACAGTGCAAGTGTGCAAAACCGCACATGTTTTGTACTTGTGGTTTGCTGCCGGCGCCGCATAGACGGTGGGGTCCTCTGCTGGTGGCTGCGATGGAGGCATCCCACCACCATCCGTACGGCACTTGGGCCGGTGCCAGTGGCAGACCGCTATGCATACCACATGCACGGTGTCACTATGCACAGCGCATGTGTGCGAGACCGCTCATGCGTTGTACTTGCGGTTTGCTGCTGGCGCCGCATAGACAGTGGTGGGGTCCTCTGCTCGCGGCTGTAGCGGCTATGGAGGCATTCCACCACCGTCATATGGCGTTTGTGCGGTGCCGGCGGTAAATCGCTATGTACAGCGCATTCACAGTGTCACTATGCATAACGCATGTGTGCGACACCGCACATGCATTGTACATAGGATTTTGCTGTTGGCACAGCATGGGCGGTGGTGCAGTCCTCTGCTTGCGGCTGTAATGGTGATGGAGGCATCCCACCAAAGTCCCTACGGCGCTTGTGCGGTGCCGGCGGTAAAACGCTATGTACAGCGCCTGAGTGGTACCACTCTGCATAGCATATGTGTGTGACACCGCACATGCGTTGTATGTAAGATTTTGCTATCGGCACCGCATGGACGATGGTGGGGTCCTCTTCTCACAGCTGTATCGGCTACGGAGGCATCCCACCTCCGTCCATACAGTGCTTGGGTGGCGCTAGCGGCAAACCGCTATGCACAGCACATGTGTCTGACACTATGCAAGCATTGTACATACTGGTTTGCAGCTGGCGCCCCTTGAATGCCATATGGACGGTGCTGGGGTCCTCTGCTTGTGGCTGCAGCTGCAAAAATAGGATACTCCACATGCAGCTGCGGCAGCACGATGGGTGCTCACGCCGCAGCTGCCTGGGCCAAATTGCAGGGCAAGCACCCCGCACTGTGCCTTCTTGTCACTCCCCCCGGACATGGAACCCACGGCGCACCGCCCTCCCTGCCCCCACCTTGCAACGCCACTGCGTATCTCCCTCCCAGCTTAGAGTGAGAAATGGAACTTTCCTTCATAAGTTGGCCTCTGTGAAAACAGGGCGCTGGACTAGATGGGCCATTGGCCTGATCCAGCAGGCATATGAATATGTCCCATAATTTTGACTATTTGTTTTAGATTTAACTTCACTTTCTGTCCCTGAATCCATAGCCATCTTCCGAGTTTGAACAATTTTGTTGAGAAACTTCATTAGGAGTAACCTCGCAAGTTTTGGGTAACTGCAGTTTTATTAGTTTATTCACATGGTCAAACAGAATACTTCTTTTGAAACATAAAATTCTGCACAATGATGAAAATGAAGATTGAAATTGATTGGATTTATTATATTTCTATGCTGCTTTTCATTCAAATGAATCCCAAAGCAGCTTACAAGCAATAAATAACAACAATATGACAATCTATACAACACTTTTAACAAAGTAACAACTAAAAATAAAATAAACATCACAATTAAAGCAAGTCAGATTATATGAGTAACAGATCAATACAGCATTAATAATCTATAGAACGATATTAACAACACAGCAACAAAAAATGAAACCTAGCACTGTTAAGTCCATACACTCTCTCCACACACCCTTGATTCACTATCTTTAACTTTATCTATCGCATCAGAATGCATATGCAGATACAGTGGATCCTCGGGTTACAGACTCTTCAGGTTACAGACGCTTCAGGTTACAGTCTCCGCTAACCCAGAAATAGTACCTCGGGTTAAGAACTTTGCTTCAGGATGAGAACAGAAATCTTGCAGCGGTGGCACAGCGGCATCAGGAGGCCCCATTAGCTAAAGTGGTCTTCAGGTTAAGAACAGTTTCAGGTTAAGAACGGACCTCCGGAACGAATTAAGTTCTTAACCCGGGGTACCACTGTAATGTCTATGGCTAGAGCAGAGGCAAAACAAAGCGAGTTTAGGCTGGACTTTTGTCCTAGAACCTAAATGAAGCCTTTAGCGGCTCTGAGCCCAACCATTTTACTGTCTGGGCTTCTCTCCTGCTTCCCGCTCTTTCCCCCAGGCGTAACCAGGATGGTGGGGGCGCCTTTTGTTGGGAGGAGCAGAACCTTAGTTAGCTATGCATTTTGATTCATTTTTATTGATGGGGGGGGCAGCTCACCCTTCCTGCCACCCTTCGCTATGTCCATGCACCCTCCCCTGCAGCCCTGAGATTCCCTTCACCGCCAAAGCCAAAACACGGAGCTCCAGCTCCAGGAGGAAACAGCAGCGCCCTTCCTCTCTCGGAATCTTGCATAGGAGGAAAGATTAGCAGCGCTGGGTGCTCCGTTGTCCTGCTCACCCCGCCCGCAATGAGATGTACAAGGTGGTGGCCCCGCAGAGGGTTTTCCAACCTCATTCTGCTCATTGCAATGCCAGAGCTTCAATCCCACAAGAGTCCTCTTCACCCTACTTACATTGGGGCTCGCCCCAGCATCCACCAGGTGTATGGGACGAAACCAGCGCGACGAGCTGTTTAAAAAGGACTGGAGTAAATTTATACAATATATGAGAGAACATTGCAAACGTTTGAAAACGTTTGCAGATTTGAGTTAAAATATTTTGTAATGTTACTTTTTGGAACCTCTTTGCAATTATTAAGGTAAATTTTATAAGCATGAAAGAAGGTAAATTGGTTGATATAGGAATGCTAAGTTGTAAGTGAATATTTATGAAAGCCAAGGAGTGGGGGCGGGGGGGAGTCGAGGCTCGGTTTGAGCAAAGCTATAGGTGATGTTATGATTCTAACGGATTGTGATTATGGTAAAAATAATGTAAACTCAATAAAAATTATTATTATTTTTTAAAAAAGGAGAATGGGATGTGTGCTTGTGTTCCCTGCTGCAAAAGAATCCATGGGTGGTGGACGTGGAATGCGGGCACCCAAGCTGCATGTGAGAGTTGCCTCACTTTCCCTCTTGCTGTTGACCTAACCCAAGGGTTCCCAATTTTTTTCTTTTTAAACAAAATATATATAACAAAATGAAAAGGAGGTTTAAAATAATGTTTGCACAATCTAGTAAGGAAAATAATAACACAATAAAATTCATTTCATATTTATTCAAAATCTAATGACATCGATTTAAATTATTCAACAAAATTGATTAACTTGATCCAGTGATACCAGCATTAAAATTATAATACTGTAGGTTGATATACATTACCCTGTGGAATGCCCTCCTATCAGATATCAAGGAGGTAAATAACTACACAAATTTTACAGGACATCTGAAGGCAGCCCTGTAGAGGGAAGTTTTTAATTTTTGATGTTTTATTGTGTGTGTTTTGTACCTGCTGGCTCTGGCAACTCAGCTAGAGGGGTGGGGTACAAATAATAAAGTTGTTGTTGTTGTTATCTGCTAATATTGTAAAATAAATAAATGCTAACACCTATTTTTACTTTTGTTATAAGCAATCTTATGTGAGGTGGATGAGGTACTGTACCTGTAGACGGGTTTGTATCTGGTTGACAGATCCAACTCAGAGTGCTCACTAATGGTTCATCTTCATCCTGGAAAAAAGTGACAAAAGGGGTGTTGAGGGGTTCTATCCTAGACCCATTGTTGTTGAAAGTCTTTGTAAATTGCTGTGATGAAGGAATTGTGGGGATACTCATCGAATTTGCAGATGACACCAAACTGGGAGGGGTAGCTTATGCCACAGAAGACGCACTCAGGATTTAAGGTGACCTTAGCAGATTGGAGAACTGAGTCCAGACTAACAAAATGAATTTCATTAGGGACAAATGTCTGTTTCTACGCTTTGGCAGAAAGAACCAGCTGCACAAATATAAGATGGGGACACCAGACTTACCAATAGTATGTATGAAAAGGATTTGGGATCTTAGGAGATTGCATTGTTAGCATGAGTCAACAATGTGGTGCAGCAGCAAAAAAGGCAAATGCCATTCTGTTCTGCATCAACCGAAGAGCAAGGGAAGTAGTAGTACCACTCTGTTCTGCATTGATCAGACCACACCTGGAATACTGTGTCCAGTTCTGGGTGCCACAATTTAAAAGAAGATTTAACAAGTAGAAAAATAGCATTTTGTAGAAAAATAGCATTTGTTGAACTCCGGAGGCGCACGGGCTAAAAGAATCCAAGTTTTATCCCCATGATACAAGCAGAGCTTGTATACCTTCTTCTGCACCTTCACAACAGTCTAACCCAACGAGATGGGTTAGACTGTGAGCTGGTCACTGGCCAAAGACATGACGTAACAATAATAATAATAATAAATAATTTATTATTTATACCCCGCCCATCTGGCTGGGCTTCCCCAGCCACTCTGGGCGGCTTCCAAAAAAATATTAAAATACTGTAATACATCAAACATTAAAAGCTTCCCTAAACATGACTGCCTTCAGATGTCTTCTGAAAGTCTGGTAGTTGTTGTTCTCTTTGACATCTGGTGGGAGGGTGTTCCACAGGGAGGGCACAACTAAAACTAATGATGAATCACACGAGTTTAAAATGGAAAACTGCACATGCTGCTTTAAAAATAAAAATAATCAAGGTTGGGGTGGAAAGTTGACCTTATTTGAGGTCTTTTTTTTTTCTTTTTTTTTGCATGGAAGTGGTGGCCTTATTTTGAGAACTACACCAGGACTCCCAGCCACCTTAACCTAACCATACCTCTTGAGCTTACTCCAGAGTAAACATGCATGTGCACTGCAGGGAACTGGACTTGATAAGCCTTGGGGTTCTTTCTAACTCTACAATCCTATGATTCTTGTTATTTACGGTATTTTATTTATTAGATTTGTATACCCCTATTCATCTGAAGACCACACAGCAGTTCACAACATAAAAAAAACAAAATTTAAACACAAAATACATAACAAGAAAACAAACCAATAGCCCCACCTGCATCCCTGCTACAGTTTAAAAGGCCATACGTGGTTCTAGAGAAAAGTTTTTAGAAGAAGAAGAAGAGTTTGGATTTGATATGCCGCTTTATCACTACCCGAAGGAGTCTCAAAGCGGCTAACATTCTCCTTTCCCCTCCCCCTCCCCGCAACAAACACTCTGTGAGGTGGGTGGGGCTGAGAGACTTCAAAGACTAACCCAAGGTCACCCAGCAGCTGCATGTGGAGGAGCAGAGACGAGAACCTGGTTCACTAGATCACGAGTCTACAGCTCTTAACCCCTGCATCACACTAAAATATATATTGGAGATTCTATGTTAGACTCCCTGGGGAGAGCATCCCACAAATGGGAAGACGTTTCTATCTCTTTTCCAGAAGTTTGCAATCTGAAACCCCTTGGCTGCTTCTGGACCACTGCCTCTTCTGATGCAACCCACAACATTTCCATCCAGTAATCAGATGAGCAGTTGAGCCAGTCATAAGCAGAGGTGCTAGGGGAAGGGGAGCTGAAGAAGGGCTGCCCAGCAGGGAAAAGGGAAGGAAGAATTGTGACGTCCATCTGATCTGATCCATTTGCTTTCCTCATTCTTACTTCCCTGGTCTGAAGTTTTTTGATGTTAGAAATGCCGTCATATTGGTGGAAGCAAGCGTTCACCTTCTCTGAATCACGACAGAGGCTATGCATGTGGCCTTTGTAACTTCTCCACTCTGCAATCCAAAGGGAGCTTCAGAGCTTGAGGAAATGGCAGGGCCACCACTGGATTTGCAGTCCTGCCGCTCATGCCAGCAGGAACAGCAGCAGAAGGGGAGGGGCCAGAGGGGGCAAATTGCTTCATGGGTGAAGCCATCATATGATGGTATCTGGCCTGACTTGGGCTCCAGACTGGCAGAGCAATTTGGATGTGCTTCTCTGTTAAGCTGTGATGCTCCCCTGGCTGAGGTTTGGAATGCCCCCATGCTGTGCGTGCGCCCTGCCAACACACAGTGCTACAGACTTGAATAAAGTGTGGCAGGGAGAAGAGGAGTGGGCCACCTTTCTCCCATCAACAGCTGGATTCTCTTGGAGTAATCTCTCAGCAGAGGGTAGAATCAGAGATGCTTCACGCTTCTCTTCCCCCACTTCCTCCCCCCCCCCCCACCTCTCCTCTCCTGCTGGCTGGTTGAATCTTCTCTTCCCATGTGGACTGAAGCTGGCAGGGGGGAGGGTACTTCCATCAGAATTGTGGAAGAGGGAGGGAAGGTTTAAAACCTTTTGCTCCCTGAAAAGTGGTGTGGACTGCCTATTGGTATCCTAAGGCCCCACCTCATGGAGGGCAAGGAGGGAGCAGAGAGAGAGAAACAGGAACATTAAGGGTGAGAGCACCCAAGACCCTCCCACCAGTTCCACAACATCTTTGGCTGAGACAATCACCAGGGTGACCTGTGACTGTTTAAGGTCCTTAATCAAGTATAGGGTAGTGGTGAGAGTGTTGGACTAAGGATGGGGGGAGCAGGGTTCAAATCCCTCCTTCTCCATGGCACTCCTTGGGCAACATCAAGACACTCACTCTCCCGCCATCCAACCTACAAGGCTCCTTGGAGGAAGGGTAAAATATAAACATAATAGAAAGCAATTTGAATTTAATCTGTGGGGTCTAATTAGGGCTACAGATCTAAAGGAGGCAGCTAAACCATTGGGCCACATCATATCAAGTCCCAGCTGTAATAGAATTTAGTCAGAAGATGGAAAACTAGAATTGAAGAGACCAGGTTGAAGAACAAATATTTTTTATTGATTATTTGGTAGATACATTTGACAAATTATACAAACATTCCATGCATTGAAGAAACAAATTATTCAGGACCCAGCCGGGCTTTCCTGGTTTGCTCTTCAGGAGTCATACATAGAAATGGTTATACAAAAGGAAACCTCAGAGTCTACCATGTGGCAAAAAACCAACCCTCCCATAAGTCATACCCCTGGCCTGTGCCAATATAGAGCAGGCAACAAGTCTCCAATAAGAAAAGTTAAACAAACAGAATGAAACAATGGTCTGACCCACCACCATGAATTTATAGCATATCTAAGTTGCATTATAGCATATCTAAGTTGCAACATGAATTTCTAGCATATCTAATTTGCATTACATAATAATAAAGCAGCTTATTGCAACAAACCAGTGTCTACAAAAAGGGGACTGATGGTATTGCATAATAGAAGTAATAATTTTACTTAAAAGGTGGTAAGACATCCTCCTCATAGGACTAGCCAACTTCACTGATTCTGCAAAGCATGCTGTGGGTGATTAGTACAAGGCTCAGCTTTGGTAGGGAAGCCTAAGCCTTAAATTTCAGGATCTCCTACTTCTCTGGTGCAGCCCACTGTGGAGGAAGCCACTTGGGCACCTCGGGAGGTGTGCCCAGGGGTAGGATGTGCCGCCTACCAGGGCGAGGTGAGGGTGGGGTGAGCCCATCGGGGCGGCGCACACGGCGGGGCCTACGGAGTCTGCCTGACTCGTCCCACTCAACCATCCTACAGCCGGGGGGGAGACAGCGGGAAGACTGTCGGGGCAGCATGGAGTTTCTGCGCTCCCAAGTCACCATATCTCTCCCAGGAGTGGTGACACCTGGGGCAGACCGCACCCCCCGCCCTCTGTCCCTGGGCCCAGCCAAGGGTATTTTGGCACCCCTGTTTGGCTGCGAGGGAGAAGGGTCAATTTGGAGTGAGGCAGGTTCTTTAGGATTCCAAATCCTTCTCCCATCCTTAGAGCCCTCAGCTTGGGGCTGGGCACTAGGTGCATCGCTGGGTGTAGCTACTGGATGTCCACGGGGACCTGGAAGACCCTCTGCACCAACAGAGGACGGTGAAGCTGTAGTGGAGGCATTGGAAGAGCCAGGATGCTCACGGGGTCTCACGGAAGAGCGGTCCTCCAGCTCCAGCTCCTGCTCTCTTGCAGAGGTATTCCTACGGAAGTATTTTTTGCCTTTGCCCCAGAGGGCCCAGTAAAATATCGCAGCAACAAGAAGTCCTGCACAGAACCACGTCAGCTTCACTCCGACTGAAACTGAAGAAAGATATTGGTCAGTGCTTGTTCTGTTATCAATTTGCTCGATTGTTTTGCTCAACGGCACAAACTGGACTCTCTATGAATGGAGTGAGAGGTTTTTACCCCAAAAAAATCTGGGGGCGGGTATGGCAAGCATCGTGAGGTAGACTATCTCATACTGCAACCATTCCCCCCACCCCCGGTGTCTCACTTCAGGAGTCAAGACTCCAAGACAGGAAAGGAAAGCGTTTCCTAATAACTGGGGCGGCCTACACCGAAGCAAACTAGAAAGCAGTACACCTGAGGCAGAGTATCTCACACTGCAACCATTTTTTCGAAGGGAAGTAAACGAATAGAAAGGAAAGCGTTTCGAAGTACGTAACTGGAGCCTGACTGTACTAAGTTGAGAAGACTCCCTGGGACAAATGTCCCTGCACGGGAGAGGCCTAGAAAGCAGGACCTGCAGACTACGCCGGGAAATGTCCCCCCGCCCCGCCCCCGGCGTACAAAACTTGCCCAAGTCTTTCGGAGCTGCTTGCAGAGCCGCCAGCAAGCTAGTCCGTCCGTGCCAACCCAGAGTCTTCTGGCACGTTAAAAACCAAAGAATTTTTCACAGCACCATAAGACGTCTTAGCGCAGCCTAAGACTGGGCCCACGCGACCCCCTTGAAGCACCTTCGAAGCCCTTCTTGCCCTCCCCGCAAGTCTTCTGCGCACTGGACTTCACCCTAATGGAGTTCCCGTTCCCAGCCACCCTTCCCAAGCGATAACGCGCAGCCTTCTTGGAGAGGGGAAAGGGGCACCGAAGGTGCTCTCCCCGTCGCATGCAGAATTAGGGGTAGCGCGGAGGTAGTGTCCGCCCGAGGTACTAAGAGATAGGAAAGGAAATGGCCGCCTTACTTAGCGCACCAGGCGGAGGGCACGGCTCTGGTCCGCCGTCGGTGGGACGCGCAGTGGAGCCCTGGGCGAGCTCTTCGAAGGAGCAATTGCGCGTCTCCCCGCAGGTCCCGCAGAAGAACTTGACTTCGGCGCCGTCGGGTTGCCCCGCGCACTGGAAAGCTTCCACCTGCGGCGGCACGGTCCCGTACAGCCAGGGAGCACATGTTGATCCATTGGTCTTATTCAGCATCAAGGGGTCTTCGGTGGGAGCAGGGGCCCCATTGGTCTTATTCAGCATCAAGGGGTCTTCGGTGGGAGCAGGGGCCCCATTGGTCTTATTCAGCATCAAGGGGTCTTCGGTGGGAGCAGGGGCCGTGCTCTGGGTCTCGCCACAAGACAGAAGGCGCAGCAGCAGCAAGAGAATGCAGAACAGAGCCAACTTCATGGCGGCGCAACTCCCAGCTGGGCTCACCTCGAGGAACCGACTCCTTCTCTCCAGCAAGCTAGCTAGTCTAACCCGCCCCACCCAGACAGGTCCGTCCCACTCAAGCGCAGCCAGTGAGCAGTGCTGCCCCTGGTATCAAACTTCCTCTAATAAGGCCGCCGTATCCGCTGGGGCGGCCCCGATTCCGGCCTCACAAGCGCCCCCTGCAGAAAGCCAGCTTACACTGGAAGCCAGAACCTTGGTCTATCTCCCTGGGTGTCCTATCCGGCAACTCTTCTCTGGTCTTTCAAAGGGGGGCGATGGGTGGAACCAGGGACCTTGCGCCTTCAACGCAGGTGCTCCAGTACGGAGAGCTGGTGGGGTTTAGGGGCATCGAAACGCTCCCTTCCCGTGGCAAGTGGGCGCCAATAGCTCCAGAAGCTAACTGAACCGTCTGACCTCTGACCATTCCCCCATCTCCTGCCCCGATTCCTGGGAAGCTGTCCTCTCGAGCCCACCCAAGCTTCCTCGGGAGTAACAACCACAACGTGCGTTTGTATTAGAAAGAAACGCAGCTGGCGGATATTTGCTCGCAAGAACTGCTGCTTCTAACTCATCACTCTTTAAAAACAGCTGGCTCCGAGGCAGGAGCACACAGAAGTCTCCATTATTCCGAGGCGCTTCTTAAGGGGTAGTGTGGTGCAATGGTCAGAGTGCTGGTCTAGGAAGACCAGGTTCAAATTCCTGCTGGCCTATGAAGCTCAGTACCTTGAGGCAGTCAGTATCTCTCAACGTAGTCTACCATGCAAGGTTGTTTTGAGGTTAGAACTGAGGCGGAGAGAACTACGTAGACTTATAGAACTGTAGAGTTGGAAATGATCAGGGGGGTCATCTAGTCTAACCCCCTGCAAAGCAGGAACTCTGCCTTTAACTCCTTGAAGTAGCAAAGCAAGTACATTAAATAAAATAAATGCATGCATTGGACACTTAGAAATCAGTACTGAACCAATTAGGACGGGCTCCTGACTCTCTTTCAAGCACGTCTTCTACTTACTGGGAAGTACAGTAAGCGCCATTCAAATCTTTGGCAATTATACTTGGGCTGTCCTCAAATATCTGAAGGGATGTCACATGCAGGATGCCGTAAGCTCATTTACTATTACGTACAAGTAAGCTGTAGGAATAACTTTTCCATGGGAGGAGTGGACACAGGAGCCAACTCCTAGGGACCAAGGCCCTTTCTGTCCACTCCAGCAATAAAATATTTGAGGGGGCTACCCCCCCCCCCAGTTGATGGACATTGCCATTCAAATGGTGCCTGTGTGCCACGTCTTCTGATTGGTTAAGCTGAATGGGTCTTACCTTGGCCCCCAAATATTTTATTCAAGTTGGCATCCCTGACAGTGGAGATTACGTTGAATGGTGGTAATCTTCCAACTCCACAGTTCTATCTATGACAGTTCTCATCTATACTGCCATTTCCCGGATGACCCCCTCCCTCATTAGCCCATGTTGCTTTCAGGTGCGAGCACATTAATGGCACTTTCTGAAGTCCTTGCTTCCCATTTGAACGAAGCTTAAATGCGGGGCTTTGCAATTGATCACAAACCACTTTGGTTAGCCTCACCTGTACCTTAATTTCAGGATTTTGGGTTCAAGTCCCATTACACACTTGAGGTGTGTTCCCAACACCCCACAACAGAACTCAGCTGCAGAGAGAACGTTTAAGCAGGGGGAAAACGAAGCTTTAGTCCTGGGTGAAGTCTTTGAGGGCACTATGGAGGCTCTGAGCCCATCAACCATTTTACTGTCTGGGCATCTCTCCTGCCCCCTCCTCTCCTTCCCAGGCACCCTCCCCTGCAACCCCGAGATTCCCCTTCACCCCCAAAGCTAAAAGAGGGAGCTCCAACCCCAGGAGGGAAACACCAGTGCCTTTTGGAGTTGCAGGTTGCTATGGAGGGCATGGGTGGGTGTGGGTGGGTGGGTGCCCCCTCAGCCCCACATCCCCCACCACCCAGATTCCCTTCCTCTCTCGTAATCTTGCATAGGAGGAAAGATTAGCAGTGTGGGACGCCCTGTTGTCCTGCTCACCCCACCCGCAATGAGATGTATGAGGCGGTAGACCCGCAGAGGGTTTTCCAGCCGCATTCTGCTCATTGCTACACCAGAGCTGCAATCCCACCAAAGTCCTCTCCACCCTAGTTATATTGAGGCTCGCTCCAGCATCCATCAGGAATATGGAATGCGTGTTTGTGTTCCCTGCTGTAAAAGAATCAACGGGTGGTGGATGTGGAATGCAGGCATCCAAGATGCCAGCGAGAGAGATGCCTCAGTTTCACTCTTGCTGTTGCCCTAACCCAGGGGTTCCCAATTTTTTTCAGGCCACTGCCCCCTTGGTTCCATAAACTCCACCCCTGTGCCCCATTCCCTAGCCTACAAGAAGCATGAATCAGAATGGCAGTTTGCACAATCTAGCAAGGAAAATAACACAATAAAATTCATTTCATATTTACTCGAAAATCTAATCAAATCGATTTAAATTATTCAACAAAATTGATTAACTTGATCCAGTGATGCCAGCATTAAAATTATAATACTGTAGGTTGATATACATTACCCTGTGGTATGCCCTCCAATAAAGGAGATAAATAACTACACAAATTTTACAGGACGTCTGAAGGCAGCCCTGTACAGGGAAGTTTTTAATTTTTGATGTTTTATTGTGTGTGTTTTGTACCTGTTGGAAGCTTTCCAGAATGGCTCTGGCAACTCAGTCAGAGGGGTGGGGTACAAATAATAAAGCTGTTGTTGTTGTTATCTGCTAATATTGTAAAAATAAATAAATGCTAACACCTTTTTTTACTTTTTTTATAAGGAATCTTATGTGAGGTGGATGAGGTACTGTACCTGCTAGACGGGTTTGTATCTGGTTGGCAGATCCAACTCAGAGTGCTCACTAATGGTTCATCTTCATCCTGGAAAAAAGTGACAAAAGGTGTTGCAGGGGTTCGATCCTAGACCCATTGTTGTTGAAAGTCTTTGTAAATTGCTGTGATGAAGGAATTGTGATGAAGGGGATACTCATCGAATTTGCAGATGACAACAAACTGGGAGGGGTAGCTAATGCCACAGAAGACGCACTCAGGATTTAAGGTGACCTTAGCAGATTGGAGAACTGAGTCCAGACTAACAAAATGAATTTCATTAGGGGCAAATGTCTGTTTCTACGCTTTGGCAGAAAGAACCAACTGCACAAACATTAGGATAGGAGACATCTGGCTTACTAGCTATCCCGTGCTGTATCAACAGTACTGTATAGTATAGTCAAGGGAAGTAATAGTACCACTTTGTTCCAGACCACACCTGGAATACTGTGTCCAGTTCTGGATTCCACAATTTAAAAGAAGATTTAACATGTGCAGAGGAGGGAAACAAAAGTGATCAAGAGTCTGGAAACCAGCCTGGCGCTAGGAGTTGTTTAGAATGGTCTCCCTCAGGAGGTGGTGGACTCTTCCTCTTTGGATATTTTTAAGCAGAGGTTGGATGGTCATGAGTCAGGGATGCTTTCACCGAGATTTGTGCATTGCAGGGGTTTGGACTAGATAACCCTGAGGTTCCCTTCTACAATTCTATGGTTCTATGATTGTACTTTTTATACCCTTTAAGAAAATATGTGTTGAGGTTTGGGGGGGGGAGGGAGGGAGAGGGAGAATGCACGTTTACCAAGTGAGGGCATGTATGAACTTACTTAACTGATTAATATATTTAATAAGTTTGTACACCACATTTTGAAACCAAGTGCCCTCAAAAGGGCACATAAAACAAAAATACAGTAACTTGATCCAAGTATGCAGTAACCGAGTGCAGCAAAGTTGTGGCATGTTTGTGCATATAGACCTTCATCCAGGGATGATTAACCTGTGCTGTTGAACTCAGGGCTTTTTTCAGCTGGAACTCACCAGAACTCAGTTCTAGCACCTCTCAGGTGAGCACCATTGCCATTCTAAGAAAAAAGGAGAATTCCAACACCTCTTTTTGTAGAAAAATAGCATTTGTTGAACTCCGGAGGCGCACGGGCTAAAAGAATCCAAGTTTTATGCCCATGATACAAGCAGAGCTTGTATACCTTCTTCTGCACCTTCACAACAGTCTAACCCAACGAGATGGGTTAGACTGTGAGCTGGTCACTGGCCAAAGACATGACATAACTAAAACTAATGATGAATCACACAAGTTTAAAATGGAAAACTGCACATGCTGCTTTAAAAATAAAAATAATCAAGGTTGGGGTGGAAATTTGACCTTATTTGAGGTCTTCTTTATTTTATTTTATTTTGCATGGAAGTGGTGGCCTTATTTTGAGAACTACACCAGGACTCCCAGCCACCTTAACCTAACCATACCTCTTGAGCTTACTCCAGAGTAAACATGCATGTGCACTGCAGGGAACTGGACTTGATAAGCCTTGGGGTTCCTTCTAATTCTACAATCCTATGATTCTTGTTATTTACGGTATTTTATTTATTAGATTTGTATACCCCTATTCATCTGAAGACCACACAGCAGTTCACAACATTAAAAAAACAAAATTTAAACACAAAATACATAACAAGAAAACAAACCAATAGCCCCACCTGCACCCCTGCCACAGTTTAAAAGGCCATACGTGGTTCTAGTGTAAAGTTTTTAGAAGAAGAAGAAGAGTTTGGATTTGATATGCCACTTTATCACTACACGAAGGAGTCTTAAAGCGGCTAACATTCTCCTTACTCTTCCTCCCCTGCAACAAACACTCTGTGAGGTGGGTGGGGCTGAGAGACTTCAAAGACTAACCCAAGGTCACCCAGCAGCTGCATATGGAGGAGCAGAGACGAGAACCAGGTTCACTAGATCACGAGTCTACAGCTCTTAACCCTTGCACCACACTAAAGATATATACTGGAGATTCTATGTTAGACTCCCTGGGGAGAGCATCCCACAAATGGGGAGACGTTTCTATCTCTTTTCCAGAAGTTTGCAATCTGAACCCCCTTGGCTGCTTCTGGACCACTGCCTCTTCTGATGCAACCCACAACATTTCCATGCAGTAATCAGATGAGCAGTTGAGCCAGTCATAAGCAGAGGTGCTAGGGGAAGGGGAGCTGAAGAAGGGCTGCCCTGCAGGGAAAAGGGAAGGAAGAATTGTGACGTCCATCTGATCTGATCCATTTGCTTTCCTCGTCCTTAAGTCCCTGTTTTGAAGTTTTTTGATGTTAGAAATGCCATCATATTGATGGAAACATGTATTCACCTTCTCTGAATCGCGACAGAGGCTATGCATGTGGCCTTTGTAACTTCTCCACTCTGCAATCCAAAGGGAGCTTCAGAGCTTGAGCAAATGGCAGGGCCACCACTGGATTTGCAGTCCTGCTGCTCATGCCAGCAGGAACAGCAGCAGAAGGGGAGGGGCAAGGGGGCAAACTGATTCATGGGTGATGGCTGTGGCAACTCAGTCAGAGGGGTGGGGTACAAATAATAAAGTTGTTGTGTTGTTATCTGCTAATATTGTAAAAAAAATAATTATGCTAATGTCTTCTTTTTTTACTTTTGTTATCTTATGTGAGGTGGATGTACTGTACCTGTAGCTGGTTGACAGATCCAACTCAGAGTGCTCACTAATGGTTCGTCTTCATCCTGGAAAAAAGTGACAAAATGGGTGTTGAGGGGTTCTATCCTAGACCCATTGTTGTTGAAAGTCTTTCTAAAAGGCTGTGATGAAGGAATTGTGGGGATACTCATCGAATTTGCAGATGACACCAAACTGGGAGGGGTAGCTAATGCCACAGAAGACGCACTCAGGATTTAAGGTGACCTTAGCAGATTGGAGAACTGAGTCCAGACTAACAAAATGAATTTCATTAGGGACAAATGTCTGTTTATACACTTTGGCAGAAAGAACCAACTGCACAAATATAAGATAGGGACACCAGACTTACCAGTAGTATGTATGAAAAGGATTTGGGGTCTTAGTAGATTACATGGTGAGCATGAGTCAACAATGTGGTGCAGCAGCAAAAAAGGCAAATGCCATTCTGTTCTGCATCAACAGAAGAGCAAGGGAGGTAGTAGTACCTCTCTGTTCTGCATTGATCAGACCACATCTGGAATACCGTGTCCAGTTCTGGGTGCCACATGTGCAGAGGAGGGCAACCAAAATGATCAACGGTCTGAAAACCAGCCTTATAATGAGTGAGGGAGTTGTGTGAGAATGTTAAGGAAGGTAGGAGAGGATATGTTGTTGTGATATTCTCCCTCCTCACTCATGCTAGTGAGTAAACAGCAGAGCATGTTTCCTTTGTAATTTATTGTAAGAAAGTTGATGATTCATTAGAATCCTTTAATTAAGCAATCCAGTCTTATAATAATAACACAACACAGTCTTCTTTAAAAGTAAGAACAAAGTTTTACTCACGTTCAGTTCACAGCAGTCATCTGAAGGCAAGCTTTATCTTGTGGTTACAGTGAAAAGAAGGCTGAGCTACCAATCACAGGCTTTCTGCTTGTGGGCTCCATCCTATGTGAAGGTTGAGCCATGTGCTGGCTAAGAACCAGGAGAGTCCAAGAGTAAGAGTAAGAGCCCAAGAGTCCAAAAGAGAGATGGTTGTGTGGCCGGCCCTTTTATCTGGTCAGCTAGGGTCATGCCCATCTACCTGGTCACACACAGGGGGAGGAAGCTCCAGAGCAGGTAGGACAGGAAGTCCTCCCTGTCTGGAGCCACATTCCCCCTGTGTGTCCATTCTAGGCAAAATGAAAATGTTGACTGCTCAATTAATAATGCAACCCACATTACTTGCTGGCCAACACAGAGTCTCCACCCCCCCCCCTCGCCAGTGTGGTGTAGGGGTTAATAGCGGTAGACTTGTAATCTGGTGAACCGGGTTTGCATCTCCGCTCCTCTACATGCAGCTGCTTGGGCTAGTCACACTTCTTTGAAGTCCTGGGCTAGTCACACTTCTTTGAAGTCTCTCAGCCTCACTCACCTCACAGAGTGTTTGTTGTGGGGGAGGAAGGGAAAGGAGAATGTTAGCCGCTTTGAGACTCCTTCAGGTAGTGATAAAGCGGGATATCAAATCCAAACTCCTCTTCTTCTTCTTCTTCTTCTTCTTCTTCTTCTTCTTCTTCTTCTTCTTCTCCTCCTCCTCCTCCTCCTCCTCCTCCTCCTCCTCCTCCTCCTCCTCCTCCTCCTCCCTTCAGTTTGGGCATACCCAGAGAGATGAGTTTGCAAGAGACTTTTGGAACTTTTTTGCTTATACAAGTATTTCACAAAACAAAAGGAAAATCCCTACACTGTAGTCCAATATATGTATTTGTTAAAATGATTGTTTTCTCTATCTATCTATCTATCTATCTATCTATCTATCTATCTATTTATTTATTTATTATTTAGTTTTAAAAATCACAGATTACAGGACTTGGGAAACGGATTTGCTGGGGATGGACATGAGTGCAAGGGCTTTCTTTTTTTCCACTCCTCCTTACAAGGCACTTCTAATGGAGGTTTACTCAGCTCCACTGTGGGCAATACTTTCATACAAGTCTTAGGACACTTCCCTAAGGAGTAAATCCCATCTTACTAATCAGGTAAACATGCTTAGCATCATGCTAAGAATGCACATGGGAGATGAGCACTGCTGCACAATATTGAATCTGTTTACACAGAAGTAAGTCCCACTGAACTTGATGTTCCTTCCAAGCTTTAAACATGTTAGGATGCAAGGTCTTTCACTTGTGGCCTCAATCTATGCCTTTCTGCTCAGACTTACTTCAAGATGGCTTGTGCCTGGCAGTTCCATGCACCTTACATGGAAGGAAGTCACAGTGAACTAAGTGCAACTTACTTCTGAGGAGACACATTTCAGGCTCAGCTCTTGCAAGGAGCAGCCTCGGACCACTGCTCAGGGTTTGCTTCTACTCAACCACCATTTGTGCCCAGTTTTTCTAGCTCAGAGGAGCATGTTTCCAATAAAAGACAGGCTGACAATGAGGGCTGTTAAGGCCAGTGAATCAGGACCATGTGCTTGGTCGATTCCTCATTTGAAGCAAAAATGGTCAAAGATGTTCTTGGGATTGGGCCAGCGCAGGTGACGAGTCTCATTTCCTGGCCTCATAAAAGACACTTCTGGGGATGGATAGACTTGGTTTGTATCCAAAGCTGGTTGAGTTTGCTGGGCTGGCCTTAGGAAGAAGCCTTTTTCATAAGTCGTTTGCTTTTAGGTATGAGGAAGGTTCTTCTGTGTGCCCTGATCACGTTGCTAACTTTAGGGTGTGAGACTCAAGGCGAGTTATGCGGCACCTGGAAACATGGGTCAGCGTTCCCCATGGGAGCTTCCTCATGCCCCGAGTGGGGAGATGGTGAGGACGTCAAGTTCTGTTGTGGGACTTGCAGCTGACCCTACTGTTGCTCATTGGAAGAAGCTCGCTTACATCTTTGGGCTAATAGTATCCTTGCTGCAGCTATCGCATATAAAAACTTTTTTTTACCATTCTTATGAATTTCTGTACCCACCATACCCAATAGAAGGGCTTCTGGTTTTTTAACAAATGTATATTTCAACATTTGTTTTTATCTCATTATAAATCATTTCCCAGGAGTCCTTCACTTTCTTACATTCCCACCACATATTGTAAAAGGTACTCTCTTTTTCTTTACATTTCCAACACTTATTATCTGTTTTATACATTTTAGCTAATTTCGCTGGTGTTATATACCACCTATACATCATTTTCATAGTATTTTCTTTCAGTGCACTGCAGGCAGTAAAATTTATTCTTGCCATAATTTTTCCCAGTCTTCTATTTGTATATTATGACCAATATCATTGGCCCAATGGATCATAACTGATTTAACTTCTTCATCTTTCAAATGCCATTCCAATAATAATTTATACATTTTAGATAATATTTTAACCCTATTACTTAATAACTCCAATTCAAATCTTGATTTTGTATATCCAAATCCATTTTTATTTTTATCCTCTTTAAACATTTCATTGACTTGACAATAATGCAACCAATCATTCACCGTACATTTTACATATTCATATGTCTTTAATTTCCATTGGTTCTCCCTCTCTATTACTAGTTGTTCATAGGTGGCCCAGTTTTTCCTCATATTTGTCTTTTTTACACTCATTGCCTCAAATGGCGAGAGCCACCATGGTGTCTTACGTTCTAGTACATTTTTGTATCTACCCCACACCTCATACAATGACTTTAGAAATATGTGGTTTCCACCATTTGGTATCCATATTTAGTTACCACCATGCGTTCCAAACACATCATTGCGACTGGAGGCAAGTCTCCCTTCAGTAGAAGTACGGACTTGGCAAAGAACTCTAAACTTCTGGCTCCACCGAAACTCACCCCCCCCCCCCGGTTTACTATCCCTAGTACTTCAAGACTCCCATAAAACCATCTATCAAAAACTCCACTCTTGTGGCCTATCCCCACAACACCTACTCACTATGGGCCCTACTAAAGCAAACAGTCTAATTGGTCAACGTCTAAAAGATATCGAGCATCAGAACAATCAGGCCACTAGAAGGAAATTCTGCCCTTGGTATGTTCATTTTCCACCTTTCCATTTTGATTCTCTGGCCCCATATCTGCACAGACTTATTAACCCAAAATACAGATGTGCTTTTACACTTGCAAGACTGGATATTTTGCCATCTGCAGTACTTATGGGTCAATTCCAAAAGATCCCGTCTGAGAAACGTTTGCCCCTGTGGAGACGGTAGCACCAAAAAAGTAGCACATGTCCTTCTTTCTTGCACTCTCTACAAAGACCTGAGGAATGAGATAATCACCCCACTCATACTAACCAATCCAGGGTGCTCAACCACTGCCACCATGTCCTTTCTCCTATCAGATCAAAATGAGCAGATAACAGCAAAGGTTGCTAGGTTCATAGCAGGGACAATCAGAATAAGGGCCACTAACTGACTGCTGATTCAGGACTTTAGATTGTGCTCTTATATCAAATTTCCCTTTCTGCATATACTGTAATATTTTATTGTTGCTATGGCCATTGGCTAATGAGAATAAAGTTTTTACCTATCTATCTTGTAATCAATTGACATCACTTGTATGGTTAAAAGAAGTTTTGTAAGGAGTAATTTATAAATTATTGTGAAAAGAATTAAGAATAGATGTATTGGAAATTTGAGTTTATAGCAATAATTATAGAAATAAAATGCATAATTAGAAAGACTTTAGAAAACCATCATTTGAGGTTGAAGGAAGTCTTAGGCTGTGATAGCCAAAATTTTTGAAAAGATGTTTAAAAGTATAATTCTGAAAATATGTGTAAAAACAAAACAAGAAAATACTATTTTTTTTAAAAAAAAAAAAAAAAGGAAGAAGCTTGCTTAAACCAAACTCTCTGCTGCACCGAAGGGCAGTGGGAAGGGATCCTTCTCCACGATGGATGGGAAGTGCTGAGAATGGTGTGGTGACTCCACCCTCCGTTGGTGGTAAGTTTGCGGGGGGAGGGGAGGGGGATCTTGGCAGCAAAGAGACACGACGAAACCTTGTGAGGATCAGGGAAATGAATCAGCTCTACATAGATACATTTTCATTTTGCATTAAATAGACCAAGTAATCTTCTAGGTATAGAGTCTGTTGCTCTGCTTACCCTAAGTTGTCTTTCATTTGTTTGTGAAAATTGCATGGGTGTGTTGTAAAGGTAAAGGGACCCCTGACCATTAGGTCCAGTCGTGGCCGACTCTGGGGTTGTGGCGCTCATCTCGCTTTATTGGCCAAGGGAGCCGGCGTACAGCTTCCAGGTCATGTGGGCAGCATGACTAAGCCACTTCTGGCGAGCCAGAGCAACGCACAGAAATGTCGTTTACCTTCTGTGATGGCCTGGGAATCCGATTCAGAGGGTGAACCGGAGGAATCCCAGCCTGCACAGGAGTCCCCGCCTCCAGGGCCGGCTGAACTGGGGCAGGGCCTTGATTCTGAGGCGCCTGCACCTGTGCTGGATCCTCAGAAGCAGGCACCAGGTGAATCCACTTTGGCTCCAGAGGTGGTTGAAGACTCAGTGCCTACAGGTGAGTCTCCCCCTGGGCCCAGTAACCCTTCAGCCTCTCCTGAACTGCAGAGGCTCAGGGCAGAGAGGCGAAGGGAACTGGTTTCTCCCAGGAGGAGTGCTCGCCTTAAGGCCAGGAGAAGCTGGTCTCCTGGGGGCCAGGACCGCCCCTGGCCTCAGAGAAGATAAAGGCCAGTCAGCCCGGTCCCAGGTTGCGGGAGCAACGTTGTTGTTGAGTACCTGTTCCTGCCCGGACCCAGACCTGACCCTCCAGTGTTCCTGTCCCCGCCCGGCTTCCTGCTTCGGACCTCGCCCCACTCTTTGTGAACTGTTTCCAGGCTAGTGACCCAGGACCGGACTTTGACTACGCCAACGGTAACCTTTCCCCCGGGACCAGCACACCTTCCCACCGGAGCGGTACCTTTTTATCTACTTGCACTAGCGTGCTTTCGAACTGCTAGGTTGGCAGGAGCAGGGACCGATCAACGGGAGCTCACCCCATCACAGGGATTTGAACCGCCGGCCTCTGATCGGCAAGTCCTAGGCTCTGTGGTTTAACCCACAGCGCCACCCACGTCTCCTTTCTTGTCACATAAGGTAAAGGTAAAGGGAGCCCTGGCCATTAGGTCCAGTCGTGGCCGACTCTGGGGTTGCGGCGCTCATCTTGCTTTATTGGCCAAGGAAGCCAGTGTACAGCTTCCGGGTCATGTGGCCAGCATGACTAAGCCGCTTTTGGCAAACCAGAGCAGCTCACAGAAACACCGTTTACCTTCCCCCCAGAGTGGTACCTATTTATCTACTTGCACTTTGATGTGCTTTCAAACTGCTAGGTTGGCAGGAGCAGGGACCGAGCAACGGGAGCTCATCCCGTCGCAGGGATTCGAACCGCCGACCTTCTGATCAGCAAGTCCTAGGCTCTGTGGTTTAACCCACAGTGCCACCCACATCCCCTTGGGTATGTTGTAAGCGCTGTCAATTCACCATACCTGCCGACTCCAGTTAATATATTAGTTCAGGAGAGGCTATAGTGGGAAAGTGCACCTCCTTGCTGTTGTCTTCTCTCATGCCCTCTCTTCTTTTAAGCACATTAGTGCATTCATAGCGGGGTTGGATCCTCACATGCTACTAATCTAACTAGATTGCAGGGCAGTATATTAAGTGCATTGCCTTCAGGAATATAGGTCACATCTGCACCATACATTTAAAGCACTACCACACCACTTAACAGTCATACTTTCCCCTGAAGAATTATGGGAACTGAAGGTGAAGAAGAGTTAGGATTTGATATCCCACTTTCTCACTACCCAAAGGAGTCTCAAAGCGGCTAACAATCTCCTTTCCCTTCCCCCCCCCCCCCACAACAAACACTCTGTGAGGTGAGTGAGGCTGAGAGACTTCAGAGAAGTGTGACTAGCCCAAGGTCACCCAGCAGCTGCATGTGGAGGAGCGGGGACACAAACCCGGTTCACCAGATTATGAGTCCACAGCTCTTAACCACTACACCACACTGCTGTTAGGAGACCTCTTACAGTGCTGGGAAATGGGGCACGTTTAAAAAATATTTTGTGGATCATTGTAAAAACATGATGTCTGTGGCAGCCTTTGAATAATTTATGTGATACATCAGATAAGCACAAGGAAATACTTTATTCATGAAACTTAACAAAGTAATTAGTGTGTTAGGTTAACCAAGGTTTACAGGTATGAGAGGTTGACAGGAAATTGTTAGAATCTGGAGAAGAGTGTGATACAGTGTAACAAAATTACAATTTCCTTTTTCTTTTTGTTATGGATAACCTTGTCTTATGTTACCTTTTCCTAATTTTCAATAAAGCATTTTAAAGGGAGGGGAGTGCCAGTCCAAATTGGTTCCATACTGATTTATTGTGTTTGATGCATGTATTTATTTTATTTTATGTATCTGCTACATTTAATTCCGTTGTTACTTCAAGGAAGTGAAGGCAGTTAAATGAGTTCCTGTTTTGCAGGGAGTGGTCCCTTCCAACTCTACAATTCTATGATTCTACTTCATTCTCTCCGCCTCAATTCTACCCTCGCAACAATCCTGCAGAGTAGGTCAGACTGAGAGATACTGATCGTCTCAAGGTGAGCTTCATGGCCCAGTAGGGATCTGGTCCTCCTAGGCCAGCACTCTGACCACTACACCACACTGCCCCTTAAAAAGCCTAACGGAACAATACAGGCCTCTAAGTGGTCCTGTATCGCATCTAGACGGAGCTTTCCTTGCCATCAAATATCTTAAAGCTCCGTTTGTTTGTAACGCAAACGTTTTGGCTGTTACTCCTGAGTAAGCTTGGGTGGACTCGTGAGGCTAGCCCCCTAGGAATTGGGAAGGAAAGCAAATTCAGTTCGCTTCTGGAGCTTCTGGCGCCCACTTCCAACGAAGAGGGAGCATTTCAATCCCCGGGCAGGGACTGGAATGCCCCACCCATCGGCCCCTGTTTGGAAAGTCCGGAGAAGCGCTGCCGGATAGATCGATTAGGTGGATCGACCAAGGGTCTTGCTTCCAGTGTAAGCTGGCTTTCTGCAGGCTTTCTGCAGAAATCGGGGCCGCTCCAGCAGAGACAGCGGCCTTGCAGCCCTTATCAGAGAAAGTTTGACACCAAGGACAGCGCCTGACTGACTGGCTGCGCTTGCGTGGGGCGGACTTGTCTGGGTGTGGGGCGGGTTAGACTAGCCAGCCAGACGTCGTTCGCTCGCTGGAGAGGTTCGGTTCCTCGAGGTGAGCCCAGCTGGGAGTTGCGCCGCCATGAAGCGGGCTCTGTTCTTCCTCCTGTTGCTGCCGCGCTTTCTGCCTTGTGGCGAGCCCCAGAACACGGTCCCTGCTACCATCGAAGCCCCCCAGCTGCTGAACAAGACCAATGGATCGACGTGCGACCAGTGGCTGTACGGGACGGAGCCGCCGCAGGTGAAGGCTTTCCAGTGCGTGGAGCAGCGCACCGGCATCGAAGTTAAGTTCTGCTGCGGGACCTGCGGCCAGCCAAGCAATTGTTACTTCGAAAAGCTCCTCGAGGGCCCCACAGCGCGCCCTACCGACAGTGGCCTAGAACTGCTCCCGCCTGCACCTCCAGCGCCACGTAAGGCGGCTAGCTCCCTTGGCTTTATTAGCACCTCAATACTATCTGGGCCTCGGTCTGCATGCAAACCCGCCGTTCTCTCTCTTTTAGACACGGGTCCCCCATTCCCTGTCGGCTGCCCTTTCGGTCTATCGCTCTCTTCCCCGCCCTTGAACGGCTCAGAGGGTCCACTCGACGGGGAGGGCACCTTCGAAGCCCCTTTCACCTCTCCAAAAAGGCTGCGCGCTTTCGCTTGGGAAGGGAGGCTGGGAACGGGCACTCCGGGAGGGAGGGAGGTGGCTAGGAACGGGAAGTCCAGTGCGCAGAAGACTTGGGGGGCAAGAACCGCTTCGAGGGTGCTTCAATGGGGTTGTGTGGGCCCAGTCTTAGGCTGCGCTAAGACGTCTCCTGGTGCTGTGAAAAATTCGTCGGTCTTTCACGTGCCTGAAGACTCTGGGTTGCCACGGGCGGACTAGCTTGCTGTCGGCTCTGCAAGTAGATCCGAAAGACTTGGGCAAGATTTGTACACGGGGTGGGGGACGGGAGTGTCCTGCTTTCTAGGTTGCTTCAGTGCAGGCTGCCCCAGTTACTACCAAACACTTTCCTTTCCTGTTTTGGCGTCTTGACTCCTGAAGTGAGACACTGGGGGGGGGGGGGTTGCGGTATGAGATACTCCACCTCACGATGCTAACTATACCCGCCCTAGGCTTTTTTTGGGGGGGGGGAGTAAAAATCCCTAGCTCCATTCCTAGAGAGTCCAGTTTGTGCAGTTGAGCAAAACAAGTGAGCAAACTGATAGCAGAACAAGCACTGATCAATATCTTTCTTCTGTTTCAGACATGGACAGGCTGACCTGGTTTTGGGGAGGAGTTATTGCCAATGCGATATTTTACTGGGCTTTTATCCGCAGTTGCAGAAGATTCTGGCGGAGGAAGTTTACCCGAAAAAGACCCGTGGAGGGCCTTGAGCTAGACATCAGTTCTTCTGGGAAATCAAGTGAGCATCGTGACCCCTCTGGTGCCTCCACCAGATTGGTTCCGCCATCGTCTGAAGGTGCAGAGGGTCCTGCTGCTGCATCTGGCAGCGCACCTAGTGTGCAGCCCCAAGCTGAGGGCTCTGAGAATGTGACCATCATGTGGACAGGATTTGTCCCACTCCAAGTTGGTGCTACTTCTCCCTCTCAGCCAAAGCGGGGTGGCAAAAAACGTCCGGCTACGGCAAAGAAGGCAAAGAAGGCAAAGAAGGCAAGGAAGTAAGAGATCCTCCCCTCATTCAAAGGGTTAGGCTTCCCTGTCAAAGTTGAGTCTAGTACTAATCATCCACAGCATGCTTTGTAGCATCATTGAAATTGGCTAATCCTATGAGGAGGGTGTTTAACCATCTATTAACTAGAATTACTACTACTATTGGTAAAAAGGTAAGAAGGTAAAGGACCCCTAAACGGTTAACTCCAATTAAAGGCAACTATGGGGTTGCAGCGCTCATCTCGCTTTCAGGCCAAGGGAGCTGGCCTTTGTCCACAGACAGCTTTCTGGGTCATGTGGCCAGCATGACTCAACTACTTCAGGTGCAATGGAACACTGTGACGGAAACCAGAGTGCACAGAAATGCTGTTTACCTTCCCGCCGCAGCGGTACCTATTTATCTACTTGCGCTGCGTGCTTTCGAACTGCTAGATCGGCAGGAGCTGGGACAGAACAACAGGAGCTCACCCCATTGCGGATATTTGAACAGCCGACTTTCTGATTGGCAAGCCCAAGAGGCTCAGTGGTTTAGACCACAGCACCACCTGCGACCTTACTACTGTTATGCAATACTGTCAGGCCCTTTTTTATTATGTATTGTCACTTAAATGTGCATTGATTGTGCTATCAGTGTGGATCAGCCCCCCCCCCTTTCTTTTTTTTTCCTTTTCCTATAGGTGGTTTGCTGCCTGCTATGTATTGTCAAATGTATCAATAAAAATGTTTGCTTCTCAACCTGGTCTCTTCAATTCTACTTTTTCCTTCTTTTTTTTAATTAAAGATTTTCTTGTTTTACAGAAGTATGTGTAATGTCTCTTGTATTTTTTCCATGTAACATTTTTACAAATCAGTTTCATTTGTTGAGACATTGCGGGGGGGGGGAGATGGGTGGGGCTGGGGTTGGGTGGCGATGTTTCTATTCTGCTTAATGTATGTAGGGTTTGGTGTCAGCATTGCTCATGCTGTTCACTTGTGTTCCTTTGGCAGTGAGAGAGGATGGGGTTGGCCTAGGGTGTGGTTGTTTGTTTGTGATTGGCTGTGGTGATCTTTGTTTTCGTGTGTGAGTGGGGTGGGTGGGTGTTTAGGATCAGGTTAGCCATATTGATTTGTATGCTGTTGGTGGATTCCAACTTCTGAGTAAATTTGCAGCTGGGACTTGATATGATGTGATTCAAGGGTTTAACTGCGTCCATTAGCTCTCTAGCCTTGATTAGTCCCTACAGATGAAATTCTGTTAGCTTACTAATATGTTTATATTTCACCCTTCCTCCAAGGAGCCTTGTGATGTAGGTTAGAAAGTGAGAGAGTGATGGCCTGATGTTGCCCAAGGAGTGCCATGGAGCAGGAGGGATTTGAATCCCGTGCTCCCAATCCCTAGTCCAACACTCTCATTGCTACCCTATACAATACTTGATTAAAAACCCTAAACAGTCGCAGGTCACCCTGGTGATTGACTCAGGCAAAGATGGTAGGCTGGCTTGTGGAACTGGGTCTTGGGTGCTCTCACCCTTAACGCTCCTATTTCTCTCTCTCTCTGCTCCTTCCTTGCCCTCCATGAGGTGGAGTATCTCATATCTTAGGATACTGAGAGGGAGCAAAAAGTTGTAAACCTCCCCTCCCTCTTCCACAATTCTGATGGAAGAACCCTCCCCACAAACATAAATCCACATGGAAGTCACAGGGAGGGAAGATTCAACCCGCTGAGGTAGCATCACTCAGCAAGGGGAAAAAGATGGGGGGGGGAGGAGGGGAAGAGAAGCGTGAAGCATCTCTGATTCTACCCTCTGCTGAGAGAATTCTCCAAGAGAATCCAGCTGTTGATGGGAGAAAGGTGGCCCACTCCTCTTCTCCCTGCCACACTTTATTCAAGTCTATAGCACTGTGTGTTGGCAGGGAGCAAGCACAGCATGGGGGCATTCCAAACCTCAGCCAGGGGAGCATCACGGCTTAACAGAGAAGCACATTCAAATTGCTCTGCCAGTCTGGAACCCAGGTCAGGCCAGATAGAATCATGACTTAATATCATCATCATGATTTTTTATTTTTATGCCACCTTTCCACAGTTAAAAAAACAATGCTCAAGGTGGCTTACAGCAGAACAAGATTTACATAATTACAAAAGCAATAAACAATAACTTAACCACATTAAAAAAAAATTAAACAAATGGGAAACAATTTCCAAACAAATCAAAATCTAGAACTAAGAATACAGCATGAATATCAAAGTTTAAAATGACATAGGTAAAAAATAACAGCAATTTAAACAAAAAACAAAGACAAAATAAAATGGAGCCCGCTGTGCCCAGCGGCAGCCGCAACAGAGGCAGCAGCAGCAGTTCTTATAAGGTCGTCAGGCCCCATCATGGGAAAGGTGGTGAGTGGCAGGACTGGGGCCCTCAGGTGCTGAGCAGGAGAGTCTTCCTGGGTGGCAGACGCAGCAGCAATGCTGATATGCCTGTCAGGCCCCGCCTTGGGCCAGGTGTTGAGTGACAGGACTGGGGCCCTCAGGCGCTGAGCAGGGAAGTCCTCCTGGGTGGCAGCCGCAGAAGCTGTTCTTATAGGTCTCTCAGGCCCCGCCCCGGGCCAGGTGTTGAGTGGCAGGACTGGGGCCCTCAGGCACTGAGCAGGAGAGTCTTCCTGGGTGGCAGCCGCAACAGCAGTGCTTAAACGCCTGTCAGGTGCCGCCTTGGGCCAGGTGTTGCGTGGCGGGAATGGGGCCCTCAGGCGCTGAGCAAGGAAATCTTCCTGGGTGGCAGCCGCAACAGCAGTGCTTAAACGCCTGTCAGGTGCCGCCTTGGGCCAGGTGTTGCGTGGCGGGAATGGGGCCCTCAGGCGCTGAGCAAGGAAGTCCTCCTGGGTGGCAGCCGCAACAGAAGTTCTTATAGGTCTGTCAGGCTCCACCCTGTGCCAGGTGTTAAGTGGCAGGACTGGGGCCCTCAGGCGCTGAGCAGGGAAGTCCTCATGGGTGGCAGCCGCAGCAGCAAATCTTATAGGTCTCTCAGGCCCTGCCCTGAGCCACATGTTGCATGGCAGGATTGGGGCCCTCAGGCACTAAGCAGGGAAGTCCTCTTGGGTGGCAGCCGCTGCAGCAATTCATATAGGTTTCTCAGGCGCCTCCCTTGGCCAGGTGTTGCGTGGTAGGACTGGGGCCGTCAAGCGCTGAGCAGCGGAGTCCTCCTGGGTGTCACCCACAGCAGCTGTTCTTCTAGGCCTGTCAGGCCCCTCCCTGGGCCAGGTGTTGAGTGGCAGGACTGGGGCCCTCAAGCACCGAGCAGGGAAGTCCTCCTGGGTGTCAGCCACAGCAGCAGTTCTTATAGGTCTCTCATGCCCCTCCCTGGGCCAGGTGTTGCATGGCAGGACTGGGGCCCTCAGGCACTGAGCAGGGAAGTCCTCCAGGGTGTCAGCCGCAGCACCAGTTCTTATAGGTCTCCCAGGCCCCTCCTTGGGCCACATGTTGCATGGCAGGACTGGGGCCCTCAGGCGCTGAGCAGGCGAGTCGTCCTGGGTGGCAGCAATAGCAGCAGTTGTTATAGGCCTGTTTGGCCCCACCCTGGGCCACATGTTGCGTGGCAACACTGGGGCCCTGAGGCGCTGAGCAGCAAAGTCCTCCTGGGTGTCAGCCGCAGCAGCAGGTCTTATAGGCCTGTCAGGCCCCATCCTGGGCCACATGTTGCGTGGCAGGACTGGGGCCCTCAGGCGCTGAGCAGCAAAGTCTTCTTGTGTGTCAGCCGCAGCAGCAGTTCTTATAGGCCTGTCAGGTCCCGCCCGGGGCCACATGTTGCGTGGCAGGACTGGGGCCCGCAGGCGATGAGCAGGGAAGTCCTCCTGGGTGTCAGCAGCAGCAGTTGTTATAGGCCTGTTAGGCCCCGCCCTGGGCCACATGTTGCGTGGCAACACCGGGGCCCTCAGGCGCTGAGCAGGGAAGTCCTCCTGGGTGTCAGCCACACCAGCAATTCTTACAGGTCTCTCAGGCCCCTCCCTAGGCAAGGTGTTGCGTGGCAGGACTGGGGCCCTCAGGCACTGAGCAGGGGAGTCGTCCTGGGTGGCAGCTGCAGCAGCAGTTCTTATAGGCCTGTCAGGCCCTGCGGTGGGCCACATGTTGCGTGGCAGGACTGGGGCCCTCAGGCGTGGAGCAGGGGAGTCATCCTGGGTGGCAGCTGCAGCAGCAGTTCTTATAAGCCTGTCAGGCCCCACCCTGGGCCACATGTTGCGTGGCAGGACTGGGGCCCTCAGGCGATGAGCAGGGAAGTCCTCCTGGGTGTCGGCAGCAGCAGTTGTTATAGGCCTGTTAGGCCCCACCCTGGGCCACATGTTGCGTGGCAGGACTGGGGCCCTCAGGCGCGGAGCAGGGAAGTCCTCCTGGGTGTCAGCCACACCAGCAATTCTTACAGGTCTCTCAGGCCCCTCCCTAGGCAAGGTGTTGCGTGGCAGGACTGGGGCCCTCAGGCATTGAGCAGGGAAGTCCTCCTGGGTGGCAGCTGCAGCAGCAGGTCTTATAAGCCTGTCAGGCCCCACCCTGGGCCACATGTTGCGTGGCAGCACTGGGGCCCTCAGGCGTGGAGCAGGGGAGTCATCCTGGGTGGCAGCTGCAGCAGCAGGTCTTATAAGCCTGTCAGGCCCCACCCTGGGCCACATGTTGCGTGGCAGCACTGGGGCCCTCAGGCGCGGAGCAGGGGAGTCATCCTGGGTGGCAGCTGCAGCAGCAGTTCTTATAAGCCTGTCAGGCCCCACCCTGGGCCACATGTTGCGTGGCAGGACTGGGGCCCTCAGGCGATGAGCAGGGAAGTCCTCCTGGGTGTCGGCAGCAGCAGTTGTTATAGGCCTGTTAGGCCCCACCCTGGGCCACATGTTGCGTGGCAACACCGGGGCCCTCAGGCGCGGAGCAGGGAAGTCCTCCTGGGTGTCAGCCACACCAGCAATTCTTACAGGTCTCTCAGGCCCCTCCCTAGGCAAGGTGTTGCGTGGCAGGACTGGGGCCCTCAGGCACTGAGCAGGGAAGTCCTCCTGCGTGTCAGCCGCTGCAGGAATTCTTAAAGGCCTGTCAGGCCCCGCCCTAGGCCACATGTTGCGTGGCAGCACTGGGGCCCTCAGGCGCTGAGCTGGGAAGTCCTCCTGGGTGTCAGCCACTGCAGCAGGTCTTATAGGCCTGTCAGGCCCCATCCTGGGCCACATGTTGCGTGGCAGGACTGGGGCCCTCAGGCGCTGGGCAGCGAAGTCCTCCTTGGTGTCAGCTGCTGCAGCAGTTCTTATAAGCCTGTCAGGCCCCACCCTGGGCCACATGTTGCGTGGCAGCACTGGGGCCCTCAGGCGCTGAGCTGGGAAGTCCACCTGGGTGTCAGCCACTGCAGCAGTTCTTAAAGGCCTGTCAGGCCCCATCCTGGGCCACATGTTGCGTGGCAGGACTGGGGCCCTCAGGCGCTGGGCAGCGAAGTCCTCCTTGGTGTCAGCTGCTGCAGCAGTTCTTATAAGCCTGTCAGGCCCCACCCTGGGCCACATGTTGCGTGGCAGCACTGGGGCCCTCAGGCGCTGAGCTGGGAAGTCCTCCTGGGTGTCAGCCACTGCAGCAATTCTTAAAGGCCTGTCAGGCCCCATCCTGGGCCACATGTTGCGTGGCAGGACTGGGGCCCTCAGGCGCTGAGCAGCGAAGTCCTCCTGGGTGTCAGCCGCTGCAGAAGTTCTTATAGGCCTGTCACGCTCCGCCCTGGGCCACATGTTGCATGGCAGGACTGGGGCCCTCAGGCGCTGAGCAGGGAAGTGCTCCTGGATGTCAGCCGCAGCAGCAAATCTTATAGGTCTCTCGGGCCCCTTCTTGGGCCAGGTGTTGCGTGGCAGGACTGGGGCCCTCAGGCGCTGAGCAGGGCCGTCCTCCTGGGTGTCACCCGCAGCAGCAATTCTTATAGGTATCTCAGGCCCCTCCCTGTGCCAGGTGTTGGGTGGCAGGACTGGGGCCCTCAGGCACTGGAAAGGGGAGTCATTCTGGGTGGCAGCAGTTCTTATAAGCTTGTCAGGCCCCGCCCTGGGCCAGGTGTTACATGGCAGGACTGGGGCCCTCAGGCGCTGAGCAGGGAAGTGCTCCTGGATGTCAGCCGCAGCAGCAAATCTTATAGGTCTCTCGGGCCCCTCCTTGGGCCAGGTGTTGCGTGGCAGGACTGGGGCCCTCAGGCGCTGAGCAGGGATGTCCTCCTGGGTGTCAGCTGCAGCAGCAGTTCTTATAGGTCTCTCATGCCCCTCCCTGGGCCAGGTGTTGTGTGGCAGGACTGGGGCCCTCCGGCGCTGAGCAGGGAAGTCCTCCTGGGTGTCAGCTGCAGCAGCAGTTCTTATAGGTCTCTCAGGCCCCTCCTTGGGCCACATGTTGCGTGGCAGGACTGGGGCCCTCCGGCGCTGAACAGGGGAGTCCTGCTCAGCACATCCAGATTGCTCTGCCAGTCTGGAGCCCGTCAGCCAGATACCATCAAAAGTTGGGAGCCTTCCCCCCTCTCTTGCGCGTGGTGGCAAAAGCTCATTGGATTCTTGGCACTCACTCAGGGTCTGTATTTCCTTGGGGAATAGAGACATAGCTTTTAGAAATATGGTTTATTCACCTATTTACAGCTTTAATCTTTATATAAAGAGTTCAAATCTTGCAACATGGTCATTTTAAGAGGGCTTGTATGCCATTGAAGTGTAGCCGTGGAATCTATGACACCTCTTCCAGCCAGCCTGCAGCAGTCCTATCCATCATGGATTCCAGCCCTTCCTGCTGCTTCTTCCTAGTAAGCCTTGCTCAAAACTCTCTTTTCCTGTCACCTCACACCCAGTTACCCTGACAACCTTCCAAACCAAGTCTCTATTCACACCTCAGGAAAAGGGGAAGGACAGTTCTCTTGATTGCCAATGTCCCTCAATGATCCTGTATTGTTCCTTAATGGTCCTAAGTTGGCCAGGTCATTTTGAATAGGCTACTGTCAACTTTTCCCTTTTCTTGCCAGGAATCCTGTTCAGAATAAGGGAATTTCCCTTTTAAAAAGGGAAACATTGACACCTATGCTCAGGAATTTTTCTGCAGCTTCAATTCTCACTTCATGTCTGAGATACTGTATTTTTCGCCCCATAGGGCACAGCGGCCCATAGGGCACATCTAGGGTTTTTTTGGGGGGGGAATAAAGAAAAAAAATTATTTTCCCCCCAGGCACGGGGCTGGGGCAGGGGAAGCCCAAGCTTCCCCCGACCCCAGCCCCCAGAACAGGCTGCTATCCGCAAGCCTAGGGAGCCGGTGGGAAGTCATGCTAGTCTCCCCAGGCTTGCGGATATCTGCCCGAAGCCCACGGCGTGCTGGTCAGCGCGCCCCAGGCTTCGGAATGCAGGCTGCTATCTGCAAGCCTAGGGAGCCTGGCAGGAACTCCCGCGGGCTCCCAAGGCTTGCAGATAGCTTCCTGAAGCCTGGAGAGCGAGAGGGGTCAGTGCGCACCAACCCCTCTCGCTCTCCAGGCTTCAGCAAAAGCCTGCATTCGCCCCATAGGATGCACACATATTTTCCCTTCATTTTTGGAGGGGGGGAGTGTGTCCTATAGGGCGAAAAATACGGTAATAAAAAACCCTGCCATTTATTATTCTAGGGTTTTAAAGGGTTTAGGGGTGTCCTCCAAAAAATCAAATATGATGGCAGTGGGATTGTCTCAGCCCTCACCCCTGAAGCAATTTCCCCTTTTACCCCTCCCCACCCCTCTTCCCTTCTGCTGCTGTTTCTGCTGGCATGAACAGCAGGACTTTGTGGCTTAGGGCCCTCATATTTACAGGACTGTCTCTCCTGGTATGCCCCGCAGAGGACCTTAAGGTCCATGAATAATCATAATTTAGAGATCCACCAGGGCTAGGGCCTTCACAGTGATGGCTCCGACCTGGTAGAATGCTCTGTTCCATAAGACCAGAGCCCTGCAGGATTTAACTTCCTTCTGCAGAGCCTGTAAGACAGAGCTATTCCACCTGGCTTTCAATTTAAACCTAGCCTGATTTTTTATTCCCCTTCCTTCCCTCCCTTTCCCCTTTTTATGAAGATTACCCACTCTGGGATCCCACAGCTAATTCTCCCCTGGTCTCCTCGCTGCCCCAAATAGGACTAATTTAGCCAGTTAGCCCTGGTGATCATCTAATGTTTATTGGATGGATTTTCACCCTAAATTGATTTTTGAATTCTGAATTTATTGTTCATGTTTTATACAGTATTTTATGCTGTTTTTTGTTGCATCAATTAAGTGTTTTAAATTTGTTGTTAGCTGCCCTGAGCCCAGTTTTCTGAACCAGGAGGAATGGGGTATAAATAAAAATTTATTTATATTATTTATAGGACTGCAAATCCAGTGGTGGCCCTGCCATTTCATCAAGCTCTGAAGCTCCCTTTGGATTGCAGTGTGGAGAAGTTACAAAGGCCACATGCATAGCCTCTGGAGTGATGTCAGAGAAGGTGAATGCATCCTTCCATCAATACGATGGCATTTCTAACATCAAACAACTTCAAAACAGGGAATTAAGGATGGGCAAAGCACTACAGAGGTATTATTTGCATAGAATTCTAAAGAGCTGGAAAAGTTACTACAGCTAACACAGACCATCTCAACAATGATATATATACGATATACGATATCTTTATTGTCATTGTCCCATGCAGAACAATGAAATTGAAAACTACATAAAACTACCACAAAACTACATAAAACATTCTAAAACCCCTAAAAACTCTAAAACCCCATTTTAAAACACACTATACTATAGAGAACCCTTATGCTGCGTTCAGAACCAGAATTGCATTTGCGTAGAAACAACAAAATGTGCAAGTTAAGTCACTGAAAACACTGTTAAACTTTCATTTTCTCCTTGCAAAGAACAAAGAAGCACCCAAGTGCTTGACATAGTCTACAGTGATTTATGTGGTGGAATGAATGTTCACTCATTGGGGAAGAATGAGTACATATTAATATTTCTCAGTGGCTTTTCAAAATACAGTATTGTGTAGCATATTTTCTCAAGGAACACTGGCTGTAAATGTTCCAGAAATACCTTGCCATGGTGCAGAACAAGTTCCAGAGAAAGCCAGCTATTCTGATGACTGACAGTGGGGGTCAGTAGGGTTCAAACAATATGGAAACTCTCCTAGGAAAGGAGGAGACTAAGCATGTTCCAAGCGTTCCTTCCACCCCACAACAGAACTCAGTAGCAGAAAGAAAGTTTAGATCCATCATGAAGATGAAAAGGTGCATGTTAAAATATGCATCTCTACCCCAGTGCATGTGGGGAGATGCAGCAGGGATTGCAGTGAATCTCCAGAACAGATTGCCAGAAAAAGGGAGCAAAACTCAAACCTTTTGAGCTTTGGCATGAGAGAACTCCCAATCTGTTACACATACATGTATTTGGAACTGGAGGAAAAGGCTACAAAATTATGGATCTGAAAACAGGATTTCAGCTCAAAACACATGGATAATTCTATGAACAGAGTAAGGATGACACAAGAGGAAGTGTTGTTGACTTCTCTAAGCAATCAGAAGAAGAAACACAAGACCTAATGTATGTGGGAATGTTAAAGAAGCTGGGGGGGGGTTATATTGTTTTGATATAATCCCTCCTCACTCACGCTAGTGAGCAAACAGCAGAGCACGTTCTCTTTGCAACTTATTGGAAGAAAGTTGATGATTCGTTACAATTCTTTAATTAAGCAATCCAGTCTGGTTTGTCCAGTCTGAATTGTTCCTGGTAAGATTCCCCATTTCCCCCTCTTAAAATAATAACACAACACAGTCTTCTTTAAACATAAGAACAAAGTTTTACTCACATTCAGTTCATAGCAGTCATCTGAAGGCCGGCTTTATCTTGTGGTTACAGTGAAAAGAAGTCTGAGCTACATCTCCGACTTTCTGCTTGTGAAGCTTGAGCCATGTGCTGCCTAAGAGTCCAAGTGTAAGAGAGTAAGAGTCCAATAGTCCAAGAGTAAGAGCTGGTTGTGTGGCTAGCCCTTTTATTTGGTCACACAGGGTGGGGGAAGTTCCAGAGCAGGTATGATGGGAAGTCCTCCCTGTCTGGAGCCACATTCCTCTGTGTTTCCATTCTAGGCAACAGGAAAATGTTGTACTTGACTGCTCAAGTAATAATACATCCCACAAAGTGTTTGTACACCAAGTGCAAAATTGGACAATTTTTACGTTCTTGCCTCTGTTGAGGACTTTATTGTTGCCGTGGTCGATGATAGAGATTGCATACAGGATGTGAAACATTTAAGCAAGGATGTGGAGGTCAAGGAACTAGGAAAGATCTTGTACAATCTAGGAATCAAAGTTCAGAGAGAAAAAGGTGGTTCTTTTCTTGTAAGTCAAAAGCAGAAGGTTGCTGAACTGATTGGCAATCTCGAGATGCAAAAAGCACATCTAGTCGCCACACCCATTAACACTGACTTCTCAAAGAATCTAGAGGATTCAAAGTCTTTGCCTGACAACAATAAATACAGGTCAGCAATAGATAGACTTATACCTGGCCACAAGCTGCAGACTGGACATAGCCAATGCAGTGGGAATTCTATGCAGAATGGTAAATGCTTCCACTGAACATTACTGGGTGGGTGTGAAAACAGCAGTTTCCTATCTTAAAGGTGTGGAAATGCTGAATCCACCAAAAATACTCAACTCTGAGCCCCATAACCCTTTGTGGGAATGTTGAGGATAGTAGGAGAGGATATATGGATTAAATATTATCCTTCCTCACTCAAGCTAGTGAGCTAGTAGCAGAGCACATTCCCTTATACATAGCAGGAAGCGACCGTATTTTTCGCTCTATAAGATGCACTTCCCCCTCCTAAAAAGTAAGGGGAAATGTGTGTGCGTCTTATGGAGCGAATGCAGGCTGCACAGCTATCCCAGAAGCCAGAAGAGCAAGAGGCATCAGTGCGCACCGATCCCTCTTGCTCTCCTGGCTTCAGCGATAGCCCCACAAAGCCTCCTTAGCACAGCTGGAGTGCTCCTGCCTCTTCGCCCAAGTGGCTTTGTGTTGCTTTCTTGTTTATTGTTTTCCTCCTCTAAAAACTAGTTGCGTCTTATGGTCAGGTGTGTCTTCTGGAGCGAAAAATACAGTAGTTGATAGATTCATTAGAAACATTTGAGTTAGGCAATCCAGTCTGGCTTGGGGTGCAGTATCACTATGTACATGAGGCCGTTCCAGATGGATTTGTGGAGTTGGCTTCAGGGGTGTCTTACCCATAGAGGCTAATGGCACAGGGCGCCAGGGTGCCAAGTTCTGGAGGGTGCCAAGAGGTGGAGTCTGGACACGGCGCCTCCCAGCATCAGCTCACCGCCCTTGCCCGCCTCCGCCATGCTGCACCAAAACAGTGCTGTACCCGGAGCCTCCGCCTGCAGTGGCCACCATGGCACAAAGCAGCCAGCTGAGCCAGGAGTCGCCATGTCCAGCCTCCACCTCTTCTCCACCAGAGGATCTGCCCTCCAGCCGCTGCCTGCCTCCTCCAGCCCCGCAAACCTGGGCACAGCGCCGACAGTGCCGTCCTCCCTAAAAAAGGTCAGCAACTCTGGGAAATGGGGGGGGGGGGGAATCTTTGCACCACGGCGTCAGATATGCTTAATACGGCCCTGATTGGCTTGTAACCACAAAAGAGAGATGGCTGCAGATATCCTGACCAAGCCTCTACCAAGAGACAGTTTGCAGAATGTTTGAGTGAAGATGAGTTTCTGGGTGGTTTCATAAAAGTGTATATGAATGTATGTTGTTTTGCTTGAGAAGGGGTGTGTAGGATATTTACAATGCAGTCAAAAAAACAATTCATATTTGCTAGATAGGCACATGATAGGAGCTGAAGAGAATTTGGAGCTCACAGATATTTCCTGTAAGTTTGCTAGAGAGAACTGTGAGAGCCACTTCCACTGTGCCCTGTCAGGGGGCAGGCGTAACCATGTATAAACTCATTGCCAAGGCAAAAATGTGAGAACATCTGCCTGTCTGGGCTCCATTGCTCAGACACCACCTTAATCTAGACTAAAGTAGGTCTAAAGCTGCTGTATCTCTTACTCATCAACAAATATTCTGAGTAAATAATTGTTATTTTTACCTTTTCCAATTTAATATGTATGATTATTGTTTTAAAGGAGAGGGGGAGGACCAAGATAATCCAATCGCTTTACAGCATCCTGGATTACTTAATCTAAGAGGCTAAAACTAACCAATCTAAGATTCCCTTTTAATCTGCAATGTGATGCACTCTTCTGAATTCACAAACGTGACAAAGGAAGGATAATATCTAATAAATACATATTCTCCTACCATCTATACACATGTCTATATTTCCGAGGTAATCTTCTCAACGGTCTAACGGCTTCTCTTGTTACAAAGTTAGAGCTACCATTTACCTCTAATTTGAATCCATAAGTTTGGATCCTACCCTCTGGAGAAACAAAAAATGAGCTTGCACCATCGTGCATCCCTTCAGACATCTGTTCAGATATTTGAAGACAGCCCAAGTAATTGCCAAAGATTTGGATGGTGCTACCTACCCAGTAAGTAGAAGATGTCAGTGGCGTAGCGTGGGTTGTCAGCACCCGGGGCAAGGCAAGTAATTTGCGCCCCCTAACCCATGGATTTGCGCCCCCTAACCCGTGGATTTGCGCCCCCTAACCCTAACCCCCAGATGTTGCACCCGGTGCGGCCGGCCCCCCTGCACCCCCCACGCTACGCCACTGGAAGATGTGCATGAAAGAGAGCCAGGATCCAGTCCAATTTGGTACAGTACTGATTTCTAAGTGTTCAGTGCATGTATTTATTTTATTTTTGTATTTCCTAGATTTGAATCCTGTGTTACTTCAAGGAGTTGAAAGCTTAGTTCCTGTTTTGCAGGAGATTGGACTAAATGACCCTCGAAGTCCCTTCCAACTCTACAATGCTATGATTCTACATAATTCGCTCCACCTCAGTTCTACTCTCACAACAACCCCTCAAAGTAGGTTAGATTGAGAGAAACTGCCTCAAGGTCACGGGCAAGCAGGGATTTGACCCTGGTATTCCTAGACCAGCACTCTGACCATTGCACCATACTACCCCTCAAGAAGCGCCTCTGAACAATAGAGACTTCTGTGTGCTCCTGCCTCGGAGCCAGCTGTTTCTAAAGAGTGATGCGTCTAGAAGGAGCAGTTATTGCGAGCAAATATTCACCGGCTCCGTTTTTGTTTGTCTGTTTACTTCTAATTCAAATGGGGGTTATGGCTGTTACTACTGAGGAAGCTTGGGTGGGCTCGAGCGGATAGCCCCCCAGGAATCGACAGGAGATGGGGAAATTGTCCGAGCGCATCAAGAGCTTCTTCATTCGACTTCTGAAGCTATTGGCACACACTTCCATCGGGGAGGGAGCGTTTCGATGCCTCTAAACCCAACCAGCTCTCCATACTAGAGCACCTGCGTCGAAGGCGCAAGGTCTCTGGTTCAATTCCCGGGAGGGCGGGAATGTTCCACCCAGGGCCCCCCTTTGAAAGCCCAGAGAAGAATTGCCGGATAGCGGAGAGAACACCCAGGTAGATCGACCAAGGATCTGGCCCTCCGTGTAAACTTGCTTTCTGCACGGGACACCTGTGCGGCCAGAATCGGGGCCGCCCCAGCGGATACGGCGCCCATGCAGCCTTTATGAGAGGAAGTTTGATACCGAGTCGTTGTCTCTGACTGGCTGCGCTTGAGTGGGACGGACCTGTCCGTGTGGGGCGGGTTAGACCAGCCAGGCAGACTTCGCTTGCTGGAGAGAGTCGGTCAGTCAGTTCTTCGAGGTGAGCCCAGCTGTGAGTTGCGCCGCCATGAAGTGTGTTCTGCTCTTCGCTCTTCTGCTGCTGCTGCGCCTTCTGCCTTGGGGCAAGACCCAGATCGCGGTCCCTACTCCCAACAAAGACGCCCGGCCGCTGAGCGAGACCAATGGATCGACGTGCGCCAAGTGGCTGTACGGGATGGAGCCGCCGCAGGTGGAAGCTTTCCAGTGCGCGGGGCAACCCGACGGCGCCGAAGTCAAGTTCTGCTGCGGGACCTGCGACCAGACGCGCGATTGCTCCTTCGAAGAGCTCGCCGAGGGCTCCCCAGCGCGCCCCACCGACGGGAAACCGGAGCCGTGCCCTCCAGTGCAATGTAAGGCAGCCACCTACTTTCGCATCTTTTGGCACCTCCGAGGGACACTACTTGAGCCTCATAGGCGTAGCCAGTATTTTTGTTAGGGGGCGCAGACCTCAGATTTGTTATTATTTGTATTAATTTCGATTAATTGGGGAGGCAGCTGCCCCTGGGGCCCCTTGGCTGCGCCCATTGTGCGCCTCATTCTGAAAGCGAAACTGCTGCTTTCTCTTTTTTGGACATGGGTCTCCCGCTCCCCTTTCGGTCTATTTATGTCTTCCCCGCTCATGATCTTGCGGTGAAGCGCAGAGGTGTACACTGGACGAGGAGAGCACCTTCGGTACCCCTTTCGCCTCTCCAAGAAGGCTGCGCGTTATCGCTTGGGAAGGGTGGCTGGGAACGGGAACTCCATTTGGGCGAAGTCCAGTGCGCAGAAGACTTGCGGGGAGGGCAAGAAGGGCTTCGAAGGTGCTTCAGGGGGGTCGCGTGGGCCCAGTCTTAGGCTGCGCTAAGACGCCTTATGGTGCTGTGAAAAATTCGTTGGTTTTTAACGCGGCTGAAGACTCTAGGTTGGCACGGACGGGCAAGATTTGTATGGGGGCGGGCGGGAATTCTCCCAACGAAGTCCAGGGTTCCTGTTTTCTAGGTTGCTTCGGTGCAGGGACATTTGTCCCAGGGAGTCTTCTCAGCCGAGAGCAGTCAGGCTCGATTAAGGATATTGACTCCTGAAGTTAGAGATGGGGGAAATTGTTGCAGTGTGAGATACTTTGTCTAAAGATGCTAGCCATACCACCCCTCTCCAGATTTTTGGTTAAAATCCCTCGCTCCATTCCTGGAGAGTCCAGTTTGTCCCGTTGAGCAGAACAATCGAGCAAATGGGTAGCAGAACAAGCATTGATCAATATCTTTCTTTTGTTTCAGACTGGCTGTTGGTGACCTTTTTTTGTGTTGGAGTTCTTGCTACTGTGATATTCTACTGGGGGTTTTACCGCCCTTGCAGAAGATTCTGGCTTACGGAGACAGTCACCTTTGAAGTACCAGAGGAGATCGAGGGAGAGAGCGGCTCTTCTGTGAAACCCCGTGAAACCTACACCAGATTGGATCAGCTATTGCCTGTTGGTGCACTGGGTCCTCCAAGTCTCCATGACGGTCCTGCTTCTACCAGCGATGCCCCCAGTGTGCAGCCTCCAGCTCCCCCCAGCAATGCCCCCAGTGAGCAGCCTCCAGCTCCCCCCAGCAATGCCCCCAGTGTGCCGCCTCCAGCTCCCCCCAGCGATGCCCCCAGTGTGAAGCCTCCAGCTCCCCCCAGCAATGCCCCCAGTGTGAAACCTCCAGCTCCCCCCAGCGATGCCCCCAGTGTGCCGCCTCCAGCTCCCCCCAGCAATGCCCCCATGGTGAAGCCTCCACCTCCCCCCAGCAAAGCACCCAGTGTGAAGCCTCCACCTCCCCCCAGCAAAGCACCCAGTGTGAAGCCTCCACCTCCCCCCAGCAATGCCCCCAGTGTGCAGCCTCCAGCTCCCCCCAGCAATGCCCCCAGTGTGCAGCCTCCAGCTCTCCCCAGCAATGCCCCCAGTGTGCACCCTCCAGCTCGGATGCCTGGGAATGTGGCCGTCGTGTGGTTTTCAACAGGACTTGTCCCAATTCGGATGGAATCTCCTCCCCCACAGCGGAACCGGGGCCGCCGAAGACCCCTGACTCGCCCCGAAAACTAGGAGATCCTTCTCTCAGTGAAGTGCTTAGGATTCCCTGCCAAAGCAGAGTAGCTTGATAAGCAGCATGCTTTGTAGAATCAGGGACTGCAGAAGAAATGAGGCAAATTATCAATAAAAATGTGTGTTTTTCAACCTGGTCTCTTCAATTCCTGCTTTCCATCTTCTGATTAAATTTGCAGCTTGTACTTGATATGTTGTGGCCCAAGGTTTAGCTGCCTCCATTAGATCTGTAGCCCTGATTAGAACCCACAGATTAAATTCAATTTGCTTTCTATTATGCTTATATTTTATCCTTCCTCCAAGGAGCCTTGTAGGTTAGATGGCGAGGTTGTGAGTGTCCTGATGGCCCAAGGAGTGCCATGGAACAGGAGGGATTTGAACCCTGCTCTCCCCATCCTTAGTCCAACACTCTTGCCACTACCCTATACTTTGTTGTAATAAGGTGTTTTTATCATTATGTCACGTGCTTTAAGTGTGCATTTAAAGTGCACTGAAAAGCTTGTTGTGGCTCAGCATGTTGCATCACTTTGTTTGTTTGACTTTTGCTATTGGAGGCTTGTTACCTGCTCTATATTGGCACAAGCCGGGGGGTATGTCTTATGGGAGGGTATTTTTTTCTTTTGCCATATGATAGTCTCTGAGGTTTCCTTAATCTTTCATTGTATAACCATTTCTGTGTATGACTCCTGCAGAGGCAAATCAGGAAAGCCCGGATGGGTCCTGAATCATTTGCTTCTTGAATGCATAGAATCATGTTTGTATCATTTGTCAATGTATCCATCAAATAATCAATAAAAATGTGTTTTTTGCAACCTGGTCTCTTCAATTCTAGTTTTCCATCTTCTGATAAATTCTATTGCATCTGGGATTTGATATGATGTGGCCCAGCAGTATAACTGCCTTCATTAGATCTCTAGCCCTGATTAGCTCCTAAAGATGCAATTCTATTTGCTTTCTATTATGCTTATATTTTACACTTCCTCCAAGGAGCCTTGTAGGTTGGATGGCGAGACAGTGAGTGTCCTGATCTTGCCCAAGGAGTGCCATGGAGAAGGAGGGATTTGAACCCTGCTCTCCCCATCCCTAGTCCAACACTATCACCACTAACCTATACTTGATTAAAGACCCTAAACCAGCGGTTCTCAACCTGTGGGTCCCCAGGTGTTGTTGGACTACAACTCCCATCATCCCTGAGCTCTGGCCTTGCTAGCTAGGGATGAAGGGAGTTGTAGTTCAACATCTTCTGGGGACCCACAGGTTGAGAAAGACTGCCCTAAATAGTCACAGGTCACCATGGTAATTGTCTCAGGCAAAGATTGTAGGCTGGCTTGTGGAACTGGTGGGAGGGTCTTGCGTGCTCTCTCTCTCTGCGCCCTTCTTACCCTTCACAAATAACCCAGAGGTGCATTTTAAATAAAAGCACACCTTCTACTCACATAAAAACACCAGGCAGGCCCCACAAATAACCCAGAGATGCATTTTAAATAAAAGGACACATTCTACTCATCTAAAAACACACTGATTCCCGGACAATCCATGGGCAAGATTGAGAAGGCAATTGGGCCGCATCTGGCCCACAGGCCTTAGGTTGCCTATCCCTGCCCTAAACAGTCACAGGTCACCCTGGTGATTGTCTCAGGCAAAGATTGTAGGTTGGCTTGTGGAACTGGTGGGAGGGTTTTGGGTGCTCTCGCCCTTAATGTTCCTGTTTCTCTCTCTCTGCTCCCTCCTTGCCCTCCATGAGGTGGGGCCTTAGGATACTGATAGGCAGCTCACCCCACTTTTCAGGGAGCAGAATGTTTTAAATCTCCCCTCCCTCTTCCACAATTCTGATGGAAGTACCCCCCCCCTCAAAGCTTCAGTCATCATGGGAATCATGGGGAGGGAAGATTCAACCAGCTGAGGTAGCATCACTCAGCAAGGGGAAAGAGATGGGGGGAGGAGGGGGGAAGAGAAGCGTGAAGCATCTCTGATTCTACCCTCTGCTGAGAGATTACTCCAAGAGAATCCAGCTGTTGATGGGAGAAAGGTGGCCCACTCCTCTTCTCCCTGCCACACTTTATTCAAGTCTATAGCACTGTGTGTTGGCAGGGCGCAAGCACAGCATGGGGGCATTCCAAACCTCAGCCAGGGGAGCATCACGGCTTAACAGAGCAGCACATCCAAATTGCTCTGCCAGTCTGGAGCCCATGTCAGGGCAGATACCATCATATGATGAAGCAATTTGCCCCCTCTGGCCCCTCCCCTTCTGCTGCTGTTCCTGCTGGCATGAGCAGCAGGACTGCAAATCCAGTGGTGGCCCTGCCATTTCCTCAAGCTCTGAATCTCCCTTTGGATTGCAGAGTGGAGAAGTTACAAAGGCCACATGCATAGCCTCTTCACCTATAATGCCTAGTAAAAAGCCTTCTGGTTTTTTTTAACAAATGTATTTTTAAACATTTTCTTATGTTCATTATATATCATTTCCAAGAAAGCCTTTACCAATGTACATGTCCACCACATATGGTAAAAAGTATTCTCTTTCTCTTTACATTTCCAACACAGTTTAGAACTTGTTTTGTACATTTTAGCAATTTTATTTGGGGTTAGATACCAATGGTACATCATTTTCATATAATTTTCTTTCAACTAACAGCAGGCAGTAAATTTTATTTCCACTTTCCATAACTTTTCCCAGGATGAAAGTTGGATATTATATCCAAAGTCTCTAGCCCAATCTTGATCAAGATCTCAATGGGACAGAGAGCCCATGGTTTGCATTCACCCCAAGCATCTCAACTCAGAGTAAGAAGTGGATATTATCACATTATGTTGCTTGTGGGTTCAGCACCACTCATTCAGGAAAGCTTTTGGAAGCCTACAAAAATAAATTCCTGTTATCAAAATGCCAGCCTATATCCCTTCCCACAATTTAGTACAGATCTACCTTTTTCAAGAGGAAAAACAATAAGTTAAGAAAGTCTAACGCCAATGACCTTTTTTGACATGCCAGGGACCCATTGCAACATTAAACCCTCGAGTGGGAACATCCTCTAGTGCACTCCTGACCCCCTGCCTTCCAGTACACCACCTTTGGCAAGCCTAATGTGAGACCTCCTCTTAGCCTCCTCACTCCACTTCATAGGCCATTCTTACCAGGGACAGGCCCTCCTGCTCCCTTGCCAGAGGCAAAATGGAATAGTGCCATCTCACTCGGCCACTGGCTCTTCACTGTCCCACTAAGGGTGAGGCTGCATGGCTGCAGCATCAGCTTCTGGGTTCAGGGGTGGGAGAAGTGGTAGCAGGTTCCGGGTTCCAGCAAGATCTCTGAACTCACCTGCCTGGGTGTGAACTCCACTGAAAAGAGGGGACTTCCCACTACAAAATATACTTAGAATGCACACTTGTGCAAAGGCAGATAGTCCTTTAATAATATGATATCTTCACTCAGAAGCAGTTCTGAAATGGGTCTCCTAGTTGTATATGGTTACAGCCCAGTGGTATCCGTTTCTGCTCAATGATTTTAATGGTGCTTATTTCTATGGAAGTGAAAGAAGCACATAGAATCATACACTGCCGGAGGAACGGGGATGTGGAGGGAATGCACCACCCCCGGCACCACTATTCTGGTAGGGTGCCATTGCGGCGTCCCGCCCCCCCCCCCCGACATGTGTTGTAAACCCCCACGTGTGCCGGGCGCTACGCCCCCACAGACGGCACGCCACACCCCCGCCTGCTCTCCACCCCTGGTAGCGGAGCATGCAGCTTTGCCCCTGGAATCCTATGAATCAGCCGGGACCCTGTGATTATCATCTGAGGCCCTTCTTGGTGTGCCTCCTTCACAAGAGGTCTGGAGGGTGGCCTTTTTCTGCATGGCTGTCCATTTGTGGGATGCTCTCCCCAGGAAGGTTCACCTGCGGCCTTCCATACGTATCTTTAGGTGCCAGGAAAAAACATTTCTCTAGGGCCAGGCCTCTGGCTAATAAAACATTCTATGGCCTTTTAAACTGTGTGTTTGGGACAAGGGTTATTGGCTTGTGCGTTTTTCAGTATTTCGTGTTCTCATTTTGTATTTTTATGTTGTGAACTGCCTTTTGATCATTGAATGAATAACTGAATACCAGTCTAATAAATAATATAAATAACTAGAATCATAGGATTATAGAGTTGGAAGGGACCCCAAGGTTCATCTAGCCCAATCCCCTACAATGCGCATGCATGTTTACTCTGGAATAAGCTCAAAAGGTATGGTTAGGTTAAGGTGGCTGGGGGCCCTGGTGAAGTTCTCATAATAAGGCTACCGCTTCCCACAAAGTCAGATACAAATGTGATTCTTTTAGCCAAGTGCTTAATGACTCAGTATATCTTATCTTCAGAGTAAGCGTATGTTGGCTGTTAGCAGTTATGTGCTTGCTTCTGAACTAGTTGAAACAATCTGGAGCTGGCATACCCCCACAAACCTGGGCCAGAGGTGAGATAATTCTCCAATTCAGCCTCTTTTTTTGTTTCTATTGGCAGAGAATGTTCGGAAGAGAAAGAGCCATCTGCAAAGGCTTCCCAGTTTTTGGAATCATTCAGTGGCCCATATTTAAAGATCTATGTTGGGACTTGCATCCTAACCTGCTGCTTCTCATTGGAAGAGTCTCATATAGGTCACCCTTGATGCCCTGCCAAAGGCAAGCCATCAGTGCCTGTGAGGTGCCTCAATTACCATGGCAACATGAGAAATGGCCTTTTTTGCAGTGACTCCCTGCTTCTGGAATGCTATCCCAAGGGAGGCTTGCCTGGCACCATGATTTATCTCTATCTCTATCATCTCTATCTCTATCTCTATCTCTATCTCTATCTCTATCTCTATCTCTATCTCTATCTCTATCTCTATCTCTATCTCTATCTCTATCTCTCTCTCTCTCTCTCTCTCTCTCTCTATCTCTATCTCTATCTCTATCTCTATCTCTATCTCTATCTCTATCTCTATCTCTCTCTCTCTCTCTCTCTCTCTATCTCTATCTCTATCTCTATCTCTCTATCTCTCTATCTCTCTATCTCTCTATCTCTCTATCTCTATCCCTATCCCTATCCCTATCCCTATCCCTATCCCTATCCCTATCCCTATCCCTATCCCTATCCCTATCTCTATCCCTATCTCTAGGCCCCCAGCAAAAAATCCCCTCATAACCAGGCCTTTGTACTTCAATAATCTGTAGCCTTTTAGAAATGGGCAGGATGTTTTATGTATGGACATAGGCCGGGGGGGGCCAGGGGTAAGCTGCCCCCTGCCTACCTTCCCAACATAAAGCCCACCCCCTCATGTTTTAACGTATTTCTTTTTCCTATTGGTTTTGATGTCTCTTTGGTAGGGATGTCTGTCTGGCTTTAAATTGCTTTGGAATACTCTGGATAAATACTAAGAAATTCATATTCAATAATAATAATAATAATAATAATAATAATAATAATAATAATAATAATAATAATATTTCCCAAGCTGGCATGGGTGGTCAGCGTTATTCTACTTACGGCACTGCAGCTCCTTTGGAACAGAAGGAAAAGTGGCAACCTTGTGGATCTCAGAGATCAGAAGTGGAGAACGAGCCTTCCTCTTGTCACTGGACTACAGCTCCCATAAGCCCTGACCACTGATAATGCTGTCTGGGGATAATAGGAGTTGGAGTTCAACAACACAAGCTAATCATCCTTGGATGAAGGTCTACTGAATAAATGGCACAACTTCTCCGCGCTCTGTTATTGCACACTTAGATCAAGTTATTTTTCTTCTTATGTAAACCCTTTAGAGGACACTTGGTGATAAAAATAGATATATAAACTCTTTAAATAAATTGATAGGTTAAATAATGATACCTGCACTCACTTGGCAAATGCAGTAGACTAGGGTTTCTGCTGATCAAGTGGGCTGTGCTTTTAAGAGGAGTGCAATATCTAGACATTGCTAGGTGATGATACGTATCTTCACCTGGTGTTGTTAGTTAGTTAGTTAGTTTAAAATGTGTGAATCACAGGGTTAACTAAAGGCAGAGGAGTATGACTGGCCATCTCATTTGGGTCTTGCCTGCCACATCAAGTAAAACCTTGCTCTCATGATCTAGCAAGCAAGCCACATCTTTCACATCTCTTCTGGCACAAGGCTTTCCAATGGATTCGGTTCACCCATCCATTTGACACTCAACTCTCTAGCATTCTAATGTAATAAAGGGATATCACCACTGTTCCCTGTTCAAAATTATGGTCTCTCTCTCAATGACCCTCTCCCTAGTTTTTCTATTCCCCACAAAACATGGAATAGGCTCAGTCCTCATTGGGTTGTTGTAAAGAATGGAGTGCCTCTCAAAAAAAAAATCCCCTTTCACTTTTATTTTAGGTGGACTTAGATTATCTTTTCCTATTTTAAGTTTCCCTCTTAATGGGGAAATCACTCTCAGGCTGTTTAGTAAACAAGGTTTACTCACTTATCAAAGTCTTGTCACGATTTAACAGATACGTACAGTGGTACCTCTAGATGCGAACGGGATCCGTTCCAGAGCCCCGTTCTCATTTAGAAGCAAACGTAACCCGCGTCTGCACGTGCGTGGGTCACGTTTCAGCGCTTCTGCACATCTGCATGATGTCATTTTGAGCACCTGCACATGCGCAAGCGGCGAAACCTGGAAGTAACGCACTCCATTACTTCCGGGTTGCCGCGGAGCGCAACTCGAACACGCTCATCCCGAAGCACATTCAACCTGAGGTATGACTGTACAGTGATGAAAACCAGGAAGGCAATAATCTTTAAATGTTACAGATACCCATAGGTAAAGGTAAAGGGACCCCTGACCATTAGGTCCAGTTGTGAGCGACTCTGGGGTTGTGGCGCTCATCTCGCTTTATTGGCCGAGGGAGCCGGCTTACAGCTTCCGAGTCATGTGGTCAGCATGACTAAGCCGCTTCTGGTGAACCAGAGCAACGCACGGAAACGCCATTTACCTTCCCGCCGGATTGGTACCTATTTATCTACTTGCACTGGCATGCTTTCAAACTGCTAGGTTGGCAGGAGCAGGGACTGAGCAACGGGATTTGAACTGCCGACCTTCTGATCGGCAAGTACTAGGCTCTGCGGTTTAACCCAGAGCCACCCAAGTCCTTTACACATACCCATAGTCCAGTTCAAAATGAAGATTGGTCTTTGGGGGAGAGCAAAGATATGTTTTCCCCATCACAGGTAGGAAAAAGAGTGTGGTGATAGGAAGAAGTAGAGATTAAATTTCTCTTTCCCGCCACAAAAGTTTATAGGATGTGACATCATAGAGTCCTCTGTTTGCAACTATCTAGCAATCATGTGTTTGTGATTTGGCCACAAATTCTCCCACAAAACCCTTCTCAGGAAAACATTACATTGCATACCCAATTTTATTAAACTACCCAGAGTCCCATCTTAACTCAAAGGTTCTAGAAACTGTCTCTTGGTAGAGGTTTCATGAGAATATAAGCAGTCATTTTCTTGGTATGCCAGTAGGTCAACTCAACAAGTCTATTCTGGATCGCCTCATGTACCAAGTGGTACTTTATTTTGATACATTTGGTTATCGAGTGGAACTTCTCACTGTGTGTTCACTTCAAAGAGCTCTGGATGTCTTCCGTCAGTTAAAATGGCTTCTGTCAAACGAACACAAAGTCCTCAGTCAGTTGATCAAGACAGGCAAGCTCTCTGCATGCCCCTATAGCAGCTACATATTCAGATTCTGTGGAAGAAAGAGCTACACAATTTTGTTGATAACTGCCCCAGGAAACTGCCCCATTTCCATACCTAAAAACATAACCACTGTTGACTTATAGTCTTCAGTGTCCCCAGCCCAGTCAGCATCATCAGTGCAGGATTGCTGTCTGCTGGCAACTTAAGCTTACACTTCATAGTTCTTTCAGAGAACTGGCAACTCGTTTGACACCTGTTCAGTCCTTTTCAGTGGGAGCATTCATTTTCCTTCTAAGGATTCCCACTGCATTTATGATATCTGGTCTTGTAGTCTTGAAGTACCCACCTCCCCGCCCATACAAGGCTAAGGACTTACCCAGTGCCTAAACCGCCTAAGTTGTTGTGATTGCTATGAGGTAGGCTAGACCCTCAGGCCATAGCCAATTCGCCTGCTAGGTAAATTCCTGCCTGACCCCAAATACGGCGACCACTACTACCATAGCAAGGCCAATCAATAAGTGAAATGCAAAGCTGATGGAGTCGGTGGGTGGATTGATGCAACAAGGAGAGCTGGGTGCAGGGGGCTGGTGTGGGCAAATTAAATCCCCAGGGAGCGAACCTGAGGGAAGCCTGGTTGCTCCATCAGCCCCTCCCCACACAGTGTGCTCAGCCCTCTGAGCCAATCTGCCATTGACTAATTGAGCAACTGGCATAGAACTGAAACTCACACCCCAGCTGGGATTAACTCCCCAATGCCCAGCTCTCCTGTGTTCTGCGGATGAGTGGACTTATCAAGTACAGAGGTTTCCCTCTTGCTGACCTGTACTGGTTGTTGACAGGCAATAAATAGTTCAGATTCAACTTGATTCTTAAGATTAGAAAATCAGTGGCCATAAGTCTGGCAACAGAATGGTTTAAGACTGTCAAGTGACCTTCTGCTTCTGGCTTAGAAGGAATGATCCATCTTTCTCCCTTTCAATTTGGTTCCCTAGATATTAGGAGACTTTTCCAAGTTCTTTTTAGAAAACAAGTTTTAATTGAAGCTTTTTCAAAATGCCATAAAATAAAACAACCTAATCTAAACAAAAACAAAGGGAGAAAGAGAAAAGACAATACCAAAGGAAGAACAAAAGAAAAGTGGAAGGAAAAGTAAATAAGAGAAGAGGAGGAAAATTAAAAGGACTGCTGATTCTCTGTATGTAAGTTACATACAAAAAAATATTCAAAATATTCGCCCTAGAATAACACTCAACTGATCTACTTTCTGTTAGGCAATATTTTCCCTATTTTCAAAACCAAACAGATTAATTCATTTTCCTTTCCACACAAAAAGGCCAAAAGGGGTTCTCTAATTATGATTATTAATGCACGTCAGCGATAGTTTTTCCTCTGATCGAACATAGCAACATTGTCTGCAATGACTTCAACAATCATTCCTCCCTATTAAACAATAACAAGCCTTCCCATCTTTGTCTACACAATTCTCTCTGCTGTGATCATTCCACGTCCTAAAAGCCTGTTTCAGTCCATATAGCCCCTTCTGAAGCTTACATACTAAACAGGCTTCACTGGGTTTAACAAAACCCTTGGGCTGTTCCATGTAGATCTCCTCCTCTTAGATCTCCTCATGCAAAAATGCAATCTTAATGTCAATGTTCATTTCACACGCTAGCAAGGTTATGCTTAAAATTCTACAAGGCAGGCTTAAGCAGTATGTGGACCGAGAACTCCCAGAAGTGCAGAGGAACCAGAGACCAAATTGCAAACATGCGCTGGATTATGGAGAAAGCTAGAGAGTTCCAGAAAGACATCTACTTCTGCTTCATTGACTATGCAAAAGTCTTTGACTGTGTCGACCACAGCAAACTATGGCAAGTTCTTAAAGAAATGGGAGTGCTTGATCACCTCATCTGTCTCCTGAGAAATCTCTATGTGGGATAAGAAGCAACAGTTAGAACTGGATATGGAACAACTGATTGGTTCAAAATTGGGAAAGGAGTACGGCAAGGCTGTATATTGTCTCCCTGCTTATTTAACTTATATGCAGAATTCATCATGCGAAAGGCTGGGCTGGATGAATCCCAAGCTGGAATTAAGATCGTGGGAAGAAATATCAACAACCTCAGATATGCAGATGACACAACCTTGATGGCAGAAAGTGAGGAGGAATTAAATAACCTTTTAATGAGGGTAAAAGAGGAGACCGCAAAATATGGTCTGAAGCTCAACAGCAAAAAAACGAAGATCATGGCCACTGGGCCCATCACCTCCTGGCAAATAGAAGGGGAAGAAATGGAGGCAGTGAGAGATTTTACTTTCTTGGGCTCCATGATCACTGCTGACGGTGACAGCAGTCACGAAATTAAAAGACGCCTGCTCCTTGGGAGAAAGGCGATGGCAAACCTAGACAGCGTCTTAAAAAGCAGAGACATCACCTTGCCAACAAAGGTCCGGATAGTTAAAGCCATGGTTTGCCCAGTAGTGATGTATGGAAGTGAGAGCTGAACCATAAAGAAGGCTGATAGCAGAAGAATTGATGCTTTTGAATTATGGTCCTGGAGGAGACTCTTGAGAGTCCCATGGACTGCAAGAAGATCAAACCTCTCCATTCTTAAGGAAATCAGCCCTGAGTGCTCACTGGAAGGACAGATCATGAAGCTGAGGCTCCAATACTTTGGCCACCTCATGAGAAGAGAAGACTCCCTGGAAAAGACCCTGATGTTTGGAAAGATTGAGGGCACAAGAAGAAGGGGACGACAGAGGACGAGATGGTTGGATAGTGTTCTCGAAGCTACAAACATGAATCTGATCAAACTGCGGGAGGCAGTGGAAGACAGGAGTGCCTGGCATGCTCTAGTCCATGGGGTCACGAAGAGTCGGACATGACTAAACGACTAAACAACAAATGTCAATGTGCCTCACTTCCATTTTCTTTGAAATTTCTGTGCTTAAAGTGTTCTGATAGTTGTGTATCTGACTACAGGAGCAAAGGTTTCCTCACAGTCTTCTCTGTGATTTGCAAATAGCCATTCGTGACAACACTTGCTTTGAAGCGTTGAACTTCCCTTCTACACCTTGTTTTACTTAAAAAAACCATTTTCTGCCTATCACCCTCTTTCCAGGAAGTCGGTCAGTAAGGATTCAGATTTTTCTCTGGTGGGCTGCATCTATTTCTTCCTGCTCAGCATCCTTTGATAGCTAAGCTTCAGTGGCTGGCATCTGCTCTCTCTCTTCCCAGGTAGAAAGCTCTAGGGATTGTACAGATCTTGTGGTCTAGGAGAATTTTGGTGGCTGCCCAAAGAGTAAGGTTACCTTAACTTCCACCATAGAGCTTAAGTATGCTGATGACAACGTAGGATGTGCACACTCAGAGGATGACCTCCAAACCATCCTAAATATCTTTGCAGAAGCTTACGAAAAGCTTGGCCTATCGCTCTACATCCAAAAAACCAAAGTGCTTCACCAAAAAGTACAAAATAACCCCTCTGCAGCACCACAAATCCTACTCAATGGTTTAACGTTGGAAAATGTTGATCACTTCTCCTACTCGGCCAGTTATCTTTCCACAAGGGCCAACACTGATGCCGAAATCCAGCATCGCCTGAGCTCTGCGCATACAGCTTTCTCCCAATTGAAGTGCAGAGTGTTTGAGGACCGGGACATTCTCAGGAGAACCAAAATGCTTGTTTACAAAGCTATTGTACTACCAAACTTACTGTATGCTTGTCAAACATGGACCACTTATAAACACCATCTCTAGCTCCTTGAAAGATTCCATCAACGGTGTCTCCGAAAAAATTTACTCATCACTTGGGAAGACAGGCGAACTAATACTAGTGTACTGGAAGAAGCAAAGTTCACCAGTGTCAAAGCAATGATTCTTCAACATCAACTTTGTTGGACTGGTCATGTTGTGCGGATGCCTGATTATCGTCTTCCAAAGCAGTTACTCTATTCCAAACTTAAAAATGGAAAGTGTAATGCTGGTGGTCAACAAAAGAGGTTTAAAGACTGTCTCAAGGCTAATCTTTAAAAATGTAGTATAAACACCAACAATTGGGAAACACTTGCCTGTGAGTGCTCCAATTGGAGAACAGCCTTTACCAGAGGTGCCATGAGTTCTGAAGACACTCAAACTCAGGACACAAGGGAGAATCATGCTAAGAGGAAGGCATGCTTGGCAAATCCACACCATGATCAACTCTCACCCAGAAACCAATGCCCCCACTGTGGAAGGACATGTGGATCCAGAATTGGCCTCCACAGTCACTTACAGACTCATTGTTAAAACCGTGTTTATGGAAGACAATCTTACTCGGCTACAAGTGATCACAGGAGAAGAGGAGGAGAAGGAAGCCACTAGAAGCTTGACCCTCTGCTTCCACTTCCTCTTCATGGTTCCATCTGGATGCTGTGACAATAGGAAACAGATCTGGACTGACATACAGTGGTACCTCGGTTTATGAACTTAATCCGTTCCGGAAGTCCGTTCTTAAACCAAAACCATTCTTAGACCGAGACGTGCTTTCCCTAATGAGGCCTCCCACCACCAGACCAGCGCCCTTCCACAGTTCGGATTCTGTTTTTAGACCAAGGTAAAGGTCTCAAACTGGGACACTATTTCTGGTTTTGCAGAGTTTGTAAACCAAATCGCTCTTAAACCAGACTGTTCTTAAACCGAGTTACCACTGTACAGTATACCTGTTTTGGGAAGCACCCAAGAGCTTGGGATTCTTCCTCTGGTTGCTCAGAAAGATCTATTGCAGTTCCTCTCTTATCAGCTTTGCACCATTCATCAAAATGAACTACATGTCTCTCCCATCTTTAAGTCTAAAATTCTGTATCCTTTGCCTCCAGAAGCATATCCTACCACGATTCCTAGTTCTGCTCTGGAGTCTGGTTTTTGCCTATTGGAGGGGGTCACATATGTTCTTGCATGCCAAAGTTCAAAAGGTGAGTGTTATGGGAATGTTGTGGGTAGCAAGAGAGGATATATTTATTGATATTATCCTTCCTAACTCACGCTAGCAAGTTTCTTCATATAGCAGAATGTGTTCCCCTATTACACAGCAGGAAGCTGGTTGTAGACTAGTTAGAATCTCTTAAGTTCTATTATTCCTGGTTAAGATCCCTTGAATCCCTCCTAAAAGAATAAAGACACAACAGTCTTACTCATAAGTAACAAAAATAAGTTTATTCACGATCAGCACAGTGTGATTCCTGAAGGCAGGCTTAAGGCTTGAGGTTACAAATAAGTACAAATATCTCCCATATGCGAGATAACCCAGTCCAGCAGTGTAGTCCAGGTGAAGCAAGAAGCAGGCAGGACAAAAAAGAAATGGGGAAGAAGGGAGGTGGCTATGTGACTTGGCCTTTTACCAGGTCTGGAAAGGTCACACCCACCTACTTAGTCACATGCAAAAGAAGGATGCTCCAGCCAGGTGTAACAGGAAGTTCAGCTGGCTGGACCAACATCCCCTGCATGTCCACTCTAGCAAAATAGGTAATGTTGTACTTAACTGCACCAGTGGGTTACATCCCACAAGTGTGTAGCTCCCTTAGTAGGCAGTATGTTTTGGAGGTACACTGCAGTGGAAACTGTGTCTCCCCACATGTGTTTGGGGAGATTTGTATCACTTACCATGCATCTGAGAGAAAAAAATTCTATCTGCAACTGAGTTCTGTTGCAGGGTGTAGAGTGCACTCCTCAGCTGTGTAATGCCTTCCTCTTCCAAGAGGTTTCTCATGTGGTGTGAAGTGTACTCCACCATCATTGCTCATGAAAATTTTGGGTTTCCTCTGGAACTTGTTGTTCACCATGGTGAGGTATTTTCTGAACACCTCCATGGTTTCACATCTCTCCTTAAGAATATATGCAACATTTTATCTTGAGAAAGCATCTAAGAAAATTAGGTAAAGGGTAAAGGGACCCCTGACCATTAGGTCCAGTCGTGGCCGACTCTGGGGTTGCGGCGCTCATCTTGCCTTATTGGCTGAGGGAGCCGGCGTACAGCTTCCGGGTCATGTGGCCAGCATGACAAGGCCGCTTCTGGCGAACCAGAGCAGCGCACGAAAGGAAACGTCATTTACCTTCCCGCCAGAGCAGTACCTATTTATCTACTTGCACTTTGACGTGCTTTCGAACTGCTAGGTGGGCAGGAGCAGGGACCGAGCAATGGGAGCTCACCCCGTCACGGGGATTTGAACCGCTGACCTTCTGATCGGCAAGTCCTAGGCCCTGTGGGTTAGATGGGTTAGATGGTGCTTACTTTTCTATTGTATTTTCTATTCTATTCAGTGAAAAACATATATTAGTGTGTGAACAACATCAAGTACTCTGGTACTTTGCTCTATGCATGGAGGAAAAGAAGGTTTTACCATTTCCCAGTACAGTGGTGCCCCGCAAGACGAACGCCTCGCAAGACGGAAAACTCGCAAGACGAAAGGTTTTTCCGTTTTCGAGTTGCTTCGCAAGACGAATTTCCCTATGGGCTTGCTTCACAAGACGAAAACATATTGCAAGTTTGTTTCCTTTTTCGTAAAACCGTTAATACCCAGGGTGCATTGCTTGAAGAGGTGCAGTTGTGACTTGACTTTGAGGAGCAACACATTGCACGCGGTGTGGTGGCCTTTTTGAGCTTTTTAAAGTTTGCTGAATTTTTGAAGCTTTTCCAAAACTTCTTTTGCAGCTGTTTGGTAAGTTAAACTTTTAAAACTTTTTTTGGGGGGGTTGGATTTTGGGTTGGGTGTTTAGAATTCAAGGACTTGGTGTTGGGGAGAGGTTTGCAAGAATCTGGGAGCTTGTGTGTTTTTTTTAAAAAAAATTCTATGGTTTTCTGTGACCATTGGGCCATGTTGTTGTTTTTTTGAAAAAAATTCTGGGTTTTGAATTTCTGTGTGCTGGGTGGCTGGGGGAACAGCTGGGGAGGGGTTTGCAAGAATCTGGGAGCTTGTGTGGTTTTTTTGGAATTTTTATGATTTTCTGTGACCATTGGGCCATGTTGTTGTTGTTTTTGAAAAAGAAATCTGGGTTTTGAATTTCTGTGTGCTGGGTGGCTGGGGGAACAGCTGAGGAGGGGTTTGCAAGAATCTGGGAGCTTTTGTTGTTGTTTTTTGGGAATTTTTATGATTTTCTGTGACCATTGGGCCATGTTGTTGTTTTTTTTGAAAAAAAATTCTGGGTTTTGAATTTCTGTGTGCTTGGTGGCTGGGGGAACAGCTGAGGAGGGGTTTGCAAGAATCTGGGAGCTTGTGTGGATTGGGGTTTTTTTTGAATTTTTATGGTTTTCTGTGACCATTGGGCCATGTTGTTGTTTTTTTTTGAAAAATTTTCTGGGTTTGAATTTCTGTGTGCTGGGTGGCTGGGGGAACAGTTGAGGAGGGGTTTACAACAGTTGGGGAGGGGTTTGCAACAGTTGGGGAGGGGCTGGGGGAACAGTTGAGGTTTTTGAAGACTTTGGTGATTTTTAAAGCTTTCCCAAAACTTTTTTTGCAGCCATTTGAGCATTTTGAAGACTTTGGTGATTTGCAGCCATTTCGTAAGTTAAACTTTTAAAACTTTTGGGGGGGGTTTTGGATTTTGGGTTGGGTGTTTGGAATTCAAGGACTTGGTTGTGGGTTTGAATTGCTGATTTTTTTTCTTCTTTTTCTGAGTTTACGAAGGTAAGAACTGTGCTGCCATGGGACCCAAGAAGACTGCTGCTGCTGCGGAGGCCGGCGAGAGGAAGAAGGAGAAAGTGACGCTGGAAATGAAGAAGGAGATCATCTGGGAGCACGACAGTGGAATGCGTGTGACGGACCTCGCCAGGGAGTACGGCAGGAACCCATCGACCATCGGGACCATCCTGAAGATGAGGGAGAAGATCCTTGCGACTGATGCAGCCAAGGGAGTCACCAGGATCGTGAAGAACCGCCCAGCTGTTCTGGAGGAGGTCGAGAAGTTGCTCCTCATCTGGATAGAAGAGAAGCAGCGTGCAGGGGACACAGTGACTGAGGCCGTCATTTGTGAGAAGGCCAAGGCCTTGCACGCAGACCTCATCCGGGAACAGCCAGGAACCTCAGGTGAGCCAGAAGTCTTCAAGGCAAGCAGAGGCTGGTTTGACCGGTTCAAGGCAAGATCTGGAATCCACAGCGTGGACAGGCATGGAGAGGCTGCCAGTTCTGATGTTCCTGCGGCTGAAGACTTTGCAGCGGAGTTCCTGGAGGTTGTGAAGACGGAGGGCTACGTTCCACAGCAGGTCTTCAACTGCGACGAGACCGGGCTGTTTTGGAAGAGGATGCCCAAAAGGACTTTCATCACACAGGAGGAGGCCAAGTTGCCTGGCCACAAGCCCATGAAGGACTGCCTGACCCTGCTCTTCTGTGCCAACGCAGCAGCGACCTGAAGATCAAGCCCCTGCTGGTGTACCACTCGGAGAACCCAAGGGCCTTCAAGAAACTCAAGGTCGACAAGGAGCGGCTGAGTGTCATGTGGCGATCCAACAGCAAGGCTTGGGTCACACGTGTGCTGTTTGTGGACTGGGTCAATCTTGCTTTTGGCCCTGCTGTCAAACAGTACCTGCTGGACAACGACCTGCCGCTGAAAGCTTTGCTTCTGATGGACAATGCTCCTTCTCATCCTAAAGGCCTTGAGGTGGAGTTGTTGGAGGAGTTCAGCTTCATCAGAATCATGTTCCTGCCGCCTAACACCACGCCACTGCTCCAGCCAATGGATCGCCAATTTCAAAAAACTCTACACCAAGGAGCTTTTCAGGCAATGCTTTGAGGTGACTAATTGCACCACCATCACCCTGCGGGAATTCTGGAAGGACCACTTCGACATCATCACCTGCTTGAAGATGATCACCACGGCCTGGAAAGGGATCGCCAGAGAAATTTGAATTGCGCTTGGCGTAGCCTGTGGCCGGACTGTGTGGCACCAAGTGACTCTGATGCACCAGAGTCAACAGTGGTACAGGACATTGTTGCCTTGGGGAGGACCATGGGCCTGGAGGTCACAGAGGAGGACATCAGCGAGCTGGTGGAGGAGCATGACCACGAGCTGACCACCCAGGAGCTGGTTGAACTGCAGGCAGAGGCTGCGCAGGAGCAGGCCTCACTGGAAGAGGAGGAAGCAACTGAGGAACGGCTGTCCTCCAAAGAACTGAGGGACATTTGCCAGAAGTGGAAGGAGGTGCAGGCTTTTGCAGAGCGGCACCACCCGAACAAGCACGTGGCACATGACCAAGCGAACACTTTTGATACGACGGTCATGTTGCCTCTCAGGGAGCTGGTGAAAAGGCGGATGAAGCAGCAGACCATGGACAGGTTCCTCAGCAAGAAGCAAAGAGTGGAAGAGTAACCTTCTTCGAGTGGTCCCCCAGAGTCTTAGAAAATGTAATGTACCCTTTTTTGATTTTTAAATGTTTTTCCTGTCATGTTTAGAAACTTAATTTATTGTTCCTTCAGTTTTTGAAATGCTCTTTAAAATATGTGTGACTTTAAAGAGCAGTTAATAAACTATTGTTGTACCAAATTTGGCTTTGATTGGACTTTTTTTGACCATAGGAATGCATTAATTGAATTTCAATGCATTCCTATGGGAAACTGTGCTTCGCAAGACAAAAAATTCGCTAGACAAAAAACTCGCGGAACGAATTAATTTCGTCTTGCGAGGCACCACTGTACAGTAATGTAGTTCACACACTTTTTGGTGATGGAAGCATCCTGAGTTAGCTTTACTCTTCTTTCAAGCTCCTTGTGCAGTACTGTATAGCCATAATAGCTTTGATGTCTCAGTGGCCAAGTTTCCTGTGCCAAAGTTCCACATTTGTGTCACCCTTCTGGAGGGATTGGGCCACACATTCACTCTGCGGTTCTGAAAAATCAGTCTTATATACACCATTAGTTACAGGTGCTTATTCTGCATACAATCCCCATCTCAAATTGGTCTAGAGAAAACCAAGCCAATCATGCTTGTTCTCAGACAACAGAACCAAGATGAACTCTCATCCTGAAGTGCAAATGGGAGAAAGTTGTAAGTGGGTTGCAAGTTAAGACTGTCTGGCTAAACTTCAAACGACAAAGAAATCAGCATACAGGTCAAAGGTGCAGAAATAGCCTAGGAACCTGGAGGTCTATTATAACCCAATGTAAACCCCTTACTGCAAGTTGAGTTTCACCTAAACTTTCAACAGAAATGGCATAGAATCATAGAAGGGAACCCAATGGTCATCTAGTCCAACCCCCTACAATGTAGGAATTTTTTTGCCCAACATGGGGCTTGAACCCATCAGTGGCAGAGCTAGCCTCTCTGGCACCCAGAGCGGCACACATGCCATGCAACTGGGGGGCAGGGCAAGTTGGCCAGGGGGGGGGAGAGATCAGCATGGTGATTGGCACCCAGGAAGGCATTAGGGGCAGTGATCAGCGCCCATTGGGGGTGATCGGCACAGCGATTGGTGCCCAGGGGGGCAGCACAGCAATCCGTCCGGAGGGGGTTGTCACACACACCCTCAAGGATGACATCCAGGCAGGCCGCCCCCATCGCCCCCTCTTCCTATGCCCCTGGAACCCATGATCCTGAGATTAAGAGACAGTGAGGCTAACCAAGGTTGATAGTGATCAAATGCAGAGGCCCACACTTTAGCTTCCTTTCAAGTGGGAGGCAAGGGCTGCAGAAAGTGGCAGTAATGTGCTCAACACTTGAAAGTAACATGTCCTAATGAGGGAGGGGGCCATCCAGGAAATGGCAGCATAGATGAGAACTGTCATAGATAGAACTGTAGAGTTGGAAGAAAAGTTGGTTATCTCATCCAACCCCCTGCAATACAGGAATCACAGCTGAATAATCTCTCACAATTGGGCACCCAACTTCTGCTTATAATTGCCATTTATTTGAATGGTGCTACGGGTGGCACTGTGGGTTAAACCACAGAGCCTAGGACTTGCCGATCAGAAGGTCGGCGGTTCAAATCCCCGCAACGGGGTGAGCTCCCGTTGCTCAGTCCCTGTTCCTGCCAACCTAGCAGTTTGAAAGCACGTCAAAGTGCAAGTAGATAAATAGGTACCAATCCAGCGAGAAGGTAAACGGCGTTTCCGTGCGCTGCTCTGGTTCGCCAGAAGCGGCCTTGTCATGCTGGTCACATGACCCGGAAGCTGTACACCGGCTCCCTCGGCCAAAAAGCAAGATAAGTGCTGCAACCCCAGAGTCAGTCACAACTGGACCTAATGATCAGGGGTCCCTTTACCTTTACATTTACCTACCCACATGTGGAGGTATGTGCCTGTGAAGATGACCTTCTCCAGCATTTTAGTGAGGTTCCTGGTTGTATTAGCGCTGGTTTGCTTGGTGTTAGGTACCAGCTGTAGGTGATTTTCAGAGTGAGTTCTTTTCTTTTTGCTGATATGGATTTAAAGGGGGGTTTAGACCACATTCTGGTCCATTGAGTGGGGTTAATCTCATAGCCTATGTCATCCTCCCATTGTTTATTGATTGTGTCTAGGGAGTTTGTGGGATTTTGGAGTAGTATTTTGTATACTGCGGATACCATCCCTTTACCGTGTCCCTTTATTGCTAGGAGGAGGTTTTCGAAGGTTGTCAGTGGCCGAGTTGCTGCTGATTTTACTACTGGATTGTTTAAGAGGGCATGTAATTGGTGATGTGTTAACCAGGACATTTGGGTGTCCTCTAGTCTGTCTTGTATTTCTTGTGTTGACAAAGGTTTGTTATTTTATAGAAGTCTATTAGACGATATAAGCCTTTGGTTTGCCAGGTTCTTATCTGGATGTTTTGTGCTGTGTGATGAAATAATGGGTGGTACGCCAGGTAGTGGGGATGGGGTTGGGGATAATTTGCCTATTTCTGTTTTCCATGCTTTGAGCATGGTCTGTGTGTACCTGTTAAGTGTTGTGGGAGTTTTCCTTTGTTTGTTTGGGAGGAGTGGGTATGCTGTGGTGCAGGTATTTTCAATTGTATCCCTCTCTAGGTGTATCCATTGTTTTGCCTCATCTTCTAGTATATATGGGATTATATGGCGTATTTGGCTGGCAATGTAATATGCTTCTATGTTCGGGATTCCCCATCCTCCTTCTGAGGTGGGAAGATGCAGATATTTGAGGCTTATTCCTGGTTTTTTGTGTGAGAAGATGGATAAGTGTAGTTTTTCTGCCATTTTCGGAATTGGGTTGGGGGAATCCAGATTAGGAGGGTCTGGAATAGGTAGGTTAGTTTTGGGAGGGTGATCATTTTGATCATGGCTATTTTGCCTGAGAAAGTGAAATTCATGTTATTCCATCTCTCTAGGTCTTTGTTTATTTGTTGCCACAGGGGCTTGTAGTTGTGGAGGTACAATTTCTTGAGGTTTCTGGTTATTTGTACGTACCCCTAGGTATCTGAACTTGATGTGGCAAAGTTTTATCTTGGTGACATTAATGAGTTCTTTTTGGGTGTGAGGAGAGGTGTTGAAGCACATAGCTTCTGACTTTGCGGAAGGTAGGTTAAATTGAGAGAAACTGACTGCCTCAAGGTTATGGGACAGCATTCTGACCACTGCACCACACTGCCCCTTAAGAAGCGCCTCTGAACCACGTAGAATCATGAGTGGTCCAGGCTTGGAGCGGCAGAGCCAGCTGTTTTTCTAAAGAGTGATGCGTCTAGACGGAGTTTTTCTTGCGAGTTTATATCTTCAAGCTCCGTTTGTTTGTAACTCAAACATGGATTTTGGCTAATAGTGCCTTAGAGACCAACTAAGTTTGTTCTGTTACTCCTGAGTAAGCTTGGGTAGACTCCTGGGGATAGCCCCCCCCCCCTAACCGGGAAGGAGACAAATTTCAAATTTCAGTCCGCTTCTGGAGCTTCTGGCGCCCACTTGCCACGGGAAGGGAGCGTTTCGATGCCTCTAAACCCCACCAGCTCTCCATACTAGAGCACCTGCATCGAAGGCGCAAGGTCCTTGGTTCAATTCCCGGGCAGGGTCGGGAATGTTCCACCCACCGCCCCCCTTTGAAAGCCCAGAGAAGAGTTGCCGTATAGCGGAGAGGACACCTAGGGAGATAGACCAAGGGTCTGGCTTCCAGTGTAAGCTGGCTTTTTGCTCGGAGCGCTCGTGCAGCCAGAATCGGGGCCGCCTCAGCGGATACAGCGCCTATGCAGCCTTTATGAGAGGAAGTTTGATAACGGGACATTGTCTCTGACTGGCTGCGCTTGAGTGGGACGGACCTGTCCGTGTGGGGGGCGGGTTAGATTAGCCAGGCAGACTTCGTTCGCTTGCTGGATAGAGTCGGTCAGTTCTTCGAGGTGAGCCCAGCTGACAGTTGCGCCGCCATGAAGTGTTCTCTGCTCTTCGCTCTTCTGCTGTTGCTGTTGCTGCGCCTTCTGCCTTGTGGCGAGACCCAGAGCACGGCCCCTGCTCCCACCGAATACCCCTTGATGCTGAACGAGACCAATGGATCGATGTGCGATCAGTGGCTGTATGGGTCCGAGCCGCCAGTGGTGGAAGCTTTCCAGTGCGCGGTGCAACCCGACGGCGCCGAAGTCAAGTTCTGCTGCGGGACCTGCGATCAGATGCGCAATTGCTCCTTCGACGAGCTCGCCAAGGGCTCCCCAGCGCGCCCCACCGACGGCGGACCACAGCAGTGCCCTACTTCGCCTCCAGTGACCCGTAAGGCGACCACCTCCCTTTCTATCTCTTAGTACCTCGGGTGAACACTACCTGCGCGCTGCCCCTAATTCTGCATGCGAACCTGCCGTCCTCTCTCATTTAGACGTAGGTTCCCACCTCCCCAGCTGGTTCCCATTTTCTTCTATTTCTGTCCGTCCCGCTCTTGAACTTGCGGTGATGCGCAGAAGACTCTGGGTTGCCGCGGTCGGACTAGCTTGCTGACGGGCATGCAAGTAGCTCCGAAAGAGTTTGGCAAGATTTGTACACGGGGTGGGGAGTGGGCAGCTTTCCCGAAAAAGTTCGAAGTGTCCTGATTTCTAGGCTGCTCCCATATAGGAACGTTTGTCCCAGGGAGTCTTCTCAGATGAGTGTAGTAAGACTTCGGTTACTATGAAACACTTTCCTTTCCTTGAGAATGTTAAGATATTTATCTTGGTACCTAAAGAAGGAGGGGAAGGTAGTTCCTGTACTCAGTATGCGGTGGGCTTTATTTCTTGGCGTATGAAGAATGGCTTCAGTTTGAGATACTTTACCTTAGGATGCTAGCCATACCCGCGCTCCTCCTAGTTTTGGAAGTCAAAATCCCCTGCTCCATTCCTTGGGAGTCCAGTTTGTCCCGTTGAGCCCAACTCTCGAGCAAATGGGTAGCAGAACAAGCACTAATCACAGTCTTTATTCTGTTTCAGAGTGGGAGAGGGTGACTTTGTTTACCGGAGGAGTTGCTGCTAGCGTGATATTCTACTTGGCCGTTTACCGTACCTACAAGATATTCTGGCGTAGAAAGAGATCCACCCGCGAAGCACAGGAAGGGATCGAGCTAGAGGTCACCCCTTCTGAGAGATCCCATGACTCCTCCGATCGCTCCAGCACATTGGCTGCACCGTCGTCTGCTGGTGGAGAGGGTCTTCAGAGTGTCCGTAGCGCTCCTGCTGCTGCATCTGGCAGCCCACCGAGCGTGCAGCCCCAAGCTAGGGGCCCTGAGAATGTCACCATCATGTGGTATCCAACAGGATTTATCCCACTCCGAATTGGCCCCCCTTCTGCCTCACAGCCAAACCAGGGCGGCAAAAAAACCCCGGCTAGGTCAGAGAAGAAGTAGGAGACCCTCCTCTAATTTAAGGGGTTAGGCTCCCCTGCTAAAGCTGATCACCCACAGCATGCTTTTTAGAATCAGGGAAATTAGCTGATCCTATGAGGAGAATGTCTTGCAATCTATTAACTAGAATGTCACCTATTATTATTCAATACTATCAGTCACTGCTTTGTTGTAATAAGGTGTTTTTATCATTATGTCACATGCTTTAAGTATGCATTGAATGTGCACTGAAACGCTTGTTGTGGCTCAACATGTTGCATCACTGTGTTTCACATTTCCTATTGGAGGCTTGTTACCTGCTCTATATTGGCACAAGCCGGGGGGTATGTCTTATGGGAGGGTATTTTTTTCTTTTGCCATATAATAGTCTCTGAGGTTTCCTTAATCTTTCATTGTACTGTATAACCATTTCTGTGTATGACTCCTGCAGACGCAAATCAGGAAAGCCCGGACGGGTCCTGAATCATTTGCTTCTTGAATGCATAGAATCATGTTTGTATCATTTGTCAATGTATCCACCAAATCATCAATAAAAATGTGTTTTTTTGCAACCTGGTCTCTTCAATTCTAATTTTCCATCTTCTGACTAAATTCTACTGCAGCTGGGATTTGATATAATGTGGCGCAGCAGTTTAACTGCTTCCATTAGATCTCTAGCCTTGATTAGCTCTTGAAGATGCAATTCTATTTGCTTTCTATTATGTTTGTATTTTATCCTTCCTCCAAGGAGCCAGTAGGCGAGACAGTAAATGTCCAGATGTGGCCCAAGGAGTGCCATGGAGAAGGAGGGATTTGAACCCTGCTCTCCCCATCCCTAGTCCAACACTCTCACCACTACCCTATACTTGATTAAAGACCCTAAACCAGCGGTTCTCAACCTGTGGGTCCCCAGGTGTTGTCAGACTACAACTCCCATCATCCCTAAGCTCTGGCCTTGCTAGCTAGGGATGATGAGAGTTGTAGTTCAACAACATCTGGGGACCCACAGGTTGAGAAAGACTGCCCTAAATAGTCACAGGTCACCCTGGTGATTGTCTCAGGCAAAGACTGTAGGCTGGCTTGTGGAACTGGTGGGAGGGTCTTGGGTGCTCTCTCTCTCTCTGCTCCCTTCTTGCCCTTCACAAATAACCCAGAGGTGCATTTTTAATAAAAGCACACCTTCTACTCAAATAAAAACATCAGGCAGGCCCCACAAATAACTCAGATGTGCATTTTAAATAAAAGGACACATTCTACTCATCTAAAAACATGCTGAGCCAGATTGTGGAACTAGTGGAACTGGTGGGAGGGTTTTGGGTGCTCTCGCCCTTAATGTTCCTGTTTCTCTCTCTCTGCTCCCTCCTTGCCCTCCATGAGGTGGGGCCTTAGGATACTGATAGGCAGTTCACCCCACTTTTCAGGGAGCAGAATGTTTTAAATCTCCCCTCCCTCTTCCACAATTCTGATGGAAGTACCCCCCCCCCAAAAAAAGCTTCAGTCATCATGGGGAGGGAAGATTCAACCAGCTGAGGTAGCAGCACTCAGCAAGGGGAAAGAGATGGGGGGAGGAGGGGGAAAGAGAAGCGTGAAGCATCTCTGATTCTACCCTCTGCTGAGAGATTTCTCCAAGAGAATCCAGCTGTTGATGGGAGAAAGGTGGCCCACTCCTCTTCTCCCTGCCACACTTTATTCAAGTCTATAGCACTGTGTGTTGGCAGGGTGCAAGCACAGCATGGGGGCATTCCAAACCTCAGCCAGGGGAGCATCACGGCTTAACAGAGCAGCACATCCAAATTGCTCTGCCAGTCTGGAGCCCATGTCAGGCCAGATACCATCATATGATGGCTTCACCCATGAAGCAATTTGCCCCCTTGCCCCTCCCCTTCTGCTGCTGTTCCTGCTGGCATGAGCATCAGGACTGCAAATCCAGTGGTGGCCCTGCCATTTCCTCAAGCTCTGAAGCTCCCTTTGGATTGCAGAGTGGAGAAGTTACAAAGGCCACATGCATAGCCTCTGTCGCGATTCAGAGAAGGTGAATGCCTGCTTCCATCAATATGACGGCATTTCTAACATCAAACAACTTCAAACCAGGGAAGTAAGGATGGGCAAAGCATTAAAGAGGTATAGCTTGTGTACAATTCTAAAGAACTGTAAAAGAAGCAGCAATGTGGCCTGCCCTTTTTTTTAGTGGAACTGAGAGCATTTCATGCCAGCTGGGGGGAAAGGCAGGGGTCAGACCACTAGCCCGTGGTGGACTGTGCCCAAAATGGCCATGGCATGGATCAGATGGACATCACACCTTTTCCTTCGCAGCCCCCTTTGCCCTGCTGGGGAGCCCTTCTTCAGCTCCCCTCCCCCATCACCTCTGATCCTGACTGACCCCACTGCTCATCTGATTACTGGAAGGGAAGGTTGTGGGCTGCGTAAGAAGAGGCAGTGGTCCAGAAGCAGCCAAGGGGGTTCTGATAGAAAAAGGGCATATGTCCTGGAGGCCGTGACCAGAGAGTGTGCGCATTGCGTGGAAAATCTACCAAATACAGGCCAGATATGCACATTCCCTGAAACCTCTTGGGACATTATGCATGCTGACTAGGAAATAGGCACAATTCCTTCACGGATGCATTGGGTGCACATTCTCCATGACGTGTGGTGAATGTGCACAATTGTTACACATATTATCTACCAGTCCCCATAGCAGATATCATCCATGCTAGGATTCTTAGGACTAATTAAATTTAGTATTTAATTATTCAGTGTGTTTTATTTTATTCTGAAGTGCTTATGAAAAAGATTTTTTTAAACAAAATTACAGCATTACATGCTCCGAGTAATGATAGTGCAGCCATCATGTGAAGTTCAAGTCCTCTTTGAACTAGTTTTTGGTCTCTGCAGCTGTCTCCTCTGCTGCTGCTCTTTCATTTGAGCTGGGGGGGGGGAGGCGCATGGGTTCAGGTGGTGGGAGAAGTGGTAGCAGGTTCTGGGTTCCAGCAAGATCTCTGAACTCACATTCTTGGGTGTGAACTCCACTGAAAAGAGGGGACTTTCCACTACAAAGTATACTTAGAATGCATACTTGTGGAAAGGCATATAGTTCTTTAATAGTATGATATATTTACTCAGAAGCAGTTCTGTAACTGATCTCCTGGCTGTATGTGGTTACAGCCCAATTTTATTCATTTTACTCAGATTTTAATGGTGCTCATTCCAAATAACCAAAGAAGCACATAGAATCGTATGAATCAACCTGGATCCCCCTGCAATCATCATCTGAAGCCTTTCTTCCTGTTGCTGCTTCACTGGAGGACAGGAGGTCGACAATACAACAACTGGCCCTTTCTGTAGTGGCTACCCATTTCTGTGATGCTCTACCCAGGGAGGCTCCTCTGGAGTGTTCAATATACATATTTAGGTGCCATTTCTGTATAACCAGGCCGTTGGCTAATAAAACAATCTATGTCCTTTTAAACCGTGTGGGTTATTGGTTTGTGAGGGTTTTCAGTATTTTGTGTTCTCATTTTGTATTTTTATGTTGTGAACTGCCTTGTGATCTTTGGCTGAATAGCTGTATATTAAAAAAAAAAACCTAGAACCATAGGGTGGAAGGAAGCCCAAGGATCATCTAGTCCAAGCCCCTGCAATGCACATGCGTGTTTACTCTGGAGTAAGCTCAAAAGGTATGGTTAGGTTAAGGTGCCTGGGGGCCCTGGTGAAGTTCTCAAAATAAGGCCACCACTTCCATGCAAAAGAAATACCAGAAATAAGGTGCCACCATTTTTTTCCAATATTGATAGAAAAGGAAGAAGATACTCTGAGCATGTGCAGTTTCCCATTTTAAATTTGCTTGACTCATCATTGGTTTTAGTTACTTCATGCCAAGGGCCCATCACCAGCTCACAGTCGAACTCCATTTGGCACTTTCCATTTCCTAAACTGTGTGTCGAAACCTCTTCTGTCCAAAACATACACACCAAGCATATTGAAATTCAATTGCGGCACATAGAGAACAGGAATCTCTGTTAGTTCAGTTTTACCTGTACTGTGTTACCCTGCTTTTAACTGTCTTTTTCACATTGTTTTACTGTGTAATTTAATGTTTTATTTTTGTGGACAGCACACACGCACACACACACACAAACAAACCAAGCATGTTATTTTCTTGTGCTTGCTGTTGCACCCTTAGATGCTAATCAAGACAATGAGAGCTGTGGAAGGCAGGTAAAGCTTTCAGTCAGAGGATGCCAATTACCAGCTATGGCTAAGTTAGACCAGAGATCGCAAAATTTCTTCGGCCCTTTCGCAAACCATTGATACCATGTACACACTGCAAACACACACACTCAAATTCCCTTCAAGTCAATTAGTATTTTAGAAGTTTGCTTTCCACTCTGCAGGTGTAACACGCACCATATGAAAGCTAGGCTCCAAAGAAATCTTTTCTATTGACAACCATTGATAGCTTCTTTAAAGCCTAGTTTTGTGAGGGTGTGGCAGGGAAAGCAGGGAACCCTGAGGACACAAGGAAGGGCCTCTGTAGGTACATGTGGGCACCACGTTGATGACCCAAGAATGAGACCAACCAATTTAAGACAGAGACCAATATCAAATCACATGTTTTTATTGAATTGGTACATGTGGTTTGTAAACATAAATCTGGACAAGTGTTTGTGCTATAAAAACAGCTTCCTGCATCGCACGAGCAATAGATTAGTGAGGCACCCATCAGGGTTTGCCTGCTTTGCTTCTTGAGGGGTCATATATAGAAGTGGTCATACAAATCTCAAGATCAAACAAAAGTGCTTTGGGACAACATAATGTAGGAATGTTAAGGAAGGTAGGAGGGGATGTATTGTTTTGATATCTTCCCTCCTCACTCACACTAGGGAGCAAACAACAGAGCACATTCCCTTTGCAACTTATTGGAAGAAAGTTGATTATTCATTAGAATCCTTTAATTAAGCAATCCAGTCTGGCTTGTCCAGTCTGCACTGTTCCTGGTAAGTTTCCCATTTATTTCCCTCTTAAAATAATAATACAAAAACACAGTCTTCTTTAAACGTAAGAACAAAGTTTTACTCACATTCAGTTCACAGCAGTCATCTGAAGGCAGGCTTTATCTTGGGATTTAAGTGAAAAGACGTTTGAGCTACATCTCAGACTTTCTGCTTGTGAAGCTTGAGCCATGTGCTGGCTAAGAGTCCGGAGAGCAAGAGTAAGAGTAAGAAAGTAAGGGAGTAAGAGAGAGATGGTTGCGTGGCCAGCCTTTTATCTGGTCAGCTAGGCTCATGCCCATCTACTTAGTCACACACAGGGGGAGAGAAGGCTCCACAGCAGGTATGACAATGTCCTCCCAGGCTGGAGCCACATTCCCCCCCTGTGTGTCTATTCTAGGCAATAGGAAAATATTGTACTTGACCGCTCAAGGAATAATACATGACATATTAACTCCCATGGTAACTGCACAAAGGTGCCCCCCCCCTCGCTTGTCTCTATGTAGGCAATAAATATGAAAAGTAGGAACAGACATGCAAACAAAATCATTTATGGGAAAGATCAAGCTGACTCAAAATACATCTCTCCCACCCCTGTCCCAAAGTAAACGTAACAAGCTGTTGTGTAGCAGTTCAACAATGATACATCATGTCTTCACTGGTCCCATTTGCAGAGATTATTTTCAGGGCATCATCTGTGCTTTGAGTGCAACACAACCATCATTTGCAGGGATGAATCATAGACTCATAGAACTGCAGAGTTGGGAGGGAGCATGAGGGTTTTCTAGTCTCTCCCCCCCCCCCACCCCGAGCTACCAATTGAGCTATCCAGCTATGAGATGGTGTCTTCCCTGCTACTGGCAGCTGGGGTAGTTCAGCCAAACCAACAACTTTCTGGGTTGTACTCACACCCTGTCTTGTACTTACCAGTTTAGTAATCTGTGCTGAGGCAGCACAGAACTAACTCTGCCCTGTAGGAAAAGAATATACAGTCATATCTCTGGTTGCAGATGCTTCGGGTTGCGCAGTTTTGGGTTCGCACTGTGCCGAACCTGGAAGTACCGAAACGGGTTACTTCTGGGTTTTGGCACTTGTGCATGCGCTGAAGTGCTAAATTGCTCTTTGCGCATGCACAGAAGTGCAGAAGCGCCACCCGCGCATGTGCAGACGCGGCACTGCGGGTTGCGAAAGCTGTGGGTTGCGAACGTGCTTCCTGCACAGATCACGTTTGCAACCCAAGCATCCACCTTACAATGCCATCTCATTCAGTCCGTTACTGAGGCCAGACACCGGTCCAGCACACCCACCTGTAGAGGTAAATGAGAAATTGTTCCAGGAACAAACACTCTAGATTCCCACTCAGCTGGACAGAAAGCTTGGAGAGAGAGAATTTCTATAGACCACAACCACCCCCTACTCCTTGGCCCTCAAATTTGTCCTGATGTTGGGCCTTAAAAGTATGTTTAATACTACCATGTTTTTCTCGAAGGCTCAAATATTTACATCAAAAACCATTTCCTAACCAGGGGTGCAGGAAGGGGGGGCAGGGCGCCCCGGGTGTCATCTCTGAGGAGGGTGACAAAATCCCCCCATGGCGGATCACTGCTCTGCTCCCCGGCTGCCCATCGCCGCACCCTTCATCCCCCTGGACGCCCATCGCTGTGTCCATTGCGCCCATTGGGCACCCATCACCGCACCAATCACCCCCTGGGCTCTGATTACTGCACTGATTGCCCCCAATGGGCACCGATCACCATGCCAATCGCCTCTCTGGGCGGCTTGCCCCGTCCCCCAGGTGCATGGCATGGATCTGGATGCCTGAGCGGCATGGGCGCTGTTCCTACCATCAGAGACAACCCAAAATGGCTTGATTTCTGCCTGGAGTTCAACCTCAGTTAGCAGTGGGATAAATTCTGGGTTTTGATCTACTTGTCTGCCAACAGAGAATTGTTATTTGAACTAAAAGAATGTAAAAAATAACTTTGCAGGGCATCAGATCTGAAGTACTTCACCTATATACAGTGGTACCTCGCAAGACGAATGCCTCGCAAGACAAAAAACTCGCTAGACGAAAGGTTTTTTCGTTTTCGATTTGCCTCGCAAGACGAATTCCCCTATGGGCTTGCTTCGCAAGACGAAAACGTCTCACGACTTTGTTTCCTTTGTCTAAAAACCATTAAAACCAAGGGTGCTTAGCTTGAGCAGCTGCAGTTGCGACTTGACTTTGAGGAGCAACTGTTAGCACGTGGTTTGGTAGCCTTTTCTCAGACTTTGCTCACTTTTGAAGCTTTTCCAAAACTTTTCCAGAACTTCTCTTTCATCCATTTGGTAAGTTAAACTTTTAAAACTTTTTTGGGGGGTTTTGGATTTTGGGTTGGGGTGTTTGGGATTCAAGGACTTGGTGTTGTGGGGGGGGTTTGCGATAATCTGTGGGCTTGTGGGCCTTTTTTGGGAATTTTTATGATTTTCTATGACCATTGGGCAAGGGTGGTTTTTTTGAAAATTTTTCTGAGTTTGAATTTCTGAGTGCTGGCTGGCTGGGGGAACAGTTGGAGAGGTTTCTGCAGGAATCTGTGGGCTTGTGGCCCTTTTTTGGGAATTTTTATGATTTTCTGTGACCACTGGGCAAGGTTGTTTATTTTTGAAAATTTTTCTGAGTTTGAATTTCTGAGTGCTGGCTGGCTGGGGGAACAGTTGGAGAGGTTTCTGCAGGAATTTGTGGGCTTGTGGCCCTTTTTTGGGAATTTTTATGATTTTCTGTGACCACTGGGCAAGGTTGTTTATTTTTGAAAATTTTTCTGAGTTTGAATTTCTGAGTGCTGGCTGGCTGGGGGAACAGTTGGAGAGGTTTCTGCAGGAATCTGGGACCATTTGGGGGGGTTTGGGGGGGAATTTTTATCATTTTCTGTGACCACTGGGCAAGGTTGTTTATTTTTGAAAATTTTTCTGAGTTTGAATTTCTGAGTGCTGGCTGGCTGGGGGAACAGTTGGAGAGGTTTCTGCAGGAATCTGGGACCATTTGGGGGGTTTTTTTGGAATTTTTATCATTTTCTGTGACCACTAGGCATGGTTGTTTATTTTCAAATTTTTTTTCTGAGTTTGAATTTCTGAGTGCTGGCTGGCTGGGGGAACAGTTGGGGAGGTTTCTGCAGGAATCTGGGACCATTTGGGGTTTTTTTGGAATTTTTATGATTTTCTGTGACCACTAGGCATGGTTGTTTATTTTCATTTTTTTTTTCTGAGTTTGAATTTCTGAGTGCTGGCTGGCTGGGGGAACAGTTGGGGAGGTTTCTGCAGGAATCTGGGACCATTTGGGGGGGTTTTTTGGAATTTTTATGATTTTCTGTGACCACTAGGCATGGTTGGTCTTTTTGGAAAATTTTTCTGAGTTTGAATTTCTGAGTGCTGGCCATGTTGTTATTTTTTGAATTTTTTTTTGTCTGGGTGGGGGAACAGTTGGGGAGGGGTTTGCAGCAGTTGGGGAGGGGCTGGGGGAGCAGTTGGGGAGGGGTTTGCAATTTCTGTGTTGTGGGTGGGTGGGTGTCTGTGGGAGCAGTTGAGGTTTTTGAAGACATTGGTGATTTTTGAAGCTTTTCCAAAACTTATTTTGCAGCCATTTAAGGTTTCTGAGGACTTCGGTGATTGGTTGTTGAAGCTTTTCCAGAACTTCTCTTTCATCCATTTGGTAAGCTGAACTTTTAAAACTTTTGGGGGGGGTTTTGGATTTTGGATTTTGGGTTGGGGTGCTTGGGATTCAAGGCCTTGGTTCTGGGTTTTAATTTCTGTGTGGTGGGTGGCTGGGTGCTTTTGTATTTTTTGGATTTGAAGCACATCACTGATTTTTTTTTCTGTTTCTGAGTTTACGAAGGTAAGAGCTGTGCTGCCATGGGACCGAAGAAGACTGCTGCTGCAGTGGCCGGCGAGAGGAAGAAGGAGAAGGTGACGCTGGAAATGAAGAAGGAGATCATCAGGAAGCACGACGGCGGAATGCGTGTGACGGACATCGCCAGGGAGTACGGGAGGAATCCATCAACCATCGGGACCATCCTGAAGATGAGGGAGAAGATCCTGGCGACTGATGCAGCCAAGGGAGTCACCAGGATCGTGAAGAACCGCCCAGCTGTTCTGGAGGAGGTCGAGAAGTTGCTGCTCATCTGGATAGAAGAGAAGCAGCATGCAGGGGACACAGTGTCTGAGGCCGTCATTTGTGAGAAGGCCAAGGCCTTGCACGCTGACCTCGTCCGGGAGCAGCCAGGAACCTCAGCCGAGCCAGAAGACTTCAAGGCAAGCAGAGGTTGGTTTGAACGGTTCAAGACAAGATCTGGCATCCACAGCATGGTCAGGCATGGAGAGGCTGCCAGTTCTGATGTTCCTGCGGCTGAAGACTTTGCAGCGGAGTTCCTGGAGTTTGTGAAGACGGAGGGCTACGTTCCACAGCAGGTCTTCAAATGCGACGAGACCGGGCTGTTTTGGAAGAGGATGCCCAAAAGGACTTTCATCACTCAGGAGGAGTCCAAGTTGCCTGGCCACAAGCCCATGAAGGACCGTCTGACCCTGCTCTTCTGTGCCAACGCAAGCGGCGACCTGAAGATCAAGCCCCTGCTGGTGTACCACTCGGAGAACCCACGGGCCTTCAAGAGACACAAGATCAACAAGGAGCGGCTGAGTGTCATGTGGCGATCCAACAGCAAGGCTTGGGTCACACGTGTGCTGTTTGTGGACTGGGTCAATCTTGCTTTTGGCCCTGCTGTCAAGCAGTACCTGCTGGACAACGACCTGCCGCTGAAGGCTTTGCTTCTGATGGACAATGCTCCTGCCCATCCTAAAGGCCTTGAGGTGGACTTGTTGGAGGAGTTCAGCTTCATCAACATCATGTTCCTGCCGCCTAACACCACGCCACTGCTCCAGCCGATGGATCAGCAGGTCATTGCCAATTTCAAAAAACTCTACACCAAGGAGCTTTTCAGGTGATGCTTCGAGGTGACTGACTGCACCACCATCACCCTGCAGGAATTCTGGAAGGACCACTTCGACATCGTCACCTGTTTGAAGATGATCACCACGGCCTGGAACGGGATCAGCCAGAGAAATTTGAATTGCGCTTGGTGCAGCCTGTGGCCGGACTGTGTGGCACCAAGTGACTCTGATGCACCAAAGTCAACAGTGGTGCAGGACATTGTTGCCTTGGGGAGGACCATGGGCCTGGAGGTCACGGAGAAGGACGTCTGCGAGCTGGTGGAGGAGCACGACGACGAGCTGACCACCGTGGAGCTGGTCGAACTGCAGGCAGAGGCTGCGCAGGAGCAGGCCTCACTGGAAGAGGAGGAAGCAACTGAGGAACGGCTGTCCTCCGAAAAACTGAGGGACATTTGCCTAAAGTGGAAGGAGGTGCAGACTTTTGCAGATCTACACCACCCTGAGAAGCACGTGGCACATGACGCTGGGAACTTTTATGATACGAGGGTCATGTCGCCTTTCAGGGAGCTGCTGAAAAGGCGGATGAAGCAGCAGACTATGGACAGGTTCTTGACCAAGAAGCAAAGAGTGGAAGAGGAGCCTTCTTCGAGTGGTCCCCCAGAGTCTTAGAAAATGTATGTACTGTACTGTGCACTTTGTTGATTTTTAAATCTTTTTCTGTCGTGTTTATAAAGTTAATTTATTTTCCCTTCTATTTTTGAACTGCTCTTTACAGTATGTGTGACTTTAAAGAGCAGTTAATAAACTGTTGTTGTACCAAATTTGGCTTTGTTTGGACTTTTTTTGACCATAGGAACGCATTAATTGATTTTCAATGCATTCCTATGGGATTTTGTGATTCGCAAGACGAAAAATTCGCTAGACGACAAAACTTGCGGAACGAATTAATTTCGTCTTGCGAGGCACCACTGTATATATTGGAGTAAGGGATGGGTAGAGTAAAAATAATTATTGGAGTGGAAGTACAAGAGAGATTCCATGGGGCAGAGCCCCCCCCCCATACTCCAACAATATCTAGATCTGTTCCCCTAGAAGAGATAGATAGGCTAACTGCACTGGATTCAGTGATGATATTAGAAGGAATATGTTCAGGCCAATGGATCAGAACCCTTGTTCCTCCAAAATTATACCCTCCAGTAAAGACAGGAGGGGTTACAAGGCCAAACTATCTAAGTCTGGGATTGGTTGTACTTTTATTTTTTATTTTTCTTTGCAGCTCTCTAGGGAGGTGGGAAAATGTGCCTGGGGAGGAAGAACTGGGGAGAGCTGTGGGGGCCCAATCACATTGGTTCTGGGCAAGGTGAGGTATGGTGTGGGAGGTAGGGCAAAAAGGATAAAGGACAGACATGAGAGACAATTGGTGATTGTGTGCCAACACTCTTTCCAACCTGAAGAATTGTGATGGTCCTATCAGCCAGCCCTTAGGTCTATGGCTGCTGCAGTTGAGTTCCAGATTAGCCATGAATAAAGTCTCTCATCCATGACTTGACTGTGGATGAGAAGGCTGACCTGGCCTGCATTACTGAGACCTGGGTGGGTGAGCAGGATGGAGTTAGTCTTCCCCAGCTGTCCCCACCTGGATACTTCACACAGCATTGGGGCAAACTTGAGGGCCAGGGATCAGGGAGTACTGTGGTCTACAGAAATCCTCTTCCTCTCTTCAGGCTTTCTGTCCAGCTGAATGGGGGTCTAGAGTGTTTGTTCCTGTCACAATTTCTCCTTTACATCTACAGGTGTGGCTGTGGATGTGCTGGACCGGTGTCTTGCCTCAGTAATGGACTGGATGAGAGACAATAGACAGAGGCACTGTTAGTGGGTGGTTCCCCAGACTGGTTGGATGGGAGACTGCCTGGTCTTGAGGTGGCTACATTTCCTCTTAGGAGCAGGTACGTAGCTTTGGGGTGCTCCTGGATCCATTGCTGTCACTTGAGGCCCAGGTGGTTTTGCGCCCTGAGGCCCCCAAGCCCTTCCCCTGAAATAACCTCACACTGACACGTAATTTTAGTTTAAGTTATTGGGCAAAATTTAGGCCACAACTTTATTGATTACAGCAAAGTGAGCTGTGTTGGCTTAGGCATTGGCAACAGACTATAACTGACTCCTGCCTCTCTGGCTAGAAGTCTGAAAGGGTAAACACCAAACTAGAGAGCAACATCAATGAAGACCAACGAAGCTCACCCAGGGGTTCCTGTGGTCCTGGCATGGCCCTAGCCCCTCAAGCGGACTTCGGACAAGATCCAGGACCCCCAGATTCCTTTACCGGAATACCCTTATTTATGGAGGGGCACGTGATGGCCGCACCTCCCCTCCCACACACTTCAATAAGCCAATGCCTAACCACCAAACTTTACAAAGTTGTGACGATTGCTAAGGGGGTAGGCAAAAACCAAGTGGCTACATCCAATCCGCCAAATGGAAAAATTCTTACCCAGCCCCTGCTCCAAAGCAGGCAACCCAATCCAAAGCAAGGCCAAAGCAAAATCACCTAAAATTTGGGAGGGAGGGCAGGTGTTTGGCAACACGCTGCAAGTACTCCTAGTTAAGCCACACCACTGCTTTTATAGGCCCCAGGAATCACGCCAACTGACCCAATTGGCCCAAACAACCTGGCGCAATCCTGGGGTCCAACGGTTAAGACTTGGGCCATGCCCGGCAACAACTCTCCCCGTGGGGGTGGCTTAGGGGCCCCTGCGCAACCAGGACCCTCATTAAGGAGGATCCCATTTGCTGGCGCAGAGTGTCTTCTGTCAGCTTCAGCTGATGGCTTGGCTACGGCCCTATTGGGACAGGGATAGCGTAACTTCTGTGGCCTCCTCTATGGTAACCTCTATGTTAGATTACTCTGATATGTTATACATGGGGCTGCCTCTGAATACGGTTCAGAAACTTCAGCTGGTACAAAATTTGACAACCAGGTTGCTCATGGGGGCAAGACAAGTCGAGCATATAATGCTGCTTTTGGGCCCCATTCAAAGTGCTGGTGCTGACCTATAAAGCTTTACATGTCTCAGGACCTCAATACCTTAAGGACCACCTCTCCTCATATCAATTTGGACCCAGTGCTTGTCACCTGAGGCCCTTCTTAGTATCCACTCTCCTCTAGAGGTCCATAGGCTGACATATCACAAACATGCCTTTTCTGTGGTGGCTCCCAGAGAGGCTAGTCTGGAAACATCATTACATGTCTTTAGGCACCAGGCAAAAACATTTCTCTCTATCCAGGCCTTCAGCTAGTAAACAATCTATGGCCTTTTAAATGTGGAGGGACTTTTGTTTTTATATTTTCTGTGGTTGTTTTATTGTTTTTTTATTATTATGCTATGTAAATTATATTTTTAAAGTTGTACACTGCCCTGGGATCTTCAGATAGTAATAAAAGCAAGTTATGGTTGTGCAGTGTGGAGTTTTGCTTTGGTGGGTGCACCAATCTCTTTCATTACGTAGAAGGTGCACCTCCAGTTATGCTGCTGGTTTACTGTTTGGTCCATAGGATGCACTGATGTCCATGAACAACTCCATGTAGTAAAAACTGAACCTCTGTGTTTCTAGTATTTGCATGATTAAACTGCACTGTTGCCTCATCCTGTGGAACTCCATAATTTGCAAGATGAAACTACTCAGTAGTGGAATTGGGCCATGGAGATGGCATGATGCCATGAGGAACCTCAACATTATATGGCAGTCGCAGCTCATTGTTAGGATATGGTGGCTGAGAATCTGTAGGATGTGGTACTGGGTTTTGGAGGAGGGGCAGAGCAGTCGAGGAGGTCCAAGATTTCCCAGATGGTTATGCTCTTGGTTCTCACTTTTGATTGTGTCCTGGTCCACACTGTAGGGATGAGTGGCAGTGTTGGAGGTCCTTAAACAGCCTTATTAAGAAAAAGGTGAAGGGACCCCTGACCATTAGGTCCAGTCATGACCGACTCTGGGGTTACGGCGCTCATCTCACTTTATTGGCCGAGGGAGCCAGTGTACAGCTCCCGGGTCATGTGGCCAGCATGACTAAGCCGCTTCTGGCGAACCAGAGCAGCGCATGGAAACACTGTTTACCTTCCTGCCAGAGCAGTACCTATTTATCTACTTGCACTTTGACGTGCTTTCGAACTGCTAGGTTGGCAGGAGCAGGGACCGAGCAATGGGAGCTGCGGGGATTCGAACCACCGACCTTCTGATCGGCAAGTCCTAGGCTCTGTGGTTTAACTCACAGCGCCACCCGTGTCCCTATTAGGAAAAACTAAACAATAAAAAGAAACTGACATGGGGACAAATAGAAGAAGACGCCTTCAACCTGGTTTGGTTCCCCTTTATCACATACACAGCCCAACAAGACAACAAGAAGAATCTGCCAACAACATACATATCAATCTAGCTAACCTGATTCAAAAATACACGCTTACACCCCACTCCCTCACAAAAACAATTCTCACTACAGCCAACCAAAGACAACCAACCACACCTTAAGCCACACTCTCTCACCACCAAGGAAATACAACAAGTGAATAATAAGAGAACCCATACAAGTAATGCTGACACAAGGGCCCCCCCTGCACTAAGTAGAATAATAGAAGCATAACTACCCCCCCTCACCATTCCTGCCCCTCTTCCCTTTTCTTCTTCTTCCTCCTCCTCCTCCTCGTCCTAATTGTTTAAACCAATTCATGAACTGAGAACTTATACATTGACCACTAATAATGAAACGTATGTTGTAGATATTTCCCCAAATTTATTATGCTATTTTTGTGATTATACAAACGACGTGAGAAATCTTGATATATTTATTTGTATAGCATTATTCATGGTAGCCTTCATTATAGAGTATGTGCCCCGTTTCAATGGATTTTTGCTTGTGGAAACAAGCAGCATCTCAGCTTGTAGAAAGAAACCCCAGAGACTGTGAAGATTACTAACGTGTATATGTACCTAAGTGAACTTGAGGCTGGAAACAGAAATCGGCTGGTCACTTACTGCCTCAAGGTCTTCCCACGTTTTTTCTGCCCCTGCAATTCTGTAGAAGATTTTGCAGTCAAAACAACTAGTAAACACAATGCGGTTCTCAAAACACTGTATCTAACATGATAAAGGCCACAGGCCTCAGAAGTAGCAGGCATAGCAGTGGGAACTTCCACTCCTGGATCCTGCAAGGATTCCTCTGCTTGAGGCAACCGCCTCTGCAGAATGGTAGTACCAGTGATGCTTGGCCTGATGGGAATTTTAGTCCAACAATGTCTGGCGTACACTAAGCTAGGGGAGAAGACTGGAATAGACATTACTAGGATAGATTAGGCATTAATAAACTTTTTAGGGCCAAGGACTATATTGAACCACCATCCAACCTACAGGGGAGAGCTGAGCTGCACATCAGAATGGGTGTGGCCACAGTTCAAAAGTGTGCAGGGCAAGAAGTGCAGTCCTTAAGAGTGCCTTGCTAGTCAGCTAACTACAGTGGTACCTCAGGTTACATACGCTTCAGGTTACATACGCTTCAGGTTACAGACTCTGCTAACCCAGAAATAGTGCTTCAGGTTAAGAACTTTGCTTCAGGATGAGAACAGAAATTGTGCTCCGGTGGTGCGGCGGCAACAACAGGAGGCCCCATTAGCTAAAGTGGCGCTTCAGGTTAAGAACAGTTTCAGGTTAAGAACGGACCTCCGGAACGAATTAAGTACTTAACCCGAGGTACCACTGTATTCAGTAATGTTTGTCTTTGTAATGGGGGGCAGGGTTCAAAAGGGAGGCAATTTTGCCCCACCACACAACCAATTGTGCTTATTTATTCATTTTATTAGATTTGTATACTGCCCTTCATCTGTAGATCTCAGGGTCATATACAACATAAAATTACAATATAAAAAACGCAGAATACATAATAAAAATAAGACAAAAGCAAACCAATAACATAGGGGGGGCCCTTCCACAATACATTTAAAAGGGCATTGGATATCAATCAGCCAAAGGCCTGGTTGAAGAGGAGTGTTTTCACCTGGCACCTAAAGCTGTATAATGAAGGTACCAGGTGAACCTCCCAGGGGAGAACATTCCACGAATGGGGAGCCACTGCTGAAAACATCCATCCTCATGTTGCCACCCTCTGGACTTCCCATGGAGGAGGCACAGGAAGAAGGACCTGAGATGATGATTGCAGAATCTGGGTCAGGTTATATGGGGAGAGGCAGTCCTTGAGGTATTGGGTCCTGAGCCGTTTAAGGCTTTATAGGTCAAAACCAGGTCTTTGAATTAGGCCCGGAAACTAATTGGAAACCAGTGTAGTTGGGCCAGCATCAGTGCATGCACTGCCCAACAATTAGCAACCAGCAGAAATTTCACCCCAAATTATTTAAGCAGTAATACTTGTCCTAATTGTTTTGTTGAAACTTGTATTGTACAAAAACTCTTCCTTTAAATTTGGCTTTTAGTGGATTTTATCCATTTGTATTTTATTTTCTTAAGTTTCTTTGATACATTTATTTTTCCTATAATGCAGGTATGTGAAACTTTGGACCTTTGGTTGCTGCTGAACTACAACTCTCATCAGCCCCAGCAAGCATACATTGCCACTTGCCTATTCTGCCCCTTTGGGATTGGTATACAGAAGCCATCAGTACAGTTCACAAGTTTTAAAAGGCCTTGAGGGTATCATGTGGTATACACCTCCCATAGTAATGTTGCAAACCTGTCCCTGGCTTGTGCAATAAAGATTGCACCTCAAAAAGGAGCTGCCACTTAGAATTAAGGTGGCCCAGAGTCCCTTCCCTTTGCACCCAAGAGTTTCACAGGGCACCTCAACAAAAACTCACTACTGTATTGTATTCCCCAGCAGCATCTAAGGAGTTTGCTTGGAGGACAACGTCTATGGCTCTTGTTTTCTGGTCTCTTTATAGATGGCTGCAATGACAGCAAGAGCTAGCTCTTCACATCAAAGGATCGTGCAAGGCCTTCGGCAGCAATTCCTTTGCCTCCTCACCTCAGGGTTGGGCAAAATCATCCCATACATGCTACTTCCTTTTAGACATCGGACCTTTTAGAGTTGAAGACGACCTTTCAAGTGTCATTTTGAAGGAGAAGGTTTCATTTTCAGGACAAAACACCAGACACACATGTTTTAAGCATGAATTTATAGGAGTGATTTATTTGATATTTATATTATATATTTCATATAGTGATTAATTTGATACTTATATATTAATTTCATATAGCAATTCATAATGATCCAGCATGACATGCAAATAAATATTCTTAAAGGCAGATCTGTTTCCCCCGCCCACCATACATCATTCTTTCAGTAATGACTCCAGTTCCAGGTTGGTTTCAGATGCAGCTTCAGGAACAATTCTGTGTCCCAAAAAGCAGGTCTCAGCCTCGGCATCTGCAGTATTATGGATCTGAGCAACCGAGATGGGCGGGGGGTAATCCACATCTTCTCGAGGGCGCCAATCACTGTTGTTGGACTGCTGATCATCATCATCATATGGTGGCATAACCGTAAAGAAAGATGGAGGGACATCAAGCGTATCAAGTGGATCAATACGTTCCTCTTCGACCCGATTGTAGTAGTCACTGATTGCTCTTGCAAGACTGCGATTTCTCCTCCGACGCCAAATCTCTCTGTAACCCTTGGTACAACAGCGGTACAAGCCAAATAATAATACGGCACCGCATATCATTGCGAAAAGGAAAACCATGATCCGACCTGGAAACAGAAGAAGGCTCCAGTCACCACTTGTTAAAGATGACCCATCTCTCTCTCTTCCTTTAAGCAATGATACATAAGCAAAAGAGCAGCCCGGCCAGATCAGACTAAAGGGCTGTCCAGCCCAGGTTCCTCTTCTCACATTGGCCAGCCAGTTGCCCATGCAGTGGCGTAGCGTGGGTTGTCAGCACCCGGGGCAAGGCAAGTAATTTGCGCCCCCTAACCCGTGGATTTGTGCCCCCTAACCCTAACCCCCAGATGTTGCGCCCGGTGCGGCCGGCCCCCCCCCTGCACCCCCCACGCTACGCCACTGTGCCCATGGGAAGACCCAAGTACAACAGCACTCTCCCCTTTGTGATTCCCAACAGTGTGCATTCAGAGGCATTCTGGCTCCAACAGTGGAGGGAGAAAACAGCCATTATGGCTCTTAAGCAATGGGTGGCCTTGTCCCCCATGAATTTGTCTAATCCTCTTTCAAACCACCCAAGCTGATGACCATCACTTCTTGCTGGCATGAATGCCATAGTTTAAGTACGCAGTGTGCAAAGCACTTTCTTTAATTAGCCCTGGATTTTCTAGCATTCTAGGATGGGCTCAGGTTGTAGCATCACGAGGGATAAAACTTTACTGCTATCTGCTTTCTCTACACCAGACATGGCCAGCAGGTAGATCGTGATCCACTGGTAGATCACTGGGACATCTGCGGTAGATCACAGTAAATCACTTTGGCTTCCCTAAATAAAAGCTCAACAACTTTGCCCTGCACCCCTAAAAAGCTTGACCTTCCTCCTCCATAAAATTCAAAAACTTTGACCTGAACCCCCCCAAAGGGGGTAGATCACTGCCAGTTTTTAACTCTGTGAGTAGATCACAGTCTCTTGGGAGTTGGCCACCCCTGCTCTTTACCATTGACAATTTTATACATGGAATCATAGAACTGTAAAGTTGGAAGGGAACCCCAGAGGTCATCTAGTCCAACCCCCTGCAATTCAAGAATTGCAGTCAAAGGGTCTCTAAAAGCTGGCCATCCAACCTCTGTCCAAAAATCTCCAAGGAAGGAGAATCCACCACCTTCCAAGGTATTCCATTGGTTTTGGGGGTTTTTTTCTAAACTGAAAAGCCCCAAATATAACTTTTCCCAAAAGGGAGATGTTCTTATCCCTTAACCACATGCATTGCCTCATTCCAGCACTACAATAACACTAAAGAGGTGAGGTGGACAAAACTGTACATGACATTCCAGGTATAGTCTGACCATCATGGGCACCATCGGGGGGGCAAGGGACCCCTAAATTACAAGGAGAGGGCTGGGCCCCTCAAAATTCTGTGGCAATGTATGCACACAATGCTATTGGGGGGACCAAGGGCACCCCCAAATTACCAAGAAGGAGACTGGGCCCCCTCAAAATTCTGTGGTGACATATGCACACAGTGCCATCTGGGGGGCAAGGGCACCCCAAAATTACCAAGGAGGGGGACGGGTCCTCTCAAAATTCTGTGGCGACGTATGCACACAGTGCCATCAGGGGGGGGCAAGGGCATCCCAAAATTGCCAAGGAGGGGGATGGGCCCCCTCAAAGTTCTGTGGCGACGTATGCAGACAGTACCATCGGGGGGGCAAGGGCACCCCAAAATTACCAAGGAGGGGGGTGGGCCCCCTCAAAGTTTGGTGGCGACGTATGCACACAGTGCCATCGGGGGGGCAAGGGCACCCCAAAATTACCAAGGAGGGGGGTGGGCCCCCTCAAAATTCTGTGGTGACGTATGCACACAGTGCCGTTGGGGGGGCAAGGGCACCCCAAAATTACCAAGGAGGGGGATGGGTCCTCTCAAAATTCTGTGGCAACGTATGCACACAGTGCCATCAGGGGGGGCAAGGGCACCCCAAAATTACCAAGGAGGGGGGTGGGCCCCCTCAAAGTTCTGTGGCGACGTATGCACACAGTGCCGTTTGGGGGGGCAAGGTCACCCCAAAATTACCAAGGAGGGGGGTGGGCCCCCTCAAAATTCTGTGGCGACGTATGCACACAGTGCCATCGGGGGGCAAGGGCACCCCAAAATTACCAAGGAGGGGGATGGGCCCCCTCAAAGTTCTGTGGCGACATATGCACACAGTGCCGTTTGGGGGGCAAGGGCACCCCAAAATTACCAAGGAGGGGGATGGGCCCCCTCAAAATTCTGTGGCGACGTATGCACACAGTGCCGTTTGGGGGGCAAGGGCACCCCAAAATTACCAAGGAGGGGGGTGGGCCCCCTCAAAATTCTGTGGCGATGTATGCACACAGTGCCGTTGGGGGGCAAGGGCACCCCAAAATTACCAAGGAGGGGGGTGGGCCCCCTCAAAATTCTGTGGCGACGTATGCACACAGTGCCGTTGGGGGGCAAGGGCACCCCAAAATTACTAAGGAGGGGGGTGGGACCCCTCAAAATTCTGTGGTGACGTATGCACACAGTGGCGGCCAAGGGCACCCCCAAATTACCAAGGAGGGGGGTGGGCCCCCTCAAAATTCTGTGGCGACGTATGCACACAGTGGCGGCCAAGGGCACCCCCAAATTACCAAGGAGGGTATTTTGATGGAGCCACGGAATTTTGATGAGGCCCAGCCCCCTCAATAATTTGGGTGTCCCTTGCCCCCCCCCAATGGTGCCCGTGATAGGGTAGACTTAGAATGTTTTGGCCACCTTACCTCCTAAATGTTATTGTATGAGTGCAGCACATCAGCATGTTGCACAGTGTGCATGCATGATATGAGCATGGCATGTGTGCAGAGTTTGCACATGCCACATGGCATGCACACATGAATTGAGCATTTGACATGGCATGTTGTCTGCCATGTTGTACTGTGTGCGCGCCCAACATGCACACATCACATGGCATGTGCACAAGGCACGAGCATGTTGTGAGGCATGTGACGTGTTGGGAGGAATATGTGACTTGGCATGCACGCAGAGTGTGCGTAAAGTACCCAGCATTTGTGCATGACGTGATTGGGTTGAGTGTGCTGCGCCCCCCCCCCCCAAAAACAACAACAACATGGCAGTCATGTTTTCAATTCCCTTCCTAGTGATTCCCAACAAAGTATTCACCTTTTTCCATAAATGCATTGCACTGGGTTAAATTCTAGAATGTATCATTTTACACTTGCTTACAGTAAATCACATTTCATTACCCATTTACCCTGTTTGGAGAGATCTTTTTAGAGCTCTTCCCCATTCTTTTTTGTTTTAAACACCTTGTCTCTTAACCAGTTACAGATCCATAACACATAGAAAGCTGCCTCATAGTCAGACCATTGGGTCCATCAAGCTCAGCAGTGACTACACTGACTGGCAGCAGCTCTCCAGGGCTTTAAGCAGTTTTCTCTCAAAGTCTTTCCTGGAAATGAAAGGGTTTGAATATGGGACCTTCTGTCTGCAAAGCAGATGCTTGCTCCTTTACTCTGCTAGCTCCCTTCCCATTGAGCTAGGGCCTATGGGCATAGCTGGGAGGGCAGGTGGGCAGCTTCCATCCCAAATAAAAAAAACCAATAAAAACATGAGGTCCTGCCCCCCCCCAAGCCTGCTCTCCTCCCCCCAACAAAAATCCTAGCTACGCCCATGCTAGGGCCTCTCCTCTCTTCACAGCAAGTGTATCCCAAATATGCTAGAATTTGCTTACTTGGTCAAGGTACCCAATTCAATAAAAACCAATAAAAACATGAGGTCCCCTCACCCCCCAACAAAAGCCTGCTTTCCCCACCCCGCAACAAAAATCCTGGCTACACCCATGCTAGGGTCTCTCCTCTCTTCACAGCAAGCGTATCCCAAATATTCTAGAATCTGCTTATTTGGTCAAGGGTACTCTCAAAAACATCATTAAAGTAGTGTTACTTACCCACTGTAGCTTCTTGATTAAGAGGCCGGATGGTGTATGAAATCATGGTGATCACTTCATAAGGCGCAGCTTGGCGGCACTGCTCCTGGTCTAGTTGGCCTTTTGCAGAGGAGCAACAGTAGGGTGTGGCACAAGTCCCACAGCAGAACTTCATATCCTCAGGACAGTAGAAAGATTTAACTGGCGAAGCTATCCCTTGTGTCCAGGCATGGCACATTGCATCATTGATCTTCGTAGAGACACCCCCTACAACCAACAGCAGAAGCAGGAGGTGTAACACAGCCATGGTCACGGTACACTCTTCTCCAGGCAAGAGAGTCCACTGCAGTAACGCCTCTTTTTCAAATGTTGTTCTTTTACAGCCAAGGTTGCCCCAGAAGCAGCCTTTATATCTCTAGAGCACTTCCCTTAATGAGGCACAACTCCTTGCAGCTGGCCTGGTTCTGATCCCAGCCCTCGACCACACCTCCTTCCTCTACTGAGAAGGAACCAAATTAGCTCTGCCTGCAAATAGTGTATCATCACACTCTATGGTGTTGGTGAATATTCTAGAATAAGCATAGTCACTCCATCTACTTTCTTTGGAAGTAAGGTCCTGAGTTCTCCAAGACTTACACATTTGCAGTACATCCTGTAATGTCTATCCAAGAGTAAGTCATTGAGTTCCATGGGGCTTACTCTCATGTAATCAGCTATAGGATTGCAGCCTTAGTAGTGAGTCTGCATGTGCAATGGAGACTCCTTTCTAGGTGCAATTGAGATTTCACCTAATGAAGTGTGCACAGGTATGGATGAAGTGAAAATGAACTTACAATTTTAGAGGGGGAGAGTTATGTCATAGAAGGAAGGGCCCTTGCTTAGTGGTAGTGCACCTGCATGGCATGAGGAAGGTATCATGCTCAGTCCCTGGAATCTCCAGGTAGGGAAACACTCCTGTCTAAAACCCTGGAGAGCCATTGCCAGTAAGTGTAGACATTACAAAATAAATTAGTTCACAGTTGTTGATGGTGGTTCTGGACAAAGGCAAAAGCCCTCTCCTGTTGCTAGCCACAGATTCAGCTTATTCTGGGCTGGATGGCCTCTAGATGGCCACATAGCAATCAACTGACATTTACATTTCCTTCTCCAAGTTGAGGTGCAGTTTATCAGTGAATATTCTGAAGGAGACAAACAACAGAAAAGCATTATTGACCCCAAACACCTTACCACTGGTTTGGAGTATCATTTGCCATTGGTTTGGAATCAGACAATGTTGGGATTTTAGGTGATACTCCTGACTTGAGTATCAATTACTTAGTTTGAGGAGGGCACTGTATACTGCAGGCTTTGTGTTGCAAAAAAAATTGCAAAACTTTGGCACTGGTTTGGAGAGGATCCCAAACTCTGGGGTTCATAGCTAATGAAGCGCCCCTGTGTTTCCATTCTCCCTTCCACTTCATCTGCTGTCATTATCTCTCTCACACACACACCCCACCCCCAAATTTGTCATCCCTACAACTGTCAGCCTCAGTAAACACCCTCCATCTACTCTGGCTCCAACATTCTTCTGCTCACTTTTCTCTTCTACCCTGATGCTCAGGATACCCCTAGAGGCATCTTCATCCTGATGTATCAAAGATTGCTTTCTCCATTGTTTGCAGTGTGGGAATAATAATTGGGGCTTTAATGGGGATCAGTAGAGACTTTTGCAGTCCCCCCTCCCCCATTCCAGCGATCCTGATGCACCTAAAATGCTAGCGGCAATGTCTGCAAACTGCAGTTCAAGAACTTGGGCATAGCTGGGAGGGGGTGCAGGGGGCATCTGCCCCCCCCCATCAAGTAAATAAATAAAATTACATAACTGACAGACTGTATCACAGATAACTCAGTTCTGCCCATGCATCATAAAGCCTTCCCCCCACACCCTTAAAATGGATCCTGACTCAGCCCCTGGGCTACATTTCTGATTTGGCTACTCTGCAATGGTTCCTTGCAATGGTCTCAGCAGAGAACATTACCCACACCTAACATTCTGGTCTAAGGTTCTCATTCTCATCTTTCCCCACATCTTTTTCTAGATTTAAATGCCTGCAAAACCTACTGTCTCACAGGACTGCAAAGGCAACCCCTTTAGGGGCCTCTTCCAAAAGAATGTGGAAGCTCCCTTGCTTCAGGTGGTGGAAGAACAAAGTCATCCCTGCCAGTGAAGCCAGACCAGGTGAGGCTGCTGATGGTTAAGGTGAGGGCCTGGAGTCTGAGATGATGGCAGCTGGTGCTCAGGTTTCCCCCCTAAGAAGAGTTCTGCTGGATAAGGCTAAAGGCTTGTCTATGATCCCCAACAGCTGGTACTATTGAGAGGCATACTGCCTCTTCTCTTAGGGGGTAAGATTGAGCCATTGATGGCCTTATCTTGCATGAATTTCTCCAATCCTCTCCTACAGTTGTCCAATATGGCAGCCTTCCTCTTAGCTAGTGGCAGGGAGTTCCATCCTTCGATGATGCAACAGTGTGTGCAGAAGTCCTTCCTCTTGTCAAGGGCATTGAAGGTGAAAATCTTGGTGAAAACTGGAGATGCCCATGGTTCTATGCAGAATAGATCCACTGAAGTTAATGAACAGGACTAACTTGTTTCAGTGAATCTACTCTGCATAGCGCTAGGTTTAATGCAACCTCTAGTGTTTGGGAGGTACCACTTTGGCAGCACAAGTTATATGAGGTGGCAGGAATAGATTGATAGCATTCAGAATGATCCCATGGCCTTTGCAAGGGTGTAAATTACTGGTGTGAATTGGGATTTGCATTGGCACAAGGACCATTGGATTGTCCTACTAGTTACTGTATAATAGAGAACTACTAACTGCTATGGAGAGATCAACACTAATACAAGGATGTAAGCAAGGACCAAGGACACTTTGTTTACAGTTGGGAGTCGTTGTTGTTTTTCGGTGTGGAGTGTCTGACAGGGAACCTGTGCAGTAGGAAATTTGCTTTAAAAACAAGAACTGTACATTGAAGTTACATTGTGGACATGAGCTTGGCTTTGATTAACTTCTGTTTTGTCCATTTTTGTGTTTAGGAAAAAATGTTATATTCTTGTCCCCAAATATTATGCTAAATAATAATAATAATAATAATAATAATAATAATAATAATAATAATAATAATTTATTATTTATACCCCGCCAATCTGGCTGGGTTTCCCCAGCCACTCTGGGCACCTTCCAACTGAATATTAAAAACAATACAGCATTAGACATTAAAAGCTAATGTGAGTTTCTAGTGCAGGGTGTTTTTTCTAACCTTTCAGTGGCCCCCCCGCCCCCCCCCGCCAGCCTCTCAACATTAAACTTTACAGTGGGGACTACAAGCATGTTGGTGTACACTTAAATGTATGTACACCAGCATGTTGTAGCTTGCATATTTGCTCAAAGTGCCTTAGAATGCAATCCTATTCAAAAGCAAGATCTATTTAACACAATGGGTCTTACTCCCAGGTAGGTGGCGATAGGATTGCAGCCGTAGTGTTTTGACCCTTCAAGCCACTCCATGAATAATTGGAGATAGAAATCACAGAGAAGCAAGTTTAGGAGAAATTCCCTAACAATAAGAGCAGTTTGTCAGTAGCACAGACTACCCCACACTAACCCCCCCCACACACACATACCTCATTGCAGGTACAGTATTTAAGAAGAGTCCACCATCAGGGATGCTGTAGAACCTGCAAACCTGCACTGTAGAACCTTAATTCAATAACGGGTGCAACTAGATGGCCACAAGCCGCTAAGGCGCCTTTCAAATGATGATGCCAAATATAGTCAGGCTAGGCTCCTTCACGGAGAATACGCAGGTGGAGCAGCTGGTTGCTGCTTTACTTTCCATTGCACACAATAGATATTGAATCCTGGTAGGGAAGGCAAGGGGGCAGCAGTAATCAAGCACACACACTTATCCTGTCCAGTACGTCACAGCACACCAGCCTGCAGTCTTTGCCTCGGAAGCAAAGACTGGGGAAACCTCCCAGATATAAGGATAGTTTAGCCTACTCCATGCATTTCCAGCCCACGTGCAATTGAGGAATAGCGTCACCAAATGGTCATCAAAGTAGGAGAGATACAGGAGACAGCTACAACTTTAGGCTGTAAACATACCACCTGCAGTAAAATCTCAACCATAAACCACGCCACAGAAGCCATTATACACATTTTTATTCATGAGCCTGTTACAAAACAGAAGCATCTGATACAAATATATTTGATACTAGAAACAAATGCAGTTGATACAATTAAACAAGTGATAGTTCTCATTACAGCTCAAAAGTTTAATGTTGTAATACACACCTCCCATAGTAACTATGCAGATTTCCATATCTAGACTGGCATTTGCCCACCCTGAATGCTGCATTGACTGGTATGCAACAGTGAGGTTGTGAACATCTCCACACTGTTCCTAATCACAACAAACCTAAATACTGTTTGAGAGAACTAACATGGTTGGTGAAGAACACACTCTTAAAGATCATTTTGGGGGTTTATCCATTTTCTGCATCGCAAAAGCAACTTGATGGTGACCTGCCACTGTACCCAGTAAACCATGTTGGAAACAGAGTTGTCCCTCTCCATACATCAGCGTTCAACATCAGAATCAGAATCGGATTCCAGGTATGATGCTGAAACATTCCCAGCAGCATCTCTTTGCAAGATAAGCCACATGACAGGCCCATTCTCTCCATTTACAGGACGTCGTACACGATACTGTACATAAGCTAGGCGGGGATTTTGTGAGGGTGGATTCCCAAAAAACACAGAGGCGCCAACATTAGATGGTGATTGACTTTCTTCATAAGAGGGAGGGGGGCCATCAACATAGGGAGGAGGGGGGCCTTCAAAATAGGGGGGAGGAGGGCCTGCAATATAAGGGGGAGGAATGTCAATGAGATGGTGTGGTGGAGGAGAGTCCAGCTGAATCTGCTCCAGGGGTTCATCGAATGTGTCCTCATCCTGGAGGTCTCTTCTGCGACGGTAGTATCTCATCCTGAAATGGCAGAAGGTGTTCCAAGCTAATATGACAGCAGCCAGCATAGTGAAAAACGGGAAGGAACCTGGAAAACAGAAAAGTCATAGAATCAGAGCTGAAAGGACCCCAAGTGTCATCTAGTCCAACCCCTCCAATGCAGAAATCTCAGCTAAAGCATCCATGACAGAAGAAAAGGCTAGTCAACCATTGTTGCAGAAATCCCATTTCCTCCAGCTAGTCATTTTAGCTTATTGTGGGTCTTAATTATTTTTTGATTCTTTTAAATAGCTGGTTTTACTGATGATTTTATTGTTTTACTCGTTTATGTAAGATGCGCTCCTAAATTTGCAAAGCGCAGGGAATCTCCGTCAGGCAGGAGGAAATATGGGACAGCAGGGGCTCCGAGTGTATAAGACTGAATTAAAGAAGGTGAGAGCGAGGGGTTCACAATCCACATTAAGACGAGGTATAGACGGGCCCTTAGTGGATTATCTTTAAGAGAAAAGCTAATTTGTTCGGCGTACAGAGTTTTCCCAATGAGCAGACCGGGAGCGAAGAGCATTGTCCCGGCGCCCCGTGCCCCCCCCTTCCCTATCCCACTACACCGCTAACCCAAGGGGAAGGAGGGCGAGAGAAGAGAAGGCTAGAGCCTTGATCTGAAGGGAAAAGCCAGGAGGCTGCAGAGGGTGTGGAATATACCTATTCAATAGGACAGACTTATTTCCTACCTCCCCCCCCCCCCAAAAAAAAAGTCGCCCTCAAGTTGGTGGGCGAAGGAGGCTTACCTCGCCGTGCGGGACTTTCAAACGGAAGTTTTGTTATCCGTAGACCTGCGGCAGGCTTCTGTTGCTGTTTCTTTAAGCCGGTCTTTCCCAACTCGTAACAGCGAGGCAAGATGTCATTCCCGCCGCGCTCCTTGGAGTCAACGGCTCCGAACCCGTATCTCCAGGCTGGGCACATTTCGACCTCGGGGCACAATTGGACTTCTATGGCCAAAAAAAGTAGGATCCAGGACACAGCCTTCGCCATGGTGCACACGGACGCGAGGGATCCCTTCAGCGCGCGACACCACCTTTCCAAAGTCGCTGCTCCTCTCCACGAACAAATTGCTTCCACTCTCTCCGTCTAACAATCCTGATTAACTAAACAGCCTCTTCGCCTCTTCCCTACATCAAACTGTCCTTGACGAGGCCTTAGTCGCTCTGCGTTTTAAAGAAACATGCACGAGCATCCCAGGGTCACATGAAAACCAAAGGAAACAAGGCAGAATTCCCTGGAAACTGCCTGTGAGAGTTCCACCAACTTATTGCGCTCTCATGAGTATGTATTTTGTTTTCTCATTGTGGGGGCAGGGGACGGCGTGGAAGAACTGGGGGGCATAGACAGCACAAGTTATAGTCTTCTCGCTTTGTTTTATAATGACAGTACTTCTAAAAAGAAATCCTGAGTAGGTGAGAAGTGTATGTGTTTCAAGCACAGACACAAATTTAAGTAGGTATAGACGTGTTTTCACCCTTAACATCGTTCTTTAGACTCCTTCGCAGCTAAGAAAGCTAGGAGAGCCTTGAGCCCAGGGGCTTGCTCACCCCCCCAGCCCACTTGATGGCTCTGGGCCAGACGGGGTGGGATGGGGGCCTGCAGGTGCAATTAATATCATCGGCAGGATAACAGTGAGTTAATTATTCTGTGATCCTATACCTGCGTTGCTACATTGTTGCTATCTGCAAGAGTGCTCTTGTACCGTAGCGCAATGAAAGTGGGGTGGGGGGGGGAGAGGGGGAAAAAAGACCCAGACCCAAAAAGCGAATCACAGATTTAAGTCGGCATAGGAGTAACCAGAACGTGTGGTAATGCAAAAGGTAACAGGATTTCAGCAATAATTTTCTGGACATGCGTCGGTTGAAAATGAGGCAGCATGTCCACCCCAAAGCTTCTGCAGGCGTAAACAGTACTGAAAGAGGGGCTGCTCCTACCTGCCCCACACACTTTCGTGAACGCACAATAAAAATTATGTCTAGAGCGGTCCTCCATATAAGCAAGCAAGCAAATAACGCTGTATCCCGTTCTCATATTTCGCAGCTAAGACAAGGAATAAAGATAAATGTGCGGGGTAGGGTGGGGATTAACCCTCTTTTCCTACCTAGACTCCAAACACTTCTCAATAATGAATGTGTGCAGCATTTTCTTCTTCTTCATAGAATCATAGAATTGTAAAGTTGGAAGGGGCCATAAGGGTCATCTAGTTCAACCCCTGCAATGTAGCAGTCTTTTGCCCAATGTGGGGCTCGAACCCACGACTCTGAGGTGAAGCATCTCATGCTCTCTATAACAAGGATAACTTAACAACAACAACAACAAAAAAGTGGCACTGAGCACTGAAGCACAAATTTGGCTCTCAATTTCCCGGCTGCCAATGCAAATAGAGAAATACGCAATGTGGCATGATTTTCCATATCGAACTGCAAAAAGCGCACAATCTCACTTGATTTAACAAAATTCCTCCCGAAGTTACATTCAAACGGACTTCTTAGAAGTGTTCTGATTTTTTTACTTTTTTACTTTTAGCGCTAAGAGAAGCCTCTTTGCTGCAACACACACGGTAAAACAGGGTTTCCCAAAGTTGGGGCTTCAGCTGTTTTTGGACTACAACTCCCACCATCCCTAGCTAGCAGAACCAGTGGCCGGGGGTGATGGGAGTTGTAGTCCAAAAAACAGCTGGCGACCCAAGTTTGGAAAACTTTACCTTAAAGGTTGGCATCAAAAATAGTAGGTTGATTTCTGTATTTCCCTTTTTAATATCTGGGTTTTGATGCATTGAGAAAACTCTGTGAAGGATTACTGTGGACTGAGATTAACTAATCTAAATTTGCCTCTAATTCTCCTTAACACATCTCAATCTGACACAAACTAACCTGTGAATCCAAGAAAGGAAATTGTACAAAATCTTACTTCTAATATGGTTTTTCTTTTTCTTTTTTACTTAGCATCTGGTATTTTGAGCGTTTTGAACAGGAATAAAACAGGGCAGCACTGAAAAAAACTTTAATTAAAGTTCAGCTGGACCCTGATTCTGAAAAGTGGCATTAAAAGTGTATTCCTGCATATGTCTACTCAGAAGTAAATCTCATTAAATAATCTCATGATGAAAGTGACTAATAAATTTAATTATTTATTAAATCAGCAAGAAAATACTATCTTAGAAGCAATGGGAGAGAAGGACAGGTTCTCACTGCCTAATGCAATCAGAGAGACTGGTTTCCTACTTCACACCTATGCAATGTGATGCATATGTGCAAGATAATGTGATGTGATCAGCTCCACACAGTGGCGTAGTGTGGGGGTGCAGGGGGGGCCGGCCGCACCGGCTGCAACATCTGGGGGTTAGGGTTAGGGGGCGCAAATCCACGGGTTAGGGGGGCGCAAATACACGGGTTAGGGGGCGCAAATTACTTGCCTTGCCCCGGGTGCTGACAACCCACGCTACGCCACTGGCTCCACACAGATCCTATCCTATGAAGAGCACTTTGTGCTACATGAACCTGCATAAATATTATGGTAAGGATGCCATATGTCCAGTTAAAAATTGCTGGAATATCCAGGAAAACCTGGACATGGCAGCCTATGTTGGTAGTGTAGATTTCGGGCTCAACAATTTGAAGGGGAGGGAGCTCAACAACTGGGGGGGGCGGGCAGGAGAAAGCTCAACAACCTTTGTGTCCAGATTTTCAGTTTTTGAAATATGGCAACCCAAATTATGGTCATTGATGAAGGCTTCTCTCCACATCCAAGGGCCAGTCCCACCATGCCAGCGGGTTGAAGCAACCAGGTCGTTATTACTGCCTGACTTCCCTTGAAATGTGAAATCACACTCCCATGTTGGGTAGCTCAGTTGGTTAGAACATGGTGCTGATAATGCCAAGGTTGCAGGTTCAATCCCCGTATGGGACAGCTGCATATTCCTGCATTGCAGGGGGTTGGACTAGATTATTCTCAGGGTCCCTTCTAACTCTACAAGTCTATGATTCTATGTGTTCTAGAACAACCTCCCACAACTTGGGGGGGGGCTCGTTGTTTTGAGGAACTGGGAATCTGCTGTATCGGTGATTCCACATGCAGGGTATTCTGACACATTCCCAGTGTTGGTTTGCCAAAACAAGTTATGCTCTCCTTTTTGCTTTCGCTATGTTTGGGCTCAGTGGTAGAGCATCTGCTTTGAATGCAGAAGGTCCCTGGTTCAGTCACCAACATCTCCAGATAGGGCAAGGAGAGACTCGCTGTCTGAAACCCAAGACAGACTCTGCCAGTCAGCGTAGGCAATACTGATCTAGATGACCCAGTAGTTGGACTAGGTAAAAGGCAGCTACCCATCTTCTTATAATGGCTGCTGCTGCTTTTCTGTTTCTCTAATCATGTCAATGTTTTCACAACCCTTATCAAAAACAGCAAAAATGCGTACAATCAAGTGCAGCTGGGGATCTGGGAAGAGAGAACAGGAGTTCAGAGAGGGGAGTAAGTTCTGTGACCTTGCTGCTCAACTCAATCTTTTTACATGATTTGTGGTATTTTGAGTATTGTAATTTTGCTGTTCTTTTTATTGATAATAATTTAGTGCAATTGTTTAGAGTGAATTTCTATACAATTATTATTTGCTGATATTCTGAGAGTTAATTTTATTGTGTACTTTTATAGTCTAATGAATTATTTAATATGGCTTTAAGTTGTTTGAGCCATATTTTTTATTTTGACTTATTTGCATTGGATCGTATTGTTAAAAAAATTGTCTTTGTTATATATTTTGTTGTTTCTTCAACTTATAAAGCACCTTCTGTATAGGAATATAAAAGGGCAATATATAAATCAAAAGTGACAATGATGATGATCTAGCTGTGAAAAGAGGGTTGGTCCTCTTGTGTATGAGTAATGATGAAGAACTAGGAAGCTGAAAGGAGGAGGAAATGGAGGGATGTGGAAAGCTATCAATGACTAGTAGCTGTTATGGCTGTGTTCGACTTCAGGTCTGAGGCATTGTGCCTCTGAATTCCAGTGGTGATAATGCTGTTGTGCTTGGGGCATGCTTGTGGGCTTTCCATGGCAACCAACTGACCACTGTGAAGACAAGATGCTGGCTGAGATGGGCCTTTGGCCTGGTCCAGCAGAGCTCCTTTTTTAAAAGCAAGGGTATATGTGTTGGTCAATAATGCAGTTGCTCAAAATTTTTATGAGAATAAAAAAGATGCTACAAAATCTTGGCTCTTCTCTATTGGCCTGCTGAACCCCTGGCTCTCTTGAAGTTGTCTGGATTTTCCTTCTAATCAATCTCTCTTCCCTTTCCCACAATTGTTGTTGTACAACTATTGTTGTACATAGTTCAGTCTGTATTCCTTTCCCCCAAGTAGCTTGAATTGATGTTGGCTTCGCTGCACAATCTTCTTGGGTACCCGGGATCTGCTTGTTTTCTAAGTGTGCCAGGAGGGCAATTGCAGTTTGTCATCACTGATCCAAACAGTGTAGTTACAATGACAGTGCCAGCCCTACTATTAGGCAAAGTGAGGTGACTGTCTTTGGCCGTGTCTGTTGAGGGAAGGTGGGATTGTGGCTGCCCAAACACTAGCCATTCCCATCCTCTTGAGCTGGCAGAGTAAGGACTGCAGTGCTGCTGGGTTGAGCTGGCTGGACCTCTCACCTAGTGGCTTTCTTCTAATATTCCATAGATAGTATTCCATTGGTAAAGGACCCTAACTGAGCCACCAGGTAGAAAAACAGCTGATCCCAACCACACATTCCAACAGGCATGATGACAAACCCATGTACCACGTAAGGAAAACAAAAACAACAAATCACTTGAGGCCAGTGAATTTAAATCTTTATTCAAGGAAACCAACCATAAAGCTCAGGCCTAGTGGTCTCAACAACCAGTGTGGTGAGCCAATGTGGTGTAGTGGTTAAGAGCGGTGGACTCGTAATCGGATGAACTGGGTTTACTCCTCCACATGCAGCTGTTGGGTAACCTTGGGCTAGTCACACTTCTTTGAAGTCTCTCAGCCCCACTCACCTCACAGAGTATGTGTTGTGGGGGAGGAAGGGAAAGGAGAATGTTAGCCGCTTTGAGACTCCTTAGGGTAGTGATAAAGCAGGATATCAAATCCAAATCCAAACTCTTCCCAGAAGGTCCTGCCCCAATGAAGCAGCTGTGAGGACTGAAGGTCCCCACCTTCCCACCTCTCTCTAAGGTTCTTCCTCGCCAAGGTTTTTAGCACACAGTACCAATCTGTGACTGCACACAACTAATCTCTGTTCTGCTCTTTTCATTTCTCTGTGCATTCTCAGAGACCAGCAGGGAGTGGGGTTGGTCGCAACAGGAGAAGGAGATTCCCTGAACTGCACTCTGCTCAGGCCTCTTCCTTCTTACCAGACCTTGTTACCTCTTCAGCTTTTGACAACTCCTCCTCCTAGTCTGCTCCTTCTTCTCCCTCTGACCACATAATCGATCACAAGACGTGTCACAGTCACACCATTTGAATGGCAATAATAATAATAATCATAATCATAATCATAATCATAATCATAATCATAATCATAATCATAATAATCATAATATTAAATTATTTATACCCCGCCCATCTAGCCACCCTGGGCGGCTTCCAACAGAATATTAAAAACAATACAGCATCAGACATTAAAAACTTCTCTAAACAGGGCTGCCTTCAGTTGTCTTTTAAAAGTAAAATAGTTGCTTATTGCCTTGACATCTGCTGGAAGGGCATTCCACAGGGCAGGCACCACTACCAAGAAGGCCCTCTGCCTGGTTCCCTGTAACTTGGCTTCTCACAGCGAGGGAACTGCCAGAAGGCCCTCGGCGCTGGACCTCAGTGGGGGTGGAGACACTCCTTCGGGTATACAGGACTGAGGCCATTTAGGGCTTTAAAGGTCAGCACCAACACTTTGAATTGTGCTTGGAAACGTACTGGGAGCCAATGAAGATCTTTCAGGATCGGTGTTATACGGTCTCGGCAGCCACTCCCAGTCACCAGTCTAGCTGCCGCATTCTGGATTAATTGCAGTCACCAATTAATTGAGTCACCTTCAAAGGTAGCCCCACGTAGAGTGCATTGCAGTAGTCCAAGCGGGAGATAACTAGGGCATGCACCACTCTGGCAAGACAGTCTGTGGGCAGGTGGGGTCTCAGCCTGCGTACCAGATGGAGCTGGTAAACAGCTGCCCTAGACACAGAATTAACCTGCGCCTCCATGGGCAGCTGTGAGTCCAAAAGGACTCCCAGGCTGCGCACCTGGTCCTTCAGGGGCACAGTTACCCCATTCAGGATCAGGGAGTCCTCCATACCAGTCCGCCCCCTGTCCCCCAAGAACAGTATTTCTGTCTTGTCAGGATTCAACCTCAATCCATTAGCTGCCATCCATCCTCCAACAGCCTCCAGGCACTCACACAGGACCTTCACTGCCTTCACTGGTTCCAATTTAAAAGAGAGGTAGAGCTGGGTATCATCCGCATACTGATGAACACCCAACCCAAACCCCCTGATGGCAATGCCAATTCATGAAGGATATGAATATCTATGAATGTCTATTAGCCATGATGGTCTCTGAATACCTAGCACAATACTTTGCTGATGACGTATTCCTTATGACATCCTATAAGGCGGTGGCATAGGCCAATGCATCTGTGATGCCAGTTTGTTGTCAGATTCTCTAGCTCCACCACCAAACTGGCAGTAAGAGATATATCAGTGACTTGAAAGGGTTTTCATTTCAGACTCTAGCAGATGAAGGGTTGTGGCCCAGTTGGAATTAAGCACTTCCCTAATTTTTTGAATGTGTTCATTTGAACCTCAGTCCCTGCTTTTGCTAGCTTTAAGGCTTCCCTGTGCTTTGTTGTCAACTAGCCTGCTGGTAGAGGCTGAAGCATAGGAAGCTGTTTTATACTGAATCCATCTAGCTGGCAGCAGCTTTCCAGGATTTCAGACCAGGGAGCCCAACCTGGAGATGCTAGGGATTGAACTTGGGACCTTTGTATACAGAAGTGGATGAATTCACATTAAGATATGGGTGTTTCCTAAATTAGTAGTTATGATGGCCCTTCCCATAATTTGCCCTTAGGTGATGGAGCTTCTGCGACCTCCAGTCAGGAGAATCAGTAGACATTACCTGCATGCAGATTGAAAGGTGGGTGGTCTCAATAGGATTTAAGGACTTCCAAGCAGGAAAAACCCTGTTGATCGGGAAGACTTGGGACTAAGCCGTCACTTTGCCAAAGGAACAAGCCATGTTCCCACTACTCCTGTTTTAGGGAAACTCCTAGACTCAGTCCCCATGAGAGGCAATATAGGGGTGTACCAAACAGGGCCTCCTCCTGGGTGGCATCACAAATGTGGAATAGCTTCCCCAGGAAGGCCAGCTTGAGAATCTAGCATGGTCACTTTCGGCACTGCATTAGAACTTTATGATGATTATAATTCTTCTGCAAACACCTCACTTTTCAGTTTTCTTATTAGCTGTTTTCTCCAGCTTTAGATTTCAGCACCTTGTTTACAGTATTGAGCTTTGTGCCTGTGACCTGTGGCTAGGATTTCTTCTTCTGCAGTTCTTCTTCAGATCAAAAGTTGGAAAATACAGTGGAATAAATTACCCATTAGTGATTATTCACTTTGCTCTAATTGCAAACAAACTAAAGAAAACTGCATGGGATAGGCAGCTCAAGATTCATCTATCAGCTTTCTCAGCTCTGCTGGAAGCAGATTGAACATCAGGGGATTTTTGTTGTTCATTCCTTTCAATTCACAATATCCAGATACAGCAAGAACAACACACTTGTTTAAGCATTGCCTTATCTCCTTTGTAGCTTTCAGGCTCTGCTAGCAAGGCCTTGATTAAAGGGGAAAGTTCTAAATTTGTGCAGCTTGGATCTCAGCAACCTAGGAGGCTAAATGTAATGGCAAAAAAATAAATATTTTGCTTTAACCGACTTACAGCATAATATTTCAGATTTCAGGGAATTGGGAAGAGCCCTGCTTCTCACTTTAAATGTCTAGTCTTAGTCTCATTTTAAATGTCTACTCTTAGATATGTTTAAGCTAAAGTTATAAATGAAACATACTTTTATTGCAGCAGAGCTGTGTTCTTCAGAATAACCCAAGGAATGCTGTCAGAAAAGGTCACCCCACCTTTGTGGGTGTAAAGGAGATTTGCTTTTTTGGCAAACATGCAGATAAATTATGGTTTAAAGCTGCTTGTCTGCTTCACTCTTCCACCTGTTTGGCACTGTAGTTTCTTTAGTTCAAGGTCCTCTAGAAATGGAACAAACACTATAACTATGGTTTGCCAGTTCAGGCATGGCTCTAAATCACAGGGGTACGCATACCCCTAAACATTTTGTGAAACTACGTTTGGCCTCATTGAGGGGCAGTATTTCAAGATGAGTAGGAAAATGAGAGTACCCCTAAACATTTTTTTTAAAGAAAAAAACACTTTATATAGATATGTGCCATATGCATAGAATTAGGACCCATTGCAGCTGAGAGCCCCCAAAGTTATTAGCATACATTGCTAACTAAGAGGATATCACTGAAATGTGACTACAATTAATTGTCATAGCTGAATTCCAGTTAGTTGCATCGTTTCCACTCTTCGTTTCTCACACTGCCTGATTATAGTCAGCAGAGGCTAGTCCATTAGGGCAGGGGCCACCAACCTGGCACCAGGTCTTATTTGGCACCCCTGAGCTTTTATTTTTTTTAAAAAAAAATGGTAGGGAAGCACCGCTCACCTACTTCTCCCGGACGCTGTCTCCGGCTGAACGGAATTACAGCCAGCTCGACAAGGAGGCACTGGCACTTGTGGCTGGAGTAAAGAGGTTCCACGAATACCTCTATGGAAGAACCTTTGACCTCATCACTGACCACAAGCCACTCCTGGGCCTCCTCGCCAGTGATTGACCAACTTCACCGGTCCTCTCGCTATGCATGCTGCGATGGACTGTCTTTCTGGCAGCTTACAGCTACCAGCTCGTCCATCGCCCTGGAAAATTGATGGGTCATGCCAACACTCTCAGTCGTTGCCCACTTCCAGCGCTTGTGGAAGACCCGGCTCCTGCTTCATTGCTCCTCCTAATTGAGGACCTTCCAGCAGCACCAGTATCGGCTGCCAGTGTAGCCTCTGCATCTGCCCAGGACTGCATCATCAAACGTGTACTCAACTGGGTGTAGGGGGGTGGCCGGAAGGGTCTTTTGCACCAGAGTTCCAGCCGTTTGCAACCAGACAGCATGAGCTCTCGGCTCATCGTGGCTGCCTACTGTGGGGAGACCAAGTCGTGGTTCCCCAAGACTCCGCCAACGCATCCTCAAGGCTCTGCACATCGGCCACCCAGGGATTGTCAAAATGAAGACGTTGGCTCGGTGTTATGTCTGGTGGCCTAACATGAACGATGCCATCACTTCGTGGGTTGACTCCTGTCAAGAATGCCAAGAGTCGAGACCTGCACCGCTGGCAGCTAAGGGCAACATCTGGGAGATGCCCACGGCACCCTGGACGAGGATGCACATCGATCTTGCCGGCCCCTTTCACGGCCGGATCTTTATGGTAGTGGTGGACGCCTATTCCAAATGGCTGGAGGTCGCCCTGATGCCCTCCACCACTACCGAAGCCGTCATCCGGGGCTGCGGAGCCTGTTTGCCACTCCTGGGTGTCCTGATGTCCTCGTCTCAGACAACGGACCTCAGTTCACGTTGGGCACCTTTGAAAGGTACCTCTTGGGGCTAGGCATCCGCCATGCTCTAACAGCACCATTTCACCCAGCCAGCAACGGGCAGGCAGAAAGAATGGTGCATTCAGCAAATGAGGCACTGGCATGCCTGGAACAGAGGGAATGGCACGAGCAGGTCACTGAATACTTGCTCATGCAGCACATCACCTCTCATGTAGCCACAGGGCGGAGCCTGGCCGAACTGCTAATGGGTCGCCACCTCCCGTCTCCACTCGACTGGCTGCACCCAGACTTTGATGTGGCCGAGCCCACGGGCTGTACTCACGTGCCACAGTCCTTTATTCTGGGGAATCAGGTTTTTGCCTGGAACTTTGTGGACGACATTCCTTGGGTGCCAGCCATGGTAGTGGGAGTCACAGGGCCCCGTTCATACCAGGTGGCACTCAAGAACGGACACTTGTGGTGCTGGCACATAGACCAGCTAATGCGCAGGGTTGGGGATTTGGACAGTACCGCTGTGCTCCCAACTGCGGCCCCAGCTCTGGAGCGGTCGCTAATGGAAGGCGAGGCTCCACCTACATCTTCCTCACAAACTGAGGGCATGGAGCCAAGCCAAGCCATTTCGGTGGGTCTGCCTGGCTCTCCAGAGACTCAGACCACCGCCGTGCCTGACCGTCCACCGAGTCCACTCATGGTTCCTTCGACAGCAGTGGAGCCAGGGAACTTGGGCTCAATGCCACATTTGGTCACACCACAGTCGCAGCCAGAATCGGGCAGCCACCCGGACTCTGGTACTGGCCCTTGGAGGTCTGGCAGGGTTTCCAAGCACCCAGCTTATTTAAAAGACTATGTTCACTGGACAAACTGCACATGTAAAGCTGTATGTTGCATAGGCTCAATTAATATGCTTATGTGCCTTACTGAAACCAATAAGGGTATTGCTGTATCTAATGGAACCACTATGACTGTAACTACAGTGGTACCTCAGGTTACATACGCTTCAGGTTACAGACTCTGCTAACCCAGAAATAGTGCTTCAGGTTAAGAACTTTGCTTCAGGATGAGAACAGAAATCGGGCTCCGGCGGCGCGGCAGCAGCAGGAGGCCCCATTAGCTAAAGTGCTGCTTCAGATTAAGAACAGTTTTGGGTTAAGTACGGACCTCCGGAACGAATTAAGTACTTAACCTGAGGTACCACTGTAATGCCTTATCTCGGTGGGGAGAGGTGTTATGTATTGAAGTTCTCACCCTGGCCACCAGGGGTACTGTGTATATACAGTCATACCTCACATTAAATATGCTTCACATTGAGCGTTTTCAGGTTATGCTCCGCGGCGACCTGGAAGTAATGGAATGCGTTACTTCTGGGTTTCGCTGCTCGCACATGTGTAGACACTCAAAATGACGTCAGATGCAGATGCGCAGTTGTGGGTTGCATTCTATACAGGATGCAATTGGGGCTCCTGAATGGATCCCGTTCGCACCCAGAGGTACTACTGTAGTTTTCACTCAGGTCCACGTCAGTTAATTTAGGTGGGAAACCCTGTGGTGTTGTTACAATGTTGACAGCCGGCTGCCTATAAAAGCAGGCTGGCTGAGCTGTTCAGTTCAGTTCAGTTCCAGCTTACTATAAAGAACTACTTGGAGAAATCTCTGTGTCGTCTGCTTTGTCAACCCACTACTTAATAAAATACATACTGAAATATACTCAGAGTCGCAAAGTGATTTCATGCTCTTTATTCAGCTCATAGTGGTGAGGAGGAATGAATGAAAGTCCCCTCAAAGTATCTGCTTTATATACATTATTTACACAATGGGCTGCACATGATTGGTTAATTCTGGAATTCTACTGTAAGCCAATCAGGTTGTGGATTCACTTATATCTGGAGCATGATTGGGTGGATCCTGCCAACCAATCATACTGCTGCATTGTTCTTGGACCACTCAGACTGCTGCATTCTGAATCCTATTGTTCTTGGACCAATCAGACTGCTGCATTCTGAATCCTATTGTTCTAGGACCAATCAGACTGCTGCAGTTTGGATCCTATTCAACTCAGTACATAACACATACAGTACATATTTGCTTCTTATCTCCCAGGAAAGGAGGGGACATGACATCACACAGAGCCTTCTCTAACAATCCTGTTTCTATGGACTGCCTATCAGCAATGCAGCTCTATGGTCTTAACCACATGTTAACTAGCAAGAATACACATCTTTAGCTTTGACTGCATGTCTTCCACAGTTCTCACAGTGGCCAACCAGATGCTTTTATGGAAAACCTGCAAGAAGAACCCAAGCACAAAGCAGAACTCTCCCTTCCTGCAGCTTCCAGCTACTGGTATTCAAAAGGATTGCTGCTGGCAACTATGGTAATAGAGCACAGTCATCGCTGCTAGCAGCCATGGATAGCCCTCTCATCCACGAACCTGTCCAATCCCCTTTAAAACAATCTAGGTTGAGGATACACTGTTTCAGTGTATCTGAAGAAGTGTGCATGCACACGAAAGCTTATACCAAGAACTAACTTAGTTGGTCTTTAAGGTGCTACAGGAAGGAATTTTTTTATTTTGACTATGGCAGACCAACACGGCTACCTATCTGTAGGTTGAGGGCTGTCTCTGTTCCTGTGGCAGAGAGTTCCATAGCTTAACCAAGCACTGCATGAAGAAGTATTGTCTTGTATCCATCCTGAATCCTCCAGCCTTGCTCTTTCCCTGCTTATCCAATGCAGGCACATATGCATATAGTTTTTGAATTTGAACTCGGTGCAGTCTGTATCTGAGTAAATATACTTAGGCTTGTACCATTATCCTGAAATCCTGTGCAATGTGACTTGCTCGCTCCATGGAAACGTGTATAGGGCCAGGGCTCTCTGATTGACGGATACCTGTTTCTTATTTTCAAGACTGCTCCGTATTTTGGGGAAATTTGGGAATATAAATAGGCAACGCAGCAAAGGCCACAATTTTCCCCACAGCCAGTTGTGTACTATTATCATTTGTTGTTGTTGATGATGATGATGATAGCACTAACGTGTTTCACTCCCTGGATCTCTTTCCCCGGCCTCTACTCCCAAGCAGCGTGTTTCGAACTCAAGCCTTGGCGGAGGTCCTCTCCTCCGCCTGTTGCGTGGTGAACGGTGCCCTTACGCAAGATGGCGCTTGCGGTTTCAGGCCACGGAGCAGTCCTCCGTCGGGCTCGGAATCTCGCGAGGTTCGGTGAAGAGACGGGGCTGAGGTTCTGAGGAAGAGGCCGGGTTTTTTTGTTTTCCTTTTTTGCGGCGCGGGCGGGGAAGGTTCGGTCGAGGGTTCCGCCGCGAGGTAACCGGGGAGAGGTGCCCAGCTTTGGGGTGGGCCTCCCTCAGCCATGGAGCACATCACGACGCCCAAGGTAAGGGGTGATGTGTGTGTGATAGAGAAATGTGGCAGGTGCTGGCCATTCCTCCTCATGAGGCTTTTTCAGCCACCCCCCCATCCCCCAAATTTTCAGCTAGTCCTTCCCATCCCCACATAGCGGAGGAGATGGTGAGGAAGGCCTGTTGTGGATATTTCCTTCTCCCCCCCCCAATCCCTCCCCCCTTTTTGGTAAACCATATGCAGTGTAAAGTAAGGGGTCCCTGAGCACGTGCAGAGTGCATTTCATGTTCGCCTTTCTGGTGTCTTATGCCCTAATTTCCTATTTGCTTGGCCAGGACGGGAGGGTGCGTGCTACAACCCTTTAAAAAATCTCACTATTGTAAAAATAAATAAACATACATACCAATGAGTAGAATATGCAAAATGAAACATTATTAAAATACATAACTTTAAAATAGAAATCATTCAGTAATGATAATATCCCGTACTGATGTAGTGCGGTTATTTTATTGTGCATCTTAATTACAATTGCTTACATTAAATGTTTGTGTGACTGGTTTTTGTGCTTTTTATATCGTTTAGAAGCCTGTTTCAGCATTAAGTGATATAGTAGTAGCAGTAGTAATGATGATGATACCCATTTAAAGCCTGCCAGGAATCCTTGTTTTCCTTTTTAAACCAGACCGCACTAGTATTACTGTATGCTAGCCTTGAGGCTGCTGCTGAATTGCTAAACTGTGGAGTTAGGTCTTGATAACACCACCTGGCCTTCCTGTACACAGGAATTGTTAGTCTTAAGGATGTTTTCCTCCTCCCACAACAAAACCTAATCAGACCCTCATTCTCATCCAGCCTTGCTCCAGACTCCCAGATCTTAGTCTCAGCAGCTGGTTGGGGTGTTGAAGGGGGGCAGTTGTTAGAAGCATAGTTATATGCAGTGTAATGTAATCTCAGAGTTTTTGAGCTTGTAATAGAGTGCATTCCCATAATCTTTCAGATGTTACATTATTGCTGGTGAACTGGAATTGATTAGCATTGACATAATGGAATATGCTTTCAACAAGTCTTGGAAATGGCTCAGCTCATCACTGAAAATAATAATATTTCTATAAACATTTGTGTTCTTATTGTTCTCCCTTAATGCATACTGAAACCCTGAGCCTGCTTCCCAAGGTGCTCCCCAACCTTTGCCACTTATCCACATAAGGTGGGCTTCTTGAGATCTTGGTCCTAGAATCTGGTCTTGAAAGCAGGGATAATTGGTGCCAGACTGTGCAGGCATCTCACAGGGATTCTGAGCATGTGCAGAATATGTTTCCCACTTTTAGCACCTTAAATGGTAGATTGAAATTCATTAGCAAAATTCAGATTGGTAAAATGTACTAATCTATTCGTTTAGCTTGTTGACATGATACTCTGCAAACATTTGAGCTTGTGTAAAAATGTCGTAGTCTTGCGTATCATTGCCTTTTTGGACTCGCTACACATTTTTTCCTGTGCTTTTTCCTGTAGTTTTTCTGTATTTAAATCAGCCATGTAAATAAGACTATGTAAATATATAAGCATGCTAAGTGGCCAGTAACCTCTGTTCCCATGCTTACTGTAGAGAATGGCTTCACTATGGAATGCTTACTGTAGGTCATAGCTTCATTATGGAATAGTGAGTTGTGGGTCTTTTGACAAATTCACTCCTGAGTACCCGTTTGGGTGCTATGGAGTCAGTTTTACTCCTTAGTATACTGAAGAACGGTGGTTGATGAAATGGAATGGTCAAGGGCTGGAGCACAAGTGGTGTAAATCTTGATTGGGAGCTGACTGAGCACATGCTCATAATTTGACCTTCCACACAGTGGTGAGGGCCGTGAAGGGATCCTACTCTGTTGCCTCCATTGCATCCTCAGGGAGCCATCCAGCAAACCTTTTCCGTGTCCAGAGATTGGTTATTCCTGACGAGGCAAGGGTTGATCTTTGGAGTACAGTGGTACCTCGGGTTAAGAACTTAATTCATTCTGGATGTCTGTTCTTAACTTGAAACTGTTCTTAACCTGAAGCACCACTTTAGCTAATGGGGCCTCCTGCTGCTGCTGCGCCGTCGGAGCACGATTTCTGTTCTCATCCAGAATCAAAGTTCTTAACCCGAGGTACTATTTCTGGGTTAGCTGAGTCTGTAACCTGAAGCATCTGTAACCCGAGGTACCACTGTACACAGTCGTCAGCTGTAACCAGATGGCTAAACAATTTGAGGATAAAGTTGCTTGGCTCCACAGCAATTTAGATGCTACTAAATCGAGAACTATAATAAATTAAAAGCAACATCCATAATTGTACTTACTGCTCCAAAACTTTTTCTTTCGAAGTCTTTGGTTGAATATTGAAGAATGTGAAGAAAATATTTTGTTTAGTGGGTTTTGCACTTGCTGGAGCATTCTCTGAATTCAGGAATGAACATTATCTAGCAAGCGCATGAAAGCATTCACAGTGGTACCTCTGGTTACATACGCTTCAGATTACAGACTCCGCTAACTCAGAAATAGTACCTCGGGTTAAGAACGTTGCTTCAGGATGAGAACAGAAATCACGCAGCAGCTGCGCGGTGGGCCCCATTAGCTAAAGTGGTGCTTTAGGTTAAGAACAGTTTCAGGTTAAGAACGGACCTCCGGAACGAATTAAGTACATAACCAGAGGTACCACTGTACTGTATAGTTTAGGCATTCTTCACTGAGAAATGATAAGCAGCATCACTGAGAAATGATAAGCAAACACCAGCTCCAACTAGCATGGACAATGATAAGAAATTATGGGACTTGTAGTCTAGAAGCATCTGGATGGCCACAAGTTGGCCACCCCCATTTTAAAATATTTATGACTTTAGAAAATTGGTGTCTCTTTAACTAAAGCATCGTACTCTTACCTAAGATGAAGAAATCTACGTGCAATATTTTTCTTTAACCTAATAGTGGTTTATCTGAATGGAATAGATAAGAAAAGCAAACGCCGCATGAAAGGGTCCCAATGAGTCATTCATATATCAGGATCAGGAAACTCTTGGCTTAGCCATCTTGCTGCTGCTGTGTCCTTTTAACTTGTTACATCCACACTCCAACTTCCTGTTTTGCTGGCTGTTGCCTTTCAGAAGGCATGGGGGGACATGACAAGCTCTTTCCTTAGCCTGCACCATGCTTACATGGCAGAGAAAAAGCTAGAGATTTAGTTCTCCATAGCATTTTTTATTCAACAGTTTCTATCCTGACTTTCTGTCCTAACATTGAGCTGTGCAAATGCATATTAAAATAGAAAACATGAAAGTTCTAATGTTTTTGACAACGCTAATGCTGGATAGCTCTGTTGGTTAGAGGGTGGTGTTGATAATGCCAAGGTTGCAGGAAAATTCTGAAGTGTACTTGTTTAATTCATTTATGTAGCTTTATAACCTGGCCCATCTCAAAAATGTGAGGCAAGTAACAAAAGCAGGCTTCCAGCTGTGATTTGCTTAACCTTGAGCCCCAAAAGCTCAACAGGTAGGCATTTCTCTCTTTAGGCTAGGTTCACTACTAATGAAATATTCACTTTGCAGATGAGAAAACAGGAGGGATCACTGGCTCGGTTGCTATCACTACTGTGGCATCTTAAAATATGATATATGTCACAAGTTGGTTGTTTTGAGTATGAATCCAGAGTCAGCTGTGCTGCAATCCTCTCCATTTCCTCTTCGATTATTTTCGTATTATCTGTATACCAAGGAGTCCTCTAGCAGCAGGAACTTGTGCTTGGAAGCTCTTTTGCCAGTGATCCAAAAATCCATTCTTTGTTGCACAGGCTAGCAAGGCCATTGGCGGAAGAGCTATCAAAGCTAGTAGGAGTGTTTCCTACAGAGCTCTGGCTCATGATTTTTTTGGATAGAGTTCTTACAAACACAATGAGGTGCTGAAAAGGAGTTGAGAGCTAACACTATTTGCACTTAGAAAATCTTCCTTGCTTGTTTGCCTAAAAGTCATTATTTTCCTAATCACGGGTGATCAGGTGAATGGTTGTTGCAACTGGTTCCCCACCTGGAATATGAGTATCTATGCTGAATGATAATAATAATGCTGTTTCCATATGCTCAATAATTAAAAACCTGGTGTTCAGACCAAAGCATTCTCATTTAATGTTGAATGCTTGAAAGTAAATAAGCTTGGTGATAAAGCTCCACATTCGGATATGAATCCTCCCCCCTTGATTTGCATTTTCTATAAAGATGTTATTGGAATTTAATAACTCCATAGAAATTTTCTAAGCAAAGAATTTATTTTCTGAACATATTTTCCAGATACTGTATATGAACTGGGATCCTGTCAGAATATAAATTAATCTGGGAATAATGTTCATTTTGAGAGCATTCACTTTTCCCCAAATGGTGAGGTTTAATGACTCTCATCTATCAATATCTGAATAAACCTCTCCCTATATTTTATTTATATTGCATGTTACTAATTGAGATATATTTTGGCATAGACATACCTAAAGATTTGATAAGATTTGGTACAAATACAAAATTGATTTGGGCAAGCAAATTTTCACCTATAGGCATCGATTCCGATTTGGACCAGTTAATAGAGTATCTTGATATTTTACTAAAGGCATCTATCATTTGCATCAACAGAGGAATAGTAGTATGAGGTTTAGAAATAAACAAAAGAATTAAATACTAGAAGCTAACAATTGATGTTAATTTTCTGAAGTGGGCAACTTTGGAATATACCATACATAGCATCTTTGGTTGGGTGGATAGTATTGGGATCAAAATACATTAGAACTCTGGCATCTCTTGAAACGATTATGTCTGAGAGCTGTAGAATGCAGTATCTTAAAAAATAGGATTTGACTCCTTTAAAAATTGGGGGAAAGATGGTGATGTGGAAAAAATTGATGGAAGTGGGCATATTGACTTTGGATCAACTGATAGATGAATTTTAACATACACTGTGTTACAAGATAAACAGTAGCTATTGCATGCAACCCAATGGCAGTATTTACAGCTACATTTGTGAACTATGCTACTTTGTTTGGACCAGTAGCATTTTCAGCTTCTGGGACACCTGAGATACTAGAAGAACTGGTTAAATATTTTAAAACTAAAAAAACCCACAATTACTTTTTATAGTTATTTGTTATCAATAAATCAATTTGATATGCAGATGTTAAGAAATAAATGGAATAAAGAACTGGAGGTACTTATATGGCCTAGACAATGGGAGAGCTTTTTAACTCTTATACCAAGGGTGTTAGTGGACCTTAAATTATGACATAAAACAAAAAATAATATTTAGAATTTGTTGTATTCCACCATGTTTATATAGAAAAGGATTTTTTTGGAGATTTAATAAGGATAATGTTTCTTTAAAATGCGTTTTTACAATGTCCAGTGCTTTCTAAGTTTTCAAGGGGGGCAAAAGGGATCTCAGCCCCTAGGAGTTGGCTCCTATGTACATTTATTAAATGGTTTGAAGACCTGCCTACACCTGCCACCTATGAGAAGATTGCTTATAGACATAGACTTTGCATAAACAATTACAGTGGTACCTCGGGTTAAGTACTTAATTCATTCCAGAGGTCTGTTCTTAACCTGAAACTGTTCTTAACCTGAAGCACCACTTTAGCTAATGGGGCCTCCTGCTGCCGCCGCTCCGCTGGAGCACGATTTCTGTTCTCATCCTGAAGCAAAGTTCTTAACCTGAAGCACTATTTCTGGGTTAGCGGAGTCTGTAACCTGAAGCGTATGTAACCTGAGGTACCACTGTATAATGAAATTTGGAACTCCATTATACAAAATACAGTAGGTTAAAAATTGTAATTGTTAACAGTTATAATGATATACTATATCTCTTTTTGCTCTCTTTTCCTCCACTTTTCTTTAAAACCACTTTTTATATGTTGTATTTAATTTAAAAATGAAATAAAACATTAAATCTCACAAGTGTGCACCCTATCTGGGCAGTGCAGATGACTTTTATGTTCTGCAACTTATCTGGTGTACTGCAGATATTTTAGAAATGTTCTAAACTAATGCCCATCCCCTGGCACTCTTCCTTTTATTATTACCCTACAGGTAGAAAATGTCAAGTTACTAGATCGTTACACCAACAGAAAGCCAGCAAATGGAACACTGTACCTGACTGCAACACATTTAATCTACGTAGATGCTTCGGCTGAAGTTCGAAAGGAAACATGGGTAATGTCAGAGTGCAGTGTAACTCTCTTGCTGAGCACTGGGAGACATGTTGGGGGTGTCTTGTGACCTAAAGGGCTGTATTGATGTCCATGTGTCTATTTAACAAGCCTAATTTGTTCAGAGCTTTTAATGTACTATGATGTGTTCAGGATTTGTCTGGTGATCATTTCATGAGCATATGGATAAAAGCAGCCCTAGTGGTCCAGCACTATCAGCAGTCTCTTCAATGTGAATTGGAAGCCAGAAGCGATCTGTGAAGGCAATAGCACAGCTTGTTGTTCAGCTACTAGTATTCAGGAGCATACTTCCTCTGATACTGTTTCTATAGTGTTGTTGGTGATGTTTTTAACATGATATTAAGCCCATAGCAATTGTTAGAGATAAACATCAATTGGCTGAGGACTACGGTAAGTTTGCAACTATAAAATTTAAGCAACATTTGCTCAACTTTGCATTACCAAAATGGTATCTCCATACTGCAACAAGTACACACCCACCTACCCCAATTAATAGTTTCCTTTTCATATTTTTTCTCGCACTATGTTAATCTTATTTCATGAAAAGGAAAATCTTAAAGCAGGCTAGCAAATAGGTCAGTGGTCTGCAACCTTTAAGACAAAAAGAGCCACTTGGACCCGTTTCCGAAGAAAAACAACAACTGGGAGCCGCAAAACCATTGCGACATTTAAAGCATGTGCGCCGCTGCCCTCCAATCTGACAGCGGGCGAGAAGGTGATGTTGGGACGGTGCGTGACTAACGCACGCACCGCCCCCATGCGACGTCACAGCCAGTACAGCGCCCGCCACAGTGGGGAGTGTCGGGGCGCACAATGCGCCTCCTCCCCTCGCTAGTATCCGCCCCGGAGCCGCGGCAAAGGTGTAAAAGAGCCACATGTGGCTCCGGAGCCGCGGGTTGCAGACCCCTGCAATAGGTCATACAACATTTTTTGTCTGCAATTCCCCCATCTGGCCCACAGTTTTCCTGCCCACACATCCCTATCTTAGTCATTTGTGCCTTCAAAGTAAAAGAGAATCTACTCCTATAAAGCACCCCTGCCTGGAGACACTCGCCCCAGGAAAGTAGCTGTTTATGAGCCTGATTCAAAGTATCTGTACCAGCTGAGATTTAATTCATGCTTATGAAATTAAGCATCTTAGTAAACAATAGTGTTCCTGTGGTGTATGATGGCATAACTGAGAGATTTAACTTTCTAGAAGTAAAATTACATCTTTCATGACAAGATGTAGTTCTCAGTCATAAATACTGAGTATTTGGTTTTTCTAAAATGTAAATAGTCTCTAGTTTCAGTTAGAATTCAGTCAGAATGGCTTTTTAAGCTGCAGTCAGTATTGACCCTGTAAGCTTTCTTCCTCTTTTTTTTTTTTTTACAGATTCTCCACCACCATATTGCTACTGTGGAGAAACTGCCTCTGACCGCATCTGGCTGTCCACTGCTTATTCACTGCAAGAATTTCCGTGTTGCTCACTTTATTATTGGTCATGAGCGGGACTGTCATGAAGTCTACACTTCCCTGCTGAAACTTTCTCAACCAGGTACTTGGAAAGTGCAGTTTGCTTCCATATGAAGGAAGGAACTTAGCTTAGTGATACAATACTTGCATTGCATGACAGAGATTTCAGGTTCAATCTCTGGCATCTCCAGGTATGCAAAAAATGACACCTGTCTATCTGGATTTCCACTGCCAGCCAAGGCAGACAGTACTGAGTGGATACACCAATGGTCTGATTCCTATATTTCACACCCTGGCAATGCAAGTGCTTGTTGATGATGAGCTTTGGTTATTGAACTTTGAGCTCTTGTTAAACCAGACAGGAAGAAAGGAAAGCATCAATAGCTCCAGCTGTTTCCATCACTGTTAAAAGAGTGGAAATACTTTGCATTTTCTCCTCTCAGGATGTTGGTAATAATTAAAACATTAATTTTGTTTTGGTGTTTGTATAGATTAAAATTGTCTTTAAAGCTAAAAAAAATATATCTTTTGGCCCTCTAAAGTAGGAACCTGAGGCCCTCCAGAAGTTTTTGGACTTTAACTCCCATCAGTCCCTGCCGGTCAAGAATGATGGGAACTGTAGCCATGCAACATCTGGAGGGCTGCAGGTTCCTGATTGCTAGTCAAGAGTATTTGTATTCTGCTTAAAAGATTTCTGCAGTGATTTGATGTTGGTGGGTAGTAATTAAATTTGTTAGTTGCTTGTCGCACAAAGAAGCTTTCCAAGTGACTTACAATGTATTTAAGAGCACAAGCACACATGAAAATAAAACACATGAAATCCATAATAAACCACAAAGCAACCCTCAAAAGTAGTTATTGTTGAGAGGGAAAAGTGCCTGGATTGTGTGGTGATCAATTACATTATCAGTTTCATTTTAGAATCATATTTTTAAGAGCAAAAAAGAGAACACATTTGCTGACTTCTACTTTTAACTATGGATTGCTATAATGACTCTCGTTTTACATACCCATGGAAAGGAGGATGTGTCCTGGAAAAAGAGGACATATGGCAACCCTACTCTAGTCACTAAAACTGGAAAAAATATACACTGTTTCAGCGTTTATAGGACCTATATGATAACAGAAAAAAATTATCTGCACTTAATACCTTATTGCATGTAATAATGGGCCATGGATGAGCTGGCTTCCTCACCTTCGAAGACAGAGCAATTTGTGTGGGATCTGGAAGAAATCCTACAGGCTGTATTGGGGACCATGCATAGGCCTGATGAAGCTCCTTGGGTCAGTATTTAACACTGTTGAGATTAGAATACCTTTCACGTGCAGCATTCCTCAACCTAGTGTCCTCCAGGTGACTTAGACTACATCTCCCATCAGTTCCATCTAGAACAGGGCTGATGGGAATTGATGGGAATCGAAATCATGTGGCGAGTACCAGATTGGGGGGCGGGCTGCATTAGAGAGTCCTGCCAGCAGCTTCCATTTTCTCTCTAATTTAGGGCATCGTGGTTTTTGTTTCTTTTGTGCTTGAATACCCATAGTTTTGTTGTGGTTCAGTACCTCCACAGAATCCCACACTGTCTTTCCTCAGCAGAGCACATATAATTACTCATTATTCACTAGTGGGTGACTGACGGTTGAAGATTACCTGTTTGGCAAACTGACTATTTTATCAGATGCTGGCAGACACCAATCTGTCTCTGGAGAATCTGCTTACTTGAGAGTCAACAGGATAAGTTATCGATTGGATTTGCATTTTGCAATGGAAAGGAAGGAGGCCTGGAAAGGCAGGGAGTGAAAAGGCAGGGAGTGAGTTATTGTTGATCTGTTTGAATTTCAAAGTTGTCACTGAGTTTGACAATGTTTCAGAGAGCTACCATGTTTTCCCAGCAAACCCAAGAGCATCATTTTGCTGTAACAGTTCTAGGCAGATGAGGTTATCAGGTTCAGATGATAAGCAAACATATTTATTTATTTCAGTTTCTTTATGAATTGCTTCCTGTGAAGCATCTCATTGTAATTTAACAGTAATAACTGAAAAAGGAAGGTCTTCAGTAGGGACCAGTAGAGACGGCATCTGTCTGATAAGTAATGGGTGGGAGTTCCAAAGGGTAGATGCTGCCACATTAAAGTCCCACTTCCTACATTATATGGAGCAGACCTGCTGAGATGGTATCTGCAGAATACCTTCTCCTGCAGAGGATATAAGGGATATAAGAGATGAGATCCTGTTTTAGGAATCAACTCCCAAGCTGTATAAAGTTTTGTGTAAAAGTACCAGCCCCTTGGAACTTGGCTCAGTAGTTAATGGGCAGCCAGTGAAATTTTATACATTTATTTATTGAATTTATATACAGCCTTTTCCTGGAAGTCTCAGGTTGGTTCGCAGAACAAAATCCAGATATAAACTACAAAATGTGCAATCAAAATAACAACAACCCAATAAGCCACCCCCCAAAAAAACACATTTTAAAAGGGCATAGGATGTTAGTCAAATCAACCAAAGGCCTGGTTAAAAAGGAATGTTTTTGCCTGGTGCCTAAAGGTGTATAATGAAGGCGCCAGGTGAACTTCCCTGAGGAGAGCATTACAGAGACAGGGAGCCACTGCAAGGAAGGCCCCTTCGTGTTGCCACCCTCCAGACCTCAAGGAGGAGGCACACAAAGGGCTTCAGAAGATTATCTGGGTAGGTTCATATGGAATTAGGCAGGCCTTGTGGTATTGCAGTTCTGAGCTGTTTAAGGCTTTATAGCTCAAAACCAGCACTTTGAATTGGACCCGTAAACTAATTGATAGCTGGTGCAGTCAGACCAGTATCGGTGTAATATGCTCAAACTGTCTTGCTCCAGTGAGTAACCTGGCCAATGAATTCTGCAGTAGTTGAAGTTTCCAAACCCTTTAGAGGCAGTCCTACATATAATGCCTTGCAGTGATCTAACCTTGAGGTTACCAGAGCATAGACAATAGTAGTTTGGCTATCCCTGTCCAGATAGGGGCATAGCTGGACCACTGATGGTACTCCGGTCCATTGAGACCACCTGAGCCTCGAGCAACAGCAAAGGATCCAGTAGTATCCCCAAGCTATGAACCTGCTCCTTCACAGGCAGTGTAACCCCATCAAGAGCAGGCGACCTCCCACCCATCTGGTCTAGGGAACCACCCTCTAACAGTGCCTCAATCTTATCTGGATTGAGTCTCAGTTTGTTGGATCTCATCCAGTCCATTACCAAGGCAAGACACTAGTCCAGCACTTCCACTGCATCACCTGCAGTTGTAAAGGAGAAATAGAGCTGAGTGTCATCTGCATACTGCTGACAGTTCTCCAAACCTCCAGATAACCCCATCCAGCGGTTTCATGTAGAAGTTTAACAACATGGGGGATGCGATTGAGCCCTGTGGAACCCTACATTGAAGATTCCACGGGGCTGAAAAGCATTCCCCAAGCAACACCCTCTGGGAATGACCATCCAAGTAGGACTGGACCACCACAAAGCAGTGCCACCCACTCCTAGTTCAGACAGTTGCTCCAGAAGGATACTATGGTTGATGGTATTGAGAGGTCGAGAAGAATTAACAGGGACATGTTTCCCTTGTCTCGCTCTCGACAGAGGTCATCATACAGGGTAACCAAAGCAGTTTCTGTGCCAAAACTGGGCCTAAACCCTGATTGAAATGGATTCAGAAAATCAATTTCTTCCAAAAGTGCTTGAATCTGGTCTGCAACCACTTATTCCAGAACCTTGCTCAGAAAAGGGAAATTAGCAACTGGCCGGAAGTTAGTTAGGTTTTCTGAATCCAGGAAAGGTTTCTTAAGGAGTGGTTTTACCACTGCCTCCTTCAAACAGGCAGGGACCACCCCTTTTTGTAAGGATGCATTCATCGCTTCTCTGGTCCAGCCAGCTGTTCCCTCCCTGCTGGTTTTTATCAGCCAAGAGGGGCAAAGGTCTAGAGCACAAGTGGTTGCCCTGACTGATCCTAGCACCTTGTCCACATCCTCAAGCCTTACCAACTGAAACTCATCCAACACAACAGGACTAGACTGTGCTCTAGACACCCCATGAGAGCCATCTGCTATAACAGCAGAGTCAAGGTCTTGGTGGATGCAAGCAATTTTATCCTCAAAATGCTTTGCAAGCAAGTCATAGTGAGCTACTGTTGGTTCTATCACCTCCTTTGGGCCAGCCTATAAAAGGCCCCCTTACAACCCGGAAAAGCTCTGCCAGATGACATAATAAGGATGCAATGGAGTCAGCAAAGTATGCCTTCTTTTCTGCCTTCACTGCCACTAGGTAGGCTCAATAATGAGCCCTTACCAGTGTTTGATTGCATTCATTTGGATCTTTCCTCCACTTGTGTTCAATTTTTTAAAGCAGTGGTGCAATAAGATGGTGATATGTTTGCACAGTGAACAGCCAAGCTGCTGCATTTTGTATTAACTCGATAGTTTCAGGCACCCACATGATCAACTTTGCACCTACACACAAGCAGCAAAACCCAGGTGTTCCAATTAGTGCTAGAAACACCACAGAATGACAGCTTGTTTTTCTGATTTCCAAGGGAGAGCAGCCATTGCTGCCTGTTTCATTAGTCTTTGGTGCAACATGAGCCTAATCTAATTAATTCTGCATATTGCTTCCCAAAAACATAAGAATAACATGTTGGATCAAGCCAATGGTTTTCTAGTCCAGCATCCTGTCTCATAGTGGCCAAGCAGATGCCTTTGGGAAGCCCACAAGCTGGATGTGTTCTCCCTGGTTCTTTTTTCCCTCTTTAACATCCAGCAAAAGTTTGCTTATTCCCATTTTCCTTCTTTTCTTTTTTGGAGACTTCTTTGGTTGGTCCTAATCAGCAAGGTTACATGTTTTCACATTCTACACTAAGATTGGAGTTAGGCTGAGAATATGATCCCTGTGGGCTGAAACCTTGGATTTGTTTTGGCTCTTTACTTGTTGAATGCAAACATAAAACCAAAACAAGCCTCTTCCCAGAGAAAAGAGCAAGGTATCCCGCCCCCTCCGACCTTGTACTATGTAAGAGGGAACAGAAATCTTGATAATGTCAAATCTCACCAGAAGGGTCTGCAAAGCTTTCTTAACCTCTGATGATAAAAGTACTATAAATGCTTTTATGTTTGACTTCATCTCCAAAGGACCAATGTGGCTACCTACAGGTTTTGGTCATATATGTACAAAGGCATCTTTTGGGGTTATTGCACATCCATAGAATCCTAGAATTGTAGATTTGGAAGGGAACCTGAGGGTCATCTAGTGCAACTCCCTCAATGCAGGAATCTCAGCTAAACCATGCATGACAGATCCAACCTCTGCTTAAAAATCGTCTATGAAGGAGAGTGCACAGCCTTCCAAGGGAGTCCATTCCACTGTTGACTAGCTCTTACCATCAGAAAGTTATTCCTCTTGTTTAGCTGAAATCTCTTTCTTATAACTTGAGTCCAGTATTCACATCCTAGCCTCTGGAGCAGGATAAAACAAGCTTGCTTCATTTTCCAAGTGACAGCCTTTTAGACAGTTGACAGTGGCTATCATATCTCCTCTCCATCACCTCTTCTACATGCTAAACATACCCAGCTTCCTCAACCGTTCTTTATAAGGTTTGGTTTCCAGGCCCTTGATCATCTTGGTTGCCTCCTCTGCTCACATTCAGCTTGTCATCCTTCTTAAATAGTTGCACCCTGAACTGGTCACAGTATTCCAGATGTGGTCTGACCAAGGCGGAATAGAGTGGTACTATTTTTTTGATACAGTGGTACCCCGCAAGACGAATGCCTCGCAAGACGGAAAACCCGCAAGACGAAAGGGTTTTCTGTTTTGGAGGCGCTTCGCAAGACGAATTTCCCTATGGGCTTGCTTCGCAAGACGAAAGCCCATAGGGAAATCTCCGGGGACCTGTTTTAAATTGCTGGCGGTCGGGAGCAAAGACTTTCGCCCACAGCCGGCCTTCAGAAGAGGTCCTGGACCTCTTCTGAAGGCCGGCGGGGGGCAAAAGTATTTGCTCCCCCCCGCCTGCCTTCCCAGGACAGCGGAGACTTCTCCGCTGCCCCGGGCGATCTTAAAATGCTGGCGGGCGGGAGCGAAGCGTTCGCTGCCGACCCCCAGCATTTTAAAATCTCCCCGGGACAGCAGAGAAGTCTCCGCTGCCCCGGGCGATCTTAAAATGCTGGCGGGCGGGAGCGAAGCGTTCGCTCCCGCCCGCCAGCATTTTAAAATCTCCCCGGGACAGCAGAGACTTCTCCCCCTGCGACCCTCTCCCGGCTGGAGAGGTGACGTGCGCCTATGGCAGGAGCCTCTATAGCCGCGTGTCACCTCTCCAGCCGGGAGAGCGCGCGCGGGGCTAAAGCAGCCCCCTGCGACCCTCTCCTGGCTGGAGAGGTGACGCGCGCCTATGGCAGGAGCCCACCAGCATTTTAAAATCTCCCCGGGACAGCAGAGACTTCGCTCCCACCCGCCAGCATTTTAAAATCGCCCCGGGACAGCAGGGGCTTTTAAAATGCTGGCGGTCGGCAGCAAAGCCCTCCTGTCCCCGGAGCTTGCGGGGCGGGAGGTGGGAAGAAGGGCTTTTCTTCCCACCACCAGCCTTCAGAACAGCCTTCTGAAGGCTGGGGGTGGGAAGAAAAGCCCTTGTCCCCCCCCCCCCCCCAGCCTTCAGAAGAGGTCGGGGGACAGACTGTCCCCGGACCTGGTCTGAAGGCAGTTTCCCTAGGAACGCATTAATTGATTTTCAATGCATTCCTATGGGAAACCGTGCTTCGCAAGACGAAAAACTCGCAAGAAGAAAAAACTTGCGGAACGAATTAATTTCGTCTTGCGAGGCACCACTGTACTTTATTGCGGTCATTGACCGTAATAAAAGGACTTGACTTGACGACTTGAGTGGTACTGTTACTGTTCTTGAGCTGAACAAGAGACTTCTGTTGATACAGCGTAGAATAGTGTTAATTATTTTGCTGCTGCATCACACTGTTGTATCATTTTAAATTTGTAGTCTACGAAGATCCCTAGTTTCTTTCTGTGTACAATCCAGATGTCCCCCATCTTCTTTTTGTGCAGCTGGTTATTCCTGCTTAAGTGTAGAATTTAGGGTTTAGCTTTTTCTATTTTATCTGTGTTTTTGTATTTTCATCTATAAGCCACCTCAATTCCCAGACTGGGGGGAAATTGGATGATGATGATGATGATGATGATGGTGATTAATAATAATAATAATAATAATGCTATTCTAAAATATATCCATGGGTCTTTCACAATAAAAACTTATAAACTTTAAAATACAATGAAATAGCAAAATAACCTCACAGAGCACCAAAATTCTTTTTAACAACAATAAACAATAAAAGTATCAGTGGTTTTGTTTTGTTTTGAGAAGGAGCCTAAAGGCCTGGGCAAATAGAAAATATTCTTTCTTGGCACCTAAAAACCATGTACCTCCCATTCAACCTGTTGCAGAAGCTTCATGAAAGTTTGTTCTTTCTTTTAACAGTGGAATGGACAATCATATGTATATGTAGATGAGTAGGAGGGAACATTGGTAAATGTCGTGTGAATTAGTAATTTAAGGGCTTTTTCCCCCAAGGCTGGGGGAGGCTGTTAAAACAAAATCTGAAATTGGAACAAAACTGAACACAAAGGAAACCTCTCAATGAGGATAGAGGAGAAATTTGTTCTGTTTTACTGCTACAGCTCAAACATCAGCTGGATAGCTCAGTTGCTTAGAGTGTGGTGCTGATTATACCAAGGTTGCAGGTTTGATTCCCATATGGGACAGCTGCATATTCCTGCATTGTAGGGGATTAGACTAGATGATCCTCAGGGTCCCTTCCAACCCGACAGTTCTGTGATTCTATTTTACCTAATTCACACCTTCTAAACCAAAACACAGTTATCCTTTTAAATTCACACTTCTCTGAATTGTGATGCAGTTTTTTGTAATGCAGTTTTCCCACCAAAAATGTGTATATAAAAAAAGCATATGTTAGAGGAACATGTGTGCAAAAATAGGTATAATAGTGAATGAACTGTCCCCACCCAGACCCCATAGAAAGGAATTATATTAGGGGAATTTCCAAAAAAATGAGTACAGATTTTGTGCTGACTTGAAAAGAAAAGCATATGCCGTTTTAAAATGGCACATTTATTTATCTATTTTAAAAAAGCATAAATAAAGCACGCTGAGCCTAAAACTGGAAAAACAAGTAACCAAGCAGAGCACATTTGCAGAGTAATCCATCCCTACTCCTGATTCCACTTGTGTGTGTGTATGTGTACCTGTGATTTATGAAGGATTCTGGCTTACACAATCACTTATCTTTTTCCTCTTTCAAAATTGTTTTTGTGCTCTAGTGAAACCGGAAGAGCTTTATGCATTCTCTTACAATCCCAAAATGCCCAAAGAGAACCGGGAGATGGGCTGGAAGCTGATAGATGTCAAAGTAGACTACCAGCGCATGGGGATTCCAAATGACTATTGGGAAATAACCGATTTTAACAAAGACTATGAGGTAATTCTTGTTCAGACGGCAGCTTAATGCAGTGTTTCATTCCAATGGCTTGTTACATTTTTCATTCTAATTATGTTCATGTATTATTTATTTTACTTGTGAGCTGCTTCAAAAGATGAATATCCTTAAAGGCAGGATATAAATAAGCAGAAGAATACCAACTATCTTCCAGTGGCAAATATGCCTTTTTCTGGGCAAAGTGCTTGAGAAGGTGTTGGCAGTCCAGCTTCAGGCATGCTCAAAGGAAGCTGATTGCTTGGATCCAATCCCTTCCAGCTTCAGACCTGGTCATGGCACTGAAACAGCTTTTGTCATCCTAGTTGATGACATTTATCAGGAGAGAGATGTGGAGACTGTGCCCCTGCTCCTACTCCTTGATCTTTTTGCAGTTTTTGATACTGTTGGCCATAGTATCCTTTTGAGGCAGCTCAGGGAGGTAAGGGTTGGGGACACTGTATTTCAGTAACTCTGCTCCTACCTCCAGGTCCATTTCCAGAAAGTAGGCTACTGTTCAGCACCATGGCAGTTGTCCTCTGGTATCCTGCAGGATTCCATCTTATCCCCCATGCTCTGGTGACTGGGAGTGGCTGCCGAGACCATATAACACCGGTCCTGAAAGACCTACATTGGCTCCCAGTACATTTCCGAACACAATTCAAAGTGTTGGTGCTGACCTTTTAAGTGCCTTGGCCCAGTATACCTGAAGGAGCATCTCCATCCCCGTTGTTCATCTCATACACTGAGGTCCAGCGCTGAGGGCCTTCTGGCGTTTCCCTCACTGCAAGAAGTGAGGTTACAGGGAACCAGGCAGAGGGCCTTCTCGGTAGTGGTGTGCGTCTTGTGGAACGCCCTCCCATCAGATGTCAAGGAAATAAACAACTATCTGACTTTTAGAATATATCTGAAGGTAGCCCTGTTTAGGGAAGTTTTTAGTGTCTGACACTGTATTGTTTTTAATATTCAGTTGGAAGCCGCCCAGAGTGCCTGGGGAAACCTAGCCAGATGGGCATGGTATAAATAATAAAATTGTTGTTGTTGTTGTTATTTAACATCTATTTGAATTTTCTGGGAGCTGTTGTCATGAGATTTGGAGTGACACGTCATCAATATGCAGATGACACCAAGCTTTATCTCTTTGTTCCCTTTGGATCAGGAGAGGCGGGTGAGGTGTTAGACCAGTGCTTGGAGGCAGTGATGGAATGGATGTGGGCCAATAGAATGAAGCTGAATGCTGAAAGTACAGAGGTGGAATCTTTGATTCCTGGGGCAGCAGACAAAGAATCTCAAAAAAGAAAACCAACCCTAAAACCCCTTCTATTTTCCCTTTACTCTTAACTTGGTTAAATATGTCTTAAGTGATTTGGACATCCCATGGATGGGGCTCTGGAAGGCTGGAAAGCCATTTGGAAAAGGCCCATAATTTTATAAAATAAGGATTGATATGTTAAGGAAGGATAAAACTGAACTACCGTATTTTTCGTCCTATAGGGCACACTGGCCCATAGGACGCACCTCGTTTTTTGGGGGGGAAATGAATAAAAAAAATTATTTCCCCCCCGCGCCCTGGCTGCCACCCCAAGCCTTGCGCTCACCTGCCCGAAGCACGGGGCACCCTCCGGAGGGCTCCCTGTGTTTTGGGCGACAGGCTGCCGCCACAAGCCTCGCGCGCCTGGCGGGACCTCCTGCCGGGCGCACGAGGCTTGCAGACACTCGCCCGAAGCACGGGGAGCCGTCCGGACGGCTCCCAGTGCTTCGGGTGACAGGCTGCCGCCCCAAGCCTTGCGCGCTCGACGGGACCTCCTGCCTGGCGCGCAAGGCTTGCGGACACTCGCGGGGGCTGCAGGCTGCTGCCCGCAAGCCTTGTGAGCCCACGGGAACTCCCACCGGGCTTGCAAGGCTTGCGGATAGCTTCCTGAAGCCTGGAGAGCGAGAGGGGTCGGTGCGCACCGATGCCTCTCGCTCTCCAGGCTTCAGCGAAAGCCTGCATTCGCCCCATAGGACGCACACACATTTCCCCTTCATTTTTGGAGGGGAAAAAGTGCGTCCTATGGGGCGAAAAATACGGTAATTATGCATCATTTGTTTTGGGATACAAGCTTTTGTATTGCTACATTGCAATAAGGTGTATTAAGGAGATAATAATCTATGAGAAACAGTACAAGGTCAGGGAGAAAACCTGCTCTTCTCTCTAGCCTTGCATTCTGTAAAAGACTGTTGAAACAAACCACACATAAAAGGGTCCTGTAACACATCTCCTGAAAACAGTTACTGTTGGGCTTTGGTGAGCTTTCCCTGGGGAATTGTACAACAGTGAAACCACAACTGAAAAGGTCTGAGTTGTTAATCAAACTGACCTTACATGCCCAGGGAACTTGCAGAAAGGTTCCTCTCTTCTAGATCATAATGAACAGTAATGCTGTGCGTTCTGTCAGTCAGAGCAATTTAGAATGAGTGTTTGGTGCATGCTTGCTTGCTTGTAGCAATAGTATCTTACTCCTGCTGATTCTGAACAAATACTGCTAAACACCATAACACATTTGCAGCTGACTTAGCTTTAATATCAATGTTGAGTTTCTTTTTGTATCTTAGGTTTGCAGCACATACTCTCCAGATCTAGTGGTGCCTAAAGCAGCTACTAGGGCAACGGTGCTGGGGAGCTCAAAGTTTCGAAGCCGGGGTCGGATACCAGCACTTTCCTACTTCTACAAAGAGAATAATGTTAGTAACACATGCTCTGCTTTTCATGAAGTTTTGGTCTTCCTCGGGACTCAACCTGATTGTGCTGTATGTGTAGACTAGGGGTGGGGAACCAATGGCTCTCCAGACATTACTGGACAACAGGTCCCATCTTCCTTGATCAGTATCAATATTTGGAGCTGAAGTCCAGCAACATGCAGAGGGCCACAGGTTCCCCACCGCTAGGATAGATCAGGCCTTAGACAATTCTTATTGATGCAGAGGGCAATCTTGTCTTCTTGTACTGAAATTGCTACCTTGAAACTATTTTAGCTTTGCATTTTAAACACATGTAAATATTGCTCATGTCTTCTCTCTTCCTCTACCATACCATATGACTTCTTGGCAACATTTTACAGAAGTGGCTGGGCAAAATAATTTTGGCCATGATTTGTCGCTTTACGACATAGCATGGCCAAAATTATTTTGCCCAGTTTTGGGGGGCCCATCCTAAATTGACTAGATGTTCTTTTTCAAAATTTCTTTTAGAGAAGAGATGAGGAAAAGCAGCTTCTTAAAATTAAATATTATTACAGTTTTAAACTGGACTCCTAAAATCAGGAGCCCAGAATTGTGATTTTCCAGTGTTGTTTCATCCGCAATTTGTGGAGGGGATGTGGAGGTGAAATGAATAAAGTTAGATGGTTCAGCAACTACTGGCTCCTGATGACTATTAGCTCTTGGCTGACTGAGGCATGTACAGCAATTTTTTGGTGTCTCCTTTTCCATACACACCCCACATTGTCCTAGGGAGACAATGCAGGACTGATGGGGAGAATCAGCTCCTGGCTATACACACCTCAGCCTGCAAGTGTTGGTGAAGTCTTCAGTGCACACAGATGCCTTGGCTCTGGCCTTGTGGTGACTCAGTGGGGGCCTTGCCAGAATCTCTTTATGGGAAACCCCATGGACAGCAGTAAGTTTCTCCTCTTGGTCTCACCTGAAACTCTTTTACCCAGTTCCATTTTGCACAGAACTTAGTGGCAACACTTCATTCAGATCAATTCAGAACAGCATTTTTCTTCTTGAAAACTACAGATCTGGTTATGTTGGGCAATGTTCAGCTAATTATATTTCAACTCTGCTAATCTCAGCTTTTTGAAACAGGAAATAGCTTGCAACAGAGAACCCTCTTTTATTCATTGTTGGCCTGATTTAAATGGCACTGGTTCTCATTGTGGAATAAAATGCTGAGCATTTAGCTTTTAACTTTGCTGTCCTTGCAGTGCCCTAGGTTCAAGTATGGACAGAATTATTTTGTTACTGCATTTTGGGGGAACTTCCCTTGGTTGGTGGTATATGCGTTTTCATGCCAGTATTCTGGTTACTCAGCATTGTCACTGGTTTGGGAGAAGAATGATGATCAAAAGTAAATGGATATGAGGGTGATGATCTCATTTCACAAAAGGCACTGTCTCATCCAAAAGGAGGTATTCTTGGAATTAAAGCTGTTTCTCCTAACCCTCCTAAACATTGGCAGGCCAGATAAACTTCAAACAGCTGTTAAAAGATAAGTTGGTTTCCCTCCCCACAATTGTGTCACTTCTGTATACTCTCATAAAAGTTTCTCTCATAATATTTATGCATGTTGGTAGACCAAGGCAATTGCTTAATACACTGCTGCTTCTATCTGCAAGTTGTGGGTGGAGAAAAGCAGGTGCCTTACTGCACAATTCTGTGCTGGAGAACTTCTTACCTGCTACACGTGACATACTCTTGTGTCTTTCAGGCTGCAATATGCCGTTGTAGTCAGCCCTTGTCTGGGTTAAGTGCTCGTTGCCCAGAGGATGAACAGCTGCTGCAAGCACTTAGGGAAGCCAATCCAGGAAGTCCCTTCATGTATGTTGTAGACACAAGGCCAAAGGTATCACTTCATGGGATCTGGGGGCACTTGTGTGGTCAACACTCTGACTTTGACATTGCTTAAACACAGTGTGGCCATAAAGGGATTCTGCTAGGGAGGGGAATCATGACATCCTTTTCCTAGTTTCATGGGTGGGCCTTACATAGTCCTTGGACTGCTTCATGTGGACCTTGGGCTAACTTCTTGCAGGTGGTAAGAAGGAGGGAAAGGAGAGGAAAGAGGTTGGCAAAAAGATAGAGAAGAGTGTGACCTGCTCACATTTTGTTCTTCCCAGCCCACCACTGCATTTACCTCCCACAACAGATTATCCGCAAGGGAATGTGGCCGTCAGCAGAAAAAGCGTTACCAGCTCTTGACACTACTGATGCTTCTCACACATGCACAAAAGGATCTGCCAGTCACTTCATATTTGCTACTCAGTTAGTATGCCTTTTAAATCAGCCTTCTGCAACTCGATGCTCTCCAGATGTTTTAGGCAGAAACTCCCATTAACCCTAGCCTGCACAATGGGAGTTATGGTCCAAAGCATATGGAAGGCACCAGGTCAGGGAAGGCAGATTTATCTCTTCTTAACTGGCTGCTACTTGCAGCAGGTGGCAAAAAATACTGACAATGATGCATCATTTAATACTTAGCATCCCTAGGGGAAAGAGGAGAACATTATGGTAGGATTGTAGCCTTGCAGTTCTGATAATGTTCTAGTTTCTGTCTTAGAAATTTTTGTGAGACACCACACTGTATATAGGAAGAATTCCACTTTTTAAGTTACTTTTTCAAATAATGCTAAAGAGGGCCGGTGGGTGTGTATGTATCAGAAACGGCTGTGCATAATCATTTTTTGCTACCCAATTTTTCCAGCTGAATGCCATGGCCAACCGAGCTGCTGGAAAGGGTTATGAGAATGTTGATAACTACGACAACATTCGTTTTAAATTCATTGGTATCGAAAACATCCATGTTATGAGGAGCAGCCTGCAGAAGCTACTGGAAGGTGTGTTTGGTTTTTTTATTTTGGCTGGCCACTTGCGATGATCACCTGTTGAGCTACGTTGCTGTAAGACAGGCAATTATTGTAGACACAGGAGCCTGTGTACTCTGCAGGTGTGGGACAGGCAAGAGATTAGGAGAGTAAATATCCTGGCAGCTCTCCCGGCTTGCTGAAGAGGCTTGCTGGTGTTACAGCTTGCTCTAAAAAGCAATATTTAGAGAGATGAAAGCTGGTGGGGGATAAACACCTGCATTTTAATTTTAAAGCACATTGAGAAAGGAGGGTTTGAACTATTTGAGCTGCAGAGTTCAGAGTCCTCCTTGTGAAATCAGAAGTGACCAACTTCTTTATATGGAGGAGGAGGGTCGAATCATTCCTGGCCAAGCTGTTTGGAGGCAGGATTCTCCCCAGTCATGATATCACCAAGGGAAATCTGATCCTGCAGGGTGAATAAGCTGGCTTTCTGTCACTTCTCACAAGCTGCCAGCTGAATCAGAATGGTACCTGATGGCACTTTGTTGCACACAAGTTTGTGTTTCCACTTTGGAGGATACCTTGTGAGGTGACTGGATGCCCCAAAGGCTTTTCACCTTTGGTACATAGCAGTGATGGAGTGCCTCTTTCCATTCCAGCCTGCCCAAGCATTAAGGTTTTCATATCCGTGAGTTCCATCTCTTGGAGAGATGCATTATGCATCTGCAAAGGGTAGGGCCTTCTTGATGGTTTTGCCCTGGATTTGGCATACCCTCCCACAGAAGGGACGAATGGTGTGTACTCCTTTTGCCACTTCGTTTTGGATTCATATTCCTCAGATTTTATTCCCATCTCATTTTTATTGTTTTAATATTGTATTGATATTTAGAATTTTTATGCACACTGCCCTGGAATCCATGCTTGAATGAAGTTTAGGAATCTGAAATTTATTTTTAAGCGAAGCACATAACCTGATAATATTAATAATAGTAATTATTATTTTATTTATATACCACCCAGCTGACTGGGTTGCCCCAGCCACTTGTGAGTGGCTCCCAAGAGATTATTAAAAACACAATTTTTGCTTCTCAGTTAACATGCCTTTTAAATCAGCCTTTTGCAAGGTGCATGGCTGAAAGGCTCCCTAGTTTCTGACTAAATGAAGGAGGAATTTATATTGGGTAGCAATTTCTGAGTGGCCTTCACACAAACAATTTCTCAATGCTTGGAAGAAACTTCCATAATGATAGAGACAGTTGTATGTTTATCATACCTTCCGCTTTTGTTCCTTTAGTGTGTGAAACGAAATCTCCTTCAATGAGTGATTTCCTTACTGGCTTAGAGAACTCTGGCTGGTTACGGCACATTAAAGCTGTAATGGATGCTGGTGTCTTTCTTGCTAAGGTAAGGCCCACCTCTGAATTTCCAAAGATATACGTCCTCAGAGAAATGGGAGAGCAGGAGTGAAAGCTTTATTGCTTGGGCTGTGCTTGGGCGAGGCAGATCTTGAATGAACACTAGGGAAAGTAGGTCTTCTGGGTTAAACCTGTCATAGCTCCATGACTTTTTACATGGAATTGGCACTTCAGTGTGCTCAAGAGGAGGCAGTTCCACTATTCAGCTTGATTAGGAAGTTGTTCAGTGTTGGGGCACTCTTAAGGGCAGCAGAAAAAACTAACAGATCGTTAAAGTCCTTGATGGCAAGAAGCATAGAGGGGAAATCATAGGTTTGTTTTTTTCATATCCAGGCTATTAAAAACAAATGGAGGGCCACCTACTTAAATGGGGGATGTTGGAGGGGGTCATGTGTTCTGTAGGCTAGGAATGGGAAACGTGGTGCCCTCCAGATGTTGCTGAACTCCCAACTCACATCAGCACCAGTCAGCATGGCCCACAGTCAGGGATGATGGTAGTTGTAGTCCAGTACGAAGGATCACAGGTTCCCCATCAGTCCTCTAGGCTCCACCTGCTTCATAGTTCATTGTTTGGCCTTCTCTCCATATTAGTATCATGTAATCCAGCATTTTATTTAAAGCAGCAGTCAAAATATTTTGCTGTGAAATGTTCAGGAGGTTTATATGGTATGTTTTTATTTGTGTGTGCCATCTCACCTGTCATAGGCAGTGAAAGATGAAGGTGCCACTGTCCTAGTGCACTGCTCTGATGGCTGGGATCGCACTGCCCAGGTCTGCTCAGTGGCCAGCCTCCTCTTGGACCCCTTTTATCGGACCTTTAAGGGATTTATGGTAAGAGCCGGAGAAGATCTGTCTTCGCTTTTTTGTTTTTAAACCATATGGTCGATTCATGTAAATGGTTAGAATTGGTCTATGTGTAAACAAATCCTAATTAAAGCATCTGATTGCTTCTGTTAAATGCTTGTGATTTGGAGAAGTCATGGTGCAGTTGCACATGACAAATCTAATTAATTTGAACAGTGGTGGGACTGGGGAATTCTAATATATCATATATGACATGCCCCTTGACTTCTTTATATACAGTGGTACCTTGGGTTACATACGCTTCAGGTTTCAGACTCCTCTAACCCAGAAGTAGTACCTCGGGTTAAGAACTTTGCTTCAAGATGAGAACAGAAATCATGCTCTGGCAGTGCAGCAGCAGCAGGAGACCCCATTAGCTAAAGTGGTACCTCAGGTTAAGAACAGTTTCAGGTTAAGAATGGACCTCCAGAACAAATTAAGTTTTTAACTCGAGGTACCACTGTATTTTCAAGCAGTGATGTGGGATGGAATTTTTTTGGGGTGCTTTATGTCTCTACAGAATTTTTTCTGTTTCATAAGTTGATTAAGTTAATGAATACCGATTGCAAATACAGTATTAGTCAAGCTTGACAACTTCAAAGGTTTTAGCTTTGTTTACTGAAAACATGTAAAATAAACAAGCTAAATTAGAACACTCTCTAGGGCATCAGAAAATGTTCTGATCCAAAATGAAATCCAGTACAAATCATCTTTTGCAAATTTACCCTAATTTGCATAAGACATTCTTGAACTGTCTTCAGGAGCACTGAGTGAAGGTGAGCAGGCAAGTTATGGCATGGGCAGCTGCAGTTCCTGGTACCAGCTAACAGAATGCTTATGGGCCATGCAGTGATGTGCAGTTGTGCCTACTCTCCTTCTTCCACAGCTAAGCAGATGGGAGGCAAAGCCATTCCACTGGGCAGGGCTGCACTTTTACTGCAGTAGTATGCATCAATGTCACTATTTCATACTTTGAACTTGCAGGGCATTTTTCTCTGTGCACATATGAACATAACATCAGTCTAATAAGACTTGAAGTAAAGACTAATGTGAGTTGTGGGGGAGGCTCTCCCTTATTTCATACAGCTCATACATATTTTTTAATTAAAGCCATCCATTCTTGCAGTTAAACTTCTGCATAAATGTTTGTCTTTATTCAGTCTGAGGGTATGTGTGATAGACCACCATAATGAATTGTTTCTCTCCCTTTCAGTTTTAACCAAGAATGATAGCTGATACTGAGATTGTTTCATTTATTAGCATTCTTTGAGAACTGAAGTGAAGGGTTGTACTAGGTTGCTTATTAGCACTCTTTGGGTTTACTCCCCAGTTTTTACAACAAGATACTTTTTGAATGCTACAGCTTTATAATCCACTGAGGAAAAAGGCTTAAACCCTTCTAGAGGAACTGTGCTGGGGGACTTGTGATTTCAAATTCCTGTAATATAAGCTGCCTTTTAGGATTATAAAGTAAACAAAGTTAGCAACTACCGTATTTTTCGCCCCATAGGACGCACCGCCCTATAGGACACACCTAGTTTTTTGGGGGGGGGGAATAAAGGGGGGGAATTATTATTTTTTCCCCCAGGCACGGGGCTGGCGCAGGGGAAGCCCGAGCTTCCCCCGACCCCAGCCCCCAGAACAGCCTGGTATCCGCAAGCCTAGGGAGCCGCACCGGTCTCCCCAGGCTTGCGGACAGCTGTGCGAAGCCCAGGCGCGCTCTTCAGAGTGCCCGAGGCTTCGGAATGCAGGCAGCTCTGCGCAACCCTCCAGAGCCCGGCGCGGCTTGGCGCTGGGCTCCCGAGGGTCGCGCAGAGCTGCGCGGAGCCCAGGAGGGCAGGCAGCTCTGCGTGACCTTCCGGAGGCCGACGCGGCTTGGTGCCGGGCTCCGGACAGTTGCGCAGAGCTTCCTGAAGCCTGGAGAGCGAGAGCCTCTCGCTCTCCAGGCTTCAGCGAAAGCCTGTATTCGCCCCATAGGACACACCCACATTTCCCCTTCATTTTTGGAGGGGAAAAAGTGCGTCCTATAGGGCGAAAAATATAGTATATGCATCAACTTATGTCTGCCTGATATCTGCTATTGCTACTCGACATAGTAAGGAAAGAATTACTGTGCAAAATGCCCTGTATGTTAAATCACAACCAGCATTATTTTTAAAGCTTCCTTACACTTATTAGGCAGTTAAAATGCTAATTTTGAAAACACACACACACCACAGTGAATGCAGGTTTGCAGTCTAAAAATAAACAGCACAATGGATGACAGAAATATGACTCATTCTGGCTTCAGAGATTTCATTACATATTGGCTATCAGATTCAAATTCATATTTGTGTGGCTTTATTAGAGGGTAGATTTATTTTGAACGAAAAGAAAGATATTACATATTGGAATGTGTTGCTGAATTTCCATATCATGGGCTACACACAGTCAGGATTCTAAGTTGACGTGGTCTGTCCTATATTAGAGATGCATATGCTCATTGTATAAGCACAGCGTTGCCAACAAGCATTTCATATATTTAAAGATACAAGCGTATGTGCGGCACTGCATAATCTGATCCCAAGGTGTACCTCAGAATGCTTCCAGGCACTTAAAAAATACTCACTGGAGGCATTTCATGATTCTAAATGGTTTTTCGCTTTTTATGTCGCTCTGAGGTTGACATAAATTGGTCTTCGAGGAGATGAGTCATGCATCTGTGTATGTTGTCTGTTTTCTTCCATGGGAGGGCTGCTGGAGCAATCCCATATCATGTAGAAATGCTTGTCTTAGAATTGGAAATCTAAATGTGTGGTGGTGTTGCTTTTGAAAGCAAAAATCACTTGTGGGAAGGGAAATGAGGATTTTTCAGTTCTACTGTGTCTCCACATGCATATCTTCCTTGGGCATCTTTCTAGAAGCCCTCCTGCAGAGGAAAATATTGTAAGAGATCTGATAAATGTTGCTTGGCTATATTAACAGTCCTTTAATAGGCTGCTCCTTCCCTTGTGCAGAATGAGGTAGTAGAATTCCGGGCTATACCACATCAGTCTGAAGGTGGAGTTGTTCATTCTTCCCCCTCCCCTATATATAAAAAAATCCTATAGCACACTAGTACATTAGGGAAAGGGCCGTGTTTAAATCTTTCATGCTGAAGTACTTGTTTATTACATGCTTTAAGCTTTCTGTGGAGTGGGAGTGCATTCAAGAATATGACACATACATGATGTGGTTATAGTTCAGAATTATACTGCCTCATTCCTCATGTATAGCCAGGCACTTAGAGCTATTTTGCACACAATGCTCACCCTATTAAAGCATCTCCATGACGCTGATGTTCAGAATTCTTGATGTTCTGATTTTGCCCTGAAACGACCTGCATTTGGCAAGAGCTTCATGATTTAACAAAGAACTGAAATTGCTATGATATTCCAAAGGTTATCAAGCAGCTACTTTTCGGGTAGTAGAGAGATACAATTAATGATGAAGATCTTTGAATTGACTGCGTCTTTATTTATTGATGCTAGGCTTCATGCTGATGTTTGCTGCCATTGCTGCACTGGACCCTTTTCCAAGTTAAATAGATACACACCAATGGTATAATAAAATCAGGACATTTATTCACAGTGCAAGAGGAACAATTAGCTACCTTTTTGGCTTCTGTTGTTTTACATCACACTGTTGCTTTCGTAGTAGCTACCATTTCCCGCTTCTCCCCATCCCAACTCCTATGGAAAATTAGCTACCATGGATGGAGAAGAGGGTCCCAGTGCTAACAATGAGACCCTCTTCTCCATTCTTCGTAGCTAGTTCTCATAGCCATTCCTCCACCAGCGGGTATGATTTCTAGCCCCCCCCCCCCCAAATCTTAAGCTTTCTCTGTATTTAGGAGGGAGGAGAACCTTTAGAAATCTTAAATGAAAGAACTTCAGATTGATTTGTGTTAGTGTAATTTGTTTAAATCTGAGCAATATTGGGGAGAGCATTGAGGTGGCTCCTGCCCTGAGGCTTGAGCTTATTGCTGCTGCTGTTCACTATCTTGGTTGTTGGCTTTATGTCCCACTGTTCTTCCAAAGGAGCCCAGGGGTGACAAACATATCCACAATTTAAAAGCAAAAGCTGTTGTCCCCCCAAAATGCTTAACTGCACTCTGCCCTAGAAACCTTACTCCCTTGTCCTCTGTCTAAATCAATGTTTCCCAAACTTGTGTCTCCAGCTGTTTTCGGACTACAGTTCCCATCATCCTTGATCACTGGTCCTGCTAACTAGGGATGATGGGAGTTGTAAGCAAAAAACAGCTGGACTCCCAAGTTTGGGAAAGACTGTTCTGGATAATTTGCATCCAGGAGGGCACCCTTGCCTTATTAAGAATGACTTGCAGCATTTGAAATGGACTGCAGAACACAGTGAGAGCACACTTAAGCCCTGTCCCAGTACTCTCAGGAAAAGGGAGTGGGGTCTTCAGTTACTGAAAAATGTGGGCTGAGGATTACTTTTCCCTCTTCCTGCTTCAGAGCCCCGTTGGGTTAAAAATTGCCCAATTCCTGCTCCAGATAGATCAGTCATTGCTTGCGATTTTTAAAATTTATTTATCTGCATAGTTCTTGATTATTATTTTTTAAAAAACACACCTCTAAGCAGTTTACATAAAATATACAATAATCTGATTTACATCCTATGCCCTTTTAAAAATGTGGTTTTTTTTGGGGGGGTGCTATTGAGTTGTTATTTTTATTATGTATTTTATAGTTTTATATCTTGATTTTATTCTGTGAACCACCCTGAAAGCCCAGGGTATAGGGTGGAATAATAATAATAATAATAATAATAATAATAATAATAATATTTAAATAAATAAATAAAATGCAAACAGAGTTAAAAACCTATTACTGTAAAACAGAAACCCAAAATATAAATAAAACCAGCAGTTAAATATACCGTATTTTTCGCCCTATAGGACGCACTTTTTCCCCTCCAAAAATGAAGGGGAAATCTGGGTGCGTCCTATGGGGCGAATGCAGGCTTTTGCTGAAGCTTGGAGAGCGAGAGGGGTCAGTGCACACCGACCCCTCTCGCCCTCCAGGCTTCAGGAAGACATCCGCAGCCTAGGCAGCCCTGTGGGAGGTCCCGCAGGGCTGTCTAGGCTGCGGATAGCAGCCTGCTTCCCGGAGCGTCGGGCGCCCTGAAAGCAGAGTGCCCGGTGCTTCGGGAACACATCCGCAGCCTAGGCAGCCCTGCGGGAGGTCCCGCAGGGATGTCTAGGCTGCGGATAGCAGCCTGCCACCTGGCGCGAGGGGCACCCTGAAGCAGAGCGCCCCCCGCGCCGGGCAGACATCCGCAGCGTGGGGAGCCTTGCAGGAGTTCCCCGCAGGGCTCCCCACGCTGCGGATAGCAGCCTGCCACCTGGCGCGAGGGGCACCCTGAAGCAGAGTGCCCCCCGTGCCGGGCAGACATCTGCAGCGTGTTGGAGCCCTGCAGGAGTTCCCCGCAGGGCTCCCCACACTGCGGATAGCGCCCCTCGCGCCGGGCAGACATCGGCCAGCCCCACAAGCTCGGGGGACAGCAGGGAGGCGCAGCGCCGCCATCCCGCTGTTCCTCGACCTGGTTCAGTTTCACCGACCTGCTTTGGGGGGGGAAATAAAGGGGGGGGAATTCCTTTATTTCCCCCCCAAAAAAACTAGGTGCGTCCTATGGGACGGAGCGTCCTATGGGACGAAAAATACGGTACATTATAAAATAATATTACATGTCAGCTTTACATACTGTAGTAGGCTTGCCTAAACAGAAAAGGTTTTAGCCGGTGCTATAAACAGTACAGCAAGGACACCTTCTTATGTTAATGGGCAGAGTTGCGGAGTGTAGGTGCTGCCACACTGAAAGATCAAATGGACGGTGTCTAGACACAGTTGGTTTTTCTGATGGACCTGGCAGCCTGGTCTTACACTTGTTTAGCCCAAAGTAAGTCCTGACGTGCTGCCCTGAATGGTGCCACTTATTTTTCTTTGTAAGCCACTTTGTAATTTAATTTCTGTCTCTAATTTATCATTAAAGGTCCTGATAGAAAAGGAATGGATTGCAATGGGCCACAAGTTCTCACACAGGTAAAATCCAAATTGTGTGCTAAGATTAGAATGTCTGGAAAGGGGATCCTTCTTGTATATGCTCTTCTTGGCCAAGTGCTTTCCGTTGATGTTACAATGTGGTTAAGGGGCTGTAGTATGACTAGGGACATCAACATTTATACCCCTACTCAGCACTGAAGCTCATTGGGTGACTTTGAACCACTAGCTTTCAGCCTAACCTACCTCACAGAATTGTTGTGAGGATACAATGCAGAGAGAGAAACTCTGCATAGCACCTGATGAACTCCTTAGAGTGGAACTGGTACAAGGAAAGATAAGGACTTGTGCTAAGAAATTCCACAGATAAGACAAACTTCTCTAAGCGCTCTCCCATCCAGCTTAGCAACTGGAGTTGCTTGGCTGCAAAGGACTACTTTTTTTTTACACTCAGTCCTGCCTTTGAGGTTGTGCAGCTTCTCTAAACCCCTCACCAGTTAGGGATGTAGGAGGCTGCTTTTTTCTAAGTCAGATGGTTGGTTCATCTAGCTCAGTATTATCTACACAGGACAGCACACAGGGCCTTTTTAAGGCCTACCTTGAGACAACAGAGATTGAAAATGAGACCTTTTGCATGCAAGGTAGATGCTCTAAAACTGGGTTGTGGCCCATCCCCAAGCATAACCTTATCAAGCAGGGGTGGTGTGTGTACACACACACACACACACACACACACACACACACACACACAGGAGTCCCCCACTTACTGAGAGGTTTTGTTCCTGGTCACTACACACATCATCAGAACATGCACAAACAAGTTCCAGCCTGTTCTGTCCCCGCCTTGCCCCCTTTTCTTACCAGAAACAATGCGCAAGTCAGTCACACGCATGCTGATCGTGTGCAAGTGGGGAGTTGCCTGTACGCATGCGCATACACACACCACCCCATCATAAAATATCAGGGTAGAGTACAACAATATAGATGAGATAAAATATAAGAACCAATAAAATGCTTTGAAAATGTTTCTATCCACAAAGTTTCCTCACACAATTTAGAACCCTGGAAGATCATTCACTTCTTACCCAGTTCCTCCCTGCCAGCTCTGCGTTAAGCCAAAACTTGTTGCATGAACGTCACCATAGAAAATCCTACTAACATCTTAGTTGTTACAGAATATTCAGTGATATTGCTATAATCATTCAAGGCACCATAATAGTACTTTGATATTGTGCCTTTCCTTCAGGGAGTTCAAACTGGCACACATAATTTTACAGGTTGAACTTCTGTCTAGTCATCAGATAAGCCCAGACCTCCTTACCAATAATCATAAGGTCAGCTGGTCTATCAGAATAATCTCTCCAGAGTGTTTATTCCTGCTACTTCTCCACCAGATAATCCCCTTTCTAGATTCTCTCCGTGAGGTCCTAAAAATGTGTCTTTTCCCTACCCCCAGCTAAAATTACAGTCGAAGTTTTGTGAAGGATAACTGAATTCTCCACACCTCTGACCAGATTCTTTGGTGAAGGATGAGGATCCACTGAAGGTTAAAGATCTATTGTCTTCCTTCAGCAATGCTTTTGATGATACCCTCAAACTTTCCTGTCTCTCCAGGTGTGGCCATCTAGAAGGGGACCCCAAGGAAGTGTCTCCTGTCTTCACCCAGTTCATTGAATGTACCTGGCAGCTCATGCAACAGTTTCCTTGTGCATTTGATTTTAATGAGCGGTGTCTTCTTGAAATTCACGATCACGTCTATTCCTGCCAGTTCGGCAATTTCCTGGGGACCTGTCACAAGGACCGGGAAGATATGAAGTGAGTTGGCATTTCCAGCCGGCAAAATTCAGTATTTTCTCCTTTGTTCCCTGACTATTAAAATGAAGGAATAATTTCCCTAAACCCACCTGAACTCTGGGGAGTACAGTGGTACCTCGGGTTACATACGCTTCAGGTTACAGACTCCGCTAACCCAGAAATAGTGCTTCATGTTAAGAACTTTGCTTCAGGATGAGAACAGAAATTGTGCTCCGGCAGCGCAGCAGCAGTGGGAGGCCACATTAGCTAAAGTGGTGCTTCAGGTTAAGAACAGTTTCAGGTTAAGAACGGACCTCTGGAACGAATTAAGTGCTTAACCCGAGGTACCACTGTAATGCTCTAAAAACATTAGTTGAGGCCCCTGCAAATGTGTATGTGTTTCTTAAATGCATTGTCCCGTTGAGTCAGAAAGTATTTTAGAGATGGCATTAAAGGGGGTTAAACAAATCTATAAGAGAGAAGTTGATGGCTGTATGGAACCTCCATGTTCAGAGGCAGTTGCTGGGCAGTTGGTAATAGCAGGAAAAGTGCTATTGCCCTTATGTCCTGCTTGTGAGCTTCACTGAGGAATCTGTTTGGCCACTGTGGTGAGCATTATGCTGGACTAGATGGACCTTTGGTTTCATCCAGCAGGGTATTTGCATAATGTTCTCCCGCACAGAAGCAGCCTGAGGTGTATTCTTGGAATTCCATGTGAACCTTCAGGATTTGCAGGAAGCTCAAGAAGATAAGAGGGCAGCTGACACTAGACCCCAATGGTGTGTCTTGCCTCCTATGAACTGCTATCCCAAACCTGTAAAGGGGGACTGTATATGGATAGAGTTACAGATGACAAAGAATTTGGGCGTGCCATTGAATGTGGTACCCCTGTAATATCCTTCTGTAATATGCCAAGAAACTAACCTGTGTCCTGATCTTACCACACCGCTCATTTCACCTCCCTCGTTCTACTGCAGATGGGAAAGTGTACAATGTAATGGTGACAGGAAGATTGAAAGGGATGTTTCATGGTAGGGACGCAGGAACTTGACACAGGGCTGCCATTTTTGGTGGCAGCAGCATGTTTTATGTCACTTTTAGTTCTTTCCTATGATTGGCTGAATTGCAGCAGTTCTCTCCCTCTATAGCACCCTTCTGCTTCACTAGATCCTTTTGTTTATATCTCCTATCATCAAAAACTGGCTACTGTAATCACTCACTTTTTATTTCCTAGAATCCTTGAGAAGACTCATTCCCTGTGGCCTTTCCTTCTCCAGAAGAAGCAGGAGTTCAGAAACCCTCTCTATAAGGGATTTGCAGCTTACAAGGAACTCCGGCCGAACACACTGCCATTTAGTTTCCAGTAAGTTGCTTATTGGCTGCTAACATGAGTTTGACTAAACTGCAGGAAGCAGTGGAAGACAGGAGTGCCTGGTGTGCTCTGGTCCATGGGGTCACAAAGAGTCGGACACGACTAAACAACAAAAGTTGCTTATTGGCGGAAAGTAATTAGGGAAACAAGGAACCTTGCTGCTGCCTTGACTCTTGAGTTGTCCCGTTGCTGATTCTGCTTTAATTTTGTAACTGCATAATGAAAATGAAGAGACTAAGGCTGCCTCCCCCAGTCCTGGTGCTCTTCAGAGGTTTTGGGCTACAACTCCTATCAACCCCAGGCATCACAGCCAATAGTCAGGAATGATGGGGGTTATAGTCCAACAACATCCGGAAGGAACCAGGATGGGGAAGGCTGCTGTAAGGAAAAATTAAAATTTTATTACTTTTTTCTTGACCTCAAAACAAGGAAAACGCATGTTTGAAATCCTTCACTAGAAGCAATTCCAGTAGAAATAACTGATTGTGTATACTGTTGTACACAGTGTTGTCTATCAAAAGGCATGGACACAATTCCCTTGTGGCCAGAACTGTGAAAAAAGTTGTTGCCTGGGATTGTGCTGCTTCACTGGGTGAAGAAGCCCCTTCCCAGAGAGAAATATTTGCCAATGTCTAATGCTTTGTTATTGTGAGATGCTTTGAGTTCAGTGTTATTGGAAGAGCTGCATACAAATATTAAATCAATCAAATGTTGAAAACTCTTTTGAATTCTGAAGTGTACCTCTTCCTATCAGGTTTATTTAACATGAGGAGGATGGGGGTTATTACATCTTATAAAAACTTCAGATCGCTTTCTGTAATAAGGAAACACACTTACATTGTCGTCATCATCATCCCCTTCGCAGATCTTAGTTTCTATTTTTCTCTCTCCCTTTCCTTGAGGTTCTGGTGTGGCATGTATAACCGCTTTGACAAAGGAATGCACCCAAAACAGTGTGTATTGGATCATCTCCTTGGCTGCATCAGCCAGAAAGTGGAGCTGGAGGGTGTTGCTACTGACTTGGAAAATGTAAGTAGTGCACAGCAATGAAATACGTGTTCAGAAAAAGAAAACCTAATCTTGCAATGCAGGCCTTCACAAGACAACCGAGATTGGGAAAAAGGAGGCACTTTTCACTGGAAGGTAGGTGTGGAATTATCCCAAACTGTGCCTTAGTATATCCATGCCTTTGCAGTCCTAGGCAGCCGGCAAAGCCACAGTACTTGTGAAGCTTACTGTGGGCTGTGTTTTGGTTTGGTGGTTTACCTGCTGTGTGGGAGTCTTCCAAGTGCTCTGTAATTCTATCTTTAATACAGTGGTGCCCCGCAAGACGAATGCCTCGCAAGACGGAAAACTCGCTAGACGAAAGAGTTTTCCGTTTTGGAGGTGCTTCACAAAATGAATCTCCTATGGGCTTGCTTCACAAGACGAAAATGTCTTGGGAGTTCCTGCGGGGTTTCCCCCCCCTTTTTCTAAGCCGCTAAGCCGCTTATCAGCTGATCCGATAAGCAGATAAGCTGCTAATAGCGCTAATCCGCTAATCCGTCAATGGGCTTGCTTCGCAAGACGAAGAGAATCACAGAAGGATTCTTTTCGTCTTGCGAGGCACCACAGTAATGCTGTCTGCCAATTTTACTGTGACCAGTTAGGGTTAGTCCAAGATGTTACCCAATAGATACATAATATCAGCTAGGTGTTGAAGTGCTTTCCTTCCTCCATTCCGACCTGCTTCAACAGAAGATCTGATATTTGTAAAGCAATGATGCTCCGTATGCTGGTCTCAAAAATGCTTTTATTTTCATAGTTCATTCTTTCTTCTGATATAGAAGTTGCCTCCCTTAGAGGGACCGCTGCCAGATGAGGTTTCCATCTTATCCAAAATGGTTACTGCATCTACTGTCTGTTCCAAGTCCCCAATGCTCAACACACCCCAGGACTATGAGGATGAGCCTCCTGCCCTGTTGGCTAATGGCATCCTGGCAAGGGAGGAGGGAGATGAACCTGATCAGCAGCTGAAGAGTCAAGAGGGTCTTGTTAATCCCCGCGACATTCCAGGTGGCGACAGCAGCAGCAGCAGCAGCAGCATCCGTGGGACCATCCAGCCTGAGGCTCGAGCAAGAAATCTACATTGAACTGATCTTTGCATCTGCCCTGAGCCTAGAAAATTGGCAATAAAGCATGCAAGACCTGTGGCCCGGTGCTGGGAGAGCCACCTCACTCACGTATGGCTAAGTGTTGTGTTATGTATTTTGGAAGCAAGGGAGGAGGCTGGTGTTCAAAGGCTTTCAAGAGCAACCCATGGGTTTGCATGGGGCTGGCTTTTGGGCTGCCACAAATAGTTTCTGGGCATATCTTCCAGAACAGCCACACACGTTCCTTTTTCTGGTGCAAGTACACATGGCTTCTGAGGCAGGTAGCCCTTTCCAAGATGAGGAAGTTTTTTAAAGCCACAAGGTTTCAGATACATGGATTCAAAAGCATTGTGAGCTACTAGCGAATGGAATAAAATGCCAGTCCATATTAGAGAGGCTTTCCTTGGCTGGCTTCTGACACCTTGCATGGGAATTCTATTCAGTGGCAACATTGGGTTAATATTTGCTGGCCCCTGCACATATTTTTGTAAGCAGTTGTGCCTTTTTTGTTCTTTGTTCTTTTTTTAACTAGAGATTACGGTCGTGTCCAACCATTAGCAATGTGATGTTTTATTACTGTGATATGTGGCTGTAATGTGCAAGTATGTGATCTTTTTTATTGATACCTTTTTTAAAACACAAAACAACCTGTTTTGAACCTGTCTTGCTGATAGTTTATATCTTTATCAATGTTAATGAGCTTGAATAATATTGTGGCATGTAGATGAAGTGGCGATAGACTATGGTCAAAGGTCTTAAAGCATCTAAAGTCTTGGCTGCTCAGTGACATGCCATTTAGCTTCCACTCATTCCTGGAGGTCTAGTCCAAGCACTGTCTGGGTTACTGTTCACCTTTGCTGGTATAGGAGTGGGTGCACAGACTCTCCACTCCACCCCACCTACAGTGTTACATGTGCACAGAAACCCAGTTACATAAGACAACACATTCTCAATCTTCCTGGCTTTCAGGATAATGAATCACATGAATTCATTGACCTTGTGGAACACCTGGTTCATGCATGGAAGGAGGGCAGCACACCTATTATTCTACCATGGGAAGCCTCTTGTCAGCTTCCTAAATATCTGAGCTGGACCAAAGTGTGATTACTGTGACATATTTGAGACAAAATGGGACCGAGGTTTCCCATTTCATCTCTTGGGAACTGCCTTGTGTGATTTGCTATTGACCTCCCAGAGTGAAGAATTTGGAAATAAAATGTATGAGTTTGTAGTGCTTCCAGCTCCACCATTATTGAAATAGATGCACAAGATTTGTGTTGTTTTATGCTTGTTAGTGGCACACTCCTTATCTGAGTGAGTGAACTGCCACCATGCTATAGATCAGGGGTGGGGTACCTTGGCTTTCCAGATGTTTGATCCCAATGCCCATCATCCCTGGCCATTCTCTGTGTTGGTTGGAACAGATGAGAGGCAGCTGTATTCCAGCAACAATTGGAGTGTCACAGGTTCCCTATCTTTCTTTTAATACATTCCTTATTGGGTAAAATAGTGATACGTAGGCTTGGAGATTCCTGCTGACTTAACAAGAGGAAGAACAGTTTGCACTTGCAAAATCCTAATTTTTCCACAAAGCACTAACATACAGTGTAGCATCCTACATTTGTTTTTTACTCCCCACCCCCCACCCCACTGTTGTGTATTTGCAGTCTTGGCAACAGGAGTGGATCAAAGTGAAGCACTGCTCCTTGGAATCTTCTGCACTTATCCAGGGAAATGAGATTCCAGGCACTAAAACACTGTATCCTATTATGATAGGAAAAAAGTCTCTTCATAAGTTAGTCACAGTTCCTGACTTGCCATTAGCAGCTGATTTCAGGACTGTGTTTTAGGGAATACATTTTGAAATATTGTACAGTTTATGACCAGCCTGGCATTTTCTCCGCATGTAATATTGCCAGAATGGTATATGCTTTGCCAGGACACTGAGCTCTGGTATTCTAATAAAGGTGCTTCTTAAGAATCTCTGCCTGGTTAGACGAGAACATTTCGCCTCACTTCCTCTTAGCCTTGCTGCTCAGAAATCCATTAACAATATGCTGCTAGAGAAGATGCAAGCTTATGCTAATGCATATTTATCTTGCTTGTTTGCTTTTTGACCTGCTGGTCTTTTTTAAAAAAAAACACACAAAAAACCTTCATTTTCAGAATATAGAAAAGGGAAGAAAAGTCAGGACTTGAAACCCTAATTAAGCACCGGGTCCTGATGAAGAGAGTTGAAACAGTACACATACATAACAATTATTAGCAAGCAAATGTGTGATCAAATATATTGATGCTAATCCATGGGCACTAAAAGTCACACAAGTTGTAGTTTCTTTCCTGTAAAGCAGGTGTGCAAAAACCTTCTCAGCCCAAAGGCAACATTCCTTCCCGGAGAACCTTCCAGAAGCCACATATTGGTGGTAAATGAAGCCAGAGCCTAAAGAGGGCAGATGTAAGGATGTGACTCTCAGCAGGCCACATTCCAGGAGCACAAAAGTTGGATGTTACTACAGCTACCCATGTAGGCAAGCAAGAGTCATAGTTGTCATTCAAGCACAGATTCCAGCCATGCAAAAACACTCAAGCATGTACCAGAGCGTTAGTGAATAGCATGGCTTGAGTGGGGGGTGGCCTCATGTTGTGGGGCAGCATAGTGAGAGTCCCAAGCAGAGGAAAAGGCCTGGAGGGCCACATCTGGCCTCTTGGGCCCGAGGTTCCCCACCCCTGCTGTATAGATAAATTAAGTCCTTTGTTACACTGTTTTTAAAAGGAAAGCAACTTTTTAAAATATGAATTATGTAGGAGTAAGACATTCCAGTCAAAGGTGAGAAAATGTTAAACTATGCATTCAAATGTACCTCTGTAATAAGCACCTATTATCTTCTAATACTACTATATAGCATTTGCTAAGTGATTCCGTTTAAATTTCAGTATTAATGTTGTTCATTGCGTTCCAAAATGAACTTGCCTTTTCCTGGGGTAAAAGCACCTGTTATCTGACCAGTGTGATTTGAATGGAAAACAGCATTAGACTCATAGAATTGTAGAGGTGGAAGGGACCATGGGGGTCATCTAGTCCAACCTCCTGCAATGCAGGAATCTTTTGCCCAACGTGGGGCTCGAATGCACAACTCTGAGATCTCATGCTCTACCGACTGAGCTATCTCCTAGTAACTAAATTCAGTCTTCTGAAAGAATGGTAGTTGCAAGCTTTGAAGCTGTGATTCATGTCTCTGGAGAAAGTTCTGAAAGCACTTGAATCTTTGCCTGATTGCTGAGATTTTGGATTCTTGCCATTAAGACTCAGTCATAAATTTCATTATCTCAGTCTTTTATCACTACTGAAACATCTTCATTCTGTGCTAGCCTGAAGTGATCACATTTTCTTCCATTTCTTCAAGAAGATCACCAGTTGCTATCTTTTTCTTTGGGCGACACCTCTTAAAATATATTTTTCCTTCCTTGTATATCTAGTTCCTTCATTTTGTTAAACACAATCCCATCCAATCTAATAAACTTTTCCAGCCTTGTAGTTTTGATCTCTAAGCCTTTCTAGCCTTTCATCTACGTAGTATTAAAGTTCCTTTCCTCATGTAGATTGATAGAAAACTCTAATGTTAGTTCTTGGTAAACAAGAGGATAAGTTTTCAAATAGGGATGCTTACAAAATTCTCCCCATCTGAATTTCTTATAAATTACTCCATATTACCTTAAACTTGCTGAAGTGGCACTAATGTATCATTAGTCCAAAAAATTTCAGTTCCTAGGTGTTTTGTTTGGTCTCATGTGAAACTCATCACAGTTTTCAGTCTGCTCCCCCCCCCCCCCCAAATTACAGATACATTCACCAGAGCCTAGTACATATACTGATTAAGCTGTGGGAATCCTGATACGTAGATCAGGGACGATCAATCTGTGGCTCTTGGACTAATTTCTTGCATGTGTTGAGGAAGAGGTAAACAGAGGAAGCTTCCTTATACCAAGTCAGATCCTTGACCCTTATACCAGGTTAGGCCCCATCTAGCTCAGCATTGCCCACACTGACTGGCAGCAGCTGCCCAGGATTTTAGACAGAGTCTCTTTTCAGCCCTTCCTGGAGATGAACTTGAGACCTTATTCATGCAAAGCAGATGCTCTACCACTGAGCTGCAGCCTCTTTTGGAGTGGGGTGGAATGACAGGGGGGACCTGTTCACTTTGAGTTCTGGCCCGACTCACCACCATCTGGAAGCAAATACAGTCCTCAAGAGAAAAAGCTTTCCCCATCGCTATGGTAGGTTGAGATCCATTTTTCCTGACTGTGATTTAATCAATCTGGATTCCATTGGTGTGTGCATTTGTCACATGGAAGTAGGAGAAATATGTGAATTAAGAACTGCAGTGCCTGCTACAAATTCACAGGTTTTATAGTCCTTGCCCAATCTAGAAAGTCATGCATGACCCAGTAAATCCATGGAATGAAATTGGGGTGCGGGGAGGGAACTAGCCATCCCTAACTTTTAAGATATTTAACTTGTGCCATGAAATGTAACATTTGGGGTGGAGGAAGGAAGTCAGGGAAGGAAAGATCCATAGCAAATTAGAACGGAAATAATTATTATAAGAGGTATTTCATGTTTGTACACAAGTAAGCTTATATTTTGTCAAACTCAGTTACAAAATGTTTTGTAAGAACTGAAATGTTCCCTTTATGCTGGAAACAGATTCTGTAGCATCTACCTCTCATTATATTCAGAGATCAATTTGCTCTCTCCCTTTTCCTTCATACTTCGTCAGAGGAGATAGCCAAACATTCCTTGCTAATGTGAAGTAGTCTGTTAATAAACTGATTTTATTTCATTGTTTTCTCTCTATAGATATTATTAAAACAAAATATGATACCTAATCGTTCAAAGCGGTTTAAGCAAAAAGGGATTGTGGTAAAATGGCAAATGCAGTCCAGTGTAAGCAAGGGTCAGGTTATGTACACTGAGGCAAAATAATAATAATTAATTTCACATATACAGTGGTACCTCGCAAGACGAATGCCTCGGAAGACAAAAAACTCGCAAGACGAAAGAGTTTTTCATTTTTTGAGTTGCTTCGCAAGACAAATTTCCCTATGGGCTTGCTTCGCAAGACGAAAACGTCTTGCAAGTTTGTTTCCTTTTTCTTAAAACCGCTTGAAGAGGTGCAGTTGCGACTTGACCGTGCTTCGCAAGATGAAAAATTCGCAAGATGAAAAAACTCACAGAACAAATTAATTTCGTCTTGCGAGGCACCACTGTATATGCTCTTGGGGGATGAACTGCTGGTGAGTGACCAGGAATGAGACCTTGGGGTTGTAGTGGGTATTTTAATGAAAATGTTGACCCAGTGTGTGGCAGCTGTGAAAAAAGTGGATGCCATGGTAAAATAAAACTGCCAATATCATATTTCAAATAATGCAAATCTATGATGCAGCCACTCTTGGAATACTTCCTTCAAAAAGGATATTTTTCATGGAAGAGGTTATGAAAAGGGCATCTAAAATGATCAAGGGGGTGGAGCAGCTCTCCTATGAGGAAAGGTTACAGCATTTAGTTTGGAGAAAAAGCAAGTAAGATTTTGTGGCATGGAGAAAGTAGAGAGAAGTTTTTTGTCCCCCATAATACTAGCACTCGGGGACATCCAATGCTGGAAGAATCAGGACAGAACGTATTTCTCCACCCAGCAAATAGTTGAAATGTGGAAATTGTCCCCACAAGAGGTAGTGATGAACAGTAACTTGGATGGCTATAAAAGAGGATTGGACAAATTCATGGAGGATAAAGTTATCAATGTCTGTTAGCCAAGATGGTTATGTTCTATCTTCACTTGATGCTGGGAGGCTTCTCTTGTGCTCGGATCCTACTTGTGGGTTTTCTTTAGGCATTGTTGGCCGCTTGAAAAACAGAATGCAGAACTGGATGTGCTTTGTGGTGATCCAGCAGGCTCTTCTTATATTGAACTTGTCGTACAGTGAAGTCAGAACGCAGAGTCAAAATTCACAGTAAAAAAGAAAAACTTGTACTGAGGTAAACAGACTTCTTTACAAACACTGTACAAACAATAATGGAAGAGAGCAAAGTAAAAAGAAGTAAAGTGCACACCGAGCCCATGTATTTATCCTTCCTGGCTCCATGTGACTTCCTGTAATTGAAACAACATAAGGAAATGAGTTAGAGTGAGTCAGCTAGAAGAATGAATCTGCACTTTTCAGCCTTTTCCAACACTTTACTGCTTCTGCTCTCAAAGACCGTTGTCACGTGACAGAACTTTCCATCTTATGCCTTGCTCATATTTCTGTCCAAGAGATGTGCATATCTGAAAGACTATCTTTGCATGTGGACAGATGTACATATTCTGGAGGTAGGCTGTATCTCTTCACGTATATGTCTGTACCAGAGGTGGACTGGTTCAGTTAAGAGATGCAAGTAATTCTTATGCAGGCAAGCTCTGAGATGAGTTGAGACGAAAGAAAAATAGGCTTCTTTTATTTTGAGCAGTACACTTTCTACTTAAAGTTTGTATGTAAGATCTGTATGCTAAAGGTCTACACACACCTGAATGTACCAGGTCACTTGCACTGACGTGTAGTGCATTAGCAGGCAATTTCACCAGACTGCATAATGTAGCTCTTCTCTCCAGCAGTTGGATCATTTTTGACTTCTCTAATTATGAACAACATTTTCCATGTCAAGAACAGAAATACAGAAGACTGTTGAAAACGCTGTAGCACGTCCTTGGGCCTCCTATATCAGATATAATTGGCTTCCCACTGTGGCACCAAGCAGAGTCTAGATTTCTTAAAGCTCTTACCTGCTGCTAAAAATAGTGTTTAGGGATGAATGGGAAATGGGAAGTCTGAAAATGTCTGCCCAAGTCTATCCATGAATAGGTTTCATGAGCCTCCTTTTCTCAATGGATATGTGGAGCGATTTACCTGATCACGCCCACTGGTCTTCCCTAAGGGTCTGTCTTTTCTGATCCCCCTTGCATCACTGTTACCTCTGGTCTTTATTTGACTCCCTTGTGTTTCCTTCTGCTCAGTATGCCATCGCAATTAGGAAAAAATGCCAAAGGGGGGAACCAGTGCCAGGTGTTTACATTACACCTGTCATGGACATTATAAAGAGAAGGCAAGGCCTCTCCTGGTTCCCACTCAAAACACAATGGCAGCTGCTCTTCCTTGAAAGGGTGGAATAGATCTTTAGTGAAACAGAAGTAACAGTACAGACCCAGTGACCAGCATAGAATTATAGTAGGATCAGAGCTGTGAGAAAGTGACAGTAATTGGCAGGATTCGTTGGGCTAGAAGCAGGCATTCCAAGTTCAAAGAGTCCAAGATCAGGGCAAGAGGTTCAGAAATGCACTGAAGCCAGAGTTCTCACAACCAACTGCCAAGCTTTTAAAGGTGGGGTTTGCTTATTCATGAGATCCCTATACCTTGTGTGAATGTTGAACTTGCAGACATGCACTGCATTGGTGATGGTGGGGTGTCTTCCCCCCTGCAGAGCTGCCATGAGGTCCTGAATGACAAGGCTGTGCCCTTCATTTCTGTATCCTTCACACACACACACACCCCGAGTAGTTGGCTGATGCCCTCCCCAGACTGCACTGATACTGACTTCTCTGTTGGAGGAATTCCCACCACCCCACCCGGGGCTGTCGGACCCTGGGGAAGGGGTGAACCTGCCTCCTCCAGTCTCTCTTCCATTGACACAGCTCCCACTATCCCTTTCTCCTCATCACCTTCCTTGTTCTCCACAACTTTCCAACCCTAAATCTGACAGAGTCTCAGGACTCACAATATAGCTGCTGCTGCCCCAGTCTTTTATGAAAACACAAGATGGGCACTGGCTAATACTGTCGAAGCAAAGTGAGTTCCTGTTGGCTGCTTGCTTGCTTCCTTGCTTATGATCAGTATGTGGAGTTGGGCAACATGATGCCACATAGACACCTATAACCTTGTAGAGTGCTACCAGCAACTGGGTGGGGAGCTGTTACTTGTAATGGTGAGTGATTATGCCATGAATAGGTAAAGATAAGAAGATCCTGGTAGAGCAAGCCAGTGACCCACCTAGCCCAGCATCTTCTCACAGTGGTCAGCCAGATGCTTATGGGAAGCCCCAAAGCAGCAACCAAACGCAATAGCACCCTAGCCACTTGTGATTCCCAGCAACTGCCATTCAGAGACGTACTGCCTCCCAACAAATGAGGTAAACATGTGGTCCTCCACATGTTTGTTTTTAGACTCCCAACTCCCATCAGCTTCAGCCAGCATAGCCAGCGGCCAGGGATGATGGGAGGTGGTAGACCAGCAACACCTGGAGGCTCACAAGTCCCCTATCCCTTGGTTCAGCCAAGTTTACCATGCCATCACTACCACATGGAAGAAAGGGTAGCATGGACAGAGTAAGTCTGGGTTCATCGCTGTCAAACACTGCCCCCCCTACACACCTGCAGGTAGTTGTGTGTAAAATAGCTGTGTGATGTGATGACTTCCAGTCCATACAGTGTCCCCTGTTACCAGGTTAAACCATAAACTATGACTATGAAAAGGAAAGTAGAATTTGCACAGCAAGGGTGAGAGGCCCCATTCTCCAGTTCTTGCTGAGCATTTGCATTAGTGATGCAATGAGACACAGCACACATTGCTTGGGCTCTTGTCTGGTTGTCATTGCGTGTTATATTAAATTTGATTTGAACATAGCTGTTGGACACGAGCAATCGTGGAACAGACTTCTGATTTTACATCCCTCCTCCTGCTTTATTCAGCCTTCATGGTTTCATGGCAAAAGTCATTCTTACATAATGGCACTTCTCTCTTTTCCTTCCAATAACACCTTGTACCTTGAATACTTCAAGAGCACATTTTACCTACACAGAGCCTTCAACTCCCACAGAACCCCAGTGCATTGCAGAGGATAATAGGACATGACACAGAACACACCTGCTTCTTCTCTGTGGATCAGCAGGAGGCTGAAATGCTTCTGAAAGACCCACAGGACTCCATACCATCCAACATTTCTCCAATGAAAATAGGGACATCCTAAGGAAAAGTACTTTCCAGGATAAAATCAGAAATGGACGGCTTTTCTAAATCAGGGACATTCCTGGAAAATAGGGACACTTGGAGAGTCTGCAACAGATGGGAGTTGTAGTCCAGCAACACCTGCAGGCAACACATGTTCTCACCCTGTTCTAGCTGAGGAACACGCCCCCCCCCAATGTATTTGGCCCATTGCCAGAAGAGGGTAGGAACATCTTTACTACTTACCACAAACATTAATCCGACTGTGCGTGCATATTTGTATGTATATATGTGTGTTTGTGGAGCAATGTAATTATTGGGTTGTGCAGTGTGTCTGTTTCTGTTTTTTAAAGTGAGCATACAGAGATTGCTTCCGAAACTGCCGAAACTTTTGTAGTAAATTTAAATTACATCCAATATTCAAGCTGAAATGGTTTTTTCCAGTTTCTGTAAGCATACTGGCCATATTTTGTCTTAAAATATTGCTGTCTTGAACTATGTGATTAATGCCTCACTGTATGTCAGTTTGAATACATTTCCGTGGTCCAGTTTCACTTGATATACTGCTTAAAAAACAAACAAGAAAAATATGTTACTGCCCCTTAGAGTGGTGCATTGCATTATTTAAAATGTGGTTACAAGTCTCATGGAGGGTTTAATTTGTACGTATTGCTTTTTTATTTCGTATGAAAATGAATAAATTCCTTGCATTTTTTTAAAAAGATAAAGCTTTTGTATATTTCTTGAATATTGATTAAGAGAGCTGTGGTAAGAATCACAAAATACCACTTCTTTCTGTCCAGAGAGGTTTCTGTTGAATGAAAGAATTGTGTTTCTTGGAAAACACCTTTGGCGCCAACCGTGGGGTTTGAAGATACTGGTGCCGTCTCAGAACCATTCCTGGAATTAAAACAAGCAGCCCATCCCCTGCAGGCTTACAATCCAAAACACACACACACCCCACACCAGTGAATAGGGGTACAAAGGAAAGTGGGAAGATCAAAATCGGACACCAATTTGCAAACGGGGGTTTGTTTTTTTTAATGACCAGCTTGCATAGTTCAGGGGCAGGAGGTGTCTGGCGAGGCTTGTCTTTTGGCAAAGCTAATGCAATGAGCTCTGCTTTCTAACTCTCCCACCAAAAGAATCCAACGGAACTGCTGTTCCCATGGGACAACTGAGGGGGAGGAGGTATCTAATGCAGCTGCCTTTCAAGTTACTCAAAATCTTATCGCATGGATGGTATTTGTTGCTAGCTGAATACTTATAACACAGGAAGGTAGTTTCAGCTGCACGATAGCATCTGTTGCTTAGACTCTGTGTGTCCTTCCCAGTAAACAGCAAGTCCGGTGCATAATTAAAAATTGAAGCCTGGTGGGAAAGGGACAGTACCATGCTAAGATTGATGTTCCTGTTTCAAGGTCAGCCTTCCTGATGAAGGGTAGCATCCTTTCCAATTTTTTCTCTCTCTCTCTGTCTCACACACATACACACACTACTGAAACCTCACCATTGGCTGCCTTCCTTCAAAGACTTCTTTGGTGGAGCATACTACTATTCCCTTCCATCATTTCAACCCAAAATTTGGTGCACAAAAGCACCATCTGTGCCTTTCCCACATTTTGGAAAAGGTATAAAAAGGTTGGGGAGCTTGGGACCCTTCAGAAGCTCTTGGACTCCAGCTCACATCAGTACATGGCTAATAGTCATGGGTGTTGGAAGCTGCACAAAGCACCTAAGGGAAACTGAAATCTTCAGTCTGCTTTTTTGGGGGGGGGTAGGCTTTATACTATATTGCTTATAGTATATTAAAGGTACAGGGACCCCTGACCATTAGGTCCAGTTGTGGCTGACTCTGGGGTTGCGGCGCTCCTCTCGCTTTATGGCCGAGGGAGCCGGCGTACAGCTTCCAGGTCATGGGGCCCGTCACAGGGATTCTAACCGCCGACCTTCTGATCAGCAAGTCCTAGGCTCTGTGGTTTAACCCACAGCGCCACCCGCGTCCCTAACAGTATATTGCTTTATACTAAAAGACTCATTGTGATTTGCAATATATACAATGCAATAAAACATGATGAAAACATACCAAAAAATACACAATAGCACTGTGGTAACGCGGGTGGCACTGTGGGGCTGTGGTCTAAACCACAGAGCCTAGGGCTTGCCAATCAAAAGGTTGGTGGTTTGAATCCCTGCAATGGGGTGAGCTCCTGTTGCTCGGTCCCAGCTCCTGTCAACCTAGCAGTTCGAAAGCATGTCAAAGTAGATAAATAAGTACCGCTCCAGCAGGAAGGTAAACGGTGTTTCCGTGCGCTGCTCTGGTTCGCCAGAAGCAGCTTAGTCACATGGCCCAGAAGCTGTACGCTGGCTCCCTCAGCCAGTAAAGCGAGATGAGCGCCGCAACCCCAGAGTCGTCAGCGACTGGACCTAATGGTCAGGGGTCCCTTTACCTTTACCTAACAATTGTTGAAACATACACACTAAAAGAGTGGATTGAGTAGCTAACAGCAATATCATTAAAGCTGCCCGTGTACTGTAACTGGTGTTACCTGGCACCAGAATGATAGTAAATTTGGTGCCAGGTGAGCTGCCTGGGGAAAGCAATCCAAAAACTGGCAGCAAGGTGGGTGGGAGGTGCTGTTATTTCTGAATCGGGAGTTTGCATTGCACCAGGGAACTGGATATATTTAGAACAAAGTAACTAAATGAAATTAAACCATGACTATGTGCGATGTACCACTTGATCTTTTGGTGGTTTTATTAAGACAACTAGATGGGGTAGTGCAAACATGGGGCCACAAAAATGTAGGTAGCATGATACAACTTTCAGAACTTACTGGCAAGATGTGCAGATGGGAGACAAGATATGCCTTCTATTTACTGACTCCTGCCAGTCTGCAGCAAGGATATTTAGGTACTTAAAATACACATGTCGCTTTTCCTTCTGCAATTCAGTGCAGCTAACAGACATTGTAAAATACAATAAAAATGCATGTTCGCCCTAGACAAACGGGCATTTCAGAACCTGGCACATCATGCTTATTTTTCTTAGAAATCAAGAAGAGAGAAATAATACTGGATTAATGAGAGAATGGGTTTTGTTTTTTGGTAACATTTTGGAACAACCAATCCCAAGATGCCATGCAACCCTGTAGTATTCTTTTAATTACTGTGAGTTGTAAGTTGGCGGGGGGGGGGGTGTTTGTTTGTTTGTTTGTCTTCTGCCTACTAACTGTAGTTCTTAAGGCAGCTTTTGCAATGTATTTAAAACACAATAAAAAAGGCAGTTATGCACTGTCACTACAGCAAGGCAAAGCTGTATACAAATTGTATACTGTATAGTGAATTTTGTTTGGTATTCCTATTTTGCAACAGAATTAGTTACGTAAATAAAATGCAATAAGAATGTATCCCTATCAGTGAGAGGGTTCAAAGGCAACATTTCTGCTATTCATCCCGTCATTGTACTCATTGCCTTCTGAACTCTGCAGAAGTTGGGTGCTCTTTAAATATTTACGTGGGCTTAGACTTTTTTAAAAAGAGGGGGGGGGGAACTTGCCATCATTTTTTTTGCCCTTTTACACAAATTAGTCTTTTTTCTATTAGCATAATTAAATTGCTAACATTAATACAGAAATGAAATGCTAAGCCTTTGATTTTCATTTTGGAACTCTTTGGCAGGGTAATGGCTTCCGTTGTGGAGTCATTCTCAGCCTCTTTCTATTAATGAGTATTTATCTACAATTTAGAGATGCCAAGCACCTGTGGATGTCAGGCATAGATTATGAAATGCAGAACTATATATACCCTCTGCTTAAAATATACCGGAATTTTGTGTAAAGAAAAGCAGATTTGTAAAAACTTCAATTTTAAAAGTAAGATCAGGTTTCTCCCCTATCACTATGGTTTCAAGGAAGCTTCAGAGTCTACACAATGAAATTCATTCCTAACCACCATTTTTAACACAGGAAATACGATAGTGCAAAAAGTATTGCATCCTCATGCACTTTCAGGCACCTGATAAAACACTTAATAAAGATACTTATTAGACAGAATGATCCCAACACCCGCTGAAATATAACTGTGTTTAGCTCCTTTTCATCCTTCCCTCTTTTTAATGCATAGTGGGTGGAATTGCACAGGTGTGATGAGCTTCTCTACTCCAGCCCTGCAAAGACCCTCATACCAGCCAATCTTGCTTCAGGTAAAGAAGGGGCTCGATCATTCAGCAAAATATGGCTTGCATAATCTCAAGTCTTGTAGAGGAGAGCAATTGCTTGAAGGATCTTTTGAAATAAGCAAAAGGCAGTTCTAGAACAAACTAATAACAACCGGCCAGGTTGTGACTCCAACTCCTATCAAGCCCAGCCAGTATGGCCAGTAGTCAAGGGCAATGGGAACTGCAGAAGCAGCTGGAGGGCCATAGCTTAGCTACCCTTCAACTAAATGCTCCTTAATCCTTCTCCATTATAAATCCAGCAAATTCTCCAGCAGTGGATTTCCTTTAAAAATAATAAGCAATCATTGAATCCCTGACCATCTCTTTTTACAAGAAGCTATTGACAGAGCCTCTCCCCTCTCTTTGAGACTGGTGGGTGCCTATGAAAAAATAGATTCCCTATGGCAGGGATGAGGCAGCTGTGGCCTTCATGATTAAGGAGGGAAGAATCTGCTCATTCCATGTTCTAATTTTCCAGTCCTAAATTGAGCTTTCCCTGTTTCTGTATCAGGCTGTGTGCACACTATATATTGAAAGCACACACTCCCTACGAATCTTGGGAACTAGTCTGCAAAGGGTGCTGGCAATTGTGAGATAACCATGTCACCCTGACATTGACAGTAAGGAGGACATGTGAATTGACACAGATATAACTGTTGTTAGGAGGGGTAAAAAGAAAGAGAAAGGTCAAAGGTTTGCAAAGGGTTTGAGTAATATTGCAGGTAAACATGCTAGGTATTGAAGGAGCAAAGAGAGGAGATTTAATAGGAAGATCTTCCCACGTGTATTGTGACTTTAAGTGGTGGGGGTGGACCATCCGAATTGGTCCCACCTCCCTGCAGAGGGGAAGGGTCACGGAGAAGTCCAGTTGCACCAGGAAGTGATCTGACCATGGCACTTCTTTTGTTTCACTTTTACTTAGTGTCAGATCACCCACGTCACTAGAGGTGAACACCAGGTCTAAGGCATGTCCGTGACCATGAGTTGGGCCAAACCTATTCAGGGACAGCCCCATGGAGGCCATTCTTTCCATGAAGTCCCGAGCAGCCCCTTGTAAGGTCGTGTTGGCATGTTAAAAGCCCCTAGGACAACCAAACTAGGTGTCTCCAGGAGAACATTTGCCACAACCTGAAGCAGCTCGGGCAGGGAATCTTTGGTACAGTGGGGAGGTCGGTATACCAAAAGGAATTCTGTACTGCCCCTATTGCCCAACTTCCAGAACATGCACTCAGAGAACTGGGTCTTCCCAGTAGGACACCTGATGCAAGCTAGTGACTTCCTAAAAATCACTGTAACCCCCCCCTCCCCGCCCACAAGGCCTGGGTTGCTGGGCGTAAGAGAAACCTGGTGGACAAGCAGTGCCAAGGACAGGCCCACCTGCTTCATCTAACCAAGTCTCTGTTACACATGCCAGGTCAAGTCCTCCATCCATGATCAAGTCATGGATGGCAGTGGTCTTATGAATCATTGACCTAGCATTGCACAGCAATACCTTCAGGTCATGTGAGTTTCCCTTGTTGATTCCAATATCCATCATGTCAAGACCAGAACCGGAGGTAGGGATAGTCTTCAAACAACAACTAAACCTGCCTCCTCGGTAATGACATGGTCTGGTCTTGGCGTAACTACTCCTGCTGCCTTTGACCATGTCCCAGTGCTTCCTGCCCTGTGGAACTTGCCCCAGCCATTGTGTTGGCTGGGGCCCACTCCCAGGCAGCCCTGATCCCACCCCTTAAAAACAAAATGCAAACTATACAACAACCAATAAAACAACAAAAAACAAAAACAGAACAGTCATACAGTGGTACCTCAGGTTAAGTACTTAATTCGTTCCAGAGGTCTGTACTTAACCTGAAACTGTTCTTAACCTGAAGCACCACTTTAGCTAATGGGGCCTCCTGTTGCTGCCGCGCCACTGGAGCATGATTTCTGTTCTCATCCTGAAGCAAAGTTTTTAACCTGAAGCACTATTTCTGGGTTAGCAGAGTTTGTAACCTGAAGCGTATGTAACCCGAGGTACCACTGTACTAAAATTAGTCCCCAGCCAGATATCCAAGCCACCCCCCTGCCCCCCCCAACAAAGCAAAAAGGGGAGGGCCTTAAAATGCCACTGACTGCTTAAGGACATTTTTAAACACATTAGCCACTTGGAACAGGGAAGCAATAGCGGAACAATCCTGCACTTCCCCAAGGGTTTGTTCCAAATGAGTCCAGCCCCACTCTCTAGGCACTGCCACAGGAGTCCTGCTGTAGCTGGGAGAGTGAGGGCCTGGGCCACACCCCCTGGGCCAGCTGGAAAAGGCCTTGGAAGGGCGCAGGCCCTGCAGTCCTCACCTCAGCTGAGTGGCACCTGAATTCAGATGCAGTATTTGTCTGGGAAAATATGTGTACGTTGGCACAATACATTCGCGTTTCATGAAGAAACCGGAGAAAGGAGGTGGGAAATTATGGAAGAGCATGTGAATATCTGATTTATATAGATATTTCACACAGGGCTAATAGCAATTTAGGTAATTACACAGGTTATTCGTATGCACATTTCAGTAAGTCAAATTGAATAAATGGCAGGGATCCAAAGCTCCCATGACCCTGATCAAGGCAACAGAACAATATGGTGATTTGGGCTACCCAAGAAAATATTTGGGGTTTGTGGCACCTGGGTGGGCAAAGTGTTGACACTCGCTTCAAATGCAACATGCACATTAGGGACCTTATTCCCTTCTGGATATTCATTCTATCCACACCAACCCTGTCAGACCAGACAACAAAGGGATGTGAAGAAATAGATAAAAGGAGACATTTTTTTAAAAAAAACATTGAATGTATTCAAATACCCCGTAGTGGGGGTGGGGTGTTTATGAATCAACTAAGGTCAGATAATGAAATCTATGGCAAATGCTACCCTGGAAGGATTAACCAGTCTCCAGACAGAAGTTAATTTCCTGGTTAAAACAGTTCTCCATGTGGCTCTTGATTGAATCCGGCTAAGCAGGGAGGTTTATGTGCTTTCTTGAACAACACCTGCTGTTATTATGTTGCTAGGAGTTCTGTAACAGAAGCCAGCTACAGGTGTTGGCATAGGTCTCTCAAGAGCTGTATGATGCCAGGTGTAAGCCTAGGCATTACCCGATGTTCCTGCTCAAACTATGGGCACAGTCCCTGCATACCCACCCTCTCCTTCAGTGTAGAAAATTGGAAGCGCCTGCTCCCTGTTTTAAACTAGCCAAAGTTTGTCATTATGTCTGAATTGTGGAGAGCTTGGTTTAGCTGTAGTTTCTTAATAAGCTGAGATCAACAACCATGACCTGATTGTGACTTCTTTCAACAAACCATAGTTTAATTTAAAGTTTAAGGTAACCAAAGGTACACCCAACCATCCCAAAGTTCAGACATAAGTAGTTCAGGTTAGTTTAAAACAGGAAGTAGATGCTTCCATAAGATCATACTCAGAATTGGAAAAGGTTTAAAAGATTATCCAGCCCAACCCTGTACCACTGGAGGAAATCTACTGCTAGGCAGCCCTCTGGAAATCTCAAATGAAGGTGAACTGAGCACTTCCAAAGACTCTTTGTTCCACTATCAAGCAGTTCATGTCATCGTGAACTCTTTCTTAAATATTTCTTATCTGTGTTCCCGTCCTACTCTTATCCAGCAATTGGCATCAATTCTTTAGCTTGGTAATGCTAGGATGTTGGTCTTCTTTCCAGAACATCTAGTACCATTGTGCCCTCTAGCGGCTTAGAGCAGGAAAGGCAGGGGAAACAAAACCTTTTTGTTCAAATTAGGCACATTAAAGAGGGAGAGGGAGAGAAACTCTGCTGCATATATACAGTGGTACCTCGGGTTACATACGCTTCAGGTTACAGACGCTTCAGGTTACAGACTCCGCTAACCCAGAAATAGTGCTTCGGGTTAAGAACTTTGCTTCAGGATGAGAACAGAAATCGTGCTCTGGCGGTGCGGCGGCAGCAGGAGGCCCCATTAGCTAAAGCGGTGCTTCAGGTTAAGAAGTTTCAGGTTAAGAACGTACCTCCAAAACGAATTAAGTACTTAACCCGAGGTACCACTGTATATTATATCGCCCATAAGAAGGGCACTAATATTTCATGCTTTACGATCCTGCTTCAGCCAGTGCTGTGTCTCTCCAAATGTTGCTGAATTAAAGCCTCCACCATCCCTGACCACAGGCTATACTGCCTGGAGCTGATGGGACCTGGAATTCTACTGCCCTGGAAAGCCACAGGTTCCCCAGCACTGCCCTATGCAATCTAAACTACAGACAGCAGAAAGCAAGCCTCTGAGTCAGGGATGGGGAGCCTGCCCATAGTATGTTGTTGGACTCTGTTATCCCTAGCCAACAATCAGGATGGTACAAGTTGTACTCCCAAAACATGCCAGAAACATATGTTCACCACTCCTCTGTTAGGCCCATGGTGGTCACAGAATCATAAAACCGTAGTCTGTCCCACTGTTGAATGGCTCTCACCATCAAAAAGTTTTTCCTAATATTTAGTTTTTGGAATCTCCTTTCTTGCAAATGGACTCCATTGGATCCGGTCCCACTCTCTGGGGCAGAAAAGAAACAAGCTTGCTATGTAATCCATGTGAGAACCCCTCAGATTTTTGAATATGGCTGTCGATCCCTGAGGGTCATCTAGTCCAACCCCCTGCAGAGCAGGAATCTCAACAAAAGCACAGGTGGTCATCCAACATGTGCTTTAAAACTTCCAAGGAAGGAAACTCCACCACGTACCGAGGGAGTCTATTCCACTGTCAAACACCTATTACCATCAGACAGTTCTTCTTGGTGTTTAGTTGGAATCTCTTTTCTTTTATCTTAAATCCATTCATTTGGGTTCTACCCTCTGGTGCAGGAGAAAACGAACTTGCACTGTCTTCCATGTGACCGGCCTTTAGATATTTAAAAGTGGCTATTCATATCTCAGTCTCCTTTTATCCAGGCTAAACATACCCAACTTCCAATGTTCCTCCTAAGGCTTGGTTTCCAGACCCTTCATCATCTTGGTTACCCTCCTCTGCACACCTTCCTGCTTGTCAATATCCTTAAACGGTGGTGCCCAGTGAGTGGGTCATGATTCCTACTTTCTTTTCCTCTATTGGAAAAAGTCTTCTGTTTCAGGACTGGGAAGCCTGTGGCCCTCTGCATATTTTTGGACTACTGTTCGCATCATCCCTGACCATTGGTCATGCTGTCTGGGCTGAAGGAAGTTTCTGTCCAACAACAACTGAAGAGCCACATGTTCCCCAGACCTGCTTTACTTTAAGGGGAGATGGATCTGGGAATCTTGGCCCTTCTCCATTCAGACCAGTAGCTGAGTTGGTACAGCATGAGAACTCTAGGGTCATGGGTTTGAGTTCCATGTTGGGCAAAAAAGCTCCTGCATTAGATGTGGTCCCTTTCAACTCTACAATTCTATGCTTAAGTTAAAGTGATATTTCCTCAAATGAGCATGTCTGTCTGAAATATACTCGGAGTCAAGTATGGATTTCATGCTCTTTATTCAGCTCATAGTAGTGAGGAATGAAAGTTCCCCCAAAATATCTGCTTGTCCCCCAAAATATCTGCTTTATATACATTATTTACACAATGGGCCACACGTGATTGGCTAATTCTGGGATTCTACTGTAGGCCAATAAGGTTGTGGATTCACTTCCACCTGGAGCTGGATTGGGTGACTCCTGCGGACCATACTGCTGCATTGTTCTAGGACCAATCAGATTGCTGCATTCTGAATCCTATTGTTCTAGGACCAATCAGACTGCTGCCTTTTGGATCCTATTCAACTCAGTACATAACACTGTCCATTCTTCCTCCCACATTTCCCCTAGTTTTAGCTGTTTCCATTTGCTCCATTCATTTTTATGGGACAGGGAAAGTGGGTGACAATCAGGACACATTCCCAGAATTCAACATAGTCACCATCCTTCCATTATACAAAAACTAACTTTTGCATAGATCAGTGAAATAGTTAGCCCTGAAAAATCTCAGCTCTTCATGCCTTCAGATCTAAAGTCCCTCTCCAGGTGTGTGATCCACCCCCCAAACATTTTTGTGTGAAGTGAAAACATCACATTATAATGCAATTCGCCTCTCGCAGAGGAGGCACAATAATCTACCTTATTTTTTATCAAACATATTGTGCTAAAAAATAAATAGTGCATTACAGTGGTACCTTGGGTTAAGTACTTAATTCATTCCGGAGGTCCGTTCTTAACCTGAAACTGTTCTTAACCTGAAGCACCACTTTAGCTAATGGAGTCTCCCGCTGCCGCTGCGCCGCAACCACACGATTTCTGTTCTCATCCTGAAGCAAAGTTCTTAACCTGATATACTATTTCTGGGTTAGCGGAGTCTGTAACCTGAAGCGCATATAACCTGAAGCGCATGTAACCCGAGGTACCAATGTATCGGTATATACTTGCGAGATGACAACTGCTTTTAATTTTGAACACTTTGCATAAGTTGTTTTCTTTCCCACACACACTCCTTTGCCCCTGCCCCAAATATCAGGCCAGGGTTGCCTCCAGAATCAAAAGCCAACCCCAAGGAATGCTCTCTTTCTTCCATCCTAGGACGTCTTTCTCATGTGACTAATTTAGTTTGTTTATTTACCACTTCAAAGTCCTGATAAAAACCCTTCAACCTGTCAGATAAATTCTCCTGGCAGTTTGCTTTTATTAAGGTGTGGAATCATCCAGTCTAAATCCAAGAATGCCTTTCCCTGGAAGGGCGGTGGGGAGGAGGCTGATAAGGCTGGCTAAACTGCCGCTGCATGAATAGCCGCACACTCTTTAATGTGATCAACCATTTCTGCAGTCTTTTAATGTCCAAGAGACCTGCTTAGACTAAATCCTCCTACATACTACACTCACTGAACTAGGCCCTCCAAATGTTACTCAATGGGAACTCCCATAGCCACACTACTGATTCTGATGGAAGTTAATTCAACCTTTGGAGGGCTACAGCCTCCCCATCCTTGCAAAAGCCCCACCTTCTAATCTAAGGATGGGAAAACTGTAGCCCTCCAGATGTTGTTGGAGTACAACTCCCATCATCTTTGACCACTGGCTGTACTGTCTGGAGCTGATGGAAGTTGGAGTCCAATAACATCTATGGAGTGCACAGGTTCCTGCTCTAATCCTAAGAGCATGGTGCAAACCACAGTTGTTCAGTTTTGAGAAGCAAGCGCTCTGCACATGCCCCAGGCCTCCCTTTGTGACAGTATTCCACAAGTCCGGTTCTGTCACTGAACACAAGCAGAAACCTGGTGTACCTGCTGCTTTCTATCATGCCTACAGAAGGTATTTCAGGAGCAGGTCTGATGCTCTCATTCAGTGCACTGGTGCCTTCAAGCACTGGCACATGGCTGGCGCTGTAATACTGATATTCTACATGGTAAAGTGGTGAAAACTGAGGGAAGAGAACTCGATCAAGAGAGGAGCCACTGAGCACAGGGAACGGAAGGGATGAAAAGGTGAAATCCTTATACACCCCACACCTTGCGACATGACAGCTTGCAGGATGTCTCTGTGTGGTGACAGTTCAATGACTGGCCCACTGAGCACTCAAGTGCCAGACCAGAAACCTCTGTCACCTTTGAGTCTGCACTGTTTCCAGCTATGTGCTAAAAACATTTTTAAAAAATATGTTGGAAGGGATCTTGAAGGTCCTCCAGTCCAACCTCCTAAACAGTGTGGGATCTGCAATGCAAGATGCAACTTAAAGCAAGGGTCACAATAGGAGCACATAGCTGTAAGCATAGCTGCTGTTTTCTACACCTTCTTGGGGGGGGGCACTTTTGGCTGTGTGCACACAATACAATTGAAACACATTATTCCTTGCACAGCTACAATTCCCAACACTCTTAACTACAGTTCCTTCCTTTGGGGAAGGCCTTGTGGAACGCCCCCACATAGCCAATACAATACAAATCTGAGGTTCTGCCCCCCTAACAAAAGCCTGCCCCCTTAAGAAAAATCCTGGCTATGCCCATGCCCCCAGCCATTGCCAAGTTCAGTGAAAGTGGGGCAGTCTAGCACCTTCACATTTCCACTCATCCTTCCCATCCCTGGAGCAGAGGAGAGGAGCATCAGGGCCTTGGCAGAATGCTACCTCTCTTGCCAAGTTTTGGCAGTGGCAGAAGTGGCAGGGTGGGCAAGGGGATGCAGCAGAAAGGCAGAGAGTGACATGCAGTGGTACCTCTGGATGTGAATGGGATCCGTTCTGGAGCCCCATTCACATCCTGAAGCGAATGCAACCCGCGTCCGTGTGTGTTGCAATTCGCCGCTTCCGCACATGACGTCATTTTGAGCGTCTGCGCATGCGTGAGCGGTGAAACCCGAAAGTAACACGCTCCGTTACTTCTAGGTCGCCATGGAATGCAACCCAAAAATGCTTAACCTGAAGCTACGTCAACCCGAGGTTTGACTGTACAGTGGTACCTCGGGTTACATACACTTCAGGTTACATATGCTTCAGGTTACAGACTCCGCTAACCCAGAAATAGTACCTCAGGTTAAGAACTTTGCTTCAGGATGAGAACAGAAATCGTGCCCCAGCGGCGCGGCGGCAGCAGGAGGCCCCATTAGCTAAAGTGGTGCTTCAGGTTAAGAACAGTTTCAGGTTAAGTACGGACCTCTGGAATGAATTAAGTACTTAACCCAAGGTACCACTGTATTCCCACTTCACCTCAGGTGGTGATACACATTTACTTCCAAAGCAGGAAACGGCAAACTTCAAGCTTGCAGGATCTAATTTGTGGTGTAAAAGTGTAACCAGTGGCGTAGCGTGGGTTGTCAGCACCCGGGGCAAGGCAAGTAATTTGCGCTCCCTAACCCGTGGATTTGCGCCCCCTAACCCGTGGATTTGCGCCCCCTAACCCTAACCCCCAGATGTTGCGGCCGGTGCGGCCGGCCCCCCCTGCACCCCCCATGCTACGCCACTGAGTGTAACCCTGAGATTCATCAGCTGAAGCCTGACGCAGAAGACATATAGTTAAAATTACATAATCTTGAGCTCAGGATTTTGTTTCCAGTCCCAGATCTGAACTGAGCTCAGTCCTTGCATGCAAAACCAGTGCGGCATAGTTGTTAGGGTGATGGACTGGACTGAGGAGACCAGGGTTCAAACTCCCATTCAGCCATGAAGCTCTCTGGGTGACCTTGGGCCAGTCACTGCCTCTCAGCCTACCTCACAAGGTGGTTGTGAGGATAAAATGGGGGAAGGGATAGAGCCCATGACGTCCTTGGAGGAAAGATGAGATATAAAAAGCACAAATAAATAAACAAATAAACAAATCCATTCAGGGGGTTTCCCTATAGTTTAAGCACTATAATTTAGTGGTTCATTTTGCTGTTGCCATCATTAAACAGCTAGGAGTAAGAAATCCTTGTTGATCTAACTTGCAGTGCACACAGAGATCTACCAGTAGATCCCCACCTACCCTTTGAAGCCCACACCTGGCCTAAAAGGGAGCCATCCAAAACGCATTAAGTCCAAGTTCTGAAATTGCCCAGCTTCCCCACCAGATCCCATCCTCATGTTAATCAAGTAAGCAAACACATCTCTAAACCTGCAGGCACTTTAATGGCATTGTGAGTCTGGAGCAGATGGCTTTAGCAACACGTTCTCTCCCGAGTCTAATAATAAACCAAACACACTGGGGAGACAGATGATAATGTTGTTGTTGTTGTCATCTCAGAGTTGCAGGAGCCTCTGCTGCCCATCTCATTTTACTTCTGTCCCACGAAATTGTTTGACCAATGATGCTCACGGGACAATGAGTGTACAGTATATGAGCCACGGGCAATGCAGAACATTCTTCTCCCTCTCCAGACCGGATGTGTGAGATTCATTAATCCTAAAGGCATCAACCAGGGCTGAGAAAGAGTTTGGTGTAGTGGTTAGAGAGTGGGAACAAGGGCCTGGGAGAGATCAGGGTTCAAAATCCCACTTAGCCATGAAGCTCACTGGGTGGACTTGGTCTAGTCATTGCCTCTTCCAGTCTAACCTACCTCATGGGGTGCTTGTGGTGATTACTGGTAATTGAGATGGGGGGAGAATCATGTATGCCACCATGAGCTCCTTGGAGGAAAAGGGTGGGGTATAACTGCAATGATTAAATAAATAATGCAAACATTTCCCCCGGACTTGATCCCTGAACACTTGGTAAGTGGTGGCTGAATGTTTGAACCAACTCAGCTGAAAAGTATTTTTGTCGAGAAATGGCTGAGGTGATAAGATACTTCCGTCTGTAGGTGTATTTGAGGAGGTTTGGCCTCCACCAAGTTGATGGGCATTGCCATTCAAATGGTGTGCGTGCGTGCCACATCTTGTGAATGATTATGTGGGGTGGGGCTTACCTGGAGCCTCCCCCCCCCCATATTTTATTCAAGTTGACACCCCTGACTGGAGGCCACCAAGCTCCTCCTCATCCTTGAACTAGGTTGTGGGGCCACTCAGGGCCAGGAACATAGCTGTCAACGTTTCCCTTTTTTAAAAAGGGAAATTCCCTTATTCCGAATAGGATTCCTCGCAAGAAAAGGAAAAAGTTGACAGCTACGGCCAGGAAGAGTATGCAGCCACGTGCATCATTCTCCTGGGCTGAATCCTGGCACTGCAAATCTCTTCCAGGCCTGAGAGCTTGTTGCCGACAGTGCCTTGTTACCGCCATAAACCTACTCATCCCCTTTGCTAAATCCCCATGCAAGGGAGCAGATCACCTGGGGAAGGCTTCTCCAGCCTAGTGCCCTCTGGTGGGGGAGGGTTGCAGCTCACTGGTGGAGGACCGGCCTGGCATATAGAAGGCCCCAGGTTCAGTCCCCCGTGGCATCTCCACCCCCGCCTGAAACGCTAGAGAGCTGCTGCCAATCCGTGTAGGCAATACGGAGCTGGATGGAGCAATCATCTGACCCAATATATTCCTATGCTTTGGACGGCAGTCCCTGGGGATGATGGGAGTTGTAGTCCAAAAGACCTGCAGGGCACCAAAAGGCTGATCTGCGCCATGCGTCCCGTGTGCTATTGCGAGGCCCGAGGTCCAGGTCCCAACCCAAGCCCTTCTAACTTGCCTCCTGCAGGCTGCACTTTCCAAGAATGGAAGTTGTCAGATAAGACGCCCAAGCAGGGGGCTAAAATTAGCCCGAGAGCCCTTATTTGATCGGCGGCCGGCAGCAGCGCAGCTGTCCACTTAGCCGGCTGGCGCTAGCCTTCGCTTTCCTTCCTAGTCGGTGCCCCGACGACCACCCCCCCGGTCCCCTTCCCTTCTCTCGCTATTCTGGCCCAGGGAGAAACCCGCGATGTGGGGCAGCCCCTTGCCCTAGCTGGTCCCCAGCGACCTCACAGAGGCCCGGCGGCGACGTAGCCGGGCTGGCCGGCGGCTCACCAGACACCGCTCCGTCGAGGCACAGCCAAGCGACTCGCAACCCGCCCGGCCAGCAACCAGCTCGTGAGTATCTTCAGCCAGGTGGCCTCCCCGTCTCTCCACCCCCCTGGCCATGACTCTCAGTCCTCCACCTGGAGAGGCAGATCGGTTTTTTCCCGGGGCGGCTGGGAGTTGGTGCCGGTTCACACGTGCGCGCATACAAGCAATTCCCAGGCTCTCTTTCTACGCGCTGGATCGCTGCCCACTTGGCCTGGCCTACTAAGCGGAGGAGGTGGCGGGGATGGATTGCGACACTTGGGGGGCGGGGAAGGGGGCTATTAATCCTGGTACCTGGACAAAACCAGAATATTTTTCCCCGATAGGAAGTGAAATTTGTTGGTTTCTAGAATGGGTTTTGCTGTTGTTTTCGGACAGGAAGCTCTGAGAAATGGTGGTGCAAGCCTTTCAAGATTCTAATTCCGAGTTCCACTGCGTGTCTCCACCTACAACAGACGTATTACATTCGTGTACAGTCATTGTGCAGATTTATTTTTTTGCATTTTTGTCCACCTTTTTCTTCCAAGGTGGCACACATGGTTCTCCTCCTCCCTCATTTCACACTCACAACCTCCCTGTGTGGTAGGTTAGGCTGAAAGCTAGCAACTGGTTCAAGGTCACCCAATGAACTTTAGGACTGAGCAAGGATTTGAACCCTGGTTTACCAGGTCCCAGTCCAACCTCATTTATCATACTGCCATAGGGATTGTGGAAGGAATAAGTGCACCTCAGGGCCATTCAGCTGATTAAAATTGTTGTCGTATGTATTAACACAAATTTCAAAACTGTACTTGATTGTCCTTTTAACTGTTATAAAAATTATTCTGACTGTTTTGAAGGATATGCCTGTAAATTACCTTGGGGCATATTATGTGGAAAGTGATTTGCAGACTAAATAATAATGCAAATAGTAATATTAAGCTTGGGTACACAGGAACATAATGGGATGCAGGTGGCGCTGTGGGTTAAACCACTGTGCTGCTTGGGCTTGCCTATCGAAAGGTCAGAGGTTTGAATCCCTGCAATGGGGTGAGCTCCCGTTGCTCGGTCCCTGCTCCTGCCAACCTAGCAGTTCAAAAGCACACAGTGCAAGTAGATAAATAGGTACCGCTCTGGCAGGAAGGTAAAGGGCATTTCCATGCACTGCTCTGGTTTCACCAGAAGCAGCTTAGTCATGCTGGCCACATGACCTGGAAAAACTGTCTACGGAAGTGGACAAACACCGGCTCCCTTGGCCTGTAAAGCGAAATGAGCGCCACAACCCCAGAGTCGTTCGCGACTGGACTTAATTATCAGGGGTCCCTTTACCTTTTTACACAGTAGCATAGGAATCTGCCTTATACTCAGACCTTTGATCTATCTAGCTTAGTTTTGTCTACACTGAATGGCAGCATCTCCAGAATTCCAGACTGGGTACATTCCCAACCCCAATTGGAGATGCTGGGGATTAAACATGGAACCTTTTGCATGCCAAACAGATGCTCAATGACAGCCTTGTTTAGACCCTGGCCTTAATGCTCTCACAGGGGCTTCCTTAGACAGACATTTATTACTTTGGTTGTGAAGCACACAATTAACATTCCCCACCTCCCATACACCATGCTCTTTACATTCCTTATATCAGAACTTTCCAAACTGTGTGTTGCGACATGTTAGTGTGTCAGCTGCAGTGTGTAGGTGTGCCGTGCAACTGCTCCCTGTGTTCCTCCCAGGGCTAGAAATAAGTTAGTATGGTTCCAGTTTGCTAGTAAAACTGAATTACTGTGTCACAAAATGGTGCATGTCTAAAAAGTGTGTCACCAACATGTAAAGTTTAGAAAGCTCTGCCTTATATGTTAAAACTAAAAGGCATTCTGGCCAACCCAGATTATTATTATTATTATTATTATTATTATTATTATTATTATTAGGAATAAGAAAATAAATACTCTACTCACGTGCAGTTTTACTTTCAGACTCACCTATAGCATGATCATGAGATTGGGAATAAAATAGGGTTTGTGTCTGCTACCCTGAAGCTAAATGCCTTGATTTAGAAATGAGCCCCATTTTGTTGAAGAAAAGGATAATGTGGTTAAAGTAAAGATAACAAAACGAGCATTTCTAATAATGTACTTGCCTTGCTGGCCATCTCAACTTCAAATAGAATAATAATAATAATGAGAAGAAAATAAAGGATGTTGTGGCAAGCTGGACCTGTTTGCTGCTGGTCCCATCACCTACTGCTTCCTGACCCCAGAGCTGAGGTCCTGCACGACTGTATAGAACACCCCTCTTGTATGTACCCCTCTTTACATTAAACTTATTATGGTAGGCCTCTCTCAGTATGCTGCCCCAGCCTGAAGTTTGGAGGGTAGCCATGAGGCCTCTTTGGTGGTGGTCCCCTCAGCTCTGAAATTGTTTCCCTAAAGAAGCTCGCCTGGTGCCCACATTTTTGTCCTGGAATAAAATGATAGGTCCTCTTGTGGATTAGGAGCTGGTTAAGTAGCAGGTAGCAGAGAGTAGGAATAAATGGACAATTCTTTGAATGGAGGGGTGTAGAAAATGCAGTCCTCCAAAGATCAGCATTGGGAACTGTGCTTTTAAACTTGTTAATAAATTATCTGAAGTCAGGGGTGAGCAGTGAAGTGGCCAAGTTGGTGGATGGTACTCAATTCAGAATCCTTAATACAAAAGAGTTGTGAAGAGCTCTCCAAACCGAGTGAATGAGAAGTAGAATGGCAAACGCAACCCAGTGTAAACAAGTGTAAAGTGATACATGTTGGGGCAAATAAATAAATAAATCTTAATTTCACATGTACACTCATGGGGTCTGAACGGGAGATGAGTGACCAGGAATGAGACCTTGGGGTCATAGTAGGTAGCTCAATGAAGATGCCAACCCAGTGTGCAGCAGCTGTGAAAAAGACAAATTCCATGTGAGGGGTCATTAGGAAAGGAATTGGAAATAAAACATCATAATGCCTTTCTATATAGGCTTGCAAGCTCTTTTGGAATATAGTTCACAGATCTGATCGCATCACCTCAGAAAAGATATTGCAGAGCTGGAAAAGGTTCAGAAAAGGGCATCCAAAAAGGCTTTTCCAATGCCCCTATGAGGAAAGGTTGCTGGGTTTGGGACATTTTAGTTAAGAGTAAAAGTGAGTAAGAGGCGACATGATAGAAATTAATAAAATTGTGCATGGCCTGGAGAAAACTCCTGTTCCGTCCCGTCCCCCTGCCCTGTATTCATAACTCTAGAACTCGTGGATATTCAAGGAATCTGAATGTTGAAAGATCATTAAGGACAATTTTAAAAAGTGCTTCTTCATGCACTTCATAGTTAAGCAATGGAACATGTGTCCACAAGAGGTAATGATGACCACCAACTTGCGTAGCTTAAAATTCATGGATAATAAGGCTGTCCTTGGCTACTTACTGGCCATGATGGAGCCTATGTTCTGAATACTTCCAAAAACCAGCTGCTGGTAACCCCAGGAGGGGAGAAGGCTCTTGTGCTTGGGCCCTGCTTGGGGGTTTTCCATAAGCGTTTGGTTAGCCACTGTGTGAACAGGATACTGGACTAGATGGGCCATTGGCCTGTTCTTATATTGCCCATTCAACACCAGCTTAAATATTTTCAATTTCCCAGTCCTTTTAATATATACTGGTAGTTCTTTTCAGTGGTGTGGCTGGTGGGTGATTTTTAGGTTCTGTATTTGGTATTTCATCTCCTGTATTCCTGGATTTCGGGTATTATGAGAGGGAGGGGGAAAATTCTCTCCATTTTCTCCAAATCACATGTCGCAACCTTTCCTCCTAGGGGTCTTGCCCCAAGATCTTGGTGCAGGCCTTCCTGGATAGGCTGTAACTAAGGCTTGTGGGTGGCTGTTTCCAAAACCAGGGTGGACTTGTCCAGGCTGAGGTCGCGAGGTGAGCAGCTGAAGATGGACGCTTTGCAGGAGGCTCTGGCCTCTCATTTCAGAGCAGGAATGGAGGAGTAGGGTGGTTGACTGAGAGGATATATTTGGATGCTTCGGAGATGGAATGCATCTGAAATTCTTTTTTTACCCTTCCTCCGAGCTTAAAGCATTTCGTAGCTGGGCAGGTGGAGTTTGGCATTCCTTCAAGTGAAAAATGTTAGGAATTGGCTTCCAAAGGGCCTCCCTGGCTGTCTGGAATATATTTCTGCCCCCCCCTTTTTTTTGGCTAACATCTGATGCAGCCCCCACCACTATCACCCTGATCTCAGGTTGCAGAAGCACTTGTGATTTTTACGGATTGAAATGTTAATAGCATCAGGACAAGAGTAAAAATTGGCCACTCACAGAAGATCCTGCCTGCAAGGGGCAGACTTTGGTAATCATTCATAATATTGTGTCCAGTGCAAGACCAACATTTGGCGGCCCCAAATGGATATTCTCAGTTGTGGATCTTCTCAATTTTGCACCCCCTTCAGCTTGGCACCCTGCGTGGGGGAAATGCACGCAATGCCCTATATCCAGTGATGCTCCAACCTATTCTGTTCCTTCATGAGGCATCTGACCTTTTTTTTTTTTGGTATGAAGTCAAATCCAAAGCAGTGACTCATGCAGAAACACATCATCATCATCGTCATCATCATCATTATTAATTTATTTATATTTTATTTATCGCTACCCTGCTGCTTTTTTTAAAAAAAAAAAGTGGCTTACAAAAATTAAAGCAAGGCTAAAACATTGAAAGCAAAATACATATAACATACCATTTTAAAAGTAATTTATAATGGATCTGAAATCATGTAAAAAAAGCAAATTTAATAAAACACAGTAAAAACATTAAAAACAGCACAGCACTGCTAAGGTGCTTCTGCAGTAATGTCTCTCTCTAATGCAGAGATGGGGAAACTATTTCAATCTGAGGGGCATAGCCAACCTTCTGGGGTGGGTGGGGGGAAATGTGCTAATAGTGGGTGGAGCCAGAGACAAAAGTGGGTGGAGCAAAGGATATGACTTTGTAGAGTAGGTTAGATTCCAACCATGCAAAAGTCAGATGTTTCAAGTTTCTATGCATGCAAACACATGCAGAGAGAGAGAGAGAGAGAGAGAGACAGACAGACAGACTACTCTCTATCAGACAAGCAAGAGGAAGTTCAAGCATACTTTCAAACCAGTCGAAAGCACAGGAGGAGAGTGCAGACCAGGTCCAGTGAGGGGTGCAGCCTGATAGAGAGGGATGTTGCTTGGGAAGAATCCCGGGGACCCAATAGAAAGGCATGGAGGGTCACAATTAGCCCTGTGTTTCCCCACCTCTGCATGAGCACCTGCAAAACACACCTACAGTAAGGAAGGCCTTTTATCAGCTACAACTGTTCTTGGATGGGGAAAGTCTGGCCACTGATTTATGCATTGGTATCCTCAAGATTCAGTAATTGCAGTTCACTCTACATGGAGCTATCCTTGGGCCTGGTCTGGAGATTCCTGCTGATGGAGAATGCTACAGCTAGACTGTTGAAGGGGACAAACTATTGCCAGCACATAACTCAAAAGCTTGCACTGGCCGCCTGTACACCACTGGACCAGGTTCAAGGTTCTTGTATTCATTTTCAAGGCCCTTAACATTTTGTCTCCAGGATACCTGATACTTTATATTCCTGTTTGATCACTGAGATCTCTGTGAGGAGCCACTATTAGTGGATCCCCCATGACTCAGATGCATGGCTTGAATCTGCTAGAAACCATGCATTCAGTATCGTGGGCTCTATTTTATCCCTTAGAGTTGAGGCCAGGCAGGCCCCCTCCCTGTTGAACTTTCAGTGCCCACTGAATTTTAATTTTAATTCCAGCTGGCATTTTGAGTCATATGTGATTTTATCGTTTTTAGCTGTTTTTTATCTTTATCAGACACTGCTTAGGGACTATTGTAACTAAGAAAAAAACAAATAAACTGTCAGAATAATAACTAAGAATAATAACTGAAGTTTTTACGGCTTAGACAGGATGGTTTGGAAGGTGATTCTTCATATATTTGGGTCTGTTTTAAAGGTAAGTACCTGCATGCTGATTTTGGCTCGACCATGAATAGTCACCCAGTGTAATTCCAAATTCAAGTAATAGAATTCTGGTAACCAAGTTCTATATATATATGACATCAGTGTTGGCCCTGATGCAATTGACAAATGAAATAATATATACATAGCCACTTTTTGTTGCAGTCTGTGATGTACCTGCATGTGTGACTCAACCCAGATAGCTTGATCTCCATGACTGCCTTCTAAATCGCAGAAACTGGCCATTAGCTCCACTGACCCCCATCCCTGCTTATTAGCTGATCCCCAGGACTCTATTACAAATGCAACCCATAAACAGATACCTGTTGGTGCCTGGCTGAATTTGAATGAATTTTATGTAGGAGATGGTGTTGATGTTGTTCAAATTGTTGTTCTACCTTATATATTATTTATGCATTTTGACAATTTATATAGTCCCCAAGCAGTGTGCAAAGACTACAGTACAATGTAAATAAAAACGGGTTAAACCCATAAACTTAAAATGCCTCCTGAAATAAAATTAAAAAGTCTTTAGTGAGGCCAGGAGTTCAATTGTAAAGGGACCTGTCTGACCTCAACAGTGGCGAGGCGGATTTCCACAAAATTGGTGAACATACAGCTCCTGGGGGATACAAGCATGCATCCCATAATTGGTCCCCCCCCAATTGTTTTAATATATAAAACGGTGACACCTGTTTTCAAATATGCAATTGTGCTCTATGTGTGCTTTAATTGTAAATAGCTTTGGCATGCCTCATGGGAAGCAATTGACAAATGAAATAATAATAATGAACAATAATAATAACTTTTGCTCACCGATCCCACCAGCTAGGAGCCCCTATCACACATGCATCCCATGTATAACCAGGACATTGTGACTGTGTTTTGTTTATTTGCTTTGCCTTATAGCTCTCTAGCATTGCACAGTTCATGATGAAAATCACCCTCAAGAGACAAGCAAAGATGAGCCTGGTGGACATAACCAAGATTTTCTCCATGCTCCAGCCCAGTGAAGATGAAGAAGGCGATGAAGAAAGACAGGAGCTGAATCTCGCCGTCTCCCAGGACAACTACAGACTTCTGGACGAACTGTTGCGCCAAGAGAGATACAGGCGGTTCATCAACAGCAGGAGCGGCTGGGGGGTGCCAGGGACCCCACTCCGCCTGGCGGCTTCAAAGGGCCACGTGAGGTGCGTCAAGGTCCTCCTGGCCCATGGAGCCGAAGTGGACAGCCTGGACGTGAAGGCCCAGACACCACTCTTCACAGCTGTCAACAACGGCCACCTCAACTGCGTGATTGCCCTCTTGGAGGCAGGGGCCAGTCCTTCTGGCAGCATCCACAACAATTGCACCCCACTGCTCACGGCAGCAAGAGAAGGGGACATCGACATCCTTCAAGAACTTTTAGAACATGGGGCAGAGGCCAACGTCAAAGCCAGAGTCCCAGAGTGGGCGGCCAACTCTGTTGCCTGCTCAGGCCCTTTGTACCTGTCCGCTGTCTATGGGCACTTGGAGTGTTTCAAGATGCTGCTGCTCCACGGTGCGGATCCCAACTACAACTGCACTGATGAGAAGATGATCACCCGCATTAAGCACCCAAAGAGTCTGCTGGAAATCTGCTTGAGGCACGGATGTGGAGCAGAATTCGTCAAACTCCTGATAGATTTTGGAGCCAATGTATACCTACCGGGTATTGTGCTCGATAAGATCTCAGTGAACTCTGAGATGCTGGATTTGTTGGCCAGAGAAAGAGGTAACTTTTTCCCATTTGATTATTATTATTATTATCATTTGGTAACATCCATTACTGACTGTGTATGCACCATACATTTTAAAGCACACACACACACCTTCAAAGAATCCTGGGAATTGCAGTTTGTTTAAGATGATGGGAACTGTAGCTCTGTGAGGGGTAACCTACAGTTCCCAGGATTTGTTGGGGAGAGAAATGCACTTTAAACGTACGGTGTGTACACAGCCACTGTCTTTTCATTGTCACAACCATACAAACACAACACGTAGGCTAATGATATCATTATTCTATTATATATTTTCTACGTGTTGTGTTTGTATTGTTGTGATTAGTTCTTATTGCAACACAGGGGTTTGTTTTGGTTCGCTGTTTTTTATTGTGACATTCATGTCTTGTCTTTGGAAAGGACCTACTTGTTAAAGCAAACACAGCCAACTAAATTCACTAAAGTGCAACTACTTTGTACATTAACAAATACTGTTTAAATTGAATAGATAGGGCCCCTTAATATGCTCAGTTGCAAATTTAGGACCCGTCCACCTGTATTGTGTAAATGCTTAATCAGATGTGTGGCCCTGCCTACCAACAGTATTTGGCTCCAGCCACTTTTCCTATAAGGAATGTGCATTGGCTTCACCCCTCTCACCATATATATCTTTCAGGGTAGCTCTCCAGAATTTGATCAAATACTTCAAATACTAGGGAATAGCTCAGTGGTAGAACATCAGCCTTGCAAGCAGAAAGTTCCAGGTTCAATCCCTGGCATCTCCAAGTAGGATTAGGAGACACTCATGTCTGACAGATCATCTCCCAGTCTGTCACGAGGAGGTGGATGTAGATTTCAGTAAATGTTAGAACTGCAAAATTATGAACACCTGAGGTGTTGCTCTAAAGTGCCTTCCCAGATTTCTGTTCAGCTCCCTGCTTTTGTTCTTGGCTGATGCCTCAGACATTGAGGAGTTCTGGGGGGCTTGGAAGCTGAGCGGTACAATCATCATAGTCTCTCCATTCTCTTTTTCCTCCCCACTCCCGTTCCAGCTGTCCCCAAATCCTTGATGTCGCAATGCAGACTAGCAATCAGGAAGTTCCTAAAACTGGCCAACCGTCCCTTTGCTGTGGATCAACTGGATATCCCACTGTCGCTGCTGAACTACCTCAAACACCGGTCGTAACTGAAGATCAAAGTTGGAACTGCCCAGGGTTACCAAATATTGTAACTGATTAAGGGTAAAGCAAAAAAAGAACATTCTAAGAATAGAAAGAAGCGTGATTTGGTGGCATTGTTTAGATTTAGTGTGTGTGTGTAAGTATTGCCTATGCTGCATTTATGCAAGAACACTGTTTATTTTTCTTTAGAGCCAGTGTGGTGTAGTGGTTAAGAGCGGTGGACTCATCCACGTCCCTGCTCCTCCACGTGCAGCTGCTGGGTGACCTTGGGGTAGTCACACTTCTCTGAAGTCTCTCAGCCTCACTTACCTCACAGAGTGTTTGTTGTGGGCGAAGAAGAGAAAGGAGATTGTTAGCCACTTTGAGACTCCTTCAGGTAGTGATAAAGCGGGATATCAAATCCAAACGCTGCTTCTTCTTCTTCTTTCTTTAAGCAGAAGTTGATCAAGTGGAATGAAAACTGAAAACCTCACCATATCCTGTAGATATATTCTAGATTAAACACCTTACTTTGTTATTCTTTTTAAAAGTACCTGGCCGAGGTGTTCTCGACCAGTCTTCCCCAATCTGGTGTCCTTCAGGCGTTCTGAATTCCAACCAGTATCAGCCCATGCATGAGGCGAGGTGAAGCCATTTGCCTCATGCAGCAGATCTGACCCCCGCTCTGCTTCTCTGTTGCCCCATTCCAAGCCCCACTCATGCCGCCAACAATGTACTCACTGCACCCTTGCCACAAAGTTGGGCCAGCAGTGCAGCTACAGGTGAGGGCACAGGTGCAGTGATGGGACTGGCAGCAACATGGGAGCAATGGCGAGGTCAGGCAGAGGGAGGGGACCCAGATCTATGGGGTTGGGGCAGGGGGATTAAGTGTTTTGTCTGCAGCAGCAAAATGTCTCTGACAGCAACTTGCTTCAGCCCCAGCCAGACCAGCTGTTTGAGATCTTGGTCCCCCTTACAGTGTAGGGCATTTCTACCAAGGTTGTTAACAGCCTGATCTTATGCATGCCTGCTCAGAAGTACCTATTGAGTCTAATGAGGCTTACCTTCCCACCCACCACTCACCCCAGATAACTGTGTGTAGGATGGGAGCAGGCTAAAACTGCATTTTACAGATCAGTCCCACTAGGGAAAAGGTGAGACCGTGAGATCCTCAGCAGAGCTACCACCATTTCTTAAATGCAGCCAGCTCAGGTGGAGGCAGAAAAGGGAAACATTTGTTTTTCTTTCTTTGGTTTGTTTCCGTTGCCTCCAGTGGGGCAGCCATGGATTGTGGATATTTGTGCCATCTCCCAAAGATGAGAGATGGCATATTCAGTATTCATATTGATGCTTTAATTTTCTTTCATTCTACAGAATTCAATTTGTCATAATATAAAATACGACATATTGCAAAATAAAAGGAAGGAATAAAAATGCAATTTAAAATCATACAGCGTCTAGCACACCACATTATGATGTCTACAATGGGAAGAAAAATCATTAGGTGTTCTGTCAATACTGACAGCAATTTTCAAATGCTTCGGAACCACTACTCTAATGAATGTTACCTTTTTCTTGATTGGCAGGAATAAGAAATGCAATAATAGGTTTGTAGTGTTACTTGTAAAAAACATTATTAATTCTATGGGGGGGACAGAGAGAACATTGTTTACATTTTAAAGCACACACACTCCAAATAGCAAACTACAGAAAAAGGGGAAACAGGTTGAAATAATATCATCATTACAAAATACAGAGAATATTTAAGAACTATTAATTAAAAATGCAAAGGACACAACTTTTATAGAGCAATTTTGAAAGCAACCTCAGAACACTCAGCACAATGTACCTTTCTTGTTTTGAATTTATTTAATTCATCTACTTTAGCCATTTATACTCCCACTCTTCAGGATACAAATCCTTCTAAGTTAGCTCACAACAAAACAAAATTGGTTTTAAAAACTAATTCTGCATGTTCATGGCATGGTTTGAATTGTGGAAAAGCTGGCTGTGGGAGGCACTGATTAGCTAGTACCCTTGTCATCACCAACACACCTCACAAACCCCCGGAACAACTTTGCAACTATTATTAAAATGCTTGTACATTTTTTTTTATAAGGTGATGAATTGATGAACAAAGAGGCAAACTCAAAGATGGACCAGTGTATAACTAGCTGACTTGTTTGTATGCTCTGTCTTAAAAAAAGGTAAAGTTACCCTGACCGTTAGGTCCAGTTGCAAACAACTCTGGGCTTGCGGCGCTCATCTCGCTCTATAGGCCGAGGAAGCCGGTGTTTGTCCACAGACAGCTTCCGGATCGTGTGGCCAGAATGACTAAGCCGCTTCTGGCGAACCAGAGCAGCGCACGGAAATGCCGTTTCACTTCCCACCGGAGCGGTACCTATTTATCTACTTGCACTTTGACGTGCTTTCGAACCTCTAGGTGGGCAGGAGCTGGGACCAAGCAACAGGAGCTCACCCCGTCACAGGGATTCGAACCGCCGACCTTCTGATCAGCAAGCCCTAGGCTCTGTGGCTTAGACTACAGTGCCACCCACGTCCCATGCTCTGTCTTAACCCTAAGCAATAATGCCTAGTTCACATGATATTGAGATGAGTGATGAGATATGTTGTTTTGTTAGTTTTAAAAAACAATAGCATATAAAATCACTACCACTAGATGCCACTATTGATCCAAATGCAAGGCCAAAATGTATAATGCATGAGTGGATCTCCTGGTGTTTTTTTTTTTTTTTACTTAACAGCAGTCCTGGCAGGCTCCAAATTTAGATGGAGTAACTGCAGGGAGAAGGGATGCTCAGGCCATTTTCCTGACCTATATTGCCCTAACTTTTTTTTTAAGCATTTAGCCCTGCAGCAGAGGTGGTTGGGGAAACAGGTACCTGTGTTTCCTCCTTGTCCCCAGGGCTGACAGCAGCTTTGATGGATGAGGAGTTAGCCTGGGAAAATGGCACAGGGATTAAGTACTGCTCTCCATCCCAGTGCTGCTGTTTCAGTTGATCTTGGAAGCTCCAACAATTGCTTTGGAGGAAGGGGGGGGCAGGAATCCAGGCACTCCAGTCATGGACCTCCTCAGGAAATACTTACCTTGGCCTGCAGCCACTCACTTGGCAGATGGATTGTCAGTTCCTAAGGCTCTTTCTTTTTCACTTGGGGGGCCCCCTAGATGTTTTGAACCAAAGCTCCCCCTAGCCCCAGCCAATTCTGACCATAGGCCATGTTGACCATTGGATGTGCTGGTTGGAGCTGATGTCCAACAACTGTGTGAAGAACTGTCCAGCAGAGCACAGGTGAAAAAGCGCTGTGTTTCTATTGCCACAGGGACCACGGAAGTGAATCTGAAGGGATCTATGATGTAGTTTCAGTCTTGAGATAGGCAGCAAAATGCAGAGTCCCAGCTCCTAAGAGTCAGGACACTCACTCTTTGTTCTGTTTCTCATAAGCAGCTAATGAAGTAGTAAGCAACCCTGCAGTTGAATTGGAACTGGAAGGATCAGATTTATTAATTCTGGTGGAATGGAGACTGATGTCACTAGAAAACTAGATTATGGTTTTGATAGATCTTGGAAGTGTGCAGGAACGGGCAACCAAAATGAACAAGGCATTGAAACATCTTGCTTATGAGGAGAATGTTGGGTTGGTTTGTTTTTAGTTTTAAAAAGTGGCAACTAACATGGGGCATGTAGAGGTCTGAAATGCATGTGTTTTTATGTTGTGATTTTATATTGTAAACCACCCTGAGACCTGTGGGTATAGAGCAGTATACTACTACTACTACTTACTACTACTACTACTACTACATACTACTACTACTAATAATAATAATGCCACCCCCCGACCCAAACTCCATATGCAAACATGGGGCCATCAGTCAATTGGTACCTGTACAGCTTTGTTCAGTGAACCTGGGAGATCAAGGTTCACTCAGCCATGAAACTCACAGGGTGACCTTGGGCCAAACACCATCTCTTAGCCTAGCCTACCTCACAGGGTTGTTGTGATGATGAAATGGGGGCGGGGAGAACTGGGTACACCACCTCAAGCTCCTTTGAAGATTAAGGTGATGTGTAAATATAATAAATAAAATAAACTTTGGGCCTAAATATTTTTAGGATTGACTCTTCCTATAGTCTGCCAGCCAGTGAGATCTACTGGGGAGGCTCAGCTGTGATCCCACCAGTAAGTATAGCCTGAGGGTAGGGAGCAATGACCTGATACAAGGCCTTTTCTGTTGTGGCACCCAGTTTGTGGATCTCCCTGCCTCTAGAAATGCAGTAAGTGCCTTTGTTTGTTTTTTAAGTTCCTTTGATATTGAGCTTTCGTTGTCAACATAAGATAAATAAGCTTTTATTATTTAGTTATTTATTATTTCATTTCTATCCCACCATTTCTCTAAGGATCTCAGTGTGGCACCCATGATTTATCTGTCCTCAACCCCAGTTTTATGTTCACAGAAATCCTGTGAGGTAGGTCAGGCTGAGAGGAAGTGACTGGCCCAAGGTCACCCAGTGAACGGCTGAGTGGGGATTTGAACCCACGTCTTAGTTCAAGATTCTAACTACTATACAACACTGACTCCTATCTCTTGTAACCTTTTAATGCCAGGAACTGCAAAATTGGTTTCGTATTTGTTGCTGTATTCTGATTGTGTATTATATTACAGTGGGACCTCTAGTTACGAACTTAATTCATTCCGGAGGTCCGTTCTTAGCCTGAAACTGTTCTTACCTAGAGGCGTGCTTTCGCTAATGGGGTCTCTTGTTGCTGCTGCGCCACTGGCACACGATTTCCGTTCTCATCCTGGGGCGAAGTTCTCAACTTGAGGGAACTCTTCCAGGTTAGCAGAGTTTGTAACCTGAAGCATTTGTAACCTGAGGCGTTTGTAACTTGTGGTACCCCTGTATTGGGTTTTAATGTGTTGCTATTTTAATACTGCATTAATATCATTGTATTTTATAGTTTTTATCTGCACTGTATAAACTGTTTTGTGTGGGGTTTTTTAAAATATATATATATAAACAGCAGGCTTGAAATGCAATGTGATGAAATAGATAGACAGGTTCAAAAGAGAAAGAAGTCACAGCTGCTCCTTCAACCACACACAATTCACTGATGGTGTTTGCTGCCACAATATATAATAATGGCTGCTCCCAGAGCTGGCCCAAGACATTTTGCCGCCTAAGACAAAGGACAAAATGTTCAAAAGGTAATTGGACTAAGAGCTGACTCAAACCTCAATGCTGGCAATAGGACAGCAGCATTCCTGAAGCACACCTGCGGGGGGCTACCCTGCACATCCACTTCTGGCAGCTGTGCGAGGGCCATTGCCACACCTACCTGATGTCCCCTCTAACCTGGTGGAAGTGAAACCAGGATGTGCAAGGCAGAGAGAGCATCCAGCTCACCTGCTCCTCACCAGAGTTCCAGGGGGTTTGTTGCTTTTCCTTTTCAATTCAACTTACAAATACATGCTGTTTGGGAAATACAGTGGTGCCTCGCAAGACGAAATTAATTTGTTCTGCGAGTTTTTTCGTCTTGCAAATTTTTCGTCTTGCGAAGCACGGTCAAGTCGCAACTGCACCTCTTCAAGCGGTGTTAAGAAAAAGGAAACAAACTTGCAAGACGTTTTCGTCTTGCGAAGCAAGCCCATAGGGAAATTCGTCTTGCGAAGCAACTCAAAAAACGAAAAACTCTTTCGTCTTGCGAGTTTTTCGTCTTCCGAGGCATTCGTCTTGCGAGGTACCACTGTAATGGCTCACCATGTGAGGGGTAAATAGCCTTTTAAGTCTGGCACAAATGCATGCACAGGCCCCAGCAGCCAGTTTTCAGAAATATAAGAAAAGTCAATAGGATGAAAAGGAAGGGGGAGTATGGGCCTCTAAGAAAATAAAGAGAACATTTTTGTTCAAGTCTCGCTGCTCTGTTGTAGCTGTTTTCCAAGCAGACTTTCAGTCTCCTCACATATAAGTTGGCAACATGAACAGCCAGGTGGAAGTTTAGGGGCAAGGACCTGTTTGTTACAGTCATCTTTTAAGCACTTCGGACCAAGGTGGGTTTTGTTTGGAAGATGCATTTTAGGCCACATTTGCACCATATTGTTAAAACAGTGACAGCTTCCTCCAAAGAATTCTGGGGGTTGTAGTGTGTCAAAGGTGCTGAGCATTGTTAGGAGGCCTCTTTCACCCTCACGGAACTACAATTCCCAGAGTTCCCTGTGAAGAGGAATTGATTGTTAAACCTCTCTGGGAACTGTAGCTCTGGGAAGGGAATAGGGATCTCCTAGTACATGGGTAGGCAAACTAAGGCCTGGGGCCAGATCCGGCCCAATCACCTTCGAAATCTGGCCCACGGACGGTCCGGGAATCAGTGAGTAGAATGTGTCCTTTTATTTAAAATGCATCTCTGGGTTATTTGTGGGGCCTGCCTGGTGTTTTTACATGAGTAGAATGTGTGCTTTTATTTAAAATGCATCTCTGGGTTATTTGTGGGGCATAGGAATTCGTTCATTTTTTCTCCTTCTAAATATAGTCTGGCCCCCCATAAAGTCTGAGGGACAGTGAACCGGCTCCCTGCTGGAAAAGTTTGCTGACCCCTGACCTAATATCTCTCAGCACTCTTCACAAACAATACTTCTCAGGCTCTTTTGAGAGAAAGCTATGAATGTTTAAAATGGTATCATAGTGCTTTAATTGTATAGCCTTATTTAGCCATTTGCAAGGCACCCACATCTCTCAGTGAGAGGGGATTGACACCTTCTTGAAGCTGGGAGATAAGCTATTGCCCATAATACTTTGCTCCTCCTTCCTCGCTAGATGGGTTCTGAAGAGGTGATGTGATTCTGTTGATGACAGAGGACTAGCTTACGGTAACTGGGCAGTCTTGTGAGGCAGGTAGATATGAGTCAAGATGATTCTATGAAGCTTCTATGTTCAGAGGCAGTGTACCACAATATTGACTGCTGGGGAGTAGCGTTAGGAGTGGAATTTTGCCCTCAGACTCCTGCTTGTGGGCTCCTTGAATGGCATCTGATCTGCCACCATGTGAAGCACAATGCTTGGTAAGATGAATCTTTACAGTGGTACCTCGGGTTAAGTACTTAATTTGTTCCGGAGGTCTGTTCTTAACCTGAAACTGTTCTTAACCTGAAGCACCACTTTAGCTAATGGGGCCTCCCGCTGCCGCTGTGCCGCCGGAGCACGATTTCTGTTCTCATCCTGAAGCAAAGTTCTTAACCTGAAGCACTATTTCTGGGTGGGTAATAAATTATTCATTTTTGATATTTTTATTATTGCTATTATTATTAGGTCTGACCCAGAAGGGCTCTTCTTTGATTCTTACTAGGATTCAAAACTAGACACTTTCCCAACATGCTAGTTTTGTGGGTACAGGGGGATTAAAATAAAATAAAATAAAATAGTGGTACTATCTAAAAACAGGCTTACAGACTCATCTGTTGTATTTGAGAATTGGGCCTCAGACTATGTTCAGTTTGGGCACCAAATGCCCCTTTGAGAGCATTCTGGATATTTGGAAACACCGAAGTCTAGAAACAGGTCTGCATTATTTATAAATCCAAAATCAAATTATAATGTCAAGGGCTGTGAACTCTATTAACCAGCCATCTATTAAGCAGTGTGCAGGTCTCTTAAGGGAGATGCTGGAAAGCTCTGTGGCCCTGTGCAGTTAAAATTAAGCTGGAGAAACAATTAGAAAGGATATTGTGGAGAGCAAGAGTTGGTTGTCTCAGTAATAGAGTGGATGCTAAATTAGCTGGTGGTTGTGCTGCCTGTGTGTGTGTGCACGCGCACACGCACACACACATTTTATCTCCCATTTTTTCCTCCAAGGAGCTTGTGGTACAGTTCAGAGTTCTCCCCCTCTATTAATCTGCACAACCACTCTGTGATGTTGTTTAGGCTGAGAGGCAGTGACTGACCCAAGGTCACTCAGTGAGCTTCATGGCCCAGGGGGGATTTGAACCTTGGTCTCCCAGATCCTAGTCCAAACTCTAACTACTATGCTACACCGTCCCTCTCCGAGGTGGTCTGCAACCAGCCTGGTTCACAAAGGTAATGGAGACAAGCAGCACATGGGAGAAGGATCAAATGAAGATATTAACTGTGCATCAGAAGGTGAGATGGTTGTATTGAATCCTCCAAATCTATGTGAATATGAGATGGCGGAGATGCCTTCTGACCCATAAGCATCTGCTTCGCACTTCACAGAGGTTGCCTTAAACCAGGAGTGGGGAACTCTTTTCAACACAAGATCCACATTTCCTCCTGGCTAGGTTTCCAGGGGTCACATGCCAGTGTGCCACAGGCAAAAGTGAGGAGAGCCACAAATGTGAGCATTTTTCTGTGTACAGTAGTATGCAAGTTTCTTCACATACCCATCCCATCATACACTCCATTCAACTTATTCCAACCAGGCCACAACATTGGTAAGTCAATAAGAAGTGTTGCCTGGGGAGAAGGGGTGTGGCTGTGGAGCGGTATATCTGGGGAGGGTCTCAAGGGTAAGATAAAGAGGTCTCAGGTGCCACATTGGGCCCCTGAGCCTGAGGTTACACACACACACACACACACACACACACACACACACACACACACACACACACACCTCATCTTAAAACAGTCAAATAAGTACAGTGTTACACTCACAAATGTCTCTATCTGTAACAGACTGAAAAACAGGAGTGTGTTCTGACCTGTGTGGATGTTTCACTCAACATAAACCCTGACTCTTACTTCGCTTGGAAAAATGACTTTTGCTTCTGTCTTGACTTGTGGAAAAAATTCTAGAGACTCCAAGCAAAAAACAAACAAACCCTGAAATGCTACAATATTTAACAAGCCTGTGTATGTCTGTGTGTGTGTGTGTGTGTGTGTGTGTGTGTGTGTGTGTGTGTGGAGGGGTGTTTATAACTCAGCTTGCTATGGAAAATTAGAAACAAACACTTATTTTTGATCCGCAAAGAAACTTCAGCTGCAACCTTAAATGCTCTAACGAGGAGATAAACCCCATTGAGCACAGTAAGGGCTTACTTCTAAGAAAACATGCTTTGGCCTATGCTATGACAATGTTTGCTGACGTTTGTGCATTTGAAGCAAAAGTGTGCCCCCCACCTTCCTCAGCCTATGGAGTCTTGAGTATTATTATTATTATTATTATTATTATTATTATTATTATCATCATCATTATAATTACTATCATTATTATTAAAATGTATATCCTACCCTTCCTCCCAAAGGAGCCCAGAGCAGCAAACACATGAATGATAAAACAATTGCCAATTCTACTGTAAAAGTAAGGGGCTCTGAGGGAGCCCTCCCCAACCTAGTGTCCTTCAAAGGTTCTGGGTTCCATCAGCCCCAGCCAGCCAGGCCAGAGGTCAGGAATTGTGGGAATTTAACTCCCGACTAAGGGCTCCTCCAGAATTGGGTGTGTGTTTTTCTGCTGGTGTAGTCTGCAACATGTCATTGATTCAACAGTGCATTTGCGGTGGATTCAAACTGGGCTGTTCACAAATCATTCTGCTTTACTAGTTGTTCTGCAAAGTTTCCGCAATGTTACTGCATTATTGCCACTGAGAGAGGCAGTCTTGGTACTGTACAAAAGCAAGAGTTCAGACAAACAAACAAGCCGGAACACTTGTGACATAAATTACAAGATTTCAGCAGGAAGCTTTGTGACATGCGCAGATTAGAAATGGAGCAGCATGCCTATCCCAGAACATTTGCAGGCACAAGCAGTATTGAAAGCAGGGTTGCATACTACACCATGAGAGCATCATAAGCACAAATCATCATGAATATAGTATGAAAAGGGTGTCTGGAGGGGCTGAACATCTGGAGGGCACCAGCCTGTGGAAAGCCGGTGTGACCATTGTTTACCGAAGTGTACAATGAGATTAAAGGAGGTAGTCATTGGCTCCTAGTCATCTCGCCTGAGTATACTGACTGAGACCCCAAAAGCTGTGTCTTCCATTATGCTTTTGACACCACCACCAACTAATCCCACCCTTTCACTGCACTGAGCTAAGCAACCATCCAGAATGTAATGCCTTTTGGATACCGCTTGACCTGGGATGGATTTGAACTGACAACCCAAGGGGAATGTAATTTGTTAATACTTGAATGGGCACCAAAAAGATAACAATTTTTAAAGCAATCAGAAAGCACCAGCTGGATGCAGTGCTAACAGCTGCCCATGCTTATTCGTTCCTGTAAGTTTCATGATCAAGGGCTTTTTCTCTTGATCACTTACTATTCTCCCTCTTGGGTTTGGAAAAAGTCAGATCTCTAGCAAAGGATTAAAAAAAGAAAGATGGTTTGCATGGAAAATAAGCATGAACAATTTTCCATGGATTTTCAGCTGATGAATAATTGGCTTTGATTTGGGAAGTTTAATAAGCCGCCTAGAGGCTGAAGCCATACCAGGCTCAATGAAAACTAGCTAGGAAGGTATTGCAAAAAGCGGCATTAAAACCAGAAAACTATCTGCCCCTTCTCCTACCTCTAGAACCAGCCTCGATCATTTTTTTCACCCTGATCTGTTTCTTAGAACTCTAGCTGCCAACTAAGAATGGATGAATTGCAGTTCTCTAAGTTTCTCGTTCTTCTGGTCTTAAATTCAGTTCTCCACATCTCTACAGCAATTGGCAATTATTCTAAACAAGAATCCTCATGAAAATTCATTAGCGTTTTAGTGCCATTTTCTCCCAGTAAATACATTTTTGTATGTAGTTTTCACTAATTACGCACTTTGCAAGTCATTATACTAACAATGGTTTTTTTGGTAGTTTCACTAACATGCATTTTTCTGTACCCTTTCCCCTAGTATATGTACTTTTTGTACAGATTGTTTGTGTGGGGAGCTCCATTGCAGAATGCAGAGAAGCACACATTTCAAAGGACTGTTGTGCTTTGGAATAGTAAGAGCCTGCTAGAGCAAGCCAATGGCCCATCTGCTCTCACAGTGGCTGACTGGATGCCTGTGGGAATCCTGCAAGCAGGACCTGAGCATGAGAGCACTCATCTTGCTTTTGGTTTCCAGCTATTGGTATTCAGAAGCATTAATGCTTCCAACTCAGGAAACAGAGCACAGCCATCCAGCCATCGTGGCTAGTGCCCATTGATAGTCTCCTCCTCCATGAAGTTACCTAGTTCTCTTTTAAAGCTATCCAAGTTGTTGGCCATCTCTGCCATCACTGGGACTGAGAACTTTCTTTTATTTGTCCTAAATTCTGCAACTTCATGAGTTCTAGTGTTATAAAGGAAGGAGAAAAACCTTTGTCAACTTTTTCTATCCCATGTATAGTTTTATAAACTAGCACAGGGGTAGGCAACCTAAGGCCTGGGGGCCAGATCCAGCCCAATCGCCTTCTCAATTCAGCCCGCAGATGGTCCGGGAATCAGCGTGTTTTTACATGAGTAGAATGTGTGCTTTTATTTAAAAGGCATCTCTAGGTTATTTGTGGGGCATAGGAATTTGTTCATTTCCCCCCAAAAGTATAGTCCAGCCCACCACATGGTCTGAAGGACGGTGGACCGGCCCACGGTCGAAAAAGGTTGCTGATCCCTGAACTAGCATGTCACCTGTTACTTACCCTTTTAGTATAGAGAAAAGTCCAAACGCTGCAACCTTTCCTCATAAGAGAGTTTATATGCCCTTGATCATTTTGTTTCTGAAAGTGCAGATCAGGCCATTTCTCATTAAATACAAGCAGAATCAAATTCCTCCTCCATACTTAACTGGCAACAGAGGAAAGTGTTGTGCTCTCTTTTTCACCTTGTCTTTTCAGATTCAAAAATCTCAGCCTTATAGAAGATCCTGTAATTTGACGGCATTTTGGTTCCAAGAGGCTCAAAAAACCTTTGGGAGAACTTTTTCCTTAAATGAATGTTGAGGTTCAGCCATCCCTTGTGATGACTGCATTGAGTCTGATAGTATGACAAGCCTAGAGCCTCAGGAAGGATCTGTGCTGTGGTGTAGCAGGCAGGAGAAAGGATGAAGTGCTTCCCCTTACTTCACCGCAGGGATGCTGAGATCATTTTGGGTGCCATTTGCCAATCCTCTGCATACCAAATTTTAAAAAATCATATCCCCCGCCCCCAGGAGGAAACTACCAAAGAAGCTAAGCAGAGGAAGAGGTAGGTTACATTAGTGTGCATGGCTAAAGCTTAAAACTGTTGACCAACAAAAATGTCACAGATTAGTGAGACTGGATGGAAAACAAAGTGGGGGAGATTGTGTGAAAGAAGATGCTCACTTTCATTGAAGCCTGCCACAGCACTCCAGTTTTCTTGGGTCCTGTGCTGTGATGAGGAGAGGGAGATGCAGCCTGGTTGGAGTAGATCCCTTTCTTTTACACCTTTTCTGCCACCAAGTGAAATAGTCGTTGTCTTTCACCAATTGGCCTAAAATTCCCTGTGTCTCCCCCAAGAACACTTCCAGGTATCTTAGCATGTGGCACTAGACATGGGGCAGCCTATTAAAGGAGACCATTCAAGTTATTTTCCCTAGTAGTGATGTATGGAAGTGAGAGCTGGACCATAAAGAAAGCTGATCGCCGAAGGATCGATGCTTTCAAATTATGGTGCTAGAGGAGTCCCATGGACTGCAATAAGATCAAACCTATCCATTCTTAAGGAAATCAGCCCTGAGTGCTCACTGGATGGACAGATCGTGAAGCTGAGGCTCCAATACTTTGGCCACCTCATGAGAAGAGAAGACTCCCTGGAAAAGACCCTGATGTTGGGAAAGATGGAGGGCACAAGGAGAAGGGGACGACAGAGGACGAGATGGTGGGACAGTGTTCTTGAAGCTACAAACACGAGTTTGACCAAACTGTGGGAGGCAGTGGAAGATAGGAGTGCCTGGCGTGCTCTGGTCCATGGGGTCATGAAGAGTCGGACATGACTAAACGACTAAACAACAACAACAACAACAACAACAACAACAACAACAACAACACAAGACTTCCGGGTTGGTGCCTCCGGTAATGGCGGAATTCCTCTGATCGGGAGGAATTTGCTCCGTGGGAATTTGGGTCTGGCTGCCACGGCGAAGGCGGAGACCTGCAAAAATCACAGGCGGGAGAAGCCTGTGAGTGTGGGATTTGGCGGGCACCCTTTGCGCCTCCCCTACTCACAGGGAAACCCGGTTTCGGGGGTCGGGAGCGACGTGGGGTGAGCAGCGCGGTGCTTCGAATCGTCTGCTTCTTCCATGGAGTGAAGCCGCATAGCTGTTGCCGGAGAGCACTGACTTTTTCCTGTGGACAATTTGACTTCAAAGTAATTACCCGTGAGTAGAGCTGAAGCGGGAGAATTTGATTTTTAAACGTTCGATTTGGTATCGAAACGGGGAGGTTCAATACAGGAAGTCCGCCTTCCCCCTTTTGTAAATAGGCTGAAGCAATGAGGCTGCAAGCTGAAGTCTTGGAAAGCCTTTTGTAAAAGACTAAATTTCCATCAGTAAAGAACATTAACCCCCCCCCCCTTGGAGGCAGGAGAAGGGGGGGGGAGTTGTGGACTGAGAATGCCTGTAGGAGAGAGTGAAGAGAGCTAAAATACCGCTGCTCTGACCCTGGAAACAGGCTGCTAGTAGGACTGACGTCTTTTGGAATGTTCATTGACAGCGTTTAGAACGTTCATTGACAGTTAGCTAAATAAGAGAAATACATTGTTTCTACTGAAAACTGAAACTAACTTTGGATTGTTTGAACTGTGTTTAAAAGAGGACATTACTGACTAATATAAATAGAAACTGTTTCCCCCAGTAGAAGCCTTTGAAACTTGTTGCTTTATAAGAGCTGGGCTAGGGGAATTTCCAGCTGCAAGATAAAAAACTGTGAGACTCTGGGACTGACCTTGAATCTTTTAAGTGCTATGGCAAATGAAAAGGAAAAAACAGACCAGTCAACTGCTGAAAAAACATTGAGGTCTGGGAGGACTTGGCAGCAACCCAGGAGAGGCTCAGCATTAGGCCCCCCTGCTTCTTCTGCTGCTGCCTCTGCACCAGTACACTCAAAACCAAGAGGAATGTCGACAGAAGAGGCCTTAGCGGTTGCATTAGATAAGATAAATGATTCACTGGAACAGCTTAACAAGAAAATAGACGCGATAAATGCGAAAGTAGATGTTGCAACTACTAAAATCGACTTAAATACAGAAAGTATAAATAATACCAATACAGAAACCACGCAGAAATTGATACAGGAATCTACTTTGATACGGCAAACTGCGGAGGAAGCCAGGGAGAAAGCTGTTGCTGCTGAATGTAAAGTAACACAACTGGAGAGAGGGAGAGTCCCAGCCCTACAGAGGCAATTTGATGAACATAAGTTGACGCTTGCTATGATTGAACTTAAAGAAAAACAGACGAATCTGAGGATTAGAGTTCACCTTTGGTGGACATGCCCAAGGATTAAGACACTCTGGGAGATGATTTATAATGAAATGAAAAAGGTATTTAAGTATACCTTCCTTAAGAAACCAGAGGCCTTCCTTTTGGGCATTGTCGGCCAAGGGGTGTTAAAGAAGGATAGAACTTTTTTTATGTATGCAACAACAGCAGCAAGAATACTCATCACGAAGCATTCGAAGACACAAGATTTACCCACCCAGGAAGAATGGCAGATGAAGTTGATGGACTATATGGAACAGGTGGAAATGACTGGCAGAATCCGAGACCAGGGAGAAGAGTCGGTGGAAGAAGACTGGGAAAAGTTTAAAGACTATTTATAGAAATACTGTAAAATTAATGAATGTTAGAAGAATGTTGGAATGAAGTTATATGGCTTTAGTAGAAATGTTATAAGGAATTAAGTATAAATAGATTAATAGAATATTAAAGGAAAAAATAAGGTTAGAATGTGTTAAGATAATTATAGGATAGAAAACAGAGGAAGATGGAAAGGAATTGCTGAAACAATTAACAGAAGTGGAATACAAAAAGGGAGGTGTGAGGAGGTCGTTGAAATAAGTGAATGAAAGATAAGATACTGAAATTGTTTGATGTGTTTTAAATTGTTTTTGTTTTGTTTTGTTAGTTTAATGTGTTAGTGTTATGTAGTGTTTGTGTATTGTATTGTTCTTTTTTGTGTGTGTAGTGTTTAAATTGTTGGAAAAGTAATAAATATTTTTTTAAAAAATAAACAACAACAATAACATGCAAGTTATATGAAAACAATAACAAAAGTTTAGTAAAAGATTTCGGTGGTTTAAAGGTAATTGTTGGGGAATAGGTTTAACATAGGAATAGCTGTAAATATGCATAGCTTTCCTTCCATTTGGAGCAAAAGAGCATATAAACAAAGAGTTAAAAGCAAATCTACTTTCCCTCCAGCCTAAAACATTCCCTATCAACATATGACAGCCAGGCAGTTCTTAAGATGTTAGAATGGTGCCCTTTGGCAGGGTTTCTTCCTTTGTCTCTTGAGATCATGCCTTGATCTCTTCATCCTTTGTTCTGGTTCTCCAATATACCTTCTGGCTACAAGCCTTCCAGTCCACCAGTTCAAGTACTAAAGTCTTTTGCCAACTATATACATCCTATTTTTCAATGCTATTTTTCAATGAATCTACTACCTTGCAATTTGATCCCAGGGTGGGTCAGGTTTAACAAGTCCATGCCATAATCGCCAAACAAATTTACATGCAAAATTTGAATGTTTATATAACAGCAGAATCTATAAAAGGATCGTATATTTCCTTTACAAAGCCAAAATGTCTGTTTCCCCCTCTTCTCTTGTTTCCTCAAATCCAAGATCCTGACTTAACTGGGTTCTGGTCAAGCTACTTGATTCTCCCATTCTGCAACCCATTTTGCAGAGTTCTGCAAAAATTCTGTACTACTAAGATACAAATTGTGTATCTTAGTAGTACAGTGAAGCACATTCCTTACATTTGCAGCACAAAAGTGTACTTTTAGAGTATTTTGGAATAAGAACTGCTTCCGTCTGCCTTTCACTTCAGAAAGAAAAAAAGGCGAGTTGAAGACAGAGATGATAGAGGCATATGAAATTAAGCATGATACAGAGAAAGTGGGTAGGAGAAGTTTTTCTTCCACTCATTATATTAGAACCCAGAGTCATCCATTGAAGCTGCAAATGTTCCAAGATTCAGGACAGACAAAATAAAGTACTTATTCATACAACACAAAGTTACACATTTGAATTTTCTACCACAATATGAAACAATGGCCTTAAAAATGGATTATACAAATTAATGGAGGATATAGGAATTAATTTATTTGCATGTTGACTTATTTAAACAATCTATATCCCATCCTTTGTCAAAACACCTCAAGGTGGATCACAATGTAAATGGCTATTAAAGCCACTTCCGGCCTGCCCAGGAGGTGGGGTTGCGGGCTTCACGCCCACCCCGTGAGCGGGGGCTGGTTTCAGCCCCCACGAGAGCAGGGGAATCCTGGCTGTGTCTGCCCCTCAGCCAGCCAATCGGCTGGCTGGGGGGGCATGGCCTGCCCTATTTAGGGCCGGCGCAGAGGGGGCTTGCCCTCTTTCGAGAGTGGCAGCCCTGGGTGGGAAGGTCATTGAACACCCGGGCATGCGTTTCAACTGTGAGGCCCTCTATCGGTTTGATGGCGTGCATCTGTCGGATGCTGGAAATGATGTTTGGCTGATGGATATAGCTAAGGGGATAAGGGATTGGTTTCAGGCATGAGAATATTGGCGGCAAGCAATTGCTCGTGTGGCAGTAGGCATTGGTAAGAAGGGGTTAAGAGGAAGTGGGGGGGAGGAACGCCATCACCTCCCCCCAGTGAGCGAAGGGTGGTCCGTTAAAGGACTCTGGGGGCGTGGCCCTGTCCGAAGCCTATGGAGGTGTGGGCCAAAGGCACGCCCCTGAGCGGTGACCCAGGGGAGCTCCTAGTCGACGTGCCTCAGCAGGAGACTCCCCCGATACGGAGTTAACCCTTCCCCGTGTCTCCAGCAAATGGGCTGGAGCCGGATAGTCGATAGGACCAATGCCTAAGCCAATGCCTCTCATTCCTGAATTCAATAAAGTTGTGGCCTAATTCGCCCATTTAACCTTAAACTATGGTGTCTCGTGTCTTTATTTTATCCTGGTGGGGGGCGGGAACTCGCCGCGCAATGTCTAGCCTATTGCCTCCAATATTGATAGTATTATGCTCCTCTGTGTTTTGGAGTGTGCCTCCTCCTTAGAATCCAGCAAGAGACTCTGCCGGGGGTGCGGGGGGATGCCACTCCTCTGAGCCTAGTAGGTAATTGATTCATGCTGCTTCTCTTCATTGGTAGTGATTGAATGTTCCACTCAAATGCTATATGGAGATGCTGCAGGATTGCTCGTCCTCAGCAGAGGTTGATTGGAAGGAGATAAGTCCAGAGCAATGACTCATAAGAAGGAAACATGTAACCCCCTCTGAGGATAGGTCATTACGCTTCATCCCTATAGCAAAAGCAATTGAATGGCTCTGGTGCATCACAGGCCAAGGCAAGGACAGAGCAATGAACCAGGCAGAGAGGCAGCAAACAAGCTCCTTTGTTGGTGGATGTTTGGGCTCAGATAAGCCTTTCTTAAATGTTCTCACTACACATGCTCAGCTGCCATATTTCCAAGTTAAAGGAGGTGGTCCAGGACACAACCCATGAAACTGTCCTGCTTTTGGCTTGAGCTGAACGGTTTCAGTGCTTTCCACAGGTCTGTCATGCACAGGTCGTTGGCTTGTGCTATTACTTTTGATTCTCCGCCTGGTTTATAAGCTGCAGCAACAGCCCACAGGCACCATCTGTCCACTCAGCAAGTCATCTGTCTACTCAAAGCCTGTAAAGATCTTTCCCACACTCCTCTTCTCCCGCTCTGCACTTTTGATTACTCCAGTGGAAATTGGATGGGCTTTACGAGGGATGAGAGTTGATGCAAATGAAAACCGACTTGAGGCTGGTTGCCATGGCAAGCCTAAAGATTTACTATCTGGAGGGGGAACTTCTGCTCAAAGAGCCAGTGGCAACTGACCTTTTCCTATGGAATCGTCCAGCTGCAGTTTGCCTGTGAGTTTGCAACATAAAGCAAGCGGCAGCAAAGTGCCCACAGCAGACCTTTGTTTGGCTAAGAGGGCCAGACCAAATAGAAGGGTGTTTCCTTCTTTACAGTATGACGGCAAAGAAGCCTTTGGCTGGTAAGACTGCGATAGACATTTTATGATGAGTTATTTGCACCCTGAACCCAACTTTGCAACTGGTCAAACCAGCAAGCTGGATGTTTGGCTGGTGAATGGTTTAGTCCAGGGATGGGGAACCTTTTATGGCTAACCAAGCCAGGTCCTTATTTGTCCCCACCTTCCATGGGCCAACTTTGACAAGTGAGTGGGGCACCCTCTGTCATTTACTTGATGTCATGATGTCAGATGGTTGACTGGTGGTTTGTCCCACCGATCAGTCAAAGCTCATTGCACAGTACAGTACTTCCCAAGTGTCCTGGCAGTCATCTGATTTAATTATTTATGTTTATTTCATAAGGTTTATACACCACTTGATTGTAAACAACAACAACAACCCACCTTCAAAAAAGTTTACAAAGCGAATAGAACAATAAAATTATCAGTATAAACAGTGGAAGCAATTCTTTAAAACTTGAAAAGATAAAATCAACAAGAAATTACAAAAGCAGATAACATGTATATCAACATTCCACATGCCTGGACAGATTCATCTTTAAAAAAAAAAAGTTTTCAGCAGGTGCCAAAAAGAGTACAGCGGATGTGCCTGCTTGATGTCCATTGGCAGGGAGTTTGAGAGCATAGGTGCTGGCATGCTAAAATGTTCATTTCTTACAAATGTGGAATGAACACTGGGTAACTGTAGCAAAAGGGGCTTTGCCAACCCCATGCTTGGCTCTTGAGTTAGTCCCAAACTTTGTCCCTCTCCTTGTGCAGGGTAAAATCTGTCTTTTGATATATTTATTAAAAATAAGTGCTTGCTTCATTTTACAAATACTTAAGACTTGGAAGATCAGGGTTCAAATCCCCACTCAGTTGTTCACTGGGCTGGTCACTTTTCCCCCCGTTCACCTTGGGCTGGTCACTTTTCTCAGCCTAACCTGAGGATGAAAAGTGGGGAGAACCATGTGTGCCACTTTGAGCTTCTTGGAGGAAAGAAAGGTAGGTAAATACATACATACATACATACATACATACATACATACATACACCAATGCTGCCCGCCCCCGGCGCGCATTGGGCATCTTCAAAACCCAATTCCACTCTGTTGAACGTCACATGCTTCCAGAGGTATAGGATCGCAGTGCAATCTATGCCCCTCCTTGAGTTCGATGGGATTTGCTCCCATGCAACCCAGCCGTGAATAGGATTGAAGCCTAATGCATAGGATTGGAGCGCAGGTGGGGAGCGTGGAGTAGGAACGCCCACTGATCTCAACTGGGGGCTTGCTTCTCAGTAAAGATGCATACTCTGGCATTGCAGATGTACTCGTGATAACAACTTTTAATCTACGAACTGCAGCACTTTGCATTTCAAAGAATGTTGGAGGAAGGCTGGAAAACCACAGGCGGGAGACAGAAAACCCCGCCCGACTCCGCCTCGATCGCTCCTCATTGGTTCTGCGTGGCCGTCTATCACCTTTCCTGCCGGCCCTGCCTCTCGGTAGTAGTAGCAGCCGGGAGCCTCCGGCCCCCACCTTCCCGTCTCTGCCCCTGCTCCGTGCTGGGTTTGGCGAGGCGAGAGCCATGAATGTATTGCCAACTTTCCTCCAGACGCGCGCTGTGCGGCGGGTCCTTGCGCTCCGGGAGCGCACGCAGAGGCGGGTGAGTGGGGACTGCAAGGCGAGCGAGAAGGGAGGGTGCCTGCCTGCCCTTCTCCTGCAAGCTATACTGGCCTGCTTGGAAGTGCCAGGAGGAGAGGCGCCCGGCCGGCCGCAGCACAATCGCCCGGGGCTTGCTCGCGCAAACAGCCTGCGATATTTACGCGTTTGCAGTTTACCGACACATTCTCTCCCTTCTGTCTTTCGCGCGCGTGTACGTGTGTGTGTGTTGGGACTGGTTGTGTGCACGCGTCTTTTTCTTTTGTGTCGACTCCTGCAGGAAGTCGGGAGGCCTTTTTCGCTTGCTTCTCCCCCCACCCCCCGCCGCCCTTTCTTTCTGCTGTTGCCATCTCTTTTGGAGGAGAAAGAAAGAAAGGACAGGCGCGGGTGGGATTTGTGGAGCGGAGCCGATCACCTATCACTCCATCGCAGAATGTATGTGAGGCGTCCTCCGGTTCTCTAGCCTCTTCCTTTACCTCCGTCGGCAGTCTCCCTCCCTTTCCCCCCACCCTTGGGTAGGCCGGGCGCTGGGTAGCTTTGTTGCTGAGTTGCCGGAGCTTGCGGTGGCTGGTGGTGGCTGGCCTCCCCTGCTGAGATCACCCCTTCCCCACCGCAGACGCGCCGCGCTTCTTAAGCATCCTATTATTTTTAAGAGGCCAGGATAGCTTAGAGGCAAACCTGGTGATAGTTTGCCTGCAGGAAGCCCTAGGATTAGACCCTGGTACCTCCCTCTTCTATTTTATTTTTAAAGGACCAGGTAGCAGTGCTAAGAAGCACACTTCTGCAGCTTTTCAGAACCAGAAAGCATTTCGAGTTGGAAAGCATCAGGATCGGTGAAATCAGAATCTATCAGCTTCCTGTGCTCTTTTTCAGAAAATGGGGTGGTAGCTTTGTGGTGGTGCACAGGCTTTAAGTGCAGAAGAACCAGGTTTGATTCTTAGAAAATGTGGGTGATGGGAAATTCTTCTGCTAGAGAGCTGTTGTCCATCAGAGCAGACTATATTGGGCTAGATCATGGAGTCCCTGTACCATCATCTTCCTTTGGCCCTCCAGATGTTCTTGAAGTACAACTCCCATCAGCACCAGCAAACATGGGCAGTGGCAGGGGGAGATGGGAGATGGGAGATGTAGTTCAACCACACCTAGAGAGCCAAAGGTTTTGGTGAAAAACTAGTTTGGCTGGGTGTATGACACTTTCCTATGTGATTATGCTCCATCCACTTATTGCCCTCTCTGTCTGGGGAAAAGGGCATATGAATAGTGTGGCCTCTTCACCATGAAACTCTCTGGCTTGGTGGACTCTTGCCTTTAATATCTTAATCCTCAAGAGGTGTTAGGCTGCTGGGTAATAGGGACAGGGTTTTTTCAGTGGTGGCCCCACAACTTCGGAACTCCCTCCTTGCATAGATACACATGACCTCATGACTGCTGGTGTTTAAAATTCCAAACCCTGAAAACAGTTGTCTGTGTTTCGCTGAATTGTGTTGTGCATAAAAAAAAAATAGCTGCTACTATCCTTGGGTGTATATTTTATTTTCATGTGTTTTAGAATCTTGTAAACAGCCTTGTGAAAGTGGTGTGCCTGGAAAGGTGGGCTTTTTTGTTTTTTTAAGTAAATAAAGAGACTTTCTTCCCCCCAACGCAGTTCCCTGATTGTACACCTAAAATGCTGCGTGTGGATGTGTCAAACTTCACTTTGGAAATGCACAAGTGTTGTAAAATTGCACGCCTTAACATTGGCTGCAGCTTCTTATTGAATGTAAATTCCATCACTTAGTCGCAAATATATGAAATTTCTGGGGGGAACATTTTTCTCTCTCTCTCTAGGCCTACATAAATCCAGGTTTGATAAGACAATGAACTCAGTGGTGGAGCATCTGTTTTGCATGCAAAAAGTCCCAGGTTCAATCCCCAGCATCTCTAGGTAGGGCTGGGAGAGAATCCAGCCTCAAACCCTGGAGAGCCACTGCCAGTCAGTGTTGACAATACTGAAATAGACAGATTGGTGGTATGGCTCAATATAAAGCAGGTACCTGTGTTTCTGTGGCTGGTCCTTCAAGTCCTGCCGATTTACAGCGGGACTTGGCTTCCTTGCGTTGTGTTTAAGTATCATAGAGACTGACATTGTTTATTTATTTATTGTATTTTCCCCCCACCCTTTTCTCCAAGGAGCTAATGGTGATGTACGCAGTTTTGCCCCTTCCTTACTTAAACCCCACAACAACCCTGTGAGGTAGGTTAGGGTGACAGGCAGTGAATGACCCACGCTCACCCACTGAGCTTTATAGCTGAGTTAGGATTAGAACCCTGGTCTCAAAAGTAATAATATTCCCACTCTCTTAACCCCACACTGGCTCTCCCCTGTTACCTGTGGCTTGTGTCCATCACAAGAGAAAAGTGACAGTCTTGTGGCACGCCTTTAAAAAAACTGACAGATTTATTATTGATCAATCCAGCTTCTCCAAGATGTTGTTGGACTACAACTCCCATCAGCCCCAGCCAGCATGACTGGCGGTCATCGATGACGTGAGCTGGAGTCCAGCAGCAGGGTCAGGATAGGCCCTAGGGGCATTATAAAACAACAAGAGTCAGAAAACCTAGCTGAATCTTCTTCAAGGCACACAGAGATCTATCTACAGTTAGGTATATCAATAGCTAGGGTTTGTTTTTTCCTTTAAAGAAAAGGGGAAAAAATGAAGCCTGGGTTTCAAGTAAAAGTCAAGAGACACTTATTTTGGACATCTCTTGCACACGTTTTTATATTTGTGCTAGGATAATTTATTTCCAGATTTTAGAATTCCCAGCCAGATCCTATGCATAATTAAGTGCACAGGACTGTAGGCAAGGTCAGGCAAATCTGGTGTCAAAAGGAATCATCTGGACAGTTTTGTAAAAGTAGTTAATGACATCTATGTTAATTGCTGTCAGCTTTTCTTTGTGATAGTTGCATTAAATGAATACATACAGAAGAACTAATGTTGACCATCATTTGACCCCATTTTTAAAAAATCATAATTGGGGTTGGAGGCTTGCATCTGCTTGCCTCCCTACTCGTTTTACAACATTGTATGTCCTGCGAATGCATGAACACAGTTTATAGCAGGACTGAGCAACCTCTAGCCCATCAGACTAATAATGCCTGCTCATTTGGCTCACCGGACTGTTTTGGCCATGCTACACACACCTGCCAGTCACCTGATGTCTTATATGATGCTAGGGGTGGACAGGTTAAAAAGGTGGCTGCACTGGGCCAGAAACACCAGCTGATAGTTGGCACTTTAGGAGACTCATGCTCGGTTCTTCTTAAGTCCTGACCATCCTCTGGGACCTCCCAAGAACTGCGTGCTGAGCTTTGAAGTTCCTAGCAACCAGATGATTTCTGGCACTTCAAAGTGCTGCACAGAGCTGTTTGCAGGAGGCTTGCAGAGAATCCTGCACAGTGCTTTTAAGGTTCTAACAATCATTGCCACCTCATTTGACATCAGGTAATTGACAGGTGCGGCAGCCTCCCACCTTTCAAATTTGGTGGTGTAGTGGGTAAAGAAGAATCTTACAAGGTTAGAGTGTTAAAGGTGGCCTGATAGACCATCAAGCATAACTCCTCGCTTGGCATAAGTGTGGGGAACCTTTGGCCCTCCAGGTGTTGCTAAACTAGAACTCCCATCAGCCCTGGCAAGCACAGCTAATTACCAGGGGTGATGTGAGATGTAGGTGAGAAGCATCCGAAGGGCCACAGGTTCCCCACACCTGGGGTAGAGGCTCCCCAGTAGATGGCTGTCCAGCCCCTGCCGAATCCAGGAGATTCATTAAGCTCTTGTGAAATTGTTTTCTGTGAAGACGAGTTGTGTAAAGCAAAGCACCAACAGTTGACCAACATGAGCTCATCAATTTAGAATTTGTGCGGCTGTTAGCGATGGCTGCGACAATTCAAATGAAAGGCTATTCCATTGTAGCTGGAGAGCTATGCAAGAGAGTGAAAGTGATTTGACATGATATTAAAAGTTGGCTTGTGATGCAATACCAAAGGTGAGATGGTGTTTTGAAGTCGGGTGGCCTTTGGTGAAATAAAGCTGGTATTTGGTGGGGAGGGGCTTGCTTATGCAGCATGAGTGCCTTGGTGGGAAGTTATTTATTTACCCATATTTATTAATTTATATCCTGCCTGCCCTCCAAGGAGCTCAACACAGCATGCAATGTGTTCTCCCTCAACTCTTCTCTATCTTCACAACAGCCCTGCGGAGTAGGCCAGGCTGGGTGATAGTGACTGGTGCAAGGTCCTGCAGCTGTAGGCCTTCAGTCTGGGTTGTGTAAACTGCCTAGCACTGCCAGGGTATGGACTGAAGGCACGTGAACCCCCTTCCTGAAATGAAGCTCATCTGGGTCTGGCCAGTGCCTGCATAGGTGGCCACCTGGGAATCACATGAATGTTAAAAGGTAAAGGGTAAAAGGACCCCTGACCATTAGGTCCAGTCGTGGCCGACTCTTGGGTTGCGACGCTCATCTTGCTTTATTGGCCAAGGGAGCCACTGTACAGCTTCCAGGTCATGTGGTCAGCATGACTAAGCTGCTTCTGGCGAACCAGAGCAGCGCACGGAAACGCCGTTTTATCTTCCCGCCAGAGAGGTACCTATTTATCTACTTGCACTTTGACGTGCTTTCAAACTGCTAGGTTGGCAGGAGCAGGGACTGAGCAACGGGAACTCACCCCATCGCGGGGATTTGAACCGCCGACCTTCAGATCGGCAAGCCCTAGGCTTTGTGGTTTAACCCACAGCGCCACCCGCGTCCCTCACATGAATGTTAGCACAGCTATTATACCTGGAGAACAACCTTTTTTACATCCCCTTCTGAATGCTTTAAAGTAGAGGCACAGGGAAGATTGTCTGGCATCTATTGACAGATCTCTGGGTGTAGTTATCTAACAAGGCTTTGGAATTTAATCCCAGAAACTGTCTCAAGATAATCTTAAACAGAACAGTGCTGATGTAGAAAGTTTTCAAGCCATAGGGGTTATAAATGAAAATTTTGAAGCAGCTGTCTCTGATCTGATGTGACTACTATGATGGAAATGCTGCATTTGAGCACAGGCATTTTCACTTGGTCGGAAGCTGTTGAAGCCAGGTGCAAATGCGCCTGATGCCTAGTTAATTTCTAACACTGCATGAAACTCACTGCTCAGTATCAGTCTAACTTCTCAATGCTGTTGTGAGGATAAAGTTTGGAAGGGGAGAATGATGTACGTCACCTTGGAGGTAAGGTGGGATATAAATTCAATGTAATTAATTAATTAAAAGACTAAATTGTGTGTTTCTGTGCTCAGTGCAGCTTCCCTTTCCCTTTTAAGAGAGTTGGTGGGTGCTCACTATTAATGAGAGATAGAAGTCTGGCATTAATAACATTGCAGAGTCCCCTGCAGTTGCTTTGGCCTGTACTAGTCTTGGAATAAAAATTGCTACCAATGTTGACTGTCCGAAAAAGAATGGGGAAAAGCTCTGACTTGATCGATGACCTGATGTTAGAGCTCTATTTCATTCTTAAATGTGCCACCCTGAGGCCTGTAGCTCTCTCTTCAGTCCGTTGTGGGGCCACAGGAGAGGAGAGAGAGAATATGACCAATAAATTGGTGGAACAGCCAATTCCAGGATTTCTTAGGCCTCTTGTCTGAAAATTTATTTAATTTATTTCATACAATTGGATACACTGGGAAACCTCAAAGCAGATTATAAAAAGATAAGACAATAAAAATGAAGAAAAAACTACAGCCCTACTTTAATACACACACACACACACACACACACACACACAAATACTACATGTTAAAATTACCTCACCTTTCTAATCATCTAGTTAGAATGTTTTTAGCAGCTGCCGATAGGCAAGGAGTTCCAGAGAGCAGGTGCTGCCACACTAAATGACCAAGTTCTTACAAATATAGAACAGGTATTATGTGGCACCTGTTGCAGTGCCAATTCCACCCGTGGAAGTGGTTGAGTGGACACATGTGCAATAAGGCTTACATTGGGTTACATTAAATGTAATGTCCATTTGTGTATTTGTCAATTTCTCCTACATAAGTCTGCCAGCTATTTACCTAATGTAGGCTCTTCTGCTTTTTTTGAACAGCTGGGAGAAATGTAACAGAGGCAGCTTTCCTCCCATTTGTTACATCCCTCCCACATTTAGAGGTATGGGAGCCCCAAACAGGGCAGCTGTTGTGGTCCTGGCTTTGCTTGGTTATGATGCACTTGGATGAAATAATGCTCAGCACCAGTATAATCTCCTGATGCATTTCCTGTCCCCCCCTCCCCTTCTTTCCTTTTTCTTTCAGATCAGCCAGGATGCTTCACCCAGAGCATGTTGAGGAAGATGCGGCCGCAAGAGACTGCCCGTCCAGCTAAACCCGCATGCCAGAATGGCCGCCACGGAAGCTGCCTGCACTGGAAACAAACCTGGAGCCAAATCTCCACTGGTAGAGGAAGGCCATCACCATCAGCGTCTGCAGGAAGAGAATGGGGCAGCTGACCAGCTCTCTGAGCACAGCGATGCCTCCTTTGCCACGGTGGAGCCCAGCCGCCAGCCGCCACCTGCTGGGAAGCTCAGGAAGACTGCCTTCAAGCTCTTTGGTGGGAAGCGAAGCATCTGCACCCTGCCCAGTTTCTTTGGTGGGAAAAACAAAGGCCAGGGAAAGGGAGCTGCAAAGAAGGGCCTGAGCAAGAGTAAGACACACGATGGCATCAGCGACGTGGGGTACGAAGAAGCCAACTCGGGTGGCGGAACAGACTTCCCTCCTGCACAGCTGCCAAGTTCTCAGAGCGCTCTCCTGGGAGCAGACGCCAGCCTCAGGGTTGGTTTTGTCCGGCCATCAGCATCCCTCTCTGGAAGCTCTGAGGGCTTTGAGAAGAAGCCCTGTGGGGAGAAGTCCTTGTTCCTTCCACGCTCTAAGAAGGGGCTCAGGGGCCTCTTCAACAGCATCCGGCGCCACAGGAAGAGCAAAAGCACTGAGCCCGAGAGGACTGAGTTGCAGGAGTGGACTTCAAGGGATGCTGTGGCTGAAGGACTGCCCAGTGCGAGTAAGCAGAAGAGGGGTGACGAAACCCAGCAAGTCTTGAAGCAGGGGAGCCTAAAAAGCACTGCACTTCCGCCAGAACATGGGGAGCATTTCCATGATGACGCTTCTTCTTCACCTGGAGTAGCGGCTGGTCTCAATGAGTCAAGAGAGGAGGTCCAACCGGTGGCCAACGAAAGCAGCTCTGTAGGGGATGCAGCCAGAGGAGGGACGGGCAGCGAAAGCTCTCGAGATGCAGAGCTGGAAGCAGATGACACCCTCTGTGCTAACTCTGTGTGCGGAGAGTTCCCTGATGCTCTCCAGTCTGAGGACCTAGACAGCAGCCCTCCCTGTGTCCCATCTGGGGACCAGCTCAGCTTGATGTTTGGAGATGTCACTTCCCTCAAAAGCTTCGACTCCTTTACCGGCTGCGGAGACATCATAGCTGAACCAGATATCGACAGCATCGCTGAGAGTGCCACCACTGCAGAGCGAGGCAGGGATGTGGCCAAGAGGAGCTCCTGCCTAGTTACTTACCAGGGTGGAGGGGAGGAGATGGCCATGCCAGATGACATAGAGGAGTATCTGCAGCAGATGTGGGAAGGTGCCGTCAAAGCAGATGCTGGATACGAAACACGCCTTCCAGAACTCATGGCGAAATGTGAGCATCAGGGAGTGAACAGTGGCAAGCCAGAGGTCCACCTCTATCCTGAAGGCACAAGGGGTGACGTGGACATCTTAACACCACACAGTGACCAGCAAGAATCTGCTCCCAACAGCGATGAGGGGTACTATGACTCTACCACTCCAGGTCCTGATGATGAAACTGGCGATGGGCTTGAAGAAATCAAGAAGGACCGCCTCCCGAGGGACAGCTACAGTGGCGATGCACTGTATGAATTCTATGAACCAGATGATGCCCTCATGAGCCCCACTCGTGCTGATGAATCTTGGTTTGGGAGCAAAGTGTCCCCACCAGAGATCTTTTCCATGAGCCAGTTCTTGGACTTTGCTCTCCCTGACGAGAAGGATTTGGTGCAGATAATGGGCCAGAAGAGGGAAGTGATGGAAACTGAGGAGGAGAGGCTGGCTGCCATTCAGAAGCAGCTGCTCTTTTGGGAGATGCAGAGGGAGCCAACTTTGAAAGACCTGGATATCCTCAGCAAAGACCAGCACCACCCCAGAGAAAAACTACATACGGAATGTAACACGAAAGTGACCAGCTTAACCGACAAGAGTCCGAGTGGCCTTGGCTGCGATCAGATGTCCCCCCCTGCTTTGAACAGTGGCCTGGATGCTGGAATTCTAACTGAGAAGCAAGAGTGGAAAGATTTCAAGGAGATGCTGTGCCCAGAGAAGCACTACAATGGCAGTGGGGGCCCTAAAGTGCACAGTGGGGGCCTTTTTCAGCATGTGGAAAATGGCTCAGTGTTGGATTCAGATAGAGAGCATCCAGGGCTTGAACCGGGTGCTTTAAGTGGCCTGGAGAATTCTGTAGCATTCCCTTTCTTCAAAACGCACAGCTGTCCACTCAATGAGCAGCCGAGCAGAACCGAAGCTGACTTTGGGGAGCCCCCCAACATGGAAAATGAACCAGAACAGGCCGTTAACTTCTCCCAGGCATTGGTGGAGTTCACCAGCAGCGGGACTCTCTTCTCCAGCCTCTCTGAAAGCCTTGGGAGCTCTGATTCAGGCTCTGCGTTCACCCAGAACCTCCCTGCCCTCCCAACGATGGTCACGTTCGACATTGTCGATGTGGAGCAAGAAGGCGAAGGGGAGTGCGAGCAGCACCTGGGGATGAACACTGATGAGGACATCGCTGCATCCTTTGAGGCCTTTGACGATAGCTACGCTGCAAAAGAATCCTTCGCCGAATGTGACGAGAGAATGTTTCCTGGGTGCTTCCAGAGCTCTTTCCAAAGCTGCAACTGGGGTGTCACCAGCCTTCCCCGGCGCATGAGGCTTCAGGAGATGAGTCCTCCCATGCCAGAGCCTCTCTCCAGCTGCAGGAGGAGCAGGTCCCTTGACACTGAGAGCTTGGAGTTTGAGCTGGCTAGCTTGCAACTCTCCAAGGGTGGTTTCAAGCCTTTTGACCTCTGGTCTCGATGGAGTGGCTGCAGGAAGGATCCTGTGTCTCCTGGTCTAGATGCAGACCGTGAAAATGCTCTGGGCTCTCCAGAAGGAAAGGAAGGAAGTGATGCTGCTGTCTTTCCTTGGGCAGAGCTGCAGCAGAATGTATCATGCAGGGAGGATTTTCCCTCGCAAGGCGTGAAACCGTGGGACTGTGACCTGAGCACCCCAGCCTTCCAGAGCACATGGGGTGCATCGGAACAGCCAGGTATGGAAGCACCTTGCATGCCCCTGGTGCAGGAATCCGCCAAGGAGTCTGGTGGGAAACCTCGCGCAGATGGGGCCAGCGATCCGGCACCGATGGCAACCAGACCAATGGCCAGGCCATCCAATTTGCCTCTGCAGACTCCTGCTGTGCCCCAGGAGGTGTGTGCCTCCCACAGGCCTGGTGGGGACAGCGCAGGTAAAAAACTTGCTTGGGTCCTTCCTTTGGGAGAGAAGGGGGCTGACCTGCTCCCGGACCCCAGCTTCACCCATTCCCCCGACAAGCCAGCAATGTGCAAACCTGCAGGTGTGACACAAGGAATGTCCCAGCTTCACAGCAAGCAGTGCTGAGACCTTCTGATGGCAAGGCTGAGCGTCGTGGGAGCGCCGACTCTCTGATCTGCAGAAAGGGAAAGCCCCCACGTTGGAGGTGGCTGCTTGTGCTGCCAGCTGTTGGAACACCGCGATGAATGTAACAGTAGCCAAATAGCTTGCAGGAGAGGGTTAAAGGAGGATTAGGGTGGGTTTGGTTCCCTAGGGCCTGCAGGGAGACTTGGAACATTACAGATGGTTAACTTTGATTTGAAATTGGGTGGTGGTGGTAGTAACCAATTCTTTCATTAGTGGTGGGTAAGGCAGAGTGTGCCTGATAGGACTTCTGTTATAACTCATCACTGCTTGATGGTGCTTCTTGTTGGGTTGATGCTGAATTGCACTTCCATAGTGTGAACCACTGTTAATCCTGAACACAATAGAGGGGAAAGGTGCCAACACCTTGGCTTGGAGATATTCAGATATGATGTAAGAGAGCTCTGGAATGTCCAGCTTGCCCTTTAGTTAAAATCAGAAAAAAACAATTTCTTAAAACCGACTAACTGGGTGCTTTTTAACAAAAAACGAGTGGTTGTAACAACTTTAAGAAATGGGATGGTTTGCTGGTGGTAAAAAGAAAAAACTATTTAATAAACGTTCTGTGTTTTTGACAGCACAACCCTATTGTGCATTCCTTCTCTGGAAGCATGCCCCACTGAGTTCAGTGGGGCTTGCTCTCAGCTAGGGGTGCATTGGTTTGCAGCCTTGTAGTGCAGTCATGTGCAGATCTACTTAGAAGTAAGTGCCACCCTTTTCCAAAGGGGGGGCGCTACTTGCAAGCAGTTGTGCATGCAGAGCCATCTGTATCAGGTGCAAAGTGTGTTGCCTGCCAGGGGTGGGTGGGTGAGAGTGGCAAAGCATTGGGCATGTGGTTCTAATGAGGCAAAGTTTGGCCAGGGGAAAAGAAGTACTAGGAAGACATTTAAAAATTTGGCGTATTTTATGGATGCTGTCAGTATGGAGTGGCACCCAAGTGACTGCAGAGCTGCAGACTTCGAATAGATATGGTGTGTGTGTGTGTGCTTTAAGCTAAAAGCAGCAAACTCTGTTTCAAACTGTATCCCTTTTTAAAGATTTGAATCCCATTATTTCCTTATGACTAAATCTCACTCAGTGGGATGTCCAATGAAATGAATTCTCCTGTGTGCCCCCAGAACAGAGCCTCCCCCCCCCCAAAAAATAATTTACTCTTGAATACTTGGGTTCTAATGCAAATCTGGGCAAGCGTATTCACCATACTGTGGTTTAACTGGCTTGTGTAATGCAAGGCTGGCGTTCTGTTGTTTGTAAATAAACGATATCAAGGATGGGGAAACTGTGGCTCCCCAGGTGTGGCTGGGCTACAGCTCCCAGCACCCCTGACCATTGGCCATGCTAGGGCTAATGGGAGCTGGCTGTCTGGAGCATAGCTGTCAACTTTTCCCTTTTCTTGCAAGGAATCCTATTTGAAATAAGGGAATTTCCCTTTAAAAAAAAGGAAACGTGGACAGCTATGGTCTGGAGGGAGCTATATGATGGGCTTCTGCTTATAGATGCTATGTTGCAAGGCCAAATGTAGCCTTCATTGGAAAATCTGTTTCCTCTCTTCCATGCAGGGCTGGCCCAAGAAGTTGATTGGAAAATCCAAATCTTTCCACACATGCAAACAGATGCTACTGTTTAATCAGCCAGAAAGGTCTCCATCAAAACTCCACTTGAAGGGACCTTGTGAAAGCATGTTGGAGCTGTTGCTGGGGATGTACAGGAGGGCTTCTTGGTGGATTGAGCCCCAGGAATCAATTCTGTTCACCTCTTTCTCAGCTGCCCCTTATGGGATTGCAACATCTATTGCTTGAGGTGGACATAAGAAGAGCCCCTGTTGGATCAGGCATATCTAGTTCAGCTTAGTTTTTCTAACTGTGGCCCATTAAATGCTTCCAGGAAGGCGGCAAGCAGGGCTTGAAGGAAACAGACCGCCCCCCCCCCTTGATCAACTTGCCTTGTGAGAAACCTGCCATGGCCTTCTACCCAGAAGTGATATTTCTGAAAGGTAAGGCTGGCAGTAGAGGAGGGTCCTCAGAAATGCATGAAACTAGCACTAATCTGTCTAGTCGAATCTGGTCAACTCTTGACTAGCAGAAGCTGTCCAGGGATTCAAATTTGGGGGGGGGGTCTTCAAAGCCCACTATGCAAGGGGCCTTTTTTGGTTGCAGGGGGAGGAGATGCAAGTACCAAAGACTGGGGTGTCCTATATTGGAGGTGGGGAATCTGGCTCTCTGGATGTTGCTGGATTCCCATCAGCCCCAACCAGCATGGGAGCTGTGATTTGTCTTCTGGTCCAGGAACACCTGGAGAGCCACAGGTTCCCCTCCCCTGCTGCACATGCAGAGCAAATGTTCTGCTGCTAAGGCGGGCCTTGACCTCTTGTTAATTTGCTCTGGAAGAGTCATATCTGGCATGGTAGCTTTTATAGGGGAAATCATTTTGAAAGATGTGGTGCACAACTTGCTGCTTTGCTCAAGGAGTGCCCATACCTGCCAGTGTTTGTTAGCTAATAAATCAGAGAAGAAGACCAGCAAGAGGAAAATCCTACATTAAAGCCAAGTCCCTTGAAGCTGCTGTCAGTACAAGGGCAACTTCAGAGGAAGGGCCCTACCTCACTGCTTTGCATTCAAAAGATCCCAGGTTCATTCCTCAGTGGCACCTGCAGGTAGGGCTGGAAAGGGTTTCTGCCTGAAACCTTGGACAAATGCTGCCAGTCAGTGTAGACAGCACTGAGCTAGATTGGCAAAATGTTCTGATTTGGTATGAAGCAGTTTCTTATATTCTATCTTCCCTTCCCTATCTTCCTTTCTTTTTTTAGCAGTGAGTATGTAAATACTATGTAGTAAGACTCTATTATTATTATTTTTAAAAAAACACCTCTGACCAGCCTCTTATGAAAGATTAATCTTATTTCCTGCTGTAGCTCAGAGCCAGCCAAAGAGAGTGAGGAACCTGAGGTGGAAAATCCAAATGGTTTATGCATACCTTAAACTAATTAAGATAGCATCAAGAAGTTTTCTTGCACTGGGCTCTTTCTGTTCCTTTGTGGGGCTCTTCATGTTCATTCCAGCAGGGCTCAGCTGGGAGAGTGTTGATGTACTTACCCAAAGGCCAGATCTGTCTCTGCCTATAGTACTTCATGGCACAACAAATCTCCTTTCTGTTCATCATCCTCCTCCAAAGGAGGATTAGCCATGTGAGATGGGTTGCCAGGTTTTTGCCTTTCTGTTATCTCATGTGGCTAAACATCCCCTGAAGTTCAGAGGGGGCTAAGCACATGGCAAAAGGGTGTGTGTGGAGTTCTGAGCTAGCCAAGATTTCCCCCCTCAATTGAGAACTACATGCCGACCTTTTCCACGTACATCACCCACTATGAAGGATGCTTCCTCGCGTGAGAGAACCTAGGCAACTGATAGCCCACCCTGTCCCAAATGCTAGTGCAGAGGTGCTCTGACAAGACAGAGAGTGCATGCTCTCCTGCTGGGAGTGCATGCATGCCAGCACGTTGAGCTGCATGCTAGCAAATCAGTTCTGTCCTGCTTTCTTTGCCTGGAGTGGCACCTGGCCGGAACTTCTTGTCTTGTGATTCTATGTAATGTGTAGACTAGCTTGCAGCCTGCTCATCACTCCTGCCTTCACTAAGCAACTGAATTAACATCAAACCCAAATCCTCCTTTGCTTTCAGTAGAAAGCGCAGTCAGCTGAATGTTCTGTGAACTGGTGTCAGACCTTTGTTCTCAGTACACATGGGGCAGGTTGAGGGTGGGGCTTGCACCCACACCCCTGCACCTCTGAAGCTTTAGCTTTCAAGTGTTCAGGGGACTTAGGAAACAAGCTGCAGAGCAGTTGTGGATGAGGTCCTTCTCCTCAAGCTCTTGATTTGACAAAGAATCCCTCCTGTGGGATGGAATGTAAACATTTGCTTAAAAGATAAGTATCTGGGCAAGACAGGGACACTGGGAACCAAATGTCCAGATTCGCAAATCCACCCATGTTAGATTGCATAGATCTTTTAGGCTTGGATGTCTGCCTGATTAATGGCCCCATTGACCCAAACACAACCAATTGGCCATGCAAAGTAACTCACCGGGGGTCTAACAAGCCTCCATGTTTTGGTATCTGTGTGGGACTGCCAGTGAAGGAGCCTTGTCAAGCAGATGCCAAGCTGCTGGGCCTGTCTCATTTTGCCTCTGTTCTGAATTGCTACCGCTCACAAACTAGAACTATTAATGACCACACTGTATCGCACACAGGTTTTCACTGTGGCCTGCCATGGCCAAGTTTTCAATGTGTTTTGGGTTAGGTTGGAGGCATGGCAGGTCCCCCCGCCCCCATTTTCCTTTTAAACACATCACCAAAGACATCTTGTGAAGTTTGTTGTCAAATGGTGTAACTCTTGTTGATAATGTATTTGTGTAAAAAAAACAAAAAACCAACAACTCTGTGCTAATAAGAATGTTCTTCTACAAATGTGTGTGTAAGCATTTTGGTTTTTACATATTTAATGGGGGAATTTTAAAAAAGAAAAGAAAAACATTTTTATACAAGTGTGTACAACAGTTTGACTCTGCCTTGGTAATTTGACCTGTTTGTAAAGGATTTTTCAATCTTCGTACTATATAACCTTTCCTCTGTCTCTTTTTAAAATTACCATCTTATCTGATTTGGTCTGTGGCTAAAAACAATGATTTGGCACACAGAAATGACAGCAGGACAATGGGGTTGCAGAAGCATGAAAGGTTGGCTGCTTGTTCGTCTTTCTCTCTTCCTATGGTCTTGTTTTTTGGATTCTTGGCCAATGGTAGAAGTACCTGCTTTGCATTCAGAAGGTCTTGGGTTCCCTTCCCATATCTTCACTTAGGGCTGGGAAAGATGCTTGCCTGAAACTGCAGAGCCACTGCTTGTCAGTGTAGAGAATGCTAAGCTAGATGGACCATCGTCTGACTCAGGGTAAGGCATCTTCCTGACTTGAAAGACGTAGAACAGGGTGGCCAACCTGTGGCCCTCCAGATATTGTTGGACTACTGTCTCCATCATCCCTAACCAAACTGGCTGGGGCTGATGGGAGTCCGGCAACATCTCTGGAGAGCCATCGACTCCCCACTCCTGACCTAGAATAAGGTTATCGGACATCCCCGTTTCCTGGGGACAGTCTCCAAATTTACAAATCAGTCCCCATTGAAGTTGAAAAGTGTCCCCAGACTCATTGGAAAAAATCTGGTAACCTTAACCTATAAGGTAGGGAAGGTTGACTTCAGTAGTGAAGCTAACTGTATTTTAGAATTATTTATGCAGAATGTGGTAGGATCTTGGATATGGGTCATGTTTTAGACTTTTTCCCCACACTAAAGGGGGGGGAACCCTCACTGCACATCAAAAATTAGTTTTGAGGGGAAATGTTTAGCATGGCCTTTTTTCATGGCTAGTTCACCATGAAGATTTTAAGTTGGGGAACATTCAGAAATTGGACCTCCCCAAGACAGTCTAAAGCAGTCCAATTTAGAATTATGCCAGCTCATCTTGCACCCCTCAGTAATGTATCAGATGGCTCTAAGGAAAGAAATAAAAGGCCATGATGATTTGTGTCTATGGCTATAACCCAGAACATTGCCCACTGTAGCCCCTTCACTAATACTGTTGTCTTCCTAAGACTAAGAATAGCTTTGCCAAGGAAGACATTCAGTAGTCCAATGAGTAGATGAAAGTCTGTACAATCAAAGCTTGAATATTTGGCTGCAATCCAAAGAGGTGAAATGCATCCAAAAGAGAGCACTGTGTACAAATACATAGCTTTGACTTTTAATTTTTAATAGAACTGTTTCCCCAATTGTTGAAGAGGCAAGCTACTATCCATGGTAAAAAGCTCTTTTTCTCTCCAGTCATTGGAACTGTTGCTTGATGAGTAAAGACTGATTGTTTGCAGAGTTCTGCACTGTGATTGCCTACAATATCTGTTGATGCTCATTTGAGGCTGGTTCTTTTTCTCCCCATGAAGCATAATGTTTTTATAACAAGAGGTCCAGAATCTTCATGAGTGATTCTAGTAGGAATTGTTGGGTGGTGTGGGACTGCTTTGGAGAGGCTTCTTTTCAGGTTTTGCAATCTTGTGCAGTTCCATTAAGAATGGAAGTATCTTTGGTTTCCTTTGGATGGCATTGGGTTCAAGCCAAGGAATACTGGGATTCAAGCTGGGATTCCTGTTGCAATGGGGCAACAATTGGTTGGTTAGTGTTAAGTGGTTGGGCGTGGAGATAGCATTGGTACTATTACTAGAGGAATAGGCAACATGAATTCACATGCTCTAAACCACTGATATTCAACTGGTGGGTCGGGACCCACTAGTGCATTGTGTCCTGCTCCAACGTGGGTTGCAACAGGAGAACTACCACCATGCAAACATATGATGAAAAATTAAGAAACTGGTCCCGGAATGCATATGCAGGTTAAAAGTGGATCTAAAAAAGGTTGAAGATACCTGCTCCAACCCATGCTGACTTCTAGTCTAGTGTGATCTAGGGTTGGTTAGGGGTGGATTTGCTTTACAGTCCATTAGCATGTGTTTAAAACTACAGGACTTCAGGATGTCTTGCCAGATAAAGCATAACTAAGCTGTGCTAAGTGATCCTGTGGATGCTTAAGAATTTAAGAAGTCATTTGCTGGGATCATATTGAGCTCCAGCTAAGTCCAGCATATTTGTGAAAGTCCCAACAATCAGCAGGCGGCAGATGGTCCAGTTCTTACCTCCCTCCAGATTAAGAATAAGTGGACAGTTGTTACAGTGGAGGGAAGGAAGATGTGGAATCTCCCCACAACCTGTACCGAGACCAGTTCCTTTTTTTAACTTGGTCAGAAGCGATTTATAGTTAGGGCGGTGAGCAGTGAGTTTGCAGATCATACCTTGTTATTTTAATGTTGTGAACGTCCAAATGGGTAGGAAAGAGCCCTGAAAGGGTTGCTTTGCAAATGGGGTGAAAGAGCAACAAAACAGCAAGTTAAGATTCAGTGTGGGTGTAAAGTGATGTATACTGGAGCAAATAAATCCTAATGTTCTACACATGCTGAGGGGATTAAGAACAGGTAATCAGGAAAGATATTTAGGGTGAATGATGAATATATAGATCAATGAAAACATCAAACCAGTATGAGGTAGCTGGGGGGAAAGGGAAACTCCTTGCTAGGGATTATTAGGAAAAGGATTGAAAAATAAAAGCTACAGTAGTATAATGCCCTTATACAAATCTATGCTGTGGCCATGCATACAATGCAGTGTATGGTTATAGTCAGTGAATCTCAAAAAGAAGACAGGGCAACCAAAAGCAACTGGAAAGTGGAGGACCTTCCAGTTAAGTTAAAATGTGGCCTTTTTTTAAAGGAAGAAAGAAGTGACTAAATACTATAATCGAAGAAGAAGAAAAACCTTGCCTGAGAGTAAGCCCTACTGAATTCAGTAGGGGTTACTTCTAATGGAACATGATTAGGATTGTACTGTAAGGCACAGAATGATGGGATGCTTAAATTGTACAGGTGTTTCTCCCTCCTTTGTAACACCAGAAGGGATCATCAAAAAAAAAACCCAACATTGATTAGTGGTAGATTCAGAAGACAAGAGTTTCTTCATTGCGTGCATAATGCAACTTACAGAATTGGCTGCCTTAGGATTCATTTATTTTATTCTATTCCATGTATGTCCCTTCTTTCCTCCATAGAGCTTACTGTGGCATACATGTTTCTCCCTCCCCCCTAATGCTACATATATAATGCAGGTCAGATTACCAGGTGCTGTGCCTACACTGCACATCCGAGATTTATCTATTTTTCTATAGGTTTCATTGTTGTTGTATACATTCATGGAAAATTTTTATGGGCTGTTCTTTTTACTGTCTATTTTTAAAGAAAGGTGCAATTCTCAGTTTTGAAAGGGGGGGAAGCATTGGCTACTGCTTATACATGTGCAAAACAGTGGCGGGGGCGCAGCATGCTGTTCAGAGGTCATTGCTGGACTATAAACTGACAGCCATCTTGGAAGATTTTAAGTCCCCCTACCTTTTTCATTCACATATACCCCTTGCTTTTCTGGGCTCTAATATGCATTTAATAACTTTTTGTAACCCTTGTCGAATACTGTTTTGTGGTGTTCTCTCTGTGTGTGTGTCTTTATTTCTGCTTTAATCTGTAAAGGGTGTCCCATTTTTTTCTTGCAGGTCATCTTGGTTGCTACTTAAAGCTAATAAACTTGCGTATTCCCCCCCTCCCCTTCCTTTTGGTGAAAACTTGATCCACAGTTAGGATGGTTCTCCCCTAGATTTACATTAACAGAAAAACCGGAAATGCTAAATGCCGTGAAATGTTTTCTCTGTTGAATAAGGTAGCCAAGTTCCTTTTCCATTTTTTTCTGGCTGGTCCTTTTTAGTAAACTATGCCTCCTTGAGTTAGCTACAGCCTTTCATTCCACATTCATTGGCAAGAATGTGGATTGACACCATGCTTTGTTATGGGGGGGATTTGGATGAAACTTAAAACACCTGAGTCTTCTTCTTTCCCTCAAAGATAAGAGGACTGGTTCTAATAAGTAAAAATCAAATGCATTCCAATAGTACTACTTTTCTTTGGAAGGAGATAACTGCAAATTCCTCATATGGCCTTGTATCAGTTGAAGAACACTGTTCACATCTCAGTGTCAGTTCCTGCCATTATCTGGTCTTTATTGCACCACCTTCAGCCTTGTGGGATATACTTTTGCTTTTCACTGAGGACCAGCAGCTGAAGTCAGGTACCACTGAACCCAGGAATTTTGCTTTGAAGTGCAAAACCAAGTGGAGCTCACAGTCCTTCCATACAGAAATGCACTCCTAGCTACCCCCAAGCTTTCTAACATTTCTGCAGTACCATTTAAGGCAGGGAGTAGAGTTGTTCTGTTGCTGCTATTCTTAACCAGTTGGGAGTCAGAAATCCTTGAGATCTCCCAGCAGATGCAGATCCACCTTCTGTCTACCCCAGCCATGAAAGTATGCAATGCAGGGCAAATAGTGATGCAGCGTTCGAAGGATGACAGTGTATATTTCCTGCCAGTAGGTTTTGATAAACCTGTCCTGCAGCTTCTCAGGCATAACTGGGGACAGACTAACACTGATTGTTTTACAGCTGAGGTGGTTTTATCTCCAGGGCCAATATGGTTTTTGTAATGCTTGTGCAACCAGTAATGCATCTCTGCTTTTTTGCAAGTGAGGAATATAGTTCTCTATATATTCCCCCCTTAAAAAAACAAGCCCAACCCTATCTGTTGCACAAACGGAAGAAGGAGATTGAGGACTGTCAGACTGGCTGATGAAACTACCTCTTAGCCGCAAAGCTGGGTTATACTATGAAGAACCCAGCTGTAACATCAGTCTTCACCTTTCACAATGCTTGGATACTCCTGCACTGACTGAAGATGGGTGCAGTAACATATGGGGTTCCAACCACTTGGCCTTGCCTCTCCGTATCCTTGTGCACCTATTAATACTTCCAGGGTCATGCCTGGAGACTGATGCATCACTGTTTTGCAGAGCATTTGCTAAGTGTATGTCTTGTCATTGCGCGTTTTCCTACAGGACCCTCAGTGTGGGGCATTGCTTCTCCCAGTGTTTTTGAGGTGTCTCTTACCAGTTTCAGTTTTCCTGCTTCAGGTTACCTAAAGTGAGAGAGAAGGCGCACATTCATAACTGAGAATGGCAGGAATTGGAAATATTTGTAAGAGGGCCCCCCCTTTCCTACCCCAAAAAGGGAGTTGGTATCTGCTTTGTAAAGCTGTGAAGATAATCTCCCTATTTTGGGGGTGGGGAATAATTTGATAGTTCACTTGGTGCTCATTTTCCAAAATAAGTTATAAGAACTGGTCTGCCATGCTGGTTTGCTAAAAATGGCTCAAAGCTCACCCCTGCTGCCACCTCTGTAGGTGACTACCTTCAGTTATTCACTCTTGACTGGCTCTTAATCTGTGATGAGTGGATAAGAACACTGATCTACTTTACAGAGTTGCACACCCTCACTGTGAAGAACAGAGAGTGGTTTTCATCCTTGCTGCAACACTGGGCTAGGAGGAGAAACCTCCCACCCCAGAGCTGTCATGGGGATGAAAAACATTGACTTAACTTTGTAAGATCTGCTCTTTTGCCTGTTTTCTAAAGTGCTAAGACCTAAAAATATTGCTGTGCCAGAAGAGGATAAGCCCCCTTTCCTAGGTAAATGGAGGTCCAAAGGGAGAGGCTAGGCCCCTGGTTTTTGCAAAGGGCTGGTGAGCCACTGGAAGTAGCTTCATGGGCTGGATACAGGCCGTGTGTGCTTTGCACCCATGTTATGGGAATTAGTGACATAATGTCTGTAAGATGCTTTAAATTACTGAAGCACTAGAATTGTATACTAAGTGTTCCTCCTAAGCCTTGGTAGGCTTAAACATTCCATTGTAGTACTGTATTATTGGGGCTGGTCTTGGTCAATGGCTAATGTTGCTGTTTTGGTACAGGGTTTACATGTAAAGGCTTGAGAGGGAAGTGATTTTATGTACCCTAATCCAGAGAAGAAGATGCACACATGGATCTCCAAATTAGGGAATGTGGCCATAAGGCAAATCCAGATGTCCACTCTGCTGCTTTCAGTAGGATCCCCACATAGCTGGATCGGGGGGGGGGGACTATATAGAGCAGTGGTGGAATCCTGTGTCCCTCCAGGTGTTGTTGGACTCCCAATCCACATCAGCCCGACCAGCATGGACAATGGACAGGGATGGTGAGAACTAAAGTCTAATGGAGATTCAAGATTACCCACGTCCTGAGTTAATTGGTGACTTAGGATGCATAGGCCCAGTTTTACTTCTTACCATAGAACTTTGAAACCGTTCCTCGTGAAGGCAGTAGGATTTATCACAAGTAAGTGGTTTCAGGTTTTCAGCCTCTTATTTAAACACTGCCAGATACTCATTTATGCGGTTTGATTTAAACAAACTGTCACTCCATTATCCTCCATTGCTGTGTCAGCTGGTTTATGTTTTTGCTGAAGTTTCATTAATATTGGTTTATTTTATTTTCATTTTATCTTCAAGTTTTTAATGTGTTTTTCTTTGTTTTGCAATGTATGCCCTCCTTGCTGAAGTCTAATAAATAAATCTGAGGGTTTTTAAAGAGACCATCCTATTTCATTAGTGTCCTTTGATTTATTTCTTTTTACGGGAGCTTCTTCCTTGCTGATGCCATGGTCATAATCTTAACCAAAGAGGAAGAAATAGGAGAACAAAACAGTTTGCAATACGTCTTCCTATCAGCATTCACTAACCTGGTGCCCTCCAGATGTTTTGGGACTGCTCCAATAGGCAGAGTCTCAGTGCTAGTGCATGCCACAAAGAATCGTAAAAATATTGGCAATGCAATAAAAACATACACTGAACAATTGCACATACAAGATCAGCTCAAACATTTGCATATATAAAAGCAAACATATATGGAAATAACACATCAAATCACACTACAAATAAGATAGTATCTGGGATTTTAAAAAATCACTTAGAAGAATGTCTTCAACAGGTGTTGAAGGGACAAGGTGCCTGTCTGATGTATAAAGTGAGGGAGTTTCAAAGGGTAGTTGCCACCATAGAGCCTGATTCCTGTATGGAACACTCCTTTTGAGAAGATGGTACCTGCAGGATGCTCCTCCTAGAATCATAGAGATGGAGGGGACAACGAGAGTCATCTAGTCCGACACCCTGCAGTGCAGGAATCTTTTTGCCCAACTTGGGGCTTGAACCCACGACTGAGATTACCAATCTCGTGCTCTGCTGACTGAGCTAGCCCTCTCCTGCAGAACACAGCAATCAGTTGGGTTATGTAGAGAATAGGACCACCTTTCAGATATTCTTTTCCTGAGCTGTACAGGGCTTTGCACACCTCAACTAGCACCTTGAACTTAACCCAGTAGCTGAATGTCAGTCAGTGCAGTAGTAGCGTAGGATGGTGGTTATCCCACCATCAGTGAACAGTTGAACTGCCATATCTTACAGTAGTTTCATCTTCTGGCTCTGCCCCTCATAATCCACATTTCGGTTATCCCACCTGGCAGCTACCAGAGCATGGACAACAGTGGTCATGTTATCTCAGTCCAGAAATGGTTGTAGCTATTTTACTTTAAAAAAACTGGTAAAAAGCACTCCTAGCCACTGAAGTCACTGGACCTCTAGGAATCCAGACTATGAACCTTCTCGTTTAGGGAGAGTATGATCAGCACCTCTGCCTTCCCGGGATTCATTGTTAGTTTATTGGTCTTCCAGCTCACTATAGATTTCAGGCACCAGTTCAGGGCTACAGCTGCAGTGCTACAGAGAAACAGATCTGGGTCTAGTGAGCTAATGTACACACAAACCGCTTGGAATGCATGAAAGCAGTAACTGGCTTATAAAATGTATATAGGCTCTTGGTCTTGAACAAGTCACCAGGCTTTTGCACTCAGACTTCACTGAACCATGGAAGGCCAGCAACAACCCTATGCATTACTTGAACAGTCTCCCTCCCCACTTGAAATGAATGGTGTCACTGGGATGTCACAGGTGCACACAGCAAATGTGATGCTCCCAACCAGGCTAGAAATTTTATTTCTTAAAAAAATCTGGGTAAACAGTTGCACATGTGTATGTACCTTTGTAATGCTGTGTGCAGCATTTTCCATTTTGAGTAGCATCAGACCCTAGAAGTGTGTGTGTGCTTTGCAGGGAGGGAGGAGCTGACTGTTATTGATTTGAACATGAAAGCTAGAACTAAGCCAAGTGTGTGTTTGGCCATATGCACCAAAAAAAATCAGACTGGGGTGGGGGCTATGACATCCACACCAAGCTCCCATTGCAACAGTATAAACAGTATACACTCCTGTATTATAAGAACATTAGGAAAGCCTGCAGGATAAGGCCAGTGGTCCATACAGTGGCTGAACAGTTGTCTGTGGAAAACTCTCAAGCAGAACCAAAGCACAGAAGCACTCTCCCCTCCTGTGGTTCCCCGCAACTGGTATGTGGAAGCATTGCAGGCAGAGTATAGCCATCAATAGCTCTCCATGAATTTTATCTAATTCTCTTTTAAAGCCATTTAGGTTGTTGGCCATCACTGCCTCCTGTGGGAGTGGGTGCCATAGTTTAACTGTGATGCATAAAGGACTGACTTCCCTCTGTGCTGAATCTTCCAATGTCCAGCCTCTTTTCATGGCCACAAGTTCTAATGTTGCAAGAGAGGAAGGAAAACTTTTCTCTGTCCACTTTCTCCATGCCATGCATAATTTTTTAAACCTATATCATGTCACCTCTTACTCGCCTAAAGTCCCCAATACTGCAGCCTTTCTTCATAGGTGACTCACTCCACCCCCCTTGATCATATTGATTTCCCTTTTCTGAACCTTGCGATCACACTGCTGAGTTTAAGCAACTCTCTTTTTACAGGGTTTAGAATATGAGCCTCTGTTTTTGGCCGCAAGTGGATTTATTGAGGCAGTTGATGCTGCTGAGAGGACACCAGATGTGTGTGCAGTGGCTGGTTCCAGGTAAAAAACACAGATTAGCAGATGCTCTTGGCTTCCCAGCTGTTTTATTCTTACTGAACATCATCTGGGAGTGGGTGTTGTAATCAACTAAAAGAAAAAAGCTTAATTCCATTCCAACCCCTTAAAAAAAAAAAGCCTTCTAAGCTTAGCTTGGCTATTCCTGCTATTTCGGATGCTCAGGCATGGCTGCTGGTACTTACAGAGTCAAAGCTGCATCAGCCACACACAGAAGAAATACCAGGCTTGGAGGAGTTTTGCAGAAGTACAAAACATATTGAGAAGAAAAAACGTCTGGAGGGGGAACCCCCAAAGTAGCCGAATGAGCAAGGGAGGCTGGTCCATTAGGGCGAATGGGGCATCCATCCATTCATTCATTTCCTAACAATTGTACACTGCTTGTAAAAACAAGCAAACCTGAAAACTGTTTACAAAAAAGATAAAACAATCAGTAAGAATAATTAACAACAACAATTTAAGACTTCCAAAATGTTATTTTTTAAAAAAAATACCCTAAAATAGATTAAAGCTCACACCAACTTTCTAATCATCTGGGTAGCCTTATCTAAACAAAAATGCTTTTATCAGGCACCAAAAGGTATACAGTGAAGCTGCCTGCCAGATATCAATAGGCAGGGAGTTCCAAAGTGTAGGTGCTGCCACATTAAAAGATTGAGTTCTTACAAATGTAGAAAGAGTATTATGTGGCACCTGTAACAGTGCCAGTTCCACTGATCAAAACAGCAGAGTGGGCATATTATGGGGGTAATGCAATCTCTTAGGTAAAATGCTCCTACTGCAGAATTCACAAAAAATACATTTCCTAACACCTCAAATTTGGCCATGTAGCAAACTGGCAAGTAGTGCAGATCTTTGAGCATGTGTTACATGTTGACAAGGCCTCACTTCTGTCAGCGACTGTGCTGCAGCATTCTGTACTAACTGCAAATTCCAGATCAAGCTCAAGGGAAGCCCCTCAGATAGCATATTGCAGTAATTCAATCTTGAAGCAACCATGTCATGAAGTGGGCATTGACCTATCAACTTTAGCCTGGCCTCAGCTAGCTCCCACCAGCCTGCCTTTTGCCTTACAACCAGTCAGGGTCCAGCTTCAGAATGGTGGGCGTGGAGACACTTCTTCAGGTATACTGGGCCGAGGCCGTTTAGGGCTTTAAAGGTCAGCACCAATATTGAATAGTTCTCAGAAATGTGCTGGGAGCCAATGTAAGTCTTTCAGGATCGGTGTTATATGGTCTTGGCGTAAACACATCAGTGCAGGATTATCTTTTTTATATATAACAATTCTAAAAAGCTTTGCTGTTTATGTACTTTCACAGTGATTCAGAGTCTTAATTGGGATGCAGTCTTAAACACCCAGTTATTGAAGAAGAGCAAGTCGCTCTGTACTTTGGAGGAACTTATGTCTGAATAAATATGCTGAGTTTCTTCAGAGTATGGATCTGACATTAAAGAATGTTTGCACTGCATAGTACAAAATCAACCTAATGACTGATTGTCCATCTGCAGAATTTTTTATATTCTGAGCCAGAGAAGAACTTCTCAGAGGAATTTGTAATACACCTGAGCCTTACAAGATCAGCAAAAACATATTTGGAACCAAGGTGATTCTGAACTTCAGCGGCATGGGTATATACACAAATAGCTGCCCAGCATGAAGGGGAAGGGCTGTCTCCCAGTGAAAATGCATTTGCTTTTTATGTACCGGTAGATAGTCCTCATTTCAGTTCCTGGCATTCCAGATACTGCTGGGAAGGGCTCCTGCCTGAAACCCTGAAGGGCTGCTGCCAGTCAGTGCAGACAATGCTGGGCTAGTTGGACCAATGGACTGACTTAATATAAGGAATCTCTGTATGTTCATAAAAGCCATCACTTTGAGGGTTTGTTATTATTGTTATTATTATTTCTAATTCATGTGGGGTGAGTAGTCATTTTAATTTAATATTTTAGGGTCCTCGTTCCAATCTCTCAGTTTCAGGGTTTCTCCAACAGTCATTTGCATAAAATGGCTTTCAGCCTTATCTGTTATGCAGATCTTAAAGAAAGCACAAAGAAATGACGATCAGGGTGTTTTTTCTGTCAGGTACCCAATTTATGAGCATAGAGGAAAAGCGTGGTGTCAGTATGATAAACAGTCCTTAAAATCACTATGGCCAAGCAAGTGTAACCCATTTTGACCCGACATCCCCTCAATTGGATCTGTGTAAAGCCATTAGCAAAGGCAGCACCTGTCACCAGGTCTTGAGAGAAAAGCTGAGATCCTCTCCTGTGGGGACCTGGGGGTCAGGTGGCAATGGAAGAGGTTGCTTGTGTGCCTTTAGGGAGCCATGACAGTGATATGCTATCCATCTTGCTGCATGATCTAATTAGGCCTAATTCAATTTAAGGAAGTGGCAGGAGGGCAGGGGCAAAACTAGAAAAAAGGCAGGAGGGAGGTATAAACAGACAAAGAGTGATTGGCGGGCAATTATGGCTTGGACAGAATGAAGGCTGAGATTAGGAGGGTAAGTGGCTGTAAAAATTAAGTGCAAAATTGAATTGGGTAGAGGCCCAACAGGGACAGCTTCTCTGCCCTCCCTTAAATTACAAGCGTGAAATGTCTTACACATACATGAAATGGTAGAAACCATTTCTTCTCACAAGTGAAGCAGAGCAAACTTTCTATGAGGCCTTGTTTAAAAAATGGTAGATTACCATGCACCACATCAAATTTCTTCAGAGCCTGGGTTTTGATCTGTTTGGTTTGGTTTGTTTGTTTATTCATGAGGAGTGTCTAGCGCTTCCCGGAAATTTGTAGAAACCTAAAAGCATTGTGTTTTTTAAATGGATAGTTAACTTGTAGGAGTTTGGACCTGTAATACCAAAAAACAGGTGAAGTTATGTCAAGGTCATATTTAGGTCTCCCATCTTGATTCAAAATGGCAGCCGACATCCAACCCCCACCCCCACCTTGGGAACTACCATGCTGAGTTTGGCAATGATATATCGAGATGTGTCTGAATCTGCAGAGGACAAACGGACAAACTACCTTTGAAAATGTAGTAGATTTCCAATTCTTAATTGCTTCCCTGCCTGTCTTTTTACGTGCATCCAACCCATGGGTAGGCCCTGGTTGTCTACTTGTTCATGCAGTGCATAGTTGAACTATAGATCTCACTCCCACAGGAAGCAGTGATGGCCATCATCTTGTGTGGCTTTAAGAAGAGGATTAGACAAATTCATGAAGGATAAGGCTATCAATGGCTACTAGCCATGATGGCTATGCTTTAGCTTCACTGTTATGTTCTGTATTCGGAAGCATTCAGAACCACAGAAGAGGAGAGTAGTCTTGCACTCAGGTCCTGCTTATGAATCTCCTGTTTGCAGCATTTGGTTGCCCACACTGAGAACAGCAAGCTGGACTAGATGGGCCATTGGCCTGAACCAGCAGGACTCTTCTTATATTAGGTTCCTTAATGCTGGGTACAACATTCAGGTAAGTAGCCGTGTTGGTCTGACACAGTCAAAATAAATAAATAAATTGTCCAGTAGCACCTTAGAGACCAACTAAGTTTGTTATGGGTATAAGCTTTCATGTGCATGCACACTTCTTCAGATACACTGAGACAGAAGTTGCCAGATCCTTCTATATAGTGGGATGGTTGGGTGGGGTTCTTCTGCTTGCTTTCTTCTGACACCGTTGACTCTTAGTCTCCTTTTCCTCTGCCCTGCCAGTCACAATAAACACCAGGCAGCACCACCCTCCACATCCCCCTACCTCTCTCCTCTTCCATCCAGGCAAGGAAGAGGTGTTGTCACGGTTCAAGGACACATTCCAAGCAGCCAAAGGGCTCAAGGAGGGTGGAGAGCAAAGCTGATGAATGGAGTGGGCTGGGAAGAGTGGTCTGGAGGGCTGGGCAAGAGGTCCCCCCAATGAAATGGTAGATATACACACATCTTTTACTATACTTAAAAAAAATAAAAATATTGAGAGCTTCTGCTACTGACAGTGCAATCCTATGCATGTCTATGCAGAAGGAAGTCCTATTGACTTCAGTAAGTCTTACTCCCAAGGATGCATAGGATTGCCAACTGAATTTATTATTTGGGCAGTCATTTATACAATTTATTTTGCAGTAGAATGTATTGACTTATGAGTCTGTGGCCACTGCAGTGGAACCAGCCACGCTGCCCTAAATCTACCTCTGCTTGCAGCTGCCCACCTCCCCCATTTGTAACTATTCAATAGCCAATCCAGCTCAAGGGGTCCAGGGTTGGTTTGTTTAGGAAAGGCTGCCCCACTGCATATTTCAAGGCAGTAGGCACCAACGCCTCACATAAATCAAGCATTAGCCACTCTCTGGACCCAACCAACCCCCCCCCCCCCACTTTACTGGACAGCCATAAGAGAGAGCAATCCAGGCTGCTTTGAACCACCTGGTTTCATAACTTTAATATAATTGTCTGTCTCACAATGAAACTGTGATCATTGCCCAAGAGCAAATCAACTTACAAAAATGACCTTTCATTCTCTGCCAGAGATTGATGTAATGGGAAATTATAACAGCCACGTAGATGCTGCTGTTATCTAATTAACTTGTGATGGATGCTCATTGTGGGAGTTATTTAAACTTGCTTCATGGAGGGACAGGTTCTGAGGTTCACAGCAGATGAAAAGCAAGAATTCTGGAGAACCATTTCAGTGGTGCAGAGAAGAAAAGGGTATGGTGGCTCACTGATAACATCAGGTTGCAGTGACCCAGGCTTTAGCTGTTTTCACAATACTTACGATATTAATTCACCAGAGCTTTAGGGTGGGGTGTAAGAGTTAAAAACGACAACAAAAGCCTTTCCAAAAAAAGGTCAACTGATGCAGTAAAAAGGTGTGGGGAACCCTTTCTCCTGTTTGGGGTGGGAGGTTGCATTTCTTCAGAGGCAATCTGCGAGGTGTTATGAAATGTATCACAAAGAGGTGATCAAACAAAGGATGCATAGACAAGAAAACTTTAATGCAAACTGTGCAGTGGGGAGTTTCTTGTAGCACAGAACAGAAATGAAAAGCACAATGCTGGAGAACAGACTTGAGCAGTTCCTGGTATGATCAGGCAAGAGGGTCTACATAGTGCAGGTTTCATGCAAATGATGGGCAGGGTTAAAGCCAACAACAGGCAGGAAAACTGCCCCCCCTTCTCTCTGCCCCCCTTCCTTCTCTCTTGCTCTTTCTTTTTTCATATTTATTCATCTATTAATAACAAAAGAAACAGAGCAGGGCATAAATATTTTTATGCCGGTTTTAATGCATGTACGAGTTTGGTTTTCTGCTTTAAAATGCTTTAAGTAACTTTAAGTTGCCATGGCAAAAAAAATTGTGACTAATAAATTTAATTAACTAATTAATTTAATTATGTTAGGTAAGAAACAATTTCTACAAAAGAAAACAAAAATATTATGAATGCCAAATTTCCTTGTATGGTATAGGCAGGGAATTTTGCACCTTTGAGTTTGAAGCATAATAAATAAAGTCCCCATGCAGAAGTGTTATGCATGTGAAACGACTAATTAGTTAACTTTTATCAGAAAGAAGTGGACCAAAATAAATCAAGAAGAAACAAGGCAGGTGGCATTCATAGAATCATGGAATTGTAGAGTTCGAAGGGACCCATTCTCATGCTTTGCTAAAGACTAAACTCCCTGTTTTATTTTGAAAACCCCAAAGGATGCTGAAGCAAAATGTCACAGAATAGCAAGCAAACATCTGAGTCCACCAGAACTCTTCATCACACTGGATGTTAAGCAAAGTGTAAGAGGAGGTGAGAGGGGAAAAGCCTGGCGTGGTGTTGTAGCCATAATTCTAAGCACTGGTGAAAAATTCACTTTTGCTGCATAGTCTTTTAAGAGGAGTAGCCAATGGTGGTTGGTGCCCATTGGGACTGGATGGGTGGAGGGCAGGGAGACCAATGGTAGGTGGAGCAACAGGCAGAGCCATCCTCCTGGATTAGTTGTAAGAAAGAAGACAGACAGGTGGGAGCTGGTTAAGGGCCGTCTGAGGTTGGTGGTGCAGGGCCCCATTTGCCCAAATGGGCCAACATCTACTGGGCACAGCTATAGGGGTGTGGCTGTAGAGGTTGCCAGGAAGAGCTCCTGCAGTTCAGGATTTGTCACTGCACTACTGCTGGTGCATTGCTCTGTTCACAAACACAGCAGGATTGTAGATCAGACCCACCACCTACTCACACCCCCTGATCCTAAGACCTCTAAATATCACCCAAATTCCTTGTGGTATTATTGTCCCACCTCTCCTTTGCTCAGCTTGCCCACTTAAGCTAGTAAGTCCAGTGACACGTAAAACATCACCTTTTGCTGGGATTTCTGCATTGCAAGGGGTTGGACCTGATTCCCCATTGGATCCCTTCTAACTCTAGAATTCTTTGTTTCTAAATGACAACAGTCCCCCAATAGATTAGTGTAAGCTGCACCATTCCCCACCTCCCACAAAGGTCCAAGTTATAGATATTCAATTACAGAGGCACAGAGATGGGGCAGGGAGGACGACAACCAAATCACATGTTGTGTTAGTCACATTTAAAAAGCCACGCTTAACCTGGCCGCTTTTATTTTGGAGACAAAGCAACCCAGGGCCATGATCTGGAATGTGTTCCTGGTTGGAATCAGCCCACATCCATTTTCTGCTTAAAAATTACCCCTTAGTTGTTTGCTATTGCCACAGATCATGGGGTGGGGGGTGGGGTGGGAGAGCTGTCCAATAGGAAGTTAATTTTCAGTAAAACGTGGCATGGTTGTACCAATTGGGAGGAAGTACCAGAATGAGGCCTTGCAGCTGTTTCTTCTCAAAAATGAAAGTGGCCAATTGAGCATGGTTATTTTAACATGTGTTTAACATCACATGCAGTTTGGTCCACAGAGGCAATAACAGAACAGAACGCACACCCTGCAACATATGCATGTTTGTAGCAGCCATAATTATGTCAGCTCTCTTGATTTCAAGTTCTCTAGCATACACTCCAACAGCAATACAAGATATAGTTCCTTGCAATTTCTCTAAGGAGCTCTTTTAGTGAATTCAGTAGGATTTCTAAGTATACATTGAGATTGCATTGCAAAGTCATTTGAGGAAAGTCTCCTTATACGTGATGGGCAGAATTAATGCACTGAAGTTTTTTAACCTGTCTGTGGTGATACCTGCAGTACTAGCCATAATGGTGATAACTCTTCCAGGAGATGCCCTTCATAAACCTTTACATCAAACCACAGAGGTGCAAAATTGAAATTGCCATAGCAACACTATCTGCCAGCATCTGATACTCCTTTCTCTTGAAAGCTGTTTGTTCCTTGCTGCCTCTAGAGGATGACAGTAAAAAAACCCAAAACCCTCAATGGCTTTCATGAGGAATTAAAATGCACAGCATTCTCTGGGTTTATTTTTAATCTCTTTATTTTTAGTGCACATCTAGGGCAACAGTCTCTTTTGTGCTTCAGATTTAAATAATAATAATGGAGGCATGCGCACGCACGCACACACACACACATGCACACACATTTGCAGGGTGGGCATAGGATGTGCAAACTATTCTGGATGACATTTTTGGTATGAGAATGGAAATGTTTGGGGGCAAGCTTAAATTCTTTGGTGGTAATGAAGATCCTATCTAGACATGGTCAGAGGCACCCCTGAGGCTGTTGGAGAACATCCACCAAAGGGTCAGAATGAAAATGTGACCTAAGGTTGGATGGGTCTTTGCACAATATGCAGAATTCATTCATCTCCTAAACCTTGGAGAATGTATTCCCAATTACCCAAGACTTACATTCCAACTTGGTTGACTTTTTTGACAGGAAATGTGTTGGTTGTGGCTAATACTAAAATCCCCCCTCCCCGCTCTCCCAGGCCTATTACATCTAGCAGTCAATGACCAATGCAATATGTGTTGGTTGCTAGGCATTCAAATAGCCCTGTGAGTGGGACAAGTAGAATGATGATTGACATCTTTAGGAGGGTAAGGGGGCAATTGCTCCCCTTTCCCATAATCCACAGATTCCCAGATGTCATTTAGAGGCTGCGGCAGGAGCAAAGGTGACATTCAGCCAAGTTTTACTCAGAGTAGACCCATTGAAGTAAATGGACATGACTGTCTATTAATTTCAATAGGCATACTCTGAATTGAATCCTACTGTGAATTTGTAGCCCTTGTAGAACCCAAGAAAAGAGGCAAAATATACATGTACTATACCAGTGTTTCCCAACCGGTGTGCCGCGGCACACTACTGTGCCGTGAGACACCGGCTGGTGTGCCGTGGGAGGGAGGCGGGCGAGTCGGGCGACGAGAGGCGGCGGCGGCGAGGATCCGCGTCGAGCCGGGGGCGGCTCCGCGGTGGTGGTGCCGAGCGGCGGGGCAGCTCGCGCAAAAGGGAGGAGCGCGAGACAGCGGAGGAGGAGGAGGCCGGCATGTCCGGGCAGCAGCAGCAACAGCAGCAGCAGCAACTCCCGGCGACGGCTCCTCCTCCGCCCGCTATCGCCGCCGCCGCCTCAGCTGCCCTCGCTCTGCTGCCTCCTCCCACCCCGGCAAGGGGAAGGAAAAAAACGTTCACTTTTGTGCGTGTCCCCCCCCCCACGTGACGCTGCGCGCTGACGTCACGGGGCGGGGCTTTAATGGTGGTGTGCCGCGAGATTTTTTTCCGGTAAGCAGGTGTGCCGTTGCCCAAAAACGTTTGGGAAACACTGTACTATACTATTCTGCTCATTTTTTAAAACATGAGAAATCTATTATTATTCTGAGTGCAGCTTCGACAAGGTAGTAGTGTACCTACTCTCCAAACTAGTTTGCAACAGAGGCAATGATGTTTCCAACTCTGATCTTATTTCATACAAGAAAGTGTAGACCTTGTAAGCATTAAAAAAAATTACCGTAGCAATGTAAACACAGAGAAAGTCCATTGATATTTTACTAATATTGTAGGAAGTGGGGTGGGGGCTGAAAGAATGGGGATTACACCAGCCCAGCAAAACAGTCCAGTCTTGTCATAACCCACTTTACTGCAGACAGGGGAAAGTACAGTGGTACCTCGGGTTACATACGCTTCAGGTTACATATGCTTCAGGTTACGGACTCCGCTAACCCAGAAATATTACCTCAGGTTAAAAACTTTGCTTCAGGATGAGAACAGAAATCTTGCTCTGGCGGCGCGGCAGCAGGAGAAGGCCCCATTAGCTAAAGTGGTGCCTCAGGTTAAGAACAGTTTCAAGTTAAGAACGGACCTCCAGAATGAATTAAGTATGTAACCAGAGGTACCACTGTAGTGTATTATGACCCTGCAGCACACTCCAGTATTGTTATCCAGTCTCCTGGCATATTGTTAGGGCTTTCTTTGTTTTTTAGGGAAATGCGAGTGGTGACTTTATAAAGTTGGTTGTAGCTGCAGAGCCAGTAATTAAGGGCTGAAAGCAGGTGAGCAAGTTGGGGAAATGCACTGAAAAATTATGGGATGGGTGATTAACAGGAAGACACGCGCACACACACCTTACAAGCAAATCAGGATGGCTGCTCATTGTCGTATAACTACTCTGCAGAAAATCCAATAAAATGCTCCGGATAAAGGCAGGATATGGTCTGACATTCTGTGTACGCAAATCAGGATGAATGCTTAATAAGCAGGTTGTCTGAAGGAGCCTTAAAACTCAGGAATCATCCAATGAAGCAAAACAGTGGGAGATTCAGAACAGACAAAAGGAAGTACCCCCCCCACACACAGCACATGGTTAATTTGTGGTATCTTCTGTGAAATCAGGCATATGCTTTGTATTCAAAAGATCCCAAGTTAAATATCTGGCAGTGCCAATACTTTATTTTTAAAAACTGAAATTAGTCCGTATTATGAACCCCAAAAAGAAATACGTTAAGGGGAAGCTTTCATTTCACAAAATTCCAACTTCTGCTTGGTGTTACGGTGACCCCTAGTGGCAACGTTACATTCCTGTCCCTGTCTCTGCTTCTTAGCTATTGTTAAATAATGAGCAAATAAAATCGAAAAACAAAAACATATTGGTCCATAATCGGGGAGCGAGCGAGACACTTCAGAATAAACAACTGAACAATAAATTTATTCGGATCAACCAAAAGATCAGAAAAGAGTGCACAATTTTTAGTTCTCAGGTACTCTGTAACAGACTATATGTTACACAAAACAGGGCTGGATGAAGGAGGAAGTATTTATTGATTTATTAAGGTATCTTTATACCACCCTTCACTGCAGCAGTCATAGAATCAGAGTATTGTAGATTTGTAGAGGGGACTTCAAGGGTCATCTAGTTCAACCCCCTACAATGCATGAGTCTCAATTGATTTGTTTTTTGTTTTTCCCCTCAACTAATTTGTTGATAGTGTTTTATAGACTGCAATCTGCTGTACTTGCATCTTGTCAGGTACGGTGACAACTTTCCCATTTATCAATGGTATCTGGGCAGTTTGCTCCACAGATATCTCATACACATGTATGCACATAGCTGTCAACTTTTCCCTTTTCTTGTGAGGAATCCTATTCAGAATAAGGGAATTTCCCCTTAAAAAAGGGAAACGTTGACAGCTATGTGTACGCAAACCATTGTAAACAGAAGGGAGGCCCACCTCACAACCAGGACCAATGCCCAGGATCATGCTCTTGGCTGTTCCGTTGTGGGGTGTGAACCTCCTTGCTCTAGGCAGGCTTCTGTGCTCTCTGGTGGTGTCTTCAGGATACTTGTTGTTGTTGTTTTTACAGATATATGCAACATGAGCATAGGATAGAGTGGCTCACAGCATTAACACTGCAAAAGTTCTTGCTTCCCCATTAGGTTTCCCTGGAAGCCCCAAGCTCACTTTCTTTTGTCCAGCACAGAGCAATCATGTGTCTCCACCTCCCAGCGTCAGCCAAAACTCTTTCTCATACACTTACACTTCTAGGCCTTTCGGTCCCCAAAAGGCATTCAGTTTGAGGCAGCAAATGTCCGCCCCCACCCTTTTGTCTCTATAGCAACAAAGCTCACTTTTTAAGTACCTGTGGATGACAGGTACTTAACTGAGTGGTGAAGACACCTTGACAAAGAAACTGATCTAACAGGTTCCTGCTTACAGATTCTACTGCCACTGATAAAGGATTGCAGGTTTGGAAGGGGCAATAGGTATCATCAAGACACATCTGCCCAGACTCACAACAGGCAGTTGAACCCTTAGCTGTGTATGCTTAGGGTTGTCCAGAATTTCCCAGACATAGCCAGAATACTGCAGTCAGAGGGAGTGTCTGGGCAGAAATTGCTAAAAATGTCCAGGAAAATCTGGACATATGTCAACCCTTGTGGGCAGTGTCGCTTTTGGCAATTTCCCTTTAAAATAGCTCAAAAACTTCAATTTCTGCGGTTTTGCCAAAAAAAAGCGCAACAACTTTTGTCCTGATTTTCACTTCTTGAAATATAGCAACCCTATGTATGCTTGTGTATCCCAGTGTTTCACAACAGGGGGCCATATGGCCCCCTGGCCCCCACCTCCCGGATATTCCAAGGGGGACACAGGTAAAAATCGTGAGGCTAGGGACCACAAAGGGAAGTGAGAAGTTAAATGCAGTGGTGCCCCGCAAGACGAATGCCTTGCAAGACGGAAAACTCGCTAGAAGAAAGAGTTTTCCGTTTTGGAGGTGCTTCGCAAAACGAATCTCCTATGGGCTTGCTTCGCAAGATGACAATGTCTTGCGAGTTCCTGCTGGTTTTTTCCCCTTCCCCCCTTTTTCTAAGCCGCTAAGCCGCTTATCAGCTGATCCGATCAGCAGATAAGCCGCTAAAAGCCGCTAATAGCGCTAAGCCGCTTATCAGCTGATCCAATCAGCAGATAAGCCGCTAAAAGCCTCTAAAAGCCGCTAATAGCGCTAATCCGCTAATCCTTCAATGGGCTTGCTTCGCAAGACGAAAAAAACCGCTAGACGAAGAGAATCACAGAATGGATTCTTTTCGTCTTGCAAGGCACCACTGTAATCCTGATTGGCTGCCTATCTGCTAGGCCAATCACGAGCTGATAAGGGGGCAGCCCACCAGGGCCTAATCTCCTTTTTGCCATGTGTGTTTTCTTGGAGCAGTCCTGGTTTGTTTCCGGTGGGAGAGGGTGATCTCTGAGGCCTCTGTTTTGCCCAGTAGAGCCCACAATCCAGAACCCCCAGGTCAAGTAAGTGCGGTGGTGGGGTGGCAATGGGTAGGGCTGGGCAAGTCAGAGCTGCTTGTTGCTGCCGCCAGTGCTGGGCCCAGTGGCAGCCTGGGACTGACTCTGCAAGGTGCAGAGTGCAATTCACCCCAGCGTCTAGTGGATCAGGGCCTTTGGATGTTGCCAAGGGGCAGAACCTGTTGGCAGCATTGATCTGCCCCTGCAAGGCTCAGGGTGAAATCCTCTCCAGACCTAGCCAAGCAGGGTCGTCTGGTGCTACTGACCTGCATCTAGTAAATAACTAAGTGTCTACTCAGAAGAAAGCCGCACTGAGTTCAGTGGGCCTTACTCCCAGGTAAGGGTGTGTGGGGCTATAGTGTTTTATCTAGGCAGCCAGGGCTCCTGAGGATGACAAGATCTTTTTGCACCTGGTCAGTGAGGACCACTTGCTTTTTAAAATTAACCCATACATACAGAACTCGCTTTGCACCTTTTGGACTGTATCTGTAAGTTTACCCCTCTACGTCAAACAACTGGGATCAAATAAGTGTTTACTTTTTATAAAACATGGAAGATGAATCTCCCTTGGTTGGTTCTGGACTAAGAGGTTTTTAAGCAGAGGTTGGATGGCCATCTGTCATGGATGTTTTAGCTGAGTTTCTTACGTTGCAGGGGTTGGACTAGATGACCCTTGGGTCCCTTCCAGCTCTGTGATTCTATGTTCTTCTGCTTCAACAATATTTCAATATGTTCCTATCATTTTATGTAATTGAATTTTGTATAAATTGTATAAACTATAAATAAAACATGTTCCATTTACAAACAAAACATTTAAATAGCTACCTTTCTACCAGTAGGAGGGGGGCTATGGGTGTAGCCAGGATTTTTGTTAGGGGGGAAAGCTTTTGTTAGAGGGGGTCAGAACCTCAGATTTGTATTGATTTTTACTTATTTTGGAGGGCAGCTGCCCCCCTGTCCCCCCTTGGCTATGCGGGGGGGGGGGCACAGGAAGGAAACAAGGTTGGAAGGTTGGGAAACACTGGTGTATCATACCTCTTCCTCTGCAGATCATATTTAGTGGGTTTTTCTCTAAGAAAAGCTTATTTATTTGGCACACAGAGAATTGCCAAAAAGTGCCTCAGGAGATTAGATCATTCTAACAGCACTTTGTCCCTGTTCTATGACACCTCTGAGCAGCAACACCAGCCGCTCCCTCTGGCCCCTCCTGGTACCAGAATATTTCAAACCCAGAGTTCTCATCCAGGCAATACATTGTGCCCTCATTGTGCCAGAGTTCAGCTGTGGTCAAGAAAACAGAACCCAATGACGAGACTGTGAACTTTCTCCTGTCCATTGTTGTCTGAGTGGATGAGTCAGAAAGCAACGAGCCTCCCCCCCCCCCCACTAGCTGAGCACAGCCAATTAGTTTGCATCCTGTAACAGAGATATTTTTAGGGGAGGGGGAATCATAGGGAAAGGTCAATTGTTCAGCCTCTTTGTGAAATTGTTGGGCCTGGTCCAAATGCCTCAGCTACACTCTTCAACTCTGTCTTCTGTTTGTGCTTTGGCACATAGGAGGTTACTGGATCGGACCATTTGTCCATCAAGCTCAGTACAAGCAGTGGTTCTCAGATGGAGGACGTTCTCAGCACTGCTTAGAGATGCCCTTATGGATCAAATTTGGTTCCTTCTGCATGCACAGCATATGCTTCACTGATGAGCTTCAGCTTCTCCATGATCAAACCTTATATTTCCTGCAGCTCATTGCCAGCCTCCACCTCAGCGCTCCACATCTCTAACACTGGCACACTTGGGACCCAGGCTTTTCAGGAGTGGATTTCAAAGCAGCATTTTCCTTGTGAAATACAACCACCAGCTGTTATTGGTAGGAGAGCTTCCTGCTCTGAAAGAACAGGCATGTTTTGTAGAGATTCCACCTTCTTTGCCACACCAGAGATGAAAACAGGAACTCTTGGGTGCTTTTAATGACAGCCAACCTCTGCCCTTGCCCCATCACTGCTTCAGTTCTACTCCTGCCACACAGTACCTGTTACCTGCGTTTGCCAGGGACTCTTCTAGTGTGGCCACAAAGACAGATGTGTATGACATGACTGTAGGATGCAGTCAACAGGGTGCCATCAACAGGGTGCCCTCCTAGTCCCATCAGCCCCGGCGAGCATGGCCAGTGGTCAGGGATGATAGGAGATATAGTCCTGCAACATGTCACATTGCACCACAGTGGGGAAGACTGCCCAGGTAACAGGTGTGCCACTCAGTCTGCTATCCAAACACCAATGGTCAACTGGAAACTTCACAGCCTATTACCCCCCCTTCTTATGCAATAATGGAATACTAAATGGTATAGTTTTTGTAAAATATGCAGGTATTTATGATATATAAAATGAACCGTGAAAAGAGAAGAGGGGAAGTCACTTAAAATAAGTATTTTAAATTGTAAAACAGAAAATTTAATTAAAATTATATATATTATTATATATAAAAATTATATGTGTGTGTACAAAATATGTCTCCCATGTTGCTTCTGTTAGACAGCCTTGCCACCAGGGGGGTGTAATCTAGGGGTTGGCCATGATGGCCCCCAGCCAAGGGACCAACAGGCCCAGAGGCATACAAAATTGTGCCTTTTCAGTCTGGCTTGGAGTGGCTATGAGCCCACCCACCCACCCACCCACGTGCTCCCTAGGCTGCGCCTCCGCTGCTCTGGGCAGCTGCCAAGGCACACAGGCTCCTCTGGGTGCCTTGATGGAGAAATCTGACGGCTGGCATTGGCCAGCGGCACTATCAGAAGTGTGAGCAGAGCACCCAGCAGGGCTTAGAAAGAAAAGAAAGATAGGAGAGCCGGCAGTGATCAAGGGACGTGGGGTGCCAATGCAACTCTTTGCCAAGGGTGCAAGGGTGCCTAGGTATGCCTCTGCTTGCTACTGCCCTGCACTTGATTTACCTCCTATAAAGATTATTGTAATGCCTTCTGTGTAGGGTTGCCCTTGAAAATTGCCCAGAAACTGCAGCTAGTGTAGAATGCAGCCACAATAAAACCAACTGATAATGCAATGATACATCATGGAACAACTATCTTGCGAGATCAGCTCTGATGTCCAGTATGTTATCAAACCACATAAAACCCTTGCATCTTCGTAGCTAGGTATCTGACAGAGTTCCTCTCCTCATGATAACCACCCCATGCTGTTAGAGTGGCATGCTGTCCTCCCAACATGCATTGTTCGCTGTGCAGGATGTCAGAGGGGTTGGTGGAACTTGTCATTCAAAACATCTAGATGGCACCAGGTTGGTAGAGGCTGCTATGTGGCTGATAAACAATATAAACTAAAATTAAAAATCTAACAAATTATCCTGAGTGCTGTTGAAAGTGCATTTATGCGCTCATGTAAACATATCCCCATGGGCACTGAAACACCAAGTAGTGTCTGACCCTTGCCATTCTACCCAGGGTGCTACTTGATTAGCCTGCTTATTGAGCATTCGTTCTGATCTGTTTATTGGGAGATTAGAGGACACTGGATATTTAATGATGATTCATTCTGGTTTGCGGAAAGGTTAGATGATGCTATCAAAACAAGTATTATCCCACATTTTGCAGTGTTTCCTCATCATTTTCCTTATCACAAAAGTCTGATCTTTTGAAGGAAGCAGGGTAATTATTGCCAGGACCTCCCCATCAACTATAATTGTGCAACCTGAAGTTGTTGCTATATGACTGAATCCCACCTCAAGAGAACGACCGTCTGGAAGTGTCCATACTGCAGCTGGTGCAGTTTACTTTAAATGGTTATGTGCAATGAAGATGTTAGGTTACTGGACAATCAGATGTTTCTATCATAATAATTGTATCGGGCTTAGTTATGTTATTTTGCTTTTGTGTTTGAACAGCAAAAACTCACTGCCAACATTAGCAGGTGAGCCTAATTCTTAGGACCCTGCATCAAACTTCACCTGCTGATTCCTGCAAATGAAGCTGCTGTTAAAGGCATAGGAGCAGCCCAGGGTGCATTTTCTGGTCAATTGACAACCATTACACATAACTTCTATCGTAATCTAATTTAGGTTGGAGATTAATTAGGCTGTTGCCCACATGAATTCTGCCCGCACACAAACAAAAACCAATGAACACACCTGAAATTAACCATCTTCTATACCTGATCCCCGGAGGATAGAAATAATATAGCCACATATCTGATAAGGTGACTATTGCTGCAAGAGGACTCTAGTGCCTCGAGAGGCTGACAAAACAAGTAACAGAAACACAAGATGCTTTTTTCTTTCTTTTACAAGAAAAACAATGCCTTGACATATGCCCCTTGCAGATGAGCGCAGGTAGATGTTACAGAGTGCTGCAAAACACCATAGTAAGTCACCACTGAATTCCTTGGGACTTAGGACCACTCCAGGGTGATGGTTATTTTGTGGGTGTCTCCTGACAATAAAAATGCATTAGTGGTGGATTTATACTAGGCCATCAGCACCTCATTCCGCTTTATTAATTTTTCTATGATGCTTCCCTACTGTTACCACATTACTGCTACCTAGAGGGCACTCTTGCACTGCAGCTCAACAAAAACAGGACCCCTCAACACCCCCTCCCGAACATTTGTGATATAAAAAGTTACAGGATGCCAGGGGAAAGCTACGGGATATGTCTACACTGAAACTTTTGCAGCTGCAAACAGTATTGAAAAGCAGGATCGTGTATAACCTCCTGGTGTCATAGCTGTCAACTTTTACCTTTTCTTGTGAGGAATCCTATTCGGAATAAGGGAATTTCCCTTAAAAAAAAGGGCAACGTTGACAGCGATGCCTTGTGTCCATTATGAATGCACAATAAAAATGACATCTGCAGAGACCCTTTACTTCTTAGGAAGAATTCTGTAGACTACCCTGTTAGCTTCTGTGTGTGGAATTTAGGCACATACAGTATACAGTGGTAACTCGGTTTACATACGCTTCAGGTTACATACACTTCAGGTTACAGACTCCGCTAACCCAGAAATAGTACCTCAGGTTAAGAATTTTGCTTCAGGGTGAGAACAAAAATTGTGTTCTGGCGGCGCAGCGGCAGCAAGAGGCCCCATTAGCTAAAGTGATGCTTCAGGTTAAGAACAGTTTCAGGTTAAGAACGGACCTCCGGAACGAATTAAGTACTTAACCCGAGGTACCACTGTACTGAGTTAGTCCATCTTAGCTCAGTATTGCTGACTGACACTGGCAGTAGCTCTCTAGGGCAGGGGTCAGCAAACATTTTCAGCAGAGGGCTGGTCCACTGTCTCTCAGACCTTGTGGGGGGCCGGACTATTTTTTTTTGGGGGGGTGAATGAATTCCTATGCCCCACAAATAACCCAGAGATGCATTTTAAATAAAAGGACACATTCTACTCATGTAAGAACACACTGATTCCCAGACTGTCCGTGGGCTGGATTTAGTAGGCGACTGGGCTGGATCCGGACCCCGGGCCTTAGTTTGCCTACCCATGCTCTAGGGTCTCAGAAGGAGGACATTCTATACCTGAAAATGCTGGAGATGGAGCCTGGAACCTATTGCATGCAGAGCAGGTGCCATACCACTACTGAGCTTATTGCCCTTCACCTCAGCGGTACATTGTACTTGCACATTTTTGCCCCATCTTTACATATTTTCTCTATTTGGCCCCAAAAGGCAAAGTATATTTTTTTAAAAAACAAGCAGACAAAACTTTTGCCAGAGCAGTGGTGATAAAATGAAAGGTGTATGTGGTTCTGGTTCTGCACCTACTTAATTTCTAAGTGTCCAGACGCTGTTACAGGCAATGGAGTAATTCTTTAGGGGAAAGGATCAGGTGGGCTGCTTTTAACTGGCTGTCCATGGGTTTGCTATCTCTTAAGTGTACATTTCTTCTGTTCTGATATTCATGCTTTTGCAAGAAATTTCTCCATATATAATGCATGTTTACTTCACTAATGTTTTGCAATACTGTCCTCTGATATACACATTTACAGTTTTTTGCTGTGAGAATTGCACTGCAAAATTAAGTCGTGAGAAATTTAAACGGCAGCTATATTCCATTTGTATATCATTTGAGGGCATGTTTGTATTAAAATGTGAACTAAACTGAAATTCTCCCCCATCTCTATCTTTCACAGGCAATCGAAAATTGCTGCATCCTTCTGCAGTGGCCCCATGGGATGAAACAATGAACTTCAAAAGGTGCCTTCTCAGTGAAGGTCCTTCAGGCCCTAAACAAGAGGTGGGAGGAGCCTCAAAGCTGGGGCCCAAATGCGGCCCACAATGCCTTTCTGTCTGGCCCTTGGAACTTTCCCTAGTCCTCACACACACCCCTGTTCCCAGCCTACGCTGCTCGCTAGCCCTGCTGCACATTCCAAGTGCCTTGAATGTGTCCCTGACCTCCAATAATGCCTCTTAGTTGTGTGTATGGAAAACAAGAGGGATCTGTAAATGTGTGTAGAACTTATCCTACTGTAAAAAAGGTAAAAATTGCATTTGTTGCACTGCCCACTTTTATTTGTGGGTCCACCCACCCACCACTGGCATGCCATGGTGGGCATGGAAGGTTGCCCCAGAAGGAATGTAGTCCTTGGATTGAAAAGGGTTCCCTTCTTCTGCCCTAGACTGATTTTGCCCATCCATGCTGACTATTGAATCCTTGGCAGGAAGGAGTTAAAAGGGCCAGCTGTTCTGATTAGGATTTGCTTGAGGAACAAGTTTTTTATGAACTCTGATGCAGCCCTTTGTTCTTCATCCTTTGGTTCTTACTTCTGGCTTGCTCTTTGACATGCCACTTTGTAAACCACTTTGAGGGCGTGTGGGTTTTTTGTGGTGTTTTGTTTTGTTTTGTTTTGTTTTGTTTTACAATCAAGCAGTGTATAAATTTTATGAAATAAATAAAGGCCTCCTGAGCTGTCCTTTGGACTCAAGCAATAGTGATCAGATCCATGCATCAAAATGTATCATACAGTGGGGTGATTAATGTATGCAAAAGCTGTATTTTGAATTGGGCTATAAATGCAAGGGGGTAGGAAGCATTCAAATATTGAAAAAACAGGCAGGGGAGCCTGAATATGCTTCTTGTCTGGGGCGCCATTTAGTCTGAGGCTCGTCTTTGCCTAGTGACATCAAAGGTGACAGGCCAGCTCACTGGAAGAGAATGGAGCAAAGGGGAGCTGGGTTCTATTTATTTCTGAGAGAAATCTCACATCAAATACCAGAGAAAGTGGCTGTTGAAGGAGGCAGTACTGTCTATTTCTCTTGACTGAAGTGCTTCCTTTGATAATACCTTAGGGAACGGGAGACGCCAAGTCCACACAGAACGGAAAGGGAACAGAGGTTGTTGTCTCCTAGGCACCAGCTTTTTATATATTTCCTCCTGCTTGGACTTCTCCTTGCTCTTCTACTCCTCCCACCCCATATAAAATAAATTAGAAACAGGAGATGGACCCTTTCCCCTCCAGGCCATGATTTCAAAGCCTGTTGTGTAAATCAAATCCTGATATTAAACTGCTAAGGTGAACTGGATGGACCTTGACCGAGTACTGGGGGCATTTGTTTCTGTGTGTAGTGTCAAAATGCTCCCTGGAGGAGCAGGGTTGCTATTGAAATAACCTACCCAGTCAAAGATGGAGGAGAAACCCAGTTGTTTGCATTTAAAGGTGAACCCACCTTATTCACATTTTCTGAAACACAGCAAACCCACAATAATTGAACTTCTCCAACTATTGGACCCCAGCATAGCATTACTGAGGCATGCAGTGCCAAGCGTTGGGCCCAGAGGTATTCTGTGGATAATGTAAGATGGCAGCTGCATTGCCTTGCACTTTTTCTCTCAAAGCCAGGCACTCCTGAGAGATACGGTTGCCAGTCTCACCACCAGTCCCCACTGTGGCTGATCTGACCACTGAAATACCTGGCAACCCCATTGCCTCGTTTGACAGGAAGGGGATGCAAGGCTTTCCCTGAAAGTTCCTGCTGGAGAAAACTTTGCCCAGGACACTCTCTCTCTCTCTCTCTTTGGCCTTCATGACCATTATTTTAGGTATATACTTACTGAAATCACTGACTTAACGCTTTGCAAGTGTACTATCTCCCAAAGTGGTCACAAAGTTTTCAGACAACTCAGGATCAATAAAAATCTATGGAATATAGCAGAATGCTTCCTGCTGTGGCCTTACCCCCAATGCATTGGGTTGCCCACTATGGGAACAGACTACATATACCTTTAGCCTGATCTAGCAAGACTTTTCTTATGGAGGAAGCCTGAGCACCAGCTGCCATCATCCTAAACTCCTTGTTCTTACCCTATCCTTCTTCCAGGGCTGGCTCAAGACATTTTGGCACCTGAGGCGAACCACACAATGGCACTCCCAGCCTGCCACAAACCAGCACAATCACATGGAGGTGATGGTGTGGAATAAATTTTGCTTTATCTGGATAAAGTACAAAACCAGACTTCTAAGCACAACTCCAATACATACCACTCTGTAGTCCCCACACACTGAAGCACACAAGCATCAAGTTGCAGTGTTTTGGGCCTCTGGATTTTTCAAGGTTACATACTTTTAGCATTCCAATTTTGATACCAAGGATAATTGTTTGAGCTCTGTGTTGCCCCCACCTTGTCTGCCCAATGCACATGGTAACACACTCAGATATCAGGTTCAAATCCCAGCTTCCCCATAAAGCTCACATGGTCACCTTGAGTCAATTACAGCCTCACAGCCTAACCTACCTTACAGGATTGTTGTGAGCAAAAAATGGGGGAGGGTTATCAGTCAGCAGCATCTGCTGAGGTCAACTGGTGGAGGAAGTGTGTGTGTGTGTGTGTGTGTGTGTGTGTGTGTGAAGATAGTAGAATTATAAACTGTAGAGCTGTAGGACATAAAGGAATCTTCAGCAGCAAGATGGCCTGGTCATTTCCTGAAGTCTTGCAGACCTCATGGGCAGACTACTGAAATCCAGACCTCTATTACACATGGAGTTCACATGGTAGACTAAGTGTTTCCAGTTTATTTGTATAGAAACACAAAGATGGCTTGTTTAAGCCACACAAGCATCTGGACTTGGAGTGATCAGCAAAGATGTCCTTCCTGGTCAGTGCAAAAAAAGAGACAAACAAACAAACAAACAAACAAACAAACGGACTTGATTTCCTTCCTTCCAAGGTGAGGGGGCATGACCTAGTTAAGTCTGGGAAAACAGCTTACTCTATGGCCTTAACCCCTTCATGCACTTACTAGAGCTAAGCTTGCTGGTTACAGTACATGTGGCTGATTTGTCCCACAGGTCTGTTGTACCTGTTGCATACAAAGCAGATGCTTTTCCAATGAGCCACAACCTTTCCCATAGACACTGGAGGTATGAGTTTTATGCTGTGCATAGAAGGAGGCTGGGATGGTTTCCCTTTAGAAATGTTGTTTAATGAAGTCAGAGCAGCAGGTGCCTCAAAGTTTCAAAGAAACACCAAGACTCTGGAGGATCAGCGATAATGGTCCAGGTAGGTGAGTTGCCGTAAGGAAAACACTGGGGTCTAATTTGATCAGTAGAATGTTGGGTATGTGGTGGGCGGGGCTTGTGTGTTTTGCTCCGGAATCAGCCCCCCCCCTTCAGCCTGTGTTCCGTTAAGAATGTCAGTTAAGAGGGACCAACTGCCTCTTCTTGCTTCTTGCCTCAGACTTGCTTCATGTTGTTGTATTTAGTTTCTCTCATTCAGGGCCGGATTTAGGTTTGATGAGGCCCTAAGCTACTGAAGGTAATGGGGCCCTTTATATGTCCAGCTGTCCTTTGTCAACAGCAAATTGTCGCTGTTTATTGTGTTGAATATATGCTATATGGTAATTTATGGACCTAATAGGTATCTAAAGCCATTTGCAGATAACAGACAGGAACCTACAAAACACAGTTGCTGTATGTAGGTTTTATTTTATTTGTTTTTTATCTTGTATTTTGGAAATGTACATCCAGGTTTTTTCCCCTTAAATTTTTTTGGGGGACCCCAAGAGAGTGGAGCCCTAAGCTATAGCTTGTTTAGCTTATACGTAAATCCACCACTGAGAGTTTCATTATGTTATTTTGTTACAGTTTTCTTTATTATTAAAGCTTAGTTTAGCCACTAAACTTATTAAAGCTTAGCTAACACTTATTTTTCTCAAAGGAAGAGAAGCTCTGCTGAAGAATGGTGGAATATCCTAAACTTGGGTGGGTGAGGGGATATTCCCAGTTTGCCAAGAGGATTGATTTTGCTAATCACCCCCACCCAGCTCCAGTTGCCAAGGTAACAGTGCCATCCTTGTGACATCTCTTGCTGCTGGCTTAAAAATCATCAAGCAATGTGGGCATGAGACATGTTAGAGAAAGGGGAGGAACTAAAGAGTGAGGCTAGGAGAATTAGAAGAGGAGTGTTATTTGTTTTAGTTACTTAGATTTTTAGGGGTGGGGCAGAGTACTCTGGGAAACCAACCTAGGTTTACAAATCTCAAACAAAAATTGGAAAGCGCTATGGACCAAGAGACCATTGAAATCATTCTCCTCCAAGATCTGGAAATCCACTCTGAAGCTACGACATAGGTAGTCCAACACACCAGCACAGCTTTCTAGAATTTCCAAGTTAATCAAGCCTGCTGGAGGGGATGTAACACTCTAGGTACCTATGTCCACATGTGGTGGCATTGGGGAGGTTGTAAAAATATTTTTGGTTGTGGGGGGCGGTTAATGTAAATAATGTGTGGAATGATAATAGATATGACACCTGAACTAGCATTGTTGGGCATAAGAGCTACCCACCCTCAGGGATCACTGAACAATGATTTGCTCTCCTTTGTGTTAATGGCAGCGAGCATGGAAGTTGCCAAGTGTCGGAAACATGAGGAAGGTTTAAATATTCAAATAATATGGTGAGTAGCATTGGCTGAGAAACTGATAAGCAGACTCAAAGCTGCCAGAGGAAATTCTAGTCCCTTTTCATTTTATAATACTTGGCAATCATCAATGGTTTTTGTAACGACACCAGAACATGACAGAAATAAATCCTTCAGTGCACACAAGAATATGGCCAGACCTTTTGAAATAATTTTTGAAATGTTTATTATAAGATATTGTACACACTGATCAGTATGAGTTTCGTAATTTGTTGTTATATGTATTCCATGTAATTGGCAGTTATAGTGATAGTTTTGTTGCATTATGATGGGCAGATGTTGTATGTACAGTGTACATCATCCTGAAATCCTTTCATGACTGGCAGTATAAAAAATGTTTCAAATAAATAATGCAAGACTGTTATCCTTCTGGACTTTAGGAATGTCTGTCTTTTGTTATGTCTTTGACAGACGTTCTGGTTTCTAGAGGACTTGTCAATCTGCTAAGCCTATAGATAGTCCTTGTTCCCTGCCCTTGAATGTATGTTTTACTTACATTGTTCTCTCCGTGAATTATGCTATACCTGATTTCTTACGGTTTGAGAGTGATGAGAAGCCATTTCCTCGGTCTTCTACTCTTGTGTTCTTTTTATGAGTGATTTGGCCAAATTGTTGATGATGCCTGCCAATGTGAGCTAGTGTGAAAGAAGCTTTGGAATGCCCCTGAGGATTTGGCAATACAATGGTGTTATCCACCACAGCTGGGAAACCACTGCATATATTTGCCAGCCTGGTGTTGAGATCTGCTCTAGGAAGCTGTCCTCTGAAGCTCTATATTTTATGTTATGTTATGTTATGTTATGTTATGTTATGTTATGTTATGTTATGTTATGTTATGTTATGTTATGTTATGTTATGTTATGTTATGTTCTCTGTGTTGTTCAAGACCGAAAAGCTTGGGTGGTGTCTGAAGAAAATCAACACCCAGGATTTGGGGTTGCTGTTTGCTTTCCAAAGAAGCCAAGAATAGTCTCATGCTTTCTCTTAGATGGGATGTTCCTGGGACTGGGGCATAGACCCATGGCTCAAACTTGCATATGCTAATTTATATGTATTAGATGTCTTTAGCAAATTAAGATGGCAGGTGGATGGGGCCTTTGTAGTGTACCCAGCTCCCCTCGCCATCATCATAAGTAATAGTAAGTAATAATGATATTCTTGCATGCCACCCCAATCTCAGAGTGATGTGAGATTCTAAGGGTTTCAGGCACTTACCCAGGGTTCATGTTTCCTTTTGGAAAGAGGCACAGCAGAGACTGTAGTGCCTTTATTATATATGGTATATATTTACACATATATACAACCTGAGTCAATGATAGAGGGGTACACAGCATTAGCACCCCTAAAGAGTCAATTTTCTGCATAACTGCAGCTTTGGATTCAAACAGAGATCAGACATTGCTCTCAAACATTGCTCATATCCTCTCTCCAGTTTGCTGCTTTATTTCTAGGTCACATCAATGGAAAACTCCAAACTCATAACAATATAATAATAAGTCTAATAAAAAATTTAAAGGGAGGGAGGCTCAGTGCAAAAGACTAAGGTCACAGAACTCTGAGCCACCCCCTAATGATGTCCATGCTCTTAGATGGGGATGGGAGACCTCAGACCAAGAGACCAAATGTGGCCCACCAGACCTTTCTGTCCAGGCCTTGGGACTCCCCCCAGAGCACACCCCCTTCTCAGCCATACCTGCTTTCCACAGGTCATGCCCCACACCAGCCTTACTCAGAAGTGTCTTTGAATGCTGGTATTGCCTTTTGCTTGTGCAGCTGAAAAATAGAGAATGGTGTGTGAAGACACTAGCATACTGTGCAGAAGTAAAATTTACATTCATTGCTCTGACCACTTTCATTCCACCTACCACTGGCATGCGGCTTTTAGAAGGCTGTCCAGAAAGGGAATGCAACCTTTGATTGGAAGGAAAGGTTCCCCACTTCTGTCTTGGATGCTCTATACAGAAAGAAAAAGGAAGCACTACTTAGGGGCAAATGCCTGACTACACCACCCTCTGAAGTGTGGCAAGACTAGTGCATGTTTCTAGCAGTCTCTCACAAGCCTTTAAGAGTGTGCATAGAGCCTCCACATCTCCAGATCTAACTCCAGCATAGCACCTTTTCTCCTGGGGCAGATGAGAGGTGAGGTATGGATGTGAAGTTGATCTGAATCAGGACCATGTTGGGGGCAAATAGTGAAATCTATTTTCTCCGTGCCATGGCCCTAGTCAGGCTCCCTCACTCTTGCTGTTAGGCAAGAAAAAACAAGTGCAGAAATGCTAATTACTGGCTTAACACAAACTGTTGTTTGGCCCAAAATCTGCATTTCTTAAACTTATGGTAATGGAGGCTCACTTTCCCCACTCTGAACTAAAACCAGGTGCATTGCTTGGGGCTATTCATGCCTGGATCTGAAAAGTAGGCCTATAACCCAGTGTTGTTTGTTGTTGTTGTTGTTGTTTTAAAAAAACAAAATGATAAATCGTATTAGATTCATTGTGCAGTTCTATACATGCCTACTCAAAAGTTAGACTCGCTGAGTTTATTCAGGTTTATTCCCAGGTAAATGGCCTGTCAGGCCAGGGGGAGGTACATAAGCTGGTGGAGGAGGCACAGTCCCCTGTTGCAGCAACTGCTCCATACAGCGCACACCTGGGAATAGCTGTCTAGATGCTAGACTGCTGTGTGGGGGTATTCAGAGCTATAGGAACAACTCTAAGTGTTAGCTTTGACAATAAAGAGTTAACTATTTGCTGTGTGCATTCCTTTGGCTAGGGAGCACCCTTGACATAATTGACCGAAGCTAATTGGAAGGAGGGGACTTGGGTGGCACTGTGGGTTAAACCACAGAGCCTAGGACTTGCTGATCAGAAAGTCAGCGGTTCGAATCCCCGCGATGGGGTGAGCTCCCGTTGCTCGCTCCCTGCTCCTGCCAACCTAGCAGTTCGAAAGCACGCCAAAGTGCAAGTAGATAAATAGGGACCGCTCTGGCGGGAAGGTAAACAGTGTTTCCGTGCGCTGCTCTGGTTCGCCAGAAGCGGCTTAGTCATGCTGGCCACATGACCCGGAAGCTGTACGCTGGCTCCCATCTCCAGTAAAGCGAGATGAGCGCCGCAACTCCAGTGTCGGACACAACTGGACCTAATGGTCAGGGGTCCCTTTACCTTACTAATTGAAAGGAGGCATGGACAAATCAGTAACTCATGACTAGCTGGATGTGCATGTGTTTTGTACACTGAAATAAATATATTTAGGATTTGGGGGTGCCCCCCTGCCCCACAGACACTCATGACAAAAAAGACCTTAAAGACCCTGTAGAGTCACTGTAACATAGGACAGCATCCTACATTCAAAATATTATTTTTTAATCAAGTTACAACATTGAGGTGCTCTGAAATGCACTTGCACATTGCATGCAATTAGGCTACTCACTTATAGAGCAGGTGCAGCCTTCCAGATCTTGTCACATGCTTCTCAGGAAGATTTACAACTGGGGTTCATCCTAGCATCCTCCCTAAAAGCTATGGGTGCTTTTGTCTGTTGTTCAGGTCGATCACAGGTGCCAGTATTAGCCAGGATCCATATGCCTAGAGGAACAGAGACCAGGTGCTCCTGTGATGTACAGCAAGCAATTATGTTCATTACTTCTGAACATCTTCCATGAACCTTTTGATTTCTTAGAGGAGACCCCTTTAATGAAAAGTAGGACAGTCATGCCCAGAAACAATATTGTGCCCCAAAAGCTACATTTCCCCCTTAATCCAGAGGTGCGGGGCAGGAAAGTATTGGAAAGGAATCAGTTACATAACTCTTTGCTAATGAATCATCTGCCTTTTAAGCAGCTACTCAAGTCAGTAATAAAATTTAAATAAACATATATGTATATTGCCTCACAAGAGGTGCATTATTGGAGGAAGAATAAGATAATGAACAATTTAATGAACAAAACTTACCATTGTTGTTGTTACAAGGCAAGGTCCTTGTTAAAGCTCTTCCTAGTTTTCTTTTAAAGAACAGATGGGGAACTTGTGGCCCTCCAGATTTTATTGGACTCCAACTCCCATAATTCCGTCAGCATGGTCAGTGGTCCAGCATCATGTGGAGGGTCACAGGTTTCCCAACCCTATTTTACATTTGTACACCAAAATCAAGTAACTTTAGTTAATAGATAACTTTAGATAATAATAATTAGGAATTATTCCTTACTTGCAGTCCAACCAATTAAAATTTGGTCCTGCCAATTAAAACTACCACCACACACTAATTACTAGATTGTCACCCATTCATCTACCAATCAAAGCAATTAAAGCTCTAATTTGAACAGAGCCATGCAAAATTGCCATAGAAATGGTCCAGTTATGTTGTCAGAAGCTACAGAGAAAAGACTTGTAGAAATGTAGAGTTGGAAGGGACCCTGAGGGTCATCTAGTCCAATTCCTTGCAATGCAGGAATCTGTTGAGTGGTTTTATTTCTGTTGCATTGCCAGATTGAGGTTCCCTCCCTTGATGTTGTCACACCCTCAATAGCTCCTGCCCAGAAGCCATTAACCTAATTTAATGCAATAGCTTGTGCTAGTACAGACATGCTACTTGTCTTCAGCTGCCTTTGCAACATCCAAGCAGATTCCGGAAAGCTGGAACAATCCCAGTGCTGGAGAAGTAGCTCTCTAGAACATGGAATTGTTTCACAATGCCAAGAGTTTCCCAGTAATGAAAAGTTGCAGGAGCGGATGAAAGAAACCCATATGCTACCAAATGATAGCTGTATACAGTGGTACCTCGGGTTACAGACGCTTCAGGTTACAGACTCCGCTAACCCAGAAATAGTACCTCGGGTTAAGAACTTTGTTTCAGGATGAGAACAGAAATCGTGCAGCGGCGACGTGGCAGCAGCGGGAGGCCCCATTAGCTAAAGTGGTGCTTCAGGTTAAGAACAGTTTCAGGTTAAGAATGGACCTCTGGAACGAATTAAGTTCCTAACCCGAGGTACCACTGTATATAGTGATAGAACTAGGGTAAACATGTGCCCTGCTTTGCACAGGAAAGAAACTCTTCCATTTGAAGGCTGTTTTGTCCAGATCCACATTAAAGATTAAAAAAAAAAAAAGGATGAGAGAGAGAGAGGGTCTGTTGGGGGACGGAATTTAGTTTTGTTTCAATTAGCTTTTTAATTGTTAAATATAATTAATGCGCAAATGAGTCTCTGGAGTGGGGGGGGGGCATTCAGACATGGGGAATATGCCATAGTCTAAGAGGTGCTAGTGCTTCTTTTCCATTTCCTAGCATCCGTGTCACACTGACCAGCTGTCATCTTTTGGGATAGTCAGTGTATTTCCCTCCAGATGCTGTGGACTACAGTTCCTATCATCCCCTGTCACTGGCCATGCTGACTGTGACTAGTGGAAGTTGGAGTCTGCAACATATTGTCTACCTCTTAGAGAGAAGCATCAACACTGTGAAGAGTTGTTTAATACAAAATAAGTTAATTTGTCTTGCGTAATTGCAGCTTTCCCCAACCTGGTGTCCTCCAGATGTTTTAGTCTTCAGTTCCCATCTGGCCAATAGTCAGGGATGATGTAAATTGGTATCCAAAACTTCTTGAGGGCACCAGGTTGAGCAAGACCATGTTAATAAAGAAAGCCAGCATGGAGAGCCAAACAAGGGTCTCCAGATGTTGGACATCAACTCTCAAAATTCCAAGCCAGCATGGCCCATGGTGAGAAATGCTGGTATGTATAGTCCAAGAACACCTAGAAACCCAAGGTTGGGAAGGCTGAGTTATAGTGGTTATAGTGTACACTACCCTGGTCTCTTTAGAGGAAGGACTGGATATAAATGTAATAAATAAATAAGTTTATAGTTAATGCCACATAATACTTCCTGTCTTCATGCAGGTGTGGGGAGAAAATACTTAATATCCTAACATTTCAACTGTACACATAGGAATCTGATGGGTTTCCCCTTTTGGGGGCAGTGATGCAATTCAGAAGTGATTGTCTTGCATTGATTCTGCATATTCAAATAAGCCCTTGATCTGTCTGATGCATATCTGCATAAACATTAACAATGAGCCTGAAGTAGCACTGCCCAGTTTTACTTTCATAGGAAGCTACCTTATACTGAGTCAGATCATTGTCCATCTACCTCAGTACTGTTGACACTAACTGGCAGCAACTCTCCAGGGTTACAACTGGGAATCTCTCCCACCTGTACCTGGAAATACCAGGGATTGAACCTGGTGCCTTCTGCATGCAACGAAAATGTTCTACCACTTACTTATATGCCCTTTCCTTTTCATACCTCCTGGGCAGCAGGAACAGTTCAGTTTTCTTTTTTCTTCTGTGGCTGATAAATGGAGCATATTCTTGGTTTCTAGTGTCGGATGAAGGAACTGCACACAGCAGCCTCATACTTGCTGTTGCCAAATGTCCACATTTCTCTGGTGCCACCCATTCTGCCTCCCTTGGCTCAACAGAGCCAGTGGGGGGGGGGTGTTTGCATAGTTGAGTAGGAAGAATGCACCATCCCACACAACAGCCTATGAAATTGTGCACTAGGCCTTTACTCTATAACATTAGTTCATGTGGTTTGTTTGTTTTTTACAGAGTTCAAGCACGTGTCCCTGACAAAAAGATATGTACTGTAGAACTGTGGTCAGAAAATTCCAACTTTATTAAAACAAACACATAAAGTTGCTTCTTTTTTCTCTGAATTTAGTTATTTTTAAAAAATGCCTAGCACTGTCCCCTCCTCTTCCACTTGCCCTCCACTGGTTAGTTGGCAGCCAGACAATATTTCCTTTTCGAATTAACTAGGAGGCAAAGCTTTAAAAAAAATAAAAATGAGGGAAATAGGGTTGGAAGAGCAGTCTCTGTGAGTGCATTGTGTCATGACTATTTTTATTCTGCTCCCTTATGATAACTTTTCACGGAAGGAAAGGGAACTTAAAGAGCAGAGGGCGTGCCAGAGAGGAACTTTGCAGGAATATGTGTGTGCGTGTGTGCGCGTACACACACACACACACACACACACACACACACACACACTGCTTCTGACTCACAATTCCTTCACACTCCCTAAGGGAAGAAGGAGCCGATGTTTTCCTTGCCAGGAACAGCTCTTACTGTGGCTTCCTGCTTGAAGGTTCATAAACAGATGACGTCTAATCTGACAAAAGCCTAGTTCTCTCACTGTAGCGGAAAGCCTGTGTGGAAAGCTGGACCACTTCAGACTTAGAGTGAGGCTCATGGAGTTTAATGATGCCCCATGAAGAATACAGATATTCCCTGCATTGCACATAATGCTCTAATTCAGCCTTATCTCTGCTCTACTTGCACAGGTGTTTGGGGTGGTGGTGGTATAGACAAGGATGCAGTCATGTGAGTCCTGCCCCCAACCCTGCAGTCTCACCCTGCAGTCTCAAGTGGTGCAGCCCAGGACAGAGTGGGCTAGATCATTCAGGACAGTGAGAACTAGAGCATGGTGACTCAATTCTCTGATAAGAAAGAGAGTCACTCCTGTCCTGACTCATTTTGCCCACAGGTTACACCAGCCTTCCCTAGCCATGAGCAGACTACAGTTGAGTTGACTGGGGCTGATGGGGGTTGTATCCTAAATTGTCTGGAGGGCACTGGCTTGGGTTGCACCCTCAACTAATTCCATTTGCTTGGTTTTAAAAAATAAAGAAAATAAATACCAGGATCTTGCCTTTTAAAACTAACAGGGGCTTCAATTCCAGCTGCCCTCCTACAACACAAACATATTGCTGGGTGCCCATAAAATAGCTACCAAAACACACAGGCTTGAGCCAATTTGAGACAATAGGTCATGTGATACACCATTAGTTCTTCAGCAGGTTAAAAGTGTGAACAGGAGGGAGAGGTGAAGGGGCTGTCTCCTGATGGAGTGGCACTTCAGTTTCTACTTCAACCTGGCTGCTGGTTTTTCTTTCTTACAACAGATCACACATTATGGGGGCAATCCTATGGCAGGATCTGATGGGTGGCGTGGGTTGTAGATTCAACAGAGCTTGTCTGACTCCCATAGCGGGAGTCTTTTCCATGAGACATGCCCACCACGCTGCTGCAGTTTAATCTAATCTGATGCTACATGCTAGTAAGCAGTAATGTAGTTCCAGATTCTACTATTGAAGCCTTGCAGTGCATACAGACAGGCATGAGCGTTTCACCCCTGGCCATTTGACCCATTAAGTCCTGGTTGGCTGGGAGGCCACTTAAGTTAGGTCTACTAGACCAAAATTTTAGAGCAATGTGAACTAAAATAGCTTCTGGGACACCTTTGGAATAGTTTCACAGTGAATCTGACCCTGGCCTTGTGTGAAAGGATTTCCCATCACCCTGAGAGTCTTCTAACCTGGGAATGCCAGGCATTCAACCTGGAACCTTCTGTGTATAAGGGATATGCTGTACCACTAGGCTATAATATGACAAACAATTTTGCTGAAGATGGGAGCAGGGCATCATGACTAAGTCTGGAGTGATTTAACCTTATTACCTGTCTAAACAACTTAGAATTCAGGGATTCTCTATATGTGGCTGTGCATAATGTAAAACTGCAGCAAGGATTCTTGATATTGGGGTTCCCATGATACCTTATTCCCTCAACCAAGTATAAATTAAAGCTGAGGCATGATGGAAACACGAAGCACATTTTTATTAACCAACAGTCCATGAGGGATAAATCTTGACAATTTCACTATTAAAGTAACAGAACTTCTGTCAGAAATGCTGTTTCAGGTTTGAGCAATAATTTTACTTCTAAGAACTTTATTTGTTATTCTCCACAACAGAACTGTTTTTTGTTAAAAATATGTCTTCCTAGAATGGCTGCTCATTTTAACTCTGCCTGTAAAACACCACTAACCCATTTCCATGTCCTTTTCCGTATCCTAAGGCTGTAGGCAATTACACTAAACAGGTTTATCCTGCTTGACAAACCTCTAAGCACACCCAGCTACTACTTCTTCTTTGGCGATCAGTCATAGCCGAGTAAGATTGTCTTTCATGAACATGGTTTTAACAGTGAGTCCGTGACTGTGGAGACCAATTATGGATCTACATGTCCTTCCGCAGTGGGGATATAGGTTTCCGAGTGGGAGTTGATCATGGTGAGGGTTTGCCAAACGTGCCTTCCTCTTAGCGCGTTTCTCCCTTTCGTCCTGAGTTCGAGTGTCTTCAGATTCCCATGACACCTTTGGTAAAGGCTGTTCTCCAACTGGAGCACTTGCAAGCCAGTTGATGGTGTTTGTACTACTTTTTTTTTTAGATTTACCTTGAGAGAGTCTTTAAAATTTGTGGACCACCAGCATTACACTTTCCATTTTTAAGTTCAGAATAGAGTAGTTGCTTTGGAAGATGATAATCAGGCATCGGAACAACATGACCAGTCCAATGAAGTTGATGTTGAAGAATCATTGCTTTGACACTTGTGAACTTTGCTTCTTCCATTCCACTGGCATTAGCTTGCCTATCTTCCTAAGTGATATGTATTTTTTTTTGGAGACATTGTTGATGGAATCTTACAAGGAGTTGGAGATGGCATTTATAAGTGTCCATGTTTCACAAGCATACAGTAAGGTTGGTAGTACAGTAGCTTTCTAAAAAAGCATTTTGCGAATGTCCTGGTCCTCAAACACTGCACTTCATCTGGGAGAAAGCTGCATGCGCAGAGCTCAGGCGATGCTGGATTTCGGCATCAATGTCAGCCCTTGTGGAAAGATAACTGCCAGATAGGAGAAGTGATCAACACTGTGCAACATTACACCATTTAGTTGGATTTGTGGCACTGCAGAGCAATTGTTTTATGCTTGTTGGTGCAGCACTTTGGTTTTTTGGATGTTGAATGATAAACCAAGTTTTTGCAAGCTTCTGCGAAGATATTTAGGATGGCTTGGAGGTCATCTTCTGATGAGCTTATGAAGTTGTTGTTAAGTTCAATTCCACCCACTTTGAAGACTTCGGCAGATATCCCATCAGGTCAGCTGGCTTTATTATTCTTCATTTGGTTAAGAGCTGTACACAACTCTCCCAGATTTGGAGATACTGCAAGCTGTATTTAATTTGCTTATGTGGAATTTGTGAGAGGACATCAGCAGCTACAGGGGAGTTGCCATTAAGGAGATGCTGGTAATGTTCTTTCCAGTGCAGTGCAATAGCTTCATTATCTTTTAGAAGTGTGGTACTGTCTGTTGGGGACGTGGGTGGCGCTGAGGGTAAAACCTCAGTGCCTAGGAGTTGCCGATCGTATGGTCAGCGGTTCGAATCCCCGCGGTGGGGTGAGCTCCCGTCTTCCAGTCCCAGCTCCTGCCCAGCTAGCAGTTCGAAAGCACCCCTAAGTGCAAGTAGATAAATAGGTACCGCTTTATAGTGGGAAGGTAAACAGCGTTTCCGTGTGCTGCGCTGGTGCTGGCTCACCAGAGCAGCTTCGTCACGCTGGCCACGTGACCCAGAAGTGTCTTCGGACAGCGCTGGCTCCCGGCCTCTTAAGTGAGATGAGCGCACAACCCTAGAGTCGGACACGACTGGCCCGTACGGGCAGGGGTACCTTTACGTTTACTGTCTGTTGAGCGTAGGGGGCACATGCCATTATTTATTGGCCCATAGATTGTCTTTGAATGCTCCAACTACCGCACAATTGCACTCATTTCACACGCTAGCAAGGTTATGCTTAAAATTCTACAAGGAAGGCTCAAGCAGTATGTGGACCAAGAACTCCCAGAAGTGCAAGCAGGATTTAGAAGAGGCAGAGGAACCAGAGACCAAATTGCAAACATGCTCTAGAGAGTTCCAGAAAGACATCTACTTCTGCTTCATTGACTATGCAAAAGTCTTTGACTGTGTCGACCACAGCAAATTATGGCAAGTTCTTAAAGAAATGGGAGTGCCTGATCACCTCATCTGTCTCCTGAGAAATCTCTATGTGGGATAAGAAGCTACAGTTAGAACTGGATATGGCACAACTGATTGGTTCAAAATTGGGAAAGGAGTACGACAAGGCTGTATATTGTCTCCCTGCTTATTTAACTTATATGCAGAATTCATCATGCAAAAGGCTGGGCTGGATGAATCCCTAGCCAGAATTAAGATTGCCGGAAGAAATATTAACAACCTCAGATATGCAGATGACACAACCTTGATGGCAGAAAGTGAGGAGGAATTAAAAACCTTTTATTGAGGGTGAAAGAGGAGAGTGCAAAATATGGTCTGAAGCTCAACATCAAAAAAACGAAGATCATGGCCACTGGTCCCATCACCTCATGGCAAATAGAAGGGGAAGAAATGGAGGCAGTGAGAGATTTTACTTTCTTGGGCTCTATGGTCACTGCAGATGGTGACAGCAGCCACAAAATTAAAAGATGCCTGCTTCTTGGGAGAAAAGCAATGACAAATCTAGACAGCATCTTAAAAAGTAGAGACATCACCTTGCCAACAAAGGTCCGTATAGTAAAAGCTATGGTTTTTCCAGTAGCGATGTATGGAAGTGAGAGCTGGAACATAAAGAAGGCTGATCGCCGAAGAAGTGATGCTTTCGAATTATGGTGTTGGAGGAGACTCTTGAGAGTCCCATGGACTGCAAGGAGATCAAACCTATCCATTCTTAAGGAAATCAGCCCTGAGTGCTCACTGGAAGGACAGATCCTGAAGCTGAGGCTCTTAATACTTTGGCCACCTCATGAGAAGACTCCCTGGAAAAGACCCTGATGTTGGGAAAGATGGAGGGCACAAGGAGAAGGGGAGGACAGAGGACAAGATGGTTGGATAGTGTTCACGAAGCTACCAGCATGAGTCTGACCAAACTGCGGGAGGTAGTGGAAGACAGAAATGCCTGGCGTGCTCTGGTCCATGGGGTCACGAAGAGTCGGACACAACTAAACAACAAACAACAACAAGATTGTCTTTGTGGCTTTAAGTAACTCTGTGCATCATGAGTGTCCAGCTAGTGTCCACCAGGTTTTTTTTAGTTCTCTGGTTCTTCTTTGAACCTTAGCCTTAGCATTGGTATAGTTTTCCCCCCCTTAGTAGCACATTTTCTTTCTCTTTGCCAGATCTGAAAGGTCTTCTGTTTCCTGTCAATAATGTGTTCAATCTCACTGTCATTCTCATCAAACCAGTCCTGGTGTTTCTTGGTTTGATATCCAATAGTTTGTTCACAGGCTGCAATAATGGATGTTTTTAGCTTGGTCCAGTGTTCCTTGATGTTATCAGGGAACTCTGAAAGCAGATGGTCCTTAAGAGTCGTTTGGAAGCAATCCCGCTTAATGGGATCTTGAAGGGCTTGGGTGTTCATTTTGTGCCTTGATTTCCTTCCTTGACGCCTGTGTTGAGGTATAATCTTGATAGCCATTGTGAAGCGTATTAATCAGTGATCTGTCCAGCAGTCATCGGCACTCATCATAGTTCTGGTAAGGAGCACATCATGGCAGTCTTCAGCTTGGAAAATTACTACTACTACTACTACTACTACTACTACTAATTTATTTATACCCCGCCCATCTGGCTGAGTTGCCCCAGCCACTCTGGGCAGCTCCCAATCAGTGTTAAAAACAGTACAGCGTTACATATTAAAAACTTCCCTGAACAGGGCTGCCTTAAGATGTCTTCTGAATGTCAGGTAATTATTTATCTCTTTGACATCTGATGGGAGGGCGTTCCACAGGGCGGGCACCATTACTGAGAAGGCCCTCTGTCTGGTTCCCTGTGGCCTCACTTCTCGTAATGAGGGAACCGCCAGAAGGCCCTCGGCGCTGGATCTCAGTGTCCGGGCTGAACGATGGGGGTGGAGATGCTCCTTCAGGTATACAGGACCGAGGCCATTTAGGGCTTTAAAGGTCAGCACCAACACTTTGAATCGTGCTCAGAAACGTACTGGGAGCCAAAGTAGATCTCTCAGAACCGGTGTTATGTGGTCCCGGCAGTCACTCCCAGTCACCAGTCTAGCTGCCGCATTCTGGATTAATTGCAGTTTCCGGGTCACCTTCAAAGGTAGCCCCACGTAGAGTGCGTTGCAGTAGTTCAAGTGGGAGATAACTAGAGCATGCACCACTCTGGCGAGACAGTTCGCGGGCAGGTAGGGTCTTAGCCTGCGTACCAGGTGGAGCTGGTAGACAGCTGCCCTGGACACAGAGTAAACCTGTGCATTCATGGACAGCTGTGAGTCCAAAATGACTCCCAGGCTGCGCACCTGGTCCTTCAGGGGCACAGTTACCCCATTCAAGACCAGGGAATCCCCCACACCAACCCGCTCCCTGTCCCCCAAAAACAGTACTTCTGTCTTGTCAGGATTCAACCTCAATCTGTTAGCCGCCATCCATCCTCCAACCGCCTCCAGGCACTCACACAGGACCTTCACTGCCTTCACTGGTTCTGATTTAAAGGAGAGGTAGAGCTGGGTGTCATCTGCATACTGATGAACACCCAGTCCAAACCCCCTGATGATCTCTCCCAGCGGCTTCATATGGATGTTAAAAAGCATGGGGGAGAGGACAGAACCCTGAGGTACCCCACATGTGAGAGCCCAGGGGTCTGAACACTCATCCCCCACCACCACTTTCTGGACATGGCCCAGGAGGAAGGAGCGGAACCACTGTATGACTGTGCCCCCAGCTCCCAGCCCCTCTAGACGGTCCAGAAGGATGTTATGGTTGATGGTGTCAAAGGCCGCTGAGAGATCCAGCAGAACTAGGAAACAGCTCTCACCTTTGTCCCTAGCCCGCCGGAGATCATCAACCAGCGCGACCAAGGCAGTTTCAGTCCCATGGCGAGGCCTGAATCCCGATTGGAAGGGATCCAAATGGTCCGTTTCCTCCAGGCGTGCTTGGAGTTGTTCAGCAACCACCCGCTCAATCACCTTGCCCAAGAATGGCAGATTTGAGACTGGGCGATAGTTGAACAAATTGACCGGGTCTAAAGATGTTTTTTTAAGAAGCAGTTTAATGACCGCCTCTTTCAGTGGGTCTGGGAAGGCTCCCTCACAGAGGGAAGCATTCACTACCCCGCAGAGCCCATCGCCCAGCCCTTCCCGGCTCGCTTTTATCAGCCAGGATGGGCAAGGATCAAGGAGATGGGTCGGTTTCACTTGTCCAAGCAGCCTGTCCACATCCTCGGAGGTAACAGATTGAAATTGATCCCATGTAACAGGACCAGACAGAACTCTAGCACTCTCCCGCCCTGGCCCTGCTCCCACGGTGGAGTCTACCTCCTTCTGAATCTGAGCGATTTTATCTGCAAAAAAACTTTACAAAAGCATTGCAGGAGATCTTGGGGTCCCTACCAGGCCCCGGTGGTACAGGTGGTTCCGATAGATTGCGAACCACCTGAAAAAGTCTCCTGCTGCTGTTTTCTGCAGATGCAATGGAGGTGGCGAAGAAGGCCCTCTTTGCCGTCGCCAATGCCACTTGGTAGGCTCGACGTTGAGCTCTAGCCCATGTCCGGTCTGATTCAAAATGAGTTTTCCGCCACCGGCGCTCTAGCCGTCTCAACTATTGTTTCATCACCCTCAGCTCCGGGGAAAACCACGGGGCTGTCCGGGCTCCATGCAATCGGAGAGGGCGCTTCGGAGCCAGACAGTCAATAGCCCTGGTTAACTCCGCATTCCAGCGTGCCACCAGGGAATCAGCTGAATGGCCATCAACATGGGATAAAGCATCCCCTACCACTCTCTGGAAGCCAATTGGATCCATTAAATGGCGGTGGCGGACCATCCGAATCGGTCCCACCTCCCTGTAGAGGGGAAGGGTTGCGGAGAAGTCCAATTGCACCAGGAAGTGATCTGACCATGGCACTTCTTTTGTTTCGCTTTTAGTTAGTGTCAGATCACCAACATCCATAGAGGTGAACACCAAGTCTAAGGCATGTCCGTGACCATGAGTTGTGCCAAACTTATTCAGGGACAGCCCCATGGAGGCCATGCTTTCCACGAAGTCCCGAGCGGCCCCTTGTAAGGTCGTGTCGGCATGGATGTTAAAATCCCCCAGGACAACCAAGCTAGGTGCCTCCAGGGGCATATCTGCCACGACCTGAAGCAGCTCGGGCAGGGAATCCTTGGTGCAGCGGGGAGGTCGGTACACCAGTAGGAATCCTGTACTGCCCCTATTGCCCAACTTCCAGAACATGCACTCGGAAAACTGGGTCTTCCCAATAGGACGTCTGGTGCAGACTTATGACTTCCTAAAAATCACTGCAACACCCCCTCCCTGCCCACATGACCTGGGTTGCTGTGCGTAAGAGAAACCTGGTGGGCAAGCAGCGGCAATAGTCTAAGAGGTGCCAGTGGTTGGACTAAGGGTGCCTCCATGATGTTTTAAATTTATTTTTGTTGTTGAAAGAATGTGTTGGTAACAACAAGATTATGTGCTGCACATATAGTCAAAAGTAAGAATCCATTCTGGTTGCTGTTGCCAATTCCTTCTTTCCCAATAGTCCCAGGCCACAGATCAAAATCTTGTCCAACTCTTGCATTAAAATCACTCAGGAGGATAATTTTATCATACACCAAGCTCTTAGAATAGTAGCCTGTTGGTTTTTGGTGAGTTTTATTTGAAGGGTTGAAAGTTGCTCATTAATGCCAGTAGGGACTCCTGACAAGAGCTTAACAAGATCGTTTTTGATAGCAATCTGTGTTATCCAACAAAGTCTGTATAATCCATGTTCTAAAGTTCACTTGTCTTTTACGACTGCTGGATGGTGACCCAGTCAGGAAAAAAGAAGGCAGACTATATTTAGGGAATCTTTTCTAGCCCCTCTCCCTTTTTGGGGTGAGCAGAGTGGATCCTAAATAGGGCTGCTCAGTCATGGATACAGCTGCCGAGCTGCTCAACTGCCTCATTCCTTCAGTCAGAGCGCATGAATCTGTATCCACTGCCCATGTGGTGGTTCATGACTAGGAGCTTCCAGATTTCATGGATCTGCCCCCGTTACCATTTGCTGATCACCATGGGACTTTTTTGGGTTTGGAATGGGTTTTTGGAAGACACCTGTGAGTGAATTTGTTTTGTGTGTGTAGAGCAGTGCACGCTGACCAACACACAGTCTTCGCAGTAAGGCTCTATTCCGATGGCATGAGTATCACAATGACTGGTAGATTCTAATCTGATGCAACCTTCATCTGCCTTCACAGCTGTTGTAACATACTACTTGTTATCTTCTGCCTGTTTTGCCGTTGAGGACGTCTTAGATCGTTCTTTGTCTAGCTCCTCCCCTTTGACCTTACCGCCTTGGGTGACCCTGCTGGGAGTATGAGACTCCCGACGGCTTTGCTCACAAGGGACATAGGAATGTGAAAGTCCACTCACCACGACAAGGTGGTGATCCAGTGAGTGGGATCATAAGCCAGGTCCTATTTGGTTGTTAAACTGCCAAACTCTCTCTTTACCATCCTCACTCTCTCCTGATTGGCTAAAGGTCTCTAGGAGGATGACTCAGTGTTCTTTCTGTCATGTATGGTCCTTCCCAAAAGCTGTGTGAAGGTGGGTTGAGATGCACGTGAAGACTAATCCATTCATGTGGGCGGGTGCTTGTTGGTAGAATAATGTACGTGCCCCCATGACAGACATAGCAGGGAAAAGGTGGCAAAATAGTGGCTGTATGTGGAGGCCTCTAATGATTTAAAAAGCAAAAAGGTGACAGGAGAAGGCAACTTGTCAAGAGGAAATGCAATGAAATAAGCATCTTGCAGGAGCTGTGAAATATTTCTCATCGTATGCACATTTTTGCATACAATTTCCCTGTTACAGACATTTTTGCAAACACTTTCCGATAATGCAATGCATTTACATACAATATTAGTTTATTTAATATATAAAGTAACATTATTTGGGTGGAGAAGTGTGAATTTTGATTCACATTTTGTTTCAGAAAATGCAAAATAGGTAGATTCATACTGATATTCTAACCAAACCTAACATCTCCCCCATCTCTAACCAAACCTAACATCTCCCCCATCTCTAACTGAGATACAGCAAAATTCTCTGGTGTAGAATGAAGAAGGCTCAAATCACACATGCTGGTGAGGGTGGCTTAAACCCAGGTTTCCTCCAATGGACTGATTTAAATAATAATAGAAATAATAATTAAGGGTTGTATTAACTAATATGTTCTATAAATACAAGGATTTGTACTTGTGCAACAGAACTCCCCCCTCTCTGTGCACCCTCCCTAAATCTGCTTGATGGGGGTAAAGAAGATGTAATGTCTCCTCACTCTCCCCTCCTTAGTTTTAAAACCCTAATTAAAGATTAGCCCCACCCACAAACTAATTGAGACTGAATTTGATGAGGAGCAGGTGGTCCTGGTGTTACCTAGGGCAGGGCAGCTGGGAGGGGAGAAGCTGTGCACAGCCATGTAAATATATCAGGAATGAGGCAAACCTAGTAACATTGTTATATATACCTGCTAAAACACAGCTGGTATCAAACTGTAAGAGGAGGCACCATTAAATCAATGGTGGTAAATCTGTAACAATTCAGTTGTTGCTGAGCTACAGTTCCCTTACTTGCCATGCTGGCTGTGGCTGATGGGAATTGGAATCCAATGATATCTGGAGGGCCACTGGTTTCCCACTGCTGCATCAAATAATGATTTGACATGTCTTGGAAGTGGTAGTTGTGGGTAAGATTTTGACTCTGATTGTAGAGACAATCAATCCCTCATATACCAATGATTTCCTTGAATGATGGTCAGCATTGTATTACTGTACCTATACAAACCCAACCAAAATTCACACAGTTCAATATTTAATTCATCATGACAAGAAAATATACATTTCTTAGTTGCAAGCATTGGCAATGGTAAGGAGAAGAAGCAGTATCTTCCACATGTGTTGTGCTCTCGAAGGGAGCGGTGCTGTGGTACAGAGAGTCAGTGGATCTTGCCCAAACCTCTCCCACCTTCACACAAAATCTGGAACTGAAACTGAACAATAGAAAAGGACACTCAGTGATGGATGGTGTAGTTAATGTAATGTTCAGGAAACTGCCTTACTTACTTAGTCAGATCACTGGTACATTTTGCTTGGTGTTGTCTAAGCTAGTAGTTCCCAAGCTTTTTGGGGGCATTGTGTTCTTGGTTCCATAAACTCATCCTCAGTGTCACCTACTTGATAAAAAGTATTGCTCTAAATAGCTGTTTGCACAACTCACTAAGACAATAACATTCAAAATAGTAACAATTAATCATAGTTTTATTCAAAATCCAGTTAAAAATATTTAGTTTAATTCAACAAAATTGATGAACTTGATCCAGTGATACCAGTTTTTCAAAATCTGGTAGTCATTTACACCTTCAGTCACCCCTGCCATCCCTTAACTCTTAGTGCCCCCCCTTAGGTAATCCCACTTCCCCCAGGAAGTGGTACCACCCACTTTGGGAACCGCTGGTCTTAAATGACTGGTAATGGCTCTCCGGGATTTCAGACAAGGAACTTTCCTTGCTCTGTATGTAGATGCTGAGGACTGAAACTGAAACTTTCTGCATGCAAAACAGGTCCTCTGCCACTGAGTCATGGCTCTTCCCTTTGAGTCTTTGTATAGGTGATGCATCATATGGGAACACCCTCCTCATATCATTTTCCACGGACTGTAAAAACAACAGGAGTTGTATTCCTAACCCATTATTAATACAGGGTTTGATCTTGGCGGAGTTAGTTGAACTTAGTTCCTGCTTTAGTTACAGGTAGGTAGCCGTGTTGGTCTGCAATAATCGAAACAAAATAAAAAATTTCCTTCCAGTAGCACCTTAGAGACCAACTAAGTTTGTTATTGGTATGAGCTTTTGTGTGCAGATACACTGAAACTCAGAAGGGTGGTGGGAATGGGTGATTGGCGTGGTAAACCTGTTGATGTGGTAAACCTGCTGATGTCTATTCAAACTAGGTCTCTCCGTGGTTTTAAGTTTGGTAATAAGTTTGGTAATAAGTGCTGAATTGCAACTTATTACCAAACTTAAAACTATGGAGAGACCTAGTCTGAATAGAGACATTTTATTCTTATCTCATTATACATGATAAAGATATTTTTAGCCATCTCACCCCTTGCTTTTTCCTGTAAGACCAATTGCAGTCATTAACAGTCGTCAACAGGTTTACCACACCTATCAGCCAATCACCCATTCCCACCACCCTTCTGAGTAATACCCCTCCCCACCCTCTCACTATATATAAGGGTCTGGTGACTTCTGTTTCAGTGTATCTGAAGAAGTGTGCATGCACATGGAAGTGCATACCAATAACAAACTTAGTTGGTCTCTAAGGTGCTACTCGAAGGAATTTTTTTAGTTCCTGCTGAAATCAGTAGTATGTAAGTAGGTAAAGTCATGATTAACTTGTCCTCATTGATTTTGATGGGACCTTTGTTTGTCTGTATCCAACCCCCAGTATTTATGGCTAGGTGTAATATGGTGCATAATAGCATAGGCAAGTCTTGGGACCAAGTTGGCGGGTGAGCTGAGTGGATTTATGGAGAATCTGACATGTGCATAAACCAGCCAAATTGCAATGCTTTTCTGTCAAAAGCTACAAAATATGCAGGTGAAGTGCAAGTTGTTCACAAAGGAAGGCACTGTAGATAATGAGCCTGAGACTCTGGTAGCTGTGCCAAGTGATCATTCTTCCCTGTGCTAGGTGTAGAGAACACAGTTGTACTGCAACTACTACCCAGTAACAATCAGGTGACATGAGCATCCAATAGGCTCCCATCTTGACCTATAAAGCGCCTTCCTTAGCCTTCATTATTCAGTGTGGACAGGGCCACTGAAAAATAAAACACTGTGACCTTCCCCAATATGTGGCTATCCAGATATTGTTGGACTTCAAGTCCCATCAACTCCAGCCACCAAGGCCAATATCAGGGGTTATGGGGGCTGAAGTCCAGCAGCATTTGGAGGTCAACAGGTTGGGGAAGCTAATATAGTGGATTATAGCAGTTGAGCCTAGAGACTGGTAGGCCACTGTTGTGTCCTTCAGACATTGCTGGATTCCAGATATTGCTGTAGTCCAGCAATATCTGGAAGGCATAAAGAAATTAAGTCATAGGAGCCAACTCCTTAGGGGCCAAGGTCCATTCACAACCACCCCTAAGATATTTAAGGGGTCCCCCCAGTTAATGGGCTTTGCCATTCAAATCGTGTGCATGTGCTGTGTAATGTTATCGATTATGCAGGGCAGGGCTTACCTGGGTTCCCCAGTATTTTATTCAAGTTGGCACGCCTGGTTGGAATGGAGAAGGAGCTAATATGCTGTATGTGGAGCTGCCATTGAATATGAATTGGACGCTTCAGTTGGTTCAAAATGCAGTGACCATTTCTTCTGAGAAACGAAAGCAAGTGAAATAGTCATGGCTTGCGAGGGAAGGAAACTTTGCATTCTGCTTTAGCTTTTATAAATGTGAATTACTGTCACAATGGTTTGGGGAGGGGACAGAAGTATGCTTTTGAAATAGATCTATGCTTTTCCCCTATGCAAGTTAATGGCAAGATCTCTCTCAGGGAGAAGAGGCTGTCCCTCCAAAAATCTGTGGGAGAAGGGCAGAGGCCCACCCCCAAAGAAGGAGTGGCAGGTGGGGTTCCCACCTAGTGGCAGGAGCTTATTTCACCCCATTCTCAGGCTTGCTGGTTGTTGTTTTTTTTGTTTGTTTGTTTAAAAAAAAAGTTGGAGAGGATAGGAATCAGTACTGATGATAGCTCAGGCTGCTGTTGCCATTTAGTTCCTTTGCCTCGTGCTGGGGCTTGTTTATTTCATATCTTTCAGCCCTTCCAGATGTTCTTTTAATTGTTCATCCATTATTATTGGCGCCCACGGTGGTATTGGGGCAGTCCTGCTTTAAGAACTTATAAAAGAACATAAAAAGAGCCCTGCAGTTGGATCGGCCCAGTGGCCTATTTAGTCCTGCGTCCTGTACTCAGTGGCCAGCCAGATGCTAATTGTGGGAAATCTGGAAGCAAGACCCAAGCACAAGATCACCCTCCTCTCCTGTGGTTTTCAGCAACTGGTATTCAGAAACATTGCTGCCTCTGACAGTGGAGCCAGAGCATAGCTATCTATCATGGCCAGTAGTTTACAGGTTTGCACCTGTAAACATTTTGAAGTGCACAGTGGTACCTCGGGTTACAGACGCTTCTGGTTACAGATGCTTCTGGTTACAGACTCTGCTAACCCAGAAATAGTACCTTGGGTTAAGAACTTTGCTTCAGGATGAGAACAGAAATCATGCAGCAGCAGCGCGGTGGCAGCAGGAGGCCCCATTAGCTAAAGTGGCGCTTCATGTTAAGAGCCGTTTCAGGTTACGAACAGACCCCCGGAATGAATTAGGTTCTTACCCTGAGGTACCACTATACTTCCTTTGTTTCTAATAGATGCATGCCTCAGGATCTGCTGAAATCCTGTAACTTTCATGCCACAAATGATCTGGAGTTTCTTCTCACTCACCCCACCTCACTTTTGAGAATAATGCTATAACAGAACAATAATTAAAGTGGAATGATGTGTGGATGGCCCAGTATAAATCTACTACTATTGCATTGTAGAATACACACACACAAAAACACCTTTCTGGAAGGGGGTATTCTGGATTCCCTTCTGCAGAGCAGATTTTCTGTAACAAAACTACAAGGGGTAACCCCCTTCTAACACTACAATTTAATTCAGCACACACACACCCTGCCTAATTTGAAAACAAATTTAAAGGGAATGAAAATCCAATGATCAGCCTGGGTCTAATAAAAGCTGTGGATTGAAAAAAGAAGCATAAAACATTCAAAGGAACCTTTTCTGCCCCCTTTTGTGTTTAAAATTGTAAGTGATATTTTACTTCTCAGAAAGGCACTTATGTTGAGGTTTCATAAAATCTGCATGTTCATTTAAATTTAACTGACCATGAGGCAGATAACTACCAGACAACTGCCCAAGAGAACTGCACTTCTTGCAGATGCTGTCCTGATTTGCAAAACTCATCAGGTGAAACTCACAGCATTGTAACACATAAATGTGTGCAGATAAAACTGCTCTTAAAGGTTGAGATGGTGGAGCCCCTAAAACAGAAGCTGAGATTGTCAACAGCACCCCCGGGGGTGGGCAGGGGACCTATTCTGTCTCTTTACCAGATGTTTAATCTACCAGCATATGCTTCTAATGCTTTTTAATGGCATGGAGATCAGCAGAATATTACAGGCTAATTAATGCCAATCAAAATACTCTTTAAGAGGGATATAATAATAATATATAATAATTTATTATTTATACCCCACCCATCTGGCTGGGCTTCCCCAGCCACTCTGGGTGGCTTCCAACAAAAAATTAAAATACAGCAATCCATCAAATATTAAAAGCTTCCCTAAACAGGGCTGCCTTCAGATGTCTTCTAAAAGTCTGGTAGTTGTTTTTCTCTTTGACATCTGGTGGGAGGGCGTTCCACAGGGTGGATGCCACTACTGAGAAGTAGTGGTCCAGTATATCTGAAGGAGCGTCTCCACCCCGATTGTTCTACCCGGACACTGAGGTCCAGTGCCGAGGGCCTTCTGGCGGTTCCCTCACTGCAAGAAGCAAAGTTACAGGGAACCAGGCAGAGGGCCTTCTCGGTAGTGGCACCTGCCCTGTGGAACGCCCTCCCATCAGATATCAAAGAAATAAAGAACTATCAGACTTTTAGAAGACATCTGAAGGCAGCCTTGTTTAGGGAAGTTTTTAATGTGTGAAATTTTAATGTATTTTTAATCTTTGTTGGAAGCCATCCAGAGCTGCGGGGGAGACCCAGCCAGATGGGCGGGGTATAAATAATTTATTATTGTTGTTATTATTGTTATTACTACTACTATACATATTACTTGGCTAGAGAACTGCATTGCAAAATTTCAAAGGGCGGTTGTGTGTCAGTTCATGTGTTATTTCAGAAACTATGGATTGGGCACATTCGCCATTAAATGTGAGCTGAGTCAAACTGATCTGCTTACCCTCCACCATTCCTCAGAAAATAGGGACATTATTATCTATATCAGTAGAGTGTTCCTATTTCCTCCCATTCCTAGTGCCAGAAGGAGGGAATGGTAATTAGGGGCGTAGCCTGGGGGGCTAGGGAGGCCATGGCCCTGGGCACATTTTTGAGAGAGGGGGTACGGCCAAGTGGCCCCCCACATGCTTACTCATTGGAACCTGCCTTTGGCATGCAAGGGAGCTGTCAAAGCATGCCCAGCCACAGCTCCACTGTCAGGTCAAGTCTGGCCTGTGGGCAGAGTGGAGGAGAGGCAGTGGCAGCGGTGTTGCCACCCTTCTCCTGCACTGGGCTGTTGATCCCTCCCACATCCATGCTCCTGAAATTATGTCAGCAGACTTTGGCAACATACCAAAACTGAACTGACAAATGAGCCCCCCAAATGAGACATGTGTATGTCTGTGTGTGAGAAAGGGATGTTGGTATGGCTTTGGATTAGATAACAGATTCTTCAGGGATGTAGAATCTAAACATGGTAGGACATAGGAGTGAGCTGAAAGCTGCAATCCTATGCACATTATCCTATAAAACAACAGGCCTCACCACTTGCAGCATTTAACTATTACGTTTTATGTTAAACAATAGGCAAGCATGGGAAACTGCAGCACAGGAAAAGAGAGATTTAAGCTTCTTTTCTCAGCTTTGGTCTCCCTGCACCCATGCAGCCAGGCAATTAGCATTAGGAGAAAACTCCCATTGGTGTAAATGAAAGGTGTTTTTCCTAGTGCTAATTGTGTGTGAACTTCGTGGAAATTGTGGCTGGGAATGGAAACCTTCAACTTATAATCTTGCTTGTGGTATCTATTTTTAAAAAGCAAACCTACATGATTCCTAATGACACTATTAATGTCACAGTGGGACTTACCGGTACTTCAGAGTAAGGACTAGACCTCATACATCCCTTTCTGTGCACACAGGGCTGGATTAACCTTTGAGCAAAATAAGCACAAGCTTAGGGCATCAAAGGAATAGGTGAGTGGGGCACCACAGAAATTTCCCATTGCTGGATTTTTAACATTAATGGTCATAAATTGCTCAGCTGAGCATTCATTTTCTCAGTTGAAGTATATTAAAAATCCCAACAGAACAACTATGCAACAAGGCAGGCTGAATGCCTTATCTCTACTGAGTATAGAAGCAGATCTGTTACAGAAGATTGGTTTTTTGAGGATCTGATCAAAGACTTTGCAATTAAAAAATGTAGGAGAAAATTTTTCAAATATAAGTAAAGTGTAAATATACAAAAATAAACATTATTGTCCATCTTACTATAGGTTTTGTTTCATTTCAAAAATTGAAATTTTATTTTATGGTTTATGATTGTTTATATTTTGAATTAGATATATTTGGGGCACCCAAATCTTTTGAGCGTTTTGGGCCTCTAAAGATCTTAATCTGGCCCTGTGCATGCATGTGCAATTGTGCATGGCTAGTGGAGTGGATAGTAGATAGTAGATAGTTCAGGCGGAACAGGGCATTGGCTCAGTATGGTTCAGATAGCCTCAGGTCAGATCAGGTCATTCCACAGGAGATGCATTGGCAAAGCAATCTGCAGTAGAATTGCATACACCGCTCATTAGGTTGTGAGCCAGTGGCTCAATCCTGCTGCCTACAGAGATTTGCAGTCACCAGCTCGTGAACAGAGGGTCCAGTCCTGCTGGCTACAGTGTGGCAGTGAGAAGGGGAAGGAGATCTTGATTATACATGAGTCTGGGAGGAGGCAGGGAAAATCCCCCGCCCCAAATCAATTTCGGCTCTAGAAATTGGATTGAGGAGCAGGCATAGCCCTAATGGATGGAGAGAGAGAGAGAGAGAGAGAGAGAGAGAGAGAGAGAGAGATGATAGATAGATAGTGTTCTACATCAGCCTTCCCGAACTGGTGACCAGATATTTTGGACTTCAATTAGCCCTAGCTAGCACTGCCCTGCCAGCTGTGGCTATTGTAGTTCAAAACCTCTGGAAGGCACAAGGTTGGGGGAGCCTCTCCTGTTTGGTGGTGTATGTGCCTCCCTCAAGCTTCCTATTCATTAAGCTAGAGGACCAAGTTCATTACAGCTAAAATGAACAGATTATATATAATAAGCACCACCCCAGCATTTCTGGCTAAGGGCTTCAGTGCAGCACCAGACTGGAAGAGTAGGTATCTCCTGTGTGGACATGCCCAAACTAAGTGCACCTTCCTTACCATATGTGACATCTCCATTTCTTCTGTAAGAAGAGCCTCGCTGGATCAGGCCAACAGCATCTTGTACCCACAGTGGGCAAACAGACACCCATGGGAAGCCCATAAGCAGGATCTGAGCACAACAGCACTCTCCCTTTCTGTGGTTTTCCAGCAACTGGTATGCAGAAGCATACTACCTCTGACAGTGGAAGCAGACAGTAATCACTATATCCTCAATGAATTTGTCAAATCCACTTTTAATGTCATCCAATTTGGTGGCCATCAGTGCTTCCCACAGAAGTGAATTCCATAGTTTAACTAGGCACTGTGTGAAGAAGTACTTTTTTTTGTCTGTCCATCTTTCCTAAGGGCACACTGAGGTAGGTAGGTGTTTATGAGACTGGTATGGGGTACTACCACTTCGGTTATAGACAAAAGCACAGTGTTTTAAATCATGGCAGCAGTGACGGGATGGGGGGGGAGCTTCGGTTGTGGATTTTTGCCATGCAAAAGCACGAGCCCCTGCCCTCTAAGAGAAAAAAAGAAACATAGCAACCTTGGCAGCTCTTGAGTAAGACTTTTATTCACTTGCACAATCCATTGAAACTTGAGCACATCCGATTCCTGCTAAATTCAGAGAGCAGTGAGCATATACTTAATTATTCCATTGACACCCATGAGGTGTGTTTTAGATTGCACCCATGTAATATGCAAAATACGGGGAAGAAGGATGATGCTACTCTGCACAGCAGGGACTTGGAACTTGTACCCTCTTGGTGCTGTTGGGCTTCAGATCCCATTATCTCTGATCATTAGTCAAGCTGGGGTTGATGGAAGCTGGAGTCAATAATGCCTAGAGGATGGTAGGCTTTATCAGATGTCCCTGTGTATCACAAGCATACTCATGCTCCAAGTGTGAATCCTCATGTAGCAAAAACAGTACCACTCACACAGAATGAGGAGATATTAGCAGGCTCAAGAGAATCCCAATGTTTGCAGAAAGTTTTTTTTAAAAAACCAATCAGCATATGCAAGTTTGTGCCCTGTAGGCCTGGGATTCCTCTCTTTTCAGCCACCAGCTAGCAATGCCTCTGAAAGGCAGCGTACAGAAAGTGTAGTGTAATGGTCAGAGTTTTAAAATAGGACCTGGGGGACCATGGTTTTAATTCCCACTCAGTCACGAAGCTCACTGGGTGACCTTGGGCCAGTCATATTCTCTCAACCTAACCTACCTAAGTGGGTTGTGGTGATGATAAAATGGAGAGGAGGAAAACAATATGAAGGAAAACCTTCAGCTCCTTGGAGGGAAAGGTGGTATATAAATGGGAGAATACGAAAGAAATAACTTTTCCAGGATGGAAGCAAGCACTTTCTAACTTTCTCTGATACCCATAGAATCATAGAATCATAGAGTTGGAAGAGACCACAAGGGCCATCGAGTCCAACCCCCTGCCATCAGCTTTCATATGCTGTGAAATCAGCATATGAGTCCAGTGCCCCATAGCTCATTTTTAAAAGTTTTGTTTTGATTATCTGGACTTATTAGAAGGAATGATAGAGTTTGGGGGACAGGGAGACATACTTAAATGATATATTTGTTTTATTAAAACTTATATACCATTTGATTGTAAAAATATCCCTCAAAGAAGTTTACCAAAAGAGTTAAAAACAATTACCAAAAGAGTTTAAAACAAATATAAACCGTGCACAAAGTGCAATCAAAATAATTAAAAATTTTAATTTTAGCAGCTTAAATGTTAACATTCTACATATATTTTTAGCAAGTGCTAAAAAGAGTACACTGATATATAAATAGGCAGGGAGTTCCAAAAGATGCCTGCATGCCACATATTTGTCATCTACAAAAGCTTGTGTCATAATACATATTTTTTTAAATTCTGCTACAATACTCTTTCTTGCATTTTCACTCTATCAAGAGTGGTCCAAATCATGGGGAGAGGTTCATAGCTCAGTGGCAGTGCATCTGCCTTGCAGGCAGATGGTCCCTTGTTCATTCCCCAGCATCTTCAGGTAGGGCAGGGAATGAAACCCCTGAAGAACTGCTTTCAGTCTGTGTTGACAGTTCTGGAGTCAGACAGGCCAAGGACTCTGATTCAGTACAAGTCAGCTTCCTATACATCAGGGGAAGATAACCTTTGGTGCTCTTTATTTTGCTGGACTCCAACTCCCACCAGTCCCCAGCCCCCATGTTCAATGGTCAGGGATGATGGGTGTTGTAGTCCAACAACTTTCCCCCTTACCCTGTTAAGCATTAAGAGGGGTGGAAGGAAGATACCAACAATAGTAGAATGGCAATTGAAAATGATGGACTATGCAGAAATGGCAAAACTTACAGAAAAGCTCAGAGACAATGACATTGAGAAATTTAAAAAAGAATGGGAGGCATTTATTGTATATGTACAAAAATATTGTAAACAAGTAGAAACATTGGCAGGCTTTGACTAAACACTTGCAAGCAATTAAAATAATATAAAGTTTATGGAAGGAAATTTGAACTGAAACAATAAAAACTGATGGTATGTAATATATTCAATGAACCAGGAAACGAAATGGAAGTCAGGAGGTTACAGAGAACCTCCGAAAATATGTTTTTAAATTTTTATTTTAGTTCTTATATTCCATGTTGGATATTTTGTATTTCTCTTTTTTTATGGAAAATAATTGTTGAATTTGAAATTGTAAAACCAGTAAAATTTTATTTCAAAAAAAAAAACCGTTTCAGAGGACATACGGTACTTTAAAGTTAATGCACGCCAGGGATTGGACAGGAATGGTTTCTGAGCAGACATGGCAGATGTTTATAGGATTGCCCTCAAGGTGTCTGATGCCAGAAAGGTCCCCACCCACCTACTTACCTCACTCTACAAAGAAGACTAGTCAGAGACAGGAAGCCAGACCTCCTCTCTTCTCTCCCTGCTTATTCCCAGAAAGTTGAATAAGGTGGAAGGAAATTATATGGACCAGGGCCTGGGAGACTGGGGTTCAAATCTCCATTCAGCCATGAAGCTTACTGGTAACACTGGGCCACGCATTGTCCCTCAGGCAAAACAGCCTAACAGGTTGTTATGAAGATAAAATGGAGAGCGCCACCTTGAGCTCCTAGAAGTCATAAGTGTAGTACTATTTTTTTTATTTAAAAAAACAACCTTAAAAGAAGCCTGTCAAGCGATCCCAGTGGCAGGAAGAAGGGGTGGGAAGTTTCTCAACAGCCAGCGAGTAGCAGCTGCGAGGCCAGACTGTGTTGCTTTCCGACGGGAGCCCCGGGACAACCGGCTGCCTCTGAGGAACCAGCCTTACAGATTAAGGCTTCCCGCGTTCTCAAATTCACACGCATGTGCCTCCCCTCCCTCCCGACTCGTGTGAATCTTTGCGGATAGCGGCGGCAGCGGCAATTGCTCCACGCTTCTTGCTCGACGTGTCTCCGCAAGCCCAGAGCAGCCTCTTTCGCTCTCCGGTTTCTCCCGCAACTTCAATGCGTATTGCGCGTCAGTTTGGCCTGGGGAAAAACGCGTGACAAGGAAAAGGAGGTGGAGAAAAATAATAGTACTTAAAAAAAAAAAAGTTAAAGCACGTTTTGCAAAGCAGTGAAAAGTAGATTCGGCTAGGAGAAGGAGGAAGGGTGTGTAGCTGTCTGTGTTGGTGTTCGGGTTGCGGAAACTGCCCTCTGTATTCGGATTCCTTTCTGGAGCGGCGGGGAGAGAACAGCCGCTCTTGGGGAACGGAGGAAATTCCCTCCGCTACGAGGCGGCGGCGGCAACAGCGGCGGCGGCGAAACCAGACGGCCGCTGCGGGGACGCCGCTAGAGCCTGCTTCTCTGGAATGAGGAACCAGCTGGCGCCTTCCTTGACACCAGCCTCGGCAGGCCGCGCCAGAACCGCGTGCGGAGGAGCCGCGCAAAACTTGACAAGGTAAAACCACACGGGGAACTTCGAGTCGTTGCGAGCTCCACACTTCGTGGACGTATGGTGCGAGGGGCAACGCGCATTGCTTCCCATCATGCGAAATGCTGCGAGGCAGACCAGTTCTTTTTGGCCCCTGCAGAGTCGGGGGCCGTGAACGTCTGCCCTGAAGTCCTGCCCTTGTGCCGCCACTGGAGCCGCGGAGGGAGCGGGAGGGCTTCGCTTTCTCTTAGTCTTCTGAAGGGGTGGGTTACCTCTAGACTTTGAAAAGAACAGTTAATTTTTTTTCTCTCTATCTTTCTCCCCCCCCCCCCGTGCCCCTAAGCTTCAATAGATCAAATGCCGTTTATATATCTATATAACCCAACGGGTTTATTTCATAAGGGCTGGGAAAAAGAGTTCTCTGGCTGAAGATCCCTGGGGTGACAGCCCCACAGAACTCAAGCAGGCTTAAGACCCGGGTCCACTGAGTGATTTATGGGAAAGACCCATCCGTGCAGTGGAACTGAATCCTGAGCATGTATAGGACCGGGAGGTTGTGTAGGCTGCAGAGGTCAGACCTATTAAACTTCATTAGGCTTTCAGTAATCTCAATTTTTTTCAGGCACAGCATGACCCACCTTAAAAACAACAACAACAACAATATGCATTTAAGGACCTATTTCTTCTTTATATGGTAATGGTACTGCTGTTGTTGTGACCACCTTAGATCAAGTCCTGGTAGAGGACCAAACCCCCCCCCCCCCAGCCTGGCCCACCCATCTTCTATGCTATTGTCAGCCGTATTGGATCCAAGTAAACATGCATAGGATCAAGTTGCAAACCTGAGCTCACACATACACCCTGGGATAGCACAAGCATTTAAGTCAGTGGGATTGACTTCTGAGCCAACCTTCATATGATTAGGAGGTAGACCTAATGAGAACAATTAATCTCTAACTTTGGGCGTAGTGTGCCATAAATTTTGAGTAAGTCCTATTGACCATAAGTGGGATGTGCTTCTGAGTAAACTTGCTATGAAGACTGAACTCCTATAAACACACTGGCTGGTGAGTCCTGTTTACTTTTTAGCAAACATGCTTAAAGTTCTGGTGTTATCTAGCTGGGAACCTCTCAACCCCCCCCCCCCAATTTAAGGGCAGATGGACAGAAGGGCAGCTGCTGCAGATGGAATGTGTGCATGCAGTTTTGGCTCTCTCTTTTTAAAAAGCACCTGGAAGCACCTTATTTGAATATCTGCTAGCTCCTCCCTCCCATCATCTGAAAACTTATCAGATGCAGACCTAGATGGCTTGATTTAACATCAACATCCTTTTCTCTTTCTCTCACCCATCCCAGCTTTTTAAACATCCACTCCTGATGAAGGGTTCTGTGGAAGTCAAAGGTTTGGTGACATTTTGCTTGGCCTAATAAAAGTATTGACATAATAAGGGCTTGGGAATTTTTTTAACATGCCAAAACAGCTAGCACTGATCTTTAAAAGTGAGTGTCTGTTTTGCAGCATAATCAGTGCATTGCCTTGTGGCACCTCCAAAGTGGACAAGTTCATTTTTTCAGTTTGTGTTAATTTTTATTAATTAGCCCCCAACTTTGAAAATCAACTGACAGCTAGTACAGGGCATGCACCACTACTCCCAGTACTTCTTCCTGCATTCCATTACAATGGTGCCCCGCAAGACGAATGCCTCGCAAGACGAAAAACTCGCTAGACGAAAGGGTTTTTCGGTTTTGCGTTGCTTCACTAGACGAATTTCCCTATGGGCTTGCTTCGCAAGACAAAAACGTCTTGCGCTTTTTTCTTAAAGCCGCTTGAAGAGGCGCAGTTGCGACGGACCGTGCTTCGCAAGACGAAAAACATCGCAAGATGAAAAGACTCGCGGAACGAATTATTTTCGTCTTGCGAGGCACCACTGTATTGACTTGTGAAATTTTCTGCTGCAATTGGTGGCAATGACTACAGTCTGGGGATGCCTTTCAGATGTTGTTTGGACTCCCATCAGCTCCATCCAGCATGTTCAGTGGTAAACAATGATGAGAACTATAGTCCAGAAAAAAACTAGAGGATGCCATGTTGACTATCCCCTGCTTTAGGCTGAGAGGTCTTTCTTTAAGGGTTTTAACAAATTTGTGCAGCAGGTGATTTTTATCACTGGCTGTTAACTATAATGTCTAAATGGAGCCATTCTGTGAGAGGCAGTCTACCTCTCAATAACAGTTGTTGCTGGGCTAATGGTAGAAGAGGACTGTCTGTTTTCTTCATCCTTTAAGCTTGTGGGCTTATGAGAACTATAGTCCAGAAAAAAACTAGAGGATGCCATGTTGACTATCCCCTGCTTTAGGCTGAGACGTCTGGCTTGCCACTGTGAGAAACAGACTGCAGGTCTAGGAACACAACTGGTCTGACAAAGTCAGCGGGTAGTTCATTTACTTTTCCGCCTTTTGTTTCTCTCTCACTTACATCTATGTGCATATAAAGCCTTCTGCACAGGGATGCCATATGAAATGTATCCAGAAACTTGATTCTGAATAAATGTGCAATTAATCCCTTTTTGAATGTTATTGTGTTGTTATCTTCCTTAGTGGGATGTGCAAATCGCTATTATAAATAATGTTTTTTGTAGGGTGGGGGTCACTGAGGATTAATTTATGGAATCAAGGGGCAATGGTTTTTGGGAACAATCCTATGCATGTTTACTCAGGAATGCATCCCACTTTGTTCAATGGGACTTCCTCTCAGTGTGGATAAGATTTGAGCTTAAATATTGAAGAGGCAGAAACTTGAGTCACGCTCCAATGGAATGTCAGTTTTGAAAATGGCTGGACTCTTGGGGTGACTGAAGGCTATGTTTGCAATACCCATGTCAGTAATTATCAGTTAAAAACAGGCCTCTTCCTCTCTCTATGCTGCACTGATGACATTCATGCATTTTCAGATTACTGTATAAGGGAGAGGCTCCACCTTTTCCATGTCAGATTTTCTGTGTGAAAATGGTCCAGATCTAAATGCTGAATATTCTTGCTCTCACTGAGTATATATTACAGTACTACAAGTATTCTTAGCCCTTATAGATCAGATGATGACACACAGTGAATATATATTTAATGTATTTTGATTTGCAGGTGTGTGACTAATGGTCTTTGAGGTTTTGTGGTTACCTGACTGTACTCCAAGCATAACAAACCAGGCCTTTGCACTTTTATACAGTGGGAATATGATGCTTTGGAGCACTTAAAATATAGAGAGATTTATATACATGTGGCTCAAGAAACCAACAAGTGAAAGCAATCCTGCCTCTTACTTTCACCTAATAATACGGTGTACCTTTTACAGTCACGTAATAATACATCACATAATAGGCTGTTCTGGTGAGCAAAGTCTGTAAAATTAGGTTGTCTCAGTACACCTTATTCTAGAATATACCACATACTGGAGAATCTGTCTGCCTGCTTTCTCTTGCTGAACCATGTTGCTGGTGCAGAGTTCTCTTCCAGAGCTGTGAGGGATGTGAAAGTTACATAAGAGCAGCCTTCCCCAGCCTGGTGGCTCCAGACATTTTGGACTACAACTCCCATCAGTCCCAGTGGTGTCTGGGAGGTGTCCTGGTGTCTGGAGGGCACCAGGTTGGGGAAGGCTGTTGTAAAGTGTGTTCCCTGATGAAGCCTACCAAATGCCACCTTTCCCCAAGCACTTGTGAGGCGAATCTGATGCTGTATTCCCCTTCTTTAGAACCTTTGGGCATCTTCTACACCATCCTGTTTTGGGGAACTGCATTTGCCTCTCGTTTTTCAGAGCATCTTGAAATATTACTATAGAGACATGCAGGTTCCTTGCGATCCTATGTCCACTGTAATTGTCTCTGTAATTCTTTTAGACTTTCTGGGCATCTGTGCCGCAGGCGGCAATTCCCCCAGTGAATGCAGCCACCATGTTGCTTGTGTGCAGTGACACTCGGTTGTTGCTCTGCTGTGCTTAGGTAATATAGCTGCTCATTTGCAATTGCTGTGGCTTGACCCCTTCTGAACTGTGTATCTGTTGCCCTGGGACTTGATTATGAGCCCTCTGGAAGCCAAGCGCTTAACTGACAGGAGCCCTCCTTCCAAGGTGGGAACGTATAGTATACCCTGCACTGGTATGGTTAGCATTCCTCCATTTAGCTTATTGTAGTTCACAAAACCTTGTCCAATTCCTTCTGCAGTGATGATGCTTCCATCTGCTAGATTGGGTTTTTTCTTTACTGTTAAGGTCTAACTCTGTAAGGAAGCTTCTGTTAATGGCCATGTGACTTGTTGCTCTAGTCCAGAGTCCGCACACGAGCTGTGGGATAAGTTTCCTTGTGTGGCTTTGAAGGACGCACTTCATTGCTGTTATGACTTTCTTACCTTATCTCTCTGCCTTGTTTTTTGTGCAGTACTATTTTTGTTAATACTATTGTTAGCACAATTCACCCTCTTCTTTTTTCTTTTTAAAGTTTACTTCATTCCCCCTCTCTCTTTCTTTCCTCTTTCCTTGCTAGATTTACAAATGAAAAAAATAATTTAACAAGTTAAACTGCAAAAACCCGAAATTGTTTTTATTTAATTATGTTTTGATAGGCACATTGGTGGAAGACACGGGTATAACTGGCTACTAGCTGTGATGGCTATGTAATGCCTCCACTGTCAGAGGCATTATGCTTCACAATACCAGTTGCTGGGAACCACAGGAGTGAATAGTGCTCTGGTGCTCAAACAATCCTTGCAGATTTCCCACATGCATTTAGTTTGCTAATGTGCAAACAGGATTCTGGACTAGATGGACCATTGGGCTGATCCAACAGGCTCTTCTGATGTTTTCAGACTTTTGCTGTTTTGCTTTCCGTATGAAGCAGCCCCTTGTGGGTTCATCCACACTTCTGTTTGCCCTACGATTTCTAGACACTGGTCAGAGAGGTTTTTTCTTTTGTCCTGCTGCTTTTCCTGGGAAAACCCAATGTTTAGTACTGAATCGCAACAAATGTCAGTTGAGTTTTCTATAGATTGACACGTGGTCTGATTCAGCAGTAATCAGCAGGGTATTCCCGGGAAAAGCAGCAGGACGAAAGAAAAACCTCTCAGACCCGTGCCTAGAAATCAAGGGGCAAATGGAATAAACTGGGACAAAGGGAAGTGTGGTTGAGCCCTAAGTGTCCTTTAAGTGTTCCTTAAGTGTTGTTTCCTTCCCTATCCTGGTGCTGACTTCCCTGTATAATCTCCTTCATGCCCTGGAATCCATCCATTAGTCGACCCACCACAAACTCAGGGTGAGTTGCTTTTCAGGCCTTGTTTCTAAGGCATTCATGAGGGCAGCCTATGCATGAGTAAAGCTGCCACATGGTTGTCCTTCATGTTCCCCCACCCCATGCCAAATAGTTTACCCACCGCTTCCAACTTTGTGCTTTTGTGGTCTTGCATCTCAACTCCATCCCAAGTCTTCTGCTGTATGGGAAAGACCCTTTTTAAAAAGAAGAAGAAGAAAAGGTATTTTCATGATTTATTTGCCAGCCCCCTTTTAATGTTTCTTCCTAATGGTCTTTGGATGCTGACCTCCTCTGCTGTGGTTTTAATGAGAATGATGTGAGTTCTGAAGTCTGTTCTGTTTTTCATGGTGGATGTGGTTTTATTCTGCTGTTTATGTCTTTTTCTTCTCTGCATTTTTTATTTATGTTGTTTTTTAATTGAATTTATTGAATTGCTTGCGATAAGGCAGGGTAAACACCTTTTAAATAAAAGCAAGCAAGCAAGTAAGAGGTCTCGCTAAGGTGAAGAAACAGTAACAACAACAAAAACCATTCCAGTAATCCTTCATCTTTATCTCGTATCTTTTTGTCTGGCTAACAGCCAAATAATCAAAGGAAGAATTTCTCAAACTGTTGCCCATGGACTGCTTGGGGTCCAATTGTTACACAGTTAGGAGTATCTGTTCTTGATGCCACAAATGATTGCTGAATATCAATTTCAGGAGATCAAGGCTGCTTTAACTGGGGCTGGATTATTAGAAAGGCCTCTTACCTGAGGCCTGTGATTGTCGTAATATTTTAATTTTTATTCTAATATAACCCACAAGTGCATTTATATACCTCTGAACATCAAAAGCATCTCTGAGTGGTTTGCAACAACAAAAGTGCGCGTGTGCACGCGCACACACACACACAAACGAACTAAAAACCACAGTACCAAATAAATCAATAAAATTCCCCAAAAGCAAGAACAGCAGCCTATTTCGAAAACATTTTGAGTCAGAGCTGTTTTATCTCTTCACTCTCCCTTTGAAAAGGCAAATCCTGACTCACATTATGCATCATTCACCCCACCAACAGATACATATCACACCCAGATTCTCCCTTACATGTCCTCCCAACCACTTTTCTCACTACGTAAACAGAAATCTTGCAGTACCACTACTCATCGAGCATCACTCATTCCATTCTGCTCCCACACCTCTTGCTAACATCCCTCGCCCATCACTCTAAAATCTCCCTGTGAATCAGGAAACCACTCTCACCAATGACATCCACCACATTGGAAAGGCAAGACTGTGCTTATAAAAATATCAGTTTTGCTTGCACTCTGACTGCACCAGCAAAGAATATATTTTTTTATAACAATTTATTAATTTTCCAAAAAGATAACATCAAAAATAAACATAACAGCAACAATATATAAAGAAAAAGGAAAAAGAAAAAGAAAAATGCAAAAAACAAAACAACCCCCTATCATAATCAAAAAATTTAAACCATAATTTTTGATTGACTTCCCTCCCCTCCTCCTCTTGGTTTCATTGCTTGTTCATGCACGTCCTTATAACCTTAATAATCCATTTTTTAGACCTTGTTCATCTTAATACAAGTGAGTTTTTAAAATGTATACTAACGTAAAAATCTATACACAAAGCTTAAAAGATGAGCATTAAACCTTTACCCTGAACACCAGCAAAGAAAAAGGTTTGATGAGACCTCCGTCAATTTTCAAGTGGTCGATGGGAGAAAAACACAATTTTCAAGTGGTCGATGGGAGAAAAACAAACAAACAATTGTGCTAAACCAAGGAGGAAACTGTTCCCCCCCTTCCTTCTTTCTTTCCTTTCCTTCTTGCATTTACTAGTCATTTTTTCATGAAAAAATGTGATCAAAGCAACTTATAAAAATGCAATTAAAACCAAATTTAAGAAATCAAAAAGGGGGGGTATAGAAACACATCCATGCCTTTAAAATACCAGATGTAATATTTTAAATTTAGTGTGCAGCGGCTTATGGCATAGTAGAACTGGGCCCTTAATCACCTGTGTAGGGATAGAATTAAGTTGTGGCCCTTAGTTTGCGAATTGACAGTGTTACACATGGGGAATCAAAGGCCACAGGTTCTTCATTTCTGGCTTAATAGAAGGATGAGGCACGGTATAGGGCCAATACCAAGCAATTATATAATAGCCCTTTCAATACATCACTGTATATGAAACAGGAAGGTGTGGATTGCACATAGGAAACCTACACACGTTGCATTCAGCTGTATGCACATAGGACCTAGAATACACAGCAATTCCATCCCTCCACCTGTTCACTTTTATTCTGCAGGACCACCAGTAGAAATATTTAGTTGGATAAGAAAGATGGGTATTTGTCATGAAAAGCGTTACCTGAATTTGTGGGTTTCAAGGAAGTGGGGTTACAGAAGTAGCACAGCAAGATTCTCTTACAAGCTCCTTCTCAGTTTGGGGGCACATAAAAGCTACTACAATTCCAATCTTGTTGTTACTTACCTGGCATTAGGCCCCCACTGAGCATACTTGGATTTGGGCTGTTCAAAACGGCTTTAGGCTTGCCTGCAGGATCATGTTATTTATATACGTATAAATACTGATATATATACCTAAAGCAATGCATTGCATAAAACACAACCAAGACAATAAAGCAGTATAAAACCAAACAATTTAGTGTTTATCTATAACAACTATCCAGTCTGATGTTTGCATGTGTAGGCAACATGTGTGTTTGAAGACATATGTTTTAAGCATGCAGAAAAAAGATAATATGGTTGCACATGCCTGCTCTCCAAGGGGAAGTTGTTCTACATGGCCAGTGCCATTCCTGTAGAACAGTTATCTTCAAGCTTTTCAGACCCAGGACCCAGTTTTAACTCAAACATACATCTGGGGATAGCTTTCAGAATCTTTTAACATCTATTTGCCTGGTGGTAGTGCTCCTGTTGCGACCCACCTCGGATCATGTTGTGAGCCACTAGTGGGTCCTGATCCACCAGTGAAAGATGAGTGCTATCCTTCTGGATGGATAGAAGATGAAACACCACAGGCTGCAGACAGGTCCATTGGGGATAAGGCACTCTTTCAAATAAATTGTTGCCAAGCTGTTTAGGGCTTTATGAACTACAACAGTAAAGCCTTAAACCTAGCTAAGTAGCCAGCCAGCCAGTGTATCTTCCTCAGCAGATGTAATATATGCTCACACCACGGTGTGCCTCTCAGATGAAGAGCTATGCTGCTGCATTCTGCACTAGCTGCAGCTTCCAAACCAGGCTTAAGGGCTTCCCCACATAGAAAGCATTGCAGTAATCCAGTGTTAGTGTTTCATTGCATTGGGTTTTGAATAGTTTTGAATAGTTCATGCTGCAGCAATGTGAAAGGCAGGAGATAAATATTTTAAATAAGTAAAGTAAACTTCATTTATTTTATTGCATTTAGGAGGCAGGGTGCCTCCAAATGTCAGTTGCTGAGGTTCAAAGACAGCAAGAGTGCTCTTGATTCTGGTTGGCCACTGTGAGAGCAGGATGCTGGACTAGAAGGCGCCCCCCCCCCGATCCATTAGGATTTTTCTTCTGTCCTAATGAATCCTCTTTTTTTGTATTTCACATGGTACAAATGAAATTATTTTCTGTTTAATACCTTTTCTGTCATTTTTAACTCAAAAGGTCCTGGAAGAGTAATGTTTTCTAAAGAATATAAATACCCCTCTCAGGAGAAATATATCAGCCTTTTTCCTCCCAGGGGTTTGTCTATTGCTGTTTTTGAACACCAGTGCCCATTTTATTTTTAAAAGGGCTGGCCTGCAATGCAAATATTAGCACTAGACAGGGCTATGCTGATTCATAGCTGCTTTAAAAACCTGAATGCTCCGTACAGTGGATTTGAACTTGCTCAGACGGTGTGTTTTTTGGAATGTTGGTTACTCCCATACCAGTACCTTGAATGACTAGCTTTGGGGGAAGGAGAGGAGAGAAGAAAATGTCAAGTTTATCTCAGTAAAACTCTTATAACTTCTACAGCAGGAAAAACCTGGCGGCGCTTTTTGTTGGATGCAGTAAGCACAGTGGGTTTTGTTTTTGTTTTTTTGGGAGTTGGTTTTACTGAAGGATGGTGATGAAAGTGGAGCCAGTCTGACCCAGTACCCCGTACAGGCAGCTCTCTATGGTGGTGAAATTATGGTGAATAAACCTTCTAGGCAGGGCACAATTCCTATTCTCTGCTCAACTCCAGAAAACCTTGGAACAACATGGTCTTAGTCACGGGTATAGAGTGTTTTTCAACCTAAGGACCACCTTCCCTTCTGGAACAGGGATGAGAGGGTGCAGGCTGGACAACCCTTTTCAGGGAGAAATTTAATTGATCCTCCCCAATGCATACAGATTCTCAGCCGTAGGAGCCGATGGTGGCCCACTAAGCCCCTCTGTCGGGCCCTTGCCATGTTCTCTAGGCCGCAGCCCTACCAGTACAGCTCTGTGCCCTCCTTGGGTGCTTTTGCCTGGCCTTTTCCTTGAACTACAAAAATGCCTCTTGCTTGCCTATATAGAGGTTGGAGAGAGGTGTAGGTGTAGGAATCTCTGCATTTTGCCTGGCTGGAGTACTGCCCACAGTACAAAGATAAGAGTCACTCGTCCGTTGTGCCTCCCATTTTCACTCTGGCCCCTCCCACCACTGGCATGCAGCCACACTCCCTGAAGGTTGCCCAAGAGGGAATGCTGCCCATAGGCTAAGCAAGGTTCCTCACCTCTGGCAAAGGATAAGATTGGGCGGGTTTTGGCAGGTACAAAGAGCTGGCGTAAAATTTAGGGTTGACTACCGTGTCCTTTGGGTGGCACTGTGGGTTAAACCACAGAGCCTAGGACTTGCCAATCAGAAGGTCGGCAGTACAAATCCCTGCGACGGGGTGAGCTCCCATTGCTCGGTCCCTGCTCCTGCCAACCTAGCAATTTGAAAGCACGTCAAAGTGCAAGTAGATAAATAGGTACCACTCCAGCGGGAAGGTAAACGGCGTTTCCATGTGCTGCTCTCGTTCGCCAGAAGCGGCTTAGTCATGCTGGCCACATGACCCAGAAGCTGTACGCCGGCTCCCTGGGCCAATAAAGTGAGATGAGCGCCGCAACCCCAGAGTCGGTCACGACTGGACCTAATGGTCAGGGGTCCCTTTACCTTTACCTTACAACTAATATCTGCTCAGAGTAGACATTAATGTTCCTAGGTTCATGTTCATGAATTTCAGTGGGCCTTTTCTGAGTAGAACTAACTTTGGAGACAACCCTTTGTAGTGGGACTCCTACATTTTAATAGTGTCACAGTCATTCACTTGGTCACTTTTGCAACAACCCTACATAGGGTGGGGGTGGTGACTGTATTATTCCCATTTTGCAGTTGCGGGAACTGAGACTGACTGACTGTGGATTGCCTGAGAGGCAGAGGCAAGTTTTGAGATGTGGATGTCTGGTTCACAGCTCAGACTCCTAGCTGCTCTGCTAGCTGTCAGTGGCACAGGTAGGCCCCCCACGGCTGCATGCATCCCCTGACCTTATTATATGCAACTCCTGATACCACCTACAGTTGTCTCATTCTTCCATCCAAAAAATAATTCCTTCATTCCTGCTCCTTATTTTTTTCTGGCTGTTAAAAAATGTAAAAGACACTTCTGGAACTATAATGGAATATAGTGCAAGCTTAGTGCTCATGTTGGTATTACAGGCCACAACCATTTCAGGCACATCTGATAAGTGCACAACCGCGCTGAACCCAGAAATGACCTGAAAACGTCACAAAAATGGGCAGGGGAGGAACAGGGTGTTTGCAGCCTTTATCCATGGATGTTCCTATTATATGTGATTTCATGTAAGCCTGCAATGCCATGGAACATAACCCCCACACAAATTGGTCACTGCCTTTATTTGCTTCTGGGAAAAAGCCTGTTTGCAAATGATATGGCAATATGGGCTAAACTTGCACTATATTCCACTATAGTTCTGGATGTGGCTTCTACATTGTCTGAAAGTTCAAACATAATGTGGAAACTAACAGGGAAACATGAAAACAGAATAAACTGCCTAATAGGCTCTTTAATTTCAATCAGTCTACAACTGAGTAGATCTGCCTTTCCACACTTTCTGGGCCAAACTAGACAATGGTGGGACACCTGTGTTTTAGGCCCCAATCTGCCCCATTCCCACAGAAAGCAGGGAGATGCGCAGGTCCAGTGTTTGTGCTAAACTCTCCCCCTGGAACATAGGAAGATGTCCTAAACAGTGTAGATAGTTCTAGATTAAATACATTAATCTGCTGCCATGATGTCTAATTTGACCATTTCTGTAACAACATTTACCTTCAAGTATGCCTCTTTGCAGAACTCAGTGGCCTGACTTCTGCACAGACATGTGTAGGATCATGCTGTTAGTCACTTTGACACTTGGAGCGAGCCTCTGGTTTTTGTGCAGAGCTTTAATAGGTGGGTAAACAGGTTTTCAAAGCTGAATTGTGGAGGCTTCAGCCCCACTGCCTCTCTCTTTTCCTCTTGCACCATCCCTGCTGTGTTTTAGAAAGTCCCACTACAACAGCGCCCTTCAAAAGAAAATCCTGTTAGCTTTCACATTCATTGTTTGCGTGAAAGCCCTGGATGGCTAAACTGTGCTCTCTTATTCAGCGGGACCCTATTCTCTCCCTCAGAGCTGACAATGTGGCATACTTTGGCCTCAGCATGCAAGCACAAGGTTGAAATCGCCAGGCTGCCTACATAAGCCAGAGGGGAAGGGAATATCGCAATGGGATGGAGAGTATATGAACCTCTGGAATAAAAGCAGAAAGAAGAGGAATCTCATTGGCCAGAAATGGTTGTGAATGAAATGTTTGAACTACAGATGTTGCCCAGCCCTACCTTTTGTGGCTGGGGCAACCCAGTCAGATAGGCGGCATATAAATAAACAAGTTGTTGTTGTTGTTTGTTTGTTTGTTTGTTTGTTTAACTGCTGTTTTTAGAAGGTTGGATAGGGGGGATAATGGGCTTAAAACTGGCAGTGTGTGTGTGTGTGTGTGTGTGTGTGTGTGTGTGTGTGTGTTAGAGTATGGAAATGGGGCTTTTGGCTTAATTTGTTGCATTTAGACTCTTCCCTTTAGCCAAAGGAAAAAAAGAAAGCATTAAGAGCAGTTTGTAATCTAAAGAAAGACAGATGACACACAAAGAAAAAGGAACAGGAGGGAGGAGGGAAAAGCAAGCTTAAGCACATGTTCTCAAAGTTACAGTTCTTATAACTGAGTTAAGACCAGCAACCCCTTGCCATTGTGAGTGGTGGTTCTGGGTATTTCACCGTAATGAGTGCCTCCCCAAAACACCCTTTCCTCCTAGATCAGATGCAGGAACCAGCTGATCCACTGGGCAGTAATAGAAAGACAACCTGCTCATCCTCTCCCACTCTTCTTCCTCCCTACTGATTCCTTCTTTTTAGTAACTACAGTGGTATCTCGGGTTACAGACGCTTCAGGTTACATACGCTTCAGGTTACAGACTCCGCTAACCCAGAAATAGTACCTCGGGTTAAGAACTTTGCTTCAGGATGAGAACAGAAATCGCACGACGGTGGCGCGGTGGCAGTGGGAGGCCCCATTAGCTAAAGTGGTACCTCAGGTTAAGAACAGTTTCAGGTTAAGAATGGACCCCCAGAACGAATTAAGTTCTTAACCCGAGGTACCACTGTACTGGTTCATAAAGTACATCACATCCTTTCAGCCATTACTTTCTTCTTGCTGGGAGACAACCCTGCCAGAAATCCTGGAGAGTAGCTGCCAGGCAGTATGGACAGTACTGAACAAAATGGACAAATGGCCTGACTTGGTATAAGGCAGCTTCCTATGTTCCCTCTTACATGCACATGCAGTTGCCAAGTTGGCAAACCCTGCTGTGTGACACTGACTATTAAATCCAGATGTTCACTTCAAAAGCAGGAAGGATGGAGGTGCTGGTGGTACCTTTCTCCCAGGCTTCAAGATGCTTGATGTTGTTAGTGGCTAGTTTGTTATCTGCTTCCTTTGGCAAACCAATCGATGGGTCAAGAAACCCTGTTCATGGGAATGGACGGAAGAGAAGAGAAATTATTATCTCCCTTTTCTAAATAGGATGTTATTGCTGTCCGCTGAAGTCACTTTTCAGTCAGAGACTTGTCTCTTTCTTTCCCATGTGTTGCCTTTCAGCTAGATCTTCTATTTTCTGTACATGTGGCTGGGCAAACAATTTGGAGTGCTCTAATACCTTTCTTTTCGGAGTGCCTTAAGTTGTGTTTAAGTTGCATTGTACATATCAGAACTTGTGCAACATTACAGTGGTACCTCGGGTTACAGATGCTTCAGGTTACAGACTCCACTAACCCAGGTTTTGATACTTTTGGCAGTGTAGGCAGGTGACAAAGTCCTGTTGGAAAATGAAATCAGCCAAACCCCTTTTCTGATGAGAGCAGCTTTTGCATCTCATTTGGAAACGAAGGACCCAGAGTCTGGAGGAAGAATGCGGAGGCACACAATGCCAGATGCTTGAAGTCCAATGTGAAGTTTCCACAGTCTGTGTTGATTTGGGGAGCCATGTCATCAGCTGGTGTTGGTCCACTGTGCTTCATTAAGTTCAGGGTCAACGCAGCCATCTACCAAGAGATTTTGGAGCACTTCATGCTTCCTTCCGCAGACGAGCTTTATGGGGATGCTGATTTCATTTTCCAACAGGACTTTGTCACCTGCCTACACTGCCAAAAGTATCAAAACCTGGTTCAATGCCCATGGGAGTACTGTGCTTGATTGGCCAGCAAACCCACCTGACCTGAACCCCATAGAGAATCTATGGGGCATTGCCAAGAGAAAGATGAGAGACATGAGACCGAGCAATGTAGAAGAGCTGAAGGCTGCTATTGAAGCTTCCTGGTCTTCCATAATACCTCAGCAGTGCCACAAGCTGATAGCATGCATGCCACGCCGCATTGAGGCAGTAATTGATGCAAAGGGGGCCCAAACCAAGTACTGAATACATGTGCATGCTTCTACTTCTCAGAGGTCCAATATTGCTCTATTTGCAGTCCTTGTTTTGCTGATTTCATTTAATATTTTAATTTTCTGAGATTGTTAATTTGGGGTTTTCATCAGCTGTACACCATAAATATCACAATTGTAACAAATAAAGGCTTGACATATCTCGCTTTGCATGTCATGAGTCTATCTCGTATATTAGTTTCACATTTTAAGTTGAATTACTGAAATAAATGAACTTTTCCACAATATTCTAATTTTTTGAGTTTCACCTGTAGTACCTTGGGCTAAGAATTTTGCTTCAGGATGAGAATAGAAATCGCACAGTGGCGGCGCGGCGGCAGTGGGAGGCCCCATTAGCTAAAGTGGTACCTCCGGTTAAGAACAGTTTCAGGTTAAGAACGGACCTCCAGAACGAATTAAGTTCTTAACCTGAGGTACCACTGTATCTTGAAGCTGAAGCTTTGGAGCATACAGAACCGCTCTTTGCTATTCTTCCCACATACCTTCCCCAGAGTGACCATAGGAGCCAATTCTCAGTGGCTGACTCACTACCTTTCACTCTGACTCCAATAAGCACAAACGGCGAAAAGATTTCATGGTGGCTAAAAACCTCATCTTTCATGCTGACTGGAAGGCTCTGGGATGCTGGAGACAAGCACCCCTCTGGGATCGCGCTGCGGAAGTAGTAATGGGTCCTTGATCTCCTGCAACCCAGGCCACTACAGCTTTTATTTTAATAGTTGTAATGGTTTACCAAATCACTTTACTTCCCTCTCCAACACAATCACTCTCTAATGCTGTGACTCCCAAACTAACTCTTTAACTTACTCAATAACTCTTTAACTCTCCTGAAAGAAATGCCCTAAGCAAAAACCTTTGGCAAGAGGACATGTAGGACATGTCACCGTTTCTTAGCAACATTGCTCAGCAATGACATTATTCCTCTTAATGTTAGTTTTTGTAGCCTTTAATAGGTTAAGCAGTTTTATTTATATCTATTAACTTAAAAAGTAATAATTCTAGACCATCCACCATTCACCCAGCAGATCCCAGTGCAGTGTTCCAATCACAGAAATACAATATATGAAAAAAATAAGATTCTTAAAAGAGAAATAAGATTGAAAGGCAAAAATATTATAAAACTGTTGCAGCAGAACAGAAGCTGCACAAACCCAGTGCCAGAAATATTACACTACTTTTCTAGCCAGCAGAACTGTTGAGATTTCATATGTATGTTACTGCATTAGAATTTTCAACTTCCAGTTCCTGAAACACTGGCGCCAATGACAGTTAGGAGGAGTGCAGAGAGAAGAAATGCCATGATTCATCTGCAGCACCATGACTGGATGCGTTCATGTGCCCCGGCTGCAACAAAACATGTCTCTTCTGCATCAGTCTCTATAGCCACAACAGGCACTGTAACTCTCCATTGGTTTGACGTTTCCCCCAAAGGAGTACTCCTCCTTTGTCTCTCAAGACAGACAGATGCCAACAGAGCCAAAAATCTCATATTGCCCAAAGCTTGCAGAGTAACATTATCTGGTTTTGGCACCTGCACATATACAGCAGATACAAAAACAATGAAAGTGTGTTTGTCATGTCAAAATTCCAGGTTGAACCCTTTGGCACTGAGACTACATATACCTGTAGATAAGTTAGGAGGGCCATTCCACGGAGCATTCTTGGGGTGGTAGAATCTTGCAACAGTTTGTTGGAGACTGAAAAAGGAAATTCTTAGGCTATTTCTCAGAACATTCTTTTCTGAGAAATTTTGGCCCAGGCTCATTGACATGGACCTTGTTTGATTTCATCACTTAAGGGGAGCCCTGCTTATTCATGACCAACTGTTCCAAGGAATGGACGAACCAGCCTCTTTAGTGATGCAGGCATTCAGTCATAAACTAATCCTGTTTTCTGCAGGCTTCCCCTGCCCCCCTTTAGGTGGGGAAAAAAATGAAAAATATTGGATCTAAACTGTACCCATTTCCAGTAAAGGTACCCCTGACTGTTAGGTCCAGTTGCGGACGACTCTGGGGTTGCGCGCTCATCTCACTCTATAGGCCAATTGAGCTGGCGTTTGTCCCCAGACAGCTTCTAGGTCATGTGGCCAGCATGACTAAGCCGCTTCTGGTGAACCAGAGCAGCTCATGGAAACGCCGTTTACCTTCCCGTCGGAGCAGTACCTACTTATCTACTTGCACTTGATGTGCTTTTGAACTGCTAGGTGGGCAGGAGCTGGGACCGAACAACAGGAGCTCACCCCGTTGCAGGGATTGGAACTGCTGACCTTCCGATCGGCAAGCCCTAGGCTCTGTGGTTTAGACCACAGCGCCACCCACGTCCCTACCCATTTCAGGTACTTTCCCCTATAATACTCCTCTTGCATCCAATTCTGCTCTAAAGTGAGGACACTCAGCCTTGTGCACTCAGCACCCGCTCCTATATAAATGCAGATGTTTGAGTTTTTTAAAGTCTCGGAACTGTGAATTATGTGAGATTGCTTTAAAATTCATGCCAAACAAAATTCTTCTCCCTTCTTACCTGTTCCAGTTCCTAGTTTCTGATGGTGACCAGCCAGATGCCCCAAGATGTCCAGAAGCAGGTCATGCAAGGCACTGAGTGTTTCTCATTCCCTGTACTCAGAGGTACACTGACCCTGAACATGGAAGAGCCATGTCGCTATCCTAGCTTGCAGCTGTTGGTAGACCTGTACTCCTATGAATCTATGTAAACTCCTTTTAACAACAATAGGTGACTGATTGCTGTTGGTCTGCCTGTCTGTGTCTAAGTATGTTTCCCTAGAGATGAAATAGTGGTTCTGAAATGCCCTCTGGGCCTTATTAGTAAACCTTGCTCCAACCAGTAAGCAGATGCTAGAATCCCAGCTGTAACAACATGGGGAGCTCCAACAGAATTTTGGTGGGTTCATACAAGAACTCTGGCTCCCAGTCTCCTTGTGTAAATAGCCTTCATCAGCAGCAAAAAGTCACTTTACTTTCAGGATTCAAAGTGGAGCTTTGGTGCTCATTGAGATACAACTGCACTCCCCATGGGTTACTTCAGATATTCCAAATAAAAAAATTCCTTCCAGTAGCACCCTAAAGACCAACTAAGTTAGTTCTTGGTATGAGCTTTCGTGTGCATGCACACTTCTTCAGATACACACTGTATCTGAAGAAGTGTACATGCACACGAAAGCTCATACCAAGAACTAACTTAGTTGGTCTTTAAGGTGCTACTGGAAGGAATTTTTTTATTTTGACTATGGCAGACCAACACGGCTACCTATCTACTTCAGATATTCCATTTTTCTACTTGCTTTGGGGGGGGGGGCATATTTGCTGCCAACTTTAAAATATGCCCATTACAAAAAGAAGCAGCAGCTGAATGTATAAATGGAGAAACACAGAGAATGCCAAAGGGCAAGCAGGCATAGACAAACTCGGCCCTTCAGATATTTTGGGACTACAACTCCCATGATCCCTAGCTAACAAGACCAGTGGTCAGGGATGATGGGAATTGTAGTCCCAAAACATCTGGAGGGCTGAGTTTAGGGATGGGCTAATCTGTCAATTTTGGTTTCTCTTAGTTCCTCACTTTCTTAGTCTTAAGTTCACTTCTCCACATCCACAGAAATGTAGATTGAAAACAAATCCATTTTAAATAGAACATTGAATTACAATTTCAGCTAAGAGAGGGTGTAATTTTGAGAACATCCATAGGAATGCGAATTCTGCTGAAGCCAATGGGGCTGACTAAGTGGTGTTAAAGAGAGTAGGGGTGTTAATGTCAAATCTAAATAGGTTTGTGTTTTGGATTGGTTTTAATATTCAAGATGGAGCTTGCCACCTTCAAAATCTATCCCCCACCCTCTGTGGTCCCAGTGTGTCTGTGTGTAATAGGGTTGTCTGGAATGATGTGGAATGCAAAAGAAAGGGCTGCATACAGGATGTCCTTAGGAGGTCTATGCGAAGCTGTGGACTGTGCGTGAGAGAGAGATTGCTGGGCCCAGATGTTCCCGAGTGCCCTGCTCAGTAATGAATTAGCCACACGTGTTTTCTCGATTGTACGGTTTTTGTCATTCTTTTCTGCCAGAGGAGCTTTACTGGCCCAGTCTTCAACCTTAAGCCTCCCTCCTCAACAATCTGGCTGTAGGGAATATGTCTGCTGTCCTTTCGGGATTTATGCCCGCCCCACCCCTGTCCCACAGCCCTGCTGTCTTAATGATTTTCCATGCTGACAAGTGAGCTGAAAGAAATGCCATTCCGTACAAAACCTTGGCTGTATTCTGTTGCTTGAGATCAGCCCCTGCGAAAAGAGTACAGCATCCTCCTCTTTTTTTTCATACCAGAAGTGAAATGTTGAAGGAGGTAGGAATGTCAAATAATCTACAAAATTTGGTTTGAGCGGTAAACCTTAGAGGAAGCGGTGTTCTTTTTTGTTTTCCTGAGCAGCCCTAAAAGTTCTGTGGTATTTGGCCTCTGACTTCATTTGGCAGAGATGTAAGTGGTACATGCAGAACTCCCACCAGAAGGGTGCTTTGCTGCATTTGCCGCAGATGTTTGTCATAGGGACCAAAACAAGGATGGGGAACCTCAGGTGTGGGTGGCCAAGTGTGGCCCTCCAGGTCTGGCTCATGGGACTTTTCTTCGGTCACATTCTTCAGTGGCTCATCTCTGTTCCCTCCCTCAGCACATTTGCCTGACTGGAATGTATCCTTGAACTATCACCATGGTCAAACAGTACATGAAAACAATATGTGAACTGAAAAGTCTCCTTCCTTCAAATTTTTAACTTCTGTGGATTTTGGAATGCAGTTCTCCAGCCAAGTAATCTGTACAAAAAGGCATATACTCATGTGCCAAAAAAGGCATATGCCCATAAAAATAACACACACAAATGCATAGTAATGGGGCAAATGGCTTAGAAAAAATTGTGCATTTGGCAAAATTACATACAAAACGGTATATATTAACAGAAATTCAAAATTAATCAAAATGTTCATTAATTTTCATGACACATTTTTTCATCAAAAAATGAAAACTTATGTGGAAATGTGGAGAACAGAAATTAGGATTGCAAAAAAGAGAAACAGAAAAACTGAAATTGAGATACATCCATGCCTATATGTAACATGCATTTATATACTTTTCCAAAAATATGTGCCACTCCTTCTCAAAGTGGCCATCATCTGCCACTTCTGCTGCTTTCATAGGCTTGCCTTCCCCAACCTGGTGCCTTCTGCCACTCTCATCAGAATCTTTTGACTATCCTGGCTTAGGACTGATGGAGGTTGGAGTCTAATACATCTGGAGGGCACCAAGTGGGTGAAAGCTGATCTAATCAATCTGGGGGTCAAAATATCTTGTGAATTCCTGAAAGCCCTTCTGTGGTTGGGGCTGTAGGTTCTCAACTCACTCTGAATCTCATGATCCTTTTGTTAGATATTATATATATATATATATATATATATATATATGTGTGTGTGTGTGTGTGTGTGTGTGTGTGAGAGAGAGAGAAAACAATGGGAGGAAGCCACCTGGGCACAATTTAAAGTAAAGGTTTCAAAAAAGATCAACTCTCTCTCTCTCTCTCTCTCTCTCACACACACACACACACACACACTGATTGGTTTTTGTAGGAACAAATTATGTATTCTAAATTAAGAAGGGGAAAATGGAGCATTAACAGGAAAATGAGGTAGCTGTTCCTTCCGGGGAAGTTTCAAATGCAAAGGGAAAAAGTATAGTACTGTATCGAGTAACTTGTCAAAACCATCACTCAGACCATCACTCAGGTTAACTGCTTATTTAGCGTTCATCTTGATTTGTTTGCTGGGAGATTAGCTGGGAAGGTCTATTTAGCAGATAAGCTTTTTGATATATTTGTGGGAAGGTTAGATAGCATTGCATCAAACCAAAAGTAGTATCGAAATTTCCAGTGCATTTCCCCCGTCACTTTCCAGATTGCAAAAAAGTCTTGACGTTTTGGGGAGACAGGTTTGTTGCTCCCGATCAACTGCAGGTGCCCAACCTGAATTTGCCAGTCTGCTATATTCATCAGGGAGAGGACAGTGCATCGAGACAGGAGTTTCACCAATGGAGTGGAATAATGTAAGCGCTGGCTTTATTTGCATATAACTACAGTTCACAGGAGTTTGGGCAAATCTCACTCTATATATGAGGCAGGAGCCAAGAAACAGAAGAGCTATGGGCTAATGATAAGAAGGGCTAATGATAAGAGCTGCTGGATCAGGCTAATGGCTCAATGGCCCATCTAGTCTAGCATCCTTCTCACACTGGACAACCAGATGCCTCTTTTGGGAAGCCCACAAGCAGTAGTGCAACAACACACTCCCCACTTGCAATTCCTTTCAGCTGGTGTACAAAGGCATACTGCCTCTGGCCAAGGAGTGTACAGAATGTAGATGGAGCCCAGCCTTTGTGTCTAGTGGTCATTGATAAGCCTTATGCTCCATGAATTTTTCAGTCTTTTTAAAAAGCCATTCAAGTTGTTGGGCTGGTGGCCATCATTGCCCCCTGTGGGAGCCAGTTCCATAGTTTAACTTTGTGCTGATCTGGGGACCGTATGTGGATTGGGAGCACATTATGAATTAGGTCCTTATGTTTTCTTCAGGGTATCTCCTGCTGCCAAAAAAATTCCTCCCCAAATCTCTTCCTTTTTCACCAAGCCTTTTCAGGGGAGATTCTTACTCCAGTCTGCTATCTGTACTGAATTTGTAATTGATTTTATTGCTATAGTTTTTATTTAAGTTTTTATTGTTAATCACTTTTGGATATCTTATGGGAAGCAATTCATAAATTAATTTATTTATATAAAATAAATGTGGCAAGGTTATGTGCACTTGGGTTTTGTTTTTTTTTTTTTTAAAAGAAGTGTCTTTCTATTAATGTGTACTTTGGCCTGAATTTATTTATCAGGAAAGCAGTAGCAATGTATGATAATCTGGAAGTAGAATCTTCTTGGTTTTCCAGATTAGAAAACTAGACTCTCATCCCATTGTGTTGACTTTGTGTCAGATGGGTCTGTGTTGAGTTGAGTCACCCTGGATTCCAGAAGCAGCCAGAAAGGCCTTTTGTCCTTCATTTCCATGTTGGGTTTGGTTTGGTGTTATTTTTTCTATTCTTTTGTGTCTTCACTTCCCCCAGTAGTAATTCCACAGCAAGGAGGAAGTACAAAGCAAATAAACTCCAAAAACACACACACAAAAGGAGTAAGGGAAAAATAACCCTTTCAAATGGCTGCACAGGAACAATGGGGTCGGATATGTGCCTTCTGGGGAAAGGTTTGGACTGAAAGAGAGGAGCACGCAATCAGCCCAGTCTTGGAAATGATAGTCTGTGAGCTATTTTGTGAGTAAGGAAATGGGTGATCTCCTGGGTCACCCCCAATGAAAAAAGAGTTTTGTCTCATGTTTTGGATGAGGCGGTGAGTTGGGCATCGGGGCAACACTTTGTATAAACAAAGTTTGGTTTGTCTGCATTCATTTGTAGAGTTTATTTACAGTACTGGCACAGCATGGACTGATGTCATTTTATAGGCACTTGCTGGGGAGTAAATCACATTAACTTGCTTCCGAATAAATGCACTGCCAAACTGTTTTGTTCTCTAATGAGGCATGGGTGGCACAATCCATATTGTGCAAAGATGGGTCATTTCTTAGGATGGTGGAGTGGGTCCTACTGCAAGCATTGATCCTGCATAGTGTTGGGGCACAGCTCTGGATGAATGCTACAGGAAACCAGTGTTCTGGTATTGCTTCAGCTCTCTCTATAGGAGGACCTTTTTTTTTTTTTTTTTGCATTTGCAAGCTCCACTTTCACTGAAAGGTAAAGTAAAGGTAAAGGGACCCCTGACAGTTAAGTGCAGTTGCAAACCACTCTGGGGTTGCGGTGCTCATCTCGCTTTACAAGCTGAGGGAGCCGGTGTTTATCCGCTCTGCAGACAGTTTTTCCGGGTCATGTGGCCAGCATGACTAAGCCGCTTCTGCCGCAACGGAACACTGAACTGACACCAGAGCAGCGCACGGAAACACCATTTACCTTCCTGCCGGAGCGGTACCTATTAATCTACTTGCACTTTTTTTGGGGGGCGTGCTTTCGAACTGCTAGGTTGGCAAGAGCTGGGACCAAGCAACGGGAGCTCACCCCGTTGTGGGGATTCGAACTGCCAACCTTTTGATCGGCAAGCCCAAGGCTCAGGGGTTTAGACCACAGCGCCACTTGCATCCCAGGAGCACCTGGGTTTTTGTTTGTTTTTTGCATTTGCAAGCTCCTCTTTCACTGAAGGGTACTCTTCTGTTAAAGAGGCCCAGCCCATTCCAGCAGTCTTTTATGTCCAATAGAGCAATAGAGATTCTGGCTGGATTGGGGCTTTTGTGACTGAGTCCTCTGAGTCAAAGGATGGCAATGCAACATCCTTGGGCTGGAGGGGGCACTGACACCACAGGATATTTTTGCAGGGCAGGCCCTGCATGAATTTTTGACTCTGAGACCTCAGTTTCATTCCCTGAAGAAGGGGAGTCTGATCTGCAAGGCCATGCCAAGGAATGGGTAGAGGTTCCACCTTGTTCACATCTGATTTTTATAACATGAGGGAGAGGAAGTTTCCTGGTTAGACATGTTTTCAGTAAGCTGTTTGGAAACACTTCATTGCAAAACTGCACATTGCAATAAACATGTTTTTGTTTTTGTTTTTTAAAAAGCATGCATTAATTGACCATTTTTGTTTTTAAAGAAAAGCAGCCAGCCCAACTGTTCCAGAACATGAGGATCAATGCCTCATGCCACTTTGCTTCCAGAACTAAATTCTGCTGCTACTTGACATCCCGACTGGGATGCTTATTGTAAACAGCACCCATGGAAGCAAATAGCAATTGGAAGGGGAATGATTTTCAGCAAGAAAATGTCACGAGGGTCTGACCCAAATCAGGAGTTTGTTCCAGAATGAGGCCTGGAGGCAGTTTTTCATAAAAATGCAAGTGGCTAAGTAACGCTGCAGCTTGCAGGATTTCTTTACCCCACATTTGCCCACTTGACTGCCTTGACCTGCAGAACTGACACTGTTAGATGTGCCACATAACACTCATTCCACACTTGTAATAAATTGGTCTTTTAGTGTGATAACCTGGCCAACAGGGTGGGCTGAACCTGTGGTAAAGCTGATGTTGTTTGAGGATACACACACCAGCTCTATGGTGCTTCTGTAGGGATGGATGGATCTATTAGTTTTGGTTTCCAATCTTAAACTCAGTTATCCACATTTCTGCAGCTATTTGCATTTCTTTTTAAACCTCATGAAAATGAATCCTCATTTTATTGCCCTCCCAGATATACACATTTTGTGTGCAATTCTGCCTAACATATACATCTTTGCAGAACAGTTTTCTCATCTACGGTGAATTTCTGTATGTTATTTTCATTAATGTATGCATTTGTGTGCACAGTGGTACCTCAGGTTAAGAACTTAATTTGTTCTGGAGGTCTGTTCTTAACCTGAAACTGTTCTTAACCTGAGGTACCACTTTCGCTGGGACGCAGGTGGCGCTGTGGGTAAAACCATAGTGCCTAGGACTTGCCGATTGTATGGTTGGCAGTTCGAATCCCCATGGATTCCCGTCTTCGGTCCCAGCTCCTGCCCACCTAGCAGTTCGAAAGCACCCCTAAGTGCAAGTAGATAAATAGGTACCGCTTTATAGCGGGAAGGTAAACGGCATTTCCATGTGCGGCACTGGTGCTGGCTCGCCAGTTGCAGCTTCGTCACGCTGGCCACGTGACCCGGAAGTGTCTTCGGACGGTGCTGGCTTCCGGCCTCTAGAGTGAGATAAGCGCACAACCCTAGAGTCTGTCAAGACTGGCCAGTACGGGCAGGGGTACCTTTACCTTTACCACTTTCGCTAATGGGACCTCCCGCTGCTACTACACTGCCACTGCATGATTTCTGTTCTCATCCTGAAGCAAAGTTCTTAACCTGAGCTACTATTTCTGGGTTAGCGGAGTCTGTAACTTGAAGTGTATGTAACCTGAAGCGTATGTAACCCGAGGTACCACTGTACATCACTTGGCTGGAGAAGTGCATTGCAAAATTTGGAAAAGTGAATTTTGAAGGATGTCTGAGGCTCAGTTTGCATATTGTTTTGGAATGTGCAGATTAAGTAGGTTTACCCTTAAAAGTGAATTTCATGAAATTTCTGCATTGCAATGCCTGCACAAACTGTTTTAGATGTTTTGGATCTTTTAAAAGCACTTCTGGCTTTAGCAAAGCCAAACTAGCCACAATACATGGTAACCAACATTACTGCAATAGAGAGTGTAAATTTTGTTATGATGCTGAGGGCACTTACTGAATAACACCTGTGATGAGCTGTGCACACATTCCCTCTTCCATCCCTGTGCCCAAAGCAATTTGAAACTTGAACAAATAATGGTGGTTTTTTTAAAAAAAAAAGCAAGAAAGGGCAAGTGCATATTTGCATTGTCTCATCTACACTGATGTGTTGTGTCTAGCTTGATCAGTTTCAGCACTTATTTGATTTGTATTGGATAGGGTGAAGCTGCTGCACTGAGCATTAGAACAATGAAGAAATGTGCAGTGTTCTCTCTCTCCTAAATGAAGGCTCCCTGCTTGTTCTTTAACTCTGCATGTGCATGATAGCCGTAAGACATACTGCTCTCTTTGTTTCATAAAAAAAAGGTATACAACTGAAGCCCAGTCAAAACATAAGATGTGTCTGTGGCTGGAAATAAACAATAGCTTTCAAGAGAATTGATGATGGTTTGACAAAGATGCCCTTTTCAATGCAGCATCTATTTACATATTTCTTGTCTCCCACTTCAGGCACTCCACCCACTCACCTACCCCCCAATTAAATTTAATCAGTCTTGGCTTCCCACAAAAACCTCTCAATTGTGCCTCTTAAGCAGAAACTCTACGTTTGCTATACAAGTTGCTTTGATTCAAATTTCAATAACACTTGTAATTTCCAATATATTTCACTTTAGGGGGGACTTTTCATCCCATTTCATCTTAAATTGTGTGCCAGCCGCTCTATGGTGATAACCTCCAGGGGTGGGGGAGTGGTGCTAGTCTGTTGCAGAATGCGCCCCCCCGTACTGTTACATCATAAAAACAAAGAGATTTATTAGCCTTTCATATATTTATCAGATGAAGTGGAGTCTAGCTAGTCCAACAAAGCTTCTGCCTTCATACTTTTTAGTCTGTAAGCTACTACAAAGCCCTTTGATATTCTTGCTCCTCTACTGGCTTTCGTCATAGCGGATTTTCAGGAGTTTGAAACTTTTTTTTTCTTACCCGCCCTCCCCACCCTCCAAACCTTGTACTCTGAGGCTGTGCACATGGAGGCGACAATGGTGCTTTCCACTCCTATTAACAGCAGCCAGCATGACCAGTGACCAGGGATGAAAGGAATTGTAGTGCACAACATCTGGAAAGAACCCTCTTGGCTGTTTAGTCGTTTAGTCGTGTCCGACTCTTCGTGACCCCATGGACCAGAGCTCGCCAGGCACTCCTGTCTTCCACTGCCTCCCGCAGTTGGTAGTTGGTGTTTATTTAACCATTTTAAGCTGATCCAGTCCTGTTGGAATCAAGGGAATTAAGTAGGTATTCACATATCAAACTTACCACTCACCTCCAATACATAACATAGGAATAGCTCATTCATTGGCTAGAGATGTTTTAGCAAGGAATGCCATAGGTGTGTTGCTATCTTGTATGCTTTGATCATTGTCTTATTACCTGGAGCAGGGATGGGGAACCTGGGCCCCTGCAGCCATCAGGGGTGATAGGAAGTAGAGTCCACACTATGATCCATGATCTGGGCAATGATGCTACCTCTGTTATAGCACATTGTCCAAGGTGATCTGGTGCTTTGTTTGAATTGAAATAACTTTGATATCAAGGATCATCATCAGATGAATTTTTGCAGCCCAGGGTAGGGTTTGAACTGTTGACCTTCCTTGAGTGAAAAAGCTTTTGCATTCTGCTGTTTGATCTCCTCCTTCACTTTGTCTCCTTCTTGCTAATAAAAGAGCTTAATGCTTCACATACAACATGTTTTTCAGCTGATGTATTAAAAAAAACCGTGGCTTTAATTCCATGGCTTCTTCCTGCAGCAGACCTTCATTTCCTTTAGGGACTTGGTACTGGGATATCTTTTCATTTGGCCTTCTAGAATACCAGGGTTTTCTTCAGCAGACATAACAATTGCTGTTTGACTCCTAGCACACTGCCCTGCAAAGAAACTGATATAAAAGAGGTAGCTATGATGAGCCTGTTGCATGAAGAAGAATCCCATGGCACTTTAACCAATTGTATTATGGCATCAGCTGATGTTGTGAGATCCCAAACTCTGAGTTGATCAGTGACCTGAGTTGTTACATAGGCTGCTGTATCTGATGTATGCAAGGAATTGGGGAAGGGTGATAGCTTAGTAGAGCATCTGCTTTGCACACAGAAATGCCCAGGTTCAATCTCTGCAGCTCCAGGTAGAACTGGGAATGCCCTCATCTAAAACACTGGACAACCATGGCACCAGTCAATTAAGGCTCCTTCTGGTGATCCTATGAGCTCCCCAGATCAAATGAGCCTCTGATTCTGCTGTGCTAGGTAACGTGGCTCATTTGCTAGAGAGAGCAAATACATTTCTAGCCTACTTAACATCCTGCTAGCACCTCCTAATGGAATACAGTGGTATCCTGGGTTACATATGCTTTAGGTTACATACGCTTCAGGTTATAGACTCAGCTAACCCAGAAATAGTACCTCAGGTTAAGAACTTTGCTTCAGGATGAGAACAGAAATCGTGCTCCGGCGGCGCGGCAGCAGCAGGAGGTCCCATTAGCTAAAGTGGTGCTTCAGGTTAAGAACAGTTTCAGGTTAAGAACGGACCTCCGGAACAAATTAAGTACTTAACCCGAGGTACCACTGTAATGCCTCCTTCACCTCTGCAGTTGTTTACAGCAGTGTCACAGGGACCAGCAAGGCTGCATTGGCCCAAGCGTACCCCTCATGCCTGCTCTGGGTTAACCAGAAGCACAGGTGGGCCAAGACAGTGTGGTGCAGCTATAAAGGTGAGATGAGTGACTGATAGGGATGGATGAATCTGTCCACTTTGGGTCCTCTCAATTTCTCATTTTCCCAGTTCTCCACATTTCTACAGCAATTTGTGATTTTTTAAAATTTAAAAATATCATTCGCATACCACTGTGAATTTAACTAATTATACACATTTTTGTAAGCAGTTTCAACTAATGCATGTGTTTTTGCAAGCCACTCCCCCCAATACAATGCATTTATTTCCTCTCTTCCTGCCTATCACTCTTGCCTTCTGCTATGCAAAGTGAGGTGATTGTCCAGGGCTGTCGTAAGAGATCTATTTTGGCATACTTCTCCCTGTGCAATCAACACTGCACAAAGGAGAGCATTGTGGACTGTGTTTGCAGGTGCCTCCCCTGCCCAGGACTCTCAGGACTCTCAGAACTTAGCCTCCACTATCTCCACACTGCCACGCACAGAAAACACACAGCAAGGCTCTCACTGGTTACTTGCCCCAGTTGCATTGAAGAAGCTGTACCATGAAAGAGATATTCCTGTCGCTATATGACAAACATCTGTTTCCTCCTATTTTTTGAATGCAGCATATACTGGCGGAAATGCTGGGGGGCTTTTTTCCCTTTTCTGGGCAGGGGGAAGTTGTATGCCCTGGATCTAAAGAATGTTTGGAGCAGAGAGGTTTCTCTTGAGGGTTGTATGATTGTTACTCAGTTTCTCCCCCCCCCCCCTTCTCTTTTTATCTTCCTGGAGAGGAACGGATATGAGTACTGTACGTTGAAGCCAGGCGGAACTTCCTTAGCTTGCTTTGGCACCTTTGGGAAAGTGCAACTCTCTGTGCTTAATGTTATGTGCTCTCCATGTCCAACAAAGCAATGGCCAAAATGCTCCATTCTCTTGTCTTTTTCTGTTCTGTAGCAGTATCAGTGACCATTTGCCCCAGGATCCAATGTGGTTTATTTTATAATCTATAACTAGTTCTCAAAGACAATTGATCTTAAAAAATGCAATCACTGCCCTTGTTGAGCAAACAGTACATTTCCAAGCACAATTCAAAGTGTTGTTGCTGACCTTTAAAGCCCAAACGGCCTCGGCCCAGTATACCTGAAGGAGTGTCTCCACCCCCATCATTCTGCCCAGGCACTGAGGTCTAGCTCCGAGGGCCTGCTGGCAGTTTCCTCATTGCGAGAAGTGAGTTTACAGGGAACCAGGCAGAGGGCCTTCTCGTTAGTGGTGCCCGCCCTGTGGAATGCCCACTTGTCAGAATTCAAGGAAATAGGCAACTATTCGACTTTTAGAAGACATCTGAAGGCAGTCCTGTTTAGAGAAGTTTTTAACATTTGGAGTTTTATTCTGTTTTTAATGTTCTGTTGAAAGCCGCCCAGAGTGGCTGGGGAAACCCAGCCAGATGGGTGAGGTAGAATTAAATAATAATAATGATAATAATAATAATAATAATTAGCACTATGCTGTTGCTGGTACAAAGAGACACCTTATAGAGAGAGATGCCTGGTATTTATTTCTTATTTTTTAAAGTTGAAAGGGTCTGCCTGCTGTGTACAGTAATCTTAGGTATTGGCACAAATGTCACTGTCTATCTCTTTCTCTTCCTCCTTCTCCTAAAAATCATTCTAAACTATTCTTACAAACTAGTGATTGGCTGGAAGTTCAGGGTTCTTGTGAATCAACTCCTGAACTGACAAGCAAAAGGGAAATCTAGCACTGTCCCTTTATTTATGGAAGACTTGAGTATGCAGAGAGCCTCAAGGTGGTGGTGGGTGGAGACTTGGCACCACGAAGGCTACCGTAGCTTGCTGTTGGCTTGAAGGCACTTGGCACTCCCACACTCCTGTGGGTACCACCCAGCCAGGATCTGGCCCTGTTGCAACTTGTTCTCTTTAGATGGAAAGAACAAGCCTGATGTACTTTCTTATTGTTATGAAACATAAACATCCTGTTTGAATGGATGCTTCCTTTTCAGTTCATCCCTCCTTTTCTCTCCATTTGAGCTCTATGAAAAGCCCAGCCATTCATAAATTGGCAAGGATCAAAAATGGAGGAAAATCAAAGCATTGGCCTCTTGTGCACTTTCGTAGGATATGTACACACAAATACACATTGCAAGAGGCCTCAGGAGAAGGAGTGCCTAGCCATTGCCAAAGCTTTGCAAGGAGTGCATTTATCTTCGTAAAAGGGCCATTTTTCATGTTCATATTTTCTGTCTTCATCAAACCAAGGCATACATGGTCTACAAATTTAGTGTCTCCCTAAAAACTACTGAGCACAATTTTAGATCTTAAGTCTGTAGGCTTAAGTCTCTTATTTTTTGCTAAGTGGTTAGATGCGGTGCTTCATGTAAGATGCTGCATAGATAGGAGGCTGCGTCAAAATGGAGCTCCCAGAAATCTGGCTCTAGCACCTTCTCTTGAATCCAGCTAAGTCATATGCAGGGTGGACTCATTGAAATTAATGCACCTAAATTAGTCACATTCATTAATGTCAATGGGTCTTCTCTGAATGTGTCTAGTCAACCTCTTCTCTCCTGCAGTACCAGGCCTCTATCTCCAGTGCACACATGTGCTTCCAGTGCACCACCAAGACTGCACTACACATCTGTTTGAGCAGTTTGTCAACTGACTGCACTACACATCTGTTTGTGGGGTCTGAACTGAACCTTGTGACCAGTGGTTCTTATTTTATTTCTTTTTCAGATATATAACCTGTGGGACTAGGTTTGCTCTTGCCCCATAAATGTGCTGGTTCCTCTTTGTTCCCTGTCCCCAGTATCCTCCACCATGCGCCCACCCCTGGTGCTGACACTGGGGGCCAAACTAGATGTGACATTTGTTATGTGGCTGGCCATGAATGATTTTTTTTTCTTTTACAAATGGCTGGAATGAAGGGGAAGCTAAGTCAACTCAGGACCATGGGAGGGGAAACAACTTATTCCCGTTGTTTCTACTGCAGTCCCAATTGGAATTGTTCCCCATACACCAGCTAATTGGAAGAAAGCCCCCATTGGTGCTGTTGGAAACTTTCTCCTCATTGCAAATAGGTGCCAGGCAGGGGTGGGGATAAGGGTTCAAGTTCCCCTCCCCAATGTCACAGTCCTGATCCAGATCAGGAGGGCTTTATACCGTCTACTCATTAAAAAAAAAATCAGCCATGCAAGGCCAAACCACAGGACCAAGCCACCTGGAATGCACTTCCAGTTTCACAATGGAGATAATGTGTGTTTTATAGCATTAGGTGTAGTAGCTGAGGTCAATATTGTTCCTTATTCACTCCTTGACAGCATGTATATTCAGCAGTACTGGAAACAAACAGAAATGTTTGTTTTAGATAGAATATTCCTGTGATTTATTAAGAAATGTATTCAAAGGCATTACTTATTCAACTTATAGAAAGTTTTTAAATTTTTGTGTCTGTGTTTTTTTGGGAATTTCTGTGAGTGGTCTGCAAATTAGTCCTTGTAATGATCCGGCTGTTAGATGCCATTTCAGAAATTCAACTTTCCTTTCTCTGGCTTAGTTTTTTTTAAAAAGGCACAGAAACTAATTGAATTGTTTTCTGTTTACCCCCTTAAGCTCTGCAGAACGTAAGCATCTGGTGGTGATGGAGCTGTGACATTCGGACATTGGATTTGTCAGCTGGAAGTATGGAATTCGTTGACAGCTGCCAACATGGTTGCTCTAGGCCAGTTCCAAATGGATATGGAAACAAGATTTTTCAAACTAATCAAAAGGAAAGATCCAGTGATTTTAAGCATTCTAATTCTTGTGATTTCAATGATGATGAAAAGGAGGATGGAGCCAAGCATAAGAAGAAGAGCAAGGGCAGTCGGCTTTGGAATTTTGTCAACCTCAAGAAAGCATCCTCCATGAATTCCAAGAGACCTCAGTCCATGATCCTCTTTGGAGATAATACGGAGATCTTGGAGCAAAATCGTAAGATGTCCTTAATGGAAAGGGTGAGGTCTTTCAAGAAGCTAAGATCGTCTGGTATGGCCAAGAGTATGTCCAAAACCAAGGCTGTTATTATATCTGTGGAAACTCAGGAAGATCTTGAGCAAAAAGCACTTCACCGAATTAAGAAGCTAAGTAACAATCAGCGTCCATACCGTCATTCCTATGCAGGTCATATTGAGGATTTGGATTCTTCTTTTGAAGATGTTGAGGTGAATAGCTGCGTGCTAGATATCGCTGCCAGTGAAATTAAATGGCAGAAGAATTTTGGCACTGAAATAAACAGCGACAGTACTGATAATGACTGTCACAAAATGCCATCGGCTCAGAGGTGCATGGCTCTAGAATGTGAGAATTCTCAGGAATCTGGTGTTGCACAAGGGGACTCTCAAAGGAGATGTTCTGCAGCTGCTTCTGAAACTAAAAAAGGAAGAAGTTCTGGGGTCTGGAGTTACATCAAAGGGATTTCATTGACAAGCAAGGACAGTGAAAAGCTGCCCGACATAAGCAGGGAACCTAATTTTCAGGACATGGGAAATGCAACAGATGATCCCACTTCTTATTTTGACTTTGATGTGGGATGTGAGGAGAGCGTTGGCCAGTCTCAAAGGGTTAAGGGCAGCCACTTTGGTGGGGTTCTCCGATTCTTCAACAGCTTTGCTAGGAAATGGCGGGGCTCTTCGAAAGAACAAAGGCCAAACTCCAGTTCCAGACGCCAAAGGCAGGAATCAACTCCTCCCCAGGAGCCTCTGGTCATCATAAATGATAAAGCCAGCAGTTTCTTTTCTCCAGGATTGTCTCCGGATTCCGGAATCTGGGATAACCGTAGTTCAAAAAGTTCCGCTGGTAAAGGGCCACCCCAGGAAAGCACAGATGCCGAGAATTCCCATGAAGTCTTCAGTGAGAATAGCAGTTTCAATGAAGTTTCACCCCCTGCCATAGGTTTGCCAGCTTTTTGCCAAACAGGCTTTCTCAGTGACTGTTCATTTCTTGATGTGCATGGTCTGTCTATGGATGTGCCACAGGTTCAAGAGCCACTTCTCGATAAAGTAGACAACTGGGGCTTAAGTGCTGCTCCAGTAGGCACCTGGGCATTAGAGCCTTGGGTAGAAGGCAATACTGAACACTCTGCTGATACCCCAGTGGACCCCAAGAGCTTGGATATTAGTGATTTAAAGACTCGGGATTTGACTAAGATGGATGTTAGGGATATCAAAAATGCCTCTCTGAATTATGAAGGGTTTTGCAACACTGAGCTGGATTTGGAGGTTTTTTGTAAAACTGATGAGGGTACACTGGGCCTAAGCATTGTATCAGAGGATGTTGACGCTGTACCAAGTAGTGTTGTTGATGCTCCAGATATGGCTTGTCCTGTAGTAGATGCTAGATCTCTCCATAGGACTGCAGCAGATGCAGAGCACCTGGTCAGAATTTCACGAATTAACCCAGACCTAGAGCTGATGACACCAGCAGATATCACAGATGCTGGGACTATATTAGCACATAGCCAGATCCTGGAGAGTGTTCCAAGGGATGGACCGCCCTTGGCTACTGTACAAGCAGACAGCCAGGATTTAGCAAGGACTCGAGTAGATGCCCATAATTCAGAAAGTTATCCTGTGGATACTGAGAACATTAGCACTACTCTGTCTGCTACTCAAGGTTTGTGCAGCATCTTGGAGGATGTTCACAACCCTTCTGCATCTGCTTCTTTATGCTGCCAAAGCTACAGCCAGCAAGTGCCAGATCGGGAGAATTTTCCCATCAAAATGAACGGAGACACCTTCCAATTACATCCAGATCCGGTGAGGAAAGCTCGCAAAGCACAACGCCCTGAATGCAGGGGAGTTCGTCATCCAGTTCAGATGAGTGTGTGTACAATTGCCCCCTTCGCTGAATTCAACAGTGCAAAGGTAGTATCTTGCTCCAATTAGACAGTATGTCAAATAAATCTCGTTTATTGCCTCTTCCCCTATTCCTTCTACAGTGGTGCCCCGCAAGACGAATGCCTCGCAAGACGGAAAACCTGCTAGACGAAAGGGTTTTCCGTTTTTGAGCTGCTTCGCAAGACGAATTTCCCTATGGGCTTGCTTTGCAAGACGAAAACGTCTTGCGAATGTTCCGATTTTTTTCCGCTCCCTTTTTCTAATCCGCTAAACCGCTAATAGCCTTTTAGCCACTAAGCCGCTAAGCCTTTAATAGCCCCTAATCCGCTAAACCGCTAATAGCGCTAATCCGCTAATAGGGTTGCTTCGCAAGACGAAAAAACCGCTAGACGAAGAGACTCGCAGAACGGATTATTTTCGTCTTGCGAGGCACCACTGTATTCTTAAAGCAAAGCTATGTGTGCACAATGTGCTAATTGCAGATCTTTCGAATTCTGTGATCAGAAAAGCTGCATTCTGCAACCTATAATAATTTTTTGTTCGTCCTTTTTGTTATAATATTCTTTTCCTGCTAGTCAGGAGATTTCTATGGGTTGCAGACACCAAACACTTTGCCAAACTGCCCTATTTGCATAGTGATTGATTACAAGAGACACTCAGACCCAACAGTGTAATACATTAGAACAATCTTTCTCCAACCTGATACCCTCCAGATGTTTTGGACTACAACTCCCACCAGTCTATCTAGCATGTTAGTACTGGCTGGGACTGATGAGAGATGTAGCCCAAAACATCTGGAGGGCGCCAGGTTGGTGAAGGCAGTACTGAAAGAACTGTGACTTTAAAAAAGCAAGCACTAAGCACAGTTGCAAAGGAGCTATTGGTCACCAGTGGCAAGTGTGCTGCAGGAATTTTGCACCTTGATGTGTATTTGTTTTATTATTATTATTATTATTATTATTATTATTATTATTATTATTATTATTGCATTATCTTTCTGTCTATTTATTCTCAATCTAGTTACAGGTACCAGTTACAGATAGGTAGCCGTGTTGGTCTGCCATAGTCAAAATAAAAAAATTCCTTCCTGTAGCACCTTAAAGACCAACTAAGTTAGTTCTTGGTATAAGCTTTCGTGTGCATGCACACTTCTTCAGATACACTGAAACAGAAGTTGCCAGATCCTTCTATATAGTGAGAAGGTGGGGAGGGGTATAACTCAGAAGGGTGGTGGGAATGGGAGATTGGCAGATAGCTGAGATGAGCCTGTTGACGACTCTTAACGACTGTAATAGGTCTTACAGGAAAAGGCAAGGGGTGAGAAGGTGAGAAATGGCTTAGTCATGTATAATGAAATAAGAATCCAATGTCTCTGTTCAGACCAGGTCTCTCCATGGTTTTAAGTTTGGTAATGAGTTGCAAGTCAGCAGCTTCTCTTTCCAGTCTATTTCTGAAATTCCTTTGTAGTAAAACAGCTACTTTGAGATCTTGTATAGAATGTCCTGGGAGATTGAAGTGTTCTCCTACTGGTTTCTCTGTTTTGTGATTCTTGATGTCAGATTTATGTCCATTTATTCTTTGGTGTAAGGTTTGGCCTGTTTGTCCAATATAGAGAGCTGAAGGACACTGTTGGCATTGTTTAAGATTGGGTGGCTGTCTGTAGGCAATGAAAGGTCTTCCTCCCAGAGCTTGAGAAAGAGAACTGTCATTGTCCATTGTATGGACTGTTTGGTATGTCCCAAACATACCAAACAGTCCATTGTATATAGCCAGGCACTACGTTACAGCCACATCTGTTCCAATTCTACAGACAGAGACTCTCACCTAAGAGATCTACAGCAAACCTTTTCAGAACTAAAATACCCAGCAGATGAAGTTAGACAACAGATCAACAGAGCCAGACTGATATCCAGAGAGAACTTGCTGCAAGACAGACCCAAAAAAGAAAATAACAGAACACCTCTAGTCAGCACATACAGCTCCCAAGTTAAAACAGTACAACGCATCACCAGAGATCTACAACCTCTCCTGGACAATGGCAGTTCTCTTTCTCAAGCTCTGGGAGGAAGACCTTTCATTGCCTACAGACAGCCACCCAATCTTAAACAACTCCTAACCCACAATAATACTACAACCAGACTTAACACGGACACTGGCACCAGAGCCTGCAATAAACCCAGATGCCAACTTTGCTGCCACATACACCCGGACAACACCATTACTGGCCCCAACAACATCACACATACCATCTCGGGACTATTTAATTGCTCATCGTCTAACATTGTGTATGCCATCAAATGCAACAGTGTCCTTCAGCTCTCTATATTGGACAAACAGGCCAAACCTTATGCCAAAGAATAAATGGACATAAATCTGACATCAAGAATCACAAAACAGAGAAACCAGTAGGAGAACACTTCAATCTCCCAGGACATTCTATACAAGATCTCAAAGTAGCTGTTTTACTACAAAGGAATTTCAGAAATAGACTGGAAAGAGAAGCTGCTGAATTGCAACTCATTACCAAACTTAAAACAATGGAGAGACCTGGTCTGAACAGAGACATTGGATTCTTATCTCATTATACATGACTAAGCCATTTCTCACCTTCTCACCCCTTGCCTTTTCCTGTAAGACCTATTACAGTCGTTAAGAGTCGTCAACAGGCTCATCTCAGCTATCTGCCAATCTCCCATTCCCACCAACCTTCTGAGTTATACCCCTCCCCACCTTCTCACTATATAAAAGGATCTGGCAACTTCTGTTTCAGTGTATCTGAAGAAGTGTGCATACACACGAAAGCTTATACCAAGAACTAACTTAGTTGGTCTTTAAGGTGCTACAGGAAGGAATTTTTTTATTTTGACTAGTTACAGGTAGGTAGCCGTGTTGGTCTGCTGTAGTCGAAACAAAATTTTAAAAATCCTTCCAGTAGCACCTTAGAGACCAACTAAGTTTGCTATTGGTATGACAGAGCTTATTTATCTGTAGTTCTTTCTGTGGATTTTCTCTCTCAATAGAGGACATATCTTTTCAGTTCTGCCCGTCTGTTCCTGACAACGTGCTAGGCCTCTATTCTGTGCAAACACCCTTTCATTTGTTCAAATTGAAATGTACAGAACACTTCAAGTAGAGAGAACTGAGGTTTTCTTGGCAATTTGGGGTCATCTGTGGAGGATACCTGCCATCAGGGTCTAAAGAGAGTGAGGAGCATACACCCCCTTTTAAATCCACCCCCTTTCCCTCTGCTTTCCTTGCCACTTAAATGAAATTAGGCACAGCACAGGACAGATGCACAGGAATAAATGCCATGTTGCACTGAGCTGACCTCCTTGCTACCTCACCCTTCTGGTAAAGAACCCACCCGCAGGGAAGCTAGCGCATTGACCTGGCTTGCCATTTTTGTCAGGGTGATGTGAAAGCACTCAAAGGTTTCCCGACCAAAGTTGTCACATGTAATTGGCAGTTGCTCTCTGTTGCGGGTTAATCCCCTAAATTTGACAACTAGCAAGGAGTTAGGGTGGCTGAATCCCTGTAATCTTACTGGTCAACTCTATCACTGCATTTCCATGATTTCCACAGGGCAGGCCTGTGAATGTGTGCAAAATACGTGCATGGTTTGTGCTTTTCTCTCTCCTGTGGTTGGCTTGCTGCAGTTTACAGGGGGAGGGGGAGCGCTCCCAGTCCAGCGAATGGGCTGACACAATACAACAGGAACCTCCCCCCCCCCCGAAAAAGCCCAACAAGCGCAGGGATCAAGCTGATAAGAGCAACCTGTTGACTCCTGGGCCTTCCGGCCTCAAGCATTCAGGAGCCTCTTGCTATTTTTGGCCAGAGGAACATCAAGAGCAAAAGGGATACAAAAATATCCCTCCCTGGCCTTTAACAATCCGTTTTTGCATGCTCAGATAAAGTGATGTCTAGAGAATTAGAAAAACAGATGTAGTTCAGTGGCATTCTAGTTAGGGAAGAGTGCAGAATAGCTGTCAACCAGCTTCCATGTTTGGGAGAAGGGGTGGCATCAGGCACCAGACTTAAAAATGCTGCAGAGAAAAAGCCTCTTGGAATGTTTATACTAATCGGCCTTTTGGCTGCTGTTCTTCCCGCAAGGATTTGATGGCTAGGGAAACTTCTTCAGGAAACTGGCTTGAAGCATAGGACTGTACATAGTGATGGGCAAACCTTGTTAATTTTTCTCTCTTTCTCAGTTTCTTGTTTAAATCAAACCTTAAATTCAGCCTGCCACATTTCCACATTGATTTGCAATAAAAAAAAATTAAGTCTTTAAAGGAATTTCTGTGTACTTTCATGTACCTTTTTACTTAATACACATATTTTTGCAAGCAATGACCCCTAATAGAAAGCATTTTTGGACATTATTTATATCAATGTGAGCATTTTTGTGTGTGTGTATTTCCCCTAATACATTGGTGGGGGTGGGTGGGTTGTACAATATTTTTGCTTGGATAACTATATTGCAAAGTTCAAAGAAGTCTGGATTTTTAAGGATAGCTGCATTTCAGATGACACTTTGCAGAGGCAGCCAAGTTGGTTCCCTCCAGCTGTTGTGGATTACAACTCCCATAATCCCTGACCAGTGGCCCTGCCGGCTGGGGCTGATGGGAACTGGAGTCTAAAAATATTCAGACGGTTCCATGTTGGCTACCCCTGTTGTTTTGTTTTAGGAAGTGCAAATTAAGTAGCTTTATATTAAAATGTCCAATGAATGGGTATCTCACCCATTCTTACCTGTATTTACATTAGCCTGGAATTGTGACTTACTAGGTGCTCAGCACAGTAGCTTATTAAAGTGGCCTTCCTTTTGTTGCTGGGTGTGGAGTAGGAAACTGCATGTTCAATGACTTGGATTAGAAAGGTGCAATTGTTAGTGGAGGGAGGAGGAGGAGGAGAAGGGGCTACTAAATCCTTAATTTAATAATAATAATAATAATAATAATAATAATAATAATAATAATTATTTTTATTTATACCCTGCCTTCCCCAGCCAAGGCCGGGCTCAGGGCAGCTAACAAGCAATAATAAAAACAAGTTGAATGAATACAACTTAAAAACAAGATTAAAATACAACATTAAAATATTGAAACATTAAAATATTAAAATGCAGCCTCATCACAGGAGGAGAAAGGGAAAAAGAAAAAAGAAAGAGGGGGGGGGGAATCAAATTGGCTCCAAGCCAAAGGCCAGGCAAAACAACTCTGTCCTACAGGCCCTGCGGAAAGAGATCAGATCCTGCAGGGCCCTGGTCTCATGAGGCAGAGCGTTGCACCAGGCCGGAGCCAGTGTTGAAAAGGCCCTGGCTCTGGTTGAAGCCAATGTAACTTCCTTAGGGCCCGGGACCACTAGGGTGTTGCTATTTATGGACCTTGAGGCTCTCTGTGGGGCATACTGGGAGAGGCGGTCCCATAGATACGAGGGTCCTAGGCCGTGAAAGGCTTTAAAGGTCAAAACCAACACCTTAAATCTGACCCTGTACTCCACCGGGAGGCAGTGTAGCTGGAAAAGCACTGGGTGAATATGCTCCCAGGACAGAGACCTCGTAAGGAGCCTCGCTGCAGCATTCTGCACCCGCTGGAGTTTCTGGGACAGCTTCAAGGGCAGCCCCGCATAGAGCGAATTTACGTGCTAATTGTTTCCTAAAAATCCCCCTCTGCTGATTTTCACCTGGTGAAAGAAAATATACCGTATTTTTTGCACCATAACACTCACTTTTTTCCTCCTAAAAAGTAAGGGGAAATGTCTGTGCGTGTTATGGAGGGAATGCCTACGGGTGGCATGCCTATGGATTTTCCTCCTCTAAAAACTATGTGCGTGTTATGGTCGGGTGCGTGTTATAGAGCGAAAAATACGGTATATGGCTCAGGACCCCAATATGTTAAGGACTTCATCTTCTCACATGAACTTACTTGGATCTTGCAGTTGCCATCTGAGGCCTATTCTCATGCACAGTTCCCTTGAAGGGGTGGAGTGCAGTGTGGCAACAGAAGAAAGAGTCTTTTCAGTGGTGGTTCCCCAATTGTGGAACGCTGTCCTCAGGGAGGTGAGGCTGGAACCATTATTTTCAACTTTTAGGTGCTAGGTGAGGATGTTCCACTTTACCCAGGCATTTGATTTTTATTTGTAACCATATGGTATAATGATGCCTAGCTTGAAGTTGTGTTCAACTGTTTTGTATGGTGAAGTAGGACTTCTCCTTTTTGTAATAATATTGCAGGATGAGCTCCTTTAGTAAATAATGTTTAAACTTTTGTATTTGCATTTCTTTTTCTTTTTTTACAATTGAAAGTCACTTATGTAGTAGTAGTAGTAGTAGTAGTAGTAGTAGTAGTAATAATAATAATAATAATAATAATAATAATAATAATAATAATACCCCACCCATCTGGCTGGGTTTCCCCAGGCAGCTTACAACACATTAAAAATGGTAGAAAAAAATATAGTAAGTAATATGCTGTTAAACTTTTAAAAAGATATATTGACACTTTGCTTTTTCCACATTTAAATTAGGGCTTGTTACCCAATTATTGAAACCATTGGCTCTTTGTCTGTAGGCTAACTCAGTAATGAACATCCAGCTACTGCATAATGCTAGCAGAGTTAGAGAAAATCTGAACTAGTTGCTGCTTATGTGGGTTTTTGCTTTGCATTTTTTGTTTTGCATTTTTACTGTCTAGCCCTGTTCATATGTAGTAATCCCAGTCTGATAAACTATGGTTTATCAGACTAAAAATGAATCCTCCCTTCTTTTGTGCACATTGATGCAATATTTTTTCGTGTTTGTTAAACCATAGTTTCCTATTAGTATCTGAATCAGGAAACTCTGGTTTCAGCTCTGACTACAGGTAAGGATTGCAAGTTGCTGTTTCATGATTGTAGACAGAACTTAAACCACATTTCCCCCATTTAGACATAATGGAAAACTGCTTTGACAAATCGTAGAAGTATTGTTTTATAAAGGCTTGCTTAAAAAAGAGGAAGTGCATCCCTTAAAAAAGACAAGAAATGACTCAGATTTGTGTAGATTTGACCCAGATTTGAGGACCCAATGTGGTGTACTGTAGTGGTTAGAGCGCTGGACTACAACCTGGGAGACAAGTGTTCTAGCCCCCACTCAGCTGTGAAGCTCACTGGGTGAGCTTGGGTCAATCACTGTCTCTTAGCCTAGCCTACCTCACAGGGATGCTGTGAGGATAAAATGAGGAGAGGAAAAGCTGTGTCCACACTGAGCTCCGTGGAAGAGAAAAAAAAAGGTGGAATAGAAATGTAATAAATAAGCAAACAAACAAATAATAAAAATTGCACAGTAAATTTATAATTACTGCAATTGCACATTTAAAAATAATTACCAATAATCAGCATCAGACAGCATAATGGGTTGCTTCCATGCACCAGACTTCTAGTTGGTCGCATTGCTGTTGCTTCTTAACCCAGAGGTAGATGGGGAGGGGTAAGGCAGCGAGGAGGTTGCTATGGAGCAAACACACCAGACTGGCTCTGCCGGTGCATCTGCACTGCCTTGATTTTAGGGATGGGTGAGAAATCTGGTTCAGTTTACACTGAAAGGTAAACCTACCTAATTTGCACTTTCTGAAAAAATACACAAACTGAAGCATAGCTGTCATTTGAAATTCACATTTTCTCCAATTCTGGCAGTTCTCCGGACGAATAATTATCAGTGCAAAAATACGCATGCTTAGGGTAAAGTGTGCTTTAAAAGTTGTACATTTAGTGGAAACAACATACATATGTGAATTATGTTAAGGCAAATGTAAATATTAGGGGAAATATGCTTTGCAAAAATGTGTGTATTAGGCAGCATTGCATACAAAAATATGTACATCATGAGAATTCCACACTAAAACGCTGCTTAAATTCCACAAGGACTTTTTTTTAAAATTGCAAACTGATGTGGCAAACTGAAATTAATATTGGAAAAATGAGAAAACGGGAGAAAGGGAAATTGGCAGATTCTCCCACTCTTTCTTTTCAGTTCCTAGCAATGACCCTGGTCTAGTCTGCATTCCTACAGCATCTTCTCTGATGTGAGAGGGAGGGTACCAGTACAAAGAAGGAATGTGGTGTCACAGAATGACCTGGTGCTGGCTATCTCCTCCCAACCCTGTGCTCATTTGGCAAGGCAATTGCAGTGCAGTGTGCTCTAAGAGCCAAAGAACATCTTACTTTATTGGTGTGAGTGCAATCAATGGGCTTCACTTTGATGTTTAATCTGCAGCTTTCAGGGAGGGAGAAACATCAGGATCAGGCTTGTGGTATGTGGGAGAGTTTTGAAAAAGACTTTGCCTTCCTACTCCAGTCCAGATGAAAATTATCTGCCCATAAGCTTCATTCTAGCCTTGAGGGAGAATCTCCCATTCATGCTTTCTGGTGTGGATGTGGGTATGTCATCAAGACCACAGGCAAGTGGGAGAAAGGGTTAATCATCCATGCGGCACAGTCCTGATTTCTTCCATACATGCACAGCTGCAATTAAAACTTTAAAAATAAAGCAGGTTAATTACATTCAGAAAATTAAAATGACACCTAGTTTGGAACTAAATTGTGCAGTTTGGTGTCTTGTCCAACACATGCAGACAGACAACTTTTATTTGTACATAAGGAAGATATACTTATTCAGGCAAGGAGTTGTAGAGGTTCGGCAGCAGATGCAATGCTCAGGAGTCACAATGCAGGAGTTCAAGAGCAGGGCAAGAAGTTCAGAGCTGTATGGAAGTGATGAAGTTATCCCAACAAGTTTTCCTGCACCTCTTGGCAGCATTTAAAGGCAGGATCTGGGATGCTCACTCATGAGACTCTCTCACCTTATGGGAATGTTGAAGCTGTTGAATGCACTCCTTCAGAGTGGGTCTGGGTCCCATCTGCAAAGGTAGCACCTAGTTCTAGGTGGCAAGGCTGAGCCCTCCTGTTCAGGTTCCCCCCTCTGCTTATCAAACCCCTCCTCTGCTTCCCATGAGGGGAGAGTCCTCTACACTAAGGTTACCAGATTTTTTTCCAAAGAATCTGGGGACACATACAGTATTTTCTTTTTTTGAAAAGAGAAAAAAAGTTATTTTTTTAAAAAAAATGAAGAAGTAATATCTTCTCTTCTGTGGTCTCCTCTGTCACATGGCCTTCCTCTGGGCCCCGGCCTGCTCTCTTGGAGTGCTAGCCACCATGGAGTAGGCTCGGGTTGGCCTGGGCTTGGCCATGTGCCCTTCCTGGTGCTCTCCTACCTCTCCTCAGCGGCAGTGGTGCGGCAAGGTCGGGGCTCCTCTCTTTTTTCCTCCTTACTTTTTATCTCTTCCTTCTCCTCCTCCTCTCCTCCTCCCTGCATCGGCTCCGGGGGTTTCCTGGCCCCGGAGCGCCGCTGGGCAGTCGGCCGGGTGCTCTCACTCCCAGCTTGATTTGATTCGCGGGGTGTGTGTGTGTCAGCGATTTCCCCAGTTGACACGCGGGGCGTCCCTAATTCCCCCTCAGCAGTGGCGGTGGCAGCAGCAGCCTCAGCAACCTGGAGCCAGCCTGGTAGTGCAGTTGGCTCTGGCTGGCTTCAGGAGCTACTTGCTGCCATGGCGCCCGCCATTTTGCCTTGCCAGAAGTCCCCACATGATGTGCCTTGTGCTGTTGAACCAATCACGCAACATTCATTCCCTACTAATAAATCTACAACACTTAAAATATAAATCTGGGGACATTAAATGAAACCCGGGGACATTCTGGGGATGGATTTTGTCCAGGGACGGATTTGAAAATCTGGGGACTGTCCCCGGGAAACAGGGAAGTCTGGTAACCATACTCTACACCCCCTTCCAAAGTGAGTGATGTTGGGGTGGAAAGAGGAGCTCTCCCTTCTCCAGGCCAGGTTCCCACCATTCACCCCCCTCCTCTGTTTCTCTCTCCTCCTGTGTCAGAGCTTGCAAGTTCAAGCCCAACAACACTGTGAGGCTCATGACACTCAGTTGTTTTTTGACACTGACCCTCTCTATCCTATTTTATTGAGCCTCAAGCCATGCTTAAATATTCAACATTTTAAAGGTTTTAAAGATTCTGCTATTGCTTTGTAAAGAAGATGTAAAGAACTCCTTCCCTGGAGTTTTCTAAAGAGAAGTCAGATGGCCATCTGTCAGAGATTCTTTAACTGTGATTGTAGCGGGTTGGACTAGATGATCCTTGGGACCCCTTCCAACTCTAGATTCTTTGATTGTATGGCAACATTAAGCTTTCCAGTGGCAGGTTTGCCCAGGGCTGAGGAAATGGATTCCAACAGCTTGATGCAAAGAATGCTGGTGAAAGGCTCTCACATAAAATCAGGTACATGTAGAGAATTATTTTTACTCTCACTGAGCCTTCAATCTAATGCACCTATATCTTTCATAGTTAAATAAAGTTAAAAATACAGACAACTTTTTTCATTGTAATCTTTTACTGCCCTCTACAGGCTGCTGGTCAAATGAGTATTTTTGTTTTTAGGGATCTTGGAAGTATGATTTTCCTAATTACTGTAGTTGCTTGAGATTTTTTTTTATATATTTAAATAAAATATGAGATAGAGTCTGGTTCAGATCTGATCTGTGCTGGAGAAGAATTTCAGGGCATGTAAAGCTCACTGCTCATTTGAGGTACTAGGGCAGAGCTTCCCAAAATGTATGCTGCAACACATTACTGTTGCTCCCCCAAACTCCTCCCGGGGCAGGAAAGGGGTTAGTTTAACCTCCAGTTTTCTAGCAAAACTGAATTACTGTGTTGCAAAATGATGCATGTCTAAAAAGTGTGTCACCATCATGAAAAGTTTGGAAAGCTTTGTGAAGTGTGCAGAAAAATGGAAATATTATACAGAACTATAGCATATTAGGCAAAATTGCTCTGCAGATATGTTTGTGTTCAGCAAAATCATAAATGTATATATTAGGAGAAAGTCACACTAATCCTGCTGTATTTTCACAAGGACATTAAAAATAAAAGAATCACAGACTGATGTGGGACTGCGAAGAACTAGACTTAAAATTGGAAAAATGAGAAACCAAGGGAAACCTGAAATCAACGTATTTGCTGATCTCTAGTTTCATGTTTAAGGTTCAGCTCCACCTTGAAGAAACATTTCTCATTTTATTTTTACAGACTCCACTGAGCATTCAATCTTATACATCATTTCTTGCTCACAGAGCCTGTTTGATGATAAGGATTGCTGTGTAATCTGATTGCAATCACTGTGATAAGAAATTAAAGGATCATGCTAAACATTCAGCATCGACAGATTCCAGCTGGTTTTGCTTCTTAGCAAAGCATTTTCTCCAAGTTTGAAATCCCAGGAACAGTAGCATGTTTGGTGCAATGACCTTGAATGTGGATCCTGTTGTGGCTGTTGCTTTGGCTTCCAATCACATCTCCTCTGCCCAACTCCCAGTGCATACAAATAAGGCACTTTCCCATTTGCTTCTGTTCACTGAAATTTCCGCAAAGTTCCTGACTCCCACATTATTTACCGCGCCTGAACAGTGGCATTGATTGACAGCGGAGCAGGCTCAGATACAGGCTTTAGGATTGATTAGTTAGCACTGCATCAATCTACTCCGCTGTATTTGTGTCTTCTTTAATGTAATAGTATATTGGCAGCAACAGTTGGCCATAACAGAATTTTCAGTCATTAAACCTCACGTCAGCCTACTGTATTGGAAAACTGACAAGAACTGGTGAATAAAAATAGGTAGGGAAGCTATTCTAAGGGTATGAATGATTTGTGGTTAATAAACCACTTCTGAATTTCAACAAAGGCTGGCTTTCCTTTTGTTCTGTTTGATTTTGGAGGTTTGGTCTTTTTAAAACAATTATTATAGGTCTTCAAAACTTGTTACAGAGAATTGCATAATGGCATCCGTAATTCTGTAGCCCACCAACATGGTGGCAGTCTCCTGTGGTTTTTCAGACATTGGGTGACCCTTCTCCCCTGCTGTTCATGTAGTCCAAGGCAAGAGGAGGGAAGGAAGATTACTGAGTTCATGGTGGGCTGGTGACCTGTTCTTGGTTGGGTGGGTCACACGATGTTCAGATGTAGTGATACCGTGTTGGACTTGGCTTAAAGTCCCACCCAGCTGCATCTCTCGTTGAGTAACCTTCAGGCCACCCTAGGCTACCTTCAGAATTGTTTTGTGGGTAAAAGAGGGGCAATTCCCATTGTATGCTGTATTGAGCTTCTAGGAGGGCACGTGGTTTACAAGTGTAATACGTATTCACTTTCCCCAGATTGACCAAAGGGAGGGATCATTCATTCAGTGGAGTCTCTTGTTTCTCAATCAATAAGAATTTTGTTTTAAATAACTTGTCCCTCACCAGAGTAGGTAATGCACTTAGGCCATCAATCATCTTTTGCAGCTATTGCCCCTATGAGGCCTGCTGCTTTCTGTGGTAGGGATGATGGGCAAGGTTGAGAAAGAAGAGTCGGTTGAAAAGGGAGGAAGACTGTGCAGAACCCTGAATGCTGGTTCAGTGCTGCTTTTATAATGGAAATGAAGTCTTGCTTTCTGCATTCTTACTTTGAGAGGTTTGGAAGGCTGCTGGATCTAAGAGGTTTTTAAAAGGCTTCAAGTGTTTCTAAGGAACTTGGGGAGGAGGGAGCCAGGAAGGTAAGAGCTTATGCCTGCTGCAATGAGGAGTGGAGCTTTAAAGGGGCATAAAGCTTAGAGATGACAGGGTCTGACCATGCCTCATGGGTCTGGATGCAGCCGGATAGACACAGAGAGGTGGTGATGAAATAAATAGAAGCACTAAGCAGAAATCAGACCGCCCATGCTTATTGAGCATTTTTATTTCTTTGCAGGAAGATTGGATGATGTTGGCTATTTTATAAGTGCTTATCCTGAGTTCTTTTTGAAGATTTTATATGATGTTGTGCCAAAGAAACTGTTATCTCACATTTCCCAATGCATTTTCCTGTCACTTTCCTTATTGTAGAAAGTTTGATCATTGGAGGAAGTAGGTTTGTTGGAAGAATAAGGAACTGAGACAGACCAAAATCTACATATCCACCCATCCCTATTTGTATCAAGGTTGTTTTTGTGTATGCATCTTCTGTGTGATCTCCTCTTTTTGATACTGTTTATCTGGCCTTATTATTAGACAAATGGGTAGTTATTTAGTTTATTATTTTGTATTTTTTACTGTCAGGGAAAAGTATATTTTTACTGTTGGTGTGCTTGTGCAATTTTCCTGTCTCAGGTACCAGAGTAACTTCTCTTGACTTGGGGACTGTGGATCTTGACTTGCAGAGGTTGGGTACTAGTGACTGCTTTGCCTCAGGCAATAAAATGTCTTGAGCTGGCCCTGCGAATATAACACAATGTAACATAAATGTATATGTGAGAGGAGAGCACCTTATTTTTGAATGTGGCTAGGTTCTGACAGAGCAGAGGAACATACTGCATTTTAAAGTGTACACAGAGGATGTCATGTGGGGATGCGGCAAAGATGTACATCCCAATGCACATCAGGTTGGCTTCAGTTCTCCTGTGAGTGTTCTCTGGACAGTTCCCTAGAAAGCCTTGTGTAATGTGGTAAAAAGCTCACAGTGCGTAGAAATCACTCCCATGAGAGATCCTGATGGCCAGCAACTTGAATGGCTTTAAAAATGGATTGGACAAATTAATGGAGGGTAAGGATTTCAATGGCTGCTAGACACAATGGCTGTGCTACATCTGCCATGTTCTGTATGCTGTACTATCAGAGGCTGTATGCCTTCATGTACCAGTTGCTGGGAATTGCAACTGGGGAGTGCACTGTTGCACTCAGATCCTGCTTGTGGGCTTCCCAAAAGAGTCATCTGGTTGTCCACTATGACAACAGGATGCTGGACCAGATGGGCCTTTGGCCTGATCCAGCAGGGCTCCCCTTATGTTCTTGATGCCTTCTCAATACTCCTGCAATTTTGGGGGAAATAATTTAACTCCCATTTGTTTTGCTTTCCTCCCCTTCCCAGCCACTGTCCCACCCAACTCATCCATCACCAGAATCTCCACCTTTCAAACTCCTCTTGGACAGATGCCAGTCTGTGCCACTCTCCCAAAGTACCCCAATGGGGCTGGATCAGCTTGGCCGGCAGCGGAAGTTACTGTTGAGTGCTGGTGGTAAGTAATGTTTCGCGTGGACTGTTTTGAAGCAAAGTTCTTTGCTCTGAAAGGCAAGGTTGCAATGGGGGGGGGGTGCATGAGGGATGGCAGCGAGGGAACATGATAGAATGCTGTGAAATTGTGCACAGAGGAGAGAAAGTGCATTAGGGCACATTTTCCCTTCTTCTTTGGGTCATCTAAATAAGTTGATAGACAGTTCTTTACACAACATTCAGTTATTCACTGCCAACAGACATGGCGTGGCTGCTAGCTTTAGAGGGTGATTTGACAAATTCACAGTGAAGTTACAAGCTGTTATAGTGATATATACCATCTCTGGTTTCAGAGGCAGCAAGGCACTGAATACCAGCTGCTGGGACCAACAGCAGCTGAGGGCTATCGTCTTTACATTGCATTTCTAGGCTTCTCAGGGGCACCTGAGTTCATCACCATGAGGATGTTGAATGGGATGGGCCTTCTATCTCATCCAGGCTTCACCAACACAGTGAACTCCAGATGTTTTGGACTATAACTCCCTTCAGCCCCAGCTGTGTGAGCCATAGTCTGAAGCATTGGAGGGCAAGTTGGTGAAGTCTGGTCTTAATCCAGTCAGACTCCTCTTATGCTCCTTTGATCATCTTTGGAGCTAAGTCCTGTTTGAGGTACAAAGGCTAAATCTCTTTCAGTCATGCCCCTGATGTTGAAGTTCTGACACTTGATTTCCATGAAAGTTAGGTTTCAAAATGGAACATAATGCTTGAAAACATGGGTCTTACTCTCCATCTCCCTCCCCACTCCCCCCCCTCAGAACAGCTGTATAAGGTAGGCTAGTTGGAAAGTATGTGAATGGATTTCATAGCTGAAAGGGGATTTGAACTTAGGTCTTCCCTGGTCCAAGTTTAATGCCCCATCCCATTGATTCCCAAACTCAGAAATGGATTCATTAAAGACTGTTGTGAGCCCAGAGCTCCCATCCATAGAGGAAGTCCCACTGTTTCTCTGCATGAATCACTACTCTTGTTTTCCTCTTCAATTAATTTCTGCTGGAAGCAAGTAATTTTGTGTCTATCCATTGGTTGTGACTGGGTCATTCATTAACTCCTGATACAGAGATGCAGCAAAATTAACCACTCTTAGGGCTTATCTACAGTTCCTCTTGTTGTGCTGTTTTCCCACGGGGAAAACCTACTCTTTAGTGTTCATTTGGAGGAAACGGTAATTTGGGTTTTCCCTGGATTGTCATTTGTTCTGATCTAACACTAAAGAGCAGATTTTCCCTTGGAAAGGAGCAGGGCAATGAGAAAACTACTCAGACCTATGGCTAGAAAGTGTGGGTCAAATGGAAAACCACTCAAACTCATGTTATCTAGACACGGCACAAGCGAAAGTGAGGACGAGCCCTTAGACTCTAGAGAATGTTGTTTGCTGCATCTCTGTATGAGTCACTGCTCTGGGCCTGCCTCCTTTGATCAGCTTCCACTGAAGTCTGTGCATCAGACATGCTTAGATTATCATCATTCCTACTGCAGATACAGCATAATTACCACACTTCATCTCTTCATGATTATCTGCTTTGGCTCCATTCCTTTCTAATTAGCTAACCCCAAGTTAGGCTCAATTCCTCCATATCTCTGCAATGGGTGTGTTTGCATCATTCAGTCCCTCCCAGTACAGAGCAGCAGTATTTCCCACTTTTTAGAGGAAAGCTGGAGATTGTGTCTCTGTTTGAGTTGCTTCCCTCCTCCCAATCAGGCGTGCTATCAGAAACATTGGGGAGCTGTTTCTCTGAAGGTGGGTGGTTCTGGACCCTTTTGCATAATAAAAAGTGATGACTGTGAGGATGTTGAATGATGGGTGCCTCCCCTTGGAATTCAGAAAAAAAAAATTGTGTTGTGCAATGGTTTGTCAAGGCTGTGCTATCCACTGTCCATCTTTCTTTTATTTGTTTCTTCAACATACAGTGGTACCTCGCAAGACGAATGCCTCGCAAGACAAAAAACTCGCTAGACGAAAGGTTTTTCCGTTTTCGATTTGCCTCGCAAGACGAATTTCCCTATGGGCTTGCTTCGCAAGACGAAAACGTCTCGCGACTTTTTTTTCTTTGTCTAAAAACAAAGACATGTTTTGTTTATAAAGTTAATTTATTTTCCCTTAAATTTTTGAACTGCTCTTTACAGTATGTGTGACTTTAAAGAGCAGTTAATAAACTGTTGTTGTACCAAATTTGGCTTTGTTTGGACTTTTTTTGACCATAGGAACGCATTAATTGATTTTCAATGCATTCCTATGGGATTTCGTGATTCGCAAGACGAAAAATTCGCTAGACGACAAAAATTGTGGAACGAATTAATTTCGTCTTGCGGGGCACCACTGTATGCTGCTTTCAGATGTTGTGGGTCTCCAATTCCCACCAGCCCCAGCCACTGCTGGGAGTTTTAGTTCAGTGAGTTCAACAGGGCCACAGGTTCCCCACCCCAGGTTTACAGCCTGCATCTCAATTTTCCCTTGTTGTGCCATTGCACTGTATTGATTTTAAGTTTCAGGATAGGACTATGGAGACTTGCATTGTAATTCCTTCTCAGCATGACTGGGTGAGCCAGTTGTGCTTTCTCTCCCTCTCTCTTTTTCAGCCTAACCTACATTGCTGAGTTGTTGTGAGGATAGTGTGTGTGTGTGTGTGTGTGTGTGTGTGTGTGTGTGTGGTGTGTGTGTGTGTAATGAACCATGAACACTGCCTCGAGGTGAAACAAATAATCCTTAATGAATTAATCTCATTGAATGACTTCATTTCAGTGTATTAGTGAATTTTACTAGTCAACTGAGTTCCTGAACAAAGATTTGAACTAGGTTTTACCTATTCAAACCCACTGCTCTTTCCTTTCCCACCCACCCATTGCCGGATCCTCTAGTTTTGGGTCATAGATCTATTGCAGCCTTCCCCAAGTTTGGGACTACAACTCCCATCAGCCCTAGTGCTCAGGGGCCATGGGAGTTGTAGTCCAAAACATCTGGATGGCACCAGGTTAGGAGAGGCTGCATTACAGTGCTGCATACTCCCAGATAAATATGGGGTGCACCTGTATTGTCTGGTGTAGTGGAGGAAATTTTGCAAAATACAGACTGAACTTTATTGAGGAATTCATCCCAAATCCAGCTGCTTTTGGTAGGCGCTCTTCTCCCTTAAAGCGACGACAAGCCCAAAGGAGGGAGGGAGTGAACACACAAACCCCCACATGTGCAGTTTGTGATGTGCTGAAGCCACGTGCAGCCTGCTGACTCAGGAGCCTGCCTAAGCAGCAGCTGTGGACTTGCACGTGGTCTCTGCGCTTCTCTGCAGCCTCTGCTTCCCATTGTGTGTCACTTCCAAGCGAGAACAGTGTGAAAAAGGAGGATGTGGCTTTGCACCCTATCAAAAGGCAGCCGTGCCTCTCTGGAAATCTCAAAGGCTGCTCTTCTTACAGCACTAGCTAGGGGGAGCTTAATTCTTGGCTTAATTCAAATCATACCTTTTAATTTTAGAAACTTTGATTCCTCAGTAGGAATGCTTCCAGAATTCTCATCTGTGTTCTCCCCCAGATTTTGGAGTTTTGAAACACAGAGCCGGAAGCTTGCCGATCAGAAGGTCGGCGGTTCAAATCCCCGCGACGGGGTGAGCTCCCGTTGCTTGGTCCCTGCTTCTGCCAACCTAGCACTTCGAAAGCACGAAGGGCTAGTAGATAAATAGGTACAGCTCTGGCGGGAAGTAAACGGCATTTCCGTGCACTGCTCTGGTTCGCCAGAAGCGGTTTAGTCATGCTGGCCACATGACCCGGAAGCTGTATGCCGGCTCCCTCGGCCGATAAAGCGAGATGAGCACTGCAACCCCAGAGTCGTCTGCGACTGGACCTAATGGTCTGGGGTCCCTTTACCTTTATTCCTGTTTCTGGAGTGGAACACTGTTGCATAAGAGCACAGGGAGTGGGGAAGTTTGTTGCTCTCCAGGTGTTGCTGGATTTACACCTGTCATCATCTTGGCTGGCTGTGCTGGCTGTGACTGATGGGAGTTGGAGTCCAGCAACATCAGGAGGGCCACACATTCTCCATCTCTGCATTAGAGAACCCTCCATTGTTTACCCCTAATATTGTTGAAAACACCCTCCATGCACCACTTGTGCTAGCATTCTTTGTTACTACACAGGTATTTTCCCTCCCACCCCTTGCAAGTACACAGTTTTAAAAGTACTGCTTTTAAGAAAGCCATCTTGAATAGCATGCCTATATACCTGGTTGTATCCAAGGTTCTTTGATGTGGTGCACCAATGCAAAGGAGCGCAAGTGCACACAGGTCATGCAGTGAACTGACGGAACAGAAATCATCAAGAGACTATGCACGCCCCATTTCTGTAATTTATTTTAGAAAGTTCCTGCAGGTCAGGGGTGGCTAGCCCATTGCACTCTAGATGATGTTGGACTTGGAACTCCCAGTAGCCTAGGCCAGCATGGCCAATAGTAAGGAGATTGGATAATTTCTGTGTAAACTGGAGCATAAATTCCTAGTGTTCACTTTTTTATCTCATGTCCAGAATGGAAACTAATCTGGCGAATATGATAGGCATTTTTGTTTGCACGCTCACTGGTTGTGTTTGTTATTAGTCAGAGTGATCTGACTTCCGGTCAAGATGGCAATAGAGATGGTTGGATGAAAAGAAAGCTCTTATTTGTTCTTTTTAAGCATTGCTTGATGCTTAATTCACTTTCTACATTAAATGGATGAATTAATCCCAGGGATTCTTAATATTGATGATGTAATAGGCATAGAGAACCTCTTTTTATGACTGCCGTCATGCACTCTGTGGTGATATTTCAGAAATGGCAGGTGGCAAAAAGAGTATATGGTAAAAAGACATAAATTATAGAATCAGGGAACGATCAGATTCTTTGGAAACCCCGTTTGTACACCCGTGTTCCATGAGGATTAGGAGACCTAAGCAAAATGATAATGAAATTGTTGATCTTATTGGTTTGGAGGAACCCTGAATCTGTGATTATCACAAAAATGTAAATCACCATTGTAGAAAGCAGCACCTATCCTATGTAGAAAATGATTCTAGAGACTCTTTCTGTGGAGCATATAAGATTTCTAAACTCTTTCTTAGCTTTACCTAATCAGTCACAAGATAAAATAATTGACAGAATATCATCCTTGAGATACACTCTACGAGGCCTTGATAAAGGCATAATTATTCAAGAAGAAGATATAGAGATAATGAGCAACCAAGAGAGATCTGAGCAGGGGAACAGAGGAGGTTAACCTTCTTTAAAATAAGGACAAAATACCAGGGGAGATTTACTCCCTCACTAAAGAATGGTAACTTAATGTGCCTCCTAGGGGCCCGTCGACTAGAGCAAAATGGCAACAAAGAATATATTGCAGCTCAGAAAAATGGGGACAATATGAATCTTTAAGGCACCACAATACAATAGTACAAAAATAACTCTTGAAGACCCAGAAAGGAAATTGGTTTGTTTTTGTGGACAAAAGAGGGAACTTTGTATAAATGGAATGACAGGTTACTTATCAAAATGGTAATGGGGGAGGGGAATAAGGGGGATGGGATTTTTATGTCATGGAATGTGTGGGGACTAGGTAATCCCATAAAGAGATTTGGAGTTTCTGAAAACCTTTGGAAGTTCTGCCCAAACATAATCTGCCGGCAGGAAACACGCCTTCATTCTAGGTGGACATGCTTGCTGACTCACAGATACTTTGGGGGGCATTTCTCAGCTCCTGGGATGCCCAATGTGATGCCTCCTTCCTAATAAGGGTCACTCAGATCCTGAGAGACATTGCATATTCTTAAAGGGGAAATTGGGATCAAAATCCTTAAGCTTCTATCTATGGTCCAAACTCCCATCAGTGAATGTTTTTAGTACACACCTTTTCTCTTTTCGAGAAATTTAAGGAGGATGACTTCTTGATTGGTGGCTATCTTAATATGTCACATTGTGAGGGCTTGGACAGGAAGGATCAGGGAGCCCCTATTTCTCTGTCCAGGGAGTGCACAATTACAAATATTTTAGTCTGTCATGGCTTGGTGGACCCAGTTGTCACTTTCTGTTTCTCTTGTTATGGGTCCCTCTCCAGAATAGATTATGTCTTAATAGATTCTTCCCTCTATGAGGGGTCCTCAACCTAGTTTCAAGCAGAAAGTTATCAGCAGAGTTTTAATATGTAGTTCTGTAGAGTTCTGAGCTTTTCTTTCCCTCTGCATAATTACGTATTAAACATTTGCTAAATTTACATCCTGCCTCTCCTTGTATGTTGTTTTATCTCTATGCCCATTTTATCCTCACAATCACCCCTCAAGGTAGGTTAGACTGAAAGCGATAACTGACCCAAGGCCATGCAGTGAGCTCCAGAGCTGAGGGGGATTTGAACCTAGGTCTGCTCAAACTTTCTCTGATATTCTTTCTTGCCCAATGAGTAGATGTTGGCATGCCCAAATTCCCTCTAGGGGATTCAAAAGATTTAGAACTCGAGAACTGGGGAGAAACAAGTTTGCAAAAAAAGAAAGAAAAATAAATCTGCTTTCCCAAATATGTTTTTATTTCATCCCACTTTTTGTTGAAACTTGTCCCGGCAGCTGAGAGTGATCTGGGGTCGAAAACCTTGGAGGTGCATCGTGCTGGGAAGAATGGCAGGCGTAGATGGAGACCTCTCAAGCCTGGAGGGGAGCAGTTGCTACTCAATAAAGTAAGTCACCATCTGAAAATGTGTGCCTTACTGCGTCGACAGCATCATTTATCTGCTGCATAGCTAGCTGTGAAAGAAGATGAAGAAGATGACTCTGTATAACTTGCGTAAATATAATTTGCTTCGGCAGCAGCACATTCTTGTTGTTTTAAAGCGTTATTATTCTTAGCAATTAGTCACTGAATTATTTTGTGACTCAGTAAAAACTAGCACATTAACCTCCCCATTTCTGTTGGATATTACGAAGTAATTTTGAATTTTTTTGTGGCTTCGATCTGCTTTTTCCTTATCCTTTGTGGCAATAGAATGGAAATGATCTCAGCAGCATGTCTATGCAACTGGTTTCTTTACAAAGTGCTTTTCTCATATACAGTTAATTTGCAGGGCTGTTTCGCACCTTGATTGAATTTCGAACTTCTGTGCACATGTTGTAGTCTAGGGCTTGCAGACTAGGTTGTGGAAATGTGTATTTTGATAAGAATTGCCTGGTTTTTCCTGACAGCGTAAGACCAACCGTCAGACAAAGTGAGATGGTAGATTCTGGGTAATGGTACAGGTGTCCACCAACTTATGTGCAATCAACTTGTGCGTATACATGCATCACGGGAAATAATTAAATAATTCAATTCAAACCTGGAAATGGTGGGCGAGAGCTGGAGAGTACTCGTGACTCCTGAAGAGACCCTCCTCCGAGCCTGAAGAGGATGTCAATGAGAGTGGTGAAAGCCCTGAAGAGACAGGAGGGACAGTGGGACTTTGTTTATATTGCTCAGCCTTCCCGTCAAATAGCTTATGCGTGCAGTAGTGCAGCTGCAGCCACCAATTTTCCACGCGTCCTCCAGCCTCCAGCTGGCTCCCAAGCCTCCATCCTGGTTGCAGATATTTTTGGATACAGTATTTTTGGTCTGGATTGGAGAGAGTGGCAGAGAAGGCGCTTAAATGGTATTTGGAGGGTGCTCCCCACGTAACACGATTTTCGCTTATGCAAACAGGGACTCCGAACGTAACCTGCTGTACTTTTTAAATACATTTGGCTTCTGTATGTGGAATGTGGGGTAGGAGGCATGAAAAATAGCCTAGAGCTTGTCTCCTGAATCTCAGACCTTGAGACTTTCTGGTGGCATGCAGATTCAGAGTCCCGGAGTTCAGCCGCGGTGCATCATTTAACAGGAAATGGTTATTGTAAGTGCTTACAACTGGTTATTGTAAGTGCTGCCAGTTAGGATAGGAGGTAAATTGTGGATGCAGCAAATCTTTTTTAAAAAGATAAAGAAATCACATGCCTCTCCTCTCTATTTCAGAATTACCACCCTCTTTCCAGTGTGTTTACAAAAAGGTTTTATTATCACATATATTTGTGTTTAACACTCAGTGTTTTGACCTTGAAATCCCTATTCAGAGAGAAAGAGATATGATGCCTACTGGAGGAACATGCTGAAGAAAGGAAGTAATGTAAACTTAAGAATGGGGGAGAAGGGCAGGTGATGGGTCCCTGTGTCAGGAGAAATATTTGCATACTTCCATGAAACGCCTGGTGTCCCTTAGGGCAGTGGTGAGATAATGACATATTCACCCATCAAGTATATTGTAGAGGAACCTTATAGGCGCTGTTCTAAACTTCAAAAGTGTGTGCAGAGGCTATACATGTTTATTCTGTACTCGTTTGCTATATGGAAAGGATTACTTGGCTTGACTGTGCGTGATGGTTTTTATTTTTTATTTTTACACGGCTTGAGAGAAAATGCTTTTCAAGGGATTGCAGCTGTCGATGAGACAGTTTGCTGTACTTTGGACAGTAACATCCGGGAAGGAAAGGCTTGCAGAAAAAGGTTTTCAATTTTGGGAGCCTCTTTATCTCCCTGCCAAGGCTGCCACCTTTAATTGCTCCTTGTTTCTTCATTTATTGTGTCAGCTGAAATATAATCCATAGAGAAGAATCCCATTAATTGGGGGACAGAGGTGGAGGGAGATGGTGAATCTTGTCATTCCATTTACATTTGGCTTTGATTAAAATGGCTGCCTGCATATTGCAATAGGACCCCCACAAACAGACAGAATAAAGGTAAAGGGACCCCTGACCATTAGGTCCAGTCGTGACCGACTCTGGGGTTGCGGCGCACATCTCGCTTTATCGGCCGAGGGAGCCGGCGTACAGCTTCCGGGTCATGTGGCCAGCATGACTAAGCCGCTTCTGGCGAACCAGAGCAGCGCACGGAAATGCTGTTTACCTTCCCACTGGAGTGATACCTATTTATCTACTTGCACTTTGTGCTTTTGAACTGCTAGGTTGGCAGAAGCAGAGACCAAGCAACAGGAGCTCACTCGGTCACGGGGATTCGAACCGCCGACCTTCTGATCAGCAAGTCCTAGGCTCTGTGGTTTAACCCGCAGCTCCACCCGTGTCCCTAACAGACAGAATATATCCCTGTAAAAATGGGGATTGGCAAGGGGGGGTGTCCAGTGGGCAGGTAGGGTTGACAAGTGGAGTAAGCATGGGCAGCAACTCCTAGTTTCCTGCGGTGTTGGCAAAGGCCTAAACAAAGAAAACGACACTGTTGTTCATCGAGAGCGGATGTGACAGTGTACAACTCATCTTGTTGTACAGTATACAAGCCCTATCCAGGCATGCTGTCAAGTGCATCATATTGTACTATAACATTACCATTTCCAGGAGCTGGCTCTATCTGATGCATAGTTCTGGTCAGCCAACTTTAATAAATCACATTCTCTATTCATTCAAGAGACGAAAATGCACCAACCATAAATTACCATATCCACTGTTTTGTTGCCCTTGTGTGATAATGAAACCAGTTCCTAGAGTTGATGTGCATTCTCATGGCTAACATGTTAATTTACCATCTCCATCATCTTGTCAGCATTGCAAGCCATAGGAGAAAATTTTTAATGCAGAGATTTCACATGCTTTTAAAATGAATCTTGGGAAATCTCCTATGACAATATTCCATGCACTTGAATGAATCTGAAAGCGTTTTTAAAAGCTTAAAAATAAGAGCTCTGTTCAGGTGTTTGAAGCAAATGAGTGGGGACTTGAAAAGAGGAAGTGTGCTGTGCACCAGGGCTGGTTCTACCATTAGGCAGAGGGAGGCAACTGCCTCATCTTTATAACCACTCTGCAAGGTAGGCTAGGTTGAGAGACAGTGACTGGCCCAAGGTCACCCAGGGAGCTTCATGGCTGAGAGGGGATTTGAACCCTGGTCCAACTTGCTTAACCATTACACCACACCGACTCTCTGGTGGATAACACAGATTTCAGTCATTGGTCCATCTAGCTTAATATTGTAGCTCAGTGGCAGAGCTTCTGCCTCACATGCAGGAGGCCCCAGGGTCAATCCCCAGCATCTCCAGGTAGGGCCAGACACCTGTCTAAAACCATTGAGAGCAGCTGCTAGTCTCTGTAGACAATACTGAGGTAGGTGGACCAATCAGGTAACTTCCTATGGGACTGGCAGAAGCTGCCCAGGACTTCAGGCAGGGTTCTTTTCCAGGCCTACCTGGAGATGCTGGGGATTGAACCTGGGACCTTCTGCATTCAAAACTGATGCTCTAGTACTGATCCAGGCCCTTCCATAAAGCTGCAGCTCAAAGAAAAGGAGGCTGCAAAGGGAAACCCAGCTGACACCATGGAAAAGAAGCTGGACTTGGCACTCTACCCTACAGCCCATTCATATGGCCACATTTCCATATAAACACCCCTACCATGTGGTGGCCATTTTAGTCATAATGTTGGGACTCATCAAGCTACTGATTCTTCTAACCTCACTTTTTAGGCTGTGCAATGGGTCTTTCTGGTGCAGTTCTAGCTGCTGTTAATAGTGTCTGTCCCAGCATGATTACATCTTTGGTTGGTACTTGCTAGCTTTCAGACTGCCACCCCTGATAACTATGTGCCTCTGCCATATGAAGTTCAAATGAGAGTGTCCTGTCTAAAATGCATACTCAAATACCTCTTGAGCCTTGTTCTCCATCCAACTGCTGATGCATGTTGTTCAGAGCCTGAATTACAGCACTTCTTAGAGCATCTCCTAAAATCTTCCATTGGGTTTATAAATCAGGTCTGCCAAGTTAAAAGAGGCAAGTGGGGTTTGTAAGCCTGGGCGTGGTGATGGGAGCACTTACGGTTCCATCCATCTCCAGTAGCCCAAAATAATATCTGTAAATCAGGACCAGCTAATTATGGAGCTCCTTGTAAGGTTTGTAATGCTGCAGTAAGATTTGCAGCCCTTCGCCTTGGTAAAAGATATCTATTGAATCTTCGTGGAAGGTAGCAAAAATGTGGCTGCTCAAGCACACAAATATTGGTCTATTTAAAAATCAATAGCACCTACCTGCAAGTAAATGCCATCATGACAGAGCTGCCAGAAGCTTAAGGCTGGATAAGCCCTGTATAATGAAGGGATTTCTTTTCGGCAAACATAAGCCCAGCTCAGAGAGAGATGGAAGCATCCAACTAGGGGTAGACAAATCAGACTGTTTCTGGTCCCTGTCAATTCTGGTCCCTGACAACTCCCTTCAAGTGGAAAACTCCCTGCAAATAGAAGACTAGATGACACATAAAAATGGGCTGGAGCTTTGCTGTTTCTCTGCTGTTTTCTTTTTATATGGGAGGGGCATTGCAATTTGACTTCACCCATAGGCAGTCTGAAGTAGAACAGTCCTCTCTGTTTTCTCGGGACTCTGCCGTCCCACATGGTCACATATGCAGACCCAAAGTTTGGCACTTAGCTAATGACCAGGAGTTGCAGCCAGAGGTGGGCGAGATTGCCCCTGCTCACCTTGGACTGACTGGAATAAAACTGACTCAGAAAAAAGCAGAATAGGGCCATCAAAATGTCCAAGCGAATGGAACCATTCCCCGTCCCCCATGAGGAAAGGTTGCCACATTGGGGACTTTTTAGTTTAGAGATGACGCAGGTGAGATGTAATATGACAAACGTTTATGAAATTATGCATGGGGTGCAAGAAGTGGATAGAGGAAAGTTTCCCCTTGTTTCTCATAACCCTAGAACTCATGGATATTCAAGGAATTTGAATGTTGAAAGATTAATGACAGAAAAAAAATGAAAGTTATTCTTCACGCAGGGAGTGGTTAAACTATGGAACTTTCCTCTCTGACAAGGAGGTAGTGATGGCCACCAACCTGGATGACTTTAAAATGAATTCATAGAAGACAAGGCTATCAGCGGCTATTAGCCACAATGGTTAAGTTTTGCCTCCGTGGCAGAAAGCAGCTATGCTTCTGAATGCCAGTTGCTGTGAACCACAGGAGAGGAGAATGCATTTGTACTCTGGTCCTGCTCGCAGGTTTCTCATGGGCCACTGCGAGAGCAGAACGCTGGATTATACGGGCTGTTGACCTGATCCATCAGGCTCTTCTCATGTTCTCACGTTTCTTAATCTGAGGTTTGAAAAATATTCCCCTCGCCTCCTCCAAATACCCTCCAAACCTTAAGGCTTTAACTGGCCAGAGAATGGGACTAGAGGCAGTGTGTGAGGGGGAGAGCAAATGAATGAAGCTTCTTTCCCCTGGTCTCTAGAGATGGGGAAGAAATTCAATTCAGTTTGCATTATGGGCTTACCTAATTTTCACTTTCCGAAAAAAATGTGTGCAGCAAAACACAGCCATACTTTGAAATTTGCCCTCCTTCAAATGTTGCAATACAATTCTCTAGCCGCGTAATGTGTACAAAAGATGGATATAACAGGACAAAATGTTCCTTAAAGTGCTTATAATAGTGAAAACAACATGCAAACATATTACCGTACTTTTCCGTGTATAAGGCTACGTTGGTTTTTTTACTTTAAAAATGTTTAAAAGTGGGGGGTAGTCTTATACAATGGGGCAATCTCCCCCCCCCATTTTCTTAATTTTGAGTACCCCAAAATAGGGGGCGTCTTATACACGGGGGCGTGTTATACATGGAAAAATATGGTATGTTAGAGAAAATTACTATGCAAAAATGTGTGTATTATGAGAAATTGCAACCATTTTCTTTCTGTCCCCTAACCACATGGGTTACACAAGCAAATAGCATTAAAGGTACTTTCCTATGCAAAGCAAAAGCAAAAACCCTTTTGGGCTGCTTATCACTTTCTTTTCTCTCCCCTTTTTTTAAAAAAGATGGAAATTCTGCATCTGCAGTATGCTGGTTTCGTAAACATCCCTCTATGCTAATAGCAAGTGCAAACCTGCTGTGGGGAGAAAGCATTTAATATTCACAAGGGATGCACTTCTCTCTGTAACAACTACTGCTTATTTCTAGAGGCAGGAGGAGGAGTAGAAGTCGGCAGTCACAGTGTCTGTGGACAGGGTCCCTTCTGGGTGATGCCCCCTCCAAATTCCTTTCACTTTGCTTTTTTTAATGCATATGCAAGGAAGCGGTGTAAATGCTGCATTTCCAGAGAGCGAAAGATGAGGGTGGGCCGCTGGCGGTATTGTCTCTTAGTTTGCATGGTGCATGGCGATAAACAGGTTGGGGTGCTCTTTCTTGCTCCAGCTTTGGAACTGCTGTATTTTCAGCTCCTTGCAGGGTGCTGAATGAGCGATTTGTTTTAGAGGAGATGCTTTTTCGTTTGCTGTTTTTCGAAACATGGCTGACACTGTAATTCTCTCCTCGGGGTGGTGGTGGTGGGGAAGATTGTCAACTGCTGCATGGGGAGACGTGAGCTGTATTTAATCATGACAGTAAGCAACAGCCTTCCTTATCTAAGGTGAGGAGATGACAGACAGGAGAACAGGAAATGGTGTGAATTTATCTGGGTTAATTAGTTTTAATGCCAGTGCACCAGTCAACTCTGAGGTTTTATTTGCATGTGTGTAGAAGAGCCAGAAATCTTCACCTGCTCTTCCCCTTATGTCTCTTTCTTCAGTCTCAAGCTCTGCACATTTCAGGAGCATCAATATATATTTTCCCCATGCATTAACCAATCACTACCCAAGGACTGTAGCTCAGTGGTAGAGCACCTGCTTTGCATGCAGAAGGCCCCAGGTTCAAGGCAGGGAGAGACTCCTCTCTGAAATTCTGGAGAGCCACTGCAAGTCAGTGCAGGCAGTACTAAGGCAGATGAATAAAGGTCTGATTCAGTAAAAGGCCACCTGTGTTACTATTCTGGGGTCTTGTTTGAGCTAGAGCTGGGCCAAAACCCTCTCTCCAGGTTCATCGAAATTCTGCAAAACAAAATGGATCCCTGCAAAACAAAACAGGATGCAATTTTGTGCTTCTTTTTGCAGAGGATTTCCCCAACTTTTTGGGTTCTGTTCCTTCCCCCCATACATACTTAACTTACATTAATCTGTTGAGGTGACTGAAGGTGTTTTTGTTTCCAATGTTAAAAGAAAGGTTTCTGCCTAGCCTAGTGGCACTTGGCTCTGTCTGCAGCTACTTGCTAGCTATGCTTCCTGGAATGCTTTGGGAATGGAAGCAAAGGTGCCCTCATAATGTACCTCCTAGGAACCCCTGCCAGCAAAATGTGCTCTGGAACATCTGGATGGCACCAGATTGGCGAAGGTGCTCAAAAGGTTAAGAAATGGTGAGCAGCAGTCCCTGCTTAAACAATATGGGGAGATTTCTTCTCCACCCTCTTCTTGAGGGGCTCCAGCACATCAATGTATCTGTTCCCATATTCAGTGGTGTCAGGGGTTTAGGAGCAGAGGCACGGGCAAGGGAGGAAACAGAGAGCGAAGGGGAGGAGGCAGAAGAAAAGATGAGTGATGACGACGACCCGAGATCTCCTAGTCTTTCCAGTGAATCAGAGGATTCACAGAAAGGAGCACCAGTGGCCAGGGCAAGGGGGGAGTCTAGGGGGGCACCCCAGGAAGATAGAGCCAGAGGGGACTCAGGGGGGAGCAGCTGGAAATCGGGACCAGCGTCACCGCCAGGAAGCAGGGAAGAGGAAAGGAGCCAGGGGGGAAGCGCTGGCAGCTCACCACAGGAGGGAGGGCATGAGTCAGGAGTGGCCACACCTCCATCGGGGAGCGAAGAAACGGTTAAGAGGAAAGTGGAAGGTTGGGCGCGCGCGCCAAGTTCAAATGCAGAGGAAGGCGGCGCAGTAAGCAGCCCCGAAAGGGAACCAGGTCCTAAAGCCCGGCGCAAGGAGGCAGGAGGGTCCGGGTCAGCGTCAGAAGAATCCCGGAAGGAAGAAGCCCCGGGGGGTAGAGGGACCCAGAGGAGGACAGTCAGGCGGAAAAGGTGGAGCAAGGCTAGGATATTAAGTTGGTGCACACGGGGCGGAGACTCAGACGGAGCTTCGCCGATCTAGCTACTAGACGTAGAGTTGCGCGCAGCAGCGTGAGAATGGAAACTGTAATTCAATAAAGACTTTTACTTAATGATCGCTGGCTAGCGTGATCCTCTGTGAGCTAGGATCTTCAAGCAGCTCTGACAAGTGGTATCTCTAGTTCAGGGCCAGGGAACCCTTTTCAGCCTAGGGCCTGCTTTCTTTCATGATCAACTTTCCAGAGGCCACATGCCACTGGAGGGAGGGCGGAGAGGCAAAAGTGGGCAGAGCAATAGATGTGATTCCTGACCTTTGTGTGGTAGGCTATATGCCACCCACCCACAGAAAAACCAGATGTTTCTACACAAAACTCTTCATTTTCTTCCACCCAGTCAAAGCACAAGGCTTTGTTCAAGGACACTCCAGGAGGGGGCAGGACCAGGGCTAGTGAAGGGTGTGCCCTGGGGAGGCCAGGTGGAGAACTATGGAGGGCTGCATTTGGCGTCTGAGACTCAGGTTACTCACCCCTTCCATGGCTTGGGAACGAATGAAGCCCTTGTAGAGGGAGCATTGTGCAGCATTGGCCATCAGCCTCCCACAGCTGAGTGCTCCAAGCTTTTTGGTATGGAAAAACGGAATTACGATCATGACAAACCTCAAAAGGGAGGGTGAGGGGCAAAAAACCCTCATCCCCCTAGGGTGGAGATAGATTCCTGGGATGTTCACGTCACATATTTAAGCCTATGACTTGATATGAAGGTGATGTGAAGCTCACACATGTACACAGCTGGATCAGAGCCGGGCCCCTTCTGTCTGGGCCCCTTCCTGCCTTCTGCTGATGTTCCTCTCAGTCACGCTATTTACATGGAAGGGGAATGACTTTTATTCCAGGAAGAGAAAGTGTAGTTTAGGGACTCCCAGCTTTAGGCTCATGGGCACATTTGGAGTGTGTGTGTGTGTGTGTGTGTGTGTGTGTGTGTGTATGCATATCAAACTTTATTAGGAAATAATTGATTTTAGTAGAATAGGAGAAAACATCTATTTTTCAAGTTGATAACATAAAGACCAATTTGGCAAAATTCAAAATCTATCTTAAAAGTTAGGATGGTACTTAACTTGGCTTTTTGTGCCTGCCACCTTGCTGCAGTCTTTAGGAGAGAGGTTTGTGTGCAAACCTTTTGCTATTTTCCTTTTTCCTGATCTTGACATGTGTCCAGTCAAAGACCCATCCAGTCTAGCATTATGTTCTTGCAGTAGCCAAGCAAATATACACAGACACAGAGTGTTTCATAGGAGGGGCTGGGAGATTTTTAAATTTTTTTTTAAAGGAAGGCAAAGAGGGAGCTGTTTCAAGCTGTCATGCCACATTAGTGTCTATCATCAGCTCAAACAGCTCAGGGTGGATGAGTTCAAGAAAGATCCACGGAGGGGCGGGGAAAAACAATTGATGTGTCTGCATGACCATAGTGTGTGTGTGTTTTTAAAAGAGGCAAGTGATTGGAGGAGCTGCTGACTGCATCACTTTGACTGGATAGAGTCAGGAAGTGGAGTGACAGGACAAGTGGGGACAGGGTGCACGTTTCCATTTGTTTACCCTGCACCGCAGGGTCAAGATCCGGACTAGCCATTGTTGGAGGGCTATCTGTGCTGGAGGCCCACAGTTGGCCCTGGGGACTCCTTGGTGCCTCTGCCTTTCCACCTGCCCTCTCTGAGCATGCAAGCAGTGACCAGAGGGAGGAAGTGTAGCAGCATCTTGTATGGAAGAACTATAGGTCATTGGTAGAACCTTGTGTGCGAAGGTCCCTGGTTCAATCCCTGGCATTTCCAGGTGGGGCTGGGAACTGTGCAGTATGGCTGAAAATAAATAAAGCAACACAAACCTACTTCTGTCGATTTTTGTTGCTTCCCGTTTAAAAGTGATGTGTGTATGGCTCAAATATATATAGATGACTCTCAACTTTTGCTGGAGCTACATTCCAGGTGTAGTGCATAAAGCTAAAACACACTCTCCCTGCACCTTCAGATGTTCTTCCAAGACCACACACACACACTCCAAGGCTACTAAACACTCTTGCTGTACCTCCAAACACTCTCCCAAGGTGCACGCAATGGTGAGTGGAATTAAGAATGGGATTTCCCCCTCCCAGATGCCCAACCCTTTTTATTTATTTTTATTTTTATCAGCCAAGCATGCAAAGCTGAATTTGCACAGGTTAAATGCACGTAAGCTGCAAGTCGACTGTATGTGTGTGTTTCTCATTTTTTCTTCATGAAGGAGGACCTTGTGTGTTGGATTAGGAAACCTGGGTTCATATCCCTGGTCAGGCTTGAGCTGACTGTGTGATATTAGGATGGAAGCCTGTCTCAGCCTAACCAGGAAGGCTGGTCCATAAGGGCAAATGGGCCACTTCCCCACTCACTTTGTTCTCAGTCAGCCCCATCCCCGACCTGCCTGTCTTCTCACTCACCAGCTGCCATGTCATATGGCCCTGCCATATCAGCTTCCTTCTCCTCTTTGCAGTGTTGCCTTTGTAGAACTTTATTTTTCAACTCTATGTGCCTTCCAAGACTCAGATAAATTCTACTACATCTGACTGTTACTCATGGCCCCTTGGAAAAGCAAAGTAAATGCATGCATGCTTTGTTTGTGTGTCAGTGTCTCTAGGTGGGGGCTGATCTGGGAGAGTAGGGAGAAGGTACTCCAGCACTTGCTCGAGAATTCATACGTGCCCAAGGGCCTAAAATGGTTGTTAGCTCCTGCTTTGTCAGTAGGAAGAGCAGAATCAAATCTTCATATAGTACCATTCAAAGCTGTGCAGAATGAGAAAGCTTTCTTTTTTTAAACTGCTTACCTGAAACTAAGCAGATATGGCAAACAGCCTAAATTTTCTTAGTGTGTGTGTGTGTGTGTGTGTGTGTGTGTGTCTTCACTCCTTATTCAGAGTGCATTAAAACACCAGGGATGTGTGACCTGCAAGGGTGTCAGGCTGGCATGTGAATGCAGAGTGGTGGAGGGTCTAGTTTGATTCAGTGGATTTTTCAAAGCATGCCCAGCATCTTGGGAGCACCACCCTCCAGACCCAGGCTTAGCACACGGGTAGCCAACATATTGTGGGCTCTGACTCCCATCATCCTGGACTATTGGACATGCTGACTAGGGCTGGTGGAAGTTGCAGTCCACATCTGGAGGGCATCAAGCTGGCTTTCCTGGTTTAGCAGCAGAGAAAGAGGATTTTTTATTTTATGTTTTGGCCTGCTGCTGATGTACTTGATCCCTCTGACATTAATGTGTGAGGAAGTGGGTTGCTGAAGGGACTGCTGGCGTGAAGATGGAAAAACGGTAGTGAACTGAATATCAAGCAGGATGCGGCAGGTACCGCCCAAACTGCAGCTGCGGTGCTGTAGTTGTTCTGCAATTAGGTAGAATATTGCCAAAGGTGAATGCTAAAAGGGGGTGGGCTTGAGGGAAAGGGTTTGCAGTGTGCAGTTTCACAAGTCGATTGATCCCACAAGCTCTGAGAGTCCTTGATAATGACTGGATCAGACCCAAAGGCCTATCTCAGTGGTTCCCAAACTTTTTCAGGCCCGTAGCCCTTTGTTTTCATGAACTCAAGTACTTGCAGTTATATTGTATATTAGTGTATATTAGTATCTATTATTGTTACTATTATTATTTAGTATTACCTGACATTTTCAGAAGGTAAAATTAAAACTCTTTGGTTTACCACGAACAGTTTAAGTGCTTTTTCATCAAGAACAGATTTACCAAGCTAAATGTTTTCCAATCACAAAAAAATAAAAGCAGGTTTGAATTCTTCATACCCCAAAACGTATTTTTAAGACCCCTCACTGAAGAAATTTGCAAAAAATAAGTTTCAGCCCCTTAAATGACACACCATAATACCACGGTGATATTCAAATAAGTAACAATGAATTTCACATTTATTCAATAGCTGATAGAATGGGTTGCAGCATCTGGGTGGGTAAGACCCACAACAATTAATAAATGTGAATCCACAGACTCCAAAAGGTTGGTGACCCCTGCTGCATGACCTCACATGTTCCTTGAAAAACTGGACAGATTTTACAACTGTCTGAGAATCTATTTAAGGCTGAGGATTTGCAGATGAGGTATAAATTATCCTGAATTGGGTAGATCTGGGTGGTGCCCATAGCAATCAGGAGAACCCAAGCTATAGCAACCGTGATCCGTTCCTAGGCAATGTGCTGCTTTGATGGGTATCAACAGTCCCTAAATTACACAGGATATTATTAAAGTGCCTGTGCTGTCTTTGGAGAGCTGTTACAATATGCTGTCTCCATCAGAGGCACTCAGCAATAGATCACCGTGGATTTGCCCAGTAATTACATAATACGCTGCTTGCTGCATGGTTCTCTAGCCTCTGTTTTAGTGTGTGAAAGAACAAGAGCCCATCTATGTCACCAAAATGTTGAACAGTGCACTTTTGAAACAGATTTTCAATACCTTCCTTTCACTCATCTGATAGCGTAGTACAGAGCAGAGAAACCTTTCTCAGCCGGAGGGTCACAGTCCCTTCTGGGCTACCCTGCTAGGGGCCACATGTGGGCAGGGCCAGAAGTAAGTAAGTACAGTGGTACCTCGGGTTAAGTACTTAATTCGTTCCGGAGGTCCGTTCTTAACCTGAAACTGTTCTTAACCTGAAGCACCACTTTAGCTAATGGGGCCTCCTGCTGCTGCCACGCCGTGAGATTTCTGTTCTCATCCTGAAGCAAAGTTCTTAACCTGAGGTACTATTTATGGGTTAGCAGAGTCTGTAACCTGAAGCGTCTGTAACCTCAAGCGTCTGTAACCCGAGGTACCACTGTAGAGCAATTAATATACATTTTATCTGTGAGCAGTAGGCTGGCTAGTTTCTGCACACCCTCGCATACACCCTTCTTTATTCTCCATTCAAGCAAGCAATAGCCATTATCAGAATTAAAGATTGCATTCCCTCCAACATTTGTCCAGTGAAAATAGGGACGTCCTGTTCAAGTTGTTGTTTTAATGTTGATACCCCACCCGACTGGGTTGCCCAAGTCACTCTGGACAGCTCCCAACATAAATAAAAGCATAATAAAACATTTAAAAAGCTTCCCTATATAGGATTGCCTTCAGACAGCTCAGGGTTCATCCTAAGGAAAAGTGGGACGTTCTGGGATCAAATCAGAAACCAGGATGACTTCTGTAAATCTAGGACTGTTCCTGGAAAATAGGGACACTTGGAGGGTCTGAGATTGAATTCCAGCCAAGCAAAACCACTCAAGGAGGGTGTGAAGTTGGGCCCCTGAGGGGTGTGGCCTGGAGGACTGTATTTGACCCCCTAGGCCTCTGGATCCCTGCCCAGAGGAGGCATTCAGAGACCCTGTTGGCAACTGTCTTCCCCTGCAGTGGCATTATTCCCATATTTAAACACATACAAACATAAGAAGCCTTCTGCTGGATCAGGGCAACAGGCCATCTAGTCCAAGGGTAATCAACCTTTTCATACCGCCCGCCCAGTAATGCATCTTTCTTGATGGTAATATTTCCTTAGCACCCACCAGTGCTCGATGGAAGGAGGATTCAGCTTGTTCCGTAGAACCCCCTACCTCCCACCTAGAATCCTGAAATGCCCACTAGTGGGCGGTAGGGATCAGGTTGACAACCCCTGGTCTAGTCTATCATCCTGTTCTCACAGTGGCCAATCAGATGCTCCAATGGGAACCTCGCAAGAAGGACAGGAGCACTCAACCCTTTCCCTTGGCTTCCATCAACTGGCATTCAGAGGCAAACTGTCTCTGACAGTGGAGGTAAACCATAGCTATTGTGGCTTTCAGCTTTCGATAGCTTTAAAGGTAAAGGTAAAGGGACCCCTGACCATTAGGTCCAGTCGTGGCCAACTCTGGGGTTGCGGCGCTCATCTCGCTTTATTGGCCAAGGGAGCCGGCGTACAGCTTCCGGGTCATGTGGCCAGCATGACTAAGCTGTTTCTGGAGAACCAGAGCTGTTTCTGGAGAACCAGAAGTGCCGTTTACCTTCCCGCCGGAGCGGTACCTATTTATCTACTTGCACTTTGATGTGCTTTCGAACTGCTAGGTTGGCATGAATTTCTCCATTCCTCTTCTAAAGCCATCCAAGTTGGCGGCCATCGCTGCCTCCAGTGGGAGTGAGTTCCAGTGGGAGTGAGTTGCATAATTTAACCACGCAGTGCATGAACAAGTACTTTATTTTATCTGCCCTGAACTTTCCAACTTTCAGCTTCACTGGGAGTCCACATGTTCTAGTTATCAGAGGGAGAGAAAACTTTTCTCCATCCATCCACTTTCAACATTCCTTACACAATTTATATAATAAATTTATAAATTAGAAGTTTATATAACTTCTATTTTGTCATCTCTTACTTTGCTTTTCTCTAAATTGAAATGTCTCAAGTGCTACAACTTTTTCTCACTGAGGTGTTGCTCCGTCCCCTCGGTCATTTTGGATGCCCTGTATGTTCTGCTATAGGCTATGTCCATTTTGCATGTGTGCGACCACTAACACATGCACCATTTTTGGCCTTGGAAGGGGGTGGAACGGGGGCAAGGGTGGGCTTATGCGTAATCCAGCGACATGCACAATGACCTGGAATACAACCCCTGCACAAATAGGGAGTTGCCTGTATTGGGTACTTCTTATTTTCATAGTTTTTGTTTCATAGTTTATTATTCACTGCTTTGGGAATTTCCAGATAGAAAGCTGGTTTGTAGATCTGTATCCATGAATAGACCAGCTGATCTTTCATTTCAGGCACATGTATGTAGATTATGATCAAGCATGATAGCCAGTCTGGCAAACTGGATTTGAGGGTGGAATGGAGTTAATACGGAACACGGTTCACATAGTTCTGCAGGCAGTTCTGCCTTGAAAAGGAACAGCATCAGCCTCTTGTCACCTGGCCGGTCTGATAACCCCACATCCTGCCCACTCTTCTCTCATCAGCCAGCATGGCTAATGGCCAATGGCCAGGGATGGTGGGAGTTGAAGTCCTGCAACATCTGGAGCAGCCTAGTGCCCTTCAGATGCTGTTGCACTCAACTTCTGATCAGCCCCAGCAACCATGGCCAGTGATCTGGGATAATGGGATCTGGGATAATCTGGAGTGTAGGAACATAATAACCCCCCCCCCTTTAAAAACATTTATAACATAGCATACAGTGAGCCTGCTGGGCAGCACATGAATGATGGGAACTGATCTCACAAGTCTGCAGCAATCAAGAGGCAAATGAAGAAAAAATAAAACAAACTTTTTTGAGGGCTGGAGACTAGGAATCCTAACTGAGATATATCTTACTCTTCAGAAATGCCCCCCCCCCCGCCCCAAGAGCCTCTGTCAGAAGCAAATGTAAACACAAAATCAGCACATTTCAAATAGGCCATGCAATCAATGGGAACATATTGATCAAAGGGGATAATGCAAAGACTATTATTCAGTGAGCACCACCTTTGCGTCCACAAGCCTGCACATGGCTTCAATCAATAATTCAAGCAAATGGTCCGTGGAGGCTTTAAGGAAAGGGAGAAAAATAAGCTACAAAGTATTTCCCAACAAGAATCTTTAAGCATGACAGGCTTCTTACTCAAATTATGATCAGGCTTCAACATTAAATAATTAGAGGATTTTTTAAGATTACAGACTGCGTGAAACAGGGTGCAACTGAGCCAAAATGCAAGCATCTTACTTATTTATTTATTAAATGTTGTTAGTTGGATTTTTGCTACAGCAACCTAAAGTGACTTACAATATTCTAAGCAATAAACAAACACAAATATACATTAAAACCAGCAAAAATATCCCAAACCTACATTAAAACATCCCCCTTCCCACACACAAATGTCCATAGATAGTCAAAAGCCAAAAGGCCTGGCTGAAAAAGGAATATTTTTGCCAGGCACCTGCAGATGTGTAATAGTGGTGCCAGGCATGTCTTCCCGGGGAGAGCATTCCACAAGCAAGGAGCCACCACTGAAAAGGCCTTTCTCAGGTTCCCAAAGGAGCCTCATTAGAGCAGGGCCTGTGTCAAATCAGAACACACAGCTCCCCTTCGTCTCTCTTCTGAACCCCCCTTTCACCTTTCTAAAGCAGATGGGGAATCTTACCTTACAGAAGAGAGAAGAAGTAGCAGGTGGTAGAGATCCTGCAGAGTCTACTCTTGTTTATATACAAATGACGCATAGGGCATTGTTTCATTCTGGGGATCATGGACTTATTGAGTCATGACAAGCCCCAGCAAAGAATCATGCCCTCCACATCACATGCAGCCAATGAAAGGTTTTGTGGGGTCAAGTGAGGAAGAGCTTTGCATATCCTCAAGTCTTATAACTATTTAAATATTTTAATTCAACAGTTTGAGAAGTAACTTTTGGTGGTCTTTTATTTTATTGCTTATTGCATGCTATTTTTGACAATGCTGGTAGCCATCCTGAAAACAGTAGGTGCTGGAGGATAGGATAAACAAATATATTAAATAAAACAGTTTGGCCAGAATACTAATAATAATAATAATAATAATAATAATAATAATAATAATAATTTATTATTTATATCCCGCCCATCTGGCTGGGCTTCCCCAGTCACTCTGGGCTGCTTCCAACCAAATATTAAAATACAGTAATACATTAAAAGCTTCCCTGAACAGGGCTGCATTCAGATGTCTTCTAAAAGTTTGATAGTTATTGTTCTCTTTGACATCTGGTGGGAGGGTGTTCCACAGGGCGGGCGCCACTACCAAAAAGGCCCTCTGCCTGGTTCCCTGGAACTTGGCTTCTCACAGTGAGGGAACCTCCAGAAGGCCCTCAGCGCTGGACCTCAGTGTCTGGGTAGAACAATGGGTGTGGAGATGCTCCTTCAGATATACTGGACCAAGGCCACTTTGAATTGTGCTCAGAAACGTAAAATGAGACAAAATACTAAAACAGCCTTCCTCAACCTGGTGCCCTTCAGATGTTTTGGACCACACCTCCCATCAGCTCTCACTATTTGGTCATACTGGAACTGATGAATGTTGCAGTTCAGAATATCTGGAGAGCACATGTGCGCGCATACACACACACACACACACACACACACAGTTGCTTTAGCAAAGCCATTCTTTAACACATGCCCTTAAAGCAGTGGTTTTTTACCAGTGTGCTGTGGCACCCTGGGGTGTCTTGAATGATGGTCAGGGATGCTGCAGGCAACAATGGTCTCTGCCCCCCCTTTCCTTCCCTCCCTCCTCTGTTGCCCTCTCACACCTTTGCCACCCAAAGACTTGCACAGCTTTTTATTGCAGCAGCCCTGGCTATAAGCTCCCTGGGTGAACGGTGCCTCTGGGAGGCACCTCTCTTTGGGGGGTGGGGCAGCTCAGAGACCAGGGATGGCAGCAGCAGCTGCCCAGAAGACCTCCAAGCAGAGGGGAGAGGAGGCTAAGGGAATACTCTGCAAAGGAGGGTGTTTGAAAAAGGGGCTGCCAGCTCTTGAGGCAAGGGGTGACATCACTGGGCTCCTGAGCCCCACAGGGATGCCACAGAAAGAATGTAGTTGGTCAAGGGAGCCGTGGACTTAAAAAGGTTGAAAACCTCTGCCTTAAAGGAACCATTAAAAGGCATGGCGAGCAGAAAAAGGGAAATGGACCACTGATTTCCATTCAACTTCCAAGGTCAGTCAGTGTTTGTCCACCATCAAAGCCTTCTCTTATTTCATGCTCTCCATTTCTCTTGCTCCCATCTCTGATTATGCCCTTGATCCTCAATTAAACCTGCAGACAATTTCTCCAATTATCATCATCCTGATAACAGACAAGGAAAGCAGAACAAGCTATGCAAACATATCACCCGGGCATGCGTTCAAAACAAATCTCAAAAGCGATATAGAGAATGGATAGGACTCATGATAAGCCCATAATTATTTTAATTTAAAACCTCTATGTAAGAGGGGGGAAAGGCTCTGTGATACACTGATCTTTGCTGCCATTGCATTGTTTATTTCACAGCCACCCAGAGAGGATCCTCATGATTTTATTTAATCGACAGGCTAATCAACCAATGCTAATCTCCCTTTCTTTTGAATAGTTATGCATGCTGATTTTCAGCCCAGGTCAGCTGGTAAACCTTGCAGTGTTTTCCCCGGAACCCTCCAAAGCACCACAGGGGATGGAAGTTTCCTTCTCTTCTTCCACCTCCTTCCTCTTCCTCTTCCTCTGTCAGCAGTTTAAGTGTTCTGTTTGCACTATCCAACGATATCTGCACACCTGGGGGCTGAGATTGTACTTCAGAAACCCCAGTTGGATTACTATCTGTCTATTGCATTCATATCCCATCTTTCCTCCAAGGAGCTCAAAGTGGCACACGTAGTTCTCCTACTTCCCGTTTTTTCCTCACAACAACAGCTCTGTGAGGTAGGCTAGGCTGAAAGTGGTTGACTGGCCCAAGATCACTCAATGAGCGCCATGGCTGATTTGATTGCTGGTCACCCAGGTCCTACTCCAACAGTCAAACCACTACACTACACCACCCTATTGCTAGAAGCACAGATGAGCTATAACAGGGCACCTAAACTAGACAAACGGGGGCAAGGGATGCTCCTTTCCACAAAACATTTAATTGTCCTGCAGAAAGACAGGAGATCCATCTTCAGATCTCCTGCCATTAGGTCTATTTCACAGGGCTTAGACAGCCAGTGTGGTATAGTGGTTAAAGGAGATTTGAACTCAGATTGCCACTCAGACATGAAGGCCACAGGTTGACTTTGGGTCAGTCACTATCTCTCATCCTAGCAGAGACATCACAGGATAAAATGGGTCATTGGTCTGATCCAGCAGACTCTCATTACATTCTGATGTTCTTAGGCCATCTTTCCAGGTGTGCGCTTTTCCAGGTGGTGTCTGAGCATTTTCTTTTTTTGCTCCACCGCTTTCCCCAGGAAAATCCGATCTTTGCCACTCAATCAGAGCAAATAGCAATTTGAGTTTTCAGTGGATTGCTGTTTGCTCCAGTTCAATGGTAAAGAGTGGGTTTTCACAGGGAAAGCTTTTATTGGCATCCCTCTTTCTAGGGAGACAATGGAGGTATGTGCCTAAAAACAAATAGGTACCTGGAAAGCCCAGACCTGTGCTTAGAAATGCAGAGCAAAGGTGAGTGTAGATGAGCCCACAGGTCCAAATCCCAGATTGGCCATGAAGTTCACTGGGGAACTTTAGCTTTACCGCCAATGTTTTCCTTGCATGCTGTTCGGTTTTCCTTTGGCACACTTGAGGCTCAGGTATGTGTTTCCATTGAATTTCTTCAGGTTTTCCCAGATGTGCTGCCATCTCTGTCCTTTGCCTTGCCACTCCCCCAGGTTCTTTGTATTGGATTTCTCTGCAGCAAAGCTACTTCTGGGACAATCTGGCAGAACATCTATGGTTGTGGTGGTTGTGTGTGTGTGTGTGTGTGTGAGAGAGAGAGAGAGAGAGAGAGAGAGAGAGAGAGAGAGAGAGAAGAAACCCACTTCAGCATCTCAATAAAATGTCTGCCATGTGCTGAAACAGGTGGACCTCTCAGAGGAGAGAGTAAAAAGGTTTATTTTCCCAGCAGCCCATAATTTAAAAAAACAACACAAAACAAAACATGCATTCAGGAGAGAAGCAAAAAATAACAGAGAGAGAGAGAGAGAGAGAGAGAGAGAGAGAGAGAGAGAGAGAGAATGAACACACAACTAAATCTAAGTTAAGAAGCTTGCTAAATTTTTTTTATATATAAATATTTATTAAGGTTTTACAAATTATGACAAACATAACAATACACACAAACACAAACAAAAATAACAAAAAAACAAATATAATTTCAAGACCTTATTTTCTTAAGACTTATTTCATCGACCTCCTCGTACCTCCCCTTTCTGCATTCCCATTTCAAAAATTTAGTTCAGCAAATCCTCGAAGCTTGCTCAATTTTTAAACACTTACATAAAACCATCAGAGACTGACAACTTGAAGATGCACATTTCTGCAAGAAAAGGATGATGAACAAGAAGGGAAAAAATGGGCTGAAATGGAAGTATTGATGTCAGTTCCTTGAGGCTTAAACCTAAATGGAGCTTCAAATCATGGGAGAGCAGGTAGGGGTGGGAAAACAAAGCAAAATCCTTCACAGCTTTCCGTTTTGCTTTGTTTTCGTCCATTTTACTCTTTCGGACAAAAGTTTTTACAGCATGAAAGCAAGCAACTTCCCAAGGCCTATTAGAGCATTCCCTCTTCCTCTCCAGTCTGCAGCCAGATTCACATACGGGCTCCTGACCAGTTTGAGAGGAAGACTTTTTGGGTCACATCCGTGCAACACATTTGGAGCACTCTTTTACCACTTCACCTGCCATGGCTTCTTCTCCAAAAGAGTGCTGACCTCACAGACCTCCAATTCCCAGCACCCTTTACAAACATTCATTCCCAGGTTTCTCCATGACAGTTAGCAATGTATAAGGGCACTTTAAATGTATGGCGAGGAGGTGACTTTAGTTCTCAACCTGTGTCTGGGTGACCATTGTGACACAGGACCCTGGCCCCACCATTTCTCTTAGCCAGGATGACTCACTAGCTCTCATCAGAGGCATACCTAGGGGTTTGCAAAACCAGCCCTCACTGGGGGCCCAGGCCCAGGGGTGCACAAAAATTACCCATCAAACTATGGAGTGTGACATATGCAGTGCTGTTTACCACGAAAAAGGTGCTGGAACTCACCATGAATGCCTCCCTTGTTCTCTTAGAATGGCAATGGCACCCACCTGAGAGGTGCTAGAACTGAGTTTCTGTGAATTCCAGCTGAAAAAAATCCCTGCATATATGTGTATGTGGCAATGTGTCTCCGCTGTCACACTAAGATCAAACATGGGAGAAGCTTCCCGTCTTTGCACCATGGCACAAAGGCATGCAATTTTTTTCACCCTTCCTCCTTGCCCTCCAGATGCTTTGAGTACTTGGGTCACATAATATGCTATCATTTCTAATGCAACTATTGCAGTAAAATGATTTGGGGGGAGGGACAGATACAGCTCCTTGACAAGGATGCAAGGGTCCCTAGGTACGCCACTTGCTCTCATTGCTCCAGTGACAGGGGAGAGAGCCTTTGAAAACTGACCTCAGTTTTGTTCCCTATGCCACCAACATGAATTTTCTAAACCACCAGGAAGCTGATTCTGCTACACTGCCTACTCAGCCTAGTCTAACACTCTAACCACGACATCACTACTGGCTCTGCATTGCAATGCCTCTCTTCCGGAGTGGAGTTTTCATTAGTTACTGGGAAAGAAGGCATATACTTCAACAGTCATATCTTGTTTGTTTTGCATGCTATGACTTTTACACACTTTTAAGAACAAGCAATGTGTTTGTTTTTAAATAATTTATGGGGTCGCAGGAAGGGAGGGAGATTTGAGCTCCAGGGATTGAAACTTCAGGGTTCAGTTTCAGGAAAGAATACCACTACCTACAGTAGTCTCAAGATGGCCTGGGTGGAACTATTTCAATTTAAATCTTGGGCAAAAGAATAATTTGTACATGATTCTTAAAAAAAAAAAAACAACCACAGAAAAATCCTGTTGGAACTGTCTGTACATACACTATTTCAAACTGCAGCATTATACGAGCTGTCTCCATGGATACATATCCACGTATAGCAAAGGACCTCATTAGATGCTGGTGGGAAATGGCATCCTTTTGATTTGTCCATGTAGAGACCTCAAAATGTAACTATATAAATCTTCCTCATCTCTGGTTGATGGATACTTGTGGGTTCACAAGAGGAGTTGTACTACAGAGAGAACAAGGAAGCTATCTGTTCAGTGACGCAATTCACACGGAACTGCGTGTGTGTGCTATAATTAGGAAAGCTGGGAAACCCTTGCCTTGAGAGAAAAGGATTTCCTTCAAACACACCTCTGGCCACATTTTCCTCCAATGCTTGCTTCTTTAATACAGCTATAGGAAAAGGAAGTTGTAACTGATGCTTCCTTGGCTACTGGTTTTGCTTCAAGTTCATTCATCCAGGACCAAGATACACATTACGTGAGACATGCAGACATTCCTCCAAGGCAGGAATGAGGTTGGACCTCATCTCCTATCAGCACCAGCCAGCATGGCAAATGGTTGGGGATGATGGGAGTTGTAGTCTAACAACATTCAGAAGGCATTAGGTCATTGCTTTAAGTTTAGAGTGTGGTTTCAGCCCCCACCCACCCAAATTCTCATACATAGTGTTAAAAACCAATTAAAACCAAGTGTTAAAAGCTAATTAAACCAGACTAGGCTTCCAGCATGAAGTGATAGCTTGGGGGATAAGCCATTAAGAAAGAAAGGATCAAAGGAGTTTGCTGTGAGAGGGCAAATGGGCGGGCCTTTCCCTCAACTCAGTTAGAAGATAAAGCCAGAAATTAGAGAGATTAGACTCAGAGTTGCTGTGATGAGAACTAGAGAAAAAGAGGCAGAGCATGATACTGGATCTCTACTTGAATCTTACCCTAGACTGCGGCTATGGAGGCAGCAAGGCCCTCTTGGAGTGCTAATGCTGTGAACCCCTCCATAGCAGGCTCAGGTTGTATATATGTGTAAATAAGCCATATATCAAAAAGACACCACCATCTCTGTGAGGCCTCATTCCCAAAAAGAAGCAGAAACCCTGCGTTCCTGGAATCCCTGGAATCTCGCATCACTTGGAGACTGAGGTGGCATGTAACAAATTCGTAGCTAATGTAATAAATGGTTTGGTCCTTAGACTGTATCCAAAACCAAGGTCTGTGAACCCATAAGTATAAATTCCAACTGTGATTTCCAAACTTCCAACCCCGCACTGTGTGTCAGGAAACCTCTGCACACCTGCCAGGAACAGGTGCAACTCTGTCAAGTTCTATCTACTTGGGCCTGCCCCATTCCACCCAAAGACCCCTTTGCTCACCAGGTCTCACCAGGTGGCAGTGTCATGTTGCTAATGGCCATAATTGTAAGCCCCCCACCACATGCCCCCAGTGTAGAACTCTTCCAGGGAATTGCAGGGCATTGAAACAGAGGCTTGCAGTGCCTTGAGGAGCCCAGGTCACGTATCAGTGGGGTGCCTAAGAATCCAAGGTCAGGTGATGCTGGGCGTGGCGTTTGCTGAGGAATTTCTGTGCAACACACACACACAAATCTGGGGCATGCTGAAGGGCACCTGCTCAATGTAAGTGACATGTTCGCCAGCCTCACAGGATCTGCTGTGCCATGCATGCATCATGTGGAAAGAGTGGGCCACCTGGAGTGTGCCTGTTGCACACTCTTGTGGGCTGTCAAGGGCCCTTTTCTGAATACCGGTGGCGCGCAGCAGGAATCACAAACTCCCCTTTGTCTCCGGGCCTGCTAGGATCAAGACTGCACACTTAGTAGCTTGCCACCTCATATTTTGAATGGTTGTGGGAGAGTGGAGAACTCAGGCTCCTGCTGGGTGGGAAAGCAATGAATCAGACTTTTCAGGAGTCTTGAAAGCTGTTAACTCCTCTCTCCTGACAGCATGTGTGGGAGGCATCGACGTCTGAGGGCTGCGATGTCTGAATATTCACTGTGAAAGATTGCAGGCCTGGAAGGAGATCTTTTATTTTCATTTCCTTGTCAGCTGACACTTCTGTTTTAGGATGGAGGTGGAACACCACCTTGCCTTGGCAAGTGTTTGCTTCTAAACTTGCATTTGCCAAGGTGACCTGACTATGGAAGGGTGGGTGGGTGGGGGACAGTATGTTAAGTGTAGGAGGAAAGGCTATGGGGAAGGTTGCTGATCACTACCTGCCCCCACTGATCTCTCCCTTGCAAAGGCCTCACTCCGCACCCAGGCTACCTTCGCTTCCAGAGCCCAGCTAGGAAGAAAAATGGATTTCAAATGAATTCATGTTTGGGGTGGGTGGATAGCACTTTTCAGGGGGCAACTGACATGCAAAGAAAAATTGGAAACCCTCTCTCACTTATCAGTACTCCTCTGCTTCGTATCTGTTTAATGAGAAATCTGGGAGAAATTGCATCTGTCTTAGAAAGCTGAGTGGGAGAGCACATGTTTTTCATGCGCCGGGACCCAGGTTCAGCTTTGGCATCTCTGGCTGAAAGGATCTGGGTTAGTAAGTTCCTGAAGGGCCTTTCCCTGAGAATTTGGAGAGCTGCTGCTAATCAGTGCAGGCTTTACTTCACTAGGTTTGCATTCTTTGTTCTGAATACTTATACCTCTGGTTTCACCCAGCATTTGCATGTGGTCGTCAGAAAATTGTCCAGAAGGGAATGCAGCTCATGCACAGCCTGATCAAGAGTCCCTGGTATAAACCCTCAGATGGAATATTTTCAGTATATGTGTACCTTTAAAAAAACAAAACAAAACAAAGATCAAATTTAATTGCGCTCTCCTCCCGTCTCTGGACTAGGGCTCTTCCAATTTACTGTTGTGCTTGTTAGAGTGGAGTCCAGATCCTTTTCACACATAAGAAACAAAACAAAACAAAACAAAACAATTTCTTACTTCTAATTAGAGCTTCCTTATTTCTTTTTGCCTTTTTTTGGTTGTCCAGCCTGAGATGTTGCTCTTGCATGCTTGAGCTGAGAACAGGCACTGAGGAGAGTCATCTGCCGCTTGGAGCTGCAGCTCTTTAAGTATGTTGTCAGCCTGTTGGTTATCACTCCCAACCCAGGTTCTGCCCTTGTGCTGGACCATCAACTTAAAAGGGAAGCCCCAGCAATATGCTATGCCCGCTTCTTTTAGTGCCGATGTGTAAGGGGGGAAACCCTCCACTGCCGCAGTGTGGCTGGGCTGATATCCTGGGATATTTCAGCGGTGGCTTTGCCGTATTTTAGGTTTCTAACATTTCACAGAGCTCTGAAAACTGAGTCTATAGTGTTCAGGGAACACATCTCTTATAGCTTCCCTGATTCTGATTCATAGAATCATAGAATCATAGAGTTGGAAGAGACCACAAGGGCCATCGAGTCCAACCCCCTGCCAAGCAGGAAACACCATCAGAGCACTCCTGACATATGGTTGTCAAGCCTCTGCTTAAAGACCTCCAAAGAAGGAGACTCCACCACACTCCGTGGCAGCAAATTCCACTGTCGAACAGCTCTTACTGTCAGGAAGTTCTTCCTAATGTTTAGGTGGAATCTTCTTTCTTGTAGTTTGGATCCATTGCTCCGTGTCCGCTTCTCTGGAGCAGCAGAAAACAACCTTTCTCCCTCCTCTATGTGGCATCCTTTTATATATTTGAACATGGCTATCATATCACCCCTTAACCTCCTCTTCTCCAGGCTAAACATGCCCAGCTCCCTTAGCCGTTCCTCATAAGGCATCGTTTCCAGGCCTTTGACCATTTTGGTTGCCCTCCTCTGGACACTTTCCAGTTTGTCAGTGTCCTTCTTGAACTCTGGTGCCCAGAACTGGACACAGTACTCCAGGTGAGGTCTGACCAGAGCAGAATACAGTGGCACTATTACTTCCCTTGATCTAGATGCTATACTCCTATTGATGCAGCCCAGAATTGCATTGGCTTTTTTAGCTGCCGTGTCACACTGTTGGCTCATGTCAAGTTTGTGGTCAACCAAGACTCCTAGATCCTTTTCACATGTACTGCTCTCAAGCCAGGTGTCACCCATCTTGTATTTGTGCCTCTCATTTTTTTTTGCCCAAGTGCAATACTTTACATTTCTCCCTGTTAAAATTCATCTTGTTTGTTTTTGCCCAGTTCTCTAATCTGTCAAGGTCGTTTTGAAGTGTGATCCTGTCCTCTGGGGTGTCAGCCATCCCTCCCAGTTTGGTGTCATCTGTAAATTTGATCAGGATGCCCTTGAGTCCATCATCCAAGTCGTTGATAAAGATGTTGAATAAGACTGGGCCCAAGACAGAACCCTGTGGCACCCCACTAGTCACTCTTCTCCGGGATGAAGAGGAACCATTGATGAGCACCCTTTGGGTTCGGTCAGTCAGCCAGTTACAAATCCACTGAGTGGTAGCATAGTCAAGACCGCATTTTACCAGCTTCTTTACAAGAATATCATGGGGCACCTTGTCAAATGCGTTGCTGAAATCAAGGTAGGCTACATTCTGCCTTCTGGAACGCAATGGGCTCTTTATATGTCATTGGGGGGACAGTGGTATGTTTAAATTTAGGGAGAGTATCTAGTCAGTAATGAATTGCACCATGTACTGTCCCCCCTCCCCGTTCCTGGTTCTCTGGTAGGCCTTGTATATTACATTTTTTCCTCCTATCCCTGTCCAATTGTCCCTCCAGCTTCATTGCTAAATTTTCAGTCATTTGTAAGAGCTGGATCTCAGACTGGTTGATTAGAGCAAGATTGTGCATATCATTTACTGTTTTAGGAATATCTGACAGTTAGTTAGATGGCATATCAAATTTCTGCTCGAATGGAGCTAAGGCTGCTCCTTAGTATTCATCTGAGTCTCTGTCCTCCTCCATTATGGCAGATATTTCCCCGCTTTTGGGGACCCTCATCTTGCTTTTGGTCATGTCAGTATCTGAGGCCTTCTCTAAGTCTCAGAAAGGGCTCCATCTATTTCTTCCTGAAGATCTAACTTCACAGATTTGCTTTTTGGTCCTTGCTGGGGTGTATAAAACTTTTTGTTTAGATGTCAGTAGGATCCACTCTTAGGGTTGCCGTATTTTGAAGAGCAAAAAAAGAAGACATGTTTGCCAACTTCCGGGTCAGTATTGTCTACACTGACTGGCAGCAACTCTCCAGGGTTTCAGACAGAAACTCTTCCCAGCCCTACCTGGAGATGCCAGGGATTGAATCTGGGGCCTTCTGCATGCAGATCAAATGCTCTGTCACTGAGCTATGGCCCTAAAACAAACAGAAGATCACATGAGCAAAGAGAGGTTTAAAGCGATGGACAGACCCTGGATGAGGCTCTCACTAACAGGAAGTCATTAGGCAGAGGCTAGGCAGCCACCATAGTGTAGGGGGTAGAATGCTGGACTTTGCGGGAGGGGGGGAGAGAAAAAGGACGCAGCAGGTGTGGAGGAGGAAGCCCTTGGAAGGACGAGGAAGTGGAGAAAGGGGAGAGAATGGAAGAGAGATCCCAGTAGAAGGAGAGAGATGGAAGGAAAGGAAGAGGGTCTGGAGGAGGAGGAGGAGAGGGGTGTGCTGGAGGGGGTTGTCCAGGCAGGAGGCAAGAGGCAAAGGACTGAAAAAGCCACACAATGGCGAGAGGCTGGGGTGGGAGCAAGGGAATGCAGCAGCAGAGAAAGGGAGAGTGAGCGAGGGGACAGCGATTAGAAATTGCAGCAAGAGGAAAACAAACCCGTTTTGGGGAAAAAGTTGGGGAGCACAGCTGAGATGCAGGTAAAGGAAGGAGGGGGAAAAATTAAATCATTAGGTTCCAGTTGGGGGAAAGGAGGCTCTCCCTGAGCCAAAGATAGCCTCATTTTCTGGAGGACGCCCCCCCAAAGGGGGTGAAGGGATGGAAAAAGTGAGCAGGAGAGGGGGGATATGGAGGAGGCACGCCAGGGGAGGGAGGGTAACAAGCAAGCGAGCACTTGTGTGCCAAGAGACAGGGTTTGGCGGATGCTGACGGGCAGGTGAGCGTTCGCACGCCACCAAGCAAAAAACCCCAGACATTTTGCCACATTTTAAAATTCTGGCCAGATATAAATTTTAAGCCTGAAAAAGAGGACGTGTCCAGCAAAATCCAAACGTATGGCAACCCTATTCCCTCTGGTTATATTGCATCCCAGGGCAATTGGAGACACAGAATAATGCCACTATTTAGCTTTCCAGCTAGCCACACCCCCTTGAATTTTTCACAAATGTAATAAACTCTGTCACACAAGATGAATTACAAACATGATTGCAGTGAATACTTCATTCATATATGTATTACACTACACACATTAATAAATAAATCTCAAGCTACATTTTTGTCCATATCTGCTCTTCTATCTCATAGCAAAGAAACCAAACAAAATCACAATGTTATTGGACTGCTAGCTGCTTTCTCTTTTTAAAGGCATCTTTAAAATAAAAAAGATACTAAAAAAATACTTTTGAAGAAAAAGTTTAATTTTATTTTGTGGATTTTTAACCTGCTAATTTGCTGCCTTGCCTTGCATTCATTTTAACATTTGCTATTAATTACTGCTTTTAGTGCTGCTTTATTTTTGATGTAATTTTGTTCTTCACTTTCATTAGCTGCTTTGAGTGATTAAAAAAAAACAACAGCAACAGAACATCAGTAGGAAAACCAATGAATAAATCAACTCCTTTTTATTTCAGTTAGGTATGCATAAGATAGTAGCCTGATGGGTTGCTCCACCAAGTCAGGGATGGGAAACCTTTGGCTGTCTAGATGTTGCTGGACTACAACTCCCATCATCCCTGACCATTGGCCATGGTTGCTGGGGCTGATGGGAGCTGTAGTTCAGCCGCTTCTGGAGGGCCACACATTTCCCATCCCTGTTCCACACTGTTTTGTGCGTGTCTGTCTTTGTGCCCCGAATGCCCAAGGCCAACCCGCTCACTCTGCACAGTTGGTGTTAACAGATGCTTCCTTAGAAATGTCACTGCACACCAAGTGAGTTACTTTATTCAGGTTTTTCTGTTAAATGAGAACAAAGGCCGCCGTTTAAGGGATAATAATTGCCTGACATAAAGAAGCAGAAAAGCCAACACCGTCTTCTTGAAGCACTTCCTCATCCCATGCTTGCTTTCATCTCCTTAGATCCATTTATAGTTTGGTAGGTATTCCTGGAATGTCCAATATTAGCTTTCTTGCATGTCTTTTTGCAAGCTGGGAAAGGAAGGCAGTGGAAACAGAGACCCACTTGAACAAACTTGTTCCAGGCTAGTGACTCAGCTCAGTAGGGGCTGTGCCTGAATCTCAGAAAAGAGCAAAAGATGGTCTTGTTTGTTCTAGCAGTGTTTGCAATAGTGGGGTGTGAAGGGGAGGTGTTTAAAGAGGCTGAGAACAGATTTCCACTAAACTTTCACTAGCAATGCAAATGGGACCTGCAACAAAATGTTGCAGGCCTGACCGTAGGTGCCTGGGACCGCTCATGCAGCAGGCAGCATGTGTCTGATGTCACACCCGCATGTCAGTGGGCGGGCTGATATTGGGCACACACCCCAGTGTGCATGCAGATATCGGGCATGCACGCCCCTGTGGTGTGTACGGCCCTGGCGCAAAACTTGTGGGTGTCTGGCCCCTTCCTGGGGATTGTTGTGGGGGCTGGAGCACCCAGAGCCCCTGGCACCTGGTGCCTGGCACCTATGTAGCATAGAGAGCTTCTCTTCAGAGCTCTAGCCAGCCAGCTACCCCTTTTTCCAGGATGCTCCATTCCATATACCTTCCCCAGTTTGCCTCCCTATCTCATCTTCCCAATAAATCATTTGCTAATGCATCAAATAGTGTGAAAATGTGCAGGCACTGCTTGCTAATGTTGCGGAAATAAATTTCATTTTCATTTCTATACCACTTTTCAAAACTGCTGTACTCAAGTCCGTTTACAATCCATAGAAATGACAAAATAACACAAGAAAATTTGCTTTGCCAACCTATAACAATTCAAAATACCACTAAGAAGACCACATTTCAAGAATGCATTTCATATACAAAATTACAAGGTACAGTGGTACCTCGGGTTAAGTACTTAATTCGTTCCGGAGGTCCATTCTTAACCTGAAACTGTTCTTAACCTGAAGTACCACTTTATCTAAGGGGGTCTCCCACTGCTGCCGTGCCACCGGAGCACAATTTCTGTTCTCATCCTGAAGCAAAGTTCTTAACCTGAAGCACTATTTCTGGGTTAGCGGAGTCTGTAACCTGAAGCGTATGTAACCCGAGCTACCACTGTAATAGCAACAGAATGTCAGGAAACAGTTAAGCAAATTCACCTGCACCCGCTGCAGCAAATTAATCATTACAAACAACTGTGATGTCTGCAGAGGTGCAATAGACAGTGTGCCAGAAACTATGCAAAAAGAACAAGTGATCTACAAAGTCACGTATTTACTTTCTTGTTCTGTAGCAGTTCTCTCTCATGCCACACAAGGAGCCACAGCACAAGAGCCCTTTGACTCATGCCAAAGGCTCACAACATTGGTGCAAGCATCTGTCAGATAAATGAATACTGGAGAGAAATTAGATTCACTTCACATTTAAAAGCAGGCCTAACTAATTCACACTCTCCAAAACAAGTACACAAACTGAAACACAGCCATCCTTTGAAATTTCTACTTCTCCGAATTATGTGGTACAGTTCTTCAGCCAAGTCATGTGTAATGTACAGTAATGGATATGCTAGAGTGAAGTGTACATTAACATGCACATATGATTGGAAAACAATGTGCAAAAATGCATTTATATTAGGGGACATTGCTTAGCAAAAATGTGCATGTTAAGGAAACTTGCATACAAGCAGGAAACTATCAGGAGAAATTTGCGCTAAAACACTGATGAGTTTCCATGAGGGCTTTTCAAATACAAATTAAATAATTGCACTCTGTTGTGGAAAGGTGGAAAACTGGTCTTAAGAGTGGGAAAAATGAAAAGTCCAAATTGGCAGATTTGCCAGTCCCTGACTGCGGGGTGTAGTGGAGGCCACTGGACTGAATGGGTAACTGTCCCACCAACCTCATTCTGCCCTCTTGCAACCAAGCCAAGGGTGACACTGCCTGTCGGCTTCTTCTCCCTTAGTTGGTATCAGTATTGCAGGGAAGCAGATGGGGACAAACCTTGAATTAGTTTGCTCTGCCTGTCATTGGCTCTGGCCCCACTTACAGTTTGCCACCATCCTTTCTGCCCCACCAGCCCCATTGGTGCCAGCCACTGTTGGCAGGGTGAGAGGATCAAGGTAGACAAACCTAGCTTCCAGTCCTCCAGGTGCTTCTACTTGTGACATGCCAGCCCTTCTGGGTCATATACAGATTCTGCTTGTGTTAAATCCATAAATCCTGTGTTTCTGCGGTATGAGAAATGAGTCAGGGCAGATTCAGTGCAAGAAGATAATGCTCCTAAAGTAGGGTTGCCAAATGTTTTTTAACCAATCAGTGCTCTCATGCCTCTAACAGCAGCATGATCTGTAGATATTAGCAATTGCTCATGCTTATCTCCATGTTGCAAAACAAAACAAAACAAAATACAACACAACAACAAAAGCCTCCGCTGGTTGATTTATCTGGTTGCACTTCTGTTAAAGGCACATAAGCATGATGTGTCATTTTCCACCAATCATTTGGCAGCTTTATTTACAAAGTGCTGGCTGACAGTGTCCATCTTAGCTAGGAGGGGGCAGAATCTATTAATCAACTTGAGCACCTTATCAAGACAAGCAGTTTAATTCCAAATTATGAGGCTGAGGGAGATTCAGTGGTCCTTTAAAGCTGTCTGAATAATTAAAAATAAAAAAATGCTTTCATGTTTAAAAGTATGATTAAATATTAAACACAGCTTATTTTCTTCCCATTGTGAAGCTAACTCTCCAGTGCCTACAGATACTTCTCTGCATATTTTATTTATTTATAGGTTCAGTTTATAATTATTGCTGAAATGTAGCCTGCTGGCCAAAGTCCAGCAAATCAGGAATTATTCTTAAATAGATATTTTGGGTTTGATCCAACCATACATATGCAGGGCTGCTGGGGCTCTTTATTTGAGGTCCTGCTGCTGTTTCGAGGGGTTGCCACAAGCTCAGATTTGGCACTTGGACAGGCAGTGGCTCCCGATCGACAGCACCTGCAGGTGGCAACATTGGCTTTGGTGCTTTAGTGCAACAAGGAACACAGAAAACAACATTAAAGGTAGCATTTCTAATGTTCGCCTTGTTCTCACATAACACTAAGCTGTGGTTTGTTTGACTGCCTGCATCCAGCCCAGCAGGCTCACCATGGTTTGTTTTCATGGAATCAAAGAATTGTAGAGTTGGAAGAGACTCCATGGGTCATCAAGTCCACCTCCCTGCAATGCAAACGTCTCAGCTAAATCATCCAGGACATAGGGCCATCCAACCTCTGCTTAAAATCCTCCAATGAAGGAGAGTACACCACCTTCAAAGGGAGTCCACTGCACTGTCAAACTACTCTTACCACCAGAATGTTCTTCCTTATGTTTCATTGGAATCTGCTTTCTTGTAACTTGAAGCCATTTGTTGGGGTTCTACCCTCCAGAGCAGGAGAAAATGTACTTGCACCATCCTCCATGTGAAAGGCTCTTAATTAATTAAATTTCTATACTGCCCTTCATCCAAGGATCATAGGGCAGTTTACAATATAAGAACACAAAAATATGCAACATCTTAACTAACAAAACAGTAACCCACCTACAGTTTAAAAGGGCACAGATTGTTTAATTAGCCAGAGGGCTTAGAGAAGAGGAATGTTTTTGCCTGGTGCCTAAAAATATGTAATGAAGGCACCAAGCAGGCCTCCTTTTGGAGAGCATCGCTTAAGCGGGGAGCCACCAAGGAAAAGGCCTGCTTTTGTCTTGCCACCCTCTGAATCTCTCACAGAAGAGGCATGTGAAGTTCTCAGCATCCTTGACCATTCATTGATCATGTTGCCTGAAGCTGATTAGAGTTGGAGTCTAACAACTTCTGGAGGGTTGCATCTTCTTCAGTCCTTCTCTAAACCACTTGAGTGAAGCAGCGCCCTGTTCTGAAAAAGGATGACTTGTGCTTACATAAGAATGCAATGAAAAAGGTTTTAGACTTAAAGATCACCATCTGAGCTTGATCCAGGTAGCAATATTTTAAGTGCTTGGGTGACCAAAGACCTGGAACTTTCAATCATTGCTAGCAATGCTGTGAATGTTAAATCTGTTTTTCTAAGATGTTTTTTCCCTGAGAATGTCTTCTACATTTCTTTCTCTATAGTATCCCTATTAAGACTTTCAGTTTTGCACCATCAATTTGTAATAGTGCTGTCATGTTGCTTTCTTAACGCTGTTCAGGGATTGTTTTGCTTAGTGGGCAGTTTTGCAAAGCCATGGGGAAAGTTTCCTTGCTCGACTGTTTCTTTCCAGAGTTCTAATTTTAGATCCAGTGCAGGGTAGGGTGAGACTCCCTCATTAATGTTTAATGCTTCTGAATTTTCATTGGAACCTGAGAAAATGTTTGCATCCTGGGTGTTCCCTCGGCACTCTGCAGAAGGGCTGTTTGTCATCTCTGAGGGATTCGGACATCTCTCTAGCTCTTCTTTGTCTGCCAGATCACTTTATGAATCTTGGAGACAATTCGATGCTTGGTTGACTTTTTTAAAATGGGGTTTCCAAAAGAAGGAGCAAACACATTCTGGGGATAACAGCAACAGAGCCTTGAACTCGGACTCCTTGTTTTGATGGGATATGTCATCTTAAAGAGTTTGTATCCCTGCTGCTACAGCTACACCATCTGCACCGTAACATGGGAATGGTTGAAACTGGCAGAGTATGGAATTGTGTAGTGCCAAGAGATGAGGCTTCTTACAGATAACATCTGGATTTACAAGGAATAAAACTATGTAAACAGCCCCCTTGATCTCATGCCTCCTCCCGTAGCTGCAAGACTTTTGTTGTTGTTGTTGTTTAGTCGTTAGCACGCCAGGCCCTCCTGTCTTCCACTGCCTCCCGCAGTTTGGTCAGATTCATGTTTGTAGCTTTGAGAACACTATCCAACCATCTCGTCCTTTGTCGTCCCCTTCTCCTTGTGCCCTCCATCTTTCCCAACATCAGGGTCTTTTCCAGGGAGTCTTCTCTTCTCATGAGGTGGCCAAAGTATTGGAGCCTCAGCTTCGTGATCTGTCCTTCCAGTCAGTGGCGTAGCGTGGGTTGTCAGCACCCGGGGCAAGGCAAGTAATTTGCGCCCCCTAACCCGTGGATTTTGCGCCCCCTAACCCGTGGAGGGCCCCCCCCAGATGTTGCGCCCGGTGCGGCCGGACCCCCCTGCACCCCCCACGCTACGCCACTGCTTCCAGTGAGCACTCAGGGCTGATTTCCTTAAGAATGGATAGGTTTGATCTTATTGCAGTCCATGGGACTTTCAAGAGTCTCCTCCAGCACCAAAATTCAAAAGCATCCATTCTTCGGCGATCAGCCTTCTTTATGGTCCAGCTCTCACTTCCATACATCACTACTGGGAAAACCATAGCTTTAACTATACGGACCTTTGTTGGCAAGGTGATGTCTCTGCTTTTTAGGATGCTGTCTAGGTTTGTCATTGCTTTTCTCCCAAGACGCAGACGTCTTTTAATTTCGTGACTCCTGTCACCATCTGCAGTGATCATGGAGCCCAAGAAAGTAAAATTTCTCACTGCCTCCATAGGAAGCTGCAAACTAATGCCAGTCAGGTATCCCTTTTGATGGTGATTGAGTATTTTTGTAAAACAAAACACAGAATAAGACACAGAATAAGACAAGCCTCTGTGTCTCCAGCTTCCAGTATCAGTTAAAACCTTCTGTCTCACACAGCTCCGCAACCCTCCCCACAGCCTATTGTTCTCCATCCTAGGATTATGTGGCATCCAGGCAGGTGAACTGGGGGGGGGGGAGAAACCCACCCATTTATCTCTATGGTAGCTTTTAAGACATGTAAATGGAAGTACTGAACTGGCCAACCAAGGTCATTACCTTAAAAAAGGGAATGGCTTGGCAGCTTTTCCTCTTAAATATTCCAACCCTACATATATGAGATCACAGGTTTGGAAGAGTATCACCCAGACTGACTCCTCCTGACCTGTGACTATATTTATAACCTACGCTTCAATCCAAAGGTTGCTAAAAAGCAGTATGCAAACAATTCATTGCAATACATCATAGTAATATCACATGGAAACCATGAAGTCAACAGATACCATAACACAAAAGTCCATCAGCAGAAGAAACAAATTCATCTTCATGGGCCTAAAGAAACAAATGGGGTGCCATTACATCAAAGGTCCTGCTTTAAGATGTCACAGCTGTCGCTGTTGATAGAACTGCAAGCAGGGGCTCTCTCACAGATCTTAAGGTACAGGTCAGCTGGTAATGGGAGACTTGGAAGGTGGGTGGAAGGAAAAATTAGCCAAGCTCATGCCTTTATTCAGATGATAGGTATCATCACAAAGGTACATCCTAAGTTCAGTTCACAAATGCCCACATCAGTAGTCATGGAAATCTACCAGCATTTTATTGAAGGTATCTCCTATTATGCACATTTTAATGCAAATTTACCTGATCCACACATTTTTGCAAGCAATTTCTCCTAATGTATTTATTTTTGAGTCCATTTATACTCATATATTCATCTATCTATCTATCTATCTATCTATCTATCTATCTATCTGTTTCCAAGCCTTTTTAATTACTGTGAGAATGGTAGAACAAAAACATTTCAGATCAGTAAGAAAGACAAACTCAGGAATAAATTGTTTTGATCTTTGCCCATACTTTAGAGGGCACAGATCGCCTTTGGAAAAGAGCAAAGCATCCCTGTTGACACTGATTGACATTGTTTTGGTGAGCAAATTCTGTTTTTATATGCAAACACTGAAATGGCTCATGAGAGGGATTGGACTGTTCTCCAGACTCTTCTGCAATTAGTAGGACAGGTTGCTGTTGAGGGTCAAAGGGGCTTAACCATACCTGTCAACTTTCCCCTTTTCTTGCGAGGAATCCTGTTTGGAATAAGGGAATTTCCCTTAAAAAAAAAAGGAAAATGTTGACAGCTATGGGCTTAACAGGTATCATGACCACAGAGTCCAGTAGTGGTCATGGCACAGAGTTGGGGGCTGCAGAGTCACCAGCTAAGGAACTAAGCCAGGTTTAAGGCTCCAAGCCTCCCATTGGAGATTGGGAGGCAGCTGAGCCTCAGGCTGACAGCCAAGAGCCCACAAAAAAGCCTCCCATAGCAGCAGAGCCTGTATAGGCAAAGCTAGCACCTTTGTGTTAGCTGAACCTGAGGAACCATATGCTTCTGACCATACATCCCAGGTCCAACGGCACAAGGAGTGAGAGAGGCCTTGGTATGTAGGAGGAGCCGCCTTCTCCAGGCCAGACACTTGGCCCTTTTAGGCTCTTTGGAACTCCCCACCTATTGATACCAGGCAGGTACTTCACTGTAATCGAAGTTTAGAAAACTTATGCAAATTTTTAGTCTCTTGTTATTTTAACATTTTGACAACAACTTTTTGTTGTTAATTTTTCTTATTGATAATTTTTCTGTTGATAATTGTTTCATTTATTTTTTGTAAAGTCCTTTGAGGGTGGGCTTTTTTAAAAAAAGTGCTGCATAAATGTTATAAAGTAAACAAACAAACAAACAAAAACAGGAAATTTAGTTCTACACAAGGGAATGGCACATGGGAGGTGTAGTCTGGGGGCAGAGGCTTAAAGAGCCTAAATTGGCTTTCACCTTTGCTGTCCACTTATGTTTCTCCAACTCCTGACCAGCTGCCTTACCTTGTGGCTCCTTGTCCAAACCAGAAGAGGACACCAGATTGTGGATTGTGTCTAATTAAATCCTGCTTAGAGCAGACCCACTGAAATAAGTGTGCTTAAGTTGTCCATTAATTTCAGTGGGTCTACAGTGAGCAGGACTATCATTGGATAACACCTTTAATCTCCAGAAGCTTAGAGTTTGTTTTTGGTGACTTTGTTTTGTAAAAACAAAAGCTTTATTATAGGGAGAAAAGGGTTTCATAGGGAAGTTGTCTAATGGACTGAAAGATCTGGTCAGTGGTCTGGACAGCAGAAGGAATGCTTTTCTAGCTAGCTTCAAGTAACAGTTGGTTGTTTAGGGTTCAGCAGCTTCCCTAAAAAAGAGAAAAGCACTAAATAGCAAATGGAACTAGTCGCACAACATTAACAGGATGTGTGTAACTATAGAGAAAGTACAGGAATATGGAACTGAGTGCTGAATTCAGTTATGTTCCCTGAGAATCTCAGCTTTGTCTCTAAAGTAAATATCAAGTTCCTAGTCCATGTGGCTATAGTGATACAATTGAAAGCAGGTGGACAATACCCATGGAAGTTCCAAAAGGAAGAAGGGTAACTTGAAGCAGGGCCTCAGTGCCTTGTCCTTTTCTGTGGCTACAAAGAGCAGAACAAATTGTGCAAAGTGTTCTGGAAGAATTTATGCAAAAAAGAGAAGAGGTGCATTTGCAGAACTCATCGGTTCACCAGACCTTGTACTCCTCCCAATGTTAGAACATAGCTTTTACACCTCTTTAAATACATGTTTTAGAGAGAAAACGGACATTTTAATATAAAGTAAAATATGAACCAAATAGGCATTTAAATGGGTGTTTTGAGTTTAAAAATTAAAAACAATAACCACAGAGTAATGTATAAGTGGATTATGGATCAAAACATGTGAACATCATATGGTGATAGATTTACCCCTCCTTAAGTGGGCAGTGGAGGCTACGAAAGAAGCATGGAGTGTTTCAGAGAGATGAAGAGAATAGTGAGGGGCAAAGAGTAAGAGTCAGACAAGAGAAACTATGCAAGTGACTGGACAGAGAAGAGATCTCCAGGTAGCCAAAAGCTGCTATATTGGTATGAAATAACCAGCCAAATCTTTGGCTTGCAGTTTTCAAGTTATATTAAGGCAGTCCAGATATATTGACATTTGTTGAAGTCTCTTTACTGAGTGTTTCTGTAATAGTTTGTTATGTGCAAACTTATTCTTCATCTTGAATTGAGTGATAACTGAATTGAGTGATAACTGTAAAGTGGATTCTGTGTTTGGCTAAAACCAGCTGGTGGCATTAGTAAAACAGTGTGTTCCCTTGAACTTAGTCAATGCCTCTTGCTTGCTTGCCTGGATGGAGGATGGAGATGTGGACAGTTTTCGCATGGCTGGAATGTAGCCTTCTGTACAAAGACAAGAGTCACACATATTGCCCCCCCCCCACACTTTTACCTCTGGCTTCTCCCACCCTGGTATGTGGCCCCCAGAATGACTATGGTCAAGGGAAGGCAGCCCCTAGGCTGAAGAGGGAAGAAGGAATAGAAATAGATGAAGGGTGGTGGGAAAGAGTGTATATGGCCTGGAGCTATATTACTGTAATCTTGTGAGCCCCACTAAATAATGAGATGGCTTCTGTTCCTGTATGACGCTTTTCACCCTCTGCACTTTTCCATTGCATATCCATTGCCTGATCATTCATGGTGAGACTTCTTGACAATGAATATGCCAGGCTAGCAGAGTTTTAGCTTCATTGTGCTGGCTCTTTTAGGTCCTCTTGTCATAGAGGGATTAAGGCTCTTCCCACTGCATAACAATGTCTGGCCAATTGTCAGATGGATGACTAGACAAAGGCTAGTCAGCAGCTGCTGTGAACCAAGGGATTTGGGGCTAGAGCTCTCTCCGGCTGGGTCACGGCACATAAGGACTCAGCTAGCCTTTGACAAGGGCTATGGGAAGGTGGGATACAGGAGCTCCCCATCTTTTTTGAGGAGTAGTGCTGGTAGCTCAGGGATGTTTATGCTCAACTTGGCACTACTAGGGATGAGTGGATCAGTCTATTTTTCTGGTCCTTATCTCTTGCTTATTTGCCTAACCATAAGTCCATTCCATCCCAGTTACCCTTGAATACATCATTTTTTAAAACCCACATTTAAATATATACCTATCTTAATATATTTTCTCTCAAAATAGCATTTCTGAACATAGCCTTTTATTCATTATATAGATTGCAAAACATATTCTTCATCTTGATCTGACTGAAACTGATTTGTTACTTTTACCCCAGTTTGCTGCCCATGGGTCACATACACACTACAGATTTAAAGCACATGGCTTCCCCCGTAGAAGTTGGTGGGAGCCCTAATTTATCCCCCTATATCTTTGGGTTGCTTTTTGAGCCAGTGGACATTTCTGAGCACTTTTCAAAGGCAGCCTCATGTAGAGTATGTTACAACAATCCAAATAGGATGTAACTAAGGCGTGTACTACTGTTGCCAAGTCCGACATCTCAATGAATGTGGGTGCAGCTGATACACTAACTTGAACTGTGCAGATGCACTTCTGGTACTTACCTGCTGGCTATACCAGTAAAAATAAAGTGCAATTTTGATGATAGGTGCAGGCAGTCCCCTGTTCTTTTTGGCAGGGGAACAGGACCTCATCCTCTCACCACCCCAAAGTGTAAAGCCTCTTTGGTGTCACCAGCAAAGCTTGATGACCTAGTCAGGTGTTGTTGGGGACTCATTCGGGGCTTCAATTCTGCAAGGAGGCAAGACAGATCAGGAGTCACGCTAGGAAGCAGCCAACCACAGATAGCTGGCTCCTGATGTTCTTGGGTTCTCCCTCTCTCTCACTGGGGTGCTGTGCATCCATTTATACCTATTGTGCCTGTGTATCTTTTTGTGTGTGTGATGATGGGGAAGAACCATTATTTTATTCTAATTATGTGTTGGGTACTTTCAGGGTGTTCAACAGAAGAATAAATGTTTATTATTCAGATTTGCATGGCTTAAATGCCCTTTTCGAATAAGAGTCATTTGCATGAATTACATAGCTTTGTTTGAAGGCCGAGGCAACCCAAAGTGGACCATTTCAAAAAATTCATGCAAATAATCTCATCTGGGCACCCCCACTTCCACTCTGATTCATTATTTTAGAACCATGTGTGCAATTTGGCCATAGAAAATATTGCTGAGCCTATGCTAATAAATCACAAAATGGCTTTTTCCAGTTAGAAGTTAATCTGGAATGATTGGCAGTGTCTTTTGTTAGCGCTAGTAGAAATGCAAATAACTCTGTAGATGGGGATGCTGAACAGTGGAAATGCAGAAATCCATAAATGAGCAGGAGCATATAGGCAATTCTCTGAATCACACTCTTCACTTTAGTCACTGTTAATCCCCAATCCCCTTGAAATGAGATGGAGTCACCAACCAGAGCCTAACTCATTTATTATGACACGATGCGTTAACTGGCCTAAAAAGATGGCAGATCCTTCTCTCCCCTTTTAATCTGAGGCCACATTCACACCATGCCTTTAAAGCACCATGCTACCACTTCAGACAGCCAAAGCAATCTGGGAACTGTTGTTTGTTAAGGGTGCTGAAAGTTGTTAGGAGACCCCTGCTAACTGGAAGCTGGCGTGGTGTAGTGGTTAATAGCGGTGGACTCATAATCTGGTGAACCGGGTTCGCGTACCTGCTCCTCCACATGCAGCTGCTGGGTGACCTTGGGCTAGTCACACTTCTCTGAAGTCTCATCCTCACTTACTTCACAGAGTGTTTGTTGTGGGGGAGGAAGGGAAAGGAGAATGTTAGCTGCTTTGAGACTCCTTCGGGTAGTGATAAAGCAGGATAGCAAATCCGAACTCCTCCTCCTCCTCCTCCTCCTCCTCCTCCTCTTCTTCCCTCACAGAGCTACTGTTCCCAGAGTTCCCTGTGAAGGGGGATTGATTGTTAAATCACTCCGGGAGCTGTCACTCTAGAAGGGCAATAGGAGGCCCTCATACCCCATTCATATTGTACGATGGGGAAACTCAGGCTGGGGACCAAACACAGCGCTTGAGGTCTCACTGTTTGTCATGGTTCCCTTTGATTCAGAGTAGGGGATGGAGGCACCTGAAGACAAGGACTTGAAGTGGGAGGAGGGGTAATGTGACTATGCAGCAGAGTCCACTTGATGGAGAATCCCCTAGATCTGATGAGGCAGGAGACCCAGGGACATTCGCTTCCTAGCCTATGAGGGATGATGGGAGCTTGGGGGCTCAGCCTGATGGGACACAACAAGAGAGTTCAGAGGAGGAGGTGTGCTCAGTGATGTCTCCTAGGGAAAGGCAGCACATCTACCCACTTTACCTCTTGCCGCACATCTGTGTCCCCCAGGAAGTTGCTCCAAGAAACTTTTATCTATTTGTCAAATCTAATACCCAAGTGGGGTCCTGAACTCACGTCACCCACTTCCAAGCACCACACTGGTTCTTGTGGTATAAGCAACCTCATATAACCAACATGCTTAAGTCTAATTAATACATGAAGGGGTGAATGCTATAAAGTAAGCTGTGCTTTGTCCACTTCCCCTCACCTTGGGAGAAACTAGGCAATCAAGCCTTTGTTCTCCCCCAGTCTAACTGAAAAGCTCTGTGCATGAAGAGGTTTGAGCTGGTTGCTCCCGCCCAACCTCATGGCTCTCACAAGCCACTCTTGCGTTCCTATACTGATAATGTAGGAACTTTCACCACTTTGTAACTAAGCTAAATTTTACTGCCTGTGCAACTTTTTCTGAATGCTATATGGAGAATCACATGAATCTGATCTTTGGAGAATTTATAAGTACAGTGGTACCTCGGGTTAAGTACTTAATTCTTTTCAGAGGTCCGTTCTTAACCTGAAACTGTATTTAACCTGAAGCACCACTTTAGCTAATGGGACCTCCTGCTGCTGCTGCGCCGCCGGAGCACGATTTCTGTTCTCATCCTGAAGCAAAGTTCTTAACCTGAGGTACTAATTCTGGGTTAGCAGAGTCTGTAACCTGAAGCATATGTAACCTGAAGCGTATGTAACCCGAGGTACCACTGTAAACCATTTCTAGCTTAGCAGTGTGTGGTCCTTTCCTATGCTGGGGGAGAGGGAAACTTTGGAAATAATCTATTTGGAACTCACTTGAAATGGCATCTTTCTATGCATATTTTGTGTCTATATATCTTACCTACAGTTCTCCATTCAGCCCATGCAGGAGCAGAGCTACTTACATAACCAGAGTCAGACACTGCCTGAATGGGATGGAAATGACAAAGCACTGAAAAGAGTGCAGTTTTTAATGAGCCCAAATGGAATATTGATGGATTTTGAAGAAGGGATAACAAAAGGAGCCCAGCTTTGCTAAGAGGTGGGAACTCCCAGTGCGATGGATACTCTTTTTGAGGAAAGCTTCTTTCCCTCCTAGGAATAGGAGAATATGATACCCAGCTGTGGTTTGTTTGTTTGTTTGTTTGTTGTTGTTGTTTGCTGCTCTTTTAATCTGTGTAATGGGCACACTTTATTTATTTAAATCACACTGAGGGCCAGACAGAAGGTTAAACAGCAATATGTGGATGGACAAGAGACTATACAAAAGCCCTGCTAGTTTCTGAAAAGTCAGCAAGATAAGCAGCCATTTAAAAATCGAAGCATTGTCAGGCTAGACAATGCTTCTGTTTTTTAAAAAAAACACCACGAGGCCATGATGTTGACACTGAATATTATCCTGGTCCTGCTAGTTCAGAAGGACTGGATGGGTTTAAAAGACAGATTCATGGTGATAGGCATAGTGGCTTTGCTTGACCCTCACCGTCAGAGGCAGTATGCTGCCTCAGAATCCCAGTTGCTAGGAATCCCAAGTAGGGAGAGTCCACTCTGGCCCTGTTTCCCATGGGCATCTCATTGAGAACAGGATGCTGAATGAATGGATTTCCTATTATTGTCACAGGCACAGGTTGCTGGGCCAGAGGAGCCTTTGACCTGATCCTGCAGAGCTCTTTTGTCTTCTTATGCATTATGCTGTTAAGTACTAACCCACTGGGGACTAGGCAAGTTAAAAATAGGATGAGTAAGAGGCATGGTATCCACACTTGAGGCTTGGATGGGGTGGGGCATCAATCCATGCTCAGCACTGAAGCTTACTGGACCAAAGACTCTCACTTGGGCCAGACTCTTACAGAGTCACTGTGAGGACAAAGATAAATTACCCACATGTGCATCAACCTGAGCCCTGCAGAGGAAGGCAGTGCAGAAGACAATTGTGCAATAAATAAAAATAAAACCATTTCATGTGTTTTGAGGGCTAACTGGAAAATTAATGCAAGCAAAACTACGGTATGTCCCTTGTTGGTTTCATTTAAAGTTACATTGACCAATAAATTCTCTGCCCACCACCTGTGGTGAATTACATCTTCTGCCTGGCATTACGTGCCCTTCAAAAGTCTAGATGAATTAGATTGCAATTATATTTCTGTGGACAGTATATTGCTCCAGGTCACCATGACCACATTTGCATCTTTAGATCTGTGCCAGTGCCAGTAGCTGGCAGAAATTGAGTCAGTTTTTCCTCCACTTACAGTACGCCCACTGTTACTGTCTCATTTCACAGATGAATGTGAGGTCATTCTTGTGTGCTTTAAGCACACACACATTCTCAATCACAAGGTCATTTGGTTACCCCACCTTCTGCTATTAAAAATTGCTGAGGAAAAGTATCTGCTTCCTCTGTAGAATGGTCAGATCTTTAACCAGTCCCTGCTTCTCTTTCTTGAACTGTGGCTTGAGGGGCAGCAGTTAGCAGGTGAAACTCTTCAGGTCAAGGAGATACTTATATTAGTACCTTCTTCTTGCTCCAGGTAAAACTGTGGTTAAAAGACATAGAAAGTATGCACACTCCTTTCTGTAACCGACCCCATTTTGCATTTTCAAAACTCCATGGATCCTAATGTGAAAATCACTGTCACAATGGATATTTACCTGCCTTTTCAATTGTAGGATAAGTTGGTAGTTCGAAGACCTAGTTACGTTCTCTTCCACATGCTCATAATCTGGCTGTTCCCAAGATTCTCAAGTGCATTTATTTAAGGAGAAGTGAAACTGCTTGACAATTTTGTTCCAACCCAGACTGCCTCCAACCTTTCATTGGGGTCCCCAGGTAGCATTTTACAGCAGCCCTTATAAACCTGGTATCCTCCAGATGTTTTTGACCACAACTTCCATTGGCCACAGACAGCACAGCATTCAGAACCTCTCAAAACATATTGAGGGCACCAGGCTGGTGAAGACTGTTCCTCACTCACTTTATGTAACTTCAAAATGAAATCAGTTCATTAATTTGCAGCAGAGGAGAGTCAAATTCTTTCACTTAGCTTTCTGCAGCAATATTATTGTTACTTATTACTAGGGATTGATTGATCTGTCAATTACGGTTCCCTCACTTTCTTATTTTTCTAACATTAAATTCAGTTAGTCACATTTCTGCAACAATTTGCATTAAAAAATCCGCATGAAAATTCATCAACATTTTACTGTGAATTTCTGCTAATAACACATTTATATATAATTTTTACTTAAGTAAAAAAAATTGCTAGGAAATTTCTGAAATATAGCGCATCTTGTACGTTGTTTTCATTGGTGCAGGACGTGGGGGGAGGGGGAGAATTCCTTGATGCCAAGATCCAACTTTGGGGGAAGAACCCTTTGCTGAGAGAACCTCAGTAGAAATATGCAGGAAAGTAAAGCATGGAAATGTAGGCTGTTAGACATTTAAAATATGGCCTTGTGAGAATTCCCCCCTTACCCCAGCACAGGAAAATACCACGCATTTTGCAAGTTAAAAAATATTTTACTTACAAACTGTTCAGAAGTCTGGTTCATGCGCTTTTCCATACAGTATGTAGAAAAAGCTGCCTAGGTAGTAAAACATGGTTTAGTTACAGTGGTCAAAGTTTGTAAATTATTGTTATAGGAACTTGAAAGTGGCTTGTGAAAGCCATGTGGTCTGAGCTTGGAGCAACCAGAATACAATTCTCAGAGGGGTTCAACAATCATTCCCTCTTCACAGGGAGATCTGTGAGTTGTAGTTCTGTGAGCGTAACAGGGATTATTTGGGGGAAGCCATGACTGTTTAAAGTGGTATCATAGTGTTTTAAAGGTATGGTGTGGATATGGTCCTGCTACTGAATACAGTGGTACCTCGGGTTCTGGAGGCCCGTTCTTAACCTGAAACTGTTCTTAACCTGAGGTACCACTTTAGCTAATGGGGCCTCCCGCTGCTGCCGCACTGCCGGAGCACGATTTCTGTTCTCATCCTGAAGCAAAATTCTTAACCCGAGGTACTATTTCTGGGTTAGCGGAGTCTGTAACCTGAAGTGTATGTAACCTGAAGCGTATGTAACCCGAGGTACCACTGTAGGTGATTTTTATGTCAGTAGAAAGAACCAGCTTGTTACATCCTCATATGCTTCAAGGAAAGGCCCACATATTTTGCTTGCCTTTGATGGCAGACCTCAAAACCATCATTGCCAGGGCTCTGAACATGACAGTCCTGTCTGAAGTGCTGCCCATTTTGAAAACAAAGAACCGTAAGAAAGGAGAGCAAGCAGGGGCCTTGAAGTTACCCACCCACAGTTAGTAACACCTGGACAGCAAACTGAACAGGTGTGCAGGTTACTTGGCCCAAGTTGTTCCAGTATGGTGATGCATATAATATGCATATTTTATGAAAATCCATGTTATTATTTGTTATGATGCATATAAGTGGCCATCCTGTTTCAAAGGATTCTGAGTTCTGGGGCCCCTCCAGACAGGTGGTCTATTGTGTGTGTCTTCTGCAATGTGTTATTAGCACAATAATAGTGCATTAGTGGTGGATTTATTCATTCTGCAATGCTTCCCCAATGCTACCACATCATTGTTATCTGAAGAGGGCATAGTGAAACAAAAGCAGCACTACACACCCACCCTGAACATTTGTGAAATTAGAAGTTATAGAATTTCAGCATCAAGTTACAGGTTATGCACTGATTGGAAGTGAAATGGTATTTCCTCCCCCAAGCAATTTGCAGCAGCAAATATTATTGAAAGTGTATCAGGTATAACCAGTGCTTTTTTTTCTAATTAAAATGTTTAGGGGTACTCTCATTTTGACTCAAGAAAATCACCATTTTATAGTTCAAATTGGGAAAAATAAATATAGTAAATGGACAAAAGTACAAAGATTCACAAATGTTTAGGGGTATGTGTACCCCTGCGTACCCCCAGAAAAAAGCACTGGGTATAACTGTGCCTTTACCACCATGAGGGGAACTGATAATAATAATAATTTATTATTTATACCCCGCTCATCTGGCTGGGTTTCCCCAGCCACTCTGGGCGGCTTCCAAAAGAATATTAAAATACTGTGATACATCAAACATTAAAAGCTTCCCTAAATAGGGCTGCCTTCAGATGTCTTTCAAAAGTCTGGTAGTTGTTCTCTTTGACATCTGGTGGGAGGGTGTTCCACAGGGAGGGTGCCACTACCGAGAAGGCCCTCTGCCTGGTTCCCTGTAACTTGGCTTCTCACAGTGAGGGAACTGCCAGAAGGCCCTCGGTGCTGGACCTCAGTGTCCAGGTAGAATGATGGGGGTGGAGACGCTCCTTCAGATATACTGGACCAAGGCCGTTTAGGGCTTTAAAGGTCAGCACCAACACTTTGAATTGTGCTCGGAAACGTACTGGGAGCCAATGTAGGTCTTTCAAGACTGGTGTTATATGGTCTCGGCGGCCGCTCCCAGTCACCAGTCTGGCTGCCGCTTTCTGGATTAGTTGTAGTTTCTGGGTCACCTTCAAAGGTAGCCCCACGTAGAGTGCATTGCAGTAGTCCAAGCGGGAGATAACCAGAGCATGCACCACTCTGGCGAGGCAGTCCGCAGGCAGATAGGGTCTCAGCCTGCGTACCAGATGGAGCTGGTACACAGCTGTCCTGGACACGGATTTGACCTGTGCCTCCATGGACAGCTGTGAGTCCAAAATGACTCCCAGGCTGCGCAACTGGTCCTTCAGGGGCACAGTTACCCCATTCAGGACCAGGGAATCCTCCACACCTGCCCGCCTCCTGTCCCCCAAAAACAGTACTTCTGTCTTGTCAGGATTCAATCTCAATCTGCTAGCCGTCATCCATCCTCCAACTGCTTGATAACTGTTAAAGATGCCACATAACACTAGTTCTCTGTTTTGCAAGTAATCAATCTTTTAGTGTGGCAGAACCCACATTTTGGAACTCCCTGGCAATTGATACTAAGTATGCATCTTCACTGTACTCTTTTTGGCACCTGCTAAAAGCACCTTCATTTAGACAATCTTATCTGGACACGCAAAGCATTGACTTGTGTTTTAATCTGGTTTTTGGCTTATTGTTGATTTTAATTATTTTTTAATGTTTGAGGTAGGTTTTTTAATTTTTTTTTTAAAAATCAATTGTTTTATTCTTTTTGTAAACTGCTTCAAGGTTTTTTCCTTACAATCAAGCAGTATGTATTTTATAATAATAATAATAATAATAATAATAATAATAATAATAACAACAACAACAACAACAACAACAACAACAATAGTTTGGGGTTGGGAGAATAGGCTGTATGCCCAAACCCCTTCTAATTCCTGGATCCAGAAGGATTAAAATCAAACAAATTCAAATGATTGAAAGAGCCAGACAAAATTCTTGGTAATGGCCCTCTATGTATGGACCATTAAGGTAACAAAGGAAGTTTCTCTGTACCAGAAAGCATATGGGTGGGGCTCCCTGCCTCAACTCACCTGTATTTAGAAAGACAAAGGTTGAGAGTTATGTGATGTAGAAGCTAGAAGCTGGCAGGCTGCAGGCTGGGCAGCTGGGAGGCAGAACTATGCCTGATTTCTGCTGGATTCCAGGGCTGAGAGAAGCAAGACCCTCTTGGAGTGTTAATGCTGTGAGCCTCTCCAATGTAGACTCAGGTTGTATATATGTGTAAATAAGCCATATATCATAAAGGCACCACAGTCTCCACTGCCTCTTATTCCAAGGAAACACAAACCTTGGGTAAATGCCTGGAACCCCTGGAGTCTTGCATTGCTCAGAGACTAGGTTTGTGTGCAACAATATAAATAGATAAAATCAGAAATGTGTAACAAAAATGAGGATTTATGGAGGGGCCCTCACTTGTAAAGGAAGAGGTGCTAGCCTCCATGAATCAGGAGGCAAAAAAATAAATAGTTGTTTTTTTCTTGAGAACTGAAGGTGGTATGTTAGTTGCTGGCATCATTTCCCCAGAATAGAAAGTGGTCCTGCCAGTAAATGCAGCTTTGCCCAATTTCGCATCTTCTTGTCAAAAACACTTTCCCAGACCGGCATGTTGCTGCTGTGAACTGGGGCATGTTCTTCTTTATGCTGTGAGTCTAATTTGACCGCTGGTTATTAACTCTCACTTGCAAAATAAGAGGGCCTTGGCAACCAACTGTGTTCCCTGGCAACAGGACCCCAAAGTTTAATTAAAGTAGGCTTGGGAGTTGAAAATGCTGGTGTCGGAGTGTGTGTGTGTGTGTTTTGGGGGAGGGGGAAGGGGGAGAGTGAAGAATATTAGCAAATAAAATGGGCCTTAGGAGAGCTGGTGAGGCAGAGGGCAAAGTATAATGCCTGAATAAATAAAGCTCCTTGAAGGTAGAATGGACAGTGCTCGGGCTGCAGTCACAACGTGACTCAAGGGTGTTGTGGTCCGCCAAAGCTTATTTACTCAGATGTTAAGCCACACTGAGGTCAATGGGACGCACTCCCAAGGAAGCATGCACAGAACTGTGCGAAGCTTGGGAACACCAAGGGCTGAGCTTAGTATTGCTTTTAGTGACTTCTCTGGAAGGAACAAAGGGAAAGGAAGATTAACACTTCCTCCCCACCCAAAATTGAAGCTGAATGTAGGAATATATTGATTTAAATATTTGGCACTGCTACATAGTGATGTTTTCTTTTGTCTTATACTTTTGGTAAACTGACAAAGGTCTCATCTCCATCCACTTCATAGGGCACAGACTTTTTAATATGCAGATTGTTGCTGTTGGTAGGAGTTTGGGTGGTCAGTCTGGATGATATCCTGGGACCCCTTCCAAATCTGCAATCCTGCATCTGTGAGAGCAGAATGTATAATAGGAAATAGTAGTAGTAGTAGTAGTAGTAATAATAATAATAATAATAATAATAATAATAATAATAATAATAATAAAAAAATTATACCCCGCTCATCTGGCTGGGAAGTCTGCCAAACCAGACAAACCAGTTCCTTTGTAATGCCTTTGGTTGGCAAGTTAAGTACCATCATTTAGCATTTCCAAATAAAGCCATAGAGACCTTTCCCAGGTGGAGAATGATAGGCCAAGGGGAGCTGGGTATGTGAGAGTTGTATGAGAGAGCTTTTGGGCTGAGGCTGGAAGCTGGAAGCAGAAGCATATTTTCCCCTGAGCAAGAGCCAAGCTGACTTTGGGGTTCCACTGGAAACCTAATGAGGAAGCAAGATCTGTTCACCATCCCGTGATCCCTTCTTGTATTCTGGGTCAAAAATCCAGACTCCTGGACAGCAGACTATTTCTCCCATAGCAACTCCTCATAGTGTCATTGAGAGTCAGCTTCCCCTGCAGCATCTCCCAGCTTCTGCCAATGTGCCCCTGATTTACACATCAGGATGGATGTCTTTCTGTTTCCCTGAAGGACCTGCTTAGCGCCTGTTAGCATTCAAGCAGCCCATACCATCTGCCACCACACTCCAGCACATTACAAAGGATTCTTGGTTGTGTTTGAAGGTGCCAACTCAGTTCATCTATTATGGTGGCAGGGCATGATTTATGCATGAGCTGAGGATATGTTATAAGACACACCCAGCATTGCTTTCTGGCTTTACATAAGATGGGTAGGTTAATAATGATGGGCAACCTGTCTCTCAATAATGTTTGTCCGCCACAACCAATCTTCTCATTCAGGGTATCCAACAAAGCACAGCTTGAAATCTATTGGTACAGGCATGTGTGATCCTCAAAGTGTTTCCACTCCTTTCAAAGTCAGTTTTGCATTGGCAAAGGGATTTGATGGTCAGTCTGCAACTCTGGTTCCAGCCTTTACATCTCTATCCAAGCTTCCACACTCCTGGCATTCTTGTTCCTTTTCTGAAATGGGGCTTTAAAAAATAATAAATCTGGTAAACAATAAATGAGCATCAATATTTAAATTAGAAATAATTATCATAAATGCCAGCAGGTATAGTCTATGGATACAAAAGTAATCCATGCTGAGGAACCGGCAGTGAGACAGGACTCCTGGGTCTTTTTCTTGTTTACTGTGGTTTTCTCTGTCCCATTTGTGCAGAAAATGAAGGCAACAGTGACATGGTTAGTACATGATGCTAAGTCTAACCATGGCTTAATGTTAACAAGCAACCATGCATGTTCATGGAGCAGAAATTGTGGCTGCTGTGCTTCCCTCCCATTCACACTGCTTCTGCAAGACCCAGAGGTAAGCCATGGTTTGACTGAGCATAATGTCTGAATCTTGGCACATGGTTTGTCTTGTCCCTGACATGCCATGAGCTGTTCGTAAGGTTTGCTCTTGGTTTACTGCTCATGGTTTGTGTGGGGGAGACAAACCATAAACCTAGGGTCAGACACAATACTAAGGCAACTAAGCCAAACCATGACTTTGCCCCAGGTCGCACAGGAACAGCAGGATCAAGGGAGCAGCAGAGCCCCCATCAGGGCTGGCCAAAGATATTTTGGCACCTGAGGCTGACTCCAAAATGGTGTCCCCTTCCCCACAAGCGATGAAGGAGCTAGGGGCGATCTAGAACAGGAACAAGTGGGGAAGAAAGATCAACAACAGGATTTGCTGTTCCAGTGGATTCTGCTGCCTGAGCTGGTCATCTCACCTTCCCTCATGCGTGGGCCGATCGTGGCCCCCTATGAACTCCTTTCCATTTGCTCATTTGTGCTAAGCTTTAGTTTGTTAGCATTATGGGACATCGACTATTGCTGCTGTTCTTTTTCATTTTTTAAAACATTGTGCAAGGTCAGAGGAGACAATCAAAGCATGCAATTCAATTCTAGTGTGTTGTTGTTGTTGTTACTTTCACCATCAACATCTATTTATCATGCATTATAAGCCTGAAATTTATCAAGTGCTGTAAACAATTTAAAAACAGTTCCTGTTACAATCTAAAAGACACTACGTGAAAGATATAACCTGCTTGTGCACTAAGATCTTAGGAGGTGGCCCTGCTTGTGATCCTACCCCAGGTGAAGTTCACTCTTCTTCTGGTAATGATTATGTACAAGTCCTGGAAGTCTGTGAATGAGGGGAAACCCTTGGCCACCTTATTTGCTTAAAAAGATAAATGTACCTCCACAGCAATGTCTGCTGCACGATCAAAGCAGGGAAGGAAATGGCTCAGCAGAGAGGTAGACATATTCTTTGCAGTTATGTAAAAAGTGTACTTGCATTTTGCAGTTGTGTGCATGAAATTAATGGGTTGCAATTGCATTTTGAAGTTGGAGGTTTTAAATCCCTCTGAGATAAGACTTGCATCTCACCTGTACATTGATGATATTTGCATTCTTCTGGGATTACCAAGTTATTTTGCCTTTTGCACAATGAGGACAGATAAAAGATGCCAGAGAGTATTCTTTACCAATTTATTACAAAGTTATTGAATAAAATGGAAAGTGACTCTTGAACAGAATGTCTGAGAATTTAATATATGCCTCCGTCTCCATGGGAAACAGCTCTGTGTGTGCGCGCATGCCAAGAGTGTGTCAAGCGATTTTGTGCAGGACTGGCCACTTTTGGAGCAGGTCCTGCCCACTACAACTTTCCATCAGGGCAATGTGATCCTCAGCTCAGAAATGTTCCCTACATTTGCATTAGTACTCTCGAATTCTATGATATCAGTACATCTTTGTATGAACATTTAGCTAACATTTACAAAGCTTTTTACAAACCTATCAGATATTTGCTTCTTTTCATTTTTTTATATTTGCAGATTTTTTATTGCAATAAACTGCCCATTTGTGTGAGTTAGCCCACTGACAAGTCTCTTTGTACAATAATTTTTGTTTTTACTTAATGCCATACTTTTAATCGGAAGGGAAGCAGGTGGAGGGTTAAAACCGCTGCTTTTAAAAAATGTGTTTTTGAATCCTGCAGCAGTATAATTTCATTAAAAGCTATATAAATATAATATCTAGCCATTTAGACCTGCTGGCAATCAGCGTTAGATCAGGCTTCCTCAACCCAACTCTGATCATTGCTGATTCTTGTCCATGATGGCAGGGGCTGCTGGGATTTGTAGTCCAACAACTTCTGAAGGGCTAGGGCAGGTTGGGGAATCTTGCCATACATACATACATAATTTTAATTTTATACTGCCTTTCCACAGTTTAAACCATGCTCAACATAATTACATGTAGTCATAAACAATAAATAAAACATCAAAAATACACAACCAAATTGAACAATTTCCCCATAAATCATAAGATTAAAAATAAACATGCAAAGAAATAATAATCAATGTCAATAAGAGCAACAGCACACATTTTCAACAAAACCCCTTAAGCAATACCCCAGCTCAAGAGTCCACTCAGCAGCCTCAGCTTTTGTAATTGGAGTCAGTCTGGGCCCTGCCTTCCCAAGCCTGGGGGGGAAAGGCCTGCAAGGCAGGAGGTAGGTCTTCCAAGATGGTCTCTCCCATAGACAATGAAAGCTGGATGGACCAATAGTCTTGATTTAGTATTTGGTTTATTCCTATGTCCCTACTTCATGTGGTAGACTTCATTCATTCAGCTAGATTTAAGCAACGGGTGGATGGTGTGGGTGGCAGAATGGTGTTGTTGTGGAATACAAAGAACATCAGAAGAGCCCTGCTGGATCAGGCCAATGGCCTATCTTGTCCAGCATCTTGTTGTCATAGTGACCAACAAGGCACCTGTGGGGAACCTGCAAACAGCAGAGGTGGATTTAGGGGAGTGCAACTGGTTCAGTCACACTGGGCATAAAGTCTCAGTGTGCCTGCAGGGGGCAATGCAACAATGAGGTACAATGGAAGGCAAGAGGTGGGACGGCCTGTCAAATTTTGGTATTGCACAGGGTGCTGCTGAAAATTGAGACTCCAAGGTCTGTCACTGCAAGAAGGACCTGCAGACAAGAGCAGGACTTTCCCCTTCTGTGGTTTCCAGCAGCTAATATTCAGAAGCACTAGTGTCTCTGACCATGCAGGCAGAGCATAGCTGTAATTGCTTGTAGCCTTATCCTCCATAAACATGTCTAATCCTCTTTTAAAATCATTCAAGTCGGTGGCTATCAAGGCCTCCTGTGGGAGTGAGTTCCATAGTTCAACTATGTGCTGCATGGAGACGTCCTTCCTTTTATCTGTCCTGAATCTTCCAACATTCATTAGACGTCCATAAGTTCTAGAGCTATGAGAGAGATTTATTATCTTGCTCTTGCTCACCTCTCTTTCTGTCCATATAGTGATCTTGCATAAATGTTATGGGGAGGAGGGAATTCCTGCCTTAAAATCCAGGCACATTTTTAAAAGGGGGGGGGGAGATTTATAGAAAGGGACAGGTTGGAGGGTATTAGTGGATGGCGAGGCACTTCCTCCACTGTAGGTAGAGAATCCCTGGTAAATGGGAAGGGTGGGAGGCAGAAAGAAGGGTGGGGGGTGCCACAAGGCATTAAGAGCCAGTTCTTGCCATTGCACAAATGTCAGCAGAAAGCTTAACAGTGAACTGTGTGCACACAAGCAGATCTGCTGACTCTGCACACCAGGGAGATCCCCTAGCAGAAAGGCTGTGGTGTGCGGGGTGGATGGGCAGAGAGCCCTGGAGCAGCAAAGCCAAGGGGAGGGGGCATAGACAAAGAGAGAGCATTACAAACCTCACTTGGGTCTCTGCTGTCCCCCACACCCTCACCCCTCTTTTCTGCGCCCACGGTGAGGGGGGACGGGACGTCAACACTGTTCCCTCTTCCTCCCTCCCTCCTTCCCTTGAGCATACCCAGTTTCCCAAGCACAGGTAGTGGTTGGGGGAAAGAACCCAAAGAAAGAGTTGGAAAAGGAGGGGAGGAGAGAGAGAGGAGAGAGGGGAATCCTGCTCCTTCCTCAAATGAAGCCATAACTTCCCAGGTAGCAAAGAGGCGGCTGATCTCTGCTCCTTCCTGAGTTGCTGGGCTGGAAAAGACTGGGCAAGAGGCGAGGAGGAGGGAGTCTTTCTTTCTTTCTTTCTTTCTTTCTTTCTTTCTTTCTTTCTTTCTTTCTTTCTTTCTTTCTTTCTTTCCAGACATCGTCAGGCAGGCTTCTCCCCTCCTCCCCCTTTAATAACCAAGAGGACGACATCCAAAGAGAAGATGCAGTGGCTCAGGAATGGACCTGCCATGGTGAGTTCAGGTAGCTCTCTGCCTCCCACCCCTACCGCCCCCACCCTGCTCTTTCTGCCTGCAGTAGTTGGGTGTCCTCGTTTTCATCCCCCTCGCTTAGGAGTCTCTCTTTGCTTTGGGGATAGCTTCGATAGGTCCGTGGCCATTTTATGGATCCTCTCCTCCAAGACAACGAAGCGGAGGTGGAGGAGGAAGGGGGGGGGCACTAACGGAATTTGGTTTTTTGCAAGGAGGTGGAGGGGAGGAAGGTTGGGTTTCAGGAAGGATGCTTGTGTGTGGAGAGGGGATCCCCTTTCCCGGGTGCAGAGAGTTGCCGTGAGGTCTCTGCCCAAGGGAAAGAAGGCGGGGGGATGGACTTTTTGTGAGCGGCGGCGGCGGGGGGCATTATTGTTAAAAGGATTGTGCGCAAGTGAAAGCTTTGCGATCTGTAGCAGGTTAATGGAGATGTTCTTTTGGAATAGGAGCGTTTCTTAAGGTTTGTCTTCCAGCTTTGTGCTGGCAGAGGAATGTATTGAGGGGTTATAGAACGACAAGGCAGCTTAAAAATAGAAGCTGCCGCCGCTTCTTCTTTGTTTCCATTCCGGTGCAATTTGGTGGCGAATGACTTGGGCAAAGGGAGGAGGGGATCTTTCACTCACCCAGCTGTGAGGTCCTTCAGATTCTTAGAATGCACAGCTCCACAACGCGAGGATTTGCAAAGCAATCCTGTGCTCCCTTCTTTGAAAGGAGCAACCCTGAGCCCTATAATTAAGCATTTGCTGAGGGATGTACGTACCACATAATGCCAGGCATCCTTATTCGGAAGTAAGTCCCCTTATGCTTTACTCCTGGGTTAAGTGACTGCATAGGATTTCGGCATTTTGGTGCCATCCTATGCACATCTACTCAGAAGTAAGTCCCATTGAGTTCACCCCCAGATAAGTATTATAGGGCTCCACAAGCTTTTGTCCTTTCTTTTTATCCCCACAAAATGACCTGAGACTGAGGTGGGCATCATTTAGTGTTCAAATGAACTGTGCTTTGCCTCCCTTGAAATCAGAATGCATATGTGAACCCAAGGAAGCATTTGCTTCAACAACAACAATATCCCTCCTGCTTCTGTGTGCATGTTTGCAGCCTTCCAGTTCTCAAAAGTGGCCCGACACAAGCGACATGCAAAGACTGGGCTGGATCCTTTTGTCTGCCATGTGCCTCAGTCAGCTCTTGTGGATTGTGGTCCCACCACACCTCTCTTTTCCCACAACCTTGATATATTGATATTGTTCTGTTGGGGTGACAGTGAGGCAGGAAGGTTTCCACTACCTGGTTCAGATACCCTGAAGTTTTATGGCAATAGATATCCTTCTTCGGAGCATCCAAAACTATGCTATATAGATCATTCTATGTGATCATCTGGCACATGATTTCCCAATCTTGGGTCTCCAGCTGTTTGGTGACTACAGTTTGCATCATCCCTGACCACTGGTCCTATTAGGCAGGGGTGATGGGAGTTGCAGTCCAAGTCCGATTAAAAGACCCAAGTTTGGGAAACCCTGATCTAGCACAATTACTGTCTACTCTGACCAACCTGCAGTGGTTCTCCAGGGCTTTGGGCAGGGTCTTCCCCATTACCTACTACCTGATATGAAGGTTAGAATCATAGGATTATAGAATTGTACAGTTGGAAGGGGGCGTAAAGGTCATAAAGTCTAACCCTCTGCCACGCAGGAATGTTTTGCCCAATATGAGGCTCGAACCCATGACCCTGAGACCTTGATGCTCTACTGACTGAGCCGCAAACTAGATGCTGGGGTCTGAAACTGTGACCTTCTGCCTGTGAGCATGTTTATTTATTTTATTGCATTTATACCCCACCCTTTTCTCCAAGGAGCTCAAGGTGGCACAAGTTCTCCACCTCCTCATCTGACCCCACAACAACCCTGTGAGGTAGGTTAGGCTGAGAGGCCATGAGTGGTTCCCAAGGTCACCCAGTGAGCTTCATGGCTGAGTAGGGATTTGAAGCCTGGTCTCTCCCAGGTCTTAGTCCAACACTCTAACCTCAATTCCACCACTGCCTCCCTTGTGCACAAACACTAGGCTATACTTTGCTTCAGCTGTGCCCCCTTCCTTTGAGGCCACCCATCTCCTTGAATAGCTTGATGCAAATAGCGCTAGATAAATCTGCAATCTGAATCATGATCCTTCAGATGCATCTGGTGGCGGTGAGTGAGGGTTGCTTAACTTCCACAGTGTTCATCTCCTGCGCCCACTCTTATCCTCCCACACAATCTACCTCCTGCTTCCCCTGCCCCCCTCCCCAACGCACAGAATGTAATATTCAAGCAAAGTCCCTTGCTTGTTCCCACGCTGTGCCAGAGCTACTCAAGCTGTGCCATGCTGATTTGCCTAGTAACATTTTCGGAAGAAAAATAGTTATGGGGGAATAAAGCTATTTTGTCTTCCCTGTGGTGTGGGGAGAGGTGAGGGCAGTTGTAATTGGAAATAATGAGAGACATTCCCTACTGTTTGATGTTTTCAAAAGAGGCCTTGAAGGTATAACTGATAATTCTCTTTTCCTATATCTAAAAATAGGCTGACAGCTTAAACACCCTGATTTGTGTAAGTGTATATCTGATTCTCAAACATGTTCTGTTTGGCCAGTGCATCCTACTAATCTTTAGAAAATAGAGGAAATTTCCCTTCCTTCCTTCTTTCCTTTCGTCTAGTGGTTTTGCCTTAGTGGAAGCAGTTCCCCTTGCACAAAACAGGGAACAAGATTTTTGCCTTCCCCCCTTGCCTGCAGCACCCAGCACCCCAGAAATCCTGCTCTTGAAACACTTTTTGGAATAGCATGGGACACTGAGGTCCAGCTCTGAGGGCCTTCTGGCGGTTCCCTCACTGCGAGAAGCAAAGCTAGAGGGAACCAGGCAGAGGGCCTTCGCGGCAGTGGCCCCCACCCTGTGGAACGCCCTCCCATCAGATGTCAAAGAGATAAACAACTACCTGACATTTAGAAGACATCTGAAGGCAGCCCTGTTCAGGGAAGTTTTTAATGTGTGACATTTTAATGTAATTTTAATCTTTATTGGAAGCTGCCCAGAGTGGCTGGGGAAACCCAGCCAGATGGTCGGGATACAATTATTATTATTATTATTATTATTATTATTATTATTATTATTATGTGAAAGGGTGCAGTTGCTGAGCGGTTTTGGTGCCAGAGTGGAAGCACAAACACTAGGCTATGCTTTCCACTTGTATAAAGCCACTGTTGGATACAACTCCTTTCTTATATGTGCCCATTGCAAAGGCAGCAAGCAAATCAGTTTTGTAAATTGGTTAAGTTGGGGGCGAAGAATCTGTGATATGTTGTTCGACTCCAACTCTCAACGGCCTCAGCCAGTATGCCCAATGGTCAGGGAGAGGGCTGGCCCAAAACATTTTGGTACCTGAGGCAAACCACAGAACGGCACCTCCTCTCCCACCAGTGAAGAAGAAGGTGTGAATGAAGATTTACACTGGGAACAAGGGGGGGGAGATCTAAATTAGGAACAAGGAGGGAATAAAGATCTATGTTGGGAACAAGGGGGGGGGAGTAAAATAAACCTTACCCAATGGTTGAAGTGGGAATTAAACGCCATTGCAAGGGGGAGGGGCACTCTGAATCACCCTGGGCAGGTGCAGACCCCAGGAGACCCCAGAGGGCAGCCCCTGGGATGGGAGGAGACCAGTAGCACCTCCTATTCGCCAAGAGGCCACTGTAGAGGCAGCTTTGGGAGGGCTGCTGAGCATAGGAGTCAATTCCTAGGGGCTGAGGGAGCTTTGGCCTCCCCAATAAAATATTTGAAGGGGCTGCCCCCCCAAAAGTTGATGGGCATTGCTATTCAAATGGTGTGCATGTGCCCTATCATATGATTGATTAATAGGGGCAGGGCTCACCTGCCCCTACCAATTCAAGTTGGCACCCCTGTTGCTGAGGCAGCAGCAGATCTGGCCTCTGAGGAATGTGTTGCTGTCACCACAACAGCGGCACCGGGAGTGGGCGGTGCATTTCTTGGAAGCCTGGATCTGTTGTCCCGGTGGATCCTGATGCCTGAGGCAGCTTCTCCACATAATAATAATAATAATAATAATAATAATAATAATAATAATAATAATAAATTATACCCTGCCCATCTGGGCCAACCTTAGTCAGGGATGATGGTAGTTCAGGTCCAGCAGTGTCTGGAGGGTCACGGGCTCCCCATCCCTGAGCTAAGCAGATGGGGCAGCAATGCTACATACTCATACCTGGGATTCAGCCCTATTAAACTGATTGGGATTTTTTAAAATTTTTTTATATATAAGCATGTTTTATATTTTTTTTATATAAGCATGTTTAGGGTTCCATGGAAAAACACCTATTTCAGTTTTTAAAAAATACATGATCTATTATATTAAATTAAAATTGCCCCATTCCTGCTTAATCTAGAAATGAACCTAGAAACGAAGATGCTCCTCTTTGCTCTCCACTCCATTAATGTGCCCATCATAGAGAATGTTATTATTAAAAACCAAGAGAAGAATGCATCTATAAAATCTTATAAGCCAAAGCATTGCACAGCAAGGCCAACTTCACTTACTGGAGCAATGGCGGATGTGCCTGTTCAATATGTTATGCCTTTATTGTGGCATCAAGTTAGCACATTATTGTTTTGTTGCAGAGAAGGTGCTGTTTTGATGTAAACACTGTGATGTAGCTGATGTGCAAATTGGAGTAGCACCTGGGAGGCCAGGGTTCAACCCTCCTCTTAGCTATCAAGCTCCCTGCATGACCACAGGCTAGTCACTGTCTCTCAGCCTAATCAGCTACACAGTGTTATGAGAATAAAAGTTCCTTGAGCGTGAGCTTGGTGGAGGAAGGGTGGGATATCATCATCATCAACAACAACAACTTCTGCACACATAGAGAGTGTTGTTAGAAATTCCATGTGTTACACACAATGGCAGTATGCCTTGGGTGGAAGATATTGAAGAGTTGAATTTCTTGTTACATTTTCACCACAGTCTTGCATGTCTGATGGGGGAATACACTTTTGAATGCATCAGGGCAGACATCGTCTCAGAAGAGGAGGAAGAATTACCCATCTCAGGGGGTGCCTCTAAGTTTGTATGAAAAATTTAATGGAGGGAGCATTTTGAATAAAAACATTTTTAATTACTTAATAACCATGCTCAGTCAGCCAGTTGCAGCTTGTGACTTTTGCAACTGGCAGAGTGGAAGGCAGAGAAGCTGACAGGAAGTGGAGCCAGAGCCAATGGAAGGTGCATGCAACCAATTCTGGTTTGTTCTTCATCCTAGCCCCTGCTGAGTTCTGCAAGAGCAGTACTGAGACTAAGAAGAGAAAGTTAACAAAAGAATGTAAGAAGAGCCCTGCTGGATCAGGCCAATGGCCCACCAAGTCCAACATCCTGTTCTCACAGTGGCCACCCAGATGCCCGTGGGAAAATTGCAAGCAGGTCCTGAGCAAAAGAGCCCTCTTCCTGCTGTGGTTTCCAGCAACTGGTATTCAGTAGCATTACTGCTTCTTACAATGGATCCAGTAGTAGATAGGTAGCCGTGTTGGTCTGCCATAGTCAAAATAAAAAATTCCTTCCAGTAGCACCTTAAAGACCAACTAAGTTAGTTCTTGGTATGAGCTTTCGTGTGCATGCACACTTCTTCAGATACACTGAAATAGAAGTTGCCAGACCCTTCTATATAGTGAGAAGGTGGGGAGGGGTGTTACTCAGAAGGATGGTGGGAATGGGAGATAGGCAGATAGCTGGGAGAGCCTGTTGACGACTCTTAACGACTGTAATAGGTCTTACAGGAAAAGGCAAGGGGTGGGAAGGTGAGAAATGGTTTAGTTATGTATAGTGAGATAAGAATCCAATGTCTTTGTTAAGCCCAGGTCTTTTCATGGTTTTAAGTTTGGTAATGAGTTGTAATTCAGCAGCTTCTCTTTCCAGTCTATTTCTGAAATTCCTTTGTAGTAAAACAGCTACTTTGAGATCTTGTATAGAATGTCCTGGGAGATTGAAGTGTTCTCCTACTGGTTTCTCTGTTCTGTGATTCTTGATGTCAGATTTATGTCCGTTTATTCTTTGGCGTAAGGTTTGGCCTGTTTGTCCAATATAGAGAGCTGAAGGACACTGTTGGCATTTGATGGCATACACAATGTTAGACGATGAGCAATTAAATAGTCCCGAGATGGTATGTGTGATGTTGTTGGGGCCAGTAATGGTGTTGTCCGGGTGTATGTGGCAGCAAGGTTGGCATCTGGGTTTATTGCAGGCTCTGGTGCCAGTGTCTGTGTTAAGTCTGGTTGTAGTATTATTGTGGGTTAGGAGTTGTTTAAGATTGGGTGGCTGTCTGTAGGCAATGAAAGGTCTTCCTCCCAGAGCTTGAGAAAGAGAACTGTCATTGTCCAGGAGAGGTTGTAGATCTCTGATGATGCGTTGTACTGTTTTAACTTGGGAGCTGTATGTGATGACTAGAGGTGTTCTGTTATTTTCTTTTTTGGGTCTGTCTTGCAGCAAGTTCTCTCTGGGTATCAGTCTGGCTCTGTTGATCTGTTGTCTAACTTCATCTGCTGGGTATTTTAGTTCTGAGAAGGTTTGCTGTAGATCCCTTAGGTGAGAGTCTCTGCCTGTAGAATTGGAACAGATGCGGCTGTAACGTAGTGCCTGGCTATATACAATGGACTGTTTGGTATGTTTGGGATGGTAGCTAGAGGCATGTAGATATGTTTGTCGGTCAGTTGGTTTGCGGTATAAGGTGGTGTCTATGCGCCCATCCTGTATTTTTATAGTAGTGTCCAAAAAATGTATTTCTTGCATAGATTGATTCATTGTAAGGTTGATTGTGGGGTGAAAATCATTAAATTTCTGGTTACAGTCGTTAAGAGTCGTCAACAGGCTCTCCCAGCTATCTGCCTATCTCCCATTCCCACCATCCTTCTGAGTAACACCCCTCCCCACCTTCTCACTATATAGAAGGGTCTGGCAACTTCTATTTCAGTGTATCTGAAGAAGTGTGCATGCACACGAAAGCTCATACCAAGAACTAACTTAGTTGGTCTTTAAGGTGCTACTGGAAGGAATTTTTTATTCTTACAATGGAGACACAGCATAGCCGTAATGGCTAGTAACCATTGAGAGCTTTGATGGTGATCAAGTGATGTGGCTGAGGTGCAAAACGAGTGTGGTATAATAGTTACCGTATTTTTCGCTCTATAACACGCACCCGACCATAACACGCACGTAGTTTTTAGAGGAGGAAAATCCGTAGGCATGCCACCCGTAGGCATTCCCTCCATAACACGCACAGACATTTCCCCTTACTTTTTAGGAGGAAAAAAGTGAGTGTTATGGTGCAAAAAATACGGTACTTCCATAGGCAGATGCACCACACCCTTGGTATAAGTAAGAAGGCAGGAAGGTGGGGCTGTCTGAGAGTAGACTGGGATTGGTGGGGCAGTGCCTCATTCACCCTAATGGATCAGCCTCCACTGCAAACCAACTAAATATCATGGTTGGTTGTAATTCAGCTCAGGAGCAGAATGCTCAGAGAAAATCTTAAGTATCTCCAGCTGAGAGGATCTCATGTAGGAGGTGATGGAATGAGTCTCCCTGAAAAAATAGTCCTACAGATATTGTTGCTTCTCCAGCTCTGGTCAATCCCAGCTAGCATGGGTCAGGAATGATGAGCTCCAACAACATCTGGAAGGTACCTGTGAAGGAGACAATGCTGAGGTAGATGAACCCATTGTGTGGATCAGTTCAAGATTGCTTCTTCAGTGCAATAAAGAATGAATAAATTCAGTGATTTATTGATGGTATTTGAAGAGAAGGTGCATTACCAAAAAGTGGTAGCAGAGGAAGGAGATCTAGATGACTTAAATAAGTTGCGCTGAAGGAATTAGGGAAGTATAGACACAGATAAGATTAGCAGACAACCTGATCTTGGTAATCATTCATTCCCAACCTATATCTTCCCTGTCTATAAATTGATTTCAGATGGTGGCATACCATTGTTAATTTCTAAGCTATATTCCTTAAACAAGGGAGACTTCTAAAAATAATCCTCATCCAAATTTCTACCTGGATTCTGGAGTTCTGAATTACCTGGTCTCTTTACCCCTCAAAGTGAAACTGATATCTGATACATTAGGAATTCTCCATTGTTTTTATCCATCCACAATAGCTTTTTCCAATCTGATGCTCTGCAAAGGTTGTGGATTACAACTCCCATCAGTTGGCTGTGGTGGCTAGGGTTGATGGGATTTGTAGTCCTAAACATCTGGAGGGCATCAGATTGGGAAAGACTGGTGGAGAGAAACAGTGAGAGGTATAAATAGATAGATATGGGTAATCTATGATTAACAAAACAGAGGGTTTTTTGTTTGCTTTTTAAAAAATGTATGTGGCAAAATGTTTTGGCTTCTGCTTTCATCAACTGTTCTGATGAAAATGATGCTGTTTTCAAAGTGGTACTTACAGAGCTTTGAAGATTGAATGCTCAGAAGGGCATCATTCACTGAAGCCAAGTGATGCTGCTACTACGCTCCAAGCTGAAGCCGTGCAATGTTATTGTGTCCAGTGTGTACACCTTTCCTAGCACTGTTGGATCTGTTGGCATCTCTGGAGGAATTATTTATAAGTCTGACAGGTTGTGGTTTTCAGAACCGAAATGTTTATGAACCGGTTGCTTCACTTTGGGGGTCAAAATTGCAGATTTGTGGTTTCTAAAAAGTGTGCATAGCTTGGTTGTAGTTTTACCTCCTTATTAGATATGACAACCCATTTTTTTGCAGGATCTATCCATACTGGTGCTTTTGAAGGTAGCTTCACACAGTTGATACAACATTTGGAACTACAAGGATGAGATTCAGGATTGTAGATTTGGAGGCTAGTAGAATGCTATAAGAAGAGGTCATTCAGAGTTTGCTAGCAAGGGGTAGATTTCCCTGACAAATGAAAAAACAGTGCTTAGAACAATTTATAAGTTACATCAACTCCATTTATCCAATTATCAAGTGTTCATTAAATAGCACCACTGATACACATCCATTTCCTTGATGTCCTCCTTGCCACTGAGAACAACAAAATAGCAGCAAACCCACTAACACCTATGCCGACCTATCCTGGAAATCCTGCCATCCAAAACATATAAAGAAAAACATTGCCTATAGCTTGGCTCTCAAAATGAAACACGTTTGCAACAGGAAAGATAAGTGTCACAGAAGAATCTTCCAGTATATTTCATTGCAACATCCTCAGGGTTTCCACCCTGTCTAGGGAAAACCTATTCCACCAAAATGAGGTGACAGCAAAGAAAGAACAGTGTATCCGTTTTGTAGTAGATTTTCACCCAGCAGTTCCTAACTATCACCTGACAACCAGAGAAAGCCATACATTGTAGCTTTATTCACGCACATGTGTGTTGGTGATATATAAAGCCGAAGCAGGGGGTGGGCGGTGGACACTGTGGCTAACTTTGTGTGCTCCGTTTCCAAAGTTAATTTTAGAAATGTTCCTGGTTCAATTGGGATTCAGGAGGTGGGAAATGCAGGCAGAGCAAAGCCACAAAACAATATGGGATCAGAATGTTAGAAATCCTTTCATCCCTTTTTTCAGGCTTGCTCAGCTTCTCTCCACTGTACTCAGTTGTTTAATGGTTGAGCACACTGATTTCCATCCATCTTTTTTTAAAAAAGCAGTTTAATCTACGGCTATTCATGCCAGCTTCCCATGAGGGTATTTTTGCATGCGTCATTGGTACTGGGTTGCTAAAATCTTTTGAGTATCTTCTTCAACCTCATAAAATAATTCAGTTGCCAGTAAGAAAATGAAAGATAAGCATCTGATCAGCAATGCAACAAAGTAATTGTCTAGTATTGATTTCTGGAACACCCGCCCAGAACAGCTACATGATGCTGCTCCTCTCTCCTCCCCCCACCCCCCCTTCCATCTCCTCCTCCTTTCCATCCATAACCTTTCTGTTATGTGAACACAAAAACATAAGAAGAGGCTGCTGGATCACACCATCCTTTTTTCATAGTTTGTTTGTTTGTTTCATAAAATTTATACAGTACAGTGGTACCTCGGGTTAGATACGCTTCAGGTTACATACGCTTCAGGTTACAGACTCCGCTAACCCAGAAATAGTGCTTCAGGTTAAGAACTTTGCTTCAGGATAAGAACAGAAATTGGGCTCTGGCGGCGTGGCGGCAGCAGGAGGCCCCATTAGCTAAAGTGGTGCTTCAGGTTAAGAACAGTTTCAGGTTAACGGACCTCCGGAACGAATTAAGTACTTAACCTGAGGTACCACTGTATTACCATTTGATTTTAGAGAAAAACCTCGAAGCAGTTTACAAAAAAACCCCAAAACAAACAAACCACAACCACCCCTGATAAAATTACCACTAAATTTTTTACAGCCATGATTTAAAACACACACAAAGTTAAAACCATAAAATAACAGACTAAAATGAATTTAAACTCATACAAACTTTCTAAATACCTGAGTAGGCTTGTCTAAATAAGAATGTCTTCAGCGGGCACCAAAAAGAATACAGTGATGGACACAAGTAGAACCTGAGTGCAACAACACTCTTCCTTTTTGTTACTTCCATCGTCTGGTCTTGAGAAACATTATTGCCTGTGACAGCAAAGGGAAAACATAGCAACCAGGGCTAGCCTTATACTCTATGAATTTGCCCAGTCCTCTTTTAAAGCCAACCAAGGAGATAACAGTGAATAAGCGGGCCAATGGCCCATCTAGTCTCTTATCCTGTTCTCACAGTGGCGACACAAATGTTTGTAGGAAATATGCAAACAGGACCTGAGCACAAGAGCACTCTCCCCATCTGTGACTCCCAGCAACTAGTATTTAGAAGCATCACTGCCTCTGACCGTGGAGGCAGAGCATCATCACTGGCTTCATCCCTTAGACTTCATCTGCAACTGATGACCCTCAGGGTCCCTTCCAACTATACCATTTTATGATTCCTAAGTTCCTTTCATAAGATGAGCAGCCTTTAATGTAACCTTAAGAACTGCCACCTGATGGAGGCATCACTGCCAGCCTATCCATTACCGTTTCATATATTTAAATTGGACACACTTACCACATTCCTATTCTTACATCAAGGCTCACTACCCAAGTTCCTCCCCCTCCTACCAACTGTTAGCAAACCTCTACTCCACCTGTTTGCGTTTTGATAGATAGCAGTGGAGCTGTATGGAGACAGGAGATTCTTCTGCTGAGTCTCCAAGTAGGTGGGGGAACACAGCACCCTTCACAAACACATTCTGAGCAAGGCATTCCCATAATGATTCAGGCCCCAGATACCTGAAAGACCCCTTCCTTGCCTGCAGACCCTCCTGGGTGCTAAGATCTGCTGAGGGCCCTCTTTATGGTTCCACTGCCCTCAGAAGCTTAGACTGAAGATGATCCATAAGACAGCATTCTCTGTGGCAGCCCCAAAATTGTGGAACTCCCTAAGAGAGGTGCATCTGGCATCTTCATTATGTGAATGCTGGAGACACACCTCTTCTTCCTGGCTTTTGGTCATATATTAGGGCAAACTTAACAACTTAAGGGCAAACTTAACAACAAGAACAACAAAAGAACAGGCAACAATTTGTCCAGGTTCCAGAAAACAGGGGCATTTGGTGACAATAAGTCCTTGGACTACGAGTATTGTTTGCAGAAGGCCAGATCTGCCCAGTTGATACCAGTCTTAGCTGGAGACCAGTGTGGGAGGAGTCCCAATGCATAAGTAGTTGGTAAGCCTGAGCACATTTTGGAGGCTTAGTAGAAGCTTCTTTGTGTTGCTATTTGGCAGCTGGGAGCACTGTCTGCAGCCAAGTGTGTTCCTTTAGCTCAGGGGTAGAGAACTGCATCCAGCTGGTGGGCCAGATCCTTAATTCCTCTCTCCCTCTCCCACTGACCAACTTTTAAAAAGATGCATAAATTAGTTTTACTGAGATGTTATTAACAGAACAAACTGCATTATGGTAATGCATACTTCTGGCAGAGTACTTTGAAAAACCAAAGTATAAATCAGTGGAAGAAATAAGGAGAAGTCAAGAAGAAGCCAAAGTGGCCTAAAAATATGAAAATAAATTATCTGCCAGAATTCAGTCTGCTAATGTAAGACCTCAGTAATGTAATTTGCCTTGATGAGGTTGTAGTAAATGCTCACATTGTTAACATAGGCTATAAAGGGCCACCATATTGTATCAAGCTTACCTTTTTTAGCTGTCCCTCATACTACACTATTTTGGTAAGCTGGTCTTTCAGACAAAACCATATACCATATTTTATCCAAACTCCCACAGGCCAACTTTCGGCTTTGATTGGAGAAAGCCCCTGTGATGTCCATTTGCACATGTGGTTTGGCTTCAACCCACGTCTGCAAATGGCCAAAGTGAGGTTTGCTGACAGCACCAGTCAGCTGAGCCCCTTCAGTTGTACCCCCGGGCAAAGGACTGTAGCTTGGAGGTAGAGTATCTGCATGCAGACTGTCCCTGATTCAGTCCTCAATGGCATCTCCTACCTGAAACCCTGAAGAGCCACTGCCAGTCAACGTGGACTGTGCTAAGTTAGGTAGAGCAATGTGGTCTGATTTCGTATATACAAATTTCCAGTGTTCCAGTAGGCTACTCCTTAGTACAGCCAATCCAAGAGGTACTCATTGTCAGTGCTAATCTGCTATTTGGGACTGACAGGGCACCCCACTTGCCAATAAACCATCAATAGCTCCCTTTAAGCTCCCTATTACTCCTTTTTAGCCACACACATATGACATTGACGCTGGTCTGTGACCGTATTAATAAATTCATTCATTCATTCATTCATTCATTCATATGACATCAGGTGTGCCACAGATTTCTTGTGGCCTGGGGGAAATGTTCTTATGGGGCAAATAGCAGCCCATGCTTGGCCTAAGCCCTCAGGTATACATAAATTTGGAATTAAGGATCAGAGGGTTGTCTCCAACTAAGTCAACCTATTAAAATAATGGACCTCAGTAAGTCATGTCCATTATTCTCAATAGGACCAGCATTGGCACAACCCAGGATGCCAAAGATTTTTACTCCCCTAGTACATAAATTAAATTCATGGGGGACCCCAAAATCCCATTCCTGATTCCCTCTACCTTACTTGATTATGGCAGGTTCTTTTCTTTTTTAAATTTAGGAAATAAAATGTTGGCTGTTGCTAAACAAATGTGAATCAGAGACCTTACTGGAAATCTGCTAGAGATCTGCAAGTAACTCCATCTAACTTCTGCCCACCGCTGATATAGTATATATCAGATTAAAAAATAGCATACATTAGGAAGCTGTATTGTTCCAGACAAGACCGTTCACCTTTATGGCAACTGCTCTCCAGGATCTTTCGCATCTCTTGCTATCTGAACTTTTTTTGTCAAAGATGCCAGAAATGGATTATGGAATCTTCTGCATGCAGAGCTTATAGCTTATCACTGAACTCTGGGCCCTTATCTCTAGACAGACTGAAACCTATTCTAAACATTTAGAGACAGGAATGGGATAGTGCAAGAAATCACTTGAATATTATTGATTATTGAATCAACTTGAACCATTTTGCGCTGGAATATACTTGAAATTGCATAGATTCGTGGTGGGGGCCCTGAAGTGAAGTATTGAGATAATTATTAAGTAACAAGTTTACCATTTAAAGGAGATTCAGACCATTAATTTTCAACAGGGAATGTTTAACATTAACATATAACAGCCACAGAGGAGCTTTACGTGTCTTTAATGCCCCTTCTTACCCTCTTAAGTTGGTAAGGAAGCCTATTTTGCCATTAAGCAGCATACAGATTAATTAATTAATATAAATAAAATTTAAAAATGCAAGAATATCATACCAAATGATCTGCCTATGATAGTAGTACCAATTAAGAGGGAACAATAACCACTGTATTAACATGGAGTCAGCAAGATCTAACAAACCGTGTGAGCCTTGTACTTCCATGTCATGGGTTCAAATTTCAACACAGCCTTGAAGTTTTGAGCCAATCAGTGTCCCTTAGTTAAGTTCTTTGTTTGTGAGACAGCCGGCAACTTGTAGCACAGACACAGAACGTGAATCTTTAAGACTTGGTCTATACATGCAGTAGAATGAGGAACCTAGGTAGAATCCTAAGGTGGTTAAGAGTGGCTGTTCCACTTCTGGGTTCAGGCAGGAGACGATGCTTTTGAATGCTCCTTGGTGCAACAACCTCCCTGTAAGTGGAAGGTTGTCACACCAAGGACAAATGTCTAAGCCTACGTTGTTCTTGGTGTGCTATTCATTTTTAATACAAGGGAGAATTCAAGAATGGAAGTGGTATTGTCTCATTCCTTCACCATAAGACTACCACCTCCTTCTGCTGCATGTATAAACCAGGCTATAATCTTTCCCCACACCTTTTGGATGGAAGATATGGCCATAATGTTTGGTTTCTTCAGTTTGTTGCCCTAGGACAAATTGGCTCTTCATATGTTGCTAATCTACAACTCCCATCAGCCATAGCTAAGCAAGGCCAATAGCCAGGATTAATGGGAGTTATAGCTCAACATCTGGAGGACCAAAGGTACCCCACACCTGCCCTAGGACAACATACCTCTACATTATGGTGCAGTGGTTGAGGTATCACACTAGAAGATAAGAGTTCAAATCCTCACTCAGCCATGAAAGTTACTGGGGGACCTTTGGCCAGATTCTGCCTCTCAGCCTAAGCTACCTCACAGGAAGGGTTGTTGTAGGGATTAAATAGGGGAAGGACTTTGAGCTCCTTGGAGAAAATGGTGGGATATAAATACCGGTACAATAAATAAACAAACCTGGTGCCCTCTGGGTGCATTGGACTACAATTCCTAGTATGATGGGAAGGCTGCCCAAGGGATGCAAGTTATTATTTTTTCACGCCTCCAGAAAGTGTTTGACATTCCATTGCGTCTTCCAATTGACCTCTAAAAGTAACTGGAGGGGTGGGTTTAATTCAGCTGACCAAAATGAGAAACAAATAGACGATGTGCTAAGGGGTGTTTGTCTGAAAAGTTTGTATGAGACATACAGGGACTTTGTGGTTCACAAGTTTTTAATGAAGGCCGCAGCATTATTTTCCTATCCTTGATCATGAAGAGTCAACTGAAGTAGGTGCCTCTTGAACAAGGATGTTCTTGACCCCTCATTGTGACAAGAGGGTGGATTTGTGCAGTGAACAGCTTCGTTAAACCATTTCCTCCTACAAGGCCAGCTGATTGAAAATTTCCCTCTTTCTTGCCACTCCTTCTGCGAGGTTTTTAGTTCTGTTTTTTATTTTAAAATCTAACTAACTATATAGTTTCCAGTGCGCCATTTTTCTTTTGGCTCTTGATTACCATCTTGAGGCAGAAAATCATCATAATCATTTAGATATGAGGAGAGGAGGGTTGCAGCAGCTAGATCATTCCTAGAGTTATAATTGTTGAGATAAAATATAAATTAAAAAAGCAATTAATATACATTTCACGGAGTGCTAATTTTTGGATGCATACATTTTAAATAAAATGCTAATTGGGGTGCAGAACAGGATAAGGTAGAGACATTCAACTACAAATCTTTAGGAGGACTACCAGTTCAAACGTTTCATTGCCCACTTGTGGAAGGAGAGGTAGCCTCAAGTCAGGGTGGTCAACCAGGTGATGAGGAGTCAATGGGCAGACTGGATGGGTGCAGCCCAAGATCACATAACAGCCCAAGAATATCCAGGACTTGCAGACTTGTTGGCTCACTGTATAGGACAATAGGGCACAGATTCTGATGGTGTCCAGTTGCCTCCAAATAACAGAGCAGGAGATGCAATTTTTGAATGATTAATTGCTGTTGTCATTGTTATTTAATTTCTATCCTGTAATTCATTGCTGAGTGATCCTATTGCAGGTTACATATTGAAAACAAACACACAAACATCACCATTCAATAAACTTATCAATGTAAGACCTTCCTTGGGGAAGAGTCCGTAGCTCAGTGGCACAGCATCTATTCTCCATGCAGTTTCAAAGCTCCCAGGGCTGGGAAAGACCCTGTCTGAAATCCCCAAGAAGCCACTGTCAGCCAGTAAGCGATACTGAGCTAGGTGGACCAATGGTCTGATTCTTTATAAGACAGTTTCCTATGATTCAACTGGCCACTAGCAGCTAATGGTACTAGAAAACATATCCAAGTTTAACTTTCTTGAAATAGCAGGTGTAAGGATGCCCAGTTTTATTTGGAGCCACATTACAAAAGGAGTTTTAAGCCATGGTCCTTTGCAAAAATCCCCACCCCTTAAACAGGTGGTATTAACCCTGGAAGAACAGCCCCCCTTGGTGCCTCTTGAAGATAATGGCAACTGTGGGGGCAACTTTCGTTGTAACCATGGATTTTTATCTTAAAGACAAACCAGTAGACTGAATTCCCACTTACCCTTTTGCTTGTCTTTCTTTTTCCTTCCTTCCTTCCTTCCTTCCTTCCTTCCTTCCTTCCTTCCTTCCTTTTTCCAAGGGGGAGGGTAGTTCTAGTGTTTGGTCTTAGGCTGCACCACTGTGTTGCACAATGTTTCCCACCATAGCCTTTACCAATGCACACTGCTGATCTGTGCTCCATGGAGGAAGTGTGGGAACAATTATTGTTAAATAAATATTGCACACCATTCATCACAAAAGTTAATAATGGACTATCCATGTTCAGAGGCAGTATACTTTACAGGACACAGGGTTGAGGCAAAAACCAGCCAAGGCTGTTGTCTATAAGCCCTGCTTGAAGTCTTCCCAGAAGCATTTGACCGCCCTTGGGCCATTGAATTCCAGGAATATTATTGTTGAATCATTTCAGAAGTTTCATAATTCATAAATGGAAATAAATAAATAAATAAATAAATAAATAAATAAATAAATAAATAAATGCCTTTTCAAAAGCTAGTGCGTGAGAAGTTGGGGGGCAGAGGCTGGAGTCATTTGATAGAGCAGGAGTCTCAATATGCTCTTTCAGAGTTGCTTCATCTCTTTTTTTCAAGAGCTTCCTGAAGGTACTTCTTCCTTCGACAGCCTTCTTGGATCCTTCTAATCCTCCCCTCCCCACCACACACACCTTCACCCCTTTTCATTCCATTTTCTCCTGCTATTCTGGATCAGGATGAATGAAATGGCATCAATACTGCCCACACACTGCCTCCATCTTCTAGCAAGGCTTTTAATGCCATTGTGCTGTGAATACAAAATATGTTCCATGAGGCTTAAGCTGATTAGCAGCTATTGTGAATCAAGGACCTCTTCAGTCACCTCTATACTTTTGCATTTCACTCTGATGATGGGCATGGAGGGCACTGAAAGAGGCTGTTTGGGGCAGCATCAGAGACTCACCAGGAGAAAGGTTTAGTACAGGGGCTGTTGGGGGAGAACAAACGGACCTGGATCATGGCAGTGACAATCTCAGACCCTCCAAGTCTCCCTATTTTCAAGGGACAGTCCCGGATTTACAGAAGTCATCCCAGTTTCTTATTTGATCCCAAAATGTCCCACTTTTCCTTAGGATCTCCCTATTTTCATTGGAGAAATGTTAGAGGAGATGCAGTCATGGCTTATAGGAGGCCAAAATATCAGGGGTGCCTGGAGTGTGAAAGATAGAGAAAAGAAATGGGCTGCAAGATACATGCTTCCTAAACTGCAGTCAAATTTTCTCAAGTATCATGCACAAAGCAAAGGTAAACCATGTTGTCCCATTAACAGCCATTCTTTTGTATGGTTTGAAGGCACATGAGCCTATTACCCTTGCTGAAAAGAAGCCGGTCCGGGTCATTGATGGGATGGGAGACCTTCTCAGAACCATACACATGCCTCCTTGGGTTGTGCGATTGAAGAGAAGTGGGATGCAAATGTTAGAAAATGAATCAAACAAAATTTATAGTGGGGCAATACATTTATTATGCCCTGCTTATTAAAATTTCTCAATAAATTTATTTTACTTCTTTCTTTCATTTGAAAATCAAGCAATAAATGTTGTTTCTGGCATTATTTGAGGGGAGAAAGATAAAAAGAAAAGAAAAGAGCTTTAAAAAATATAAATTCCTGATTCCTAAAACTGCAATAGTCCAGCCATTTAGCAGCAGAATCCTAAGCATAACCACTTGTTGGTAAGTCCCATTGACTTAAACGGGCCTTACTCCCAGGTAAGTGTGTATAGGACTGCAGCCATGCACACCATGGCTGTGGAGCCAACCCTTCCTTCTTAAGCATGGCATGAGAGAATCAAGGGCTGATGCCACTTCTAATGCAAAATAGTCTCACCCATTCTGTGATGACGTCAGCAGTCACACCTGTCTGGATGCAAACAGATTCAATGTCCATTGCTTATTGCCTACATAACACCATGGTGCTGTGCAGAATGCATGGGTTGAGCATGAGCCCAGTATATCAGTGAGAAGCATGTTTGCATTAGTTCAGCAAAGACTTTAGGACTGGGTCTTTCAAAAGCAGTCAACTGGCATCTGGGCTGCACCATTTGAAACTGAAACAATGAAGCTCTTCTATGCCAGAAACTCCTTCTACAGTGATGGCTGATGCCCATTGGGACTTGCAGAGTGGAAGGTGGGGAAATCAACTGTAGGTGGAGCCAGAGCCAATGACAGGTGGAGCCAAATCATTCCAGTTTCCCCCCAATTCTTACCCCTGCTGAGTTCTACAAAGGACAAAACTGAGGCCAAGGAGAAAGGAGCTGTCATCCAGTTCTATTCCAACCTAGTAAGAAGGCAAGCAGGTGGCAGGTGGCTGGCTGGGGTTGGTGCAGCAGCGGCATTTGGTTTGCAAGTAAAACTATATGCATTAGGTGGATCAGCAGGTACTACTGAACTAGAAACCCCTCACCCTACCCACCCCCTGTTACTGTTCTCACTGCCCTCCATGAGTTGGAAGGAGACTGTCTTAAGTAGGGAGGTCTTGCATTTTTTGATTGATCACTTTAAAAGCTTTATAGGTTGCCTTTTTAGAACAATCATCTCACAATCACTAAAATGCATCAATAGCAATAATTAAAATGTAGGAATAAAACTGCTCAACTTGATTACAAGCGGGTAAATAAACACAATGAAATACACTAAAACTGGTGTTGGACACATGGCCCAACTGTTCTAAATCAACTGCCAGCCTTACATTTAATTCCCAAGGGCCAGTCTTTAGAACTCATTCAAAAGAGGTCTGTGAGGGGCCATTGCAGAAAAGGCACTGCTCCTTGTGCTTACCAGCCAAATGATTTTTACTGTTGAGCCTCCAACATAGATTTTAAGGGATGAGTAGGTTAGTATGGGTGCAGATGCCCCCTAAGTTAACTTGGTCCTAAATCAGGGCTTTAAACGGCAGCAAACGACATGGTGAGGCTGTGCCTCTCACTTGACATCAGTCCAATTGAGTTGCTGCAGTATATTGGGATAGAGAGAGGGAGGGACACTGTGGCAAGAAGGTTGGTATGGTGCAAACGTGCCATCAGTGCCAATCCAGCACTCCTGCTGGTGCATTTGCACTCTGCTGTGCTTGTTAACACAACCGCTTTGAACAGGCAAGATTTTGGAGGCTCCCCAGGCAATTTAGAATTGGGGTTCCATTTGTGACAACATAGTTTTCATAGTTTTCCTTTTGGCTGTTTTGATTTTCCAAAAGTGCCTCTTCCCACCCCCACCCCACCCCCAGACTCCTCTTCAACACTCTTTCATTCCCGAAATGCATCTTTTCGGTTACTTATTTCAACACATCTACTCCATCTTTCTTTCACTGAGTGGGTTCCGAGGCGGTTAACAATATATCAGTACAATGTCATGAAACATTTGCCTTTAAAAGCATCAAAAACAAAACAAATTACCATTATATTTAATTGTTCCAATTAATTGCCAAATAGATGAACCTAATAACGACCACAAATGTTTTAATGCAGGCAGAAATTGATAGAAATATTCAGCAATTAAGATTGCTGTGAAGTTGTGATTGAGCCATAATAGCAATTCACCGTGCAGAATTACCTACCCCTGACTAAGGCTGTAAGAAAGGAGGGGAACCCTCAGCAATGTCTCATGCAAAGATGCAGTGGAGGGTCTCAGTGGGCAAATGCTTCCCAGGAGCCTCTGAATAGTGAATGCCTGTATTTCTTGTGGTTTCTTTTGTGGTTGTGTTAAGACCAGAGTTTTGGATAAATGCACTTTACATGGGGCTACTTCGAGAAGTGGCTTGGAAACTTGGAAACTGGTGCAAAATGCAGCTGCCATTATGCTGGGGTGAGTGTTGGGAGGAAGCGGAAGGCCTGGACATGTGACACCACTTTTGCACCATAATTGAATGGAGTAGGCTGGGAAAGGGCCTGGCTGGCTAAGCTGAAAGTTGAAAGTGGAGCACCCAAAACTGGATGATGATGATGATGATGATGCAAGTTTTTTAAAAAGAATAAACTGTTTCATAGAGGGACGTCCTGTCAGTGACTACTGGTAGCCAGGATAGCTAAGTGGTACTTCTGTATTCAGAGGATGCGTATCTCCGAACACAAGCCGCTGGGATGCGGGAATAGTAATGGGAGCACACTGTTGCATGTGAGGTTTCCGGAATCCGGAGGCACCTGGTTCTCTTCCCCACCTCCGGCCCCGCTGGAATTGAGATGTTGGACCAGATGGACCTACCCCGCCAGATATAGCATCCAATACCTTTTTCTTCTTTTGCTCCTAAGTCACTGCCGCCTCCTTCCCTTGCGGAACAAAGGGAGGTCAGGAGGAAAAGAAAGAGCGGAAGGAAGGAGGAAATGTGGGGCGGGGAAAGGGAGAAGGAAGGAAGGAAGAGGAAGGAATGGAAGGAAGGGGGAAGGGAAGACTGAAGAAAGAAAGAAGGGGGGAAAGGGGGGATGAAAGGAGAAATAGGAAGGAGGAAGAAGAAAGGGAAGAAGAATGAACTTCTGCAGGAACAAGGAAGGAGAAGGAAATTGGATTTTGCTTTTCTGTGCTTGGAGCTTTTGCTCCTCTCCAGTTTTTCCTCCTCCTCCTCCTCCTTTTACCCTTTCCTTCTCTTCCTTGCCACTGAGTGACAGCGCCGCCTCTCCTCCGCCCGCCCGCCTGGCTCCTGGCAATTGATTCGTATGCGAAGGGGGTCCGCCTCGCGACGAGAGATGCGGCAGCAGCAGCAGGAGTGGCGGCGGCGGCGGCTTGAAGAGCCCTCCAGCGCGGCCAGGCTTCTGCTGCTCGGCGCTGCCTTGGCGAACTGAGCGGGCAAAGGCAGCTCCCCCACCCTACCCAAGAGCTGAAGCCACACACACACGCAAGCTCCTGGGGGAGAAGGACCTTTGCGGGAGTCGGCAGCAGCAGCAACAGCATCCTGCAATCTCAAGCGAAGAAAGAAAAAAAGAAAGAAAGCATTGAGGAGACTCCCCTCCCTCTTCTGTGGCACCTTCCCTTCCTGCTCCCTTCCTTGTGCATCTTCTCCAGCGCTCAACTAGTTGGCGATACTGCTGCTGTTTTGCATCGCAGGTTCCAGCAGGGGCTGAGAGAGAGAGAGGAATATACAAAGCAACAGGCGCGTGCACGCTCTCCCCCTCCCCTCCACACAAACACACACACAAGCAGGCAGACCCAACAGAGCCTCTACCACCACCACCACATCATCCTCCAAACCAGCCACCCTAAAAAAAAACCGCAAGCGGAGAGAGCCAGCGGATAAAAGAGGGAGCCAGAGAGCTAGAGAAGCGTTGCCTTTCCCTTGCCTCCTCCTCTCCTATAGCATGGTGGATGTATGGACAGTCTCACAGAGCAGAGGTTGACAGCTCCAAGCCTCCAAGCTCCACATCTGGAGCACTACAGTGTTCTGCACTGCACCATGACCTTGGATGTTCAGACGGTGGTGGTGTTCGCTGTCATCGTGGTGCTCCTGCTGGTCAATGTCGTCCTCATGTTCTTCTTGGGCACCCGTTGAATGGACTCTGGAGTGTGTTTTTTTCCTTCCTTTTTTGATCTCTCTCTCTCTCCCCCCCTTCTCCTCCCCCCCTTTTTCCTTTTATTTTTTGCTCCTGAGTTGGTGATGGTGGCAGCGAAGGAGGCGGCGGCAGCATACCACTAGCAAAACTCAAAACAAAACAAAACAAAAATCCCAAGTTTCCAAATTAACAAACAAAATCCATCCAGAGAGAAAGGGAGAGATTACACACACATAAAAGAGAGAGAGAAAGGAATTTCCTTACTGAGGGGGGAGAGCAGCTTTGAGAATCAACATGGCCTCGCTGTGATCTGTATGACGTTGGTATATTATCTCTCCCTAAATCTTTTGTCATGTCTTGTCTATTAAGTATGCCTGTAAGTGTATCTGCTTAATGCCCAGTTAATTCTATATTGATGGCTATAGATATACAGATATATATACACACACACTAAGCCAATGTCTCTGTGCCTACCTATCTAGGTAGACACAGAGTGCTGCTATAGCTCCATATCTCTGTCTATACTGAATTAATTCCTGCTTATATTTCTTGTTGTTTGCAAACGATCAGTGGGAGATAAATATTTCAAAGTGAAATGTGGGTTTGCATCATAATAATGAGCAATGGATTCACTGCTAGTTTTAACATAGTGTTTGCATGTACATTTATTATTAATTCTTAAAGCGGAAAAAGGGCACTGGAATGCTTTGGCTTAATATCAAAATAAGGCTTGCTTTGTGCCAAGTAAGTGGGAATCAAATGCCTTTGCAAAGGAGATTGCAGGGGTGGAGAGAGTGCCCATTCAGCTTTGCATTTTCCTGATATATATTTAAGAGGTTTGAGAGGAAAGGAATGTCATTGAAAGCTTTAGTCAGCTATTGGGAAATAAGAGTGTGTGTGTGGGGGGGAGAGGTTTATTTTATTTGGTTGCCTTGGAAGTGTGATTTGAATCCTCAGACCTTCTGGCCCCCGTTTCAACCCTTTCAGATCTGCTTTTACACTGCTTATTCACAGCTGCTCCATTCAGCCCACTAGAAGCACAACCAGCTGGGCTTCGGCTATTAGTGTGCTTCCCATCTTTGCAGACTGGCAAAGCAAATAGAAGAGGTGTTTTGTTTCCTTTTAAAGCATGCTTCCCCCCTTTTTTTCTTTTTGAAGCCGTATTTTCACAGTGACTTGGTCTGTCAAGGTGGATGGGGGAGTGGGGGTAGGGAGGGGAGAGGGAAAAAAAAAGCTTTATGCACCACTTAGATAACAAGATTCAAATATGGGTCGCTTAGGGTGACTTAATTCACATTGATTTCCTTGAGAATGAAGTGCTAAATTATGTTTTATGAGACTCTGGCAAAGAGGTGTCTTCCTAAAAAGAAAATGAAATTGTTCCATGAGAGATAGCTTTGCATGGCGGGGTGGGGAGAGGTATGAGGGATGCAGGTATGATGAAACAAAGTCAAAGTGGTACAAAATGTACCTTTGTGTCATATGTCTCCTGAAGCTGTGATATATATAGAAAGGGTATGGTTGATTGCAGTCTTCCCTGCCCTTTATTTATTTATTTGCAGGAAGAAACGGCACAGGCAATTTTATCTCGTTCTATTTGCTTACATCATGTCCATCCATTGCCGTGTGTGTGTGTGTGTGTGTGTGTGTGTGTGTTACCATTTAGCACACTATGGTTAAATAGTTAAAAGTGCTGGTGTCTGAAATGAATTAAAACACCGGCACATAATTTTACAAAGGTAGAAGTGCCGGTGTTTGAAAATAACTAAAACATGACCAAGTTGATAAAATCACAGAGAAAAAGAGAATAAAATTGGGTGGGAACACTGAGTGATTCTCATTACCTATGATTGATTTGGAAAATTTAGGAATAAAAAATTCACTGACATTCACAACAAGTGTTAATATAGAAATATATTGTGATATCGCTTTTTATTCATAACCTATTGCTTGGATTTCCAGCTTTCCTGATTTCTTCCCTTCTCTCTTACTTGTAGCTTTAAGAGAAGGAACAGGTGTTATTGCATTCAAGTTTGGGTGGGTGGTCTTTAAAAATAAAATAAATATTCAGTGAGACAATTTGGCTTGGAATATTTCCCTCCCTGAGTATTTAGACACGCAAGTTGGTATCTCCTTAACACAGCAGCATTTAGTAGGGTTCTCTTTTCTTATCCAATGCCTCTTTCCAGGAAACAGGAGATTGTTATAATAAAGTTAATATCTTTCATTCATTCATCTGGCATGAAGACTGAATGGTGGAACTAGGAGGGGGGCGGAATGAGTTCTAAGAGGAAGAAATAAGATACATGGATTTTATTAGCATCTCAGAATGCTGCTTATTTCTCTGATGTTCAGTTTAGCCAAAACAAATAACTACAGGCAGCACTTGGCAACTGTCAAATTCCACCACCTGGGTGAATCAGATTTCTCCATGTCCAGATGTTGGCAGTTTGCTCTATGCATGTGTGTGCATATGGATGTGTGAACACTTAGTATGCAAAGGATCTGTTTTCTTTTGGCATGGCTCTCATGACTCATTTTGATTACATCACTGGTGCTTTTTATTTATTCATTATTTTGGAGGTGCATTTAATCAAGCTTGAAGGACCTTTAGATGCTTTAATTTGGTGGTGTCTGTTAGTTTATAGCAACAGGCATATTATTTTGCTAATGCTGATACTCCTTGCCAGAGCAACAGATGCCTGAATTCTAAATTTTGTCTGGAATTCTGCAATTCAGAATCAGATCTCTCCCCCACCCCACCCCACCCCACACATAAAGAACCCTGGATGCCAGATTCAGACATTATGTCATGTCACCTGGAGTTTAAGGGTGGGGGGTAGAGATAGGAAACTTGAAGTGGGTTAAAATTGGGGGTGGCTTTAAGACGTTAAAAGCCTTAATTCAATATTGTTTACTGTAAAAGACTTAATGAGTCTAATGGAACTGATTCACAGGTAAAGCTGCCTGGGATTGCAGAAGAATTATTAGTAAATTCTTGCTGAATATGTTTTAAAATACATTTTGAAAACAGCCCCATTGTTAATACTCTGCCTACTGGTAGTGTGTTTGCCTGGAGTTGGCAGAGAACTCTGAGAGTAGCTGAACTTTGTGATTAGCTGTGCAGATATAGTACTAAAAACAAAACAAGAACCAGCAACCCATGATACTTACTTGTACCCCAGTTTGCAGGGTGTTGGTTTGGTCCCTTCCTGCTGTAGTGTTATATGATTATATACATATATAGTATATAACTTAAAAGAAAGACCCACTGAGATCACTGAGACTTACGCACACATTAGTGTGTGCCGGACAAAACTGCAACTACAATTTTGCATTTTGGGTTTGGTAACTTGGCTTGTTTGATGGGCAGAATAAGCCTTAAAGAGGGAATGAGTATTTTCTCAGCTTTGAATAGGGGTGGAGAACCTGGTGCCCTCCAAATGTTGCTGGACTCCAGCTCCCATAATTCCTGATTATTGGGCATGTTGGCTAGGGCTGATGGGAACTGAAGTCCCAACAACCGGAGAGCCACAAGTTCCCTATGTTGAGTTGTCATTATTTTTATAAAAGAGAATAGAGGTCAGTTTTGTAGGCAACGGCGTTCGGTTATGCTTTGTAGTCCTAGAAAAGGGTGCTGCATACACCTGCTGCACAATATGTCACCCACCTGTCATGCAAATTTGAGCTATCCTGCTTTATGGCATCAGAAGCCCTCAAATTTTGCAAAGTTGCTCCCTCTCCATCTGGTATTCAAACCACAAGACGGGGCAGAAGGGGATCTCGCCTCTCTGATCTTTTGTGATGATAGGTTCCCTTAGCTACAGCTTTAGGTGATACCAGGGGTGTCAAAATTTGGATACAGTTGACAATAGTCAAGGAATGAGGCTTGTGTATTTCATCAATCCCCTCCACCTTATGTTTTCCCCCACCCCATAATTTGAGCACTGTTCCCCTCCTAGATGTATAGGAACCCTCCAACTATGGCATTTCCCCTCCCCATAGACAAATCTGAGAGAGAAATCCTAGCAGCTGTGACCACATGTACTTTATAGATAAAAGTCTCAGATGCATTATTTTCTACAATATCCAAGAATAAAGCTATTGACTGTATCATAGCAACTCCTGCACCACTGTACTTTTTAAAAATAAAAATAAAAAAAGCATATTTCCTCCTGATCTGTAATCCACCACCTTAAAGCTCCAGGATCCTTTCAAGATAAGAGGAGCATTGACACATCTCTCCTCCCTCCCTCCCTCCCTCCTGATTCTCTGGATTGGGGGGGGGGGGGAGGCAGTCTCTCATGCCACCGCTGCTGATGCCAGACCCATTGGGCTTTCCTGGTGGCTAGTACATTGAATCCTTCCAGGCTGACAGGATAAATTATTTTTATTTATTCTTCTCTTCAAACTCTCCTTTATTTCATTTCCAGCTCCTCCCTCCCTCCTTCCCTCCCTCCCTCCTTCTCCATCCCTTCTCCCCCTTCATTCTGAATTTCACATGTCAAGTAAGAGGGAGGGGGAATAGGCGAGCTCTGGATATTTCTGACGCTGTTTTGGCCTTTTTTGCATGAGCATTTGAGGCTGAATAGCTATTTATTTATTCTCTTCCCTGCCCATCTCCCCACTTCAGTGGAGGGCAAGGGTAGCTAGGGAGCTTTCCCCTTCTTTCCCAGTTCAGACAGTGGCAGGAAAGCTTTACTGGATCCCAGTCTTTCTGACTGGAGGGGGCAGTGGGGAACCCGGCAGAGAGGTGCTTTCTTCTAACGTTTGTTAACAGCTGCATGCCTAACCTAATTCCTCCTCTTCCTCTGTCCCTGTCTCTTTTCATAATGTGGTTATATTTCTCTTTGGATCAGGTATTCTGTACACAGCCCAACTGCTGTGTATAATGACCGAAGGAAAATTGCCAAAAATCAATGTAAGTTTTCTTTTTTTAAACACCCCCCCCAATTTATTTTAAATTATTAGAACCCATAGTTTATGGTTCATTGTCTCGTCTTGTGCTGTCCCGTCCATTAAAAAAAATGTAATGAATGCTAGTTGAGTGAAAATGTCTTTCCTTCATTTCTCTGGGTGAATGCTGCCTGCCTGCCTGCCTGCCTGCATGTATGGGTGTATTTGTGCATCTTTTTGCTTGCACTTCGCTTGTGTGTGCAATGGATTGTGAACAATGCCTCTATATGGAGCAAAAAAAAAAAAAAAAAAAAAAGCACCGGAAAGGCTTTGATTCGATATGTTGCATTTACAGTGTGTCTCTTTTTGTGAGCTGAATTGGGTACCGTATTAATGTGCATCTCCATTAACTGGATATGAATGTAGCTGATGTATTAAAAGCATACTTAAAAACACTGACAGTTGCTGGAACATAGCTGGTAATTCTGCTGAATGACTGATCTAATGGCCTGTTGTATTCAGTAGATTATGGGTTTTATGGTGGTTATTTTTAGCTGTTAAAACTGGAAGGTTATGCTACCTCTTCAATGCCTCATTTTGTTAGATGACCCAAAGCAATGCTTCCATGAGGTGAGGAGGTTGCCCTCACATTCTTACGGTAGGGTGAGTGGGGGGCTGGCTGTGAGAGATGCCTGATGAAATACCCTTCAGTTAGATGACACATGGCATTTAAAAACCAATGCAGATGCCTAAAATATGCTGGTGGCCAGGATCAGTTGAAGTAGATAATGCTGTTTTTTTAGCATTCCTTTCTAAGGAAATGGTGTGCCGTAGTGTGAACTGCAGTGATTTATATGCTCCAGCCTAAAAATAGATGCTCTTAGAAGGAAGACTACTGAGGAAACCAGAAGAGGGCTTGCGCGTCTCATTCGATGCACTGTAGACGGATTTCATGTGACACCTGACTTTCCTTATAGAGGGGGGGGGGGTCGGGAGGGAATAGCATTTTAGAGAACCCGCAGACAACTGGGTTTCTCTTAGCCCTCCTCCTTTTCCATGTTGAGTCCATTGCTTTTAAATCCTCCCATGCTAGCTGTACTGCAACATATATCTCCCCCAACCGATTTCTAAAAATAATACTGCCTTCTGCTTTATTGAGCACCATTATCTCATTCACAGGGCAAGCAAATAGGCCAACAGAGAATCCCTCGTTTCATTGATGACTTGTGTTACGTTGGTGAGCAGGAAAGCTTTATCATTAGAGCAGTGCAACTGCATGTTGGCTCAGGAGTAGGACCAGCTATGCTCAATATGGCTTACTCCTAGGTAGGCATACACAGAATTGCAGCCCAAGAGGCAAGAAAGCTCAATCTATATTAAATACAAGTACTGAGATTTAGGTCGTATTCATGGTTAAGGCACTTGACAAAAATCTGGATTAGTGTTTGTCATTTCTAAGGCTGGGTTTTTGGCTAAGCTGAGCCCCAAGGAGATCTAGCTTCTATATATAAGTTTTTTAAGGCAGCTAACAGTAGATCTGGCCCTTGTGATTTGTATGTGTTTTACTTCTTGGATAACACTTAACTTTTTAAGCTTCCAAAATTCCTTGCAAACTAGAATCAAAGAGCAGTTTCATCTTTATTTGCAAAATTGCAATTAGATTTCAAAAGTTTTCTGACTTGTTTTGGACTGAATGGCTCTCTTTCAAGGGTCGCCTTCAATTTTTTTTAAAAAAAATGAATGGTTCAGCTGTCTGCTGTGAGATGGAAACAAAAGCAAAAAAAGAAGAGTTGTGTATTAATTTAAAGTTTGCATTAATGGAGTTGCTAAAATGAATCTAAGAGCTTTTTCTGTAACTACCTGCACTTTGCTTGGTTTTGTGCAATGGGTGCCATGAATACACTTCTAGATAAATATGGGGTCATATTCACCCGCTCTTACCTTCATGTAAGATCTCTATCCTGTAGTGTGCAGTTGGGCCTAGGCCTAGTATATCATGGTAAAAACAATAATTATCATCACTTTACTACATTCAAGCTAGCCAGCTTCCAGTTGTTCAGAAGGATGTAATGTCTGTTTCCACTGCACTGGTATATAGATATAGCACAGTATCCGATTAAGAACTCAGAATAGACCCTTGGAAATCAATGGCATTAAGTTGGTCATGACTGACAAGTCCATTGATTTCCAAGGGTCTACCCTGAATACAAGGTATCTGGATACAGGCCATGACCATTAATAATAGCATACTGCTGTTATGTCACCATACAGTGTGGAGATTGACAATGTGACATAATGAAAAAGTTAGAGTCTCTGCCTCAAGGAGATTCCAATCTGTATGATGCCAGAAGTAGAATGCGTAAAAAGGGGAAGGGAAGAGTAAGAGGGAACAGATCCAGACAAACTGCAGTTACGTGTAACTTAGGCTTCAGCTGGGTTGTACGCACTGTTTGCATCACAGTTGTTTTCATAAGATGGGTTGTTACTAATGCAGCTCAGCTGACCTTCTTTTTCCACTGCAAATTTGTGCACCATTATTTGGGAATGAATCCTGTTTGAAATCAACGGGATTTACTTCTGAGAAAGCATGAATGGGATTGTTCTGTATGTGTCTGAGCATGTTTGGTTTGGAAGTCTCATGGAAACCAGGCTGATAATTAGGTATCCGGGCTCATCCATTTCTAGTCTTATCTAGGATGCCTCGAATTTAGCCTTCCCTCCTGCTTTTTTAAAGTGGTGTTTCCAGGATATATATATATATATAAACCAAGATCCAGGAAATTTAGGTGCATGAAGTATGTGCAGGGAGCACCTTCCACCACTGAGCAGATATTTTTGGAACATTATTAGTGTGTTTGAATTCAGGGTGTGTTTTTTGCGAAATGTTGTTGACTAGTCAAGAGACTTAGATATTCATTAACATAAAAGGTGGAGCGTCTCAAGAAAAAGCATTAAGCTTTACTGATTCCTGTCTGTAATAGTTTAGGTTCAGTACTCAACCAAAAATATGAGAATGTGTCCTCCAGCTGGGCTCTTTTTTCCTTACTTAAAAGGGGTCAGCCACAGCCCTGTTTTCACTTTAGCTGTAAGGCTACCAAAGCTCTCAGATTAAGCTGCATTTGATCCTGGTCAGTATTTGGGCAGACAAGGACCGAAGAGACTGCTCTGCACAGTGTTGAAAATTTGGGAGGTAGCCTTCCTCTGTCTGAGCTGGTATGAAGAGACTATTCGGGATTAAGGTGAGCAGGACTTCTTAATTCTCATAGCAATGCTTATAACTAAGATTCTCCTTGTTTCAGCATTCCTCTGGATCACAATAAACCCGCTAGAGATTCCTCTGGCATCTGACTTAGGCCAGCAAATGTATTTTCCTACATGTCCTAACAGCGCTGACTTACTGGGGGAAATGCTGTTACTTTGCAAAAATAATAGATAAAAACAAATCACCATAAATTCCGTATGTAACGGAAAGTGTGGGCACTGTCGTTCTGTGCTCATAATTTGATGAACGAGTTTGCTGTTTAATCTTGAACAAACTGTGCTGGTCTCCCCAGAGGTGGATGCTTCTCTGTAGTAGTGAAGAAAGAATTCTGCTTTATATATCTGAGTGTGAAAGGCAGCACCTCATCGGAATATAAGTGTTGTTCTGCTTTTCTCTAGTGTTGTTTAGTCCTTGTTTGGTGCTGTTTTTAAAGGAATTTTTTAAAGAATCCAATGCTCTTTACAATGTTCTTACCCTTCACCTTTATTGTATTGAGGTATTTATTGTAAACGCTTCTGCGGTTCCGTTTGAGGCCCAAAAGATAGTTTATAATTTATTTATAAATATAAATACGTAAATAAAAGACTAGGCTGTATTTGCTGTTATATTTCAGGAAGAGACTAAGAGCAGGCTCTCAATGCTTATCTTTTTAAAATGACATGTTATTCATAGTACATTATTATGCCATTTGTCGCTGACCTGGAAGGCATTTCTCACTGAGCTATGCTTCTGGTAATCTTTCGGATGCTCACTGCTGAACAACGGCAAATCTAGAAATCTCTATTTTTCTGGGTTTTCTGTTGTGATAACTCTGATATATTTACATGGGCATCTTTTTGGTTCCCTGTGGAAGGCAGGTGCCTGCTATTCAATGACTCCTTTCCTTTGGCTCCAAGTCCTTGAATGCACAATGTCCTTTGTTTTGTGGGCCACCTAACAGGCAGCTGTGAAAATGATTCTGATGGTGTCACCAAGACTTCAGGAGAGAATTTGCCTGCTGGAAAGGAATGAGATTAAAACATACACACAACTTCTTTATGAGCAACAATAATAGGGTTATTACAATTGCATGTACTATGCAATGAGCTATCTTAGGCCCAGTATGGGGATCGGAGAGGAATTAGTTTTGGTTTGCATTTTAATACAAACTGACCTAGTTTGCACTTTGCAAACCAAGACATGAAAAACAACACAGCTGTCCTTTGAAATTTGTGCATATCAGAATTTTATGATGCAATTTGTCAATTAAAACAATGTATACAAAATTGCATATATTAGGGAGATCTGTGAGCAGACATGTATATTAGTGGAAGTGGCATTGAAAAATGCATTAGAGGAGAAGGCTTGCAAAAATGTACATAGGCAGAATTGTGTACAAAAGTGTTTATATCAGGAGGAGTGTGCATGAAAATGCACATGAATTTTTGTTTATGATTCCCTCTTCTCCAATCATAAACAGAAGCAGAAAATGGGTAAAGTGAATTTAAGACTGGAAAAATGAGAATCTGAAATTGATAGAGTCTTCCATTCCTAGCCCAGACTCCCTGCTGACTCCCGGCAAACTATGTTTTGTAAATTGGGAGCCAGCCTTGAGACCTTGCACTCTGCACTTCCTTCTTCTCTCTCTCTCTCATAAAACCCCCTTCCCTTTGCTTCTTAGTTTTAATCTCTGGTGTAACACTGCACACTCAAGGTATCCATAGTTAAATTTAACCATGGTTTCTTCTTAATCAGATTTGGCAAACACATGCTTATATATGACTTCAGTCCGTGGTTTCTGAGTAAACCATGGTTTACTTTACCACAATATGCATTAAGTATGGTTTGACTCAGTGCTAATGTATCGCTAAACCACAGTTGACTATGGAAGGGGAAGGAGAATTCATGGTATGGAAGGCGAGAGAAGGATACATTCTTGTTAGTGAGTCTGGAGGGAGCCACATACATGCCCCTAGTTTTATTTGTACATGTTAATTTGTTTTCAGTGGGACATTGGCTTTAGGACTGAACAAGAATGCTAGATACAAAGTGGAGCTGGCTCAGGGCTCTGTTGCCACTAATGTGACATACAAATTCAAGAAATAAATCGCTTGTCACCCCAGATTTTTAAATTTCTTTTTAAGGTATGCTGCTAAGCAGCTACACTTGTATTCTGAGCTACGCACACAGAAATGGTTTTGACATATCAAGTGCCCCTGCTATGTGAACAAGATTGAAGATTTGCTCCTAAGAGGATTATTTCAATAATTCTTATAGACTAGATTTTTCCATGTTAATTTTTCTGGGCTTTGTCTGATTTGGTCCCACCAATCAGTATTTATTTGCCAAGCAATATTTAGATGCCTGTGTTTTTTACAATTGTTACTGTTCTAATATGGGGGTGGTAATGATGATGAAGATGATGACGATGATGAATTATTTGATGCCTGCAATTATGCAGCTCGGACAGTCTGTGGTTCATGCCGCACAAGCAAAGCATTTCAAGGCAGCACTCAGGGCTAAGCCCCAGAGCGTAGCCACAAATTTGCTGGGGCTACAGTGTTGCTCCGATCACAGCTGTTGCTCTGTGCTTCCTCTTCACATATCAGAAGTTTGGGGCAGTCTGAAGCATTCTTGGTTGCACACCCTTTCTCTTTCTAGGGAGCCCCTTTACCAAAGTCCGCACACAGCCTTCGCAAAAGAGCGAGATAAATAATCATTGAGCCATTAATAGCTACAGTATTGACCCTTCCCTTTGCAGTTAGCAGTGATAACTTATGAGTAAATGCAAGTTATTATTCTGTCTTCATTGCGTTTTCTGGTCCTCAAAATGCATGAGGAAAGTGGAGATTCATGCTGAATCTAGTGTAGTTTGATTCACATTGCAAGGGTTGCGGCCAGTGCTTTTTTTCCAGGGGGGACGCATGGGGACGCATACCCCTAAACATTTTGTGAATCTAAGTTTGGCCTCATTGAGGGACAGTATTTCAATATGAGTAGGAAAATGAGAGTACCTATATATATATCTATATATGTATGCAGGTTTTGGTGTCCTCGGGTGTCTTCCCGTGTAAAAGTTGGGGTGTCTAGGCGACGTTTCGACGAGGTCTCACTCGTCATCTTCAGGCTGGTGCTTTCGGCTTCTTGTTACTGGAACAGAGCGGGATCTCAGTGTTTGAGTTCCTATAAATACTGTAGAGGGGTGTGGTGATTAGCCTCAAAAGTTCTGGGCAGAGGGGAAGTTCCCAGGCTAGTGTTCTTTTCTTCTTTTGTTCCTTAATTACTTGAGGGATATCTTGAGTGATTTCTTGAGGGATATTCTGAGTACCACTTAGGTGGGTCATTAGGTGTGGATTAGTTGCTAAAGCCTTCGTGTCTTGACCTCTTGAATTTGTGAAGAGTTTTTCTGGGAAGATGGCTGTACTGCACTTAGTTGTGCTCTGGCTTGGCTTCGTGTATAGGGGCGAGCTGTGGTTTTGTGCCCTGTGCCAGCCAGATCTGTGTAGGGATTGCAGGGGGGTGCAGCATCCGGAGGTGCCACTATGGTTTGGTTACTGGATGGTGTCTGTAATTTATCTGTGGAGAGGGTCTGGGTTTGGGTCTGGTGTGGTTGATTGGTGGTGGCGTTCTGTGTGCCTCTGGATCTGGTGTCGGTTTTTGTGGGGAGGGCTAATTTCCAGATGTCTGGCAGGCGGGACGTGTCGTCACGCTTGTTCATGTTGTGAGGGTGTTTCTCTATCTCAATGGCTTCCATGATTATTCTCTTGTGGTGATGTTCCATGTTAAAGAGCAATTTGGAATCTGCAAAATTAATTTCGTGTCCTGTTTCTTTCATGTGTTGGAAAAGAGAGGAAGATTTTTCTTCTTTTTTGACGGCATTCTTGTGTTCTGCGATACGTGCATTTATTCGTCTGTTTGTTTGTCCAATGTACGTGGCTGGGCAGACTTTGCAGGGTATTTCATAGACCCCTTGGTTTTCCAACTGGATTTTATCTTTGGGGTTTCTGAGGATATTGGCTATTTTTTGGTTGGTGCAAAAGGCTGTTTTGATATTGTGTTTATGGAGGATTTTGCTAATTTTATCTGTAGTGCCCTTGATATAAGGAAGGAGGGCCATGCCATTGTTTTCTTCTGTGTCTTGGTTTTTGGGGGGTGTTTCTTTTTGGATTAGCTTCGTAACCCTGTTTTGCTGGTATCCATTGGCGATTAACACATTTGAGAGATTCTGTAACTCAGTTGTCAAGTGGTCTTTGTCAGCCAGGCGTTTGGTTCTGGAGATGAGGGTCTTGGCTACGGAGTTTATTTGTGCAGGGTGGTGGTGTGATAGAGCATGTAAGTAGCGGTTGGTGTGTGTTTTTTTCCGGTAGATAGTGTGTCCTAGGGAGCCATCAGGTTTTTTGTAGATTAGGACGTCAAGGAAGGGAAGCTGGTTGTTGGCTTCTATTTCCATAGTGAATTGTATTTTGGGGTGTAGGCTGTTGAGATGTGTGAGGAAGCTCAGATATGTTGACGACACCTTTGTAATTTGGCCACACGGGAAAGAAAAACTAGATAGCTTCCTCACACATCTCAACAGCCTACACCCCAAAATACAATTCACTATGGAAATAGAAGCCAACAACCAGCTTCCCTTCCTTGACGTCCTAATCTACAAAAAACCTGATGGCTCCCTAGGACACACTATCTACCGGAAAAAAACACACACCAACCGCTACTTACATGCTCTATCACACCACCACCCTGCACAAATAAACTCCGTAGCCAAGACCCTCATCTCCAGAACCAAACGCCTGGCTGACAAAGACCACTTGACAACTGAGTTACAGAATCTCTCAAATGTGTTAATCGCCAATGGATACCAGCAAAACAGGGTTACGAAGCTAATCCAAAAAGAAACACCCCCCAAAAACCAAGACACAGAAGAAAACAATGGCATGGCCCTCCTTCCTTATATCAAGGGCACTACAGATAAAATTAGCAAAATCCTCCATAAACACAATATCAAAACAGCCTTTTGCACCAACCAAAAAATAGCCAATATCCTCAGAAACCCCAAAGATAAAATCCAGTTGGAAAACCAAGGGGTCTATGAAATACCCTGCAAAGTCTGCCCAGCCACGTACATTGGACAAACAAACAGACGAATAAATGCACGTATCGCAGAACACAAGAATGCCGTCAAAAAAGAAGAAAAATCTTCCTCTCTTTTCCAACACATGAAAGAAACAGGACACGAAATTAATTTTGCAGATTCCAAATTGCTCTTTAACATGGAACATCACCACAAGAGAATAATCATGGAAGCCATTGAGATAGAGAAACACCCTCACAACATGAACAAGCGTGACGACACGTCCCGCCTGCCAGACATCTGGAAATTAGCCCTCCCCACAAAAACCGACACCAGATCCAGAGGCACACAGAACGCCACCACCAATCAACCACACCAGACCCAAACCCAGACCCTCTCCACAGATAAATTACAGACACCATCCAGTAACCAAACCATAGTGGCACCTCCGGATGCTGCACCCCCCTGCAATCCCTACACAGATCTGGCTGGCACAGGGCACAAAACCACAGCTCGCCCCTATACACGAAGCCAAGCCAGAGCACAACTAAGTGCAGTACAGCCATCTTCCCAGAAAAACTCTTCACAAATTCAAGAGGTCAAGACACGAAGGCTTTAGCAACTAATCCACACCTAATGACCCACCTAAGTGGTACTCAGAATATCCCTCAAGAAATCACTCAAGATATCCCTCAAGTAATTAAGGAACAAAAGAAGAAAAGAACACTAGCCTGGGAACTTCCCCTCTGCCCAGAACTTTTGAGGCTAATCACCACACCCCTCTACAGTATTTATAGGAACTCAAACACTGAGATCCCGCTCTGTTCCAGTAACAAGAAGCCGAAAGCACCAGCCTGAAGATGACGAGTGAGACCTCGTCGAAACGTCGCCTAGACACCCCAACTTTTACACGGGAAGACACCCGAGGACACCAAAACCTGCATTCCTGTACCCGTGAAAATCTACGAAAACTATATATGTATGTATATATATGAAAAAAGCACCAGTTGTGGCTATCAGATGCTCTGATAGATTGGTTAAGAGTGTGGGCTGTGAGCCAGGAATTCCTTGGTTCAAGTCCTCTCCTGAGCCATGAAATTGACAAGAGGCCTGAGGCAGGCAGATGCTTTTCCATCCCCACTTTTGCAACAAGGGGATAGTATCACCTACCTTAATGTGTTGTTGTTAGTGTTTCTGTCAGTGTCTGACAAGTTCTTTCCGGGCACTTCAGAACAGCTCTAAATCAGGAATGGGGAGTACTTTTTAAGCTGAGGGATTCATTAACCAGTAACAAGTTATTGAGTGGAGCCAGATCCAAACATGGATAGGGCTAGATAAACATCTCTACACATGCACACGCCACACACACACTCTCCATTCAAACTGAAGCATATATTGAACTCTTACTAACTCCACTAAAATTGTGCCTTCAATTTTCTCCATAGACAATTTAAAAAACCAATGTTTGTAAAAAAAGAGAGAAAGAAACAAGCTCTCCAACATTCTTTATGTGTTCTGAATGTGCAGAAGGCAAAAATAACTCACAAATTCCAGAAGAAGTATGCAAAATAAGGTGCGCAGCTCAACTGCCTTACAGCTATTAAAGCCTCAACCTTCAAATGCAATTGCACCCTAAAAATTCCATTCATGCAGTTGCAAAATTCATGGACAACATTTGCATTTTTGCAAGGAACATAATTCTACCTGTCTCTGCTAAGACATTTCCCCTCTGCTTTGATTTTCTAGCAGATGAAGGAGCAGCAGTTGCTCTTTTTGCACAACATTAAAGTCCTTGCTGAACAGCTGTTGAGTGGGAGGAGACCAAGAGGGCCTGATGAAATCTGGCCATGCAGTGGGAGTTCCCTATCCCTGGTTTAAATATAAATATTAGGTGTGAGCATTTTTGCAAGCATATTTACTTATTTACATAGCACCATCAGTGTGCATAGCACTTTACTGAGTACAATAGGATAGGTCTCTGCCCTGATGAACTTGCAAGGAAAGGAATTGAATGCACACGGCAGTTATATTGATTGATTGATTGATATTTATTACGGCCATTGGCCCGTCACACGACAATTTCCCATACCAACATATATATACTTAAACCTCCAAAACTAAAACAGCCAAACCTTACAAAAAAACAAGACAAGAACCAAAGCAAAACAAAAACAAAAGATCAACATCACACACGGCAGTTATATGTGCTTAGGGTTAGCTGCAGTAGGACTTGGAACAAGGAAGTTATACCAAAGTTGGGTTTGGGGAATGTTCTGAAGGAACACAATCAGGCAGGTGATCTGAAAGACAGTTCCAAAAGAAGCAGCTTGTCATGCAAGTCAGAGCCACACTCCTCCCAACAACTGGGTCACTTCTGCTTACGAGGAGAGGGGGGGAGGTGGTGAGGATTTGTGGTGCAAATCATAGAATCATAGAACTATAGATTTGGAAGGGACCCTAAGGGTCATCTGGTCCAACCCCCTGCAATGCAGGGATCACAGCTAAAGAATCTGGCACTCTTGCCAATACATTGCACCAGCTAGCATGCAATGCTCCTCCTCCCAGTAAACAACAGCAACCCACCTGCCAAGTAGCTTAACGTAGCAACTCTGCCCTACCCAGCGAGTTGTTTCTGAGTTCCAAATGAATAGGGGCAGCAAGGAAGAAAAGTCTTTGGAGGAAGCAAACTTTGAAATGAGAAAATATATTGGAGGAAAATCTGCATTTGAATTAGAAAGATATTGCCCCCAATCCAACAAAGGAGAGATTTTCAAGCAGCAGGTTTTGCCACATGGTGCTGGGGTGGGATGAGATCTGCTTCTGCCTTGCAGTGCTCCTTGAAGTCCCATTGAACTGGCTGTATATCTGGGTGCACATTCTAGTCCAAATGCAGGTCACTGATTGTTGCATGTATGACTAATAGAAGCCTTGATCCATGCCATTAACTTCTGGAAACTTCTTGGCCTGTTATTAGTGATAGTGTTGTTGTTGTTAATGGCAACCATGATTTCATACCCGCTAGGTGCTTTGAAAATGCCGGGACCGTCCCTGAAAACCCTCTAGCCACCACAGCTTCTCACAGTGTCACTGGTCTCAAATTCCCAAGGGACCTTCCCTTCAGTAAAGCATTTCAGTCTGTTACCAGAAGTTCATATCTGTGTGTACCTCAAACACATTTCTTAGATCTATGCCTCCCTCTTCCCCCCACCCACTCAATAAATCTCACTTCCGGTTGGAGGAGAGGGACGTGTAAACAGCATATAACTTTGCATTGGGGCTTGCAAGCCTCAATTATCTTGAGTCCTTTCCCTTTCCATGTGCTATTAAAAAATATTTGTGCTCCAGCTGCAAACCTTTTCAAATATGCGTAAGTTTTGGTTTTTTAAAAAGAGACTGGTTACTTGTCCTTCTGCTTCTGTTTTGTGAGATGGGCACGCAGCTGGTATGCACATTGTTTTTTTCTATGGGCAGGTCCCCCTCCCCCTGCGTGTGGTGCAAGATAAAATGTACAAATAAAAACAGGAAGGGAATTTGGTGCACCTTTTAACTTTTCATAACTCTATGCCCATGTTTCCCAAACTTGGGTCTCCAGCTATTGCTGGATTACAACTTGCATCATCTGTAGCCAGCAGCACCAGTGATCAGGGATGATAGTAACTGTAGTCCAAAAACAGCTGTAGACCCAAGTTTGGGAAACCCTGCTCAATGCTGTGAGTTCCTACCAACATCTTTGCGCGAGGTGCCCCATTTGGTCAAGTTGGGGAGCAGTAGCAGCAGCAGCAAGGGGAGGAAGCAAAACACATGCCACAGCTGCATACTGATGTAGAATAGGATGTCCCTATTTTCATCTGAGGAATGTTGGAGGGTATGTGGGAAATAGTGATGGGGCACTTTAAAAAGCCTTGGTGGCTCAGACCGAAAATCAGTTCTAGCCCAATGTTCTGTTTCCACATGTGGCCAGATGCCTTTGAGAAACCCACAACCAGGAAAGGAAAGATGGCCTTACCTCTTTTATATCCACTAGGTCACTGTGTACTATAGGAGAGCTACACCTGCAAATTACAAAGATTATCTGAAGCCTGCTTTACAGTAACTTGGACCAGGACTATTAGTGTAGGTGCCACATTCTGTGGAATAGCATTCCTGTTGAGATATGACAAGTGCCCCTAACTGCAGTTTCTGGAAACAGCTGGAGATATTTCCGTTCCAAAAAGGTTTTCCTGGTATATGAATAGGTCTCTACCGTGGGTGTCTTCTGTATACAGTGGTACCTTGGGTTAAGAACTTAATTCGTTCTGGAGGTCTGTTCTTAACCTGAAACTGTTCTTAACCTGAGGTACCACTTTAGCTAATGGGGCCTGCCGCACCGCCACCACATGATTTCTGTTCTTATCCTGAAGCAAAGTTCTTAATCTGAGGTACTATTTCTGGGTTAGCGGAGTCTGTAACCTGAAGCACCAATGTATTGTTCTTAAAATTAACGGACATTATCTTTAAAAAAAAGAAAAGTTGCTCATCCCCTTACTCCTGACCTTTTCAGGTTTGGCATGAATGTTTGAAGCAGAATTGTGTGCTTGACTGGCTTGAAAGCCTCTTTGAAACCAGGAACTCTGCTTTGATTCACCCAGGAAGGTAGAACTGGTTGGCCCCCTCTAACACATGCATATTTTGCCATTTTTGTATATAGATGGTTTCTTGGTACAGTGGTACCTCGGTACAGAGGTACGATTTCTGGGTTAGCAGAGTCTGTAACCTGGAGTGTCTGTAACCTGAAGCGTCTGTAACCCGAGGTACCACTGTAGTTGTTAGGGGGGTTTTGTTTCATGTTTGTTGCCACTTGCTCTGGAATTTATTTTCGAATGAAAAGCAGAACACAAATTATAAATAAGGAAATAAAGCTTTTAAGAAAGTGTTTTGGGAAAGGGCAGAGCCTGTGTTGTGTGTTTGGGAGACCCTTGATGTCTCCCTTCAGAATGTGATCTCAGATAGCAGAAGCAAAAAATGTCCCCCAAGCAGACAGTACTGGGCTAGGTGGTTTGACTCGGCATAAGGTAACTTCCTATGAATCAGTGGTTATGATTCAAGGGCTGGACACATGCTTTGCATGCAGAATGTCACATTGTCGGTGGTGTAGTGCTGGGGGGGGGCACAGAGGCGATTGCTCCAGGCGCAATGCTGCTTCTCCATGTGAACCAGGAAGCCTCCTCTCCAGAAAAATCCAGTTCTTATCTCTGTGGCTGTGATCTCCTGGGTGACTCAGACGCTGTGAGGCAGTTGAATGTACATGCATGCTCCATTTCCTACCTTCTGCATAGCCCCCGGCACTGGCAACCCATGCTATGTCACTGCACATGGTTAAAGTTGTTGTTTCTCCAGCCAAGAGGATCTTGGGTAGCAGACAGGACTTGGATGAGCCAGAGTAGATGGTTCAGGAGTAGATCAGGGCTGGGGAACCCATGGCCCTCCAGGCATTGTTGGGTTCACAACTCCCATGAACCCCAACCAGCAAAGGCAGTAGTCAGAGAGGAGTTTTAAAAGACCATCAGCATCTGGTTCCCTATCTCTGGGGTAGGGCAAGCAGCAAGCAGTGGTGGGGCAAGTAGAGTAGCAGCAAGTTATACCCATAGTGTAATTTGTTAGTTCTTCAAACTATTTTTATGCTTCCCCTTAACGAAAATGATCTGATAATTAATGTCAAATGACGCAGGTGGCGCTGTGGGTTAAACCACAGAGCCTAGGACTTGCCGATCAGAAGGTCGGCAGTTCAAATCCCCGCAATGGGGAGAATTCCCATTGCTCGGTCCCTGCTCCTGCCAACCTAGCAGTTTGAAAGCACGTCAAAGTGCAAGTAGATAAATAGGTACCGCTCTGGCGGGAAGGTAAACGGTGTTTCCGTGCGCTGCTCTGGTTCGCCAGAAGCAGCTTAGTCATGCTGGCCACATGACCTGGAAGCTGTACGCCGGCTCCCTCGGCCAATAAAGTGAGATGAGTGTCGCAACCCCAGAGTCGGTCACGACTGGACCTAATGGTCAGGGGTCCCCTTACTTTTACAATATATACATTTACTATGTGAGAAACATCTCAGTAACTAGTCAGTAGTGATCAAAGGCACATTTGCTCTCCTGACTTTCCAACGCAGAGGGTCACTGGGACTTAACAAGAGGGAGAGGTGACAGCCACGGCGTAGCGGAGTTTAGCCCAGTGTGGTGCATGGCAACCGCTACTGGAATTGGTTCATTCCAGGCATTGTACAAACCAACTTAAGTGTATCCAAGATACTGATGGTAAAACAGATTTCATTTGCAGGGTGAGGGGGGATATGTCTTGTGCTTTATACAAAGTAATTGCTTTAGGTTGCTGCGGTCATAAAGACAGGAAAGTTGACATACGTTGATGCCCTTTGTATAGTGTCTCTTGTTGATACTGTATGCTTCTCCCACCATTGGGGGGAAATGCCAAGCTCCATAGGGCAAAATTCAGAAAGAAATGCTTCTGATCAAACCTCATTGAAATGAATAGGTGCTGCGCAAGAGTTCTTGGATTGTTCTTGCACAGTTCCCATTCAGTTCAACAGGCCTTTTGCTAGGGAACTTTTCCTCCAGATGGTCCCCTTAGGCTCCTGCATATAGTTTGTTTGCTTTTTCAGATGATAACTATTCCAAAATCTTGCATGTATGTCAATTATGAGAAGAATGCATTCATCCTTCACTTGTTTACGGGTGTCTTTTGATTGGCAGCAGACTCTCAAGAGTCCTTGTGAAATCTCCCTTTTGGTCACAACTCCTTTACAGTGATCAAATAATCATACTTGACAAATAATCATACTTGTAGAATAGAAACACAGTAGTTTACTCAAATGTGGGGAACACAATACTTTATATATATTTTCTGTTTCTCTTAAAAGAATAAATGGTCATGTGAAACTGACAGATAAATGCCTTACGGATCAATCAGCAGCCGTAGTCCAAAAAATGCAATTACAAAGCTTATTTTATGTGCTATAATCATAGCTGTCAACGTTTCCCATTTTTAAAGGGAAATTCCCTTATTCCAAATAGGATCCCTTGCAAGAAAAGGGAAAAGTTGACAGCTATGGTTATAATGCACATTTGTAATCCTGGTGAATGGTGTTTTTTTTGAAACTTGATACGTTATATTATGAGAAAAAGATAAATAAATCTGAATAACATGTTACTATTTTGTGGAAACTGCTTATTTTAGGATGTTGTGTATTATTAGAGTTTTTATACTTACTTTGTTTTTAGACATAATTGGCCTAGTACAAACCTCATTTTCTAAAAGTTGCTTTGGTGCATTGTGTGTGTGTGTGTGTGTGTGTGTGTGTGAGAGAGAGAGAGAGAGAAGTGGGGATATTAACCCCCCCAAAGTTATTATTTTACCCTGAACATGTTTGCAGGTGATCATTGAGTATAGGCCTCCTAAAAATAACAAAGAGCATATGTTGTGTCACAGTTATTTCTATATTCTAGGGCAGGCATCTTCAACTTTTTTTCAGACCCAAGACCCACTTTTAACTGGAATATGCATTTTGTGACCCATTTGTTTATCTTAATTTCATAAACAGTGAAACAGAGAAAAAGTGAAACTGACAAATTCCTCTCTTCCTATTCTGGAAAGGGTATGGTCTCTTCAGTTATCCAAATGATAATATCCTGTGCTTGAGGAAAGGCTGGGCTGCTTCCTTCCAATCATATTTCAATCTGCTTCAACATATCCAGGGCCTCCATCATCATTTCCTATCCTGCTGAGAATTCAACGCAGTTTATGAGCTCCTGTTGGGACAATGTTGACCAAGAGGCAATAAAAAGGAAAAAGGTTTAGAATGATTTATGGGTTGGGAACAGCAACCTTCCCCTTGGTTGAGGCAAAGGCTCTTTTTTGGCCCTTTGCCCCTGATTTTCTGGAAGGCTGTCTCCCCAGCTCCATCAGCCTCTGTGAAGCACAGGTATATCATTTCCATAGTTTTGAGCAGAGGGTTGCATTTTCTTAATGGGGAAGAGACAACTGGTAGTTAGATTATGTCCACCCCTCTTCCCTTTTGGATAAAAAAGGAAGAAGAAAGAGAAGATGCTGCAACCTTGCTGGGAGGAAAAATAGTTTTTTGGTCTTGATTTCTCTCTAGACTATATTTGCACTAGCCTGCCATTGTGCTGGTTTCATTGACTGTTTCCCAATGGAAACAGGTAGGAGAAGAAGTAGAAGTTGGAAAGGGTGCTTTGTGGTTGCATGGAGTGGGAAAGGAAAGCTGCAGAAAGCGAATTTGTGGGGAGTGATGGCGGGGAGCTGGCAAGCAGGATGGCTGATCCCCCCTTTAGTACACCTAAATGCATGCTGTATATCTAGAAATAATTGTTTGTTTATTAGCTGTTGCATTTATATCCCACATTTCCTCCAAGGAGCTCAAGGTGGGGTACATAGTTCTGCCCCATAACATTTTATGCTTGCATCAACTGTGAGGTAGTTCTGGGTGAGAGACAATGACTGGCCCAGGGAGCTTCATTACTATTATGTTTTACCATAATAACCACTGCACCACACTGTCAAGTGCAAGAGTAATGACCAACCTGAGAGATGATTTGAGCCAAGGAATGGGTTTCTCAAGGGTTAATCAGAACCTGTTGGTACTGAACCATTCCAGCACATTGGAACCTTGAGATTCTCTAGCCCTCCTTGAACCAGAGGTTACAGGAAGTAGCTATGTTATGCCTAAAAGTGAAGACCCATGGCTAACAACACACCCCTCAGTGAATTTGTCTAATCCCCCTCCAAAGCTACCTGTGCCAGTGATCATTAGCTCACCTTTCGTTAGCAGGATCTTTCAAGCAGATTCCAAAACCTCTTTGACTGGTGGGACAAAAGAAAAACCTGTGTGTGCCATAGAAAGTGAAGCCTCTTTTTGGTCCCTTCTGACTCTCTAAAATATAATTGCCTGTCTCCAACCTAATGAGGAGTGCCTGAGATAGTGTTTAATACCACGTTTTAATAGAACAGTTTCATTATCGTCACCATCCTTAACCTGGAGGATTTTCTTTGTCTTCCCAGGCATGAAGAGAAACTTTTCTCGGTGCAACCCAACTGCCCCATGCTATAGAGAAGGGAAGGGCAGACTTTTGGCTTGAAAGATCCGTTATTTCTTTTTTTTTTACTAGAACCCAGAGATTCACCAGCATTAAAGATTTCTGAGCCCAGGAATTTGTTTTGAGTATCAGAACTGGACTGAATAGATAAAACCCACTCCATGTTTTCCCCAAGCAATATAATTTAGGAGTTCTTTCATTGCTGTCATCTCAAATAAACAGGGGACAGAAATACTTGCTAATCTACTTCAGATCACTCAGGTATCCACTAGTAGATCCCAGTCTACATTTTGCTTATCCCTGTTTAGGGATGAGCTTTCAATTTTGCTTTCTCTAAATTTCTCATTTTCCCAACATTAAGCCACACTTAAAAAAAAAAGATTTGCCACACTTTCGTAGCAATTTGAAACTTAAAAAAACTCCTTGTAAAAATTCATCACAATTTCTCCCAGTAAACACATTTTTTTTAATATGCAGTTCTGACTAGAAATCCAAATTTGGGCAAGCAATCTTTCCTAATAAAATGCAATTTTTGTATGCTATTTTCACTAATGTATGCTCTTCCCCCTAATATATGCATTTTTGTATACATCGGGTGGTTGGAGAACTGCATTGCAAAATACAAAGTGTGTATTTCAGGCGATAGCTGTGTTTTGACTTTCATATTGGTTCAGAAAGTGTGAAGTGGGGAGTTTCTCATGAAAATGCAAAAAACACTGAATCCCCCCACCCACGCCCTGCATTCCAGCGCCTGCTATGGACCATGTGTTTGTGGCACGTGTGTGATTTTCTGACTGCATTGTCCATAGCACACAGTCTGATAAATGAAGGAAGAGTATCTTATGTAATGCCTTGAAAGGAATAACCCAATGCTGCTGAGACCAGCCTTCCTCTGCAGGCAGCCTCTGTTAGCATCAGCGAACCATTGGGGTGTGCAGTTCTGCCAACTGGCCTTGTTTTCTTCTCTTCCGTCAGACATCACCTTTGTTGCATTCTGCCTTACCCCAAGCAAAAAAATGGGGGGGGGGGAGTGCGGGGAAGCAAGAGCGTGAAAACTTAAAGAGGGTGGCTTTTTCTGTCCTTCCCATGTTACGTGCAAGAACATGCTTCGTGTGGGTGGGTGGAGCTCAGGGGAGGGGAGTGAGAACTTCCTCCCCACTCTCTTAAAAAAAATAATCACACAGTTTCTTCTAGAAATAAATGCAATGCCCTTTCTTCTGCCTTCCCACACACTATCGCCCACTCATCCGCCTACGTACAAAATAAATTGTAATCAAGAGCTACTTTTAGGGCTGATCTGTAGCGCCTCTGTGCTCTTTCAGTGCACCGATTTTAGACTCCTTTGTCTCTCCCACCAGCTCCTGCTGGGTACACGCCTGTGATTGCTGTATATATTAATGGTAAATTAGGAACTCCATCTGAGTTTTGTTATTAATTAGCACTGAAGCTTTACAAGCCAGGTCAACAGGGTTTCACGCTGCTGTCGTTTACATACTGTGTCCGATCATTTGCAGCAGATAGGCAGTTCCCTTCTTGTTTGGGTAAGCTCTGTGGTTTGGGGGGCTCACTCCACTGACAGCGCCTGCTGAGCAATCTGTTAGTCTTTGCATAGCACCGATGCTTGGTGGATTGTGCCCTTGGGTGAGCTGTGTATATAACAAGGGACAGTGCTTGCCAAGGAAGAAACTATGAATGGTCTAGATTTGGATGGAGTTGAGGAGGGCCGCCAATTCCTAAACGCTTGCAGACAACTGTGTTTGGCTGCTGTAGTAGTATCTTAGTGGTTTCCTAAAGCTAAAGGCGACAGAATCAGGAGGAGATCAGACATCATGTTGAAAATGAGCATTTAAGCAAGGCTGTTGAAAGACAAAAAAAAAATGCCATTCTAAGCAATTCTTCAAAATTGGTTCCCGAGGGTCAAGCTGAAACTACCTGCCTTTGCTTTCGTCTTCTGAAATCTGCCTTCTGTGTTCCGTGACTTTTGGCACCTATGGCAAATAGATTTGTATCTCCCCCCACCCCCATCATTTTTAGTGGCACCTCTCTCCTTGGTAAATCCTACTGGCCTCAGCTTCATTGGCTGTCGCTGCATTCAAGTCTGGTCAGCTACGATGGCCCACATGGTTTTTGTCAGTGACATTACGGCGTCACATCTAACTGAGTGGCATCACAGGGACCCAGATACAAAATCATGCAGGTAGCCACAGCCTGGGAAAAAGTTCTGAAAAGGGCATCTAAAATGATCAGGGGGCTGGAGCAATGTCCCTATAAGGAAAAGTTGCATTGTTGGGGGCTTTTTAATGATGCCCTCAAAAAGAGGCTCTCCAATAAAAGGCAGTACTTCTTCATGCAGCACATAGTTAAACTGTGGGATTTTCTTCCCCAGGAGGCTGGGATGACCATGAGTGGTCTGCTAGTACAGGGCAGCTTCCTTGTTTCCCAGAAGAGCAAGGAGTAGAATTGTTTGCCTTCTCCCTGCACCTTATTATTTTGGCAGTGACTTGTGCAGCCCTCAATCCACTTTACTCTAAAGTAAATCAATAGAAGACAGGGTGAGAACACTGAAGGTAAATAAAGAAGTGCTTTAGAGGTTTTCAGCTCTTCATCCATTTAGTTCCATGTCTTGGTCTCCTCTTCTGACTTCTCTGATGTTATGGCAGGAACAAATCTATCCAGGATGGCTTAATATGTGCATTTCCTCTGTACAAATATCAGATTATAGAAAATAGTACCATGGACACACGTGGGGCATTAAACATCACTAATCTTTATTTATTTTCGTTTAAAGTACAGCTCAGCCTTTATTTCTCTGTATATTTGTTATTTTAAAATTTCATGATTATATTTAAAAGAAAACATGTGGAACATCTTCTGTGGAATCTCTAAAAATTATATCTAGCATTCAGCTAGTCTGTAGATAAACGAGTGCAGTAAATGTTGCAGAAGTTTGATCTTGCTTTAATCATCATGAAAAGCATTATTGAATTGGGCTTCAGGTACTTTAAGGTGAAGCTCTTTGATCATTGGCAGGCAGTGGAAACATAAGGCTACAACACACACAATTGTCCGGCCCTAAGGTCCATAGAATTACGTGGTATTTACTTAGGAGTAAACTTCCTCAGGCTGCTCTGTGTCGCTCCATCCCTTATGTGGGACGAAGCCCCCATTGAACTCATCAGTGGAGAAGTTCAGTGGTAAAACATCTGTCTCAGGTCCAATCCCTGATGTCTCCAGATAGGGCAGCTTCCTATTACCATAATGGCAATCACATCTGAATGAACATGTGCAGATTGCACATTAATTAATTAATTTACAAGTCACCCTAGGCAGCATGTAGAATATTCATTTTATCCTCACAACTGTGTGAGGTAGGTTAGGCTAAGTGATAATAGCTTCGTGTGTTCAGACCCAGAAACCTCCCCCCTAAATAAATTCAGACAAGACTCAAATTTTGGTTGGGTTTTTGGCAGAATTTAGGCCACAACTTTATTGATTACAGAAAATGATTGGTTGCATAGGCTCTGGTTCGACTAGCTCCCTGCCATGCAGGTAGCGCTGACCCAGGATTCCAGAATAGGTCAGCCAAGGGTGAACACCTGGATGAGCGGAAAGCCGGAAACATGCTAACTCCGCCACCCAAATGTCCTTTATTATATTCCCAACAAATAAGGTGCCTTCCTGGCTTCTTAACCTCTTGCTTGGATTTTGCTTGCTCAGTGGACTTGCTCTCAAAATTCGGAGAGACATTAGTAGTCCACACATCAAGGTATTTTCGAACCCATTAAGCAGAAGGGATCCTGGCGGCACAATGTCTAAAACTCTCATCGTAGCCTATAGCTGCCACCTGACCAGCCAATGCAAAAGCCTTATGCACCAATGATTGGTAAATCCACAGGTGCAGACTTTTTTGGGGATATACTCCTGCAAATACCTGAAAGGCATCAAGCCATTTCTCAAAAGACCTCTCTACCTTAAGGGAGCTGGCCTTTCCCTTCCCTGACACCACCTGCTTGTCCTTATCTGGACATTCCTCAGGTGGACATTCCTTCATGGCTAAGCAGAGACTTGAACCCAAGTTGGCCACAGCTTGGTTTTGCAAGCTTTTTCAGGAAAATTTCTGGCCCTTGGATGAGCAGGGCTTTTTGGCCTTTATTTTCCATCATGCCATGCAGAACCAGTATTGCATAATGGCTAGAGCATGGGTAGGCAAACTAAGGCCCGGGGTCCGGATCCAGCCCAATTGCCTTCTAAATCTGGCCTGCGGGCAGTCCAGGAATCAGCATGTTTTTACATGAGTAGAATGTGTTCTTTTATTTAAAATGCATCTCTGGGTTATTTGTGGAACCTGCCTGGTGTTTTTACATGAGTAGAATGTGTGCTTTTATTTAAAATGCATCTCTGGGTTATTTGTGGGGCATAGGAATTAGTTCTTCTTTTTCTCAAAATATAGTCAAGCCCCCCACAAGGTCTGAGGGACAGTGGGCTGGCCCCCTGCTGAAAAAGATTGCTGACCCCTGGGCTAGAGTGTCAGACTAGGACCTGGGAGACCAGGGTTCAAATCCCCACTCAGTCTGGAAGCTCATTGGATGACCTTGGTCCAGTTGCTATCCCTCAGCCTCACTTACCTCACAGGGTTATTATGAGGAGAACCATGCATGCTGCTTTGAGATTCTTTGGAGAAAAGACAGGACACAAAGTGTAGTAAATAAGTAAATTCAACAGGTGATTTCCTCAGTAGTGAGTTCACATTCAGAGTGGCCAGAGCTGTTCAATTCATACAGCTCTTTACGGCATAGGGCTTCACTGTAAAGACAAGGAGACAGGAAGAAACTCAGAATGGGCACCTCAGACTAATTCCAGTGTGTATCACTTTCTCATGTGTTCACCCATTTCCATTTGTTCCATCTCAGTTCTGCACCACACTTCTGTGGCTTTAAAAAATGTGCATGAAAACCCAAGGTTATGTTCTGTTCTGGCTTAATTTTGATCCCATGGCCGTCTTAACCATACACGTTACTGGCGTGGGGAGCCAGGGCACCTGGCCGAGAGTCCGATGCCGAGATTTGGAGTACGGGGAAGAGCCCGTCGGAGCGCCACAGGCTGTTCTGCTACGGGTGGGCGGCTCTGCTCGAGTTTGGGGCGGGGGTGAGCGAGGCACCGAGGTGGCCAGCCAGCTCTGTCCTGTGCGCCTGGGAGGGGGAGGGCGGGGGGGGGGAGAGGCAGTGGTAGGACTCTAGCCTTTTAAATACGTAAAGCAGCAAAGGGCAGGACTTAGCCTGGTGCTGATTTAACAGGAGGGGGGTGGAGATGCCCAGTGGAGCATCCAGTTGGTCAGGGCGAGGGAAGGACCAGGAGAATCCCACTCTGATCAACAGGCGGTGGGGTGGGGCTTGAGCAGAATGGTGGCAGCCGTGGCTGCAGCGGCGGCTCTGGACTGAGGCTTACACCCGTCTCCCTCCGCCTGGCAGCTCCAAAGTCCGCTCACAGGCTGTGGCAGGCTGCTCTGCCCAGCCGCCTGCGGCCGCTGCCTCTCACCAGTCGTGGGGTGGGGAAGGCGAGTGCTACTGCATGGAGCTGCTGCAGCCTGCAAAGAGCTTCCCCCCACCCAGATTCCTCCTACTCGGGGCTTGGATTTTTTGTGAGCTCCCTAACCCTAACCCTAACCCTGTCAGTAGATTCCCCTCCATTAGATGCAAGGATTTCACATTTTGAGGAAAGTGAGGAGAAGGAACAGGGAGAATGCAGGAGAAGCAGCATGCGAGGCTGCAATCTTACATCTGCTTACTTGGGAGTAAGTTCAGTTGAGCACAGTGGGGCTTACTTCTGAGTAGACATGCTTGGCATTGCACTGTCAGTTTATTAACATTACACTAGAAAAAGAAGCTGTCAATTAACAGAGTACTTTCCATCTTTTTAAGTACAGCATCTTAAACCATTAAAGATCAATGGGGCATAGATATATCTATAATAGTAGTGCCTAGACCCACCGTGGGAGAGAGAGTTATAGCTCCTTTCCCCTAGAATTATAGTATTGTAGAGTTGGAAGGGACCCTCTTGAGGATCATCTAGTCCAGCCTTCTGTAATGCCTAGAACCTGGTGTTGGGCTGCAAGAATGTACTGTAACTATCACATTTTCAAAATGTCTGATAGCCAAGACTACTTTTCACAGGCTGGGAATAGTGGCTCCCTCAGATTGTACCCGCTATGGAATTAGATTTGAAAAGAAAGTTTGTGTTGTGGATATGCTACTTCCATAATTTACTTGACATGGTTCAGACTGACCAATGCATTATTTTCAGTGATGGTCTGTAGCAATGTGAAGCTGTGAATGTGCTAGGGGCAAGCATTTTTGTTGTTGAGAATTCTATTGCTGATAACATTATCTGACCAATAGTACGCAAAATCTCTTAACTGGTCTTTGAAGCATACAGTACAGTCATACCTTATGTTACGTCTGCTTCTTGTTACGTTATTTCAGGTTATGTCCCGCGGTGACCCGGAAGTACCGGGAAGGGTTACTTCCGTGTTTCGCCACTTGCGTATGCGCAGAATCACAAAATGACGTCATGCACAGAAGTGCCAAATCGCAACCTGCGTGTGCGCAGAAGCGCCGCTGCGGGTTGAGCTCTTTTCATGTTGCGAACGGGCCTCCAGAACGGATCCTGTTCACAACCAGAGGTACCACTGTATGTGCTAATGAGATGAAAGAAAACTAACCATGGCTCCAATTGAGAAAATGTTTGATATACGTTGACTTTTAGTGACTTTTTTGTGAGTTGATTTATTTTCCACATTGATCAAAAGGTTGACTCTGGGAAACGGGGGGGGGGGGGCAGAGGGATCTTTGCACCACGGGGCTGGATATGCTTAAGACGGCCCTGTTTGTACCGCCCTGAAATCTTCAGATGAAGGGGCGTTATGCACATTTAATAAACAAACAAACAAACAAATTATGCAATGCCCTGAGCTATAAATCTTTGAAAATGTAAGTTTTATAGACTTGTAGTCCTATCCAGACTATTTGCAGGCTTGGGCACTGGAATCTTGATAAATTTTATGGTAGGCAAAGACTGCAAATGGGAGATGTGATTCAAAAGTTAAACTACCACCTGTCTGGCTCTAAAACAACCTGCAGGGGCTCAGTGGGGAAGTCAGGGAATGGAAGAGCAGCTGGGTCAAGTGAGTAAGGAGCCTTTCTGAGCCCCTGGAGCCCCTAGCTATTTTCCCAACTTGGCTGGTCACTGGCACAGGGTCTGCGGTCCCTTGAGCTATTCCTGCACCAGACCAGACATGTTAACAGCGTGTTAAAGGTAAAGGTACCCCTGACCGTTAGGTCCAGTTGCAGACAGCTCTGGGGTTGTGGCGCTCATCTCGCTCTATAGGCCGAGGGAGCCTGTGTTTGTCCTCAGACAGCTTCCGGGTCATGTGGCCAGCATGACTAAGCCACTTCTGGCGAGCCAGAGCAGCGCACGGAAATGCCGTTTTACCTTTCCGCCAGAGCGGTACCTATTTATCTACTTGCACTTGATGTGCTTTTGAACTGCTAGGTGGGCAGAAGCTGTTAGTACTGTGTAATTTTTGACCTCCTTTATTAGTGGTGGTTGGGGTTTTTTTTGGGGGGGGGGAGTGACACTTTACTAGATATTCTAGCAGGTTTATACATCCAAATAATAACCATTTTTAACTTTTCCCAATTGTTAAGAATCAATGAGCTTACTAAGAATAGGACGTTGATAAACATAAATAATTGCATTTGGTAATAAATTCGTTGTAATACAGTGGTTGCTGTTCTCCCTAATCCAGACACCCAGTTTATTTTTAGCTCAGTGGTAGAGCATCTGTACTGCATGCAGAATGTCCCAGGTTCATTTCTTGGCATCTCTAGGTAGGGCTGGGAGAGAGACTGTCATAAACTCTGAAACCCTGGAGAGCTGCTGCTAAGTCAACATGAACAATATAGACAGACTGATGTTGTCATGCTGCAATAGGCTGTTTCCTATGTTCTTTTGTTAATTTTTAAAGTGGTTTTATTGTACAAGTGTTTCCAATTCAGGATTAGATTAGTTTGATTAGATTAGTTTCCTGTGGAATGTTACTCCTTAAGGTTAACAGGCTTCTTAATTCTCTTGGCATATTACATATCATTCATTCTGATTTACTGTGGTTGATTTTATAACCAGATAAATTACAGGGTTATTATAATATATTTATGAGTTGTGGAAAATATTATTCAGGGCTTGTTGGAGTTAAGGCAATGTTGCCTGTGCACTGTAAATGATTTCTGCCCATGCCTAGTCTGTAGCCCAGGTGTCTTCTTATAACAGGTGGGAACAGTATTTAAAAACTGAGATATGAAAGCTAGGAGCTAAATGGCACCTCAAACATAGGTTATGGACACAACAACGGAATGTCTAGGTATGCTTTTTTAATAACTAGAATACAAAGCTGGAAATGAACCAACTGCAGCTAAAATATGTTCATTTTTTGCATGGTCTAGTCCTTCCCCTGCCTACCCCCCCAATATTTTTAAGAAGGTCTTCTCCAGTCTTCAGAGAGTAGCTGGAAGTGGGGAGGCAGAAAAAGGCCCTCCTTTCCTTCCACTCTGCAGTTTTAATCTGAAATCTTAGGGACAGTACTGCGCCAAGAGCTCAGAAACAGATTTCAGTGCACTAATGAAATCCCCTGTCTCAAAATGCACCTAGAACAATGGGAGCTTCAAATGCTGAGTGGGAAACCTGTGGCCTCATGAAGTTATTGTACTACAGCTCCCATCTTCCATGACCATTGGCTTGGAATTGAGGTCAACAACATGAGGACCACATGTTCCCCACCCCCATCATATACATTTAACTAAGTCATTGAGTAGACATATTGAAATCAATGGACTCGTTACTTGAGTCTGGATTTCAGTAAGCCATTTGTTGTCTGGGCAGCCCAGGACCTCAATGCACACTGTCTAGGCTTTCTTCCAGGAAGGTCACTTTGATGCTGCCTCCCACACAGTGGTTTGAGATCCCCCCTCGAAATGCACTCTGTTAGCAGTCTCTTATGACAGATGGGTGCCAACAACAACAACTCTGTGTATGCCTAATGTTGGCTACCACCAACTTGATCTGTGAACAGCAAGGAAGGAAGTGGATATCCCTGTCAAACACCTTTTTGATACTGGGGTTCATGATTGTGGGGAGGCTTGCAAGTACGTTCAGGCAAACACACAACCCTCTTCAGATCTTTCTGCTTAGTATACCAAAGGTGAAAGGGGGCAGGGCCTGCACACATAGCCCTGAGGGCTTCATTCACAGTTAGAATTTTATAACAATCGAACAAGAATCCATCTCCGTTGTGTACTTCTGGTTTTGAGCCATCGTCACCAATTTCTCTGTGGCAAAGAATACAGAATGGAATAGAATCTAGTGGAGGCTGGTTTATAAGGGCAAATGGGGCATTGCCCCACCAACATCAGCCTATCCCACCAGCTACAACCTGCCTGCCTTCTTACATACAAACTCTCACTGGCTCCAGTTCCACCTAGTGTTGGTCTCCTGGTTGAGACCCACTAGTCCCAATTGGCAGTCACCACTGTACCTAGCAGGGAATGGAATCTATAAGAGCAATGTATGGAAAAGAATCTTGAGGGGCTTCATGTGGAATAGAATCCACAGGGGGATTGCATCTAGAAGGGCTATATTTGCCTTCTTTCCAAGTGCTTGCTGAGAGGAACTTGCAAAAGAGTGTGTGCATTTGTGCATGTTTCTACTTCGCTCAGCATATGATATGAGCATCATGCAACTGATGCAGTGGTTCCCAGAACAGATGTTATGTTGCTTAAATGCGCAAGCATCATTGTAAGTCCTCTCTCAGCAGCCCTTTTTTAGTTCCTGAAACAGGAATATTAGCCACGGGCAAACTATAAATAGGGAGATGTAGCAAAGAGTATGAGCTGCCCATAATGTAATCCCTGACTTAATAAAATATAAAGGCGGATGGATGTAGAACAGCTTGACTTGAAAATGAAAAAGGTGGGGGGGGGGGGAGTAGGGGCAGGGGAAGACAGAACTACAAACCATAGGCATAATAATGTCTAGACCAGTCTTTTTCAACCTGGTGCCCTCCAGATGTTTTGGACTACAGCACCACTGGGGAGTTGCAGCCCAAAACGTCTTTAGGGCATCTAGTTAGAGTATCCATTTTGGGGGTACTTTGGATTCTACCCCCCTCAGAAAAAATACTCCACATAATTTTTTTTTAACAAATTTATCTTGAAGACAAAAAGCACAAATTTCTGCACATTTTAGAATTTGCACATAGCACTAATAAGATTTAGAATGGTAATGAATGGTCAATTACTTAATTATGAGATTATTTTTTTTCAGGCTCACAAGACAAAAACAACAACAACCCCAAACAATGTAGTCTGATACATGTCTACTCAGGAGTAAGACCTATTGAGTTCACTGGGCCTTACTCCCAGGTAGATGTGTGCATTGGCCTTCCCCAGCCTGATGCTGTTTACATGTTTTGGACTGCAACTCCCATTAGCATAGTCATTGGTCATGGATGATGAGAGTTGTAGTCCAAAATATTTGGAGAGCACCAGGTTGCAGAAAACTAGTTTAGAAGCATGAAAGGTTCTGAGAACATTGCACAGAGAAGCGCTACAATGAAAGCACTAGTGAAACAAAGGTACTATTAATGACATAGTGCCATTCTTTTGTGCCTCATGCCTGTATGTGGCAGGAAACAATGACAAACACAGGTGATTTAGACTATGGGTAGGCCAACTAAAGCCCGGGGACCAGATCTGGCCCAATCGCCTTCTAAATCTGGCCCATGGACAGTCCGGGAATCAGCGTGTTTTTACATGAGTAGAATGTGTCCTTTTATTTAAAATGCACCTCTGGGTTATTTGTAGGGCCTGCCTGGTGTTTTTGCATGAATAGAATGTGTGCTTTTATTTAAAACGCATCTCTGGGTTATTTGTGGGGCATAGGAATTCATTCATTTTCCCCCTTCAAAATATAGTCTGGCCCCTGACAAGGTCTGAGGGACAGTGAACCGGCACCGTGCTGAAAAAGTTTGCTGACCACTGATTTAGATGATCCATATCACAAACTAAAACTGCTTGAACTGTCATTTCCTCTACTGGGGGGACCCTTGACAAGGGTTGCTTTGTCACAGCAGCCACACCCTATCAAAATTCCTTGGATCCTTTGGGGCAAGCCTAAGTGACAGGGCAAGGCAGGACAACAAAAACATGAACAATGGCTTGCATCACCCCAATCACCTTTCTACTCCCCCCCCCCATATATGTGGATGTGTTGGTTTAAAAAAATAAAATAAATAAATCAGCAGCTCTTTAATATAATGTTGCATTGTGAGCACAATTTCTTCTCTATCCAAAGTACTGCCTTCACAGTGCAGGGGGCAGTAGTCATCTTCAGGCACAGTGAACCCCTGAGAGATGTCTTAGTTGGTAGAGCATGAGCATCTTAATCTCAGGGCCGTGGGATCAAGCCACACATTGGGCAAAAGATTCCTGCATTGCAGGGGGTTGGACTGGATGACCCTCATGGTCCCTTCCAACTCCACAGTTCTATGAGTCTATGAAAGCTGTTGCACACTGAGTCAAACCATTTATCCGTCTACCCTAGTATTGTGACAGCCAGCTCTCTAAACTCTTAGGCAAAATAGTCTTTCTTATCTCCTTCTAATGTGATTCTTTAAGGTAGAAGTGACATGGATTTGAACCTGAGAGCATCTACACACACAGCAGATGCTCTTCAAATGAGCTGTGGTCATTCCATATCTGATACCCCATGGTTTAGGTGGGGTTAAGGAATAAAAAGGGAACAGAAAAAATGGAGGAAGGTAGTGTAGTGGACTGTAATGAAGTCTAACAAAATTGATCTTCCCCCAAATGACCACTTCAGTGGGGTTTTTTCTGATTTTTTAATTAATGACAAAATCTTTTATATATAAAAAAATGTGTTTGTGTGTGTCCCTGCTTTACTGTTGGGCAATCCAGGTGTGGTAAAGGGAATATGAGAATACTTTGACTTTCTCTGTGTGGCTGGTGACTTTACCTCAGTTACCTGTTTCCTCTTTGTTAAGGAAGGGCATCCCAGCTGTCCTTTATAGCTTTTGAAAATGGGGCAATGCAACTCCTGTGATCACTGCTGGCCATCAGAAAGGCAGAACAAATGGCAGTAGACTTTCCCTGGAAGCTTGGCAGCCACTAGTGTCAGGGTCATAAGCAAAGGGAGTCATCTATGAGTGTTAATATATTGACTCTGTCCAAGATGTATAAAGGAGCTGGGATCCTTAACTCTGAATATGCTGAAAAAGATTTTGAGGTTGATTGGTTAGCTAGCAATACAACTAATCTATCATGATGAGCACTTTGCGACTTACATGCTTTTGCATTTTCAGCCAGAAGCCTCTAAGATTCTTGGCAGATCTCAGTGCAATGTGCCATTTCCTTTTCTTTTCAGATTGGGAAAACTTTGGCTTGGTCTCAACTGCTGACTCTCAATCTCAGATGGGCAACCTGTAGCCCATTTTAAGTAGATAGATCCCTGCTGCTGCATTATACCTAGTCTATTATTTTTCCTAAAAATGGCAGATACCTGTGGGAAGCCATATACCATAACTGTAACCATTCTTCATTTGATTTTTGTTTGTTTGTGTTTTGCCAGGATCTGTTATTTAGATGAAGACTGCCTTCAAACATGGAGATTCCTTTTGGCCATCAAGGTTAATAACTACTGATAGGCTCAATTACCATAAGTCTTCTGTTCCTTTAAAAAACACACTGAACCATTGTCACACCTTCCTGCAGCGAGTTCTCTGAAGATTGAACAATCTCCCCTGTAGTTGCTCCTGAGTCAGGAAATAATTACTGTACAGCGGACGTGGGGAACTGGGTCCAGCCAGTGGGCTGGATCCTTAATGCCCTCCCCTGCATGAGGACCAACTTTTATAGGTGGGGACACACACTTTTGAAGTCTATTTGCAGATGCAATTTGGATTTAAGCAATACTTGCAAATGGACAAAGTGAGCCCCTTTAGCTGCACTTAGGAGTTCCTAATGGGGAACTCATTAGTGCAGCCAATCTCAGTGGGATTTGTTGTCAGCTGATCGGTGTTGTTAGCTAGCCCTGCTTGCAAAGGAGCAATTTTGAGCTTACATTAAGCTCTTGATTGTTCCTATGCAGCCATACCTGCCAAACACTTGGCATCATTAAAACACACACACACAAACACAAATTTTAATTCTTAAACCTAAATGATCAAAGCTGAAATTAACACGTTTGACACAAACTCCTACTGAACGTCAGGCATTTGAGCGCAAGTTGTTTTCTGTTCTGCTGAGTTTCCTTTGGGCAGAACAGGATGGGAGTAGCAAAACTGAGGAGAGCAGGTCCCACCTTTAAAGTCTAGGTTTAACTTTTGGTCTATTAAAACAAACAAACAAAAAACATGACCCCAAATCTGTTCTGACAGTTTGTCACAATGGCTCAGACAGTGAATTCAGTCGTGAGGAAAACTAAACTATTTTGATAAAGGATCCAGTCAACTCACTTAAGTAGTTTCTGAATATCTGCTGTACTGACTTTGGTCTAGAATCACGGCTGGCAACTATTAAGTCTTACAGGCTCTAATCTGATTTCAGCAAAGGAGTGACTTGCCACCGACCAGTAAGAAACTGCTTTATATCAAGTCAGGCTGCTGGTCAATGTAGCTCAGTATTATCTACACCAGGCACCCACAAAGTCGGCCCTCCAGATGTTTTGGGACTACGATTCCCATCATCCCTGACCACTGGTCCTGTTAGCTAGGGATGATGGGAGTTGTAGTCCCAAAACATCTGGAGGGCCAACTTTGGGGGTGCCTGGTCTACACTGACTGGCAGTGGCACTCCAGCATTTCAGACAGAGCCTAACTGGAGTTGCCAGGTATTGAACTAGGGACTTATGCCTGCAAGGCAGATGCTGTAACCACTGAGCTATGATGCTTCCCCCACTTGCTGATTCCCCCATGAGCTAAGTACAGGTAAAGCTCACTCTGGCCTCCTCTTTCTTGAAGGCTTTAGGAGAGCATAGCCTCCAACGTTCTTCAGAGGAAAATAGGGGCATTTCTCACTCCCCCCTCCAGCTGATCCCATTTTTGTCGTCCCCCTCACCGTAGACCATTTCTCATCCTGAGAAAACCCCTTAATCCCAATTTTATTTGATTTGATTCTTTGGCAGATTTGCAAAAAGAAAAAAAACACACCAATAAATAAATTTTAGAAAGGGGCAAGATTAGACATGGATGCACAAAACATTTAAAAAAACCAAAAAACCCCGTCAAGTTGACTTGTGCTCCATTCTCCCTTTGTTCCTGCCCCAGGCAACCAGATGACTCCTCATAGCTGCTGCTGTCGCTGCCACCAGTGATATCACTTGGGACATGTGCCGGCTTCTCCTCCTCAAGCTTAGCGTTGGTGGGGGAAATAGGGACATTCTGGGATCAAATCAGGAGCTGGGATGGCTGTCGTAATTTCGGGACTGTCTGTGGAAAATCGGGACACTTGGAGGGTATGGAAGAGCTCTCTCCTCACAAGTCTTAAGAGACTCGCTCCAATTTACCTTTAAAGCCCTATGCACTTTTGGATAGCAGACCCAGCTACCTGACGAAGCACTACCTTCCACAGAAGCTTTCACACACACAAAGGTCATATTTCGAGGCCTTCCTCCAGATGTCCCCATTTTATTTTTTTCTTGAGACAATGTACTGTATATAACATTTACTTTATTTTTTTAAGGAAAGCTTATGAATCAGGCCTCTAGGAAGACTTGCTTGCGTATATGGTTTTGGTTTCAGGTGGATAGTTATTTCCTCAAACCTTCACTGTTTTGTTGTTCTTTATTTTTGTTGTTTTTCTGTTCTCTGATTTTTCTGCATTTATTTACTTATTCATATAATGGCCTCCCTGGAAATAGTAATATTGATCAGATATTAGTACAGTGGTACCTCAGGTTAAGTACTTAATTTGTTCTGGAGGTCCGTACTTAACCTGAAACTGTTCTTAACCTGAAGCACCACATTAGCTAATGGGGCCTCCCACTGTTGCCGCTGGGCTGCCGCCGCACGATTTCTGTTCTCATCCTGAAGCAAAGTGCTTAACCTGAGGTACTATTTCTGGGTTAGCAGAGTGTGTAACCTGAAGTGTATGTAACCTGAAGCTTATGTAACATGAGGTACCACTGTATAATAGATGATGATTAGATATATAGATGGAGAGAGAGATAGCTATTCATATCTATCTGTACTAATATTCACATGTCATATAGAAACAAGGTTCTGTGCACAAGCTTTGAAAGAGATTTGCTGAGTCCTTCCTGTGTTACAACTGGAGGAAAAAATAATATAATAGTCATAAAAAATATCTAATTTCTTTTATTTAATTCTTGCAAGGGGGAGAAAAGGGAAGCACAATAATAAAATGCCTTTTCTATGGCTGCAGGCAGAGAGGAAGGAGAATCTCGGGTTTGTTGAGCTGTGCAATGCATGCTGGGACTGAGGCTCACATTTCCTCTCTCTGTACATCCTGCCTTCAGAAGAAGCCCCTGTGGCGCTGCCTTTAATTTCCTTTTCATATAAATACTTAATACTCCTGTGTTCATGCTGCTGGGTGATCAGCTGTGAGGGTGAGATGCAAAAATGCATTTCTATTTTTATATCACATGCTAATGAGGCTTTGGCTCAGAATTGCCTGCTGCATGATTGGGTGCCAGCGAAGCAGAGAGGAGGCAGGCAGGGCAAATGGGCAAGGAGGAATACTAGGAAGATGGAGCACAGAAAGCTGCCTTTTTCTAAGTCAGGCCATCAGTTCATTTAGATCAGCGTTGCCTTCACTGACTGGCAGCAGCTCTCCAGGGTTTCAGGGAAAGGGCAGGGACTGAACCAGGAGCTTCGCTACCGAGACAGTCAGATGACATTCTAGTCCTTACTACTGTTGTTAAGAAACATTTGCATATACCTTGACAATAGTCTGGGTACGGGTTCTTGAAAAGATGTATATTTGCAAATTCTGGTGCGATCTAATCTGACCCGCACCTCCTAGGCTCAGTGACAGCTACTGTCATGGGAACCCTCAAATCATGAGGCTACCTTCAGACTGCCCTCACTGTCAGATGCTGATGCTGTTCTTGTGTCTCAGTCATTGCAGCCAAGCTGAAGTAGTGTACAAATATACAGTTGCAGATACTTCTAATCACAATGGTTGTTTGCTTCCCTATTCCACACTTGCCCCTGCTTGCCCTCCCACCTTGCTGGGGCAGAATGTGAGGCAGGTTGTTATTTGCCTATTTATTACCTGCCCTTCACCTTAAGGTCCCAGGGCGGCTTATAACATTAAAATTCAACATTGCTAACCTGTTGTAATATTTTCCCTCCCTGCTGCAAGAAAAGGTGGAGGGGGGGAAAGCCTCCAATTTAATAGCAAAATGCCTGTGTATGTGAGTCTGGTTTGAGAGTTTGCATAACATGGCTGGAGAGAAATGCAGTCCTCTCTGTGTGCTTTGTGCATGAAGGGGCCTGGCACTTTGGGGGATCTTCCATAGAAGCCTGCAGGGCAGGTACCATGTGCATGCTCTTAAATCTTTATGAAGAGTAAATAAAAATGGCAGGTAGTAGTGCTGGTTCATTAGATAGAAGAGGAAAATAGAGAAAGTTGGTCCCAATGAAGGCATTACCCAACCATCTTTCAAATGGTGTGGGGAAAGCTATTATCACATCACCATCACAGGAATTAGGACAGTTGTGTATCTGCTACCAGTGTGAGAGTAGCAGTTTACACAAGCTGCATGTATGAACTGACAGCAGGCGTGCCAACTCCTAGGGGTGGAGGTGTTTACGGACCCCTTCAGTATTGGCTGGCAGGGGGCGGGGGGGAGGGCTGAGCATGGAGCTAAGCGTGGCGTGGTTCAGTGGCTGGCTCCTGCTGAGTGCGAGCAAGGAAGCAACACCACGCTGGGCTCCATGCTCAGCCTCCTCCCGGCAATCTGACATATCGCACATGTGTTGTGCATTGCACACTCGATGTCCCACAAACATGACATGTCCCCCTCGATCTTAGGTGCAAGATTGCACCTCTGACTGACAGGTATTTGCTTGTCTATCTTGCTTTCTTCTAGTGAAAGGCTGGTTTTAGTGATAAGTGGTACCAATAATTGGTGAATATGAACTATGTGCTGTGTTGCTTCTTCTATGAGACTCTTGAGGTTCCTACTACCATCTGGTATTTTTCAAAGCTGCTGAAATTCTCATATCTTTGGCAGATAATCACTATAACCTCCCACTCATCTATTATTGGCTTCTCCCAACTCCTGTTCTCCCTCCCTCCATCATCCATCTCCAGCATGCTACAGCCCTGGTATTATTATGATTATGATTATTATTATTATTGGTAGTCTGCAACTATCTTCCTTCCGACATGCTTGTTGCTAATATCTGCCTTTCTTGCAGCAGGGAGATTTTCTTCTTTTCACTCTGTTAAATATCAGCACAAAAGCAGGTAACCTGACAGGTATCTTACTCCCCTTTTAAAAAGTCTGCCTTTCCCCTTCTCTATCTGCCTGCCCCGCCTTACAGACACACACACACACACACACACACACACACACACCCTTTACCTGCCAAGATCCATCTACTTGTAGCTTAGATTATTGGCAGTCCCTTCAGGTATGACAAATGAAAATGCTCCTTTGCCCTCCACTTATTGAAAAAATGTTGGAAAGCAGGTAAGCACAAAATCCCTCCCCCACCTCATAGCACTGCCACGTTCCTCTGGTGTCAGTTCCTTCAAACAACAACATCCTCCTCAGAAGGAGTGGGGAAGAATCCTGGCCAAATCCAGAGTTCATCTTTACATGGAAGAGCTCTGTGCACATACAGCAGTACGTAAGCAGAACTTCTTACGTAGTTGGAGTGTGTGGACTTGGCAGGGGGCAGGGGAGCCAACTTGGCCCCCAGGTTATGGGTGTCCAGTGCGCTGATGTCATGACATCACGGACATGCCCCCGGCCTTGGAACCTGACTTCTGGTGGCATCTCACACACATCAGCGAGTTCCATCTGACTGTGGGGATGGCCTGTGTTCAGTGGAAGAGCATTTGCTTTGCAAGAGGGATCTTATATTTATACAACAATGATAATTAGGGATGCATTGCAACAATCAGTGCAGCTCTCCATGTGTTGCCCTTCAGACATACCTTCTATTTTCTGTTCACATGGCTGGGTAAATGGTTTGGAGTACTCCAATATACTCTTTTGGAGTGACTTCAGTTGTGTTTCCCTTGGAGTCCCATTGTACGTAACAGAACTTGCACTCTATTCTCTTGAAACCGTGGCACTTTGTGTTTTCAGTGCTCCTAAATGCTTAGCTTTGGAGCATACAGAACAACTCCTCAGAGGCCTTCCCATGTACCTAGAGTGACTGTCAGAGCCAACATTCAGTGGCTGACTCACCTTATTTCACTCTGATTGGCTCCAATCAGCACAAAGGGTGAGAATACTTCTTTTCAGTGGCTAAAAAGCTCCCATTTCGTTGTGATTAGATGGCTTTAGAATGCTGGAGACAGTGACCCTCTTGGGACCCTGCTGCAGAAATAGTAAATGTACATTGACCCCTCATGACCCTGATTTTAGAAAGAAAAAAAGGGGTGACAGAAAGAGAGATGGGAGAGAAGTGAGTGTGAAGAGAGAGGGGGGAGGTGTCAGAAAGACATAGAAAAACAGGTTGGGGGGGGAGTGTTGCGCCTGCTTTTAGTTCTGGTCCCACCCACCACTGCCTTAAGCCCCACCCATGTTTCCAAAAGACCTTGGAGGTTGAAGGCCAGCAGAGAACCTGTCCACTGCTTTGCTCCCAGCAAAATGTCAGAATTAGTTGCCAATTTTGTACAGCTTTTGTTCTGTTAAAACCAATGAGGAAGGTTAACACCCAATCAAATGCATCAGAAGTAAATTGCTTCTTGATGATTCTGAGATTCGAAAAGAATTGCTTGCTGGCACCACATTGACAGTCTGGGGTTTCTTCTGGCATCCATTACGCTGTTCCTTGTTCCAAGACTCTGGAACAGTTGTATCTGTAAGGTCTTTGTTTCCCAGAGCTAAATAGCTTTGGCTGCATTGGAAGGCTGGATAATTAATATCCTGTCTAAGGATTCGTTTTCAGGACTGCTGGGTAAAGGCAACAAGGCCTTCAGTAAGGCCCCTTTTACTGAAGAAGATATATTTCCCGCAAATGATGGGGCTTTGTTGATTTATGCAAAACTAACATAGTACAGAAATGAGAATGGCGAGGCAGTAAGACAACTGGCTTTGCTTAATTCTAATTTTGGTGCGGGGGGGGGGGGGAGCCTTTACTGATGTGGGCTTCTTTCCCAGGACTATTGCGTGAGGTCTTTAACCCAGCAAAATCAACATTCTAACTCTTTCTCAGGTTCTCAGCTACTGTGCTCTTTTTCAGTATTCCATGATTGGAACTTTAAAATCAATAGTTTACAAGTGGGGGCCCCTCTTGACATGGAAACATTCTTTTTTCATCAGGCTTTAAATTATCTATGGCCTGTTTGGGTGGGTAGGATGTCTTAATTTCATTTTTTTAAAAAAGCTAAAATGTCTTTTAGATTGCTTTTTTAAAAAAACTGGTTTTAATGTATGTCTGTGGTTTTTAATTAAAATATTGTAGGTTGCTTTAAGTTGCCATGGCAAAAAGGCAACTAATGCATTTTATTAATAATAATTTTGTGGTTTGTGTATTTTAGTCTTACATTCTTTACAGGGGACGGATGGCTATGCCCATAGGGCATAGAGTCAAAAACTAGATGTGTAAGAAAGAGTCTTGAAGATAATCTGTCTCAGAGGGAAATATTTGGAAAACTCCTAGTTGTAATAACAGTGATAGAACTAAAGTCTTCCGAAAGAAACTTAAAGCCACAATTCCTCCCCCACCCAAGAAACAGCTACATGTTCTCAGATGAAAATGTTAATTTTCCCATTTTCAATTAAAGTTTGATCCTCTGTATTATATTTTAATCATTAGTTGTGGAAGTGGTAATAAGTCATCATGAATTGTACAGGCAGTGCATCTAAACGTGGAGATGAAATATCTTCATTTCCCAGTAGGTAGCCACTGTGGTGCTCTCCAGATGTTCTTGCACTCCAGGTTCCTAACAACTCCAGCCAGCATGGCAAGTGGAGTGGTGGGCGTTGTCACCCAAAATATCTGGAAGGGTTGACACTGGCTACTCCTTTCTTAGTTGAATGGGTGTGGGCTTTTTAAAGGTATGAGTGCATGAAGTGTAACTGAATATGCCTGTTAATATATGTATCCATGCATATAGTACTTGCTGATGGATATTAAGGCATGCATATTTTTCTTGTTTTGATCACTGTCATCTGCAAAATGTTACACACAGAGAGAGAGACACATATGAGAAAGAGAAATATGTATCTATATCTAATACACACAGAGAGAGAGAGAGAGAGAGAGAACCCTTGCTAACATAATGAGATAATAACTTTAAAATAAATGGATATTAATTTACTGGAAGGTTTGAAAAAACAGTTCTCATCACCAATACCACTGGGTTTTCCATTCCCCTTTTCGTTCTGCTATAAACTTGTAAATTGTCACCCCTGAAATTTGCAAAAAGGTCAGCAAGCGTCTTGCTTTGCTCTGCTCCATTCCCAAAGGTTCTGAACATGAAAAGTAGCAAGCCCTAGTTCAGCTTTTCTTCAGACTTGCTATTTTGATGGGCTCTCTCCACAGACCTTTCAATTATTTATAGCAGTAAAGGGAAATAACGTGAAATGTAGGGCCAGCGCTGGTGAATTTCTCACGCTTTTAACATTAGCCACAGCATTTCCCCTTGAGTTGAGGGCAGTAATTGCAGGGATACATTCTTCTATAGTTACGGCAAATGGTTCCATCTTTTCTTAAAACTTAACCATCAAGTAGTCACAGTAGATGAGAAATTGTTTTCAAAATAATGTCAGTTCAATAAACTGTAGCCGTCTTTAAGGGTTTTTTTGAGGGGTTTGTACGTGAACTCAGCCTCTTCCTCCACTTTGTCCAACCTCTGAATATTTATAGCTGTCTTTCAAACCTGGTGCCCTCCAGATATTGTTGGACTCCAACTCCCATCAGCCCCAGACAGCATGGCCAATAGTTTGGTATGACGTTTGAAGAGCTGCAGGTTAGGGAAGGTCAGGCTGATTTACAGCATTACAGATGTTGGGGGTGGGATTCCCTCAGGCCTGAAAAGAGTGGCTTGAATCAAGTTTCTTTTAGGGAAGGTCTGCAACTCAGTGGTAGAACACATGCTTTGCCTGTAGATCTCTTGGGTTCAGTCCTCACTAGGAAAGACCCAGTCTTAAGACTTGGAGAGCCGCCGCCAGTCAGCGTGTAGAGCAGCGGTGGGGGACCTGTGAGCCTCTAGATGTTTGCTAGACTACAGCTCCTATCACCCTGACCACTGGCCATGCTGGCTAGGGCTGACAGGAATCACCAAATAACATCTGGTGGCCCACCTGGTGTAGATAACACTGAGTTAGATGGCACAGTGGTGTAACTTAGTTCAAGACAGGTAAAGCTAGGAAAGACCCAGACTGAAACCCTGGGACCAACTGGCCTTGGTGTCTGGGGCTGATGGGAGTTGCTTTATCTTCTCTATGGTTAAATTGAACGGAGTTACCTAGGACTGGAAATTTTGAGATATCACCTGAAAGGGAAGTAGAGGAAGTCACTTGTCAAAAAAATAATAAGATAAATCCAACCAGCATTATCTTTATTATTACTACTACTTTGTAATCACAATTTCAGAGCATTGATATAGATATATTTTCAATAATCTCCAATCTAACTAATTTCAAACAACTTTATATAAGGGCATAAAATATGCAACTCTTTAGTGGTATTATTAATAGCTACGACTGAAAAGCCCACTTAATCATTAAATCTTTTCTTTTGCCTGACTGTAAATCTTAATTTTTATGTGAGTTCACTCTTTCCATTACATTAAACAAAATATAATGAGCAGGAGGTTAAGCTTAAATAGATGTGCTCCTCCTCTTCTTCCTTTTTGATGGGTTTTGTTACATCTCCCCACCCTTCTGAAGTTTAGGTACAAGTTAGGCAAAATGAAGGCTTATGTTGAGTTAACTTTGCTGATAGAATCTATGTTAAAAAATACTGTTTATGTCAACTTGACATTTAATAGATTGAAAAAGAAAACAGTGTCTGGAGGGCCACAGGCATCCCATGCCTAGTGTGGACAACACTGAGCCCAATGATCCAATGGCGTGATTGTACAAAGCAACTTCCTGTGCTTCCTAAACTGTGCCAGGGCACTGCAAATTCATCGTGGAACAGTGTCCATAGGAGCATAGAGCTAAAAGGGACAAAAATGCAATTGAATCCCATCCATGCTCCATGGCAGAGCCCGCTAGTGTTAGTACAGTAGAATAGTAGTAACCTGGACAACTTGTGTGGGAAAGTCCACAGGAAGACGGCACCTTGCCTGCCTTTTTCACACCATCATATATAGAGAGAAATAATCCACTGCAATTTTTAAAGTGGCATTTGTTTGTTTGTTTGTTTGTTTTTATTGATTCTCTGAGAATGTGAAGCTCCTAAACTGGGATAGTGGGGTAAGGAGATATTGACTTGGGTGCTTTACCCCCACTTTCCCAGTTTAGGAGCTTCATATTTTCAGAGAATCAATAAAAACAAACAAACAAACACCAATTTAAAAATTGCAGTGGATGATTTCTCGTAAGCAGTTATACCAGGAGGCCTTTTGTAATCCAGTTTTTGTAATCAGTTTTTGAAAGAGTTGGGGAGGACAACGCAAGCAAGGATAAAAAGACAAAGAGAAAGCAAAGTAAATATCTGATATATGTCTTGATGTTACTCTCCCACTGCCACCACTTCCATATGTGCAGAGAGAAATGTTCCTTGTGGAACTCTCAGTTTGTTTATGCTGTAGTAGCAGTAGGAATAACTGTAGCATTTGTTATCTTTATACCATACCGCATAGAAAATAATTCCTGTGTGGTTTTTGCTGTGCCTACTAGTTTCTTGAACTGGATTTTGTTTCTGCTTTAAGTGATGTTCTGAATTTTGTTCATATTTTTAAGTCACATTCTTTGTATATTTCTGTGGGGGGGGACAATTAAAAGGGGGGGGACAGGAAAGCATTGTTAAAAATTATTGAAGAAGGCAGCGCTAATCTGCAATAATTTTAAATGGGGGCGAGGAAAGTTCACACCAGCCAAAAAAAGCAATGGAACTGATTCTGCAAGTTCCCAGAATAGCATCCAGAGATGCAGGATGAGATGAAGATATTTGGGAAATGTGTGGATTATGAAAATGGCAAATGCAGCAAAATGAAGAATCAGGCAGTCACATGTGTGCTCCTGCTATCCGAAACTGCTCTGTCTGTGCATCTGTTCTGTCTTCTAAATAAAGGAAGGGCCACTGTTCACTGGTAGAGCAGCTGCTTTGCATGCAGAAGGCCTTAGGTTCAATCTCCATTCAGAAGGATCACGCAGGTCCACCGGTTGTGGAGATCCACTGCAGACAGAGTAGGCCAGCACCCTCCAAGTGTTTTGGTCCCTAACTGGTGTAACTACTAGTTAGAGATTAATGGAATGGCAGCACCAAGTTGGGGAAGGCCGAAGCAGACAAATAGTCTAACTTGATGTAAGGTAGATTCCTGCATAAATGATGGGTGGGAGAGTATTGCAGAGGGAAAACTGACTTAGGGAAAGGGATGGAACAGCCTGTCCTGCCTCCAGGCTATCAGAGTCGACGAGTCTTTAATTAATACATGCAAATAGGGGGTGGGGGAGGCCAAGCAATTTTTATTTATTTAATTCATTGCATTTATATGCCACCTTTCTTCCAAGGCATTTTACAATTTTAAAGGGCTTAAACTAATTATACATGTAAAGTTTAAAGTTGACTGGGGGCGAGCAGGGAAAGACAGTCCCTCCCTTGACCTTCTTCCTTCTCCCCAGCGGGCAAAGAAAATAAGGCTAAGAGCCTTCCCATTATGATTTATTCCTTTATTTAAAAGCATTTATAAATGGCTCATTAAAAAATAAAGTGGTGCACAAAGTAAAACAATAAATGATATCATTAAAGCAAAAATCCAACATGAAGCCAGTGAAGCAATAACATAAAATCATATAATAACAGGAATTCGGGGAATTTTTGAAAAAAGAAAAGCAGGGTCTCATCTGATGGGTCAGAGAAGCTGAGGCAGAAAGATAAATCTTTGCACAAGAAATCTGAAGCAGGTGGTGGTTGCTGCTTCATATACATGTAGAAAGAAGGGAATTGCATAATACAGGGGCAATAGTGGGAATTGCCTGTTTGCAGGTCACTGCCCCATGATACTCTGTAGGGTTTGCCAGAAGCAGAATTTCCCCAGATAATCTTAGTGATATTATAGGTCTATATAGGGGCAAGCAGTCCTTCAGATAAGCTGTAATTATCAATACTGTATTGTGATGCTGGGCATTTTGATAGCGTGCAAGAACTTTACAAACTGTCACACAAATGCATGTCTCTGAAAGAGGTGTGAGAGAGAGAGAGAGAGAGAGAGAACACGTTAGGCTTCTCACTGAGCTATTCACTTTACTCCTGCGTCCTGCTAGCCATCATCCATTCCTCACCAGTTGCATGACACACTTGCAGTCCTGTTGGCCAGTGTAACAATAGGATTAGGCAACAAATGAGAGGGACCAGCTTCTTCTGTGTTCTGATGTGTTGGAATATTTAAGTTAATTGTACAGAGTCCAGGTTGCAAGGTTGCAACACATCATAGCTGTCAACTTTCAGATTTGAAAATAAGGGATCAGCAGCCTTACCTGTTCCGGGGACAGTCTACAGGATATCTAATAATCTGGGATAGCAGTGGGAAACGGCGCTGGAATAAGGGAATTTCCTGCAAAAAAAAGGGGAGGTTGACAGCTATGCAACACATGTGCAGACACATGACCACACTTGAGTTTGGCTTGAGCACAGCTTGAAGGCACCTGCCTAAGCAATTCTTGATCTGCTCAGTGCCTGGATGGGAAGCACCAATTGGCTGCCTAGGGACTTCATCTTTGACACCTTGAGCTGTGTCATAAGAAGGTGGCATATTGATGTAATAAATAGATGCTGTGTAGTTCTTGTTACAGTCTGATAAGCCCCCCCCCCCATGTAATGGACACTTGTGGAATTCCATTTGAGAGGCCTGTAATAGAACAAGGCAAAAAGAGCTTGTAAATAAGTAATGGAAACTTCAGTTACGTTTTGTCTTTTGCGGCTGGAGACTTTCTACACAGTTCAAAAGCAGTAAGTGCAAAGCAAGAAGAGAGGGAAAGAATCGTAGCAGGGAGATGGGCTTCAGCAAAGTGACTTGGAAGGAGACCAGAGACTTATTTCAGAACAAAGATTTCTTCACAGCCAGCCAGTTCCAGCAAAGGATTCAAATGAAAGGTCTTTATTACTGAGGGAATGATTACAAGTTACAAGGAGGGGCACTTGTAACCATAGAGCTCAGCTGGCATGGCATTCCCTTCCTAGTATGTGTCGTAAAATAAGGATACATTAATTAGATTTCTGTGTGCATAAAATTGTGTTTCATTTTCGTGGGCCCTTCCACCTCCAGTGAGCTAGCCTCAGTAAGACTTATGCTTGCCTAGTCTACTTCATATTTAGTCAGCGGTAGGGATGGATGGATCCACCTATTTTGATGTTGGAGCTCAGAATATCACTCAACAAGCAGATTGAACTCCTGAAATCAGTGAAGAGGTCAGTAAGATTTTTATAGGAATATAAGACCGTGGTCTCGAGAATAACTGTTAGGGAGGAAATAGCACACCACCACTGAAAACCTTCTTGTGCCAAGGGTCTTTCTTTTGCTCAACTCCCCCCACCCCAAAAAACATGCCACAAATAACACCCAACACACTTGACAGGGCAAGCTGGGAATTCTTCTCTGACTCAGATTGTAATGTCTCTGTGCGGTGAGCAATACTGAGACCGCCAAAGCCCATTTCTAGGTTTCAGCCCAGTGAGTTTTGCCAACATCTCTAACCTTTAATCACCCTTCCAGTTCACATGACAGTAGAGGGAAGGTGCAGCTGAGGTTATTTAACTCATATCACTTCCTTGGAAATGTGTGTGACCTTTTTTGCACTCTTTGCAGCATAAAAGATTTCTCCACAAGGCAGCAGCACCTTTCAGGTGACCTTCTCTGTGCAGTGCTTATCTAAGGAGAGTTGGTGGAAATTACCTTGAGACAAGCTCCCCTCTTGCTTGTGTGTCAGAACAACCCTATACTTTGGAGGTGCCAGTTTGATTGATTGTGCAGAGCTGTTAATTCAGTCTCATGAAATCACAATGTTTTGGGTTGTTTTTGATACTTCCAGTTCAGCTTACTGATGTGTGGTGATCATGGTGGAATGGCCTTATTAGAGACATTTGTATGAGCAGTCCCTAACCAGAGCTGAGTATTATACTGTAATTCTGCAGTAGTTCCAAAAAGTGTAGAACATTAGACGAGACCCAGAATTCAGCTTCCTGAGAATCTTAGCTATTTCTTTCTTAAAGACCCAGATTTCTAGCCACCCAGGTTGAGTAGATAGCCTTAAAGGTTTGTGACCAATGGTGGCCAAAATATCAGGCAATGGGAGGTTGAATAAGATTTTCAGGTGTGTGTGTGTATGTATGTTGGGGTCAGGGCCAGTACCCTTTCTCTCCTCATAAACAGCAAAATTAGAATCAGTTATGCAAAATAACAAGCATTGTAGAATAAGGTTTATGTGAGGGGAACGTGTGCCCCCAAAGCAGATACATTAGTGAAAATAATGTACAAACAGGTTTTATGTTTAGCAAAACTTTGCAGAAAAGGGCATGCATTAGGCAAAATTGCTTACAACATGGGCATATTAGAAGAAATGTGAGTGGGAAATGCGTGCAAATTTTCATGCTCATTTAAAAAAATCTCAAACTGATGTGAAGATGGGATGAACTGAATGTGGTGAAAACTTGAAACTCAAGGAAACTGAAATGGATGCAACTCATCCCTCCCTAGTCACAGTCACACCACTGATCCATCTAGCCAACAACTTGGCTACTCTTTCCTTGACAACCATTCTCTCTGCTGTATGATATATTTTTAAATGGAGATTCTAGGCTTGGAACCTTCTGAATGCAAATAGGTCCTCGACTGCTATGCTTTGACCTCTCCCCAGCACATATGCAACTGCCTACTACTATATCAAAACATTGGCTCAGATTAGCCAAGGTGTGACTGCCAATGACTCTCTAGGTCAGTTGTGCTATCTTAGATCACTTGAACCGTAGCTGCTGGGAGCTGAACCTCTGACCTTGTGCCTGAGGGCAGAGACTGTTTTATTACTGACATATGCAAGCCACCCTGGGAGTCTTTCTTTCTTTTACTGGAGAGTAGAAAAAAATTGCTTAAAAAATAAACTCCCAAGGGATTGTGCCCTGTGTTAATTGTCTGAAGGTGGGGAGTGGGCCAGAGTTCTTTTTTTAGATTTTCCACTTCAGGCACCTGAAAGGCTTGCACTCAGATTCTTCAAGGTTATTAGAAACCCAGGCTCTTTTGAAGACAAATCTTTCCTTTCTGAAGTCTGCTGAGGATGGACCTACTGTCTAAGAAGGGGTCACAGGTTGAAGCCATCCTTTTAACAGTTCTGTCCTTCTCAGACCCAGGCTTCTAATGAGCCAAAATCACAATCCATTAAAGAGGAACAGCCAAGCAGCTTATTCTACAGTCTGGAGAGATGGGATCAACTGATAAGGGGCAGGAGCTGAAGCAGTTATCAGAATCATTAGGACATCAGATTTTATTTTATTTTTTATCACAGACTCTGGCTGTGGTTTTTCCAAATCAGAGGCAGCAGGTTATAAAGATTCAGTTTTCTCCTTCCACTAGGTATCTTCTTTTTTATGGCAAACCACCAATTGATTCTCACAGCTGCAACAAAAAAATGAGCAGGAATGGAAGCAAGGTATAATATCCCACTGAAGATGTTTTGGTGAAATTCCAAATTGCAAAATTAACAATGGGGGCAGGGGAGCTATTTTGAGAACGACGGTCAGCTTCATAAGGAAATGAATTATATAACATTAATGGGTATCCACAGCTACGGAAGGGATGGAGTCCTCCAAGTAGTTCCTAATCCAGATGTTGAGCAGGTTCTCACACTGACTCTCTGGACACTAGATGGAGGGGTGTGAACCCTAGGGTAGCCAAGTTCCCTACATTACAGAAGATAACCCTCTATTTGAAATAATACTCTGTTTGAATGGCTGTACTGTTCAAGTCTAGCTTAAAGATACACATGAAATAAGTATATAAGGGGCATTGAAACTGCCCATCCATAGTTATCACTTGGGCAGCAAACAGACCAGACACACCAATTATCTGACTATGGTCCTTCCCACCATGAGGAAATATGTAATATAGTAATTCCCCACTGTGCTGAGAAACAATATAGTAATTATTGTGGGAAATTTCAGTCAAACTTTACTATGCATAAGTTTGTGCATGAAGGAGTTAAGACCAGAAAGGTCTGTTTCTAAACTCAGGTGGTCATGCTCCCTCAGTAAGGGAGGAATTGAAGCTGCTTCTCTTCCTTTTACTTTCTCCACACCATATAACTTACCAGGGAAGATGTATCTGAGCAAACTTCTAAGCTTAGAGCACATGTTTGGAACCATCTGTATTTTCTACCCAAGAAGTATTATGCCTGTGTTTTCCTTGCTGCTGCTTAGATAAATGCATGAATCTGACTTTTGGAACTTTTGTAAGTAAGTCATTTAAAACTTACTGAACAGTGTGTGGTCTGTTAATTACAAGAGGGGTAGAAAATGGGGAGTTTAAACTCTGCTACTGGGGACTCTTTCCTGCTGGTGAGGGAGTTTGTCCCATGTTTTGAATCCAGGTACCCAGCTGATTCTTTTGTTATTTACCCCACACATGTGGGTCACAGGTAGTGCTTCTTTTTTCTAAAAAAATTGTTTAGGGGTACTCTCATTTTCCTACTCATATTGAAATACTGCCCCTCAATGAGGCCAAACTTAGATTCACAAAATGTTTAGGGGTATGTGCACCTTTGGGTCCCCCCAGAAAAAAGCACTGGTCACAGGGATTCATATTTCCCTCCCACAGTTGCAAGAAAGTCTCTTACGTTCCACTCACACAGACTGAATATGCGGAAGAAGGGGATTGAAAAGTAAACTTTAGCCAACATATTAAGTTAGGTTCCTTCCTTTCATCCTCAGCTCTTGCTTGCTTCTGATTGAGGTCATGATTCTGTCTTCTTCATTGCTGGCATAGCTTGAAAAGCAGATCCAATTTCTGGATGTTGCCCTTAAGCCATTTAAAGTGTAACAGAAAATGATAGTTATTCTGGAAACCTTTTAAGGCATTCTGCGGCATTTAACAGGGTCAGAGTGTTGCAGTCAAGAATGACAGCTGTGGTACAGAATGGAAAACTTCTAGAGCTGAACTGAGTTTTCTGTGATAAATTTTCCCTGAAAGTCTCATATGCCAAGTTTGAAAATGAATATTCTCTAAATATGTGATTTGCAGAATGTGTTTTTGACACACTGTGTTATTTGCCATTGTGTCCTAGATGTTATTTATTTAGCCGTGTTTGATGAAGTCTACAATTGTTGTGCCTTAATATTACTATCCAGCACACTTGATAACTGAGCCACAGCAGTATCTAGTGTTTGACAGTACAAAATTTTTGCAGTGTAACCTTACCCTCTGCAGAGTGGGATGGGGGAATGAACTTGTATAGAGTGCCAGCCAGCTAGCAATGCCATCCTCCAGGATACCCTATTCCATCCCCCATTCTATGGTCACTTAGGATTGGCTCAGCCCTCATTGGACTGTTTGGGCTTTATTTGCTTACATTTAGGTTATTTCTTCCATTGCAGAGTCCAAGGCAGGGTACATGTGGTATTCAGGCAGTCTCCCATCCAGACGCTGACCAGAGCAAGTTCTGCTTGAACTCAGCAATGTGATGGTCTCACGTGTCTTCAGACCATACCGTGGGAGTGGCCAGCAGAGCAGCACAGGTGGTGCTGCATTGCTCTCCTAGCTTTTCAACACCACATAGTGGTTCTACTTCCCAGGATGGGGGGGGGGGGAGGTGGGGAGGTAGGCACCCCACACATCCCACTAGCCACTACTGCCTAGGACCCTCTTTTGTCTCATTAGATTTTTAAAAAGGAATTATACTTCTGATATTCTTGGGGTTCCTTCAAGCATACTGATACTCCCTTCTTGTTTACATGTCACCCTATTTTGGGTACATAGGCATTGTCAATACATTAGTTTGCTATTACAGTAGAGGTAGTGATTTGACTGTGATGACTAAGACCCAACATGGGTTTCTCAAAAGCAAGTCATATCAGACAAATCTCATATATTTCCTTTCTTTCTTTTTCTTTTTTCTTTTTTGGTTACAAGTTTTGAATTTTGGGAGGGAAATGCATTTTTAATGGAGTTACAAGTTTAGAATTTTGCATTTAAACTGTGAACTAGTAAAAACTAGAAAATGTCAAATGTTGAATATTTGCAAACATTTCCCTCCCAGCTTCAGTTGACATTTAATGTGTATTGGTATTTAGTGTGGTAGATGACATGCAGTGATAACATTTAGTAGATGACCTGCAAGAGTATTAGAATCTTGACAGTATTTGATAGCCCTAAAAGCAGTATTGCCAAGACTTGGAGTCAAACATTGATGTCTATCAATTGCTAGCAAGGATAAGGCTTTGTGTTTTGAGCTGCTGTATTTCATTGACATGTTTTGCAAATAGGGGCTCTGAACAGAGCTGTTGTGTCTGTCTACTGGCCCTCCTCTCTACCTGTTATGGTGCATGGCCAGAGAATTATCACATAACTGTGAATGGACACTTCCTTCTCTTGTAATTAGAGCATTATTTTGTGGGCTCTCTGATTCAGATATGCTGTGTGTGTGCGCGCATGCGTGTTTACTGCTTTTAAATGCATGCAGCCCCATTCTTAAGTCATGTGCCTTGTGAAAGACTTATATTCTGTCCACATAGAGTTTTCACATGGTGTGCCTCAAACAAGCACCACCACACCTCAGATTCTGAGACAGTGTTAGACTGGGCCATATTGGCAGCTGAATATTTGAAGGGATTCTCATTAATAGCTTCTTCAGAGTTTAGGGACTAAGCCAATCCAGGCTTTGAATCAGTGGTATACCTAGAGTTGGACAGCTGGAGCTGGAGCTTAGACCAAAATCTGGAATGTGGCCTTCTTTGGAGAACCCTTGGATGTTATTATCCTGGGCTTTGGGGTCTGCAGGGCAAATTGTAGTGATTACTGGAGTATTTTCCAGTCCTAAGCCCTCAGCAGCTCCCAGTGGACTCTGGCAGCTAAATTATGAAAAACATTCTCTCAACCAGAGACCAGAGCTCTCCGAAAACCTAGAAAGGTTGGCAGGGCTTTCCCTCTCCAGTGGCTTCACCCTCCCCTCCCAATACAGGCTTTGTGGGAAATAAGGCTATCAAAGTGTACTTGCCATGGTGGTCATATCTTATGTCTAGGGCCAGATGTTGTTGCTGAAGGCTAGTTGTGGGAAATCCTAAGCAAGAAGAGTTCTGCTTTTGTGCTCAGGTCCTGTTTGTAGGCTTCCCCTAGGCATGCAGTTGGTCGCTGTGAGAAGATAGGGGTGGGCTAGATAGGCCTTTGCCTGATCCAACTACTGGGCTTTTCTTGTGTTCCAAAATGGCCCATAGAAATTCTGCAGCTGTATGCATCTGCATGGGTTTGGGGCAGGTGAAGTTGAGGTTTCCGAGGATGATAGGAGAGACACATACTTAGGCTAGGATGGTGTAGAAGGGAGTGTTGAGGGGGGCAACTCATGAGTCATCTGAATCTGCGTTCTCCTCAGGCCAACCCTGGGACTCTTGAGGCAGGGGATACTTATTAAGATTGCCTCAATGAGAAGATTAGTAATGCTGGACAAACTTTCATTACCTACCATTGTCCATCTGTTCCTGCATGTCTGGGAGGACTGGGTGTTTTCTGGAGTGCACACTAAAGTCTAGTTCTTTCTCACTGAGACAGAAAACCTGCATCTCAGTTATATTGCCTCAGGTGGAAAACGCTTAGCAAAGTGTTTTCTCCTGAAACAACTCCAACAGACAATTTGCATAGGAAATCTGCCCAGGCAATACAAAGCTTGGTTATAACCATGGTGCTTTATTTATTTATTTATTGCATTTATACTCCGCCTTTCCCTCCAAGGAGCTCAAGGTGGTGTACATGGTTCTGTTCCTCCTCATATAAATCCCACAACAACCTTGTGAGATAGGTTACGCTGAGAGGCAGTGACTGGCTCAAGATCACCCAGTGAAATTCATGGCCAAGTGGGGATTTGAACCCTAGTCTCCCAGGTCCTGGTCCAACACTATAACCACCACACCACACTAGTTCTGCAGAGATTTTATTTGTGCATGGAGCTGTGTGTGCCCTCATCTGCAGCCTCTGGAGTGCTGTAGCTCAGACACAGAGTGGTCTTGGTGAGATTTAGTCCCCCAAGGTGCCAGGAAGGGCCCAACAAACTGGCATGGTGTGTTGTGTCAACTGGATGTGTGCAGGGGGTTTTGTAGTGTGCGAGTCACATGTGAAAGAGTTTCATAAAAATATAAAGTTCTTAAATATAAATTATGTGTTTGAAATGTTATACTATTTACTTCTCTCTCTCTCTCTCTCTCTCTCTCTCTCTCTGTGTGTGTGTGTGTGTGTGTGTGTAATGTGGGTTTTCCATTAACTAGAAAATGCTGTAAAAGTTTATTGGAAAAAAGTAAAAGCATTGCTCTGGGGTACAGCTGAAATTCATCACAGCAAGGTTGTTGTTTTTAAAAGGAAGAAGTATTGGACAAACCAACCTGCTGTAATGATATGGTTAGGAAATGCCTGCTGATGTTTTGTGTGTTAAGAGGGTGGAGGAAAGGGTACAAGCCTTTTCCCAGGGAAGACGTATTTGCTGATTGTCTCTTATCTTGTTTTTCAAGCTGATCAGTGGCGGTTCTATTGTAAGCGCTGAGGCAGTATGGGATCACGTCACCATGGCCAACCGGGAGTTGGCGTTTAAAGCAGGAGACGTTATCAAGGTCCTGGATGCCTCCAACAAGGACTGGTGGTGGGGACAGATCGATGATGAAGAAGGATGGTTTCCTGCCAGCTTTGTAAGGGTGAGTCAGACCCTCTTTTTTCCTCCCTCTCTCCCTTCTTCCTCTATTCCTGAACATTTGTATCTTGCTCATGGATATTGTGATGACCATTGCTTTAGGAAATCACACAGCAGGGGAAGACTTTTGCCACCATTGCCTTTCCCTGCAGACTTTCAAGAAGCATCCGGTTGGCTATTCAGGGGGTGGGTGGCAAGGAGGTCTTCACTTTGCACCAAAATGAGTACACCATGGGCACCAGGCAAGCATTTCTGAGGAGGGCAAGCCACAGTCAGCGTGTCACCACTGAAAAGATCCACTCTCTGATAGCCACTCTTGCACCTGATTTGGCATGGGCACTGCAGAGAAGGGCCTTGGTAGATGCCATTAGGGTCAGTTTATATGGGAGCAGATGATCTTTCAGGTATTCTAGGCCCAAGCCACTTGGGGCTTTAAAGCTTTGAATTACCCATCAAAAGTTAACACATATAAGTTAGCACATGCAACTTGATATGCAGATCTCTGTCCCTTTTTGCCCACCCTAATGAACAACCATGTATCTCCACCATCCTGTTCCCCCCTTCCATGCTTCGTGCCAGTGGTATGTTTAGGGTAATGGCCAACTCCTCACTTCCATGTCCACATGCTCCCCCAGCAGCTGCACATACAGTGTGCATTTCTGCATATATACTTCTGCAAATATTTGCACACATACAGATTTTATGCAGATATGCGCCCGCTTTTACCCTCTTTGTTACAATGAATTTCATGGCCACCCTAGTTGTAGAGCGAAGGCCTTTCCAAAAAAGAACATCTGTCAAAACACCATAAGGAAGGGGAACTAAAGAAACTTTCCCCCAGGAGGGAATTCGAGACCCCAGTCATGAATCCTGAGTAGGACCCCTTCTCTAGATCAGGGTTGAAACCTCTTTACAGCACAAGAGATACATTTCCATCCAGGATACCTTCAAGGGACCACATGCCAGTGATGGGTGGGGCCAGAAGCAAAAGTGGGCAGAGCAACTGGTTCTAATTTTACCTTTCTAAAGTAGGCTACTTCCTGCACAGCCATATCTCCATCATAGCAAGCATTATCAGAGTTCAGTGATATGTTCCAGTCAGGCAGAAACACTCAGGGAAGATTCATAGTAGGATTGGTGAGGTGTGTGGTCTGAGGAGGAGAGATGTGGCTGAGGATGGAATTTGGCCTTGAGAGAGTCCCTAGGTCTGCCGTAGACACAATCCAAGTGACATCAGGGATTGTTGGAACACATGAGAAGACCTTTCTGCCAGGACTGCAAAGGGCCTTGCTAAGAATTCTGAAAGTTTTTAACATATGTCTTTCTTGGCTGTTTTATTCTGCTGCGTTTGTGTTTGGTTTTGTAGGCTGGACGTCTCTTTTATGTGTATTGCATATTTCTTGTTATGTTTCATTCTTTTTTTCTGTACAATGCTAGGGAACTATATTTCACGAAAGGGTCTCATAAATATAGCAAATGAATAACCAGCCTATTGAAATTTTCCATCCTATTTGAGAACAGAAAAATGTCAGGTGGGGTAGATTTAATGGCATTTCTCCGAGACGGAGAAATTCTCCCATCTGTTTCTCATGGGTGGGGCTGACCATTAACAGAGACAGTAACACAGAATCATTCTTTTACCCCAAATCATTTCATTGTCCGCACCACCACTGCATCTATCTGTTTCAAGTGGCAGCAACATCAACATCTGATTTAACAGCCTGGCCACTGTTTTGCTTCCACCACAATCTTTTGTGATGTAGCATCATAACAAGGTATTGTTCGGTGGGGGAATGGTGGCAATCATATAAAGTGGTGGAGAAAATTCTGCAAGATTTTTTTTTTCTTTTATGGAGAGGTGGACAGACAGAGAAAAGAAAAAAATAGCAGATATTTTCTTTCCAAAAAATGTCAGCTCAGCTGTGTTTCTGTCATTCTTCCGTTCCTTGTTGATAGGATTTGTGGTGTATTCTCATGGCTCCCAAAGCAACCCTGCAATTTGTCTCGAATGCAGCAAACCTTTCATAGTTGGGAACGATAGGAGAACTTTGATGATGGTGTTATTGTTATTAGTCCCAAGAGAAGAAAAAGTGCAGCACTTCCTTGCTGTCATAATTCCTTACCATTTTTCTAGGGACTTCTCAGACAGTGGGGGGGGGCTGAGACCCAGATATTAACCCCTGTCCTTTTTAGTTCCATCCATCCTTCTCCTCAGCACAGCGTCTCTGTGATACGTAGGCAATAGCTTTAATCTCTTTTGAAGCCTAAGAGATATGGAGATTCCTTTTTCCTTACAAAATCATCTGAGTTGGGTGTTATCTGCTTAACTTTCCAGGTAATTTGACTAGCTCTGTGCTGGTGGGTGGAAAGAGGAGGCAATTTTATAAGCAGCACATGCAATACTTTTCTGATGGTGCATTGCTTTTTCTGTCTCTTCCACCTGAGCTTATACCAACCACCCTAGCTTGCCTTAATCCCTAATTTATGTTCACTGTTCATAATGTCAACCAGTTATGATAACAGTAATAATTACCATTTGCAAGAAAAATGCCTTTATGATAACTGGTGTGTGTATAGCGAAGGCTTGTATATTACAAAGACGTCTGGGGGTGTAGTGCATCTCTGCAGAGGCAAACCAATCACCCACCCCTATACAATTGTAGTTGGGGTGGGAGGCAAGCTTTTTCTACTAGATATTTCCTTGTAGAATTAAATAGCAGCCATTGACATATATGGAAGAAAGTTAAAAGGCACTCCACTGGGGTCAAGTGCAAATGATCTTCTCATGAGTCAAGGCATTCAGAATCAAGCTGTCTTCTGTCTGCAGAGTCCCGCCTCTTCATCTGCAGAGCTTCCTCCTTGATTCTGTTTCTTGGGCCACATGCACACTATATAGTTAACACACAGTGATACCACTTTAAACAGTTATGGCTTCCCCCAAAGAATTCTGGGATCTGTAGTTCATTAAAGGTACTGTGAGTTGTTAGAAAACCCAGGTAACTACTGACTGGTGAGCTTGACATCAATACCAGGAAAGTTCCTGAAACAGATCATTCAACAGTCAGTCTGTGAGCACTTAGAAAAGGATGCTGTGATTTCTAAAAAACAAGTCAGGTTCTACACTTAGACAGGAAGAATCAGCTGCTCCAGGATAAGATGGGGGGATAAGATGGGGGGACATGTGAAAAGGATCTTGGGGTCTTAGTAGACCACAAGCTTCACATGAGTCAACAGTGTGATGCAAAAGCAAAAAGAAGAAGAAGAAGAAGAAGAAGAAGAAGAAGAAGAAGAAGAAGAAGAAGAAGAAGCAGCAGCAGCTACTTCTATTCTAGCCTGCATAAACAGAAGTATAGCACCCAATCAAGGGAAGTAATAGTACCGCTCTATTCTGCCTTGCTTAGACCATGCCTGGAATATTGTGTCCAATTCTGGGTACCACAATTTAAGATGGATATTGACAAGCTGGAATGTGTGCAGAGGTCTGCAAACAAAGCCTTATGAGGAATGACTGAGAGAACTGGATATGTTTAGCCTAGTGAAGAAGAGACTGAGAGGAGATATGATCGCCATCTTCAGATATCTAAAGGGCTGTCACATGAAAGACAGAGTAAACTTGTTTTCTTCTGCTCTGGAGGGTAGGACCTCAAACCAATGTCTTCAAGTTACAAGAAAGGAAATTCCGACTAAATGTCAGTAAGAGCTGTTTGACAGTGGAACATTCTTTCTCGGGAGGTAGTGGACTCTCCTTCACTGAGTTTCCTGCAGTGGGTTGGACTAGATGACCCTTGGGATTCCTTCCAACTCAGTTCTATGATTCCCCTCACAGAGCTACAATTCCCAGTGTTGCCCGTGAAGAGGGATTGATTGTTAAATCACTCTGACAATTGCAGCTCTTTCAGCAGAACAGAAGTCTCTTGGCAACTGGATGCTGTTTCAAATGGATGGTGTTAATGTGGGAACCAGACTCAAAACAAAACCTAAGGCTAAATGTGAGGACTAAGCATCCTCTTTACAGCAGAACAGTTTGTTCTGGACAAATGTCCTTCAAAGTATAACAGCAAGGAGAACAAATCAAGCACCTCACCTTGTTTCAGAAATACTTCTCCCCCAACCCTGCAGGGACTGTTTTTCAGATGCTTTAGGTTTGCATCTTTAAAAATTGGCAGTTTCTTCCCAGATTTGTCACGGTGAAGACTTTCCAAGAACTACTGTAGTAATCTGTCTACAGCATGGGACCTCAGTGGGGAAGCGCCTGCTTATTTATATGGACATCAGCATCCAAATAAGCATTTCCACTAGTGCAAGGACTTTTAAAATAATTTTATTATTGAATTAAATCAAATTAAATTTCTTATCCCTCCTGCACCAGCAGGGCAGGTAGCAACAATTTAATATTCAGAATTTTTAAAAGGTAAAACAGGTTACACATAATATCAGTTCCTCTTGTTGAAATGGGAAGACAGTGGGCATTTCAGAATAGCAACTTTTTATTTATTCTAACTTATTTTAAAGCATCACATATATGTTTATACATACATTACCAAGAAGCTCAAGTCAGCTGGAACTTTGCACATGTCCTGTAAATGATGTGTCTGTTTTGTGTTTGCTCAGAGCAGTGAATATGGTACCATTGCAAAGGTCTCACAGAAAGCTGCATTGGTCTAAGCCAAATCTTCTCTCACAGTGGTTGCAGCCTGATTAGTCCTTGGAACCTTTGCCATTTTGAATGCAACCATGTGCTCTTATTTGGCCCTAAGGCATTTTCCACTGGTAATTGGGTTAAGTCTAAATATTTGTTTCCTGGAAGATGCCACCACCTTTCCTCACGAGAGACACCTCAGTAACCTGGCTGTGAGTTCTGGTTGGCCAGAAACCCCTCATGACCTCCTGACCATTCTGAGGTTAGAGTATTGTCTGGTCAGCTAATTGGCTTCTAATTCCCCTTTGCATCCAGAGCTGTCATTAAAGTAATCATTTCAGATGGCATTAGAGCTAGCACCCACCAGGAAGCAACTGGGCACCAAGCACTTCCCCAAACTTCTCTTGCCTAGGAGAGAGGTTAGCCTCTGACACTGAGATGGAATGGGTCCCAAGTCTGAGATCAAGTGTCGCCTTCAGTGCCAGAGGGAAACCTGGCCATCTGGAGAAGGACCTGACTACAGGCAAGGACTACAGGCAAGAGCAAACTTTTCAGGAATAAGGCCCTCCTCTTAAGAAGACCTCTGGGAAGGAGGAAGTTAACAGGAGTCAGCTGGTGTAAGCATTTGGTTCCAGCAGCTCCCACTGAAAACCCCCAGTGTTGGGTTGGAAGAGTTCCTTAGACAACATCAATATACCAGCTCTGTGTCCTACCTATCACAAACCTGACCATGGACTCCTCTCACTTTTGCCTCTTGCCTGCCTCTTTGTTGTGGACTCTGCTTGATTGGACTCTGTTCTTGGAGTAGCCCCGGATATCACTTTGGTTGCTACCCCATTGTTGCTGCTGGCAGGTCCCCTGCTTACTCAGGATTGAGAACAGGTTGGGCTGTGAGTCCTGGAAAACTTGCTCCCTGCCTTGCTGGCCTTTTCCCACCTGGCCTAGAAAAGTGGGACACGGACTGACCCCAGCTACAAAAGTTGCTGAACACATTCTTGGGTTGTGGTATTGTTTAGGGTTTTTTGTTTGGTTTTGTTGTTGTTAATGATATTAATTAGGGTATGTTTAGCCGGGATAAGAGGAGACTGAGAGGGGATAGGATAGCCACCTTCAAATATCTAATAGACCGTCCCATGTAAGACAGAGCAAGCTGGTTTTCTCCTGCTCCAGAAGGTAGAATCCAAACCTATGGCTTCAAGTTACAAGAAAGGAGTTTCTGACTAAACATCAGCAACAACTTTCTGATGGTAAGACCTGTTGACAAAGGAGTGGACTCTCTTGGAAGTTGGTAGACTTCACTGGAGGTTTTTAAGCAGAGGTTGAATTAAGTTTGCACTTTTAGAAGACACCTGAAGGCAGCCCTGTTTAGGGAAGCTTTTAATGTTTAATAGGTTATTGTATTTTAGTGTTTTATTGGAAGCTACCCAGAGTGGGAAACCCAGCCAGATGGGCGGGGTAGAAATAATAATAATAATAATAATAATAATAATAATAATAAATTATTATTATTATTATTATTATTATTATTATTATTATTATTATTATGCAGTCTCACATAAAGCCTGTTGCAATAATCCAGCCTGGAGACTAGCAGTTGATGGATGCAGTGATCAGGCTATTGTGGTCCAGAAATGAATGTAAATTACCGTATTTTTTGCTCTATTAGACACACCGGACGATTGGGCGCACTTAGTTTTTAGGGGAGGCTCCCCACTCCCCAGTGGAGACTTCATCCCATGGCTAAGCCAGAAGCCAAGACATCCAGCGGGATGCATCCTGCTCGCTGTCCTGGCGTCTTCTTTAGCCACGCGCAGCCTCTCCGGCCTGGAGAGGCTGTGTGCGGCTAAGGCTCCCCCAAGAGCCGCGTTCCCTTTAAAGAGCGCTCGGGAAAAGGCCCCAAGAGCCGCACACACGCTCCATGCGGCTCTTTAAAGGGAGCGCTGACAGAGCCTTCCGCCTGCATTCGCTGCATAAGACGCACACACATTTCCTCTTACTTTTTAGGAGGGGAAAAATGTGTCTTATAGAGCAAAAAATACGGTATGTACCAGCCAAAGCTGGTGGAAGCCACTCTTAGCTACTGATGTCATATGGGCCTCTAGCAACAGGAGCATCCCCAGATTGCAAGTTTCCTCTTTCAGAGGGATGTCAATTCCATCCAAAGGAGGCAATTGACCAATTATCCAGACTTGGGAACCACCCACCAACAGTGCCACTGTCTTGCCAGGATTTAGAGTCAGTTTCTTGGCATTCATTCAGCCCACCACCGAGTCCAGGCACCGGTCCAAGGCTACACAACCTCTCCTGATTCAGATGTTACAGTGAAGGAGAGCTAGGTATTATCAGCATACTGATGACACCACGTTCCAAATCTTGCAACGGTGACTTCAACAGCTTCACATATGTTAATCAGCATTAGGGAACAAGATGGGGTACCCTGTGGCGCCCAAAGCACAGTTGCCAGGGAGCTGCTGACAGATCAAGTAAGAATAATAGAGTTGCATTCACCACGTCCTTCTTCATCCATCAGGGTGGCCAAGGTGAATGCAGTCCCATAACCAGGCCTGAACATAGACTGAAATTGGTCCGTTGGATGACCATGCAATTGTTGCACTACAACCCTCTCAATCACCTACCCGAAAAAGAGAGTATTTGCAACTGGGCAGTAGTTGTCACATTGTGTCACAAACCAGTGGGTCTGCGGTGGGCTTTTTCAGGAGTGGTTTGATAACTGCATCTTTCAGGACAGCCAGGACCACTCCCTTCCACATGGATGTTTTGCCCACATCCTATATCCACACATTCATAATCCCATGGCAAGCTTTAAGAAGCCAAGAGGGGCAAGGGTTGAACAGAGATGTTGCTGGCCACTGGCTGCATTGTCCCAAGAACCTTGTTCCCTTTGTCAGGCGACATCAACTGAAGCTGATCCCAATAAGTTGAAGCAGATGTTGCACTGGATGCCTCACTGGGGAATGTAGTCTGTGGCAGAGGAAGGGGGGGTGCAGGGGGTGCTGTCCACCCCAGGTGTCATCACTGAGGAGGGGGGTTTGACAAGATGAGTTGGGTTTTTTTTCTTTCTTCAAAAAATGGGCTCACGAAACTTTTTAGGTGTGACGTGGTGGCTTAGATGCCTGCAGGTTCCACACTGCCTGAAACGGCAGCATAGGACTTGCGTCTGCCTACTGCCTCTCCCTCAGCCTCCCTACAGCTAAGGGGGAGGCAGCGGAGAGACTCCAAGCGTCAGAGAGGCTCGGCTTGCCCCACTCCCAGCTGCAGGACACCCCCCCCCCGCCCCAGGCACCGGAGCAGTTAGCTACGCCGCTGAATGTAGTGAGTATGGATATGGCATTGATATTTCTACAAAAGCTAGTGACTTTACCCTCAAAGTGCCTTGCATACAATTTACACTGGGCCTAAAACTCGCTTCCCTGAAGTAGATGTTAACAGACCCTGGGCAATATGGCTACTTTAAGATGTGAATGGAGGCAGAGAAGTGAGCCTTCTTCACTGCTCTGACTGCTCCGCAGTTATGTTTCACTCATACTCTGTCAGCTTCTTTCATCACTTGCACTCTAGCCATTGTCTGGCCTGTTTCATTGCCCCTAGTTCACTGGTGAGCCAAAGTACACAACAGGCCCCACAATGCAGCAGAGGGCGCTCGGGGCAGTCATGTCAATAGCCCAACACATCTAACTGTTCCACAGCATGACAAGGGCTTCAAGAGGGTCACTTGCTCTGTCTACTAGAAACTCCCCCAATGCACTCAGGAATCCAGTGAATTCTGTGAGTCTTCAGGAATGAACCATCATAACCCACCATTCTTGCTTTTTTGTATGTTATTTTCAATGATAAATATGTTTCTAGGTAAACATCCCATTGATATGCACATGGTTTTTTGGTTGGAGAACTGAGGCAGTATTGTTTTTGTTTGCTACTCTGCAATTTATTTTTGTGCTTTTATATTGTAAACCACCCTGCGATCATCGGATGAAGGGCAGCAGATAAATTTAATAAATAAGAATAAATAAAAACCATATTACAAAATTCAGAGCAGTGTTAATTTTGAAGGATTATATGTGTTTAGAAAGTGCAAGTTAGAGAGGGTTCACATTAAAATTCAAGCTGAACCTAATTACCCCCCTGTCCCTATCACAAAGGTTATTATTATTATTATTGCATTTCTATCCCACCTTTTCTCCAAGGAGCTCAAGGTGGCATATATGGTTCTTCCTCATCTCTATTTTATCCCCACAGCAACCCTGTGAGGTGGGTTAGGCAGAGAGATGGTGACTGACCCCCATGGTTATGTAAGGATTTGAACTCTGCTCTCAAAGGTTCTACACCAGCACTCTAACCACTCTACCACTTCTCAGTATAAATCACTTTATGTAAAACATTAACGGTTTTTATGAATAAGCTATATATAAAACCTGCTAAATATTGTATTTAAAAAAATAATAATTGCAAATCTCTTAAATGCAATTCTCCTTTTCATCAAGATGGCCTTCCTGTTATGCATGACTATTGCTCGGTAGGAGGAATCTTAAGACCAGAGTGTTGGGCTCTGCAGTCTTGTCATTGTTCCTTGAAGGGACTCCTGTGGTTTTTACAGTCTCAGTTCTCCCACCCGCAACAATATGAAAAGCACGATTGTCAAAAATGTTTCTCACTCCTACTCTGCTCACACAAAAACACAGAGCAGCTCAGTGAGAAGCAACACGAGTGAGGTTAGCTGCAGAAAATGTTCTGTCTAACCAGCTAAATGGAGAGTTGTGTCAAATGCTCAAAGGAGACTTGCAGGCAGGAATCTTCCTGCTGCACTGTCTTTGCCTCCAAGTAAATGCAGGTGTTATTTTTTAAAATAGCTGTAGGCTTGAATATCTAAACGTGATTTATTATTTATTATTTTTATCTTTTTAAGGAAAGGGGTGCTTGGGACATCTGAGTGTAGGGGTGGGCATGTGGTGGCTCAGCACCCTTGGGCTAGTTGCCAGGGACCCTCTTTATGTCACTCCCTTTTCTCCTGTGTAGGTGAGATACACAAGGGAGATGGAGGTAAAGGGTGCCTTGAAACCTTAATTTGCTGTGGGAACAGCAACAAAGTTTTTTACAAAGCCCTCATTTTTCACATCTCCCTTTTAGACATAGACAAAGGGATCTTTAAACCCCTTATTCCTCTAGAGTGGACAGCAGCAAAACCTGGCTCATTTCTCTCCCTCAGCTGCTGACCTTGCATGTAGCAGATACCAGGAATTGAGAGTACTTATGTGGGATGAGTGTGTTTCCATGGGGCTTTCTTGTTATATCTATCTATCATCTATCTATCTATCTATCTATCATCTATCTATCTATCTATCATCTGTCATCTATCATCTGTCTATCTATCTATCATCTATCTATCTATCTATCTATCTATCTATCTATCTATCTATCTATATCTATCTATCTATCATCTATCATTAATTAGTTAATAAGTTAATATCTATATCTATCAGTAATAAGTTATTGCAGCATATTGAACCATCAAACAAACATAACCTTTAATATCTCACCCTGAACCAGAAAATGAAGTTTGAACAATCCGTCCAAAATGACAACCAAATAGAAAACAAAGTTCCTAGCCAAGACCACCATGTGTAGAAAAGACCTTGTTTAGTTTATGCTAACCAAAATGTTTTATAATATGAAAGGAGTTCTCTGTTTTCATGTTTAGTCATGTACGTGTACCAGTCTTTATGCTTCAGACCTTGTGCCAGTTGTATTTTATTAGTTTCTTACAAGTGCTATTTGACATATTTTATTTTACCAGTTTGTCAAATAAGCACCCTCCAAATTTTTCCAATACTTATCTTATTATTACAAGCCTGGCTGCCCTCTGAAGCCTTTTTTTAGGAGGTCAGAAAGAAAATGTGAGTCCCAAACTGGGGAGGGAGCAGCTGTGCAGGTTGTGCCGTGCTCCACAATGGGTCCTCCCAGATCATGCAGGAAGGCTGGAAGAGGGTTTCTAAGTGTGCTTGATTGGATAACAGAGTTCCCAGTTGCAGGGAGCCTTCTACATGTGTACATGCTTAGATGCTCTCTTCAGACCTTCCTGCTCAGTGTGGGGATTGGGAAGAGGAGCTGTGTGCATGCCATCCTCCTCCAATTTCACCCCTTACACATTCTTTCTAAACGCCTGAAGAGGACTCAAGCTGCACTCATTTCCTGTCCTACTCCCCATCTCTCAGCTGATGCATAGGAACCTCATTTGCATGCTGGCAATTTCCCCCAAGAGTGGGGTGGTCACTTTTTCTGGATGAGGGTGTGTCTTTCACCTCCTGCTCTTATCCTACTGAGTCAGCTGCCAGAAAGACACTGCTGCCTCCATGTAGTCACTGTTCTCACCTATTTGATTCACCTGTGTAATGCCCTGTCTCATCCTAGCTTGGCTCAGGGCTCTCAGGAGAGACTGGAGCAGAGGCACTTACCTGGAAGGGCAAGGTTATACCAAGAAGATCACAGTCAAGTCCAATAGGGCAGGAGGATCACAACAGTCCAGTCTTATTCAGCACCCTGGACAGATCACTGTGCCAGGTGTTGGCTGGAAGTCATCCAGGAAGAATGGTTCTCTTAGCAGCATATTGACGCCTTTTGAAGGGCGGCTGATCTGGACCTGCTATTATCCCTGCTCCTCTCAGGGGAACTATCTCTGTTTCTTAAATGGGCATTGCCTAGTTCTACAAGTGTTGTCTCCCGTGGCATGGGGCAGTGAGGTGCACTCTGAGCCTTCAGAATGCAGTAAATGTATATCTTCTGACCTGCAAGATCTTGGTGTAGGGAACAATGACTCCCCAGACAATGCATCTCCCCACTCTAAGTTTTCCTCTCAGCCAGAGGAAGGCTGAGGTAACAGAGTCTGGCACTTCTCAGATCCAAGTCTCCCCTGACATGGATCCCACTCATGTGATCTCTGGCTTTTTGCAAGGAAGATGCCTCCTCCACTCAATCTCTCACAGTAAACAACCTAGGTCATAATGGGAGAGATTAGAGTAGGGTCTCCACAGGGAGTGCCCTATGGAGGGGTCTGGGCTTCAGCAAAACACTGAAAAGAGTGTTGGAACTGGAACAGTGTCTCATCCAAGTGAAGATTACATCTAATAAGGTACCAAACTAAGAGCATGTCACCCCCAATTTGTCTCTTCAAGTGCACTGTTGTCTAAAGCAAACCATCAAGCAGGGTTGAGTAGGCAGGCAAGTGAAGCATAGAAGATTTGCTTGGCAGTGTTGTGACTAGGCCAACAGGCCCAATTAAAACTGTACAGGGTGTAACCCTTTGAAGCTCAAAAACCTGTCTACCTCTTAGACACCACTGGATGAAACCTCTGCAGCAATCCTTCAAATCCCCAAGCTCCTAACAAATATCTGAAATTTATTTATATTTGTAAGTCATAATAATTGGAGAGAGATGATTTGGGTGGGGGTTTCAGAGACTGGAACTGGTGTGGGGGAGGGACCATAGCTCAGTGGTAGAGCATCTGTTTTGCATGCAGAAGCCCCAGGTTCAATCCCCGGTATCTTCAAATAGGGCTAGGAGGCACCCAGTCTGAATCCTGGGAGATCTGCTACCAGTTTGCATAGACAATACTGAACTATATAGACCAATGCTCTGACTGGGTATAAGGCAGCTTCCAGTGTTCCTTGTCTAAATGCTTTTGCTTCTGGTTAAAGAGATTTTGCATTGTTTCTATACCTGTTTGGCCAGAGTCGACAGTGGGACCCCCTGGAAGTGATACCCCTTATTGAATGCTTCAGGGAAATACTCACTGCAAGTGATGATTAGCTGTGCCATGTCATTATATGATCAAGACTAAGGCTTATTCCCCACCCCCACCTCCCACCTTGCCTCTGGCCCAGCAGTGAGGAGGATAATCAGAAGCTTCCACTTTTAAATATCAAAAATATAAATGGGGGGAATTGGGATGGCCTTAGAAAGGGTCACAAAAAACCACTTTTGCCATCAGGGCACCCCTGCAATAATAGTGTGTGTGTGTGTGTGTGTGTGTAAATGACAAATCTGTGGGATCTCTTAGGAGGCAGCAAACTGTCTTTGGCCAGCCAGCCTTGCTTACTTTACATGCTGAAGTGATAAACTGGCTGTGATTGGCCTTGTCCTACAGCACCCTTCACTAGCTACTGCCTTCCAGATGTTTTGGACTACAAGCCCTTTCAGCCTCAGTCAGTATGTTGTAGTCCAAAACATCTGAAGAGTACCAGATTGACAAAGGCCAGCCTTCCTCAGGTGCTCCCCCCCCCCCGTGTCACATGCTGTTCAACATGTACATGAAACCACTGGGGAAAGTTATCTGGTGGTTTGGATTGAAGTGTTGCCTACTCTGCTTTTCCAACTAAGTGTCCCAGGGAGACTGTTAAACTTCTGACTCAATACCTTGAGGCAGTTTTGGGCTCGGTGAGGGGGGACATTCTGGCACTTAATCCAGATAAGATGACTGATGCTGTGAATGGGGGAAACCCGTCTCTTCAGATGGAGGGTTGCAATCCTTCTTGCATGAGGCAGCACTGCCTTCAAAGGGCTAGGGGTATGTTCACATTACTGTCTTAGAGAACAATGAAAGTCTTATTTTTCCGATAAGTTTTAGAACTCTTCCTCCCCTAGCTGTTCACATCAGCACAGCTTCAATTAGTTTCTTACTGTATACACACCTGTCCATTTGTTTGTTCCCTCTGCATTTGGACACTTATTGAGTTATTATCGCCAAACTTTGCCAGAGGGTTTTTGCAGTGGGGGCAGCAATTTTCATAGACTTTTGAACATCAAGCACCATTTTGATTCAAGATGGCAAACCAAAATGTGACTTTGGAGGGAATTTGCCCATTTCTTGGCATAGGTTCAGCCACCTATTGAGATATTGTTGCCATGAGAGATCCTGGGATAGGGGCGACAATCTTAATCAATGTTTGGATGCTAGGCACCATCTTGAATCAAAATGGCAGACCAAAACGTGACTTTGGCATGAAGTGGCTTTGCAAGCCGTGGGCTTGTGCTTCATCGTGGTTAGGTGAGATGTCTGAATTTACAAGCCATAGAAGAACAGAGGAAGCTGCCTTGTACTGAGTCAGACCCTTATATTGCCTTATACTGAGTCAGACCCAGATCCATCTAGTTCAGTATTTTCTGCATTGACTGGCGGTTGCTCTTCAGATTTTCTAGCAAGGGACTCTCCCAGCCCCATTTGGAGAAGCTGGAGACTGAACCTGGGACCTCCTTTAAGACAGTCAGTGTGCTAAGCCCTAACCATGTACCACAGAGGCAAGAATGTAGTAATGAAGCTGAGTGTCAAAAGATTGGAGAATGGGAGTAGAAATCATTATTTGCCTGTCAGCATGTTGGAAGTTCATGCCATGGTTTTGGGTTCTAAGCAACAGTTCACACCAATAGTAGTTTGACATGATGTTTTAAGTGCACCAACCTCCTTTATTTTCACTCTCCGTAAGCTGGCACTGAAAACATGTCTCTAGGCTATAACTCACAGCAAGCTTTGAGAACAAGCCCAAAGGTACAGCTTTCCACGGCGTGGAACAGTGTGATTCTTCCCTTTTCTAAGAACAACCCTCTAGTTTTTACTCCACTCACTCAGAGCCTGCCAAGTAAAAGCTTTGCTTTGCCTTTACAACAGTGGTTCTGTTTGACCCTAGCATCACTACTAGTAGGTTCAGTATAGTGGAGGAAGTGTTTTGTTTTTTGCCGCCTGACTCCCCTGTTCCACCTTAGGTGCATCAGGACATGAAAAACAAGAGCTGACAGCTGTATTCTCTGCATTTCATTTCTGCTCCCTCATGTAAGACATTAAAATGGGCTCTCAGTTTTACTATTGCTGGAAAAGGTACAAAGTGTTAGGAGTCAGAAGGTGAGCCTCTTATATAACGCTGGGTAGGTGTGGTTGGAGAGAAGGGTGTAAGGTCTTTTTCTGGGAGATTTTTCACGCGCACACACTCTTTTGTAACTCAGATTAAAGAAATAACAACAAAAATCACATTTCTGCAAGTTACATTTTCATATCCTGATTTTCAGAAGAAGTTGAATATACTAACACCTTTTCAAGTTCAAAACAATTATAAAACACACTGGACAGTCGAATAGTTGAATAACAAGTCTGGGGTCACCACTGTTCACACCTGGAAAGGATCCTTGCTCCACCTTAAACTGGGAATTAGATCACTCGGGGTTCTAGTATTATCAGAGGGAGAAAAATGTCTCTCTGTCCAGTTTCTCCACGTGATGCATAATTTTAAGCATTTCCGTCACATCTTCCCTTACTTACCATTTCCCCCTCTTCCTTAAACTAACATTGTCACCATGTCTCTTAGAGGAGTTGCTCCAGTCCCCTGATAATTTTGTTTGCAAACCAGCATGTCCCGCATTCAACAGGGAGCTGCATTGGATAGAACTCCCTGATATTTGCAGCGGACTGTGGTTTACATCTGTAGAATGTGTGGAATGACCCTGAATTGGGTGCACGAAAGAGCTCAGTGATCAGACAAAAAGGGATCTCAACAAAGACATTTGTAATTTGTCCCCTATCTCATAGTTTGTTTGTTTTTTGTACACAGTAGTTCTTTTCCTTGCTTAGCCCAGTTTCTGGAATTGGTTTTCTATTCTTAAAAGGCCCATTATGTATTTTTTCACTTCATTTTGAAAATAACCTATTTTATGCTCACTGTGTCTTTAAATCCTAAGTTAGGGAAATCGGTAGGCCGTCTCTGAGATCTCCCATTTCTTGACCTTTAAAGTTCTCTGTAGGAAGAGAAAACACTGGCACAGTAATAAAAAGAATGTTGTTTAGCGAAGTACAATCATCAGACAGAAGAGTGGTGAACATACATTGTAGGGGAAAAGAATTGATGGAGCCTTTTGCAAATTAAAAGGACACAGCCATTTCAAAGGTACATGTTGTAAATGCAACAGCAGCTTTGTACTTGCTAAATTATATTTTGGCGCAGAGTATACGGTAACTTGCATGCTTTTCTTAATATGCATGCTTTTTGCTGCTGGACTGTGATGGCTAATGAACAGAGTTCTTCTGTTTGCTGCAATTATTTTCAATTATGAATGGGATGGGAGCATTGGAATTTAAAGAATACCATGCCATGTACTTAGGACTTATTTCAACCTCTCACTGTTTCTACTTTAAAATTGTTGGATGTTTTCAGACCGGACTGAGATGGTTGAGCCTTCTAGTCATATTTTTAAGGGATCTTGGTGGGAAAAAGTGGGGAGGAGGAGATCAACAAAACTAAAGGAATAAAGCTCTTAACTTTATAAATTGAAGCTGCAAGCTCAGGAGAAAGTCCTGTTGAATTAATGTTATTTACTAAAGGCCAGACACCCACAGGATTGCACTATTAGGCTCCAATCCAGAGAAATTTGCAGTACAATCCTAAGCATCTTTAATCAGAAGATAATCCTACTGCTCCTACTGCTTGTTTTTAAAATTGAAGCCTTAGTTGCACTTATGTCCCATCTGAAATAAAAAAAGACCAATTTATTTTTAATGGTTATAGTCCAGTCTGATGTGACTGTGCCTTTTAGGTGGTCTTAGGGAAGGAGAGAGAAGGAGCTATGCAGTCGAGACGTATGTCCATACTAAAAAAAATCAAAATCAAAGATCAAGCTTCTAGTTTCATAAAACTAACTGTTTGGTTTCATAAACTCTGTTAAATGAAGTGGGAGTTACTACTGAGAAAACATGTTTAGAAATCCAGTTAGGTTCCTGTCCAGAGAAAATGAGTTACACTTTTCTCCTGTTTGAAATCACTTGAGACTTACAGCTTAAGCTACGCATTACATGATGTTTTGTGATTCTTATCTTAGCAGGCTGTATTTGAGCAGTTGGAAATGGGCAGAGAAATACTGCATAACTGTATTATGTGTTTTCTTTTATCTGTCCTGAATTATCCAGCATTCAGCTTCATTGAATATGCATGAGTTCTGGTGTTATGAGAGTGTTATCATTGCAAGGTGGCCCAGGGTGTTGTTGTTGTTGTTTACTTCCAGTAAACATTTTCCAGTAGTCTGCATCCTCCCTAGCTGGCTGTGCTTCCTGATCTGAAAAATCCTCCTGAGAGGAGTTACCTCACGATGTCTTGCCTAGGCTTTAATTGAAGCTGGCCACCAGGGAAAGTTACAGAGTTCAAGGCACTGATGAGATGATTTGTAGAACAACAACAACAACAGGACACTCACAAACACCCCTTTGGCAACATCAGAAACCCTAAACTTCACCCATGAAGAGTCCACTGAATTTTTCCTCTCTTCTAATCATTTGGAGATGCAATTTCTTTTCTCATTAATTGATGAATAGTGGGGTTTTTTTAAAAAAAAATATTAAGGAATATTTATTGGCACAGCACTAGCTTGTTTAGCTTGGAGAAGAGAGGATGGCTAAGTAGTACCTTTTGAAGATATATAGGACGCCAAGAGCTGACCATGGACTCAGACTCCTCCTCAAAAGGCTTAGATGAGAGCTCTGTGGAAATGGCCTCTCAAAACTCTTCACCCTATTTGTGTGCAAACTGCAGAAATCATGTCACCAAATTTCTTAAGGGGAGGAGAAATTCTTCCTACAGTTTCCAGCTGTGACTATATTATTTAAAAAAATTGTTGTGACCTGGCCTGGGACCTGTTGGTGGTACATGGGTAGTAAATATGATGATGATGATCATCATTATAGGGGTCCTTATTAGCAGTGGCAGTAGCACAAACTGTTGTTTTCTTTTAAAGTTTTGTTGTTGCCATTTCAGGTGGCAACAGCAACAACTTCGGTGGGCAGCCTAGTCCCCATTTTGCATTCCCACAATGCATTGCATCCTCTGCCTAGCATTGTCCCAGGGCATTGCCCCCCTGCGGAGACCATTTGGAGAAGGTTCTGCAAAGTGGCCTTCTTTCCTTCTTTTTTCTGGGGGTGGGCAGGGAAATAAAATAATAAATTGTCAACTTAAAAATATCAGATGATGACCTTTGCAAAGCACAATCAATTATTCATTTCTAAAGCTTCAACAAAGCATATAATATGGGTATGTGCAAGGAGATTTGCACACATGTCAGGTTGGAGACATATTGCAAATAAATACATAGTAAATTCACACATTGCTTTTCCTTATGCTTTAAACATTATGAACCAATAATTTGCTTCTGGCAACAACTGTTTGCTTTTACCACCCCAGCTGCAACAAAACATGTTTCTTCCACATCAGTCTCTACTGCCACAGCAGGCGCTTTAATCTTCAAGCAGTTTGACTTCACCCTCCAAAGGTGCACTCCTCCATTGTCTCCTGAAACAGATGGAAGCCAACCAACTCATTAAATGTATTTTATCTTAGTGAAAAACTATCATGCCTTTGCTTTTGCTCTCTAAAGGTTTCAATTTAGTCATAGCTGCAAATTTCTATAATTTCATGACCTGTTCTTAAAAATCTTTTTAAAAAATTGTTGGAGATGGGAAGTACAGATTTCTGAGACTTTTCAGAGGTTTACGTCAGACATTAGGGAGAATTGAAAGAACGGTGAAGTAGAGATGAGCTTTGGAGAAGCTTATCTCCAAATCTAAACTTCATAGTGTTGCATTTCCTTTCCCTACAGCTATGGGTCAACCAGGAAGATGGTGTTGAGGAAGGGACGAGTGAAGTACAGAATGGGCACCTGGACCCAAATGCTGCTGACTGCCTTTGTCTCGGGAGGACCCTCCAGAACCGAGACCAGATGAGAGCCAATGTCATTAATGAAATCATGAGCACGGAGCGCCACTATATCAAACACCTGAAGGACATTTGTGAGGTATGTATGCATGTATTCTTACTTATCCCTGTTTGGCACAAGGTAGTGGCTGTGCTGGTGGAATCGTAATGGGGAAGGCCAACAAATGATTTTCACAATCATTTCATTGCCATTGGAGAAGTCTTCCTGGCTGTCAGCAACACCAGCCCATAGCAAGCTGGCTGTGCCCGATTCAGTTCCAGTTAAACTTTTCTTCCACTACCTTTCCCTGCCCCACCCTCTGGGGGAAAAAACAAACCCAAACCCTACCTCAGGTGAGAGGGAGCGACAGAGGTGGTGAATGCTCACAGCCCCCTGGAGCATCATTTCCCACTGGTGTCGGGGACTCAGATTCTCAGAAACCAGCAATCCGTTCTGCATTGGGGAGAGACTTGCTGTTCCTGGTTGATAGTGTAAGGTTCAAAGGCGAGGTTCACTGCAATGGGGGTTGAAACCATTATCCAATTCTGCATGAGCAGTGTTCTGCTCATGAAACAGGAGTTCCCCTACCTCTCCTCTCCCCATGCACCCCCAAAATCTGCTCCAGAGTGTCTCTCCCATCCCTAGGAGGAGAATTTGAGAGGGTTTCAGGCGGAAATTCCAATGTGCAAGAAGAAGTCTGCTTTGTGAGCTGAACGGCAGCATTGGATACAAATTGTAGTGGCAAACTCGACAGCATCAACTCCTTTTGCTTAAACAACACTGCGTGCTTCTGAGGGAAAGCAGTCAATTATTGCCTGTTTTTTGCCAAGCTGTATAGTATCCCCTCACACTCATTCTTCCTCCTTTGTACATAGCTTCAATGCTCTCTGCTTTAACAAAAAAATGGGGGAAAGATCTGAAATCAAAGCACTCAGCTTTGAGCTGCGTGCCTCAGAAAGTTTAAAATTTAACAACTCTCGCTTACAGCCTCTGCAGAATCTATGCTGTTGTCCAGCTTCTGATGCCTTTAACTCTTAAGGGGGCTCCCTTCCTTTACCTCAGAGAGGGTTCTGTTTCAGTTGAGAGGCAAATTTCACTCCATAGGAAGGGGAGCCTCCAAATGAGGGTTTTAGCATAGTATTAGAGCATCTATTTTGCATACAAATGGCCCCAGATTCAATCCCTGGTATCTCCAGGGCTGGGAAAGACATCCCCATCTTCAGTTCTGGGGAGTTGCTGCCAGTCAGTGTGGACAATATTGAGGTAGATGGACAACTGGTATGACTTAGAATCATACAATTGTAGAGTTGGAAGGGACCCCAACAGTCAAAGGCACCTTCCTATATTCCTATTCAAATCATCCCTTTATTCTGAACCATGTAAGCTGGATTCTCACTCTTTTTTATGAGAAGGGCAAGAACACATGACTTGCATGCAGAAGGTCCCAGGTTGAATCCCCAGCCCTTGGGAGAGAACCCCACCCAAAACCCTGGATACAGTGGTGCCTCGCAAGACGAAATTAATCCGTTCCGCGAGTCTCTTCGTCTTGCGGTTTTTTCGTCTTGCAAAGCACGGCTATTAGCGGCTTAGCGGCTATTAGCGGCTTAGCGGCTATTAGCGGCTTTAAGAAAAAGGAAGCAAACTCTCAAGAACTCGCAAGACATTTTGTCTTGTGAAGCAAGCCCATAGGGAAATTCGTCTTGCGGAACGACTCAAAAAACGGAAAACTCTTTTGTCTTGCGAGGCATTCGTCTTGCGAGGCATTCGTCTTGCGAGGTACCACTGTAGCTGCTTCTGTCAGACAGTGTAGACAATACTGAGCGAGATGGACCAATGGTATGACTCAGTATAAGGCAGCTTGTTACGTCCCTATCCCACTCTTCAACTGAAGAGGCTCTCAATGTGGCTTACAAACATGTAAAAGAGCAACAAAACCATCAGTGAAATAGCAGAGCAGCATAAAAACAGAGTCATTAACATGCAGGTTAAATAAACCATGCGTCTAAAAAAAGATCAAGAACACCTAAGCAAATAAAAATACATTTTCTCCACACTTGTGTCCCCTGATTTGCATGCAGAAGGACCCAGGCTCAATCAGTGTTAGGCAGTTTCCTGAGTAGCAGTCTTATTGCATCCTGGGGAGCTTTGTGGTTTTAGTGTAGAAGCAGGTACATTTAATTTTGTTTACACCCCCTTTTAATCAGAGGAATCTTTCTGCACCGCAGAAGAAATAGCATCTTCAGTGCGTGTTCTCCTCTCCTCCCATCCCCCAATCTTCTCCTATTTTCCTGCCAGCAAAAGCTAGCAGCTTTTGAATCTGACTGTGCCTGATACTCTTAAACTGGATCTCCTGGGTCGAATTTGTAGCAGGCCGATGGCTCTGTTGGAATTGCTCCCATTTACTCCAGCCTGCAATTAAAATCACTGTGTCAAGGCAAACTATATTGCTAGGCCTTGTACTCTGCTCTTTATTATCCCAAATGGAATCGAATGAGAAAACCTGCCAGAAGGTGAGAGTTGCGACAAATCTTCCAGACGTCTTTTTAAACTAGAGACGACTGCAGCAAACATTCCCATTTGCAACGTGATGGCCTATATGCCACTTTCGGGGGGCGGGGGGCAGACTTCACTTTGCCCAGATTAAGTGCTCGAAACCAGAGTGACATCATGACTACCAGAGAGAGAGAGAGAGAGAGAGCTTAATCACTCTATAGGCTCCATCTAAATTGGTCGGCTCTGTTCTGTGCTTAAATGGAATCCAAGGGCGCTGGCACGAGCTTTCACAAAGGAGGCAAAGAAATGGGTTTCTTGCCTTTTAGCAAGGATGGGGGACCTCGTACCCCTTAGGACTCTTTGCAGGCCACATCATGAGGCATGATCAAAGGGATATTTTAAGAGTTGGAGATAACATAATGATGGCTGACTGGGAACAGTTATGGACCACAGGTATGAAGTTTACGGCATGTAATGCCTTAAGAGAGAATATTATGAAAATGATATACAGGTGGTACATGACACCAGTCAAGCTTGCAAAGATCTATCATTTGCCCGATAATAAATGTTGGAAATGTAAAGAAACTGAAGGTACATTCTTTCACCTCTGGTGGACATGCCCAAGGATTAAGGCTTTCTGGGAGATGATATATAATGAAATGAAAAAGGTATTTAAATATACCTTCCTGAAGAAACCAGAGGCCTTTCTCCTGGGCATAGTCGGCCAATTGGTGTCAAAGAAGGATAGAAGTTTCTTTATGTACGCCACAACAGCAGCAAGGATACTTATTGCAAAGTACTGGAAGACACAAGATTTACCCACCCTGGAAGAATGGCAGATGAAGGTGATGGACTATATGGAATTGGCGGAAATGACTGGCAGAATCCAAGACCAGGGAGAAGAGTCGGTGGAAGAAGATTGGAAAAAGTTTAAAGACTATTTACAGAAATATTGTAAAATCAATAAATGTTAGAATGATGTTGGATAGAAATTAAGTGGTTTTTAGCTGTAATACTATAAGGGAATATGAAAAATGGATTACTAATAGGTAAAAATTTAATGTTACAATATTTTAAGATTAAAGATTAGGATAAATAATGAGGGGAAGGATTTGCTGAACTAACAAATTGAATTGGAATACAAAAAAGGGAGGCATGAGGAGGTCCGGGAAACAAGCTAATGAAAAATAAGTAATGGAAAGATTGAGTTGTTTTTAACTGTTTTTTATTTTGTATTTTTCTTTTTTCATTTTGTAATATCTTGAAAATTTTAATAAATATCTTCAAAGGGATATTTTAAGAGTGTTCCACAACATGGGATCAGCAACATTAAATGCCTGATTTATAGTGGAGGCTAATCAGGCCTCTGTAACATGGGGCACAAGTAATAGTTCTTCAGCGGAAGATGCCACTATCATGGCTGTCCGCTGATATCATCAGCAGGACAACCAGCAGTATGGTAGTGCTCACTTGAGCACAGATTGAGCCTATGTTGCAGTGGACACTCCAACATGCACACTACCACCATCAACAACAGAGCCCCATTATGAGAACCATAGCTCAGTGGAAGAGCAACAGCTTTGCATTCAGAAGGTCCAATGTTTAATCTCTGGCATCTCCTTGTAGGGCGCTCGGAAAGACCCATACCTGAAACCCTGTAGAGCCACTGCCAGTCAGTGTAGACAATATTGAGCTAGATGGACCAGTTGTCTGCCTGGGTATAAGGCAGCTTTACCTTGCTTGGTGGATGAGTTGCTTGCTGGCTGGTTGACAACCCATCCCAGTTAATAATGAGGCAAACAGCAGGCACTGGAACACTAGTTTACTTCCAGAGACAATTGTCTCCTTGCTGCTCATTACTGGGCCAGTGCTAGGAGAGGGAGAATATCAGAGGGAAGCAGGACCTCCCTGGCTGGCAATAGCAATAGCAATAGCTGGCAATAGCATTTTTTGCTAGAGCCCTGTAAATATAGGCATAGTTTCTGCATTGGAAAAGCATGATAAATGAACTTGTGTTCACTTTCTAAAAAGAATTTTTGGGTTATCTGAGAGACCTCAAATTCAGTACCGTTCCAGGCTACCCACTAGATAAATTCCATCCACTCCTGGTTCCTTGAAAAGGAGGGAAGATAGATGAACAATGATGGAATGCATCTATCTCCCAACCCACGACTCTGAAAACTTAGCACTTAACCTCCTGCAAATACTCCCCAACTTTGTGCAATACCACAGGGACTACATGGAAACGTACTTTAAAAGGAGATGGTCTGGAGGCTATTTATAGCCCATCACCAAGCACAGACTTCTCCAGCCTTTGATCATCTGTCCTTTGAATCTGAGGATATGAGCAGTGACTGTATGACATTCATCTTGCATAACAGGCATAAATTTACTGGGAAATCCATGGAGTAGCCCTTTCAGGTGATAACCTGCTGTGCATTAGTCATGCTCAGCCTTTGGGAACTTCACCAAGCCACCATGGCATATCCTATGGAGCATTTCAGCGAGGAACATGTTCCCTCTGCAGCTTGGTGGTCAAGCTTTTCTGTAAATGTGCCAGAAGGAAGTCCAAAAATGTGAGAGGTGTCACTCCTGAGGGGCTCACAACAGTACACATAGAATCATAGAAATGTAGAGTTGGAAGGGACCTCAAGGGTCATCTGTTCCAACTCCCTGCATTGCAGGAATCACAACTAAAGCATCTATGACAGATGGCCATCCAGCCTCTGCTTAAAAGGAAGGAAAGTCCACTACCTTCCAAGGGAGTCTGTTACATTGTCAAACAGCTCTTACTGATGTTTAGTCGGAATCTCCTTTCTTGTCATTTGAATTTGTTCAGCAAAACAGCAAAAAACAAGCTTGCTCCATTCTTCCATGTGACATCTCTTCAGAGATTTGAAGATAGTTATCATGTCATCTCTCAGTCTTCTCTTTTCCAATCTAACTAAGCCTAGCCAGCTCCCTCAATCATTCCTCATAAGGCTTGGTTTCCAGATCCTTGAAAAGCAAGAGAATGCAGAAAATAATAGTTTCATTGCTTCAGGAAAAAGTGTAATTGAACACTGGACATTTGTTTGTAATATTTGTAGCATCATTACCCTCTTTTCTCTGTTTCTCACAGGGTTACCTGAAGCAATGTCGGAAGAGAAGAGACATGTTCAGTGATGAACAGTTGAAGATAATATTTGGCAACATCGAAGACATCTATCGGTTTCAGATGGGCTTTGTCAGGGACTTGGAGAAGCAGTACAACAATGAGGACCCCCACCTCAGTGAAATTGGGCCATGTTTTCTGGAGCATGTAAGTGCTTTTGAGGGGAAATAGCTTGAGAGGGAGAAGTAACTCACCTTATTTATTTATTTATTTATTTATTTAACAAAGTACACTTGTTTAAGGCCCCTGTAGGATTCTGCATAAGACCACACCCCCTAAAAGTGTTCTCTTATATCAGAGGACAGGAGTCTCTGTTCTTGAACATAAAGCCCCAACTCGAAGCATTGATAGATAATACCTCTTCACATATGAACTGACACGGACCCCACAAACGTAATATGAGGCTGTTCTCTAGGTGACCCCTCCAGGTAGGTTTTTGGGGAGTAGCAACAGTACAATGGCTCTTTTCCCAGGTGACTCCCACTTGTGGAATGCTCTCCCCAGGAAGGCTCACCTGGGGTCATCACTACTTATCTTTAGGCACCAGGCAGAAACATTTCTTTTCTGACAGGTCCTTGGCTTTTAATTATCTGTGGCCTCCTTCAGAGAGTAGGATCTTTTAGTTCTTCCTTTTGAAAATATGAATGGGTTTTAGATTTTTCCATGTTGTTTTATGATGGTTTTAATGTATGTGCTATTTATTATTGTAAGTAACTTTGAACTACCTTTGTTAAAAAGAAAAAGAAAAAAAGCCACTAAGAAATTTAATCATAATAATCCATGGGAGAGACCATTGTCTGTGGACATACCCAGATTCTTGAAGTCCCTGTTTAGGGAGGCTTGCATGACCCATCTCTGCTGGCCTTGTGCCATCTGCTTAAAAATGTTTCTTTCCAGCAAGTGCTTGTTTTGCTCAAATGATGAATTGCTTTGAGCTGACCCTTTCTTCTAAGGTTGTGTTTATTGACCATGGCTGTAACTGCCTCTCTTCTTTTACAATAGAAAGGTGGGGTGCAACTATTTTTAAATAAATGTTCTACAGATAATTAACACAGAAGGTGAACTAGCAATGACTAAAACATTCAAATTAATAAAATGATTCATAAGTCATATGTTTCCCACCACAACAAACACACCTATGCCCACCCTTTGGGGCTTCGAAACCAATGATGGAATTCAGATCAATATCAACATGTGTGCTTTGAAGGATTGTGTGGGATGTCAGCAATAAGAAGATGCCGCAAATAGTTTGCTTAATTTGATGCTCGTAAAACTGTACTGGAAACAGCAGCGGCCAGAGCTTGCTATATGGGAGCCACACATAGCACAGGTAGTCAAGATAGGAGCAGGAGCGGTGAGGAGTTGAACTTTTTGCACTGCTATCTGATATCTGACTCTGCAAAATGCAGGCGAAAGCTACATAAGGGTGTGTTGTGAGGTAGCGGCACTGCCAGGTGCCTTCTGTGGCCCTCCCAACCACTCTTCACCATCTTCCTTTACATAAAACTAGGGTTGCCATATTTCAAAATGTAAAAACCAGGACACCTAGAAAGTTGTTGAGCAAGACCCCAAAGTTGTTGAGCTTTTTTTTTTTTAAAAAAAAAACACCACAATTTTTATTAGCAGACCAAATAAAACAAAAGGTGGCTGAGGGTTGCTCTCCTTATCTTCTACCCTCCTGCCCCTTGCTTATCTGAAATTGGTTTTTAAAGGAAAGCTACTGCTTTCTCAACTCTCAGGAAGGGGGGGTCCTTTCTCAGAGTGAGGCATTCTAGGAAACGTGACCTAGGAGAGAGCACCACCCCTGCCTTTGCACATTAGCAACTACAAAAGCAATTTTAACATAGACAAGGGTGAAAGGAGAGGGGATCGTTATCTGGTGCCTGTTGCTGATCAATTTAGTCTTCGACTTGCCTTTGGAGGGTTTTTTGGCATGAGGTTGCCTTGATAACATTTTTATGTGAATGCCTGTCCATGTTTTAGCATTGCTGTTCTTTGAATTTTTACGCCTTTCCCTTTAACTATCAGCAGGTAAATATCGGAGAGAGAGAACAGGTGCCTCTTGACTCTCAAAGACATGCATGCACTAAATACCTCCCCATAAACAGTAAGGCACCATGTAGCGAGCCTCCTCCTGTTCCACAAACTGCAGCTGGCGAAGTTCATTTTGAACTGTTATGCCTGATAACATAATTTAGGATAATTAGGCTCCCCCTCCCTCATCCCACATGCACATCCTTACTCCAAACAGCCTCTTTTCTTTTAAATCATGTGATCAGGCTCAAGCTGTGTCTAAGTTGATCCATTCTTGGTTTTCTAAATATAAATCGTCAGTACACAACTAGCCTTCACACTCCCTGCTTTATTCTGATTTTAAGTGCTTCTGGATGCAGCTCAGAAAGGTTTTCAAGTTGCAGCAATCCCATATAAGTGGAGCCTGTTCCGTAGTGATATTCTATCAGACGTTCTTCATTTGTTTATATCAGTTATTATTGTTAAATGTTTTCTGCTTAACTAAATCCTACTCAGAGTAACTCACTGAAATGACTAGATCTAAGTTAGCCCTGTCTTTTAATTTCAGAGGAGTTTACTCTATGCATGACTAACACTAGATACAACCTGTTATTACATTTATATACTGCTTGGTGCCAAAATAGATTTCTAAGTGGCTTACAATGTATGAAAGCCAGTTACGCAAACAATTAAAGTCCACCATTCAAATCCACAATGAAACAATCCCACTAAAAACTGTGCAGCAATTAAACAGGAGATAATATCACAGAACTTCTGTGGCTTATGGTAATCACGGTGGCTGGCTAAGACCATTATCTTACAATTGCCTAAAGAAATGGGCTGGTTTGATAAGCTTGCTATCAGACCTTCTCCTTTTTGTCCCATAATCCTGCATTTCCACCCACTGGAACCTCTGACTACCCTCAGGATGCTGGAAACCCCCTTTCCCTTGGGCTCCTTGCCAATGCATCACTGAATGCCCACTATGGCTGGGAAATGCCCGCTCACCCTGGGTTTGGATTTAATCACCTGCTGATGATTCACTTTCCATTCCCGACCTGGCTCATCTCAACAAACTAAGAATGGTTAAAAAGAGTTCTCTCGCACACTCACTTCTATCCCTGACGTATTACCCAGATTTTACTAATTACTCTCCAAATGGAATAATTGCATAGAAATTGCAATTGCGTAAAACTGGGAGCCTGCTTCAGGTGAAGAAATCCACCCCCACCCCCCAATCACAATTACTGTTTTTCAATGCATGGAAAAATGAGTTTTAAGGAGGTAATGATAAGACTGCTTCTTCAGAAACCATCCCTGGATTCTGGGAACTTCATTAATTACCAGCCAGTTGCCAACCTCCTTTTCTGGGCAAGGTTCTTGAGCTGGTGGTTGCTGACGAGATCCAGGGACTCATGGAGGAGACTGATTTCCTAGATCCATTCCAATCCGGGTTTCAGCCAATAAGCTGAAGCTCAATCCAGATAAGACAGAGGCACTGTTGGGGGGGGGTTGTAGACCAGATGGGTGGTCTTGAAGGGGCTACCCTCCCTCTTAAGGAGCAGGTCTTTAACTTGGGGGTGCTCCTGGATCCATTACTGTTGCTTGAGGCCAGGTGGCCTTGGTGACACAGAGTGCCTTCTGTTAGCTTCTGCTGGTGGCCCAGCTACGCCCCTATCTGGACAGGGATAGCCTAACTCCTGTGGCCTACACTCTGGAAACCTCTAGCCTGGATTATTGCAATGGCGTTATACATGGGGCTGCCTCTGAAAACGGTTTGGAAACTTCAGCTGGTGCAAAAACCAAAAACCAAATTGCTCATCAGAACAAGATGGTTTTGGCCTATAAAGCCAATCCTGGCCCAACTGCACTGGCTGCCAATTAGTTTCTAGGGCCAATTCAAAGTGCTGGTGTTGACCTCTAAAGCATTCCACAGCTCAGGACCTCAATATCTTAAGAACTGCCTTTCTGCATATGAAGTGACCCAGACACTGTGGTTGTCATCTGAGGCCCTTTTCTATGTCCCCATTCCCTGAGAGGTACAGAAGGTGGCAACACAGGAATAGCCTTTTTGGTGGTGGAATGCTATCCCCAAAGAGGCTTGCCTGGCGTCATTATTGCATGTCTTTAGGTGCTAGGCAAAAACATTCTTCTTTACCCAGGTCTTTGGCCATTAAATAATCTATGGCATGTTAAAGCTCTGGGGGTGTGGGAGGCTGTTACTATGATTATTTTATTATTATGCTGTCCATTATTCTGCTTTTTATTATGTTTTTATTATTGTGCTCTGAAAAATGTTGTACACCACACTGGGATGTACCACACAGGGCAGTATATAAATTGTAATAATAATAATAATAATAATGATAATAATATACAGTGTGTATGTCTCAGACCAGTCTCTACATGATGAGTTGATAACTACTGGCGAGGAGCTGCGATTCCATCATATCCCCCCCCCCAGCTGCTAGCCCCATCTTTTTCTTTTTGCTACTGCCAAAATCAGGGGGGTGGGTGGCTTTTGTGAGTGGGGGAAAAATTACTTATGAGGGAGGTTTAAATCTCTTCACCCAGCCTAGTATGGAGATACAAATCTTCCCCTTCCCACGCATCAGGCTAATCATTTGATGAGCAGAGAAGGAACAATTTGCATCCCCATTAGGTGAATCTCTGCAACAAATTAACTGGATGTAAATCTGACATCAGAAATAACAGAGTTCAAAAACCAGTAGAGGAACTTTTCAGTATTGCAGAACCTTCTGTAATTAAAGGACAACCTTTTCCCATATGAATCAATCCAGACCCTTCAATCATAAACGGAGACCCTGCTATGTGTGCCCCTTCCCCAAGAGGTCTGGAGGACAGCAACACTAGAATAGGCCTTTTCTGCAGTGACTCCCTATTTGCGGAATGCTCTCCCCAGGGAGGCTCGGCCCGTGCCTTCATTACATATTTTAGGCTCCACTAATTAAACAATCTATGGCCTTTAAAAATGTGGGGAGGGGTATTGTTTTGGTTTGTTACTATGTTATGAATTTTTATGTTTTAAAATTGTAAACTGCTCTGCGATTCTCAGATGAAGGGTGGCATATAAATTTAATTAATAACAACAACAACTTGCAATGACCATTTTTGAACAAAGGGGAGTGTAATTTGAAATGGCTGAGTTATAATTAATCAAGTAATTAAATTATTCCATATGTGGCTTGAGTTGGGACAAAGGTTTTCATTTCATTTTTTAAATCACGCTACATGCGTTGGTTAGCTTATCAATGCCAGTAAGTGTGTGTTATATCACTAAATTTTGTGAATGACCACTGTTAATAATGCAGGTATTACTTTCTGGACTTTCTCCACTTAATTCCCCTCTGGCCCCACTGTTCATAAGTCTCCCTTTCTCCCAGCTATGTACATATAATATATATCTGTAATTCAGGATAATGTTCCAAGCATTTGATGAACTAAATTGTAGTCCACAAAAGCAGATGCTACTGTACATTTGTCTAAAGTTCCACAATACTCTTGGTTGTTTTCCTGTTCCCATATTTCATCCTCACAGCAACCCTGTGAGATAGGTGATCCTGAGAGATAATGAATGTCCCAAAGTGACCCAGGGAACCTCACAGCTGAGAAGAGATTAAAATCTCCCCCCCCCTTTTTTTTTGTTTTGTTTGATGATCTTAGTTCAACACTCACTGTACCACACTGACTTTTCCCAGTTGCTACATAAACATATACAATGAGTAGGGTGCTTAAACTGACAGCGTTCACTCTCAGAGATCCCACCAAGCCCGTCCTCCCTTGTTACATAAGCTCCACTGTTATGGGAGCTGACGAAATGGCCAGTGTTGTAAATACGTCAGGAAATGTCAAGAAAATCATGCAGCCTTGCTTTTTGAGCTTTTCCTTGAGGGGGAAATAAAGCACTATCTTGGCACTTATGTAAGTGGATGCAGCTATCTAGGATGCTGGATCCTTTTATGCATAAATATATTACTTTCAGTTATGGCTTGGCTGGGCTATATTTCACACCGGCAACACTTCAGATACTATTAGAGAACCACACTGTAAATGCTAATGAAATTACAACAGGGCACAATTAAAACCATTCACAGCAGCTTCTCTCTGAGCGCCATAGATTTCCCATTCCTGTAGTTTCATTGTTGTTGTTGTTTAAAAAGGGATGAGGTTGTAATAGCAGCACTTTTCTCTGCTTTTCAAGCTCAGGCTCTTATTGGCAAGCAGGCTTCTGAACAGGGGTGAGCAGAAGGTAGATTAGGATATACTAGTAGGTCTCTGATTGCCAGTTTTCTAACAAAAGCAACAGCCCAAAACATTTCTCTCTCTCAGCTGTCATCATATTAGGTGACTGGAAAAGATAATCGAGGGGAAACCAGGAGTGAGTTTTTGTATGAAAGGGTTTGTGAACTTGGTTCTGATACTGATCACATGTTTGGAGCATGTGCTCAGAGGTACCCTGTTCCTTAATTTTTACGGTGTGTTCATCCACCTGAACTACCATTTGCACTTGGCTGCAGTTGATAGACATCAGAATTCTAGTAAAAAAGCACACACGCGAAACAAAATAGATCCCAGAGGTCCGTGCTATAAAACATGCAGTGGAAATAAGCAGAACTGGAAACTGTCAAAATCCATCTGTGGATGTGATGGCTTTGCTCCAAGCAGAGCTCTTGCCACAAAGGTCAGAAAGTTTAACTTCAGCTGTCGGTTTCCAATAGAAGAGGGTAAGGAAACCTTGTTGGCAGAACCACGTAAAAAAGGAAGCTGGGGGGGGGTGGAGGAGAAATTTGGTTTGGTTTAGCATTTTACTGCATACCTAATTCACTTGCAAACAGCAACATGACTATTCTTCCAAAATTCATTGAATATTGTAATTCAGTTCTCCAGCCAAAAAGTGTGTACAAAAATGCCAAGGCTAAGTTTGCACAAAGATTAGGGCTAACTGTGCATAAGGATACATTTCTTAGGATGCAATATCATTTGAAAATGCATCAGGGAAAATTACTTGCAAAAATTTGAGAACTGCTGATGAATTTTCAAGAGGGCTTTTGAAAAGGAAATCACAAACTGGTGCAGAAATATGGAGAACTCACATTTAGGTTGTAAAAACAACTAGAAGAAGCCAAAACTGACAGCTCTCCACAGACGAGGGAGAAATCTGTGAAGTATAGTATACGTTCTCCTAGGTCAAGAAGGTTTTACAAAAATTAGCCCTGGCATTGAATATTGGAGACCAAAGTTCAAATCCCCACTCAGCTACGAAGCCCACTTAATGGCCTTGGGCTTGTCACTGTCCCTTAGGCTAACCTACCTTACGTGAATTTTGTGAGGATAAAACAGGCAGGGGAAGAAACATGCACCCCACCTTGACCTTGTTGAAGGAAAATAGAATACAAATACAAATAAGCCAAAATTTAGAGCTCGTGTAGTAAAGATGATGGAATTTCAGGAATGGCATACTCAGGAATTTCAGCACTTGTGCCCAGATAAGGATATCATGTAAGCTGCTCTGAATGTTCCATCAGCTCCTACCAGGGTGGCCGATGGTAAGAGATTATGAGAGTTGTAGTCTAGTAACATCTGGAGGACCACAGGTTTCCCATTCCTCTCCTTTGCATCAAATCAGATTCAGAGAACCCCCAAAGCAGACCAGAGGAGCAGTGATAGGCTTGAAAGTGTTAAAACACCTTTTCCCCAGGGCATTTTTCACACATCCCTGCCCACCCCCCTCTATATTGTTTTGGCTTCATGCTGTGCCATTTTTACCCTGCATGTTTTCAAAAGTCACATATCTTGCATTAAATGACTAATATGTAAAATACCTCTTACAATGTATAGATCAGGGGTCAGCAAACTTTTTCAGCAGGGGGCCGGTCCACTGTCTCTCATACCTTATGGGGGAGGGACGGACTATATTTAGAAGGGGGGAAAATGAACGAATCCCTACGCCCCACAAATAACCCAGAGATGCATTTTAAATAAAAGCACACATTCTACTCATGTAAAAACACACTGATTCCTGGACCATCCGCAGGCTGGATTTAGAAGGTGATTGGGCCAGATCCGGCCCCTGGGCCTTAGTTTGCCTACCCATGGTATAGATACAATTGTTATAAATCACATTGGTGTTTTTATGAAATTGAAGATATGAATATCTATATGGATAATATGTCCAATAAATTAATAATAGCTCCCTGCAAATAGAAATGTATTTTTTTAAATAAAAATGCAATGTTTTTGTGGATTGATGCAACAGCAAGACAGAATGGACTTGCAAATGAATGCATGCAAAACTGAGATAGACTGAAAAAATGGACTGATTGGTCCATCTCTAGGTGAGTAGCTGATGGTTTGTGATGTTTCTCACACACTTCTTTATTTCCTCCCCCCCCCCCCCACTTTCCTGCTCCCACCCCTTGCAGCAAGATGGCTTCTGGATCTACTCAGAGTACTGCAACAATCACTTGGATGCGTGCATGGAGCTATCCAAACTAATGAAAGATGGCAGATACCAGCACTTCTTTGAAGCATGCCGCCTCTTGCAGCAGATGATTGACATTGCCATTGATGGTTTCCTTCTGACACCTGTGCAGAAGATCTGCAAATACCCACTGCAGCTGGCAGAGCTGCTGAAGTACACTGCACAGGACCACAGGTACACTGATGCTTGGGTTTGGATTCTTTAAAATAGGGATCTGGCAGAAGGAGGGCAACAGGAGTTGCTCTCAGCCCCTGCCTGCCCATCACCCATGGAACTTCAGAGATTTGACAAGTTCCTTAGGCTGAGTACCTTTTGGAAGTCCTCCCAAAGGAGTTTAAATGATTTTAGAAATAGTTAATTTGATTTGCCCTAAGCTTTTGAGGAAGATAGTACAACTGCTATAACACCCATTAGCCCCAAGATGGCCACTGATCAGCAAAAGACAGGAGTTGTTGTTGTCATTATACTACTATTACTATTATTCCTGCAAACCTTGGGATCCTCCCAAGCTTCCTTATACTGCATGATCGTGAATGGATGCTGCTATTTTGACTAGAATAAGCAACTGCACTCATAGTCTGCATATGAGAAACAGAGGGGGTGGGGACAGACAATGATCCAGCCCACCTGGCCAGACAGGTTCCCCGTCCCTGATCTGAACCAACAGCATCAGGTAGCTGTTTAAATAAGCTCAGGGACATCTCTGTGTCTCCCATAATGAAGGGTTTGTAGAGCAAGGACCATACCAGACGGTCCTTTCTGGTGTCTATCTAGGCAAGCAAGACTTTTAATGCCATTTATTTCAATTAGCTACCTTTAGCTAATTGAAATAAATAGCAACAATGCTTTGTTCTTCAAGCCATGCACATTTACTGTACAAGATGCCGTCTAAGGCATTGAATTGGAAGCCAGATTTCTGGTTATTGAAACCCCAATTAGCATAGGATGGGCTGGCAGAGAGCCTCATCCATGTTCCCTGCTTAAGCATTGCGAACAACTCAATGCCTGTCCACCTAAAGCCAAGGAGCAATTTCATGGCATTAATGTATAAGGCCTGGGCAAATGCCTTCCCTCCCTCTCCTCTGATGGTTTTCATCTGTGTGTTTTTGCTGGTTCAGCTGAAGCTGCAGGCTCTCTTTCTAAATGTTCATTTTATTAATGAATGGAGGGGAGGTGGGGAGGGGACCTTGGTCATGATGACACCTCTAATAAAATGAGTGAATTAGGCTGGAATTAGACGTTGAGCATCCGTCGCTGCCATTGAGATCAGCAGCCCAGGATCGCCTCCCCTTTGGCTCTCTCTCCTGCTGACAGCTAAAAATACCAAAAGTGATGTCATCATGCTCCGTTTCCTTCCCCAACCCTCCACCAATGTCAGCCAGTGAGGCAGAACAAGGGCAGCAGCACACAAGGCAGGGGTTGGGAATCTGAACCCAAGGGCCGCATTCCCTTTTGGGAAGACTTCCAGGGGCCACGTGCCAGTGGTGGTCAGGGCTAGAGGCAGCAGTGGGTGGAGCAATGGATGTAAATTATACGTTTGTTCACAGGGCTGTTTTCTATGCACCACCCTCTATCCCCCATCTGGGAAATCAAGAAGCACCATCAGGTTCAAGGACACATTCCAGCTAGGAGTGTGTAAGGGAGGCTGGGGAGGGGTGCAGCTTGGGTACAATACAGTGATACCTTGGAAGTCAAACAGAATCCGTTCCAGAAGTCCATTCGACTTCCAAAACATTCGGAAGCCACAGAAGCTGCACTGGACATTCGGGTTCCAAAGAACATTTACAAACCAGAATACTCACTTCTGTGTTTGTGGCGTTCAGGAGCCAAAACATTCAAATACCAAAGCGTTCGGGATCCAAGGTACGACTGTACTGAGGGCCGGATATTTGGCCCTTGACTCTGAGGTTCCCTGCTGCATACTGTAGGTATGCACAATTTGGTCCCAACTGATTTGGCTGATCAGCGGATCTGTGAGCATGTGGCACAGAAGCATTTGCCCACATAGTGATGCACAAAGACTAAGGGCTTTTGTCTTAACACTAGCTGTGTAGGGATAATGGGAGCTGATGTTCCACAACACTCAGAGAGTGTTAGCCACCCCTGCTGTATAGCTACAAAGCCTACCACACTCTCAAGCTGGATTCATGCCATTTAAAGCACATGAGTTCCCCCAAAGAATCATGGGAAGTAGAGTTTGCTGCTCACAGAGCTACAACAACAGTGGGCAGTTCCCAGGATTCTTTGGGGGAATCCTGTGTGCTTTAAATGTATGGTGTGCATGTGGCCTCAGCTTGGGCTGTCTATCACTATGTGAAGCCACTAGGATGCTTTTCTGCCCAGCCAGATGCCACCTGCAACTTCCTCCTGTTGGTTTTTGCCTTCTGCCTGCCAGTCTCTTTTCTGCTTAGTTGTACTTCACATCCATCAAACCTTTGGCCCTGGCTTCTGCCATTGGCCTCAGTCTCCAGTTTTGCTTTTCTCCTCTGCAACCTGCAGCCTCTCCAGCCACAGGGATCTGAGCCTGCCTGTGCTCAGAACTTTGTGTCTGTCCAGTTGCCATCTTACACATCTCCTCGCCTCCACTGAACAAACACATTCTTCCACATGCAAAAGCAGCATGGGTGGCTGCAACAAAACCATAAATAAATAGCAGGAACTGGCGTACTTTTTATCTGACATAATGACGAGTGGGAACATACCAGGTGCTTGTAGGAGGCCAGAGTAAACTCTGTGCTAAAATGAGCAACTCATTTTAAAGCTGAATACATGGGAACATTCTGCACAGGGCAGGTGTCAAGATGCACTGAGGATGCTGCTAGTGAGGATAGAAGAGAAAATGGGTTCCGTTTGCATTTAAAGACGAGCTCTCTAATATTCACCCGTTCCAAAACAAATGAAAACAGATACATGGTTGCCTTTCAAAAGCTGCACTTTTCCGAATTTTGCAGTGCTGTTCTCCAGTCAAGAAATGTGTGCAAATATGCATGTATCACACATATCAGGGGGATATGCCTATATTTTGTTTACAAAACTATGCATATAAGGAGAAATTCGCACTAAAATACTAATGAATTTTCATGATGATTTTTTTTAAAAACCCTCTTCTGGATATGAACTGAACTTGGAAAAATAAGAGAGAAAACCAAAATTGAGAGATTAATTCTGCCAGTACCCTCATTTTAGATTCTGATGGAAATGCTGCCATGTGGTGTCAAGTGATGAGGGGCTCAGAGATAAAGGTGCTTGAAGAATTCAGGCTGACTTTGATACAAACCAACCTGATCTATGCCTCTTGCATCAATGTGCAGATCCAGCTATTCATTGGGTTTTGCATATCTCTGAAAATTCTCCCCATTCCTCCTCAAGATCTGGCCATCTGCTCCATGACATCCCCATGGAACTCATGGCACATATAAAATACGTAATTTTGTAAAACACACACGCACACTAAACAATGTGAAGCTTTGTGTGGTGTAAAAGCCAATTTGCAAATTGAAGCAGAAATGGGACAGGGTGGATTTATGAACGAAGACATCCAAAATGAACTGGGAATATACTTATATGCTCATCCCTAGTGGGGAAAGGGCTATACTTCAGAACAACAGCTGTACACCTCCAGTCCTCTTGCTCAACAAGGAAACTGACTCTGCAGAGCACCTTCACCAACCTGGTGCCCTCCAGATATTTTGCACTACGCCTCCTGTTGTCTCCAGCCAGCGCAGCTGTGCGGCCTCAACCAGGACGCAAATATGCTCAGCAGGCTTCTTCATTTTTCTCATTAGTCAGCAGTCAATAGTAAGTCCCGAGTTAATCATAAATTTATGATGACACTGAGATGGCAGCTGGCCCTGTCTGGCTCTCCAATTGTGATGAACATTAAGGTTTCTTGGAATGGAAAGTAAAGCATAAGGCAGAAATCAATAGCATTGATTCCAACATCACTTTTTCAAAAGACTGCTCATTGTCCTTGCTGGCCCTGGCAGGAGGCTATTTTCTTTCTGTGTCATGACGCACATGTGCATGCACACACACACACACACACACACACACACACACCCAGAAAGCAGAAAAATCCCCTCTGATTTGCATAGAGAGCTCACAAGCCATCAACAGTGAGAGCCAACACTGCCTGGGCTAAAAGGGCAGAGAAGGGTGCCATATGGCACTCCTTGAATCACTCTGTGGCCACAAAAAACCTCTTACAGCACAGTTGAACTGACTGGCCTCCGTTCTTCTGTCTTCAGGGCCTGCAAGGCCACTTACGCACTGTGTATTCTCTGCTGGCTCCAGCCATGGAGCTCTGGATTTGATATTCTAATGAATAATGAGACCACAGCTGGGTAGAAAATTCTGCTTGGAGCCAGGGAGTAACTGCCTGTGTGGAATGAGCAAGCGAAGGCAGCCTAAAGTGGATGGGGGAAGAGTCCATGGCTCTTTGTAATAGCACGTATTTTGCATACAGGAGGTCCCAGTTTCAATGCAGTTAAAAGAACTGGGTAGGAGATGATGGGGATGACCCCTTCCTAAGACCCTAGAGGGTCACTGCCTGGCAGAGTAGACTTATGGGGTCCCTTCCAACTCTCGGATTCTATGATGAACCAATGCCCCGGCCTGGTCTAAGGCAGCTTACCAGTGAGTATCTTACTAAAATTCCCATTTGCATTTCTCAGGCTGGTTTCTCTCTCCCTCCCCCCCCCCCTTCTTCTGCATAGTGATTACAGGTATGTGGCTGCAGCTCTTGCCGTTATGCGGAATGTGACTCAGCAGATAAACGAGAGGAAAAGGAGACTGGAAAACATTGACAAGATTGCTCAGTGGCAGGCCTCAGTTCTGGACTGGGAGGTATGTTGCACACGGAACAGTAATTTTCTTCCATCGTTCAGTGTGATGCTCCAGATCAGACCCAGTGTCTTATGTTCTGGGCAAACAGTTATTGCACTTTTACCTGGGAGGTTGCATTTGTAGGAGGTTCTCTGTGACAAACGCAGCCTGTGATGTTCTCACCGAAAGACTCTTAGAGCTTATCTTGAGAGGTCCAAGCTACCTCTGTAGTATAAAGCACTATTTTGCCTGTTGATTTCCAGCTGCAACTCTTGATGGAGTTTAGATAGCTTGTCCACATGCTCTGGCAGCCTCAAAGTTAGACTACTGCAATGCATGAGGGCTGCCTTGGGATACTCATTTGAAACGCTAGTTTGTTATATCTGTTAGTATATTCCAGTTCCTTGGGCTCCGGGCTGGCCTTACCATTAGGCAGAGTGAGACAGCCCTTTCAGGTGACACATGTTGAGGGGCATGAAGCAGGCCACCCAATCTGCTCTGTGTCCCTTAAACTAGCTTGCTGCCTTTGGATGCAATGGAGGATGCTGTTCCCATTGCCGGTGCTAAAGAAAGAGTAAAGTCCCCATAGAGCTGACTTCTTTATGCAAAATGGGGAGGGCATCTTATCCTTTGCCCCCGGCAGCCAAATGTCTTGGACTGACCCTGTTTTGACTGCTAATGTTACTTCTGTGTAGGAATGGCTAGGAAACTGACACACTGATTGATTGATTGATTGATTGATTGATTGATGGGTTTATTAACTTACTGCACTCACATACTAATGTTCTGCCAATGTACTGAGCAAATTAAAGCTTCTGGCCCCAGGTACCTATCCTTGTTTCAACATGCCCACATGCTACAATTTGTTACTGAGGTCCTTCTCCAGGTACCCTTGCCATCAGATATAAGGTGGATGGTGGAAGCAGGATCAGGCTTTTTCACCTGTGGTGCCTAGCTATGGAGGCCCCTCTTCAAAGAAATGCACATCTGGTATCTTCTCTTTTATCTTTAAGGCACCAGGCAAATACTTTGCTATTCTCTACACAGTCACTTACCAAGTCATTTAAAAATATTATAATGCTTTTTCCATTTACACTTGCTTTTGTCTTACTGTATTTACCATTTTTAATTTGTATTGTAAACTGCCCAGGGATATATATTACAAAGGGTGGTATAAACATCTTAAAATAAGTACATAAATGAATTTAAAATAGCATGCAATTTAATAGAGACAATGCAGAAGGAAAGAAGAAAATAAGCAAACCAGGTCTCAGTTCTTGCATATTGTTATACAGTTGTTATAATAACCAGGTAGAAAATATTATTATAATGTCCGTGCTATCACCATGGTTACTGTGGCATAGTAGATCTGGCAGTCCATTTTAACTCTTTAATCTCTCCCAACACAAAAAGCATCAGGGGATTTCTCAGCAGACACATTTAAGCTGCCATGAGCTGTGAAGTAAAGAAATTATGTGGGTTGTCACAGCCAATTATATTTAATAACTGTGTGGGCAAATGAAAGGAATGATCAGATTCCTTAAAATTTTCTGCTGGGATTAAGGGAGTTGCTGGGAGGCAGGTTCCGTCCCAGGATAAAATGAGACACACCCAACCTCTCAAATGCTATTTTGCCACAGTGTGGAGATGGACCACCAGAGAGATTTAACTGGTCATGAGGAGTTTGGTTAGTAAAATGATTTATATATTTATTTTATATGCCATCTGATGCCAATATAGGCTTGTTAGCAGGCTTCAACTATAGAAAACAGACCACACAAGCATGTGACTATAAACACCCAATAAAACAAACCCATTAAAATATAAGCTTTGATACTTAAAATATGCAACAGAGCAATCTGATTAAATAAGAGCTAGTGTGTGTTAGCTGAATCTTGCACCTTTCTCTCTCTCTCTCTCACACACACATATACACATAGGGTGACCACTTAATGCATCACACACACAAACCCCAAAAGGAGAAGAGAACAGAACACACTTTTCATGAAATTGCATAGATTGCTTTGCATATATAGATGCAGCTATCATTATCACTTAAATAGAAATACAAGCCATCTCACCAGAGTGGAAGAGGTTGTGTACAAGTGGCCCCTGTGCCTGCTCAGTTCTCTCCAGGTACCTGTGGCAGCACCTTCAAGGCCTCTTGCTCTCTCTCTTCTTAGGGCTCTTTGTGGAAGTCAGGCTCACAGATTTCATGTAGGAAAAATGGGGTAGTAGATGTAGGGCCAATGGCCTTCCCTTTTTTTTTTTTAAGCAGTGCAGTCCCAACAAAAGCCTTTTTGATTCTCACTGGGAGTCACTTTGATGAGTGGAAGTATAACTTGGAAAGAAAACTCGCAAGTGCTAAACCAGTTTGCAACAGATTGATTGTGGGTTATTGGAGGGGTAGTCAACATGGTGCTGAACTACAGTTCCTATCATCCCCAGCTGAGTTGTAGTCCAGCAACATCTGGAGGGCACAACATTGGCTACCCCTGGAATTATTGCTTGTGTTCAAAAGCAGTTGCTTGGGAGGCAATATAGCCTCAGATGTGACTTCCCTGTATTTTGATGCCTGCCTGTGATCTCATGTGACTCATTTGTAAGGATCCTCATGCTGTATATATATATAAAAAAAGAGCTCAGTGTAGGAACATTTCAGCCTCAAGATGCTTAATATTCATGTATGGGTGGAAGGATAATATGACCTCTGTCTTGGATCGATTGCTATTTTTATTCCACCACCATTACTACTTTGAGGTATTCACTTTTAGCAAACCGTGGCTATCTGCCAATTTTTTCTCCTTGGGATTATCTTTTTTACATTAATTTTCCAAATCATTCGGGAGGCTGCCCAAATAGAAGTCACTTTAAAAAAGAAAACTGTAACCTGTTTGAAAATGAAAGCACTCCAAGCATACCAACCATTTAGAGGAGAGTACTGTAGTGCTTTTGTGGCTATTAAACTTCTTGTATTAATTGGCTGAGCAGGTGCTTGTTTGCAAGGAATGTTCAATTGCCTGAGGAACTGATCAATTTGCCACAAGGGTGGCCAAGCTGAAGTGTAATGCCTTGAAAATGAATTGAGGGCTGTTGTGCAGTTAGGAATGTGGGAGAATTCTGACAAAAATGGAAAGGGGATTGGAAATTGCCAAGGTTGACTTATTTGTCTCCTGTTCAGAACAGAGATCAATGCAATGAAAACGATTGGCATTCACTGTTGTTCTTGCATTTATTTTGCTAATTTTCCATAATTAATTACATCCCCTCACATTTTGCATTGTGTTTCCTTTGCATTGAAATTAATTTGTAGGGATAATAATGCAATGGCATTAACAGCAACTGTTTGCCTACCCTTGCAGGTCTGTATTGCACCTGTCAACCCCTTTGCTTCCTGAACAGGCAACCCATCCATTCATTTGAACATAGGAAATTAAGAGGAATTGAGTGCAGAGGCAAAAGAAGGGTATGTCTAGAGTGATTAAAAAACTGAGAACAAGGAACATAAAGGGACTTAACAACTTGATCCATACCCTAATTTAATGAACTGCCTCACAGCTCCCTCGAAGCATAGAGAGAGTTTAGAGGTGGGCAAATAGAAGTATTTTGAACCTCTATAAACACCTGGAGCACAGGCTCACTGCATCGGTTTGTATGCAATTTGCATAGGCAAATATATATGCATATGTGTCCAGGGCAGATGTCTCCATCTGGGACGCAGACTGAGACCCTACCTGCCTGTGGACTGTCTTGCCAGAGTGGTGCATGCCCTAGTTATCTCCTGCTTGGACTACTGCAATCCGTTCTACATGGGACTACCTTTGAAGGTGACCCAGAAACTGCAACTAATCCAGAATGCAGCAGCTAGACTGGTGACAGGGAGCAGCCACTGAGACCATATAACACTGGTCCTGAAAGACCAACATTGGCTCCCAGTATGTTTCCAAGCAGAATTTGAAGTGTTGGTGCTGACCTTTAAAGCCCTAAACGGCCTTGGCCTAGTATACCTAGTATACCTGAAGGAGCACCTCCACCCCCATTGTTCAGCCCTGACACTGAGGTCCAGCTCCAAAGGCCTTCTGGTGGTTCCCTCCCTGCAAGAAGTGAGGTTACAGGGAACCAAGCAGAGGACCTTCTTGGTAGTAGTGCCCTCCCTGTGGAACGCCCTCCCATCCGATGTCAAGGAAATAAACAACTATCTGACTTTTAGAAGACATCTGAAGGCATCCCGTTTAAGGAAGTTTTTGATGTTTGATGTTTTATTGTGCTTTTAATATTCGGTTGGGAGCCGCCCAGAGTGGCTGGGGAAACCTAGCCAGATGTGCAGGGTAACAACTTGTTGTTGTTGTTGTTGTTGTTGTTGTTGTTGTTGTTGTTGTTGTTACATTTTTATGCTTCAAAGGGGAAGATCCCGGTCTGGGACACACACACAACTCTACCAATGCCCCTGGTGGTCTTTGCAATTGTCAGCCATGCAATGTTGAGTAGGAGCTACTTGGTTGTGACCCACTGTGTCTACTTTAGCTGGGTTTCCCACACTTTTTTCCTGCTGCCACTATCATCAGAGGAGCTGGAGAGGGCAGACATTTTTTTATGGGATTGGGGTAATCAGGCTCCTGTACCAGGGGGTTAGCCACCCTTGCTCTAAAACAACCATGGCACATCTGAGGAAGGATTTGGAAACATGAAGTAGAAGCAAGCTTGTTGGCCTATTTGTGTCAGCATTAGTATTCATAGTTCTGCTTGGCCCTCAAGGTTGTTCTGTTAATCCTGTAGTTTGAAGGTTAAATTTGGGGGTCGGCCTTTGCAAAACACAAATGCCCGTGGGTTAGCTAGATAGTGGTGTTCTCCCCCGCCCCGCCATCAGACATTTAATTCTAGCTCAGCTCAGGTTTTGTTCTCTGAGTTTATCTTCCTTTAGCCTTATCAAGATTGAGAGTAAGCTACTAATGGCTATGAAGTCAACCAAGGGGAAAGGGAACTGGGAGGGGGGAGCAGCTAAAACTCAGTAGTCATCAGCTGTGCAGAACAATCTTAAGCATGTTTACTTGGGGGGGGGACCACTTGGATCCAGGGGACCTATTCAGGATGGTCCATTTGTTGGACCAGGCAGGGGAGGGGAAGTCAGTATCTCAGGTGACTTGCTCCACCTTATGTGCCGTGCCTGCCTTGTGTAAATTGTTAACATGGGGAAGCAGCTCTAAAAAGCCACTAAAGAGAAGTTTTGCAGGTGAAGTGGTGCAGTGGGTGTCATTTGCAGCATTTTGAGTGTCATCTGCAGCACCGTCGCTTGGAGGTAGTAGTGCTTCTGAATACCAGTTGCTAGAAGCCACCGGAGGGGAGAATGCTCTTGTGCTTGGGTCCTGCTTTCGGGTTTCCTGCAGGCATCTGGTTGGCCACTGTGAGAACAAAATAATGGATTAGATGAGCCATTAGCCTGGTCCAACAGGTTCTTCTTATGCTCTTAGTTTATTATGCTCCAATTGCCTCATAGAAAAGATTTTGGTAGTTGAAATGCAAATATGAAATTCCCCACTGCTTTCAATGCACACAAATGCACAAATTCAGGGATATACACAGTTGTCCCCTGTCGTCCCACTAGGTTTTTCCTTAGTTGTCACAGTGTAGTGATAACATCATTCAATTCCTAAAGCTACAGCCTGGTCTGGGCCAGTCTTCTGCAATATTGGGTCTTCAAGTGTTGTTGGATACCCCCTACCCTTCAGGTTTCTCTTTGTCCTTTCACGGCCTTCTCTCATGCTTTGCACCCAGTGCTATTTTTCTGGGGGGACGCAGAGGTACGCATACCCCTAAACATTTTGTTAATCTAAGTTTGGCCTCATTGAGAGCCAGTATTTCAAGATGAGTAGGAAAATGATAGAACCCCTAAACATTTTTTAGCGGGGGGAGCACTGTTTGCACCTATCACTCCATCCCATCTTTAGGCTACCCTCTGTCCCGGGACTTCCTGCCAGCCCTGGCCTTTCTCTGTGTGAGGTTTTAATCTCAGCCAAACAGACTATTGGTCCTTCCCTCCCAGAATCTGAACCGCAAACTGTTTCATTCCCTGAGCATATGAACATTCCGTGCCTTAGGAAGCAGCTCAGCCAATCAGTGCCCGAGGTTTCACTACCACAAGCGTAATACAATACATATGTTCTCTCATTGGATTCAACTGTTTACAGTAGCACCTCGGCTTATGTTACCCTTGGGTAACGTAAACTTTGAGTTGCGAAAGTGGCAAATCTGGAAGTGTTTCACCCCATGCGCATGTGCAGAAGCACTCTGCTGCGCTGTGCGCATGCACAGAAGTGGTCCCTCCGGTTGCAGAAACCTCAGGATCCGATCGGAGCTCTGAGATGGATCCCGTCCGCAACTGGGATCCATTCTGTATTGGCTTTCTGTATTCAATAAATTACTGTGTTTCAAGACTTGTTATTGAAACTTCTGCTGTCAGTGATTACAGTTTTCCTTGTGCTCACCATGTTAGCCCCTAGAGTTAACTGTAAATACAGCTGTTCTGTCTGAGAAACGGTGTTCTGAAGCTCAGATGGTTCCACCATCTAATATGTCAAATTTTCTATCCCCCTGCCCAGCCAGATTTATCCTTACCTAATGTGCTACTCTCATTCTCTGAGGTGTGATTTTTTGCGCTTTCCAGTAATATTAAATTCACTGAAAGATGAATAACTGTAGAAAAATGTAATTGGCACTGTCCTTTTAAATTTCTTCTAGCTCAGAAACCTTCCAGTTATTTATGGAACCTCTAATGGAAGCCTCCGTGCCCTTAATTATGTAATGTGTGAGAGCTGGCTGCGGACTAATGCCGCATTATTAAATCCAAAGACCGTTGTGAATAAAAAAATATGATGCATGCAGCAAACTTCCTGTTTTCAAAGCTAGAGCAGTCTGACAAGAGATAACCTTTTGAGGGAGGGGGAAACTCATATGGAAGTTCTGCAAGAAAAGAAGGTTATTTTATCCCCCACTCCTGTCTCCGGCAACAGAGGGTCTGAAAAATGAGGCTGATGAAAAAGATGGTATTTCTCCTGCTTTTTTTCATTCTTTCTGATCTTTCTATCACCCAAAACTTTGATCAATCAATCATTAAAGCACTGGAGGCTCAGTCATGGAAAGGGCATGTTTTGCTGAATAATGCAACTGGTGCAGTGCCAAAAAAAACCCTCCTTCTGCAATTTCCTTCAACCATTCTCCACCAGTTAATGAGAAAAGAACTTTGTTTGATAAAAGGGGAGTGAACTTTTGATGAAATTTTCATGGGTGGGGTACCAGGAATTTGTCACTCTTACCTTACTGTTGAGGTGGCCAAGGGGTGTCTGAGTGTCTGAATCATTTCACCAGTGGTCTGAATCATTTCACCAGTGGTCTGCACTCCCCAACTTATCACTCTTCGGTGAAAGTCATGGGTGCTTCCAGACTGCTGCTCTTTTCACTTGGGATTCAATTGCATACAGGCAAATTCAGGTTGCATGATTAAAGTTGATTAACAAACCCATTTCCTCCCAAAACTGGACCTTTTGTAATAAGGAAAGTGACTGGGAAATGCACTGGAAAGTGTGGGATAACATTTGCTTGATGCAATGTCATTGCACTTTCCTGCAGACAAATCAAAACGAGTTCTAAAAGAATAGCTGATGTTTGCAAACTTTGTGCAAACAAACCAGGGTAAATGCTGAATGAACAGGTCATCTGGAAGTGACCCACAGAATCCCTCCTTTCGGGGGAGGGTGTTGAGATGAGGAAATGGGGGTGGCTGCAGTCGGTTGGATAAATATTTGCTGAAAATAACTCTCACACACCATGCTCAGCCACCTCACATGATCAGGTAAGCTCAAAATTTTACTCCCATTGGAAGTCTTAAATGTCCTGAAAATAGTGTTGGAAACTGGTGGACCTCAACCCTATTCAGTGTTTGAACCCTAGTCTCCTCATTCTCCTCAAGGGGTCACTAGGGAATCCGAAAACCCTTATGCCCACCATGGGAGAGGCCAGAAAGTCAATCCTCTTCAAGCAGGTCTCATGCTCCATGCTCTCTGGGGGTCGAGGCTATCACGGAAGTGATACCTGGAGGTCCTGAGTGTCTGTATCCTTGTTGCTGATGAAAGCTGTGAATCAGGGCCCAGGATGCCACAGTGCATTGTTGTTCTCTATTTTTCTGCATAACCAGGCATAGAATGTGGGGGATAAGAGGGTATAAAGAGGCCTTACATAATGGCCCAAAGTGGAGCATAGGAAAGAGAAGCAACACACTGGCAGAAGCTAATAAGCTGTCAGTCATGCATGACCAACCTGCTAATGAAAAGGGCTGCAGAAACCATCCTTTTGCCAGGCATGGGCACTTAATTGCCAACCAAATATGGAGACTCTTTGTATTGGATTATTGGTTTACCATTTCATTGCAAGCCCACATCAGAGATCATGAAATAATTTGGTCAAGTGCAACCCATTGTTCTTCCATGCTTCTATAAGTGCACTGGTGTATGGACTAATTTCTAAAGAACATCCCCACTGATGTCAATGGGATTTTCGAAATTCATGAACACTAACAACCTTTGCCAAACTGCCCCCCAAATGTCATCATCACACTTTCTAAAAGATATATAATATGTGGAGAGAATCCAGTACCTTCTGAGCAAAGCACCAGTCTCCCTAGGGAGGTGGAGGAGAAAACCGGTATGTTTATACATAGCACACATCTGGGTCAAGGAGACAGAGTCTTGCGTATGCTTCAGAACTTATAGCAACTATGGATGACCTGCCTTACAGCTGTCCTTAGATGAACTCTGGTCACCTATTGTGTTTTTAAGGCATTGTGTGAGAGCCCCTATCTGAAAGATGCTGAATGGTCACTGTGTGAGAGGCAGCTTGGGCTTTGTGTTGACTATGCTCATTACAAACACTTTCAATGTTCATATGTAAATTTTGTTTGAAATTGTGTCTTTGTAATCTATTTTACGTGTGTGGGGATTGTGTCAGGGGAAACCTTGTCTAAATATTCGTCTTTTTTAAAAAAAATAAAAAATAAAAGAAGGCATCCTGGAGCCCCTCCCTATATGTTAGGCTCCACATCCCCAAAGCATCTTTCCTCCAACCTAACCATTGCAGGGCACATCACCGTGTCTTGGAGGAAAAATGCTGACTGTACTTTTGCATATGGAATTCATACTGACCTCTGAGGCTGCCAGCTTTTTCACCTAAGCCGGTCTGTGCATGTTTGCAAACAGAGATTTGAAATGCATCTATTTATACCCTTGATACAGTGCATTTAAGTGGGGCTCCCAAAGTATTCAGTGTAATAAAAACCTGATCTTTTTCAATCTCAGTCTCATTTCTCCATCCCTTGCAGGGACTCAACACTTTTGATTCAGTTAATTATCTTGGAGCACTTGCAGAGGCATTCAAGTCCTCAGGCCTTAGCTACTTCTAAAACTGGCTCCAGGAGCAAATGTTCTATTTTTGTTAGGCAGAGGGTTCTTCTCCTTTTTCCTGACCAAAACATAAGATGGCCAATAAGTGTTTTCTTGAATAATTTCTCTTTTAAAAAAGGAAACAGAAGCCTTTGAAAAAATTGATTAATTTGTAACATAAAGTTAGTATAAAGTAGTGAAGAGAAGATTCTTGCCTCCACTGTGTAGACTACAGATGGTGTTGTACTCCAGCTTCCACCATCCTGGCCTGATGGGAGGTAGAGTTCAAAAGCATCTGGTTCCCCATCCTTGATGTACAAGGATGGGAGTGGGGCCTTTTTCAGATGAAGGGCCACATTGCCTTGTGGGCAGTTTTCTGGGGGCCACAGGCTCGTAGTGGCAGAGCCAAAGGTAAAAGAGGGCAAAGCAACAGACACAACCCCTAGTTTTGTACAGTAGGCTGCATTCCCACCATGCAGATGACAGAGCTTTCTACAGATGTACGCATCTTTCCTCCGTCTATCTAGGCAAGCAAGATATGCTGGATCCTTTTATTGGTTCCAGTGTAAAAAAGAAGAAGAAGCCAGTGCCTGATAATCCAGGTTCCTTCCTGACATTTGATGGCTTTACAGCAGGTATCAGCAGGCTTGCAGCAGAGTAATCTGCTAGATTCCAATGATTCAGTAGCCTAATGCAAAAAGCCACACACAGAGAAAACAACTCTTGTAATTGCAATCATACCTCGGGTTAAAGTAGCTTCAGGATGAATATTTTTGGGTTGCACTCCGCGTCGACGCGGAAGTAACGAAGCATGTTACTTCCAGGTTTTGCCGCATGCGCAGACGCTCAAAATGACGTCACGCGCATGCGTGGAAGCAGCAGAACGTGACACGCACAGATGTGCAGTCACGTTTTACATTTACTTCAGGATGCGAACGGGGCTCCAGAACGGATACGTTCGTATCCAGAGGTACCACTGTAAAGAGTTCTGAACCCAACAATTTGTCCTTGCACAGTCCGTATAATTCGGAGGTGGAGGCTAAGTTTGTTGCAGCTGTTATTGAGGGTAAAAGAATCCTTGCTCATCTACTGAAAATCACCCAGAGATCAATCTTCTGTCCACCTGTGATTTACACATTCTTCCTCCCTACATCTAGAATAGTTAATTTGTTACCTGAAATTGTCTCCTGCAAATTTTGATGTCTGATATTTTCAGGAGGCTGAAATGTTTGCTAAATTTATTATCTCACATAAATATTTCATTTCGACAGTTAATATCTGACAGTATTTGATAGCTGACATGCAATGGTAGATGTGTCTGATACTATTTGATGTTAGCATGCAATGGTGTTTCATTTTCACTGCATATCTGTTCTATAGATGGAGTTGGCATATAATGATACTATTTGACAGCTGTTTATGAGATTTCATTTTTAAGGCTTGTCAAACCATGAAGTACGGATATGTCTTAAAGCTCTCAAAAGTCAAAATTTGAAGTAAGAAAATTCACATTCAATTTGGAAAAAAAGGAATACCTTATCACTTTCAAGTATGTACTATTATCCATTGGTACATGTGAATCCCTGTGGGAAGTTTGAAACAACTAAATTTCTGCATATAGCATACTAAATTTCTGTCCATGTTGCTTGTAGTCCCTGAAAATAAAAAGGATTTTTCCCATTCTGCAAGCAAGATTTTCTACCTCTGTTTTATGTTCCATATTCCATTGCATTTCATAGGAGGACCCTGTTGTCAAATGATGCTCCATTAATTAGATAGGTAGGATAATTTATTCTCCCATCTGTCTCATACTCTCTAGGGGGAGGACATCTTGGATCGCAGCTCTGAGCTGATCTATACAGGAGAGATGTCCTGGATTTATCAGCCGTATGGACGAAGCCAGCAGCGTGTCTTCTTCCTCTTCGATCATCAGATGGTTCTCTGCAAAAAGGTAGTGAAATTTGGGGTGAATGAAGAATTTAATCTTTGTGAATTCCTGTGAGGACTTACCTGATCTGTGCCACACAGACTACTGTGCCCATTGGAACAGAGATATTCACCCACTTTTGCACTTTTGAATTTTGTGATATAGTAGTTCTCAGCTCAAAAACACTTATCAAAGTGTGTTTTAAAATGTGTATTTTTAAGATAAAATACATTTAGAAAAGTGTACCTTGAGCAAAATATATTTGGAAATCAGTATTTTGTGGAAAATACATTGAAAAATTGGCATTAAAAAGAATTTTTAATGAAAAATGTGCAGTTTAATGTGGAAAAAAGGGAATACAGACTTTTGCATGAACATATATAAAAGGATCAGATGTTGTTTGACCAATCCAAGTGAAATCTATAGCTGCCCTCTGGAGGCAGCTAGGGTTTAGTCTACTGCCCCCTCAGAAAAAGAGGAGAGTCTTTGAATGTTATGACACCCCTGGTGAACCATAACTCACTGCTTATTGCAGTTGGCTTCCTTTAATTTCTTATTCATCCTTTTCAGTCTGAAAATGGTTCAGATATGTTGTTAGTCCAAACTCTGGGTAGAGGCCCTCAACCCAAAAGAATAAAATATGGTCTGATTTGATCTAACACTAGGTGTTTTGGGTGGGGGGATTCAGGGTGTACAGCAGAGCTTTCCAGACTTTTCAAGTTGGCGACACACTTTTTGGACATGCATCATTTTGTGACACAGTAATTCAGCTTTGCATTATTTTGTGACACAGTAATTCCGTTTTACTAGCAAACCAGAGGTTAAACTAACCCTCCAGGAGGAGCTCGGGGAGCGTTCCTGTTACACTGCAGTCGACACATTAATGTGTCACGACACACAGTTTGGAAAGCTCTGGAAACTCCATGTTTATCTCTAGTGCCCTGCAAACAACCGAATAAAGGATTCTGTGGGAAGGGAGGAAGCTAGCATCAAATACCCAGGTTGTTGTGTAGGGTCTCTGTATAACCTCTTCCTGTTAGTTTCTCCCTATATCTGTGTTCTTTTGTAAAGGTCCTAATGCCTTCTTTTGTAAATGCATTAGAAATCTATTGATAAAAAGAGTAGAAGGCTGCATTTTCAACTTCCGTGTTCCAGCATAATTTGATTAAAGGGGGGGGGGGGCAGCACGGAAAGCAGAAGTGTAATGTCACTGTCAGCAGAGCACATCAGGATACAATGAATGCATCCTCCCTGCCACCAGGGAATTGGCACAATGAGGGAAAGCTGTGACTTCTTCTGACGGATTGACTTTGAATCTCAGGGCTGCATGGCTCTGTCTTTCATGTTGATGCTTATTAATTTTAATAAGGTCTCTTCTGTCAAGGTGTCGGAAGTTCAATATCGAAGCCCTGTGGGTTGAGATGGGTAATTCTCTTTGCAAGACAAAAGGGGGTCCTTCCACATTATTCAATTAACTTTGATGTGATAGAATTGGGTTTCACTCTTCCTCTAATTCATCTCCTGAGCGCAAGAGAGCATACATTCAGATGACTCACTCACCCTATTGTGTTTGCTGTCGCTGTGGGATAAACACAGCTCCTGAGTAATATTATCATGCTATTGTAATACTGGTTTGCATAGTTTTATAACCATGACATTTCTGAGCACGGTGAAAAGTACTGGTATTAATCTTCAAAGCCTTAAATGCTTTTTAGTTGGGATACCTGAAGGATGACCTCCTCCTCCATATACCTGCTCAGACCTTGAGATCTTTATCAGAAGCTGTTCTACAGGTTTTCCCACCTAGTTTTTAGTGAAAGAACCTTCTCAGTGGTGGTGCCACAGTGTTGGAATATCCTCCTCAACAATAATTGGTGTCGTTGTCACAGTCTTCTAGGAGAAATTATCTCTAAATTATTTTATTTTCTTAAGTGTTTTACTGGTTTTGCACTGACAGGCTGACAAAGGTTTTTTTTGGGTTTTTTGTAACAGCTGTTTTTAGCTTTGATTGCATTTGCGTTAGCATTTTGTTGATTTTTAAATTTGTGAGTCATTCAAAGGATGTGGTTAATTGGACCATGTAAAAATAACTAAATTCCCTTCTCCAGAATTACTCCTTGAATTTTAGAACTCTGAATTTGCCTCTGCCAACTAAGACTTGAGGAATAATTTCAAACACACAGCTGTTTGTATTCCACAGTCCTGCAATTGCAGCTCCCTCAAAAGCTCAGCTTGATTTTAAAAGCAAAGTTTCTGCTCTCAGTTAGAATTATTTATGCAGTTTGCTGAATTGGGGGGGTCAAAGTTTGGGTTACCTTAATGCAGAGGTTCCATTGCAGCTGTTAATACAATCAACTCAACAGTTATCACCAGTCTGCTACTGTAAAAAATTAAAGGTGTTCTTATTTAATGTAGATTTAAGCTCCAATTATCACTGACTTAATTTTTGCATCTCATTCACATTTTATCTATTCATTATAAATAAATATCCCACATTTCCTCCAAGGAGCTCAAAATGGAATTTCCCTTTGAAAATTAATAAAGAGGGTTTGTATTATTTTTACTGCAAAATATCATTGACTCTTAAAAAACTGCATCATTCATAATCATAGCCATGTGTATTTCTAAAGAAATGTATGGGTTATGTGTCTTTGATCTCTAGATCAAAGTTGATCTACAATTCAGTTAGCTTTTTGCTCCTAGAGCGTGAAATGTGCATATAAGTCAGACTTATCCAGTTATTACAGTATGTGTCTGAACTCACATGCATGTCCAGCAGTCATGTGCATCCATACACACACTAAATAAAGGTTTGGGATCATTTGCTAGAGTTACAATATGTGTCCGTTTATGAATGTTCTTGACATCCAATACTTTTTGTTATGGGCTGGTGATCCTAACAATCTCTTTAACTGCCAGATGGACAACCAGTAATTTTTAAAGGTGAACAAATAGCTTTACATTAAGATCCTTGAGAGACAAATTAACAAAGAGAGCTTGGTTTATTATATAAAATGAAAATGAGAGACTACATAAATGCTGTAAAAATACAGTTTAAGCAGGCAGCAAATCCTACCTTGATCTAAAGAGTGAAAGAATCCCTACGTCTTCTCAAAACCTACAGAAGTGAGCATGACAATTTTACCAGCAGGACTCATATAATAGTATGTTAAGCAATGGAGGGGGGAGTATTCCTGTCCTTAAGTGAAGCAGACATGTGCTGATTCCCTGAGAACAGTGAGTGAGTTATTTTTGTTGGAGCAAGGAGAGCCAAACTAACTACTGAAATCTGGAGGTTTTAGGTTGAAAGAATATCATCCTAGTGTCATCCTTTGTTTTCTCTCTGCCTTCAAATTATCTCACCATTATCTTGATAGCTCCTATTCAGGTGGTGAATAGACTGTATTGGCAGCTAAATTTACACATGCTGACCTTTATGCAAGATGTGAGAAACTCTGGACATTTCCTGAATGACTTCAGGTCATGTTTTGTGATCAGACTTATACCAAGGTCACCAGAATTCATCATGGAGGATCTCCTGTCATATTAGAGTTATGTCCCTTTTCTTTCTTTTTTATTGAGTTTTGTTGGACAAATAGCCCTCTCATAACCGCCTTGCTGGCGTCCTATACTATCTGTAATGAAACCTCCTTATTCAAATTTTGACACTATTTTTTAGGGGGAAAACCTAGTCTTATACACGGAAAAATATGCTAGTTGGTCAAGAGAGCTGTGGACTCAAAAAGGTTGGAAACCTCTGCCACAGTGAAACAGACCAGCACCCTGGAGAGCTCCTTCAAACAGCATAAACATTCTAATCTAGGCAAAAAAAAAAAAAAAGAAAAAAAGAAAAAAAGAAAAAAAAGAAAAAAAGGAGAAGGAAAAAAAGGAAGATGTAAAACTGGTCTGTCAAAAGCCAATTGCAGAAGTGTAGACTTACTAACTAACTAACTAACTAACTAACAAAGACTTGATTCAAGAAGCTGTGAATGAATGCAGAATTGGTGAATTATTTGGACTTACCTTATTCTGCAAGATAAGACCAGATACTGTACCTTTAATGCAATTTCAATTCAAGCCTTCTGCACTTACTTACTTTGTTTTTTTAAATAATGTTTCATTGATTTATTAACAAAAAAGTGCAAACATAACCAAACAAAACAAAAACAAAATGTAAACCACAAGGCAATCTGTACCTACACACACTTTTCTGATATTTGCATTTGGGTGTCTTATTAGCATCTCAAACTAAGTACAGTGGTACCTTGGGTTACAGACACTTCAGATTACAGACGCTTCAGGTTACAGACTCCGCTAACCCAAAAATAGTACCTTGGGTTAAGAACTTTGCTTCAGGATGAGAACAGAAATTGTGCAGCGGCAGCGGGAGGCCCCATTAGCTAAAGTGGTGCTTCAGATTAAGAACAGTTTCAGGTTAAGAACTGACCTCCAGAATGAATTAAGTTCTTAACCTGAGGTACCACTGTATATTCATACTTGGATTGCTCACCTTTCCCCTCAAGTGCTTCTGTCCCATTCATTTGTATCCCTACCAAACAATCACCTTACTAGGAAAGCAGGAGAAATGTGTTCATGCACATTTGCACCTAATGGATTCTTTCTGAACCAATACATGAATTAAAAAAACAGCTTTCCTTTGAAATTTGCACTCCTCCAAATTTTGTGTTGCAGTTTCCCAACTGAAAAATGCAGCCCCCCCAAAAAAGTGTATATTAAGGAAAAGTGCACACAAGTATGTATTTTAGTGGAATTAATATACACAATTGAACTGAGAAATGTGTGTATTAAAAGAAATGAGGATGGAAATGCATCCACAGAGAAATCATAAACTGATGTAGAAATGAGGGTAAACTGAACTTCAGACTGGATTTCCACCAGCCCCATCTAGCATAGTCATTGCTTAGGGATGTTGCAAGTTATATCCCAAAACATCAGGAGGGCACTAGGCTGGGGAAGTTGATTGCTACAATCCCATTACCCTTTTCTCTTAAGCTCTGGCTGGTACTCAGTCCTCCTTGCATCACCAGCTTCAGGTGCCTAGTCCTTGCTGTTGCCTTTAAAAACCATGCAGCTAGGAACCAAACTTTCACCCCAGGAATTCTGCTTTTTAAGCAACCATTTTCCTGCGCTCACCCAAACCTACAAATAAGATAATTCTGTAGGTGAGCTGACCAGGTTGTACTGGCTATCTGCTGAGTCACCTAATACTCATGTAGGTCAGCTGACTCAGCTGATTCCCCTACTGCTCCTATGAAAAAGCTATTCAGGTAGCTAGAGCATGGGATTTGTTTGTTTTTTAACCACGCAGTCCTAAATGTGTGTCTGTGTCTAAATAAATTATCATTTGCCGATTACCCTTGGCCCAAAACCTCTCCTGGACTTTTCACCATTAAATTTTGTTGATGTTTGGTCTGCTACTTGTTCCTGCTGCTAAGATTAGTATTTCAGTGTGACATTTATCTTTTCAAAAGGTGCTTTTCAAAAGCCTTGAAACAAAATTTCCAAGAAATTTCAACTCCTTGCTGCTTGAATGGTCATGAGATCAACATTGCACAGCCTGAGATATGTTTATGGTTCTCTTGTAAAAGACAGCATTGCTTCAGTTCTGTTGAAATTAGCTATTTAAATTTTAAATGGTTATTGTATGCTTCTCCTTATAAAGTTGTGCCTTTTTACGTAATCGGTTTCTGTGGGTTTGTGTTTTTTCCTGATGAGTTAGCTTTTCTAGAACCAGGTCATGTAAATGATTGATACAGCAGGGCCTGCCTTTCATTTGGGCTGCACTGAGGTTCATCAGAAGTTAAGACCTTAGAAACAGTTATGTCTTGAATCTTGGATGATTTATATTATATCTTGCTATGTGGATAGGAATAGGAGATGTTCTGTGATAAGATGGGTGTTTGCTAACATCTGCAAGTTTTGTGGTACCCTTCTGTTGAATTTCCTGTAAGATCTTTCCAAATATTTGCAGTGTGGCATATTCACTGAGCTAGAATAAGCAACCAGCCAGGCTGGCTGATGGTTCAAGCAATGCAAGCAAGTCAGAAGCAGGAAGGGATATTAGGCTATGCCAGACATATCTAGCTGCTCAGTAAGCAGAGAGAAATTTGTTTAAGAAACCTAAACTGTTAGAAATAAATAGCAAACAGTTCTGGGAAATGTACATCCCATATGCACACTTGAAACCCTGCAATCCCAAGCTCTTTTGATAGAGCTAAAAACAACAACCATGGCTTGAGGAGTTCCCCCTGAAATCTCCCTGCCAGTTTCCATCTCCCACTGCTCCCCCAGCAAACTAGTTATAGGAGTAAGATCAGCAATAGGAAGAGCTTGCTGACAATGGCCAGAACCTTGTAAGTATCAACCTTATGGTCTGGACAGTCATGGAGTATGATTAGGGTGCTATTTCCTGCTGGGCTTTTTGAAATGTGTAGTTTCTCCTGCCTCCCAGAACAGAACATTTAAGGCATAGGAAATTACAGGTCCTGTGCATCCTGGCTGGAAATGATGCTGTGGCTTTCCCATCAGCAGTAGGGAACCTGTGGCTTTCCCATCAGCAGTAGAGAACCATTAGTCAGTAATGATAAGACTTGTAGTCCATCAACATCTAGAGGGCCACAGTTTCCCCAAATCTGCTCCAGGTCATGTTTTAGACTACCTGGCTTTGTTGTTGACAGTGTTCACTGCCATTCACCCTCATTTCAAAAAAGAACATTGCTTGGGAAAAGGGAAATGGCAGATTCTAGAAGCAAACTCAGTTTGAACTAGGTCTGAACTTCAGGGAAAGACTGGTTTTGGCTCCTGTTGGATTTCTCTCAATTCTGAATGTCCTCTATTGTCAAATGGTTGTACTTTTAGAGAGAATGGAACAGTGGAAGAATGAGTATAAAAGAAAGATGTTGATAGCATAAGATGGAAAAAAGCCAAAGTAAAGCTCATTCTAGTATATGATTGGGGTCCTCTCTCCTGCACTGTCTAGCATAAACAGAGGACTTAGGAGAATCTTCTCTCCATTGTGTGGGGTATGGAGAACAGTGAAAGTCTCTTCTGCTTCTTACAAGGGACTCCTGCTTATTCCCTGCTTGAAGATTACAGTGAATATGTGTCCTATGGTAGGGATTTCTGTGGGTGCTGAATGTGTTGCTCACCAAAAGACTAGGAGAGGGAAGGAAGGTATCCTTGGCAAACTTGCAAGTGGAGTTGTGGATTCCTGGCTGAAGTTCATAGATGAATAGAAAACTACTATCCAATCCTTGCCTGCATACCTCCAGCATTGAGAGAATGCTGCAGTCACACCCAGACATCCCATTTCCTAGTGCTCTAGGATTACGATTAAGGATAAGGTTTAAGAACGCTCATCAGCTAAGGCTCTGACCACCTTAATTAGCAGCCTTTCATATTCTGCTCTTTGATTACATTGTTAAATCTCCCAATGACATTAAGTTGGTATTTAAGTCCACCTAGATTCTAAAATGGCTTCTTTTTCTTTTTCAACTTTCCACATAGGACCTGATAAGGAGAGACATCCTGTACTACAAAGGACGCATTGACATGGATCGGTATGAGGTTTTGGATATCGAAGATGGAAGGGATGACGACTTCAATGTCAGCATGAAGAATGCCTTCAAGCTTCGCAACAAGGAGACGGATGAAATGCACTTGTTTTTTGCCAAGAAGCTGGAGGAAAAGCTGCGGTGGCTGAGAGCTTTCCGGGAGGAGAGAAAGATGGTGCAAGAAGATGAAAAGATAGGTGAGCCCCATGGGTCAAGTCAGCTGGTGGGCTGGGTTACTGATACCCCAGACTAGTTGCTGGCCAGTAGGACCGTGTCAAGATATTTTGCTACCTGAGCTTGAAGGGTATGTTGTAAACAAAATCTGCTCTTTTCCCCTTATGGGGTACCCAAGAACCCATATAGAGTCCTTAAGTGGGTTCCCTATTGGTAGGAGAAAATAACAGAGGCTAACCAGAGAATACTGAGAAGCAAAGCAGCCAGTAAGCCTGATCTTTATTAAACTGTTCAACAAGTTGCTCACTCACCACATGCAGGAGGGAGGAAGAACCCAGAACATTGGTGTGCAAGCTCTTATATAGACTTTTGAAATTGCCTACCCTGTAGCCCAAGCCACCACCCCAATCCATCATACATACATCACTGAAGGACGTGGTCAACAGCAGAGGAGGCGGTCTACAGCAGAAATTCTGTCTGCCAGGACCTGATAATGGTCACTGATTGCATTACTTGGGCAGTCTCACCATTCTTTTGTGAGAATGTCATGTGCATGTGTGCATAGTGGAAACCACAGGAGGGGAGAGTGCTATTGCACTTGGGTCCTGCTTGAGGTACATGCTTGGCCACTTTGATAACAGGACACTAGACTAGATGGACCATTGGCCTGATCCAGCAGGCTCTTCTCATGTTATTGTGTTCCTTAAAAGTAAAGGGGGTGGGGGAGATGTACCTGGGCGGAGAAAGAGGGAGATCTAGTTGTATATGTGTGAAGTGTCTGTGCATGTAGAAGTGACAAAGATAGCACCAGGGGGATGCATGTGTCGGTGGTCTGGATGTGCATGATGAGTGCATGTCTCTTGTGTGCGCACACAAGGGAGTGTGGTATGGTCACATTACATATCTTTATTGGTTTTTTGAAGTTCATCACAAATTCCATAGTGCGGAGGGGCACAGGAAGTTGGGAAGGGTAGAAGAGGCATTTGATGGTTTATCAAGGTATGAGTACAGGCTCCTCATTTCCTCCTTCAGAAGAATAGTAGCACTGGGAACACCCGTGTCAGACAATCTAATTTCGCACACTAGCTTAAACTATATGAGGTGAAGTTGACCTTCCATTTAGAGTATGTGTACACAACAATCAAACTAACATGATTTCACCTATAAAATATGGGGATTGTATTTTTTACCATGATGAAGAGAATGCTTGTTCTGACCTTTATGTCACATTCACTTTCCTCCAACACCCTCTTTAGGTTTTGAAATTTCTGAAAATCAGAAACGGCAGGCAGCAATGACAGTAAGGAAAGTCAGTAAACAGAAAGGTAAATTACCTGTGCATGGTCTCTTTGGTGGGGGGGGGAGGGAGGGGGGAAGAATCCAACTTGGTTAATGTAATCCCACCAAATTATCATGCTTTGAGCCAATACATGAACCAAAATGCAGATATTCTTCAAAATTTACACTTCTCTGGATTTTGCAATACAGTTTCCCAACCAAACGCACACACAAAAAATCATATATTTGAGGAAAGTGTGTGCATAAATGTGTATGTTGTGCAAATATTAGGATAACTGCATTATAATAGGAGAAATGGCCTGCAAAAATGTGTATATTTACAAAAATGTGCATGAAAATGAGTAAGTTTTTTATGAGAACCTTGGAAAAAAACTGCAAACTGATAGAGAAATGCGGTGAACTGAAGAATGAAAAACGGAAAACAGCAGATTCTTCCATCCTTTAAGTGGGGCAGTCGTCATCATTATTTTTATGCCATCTTCCCATAATTAAACCATACTCCAGGTGGCCTGGAGAACTTTTGAACAAAGCACACATGCTCCTTCTTGAACAAAGTACAGTCATACCTCGGCTCCCAAACGCCTTGGGAGTTGAACGTTCCGGCTCCGGAACAATTGAAAACTGAAGTGAGTGTTCCGGTTTTCAAATGTTCTTTTGGAAGCCAAGCATCCGATGGGGCTTCCATGGCTTCCAATTGGCTGCAGGAGCTTCCTGCAGCCAATCAAAAGCCGTGCTTTGGAAGTTGAACGTTTCAGAAGTCGAATAGACTTCCAGAACGGATTCTGTTTGACTTCCGAGGTACGTCTGTACACTGAAATGAAAGAAGTAGATTTCCTCTTCTCAGTTATATCAGGAAAAGTTCCTAGCAGGTTATGAACATAGCCTTGATTATGCTTAATGAAACTCAAGTCAACCCAAGACTCTGTATGAACATTTCCAATTAAATTTCCAGTTAAATTGCTTTAGACCTTCATCCGAACAAAAACAGCATACTTAATTGTGTTTAGTTTTTTTTAACATAACAATTGCTTTCTCATTTTCTTTGTCTCTCTATGGATCCTCTGAAAAATTGAGGTATAATGTTAGTCCAGGCTGCTTTCAACATAAAATTAATTAGTTTCTGTTTCTCTAGTTGATCAGGCTGTGCCTTCCTTGTGCAGTGTGAATGTCTTCTGCAATACTGGGAATTCCTTATATAATTAGACATCTTTGGTCTTCCTGCTTTGGAGAAACAAATGGAGTGAAAACCCAATTGTGCTCTCTCTCTGTATGTGTCTTTTAAACCAAAGACATTAACCTGGAGATAACAATTAGAAGGATTTCTGTACAAACAAACAACAGTTACGTAGCATGCATGTGCCTAGTCTGTGAAAGCTTGTGCTGCCATGAAAGTTATTAGTCTTTAAGCTGCCACACAAACATTTTAACTGTGTCAATAAGCTGCTTTGAAGGCTGCATGCAGAAAGGCAGTGTATACATTTCTCAAATAAAGCTCATTATAAAACAAACTCCCAAAGTGTAAGCTGGCGCTCAAAGTGAGGAGGTATGCTTTGCCTCTGATGTACTAGCTCATCACCTGCAAGGAGGTTTAAGATAATGGTGGGGGTAGGGGGAGTTAAAACAACACACGCCTGCAGTCTGATACTACCCAGAAATCTACCACCTCATTCTGTATAATTTGTTGATAGTGGCTCCTGGAGACTGGTTAAAATTTCTGCAGCACTTGATTATAACATCCCATCCAGCAAGGCATTTTTTTCTTGTGGAGTCTTCCAGTAATTGTGTCTTATATGGAGAAGGGACCTCTGACCTTCTAGATGTTGTTGGACTATGATTCCCAATAATCACCCCTGATTCAATATGCTGTCTCGTATGCTGTCTGGGGCTGGTGGGACAACATCTGGAGAGCCACAGGTTCCCAGTTTCTGGTCTGTTGCATCCTTTATAACATATAAAATACAACAATATATTTCTCTGTTTCAGTTCTTTCCTTTGTTCCCTGTGTTTGGGGAATAGACCCTCTTTTTTTGTCAGTGATAGAATTCCTAAGGCAGTGAGGAAGGAGCAAAAAGAAGTGTTTAAGGGAGTGAAACATAAAACATGAGCCAATCTAACAGAGGTGAACTTGACAATAAACTGCCACTTACTTCATGAATGGGCATGCCACATATCCCAAGAGTATTCAACAGGAGATGAAGAGTAGACTCATTAAATGGAAGTGTGTAGGTAACCACTTTCTGCAAAATGACAGGGAGGAGACGTGAATAGAACAATAGCAAGGAGAAAAACCTACAGAATGAATTTGATCCAAATGTGCACAACAAAAGCCCAGCGACTTCTCTTGTATTTGATGGGGAAATCAAGACTTACAGTGCAGAAGCTGCAGGAGTATGTGTGCTTAGCTCTTCAAACACAATGCAGTTGTGTATACAGGGGCTATTCTAAATCATCTCTAAAACCCCTACGCTATTGGGACCATACTCCTGGCATGTGCGGACAAGTACATCAGTAAAACATTACAGAAAGCATCTTGGTGCAGTCATGCATAGTCATGCATGCACCCCAATTTCCTGAGTGGCGTGGTTTCAGGGCTCCCAATGCTTACTCAGGCTTTTGGTTTCATTTAAAGGACATCACTTGACACTTAACTGGTGTTTTGTGATATGTGGTACACACACACACACACACACACACACACACACACACACGTTGAGCATATTTGGAGAGTCCACAGCTTTACATATGTTGAAATTTTCTCATTAAGAACCCCTTTTGTGCAGCCCAACTCAGCTATGAGTTGCTTTTCTTTCTCGTTCTTTCAGCCTGAGTCAAAAATTCAAGAGCCACAGCAGTGTAGTAGACCACCTAGAGTGCTAGATTTAGACCTGGGAGACCAGGGTTCCAGTCCCCACTCAGCCATGAAGCTCACTGGGTGTCCTTAGGCCAGTCACTCACTTTAAACTTAATGTAGCTCTGTGAGTTGTGAGGGTAAAGGGAGAGGAGGGAGGACTCCTGTATACCAGCTTTAGCTTCTTCAAGGAAAAGTGGGATATAAAGAAAATAAAAAGCCCACTTCGATAATCATGGAATTGAATCATGGAATTGAATCATAGAATCACAAGGGTCAACTAGTGCTACCCTTTGCAAAGCAGATGTCATCTGGTTATTTCCTTAGCCAGAACTTGCTGCAAAAATGGGATCTGACAGGCTAAACTTGTTGAACCAGTATAGACCTTTTTAGCACACTATTAATTTTACTTTACTTTACAACAACAACAAACTCACATGATCTTGGAAGAGGGGATCCCAGAGAGATCATTCAGACCTCACCTGTCTCCTTATAAAATGCTCATGTCAGGCTTGCTTCTGGGCACATGCTAGTTTCTGCAGAAGCATGGGGAAGGAAAAACAACAGAAGAGAGAGCCAACCTCCATGGCCCTTTGCTGACCACACTGTTTGTCCTTGAGTGCATGGTTTTGTTTCCTCTGCAAGGGAGGATAAAATGTGGATTGGGATCGCAGTGGGGAGCCAGAGGACTAAAGGACCCCTACCTGCTACACCAGGTTTCTGATACACTTAGAGGGGAAATGCTGGCTGTTTCTGAAACAAAAATTCATGCACTCCAGGGTGAATGAAGTGATTAATGTTGTGTAGTTTGGCCCAGAAAGCTGTGGGAAGCTGGCCATGCATATCGCTCTGTCAAAATTCAGTAATAAAGAGCAGCAAAAAAGCCTGCATAATGCTCTTCAGGCATTCTCTTTGCCATGCAGTTGCCTTCACATGAAGGAGAGTGGGGTGCACTGCCAAGCCCCACCTCCATTGGTGTGGCCTCCCCCAATGATTTTTCAAGGAGCCTATAGGAGGCTTCCTGCTTCATAATGTTGCCCTCCCTCTCACAGTGGGCTGTAAAGCAGAAAGCAATGTGCCAGAAAGGTTTGGATTTGGTAGCACACAAATGCATGCACACACCATGTGATAACAATTGCAGAAGCAAACAGAGGAGGGCTCACCTAGGATTCCTAATTCATCAGTTCCACTGCAGAATCGATTTCTGAATCCCTAGATTCAGAACTCCGTAATCCAGGGGGAAATTTGCATGGTGAGAACTCCAGGTGCCTCTTTAGTTAAAAGATTTCAGGGCTTTGTGGTGGATTAAGACCCCTCCAGAAATGATATCATGACAATGAGTTTGGATTTCCTGGGATTTGCAGTTTCAGATTGAGAAAACCCAGCCATATTAAACTACTTAAGGCAACACTAAACTAATTCTATACTTTCCCTAAGTCTGCTAAGCTTAGAGTAAAGTGCACAAGGGGAAGATTGGAGGCATTTCTTACCCAAACAGAATATTACATTCAGTGATCAGGAACAAGATTCCAGATTTAGAGTCAAGGACACAACAGGAGACCTGCGATTGTGACTTCCCTTGGTTTGGTTCATTTTAAAGCATCCACTCAAGGAGGTGTCCATTTTTTTTATATCAGAGCATCAATGCTGGAAGTGGGAGGGGGATGTTCCTCTGTTCTTCCCCCATTTCAACCCTCTCCTCCCATACAACCTTTAATTGGTGGGGGTGGAGAGACCTTTCTACAGACATGATACAATTTCGTATTTTTGCATTAGATTACAGTCAGGGTCAAATCATAATGTGTTTAGTAGGAGTTAAATGCTGACATGTGGTACAATCCTAAACAGAAGTAAATCTAAGTGTGTCCAATGGTGTTTAGGATTGCTGCCTTAACTGAGCTTTATCTGACCACATTGTCAGACTGGTAAAGTATTATTATTGTTTTCTGCACATGTAGGATGATTATTGCTTTTTTCTGCCTGGGAGGAAATTGAGTTTTATGCAAGGGCCAGTCTGTACAGGTTCTGGGTATTTGCATCCTTGTTCTCAACTGCTTTGTCATCTACCATGACTCTGCTGCTACTCCAAAGGAATTTACAATATTTGCAGGCAGGTCATTGTCTATCTTGTGGCTGCCACTCATAGTTCTAAGCACCTGACACTCAGTTTAGGATGATGGGCTTGGATGTATACAAACCACCCTGTTCCAGTGGTTTGCAATGCCTTACACTGTACTAATTTAAAATGCCTTGCATTGCTTCAGGAAAATGCTCGGGCTTTGATGGAAAAAGCATCCCAGGAGTGTAGTGGTGGTTCTGACTAAGCACATAGTTAGACTAACGAAAGCACTTCTGGCTGTGTAGACATGTAAGGTGGAAACAGCTTCCTAAATATGTGAGCTTAAGACTGCTTAGGGTTATTTGTAAGTCAACATCAGCACCTTGAATTGAGCATGGAGGGCAACAGGGATCCAGTGCAGATGGACCCTAGAGCAGGAGTAGCCAACCTGCTGCACTCTAGATGATGTGGTTTCCACCTCCCATTCACCCCAGACAGCATGGTCAATGGCTAGGGATGGTGGGAGTTGCATAGAGCATTGGTGTATGGCTACCCATGCTGTAGTACATTGATGCATGTGGGCAACACAATGCCTTTCTGCAGGGGCAATCTGGGAAAGCTTTTTTTACGCTAGGGGAATGACCTAGAGTCAAAAACAAACATTCCCAGATTGCCAAACTTCAATAAAGCCTAGGCACTTTTATGAATCTATTTCTTCTCTCCAGAGTTTCAGGTAAGAATCTTTCCCAGATCACTCAAAAATGAAGCGTAATGCCCTCTGGCATATGTTTCTGGATGTAAACTCTAAATAATATTCTCACCAGCTTCCCACCTGAATGTATTCATCCATATCTCCTGGCAGTTCATTGCCCAGCTGCTCCCATGCTAGGACTGCCCCCTTCTGGCTTTTTTCTAATCTGCTCTGATCCAGTGTAGTACAGCACAGGCTTCAAAAGGTTTGCTGTTCAATTTTTGAGACATTTTGGAGTTTGAGCATGCTCATAAGTATCCAGAGCTCTGAGAATCAATTAGATGTTGGTCTTTGTTGGTTTTATTGGAGTAATTAAAATAAAAGGGGAAATCTGTAATGTTAAAGTATTCAGAGAGCATAGGACAATATTCTTACCCTATGCTATATTAAGTCTAGAAAGTCTAGAAATATAATAATAATAATAATTAATAATAATAATACAACCAAACAGTGCAATTCTTTGCAAACCCCAGTGAAGCAGAATATTGCAATGACATATTTATGCTGTCCTCAGTCAGATCAAATTTCCCCATGCCCAGTATTCCACCTGTATCAGTCGCCAGTAATAAGCAGGATGAAGATAACTGTCATTTGCAGATTGCTTCACATCTATCAGTTAGATGTGTTAAGGTTTCCTCTTTTAGCTATCATGACTAATAGCTAATGACCAAGTATTCGGCGAGAAAGGATATCCTACTTTTTTTGAACAGAGCTGATTCAGAAAATGATTCATTCTTCCTACCCCTTAAAATATGGTTTAGTTTGGCATTTATCAGAGAGCTATATCTTACCCACAAATGCATTTATTAGTAAGTGAGTAAGTTAATGCATTTATTATGCATCTTTTCAATGTTGATTTGCCTGGGTATTTTTCTTCGTCTTTGTTTATTAATTAGCTGAGCTACTTCTCCGCCTCTTTTCTGTATTCTCTCAACCACCATTAATATTGGGAGTGGGGTAGCTCAGTGTTTGAGCACATACTGAATGGAAACTATTCAGGTTCAGTCCTTGACATCTCCAGGTAGAGGGTTGAGGGGGACCCTGCCTGAAACCCTAGAGAGGCACTGTACATTGGGCTAGCCAAAAGGGTGCTCTTCAGATGCTGTTCTACTTCTATCCATGAGCCCCATCCAGCATGGCTCATGGTCAAGGGTGTTGGGAGTTTTAGTCCAGCAACATGGAAGGCACTAGGTTGGCTAATCCTGGTAGCCAAGCTACCCTCACATCAGTGTGCAGCTTCCTATTTTCCTAGCTCAACAGGAACCATTAAGAAGTAAGAGACAATGTTGCTTTTTCCTGTGTGGCCTTGCCCTGGATTCTGCTTCTTGAGGGGTATTCATACATTACGTTCAGCTAGAGTACAATCTGTGTACCTGTGTGCACAGTTGAGCTCTACATTCATATAGTCATTCACATGTAACATTCCACAAGTGAACCTGCGTATCCAAGAGTTGAGCTGCACAAATAACAAGTGCACAGTCTTTCATACAAACACTTGTAGATGTGTAGAATCACAGAGGGGGAAGGAAACCTGAGGGTCATCTAGCCCAACCCCCTGCAATGCAGGAATCTCAACTAAAGCATCCAGGACAGATGGCCATCCAACCATCGCTTAAAAACCTCCAGTGAAGGAGAGTCCATCACTGGACATCACCCCTCCAAGGGTGTCCATTCCACTGTTAAACAGCTCATTATTAGAAAGTTCTTCCTGATGTTTAGTTGGAATCTCCTTTCTTGTAACTTGAATCCATTGGTTCTGGCCCAACCCTTCAGATCAAGCTTGCTCCATCTTCCATGTGACAGCCCTTTGAAGAGACAGCTTGAAGCTTTGTAATGTGTAAATAAGCCTTTGTGCTAGAATTTGATGTAATATTGGGAACTGGGATGAATGGATGTTCGTATCTTTAGCCAGTACATTCTGATGGGCGTTTCTTTCTTCCTACTCCATCCCACCCCATATTCTTTTTCCTCCACCATTCATACAGGTGTTGGCTACTCTCGATCAGTTCCTCCAGCCTACCCACCACCCCAGGATCCACTAAATCAGGGACAATACATGGTGACCGATGGCATAGCCCAACCCCAGGTCTACGAATTCAACGAACCCAAACGCAGCCAGTCACCATTCTGGCAAAACTTCAGCAGGTTAACGCCATTCAAAAAATAATATATAGAGTGAGATGGAGAATTTTAAAATAAATTTTAAAAAATGCTTAAAAATATTTAAAAAATATATATTTATAGATGGACCTTTTTTTGGAGAAGCACTGTTGCAACTTAAAAAAACCATATAGATATATATAGATATATATAGATATATATATAGATATATGTATATATACAGACATGCATATATACATATACATACATATATATGTATATATATTTGAAGGACCAAAAACCTTTTTGTTGTTGTTGTTGTTTTGGGGAGGCAGTCTCTGCTACTATATTCTAAGTAGCACCAATTACTTATGATCATGTAACCTGCTTTATTTTGGCACCATTGGAACCATTGTTGTTACTGTTGTTCTTTTCTTATATATATAATTTGTTTTGTGGTCTCAGAATCGTCTCCCGGGATGATTTCTTGTTCATTGTGCATTTCCTCCATTGTCATGTTCCATCCAGCGCCACACTGGTGTATATTTCCTTTGGGGTTTTATTTATAGATTACCTTCTCTTAGAAGGGGGTTGGGCGCATGGTGAGAAAAGAAAAGAAAAGAAGTGTCTGTTCCCACATCTCATTCCCACAGCCCACCGTGGATGCAACCTGTTCCTGTCTGAGCACCATTGAGAAAGGAATGAGAGGCCTCATTTGCTTCAATGGGATGTGCTCAGATGGTGTGCCGGGGCGATTGTACCACACACATTGAATGCTGATTTAAAACAAGACAACAAGCTGCATTTTATCTCCCCCACATTCTTCTGTTCTGAGTCCATGCTCCATTGTGCACTGTATAATAATGCTGCTCAGTACTTCTGTTGCTTTTTAATGTTGGGTAGAGGGATGCTGGACATGAGACCCTTCTGCTCCGCAAACTCCCAGGTAAATGGAGGTTGGAAAGCAGAAGCGCCTGTTGGACTGTGTCCCAGGTGTGCAGGATGGTAAGAGGGCATCCAACACTTTATTATGCAAATAATTATGTCAGTTTAGCTGATGTTGTTGCATTTTTTAAATTGCACTCCCCCCCTCCCTTCCCTTCTTCTTACTCTGTGGTTTGAGCATAACTTCATCTTTTTTTAACCCCCCTAGTAATATCCTTAGGGTTGTACCCATTTTGGTTATATATTTTATTGCAAACAAGTTTCCCCTTTGATTTTACCATTTTCTGTTTTATTTTTTATCTGAAAGATCTGCCAGTTACAGTGCCCTGTGCTCTATTTATACAACCTACAGACTCAAAACAATTTGCAGAAAAGAGTTTGTGGGTCCATATCCCATATCCAAGATTAGAACCAAATGGCTCTTAGGACCTCCCCACCCTCCCACTCCCAGAACTGGCCACTTTCCCTATCAAGGAGACGTATTGATTCTGCCATATGTAGTGTGGCTTTTATGCACCATTGGTTAATGTTTAGAGATGCATTGTTCCCAGTGAAGACAAACTATTATTCAGACCTTTGTGTCTGACCTGTTTCATTTGTCCCTAGTTGTAGCCATAGGTCTCTAACTACCATGCACAGCATTAGCCAGTAATAATGAGCTATTAGCTGTAGGATCATTGCCTTAGTAATCAGAAGCATTTCCCCCATTTTTAAGGTATCAAATCCATGGAAGGAGCTTAGTGCTGCATATATGAACAGACCTGCACTGCTTATTTGGACCGAGGAATGTGCTGAGCCTGACAAAGCTAATAGCTTGGTGATGATTCCTTATATAGGTTATAGCAGTTGTTCAGCAAACAGGCATCACTGTCAGTATCCAACCTCTTTCTGCCTTTCTGTCTTCCCACTCTCTTCTTTTTTCCTCTCTCTCTCTCTCTTCTCCCCTTTCTCTATTGAAAAATGCATTTTTTCAAAGCCATCTTGTAAATTTCACTTTGGAGTTCCTAGATAGGCGCTGGTCTCATCTCACTAGAAGAACAATCCTCAGTGGCGACCAGAGCTATATGGCAGAGGTACCACCACATCCAAACCCTGGGTGGCTCATGTCAACCAGGGTGCAAAGGGTTTGGGTGTGTGGCGGGGGTGGTGGTTTTGCCAAGCTTTTCGGCCTGGCACCCAACATTTTAACTTCCCCACCCCCATTGAAAGCAATTAGTCACACCAACTCCAGGCTGGTGTAGCTGAGGGCTCCCAATCAGAGAAGCTTTGGATCCAGCTGATCCACAGCCTGCTCTGCTCCACCCCAGTTTCAGGGCCCTATGCTTGCTACCAGCAGGAGGAACACTGCTTTTTTTAAGTTCCCACCCACTGAGCAGGTGCATTGGATGCCTCCACCTTGGTAGGGCCACCTGCCTCCCAAGTGAAGTTGGTAGGGAGGCACGTCCATAATGTGATTGTTCTCAAAGGCTTCAGGCCTAAACTCACTTACTAAGGAATAAGCCCCAGTGGAACAAAGCTGAAATTTCTCAGCAGGCATGATACCAGAGATTCCTCTTGTTTTCCTCAGTGCTTCCTGAAAGAAAGAAAAAAGGATGCTACTTTGTGAAATTTCCTCCAGATATTCTCCATTTTATTCTTTTATTTAGCTACTTATTTTGTGTTGCAGTAGCCAGTTCATTCTTACAGTGCCCCAAATAACATGAGGCCTGGGGCATTGTGGAGGATATAGGATGGAGGCTGAGCTGCCAACACAGTTGGTTCTTGCTGCCATTTGCAGCAAAAGAAACCCCTTAGGGCAGAAATAGAAAGAAGCTGAGCTGCTGCCACCACTGATAATGGTGAACCCTACCTCTGAGAAACTGTTGAAGAATTTCTAACCCTTGAGAAGCTTGATGAAATTGTCTCTCACAAATAGGGTCGAGATTTCAGTGGACAGCTCTGCATTGAACAAATACGTATAGGAGTAAAGTGTGCACCCCACATTTAGTTGCAAAGACATAGAAGTAGCTCACCTAAGATACCAAGGCTAAACAATAACAGAGTGTTGCATTATCTAAAGTAGCCTTCCTCCATCACCTGGTCCTCCCAGGTGTTTTGAACTACCCATCATCCCTGACCATTGGCTGTGCAGGCTAAAGCTGATGGGAATTGGGAGTCCAGCAACATCTGGAAGGCACCAGGTTGTGGAAGGCTGCACTGAAAGAAGCATCCCTGTGCCTAGGAATAACCAGCAAGCTAAAATGGTTGGCCTGACATCTTCCACTGCATTGTGAGTTTCTCCCCTTCGCTGATTGCCATTTGCACATGAATGGAAGCCCACAAAGTGGTGACACCACACAGTTTAGCTTCCTATATGTCACTAGGGCAGGTGGGACGATGAAAAGGAGAAGCTAGGTGGTAGGTGCTCTGGATGACAAGCCTATTACCTTCATAATGCTTAGCTTGCAAAGAAAGGATGAGCTTGGCTAAAAAGGCTAAATTTGGAGTAGGTGTACTTTTCTTTTTTAAAAAGACTCCTTTGAAAACAGACGGTAAAATGGCCCAACCTCCTTTGCTTTCTTGCCTGTTCACTGTTGGGTTTTTTTGGTCACAGTATTCTCTTTCCTTCCTAGGCAAATCTGGCCAGCCTTTAAATAGGGAAGATTCATTAGCTTTGCTCATAAAGCTGATACTAGTGGGAGTTGTAGCTCAAAACATCTGGAGTTTCATATTTTACCCAGTGAACAAACAAACAGATTTTTAGAATAAAAATTTTAGAATAACAGCCTTTGAGTGCATTATTAGGTTGAAAGAAGCCTCTTTCAGGTGCATTCATAGGATGTTTTGTTAACACTAACACGTGTCACTGTAACATGTGTCTCAACTCTTGCTGGTCCTCGTCCCACAAACCCACAACAGATGACACCAGCCAGTTCAATGTGCACAACACTGTTTGTGCCATGATGTTTGATATGGGCTTCTTCAGCTGCACCCCATAATTTTTAATCTTCTCTTGGGCTACTAAACCAGGAGTAGAGGATGCTCCTGGTCTGAGTAGTGATCCTGGTCTGAAGGGCTACAGCAAGCTCCAAGAAAAGAAATGAACTGGCAAGATAAGTGGTTGAACACAAAGGCAGCCTAAGTATTTTCTCCCAGCTTCATCCTATGCAGTTAAATTTAACCACCTAATTCCAGGCAAACTGTTGCAGAGGAGCACTGCAGTGTGTGTGTGAAACAGTCCCATCTGCATTCATTTCCAGGGAGAGGCGGCTCTTCATGCACAGAACTGCTTATGCAGCAACTCCCTGGGTGCTGACTTTGGATCAGTCTTCCCAACTGACCTTAGTGTGTCCAGATTTTCAGTGCAGAGTGACCAATAAAGGGAATAGTCAGTGACAAAGTTTTGTATCAACAAAGAGCATATTTTTATTGCGGGTTTGGGGGTGGGGTACTCTTTTTTTAACTTTGCATGTTAATGGGTAACAGAACAGGTTTTAAAATAGACTCTCATTTGTTTAATACCTTGGTTTTCCTAGCTAGGCAGATGCTTAGGAATTGAACCAGGGTTATGAAACTGGAGGTAGAATTTCTTGCAGTTTGTGAATGGCTAGCGAGAAAGAGAGAGAGAGAGAGAGAGAGAAATTAGGGGCAAGTTGTCAACATGATGAAAGTTTTACTTATTCCTTTGCCTTTTTAATTGCATAAGAGGTGGGAGTAACAAGCACATTAGTTAAGCCTGTTCATTTACTGTTTTGTGCCCCAGAGAGCGAAAATGAAACATCCATTATTTTTATGAGAAGATGCTTCCTAACTATTCAGCGCTAGGAAAAAAAAAGAAACCAACATCGTCACACCATTATTTGCATCATAAATCAAGATTCGCTTGGTCTGACAAGAGCCACTTGTTGGACTCCCAGCATCTTTCTTAAAGTGGAAAAAATAATACCCAAAGGGGAAGAGCTTTGCCGACTCAGTGCCAAAGCAGAGCAGATGCTGGCATTTGTTCCCAACAGAGGGAGTGCGTTTGCCCCGGCTAGTGGCATTCAAGAACTCTCCTCCTTTCAATGTGTTGCCAAGGTGCTACGAGGAACGAAGCATTGCTGCCATGAAGAACCAGCCGTGGGTGCCAGTGTTACTACCTACTACATGTTCTTGATGGGGAGGGCTGGTGTCAGGTTGGGCTGTCTTGTTATTCTCGAATGCTTACATCTGCTCAAATTTGGGGAGGGAGAATGTCGGAGGAGTATCAGAGATTGAGCATGTTACATAGACTTCAACTTTCCATTGCCAGAAGAAGAGGAAGCTGTGGTATCACAAGGTATACATCAAGGACGGTTGTAATACGCTTACTGTACACAGGATCTCTCTGGCATATATAGATATATTTGGGGAGGGGGGCATTTCCCCACGCCTCTTTCCTTAAACCACTGATCACATTACCCCTTTGACTTTGCAAATACAAAGGATTTATCTTCAAGATTATTGGCTCCCTAACCTTCTTTTAAAATTTAAGGGAGGGGAGGCAAGGCAAAGGTGCATCTAACAGTTGTAAATAGACAATAAATAGAGGGGGAAAACAACAACATATATTTGAAATTTGTTTCAGTTTTGGATGGACGCTAGCCATCCTTTGCAATGTTATTGATAGTACACCGTGGTGCTTTTGGGTTTCTGGTTCCGTTCTCTTTATGCTCAGTCATCTTTTTTAATTGCAGCTACATTTCAGGGAACATGTATATTTAGTAGCTATTGTAAGTTCTGCATGGCATCACCAAGCTTATTTTTCCTTGAGAAGATTAAGAATGAGCCTGTCGGAGCTTAATGGCATGATGGCTGGAGAGAGGCTCTTGCCAGAGAATGCAAGTGAGGTTGGAAGAAGATTGAAAATCCAAGTTTGGGGCTGAATGCTGAGGTTTTTGTGTGTGTGTTGTGGGGGAGGCTTTAATGGTCTGAAGGAGCAGATAAACGGAGGATTTGGGTAACCCAGCTAATTCTCACTTGCCAGTTCTATTATTTTGTTTCTATTGGATTGTTTGACTTTGTCAAACAAATGTCAGAATTGTGTGTATTAAAAAAAAAAAAGCAAGCAAACAGTGTTTTAAAAAAAAGTGTTGTAAAAGACACTGAGCCTTATGAAAAATATTTATGGAGTTAAATAAAAAGAAGTAAAAAAAGACATCTCTGGGCATTTCTTTTCTATTAAAAAAAGAAACACGGTTTCTCTCTACATATATCAGATTTATGCTTTGTTTTCAAAGTGGTGTCTCTGGGACCCACATGAGTCATAGAAGAAGAAGAAGAAGAAGAAGAAGAAGAAGAAGAAGAAGAAGAAGAGAGCAGTACTTTGTGCCGAGGTACATTTCCTGCAGTTTGCAGCAGGTATTAATCCAACACAACACCCAGTTCTTCACTCCTTTTCTGGACATACACTGAAGTCATAACTTAATAGCTGGAAGGTGTACCAAGTTTTGGACATAGCATCCATTCAGGACTAAGGCAAAGCCACAAGCCAGGTTTCTTAAGTTTTCTTAAGGGTCAAAATTCTCCTCCCACTCCGAGGTTAGGTGTCAGCAGATGTATTTGCACTGCCTTGATGCTCTCTGGTGCTCTTTTTTGCCTGGGCAGCTGTTTCTCTCCAGCTCCTCCTCCTTTGACTTCACTGTCCCTGCTGTCACCGATCTGGTGACCCAAATGTTTGTTTGTTTGCTTGCTTGCTTGCTTTTCTTGATAGCATCATTACAAAACATGTGGCCTGGGGTGTAAAAAGCACAAGTAAATAAATAAATGCAATGACAAAGCAGGCAACATTAGTTAATTATTAAAAAGCTCTGACTAGCCTGCAGCATTCTGTATCTTGGTGTGAGTAAAAGCTTAATGATGTCTCCTTCCAACTGGATGTTGGTAGTAGATAATTCCACTGCTCTGCACCACTGGTGTGACCAGAGACCAGTTTACACATTTGGTTTCCAGCAGTCACAGAAACCACTGCAAAAAAGGGGGGAGCACAGACCTTCAATGAGGTTTGATACCTCCAGACTTGGAGGTTGTATGCTTCTGAATGTCAGACATTTTGGTCCCTAGGTTGGTAAAGTGTAGCAGAGCACTCCTCCATCTCTCTGTCATCGTTCCCCCCTACACACACTGCGGGCTCATCCACACTTACCTCCCCCACCCCCCTGCTTTCTAGGCACAGGTCCTCACTTTAAAGCTCCATGGCTTTCCCCAGAAAAGCCCACTCTTCAACACTAAATCATAACAAATGCATATTGACATTTGCTCTGATTCAGCGGTAAAAAAAAAGCAGGTTTTCGTGAGGAAAGGGCTGGAGGAAAAGAAAACCCACTCACACATGGAACTTTAAAGTGCAGGCTTGTGCCTAGAAATGCAGTACAAAAGGAAGTCTGGATGAGCCCTGAAACTTGCTTAGTTTCAGCAGAGTTAATGCATTGTGTGCCCTCAAGTCCATGCTACCTGGCACTCTTGCTTCATAGAACATGCTTTCCACCTATGTTCCCGATGCCACCCAGAGACTATCACATGGAAGCACAATTGACCCATCATCCAGTCTGTAAGGCTGCCAAATTTAATTTGGAGTAGAGTGACTAATTATCAAAGCACATATATGCCTTTCTGGTTACGGTAGTCAATCTACAAAGTTATGGAACACTTCTCCTACGAATTATTGTCTGCTGTCTTTCTGGACCAAGCGAAGATCCATCACTCCACTTTGTGCTTTCACACAATAGCTACCCTGGTGCCTTGGGAATTTCACAAGCAAGATACAATGCTCTCTCTCCAGTATCTGGTAACCTGAGAAAACCTGCTTCTAAACATGGAGGTTCTGCTGTGTCTTGACAGCTCATGTAGGGATCATATTGTTATTAGGTACATTTATATTTTGTTATAATGTACTTTTAGTTCATCAGATTACCTCATTTGTTCTTACAAAAGCTATGTGGGTCACTCCCTCTCTACTAATGTGGAACCAAGCAGAGAATAAAGCTTGCCAGTGGTTAAGAACTGAGGCCATGTGCAGTGGGATTGGAACCCAGTTGTGATGGATTATGAGCAGCTGTCAGGAGGCAGCAAATCACATACACCACCATGTCCCCACCCCAGAACAAGATCCAGTGTTGCCAGCATTTACCTGGTCCATTCTGTAAAATGGAGAAAATCAGTGGACAGCCCACCCCCGATGCTACTCAACTACAGCTCCCATCATTCCCAACTGGTGGCCATATTGGCTGAAGCTGTAGGGCCACAGGTTGACCACCCCTGTATGACGTATTAGCAGTAATGCCCTTGCCTCCTTACAAAGAATTGTGGCCATGTCTTTCTTTACCTGATCTCATCTCAATGAACTCTGCAAAACTATACAGAAGAGGTAGGGGTTGCTTTAACTGTGGCTTTGATGGACAATTCACATAAGGGCCTTTTAATCTTTTCATTTTGGAGAAGGTAAACAAATTAGCAAGGAGACTGTTTCTCCTAGTCCATTCCTTGATTTAAAGCTTTTCCTCCACTCTGCACTTCCCTAACAATTGCTGGTGCCCACTGAGACTGGCAGGGCAGATGACATGGCAGCAAACACCAGGCAGAGCCAACACATTTTGGGTTTGTCCCAATCCTCTTCCCTGATGGAATCTACAGTGACAACACCAAGACTAAGGACATGTAAGCACTTCCCCTGGACTGGTTGTTAAGTCAGGAGGCAGACAGGAGGCTGGCTGATGATAGAATGAGGTTGATGGGACACTCTAATGTGCTGGGCTTGTAGCCAATATTAGTCCTACTCAGAGCAGACCCATTGAAATTAGTGGACCTGGCTTAGGTCTATTAATTGCAATGGGTCTTCTCTGAGTAAGAGTAGCATTGCATAGAACCACTGTATTTTACTTCTCCTGAATTCCTGCTTTAACTTGGAGAATTTATAAAACAAATCCAGATCTGGAGCATATTTACTTGCAGTTTTCAGTATTCCCCAGTTTGCTTTGCACCTTGCCCTTCATTACTAGCACATACATTTGCATGAGTGAAACATTGCAAAAGAAGTAGTCCTGGTAACCATTAATAAAATACTGCTGAAACAAAACAAAACAAAAACAAAAACCACAGTGTTGATGCCAAATTATTTTTGTGCAGTGTTTTATTCATGCACACGAACGAGCATGCTCATTGGTAAGATGCCACACAAAGAGATATGATGTGATTGTATATATGATTTCATTAAAAGCACTTTTTTGGCAATGTTTTATCAATGCTTGCATGTGGAAGGGGGAGTGTAGACTTGAAGGATCAGAAGACTATTGCAAACTGCACATGAAACATGTTCTGGATAATAATTTGAAATAATAATGAAAAACATATCAATGGAAAATTCATAATTCATCAGTTCTGCTTCAGAAACGGAAAGGTTTAATATGGAACTGCAAAATACGATGGTACATTCACATGAGAATTTATGCATTTGACTTTCATTTGCTATTTTCAGGGATCACTCTGCTACATACCCACACCAATAAAACTGCAAAGGTCCCCCCCCCCAAAAAAAGCATCCTCAGAAGTGTAGTGCAATGGTACTAAAACAGATTTTAGAGACCTCTAGGCTACCTCACTGACCTACTGTTCTCAGAGTTGGGAACAAAGGAAGCTGCCTTATGCCACCGGTCCATCTAGAATGGAAATGTCAGCATTTGCACAAGATGTTGGACATAACATTATGATGGCTGACTGGGAACAGTTATGGACCACAGGTATGCAGTTCACGGCATGTAATGCCTTAAGAGAGAATATTATGAAAATGATATACAGGTGGTACATGACACCAGTCAAGCTTGCAAAAATCTATCATTTGCCCAATAATAAATGTTGGAAATGTAAAGAAACTGAAGGTACATTCTTTCACCTTTGGTGGACGTGCCCAAGGATTAAGGCTTTCTGGGAGATGATCTATAATGAAATGAAAAAGGTATTCAAATATACCTTCCTGAAGAAACCAGAGGCCTTTCTCCTGGGCATAGTCGGCCAATTGGTGCCAAAGAAGGATAGAACTTTCTTTATGTATGCTACAACAGCAGCAAGAATACTTATTGCAAAGTACTGGAAGACACAAGATCTACCCACCCTGGAAGAATGGCAGATGAAGGTGATGGACTATATGGAACTGGCGGAAATGACTGGCAGAATCCGAGACCAGGGAGAAGACTAGGTGGAAGAAGATTGGAAGAAATTTAAAGACTATTTACAGAAATACTGTAAAATTAATGAGTGTTAGAATGATGTTGGAATGAAACTAAGGGGTTTTTAGTAGCAATGTTATAAGGAGTATGTAAAAATGGACTGCTAACAGATGAGAATATACAGTTATTACATATTAAGACAAAGGACTAAGATAAAAACAAAGAGGGAAAGGATTTGCTGAATTAACTTACTGAACTGGAATACAAAAAGGGGAGGTGTGAGGAGGTCAGGGAAACAAGTGAATGAAAGACAAGATATGGAAAGATTGATTTGTTTTTCATTGTTTTAACTTTTTGTATTTTGTATTCTCTTTTTTCTTTTTTTTCTTTTTTATTGTAACTTTTTTAAAAAAAACTTTAATAAATATCTTATAAAAAAAAAGGAAATGTCAGCATTTGAAACTGAGACCTTTTGTATGAAACGCAGATGCTCTGCCACTGGAGAAAAGAGAGATTATTGCACCAATGTAAGTTGGTGCTATAAAAATGCCTGCCTGCTGTGAGTTGCAAAGGCACATTCATTTGCTATCTCAAAGAACAGAAACTGAATTCTGGGTTGCTTCCTGGTTTATTCTGTTGAGAAAGCTCAGATTGGTATTTGTTCCTGTGCACAATCATATTTGCTCTTGAGCAGAGCACCCCTGTTTCCTAAACCACAGGTGTAACAAAGCAGCTTATTTTGCCAGTTCTAACTTTGATAAGTCAAAGCACTGAAGCTCATCTTTCAGTGCTTTCTAGAAAAGCACTTAAGAATAGCTAGTAATCAGTTATTTAATGACACTCATTGGGGTTAAGAATGTTTAAGGATTTAAATGCCCCCCCCCCAGCTAAACATGCCGTGTTTAGCAAATTAATTTGTATGCCAAAAAATCTACTTTTGATAACATTTTACTATTGTAATAAATGAGAATCTGCCCTTATTCCCTTATGGGGGACACAAGAGCCCTTATAGAGTCCTTTGTAGGTTCTCCATCGGTCAGAGAAAAGAATAGACGCCAACCAGAGAATATTGAGAAGCAAAGCAGCTTTATTGAACTGTTGCAACAGCGTGCCCCCTTCACACGCAGGAGGAGGAGGACCCAGAACCCAGGTGTGCCTGCCCTTATATAGACAGTTTAAATTGCCTGCCCTGGAGTCCAAGACCACCCCCAGAAACATCATACATACATCACAGAAGGGGTGTAGCTCAAGACCACCCCCAAACACATCATGCCTACATCACAGAAAGGGGTGGTCTACAACAGAAATCTGAGTGCATTGTTTACCTCCTGTCTAGCAGGTTACCTGTTAATGCTTACTTGGTTGGATACCCTGGGGAGCCTGGCCAGTCTTTTGTAATGATAAATACTTAGTAAGAATAATAATAGTCCTCACTGACAATTGCCCAGAGTGACATTGGAAACCCAAATCTGACTGGCTACAAAGCACTGGGATGTCATCCAATATGTGATCCCTGACTGGGTGGGATCCTACTATGTGACTAATCCAGGAAAATGAAACAGCAACCAGGCACCTAGAATAAAATATGGCAATTGACAGAATTGGAAGAGCTGACTTAAAAAACCCCAAAACATCCTGCTGAAATCACAAGTAGCTATCTATAACATAATACAAAGAGCTTCTTTAGACAATGGCAATAGGAACAATAAAATAATCTATCTATGGTTTGCTAAACAACCACGAAAGGCTTGCAATAAGAAATTGCACATCTCACTGGGGATCACTGCTTTTCTTTTCCCTTGCTGGAACCTAGCTAAGGAAGCTAACTACCATTTCTGCAACCAACCAGATTTGTAGCTGTGAGCATTTGTGAAGCTAATCAATGGATTTTCCAGCTGGCTGCCAATTCTATTCTTGCCACAATCCAAATGCTACTGTAAAATACTTCTAATTCAGTTACATGTCTCAAGTGTTCAATCAAATGTTTCTAGTATCTGAGTAACAAGCTTACTGGACTCACTGAAAGCCTTTAACCGACCATACGCTTTATTAATCTCTGCAGTTTTCTTCAAAAGCTCTTGATTTTACATTATTGCTTCCAGGAAAAGAAAATCAGAATTTGCTCAACTTATAATTGAAGAATATGTAATGCTAAATAAGTTTCTTTTCATGGACACACACAGGCAGATTTAGGGCAGCATGACCAGTTCAGCTGCACTGGGGGCTGAATCTCGGGGGCACCACAACTATGATATAGAATGGAAGGGAAGAGGCACGGGGTTCTGTATTTTGGCATCACACAGGATGCCACTGAAATTTGAAACCCCAGTGTCTGCCACTGACAAACACCCAGCCTTTTATTTGTTTTATGGCTGACCACTCCACACATCTGCTACATTTTATTTTATTATACTTTACATACAGTAACTGTTGTAATAAGAGGATTGATTATGTGTTCATACATGTGCAGAAGCATGCTAATCAATCCTAAAAGCTGTGCTGGCAAGAGCCCACCATGCCCAAATACTCTTATTACCCACTCTTGGCCATTGTGGTTCATGGTTAACTAAAGCATAAACATTTGTCTAATCACACCAAAATAACTGAATCATGCAATGGTGATGACAGTATGAAAGTACCAAGCCACCTGCAATTTCTCTTTTCTTCTGTTTTGGATGACCTCCCTCAAAGAGGTATAGAGGTTTGGATGACCACCCTTTAAAACAGGTATGGGAGAACCTGTAGCTTTCCAAATGTTATCGGACTGCAGCCCCCATAATCCTTGACCATTGGTCATGTTGGCTGTGGTTGATAGGACGTTTTGGCTGGCAAAGAATCCTGCTGGAGTGTTAGGAGGGTCAAGCAGATAAAGGTAACTTGTGTTCACTGCCCTATCCATCACCATTCTCCAGATATTTTTTTAAGCAGGGAATTGTTATGATTGTGATTTTGATCACCTGCTATTCACTATCTGAAAGGCCACAGGTTCTCCATATCTGCTGTTAAACATTTGGATGATGGCACTGGGTCAGGTGGTACACACCTTCTGTCTGCTTGCCCCCTGATGGCACCCCAGCTTGGCTCTTTGCCAGCAAGAACTTCATGCACAAGACATCCTTCCCATGGTCCAGCAGGAAGTTTTCTGGATTCAAAGTGTAGTGGGATCTTTTCCTTTCTGAGGCTGTGGGGCCTGGAAGGTAATGAGAGGGGAGGGAGGAGATAAGAGGAGGAACTCTGCCACCTACACCTTGAGATACAGTTGGCTAGAAGACTATCAGGATAACAAAGGAGATTTGATTCCTCCACTTGGGGGTTTCCACTACCCACCTACCACTATAACCCTCCAGCCACAGATGGGCAATCAGATACCAACCTTCCCCACAGGGGAAAAGTGGAGGGGGAAAGTGGAGAGGAGAACCATTCAATCTGCCTTGAGTTCTTCAGAGGAAAGATGGGATATAAATCTCTATTAAGATGATGGTGAATAATAATACTTATAATAAAACACCCAGCACGTCATAATAATCATGCATCTTGTGTTTGTCAAGGCTGTGATAACACAGAACTAAAGACACGGTTTCCATATGTATATTTTTTCCTTGTTAAAAATAGTTTCAAATACACAAAGGATAGGCTGCTTCTCCCTTTGGTCCACAGAGCAGAATGATTCTGTCATAGCAACCAGTTTCTAAGGAAGAAGAATACCTTGCCTCCCCAAAAGGCTGACTTCTTTTCTTTCTCTCTTATGTAACATAGTTCACTAGGAACATCTTCCATAAAATAAGGACAAATGATGTGAGCTGTATATATTCAGTGAGCCACTTCATTCAGTGTATCATACAAGTTGTGGTGCAAGCTGACCTGAACATTTGATGACTCTTCTTGTTTAGTCCTTCAGCTTGATCAAACAGCTTTGATCTTGATGGTGATGAGCTATTTGTGTTCCGTTTGGAAGGGTGTACAGATCATCAGTGGATGCATACAGGCACTGAATGCAGAAGGTCCCAGCAGCTCCAATCAAAAGGTGCTCGTGCCTCATTATTATCATCAATATATATATATATATATATATATATATATATATATATATATATGCAGGTTTTGGTGTCTTCGGGTGTCTACGAAATCTACGAAAGCATATATATATATATATATATATATATATATATATATATATATAATATTATATACCAGCTTTCATATCAAGAAGGAAGAAGGAACCAAGGTGGTTCACAAAAAATAGAAGCCAACAGAAAAATAAGAATGGCAATCATAAAAATACAACTATCTGCAATCAAAATACATAGTAAGACACCTACATTTAGATACCTGTAATCAAAATGTGCAATATTCAAGCCTGTTTTCAGCCTCAAAGAATTTCCCCCTCAAAAGGTCCAGAATAAGTACCAAACACCTGCCCTTCCCCACACTTGAAGGAAGCTGGGGAGTCCCAAAACAGGTATATTTCATTGCTAGCCAAGTAAGACATACATTCCCTTTTATTTTAGATGATACTTCAAAACAATGATTCCAATTGGAAGCAAAACAAATTGACGGAATTTCAGCCTCAGCATACCCCTTCTTAAAGCAAAAATTTAGAACTGGCCTAAAAGTTCAAAACCTATATAGATACATACATAAGTTTATTCATATGCTGCCTTTCCACAATCCAAACTATGCTCATGTTGGCTTACAATATGAAAAAATGCATAACAATAACATAACAAAAGTAGTTATAAGCAATAACTAAAACATTACAAAATACACAAAAATCATGCTTAATTGCATGGAAAGAGAAGGCAGGAATCCTAACTCCAGCACTGTCCCCACTGAGACACTTCATCTTCTACCCACTATTTCAAAAGATCTATTCTGGTAATGTGGCTTTTATAGCAAAAATACACCACTATCAGACCAAGAAATGTGGACTAAAATTTACAAACCCTTTGACCGCTACTCCACGCAATCCACACTTTTCTGCTAGCCCAATTACCAGTAAAGCAGCCACAAGACCTCTAGTCCCTTTTGAAAGACTTGTAATATCCACAGAAAGACAAGGCCCAGCTATAACCTCCACAATCTACAAAATTCTACTTAGTGCATTGGTGGGTTCACTTGACGCTATTTTGGCAAGCAATAGAGAATTAACCCTAAAACACATTGTCAGAGCTGCTTGAAGATCCTAGCTCACAGAGGATCACGCTAGCCAGCGATCATTAAGTAAAAGTCTTTATTGAATTACAGTTTCCCTTCTCACGCTGCTGCGCGCAACTCTACGTCTAGTAGCTAGATCGGCGAAGCTCCGTCTGAGTCTCCGCCCTGTGTGCACCAACTTAATATCCTAGCCTTGCTCCACCTTTTCCGCCTGACTGTCCTCCTCTGGGTCCCTCTACCCCCCGGGGTTTCTTCCTTCCGGGATTCTTCTGACGCTGACCCGGACCCTCCTGCCTCCTTGCGCCGGGCTTTAGGACCTGGCTCCCTTTCGGGGCTGCTTACTGCGCCGCCTTCCTCTGCATTTGAACTTGGCGCGCGCGCCCAACCTTCCACTTTCCTCTTAACCGTTTCTTCGCTCCCCGATGGAGGTGTGGCCACTCCTGACTCATGCCCTCCCTCCTGTGGTGAGCTGCCAGCGCTTCCCCCCTGGCTCCCTTCCTCTTCCCTGCTCCCTGGCGGTGACGCTGGTCCCAATTTCCAGCTGCTCCCCCCTGAGTCCCCTCTGGCTCTATCTTCCTGGGGTGCCCCCCTAGACTCCCCCCTTGCCCTGGCCACTGGTGCTCCTTTCTGTGAATCCTCTGATTCACTGGAAAGACTAGGAGATCTCGGGTCGTCGTCATCACTCATCTTTTCTTCTGCCTCCTCCCCTTCGCTCTCTGTTTCCTCCCTTGCCCGTGCCTCTGCTCCTAAACCCCTGACACACATATATAGGTGGTACCTGACCCCTAGGAAGCTGGCAATGATCCATCCTCATGCCTTACTCTGTTGCTGGAGGGGCTGCCCCACTCTTGGTACATATCTGCATGTGTGGCGGGAATGTGCAAAAATCCAGAATTTCTGGAATTTGATATTCCAAGAAATTAATAAAATAGCAAAACAACAATTGGAAATCAAACTAGAATTAGCTTTATTAAATATATTTCAAGACAACAATCTTGAATTACATAATAAATAATTAATAAGGCATTTATTACAAGCGGTGAGACTCAGCATAACCAGACACTGGAAATATTTTTCTGGCACAATGATAGACAATTGGTACAAAACAGTTTAGGAAACAGCTTTCCTCGAGAGATAAACAAATAAACTACAGTTGACACGTGGCTAGCTCAAGAAAGATGTTTCTACCCCAGTGTGGTTTAATACACCACATATGTCAGTATCCCAGAAAATAAACAATCTATCCCCCCACATCCTCAGCATTTGTCTCAATGAGGTTGGATCTAAATTTAAATTTAAACATAAATTATTATCTTCATTTTTAATCTGCTTCTCACATCCATCAATAGACCAACACTTTATATTGTTCCATTGGTAACATAAGAGAGAAAATTACCATTACTCATAGTGATTCAAAGCACAACCAGTGAAAGATTCAAGAGCCTGCGGAAAGCCAATACTGATGGGGCCTATCATATTCCAGTAGGAAGGGAGAGAGAATGGAAAGCGGCCACCTAAGCCCTTGGGAAGCTACTGCCAGTCAAAAGTAAGCTGGATGGGCCAATCAGCATGTGACAGGCTTATAGCTGCAAACAAACACAAGAAGCACAGCAAATAAAATTACTCACAGACATCCCCAGTGCTTAGCATTTTTGCTACAATGAAGCTATTCCCCAAAAATCATATATTTAGTCAGTATTGAAGAGAAATGCCCCAATAAGCAAAGTGTTCTTGGGTTAGTATGAGGGGGCAGAGAAAGCATAGTGACATGATGTGCACTTTAAGCCAGTCAATAAATGCTCAGGTTTCTGCTTTCCCATTGGTAAATGATGCACAATTATGCCAGGCCCATGCTACGATGGGTAATAAGCAACACCTGTGCTTTCCAATGAGGTAGCATGCACAATGATGCCACTTGCATTTTGCAATGGATAATAACCATGCATAATATCTGAGGCTACCCTTGGTGTTGGTCTGGAGGCTGAAAATGGTGCAGAATGTACCAGCTAGGTTGTCTGTGGAGGCCAATTACCACCAACATATAACACCCTGTCTGTAGGATTTTCACTGGCTGCCAATCCGCTACCAGGCCAGCCCAGGTTGTTGGGTACTTAAAATATAAGACCATATACAGTTCAGGGCCAGGTTATGTGAGAGACCACCTTATACTAGATTGCTGCATGAAAGTTTCTCCTGCAAGTTCCTAAGATTTCAGAAGCCTTGTTCCACAGTAGCTGAGACATCATTGGTTGGTGGCCATTGAGACTGATAGGGCAGAAGGCAAGGAAGCCCAGCAATAGTTGGAGCCAGAGTCAATGGCTGGCAGAGCCAACTAATTCCAGTTTTCTACTCTTCCTCATCCTCCCTGCTGTGTTCCTCAAAGGACAAAAACAAGACTAAGGAGAATAAAGCTGACAGGCTGTGCCCCCCCTGGACTGGTTTTAAATAATAAGGCAGGTAAGTGGAAGCTGGCCGAGAACAGACTGAGGTTGGTGGGGTACTGTCCTATTTTGCCTAATGGACCAGCCTCCACTGAACTGGTCCATCAGTGAAGATCCATTTATCCAAGTGGGAAAGCCTGCTGGAAGAAAAATGTGTTCAGTTGTTCTAGGAAAGTGCAGATAGTGGGAACCTGCAGTATCTCAATAGGAATTCTGTTCCACAGAACAGGGGCAGCCCAGCCATTCTGAAAATTCTGCTCTGAGTTCAGTGGAGGCTTTCTTCCAACAGGCTTTCACAATTGGATAAATGGGTCTTCACTGATAATGTCTGTTTTGCATTATTTTATTTTTGCTTTAAATGTATTGGATCACCATCTCAAAGTCTGGAACAATCTCTTCCCCCTCAGAGCAGGAGATCCAATGCTCCCTATAGCACCTGAGTGTCCTCCCAGTAAACATAGGATTGCAGATTTAGTGAGTAAGTAAAACAGTGGAATGGTTTCTATGAGATTTGAAATTACACTGGGAGCAGAAAAATGGCATGGTCCTTGGTGGGTTTGGCTCCTACCACAAATGGATGAATGTCCCTTAATTAAACAGTGTAATTATAGTAGGTGTCACCAGATGGCACTGGAACATGCAAGTTTATTTTGTTTGTCCACAAGTGCAAAAGTTCTCTCTTGCATAAGACAACATAAAAGTATTTTATTTTTTTAAAGAGAGAAAAAAATGTTGTAGGAGTCAGAGGTAAGTTTTAAACTGAAATGTAATATGGTGTACAGAGGCACCTAAGATCACAGTCAAGTGTGCCCATATATGTATAATCGCCTAAGACAAATTCTCAAGATGATGCACTTCTGTGATTTTACCCAAGGGACTCTACCCAGCTGGAACCACTCAAATTCATTAATAATTCCTTTTGTTGCAAAATTCTCTTCAGGAAAGGCAGTAGAATAGTAGAACTGAAAGAGCAAAACAAATGCTAACTTGAAGAGGGTTCCACAACTGTGGGGCCACCGCCACAAAGGCTCTGTCTTGTGTGCTTGCCAACCTAATTTCATTAATGGGCACACAAATATCTTAAGATAATGGGCAGAGTCCAAAAGTCACATAAGAGGGGGGCCACTAGGGGACACATCAGAAGATGGCTGACAATAACATCTCTCCGACCCACACGAGGTAATTTGGAGGCTATGATGGGAGTAATTAGCCTCCCTACCCCCCCAGGATGGGGGGGGCTGCCCTTGCCTGCTGTGCCCTATACCACCCCCGAATTTGTGGGGATGGGGCACTAGGCACAAAGCCCTCCTGTGGGATTCCGGCACTCCTGGATGCCGTCCCTGATCCGTGCGTCTAGCTGCAAGAACTTCAAAAGAAACAATTTGGATGAAGGAATGCACATATTTCAAGGAAGGAGGGGGAGGAAAGACTGCTAATAGAAGAGATCTCTGATAAAACAAGACGAGTCGGAGGAACAAGCATAGATTATGAGAAGATACGCCAAGACTCGGTATGGCAAATGACTGATGGGGGAGGGGAAAAAAACTTTACTTTCTTTCCTTATGTGATTAAAAAAAGAACCCCCCACAAGTCAGAAATGTCATTTTAAGGACTTAAGCTGTGGATTTAAGGCTGTGTGGAGATAAACTTTCGAACCAAAGCATGTTTTAAGAAGAGCGTGGAATGTATAAGGGCTTTGGAATGATGCAGTTAAAAATGCCGTCGCCATATTGGGAAGTTCTGTCGGAGGACATAAGTCTGGGAGGAGAAATAGAGAAATAGAGCTGTTTTTATATTGTGGGTGAAACTCCTCAGAGGGACTTAAGAGCGACAGTTCTGTAATTAATGATGGAAAGAGCGATGTTATCTATGAAGGCGATGATATATGGAAACCATCTCGATTTGAGGATTGGAAGAACGGAAAAAAATTCACACAGGATTGTTATTATTGGTGTTTATCGGCTTAAGGAGACTATCAGAAGAGATCATAAAGAAAAAAGAGAAAATATATGAACAAAATGTGATGTGGAAACAGCAAGATAAGACTGGATAGAATTATGAACTCTGTTTGGACTGATTTGGACTGATTTGGACATTAACGCAGTAGCAAGAAGATGATCAGAATCCCCCTTCAGATCTTGAAATATGGGTCCCCCCAACAAAATTTAAAATTCGGCTTTGTAATTCGGAATTTATGTGATGTGATTTAATTTGATTTGATTGGCCAGTTAATAAAAATTATTTTTTTAAAAAACAACAAAAGTCACATAAGAGCCCTGATTTTGCATTAGATCTGCAAAATCCCCCCCCTTTCTTAATGATTTCTTAATTATATAATTTATAACTGAGAGAGATGTCTCCATGGAGATTTACATTTGGTGCATGAGCTGCATTCTAGTTTCCAGAAGAAGGGGAGGGAAGTCCACTGTTAAAGGGTTGAAGGCAGAACAAAAAGCCTATCTTAAGGCTTGAGACAAGAAAGTTTTAAACAAACAAGAATTGTGCTGAGAAATTTTTTTATTTGTTGTTTTCTCAATGAAAGTCCTGCTTAAAAATTGAAAGTAACTCTGCCATTTGATACTCTGTGGGAAAGGAATTTGTTCATTCTACATGGACTATGCCTGTTGGGTCTCATGTTACATTAAGAGATAAGGCTGTGAAGATCTTAAGGTAGAGATGTGAGATGTAATGAGACTCAGTTGTTCATAATACATTCAGTATGGCAAAAGCATTCAGTATGGCAAGTATATATTTGGACATTACACTTACTGTTTGTATTCTTCAGCAAATGTTTGCTGAGCAAATGAAATTGATTAGATCAAAGATTGATTAAATGGGAAATGAAAGTAAGCCTCGGATGTGTGAAATGAAAAGCAGAATCAAAGATGATGCAAAGACTTTGGAGAAGAATACGGATAAAGGACTGGCAGAGGTTGAAATGGTAGAGTTAGAGGGAACAAATGGTGAAGTAGAAAAGTCCTTCACAGAGGTGTTTGGAGGATTGAAACAGCCAAATGGAAGAGTTGTGATTTTGGAGGAGTGGAATGAAGTCATGGATGGAAAGATGGAGAAACATCTGGATCTGGCATTGATAGAGCTGAGAGAGAAAAGGTTTTGTGTACAACTTGGAGTGAACTCAGAGGAAAGAGCTATCAAATTTCTGGCACTCCTCTTGGAAAAAGAATGGAAGAAATGCAAATGAAATGGATAGTTTTAGATAAGGATGGAAAACCATGGCAAACACAACAGGAAATGGGAACTGAGGATACAGAACTGGGTGCAAATTAATGGATAGACTAAAGGATTCCACCCAAGGCCTGAAAAGAACTATGGAATAATATCTCAATATATGAACACAATGGGGAGACTTATATGGACAAAGACAGAAATATTTATTATTGTTTATTATGAAGACATGGTTGTTGAAATTATTGGAGGCAAGGTTGATATGGTTGATTAGAGAAAAACCATTGTTGACCTTTAAAAATAATAATTAGATAACCCCTTTTGGACTTTTTGTGTGAAAAGAAAAATGAATGTATTTGAAACCTTTGGATCTGAAAATTGGACAAAATATTTCTTGTCAGAAAGTAGAATAGTTGGATGTCATCCTTGAGTGAATATTTTGAATAATTTATTTAATGTAACTGACAAATGGAAAATGTGAAGACCTTTCCCCTTTTTTTCTTTTTTTCTTCTTTCTTTTCTTCTTCCCTTCCCTTTCTTCTATTCCTTTTTTCTTCTTTGGTGTCCTCTGCTCTTGGCCACTATTGGAGTTCAAGGATGACACATACAGTGGTACATTGGTTTGCGTGGACAGGTGGAGTCCCCCAACCCCAAGCGACCCCCGAGTGGAATAATGACTCAAGACAACGTGCTGTGGGATTAAAATTGGCCACAATTTTATTAAGTTTCAGATGTAGGGAGCCCTTGGCTCAGGCATTGGGCATTTATCGTTCCTAGTCCCCAGCCGGGGATCTGGGAGACTTCAGGGTTATCCAGAATGTGTGGGGTTTGGGCTGGCTCTGGAGAACGTATGTTCATGCAGGAAGCCCACTCCCTGTTTTCCAGCCATTGGAGGGGAGAGCAAGGACAACCTCTTGGTGTATAGCCAATGCCTCCCCCCAAGACCCCTTTAACGGGGAACCCTGGTATCACCACCATAAAGGAAGATAGACTAAAGGATTCCACCCAAGGCCTGAAACCGCCAACCCGAGGCCGCAATTTTTTTGTGCACGACCACAAAAGGCACAAAAGGCGCTCCCATTTAATGTGGGCAGTTGTCATTTTGAATGTAATCCATTCCAGAAGACCATTCGACTTCCGAAACATTCAAAAACAAAAGTATTTACTTATGGAATCATTTGTTTACGGAAAACTCAATATGGTAGCTGCGTGGCACATTTGACTTCCCAAAAGCATTTGAAAATCAAAGCAGTTACTTCTGGGTTTTCAGCGTTTGAAAACTGAAACGTTCAATTTCTGAGATGTTCAAAAACGGAGGTACCACTGTATATGAAGGTGGTAGAACATTGGTGGAAAGACCCTGTGTGAGAGACAGGGAAGTGAAGATCTTCCAATGTGAGAGTTTTGGAGAAGAAAGGGAAGCTCACAGGTGAGAGCTAGGAGAGTCCACCACTTTCTATGGGTGACAATAATCAAGAGCTACCTTTGAGAGAGTTTTCTTTTCTCTTTATCTCTGTTTTTTTAATTAATTTATTTTCTTTTATTGTATTATGAAAAAGCTTTAATAAAATCTTACAGAGTAAAAAATACAGATTATGGGCAGAGTCATACAAGTGCAGGTTGTCCTTCAGGTGATCTAATCCTAAATTATTAGGGCCTTAATGGTGGCTCCTCACCCAACCCCATACCAAGCAGTTTTTTCTGGCCAAGCAAGACCCAATTAATTTTGGCAGTGGGTGCAGAAAGAAAATTAAAGTAGGCTAGGCCCAGAGCTGGGATGCATGGAGCTCAACACTGATGGAAATTAAACCATCCCTGATTATCAGAGTAACTGTTTGATGAGCAGAGAAGGAACAATAACCACCCATTCTCATCTGAGCTGCATGGATCAGAAGATGGAAGCTGTGTGCCTGTGTGTGTGTGCATGCGTGCATGCGTGCGTGCATCTAGGAATGGGAGAAAAATTCAATTCAGTTCCTATTTTGCAGGTGAAGCAACCTAAATTTGCACTTTCCAAAATAATATGCCATCTGAAACACAGTTATCCTCCTAAATTCACACTTCTCTGAATTTTGCAATGCATTTCTCCAGTCAAGGTATTAAAAATGCATATACAAGAAGTATGTAGTGTATAAAATGGACATATTAGCGGAGACAGGGTAGAAAGATGCATTATATTTTGCTTTGTAAAAGTGTGTATATTAGGTGAAATTCACACACACACACACAAAAAGAAAATTTATGAAATGCTGTGAAAATGTGGGGAAATGAACTTATGAGTGGAAAAATGAGAAACTGAGAGAAACCAGAATTGACAGGTTCACCCATCCTCAGTGCGTACACAAAATAGGGAGGGAGGGTAGTGGTGAGCCAACACTGGCATGCAGCCCTCAGGGAGCTGGCCAAGTGTGAATGCATACCTCAAGTCAAAAAAGATTAGCCAGACTAACTAAACCTTGGAGTACAGCTTCTCCACAACAATTGTGTATCACCCAAAAAGGACCACCTATCTGCTTTTTGACACTTTTAGGATTTTGTTCCAGTTTTAGTTATGCCTCTTTTCTTTTCTTTCATTTCCATTACTGTTAAATATAATGAAAAATCTTAGTACATTATTGATTAATAACACACTGAGCTTATTTGACTATTGCCTCTGAAGCTCTGATAACACCTTGCAAAATGATAATGCTCACAGTTAAAACACTTCCCGCCCCACCCCACCCAATGCTTGGCATTATTTAGGACTATGCTCCATGGCACAATAATGAAATGCTTTTCTCTTCAGCCTTTCTCGCCTAGTATGTAGAAGGAGACCTTTCCAGTTTTCCAGCTGACTTCCTTATACAGAGTTCTGCCATAATCCATTTACAAACAATACCTTCAGACAAATTCAAATCTTTGGCTTGTAGCTTCAAGATTCTTCAAATCCTAATATCTTTGAGTGATCTTATTCTTGTAGAAACCTCTCTGATGACTTTCTCCTCTGCCACCAGAGACAATTCTATTGCTTGTTAGAAATCCTGCTGATTCACTCAAGCAGCAATTGTTACTGACCCTTCTTAACTGTGTGACATAATGATAAACAGTTTGATCTGCTTTTTGCATGCATGTACAGAAGAATTCTTTCCAAATTTTCACCACCACCATCATTTTAGGTATGCAGTATTCTTCAACTCTGGCCAAAATTTAACTTGGTTTCATATTTTCCACCTTTTGCAAACCTAGAGCTATTACAAAAGTCCAAGGCATTCTCTCCCACAACATGTAGAAACATTTACAGTTTTGTTTTTTCACTTCTCTTTTCTGCTCCAGTTGTTGCCAGGTAAACTTCTAACCATTGTTTGTCACTCCCCACAATATCCTCTGACAACTGAAGGCTTGCAGGTGGTTGTAGCAAATCCATGTTTTTATGGATCTCTTTCACTTCAACAGTACTTACAGAAGCCTTCTGCTCTTAATGGGTCCCTTGTCCGCTGTTAACACGTCGTATATCCCAGAAATGGTGTCTGCCAGGTTATTCCAAGGTCCTCTTCACTCGGGTATTCTGACAGTGTGAAATGATTTTAGATCCATAAATATAGATCCCAACCTGAATCTGCAGAGTGACTCAGCGAAGGGCATGTCAGCCTGAACCCCTTCTCTGCTCCAATCTATTGTGGCCTGAGGGTGTGCCCACAAATGATAATTTCCTTAATATTTATTAACCAGTGCCCCATATGTGGGAATGCCTCTCAATGCTAAACTATATCACTATAGTAAGGAAGCAGGACTTAGTTCTATTCTGTCTATGTGCATGTATTTTTCTGCAAATGAACATCACTCAGGCTCAAATCCTATATATTGATATCTGGGATAACATCTCATTGAACTCAACAGGACTTAATTACAAGTTGGCATTCACAGGATTGCAGAACTGAAGATTTAATGTCATATGGGTACAGGCAGCCCAGAGGGAGAGGAGGCCTCAAGTATGGGAAATGGGGGAGGAAAGCCAAAATGGATGGAGCTATTTGAGAGTAAGATAGGTAAGAGAAGGCTCTCTTAAAGCAATCTGTTCCTCCAATAAGAGAGATCTACCCTCTCCCAACAGCCCCACCAGGTGAGGAAGAAGAGAGAGAGAGACAGACAGAGACAGAGAAATATTAAAGGAGAGAAAGTGGGTGGCCCTGCTCATTTTGGGATCCAGCCCCACCCAGCCCCAGAACACCTGTAACCTGAAGAATAATAGTGGAACAGCGGGGGGGGGGAGCATCACCAACCACCACCCCCCAAGTGGAAAAAGGGGTACTATAGAAACATGGAATCACAAAGTACTCTGAGGGTCATCTAGTCCAACCCCCTGCAATGCAGGAATCTCAACTAAAGCATCCATGACAGATAGCCATCCAACCTCTGCTTAAAAACCTCCAGTGAAGGAGAGTCCACCACCTCAAAGGGAGTCCATTCCACTGTCAAAGAACTGTTACTGTCAGAAAGTTCTTCCTGATGTTTAGTATGAATCTCCTTTCTTGTACAGTCATACCTCAGGTTGAAGTAGCTTCGGGATGAATATTTTTGGGTTGTGCTCCGTGGCGACCCGGAAGCAACGGGACACGTTACTTCCAGGTTTTGAGTGCAGACACTCAAAATGACGTCACGCGCATACACGGGAGCAGCGAAATGCAACCCGTGCACGCGCTTTCGAGTGTTACGTTCACTTCAGGATGCGAACGGGGCTCCGGAACGGATCCCGTTCGCCATCTAGAGGTACCACTGTAACTTGAATCCAGTGGTTTGGGTCCTAGCCTCTGGAGCAGGAGAAAACAGGCTTGCTCCATCTTCCATGTGACAAGTCTCCTCTTTTCCAGGCTAAACATACCCAATTCCCTCATCCATTCCTCATAAGACTTGTTTTTCAGACCATTGATCATCTTGGTTGTCCTCCTCTGCACACATTCCAGCTTGTCAACATCTTCACTTGTGGTGTCCAGAATTAGACACAGTATTCCAGGTGTGGTCTGACCAAGACAAAATAAAGTAGTACTATGGCTTACCTTGATCTGGATACTATACTTCTGTTGATGCAGCCCAGAATAGAATTAGCTCTTTTTTGCTGCTGCTCCACACTTTTGACTTGTGTTAAGCTTGTGGTCTACTAAGACTCCAAGCTCCTTTTCACATGTACTATTGACAATCCAGGTGTCCCCCATCTTATATTTGTGCAGCTGGTTATTCCTTGGTTATACCAATAAATTTGCATTGCCTGTTATAAACAGAGCATTATTTGTAGGATTCCTCTACTGCAGAGTGGAACATGTGGTTGATTCAATCCACCACACACCTTTGCAAAACAATTAACCACCAAACATTTCTGCTTTAACACAACAAAGAATGCTAGCCTTTGTTAGCCTTTCTTGGACAGTGTTTTGATGCAGGTAATTCCCCTACCAATGGTGTAAATATATCCTCATTCCAATGCACCGTGAAGGGAAGGAGGTAATGGGGAGAGCTTTTAGTGTTTTATTTTCTTGTGGCAGTTGTCACGCCCACCTTCCTCCCAGTTAATTTTTAAAACAGATGCAGTCGGACAGGGAAGACTCATTGTACTTTTAATTGAAAGCTCAATTAAGCAATAGTAGGATGGGTGTTGGCCTGATTTACAAAGCAATAATCCAGACCTGGAATGAATAAACAAGAATGAAGGTTAAATACAGTTATTGGCTTTAGCCAGAAGGCTAAATTAATCCTGGATGAGTCAAAGATAGTGTTTCCCAAACATCCCCAAAGGCACACTTCTTTTGGCAAGGAGATGATAGAATTGGAGGTGCATCTTACGCCTCAAAAGTTTTAGTTTAGAGTGGGTAAGCATCAGAACACAATCTGCCCTCCATCTGCCCTCCAAGCAACCTCACCTCTTCACACACATGCCTCATGTTTCTCCATGCTTCTTTATTAGAATGTGGTGGGTCCAGATCAGGGAATCATGTAGGGATGCAACATTCTCTATAGACAGGTAATTCCAATGTACCTCTTCATCAGGAGTGATTAAGTAGGCCCTTGCAGAGATAGGGCAAAATTAGCTGACACCCAGTAAAATATGATTAGAGTCATATTGACTCAACAGTTAGCTGCTTCTGGAAGTGAGGAGTCCTGCCGTGTCCCTGCATTGGGAGGCAGAAAACAATCTAATCTCATTCTACCCAGAAATGTAGCAACATTACTTGCCCTTAGCAGACTCAGTTTGGAAGGAGGCAAAGCCAGAATGATCTAATGGGTAGTCTTCTGGAGGGTAGATGGCAGGAGCCATTAGCAAAACCATTGATTTCTCACAAACCACTAACCAATTCTTTCACAGGACCCACAGGGCAGTAGTTTGCCGGTTTAGAAAATCAGCATGGATCTGTAGACATCCCCTTCCATGCTTCCATCTCATACTTTACTGCTTTCCAGCAAGTAGGAAATGTTTTAATGGTGACTAAGGGAGAAGGGGGTTGGCTGGGAGGAGGAGGCTCTCAGAGAATACTCCTGGGGAACTTTGCAAGGCTGTCAGTGATATTTTGAGTTAAGGGCCAAGAACTCCAACAACTCAGTAAGGTTTCACAGGTAGCTGGTGGTTGGCAGGATCTTGAGTGGAAAACCCCCATTCCTTCAAGATGAAAAGTGTCTGACATTGTGCCCTGATTATTTTAAATTGAAAGAGGAGAAGGAAAACACCAGTCCTTGCTCCTAAGTAGGAATGGGTTGGTAATTTAGGCACTTGAGGAAAGAAGTCCAAACTGCCACGTGGTTGCACCACTTAACATAGGTGCTGGGTCTAGGGGGGCCTGTGTGTCAGGACAGCCACACATTTTGTGGGGGGGGGGAGTGCTTAGCACCTACAACATGGGGCTCCAAAGCAAGTTCCAGTTTCTACCAGAAGTCACACAAGAGCCCCAATGCAAACTCCCAGAGGATGTCAGAGACCCTGCCAGGCTTACAACCACAACTTCTGGTACAGTGGTGCCCCGCAAGACGAATGCCTCGCAAGACGGAAAACCCGCTAGACGAAAGGGTTTTCCATTTTTGAGCTGCTTCGCAAGACGATTTTCCCTATGGGCTTGCTTCGCAAGATGAAAACGTCTTGCGAGTGTTCTGATTTTGCCCTGCTTCCCCCCCCCCTTTTCTAAGCCGCTAAGAGCCTTTTAGCCGCTAATCCGCTAAGCCTTTAATAGCCGCTAAGCCTTTAATAGCCGCTAAACCGCTAATAGCGCTAATCCGCTACTAGGGTTGCTTCGCAAGACGAAAAAACCGCTAGACGAAGAGACTCCCGGAACGGATTAATTTCGTCTTGCGAGGCACCACTGTAGTGTCCTGCACTTCTGATAGAAACTGGAAGTCACAACGTCACGATGCCATGTTATATCACGGGCGCCATTGGGCACCCATAACCTGGGGCCCAAGTCAGCACCCCTGCCATATAAAAAGAAATCTCTAAGCAGCTCACACAAACAAACTAAAAACCTAATAAGCTGTAGTTGTTTTTAGAACATTTTAACTGTTTTAAGAACACAGGTATATCTTTCAAAAAGCCACAGTTTCATAAGACAACTGGTACAGCAGTGTGAAAGGAGCAGTAGAAAATGGAACAGAAGCGCTAATGATTGAATCAGGAAAAGTAGCACAATAGTCACTGTCTCTGAATGCACCAAATATCCAGAGTCACATGTTCCCTGTCCCCAATTTAGATGCTCTTGGTGCAACAACAACAACAAAAAGGGAAAAAGAGAAGGAAGCTTGAACAAAGTCTTGGGTATCCCTTGTGGAGAAAGCATGAATGCCTCTCATATCAGCTATCTCCAGGTTACCGATTTAGGATGCTGAACAGATAAGCTGATACCAGCTGCAGCAGCAGAAGGGCTCCTTTCAGTCAAGCAGACATATTCATAATTAGGAGAAATGCATCGTTTGTCACGTAACAGCTTGAAACTGCAAATGGGGCTGCTGCCGTTTCACAGTTGCCTACTAAGAGAGTGGAACGGCTTCAGTGCCTCAAATTGGCATCTCTTGAAGGAGCATCACACTTTTAAAGGGTGCATGAAAATACCATAAGGAACTACTCCATCCCAAAATACACACAGTAGCCACACCCTGGGTGGTGATGCGCATGCCATATCTGAGCACCTCCTGCCCCTGCCCCCACTTGCTTGCTAATTTATCTATCTATCTATCTATCTATCTATCTATCTATCTATCTATCTATCATCTATCTATCTATCTATCTATCTATCTATCTATCATCTATCTATCTATCATCTATCTATCTATATATCTATCTATCATCTATCTATCATCTATCTATCTATCATCTATCTATCATCATCTCTCTCTCTCTCTCTCTCTCTCTCTCTCTCTCTCTCTCTCTCTCTCTATCATATAGCTAGCTAGCTAGCTAGCTAGCTAGCTATAACTCTTCTTTTCTCTCTGAGTACTCAAGGTGGCTTACAGATAAAAATAGGAAAAATCCCAATCACTAAAAAACAATTAAACATTGATAGAATTAAAACTATATAGTTGTTGGCATTGATTCAACAAAAGTGATTAATTTGATCAGTGATACCACTTTAAAATTATAATGCTATAAATTGATATACACTGTTATCTCCTAATGCTGTAAAAATGCATGCTTTCTTCTTCTTTTACTTGGTATAAGTTACATTGGATATTTTGTTGTGTAAGTTATGTTGGAGATCAATTAAAATATTATATTAAAATATATATTTTGTATTCAAATAATATATTGCCTACTTCTTATGCCCTTCGAAAGCAAATGTGTCGAGGTGTGTGTGCGTGTGTGCAAATGCACATGGTGGTGGTGGGTTCCGAACTGAGTCTTTGACCATGGTAAAAGAAAGCCTAGTGCTTTGAATCAGGGATGGGCAAAATTTGGCCCTCCAGATGTTACTGAACTACAGCTCTCATCATTCTTGCCCATGGGCCATGCTTGCAGGGGCTGATGGGAGTTGTAGTTCAGTAACCTCTGGAGGGCCAAAGTCTGCAAAGTTCTTACAGTGGTGATTCACTGTTAGGTATTTCTCAGTTTATGAAAAGCATCACAGGACAGGCCCCTGCTCTTTCTTCATGGAAGCAGCAACACAAGCTCAGAGACTGACAGCTTTAAGGCCTAACAGACTGGAATAGTTAAGGTGAGCTGCAGAGACTGGTGGAGCTGCCTGGCTGGTTAGGAACAGTCCAAACTCCAAAAATGCTTAAGTGCCCAGGAAGACACTCCTTGCTGCAGTCCTGGAAGCTCATGGCATAGCTCAGCTATGCACAGAGCTGATTCTAGTCCAGATGACTCTCAACGATCTCTACAGTGCATAGACTCCTATTATTAAGAATTATGTTATACCTTTGTTGCAGACATAAGATTGCACAAACAATGGTCTGCTACACTACACTAGCTTTTGTATAACCCAACATGTTTCGTTAAGCAAGGGATTACAGGAAGGAGCCCTTGGAATTATGGCCATAAAAAACACACCACCCAGGCTGTTGTATTCTGTTTCTCCTTTCCTTCCTCCTAGTTCATTGGAGCAGAGAGGGCGGCAGGTTGCCCATCTTCTGCATCCATCAGAAGAGATCAGAGCCCTTTGCCAAAACCTCACCCATGTCATGAAACAGATTTCAAGGAAGTTGGCAGCACATTCAGGACAGGTAACAAACACCCCTTGCAGGCAGGGATTCAAATTCTATTTCCCTGGGCTGACCCTATTGAATAGGCTTGGATTGCTCAACACTCATGTCACAAGGCAGAAGAACGATGTGTACTGTATACATTGGGGTAGCCAATGTGGTACCCTGCAGAAGATGTGACAAAGGCTCAACCTCTGAGCTACAGCCCTTCTCAAGATCAACTCACCTGAGATCATCTGGACTCTTGTCCTGCTTACCAGACTTTTAAAAGGAAGATACTTTCTCCTCTTCCTTCATACATAATTCTGATATGACACTTGTCAGTGTATGAGTGGTGGGGGAGAGATCTGATCCACTTCACATTTAAAGATGAACCTTGCTAATTCACTTTCTGAAGCAACAGGAGAACTGAAAAACAGCAATCTTTCAACATCCACATTTCCCTGAATCTTGCAATGTATTTCTCCGGCCATGTAATGTGTGCAGATGTGCATGAGCAGGTTAAAGTGTGCATAAAAATTACTCCATGCGCAACACATTAGGGTGCATAATATATTAGTGAAAATAATATACAGAAATGTATTATATTATGGGAAATATAAATTTTAGGGAAAATCCATGTATTCAGCAAAAATGTGTCGATTAGGAGAAATTCCTACTAAAATGCTGGTGAATTCCCATGAAAACTTTGAGAGAGAAAAGCTGTGGAAGTGTGGAAAACTGAAGACTGGAAAAATGAGAAACTGGGAGAAACAAAAATTTACAGATTTTTTTACATCACTTGTCAGTTTACCGGATAACCTATTTTAAAGTAGGAGGATCAAATTCTTCTAACTCCATTATAATATTTTCAATAAATTATAAAATGATGAAGAGTTTTGTAATGGTCTTCTTCATAAGGGCATATTCTTTCTTCCAATTGAGTATGGCTAAATTGACTCTCCATTAGTACTTGTAGCAGAAGTCTGCTCCATGCCATCATAAAAGCTATTTGAAGAGTTAGAAAGGGCACTTATAAACTGTTGCTATTTTGGGATGGAATTCAATCATATCCCTGCAAAGTCAGGTTGCACAACCTTGGTTAGGAGGTCTTGCACAACAAACCCACTTCCCCAAAATATCAGACATTTTTCAACAAGGAAAATGATGGCAAAATGCCCTTGCAAACAGGTCATCTTTTCTCCTCACAAACAAATCAGAAAGGGCACTCATTAAATAGCCAACTGTCAGGGGTTCAGGGACAGAGGTACAGGGGAGGCAGGAGATGGAGAGCGATGGGGATGAATTGCAGGACAGCGAGGAAGAGGATGACAATGACTCAAGGCATTCCATGAGTCTTTCCAGCGAATCAGAGGATTCCCAGAAGGGGGTGCCGGTGATCAGGGCAAGGGGAGCCCCAGGGGGGATGTGTCAGGAGCAGGGGGCCAGTGGGGGATCCCAGGGTGGCAGCTGGGCGTCTGGACCAGCATCCCCGCCGGAGTGCAGCGGAGGGGGAGGAGGTTCCACTGTATCGGGAGAAGCAGCTCCGGCAGCAGAGAGGGAAGGGGGGTTGGAGCAAGCCACCCTCCCGGAAGGGGAGGGGAGTAGTGAAGGGAGTGGTGTGACTGTCAAAAGGAAGGTTAGAGGTTGGGCGCACACGCCAAGTTCAAATGTGGAGGCGCGCGGAAGAACAGGGAGCCCGGAGGAGGAGCCAAGTCCCAAAGCCCGCAGGAGGGGGGAAGAGCAGTCTGGGGATTCCACGGCAGGGGAATACAGGAGGGGCGAAACCCCAGCGGGCAGGAAGACCCTGCGGAAAAGGAAAGAAAGAAAGAGGTGGGGCAGCGTAAGCCTATTAAACTGGTGCAGGGGAGGGACTGATTCAGAGGGGACTTCTAACGTCTAAGGCTAAGAGACGCGGGGCTCCATGCCTCGGTTGTGGAACCAATAATGAACTGCAATAAACATCCTTGTATATAAGAAGAAGTTGGCGTTGGTCTTTTGTGAGCTGAGACCTGAGACGGCCCTGACACCAACATTGCCTTATCTACCAGCAAACAAATCATGGATGATTCCTTAATAAGCAGGTCATCTGTAAGCACCCAAGGTTTAATAACTTGTTCATCTATAATTTTCCAGTTATCCAAATCCAAATGTATTGGCGGAATGCTATCAAGTACTGAGACTCCATTGTTGCGTCATTAGATCATGCTAATAGAGCAGCACCCAGTGTCTCTGCTAATAGCACCATCACTCAAGAAACATCATTGCAGCCTTTCTTCATAGTTTTTGCTGTTTGTTTTTGTTTCAAGGGCTGAAAGTCACCTGATGTTGCTAATTTCCAACAAAACCATTCAGCTGACATAAAAAGAAAATAAATGTACAGTGGTACCTCGGGTTAAGTACTTAATTCGTTCCGGAGGTCTGTACTTAACCTGAAACTGTTCTTAACCTGAAGCACCACTTTTGCTAATGGGGCCTACCGTTGGTTGCCGCCGGGCCACTGGGGCACGATTTCTGTTCTCATCCTGAAGCAAAGTTCTTAACCTGAGGTACTATTTCTGGGTTAGCGGAGTCTGTAACCTGAAGAGTATGTAACCTGAAGCTTATGTAACCCGAGGTACCACTGTATATGTATATACCAACCCTTCCTGACCACCAAAATGAAAATATCTGCTCTCCCCTTCCTTAACATGACATGCATTTGTAAACAAGCCCATGCCAGGGTTGGGGGAGCGACGTACACTTGCCACAGGCCTCAGAGGACTAGGCTAGCTGAGGGGCCCCCACCAGGGGCCTGCCATACTTATGCTGTCGTGCCAAAAACAAGACTCCCACCATGAGCCTCAGACAAGCTCTGCACAGGCCTTAACCTCAAGCTTCTCCAAAGGCATGCAGCACTCCCTGCTGGATTTTTAACTTGAAATGAAAATGCTTATACCTCGTCCTCTAATTAAAATCCTCAACAGCATTTCAAATCCAGCAGATATTAGCTTAGTTTGCATGTAACTATAAACTTAACCATGGTTTAGTATATCCATGGTTGTGACTGTATGGGCTCCCATAGATGAGATTGTAGTCTGTCTGCTTCTCTTCCAGTACTGCTGCTGTTGGGCTAAGCCACAGTTTAACTATGCATGTTATCCAAACCTGGGCTCACAGTTTGTCTCTCCAAAGAAACCACAGGCTGCAAACCAGTAACAAACCATGATCCTGAATTCAGATGATATGCTAAACCAAACCATGGGTTAGCTAACACTAGTGCAATAGCAGTAGCAAGACTAGAGGAGAACTAAAGTGACCAAACCATGATAAGTCAACATTATGCATGAACAAAGTACAGGGCTGCCATATGTCTGGCCATTACCAGAATTTCAAAGATGGCTTTTCTGGGGGGAATTTCTGAAAGACGGAGCTTTGCCCTGGCCTTTAAAAAGCTCTACATTTTTGGGGGGTTCCTAAAAAAACGCTCAACAATAAACCAGTTCATTGTCTCTACTAATCTCCTACTCTGTAGCTCCATGATTTATATCATTCATTTATTATCTAGCTAGAGGTTTCTTCCTGCAAGGAAACATCAGAGTCAAAGGCAAAAATAGCTGTGGGTATTTCCCCTTTTCCTTTTCTGTTTAATTTGCAATTACATTGCTTCAAGGAATGTCTCATAGACAGATTTTCTGATGCATCTTTGGGCAAGAGTTTTAGGCTGATGTGAATGGGAGCCTTCCTTCCACTGAGAACAGCATTTGTGCTACTCCAACCCTTGGTGGGGGATAAAAGTGGTCCTGTGGTCCCAATTGAGCTCTGCCACTTTCCCTGCACTGAAGGCCCCTCCAGAAGTCCTTTTTCAGTGCTCATTCATGATGACTTGTGCTCATGATGGTATTGGGGAGTTTATATGTGGTTCCGCTTTCAATACTGTTTGCACCTGCAACAGTTTCAGGATGGGCATACTGCTTCGATTCCAATCCAGGGCATGTCCCATTGCTTTGGGCTCAAATCCTGTACCCTTTCATACCACAAATGTTCCGGGATTGGTTTCTCTCTCCCCCTTTTGTTGTGCTATAGTGCAAGAGTGTCCCTCCTGATGGCAATAGTGCAGGAACATTGGGGAAGCATTGCAGAAAAACTAATAGCGTGGAACGATTTATGGGTGGTCCACCACTAATGCAATGCACCAATGCGCTGGGTGATCCTGGACTCATGGAAGTGAATGGTTTTTGGACTAGGGAGGCGGTTGAGGTTTTGTTTATCTGCTAATTAGTGAGTCTGAGTATTGCCTTGTTTATTGTTTGAGTATTTCTAATGTTTTTGTTACTGTTTATGGGGCTAATGTGTTGCTTTTGTTTCCCCCCATCAGCTGTATTTTATATGAAATATGAAAGTATTATATGACACACACCCCTCTATTTCCTCCTATGGTATATGTGCATATATTCTTCTTCAAAGTCAGTTGTTTGGACACCTTTAAGTGACAAGGGACTTTTAAGCTCAATAAATAATAGCAATAATAAAAGACTATTGTGTCAACAATATGTCAAAGAATATACCCACAAAAGACACAAGTCTGGGGTAGGGGTGGGGAAACTGCTCAGTGGTGTGAATAATGTTTCATCTATCTTACAAAATAATTAAGGAGGGAAGAATTATTGAATTTTTGAGTGACTGCTGTGGGTGACACCCCTTCTGGTCAGTTCCACCCCCGGACTCCACCTGTCCTCAGGATCACCCCCTCTTCTAGGACAGTGTTTCCCAACCTTTTTTGGGCAAAGGCACACTTGTTTCATGAAAAAAATCTCGAGGCACACCACCATTACAGCCCCGTGACGTCAGCGTGCAGCGTCACGCCGGGAGGGACGCACGGAAGTGTAAGTTTCAATTTTTCCCTCCCCCTTGCCTTCCTTCTGTGCCAACCGCCAAAAAGCCAAGAATCGCGGGACCGCCGGCGGAGGGGGGGAGGGCGAGCGGAGGCAGCGGCGAGCCCCGTTCCTCCCCATCCGCCCCATTCCGTGCAAGGAGCGCGAACAGGTGTGAGAAGGGGGTCAAACCTGCGGGTCGGCGCCAGGGAACCTCCAAGCTTTGGGGGTGGGGGGGAGGAGGCAGCAAAGCGAGGCAGGAAGGAGAGCGCGGCTTGGCTGGGTGAGCTTTGGCAGGGGCAGGGAATGAGAGCCGCGAGGTGGGCGCTGCGGACGGAGGCGCTGCCCGCCGAGCTCGCAGGCAGCCAGGCAGGCAGACGGCGAGAGCCCCGCGCTGGGCGGCCTCTCCTCGCCTCCGCCGCCCCGCCTCTCGCCGCCCGACTCGCCCGCCTCCCTCCAGGCAACATCTCGCGGCACACCAGGCAACGTCTCGCGGCACACTAGTGTGCCGCGGAACAGTGGTTGAAAAACACTGTTCTAGGAGACTAGTTGTGTGTGCACACACTTCACTTTTCCAAGGGATCTGATAAAAGCTGGGTGCAGTAGAATTAAGTTGATCCCTAACAATCCTCTTTCAGCTCTATGTATTTTTCAAGAGGGGAGGGTTAACCACCCTCACCACCTCTTGACGAAGGAAAGAGTGAGTGGGGAATATATTTTTTATTAAAGATTTCTTAGTTTACAAAATTATGTGCATTGTCTCTTGTTTTAAAGTTGTGTTTTCTATTCACTTGTATTTCTTTGGTGGTGAGAGAGGTTGGCCTGGGGTGTGGTTGGTCATATTGTATTGCTATGCCTTCTTTTCTGGCTGTCAACCTACAATAGCTAAAAAGCTTTTTTTTAAAAAAACAAAGAAATGAAAACACAAAGGCGTATTGAAACAGTTTCTAGGCCATACTCAAGCATTGCACCTGATATGCAAGAAATTTTAGTTATAGTCCATGAAATGGTACTTGCACTTTGACAACTGTATTACGTCGTTTAAAGGAGGGATTCAGACATTTAATAGCAACGCTTTGAACAGCAACTAGAATGTGCATTGGTCTTTGTTGAAAATAATCACAAACCTCAAATCTCTGAATAGTTAAGCATAATTTTGTGGGAAATAGCACTATAAAAAAACTAACATATTTTTTGCAAGGTATCAAGGTAGAGTACAGGCAATCATGTTTACAGAAAAACTGGGGATTTTTAAAATAATAAATCCTTGGGATGATAATGTTCCTGATACTTTTTGTCCAGTGGTAATGGGAATTAAAATGGACACTTAGTCTTGTATCATTATATTTGTTCTTAATTTTAATTATCTTTGTAATGTTTATACCTGTGTCTTAAAATAAATTAAACACCCATTTGTATAACTTCACAAACCTGTAGTCACCTGTTTACCGAAAGACTGTGTAAGAAACAGAAATAAGCAACTAATCAAAAGAAACAAAAAAGCAGCAGGTGGCCTGAAGGGGCAGAACCACTTACCTGATCTCCATCCAGCAGAGTCCCTGCCGTGCACCATGATAGAGAGTGAGAGGGGTTAAGCCGCCACCAGTGTGGTGCAGTGCAAACATTCCAGCAGAACAAATCCAGTACTCCTGCTGGTGCGTTTGTACCAAGCCGAACTTGATGCCGCGGTGCTCCTCCTGCTCTCCAACCCAGTACAATCATACCTCATGTTACGTTTTCTTCATGATACATTTTTTCAGATTGCGTCCTGCGGCGACCCGGAAGTACTGGAAAGGGTTACTTCCAGGTTTTGCCGCTCGCGCATGCACAGACACGCAAAATGACGTCGTGCGCATGCTCAGAAACGGCAAATTGCGACCTGCGCATGCACATGCGCAGAAACGCCACTGCGGGTTGCGTTCTATTCAAGTTGCAAACGGGCCTCCGGAACGGATCCCGTTCGCAGCCAGAGGTACCACTGTATGCTGAATTGACTCAGCTGGAGCGAGGTCAGGTGAGTGGCACAGTCACACCACTCTGTCTGCTGCTGAGCCTTTACTAACTCCCTTTTTAACACACTCCCTGTTTAACATCCTAAACCCCGAGGGTGGGGGAAGTATTGAAACAGGCTGCTTCCAAAAGTAAAATACTCGTGATTAAATTTCACAGTGGGCACTATTTAAGAGATCTTACAAAGTTTTCCATCCTAGTTTATTGTTAAAGACATATTCCATTCAAAGAAGAGACAATGTTAGGGGATGAAACCCTGGAAGCCCCTATCTGCACTTTCTCCCCCCCCTTTTTTTTAACAAGTGCTAACAATATGTTTTACAAGCATAAGACAATCAATAATAAGAAGCATCAAGTCTTAGCATCAAATACACACAACTTGCAGTTTTCTGGCATAAAGGGCTGATGCAGTAGCAACTTTCCTAGATGAGGCACTGGAAATACTCTCCTCTGTATATAATGGGATGTCAGATTCTATTGTACTTTTGAGAATGCACATTTTCCAGTTAAAATATCACTCCTAAATTGGTGGCTCCCGTACAAAATAGAAAATGCGCTGAATGTGCCATTTAGCTTTGATGGCTGGGGGGGGGGGGCTCCATTTAGTGGTTTACTTGGTTCTGATCTGAAAACAGAGATGATTAATACATAATGAGACAATCTAACAGGCACATATGTTCTAATCAGCAATTCCAGACGAGTCCTGAAAAGCTGAGAAGAAAAACAATTGCAACCTCCCTTATTAACTTGATTATACTAGACTTATAAACACAACCCAGAAGCGTGATTCATTTTCTTAAAAGCTTAGCAGGTAGTGCTGTAGGGAGACGATCTCTAGTCTCTGCCTACAGGGCCGGCCCAGGGTGACCCTGCCCCCCCCACAAAGAAAACTTCCGTCAGGACCAAAGGTAAGTAGTTAACACAGTTTCCACCTGAGGTCTTTCACATAACACCAAACAAACTGAGATTCCTGACCACAAGTCAACATTGTACTTCAGAATGCCATTTTCAGATTGATGTGGTAATCAGATTTTGAGGGAACTAGACTGATCATGTCTATTAGCACGTATTGCACAAAACAACCAGCTGGGGAGCTTATTTTCTCCAAACAGAGCCCTCCAATCATGCCTTTCAGATGTAGTCATAGTGAATTCAGCAGATATTCTGCAGTCACTTTTTTATTTTTATTTTTTGGCACCGTAAAGGCTAACAAATTTATTATGGCATAAGCTTAGGGACAGAGCTGTCAGTATGAAAGTTTTTTTTTGGGGGGGGGAGGGTTGCATTCATTTACTTTTTTAAAAATATATTTTTTTATTAAAGATTTCTTGGTTTACAAAAGTATGTGCAATGTCTCTTTTTTCAAGTTATGTTTTCTACAGATCAGTTTCATTTGCTGTGAGACATTAGTGTTACATTAGGAAGAAAAGGGGGAAAGGGGGAGGGGGCATGGTGAGTGGGGTGGGGTGGCAATGCCTCTATTCTACTTTGTGTATGTGTGGCGTTTTGTGTCACCCTATCTGCACTTTCCAGAAAAAAAGTAATTTTTGTTTCAGTGGGCTTTGGTAGTTGCATGAAGGGTCTCTGACATGAATATCTATATTGTTTATTAAACATATTTCTGTTTCCTGTGTTGCCTTGACTGCTTTTAGCTGTTTTATTGTGTCTTGTATATCACATTGAGAAATGTGTGTCACATGATATTATTCTGAGTGCGTTTCAAAGCTCATCTTAATTTGTTCATAGGCATCTATACACTATTTATGTTATGGCTTCTAGGTTCTAAGTTGTTTACAAGTGTAAAGCCAACTACGGAATAAAAACACACATAATTAAAATACACAATGAAAGAATTCATTCCAACCATAAAAATCCACAACTGATATGTGCAATAAAATGAGCACAACAATTAAAACAGGAGGTTTGGGTTTTGATAACTTTTTTCCTGCTTCTCCAATTATAGGTCTTGTTGTGACTCGTGGTTTTGTAAGCGGTTTTATTTTGTACTGATTTTGTTCTGGTTTATGGTCAAGTAAGCAAAGCTCACTTATGAAGGGCACTTTTGGAATATATGTGCCCTTATTAGGGCAAAGCCAAGCTTTCTCCCACTGGGAACAATAGAAGGGGAAATAATTTTGTCGTGGTTCTTTCTTTTAATTTTAAGGTCACAGAAAAGGAGGGGAAAGGAAAAACACCCACCACTGCCACCATCTTCTGCCCTGGAAGCAGCAGAGCTCCAGATTCAGTCGTCTCTCATCTTCAAGTTCCCCTTCCTCTGAGTCCTCATCCTATGCTTCTTTTCACCATGTTCTTCTAACAAATTTCAGTCATAAGAAGGTGTATTTATTTATTTATTGCATTTCATAATCTGGCTATCTTCCATCATGGAGTCCAAAGATTTGATTTACTTTTTCATTTAATTTGGAGCATCTGCACCCCTCTCTTCAGCCAAAAAGGCTTCCTGAGTGACTTACACGCAACCAACCAATCAATTAGTCAAGACAAGGCAGTCCCTTCCTGCAGGCTTACAACCTAAAACCCCACAACACACAAGGAAAAGGGGACAGGGAGGGAAGAGGAAAATCAAAACCAAAGCTCAGGCACTAGTCTTTAAACAGATGCTCCTCTAATGCCCAGTTGGCTCAGTTCAGGGGCAGGAGGTGCCTGATGGAGCTGGGCTCTTCACAAATGTGATGGAGTGAGTCTTCTGCTTCCTGTCTCTTCCACTGAGGCAGTCTGGGGGAATGAATGCCTCCAGATGACACCTGAGGGGAGAGCAGGCCTAGTGTGGCTGGCCTGTCACAGCAGAGCCAGTGGAGCTTCCCCCACTGCTGGAATGGCTGCCCCTTGTTATTCTTGCAGTTGACTCTTTGTGGAGCTCCACTTGCTCTTGGTCCAGAAACTTGTTAGTACAGAATGATCACTGATAGGAGTGAGTGAGATCCTATCAGTATATTGTTCAGAGATCTGCCACTGCTGCCAACTTGTTACCGGGTCAAATTCAATATGTTACTTAGTATATATGAAGACCTCAACAGTTTGGGACAGTTTCCTTGCTCCACATTCAGCTGCTTCAATATGTGGAACTACCACGTTTACATGTCCCAGGTAATAATCATTCTGCATTTGCAAAAAAAATCAATCCTTTAATGTAGAAACACCTACTCTCTGCAACCCCCAGACTAACCCTATGCTATATTGTTTTCAGATAAAGTTTTGATAACTTTATTATGTCTACTAGTTTTGAGGTCTGTTTTTATTATAATTTATATAAAATAATTTTATTGTATGTTATGTAAACCACCTAGAAGCCTTTTTTAAAAATTAAGTGGCATATAAATCTTGCTAAGTCAATACATAGCATTTATTACATTTCTAATACACTTGTGCACTGGTTCTAGCTGAGGCTTGAATCATGAACCAAATAAGGCCATTTCAGCTGGGTTTGGGCTTCTGGCTGATTGGGTTCTGGCAGCCTTGGATCTCCCCAGGTTGAGATGGCCCACCTGGATTGATATGGGGCTGCCATAAGACCAGGAGGGTGGTGGTGGTGGTGGTAGATGCAGGAAGCCACAACAGAGTCTGCTTCGCCAGTTTATCCCTTGTGGGAATGCACTGGTGAAACAGCACCCAACAGGATTGAATTCTCTATCCATCAGCTGGTGGGTAGACAGTTCAAATCCATGCTGAAGGGCTTTGCTTCATGAGCTTGCATCCACAGCAAATGCACTGGGGAAACAACACCCAACCCAAATCAATTCAGGGACAGGATTCATGTTGGGTCAGCCCTGCATCAGCCTACTTTGGATCTAATCCCAGGTACCAAATTGGACCCCAGATTACAGTAACAGTCTTTGGGCTCTCAAATTTCAGTGGCATTCTGTGCAAAGCCCGTCGCCTGCAGCATGGCACCCAGTGCCGCCGCACTGGTCATGCTATCTTAAAACCTCCTTTGCAAATTGGATCAGTGTATGTGGGCATGCATGTAATTCCTAGCTGGTCATCCATCCAAGCACAGACCAGACGCAGACCTGCTTAGCTTCAGCAAGGTGTTTTCTCTTGGAGAACCATTGCCACCACTGCCACCATTGTCTTTATATTTGGAATAAATGGACATTGATTCAATAGATCCTCCTTGCAGAAATGAGGTTTCTTTATTACACAGCTGCTCATCCCTTCTGGTGGGTATGCTGGGGGCATCACAGCCAGTTTCCCAACTGTAAAATAAGGTGGAGGATGAGAAAGAACTCCTTGCAGCGGAGGTTGTCATGAGCACAACAAAGATTGTAGTGGACTTTGAATCGGAAATTGTAATAGAAACAAAACTGAATCAGACCAAGTGTTTATACCACAAAGTCAGAAAGTCTCTCTCTCTCTTTATTTAAGGGGAAGGAAAGCACAACCATCTTACATCTCTGGCAGATCATACTTCCTGTGCGTCTTTTTATTTATTTAGCTCTGCAACAGGATGCCGCATTTTCCAGGATATGCTGTCTGTCTCCCTTGGCACTTACCGGCAGTTACAAGGACTGGGTGGATTGGGAAGGTAAAGGCAAGTTCAGGATGTCTTGAAACCTGAAGACTTGTCTAACCTCTGCACGACAGGTTTATAAACTGTCCTCTCCTTAAACTGTGCACTTATTTATAACTTTGCACTGGAACAACTGCCTCCACCCTATTCCCATCATGGAAACCTGGATTTATCAGTAAGTCTGTTGCATTTCCCAGAAAACCGTCACAGCAACTGAGACACTTTCATTTGTGGCTGGAATTACTGGTTACTCCTAAGGACAAATGCTAACATTGCAATGACTCCCTTGATTCTGAAGTTCTGAATTACCTGGTCATATTTTCAAAGTGGAAATGAGGCATTTAGGAAATTTGTTTTCAGTCAAATTGTTTCTTTCCCACATTACCAATATGAGGAACAAGTGGGATTCAGGGGGAGGAAACAATAACCATTGAACAAATGTTTTACTCTGACCTGTATTATAAGGAAATATACTAAGAACATTAAGAATAATATTTATGTAGCCTTTATTGATCTTTCCGCCGCATTAGACTCTGTTAATCCAAATAGACTATGGGGGAAATTTTAAATTGCCAACATCAACTGCAGGCTTCTGCTATTGATCCAAGAACTATACTGCAACACAGAAATGAAGTTCAGAGTAAGGACTGATGCTATTAAAACATAGTGAGGAGTGAAGCAAGGTTTAATTCTGGCTCCCACTTTAAAAAAAATGTTTATATTAATGATTTGGTACCATATTTAGCCAATGCAAACTCCCCTTCTCCAGTAATTAGGAACAGAAAGATCTCAATCTTGATGTATACAGATGATTTAGTGCTCCTCTCTTTCCATATTGGGCCTCAAAAATCTCTTGGAGGTGTTCAGCACCTACTGCAAACAGGAAAGCCTATATATAAATTACTCTAAAACCAAGATTATGATTTTTGGTAAACATCGTCCTAGACATAAATGGTGCTTATATCAGTAAGCTATAGAACAAACTCACCTATTTAGAACACTGCAGAAACATAATCTTGAAATGGTCACACACATATAGTGACATAGGAAGCTGCCTTATACTGAAATAGACCATTGGGCTTTCTCAGTAGCCATGCCCACCCTGTGGACTGCCTTCCCATCAGATGTTAAAGAGATAAATAATTATGTGAGCTTCCTTAGACACCTGAAGGCAGCCTTGTACTGGAATGCTTTTAATGTGTGATATGCAGTTGTGTTGTTGTGTTTTTATATACTCTGCTGGAAGCCTCCCAGAGTGGCTGGGGAAACCCAGTAAGATGGGTGGGGTACCTCCTCCTCCTCCTTCTAAACTACTCCTGTCCCCAGGAGGGATGGGAAGGCAATTGTTTAATATGTTTTTTTTTACAGTGGAACAATTGTCATCAGGTGTTCTTGAGCTTGCATGTGGATCAGAACACAACTCCCCATCAGCTAACACACTCCAGATTTTGTGATGCAGGAAATGTGCACACAAAAATAAGAAATGCAAATGAAATGCATATTTGATAGGCAAAAGCACCAAAAAGTACAGAAAGGTGTGTGTTTTGCATAAAATTTCTGCACCAACTATTTACAGTTTAAGTTTGTGCATGTTTTTATTATTACACATGGAGCTGAGAGGACTGACTTGAGTACCAGTGGCATGCAATGGGACAGAACTGGGGGCTGAGCCCATCCCTATTCCCCAGTTAGCTTTTTCAGTATTGTTAAACCTCGTTTCAACCAGTTCCCATCCTTTCCAGGAAATCTTGCTATCAAAAGTGTTTTATCTGTCACTTAGACTCAACCTGAAACAACACATCCCTTAATGGATACACTCTGACACTAGGAAGACACAACACTGGATGAGGTAAACAGGCTGCTTTGTATTAATAGTGCTAACCAGATTGTCCAATGTGAAGCCAAAGATAAGCTCAGCATCTCAAAAAAAAACCCACACATCCAGCAATATTTTGGATTTGCACAGGGCTGCAGGACTACACAACAGCTTGCCCTGTAGCAGAAATGGTTTCCACTGCCTCAGAGTAGAAGGAGACACAGCTCAGTGGTAGAGCATCTCCTCTGTAAGCTATCAGCTTCAGTCCCTGGCATCCCCAGGCAGGGCTGCGAGAGACCCTTGGCTGAAACCATGGAGGGTTGTGGTCAGCCAGCGTAGGCAGCAATGAGCTGGATGCATCAGTGGTCTGACTCAGAAAAAGGTAGCTTCCTGTATTCTTAGAGTCATGCATTCAAGGAGGGAAAAGAAAGTCATATCAAAAGTAGGTTGGGGATCAAGGACTGAACTGATATATTCACACAATAGAGCACAATTGAATATGTGGCCTTGATTGCATATTGAACAGGTATTGTGTCTGAGTCATGGCTGTGGTCACGGGGGTGAGAGTAGGCGGCAGTGTTGGAGTGTTGGCCTTCCTAGCCTTTCCTCAAAGTTCATCTTTCATCTGCAAAGTAAATCTTTAGCTCTTTCACATAAAGAGATAGAAGGGGAATGTGTGTAGGCAATGCTTAGTCATTTTTCTAAGAAGTAAAATTGCTTCTGCCTTTCAATATTCTGCCTAAGATGTACAAAAGCCACTGGTGCAATGGGCTACATTTTACTTATTTTTTTGCCAGTAACAGAATGTTGCACTGAATGCTGCCCTGTGGAGTCCTTCAGTTGAGAGATCCAACCAGTTGCCCAAATTCAGGAGTGTGTCTACTATGAAACTAATGAATCTTTAGCTTCAGGGCCCGTAATCCTGGAGGTGACCCAGAAGCAGTTTAGACCACATTGCTTTAAAATGTTAGGTCTAGTAGACCCAACTTGAGTCACACAACACAATTTGCTTAATTTTTTGTTTTAGATATTTCAACTATCTCAAGATTTAAGAGTCATTAGCACAGATGAGGTTGTAAGAGTAGAGTGTGGCAGTAAGTTGGCTGTTCCGCTGAAGAACGCTTGAATCTTTATGCATATTGTCTCCAGAAAATGGCATTGGAAGGAAACTCTCCTATGATGAACACGTTGCTAGAAAAACCAGGAAAACAATATTTTGTAAAATGTGCTTCATGTAAAATGAGATAATCCAGTACAACAATTTTAATCAAAATCTGAGATATAGCAGTTAAATTTTTTAATAAAAAAATCTGTGGTGATCTGTCGTGGAACAATCCCACTGAACAGTGGTCACCCCAACCTCGTTGCTGGTTGTAATGAACTTCAGAGCCCCCCCCCAAATGTAGGTCTGCCACTGCCCAAATGCCATCTTTTAGGATACTCTGTCACCCATACCAGTTTTCCACACACACACCATCTCAATAGGACCTTTTTCTCTGCAGATTGTTTTGCAGTGGTTCCCATGAGGCAGCTGAGACCTCCCTCTTGTGCTGGTGTTGCATTGGCCACCTAAGGATTCTCAAGCAGAGAATTAGTTCTCTATCTGCACATAACACATCTTATGCACATTTAACATACACGATTTCAACCATATGTGGTTGAAGGCAGGCTGGTTGGAATTCCTCAAGTTGAAGCCAAGCAAGGTGAGGAGCGTAAATGTTATTTTGTGCTGAGTCTGCTCTGATTTACCTGGTGCAGGAAGAGTTTTTAAGCTCCTCACTTTGCTAGGGGGAGGGGGCAAGGGCTGCTTGGTACACTGGCTCTGAGGTGCTTTTGAGAGATCTCATGCCATCTGAGTACCTGTCATATCTTGCATGAGCATCTCTAGGCTTCCATAGCTGGTGTGTTGAGATGGCCTTTCCTTCCAAGCAAAGCAGAGACCTTAAAAGCTCTTTGCCTGCTGGGTCTGCTTGGGCTACCTAGCATGAAAAGAGCTTTTAAGCACTTTGTCTTGCTTGCTGGGCAAGACCCACTTGGTGCAGAAGTTCTGGGAACATGTGGGATTCTCTCTCCCTCTTCCCCATTCGCCTGCTAACAGTGGAGCAGTTCCAGGGGTTTGGGTATAGTGATTTTTAGGTATATTCAAAACCCTTGGGACTGAAGCTATGCTTAAGATGGTATCATAGAATCATGGAATTTGTAAAGTCAAAAGGGAATATGAAGGTCATCCAGTCCAACCCCCTGCAATGCAGGAATATTTTGCCCAACATGGGGCTTGAACCTATAACCCTGAGATTAATATTCTCATGCTCTACCAACTGAGCTATCCCAGCTGTTGTATATAAGAGACAACTTTCTTTTAAAACACACATTAAGCTACCTGTATATGTGATCTGGCTGTTTTGCAGTGACTCCTTGCAGCCTTAGCCCTTTCCACAAACAGTCACAAAATCTCTTTAAATGCCTGGTTTGTGTTGATATGAACCTCTGCTTTCAAGTCTGTGACCTGCAAGCCTATGCATCTAGCTGTTTAATGCCCAGAGCCCAAAATTATCTCTCCCCCTCCCACCCCAAAATCAGGTGCAAGTTTGGATTTCTAAATTTGGGTGTTGATGGCAAAATTTGATCTCAAATATTGCTGTTTGGATTGTGGGATCAAACCTGGATGCCAGCATTCAGCATTGTGTTTCTTTAACTAACAGCACAATCCTATTCACAAGCTACTCAGAAATAAATGCTATTCAGTTCAATGGGGCTTACTCCCAGGTAAGTGGATACAGGATTGCAGCCTAGGTAAATTAAATGAGTTCCAAAGCCCCTAAATTCCACTGCAACACAGCAGTCAGATGCTATCAAATAATGGCTGCTGCCTGCATTGCTGCTGTCAAATACTTTCGAAGGTTGATAGCTGTATGTCTGGCTACTGCCAGATCCTGGCATCCTCTGCAGGGCAGCTGCCAGAGGCTATTGAATGCTATTGTTGGGGGGGGGGGAATCAGCTGTAAAATGCCGCTGCTGAATACTGAGCATCAGGCAAGACAAAGAGCCCAATGAGTATCCACACAGCCAGAGAACCTGGTGAAGTTGAATTTCAAGCAGAATTGCATATGGAAGAGCCAAGGGACCTGTGAGCCTCCATACATTGTTGGACTACTGTTCCCATTATCCCTGACTGTTGGCAGTGCTGGCTGAGGCAGATGGCAGCTCAACAATATCTGAAGGGCCAATAGTTCACCATGCCTAGTGTAGGGGCAAAGACATTCACTCTCTACAGATAAATGTACAGACATATATGAATTTATTCTAAGATGGAGAAAGTGGATGCACCATTAACTTGCTAAACTATATGCAACCCACCAGGTTCGTATTGGTTCAGTGTTTGCTTTCTGCCTGTAGCTATAAAGATGGTGGGAAGTAGGAATGTCATCCATTTGTTTGTTTATTAAACTTATTAGTCGCTTATATAATACATTAGGGGGGCTCATATGATACATATAATTTTGCATAACACTTATGGAAAAACAAAGACAACACACCAGCCCTGTAAATAGTAGCAAACGACATTGACAATACTCAAATAATAAGCAAAGAAATACTCCCACCCACTAATTAGCAGATAAACAAAACCTCAAACCCACTCCCTAGTAAAAAACACACACACCCATTCACATCGAATCAACAATCCCCCCCCTTTCAACTCCCCACCCCACCTAGAAGTAGGTGGGTTAGGCCCTCCAGTGATGCCTCAGCATTTCTCATGTGGGGCACAATAGCAAAACAAAGCATGGAGATGGTGGCAGCAATTTTACTTGCTTTGAAGTTGTCCCGGCTGCTGTACCTCTCTTGTTGATGGTGAAGGTGCAGAAAGCATCTGCCATGCATCTGCTAGGGCACTACATATGCCTTGTGGGCTTTAGTTGCACTTGATGACTCACTAGTTGTCACTAAAATGATTCATTCTAATTGTTTTCTCTCTATTGACCCTTTATTACAATGGGACTTCCTCAGTGTATATCCAAATATATTGGTCCTTTTATAAAGCCAACATGGTACTCTCCATGGCCAAGGGTTGATACGATGGGAGTTATTATTATTATTTATTGAATTTATATACTGACATACTCAGAGGTTTCAGAGTGGTTCACAGAACAATATCGGTCACTATGTTGGCTACTCTTGCCTTGAATAATAGTCTTTCATCTTCAACTGTAGTCCAGTTGTATTATATCCCCTCCCACACATGATGAACAGGGCTTTCTTCTCATTCCCTCCATTCCCACCCACCCACAGAAGACCTGGAATGACACACGGCATGGGAGGAGAGTGGTCAAAAGGGGCACCATAATATATATTATTAGTAATTACATGGTTGAAGTACATCATCATTCAACTTAGAATATTTTAGTGGGGATTCTAATAGTAACTTGTCTTGAATGCACATTTAGTTCCAAATATGGTTAATCTAAACTTGCCAATGCAGTAATAGCTTTGGATATAGTAGGGTTATATAGTAGGATTATGACTGTAATTCATACACACCTGGAAGTCTCATTGAACTCAACAGGACTCCTAAGCAAACATGAGTAGGTTTGCCTTTGAAGTTAGAGAAGGTAGGCAGGTAGATAAAAGATATACAGAGAAGTGGAGCATATTTGTAACATACTGAAATTCTCTCTCTCTCTCTCAGTTTTAATATAAACAAACAATAGAAAAAGCATGATTTTTGTCAAAGTGCAATGGGTACTGCAGTCATAAAATCATTATAATAGAAAAGCATAAAAGAAAACAATATCTGCAAACACAGTACTAGGGTAGAGGTAGCAGTTGAATTAAAGTATAATAAACATCAAACACCAGCAGCATCTAAAGTTATTTCTTAACTTCCCAGGTATGGGAGCATTGTTTAAGAATTTACCCAATAGCATTCTTTATCTGTTGAATCAATGCACTAAAATACAGGATGTTTTCCAGCCATCTATCTTATTAGGCATTGCACAATATTTAATATCTAAAATATTTAATATTAGTAGTATAAAATATATGTATTAATCTCTCTTTCCTCTGAGAAAGCTCAGGGTGATGTACAACCAAGGATCAGCAATGGAATTACACCAGTGGATTAAAACAAATAAAGCACTAAAATATTCATAAAATAAGTCATCTAAAACACAAATCAACACATCAGTGCTTGAGGCAATTTGTGTGTGTGTGTGTGTGTGTGTGTGTGTGTGTGTGTGTGTATCACATACATGTTAGATTGATTACTTCTTATGTATTTCACTACCAGTGCAATAATATTTTTTTTAAAGGTGTGTTACTTTGTGACATGATGAAAATCCAACCTCATTAATACTAATTGAAATCCAGGTAATATGTCAGTGGCAGAAATCACAATCGATATATACAGTGGAACCTCGGTTGTCAAATGTAATCTGCTCCGGAAGACTGTTCGACTTCTGAAACGTTTGACAGCCAAAGCGTAATTGCTGATCAGCAAAATCCATTGAAAAAATGGAGAAACGCACCTCGGAAGCCATTCAACTTCTGAGGCATGTTTGAAAACAGAAGCATCCACTTCTGGGTTGCCAGCGTTCGAAAGCTGAAACGTTCGACTTCCACTGTACTGTATTTCAAAATGCTAGTTTTTCTACCTTCCCTCTATGTGTTGATTAAAACAGCTGTAGATATAAGCTTAAGTGTCCTGAGACCGAAAGTTTTGTGTGGGTGAACTTTCTAATCATATGGGGAATTCTCAGGAAAATGAATCACAACTTTCCCTCAATTCTGCCCCTACATCAATGACATAGCTGTCAAGTGTCCCTTATTTGAAGGGACAGTCCCTTATTCCAGCGCCATGTCCCGCTGCTGTCCCTTATTGGTGGATGTCCCTTAAATGTCCCTTAAATGATGTCCCTTAAATTTCAAAGGAAGCAGCTCCTCTCCCTCCCTCCCTGCCGGCCAGGGAGGAGGGAGGCTCCAACTGTGTTGCTTGGCTGTGTTGCTCACCCAATAAGAAGTCTAAGAACGACTGGGGGGTGGAGCTTGCATGCCTTGTGCTGATCAAATCGGCTGCGTTCCCTGGGGACTTGCCTTTGCTCAGCGCTTCCCAGCGGAGAGGTGACGGTGGTTTTCCTTGAGGCTTCGTTTGGCTGCTGTCTGGCCTTTCTGCCTTTGGCTCAGAGGGGCTCAGAAGTTGAACATACCTGTGCTAAGTGCTTGGATCGGAATCGGATGGATACGTCATCGATGGCCCACTCACCCTTGCCGGCAAAAAGGTCTGTCTGGAGTGGGGGCACATGGTGGGGGAAAAGGAAAGGCGATCTCGTGGGAGGGGGGGAGGCTGTGTGTGTGTTAATGCAAGCTGAGGGTTTTTTTTATGCTGGACGCCATTTTGTTGCACGTGCTGCTGCAAACTTTGCAGTGCAAAGCCAGGCCGGGGAGCCATCCTAAGTTGAGGCTGCATAGGCCTTGTGGTGCATGTGATTCAGATTCTATTCAGTTGAACCTCTGGTTACGAAGTTGGTTGGACAGTGTTCTCGAAGATACCAGCATGAGTTTAACCAGACTGCAGGAGGACAGGAAGACTGGAGTGCCTGGAACAGGTGAGGCTGCAGGTCCCTTATTTTGGCTGCTGGTCCCTTATTTTCAAGGCTGCTGGTCCCTTATTTTCAAATCTGTAAGTTGACAGCTATGATCAATGAACATTGTTCTTTGGTCCACCTGTTTCATAGGATCTTAGCAAAGCCTAACAAGCCCTTCCAAAATTGAGGACCACTTGCACAAGACAACAGCTTATTGAGCAACTGTTGGGTCCACCACATGGAGGGTTACCCTGGACATGATGGGTCACCTGTTCTGCACACCTAATACAGATGTCATTTTCTAGCGCTAAGCCAAGAAATTTCCTGGTGGAGATTCTGGGGTAAAAATTATTGGATCTGAGGATCCAAAATGGCACCCTGAACCCCCAACTTATTTACTAGAAGAAGGTGTCTATAGCTGTTTGCAGCCCTTTTACACTATTCCTTCACTATCATATTCATTTCTCCCTCACTGTGTTTTCCAGTAGTGTATTGCCCGTGCTTGCAGCAAAGCACCAGATGGATGGGGACAGGATGTGCCCTTTTGCCTTGCTTCTGCAGTCCCAAACCATTGGAGCTGAATGCTCTTTCAGGCAGGGAGAAGGAAGTGAGCTCACTGAAGCTGCTGCTCCTTCAGCTGATAGACAGGTCTCCTTTTCCCTCTGCCATGGAGTTATTCCTGCGGCACTGAAACCCAGTCTGCTCCCTAGCTGTGGAGTAGAGGATTCAGTTCTGCCAGGGTATGCTGTTACTGCAGTACGTTTGATGAGGGGAGCATTTTGGGGCCACTGGCCTCTCCTTCTTCCCAACCACTGACAGCCTCATATTGCTTTGGATAGCCCAACCCAGCCTAGGATTATCTGGTGTTGCCTCCAAGAGGCTCACCTGAAGCTTGGCTCCAGCTGTATTTTATGTGAAGCCCTAATTATGAGTAGTTTGGATCAATTTTGTAATTTAGCACAGTGCTATATGAATAGGGAAAGGTAGAAATGCAGTTGCTGAAGATACTTTCCAGATTTGCAAATCCATGCTCACTTATCTCTGCTGGAGGTTCTGTGATTACAAGGTGTGCAAAAAGCTTTATGCTGCCATCTGCTCATGCAACAAATACTTCTTGCTGATTGAAGACTGAACCCTCCCACCCTGTGGTTTATTGATCCTCTCAGAGTGGCCATTGCTAATTACTAAGAGAACACCATTCTAGGCCACCAAGAAGCAGATGCAGGGAGCACTACTTTGCCAGACTCAGAGTCAGCAAGGGTGCTACACACTTTAGGCTGCTGCTGCTGCTGCTTTAGCCCTAAGAGAACAAGAGGCATAAAGCAATTATGTGAAAGGTACAAACATCATTCAAAGCATCACTTTGAGTCCTGTTCTGATCTGGTGAAGGAGCTCACAGAGCAAGGCAAGTCAGGAAGTGTAGAACCAAAAAATAGCTAAAATAATGAAATCACATGCTCAGGCTTCCCCCCAACTGTCATGACTGAATATGTGGACTGACAAAATGAAAGCTTTTTGCTCCAAAGGGATTTTGACACGGTTGTTACCTGCACCTTGCATTTTAATAGCACAGTAATGGAAAACCTTGAAAATTCTACCTTTGTCTTTGTAGTATAAGAACTTGTGGGCTTTGGCTGCTACAGAAAAAAGTGAGGAACAGTGTGGAGGGTCACTGGGATGGTATTTCCTTATTATATACACACACACATTTTGAACACAAAATCCAGCCCAACAATCGTCCTGATGGAATTAACCTGAGGGATGTTGGAATCTCAGAAGAATGACAGAATGTGACAAAGAGGACCTGCTCAGCTGTACAAAGCCAGGAGGGCCGTGACTCAATATAACAGTTTTGTTTACACTTCTCCAAGTGGGAATTCTTTTTTATACAAAACCACAAAAGGACCTGTTTTATTCTGAGGGAAATCACTGGGGTTTAAGGATTGCGGAGAAATTCCATTCAGTTAAAATTTATAGGTGAAGTTAGCTGGTTGGTTCACACTTTCCAAACCAAGATGCAAATCAAAATTCAGTCTTCCTTTGAAATTCATACTTCTCTGAAATTTGCAATGCAGTTTTCTAGCAAAGCAATGAGTACAAACAAGGAACTACAAGGGGGAAGTATGCATTACAAATGTCCCTGTTAATTCTCCTCAACATCTCCGCAGCTTTTGACACCATCGACCATGGAGTGACTGTCCAAGTTATGGGTGGGTGGCACCACGTTGCAGTGGTTCCAGTCCTACTTGGTTGGTCATTTCCAGAGGGTGGTACTTGGGGAATGCTTTTCAGCCCCATGAAATCTTCAATATGTGGGGTTCCTCAGTGTTCAGTTTTATCCCCTATGCTATTAAAATCCAGAGGTTTGGAGTACGCTGTCAGCAGTATGCTGATGACACTCAGCTCTATGTCTCCTTTACAACTGCAGGTGACACAGTGGAAGTGCTGGACCAGTGTCTTGCCTCAGTAATGGACTGGATGAGAGCCAACAAATTGAAACTCAATCCAGATAACACTGAGGCACTGTTAGACCAGATGCGTGGGAGATCGCCTGCTCCTGATAGAGTTACACCTCCTCTGAAGGGGTGTATATACATATGGCTACTTCTGAAGATTGATTGGGAACTTCAGCTGGTGCAGAATTCAGCAGCCAGGTTGCTTACAGGGGCAAGATGGTTTGAGCACGTAAAACCAATCCTGGCCTGACTGCACAGACTGCCAATTAGTTTCCAGACGCAATTCAAAGTGCTGTTTTTGATCTATAAAGCCTTAAACAGCTCCAGACCGCAATCCCTCAAGGACAATTCCTCTCCATATGAACCTACTCAAACCTTGAAATCATCCTCTGAGGCCCTTCTTTATGTGCCTCTTCCACGAGATGTCCGGAGGGTGGCAACATGAGAACAGGCCTTTTCTGCAGTGGCTCCCCATTTGTGAAATGTTCTCCCCAGGGAGGTTTGGGTGGTGTCTTCATTATACACTTTGAGGCACCAGGCAAGAACATTTCTCTTCAACCTGACCTTTGGCTGATTAACATCTGATACCCTCTTAAATGTGTTGAGGGATGGATGATTCTTGGTTTGTTTTTGTTCTTATTTTTATTATGTATTTTGTGTTTTTATATTGTATTTTTTCTGGTATGGGCCGATCTGAGATCTGTGAATGAAGGGGAGTACACAAATTTATTATTATTATTATTATTATTATTATTATTATTATTATTATTGGTATAAGCATGACTATATAAGGAAAAGTTGCTTTGTAAAAAATGTGTGTACAGGTCAAAATTATATACAAAGCTGTGTATATTTAGAAGAAAGTCTTTTTAAATTTTGCTGAATTTTCATGAGAACTGTTTTAAAAATCATAAACTGATGTGGAAATATGGAGAACTGAACCAAGGAGTTGAAAAACAAGAAACTGACAGAAACTGAAACTGAGAGACTTCCCCATCCATACTTGGAACTTAAGGTATTTTTATAGTATCTGTTTATTTGTAAAATGTACCGGGTATCTCCCCCCCCCCCTTTTTGTTTTTTTCATTAAAGATTTTCTTGTTTTACAGAAGTACGTGTAATGTCTCTCGTATTTTTTCCATGTAACATTTTTACAAATCCGTTTCATTTGTTGAGACATTGGGGGGGGAAGGGGGGGAGGGAAGATGGGGGGGTCAGGTGGCGATGTTTCTATTATGCTTAATGTATTTAGGGTTTGGTGTCAGCGTTGCTTGTGCTGTTCACTTGTGTTCCTTTGGTGGTGAGAGAGGTTGGAGCATGGAGGAGCAGATAGCAAAAGCACTAGAGTAGCATCTGCCCGTCCCAAAACGGTGTGAAAGCACTTTATTCAGGAGCCTAGATTACAGTTAGTAGTAGGTCTTGGTCTGGTCAGTGCCTGGATGGGTAACCATGGCATCATAACCTTCCCAAAGGAAAGTCAGGCCACAAATGCAAAACAATTAGTTGCCCCTGAATCGGAACATCACATGCCTTCTTCACACACAAATGTATTTCTCCTTTAACTGTTACAGGCTCTGAAATAAAGTAGAATTTCTGCAAATGCTCTTTTTGCAAACCTTTCAAGATTAACTTCATTACAAAATTTCCATGCATTGACTGATTGAATGAATTTATATACTGCCCTATACCTGGAGGTCTCAGGGCAATTCACAGAATAAAAGCAAAATATAAAGCCACAAAATATATAATCAAAATAAAAACAACAACCTAATAACCCTCTCCCCCTCATAAAATAACACATTTTAAAAGGGCCTAAGATGTCAATCAAATCAATCAAAGGCCTGGTTTAAAAGGATCATTTTTGCCTGGTGCCTAAAGGTGTATAATGAAGGCGCCAGGTGAACTTTCCTGGGGAGAGTATTCCACAGATGGGGAGCCACTGCAGAGAAGGCCCGTTCTCTGACCTCTCATGGAGGAGGCACAGGAAGGTGATCTCAGGGTCCGGGTAAATTCATATGGAAAGAGGCAGTCCTTGAAGTATTGCGCTCCTGAGTTCACTGCTAGAGCATTCACTTTGTATGCAGAAGGTCTGAGGTTCAATCCCTTGCATCTCCAGGTTGCCTGAAACCCCAGAGAGCCACTGCCAACCAGTGTAGACCAGCCTTCATCAACTGACAGATATTATGGAATACAATAGCCCCATCAAACATAGCCTTAGGGGAAGACTGATGTTGACAATACTAAGCTTGCCAACAGTCTGATTGGCAGGCAGCAGTTTCCTATGTTACTTTGCTATTTATAACCTTGCCGAGAGACTTCCAGTATCTTTTTGCTGAGAGGCACATCCAACACAGGTCCACATATCGGGGTGAGGGCTGGGACATCCTTCCATATTCCTGTTGACAAATGCAAGGTCCTGACCTATAAACAATAAGAACTTCTTACGTGCATGATAGGCTTGTAAATTAGATAAATACTGGTGGTTCAATAACATCCTGACTCTGGATGTGGAAGAACACTATTATGTGTATGCAAGGTTGTCAAAACTATACAGATTATGTAAGGGTTCAAAAGGGAGAACAACCTTCTTGATTCTTTTTCTTTGTTTAAATGACTATTTCTCATTATTTACTAGAGAACTAGATTGAGCCTAGCGAGCAAGTAGAATACAACAAAGGCTTGCAATCCTAAACACAATCACTATGGAGTAAATATGTATATGCAGTGTGATTTAATTTTGAGTAAACATGCAAAGGATAGGGTTGCACTGCACTTATTTGTGATTAGCTTCTATTGGTCAGTGAGTTAGTCATTTTCACATTGAATTCAATGGGAAAGTAAGCACAATAAAATTATCCCTATATGTAGCCCAAAGCAATATACAAACATATGACATGCATTTAATGGATTTTGGAAATCAACATAGGAAGAGAGGGGTACAGTTCCATATATAGATTATTTATTTATTCCCATGCTTGGTAGTCTTCCCTAAGTTGAATAGCTGGTCATGTGAGAAGGTGGTCATGTCAGGTTAAGCAGTGGACCAGAAGAAGCCCTGGCAGCCCAGATTGCAAACTTCTGAATAAGAAATAGTGGGGAAAGGAAGTTTGTTGGACACGAGGCATACTAACTGGAGAATGTGGACACTGCCCAGAGAATATGCAGAATTTAGTAATAATAATAATAATAAATTTTTTTATTTATATCCTGCCCTCCCCAGCCGAAGCCGGGCTCAGGGCAGCTAACAACAATAAAACGTGTATGCACGTCCCCCAAAGCTTGATGGGGATATGCGCACAATTCTTCATGGAATGATTATTTGCACATTATCCAAGAGGCTTGGTGAATGTGCACAATGGCTCATTTTTACACACATTAACCACTCAGTTTACACTCCCCTTTACAGAAAGAGAGATGAAAGAAGAGAGAGGAGAATATGAGCGATTAACGTGCATAACATCTGGCAATTATGTGCATTTCGTAGGCCTCAAGGAGAACATGCAGATAATCCGTCTATAAAGGGACAGGTGTGCATATTTCCTAGTCCATTTATACAATATACTGACTGTCCGTCTGTCTATCTATCAATCTATCCGTCCACCCATAATGAAAAATGTCAATAACATACTTAAAATATAAAAATGCTGTGCCGTAATTATTGCTTGTCCCTTCAATATGTGTAGACACAATACAACATTTATCTTGGCTCTTAAGTTGTATTGAAAAAATTGTCCTTCCCCCCCACATTTTAATTAAGGCTTACACTGTCTGTTTAATACCAGATTTTTCTTTCTGTTTTTAATCAGCTCTCTATAATCTTGGCTGTTATTTCTTTCCTGTAGCTTCAGCAACACTGATGCCCTGTTTCTTCTGTTGACTTTTAGAAAGTTGTAAACATGATGATAAATTCAGGGCTTGTCCTGCAGAGACCTGAAACATTTGCATGTGAAATCTAACAGAAAGATGGAACATTTCTGAGTGTACTATGTATCTGTGTACTGTATGCTGTTTTAGTCTCTTGGATGCTTAATGAAAATGAAATGTAATTTAAGATTATCACTAACAAGCAGGAATGTGCAAATATAATTTCCATTTTTCTCACTTTCTCATTTCCAGTCTTAAATTCAGTTGTCTACATTTCCATATTTGCAAAAATAAAAATAAGTGTTCATGAAAATTTCTCAGCATTTTATTGCAAGGTTCACATAATGTACACATATTTGTTTGCAATTTTGATCAATATACACTTGTTTGCAAAGAATTTCCCCTGATATAATGGAGTTTGTATGCACTTTGGCCTAGTTCTAACCTTCAATCCTGTGTGTGACTACTCAGACGTACACGTTTCACTGTATTTTATTGGGCTTACTCCCACAGAAATAGAGGAAACTGTCTTTTAGCAAGTCAGACCCTTGGTCCATCTAGCTCAGTAGTGACTACACTGACTGACAGCCGCTCTCTGGGATCTCAGGTGACATTCTCATTCTCCTACTTAGAGATGCCAAGGATCGAACCTTCTGTATGGAACGACCGCTCCCCGCTTAAAACGGGGGGGTGCCCTTTGCATGGACGCGCACAGCCCCTAGATCTGGAGCGGCTCCAACAGCATAGGCTTGGCTTTGCCTTCCCTCAGGTGGGATACCTGGAGGTCTCCGCCTACCTCAGTCAGTTGTCCAATCCCACCTGGGGGAAGCGTTGCCAAGGAGACCAGGCCAGGTAGGGGAGGGATTACCTGCCCACACAATAGAGGGAGGATCTTACCTGGGAATCCTCACTTGGCTCCAGAGCTTCTCCCACCCCACCCACCCTCAAGTTAATGGTTTATTTTGCAGGTTAACTTTTCTTCACAGGTTTTGCAGGTTAACTTTTCTTCACAGGTATGTGGGCGCTGCTATGTTAAGGTCACTGTTAAAGGGCCGGAAAGGAATTTCCCTGCATTGGCAGGCTTCGCCTTTCCCGTAGCAAAACGTCACAACTTTGGCAGTATCAGGCCTTGGGCGGAATCCTTTAGTCCATCTTCCTCTTTGCGACGGCGATACCAGGGTTCCCCATTAAAGGGGTTTCTGAAGGGAGGCTTTGACCGTACGCTGAAAGGTCGTCATTGCTCTCCCCTGCGGCGGCGGCGTAACGGGGGTGGCTATCTCTGCTTGAACATATGTTCTCCAGAGCCGGCCCATCCCCCCCCCGGATAACCCTGATGCTCCCTAGATCCCCAGCTGGGGACTGGGGAGGGAGAACGCCCAATGCCTGAGCCAAGGTCTACCCACATCTGAAATTTAATAAAGTTGTGGCCAATTTAATCCCATAGCACGTTGTCTAGAGTCGTTATTCCACATGACCGGGGGGGGGGACCGCTCGGGATCTGGGGACTCCGCCTGTCCACGCAAAGGAGATACTCTATCACAGACTGACACCTTTCCCACCAAAGTGTGCATAGGGCTGGCTTCACATTTTAATTACCAAGCAATAATAATAGCTAAAGTGCTTTTCGATCTAGTTTGGGGACAGGGTCTGGCAAGCGTGGCTCATTTGGTGGATTTTTGTTTGACTGTTTTTCAGCATCATATACTTTTCTCTTTTCCACATTTCCATATTTTCTTTTACAGGTAATACAAGATATAAATCAGCAACAAAGAACTTCCCCTCACTGCCATCCCCTTGGCATGTTTTTACCGTACCCTTATATCCCAGAAGCTCAGGCCATAATAACCCTGTGAGGTAAGTTAGACTAAAAGGCTGAAGGTCACCCAGTGAGTTTCATGGCTGAGTGAGGATCTGAACCTAGATCTTCTCCGCCTTAATCCAACACACTAACCCCTACATCACACTTTCAGAGTCTCTCTCTCTCTGTGTGTATATGTATATATATATATATATATATATATATATATATATATATGTGTGTGTGTGTGTGTGTATATATAGATATATATATGCACACATACATACAGTCATACCTTGGGTTACAGACTCTTCAGATTATGTTTTTTCGGGTTGCGGACCACTGAAACCCGGAAGTAACAGAACGCATTACTTCTGGATTTCAGCAGTTGCGCATGCGCAGAAGCACTAAATCGCACTTTGTGCATGTGCAGAAGTGCCAAATTGCAACCCGCTGCAGGTTGCGGATGCTGCGGGTTGAGGACGTGCATCCCACATGGATCACGTTCGCAACACAAGCGTCCACTGTAATCTGTATTCTGAAGCAAACTGTGTGAAAACTTTGGACATCTCTTATCAGCCATCAACTCTTACTTGGCTATTTTCTAAGCTAAAAAGTAAAAAAAAGTACCCCTGCCCATATGGGCCAGTCATGTCCGACTCTAGGGTTGCGTGCTCATTTCGCTCAAGAGGCCGGGAGCCGGCGCCGTCCGAAGACACTTCCAGGTCATGTGGCCAGCGTGATGAAGCTGCTCTGGCGAGCCAGCACCAGCGCAGCACACGGAAACACTGTTTACCTTCCCGCTATAAAGCGGTACCTAGTTATCCACTTGCACTTAAGAGTGCTTTCGAACTGCTAGGTGGGCAGGAGCTGGGACCGAGCAACGGGAGCTCACCCCGCCGCGGGGATTCGAACCGCCGACCTTACGATCAGCAAGTCCTAGGCACTGAGGTTTTACCCACAGCACCACCCACGTCCCTAAGCTAAAAAGTAGTAAATGCTTAAACCTTTTCTCACAGGGGAGTTGCCCCATCCCTCAGATTACAGTGATAGCTCTGTCTGATCAAAAATGACATTGAGGAACATGGGCAGGGATGGCTCTGGCAGCTCGTCAGGAGTGGGGAGCTTAATGCAAACCAGGAGTAAAGTCAGGCACTCAAGTGGTAAAGCCCAAGAGCATTCATGTAAAGTCCCACATTCACATTTAGTTTGGTATTTGAAATGTTCCTGTGCTGTCTTTTTTCCTTTTGCACCTCACCAAATCTGCTTGTTTTCCCAGTTATGTTGCGCCAGTGCCTTTTGATATCACAGCTATTAATAATGCCTTTACTTCCTGGCATATCATTATTTTAAGGATTAATTTCCTGTGCCCCCGGTTTTAACAAAATAAGGATGATGAAGAAGAAAGCATCCGCAATTATACAATATGGCCATTATGTAATAACAAGTAAATGGAAAAACTACAAAAGAAGCAGCTACATAAAGACTTAAAATTAATGCCAGAGATGAATGAGGAGGGTGAGCAAGCTGAACCCAGAGAATACAGAGGAGGTGTGTCATTTAATTTTTCTCCCCTTCAAAACTGTAAGAGATGTGACTGGTTCCCAGAAGCTTGGGTGGGGTTTTGTAATTTCCCCAGGGACCAATTTTATGGGAATTCCAGCCTTACTCATGGCAACAGGAAGCCATAGAAGGGCAGCTCAATCTCAGAAGCAGTGCTTTGAGAACTGGAGTTGAATGAAGAAGGCAAGAAGTGGGGCATTCCAACACAAATGAAGAAGCAATATGACTTAGGGCTTAGTGCTAACTGAGAGGTTTGCTTGGTGTCAGCCCTTTAGTCTGACATTTACATTGTTGCAACCTTGTGACCTTGCAAATTAGCATAATTTTCTCCCCCTTCACATCATGTATAAGGACTCTTGCTTGCTGAGCCAATTGCAGATGTGTTCACTCCTGCAGTCAAAAGTGGTGGAGTCCAGGCACAGGCTGTATAAATAAACAAGGCCCTCAACAACAATAACAGAAAGCTCACATTGGAATCGATATAGTGAAATTCAGCTTTAAAAACAAATTTGGCTCACCTCCAGTAAATTCCTCTTAGAATTATTTTTGGGTGGCATTGGACCCCCACACGCCTTGCAAAGATAAATTCTTTAAGCTCACTATTATGTTGGAAAGGCTGTGGAGAATGTGGTTCCTATATTCATGTTTAGTGGGAGTGTACCATGGTCCACGCTTTTGGGGAAAAGTTTTTAATCTGACCTCAAAAATCACAAAATAATCTATCCCTCCTAGTTTGGCACTTGCCTTGTTATCATTAGATTTAACCCTAAATTCTACCCTTAAATCTAAATAATTAATTGTCATCCTGTTCACAGCAGCTAGACTAGTTATTGCCCAATGATGGAAGGAAACTTCTAATCTTGGGTTACATACGCTTCAGGTTACAGACGCTTCAGGTTACAGACTCGGCTAACCCAGAAATAGTACCTCAGGTTAAGACCTTTGCTTCATGATGAGAACAGAAATTGTGCTCCGGCGGCGCAGCGGCAGCAGGAGGCCCCATTAGCTAAAGTGGTGCTTCAGATTAAGAACAGTTTCAGGTTAAGAACGGACCTCCGGAACGAATTAAGTACTTAACCCAAGGTACCATTGTATAGCAATAGAGACTTGAGTTAATAACATCTGGAGTATTGCTCTATCAGAACGCCTCACATACCATCGATGACTAATCAAAGGCATCTCCAAAAAAGATACCTTTGACACAATCTGGTTTCCCTTTTTCTCTTTTATTGAAGAAGAACAGGGTATTTTAATGCCACCATCATCACAGAGGTGTCAGTAGAGAGGATATATTGATTGAAAATGTATTGTATTGTAACTGTAGAATAAATGTTTTAAAAAAGGAAAGAAAAAACGGGGGAGTGGAAGCCCACAATACTGACAACCAAAATAAAACAGCATAAAAACAGTTCAGGCTTCTAAGTGACTGCAGTGCAATACAATCCATTATCTATCTGCGTGTTGATGTGTGCTCAAATCAATTTGCAGCTTTGGTTTGAGGAAAATAAGTAGTAAAATAATGGATTTTAAAGGCCTCTCAGAATCCTCTACCCTGTTTGTAGGCAGAGAAACTGGTTGAGGGGGAGCAGGTGGTCAGAGGCGGGGATGGGGAGCAAAAGCCACAATTTTTTGAGTGGGAGGAAAATTCTAAAATAATTTCTCTGGAATGGGGATTTGCTGTTAGCAATGGTAGCAGCATAGCTTCTTTCTCCCCACCCCCAAGGCCAACTATCTTTATAGCCTTTCTTCATCCTCTACAATGCACTGGGCCTTGCATTATTCTGAGGCATTTGAGTGGGTGCAGATCCTCCAAGTGTCCCTATTTTCCAGGGATGTCCCTGATTTAGAGAAGCCATCCCAGCTTCTGATTTGATCATGGAATGTCCAACTTTTCCTTAGGACGTCCCTATTTTCCTTGGAGAAATGTTGGAAGGTATGGAGTTATCCAGCCCCCAAGCCACCTGAAGGCAATCCTGTATAGGGAAGGGTTTTTTTTTTGTTTTTGTTTTTATATATGTTGGAAGCTGCCCAGATTGGCTGGGGCAACCCAGTAAGATGGGAGGGGTATAAAAAGTAAAATTATCATTGTGGAATGGGACGACCCTATTTTCGTCTGAGAAATGTTGGAGGGTATGAGGGTGGGGCGGGGGGGGGAGATTCCACAATGTGGTATTTACCCCTAAGGCATGAGGAAAAGAACATTTAAAAATCTCCTCAGAAATTTTCCTCAGAAAAATACTTTTGCACCTTCCCCATTCCCTGCCAAATATCAAAATGACAGGGTGACAGGGAGAAGTACCTGAAAGTGAAGTTGTGGAGAAGATTCCTAGGGAAGGAGGTGGTTCCTGAGAGATTATTTATTTATATATCACCTTTATAACCCCACCTTTCCTCCAAGGGGGTCAAGGTGGCAAAGAGAGTTCTCTCCCTCCCATGTTAATCCGTACAACTGCCCTGTGAGGCAGATTAGGTCACCAATAGAGCTTCATGGTTCTGTGGGAATTTGAACCCTGGTCTCCCATGCTCTGGGGTCCAACACTCTAACCACAACACCCCACTAGCTTAATATGGTATCTGCCTATTTAGTGCTGGATAAAACTAGCACTTTGACCTGAGCCCAGAATGAAATCAGCAACTATAATAGTGGGTTTTATTTTTATTGATACTTTTAATATAGAGAATACCAACTGAAAAACAGAAAACCATAACAAGGCTATGAAAATGAAGAGGAGGGGAGAGGTTTACAGAACAATGTAATCCTATTTAAGAAGAAAGAGTTACAGGGGAAAATACTGTCCGTAACTTTTTCATTCCAGTACAGTGCTGAATAATGAAGGCCCACCTCTCAATAAATCTGCCTTGCTGGTTATTGCTTGAAGCTTTCCTTTTGTATGTTGCCATTAATGCTATCTCCCATATTTCTCTCAGTCAGTCTGTTATGACTGGAGAGGTTTTATTTTTCAGTGGACTTTTCCATACAAAGTTCAGCAATGGTCCACAAGCTTGCTACCAGTAGGAGGTCAACATTGCTAACTACTGACTATAACAAGGAGAGAAGTATTGTTCTAGGGTTCCCAGATAGGAAGTATGGGGTACTGTGGCCCAATTACTGCTACTTTTTCTGAAGTTCCAGCAGATTTTTATTTATTGCATTTATCTCTCAACTTTTTCTCCAAGGAGATTGGGGTGGCATGCATGGTTCTCCCTGCAACAACCCTGTGAGGTAGGTTAGGCTGAGAGGAGGCGAGTGACCCAAAGTCACCCAGTGAGCCTCATGGCTGAGTGGGAATCTCCCAGGCCGTAGTCTAACCACTACACCATAGTAGCTTATTGTGTAATCATCAGGTTGAGCATTGCTTTCCTTTTGGGTGAAGACAGATACAAGTGACATGCCAGAGGGTATCCTCAACACTGGCACCCTGACTTTGGAATAACATTTCCCCAAGGCTTGGTGGGCACTAATTATCTTTGAAGGAGGCGGTGGTAAAACCACTGCTTAAGAAACCTTCCCTATATTCAGAAAACCCAACTAACTACTGGTGAGTTGCTAATCTCCCTTTCCTGAGCAAGGTTCTGGAGTGAGTGGTCGCAGACTAGGCACTTTTGGATCTATTTCAGTCGGGATTTAGGCCTGGTTTTGGCACAGAAACTGCTTTGGTCGCCCTGTATGATGACCTCTGTTGAGAGCGAGACAAGGGAAACATGTCCCTGTTTATTCTTCTTAACCCCTCAGCAGTTTTTGATACCACCAACCATGGTTTCCTTCTGGAGCGATGCTCCAAACTAGGGTTGGGTGGCACCACTTTGCGGTGGTTCTAGTCCTACTTGAATGGTCATTCCCAGAGGGTGTCACTTGGGGAATGCTTTTCAGCCCCATGGAATCTTCAACGTGGAGTTCCTTAGGGCTCAGTCCTATCCCCCATGTTGTTTAACATCTATATGAAACCCCTGAGTGGGCTTATCCGGAGGTTTGGAGTACGTTGTCAGCAGTATGCTGATGACACTCAACTGTATTTCTCCTTCACATCTGCAGATGAGGCAGTAGAAGTGCTGGACCAGTGTCTTGCCTCGGTAATGGACTGGACAAACTGAAACTCAATCCAGATAAGACTGAGGCACTGTTAGAGGGTGGTTCCCTAGACCAGATGGGTGGGAGGTCACCTGCTCTTGATGGGGTTACATTACCTCTGAAGGAGCAGGCTCATAGCTTAGGGGCCCTCCTGGATCCTTTGCTGTCGCTCGAGGCTCAGGTGGCCTCAGTAGCCCAGAGTGCCTTCCATCAGTTTCGGCTGGTGGCCCAGCTATGCCCCAATCTGGGCAGGGATAGCCTAACTAGTGTTGTCTATGCTCTGGTAACCTCAAGGTTAGATTACTGCAACACGTTATGCGTAGGGCTGCCTCTGAAGATGTTTCAGAAACTTCAGCTAGCGCAGAATTCAGCTGCCAAGTTGCTCACCAGAGCAAGATGGTTTGAACATATTACCCCAATCCTGGTCCAATTGCACTGGCTACCAATTAGTTTCCGGGCCCAATTCAAAGTGCTGGTTTTGACCTATAAAGCCTTAAATAGCTCAGGGCCACAATACAGTGGTACCTCAGGTTACATATGCTTCAGGTTACATACGCTTCAGGTTACAGACTCCGCTAACCCAGAAATAGTGCTTCAGGTTAAGAACTTTGCTTCAGGATGAGAACAGAAATCGTGCTCCGGCGGCAGCAGGAGGCCCCATTAGCTAAAGTGGTGCTTCAGGTTAAGAAGAGTTTCAGGTTAAGAACGGACCTCTGGAACAAATTAAGTACTTAACCTGAGGTACCACTGTACCTCAAGGCCCTCCTCCATGTGCCTCCTCTTTGTGCGTCTGGAGGGTGGCAAAACAAGAACAGGCCTTCTCTGTAGTGGCTTCCCATCTGTGGAATGATCTCCCTAGGGAAATTCACCTGGCACCTTCATTAGGGGCAAGGCAAAAGCATTCCTTTTTAAACAGGCCTTTGGTTGATATGATTGACATCCTATGTCCTTTTAAAATGTGGCTCTTTTGGGGGGGGTCTTATTGGGTTCATAGAATCATAGAGTTGGAATAGACCACAAGGGCCATCGAGTCCAATATTTTTATTTTGATTATATATGTTGATCTTTTCTGTGAGCCGCCCTGAGACCTCCGGGTATAGGGCAGTATATAAATTCAATAAATAATAATAATAATAATAATGTTATTATTATCAGTTTTCCGGAGTTTCTAGTCTGCCCCTACTGGCACTGCGCTGGGACAGATGGACGATGTACTGCATCATAATTTCCTTGTTTTGATTTACTGTGATGTGTTTTGTTGGATTATGTTTTATTTAAAACAATGTTATTCCCCACCCTGAGATCACCTGCAATGGTAGGGTAGGGCAGGAACTGCATAAATAAAAAACAAAAGCCACACACTTAACAACACAACCTTCAGGATATTTTTCCTCCCTGGATCTGTTATGACACACGAGGCTTAGAGCCAGAGGTCATGGATTAGATATTGGATCTGTACCAGGGGACTAGCTATGTTAGTGCATTTTGTAATTTTATAAGCTATATAACTTTGTTGCTTGGTGTAATCTTTTTACATGGTATTTTATGTACGGTGCCTTTGCTGTTATTTTTATTGATTATAGTCTAGTAATTATTTATGTTGAGAGTGAATTTCTATTTAATTGTTATTTGGTGGCATTCTGAGTTAATTTTATTGGATTGTTGAATATCAATTTATTTGACATAGATTTATTTTAAAGTCATATTTTCTATTATGACTTATTTGCATTGGGTCTGATAGTTATAGAATTTGTGAGCTTTGTTGTACCTGTTGTTTCTGTGGCTCGTAAACTGGCCTGTGTATAGCAATATAGAAAGGCAACATGCAAATTAAAAATGAAATGAAATGAAGAAGCACTTTGGTTAGGTGCCGAGGGCATCTGTAACATTTTGTTTTAGGTCCCACTTGCATCTACGCACCCTTTTTAAGACTCCAAGAAGCATCATGTGCCAATGACATTTCCCCACCCCACACCTGGGGGGGAAATATGTAGATAATCCTTTGAAAATAAATGATACTGCCAGACACAGCCTTTGACGTATAACGAGGGACTATAAGACTTTGGTCAGGAAGCTGAAGGGCTTTGGGGCACAGGTGTTTTTTTCATTACTCCTTCCTGTTGAAGGTTGTGGCCCAGGAAGGGAGAGGAGAACATTGGAAGTAAACCACTGGCTGCACAGATGGTGTTATTAGGAACGGTTTGACTTCTTGGACCATGGTCTCCACTTCCTTGAGGAAGGACTTTTGGCAAGAGATGGGTTGCACCTCACAGTGACTGGAAGAATGTGTTTGCCAAGAGTCTTGCAAACCTGACCAGGAGAACTTTAAATTAAATCTTGAGGAAGCAGGAGACAATATTACAGATCACAAAGGAACAACTGGTACTAGGGATAATAACTTCACTGATGCACAGGAGACTGAGGTAGTGCTACAGAAACCTGCTAAAGCGCCTTAAACTGTAAGAAAGAAGCAGCTGGATGGAATGATTCGTGGTTTAAGTTTTCTCAATACTAATGCACAGAGTATGGGAAACAAGCAAGACAAATTCTAGCTCTTAATAAAGGTAAAGGGTAAAGGGACCCCTGACAATTAAGTCCAGTCGCAAACGACTCTGGGGTTGCAGCGCTCATCTTGCTTTACAGGCCGAGGGAGCCAGCGTTTGTCCTCTTCTGCAGACAGTTTTTCCAGGTCATGTGGCTAGCATGACTAAGCCGCTTCTGGTGAAACAAGAGCAGCACACGGAAATGTCGTTTACCTTCCTGCCTAGCTCTTAATACAAGATGGCAAATATTACTTAATAGGCATTAGTGAAACCTGCTGGGATGAGACCTATGACTAGCATATAGAAACTGAGGGGTATAAAATATTTGAAAGAATAGACTAAACAGGAGAGGAGTAGTAGCAGTATAAGTAAAGGAGGTGTACACTTGTGAAGAGCTCCAGTATCTGGAAAAAGGAAGGTAGATTGAGAGTACATGGGTAGAAATTGTAGGAGAGGAAAACAACTGTGAACTTACTGTGGGTGTCTGCTATAGACCTCCAGAGGCTAGGATTCATAGAATCATAGAATCATAGAGTTGGAAGAGACCACAAGGGCCATCGAGTCCAACCCCCTGCCAAGCAGGAAACACCATCAGAGCACTCCTGACATATGGTTGTCAAGCCTCTGCTTAAAGACCTCCAAAGTAGGAGACTCCACCACACTCCTTGGCAGCAAATTCCACCGTCGAACAGCTCTTACTGTCAGGAAGTTCTTCCTAATGTTTAGGTGGAATCTTCTTTCTTGTAGTTTGAATCCATTGCTCCGTGTCCGCTTCTCTGGAGCAGCAGAAAACAACCTTTCTCCCTCCTCTATGTGACATCCTTTTATATATTTGAACATGGCTATCATATCACCCCTTAACCTCCTCTTCTCCAGGCTAAACATGCCCAGCTCCCTTAGCCGTTCCTCATAAGGCATCGCTTCCAGGCCTTTGACCATTTTGGTTGCCCTCCTCTGGACACGTTCCAGTTTGTCAGTGTCCTTCTTGAATTGTGGTGCCCAGAACTGGACACAGTACTCCAGGTGAGGTCTGGAGTTTCAAGTTACAAGTTACAAGAAGTTTCAAGGTGAGGTCTGGAGTTTCAAGTTACAAGAAAAAAGATTGTGACTAACACCAGGAAGAACTTTCTGACAGTAAGAGCTGTTCGACAGTGGAACAGATTCCCTCAGAAGGTGGTAGACTCTCCTTGATTGGAGGTTTTTAAGCAGAGGTTGGATGGCTGTCTGTCAGGGACACTTTAGTTGAGATTCCTGCATTGTAGGGGGTTAGACTAGATGACCACCAGAGTTTGTTCCAGCTCTACAATTCTGTGATTCCATGACTCTATGAAAAACTATGTATATTGAATATCAGAAGCAACATATTATGATTTGAAAGAAATAAAAAGATTTAAAACAGGTGGGGTGAATTGAAAAACAAAAACAAAATAGTATATTAAATAAGAGGTTCAATTCACTACTACAATCTTTCTGCATATATGAATCCTCTGTTTCATATTTCATCACATAATGACAAACTATATTCAGATTATTGTAAAAGTTTTCTAGTTTTCCTGGCATTAAATTAATATATGAGTTTCTCAAAAGTAATTTATCTCAAAAGGTCCCATTCTGTAGAGAGAGCAGATAATGGTGCCAGTCTTGACTGCAGCATTGTTTATCATAATTTATTTTTTTAATAAAGGGCAATTAGGAGAGTGCTCTTTCTTCTTAACAGTTTGAAATGGAGAGAGTTACATCTATATGGAAAGCTATATTTGGAACTGCTCCAGCCCATTCTTTATTAAAAATTATATTCAAAAGTCTTTGTGCAGTAGTGTCAGATTTATCACATCCTTCTGCAGAAACTAGAAAGTGAGTCATCCTAGCAAAGGCAGAAGATGGGGAGGAAGAGGGCCAATCACTATATTTTGTAGGTGAGTTGTGTGAGTACCTAATTCCACTTTTAAAACATTAAAGCTACAGTCCTATTCCCACTGACCCAGGAGTAATTCTCATTGAATTCAGTGGAAATTACTTCTGAGTAGACAATGAAAATCTAACTGGCAACACACTTATATTCCTAAAATGTGCTTGATTTTGTTAAATTAAAAAAAGCAAAACACATGCTAAAAATGCTAGCAGTGCACAATAAATAAATAAAGAAGCAAACTAGTCTGGCAAAGCCTGGGTGGGGAAAAAGTGGTTTTTAGTATGTGATGAAATCCCAATCAGGCAGGTTAATGGGATTCCAGGCAGGGAGTGGGCCATTCCCATAGAACCATAAAAGTGACCATTCCCATAGAACCATAAAAGTGTAGAGGTGGAAGGGACCATAAGTGTCATCTTGTCCAACCCCCAGAAATTCAGGGATTTATGGACCAATGTAGGGCTCAAATATTCTTATACAGTGGTACCTTGGTTTACAACCATAATCTATTCTGGAGGTCCGGTTATAAACCAAAACAGGTTGTAACACAAGGCATGCTTTCGCCAGTCTATTGTCCCACCCTGCCTGAAGTCGTCAACTATTGTCCCTCTGCCTAAAAAATCCACAATCAGTAGTTTGAATGACTATAGACCAGTTGCACTGACTCCAATCATCATGAAGTGTTTTGAGAAACTGGTGCGCCGTCACATTATTTCCTGTCTTCCATCAACTTTTGACAACTACCAGTTTGCATACAGAGCAAATAGATCCACAGAAGACGCCATCAATACCACTCTCCATGCTGCTCTGTCCCATCTGGAGCAGCCGGGGAGTTATGTGAGGCTGCTGTTTGTGGATTTTAGCTCTGCTTTTAACACTATCCTCCCCCATAGACTGGTGTCCAAGCTAGAGGCGATTGGACTCTCCAACTCCACCTGTCTCTGGGTTTTGGATTTTTTGTCAGAACGTTCCCAGAGGGTTAGAGTAGGGTCACACATGTCCACAGCCCTTAGCCTTAACACCGGCTCACCACAGGGTTGTGTGTTGAGTCCCCTGCTCTACACTCTCTATACGTATGACTGTACAGCCATCTATTCCAGCAACAAAATCATCAAGTTTGCTGATGACACTATGGTGGTAGGGCTCATTTCAGGAGGGGATGAGTCCGCCTATCGGGACGAGGTGGAGCGGCTCTGTGTTTGGTGTGGAGAGAACAATCTGGCTCTTAATACGGCTAAGACCAAGGAATTGGTGGTGGATTACAGGAAAAAAAAGGCGGACATTCAGCCCTTGTATATCAACGGGGAACGGGTGGAGAGGGTGGCGGAATTCAGGTTTTTGGGAGTAGCTATCGATCAGGGCATGACTTGGAGCGCACATACCACTGCTCTGGTGAAGAAGGCCCAGCAGAGAATTTATTTCCTCAGACTTTTAAAGAAGAACAATCTGAGTGAGAGACTGCTGGTGTCCTTCTACCGAGGCTCCATAGAGAGCATTCTTACATACTGTATTTGTGCTTGGTTCTCCAGTTGTACAGCTAGGGAGAGGAAGGTGCTCCAGAAGGTCATAACCACAGCCCAAAGGATTATTGGTCATCCTCTCCCATCTTTGGAAGAACTGTACGGTTCCCGTTGTCTTAGGAAAGCAAATAACATCCTGCAGGATTCATCTCACCCGGGACACGGTCTGTTTGCACTACTGCCTTCTGGCAGGAGATATAGAAACATCAAGTCAAAGACAAATAGACTGAAAAACAGTTTCTATCCAAGAGCTGTGGCCTTTTTGAATGCTGTAACTCGATAGTGTGACCTGGGAGTTTGATGGGTGTGGTGTGGGTGTGGCTGGAATGTGGTTTGTTTGGTTGTTGTTGTTGTTTCGCTTTTGTTGTTTTAAGGGATGGCATCCAATTTCGTTGCACTTTGTGCAATGTTGCACTTGTGTAATGACAATAAAGAATCTATTCTATTCTATTCTATTATAAACCAAAACAGGTTGTAACACAAGGCATGCTTTCGCCAATGGGGCCTCCCCCCCCTCCCCCAAAATGGTTGTAATTCCCCAAAAATGGGTTGGAATTAAAAAAAGGGACATGCACTTCTAGGTAAGACGTAGTTCTAATCCAAAACAGTTGTAATCCAAAGCAGTTGCAAACCAAGGTACCATTGTATATCTGAATTATCAGATGACTGAATCATCTTTGTTGCCACACTCTTATGGCCCTTCCCATCTAAATGGTTTATTATCAGTGTTGATGTGGCCCCCTCTGTGAATGAGGTAAGAAGAAGAAGAAGTGGTGAAGGGAATGCCTGCGTAAACAGGTGCGTCTTCAAAAGCTGGCAGAATGTCCCCCTTTACTCTAAATAAGTGTGTGTATATACAAAAAACAACAACCGCACTGTAGGACTAAATACATTCGTGACATCCCCCCCCCCTCCAAATTTGCATGCCTGAAAGCATCAGTGAACTTTGCCCCATTAAGAGACTCCTTACATTCCAGCATCCATATTCAAACCTGAGATGTTTGATCTACAGTGGTACCTCGGGTTACATACACTTCAGGTTACAGATGCTTCAGGTTACAGACTCCGCTAACCCAGAAATATTACCTTGCCTTCAGAACTTTGCTTCAGGATGAGATCAGAAATTGCGCAGCAGTGGCGCGGCGGCGGCAGCGGGAGGCCCCATTAGCTAAAGTGGTGCTTCAGGTTAAGAACAGTTTCAGGTTAAGAACGGACCTCAGCAATGAATTAAGTTCTTAACCCGAGGTACCACTGTATTGGTATCATGAACATACTTGAGCAGTTTTGAGTTGGTGCATACATGTATACAAGAAACCAGATTGTGCAGTTTCTCTCCAAGGTGATTTATGGGATTCCCTTGCAGGAAAACTGTCTGCCTGCTTGTCTCTGAGCCTCATGGAATGGGAACATAGCAGCTTCTTCCCTCTGAACTATCACCTTGTCCAAGACTAGTTGGAACAGCCTGGATTTTTGTAAACAACCTCTGGCAGTCCTTTCCCCCACTTCTTCCCAAAAGCTTGGAAGAGGCTTCAGAGCTCAGTAGGCAAAACAAGCTGGAAAAGCCAATACATGCTTATAAATAGAAGGACCACAAGCACATAAGCTTTGTCTCAGTTTCTGTTTTTCTTCTGCAAGTTTCAACACCAATGTAATCCAAGCATCATGGCCTGACTGGCACCTCATTCCTCAGTTTAGCTCACTTTCAAAACCCAGGTGTTTTTGGAGATTCAGGCAAATGACCAATAAAACTGCCCTTGCTGAGTTTTCTTCTTACTCCATTTCTTCCTCCTTATGTATATCTGCTGTGATGGGCCCATGTCCTATAACAGCTTTCTTTCCACCATGGGACCCCAGATGTTCGTTTATTTACAAGGTAGCTTACAATTTGTTTGCGATACAGCCGCTTTGAATCCATTGAGTTCCATCACTCATTTCCTTTAAGTCACAGATTCATTTGCAACTATCTCCACTGCTCAGAGATTTACTTGCTATATTTCAAGATTCCAAATTCCTGCAAACTAGTAAGAATTGAGGAGGAGCCATAGGAAAGTTAATAATTGGAGGCAAGGAGGAGTTGCATTTAGTTTCCATCCTAGCCTCCAGCCTCATGGCTTGAATGCATGTCAAAATAGCCTGTTGAAAGAGTCCCACGGATATTCTGCATTGCCTCTGCCTTCCTCTGTCCCACTTCTACAGTGGCTGCACTGTGGCATCATTTACTTATTTTGCTGGAATACAACTCTCAGCATCCATGTTGGTGGAGCTGTCTGGGGATGATGGGAGTTGTCATCCAACATCTGGAGTGCTGAAGAAGACCCAGCACACCTGTCCTATTCAATAATACCAGCTATTCATAGAAGGGTGGTCATAATGCTCATTCATCACTTAATGCTTGCACAGTGCAGCAGTTGCAGGCTCAGGTTGCATGGGTGATTCCTGGATTTTATCTGGGAAGTGGGTTACCTGATGTGGTATCTACATAAGACTGAATGAGAGGGCAGGACATGCCAGCCAGGTGGATGAGCAGGTAAAGGGTAGTCTTGTTCACTGCTGCACATAGGGGAGTGATTGGACAAAATAATCAACCAGCTAGGCTGAGAGATGCAAACTAGGAAGTCCTCAGTTGAACCCCTCCCCAGCCTTTGAGCGTGCCAAACAGGTCATGTACTATTTATTCGTAAAGGTGAATGAATTGCCTCTCAGTCTGGACAATAATAGTAGCAACAGTAATAACAATGGTTATTATTACATAGTAGGCAGCACCACCTCTATTTCTGCTTGTCATCTGAGTCAAGTAAGGTCATTGTGCAGGTGGTGATGGACTGGCTCTTACAGGTCGTGGGTGAGCTGAGGGCCAGTGAATTGCAACTGAATTCCAACAAGATGGAGGTACAATGTGTGAGTGTCTCTTGTGTCCAGGTGTTGGGTGGACAGGCTGTTCTAGATGGGGTTGCACTCCCCTTGAAAGCACAGGTGTGTAGCCTGGGAGCACTCCTTGATCCAGCCTTGTTACTAGAAGCCCAGGTAGCTCTGGTGGCATGGAATGCTTTTTCCTAGCCTAAGCTGGTATGCCAGCTGTCACTGTTCCTAGTCAGAGATAGCCTGGCCATGGTGACACATGTTCTGGCAGCCTCTTATTACTACTGCATTGTGCTTTAGAATGGGCTGCTCTCGAAAGCAGTCCAAAATGAAACTGTGGGGGTATTCACAGAGACAGTTGCAAAGAATCATATAACTCTAATCCTCATAAAGTGCCACTCATTGCCAGGTGACTTCTGGTTTGAATTCCTCCCGTTGACTTACAAAGTCCTAAGTGGCTAGGGGCCCAGGTATCTGAAGAAGCCAAAGATAGAAAGTCCTCCCCTTTCCATAGTATCCTCGCAACAACCCTGTGAGGTAGGTTAGGCCGAGGTCACCTCCAGGCTGTCAACAGTTTGTGGGAGGGATTCCACAGCATGCCCAAAATTTAGGTTTGTACAGTTAAAGTGGAACTATAAAGTACTCCATTGCTCTGGCACGATAAATCTGCTTTTTTAAAAAAGACTTTGTGGTGATGGGGAAATGCACTACAAAGTGTGGAATAAATGACCGCATAAATGCAAAGGCATAACCACTGCATAAGCAAATCAGGATGGATTCGGGATGAATCGTTCTTATTATATTATTATTGCTACAATTAATTTAATACATTTATAACAAGACTAAAACCCTAACAAGTGGGCACATGCGGTAAAGACCCATTTATCCCACTGGGAAAGACTGTTGGAACAATAATATCTTTAGCTGTTTCCAGAAAGAACAGATAGTGAGTGCTTGCCTGTATTGTGACAGGAACACTATTCCACTGCACAGGGGCAACCGCTAGCAAAAGCTCTGCCCTGCATTACTGTGAAGTGAACTTCTGAGGACTTTGGAACTTGCAGAAGAAACTCTCCTGCAGGCTACAGGGATCTACTGGGTGAATAAGGAATAAGGAGGTCTCTCAGGAAACCTGGTCCTGGGCTGTATTGAGACTTGCATGTTGACACCAACACCTTGAACTTAGCCAGGTAGCCAGTTGGCAGCCAGCACAAATCCTCCAAGCAAATTGTTGTATGCTGAATGAGAAGGAGCTGTGGGGAAAATATAAATGCTAGATAGAAAGCCAGCTTGCATTTAAAGGCGTGCCTCTCAAATCCACACTTTCCAAAACAATATGTGAACAGAAACACACTCATCCTTTTGAAATTCGCACTTCTCTGATTTTTGCAGCATGGCTCCCCAGCCAAGAAATGTCGGCAAAAATTATTATATATTATTATCTATTGAATTTGTACAGGTCTCAGGGCAGTTACAACATAAAATCACAATACAAAAACACAAAATGCATAATAAAAACAAAAACAACCCAATAGCACCCCCTCAAAAAATGCATTTACAGGGGTAAAGTGTTTGCAAAGATTATATATTAGTGAAAATGACATTCAAAAATGCATAATATCAGGAAAATAGAGCCAGTGTGGTGTAGTGGTTAGAGTGTCAAACCAATACCTTGGAGACCAGGGTTCAAAGCCCTACTCAGGTGTGATCCTGCGGTAAGTCACCACCTCTCAGCCTCACCAACCTCACAGGGTTGTTGTGGAGATTAAATGAGGAGAGGGAGAAGCATAACTCCTCAGAGAAAAAGATGGGATATAAATGCAGTAAGCAAATAATAAATAAATGCAAGTATATGTTATTGATTATGAGATACATCAAATAAATTATGGAAAGAGTGCTTTATAACAGGTAACAAAAAGGGTACATCTTTTGGATAAGCTTTTGTCTAGCAAGATTATTGTTATTGCTCTTTTGTTGTTTTCTCTTATGAGTAATGATCTTATAAATGTTGTGGTATAATTATGAATGCTGTTATTATAAGAATAATAAATAAATGAAAACAGAATAAAGTGCCAGGAAGGAGGCAGTCAGGAGAAACCAGGCTGAATGTTTACTGCCATATAACCTTCCCGCAAACAAGTTGGAACGTATATCCTCAGTAAAGACTGCACACCATCTGACCTCCATGTCAGCTTTGTGTAGGCAAATCGGGATGAATGCTTATTAAACACATCAATTGGAGGAGCCCTGAGAAAAGGTCACTTGTGAGCTTTATGGCAAAGCAAGGATTTAAACTTGTCTCGCCAACAATACTCTAGCCACTATGCAAAACTGCCACCGTCCTCCTGCTTCGTCTTTTTTTCTGTTTCGCCACTTGCTGCTGCTACTTGTTCAAACTTTGGAAGCAAAACTCAGGGCAAAGTAGTCTGGCATATAGAAATGTGTGGGTAGGTGGGTGCGTCGAGAAATCTTGCCCAGACCTAAGCAACAGGAAGCAGCAGTACTCCCCGGCAGCCGAGGAAAAGTGACAGAGGTGGTTGGGGGGTCTCTCCCCCCCCCCACTCCTCTCTCTTTCTGACGTCTCTCTTTCCTCCTTTTCTTTCGCTATAAAGAATTCCAGGCTTGCATTAAGCATCCCAGCAAAAGCAATTCGTCTGGGAGGAGCTGGAGAGAGAGAGAGAGAGAGAGAGAGAGAGAGAGAGAGAGAGAGAGAATAATACCTACACTCTGATCTGTCCAGGACAAGCCCCAGACCTCTGAGAGGCAGCAGCAGAGCTGGTCGCTTCTTCCCAGCTTTGTGCCCCTCCGCCCCATCACAACATTAGATCCTCGTGAGTTCTTGGGAACTTAAAGCGGTTCTTTTTTCCCTTTTCTCTCAAGCATCCTCACCATCCCTTGGAAAGCCTGATCAAGTTTGGAAGCTTCAAACTTCGGTCCCCGCACAGCGGGAGCTGCAGCAGCAGCACCTGTGCCTCCCGGGCTCACCAGGGAGAGCTCGGGTGAAGCTGCGAAGAAGCCCCCTCAAGCCGAGAGAGAGCTGCTTACTTTCTACCAGAAATAACTGCAGCCCAGTGGAAGACTGCAAGAGAGAGACTTCTGTTGGGGTGTCTGCAAACTTTTGTTGGAGTGACTTGCTGATTATTTCCCCCATCGTTAACCACTTTTAGGGGACTGCTCTTCCTTTATGAAACTGAGCCACCCCAGAAAAAAAGACCTTCTAGATCAAAAAAGGATTTTTCTTTCTTTTTTTAAACGACAGATTAAGATTTGCATCACCAGGAAAAAGCAAAGAGAGATAAACTTTTTTCACCCCAGCAGTGAGCGGAGCAACAAGTGAGAACAGCGCTGGACGTCTCCTCCAGCCCAGACAGCTAGCTTGCTAGCAACTCAGCTTGTTTGCTGCTCAAGCGGGCATCCTTTGGCAGTACTCGTCGTCGTCCTCCTCCTCCTCTTGGCACCTTTCAGAAGAATCCGCTTCAACTGCAACTGAAAATGTTGCCAGACCTCAGGATTTCCCTACTGCTGTCCCTTCTGCATGGACTGCTGTTGCTTCAAGGTAAGAGCGGCTTCTCTGTGCAGACTGATGCATTTTCCAAGTGACTCAATCTGGTTTCATTTCAGTTCTTCTTTTTTAAAACAGGCAAGATCAACTTTCTGGGTTACCTGGCTTTCCCTCTCACTCTCTCCACCTTCCAGGGGCACCTTTGCAAAAAGGCTCCTTGCTTTTATTTCTTCTTCCATCCACCTGATTGGCTGAGAGTTACTTTTTGCAAGGCACGGCACACTTTGACAGCCACCCTTGACAAACGAGGGGTTTCCAAAGCCAGCCAGGCCACCTTGTTCTGGTGTGAACTGAGGACGAGGTGGATTTGGGTTGAAAGAGCCCTTAGGTGGGATTGGCACTTTGCAAAATCCCATCAGCCACTTTCATGTTGATCTTGGTCAGCGCTCCTTTAAAAATGTGGCCTTTGTTTTCAGCTCCTGGGTTCTTGGGCCTGGCTTCAAGGCATTCCCACTGGGCCAAAACATACACTGTCAGGGAGATTACTGGATAAAAGGAGTGAACAAATATCCCGTGTATTTGTCCTCACCCCGTCCCCGTCCCCTCTCCCCTAGCCTCTGCTTCTTTTGCTTTCTTTCTCTGCCATGAATGCAAACATTTTGAGGTTGCTTCACATATGCATGAATATGACTCGGTGGCAGGGCACATGTGGTACATAGCTGTCAACTTTCCCCTTTTCTCGCAAGGAATCCTATTCGGAATAAGGGAATTTCTCTTAAAAAAAGGGAAACATTGACAGCTATGATGTGGTACATGCAGAACATCCTGAGTTTAATTCCTTGCATCTCCAGTAATGGGAGACACCTACCTGTGCAAGGAAAGCTGCTGCCAATCAGAATATGCAATGCTCTGATTTAAATGGACCAGTGTGCTGATTCAGCAAAAGGCCGGTGTCATATGCTGAAATATGCCCTGTGGGAGAATTTATCCTCAGTGGGGTAGTGCAGGCTTTGCATACAGAAAGCCCCAAGTTCAATTCCCAGCACTGCGCTGGACGGACCAATAAGCTGACTTGGTATAAGGCAGCTTTCTCTCTTCCTAAAGAGACAGGACCGAAACGTAGGATATGTTGGTATCTTGTCAGTGGATAACTGAGCCCTTGTCTGTTGCATGCAACCTGCTGCTCAATGTTTTGCAAAGGACAATAAGAAACTGCTTTGTACCAAGTCAGATCATTGGTTCATCTAGCACAGTATTGCCTTCACTGACCGGCAGCTGTTATTTAGTATATTGGAGCATAGGAAGTAACCTTATACCAATTGACCATAGGTCTATTTAGCTCAGCATGGCCTTCCCAGGGTTTAGATGGGGGACTACTAGGACACCCTTAGGCACATGTAGCACCCCTCTTCTCTCCTTATCAAGGATCCCTGTTTGATCTCTCTCCCCAAATCATGCATTGACGAAATTTCTCCTGTGCCATCTCTATGTTGCACTTATTTTCTCTGCCCTGCATTGGCTTTTGAAGCAGGTCATATTAGCAGGCTGACCATAACAGGCTTGTTTGCTTGCTGTTGTTGTTGTTGGGTTTTTTTTTTATTTATAAAAACTAAATAGGATGTTTAGTTGAACTGTTTGTATTTATTAAACAGCAGCTGCAACTCTTTACATATCCAAGTGAACAAATGAGAAGGCCTTATACCAAGTCAGGCAATTTGTCCATCTAGCCCAGTTATTTGCAACTCTTGATTGGCAGCACCTGTAGTTAATACCCCCTTTTAACTAGAGGTGCTGGCCTGGGACTTCTGCATGGAAAGAAAGTGCTCTGCAATGAGGCTAGTGTCCCTGCATATGGAGGTGGGTAGGTTATATGCCAGGGAGAGGGGAGGAAAAGGAAGCACAGTGCTTAGATGCACGTGTGTCAGAAGCAAGATGTATACAAAGATATGGGGACAGAGTTAACTTCCGGAGTCTCCGATGACAGGGTTGAAACTTGAAGAATTTTGATACACACCTGTGCTTTGAAAGGGACCCCCACAGTCTCCCCAGAATGTGAATGTGGGACAGTAACCCACGGGGGCCAGAACGTCAGTGTTCATTGGGGACAGTTTGAGCATTAACCATTTGCAGTAAAAGGTGCAGTGCCTGAAGTGGATCCAGGTGACATTATAATGCTTTCTGAGGTGGCTTAGTCGTGATGCAGTCATGTGGTGGAGAAGATGTACACATGAACATATGCAGATTGCCCTTTGATTTTGCAGCCAGCCATCATACATTGTGTTTATGTGTATATAAACCCCTCTCATGCTGGTCCATGCTTTGCGGCTCTTATTCAGCATCCCAAGTGCACATGTTATGGCAATCATCTCTGCATTTGGTTTGTAATGAGAGTAATTCCATCTTTGGATGCTATACTGGTGGCACAGAAACAGCTCTGAAAATCACTCATATATCCACTTTCCAATAGAACATCTAAAGCCGTGGTTCCCAAAGTGGGAGGTGGGATTACCTAGGGGGTCACTAAGAGGCAAGGGGTGGCAGGGGGACACTGGGAGTGGGTCCTTCTAAAGTGTGATGATCTCTTATTTATGACTGACCAGGCTAGAGCTTGGAGCAAAACACCTTCCTCGCTTCAAATTTAAAGTTTTACTGCTCTTACTGCTTTCAAAGCTTTTTCCTTTGGTCATGTTTTCTTGCATTTGTCTCAAGTCACAAGACAGCCTCTTATTGGGCATTGCTATTGATTTTATTATAAATTAGTTCGGTAAGTAGTTATCTATAAATGCTTTAAGCTATAAATTTGCTTCGCATTTCTGTTTTCATTTGTAATAACGCACAAAAATATATTTCTTGAAATATCTGGCATCACTGGATCAAGTTAACCAGTTTTCTGGAATTAATTAAACTAAATAGTTTTAACTGGATTTGCAGTAAAGGTGTAATTAAATGTTACTGTTTTGAATATTGTGTTATTATCTTCTTTAGTGGGTCATGCAAACTGCAATTCTGAATAATACTTTTCGTAGGGTAAAGTAGCGGGCACTGGAGATGAGTTTATGAAACCAAGGGGGTGGTGAAATGAAGTACAAAGTTAGTCAATGGCCCATAGGCAGGATTTCACTTGTGCTGGGGGGCTTGGGGGGCAGTTTATGTCAGCCCAGGCATCCATATTTAATGCCAGAATGGAATCTGGAATATATGAAGTAAAAATGCATTCTCTAAGCTGGTGCAGAATGCATCAAATTAGGCATGGTGTGTGCCTAAAGGCTTCTAAATAGTCAAGTGTTTGTTCCCAAACAGACTTGCACCCCAAATGACTTTTCTCAAAATTAAGTACTCTTTCCAAAGCCAGATCTTGCCAGCCTCAAAATTTCAGTTTGACTTCTGAGGTGTCTGACACGGCACCTGTCTGGATGCATCCTTTATCTAGAATAATTTTCCTGCAAGTTATTCCAGCATTTGGTATTTTCAATTAAGGGGATAGATCCCCAATGCTATTTTTACTTTGGGTTAAAAAAACCTGTCCCCTGCTTCAGTACTCCCAACTTTGAACGCTGATTATATTCTTCACGCTATCTACAAAGCAAGGACCCCTTAGCTATTTCTGGAGGGGTAGTTCTGTTAGTCGAATAAGAAGAATACTTTGCAAGAGGTCAATATGAAATGAACTTACGGGAAGCTGGGGTGCTAAAAAGATATTGGCACATGGGCACACACTTGTACATGTTTTTACCAGCAATGCTTAGGCATGGAATAGGGAATGTAAGGGGTTCTATCACATATTGGGTTTAGAGCATCTTTTGGTTAATGTAGTTTCTGACAAGCAGGTATCCATGCTGATAGCAGGAGAAAGACTGAAAGGCAACTTGAGCTTCATGTTCACTCTAGGATGTGTTTATAGTGAGGCTGAGAGAAGGAGAGAATAGTTCTTTCAGAATTAGTGGCTCCAAAGTAGAAGGAGGGTGGATTGACAGAGGGCTGCTCTTGTGTAGAAGCCTTCATTGGGTATGCACTGCTGTCTAGTCGTACAGATGTGTTCATTACCTATCATAGCACAGAGCTAGGGAGTGACTGTTCCTGCTTAGGTTCTGACAGTTTCATCAAATGGTAATGATAATGGTTGCTGCACTTGTCTGAAGAGAGGGCACTGGTTGGGGGAAATCATTCAGCCTAAAGTTGAACGGTTACAGAGTTCAGTTTGGTTTCCTTTATAGACACAAGTATTTCAAAAATGCTGTTGACTTAATTGGCCAGGATTTTCCTAGATATGTTTCCAATTACAATGCTTTTTCTCTTCGCTTTGAAGCAAAGCAGAACTGGAGATGTGCACATTAATACCGGGGGCTGGCACTAGATGGCGGTTCCTGCTAGAAACATTTTCGTAGTTGCTACAGATGCTAGGTGGAAATTCAGGAAGATGCCTCCTATTGCTGCACTACTGCATTTGCACATAATGCCAAACCATCATTTAGTGCTTGTGTGCATGAGCCTCAGGCTTATGTCCTCCATCACTTCCTTCTCGGCATGGCTGCATGGAAGGTCTTGTAAGCTTTTGCTTCCAGGTTCATCTAGCTGCATTTTGAGGTTAAGTCCAAGACTGGACAACCTGTGGTTAATTTTAACAATGGTTTGTCTGAGCAAGCCACCTTTGAACTGTGATGTATTCCAGTAAACCATAAATATTAACCTCATTTCCCTGTTTGGACATCATGCAAAAGTGTTGTTAGTAGAAAACTGAGGGAAATGCTCCTCTTCATAGCTGCACCAGAGAATCAGAGCTTGAGACTTGTGCATATAACACTAACCCACAACTTGATATTATCTGCAAGTCAGGCCAGCTGTCCATCTAGCCCAGTACTGTCTATTCTGATTGACAGCAGTCTTCCATGGTAGGTCACCACCTACATGACTTTTTTATTAAAAGGGGGGGCAGAAGAAAGCTGGCAATGTCAGTTATCAGATCTGAGACCTTCTGCAAGCAAACACCCACTACCTGCATTCAGTTAGTATTCAGTAGGATGGAGTAAAGTAGTAGATGGGCATTACCTTTTGCAATTACTGTCCTCCCTCCAGTAAATTTGCATTGATGATCAGCCCTTCCCCTGTCCACTAAAGAGTCCCAACTTTTCATTAACTCCCCACTTGCCTGTGAACACCTATTAACACAACCATTATTTTCATCTTGCCCTGGAGAACCCCTTGGAACCTTAGTGTGTGAACAGGATTTTAAAAAAGAAATCTGGATGCAGTTGCTCAGTCACCAGGTACCCATTATAGGGTGACCCATTATAGGGATACAGGAGAGGACAGGTGTGCCTTTTAACACTAGAATATCACCAGGTGCTGCTTGTGAAAGGAAAGTGAGAATTTGTCAACCATTCCTTCTGCAGGATAGCAATTAAAGACCCTCCTTTGCATCCAATCTTCCTTGCACACAAAAACCTACATTTTGAGCATTGTGAGGTATCTCAATACATAATTGGATTCTGCAGTTAGGAAGAATCAGAAGTCAGGTATGCACCCTCTGCTCTGTTTCTTGGTCATACCTATAGCCCCATGAACACTGTGTAGTAGGGAGGCATATCCAGGGTTGCCAATTGTTCTAAAACTCAAGCCTGGCCTGTTTCCATGCCTTTATTAGCAACCTGATCTTCCAAAATCAGTGTGTCATGCAGTTGTCAGCCAGCTGAGTTGTTGTTAAATGTACAGGAGCTAGGGCTGGTAAAGAAGCTTGCAACCTGGGAAAAAATGGGAACAGAGTTAAGAACATAAAGTGAGCACTGTTGTATTAGGTGCCTGTTCATTTAATCAGGAATTCTCTTCCTACCATCAGTCACCTGTGTGCTTCTGAGACATTTAAAAGCAACGTGTGAGAGCAACAGACCCTGCAGTTGCTTCACAGATATGCTGCCTCTGAACTACAGGCACAATCTGTATGATCGCTAACACCCATTGTTCACTTTAACTGACATGAAGTTGCCTAACTCTATTTTTAAAATAGCAGGAAGAGCCAGGGGCAATTGGTAAATACCAGAAAATACTATGTAGCAATAACTTGAAAAGACTAGCATGAGGGAGATGCAGATCTCCCCAGTGAGTTTGCACAGCCAGAGTCCAGATGGATCTCTACTACTAAAAGAACTCACTGCAAAGTTGGTTTTTGACTGTAGTACCATTATTATTGCAGACACTGGGATTATTCCCCCATGTAAGGACCCCTCCTGCACACAGTGGCATAGCGTGGGTTGTCAGCACCCGGGGCAAGGCAAGTAATTTGCGCCCCCTAGCCCGTGGATTTGCGCCCCCTAACCCTAACCCCCAGGTGTTGCGCCCGGTGCCGCCGGCCCCCCCTGCACCCCCCACGCTACGCCACTGCCTGCACACCCACATATAGACAGGTCAGTGTCACCAGAAACTTGCAATCTACATTTTGACAGCTGGACAAAGAACAGAAAAGAAAGGTCAAGCAAAGCAACAGACGAGAAACCTGTACTAAGTCATGCTTTGAAATGAAATTTGCATCATTTACTGTCCGTGGAGACTAGCAACAAGGGATCCTTTAGACAGGGCCAGCCTATCCATGAGGCAAGGTGAGGTAACCACCTCAGGTGGCAGAATCCACAAGGGAGTGGATCCCAGTGTAAATCTATATTTCACCTTTATTTCTGGTGTCAATCTTCACTTCCCACTTCTTTCCTGCCAGGGAGGGGAGCACCATTCTGTGGTTCACGTCAGGTGCCAAAATGTCTTGAGCTGGCCCTGCCTTTAGGAATTCAATTTCTGTGGATTCCAAAACAAACTGACCTAATTTGCAACTCCTGGACAATAAACAGTTTGGAATGTAATTATTCTTCAGAGTTTTCACCTCTCCAGATTTTGCAATACGGTTGTCAGCTCAAAATACGTGCCCAAAATGCATTACAAATATGTATTTTCAAAAAGAGAACATTGAGATAAATACTATTGATGTATTTTATTTAAATACTTGTTAGATACATATGTAAACATGACTGTTCGTGTGGAGTTTAAGTAAATAGGTAAAAAAGCAGTAAAGGGATGAAATGGATTTATGACTGAACATATGTGAAGTTGACACTGTCCAAAAATAGATTGATCTGCCCATCCTTACTTGCTAACTCTGGCAAGATACCATCTTTATAGGCTTCTCTTTACCACTTGTGCATCCTCACCCTTGATTTCCTCCTTCCAGTAAACAAGCACTTAGATTTCCAGAAGTCAACTCCAATTATCCAGCAGCCTACAGGTGGTCAGATGAAGCAATAGGAGACCTTTGGAGGTGTGAGTCCCTGCCAAAGAGATCAAGCCCACTTCAAAACGCATCAGCCCCTTGTTAGAAGAGTGTGAAAATCAAGAAAGCTCTCTGTGTTTGTGTGTGTACTGTATGTGGAATCTCATTGTAGTTTTGTATACAGTGGTACCTCGGGTTACATATGCTTCAGGTTACAGACACTTCAGGTTACAGACTCCGCTAACCCAGAAATAGTACCTTGGATTAAGAACTTTGCTTCAGGATGAGAACAGAAATTGTGCTCCGGCGGCACAGCGGCAGCAGGAGGCCCCATTAGCTAAAGTGGTGCTTCAGGTTAAGAACGGACCCCCCGAACGAATTAAGTTCTTAACCCGAGGCACCACTGTACTTGAAAGGCATTCTCTCTCTCTCTCTCTCTCTCTCTCTCACACACACACACACACACACACAGAGAGAGAGAGAGAGAGAGAGAGAGAGAGAGAGAGACTACCCCAGGCAAGGATTTGGCAGCGGAGTCGTATACAGTCTTTCTTTAAATTCCCAGAACACTTCTATCTAATTATGTCACACTTTCCTGTCCCTTTAAGATTACAGTCACAATATAGGAACATTGAGATCCTGCCTTTCCTCTAAATCGGTGGTTCCCAAGTGGTGGTCTGCAGACCCTAGGGGGTCTGTGTGAGACACCCGCGGCACCATTAACATAACAAAAACTATCACAGAGATATCAAAATTTCCACAAGTAGGGGGTCCATGGCTTTGTTTTTGAAAAAACAGGGCATCTGCAGTACTTGGCTAATTGGGAACCACTGCTCTAAGGAGCTAGAGGTGGATTTGCATAGTTTCGTTTCCCTCTCCAGTTTATCCCTACAACAACCCTGTTTGGTAGGGTACGCTGAGAGACTGCTGACTAGCCCAAGGTCAACCCAGTGAGTTTCATGGCTGAGTGGGGATTTCAACCCTGGTCTCTAACGACTTAATCCAACACTCTAGCCACTATACTCCACTAGCTGTCTTCCCACTGGGAGCCACCACCACCCTGCAAACTTTCTGCCATGTTACTAGTGCTCATAAAATTGTTCCTGAATTTTAGGGTATAAAAATGTGTCAGGCTCTGCGCAACTATGTGGCAGGAGCCAATACATGTTTACTTGGAAGTAAGTTCCACTGAGCTCAACGTATATTTCCAAGTCAGTGTCTGTAGGTTTGAAATTCTGTCTGCTCAAATCTGAATGGAAGTAGGTAGAGGAAATAGCCTGTTTGAGCACTGTTGAGGTGAATAAGAGCATAGGAAGGTGACATACTGTACTGAACCGGGCCACTGGTTGGTCTAGCTTAATACTGTCTACACCAACTGGCAGCTGCTCTCCAGGGTTTCAGGTGCGAGTCTCTCCTAGCCCTACCTGGAGATGCTAGGGATTGAATCCGAGAGGCACAAGCTCTACGACTGAGCTGCCTACCTCGTGGAGAACATGCTGCCATATCCCCCTGGACATCTCAGGTTTGCCTTGGAATCATTCTTATGCTGCATGCTTGCTATTTAAAACAACACAAGTCTATCTCTTCTCATTCATCAGATGTTGAAGCACATGCCAAGATTTGCAGAGAAACCTGGCTTCAGACAGGGTGTAATTTCCCTTCAAAATGCTCGAAACCTGATCTTGTTCCTTATTCTCCATGGCCGGGTGGGGCTGTGAAAACAGCCCGTCACTGCCCTCACCCCCAGCCAGTGATTTCAATATTGTGTTCCAATTGGGAAAAAAAGCAGTAATGAATGGCTGTAGAAGCCAATGAGACTTGTAATGCAACTAGGAAAGGGGGACCAGGAGTCACAGAAAGAAAATAGATATTGCCAGTTCTGTCTTATACACCTCAGAGATGGGGAACCTTTTGTGGGATGTTAGCATCAAGGCATATGTAAAAGGTCAGTTGCAAGAGTGTAGAACTCTATGATGTCATTGACTCTGTGGCAGTTATTTTCAGTTGGTACAGTTATGGCAATTAGTAGAACAGTCTTAACAGTTAGAGCAGCAGGCATATTGTGTTGTGCTGCTGTCTGCTTCAGAGTAAAAAAAAAATTTCAATGATCTTTGAGACAAAATCGGTCTGAAAATGTTTAAAAATAATAATTGTACATAGCACTTTGTCCGAGAAGGGGAATTAAAACTCTAGTTCCCATTTGCAGAGTATGCAGAAGACAGCCCTGTGTCATTATACCCTTTAATTAGTTCCCTTTTCACTCTCTTTTAATGTTTAAATAACAAATAACTTTTACTTAGTGTACTTGCAGTTATAGATTAAAATATACAATGCAGATAGGTGATACAGTCGTACCTCGGGTTGAAGTTGCTTCAGGCTGAGTGCTTTTGGGTTGCGCTACTCAAAATTGCTAAAGCATCTTACATAGATTTGTATCTAAGACTGACTAACATTTACAGACTTACGGATACTCTGAAGCAGACGGCAGCACACCCACCTTTTCTCAGGGGCCACATTGCCTTGTGGACAGCCTTCCAGGGCCACATGTCAGCAGTGGGTTAAGCCAGTGGTGTAGCGTGGGTTGTCAGCACCCGGGGCAAGGCAAGTAATTTGCGCCCCCTAACCCGTGGATTTGCGCCCCTAACCCTAACCCCCAGATGTTGCGCCCGGTGCGGCCGGCCCCCCCTGCACCCCCCACGCTACGCCACTGGGTTAAGCCACAGGAAAAAGTGGGTTGGGCAAAAAGATGCAACTGACCTGTGTACAGTAGGTTACATTCCAGCCATGCAAAGGTAAGTGGGTTTTTTTCTACACACACATCTGTTCATCTACAGAGGCAAGCAAAATGCATCACTACAGTCCAAGGACACAATTCCAGACTGGCAAAAACGCTTGAGGAGGGCACAGAGCACTGCAGGTAGGGAGTGCTTTCTAGGGAGGGTGGGGTTCCTGGGAAGATTCTGAAGGGTTGGATAGAGACCCTTGAGCTTGAGAGTCTTTATCCCTCGCTATACCTGTTTACTCAGGTGTAAGTCCCACTGAGCTCAGTGGAGATTGTTTCCAAGTAAAGGTGCCAACAAATTCATAGTTGAAATTAGAAAGCATCACTACACACACACACACACACACACACACACACTTCCATTTTTCCTTCTGGAGAATGAATTGCAATTTGAAGGGGGGGGGGCGTGGCAACATGGACACAACAAAACCATGCTTTCAGTCTCTTAACAGTTCCTGAAATAAGAGATCAGGGTTGTTGTAGTTTTACCCCAATTTTGCAGCCTGCATGAAATGACTGGCATGAAGTTAAGCTGCCCTTTTGCCAACATCCCTTCACCCCTTGAGAAGTAACTGGGCAAGAAGCCCAGCTCCATACCCAAAGCACTCTGGCCAAGTTGGCACCCTGGCATAAGAATGATGGTAGGCTAAACGCTCCTCAGTTCACTAGCTGATGAGATATTTTATCCACTACTTGTTTATTTATCTGCCAGGAAAGACAGAGAAAGCAGCAATACCTGCCAAAACCAACCAGCCCAGATTGTTATCTGGCAATGCCACTTCACATAAGCACATTTTTACCAAGGGAGTGTTTGCTGTGGCAGGAGAAAGCCCCAGCCAGCAAGGAGCAAGGCAATATAAGAGTTGACCATATGTAACTGTTATCATGCAGCAGATGGGATGCTAATGACTCATCCCAGGCCCATTTCTGTTACAAAGAAGAGGGGAAGAGGGGAAAGTGGGAGAGTCAAGTGAGGCAAAACATTAATACATGATACAATGAGAATATAAGGATCAGGCCAAGGAATTATCTAGTTAAGTGACAGAGCCCCCCGATTACTATTATGCACTTTAGTCCCTCACTTTAGAACATTGACTAAGGCAATGTTCACAACATGCATTTAAAGCTCTATGATACCACTTTAAACAGTCATGGCTTCTCCCAGAGAATTCTGGGAGCTTTGGTTCATTGAATGGTGATGATGGTTGTCTCATAGTGGTTTAACAGTCAATCCCTCTTCCCAGAGAACTCTGGGAAACTCTGGGTTCTTGGGGGGAATAGTGGTCTTCTCCAAATTTTGTAGTGCAGTTCCCCTGCCAAATAATGTGTACAAAAAGAAAAGGTTTTAGAGGAAATGTTGTTGCAGACATGTGTACATTAGACTGAATTGCATACAAAAATGTGTGTATTAGGGGAAATAGTTGCACTGAAATGCTGATAAATTTTCATGGAGATTTTTCTTTAAAAACAACAACATCTCCCTCAAACTGATTTGGAAATGTGGAGAACTGAACTTAAGACTGGAAAAATTAAAAACTGAGAGGTGCTTAAGTTAGCAGGCCTGCCCATCCTTATACCATGAGCAAAGTGGCCAAAAAGAGATTGAGGTAAATAAATTATTGTCCACTCTGTGAATAGGAGAGTTGTTTGAGCTGCTCTTTGCTCACTTGAAATGAGGTACCTAAGGTGCATAATGAAGGGGCAGTCAAGGGCTTTGTATGGGGCCAGACTGGACCAGTAGGCACCACAATGCTGCTTCTTTCTTCTCCATTTATTTATTTATTCATTCATTCAAATAGAGGGATGCCCCAGTCCTGTTGCCCATTGAGAGCAGCAGAATTTATTGTGCTGGGGTCCAATCGGTTAAGTTGGCATGTTCCGTTTCTGCAGATGGGAAGGCAGCCGTTCTTCATTTGCCACTGAAGTGAGCTAGAACTGGGTGGGGTTTTTGTTGTTGTTGTTGTTGATAGTTCCTCTCATGCCCCCATAAAAGAAAGGGAATTTGCACAGTGCAGATGCAAAGAGATTTTGTTTTGGTTCTGACATGGGAAAGCTTTTAGCACCGCAAAGGAGTTTTTGAAAGGACTGGTCAAGAGGGAAAGAAAACAGGATTGTTTAAGCACTTAGTTGATGATGGCATGGCCCTTGCTATGCTTCCTTTTATGGTGTATGGGGAATCATGAAAGCCTATGGGCCTGAAGGATTTTTTGCAAAATCCTGGTCTTGGCTGCGATATGTAAAGGAAATGTATGGTCTCTCGTTCTATTTTCAGGACTCGTGGCTTTTGTCTTCTGTGTTTCCACATAGGCTTCCTTAGATCTTCCTGTGTTTTTTCTCAAGTGTGGGAAAGAGATTGCCAAGGAAGTGGACAGAGGAGCTTGCAGAATCACTGGGATTGTTCTGAGGTTTGAGGGTCAAGGAAAGCTGACCCACCATTACCTGTTCAGTTTGTTTGTTTAGTTTCAAAAGCCTGATCTACAGATAGCACATCCAACCACAACGAACAATTAAAATTATGATTGTTCCTTGGTGAAAAACTTGGAACCTAAGGTTTTCCCCCTCAGCCAGAATGTGTGGCTTGCTTTTGCTGCCATAAATTCTCATTGTTAGGTATCATGCTTTGCCTTCTATTGTCTTCAGACACAAGGGCCAATCTTCACATTATTATCCAAACCGATAAAAATCTCCACATCTTTATAGCACTTTGGAATGATTGAAGCACTTTCAGATTAGTGGCTCAGTCAGATCCATCTGAAGCCCAGATATTGAACCGCATTAACCTGATATGGGGTTGATTTGGGCTTTGAACAGATTGTGTTGTGATAACCTTGCATCATTTGGACCCACCTGGAGTGATCCAGGGCTGTCTAAAGGCAGGGTGGCCAGGGAAGAAGAGACATGCAGGCATTATTACTAGAGTGTATGGTCCCTTTTATACTGCTGGGGCTTCCTTTCAAGCAAGCGTGCATAGGGGCTGGCTTGACAGCAGCAAACACATGCAACCCCCCCCCCTTTCCACAAAACCAAGTTCCATTGAGTCCAGTGGGGTTTACTCTCCAGTACATTGTTTCTCAAGTGGTAATGGCAGAAAAACATGCACAATGTGTGATTTCCACTGAGCTGTGGCCACAGGGATTAAATGCAATTGTCCTTGAAATCCCTTCTCTGCCTGAGAGCTTGGAGAGTTGCTGCCAGTCAATGTAGACAGTCCTGAGCTAAAAGTTAGAGCTGCCATATGTCCAGGATTTCAAATCCAGAAATGATGTCAAAGGGGGATTTCAGAAATGTGGCGCTTTGTCCTGGATCTTAGGTAAGTCAATCGAAAAATTACAATTTTTTAATGTGTTTTTGCAAAGGAAAAGCTCAACAACTTTTGGAATCTTCCCCAAAAAAGCTCATAAACTTTTGGGGTATCCTGCTTTTTTACTTTTTGAAATATGGTAACCCTAAGCTAAGTTGACTCTGTGCAAGGCAACTTCCTTTGAGGACACTTTGCCAAGTCCCTTTGTCCAGCATCAGCCATCCTGACTCACCTACCATTCCCTCTCAAGAAGTCATGTTTGAAACACATTGTAATGTGAGAGGAACCGACCATCACATGTGGTGGGACTGTGTCCAAGTAAATAAGTTCTGGGGTCAGATAGTGCTGGAAATTGGATTATTTACTGGGCAAAAAGTTTTCTTGGATCCTAAGTTATGTTTGATTTCTCTGTTTGTAGAAGGTAGCTCTGAAATTCACAGTAAGACTCTGATTACCCACCTGACAGCTACAGCCTATTTGGTTATAACTCAAGGATAGAAGAATGCACTGCATTCTGTGTTAAAATGGTTTAAACCATTCATGGCCATATCTGAGAAATGTGAGTCACCAACTAAGGGTTGTCTGGGGAGACACTGCTCCACTGGACTATAGTGCTGTCAGAGAAATTATTGAAATTATTGGAGTTCTAGAATGAAAATTGAAATGTGCATGAGAAGGGTTGAACAAGTGAAGGTTGTGTCTGCAAGAGAGGCATGAAAGAAAGACAAAGTGACACATAAACAAGAGAAACTGTTGAAGGACAAAGGAGATAAGGGTGAAGGCCATTGTTATGCCATATGACTTAGCCAGACAGAATAGCTGTTGTTTAGGAATGCTTAAGGTAGAGAGATTTCTGTGTCTTTTACCTGGTGCAGTATTTTCTTCTCTGCCTTAAAGGTAAAGGTAAAGGGACCCCTGACCATGAGGTCCAGTCGTGGCCGACTCTGGGGTTGCAGCGCTCATCTTGCTTTATTGGCTGAGGGAGCCGGCGTACAGCTTCCTGGTCATGCGGCCAGCATGACTAAGCCGCTTCTGGTGAACCAGAGCAGCGCACGGAAACGCTGTTTACCTTCCTGCCGGAGCGGTACCTAATTATCTACTTGCACTTTGACGTGCTTTCGAACTGCTAGGTTGGCAGGAGCAGGGACCGAGCGACAGGAGCTCACCCCATCGCGGGGATTCGAACCGCCGACCTGATCGGCAAGTCCTAGGCTCTGTGGTTTAACCCACAGCGCCACCCGCATCCCTTCTCTGCCTTAGTGGGGGTTAAATGTCATCTATTGCAATGTTTTTAATAAAGACATCCTGTTTGGCCAACAAATTCGTGTCTGGATTATTTTGACCATCCAGGCTGAACCCACAGGTATTGTGGGTTGGGAAGGGAGCCCCCTTCCAATATTTCCACAACATAGCCACCTGGTGGTTTTTTGTGACTTATTTATCAAATTAGACTCAACACTGGCAAGTCCAGTCCAAATACAATTTTGTTTGGAAATGGTTGAAACCTTAATCTGATGCTCCATTTGGTTTTTTCTGTTTTGTATCCTGCTGCGTACCTTTGTATCTCTTTTTATTCTCAATTTAAAAAACCTGAAAAAAGTAAATAAATGACAAAGGAAAACTCCCATTCTGTCTCACAGAACCTTTCCTCCTATTTTCTCCACCATGAGAAGTATTATTATTATTATTATTATTATTATTATTATTATTATTATTTATACCCTGCCCATCTGGCTGGGTTTTTCCAGCCACTCTGGATAGCTTACAGCACATAAAAAATTGTAAAACACCAGGCATTAAACATTTCCCGGTACAGAGCAGATGGCAAATACAGAAGCTGTTGAGGAAAAACTACAGGTTTCTCAAGATGCATTTCTGTATGCCCTTCAACACTTATAGAGATAAACATGGCGGGTGTGTGCCTTAGGGCTCATGCATATATGAATGAGGACTAAAGACAAGATGCAGCCACCCTCCTGCCCAGAAAACTAACTTGAAGTGACCCTGAAGAGAAAATTGAATTCTGAAGACTGATGACTGTGGCAGCTAAGGCTGAGCATCCAGTCTGGAGTGGGTCAATGCAGCCCCAGATCATCTCGGATTTTGTCGGGTTCACTCAGAGCAACCTGGAGCTGTGAAAATTTGGGGGAGGATATTAAACATGCAGCCAGGTGGCAAGGAGAAGGGAGAATTAGACTGTGCAGCTGAGAAATCTCTCCCCTCCCCCTTGGCACTTGACCCTAAGGCTGTGCAAAACCCGTGGCTCCATTCAGAGCCTGGATCCTCTTGGATTGGGTTGGGCCTGAAGCGATCCAGCCTGAATCAGGACCTGAATCTTCACAGCCCAAGTAGCTAGTCATACCTAAGAAAATGGGCAGCAGAGAACAAGTCTTTGTCCTCGATTATGTCAAAGTTCTTCAAGAGTTTGAAGAGTACTTCTTTCAGCTAACTAACCCGCATTCCTTCTTTGCAGACCTTGTTTTGAATATACCTAACCATCTTAACTGCATTCCTCTAAACCTGCTCCAGTTTATATCTTTCTTAAAGTGTGGTGCCCAGAACTGGACATAGCCTGTCTGCTGGGGCAGAGGCACCCTCTTGACATCACTGGCATTACTGCAGCATAACTAGATGGGACAGTGGTGTAGCTGAGAGGCAATGGGGTTGGGTGGCTGCACCAGCAGAGCCTATCTCATTCATTCATTTTATTTGTATGTTGTCTTTTCACACATAAAAGCCATGCTCAAAGCATCTTACAACAAAGAAACAGGGATGCATTTCAAACAAACATTGCAAAAACTATTTCATAATAACATAGTAAAACAAAATATAATAGCATAACAAAAAAGACATTTCAATACTATAGATATAAAAAGATCTCCTAAGCAATTTGCAGCATCCAATAGCAAAAATAGCAAGGGATCATTACGGTTTCACCACCACTCCTTGATGTTTCTCACAGTCCGTCATCTGCAGCAGATGCTTATAAGGTTTCAAAGGGCAAGGAGTGGGGTAGCTGGAACCATCACTCCCATGTCGTATGATGTTGCTCATCTGGAACAGCCCCAACCTCACCATCATCCTTCCCTGCCTCATCCCTATCCCGTTAAGTTGTACTGGTGCCAGTGCTGGTAGGATGTCTCCAGCCCACCACATGGGTTGCTGTTGGACCCAATACTCTCATCTGGAGTGCCTTCATCAGTTTAGGAATGACCTAGCCAAAGATAAGCAGTGTGAATTGGATCAGGACAAGTTTCCCAGATGCAAGCACGTGGTTATTATCTAAAGAGAGCAACACATTGTTCTAGGGCTGCACATGGCTTCTGTGTTTGCTGGGGAGGAGCATGGAGAGAAGAAGAGAAGCCTTGGATAACTTTCCCTGAATCACACCCTCTTATCTCTCACTCTCAGATATTTGAAAAGCTGGGAACTTTTAAATGGCTTTTTCTGGACATGACACTGGTAGGGAGAATGGGAGGGGAGATTTGGCTAGTTGAGAAAATGTTTCTGCTATTGCAATTAGAAGGCATCCAGGCAAACATAAACAATGATGTCACCCCAATATGCATTTCAAACATAATTCTGAGCTGGTTCAAGAAAAGAATCCAAGAGAATCATCTAACCTTTTAGCCCTTGGAATAGTTTTCATTTCTGAGAAGATGTGGCTATTTTGGGTATGGTACTTTTGTAAACAGAGACACATTTTTGTCTGTTGCATTCGGACCCCTCCCTTTTTCAAGTTGCTCCAAGTGTGGGGAGACTCACAGCAGAACCCACATCTGCTTAGCTTCTGAGATGTAGCTACATCGGACACACACACACACACACACACACACACACACAGCCCATAGTGTAATAACAGAGCCTATCTGCATGTTAAACAGAATAAAGTCGTAGCATCCTGGGTGGTAGAATTCTGGACTGTACCATGGCAGACTGGGGTTTATTCAAAATGGATAGACCTCTGTCCACTTTGAGCCAGGGATACCTCTTTCTGTTGCAGTTTACTTGGATGTGGCTGGGGCACGAAGGCAGCATGGATGTGGCTTGGATGTGGCTGGGGCAGGAAGGCAGCAAGGTCAGGGCTGCAAAGATGTGCTGGCAGGAGTGCCAGATTAGGCCTGCTGGTGTTCACACAATACAGCCTTGAATTTGCTGCTGCTCTATTCCATCTCCAACCAAGTGATGGGTGGACATCTCTACAGCCCTGCTGCTGCCTCATCTCTGCATCTAATTGAGAAAAGGCTAAGTTAAAACTGAATAATTTTAAGGACATGTGCTGGGTACTCCAAAATTATCAAATCCAGTTTCAGATTAGCTGTTTTTGGGACTAGCTAGACCTCGAGGCAGTGTTGCCATTGGGGTAGGACTTTGGGGGGCATAGAAACAGGGTTCCACTCTGCAGAATGAGAAGGAGGGCCTCTCTGAGGAAAAAAGAGACCTAGATATGGGTCTATAAAAAGCTTGGTATATTTATTGTATCCAGCTTGGTGTTATTTTATACTGGATTGTGCTCATTAGCACACTGGCTAAAAAGAGTGACAGCAAATTTGGCAGCAAATGTGGGCTGGGGAAAGCAGCTCACCATTGGAGGACTGTAGCTCAGTGGCAGAGCATGCAGAAAGTCCCAGGTGCAATTCCCGGCATCTCCAGGTGGGACTAAGATAAATCCTGGAGAGCTGCTGCCAGTCAGTATAGGAAATATTGAACTGGATGCAGTGGCGTAGCGTGGGGGGTGCAAGGGGGGCCGGCCGCACCGGGCGCAACATCTGGGGGTTAGGGTTAGGGGGCGCAAATCCACAGGTTAGGGGGCGCAAATCCACGGGTTAGGGGGCGCAAATTACTTGCCTTGCCCCGGGTGCTGACAACCCACGCTACGCCACTGACTGGATGGAACAACATCCTGACTTGGGACTCAGCTATACAGCTGCAAATAAAACATTTTAAGTGTGTTTTAAGTGCAATACACAATGTTACATTAGATGGCGGTGAGTTTTATAGAAAATTCAATATATTTTTAAAAACACTTTTTAAAAAAGCATTTTCAGAACGGTTTTTATATGTGTGTACATTCCACCTTGGTATAAGTAAACTCCCTATGCTCCTGCAAACAACCTGTATATAATTTCCCTTGGGTGGAAATGATTCCATAGAGAATTTATTGATTTTAGTAAACCTACCATAGCTCAGTTGTAAAGCACGGGCTACACATATATAAAGTTCGAGGTTTATTTATTTGGGCAATATATATAAAAAAACTGCAAGCAGTGCACATAAAACCTAACAACAAATACGCCCAAAAAACTATTAATACAAATTACTAAATGAATATTAAATCCTTTTTCTGTTACAGATAGGTAGCCGTGTTGGTCTGCCATAGTCAAAATAAAAAAGTTCCTTCCAGTAGCACCTTAAAGACCAACTAAGTTAGTTCTTGGTATGAGCTTTCGTGTGCATGCACGCTTCTTCAGATACACAGATACTCTTGAAGATATCTGAAGAAGTGTGCATTCACACGAAAGCTCATACCAAGAACTAACTTAGTTGGTCTTTAAGGTGCTACTGGAAGGAACTTTTTTATTAAATCCTTTTTCTGACACACTTCCCCACTCAATGCCTCTCAGTCTCCTGGCCCTCAGAGTAGGACACCCAGCTACCCTGATTCTCACCCAGGGCTCAAACAAACTCACAGATCACCCCAAGAGGGTTCCTGGAATCTGATAGTGTCACCCTAGTTTCTCTCACCTGGGTCTGTGAGCAGGCACCCAGGCATAATGGAGCTTTCTCAAGCTGCCCACAGTTATGTCCCATTCAGCACTCCAATCAGCTGCTCTGCACACACCCAGTTCCAGGTGACAGAAGGCTTGGTCTGGGGAGTTCCCAAGGATGGTAAAAGGACACTCACTGTTCTTTCTCAAGCCTCTGGACACATCTCCTCTTTCCGCTACTTCCTTGACATCTCTACTTAAAGCACGGATGAGGGACCTTTGGGCTGACAGAACTTTCTGGACTACAACTCTCATCATTTATATTGGCCACAGTTACAGGGGCTGATGGGAGTTGTAGTTCAGTAGTATCTGGAGGGCAGGGCAGCCACCCTGAGCTAGAAAATATTCCGCCTGTCAAAGAAGAAAAAGAAATTAAACAACTAAGGGCTCCATCCCTGCTTGCTCTCCTCACAAACCCCACCTTCTCCTTCACATGACCAGTTCCCATTACAGCCATTACAGTTAACCCAACCCCTCACCTCTCCCCTTAAAGCTCTCACCTAGCCCATCCTCCCCCTCCTCTCACAGCTCACTCCAATCCCCAACCCCTTGCTGCAGCTGCATTTAATGGGTGGAGTTGTCATTCACAAAGTGGCTTGCTAAAGCGGTCTGTGAAGCAGCTCCACCACCCTCAGTTAAATGCTCACCCCCAATGATGCTTTCTCACTCTGATGCCTGGTATTTATTGTGCTGGAGTTGGCATCCTCACCTATTGGTGGCCATGTGTACTGCACAGCATGATGACAGACTTAGATTTTTATGTATATGGGAAGATATAGACCAGTGGTCTGACTCAGTAGAAGGCAGGTTCATACATTCAAAAGCAGCCTTTTTGTTTTCCGTTTTCCAGCATTTATCTTTTTAAAAAAATAGTGGGAAAAGAATGAGCCATGAAGCTACAATATTGGTTAATTCATCTGTACCATACCTCCCAAAATTAGGAGGAATCCTTGTCTGGCTAATTATGTTATGCACAGACTGATAAAAAGGTGGCTATGATGATCCTGTCCTTCCTCCTTTGGTAGTTGGGAGTCGATGAGTAGTAGGGTGTATAGGTGGTTACACTTCAGCTCCTTTGTCTCCCGGACTCCAACACTTGCTTTACTACAAAATTGTGACATGAGTTTCTGAAATGCCAGGCATGTGCGCAATCTTCATTATGCCCCATACATCTTCCTCTGTAGGAATGCCCATAGAATCCCCCCACCTTTTCCTGCCATAAATTTTAATTATGCCATCTGTGCAAAACACTGATTAGCTGTGGGTCTGTTAGGTCTCCTTGCATCTATTTTTGAATACAATCCTCCCCCCTGTGTTATTTGCCCACAAACACAATGCAGTGTCCTAATTTCCTAGCAGGGACAATGCATATTGTGCATTGAACAGGGAATGCATGAAGAGGAAAAATAATGGCTTCAGCTGTGGAATTCATCCCCAAAGGCCACTTTGGTTATATTTCGGCAGCCTTCCCAATCAGAATGAAATACTCAGAGCCTGTTCCTGTCTGTCTTAAGTGGAATTCTCACTCAACATCTGCCAGGGTTAAGGAGTTGCGCTTTGATCCCCATGCACTGTCTGTGTCCAGGAACCTTTCTAAGGGGCCACGGCTGGAATTGGAACTATATCTTTCTTGCTGTCACTGAGAAAACTAACAAATCTCTGCAGAGATGTGGTTTCATCTCTTGCAAGCTACATTGGCTCCATCATTATTTTTCCTCACAGGAAAAGGGAGTTTGGTGCTCTTTACTTGTCAGAATTCATGCAACTACATTCATGTTGTGTTTACCACAGCTGAGGGAGGAAAAGGGTGGGGATCTTCTGAGGCTCTTTTAAAGAGATGATAGGATAGGATGCCTCAGGGAAGATCTTGATTAAGGCCTTTGGATGCATGGCAGCCGTGAGAAAAGTGCTTGAAGAGCGTATGTGTCTTTGGCTCCAGAGCTGCAACAGGTATTTGAAACTATGATTAAATACAACAACTGGGAGTTTTATCTTTGTTTTTCGGCACTCAGATTTGGCATGCAGAACTGCACCTTGAAAATAGGTAAAAGTTGGTGCTTTAGGCTTGTCCTAACATGACATAATTGCACTGAGATTCCCCACCCCTGTGAAAAGCAGCCAGTCAGGTGGTGTTGGGCACATGGGTGAGGGATTTGCCCAACACATATTTTTGTCAACTATATGTTTCACTGCATGTCACAGGATCGGGGATTAAGATTATGCTTTTGGTGAATGTGGGAAGACCTCAAGGGCTTTCCCTGTCAAGGATATTCCTTTCAAACTCTTTCCTGCATTTTTAGGTTTTGTTTTTAATATAGGGAAGCCACTCTTTTATTTATGGCATTTACTTCATACCTCCCAGGAGTACGTTGTTTCATCCCAGTGTACATTGTTCTCTCCCCCTCCTTCTCCCCATTTTATCTCCACAAGAACCCCACAAGATCAGTTAGGTTGATAGACTGTGGCTAGTCCATGATCAACTCAGTGGATCTGCCTTCCACATGACGACCTTCCTTGTTTTTTTAGATCACCAGTGTGTCCTCCTGCTCCTTGATGTTGTTTCTTCACCTCAGTCTGCAGCACTTCCTTACCATGTGACACAGGGATGAGAAACCTGTGCCTCTCTACCAGATGTCGCTAGATGGCAACTTGCATCAGTCCCTTCCAACATGACTAATGGTCAGGGGCGGTGAGCATTGCTGCCTCATCATACCTGGATGGCACAGGTTCCCCACCCCTGATGTATTGCATATCCCCCTGCAAGGCTGCAATATTCTGAGTTGGAGAAGATGTTTCTAACAGAAAAGCCGGCTCTTACAAATTAGAGGTAGAGAGCATGATTTGGCATGATCGTCTTCACTGAGACCGAGGCTTGATACAAAACACCCTTTAAAAGTGACTCATGAGCCGAGAATAATCTTCATAACTACCAATCCCGCATGCCAGGAATTTTCATATTTCTCTGCTAATCCCTCCCTCCAATGGACCACATTGATTGGCTGCTTGTTTATACCCAGGTACTGGGTTTTAGAAGATGTTATGGTTAAAATAGAATCTTGAGAAAAGATGGAGTCTCAAAATACATCTCCCATTTTTCCATGTGGAAAACAGAACGGTTCTTTTAACTTTTCTGGGTAAATAAAGATGGGAAGCTGCTTGCAATCTTGTAAGACTGCACCTCAGGGTGAAATGGAAATGAAAGATCCAGGCACAGGAGAGTTGTGAACTCAAAAACAAGAGAGAAAGGATTATTTTATCATGCTGTGAGTTCTCTCCAGAGTTGGACAATTTTGCTTTCTCTTAGTTTGCATTTAAATCTTTTTCCAAATAACTTTACATTTTAATTTTTTAAAGCAAAAATGAAGCTTCTATCTCAGCACGTTTTTGTGCATTTCTCCTACTATATGCACTTTGTACACAATTTTACCTCATGCATTCACCTTTGCAATCAATTGTGCCTATTGTACTACATTTATGTACTTTTTTTGGCTAATGTAAGCATTTTTGTGTTAGCTTACCCTAATATACTTTGAGCTTTGGATATTGCACTGCAAAATTTGGAGAAGTGTGAATTTCAAGAGTAGCTATTTTTCAGTTTGCTTATAAATTAAGCAAGTCCAGATTAACATGGTTCCCCTAAAACACAAATGCAAATAAATTCTGCCATCCCCTCTGTTCTAACGTCTTCTGGGGGAGCAGCTGTATTCCTGGTCAGGCCATTTGTTAATTAGCTAGCTCTACTGCCTACTCTGACTGGCACCCACTCTTCAGGATCTCAGGTATCATTCCTTTCACCTTCCCCCATATCTTTTTTTAAAAAAACCTGGAGATGTTATTTGGTATCTACATGCAAAGCAGCTGCTCTACCCTTGACCTATGGCCCTGTCCCTTATGTGCCCTCTTCTGCCTTGTATTTCTATTCATTCAGTCTATCCATACTATGAATTATCCTGTCACTGTAGTATCAGTAATTTCTTTTCTGTGTCAGTTATTAGAGACTGTAAGGAATATCTATTATGCACAGTAATGTCAGGTTGTTGTTATTGCTTTTAATTACATTATAGGGAAATCTGATTTCTGCATCTAGGCTTGGAAACAGAATATCAATTGGATCAAATGCTCCTGAATAATTTAGATTGCATGAATTTTGGTTTGATTTGTTTTCAGTCAGCATTTCATTAAATAACATCTTTGAAAGTTGTTGGTCATTGTGGGTCTTTACATCCATGGCACATGTACTTCTGAGGCTGTGGCCTGAGCTGATTTTTTCATGTATTTATTTGTTGCTTTTATATCCCTTTATTTCCTCCAAGGAGCTCAAGGTGGCATACATTATTCTTCTCCTCATTTTATCCTCACAGCAACTTTGAGATAGGTTAAGCCAAGAGTGAGTGATGGGCCGAAAATCATCAAGGGAGCTTCCTGGCTGAGTGAGGATTTGAATCCTGGTCTCCCAGGTCCTGGTCTAATACTCTAACCACTACACCACACTGCCTTAAAAGTCCAGTGTCCTTGCAAATGGGAACAGCCCTGTTCCTATGTCATATGAAGCTGCATCAGTCTTTGAGGTGGGGGATAAATTTGTTTGATTTGCGTTTTAAGGCAAACCTGCCTAATTCACACTTCTGGAACCAATATGCAGACTGAAACACAGCTATCTTTCAAATCCACACCTCTTCAACCTACAGCGGCACCCAAAAATGTGCATTTGCAGGAAATAAAGTAAAAATGTTTATATGAATGAAAACAGAGCTACAGTTCTCAGAGTGGTTTAACAGTAAATCCCTCTTGCCAGGGAACTCTAGGAATTGTAGCTCTGTGAGGGGAATGGGGGTTGTCTCCTAACAACGAGTGTTCATAGTGGCATGGTACTGCTTTAAATGTACAGAGCAGATGGCTGCCCTGGGTGAGATGCACCAACTAGCTTTCTCTTTCTGTTTTTAATTATAATCACTTGGCCTCTGGATTTAGTGAGAATCTGATGCAAACGAGAGTCTCTCAGTCTATAGAACTCAGGGACTGGACATCTGGTTCTGCCTTCAAGCAGCAAGGCCATAAATAAGTGGGCCAGTGAACTAACTTCAGCTGCCAAGATGTCCCCATGGCCGCCAAGTTCTCAGGCTTTCATAATTTGTGGCAGGGGAATACATGCACCACTGGATCAGTTAGAAACCAGCACCCAAAACTCACACAAGCGACGCCTCCGCTATTTTTGCATACAATGCGAGTTAACACCTGCTTCTGGACAGGGCTGCGAGTCAACCACAGGGCGCTGCTGTTATCACTCCACATATCTCAGGCTCTTTGGAGTGCATAGTCACTGTATCTTCAAAAGGAACTGTTACTTGATCCCTTTTTAATTGTGGGTTTGCTCCGCCTCCAAGTTTATTCTCAGGGTTCAGTGCCAGAGCTTGCTCCTTAGCAAACTCCCCAGCACTAAGATCTCCAATAGAAAGTAGTGCTGTGCTGTGCCATGGGATGGGTAAATTGGTTGATTTTTGTATCTCTCAATTGTTCCTTTTTTCCAATCTTAAGTCCAGTCCTCCATATTTCTATATCAGTTTGTAATGATAGTGATAGTCCTCATTAAAATTCACCAGCATTTTACATATTTTGCAAGCAATTTCCCAAGGATGAAGCAGTTTTACATGTTATTTTTCCCCCTAATATATGCATTTTTAGGCTAACTCTGCTTAAAAACCTTCAAGGATGGAGAGTCCACAACCTCCCGACGCAGACTGTTTCACTGTTGAAGAGCTCTTACTGTCAGAAAGTTCTTCCTGATGTTTACTCGGAATCAGCTTTCTTGTAATTTAAAGCCATTGTTCCCTCTTCCATGTAACAGCCCTTGAGATATTCGAATATGGCTAACATATCTCCTCTCAGTCTCCTCTTTTCTAGGCTAAACATACCCAGCTCCTTCAACCATTCCTCATAAGGCTTTGTTTCCAGATCCATGACATTCTGGGATCAAATCAGAAGCCAGGACAGCTTTCATAATTCTGGGACTGTCCCTGGAAGATCGGGACACTCAGAGGGTATGCCAATACCCTAATCAGTGGTTTCAATCAGAGTGTCGTGACCAGGGGTGCCACGGGCAACAGTGGCCTCCACCCCTCCCTCCTCTGATGCCCTCTTGTGGCTCTGTCTCCCAAAGGCTTACATAGCTCTTCGTAGCAGCAGAGACTGCTCAGAGGACTCCCAAGGAGAGGGGAGAGGAGAGAAGGCTGAGGTAACACTCCACAAAGAAGGATGCTCTAAAAAGGGTGAGGGACTGCCAGCTCTGCAGGCAAGGGTTGACATAACTGGGCTCCTGAGCCCCACAGGGGTGCCACGGAAATAATGTAGTTGGTCAGGGAAACCAAGGACCCAAAAAGGTTGAATCGTCTGACTGGCCAAAAAGGCAGGGAGGGGAGGACCACTGTTGCAGGGGGCAGGGCAGAAGACAGGCACAATATCAAATGAGTGTCTGCTGATGATACTTTGGCAGTTGCAAGCTCCAAGGAGGGAAGGCACCCTACCCACCCCAGTGCCAGGCTGCAAGTAGACCAGGGATATGTAGTTTTGCCAAGGGCCACCACATCTTGCCTTGCATCCTGCCACAGAGACAGCAAGGTTGCACTGAACATGCAGCCACCCTTGGCCAGTTTTGTGTGCAAAGAAAAAAGGCTGGGGGTGCCTAAATACTTTGGCTGCTGGAGGAGTTTTATGGGAGTTGCCAATGATGTTTCATTTAAAGGGAATAATCGGATGAACTCCTCTGGTGAAATGTCTAAGAAGCATTAGTTTCTTACATTTTGCAGAACAATTCAGTGGCTGCAGATTGCAGAAGGGTGGTAACCATGTTAGCCTCCTGTGGCAAAAATAGCAAATACTATTTTGGCACCATAAAGACTGATGGTGGCCTAATGATAAATGGGATCTTATGCCATAATGCATAGTGTTTAAGGTCCCACAAGACACTTCGTTGTTACTGATTAAAATGTTAGCCTTTGCATAACTTGGTTCACATTTTTTTCCCTTTCTTTATACCCTCACATCCCCCCTTAGATTAGGAGAACAAGAGGGGGACAGTAGCTAAATAGCTGCAATTAGATTTATCACAGAGGAATAATCAGCTCACTGATGCACTTCCCTTATTAGATTAGAAACCCAAGTGTGTGTGTTTTTGAAAACAGTCAAAGTCAAATTTACTACAAAGAGGTTGTTATTCCCTTTCCTTATTCTTTATTGTTAACTTTTCACCTTGAACACCTTTCAGAAAAGAAAGTGTTTTTTTTAATATTAAAAAACAAAATTCTGCCCTAGGAAGATTTTAAAGAATAAAGCATATTTAATAGCTGGGGCTGCAGCAGAAGTAAAAAGTGGGGAGTGGGACTTTGTGTATACTTAAGATACGGGAAGGGGCCTGAGCGCCAGGAGTCGTCACAGATAGAGGAATTCCGGCCATTGTTTCTTGTGATATGGAACTTCCTTTGCCCAGCAGTAAATAGACTCTAGGCTGTTTTGCAAAAGATGGTGCTCAGGGTAAGAGAGTAAGTGAAATATTGTTCCTGGTGAAATAAAAGTCAGTCCCACCACCCAAATGTCCGATGTTCTCATTGGAGCAGCTCCTCCAAAATTCTCCTCTGCATATTTTGAATTCATATATTCTCCAGGAAGGCAAATATCCAGCAAATAATTGATATGCAGGATTGCCATTTGAAATCTGATATTTATGCAGCAGCCGTCATCCTTTGATGGCATCTGACAGCTTCCAAGTCTAGTAGTACTCCATATCTGATAAGAACATAGGTCTGGGAAGGATTCTGGGCTGAAACATTGGAGAGCCACTGCAAATCAGTGTCAAAAGTATTGAGACAGTCCAGTGATGGTTGAGTAGCCATGAGTAGCCTTGACCTCCATGAATTTGTCTAGACCCACTTTTAAAGCCATCCAGATTTGTGGCCATCAGGATATAGAATTATATAATTATAGAACTGTAGAGTTGGAAGGGACCATGAGGACCATCTACTCCAACTCCCTGTAATGCATGAATCTTTCACCCAAGGTGGGGCTCAAATCCATGACCCTGAGATAAAGAGTTTCATGTTCTGCCAACTGAGCTCTACCTTGTGGTAGTGATTTCCATAATCCAGCTGTGCTGTTTATGAGGAAGTACTTCCTTTTGTCATTCCTGAATCTCCCACCCTGTTTATTGGATGCATAAATCCATAAGATGGGGGAACGTTGCCTATATTAGAAGAAATGTGTACTTTTTAAATTACAAATTTCCATTGTATTGCACACTATTATGTACTGGTAAATGGGCCAAAATGAATTTACAACTGGAAAAATGAAAAGTTTAGAGAATCTAAAAGTGGCATATTAGTTGTGTGTGTGTACGTCAGTTTGGCACTCAAGCATTACACAAATGAGGTAAAAGTAGAAATATTGTACTTCTGAATTACAAGCAGCTTGAGAAAACTGTGAGGGGGCGCTTTAAATGAGTCAGAGAATGAGCTTTGTAAAGGACTTTGACATTGTAGGTGGGTTGAGTTTGAAACTTGGTGTTTTGAAGGTCTGCTACAAATCAATGTCCAGCCAGATTCTCACGATGGTTTCAGGGGGAAATCTGCCAACAGTCAATTGAAATACAGAACCTTGAAAAGAGGTATCTAAAATCATGATCTGGCTAATAATAATGTAGAAAACTGTCAATGTGCACTTCTTAGAAAGGGGATTTGTGTTTGTTTGTGCCATTTATAAAACCTTGTCTCACACATTTCTGAGTCAAACTCTGTTTTCTTTATCTGAGTTGAGAGGCTTTTTCTTCCTCAGGAATTCCATTTTCTGATATTCTTGTTAAAGAACAATGGTAGAAACCTTAAAGTTATCTTCTTTGGAAAAAGTAATAATAATAAAAAAATAGATCTAGCAATCAGAATCAGATTTTTATTTTTATTTTTAGAAAAAGAAAAATAGCATACCAGTGCTCTTAAATATGAGATTTTAGACCCTTCAGAGTGTGGAATGAATTCTAGGGTGGCCTGCAGAATCCCTACCACTTTCTACACAAAATATTGGACTCCTGGTATCCTGATCTGGACACAGCACTCAGGTCCTGTAATTCTGTGGTCACTGCAGTAGTTACTGGTGCCCATTAGGACTGGCAGGGTGGAGGGCAAGGAGACTAACAATAGGTGGAACCAGCGCTTATGACAGGCAGAGTCTTCCCTTGGCTGCAAGCAGAAAAGCAAGCAAGTAGAAAAGCAAGCAGGTGAGACTGGCTTAGGTTGGTGGGACAATGCGCCATTCTCCCTTATTGGTATTTGACAGTGTGTAACAGCTAACATAGGGACGTGGGTGGCGCTGTGGGTTAAACCACAGAGACTAGGGCTTGCTGATCAGAAGGTCGGCGGTTCGAATCCCCGAGCTCCTGTTGCTCGATCCCTGCTCCTGCCAACCTAGCAGTTTGAAAGCACGTCAATGTGCAAGTAGATAAATAGGTACCTCTCCAGCGGGAAGGTAAACGGCGTTTCCGTGCGCTGCTCTGTTTCGCCAGAAGCAGCTTAGTTATGCTGGCCACATGACCCGGAAGCTGTACGCCGGCTACCTCGGCCAATAAAGCAAGATGAGCGCCACAACCCCAGAGTCAGCCACGACTGGACCTAATGGTCAGGGGTCCCTTTACCTTTAACAGCTAATATGCAATGGTGATAGTGTTTGATAACCAGCTAATACTAAATGATACAGCATCAAACAGCAAAGGAAACATCCCCTTTTGGCACCTGCAAAACTGTCAAGATGTGCCAACAACCCTAAAAGCACTCAAATGTAAATATAATTTCTGAATGCAACATTTTGCTCAAACCTTGAGTGGCAATATTGGGAAAAATTACAAGCATACACAAAATTCTAAACTTGCTTGGAAGAAGTCAAACGCTGGACAGAAAGAAGAAGAAGAAGAAAAGAAATTGCATTGCTTGGACCAAGTGTGGCAAACCTCAGGTCTGTGGGCCAAATGAGGCCCTCAGAACTCTCTCTGTTTGACCCATGGGACTCTCTCCAGGCCTCATTCCTCCCGAAGCCACAGCCCTGCTTCACGCCCCAAGCGTTTTGGCCTGGCTTTAATGTGTCCTTGGACTTTGATAATGATTCTTGGTTGTCTAGATGGAGGATAGAGGGAGGTTTGTGAATATACGTAGAAACAGTATAAACCTCTTGGTAATCACAGAGGTCCCATAATTCATCTTCCTTTCAAATAAGCAGGAATATATATTTGTTCTACACAGCTACACAGATACTTTGTTCACCTGTGAAATCTCCCTCTGACCTTTTGTTTTCAAGTCTGCTGCTTCACCCCTGATCTTGTATTACCTCTATCCTGGGCCTGATCTTGACAACCTTTGTTCACACCCACCTAACCTTTTCCTACTTTATTTGTCTCTATGATGCAAAAGGTAACCAGAAACATATTTGCTTTCCACTTGGCTCAAGCAGATATTCTCAAATAACAAAAGTGGTTTGTGCCAGGCTAAAACTCTTTTCCTAACCGAGATGGGGAGAAAACAGATCTTCAGTGGGATAAACTCAGTAACTGTGGCTAATGCTCCTAGCAGCTTGCTGCACAGGACCTGGCTTTTGTTAACAGGATCAGCTCTTCAATTTATTAGCCTAACTAGTCACATCTACCTTGGGAGTGGGATGAGAGCCTTCATTTTTATAATTCACAGTTGTACAACTCAGATATCTCCAAAACTGAAAACTGATGCAATGTTTAGCCCAGGGTTTCCCAAAGCCAGGGGTTCTGCCCCCCCCCCAACCCCCATATCCCAGGGAAGTTCACAACATAAAAATGCAAAATGAGAACACAAAATACATTAGATACATTACACACAATTAAAAAATGGCAAGGCAAAAGATGGCCTGATACAGGCAATGCTTAAACTGAGCTGGTGCTGCTAAATTCAGTGTATAAATGTATTTAAAATTACTGCATTACACATTCAGTCTTTTTAGGAAACCCTAGCCCACACTTTCAGGTTCTAGTGATGTGTGTTTGGTCAAGAGGATTGCCCACCTGGACTGAACAGTGTAATGAACAGGGATCTACATAGACACATATACACCCACCAGGGGAGTCTTGCTGAAGCGAGGAATGTGTTTTTGCCAGGAGGTTTGCTGTTGCTAAATTGATCCGTGTGTCTGCTATGCATGTAACCAATTTCATCAAAGGCAACTAAATACCTGCAGAAGCCCAGAGGCATCACTTGTAGCAGAAATAACCAGAGGTGGTGGTTCATTCCTGAAAACTATTGGAGGCCAGCTAGACATTGTCACTGAGTGTGTGCCTGTGTGGTAAGGTTCAGTTCAGCAAAGCATTTTTTTGGTATTATTATTATTATTATTATTATTATTATTATTATTATTATTATTATTATTATTTTCCTGTAACTATCTACTGCCATTTCATTTCAAAAAGCATTTCAAAAAGAATTCAGTAATAAGAACTCAATAATAGCACTGTATTTCAATAAGACAAATAAGTAATAACATAAGAACACAAGAATACCCTGGTGGACCAGGCCAATAGCCTGTTTAGTCCAGCACCCTGTTCTCACAGTGGCCAACTAGTTGCCTCTTTGGGGAAGCCCCCCAAGCAGATCAGTTTATTATAATTTTAATTGTTTAATTGATTATGTTGATAATATGGAAATTGCAGTCAAACATAATTACGCATGTGTGTCAGTTAGTGCTTGAAGGGATTAAGACTGTAGAATTCTGTTCCTAGACTTTTCTAGGTCACACCCCCTCATCACCGTGGGGGAGTAACTGAAGCTGCTTCTCTTCCTTACTCTCTCAGCTGTAACTGACTGAAAACATGTGTTTCAACCTGTCTTCCTGTATTTTCTGCTCAAGAGTATTCTGCATTCTTGCTGCTGCATGGATAAATAAATGAATCTGGACTTTGGGACATTTTGTAAGTACAGCATTTGAAACATACTTACCAGTGTCTGGTTGGTTCACTGTAATAGGGGTAGAAAGAGAGGAGTGCTGTATGCAACTAAACAGGAAATGAAAAGGGGGCTCTCTTCTGTTGGGAAGTGAGTTTAGCCCTGTGTTTTGAATACAGGCACCCATCCAATTCTTTTCTTATTTACCCCACACACATGGGTCACAGGGATTCATATTTTCCTCCCACAGGTATCATATGGAACTCATGGCACAACATCAGCCCAGACTGAATTAGGGAAGTTTGGTGCTTTTGTATACAGTATGCCATCCAATATGCTTATCTTACCCACTGCTATTCCAGCTAGAAGTAGGAAAAGCAATGTTTAATCCAGAGTAGGGAAACGTTTTTCTGTTGAAGGCAACAGTTCCTCAGGGGTAATCTGTCAGGGCAGTTGTGAGCGGGGCTAAAGCTAGTGGTAGGTGAGACAGGAAAATTGGCTTCCAGGTGGAGAAATCAAAACTAGAAACAGAATTGTTAGAACCCAATGCTAAGAATTTGTCTAGAATGTATAACTTGTTGCTGAAATGGAATACACAAGATGAAACAGTTAAATCAGCTATGATTAAGTGGGCACAGGACATTGGTCATAATATTATGTTTGCTGACTGGGAACAGTTGTGGACCACCGGTTTGAAATTTACGGCATGTAATGCCTTAAAGGAAAATATTATGAAAATGATTTATAGGTGGTACATGACCCCAGTCAAGCTAGCAAAAATCTATCATTTGCCTGATAATAAGTGTTGGAAATGTAAGGAAACTGAAGGTACTTTTTATCACCTATGGTGGACGTGCCCGAAGATTAAGGCCTTCTGGGAAATGATATATAATGAAATGAAAAAGGTACTTAAATGTACTTTCCCTAAGAAACCAGAGGCCTTTCTCTTGGGCATTGTCGGCCAATTGGTGTCAAAGAAAGACAGAACTTTTTTTATGTATGCTACAACAGCAGCAAGAATACTTATCGCAAAGTATTGGAAGACACAAGATCTACCCACTCTGGAAGAATAGCAGATGAAGGTGATAGACTATATGGGACTGGCTGAAATGACTGGCAGAATCCATGATCAGGGGAAAGAGACGGCGGAAGAAGATTGGAAGAAATTTAAAGTTTATCTTAAGAAACATTGCAAAATTAATGAATGCTAAAATGTCGTGGTTTTAGGGGGGGGAAAGGAGACTACAGCTGTAAAAGATTAAGTAAAAGAAAAGAATAAGGGAAAATTTGATAAAACCAAGTGTTAGGATTTGCTGAAATAATTTTGGAAATTGGGATGTAGAAAGGGGAGGTATGGGGAAGTCGGCGAAGTAAGGTTTAAGAAAAAGGGATATGAAATTATACATGTTTGTTTGTTTGTGTGTTTGTTTGTTTGTTTTGTGCATTGTTTGTGTTTATAAAAACTGTGAAAACCAATAAAATTTTTATATATATATAAAAAATAAAGCTAGTGGTAGGTGGGGCCAGACCCCAAAGTAGGTGGAGCACTATTCCTTCCTTCCTTCCTCTCTCTCTCCCTGCCCCCTGTCCTCTTTTGTTCCCCTGTTTTACAACCTCATTCCCACCCACATTAAATTGGTCCAAGGGCCCCATGCAGCCCCATTCTGCCCACCCTCCTTTAATCAGATTGATAGTTTTAAAAAGAAAGACTGAACTAAAAAGATGCTTCGAACTAACAGGCAACAGAGGGACGCAGGTGGCGCTGTGGGTAAAACCTCAGTGCCTAGGGCTTGCCGATCGCATGGTCGGTGGTTCGAATCCCCGCGGTGGGGTGAGCTCCCGTCTTTCAGTCCCAGCTCCTGCCCACCTAGCAGTTCGAAAGCACCCCTAAGTGCTAGTAGATAAATAGGTACCGCTTTAAAGCGGGAAGGTAAACAGCATTTCCATGTGCTGCGCTAGTGCTGCCTCGCCAGAGCAGCTTCGTCACGCTGGCCATGTGACCCAGAAGTGTCTCCGGACAGCGCTGGCCCCCGGCCTCTTAAGTGAGATGGGCGCACAACCCTAGAGTCGGACACGACTGGCCCGTATGGGCAGGGGTACCTTTACCTTTTAACAGGCAACAGATTTATTTCAATATTGCTTTTGATACAATGCTTTTCAAAACTGCTGAGGGTGGCCACCAGTTTTTAGAGAGAGATTCTTCTTTCTCTCACAGACAGGGCAAATACCTGGGTTGAAACCCTAGATAAAAGAGCATATGGAGGAGAGGTACTGAAGTCTTTGTTGTACTCAGGTCCACCTAGTGCAGAATGCTGTTTTCAAAGTGGCCAACCAGACAACTCTTCCAAGTGTGGCTATCTTGTGGGAGTGAATTCTATACAATGCACTGTACTGAGAAGTATTTCCTTTTGTCTGCCCTTAATCTTCCCACACTGGGCTTCATTTGAGTTACAGTAGAATGAGAGTGTATATTCCTGGCAAAGACTTGTGGTATAGATTGTCTGCCCCACTTATGAGAATAAAAAACCCCCAATGGTCAGCTAAACCAAATAAAACAAGTTCTTACTCAGAGTAGACCCACTGAAATTAATGCACATTATTAAGTTAGGTCCATTACTTTCAGTAGACCTACTCTGAGTAAAACCTAATTGAATACAACCCATTATCTCATAGAACATTTCAGCCAACTGACCTATTAAAAATAATGTTGTATACTATAGTTGTATACTATAGCTGATGATCAGCATTTTTGTGTGTTCACACACACTCTCTGCATGAAGAAAACAAATCAGGGAGAGAAAGGCTACGTGCATCTTTCTCTCCCCTCCACCCCGATGTGCACATTCAGGGAAGCATGAAAAATATGATAGACATACACAAGCACCTGAAGTGGTTCAGTTCAAAATGAGCAGTTAAGGAAGTTGCCTTACACTGAGCCACACCATTGATCCAAAATTGCTTACTGCTGTCTACAATGGCAGGCAGCATCTCACCAGCGATTTGCCCAGTCCTGCCTGGGGAGGCCAGAGACCTTTTGTATACCAAGCATGTTAAGGACCCGCATTGTGCAAAACATGCAGATCAATCCTATGGTGTGCTGATTTCTGCAGAGCTCCCTACCAAGTAAGTGTGCTTAGAAGCACAGCTTGGTAGACAGCAGCAGTGGGGAGGCAAAGGAAAGGAAATGTGTTGTTTGCTGCACAGGGACTTGATAAATAGGTGGAGTGCTAATGCAAAGCAGATTCTCCTCCACAGCCTTGCCACAAGCAGAATTCTTCCAGAGCCTGTCGTTATGTCACAGCTGTGGAGAAGCTGAACAAGAACAAACAGGGGTCGTGTAAGGAAACAGCAAAGGGATAGCTTGTTGGGAGGATGGAATTTGCCACTGAATCTGATTTCTGAAATATTTGCTTTGTTTTTATGTCCAACTGGTGTGCCTGGGTGTAGTTCTGCTGAACTTCCCCAGGAGAGATTCTAAGAACAGGAAATTCAGGGAACCTGCGGCTTGGGAAAGAGAACAGAAACATCAACATCATTATTTGTTTCTTTTTAAAAGGCATATCTCTACACCAGGAATGGGGGACCTCAAGCCCAGGGTGCTGATGTGGCCCTCTAGGGTTTCTGTCTTGCCCTCTGGGCATTTCTCACTGGCTCTGCTTAGTGCCCTCCTCAGGTGCTGCAATGTTCTTGAACTGTGATACTCATGTTTCAGATGTATTAATTATAACCAAATACAAGTCGTAGCTATCTTGAACTGTGATAGCATGTCTTGCTTGCCTGGATGAAGAGTTGTGCGGGTGATGGGGAGTATATTGTGTGACTGGTATATAGCATCTTGTACAAGGGCAAGAGTCACATCCATCACTGAGGGCCTTCTTAGTGGCTGCTCTCAGACTTTGGAATTCCTCCCTAGAAAAGTTGAATGGGCTCCCTCCTTGTTCTTCTGCTGGCAGGTGGCAAGACCTTTTTGTCCCAACAGGCTTTGGGGAACTGGCTGCTTTTAATGAGGGGTTGGTGCCCTGCTGTTTTTGTTATGATTGTCTCTATGTTTTTAATACGTTGTAGAGGGACGCAGGTGGCGCTGTGGACTAAACCACAGAGCCTAGGGCTTGCCGATTGGAAGGTTAGCAGTTCGAATCCCCGCAACAGGGTGAGCTCCCCTTGTTCGGTCCCAGCACCTGCCCACCTAGCAGTTCAAAAGCACATCAAGTGCAAGTAGATAAGAAGGTACCACTCCAGCGGGAAGGTAAAGGGCGTTTCCGTGCACTGCTCTGGTTCGCCAGAAGCGGATTAGTCATGCTGGCCACATGACCCAGAAGCTGTCTGCGGACAAACGCCAGCTCCCTCAGCCTATAGAGCAAGATGAGTGTGCAACCCCAGAGGCATCCACAACTGGACCTAATGGTCAGGGGTACCTTTACCTTTACATGGATTGACAGAATGATAGATTGTGTTATTTCTATTGATGTTTAATTGCTTTTTAATGTTATTGCCCCCTGTGTTTTTAGCTGTTCTTGTTTCACCTGTAAGCTGCCTTGAGTCTGCCAGAGAAATATATAATAATAATAAAAGTGTTGCACAGCACTTCTGAGCAGTAGCAAAATTCCAGGGGGTTCTAAGCACTCACTCTAAGTTGTGTTTCCATTGCAAAATCAAAGCACAATGGAGACTGGTGTCTTTAAGAAATATGGTTTGTTTTATAAATACTTACACCTAAAGCCTCCAATAGCGGGGGTACAGAACATTACACCCCAAGAGTGTGCCTCTTCACTCCTCTCATAGCTTCAGCAAGCTTGAGTCCAAAGCAGCTGTCAGTCACGGCCACTTGTCTCTCAGTGCAGCCTCTTCCTTCAGCACTGCATGGAGTTCCGCCTAGTTCCCCCTCCTTCTTCCCAGCAGTCTTTCCAGAACACAACTCCTCCCCTTCCGCTTTCAGCATCCCCTTTCCCTCTGCCACTCTGGCAACCTCCATTTCAAAAGCCTTCTGCAAAAGGCACATTTTTTCCTGTAATTCTGGCAGCCTTCCCCTTTAATGCCTGGTGATGAACCTCTCTCCTTTTGCAATCACTTGTCTTTCTTCTTGGATGGCACTCCTCTAAGCCCAGCTCCTGAGGAATTTACTACATTTACTAATATCAGAAATTATAGGGAGAACCAGACACCCAGGAATTTTAGGGGATCCTTGCTACCTCCAAATCCATAGCAACAATAATAATCACTCTGCACGCTTTTTATCTCTGGCTTCATCCACCTCTGACATGTAGCCTCCCCTCCTGAAGGTTCCTCATCAGATAATGTGGCCCTTGGAATGAAAACAAAATGTTATTCACTGTTGCACTACACTATAAACTTAGGGCTTCTCCCAACAACCTGTTTATTGAGCATTCATCCTGATTTGTTTGTACAAGCTTAGACTATATCCGGTCATTACTGAACATTCCTCCTGATTTGTTTGTAAGGAGGTTATATGGCAATGAGCATCCAGCCTGATTTGCTTACGCAATATTTACGTGTCTTCCTGTTGACCACTTGTGCATTCTACACTTTTCAAAGGGTTCACCCATTATTTTCCAAAACACAAACAGTCCCATTTTCTCTAAAAGATGGATTGTTTGTATTAAGGGAAACAGAGCACTTTAATCCAGTTTAAAGTCCTGTATGTGCTTGAACTCTCTCCTGCAAAATACCGAAAGTCTTGAAGCACCCTTAAACTGGCTTAATTTTTATTCCTTTTCTCAAAGGAGTCTGCCAGCTGTGGCTCTGTTGGGGAGTGTGTGCGTATGACACCCCAGCTTCCTTGGGTCCTGAAGGAAGAACCTTCCTAGTTAAAGTGTACCTGTCTGCTTGCCCATCATTCCTTTTAGATCTTCGCTTCCACCAAGTACAAGTGTTATTTAATTTAGGATTGCCATATGTCCTCTTTTTCCAGGACGCATCCTCTTTTTCTGGGGTAAATTCAAGACAAATTGCATTTGTTTGCTTTGAATGGCTGTCATAGCGTCCTCTTTTTTTTCTCTCTCTTCAAAATATGGTAACCCTTTGGCTGTCTTTCACCTGACAGCCTAAAATTCCCCTGTATCCCTGAGAATACTCCCAGGTATTATGACACTGACTTGACACTAGATGTGGGGTAGTACATGAAAGGAGACGATGAAGGGTCGATGAAACAATATTAAAAGTATGCTAAATGATAAAAGGGTAGTTTTTTAAAGAAGAGATTTTAACATAAGAATGGTTACATGCAATAGGGCAAATAGAATACAGCAAATAAATATAACATTAAACACCATGTATTTTACCTCTAGATCAAATATTCCCTAACAACTTACAACTGGCGGTTCTTTGTATGATGTTAGAATGGCATCCTCATTCCTTTCTCTCTTGAGATCATGCCTTGAACTGCTAAACCAATCAACTCACTGTGCAGAAAAGCCTTGGGCTATGTGTCTCCTGGTCCATATTTTCAAGAAAGTTGGAGGGTCCCAACAACAGACAGTGCCTACTTGCCACCTACTTATCACCTGCAATTAATCTCCCACCTTCAAGTTTAGCAAGTTAACCTTTAAATGTAACAGAACAGTCTGTAACAGTACAGTCCATTTGCTTCACATATTATATGAGAAAACTATTGCTAATGGAGATTTTTCAGCTCCTTGTCAAACTTCAACCACCAGAATTTGTTGGAGAAATCCCCCGTTCTGTAGGTATGTCAGAAGTAGTAGTAGTAGTAGTAGTAGTAGAAGAAGAAGAAGAAGAAGAAGAAGAAGAAGAAGAAGAAGAATTTGCTTTGGACACTTTTTGCTGTGGACATTTCAATGCATTTCATTTTGTTCTGCACAGAACAGCTTTCTAGCCCAAAGCCCAGAGCTATCCTAGCCATGTCTACTCAAATGTAAGCCATATTGCATTGAATAGTGCTTACTCTCAGGTAAGGGGGGTTGGGATTGCAGCCTTAGTCTCTAAATCTATATTCAGTGTCTGAGAAGTATTTGAAGTAATAATAATAATAATAATAATAATAATAATAACAACAACAACAAACATATAAGAATGGTAGCAATACACTAGAATTAGATGCCAGGGCAGGGGGGTTAGAGCAGGGGCCATCATATTTTTTAGTAAAACAAATTTCAGCACACAGTCTCATACCTAGCTTAAAAACTACTCCCATATAACAAGCAAAAACAAATGCAGCTTCCAAAATAATGTTAAACAGCATACAAGACTCAGAGCTTTAAAAACTGCCCCCAGATGAAAAGTATTTTTAAAGCCTCCAGTCAAGTAAAAACAAATGCAGCTTCCAAAGCAACTTGAAACATAGAACACAAGCTCATACACCGTTCCCATGGCATTTAAAAAGGGGGGGGGGGATGATTTTTTTTTCCTATCTAGAAGCAGAAAGTAAAAAACTATATTTCTAAATACTGATTTCTCCAATCAGAGAATGGTGTGAGGAATGAAGAAGCAGATTGCCCAGAGATACCTTAGTAAAAACCACCTTACTTAAGGACTCTCTGGTGGGAATTTTAAGTCTGTCTTTAGGCAAAGTCTCTTTTAGAGCGGTTAGGCTCAACTGTTATCCAGCTAAAGCTCAATGAGGATGTTCTAGCAAGGTGTGGTATGGTGGCAATATCTTATTTGATTGACAGGTGCTGGCATTTACCGGTATCAGCACCGCAGATAGCAATGTCAATGTCACCTCCTCAAATTTGCCACCATGAGCAACTGTCCCATTTGCCTTCCCAAAAACATGTGGCACCCCAGTTTTGGAATAGCCTCCCCAGAAAAGCTCACTTGGCACCTTCATTACAGTTTTCTCAGCACCAGATCAATAACATTATTACTAGTATTATTAGTATTCACACATCTAATCTGCAATTTACTCAAAATCTATGCTTCTAAACTGCTGCTGTTTTTTACTGTACAGATGGAGAGGGGAGGAAATGTTCTCTCTGTACTGTACATTAATATTTTATTTTATTTTGTCTGTTATAAAAAATACAGTCAATAAATAAATAAATAGTGGCTCCTAGTGAGAACAGAGATTGCACCCAGGGAGCTGTGCTTAATTCTTTAGGGTAGATGTTGGTGGGCATGGCGGGGGGGTGGGTGAAGGTGGTACAAATTAAACAGCAAAAAAACTCTCAAGACAAAGAAAGAATACCCCAGTCCTTAATTCTTCTCCTCACTATGATTTTAACTGTGTCAGGGAAACCCTGAGAAGACTAAAAGTCTGAAGTTTCAGATTAAACTCTTAAACCCAAAAATTTATCAAGCAATCTAGTTTAGATATTTAGGACTCCAGCTCCCATCAGCCCCTGCAGCCAGATACCCAGTAACTGTGACAGTGGTGGTTATAGTTCAAAAAATCTGGAGGGCACCTGGTTGGGGAAGGCTGTCCTGGGATGATGGTAGTCGTAGGGGAAGACTTACTGGTTTCTAGCATGATCACATTTGTGGAGCTAGGACATTCAGAAATGAAAGAGCAGGCTTTGAAGATTACCCACTGTACATTCCCTCTATAATAATTAGTCACTTTGTGAAGTTCCTGTCAGCAAGGATGTCCTCATTTTCAGTATGCTGAATCTGTACAGGTCAAAGAAAGGAGTCAACATTCAAAAAAGGAGGTTAATTGTGTTGATCTCTCTGAACTGTTTGACTCATTTGCTTCCGTTTCTTTCTCCTTCCTTCTTTTTGGAAGTTGCGAAAGAATCATAACAGCTGAGTTCTAAAGCTAACTGTGAGTGCGAGGATGTCATTTGATTTCCAGATTCCTTCAGCCTTTGCCACCACAGTGTTGATTTTCCAAGCAAAAACATCTGATTGTAAAGCAAGCCCAGAGATTCAGCTCAATAAGACGGTATTTATTGCAGTCAGATTGTTAGATCAAAGTGCCATAGTCCACCTTTTAGATAGACTGGCCCCTCTCTAAATGCTATTAAATTAAAAAAATAAATGCCAATGCACTCAAAACACTGGTCATCATTTCAATCCTGGTTCGGTAGAGAATGTCAATAAGACAACAGTGATAATCCATTTAAGATCAACTACTTAGAGCTTTTTTTCTACAATCAAGCAGTATATAAATTTTATGAAATAAGAAATACATAAATAAATCTACTGATTATTTTCCAAGTGTCCTAGGGTATGATCTGAAGACATATGAAGCCACCACCTTGCTGAAGTTTAAGCAGGCCTGGGTCTGACTAGTGCATTCCCCTGAGAGCACAACATTGGTTCCCTCTTCTGCAGGTGTTTCTCCTCATTTGTTTGAATAGAAATGGCAATTCCTTGATATATCCATTGGTCCAAAGCTAGGTCTTTATTGAAGGTGAAAAGTCCAATAGATAAGTTTGTAAAAAATGACATAGGAAATGGATAACAGATCACTCTGCTGGCAGATAGACATGTATTTCTGCTATTGCTACACATGAGGCCTTGGCTTGCATCATAATAGATTCTGGTAATGTCATTCCTTTGATATGTGCTAAAAGGTTGGAGAATGCTCCTTGGACCAGGCTGCGTGCAACAATTGCTTTCATTCCTTTGTGGCTGCGGAAAGCAAATGGGTTTGAAACAAACAGAGGGAGGAGATGCCAAATTTGATACACACAGGGCTGCAGGAACGACAGCACAAAGCCTGCAGGTTGCCACCAATGACTTTCCAGCTTTGCAAGTGCTCTTTTGATAAATGAGTTAGGTGTAATAATATGGCAGCTTAGTCCTAGCTATGTGTGCATTTTTCAAAACATTCCCCTTTTTTAGAATCCAGAACTGCTGGAAGTTGCTACACATGAGGTCTCTTACAAAGATGTTATTCTTATTAGATTAACCTGGATGAACCAGGATGGGGGTTTTGGCAAATGGAAAGCCACAACATATGGTTTATGTTTGACTGGTGTCTGCACCATTGTCATAGCATCATGTGGGTAAAACCCTCAAATTGATTGCTTTGTCAAAGGATGTGCAGCTCATGAGAACTCTGGAGATCATGGTGGTGCCAAGTTTTGGCGCTCTCTCTTGGCCTCTAAAGGAGAGGCAGTCATTGGAGTATTGTGGTTCTTCTGATGGGCAACAATGCAGTGATGAAGTGGTATGTCACACTGCCCAGGGAAAACCAAGGAGAAGGGAAAGCGAAGAAATGACAGCAAAGGACCTGGAAATTAGATCAACATCTGACCAATGGGAAATTAAAGAAGAAGAAAGAAGAACTGTTAAGACTGTCTCTGAGTCCAGAATGAGCTATGGAAAGACAGCACATCTCTGAAGGGTCTAGGATAGAAATGGGAAACCAAACTAATTTCATGCACATCTTCAGCACTCCATGTGCAGTTTTTCCCTCTCTTAAGGTCACCACCATTCCTCTCTCAATCCTTCTGGGTTGTAAAAGGCCCATTGAAAATTGATGGGCATGACTAACATAGGCTAATGAATGTCAATGGGTCTACTCTTAGTGAAACCTAGTTGCATACAGCCCATTCTCTCTCAGTTCCTAAGATAAAGAGAGAGAGAAAAGTGAGAGGTGGTTATCATATTTTTAAAAAGCTTTTATTTGTATTTGTCTGCCTATTGATATCCAGCAGGAGCCTTCACTGCACTCTTTTTGGCACCTGCTGAAAACAAACCTACCCAGTGTTTACAAAGCTGATGTGAGTTTTAATCTGTTTTTAGTCTATTGTCATTTTATCTTTTCAAAAGTCTTAAATTGTTGTTAATTTCTCTCATGGATAATTTCATTTCAATTTTTTTTTTGTCCCTTATTTTGCCCAACCTGTCCTTTATTTTGCCAGACCAAAGGTGACAACCCTAATTTTTCACCCATTGGCAGTGCACTCCTTTATCACTACTGGCTGCACATCATAAAGGGTGCAAAAAAAGGGGGGGGAGATAGAAACTAACAAGAAGTGCCAGGAAATTCTTGAAATTCTTGACCTTCTAAAGCTTCCCATACTGTGCAGACACAGTGAGCCAGAACCAGAGATGCAGGGCAGGGGTAGAGAACCATTCACAGCCTGAGGGCCCCATTCCTTCATAGACAGGCTTCTGAGAGGTACATGTCAGTGGTGAATGGAACCAGAGGCAAAAGCGGGTGGCACAGCCGATGAGAGTACCATTGCGCAATTGGCTACATTCCACCCATGCAAAAGTCAGAGATTTCTGACATCCACCTATATGTTTTCCTCCTCCATCCAGGCAAGCAAGAGGCATTATCCTAGTTCTAGGGCACATTCCAGCCAGGCAGAAGCAGTTGAGGATGGCATGGAGCAAGGCAACTGAGAGGCATGGCCTGGAGAGGGGTGAGTCCTGGGAGAGTCCTGAGGACCAGATAAAAGGTCTCATTTGGCCCCCCCGAGCCTCAGGTCCACAACCCTGGTATGAGGAGAAATGAGACTTCTGGGTTCAAAAAAGTGCAGTGCTGAAGAATCCTCAGAAATTATTAGGGAGTTGCCAGTAGCAAGGAAGAGCAGTTGAGTGACCCTTATGGAAAGGTTTCTACTGATTACAGGAGGAAACTAGCGTGACCCCATGGCAGTCCAACAGGAAAAGCTTATTCATATATGACTGGCCTGGTTAACACTGTGCAACAGGAGCTCAAGATACCACCACTTCCTTTGGGATTTATTTCTCTTATCTCGAAGCTGTGGCCTTCCTTGCTTATTTTGAGTGTGATGTGGTAAAATGTGCTACTCGCTTGAGACAAGGGGAAGGCGCATTGGAGATGGTGCATTCGCACCCACATAAAGTGCCTGTGTGAAGTGCTTATTTGTACAGAAAGCATAGGAAACTGATAACATAAGAAGAGCCTGCCTGCTGGGTCAGAGCAAAGGCCCATTTAGTTCAGCATCCTGTTTCCCACACTAGCCAAACCAGATGCTTACTGGAAGGCTACAAGCAGGACACAAGCACAACAGCACTCTCTCCACTTCAGAATTATTCCTCTGATTACCTGTAGTAATACTTAGAACAAGTCCAATGGAAACTACCAGAGCCCTGTCTAATCCATCTTCACAGGACTGCTTTCAATTATTTTGCCCCAAGGAGATAGACAAGCTGCTTGCAGAAATGTAGCCAACCACTTGCCCATCTTGGCTTCTTAGAAGTAGCTGTAGGGCATTGACTGGGCGGGTCACTCCAGGGAATGATCAATGCTTCTCTGGAGGGAGGGGAAATACCATCCACCTTGAAGGAGGCAGCGGTGTGTCCTCCTTAAGAAGCTCTGTTGGGTTAATGCATCCTTGATTAAGAACAGTTTTTCAAAGAAGATGAGAATGCAATGTGCAATATAGGAGCATGGATTGCTTTCCTGCACAACCCAACCAGGCTAGCCTGCTGCGGCAGACACCCACACAGCAGATTTGCCAAGGAGTTGCACGTAAAGTCTAATGTGCATAGGCAATAATATCCTGTTGTGTCCCAGATTCCCTTTTCTCTGATTTATAGATTTGTTTGTTTGTTTGTTGTATTATTCCAAACCTAGCCTCAGCTGCCCTTTTCAGAATTAGGGCAGATAGACTGGATATCTTATCCTATGTTCACAGTCCCCTGCAAAGGAGCTCAAGGTGGCATTCATGCTTTTCCATTTCCCCATGATATCTTCATAACAACCCTGTGATGTAGGCTAGGCTGAAATACAGTGCCTAGTCCAAGGTCTCACAATGAGCTTCATGGGCAAATGTTGGTTTTCACCATGTTCTCACCATTGGCCTGATCCAGCGGACTCTTCTTATGTTATGATGGATCTAATCATAATCATGACTACTAATAAGGTGTGATAGCCAGGGACAGATGAGAAGGCCCCATAGCATGGAAGTGTATTCTTCTACCAGAAAAGGTGATGAAAAAAGAAACACGAATCTTTCATATTTGCTCATATATTGGTACACAGGTAAGGATGCAGCTAAAAACGTAACACTCTGACTAAAACATATATCCTGAAATAAGTTTTTTTTCCATATTAAATACCTTTAAAATAAAAAAAAACTTAGGATTTTTTACTTAGCATATATTTCTTCACAGATTTGTGAACACAACATGACAAATAATTGTGCAGCCATTAAATGGGCCTTTTCATAGCAGAACAATAATGTCTGTTTTAGAGTCTGTTTCCCCTGTTTTCTTTGTTTTTTTAACCAATTATGTAAAATTCTAAATTTAGTATTTTTATTTATTTAGAGGCCCTAAGCCATAGCTTACTTAACTTGTACTTAAATCCAGCATTGTGTGGTAGCTTTATCTTAGACAGGTCTGTCTCATTTTAATGCCATCTCAGTTGGTGGTCCTAGCCACATCATGTAGTAGCGAATTCTATTAAGGGTGAAGATTTGGCTGTACTCATGATTGCAGTTCAGATAATGCCACATTACAGACAAATTGGGCACAATCCTCTTGGATGTTCTGTTCTGCAAACTCTATTGAAATGCATGGGAATTGTGACATGTATTGCTGATGTCGTGACAGCCAGGTTCGCAGTACCAGGTTAAGAGATGCTTTTTTGAAATCTGCCACCACCCCTGAGACTGAAAAACAATATGTTGCATCAAAATTCTGAGTGTATGCATAATTCTTGTGGTGAGAAAAACAGACATGTTTTTAAAAGATTGGATAACTTGTTCAGGTTTGAATATTTCAAATCTTTCTGTTCATGCTTCAGACAGTCTAGTGTCCCCACTCCCCAACCAGCAGAAGAGGTCAAACCACAGGCAATATTATGAAAGACACACCATTCATTTTCCTTAATTTATTTTGATTGCTCTCATCTTCTCCTTTTCTCTTCATTAAGCGTCTTGACCACTGTAGATCGCAAACTCAGGTGAGAAAATCAAAAAGGAGGCAAGAGAATAACCTGCAACTCTTGGAACACAAAAGAAGAGGACCAAGAGTTCCTTGTTCCATTCCAGTAGGAAGATCAGTGTTTCTGTTCCACAAATGAGGAATCAAGATTTAGTTCAGACATCCCAGCTAGATATGGTTTGCAGCAACTATAGTAACCTTGGTTTGCAGTGATTTGATTACCTAAGATTAAGGTTACCAGACATCCCCGTTTCCTGGAGACAGTCCCCAGATTTACAAATCAGTCCCCATACAAAATCCATTGAGGATGAAAAGTGGCCCCGGATTCATTGAAAAAAATTGGGTAACTTTAGCTTAGATGTATGGTGGTGTTGTTGTTGTTGTTGTTAAAGTGACTTTATTCTTTTAATTTGAACATTATAAATCACTTCGGGATCTTTTAGGGCATAAGGCACTATAAAGTAAATTGATAAAGATACAGTGGTACCTCGGGTTAAGTACTTAATTCGTTCTGGAGGTCCGTTCTTAACCTGAAACTGTTCTTAACCTGGGGCCTCCCGCTGCCACTGCGCCACAACCACACAATTTCTGTTCTCATTCTGAAGCAAAGTTCTTAACCCGAGGTACTATTTCTGGGTTAGCGGAGTCTATAACCTGAATCTTATGTAACCTAAAGCGTATGTAACCCGGAGTACCACTGTATATACAACTGTGCAGATGGGACAATACCATAGGATGAATTGCAAACTGATTTCCGATTCTGTCAGAATCTTGTAAGAAAAGAAGTAAAACTTGGGTGAAACTGGCAGGACAAATGAACTCTGCATAGATGAGCCCATAGTCTTGTAAGACTGCTGGTTGAAAGGATGAAGAAAACCTAAGGTTTATTAGTGATGGAAAACAAAGCCTTTCTGAGTATAGGTTTTATCATACCCCACAAGTATCCTGGAAAAAGATGGGACTTCCCATTTTCTCATGTGAGAGCACTCACTGGACACTTGGTGATGTGGTTCCAGGCTGGAGCCCCTGAATCCCTGTTCCTCCTTTCTCCTTTCATGGTTTTTCCACAGCATACATTTATCAGCCCGCTTTCTTGCAAGCTGCTCACTATAGCCAAGCCTTTTTTGGGGAGAAGTCAATAAATATCTGCCTTGCCTTGTGTTGTGCTTGGCGCCAGGCTGCTGTTTAAGCTTGTGGTTAAACCAAGTGTCTAAGAAACACATGTGCTGGAAATATCTCCCTTTCAGACTGATGGCTTGGCAGGTTGTGCTGACACGCTCTCAAAAGAGATGTCTTCACTTAGATTGTTACGTCTTCTGTTTTTCAGGGTTGTGCTTGGATGAAGCAAGGGGGTTATGAAGCAGAGCTCTGTTTGCTAGGGGGAATTGGCTTGATGCAGAGTGCAGCGCTCGTGCAATTGTCAGGCTTAAAAGGAAAATTGGGAATGTAGTGGTGTTCTTCTGCACAGATTCTGACCCAGAGCCTCTGGGGTGCCACAGGGCATCAAACAAGGAAGATCTGTTTACATAAGACTTGTTGCTGCAGTACATTAGCATGATTGATCTCAAAACCTCTGGCTGGCCTGGAAGGTGACACAGATATGTACTGCTGTTTTGATTGATGCAAAGACATTGGGAAGCATCATAGTTAAGATATGAAGAACCAAAGTGGCCACATGTCATCTACAGAAGACAATCCTATCTTTGAAGGTGCCTTGTATTTGAAGGGCTTCATCTCCAAGTTTCATTTAAAGCTGTGGGGAACCTAAGCGTCAGGTGCCAGATGTGGCCCTCCTTGCCTCATCACTCTCTATACTCCCTCCCCAGACCAGGTCTCTCACTGGCTCAACTCTACAGCCTTTTCCCTGGCTGGTATATATACTTTAACATTCAAAAATCTTCTTGCATAGCTGGACACAGAGATGTGCATGTTAATATTTTGTCCTGTTCTTTGAACATGCATTTCATATTTTGGGGTCAGCATGTAAATTGGCAGCCTATTGAGCTTTGCATGCAGAAACTAATGGGTCTGATCGCTCAGTCAGCTTCAGCTGCAACCTCTATGGACACTGATGTGTATGTTTTTTAACGGATCAGTAATTTGGTGGTGGCAAAGTCCTCTCTGATTGTTTGAACAGCTGCTGGCAGGTTCAGAGTAGAGAAAGCTGAGCTAGATGCTAGCTATAACCCCGATTGAGAGAACATTGATTGAGAAGATTAAAAAGAAGGTTCTGGATTCAACCCATTTGGAATGTGAATGCAGGAGTTCCCATTTGCATTACAAATTGCTCCAGCCTGCTTTTATCTTCTGCATAAGCAAAAATCAGACATATGCTTAACATAGCAAGAAAGAGTCTCAGAGGTGATTTTTCACGTGTAAAGTTTGAATGGGCTTTGGGTCTGCCTTGTGCTTGTCATGAAGACTAGAAAGCCCATTTCACAAGTCTTCTTGGCTTTGTAGTTATTCTTCTTGGGCAAAGAGCATAATCCTGTAGGATCCAGACTTTTGTTGTTGTGAGAACAAGATGCTGAACAAGATGGGCCTTTGGCCTAATCCAGGAGCAGGGCTTTTCTTAGGTTCTTAACATTTGTTCGGCTTCTTGTTTTTCTCTTGTACAAGTGCTGCCTCTCTTGAGTTTCTCTTGAAACAAAACTTCGAGGCTTTTCTGCTGTTGGAAGAGTCCCTGACATTTGCTCAAAGCCTGCTCTATCTATGTGTGTTCTTGGACAAAGTGCTCAATCAATTTTGAGGAGCAGGGGGGAAAGTTTTGAGAAGACAAGCAGCATTTCTTCATGAGGAGGGGGCCCAGAGCATCCCTATTTATATCACAAGTCCTTGTGCTTCCTCCTGTGTGTATTGTGCTTTGGCTTCCTTCCTGCCTATTCTGCCACTTCAAAAGGGCATGTGGACCTTTTACTCAGATGTCAGGATGACATTCACTGTCATTCTGCCGAGTAGATGCGCACCTTCAATAGGCAAGCTAGCAGCAGCAGTGAGCGTGCTTGCGTGTTCCTTTCAACCTTGCCCCTCTCCCCAGTTTCTGCTGCTGTCGTGCGTTCTGCTGCATAATAGGAAATTGTCAAGACTTAAAATAATAAAATGAAACCCGAGATTCAAAGGTGATCTTCCTATGTGCATCACAAATGATGTTCTCGCTGAAAGGGGATTGAAGTCATCCTCCCACCTCATGTCTCTTTCATTCATTGTCGTCCTTCTTCAATTAATTTGCTTTTCATGCCATGAGCCAGCTGAGTTTTCAGCATGGCAAAGACCTGTTAAGAAAGCATACACCTTTTTTCAAGTGCTTGACAGCTAGCTGGTTGTCAATGGATCCGGTGCCTTGAACACTTCTTCATGTCAAGCTGTCGTGTGTTCATTGGTAGCTAATTTAAATCGGGCAGATAACTGGATGGGCAGGGGCTGGAGTACTTGTAGACCAGCGGTTCCAAACATGGTGCCCACAAAAGACTTCTTGAGTACCCACAAGGCTCCCTTGACCCTCTGTGCAGATCAGGCATGAAAGAAGCATTCTTTGGTAGGCGATAAAATAGGTTGCAATGTGTGCTTGGTTGTGGTGTGCCTGTGGTACCCAAAACAGATTCCCTAGTTTGCACATGTCACCCCAAGCTCAAGAAGGTTCGTGACCCCTGATTATATGACCCATTAAGACAAATGCAGGTCACCAGCTATTTATTGGGGTCTTTCAAGGTGTTTGAACTTTCTTCCCTGCTATCCACAAGTTCATAACCATAAACTTTTGAGAAGTTATGAAATTATGCTTGAAATCCAGCTCCCATCATTTCTTGATAATCCTAGGTAGGAAGCAAAACAGAATGCTGGCTTTCTACCGAAGGCCTTGATCATATATGATGAAGGAGTAGCCATAGCATCTCAGAGCAGGGCCTTCTCAGTGGCTATTCCCAGACTTTGGTACTTCATAGAGAAGCTAGATTGGCTGCTTCCTTGTCCGTCCTTGAGCAGGTGATAGATAGTAAAAACAGCACCCCCCCACAATTACTTTTTAATGATTTTTAAAATATGTTTGTAGCTTTTTGTATTTTATCTGTATTGTTTTGCGTTGTGAAAGCTGTTTTGAGTCCAAGTCCGGAGAAAAAGTGGGATATTACTTTTAACTCCATGGAGCTCATGGTGGCATACATAGTTCTTCCCCTCCTCATTCAACCCCAACAACAGCCCTATGAGGTAGGTTAGGCTGACTGGCCCAAGGCCACCCAGTGAGCTTCAGGGCCAGGCGGGGGCAGTGTTGGATTTGAACACTGGTCTCTCAGGTCCTAGTCCAACACTCTAGCCAGTACACCACACAGGCTCTCATATAGATGGATAAGGGAAGGCACCAATCACAAGTAGAGTCCTCTCACTCACTCTGCTGCCTCATGGAGGGGAGGAGATGTCATGAGTCCTGAGGAGATGCCATGCAGGGGCTGGTCAGACCAGAATGAGTGATGGGAGGTGACACTGCAATGATCTGCCCCATTTTCTCTCATGTTAACCAGATGCTCGGTGCCCACTTTTCCCTCAGTTCCCATGACAACCTTGCCTCCAGTCCTGGAACCACCACCAGCACTGCCAGAACCCATCCACAGCCTATCCTCTGCCAAGTCTGGTTTGGAGCCACCATTGCCAACTCCTCTATCATCTTGGTCATAGGGATGCTAGCTGCGGTGTGAACAAGCAGTTCAGGTCCATCACACCAAAGGAAGTTCCTCTTTCCATGTCCAGTGCAAAGGAATGCCCTGCTTGCCCTGCTGAAGTTGTGCCCATTCCATTCCCTTAATAATGAGACCCAAGGAGGCATGTTGATCATTGGCTCAACCTCTTCGCTTTCTTGGCCATGTCCACCACCTGTTGTGCCTTTGAACCTTATTTTGCTTGTGTTCCCTGTACTGATTTGAGCATTAAAAGATTTTGGCAGAAAATATAAAAGCCAGGACAGGAGAGAGGAAACATCCACAGCCCACTTCGTTGACCCTTCCCCCCCTGTCCCCGCTTTGTGAAGCCAAAGGAAACTCACTTAAAGAAGTAGCTGTTTAATGCAAACACTTGTAATTGCGGAGGAAGAAAGCACTTTTCTCTCTCTTGCCTCTTGTGAAAACATTTTGAAGGATTAGGAAAAGCTCCACACTGCATACTCCTCTCTCTCCAGTGAAAACATCAGGTTGGAGTGAATCAGAATGCCAGCCAAGTGCATGCTTTATGTTATTTCGGTACTGTGCAAACACTGTATCACAGCTGGAGAGCACCAGGTTGGCCAATGCTGTTCCAGCTGTTTGTTGCATGTCAAAAGCAGTAGTCTTCTGCCTTGTTTCTTCTCTCTCTCTCTCTCTCTCTCTCTGTCTATCTGTCTGTCTTTTACCCTTTATTGTTATTTAAAGACAAAATGGTGGTTATGATCCAGCTGCAACTTCTCTTGGTTTTGCCTGCAATCCAACTCCAACCCATCAGTTTAAGACCAACAACTAACGACAATATTTAACAATGTTTAGCTTAATATGAGATAGTCTGCTTTACTTTTTATTTTGGCATTTGATATTTGGCAGTCAGTTGAGTCAACATTTCTGATGAGTGATATGTTAATGCCATAGAATATTTGACAGCATTTTATAGCCAACATGGAATAGCATTGGTGTGTTTGGTGTGCGACTGCTTGCAACACATTTGTACTTTTTAAAATTTAGAAGCCGAGAAGTGTCATCTAAAATCTGTTGCTCAGATTTCAAATGTCAAAGCAGAATTTCATTGTCAAGTATCGTTCCACTTTTTAGTGATAAGTTTGGAAATTCCAGAAAACTTTTGAGTTCTTGCAAAGACTCATTTCAGCTCCACTGATGTGTCATGTGATATTTGTATTGGAAAGTCCCATGGTGAAACAGAACGGAATTGTTGAACCATGATGCCTCCACTGTTGGAGGCAATAATGCTTCTGAATACCAGTAGCTGCAAGTCGCCGGGGGTGTGGGGGTGTGGAGAGTCCTGCTTTTATGCTTAGGTCCTGCTTGCCAGTTTCCCAGAAGAGGCAACTGGTTGGCCACCCTGAGAACAGGAAACTGGACTAGATGTGCCACTGACTTGATCCATAAGGCCTCTCCTTATGTTCTTATGATCTTATGACTGGCTTCAGTTGCACATGACGAAATTTCTTATTTCTGGTCGGTTACTGCAGAAAACCACTAAGCCAAGTGAATTGTGTTGCTGACAGGACCATTGTTACATAACTTAAAAGAAGATACAAATGCCATACAGTAGACCTGGACAGCTCAGTTGGTTAGAGCGCGGTGCTGATAATGCCGAAGTTGCAGGTTTGATCCCCATGTGGGATAGCTGCATATTCCTGCATTGCAGGGGGTTGGACTAGATCAGGGGTCTGCAACCCGTGGCTCTGGAGCCGCATGTGGCTCTTTTACACCTTTGCCGCGGCTCCGGGGCGGATACTAGCGAGGGGAGGAGGCGCATTGTGCACCCCGACACTCACCACTGTGGCAGGCGCTGTACTGGCTGTGACGTCGCATGGGGGCGGTGCGTGCGTTAGTCACGCACCGTCCCGGCATCACCTTCCCGCCCGCCCGCTACATTGTAAGGGGCATGTACGCTGGTCACTGCATTGAAAGGGGGCATGTACGCTGGTCACTGTTTTGAAGGGGAGTGAAGAACACACACACACAAAAACAGGTAACTTGTTAATTTAACATTTATTTCTATGAGGAGGAGTAATTCTGAGGGGTCAAACAAAGAAATAATAAAAAAGTGACAAAAAAGTTATTTTTATAATGACGAGTTTTGCGGCTCCCCGTCCCCCCCCCCCCGGGAACGGGTCCAAGTGGCTCTTTTTGTCTTAAAGATTGCAGACCCCTGGACTAGATGTTCCCCAGGGTCCCTTTGAACTCTACAATTCTATGATTTTGAGTTACGTGCATTTCACTTGTGCACATTCAGCTTTATGTGCTTGGCAAAAAAGTTTCAATTTTTTTTAAAATGGGGTGGAAACAGGGTGTCTGGGAGTAAAAAAACCTTTGGCAATCCCACGTAACATTGCACCCAATGTGTTTTCACAACACTTGATTTTTGGCTTTATGCACTATCCCCAGAATGTAACCCTGCATAAACTGCGGCTTTACTGTATATGTATAGATACAAATCTCTGTCTCTGAGCAAATTCAGATGGTGAGTGTCTGGGTTCTTGCTGATACTCTGTTTTGTTTACCCCCCACTTTCCCGCCATTAGCTGGGGTGGCTAATCTTTATTTATTTTATTAGTATTTTGTCCCGAGGGACATGTGCATGCACACAGACACAGGCACACAGTCCCTCTTCTCAGCTGATTCATGAAGATGAAAGGCGGGGGTGATTCACATTCCCATCAGGGCACTGTGCTCTGGTCACCTCCACACTGCCGCTCAAATTGGTACATATAGTACATTGTGCCAGAGGTTTTCCAACCCACCTGTCAGGGATGAGTATGGTTGCTCACGAGGAAACAGCCAGGACTGCGACCTGCCTTTTTACAGGTTTTATTTGGTGCAAACTATGTGCAGACATCCAAAGTTCATGAGTCCCTCAGTCGCTAGCGGATTCCGAGAGTGGGCTTTTCCCGCCCCCCCCATCATAAGAACCTCGCCACGCCCAGTCTCCGCCTTTTTTCCTTACGCTTGACACCCCTGCCAAAACTAGGCGACGGAAGTTGCATCTCTGCGTCCCGCAGATAAGTCTGTGAGCTTTTTTCCCTTCCCTCTCTCCACCTTTCTTCTTCCGTTTCCCCTGAGGCTTCGCTGACACCAGTCTCTGAGGAAGTGTTACTGCTGATCAAAGTGGGAGGCTCTCTGTACGTTCCTACCTCCCTCCCCCCTCTTGATGGCAGTCCCCTAACGCCACCAAATTACAACGATTCTAGTAAATTGGTAGGGTCTTCATGTGCCAGAAAAAAATTGTTGGTGGCGGACGGGGGCGGGGCAGCGCATGCCTTTGAACTGGGGATTAGTCATCTCTGCTATAAGCAAAGAAGTTTTACAAGTTTTTAACATCTAAAAAAAGCAGGAGGAGGGAGGAGGAAAGGGAAGCCCAGCACAGAATATCCCCTAAAGTCAACCTTTGTCAGCCTGGCGCCCTCCAGCTGTAGTCCAGTTGTTTTGAACTACAACTCCCATCAGTCTCTGGCAGCACTTCCAAGTTCCCATCAGCCCCAGCATCATGCTGGGGCTGATGGGAATTACAGTCCAAAACATCTGCAGGTCTTCCAGGTCAGTGGTGGCTGCCCTAAGCCACCCGATATTCGACTCTCAATTTGTCATCATAAGAGTTGAATGGTGAAAGAGTTTTGCATGAGATGTGTTAATCTTCGAAATCTGCAACCTCCTGTCCATCAGTTTGGGTTCAAGAAGTGAAAAAGGGATGGAACTATATAGACACAAGTATTTAAATTGTTTTGCTTTTTGTTCTTTGTGCATGTTTGATGCAGGTCATGCAAAGGAACTGCGGCTGATGAAACCAGAGTTGAACTTGAACAGTGACCATATTACAGTTGCCGCCGGAAAGCCTTTCGCAATCACTTGCCGGTAAGTGGTGCACTGAGGATCCAGGGTTCCAGCCTAAAAAGGAAGGTGTGGTGGTGAATCCAAAGTTGACGCATGGATTCCCAACAAGCATCTTTCCCCAGACAGGAAAGATTAGGGGAGGAATTCTAAACGGGAGGGTGTTAATTAAGCCATGATCCAAAAATTGCAGGAGGCAGAAATTTCAAATTTTTGTACCCTACTTCACCAAACCTCAAGGTACTTTTACAAGAAAATAAAAAAATCAGACCTACAACCTACAATAAAATAAAAATGCAACCCTCTCACCACTCTTGAGAAAACAGAAAGACAAAAGCCAGATTCCTTGAAGGAACGGTGGGGTATAAATGCAATAAATTAAAAAAAAATATTTTAAAAAATCTTTGGCAAAAATGTGTATTTTAGGCAAAATTGCATACAAACGTGTGTATTAGGAGAACATGCACTGTGAGATAGTGATGACTTTTCATCAGGACACTGACGTGGATGTGTAGAGAACTGGATTTAAGAAAAATGGAAACTGAAAGAAACCAAAATGGATGGTTTCACTCATCCCTAGTGGTGACAGGAAGGAAGCTTAGCTAAGTAGCAGAGTAAATCCTTTGGATGCAGACAGTCCCAGTTTGAAACATCGGTCTGGAGGGTCACTGGTGCCCCACTCCAGCTTTTGCATTTTGTCCAAACCAATCAAATAACTTCCTACCAGATAGTAAAACTTACTGAACATGTTTTGAATTACACTCCCTGCATCCCCAAACACTATAACCATGTATATATTGACATATTAGCAGAGTGATCCTATGCATGTCCACTCAGAAGCAAGCTTCATTGAGTTAAATGGGGCTTTCTTTTGTTTAAGTCTATGGTTGGACCATAAATCATTTTTAAAACCTTCTTTGGCAATCACCTCCTAATCATGCTCTAATAAGGAATTCAGTACAAGGCAGAATATTGCAGTGAAAACGCTGTGTTTAAACCTCACAACATGTGAAAATATCCTAACCTCTTTGCAAGCTCCTGAGCCGATCACTCTTTCCCCTTTCCCTCTCCCTTCCTCCCTGCCCCTACAACACCCACTCACTCACACTGATGGAAACAAATAGATTTGAATTTAACTTGGAAGAAATCTATAGTGTGTTTTTCCACTAATGTCTTAGAGCATTTCTATAGCAACTTCAAACAGCCACTATTTGTTGCACCAAAATGGAATATAATCATACCTTTCCTCCAGAATCAATACTGTTCTGCTTATAACCTTGCTCTTGTAACATCACGTATGTCATGCAAGAAACGCAGGAACACTCATCCCTTAACCTTTCAGAAGTTTTCTTTTGGGGAAAAGCAACTTAGCATAACTCCTCAGACAGCTTTAGCAGTCAACCTCAGGAACATAGGGAGCTGTCTTATTGGTCCATCTATCTCAGTATTGTTGGCAGTGACTGGCAACAGCTCTTCAGGGTTTCAGATGGGGTCTGTCCCAGGACTGCCTAGAGATGCCATGGATTGAACCTGGGACCTTCTGCATGCAAAGCAGATGATCTGTCTCCAAGCCGCAGCTGTTCTCCTGAACTAGCCAATCATAGTTTTTACTTAAAGAAGATGGGATCACAGAATACAGATCGTGATGGGGTTGTCTCTTCCAAGAAAAAGAGAGAGTGCTTAGAAGCTACTCTTCTGCTTTAAAGGAATTCGTAGCAACATACAACATTGATATCTTTAAGCAAAATGAACACCATCAGTGTAGTATATGAGCAGTCTACAAACAAGCTATAAGCAAACTCCAGGGAATAAAGAGCAGTGGCAGGTTTGGTTCATCCCATTTGTGGCCTTCTGACACACACATGAATTATGTCGAAGCTAGCTAGAAAGGTAGCCAGGCAGAGTCCCATTTGGGAGTGAATTCTGCAAAGATGGGAGCCAACACTGAGGAGGCCCTGCTCCTTGCAGATGACCTGGGTAAAAGATAGAATGGAAAGCAAACTCTCTTCCAATGAATCTTGAGGAACAGGGATTAGGATGCTTGTGAAAGTCCCCAGTTTGAGTTGCTTGAGTTAGCAGAATCTGAGAATGTAGAGGTTGTGCTTACTGGGCCAAGGATAGTACCTGGTCAGGGCAGAAGATGGTGTCTGGCTGGTTGGCAGAAGAGCCTGACTGTGTCTGGAGTAGGGAAGGCCCATAGCTCAGTGACTGAGCATTTGCTTTGCATGCATAAGGCCTCAGGTTCAATCCCTGGTGTCTCCAGGTAGGACTGATAATGTTCTCTGTCTGATATCCCACGAGAGCTTCTACCAGTCAATGTAGGCAGCACTGAGCTGGATGTACCAGTAATCTATGTGTCCTACTTTAGAGGACAGCCCTATACTTGAAGGAGTTCTCTATTTGAAGAGCTGCCTGGAATAAGTCTGGCTTAAATATAATCCTATAAAGGGAGAGCAGCCTCAGGAGTGGGCAGGGAGACAAAGCTTGAGGCTGGCACTAGGACAGCAGGCTAAGCCAGCACACACAGGCCACCTCACCACTCTTCTCCACTATAACATTAATTTTATTTCTATTTAAATTATTTCTAAATGTGCAAATATACATATAAATTAGCATCTGTAAAAAATATACAAATCTGTGCCCTCTTTGGTGCACTTTTTCTTTTTCTTTTACTGCCCCCAACTTCAGAGCATAGCCATCATGGCTAGTAGCCACTAATTATTAGTGACTAATAGCTTTCTCCTGCAGGAATTTGTGTCATCTTTTGAAACCAGCCAGGTTGGTGGCTGTGACTGCCTCCTATGCACTGAGTGATGAAGTGTTTTGTTTCATCTGTCCTTAAGCTTCCAACATTCAGCTTCATTGGATGTCAATGAGTTCTGGTGATATAAGGGAGGCAGCAAAACATTTATATAACCACTTTCTCCAAGTCGTGTATAATTTTATTCATACATCCATGCAACATACAATTCATCCCCATTCCATATAGTTGAAGCACAGGTTGTACACACATATATGCCTGCCTAATATGTTACATCAGGGGTGAGGTGCCTTTTTCAGCCTGAGGGCCATGTTCCCTCATGGACAGCCTTCAGGGGGGCCACATGCCAGAGTGGGTGAGTCCTGACCCAGAATGAATGAGGGGGAAAATATTTGGAGCAATGGAGGAGACTCTTACATTTCTACGGTAGGCTACATTCCTGCTGTTCCAAATGATTTTTGCACACGCTTCTCTATCCTCCATCCAGTTCCAAGGGCCAGACTGAGAGGCCCAGAGGGCTGCATTTGTTCCCCAAGGCTTAGGTGACACATCTCTATGTTACACTCACATATGTACTTGCCTAATTATGTCTGAAGACCAAAACAGGTTTCATATCTCAATGTCTTCTTTTGACAGAGGCTCGCCTGGTTTGACTTGGATCTGGAGAAATGACCAGTACAAGGATGGCAATCGGTGGCAGGTATTCGAAAAGAAATGCCCAGGCAGGTCACATCACACCTGCAGCACCCTTGTGGTCAACCGAGCTGTTGCCAATGACACAAGCTACTTCACCTGCCTTTACAGCGACCTTCCATCAAACAAAGAACTCAAGGCCGAGTTATACATTTTCGTCAGAGGTAAATGGTTCAAGATATATATGAAGTACTCATTAACCTGTCTTTCAGGCTCTCAGTCTTTACAAGGCTGCTTCTTCTCGTGGCATGAAAGATGGCAAGCCAAACCCCTTTTATTAAATCTGCCAGGCTGGATGCTGATGTCTGCTTTTGGCTCCCCGCCCTCAAAAAACATTCCACCCTGATGCTACTTAATTTTCCACAAACCCCACAATGCCATGTGACTCTGGAGGGGTTGTCAGTGGCCCACAACATCTTTGTTAAATCTGCCAAGACAGCCAGATGCATTTTAGGTCCTTTTACTCTTTACCAAAGTGCATCGAATACTCTTGGTGTGGCAAAGTTTTATGCTGCAGCAAGCAAAACCTTCCAGGAACTGACCCTTCTGACATTTTGTAATTTTCCTCTTTTGGAGTTCATGACATGACTACAACATTTAAAATTCTGGTGCCAATTTTATTTCACTCTGTGCCACTTCTGTGTTGTTGTTTTCTATTCTCTTTTTCTTTTACTCTACTATACACACCTGGATAATGCAAAGCTTGTACTACTTATCTTGTTTGCTTATCATTGACTGTAACAGCAGAGATCTGAAAGGTGTCAAGGGCAAAGACAAAGACATGAGCTAGTACAGGACGAGGAAGAGAAAGATATGCGTGGGAGCCTGAGGGGCAGGATCTTGGACTCACTCATATCATGTATTTTCATTCTGCTGTGTGGAGGGAGTGTGGAGGGAAGCCCTCAGTGGTGAAGAAATGAACCTTCAAACCAACTAAACAGGATGTAGAGGGGAATCCTCTGTAGTCATCATTGCTTGGCCCTTAGCCTCTCAATTTGAGGAAGTGGAAATCCTAGGAAGACAGAGAGCAACCAAGGCTAAAAATCTGGGGGAAGGGCAGCTCAGTGGTTGTGCACCTGCCTCAGCTTAATTTCAATCATCAGCATTTCCAGGCAGGGCTGGTAAAGACCCCTGCCTGAAAAAATGGGGCAGTTGCTGGATGGATCAATGATATGACTCAGTAGATCAGTCACAGTAGAAACCAACTTGAGCAGAGGAACCTGGATACCACGGGAGATGTACTATGCCAGACACCAGCTCCACAAATTGTGGGAGGAGGGGCAGGGGCAGGCAATGCATATTACCAGTCAGGTGATATTTTTTTTAGGGTCCTCCTTCCTCTTCCTCTAAATTATACAAAGCCTACTGAAATACCTTGCAGGGTTTGGGAAAAGTGCAAGGCTTGGGGGAGCCTTTGTTAGTAGAAGAAGAGTTTGGACTTGATATCCCGCCTTCCACTCCCCTTAAGGAGTCTCAAAGCAGCTAACAATCTCCTTTCCCTTCCTCCACCACAATAAACACTCTGTGAGGTAGGTGAGGCTGAGAGACTTCAGAGAAGTGTGACTAGCCCAAGGTCACCCAGCAGCTGCATGTGGAGGTGCTGGGACACGAACCCAGTTCACCAGATTATGAGCCCACCGCTCTTAACCACTACACCACGCTGGCTCTCAAGAGTGATCAAAGAAGGTGGCTGTCAGTGCATTTTCTTGGTGGCTTTATAACACACACACACACACACACACACACACTTGTAAGAGGACTGGTCAGGCTTCTGGAAACGAATCACACTGTTTAGCAAAGAATAGTAACAGCAGCACTTAGCATTATTTATTTAACAGGATTTATATACTGCATAATATAAGAAAATCATCTAAACTGTTTATATAAAAGAATATAAAATATTTATAAGAAAATACCAATAAATTCAAGAGACTTGGAAAAACAAGGAGGCACAATTTTTTAAAAAAGTCAAAATGTAGATAAAACCAGCTCTTTTAAAAAATGGTATACATAATAAAATTACATGCCTTAGTAGGCTTACATAAATAGGAAAGCTCTTAGCTGGCGTCAAAACAGTACAATGAAGGCATATATATTTGCAGAGCTGCTCAGTGACACTTGCAACAACCTTGCATGGAAAGCCAGGTTTATCATCTGGTGAGCCTCCGAGATACTGCCTTGCAGGGAGCTCCTGAAGCACATGGTTACCCTCTGCACCGACTCTAATGTGCTGGTGTCACCGTCCTCCAAGCATCTCCCAGGCCCATCACTTTCCACCTTCCGGGGGGTGGGGGGTGGGCACTATAGGCTTTGTGTCTTAATACCATTAAAAACAAAACACTACACTGCATCTTCCAAGAAAGGCAGAGTACAACCATACCTCGGGTTGAATGTGCTTCAGGTTAAGCACTTTCAGGTTGTGCTCCGTGGCAACCCGGAAGTAACAGAGCGCATTACTCCTGGGTTTTGCCACTCACGCATGCACAGACGCTCAAAATGATGTCACGTGCGGAAACGGCAAAATGCGACCCGCACACACGCAGACACGCATCTTATGTTCCATTCAGGATGCGATTAGGGTTCTGGAACGGGTCCTGTTCGCATCTCGAGGTACCACTGTATATGTTCAAGTCATCTGAATAATGATTTAGTCTGTCCTTAGTCTCTTAAAGCACTGCCCATGCAGTGGTGCAGACCAGTAATCTTAGAACCTGGACTTAATTGTCTTATAGCCTTTAGTCAACCATGTGTAGTAACGGTTAACCTTTCTCTCCTCTGCACCTTCCCCATCTCCATTATTCCATACTTTATACTGTAATTCTTTCTATGTTCCTGATCTGTTAGAGCAAAAGAAAAAACAAAAAGCCAAATTAAAGTGTTTGCAGACCCAGATTTTTCTTAATTTAGTGAATACTCAGAGCATGTGCAGTTTTGCATTTTAAAACTCACGTAAAGCAGAGAGCCATCATGAATACAGGAATAAACCGGGGTTTGCTTCTGATACCATGATGCAGAATTTGGAAATTATTCTCTACTCACTTTTAAAAGTGAATGCCATGAAATGTTATCAAAAAATAGAAAGGAATAAATCATGATTCCACAACCATGTCAGTCCAGATGCTGTTGCCCCTGGCACCTGCCACTCTCTGCGTGGTCCTTTGGGTGGCCTTTGGGTTGTGGGCCCTGTGCTTCTGCCCAGCTGCACTGCTGCACCCACAGGACTTCGTTCCTAAACCCCTTATAATAGGCAGTGAGTTCCCTTGATCTTAGTTGGGTTTATTTCTACATCGATGTGTGCGGTGAATTACTCTTTTTCTTCTTCCTCCATTTTGTACATTCCTGGAATTCCCTCTCCTTGCAACACAATAACCTTGATTTGTCTTTATCTCCCTTAATTCTAGTCTTGAGCTGTTTCCTCTTCCTGTTTCAACATTCTGCTGTGATTGCCTGCCTTTTAACTCTCTTGACTCACCCCGAGCATCTCAAGCCACAGGAAGCAGGACACACAAAAATTCAATTCCCCTCTCACATTCGGTGCCCTTGGCAAATTAAAAACCACCTTGACTTGAATTGCTTTTCTCTGCGATTGCCTCAACGTGGGTTTTGAGACCCTTCCAGGAGTGCCCAAGGTCTTTCCTTTTTTACAAAAAGCGCAGTCCGGTATTAAGAAAATCTTCCCTGTTGTGAGCAAGAAATGAGGACTGATTAACTCTAGAAATACTTCAGCATGATCCCTAACTCTCCAGCTCTTAATTGTGACTTGTGAAATCAGTATTGCATTTCAGCAATTCATAAATTATCATATTATTAATTTTATATTTTTAATGAAACTGATAATTGGGGAACTTGAATATCATATTTTCAACCCCTGGGGACAGAAGAAGGCAGTGGAAATTAAAACCATTTGTGTAAGTAACTACAAAATATGGCAATCATAATATGCATATGAATAGGAAAACTTAGGTAAATTAGATTTAAATAAGAATTGGTTCCAAATCTCTTCATATGGCACATTATGTAGAGCTCAGTGGTTCGTTCTCCTGCTGATCGCTGGATACTTGTTTTACCACAGCGGTTCCCAAGGTGGGCAGTACTGTCCCCTGTGGGGTGGTGGGATTACCTACCGGGGGGGCATTAATTGGTACGGGGGCAGCAGGGGAGTGCTAGAGTGTAAATAACCACCAGACTTTGAAAAGCTGATATCACTGGATCAAGCTCATCAGTTTTGTTGCATTAATTAAACTAAATAGTTTTAATTGGATTTCGAATAAATGTGCAACCAGTTGTTATTGTTTTATTATCTTCCTTACTGGGTTGTGCAAACCACAGTTTTGAACTATGCTGGGTGGAGGCACTGGGAATGAGTTTATGGAACCAAGAGGGCAGGGGCCTGAAAAGGTTTGGGATCCAGTGATTTAGCACATGGGCAGGGAAACCTGACTATGGAAATAAGAGACAGGACACGTATACTTATTTCTTTCTCCTTCCTTCCATTTTCCAGCTTAAGATCACACATCTCTGCTTCTTTTTCACACCTATGAGTGGACCAATACAGGATGTGGCCTGTACCTGCAGTTATATTGGACTCATTGTAAGCCAGCTAGTACAAAATGTAACTTACTGGTTTACTGTGCTTCCTCTTCCTCTTTAGATACAATCTCCTTGCCACAAGCACATTAACAGCCAACCAAAACAAAATGGTCCATGGTGCTAGGCAGAGTTTGCCTGCACATCTCTGATTTTCTTTTATCTGTCCTGCTGTGCTGTGCTGGAGGGGGTTAGGATGTGGCAGAGGTCACTTTCTCCACCAGACTCCATCAGGCTGCACAGGGGCAGAGTTGGGGGTGGACTTCACCATCAACTGTACCCACTAAAAGACATGGACAGAAGCCCCCAAAATGGGTTGTTTGGGAAGGGGCAATGAGGACAGAGACAAGGATCCACTGCATGCTAAGACAGTCCAGCTAGCAAAGGGCCCCATCAAGGCCCATTCAGATCTGCTGCAGCAAGAATTGTCAGAATTTCAGCCCCCTCTGAAATTCCATCATGGCCTTTGTAAGCAACAGGAATCTAGATTCAGCCACGCTACACTTGGCCGGAAGTTTGCGTTTCACCCTAGTTCCTGCTATGGTGCTAAAACACCTTCCCATCTCCATTATATGTAATATGCAGGTCCTCCTGATGGGTGCTGGTTAGAGGATCAAAGACCCCTCAGCAGGATGCCATATGATTGGCCCCTAAATGCAATCCCAAAATGCAGTGCCATGGAAGTTCCAATCAATGGCATTGTGAGTAAAAAGAAAAAGTGGGGAGAGGACAGTTGCCAAGTATTATGGTTGCTGCCATGCTTTTTTAAAACTACTACTTCATATTTAAGCTCTTCCATAGCTTTTGTTTCATGTTTGCATCAAAGCAAGTGTGGATTTTGAAAGGTCTATACAATTGCTCTGGGCTGTAGCAGGTGGAGTGAGAGGAACTGCTGAGTAAATTGTTCTTCCTCTGGGAGCACCAGGCCATTCTTAATAAAGGGGAAGAAAAATAGTATCCATCCCTCTTTGCCCTCCACCCCAGCTGTGCTTAATGCTGAAGTCCCTGATTGTTGTTGCAACAGAAGTTTTGCTGCCCTTGCTACTGTTTCCTGCCCCTGTTTTGACAGCCATCCCTGGGGAGTTTTGCAGGGCTGTCAGACTAGGCTCCTTGACAGCTGAATATATTGGCCTGCACAGACTGCCTGAGACAGGAGTGGCCAATGTGGTGCCCTCCATATGTGGTACTCTAACTCCCATCAACCTCAGCCAGCAAGACCCGCAGTCAGAAATGATGGGAGCTGTAGTCTGACAACATCTGGACTCTAGAAGGGAACAGGTTAGACATCCCTGGTGTGTGGAGTGGAAATTGCCACTGTTCACTTATTCATCCTATGTCTGGAATGAATATAATCAGTAAACCCTGCTGTTGCTTTCAATCGGCAAATTAGTTATTGCCCCCCTCACTTGCATTGTCCTTCCCTTGCATTGAAATGAATGGGGTAGAATAATATAATGACAGTGTAAATTATGTAATTGTGCCACAGAGGACAGTGACTAATAATATAAGTTTTGGCAGAAAGTGAAATGCAGCAGAACAGAAGTGATGCTGCATACATTGATTACAGGGCAGAATGGGGAACGATGCTGTCTTGCATCTCTGACTGCACAAAATAGGCTGGATTGAGCCAATTACATTATCATTATCATAATCATTATCAAATTTTTTATATCTCGTATTTTCCCCGGCCAGGATTCAAATTACACAAATTTTAGAAACACAGATAAAATACAAAAAGTTAAAAACATGTAAAAGATAACTGTTAAAAACTAATTAAACTCTAATAGAATTAAAACAATATAAACAAACAAATCTTTTGAAATACAGATAATAAAGGAGCACAGCACTATCAAAGCCCTTTCCTTAAAAAACCCCAGTCCATTTCAGAACAAAGTCTTCAGCTGCCAGTGGAAGGACAGCAGTGAGGGAGCCAGCCTAGACTATCTAGGAAGGGAATTCCAAAGTCTGGGAGCAGCCACCAAGAAGGCTCTCCCCCATGTCCCCATAAAGCTGGCCTGTGAGAGTGGTGGAGCCAAGAGATGGGCCTCCCCTGAAGATCTCAGAGCCTGGGCAGGTTTGTGTGAGAAGATAGTATTTCAGAGAGCTTAGACCTAAGCTGTATAGGGCTTTATAGGTCACAACCAGCACTTAGAACTGTGCTCAAAAGCAGACCAGTAGTCAGTTACTCAGACAAAAAGAGAGAAAACATTGCTTTGTTGAACAGTCATATTGTTCCAAAGCTTATTGGTGCCCTCTGTGTTTACCTAGCCTTCACTGTCCTCTGCCTCATGTGGCCAATTGACTTTTGCAATCCATGTGAGCTTCTCCACCCCAGTAACATTTGTAATGTTTTCATCGCAAACACAGCATCATGACACCAATGCTGCTTTAAGTCTGGGTTTGCTGGCTTTCCCCTTCCCTCACTGGCAATTTTTCATTTTCTGTTGTGCCTTCTACAATTTGATCCCTGGAACAGGGACTGTCTTGTTTTGTAATCTCTAAATGGTGCTAAACCAGATGAGTGCCAGGACTCTGCGTCTTGCACAGAGCACACACACACCTCCTGATATCAAATACTGAGGAGGTGTTACAACAAAATATGCAAGTGCAGCAAAACATAAAATACCGTCAGTACAATACAGAATCACTGTAAGAATGACTGGCTCAACACAAAGCACAACTTGCAGTTTGAAGCAAAGGACAAGATGGCACCCTTCCACTCCAATTCCATGTACTAAAGCCAGCCAGGCTGGCAGGGTGAATCTTACTTCAACACTAGCTATAGAAGAACATATTCCACTACACCTGAGAACAGCAAGCTGGTGGTGCATGCCCACTTGTGTGTGGTACACACAACTCTGCTCTCTAACACTTGACCATCAGTTGCCCCCCACTCCAGTCTGCTGCCTGAGGTAGTTGCCTCATTCTGCCTAATAGCAGGGTCAACTCTGTTCCAGGTGTAAAGTGTGAATTGGCCTTAGTGTTCTGATTTTGTGTGGCATGCACATTTGTCAGTGATAGCTGTGCAAGCTACTGCGATGAATTTCAATGAATCACAAAGCTACCCATTCTACTTTTTGGCCACTTCTGAATCATACATTTAAAACACTTTGATACTGCTTTAAAAGCAATGGCTTCCCTGCTCGCAAAGAATCCTGAGAACTGTAGTTGGTTAAGGATGCTAAGAGCTGTTAGGAGATCTCTGTCCACATCACAGAGCTACAATTCCCAGCGTTCTCTGTGAAGAGGGATTGATTCTTAAACCACTCTGAGAGGGGTGGTTTAGTGTAGCTCTGTGAGGGGAATAGGGGTGTCTATTTTTCTAGAAAAAGAGGTGACGGAACTCACCCTGAACACCTCCCTCGTTCTCTTAGAATGGCAATGGCGCCTACCTGAAAGGTGCTCGAATTGAGTTTCAGCAGGTTCTGGCTCAAAAAAAAAGCCCTGGTCCTGACAACTCTCAGCACCCTTTAAAAAAGCTACACTTCCCATGATTCTTTGAGGGAAGCCACAACTGTTTATAAAGTGGTATCCTATTGGGTTAGATGTATGTTTCAGATGTGACCTTTGTTTTGTTTTTCCACTACAGATTGGTGTGGCTTCATTTTGCCTGCTAATCTCTGCTGATTTAAGCTCACATCTGCCCCTCTCTCCTCTTCACTCCCCCCCCCCAAAGCTTCTGACCCATCATGAATGCTTCTTCAGCTCTTCCATGTAAGTGTACCTCCTTGACCTACACTGGACATAAATTGTGTGAGCCCCGCCCTGCCTGCCTTCCTGCAAAATTCCACCGACCTGCCGAGCCAGACAGCCTGTCTGCGGGACCCACAAAAAAACCCTTTTCCGTCTCCTCAGACTTCCCTGACAGCTGATAAGCTGTGAACATTCTGCAGTGCCTGCTTGTCTCTGGGTGCGATGTGTGTTGCAGCTCATAGCAATTTTCTTCCCTTGAAGAAGCTGTGGGTGGCTTGAAGGGTGTTTGAATGGGAGGCAGTGACCTGCCCTTGCAGCACAGACATTTTGTACCGCAGGGGAAATCACTTCTCTAGGAGCTCAGGATGCCAGATATGCTTCCATCTAGGGTGGTCCCATGTGAGTGCTTAGTCAACATTTGACATTATCCGAAAGCTTGTGGACGTCCTGCAAGATAATTGTATGGACCTTTGTTCATTCATCCACTTAAGACAGCCTTCACCAACTTGGAATCCTTCAGGTGTTTTGGATGGGAACATCTGGAGGGCACCAGGTTGGTGAAAGCTGGATTGAAGAAACATTGCTTTGGGAAGCTAAAAAATGCACTGCCAACTCTGGATGGAGCAAGCTTGTTTTCTGCTGCTCCAAAGGAAAAGACCCGAACCAATGGATTCAAATTACGAGGAAGGAAATTCCAACTAAATGCTAGGAAGAACTTTCTGACGGCAAGAGCCTTTTGAATGAACTGCCTCAGAAAGTGGTAGACTCTCATTTGTTGGAGGTTTTTAAGCAGAGGTTGGATGGCCACCTATCAGAGATTCTTTAACTGTGATTCCTCCATTGCAGGAGGTTGGAATAGATGATCCTCAGGGTCCCTTCCAACTCTACAGGTTTTTTGATTCTTGTATTCATCTGCCTGATGATGATACCCATGGATTCATCTCTTTCTTTTCTGCTGTGTAAGTGAATGGCTGCTGATAGTTGATGGCCTGCTTCTGTATTTGATTCAAGTTAGTGGCTATTGCTTTTAAGCCCCTATCAGTGGCTTCGAGAACAGGATTCGGGCGACACCACCGTAACCTGCATAATTCTGCCCATTCACTAAGGTCAGCAGGGAAGACTCTAACCCTTTGTGAGATGGGTGGATGTGATCACAGGGGCTTCCACCATTGCAGCACTTGCTCTTTGGAACTCCCTGATCCCTGCTCTGGTAGTATTCTGCTGTCATCTGGAAACAGCTTTGCTCAGCAGGCATTTGACCTAGGTGTTGGGTTGACCTTACTGCCCGCCTCTCTCCCTTTTGGTATCTGTTCCCTCTAGTTCTGACTGTTAACCAACCTGCTGTTTTTGTTTGCTTGTGGTTGATGTATCGATGCCTTTGTCCTGGGATAGCTCAGTTGGTAAAGCCTGAGGCTGTTAATCTCAGGATCGTGGGTTAGAGCCCCACACTGATTTCTGCATTGCAGGGGATTGGACTTGATGACTCTCATGGTCCTTCCAATCCTATGTTTCTATTATTCTCTTTCCGTGTTGGCCATCTTGCTGCAGACCCACACCATACATTTAACACAAATTGAGTGCACATTTAAAAGACATGGCTTCCCCAGAGAATCCTGGGAATTGTAGTTCCCCCTCACAGAAATACCATTTCCAGCACCCTTAATAAACTACCATTCCCAGGATTCTGGGTGGGAAGCCACATGTTTTCAACCAATTCCAATCTGTTACCTCCGAGGATGTGGACAGGCTGCTTGGACAAGTGAAACCGGCCACCTGTCTCCTTGATCCTTGCCCATCCTGGCTGATAAAAGCGAGCCGGGAAGGGCTGGGTGATGGGCTCTGTGGGGTGGTGAATGCTTTTCTCTGTGAGGGAGCCTTCGCAGACCCGCTGAAAGAGGCGGTTACCTGAGCTGCCTGTGGCAAAGGCGGATCTAGGAGCAACTTGAAACTCTCATGTTCAGTTGCCAATATCATAATGCTGTTCTACAAATCTGTGGTGCAACCACATTTGGAATGTTGTGTACAGTTTTGGTTGCCTCGCTGCAAAAAGGATATTGTACAGTTGGAGAAGGTTTGGAAAAGAGCAACCAAAATTATTAAAAGGATAGAGCAACTCCCCTGTAAAGAAGGGATGCAGGATTTTTTTTTGGGGGGGGGGTTAGCTGAGAGAAAAGGAGAGTAGGAGGTGACATGATGGAAGTTTAGAAAATCATGCTTAGCACAGAGAAAGTGACTAGGAAAACATCCAGTCAAGTGGAATGTTGGAAGATTCAATACAGATTAAAAAGTACATCTTCATGCAGCACATAGTTAAAACTATGCAACTCACTTCCACAGGAGGCCATGATGGCCACTAACATGGATAGCTTTAAGAGATGATGATGATGATAAATATTATTATTATTAATAATTGTTTATTTATATCCCACCCTCCCCTGCCAAAGCTGGGCTCAGAGCGGCTAACAAGTAAAAATAGCACAGTGTACATAAAATCACACAGTCAGTTAATTAAAAAACGTTCTAAAATCAATTCAGAATCAAATTAATGGCAACCATTGGGCTAGAGTTCTATGAGGATTACAGAAGGAGAGAGGGGTCAGACTGTGTCTTAGCCAAAGGCCTGGTGGAACAGCTCCGTCTTGAGGGCCTGCAGAAAGATGTCAAGTCCTGCAGGTCCCTAGTCTCTTGTGACAGAGTGTTCCACTAGATCGGGGTCACTGCTGTAAAAAGCCCTGGCTCTGGTAGAGGCCAGCTTAACCTCCCTGTTGCCCGGGATCTCCAAGATATTTTTATTTGAAGACCGTAAGGTCCTCCGTGGGACATACCAGGAGAGGCGATCCTGTAGGTATGAGGGTCCTAGGATGTATAAGACTTTAAAGGTTAAAACCAGCACCTTAAACCTGATCCTGTACTCCACCGGGAGCTAGTGCAGCTGGTATAGCACTGGGTGAATGTGATCCCGCAGCGAGGACCCCATAAGGAGTCTCGCCACGGCATTCTGCACCCGCTGGAGTTTCTGGGTCAGTCTCAAGGGCAGCCCCACATAGAGCAAGTTACAATAATCCAGTCTGGAGGTGACCGTTGCGTGGATCACCTCAGGGCGAGGTCAGGGCGAGAGAGGTAAGGAGCCAACTGCTTAGCTTGGCAGAGATGAAAAAATGCCACCTTTGTTATAGCTGCAATCTGCGCCTCCATGGAAAGGGAGGTGTCGAAGATTACACCCAAACTCTTAACGGACAAATTAGGCAAATTCCTAATTAGGCAAATTCCTCCTGCTGGGAGGGCGTTCCACAGGGCAGGCGCCACTACCGAGAAGGCCTGGTTTTCTGTAACCTCACTTCTCGCAGCAAGGGAACTGCCAGAAGGCCCTCAGCGCTGGACCGACGTGTCCGGGCTGGATGGGGGGGGGGGAGATGCTCCTTCAGGTTTACAGAACGTGATCTTAGTGGCCACTCCCAGTCACCAGTCTAGGTGCCACACACCGAATGCCAGTGGCTGGAAACCATAGTGAGGTTGTGTGAGTTTTGTACATGGATCAGTTTTGTACTTGGATCCTGCTTGTGGGCTTTCCACAAACATCTGGTCAACCACTGTGAGTAAAGGTTGCTGGACTGGATGAGTCATTGGCCTGATCCAGCAGGCTATTCTTATGTTCTGATGTTCTTAAATCTAAGCAGCACTTTTCTGCCAAAGCTGCTCATTATTAAGACTCAGGTGGATAGCCGTGTTGATCTGTCATAGTCATACTAAATAACAAGATGAAAGATGAAAAAATATTTTTTAATAATTCCAGTGGCACCTTAAAGATCAACTAAATATAACCTTTCAAGGTATGAGCTTTCGAGTGTAATACACACTTTGTCAGATACTCTTTGTCGTTATTAAGATTGTTGTCTTTGTTCTCTGAAAGTTCCAAAAACAGTCAAAAGTTCATTGAATAGGGTAGTCTTAAGAACATCCAACTCAAGCTTTTTTGCTTCTAGCTTCAAGAGAAGATTTCATCCTGGTCTCTGACTAGACAGTTGCAGGAAAATGGTCTTTCAGATGGAGCCCAGCTATTATAAAAATGAACAATTCAAGTTTAATAATGGGTACCAATGTAGAGTGAGTCAGCGGTTTGGGTTCTTTGTCTTGTTTCTAATGTCACTATCAGATCCAAGGACAATGTGTTTGTGAGGAAAGAACTTGCACAATGAGGTCTGAATGGCTTTGTCCTTTTGCCAGCAAAGGATCTGCAAAAAAGCAGTGAGGCATTTAAGAAGTCTGGAATATGGGTTTGTGTGTCCTATGACCAAGGGTGGGGGAGGACTTCGTTTGCATTTTAATGTGAACCCACCTAATTCACACTTCCTGAATTAGTATGTGAACAAAAAGTGCACCCATTATCCTTTAAAATCCAACCACTTCTGAATTTTGGGATGTAGTTTGCCAGCCTCAAAAAAACACAAACAAAGATTAGCAGAAAGTGTGTGCAAGAATGTGTATGTTGAGAGCAATGTTCAAAAAGCAAGTTACCTTAATAATAATAATAATAATAATAATTTTTATTTATATCCCGCCCTCCCCAGCCAAAGCCGGGCTCAGGGCGGCTAACAACAATCAAATAAACAATCAAATAATAACACATTCTAAAAATATTTCATTATAAAAATTAGTTAAAATCAAATTGATGGCAACCGATTAAACAAAATTCTGTGCAGGTTGCCAGAGGAGGGAGTCAGGCTGCGCCCTGACCAAAAGCCTGGCGGAACAACTCTGTCTTGCAGGCCCTGCGGAAAGATGTCAGGTCCCGCAGGGCCCTAGTCTCTTGTGACAGAGCATTCCACCAGTTTGGAGCCGCAGCCGAGAAGGCCCTGGCTCTAGTTGAGGCCAGCCTAACCTCTCTGAGGCCTGGGACCTTGAGGATGTTATTATATGCAGACCGTAGGTTTCTCTGTGGGGCATACCAGGAGAGGCGGTCCCGTAGGTACGAGGGTCCTAGGCCGTATAGGGCTTTAAAGGTTAAAACCAGCACCTTAAACCTGATCCTGTACTCCACCGGGAGCCAGTGCAGCTGGTATAATACCGGATGAATGTGCTCTCGCAGCGAAGACCCCATAAGGAGTCTCGCCGCGGCATTCTGCACCCGCTGGAGTTTCTGGGTCAGTCTCAAGGGCAGCCCCACGTAGAGCGAGTTACAATAATCCAGTCTGGAGGTGACCGTCGCATGGATCACAGTGGCTAGGTCAGGACGAGAGAGATAAGGGGCCAACTGCTTAGCTTGGCGGAGATGAAAAAATGCCGCCTTTGTTATAGCTGTAATCTGCGACTCCATAGAGAGGGAGGTATCGAAGATTACACCCAAACTCTTAACGGACGGTGCTGGCACTAATTGCACCCCCGCAAGAGATGGGAGTTGCCCCCTCGATCCCATATCGTCCCGCCCCAGCCAGAGGACCTCTGTCTTCGAAGGATTTAACTTCAACCGGCTCCCACGTAACCATCCAGCCACCGCTTCCAGACATCTGGTCAGCGTGTCTGGGGCCGAGTCAGGATGGCCATCCATCAACAGATAGAGTTGGGTGTCATCAGCATACTGATGGCAACCCAGCCCAAAACTCCGGACAAGCTGGGCGAGGGGGCGCATAAAGATGTTAAAAAGCATCGGGGAGAGAATTGCACCCTGAGGCACTCCACACACCAAGGAGTGGCGTGATGACAATTCCCCCCCAAGCGCCACCCTCTGTCCCCGACCAGAGAGAAACGAGCGCAGCCATTGAAGGACTGTGCCCTGGATCCCCACGTCGGCAAGGCGGTGGTCCAGGAGTTCGTGATCGACCATGTCAAAGGCTGCTGACAGATCTAGAAGAATCAGCAGCCCTGACCCGCCTCGATCCAGCTGCCTGCGGAGATCATCTGTTAGGGCGACCAGAGCCGTCTCGGTCCCATGACCAGCGCGGAAGCCGGACTGGAATGGGTCTAGAGCAGATGTTTCATCCAGAAACCTACCAAGCTGTTCAGCAACTGCTCTCTCAATCACCTTACCCAGGAATGGAAGATTCGAGACCGGGCGGTAATTGGATAGATCTGAGGGATCTAATGATGTTTTCTTTAAGAGCGGACGCACCACCGCCTCCTTCAGTTCCCCTGGGAATATCCCGGTGCCAAGGGACAAGTTGATGATATCCCCCAGGGGGCCCCGCACCTCGTCTGGACACGCTCTAATCAGCCATGACGGGCACGGGTCAAGAGGACAGGTGGTGGGCTTTCCAGCTTGGAGGAATCTGTCCACATCGGCTGGAGATATCCGGTCAAAGTGGTCCAATACTGGACCCGAGGACAGTCGAGGGGCCTCCAGTTCCTTTATTGTATCCAAATTGGCAGGGAGGTCATGGCGGAGCATCAGGACCTTCTCCGCAAAAAAGCTCGCAAATGCCTCACAGCTGTGTGTCAGATTGTTATTTAAATTTGGCTGTCCTTCAAGGGACGTTAAAGACCGAATTATACTAAATAATTGTGCCGGGCGAGAGCTAGCGGATGCAATGGAGGCCGAGAAGTAAGACTTCTTAGCAGCCTTCACTGCCATCTCATAGGTTTTCATAAAAACCCTATAAGATGTTCTTGAGGAAATTGCTTGCAAAAACATGAATTTTGGGGAAACTTTCCAGACAAAAATGTGTCTGTTAGGTTAAGCCTACACAAAAATGCCTATGAATTTTGGCTAGGGCTTAAAACAGTTTTTTAAAACAAACTTAATTCTTTATTAAGTAAAATCAATACACTTATTGATTCCAGAAAAAGCCTCAAAGTAGTCTAGAAAGAGAATAAAACAATAACATTATTAGTAAAATACAGTTAAAAACAACTGTTTAAAAAGCATTCCCCCCAAATAAGCTAAGCAATAAACTAAAAACACATATCAATATTCTAGATACCTGGGCAGACTTGTCCAAACAAAAATGGTTTTTAGCAAGAGCCAAACTTGGGTGGCACTGTGGGTTAAACCACAGAACCTAGGACTTGCTGATCAACATTCAGAAATTTTACAATATTTCTGCAAATAGATTTTAAATTTCCCCCAATCTTCTTCCACTTGCTCTTCTCCCTGGTCTCGGATTCTGCCAGTCATCTCCGCCATCTCCATGTAGTCAATTAGTTGCATCTGCCAGTCTTCCACGGTGGGTAGATCTTCTGTCTTCCAATGTTTTGCTATAAGAATTCTTGCTGCTGCTGTAGCGTACATAAAAAAAGTTCTATCCTTCTTTAACACTGATTGGTCAACTATGCCCAGGAGGAAGGCCTCTGGTTTCTTCAGGAAGGTATATTTAAATACCCTTTTCAGTTCATTATATATCATTTCCCAGAAAGCCTTAATCCTTGGGCATGTCCACCAAAGGTGAAAGAAAGTACCTTCAATTTCTTTACACTTCCAACATTTATTATCGGGCAAATGATATATCTTTGCAAGCTTGACTGGGGTCATGTACCACCTATACATCATTTTCATAATATTCTCTCTTAAGGCATTACATGCCGTGAATTTAATCCCAGTGGTCCACAACTTCTCCCAGTCAGCGAACATAATGTTATGGCCTATGTCTTGTGCCCATTTTATCATTGCCGATTTTACTGTTTCTTCCTCAGTATTCCATTTCAACAGCAGATTATACATTCTCGAAAGTGTCTTTACATTGGGTTCCAACAATTCTGTTTCTAACTTTGATTTTTCCACCTGGAAACCAATTTTTTTGTCCAAGTTATATACCTCTCTTATTTGGAAATAATGTAACCAGTCTCGCACCTTCTCCTTAAGCTTGTCATAACTCTGCAATTTCAGTTTGTCACCTTCCTGTTCTAGAATTTCCCAGTATTTTGGCCATTTAGCCTCCATGTTCAGTTTTTTTCAAAGCTTTCGCTTCCATAGGTGATAGCCACCTTGGTGTTTTACTCTCTAAAAAATCTTTATACCTTATCCAGACATTAAACAGTGATTTCCTGACAATATGGTTTCTAAATGCCTTAAGTGCTTTAACCTTGCCATACCAAAGATATGCATGCCACCCAAATATATTGTCATACCCTTCAAGGTCCAACACATCCGTGTTCTCAAGAAGCAGCCATTCCTTCAGCCAGCAAAAAGCTGCTGACTCATAGTAAAGTTTTAAGTCTGGCAGGGCAAACCCCCCTCTGTCTTTAGCATCTGTTAAATTTTTAAATTTTATTCTGGGCTTTTTGCCCTGCCAGACAAATCTAGATATGTCTCTTTGCCACTTCTTGAAACAATCCATCTTATCAATGATTTGCAGTGATTGGAATAAAAATAACATCCTCGGCAATACATTCATCTTAATAACAGCGATTCGACCCAGCAAGAAAAGCTTCAAATTTGTCCAAATTTCTAAATCCTTTTTCACCTCTGACCAACATTTCTCATAATTGTCTTTAAATAAATTCCCGTTCTTGGATGTCATGTTCACCCCCAAATTTTTAACCTTCTTTACCAATGTTAATTCTGTCTCCTTCTGAAACCTCTCTCTCTCTATCGGTGTCAAATTTTTCTCCAAAACCTTAGTTTTCATTTTGTTCAACTTAAAACCTGCCACTTGACCAAAATCCTGGATTACTTCTAATGCCCTCTTGGTGCTAGGTATCGGCTCCTGTAATGTCATCACTAAATCATCTGCAAAGGCTTTAAGCTTATATTGTTTAACTCCAACCTGAATACCTTTAATCATTTGGTCCCTTCTAATCATATTCAGCAAAACCTCCAGGACCGAAATGAAAAGCAATGGGGAAATTGGGCAACCTTGTCGTGTCCCTTTCTCAATTTTAAACTCTTCTGTAACCATATTATTTACTATCAGTTTAGCCTTTTGTTCAGAGTATATCGCACCTATACCATTTTCAAAGTTCTGACCAACCCCCATCCCATGAAGATTTTTCTTCATAAAAGTCCAGGAAATATTGTCGAAGGCTTTCTCCGCGTCTACGAAAATCAAAACTGCTTTTGTATTAATGTTCACCTGCAGCTTTTCTAGAATGTCAATTACATTCCTCATATTGTCCGATAAGTGTCTTCTAGGAAGAAAGCTGGCCTGGTCTTTATGTATCACTTTTTCTTCTTTTTTCAATTCATGTAATTCTTTTCTTTGAAACCTTAATAAATATCATTAAAAACAACAACAACGGACCTCCAGAACGAATTAAGTACTTAACCCGAGGTACCATTGTATAACTTTGTCATCCAATGTTTTGACATAGTTTTTTGAGAGCATGGAAGGTTTCCTTTGCTGGACTTGTTTTCTCACGACAAACCAAATCTTGAAAGAACCTTTTCATCATTTTTACAATTGCACATTGTTGCAAATAACAACAAAATTATCGGATGGACAATAGAACCCTTCTTTCAATTTTTATCAAATCTAAAATCAAATCTGAAAACACTCTTCTGGAGCGCATCTGGATTTGTTCTACAGGCTTCTGATGCAGAAAACATTCTGAGAGTGTGAAATTGCAAACATGAGTTGATGTAGATACTCTCATCTTCCTTAGGCACTTTGCTCTTGGGGAAATTTTAATTTACTGGCCAATGGATGGACTTTAGGCTGACAAGGAGCTGCTTCTGGGTATTTTCCAAAACTAATTTGAATAGTAGCTATAATAGTAGCTATAATGCCATCCAACCTGTCAAAATGTGAAGAGCTATATTGACTGTGATTAGCTAACCCTGTGGGCAGGGGAAGCACAGCTAATGAAATATGAGGGGAGCCAAGAAAATAGCTTCCTTGCCCCCTCTCGTCCTCTGCCCCTTCCAGTGTGATCCTAGCAGGCTTTCAATTTCATTGTTCCTCTGTCTTGGATCCTCTGCCCCCCTTTGGATTTTTCTTCCCCAGCAAAAGCATGACATGGGCAAGTTTGTGAGTGAAAAAAACACAGGGTGTGCCATAAGGTACACTGAGAAACTTATGGAATTGTTTTTATGACTGTGAGGGAGAGAGTTTGGAAAGGCATGGGCAGTGTTTGCTGAAATCTTGGCAGCCAAAATTTCAGCTATGTAAAATGTGTGGCAGTTAGGATTGGGGCCACATGTATCTCCTTCCCCTTCCCAATGACTTAGTGAGTCCAGACTAAATTAGGCAAAGCAGTGAACAATCCAAGAGGAATTGTGAAAATTTTGCAATAATTTAAGCAGATTGCAGAATGCAGCCGTTTGTGGTGCAGAACTTAGTGAAGGTGTTTTGGGTGTTTTAAGGACAGGGTACATATAGCCCTGAATAAAACGAAAAGAGAAGGGATGCAAAATGCATGAGGGAGGATGTTTCTCTTCTTACTAGCTGCTTTTCTGCTTCACATGCTCAGTTTCCTCCACCCAAGCATAAATTTAGAAGTATGGTAAAATTTAAAATTCTGTACAAAGTACTGGTACCAAGAGAAACGTTTGGATGTGATTAGAAGTCACCCTAACTGCACCCTCGTGTGGTAAGAACTGGTATTTCATGGTACTGGATCAGCCTGTAAGACTTGCATCCTTTGCTACAAGGCTTAAATAGCGAAATTGTAATGATATACTGTATTGCAAAGTCAAACAACAGCATCCCACTTGCATGGAGCTGCCAGGAGAGTCTCTTACTTGGGTTGTAAAACCAATGTCTCGGATATGAGACATTAGAAGAACAAGTCCTGTCCTGCAAGCCTGTCCTGCAAATCCTGAGGTTATTCTGTTATCACGAATGCCTAGGCCCAACAGATATGCTACACAGCATCCTTCATCAATTTAGTGCCTTCTAGAGGTTTTGGACTACACCTCCCATAAGCCACAGCAGCTTTGCCTGATGGAAGTAGTTCTCCAAGGGCATCAGGCTGGCAATGGCTCCTCAATAACATATTTTTAAAATCTAATGCAATCCATCTTTGTAATAGGCAGGGCTTGTGTTGCAGAACTCTTCTGCCAAAGGTCTCCTGAAAGCATTAGGGAAGCATCATGCTTGAATGGTGCACAGTGTATAACACAGTAAAAAGCAGATGAACCATGCTGACGACTGTCTCTTTCCCTCATGGATGGAAGGGAGGGGCAGCTCTTGAAGCCTGTAAACCAGTGAGCCAAAGGAAGTCAAGACTTATCACTAAGCTTATTGAGTTCACCATGTGTGTAGTGGAAGCAGGGACCATGGAACTTTCTTGTAAACAGTATTATCTGTGAACCTGCTGGGCATGTGATCTGCTTCCTTCAGTGCTTATAAACCTGGGAACCCAAGACAAAAAAGAAGAAAGTCAGCTCTATTATCTCTGAGTAGCTGTCTTCTTCTTCAATATATCTTTTGGTAATGTTTCTCCTCTGTCTTATTGATCCCCTCTCTTTGTGCAGGGTGCCTGGGGATCCCAGGTGCACCACTGTGACTTCTCTGATGGAAGAAGGCAAGTTAGAAATGTGAGAAATAAATAGAAAATGTTGGAATGTAAGGAATTTATTTTTCAGCAGTATCTAAACAACGGACAGCCTCTTAGAGATGCAGTATTTGGATATAAGTGTTTTGGATGGATCACACCAACTGTTATTTCGGCCAAACAGCACAGGTTTCTGGTGTTGCATTCTGTCAGCTTTGCATTGGCTGAAATTGCATACCCTCCAAGAGTCTCGATTTTCCAGAGGATGCCCCAGAATTACGAAAGCCATCCCAGCTTCTGATTTGATCCTGCAATGTCCTTTCCCCCCTCCAGTGCTGCCACCAATGAGCTCAAGGAAGAGGAGGAGCTGATGCTTGTCTCAAGTGGCAGTAGCATCCCATTGCCTCTCCATGGCCGCTGCTGCCAGCCTCCTTCCTTGGGTAGCTTGCAGGGTTTGATGTAGAGAAGGCGAGGAGGAGAGGCTATCACCGCTGAGGCCCAGCTCTGAGGCTGGCTCTGAGGGGCAAGTGGAGGGCAGGGCCACCCCAGAAAAGGGGGGGGGGCAGAGTGGAGCGCAAAGAGTCTTGATTTCACCCTTTGTAAAATTTATTTATTGGTGTGTGTTTTTCTTTTTGTAAATCTTTCAAAGAACAAAATAAAATCCAGACTAAGGGTTTTCTCAGGATGGCAGAGGGGTGGGTGCTGTGTCCCGTTGCTGTAGTTGTGGGGGCACTTGCCCTTCCTCTGCTAGGAAATGGGGGGGAATGAGGGGGGGTGCAAGGAGGGTCAGTTGGGGTGGGGGAGTGAGACATTTTTCCTGTTTTCATCTGAGGAATGTTGGAAGGTATGAAACTGATCCCACAATACACAGCATTTGACACTTCACGTCTGTAACTGCATAAACTGTGGTGTCATGGTCATTACGAAGCTGAGAGATTCCACCCTCCACAGATTTGTCTCAAAAGCTCATTGCAAACAAACAAACAAACAAACAAACGAAAACTCATCGCAGTTGTGTCTCTGTTATTTTGAGCAAAAGCAGAGAGTGATGTGAGGTAAAAGTGAGTCTACAGCCTGTAAAAGCAGGCATTAGCATTGTCCAGACCAGTGAGCAGGATCCATAAACTCTTACGTGGGTTAAGGACCCATTCTGACCTATCGGTGCAAAGAAGCTTCCTTGACCGGTGGGGCTTTTTCCTCTACATTTCCTTCTGGACTGAAGCTGGTTGGTGGTGCACCAGATTAAGCCCCTGCCTGCAACCGCACAGGTTGACAGTTCATGCCTTCCTACAGACTTCAGTCCTGACACTGTGGACGTCTTGCTCACATGTAAAGCCAGCAAAGTGTAGAGTGACAGGCTAAGACTGGGCAGATCCAGGCTCAATCGAGCATTCTCTCATTCTAGCCCAGGGGTTGCCAGTGTGGCACCCATGGGCAGAAAAGCACCCTTGAGGCCTCCCCAGCTTACAACAAAGCCTCTGAGGCCCCCACTCACTGCCCACTTCATCATGGTACAGGTAAGGGTGGTTATCATTTCTCCCAGGAAAAGTACATAGAGTGGAAAGAGAAAGTTGGAAAGAGTGGTGCTCTTTCCCACTTCCTCATTCAACCTTATATGCTTTTCAGGGCTCAGATTAATTCAATTGGTGACTGTGATCTTTATCCAGATCCCCTGAAAAACTGAAGTGTGTGTATGTGTGTGTACACTCACTTTTTTCCTTCCTGTTTCTTGCATAGGAGGTGAGTGGGAGCTGATTCAGGGGACAGGAACAAAAGTGACCAGAAGGAGTGGCACCCACATCACTCACTCACAAATAAAAATGTACCCATGGTCCTAAAATGGCTGCTGATCATTGGTCTAACCTATCTCACAAGGTTGCTGTTGAGAAAAACGAGGGGCTGTTTTGTTTTTGGAGAAAATAACAGGTTACAAAGGAGAGAAATGCCATCAAAGTTGCCTGTATGAGCATCTGACTAATGACCAAACGAGCTTGCTGGCTGGCACATAACTAACATTATCTTCTCTGTGTTCCGCAGATAACACACAGCCTTTTGTAGACTTCCGCCCAAGTGTTCCTGATGTTATCTTCGTACACAATGCTACAGAAGTGATCGTGCCTTGCCGGGTCACCTCGCCGGATATCACACCAACGCTCCTGCTGGTGAGCACACTTCTTCTAAGTCTCATCTAAGAGGAAATAATCAATTCCGCAAGTGGCATAACCAGATTATGGGTGTAATCCGATTCTTGGTAGCGGCTTGGAATAGGATTTGACGGACTTGTCACCCGTCATAGCGTTTTGCTTCAGTCCTCACTTCAGCTATTTTTAGCTGTTCCTGATCCAGCCCTTTAGCTTTTTGAAAACAACACTATCGACCTAGATTGAAAGCAGCGTGCTGAGGATGAGCATGAATGATTCCAGATTGAGAAAAACACAAACTTTAGGGTTCAAACAGGTTAGTGTGAAAGCATCCTAAATTGATAGTGCCTCTGGAAGCAGATCCCATAGTTTAATTATGTGCTGTGTGATTAAGTACTTTATTTTGTCTGCATCTCCCACCATCCAACTTTATTACACTTCTCTGGCTTCTAGTTTTTTGAGAGAGGGAGAAAAGAGTCTCTGTAGCCTCTTTCTCCATACCATACATAACTGTACTCACTTGTATCCTATCTCCCTTAACTCGCCCTTTTTTTACTCAGGGCTCATCCACATTTTTGCTTGACCCGTATTTTGATTGCATTGTGTGCTGATGAATTCTCCTGGGTCAGAGAACTTTTCTCATTATTCCGCAGCTGTGCCCTGTGAAAATCTAAGGTAACTCGGTTAAGCAAAATCCCTCCTCAGATTTTCTGTGAATCTGATAAGATCTGATTTAGCAGGTCGGATTGGATTTTCCCAAGGCACAGCCACAGAACAATGGAAAAAGCCCTCAGACCTGGGAGAATTAATTGGGACAGGATATGATCAAAATACATGTCAAACGAAAGCGCAGATAGATGAGCAGGGCCATCTTAAGCATATCCGGTGCTGGGGTGCAAAGATCGCTCTGGCCCCCCCCCCTCCAATTTCCCAGAGTTGTTGACCCAGTGGCATAGCAAGGTCAGGAGGTACCCAGTGCGGAATTTTTTTTGTCAAACACCCCCCCACCATTTGAAATTATTAAAGAAGGAAAGATAAGATACTTACAGTTGCAAGTGTTATTTTCTGGTTTATTTACTTGACATTGTGAGCATAAGCACTTTAAACCCTTTTTTCGTAACTTTGTTCTCTGCAAATTTTGAAATCATATCAGCTCCCAGAGTTGGTGAAGCTGGAATAAAACCCAGCCACCCCTCCAGCTGGACTCCGTCCATGGAACCAGTGAATGTGTGTGCTGCCTTCTTCCATTTCGGGGGGGTGTGTGTGGGCCAGATGACCCTTGGGGTCCCTTCAGTCCTACAATTCAAGGATTCTCTGTTGCCACAGGCAGAAAAATGTCTCAGGCCAAACAAAGTGTGTGGGAACCAATCCTCATGGCTTCATAAGATGACGAGCCACATTCATGGAGGGGATGGTTACCAATGGCTACCAGTCAGGATAGTTCTGCTCTGTCTCCTCAGTTGGAGGCAGGGATGCTTCTGAATGCCAGTTGCTGGGAACCGCAGGAAAGGAAAAGGCTGCTCCTGTGCTTGGATCCTGCTTGCAGGTTTCCCAAAAGGGGCATCTGGTTGGTCACTGTGAGAACAGGATGCTGGACTAGATGGGCCACTGGCCTGATCCAGCAGCAGGCTCTTCTGGTGTATGTATGGTATTTGGGTTGCTATTTTCCCCCAAAAAGGTCTTAGCAGGGAAGGTGATGATGGCCACAGAGTACAAAACCCTGAACTGACCAGGCGTATTCTGGCATGGAGGGGTAGCCAGACAAGAGAACTGTTTGCCCATTCTGTGCGCAGCAGTGATTGACAAGTTGACAGTGGCAGAGCAGCTGCTTTGCATACAGATGGTCCCGGGTTCAATCCCCACAGTTCCAAACTTTAAAGTTTCAGTTTATCTCTACAAGCATTTTTATAAGCACACGCGGCTTCCAGCTTTAAGAAGGTGGTGTGGGGGCTCCCAGATTATGGCACCACCTTCCCAGCGATCTTTGTAGAAATAATTTCTCCTTTCAAAAAGACACAGGCATATCCAGTCCTTATCAATATTTCAGCTTCTCTAGCCCATTCCAAACTTTAAAATTCCAATTTATCTATAAGAATACGTACTTTGAAAACAAACTCAATCTTCTTTAAACCACTCCAGCCAAGGTGTATTCATAATCCACAATTAAGAATCCAGTTGAAGGCAATAAAGAATGAGTTTCAGTTAATTTTTAGTCTCAACGTCACATCAACAGGCAAATATACCATTTATTTGTAACACATACAAAGCTCTGCTTTTTGACTGATTGTAGCTGAGTCCAAAGAAGATGGTAACCATGTAAGACTATACTCAAGTCAAGTTACAAAACTAGGAAGAGATGAAAACTAAGGGTTTAAGTTGATAAAACTTTCATGGGTTAGAAGTGGGGGTTAATATAAATGTTCTGGGAGGTAGTTATGAGCATTAGGGGACAGATATTCCTGCTGAGATAGAGAGAAACTGTAAGCAGCATGGTCAGAAAGAAATGAAACATCTGCTTCTGGGCGCCTGAGCCCAGCACCCCTGATGGACAGGCGCTATGGCACAGGGTGCCACTAAGCCAAATGGAAAAGACGCCCCTGTAGATGAGGCCAAAACTAGAAAGCCCCAGATGTTCTAATCATTTCTTCATAGAGGAGTTGTTATGAACTTGGTCATGTTGGTTGCCTGTTTCTGCACCTTTCCAGCTTTACAAAATTCTTTCTGAAGTACAGGATGGCTCCAGTTAAGCTGAAGGCAGGGTGAGATAACATGAAAAAAGTGAGAGGAGGAGCAACTCTACACTTCATCATCAGCAGACAGTTTCCAATTAGGGCTTCATTTCTGGGTTTCTTCATAGGAATGCAAAAGGCAAGAAGACCCCAGTAGTCCCTACAAAAGAATGCAAATAATGCCAATACACAGCTGAACTGCAAGCACTGCCTTACATCTATTTAAATTATCAAACTTCAAAAGGCAGCTGCATCCCCAAAATTTCATATATGCAATTTGCAAAACTCATGGACTATGTTTTGCATATTTGCAAAGAGTACCAGTTTCTTCAGACAGTATCCCATCTGCTTTGGTCTTCTTGTAAGAGGAAGGAGCAGCAGATGCACAGTTGCACGATATCACCCTCACAGTTGTATCCCAATGAAAAACTGTTGGCTTGAAGGGACCCAGAGGGTGGAATGAGATGTGGGGTGCATCTGATTCATGGCCAGAATCATTCTCCCCCACCCCCAGAACTGTATAAAGATTAATATTGACCAGTGGCATAAGAAGGTTCCTTGTGACTATCTTTGAGCAACTGAGCATTACATACCTTATTTTTAGAGTCTTAACCTTCCTTTTACCTGGCTTTGTCTCAGATTTCTAGCTGGTCATTTCTTGTTATTGGAACTGAAGGGACCTTCTTCCTAACTACCCTTTTGAGTGGATAAACGAAATGTTTCCACTTCGAGCTGCTACAAAATCTAGGCCAAATATTCCACTCTTCCTCTTTGAAAGGGGACAAATGGGCAGGGCTGGAAATCATACCGCAAAAGGAAGGTGCCTCCGGACATCCTCAGTAAAGATGATGAACCTATTCATGGAGGTGTGTGAGTGAGCGAGTGTTTACCTTGGGCGCCTTCGTTCTGTTCCCATTTAAGGAAATACCATAGTGGCTGTTTTGGCCTGGCCTGGAAGCGTGTAGAGCCATGCTGGCTGCTTCCTGTACTCAGAGGAAGTTTGAGGGGACGCGGAAGGAAGGAGTCCATTGATCGGCCGAATTTAGAATATCCTCACCCAAAATTAATAACTGGCCACTGATAAAGCTGAAGGAGAGAGAGGGGGGAAATACCAGAAGGTCTTTTTAAGTGGTTGGGTAGATGCTACCCTTTTGTTGTTGTTGTTGTTGCTAAAATATTTTATTATAATGAATAAGTTTCATATGTGGGGCCATCTTAAAAAGGCAGATATTCCTTCCTATTCTTTTTCTTGACCACTGGGGGATACTCAAGCACAAAGCCGTAATATTCAACTCTATTCCATTGTATTATTCCTGTAGGAATGTACTTTCCCTCTCATAAATTACCTTTCTTATGTTTCCATTATACTTTAAAATGACTGCACTCCATATCCTTTAAATATTTATGGGGAAGTGTGCAGACTTCTAATGCTCAAGGAAAGAGGCTAACTTCACATGATTTGTTCTTTGGTTTGAGCTTAAAATCCAACCTTTTCAACATCCCCATCATCCCCAATATAAAACTTAACACACTGGAGAAACGAGGGCAGGGGCATGACTCTTTGTGAAGGCTGATTCATTCACTAAATAGGGACCAACCAAAGCATGTGGTGCTGTGCTCTGTCACATGGTGCCGTTCTGGCTATTCACCACCATGGGGGGGGGGGAACCCTGCTAATAATACAGAACAAGGATGAGGAGTGTTGAATGAAGTTGGCCCTCCAGTTCTCTCCATTTGGCCCTTAGAACTCTCCTCAGGCCACACCCTCTTGCCTTGCTGCTTTGCATGTATGCTCTTGAATGAATTTGTACCCTTGAGGTCTTGCCTGGGTAGAGGACAGAGAAGGGTGTGTGCGCATGTGCAGATACTGGCCAACTCTACAAAGGGACAGAAAAACAGCTTCCCATCCCTGATCACAAGGATAATCAGTCCCTCCTCACAGGGAACTCTTGAGAATTTTAGCTTTGTGAGGGGAATAAGGGGCCTCCTAACAACTTTCAACACACTTAACAAACTACAGCTCCCAGAATAATCTCTGCCCTTTGTAGGAGCACCTCTTGCAGATACCATCCCATCAGGAGGTCTGTTCTGTATGATGTGGGAATCAGATCTTTTTTAGCATGGCAGCAGGTGGCGCTGTGGGTAAAACCTCAGCGCCTAGGGCTTGCCGATCACATGGTCGGTGGTTCGAATCCCTGTGGCGGGGTGAGCTCCCGTCTTTCAGTCCCAGCTCCTGCCCACCTAGCAGTTCGAAAGCACCCTCAAGTGCAAGTAGATAAATAGGTACCGCTTTATAGCGGGAAGGTAAACAGCATTTCCGTGTGCTGCGCTGGTGCCGGCTCGCCAGAGCAGCTTCGTCACGCTGGCCACGTGACCCGGAAGTGTCTCCGGACAGCGCTGGCCCCCGGCCTCTTGAGTGAGATGGGCGCACAACCCTAGAGTCGGACACGACTGGCCCGTACGGGCAGGGGTACCTTTACCTTTACCTGCCCCTTGGAACTCCCTCCCATTCCTGTGATCTTTTCATCATCTTTTCCTTTTTCAACAAGCCTCCTAGGTAGAGATTCTTATCCACAGTGTGTATGTGCATTGGATTTGAAATTGTGTTTCTATGTTTTCGTACTTGATGATATATAGGTGATCGCTTTGGGATGTTTCATGAAAAGTGTTTCATAAATAAAACGTATAAGTGAATGAATGAATGAATAAATAAATAACTGTTGGGGTGGTTTTGAATGTCAGGTGTAGCATCACATCTGCCTCTCATCTTCCTCAGCATCCTTCCAGCAGTGCCGTGAGGTCTGTGAAGATGGAATGGGACCCCAAGAGAGGATTTGTGGTCACTTTGCCTACCTATGAGTTCTTCAGTAGCATGCTCAAGTGTGTTGCTATGGTTAGGGGAGACGAATACACATCCTACTATGTGACACAGAAAGTAGGTGAGTAGCTTGTATGGATGTGAGGAGGAAGCAGAACCCATCCTGTACAGTATTCATTGTAAGCAGCACTGCCTTAGGGCAGACACTGAAAACCAGCGCTCCCATTGCTGACATCACTGGAGCATAGTATTTGTGAACCCTAATTTCAATTACAGATCAAATTAAGATGCTTCCACAAATGCTGCCCAGAGTTTTACCTTGCAGAGCCTGGTGTCAGAAGTTCTCCAGATATCCTTTAAGTCAGCCTCTCCCTATCTGGTGCACTCCAACTGGGACTGATAGGAATTGTAGTCCAAAAACATCTGGAGGACACCCAGTTTGGGAAAGCTGCTTAAATACTTGGATATTTTGCTGATGATCTTTTAGTGTGGCAGCACCTACACTTTGGAACTCCCTGCCTATTGACAGTGGCAGATCTTGGACAGATTTCAGTGGGATCCTGTGTGATGTCAACATGTGGTGCCCCCTACCTCTCACACTCCATTCTAAATCATATTTGTGGCGTCACTTGTGGCACCCCCATGCGACTGAACCAGCTATGCTACCCTAAATCTGCCTCTGCTATTGATTATCAGTTAGGTGTCTTCACTGTACTTTTTTGGGCACCTGCTGAAAACATTTTCATTTAGACAAGCCTACCCAGAGGTTTAGAAAGCTGAAGCAAGTTTTAATCTGTTTTTAGAATTTTGCTATTTTAACCTTTCAGAAATCTTAAATTGTGGCTATTTTTCTTATCACTAATTGTATTATAATATTTGCCAGATACTTGATAATCTGCATTTGACATCTGCCACTGTTTGGATTTTGATATTGGCTATTGGCTTGCTATGTCTTCCAGAGAAAAGGATACAGAACCTGGTTCTCAAAGCAAATCCCCAAAAGCTGGTGGTTGGAGACAACCTTAACCTGGAATGCAGTGCGGAGACATTTTTCAATGGACGCATTGAATTTGTATGGACAATTCCTGGAAGGACTGTGAGTAAATCACATCTGTCCCTGGATCAAGGACAGTTATTGGTTCTGCTGAATGCAAAAGATTCCAGTCAGAAGTTTTGTTGTGTGCTAGCAATCTCTGTCCTCACTTCCTCAAATAGTTTTTGAGCGAGCATTCAAATGCTCAGTATCCAATCAAAGAAATTATGATGTCAGATATGTTGTTGGACTGCGGGCTGGCACTGACTGGGGGAGCCCAATAGCATCTGCCTGCTTTCTAGCATCAGTTCAGAATTGCTAGGAATGCACAGAAATATTTGGGTTGGTGGTAGTACATTTTGATGGGAAGAGAAATGATTATGGCTGCTCCACTGAAAATCCTGAGTAAATTTAAAGGCATAACATATTCTACATGTTTGCAGAGAGAGCTAATGTACATAGGAATATAGGAAGCTGTCTTATATCATGTGAGACTATGAAGCCATCTCGCTCAGTATTGTCTACACTGACTGGCAGCCTCCGTGAGGGTTTCAGACAGGTGTCTCTGTCAGGACTACCTGGAGCTGCTCTACCACTGAGCAAAGCTCTATGGAAGAATCCAGCATCATGTCTAGGGATGGATAAATCTGCCTCAGTTTGTTCTCTTCTGGTTCCACACATGGCTGTCTTAAAGTATGTCCTGTCTGTTCCCATGTGCATTTGGGGGGGGGGGGATAACTGTACAAATCCTTAAAAAGTAAAAGAAAAAGCCATAACCCCTCCCCCCATGCACAGATGTGGAGGACTTATGAGGTGAATTTCTGTTTCCTTGTTTTAACACTGTAAATCTTATTGGAGTAGCTTCAAAGCCCAGCACATCAGCTGCACAGCAAAGAAAGCATTTTTCAAAATGGTACAGGAAACAACTTATTGTGTAATTCTATGCACAACGGTTCATTCTACATACAACAAAATGGCTGCCCCATTTTATACTGATGGAGGTACATTGTATGTACAATGGCTCTTTGTGCATAGAATTATACAGGAAGTGGCATAAGGTCACTTCCTGTACCATTTTAACAAGCATGTTTACCTTGTGTGCTACAGGTACTGTATTTTGAAGCTGCTTCAAGCATCTTTCCAATGTCAAAACAATAAAAAGGAGAGCAGCCTCATATGTATGAGTAGTGAGCCCTCAGAAGGGTTCATAGACCAGCAGATTAAACCATATATCTGCAGTCCATTCTGATGAGTTGTTTGCTAAGATTGTGTTTTTAGTCAGGATAGTGGGGAGGGTATGCAGAAAAATAAAGCCTGGGTTAAAATCCCCTGATATACTAATTTTGTTGCAGTCATTTCCTTTCAGGGCTGTCTTAAGCATGTGTGGCGCCGGGGTGCAAAGATCCACCCGGTGCCGCCCCCCCCCGGTTGTCCAGTCCCAGGCTCGCAGGAGGGCAGAGCCTGCTGGCTGCGTCAGCATCTCACTGGCTCAGTCGCCCTCAAACTCGTGGCACAGAGCTGCCCGCAGAAGAGCCTGCCGTGGTGCTCTAACCAACGGGTGGGCTCTTCCCCAGACTCAATTCTCGGGCCCCGGACTCTCAGCCTGGTGTCCCTGTGAGCCCGGCGCCCAGGTGCCCCACACCCCTAATGCCTATGGGTAAGACGGCCTTGTTCCCTTTCCATCTTAGAGGATTTGGGTCACAGACAGAAAGACCTGGAGATACCACTGCCCTAAGGCTGCTGATGAGCAAATGGAGTAATGGTTCCACCACCCTTTGCCTCACTAGAGGTTTTTGAGCATCTGAGAGAAGATCTAGCATGGCTCATAGATGTGCTTTGGATGTGTTGCTCAGCCTTGCCAAATTTGCTCTGAGGCCTTCAGCACAGCAAAGGAGAGTTATGTTGTCTTTGCACCACCTGCCTCCCACCTTCAAGGCATCTTGCACACAAAGGCACATACTACGCCCACCTCTCATGCTGTTTCAGACACAGGCCCCAAACCCATCAGAAAGTGGCAAGCCCTGTGTCCACTCAGGAGGAAATTCCCTCCCAAACTGTGGTTCTGGCCTGAATTTTGATTCTAGCCCATCCTACATTGTAATGCACCACCATCACTGGTAGTTAACTCTGTCATTGTTATAGGAATGAGCTGCACTAATATTGAGGGTCCAAATATCATTGTGACTGAATACCATTTTGCAATTGAATACCATTTTTCATTTTAATAATTCATGTTCACTAAAATTCCATGAGGGTGGAGCTTGTAAAAGTCACATTTCAGAACCAAGAGTCTGAGGACTCACCTGATTTAGCCTTTTACATTGTTGGATTCATGGCTTTTTAAGGAGGAAACGTTTAGAAAATCTAAGATTTGCCTTTGTAGTTCACTGTTCTTGACTGGATATGTGTTACTTTCAGCTTGAGCTGTTCTGAACTGGTCTTATAGCAGGTTTTTTTCTGTCTCCACTCTGCTCCCTTTAGGAAACCAAGGCTGAAAATACATTCGACCTAAGTGAGCCAGTGTATAAAGCTTCTTCTAATGTGGTCATCAAGAATGTTACAATGGAAAACAGAGGGTTGTATGTATGCAGAGGCATAATTGCCAATACAACACAATTAAAATCAGAGGCCAACATCACTGTATACAGTACGTATGATATCTATCTATCTATCTATCTACACTGGTTAGAAAGTAGCAACTTCTTTTTGTGGAGGCAGAGTCCACCTGTCCACTCCAGCAATCAGTTTACAGCAATTCACAGACCCCCCAACTGTATCATAATCAACATCACAAACATTCACTGACACATATATGCAGCCTAAAGTCAAGGAAATGATTTACCACTCGATATTTCTGATTGCATCAGCCGGCATTCAAGAAACTCCAGGGGTTTCTGTGACATGTTGTTACATTGACAGGCGCCACACTTTTTAAAAAAGAATAGTACAGAAAGGGATATTTGCCCTTTGGAGATCTTTGTTTGACTGTGTGTGTGCCTTTGATCTAAAGCAGTTGTTCCCAAACAGTATGTGTCATAAAAGAACTAATTATGTACTGTGAGAAATTCATTGATTCAACAGTTTAAAAGAGTACCCATCTGCAAAGAGAGCAGCTGAATGATGCATTCCAACAGCTGGCCTCCTTTGCTCAGGGTGGGCATTTTGAAAATGTCTCTGCTGCCTAAATGTTGTTATTTCAAGTATACACCACCTTTCATCAGAAAAAAGTTTTCACAAAGCAGGTATAAAGAACAAAATTAACAAACAGTATATAAAGCAATTAAAGCATCAAAATCCATAAAATAGGATTCCATTCACCCAATACCCCCACAAAATTGCACACCCAAAACCACACCTATTGTTGTTGTTGTTGTTTAGTTGTTTAGTCGTGTCCGACTCTTCGTGACCCCATGGACCAGAGCACGCCAGGCACTCCTGTCTTCCACTGCCTCCCGCAGTTTGGTCAAACTCATGCTGGTAGCTTCGAGAACACTGTCCAACCATCTCATCCTCTGTTGTCCCCTTCTCCTTGTGCCCTCCATCTTTCCCAACATCAGGGTCTTTTCCAGGGAGTCTTCTCTTCTCATGAGGTGGCCAAAGTATTGGAGCCTCAGCTTCAGGATCTGTCCTTCCAGTGAGCACTCAGGGCTGATTTCCTTAAGAATGGATTGGTTTGATCTTCTTGCAGTCCATGGGACTCTCAAGAGTCTCCTCCAGCACCATAATTCAAAAGCATCAATTCTTCGGCGATCAGCCTTCTTTATGATCCAAACACACCTATACTTCAGTCAAACTACACCTGTACATATTTGCCAGCTGTTGGGCTCACGCACAACTGCAAACCCGCTGTGCTTCATTATAATCAGCTACTGGTCCCAACACCCCCTGGAAGCATATACAAATAGACCACCCCACCACATTGGCAACCTAGCTACAAGACTAAAACCAAATCCAATCTAGGGCCCCACCAACATCAATAAAAGCCTAACATCCTACACCTAATCACTTGTTCACATTCATAGAGTTATCCTCTACAGCTGAGGATCTGTCTTTTCACCCTAGTAATCAACCACCAGTTTCCAGCTCCCACCTGTGAAGTGATCAGACTCAAACTACTTCCCCAACCATTTTATGTACTTACCTTGGAACAGCACCACACTAACGATGGGGGAGAAATTTGCTCTAGTTCACATTTATAGGCAAACCTAATTAATTCACACTTTCTGAAACAATATGGCAGTGTTGGCCAAACTTGGGTCTCCAGCTGTTTTTGGACTACAACTCCCACCATCCCTAGCTAACAGGCCAGTGGTCAGGGATGATGGGAATTGTAGTCCAAAAACAGCTGGAGACCCAAGTTTGGCCAACACTGCAATATGAGAACTGAAACACAGCCAACCTTTGAAATCCACACTTTTTTGAATCTTGCAATGCAATTCTCTAGCCAGGTAATGTTTTGGTTTTTTGGTTTTGGTTTTAAAAAATGCATGTACTAGAGTAAACTATGCATTAAAAAATGCATAATTAGTGAAAATAGTATACAAAATGCATTTTATAATCAGAAAATGCTTTGCAAAAAAATGTTTGTTAGGCAAAATTGCTTGCAAATTCTGCAAATGCTGGTGAATTTCCACAAGGACTTGCTTTTTCAAAAAACAATTCCAAACGGATGTGGAAATGTGGAGAACTGTGTGTTAGATGGGAAGAAATAATAACTTGAAATTGCCAGAGGCACCCATTCCCTGCACCACAATCCCTGCACTCAACTAAAACACAACCATGAGGGGAGGGGCCCCTCCTCCTTATAGTGCCCTGAAGCCACCATGGCTCTTTCTACAGCTCTGTGTGTATCAGTGGAAAATCCAGCACCCAGGAAGTCGTAACACCATATCTTATGGCTACTGCCACCAAGTGATATTGAATGTTGGAGCTGGTAAAAGCACAAAAGTAGGTGAGGAAGGCAGATGTTGTAAATTCCTTTCTCCAAATAGTTTGATCATGTGTCCTTTAGGGATCAAAATCAACTGCAGGTTTAAATTAATTAAAAAATGAAGCACATGTTTCAAATGGCAGCATCATTTCCTATTCTTACTTTATACTAACTTCTGGCTGGCCAGTCCATCTGCTTGCTTTCTGCTCCACAGCTTTTATTATCCGTTGTGTTACTATTGTTTTGCAAAAAAGCAAATTTGAGATTCATGCCTGCAATTTTTCTTGTTTATTTTAAGGAGAAGCTTTCATCAAAGTTTCCTTTAAGAAAATCAATCCCTATGAAGTTATCGAAGGGCAAAAGATGCTGAAATTGTCTTGGAAGGTTCAAGCTGTCCCCCGCCCCATAGTGACCTGGTAAGAACCAAGGAGGTACTTTGAATTGACAGAAGGAAAATGCTGATGCAAGGGGGGGGGGGCGAGGAAAGCATAACAATCTAACAGCAGTTCTTTGCAGGTCTACTCAAGCTTGCCTGTGCTTAATTGCAGTGCTTAAATCTGTGCTGTGGTGTGTTTTGTTTGGCATTTGGTATTCCCAATCCCTTGTTTGTTTTGAACCATTTTTGTGTACATTGCCCAGAAAACTTTAATTAAGGGGTTAGATAGAAGTCATGTTAATAAAGAATAAGAAGAATAAGTCTCAGTAACCCTATAATGGGATTGCCCTTGTTCCCCTTTACTCTATCTTTCAATTGGTATCTTTCTTGCTGGACATTATAGGTACAAGGATGGCAAGAAGCTGACCAATGCGAACAGTGACTGCTATGAACTAGATCCAGTGAAATACAGGCTCATCATAAGGGACGTGAAACCAAAGCATGCTGGGAATTACACCATAACCCTGAGCAACACTAAGCATAATGTCCATGAACAACACACTGTCGAGCTGGATGTATTAGGTAAGCACCTATTAGATCTAAATAACCAGCTTATTCCTCTGTTTCTGGTTTCCAGGGCAAAGGAGAATGGCAAGCAGTTTCTGGCCAAATGCTTTGTATAATTGATGTACAAACATGTGGCATCTATCCAAGGAGCTGCCTGCTCCTGCTGCTATAGCTGTTATTACTATCATTATTTCAGTACAGTGGTACCTTGGGTTACATACGCTTCAGGTTACAGACTCCACTAACCCAGAAATAGTACCTCGGGTTAAGAACTTTGCTTTAGGATGAGAACAGAGATCGTGCTCCGGCGGTGCGGCAGCAGCAGGAGGCCCCATTAGCTAAAGTGGTGCTTCAGGTTAAGAACGGACCTCCAGAACGAATTAAGTTCTTAACCTGAGGTACTACTGTATAATAAATGACACAGAGCTTGTGTGTTGTAGTGGCTAGAGTGCTGGACTTAGGGCTCCATCCACAGTTCCCTTTGACCCAACACTGCCCCCTGGGGAAACCCTCAGTTTAGCGCTAAAATTGAGCGATCGGCAATTGGGTTTTCCGATTTAGTGCTACAGAGCAGGTTTTCCAGGGCAAAGCAGTGGGGCATAGCCAAAACTTCTCAGACCCATGCCTACAAAGTATGGGGCAAGTGGGAAACTGCTTGGACCCATGCTTTCTAGGCATGGGATAAGCGGAAGTGTGGACTGAAAAGGTCCGGGTTCAAATTCCAATAAAGCTCACTAGGTGGCCTTGGGCCGATTCCCACACTCTCAGTCTCACCTACCTCACAGGGTTGTTGTGAAGATAAGATGGGGATGGGGTGAGCCATATATGCTGCCTTGAGCTCCTTGAAGGACAGGCAGGATATATGTAAGAGGGGATGAAGCATTGTCCAAGGGACAATGTGGCCCTATAGGTCTCTCTGTCCTGCCCTCAAGATTTCCCAAGCCCACTGCTTTCTTCTCCTGCTCCTGAGTGCTTTTGCCAGGCTGAAAAGTGTCTTTGAACTTTGGTGGTGCCTCTTGCTTGCCTGGACAGAGAGGTGTGCGGATGTATAAAGCTCTGACTTTTGCATGGCTGGAATAAAAATAAATAAGAGTCGCATCTGTTGTCCCACCCACTTTTGCTTCTCCTCCCCACCCCACTGGCTCACAGTCAAACTGAAAAAGGTTCCCACCGCTTCTGCCATAGCATGCCAAATACAGACACCAGTGTATAGCCAAGTACCCAGGAAATTTCTGATAGATTTTGGGAAAAGAAGGTTTTGGGAATTTGGGTGAGCTAATTCATTTTGACACCATAGCTTGGCTTTTAATGTTGGGGTAGCGTTTTTGAAATTGTTTTACACCACTTCAGTAATTCAGTAACTAGAAAGGCAAGTAACACATTGACAAATAAATTCAGTATACAAGAAAGGCAAGGTCTGCTATGTCCATTCTTTTGAGCTTCTGCTTTAATTCAGCATCTCATAGGACTGGGGGCCTTATTTGCAGGTCTGTTGCAGTGCTTGTATTTCTGCTGCCAAAGTTTTTTCCATCAAAGTTTTTCAGGGCAAGAAATCCCGTTTGATTTTGATATATCAACATTTGTCTCATGGCTTTGTTTAGTATTGGTTGGATGGCGTGTGGATTATGGCTAACGGATTTTTTTGCATGTTGTGTGCAAGACAGAATTATTTTCTAGTTAAAGAATTGACTGTCCGTAACTAGGGATGCAAACACAAATCAGTTGGCATGAAATTCACAGGCAGTTAACAAAAGGGTTTCTTGTGTGCTGGCTACAATCCATTCAATTCATCTCCGTTAATGCTTCTGCAAGCTTTTCGTATTTGTATTTGTTTACGATTTCATGCCCAAGTGCTCTCTGTTGTTCTTTTGTCATGCATCAGCATGGTGGCATGAATTAAACTGGGATCATTATTGCAATTACTGTAAATATGTTGCTTATCGCAACCGTTCCAGCTCAAAGAATGCTGATCATTCATATACTGAAAAAATATTTCTGCACGTAGAGGGCAGGAGAGAAATTAACAACAGGTGCTTCATAAGTTTTAGCAACAGATTGCTCTTCCAAAAAAGATGATCTGAAAAGGAATCTCTGGTGTTGATTTATTTTCCCTGTGATGTGACTTACAGTAATCATAATCATAATAGCAATAACAAGAATAGTAATATGACTATTCTTGTTATGAATGTGGATGCATTCCCCACCCCCGCAAACAGGTTTGTTAGGGATAAACTAACCGTGATGTAAACACATATGTGGCTATTGCAACACGAGGCTCACAGAATCTTCCTGCCTTGCTGCTATATAATGTTTGCTAGAACTGACTAATTTCCTGATATCATGGTGTTCCAAATTCTTGAAACTCCTCTCTACTGCTACAAGATATAGTGACATCCTCTGGTTGTAGAAGTGGGTCAAAGAAGGAACTGAAAGAGGAGTAACAATATTCCTTGCCCACCTTTCACCACAAGGTCCCAGGGCATGTTACAGCAATATAAAAATGCAAGATTAAAAGCAGTTCTAAAAATTTACAGTCAGAAGAATAGGGTGGCTCCTTATGCGTGTGTTTGTGCATTAGGCAAAATTGCTCACAAACAGTATAGTAGGAGAAATTTAAACTAAAATGCTGGTGGTTTTTCATGAGGACTTTTTAAAAGATAAATTAATTTCAAAGTGATGTGGAAATGTAGAGAACGGAACTTAAGGTTGGAAAAACAAGATGCTGAGGGAGACTGAAATTGACATATTTCCTGCCGCCTGTGTGCACCTAGCATGCAGTGCTCCCATATTTATGTAGTATGGAAGGTGGGGTAACCTGCGGCTTTCCAGATGTTGCTCAATGGCAGTTCTAAACACTCCTTGCCATTGGTCATCCTGTCTGGGACTTATGGGAGTTGTAGTCCAAAATATCTGGAAGTGTGGTCTACATCATTACTGGTGGATCCGTTAAGTACTTGTAAGTCCTCTCAGATGTGGCTTTTACTGTCACTACAACATTTTGACATGGCAAACCTTGGAGAAAATTTAAGTAAAGGTAAAGGGACCTCTGACCATTAGTTCCAGTCGTGGCCGACTCTGGGGTTACGGTGCTCATCTTGCTTTACTGGCCGAGGGAGCCGGCGTACAGCTTCCGGGTCATGTGGCCAGCATGACTAAGCCGCTTCTGGCGAACCAGAGCAGTGCACGGAAACGCCGTTTACCTTCCCGCTGGAGCGGTACCTATTTATCTACTTGCACTCTGACGTGCTTTCAAACTGCTAGGTTGGCAGGAGCAGGGACTGAGCAATGGGAGCCCACCCCTTCGCGGGGATTCAAACCGCCAGCCTTCTAATCGGCAAGTCCTAGGCTCTGTGGTTTAACCCACAGCGCCACCCGCGTCCCTTGGAGAAAATTTATACACCACTTAATTGTAGAAAAAATGCTCAAAGCAGTTTACCAAAAAAAAAACACCCATTAAAATTAAAAAGTACATAAAAAGTACAAGTATGCCTGCATACTTAATTTCATGCCACCTTTCCATAGTTCAAACCATGCACAAGGCAGTCAACAACATGGAAAAATACATAATTACAAACAAAACAGAAGTGGTCATAAGCAATAAATTAAACATCAAATTAAATAAATTAAAGTATTTCCACATAAATCATAAGAAGATCTGAAATAAAGGTACAGAATTAATACTGATAAAGGCAACAACAACCCCACCCCAATAATTTTGCAAGCATACGGTAATTTAAAACATACAGAAAGTTTATACCACAGGAACAGACTAAAAACAAAATAAAACTCATACAAACTTGGAAACTTATGGGCAGGCTTGTCTAAATAAGAATGTCTTCAGGTGCTGAAAAGAACGTATTGCACAATTTACCATCTAATGAAGGGGTTTCTTGAATGATCCTAGACAACATGAGGTACTTAATCACATAGCCTATAGTTAAACTATTCAGCTCTGTCCCACAGCATATAGAGCTGGCCACCAACCTGGGTGATTTTAGAAGAAGAGTAGACAAATTCATGGAAGAGAGGGCTATTGAGGACTACTTTTACTATAATGGATATGTTCTATTCAGTGCTATTTTTCTAGAAAAAGAGGTGCCGGAACTCACTTATTCTCTTATAATGGCAAATATCTAGATGTTGCCACATCTCTCAGACTTACGATTGTTAGTTCCTAGCTTGTCAGTAGTAATAAATAATCATTGGCCCTACAGAGACTCTGATTTTGCATTTTATATTTTGTATATTGTTTGATCCACTGTAATAAGCACTTGATGGATTGCTGTATTAATGGGGGGGGGGTGTTGTTTGCATACATGAGGAGAAACAGCCAAAGTTTTGTGTGGACTTCTACAAAAATATAAAAGGAATTGCAAGTTAATATGGAAATAAGGCATACTGGACTTGCGGTTGGAATGTGAGAACCTGAGTAAACCAGAATTGATGGATTCACTGATCCGTAAATGTAAGGATTGTTGCAAAGTCCGTTCCTCCTTAAACTTCCTGTATAAAGATACATGTAGTAGCCCTATGCTTGGGCCACCCATGTTTCCAACCCACTCTACAGACAGATGGAATTTAATCTGGCATGAGGAATATAACCCTCTTGCTTGCTTTGCATGTAGGTCTCTTTGAGTCTCCTGGAGGCCACTGGACCCCTTTTTTATATATAAACCCATTCTTCCTTTATATGTTTGCACATTAAGAGCTGTCCAAGAAGCTGGTGGGTTGCTGTGTTTTTGTTTTGTTGGATTAAATTCTTGTTGAGAGCCAAAGTTTCAGGCAGCAAATGTCATGAAATATTAGAGAGGAGGGGAGAGAGTGAACAAAAGGGAATCTTAACAAACAGCTGGCAACTATACATCCTGGTGAGCCAAGAATGGAAAGAAGGAGAAAAAACATGGGAGAAAATGGTTACTCTAGACTTGAGTACAAAGCAAAGGTGGGTGGGGGGAGGATTAAAAACTACTAATGGTCTGGTAAGGGTATTTTTAATTCTCACCCTAGAACAAATAAACAGAATATTCTGGGTCTTCTCCAAGGCTTTGTAGAACGGCAGCGTTTCAGTTGAAGCTAGCTGCATATTATTCTCAGTTTGTAAAACAATTGGAAACTTTGTTGAACCATTTTACAAAATGGAACAAACAGACTGCAGCCATCTTACTGCCTTCTCTGCTCTGCAGAAGAGGTCTTGTAATAAAAATTGGCAGATATTTGTGATACCTTCACTCATCAATCAGAAAACATCCTTTTGAGGAGTTGCAAAAAGCAACCTGATCAAAGTTTTGGATTTGACTTCAAAATTTAAGATATGGTTTCGTGTGGGTGGGTGTGTGGGTGTTGAGATTTCAACCACTAAATCCAAATTATAAAATCTGAATATTCAGCAGAATTTGATGTTTCTTAAAAAGTTGTTAATATGTTTATTTAGGAAACTTCTATAATGTTTTTCACCTTTACAACGAAATTATCAAATTGGTTTACATCTATTGCATTATATTTATATGTAAACCTATTTGATAAAATGAAACCAGTGATTGAAACCATACAGTGCAATGCAACGGACCTGCTATTTAAAACTGGAAGAAAGCTCCAATTAATTAGTGTTACTGCATCTGATGAAGCAGACCATGTAAGTTTTTGCAATAGCAGATGTAGGTTTTTTAAAAAAGATGCTTCTGTGTGCAATGACTGGCAGCAGCTCTCTAAGGGTTTAGGACAAGGAATAAGAGCATAAGAAGAGCCTGCTGGATCAGGCCAATGGCCCATCTCGTCCAGCGTCCTCTTCTCACAGGGGCCAACCAGAAGCCCATTCTGGGAAATCAGCAAGAGAGACCCAATAGCAAGAGTCCTCTCCACTCCTTCGGTTTCCAGCAACTGGCATTCAGAAGCATTTCTGCCTCTGACTGGAGGCAGAGCATAGCCTCCATCATGGCTAGTAGCTATTGATAGCCTTATCTTCCATGAATTTATCCAATCCTCTTTTAAGGCCCTAGAGTTTTGTGGCGTAAAACCAACAAATTTGAAAGGTATAGAACAAAGGAGGAAAAAACACCCTTCCTTGATTCTTCTCTCAAGTGGAGCACTGGGGAAATTCTTTTGTTATTCAGGTCAGCTTTTACACCTTTCATCAAAGCAGACCTGAAGCCCTTTAACACTTTAACCCAAAGACAAGGGTAACACTTGACATTGCATGTTTAGTATGTTTGAAGAGTGTGAATTTGCAATTGGCAAACTCCAAAGGTTTAATCTATCCTTAGTTGTGGCAGGAGGGTGGCTTGGGAGGGAGTGTGCCAGGAGAGGCAGCTGTTGTATTTTGGAAGGGTGGTAACACCCACATATATTCCTCTGCCTTTAACAGAAACTTAACATGCAGACATTAGCTAGTAATGCTTTTCACAGCTTGGAGAAAAATATGTTCACCAGCTGCTTCCTGCTGCTCGCACTGCTGTTAGAGTGAGGGTGGAGATCGTCCAGATGTTGCTGGACTACAGCTCCCATCATCCATGACCATTGGCCATGCTGAGTCCAACAACAGCTGGAGAGCCACAGGTTTCCACTATTGCATTAGAAGCACAGCAAATGTGGATTTTCCTCTTATTTTGTTTTTTAAAATTGGGCACTTCCATTCAGTTGAGCTTCTAGAATAGTTTACAAAACCAGGACAAAATACAAAAAAAGGTCATTGAAATGCTGGAACAGGGAGGGCTGTATCTTAGCAGCAGGTCCCCTGGTTCAGTCTCTGGAAAGACTCCAGTCTGGTACTTTGAAGAGCGGTTGCCAGTCAGATTGGACAGCCTACCTAGCACTGAGCTAAGTGGACCAACAGTGTAAAAGCAGCATCCTTTGTTCCTGCTGAAATAACAGGCAAAGCTAAAATACCCTTGCCTAGTGCCAGTAATATAACAGTGTTGCTGCCAGGTGTCGATCGCCCCTTGACATGTTGTCCCCTTCTGAAAAAAGAGGAACTGCATCATTGTGTTCAGAAACACACTTCTGGTTAATCACTTGGCAAGTCTATTACCCCGCTGCGTCACTGGAGTTCTTTGTCTGGCTAGAGTTGTAACGCTAGCAGGGTACCATGCAAGAGACACCTGCAGACTCAGTAAGCCTGAGCTGACGCTATTCTGTGATTTGGCAGATGGAGCTAAGGAAATGTGGGAGTGGAGGAAGAAGTTGTTGGATGTCTTTGATGATGGAAGAATTTTCCATATCCCCCGATACTCGTCCTCCTTTCCTTCAACTCCCTTCATGCTCTGCCCACTGCTCAGCAGCCTTGTTATTCTTTCACACAGCATGAAAATATGCACAGAGGGCCTGTCTACACATGCATGACTGTCAGCTCAACTTTTCATCACTTCTTTATTAAGCATTTGGTGATTTGCACACAAACATGCAAACTGACTCCATTTTATGTGAGTTGAGGCCCATCTGCAGTTTTTGACCATCATATTTTGGATAGCATGGCACACATCTTAACTGGAAATTAATTATAGCAATATACCCTTTGCTACAAAAGTGCCTAACAGTCACACCCAGTTGCTGAAAAAGAGATGGAACAGTTTTCTAGTTTCGTCAAAGTTACCAACAGACTACTGTCAAAACAGTTCTGGCATTTGCTATCCTAGCTTGGATTTGGGGGTCATGGGCTGAAATGAACATTGCCAGAGAACTTGTTGCACCTCTGTATGCTTGCTGCTTCATTCCTCCAACATGCTAAATCCATACATTTGCTATTTGTGGCAATGTGTTACTTCTGTGCCTGAAGATGCCTGAAGATGTTGGTTACACCCGTTCACCTTGCATTAGCTTTTTGCAAGTGTATCACTTAGTAAGCTCTGAATTCACACCAGATGGATGTGGTAGGTTGTATCTCTCCCCCCCCCCCCCCCATTCACTCTTTTAAAGAAATATTCTTTTTGTAAAAGCAGCTTCATTTCACAGTCCTTGTCTTATTAAATTTGCGATGGAGATGCATGATTTTTAAAGTGCAACTCAAGTTATTTTTAGATCTTGGAATTCGTTAAAAATGGGCTGTTGCTACACATCAGCCACAGCAAGGAGATACTGAAGAATCCAGTTTGATTATGTACACAGAGGAAGCTGCCTTATATTGATTCAGACCATTGGTCTATCTAGCTGAACACCAGCTGGCAGCAACCCTCACGTATTTCTTTTTATATATATGTATATAATTTTTATTGGGTTTTTGATAATTTTATACATATGAAACATGACCATTTCAAACATTAAAAATAAAAAGGTTCTTTCTAAGCTTCGGACCTCCTTCCCTCCCTCCATGGGTTCCATGTTTAAGTTTAAATTTGCTGCATCTTTTACCATTATCCAGGGATGCGGGTGGCGCTGTGGGTTAAACAACAGCCTACGACTTGCCAATCAGAAGGTTGACAGTTCAAATCCCCGCAACGGGGTGAGCTCCCGTTGTTCGGTCCCAGCTCCTGCCAACCTAGCAGTTCGAAAGCACATCAAAGTGCAAGTAGATAAATAGGTACCACTCCAGCAGGAAGGTAAACAGCATTTCTGTGCGCTGCTCTGGTTCACCAGAAGCAGCTTAGTCATGCTGGCCACATGACCCGGAAGCTGTACGCCGGCTCCCACGGCCAGTATAGTGAGATGAGCACAGCAACCCCAGAGTTGTCCGCGACTGGACCTAACGGTCAGGGGTCCCTTTACCTTTACCATTACCATTATCCATCTATTATATTACCATCATTACCATAAATAATTCCACATTGCAAGTGTAATTACATCTCTGCCAAAGATTTTAACTGTTTACAACGGTCTTTTAAATAAATTACAAATTTACTCCAGTCTTTAGAAAATACTTGATCTTCCTGGTTTCGGTTCTTCCCCGTCAGTTTCTCCATCTCCGCATACTCCATCAGTGTCATCTGCCATTCTTCTTTTGTTGGTGTTTCTCCTTCCACCCATCTCTGGGCTAGTAGCATTCTAGCCCTCGTGTATTTCAGGCAGGGGTCTTCCCAACCTTACCTGGAGACACCAGGGACAACTCAGCCTCAACAACACTGAGCTAGATGGACCCAATGTCTGACTAGGTATAAGGCAGCTTTCTGTGTTCCTGTGTTCCACCCATCAAAATTCCAAAGAAATTCTAAAACTGAACTGAGAGGGAGGCAGAAAAATGGAAATATATTTCTCAGAAATGGGGTGTGTGTGTCATATTTCAGCAAAGCACTAATTTCATTCAGTAGCTTAAGAAATGTTGCTGCCATGGTAACCTCTTTATCAGTTTATGATTGACTCCTTATACAGCAATCACATCCCTCTAGCATACAACAAAACAGAATTATATATGCCTCCCACAAAGCACTTCCTTAAGTCACTCATTCTCATACTATTTATCTCTGCCTCATAATTAATGTGCCCCTCATAATTGTTATATGCATGTGCACAACCCACCATTGTTTCTGTTTCATAAAGAATTAAAATGTTTTCAATAGTCCCATTTTTCATTTTAAAGTCAATAATTACTCATTTGTTTCCCCAGAAATTATTATTTTATTCAATGAATCATTTTGCTTCACTATCAGGGTTGGAGTAATATTTAATAACAAAATGCATATAAAAATTATTCTGGAGTTATAAAGGGGTTTCTGAATCATGCTATTCATTATATTAATTAACCCTAAAGTGGGGGGGGGGGTAATACTTACTAAAAACAGATATTTGAATTGTTGTTCTATTGATTCCTTCAGAGAGAGAGAAAACAGGAATATCGTGTTCATTTGCTTTGATTTTGCCAAATCCCTAATCACAAGTTTAAAATATAAATGAATTATTTTAATATATTTCTTTTTAATTCTGAAATACAAACAAATGCTTTCTTTTCTTTCTAGAAAGTCCTAAGCAATCAAGACCCAGACAATCTCAGGATATTGAGGCAAGGATAGGGAACTGCCGTCCCAGAGCCTTCTGCCCTGAGGCAACAGCCTCACCTTGTTTCATGGGCAGATAGGCACTGCATTCACCCCACAGGCTGGAGGTTCTGCACCCCAGTTCTAACTGGAGATGCACACTATGTTGTTCACAGCTTTGGGGGGCTTGGGCTAAAAAGTGGCATATAAATGAGCCATACCATACCGTATAGAAAGGCCTTAGAGGTTTGCAAGTGGCTACCAAGGCAAAGAGGTTCCCCATTCTAGGCCTTAGAAACGAGGGCACCTAGGCAGGGCTGAACGGTGGAGGAAATTGCCAGGCAGGGGCCTGCTTGACAAGATGAGAGAGAAAAAATTGTTGAGCAAAGACAAGAAAACGAAAAAGTTTAATTTGTGGACCGTTCCGCACATTGTCGAAAGGGCTGAAAGTACAGCAGCTGCCCCCAATTGGACAGAGGTGCTCTAACTGTGGGTATAAAAGGGATACATCTGTTCGATTTCCTGTTATGAATCAGCCTTGGGATGGGGGAAAACATCCATGCACAATGAGAGGTGACTTTTTTTTCACCTCAAACTCAGAACCATTTCTTTTTTCTGGGGTCAGAGAGCCTTCAGTTCAGCCTCTTTTGTTTTTATTTCTTTGTTTTTTAAGTGGAAGGAGGAAGAAAAAAGAAGTAATATTCTTTATTTTGTGTTCATTCTAAGGAAACTAAAATTAGAGGAGACTAAGTCTCCTGGTGTTTCTTGTGATGAGCGCTCATAGGAACATGCTGTGCTTTGTTCATAGGTAGTTTATGATGTCTGAGACTGATCCTGCGGTATGTATATTTTGGTGGGAATTCAGTGGAGACAATGGAGAGGAGTGACATTGCATACAATTCTGCATTTGTGTGGAATGATACAGGTCGCCTTTTAAAAGTACACACAGAAACACAGGAAGCTGTCTACGACTGTACAGTGGTGCCCCGCAAGATGAATGCCTCGCAAGACGGAAAACTTGCTAGACGAAAGAGTTTTCCGTTTTGGAGGTGCTTTGCAAAACGAATTTCCTATGGGCTTGCTTCACAAGACGAAAATGTCTTGCGAGTTCCTGCGGGTTTTTCCCCCTCCCCTGCTTTTTCTAAGCTGCTAAGCTGCTTATCAGCTAACCCGATCAGCAGATAAGTCGCTAATAGCGCTAATCCGCTAATCCGTCAATGGGCTTGCTTCGCAAGACGAAAAAACCGCTAGACGAAGAGAATCACAGAACGGATTCTTTTCGTCTTGCGAGGCACCACTGTACTACCCTGAACACACCCAATCTCATCTGATCTCTGAAGCTAAGAAGAGTCAGGCCTGGTTAGTACCTAGATAGGAGAAAGACAGGAAACTGCCTCATACCATTGCTTTACCTAATTCAGTATAGCTAACACTGAGGGGGAGCAGCTTTCTAGGTCTCCAGAGTTTCAGATGGGGAACAATCTCAGCCCTACCTGGAGATGCCAGGGATTGAACCTGGGTCCTTCTGCATGCAAAGCAGATGCTCCACCACTGAGCAATGGCCTTTTCCCCAACACCCTGACAGCTTCCTTATTTTCACCATCTACCTGATTCCATGTTTATACCAAGATAACAGAGCTTGGGAAAATGTGATCAATCACTGCATTTCCTCAACTAAACTACTTGAGGGGGGCATAAAACATTTATTTCCTGAGACTCAACTTTTAAATAAATTTGTGGGTGCCAGCACAGTATTGTGATCTGCTCCTGCTAACTAGATATTGGGCAGAGGAGTGGGATATAATTTTAGTTAATCAAGTGTCCTAGAATCTCTGGTGTACAACATCCTGATTTTGGGGGGGGGGGGCATAGGTGGACTGTCATAAATCAAAGACAAATTTCAGCAAGACAAAAACATTCAGAGTGCCTGGGGCCTGGCCAGTGAGGTGTGTCATGGGCTTCTCAGACCAGTTTGTAGTTCCTGGATGCTATGGCAGAATGCATGATTCATAAAGTTCTTTCCACCGATCTTTTTCTTCTGCTTAACTGCAGTTTTCTGGAGAAAATGGTTCTTTGACAAATTTCCTTTTTCTTTGCAGAGAGACCCAGGATTTATGAAAAGGAGACAGATTTTTCTAAAATGGAGCTGGTCACAAAAGGAGGAGAGCAGAGCCTCCAGTGCACATCAAGTGGGAATCCTCTGCCCACCATACATTGGGAATGGGAGCCATGCAGTCATGAAGACAACCTGTAAGTTATCACTGTAATGTGCTGATCTGAATCAATAACCATTTGCCCACAAGTCATTTCCCTGACTGTTAACATGGGGCTCTGTACTGAAGATGCCAGAAAACTGTGATATATGAAACATTATTCACCCAAGTCCTGGAAAGAGAGCTAAGGCTTCCTCTAATGCAACTAAAGGTTGCAGGACGTTAATTTATGAAGGTGTTTCTTCAACTCTTAAGCTTTGGAAGAAAATTGGTAAAGACTGTGTGGGTCAAAAACAAGAAATGCCCTGCTCAGGCATCCATCTAGTCTGGCATCTGGCTTCCCCCACCAATCAGCCAGATATGACTGGCAAGCCAACAGGACCCTACACCACTGCACAAGCACCCTTACAGGTGGACGGATCTTTCTGTTTTCTTTCCTAGTCAGTTTCACATGTGGTGGTCCATAGGTTTGTTTTAATCTGTTTTCTGGAAAACAGATTAAAATACACATTTCCACCTAGCATAAGAACATCAGAAGTGCCCTGCTGAATCAGGCCAAAGGCCATCTGGCCCAACGCTCTATTCTCACAGCCAACTAGATGCCTGTTGGAAGCCTGCTAGCAACATCAACTCTGGTATTCAGAGACGTGCTGCCTCCTAAAATAGGCAGTTTTGCATGCATTTCCTTCTGAGATATGCATCTTTTTGGCATATATTTTTTGAGCCCAGGACTGTGCTGCAACATTCTAAATAGTTTGCAATACAGTGGAGAGCTGCGTTGTGATCTGTGCATTAGTCCCTGGAATACAAGTCAAGTCAGTTCACATAACAAAAATCCCTAGCAATATTTCCCTATAGTTTGCATGCAGCATCTGAAATGTGGTATATTGCTTCTGGGCATGGAAGTTCCATTTATTATCATGGCTAGTAGACACTCTCTTTCATGGATTTGTCTGAAATACTATCATAATTACTTGCGTCATCATCATCATCATCTTGAGATAGTTAACTTTTACCAACTAGAAGTTAAGGATAGGATAGAAAAGGAAGCGGCACCTCCAGCTCTGCCTGCATTTGATAATCACAGCCAGTAGTGTTTCCACCTACACACATTTTTTTTGCAGCTTGGTGACATTAGAAAACCCCAGCTCTGAGCATCATCTGAGAAACCAAAATTGACAGATTTGCCTATTCATATTGGGAAGCTATAAGCCAAGGTGTTTTTTGCACAGGATCTATTTCCATATATCCCCACATCCATCCCAAAATTTAAATGACCCCTTTTCCCAGCATGCTCTTCCAGCTCCAGGATCCTCTGCTTCCTTCCACTTGGAGGGAGGGATTGAGCGGCTGACTGCACCGGAGATAAAGAACCCTGCGCTGAAGATAAGTCGCCTAGTAAGGACAGGCTTCACCTCCTTCCCCAGGAATCTTCATTGAGCTCTTAAGCTCCACTCCTTGAACCTCAGGGGTTTTTTAAACGCTTCCCCTCTGACAGAACTGAATATCAGTGAACATAAAACTATGAAGTTGATCTCAGTTTTCTAACTTTGAAATAAGCTCCCCAATTGCCAAATTACCGGTAACTCCAAAGGGATAAGAACCCCCCCCCAAATAAACAGCTACAAAAAACACACACCCCACTGTGAAGTTTTCAAGTTTTCAGAGATTCCAACTGCAACAGCTGTTCAGAAGCAAATAAATAGGCACCTACAGAATGTCTGTTGTAGGGTCTTCAGGCCAGAACAGAAACCAAGATGGTTTTGTAGATTCTGGCAGTCCAAGATGAGATGTTAAGGGGAAAAGAACAAATGGGCAAAACAACAGAAGCCCAATAATATTTTGATGGGTTTTATTAGGCAGGTGAGGAGATATAATTAACTATATTTTATCCTCCTACAGAGCCACATGTGTGGGTTAACAGACAGATAAAAGAATCAACTTATTGCTTGAGTTTTAAAATGTGGGGCTGAGCAGAGTTTAAATTCCATCTTAAGCAGGTTAAGTGAAAGCAAAGAAATTAGGTTTATCAAGGAAACAGGCTACAGACTGAAAAGTAAGTTTAAAACATATATTTTACTCACAGTCAAGCATTTGTCCTTAGCAGCAACAGCATTAAAAGTAAATGCAGGTTAAATACTTGTGTTTACAGCAAAAACAGCTTCTGCTTCTGGCAGGTGCCTGATGCTGGAGTGTTTAGAGGCACGTCCTTCTTCATGGCTGGTTGAAGAGAAAGAGAGAGAGAGAGAGAGAGAGAGAGAGAGAAGGCACCGAAAATACCGCATTTGCTTGAGTCTAATGCACCATCAAATCTAATACGCACCTCAATTTCCAGAACCTTGAAACCAAAAAAAGCATTTGCTGGTGAATGTAAATGTGCCAGCGAATCTAATTTACACCTTAATTTTTGCAACATAATTTGGCCAAAAATGCTGAGCATTAGATTCAAGTAAATATGGTATTTCTTTTGCTTCTTCCCTCCCAGGAGTGAAGGGGAGTTGACATCACATTGAGTCTTCTCTACCAATTGCATTTCTATTCTCTGAGTCTGCCTATTGGCAGTACAGCTCTATGGTCTTAATCCTTTCACATGCCAACTAGCAAGAAAATGCATTGTTAGATTTGACTGCATATCTCCCACAATTTTGAACACCGATATGATCACAGTGTTCTACATGTCTGTTAGTGACAGAACTGAGACAATACAATTGTCTTAAAAAGAAACAATGATTCTTCCTATGAGTCTTAATCAGAGGTGGTTTTTGGGTGGTGCAACTGGTGCAGTCACATTGACGCCACACTGTAGGGGGCACCAAAACAATGCAGTAAAATGAAGCAGGAGAGATGGGGGCGCTGAATTTTTGTGTTTTACAGGGCTGCGCTGAAATGTGAGAGCCCAAAGTCTGCCACTGGTCTTAATTCTGCTTCAGCTAGCTATAGAGAACACTGTTCAGCACTTAACCCCTTGGTTAGTCCCCATTCTTCCTCACTCTCAATGCCCACTGTCAGGGAACTGCCATCGGAGCTAGAGGCGGAGGGAAGGCTCCAGAGGGATGCCGGAGAGGGTCCCAGTAGGGAGAGAGGCAGCCCATCTGCTGGGGAAGGAAATCAGCGTAACACCAGTGGAGAAGGGGGGCAGATGGGGGAATCGGAGAGGAGGCTCCAAGACTCCTTGCCGGAGACCAGCGGAGAGAGTACGGGTACTCCGTTGCCCACACCCTCCCTGCGCATAAGACTTCCGCGCAGGGAGAGTAGGAGGAGACTTGGCGTCAAACAACTTTTATGCTGGAAAAGGTTCAAGAAACGCCCACTGACGGATTCTGCCAGCGACTGAGACAGTCAAGATGCTGGAGGCTGTTCAGTCAGAAAGGGTTTAACCAGGTAATCTCGCCAGCAGTGGCGGCAACTTACGCACGAGCAACCCCTAAATCCATTACACCCACCAACTCAGATGGCTTTAAAAGTGCATAAATTCATGAGTTGCTACTGGCCACAATGACAAGGTTCTGCTTCTGCTGATACAGGCTGAAATCTAGGAGGGGGAATCCTTTCAGCCTGAGAGCCACATTCCCCCATGAACAAAGAAAAACCATAATTGATGCAGGGAGAGGTCAAGGAAATGGAATAAACTGCCATGTGAATTCAGCCCAGTTCCCTGGAGCATACCATACACAGCTCAGAATTGTGAGCTGGGCTGGTCTTGGTGGGTTGCAGCTGTGCAGGCCTGGCGCACCAGATCCCCATGCCTCTTCTGCATGCATGTGAAGGGCAGATTCTTATCCTTGACTTCACTCACTGTTCAAAACATATTGCCCGGCAGGCATAAGATACAGGAACCCCCTAATTGCCTTATTTCTCTGTGTGGGGTTAGAGGAGGGACAAAGAATCCCAGATCTACCAAACAGGAATTAAGTGAGTTAGGCATGAGGTGCTGTTCGGCGCAGTTTCTCTAAACAAACAGACAAGTTTCCTTTGTTCCTGTTGAAATGTTAGCAGAGCAACCCATGGAGAGATGCCTTGGTTCAGGCCTGAATGGGGAGCACTCCCCTTGGTGAGCACCAGGAGGGATGTCTGGGAGCCAAACCCAACATCTCCTCCTGCACTTTCACCCTTCTGTGCAGCAAGGAGGCTGGAGTCAGGTTTTCCACCCTTAAAAATAAAGGACAGATGGGGGAATATAAAGAGCCAAATGGGCCCCCTCTTGTCTCTTTTCTGATGTTTTTGTTGGGATGGGGAGGCTTACTGTCATTTGAAGAACACCCATGGAAAAAATATTTGAAGTTGAGATTGCAGCTTAATTTGTCCAAGGTCATGGCTGGTGATAGTTCGTTGGAGGAGCAGCCAGGAGAACCTCCTGGTGTGTGTGTGTGTGCGTGCGCATCAGTAATAAAACAGATTTATTGCAACCCATGACAGGATCTGATTTCCTCGCATTATTTCAATCTATGTTAGTTAGATGCCCCCCTGGTTTGGGTAGGGATAAATAATAAAAAGAAAACAGAAATATGGAGAGTGGGGTGGAGTGTAAGGAAGTGTGACAAAATTCCAGTTTTCCCATGATAGACTGATGCTATCAGTCTTATTTCTGATCAGTTTTGCATGTGTTCATACACAAGTACATCCCATCGAATTTGGGAATCAGTCTGCATTTAAAAACAACTTGTGTATGTTTTCCTAAAATATGAATCTTTGTGTGCTTTTTGCCTTAAAGTAGGCATTTTTAATGTGAATTTTGGTATGCATTGAAAATGTCAAAAATTACAGGTGAAGAATTTTGCTAATATAGAACTCTACCTCTTGTTTCAACTGACCCTGCATACCAGAGGCATTGCCTGTTTTTGCCATAACTGGCAACTCAGCCTAAGGTCACATTCACACCATACCTTTAAAGCTCTATAATACCACTTTGTCTGGCTTCCTCCAGATAATTCTGGGAGCTGCAGTTTGTTAAGGGTGCTGAGAGTAGCTAGGAGATCCCCTATTTCCCTTGCAGAGCTATAATTCACAGAGTTTCCTGTGAAGGGGGGATTGTTAAACCACTCTGGGACAGGAATCAGGGTCTCCTAACAACTCACAGCACCAACTCAGTTCCCAGAATTCTTTGTGAGAAGGCATGAGAATTATAGTGGAATCTTAGTGCTTTAAACTTGTGTGAATGCTGGTTTTGCTTGGCATAAGCACTCCTTGCCACATGCCACTTGAGACCCCAGTGACAGGTTGGAATTCAATACAAATACACCTATTGAAATTAATGGTTGCAGTTTATTCATGCTCATTAATTTCATTAGGTCTCCTCTAAGTTAAGCTTCATTGACTACCACTGCAGGAGTACCCACAGACTACAAACCCATTCCCTCAGTGCAACCCCTCCCAGAACAGATCATCCACATAATTACCCAATATTGGAAGCTCCCACCCAAAGCACCTCCAGTCGTTACCAGCATTTAACCTTAGATTATTGACTCCCTTTCAGCCTTACTGCTTCAAGACACTAGTGCAACATCTGCACAGCATCTCATCTGTTGTTATCAGGCTGACCAAGGCTGTTTCTGTGCTAAAACTGGACCTGAAACCAGATTGAAGTCTGTCTAGATAATCCAGAACAAGTCAGGCATTCTTCCCATGGCAATGCATTAGCTAAAATGCCACATCGACACATTTTGCATGCAAATTGCCTTACAAGTAGGGATTTAAGCATCTTTACAGTCCAGTCCTCTTTAGGCTTACTCACATGTAAGGCCCACCCTGTTCAATGGACAAACAGGATTGCAGAGTAATATAATCTTGAGTGTTTCTGCTGACCTCAGGCGTGTAAACTCAGCCAAATAATGAAAATGCCCAGCTTCTGGTTCTATCACTTTAAACACAATGGCAAAGTGTGTTTGTATCTCCACTTGACCTCCAAAGTAGCCTTATCTTTCCTTACAGAAGCTGGAGGGGAAGCCTCTTGTGAGAAAAACACCCCTTCCCTCATTTCCTGTTGCTATTTCATTTCCCCCAACCCCCACTCCCCACTGCTCCCATTTTTATTTTCTAATGTCCTGATTTTCTGACATTGTTCAATCTTCGTACAGAGAGTTCTGTCCCCTTTGCACTCATTGAGTGATATTGTGTCTGAAGGAAACTGCAAAAGCCACCAGGAAATTACAGGGGCCGAGGAAGCTGCTTTATACTAAGGCAGCCCCTTGGCCCATCTAGTTCAGTATTGTCTGCACTGATTGGTAGCGGCTGTCAGCGGACATCCCACCCTTCAGGGAGATACCAGGAATTGAACCTGGCACCTTCTGTTTGCAAAACAGATGCTCCATTATTAAGTTGTGGCATAATTTCCTTAAATGGAAAGGTGTTTGTATTGTAGCAAAATAATAATAATAATAAAATCACCTTATTTACCTGATATTGTTAAAATAATTAGCTGCCCCATTGTTTTTGTTCAAGGGCAGTTTTTAGTGCTGGTGAATAGGTATTCTATATTTATCTTTCTAATAATAACTGAATTTGTGTTTCATTTGTTTATTGTCAATGGCCTAGTCCCAAGGACTGTGTGGGCCTACCTCATCTTTGCCACTGTCATCAATACTGATTTTCTTGCCACCTCTCAAGAGCCACAGCTCAGTAGTTAAAGCATTTGCTTTGCATACAAAATGTCCCAATGTTCAATCCCCGACATCTCCAGGTAGAATAAAGATAGACCCTTGCCTAAGACCCTGGAGAGCTAGTGTCAGTCTGTGTAGGAAGTACTGATCTAGGTGGACCTATGACCTGAATTAGTATAAGACATCTGCTTGTTTGATCCTCCCTCTTGGCCCAGTCCATAGAACCACCCAAAGTAGTGTAAGACAAACTGGAAGCTCCTTGTTCTTTCCCTTTCTCTTATCACTGCTCACATCCTCAGAGAGGGCAGGTGATCATGCAGAGATAGCAAGAGGGGTGAGCCAGTCCAAGAGGACTCTGGAAAGGCCCCTCCCTGGGATGTGGTCCTTGGCAGATGCCCAATGATGCCAAACCTATTTGGTACCCTGTTCTGGCAAAGGTGCAAGCAGTATGTAAAAAATACATAAGCTACTAACTAGGGTGCCTATGTTCTTCCTCCACCATTGGAAGCATTCGTGCCTCTGTATAGCAGCTGCTGGAAACTGCAAGTGGGAAGAGTATTGTTGCACTCAATTCCTGCTTGTGGGCTTCTCATAAGCATATGGTTGTCACTGTAATAACAGGGTGGTGGTCTAGATTTCCTCCAGCAATGCTTAATTTGACCATCAAATTTAGCAATAATTCCATTTGTTTCATAGAACAATCTCCTTCCCTTCATCAAGCAGAAAACAATTTTTTGTAACTCTGAATCTGATCTTTAATTCCTGATTTCCCATATAGATTTTTTAAGGCTAGAAACACTCCATTTTCAATACTTTCATTTCCCATGTGTATTTGCTGGAAATTAGCCAAACATTGGATTAAAAGAGTCTTTGCCCTATGTTTTTCCCATCTAGTGATAGTACCAGCACCTTACACAGATTTTTCAGTCTTCACCATTTCCAGAAGTCCTTCATCATCCAAATGCAACTAGATTATGTACAGCCAAGCATGGAAATCTCCTGATTGCAATGTTGGGATCAAGGCATGCCTGTTAACGTTGGCCTGAGCCTTTGTTCTTTCATTCAGAAACCTCCTGTAGCTTTAGTAAGCTGGCATTGGGCCCAGAACTTTCTGGAGTTTGGTAAATATATTGCAGCAGTGTACAGGAAAGAAATGGTCTGGTGAAACTGCTTGAAAGTATAAAGAAAACGTAATGTTTATTACTCATGGCAAAGAAAGCCGTTCTGAGGATGGGTTTTACATGTGGCCAAAATGGAATCACACGTGGACTAACTGGCTTGAGCTAATTCACTAGGAGAATAAGTCTATAAGTCTCCTTTACCAACAGGTGGTTACTAAAAGAGAAGGAACCAGTGCCTTTCTGTCTATCATTCCCCCCCCCCACTGGTTCAGGTAGTTTATTGCAAGTATTATTGTTTTATTTCCAACACTGAGCTTTTGGCCTGATCCAACAGGGTTCTTCTTATGTACTTTATTCCAGGCTTTCCTAAATTGTGGCCCTCCAAATGTTAGGAGGTTCCACTTCCCACCACCCCTGAGAATTGCCTCTGCTGACTGGGACTGATGGGAGTTGGAGTCCAACAGCAACTGGAGGACCACAGGTTCCTCACTCCTACTTCAAACCCTAAGTCCATTTTCTTGGATGCCATGCTAGAAAAATGGCCATGTCTCAAGTCAGGTGCACAGATTTATGTGATTTGCCATTTCAGCTTATTCTTATTCTTTTTCCTTTTCCTTTTTTTAAATTTTCAGATGCAAGCAACGAGGGGAAAGGATCAAGGTGGAAGAAACCATTGGCCGTGAAATCACCTACCCAGCAAATAAAATCAAGTCCATTGAACCTAAGTACATAAGACATGGCAATAAATTAAAGGTACGGAGTATTGATTTCCTGCAGTTTCAGTGGCTTCACTCAAAAGCCCCCTTTCTCTCTTTGTGTGTTTTTTTTAATTAATTTTTGAATATAAAAACCAACATACGATCAGTTACAATTTCCCCCTGTTCACTCCCCATAACAACCACAACTACATCCAGTTGTGTTAGTAATGATAAAATAAAACATAGCCTCCTTTCTCAAACATCTCAAGCACTGATTTCCTTTTAGCGCTGAATTTTTGACGTGCTTGGAATTCTTCCACCCTGGGATCATGTTCAAATCTTCTCTGTTTATCGACTGTGGTGATGATGTCAATTGTCCCCCTTCCCTGGTTTTCATTTTATTTTTAAAGCTCTCAGAAATTGCACGACTCACTCAGAAAGCTTTTTGGTCTTGAGCCTGAGAAAGTGCAAGAAGCGCTTCCAGCCATGAGAACTCTTGCAAAGGGCACCCAGCTAATGAGATCCCTTATCTCATCCAAATGCTCAGCTGTCTTTCTTTTTTGCTCTCCACCATTCCAGCCACACTTGCTATTCACTCCATGGTTCCGACCCCAAACAAAGCAGAAATGCATGAAATTCCTACCTCACTTTCTCCCATTTTGGAGAAATGCCCTTTTTCAGGGGACAATGTAGGCTGGTTTTCTGTAGTCTTCATCCATCTATCTATGTGCATTTATATCTATAATCAGTGCTTTTTTCTAGGGAAAAAATGATGGTGGAGCTCACCATGAATACCTCCCTCATTCTTTTAGAATGGCAGTGGTGCCCATCTGAGAGGTGCTGGAACTGAATTCCAGCTGGGGGAAAAGCCCTTTCCATAGCTATGTTGCTGCCTGCCTGCCTGCCTGCCTGCCTTATACCTACCTGTCAGACCATTAATCCAGCTTGCTCAGTATTAGGGGGTGTTTTTCTTTTCTTTATATTTGTATCCTTATCTTGAAAATCAATAAAAATAAGATTTAAAAAATCCAGCTCAGTATTGTCTACACCAGCCTTCCTCAACCTAGTGTACTCCAGATGGTTTTTGAATTCCCACCAGTCTCTGCAGCCAGCATGGCCAGTGGTCAGGAATGATGAGAGCTGCAGTCCAACAACATCTGGCAGACAAGAGGTTGTGGAAGGCAGATCTGTGGTGAATGGCAGTGGGTCTCTAGAGGGTTTAAGAAGGAGTTCCTCCCCACACCCCAGTCCTACCAGTCTCATAAAAGACTGTGGGTCTGGCACTAAACTTTCAGTTCCTTGCATCCACTGATGGGGGATGGAAAGGTGTCTCTGTGTGTGTGCAGGTAGGTAGAAACATCTGGCTCATATGGCTAGGATGTTGCCTACTGTACAAAGATAAGAGTGACATCAATTGTTGCAAACATTGCCTTTGGCCTTACCTATACGGCCTCTGAAAGAAATGTGGCCCTTGGGATGATAAATGTATGTGTGCGCACATGTGCGAATTGTACAGTATTGGTTTTCCTTTCGGTTCCTAACCTTTGTAGTAATTGTGCCTAAGACTCATAAAGCTAAACTATCTGAGGCTTGGATTTCAAGCATTTTCCCTGTGAAGGCCCATTAGAGAAAAAACTCCTGCGCAAACACTTTAATGAAGTCCAAGGGTGTCTGCATTAAGCAAAACTTTCAGATAATGAATATAATTTTATAAACAACACACTGATGAGAACCCTATTGCCTCCAGCCTTCCCCCACCCTCTTATTATCAGTGCCAATTACCTCCAGAAATAGAACATTAAGGAAACAGACCAATTCATTTCCCACCATATACTAGCAAGTAATTTTATTGGTGCTTTGCAAGCCAGATAAAACAAAAATGCCAGAGACTCTGGTGGCCTGCCTTTAATTGACTGTGCTGTGATGCTGGCATGAGCTCAGATCTGATAATCTTTCCTATGTGCCTTGACTCTCTTGTACTGTATCAAGAGCCTCGCATCACAGACCTCACTGGAGAGACAAATTTCCTCAGCCTCCAGTGAATCACTTGCTGCCTACTTCCATTTTGGAGATTGAGAGGCCTGTAAGGATGCAGAAATTTCAGAAACAAACAAAAATGGTTATTAAAAAACCAAACCAAAACACACGGCTTGGAGATGCTTACCCTGCTCTGGTGGTGGTGGTGGTGGTGGTGATAAAATAGGCAAGGCACAGCATTCCCCGCCAGGTTCATAACTCCTATTTGTTTATTAAAATTGTGTGTTTTAATAACACTTCACAGTGTGACTAACTGTCACATAAAACAGCTGGCAAGCTACATTAAGTTTAGACCTTATTAAAAGACTTCACAATTTCAGGGCCTCGAAAGAGTCCGGCACTGTTGTTGTTTTTTGTCATTGCTCCCTTCCTGGGTCAGGAGTGAGTTACCGTATTTTTCGCTCTCTAAGATGCACCAGACCACAAGACGCACCTAGTTTTTGGAGGAGGAAAACAAGAAAAAAAAATTCTGAATCTCAGAAGCCAGAACAGCAAGAGGGATCACTGCGCAGTGAAAGAAGCGATCCCTCTTGCTGTTCTGGCTTCTGGGATACCTGTGCAGCCTTCATTCGCTCCATAAGACGCACACACATTTCCCCTTACTTTTTGGGAGGGGAAAAGTGAGTCTTATAGAGCAAAAAATACGGTATATGCATGCCTGACACCTTGCTTGGAAGCAGCAGACATCTCTTAAGTTCTGTCTCCAGTACAACTCAACCCTCATTCTCCATTATGTGTGGTCACCATGAAAGGCAAAGGAAATCTTCTCTGACTGATGAGCAGACATTTGAAGAGCCAGAAGGGTTGGATGAGAATGCAATTATTCTGAAGTTTAGATAACTAAGCAGTCAGATGTTGGCTTTGGTCTGATAAATAAATGCACCCACAAAGGGTCAAGACAGTATAATAAAGAATGAGACACTCACCCTCCATGGGGTTGCCTGTGGATGCAGGGACCTAAATAGCAACACCCAAAATTTATATGCATAATGTAGCTTGCTATACGTTGAGGCATTCACGTGGACTGCCCACATCACAAATTATTATTATTATTACATATTTATTTAATATCCTGCCATTTTTTCCCCAAAGGAGCCCAGGGAGGCAAACACATCAAATACATTTTTTAAAAATACAGCGTTATAAAACAGTTAAAACATTCTAAAAACAGTTACAGTTTAAAACATTGTTTCATCTTCTCTCTCTCTCTCTCTCTCTCTCTCTCTCTCTCTCGGTGTGTGGACAAGATGGTACTGGGGCAGTTAGATAGCTTGTACTGAAACCAGCTAGGGGCTTTGAAAACAGCATTATAAACTTGACCCAGAAATGTATTGCAGCTGGCATATATAATACAAGTGTAAATGAAGCAGACCGTCATATTCCAATGATGGTGGTGGTGGCAGTAAAACTTCTTTCATTCCTGAAAGTTTCTAGTATGCTTCAGGCCTCTTTGTAATCTTTAGAGGACATGCCATCATCCTTAAGACTTGAGGTGAATTGTCTTCCGTGGCTTAATAGTGATTTCTTTTCTTGCAGTAACGTTAGCTTGTTGCCATGCACTTGGCAGATTTAGGGAGTCGCTGAACAACGCTAGTGTAAACCTGCCAATTCTGTCTTCCCATAACCATCTCTATCACAGCACTGTGACAGTATCCAACAGCTTGAACTGTTTCCCACCCACTTTCCCCACACCTACTCACCCGCATTGCCTCGCTGCAAGGGAGAAAATAGAGGTGGGGGTGGGGACGAGACTATGGAACTGAAAAGTGTGGAGTCACACAAGCCCTGTCTATTTTTGCTGACTGCAGTTTCCTGTCTCTTAAAGCTTAATTGGAAGATCAATTTAAGAGCGTGCCCCTTCATCACTTTAGCCTTTGCAGAATAATCTTGCAAATAGTCCTGGAGACAAAGCTATTTCTTATTCACACATGATGGATGGCGTAGCCTTCCTTTGGGGCAAATAACCATGTCATGTATTGTGTTTTTCTTAGAGGCTCAAGGGTGTGCATTCTAGAATTTTAGAAGCAGAATACTTGATTCTGCAAAGAGGAGGTTACTACATGGTACTTGAATCTATCCAGTCTCAAAGCAGAGGGTTGTTCTTATGTGAATGTATATCCCACAGATACTTCCACAATTAGATTACTGAGGACTTTTCCATGCTTGCCTTTCCTCCACTCTTTCTAAGCATGGTCTGCGATTTTAAGCTCAGTATCCAAGCTCCCCATTTCCCTTTTTTTTTGTTCTAGAGCTTTCCCCATGAAAACCTGCTCTTGAAAGCTCAGTTGGCGTCAACGTCAATCTGCAGAAAACCCGAATTGATGTTTGCTGGGTTTTCACGGGGAAAGCTCAGGGCAAAAAACCAGCAACACCATGCTTATGCATGGGGCATTAAACCACAGGCCTCTGCCTGGAAAGCATATGGCAAAAGGAAAGTGTGGATAAACCCTGAGGCAGCTGGCTCCACTGAAACACATTGGGGACTAATCTACACTGGTCAGTGAAAACATAAAAGATGCGTTATAAACATGAGACACTTGAGGGCACTGTAGAGCAGTGATCTATTACCGATGTAAATTTGCATTGAGAGCTATATTACTTTCTAAAAATAATGTTATCCCGATCAGTGTAGATCCAACCTGGCTTTGATACAATCAGAAATTTCTCTTCGTCATGTTATGGTCCATTCACACACATAATCATAGAACCAAAGAGTATGTATAGGCTCTGAGTAGGAATATGAAGCACCTGTTTATGTACTACAAGTGCTTGTGAGAAGAACAGCTATTTTACCTGAAATCCTCCAGGCAGTGCAGAAGAGAATTCTGGAATCCAGAGTGGATTCTGGGATCCAGCTTGATAGACTGGCTGCTGAAAGTTTGCCACGCAGTATTTGTGTGTAGCCATAACCATGGATGACTAGCAGGTCAGGGTCACCCAATGTGGAGGAGAAAATGTTGAAGCTCAGTGGCAGAACATCTGCTTTGCATGCATAAGGTCCCTGATTTGATTCCCAGCATTTCCAGGTAACACTGGGAATGTCCCATGTCTGAATCCCTGTAGAGCTACTACCAGTCAGCATAGGTAATACTAAGCTAGATGGATCAGTGTTCTGAATATAAGGTAGTTTCTCATGTTCCACACTAATCTTTATCAGACTCCATTTTTGCAGGCCATGCACTCCTCATTACAGTATAGTGTGTCATAAGCTGGAAACAGGAAGCTTTTGTTGCTAGTGTAATAGCATTGGCACTGCCCAAGGGCTACACTTTTCTGTGTGAGAAGAGGACACATTACAATAGTCACAGAGTGTGTGTGTGTGTGTGTGTGTGTGTGTGTGTGTGTGTGATTGCTTAATTGGCTCCAAATTACTGCCTCTTCCTCAGTCCTGGGATGGGGAACCTGTGACCCTACGGAAATGGTTGGACTACAACTCCCTTCGCCCCTGTTCTTTGGTCATGTTGACTGCAGCTGGGATGGTTGGAATTCCAACAACATCAAGGGGGCAGGGGCAGGCTCTTCATCCATGCCTTAATCTATAATTCAGGACCCCCAGTAATTATGATCAGCATAGCTCTGTCAGTGTCTGCCTGCCACAATGGCTATAGAGAGTCTTCATGCTTGGAGGCAGTCTTTCTCTGGGTGCAGTGTGCTGGGGTTACACAGCAGGGGAGAGGGAATGTCTTCCAAGCGCTGCTTGTGGGCTTTCCGGAAGCAATGGCCTGTCCACTTCTGAAAACAAGAAGTGGGAAAGAAGAGGCTTTGGTTTGATCTTGCAGCGCTGGATTTATCCTTTTCAGCATTTATGTTTTGTTTGCTTGCCTTTATCCCACTCTTCTCGTTATTTGATCATCTTTCTCTGCACGTTTAAAAAACGTGTGCCTTAAAGTTGTTCCAAAGAGACGAGATTTGAAAGAAGAATCCCTTAATCCCCAACGGCAGTTCATGGCCAGACACAGACGGATTTCATGGAAGTGGGGCTTCTCCAACCCGAGGTGGTTTTTCTAAGCACCTAAAATAACAGCTGGGGTACATCTGTGCAAACATCTGCATTATGTAGTCATAGGCAGTTTATCGTTTGTATTAGTGCAGGCCATATCTGGACTGAGGGGGCGTAGCCGCACATTTTGACATTGCATTCAACCCTCTGAGCATATAAATGAGGCATAATCAAGTTTTTTTGTTGTTGTTTTAAAAAAATGTTATCAAATCAATGAAACATCAGGATCTTTTTAATTGCAAATTTGCAATTTAGCTACAACATTTTAAGTGATGCGTCTGAGTCATTCTTCGAGCTGCTTCCTCACTGAGAAATGGCTATAACTCACTAGCAAAGGAGATGTTTTGCATGCAGAAGTATCCAGGCTCAGTCTTTGGTGTTTTCAGGTAAGGCTGGGGAAGATATTTGTCTGAAAACTCTGGAGCTCCACAGCTGATCAATGTATAAAGTCCTGAGTTAGGTGGATCAATGAACTGACTTGGTATACAGTGACTTCCTAAGCTCTTTTTTGAATTGAACCTTTATTCAGAGCAAGGAAGGCTGAAATATTAATTTATTTTAGGGAAAGAGCTGCAGCTCAGTAGCTAAAGGATATCTGCATGCAAAAAGATCCAGGTTCAGTCTCTGACATCTCCAGTTAGGGCTGCGAAGGACTGCTGTCTGAAATGCTGGAAAGCCACTGTCAAGTCAGCAAAGACAAAAGTCACATCTAGTCTGACCCTAAGCCATTTGCACCGTGAAAAGGTAACAGAACAAAATGTAAAAGGAGTTCCTTGAGAACCAGGATGATCTTAGGGGGCAGATCAGCTGTAAAAAGCCACTGTGAGCTAGACTCCGCTCTCAAATACCCCAATGTCTATCCCTTTTCTAAACTAAAATCAAGAGCGATATTCCAGATAACCTTAGAGCATTAAGGACATTCTGTATCTTTTGATTGCAAGCAGGAAGTGCCTGGCTTCTAAAGAAGCTACCAGTGCTGACGTCCTGACCATTTCCATATGAATTCAGTTTTCTGATTTACTATTTAATATGCTGGAAAGGGAAATCCACAGATAGGTTTGCTCATGCAGACATATAGCACCATGTGCACAATGTGATATTCTGGAGACGTGTGGCATTATTGTATTGGCAACTGAAAGAGGACCTGAGCATGCAGACAACTAAAACTTTTGCATTAGATCCTTGCCAAGATAACTGAACTCTTGATCTCAGGGATTTACGCAGAAGAAGAAAGCTTGAGTGAAAGGCTGGCACATAATCATTTCAAGGGATTCTTCTTATTAAAAGATAATCACTCTCAATCTTTCATTTCCCCACTGAAATCCTGCAAATTTCTGGGCTCAAGAGTTGTTTGCAAGTAAAGGCAGTTATGCAGCAAATGGATTTGGTGAATGTCTGCCTGTGTTACACCTTTATTTCCCACACAAGAATGGAGGGCATGTAAGACATATGTCTGTTTCAATGCCTGTGTAGCTCTAAACATCTGTTTGCATGTGTCTGGGGACCCTGGTTAACCCAGACAGGCTAATATGGGTAAAGGTGGTCCTTCAAGTAACTTGGTACCCAAACTGTTAAGTGCAGGGATAACCAACAAGGTTCCTTCCAGATGTTTTTAGACTACAACTTCCCCCAGTCCCAGTTTGTCAGGAATGTTGGAAGTTGTAGTTCAACAACATCAGGAAGGCACCTTGTTGGCCATTGCAAGCTATAATAGTTAGCCTGACCACTGTAGTCCATAGGTCTTCAACCAGTGGATCAGGACTCACAGGTCGGTTGTGATGCCATTCTAGGTGGGCCGTGGCAAAGTAGTTTCTGCCCTGATGGCTGACCAAACAGAGGAGCACTATTTGCATTGTCTGAGCAGCGTCTCCTTTCCATGGGTGCTGCAAAACGGCAAAAGAAAAGCAAAGGCCTTTTTCAATGCAAAAGATATTTCTGGCCAACCGTAGCCCCAGAGGCAGGCTATTTTGTACCCTAGGCAAGGCTAACTACTTGAACACACCACTCCCCAAAATTGCTAACTTCAATTTTCAAAAACAGATGTCTTGTAGAAAAAATTAGAAGCACAAAATTGAAACTGCTAAATTTGCTTTAAATTGCGAGAATAAGTAACACAACAGTCTTTGATTAACTTTCTCAAATACAGAAGAAAATGTTTTAGCACACAAATCATTTTGAATAACCTTGTGAATTGTGATGTTGAAATTCAAGTCTCTTAAAGGTTTTCAATTTCAGGCACATAAAAATCTCATTTTGTGTGCCATTTCCTTTGCAAATTTTGTCACCAATTCCTTCAGGTCAAGTGCTGAGGCTTGGGTATGTTCAATTGATGTAGATTCCAAACCAACTAGTCTCCTTTGCAACATTGTTGAGCATGTGCATTTTCTTAAAGCTTTGAGCAACCACATGCCACTGACATTGGAAGTGTGAGAAAGATCCTTTGTGCAACAGAAACATTGGGCACATTATCCAGGAGTTTTTGTTGTAATATGAAAGGAAGCACACCTTTTGGCAATTGAACTATTGTTATAAGTTCACAGCACAGAAAATCTGCATCAGTAGTTTTTCCAAATTCTTGCAGGCCTTAGGTACATCTTCAGCAGATGTTTTGTTGATACTGTATATATCATACGTGAAGCCAAATAGGCAATTATGGTTTTGTAGCTGTTGGAATCTCTTCAATAGATTGTTTAGCCATAACAGAGGCAGCATAGTAGAAACCTGCTTTGACTTTCTGCTTTAGATCTTGTGGTGCCTCTTCCTGGGCCTCATTCTCAGTAGCATATATCTAAACATGTTGAAAACCATCATCACCCCTGCAGCCCACAAGGAAATTTCTGGGGCAAAAAGTAAAATGCTCAGACATAGAGCTTTGAAGGGCAGACCTGTGCCTCAAAAGATTGGAGCAAAAGGTATGTGTGGATAAGTCCCCAGTCCTTTGAACCTGTTCCTTGTAGGGGTGGTTACCAAATTTTTCACTTACAACTTACAGCAAAAAGAAAACCCACATATTTTGAGGTTGAACGTGTCAACCATTGACAGCATACTTCTTCACTATTTGCTAGTCTCCGCCTGTAGTGTATAGGAGAAAATCTTCTTCATTTTTAGTCTTTGGAGAAATCGTGTGATACAACCTGCTGTGGTCCATGTTCTGTTATAAGATGTCACAAATTATCACTGCAATAGTTGGGCCAGTTAACAAGGTGACTGTAATTCAAGTCAGGCACAATACCTTCTTCTTTTGCAGACTTTGCATTACTCTCGCTTTCTTGACATCCTCTTTTTCCTATGTGTGTTTTCAAGAAACGTATCTAATTTGTAGTAGAAGCACCACATTCAGCTCCCTCTGTGCTAGCTTCAAGAAGAGTACAGTCATATTCTTGTTCTTCAGTTGCTTTCTGTGGACAAAGGTATTTCAGGAAGAACTCTTCTTGCTTTGCCTGCTCCTTAGCTTTTTCTGCCTTTTGTTTGTGGTACTGAGCTACAGGTGGCCAGTTTTTATCAGCTGTAGCTTACTAGAAATATGTAACATAACCTCCGATCAACTCTGTGGTCTTTATCTATTTCACATATACATAAAGAACAATTCTAATTCATGAATTATTTCAGAAACGATAAAATTCTTCAAAATATAAAAGACCTCCTCCGAGGTCTGCACCTTGGGTGACTGCCCAGTTGGTCCCATATTGCAGTTTGGGAGTCAGAGTTGGGTGTCATGTCTGGACCAGTCGTGTGTGGTAACTTTGAGGCTAGATTACTGCAATGTACTGTATTTGGGGCTGCCCTTGAGCCTGGTTTGGAAGCTCTAGCTGAAAAGTGAAGCTTAGTTTTTGATACAAATTCATTCAAGGTGAATGTTTTACAAAGAGGGAGAGGGAACCTACTGTGCATATTTGGTGTAGGGTCTTAAAGAAAATAGCCAGAGATACTTTTTTTTGCAAAGCATTCTACAAATATAAGGCTTAGGGGAATTCTCACATTCAAACCCTGTCAGCAAAAGGGATCTTGGTATCAAGGACAAAACGACTTGAGACCCTCAGGCAAAATCCTCATCCCATCCCTATTCAGAAGAGGATCCACAAGGGTGGTCCCTGGCAGGAAGTGACTCACCAGGTATAATTTCCAGGTAAAGAGGGACCTTGTGGGTCCTCTCCTGTGTGGAAGTGAACCCTTTACCACTTTGCCACCACCCCCACTCCCCCAAAGTAAGGCTTGTTTTGCTTGTGGAAAGGAGGAGACTGGCAGGCTTCTTTTATTTGGGCATGTCCAATGTGTTTGTTAAAGACTAACAAAATGAAACAAAAGCACCTTGAGGACTTTTTTATGTTCTACAAAACTACTTGGAAGGTGCAAACAGTTTTGGGGGGTGAACTGTGGTCAGAAGACTGACACATCACTGGTGTAAGCTTGGATTTAGATTAGTAGGAAGATTCTCTCTTATTTCATCTGCCTGGTATAGTCTGAACTCCTTTCTTAACCCCCGCCCCTTAGTTCATCTTCACAAGCCTAACATAACTTGATTGTGAGATAGAACCGAGAATCAGGGCAGGCGGGAGGATAGACCATATCATATAAATTTTAAAACAAATTTAAAATGACACAGAAGAGGGAAATATATCCTGGATCCCAGCTCCTTCTCTGGCAGTGGAATGTCTGCTCAGTAGTAAGCTCCATTGTGTTTGATGGGACTTACTTTTAGGTAAGGGTGTATAATAGCCTTCCACAACCTGGGGCCCTTCCAGATGTTTTGGAATATGATTATGATGCTCTGGAGAACATCAGGATGATGAAGGCTGGCCTAAAACTGCAAAGTTTCCCTAGCTAATGTGGATCTTTTAGCTCTAAGCTGCATTGATGAAAGTGTGAAATCAATGTGTGACAGACTGGTAGATGTGTGTAAGAAGCAAGCAAGATGGGAATGACCTCAGCTAGAATCCCCTTTCAAGTAGAAAACTCTTGGAATTTTTCATCCTTGCTGTTACCCTAAGCTAGGCCCTGTCTGCACCACCAGTTTCCTGAGTATCAATATTTAAGTAAAGTAGATTAACCTGTACCTGACCTGTAGCTGAAAATATCTGAGGATCTGTAACGGTATCACTGCAAGATGAAATTTGCCTTGCTTGGGCTAAACTTTATCCCTGTCCTCCCTTGACAATGCCTCTGCTGTTCATCCCCCAAAGGTGAGTCTTGGGTCCTTTGCATGAAAGATTCTGCAGATTTGCTTATTCCATGACCTCTAAAAGTAACCAGGCTGTCTTTTCTATTTCCCCACGTGGCAGATCATAAGCACCCTGGAAACCACAGCAAGTAATGTCTCTGGGGTCTATTTCTGTGTGGCTTCCAACAAGGTTGGCACAGAAGAAAGAAGCATTCGATTCTACGTCTCAGGTAAGGTACCAGTGCGCCTTCACACCTTATATTCTGGAAGCACATCTGCAGCAGTGCACATATATCCATGCATACATGTATTGCAGGTTCACTGGACACCATGGCTGCTTCAGAATCTGGCATACTTGCTAGGGAAATATTGGGGTTCAGTAGCCTGTGGGTTCAGCCAGGGTGGTCAATAAGGGCCAGACTCCAACTGTAAGTCAAACATACAGTGGTGCCTCGCAAGACGAAAAGAATCCGTTCTGTGATTCTCTTCGTCTAGCGGTTTTTTCATCTTGCGAAGCAAGCCCATTGACGGATTAGCGCTATTAGCGGCTTTTAGCGGCTTATCTGCTGATCGGATCAGCTGATAAGCGGCTTAGCGGCTTAGAAAAAGGGGAGGGAAGGAAAAAAAAACCAGCAGGAACTCGCAAGACATTGTCGTCTTGCGAAGCAAGCCCATAGGAAATTCGTTTTGCGAAGCACCTCCAAAACGGAAAACTCTTTCGTCTAGCGAGTTTTCCGTCTTGCGAGGCATTCGTCTTGCGGGGCACCACTGTAATGTTTATTTACTAAAGCATTGCATTGCATTCTGACATACTCTCACCATGCAGATGAAGCAAGTTGGACGCCAACAGCTGAAACACACTTCTGTTTCCATTAAACATACATTGTGACATAGCACAAAGAGATACACATGGCAAGAGTAGGAATGTCCCACTTTACAATAGCAAGGTTGCAAAACAGGGTCTTCTGTGGCAGAGGCTATGTACGGTAATCTTGTCAAAGATGCCTGTGGTTATCGGTTTAAACAGATCTTACATTCCACTCAGCCCAGAGCTGCAAGGGACACACATGCATGGCCAGCTTGCTTACGAACACATTTCTGATTCTTAAATTCATTAATACCGTCATAGCTTCCATTCCTCCCCCCTGCTACACAATCAGTAGCTTTCTTCCCATGGAAAGAGGGTCCATATGTAGAAGATGAAGTATGGCTGTGCTGCTCACCCTACCTGCACAGTTATGTCTGTCCCAGGCATCTATGTTGAATGTTGAGTCTCCAATGAATCGGGAGCCCTTTTGGCTCCTGCAGACGTTATTGCTGAGCCAGCTCCCAGCTGGTGCAACAGAGGTGCTTGGATCAGACCCTTCACCCCACCTGGCAAAGAACTGGCAAATCCTAGGCTGGCCCAACTCAACCTCCAAAATGTCCTGTTTTAGAGTCCTACTCCATCTTAGAGCCTCCACCAATCAGCAGTGCTCTCCTCCACTAGTGGAGAGGAGCCTGCCCTGAATCCTAAACACATACACACAGCCACCAACATCAGTATGCTAGGATTTCTCCCTTAAGTTAGGAATGTTGCAAAGAAGAATCCTCTTGCAGAAGTCCCATGCAATATGAATGAAGAGGGTGGAGAAGAAAATCAAACTCATTTGCATCTTAATGAGAAATTCACACTTCTTAAATCTAGGGAAAATAGCACTGTGTCCAACCAAACGACATATACAAACATTTACATTTTTGGTGCAATGTGCATAAAGATGCATGTTTTGGTGAAAGTAACTTATAAAAATGCACTGTATTAGGGGACATTAGGTTTTTTAAAAAGTACATTAGTCAAAAGTGCATTAAAATATGCTTGTTAGGAGAAAGTGGCACAAAAATGCTGATGAATTTGCAAGCTGATGCATCATCAGCATCATCATCATCATCATCATTTTTTATTTTTATGCCACCTTTCCACAGTTAAAAAAAATGCTCAAGGCAGCTTACAGCATAACAAGATTTACATAATTACAAAAGTAATAAACAATAACTAAACCACATCAAAAAAATACACAACCAAATGGGAAACAATTTCCAAACAAATCAAAATCTAGAACTAAGAATACAGCATGAATATCACTGTTTAAAATGATATAGGTAAAAAAATAACAGCAATTTAAACAAAAACAAAACAAAATGGAGCCCTCTTTGCCCAGCGGCAGCAGTGGCAGCAGTCCTTTAAAGAGCCCATTAGGCCCCGCCCTGGGCCAGGTGTTGCGTGGCAGGACTGGGGCCCTCAGGCGCTGAGCAGGGGAGTCCTCCTGGGTGGTAGCTGCAGCAGCAGTTCCTATTGGCCCTTCAGGCCCCACCCTGATGCAGAAGTGTGGTGCATTGAATTTAATATTGGGGAAATGAGAACCTTCGAGAACCGAACTTGCCAGAACCGTGCATCCCTAAAGCCTGTTCAGGTCCGACTAATTTTACTGGAGCTTGCACAGAGGACTTTGCTGTACGATTGTGTCCCTTAAGGTTCACTAGATTTCCTCACACAAAAGTTTAAATGTCCTACCTAACAGACATAAGATAAGATTTGCTGCCAGATTCCCAAATGGGGACAGTTACAAACGGTTGCCCCAGGCAGTTTATCCTCTCCTGACACATTTATGAGACACATGAAAAGGGCCTGTGCTTTTTCAGGCTGGCAAGGGGGCTGTTCTGTCCATTCTCACTGTAAGCAATGCAGCTGCTCTGCGGAAGCTCAAAAACAGAACTTGCAAAAGCACAGAGGGTTTAAATTATGCAGTTTATTGTGCAAAGGACAGGAAATTAAAGCCAATTAATTCCTTGTAAAAACAAATGGAACCAGACTTCCTTTTTGATATATACTGACAGTTTACCTTTTCTCATTGGAATAATTTATATGTTTTTGTAAGGAATCCTGGACACTTGAGCTCCCAAATTGCAGTAATAGCAATTAATAAATACAGTAACTACAGCTGAAAGCAAATGCTCCGCTACTTTTAGAAGATGTTACATAGCTCATGCTTTACAGCAGTGAGTTGTGTGTGTGGATTTTTTAAAGGCTATTTGCATCTGTCAGTGCAAGTATGTGAATTATATTTTATGTGCCTGGACAATGTAAGCACAGACATTCAACAAACAATCAAAGTGAAGATGCACTCTCACTCAGGTGAATCATCCTCCTTAGGTATGGTATGCAGAGTGACACAAGAGGTTTTCACATTTTTCAACCTTTTACATAATAGGGACACCATGTTTAATCTAGCCTCCCCAACTTGGAACAATCAATATGTTTCCGACCACAACTTTCATCAGTGCCAGACATGCACAAGATGGGACTGATGGGAATTATAGTCTGAAATACCTGTAGGACACCAGGGTGGAGAAAGCTATTTAATTAATTTAAATTTTTTTGGTTGATTGTCCAGATGTTCCTTTTTGTTATGCATTCATGACAGTTTGTGCTCATGATGCCATCAGGGTGATTAACCACAATCTTGCTTTCAATGCTGTTGGTGCCTCCAAAGGTTTGGGGGGCAATCACACTGCTTTGTTTCTGATCAGTGCAGGTCCCATAACTTTCTGCTGAACTCCAGTAACTTTTCATACCACAATTTCCCAGGGGTGAGGTGGGGGTTGTTCCACTTTTCTGGTGCTATAGTGCAAAACTGTCCCTCTAGATGGTGACAAGGAGGTAACATTAGGGAAGTATCTCAGAACACATGTGCCCACAGAGGCCTTCCTTAGTACCCGCAATGTTACTTCCCCACTTCCCTGCTGAAGTTCACCTCAAGAGACGCATTGTTACAGCCAGTAGAATAGGCTGTGTTGGGTGGGTAATGCCCAAAGAATTTTACTTGGTTTGCAGATGTGCTCACGGGTCCAAAACATGTAGTAGATGTGTGAGTTTGGCAAGCTCTACACACCCACCCTTATCTCTTACACATGAGGGAAAGCGTTTTCTAGATGGCGTTACAGGTGTGTGCATCATCTCAAACTAAGTAAATTCTGCTTTTTGGCTTTCTTTCACAATATTATCTTATTCACCTGCAAACATGCAGACATTTTGATGAATTAATTTGATTAATCAACTAAAACCCATACATTAACTCAGATTTCTTTAATTGGGTGTCAGCCCTAGAAATAATTGAGAATCAAACTGAATTAAATTACATCTGACAAGCACTTAAAAAATAAAATAAGTTGAATGTAGCCCTTGAGCTTAAAAATGTTCCCCCCTGACTGGCAACAGCTCTCTGAGGTTTCTCTCGAGATGCTTGTTATTGATCTTTAAGCTGCTCTGGAAGCCTTTTTGGTTGTAGAGCGGAGTTAAACATGTTTTGATTCATTCATTCATTCATTCATTCATTTCAGAGTTCCAAACTATACCTTTCCCAGCAAAATGACCCATCATGACAATTGCTGAATATCACCTGGGGAATTGCCATATTTTTCTGTGTATAAGACACCCCCATGTATAAGAAACCCCCTGTTTTTGGAGACTCCAATTTAAGAAAATGGAGGGGATTGCCCAGGGTTGTTGAGCTTTTTTTTACAGAAAATCACTCACCAGACTGACAAACGCTGCCAGTCACATGCTTCACAATCGCCACAAAGCGTCTGCCCAATCGACACCAGCAGCCAGCAAGCAAACACACCATTGCAGTAGTGGAAGCCAATCCACAGCAGCCCTTGCCACAGCCACTAACTACCCATCCAATCACCACTGACAACCTCCTCGTGGCTACAACCCATCGCCCATTCCCCCCTCTGCAATATGAGCAAGATGAGCCCCAATTTTGAACATTATTTTAGAGTAAAAAACCCTCATCTTATACACGGAAAAGTATGGTATGTCCTGTTTTCTGTGGTGTTGTTTCCAGGGCAAATTCACACCCACCTTCAAGCTGACAACTTGCAAGTGTTGATGTGAAATAAATCCATATTACAGAAGTTTGTTTACACTCCATTGAACAAACAACATGTTAGCTGAGAGAAGCAGGGAAGAGGAACTCAGCTGAACAAACCATTGCATGCCCTCATCTGGAATCCCTGAACAGCTCTTGATTCCAGACTGAAATGAGTGTTACTAATTCTGGTCTGGAAAACCTGAATGTGTTGGAGAGAAATCCTTCCATGGATTCCATGCATTCAACTGAAGGCCTTGACAGTGTATCTTTACGTACACGTGACAAACGTGGTCATGGACCTGCGCTGTATGTTACCATTCATACAAACAGAGCCCAGTTACAATAGGCAGTGTAAGAAGGCAGGAATTGCCACTTGTCACAATTAGCATTGTTTCTATTCTGCTGCAGTTCAGTTTCTGCCAAATACTACATTATTTATCCCAAATGCAATGCCCAAGCCTATAGACCTATGATACCTTCTGTTTGGGGTAGATGAAGATGCCTCAGCAAAATAGCCATTTAGAGGCCTAATGGGGTGTTTAGTGAATGGCAACATGGCTAGATCAGGCCTAGGGGTAGAGTAGAAATTCTATTCAGTACACATTTAAAGGTAAGCTTATGCAGATTGCACTTTCTGATGCAATACATGAATTGAGAGTCCCCCTTCAAAATGTGCACTTCTGCAGATGTTGCACTGCGGTTCTCCAACCAAGTAATGTGTACAAAAATGCATATACTGGTGTAAAGTGTGCATGAAAATGCATATATTAGTGAATATAATGTGTTAAAAATGGGTTGTATTTGGGGAATTTGCTTGTAAAAATATGAATACAGTCATACCTTGGATGTTCAACTTCCAAAAATAGTTCACTTCTGGGTTTGCAATGTTCAGGAGCCAAAACGTTCAGGAGCCAAGCTGTTCAACTTCCAAGGTACGGCTGTATTAGGACAACTTCACACAAAAATGTTGATGAATTTTCATGAGAATATTTTTTTTTAAATCACAAACTGATGTGGGAATATGGGGAAACTGAAGACTGTAAAAAGAAAGAAAGAAAGAAACCGAGAGAAACTAAAATTGACAGATTCACCAATCTCAGGCCAGAGAGAAGCCATCAGGAGCCAGGCCTGGGCATTTGCGTCCGACTAACTTAGCATTGCCTAAATATTATTTTATTTCAGTTTATTTTTTGGATGATGGTTTTTTTCTAAAAGTTTCACACAAGTTTTGACTGCTGCTTTTACATCAGATTTCCATGTTATTTTAGACAAACATTGCAGGTAGCTATATTGATCCATTAGAGCAGAAAACAAACAACAACCCAAAAGCATCCATAGCGTAATATCTATTATTAGGACTGACTGAAATGTTGTAAGTGAGCTTTCAAGTCCCCTTGAGCTGGATTTTAAGCCACAGAGAAAAAGGGGCAGGGAGAAAGATGTTGCTACTGGACGTGATCCCATTCTGCAGTTTGTAATCATCACAGGATGGAGTGGAGCGAGTGTTTGTGCAGCTTTACGTACTGCTGCTGGGATAAAGAAGCAATGGCCACTCTTCCTTTGAAAATCTAAAAGCCAGCAGTTATTGAGAGCTGGTAATCAAACACATGGGGCTGTTGAAAAGTCATAAAAATAAAGTATTACTTTACAGTGCAGTCCTATATATAACTACTAAGAAGTAAGCTCCATTGAGTTCAGTGAGACTTACTCCCAGGTAAGTGAATAAAGGATTGAATTCTTTGTACCTTTTTTCATTGAGCTTTTATCATATAGTGATTGCTTGACTTTAATAGTGAATTTATTAACTTCAGTGTTTTATTTTAGAGGAGCAAGCCATAAACTTGCTTGTTAATCGCAAGAAAATAACTCAAAATCCAAATTTAGACCAGGAAACAATACCTTTTTATTAGCAGGGAAATTCTACAAAGTAGTGAGCAAGGTTTTTAGTTGTGCCATGGTCTTTTCTGGGATAGATGACTAAAATGACTCAACACAGAAGGGTTTTATGTCTTAGGTGGGAACCTTTACCAGCCTGAGGCCCACATTCCCCCATGGGCAATCTTCCAGGGGTCTGCATGATAGTGGTGGGTGGGACCAGAGGCAAAAATGAGCAGAGCAATGGAGGTGTCTTGGGGCAAACATGTTCTGGAGAAAGAGCCAATGGTTGGATAGAGAAGCCTAGAGGGTTGCATTTGACCCCCAGGCATGAGGTTCCATACTCCTGTTTTAGGTAGAAGAAATGGTGAATGCCCAGTCTGTTGTTAGTTTCAATCCTAAAAAGGGAACAGAGAAATCTATGTGTATGGAAAATGTATTAGTCTCAGTTCAGTAGCTGTGAGGATAATTGCCAGGTAATTTCGAACTATTAAAAATGGTTAAGGCCTGGCTGCATGCCCAGGTGCCATGAACCTGCCCCCATCAGGACATCTCAGCAAAACCAAAGACCACCAGCAACATTGTATGGGTTAATATTAGGCCACAGGTTTATTGCTGACAGATGTGAGTGAGTTAGGCTTGGCACTGGGCTAGCTACCATCACCTCCAGCCCACCTGCTGGAGGGATACCAGGGGTCAAGGCCCGTTTTGGGATTGACCCATGACATACATCAAGTGGGTACAACCCCCACAGAGTTGCTGCATCAGGGGAGGCCACACCAGCTTTTAAATCCTGGGAGTGGATCTGAGTGAAGACTCCTTAGAATCAGTCTCAGGCCTGGCCCGTTGAATTGCCCCCCCAGCAGCTGGTGTGAGGGGAATTTGTCTCCTAACAATTGCCAGAAGCGATACCCAGTGGTGCAACAGATGGCAGCAGGCCGCAAATACCACATCATCCACATAGAGGGTGAGCAAATATTGTCAGAGGCTGGGGAGAGTGTTTGGCAACTGACACACACACAGTTTCCCTGTCTCCTCCCATTTGTAGCGTTCTTCAGGTCAAACTACATTAGTCTATATGTGCTTCATTTGGTAAAGACCATAGCTTAGTGGCAGAGCATCAGCTATGCATGCAGAAGGTCCCAGGTTCAGTCCTTGGAGTCTCCATACAGGGCTGGAAAAAGACTCCTGCCTGCTGAGACCCAGGAGAACGTGTTGCCAATACTGAGTTAGATGGACCCGTGGTCTGAGTCAGCTTCCTGTGTGCCATTGCTTTTTTGCCATTTGAAAACAAGAAGTTATCCATTGTCTCAATTGCATTTCAAGCATGGTTACAAGTGTCCTCCTTCCCCCCCTTCCAGATGTGCCATCCCAACTACAGACTGAGCCACAAATCACAGCCATTGTAGCAAGCAATGTCCAGTTGACCTGCAAGTCCTCCAAGTACATATACAACCACCTCTCTTGGTACAACCCCACCTTGCAGGCCGTTCCTGATGCTTTGATGCAGAAGAAGGTGGACAACTATTCCATCTACTTGACGTTGGGCCTTAAGAATGTCTCGCAGGCCCACGCTGGCCTATACAGGTGCAGAGCTCGAAGCCACCCAAATAGCACTGAGGGGCTGGAGAAAAACACCATGCTCAACGTCAAAGGTGAGTCTGGTAGGGTGGCCAGATTTCCCAAGGGAATGTTGTTGAACAGGGACATACCTGGGCAGGTCAAGGGATGATTGAAAATAAAACTACAAATATCATTATGCATATCTGTGGAATAGTTGGACTACTGTGTATCATTCTAGTACACAGTGGCCTCGCCTTAAAAAGGATATCATAGAGTTAGAAAAGTTTCAGAAAAGTGCAGCTCCCCTATGAAGAAAAGGTACATTAGGGATTTCTTTAGTAGAAAGAACTCGGGTTGAGAGGGATTTGACAGAGGTGCATAAAATTATATGTGGTGTAGGGAAGAGGTGGACAGAGACAAGTTTTTCTCATTATCTCACAATATTAGAACTCAGGACCATTCATTGAAACTCAATGTGGAAAGATTGAAACAGGAGGTGGTGCTTTGCACAGTGCATGTCTCACTTTTCTGAAATCTCAGACAAGCAGTAGAAATACAAAAACAAACAAAAAGAAAACAGCAAGAGATTTTGTCAAGGTCAACCTCAATAAATGTCAGATATATTGTATTTGGCTTGGTGGGTCACAAGTTGTGTGGCTCTAGACTTTAGCGTGGAAACAAATAGATATGAACATATGAGCACCCCTTGATAGATGAGACCAGAGGCTCATTTAGTATAGTAACCTGTTCCCCAGAATGGCCATCTAGATATTTATGAGCAGTGCCCACCCACCCATGAGGTGGGCTGAGGCAGCTGCCTTGAGCGGTGGAACACCAAGGAGCAGCTTCATGCCACCACTGGCAAGATCACATGTTATCCCACTGAAATCTCACAAGAGCTCTGAACCTCAAGGCCTTCATAAAGCACATCTGTGCATTTCATGGTGTATGCTAAAAGTCTGAAAACCATAGCTCTTATTTTCAAAAGAGCCTGTGGTATTAGCCTCATAATTGAAGGAATAAATATATGGCAGTGGATTATGATAAAGACTAAGGGTGGCACCCAACAAAGTGCATTCACTAGCACAATGATTTCCACTTGTGGAATGGAAGCTTCTTTCTTCCTCGTTTTCCTCTACCCATGAGCCCCCATGCCCCTCTCTAATCTGATCTGGAAGGTTGAGGGAACCCTCAGAATAGATTTAGGGGTGCATGGGGAGAGGAGAGGGAGGGGAAGTTCATTGTGCAACCAAAAGTACTTTGTTGGATACCATCCAAAGAAACCTTTAGGAGACAGATAAAGGGAGATCCAGATTATTTCTTTCACGTCTTGCAGTTTCTAAAACTTGATTTGTGATTTTAAGGAATGTTCATGATTATCTAAGCCTATAGAAGACTCCTGCTGGTCAACGGGTCCATTTCAGATTTCTTAACATACCAAGAACATACCAAGAAAAAAAGAAATTCCACACATCTCAGTTGTGCCATCTTTCTAGGCATGTTATTAGTGAGTGAAGATTTTCTCCAATTGACCTCAAAGAAAGCAGGAATGGATATCCTTCACCGCCACCAGTTGCACCCTGGTGTCCATTCAGTTTATGCTAGTTAGGGGGGGACTGTGAAAATCGGATGATTCTCCCAAGTTCATAAGTCAACAGAGAGTCTTGGCTCCTAAACAAATTCCTCCATGCCAGCTACAATACAGGACTGTAGCAAATGTCCCCAGTGTCCAGCCTGAAGGTCCATGAGGCCACCTCCTTGCTGAAGCAAAGTAAGTCTGGGTCTGGTGAGTGCCTGGATGGGAGACCTCTGGGAACAACATGTACACTGCCTTGGATTCCATGATGGAAGAAGATGGGATATAGATGTAAGAGAACAAATAATAAAATATATAAAAGTGAAGTGCAGCCCCACACTTATCTGAATGATTAAAATGTGACAAGCAAGGTTAAAAGAGAGCTTCTTCTCTCTACCTGGCCACTTGATTTGCTGTGACGTTCTTTGAGTCAGAGAGAATTTCTCCAACAGAGCAAATGGAAAATCCAATTCCAGCTTTTTCGGAAAATCCAATTCCAGCAACAGCATTCTCCCTGTCAGGATGTTATTATCTGCAGCCAGGTGCCTCAGAACACTTTACTTCAAAGACCTCTGTCCGTCATTCGCTTGAACCAAAATATTGTAGCTGTACAGGTGGATTCATTTATTTTTTAAGCAGTTGCTGATTTTCTCTGTCAGGGTGTTGAAAAAGTTTAGGCTGCTCAATCATTCTGTTGTTAGGGAGCAATCGTGTGGCTGTGCCACCATGGCTAAAGCAGGGGTAGGGGACCTGTAGCCATCCAGATGTTGTCTCATCAGCCACAGCCAACATGGCTGATGGATAACAATATTTTCTGGGATCTGTGGTGCCAACAACATTTCGAAGGCCACAGGTCTCATAATCCTATAAAACCAACATGGTGTGCTCCATTAAGACCTGGGTGTGAGAACTGAATGGACTTGATCTGACTCAGCTCTGCCTATTCAGTATGATATCAACCCTGCCTGGAGGGTGGGGTGGGGTGGGACAGGGTGGGAGAGGCATAGCTGCAGTCCATAGGACACAAGTATCTGGTTGGACACTTTGAGAACAGGATGCTGGGCTAGATGGGTGTCTAACCTGATCTAGCATGGCTCTCATTGTGTTCTTACACCCTTGTGCTGACATTAGAACTGGGGATGGAGGGCGATCCTGATATTTCAAACAGAAAATTTTATACTGGATAATCTGGTATAAAACTAACAGTTCACACCCACATTTCACATCCACAAAGTTCACATCTTCACCATACCTTGAAAGCACATTGCTTCCTCTAAAGAATCCTGGGATTTGTAGTTTGTTAAAGAGGGCTGGGAATTGTCGCTCCGTGAGCAGTAAACTACAGTATCCAAGATCCTCTGGGGGTAAGCCATGTAGTTTAGATGTGCTATGACCCAAATGAATGCATAAGGGTGATACTATTTGGAGAAGGAAAAAGAAAAGAAAACTTCCAAATCTCGGCTAGTCTTCTTGAGGAGTGCCAGTTTCAGCTCTTGGGAGGGAATCCTTGGGGAAGACACCCTCTGCTGTTGTTTGTTTGCACCTCCCCTCTGGGGCAGAGGAAGAGGCAGGTGAACAAGTAGGTTGCAGTGGTAAACATGAAACGCAGGTGCACAGGGCTCTTATCAGTGGGGCTCCTGCTGGGCTTTGGGCCCTTGGCAGGTGTCCTACCATACCAACCCCTGGCACCAGCCATGTTTCTGAGGTTAAAATACAATAGTTGAGGCAGAAAGAATGAAAAGTATAGACAACTGTACTAGATTGTCTGGCAATTACTGGTAGGAGAAGTACCGTATTTTTCGTCCCATGGGACGCTCCGTCCCATAGGACGCACCTAGTTTTTTTGGGGGGAAATCAAGGGAAATGTTTTTCCCTTTATTTCCCCCCCAAAAGCAGGTCGGGGAAACCGAACCAGGTCGAGGAACAGCGGGATGGCGGCACTGCGCCTCCCTGCTGTCCCCCGAGCTTGTGGGGCTGGCCGATGTCTGCTCGGCGCGAGGGGTGCAGGCTGCTATCTGCAGCATGGGGAGTCCTGTGGGGAACTCCTGCAGGACTCCCCATGCTGCGGATGTCTGTCTGGCACGTGGGGTGCTCTGCTTCAGGGTGCCCCACCCACCGGGCGGCAGGCTGCTATCCGCAGCATGGGAAGCCCTGTGGGGACCTCCTGCAGGGCTTCCTAGGCTGCGGATGTGTTCCCGAAGCGCCGGGCGCTCTGCTTTCAGGGCGCCCGGCGCTCCGGGAAGCAGGCTGCTATCCGCAACCTAGACATCCCTGCAGGACCTCCCGCAGGGCTGCCTAGGCTGCGGATGTGTTCCCGAAGCCTGGAGAGCTAGAGGTGTCGGTGCGCACCGACCCCTCTCGCTCTCCAAGCTTCAGCGAAAGCCTGCATTCGCCCCATAGGACACACCCAGATTTCCCCTTCATTTTTGGAGGGGGAAAAGTGCGTCCTATAGGGCGAAAAATACGGTAAATAATGCTTCCTGGCACCTGTCCTTGGTACTTTGAGCATATCATACATTAATTTAGGGTGGTGGTCATCTCCACTCTTGTTTTTACAGGACAAAACTGACTCTGCATTCTTGTCGCCCCAATATTTAGCTCAGGACCACCTCCTGTGAGCATGTGATAAAACTGACACCCGGGCTGAATTTGTGGCCTGAGGACGTCCTCTGAGTAAAAGCACTTACTATAAGCTATCTGCAACCATGAGAGCTACTTTCTATTATACCATATTCCTCTGAATTTTGGAGGATAGCCTCAGCCATCTGTTCGTTCCTAGTTTGGTTGGATTTAAATCTGTGCTGTGTTTTTATTGATGTGATCTTTCTGTATCCTTTCCACTTTTCTTTCTTTTTTTTTCTTTTTTCTTTTGCTTTCCATGCATTAGAGACTGTGTGTTGGTATAAGGATGGAAATGCAGGTCTTTGGTGAATATGTGGTCCTTAAAAGCGTTGCTTCCTTATATTTGCAGTTAAGACTGTGCCTTACATTATGGAGAACTTCACAGACTTCGAAGTAAATGTTAGTGGGAAAATTGTTCTGGAGTGCAAAGTGAATGGGACACCCAAACCCACAATTGCTTGGCTGAAAAATGGCTATCCAATTACTCCTGCTTCAGGTGAGCCTCTGTTTCTTCAACCTTTGATTACTGTAGTAGTATTTTCCTTTGATTAACACCAGAGAAACACTCACATCTGAAACCTGGAGAACTGCTGTCAGTCAGTGTAGGCAATATGCTGCTCTGCATAGCTCATAACTGAGTTAGAAACATGGCTTACTTAACTTTTCAAAATAAAAGGATAGAGTAGAAAAATGAGATTTGATCCATTTTTTAAAAAAAAAACATTATACAGGGATATATCATAAGCATAAATGTCTCTAGCAAACATTACTAGGTTGTCAAATATACAAGTCATCCTTAGTGCTTTTGCGTATTAGGGTTGGCAACTTACTAAAACCATGTGTAAAAAATACAAAATGCATTTTAAGCATGACAATATGACCCAAGAAAGGAAGGAAGGAAGGAAGGAAGGAAGGAAGGAAGGAAGGAAGGAAGGAAGGAAGGAAGAAAGAAAGAAAGAAAGAAAGAAAGAAAGAAAGAAAGAAAGAAAGTTATCCTGCCCCACCACTATATAAGAAAGAAATCAGAACAGCAAGTTTCCTTTTTTTAACTGCTGGACAACACAGTTAATATTACTCCTGATGTTCTGCTTTTTTTGTCCTCTTGGTCTGAGATGAGGAAAAGTTTTCTGTGCAATTGTGATAGTTCTGGGATGCTCAGCGTGCTAGCTATAGTGCAGGCCACATCCAGGAACCCACACCTGTTCACTTCAATTCAGATAGTGTCATTGTCCTGATACTGGCGGATTGATGAGAAATCCTGGCTTCATGAGTCTTTCCAATTTAATGAGTGTGGAATGTCTGAAACATCTGATGGCATGGACTTAACTTACGGCTTGTCCATACTTCCAGTTGTTTCATGCATAGAAAGCACAGGTTTGAGTGGCTTTGCCCCTGCCCTGCCACTTTCATCCAGAAAAACTCTGTCTTTAGTGCTAATTTGGAGCAAATGGAAATGAATGGAAAACCTGGTTGCCAGTTCTGTTTCAGCACTAAACTCTGGGTTTTCCCCGGGCGGGAAGCAATGGAGCAAATGGAAGTATGGATAAGCCCCATATCATATGCAGTGCAAAATATACTAACAAGTAACTTGAATGCTGCATTGGCGAGCGAGTCCTAACTGCCCCTTTCATTTCAGCTAGTCTGCCTGACCTTTAGAAAGGGGTGGATGCAAGAGAGAAGGAGACATATGGTCATTTGCCCTTCACAATCTTCTTTTTATACATTAACACTGCTCTGGGGAGTGTGTATGTGTGTGTGTTGTAACAGTTGCTAGCTGAGAGGTATCCATCACAACCATAACCCAGAGAAGGGGTCAGCTTTTCTCCAGTTGAGGCTGAAAACTTGCAGGGCTGATACTAGTATTACTATTATTTTATTTATTTATATCCCACATTTTCCCCAGACCAGGACTCAAGGTAGCTTGCAGATAAGATAGAAACAACTAAAAAACAGAAAAACCATTATTAAAAAGCAATTAAAAGGTAATAGAATTAAATCTGTCTATCTATATTTATCATCTATCTACCTATCATCTTTTAAGGATACAGGTTATTGCAAAGAAAACATCACAGCACCAGCCCTTTCCTTAAAAAGTCAGTTCCCAAAAGTTCCCAGATTTGCTCAGTACTTGTCCCAGGGCTGGAATAAGGTATGTGTTTTTTAGGGGTCATGAAGGTGCCAAGACCAGCCTCTGTTGGTCTTAGAACATTCATCCTTTAGAGACATTTGCCACCCATGTCTCAAACTAAGGCTTGATTAATTTGTGTTTTGCAAAGATGCATATTTTTCTCTGCTCCTCATCAGTGGCTGCCCCTGTGTCTTTAATTTTCCTTCTTGGGTTAGGCAGAAAGGGATATATAATTCAGATCGGGCTGTTCTGGGCAGAAACCCTTTACAGCTCCTGAAATTTCATAAATAATTCCAGAGGGACAAGCATGTAACTCATCCAGCCAATGGAAACATGAATAAAATATCTGGAGTGGGGGGGACACCTCAGGGTAAATATTTCAGCATTCTGCATGGAAATTTGCACGCAGAGCTTATGTTAACAACAGCCGTATTCATAGGCAGGACACGTTACAGATCTAAACCCTATCCTCCTTCAGTCCCAGTGGGTTTTACCTGCTTGGTGATGATACCTCCTTAGCAAAACAGATTCACTTAGAAATCCCCTGCATTAGCGGGGAAATTAAAGATAGAAGGCTTTGCTTGGTGTCTGCACAGGCCGATGGGCTTTTCCATAGTGCTTGTAAGAAGCTTCCATCGCTACAGAGGGTGAAGTATGTGAACACAGAGAGGCCTTCCTTGATGTAAGGAAATTTGGAAGAGGGGGGCCCACCCACAGCATGATCCCTGTAAGTGGGGGCCGGGGCAACGCAACGTCCGGATGGAGGGGAGGGCTTGTGCTCACTGCAGCAGCGTCTCCAGGAGCTGCCCTGCCAATTTCATTTCATACATTTTAATACCTACCGCTTAATATAACAAAATATCTGAAGGGTTCACACTATGTTACAGCCATAAATTCACTCTTCTCCTAACAACGGACACTTACTCCAGCCATTGAGAATCATGCCCACAACCCCCTCTGTAGTCTGTATCTTCTGTACCTTCTGTTTCTTGGTCATGATAAAATATGGTCAAATGTTGAGGTATGACAGACTAAACATATTGTCCCATCTTATTTAGAATGGTCCTTCATTGAAACTACATCTTCTAGAACAGCCATTCCTTCACTGAGTTCTATTAAGGCATGTGTGGCTTATGGGTGGCCCCCCAGATGTTACTTAACTACATAACTGGATCAGGCCAGTGACCCATCTAGTCCAGCATCCTGTTCTCACAGTGGCCAACCAGTTACCTGTGGGAAACCTACAAGCAGGACCTGAGCACAACAGCCCTCTCCCCTCCTGCATTTTCCAGCATCTGGTATTCAAAAGTATTGCTGCCTGCAGCTGTGGAGGCAGAGCATACCCACCATGGCTAGAGGACCATGAATTCGTCTAATCATCTTTTTAAAGTCAGCTAGGTTGGTGGGCATCATTGCCTCCTGTGGGAGCCAGTTCCATAGTTTAACTATGCACTGCGTAACTATGTACTTCCTTCTATTTGTCCTGAATCTTCCAGCATTCAGCCTCACTGGGTGTTCACGAGTTGTAGCAATATGAGGGAGGAAGAAAAACTCTCGATCCACTTTTTCCATTCCATGCATAATTTTTAAACTTCTGTCACGTCACCTCTTACTTGTCTTTTTTTTCTCAGCTAAAAGGGCCCAAACTATAACTTTCATAGTACAGTGGTGCCTCGCAAGACGAAAAGAATCCGTTCTGTGATTCTCTTCGTCTAGCGGTTTTTTCGTCTTGTGAAGCAAGCCCATTGACGGATTAGCGCTATTAGCGGCTTTTAGCGGCTTATCGGCTTATCGGATCAGCTGATAAGTGGCTTAGCGGCTTAGAAAAAGGGGGGGAAGGAAAAAAAACTGCAGGAAATCGCAAGACATTTTCGTCTTGCGAAGCAAGCCCATAGGAGATTCGTTTTGCGAAGCACCTCCAAAACGGAAAACTCTTTCGTCTAGCGAGTTTTCCGTCTTGCGAGGCATTCGTCTTGCGGGGCACCACTGTACCTGATCGGTGGCCATGCTGGCTGCAGCTGGTGGGAGTTGTAGTTCATCAAACATTTGGAGAGCTAGCCTGGCTCTGAGAACCTCATGCACCTTAAAGTTTTTGGTTGCTTTTCAGAGTGCATCAGAATGCACTGAGAAAGTGACAAACAAAAGTAACCTTTTGCTCCGGGGGGGGGGGGGGCTATTTTGTATTTATTTAATCCTATTTGCAAATCACTTCTTATAAAAAGCTCAGAGTGATTTTAACAAGAAAAACAAAGAAACTACAATAACAATTAAAGAACAATTCCATATATAACAACAATTTAAAAACAATTTTGTACATAAAAGCAATTTCACATCCAATACAGATTGTAATAGATTGGCAAAGAATTCCTGAATCCCAATTTTCTAACCATAGCTTCAGCAAAATGACTCCCCTGCTGCTCTAAATTATGCTGCCAAAACGAAGAAAACTTGGAATGGATTTTTGTGTGGAAGGACTAGGAGCTCAGTTTCATTTTGAGATTCAAAACAAATTCCTGAGCTCTCTTCTTCAATTTGGAGCTTTTTTTTTCAGCAGGCTCCTGCAAGCCTGAGGCCTATTTTATGCCTTAGATGTAGTACACATTGTGGGTTGGGGTGAGGGGAGAGCAGGCCTCATATGATCCTATACCCAATACATCTAGTTAACAGGGCTTCAGAAAGCTGAGAGAGCAAAACTCTCCCTGAGATGCTGGAGAGCTGCTGCCGGTCAGAGCAGACGACCCTGAGCAAGATGATCCATTGGTGTGACCCAGAATAAGGCAGCTCCCTTTGATTTCATGTTCCTTCACGCTGCCAGGCACTTTTGTGTGATGTTGCCAGCAAACTATAGATGCCAATTATATGTTGAAAATGCTGCCATGAAAACACTCTAGTACGTGCTAAAACTACCTTTCAATCCATCCCTCAGGAATTTCCATGGAAAACAACACCCTGGTGATTGAGCGAGTGAAAAAGGACGATGAGGGTCACTATAAGTGCAAGGCCATCAATGAAATGGGCCAAGACAGCACCCAGGCGTTTATTAAAATAGAAGGTGAGATTGCAAGAGGGGAAAACCTTTGACAGGCTCAATCAAGCATTGTAAAGATACCCTAGATAAGATGCAGTGTGGATGAGCTGGGCCTGCAACAAAATGTTGCGGAATATCCTTGCCTCCTAGCAGGAGTGCTTCTGGTCATTCGTACCAGCCAGATATGCTCTCTTCCAGGTATTCTAGTCCACCCCACCACTCACACTGGTGTTCTGGATCACTCTACTCCCTCATGCCCTCCATACTGTAGCTATTGAGCATGCCCAGTCTTCATTGGGCTGTTTTTCATTGCTTTTGTTTCTTGCTCCATATGTTTATTTAGGTTGCAATCCTGTGGTCCCTGGAAGGGTGACCCAGAGGCCACAGGATACAACAGAGCATCTGCTGTCCCTTAGTGATGCAGAAACCTCCAACATACTGGCCCAGCCAGTATCAGAGGTCAAAAGTGGTGTCTCCAGTTAGTTTCCATTTCCAAGAACGTAAGAAGAGCCTCTGCTGGATCAGGCCTGTGTCCCATCTAGTCCAGCATCCTGTTCTCACAGTGGCCAAACAGATGCCTGTGGGGAACCAGCAAGCAGGATTCGAGCACAAGAGCATTCCCACTTCCTGTGGTTTCCAGCAATTGCTATTCAGAAGACTTGCTGCCTCCAACTGTGGAGGCAGAGTACAGCCACCACATGCCTAGTAGTCATCAATAATCCCAGTACCCCAACACACACACCTTCCCTGCAAACTGAGAAGTAATTTAAATTGCCACCTGCCAATATTTTTCCTTCCTACATGCTCCCAATCCATATAAGGTTGGTGTTCCACCACTGTATGAAAGTGACTCCAAGCAACATCCAATCTAGCCATCTGAAATCAATCCCTTGGTTTGCTACACCAATGACCATTTTAATTTTACAAGGTGTTCTTTTTAGTTACCTGCAGCGGTGATCATTGTGTCTGAACACATGTGTGGTTTCTGGAATGTTGTGCATAGTGCCGTGGGAAACACTTTGCTGTAAGTGAATCATGTATTTCTTTTTCCAGGCTCCGAGGAAAAGTCCAACATTGAAGTAATCATTTTGGTTTGCACTGGTTTAGCAGCCACCCTCTTCTGGCTCCTCCTCACCCTCTTCATACGGAAACTGAGAAAAGTAAGAGGATCTCTGAAATGTCCCAGGCTTTTCTTTTAGATACCAAAATTGTTCAGAACAGGAATAGGCAGCTATTCTGCAGATAATGATCTGTGGCAGGGGTGGGGAATCTCAGGCCTTGGGGTGGAATACGGCCCTCCAACCCTCTCCACCTGGCCCTTGAGATTCTCCCTAGGCCACCCTCCTTACTGGCACTGTTCTGTGACCTCCTTGAGTGCTTTTGCCTAGCTAGAACATGTCCTTCAACTCTGGTGATGGAGAGATGCCTGTGGGCATAGAAACTTCCTATTTTGTGAGAGCCTGTTGTACATAGATACGAGCCACAGCTGTTGCTGCACCCCCTGCTGGCACCCCCCCTCCAGGGTGCCTATTACAGAATGCAGTCATCAGGATGAGAAGTGCTCCCTGTCCCTGGTCTGGGTTTTTGTTTGGGGTCAGAGTATCTGAAGAGCTGTCTATTCCCCTGTGAACTTGCCCCTTTTCTGAAACGGCCACCTGACGCACAGCTCCCAATATTCACAACTCCAAAGAGCAGACAGATGGTGATTGGGACAGGACCTTTTCTGTGGTGGCACACTTATGAAATAAATTCCTCAGCAAATTCCTCAGCTTGGCAGCAAATTTACTGACTTTTAGGTGCCATTTTTATTCTCACAATCATTGGGTTGGCAATCAGCATGGCTTCTTTATGTGTGCTCCAAATCAATTGCAGGGTGTTGGACTTGATGACGCTATGGGCCCTTTCCAACTCCACAGTTCTATGATTCTAATATTGGTTTTTCAGCTAAGTATATTTATTGGGGGGTTTTTAATAAAAAAACATTGCATTTTTTATTTAATATTTATTAATAGTATATAATATATTAAATGATATATTTATAATCATCACCATTGTTATTGTCATTATCTTAAATATTTCATCATCATCTCAAATATTTAACCATCTCTGTTATTTAATCTAATATTTATTGAGCATATTAAAAAAGTAATCTCTGGTTACTTGCCTGGAGATGTATTTATTTAAACTTTGCCAGGTGCGACCAAGTGAACGCCTATCTATATTTATAAGCCTGTGCTCATGTGAACAGAACGCAAACTTAAGCGAAGCCAAGATTTTGGGCCAGTCGTGTGCTCCTTTTGTTAGACTCCCTCTCCTTTAGTTTCGGATCCAGCAGCCATTTGCCACATTAACTGGGGATTCCCACCCCCCACCTCCGTTCTTTGCAGCCTGATGCCACAGATATTAAAACAGGATACTTGTCAATCATAATGGATCCTGAGGAGATGCCGCTTGATGAGCAGTGCGAGCGTCTCCCATATGACAGCAGCAAGTGGGAATTCCCAAGGGACCGTCTGCGGCTGGGTAAGTGATGTGTATCATGCCAAGCTTCAGAAGCAGGAGCTTGAGCATTCTGAGAACCACAGCCTAGGTCAGAGGAGTGGATAGATTTCATGCTTGTAGGACACACTTTTGCCAGGACCCCAAGGTCCACCAGTCAGAGCTGTGTGCAAAATTGTGGCCAGGGGTCGGGGAAATAATTCTGAGCACATGCTCAGCCCAGGGGTTTTATTTCACTACCAGAAGTGACCTCACAGTCCTGTAAAACATAAATGTACTCCTGATTTCCTTGCTCCTCATTTCCTTTCTCCTCGCCCTTACATTGCAGGGGGTTGGACTAGATTGGAAAAAGATATGTCCCTTCCAACTCCACAATTTTATGCTTCTATGATTATCCATCTCAGCAGTGTCGTTTAGAAAAGGGGGGCGCTTTTCATGTTGCCACTGTTAGGTAACGGGGAGTCAGAAACGCTTGGTAGTCTACTGCAAATCACTCAGATATCTACTGCTAGATCCCAATCTACCTTCTGCTGATATCTCGGTTAGATATGATATTCTTGTATGGTGGTTTTCAAATTTTCACGCTTCAAGTAACTGCTTTCCATATTGATTTTTCAGCTACAGGACCCCAAGATGGTATAAAAGGATTTGACCGGGCCATCATATAAGCAGGAATAGCCAATGCAGTGTCTTCCAGATATTGCTAGACTACAATTCACATAATCCCTGACACGCTGGCTGGGCTGATGGGAATTGCAGTCCAACAACATATTGAGGGCACCATGTTGACTAAACTTGGTCTACAGTGTGCTCTGAGTGCCATGAAAAAGCCTAGTCCAAATCTGTCAAGCCTTTTCATTGCTCTGAAGTAATTGAATATACACCCAAGTATGCACCCCTCCGCAGCTAATGAATCTTGGAAGAGGGTTGGTAGAGGCAGGCAAGCTGTCTTTCAAGGAAACTTGTCCACATTACTAGTATTTGCATTGAGGAATCTTGAATTACAGATTCTGTTTTAGAAGCCACTGTTCCTGGTAGGCATGTTGACCAACTTGATGGCTCCCAATTTAGTCCATCATCTTTGCAGGAACTGATGGGTTCATTAAAGCAGGGGATGTGCAGGCCACCATAGAAATATGCTTCAAAACATCTTCAAACTCAGCTCTGCAGAAGAAATGTCATTGCCTCTATCAAGCAAGCGCCCTCAGCTGAGGCATAGCAGAGAATTCTTTTTCTTGCAAGTTTTTCATGAGAGCAATAATTTGTGGTGCAGTGAATGTAGAGGAAAACAGACCTTGGAATTTATCCCAGTTTAACAGTCTGCACCGTAGGAAAATTCACGATTAACAAAGCACATTTTTTGCAAGGTTGTCTGAATGCAACCTGAATTCTGGAATAACTGCACTCTTGAGAGCTAACTCCTACCCTGTCTATTATCTCTGCAATGTATGTTCCCTCTGATGATTTTTTTTATAGAAAAAAATCATACAGCACATATGTCCAGTGCTTCTTTTCTGGAGGGACGCAGGGGGACGCATACCCCTAAACATTTTTTAAAAGAAAAAAAGCACTGCATATGTCCATAAACTTTGCTTAGTTTATGCACATGTTCTGGAGTGATATGGGCCTTTGATGGATTTCTGGTGGCTGCTGCATGTGACCAAGACTCCAATGTTTTGCTCTTCTTGCACAGCAAGCAGTGCATGTTTCTCTTGTATCCAGGGCTGTGTGTATGCATGTCAATTCTGTGCAGTTGCAAAAAACGGCACAGATTGTGATCTTGAGAGAATTCAGCTTCCTTAAACTCTTAGTTTTTGTTTAAAGATAATAAAGCAAGTTTCCCCCTTATAGTTACAAAGATTCTATCTGAAATGGTAATCCTGGGGATGAGGGTTTGTTCCCTGCATAGATCCGAGTTCTACCCCAAGATTAGGGAAGAAGGAAAAACGAAATGAACTGTGCTGAATAAGTGGGATTATGCAAAGCCGTTCAGTTTTGCATAATTTATTCAGGTTGATGAATGCAGTATTTCTTGACGCAGAATTCAGGTTACCGTGATATAGTTTTGTTCTAGGGTTTTTTTTTCCCCTTTGCACATACTACACACAGCCTTGCTTCTGTCGGATGCAAACTGTTGACGGTTCTGCCTGGCTCACTCTTTCCTCTTGCTTCTCTAGGTAAAACTCTGGGTCATGGTGCTTTTGGGAAAGTGGTGGAGGCATCTGCTTTTGGCATAGATAAATCTTCAACCTGCAAAACTGTTGCTGTTAAAATGCTTAAAGGTACACTTCTCTTAGAATCTCAGAAGGCTTCTCCCAAAGCATATGGCCAACCAGTTCTCCGTTACTGGCTGATTTTCCACATGATGGGACCGCTGCTGAAAATGGTAGCCCTGTGTTGCTCTTCACTCCTTCTCCACATAACCAGAAACGTGAAGCCACTGCTGGAAACAACAGATTAGCACTGACTTCCTCCTTCCCTCTCCCTTACTCTTGTGCTGACATCACTGCATTGTGTGTCTTCACATCCCTGTCTGTGAATTATGTGGAATAGGGGATGGGAAAATGCAGTGTGGTGATGTCCACACCAGGGACCAGGTCTGGGGTCAGCAGTCCTGGACAACTCCTGGAACCCCAGCACCACAGCTGGGGTCACTGGGGCTGAAGGGCTAGGTCTACATGCTGTATCTTAAATTTCCCATAAATCCCCTGATATAGAAATTAAATGGCAACTTCCAGCGGGGCGGAGTGGCACTATGTTGAGACAAGGTGGAAACTGCCCTTGCCACCAGAGAAGCCCAAGACTGGGGTCCCACCAACATGAGAGAGCCCAACAGAGGTTGCTTTGCTGAGAGTCGCCTCAAATATGGAGCAGGCCCCTCTTAGTGATCCCAGGACCTTTCCTTGAACATTCAGCGGGATTTTAGAGGAAACATCCGTCTGCAGTCCTCCAACTTGTATAGTGTCAACTAATTGTGCGGGCAATTGTACCCATCTGGCAACCTACCCATTTGGTCAGTGAAATGCAAACTTGTGCTTGCCTTCTAGTGTTTTGGACAGCAAGTGCAAAGGGCCCTAGAAAACTGACCAGCACTATCGATCCTTATTTGGTAATATGTAAATAAATATTTAACATAGCGAAATGACTTTAAATATATTAAATTTGATATATCTTGGTTCTGGTTGTCCTTAATGGATTGTACAGTTAGGCCAACCCTCACCTCAATATCTCTGGGCTGTATCCAAATCTTGCTTGTTTTTATGTTGCGCAAAAGAGGGATCCAATGCAAGAGCAGCACTAGAAGAAGCTCGTTTTTCACAGATGTGCAACAAAGTTATCAGCAACCTGCTTGTGCATTCACTTGTGTGACATATGCACCAGCAGAATTATTACTGCTGAGTGACTTTAGTTCTACATTGCAGGCCCATGCAGAGCTTGTCTGAGGCCTGGGGTGGGGGTCTTGTTAAAATAAAATCAAACAGAAAAGCAGCTGGTCCCTGGTGGGCCCCCCAGCCAGCTTAGCTCTCTGAAGCCCAGGGCAAATATACCCAGCTGTCCCCTGCCTGCACAGATTGGATACAACCCTCTGGCTCCAGAGCTGTTTCATGAAGAAAAGTGGGAAGATGTCAGATGTAAGAAGGGAGGGAGGAGACTCAAGGTGCACAAGAGAGAGACAGAAAGTAATTCATTCAAAATGTTCGGCTAGAACAAAACAAAACAAATAAATAAATGTGCACCTGAGGTACTCTTCCATTCCTTTTGACTACAGATCTGATCCCAGAGCTACTTGAGGAAGAGCTGTAGTTCATTGGCAGAACATCGGATTTGCGTGTAAAAGGTCCTAGGCAGCAACATAGCATGGGAGGAGCCATGGGGGCCGTGGCCCTTGGCGCACAATCTGCGAGGGGCACGAACCAAGTGCCCTCCCAAAATCCCCCTTGCACCCTGCCAATGGCAGGGACTGGAGAACACATAGGGTGAAGAGCACCCTCTGCATGTTCTGCTCCCACCTGACGGGCCCAGCTGCAGCTCCCCCTTCCCAGAGTCAATCCTGAGCCAGAAGCAGAGAGCGGCTGTGGTGCCCAGCACACCCAGCCACAACTCCTCCTTCCCCAGGTCAGGAAGGAGAGCAGCTACAAAGCACCCAGCCGAGGCTCCGCCTTCCCTGGGTCAAGACTGACCTGGGGGCAGAGAGCAGTTCCCTCCAAGCCCCACTCTTTTTGGGGGTGTGCCCTGTATGCACGACCCAGGCATTATTTATCTACACTCCCAGGTCCCAGGTTCAATCCCTGGCATCTCCAGGTAGGGCTGGGAAGAGATTCCTGGTCTGAAACCTGAAATAGTCACTGCTAGTCAGTGTTGAGCAAGTTGGACAGCACAGCCCCACCACCTTTGTTGTAAGCTTTCCTGCCAGTGGCTACAGACAATGTGGACTTACTGCATGGGAACAATTTGTCAGCTGCACAGTAGCTATCTACACAGAGGGAATAACATGTGGACTCTACACTCAGCCATCGATGCAGCCTTGAATTCCTAGCATAAATGGAGTGACAGCCTCCATTAGAAAGTAGGTTGTGCGGGAAGGAGAACGTAATGGAATTTGATTGTCTGAAATGGGATATAAACTTTTGATCCCAGCCCTTGGGGATGGAGAGAAGTTCAGGGGCCTGAAAAGTGAGTGGTGCCAAGAGAGCAAATTAAGGGCAATAGGCTTACCATGTTTAAAACAATGGAATGTGTTTCTTATCCAAAGCTTGGGCCATATGGTACCTCCTAATGACATTTACATATCAGAAACTTGATGAACAAACAAATCATCTGTCAGGTTATACATTATAAAAATATTTTAGTTGCACTTTTAAATATTTTTGGAACTGTGCATTTGCCTAATTATGCAAATGATTCTTTCATTCCCTATCCACTAGTTCTGGTGTTAGTTCAGTGCCTCTTTTGCTTTAGAATCTCCCCCTATACCTTGGTATAGCTTTCCCCAATCTGTGGATGTCCAGGTGTTCCTGGACTACAACTCCCATCATCCCTGACCATTGTCCATGCTGGCTAGAACGAATGGTAGTTGTAGTCCAAAATGACTGGGGGGGAGGGGCACCAAGTTGTGGAATGCTTCTCTAGCTCAACCATCAAAATCTTCTGCCTCCTCTCCTGGGCACCCAACCCCTTTAAATGTTGAACTTCCTCCCAAAGCTATCTGGATAGGCACCTTTGCACTGTGCTGCACATCATTTTCAGGTCTCCTTCAAGGGTTAGTTCTGACAACAAACAGCTTTTGAGGCAGTTCCCACAGCGGAGCATAGGTGGGAAAATTTCATATTACAATTCACCATCCATGTGGATTGTGCAGGAAATATCTCTGGGAAAGGTGCTGGATTCTTGACAGCCAGGGTCCTAAAAGCCCACTTGGGTCTTTTGCAAGATGCTAAGTGGTTTTGTGATGATACTTTGTGCTGCCAGGTTATTAGCATACACTGTATTAGAAAAACCTTCGCTAACTGGTGTCCTCCAGATTTCCAACCTGGTGCCTGCTAGGCCCTAGTCTTGTGACTGTAATTTGTTTTACACTGTTACTTAATATTGTGATTTAAATGACTGAAAACTGCTCTGGGACCTTATAGTGAATGGCGAGTAATAAACTGAAATAATAACAAGAAGAAGTAGAAGAATAGCTCCATGTTTTGGGCTGCCCCTCCCAGGAGCATTTGTGCTGACTGGGGATGATGGGAGTTACAGCCCAAAACATCTGAAGGGCACCCAACTGGGGAAGATGTTCTTAGAACTTCAAAGGCCTCCCTTCTCCGTGTAACTGGCAGCACAGAGAGACATTTCATCAGCTGTAGCTCTTTCAACCTCTAGCAGGAAATGTGGAGAGGAAGTATTCCTGCAGGGCAGTTAACTCCCCCCACCAACACCCCAACTCCACAGATAAAAGAGAAGTTACTCTGAGGACCTGGTGTTGTAAGGGCCAAGGCAGGACGTTTGGGTGGAAGGCATTCCTAATCTAATGAGAATAAATAATAACACACACACACACACACACACACACACACACAGCAACCTGGGAGGGCTTTATTCATTTCCTTTCCACTATGGTGGTTGGTGGTGTTTTGCTTCCGTTTTGAGTATAAACAGGATTTTCCACCCACGTTGACAATATCCTGTTGTGTCAAGATGGCTCTGTCCTGTTTATCTCAAGCAGAGTGCTCAACGACCAACGAGCGCAAGGCTTTGATGTCTGAACTGAAGATCCTTATTCATATTGGACACCACCTGAATGTCGTCAACCTGTTGGGTGCCTGCACCAAGCCAGGAGGTGAGCCACTACAATCTCTTTCTTTTACTCAGATCTGTTTCTGTAAGGGAAAAACAACTCACATCACAAGTGATCTGATCCATGGCATGGCCAAAAAGCAAACTTCTCCATAGATGCAAATTCTAAATATTACCCAGAATGATGTGGCAGAATTCTGAAGTGTATTGCTTTAGAGTGCAGAGCAGGTCATGCTTTTGAGCTATCTTCTCACACATATGGCACCCTGCATATAATAAGTGAGCAAATCAGGGAGGCAGTTATGTCAAAAATATCTATCTGAGGTGCTTGTTTTCCATCAATAGGAAAAGTAGGGGGGTTGGGGGGAAAGGGAGTTCAAAAGTGCAATCCACAGTCTGAAGTGGTACAGCTAATAGTTCTACCACTTCATTCTGCACAATGTGTGTAGCACCTCTTGGGACTATTATTCCTCCCCCATTAACCCTACACCCTGATCCACCAGACCTGACCAACAGATCCCTATTCTACTAAAAATCACCATGCCCCACCTCTGACACACCATGACTTACCCCTAGTCCACCCACTGACCAATTTCTGCCAACACTCACTGAGGAAGTTGGAAACTTTACAAAAAAATTGTAGGCAGGGCAAGCGTGTGTGTGTGTGAGAGAGAGAGAGAGAGAGAGAGAGAGAGAGAGAGAGATTACACATGAATGGAAGGGAACCTATTGTGAGGGGTCCGAGTTCACAAACTTTCTTGAAGCTTTGAGAGTACCACTGGATTTGCTCACCCCCTGCAGAATAGTTTACTGGGTCATGAGAATCGTCTTGGTGCCCCTTTTATAAGCTAGCTGTAGTGAACGCAAGCATTCAGCTTTCTGAGTATTCAAATATGTAATTGTAGCTCTTACGTGTTGGAGAAGGTTTCTAGACATTGAAAGACTGATTGCTTGAGATGGCTATTAATGGCTCGTTCCATGTGGTCTAACCCCATTTGTTCATATTTTCTGGCATTTCTGAGGTATTTTTCTTTCTGTTATTTTTATACATCAGACACAGAGTACAAGATTATGGCTTCAAAATGATGCTGTCTGATTCTCACTATAATACAAAGGGAATTGCTTAAAACATTGTCCTGTGTCTTGGAACACCAACAGCAATTATAGCAAACTAAACAATACTTAGTTGGCTCCCCAAATACAGAAGAAACAAGCTGACAGATGGGTGTGATTCAAGAGCAATTGTTTTTTGACACGCTTCCATTCCTGGAGTTTCACATCCAGATGTACAACAACAAAATATATGGAGGTCAAGCTAGATGACAGAATGCAAACAAAATTCAATCGTGACTGCATAAAGAGAGTCACAGAGATGGAAAGGCACATAATCACAGGGACAATCTGTGTTTTTATTGAGGGTTTATAGGGATGGGTGACTCTGTCCATTTTGTGTTCACTCAGTTTCTCATGTTTCCAGCCATGAGTTCAGTTCATCCCATTTCCACACCAATTTGCTAACACAAAAATGGCTTCCACCTCCAAAAGATCAGAAAAAGAAAAGTATCATAAATATAAGCTTGTACAAATAATGATAATAATCATTAGCAATAGTAATTAGTATGCTAATAATGATGATTATGCCTCTGCACTATGCTCCCCGCACCATGCTCAAGATCTTAGGAACAATCCCTGAACCTTCTGTGGGGCAGGCAGCAGGAAAAATATAATGAAACTGGGCTCTGCCCCCCTCCCAAAAAAAACCCAGCAAGAAGTTGGGAACAATTCCTGGTGTGAGGCAGGCAGCATGAACAAGAAAGGCTTGCTATATCCCCCGGCATCTTACCTCTTCTCCCCATCTTCTTTCTACATGGCCTGAAGAGGTTTGGGGATTTCTTGATCTGGGCCTTGGTCTGAAAAAGATTCCCTACCCCGACTTAGAGCCTGGTAACTTCCTTACACCAGATCACCATTTGCCCCTGAATCTGTAGTTCTTTTATCTGCATCTCATTTTCCGTCAGGAATCCAACAGGGATGTTCTCTTAAATATGATGATTACTACATCCTTTATATGTGGTCATGTTAGAAACTTTTCTTTGATCATTTTTGCAGGTCCTTTGATGGTCATTGTAGAATACTGCAAGTACGGAAATCTGTCTAATTACCTACGAGGAAAACGAGGAGACTTCATTGCATGCAAGGTAAGATGAGTATCTGACCTCTGAGGCATATGAAATTGGCTGTCCTTTAAAAGGCCATTTGTTTGTTTCCTACCAAAAGCCCGGATAAATTCTGTTTTGCCCTCTTCCTGACACCAAGTGAAAGAAGGAAAACTGAGGAGAAACAGGCCCTGGGAATGGTTGGGTGGAGACAGGCATGGCATTCCGAAGCTGCAGTCCTCTGCATGTTTTCCTGAAGTAAGAACCATTGAATTCAATGGTACTTTCTCCCAGGTATCTGTGCATAGGATTACACTGTCCAAGCAGCAGATGCAGCCTGATTGCAGCTCTGCTTAAGTTTTTCTCTCCTGAGAAAGTCTGAGAAAATGAGGGGAAGGCTGGTTGTGTCTTTTCAGAAAGTAAAGGCAATTCACTGGTAGAGTGTGATCTGAATGCAGGATGACGCAGGTTAAATCCCTGGCTTCTCCAGATAGACCTTGAAAGGATCCCTCTCTGAAACCCTAGAGAGCTGCATAGATAGATAGACAGACCAATGGTCTAATTCACTATAAGGTAGTTCTTAAAAGCTGACTCTGCAGGTTTGTGGACACCTAAAGACTAGTATCCATTTCTTCTGCACAGCAAATGTGCCTTAAATGTTTTGAATGTTTTTTGGGAAGGAGGTGTAAGGTGAACTTTCAATGTGTACATAATACAATGTACAGGTACCACTTAATGAAACAAAACAGGTAGGCAGCCCACCTCAGACACGATTAAACTGAAGGGATGTATGTTTGTCCCATGAGTAGCAAAGCTCATCATGAGTGAAGAACCACTGTGAGTGCTTATAAAATTCTGAGCCTGTCTTTAAGAGCTGTTCGACAGTGGAATTTGCTGCCAAGGAGTGTGGTGGAGTCTCCTTCTTTGGAGGTCTTTAAGCAGAGGCTTGACAACCATATGTCAGGAGTGCTCTGATGGTGTTTCCTGCTTGGCAGGGGGTTGGACTCGATGGCCCTTGTGGTCTCTTCCAACTCTATGATTCTATGATTCTATAATATTTGTTTCCCTGCCAGCATCGAAGACAGCATCAGCTATGTATATTCTTTTGGGTGTATTGTTCAAATTCCATCACAGCCTTATCTACTAGGGGGTGCATGAGATTTGCGCTGCACTTTCTAAACTCAGGTCCAAGTTTTTCAGGTCTACTTCTGAGCAGGGTTTTATTTCTTGATACCGGCATTTTCACCAGGAAAACCTGTGTTTTACTGCTGAATCAGAGTACAGTGGTACCTCGGGTTACAAGAACGGACCTCCAGAACGAATTAAGTTCATAACCAGAGGTACCACTGTAAATAGCAATCCTCAGAAAACCAAATTGCTGTTGGCTCCTGTTCAGCAGTAAAGCATGGGTTTTCACAGGAAAAGCACCAGGACAAAAAGAAACACACTTAAACACAGACATGGAAAACCCAGACCTGTGACTAGAACATGCAGAACAAAGAGAAGTGTTGAGCCGCATGTCTCCATGGTTTTCTTTTTCCCTCCATGGGATGGCATTTATGCTCTAAATCAAACCATATTTATGAAAAAGAACCGCACACTAAATAACCATTCACTTTCAAAAAATGGTCCTAAGCACACAGAAACTCCCATTTCTGAAGAGCAGAAAGAAGGGATGGGGCACCTCTGGTCTTCCAGGTGTTGTTGGACTCCAGTTCCCATCAGACTCAGCCAGCATGGTCAGGGATTGTTGGCTGCTAGTGTCCAGCAGCCTTTGTATAACTACAGGTTCCCCATCACTGCTCTAAGAAATCGAGTCCAGTGTGCTGGGAAGATAACAGTGGGTTACAGGGTTCTTTATTATTTTTCGTTTAGGGGAGGGGGGGCGACATGTTTATGATTAGCTCGAAGTGATCTCACATTTGTGCATAGAAAGCATTGATGATCTTTCCATAAGCATTACCACACATTGACAGAAATCTCTGGCTGTCTATTAGACACCAGACCAATTCTGAAGTCTTGTTACTTACATATAAAACCATAAACAACACTGGACTAGGCTACCTGAAAGACCGTCTTTCGCTCTCTTGCCCAGTAATGGCATAAAGACCAATAAATGGAACCCTGTTTGTCGTTTTGTGGTCAGATGATTATTGGTAAGGTGGAAGCAGGCTTTTTCACTGGTGATTTGGAGAGCAGTTTTCTTTTCTTTTTAGGGTCTCACTGTACTATTAGAGAGCACCAACTCGCTGAAGAATTTGAGTGTCATGAAAGGGGATGAGATCGCTAGCTGATTTAATTTATTATTGTGGTTTAGCTATGATTATTTTCCAGGGGGAAAGAACATAACCAGCCTTGAATCACTTTGACTGTGGGATGGGTTGCTATTTACTGTTCCACCTCAACAGGGCTGGTGTCAAAGCCCAACTTGAGGTCCTACACCCAGCAGAGGGCCACTGGCAAGGGCCCCCTGGACTGGCTTCAGTGAGGAGGTAGACTCATGGAGGGAATGGGCCCATGAATGGTGTCTTGCTCAAGCCCGCCCCCCGTGAAACCACCTCAGGCATAAGAACCAATGAAAAGCTTGCTGGATCAGATCAGTGACTCATCTAGTCCAGCAACCTGTTCTCACAGTGGCCAATCAGATAGTTATTGGAAACCTGCAAACAGGACCCAAGCCCAATGTCCCAATGGGAAGCTGGCAAGCAAGATTCGAGCATGAGAGTGCTCTCCTCTTGTAGTATCCAGTAGCTGGTGTTCAGAAGCATTGCTGCCTCCCAGCTGTAGAGGAAGAGCATAGCCATAGCGGCTGGTAGTCATCAGGAGTGTTTGTCCAATCCTCTTTTAAAGCCACCTATTGTTATCACTGCCTCCTGTGGAAGCCAGCTGCATAGTTTAACTATGAGCTGCAAAATGGCAGGAACATGTATTGATCCAGCTATACATTAGGGTGTGGTGACTGCTGGGAATGGAGAGAGAGAGAGAAGAAAAGAGCTTATTTGGGTCTTTCTTTCCTCCAGCCTCAGGAAAATCCAGACCCTGCAGAGAAAGAGCTGGAAGCATACATCAGTGATTTAACAGAACTGATCAAGAGGCGCCTGGAGAGCGTGGCAAGCACAGGAAGCTCTGCAAGCTCAGGATTCGTTGAAGACAAGAGTTACACAGACTCAGAAGAAGAGGAGGAAGGTAAATATATTGCTTATTTATTTATTTATTGGATTGTTTCTTGCATTTATAACCCACCTTTTTCTCCAAGGAGCTCAGGTTCGTTAACCACCCTCTGCCCCCAATATTCTAGTATTATAGAGAACAGTTCTCCCTATCTACTCTCTCTGTCATATTCGTTAATTTGTATACCTGTACTATAACCCTTTTAGTTGTATTTTTAAAATAAATAGAAGAGTGCTGAACGTTCCCCCTTGAAGAGCTGCTTTCCCATTTAAATTGGCAGTCCCGGGAAGCTACTTTGACATTTTTCATAAAAAAGGAGCTGCTGTGCCAATCATGGATCCTCTACCACCAAATGTCAAGATTGAAGCTTTCTGTTGCGGTTGCTTCTAGGGCTCCTTCATGTGTCTTAGGAATTCATAGCTGTCAACTTTTCCCTTTTTTTAAAGGGAAATCTTATTCGGAATAAGGGAATTTCCCTTTGAAAAAGGGAAACGTTGACAACTATGCTTAGGATGTGTTTGGAGCCATAGCCTTTGTAAAAAGGTAAAGATACCCCTGACCGTTAGGTCCAGTCGTGGACGACTCTGGGGTTGCGCGCTCATCTCGCTCTATAGGCCAAGGGAGCTGGCGTTTGTCCGCAGACAGCTTCCAGGTCATGTGGCCAGCATGACTAAGCCTCTTCAGGCGAAACCAGAGCAGCACAGGGAAACGTTGTTTACCTTCCTACCGGGGTGGTACCCATTTATCTAATTGCGCTTTGACGTGCTTTCGAACTGCTAGGTGGGCCTCTGTAGTAGAGACTTAAGTCTTCAATGGTACACTGGACAGCTCCTTAACCGCAAAGCTCAGCTGTTGCTTCAGCACTTGTTATCCTCAGACTGAACTTTAATGCAGTTTTGCCACTATTGCAGTTGTGATATTCACACCTGATGATGGGAGCCTCTTCCTGTAGAGGGACTCAGCCTGTTTTAGCAATCATTGATTCTAGCAGAGCAGGGGAGACCCTGATTGCACTAGTACTTCCAAGCAGGAGTCCTTGGGCTGAAGGGGTATTGCCACAGTGGGCTCCTCTTGTGGGAGTGCTTCTGGCTAGGACTAATCCTGAGAGCAATTCCCTCTACTGCTCTGAATACATGGCTTGACCCTGTGATGTGATGTGCATTGCTCAGATTTCTCCTTGGTCTCTCTTAGATGTTGAAGATCTCTACAAGCGCGCCCTGACCTTGGAGGACTTGATTTGCTACAGCTTCCAGGTCGCCAAAGGCATGGAGTTCTTGGCCTCCAGGAAAGTAAGTCCTGTTTAAAACCCCTTTGCTGTTAAAGACACTGAGTGAGAAGGTCCCATATGATCTTTATTAAGAACCGTGGATCAGTTGATAAGCACACTCCAGTCTTATAAGTCCTCACTAATGCGAGAATCACTTTCGCATGCATATGGAGATGTAATCAAAGTTGTAGGATCTTCCTTGCTGAATCAGAACAAGATCCAACTAATCCAACTAAGATCCATCTAGCCCAACATTCTCCATTTAACAGAGGCAAAGCAGCTGAATGCGTAATTATTAATAGAAGGCAGTATTATTGCACAAGGTATGAAATCAGGTATAAATAATCAGATTGACAGTGTCCTTTCTATGTATGGTAGAAAGATTTGAACCGTTTAGTTATGGCAGATCAGTTTATCTGAAAAACATGGGTTTGAATAAAAGATTATATGTTATTTTGATATATGCATATGTTAGGATTCAAAGTAGAAGTTGATCATATAGTAATGTATAAGATGTAAAGAAAGTGTAAATATCTGAGGAATGTGTGTCTTAGGAGTAATGTTGTATATTGGTATATTTTAGCAATAGTGTTTCTGAAGAAAAATATAAAAGGAAAGCACATCTGATCTTGAGGGATTCAATAATATTTTTGGTTCTGATTCCATTCTCTAGTGACTTGCTTTATTATTTGCAAACTTTTTAATTTTAAAAAATGCCCTTTAATATTTCAATAAGTTGTTGAAGCTCAGCTCTTGCAATGAGGGTATAAAATAATAAATAAAACAAAACAAAATAATTTTTTAAAATATTTTTTTATTTCATTTGTCCTTTCCTTCAGTGCATTCACAGGGATCTGGCAGCCAGGAACATTCTGCTGTCTGAAAACAATGTGGTGAAGATCTGTGACTTTGGATTGGCCAGAGATATTTACAAAGATCCTGACTATGTGCGGAAAGGCGACGTAAGTCTTGTAGGCATGCAGAATCATGTGTGGTCCACCCTTTTAAGCAGACTGAAACAAATAAGTCAGTGGGATAGGGATATGGGTAAATACAGGTTGATAAATCCTAGAATGGTAGTGTTGGAAGGGAATCCAAGGGTCACCTAGTTCAGCTAGGTAGATGGCCACCCAACCTCTGCTTAAAAACCTCCATCAAAGGAGAGTCCACCACCTTCCAAAGAAGTCCATTCCACTGTCAAGCAGCTCTGTCAGAAAGTTCTTCCTAATGTTTAGTCAGAATCTCCCTCTTTGTAATTTGAACCCAAAGGTTCAGGTCCTACCCTCTGGAGCAGCAGAAAACAAGCCTGTTCTATCTTCCATGTTACAGCCCTTCAGATATTTGAAGACAGCTGTCCTATCACCTCTCAATCTTCTCTTCTCCAGCCTAAGCATACCCAAGTCCCTCAACTGTTCCTCATAAGGTTTCCATACCCTTCTAATTTTGGTCGCCCTCCTCTGCACTTTCTAGCTCTTCAACATTATTCTTAAACTAGAACTAGACACAGCACTCCCGGTGGAGTCTGACCAATGCAGAATGGAGTGGCACTACTACTTCCCTGCATCTGGACCAGTGGTGGCTCTTGGGGTATCAAATCTCACCACAATGCCAAAATCCCCCCATCTCTTGCCTTCCATTCTATATCATAGTTGCAGCTAAGAGGCTCCACGCCCAGTACGGCCAAACTGTTCTTGCTCCCCTAAGTCCGCCTCTGTCTGGACAAATGTAAATATTGTTAATACTAGTCTCCTTTTGCTTTCTTCATTTTGTAGGCGAGACTTCCTCTGAAATGGATGGCTCCAGAAGCTATTTTTGACAAAACTTACACCACTCAGAGCGATGTTTGGTCTTTTGGTGTGTTGCTGTGGGAAATATTTTCTCTAGGTAAGGTTGTGCTTACTTTTATTGTGGTTTATTTTAAATGGACTGAATGCTGTGCAAAATACATTTCAGATGAAGAATGAGAGTAGGATATTTGTTAATAGAGAGTAACAAATCAGGCATGATTTAATATTACTGAGTTACTATTGGAGCTCTGTGTGCTAATCTGCATGAAGGGTTCCTAATTCTTTTTCGGGGCTAACGATGGTTGTCTATATTACCAGTAGATACTGAGGTGCTCTCTTACAAAGCTTGTACTTGTCAGGACTACTGAAGGACAGCATGCCTGTGGTGGCTATATTCAAAAGGAGTCAGTTACAGCAGCCCTTAGATGGAGCTGTGCTGAGAGTACCACATGTCCTAGAGATGTGCTTGGTTTCTCCTAGAAACCAGACTTTTAGAGTTGCCGTTCCAGCCATCTGAAAATTAGACAGCAGCTGAAAATAGATGTTTAGGCACCTGCTGAAGACAGCTTTATTTAAGAAGGTTTTCACTGAGGTGTGACCAACTCATTTATGAAATATTAACTATAGATGTGTAGGGAGGGGTGCTTTTAATTTTTTAAAAAATATTTTTGATTTTATTTAATTCCCTTTTAATCTTGTACACTACTTTGATGGCCTCAGACCCTGAAGCAGTTTATAAATTTGTTAAATAACAACAACCACAGCAGAACAAGGAAATTTGCATCTATCCACAGTGCTTACACCTCCATATGCCATAAGAACAATCTCACCTCCTGTTCATGAAAATGGCTGGCATGCAGCGCTGTTCACATCCTCTGGTGTGCACAAGCCCTTGCTTGGCAGAGTCACACATACATAGCAAATATTTAGGAGTCACGGTGCTCAGGAATATATAGGTATAAAGTGAAAGCAAAGCTACTTTATTTGATACTTACCGAAGAAATGGAGGGAAGTCAGAGGCATGATAGAGCCTAAGTTAAATATGTAACCTATATATGTGTAATTTATGAATGTATGTATGTATACTGAAAATCAATAAAAATTTAATTTGAAAAAAAAAGTGAAAGCAAAGCTGAGCACCTCAGTAACAAGTCAAAGTTGCTGCAGCCAAACATTTCTATGGGTAGGGTCTCAGAAGGGATCATCATCATCATAAATATATTTATATGCCGTCCATCTGACTGGGTCCCCAGCTACTCTGGGCAGCTTCCAAAAAATATAAAAGCATAACAAAACATCAAAAATTAAAAACATCCCTATACAGGGCTGCCTTCAGATGTCTTCTAAAAGTCAGATAGCTGTTTATTTCCTTGACATTGATGGGACAGTGTTCCACAGGGCGGGAGCCACTACCCAGAAGACCCTCTGCCTGGTTTTCTGTCATCTCACTTTTCTCAATGAGGGAACCCTCCGAGAAAGTCCTCAGAGCTGGACCTCAGTGTCCAGGCTGAAAGATGGTGGAGATGCACCTTCAGGTATACAGGGCTGAAGCCATTTAGGGCTTTAAAGGTCAGCATCAATGCTTTGCCCCATATAGTTCAGGTTAGGGCTTATCCACACTTCCTCTCATCCCGCTGCTTTCTCCTGGGGAAAACAGCTCTTTAGCTCTCAGCTGGAGCAAACAGCCATTTGGGTTTTTCCTGGATCTATTCTGATCTGTTGCTAAAGAGCAAGTTTTCCTTTGGGAAGGAGCGGGCCAAGGGGAAAACAGCACAGACACGTGCTTTCTAGGCAGGGCATAAGCAGAAGTGTGAGCAGCTGATGGGCAAGAGCCCTTCCTGACCCTGGAGAATTTCTGCCAGTCAGAATATGTCATACAGAGCTTGATGGATAAGTGGTCTGAGGTGATATGATACAGCTTTCCTACTTTCCACGAGGCAGGCTGTGAGGGCTCAGTGAATAGCTTTGCCAATCTCTGAATTGGTTTGAAGCCAAAACCTTTTTTTAAAAAAGTGATTGTTGATTATACACTCTTCTTAAGCCAGAGGTTGATTTCAGATGGATCTTGATGTGACTGATAGACATTTTGGCCCACAACAAATGCTTTCAAAGCTGGAATTGACATTTGCAGCAGTTCAAACCAGGAGACTTTGTGGAAAACTCTTAATCGTGGCTTCTGTGGATTAAAGCTATTTTGATGGAGCAGAAAACCTTCCTGTCAAATGGTATTTTCCCACAGGCCGAGCAGGTTCAACTTAGGGACCACACAGCTCAAAGAGTTGCTTGCTGCGGCTCCTGCCCCAGATGGCTCATCTGCCCACCACTAGCAATATAAGAACTCCCACAACAAGGAGGGGGGAGAGAATGAATGCTGCAGATATTTGATCCTAGAAGAATTCTTTCCAAAATGCTGACCGTTATGAAACACAAAACACCCACAGGGCCCACAGGTTGGCTGAAGCCGCTGTCACAGAAATGCAGGCAGTTATGCCGGACTTTGCATGTTCTTTTGCCAGAAGGAGAAAGAGATGGTTCCCCCCCCCCCCCCGACTGTGCCACTCATGCAAGCCACAGAATGTTTGGAATGATTATTCATTCTCCATTCATGCCCATGTGCATTTTTAAGGGGTAAGGCTTTCTAGAAAGGCAAAAGTAAGGATGGGGTGGGGAGAGAATTTGATTGTTTTCATTTAATGGCAAACCAACCTAATTCACGCTTGCCAGTGCAATACGCAAACCAAAACACAACCCCGCTTGGAATTTGCACTTCTCTCAATTTTGCAATGCAGTTCACCTGCCAAGTAATGTGTGCAAACATGCATATACTAAGATCAAGTGTGCATAAAAATGCAGATATCACTAAATGTTGCTTTGCAAAAATTAATGTATTGGGCAAAATTGAATAACAAAAACGGTGTGTATTAGGAAAAAAATCACACTAAAACGCTGCTTCAATTTCATGGCAACTTGTTGATTTAAAAATTCACAAACTGGTGTGGAAATGTGGAGAACTGAACTGAAGAGTGGACAAATGAGAAAGTGAGAGAAATTGAAATTGACAGATTTTGCTAATCCCTAGATCAAATCGCTTACATTTTGGGAAAGGAATGTGGATTGTTTCTTCTTTATCACAGTATGCAGTGGAACAAACCTTAGGCATTTTGAGTAGAGAGCAGGAAAACTAAATTAGTCTGCAGAGAGTTTCATGAATAACAATCTACAAGTGCAAGTATTCAGGCTGATCTATTAGAAAGAATCTGAATAACAACAAAGTGGTTATTTTTGTCCAAATGCTTCATTAGGCTGTGGATCTTGGAAAAGAATGCCAGTTTCTATTTCTCAGCTTAGACTTAGTTACAATATTCTGCTTTCCCTCAACTTGGTGCCCTCCAAATGTTTTGGGCTCTAATTTCCAGACTGCCTGATAGGAGTTGTAGTCCAAAACATCTGGGACAACATCTGAGACATTAGGGCGGTGGGGGTGTGTCCTAGGCTGCTTTTCAGCATCACTGTTTCTAAACAAATAGAGGTGGAACATTAAAACCACATTTTTGCATGGACAGATCTCAGAAGAGATTTATATGGAACAGCCTAAAGGTTTTATCAAACCAAAGGAAGCAAATCTAGTATGCAAATTTCAGAAGGGGCTTGGTGGCTCAGAACAAGCTGCTACAGCATGGAATGAGAAACTATACAGCTGGGGTTACACACAGCATCACACAGACAGGTGCTTATACACCAAGTGCAAAAATGAATAATTTTATTAAGTTTTGGCATTGTAGATGGTTTAATTATTGCAACTGAAAATGACCAAGACCACACAGAGGTTGTGGAATACCTAAGCAAAGTAGTCGAGGTAAATGAACCACATGTCTTGTGCTGACTTTCCCTTTCTCACACCCATTATGTTGTATACTTTGCTCCCAGGAGCATAGTCAATCATAATAGTCTCTTCTGCTCTGGAATCCAACTTGTACCTACTCTCTTTGGGTACAGAGTATATTGGGTATATTGCAAAAGTATGCGCATGAGGGAAAGTTGCATACAGAAATGTGCATATTAGGAGAAAATCACTGAATTTTCATGGGGCTTCTTTTATATATATAAAAAGATTACAAACAGATGTGGAAATGTGGACAACAGAATCTAAGTCTGGAAAAATGAGTAATGGGGGAAAAACTAAAAATGACAGATTCGTGCATCCCTACTGCCAACCCAAACTGCTCCATTGAGACAACGGCTTGCTCTATCTGCACTTGGTTGCATCCCATTCTGGTCACAGCACAATTTCTGATTACCTTGTTGTGTGACTCAGGATTAGAGTCCCATTTCCTTTTCTGTGGCTGCAGTTGAAAAGCAAGTTTTTCTTCCAAAGCAATGTGTTGATAAAAATCAGCCAGGCATTTCTGTGTTTTGGCACTCTCCTATCTACAGTTCATGCAATAAATATTTAATTGAGGAGCTGTGTCAGTGATGGAACTCACTTACATAAATTTTTTTTTACAGATCATTAAGAACCAGAACATGAAGGCTTGTTTGCCTTTGTTATGGGGCATGTTTGGGCTTCCAAAATCGCCTCTTTTACAGGGCTCCTCCACTCCACTGCCTATATTAAAATAAAAAATTCAGATAGTAAAAGACATCACTTCTACATACACATACCACTTTTTTTCTGAGACGACTATGCTTTGTGCCTGCTGCCCCGCAAGCAGTCAAAATAAAGACCATTTGAAGGTTTGGCATAGACCTATGATTAAAACTGATACAAGGAATGTGGAGTTGGAGGTAGTCAAAGAGGAAAGGAGGAAGTGCAAAGGAGACCAAACACTAAGGATATATTATTTATATCCTCTATGTTTGATTACATTCATATTTTAAATATCCTTATACACCCAAAAGGGATTTTCCAACTTCTGTCAACATTGTTTTCATAAAAGCCTCCTTAGCAATTGGAACACATCTTTGCATACCGTGGCTGAAGCGACAACCCCCAGGTTATCCAAACAGTTTTAAGGAACAGTTGTTCTCTGGCCTGGGTTCTCATTCATTCCTCCTTGTTCCTGCATTACTTACTTTGCTCCCAAGCATCCAGTGAAAGCTGTCAGGCCAGAGATAGACAAAAACAGGAAATTGAGCATGGAATGTAAAGTGTACAGAGATTCTTCAAAACTTGGACTCCCATTCAGATTCCTTTAAATCTCCTATGTTAAAACCGGATTACATGTTCTTCCAAATGATTCTTCAGGCTTCAGGGAGGCCAGATTATGAAAAGAACGTTACATCCCACAACCCTCTGGGAAATAAAGGAATTGGGAAGCTTACAGAGTTAGAGCGGAATTAATTCTTCTATTAACTTTTATAATAACTCAAGCTTTCAGGAGGCATGATTCCAGGGAAAGCTGCTGAACAGGGAACTCACACACAGAACATTATCTGTTGTTTTCTGAAACACTAAGTTATTTTAACGCCCGTCCAGCATTGAAGAAGCAGTTATAATATACATTTAAGCGATCAATAAATTGTTTGAAAAGTTGGCAAGTAGTTGGTTAACATTTTACAATGCAATGTAATCAAAGGGTTGGGGCAATCCTGGTTGCTGTTTGATTTGAGGTGGACTTAAGATTTACCAGGTGTGCAGTGACACCTCAAGGAGTTGCTTCAGGTTCACTTCCTGACATGTCAGAAGGATTGTATGAATTAGCAATAACTACATACAGCACAGATATTTTGTCTAGTTCTAAATCCCCAAAGCATGTTTTTTCACATACAGTAGATAGGTAAGCTTCAGGATCAGGGGTGACTTTGGGAGCACTGGGTTAGACCACTGTGGGAAACAGTATGGTGAGCTAGATGATATCCTCCTCGTCCTGATCCAGTGGGGGGTTCTTCTGCTCTTTTGTCCTGTAGATGCTTATAGTCAAATAGTAACTTAAGGCACCTGAGGCTAAGCAGGTCAAGGTCTGGTCAACACCTGGATGGAGGACACAAACTAAGAACCACATTTAGGCTTCCTTGAGTTCCAAAGCTGAAGAAAGGCAGGATGTAAATGTAATAAAATGTACATATGCAAGAAAGAATGAATGATGAGGAAGAAGGCCTGGTTTCCCTTCGTTTTCTGCCTTCAGGCTGTCTCAAGCCAGCAGTTTTATGGGCATCCTGTAAAAAACAAAACAAAAACAAAAAGGGAGATAAAACCTGAAGCATAGTTGAAGAGAGTCATGTTTTTCCCAACACTTGCAATTCTGAAGTGGAATATACTTCCTCGCCCCCACCCCGCTCTGAGGAAATCAAGGTCTATTAGAGAGCTGCTCAGCTCCATTGCACACTTACTTTCTTTGCCCTGACAGTTGTATTAGTCAGGGTGATTTATTTGTGTTCTTTTCGGTTTCCTTGTCATATTAGTTCAGCTGTCATTACTGGAGGCAAGGCTCCTGCAGGGTCTTCAAAAGAGAACAAGGTGCAAGCAGCGGGCTGAGGTGGCTTGTCTCTCTAGACATTTTCTATCCAGTACATTTCACATTTCTTTTTATCCCATCAGCCGTTCATGAAACAAGAGCTTGAGCCTATCTTGCCTTAAACTTTTGCTCTTGACTGAGTCTTTTCAGGAGCTAAAGTCGCACAATAGTTTTGCTTGATCGCTGCAAGGGGATGTCTGCATTGACTTCGCATCTATGCATAACTAAGAGGAACTGAATCACCTGCAGGCAACCATCTCATGACATTTCTTCACCTAGTCCCAGGCCATAGATTTTCAGGGAAAATCCATCTGGACAATGGGATACTGGCCAGTCCCACTTATGAGCCCATCCTTTCTATACATAATAGTATGTAGGTCACAAATCTCCTTGCCTTATCTCCTTTTTCTGCAATTCATTTTTTTAATAATAATATTTATTAGTTTTCCAACAAATTAAACACAACAATACAAAAAACCAAAAAAGAAAAAACATACAATACAATACAATACAAAAAAACCCCAAAACACTAACATACAACTAACAAAACAAAACAAAAACCATTTAAAACACAGTCCAATTTCAATATCTTATCTTTCTTTCACTAATTTCCACGACCTCCTCACACCTCCCTTTTTGTATTCCACTTCTATTAATTGTTTCAGCAATTCCTTTCCATCTTCCTCTGTTTTCTATCCTATAATTGTCTTAACACATTCTAACCTTATTTTCCCCTTTAATGTTCTAATAATCTATTTATACTTAATTCCTTATAACATTTCTACTAAAGCCATATAACTTCATTCCAACATCTTTCTAACATTCATTAATTTTACAGTATTTCTGTAAATAGTCTTTAAACTTTTTCCAGTCTTCTTCCACCGACTCTTCTCCCTGGTCTCGGATTCTGCCAGTCATTTCCGCCAATTCCATGTAGTCCATTCAACTTCATCTGCCATTCTTCCCTGGTGGGTAAATCTTGTGTCTTCCAATATTTCGCGATGAGTATTCTTGCTGCTGTTGTTGCATACATAAAAAAAGTTCTATCCTTCTTTAACACCAATTGGCCGACCATGCCTAGGAGAAAGGCCTCTGGTTTCTTCAGGAAGGTTTATTTGAATACCTTTTTCATTTCGTTATAAATCATCTCCCAGAATGCTTTAATCCTTGGGCACGTCCACCAAAGGTGAAAGAATGTACCTTCAGTCTCACTACATTTCCAACATTTATTATCAGGCAAATGGTAGATTTTTTGAAGCTTAACTGGTGTCATGTACCACCTATAAATCATTTTCATTAAATTTTCTCTTAAGGCATTACATGCCGTAAATTTCATACCTGTGGTCCATAACTGTTCCCGGTCAGCCATCATTATGTTATGTCCAACATCTTGTGCCCATTTAATCATAGCTGATTTCACCGTTTCTTCCTGAGTGTTCCATTTCAACAGCAAGTTATGCATTCTCCTTTTTCTGCAATTCAGTGCCACCACATTTGGTGATGGCAACCAGCTTAGACAGCTTAAAAATAATTTGTCTATCAATAATTCTGAGCCATAATGATAAGTGGAGATTTCCGTTTCAGGGTGCTTCCAGATGACCAGTTTATTGAGCTTTCTTCATTATCTGTTCCTAAGGAGATTGGTCCATGTTGGCTATTTAGTTAGCATCCATTCTGATTTCTTTGTAGGGATGCTAGATGGTGTTGCATGAAGGAAGTGTTATCCTTCTTGCAGGAGATGCAGGCCCTGCTTAAAGCATCTGGCAGAACATTAACTGTCTGTCTGTGTCTGTGTTTGTGTCTACAGGAGCGACACCATATCCAGGTGTGCAGATTGATGAGGACTTCTGTCGACGCCTCAAGGAAGGGACAAGGATGAGATCACCAGAATATTCAACTCCAGAAATGTAATTTCATCTTGCATGTCTGTCTTTCTTTTCTTTTTAAATGCTTTATTGGTTTTTTTTTATTTAAAAAAGTACAAAACAATACTGTATTGTTTTTAACACTCGATTGTGAGCCGCCCAGAGTGGCTGGGGAAACTCAGCCAGATGGGCGGGGTATAAATAATAAATTATTATTATTATTATTATTATTATTATTATACACAACAATCAACAAAATGATCAACACTCAATACAAAAAAAAAGATTGAGTTCACACATCACAAATTCCAACATGACTTCCAATCCCCCCATTGTGATTCACATGTCTTCCTTGGTCACTCTTGTGTACTGATATATTGACCCTGTAGGAGATGAAATGCATGAGTCATATCTATCAATTAATTTTGCTAATGGACAGCATTATGTATTAATGTGCTTCAGCATATGTGCCTCATTGTTCCTCTTCCTTTTGGAATGTTTAGTGTGCCTGCCTTACCCTTACCCTCTCCCTTCTTCTTCAAGTACTGTGTGGGTTTTTGCCTTGCAGAGCTGCTGGCTGGGTAATGTACTCTGAACAGCTGTTTCACCCAACACGTAGTCCAAAAGCAGCGGTTAGGAAATTATATCTATTCTTTACCATTCGGGGGGGGGTCCTCCCTTAGAAGTTCTAAAAACAAGTGGGATGCAAGCTGCTTTTAAATAGACAAGTGGGATTTTTTTTCATTAAAAACATTTATATGGACACAGTTATACTGTGTAAAAGTACTGTAATTTACTATGAAATTGGGAATATGTGTTCATTCATTCATACAAATGACCTTAGGACCAATTCATACAAGCATTTGGCTTTTAAGAGTGATAAAAAGGGGAAAATGTAGTAACCAGTCTTCTCTCATAAATACCAAGATGTCAGCTTACCTTTCAGTGGTTCAGCTTTCTAGAATGTGGGCAGTCATGACTAGGGTTGGGTGATAACAGCTTTTCAACATTCTGATGTGTAACCAGCTAAACATAGCGATGTTGAAAAGGAGCATCATTCAGCCCCAGCCCTGCAAGACAATGGGGTGAAACTGCCTCAGTTCCTTCCAGCGACAGCGCCCAGCACAGGGACGAAGGAGGCAGCCAATGAAAGAAGGTGGCAGGCAAGCCCCACCAGTGATATACCACCAGGTGAAGGCCTTCAGACCGGTCCAGGACAATGTTTTGATACATCACCCAGTCCTAATCATGATCTTAACCCGCAATGCATCATTTTAAAGAGGTTAACATGGGAAGCTACCTTACACTATGGGAGCCTATTGGTTCATCAAACTCAGTATTATCTACAATGACTGGCAGAAGCTATCCAGGATTTCAGGCAGGAGTCTTTCCCAGCCCTACTTGGGATGACAGAGGTTGAACCTAGTATCTTCTACATGCAAAGTGTATGCCTTATTACCAAACCTCCTTTTTGAAGATGTGGGTGACATTTGCTCACAGGGACCTTTTCTGTTTTCCAGCTATTCCAGATTATAGACAGAGGCTCTGAGATTATATCTGCATGCTCCATTAGTACCTTGAGTGAAGCTCATCAGGCCCTGGAGATCTGAATTCATTTAAAGTAGTTAGGTGTTCCTTTACCACTTCTTTTCCTGTCTTCGGCTGCAGCTCCCTCCTTGCATCATTAATTTTGTTATCATCAGGTTGGGAACTGCTTTTCTGGAAGTGACAAAAGAGGCAGAGGACGTGCTGAGCTGCTCTGGCTTCTCTCTGTCCCCCAATAGCATTTCTCCCTCTTCTCCATCCAAAGGACCTACTACTTGCTTATTCTTCCTCTCTCCTCAAATAAAGCCAAAGAAACCTTTTATATATTTTTTAACCTCTCTTGCAAGCCTGAGTTCATTCTGCACTTTAGCCTGCCTGAACCTCTGCCTTCAAGTGTTGGCTACTCATGTATATGCTTCCTTTCGTGCTTTTCCATTTATCCATTCCCTAGACATGCCCTTCTTCTTAAATCTCCACTCATCTGTGAGCGCCTTATGCAATTGTACTGGTTTCTTTAGATGCCTCCCACTTTTTCTTTCTTGGAATTGTCTGCTTTTATGTCTTCAGTATTTCACCTTTAAGAAATTAGCATCCATCTTGGACTCCTTTCTCCTTGAGTATTTCTGATCATGGTATCTCACCCAGTAGTATCTTCAGCTTTTTGAAATTGACCTTCTTATAGTCCATAGTATGTGTCTGACTACACTCAGCTTTCCCTTGTCTCTGTTTCATGAAACCCAAGAGGACATGATCACTTCCTCCCAAGATTCCCTGTACTTCCACTTTGTTGATCTGTTCCTCCCTGTTAGTGAGGACCAGATCCAAGATAGATTTCCCCTTTGTTGCTTCTTCCACCTTCTAGAAAATGAAATTGTCATTGAAGCAGTTGAGGAATTTGTTGGACTTTGCATTTTTGGCAGAGTTTGAGATCCCACAGATAACTAAATCTTTATTGCAGTCCAAAGACCCATAGAACAATTTCAGAACAAAATACAGTCAAGACAGTCAATCACAAAAGAGAGAGAAACCGAGGCCGTCATTTTGTTACGTCTCAAGCATGATGATCTTTGTTTCTTTTAACTTCTGGAAGAAACTTTGCCACGGCCAATGTAATATCATTGGACCTGTCATCCAAAATATATTTGGGTAGTTGAAGTCTCCCATTACTACTGTACCACTCCTTTCTGAATCTTTGGAAATCTGCTCTAGAAAAGCATCACCCAGGTCTGCAATCTGGGGAAAGCAGTGGAACAAAACAAAAAACCATTCTCAGACACAGACGTTGAAAGCGTGGCACAAAAGGAAGTCTGGATAAGCCCTTATACGAGCTTTCAGATGGTGACAGGAAGAGAAAAGATAACATCACAAGTGAATAAGAACTGTTGATGTTTAAAGCTCAATTCTCTTTTCTTGTAGCTACAAGACCATGCTGGATTGCTGGCATGGAGTGCCGACAGAGAGGCCCACCTTCTCCGAACTTGTGGAACGTTTAGGAGACTTGCTCCAGGCAAATGTTCAACAGGTAAAGTTCAGGGAAATCTATCTTGTTTCAAGTTTAATCAATGTGTGCAGAGCTTGTGTGCTTTTGCTGAAATATGGGACCTTACATTAAACAAGTTTGTTAAAGGTTGCATCATAGCGGAAAATACAGAGCAAATGTTGAATGGGCACAATATATCTCATGCTCACAGATCCAGTTGTAGCCATGCATGACCAGGAAAAAAAAAAAACATGTCCAATCATTGAAAGCCTAATTTGTCTCCCTAGATAAACAATATGCATATTTTTAATTAGTTTTCAGCATCCAGAAAGTGACTACCTTGTTTCTCCTTAGATATGTAGCTTGGACACAGACATATATCCGGTGTCCTAAACTCATCATTGCTTTCAAGGGCTTTAACATAAAAGGCTTTGTGTCCCACAAAGGCAATTACATAATTGCCTGCTTCACAATAGCTTGATCAACCTTTTATTTCTGCTTTTAGAGCAGAGCTGTTATGTAACCTTCAGTATCTTGGTTTTCAGTTCTCCCTTTTCACTTGGCGAAACAAATCAGTGAAGCTCAGTTGATGGAGACCTAGTTTGCCATGTGGGGGTGGGGGTGGGGGTGGGGAGTATAATTTGTGTATTCCAAACATAGCCAAGGAGAACAAGAAAGAAATGATGATGTTAAGGAACAAGAAGAATAAAAGTAGGTGAAGAGGGTGCTGGCAGAATTGAAAAGGGTCTAGGACCAAACTAGGACTTGGGGGGACCAGGGTTCAAATCCCCGCTGAGCCATTGTTATTGCTATTATTTATTAAATTTGCTTACCATCATTCGTCCAAAGAACAAAGAAAGGCTCACAACATAAAAATACAAAATGAAAACACAAAAAACATAATCGAACAGAAACTGAAGCTGAATAGAGATCTTGGGCCTGTTGCTGCCTCTCAGCCTAGCATACCTCACGGGGTTGTTGTGGGGATTAATTGAGGGGGAGAACTATGTGCCCCACCTTGAGCTCCTTAGAAGAAAATGTAGCCACAATGATGTGCAGATATCCTGAGACACATCTTCTGGGAAGCTCATCTAACACAGCCTGCACCATCCTGGTGCTCTCCAGATGTTTTTGACCGTAACTCCCATCAGCCTTGTGCCCTGGCTTGGGCTGATGAGAGCTGTTGTCAAAAACCGTTCAGGGACACCTATTTGGCAAAGCCTGGTCTAGCTCTTTATTTTGACCCCTTGGAGGATATGGGTATGGCTATGTAAAGAATACTCAACGAAACTAGCACATTGAAAAGGGGAGTAAGAGATGATGATATAGTGGACTAGGTATCTTTGCTGTGTTTCTGTATTTTGATCTTTTAGTAGTTACTATGTTAGTTCTTTTAGATTTATATAATGATGTTTGGGAAGATGTTATCTAATTCTTCTGTGCTGCTTTACAACGTGAACTTTTCAAAATATGTTTTGTATTTTTGATGATTTTTTTAAGAATGCTGTAAACCCCCTTAGAGCCAATTTCAAAGTATGTGACAATGTATAAATTACCTAAATAAATAGATATATAAGTGATCGTTACTCATTTTATTGATCCAGATTTCACAATAAAACATACCATAATAGAACTTCAGAATTATCAAATATTCCAGGGCAGGGTTTGTGTGTGGTTTTTGGGGAAAGATTTCATTTATTTGGAAAATATTTTTACTTGTATCATCATTGCACTTAGCAGAAATTTAACTACCGTTTCTGTAATTAACTTCTTTGTATCAGAAAGAAGAAGATAAACATTTCCATCAGTCTTCCAAGATTCAAAGTGATCAGTGGATTGATCAACTATTTGGTGTTGTTAAAATTGCAAAACAATAAAACATAGATTACTTTATCATTTAGGTCTGAACCACAGGGACATAACCTGTTAATATAAGGTAACTCCTTAAATCTTCCATCAAGGAGAACTGAGGGCATAACATTAAAATGTGCAAGAGGGTGCTCCAGTTCTGCTAATATTTGCCTTGAAAATTGTTATAGGAAATGCCAAATGACAGAGATGCAGAGTCAAAATAAAAAAATTCCTTCCAGTAGCACCTTAAAGACCAACTAAGTTAGTTCTTGGTATGAGCTTTCGTGTGCATGCACACTTCTTCAGATACACTTCTTCAGATGTGTATCTGAAGAAGTGTGCATGCACACGAAAGCTCATACCAAGAACTAACTTAGTTGGTCTTTAAGGTGCTACTGGAAGGAATTTTTTTATTTTGACTATGGCAGACCAACACGGCTACCTATCTGTAACTGGAGAGATGCAGAGATCTTTTCAGCTACTGAAAGTGAGTGTCAAATTTGTTATTTTTGTCTTCCTGATCAAGGCTTTGAGCTGGGAGACCCAAGACTAAATCTCAGCTCACTAGGTATCCTTAGATCACCTCAGAGACGAGAGGCCAGTCAAAAGCCCTAAACCCTAATCGTGCTGCTGCATTGCCAATACATTCACAGTAGTTTCATAGAAAAATGAAAGAAAGAAGCAAAACTCCAGGGGGTTTCTGGGATAGGCAACCTGCTAGAGACCAACTCAGCAGAATGTGACAGTCACTAATGTCTGAAGCCAAGTAAGAAAAATGAATCCCTTGTTTTCTTCTTGATTATGAAATATGTAGGATGGGAAAGACTACATCCCACTGAACATTACGTTGTGCCCAGATGGAGATTCCAAACCCAAAATCAGCATCCTTGAAGAGAATGTGAAGAAGGGTTTTCATCGCTGGAGTACACTGGAAGCCTAGTAAGGATTTTGTAAAATAATCATAATGATTTGTCCTTCTCTTTGGGGTTTGGGAGAAGGCTGCTGCTGTTTCTAAGCTTTTGCTAACAGGAGGGTAAAGCCAGAGGTTTTGTTTGCTGTTCCGGGACGTAAACAAGAGATTCATGTAAGAGGTCCGGGGTAGCCTGTGGAATCTCAGCAAATAGATAATACAGCATCTATATATCTTTACCAGCAAAAAGGCATCATTATCACAGGGAGGCAGAGGCAGTGGCTTCATTGCCGGAGGACATGGCTGTGAGTTATGGGGACAGCAATGCATCTCTTGGCAACAATTGTACTTCTTCCTAAAGAAGATGGCAAGGTGCAGATGGAGAACCTTTTTCAGGCCAGAGCAAGACTAGTAAGAGGTACAGCCAGGGGAGAATCCTAAGGGAATAGAGAATAGAGAGAGTTGGAAGACCACATTTGGCTATTAGGCCTGAGGTTCCTGACTCTGATGTAGGAGACAATAAAGGGATATTTTCAGGAATACAGTGGGTGATAGAACCTCCTCTCTCCCCTGCTGACTTGGTTTTCTGGAGGGGCCATTTTTGCCCCTTCCATAACAGTCATGCCATTTGCTGGCTACTTCCTTCATCCTCCATAATGTATCATTCTCCTGTATTCATAGTTATGTTGCCTGCATAGCCCTATTCTGGGTTCTGTTTTTTGACCCCTTTGTTTGCTTGTTTGTTAATATATTTATATTCTTTATTGAAATATAAAAGGTAATGTGTATGTGATTGTTAAGTGCACAGGATGAAATAAAAAGTAAAAAAAGGAGGGAAAGCGAAAACGGGGGGAAAGATAACAACCATATACAATACAAAACAAAAACAGAACTTATAAACATCACAAGATTGTTATTGTAGTTAACCTACATTTAACCTAATACAGCATTTATAGAAAATTCCAAATATCATTGAATTTGTCCATGGGAAGTCTACGTTTATAGGCAATTTTTTCATGTGTTGTGAGTTTGTACATATCTTCTATCCATTCATTGATATGGATATATGCATTTTAATTTTAATTTAGAAGAGCATGACAGAAACCTGAAAGAGAGAGGGTAGGCTGTGGAGATTTTTTCTTTCTTTCTAATTTTACCTCCTAACTATTTTGGGGGCTTGTGGCTGTTATTTCCATATTCCATGCAACTGAGGCTAGGCGCTAGAACAACTTTGTTGAGGCCACACAGCAACTGCACAGGTGAGTCCTAAGTTTTTGGGGACCAGCTCCAGCATTCTCCTTGTATTGTGATTGTGCCGTGGCTCAACAAAAACGATTCAGTACACATGTGCTTGAAAGCTAAATGCAGCTGTTGTTTTCATCTTTCCACCACACAATAAAGAACTAAAAGTCCATGACTGAATCTCTCATTCTGCTTGTTTTCAGTATTAACCCCAAGAATCGGCCACTCAGTGTGAAAACATTTGATGAGGTGTCAGTGAAGAAAGAAAAAAGATTGCATGAGGTAAGCTTGGGCCAAATGCTTTCTTCCCCACAATGCATCTCTGTGCTTCCTTGCTCCTCCCAGTCTCTCTCTTGGAAAGCAGCAGTGAACCATCCACCAGAAGGTCAGGTAATAAACACCTCTCTATCCTGCTGCCCACTTTTTTTGTCAGCATCCATCTGTTTCAAGAGACAATGGAGTGTACCTCTGGAGGTAAAGGCAAACCACTGCGCTAGCAGCACTGAAGTGACCTCCCCAGGACGCAAGCCTGGGCAGTGTGCAAGACTATCCATTGACTATTAGCCATGATGACTGCAATCCACCTCCACTGTTGGTAGCAGTGTACCTCTGGATACCAGTTGCTAGGATTCACAAATGGCAAGAGACCATTACGCTCATGTCCCATTGCAGGCTTCTCATAGGCATCTGGTTGGCTATTGTGATGGCAAAAGCTGGACTAGATGGTGTGATCCAGCAGGGCTCCTTCTTAGATTCTTAAACTAGTCTTTGCTGAAAGTACATTATTGTGGGCACAGGTGAGCCCCTCAGTTGGTGTCATTGCCAAAAAGGCAACGTTAAAATAGAAGCCTGTTGAAATAGTTTGTGGTGCAGGGGGAGAGACCCAACAAGCTGGTCATCCCTGAACTGGATGGCTCTTGGGTTTCTTTCACTATTTGGCACCTATAGTTATGAATACCTATCAGTTTCCAAACAAGAGCTTGCATCTTTTCTCATTGATGACATCTATCTTTTCTCATTTTGTTCTGCAAGCTGCTTCATAAAGGGAGATAGTTTTTTACTGAAGCACTTTAATGGTAACATCTGTCTTTGCTTTTATATCAAGGTGACATTTTAAAATAATGGTGCTGCTAATGAGCTCTGAATTGCTTTGGGACTCTTGCCCAGCCAAGCCCTCGCGCCAGTCCATGTGATGACTTACATGAGGATTAGTATCAGTGCAACGTGTCAAAATAATTCAGTATGCTTGATTCAAAGAGTTGCTTGGGAAGGTTCAAAGTGTAGGTTTAGGCTCTTTTCTCCCTTTGCTTGTGTTATTTTTAGTGTTCATCGAACTGGATTGTCCTTAAGAGAAAACAGTCTTGCTATCAGACTGGCTGAAATCAATAAGAAGACTCCCAAAATCATTACCGAACTCTGGATAGAAAGCAGAGTAGTTGTAGGCAAGAGTCAGATGTTATGGAGTTTGTACAGCTACCACCAGATACTGCAGCCTTACCTCTTCTCCTTCTCTTTTCCCCAAAAGCATCTAGCAATACAGAAGTGTGACATGTGACATCATTGTGTTCTGAGTTTCCTTGCACCTCTTCCCTGGAACTGGAGTGGGAACACTCAGGAGTGCAGTGATATTGCATCATACATTTGGGATTGCCATATGTTACCAGTAGTGGCTGGTGTGGTGGAGCGGAGCCATAGTGTTGCCCTTGTGGTAAAGGTAAAGGACCCCTGACAGTTAAGCCCAGTTGCGAACGACTCTGGGGTTGCGGAGCTCATCTTGCTTTACTCGCCGAGGGAGCCGACGTTTGTCTGCAGACAGCTTTCGGGTCATGTGGCCAGCATGACTAAGCTGCTTCTAGCGACACCAGAGGAGCGCACAGAAAAGCTGTTTCCCTTCCCACCGGAGCGGTACCTATTTATCTACTTGCACTTTGATGTGCTTTCGAACTGCTAGGTTGGCAGGAGCTGGGACCGAGCAATGGGAGCTCACCCCGTCATGGGGTTTCAAACCGCCGACCTTCTGATCAGCAAGCTCTAGGCTCTGTGGTTTAGACCACAGCACCACCCACACCCCTGCATAATTCCTAGATGAGCACAGGTTGCCTATATGATTGAAGGCTTAACCACATTTACCTATTGCCCCGCTCTTTCCAGCTGTAAAAGCTCTGTGTCTGAGTGGTGTTGGGGTTTTTGCCCTGGAGCCATGCCTGTGGAAACCTGCTCTTTAAAGCTGAATCAGAGCAAATGTCAGTTCGGGTTTTGTGTAGATTGACATTTGCTCCGATTCAGCTTTAAAGAGCAGGTTTTCACAGGGAAAGCTCCATGGGGGGGGCACACTCAAATACAAAGCTTTTCAGTGCAGACCTGCCTAGAAATAGTGGAGCAAAAGACAAGTGTGAATAAGACCTGAGGCTCTGGATGATGCAGCGGCAGGAGCACTGCATTGCTTCTGCTTGCCACTGTCCTGCCCCAGCCCATCTAAGCAAACTGCAGTGACACTGGTGTGGGGAGAGCAGCTCTACTCCACCCTATTGGCTGCTATGTGGTTAAATTTATAGACTGCTTCACACCATAAAGCACATAACACAAACTCTAGTGAAATTGATTCGACAAACTCTAAAGTGATAAAACCAGCCATACAAACTCTAGAAACAACCAAACTATTTCATCAAATATAAAAGTGATTTTACATAAATGATTGAGTTACACCTCTGGGATAGCCTTACTAAACAAACATGTCTTTAGTAGGCACCTAAACATTATCACGGTTGCTAATAACAACATTTCTTGGGAAGGTGATTGAAAGGGCTGTGGCAGGGCAGCTCCAGGCATTCTTGGATGAAACTTATTGTCCAAACCCATTTCAGTCTGGTTTCAGACCTGGTTTTGACACCGAGTCAGCCTTGGTCACCCTGGTGGATGATCTCTCTCAGGAGAGGGACAAGGGGACTACAACCTTGCTTCTTTTGCCTGATATTTTCTCAGCTTTTGATACCTTCAACCGCGACATCCTCCTGTGAGATGAGTGTTTAACAGCAGTTACAGTCCCACCTGCAGGACTGTTCATTGGCCAGTTGGTATTTATGTTATGGGGTACCATTTTGTCCCCAGTGCTATTTATCATCTATATGAAGCTTTTGAGAACGGTCATTAGGGATGTGGAGGAAAGTGTCATCAGTATGCTGATGGCATGCAGCTCTGTCTCTCCAGAACATCCGAATCAGGAGTAGCCATGCAGCCTCTAGACTAGTGTCTGGCCACAGCTGGATGAGAGCCAATAAACTGAGTTTTAACATGTGAAGTGCTAAACAACTTGGGACCAGGATATCTATGGGACCACCTTGCCCACTATATTCCTGCCTAGCAACTGCACCCCTCAGATCGGGCACTTTGGAGAGTACCATATGCCCCAGAAGTGTGCTTAGCCTGTACTAGAAATTGAGCTTTTAGTGTTGCAGCTCCAGCTCTCTGGAATCAGTTACCAGTCAAAATTAGACAGGCGCCTGTTGCAGGGAAGGCAGGAGGAGTCATCTAGGTCAGTACTGTCTGTGGGGCCTGTACACAGATTGGCAGAAGCTCTCTAGCGAAGTGTCTTCCCCAGCCCCTATCTTGACTTGGTGGGTTTAAGCCTGGAACCTTCTGCATGCAAAGCAGATGCTCTACTGCTGATGTTGCATTAGCTACATCTGTGTGTCATTAGCTGAAGGCTTGGGACTTTCTGAACACAAAATTGTCAGCGTGTAGAAGAAGGGGGAGCAATTCAGACCATCGTATGGAGGATAGGAGGCTTGATAACTCTTCCCTTGCAGACAGTACTGGCCTAGTTGGAAGTGGCTTCCTGCATTCCTAATGTATCATAATTTAGTAACGCACCTGTTACAAATATATTTGCCTGTGCGTTGTGTGCATATAAATAGTCATTGCTCTTCATCATGTTTTTTCATAATGAATTATTTTATAATTCACAGTGTCCTTAGAAGAGAGTAATAGAGGAGATGCATTTATCAGTTCATAAGCTGTCATAAGAGCCTGCTGAGTCAGGCCAGGGGGGCTTTCACAGGATGCCCACAAGCAGGAACAGAGAGTAACAGCACTCTCTGCTTCTGCAGTTTCTAGCAGCTAGTATTCAGAAACATGCTGCCTCTGACAGTGGAACATAACCAGCACAGTTAGTAGTCATTGATAGCTCTATCCCCCATCAATTTGTCTATTCCCATTTCAAAGCCATCCAAGTTGGCGTCTTATTTTCTTTCTTGGTTAGGATTGCAGTGTGTGAGTGATTTTTAATAATAAACAATAAAATTAAAACGTGACCATCCTGATCGCAGCAACCTCACGTTTTCCAGGGCCAGAATACATAGAAATGTGTTTTGCCGGGGTCAGTTTCTGACACTTTGTTGGATGCTGCCCTCCAGTGCTCTGCAATGCATAGAAAACCTGAACAGGGAGACCAGAGACAGATGCCTTCCTGGGCATATTTTACAACACAGATTGCAGGCACAGGGAGCAAAGGGGGGTTAATGTCCCCACTATCCTTTGTGTGGTCAAGTGTGCGCCCAAGGCAGAACTGTCAGTATAAAAGTCATTTGTCGTTTGGCCCTCTGTACAGCCAGCGAAAAAAATGAGATCATTCTGATTGCCATTGCAGCCTGAACACATGTTTTTATTTCTCTCATCGCAACTGTAAAGAATATATTGAACTTGTCAAAACCATACAAGCAATGGAAAAGCATAATTATAGCCGCTGCAGTAAATAAGATACAAATTTTGATAAGGTACCCGCTAACCAATTGCCCTTCCTTGGCAAATGCCCAGCTTCTGAAAGTAAGAAGAAAAACTGTGCTGGATAAGGACAAGGACCCATCCTTTTTTCACAGTGGCCAAACACAAAAGAAGGATCCAGGTGCAACAGCACTCTTCCCACCTGTGACTCCCAGAAACTGGTATTCATAGGAATTCCACCTCTGACAGTGGATGCAGAGCATCAGCCTTGTGGCTGGTAGCTGCTGATAGCCTTGTCCTCCATGAATCTGTCTAATCCTCTTTTAAAGCCATCCAAGTTGGTGCCCATCACTATCTGTTAAAGAAACAGAAGCAGTTATAGCTTGTGGGGACCTCACCTAAATGGAAGTGACACTAATCAGCCTCTATCCACAGCTACCCAACTCTTTCATAACAGGCTTTAAAACAGAGATGGGAAACCTCTGGGCTAGGCCTCCCTATTTGGCCCTCAGGATGCTCCCCAGTTCACCCCCTCTTGGCATCCCTGCTCCTGCTTTTGCTTGGTTGTAATGTGTGATAATGCTTTTTGATTGCTTGGATAGAGATAAGTGGGAGGGGGGTATAGAAAGCTTTGGCTTTTGCATGGCTGGAATGTAGCTTACTGTGCAAAGGTAAGACTTACATCTATTGATCGGACCCAGTTTTGCCTCTGCCTGCCCACAACCACTAGCATGTGGCCCCTCCAAAGGTTGTTCACAGTGGAATGTGGGCCTTGGACTGGAAAAGTTTTCCCACCCCTGCTTTAAACACTAACCCCCCTCCCCAGGAGAAATCCCTCTTGCTAAATATACCCAGGATTTAATACATGGGAAAGCCAAGTGAATCAAATAAAAGCATCTTTGCTTTTTATATAATTAGCCACCCTCACTATACCATCTGTGTGCGTTAATTTTATATGGTTTTTAAAACTTGCCTCTTCCCCTCACCCCAGCATTATCTTCATAAAACTAAGAGAGGAAATAATTTACAGGCTAACTGCAGAGTGCCAGCATTATAAATGAAACTGCAGCCAGCTGTAAGCCAGGTGGCTGAGAATGGGGAGGTTAAGCCATTTCTCTGCCAAGAATATCCTTGAATTTAAAGTAGAGAGTGGGCTCTCTAATCACAGATCTGTCTTAAAACCAGTGGGGCACTACCATTCTGAAGAAATGCTTTCTCCGTGGAAGTATTTAAACCTAGCTTTCCTCTCATTCATAAGACCCCCCTCCCATCTCAGATCAATTCATTGAATGAATGCATGGATACATAAGGGGTCACTGGTGGGTTCCCAGCTGAGCTGCAGTCTCACAGATGTGCCGTTTATGTTGACAGGTGTCTCCATATGTCATCCTGTACACATGTGCAAGGAAATACGCATGGTTTCAGCAGCTCAGAAATGTTGTTGTGTCACAAAACTCATTACAGTCACTTCTATGAACTACAAGACTATGTGGGGAAAGGGCTGTGCTTTGTACGCAGAATGTCCCAAGTTCAATCTCTGGCATCTCTAAGTAGTGCTGGTAATGCCCCCCCCCCCCAAAAAAAAACAAATCCTGAAAAGTCGCAATTGGTCTATGTAGACTAGGGATAGCCAACATGGTGCCCTCTAGATGTTATGAACCGCAACTCTCATAAGCCCCACTCATCCTCTCCAGTGGTCAAGGATGATGGGAGTTGGATTCCACATCTGGAGAGTCTTGTGTCTGATGTAGACAAGGCAGAATGATATAGGCCAATAGTATTGAGTCAGTATAAAACAGCTTGCTTTGTGGTTAAGTATGCCGATCAAAAGATCGGCGGTTCAAATCCCCATAATGGGGTGAGCTCCCATTGCTCAGTCCCTGCTCCTGCCAACCTAGCAGTTCGAAAGCACGTCAAAGTTCAAGTAGATAAATAGGTACCGCTCCAGCGGGAAGGTAAACCGTGCGCTGCTCTGGTTCGCCAGAAGCGGCTTAGTCATGCTGGCCACATGACCTGGAAGCTGTACGCCAGCTCCCTCGGCCAATAAAGCGAGATGAGCGCCGCAACCCCAGAGTCTGTCACGACTGGACCTAATGGTCAGGGGTCCCTTTACCTTTACCTATGCTCCTTGGACAAGGGACTGACTTTTGACAAAAGCATTTAGGGCCAAACTAGAAATGTGACACAGGACACCTGTGATCAGGATCTCTCTCTCTCTCGCTTTTTCTCTTTTACCAGTTAACATCCCCACACGGCTCCTTTGAATATGATGGGCTTGGCACCTTACCCACTAGTATTTTTCCCTTCGTGGTGCCAACTAGTGCTTGGGATATATTGATTTACTTTGGGGAAATGACCTGAAAGAGTCGATCCAAAACCCAAAAAAACCTTACCTACTACTTCAATCTTCAATCTTCAGAGGAGTTATGCAGATCTCCCAATTAGTTTTAAAATAAAATAAAGCAAGCAAGCTGGAAAACCTAATCATGGGAATTCTGCATTGCCCGGCTTTGCTGGCTGGGACTGATGGGAACTGTAGTCCAAACATCTGAAGGGCACCAGGTTACAGAAGCCTGGCCTCAATATTTGGTGGTTCCCTAACCATGTGCTTAATGGACCCTCCATAAACAAGGCTTGTGAAGCCTCCTGTGGTTCTGATGGTGTCATCACTAAGGGAAGAAAAGCTGTTTGCACTACAAAAATTCTAGACGGGTGGAACTCTGCTTGGAAGGGTTAGCAAAAATTGAACAGCTGGTGTTGGATTCACTTCCTTCTGCTTTTTCTGCCACTGCCAGGCTGCATTTGCTATGAATCCAACCCTCCCTCGAGATTGTATTTTGAGCTGGAAAGGAGCTGTACAGCCCTCAGTTAGAAGAAGCTAAAGCTTTTGTGTTTTTTCCCTTCTTTAGGAATGCGAGTCAGATAGCGGGATGGTGCTGACTTTGGATGAAATGAAAAGCCGGAAGAGATTGGAGATTCGTTCTTGGCCTTATGGAATCATGGCTCTGGCGTAAGTACCCCTGGATGAATACATAGTAGTTGATACTGGCCTGGTGTGCTTATCCATGGTTTATTTGGCATAACTGTGGTTTGTTTGGATGTGCAAACTCAACCCAGCAGAGTAGCCATGGTTTTGTTGTTGGCTTATGAACCATGGCTTGTTTTAACTACATTTTGGTATTATGTCCAAATCCTTACTTAACCATGGTTTGTTTGGCCACCCCACCACAGACACTCTCATGAGGCAAGAGCAGCTGGAAAACAAACCAAGCTTTGAAGAAACAAACTATGGCTTGTTACGTCATCTGTGAGCTGACTTGTGGTTTATTAAACAAACCACACTTAGCTTTACATGCAAATGTAGCCATTGGCATCCTTTCATAAACTAATATATCCAAGAATTGGCTTGTGATGAAATACAAGTTGTATTCATTCATTATTCATGTCTGGGGTCTTGTATAGAAAGAGGGGAAAGGGCCATAACACTGGCCCTGATCCCCATTTGTGACTTTTTAAACTTAGTATAAATGTTTTACATTGCAGTCCTATACCCACTTAGCCTGGAAGTAAGCCCCATTGAACTCAGCGAGACTGGCTTTTGAGTAGATTTGAATTGGATTGGCTGGTCTCTGCTATGTAATTCGGAAAGTTTTTTTGTTTTTGTTTTTTGCTATGCGCTTGGACACCTCTTACGATATAACCAAATTTGCATGGTTCTAAATTTGGTTACATCAAGGAGCAGCTTTCATCTATGTTTGGATACAATTAGACAACAGTGTGAATCAAGATGAACCTTTCAAAACTTCCCTGATTTTAACCAAATTCTGAATGATGGTTCATGAGATCAAGGAGCACATTTTTGCTTATGTTTGGACATAATTTTGAATCAAGAAGGCTGACTAAACCTGTCAAAACTGCACTGATTTTTTTGTTTCTTGAAATTTCCAAACAATGCCATATATGAAGCTGCTAGTAATAAAACAAATAAATAATTAGCAGTGCAAATCTGTACATAAATACCCAGAACACTACTGTATTTCAATGGTACTTACTGTTGTGCCACCTTATATTTACTTCAGCTCCTCTGTACCACTTTCTCTATCTTAAGAAGATATACAGTCCTGACCTGGGTTTCTAAGAGCTATCTTTATAACTCATTGTTAATGCTGCCACCAGAAATACCAAATATCTGACTATTTCCCACCTCTAACATAGCCAGTCAAGAGGCATGTGTGTATAATACAACAATTTATTAAAACAGAAATGGCAAAAAATGGGTTTTGATAACTCAGTGTACAAAAGCATATGGTGACTGTGATTCATATAAAACAAAATCTAGTAACAATGCTGACCCTACCTTATCAAACTAATCCTGCCACCACCCAAACATTCTCGACTGCCCTCCCATCAGTATTCAAACTCCCTTTCAAATCTTCTGTCCAATCATTGCTCACTTCCAACACTCAAAGCACTCTCTCTCAACCTTCCAACCTCACACCTACCTCAGTTCATCTTGTATATTCACCTACACATTTATCACATTTTAGTTTTCCTTAATTGGTGATAGTAAAGCACCATTGACCACACCTCAGAGCTTCATAGCACATAAAACCTCTGTTCTCCAGCATATCAGCACTGCCATCCACACCCTATACACATCACTGCCTGTGGTAGGGCTGGTCCTGGTGTGTATAGCGGGAATGAGTAATCTCAGGTTTGGGGGCCAAATTTGGCCCTCCATACCTCTTTATCTGACCCTCAGGACTCTCCCCAGGCCACACACCTAGTGGCAGCCCTTCTGCCAAGGTAACACTCCTCTTTCTGACTGGCTGGAATGTGTCTTTGAACTCTAATAATGCCTCTTTCTACCCTGGACAATAGAGCTGGGTATGGCAGTGTGTGTAGACAATAGCCTACAGTAAAGTAAAATTCACATTTGTGTCTCTGCCCACTCCTATCTCTGGCCTTGCCCATTAGCATGTGGCTCCTGGAAGGTTGCTTGGAAGGAAATATGGCCCTTGGGCTGGAGTAAGTTTCCCATCCTTGGTGCATAAGGTTTCAGCCTCAGTTGACTAAATAACTGCACTCCTAAAGTTTATTTCATATATTTATGAGGATCATTCCATGTCATCGAAAGCCAACACCTAGTTAAGCCCTGAGAAAAATACAGCTTTGCATCTACCCACAAACTTGGAAAAAGCAGCTCTGAATGTCTTCTCTTCTCTTCTCCATGGCTTGCTGAGGCTGGCTGGGAATCAGTATGTCGCCCTTGTTAGCGATATCTCTCTTCTTATCAAAAACATTTATTCTGGACCTATTACAAACAGTCCTGCTTTACTTCTACAAGCCCTACGGAAGGCTTAGTGTGTTTTCCAAACCAGGGTGGCTCTTGAGGCTCCCGTCCTCTTTCCACCCCCCGCCAAATCTAGCTGTTTATTTGACTTGCATTTGCTGAGTTGAAAGGGTGGAGGAGGCGGTGGAATTGGCAATGCTTAAGTGAAGAATTTGGAGAGTTTAGGGAAGACAAATACAAAACTCTGGGACTGGGAATCCTGTTGGACAAACAATGGCTGTATGCTGTGTCAGGTGTTAAGAAAAGAGAAACAACATCCAAAGAGACAGGCTGAATATGAGTTGGGTGTGAGTCCTGTATCCTCCCTCCAGAGATATATCAAATGAATGGAAGGAAGATCTGAATCCTTTTCCCCTGAAAAGTGAGCTGTTTTCAGCAAGGGGCGTAGCATGGGGAAGGCCAGGGGACCCATGGCCCTGGGTGCAGATTTTTGAAAGGGCGTAAGGGGGCACAAGGGACACGGGTGGCGCTGTGGGTTAAACCACAGAGCCTAGGACATGCCGATCAGAAGGTCGGCGGTTCGAAACCCCGCAACAGGGTGAGGTCCCGTTGCTCGGTCCCTGCTCCTGCCAACCTAGCAGTTCGAAAGCATGTCAAAGTGCAAATAGATAAATAGGTACCGCTCCGGTGGGAAGGTAGATGGTGTTTCCATGCACTGCTCTGGTTCGCCAGAAGCGGCTTAGTCATGCTGGCCACATGACCCGGAAGCTGTACGCCGGCTCCCTCGGCCAATAAAGCGAGATGAGCGCCGCAACCCCAGAGTCGGTCACGACTGGACCTAACGCCCAGGGGTCCCTTTACCTTTAAGGGGGTGCAACCAGGCCCCCTCACTTGCTAAGCTGCACCCAGGCTGAGCCTTCAGGGCTGGGCAGCAGCAGTGCCTCCTTTCCCTTGTGGCCGGTGAAGGGGCGCTGCTGGCGCCGCCCACAGAGGCAAGAGGCACGAGCAGCCACTTCTGCGAATGGGGCACCACGGCCCTCAGTTCTGTCCTCATCACAGGGCAGCTTCGAGCCTTTTTCTCCTTCCCTCGCCTCACTCACCTGTGGCTCAGACCATTTAGTCAGCAGTGAGGGCTTCAGCTGGCACAACCACCTCTGCACCCTGGTGTACTCGTACTCCCCAGGCACTGAGAACCCACACTATGTGGCTGTTTTCAGTCTTTCCAGTGAATGGGTGGCAGGCAGTGGAAGGGAGTGGGTTCAGTCCTGGCCCCTCCCACCAAACATTCACTATATGTATCACCAAAAATGATTGACTGCAGCCCTGAGAAACTGTTGGAGAATTTCTTCTATATCCCTAGATAAATTTTCCAAGGCTGAAGCAGGCTGACACGTAACACACAGAGAGAGGAAAGGGCTATTGATGGCTGCTTCCAGAGTGCTCTTGCGCTCTGATCCTGCACGCAGGTTTCCCACAGGCACCTGGTTGGCCACTGTGATAACAGGATGCTGGACTAGATGGGCCTGATCCAGCAAGCTCTTCTTATGTTCTTAGAGAAAATTTATATGCTGCCCTTCCTCCCCTTCCCATGGATACATTCTCTTTTCCCCTCCTGGGGGAATTTTGTGAAATAGCCCCCAACATTTCTGTGTCCTCAAGCGGTATGGAGGATTTTCATTTGGCAATTTGTGCACCACTCTCATCTGAACAGGCCTGTAGCAGTGAGGTAAACCTCAAGTTTACATCTGCAGCAGGGCAGAACCACCTTGGTCGTCATACTCCTCTGAATTCATTCAGCAAACCATTATTTGATATACATTGAAGTCTTGGCTCTGCCTTGTTTTTGTCATACCCAATTAAGCTCAGAAATAATTAGACCTAACGATTTAGCTGAGAACCAAGATATTCCCCAAGTAGGGCATAGCTGAGGTGCTTCAGGCATCAGAATGCCAAAGCATTCCAGGAAGGATACTGCTTTTGCCTTAGACGCATTTCTCCTGGCAAAATCAAATCGAACAACCCTCCTCAACTGTGGCAGGCCTTCCTGTTCCAATCTAAAGTGTTAGGGGGCAAATCATAATCATTAACAGCTTCTGATGGGGCTCCAACTGGTTGTCCGAATCCTACATTGAAGCCAAGAAACTTGCCTCAGGGACCGTAGCTCACTGCTACAGCACACACACTCTGTGCCAAGTAGATTCCAGGTTCACTCCCCAGCATCTGCAGGTAGGGTTGGGAAAGACCGCTAACTGAAACCTTGCATAGCCATGGCCCATCAGTGTAACCCAGAAGTGGAAAGAGCTCAGGCTTGTGGAATGTACTTTGCTTTTTACTAGAACCCCTCCATTCACCAACTGCAATTAACTGAAATTCTGAGCTCATGCTCAGATCAAGGATTTGTTTTCAGTTTCAGAACTGAACTCTCAGCAACTTTATGCAAAAATCTGCTCCTGGTTTTCCTCCCAGGCTTTTTTGCATTTGGGAGGAAATATGGCTTATTTAGTTGTCATCCATAAACAACTGGGAGTTAGAAACCCTTACTGCTGTACTGTAGATCACCCAGAGACCTATCAGTAGTTCTTGATCTACATTTTGCCTATCATTAACACTTGATTGGAAGCCGCCCAGAGTGGCAGAGTGGCTGGGGAAACTCGGCCAGATGGGCGGGGTATAAATAAATTATTATTATTATTATTATTATTATTATTATTATTATTATTATTATTATTATTATTATTATTATTATTATACATAAACTAAACTAGATGGACCAATAGTCTGACCTGTTACAAGGTCCTTTGCTGATGTTTATTAAAATAGCAAAGTTTCTCTGGTAATCTAGGTGCTCACTGAATGCCGAATTAGTATCCCCCAAAATTAATCTGACTAAAATCAGGGGAGACAACCTGAGCATCCAACTGGCATCACTAGAATTTTCAGTGTTTGTACCACCTGTTTCTAGCATGTTAATACAGACTGAGAGCATGTTCCAGGCCTTAAACCTTTACATCCCATTAATTGTCCCATGAAGCAGATTGTGGGGGAAATTTCCATTGTTTCAACAACCACATTCACTACTGCAAATTCTAATTCAACTTACAACCATTATTAAATCCATTAAGGGCCTTAAACATGCTTGCCCTGCAAAAAAATAAAAATAAAGCCTCATTAAACACCTATAAAAAGCCATAAAGCCCATTATAAGCCCCTGCAGCTCAATTACCGCAATTGTTACAGGACTCAGATGCAAGGTATAACTTGCTGCAAACAGCAAATTGATTGGGATGTCTTTCTTTGAGGGCTGCTGCTCCTTGTGTACAGAATTTTTAATGAATGGGAAAATCTATTAAGCCTGCAATCCTAGGCAATCTTATTTGGGAGTAAGCTCAATTGAGCATAGTGGACCTTGCTCCTAAGAAAGTATGCATGAGCTCAATCATTCTCATTCATAGGGTTTTGGAGCCACTATTCCAGACCTATGAGGCCACCATAAGGTCTCTGCCTTATTTACATATAAATCAGGGTTTTGCTTTAAAAATAAAAGAAGTGCTAAGTGCTTCCCCCTCCCACACCTTAACCTCCTCACAATCTTGCACTAGCCACTTTTCTCCATTTCCAGCTACAAAAACAACATTAGCCAAGAATAGGGAAAAATGGCTGGAACAATTGACTGTGGAGAAAAAATAACCTCACCTTTGCTTTATAGATGAGGAACACTTGAAAAGAATAGACCATTGGTCCATCTAGCTCAGTATTGTCCACACTGAATGACTGTAGCTTCCCTGGGTTTCAGACAGGGGGTGTTCCCATCCCTTCATGCAGAGCAGGTGTTCTACCACATGGCTTTGGTCTTCATAGTAGGAAAGGAGATGAAAAGGGGATTCCAGAACTTCAATGGGAAAACAAAATGTGCATCTAAATTCATGTAAACAACACTGGCAGCATCTCAAGATTGGGTCAGTTGCTGAGCAGGGGAAGAACAAAGTGAAATCTCAGTAAAGTTGAGAGAAAGTTGTTAAGGGTTAGGAAACAAAGGCTGAAGAGTTGTCTTAATTTCAGGGTATGCAGCTTGGGTGAAATGAGTATTTTCTAGGATGGTAATTGCATTTCAAATCTGCCAGAGATAGTTAACCACACTCCTTGCCTCTGACCAAACTTGTCATCCCTCTGACTTGGGAGCAAATATTAAATGTCATTGTTTGAGAGGCTCGCTTTAAACATTAGCTGACAGACAGTGTCATTCCCAGATTTGACATGGTGGCTGGGATGAACCAGAAATGCAAGCTCCCTTCTTCCTACATACTGGGAGCTGACAGAGCTCAGAGAGTCTCATTGTGTGGCCAGGCTAAGCCTTAATAACACTTCTTTTATTGGGCACAGCAAGACTCGCCCAGGCCAAGGGCCAAGTTACACCGATATTTTTGTGTTTTTCTCCATCCCCATTGACCAGTTTAATACCTGGTAAATTATAAAAGCTGCTGGAGCTATGGAGTCAGCTAAGAAGAAACATCAGGGGTTACCAATGGCAGGGCGTGTCGGTGAGAAATAGATGATTAGTAACGTTTTCACATGAAGAGTTTAACAGAGAGGGGAGCAGCCAACTGCATTCAAGGATACAAACATGCCTATGATTATCATAAGAACATAAGAGATCAAACCAAAGGCTTACCTAGTCTGACATCCTTTTCTTACAATGGCCAACCAGATGCTTCAATGGGCAGCCTGTAAGCAGAACCTGAGTGCAAAAGCAGCTAGAGGAGGAGGAGAGAACAGAGGGTGAAGAACAGAGGGTCCTCTTCCCATCCTCTAAGCCCCCTGGGAAACTCAGGAAACCTGCTGCACCTGGTACTGGGTGTGGAGAGTGCAGCTGAATAGGACTCAGCTATGGGCAACCTAAGGAAGTGCCATTCACCTTGGGCCTGCCCATAAAAAACAAGTCTAGAGTGGGAGACTAGGGTAATGTCTGCTCTTTACAGAAACTCTTCTCGTCGTGAGACTTTTGTGGGTGAGCTGAGAGTTTGTTCGGACCTTGGGTGAGAACCTGGAAGCTGAGAGGGAGGGTGCATGCCAGAAGGAAAATGAATTTATATTGATTAACATATATTAGAAACTTCATGTTAATGAAACATTTTTATGTTTAACTGTGTATTTTTGTAATATTTTAAGTTGCCTGTTGTTGCTTAGGTTTTTTGTACACTGCTTAGAGATGTTTTTAATATATTAAACAATATAGAAAATAAATAAATAAATAAATAAATAAATAATCAATAAATCAATCACCCTACCTGCAATTTCCAGCAATTGGTATTCAGAGGAACCCTGCCTCTACCGATAGAGGTGCCATCATGCTAGCAGCCATTGATGGCCTTTTCCTTCATGAATTTGTCCAATACTCTTTTAAAGCCTTTCACAGTTAACAGTCTTTGCCTCAAATGTCTCCGTTCCCAGGAGCAAGGATCTTACAGACCTTATTTAGCTAAATGGTAGAGCATAGCACTGCAGGTTCAATCCCAGGCATCTCCAGGTGCAGCTAGGACACACTCCTGCCTAAAACCCTGGATAGCCACTACCAGTCAGTATAGGCAGTTCTGAGCCCATGTAGAACTCTGACTGAATATGAGGCAGCTTCTTATGTTCCTAATGTTCCACTCAGAGTGGTTTTCCACCTGTGTTCTAGGCAGACACCACAAAATAATAGTACTATACAGATAATTCCTTTGCCTTCGGACAGGGCTTCCCAGGATGTTAGAGCAGTCAAAACAACAGGTGCTCACAGGAGAAATCTAGGATGCTACAGTACTGTACCTGTGATTTGGTAGCAGCGTATCCCAACCACCAACTGCCACCACCTCTTCTGTGCTGCAAACTATGGTTTGAATTCACATGAGACAACACTCAAACCCACAGGCTGAGCCAGTGTCCTTGGTAAACCAAGTGTGGCACATCCCAGAATCCTCTGCAGCACACAATGGTTTGAGCTGATGTGGGGCCAGGAAGCAGAAAGATATGAGATGAATTTATTCATTCATTACATTATATATCATTATATATCAGTAGCTCATGGCAATGTGTAAGGGTCTCACCATCCACATTTTATCCTCAAAGCCTCAACCCTGGGAAGTAGGTTATGCTGAAAACCCAGGCAACTTCATAGCCAAGTACGTTTGAACCTGGGACTCCTTGGTCTTAGTGTGACACTTGAACCCACTATACCATTATTCAGAACACAAATATTTTATGTCTTAAGGGTAGCGATGGAGGAGAGACTTGGTTTGGTTTGCATTTTAATGTGAACCTTCCTAATTCCCACTTCCATAAATAATCCACAAACCAAAGCACAGCTATCCTTCTTAATCCACGCCTCACTGGATTTTGCAATGTAGTAGTCCAACAAAAAATGTTATGAAAAATGTGTATGAAAGTGCTGGTTCGTTTTTGTGAGGACATTTTTGCTGAATTTTCAAACATTTTTCCTCCCACAGGAGAAAAGCCATCAACAAGAGCAAAGAGTCTGTATTCTCGGAGAACGAGCGTGAGGCTGTGAAGTACCTGTCGGCAACACAGGTGAACGATGCCGTCCAGGAACAGTATGTTCTCCTGCCAGTCGATCCCACCCTGGAGTGCCACAGCCCACCTCCTGACTACAACTCAGTCATTCAGTACTCTGCTCCTCCAGTGTAATTGGCTCAGGGCTGATCTTCATTTTACACATCTTTGACTATACAGTATATTCATCAGGCTTCCTATTTGTGCTGCCTGCTTAATGGAACCAGTGGGGTGGTTTTTTCGCACAAAAAAGGGGATAAGAGATCACAATCTTATCCAGGTCCATCTGTCCAAGGTATTAAACCCCCAAAGCAGATAGAAGTCCTTTGAAGAGCAGCTGTCTTAAAGGGTATATTTCTGCTGATCTAGCTCTTATTTTCTAACCTTCTGCACCGCAAATTTGTTTAAAGGGGAAAAAATGCAGTTGTACCCATTGCATTGTCATTCTGTGGGGGCTTCTTTCTCAAAGCTTTGGGATATACACTGAAAATTCTGGTTCTGTTAACAGGGGCATATTCTTCAGGGATCACTTCTCTCACAGTTTCAGGTAGAAATAAGAATTTCTCTTTTCCTCATTTTTGGTTCCTTATTATCATTACCATATATTTTCATCTGCCAGAATCCCACCCTTTCCCCAGTCCACATCAGATTACAATCAGCTTGCACTGCAAAACAGGGCTGGGGTGGAATTCATATTTATATTGACAGCCAATGTCCTTTGTTCCTAATAAATAAAAGCTAATAAGGGAATAATTAGATGAGCTCATTCTTTTCCAGAGCAAACTTCCCTTCCCTCTTTCTCCCAATGAAAAGTCTGACAATTATAACTGTGTATAACTGTCATGACTTCCCCCAAAGAACCCTGGAAATTATAGTTTAGGAAGGGTGTGTGATAATTCTCCATTGCAGATCCCAGGCCCCATCCCAGGCCCTTCCTCATAGAAATCTCCCTTGGAGGAGAAAATGACAATTACATAACATCCTTTTCCCTGGCCTGTAGATTTGCCATTAGCTCCACTTTCCTCAAAATCTATTACAGAAAGAAATGGGTGTGAAAACTTTCATGGCAATGAATGTTAGTCATTCAGCAGGGACCAAAAAGACCTTTAGCCATCTAGGGTAGTGGGGTTCAATAGATCCAACAATATTGGAAAAACATAAAGAGAAAATATGCCTCAGGTGTTTTTGAGCCAGGCTAGGTCAAGCTGGAAGGCAAGCCTGCGACCCTGTGAAACTGTGACTTTAAAAGCATCCTCTTAAAAGGTGTTTGGAAAGAATATCTATTCGATTCTGGTAGGGATTTTTCAGACAGTGGCTCCAAAAAAGAAAATTGTATGCCTTGATGAGCAGCAAAAACATTTCGTTGAGAGGAAGAGAGGAGAGATGGCTATTTAAGGTGATGGGGGGGGTTGTATTCCAGTCACTATCTTGCATATTCTGATCAATAACATGTTTTCTTTGGCTGTGTAATATGAATGCTGTGGAGATTGTGGCTACTTCCACTTTGTTCCTGCTCCCCACAAAGAGGTGTGTTGGCTGCACAACCACCCCAGGGCATCTACACCATACTGTGATCCTGAAAATCATTGTATGGCTCCCAGAAAGGTGTAGTTGCCGTTTCTCTGTGATATCCTTCCCCTACTACACACACACACACACACACACACACACACATCATTCCAGTTAATGTTAACATGCAGCTCTCTTTTGGGAGATACCCATGCTGGTGTTGTACCTCCTTGGAAGTCAAATTATCTGCTCATTCCACACTAGTATTGAAGGAATATGGGAAGCTGCAGCCAGCCACTCTTATAAACCCAGAGAATGACACAGAATGGCACTGTACTGTGGATTCTTGCTTTGCTTGACCCAAGGAACCTTGTGGCCCTTTCCTCAGAGGCAGAGCAGTGGAAGAAGTGCCCTAACCCTTTTGCCCAAGCCCCCAATCCTGAAACTCTGACAACCTTCATAACCTTCTAAGAGGGTCTCTGAAAACTGGTTTCAGGACCAGCAGAAGAACATTCAGCTTTCTCAAGGCCTGCTGCATTCAGCATCTCAGGTGTACAAAAAGGCAGCACTGAGCAGAGACGTAGCAAGAGAGGTGCATGTTTGTGTTCTCCCTAAATTCAGCTAATTGGAAACTGAGAAAGGGAGATGCAAAAAGTGCCTTATGGCATGAGAGTAGGTGTGACCCTTATCTTCTTGCAGGCAGGTTGCCTAATTCACCTCTTGTTCTGGATCTGAAACCCAAAGAGGCCTTCATTGAACTAATATGGAATTGAAGAATTTGTGTAGTATGGCTCTTCCCAAAGCAAGAAGCACCCCATCTGGACTCAGTGCCTAGCTTCTTGGCAGGAATGGTTCTGACTTTGGGTTCATAGACTTCCTCACTGTTTTTGTTTTAACCAGCCTGTGTAACTACCTAAAAATGAACCTATATTACTTGTATTTTATTTACTAATATTTTTCCTGCCCTTATCTTCCCATTCCCTTAATTTAATTACTATGTGTGTGTGTTTCCAATTAAGCTGCTATATGAGATAGATATAATCCTGCAGAAGCAAAGCACCTGATCTCACTGGTAGAGGTGAGCCTTTCCTTTGCATAACCTCTTTTCTCCCCAAAGGTGTTACTAATATGTTTGACTTCTGCAGGATCTTGCTCATTGTGTTTAATCTGTAAACGCAGTTCTATATAGACTTTCATTTATGTAGCAACGTGTATAATTCTTATGTAGTACCAAAGAGCAGGAAATCCCCTGGAATAAGAGCTTTCCATGGGTTTACTGAAAATGTCACTAACGCTTGCAGGACAGGCCCCAGTTTATGAGAATCTCCCCAGTTCCACAATTACTGCCAATTTGGCCGAACACCACCCACTTCCCCACCTTCCTTATCATTTTGGGGACATCTTTGTTTTATTTTTAATGCTACCTGGCTTCTTTCAGAAAACAGGGAGCTATGTGAATCTTGTGGTGTTTGGATCAAAGAGCAAGAAAGACATAACTGACCTTGTTCCCACGTGAGGCTGATCTCAATTGCAGGACAAAAAGAGGAGCCAGTTGCCCAATAGAAGTGTATATTTTGGTATCTTAAGACTACTCAGGGAATATTTTGTGACTTCAGAAGATACTCAGCCACCTGCCTTTGTGACCTGACAAACCTCAGATATGTTCAGTGTTGATGAGTACAAACCTGTCTCTCTTTGTTTCAAGCCAGACCTTATGTTTTTTCACTCCTGTAGCAATCCTACATTACCAGAGAAGATAGTATTATTAACCTGTTTTGTATCCAGGGCCGGCTCCACCATTAGGTAGAATGACACTGAGGGGCACACAAAACTGTGTACCATGTGGCTGACCTGCACCACCTGCCTACTGCCTATGGAGTTTGTCCCGGCACTAGTGTTGAAGTTAAGAATTCAGCTGGCAGGCTAGACAGCTTTTGTTCCTGGAAATGGGCGAGACACTGACACATGCTTCCCTTCAGGCAGCAAAATGTCTTCAGTCAGCCCTGGTTTTCTCCCCCTTTATACCATAATCAGCAGCTTCAGAAAAGACATTTGTTCATAGCCACAACCTATTCTTACAGTGAGATGATTCTTTCAGAAATATATTACTCGTCCTGCTCTAATTATATGTCGTTATCTGCTGCACTGACAAAAGCAATAATCACCATATTTCCTGCCCTATATTTCTTTGGCCTTCTGCCTCTCGGTTGAGAAAGACACAGAGACAGAGAGAGAAATTTGCTGGGAATCACAAGCAGGGAGAGTGCTGTTGGAACCATCTCCTGCTTGCGAGCTTCCCATTGGCCACTGTGAGAACAGAATGCTGATCCAAAAGGGCTCTTCATACGTCCTTAAATCTCCGGGCCTAGGTTGTGGGAAGACTTTTTATCAGGAACCGCACTGAGCAGAAACTCCCATAGTCTTGGGTTTCTTTTTTCTACTGTCCCATTTTCCCATTGTTCCTGAGTTGTCAGTACCATTAACAAATGCCTGTGACCCAAATAATGAGCTGGCAGAGCAAGCAAATAAGCAAATGTCCCATTCTGCTCCAAACACTACAGAATGTACAGTGAGACCAGACCCTGTCTGTCTGAAGAATGCACTGGGGGGAAACCAAAATACCTGCTCTCATTATATATTCAAAAATGTATTGTAATTATTAACCAAAAATAAATAAATAAAAATAATTTGATTTTATACAGCCTTAAGCCTCCTTTGTGTCATATGTTCTGAATTCATGCTCTATCCCAAGCATCGGATAGGAATTCCCATGTTAACTGAGGCATCAAAACAAACCCAATCATGATGCCTTCTTTTTTTTCTTCAAAGCCCCAGTTAAAAGCACTTTACACTATAGTGCAGGCCTGGTGCCTCTGGTTTGTTGGTAGATCTTTGGGTTCCACTAAAATACACAGATAGACAGAATTGCAACAGTAGCTCAGCTGCTTTGCATGCAGAAAACCTACATTCAATCCAATCATGCCCTGTTAAAAAGCTCAGCTGACAGGTAATGGGGACGGTCCCTAGCCAAGAACCTGAGGAGCTGCTGCTAATCAGAGTTAGAAACAGGCTTTGTGGGTAAATAATCTCACCTAGAATAAGGCATCTTTCCTAGGAAGGAAGGTACCGTACATACTCAATGCATGGGGCCACAATGCAGCATTGGACTGCTATAGTTTTCAATTTAGTGCTATAGTTTTCATCCAAAGGATGTTAGAAGTGGGAGGGAGAAGCACACAAGGACATTGGAAACAGAATCAAAAGAGCCTGTTATGGGACCAGCAGAACAGGAAGAATCCACTTGACGGCAGAAGCCTGAAAGCACTCAATGATTGGGAAGCCACAGTGACAAGAAGCATAGCAGGGTCCTCAAGCAAGAAATCAGGTCTTTTCACAGTTGTGGGTGTCCCACCACTTGGTGGGCAGCATATGACCCTTGTCAAGATCACATGGCTAAATCCAGACCAATGCCTTTACAAAATGAAGGCTGTTAAAACAAGGAGGGTACATTCATGGGTACAAAAATGGTGGCAGCACATCAGTATGCTGTAAGCAGGGCTATTAAAGATTTAATATTGCATTTCCCCGTTGTAGCTCACATGAAAACCATCTTTTTATAAAAGAGTAAAGACTGATTTTCAATATGGTATGCCAATGTAACCAAGAATTACAAAAAACATCCCAGCTTCTGATTGGATGTCCTGTTTTTGGTGCCACGCTCTTGCACGAGTCTGCAGGCTCCTGCAAGACCTCAACTCCAAAAGATGTACATCTTTCATGTGAAAGAAGGACTCGTGAGTTGGAGCCCATGGAGGGGGAGGAGGGCTGGTGGTGGTGCAGGCCAGGCTTCCCCCACTGGGCCCAAAGGTTGTGCTACCTCCACCCAATGACATCCCCACCAGAGGAGAAGAAACCAAGGAAGTCAAGGATGACAACAGAAGAGAAGGAGGAGCTGGAGGTGCCGGTATGGTGCTTGCTCTAAGAGTAGCAGCTGGTAACTGAGACAGGGGATGGGGCCCAGCTGGCTTGACACCGAAAGATGCACTTCCTGATTTTAATTGGTGGAATGCTGGAGAGTAGGATATGGCAATGGCATGACAGAATCAGGCAAACACCTCTTGCAGAAATCCTAACACAATGATGCAAGTTGGCCAGGGGTGAAATTAAACAAGGCCCTTTTAAGGTATGTAGTTTGGACGACTTTCATTTGTCAGCTCTGAGCCGGGTGAGTCACATCCACTGACCTCACAGGAATCCTTTTGAAGAACTCAGTATCTAGATTTATCCTGTACTGTATATTATTTCCATGTCAGTGAATGTCTGGCAAAATGCTGTGACCAAAGATTCACAGACTCTGTCACTTATATTTTGAGTTCAGCTTTTTATCTCAATTGTTATTTCTAACCTCTCTTCTTCTTACAATAAAACTATAAATTGGGGGTGGGGACAGTAACAACATGGAAATGTTTCAGTGCCAGCTGAATAGTTTTAAATACAACACAGCCACCAATGTTCACATACACACATAACACAGAAAAAGCCACGCACACGCACACACCCCACCTGTGTATAGTATGCTAGTTCCTACACACCTCTCTCTAGCCTCCATCCAGGCAAGCAAGAGGCAGCACCAGAGCTCAAGGACACATTTCAGCCAGGTAGAAACACTTAAGGAGCGTGTGAAGCAGAGCTGGTGAGAGGTGCAGCCTGGGGGAAAGTCTAAGACTTGGAGGCTTGGGGGTCCACATTTGGTCCCATGCTTGTTCTTCCCCACCACTGCACCTAGCCAAACTCTGGCTTTTCAGGAACATGTGAACATGCAGGCTACCACCAAGGAACTCACAGCAGTTTTGCTTCCCCACTTTGCTGCATTGCAGATTGGACTAGAATACCCTTTGGGTCCCTTCCAGTTCTGCAGTCCCATGAGTCAGTGCTTCTGTGCTGTGTTTACTAAGCCAATGTGTAGCTTAGTGTGTTGTCTGAATGAACCTGGGCTCATGGTTATGCTCTGCTCTCTCTCCTCACTAACCATAAGCTGTAGCTAAGGTTTATACCATGTCATCCAAACCAGAAGCTACATCTTGCCTTAAAATGGAAAGCAATACGGGCTATCAAGAACTGCAGGTGGGGAGAGTGCTGTAGCACTCAGGTCCTGCTTACGTGCGTCCCATTAGGGCATCTGGTTGGCCACTGTGAAAATAAGATGCTGGACTAAATGGGCATTTGGTCTGATCCAACAGCCGCGCTCCTCTTATTTTCTTAAGACATTTGAACCTAGCAGCCCTCACTCATAACTCTCTGACATCTGGTCCTCTAATCTCACCCAATAAACAGTCACTTGAGTAAGCCAGAACTATAGACTCTGATTTGCAAGGGATATTGATTTGTTGATGTGCTTACGGTTTTGTTTTGTTTTTATATTGGAGATATAAAAAGAGATGGCCAGGAGAAGCTTCTTTGGATTTGCTGGTGGTGAAGTAGCTGCCTCTTAATTTTGAAGTTGAACCTTTGTCAGAACAAATTCTTCAAGTTCTAAAAGGTTAATTTGCTTTTCATAAACTACACATTTTTTTAAAAAAATGATAACTTTATTCCTTCCTGGAAGAGTTTTGACCTTTTATTCATGTATATTTTTCAACTCCACTATTTGCTGTTTACGCCACGAGCAAGGATGTCACAAACTGTCTTAGCAAATCGAGCAGCAAACAATGAAACATGGGGGTAAGATGAGGAGAGCAGGTTGTGAGGGGTGGAAAACAAGCTGTCTGAAGGTAACAACTCCCTTTTCCCCCTTATAAACAGGTCTCTGATTCATTACTGGGTGCCAATAATGGGGAAGGGCTATAGGTCCATGGCAGAGCATGTAGCTTTGTGTGCAGAAGGTCCCAGATTCAATCCCCAGTGGCATCTCCAGGTAGGGCCAGGATTCTCCCCATTCTGCAACCATTCTGCAACCATTCTGCAACCAGTCTGTATAAGCAATACTGAGCTACATGGACCAGTAGCCAGACTCGGGGCTTATCCAGACTTAACTTTTTCCTCACTCTTTCCAGACAGAGGTTTGCGCTTTAACGCTCTGTGTCATAGTTGTTGTTGTTTTCCCCTCCACTCTCCCCACCAAAACACACTCTTTAAAACTGAATCAGAGCAAACATTGATTTGAGTTTTCTGCAGATTGACATTTGCTCCAACTGAGCTTTAAAGAGTGGGTTTTCACAAGGAAAGCTCGGGACATGACACATGGAGGTTTAAATCACAGACTTGGCCTAGAAAGAGCAGAATAAAGGTAAGTGTGGATAAGCCCTCGATATAAGGCACTGATGTTCCAGTTTTGCTCGATGGAGAGACAAAACATGCCAACAGCACGCTAGAACTGAATTGCCCTGTAGAACCTTTTCAAGATCCCCTTTTCTTGCATTCTGAAGGCTGTTTCATTAGAACAGTTAATAAATTCTTTCCTCCAATTTGCAAACTGAAGGAGAACATTTTACCAATTCTGGGGAGCAGGAAATCCACGCACCGTATTTTTCTCTCTATAAGACGCACCAGACCACAAGACGCACCTAGTTTTTGGAGGAGGAAAACAAGAAAAAAAAATATTCTGAATCTCAGAAGCCAGAACAGCAAGAGGGATCGCTGCGCAGTGAAAGCAGCAATCCCTCTTGCTGTTCTGGCTTCTGTGATAGCTGCACAGCCTACATTTGCTCCATAAGACGCACACATATTTCCCTTTACTTTTTAGGAGGGAAAAAGTGAGTCTTATAGAGCAAAAAATACAGTATTTGCCTTAGCATCAATGTGTTTTGGTGTAGTTATGTTTGGCAGCTTATGTGACTCTCTCTATAGATCTGCCATATTAACTTGGTGCCCTCTGGACTACTACTCCCAGCAGCCCCAGATTGTTCTCTCCCATAATGGCCATATGCAGAAAAGAGCAACTGAAATGAAAGGACATGACTAATTTAGGGCTATTCGTTTCAATGGGCCTACTCTGAGTACACAACCCTCCAGGGTGCATGGAGTGTTAGGGGAGGGGGTAGTACCTCTGGTGGGGGGCATGTCATGCTCCTTCTGGGGCAGTTTGTCCACATTTGGCCCCCACTCTGCAATCAGCTCTCACCAGTGACTCCTAAATGGGCTACCTTCCCAAGTTGATGAGCCCAACGTGCCCCATACAGCACAGGCCAAAACTGCCTTCTTGACTGTTAGAAACCCTGTTGGTCTTGTCTACTCAATCTGCCGGAGCCTGTCTTTGCATAAAGCGGAAGTCCCTAACTCACCAAGTGTTTGCGATCCATTGGCTACCCTCACCTGGTTTAGCCAGCCAGTTGAAGCCTTTATATGATCCACAGAATGGAGCAACTCTATGCTGAAAGGTTGCAGCATTTGGGTCTTATTAGTTCCAAGAAAAGCCAAGTAGGTTCCTAAAAGTATGCATGGTGTGGCATATCATGGAGACAGTGGATAGAGAGGTGTTTTCTTCATGGAATCATAGAATTATAGAGTTGGACAGGACCCCAAGGATCATCTAGTTCAACCCCCTGAAGGAGTGCCATTGGCAGGATCCCTAGAAGGGTAACCTGCAGAAGGCCACAAAATGGAGCATTCCAGGGTGGATGGAACCTGAATCAGTCTCACTGCCATCTTGCAGTGGCATCAAACCCAGTCCAGGCCCACTCACTGTTCCACTTACAGACTTAGTGTGGCAATTGCCCTGTCCCATCCCCATCTTCCATCTATTGTGAGTATCAAGGTTGCAAGTGCAGCAGTTGCCCTGCTCCATAAAGCCCTAGCAGATTTGGATTGTGCTCTGAGTGTGCCGCTCAAGCCCATGATAAAACATTCCAAAGTCCATATTGGGGCAATGCCTTTATTAGGGCAACCAAAATTTCATGAAACAGTGTGCAAGTTTTCAGGTTCATCAGAACTCTTCATCAGGCCTCCATCAGGTTCTAGAGAACTTGAACACTTGCACACTATTTGGCATTTTGGTTGCCCTGAGAAAGCAAAAATAATAATAACAAATGTCATTCCATTACCCACTTAGAAAACGAAACAAAAACAATACATTGGTCCTTAGCAGGTTGGTTGCCCCAATTTAAACTGGGTTACACCAGAGACAGTGATATTATTTCCTTTTCTATCTCTGTTTTTAAAGGAAAGCGGGGGGGGGGGGTCCCTCATCTAAAAAGCTGGAAGTTGATTCTGCTACTTTTTCAACAGGCTCTGCTATCCTGGTTCTCATGCTGACATGAAGGTAGCAGGAAGCCTTAGAGTAAGCCATTGTAGCAAGTGTCATTTCAATATCAGCTTCTAAACTTGAAACTGATTAACTTCAGCCCTGCTTTTGAATGAGAAATGAAATTTATTCTGCCACAAACAGCTCCAGCTGAGGCAGCTAAGCTGAATGTGAAGAAATAAAAGTCCTCTTTAAACATATTGAATCAAACATCTCAACAGAGGTAGAATTTCATGAAATTTCATTAGCTGGTGAGTTCCTAAATCACAGAAAATGTAGGGAAGAAAAGTCAAATTTAGGCTAAGCAAATCCAGGGTGGTAAAAAAGTATCTATAATATGTTGTGTCAGTAAATGATCTATTTTAACAGTAGCAATGAATGAAGCCTATAGAAGTGGAAGTTATTTGCTATTAAAACACCAAAGAAAATAAGTTTGCTATACCAGATAAACTTCAATTTAAAGACAAAAAAGCATTTGGTCCTATCAAAACTCATAATGCATCCGTGCAATAGCTAAGAATATCAGCTGTGAGCTGGGAAATACTGCATCTCACTACAGCAGTGGTGACAAAACTTAGCCCTCCAGCTGTTTTGGGACTACAATCCCCATCATCCCTGACCACTGGTCCTGTTAGCTAGGGATGATGGGAGTTGTAGTCCAGCAACAGCTGGAGGGCCAAGTTTGGCCACCACTGCACTACAGAATATGTATAAAAATATGTATACAAGTAGGGAACTGCAAGGAAATTTTGCAGTTGAGGCTTAAGAGTAGTGCTCCCATTCAAGACTTCATTTCTACCAACAAGGGAACATGCTTCCCCATGAAGCAATGATGACCACAATCATAGAACTGTAGAGATGGAAGAAGACTCTGAGGGTCATCTAGTCCAACCCCCTCCACTCCAAAGACAATTAGACAAATTCATGGAGGAGAGGGCTACTAGCCCTGACAGCTATGCTGTACCTCCACAGTTGGAAGCAGCAATGCTTCTGAACACTAGTTGCTGGAAACTGTGCTCAACTCAACTTGTGCTCAACTCTTGCGTGTTTCTCAGTTGTGGCGCCCGCCCTGTGGAACGCCCTCCCATCAGACGTCAAGGAAATAAAAAACTATCTGACTTTTAGAAGGCAGCCCTGTTGGTTTTTAATGTCTGGTATTTTATTGTATTTTCAATATTTTGTTGGAAGCTGCCCAGAGTGGCTGGGGAAACCCAGGCAGATGAGTGGGGTATAAATAATGTTGTTGTTGGCATCTGGTTGGCCACTGTGAGAACAGAATGCTGGACTAAATGATCAATTGGCTTGATACAGCAGGTTTTTCTTAGGTTCCTAAAGATGATTCCACTGAGGCATGATGTCAGTGAAATGAATAATTCATCAACACAGGAAATAAGACCTCTTGCAACTGGCATCCCATGATGGAAACTTCCCCAACATACCGGATGTTAATCTAGGACTATAGCAGAACATTGACACTCATTTATCCTATACCTTATCTGAGCATGCAGGCCTAAACATTGTATAATATGCTAAATATATTAATATCAGAGATCTTGGGTGGCTGTCTGTCATGGGTGTTTTAGTTGTGATTCTTGCATTGCAGGCTGGGTTGGAAACAAGTCTCCATCCATGGGCAGAAATGAATATGTAAGGGGTTCTAAATGACTTGAAAAGAAAATGACTTGATTTCCTTACAAAAAAGATTATGCAATCTTGGGTTAGCAAAGATTCAGGCTGTAAAATCACATTTTAGAGATATTCAGTTCACTTGCAGGGAGCCATGGCCGCATGGCTTCTTGCTTGTTCCAGGTAGGGAAAAAAGGGGTGGGGCAGAGCCTGCTAAGATAAACACATTGGCAACTTGAGCTCAGGGCTCAGGCTAACCCTGTTATGCATGCAAATGTGAGCCAATAACTGCATACAACAACAACAACAAACTGGGCCTTGGGCATGGACTTTTAATTCTCTTGCCCTCATTTCACTACTTACATGGGTGGACCTACTTAAGACATAATCTATCCAAGAGGGGAGTAGTGTAGCTGGGACTCTTGCTTCATCAGCAATTCCCCACACAGGGTTGGCCAAAGTTCACTATGTTTTTGGTTTTGTACTGGGTCTACAACTGTTTCCTGCCTTCTAATCTTGTCATCCCTCAGGATATAGAGATCTCACACAGAAGGAAGTGAAGTCTAGCATAAAGTTCCAAGCAACTTGCACAGAAACAACATGAAGTTGTACATTTCATCCATTCTGATCCATCATTTACCTATGCTCTACTGTGTACTTCAAGTTTCCTCTAGTTTACTGATTCTGCAGACCTAGCGAACCTAGCAAGGCTCAGCAAGCTTTGGGCTGAACTGGGCTTTGGGTGAATTACATAACTCCTGGGTGGAGGGACCAAATAGAGGTTGAGGATAAATTGATCCAGTTCGCATTTAAAGGCAAGCATTCCTAGTTACCATTTCCAAAACAACATGCAAACCTAAACACAACGATTCTTCAAAATTTGCCCTTCTCTGAATTTTGCAATACAGTTCTACAGCCAAATAATGTGTACTAAAATGTATATACTAAGATAAAATGTCCATTAAAATACATATATTAGTGAAAATATCATAAAAATGCATTGTATTAGGGGAAATGGTTAGCAAACAAAAATTTGCATATTTGGAGAAATTTGCAGTAAATGCTGATGGATTCTCATGAGAATCAGAAACTGAAATTAACAGATTCACCCATCCCAACTCCCATGGATCATGAAATAGACTGTATCTAGCTCTACAAAGTTGGAGATAGTGCTCTGAGGTCAAAGATGGAGATCCAATGTTAAAGTCTCCCTCCCAGCAGTCTACAATTGTTTTAATATCTATATGGCACCAGAGCTCTGACTTTTAATTTTATATACATATATTATTGAAAAATTTCAGTAGAGAAATAATGTGGAAAAGGTGGAGAGAACTCATAAGAAAAGAAAAAGGAAAGTGCTTGAAACTGTGGTGCAATACAATATTGACTTAAGATGGGCCAAAGTGTTCTGGGAAGGGCCCTAAGCTATCTTGGTCACCTGACACATCCCCAAACCAGGAAGATATTTAGTTACACTCTGTGGAGTTATTCATCCAGACAAGGTGACATTTGCTTCACTGGTGAGTTGCTTCTTACTCTGCAAACAGGTCACCTTCAGAGGCACTCAATACTCTGATGTAGTGATATGGCTCAGGGAGGCCAACAGAAGCTTTGCTCCACACACCAGAGCCAAATGTCACAGCTTGCCTCTTCTGAGATCAAGATGCTGGAAAGGGAAAGGAGTTTTTGCCACAGGTACTTCTTCCTGCTGTGTGCCTAACACAAGAAAGGGACAGTCCCAACCACCACCTACCCCCAGGCAAGGCTTTTTGAAAGGAAGGGAGGTGAATATTTTCAACTGCCAGGGATTTATGATATAAATTAATTTCCTTTACTTGCTTTGCAGAATCCTGTTGTTCAGCAAGCCATGAAACAACAGGCAAGACTTATCTATGTTGTCTATGTCACATTAGAAGCCATGGAAGCTTCTCTCCCAATCAGAGGCAACACCTTCTGCCAATGACTGAGTGGGCCCGACGTTGCACACGCATGACATTGCATGGTTGGGAGGAAGCTGCCTGCACCAAGCACCCCGTGCCAGTGTCGCTGTGCCAAGCGGCGCTGAGCATGCTAAGCTGAGCACTCAGCCACCTCAATGGACAATGGCTCCTCTCTTGCACTTGGCCTCCTCTGCACTTTGCTTCCTCTGCACTTGGCCTCATCCAATATTGAGGGGGCTCCAAACAGTTCGGCCCCCATGAGCTGGTGCCGCTGCTCCCAACACAAACAACAACCTCAGAGGTGGGAATTGCCACCAACTTGGTGATATGGGATATCGCCAAGTTGGTCAGCTTCAAAAGACCATTTTTATGGAGTATCAATGGTTCTTCAGCCATGATGGCTAGGTTGTACATCCACTGTTGGAGGCATACTGCCTCCGAATCCTAGTTACTTGGAATCGCAAGTGGGGAGAGTTGCTGCTGCACCTGAGTCCTGCTTGAGGGCTTCCCACAAGCATCTGGATGGCCACTATGAAAACAGGATGCTGTAGTAGGTGGGCTTTTGGTCGGCTCAAGCAGGCTCTTCTCATCTTTTTAGTATTTTTTGCCAGGATTGTGGCAGGGAAAGGAAGTCCCTGCAGCCCTGTTGCTGCTTCTCCACTGCCCTGCAGTAAAGGTAAAGGTAAAGGGACCCCTGACCATTAGGTCCAGTCGTGACCGACTCTGGGGTTGTGGCGCTCATCTTGCTGTATTGGCCGAGGGAGCTGGCGTACAGCTTCTGGGTCATGTGGCCAGCAGGACTAAGCTGCTTCTGGTGAACCAGAGCAGCGCACGGAAACGCCATTTACCTTCCTGCCGGAGTGGTACCTATTTATCTACTTGCACTTTGACGTGCTTTCGTACCTGCTGATTATTATTTTTACTTTTCCAAAATGTGCATTAGGCAGGCACCTTCATTATACTGTTTTATTTACATATGAATTTTCAACCATTTATATGCTGCTTTCCACCATAGTCACTAAGGGGTGTAAGGTTACAAAATAAAAGGTGAAGATAAAACCAGCTAAGACTAGCCATAAAATAAGAAAACATACTTAAAAAGTCAGCTGAAATATAAGAATCTTTACCAGGAATAATAATAATAATAATAATAATAATAATAATAATAATAAAATAAATAAATAAATAAATAAATAAATAAATAAATAAATAAATTTTATTTATATCCCGCCCTTCCCAGCCGAAGCCGGGCTCAGGGCGGCTAACAACAATCAAATAATCCAACATTCTAAAAACATTTCATTATAAAAATTAATTAAAATCAAATTGATGGCAACCGTTAAGCAGAATTCTGTGCAGATTGCCAGAGGAGGGAGTCAGGCTGCGCCCTGACCAAAGGCCAGATGGAACAGCTCTGTCTTGCAGGCCCTGTGGAAAGTTGTCAGGTCCCGCAGGGCCCTAGTCTCTTGTGACAGAGCGTTCCATCAGATTGGAGCTGCATCCGAGAAAGCCCTGGCTCTAGTTGAGGCCAGCCTAACCTCTCTGTGGCCTGGGACCTTCAGGGTGTTTTTATTTGCAGACCGTAAGTTCCTCTGTGGGACATACCAGGAGAGGCGGTCCTGTAGGTACAAGGGTCCTTGGCCGTATAGGGCTTTAAAGGTTAAAACCAGCACCTTAAACCTGATCCTGTACTCCACCGGGAGCCAGTGCAGCTGGTATAGTACCGGGTGAATGTGATCTCGCAGCAAAGACCCCATAAAGAGTCTCACCGCGGCATTCTGCACCCGCTGGAGTTTCTGGGTCAGTCTCAAGGGCAGCCCCACGTAGAGCGAGTTACAATAATCCAGTCTGGAGGTGACCGTCGCGTGGATCACAGTGGCTAGGTCAGGGCGAGAGAGATAAGGAGCCAACTGCTTAGCTTGGCGGAGATGAAAAAATGCCGCCTTTGTTATAGCTGTAATCTACGCCTCCATAGAGAGGGAGGTATTGAAGATTACACCCAAACTCTTAACGGACGGTGCTGGCACTAATTGCACCCCCGCAAGAGATGGGAGTTGCCCCCTCAATCCCATATCGTCCCGTCCCAGCCAGAGGACCTCTGTCTTCGAAGGATTTAACTTCAACTGGCTCCCACGTAACCATCCAGCCACAGCTTCCAGACATCTGGTCAGTGTGTCTGGGGCCGAGTCAGGATGGCCATCCATCAACAGTTAGAGTTGGGTGTCATCGGCATACTGATGGCAACCCAGCCCAAAATTTCGGACAAGCTGGGCGAGGGGGTGCATAAAGATGTTAAAAAGCATCGGGGAGAGTATAGCACCCTGAAGCACTCCACACACCAAGGAGTGGCACGATGACAATTCCCCCCCAAGCGCCACCCTCTGTCCCCGACCAGAGAGAAACGAGCGCAGCCATTGAAGGACTGTGCCCTGGATCCCCACGTCAGCAAGGCGGTGGTCCAGGAGTTCGTGATCGACCATGTCGAAGGCTGCTGACAGGTCTAGAAGAATCAGCAGCCCCGACCCGCCTCGATCCAGCTGCCTGCAGGGTGACCAGAGCCGTCACGGTCCCATGACCAGCGCGGAAGCCGGACTGGAATGGATCCAAAGCCAGGAAAGGGGGTTTGTCTGATTTGAGCCAGGATGAACTCAAACCAGGACAAACGGTTATGTGCTAGTGGTAATCTGGTCCCAACAGTTGAGACCAGGGTTTCCTAAACTTGGGTCTCCAGCTGGTTTGGACTACAATTCCCATCATCCCTGACCACTGGTCCTTCTAGCTAGGGATGATGGGAGTCATAGTCTAAAAACAGCTGGAGATTCAAGTTTGGGAAACCCTAGTCTAGGCACAGCATTATGCCACAGCTGGAGTTTCTGGACCAGCCCAACGGCGACAAAACACAACCTCACTGCAATGATTGAGTCTTGAGGTTAGTAATAAGGCAGCTAGTATGTTCCTAATTCTGGTATACTAAGCTCTTGCCACATAGTTGAGTCTTCAAAATAGAGAGTGGAAGTGCTACCTATGTATGCCCAGCAAGGCCTAATGTGGCTTAAGGATGTCTTTAGGTCAGACCATGCTGCAAATGTGGAGAGGTCAAGTGGTCATTGATGCCTGACACCTTGACAGGCTATAAGCCTCTGTGTTTATTTCACGCACACACCCCTGCATTATTACATTCATATCCCATATTTTCTCCAAGTGATTTCCAGGAAGCATGCAAGGGTTCTCCCCCTCTCCATTATACCTTCACAACAACCCTGTGAGGTAAGTTAGGTTGAGAGTGAGTGACAGAGCTCAAAGTCTCCCAGTAAGTTTCATGTATGAGTGGGGTATTGAACCCTGGTCTCCTAGGTACTCATCCAGCACTCTAACTGTCACAAAACACTGTCTCTTGCATGGTGGTGTGTAGCAGCTTAACAGAATGCTGTGGAATATCTTCAGTCTCTGGCAATTAAAAGTTCCATTTCTAATGGTCCTTTACAAGATCCACAATCTGTTTCACATGCTGTGAAATTCATCAGGATTCGTGGCTGGTGTGTTTGCACAACTTGTACCCTTAGGTCTCAAACCTGTATTTTAATCAGGTATCTTAATCCAAGGGGGAAAGCCAAAGCTCAGTGGTAGGACCTCTTCTCTGTATGCAGAAGGTCCCAGGTTCAGTCCCCAAAATTTTCAGGTAGAGCTGGAAAAAGTTCCTACCTGAAAGCCTGGATGGTCACACACCTCTGACCTTTGGCTTTTTCACTACCAGCCAGGTCAGGGAGAGACCTACCATTTGCTCTTTTTTCACAAAGCCACTTCCTTTGCTACTCTAACAACTCATACTTAGGGACCCTATCTCTACTCCCCACCTACCCCCACCCCCCAAAACCCCCTCACGATACATTTTCTGAATCTTTTGCTATTTTTACCCGGTTGTGAATGACATATTGTGGCAATGTCTTTCTTGAGATAACCTCCTAATAATGCCTTTGAGAAGCTATCATACTGCAAATTGTGCTTTATTGAAATCAGAGACGTGTGTCGAAATCTTCAGCTGACAGATAGAACTCATTTAAGGTTTCAGAAATGTTTGCTGCCTTCTTGGGAAGAGTTTTCTTCACTGCCCACACATTTCTATTTTTAAACCCGTCTTACTCTATTCTGCAGAGCAATTTGCTTTAAACTGCAGCTGTACATTGACAAACCACCTACAAAGAATACTTCAAAGCTTCTCCCTTGCTGACACTGGAAGGTCCTTTGACACCACTGTTACACTTCTCACTCATGCATTTATTTCTAGACTGAATGGAATGGCAGGAGGCTGTTTCACATGCTACACAGCAACAAGCACCAAACTGCTGCCCCTGCTGCAATGCAGCAGCCAGTCCTGCCACACATAACTATTATCCCTGCTCTTCCATCCCCGCCACCCACCTGCTTCCTCACCCAGCCCCCTGCTTCCTGCCATACACACTTGGAACTAGGGAGGAGGAATAAATTTAATTCTGTTTGCATTTTAATGAGAAATTACCCAATTTGCACTTCTCCAAGCAATACATGAACCAAAACACAGCTATCCTTCAAAATTTGCAGTTACCTGAACTATGCAATGCAATCCTTCAAACAATGTGCACAAAAATGCATACATTCAAGAAAACAGTATACCCAAATGCATTATATCAAGGTGTGTGTACAAAAAAATGTCTATACATTCATCTTTAGTAAAGATAACTGTCTGGAGCATGATGTTCTGCACTTACGTTCTGCAAACATTTTACAACAATGATTTTCCAAGCTTCTAAAATGCATAAGGAACCACCACAAGATCACGGGGAGCCTTCTCCCTGAAGAGGGCTATGCTACAGATACTGTTCCCACCCCCCACAGCTTTGTTGTTTTATCAATAGCTATTTGTAAGAGCATAAAAACACAGAGAGCTTCTGGATCAGGCCAAAGGTCCATCTCTTCCAACACCCAGCTCCAACAGTGGTCATCCAGATGCTTCTTCTGTGAAGCCTGCAAGCAGGACTTGTGTGCAACAGCAACTCTCCCCACTGTTGCATCAACAGAAGAATCAAGGGAAGTAATAGCACTGCTCTATTTTGCCTTGGTCAGACCACACCTAGAGTAGTGTTTCCAGTTCTGGGCACCACAATTTAATAAGGATATTGACAAGCAGAAATGTGTGCACCAAGATGATCAAGGGTCTGGAAACCAAGCTTTATGAGGAACAGTTGAGGGACTTGGGTGTGTTTAAAAGGAGACTGAGAGGGAGATATGAATAGCCATCTTCAAATATCTAAATGCCTGTGACATAGGGGGTGCAGCATGCTTATTTTCTCCTGCTCCAGAGGCCAGGACCCAAACCAATGGATTCATGTTACAGAAAAGGAGATTCCAACGAAACATCAGGAAGAACTTTCTGACAGTGAGAGTGGTTTGACAGTGGACCACACTCCCTAGGAGGGTGGCAGACTCTCCTTCCTTGGAGGTTTTTAAGCAGAGGTTGGATGGCCATTTGTCATGGATGCTTTAGTTGAGATTCCTGCACTGCAGGGGGTTGGACTAGATGATCCTCAGGGTCCCTTCCAACTCTACAATTCTGGTACACAGAGACATGCTGCCTCTGACACTGGAGAGGGAACATAACTGTCATGGCTAGTAGCCAATTAATAGCCCTATCCATATTTTTGAGTTTTTAAACATAGGGTATGAGAAGCAACTGTAACATTAGTCTTTCAGAATGAAGCTTTCTTTCTGAAAGAGGAAGGAGGATCACTCTCTTTAAATGCACTTTCTTTCTTTTTTGTCTATTTGCATTTCTGTAAAGCAACAAACACCAGTTAATCAGTAAGCCATGTTAAAGTTGAGAGGAATTGAGAAAGCCAGTGGAGGTCAATAAACTGAATTATGTTGTGATCACTTACCGAATATCATCAACTCAATTCTAAAATGGGTAATTTGTGGCTGTAATAGTAGGAAACAGAAACATTTCCTATGATGTATTAAAAGTGCCATCTAGTGGAGAAAAGTCATTTTCAAGCATCCATTTGTCAGTCTGAATTGTACTGCTGCTAAATTTTCTATATCTTCCAAGTCCAATACTGTTTGGCATGCAAGTGTACAGAATCCCAACCCTCAACTGCATGTTCAGCCTCCCACTGCAGTTTGCATAAAGATCTGAGGACTTGGCAGTTAATAATGAATGCTGCAGGAGCATTAGAAGATATTGAAGGTAGTTGTTGAACCGAGTACCTCAGAATCCCCCCTAAAACCCAGCCAGTCATGGAATGAGGCCCAAAGTGGGGAGTTGTTGTGGCATAATTCTTCCCCCCCCCCCTTATTTGCAACCTTCATGCTTAGCAGAGCAGTTTTGAAAGCTGCAATGTGACCCCTCCCCTTTGCTGAGAGAAAAGTGTTGTAGGACTGGATATCATCTCTTTCTGAGATTTTCACAAACAGCTGACACATAGGCAAGGGGGCCCAGGACCATCTCTGGGAAGCCAGGTTCTCAGAATCATGATCCAGGTACAGTGACCAGCTGTCCATATGTGGCCAGGCCATGAGCCCATTGAGGCTGTGAGGAAGACCTCATGGAATGTGGTCTGAAGGCACATGAAGCTACCACCTTGGTGAAACTAAGTAGATCTGGGTCTGGTCAGTTTCTAAATGGTGACTGCTTGGGAACCACCCACCCAACACCACCGCTTTAGGTTCCATGGCAGAAGGAAGGCAGGTAAATAAAAGTAAGAAAATAATAAATCTCTTTCAGCTCCTTGGAACTCTTGATATGGATGCTGCCAGCTGTCAGAACCTCAGCTGCCCCCAAAATGGAAAACCTTGCAGGATTTTCTACTTTTGCTTTGGTATCAAAATGTGTAGAGTTTGGCATTAGCTGAGAAAATAACCCATAAATGCTGTATGGTAGCATATTATCTTATATGCAAAAAACACAGTGCTCCCTCAGTACAATGTGAAATTTTATTTTCCTAATGGTTTTAAGTACCTTAACAACCTAATGTTAAGTCTCTCTAAGATATACTGGGCTGCTGTTTTGTACTTCTGTTACTTTTATCACATTATTTTCTTTGATTTACTTCAATGACATCTTTTAATAAGTAAGTAAGTCTCGACGGTAACAAAAGGCAGTTTTAGGGAGTGGTGTGGGGGCAGGATCACATATTGCAGGGCCAATGAAAAGCTGACCTTGTATTGTCAGGACAGTCTCAGAAGCAAAAGCCCAGGGCCCCGTGAGGCAGAGTGAGCAGGGCAGACCTCAAACACAGTAGGGCCAGCTTGGCAGTAAGTAAGAAAGAAGAGCCCTTCTGGATCAGACCAGAGGCCTGTGGAGTCCAGCATCCTGATCTCACAAGATAAAAGCACAAATAAATAGTTGAAACCACTAGGTGTCTCCCTTGCTGTGTTTGGTTTGTGGTTTTTTTTTGGTTTTTTTAAGCATTTAAGCAAACCTGTATGTTTTATGCAAGAACCTTCTGCCTTTGGTCACAGGACAGTGCTTGGGTTGTGTGTATGGTGAAATGGACAATAATAATAAAAAGTTGGAGGTGATGCAAAATACCTTTCTCTGCTGGTGAGCTGATGTCAGTCAGAGTAGATCAGGGGTCGGCAAACTAAGGCCTGTCAGCCGGATCAGGCCCAATTGCCTTCAGGATCTGGCCCACGGAGTGTCCATGGATCGGCGTGGGGATTATGTTCATTTGGGCTATGCCTCTTTTTCCTATGCCATTCCATTTTCCCTCTCTCTCACACACACAACGTGCGGCGCCTCCTCCCTCCCTCCTCCTGGCTTTTCCCTGCCCTGCCTAGAGGAGGAAGGGGGCTGGACTGAGTGCCATTTTAAGTAGCCCCTCTCTGGAGCCAGCCCTTTCACGCCGCTCATCTTCCCTCTGCAGCAGCCACCACCCTGGTGCTCCTGTAGGCCAGTGAGTGGAGTGGATGAGCTCGCTCTGTCTACCCACGAGAAGCAGCAGCGGCAGTGGTGGTGGTAGCCCCAGGGAAGGTAAGTGCAGCGGCTGGGTCTGGGGGTGGGGAGGAGGACTACTTGCCCCCCCTCGCCTCTTCTTACAGCTCCCCGCCCACCCACCCCGGTGCCGTTTCTCTGGCCCGCAACAAAGTCTGAGGGACAGTGGACCAGCCCGCAGCTAAAAAAAATTGCCAACCACTAGAGTAGATGATACCGGGCTATATTTTGATGGCATATGTAAGTCGGCCTTAAGTGGTGCTGCCAACGTTTCTGCCCATTAAGTTTGTCCTGATTATTAGGGAAGAAACTAGTGTGCAAAAGGGGAGGCAGGGGCAGGTGTCATGCAGACTAGTGTGCATATTTAGAGCACCCTTTCCCAACACAGTGCTCTCCAGATGTTTTGGAATGCAGTTCCCATCAGCCCCAGCAGATGTTTTGGACTAAAACATAAATACAGTATACTTAAAGCATGGAATTCACCTCCACAACTTAGATGGCTTTAAAAGAAGGTTTGACAAATCCATGAAGGATATAAATTACTACTACAGTGGTACCTCAGGTTACATACGCTTCAGGTTACATAAGCTCCAGGTTACAGACTCCGCTAACCCAGAAATAGTGCTTCAAGTTAAGAACTTTGCTTCAGGATGAGAACAGAAATCGTGCTCTGGCAGTTAAGAACAGTTTCAGTTCTTCAGGTTAAGAACAGTTTCAGGTTAAATACAGACCTCCGGAACGAATTAAGTACTTAACCCAAGGTACCACTGTAGTCACAATGGCTATGCTGGATGCCATGTGGCCCTGCATACCAGTTACTGGGAATCACAAACGGCAAGAGTGCTGTAACATTCAGGTCCTGCTTGGATGCTTCCCATAAGTATCTGGTTGGCCACTGTGAGAGCAAGATGTTGAAGTAGGTGGGGTTTCAGCCTGATCCAATAGGCTCTTCTTATGCTCTTATATTAATTCCCATGTGGTTGATGGGAGTTGTGGTCCAAATGTTGTAGTGGCACTAGACTGAAGGCTGATTTAAGCCATCTAAAAGGACCACAGCTAGGTGTTACAAGAGGAATGGAAACAGCAGAATATCAGAAAGGGAGAGAAGATTAAAGGTGGCTCCAAATTCTGAAAAAGCCAGAGACTTCTTTTCTAATGCAGATGCTCCAACATAAAACAGATTTGAAATTGCAGGTGCTACAGCAGTATCTGTGCGGACCTACTGGGGACAAAGGACAAACAAAAGAAAAAAGGAGAATGAAACTAATTGATATGACCAGTGCTGGATTTACGTATAAGCTAAACAAGCTATAGCTTAGGGCCCCACTCTCTTGGAGGCCCCTAAAAAATTAAAGGGGGGAGACCGGATGTACATTTCCAAAATATAAGATAAAAATGAATAAAATAAAACCTACACACAGTTAGAGCTTAATAATTATTTCACTATTAATATACTTCTTAATTGTATTTCGGTTCAACAATTACTTTGATTGAAATAAATATTTTGTTATGTTCAAATGGCTTTAGGTACCTATTAGGTCCATAAATTACCATATAGCATATATTCAACACAAAAAGCAGTGACAATTTGTTGTTGACAAAGGACAGCTGCACATATAAAGCGCCCCATTACCTTCAGTAGCTTAGGGCCTCATCAAACCTAAATCCGGCCCTGGATATGACCACTTGAACTGGGGTGTTACCAGATGGGCTCAGAACAATGTAATGGTCTTGTCTGCTAGTCTCTCTCCAGCAGTGGCTTCCACCAGCTAGTACAAGGGGAGAGTAAAACCTGTATAGGCTCAGTAAACATCTCCAGGGGTTGATCCTTCTTCTCATCCGCAGGCAATTAAAACTATTTAGAGCCGCTCAGTGGGGAAATGCACTGTGAGAGGGCAATTGCTTTAACCAGAGAGGAAATTGGGGGTGGGGGGTGAGAAAAGTCTAGATGTCTTAATTGATTTTACACACCACAAAATTTAAAGCTGTTCCAATCCGGTATCTCTTTGAAGAGATGATTTCTGCTTTTCTGAACCGAATTACGATCACTGTATTCAGTCTTTTCCTATCGGGGCACTCCAGCTGTTTTTGGACTACAGCTCCCATCAGCCCCAGCCAGCATTGTGGTCCAAAAGCAGCTGGAAGACACCAAATTGGAGACGGCTTCTCTATTTGATGTATAGTAATTGCTTAAAGATTCTGCCTCTATGGAGCCATCTGTAGGGCTGCTCTGCTCTAAGCTTCCGAAAGGAAAGAGCAGGATATAAATGTAATAAAATTAATCCTGTGCCCCATGCTAAGCATTTAATTATTTAAAATAGTTCTCATCTCTCACCATATAAAGGCAGCTAGATTCTGGAAAATGTTTGAGTTAGTTAGTTTGGACTCTTGGTACTCAAGGGTCTGGCAGACAGCTTTCTTAGGAAAAAATTCTCATAAACTGGAAGTCTCTAAGAGGTCTAGTAAAAAACAAAAACAAAACAGCCCCCTCCCTTTTGCATTATGGTTTAATTTATGTCATTTACAAATAAGGAGGCATATGGACGGATTATCCCTCCAGCTAATGCTGTAGTATGGGTTACATGAAAATACTATCAATAAGATTCAACACACCCATGCTATTTTCTTTTGTTTTATGATATTTTATTTTTAATCATATCTCTGTTCTTATGGTGTATACATATGAAAGCAAGGGAAATAAGAATAACACATTATTATTTTTACCTTGAGGATCATCTAGTCCATCCCCCTGTAATTCAGGAATCTCAACCAGATCATACATGACAGAAGGCCACCCAACCTCTGCTTAAAAACCTCCAAGGTAAAAGAGTCCACCAACTCTTGTGGGATCTGTTCCACTGTCAAACAACTCTTACAGTCAGAATATTCTTCCTGAAGTTTAGTCAGAATCTTCTTTCTTGTAACTTGAAGCTGTTGGTTCTAATCCTACTCTCCAGAGCAGAAGAAAACAAATTGCTCCATCCTCCATGTGACAGCCCTATAGATATTTGAAAGCATCTGTTGATGCTTGCTTTGCTGCTGCATCACACTGTTCACTCATGTCAAGCTTGTGATCAACTAAGACCCTTAGATCTGCCATCTCTCCCAGAGTGTTGCTTGAGGTGACTATTTCAGAAAGGCTCGTGGTAGTGCTGGCCCTGGAAACTCCTATGGGTTTCAGGATCATCTGAATGAAGACTTAGCTATTTGTCCAGGTAAACAAAATGTAAGAAGAGCTCAACTAGGCCAAGTCAAAGGAGCATCTAGTCCAACATCCTGTTCTCAAAGTAGCCAGTCAGATACCTTTTCTGGAAATCCTACAAGCAGGACTTGAGCACAATAGTACAGTGGTACCTCAGGTTAAGTACTTAATTCATTCCAGAGGTCTGTTCTTAACCTGAAACTGTTCTTAACCTGAAGCACCACTTTAGCTAATGGGGCCTCCTGCTGCTGCCACGCTGCCGGAGCACGATTTCTGTACTCATCCTGAAGCAAAGTTCTTAACTTGAAGCACTATTTCTGGGTTAGCGGAGTCTGTAACCTGAAGCGTATGTAACCTAAAGTAAATGTAACCTGATGTACCACTGTACACTCCCCACTTGTGACTCCCAGCAACAGATTGCCTCGGACAGTAGAAGTAGAATATAACCATAATGGCTAGTAGTCATTAACAGCCTCTCTCCATGAACTTGCCAGATTGTCTTTTTGACTTGTTCAAATTAGTGGTCATCATTACATCTTGTGGTAGCAAATTCCATAGTTTAACTATGCACTGTGTGAAGAATATATACATAACAATTTCCTCACACCATGCCAATGTCTTCCACTGGTAGGGACAGGAAAGCGTTCAGCATAATATTATAAGGACACCAGTCTGAAAGAGCACAGGATGTTTTTACAACCTTTGCAGATGTATCATGAAGATTCTCCCGACCAGTGGCGTAGCGTGGGGGGTGCAGGGGGGCCGGCCGCACCGGGCGCAACATCTGGGGGGGGGGCGCTCGCACTCGCAGCTCTCTGCCCCTACCTGGCTCACTCACTCTCTCTCACTGCAGTGCTGGCTGTGCGAATCCGATCTGAGCCGCTGGGTCGCCGCCCCCTGTGGAGGGGGTGGGTGCCAGGCGTGCGGTGCGGAGAGAGAGCGAGGGAATATCTGGGGGAGGGACAGTGCAGTGGCTGCCCAGCGCAGCGCTGAGCGCGGGAGAGAACCACACCAGACCAGACCAGGCAGCAGCAAGAAGAAGCTGGCAGCGGCAGCAGGTTTGGGGTTAGGGGGCGCAAATTACTTGCCTTGCCCCGGGTTAGGGGGCGCAAATTACTTGCCTTGCCCCGGGTGCTGACAACCCACGCTACGCCGCTGCTCCCGACAAGACTCCAGAATCAATGAATTAAACACTACAGAAGCAAATTTGGCAGCTGTGTAAATCTGTTCGAAAGTCATTCTAGAATGCACCTTGAGGAAACAATCACAAGTCATTCATCCTGTGCTGGAATCCTGTTTGGAAAAGAACATCCTTCTCTAAACATAGTTACATTCCCAAAAGATCCTGCTTACTTCACATTTTCTAATTGTGGGAATAGGTGTTAAATTGGAAGTGTCTAAGGGCACACACACATTGAGTCAATGGAACAATTCACTACACGTTGAATGTGTTCAACAGAGATTTGCTCTAATGTGTCAGCTCATTCATAAAGGTGCAATTAAATATCACATCATTAAGGGACTGTATTTCCCCTCTAATTATCCTGATTATATTTTGCTGGCTCATAAAAAAACAGCACCAATACAATTCACACTTAAAAATCAACATATTTCTTTCTTGGTTGGTAGAAATCATCCTCCTGATTATTTTCAGCTATAACTTTTAACACGTTTAAACATGGAACTTTCTTGCATTTTTTTAAAAAATGGCATTTTTATGAGATATTCTCATAATATCTAAGAAAAGCACTTTATAGAAAGCAACTCATTCTAAGTTGCTTCAATCTGTTAAAAGAGAGTTTGAAAGAGATGCCTCAAGAGTATTTCAGCTAGAATGTTTCTAAGCTAAGTTCAGCCTTCCAGATGCTTTGGACTACAACTCCCATCAGCCCCAGTCTCCACGCCAAAACATCTGGAGGGAACCAGCCAATTATAAATACACTGAAGCCCAGTTAACTACGTCATGTGATGCAAAAGTGTTTAACTTTAATTGGAACAGGGAAAAGTAAATTGCCACTGACAATTTGGCATTTCCACCATGTTTCAACTCATTTGCACCAAGCTGACCTCACCACTACCTCACCCCTCTGCCTCACAGTAGGTCACACTGATGCCATTGATAGGGGGTTAAGTAAGTGCCACCACCCCACAAACCGCCACCATTCCAGTGGTAAATTTGGGTGGAGTACCGGGTGATAATAATCATTTTGAGTCATTGATTAGGTAATGTATCACCTAGTGGTTAGAGGGAATGACACACCAGTGGCGTAGCGTGGGTTGTCAGCACCCGGGGCAAGGCAAGTAATTTGCGCCCCCTAACCCGTGGATTTGTGCCCCCCTAACCCTAACCCCCAGGTGTTGCGCCCGGTGCGGCCGGGGCCCCCTGCACCCCCCACGCTACGCCGCTGTGACACACTCCTCTGACATAGCAAAGAAGATTACCATTTTCAGAAGAAAATGATATATACATACATACAGTGCTTTTTTCTATTTAAAATGTTTAGGGGTACTCTCATTTTCCTACTCATATTGAAATACTGCCCCTCAATGAGGCAAAACGTAGATTCACAAAATGTTTAGGGGCAGTGATTTTTTTCTTTAAGAAATGTTTAGGGGTACTCTCATTTTGACTCAAGAAAATCCCCATTTTATAGTTCAAATCTAGAAAAATAAATACAGTAAATGGACAAAAGTTCAAAGATTCACAAAATGTGTACTCCCAGAAAAAGCACTACATACATAAATACCTACATACATCATTTTATTTGTATGCCGCCTTTCCACAATATAAACAATGTTCAAGGTGGCTTTCAAAGTGAAAAAAGTTATACAATTCAAAACACAGCAAAAGTTGTCATAAACAGTAAATAAAACATCAAAAAGTGCACAATCAAATGGAACAATTTTCCACATACATCATAATAAAGATTCAAAATAAAGATACAAAAATTTAATATCAATAACAGCAACAACCCTCAGCTCAACAAAAGCCCCTAAGCAATATCCCAGCCCAAGAGTTGTCCAAAAAAATGAACTTGCTTATCAGATGGCCTTATTCAAATCTCCAGTATATTTCAGTGGAAGCTTTCCTACCGTGTAGTCTAAGCATTGTATTGTGGCATACATAACCTTTCACAGAAAAGAATCCACTTTGTCTGATGCCAGAGGTTGTACAGTCGACAACAGGTTGTGCCAAAATAAAGCAGTTGATTTTAAGATGCTACAAGACTCTCCTTGACTCTTTTTGCTGCAACTGACAAAACAAATTCTAGAGGGACAGATGTGTTAGTCTGACACAGCAAGTGCATACATAACTCATTTGTGATGGAATAAGATACTTGTTGTTCTTATTTATTTTATTTTTGCATAAATAAATAAGTGTGTGGAATCTGTGCCCTCTCTGTCTGGGGATTTGGGAAACCAGTAGGTCAGGACATGGAGCATCTGTGAGAAAGGAAGCACCCAAATTGGCAGCAAGGTGGGGTTGTTGGGATGGCTAACCCTTCATTTGAATGCAAATGTTGCTTGAGAGCAGCCAGTTATGTGTGACATCAGATAGAACCTTAGTAAACTGTTGGCCCAGCACCTGGTAATACTATTGTTAATCATGTGTAGTAAAGAGACCTCAGGGCTAGCATGAGTCATTCATAGAGCCAGTTGGGGCTAGAAAAAGAGAGTGAGAGAAAGAGGAGGGGGTGTGACATCAAAGGAGTAGAAGCAGGATGCCTTGGCAGGACAAAGCTAGGGTATGAGCATCATGTATGTGAGTTATCTTTTGGAAAAAGAAGGCAGCATGTATCCAGGATCCGTAAGGTGCAACAGCAGCAGCAGCAGCAACAACAACAACAACAACCTGCCGGCACAAAACTTTGCCTCCACAACACCCTACGCAGATTACATGGGATACCATCCAATGCAAAATATAGACCACCGTGGACAACCTTCAGGGGCTTGGGGAGCACATTATGGCCTGCAAAGGGAAGACTGGAATGCTTATGGCCCAGCACCTTCCAACACTGTGACCGCTACGCAAATGAATGGATCATCTCCCGGGCAGGTTTCCTATAGTTCTGCTGATTACAACTCCTTGAATCCCGCTGGATCGGGGGCTTTACCTTCTGTAAATACAATCAATACAGAGCAAATCTCTCCCCACAGTCAAAGACACAGCTCTTACGAATGGATGAGGAAAACAGTCCAATCCACTTCAACAGGTATGTTGGCGAGGACTAACCTATACACGGAAATCTCTAGCATTATTCTGTGCCATCTCACCCACACACCTCTGCAAGGGAATACAAAACTCTTGCTCAAGATGAAAAAGATTGCTTCCCTAGACGTTGTCTATGCTTTTGTACAAATTTGATTTATTGTCCTTCTGACATCCATGAAAGATCAAATATAATGAAATAATCACCACATGCAATGTGCAGAAACGGGTTTTAGGGAGCGGGATAAGAGAATTTTTAATTGAAAGTGAACTGGGGTAATATCCATCTAAGTCATACTTAAAGAGATTCACTGAAATAAATGGACTTAAAGTGAATGATTTCAATGGGGGCACTCTGAGCATGACTTACGTTAATTGATTTCAATGGGTCTACTTTGAGTATGGTTTAGTTTGTTATTACCCAAAGCCTTTTAAATGAGATAATCCGGCAAATATTTTTTAAAAAATATTCAACATAACCTTATGCCTGTTTATAGGAATTAAGTCTTACTCCCATATAGGACAACAGACTGAAACACGCTGTTTTGGTAGCACTGTAATTGAATATATGGCTCATTTAAAAGTAAGCTTCTCACATTTTCTACACACTTGTATGACTGAAAAACTAAAATGGTCTTGAAGAGGAAAGGTATATTCACATAAAGCTTCACATCTTCTGAGTTCTACATGAGAGGGAGGTCTGCAGCATCACACCATGGTTATATGTTCAATTTATAGGGTTTCATGCATTAACACTTCAAATGGAAACAGTAGATGAAAGGTCATCCTTCACTTTAAAATGCTAGGCATGCTCAGAGGCTGCAGGGATCTAACACACACAACCAGCTTGATCTTTTCATAGGAGTTTCAATAGTAAGCTGGTGAAATAAAAATTGTATAAAATATATCTCGGAGCTCCAGGAAAATATTTGTTAGATAATGGACTAGAATAAAGGTGTTGGCGGGGTGTGTGTGTGAGGAGGCAACTGCCAGATTACTAAACACTCAGTAATTATACTACTATGGACAATGAAGAACAAAATTCTGGTTTTAAAGTGCTGCATTAAAAAGAGAATCCACACAGCTACTGTGTGGTTTGACCGCGGCTATTAAGAGACCGTGGAAGTTAATTGCTGCAATACCTGGTGCTCCATAACATAATGCATAATGCCAGGATCCCAAAATGATCCAGGCACACTTTTGCAGGCAATCCTTCAAAGAACAATAGTGCTATTAAGGGGGGGGGGTGTTAAGTACTGCAAAACTTAAATGTATTTAGCTTTCAATTGAATCCTTTGGTTATGAAAACAGTAGCATAAACATATTACTCCTTGCTGATTATGTAAAGTACAGGAAACTCTGATCAGTGATTTGAACATCTAAGAGCTCAACTGTGATATTATGGCTTTCTGTTAATCAAGCCTCATGGAATGCTGGGGCACGTAAATCTCAAGGGGTTAATCAATGGTTTAAATTATTTCTTCCAAGTGAAGGATTGTGGTAAAGTATCTCTCTAAAAACAGGCTACTGGAAAGGTCTCTATTGAAATAACTTTCAAATAACTTTCTACATTGCTTTTGAGGCCTCTTCTTATTATATCCCACCTTCCGTCAAAGGAACTCATGGGTTCCCTTCTCATTCTATCCTCACAAAAACCTTGTGAAGGAGGCCAGGCTGAGAGGCAATAACCAGCTGAGTGAGGATTTGAACCCTTATCTCCCCGAACACTCTAACCGCCACACCGACTTTTAAAAATGCTGCTATGTAAGTACCTAGAGTTGCTGTTCTTAGGTTTCAGCACAGTCCCCCTCTCTGGAAGTTCAGTCTCTGAGACTCAAATCCTACACATGCTGAAGGTTGCAATCTTAACTCCATTTACCTAGGAAGACCTCTGAATTAATATGATTTGCTTATGAGTAGACATGATTAGGATTGCACTGTTAGCCACATTTGAAACAGGGTGGAATTTTACTTACAAGCAAACATGCACAGAATATTGCTGCATGGCTCCTTGTCAGTGCCCAGCCTACACATACAATAGAACAATTAGATCTGTCTGATATATCTAACCAGACACAACAAAGAAAGTTACAGATAGGTAGCCGTGTTGGTCTGCAAAGAAAGAAAGAAACAACAAAGAAAGTAAGTCTTCATACAGCACACGGCTAAACTGTGGAATTTGCTCCAATAATGTGATGGCCACCAGATCAATAACTATGTTCTACTTCCAGTGTCAGAGACAGTATGTCCCAATACCAGGTGCTGGGATTCACATGTGGTGAGAGTTGCTGTTGCTTGCTGGCTTCCCATAGGCATCTGATTGGCCACTGTGAGAACAGGATGCTGAATGAGGCAGGCCTTTGGCCTAATGCAGTTTTCTTCTTATATTTTGATGTTAACAAAAATAACAAATTCCAGAGGGGTAGCTGTTTTAGTCTGTGGCAACAAAAATAACAAGGAGTCTCGTGGCGCCTTCAAGATAAATAAACACTTCCTGTCTCACAATGCAAAACCAGATTGGTAGACAATTCTAACTAAAATTAAACACACCATGCTAGAGCCCTTTAGAACCTAACAAATTAATAATATAAGAACTGTCCTGTAAACAGGAACCGATTGAGCTGCCTGGTCCAACATTCTGTCTTCTGCAGTAGCCAACAAGATGTCATGAACATTTCATGAACAGTGCACAACAAAGCAGTGCTTGTTTGCTTCCAGAAATTGGGACAGCTGATAGAACCTGCCCTAAGGTTATTTGGCAGCAAAGTCCTTATTCAAATGCCCTTTTTGGATGCTATACTCTCTACCATCAGGAGTATCAGCAGCTCTTCTTTGTACAGAATCCAAGTGGCCAACAATTAAGGCAAGAACACTCAGTTAAAGCATATTTTAAAAATTGTTACTATTGAGCATTTTTCCTCCACTGTGCTATACGGAATTAGGTGATAACTAACTCTGGAAAGCAGCTTGTCAATTTTTTTAGATTATTATTATTTTCCAGAGCTGAGCTCTGCTTTGACCTTGAGAAAGAGATTGGATCTTCTGGAAAGAATCCAAATGGAACCTACAACCAATTAGAAACACAATTCCCCCCCCCCCTTGGTATATACTCTTGAGAACAGAACCTTTTAGAGCTAGTTATCTGACCCAATTCTCACCAGTTTCCTTATAAAATGTCTTTACTGAGCTAAGTTTCTAAGTGCTGCCCGCTGCAGTCTTAGATAGCCACTACAACAAGGTAGACACATGCAGACAGACTTTGTGTTTGTGGTCAACATCAAGTCATCTGTTAGCCTGTTAGCAGTCAGAGCTTTCAGATTTATTTGTCAAATATGACAAAACCAATATGATGCATGCCTTGTAAATTTTTGACTTTCTGTCAAGCATATACTGCTACAAAGACTTGGTAGTTAACATAGCAGATGGCCAAACTTCTCCTATTTGGTTCAATTGCTTTATATAGTGTATTTAGCACCAACAGTGGCAGATGCTCCCCTGTGAAAAGAGAAGTATTGGGTCAGAGGTTGTCAAACTGCTTTCAAGGGTATTGTGGGCTTTCAAGAAGTTTATCAGGGGTTCCTTGATGAGTGTTAACACTGGCTAGCTTTCTCTGCAAGACAGTTTGACCAGAAGCTGAGCACTTCTTTTGGAGTATGTTTGCCCAGAGAGAACAGACCTGCCTTTAAATAATAAATATCCCCTTCAAATGCAGAGAGCCTATTGTTTTGGTTTGTACCAGTTGGACCTCCACCCTTTTGCCATCACATTTCATTACTGGTGCCACCTTCTCATGCCACAATGGAGAAGGCACTGTGGAGTTCAGGTCCTGCTTGCAGGCTTCCCATGGGTATCTAGTTGGCCACTGTAAGAACAGGATGCTGGACTAGATGGGCCATTGGCCTGATCCAGCAGGACACTTCCTACACTCTCGTGCTCACTTCACTCCAGATCTTCCTCTGCTGCTGCTGTATGAGGTTTATGGGTTTTTTCAAGGTACGTACAGCCTCATGGTGAGGAGAAACTTGGTCCGTGCCATGTGCTGTGTCTGTGTCTTTTCCCTGGGATCTGCTTTGTTTTCTACCAGAATCTTAAAGTTCACCAAACAGAGTCAGGTGCAAAATAGTGCATAAAGAGGCCCAGTTTAGGTGTAACAATCACAGTCCAAAAAACCAGGGTTCCATGGATATTAGGTCAAGAGCTAGCATTGTGTATATATGTGTGTGTGCTTCCTATTGCCCTTCCCTCCCTCCTTTGTTTTCTTGCAGGCCTTACTGCAATATTTCCAGGGATTGTTAATCCATTATCGGTTTCAGGAAATCCAATTTTTAAGAGAAGGGACTTCTCTTGTTACTACTGCTAAACAATAAACAATAAAGGGATTTTGTTTGTTTGTTTACAATCAAGTAGTACTGTGTATAAATTGTGTTAAATAATTTAAAAAAGACTGTAAATCACTGAAAGGTCTGTTAGTAGATACCAAACCTCCTCTCTGCATACAAACACAACCCCACTCAAGAATTTTCTGCAATAGGCGGAAAGGTAAATGTAGAGTGAGTTTCCTGAAAGTGGAAAGTTTAAAAGCACATTTATACCACTTTAGCACTCATTGCTTTCCCCAAAGAATCCTGGGAGCTGCAGTTTACCACTCATAGAGCTATAATTCCCAAAACGCTCTTAGCAAATTATAGGGGGTGATGTGATTGGTGTAAATAGATGACTACTGACTTTTTATAATAAATTTCTATTAGTTTTCAATTACAGTACAGTCCAATAATAGCCTCATTATAACAATACCAATTTATAATACAATTATTAATAACAATCATTCAAATACCGAATTATACAATTTAAAGTGGGGCCCCTCATAACAATCTACCCCCAAACGTTTTTCAGATTGGCCCATCTAGATTAGTATTTCCTCTACAGTGACTGATAGCAACCCTCAAGGGTTTCAGAGAGGAGTATTTCCCAGTCCTACCTGGAATTGAACCTGGAACACTTGGCATGCAAAGCAGATGCTCTGAGACTTGGCTGTAAGTCTCTGTTTATTTTTGTTGTGCAGTCACTATTAATATTGTGAACTGATAGGTCCTTGTTTCAAATCTTGCCTCCTCAGCCGTGAATTCACTAGGGAAACCACCATCTCTCTTCTTGAAAATGAGGATGCTTTTAATACTGACCTACCTTGTGTGGTTGTTGTACATATTAAAGAGACAATGTACAATATGTGAGGCAACATGAACACTCTAAAATGCTACATAAATGCTAAGTATAGATACAATAGATGCCTATTGTATATATTCTCCTACCATTCTTTTTCAGAACAATTCAAATCCAGAGCTGCAACATGGAAACAGGAGAGTCAAGGCAAGATACATAAAAGACAAATATTGGTCAGCCTACCCCCCACGCCCTGTCAATATATATAAATATATAGTAAAGGTACCCCTGCCCGTACGGGCCAGTCGTGTCCAACTCAGGGGTTGCGCGCCCATCTCGCTTAAGAGGCCGGGGGCCAGCGCTGTCTGCAGACACTTCCGGATCACGTGGCCAGCATGACAAATCTGCTCTGGCGAACCAGCACCAGCGCAGCACACGGAAACGCCATTTACCTTCCCGCTATAAAGCGGTACCTATTTATCTACTTGCACTTAAGAGTGCTTTCGAACTGCTAGGTGGGCAGGAGCAAGGGGCGAGCAACAGGAGCTCACCCTGTCGCGGGGATTTGCACTGCCAACCATACGATCTGCAAGTCCTAGGCGCTGAGGTTTTACCCACAGCGCCACCCGCGTCCCATGTATATATATATATATTTGCCTTAAAGACCTACATGAGACTGAGTGATAAAAAAAAGTAATATTAATTTAAGACACAGCCTGAGAAAATGTGGGAGAGGAATCTGCAAAATAAATTTACGATTTTATAATATGTTTTAAGATAAATTTTCCAGTGCTGCATACCAATTGTAGAACAAATTTTAAGAACCACAGTTATAAAAAAAATCAGTCAAGAAGCAGAACAACTTAAGAATCACTATATGCAATCAGGTCTACGGACAGATTAAAAGGTAGATTAGGGATGTAATCCTAAAGCGGGCCTGAGAACATGTAATTTAAGGAAAATGATACTTTGCTTTGGTTTGCATCCTTCCCATAACTCTCCGGGTTGATGATTTGATTTTGGTGGTTGTGTATTATTAGCTGTAAGAAAAATAAAAGGAAACTGTCAGTCGTAATATGTGAAACTCAATTTTTAAAAAACAAAACGCTTTTGTGCTCAGAGTAGACCCACTGAAATTAATAAAACCAAGTTATTCATCGTCACTTATTTCAATGGATCTACACTGTAAAAGTAAGTTGAATACAACCCTTATAGTACAGAAGGGGTGGTGCAAAGGTGGAGGAGAGAACTACTGAAGATTATTCATCCACCTTATCCAATGCCCTCCTGCACACCACCTGGTACGATGGGCCACAGCTGCGCTCTTGTCCTTTAATTTTTTTAAATAGCCAATATAGAGCCAGTGTGGTTAAAGACGAGGAGCTGGAAGACCTGAGTTTAAACCCCAACTCAGCCATGAAACTCACTGGGTGACCTTGGGGCAATCAGTCTCTACTGCACTACCCCACAGGAGTGTTGTGAGGCTAAAATGGGGAAGGTACAGCAGCTTGAGATCATTGGAGGAAAAGTAGAATATAAATGTAAGAATAAATGTAGAATAAATACATCTTTTGTCCTGCTGGAAACAGTGGGAAGGAAATAAAATCTAGGGCTAACGTAGTTACCTAGAGGCATTAACTGGAGTGGGAAGCTGTTGGATCTGAGCTTTTGCTTGGTCCATCCCAGCACTCCTCTAATATTGGGAGGGCAAGTTTGGGTTCATGTTTGGGTTCCCTTACACCAGCTCTCCCTGTCTGGGGCGGAATCTCTTTCTCCGTTGGGAGAGAGAACTGGTGCTTCCTATAGCCTTTGGGGCACCCTCCCAGGAGCTACATAATTGTAAACCTGAGACCATTGAAAATGTCTGGGTAAATAAAAGTCTTTGCCTGATAAGGAAAAGGCAGTGTTTTGGTGAGAAAACTGCAGAGAGAGTGTGCTAACACCAAAATGTCACTCTACCTGGTCTCTATCTGCTTCATCCAGGGCCGGATTTAGGTTTGATGAGGCCCTAAGCTACTGAAGGTAATGGGGCCCTTTATATGTCCAGCTGTCCTTTGTCAACAACAAATTGTCACTGCTTTTTGTGTTGAATATATGCTATATGGTAATTTAGGGACCTAATAGGTATCTAACCAGTGATATTTTAGGGAGCAGTCTAGCAGGCGGGGCCCATTACTTACATCATAGGAGCCTGCACAACACAAAACACTTGTTGCTGTATGTAGGTTTTATTTTAATTGTTTTTTATCTTATATTTTGGAAATGTAAAATTTGGGGGGGGGTCCCATGAGAATGGGGCCCTAAGCTTTAGCTTGTTTAGCTTATACGTAAATCGGGCACTGGCCTCATCTCTTAAGATTTATCTTAACCTGTCAGCAGACACATGTGGATGTAGGCAGCCTCAGAGATATTCTATTGTTTTATTACCAATTTAATTTATTAATAGCTTCTTATGCAATACATAAAAGCAATTTCACAATACAATGAAAACAAATTTCAGCTAAAACAACTGCACATATAAAAATTGTTAAAACAATAGTGCTTTAAAGATTAAAACCAACAGCACAATGAATTGTGCTCAGAAACAGACAATAAGTTAAGCTCCAAAATTGGCAATACAGTGGTACCTCGGGTTACAAACACCTTGGGTTACAAACAGTTCAGGTTACAGTCTCTGCTAACCCAGAAGTTAGCATCGGGTTAAGAACTTTACCTCAGAATGAGAACAGAAATTGCGTGGTGGCAGCAGCAGGAGGCCCCGTTAGCTAAAGTGGTACCTCAGGTTAAGAATGGTTCAGGTTAAGAATGGACCTCTGGAATGAATTAAGTTTGTAACCAGAGGTACCACTGTATATATTGCTGCCCAGCAATATAGTACTCTATTTTTTGGGGGGAACAGCTACATTTCCCAAGTAGTCTTCAGTGCCAGCCTCATGCACAGCCCATTGCAGTAGTCTAATTTGGAGAAAAGGGCATGAAAGCAGAAAGTATAAGGAGATGGTGCCCACCTCCATACACTTCCATTTATCAACAAGCTAAGAGTGCAATTCTCCATGAAGACCTCATATTATGTTAGCTCTTCTTCCACAGCTGCTGTTCATTTTAAGGGAGCTTGCTCAGAAGAATCTGCCACAGGATTGTGTCCTATATCAGTTATTTAATACCATGAAGGTACATGGCACCTCACAGAATAGCATAAGCAAATGACAGTAAAACCCTTTAAAACTTTGACTGTGGAGGGATAAATAAGGGATGGGTAAGAGAGACTCATATACCAAGCAGTGAATGAGAGTCAAACATTATAAAGCTTTGTTTCAAGGAAATGAGGACTAAGATAGGCCTTTGGCCCTCCAGACAGTGCTGGAATTCCAACCCCCATCAACCCCAGCCAGCATGGCCAATGGTGATGGGAGTGATGAGATGGTGATGGGAGCTGGAGGCCCACAATTTCCCTATCCTTGAATTAAGTGGTTAAAACAATGGACTGTATTCAAATATGTTTTATTCAAAGTATAACCATTAAAATTAATGGATGTACCTAGTTTAAGCCCATTAATTTCAGTGGGTCTGCTCTAAGTAGGACTTACTTGAATACAACCCAAAATAAGGCTAGATTTGCGTATCCCCCACTTCTATAATAAGTTTAACAATTACATCAGTCACTATGCTAACAGTTGAGCTTCAGATCTCGTTCACATTTTTGCCCAGGACCATTTCTTTGTTGCTTTGAAGTAGATTTAATGTGTATAATTAGAACTGTGTCCCCATCACACAAACGAGAATATCAACATGGCCTCTTTTTTATCACCCTGCAGAAGTCACAGACATAGACTAATTCATGTGACAAAGAGGATGTTAATGATGTAAAACAGGAGCAACTCTCAAGCAAGGAGGACAGGGTGAGCCAGAGGCAGTTTTCATGCTAATTTATTTTGCTTTGTAAACTAGCTGTGAGGTCTGAGCATCCCCCACCCCGCCATGTCTTGCCCCTTCCATCCATTGTCTTCAGTTCAGAGGCCTCTCTGCCATGTCAAGCAACAGACCCTCTTTTGACACCTCTTCCAGCTTTGATGTGCATCCCTGTCTCTTCCTTCTCTTCCTTTTATTTAGCAGTTATACTGCCGGAAAGAGTGACAATTTTCACAGCAAATAAAGAGGCCCGATCTTTGCTTTTATTGTGTTCAAAAGAAACACTCTGTGAATTTTATGGCCAATAGGAAAACTTCCCCCACCCCCTTCCCATCCCACACAATACTCAGGCTGAGTCACAGACTGGTAGAATAACAGGAGTATCCTAATACAGGTCAAACATCAGGTGAGTAGTTTCGTGGCATTTAGAACAGCCTGATTTCCACAAAAGATTACAAATGAACACTTAAATGGCTCTGCCCTCACATTTGCACATTGTAATAATTAATTTTGAAACAAGATACAACAAAAACTTTTCTCACCTGTTTTTTTAAAAAGGGGCTAGAGCCCAAGAAACCACTGGGAATCACTATATTCCCCCGCCACGTGCCCCAAACACACACATACAGCAATGAATGGGACAATGTTCCAATTGTTTTCTTTAAAAACGCAAAATACAATTCAGCCCAAATAAAGCACATTTAAGTCCTGTTTATTTCAATGGAATACATATTGACTTTTCTGGGGCCGGTTGTACAAACTGTACAAGCAAAACAAAGTCTGAAAATTAGGTAACTGTGGCAAATTGCAACAAGTTGTTTTGTACATACAATTCCTTGCTTATTTAAAAGCAGGTAGAGTTTGAATGTTTCCCTCAAGAAGAATAACTTTACGCATGATCTGAGACAATACCAAGATCCACAGGCAGAATCCACACAGAGCTTGAGGACATGTTTAACTTTCTCATAGCAAACAGATCAAATGTGCTTCATTTTGGCTAGATAGTACCCTATTTGCCTTATGATATTGAGTAAGTAAAGCAGTGGTACTAATTGTAAAGAACTAGGGAAAGCATGAATGGTGAACCTTTTACAGAGTCACATTCTCTTCTTGCAGGGCTGGTTTTGTTGTGACAGTGGTGAGTGGGGCCTCAGATAAAAGTAGACAGAGGAACAAATGTAAATTGTGCCTTTGAACCATAGGCTTGTTTCTACATACACCCACACACCCCTCTCTATTTTTCAGTTTGGCAGTCAAGAGGCATTATCAGAGATCAAGGACACCTTCCAGACAGGGTATGGAGCAGGGCTGCTGAGGGTTGTGGCTTAGGAAGTCCTGAGGGCAGCCTGAGGAGAGTCTTGAGGGCCAGTATTAAAAGGGTTTGTAGAATGATTAAACAATTTAGGACTAGTTCAAATAGTGCATCCCACTCAAGCCTTTATAGACACCTATAAAAATGTAATGGAGACATTGCTATTCTCATTGGAGCACTGAGTACATCTATAATTACCAGGTTTAACTGCTAATTTTTCCACACTGTGTTAGAGGGCCTTTTCAACAGAAGCACCAAAGTGGGGATCACCCTCTGAGGTATAACTTGTACCGACTTTGTACAGCTTTTGTCAACAGGTCAAGATGCACTTCCTTGCCTAGGCTTTTGGAGAGGTGAGGTGGGGTGACAATCCGCTCTTTCTGCTGCTTCAATGTGCTGTTGCTTTTACGTATCCCATCATGGGGGCCCTTGGATGAAGAGTGGGCAATAAAAGTGATACAGTCACCTGCTCTGCTCCTGGATCTGATTGGTTCAGTGGAGGGGCAGGAAGTGCTTCTTGCACCCCCACCCTCCACCCAAACCAATCAGATCCAGGAGCAGAGGAGTAACTACTCTTTTTCAAAAGGCAAGACAGAAATAACCTATATAACAGTTTGCTAAGAACTATAACATGAAGAGCCCATGCTTGAGCTTGTTTTTCCCTTTCCCTGCCCGTTCATTTTCCCTAGTGTGTCAATGTCTTGAGCCTAAGGACAGGAACTGTATTAGTACTGAGCTTGGTAAGTTGCCCTGGGAGATTCCCCCACCCCCCAAAAGGGCAGGGTATAAATGCAACAAACAAACAAACAAAGTTGAGAAAGAAATATTTAGTCAGAGAATTGTAGAGATGGAAGGGACCCTGAGGATCATCTAGTCCAATCCCCTACAATGTAGGAATATGCAGCTGTCCCATATGGGGATCGAACCTTCAACCTTGGCATTATCAGCTATAACCCACTAAGCTATCCATGAAATTGTTTATTTTCAGTTAATAAAAATTAAATCCTCTTGATAGTAAGAAAACCGATTTACAAAAATACATACATACATATATATATATATATATATATATATATATATATATATATATATAGGTTTAAAGCAGGTGTTGGAAAACATTCAAATGTTTATTAAAATCAACAAAAGCTAAAAATAAATGAAACACATGTAACTTCTACATTTCTAGATAGGCTTTCCCAAACAAAAATGTATTTGACTGACACCAAAAAGAGAACAGTGAACTGGTCCCGAGCTATTAAGCGACTACTGTAATTGTAACCCCTTGAAACTGGCCCGGTTTCAAATGGGAAACCAGTGCAGATCTGAAGAGAAGTGTATGCAGACAGGATCTAACTCCTGTAAGCAACCATGCTGGAGAATTCTTCACAAACTGTAGCTTCTGGATCAGGTTCCAGGGAAGCCCCACAAAGAGTGCACTGCAGTAATCCAACTTTGAAGTCACCAGTGCTGGAACTATTGTGGTCAAGCTCTGCAGGTTGAGGAATGGCTGTAGCTGTCACCCCATTCACAGTTGGTAAAAGGTGCTTCTAGCCACTAAGGCTATTGGAGCCTCCAGTGACTTGCACTGGATCCAGAAGCATTTGCTACACTGTGTACCTGCTTCTTCAAGGGGAGAATAACCATGTCAAGGAACGCAACAATAGCCCATATTCTCAGCCACAGGAACCACTCACCCAGTGCCTCCATCTTGCCAGGATTCAAGCTTAGCTTATCTCACCTCATCCCAACACCAGTCCAAAGCCTACATGACATCTCCTACTTCAGATGTTATGGAGAAATAGAGCTGAGTGTCATCAACGTACTGATGGCACCTTAACACAAAACTCCAAATGGCTGGCCACAGTAGCTTCATATAGATATTAAATCACACAGGGGATAGAATGCTATTCTTTATGTAGAATATTGTGGAATGCTCTCCACAAGAAGGATTGCCTGCCACATTTGTTACAAATCCTTAGGCGCCAGGGAAAACATTCCTCTTCTCCCCAACCTTTGGCTAGTTAAACAATCTATGGCCTTTTCAACTGTGTGTTGGTGGTGGTGGGATCATTGTTTTTGTTTGTTACTATCTTATGTATTTGTTGTGTTTTTATATTGTTAACCGCCTTGTGATCCTCAGGTGAAGGGCAGTATATTAAAGAAAAAGAAAGAAAGAAAGAAAGAAAGAAAGAAAGAAAGAAAGAAAGAAAGAAAGAAAGAAGGAAGGAAGGAAGGAAGGAAGGAAGGAAGGAAGGAAGGAAGGAAGGATAGTATTGGGGATACAACAGTGCCCTGCAGCACCTAGCGTAACTGCCAGGAAGCCAGAAAGCACTCTACCACTACTATTTGTCCCCTTAGGTAGGATTCGAACCCCTGGGACACAGGGCCCTCAATTCCCATTCTGAGTCAGTCCAGAAGGATACCATCATCAGTGGTACTGAAAGTCACAGAGAAATCAAGAAGCACAGTCACACCCCCTTTATTTCTCTCTCTGTATAGTTCATTATTAGGACAACATACATAGAATGGTAGAGCTGGAAGGGACCCAAAGGGTCATCTAGTCCAACCCCCTGCAATGCAGGAATGTATACACATACAAACTACTACTGTCAAGAAAGCGAGAGTATGCAGGAGTGTGTATCCTGGCACTCTCCAGAATATATGTATACATCTGTATTTCAGTCAATCAAGACACAAACATGAGACACGCCAAATTTTCTGGTTTAGAAATACCTATGCGTATTTTGTTTTTGTTTTTTTTTTCTGAACAGGTAAAACAAGAACAAGAGAGAAGTACCGTGTTGTTTACACAGATCATCAGCGATTAGAACTAGAGAAGGAATTTCATTACAATAGATATATTACAATCAGGAGAAAGTCTGAACTTGCTGCAAACCTGAGACTTTCAGAGAGACAGGTAGAGTATGGTTTCTAATACAAAAGAGGTAAATTACTGGACCAAATTTGGGTGGTGTTAAAACAAAAACTGCAAAGCTTTCAAGGGAGGTATGTGTAAAATGGCTCAGTTCAACTCACCATGACTATTTACTTTAATAATGTTTTATAAATAAGTGGTCTAAATGTTTTATTATTTATAAATAGACAAAAATTGCCATGAACAAGGTATTAAGCACACCTTATTGAGTCTTTGCTCAGATTTTGAAACGGTGACTCTATGGTTATTTTTAAGGTTTTAAGCTTGAAATGGGAGTGAAAACTTGTGGAATGCATGAAGTATGCTTTAAGAAAAGCTAACTAGCATGCTGGCTGTGGTTGATCGGAGTTGTCATCCAACATACCTGGACAGCATCAGCAAAGGCTGCATTAAGGTTGGAAAGATAGGAATGTACCTTAGACCAGGTCACACTGTTTATCTCACCCTTTACCCTGAGAGGCAGCAGTAGGGAACTTTCCCATTACTTGCCACCTGTGCCAGAGACTGAATCTGAGCCTTTATGCATGCAAAGTACATGCTCTGTGCTGAACTACTGGATGAGTCCCACTCTCCCCAAGTTGTTGCCAACTTATCAGAGAACAATCAGCACAGCCTGCTCCTGCCTCTTTAACAGTAGTTTGATATGCAGGAGTCATTGGATGAAGCTTTTCATGGCAGGCATGTAAGATATCTTTCAGTATTTCAAAAATGGGAAGACTATTGTGTGTTTGATAACACTACTATTCTCACAGTAAGAATTAGTAGCACACTACATACCTGCCCCCTCATTTCAATATCAGGCAATACTGTAATTCTCTCAACTTCTGATTCACTTGGACTTAGTTTGTCTTGCCCATATAATATCTCTCGCAGAGCCTGGGAGGCAAGAGCAGTGCTTTTTTCTGGGGGTACATGGGGTATGCATACCCCTAAACATTTTGTGAATCTATGTTTTGCCTCATTGAGGAGCAGTATTTCAATATGAGTAGGAAAAAACATTTTTTAAGAAAAAAAGCACTGGGCAAGAGTATCCAGTTGTTAAGACACATGAACAGAAAGCATATCTAGAAGCGGTGCCATCTTGGTGGCACAAGATGCCACCAGAATTTGAGTAAGTTCACTCAAAAGTTAATTAGTTTAGTTGATATTTTAGAATGTAAAATGCTATTTTATTTACTGATTGGTTTTACCTGGTGGGCTTATAGCCGAATAAAGTATTATCTATCTATCTAATGAGGGTGGTACATCTGTAACGCTAGGTGAGGGTACTAAAGATGGCACTGCTTGCTTGCACAGACACATTGCACACAACTTCTTAGAAGCACAATGTATGTCCCTTTCTGTCAGATGTCACAGTCTGCCAACAAATGTAAAGGGTGGCAAATACATCCATTTTGTTGTTTTGCTGCCCCTCACATTGGACCCAAATGTGCAACACACACCTTCCCAGTGATTTAATTAGAGAAAGGCATACAAAGAAGGACATATGCATTTATAATTTAGTGGTAAGCAACTGAAACCATTATATTATTTGCCCTTGTAGGTAAAAATCTGGTTCCAGAACCGAAGAGCCAAAGAAAGAAAATTAATGAAGAAGAAAATGACAAGTTTTGATGGCAGCAGCCTCAGTTCCATCCAGAGTGACTCAGGTTCAATGAGTCCCATCCCAATGCCTGACCCACAGACTCATTCAGAAATGGCTGGTACTTTATTCCCACCACCTCCACCACCTGCTCCTCTTCCAATGAATGGCTTACAGCACAATGGAAATCTCCAGCAAGTTGTGGCATCTCAGTAAGGTCATTGCGTTAAAGGAAGAACATGATAAAGCATGGGTACATGGAGCACTACAGTTCACAACGGGAATGTCAAAGCTGTTTGCAAGAGACCCAACTCTGCAGCCCCAGCATCACAACAGCCATTTGTAAAATACTGAGAACTTCACATCACATCAAGGCCTGGGAGAAAACAGCAAAACATCCTTTGGCAAGGTCACTTGTGATATGGCAAAATCTCTTTGGGAACCTTGTGTTCTTGACTGCAAAGGTGGTCTGGAAATAGGGGCAGAGAGAAAGGGGGTTATGGCCGGAAAAACTTTTTTGGAATAAATGCCCCAAATCTGCAGCCCCATACTTTGCTTGATTTGAGACTGAATAATTTTTACACAGAGCAATTCCAGTAATTTGTTCTTTCTATAATGTTTTTATTCTGTTCTCTTAACAGGGTGGAGCTAATGACAATTACAAGGAAATGAAGGGTTACACTGAGTCAGTGTAGCTTGTTGTCAGGACTGGGCATATGCTGTGTTTCTGCAGAAGTACAGGAAAAGTAGACAGTGCAGTATTAGGCACAAAATTCAGCTTCCTAAGAACAACTTTCATTTTAAACAGAAGTTTCTAGTCCTTATGGCTAAAAAGTTATGCCTGAAGGTGCACAGGCAATGCCTGATAAAATTTCAGAACCTAGACACATAGCTAAGAAAGATTTCCAGTACTTGAGGGCAAACTCCTTGTTCCTTGCCATGACCAGCAATAAATTTTGCAAAATAAGGACACTGTGCAAATTTGCTGAGTTTGCACAATGGCTTGTCCAAATGCAGATGTTGCTTTTTAGTGTGGAGGTTACACACCAGCCAACTTTTTGCTGATTGGATGTTTCAGATGTAAAGTTTTCGGATGTTTGAATCCATGGGGAAATTGGGGGGGGGGATAGGTTTGCCATTAAATTATTGTGTTTGGTACAGTATATTAAAAGTTAATAATTTTGGGTTAATAATTACAAATCGAATTTACTTCTTAATTATTATTTTTTAATTACAAATGGAGCTACAACTGCTGAACTGTAATCAACCTAGCATTCCCCCCCCCCCCATTTTTCCAGTTTATAAGGAAAAGGTGGAACCTCCCCACTCCCAGGAACAGGAGAAACCACCAACATTATAGTAAACGAAAATGTTTGTGTAATCTGAAAATTATTAAAGTCCTATTCAGAGTAGACCCACTGAAAGTAATGTAGCTAAGTTAGTATTGGGTCTACCATGAGCAGGGTTAGCACTGACTACCACCCTGTGTCTCCTACAGTCCTCCACAATGTGAAGCAGACATAAAGCATTCATATCCATAAACAGAAACTGTGACAAAGCAAGGAGGGATATTACATGAATTTTAATCAACCTCTTTTTCTGAGCCACCACAATCAGTTTCTGTTTCTTCATATTTGTTATTATATTTATCATGGACTTCTAAAAGCTTAAGGTTTGCCCAGGTTGAAACAAACTTATCTATCCTTTCACATGTCGTGGGGAAGGGAAAGGTTTGGAGGAAGGGTAGAAGAAATAAAACTGTTTTGTTTTATTTTTTTTCCTGGGTCTTCACATCTCTAACCTGAAGCCATGAAATAAGTTTGATGGCACATCACCAGCTTCTGTTCCATTCCATTGTTTAATTCAAGATTCCTGTGGTTTTAATTTTGTACTTATTTCATATCTGCACGGGAGCTTATGATTTCATGTCTTGATATTCTCAACTAAATGACATCAGGGTTGCTCTGGACACCAGAATTAATAGAGAAGGGGAGGTACTCTTCAAGTTCTGGTTTTTAAATTATTAACTAAAATCTACTTCTAAAATTCAGTTGAACAGGAGAGACTCTTGTGCAAAAAGGGGTTGCACATACCTAGTTGTATGCACCTAGATTCAGCAGCTGCCAAAAGGAGGTAAGGATGTGTATTTCCAATGAGAAGCCACATTTCCATCCATACTTCGCAGTACTAAATGTGATACTCATCTGCACCTAATCTGCACTCACAAAAGCTGAGTTCAGATTATCAGTTTTAAACTATGGCTTAGATCAGGGATGAGGAACCTGTGGTTTTCAGATGTTGCGAGGTTTCAACCTTCATCATCCCTGACCATTGAGCATGCTGGCTGGGACTCATGGGAGCTGGATTCCAACAACACCTGGAGGGTCACATGTTCTCTATCCTGGTTTGGAGGGAAATTAGCTGCAGTGAGATTCCAGTACAGTAGTACCTCGGGTTAAGAACTTAATTCGTTCTGGAGGTCTGTTCTTAACATGAAACTGTTCTTAACCTGAAGCACCACTTTAGCTAATGGGGCCTCCTGCTGCCGCTGTTTTAAATTAGTATTTGAAACGGGGCAGTGTGTTGGAAGCTGCATGTTCAGTTCTCAGTTTAATATTAAAAATATAAGAGCTTGACTGCTGAATCAGACCAAAAGCCTGTCTAGTCTATCACTGTGTTATCACAGCAGCCAACAAGATGCCATGGGAAAACTGCAAGCTAGAGTACAACCCCCCCCCCCTTTCCCTACCTGTGATCCACTGACCCAATTGTGGGGTGATCACTGGTGGAAGAAGAGGGGGGCGAGGGAGCGCCCTGCCCCCGGCAGTGCGATCCCAGTGGGGTTCCATTCCGGCTGCTCCCCTGCCCGCGCTGGGCACCCCACCCCCACAGGCGGTGCGCCCTGCCTCCAGAACATGCGCCATGCTCCTGTGGGAGGCGCATCCCACCCCCAGGACATGCGCCAGCCCCGCCCTGCCTGCTCTCCGCCCCCAGTGCCAGAGCACAAAGCTCCGCCACTGGGGGTACTCTGTCAGTAACCAGGACAAGGACATAGTGCCAGGCTCCTAGTAGCTGTAGAAGGCCTGGCAGTACCAAAGGCCTGCTGCCACTTAATCTCAGGGTCTGATGTTGAATGCTACTATTTCTTTCTGTATCTGAAAAGGGTTCTGTGACTTGAGTGCACCTAATCCCTGGTACCTGCCTCAGACCATGAGTTCCCACTTCAAGCCTTGACATATCCCAATATTCAAGAACCATACATCCCTCATATCACGATTCATTTGAGACATCATGCCAAACTATGGTTTGCACTATCATTTGGAAACTTAACCAGGATTTGTGTGCTAAATGTAGACCATACAATGTTATAACCTGTTAGTGTAATCCTATAAATAGTATCTGTCTACCGAAGAAAAATCATGGCTCAGGGCTGTAGGTGTGCTTTCACATTCTGTCTGCTCAGCTTCAAAAATTTACTCCCCACTCGTAGTGCAGCAGCTTCTGGACAAAACTGTGTCTTGCCATTTCAGACGCCACACAGAAGCAAAAGCACTGCCTACAGAGAAATGCTATACTCGTGGCCACTTTCATGTCGCCTTGGAAGAAACACATAATCAAATAAGAGGGCACAGATTTGCATGTTCTGATTTACATGTATAGATGCAAATTAATAAATAATTATAATTTCAAATAGAACTCTGGCGCATATTTCCATAGTAGGAAAGAGTGTAACCAGGTGATCTGTGTTCCTGCTCAGCTGTAGTCTAAGCCTTGCATTCCTTTCTAATGGTATCTTTAAACAGATACATTATTTTATCCCCTGGAGTTAATAGTTTTATGGTGTTATCTCTCTTTATATGCACTCCTTTACCTCAAAATGCGATAAGGCTCTCTTGCTGCATTTGAGGGCCCTCCTGCTCATTCTGCTGAGTGGGGTCCTGTACCTCTGCCCCAAAATCTGGCCCAGATGGCACCACTGACCAAACATGGATTGGATAACCCCTTGAAACTGTCCTCTATAAAGTATGAAACACGAGGACCCTATAAGCACCATTACATTCAATGGAATTTACTAAATAGGTATAGGATTGCAGCCTCAAGCTTTCTTCACCATGGTTTTGACATGTTATCTTAATTGAACCTAAGTTAACTGCATGTATTTGATTTGTTAAGATGTTACAGAGGAAAATCCTTAAATTTGATATACAAGAGCAGATGAAATCAATTGCAAATTTACCAAAGTCTGCCAAAACGTTTGACTTACAATATTTGCACAGATTTCTATGCAGGTTGTTGATGGAAGAAGCTTACCCTGTTTGCATCCAAAGCCATCTTCAAAAAGTCATAGGTTGAGGTCCAAACTAGAACGCCACATACTTACCTGTATCTTTCTGTTATGCTTCAAACAAAACAAAAAAACAAAAAAACAAAAAAAACGCACGAGAAGTTTCAAGTTTAAATGGAGGAATAATGCAGGAATGGGCTGCTTAACCTTTTTCTCCTCTAGCTATTTTTATTGTTAGAAGCACATTGCTCTGGGACAAAGGCAGCTTGAGGAGAGCAATTATGAGGAGAAAAGTTAGCAGAGAGGAAAGAATTAAACAGCTGGGGTCCAACCCAATAGCCCAGTCCACTCCAACAAGAGATTATTCTTTTTTATTAAAACATTATTATTTTTTACAATAATGGGGGCAAACCACCAAAAACTATCACATGTCGGGCCACCCAGATTGGTGATTTTTCTGCAGGTGTATTCTGCAATATGTCATTGACACAGCAAAAGTGCATTAAGGGTAGATTTATATTGGACTGTCCACATCTCATTCTGCTTTATTAGTTGATGTTTCCCATTATTGCTATCTGGAGTGCACTCTTAAACTGTAATGCAACTTACCGGTAGGTTTGACCAGTGCTCTTTTAGGGTACTCAAGGGTACTCAGTACCAGCACCTCTTTTGTTGTTAAAAAGTGTGACACTTACTGTAACAAGTTCATGGTGAGTACTGGCACCTATTTTTCTAGGAAAAAAGCACTGAGTTTGACAAAAGATTTGTGGTATAAAAAGTTACCAGATTTCAGTAGGAAGTTACAGGACACACACTGATTGGAAATGAAGCCGTATATTGGCCCCAAAACTTTTGCAGACACCAACAGTATTGAAAGCTAGTTTGAATATAACTATCCCATTACCATCATGAGCACAAATAATCATGAATGCATAATAAAAAGGACATATGGAAGGGTTCCAAGTCTGGCCCTGTGTGTCGTTTTCAGAAATATTAACTACTGAAGGGTGAAAGGAACAGGAGACAAAGCAAATAATTCACCTCCTGAGTGGGTCAGTGGAAAGTGCTAAATATGTTCATTTTTACATTACTCTGTTATCCAGTTTTGAAAGTTGTTTTGAAGCTCAAAGACTCTTGATTGTCTTAGGCAGTAACAATGGGTTCCACCTTCTAAAAAAACTAAACAAACATTATAACAGACCTTAAAGTTGCTTTATATACACAATTTTTAACAAACCATCCTTTGTTGATGTGGTGCCCTCCAGATGTTTTGGACTCCCATCAGCTTCAGCCAGCATGGAATGGCAAAGGTTGCAATAAATGATGCAGATGTTTTCATTGTAGTGTGGTGTAAGCTACTACAGGAAATGTCAAGGCACAAATGCTTTTGCTGTTATTCCTTTTGATCATAAGTAAAAGTACAAAAAACAAAACCCTACAATAAATACACTAACTGATCATATTAAAATGTAGGCAAGAAAATTATTCTTTTATATCTCAGTTCAAATATGAAAAGAAGTGATATTGAACAGCCCATGCAATATCAAATTGCCATCAATTTACATTGGTATCAATGAACAAAGCAAGGATTATGTTGCATTTATCCTCCTAAACATATTTGAAAAGTCCTTAGAAATTCCATGGTGGCCATTAAAGGAAGAGAAACTTACACTTCCTGGTGTGAAAATTTGGGACGTCAAAACAAAAACAGCACTTTAGTCACTTGTTCCAGGATCACTGCAGGGTTAGTTTATCTGGTAAACCTTGTTTACATACAGGAGATAATTATGAAGGAAGATAAGGAAAGGCTTTGAAGACATATTTTAATCTAATTTGCTAAAATGTTGCTTACTTTTGATTGCAATATGTTTTCATTAGATGCAGCTAGTATGTAACATAAAGCAGAGTTTTTAATAAGGCAGTACCCAAAAGCTAAAATCAGAACTGAAAAGTTTAAATCAGTAGATTTAAGAACAAAAAGACAACTTTTTTGGAGCTGTTATACCTCAAGAGCACAGTTGTTTATATAGTTTTCAAGCCACTTGTAGCCCTAGTTTATTACTGCATTACAGAATGCGTAAGGAAATGATAAAGACGGTCCTTCTAACAATGAGCCTTTATTAATCAAGTTGCAAGTTATTTCACTCAGTAGCACAAAAAGCAGTATCTCATGGGGGAAAATGCAGTTATATTTGAACTCAATATATTAATTGGTTAAAAGGTAGATTAATAACTAAAATATGTCTAATCTATTGACAGCCCTAATTAAAATATATTGCTATAAAATTGAACAATGCCTTAATTATCATTAGCCTAGTAGTTATATAGTGTTATGAGTTTGTGGGTGCCAGGTTCCTCTGAATCCCTGGAACCAGTAAGTGTTAGAATTTAATTAAATACTGCTAATTTCAGAAAACTACCAGACAACTACAATCCCCGGATCCAGCAAAGTATTAGAATCTAATTAAGGTTTGGGGTGCTAAGAGGTGTACTAGCCATCTCTAATCCTTGGATCACCAAGTGTTAAAAGATAATTAAGCTCAGCTAGTTTCCTTTTGAGGTGATAGGCAGGTTATGGGCCATTCAGAAAACATGGGCTCCAAGGGACTTAGTGAGACAGCCAAATGGTTGGGGCCCCTCCAGCAACTGATAAATCCAGAGTTTAAAATAAAGAGTTAGAAACAATGTGAGTTAGAAGTTTAGGGTAGAGGCAGTAATGTGACCTAGAAGTAAAGTAGGAACAGGAGAGTCAGAGCAATTTTCTGAGAGCGAGGTTTGAGAGCTTATTTGCATTCAAGGCTTTGGCTGTGAGAAAAGCAAGGCCTGCTTGGAGTGTTAATGCTGTGAACACCTTCACTGGAGGCTCAGGTTGTATATATGTGTAAATACACTATATATCCTACGAATACCACAGTCTCTGATGTGCCACATTTCCAAAAGGAAATACGGACCCTGAGTGAGAGACTGAAACCCCTGGAATCTTACATAGCTCAAAGACAGGAGTAGCATACAACAACAGTGATTCTTTAACATCAATTTTACTCATTTGAAACCATGCAGGAAGTATGATTCAGTAAGCATTTTGTTAACTGTAACAAAGAAAAAGCTATTTTATGCAATAAATGTTTGTAAAATACATTTGTACAAGTGGAAAGCCAGAATATTTGCAGGTGTTTTTTACTTTGCAGCACTTTGTTTCCTTTCCCCCATTTGCACACATCCTTTCATAAACAAAGAGAACTGGAGCAGCAGCCAGAGTGGCCAGAGTGTTTGTACAAGAGTGGTCATTTTGTTGACTGAAATTCTTGCATTTCCTATGGAGAAAGAGATGGACCAGGGATCAGAGAAACTGTTGGTGTGTGGGGAAAGAATGTATGTCCACCAGCCTGCCTTCCAGACATCTTTGGTCCCTGAATTTGGGAAAGAAGCCAATTATTCCTTATGCCCTCAACATTTCTTTCCTGAGTGCCAAACCTTCTTTCTTCCATGGAACAGAAGGCTTGACCAAGACATTTCGGTGGCTGAAATATCTAAACAACAATTATCCCATCTGTTAATGTTGTTGTTGTTGTTTAGTCATTTAGTCATGTCCGACTCTTCATGACTCCATGGACCAGAGCACGCCAGGCACTCCTGTCTTCCACTGCCTCCCGCAGTTTGGTCAGACTCATGTTTGTAGCTTCCAGAACACTGTCTAACCATCTCATCCTCTGTCGTCCCCTTCTCCTTCTGCCCTCCTTCTGTGCTCCTTCTGCCCTCAGTCTTTCATCTTTTTCATCAGACCCTCATCAGGGTCTTTTCCAGGGAGTCTTCTCTTCTCATGAGGTGGCCAAAGTATTGGAGCCTCAGCTTCACGATCTGGCCTTCCAGTGAGCACTCAGGGCTGATTTCCTTAAGAATGGATACGTTTGATCTTCTTGCAGTCCATGGGACTCTCAAGAGTCTCCTCCAGCACCATAATTCAAAAGTATCAATTCTTCGGCGATCAGCCTTCTTTATGGTCCAGCTCTCACTTCCATACATCTGTTAATATAGGGCACAATACATCATGAAAAATTCCTGCACATGCTCTATTGCAATAATCAGAAACTACTGTACTCTTATGCAGTTTATTTCATTTCAATAAGGATTGTGCAGGAACTGATGGTGGATTGTGAGTGACAAGTCACTGGCCACTTCATTTTGCCTTTCCTTTCCAAACCTGGTATCCTTCTGATGTTTTGGGGAACAGCCATGCAAGCTAGGGTTGATATAAGTCATAGTTCAAAATATCTGGAAGGGCAGCTTTTCCTGCATTTAGGTGAGGTTCCTGGGTGTACCAGCGCCAGCTTCCATGCTGTTAGGTACCATCTATAGGTAAGTTTCAGAATGAGTTCTCTTTTCTGTGTTTGTTTGTTTTGTAACACAAGAAAATCTTTAATAAAAACTACAGTGGTACCTCAGGTTAAGTACTTAATTCATTCTGGAAGTCTGTTCTTAACCTGAAACTGTTCTTAACCTGAAGCACCACTTAAGCTAATGGTGCCTCTTGCTGCTGCTGCGCCGCCACTGCACGATTTCTGTTCTCATCCTGAAGCAAAGTTCTTAACCCAAGGTAATATTTCTGGGTTAGCAGAGTCTGTAACCTGAAGTATATGTAAGCTGAAGCATATGTAACCCGAGGTACCACTGTAACAACAACAACAACAACAACAACAACAACAACAACAACAACAACAACAACAACACATCTGGAGGGAAACCAGGTTGGAGAAGGTTACCTTACAGTTTGGAGCCGTCTCTGTTCCCAACTAATCCCCAGATACTGACTGAAATGTCCATTTCTTGCTTAATGCTATCAAAATCTGAACATATGACCAAGGAAATGAAACAAGTGAAGGAGTGAGGAACCTTTTCTATCCCAAGACTACATTGCCTGCTAGACAATCTTCTGAGGATGACATGTTGTTTGTGGGCAGGGCCAGAGGCAAAGTGGGAAGAACAACAGTTGTGAATTTTACCCTTGTACAGTAGCATCTACACCAGCTCCCACACCCCTCTCCATCTTTCATCCAGGAAACAAGAGTCATGGTCAGAGTTCAAGGGCACATTCCAGACAGGCAAAAACACTCATAGAGGGTACATGGCAGGGCTAGTGAGGATGTGTGGCCTGTGGAGACTTCTCAGGGCTAGATATGGGTCCTGGAGAGTCACATTTTGTCATTGTGCCTAAATTTCCCCACTTCTGAAAATGAGAGTTAAACTTTCCGCTACTAGATACTGAACTTTCCTTCACCTTCACTTGTTAGAGAAACTCTCTTGCTTGCCTTTTACCCATCTCTCTGATGGTCACAGCTTCCCTCTTTCCTGGAATTAGTATGGATGTACTAGTCTGAATGGTGTCAAGGTGTAAAGAGCTCTGAAAGAATCCACCTATCTGAGAAGCTAAAGGTCTCATAATACGTCACATCTCTTTTGCAAGGACATCCTTTGACAAATACCTTAGTGTTTAGTTATATATCATGTAGGATTTTATTTTTATTTTTTAAATGTAAACAAAGAGAGCAAGACAGAGCTAGCAGAAAGGTGGGGTTGCTTGGATGCGTCAGCTCTTCATTTGAATGGACATGCACTTAGAGAATTGGCAGACCTTTTCCTAAACCATGACTACCAGAAGCTTGGTAACACAATGACTGGTAACACAATGACTGTTAATTCAAAATAGAGTAATAGATTCAATCAGATTGTGATGTGTTCCAAAGACCAGCAATAACTTATATTTCACCTTATATAAGAAGAGAGTAACCAACAAGCAGGATGTCAAAAAAAATCCACCAGTCAATGATGTCACGTATGTAAGCCATCTTTTGGAAAAAGAAACCAGGATCCCTAAGGAGCAACAATAACCATCTAACAACACAAAACTCTGCCTCCACAGCACCACATACAGATTGCATGGCTTATTGTCATCTGCCAAGTATGGAAAACCATGGACTGGTAAACCGGTCTTTGGGGAGCTGGGGTTCTCATGATGACCCAGAAAGGGAAGATTGGCATTCTTACGACCAAGGACCCTCCAGGACAGATACTTGTTTACAAATGAATTCCTTATCTCCTAAAAGGGTTTCATACAGTGCTGCTAATCACAGCTCCCAAATCTTCTGTGCCTTCACCTTCTGTTACACAATTAATATGGATCAAGTCTCTCCCCATAGTCAAAGACAAAACTCATCTTATGAATGGATGAGAAAATGCATGTACTCTACTAATAAAGATAAGTGGACACTATTATATTTCCAACCTCGTAATCTGCCCCCCCCCCCAATCTTTTCTTCTCTAGTAGAACTCTTGGCATGATCCAGCTGAAGTTTCAAATCCCACACATATCTATTCCTCATTCCTCTCACAGAGTGAAAGTGCACTAAGCAAGTGCTTAACTTTCCTACTGAAATCAGTGGAGCTTAAAACTTCTTAACTCTTTGCTGGAACCTTTATTTAGGAATGAAACTTCTGTGCTTATGCAAATTAAATCTACATAATTTCAGCTTCTAAAGGCTGAAATCTTGGTAGCTTGAAATAACTTCACCTTCGCAAAGTTGCAAGTTTCAAAGTTTTATACATTTGTTTAGGTTTGAAAGATGTTGAATCTATAGCACTTTGCAGCATGAGCCAGAGTATTATGAAAAAAATCTATTTTTCTTAATAGCATCTCTTTTTTTTACATTAGAATACAGTCTTTCCAATAAAGTTATCCTATGATATTCTTAATGTATGAAAAAATATTCATTATGAGAGCTTTTTTTTTTTGCTGCCCCCAAATGTTTAGTAGACTGATACAGCTGGGCTAAGTTTCATGATGCTCTGATGTTTAAGGAGTCTCACCTCATATTAACATGTTTAAACTAAAAAGCATGCATTGGGTGCTATCCAGCATTAGTCATACCCAATGGATCAGCTCTATGACTTATCTAGGTATCACTCAGTAAGTACAATAAATTACTGACTTAGATGCAAATGAAAAGCATGTCTGCCTTCTGTAAGAAGTGCCTTAAGATCATTTGCCATAATTTGTAATTTTCCCCATTATAGTGTCCTGTTTATTTAATAAATGACTTATTGCTTTACAGAAGACTTTTTGCCATCTGTTTTAAAAATATATTCCTGAAGGCCCATATTAAAGCAGAAAGGGTTGTTGTGGTTGTTTTAATGGAAACCTGTAAGCCAGATTTAACCTCTTCTTTGTGTATGTTGAATTTAAGAATAATGGACCATTGGCAATTCTAGCAAGGTTAACAGCAAGGATAGAATTAAGCTGAAGTTACGCACTTTTTCATGCTGATTAATTTCAGTGGCAGAGTTCAGCACATGCTTAAATATCTCCCATTAAAACTTTTGAGACTTAAAGGTGCTTGAGTTTGGCAAAATTGTGCCTGAAGTGTGCCACTGAGCACCAAGGAGAAGAAGGGTAATTACAGTAGACTAATCCTACAAGATGCTAAACCCATCAATTTAGCTTGTAAAACAACTCTGCTACTAATGGCTACTATCATTCAACGCTGAGATTCATTTGGTGATTGTTCTTGTTCCAAAACATTCGTACTTCTCGTTACTACTTTTGCTTAAAAAAATTAGGAGGCAATACAGATTCAAGTGAGTCTAATTCCAGGTTCTTAAAAATGCCTGTAAATAAAAGATAAAAATAAATAGTATAAAACATAAGCCAAATACTATTGTGCTTGCATGGTTAAGACTGAAGATAGGATACTGAACTTGGACCTGGCAGAACTGGTTCACATCAGTTGTGGCACCCCAAGGAGACTTGTTTAATTTAACGTATTTTTAGTCCCAGGCAAACACTGATATTTCCAAACAACTATTGAGATTTTAATATCTATGGAATTTTAAATACTTGATATTTTTGTGTAAAGCTTTTTATTATTATTTCATTTTACAATGTATATAAAAGAGAGAGCAATTATAACAGACAAAAATTAAAAGAAGAAAAACAAAACTATACAACAGGCATGTAGAATAAGCAGTTGCACATGAGTTAAAATAACAAAGTCTAAGTAAAGACTATTAACTTTATCAGATCATCAAGTATAGTTCCAGATTTGAAGAATGCTGTTTTTACCTGCTGCTTTACTGATGTAAAGAATAAAGTTATTTTTGCTGCTTTAATTGTTTTCATTGTTCATTATTTCTTGCTGTAAAATGCCCCGGAAATGTTTACTGAAAAACAGTGCAGAAACTCATGAAATACATAAAATTCATCTCTGTCATGGCTTCACTAAGAAAGTCTGAGAAATATGGATTATCATCATACATCAGTTTTCCTCAACCTGGTTTTGAACTATAGTTTTAATCAGCTGTGCTGGCTGGGGCTGATGGGAGGCCAAGAGAACTAGAGGGACCAGGTTGGGGAAGACTTTCCTATGAAATCTTTCTGGTGTGCGTTCTTTCAAAAGAATCACCAACAGAATTCCCATACAGAAAACAAGTTGGAAGACACTCTTAAAGACCTCCTTCGATTGAGAAACAGAGGAATGTACCTTCATTATAAAATAATACTGTTTAACTTTTATATAAGAAGAGATTTGAATCCATGTCTCCTCTAGGCAAATCTGACCACTCTGTTTTCATTCACCTTATGTAAGATGTCATACATATTATAAACATGGTATATCTCAAGCAAAGGGCCCTTTGCTGCAGCAAAAAAAGTTCACACCTCCAGCTGCATGCCTTTGCTTTATTTATCTGGTATTCGTTTATTTTTCTATGTATTTGGAGGGGGGACGTTTAGTGAGACGAGAGATTTTCCACGACAGTGGGTTCTGCTTATGATCTAAGATTCTGTGGCATTAGAGCAGTTCAACCAATCACTACCAGACATTTTACTGCCATTATTAGATTATCTCTTAGTGCAGAGGTAGCCAACATAGTGGCCCTCAGCTGATTTGGACTACAGCTTCCCATCATCCTTGACCATTGGTAATGCTAACTGACACTGGTGGGAGTTGGAGTCTAACAAAGGTTGGAGGGTATAATGTGCATTACAATACAGTGGTACCTATGGTTACCAACACTTCTGGTTACAAACGCTTCAGGTTACGAGCTCCGCTAACCCGAAAGTAGCTGCTCCTAGTTGCGAACTTTGCCCCAAGATGCAAATGGAAATTGGGTGCCAGAGGCACACGCACAGCAAGAGGCCCCATTAGCGAAAGCGGGCCTCAGGATAAGAATGGTTTCAGCTTAAGAATGGACCTCCAGAACGAATTAAGTTCGTAACTAGAGGTACCACTGTATAGAGCTTTGCATATTGCAATTAAGATGCAATACTAAATACAGACAATCAAAAACATACATTTTATAGACAAAAAGTCCTCTACATTGGATACAACTTAATCTTTCTTTTCTTTTTTAACGCAGGGACATTTGCACAGGGCAGATTTATATGTTTCACATAACTACTGTGTGAGTAAACCCAATAACTGCTCCAATTAAGACAAAGCAAGCTGGGGGTAGGGGATGAAGAAGGGCAAGGGGAGGAGGTGTCTAAGTTCTCCCCCACCTGAGGGTCTGAGTGCCAGACATCTGTTTCCAAGGGTAACCATGCATGTGAAAACTGAAGGGTTTGGGTTGGTTTACTTTTTTAAACAGAGTTTTCCAAACTGTGTTTGTGCTACATGTTAGTGTGTCGCTTGCAGTGTGTAGGTGTGTTGCAAAAACACTCCCTGAACTCCTCTAGGGGCTGGAAAGGGGTAAGTTTAACCTCCAGTTTGCTAGTTAAATTGAATTACTGTGTCATGAAATGATGCATGTCTAAAAAGTGTGTCACTAATATGAAAAGTTTGGAAAGCTCTCTTTTAAAGGCAGGATAGCATATTTTTTTAAAAAATAAATAATTTTTAAAAAGTTAGCATCAGGAGGGGGAAATATTTGCCCAATAGAAGAAGCTGCCAGGAATTTGTTAAGCAAGGATGTGTTGCATAGATTCTATATGGTCTGCAACAATAGTGTTTTAGAACCAGTAATCATCAGAAATATAGGTCTTCCTGAGGAATAAACAAAGGTGATGGGAAGCTTGGTGAGAAACAAAACTCCTTACCTAAATGGTGTCTCTAAAAAAATAGCTACAAGAGCATATACAATGGGTTGCTGAAAAGGTGAAATAAAAAGCCCCTCCCCTATTTTTTTTATAAAAATGCAAAGGCACAAGAAATAGGGGGAGGGCTATAGCTCAGTGGTACAACAACTGTTTTACATGCAAAAGGGCCAAGTCCCCAGCATTTATAGGTAGGTCTTAGAGAAATGCGTCTGAATCCCTAGAATGCCACTGCCAGTCAGTGCCAATACTGAGTTACCATAGATTATGAATCGGTATAAGACAGCTTCCTATGATCCTGTATGTTAAATGAAGGACTATAGCTCAACGGTACAGCACATGTTTTGCATACAAAGGTCCCAGGTTCAATCCCTAGTCTTTCCATTAAGGGCTGGGAAATATTCCTGGCTGAAACCCTGGAGATTTCCTGCTGAATCAGCATAGATGGATCAATGGTCTGAACTGATATAACACAACTTCCTATATTTCTAAAATGTTTATAATCTGAATATTAATTTCACAATGCAAGTGAGCTGTGCCAACTTTCTCTTAGCCAAGTGTGCCATTGGTTTTAAGACCTCTCATAGTGAGCCACAGACCTTTTTAACACTTCTTTTAAACAGCTTTGATATGCAGAACTGTGTCTTCCTTCTCTTTTCTTCAGCAGCTAAATTGCCTGAAAGGGTGCTAATCTTCACAGCAAATTAAAAAAAAGTTTCTTTCAGCTTTATTGTCTTTAGAAAAAATGTTCTGTGAATTTTATGAGGGGGAAATAGGTTAAACTCCCCCTCCCTCATCTCTGTTATTCTTATTTACTAAAGAGGTGTTAGAATAAGAGCACTTAAATTTTATCTCTTGTATTTGCAATTTTAAGACTTTATACTTTGTAACTTGAAATGCAATTATCTGTCACAGAAAGGTTTTTCTTACTCAGAAATTATAGATATTTTAACAAATCTTATCCAATGCATAGGAACTGCTTTGAGCATTTGAAATGCCCTGTAAACATACTATGGGTTGTATCCAGCTGAATCTTACTCAGAGTAAACCAGCTGAAACTTATCTTTATTTGTATCCTTAATTTCAAATAGTTTGCTCTTCAGTATGAATAGCATTGGATGAAATATGACCCAAGTATACCAATTCTATGCATGCTTATGAAGAAGCCACACTCAATTCAAGGAGCTAAACCCCAATAAAATGTGCATAGCAGCCTTACAGACTGATCCTAGGTTGGCTTACCCTTAAGTAAGTCCTTGTGAGATCTGAAGGATCTACATCTAAGTAACTGTCTGTATAAGTGAACACTTGTGCAGACTTGTTAAGGAGTCTTAATGAATTAACTTCCAGTGATTTAAAAGTAAATATTCATATGACTGGGCTGCAAGTTATAATAATTAAATGAGCAATAACAAAAAAATTATACAGATTCAGGTAGGTAGCCGGAAATTATACAATCACCTTTAGGGATTTCACTCAAAAGGATTTACCTATTTTAGCGAAATATGTCTTAGTGCACTATTTAAAGAAACCTTCCAGATTCAGTTGAACAGGGTTCCATTCTGAGATTTTGCAGAAATCAGTAAAAGAAATTAGGCATCCATCTATTTCTGTCTGCTTGTTTTCCTGGAGATGAAAGAGAAGTTGACATTTGTTTAGGGCTTGTAAATTCCAAACCAATTGGTTTGTGTGTCTGAATGTGAAATGAGGTCTCAATAAGAACTTCTTGCTGCTCTTTTGTGTGGCATGTGCTTCATCTTAACACCTCAATGGAGTTTAGGGAACTACTTTAAAGGGTACTTTGCATTACAGTTTGTTCCAAAACTTTCACATCAAAACGACCTGGGAAGATCAGAAAGGTTTGTTAAGAACCCAAATCAACACTGTAGAAGTTACATGTGTTTTATTTATTTTTAGTCAGTGTTGATTTCAATAATTTTTTAATATGTTTAATATCTGCTTTTAACTTTTTATCAGTAATTTTAATGTTTTATTTTATACTGTTGTAAACCTCTTTTTTTATTAAAGTAAATGAATAAGGCCCCTAATCCCCTCTTCATACAATGCCAGGAACGTTGGGGACCAAATATTGCAGGCAGAATTTTTGTATGGATCCTGCCCTTTTGAAATGTTGAGCATTGGTGTGTTCAGGCAAATGTCTGAACAGTGACTTCTAAATACATGGAGCCCAATCCACCGGAAATTTGTGTTGAAGGGGCTTTTCTCAAAAGAGCTTCCTTGTAGATTGTGCCCATAAGAAGTAAAATAGTAGTAGTAGTAGTAGTAGTAATTTTTTTAAAAATTATTTATACCCCAGCCAGGGCCAGGTTCACGGTGGCTAACACCAGATATGAATTACAATAAAACGTAATAGAAAAAACAGCAACAAACAAACAGTTACCGTATTTTTTGCTCTATAACACGCACCCGACCATAACACGCACGTAGTTTTTAGAGGAGGAAAATCCGTAGGCATGCCACCCGTAGGCATTCCCTCCATAACACGCACAGACATTTCCCCTTACTTTTTAGGAGGAAAAAAGTGAGTGTTATGGTGCAAAAAATACGGTAATTAAAATACGGTTTAAAATAGAAGTACATTACAGTCAGGTTGCAATCCAGCCACATTTATCTTGAGATAAACCCCACTAAATTCAACAGGACTTATTTCTGAGCTAAGTATACATGTTTAGGATTACATTTTGATAAGATTGTACATGATCACATGAAAGTACTTTTCCACACTGTAAGTAACCATATGGAGATTATTAAAATCTTTTGAATACAATATTTTCTCAATCCTGCAGGATTGTATTTTCAACTGGCTCAACTTTTATTATAAATTTGTATCATGGATAAACTGATGAATTTCTGAGTTAATAATAGTTTTTTTAAATATGCAATTATGTTATTTCATTTGTGGTTCTTTGTGGTTCTTCAGCAATGTCTTGGAGGATTAAATACATAACGGCAAGGAAATGTTTTATTTTTGTCAAAATAATTATGATTGTAAAATACCATTTCAACACACTTATAAAATACATGCTATGTACCTTGGACTACCACAGGACGAAAGGGAGAAATGTGCTAAGAGGAAGGTACGCTTGGCAAACCCTCACTGTGATCAACTCCCAGCCGGAAACCTATTTCCCCACTGTGGAAGGATGTGTGGATCCAGAATTGGCCTCTACCGTCACTTTCGGTCTCAGTTAAAACAGTGTTCATGGAAGACAATCTTACTCAGCTATGAGTGATTGTCAAAGATGAAGACTACCACATTATTGCAAATTTACAGCTATAGTGGTAAATAACATGTTCCTAAATAAATGCAGTCATTTTGTATTGAATTCTCTACTTCTGTCTGCAACAAGGGCTAACCAAATAGCAGCCTGTGGCCTGAACCTACCAGTCAAGCACTAAATTAGATCACCCTTATTATCCACTTTGACTGCTTTCCCCCTGCAGCTGCAATACAGGCAAAGGGCTCTTTACAAAGCAAACTCATCCATTCCCATGTGTTGTGAAGACCTTTCTCCCATTACCAAAGTTATCCCTAGTGAGGCCAGAGATGTAGCAATATGGCAGATGTCCTGTCACCTGAGTTTTAGTCTCCTTGTGTGGGGTTTTATATATTGGTGGCGTTGTGCTGCTCTTGAGTGCTGAATTACACCATATCCTATGCACTGTTATGCAACATTTTTAAGTCAATGGGAAAAACCTTCCCTGTAGAAAGTTATGCCATCCATAAAGGCATTATCAAGCATTAAGGAGTATAACATACATCAAATACGAGTCACCAATGTTTGGAGGCCAATGGGTATATTAGTGCAGTAGACCCTGGTCACATAACAGCTGTTGAGGGTGTGTGGCACAACTAACTGGCTGTTGTGGGATGTGTGACACCACACAAAATAGTTGCCACATCTAAAAGAGCAGAAAAGGGCCCACAAAATGGTGCAGTCATGTCCCCCCACCATTAATGAAGAAACGGCACCAGTGTCAGCCGCTGCTGCACTCAGAGGAAAGCTTTTTATATGCCTCTTCTGCCTAATGACACCTAAATGTGGGCACGTTAAAGAAGTGTTCTTTGTAGAGGATGCTAAGCCAGTGCAAATATGAACCAAGCAAGAAGAGCAAACAGTGTCATGTGCTCTAAAGATTTTTGAGGTGATATTTATTGAGACATTTAGCAAGTGCCATAAGAGGTACTGGCAAGCACACTGGTGCCTGCTGGGAATCACACTGGCAATCTCTTGGATGCAGTGTTTTTCTATACTGCTGCTGACTTCCCTCTGTCAACATACCTTCACTGATGGAATGGTGCTGCCCATATATTCCACTGGTGGCAGACTATTGTTCTGCTGTCATAGCAGGGCTTTTGTCAAATCCTATAGCTCCACAACCAGTGGATCCTGCACAAAGGACCGCACTCTATATTCTTCTCTCTCATGAACAGTGAGGCGAGTTTTGCCACAGCAGTCCACATTTGCACCTCAGTTGCTGCCAACTCTCCCTCTCTTGTATTTAACAAATAGTTAAATGAACCAAATAATAATAAAGATACAATAATTCAGTCAACATTTGTGGTTTCTATTTTTTTTGGGGGGGGGGGAATAGTTTTATTGCTCATTGCTTTGTGAGACGGTGGAGACCTTGAAGAGGATATTTATTCATTTTTTCCACAAGCCCTTCCTTTAGCAGTTGGGGTTGTGCATTTACTTGCTTTTTATACAGATAGGTACAGTCTCTGTTTAACAATTTAAAGACCATTGCCTTTAGGGAAGCCTTTCTCAACCGGTGGGTCCCCAGATGTTGTTGAACTACAACTCCCATACCCCTAGCTAGCAAGGCCAGAGCTCAGGGATGATGGAATTTGTAGTCCAACAACATCTGGGGACCCACAAGTTGAGAACCGCTGCTTTAGGGGGTGTGGGTTTTGTGGGTTTTACGAAGAAACTCAATTCTTCTACGTGGCAAGGAGCTCAGTCTCTCACTTGGCTGCTTTTTACTTTCATCTGACGTGCCACACTTCTTTCTGAGGGCCAGCCAACGATTTTTTCCGCACTCCTTATCCCTTGTCAAACCACCTGCGTGTTTCCACTGCTGGGTGATGAAGACAACTTGCTCAACCCAGAAAGCCGGGAAACCATTCACAGGACCAGGCTACGTGGGTCGTTGCAGCCAAAATCGCACCACCTCTTACTTCTTCAGGTGCTTCCCGGCCTCTAAACTGTCTTCAGCTTCGGTTTCGTCTCCAAAAGCCTCGGCGGCAGCGGCGGCCCCACTCGGCGCATGCCCACAGGCCTCCCGCGAGCCAGCGACTAACTGCCGCCAACCTGGGCCAACCCCCCCCCCATCTCCCGCGAGCGGGGCGCACGCGCGTTTCCAGATCGCGAACCGGAGAGGGAGGGGGGGCGATGAGCGTCCTGCTCCCCAACATGGCTGACTTTGACACTATCTATGAGCTGGAGGAGGAGGAAGACGAAGAGGAGGAGGAGTCCGAGACTGTGGTGAGGAGTCAGGAGCTGCCGCGGCTCCGGGACGCGCCTGAACCCGTGGCTGTGAGGGGCGCCGGGCAAATCACTGTGTAAGGAACCTGGGGAGGGGGTGACGGGGAGAGGGAGAGGGCGGCTGCTGGCTGACGGCACTGGGCAGGGGGCGGGGCGAAAGGGGCGGGGCGAGGGAAGAAGGGGAGGGCGGCAGTGACGCGGGTGAGGGTTGTGGGGGAGGAGGGGTTTGGGCTCGCCGGCTACAGGCCTGCCTGGCGCCAAGGGTGCCTCTGAGGGAGTGCAGAGCATAGCTGTCAACTTGAAAAGTTGAAAATAAGGGATTTGAAAATAAGGGATCAGCAGCCTCACCTGTCTATGGGATATCTAATAATCCGGGATAGCAGCGGGAAAGGGCACTGGAATAAGGGAATTTCCCGCAAAAAAGGGAAGGTTGACAGCTATGGTGCAGAGAGCGCAGTTTCCTCATTCAACTCATCGGGGGCTTCGGAACTCCGTGAAGCAGAGGGAGCCCCTGAGTGTGTGCAGAGAGCCATTCGTGCAGCCCTTTTTCGTTTTCTTCCTTTCGTGCGAAGGAGGAGCACATTCCTGCAGCACATTTCATTTCATTCTCTTTGGAAGTGCTTGCAGCTGGGAGGGTTATGCGCGCGGGGGGGGGGGTACCTCCTGGAATATCTCACTCGGCACTAGGGCCCTGCGATCCACATGAGCAGCTTTGTACTGTGTTTTCATTTGTCGCCCTTTTCCTGGCAAATCCTCGTGCAGCGGAGGAGGCGGGCTCGGAACGGGAGAAGGGCTTTCAGATCAGAAGGTGTTTGGGGTACAGATTTATACGCGCACGTGTGGATAATGGATATATGACAAGTGCCCAATTTTATTGCTTGGAAGGGGGAAAAGAGGTTTGCTGCGGAATGAAGCAAATCTGGAGATAACACACTGAGGCTTAATTGAATGAGTTGTGGTCAACCTACAATAAATACTGTATAAAGCACAACTCCTCACCCCACAACACAGGCACCTGCCACATCCCCCTAGATGCCTTGGGATTCAGTTATGGCTCTCGCTCTTTTGGTTGCATTAAAAAACAAAAACCCTGTTAATTTAAAACTTTTTCTAAAAAATTGCTAAGTTGGGCTGGGGAGAGGACCCATAATTATATTACTCCAATAAAACACTATTGAGGCAAGTAAAATTAGATTGATTTGAGGCCTGCAGGACTAGTAAACGGACAGCTCCAAACAATCTGGTTATGCTGTCCTAAGAACGCTGGGTGTTTCTGAATGACTGCAAAATAGAATCAACCTCTCTAGGCTGGTTGGTTTGCTAACTTTTCATCTAGCTTAATTTAGCTAGTTGAGTTCTGTACTGCAGTAAAGGCAAAAGGCACAGCTATATGGGTTTTGCATGTTTTATTCATAACGGCATTTTGATCCCACCTTTCCATTTTAATGTTAGCAGCATGTTTATTAAAAGCAACCAACATTTTAAAAGCAATATACAAATTTAAAATAGGTTGGAGCAGTACATAAAATTTATTGAAATATTGCAAAGTTTAGCAACTGAACAGGACTGATACTTTCAGTAAAGCAACAGTTCAGAAGTTGTTCTCTTTGGAGTAGAACAAAAACTCTTGAGTCTCACATAACTGCTGATAGTTTACACAAATAGGGTCATTTGAAAAAAATTACATGTATTGTTTATTTAAAATATATATTTTATGCTATGAAAACTACACTTCTTTGTTAATATTACTCTTGAATTTTACTCACACTTCTCCAAAAATGGTTCATGATAGTCAGTGTTGTATACTGTGCTATTGAATAGAAAAGAAACATCTTAATACAACAAGGGAACCATCTTTTATTTCTAAAAAATACAGTGGTACCTCGGGTTAAGTACTTAATTCGTTCCGGAAGTCTGTTCTTAACCTGAAACTGTTCTTAACCTGAAGCACCACTTTAGCTAATGGGGCCTCCTCCTCCTGCTGCGCCGCCTGAGCACGATTTCTGTTCTCATCCTGAAGCAAAATTCTTAACCTGAAGAACTATTTCTGGGTTAGCAGTCTGTAACCTGAAGCGTATGTAACCTGAAGCGTGTGTAACCTGAGGTACCACTGTACTTTTGATTTTTACCATATCATTTAAAAAAGCATCTTCTAAACCTTTTATTATTCCTTAATAATTGTAGTCTTTTAAACACCATAAGCATTGTTTTATCATTTTATATTTATTGGATTTGCACTCAGACTCTTTGGTCTTTGAAATAAGTGAGCGTACTTTGCACAGTATTTGTCAATTTGTTTCTCAGCCGTTTTCTTACAAACATCAGGTTAGATGTTTTGGATTGCACCCACTCTGTATTTCATTTTTTTCTACTCTATTTAATAAACCTTTATCACACATTATTGCTATATCTACTCCTTTTGGGAGTAGCGTTTGCATCTTGTATTTCTTGTTTTCCTACTGTCCTCTCAGTATATTTTCCTTCTTTCTTCTGTATTCCCATCCTGTTTGCTTAAGCCAGTGATGGTCAAACTCGGCCCTCCAGTGCTTTGGGAACTGCATTTCCCATTATATCCCTGACCACTGGTCCTGTTAGCTAGGGATGATGGGAGTTGTAGTCCAAAAACAGCTGGAGGGCCGAGTCTGGCCATCACTGGCTTAAGCTGTGCCTTGGTTCATTTAGAGAAATATGAATACATTCAGTTCCCCATTATGCATCTCATTTCTTGTTAAATCACTGAATTATTTACAAAAAATGGTTAAATTAATACACTGGCTACATTAAATTTAATGTTTAAATTAATACACTAATTAATTCCTGTGGTTGTTTGGTGAATAGACTGTCTGCAGGTTAAGCCATGGTTTGTTGAACAAATCATGAATTTTCCCACAGACAATCAAACAAATCATTGTTTTTCCCAAATTTGATTTATTGTCCAACCGCTCTTGCCTCGTGGCTTGTAGTTCAGTGAGTGTCTGAGGAAACCTTGGTTAAGGAAGAGTGTCAAGTTCACATGTAATCACACATAATGAAGCCATAGCTAATGCAAACCAAGATTCAAAAGCTATTCACAAACTGCATCTTCAAATTGTGGCCTGCTAGTAAACAAACCATTACTGAGGTGGGGAGCTTTGTTCATATATAATGCTTAACTGGGGTTTAATAAATCATAGTTTAATAACCATCATCAAACCTTTATTAGCATCACTTACAAACATTCAGAATAAATAGGCCAGTGCGATCTCGTTGCCATTTCAACAGTACAGTCATTTGCCAAAGGAAAGAAGAGGCGAGCAATCTATTTCACCTCTGTGGGTCTCCAGCAAGGGCAGGGTCCTGTAGCGTAATACAGTGGTACCTCGGGTTAATAACTTAATTCGTTCTGGAGGTCTGTTTTTAACCTGAAACTGTTCTTAACTGGAGGTACCACTTTAGCTAATGGGGCCTCCCGCTGCGCCGCCGCCACACGATTTTTGAAGCAAAGTCTTAACCTGAGGCACTATTTCTGGGTTAGCGGAGTCTGTATCCTGAAGCGTATGTAATCTGAAGCATCTTTAACTCGAGGTACCACTGTAGAGGAACTTAGCTACTGTCTTGGTGAGCTCCTGGTCTCTCGCCTGTAATAAGAAGTGAATGACCTCTGTCTCTGGTTTCCATATTGGGATACATACCGGTAGTTGGTCTAAAAATTGTTGGTGGAGATCATCATACATTTTTAAGGACCATGTGAGCTAGAGGTTCCACCAGGTGGGCATCACATGAGCAGATCCTATCTCCTTCTGCCATACCCGTGAACCTACCCCAAAGGAGGTTAGGATTAGAATTGAACCTAGCCAGTGAAAAAGCCCTTCTTTCTTGCGGGTTAAACAAAAATTGTAGATGATTGAGGTTAAATTCCTGCGCCCAAGAGAGGCGAAAATAAAGAGGGGAACATGTTTTTTCCACAGCTAAAATTGGTTCCTGGCGATCTATGTCCCACAGCCTAGTTTTTAACATGGCCTTGGCGATTGGAAAAGCCACAGCACCCAGGAGATCCTCTGAAAGCCCAAGTTGCCATATCTTTGTGCAAAACAATTGTAGCCCTGGGGAAGGGAAGGAGCCTGACAGAACTTTGCTAAGTAAAGTATCTTTGTCTGCTGAAAAACAAATGTTTAGCCAGCATAAAAGATACTCGTCCAGGCAACTATCTCTAGCTTATTTGGCCTCCCTCTAGACACAGGGCTGCGTAAGGTACACAGCGTGGGACAGCGAAAATCTTAAATAGAAAGGCTGCCTGCACTCATTCCATTGACTGGGTAAACCCAGACATTTTTTGGGGGGAAGCCGCCCAGAGTGGCTGGGGAAGCCCAGCCAGATGGGCGGGGTATAAATAATAAAAATATTACTATTATTATTATTATTATTATTATTATTATTATTATTATTATTCAGACTGAAATTCCATAGAGCAGTTGAGCTCTAACTTTGGCATTAAAAACCTTAAGGGCAGAAGTGATGTGTTGGTTACCTCTTCTTGCAAAGAAGCGCATTATGGCCTGCATAGACAGCTTGCAGGTGTTTGCCACCTCTGCGCAGTGCGAAGACCACCGGAGCATGTGATGGAAAGTGACCCCTAAATAGTTGAATTCAAATACCTGCTGGATGTGTTTCCCACCAACAACCCAAGTATAGCTCTTACAATAATTCCTGAAAACCATTATTTTGCTTTTATCAAAGTTCATGCTCATTTTCATTCTAGAGAGATAGTCGACACAGGCATTTAGCAGACACTTTAAGCCAATTCTTGACTGTGAGAGCAGAATCATATTATCTGCATATAGGAGAATGGGAATTTTTGATGCATTGACTTTTGGGCTCTGAGCACCCACCAGTTTTAATAATGGGGCAAGGTCATTTAGGAAGAGATTAAAAAGAGAGGGAGCAAGAACACAGCCCTGTTTCACACCTTTATTTATAACAACAGGGTCTGACACCTCGTCCCTGGGGTTATTCTTATACGACACGTATTATTTGAGTAAAGCTTTTTAATCAAGTAAAGTAACCTAGGGTCTAGGCCCAATGACTCCAGTTTGGACCATAACAGCCCTCTATCAACTGAATCAAAAGCAGCCTTAAGATCTAAAAAGGCCACATATAGGCCTTCTTTATGGTCCTGTGTGTACAGTGGTACCTCGGGTTACATACGCTTCAGGTTACATACGCTTAAGGTTACAGCCTCTGCTAACCCAGAAATAGTGCTTCAAGTTAAGAACTTTGCTTCAGGACAAGAACAGAAATTGTGCTCCGGTGGTGCAGCAGCAGCAGGAGGCTCCATTAGCTAAATAATAATAATAATAATAATAATAATAATAATAATAATAATAATAATAATAATAAATTATTTGTACCCCGCCCATCTGGCTGAGTTTCCCCAGCCACTCTGGGCGGCTTCCATGGAAACCAAAAAACACTAAAATATCATACATTAAAAACTTCCCTGAACAGGGCTGCCTTAAGATGTCTTCTGAATGTCAGATAGTTGTTTATCATTTTGACATCTGATGGGAGGGCGTTCCACAGGGCGGGCGCCACTACCGAGAAGGCCCTCTGCCTGGTTCCCTGTAGCTTTGCTTCTCATAATGAGGGAACTGCCAGAAGGCCCTCGGCGCTGGACCTCAGTGTCCGGGCAGAACGATGGGGGTGGAGATGCTCCTTTAGGTATACTGGGCCGAGGCCGTTTAGGGCTTTAAAGGTCAACACCAGCACTTTGAATTGTGCTCAGAAACGTACTGGGAGCCAATGTAGGTCTTTCAAGACTGGTGTTATGTGGTCTCGGCGGCCGCCCCCAGTCACCAGTCTAGCTGCCGCATTCTGGATTAGTTGTAGTTTCCGAGTCACCTTCAAAGGTAGCCCCACGTAGAGCGCATTGCAGTAGTCCAAGTGGGAGATAACTAGAGCATGCACCACTCTGGCGAGACAGTCCGTGGACAGGTAGGGTCTCAGCCTGCGTGGAGTTAGTAGACAGCTGCCCTGGATACAGAATTGACCTGCGCCTCCATGGACAGCTGTGAGTCCAAAATGACTCACAGGCTGCGCACCTGGTCCTTCAGGGGCACAGTTACCCTATTCAGGACCAGGGAGTCCTCCACACCAGCCCGCCCCCTGTCCCCCAAAAACAGTACTTCTGTCTTGTCAGGATTCAACTTCAATCCATTAGCCGCCATCCATCCTCCAACCGCCTCCAGGCACTCACACAGGACCTTCACCGCCTTCACTGGCTCTGATTTGAAAGAGAGGTAGAGCTGGGTATCATCTGCATATTGATGGACACCCAGTCCAAACCCCCTGATGATCTCTCCCAGTGGCTTCATATAGATGTTAAAAAGCATGGGGGAGAGGACGGAACCGTGAGGCACCCCACAAGTGAGGGCCCAAGGGTCTGAACACTCATCCCCCCCACCACTTTCTGAACACGGCCCAGGAGGAAGGAGCGAAACCATTGTATAACAGTGCCCCCAGCTCCCAACCTCTCTAGACGGTCCAGAAGGATGTTATGGTCGATTATATCAAAGGCCGCTGAGAGATCCAGCAGAACTAGGAAACAACTCTCACCTTTGTCCCTAGCTCGCCAGAGATCATCAACCAGTGCGACCAAGGCAGTTTCAGTCCCATGGCGAGGCCTGAATCCCGATTGGAAGGGATCCAAATGGTCCGCATCCTCCAGGCGTGCTTGGAGTTGTTCAGCAACCACTCTCTCAATCACCTTGCCCAAGAATGGAAGATTTGAGCCTGTGCGATAGTTGGCCATACTGGCCGGGTCTAAAGATGGTTTTTAAAGAAGCGGTTTAATGACCGCCTCTTTCAGCGGATCTGGGAATGTTCCCTCACAGAGGGAAGCATTCACCACCCCGCAGAGCCCATCGCCCAGCCCTTCCTGGCTTGCTTTTATTAGCCAGGATGGGCAAGGATCAAGGAGACAGGTGGTTGGTTTCATGCGTCCAAGCAGCCTGTCCACATCCTTGGGGGTAACGGATTGAAATTGATTCCATGCATCTTGACCAGACAGGGCTCTAGCACTCTCCCGCCCCGGCCCTGCTCCCACAGTGGTGTCTAGCTCCTTCCGAATATGAGTGATTTTATCTGCAAAAAACTTTGCAAAATCATTGCAGTGGTGCTAAAGTGGCGCTTCAGGTTAAGAACAGTTTTAGGTTAAGTATGGACCTCCGGAATGAATTAAGTACTTAACCCGAGGTACCACTGTACTTGGCGGCTAAATGGGATAACACTATACAGTTATGTAAAGTGGATTTCCCTGGCCTAAACCCTGCCTGCTCTGGGCCTATGATGTTGCTCACATCAAGCCACGTGGTTGATTTGGATAATAGATGTTTTGCATACAATTTCCCAATATTTGACAATAGATTTATTGGTCGATAGTTGGACGGTATGTTTTTGTCCCCCTTTTTAAAGATTGGGGTGATTATGGATTTCTGCCATGAATTAGGCATAATTCAAATTCTGTCCACCACAGTGAATAGTTCTGCTAAACCAGTCTGGCTTGGCTTTAATTAGTTCAGGCGGGACGGCATCAGGGCCTGCGGCTTTGCCTACTTTCATCTGAGAAATTAAATTTTCAACTTCAGTAATGGAAATGGGGGCCACTCAACCAGGGTCGAAGAAGGGGCAAGATCTTGGCTGTCTGATGGAATACAATCGTCGTAGAAGATCGCCTTAAAATGCTCTACCCATGGCATAGATGGAATCAATGTCAGTTGATGATCTTGGGTTTGTGGGGGGTCTGCAATAACCTTCCAAAATTTCTTATGATCATTGGTAAGGATGGCTGAAAGCAGTGAATCCCAGCAAGCCTGGTTGTATCTTATCTGGCTAAGCTGGATAGACTCCCTAACAAAATATGTGTCAGGCAATTGAGAGCTGCCTGTCTCTCTAGACTCTCTGTAGATTCTCCTAACCTCTACTTTAATGCCTTTGATTTCGTTATAAGTCCACTCGCCAATCCCTGGTTTCTTAGGTGGCCTGTGCGAGTGTGAATGGGGCAATTTGGTTATTAGAGTGTCCATAAGCTCCTCAAACCAAGTGACTCTAGCTATTGGGGAAAGTTCACCACTCCCTACCGAGATCAAGTGAATCACATGATCAGACTGCACCAAGGTTTGGAAAGACGATAGTGTATGCTCGTTAATTCGAATCCTTATGTACTGAGGACACTGTACCTGGGGGTGGGGTGGGGTGGATTGATTATATATTCTGGCACTCTCGATGGAAAGACAAATTTACATTGAAAAGGGAGATAGTGACTAAGCATAGGATCACCTGTGTGGAACTCAACCACTTGGGGCAGCATTTTAGTGGGGACCAGAATATAGTCTACCACACTATTCCTTGTGAGGAGAGGAAGGTAAAGTTCCCAGAGCCTTCCTAGTCTGGCAACCCATTAAGCCACACCAGAACCCTGGTGGTAGTCAGCTTGGTGAGCTGTAATCCCGCCAGGTTGATTTCTAAGTCCTGTGATTCTTGTTCCCATAAGCAGAAGTCAGGAAGAGCAGTAGAGTCCAAGATCTCCCAAGCTTTTGTATATATTTCCTGCCCTTGGCATAGGTGGGCATTAAAATCGCCTGTCAAGACAATGGGAAAATCGGGGCAAATAGTGTCCAGATTCTTGAGCACGTGTGCAAGGAGATCTCATTGATGGTTCTTGGCTATGACAGTAGAGGTGGGAGGAATATACACATTAGCCAGTAACATGTCCTGGCTCTCCAGCTCTATCTTTGTTGATAAAATTTTGCAATTTGCATTAGTCAAGAGAATGTGTTCACATTTTATATGGGGAGCCACCAGGGTTAGCAAGCAACCCGAGGGCCTGCCTTTCTTGTGGAGTTTGACTGCCAGAACCGCATAGGTGTTATAGTCGGTAAAGTCAATGTGCTGTGTCGACCAAGTTTCTTGTAAACAAACTATATTGTGCTCTCTTATTAACTTAACAAAGTCAGGATAGCATAACTTTGAGGACCATCCTGCCACGTTCCATGATAGCAACTTCAGGGAAGAGTGTTGCACCGAGTTTCCCGCCTTGGCACAAAGTCAGTCTAAGTAGATGTCATTAGATTGGCTATCACAAGGGGCCCCAGGTGGAACCTGTAGCATTTCCTCTAGTGCCTCAGGGGCACCAGTTAGACCATGGTCCCTGGTGTCGACGCTTCTTGAACTGTCTGCTGTCGACTCCTTGTTCGAAGTCAAGTAGCCAATTATTTTTTTTGGGGGGGGGGGAGATCGCTAGGACTGAGAGCATCGATGGGAATATGCATCCCAGAAATCGTTCCTGGGGGTTCTTCTTCTGTTGAGGTGTCCTCTAGTGCCAGCATAACCAAGTCAGCATTTGCGAGGCAAGATGAAGGTTGATGTACTAAGATATTAACTTCTTGCAGATGGGCTTTGAGGCAGTCCTGGAACACAGGTGGGAGAATAGGTTGCTTAGTAGTTTGTGATACATCCGGCAGGTTAGGCATTATGTTACCTATTGGGGAAGTTTCTGGTTGGTCCTCAGCTAGGCAGAATCGCAACTCAGCACTCGGGGTGACCGGCTTCCCAGTGTGCATCTCCTGATCGAGTTCAGATAATTCCCCAGACATCTGTGTAGTTTCTCACCTTGCTCGCTCATCCTCCTTAAGTGGGGGCAAAGTCTGTTCTATTGGCAGAAGTGTGGATGAAGTATCTATAGTGTCATACATGCTAATTCAGCGTATAGTTGGGTTCAGTCCCTTGGTCTACAAATGCCTGCCTTTCTTGGTTGGGTGAGTCCCTTACCAGGGATTCCTCCTGTAGAAAGGCCAGTATCTCCTCTTTTCCAGACTTTTCATTATTCATATTCCTGCTGCCCACATGAGCAGGTTCATGGGGGTTTACCCTAGGCTTGTTGAGGTCACACATTGAATCTTGAATACTGTTTGTTATTTCTTCAATTTCCTCTAGTATAGAGTTAATTAGGATTATGTTTATCGTTGCTCTTTCCTCGACATTCCTAAGGAGCGGAGATTTCTTTAGAGTCACTCTTTGAGGCCCTCCTGTATTAGCTGCAGCTGTGTTAGTATCAGTCAGAGGAACTGGAGGATTTCCACGTTGGCTTAACCTTGAAGGTGGTGCAAAGCTTGGGTCGGGGGATAGTTTAATAAGCCACGGTTTAGCATTATGTGGGAACCAGGCCAATATTCATTCAGACTAAGCAGAGTTCTTGCTTTTCCTCCTTCCCTAGCCACCAATACATTCATAGTTACATTCTTATTTCAGTTACATTCTTAATATAACATCCTTATATTAGTTGCAGCCCTTTTCCTTTCTGACCTATGTTTATGTAGGATGCTCATTTCAGTCTGTCAATCTCTAAGCCTTTTCAAGGAGCAAAACCTCATATATAATGCATCACATGCAGGACCTGCTTTTCCTGTAGGATTTTTTCCTCCCTGAGGTACTGTTTGCTGTTTGCAATCCATTACGTATTACTGTTCCCATTTTTACATAATACATACTATGCTATTTCATTCATCCAAAAGCCTGAGGTGGCACAAAATTGAGAAAATCACTTGTTGGTGCCAAGTATTGGTCTCCCACTGGGCACAATTATGTGAAAGATTACAAACTGCCTCCATTTTGTCCGGCTTTCAGAGGGCAAATCTATTTTATCCATCATTTGGTGGGGCATAGGGCCAGCCCTGGCATTGACCTCCGAAAGCCGGGAAATCTCTCTATGCATGGGAATAAATAAATGGAGATGGGGTTTACTTCACTCTCCATTTGTTTATTTACTTCCCTCTGCAGCTCTTGATACTCTAAGCCATTTCTACCCTGCCTCCCAAAAGCTGCACGTGTTGCTGCCTAACCCTGCCACTGAACAGCTGAGAGCAACCTGGCAGCTTGGAAGCCCATGGAAAAAATAGACTGGGGTCATTTACTTACTTCTGAGTTAAAAGAAATAAAAATAAACCTTGTCATGTTGTTCAAGCCTATTTTCTACCTTCTCTCCTTCTGTGTGTGTGCATCTCTCTCCTGTCTGTTAGGGGACGTTTTTTCACCTCTCCTTTGATATCCATGCTGTACATCTATAGCTTTAATTTTAGAGAAAGTGTGCTAATTTAAATATTATCCATACAGTAAAATAAAAGTTGTAACAATATGTTAAAGGTAAGTAAATATTTTAAAGTTTCAGATGCCAAAGTAGTAACAGTTGCTTGGACATTAGCCCATTCTCTGCCTCATAATTCTATCCTTATTTCAAACAATGTATTATACTGGTATATAATGATGTTTATCTGGTGCCATGTCACATCTCCCACCCCTACTTGCAGCCCTTTCCCATTCTGACCTTTGTTTATGTAGGATGCTCATTTCAGTTTGTTAATCTCCAGGCCTTTTCAAGTAGCAGAAGCTTATAAATCATAGAATTGTAGAATTGTGGAGTTGGAAGGGACCCCCAAGGGTCATCTAGTCCAACCTGCTGCAGTGCAGGAAGCTCAGCTAAACATCCATGACAGATGGTCATCATATAATACATCACATGTAGGGCCTGCTTTTCTCATAGGGATTTTTCCTCTTGAGGTATTTACTCTGTTTCCAGTCCATTATTGCTGTTTTCATTTTTACACAGTGCTAAGCTTTTTCTTTCCACTAAAAGTGCTAGCTGTGCAATATTAAGAAGATCCACTTGGTGGCACAATATATTAGCTTCGTATAATGCATTATTTTGTGAAAGATTACAAAAGTGCAGGCAGCGCACGGGCTCTGTGCTTGCCCATCTTTGGGAAGGAGGGAATGTCTCCATGACTGTGCCAGAGTTCTAGATCTTCCTTCTCGGATCCTCACTCAGCCTGGGCAGGTGGGACTTGCTTGGAAGTCAAAACTTGTCCCATATAAAAATAGGCTGGGGTTATTTACTTCTAAAGTTAAAGATAAAAATAAACCTTGCCCTGTTGCTTTAGCCCCCTTCCTCCCTTCTTCTCTGCTGTGTATGTGTGCACACTTGTATGTATTCAGACACTGTGTTACATCAGATGTTTAGCTGGTGAGATATCACGAAGTTGAAAACCAGACAGTGTCCAGACCTAGTTGCAGTCCTTTTCCTTTCTGGGTTTACCATATGCAGGATGCTCATTTCAGTCTGTCTATCTCCAAACCTTGGCAAGGAGCAGAATCTCATATGTGATATCATACACTACATGCAGGACATGCTTTTCTTGTATGGTTTTTTTCCTCCTGTGGCACCGCCCTCCTAAAGCCAGCAGAAACCTTATGTGATCCCAGTTTATGCAGGTGTCTCTCCTTTTTTTTTATAAGATATTTATTGCAATTTTAAACAACAAAAATCAAACTTATAAGAAACAAGAAATTCAAAGTAAAATTATAAGAAAAAGTAAGAATAAAAAGAGTAAGAGTAAAAGATAAGAAAAGAAATTACAAATATTCATAAATCATATTTTCATGATCTTTGGACTTCCTCGCATCGTCCTCCCCTGCATTCTCAGTCATATAGTTAAATACAGCAATTTGTTACCTTACTTCCATTCTTATTTTATAAATCTCCAATATTCAATTCCAACTTTGAGTATTTTGGTCATAAATTAACCTGCTAAATTTGAACATAATATTTCTTCAGATTTCACATTTTCCCTAGACATCACCTATTCTCATATGTCTTACACTAAGTTTACTGCTGCCATGTTACTCTCATTTGTGCATACTCCTAACATTCGTACAATTTATAATGTTTCTGTAAATAGTCTTTAAATTTTTTCCAGTCCTCTTCCACCGTCTCTTCTCCCAGGTCTCAAATTCTGCCAGTCATTTCAGCCAATTCCATGTAGTCTATCAGTTGCGTCTGCCATTCTTCCAGAGTGGGCAAATCCTGTGTCTTCCAATGCTTTGCGATAAGTATTCTTGCTGCCGTTGTTGCGTACATAAAGAAAGTTCTATCCTTCTTTGACACCCCTTGGCCGACAATGCCCAGAAGAAAGGCCTCTGGTTTCTTAAGGAAGGTATACTTAAATACCTTTTAAAATTTATTATAAATCATTTCCCAGAAAGCCTTAATCCTTGGGCACGCCCACCAGAGGTGAAAAAATGTTCCTTCAGCTTCCTTACATTTCCAGCATTTATTATCGGGCAAGTGATATATTTTTGCCAGCTTGACTGGGGTCATGTACCACCTCTATATCATTTTCATAATGTTTTCTTTCAGGGCATTACATGCCGTAAACCTCACTCCGGTGGTCCATAACTTTTCCCAGTCAGCAAACATAATATTATGCCCAATGTCCTGTGCCCATTTTATCATAGCTGATTTGACAGTTTCATCCTGCGTATTCCATTTCAACAGCAAGTTATACATTTTTGAAAGTACCTTGGTGGTCTTAGATTCTAACAGTTCTGTTTCTAGTTTCAATTTTTCCACCTGGAAACCTGTTTTTTTATCCACATTAGAGACCTCCCTGATCTGAGCATAATGTAACCAGTCTCGCACTTTGTCCTTTAGTTTCTCAAGGGTCTGCAATCTCCAAGTATCACCTTCTTTTTCTATTATTTCCCAATATTTCAGCCAATTGGCCTCCATATTGAGTCTTTTCTGGGCCTTGGCTTCCATTGGTGACAACCACCTTGGGGTCTTGTTTTCTAATAAGTCTTTGTATTTAGCCCAGACATTATACACAGCTTTCCTGACAATATGGTTTTTAAAAGCCTTATGAAATTTTACCTTGTCATACCACAAGTATGCATGCCAACCAAAAGCATTATTGAACCCTTCCAGATCTAGGACATCAGTGTTCTCAAGGAGAATCCAATCCTTCAACCAGCAGAAAGCTGCAGATTCATAATACAGCCTCAAATCTGGCAGGGCAAACCCCCCTCTCTCTTTAGCATCAGTTAGTATTTTAAATTTTATTTGGGGCTTTTTGCCCTGCTAGACAAACCTAGAGATATCTCTCTGCCATTTTGTAAAACATTCCACTCTGTCCACAATCTGTAGGGTCTGAAACAAAAACAACATTTTTGGCAATACATTCATTTTTATCACAGCAATTCGGCCTAACAAGGAAAGTTTCAGTCTTGACCAGATTTCTAAATCCTTCTTCATTTCTGTCCAACACTTTTCATAGTTATCCTTAAATAGATTCAAGTTTTTGGAAGTCATATTAACCCCTAGGTATTTCACCTTCTTAACAATTTTTAAATCTGTCTCTTTCTGAAACCTTTCTGATTCCTCAGTGGTCAGGTTTTTCCCCAAAACCTTTGTCTTCTGCTTGTTTAATTTAAAACCCGCCAACCGACCAAATTCTTGAATCAGTTCTAAAACTCTTTTCGTACTAGAGTCTGGTTCCTGCAATGTCAAAACCAGGTCATCTGCAAAAGCTTTAAGTTTATATTGTTTGGCTCCGACCTGAATCCCTTCCACCAACCGGTCCCCTCTGATCATATTCAAGAGCACCTCCAGGACCGAAATGAATAGCAAAGGGGAGATAGGGCAACCTTGTCGTGTTCCTTTCTGAATCTTAAAGTCTTCTGTCACCACATTATTAACTATTAATTTAGCTTTTTGTTCTGAATAAATTGCTTCTATGCCATTTTCAAACCCCCGTCCCACTCCCATCCCTTCAAGATTTTTCTTCATAAACATCCAAGAAATGTTGTCAAAGGCCTTCTCCGCATCTATAAAGATCAAAACTGCTTTTGTATTCATATTTGTTTGTAAAAGCTCCAAAATGTCAATGATGTTTCTAGTATTGGCAAAGAGATGTCTACCTGGGAGAAAACCTGCTTGGTCTTTGTGAATTACTTCATTTAATACTTTTTAAAATCTACTTGCCAAAATATCAGCAAAAATTTTGTAATCCACATTCAGGAGAGAGATGGGGCGGTAGTTCTTAAGTTGTGTCTTTTCAGTTTCCAATTTAGGTATCAATGTGATGAATGCTTCTTTCCACGATTCCGGTGCCTTCTTCCCCTCCATGATCTCATTGCAAACCTCCATTAGTGGTTGTATCAAATAATCTTTCAATGTCCTATAGTACTTGGAGGTAAGTCCATCTGGCCCTGGAGACTTGCCCAGTTGCATATTCTGAATGGCACCTTCGATCTCTTGTTGTGTTATTTTATAATTCAGGATTGTTCTGTTTTCTTGAGACAGTCTTGGTAGGCCATTCCTTTTCAAAAATTGATTTATCTCTGTCTCATTTTGCAGCCCTTGAGTATAGAGTTGTTTAAAGTATCTCTGGAAGCACTTTCTAATCTCCACAGGATTCTGGATATTTTTCCCTTCAATCTCTAAGTTGGTAACCGTATTTAATTTTTGTCTCTTTTTTAGCTGCCATGCTAGCAGCTTTCCACATTTGTTTGCCGATTCGAATGATCTTTGTTTCATTAACTTGATTTTCCACTCCACTTCCTGATTTATCAATTTAGAATATTGTGCCTGGTAAAGTTTAATTTCTCTCAGAATCTCCTGTGACTTTGGTTTCGATCTTAGCTTTTTCTCACATTCCCTGATTTTCTCCAAAATCTTATCCTTTTTCTCATTCTGTGCTCTTTTCTTTATGGTATTCTGTTGTATCAGAAACCCCCTCATTACAGCTTTACTTGCATCCCAGATTACTCTTTTTTCCACCGTAGTGTTCAGATTTATTTCAAAGTAGTCCTTCAAAGCTTTTTGGGCCTTTTTAGTAATCTCCTGATCTCTGAATAGGTTGCCATTCATCTTCCATCTAAAGGAGCCGGTTGTATTTAGTCTCATATCCATCTTTACTGCGTTATGGTCGGAGCAAGTCTTTGGGCAGATTTCCACTTTCCTAGTCTTAGGTGCCAGACTTCTAGTTACCCAAATTTGGTCGATTCTTGTCCATGTCAGTTGGGCTTCAGAAAAGAATGTTCCTTCTCTTCCTAGAGGGTTTTTTGACCTCCAAATGTCAATTAAGTCCATATTGTCAGTCAGTTCGAAAAAAGTTTTGGGTAGTCTGCCATCTCTTGAAACGTTTTGATTTTGTGACTTATCCATATTTGTAGAGACCACCCCATTCATGTCTCCCATCATGATGATGTTACTATAGTCCAGATAGTCCAGCATTGTCTCATGCAGCTTCTTGTAAAATTCCGATTTCCCCTCGTTTGGTGCATAAATACCTAGTATCAAAAACTTTCCGCCTTGTGTTTGAATTTCAATTGCCAAGATTCTCCCTTGCTCATCTTTAAAAAGAAATTTTGGTGAAAGGCTCTCCTTGGCGTAGATCACCACCCCTCTCTTTTTAACTCGGTCTGATGAAATAAGTTCTTGGCCTAATCTTTTATTGACTAATACTTTTCTGTGGAGCCTAGTCACATGTGTTTCCTGCAAGCAAATAATGTCCAATTGTTCTTTCTTTAGTATGTGAAATATCCTTCTCCTTTTCTCCGGGGAGTTTCCGCCGTTAATATTCCAGCTAAGAAGTTGCAGAGACATCCTGGGCAAATCTGTTATCCAGTAGGTTGTGGTGTTTCCTTTTGGTCGTCAGATCCCTTTTGGTCGTCAGGTGTGGGTGTTGGCTGTGGCGGTGGCCAGGACCCAGGTCCTAGGATTCCCTTCTGAAGGTCTTCTTCGTAAGTGTGCAAAAACTTGTCCTTGTCCTCTGGTGTTTTAATTTTCACTTTCTTCCCTCTGAATGTAAAAGATAATCCTTGAGGAAATTCCCACCTAAAAAGAATTGAGTTGCTTCTCAACAATTTTGTTAGTTCTGTATAGGTGGTTCTAAGATCTAGAAGCTGTTTAGGGATATCTTTGTAAATTTCCGCTCTCCTGTCCTGGATTTCAAGTGGCTTTCCGTAATGTAGGCCTAGTATCTTGTCCCTTTCCTCCTTGGATCTCAAGGTAATTAAACAGTCTCTGGGTCTGTCTTTCTTCACTACTCTTCCAAGTCTGAAAGCACTCACTATTTTAAAGTCCTTGTCTTCTTCCAAATTCCAGAACTTAGAAAATTCTTTTGTCAAATATTCTGTCAAGTTACTCTGTTCAAGCTCTGAAAGTGCTCTCAGCCTCAGATTGTTTTCCCTAGAACGCAGTTCGATCATAGACAGGTAGGCCTGATGTTCACCCACCTGTTTGTACAATGGTTTAACCTCCTCCTTCACTGTATCCACTTTCTGATTGGCCGCCTCGGCCAGTTGATGGTTCTCTTTGGTAGCTTCAAAAAGCTTCCCAATTGATTGTGCATGCAAGGTGGCTTGTTCAGTTAATTTATTTAGGCTGGCAGTGTTTTGGTCAATCTTGGCCGACTGTGCATCCACTTTCTTGTCCAGTAGTTCCAATTTCTCCAAAAAAATTTCTAATACTGTTTCATTTCATCCAGCTGCCATGCCTTCTAATCAGGTCAGCTCAGTTTCTATTTCTTCTGGTTCCAAAACTGTGGGAACCGATGATCTACGCACCTGGGAAGTCAATGTTGATTGAGTTAGTTGTTTAGCTTTTGCTTTAGCCAGTCTTGTTTTCCCAGTGCCACTCATTCCAGTCCCATCTACGTGTCAAGGTCAAATTATATATCTTCCCCTGGGAATCCACAAGCCCAGAGAGTAAACAACAAATTGAAAAGGAGGAAAGAGGAAAAATACCAGTCACAATTGTAAATCCAATCCAGTAGGGGGAGTTCCAAGAAGTTCTGAGAGAAACAGAGTGAACAAAGGAAAAGTTTTTCCCTTATGCCGATAATGTCCAAACAGTTAAAAGTTTCTAAAAGACCTTAAAATTTTTTCTTTTAGAATGCAGAGATGAGTCTTTACTTACAATGTTTCAGGAAAAGTGCCCTGGAAATGATGTTTCAAAGTAACTAGTCCAAGAACACTCAGATGTAACAATCCACTGTAACAAAAAATCAGAGTCCACAAACTGACAGTTCCCGTAGCTTGGCAGTCAAGCACCTGGGTTTCTCTATAATAATTGTAAATCCACAGGGAGAGGAAAGATTAGAGCCAAAGTCCAAAAAAAGAAGAAGAAAGAAAAAGAATTTTAAATCCCTTAAGTCTTCTAGCGACAGTTCAAATCATGCGCAAAGTTAAAACTTTCAAGTCCTCATTAAAAGGCTTCAGGTCCAAATCGTTGCTTTAAATTTTAGCAGCAGAGGGAGATGGACTTCCTGGTTGCACCTGCCGCTTTTGTCCGAATTTTTCAGGTTTAATTTTGGATTGTTTTAGCCCTTTTACTCACAGGTTGCTGTTTCCGAATCCAATAATCCAGGAAAAAAGGTCAGCGCTCATCGACAGGAGCTATGCGGCTTCGCTCGCACGGAAAGAGCGATCGACTCACAGCACCGCGCTCCCCTCCACGTTTCGCGGCCCCTTACGGGGTCCCTTCTTCGTTTTGGGGGGCGCTTCTGGTGCCCGCCGAGTCCCACGGCCTCAGGCTCACTCTACCTGAGGTTTTCCGGTGAGGGTCTCCACTTCGCCATAGCGGGCGACCCGTTTCCACGGAGCTTCCTCTTCAGTAGCTGAGGAGGACCGCCATTGCCGTTCGCGCCGCCTCCGGAAGTCCTCAGTTTATGCAGGTGTCTCTATGCATGGGAATAAATAAATGGAGAGTGGGTGTCCTTCACTCTCCGTTTAGTGTTTGCTTCCCTCTGCAGCTCCTGACCTTTTGTGCTACGCCTTCTGAAAGCCGCATATGTTGCAGTCAAACACTGCATTTTGAATGGTTGCTGCCCTCAACTACCCTGAATTACAAGCTGCCACTTATCACATGGAAAAATAGACAGGTTATTTACTACTAAGTTAAAAATAATAATAAACCTTGTTCTGTTCTTGAAGCCTAGTTTGTACCATAACCACTTCTCTCTCTGTGTGTGTCTCTCTTGAGAAGATCTATTTTATCTGACTTTGGGAGGGTGGCTGGTACCGCCCTCCCAAAGTCCAGAAACCTAATGCCTTTGTGCAGATGTTTCTGTGCACGGGGAATAAATAAATGGATAAATGGTTTCCTTTCTTCTCCATTTATCTATTTATTTCTCTCTGTAGTTCCAGAGACTCATAAGCCCTTTCTGTCTCACATGGCAAGAGATGTGAATGCTGCTGTCCAGTGCTGCTTTGAATAACTGCTGCCTTCAGTTGCTTAAGCCTTGTTTCTCCCTTCTCCCCTTCTGTATCTGTGGGCATGCTTGTGTGTCTTTGTCTCCCTCATGTCTATCAGGGAACATTCTCTCAGATTTCCTTTGATATCTATGCTACCAATTACATCTACAACTTTAATATTAGAGAAAGTGTGCTAATTTAAAAATTATCTGTATCAGAAAATAACAGTTATAACAATATGTTAAAGGTAAGTAAATATTTATGCTTCAGACCTCTAAATAGTAGCAGTAGCCGGGACATGAGTCCATTTGCCTCTACATAGTTTAATCCTAATTTCAGACACTGTACTGTATCAGTATATCATGATGCTCACTGGTATACCACAGTGTTTAAAACCAGACTTGATGTTGGATACTCATTTAAATCTATCAGTCTCTGTGCCTTTTTAAGGAGTAGAACCTCATATTTCATATGATACATTGCATATAGAACCTGCTTTTCTTGTAGGGATTTGTCTTCCCTCAAGTGCTTAATGCTCTTCGCATGCCATTATTGCTGTTCTCATTTTTACACCGTGCTATGCTTTTTCATTCATCCAAAAGTCCTAAGTGGTGCAATATTATGAAGATCCACTTGGGGTGCCAAATAGCAGACTCACAAACCACCATTTTATAAAAGATGACAGTGCCTCCATTTTGTCTGGCTTTTGGAGGGTGGCGCAAGGGCTCTGGCCCACCAGAGCCCTGGCACTGCCTTCCCAATGACGGAAGCATAGTAAGTGCTTGCCCATTTTTTTGGAAGAAGGAAAGGGCTCTAGGAACATCCCAGAGCTAGAGGGAGATGGCACACCCTTGAAAAGATCTTATGCAATCACAGCTTTGTACAGGTGCCTGTGCCCTTTCTGCCTTGCCTCCCAAAAGCAGCTCATGTTGCTGTCCAGCACTGCCTTTTGAATTACTACTGCCTTCAGCCAGGGCTCGCTTCTGGTTACTTACATCTGAGTTTAAAAAACTAAAAAATAACTTGCCCTCTTGTTTAAGCCTCCTTCCTCCCTTCTCCCCTTCTCTCTCTGGGTGTGCTTCCATGTGTGTCTCCTTTGTGTCTGTAAGGGAACCCTCTCTCACCTTTCCTTTCATACCAGTGCTGCTAATTACTTCTACAGATTTAATATTTAAAAAGTGTGCTGATTTAAAATTTATCTGTACAATAAAATAACAGTGGTAACAATAAGTTAAAGCTAAGTAAATATAAGAACTTTGAGGAGCAGCAGTTGCCAGGACATTGCCCCATTCATCTCTATATAGTTTCATCCTTATTTCAGACATCCTGTTATATTGGTATATCGCAATGTTTAGCTGGTGACATACCACGATGTTGAAAACCAGACATCGTCTAGACCTACTTAGTCTCTCAATCTCCATGCGTTTTGAAGGAGCAGAACCTCATTTATGATACACTGAATACAGGACCTGCTTTTCTTGCAGGGTTTTTTTCTCCCCTGAGGTGCTTAACACTGTTTTTAACCTCATTATTGCCGTTCTCATTTTTAAACAGCACAGTGTTATTTCATTCATCCAAAAGTCCTAGTTGATGCAATATTTTGAAGATCCACTTGGTGGTACCACATATTAGCTTCACACAGGGTGCCATTTTGTGAAAGATTACAAAGTGGCTCCATTTTGTCTGGCTTTTGGAGAGCGGGATGGAGGCTCTGGGATGCTGACATAGTACTTGCACCGCCTTCCTAATGACGGAAGCCTAAGAAGTGTTTGCCCATATTTGGGAAGGAGGGAAGGGCTCTAGGACCATGCCAGAACCCTGAACCTTCCTGCCAGAGCAGTGCCGCAGATTTCCTGCACAGAACAATGGCAGTCCTGTACAGGGGTTAATTACTTCTGAGTTAAAAATAATAATAAACCTTGCTTTTTGTTTAAGCCTCCTCCCTCCATTCTCCCATTTTGTATATGTGTGCAGGGTTGTGCACCTGTGTCTCCCCTCATGTCTATTAGGGAACATTTTCTCACATTTCCATTGAAATCTATGCCACTAATTATATAGCTTTAATTTTAGGGAAAGTGTCCTAATTTAAAAATTACCATAAAACAACAGTTGGAACAATTTGTTAAAAGTAATACAGACCTCTAAGTAGCAGCAGTTTCCAGGACATTACCCTGTTTGTCTCTTCATAATTTCATCCTTATTTCAAACATTGTGTTATATCAGTATATCACAATGTTTAACTGGTGACATATCGCAATGTTGAAAAACAGACATCGTCCAGACCTAGCTGCAGCCATTTTCCTTTCTGTAGGATTCCATTTCAGTGTGTCAATCTCCATGCATTTTCATTTATCAAAACATACATTACAGGTAGGACCTACATTTCTGGTTGGGGGCGGGGGTTCCTCCCTGAGGTACTTAACACTGTTTCTAGTCCATTATTGCTGTTCCCATTTTTAAACAGCGCAGTGTTAAATCATTCATCCAAAAGTCCTAGGTGGAGCAATATTATGAAGATCCACTTGGGGGTGCCAAATAGCAGACTCACAAGCCGCCATTTTATAAAAGATAACAGAGTGCCTCCATTTTGTATGGCTTTTGGAGGGTGGCGCAAGGACTCTGGCACAGCCTCCCCTAAGCCGGAAGCTCAAGAAGTGCTTGCCCATCTTTGGGAAGGAGGGAAGGGCGCTAGGACCACAACAGAGACCTGAATCTTCCTTCCCAGAGCCAGAGCGGTGCTGGCAGTACAGTTCCCCAAGCTGAGATGCCACAATTTTTGCAAGATCCATAACTGAGAAACTCCACTTGTGGGTGACAAATATTGGCCTCAAAAGGTTTGGAAGGGCACTATGAGGGTTCTGCAGTGCTGCCATGGCCCTGACACTGCCATCCAAAGCTGGGAAAGCCTTATGGGATTGCAGTTTTGCGCAGGTGTCCCTATGCGTGGGAATAAATAAATGGAGAGTGGGTTTCCTTTTATTTAAATTAATCTATTTACTCCCCCCCACACACCTCCTGACACCTGAGCCCTGCTGGGTCCCTCACATGGAAAAATAGACTGGGGTCATTTACTTCTGAGTTCAAAATAATAATAATAATAATAATAAACCTTACCCTGCTGTTTAAGCCTCATTCCTCCCTTCTCCCCTTCTCTCTGTGTGTTCCTTTTTCTGGGTTTCCTCAAATGTGCCTCTATTTTGTCTGACTTTGGGAGGGCAGGGCGAGTGATCTCAGAGAGCCCTGGGTCTTTCTTCTTACACAGAAGAACAGCACAGAGAAATCGAGGTGGCAAAAACGTGAGAAGATCCATTTTATCTGACTTTGGGAGGGTGGCTAGTACCGCCCTCCCAAAGTCCAGAAACCTAATGCCTTTGTGCAGATGTTTCTGTGCACGGGGAATAAATAAATGGATAAATGGTTTCCTTTCTTCTCCATTTATCTATTTATTTCTCTCTGTAGTTCCAGAGACTCATAAGCCCGTTCTGTCTCACATGGCAAGAGATGCGAATGCTGCTGTCCAGTGCTGCTTTGAATAACTGCTGCCTTCAGTTGCTTAAGCCTTGTTTCTCCCTTCTCCCCTTCTGTATCTGTGTGTGTTTCTCTCTTGAGAAGATCTATTTTATCTGACTTTGGGAGGGTGGCTGGTACCGCCCTCCCAAAGTCCAGAAACCTTATACTTTTGCGCAGATGTCTCTGTGCACGGGGAATAAATAAATGGATAAACGGTTTCCTTTCTTCTCCATTTATCTATTTATTTCTCTCTGTAGTTCCAGAGACTCATAAGCCCTTTCTGTCTCACATGGCAAGAGATGCGAATGCTGCTGTCCAGTGCTGCTTTGAATAACTGCTGCCTTCAGTTGCTTAAGCCTTGTTTCTCCCTTCTCCCCTTCTGTATCTGTGGGCATGCTTGTGTGTCTTTGTCTCCCTCATGTCTATCAGGGAACATTCTCTCAGATTTCCTTTGATATCTATGCTACCAATTACACCTACAGCTTTAATATTAGAGAAAGTGTGCTAATTTAAAAATTATCTGTATCAGAAAATAACAGTTATAACAATATGTTAAAGGCAAGGAGATATTTATAAGTTTCAGATGCCTAAGTAGCAGTTGCTTCCATCCGTATTTCAGACATTGTGTTATGCTGGTATACCGCGATGTTTAGCTGGTGACATACCACAATGTTGAAAACCAGACATCGTCCAGCCCTAGCTGCAGCCATTTTCCTTTCTGGGCTATGTTTATGTAGGATGTTAATTTCAGTCTGTCAATCTCTATGCTTTTTCAAGGAGCAGAACCTCATATATGATACATTGCATATAGGACCTGCTTTTTTTGTAGGGATTTTTCATCCCTCAAGTGCTTAATGCTGTTTGCAGTCCATTATTGCTGTTCTCATTTTACACAGCGCTATGCTATTTTTTCATTCATGCAAAAGTCCTAAGTGGTGCAATATTATGAAGATCCACTTGGGGTGCCACATAGCGGACTCACAAGCTTCCATTTTATAAAAGATAACAGAGTTCCTCCATTTTGTCTGGCTTTTGGAGGGTGGCGCAGGGCTCTGGGATGCCAGAGCCCTGGTTTCACCTTCCCAATGACGGAAGCATAGTAAGTGCTTGCCCATTTTTTGGAAGAAGGGAAGGGCTCTAGGACCCCGCAGTAGCCCTGGATCTTTCTTCCCTGAGCCAGAGCTGTGCCCAAGGTTTTCCTCCACAGTTATATCTTTCCAGTTGTATCTTTCAATAGATCGTCTATAGTCCATTAGCTTATCCACCTTTGGGAAATTGGGATAAGGGCTCTGGGATGCCCTCTAGCACCACCCTCCCTAAACCCGGAAAACCTTATGGGATCACAGCTTTGTTCAGGTATCTCTGTGGGTGGGAATGAGAGCAAAGAAGGGTTTCCTTTGTTCTCCATTTATCAATTTACTCTTGTTCTGCAGCTCCTGACACTTGAAAGTGCTTTCTGCCTCATCTCTGAAATGATGCATGCTACCGCCCTCATCCGGGGCTCACTTGGAAGCAAAGTCTTGTCCCATGGAAAAATAGACTGGGGTTATTTTACATATGAATAAATAATAAGAATAATAAACCTTGTCTTGTTGTTTAATCTTTCTTCCACTCTCTTGCGTTCCTATTTCTGTGTCTCTTAGGGAACCTTCTCTCACATTTCATTTCATATCTGTGCCACGTATTACTTCTACAGCTTTAATTTTAGAGAAAGTGTAATAATTTTAAAATTATGTGTTCTACAGAATATTGTAACAGTATGTTAAAGGTAAGTAGATATTTATGTTTCAGAACCTTAAGGAATAGCAATTGCCGGGACATAGCCCCATAGTTCCATCCTCATTTCAGACATTGTGTTATATTGGTAATATTGCGATGTTTAGCTGGTGACATATCACGATGTTGAAAACAGACATTGTCCAGCCCTAGCTGTAGCCATTTTCCTTTCTGTAGGATGCTATTTCAAACTCCATGCCTTTTTAAGGAGCAGAACCTCATTTATCATATAATATACTCCATGTAGGATCTGCTTTGGGGGGGCGGGGTTCTTAACGTTTCCGTCGTTCTTATTTTTACACAGTGCTATGCTATTTAATTAATCCAAAAGTCCTAGAAGGTTCAGAATTGAGAAGATCCACTTGGGGGCACCAGATATTAGCATTCCAAAGGCTCCATTTTGTGAAAGATTACAAACTGCCTCCATTTTGTCTGGCTTCCAGACCCCTGGCACTACCCCCCGCCTGAAGGATAGTAAGTGCTTGCCCATCTTTGGGAAGGACTCTAGGACCATGCCAAGAGCCCTTTCTTCCCACTTTTGGAGAGTGGTGTGAGGGCTCTGGGATCTGCCGGAGCCCTGGTACCAATCTCTGAAAGCCGGGAAAACCTTATGCCGTGGTTCCGATGTTTCTCCTTGTTGGAGTAAATAAATAGAGAGAGTTTCCTTCACTCTCCATTGCTCTGCAGCTCCTGAAACTTGAAAGTCTTTTTTTGCCTCGTTTCTCAAGAGCTGAGCTGTCCAGTGCTGCCTTTGAACTGCTGCTAGCCTCAGCTGGGATTGGCTTGGAAGTCACTACTTGTTCCATAGAAAAATAAACGGGGAGTATTTACTTCTGAGTTGTTAATAATAATAACAACAACAACAATAATAACAATAACAATAAAACCTTGCTCTGTTGAAGCTTCTCTCGTACCTTCTCAGCTTCTCTCTCTCTCTCTCTCTCTCTCTCTCTCTCTCTCTCTCTCTCTCTCCCTCTGTGTGTGTGTGTGTGTGTGTGTTTGTGTCTGTAAGGGAACCTCCTCCCACCTTTCATATCCATGCTACTAATTACTTCTACAGCTTTAATTTTAGAGAAAGTGTCCTAATTTAAAAAATATTTGTATTTTAAAATAACAATGGCAATAATATGTTAAAAGCATGGGGGGGGGGGGTTAAGTTTCAGACCCCTAAGTAGTAGCTGTTGCCAAGACATTACCCAGTTCACCTCTTCATAGTTCCATCCTTATTTCAGACATTGTGTTATATTGGTATATTGTGATTTTTTGCTGGTGATATACTACTATTTTTAAAACTAGACATCATCCAGCCCTAGTTACAGCTTGAGAAATATTGATGTAGGGTGCTCATTTTAGTTTATCAGTCTCCATGCGTTTTCAAGGAGCAGAGCGTCATTTATCGTATGATACATTGCATGTAGAACCTGCTTTTCTTACAGAGTTTTTTCTTCCTCGGGGTGCTTAACACTGTTTGCAGTCCATTATTTCTGTTCTCGTTTTTTACATAGTTAATTTCATGCATTCAAAAATCTGAGGCGGTGCAAAATTGAGAAGATCCATCTGGGGGCGCCAAATATCGGCCTTGTGCACGGTGTCACTTTATGAAAGGTTGCTCTTTTTCCCCCTGCAAAGTTTTCCTGCAATGGGGGCCAAGCCATGGTGGCTTGAGAAGAACCAAAATCTTTTCATGAATGTGTGCCTGTGTATCCCTCATGTCTTTGTCCCTTTCCTCTCTTCTCCACTTCTGTGTGTACACACATGTATGTGTCTCCCCCTCTACGTTCCCCATTTTCTCCTCCTTACCATCGTACTCTCCCTAATATTCCCCTGCCCCTTTGCTTTCTCACACATTCCCCTCCCACACCCCCTATGCTTCCTTATGTGCTTCTTCACCTTCCTTTTTGTTCCCTCTGGCCCACACCCACTGGTGAAAAAGAAGGAGAGAAGTGTTTTCATTTCCTGGAGTTTACATTTTTGGTGCCCCATAAATAGCTTCCCTCCGTATTAAAAATAAAGGTTGATGGATTTTTTAAAGAAATAGGTTATCTCTTTGCCACATAGTTTCATCTTTATTTCAGACATTGTGATACATTGTTTTATTGTGAAGTTTAGCTGGTGATATCTAACCTGATGTTGGAAACCAGACATCGCCTAGCCCTGGTGTATGCAAGGCAGGTAGCAAAGCCAAAATGACACTGCTGTGATTCCATCCTGTGAGGGACCCACTGGGATTACTGTTAAAATGTTGCGTCATTTTGTCATCCAAAGGGAGCTCAACAGTAAAGTGGGGGGGGTGTTCAAAGTGCAATAATTTTTGCATCAGTTTTGTTGAAAGGATTATGCCCCTAATTCCTAGAGTCATATTCAGCTGATGAGTCTCACTAGCAGAATCCCAAGAAAGGACTGCACAGCTTTAACCCTCTCCCCCCACATGCCCCCCCCCCCCACAAATTGCCTCTATGAGGGTCACGAGAAACTCTGGAATAGGATATGGGGAGAGAAGAGGGGGGATCATTCTGTCTGAAACAATTGTCAAGAGCTATGTTGAATTCCTCCTTTAGTTTTCAGGTTCTGCAATAATCTCAGCAAAGTACTCTTTACAGTTCATCAGGCTGTGGGCATAAGCAAGAAACGGATGAACTTTATAGTCACTACTTAATACAAATAGAAACATCAATTGCCCTAATAGTCTATAACCATGAAAGTGGGAGGAAGGTGCATGCCTTTGGATGTGGTTTTTAAATTAAGTGTTAATAAAAGGAGCTATGTTCTCTGCACGTTTTCAGTAGTACTTTAAAATGTACTATGAACACTTGAAAGCTGATGTGGAAAGTAGCAGCAATATATAACTTATGGCGTTAGAAACAGGTTAGGTGGAAATACTTTTTCTCTTTTGTTTTTTAAGGTTTGGCTTGACCAACAAGTTTGACACCGAATTTCCCTCTGTTCTGACAGGGAAGGTAAGTCAGCACGTGTACCCCTTGTAAATTGCAAAAATGCTTTTCTTTCAGTCGGCTGAATGTCTTAAATGAAAGAATTGAAAGATCTGGTGATCCTGACCTGTACTCCTATATTTTGAAATCCAGCCATTGATTTTCATGGAATTCCACGTTAATGTGTTGTGGAGCAGAGTACCAGGTGTAGGTTCATTGACATCTTAGTCACTTCATCTTATTGGATTCTAGGTTCATTTCGCTCTTCCTAGAATCCTCATTTTGTTTTATTGCTTCTCTCTGGCATCTATAATTTCCACAAATCTTGCTTCAACTTTCTAATGTCCGGGGACACAACTAATACCTTGTGCAATAGGGATCTGTACACTTTTAAATGTAAAGTGCCTTGTACATTTTAAGCACTAACAAATTATAAATAATGATGCTATCTGGAACACATATTATCTTTGGTTCTGTAACTACCATCCATTTCATTTTCAACACAGGCATAATTTAAAATACTTAAGTTAAAGTCAGTAGCAATTACCATGGAATACTTTTAATATCATGGAATTCTGGATTATAACAATGGCAATACATACTAATTTAGCAATAGTAAGATATTGCTGAGTTATAGCAAGTATTGTGAAGATATTCTGCTGAGTGTGTTTTGTTCCTTATACAGAATATTTAATCCTTTACCTTTACCTTTATATTTAAAAAGGATATTTGTAGGATTAAGATGCAACAGAACAATTACGTTTAAACTCCACATTTCAGATTGCTGGATTGCTTTTTAATATTTGAATTCTTATGTTATTGATCATACATGTTGATAATAAAAAGTATCTTCATAAATAAAGAATGTGAACATATTTTGTGTAATTATTTTTTTAACTGAGATGACTGGATTGAGATTTTGTTTTAATTTGTACAAAAGGAAGTTTGTAAGTAGGAAGCCTATGATGAGCTTTAAAAAGACAAGATGAAGAATGGGGATAGGTCTCAAAATATAGGCCCTAACAATCAATTTTATTTCCCTCCTCTTCAACGTTACAATCATTCTTTTTCCTTGGTAAATCTTTGAGTTCTCCCCAAACTCTTGTCCCTTTTTTTTTGTTCACTTAATTCTTTTAATGGATATGTTGGTAATCTTCTCAACATGCAACAGAATTGCATGTTCAGGCAAGAAGTCTCAGTCCTAGCTTTCAATTCTTACTTGATGGATGAAAATATTGGTTTGTGATATATGGCCTTAAATCTGCCACTTCCCTGTCACCTGGATCAATCAATAATCCTTTAGGGGGAAAGTCCAGTTTCCTGTCCTGATCTTAAAACAACAAGGACTTCTGTGGGGAAATTGGTGTCCAGTGCAAGGAAGTGTAAGTCATAAAACATCCCCTTCGTATTGTAATTTGGCACAAGGCGTGATTGATTGGGCTGTGATTATGATGGCCAAAGAAGGGAGAGTGAGCCTGCTGGTCATTGCTCCTTTCCTCTCTTGTATCCTGTTGTAAAATATTATGACCCTTCCCTCCACCTTTATTCCCTTTTATGGTGTACTGGGCCAAAAAGGAATCTCTTAGAATGCTGTCTGAGTGTTTGGGTTGTTTTTCCTCCAGAAAATTTCTAATTTCCTAAAACACTGTTTTATTGAGGACCACTATTCTGGTCACTTGCTCCTTGAGGACCATCACGTTTCTGTACCTTGCAACCTTTGTGTGAGAGGATATTTGAAAAGGATTCCATAATTCACACATGCAACATTATCCTAAGGACTGTGGGGCTTACCGTAGCCTGCTAAAACTGTATTTGCAGAGGGAGCGGGAGAGAGAGAGCTCACTTTTTACTGTGTTGAACATTTACTATGATGATGATAATAAGAATAACTGATTTGGCATGAAGTTGAAGTATTTAAATCTATTTATGCAGGCAAGAAACACAAGTAAGAATACCAAAAGTGTCTGTAGAGTAACTAAAACAAAAATTTCATCCTTAGTGATTACTGCATTTTCTCACACACAAACTGGCAGTCGAGTTCTAATTCCTGACAGCCTTTACAATATTTTTTTACAATCAAGCAGCATATAAATTTTATGAAATAAATAAATCCCATAATTATATTTTCTTTTTCTGCTTTCTCTCTATATATATGGTTCCCAGTATAGGTTTATCTCTTGTTTTTTCAGGTTGCTCCAGAAGAATTCAAGACAAGTATCAGTCGTGTAAATGTATGTTTAAAGAAGAATCTCCCTATCAGTGTAAAATGGCTTCTCTGTGGCTGTTTGTGCTGCTGCTGCACACTTGGCTGCAGTCTGTGGCCTGCTGTCTGTCTGAACAAAAGAGTAAGTACACATATTAGGCTACTAGTGTTACCAGCAGCTACCTGCAGTTGCTTGACCTCTTAATTTCTTTATTTCTTTTAGATCATTAGTTGCACAAACCTTTGTTCTTGGATATATATCAAAATAATTCACATCTTTCTTGTACTGACTTAGAACATCTGTCCTTTTCTGTCAGCATTTTTCTCTTTATTTTTTCAAACAACAAGAACTCTGTTACTCTGATTTATATCTAAATGATTAAAATTCATTACAACACCATGATATGTGGAATTTATTCTTTTAATTAATTGATTCATACATTATTTTCTTTTCTAAATTATTTTCTTTTTCTAAACATGAGTCTAAACATGAGTTTATTCCCAAATAAATTCTTTATTTGCCTATTAAGTTATTTCTGTAGAAATGCAATCAATACTTCTAGATCTCTGAATTTGTTCAGCGTCCTTTCAATAAACCCTAAGTGCCTTAGTTTTGCCTTCTTGCGGCTTTCAAAGCTCTTGTCACCCAAACCTTAGCTAATTGCTCATAATGCATTCATTTTGATAGAGAGCAGAAGACAGCACAGGTTTCGAAAATAAGGAAGGTACAGAATTATGCCTGTTTTAGGCAGATCTCTAGGAACCTCTACTCACTTTAAATTAGAGAAATGGAGGTCATAGCTATTTCAGTAGGCCCAGTATTAAATCTGGTTGGTATATTCTTGCTTGAGTGTTAATTCACTTAAAAGCAGTTGCCACCAAGATCACCCTGGGCACTTGTGCCAAAACTCCAATAGTGTCGCTACTGAATCCCATAGGACTATTCCACCAGGTCATAGAGCAGAGGGGGAGAAAAGAAGCAGGGCTATGATGGGAGTCTCAAGTGAGATACCCATGCAGTGGAAGTTCCTTCCGGTACCAGTAACCAAACACAAGCTGAGAAAGGTTCAGATAGTTTACTGTTGCAGAAGATAAGGCTGAGTAAAACAGTTATGGACGTAGATATATACAGCTTGTAGGTTTTTGCAGATAGATATATACAGATGCATACAACTACAAAGTACAGTATCTTGGTTGCTTTAAATAACTTGTATTTTGGTTGCTTTAAATAACTTTAAATAACTTGTAACATGTAAAGATGTAACAGTGGACGGGTAACAGCGACATACTAACCAACAGACAGACAAACTGCAGACCTACAGGTTGACACACGGAGCTGCCATGACATATCATAGATATAGTCAGAACACTGGCTTGTCTGACTTTGTACCTGTGATTAGCTCATCCATGGAATGATTTACACTCATGAAGGAAATTAATCCCTTCTCATTTCCAGTTACTCCACCAGGCTATTCCGTAGCCCCTGCTAACAGGCCTTTGGCCCTCCCATCAACTATCACTTGGTGGGAGCCCTTCTATCAGGCTATCTGTACTGTTTCCATCACAGCTGGTCTTTATAAGAATTGTAACTTTAAGAACTGGTGCCTCACCTTCCTTTTCCCCTCCTCCTCCCTTTCCCCTTGTGTATCATGTCTTCAGACTGCAAGATTAGAATAGAAATACTTTACATAATATGGCATAAGCCATGGGTGGGAAACCTGTGACTCTCCAGATGTTGGTGGACTCCATCTCTCATCAGCCCCATCCTGCATGGACAATGATCACGCAGTGATAGGAGTTGGAGTTAGCAACATCTGGAGGACTACAGATTCCCCAGCACTGATATAAACTTATGAATCATAATATGTTTCTTGGGTGTACTACTTCAGACTGCAATTAGAGGTGGCATGAGTGAATGCTCCCTCCAGCAAAAAAATTAGTCCCTGTATATAGAAAATTTTCTGGAGAAGGCTAGGTTTAAAAGCTGCTCTCTTGTTTCATAGTCCTTCCTACACAGCCTAAGAATATCAAACCCCTGCTGAATCAGGCCCAAGGTGGATCTGGTCCAGCATTCTGCTCTCACAATGGCTAGCCATATGCCTATGGGAAGCCCACAAGCAAGATATGAGTGTAATAGCACTCTTCTGCTCTTGTTCCCTAGCAATATGACTAGGAACAAGTATATAGTGAACATTCAATAATATAGTTTCCCCACTGTCATCTATCTTGAATTGGAACAGTCCAGATGATATATTCATCAAAATTCCTGACCCCTGTGCAACTTCTGTAAATACTGCAAGCAGTCTGGTCATATATTTCATTTTATATTAATTGTTATTGCTTGCTTGCTTGCTTGCTTGCTTGAATTTATATACCTTCCTATAACCTGAAGTCTCAGGATGGTTCACAGAACAAAATATATAAGAATGGCCTTGCTGGATGAGACCAAAGGCCAATCTAGTCTTTCCCATAGTGACTAATCAGATGCCTTTAGGAAGCCCACAAATAGGGTATGAGCACAACAACACTCTCCCCTCTTGTTCTTCACAGCAAACAGTGTTCAATGCGGACTATATCAAAACTGGAGAAGACTGTATGTCTTTTATTCTGTTGTGTTCTCCTTCATCCTATCTTATTTGTGTAGAGCCAAAGAGATGAGAGATGCTTTGTAGAAGTCCTTGTCAATTGCAACAGACACATGGGCCAGTTTTATGGGCCATATTTAAGGAAACTGATTGAATCCATATTCTAACGCTATTTTGGTCATCTTTCCTAGACTAGAAGATCAATTGAGAAGTTGTTAGAATGGGAAAATAACAGACTATATCACAAGGTAAGAAGGGAAGTGGCTGCTTTAATCATGGTGGAGTGTTTCAGGGTTTTTTCAGTTTTAGTGTGAATACATTTATTATAAGCAAGTAGAATGCAATTAACAAAGACACATCGCTGGATTAAAGATGCTTCTGCATTGCTTATGTGCCCCAGTTGTAACCTTACAAATGCTAATATCCCAAATGGACAGATAAAATAACTATACACACAGATAGTCGTGTAACATTATGCTAAATATTATGCTCCCATTAAGGTAATGCTAAACATTATATTACTTTCCTAGCTTGGTTTGCACTGGAAGTTGAGTAAAAGGAAATGCGAAACTAGCAATATGATGGAGTATGTAAGTACTTTATACTTCTCTGTTAACAGATTGTTGGTTACAAAGGTGTTTCCCTATTTTTCTGACTGATTTCTCAATTAATTGCTCTTACTTTGAACAAAACACTCTTGGCTCTTCTGTTCTGTGCATACTAATAAGCCCCACTGAAATCTGTAGGAAATCCTTCTAAGTAAACCTGGATAGGATTGGTTATGTATCCGTCTGTGTAATTCACTGGGACACTCTCATTTCTAAAAAGTCTGCCTTATTTCAACATTTGGAGAAAGTTGGTAGCATTGGGAAGAATGGTTAATATGATACAGTGGTACCTTGGGTTAAGAACTTAATTCGTTCTGGAGATCTGTTCTTAACCTGAAACTGTTCTTAACCTGAGGTACCACTTTTGCTAATGGAGCCTCCCACTGCTGCTGCAATTTCTGTTCTCATCCTGAGGTAAAGTTCTTAAGCCGAGGTACTACTTCTGGGTTAGCAGAATCTGTAACCTGAAGCGTCTGTAACCTGAAGCATCTGTAACCCAAGTTGACACTGTATTGTGCTTCCAAGCTGTAGTTTCAGTCCAGTTCCTTGCCTCCAGTTACTCATGTGGTGCAAATTAGATAGGTGGGAAAGAGCTGTCCCTCTCCTCTCCTGTCCTCTCCTCTCCTCTCCCCCCTACCCCCCCATCCCCTTTCCTTTATGTTCATTCCATATATGCTGGTTTCATCTGTTACATGCTGTATTGGACTTCCACATTTTTGGCACTGGGTCCTCATGCTGCTAATGGTGCAGATTGATTTTCTTCTGAAGTTATCTGTTCCTTCTGTGGATATCATGAATCTACATTTACCTTTGTCACTGTTGTCATCCCCCCCATCATTAACCATTCTGGTTCATATATAAATATTTAAGTAAATGTGGTCATCTTAGGTCCTGAGGTGATGCAGACTGGCCTATCAGACTTTTTTAAAATCACAGATTTCAGCTGTGGCTCTTAAGCAAGCTGGTTGTAGCAACAAGGTATTAGCCATGTACCTTCCATTACAAGGTCTATATCTTTTGAATTTTACAGAACCGTACTGGAATTTCTGAACATTTGAGACTGAGAGTGCTGTGGCACTTAGGGAATTTTCAGTTACATGCATATATGTGCAGACCTTTAGCTCAGATTCCCATAGCCTTTAGTGCTGAATTATTCACCTCCTCCTGGATTAGTTAGGACCTCTGCATGTGTTTAGGGGCGTAATTTGTTCAGGAAAGGTTTCAGATTGGCAGAGTCACCTGTTGTAACCAGCCCTGTACTTGCTCACTGGTGTCATGCATGAGCAGTGGGAAGAGAGGAGGTTGTGCGCGGTGCCACAGTGGCTGCCAAGTTTGTGAACAGGGAAGTTTCAAGCTTCCCTTTTTATGGACTTGCCACATTGTTGCAGAAGCTTCATTTCCCACATTGCACTGATCATTCAAGTGCTATATAAGGCAACAAAACTGCTGATAACTCTGCCCTTTGTTGGTGGTGCCATTTGAGGAATAAACAACCGGAAAGCAGCTGTAACTCAGAAGATGAAAACTGCCAAGTTAGACTCAGAGAAAAAGCACCTTCAGGATCCACTAGGGGGAGCAAGGTCTGAAATATTGTCAATTGGGTACCCTTCACCGTGGGCCAGTATAGAAGAGTTGAATTAAATGGGCCAGTGATTGATTTGGTATAAAGTACTGTCCATGATTTTACCCAACATATTTAATTACTTGTAGCCTACCTAATATTCTGTACGCTAATGAGATGAATGTATTGGTTAATATATGTTTGTGTTTTTTTTCCCCTTCTATAGGTAATACTAATAGAATTCTTACCAAAATATCCCATATTTCGACCTGACTGAGGAGCAGTATTACCTTTCATGTTATCTGTCGTTTCCTACCTGTAGTGCCTTGTAGGGGATGTTGGAGAGAAGATGGTCTACCTTTCTGTGATTTTCAAACACAAAGGTGTTCTTTAGTAGAGTAGCTTCGTTGCTATGTTACTTTCTTTCATTTTAAGAAGAAAACAATTTGCACATTTTTAATGTTAAATAATGAGGCTTCTGTGTGTACCCTGAAATATTATTTTAAATTTCTTCAGTGATGCAGAGTTGTCACTACAGATATAATAGCCACTATTGATATAGAATCAGTGCTGCTTGTAGCCTTTTTTGAGCATGCTGCCTTATGAATTTTGAAATCCATCTGTTTTCCAAACATACATCCTTCTTACGCGGTACATCAATTTCACACTATCTTAAATTCTTAACAGAAACAACCAAGGTTAGCTTTCAGTAACTATTAATACAGTTTTGATAATCCAGTTGTATAAGACTTGCAATGAACAGCAGCACTGGTTTTGTCCTGCACTTGCAAAGCTGCTCTTTTTACATTGTGGAAGTGGAGTTAGGGTTCATTTGCAATATAGACAATGGGTCTATAAATATTGCCTCTTTGTATAATGTTAAGTGTGATACTACATGAAGGTTTACAAAATGTAATATAATTCCTATTGTTTTACATTTGTTCTACATAGATTTATTATGAATTATGTCTGTAAGCATTCTTCTGATTGTATGACCCATTAGTGTGCCATACTATGAAGCCAATAATGGGTTTGTACATACTACCAAAAGTCCCGCTCAGGTGCACTTTGTTAGTAAATGAATGCGAAAATGTATCACATATAAAGGTATTATTGCGACACCTGTATATCTCCAAGGAGTCACAAACCCAATGGGATTATTGGCTTGAATTTTTTCCACAGCATGCCGCTTAGCTTCCATTAAAACTGGGGAAACTTTCAAATGCATTTTATGATATGTCACTAGGGTGAGTGTCTGCTTTCATGGAGAGAACATCAAAAATCCCCCTGAGTATGGTCTACTCTAAAGTTGCAATCCTAACTCCACTTACCATTGAAACCTCATTGGATTCAATGGGACTTATCTTTGAGTAGACATTGTAGTGTGTAGGATTGTAATCTACATTATGTTTTAAGGGCTTTGGCAGAACTGAAATACAGTAAAGAAAATAATTTTTTAGCAGAGTAGTACTTGGGTATTCTCTTATATTATTATTTTGTTCAACATAACATGATTCATCCTTCTATGAAGACTATCCCTCTAAAAAAGTTCAAAGAATCTGGGTAAGCTGTACTACTGAAATAGCATGGCAGATCTGGAAGCCACCAGGTTCCTCTATTTCAGTAACTTACTCTTTGAATAATTACCGTATATGTCAAGACATGCACTCAGCTTGGTGGCTCTTGCCTTGCTTGGTTTTCATTGACAGATTGATTTGGGAGGTGAGGTGTTCATCTGTGATTCTATGAATATCTCTGAATATCTCTCTGTCCAGTGGACTGAATAATATTCAGCACAAAAGGCCACTTATACCTGAAAAGCCTCTAATGAGTGCAGGGTAGGATTCAAGAACTGGGAAGCCAAAAATTCATCAGAAATATTTCTTTGATGAATATGTTAGCTTTGACTCTGGAATGTTTGGTTTACATGTATTTTCACACTACATATTCCAGTTTTACCCCAGTTATGTTGCTATAATTGTGACTAAAATGGGGTCAGAAGGTGCCTGCAATTTTATGTTGCTTGTGGCTCTGCTGTAACAGTGGTGATGAAGAAAGCAAGCTACCACCATCATGAGCCTTGCATTGCAGCTTCTTGTGCAGACCAGAGCTCCTGTTTCATTAAGAACTTGCATGCATCTATGTATGCATATACCACTTGCATGTTTAGGGTTGCCCATTTAGTAGAATGGTAGAGCTATTGCTTACTTGGAGCTCTATGCATGCACCAGAGTGCCTGTGGAATCCTTAATATCATGGACTTGAATGGAACACTCCTTAGTATGCTTTATACTGCACAGCTGCAAAAGCAAATGATTCTAAGCTATGTGGTATAACTTGAACCTTGAAATATTTAGTGATGCCCAGGCTTCTGGCTCCGGGAGGAAATTTCTGATGGCAAGAGCTATCCAGTTGGATTTTAAAATGGAACACTGAGTATTAAAAATGGAATATCAGTTAAATAGAACTTTTGAGGAGCTGCTTGCTACTTAGACCTTTTTATTACTCAGTGTAGGTATTTCACATTCTTTTAAAATGTTCATGGTATTGAACAGAGGAGTATTGGAAAGCAGAATGAATATTTGAATAGCCAAATAATGTGGCACAATGTGAAATGCAGTGTAGTGTTTTTCCCTTCATTATAAAGGGTGTTGAGAGTTATGTACAGTATTGCCAAAAAGAGTAAGTCTAAATATTGTTTCTTGCTTGATGTAACTGAAGCTTCTTGTGCTACAGTGCATAAGTGCATAACTGTCACATTTGAATATCACAGAAAAGCCCAAACCCCACAAATCTTACTATTATTCCCCTCCCCCTGTGAGTTTTTCTTTGGATAGTTTCTTAGCACTGAGAAGATTTGAGTGTGTGTTTGACACTCTTTGTAATGAATTCTGAATACTATCCATGTGTCTTTTTAGATGCATGTCATTTCTTTGCTCAGTGGTTACAGTGCGATTCTCACCCCACCCCATTCTTGCTTCAAATAATCATAACACTGTGCCAGGCTTGGAGCTTTTTCATTTTGGTAGTATGTCTTAAATTAAGACTTGTACAAAAACACCTCCACTTTCTCATTCTGATCATATTATGTAGAAGCTAATTCCATAGACACTAGTGTGACTTGTTTCCAATTAATCTCTCTTTTCCTCTTTTGTAGGATTAGGTTACAAATCTTCCATGTCTCAGACAGTTTAAAAGCTCAGTTGAATTCCAAAGTTTGTCTAACAAAGGGTCCATACGTGTTACCTGTTAGGTCTACAAGAGCCAAATGTTTGTTAATTCAATTTCTAATGAAAAAACCATGGCCCAACAGTGTTGCTACTAATAGTAGCATGCAGAATTTTGTTGATTCAAATAATGTAAGTATTGCATTTTTACAGATGTAAAATACTACCCAATTCATCCTATTTGGGGTAGTATTTGAGGCATGTGTACACAGTGTGAGCCTCCCCCCTTCCTCTTGTCTTCATATTGATTCAACAGCAATGAAATGTTATGAGGAATGGGGATGTCAGCCCTTTCAGTTTTCAGTAAGCTGCAGGAGCTTTGTGTAAAGCTACAAAGATTGCCCCAATCCTTACTTCCTCTTCACCTTCAGATTGCTCTAGGATTGAGGGTTCCACATGGGGAGCCAAGATGCAGCCCGTGGATGATTTTCCCACCCCCATCCTTATTACAGTCCACCTCTCCCTTCTAACACATGAGAACATTGAATTCAATACCCATGAATGTGGAAGATTTTACTTGGCTCATGATCTGGTCATCTTTTTCTTAATATCCAAATGTTTGTAAGATAGAACCACGTAGCCTTCAGTCTAAAAGTAAATTATATTTGGGGCAGTATTCAACTCCAGCCGTACTCAGAGTAGACCCAGCGAAATTAAGGGATATGACTAATGGGTTCATTAATTTCAGTGGGTCTACTTTGAGTAGGATTGTGAGGACAGTATACCAGCCCTGGAGTCTAATTCTGTAAAAACCCAAGTTCTGCTCAAGCTGTTCTGCTATTCTGAGTTAATGTACACACCACCTGAGAGGTGCATCCCAGTATACTTAGTGGCTTTACAGATGATTCTGGGGAGCATCTCCTTGGTTTTCACATTCCCTACTGTGTTTTCAGCATTCCCTAGTGCTGTTTCGAGTGCTTTACATCTTGAATTGGTTGCTCCTTCCATGCTGCCTCTTTAGCTGATTTTTTTGTGCAGTTGGGCCATCCCCACGACAGAAGCTCCTCTTTTCTTTTTCATAACCTGTAGCAGTCAAGTAGATCTACAGCAGAGATGGGAAACTTGCAGGCCTTCAGAAGTTGGACTCCCAACACCTGTTAGTCCCAGCCAGCATGGCCAATGATGGGAGCTGTGGTCCCAGTAACATATGGAAGGCTGCAGGTTTACCCATCCCTGATCTATAGTAACATGCCCAAGTAGTGGAAGAGGAAGTGCCTTGAACATTTCAGATGTACAGAGCTGTATACATAAAGCTATAGAATTTCATTGGCAAACTGGAAAACCCAAGCCAAACGCTGTCACTGATTTTATGCTATTGTTCCCTACAAGGTTTAAAGCCATTTTGTATGGTATAGGAGAGGTGGTAGAATTCCATAGGTGAGGAGTGTCCTACATATAAACGCTGTTCCAAATTATAAGTAACAAAGCTTTCTGCATGTACTAAACTAGAACCACAGGGGGTGGGCCACACTAAACTTTCTCCTTGATGCACTATTTTACTACATGTATGGGTTCTTTTAATTTGGGAGAGTATTCATATATTGGATGCTGCACACCTGCAGATGTCTGGTACAGTCCAGAAGTGTACCACCTTATTTTGTATATAATATGTATACTGGTTGTTCATTTTGCATCAGTATTGCAGAACTTAGAGGCTCTGCCCCACCCCAAACTGTGGAATGTGTTATAGATATCCTATGTTACGTCACACTTGAAACTGACCCACTGAAAAACCCATTGATTTCAGTGGGTCTGTTCCTGAATATGACTAACACTGATAAATTCAAAAATCCATTTTCTTGTCCTGATTTAAGATTCAAAAGTCTACATGCTCAACTGTGAATATTGCATTTTAGTGTCCTGACAATGACTGATCACTTCCACTTGAAAACACTAGCATTGAGCAATAAGGGGAGGGGGTCAGTGGGTTGATACATGGTGTAAATAATTTTACCATTTTAGTAAACAACATTGGATTAAAATATGTTCACATTCTGTAATTTTGTGAATTTTTTGTTTATAATTATTTGTAACTCATGAAACTTGTTAAACTGTATGCATTTTAATTAAGTCCTCAATACTTCTATTCAGTTTACGAACTAACAGCCACTTTTTAAATAGGATGATTTCATGCCTTGAAGTTTTTAAAATAAAAAAACTAATTAAGCTTTGTGTCTGTGACTTCCTGCATTGCCCTATGTCTCCTTTAGCCAACATATGGATGCTAGGTATTTCCACTGTGAATTGCTTTTGGAAGTAATTTACTGGTGAACCATTTTTTTGTGACGAGAACTTTTCTGTTGCTTTGGTTTCTTTATAGGATCCAACCAGACAACAGTCCGTAAACAGACTGTGTTCACAAGTGCTGCATCCATGTTTACTTAATATGCACTAAGGGGAAAGTCAACTTGCAGTCTTAACATAGCCCTGAAGCAACTTTAGCTGCCCCCTGGTGGTCAGACTGTTTATTTTTGTACATTTCTATTCTGCTCAGTGCACATGTGGTTCTTAGGCAGCCTCCCATTCAAGTATTGACCAGACCTGGATCTCCTTGAGCGGTAGCTTCATGTGCCTTCAGGTTATGCCCTAATCTACCTCTTGAATAAAATGCTTCAGTCTTTCCATCCATGATATTGAGATCATTCATTGAGCCATACAAGTGATAACCTTATTTTTCAGGGTTGTCAACCAGCACTATCAAGTCTGACCAGCCACAAGGTGAGGTGTTGGGATTGTTCTGGCCTCCAGACTAGTGCTTGGAAGATATAGAGGCCCTTGAAAATAGATGGTGACTCTGGTGAACCGGGTTCGCGTCTCCGCTCCTCCACATGCAGCTGCTGGGTGACCTTGGGCTAGTCACACTTCTTTGAAGCCTCGCAGCCTCACTCACCTCACAGAGTGTTTGTTGTGGGGGAGGAAGGGAAAGGAGAATGTTAGCCGCTTTGAGACTCCTTAAAGGGAGTGATAAAGCGGGATATCAAATCCAAATGCTGCTGCTGCTTCTTCCTCCTCCTCCTCTTCCTCTCAGTCATTTCTGAATGCTTGCTTTAACATTGACATTGAAAATGGCTGTGCTTAGTCAAGTCAAACCAAAGGCCAAATTAGCTTAACAGTCAAACTTTCCTGGCCATCTATATGGAGCACAACTAATACAAATTTGTTGCTGTGGGATGTAGTAGGTATAGGAGGGGTAGACACTGGATGTGTCCACCTTTGATCCCCACCCTGCACTCAGCTCTCATCTCTGGCTCCTAGAAGCTGTCACCATGCTACAGTGGCCATACCATAGGAAATAATTTCAGCTGGCCAGCTAAGCCAGGTGAGGGTAGCCAATGGGTCTCAAACCCTCAGAGAGTTAGGGACTACCCCTGCATGCAAAGACAGGCTCCAGCAGATTGAACGGACCCAGTAGTGGGTCCAACAGTCAAGAAGGCGGTTTCTGCATCTGCTGCAGATGGAAGTGAGGGGCAGATGGAGCTCATCAGCCTGGGAAGGTAGCCCATCTAGGAGAAGGAAAACTCTAATCCTAAACCTCCACTGCCATACAGCTATACTCATTTGTGAAAAGGCTTCAGGAGTGCACCCCAAGGAAAAATCAATACCCGCTGCCTTGCAGGACATTTTGGGAGAAGAAAAGGCTAAGCAATAAACCCTACACAAACCTGTCCCTAAGGTGGTTGGATGGTGCCTTGTACACTTCCTTCCAGCAACTCCTCCAACAAATCTGGTGCCAAACATATTGCTCTGCTTTTCTTTGGACTACATCAGTGAGGCCGAAAGGGTTGTCTTGTCATCTGGGAAGCCCAGGACCTCCACACACTGCCCAGGCTTGGTCACTGCCCTGGAGAGGTCACATAGGTGCTAACACCATGGTTTGATTTCACCCCTGGGAGCACACTACACTGTCTTGAGATTGATGCCGACAACAACTGTTGCTGTATTAAACTACTTTAGCCTATTTTAATTTGGAACACAGTTTTTGCAATGTAGTTTCCTTCATTTATATCCTGGCGTAAGGCAACAAATATGGTGTTCTATCAACGTACAGCAACCCTGTGAGGTGGGTTAGGCTGATACTGATGGGCTGAAGGCTCATGGCTAAGTGGGCCCTTGAATCCGTCCTAGCCTGACGGAACCTCTATAAAACACACTGGTATCAAGCAAGTGCTTGTGATTCTACTGATACTAAATTGAAAGGCTTTCCCACAATTACTATTTTTTGTGTGTATAAGGCATTTTCTTAATGGGTGGTTGTACATGGGCGATCAACAACTTTGGCAACCCAAAAATACTGATTTGGGGTTCAAAAAAATAGAGGTCATCTTATACATGGAAAAATATGATATTTAAAACATTTCTACACCACCTGCCTGTTTTTCCAATGATATTATTTTAGACTGTAAAAGCCCTTGGTATAATAACCAGTCAAATCTGCACCACTGCCATAGATTGCACAATACTAATCTTGTCCTGCATGTTCCCATTAGCTGGCCATTCATGATTCTTTCAGGCATTATGCTCCTAATTCTTGATGGGATAATGTTGTATTTGTGTGTGCAATATCAGGCTGGCATGTAATGAGAAGGGTAGGTTTACTATGCAGGGTAAGGATAAGTTATACTGAAGGCTCTTCCCCTTTTAGGAAAATGCTGAGTATTTTTATTTCAGCACCTGAAAGATCAGCATATAATGAGGGCACAAAACAGCTTAGACAGATAGGGCTGGACAGATGTTACAAAGCTTGCTCAGTCTACTTGTGGCAGACAGGGATATCAAAGGAGATCTTGCATTGTGCACAAGTGTTGGGAATTACGTGATTTGGTTGCTTGGTGGCTGCAGTCATACAGGCTGGTGCCATACTGAGTGTGCTTAATTTCATACAGGACGTTATTAATCTAAAGCTCCTTGCCCAGAGCAGGGGGGCTTCTGCCTTGTCACCGATACAAGGCTGGCTCCAAACTTTTGTGTGGCCTTTGCCAAGATAGCAGCCTTCCCTCTGGCTGTGAGCACAGCAGGCTGGCTAACATTTATTTCACTTATGAATCATTTCCTAAGGAACATCCATCACAAAGTAATTTACAATGCAATAAAAACATAATTGAATTGCATGTAAAACAACTGCAACAACTATTACACACACACACACACACTCAATTTCAAATCCAATACCAATTCCAATATTCATTTAGAAGGGACTGTTAAGAAAGGAACATCTACAACAGGTGTGGAAAGAACAAATAAGGGAGTGGGTTCCAAAGATGCCACTCCCACTGAAGGCCTGATTCTGGCCTAGTTCAATACTGCCTATGTACACTGACTAACTGTGGCTCTCCTGGGCTTCAAGTAAGAGGCTTTCCTAGCTGAAGATGCCAAGGATTGAACCTGGGACCTTTGGTGTGCAATGCTGGTGATCTTCCACAGCGTGAAGCTTCCAGAAGGGCACCACCGAGACTCCTAGCCTGTGTGCGTGTGTAAATGTGCATGGGGTGTGTGCATGCCAAACTGGATCTTTGACCCAGGCAAAAATGAGCCTAGTTTTACCCCTGCAATAATGAACTCGCATTCAAGTGCTGCTTATCTGTGCCTGTTTTGTCTTTTAAAGAGAAGGGTACCCACTTCTTTCCAATAATATATACAACTATTCATGTATGTAAACTGGAAGAGACAAAGACAAGGCATACCAGTGCAGCAGAATGAGGCAGGGGATGGTTGGCAGGCTGTGCCACTTCAGCCAGCAGGAGGTGAGGCATACCAATGTTGAATGTTCCCCTATGGTTTCAAAATGAAGCACACACACACACACTAGTCCCAAACCAGCAATGCAAGTAGAAAACCCATCACAGAAGCTGTTTCTGGCATAGCATTCTCCTTTCTGTGCATATTTTCTTCTTGCAATGTTTGTGTGTTTGTTTTACATATAGAAGTATTCAGAACTAACACAAAATAGTAAACTAGATGGGCATATGCAGCTGGGCAGCCAGGTTAGCTGTGTGTTTCCCAGCTGCACACCCAATCATTTACAGAGTCGGTGAGCTTCATTAATGTGTGAGCCCGAAATTCCAGATCCCCCTCCAATCCAATGCCAGAGTTTAGTGCTAAACCATTCGCACAACTTTTGCATTAGTTTGCAGTCAGTCAGACAAGGTTGGGTTTTGGGGTGTCCCTGCTGCCCCCAGTCTGAGTGTCAATTACTCAGTTTGGGAGGCAGCACAAAATGTGGGCTTTGCGGCACAAAATGTTGACTCCTGTTTGGAGTCAATTAGACAAGGTTGGATTTTTTGGCATTACAGCACCAAATTAGAGCACCAAACCAGTGCACTCCTTTGAAATGTTCAAAAACCATATTGTCAGAAGAGCAATATTTATGGTCTGGGCAAAATATAAAGACTTATTAGAAGGTAAGACCCCGAGGTGGCTATCACCAGCAGAGGCCAAGGCCTGGAAAAAACCCAATATGGAGGTTGGCTGGCCGAAATATGGGGAAATCATAGAAAGAGTTGGAGAAAATTGGAGACTGCAGAGTTATGAAAAACTAAAGACTAAGGTGCAAGATTGGTTTCATTACGCTCAAATACAAGAGGTTTTTAAGTTGGATAAAAAAACAGGTTTCCAGGTGGAAAAATCGAAACTAGAGACAGAATTGTTAGAACCAAAGACTAAGGTACTTTCGAGAATGTATAACCTGCTGCTTAAATGGAACACTCAGGATGAGACAGTCAAATCAGCTATGATAAAATGGGCTCAGGACATTGGGTACAACATTATGTTTGAAGACTGGGAAAGGTTATGGACCACTGGTATGAAATTCACGGCATGTAATGCCTTGAAAGAGAATATTATGAAAATGATATACAGGTGGTACATGACCCCAGTCAAGCTTGCTAAGATATATCATTTGTCTGATAATAAATGTTGGAAATGTAAGGAGGCTGAAGGGACATTTTTTCACCTCTGGTGGACTTGCCCAAAAGTGAAGACCTTCTGGGAAATGATTTATAACGAGTTAAAAAAGGTGTTTAAGTACACCTTTCCCAAGAAACCAGGGGCCTTCCTCCTCGTCAAGGTTGGGTTTTGGGACATCTACTTGCAACTCCAGTTGGAGTGTCAGTTATTCAGTTTGAGGGGCGGCACAATACGGGTTCGCGACACAAATTAGCACTGAACTTTGGCATCAATTGTGGGTGGGTGGGTGAATCTGGAATTTCGGGGTCACACGTTAATGAAGCTGAGCCAGCGAACTGCAGCAGCTGCCACATTGCGCTAGGAATAGAAAGACCCTGCTCCAAATCTCCCGCCTGCCAGGGGCGCTTTAAGCAAGATTTCTTTTTCACTCTCTGCCTTCTGAACTGCAAAAGTGGGGCTGACACTGGATAACCTTCCTGGGGCTGTTGTATGAGAAGCACCTTGATCGTTGACTGGTTCAAAAGCCCCATATAAATTCTAAAGATTAAAAGAGCCATAGGTCCGCGCACGCATACACTTCGCTTCATCATGCCCTCGTGGAGGAACGTGGCTGGTGCATATACGGTGGTACCTCGGGTTAAGTACTTAAGTCGTTCCGGAGGTCCGTTCTTAACCTGAAACTGTTCTTAACCTGAAGCATCACTTTAGCTAATGGGGCCTCCTGCTGCTGCCACGCCGCTGGAGCACGATTACTGTTCTCATCCTGAAGCAAAGTTCTTGACCTGAAGCACTATTTCTGGGTTAGCGGAGTCTGTAACCTGAAGAGTATGTAACCCGAGGTACCACTGTATGTAAGTCGCGCGAACGCTCCCCGCACTCTTATAACGGGTTAGTTTAACCTCTGCTTTGCTAGTAAAACTGAATTTACTGGGCCATGAAACTATGCATGTCTAAAAAGTGTGTCACCAGCTTGAAAAGTTTGGAAAGCTCTGACTTCAGAGAGCAGCAGCCTGTCACGCTACTTTTCCTTTCTTACGGGACCATCTTTCCGCATGCAAATCCACCTACCCAGCAACCAGCCTTCTTGGGAGGAAACGCGCTAGTGATCAGACTCACTAGCCCCGGGTTATTTTAAATTTTAATTTCGTTTGAAAAGCTGGCCCAAACCCAAGTAGAGATATTCCCGGCTGGGCGCTAGGACTCGGCCGCTCCTCCCGCAACAGCAGCCGCAACCACCTCTCTCCCTCCGCTGCTCCGACGTTGAGAGGTGTCCTCCCCCCACTTTTTCCCACCCCCTCTCCTTCCGGGGTTAGAAGCCCAAGAAAGGGCGAGGGATGGCGGCACTTTGGCCCAGCAGCCCCGGTGTGTGTGTGGGGGGGGCTACTGCTCCAATAGCTCCGCGCGGAGGATAGAGCCGGTTGAGGCGTGCCTCCCTCTCTGAACCCTCCCCGGAGCCCTCTGCTGAGAGGCCTCGCTCGCTGGATCCCTTCTTGTGCAACCTCCTCCTGGCCCGCTTCCCTTCCTGGGGTCCGCCCTTTTTTCCCTTTCTGTTTCTTTCTGCTCTAGAGGGTGGGAAAGGAGCGCGCACGGTGGAAGGAGGGAGGACGCCACGCCGACCTAGCGGCGCCTTTGCAAACTTCTACCCGCCGCGCCGCGTTCAATTCTCCGCCGGCCCCTCCCACACCGCCCCTTTTGGCCGGAGATCTGGGGCTGCTGCCCGGAGAGTAGAGCCGCTGCGCCGCCGCCGGGATGCAGCGCGCGGCAAAACCCAAAGGTCCGCAGGCTCCCGACGCCGCTGTCCTGCCTGCTGTAGGGAAGGTGAGGAAAAGAAGGAGGAGGCGGCGGGGGCGTCTGCCTTGGGTCGCTTTGAACTTCAACTCGGAGGGAGAGCATCTTTCCCTCGCTATCCGTTTCCCTCACAGAGTCGTAGGTAGCCTCCTGCCGTTTAGTGACTGTGGCACTCCAGAGCGTCACAAGCAAAAATTATAATATTTTTTTTAAAAATAGAGGTCTCGTTCCCCGAGGAGCTTGCACATTTGTTACAGGGCGATCCTGGAAGTAAGCCCGGCTGAGTTCAGTGGGACTTAGACTCCCAGGTAAGGCTGAGTACAGGGGTTGCAACTTCGTTTAAAGTTCGCAGTATTCAGCCAAAGCTCTTGCAGCACCTTGCAAACCAAAATACTGTAGCAAATTAGTAAGGCTTTAAAATCACAGGAGCTGTCATGGCTTTTGTATGCTGCCCCATAATGCAAAGTTTTCTGGGTGCATTACAATTGACAAGTAAGTACTGTAACCAGTTTAAGTACCAAAGATGTCCTAAAACTTTAAAATCAAAAGCAACATAAACACACACAACCCTCAAATTCACTGCACCCCCCAAAGTTAAAACATAGGTTTAAAACTGATAGATCCAGACCACATTGATTTAGAAGACCCAATTTTTAAAAATTAACTTGGTTCCAAGTTGTTCAGGGTTTTAAAGGTTAGACCTTGCACTTTAAATTGGGCATGAGAAGGTACCCCTGAAAGCAGCAGGGTGGGTTAAATTAGATTAAGAAGGCAGAGACTGCAGGAGATGAGACCTGTGTTCAAATCCTGATTGAGGATTTCCCTCTGGGGCAGCTAGGTAGCCACAGTGAGAGCAGGATGCTGGACTAGATGAGCATTGGCCTCATCCAGCAGGCACTGCTTATGGTCTTGGTAGAATCATAGAATTGTAGAGTTAGAGTTACAAGCTTGGTAGATCTTTTCCATTTTCAAAAAAGGAAAAGTTTCATCAGACGTGACTTGTTTTCGAGAAACTCATGCGGGGTTTCTTTTCCAAGTGCTCACAGACTGTTGAATTATCTATTCTAGGATCTTTCCTGGCATTGGTGTCAAGCTCACTGGTTGGTAGTTACATGGGTCTCCCCCCTTCCCTTTTGACAATGGGGACAACATTTACCTGCCTCCAGTCTGAAGGGACCTCAGCTCCAAGAATTCTCAGAGATTACTGTGTAGACAAAGGTTCTGATATTACATGCACAAGCTCTTTTGGTACCCCTGGGTGCAGCTCAACAGGTCCTGAAGATTTGAATTTAAAGCAGCTAGGTGTTCCCTTACCACGTCCTTTCCTATCATGGGCTGCAGCTCCCTCCTTGCATCATTTATTATGTTATCACCAGGTTGCGTATCATGGATGTAGCTGGGGGGGGGCAGGGAGGGACAGCCCCCCAGCAAAAGGCCTGCCCCCCAACAAAAATCCTAGCTACACCCATGTTGAGTATTGCTTTCCATTTGGGTGAAAACGGGCAAAGCAGGTGTCCAGCCGTTCCACCTTCTCTGTCACTCAGTAGTATTTCTCCGTCTTTTCCACTAGGGGGCTTACTAGTTGCTTGTTCTGCTTCTTGCTTTGAACAAAGCAGAATAAACATTTTAAAGTTATTTTTAACCTCTTTCCTTCTGAGCTTTGGCCTGCCTGCCTTTCTCCCTGCGACTGTTGACTACTCGTGTATATTCCTCATTTGTGATTTTCCATTTCCTTCGTTTCTTATACTTTTCCTTCCTAAATCTCAGCTCATCTCTGAGCCGGTTTCTTTAAATGCCTCCCACTTTTTTTCTTCTTGTTGGGATTGTCTGCATTTGTGCCTTCAGTATTTCACATCAGAAAAGGTCTGTATAAGCAGAAGGGCCTGAAGCAAAGTACTGATGACCCCTGCTTAATATTAGCAGCCAAGGAGTTGGACAGCCTAGGTGATCATGTACCAAAGACTTCCCCTTGATGTATTTGCAGTTGACATTGGTAATCAAGAAGATGGGCCAATTCCTGGGTAAATTTTATTTTTATAATTCAGAGTCAAATGCAGGGGGGGGGGCAGTTGCAGTACATTTGCCAGGATGGCTTACATACTGTTACCAGCCACCCCTTTGGAATGAGACTGTAGTATCTTTTAGAAATATGGTTTATTTATACATATTTACACCTGAGTTTAGGTGGGGGGAATGCAGAAAATTACACCCCAGTAGTGTATCTTGTTGCTCATCTCATAGCTTCAGAAAGTTTTGGTCCAGAGCAAAAGCCAGGCATGACCCCCGGTCTCTTGGTTCAGCCTCCTCCAGCAACACCACATGGAATTCTACCCCTCCATATTTCTTCCCCAAAACCTTGCTCAAAAGCCTCTCTATAAAAGGACACCCCACCCCCCTGTATGGACATCACACCCCCTGTAACCCTGGCAACCTCCCCTACTCAACATTGCTGTTGTCTTTTGCTAACTAACACACAGCTGCAGGGGAGAATAGAAAATGGAAAACAGTATTTATTTATTTAGTCTCTTTTGCTGATTGTGGTTACCAATCACTACTCTGTTACCTTGCCAGACTTGCTGGTCATTGTGACTGAGATGTGTTTTGAGAAGGAGCCAACATGGATTCTAGTCTGTGTGTGTGTTCTGTGTTTATTAGGGACACAAGACCTCATCCTTTAAAAGACATTCCCAAGGAGAAAAAGATTGTCAGTGATGAAGAATAAGAATTGCTAAAGCAAGTAAGTAGTACGGTATAATCAAGCTGAGATCTCTACTCTAGTGCTCTTCTGTTGTTTAGATCTCCCAACTCCCATCAGCCCCGGACAACAACATACAGGTGTGCTACCTGGGGCTGATGGGACTTGGAGTCCAAAACATCTGGAAGGCACCAGGTTGGAGATGGCTGGCTTAGAAGAATGGTTTAGCTCTTTGCCAAACTTAACAGAAGTAGAGGAGACCCAGAATGGTTGGGAAGTTGTTCAGTTTGCTGGCAAAATATGATCAACTATCTCATAAAGGTAGAGTGCTTTAGCATTGCATTGCATTTGTTTATTTAAATCAGAGGGTTGGGGAACCTCAGGGCAGAGGCCCAAATGCAGCCCTCTAAGCCTCAAGACTCTCCCTAGCCCATATCTCTTGCCTAGCCGCAAACACATATCAGCTTACCAACCATGCTTTGCCCTTTAGTTCTTCTTCCTGGCTGGGATGGGTTCTTGAACTTGGATTAATGCCTCTTGCTTGCCTGGATGGAGAATATAGAATGGTGAGTGTGTATAGAAAGTAGCAAATGGTAAAAAAAACCCCTGCATTTGTTGCTTTTCTTCCGATCAAAAAGGACTCTCTTTCCTAGATTTGAATCAACAGATAAATAAATAGCTGCCCATCCTTCTCAACTCACCCATCATCCATGATTGCTGGCACAAATAAATTAAAATAAATTACATACTTACAGCACAAGTAACCGAGAAGGGAGGGGGATGGTACCCCTTGAGCATTCCTATTTTAAAGTTTCATTTAACTAACTAACTAAAAAAAAGCCTCTGAATGTTTATTTCTCAGGCTTAAGGCTGCAGTCCTAACCTCGCTTCCATAGGAGTAAGCCCCATTGAGTTACAGGAGAGTTACCGTATTTTTCGCTCTATAACATGCACCCGACCATAACACGCACGTAGTTTGTAGAGGAGAAAAATCCGTAGGCATGCCACCCGTAGGCATTCCCTCCATAACACGCACAGACATTTCCCCTTACTTTTTAGGAGGAAAAAAGTGAGTGTTATGGTGCAAAAAATACGGTACTTTTGGTAGGCATGGTTGAGATTGCACTGTGAACAAAGTCCAACAGGATTTAAAAGTAATGTCATGCCTAACTTATCAAATTTATTGCAATTGAAGTTGAGCTAACTTTATTGGGAACAAGCTAGCTTGTGCTGCTGCTTAGGTCTGTATTTTTAAAAACTGTCTTCTCATTGTGCATGTCTTCTGTCTCCTTCCTAGACCCTTTCAGGTAGAGAAGACAACGAGGAAGACAGTGATAGTGACAGTGACGACTACATCCAAGTAATGATTGGCAATATCACAACAAGAAGGCCATCTTTCATGTACGTCTGCAGGTGTCAGAATTCTGCTCTTGGTTTTATCTGTGGTTTTGTTTTCTGCTATATTTAGAAAGGAAAGGGGAAGAAAGACTAAATAGAGTTGTATAGCAAAAATTAAAACATTTACCGGTAGTAGTGGACCTTGGTCTGAAAAGTTGGAAGACTCCTGCCATTGAGGATCCAGGAGAATACCATGGCTGATGGTATCAAAGCCAATGAGAGATCCAGTGAGAACTTAGCTACACTCGCCCCATCCATTTCCTGATAGAGGTCAAACATCAGGGTGACCAAGATGAATTCTGTCCCAAACCCAGGTCTGACCCTAGATTGGAACAGGTAATGGGAACCTTTAGCTCTCCAGATGGAGCTGAACTACAACTCCCATCATTCCCAGCAAGTATGAAAGTTCATAGTTCAGTAAGATCTGTAATGCAAAAGGTTTTCCACACCTGGTCTAGATAATCACTTTCCTCCAGGACTCCCTGCAGCTGCATTGTCTCAACTTTCTCTAATATTTTGCCCAAAAGGAGAGGGGAATCTGTGACTTGATGATAGTTGTTAAATGCCATCAGGTCCAGGTTTTTCAGGAGTGTCCACACTATTGTCTCCTTTATGGCAGTAAGCACCACTACATCACACAAAGACATGCTCACCAGACCTTGAACCCACCCCTCTGGCTAACTTTAGTAAGCCATGAAGCGCAAGTGAATTATAGCTGGAAGAGAAAAATTTGAAGCACACTTTGAGTACGCTCTGAATTTTCCCTTTTCAACCTGGGCTACAAAGGAAACAACTTCCTTAGTAAGTGTGGCTTAAACTTAAGAGTATGATCTCGAGTCTACCTTTGAAGTTTAATCACCTGGTGTCAGGTGACTGACAGGTGGGTGGTCCTGCCCACCTGTCAATGTGATCCACAGTGAGTGGGGAGCTGGATACAGTCCCCCACCCCAGCTTCAGTGCAAGTTTGAAGGGCTTGCTTGAACTGCGATTGCCAGTTCAGACATCAACATGGTCTGGTGAAAATTAGGAAGTGTTTGATTAAGCTGGGCATGTAAAGAAAGGAGGGAGGACATAAGCTCATCACCATTCACCATGGTTTGGACCATGGTCTTCAAAACTGTTCAACTGGCTTTTAGCGAATGTGAAGTTATAAAGGCATCATATGCCTTGTAATATGTCAGAACTAGGAAGTGATCAGATTTGCTACGTTTCTTGGCTGCCTTCTGCTTCTCTCCCTCACATCTTAGCCTGTCCATTTATTGTAGCTGCTCACTGAAGCCAAACCACAGTGCAATTCAGCAGAAGCCTGTTCCAGCTGTCTGATGCAGGCATGAAGGTAGCCAGGACTTTTGCTTGGGGGGCAGGCCTTTTGTTGGGGAGGGGGGCAGAATCTCAGTTATATATTTTTATTGATTTCTGGGGGGCAGCTGCCCCTCTCTTGCCTATGCCCATGGATGCAGATGTGTTTTGGTCCTTTCTCTCTCCCTAGGGAGCGCCCCAGGAATATGAGTCTAAAAAACAACCAAGGTTATGAAGCAACCACAACTGGCACTGGTCTTCCTATTACTCCCCCTGTGGCTTTTCCTCCTCTGAAGCAGGCAGTCAAGATGGGTCCTGTATAGCAGGTCCTGTATGGAGAACCTCAGGCCTGCAGGCTGAATTCTGCCCGCCCTCCAGACCTTTCTGTTTGGCCCTCGGGACTCACTCCAAGCTACATTCCTGGTCCTCAGGCCCCACCTCTGACTGGTTCTGCTTAGCCCCTGCTAGAGTGCTTTGGTCTGACTTTGAGAGTGCCCTTTTCTTGGCTGGATGAAAGAGTGTGTAGAGAACCCCCATGACCTCTGCATGTCTGGACTGTAGCCTCCATCGCTCAGTGCACCTTGTGTCTCTTGCCTTGCCATTACTTGTATGCAAAGCCCAGAGAAATCTGAGGCAAAAGTGGATAGCGGAGGCCCTAATGTTATATTGTTCATCCCTTGTGTGATAACCATACATTGCTGAGGAAGATTAGAAGAAGGAAGCCAGTGGCTGTGTTAGACTAATAGGCTTCCCTGTCCTGCCAGAAGATTGTACAAGTGAGGTTTTTCCAAGTCACTAAACTGTCAAAGCAACCCGGAAGTACAGCTGGAGGAACTCTGGGATCAGAGGCAGATTGTCCCCACTAGCTAGACCTGGGTGCTAAACGAATTTGGTTTAGGTGGAGGTTTAGGGAATTTGTAGCAGCTTTTTAAAGGCTGATGTCAGCAACCAGTGGCGTAGCGTGGGGGGTGCAGGGGGGGCCGGTCACACCGGGTGCAACATCTGGGGGTTAGGGTTAGGGGGCGCAAATCCATGGGTTAGGGGGCGCAAATCCATGGGTTAGGGGGCGTAAATTACTTGCCTTGCCCCGGGTGCTGACAACCCACGCTACGCCACTGTCAGCAACAGCTTCTCTTGAGCACATGGAAGACCTCAGAATGAATTACCAGTATTCCCTCTAGTAGTTAATAGTTTAACTCCAACATAACAATCAATATAACAATTTCACAGCTAAGCCTATTACGCCTAACTACTAAGGAACTTTAAAGGCATTCTAAGCATCTAAGAGAGTGGGCAGCAGCATGAAAGTGTCCTATGGCATAAATCTGTGTTATTGTGGGAGGGAATTCCATCGACCCTGCAATATTAAAAGCAAGGTAGCACAAATACCTGGATTTGTGTTTATACAAAGTGGGATTGGCGAAACTGTTTTGCTTTACAACTATAGTTAAGATTAACCATAGTTTAGTATTTGAATGTAATGGAATGCAAAAGCATTCCTGCTGCATAGGAGAGCGGTAGGTTGTCTGCATGAACCTGAGGCTCATTCAGTTCATGATATAGTTTATCCCTGCATATGAATGCAGTCTTAAGATGTCTTAAGTTTTTCTGTCTTTCCCCCCTTATCTGTTTCTTTAGCTAAGTAGCTGAAACGCATTAATTTTTTTAAGAAGGGGAAACAGAATAATTTTGACAAAAAACAACAACTTGTGATTGAACTCACAGATGGGAATAATTAATGTATCGGTAACTGAAGCTAAATCCATTGGGGATTTTTTTTTAAAAAAAGGGGGGAGAGAAAAAAGAAACCCTGATCAATTGCTCAGCAAATGAATGGATCAACAACAACAGAGACTTGGCACTAAGCATCTGTTTTCCTTCTTTCAAAGCCAAGTTGCAACCCAAAGGTAATGATTTAGATGCTCCTGGGAATATATATATGGCTTACCTGAAGCAGACATGGATTTGGATTCCGCTGACAACAAACCATGGAGGAAACCAGGTGGGGCCTCAAAGTTTATTGTGGTCAATACTATCAGTTGATTTATTTTTTGCTTTGCATTTCACATCGTGGGCCTGTGTGCAGCAGGAGTTACGGGGTAGATGGGAGGAGAGCATGATGTGTGATTTATAAGTGTGCTCCTCAATCAGACATTAAAAAATTACCCAGCTGCAAACATTTGGCTCATACTTCATTTTATTTATTGCCTCGTCTGATGTCTTCAGATTCATTCAGTTCTTGTCCAAGTGCTTTTAAGCATCTCTCAACCATTTGTAAGGAAATCTGTTTGTTTGTTTTTAATTTAAAAATGAAATTGAACCCGAGATTGTCAGGAAGCAGAATTCTGAATCCAGTGCCATGTTCTGTGTCCCTCATGAAATCTTGGCAATGGATGCATCTCTCTCACTGGAATGTATTCTGCAGCTTCCATGTGTTCTTGTTCCTCTGGGCCAAGTTGCATAAGTCCTTTGGGGTCCCCAGAACATGTCTGTGCTGTATGCTCACCCCCATTTCATTGATTGTCAGGGCCAAGAACCAATCGGTGCCAAGCTAGAGTCATTCTGTTCTTGGTTTTTTTTTAATAGTATTTATTAAACTTTTAAGTTTACAAAAAGACAAAAGAAAAAACACCAAATTGAACAATAACAAAACCAACACATCACAATAAAAAATAAAAAATAAAAAATAGAGACAATTAAAAACAACAACAACAAAAATCGAACCTTCCCATAGCTTATCTTTCATTTGCTTGTTTCCCTGACCTCCTCACACCTCCCTTTTTTGTATTCTAAGTCAATTATTCATTTCAGCAAATCCTTTCCCTCTCTTCAAAATTTTTATCCTGAAAATTTATCTTGATCTTGATATAAGTTTACTTTCCCTCTTTTCACCAATTAACAGTCTATTTTTCTTAACTTTGATACATTTTTGCTAAAATCACCTAGATTCATTCCAACATCATTCTAACATTCATTAATTTTACAATGTTTCTGTAAATAGTCTTTAAATTTCTTCCAATCTTCCTCCACCGACTCTTCTCCCTGGTCTCGGATTCTGCCAGTCATTTCCGCCAGTTCCATATAGTCTATCACCTTCATCTGCCATTCTTCCAGAGTGGGTAGATCTTGTGTCTTCCAATACTTTGCAATAAGTATTCCTGCTGCTGTTGTGGCGTACATAAAGAAAGTTCTGTCCTTCTTTGGCACCAGTTGGCTGACCATGCCCAGGAGAAAGGCCTCTGGTTTCTTCAGAAAGGTATATTTAAATACCTTTTTCATTTCGTTGTAGATCATCTCCCAGAAAGCCTTAATCCTTGGGCATGTCCACCAAAGGTGAAAGAATGTACCTTCCATCTCTTTACATTTCCAGCATTTATTAACGGGCAAGTGATAAATTTTCGCAAGCTTGACTGGTGTCATGTACCACCTGTATATCATTTTCATTATATTCTCTCTTAAGGCATTACATGCCGTGAACTTCATAGCTGTGGTCCATAACTGTTCCCAGTCAGCCATCATAATGTTACGTCCGACATCTTGTGCCCATTTAATCATAACAGATTTTACCATTTCATCCTGAGTATTCCATTTCAACAGCAAATTATACATTCTTGACAAATTCTTAGTTTTGGAATCTAACAGTTCTGTTTCCAATTTTGATTTTTCCACCTGGAAGCCAATTTTTTTATCCAAATTATATGCCTCCATTATCTGATAATACAGTAATGAAGCCAATCTCGCACTCTATTTTTTAATTTTTCAAAACTCTGCAGTTTTAATCTGTCTCCCTCTTGTTCCAATATTTCCCAGTATTTCAGCCATTTAGCCTCCATATTGAGCTTTTTCTGAGCCTTCGCTTCCATTGGTGACATAGAGTCATTCTGTTCTTGTAGTTGAATGTTGGGCTAGTACCTGGGAGACCAGGGTTCAAATCTCCTCCCAGCCACATGCTCACTGGGTAACCTTGGGCCAGTCACTCCTCTTAGCCTAAGCTACTTTACTGGATTGTTGTGGGGATTGGATGAGGAGGGTGAGAACCATGTGTGGGAGATTTATGCAGCCAAACATAACTATATAATTACCAGTAAGAAAGGGGTTAAGGATCACAGAGTTCTTAATTGCTAGAGATGACTCAGATTGGTCATGACCCCTCACCATTGGGGAGGGAGGATGCAAGGGTTATTTCTGTTCTTCTCTCTCTCTGTCTTCTCTTTGAACCATGTAACTGAGCAGACATCTGAGGCTGGGGCTCCAGACTCAGACTGTGTGTTTGAGGTCAACTTCTGTATTTTGTAACCAAGAATACATTACCTGTGTTGTTTCAGCTGTAGCATTGAACGATGCATGAGTGAGACCTCTGATTACTGTAAGTAAAACATTTAAACTTACTTAAGGTGTTCCGTGCGACCCACAACCATATGGTGAAAGAGAGTGAATAGAATAGAATAGAATAGAATAGAATAGAATAGAATAGAATAGAATCATAGAGTTGGAAGAGACCACAAGGGCCATCGAGTCCAACCCCCTGTGGTCTCTTCACTCCTAGAGGGGTAGAGTGGGGGAGCACAATTGCCAGTGCTTAATACTGGTACATTTAAAGGTCTAACAGCCTATATTGCCCATCCTTTGCAAACACTGCACATGTATTTTAGTTTTAAACTCTACTGGGGGCTCTTTGGGCTAGACAGTGAGTCAAGCCCTATGCTTTCTTGAATTTAGGTAGTCAGCTGTTGGGACTTCAGGATTAACTGTTATTCCCTAGTTATTTCCCAACACTGTGTACAACACACTTTGAGCTCCTTGGAGAAAAAAATGTGGGATATAAATGCAATAAATAAATAAAATTGTCACACGCATATTGGTTGTTGAAGTGCTCCCAATTTACTAATTAAATATACTCATGTGCTTGGGACAAACTTTCAGGAAGAAGTTTCCTAGCCCTGGCAAGACCGTTGAGAGAGACAACAGAAAGTGGTCTTTCCCCCTATGAATCCCTCTCAAAGCTGCCTTTGCCTGGTGTAGACTCAAATAAGTGAAACATTTTGCAGAGGATAGCAGGGATAAAGAAAAAGAGAGAGTGAGGGAATTCTATCAGATGGTTGTGAAACTGAATTTTTTAAGTGAAAAGTTAAAGATGAGCCTCTTGGACAATTGCTGGGTGGGAAATTTGGCTGGCTGAATCATTAAAATCCCAGAACTAGAATGGCACCATTGTATAATAAACTGAAGCTCCTCTCTGAATTTTCCCTCTCTTCACTGGATTTAAGTGTGAAAGGTACAGACCAGGGATCTGAGCAAGTTAATTGTCAAGAATGTTTTGGTGGTGTTTCCTGCTTGGCAGGGGGTTGGACTCGATGGCCCTTGTGGTCTATTCCAACTCTATGATTCTATGAATTAACCTTGAAAGGCTGGTGAAAGGGTTAAATTTGGTAGACAGTGTAACTGGTGAAACTCATCTGCCAAAGTGTAGCAGTATCAGATATGATCTTGAAGTAGCTTGAACACATTTGTAAAGCTTCCAGTTAGTTTAATTTATGGAAGTCTTGACTAAATTAAAAGACCCTCAGGAATATTTGCTCCTGAGGAGAATGTTTCACTGATGTGTGTTGCAGAAAACATTGCAGCAGCAGTGTTATAACTGGATAATTGATTAGGCGTCCAAGCTCTAATCATTACATCAAATCAGCCAAATCTTTAGTTGATTAATGAGGGGAAGCCAGTTTTAATCAGTGGAACTTTTAAGGACATACATATTTCCTTATGCAGGCTGTTTTGGTTCTGGTGTGTTACTAGACTAGAGAATGAAAAAGCTGTAATGGAAGCAAGAGGCTCAGGAAAGTTTGTTTCTGCCCTTCCTTGCATAACTGTCTTGTAGAGTTATGGCTCAGCTGTCTGGTTTTTGCTGCCACCCCTCCTCCATAAGTCAGGAGGGAGACCTTGGGACCCTCACTTAAACACACTTACGTGGGGATTGCACAGATGTCTTCTAAAAGTCAGATAGGGAAATGAAGATGTCAACAGGACCCAGCAGAATAAGGAAAACTAAAAGGAGCATCTGTGGTTCTAATCTATCTCATCCTAAACTTTCTACTTAGGATCAGGTGAGTAGCAAGGATGGTCAGTTGCAGGATTAGCTGATGGGGGTGGGATGGATCCTGATGTGAGAGAACAAAGGCTACATAGCACAGTCCATTTATAAGGGGCTCAGGACCCCCATTTGGCAGGCAGTTTCCAGCAAATCAGAAGTGTGGAATACTTGCCAGGTGAAGATTAAAACTCCACTGAGATCAGATGAAGGTGGACAGTTACTGCACAGATTCCTACCCCCACCCCAATCTTTCTGTGACAGTCTGAATCATTTTGTTGATTTAGGTTGTGTTTTGGCTCCCGCAAGGCAAATGGAGCAGCAACTGAACAACACCAAAAATATAATTCTGGTGCAATAATAGATCAGGCAATGCTATGAAACTGAAATGCTATTTAATTTCTTCGGTGTGATTTGCTTATATAAGAGAAGTTAGATACTTTGGGCATTGATTTCTATAGTCAAACTTTGGGATGGCAATGTTCACATGCTGATGATCTCAGACTGATTTGGTTAATGCCCCCAAATTGAAGTATTCCTCCTTTTTTTTTTTAGACAAATGCAATTAAATCATGACAGGGCCATTCACTGATGTGCCTTGGAGCTTGTTACAAATACAATTTGGTTTAGTGGACTCAAATACTCCCTCCCATCAGCATGGATTTATTCTGCTTTTTCAAAGTTTGCTTTAGCTAGGATTGTCTCATAACCACAGTTTCCAAATCTACTTCAGTCCATAGTTAAGGGGCTAGTCCTGGTCAACCCAGTACTTTTTCCAGGTGGAACTCACTGGAACTCAGTTCCAGCCCCCCATAGCCATTGCCATTATAAGAGAACAAGGGAGAAGTTCATGTTGAGTTCCATCACCTCATTTTCTAGAAAATCAGCACAGGTCAACCACTTACTGTGGAATGTTGTGCCTTGGTTCTCAGAAATTCACCCGTTTTTGTCTGGGATTATAACTGTTAATGAGAATGCTGATGTTTACTGTAATGAAATACATTTTGTCTCAGAGGTTGCTAGATTGTTCCAGACTTTGATACTTCCTTTGTATCCCACCACAACATATAAGAGCACCACAGCTGTGTTAATCCCAGAGCTAATTTTTTTGAGGATGTTTTAATTTTTCTATGACTCAAAGTCTGAAATGATCTACATATGCAGGAGAATGAAGTGGTAAAGTAGACAATACAACTTTGGACAGCAAGTGAGCATTTATGAATGCTCCTCTGAAAATTAAGTAGAAAATTAATGTATCAGCAGCTTCTGTCTATGCTAGTTTTCTCTCCGTGTGTAGATTGCTCTGCTGTTTTTAAAACATAGGAACACATTTTAAAATGAGGTCCTCCACTGCAGACTGAAGTGGGATGACGCATTCTCCCACCTCGAGATTCTGCCATCTCACTCTACTAGGTATATGGAACCTGCCTCATTCATTCATTCATTCCCTCCCAGGTGCTGACCTTTCTGATTACTTCAATTATGGATTCAATGAGGAAACATGGAAAGCCTATTGTGAAAAGCAGCACTGGTTTCAACTTGGCTTGAAGTCATCTGCCCCTGTCAGTGCTGAAAACCAGATCAAGGTAAGTGGTGGAACTCAGGTGTACTGGAGGCGGTTGGAGGATGGACGACAGCTAACAGATTGAGCTTGAATCCTGACAAGACAGAAGTACTGTTTTTGGGGGAGCAGGGGGTGGGCAGGTGTGGGGGACATCCTGGTTCTGAATAGGGTAACTGTGCCCCTGAAGGACCAGGTGTGCAGCCTAGGAGTCATTTTGGACTTGCAGCTGTCCATGGAGGCACAGGTCAATTCTGTGTCCAGGGCAGCTGTCTACCAGCTCCACCTACTTGCCTGCAGGCTGTCTCACCAGAGTGGTGCATGCTCTGGTTATCTCCCTCTTGGACTACTACAATGCGCTCTACATGGGGCTACCTTTGAAGGTGACTTGGAAACTACAACTAATCCAGAATGCAGCAGCTAGACTGATGATTGGAATGGCCACCAGGACCATATAACACTGGTCCTAAAGGATCTTTGTTGGCTCCCAATGCGTTTCTGAGCACAATTCAAAGTGTTGGTACTGACCTTTAAAGACCTAAATGACCTCAGTCCAGTATACCTGAAGGAGTGTCTCCACCCCCATTGTCCAGCCCGGACACTGAGGTCCAACTCCAAGGGCCTTCTGGCAGTTCCCTCCCTGCAAGAAGTGAGGTTACAGGGAACTAGGCAGAGGGCCTTCTCAATAGTGGCACACTTCCTGTGGAACACCCTCCCATCAAGGAAATAAACAACAAGGATGTCAAGGAAATAAACAACTATGTGACTTTTAGAAGACATTTGAAGTCAGCCTTGTATCTGGAAGTTTTTAATGTTTGATGTTTTAGTATGCTTTGATATATGCTGTAAGCTGCCCAGAGTGGCTGATGAAACACAGCTAGATGGGCGGGGTATAAATAATAAATTACTATTATTAATATTACTTGGAGATACACACACACACACACACAGAGAGAGAGAGAGAGAGAGAGAGAGAGAGAGAGAGAGAGAGAGGGAGCACGCTCAGGTGTACTTAGCCTATTCATATATGCACGTGTGTGTGTGTGTGTGTGTATACACACATATATATTTAAATGAAATGTATTAATTTTATTAATCTTAAATAAAATCATTGTGACACAATTCTGTAAATAAATATAATATGTATATATACAAATGATGGTAACCTAAAGCAACAAAAAACTATTGCAGAGTTTGCTTCTAGCCACTTCCTCAGTCAGTCAACCAATATATGTAGAAATTCATTTCAGTTGCCAGGATGAGTTTCCGTACATGGTGTAGTAGCCACTTGGTAAAAGCAGCTTGGAGAGAATTTCATGCTAAAAAAATAATTGGGAGGAGAATGGTTAAGTGCTCTTTATATCCCCATCTCTTTCCCAGTGCAGATTCTCTCCCCACACCACACCCTGAGAAGGCTTTGCAATTGTGAAGGGGTCATTGGAGGGAAGGGGAGTTCAGTTACAGGCATGCTCAGATCAGTGACTCATGCAGCAACACTCGGAATGGTGAGTTGCTGCACTGTGTGTGTTTGTGGGGGGGTTACTTTTGACTCTTAAACACACTCTGAAATAGCCTCCCCCAACCTGAGGCCCTCCAGATGTTGCTGGACAGCAACAGAGGCTGATGGGAGCTGTACTTCAAACCATTTGGAGAGTCTCCAGATTGGTGAAAGTTTCCCTGCAGGTAACCGCCTTCTTGGGATGCGGGTGGTGCTGTGGGTTAAACCACAGAGCCTAGGACTTGCCGATCAGAAGGTCGGCGGTTCGAACTCCCACGACCGGGTAAGCTCCCGTCGCTCGGTCCCTGCTCCTGCCAACGTAGTAGTTCGAAAGCACGTCAAAGTGCAAGTAGATAAATAGGTACCACTCTGGCGGGAAGGTAAACGGCGCTTCCGTGCGCTGCTCTGGTTCTCCAGAAGTGGCTTAGTCATGCTGGCCACATGACCTGGAAGCTGGATGCCGGCTCCCTCGGCCAGTAAAGCGAGATGAGCGCCGCAACCCCAGAGTCGGTCACGACTGGACCTAATGGTCAGGGGTCCCTTTACCTTTACCTTAACCACCATCTTTGGTTATATAAACAAAGCAAACTTCCAACTTCAATTTTTTGTGCCTTGGGTAACAAAGGCTGTATTATGCTATTGGTTTTTATTTTTTTATTTTTTTTGCTTAGGTTCAACAAGGAAGAACTAGAAATTCAGAAAAAGAACTAGATTTTAAAGCAGATCTTACAGCCCCAGTAGGTGGGCAGGTGAAAGTCGGGTCTCCCCCAAACAGGTACACCAACCACTTTTTTGTTGTTTTTAAGCTTCTTGTATTAATTAAATGCTATGTTACGCCAGGTCGGCTCCAAGCTGTTCTTGTGTAGGCTTGATCCTGTTGCAGGGGCAGGGAACCTTTTTAGGCTCCATGGGCCAGATCCATTTTGGGATCCACCTCACAGGCCAAATTTGGCAGGTGGGTGGCCACAACCTGTGGGATGTTGATATCCAAAATGCATATGGTAAAGGGATCATTGCAAGAGCTGTAGAACTCTGTGATGTCATACATCTGAGACAGTTATGGCAGTTGGTACAGTTGGTTCAGTCAGTTGAACAGTCTTCACAGAGCAGCAGGTTATGTTTTGACGTGCTTCTGTCTGCCTCAGAGTCAGAGTTAGTTAGTCTGCAATAGTTTAATATGTGTAAAATGTTTTAGCAGCTTACGTATCATTGTATATTTTAATCTGCAAGTGCAAGTACACTAAGTAGGTTGTGTTATTTTTAAATTTAACTGTGGTTACTTTCTTTGAAGAAAGAAATCTTCATCTTCTTCCATCTTCTTCTGATTCCCCGCAAACGTATCTTTTCAGGGGGCTGGCAACTGCCCCACTATGCTGAATGTGCAGCAGGATAAGAGTCTACATACTCTGTCCTTGCTTAGAAGGAGCAGAAGCCAGGCATCACTGTGAGCTCTTTATGTTTGGGGCAGGGCAGGGCATGAAGTGAAGAGTGATATTCAGATGAGGGGGAGGAAAAGAAAGCGCCCAGAGGAGGATTTAGAAAACCCCAACCCCTCAAGTCACCAGGGTTCCTGAGGGTTAACCTTAGTTGCACAATGTCCAGCCTGGAAATGAAGGGGTGGAGCTCCTGAGTTAAGGATGGGGGAGGATAAGAACATAGCCATCATGGCAAGTAGCTATTGATAGCCTTATCCTCCATGAATTTACCCATTCTTGGGAAAGGAATGTAGCCTAATGCCGCACGTACTGTGCCAAGACACAGCATGCCTTTTGCCTCTGGATGGAGCCAAGTGGATGTAGTTGTGGGGGACATAGTAAAATAACAAAAGTTCCCAAGCCAAGCAGGAAATGCCTGTCTACTTGTTCCTGACCCTGTGCCTTAAAGTGTTATTCTTTCCCCTGGAGACCCCAAGAGAAGGCAGTGAAAACCCTACAACATTCAGCAAAAGCGTTAGGTGTGGGAAAACCTTAGCCCTTGTTATTAGACGAGGTGCTCGTGTATCTGGGCCAGTGAATGCTTTGCAGTTAAGTCTTTGGGCCTCCCTAATTGGCTGCTAGGGATGCCATGCTCCCTCCATTAATCTTACTGTGCACTTGAATTCATTCATTCTTTCATTCATTCATTCGTTTGTTTGTTTGTTTATTCATTCAGACTGGGTAAGAATGCCCAAGTCCTTCCTGTGGAAGATCTAAGGGCCAAGGGTCTATATATAGTGGAGCTTGGTGCAGTATATGACCTACGTGTTGGTAAATCTCAAAGCCTTCCATCTCTTCCCTGTTTGCATAGCTGAAGGAGGGGGAGAGTGCAAGTGTGCAACCAGACCATCTGTCTGTCACCTGCTTATGCTGAATCTGAGATGTTGCTTCTCTCCCTTTTCTAACCAGAAAGCTAAGTGTGACCATTGATGTGATAGGTGGAGAGCCAGGCACTATTAAAAGAGTGGAAGGAAGGCGTCGTGATAAGCATGGCCCAGAGGAAAGCTCAATTCAGGTAAGAAATCTGTCCAGACTCCATGAACTTCGCTTTCTTATCTAACTCACTTTCGAGTACAAGTGGATTAGTTTGTTTATATATTTATTGTATTTATATCCCACCTTTTTCTCCAAGGAGCTCAAGGTGGTGCGTTCTTTCTCATTTAATCCCCATAACAGCTCTGTGAGGTAGGGGGGCTGAGAGGCAGTGACTGGCCCCCACAGTCACCTAGTTAGAGCTTCATGGCTAAGTGGGAGGATTTGAACCCTGGTCTCTCCCAGGTCCTAGTCCAACCACTCCACCACACTGGTTCTCAAATTTATATCACACCCTTCATCTAAAGGAGCCTCCTTTGGGGCTGATTGCATACCCTTTTTATTACCGTATTTTCCCATGTACAAGACTAGGTTTTTTCCCTTTAAAAAAAGTCAAAAATTAGGGGGCGTCTTATACACGGGGCCATCTCCCCCCATTTTCTTAAATCCGAGTCCCCAAAACTAGGGGGCGTCTTATAGATGGAAAGATATGGTAAATTCAGTCCGCATACTCAAAAGCAAAGTAAGGAGAAGTTCAGAATTCCATTTAAGCTCAGCTCCACATCCAGGACCACATTCTGCCATTTTTCTGTGCTCCAATGGCACAATGCAGTCCTCCTATGTGGGATGTGTGCTTTGTGTAAAGCCTGTTACAGGAATCAGTTTGGCTGCAATTAACGGGGAGGTCAGGTGTTTTCTTTTTTCTTTTTAACCAATCCCTTTTCTGTTTTATGTTCCTTTTAAAGGTACTTGGTGATAATGGGAGCAAGGCACATCCCACAAAGTCACTGCAGCAACCAGGGCCACAACAGCCATTGGTGCCACTCACAGGTCCTCCACCATCAGTAGGTGGTTCACCTCCATCTTGTTTTTTCCTTCCTTGGATGCCAGTTATTTCTTCCCCACCACTTTGCCATCATCCAGGTAGGTGCCTGCTAGTATAGAAGGCTGTCCCAGAAAGCTAGGTAGACCCTACCATCACTGTCTGAAACCCGCTTAGCCATAGGCAGTTGATTATAGGAAATGCCTGAAAGAGCACTCACTGGTTGTCCTGTGTCCACAGTAGCAAAGTGAAAGGACTGGGCCACAGACAGAAGGTCAGGATTCCCATCACTCCTGACTGTTAGTGGCATTTGCTGGAGTTGATGGGAGTTGATAGGTCCAGCAATAGGGCCACAGGTTCTCCACCCATGCTCTAAACCATATTTGTAAATCTGCTTAACAAGTATTCTGTTATTGCCTAGGTATGCCACCCCCAGCTCCCGTTCCAGGTAAGTACTTCTGTTTAAGCATAAGGGTTGCAAATTCAATCTGGCCTACTCTGGAGCACTTCAAATTAAAGCCTTTGAAGAGAAATCTGGGTAGCATTTAATTGGATGAACACATGTAGCTAATCCCAGTTAGAGGCCAATCAAATATGGTCTTGTCAACATGTTGCTTGACTAAGTCTTCTGTCATCTCTGACCATTAGCCATTCTACGTCGGGCTGATAGGAGCTGGGATCAAGAACCCTCTAGAGGGGACTGTCCATCTAGAGGGGTTACAGACCGTTATACATCAGAGAAGTTATAGATTTCATTGGGCACCAACCTGTGAAATCTTTAACTTCTCTGATGTGTAATGGTTATGGGGTGGGGAAACACCTTAAAGAATAATGGAATAGGCAAGGCTGAGGTCTGAAAGTGTCTGTTCTAAGTTCCTGAGACAGAAGTAGATGTGGTAGATGCCTGGAAGGAAAGCTACCTGGGAACTGCAGGTGGGATAGCCAACACCCCAGGTGTGCAGAATTGCACATTATGGGTAGGACATGAGTCCATTGTTGAGTCCAGTCTCTCTCCCTTCACTAATATGTAGTGAATATATGCTGATATTATCACATTGTGTATTCCCTGCTTTGCATTATTGACAGCAGCTGGTTGGGGTGCTGGGAGATGAAACATGAAGTTCGGAGACAGGTGCATGCTTTACGACACATTACCATAGGATGCAGGATGGAGATGGTACCAGGGTTTTAACTGGCCTTGTGAAGTTCTAGGAAGAGCCTGCTGGATCGGGCCAGTGGCCCATCCTGTTCTCACAGTGGCCAACCGGGTGCTGTAAGAAAACCACAAGCAGGATCTGAGCACAAGAGCATGCTCAAGGGACATGCTCTGTCCCCATCCTAGAATCATAGAATCATAGAATCATAGAATCATAGAATCATAGAGTTGGAAGAGACCACAAGGGCCATCGAGTCCAACCCCCTGCCAAGCAGGAAACACCATCAGAGCACTCCTGACATATGGTTGTCAAGCCTCTGCTTAAAGACCTCCAAAGAAGGAGACTCCACCACACTCCTTGGCAGCAAATTCCACTGTCGAACAGCTCTTACTGTCAGGAAGTTCTTCCTAATGTTTAGGTGGAATCTTCTTTCTTGTAGTTTGGATCCATTGCTCCGTGTACGCTTGTCTGGAGCAGCAGAAAACAACCTTTCTCCCTCCTCTATGTGACATCCTTTTATATATTTGAACATGGCTATCATATCACCCCTTAACCTCCTCTTCTCCAGGCTAAACATGCCCAGCTCCCTTAGCCGTTCCTCATAAGGCATTGTTTCCAGGCCTTTGACCATTTTGGTTGCCCTCCTCTGGACACGTTCCAGTTTGTCAGTGTCCTTCTTGAATTGTGGTGCCCAGAACTGGACACAGTACTCCAGGTGAGGTCTGACCAGAGCAGAATACAGTGGCCAAAGAAACAACATTATCTGCTTCTGAAGGAAAAACAGTGAGGAAAAAGAAGGCTTCAGAGGTAGTTGAAGGGTCTTCCTTTAGAGGCAGCAAATGAGCTCACTAAAAGTGCTGCTCCTTCTTCATCTGAGAAATGAGGCCAGGGTGGCCTCCACTTTGGTGTGATGTTCTTTTGGAGGGCAGGAGGAACAGCTTTCCCACAGCTCTTGATTGATGGGAGAGGCTCAAGCATACTGCCCTTCAGCTCTGCCAGGCATTATAGCAGCATTTGCAAGGGGGCTGAGAGCTTCCCTTCCCCTTCTCCACACATTTAAACTAGTATGACTTTGTCTACAGGTCTGTTTCCTCCACCTTCACCACCACCCCTTTTGATTCCAACACATGGTGGGTAAGTGAGAATTAAATGGGTTTAACTTACTAACACTCTATTTGTTGCATTTATATCCTACCTTTTTTGAGCTCAAGGTGGCACACGTGGATCTTCCCTTCCTCAGTTAATCCCCACAACAACCCTGTGAGGTAGGTTAGGCTGAGAGACCAGTAATTGGCCGAGGGTCACCAGCTGAGCTTCACATCTGAGTGGGGAGTTGAACCCTGGTCTCCCAGGTCCTAGTCTGACACTCTAACCACTATGCTACACTGACATCTCTCTTAATATTGTCTCATCTGTAGGCTGAAAAAGGCTAGCAGAATTGTGGTTGTGGTTTTGCATTACTTTGTGGTTGGGAAAGAGCTCTTTGAATATGATTGTGGACATTAGCAGAAGCACCATTCAAATACACATCAACACATTTTTTTAACCTTAGGCTGAGATTGGTCACCATTTTCTTTTGTCAGTTTATTGATCTACTGTGACTGCACTACTTGTAAATTATCATATCAGTGAGGGTTCTTGGAGATAGGGCTAGGGCTGTTTGGTGCCCCCTTTTTTTTATTTGCCTTCTCCATTCCACCTGGAAGGTTGTAATCCCAGTTTTGTAGATTACCAGATCAAGCCATAGCTGAGGGCAGTGGTGGGAGGCAAAAGCAGATGGAGAGAGGCAGCTGATCTGTAGCTTCTCTGGTGATAGATTCCAGATTGCTCAGACCATGTGAGCCAATCTGACCCGAAAGCTTTCATAGGGGCCAGCAACTATCAACTGAACTGCTCATGCCTATTCAGTGTGCCTTATCTCCCTGCAGTTTGTACCTCCAGCTACTGCTGAGCAGTGGCATTCAGACTGCCAGTTCATGAGTTGCTAAGAGCAGAACCCTTGGGATGATTTGTGGCTCTTTCCAGTGGTGTGCAGAGAATGTGGTGATGCCCTTGAAGAGGCATCTGAAACTGCAGAAAAATACAGCAGCCACAATGTTTCATGGTGAGCACTTTTCCAGCCACATTACACTAGTCTTATATCAATTGCATTGGCTTCTGGTTCTCTCTTTCTCACACTCCACTTTCCTGGTCCCAGTTCTAGATGCTGGTTGTTACCCTATGGGGAGATCTGAAGACCCATGGATTACAAATCAAATTTGACCAAGGCGAAAGTTGGAGCTTTTGGGACATTTGGACTTAAAAGCAATAAGAAACAAGATTTGGGCTCCACTTCTGAATATGGAGGTCTGGCTGGAAGAAACATAGATCTTATTGAGACAGAGCCTCTCTGAAACCCGATGGCTAATATAAAGGACTACCAACAAAACCGGCAGAGAGGGACTGAGCGAGATTTGAGGGCCTCGGACGTGCGATCTCCAGGCTGATAGCTGATAGATTGAGAGATATTTTTGGGATCGAAACCGGGAAAGGGGGGGTGAGAGTTTTGGAATCCAAAGGGTGTATAACTATATGTTTTCTTTTTGTTATTTTGTTTTGTAATTATTATAAAAATTGGGAAATTTGTGGAAGGGAATTTGGGTCGACCTTAGAAAAGGGTCAAAATAAAAATTTCCTTCCAGTAGCACCTTAAAGACCAACTAAGTTAGTTCTTGGTATGAGCTTTCGTGTGCAAGCACACTTCTTCAGATACACTGAAACAGAAGTTGCCAGATCCTTCTATATAGTGAGAAGGTGGGGAGGGGTATTACTCAGGAGGGTGGTGGGAATGGGAGATTGGCAGATAGCTGAGATGAGCCTGTTGACGACTCTTAACGACTGCAATAGGTCTTACAGGAAAAGTCAAGGGGTGAGAAGGTGAAAAATGGCTTAGTCATGTATAATGAGATAAGAAGAATCTTATCTCATTATACATGACTAAGCCATTTTTCACCTTCTCACCCCTTGCCTTTTCCTGTAAGACCTATTGCCATTTTTCACCTTCTCACCCCTTGCCTTTTCCTGTAAGACCTATTGCCATTTTTCACCTTCTCACCCCTTGCCTTTTCCTGTAAGACCTATTGCAGTCGTTAAGAGTCGTCAACAGGCTCATCTCAGCTATCTGCCAATCTCCCATTCCCACCACCCTTCTGAGTAATACCCCTCCCCACCTTCTCACTATATAGAAGGATCTGGCAACTTCTGTTTCAGTGTATCTGAAGAAGTGTGCATGCACACGAAAGCTCATACCAAGAACTAACTTAGTTGGTCTTTAAGGTGCTACTGGAAGGAATTTTTTTATTTTGACTATGGCAGACCAACACAGCTACCTATCTGTAACTTAGAAAAGGGTGTAAATGATGAGTATTGTGGTTTAAATTGAGGTCCATAAGTTAAAATTGGTTAATTAAGATGAATTAGGTATAACATTAATAAGGTAAAAGTTGGGGACAAGAACTTGCTGAGCTAACTATTGGAATTGGAATACAAGAAGGGGAGGTGTGGGGAAGTCAGTGAAAGATGTTAAGAAAATAAGGATTTGAAATTATACTTGTTATTTGTGTTGTGTTGTGTCGTGTTATGTTTGTCTATGTTTCTGTGTCTGTCTTAAAAATTTGTGAAATTTCAATAAAAATGTTTAAAAAATAATAATAGATGCTGGTTGTTACCTGTCCAGGAATATCTGAAACACAGCCTCATCTCACCATAGGTTACTGTCATCTTGTGATGTCCTGATTTGTGTCCCATCAGCAGAAAATGTTAGTTTGGTAGGAAGGCAGATTGGGCCTTTTCTGTGACAGCCCCCCTCCCCAAAGATATGGATTTCCCTTCCACAATAAGTTAGACTGGCCTGCCCCTAACAGCTTTTAGGCAGGCATTTTTTATATTTCCTGAATTTTGCTGGTGTTTAATTATGAGATTTAAGGATTTAGTTTTTCTCTGTTTTCCTGGGTTTTAGATATTTGGATTTTATTTTGTGTATACTGGTTTCATTGGTTTTAATGTACTGCAAATGGCCTGGGGGAGGGGAGAGAAAGGTTTTTCATGAGCAAAAATGTTTGTACAAAGAAAAGACAGGGAGCTTAGATTAAGAACTCTTACACACTCATTCCCCACATTGTCAGTTTATGGAGTTCATTTGGCAAAATGTGGAGATGGCTTTACAATGGGACTATATCTTCCCCAACCTGGTGCAACCTTCAGATGTACTAGTCTAGAATTCCCATCTTCCTTCAGTCAGCATGGTAATTGCCACAGATGCTTAGAGTCCAAAACATTTGGAGGGGTGTCAGGTTGGAAAAGGCTAGGTTAGACAAATTTATGGGGAACTTTACAGATTTCAGTGGACATCAGCCATGATAATCAAATGGACGTCCATATTTACGGAGGCAGCATGTCACTTGGGGAGGAGGGAACTGCAGGAGAGGGTGATAGCATGCCTGGCTTGTAGGGTTCCCAGAGGCATCTTGGTGTTCAAAGTGGAAACCGGATGCTGGGCTAGGTGGTCTCATCCAACAGGGCTCTTCAGTATTCTTGTGTCTAGCTCTCTGCATACTCAACACTCCTAGGTTGTACTCCTAGTGGATAGACAAGAAATTGGTAGTAGCTAGGAGAGATGGCATGGTAGGACTAGGAAAGAATCAGCACCTTTGATGAAGAGGTGGCTTACAGTCAATAAGAGAGAAGCTCTTTAAGGGAGTTGGGACAATGATGCTCTGTTTTAGAACAGTTGATTTTAATTTTTCTCTTTCTGAATGGGTGAAAGGGGGACTAGATATTACTAACCAGTTGTTGTTGTGTTCTCTCCCCCCTCCCTCCCTCTCTCCCTCCCTCCCTCTCTCAAAGCCAGTAGCTACAGCAACAGCCAACCACCTCCATTTGGCTACAACTCCACAGGTGAGCCCCTTAGACATGCTGCCTGAAATCAGTTAGTGTCCTGTACTACCCATTATGGGTTATGTGGATTTCCCAGCTCGCTTCTTGTTGGGCAGCCTTAGACCATTCTATTTAATTATTGTTATATTTACCGTATTGGCCTGAATATAGGCCTCACTTTCCCCCCAAATTCCAACCATGAAAAGTTAAAGTGTGGCTTATATTCGTGACTTTACAGTATGCAGCCAGGAGCGCGGGGCAAACAGCGCCAGGAGTGCGGCAAAGCCGCACCCACCCCACATGTAGTCCCCCGTCCTCTCCCCCAAGGCCAGAAAGGGAGAGAGCAACGCAGCACGGCTCCCCCCCCATATGCAGCCAGGAGCAGCGAGGAATGGAGCGGCTTTTATTCAAATATTTTTTCTTTTTTTCTTCCCCCCCCCCTTCCAATTTTAAAGGTGCAGCTTATATTCAGGTGCGGCTTGTATTCGGGCCAATACAGTATTTATATCCCACATGTTTCCCTGGCAGGACTCAAGGCAGCTTACAACTAAAACAGAATCAGCTAAAAACATATATAAAAAAGAAATCTGTTTTCTAAAAAACAATTTTACATTAGTAGAATTAAAATATAAAATATAAAACAAGCATGCTTGTGAGGGTGGCAGCCCTGAGAATGGCCTCCCTTGAAGATCTCAGAGCCCAGGCAGGTCCATCTTCTATGACTGCCAACAGGTTGTCTACTCTTGGATATGAGATGCCACTAAATGCTAACCTCTGCAAACTGGCAGGTGTAGAAGAGCTGGAGTGATACTATGCCCCATGATGTGCCTTCTATGCTAGCCATGTTTGAGCTGCCCCTTCCTGTGAGACCTCCTGCATTGCAGCATTTGCCTTGTTCATTCTCCCACCAACTGCTAAAGCCTGGAGTGGGGTGTGTGTGTGTCATGAATGCTACAATATTCCTGAGATTTCTCTCCTGCATATTCCTGCCTGATCTTCCTGGCCTTAACATGTTCCCAAATTTACTTGCACATACTTGCACCTTCCCACACACCATCACAAATGTTCCCACATGCAGCCTGAAAAATACCAGCACCAGTCAGTGTAATTACCCTTTTAACATGTTGCCCATGCTTAATTTTATTAGCCAGTTACTGCTTCCAGGTATGTTTGCCAGGAACATGCCAAAGCACCTGCCATCCTTCATGAAGACATAATGCTTACTTCTCTCCTTACTTTGTAGGAAGTGGATGGCTTTAGCACAGTTCTGTATCTGCTGCTGATGAACTGCATATTAATACTGCTCTATATCTACATCTGAATAATTTGCTGAGCTCTTCCACACCACACCCCCATATATTTCTAGGCAGTGGCCTTATATGCAAAGCCAAACAGGGTTTCAAACACTTGGTTGCAGATTTCACTGTGTTACTCTTCCCTCTGTACCCATCAGACAGTTTCATGTTAGCCACATTTTGATGCTACTTGAATCACTCACTTTATGTTTCAAATGCAAGCCTTGATTTTAACAAGTGGAAGATACTGATACTTGCTCTGAGCTAACATGGAGGTAAGAGTCATGTAGGAAGCTGGGCAATGCTGATGAGAAAGGAGACTGTGTTCATTTCAGTCAAATAGGTGGGGTCCACCCAATGTTTTGGGCTACGATTCCCATCATTCCCAACCATTGGCCACACTGGTTCTAGATTTTTAAGTGCTTTGCGTTGTCAGTCCCCTATACCTTAGATATAGTCAGACAGTCAGTCAAGTTTATTGCTTATAGCCAAAGGCTGCTGCAGTACCTTAGATATAATCTATTAGCCCAGCCGTGCTTTTATTTTCTGCTCTGTGTGTCCACTTCATAAGGGGCAAAGACTTCTGGAACATGGAGCAGGCCTTTTACCACCATTGGGCCACAAAACACAAAATCTACATCTTTTAAAAGGGTTGTGTCAGATGAATGCCTTTTTCTGGAACTGTACTTCTGTACAGTCCATTGCTTTTAGTACTTATTGAGTAAGCTTCAAGGGTGGATTCTTAGAATCTTCCAGTTTCCGTAGGGTTAGGGAAGCAGTTCCTGAGAGTTTCCAATCAGCATTGTTCGTCAGCTACTCCATTGAAGCACCAGTTAACTTCTGCAATAGATATGACTTGGACAGTTTACACAGTTGTGCCTAGTTCTCTTTCAAGAGATAGACAGAAAGCAAGGAAGGAAGGACTTTCTCTTGGCTATATCTATGTGGAGAGTTTGTTGCAAATTCAATTATGGATGTTGTGGAGGACCAAGGCACATGCCAGCTCCATCATACAATTGTTTGAACTGGGTGGTGAAAGACTGTTTCCTTCTCCACAGCTTCGGGTTTTATCAGCTAGCCTCCCATTTCTACATCTCACATGCCATGGATGACTACAGACTCCAATATTTCCAAGAACAGTCACTGGGAACATTCTGGCTCAATAGGGGAAAGAGATTGTGACTGTACATCTGCCACCAGTGAATACAAGTAAGTGCTGGTGTTTCTTATGTTGGAATGGAACCGGAGCTACAGGTACAGCAGACTTCTGAAGCATGAAACTGGGCACAAAACTCAACACCCAGAAGACTGTCTGACTCCGAAACGCCCTGATTGCATGGAGCCCGGACAGCCCCGTGGTTTTCCCCAGAGCTGAGGGTGATGAAACAATCGCTGAGATGGCTAGAGCGCCAGTGGTGGAAAACATTCTGAATCTGACCAGACACGGGTAAGAGCTCAACGTCGATGCTACCATGTGGCAATAGTGACCTCGAAGAGGAACGTTTCACTGCCTCAGTTGCATCTGCAGAAAACAGCAGCAGGAGATTCTTTCAGGTGGTTCATAATCTAATGCCATCAGGGCCTGGTAAGGACCCTAAAATCTCCTGCAATGATTTTGCATTTTTTTGCAGATAAAGTCACTCATATTTGGAAAAAGGTGGACTTCACCGTGGGAGCAGGGCCGGGGTGGGAGAGTGCTAGAGTCCTGTCTAGTCAAGTTGCATGGGATCGGTTCCAATCTTTTACCTCTGAGGATGTGGACAGGCTGCTTGGATGAGTGAAACCGACTACCTGTCTCCTTGATCCCTGCCGATCCTAGCTCTGTGGGATGGTTTATGCTTCCCTCTGTGAGGGAGTCTTCTCAGACTCACTGAAAGAAGTGGTTTTTAAACCACTTCTCAAAAAAGCATATGTAGACCCCAGTCACTATGGTGAAATATCGCCCAGTCTCAAATCTTCCATTCTTGGGCAAGGTGATTGAGCGGGCAGTTGCTGAAAAACTCCAGGCACGCCTGGAGGATGTGGACCATTTGGATCCCTTCATGGGACTGAAACTGCCTTGGTCGTACTGGTCGATGATCTCCAAAGGTCATCAGGACAAAGGTAAAAGCTGTTTCCTAGTTCTGCTGGATCTCTCAGTGGCTTTCAGTACCATTGACCATGGTATCCTTCTGGATCAGCTAGAGGGGTTGCACTGGCCCCATGAGGCGAAACCACCTCAGCTCCCTCAGTGACAGTTTCACCCTAGGCAGGAACTACATTAGAACTACAACTACACTACTCAGGCAAGACTTATTGACCATGCTCCTGTGAAGGACTGGGGTTTTGCCTGCCAGGCTCACGTGAACATTTCTGGAAGAATTTATTGGCTTCACCTTTCTGACTTGGGTTTGTTTTGGTTTAGCCATTTTACCACGTGGTTTTTTTCTTGTGTCATTGTCCATCCATTTTGGGGGGAGGGGAGGGGAAGGTTGGGGCAGGAGCTCTTATTGTAAACCCTATCACTGGAATTACCCATATATGTTAAAACAATAAAGCAGTTTTTTAAAAGGTGGGTTCTAGGGTTTCCACATGGTTTGTGATCAACTTTCCATGTGTTTTCATTTCTTGTTACATTTCTTGAAGCAAGTTTGTGTATGATGAGGTTCCAGTAGGTAAATCTTGTGACCTACTTATGAAACTCTGAAAAGAGAACAGTGTTTGAAATTTTCTTCTTGTTAGACAAAGCCTCTTCTCTAACTCACTATTATTTCCTTTCAGCGATGATGAAAGGGATCATTACTATAGCAGAGAAGGCAGCTACAATTTTGAGCAGGACTATCACAGTAGAGATAATAGTTGGGAGCGAGAATATCATCATTGGGAGCAAAGGCACAGAGACAAAGAGGAAGCAGGCAAACACAAATCATGGTGGCAAGGGGTTTCCCATTGGTAGTTTGGAGCCTCTAGCTGGGATCAGGCCAAATAGCATTAAATTATGTAGGGTTAAACTGTGGTCCAGTCTGATTCATACTAATATATATTTTTTCAGTCTCCTTCCTGCACTAGCTGAAGTTTCCAGGCACTAGAGGACAGCCCCATAGAGGTTGTTAACTGTAGCCTAGCCTTGGGAATACAAAGATGTGGAGCATACCTGACAGCTACTGCATCATTCAGGTGCAGCAGTGGTTGTGAGAGCCCCACAGCTGTGATAAAATTGACTTGGGTATGTGTGTGTTGCATTCCCATCAGTTTCCCCCTTGAGGTAGAAATTCACTGATCAGTGTTATGTCAGTCTCTTATTGATTGATCCTCCTGAAATACCATGTGTTTCAGGTTGCTACTGGAACATTTCCCCAGCATGTGGAAAAGGCCTCTTGATGTTAGAGCTCTAAGACCAGTTTTTCTGTAAAAGGATGGCTGTAGTCCAGAGCTGATGCATAACATTGCTTTGCATCCAATCACCTGCCTCTCCATTTGTAAACTACTTTTTCACTATAATATTCTCTCTTGCATTGAGATGTTGGCAGTACAATATTAGAAAATCTGACAGATAAGTTTAGAGTTTTGCTTAAAAGCCACCAAGGATTTTGATGTATTTCTATGATAAGGAGCAAAGCATTAATTCTTGTATTTTTGTCCAATCCTAGTAAGCAGCATGAGAGCAAAGAATGTGAAAGCCACAAGCATCACAAGAACAAGAAGAACAAGCACAAGAAGAAAGAGAAGTCACAAGGAAGGAGAAATGGACAGGATTCATGAAGGAGCAAATCTGTGGTCCAAAAAGAATAGTGACACTTTTACAGCCAGATTGTCTGTAGCGACTTTCTTTCCCTGAGACATTAAATGGCTGAAATGATTAGCAACCAAACATGCGCACAAGCTTCCTCTTTGTGAAAGAAGACCACATTCACAGATTTTTGGAGAGAGAAAACTGGCAGCAAAAAAAGGCAGTTATTTACCTACATTTGAGATCCCCTGACTTCTTATGGGAGATAGCTTCCGTGCAAACTAATGCATTTAGAATATAGGACAATACTTGGCAAATCATTGACTTCTTTTATTTTTTAGAACAGTAACAGCCACATGAAGCTTTGTCCAAAAAAGGAAAGTATTATGACAAAATTATCACAATAAGCTAGCTGACAGCTAGCTTAGAGTCTGACTTCTAAAAGCTAGAAGCTAGTTGTAGGGATGCTGCATGCTAGGAGAGCCAATATGATCAGAATAACACATCATCAAAACAGCTTCAATAACTTCAGAATAATTTATAAATGCATCAAAATAATAACAGTTGTTAACAATGTACCATAATCTCTTTGGTGCAAAACAATGTAGATTTACTGGTGATTGTTAAAGGCACCTTGAAATAAGACAACATAGTGAAATAGTGCTGCTGAGGCAGCACATACCCTTCATTTGTAAAAAGCATACAATTTCCTCTCTACTGTCATTGCAAGAGGCAAATATTACTCCTGGCTTCCGCCTTGGGTCTTGTGGATTCTGTAATCACCCCTTGCAAGGAGATGTAAATGGCGAATCCTTTTAATACCACATTTACATGAAGGCATTAACACTCAGTATTGATGCTGTGACTTGCAGGAACACCTCACCCACATGAAAATTGCATGCCCTGTTATATCAATGTCCTCTCACACATGGCAATAACAGCTTGCAACACCCAAATGAGGCAGTGAAGACATTTAAATCAGAGATGGCAATTTGAATCATTCCTCGGGTCCTTTTGGATTCTTTAAACATGTAGATTTGATGGACTGCTCCTCCTGAAAGTTGACCACTGAACTTGTATTTCACACATAGCTGTTACTCTGATTTCAACCTGCATTTTATACAAGTTACATATACTAGTGCAGTGGTACTTTGGGTTACAGAGACGCTTCAGGTTACAGACTCCACTAATCCAGAAATAGTACCTCAGGTTAAGAACTTTGCTTCAGGATGAGAACAGAAATCACGCGGCGGTGACGTGGTGGCAGTGGGAGGCCCCTTTATCTAAAGTGGTACCTCAGGTTAAATACAGTTTCACGTTAAGAACAGACCTCCGGAACAAATTAAGTTCTTAACCCGAGGTACCACTGTATACAGAAATGCTGGACCAAAAGCTATTTTAAGCATTACACTTGCCCTATAGAATGCAGGTAAAGCAAGCAGTTTTCACAGGGGCAGAGACTCACATTAAGCAAACCACAATCTTAGAACAACAAAGGAGCACCCCACACTGCCATCCTTATGGAAGTTCCCTCAAACTTACTGTCTGTAGTCTACAATCAAGCTAGTAGAATCATGCAAATGAGCCTACACTTGGAGACCAGCTTGGAACTGTGGTTGCCCAGGGAAGAAGAGTATATCTTTACTAAGTTTGAAATCAACAGTCCTGTCAACATTAGGGGTTCCATTCCCACCCACCCACCCACCCCGCAAGGTGTACTTGGTAACTGCATAGCTGAATTTTACCTGCAGATGCCACACTTCTGTATCAACTGTCTGGCCCAGCAATTTCTACATGCCATCCAACTATTAACAGCAGGCCTCTGGCAAAAAAAGGAATGTTATACCTAATTGCAGGGAAGGGCCACGGCTTAGTGCTAGAGCATCTGCCTTGCAGGCAGAAGTCTCCAAGTTCAATCCCCAGCACTTCATGTTTGGGAGCGACTCCTTCCTGAAACCCTGGAGAACTGCTGCCAGTCAGTGTAGACAATAAGCCAGATGGACTAATGTTCTGACTTGGTAGAATGCTGCTTCCAATGTCACTTCCTACTTGGATCTTAAACACTAAAACATTGAAGCAGGAGAGCCCCAATACTGAGAGAAGTAATGCCATTTAAAAAATCACATTGTGGGGTGGGAAAAGGACAATAGCAGAATGGATAGGCTTTGATGGGGTTTCCACCCCAAGCTACACAAAATTGCCATAACAGCTATTTGTCTCCCCTTCCACAAGCACACAACTAGATAGTACAGTGGCAAGATCCCTTACAAAGTTGGGAGTAGGGGATGCAGAGGAGACAATTTAAAACACAGCATTTCTGGATGGATATGCATGCTTTCCAGCAACCATACATTTCCCTCCATATTATTTTTAAGCCATTTTTGCCCTGCTAGTTATGTGACCGGAAGTATAAGCATGGCCATAATTTTTTTAAGAAGTATGTTGTGAGAAGGGGTGTTGGGGTTTAAATTTACACATACAGTATTTTACAGTTCTGCAGCAGGCCTAATTCTGCACATGGGTCTGCTGCCATTACATTTATTTTGGTTCTATGATATGTTCACTGAAAGTCCTGTCAGATTTCTCTTACATTCAGTCTTTGCACACAGTCTCTCTTCTTGGTACAGGGGCCATCCATTCAACTTTCTTCAAATTGCAGAATTTCCCCATCACTGGCTTTAGATGCCAATCCCCAACTCTTTCAGAGAGACAGTGGGAATGAGATGCAACTTGCCACCCAGCGCCTGAATTGCAACAAGCAGCGGTAACACAAATAAATGTTGAGAGATCTCTACTTGCTAATGCATCAACAGGAACATTATTCCATTGGTCCTTCAGTTCATTTTCATCAGCAATAAAGATCCTGTCTTCAAGCAGAAGAAGGCTGGTGCAGTAGGCATCACACTAGTGCATCATGTCCTCACACAAAAAACACAAATGCTCAGAGACAAGCTTTACATTGCAAATGGTCTCAAGTTCAACAAGGCACAGAAGAGCAGAAAAAAGGAGGAAGAACATCTTGTGAGTCTTACCCAAAAGATGGCATTCACATATCCTTTCTACCAAGCATGAAAAGGAGACGATAGTTTTGGTAAGGCAGACCTTAATAATGACTTGCAGGATTTATTTATCAACATCTTTAAAGCTACCAAAGTTAAAAGGTAAAGGGACCCCTGACCATTTGGTCCAGTTGTGACCGACTCTGGGGTTGTGGCGCTTATCTCGCTTTATTGGCCGAGGGAGCCGGCGTACACCTTCCGGGTCATGTGGCTAGCATGACTAAGCCACTTCTGATGAACCAGAGCAGCACACAGAAATGCCGTTTACCTTCCCGCCAGAGTGGTACCTATTTATCTACTTGCACTTTGACGTGCTTTTGAACTGCTAGGTTGGCAGGAGCTGGGACCGAGCAACAGGAGCTCATCCCATTGCGGGGATTCCAACCCGCCAACCTTCTGATTAGCAAGTCTTAGGCTCTGTGGTTTAACCTGCATTGCCACCTGCGACATTAGCCAATATTTACTGAATTTACCAGGAGCCATAAGTAATCATGAAAACCTTTTTTACAGGTTTCTCTTGCACTCATATATATATATTATTTTTATTTCATAAAATTTATATACCCCTTGATTGTAAAAACAAACTCCAAAGCAGTTTATCGGAGGATTAAAATGTGAGTTGAGGAGAAACAGGCTGTAGTTTAGATTTCATATGTTCAACGTCCAATAGTTACATAACAAAAACATTAACTGATCACTGAAGCATGGCTTCTGTCTGCCAGGAAGCTGGGTAAAAAATAAAAAATAAAAAATAAAATAAAATAAAATAAAATAAAATAAAATAAAATAAAATAAAATAAAATAAAATAAGCAGTTTGCCTTTGGCATAGGAATAGGATTCCAGGTGACAGTCTTGAGAAAAGCCATCTTAAATCAGTTCACTGTTTCTTTGGTTGGTTCATCACTCAAAGCCTTGAAATCTGGTACCAAAGTAGTAGTCCCAAAATTATACTGAGTTTATGTCTTAAACAAGGCTTCCAGGCCAGGACACCACAGTAAGAGTTACTTTATTCCGTTGTTCCTTCAGCATGGGAATCAATTCAGCATTGCTCATTCCCATGGCAGACACTCCATTTACAGCCACAATTTCATCTCCACATCTAGTCAAAGAAAAAGGCAAAAGTACTGTTAGTAATGCTCTTGATATATGTCCCTATTGGTACAGCAGCAATTGGTCTGCACTGATTGTGTTAAAACATCAAGTACATTGCTTAGCAAAAAATGACAGACTTGCTAGTTAACCTTTTTAAATAATTAGAAATGCTCATGAGCCCAAAGAACTTGCCCATTGTGAGGTAGCTGTCCCACTGCATAATTCAGAAATCTGTCCATACCTCTAAGCAGCCTTCATTACAGTAATTAGGGAGAAATTAGATAATTCAACGCAGTATAGGAGCACAACAGAGTTACCAAACCTCAGAGAGATTTATTTCTCTGGCTTTGTATACTTCTGCTAAAAATTGGTAATTTCTCTGTTTCTGCAACAGGTGTTATGGGATAAAATGCCCTCACCAGTCACTCTTATGAAAAACCCATCTCACTCTGAGTAACCGGGGCAGTAGTTTTATCAAAAAGAGTCATTACATTGCAACACCAGATATTTCATAAAGAATGCAAAAGTAATAGAAACAACGGTGTATGTACATACTTCAGTCTTCTGTCCCAGAAAGCAGGTGTTCCAGGCACAATGGTTTTAATGAAGAATGGATGGTTCCCTTTGTTTTCTTCAAACCCACCAACTATGCTGAATCCCCAGCTCTCAGAGTTGCTTTTACGCAGGATAATGTCTTGACAGCAATGGAGGTGACTGAAATATAAAACAGAGAGCACTCTTTGGCTTCCATATAGAATTCCCACTTTCGTTTTTTATGTGGAGACTGTATTAACTTTCACCTTTATGGCATTCCTGGCTTAACCCCGTCTAGTGTTAGAGGAAGCTAAGCAGGAAATGCCAAGTCTGTGCTACATTTGAACATTCCTTGAAATCAATACAATTAGGAGATCATTGTCAGTAGCAGCACTGCTGCTTGAGAATCAATATCTGGTTTCTGGTGGATCATGCACCAGAAACAAAGACTGCATTCAGCATGCAGGTTCTTTGATCAAAAGCAAATACGATGTTGGAAAAGGCCACCTTGATCAAACATCCAAATGAGGACCTTTCTTTGAAATGGAGTTTTGTACTAAACTTTAAATATATACCGTATTTTTCGCTCTATAAGACGCACCAGACCATAAGACGCACCTAGTTTTTGGAGGAGGAAAACAAAAAAGAAAATATTCTGAATCTCAGAAGCCAGAACAAGAGAGATCGCTGCGCAGCAAAAGCAGCGATCCCTCTTGCTGTTCTGGCTTCTGTGATAGCTGCACAGCCTGCATTCGCTCCATAAGACGCACACACATTTCCCCTTACTTTTTAGGAGGGAAAAAGTGAGTCTTATAGAGCAAAAAATACGGTATATAGTATATGTGTAACAATATGGGCTGGAGTGGATTTTCAGAATTATAAAATGCCCTCCAAAGTCACAAAATTCCCAGCATTTGAGAATAAATTTTGGATCCCTTTCACCATCACAATATACTGTGACAAGTGAAGATGTAACACTGACCTACAAACTGTGCTTTCTAAACAAATGCTCCCTCCTCCCCTCTTTTGAAGCAATTTCCCCATACCTTAGTTTCGTCATAATACATGCTGGTCCCACTATCAGAATGCTCATCTGAAATCTCAGTTATCTGAACACAAAGAATTATACCCAAACCTCACTACACAAACAGCTGATTCAGATATCCAAAAAGTTGGAGTTTGTCCACTTCCTTAATTGTGCTGGTTGGCAGCAGCCGTTTCATGCAGAAACCAGGGAGGGAGGGAGGCAGAACAGACAAATCATGGATTAGAAATGTTCTTATAGGGTATAATGGAAATAGTCAGCTTGCTATGCGAATGCTCACATAACAAACAATTGACTGGCAGCACATTGTGTTTGGAAAGTGATGCCTGAGTGTAATGGTTTGCAAACACATCTCAAACAACAGCTACAGTCACTGGTTTATAAGAGCACTATAGCTTGTGTCAGTGCCCATGTTACATGAAGCTACGGTTAATGGCTAGAAAGGAGGTGAGAAAGGAACACACATCCAGGAAGCCTGCTCTAGCTTTGAAAACTATGTTATGCAGTGCTATGCCTGTAAAATGCTTAATTGTGACCTTGGTTGGAAAAGAACTTGGCCATTCTTTTCTCCATATAAGATTTTCAAAAATATTGTACAAAAGTTGGGGCCAATCCAAAAGGAGAGGGCATTTTTTCTAAACATTTTGGAACTACCAAAAAAAATTATTGGCGATTTCTTCAAAATGGGTTGAAAGCCTTGCCCCCACACTATATGAACAACTTGCTTGTTGTCTATGCCTTCTAAAATAGAAAAGGTATAAACAGTCCTCAAATCAACAGTCAAAGAGAGGCTGGCTATTGTTCCCAAATCAACACTCTCTACAGTCACTCGTTCTAATGCCACCCAACACTCCACTCCATTCCCCTTCTGTCAATCATGCCTCCACTAGCTCTTCTGCTGCAACTATGCTGTGTATTTTTGAAGCCCCGACCTGGCCACAGTGATCCATGCGACGGTCACCTCCAGGCTTGACTACTGTAATTCGCTCTACGCGGGGCTGCCCTTGAAGGCTGTCCCAGAAACTCCAGCGGGTGCAGAATGCTGCAGCGAGGCTCCTCACGGGGTCTCTGCCATGGCAGCATATTCACCCAGTGCTTTTCAAACTGCACTGGATCCCAGTAGAGTACAGGGTCAGATTTAAGGTGCTGCTTTTGTCCTTTAAAGCCCTTCACGGCCTAGGACCCTTGTACCTACGGGACCGCCTCTCCCGGTATGCCCCACGGAGAGCCTCAAGGTCCATAAATAGCAACACCCTAGTGGTCCCGGGCCCTAAGGAAGTTAGATTGGCTTCAACCAGAGCCAGGGCCTTTTCAACTCTGGCTCCAGCCTGGTGGAACGCTCTGCCTCATGAGACCAGGGCCCTGCGGGATCTGGTTTCTTTCCGCAGGGCCTGTAAGACAGAGTTGTTCTGTCTGGCCTTTGGTTTGGAGCCAATTTGATTCCCTCCCTCTCTTTCTTTTTTTCTTTCCTTCTCCTCTCGCGACGAGGCTACATTTTAATATTTTAATGTTGTATTTCAATTTTGTTTTTAAGTTGTGTTCATTCAACTTGTTTTTATTATTGCTTGTAAGCCGCTCTGAGCTCGGCCTTGGCTGGGGAGGGCGGGGTATAAGTAAAAATTATTATTATTATTATTACAATGGAGTGGTATCACATATTATGGACAAAGGAGAGATGCAGCAGTCTTTGATGGCAAACTCACTTTTGTCTTCACATCTGGCAGCATCTTCCTGGAGTATATTTTATAGCCTGAATCCACAAAGGCCACATCAACTTGATGTTGATTCTGCCTTCTAAGACAGAGTGGATCAGTTCAATCAAGCTATGAATTCTAATAATTGGTAAACATAGGTTAGAACTCAAACCATGGTTTCAAAACATCTGAGAGGTAGGAAAATATGGTTTATTTTAATAACTTTTAAAAAAGACATATTTAAAAGGCTTTTAGACCATTTTTTTTTAGCAAAGATGCCATTCAAATAGGTTTGCAGCTACATACAAATATAAATCCCTAAACTTCAATTTTTAAGCCAGTTAAAAGTAATATCCAATTCCATCTCACAAATATGCAAGTCAGTGTACCAACAAAAAGCCCATCTAGCACATTAAAAAAGCCAGCATTTGGCAACACAAATTAGCCTCCCAAAGCCATGGTAAGAAAATGGATATTTAAGGCCCATTTAAATGAGCAAAGGGAGGTGATTTGCTTTACATCAGTTGAATTCCTTAACTGGGGTATGGCTGACTTGTTTGTCTTCCTTTGCATTCTGTGCTCTAAATTTTATAAATTTACTCTTGCCTGCAGTTTCTGGGGGAAAGCAGGGCAATGGCCCTAATCATGGTTTGTTAATTCAGACATCAGGCCAAACCATAGTTAAGCTAATTTTGGTTCAATCTCTTAGTCACTGATTTCTCAGTACATTTTAGAATTCTTTTCTTTTAAAAATACTTTCAAGCATCACTTTCCAAAGGCACGACTGGGAGTACTGAAAGCTTTGGTTTTCTTATGTGCTTTAGTTTCATAGGCAAGACTAATTGATCAAAGCAAGTCATACTTTCGTTTACAATATTTTAGCCAAAATAGATCAACTAAAATGTAACTAACATACCGTTATTGGGAAAATTTCCCAGAGTGACATCAAGCAGAAAGACTTACCTAGGCAATCCAAGCCACATGATCCAGAGAGGAGCCCAGCTAGCCCAGCTAAACCCACTTTCCCTGGTATCTGGTGCCTCAGTAAATTCAGATGTCTTTTCCGTTACCACAATTTCCAAGGCTTTCAATGTCACTGTGTGCAGTGCTGCATTCGATTTCAGTGCAGAGACTGCTTCACTGTAGTTAAGATGAGTCAGATCAACATTGTTTATACTCAACAGTACATCTCCTGTTTTGTAAAAAAAAAAAAAAAAAAAAGGACGAGTTATAATATATATCACATTATATTTATAGGTAAAAAGGTAAAGGACCCCTGGATGGTTAAGTCCAGTCAAAGGCGACTATGGGGTTGTGGTGCTCATCTCGCTTTCAGGCCAAGGGAGATGGCATTTGTCCACAGACAGCTTTCCGGGTCATGTGGCCAGCATGACTAAACTGCTTCTGGCGCTATAGAACACTGACAGAAACCAGAGCGCACGGAAATGCTGTTTACCTTCCCACCGCAGTAGCACCAATTTATCTACTTGCACTGGTGTGCTTTTGAACTGCTAGATTGGCAGAAGCTGGGACAGAGCAACAGGAGCTCCCCCCGTGGGGATATATATAAATATATATATAAACACCATTTCTTTGTACAGTCATACCTCATGTTGTGTCCGCTTCAGGTTACGTGCTTTTATGTTGCGTCCCGCGGCAACCCGGAAGTACCGGAATGGATTACTTCCAGGTTTCGCCACTCGTGCATGCGCAGAAGCACTAAATCGCACCATGCGTGTGTGCAGATGCGGCACTTTGGTTTGTGTCAGTTCCATGTTACGGGCGGGCCTCTGGAACAGATCCCGTCTGTAACACGAGGCTCCACTGTATAGCTATTTAAATCTTTGCAATTTCCTTAGTACAAAATGACATGGTACTTTGTTCTCTTAATGCTAGCCCATGTACCAAATTTAAAAAGCAGGCACTCCAAAGCATCTTACCTCTCTTAATTCTACCATCTCTGAAGAGGCATCCAACAGGCTGTACGCTAGTTACATAAATAGGGAGTTTATTTTTACTGTCTCTTCCACCTCCAATAGTTATTCCCAGAGATTCCTTTGGCTCCTTCTTTATGTTAACTAACTTCTCCTGGCTGAGGTAACCTTGAGGGAGTGCCTGAAAGAGGAGAATGGAGAGAAATAACAGCATGTATATTAATAAGATAGCAAAAAACAGGATGTGGGGGGAAATAAATCCATGAAGCTAGTGTTTTAAAACCCTAATATTTTAGGATAAGGAATCACCACTTTTAGCTATTTCTGCTCTATCTCTCTCCCTCTCTCTCCCCCCGCCTTCCGCCCTTAAGGGATTAAGGGCTGTGTGATGATCATCTATTTAGAAATGGCTAAAGAGAATGGGAAATGGATGGGAATAAACCATTGGGGATGCACACTTTGTTTCCAACTTTAGCACCTCTTTCACAGAAACCAGGCTTGTTTGAATTGCAAAAGGACCCCATGTGACCCAGACGATACTACATAGAGTTACTCAATATTTTAATACACTGTATGATTAGATCATATTTGCCCTTGTTGTGTGCACAGCATGGAGTAGTAACTGGCTATAGTATTTCCGCAGCATACACATGATTTTTGTGGTGTTATTTAATGGATATGTGCTTGAAGTTATAAGAGTTTTAGCAGTCAGGCAGTGTGGATCCAACATGAATGAACAATAATCATAATCAAAATTTGGGAAATTGATATATATATATGAAAAGCAATAGAATATGACAACTATATCAATCACATGGTGATTAAACTGCAACTGCTTTTGGCTCACATTCTACAGGGAAGTCTGTAGATTCCTACTAATAATTTCAAATTACAAAACCAATTAGTGCCTTTCTGCCTAACAGTGAAGCCCTCCCACTTACTCTCCCATGCGGTGGAAAGCACTTGGCTGGCATTTAGCCATGTTTTGAAGTTGGCTTGTTAAGAAGCTGACCAGCTTGTTTTTAAACCAAAAGCTTTGGTTCGTTAATTGGGATTCTGTGAAAATGAAACTAAATGCTAGTATGAACTCAAGGCTTTTCATGGTTTTGTTCCTGCTTGCGCACACAGCACTAAACTACTGCTGCGTGAACAAACCCAATTACTACCAAGTTCCAATTAACATTTTCAGTTCACCTTTCTCAACATAAAGGTAAAGGGACCCCTGACCATTAGATCCAGTCGTGGCCGACTCTGGGGTTGCGGCGTTCATCTCGCTTTATTGGCCAAGGGAGCCGGCGTACAGCTTCCGGATCATGTGGCCAGCATGACTAAGTCGCTTCTGGAGAACCGGAGCAGCACACGGAAACGCCGTTTACCTCCCCACCGGAGCGGTACCTATTTAGCTACTTGCACTTTGACGTGCTTTCGAACTGCTAGGTTGGCAGGAGCAGGGACCGAGCAACGGGAGCTCACCCCGTCGCGGGGATTTGAACCGCCACCTTCTGATCAGCAAGTCCTAGGCTCTGTGGTTTAACCCACAGCGCCACAAGTGTCCCTCCAATGGTTCTAATGGTAATGATCGTTATAACCAATGTGAGGGCAGGTCAGTATGGAGCACAATTGAAAATCTTACCTCCAACCCCAAATTAACCAACACTACCCTATAAAACTCAAGAAAAAAGTGTTTTCAAAAGTCCAGTCATCCTGTCAGGCCATGAGGAAGGAATGTAATAAAATGAATATAGGAGAGATAAATTTCTTGCACAAACAGCTTTATGACAGCATCAAACTATAAAGCACTTGACTGAAAAATTAAAACACCACATGAAAGGTTCTCAACCAGTTCAATAAGATTTTTTTCACACATAAGGCAATTTAAATAAACAACAATCTCCAAGGGACTGTCATCAGAATGACACTCTGTTCAAGTTCCCCTTACAAGAGGAGGGGAGAGCATCTGGTTATGTTTCTATAAAGGTTGTCAGGAAGGCAGGTTTCAAGATTAATGTATTAATCTTCTACTCTCAAAGCATAATCACAAAGTACAATTCTTGTGGTGTGGGGAGCCTGAAACCTATAGAGAGCAATGAAATTTAGCATTACTTCCTTTTAGAAATTTACTTTGCTCTTTGGAACAACTAAAACATCTTGAAAATCCTTTTTAGAATGCATTTTAGCAATGTGGAATAGCATTAGAGGTTTTTACAATCTGGATTTCCACATTTAAAAGATTGAATAATCAGGGGTTTACCAATTTATTTTGTGGGTATTTACAACAGTTAGCCAACAACAAAAATACAGTAAATGTAACAGATCTTTCTTACACACTCCAGAATTAATGAAGGTATTGAGGCCAACATGATATTAAACAGGTGATAATAAACACAACCTGTTCTAGTCCTACTTATGCTATTGAACCCTATTCTCACTTATTATTCCAAAACTTACTACCTACATAGGCTACTTTAGAGGAAGAAGCCATTTTCCCATCAGGACCTCTTCTCTCCCCTACCTTCACCAATTCCAGACACCTTCCACTAGCTTTTAACGGAAGAAGAATCTTCATTTGCTCCACATCCATCCCGATGGAGAAACTTCATTTTGGTAAAGAACAGGAACCCCCAAACTTGGCCCTCCAGCTGTTTTCATACTGCAGCTCCCATCATCCCTAGATAACAGGACCAGTGGGCAGGGATGATGGGAATTGTAGTCCCAAAACAGCTGGAGGGCCAAGTTTGGGGGTGCCTTCACACTCCCCCTGACTGGTGGTTGTCATCTAACCAAATCTAAACACTCTCAGTCCTCCTCAAGCAAAAAACAACAACTTTCAAGCCAAATTATACTCCTATTCAGGTTTGCTTGGGGAAGAGGTAGGGGCGCATGTGCTAGTCCCACCCCCAACATCCCATTCCTATGTTCAATGCTTTATTATTAATTATTTTTATTATTACAATTAATTTATTAATCACCTTCTAAACCACCATCTCAAGATGATTTATACATAACCTTTCTGTATTGATCAGGAGCCCTGATAAAATTTTATTGACCCATTTTACTTGTGTTGAAGGCCATACTCTCAGTTAAAACTGAACAGCAGCATGGCCCAAGAAGCCATGTGACCTACATGAACCAAGCATGTCCTCTAAAATATGCTCTGGAATTTTCTGCAATGGAACAATGAGATGCCATGGCAAACACACAGCGGTTTCATCAATAATGAGTCTATGGGTTGTTGTTGTTTAAAGGATTTCTTGAGTGTAGAAAGCTGGGGGGCAGGGGGGGGGGACCCTGTTCAGAAGACAGTTTCTTTTCCCGTAAAAAATATTAGACCTGTAAGCAAAATCTACATCATTTGCTCAGGAGATCATGAATGTGGAGTTGTTTTTAATATAAACCCATATTTTATCACTCACCGTCTGGCCTTTTCTCATATCTGGTGGTACTATTTGCATAATACCCAGTACTCAAGGAGGAAAGGAATCAAGCCAATCCCTACCCAAAACCAGAACTTAAAATCACCAATACCTTCTGGTAATTGGACTTCCATCGATAATGATTCTGTTCAGGTCTTCTGCGACGATGCACTGGGCTTCCTCCACTGCTACTGCTGCTGGTGTTTGATGCGCTGCCATCTTCAACAGTTTCTGGGAGTTGCACACCAGACTGATGGAGAACAACAAAGTTTACTCTCGCTTCACAAGTCTGTCAAGAAAGCCAAAAAGGAAGGAAGCTTAAAATGACAATGTTCAAGCATGCAAATTTGCAGGATCTCTCCAGTGTGTCACTAGAAAAATTATAATAGGTGATTTGTACATTATAATGTACATATTATATTAAGTTATATATATTGAGACAGAGTCTCAAACAAATAAGTGCTTTTCTAAGCCCACATTCCTAGATCTATACTGGCTTGGTCATGTACATAGAATGGAAGATGGCAGGATCTCCAATGGTATGCTCAGTGCTTTTTCTCTAGAAAACTAGTTGCCGGTACTCACCATGAAATTGTTACTCTAAGTGTCACACTTTTTAACACCCCCTCCCCCAAAAAGAGGTGCCGGTACATGAAGTAGTTACACAAGTGCCACACTTTTTAACAACAAAAATAGAAGTGCTGGTACTGCGTACGCTTGAGTGCCCCCCGGGGGGATGGGGGTGGCGGGAAGCACTGGCTAAACGCGATCTGACATGAAGGCTGGCAACATTAATCCCACCATATGGGAATCCCTTGCAGATGACCGTAGTGCCTGGAGACGACAGCAAAAACCAAAGGAGAAATGACTGCTGGGAGGAGCACAGAGAGAAGAAACATCATGGTGTATCTGCCCCAGCAAAATCAGACACCTTCATCTGCCCCAGCTGAAATAAAACATGTCTCTTCCATGCTGGTCTCTACAGCCACAACAGGAGCTGTAACTCTCCAATGGTTTACTTTACCCCCGATGGCACACACTTCCACTGTCTCTTGAGAAAGATGCCAACAATATTATAATATAATTATAATATGAATGCTGAAGTTAGTTCAGCACTTGGCTGCCAGGTTCTTTTAAAGTTCCAGTGCAGATACAAGACTGCCTCCCTCCAAATTATGGTTTACAAACCAGGAGACAACTCTTGCTTACTCATATTTCAATCAATGCCTATCTAATTCTAAAACTTGACATATCAAGCACAGGACAGCACTGCAACGAAGTGGGCAAACAGAGTGGATTGATTTAAATATTCAACAGGAAGCACTAATTTAAACTCTTCACTTGTATAGCTTACAGGCATATTGCATTAAAACAGAAATGAGAGGGGCAAACTGTGAAATCAATTTATTTTTGTTTGTGTATCTATACATAGAGTATATGCAAAGACAACGAGCTGAAGACTGAACTTCCAAGTTTGCAAAAGGAAGAGACAGATCACTGCTTTGTTGTGCGAGTTAAAAATAAATAGTAAATAAACCAGGTTCAATTATCATCAATAAAAAGATCCCACTTGCAGTTCTGGGAAAGAGATCTCTTCATATTACCAAGGCTTCCCTCTTGCAACATTTGAAAACTCAGATAAGTTTAATTAGAGTGTTGACTGTGGCACTCCTTAAAGCAAGTGGTGGGGAATTTTTTTCAGCCAGAGTGCTGAATTCCCTCATGGCTAACATTCTGGGGGCCAAAGGCAAAAAGTGCCCATGGCAACAAATACAACACTTACCTTTGTAAAGCAATCTGGAGAGCCAAATTCAACCATAGGCCCAAAATTCCCCACCTGTGACTTAGTTACCTGGATTATCTGTGCAGCTGCTTCAGGAGTTCCCTGTCTTAGATCCTGACCATTTATAGAGAGAACTTTATCATTCCGACTAAGTTTCCCATTTTTGGCTGCCAAGCCTCCATCTAGAAGGTCCAGAATGAAAATCCCAGGCTCATCTGTTTTTCTGATCAATTTGATGCCAAGAGGTTCAGATCGGTCTCTCTTTACAAGGGTAACATGGATCACTTCCTGGTTTACTGAACGGCTGGAATCCAGTTGCCCAGTTCTGGTGGTAAACCCTTTCTCTTGCAGTACTATGAAGTGAAACACAGCACAGCGCTGACGCAGTAAGGCAATAGCTTGAGCATGGGTCACACTGCTGATGTTGACGCCGTTCACCTTGGAAGAAAATAAAAACAAAGAGTTGATCACTATACTACCTGGTACAGAGCCTTGTACTATGATACCCTGTTCCTTCATTCTTCCAGGGGAAGAAAAAAAAAAGATAGAATAAGAGCAATGAAGGGAGATAGATCGCCCTTCACAGGAGCAGTTCATTTCCTCAAGAATTTCTTTCATTTTTTTTTAAATCATTTCTCTTTTTACAACTGAAGCAATAAGAATAATCCAAATATAAAGCACACAATTATTTTCAACTTCCCTTCCCCCCTTCCATGGTTCATTTTATTAATTTCTTTTCCATTACATATTCTAATTTTCCCAACATTTTCTTTTTCTCAATTTTATATCTCAATAATTCTTACTGCTGAATTTACTCTATTGCTATTAACTTTTTAATATGTTTACATTACTTTTTCAAATAGTCTACAAAACATTTCCATTCTTCTTTAAATACTTTTTCATTCTGGTCTCTTATTCTGTTTGTCAAACTTGCCATATCTATATACTCTATTAACTTCATCTGCCATTCTTCCTTTGTTAGTATTGTATCTTCTTTCCACTTCAGAGCATATACCATTCATGCTGCTGCTGTTGTATACATAAAAAGTGATTTCTGGTCTTTAAATACACTTATGTCTATTATACCTAAAAGAAACGTTTCTGGGCTTTTAACAAATGTCTTCTGAAACATTTTCTCCCAGTTCATTATATATAATATCCCAGTAAGTCTTAACTTTTTGCATGTCTACCACAGATGAGAAAATGTACCTTCTTTTTCTTTACATTTTCAACAGATATGTGATTCAGATTTATACATCTTAGCTAATTAACTCGATGTCAGATACCACCTGTAAATCATTTTCATAAAGTTCACCCTCAATATGTAACATGCTGTAAAAACTTTTTTAAAAAAAATTCCATAGTTTCTCTCCCATGCACTCATATCTATATTATGACCTATATCTCTTGCCCAGTGAATCATAGCTGATTTTACCAGTTCATCTTTTGTTTCCCATTCTAATAATAACTTGTACATTTTGAAAACCACTTTTCCTTTACTCTCAATAATCTTTCTTTCAAAATGTGAGCTTTGGGTCATAAAACCCCTCCACCTGTCCTATCTAAACAAATCTTTTATCTGATGATACTGCAACCAGTCCGTTCCTGCCTCTCCAAATTTCTCAGCAATTTTTATTTCTCTATTATATCTTAATCAGGAGAGGCTATGCATGTTTTAAACTGGAGCTTGGACACAGTTATAGGCTGGATGAGGGCAAAGAAGCACACAGACTGAATCCTGCTAAAACAAAAGCTCTTTGGGTGATAGGGCTAGGTGATATCTGGTTTTCAAAAGCATGATATATCACCAGCTAAACATCATGATATACAAATATATCACAATGCCTAAAAATTAAGAATAATAATTTATTATTTATACCCCAGCCATCTGGCTGGGTTTCCCCAGCCACTCTGGGCGGCTTACAGCATATATAAAACATAGTAAAATATCAAACATTAAAAACTTCCCAATACAGGGCTAACTTCAGATGTCTTCTAAAAGTTATGTAGTTCATCATCTCTTTGACATCTGAAAGGAGGGCGTTCCACTGGGAGGGCGCCACTACCAAGAAGGCCTTCTGCCTGTTTCCCTGTAATTTTGCTTCTCGCAGTGAGGGAACCACCAGAAGGCCTTCAGAGGATGAAACTATGTAGAGGCAAACAGGGTAATGTCCTGGCAACTGCTACTACAACTTAAAGGTCTAAAACTGATAAATGTTTACCTTAATATATTGTTACAACTGTTATTTTATAGTATATATTATTTTTAAATTAGGACATTTTCTATAAAATGTGGAGGGAAACTTTTTAGGGAGAACCACATCTTCAGCATCTTGCAATCTTGGCAAATCCTTTTTTTAATACAGACATGAAGGAGTCCAATAGATTCTAAATATTATTTTCTGCTGTATTAGTCTTAATTTAAGATTAAGTCTCAGAAAGCTGCTGGGCTATACAAACTAGTTAGGAGATGTTGTAACTGAAGGTACTGCCACTGGGCCCCATCTGGTAGATGATATGTTTGTCTTAAAACAATATAACTGTAAAACTCATCTTCCTCATCTATCAGTTGGTCCAGAGTCGAAACACCTGCTCGCATCCAATTTTTCCATATTCTCATATTTGTAGCAATTTTTAATTTAATGTTTCCCAACAAGGTGAGTTTGGCATGCGAGCATGGATCAGATTTATTTGTATTAGATAATACGTTCCGTATTTTTCTAACTGACTTGGTTGTTTCTAGAGACACCGGAGATTTCAAGTATTTTGATCCCATTATTGTCCAGCCCACTAAAGGTGCTCATATGCATACTCTAAAGTTGCCCACATTGGAAAATTAAAACCAACAGTGGGTTTTCAGAATTCAATACATGACAGTAAATAAGCTTCTGTGCATGTGTGATTTAGCGCTTCTGCGCATGTGGCAAACCCAGAAGTAACCCGTTCCGGTACTTCCGGGCTTGCCGTGGATGTTCACCAGAATGGACGCTAGACAAGGCAGACGTTCACGGAGGTATTACTGTACTTCTTGAAAGAATGTGTAATCAGATTTTGACCTACTGGCATCAATTCTAAATGGACCAATTAATAGCATAGCCATATATTTTACCAAAAGCATCAATCATTTGCATCAAAATGGGAATGCTAGTCTGAGGTTTCAAAATAAACAATAAAATATTGTCAGCAAATAAAACTAATTTATATTTGAATGTATTATGAACTACACTGTAAATATCACAATGCAAATGTTAAAAAGCAATGGTGAGTGTGGAAATCCTTGTCTGGTTCCTCGGGCCTGAGGAAAAGTGGCAGACATAATACCATTCACTTTGATTCTTGATGCAGGTTCTTCAAACGTTACTTTAATCCATTTTATGAAATCCAATGAAAATCCAAATTTAAGTAAAGCTACTTAACGCGGGTAGCGCTGTGGTCTAAACCACAGAGCCTATGGATTGCCGATCAGAAGGTTGGTGGTTCGAATCCCCGCAACAGGGTGAGCTCCCATTGTTCGGTCCCTGCTCCTGCCCACCTAACAGTTCGAAAGCACATCAAGTGCAAGTAGATAAATAGGTACCGCTCCAGCAGGAAGGTAAACGGCATTTCCATGCGCTGCTCTGGTTCATCAGAAGTGGCTTAGTCATGCTGGCCACATGACCTGGAAGCTGTCTGCGGACAAACGCCAGCTCCCTCGGCCTATAGAGCGAGATGAGCGCTGCAACCCCAGAGTCGTCCGTGACTGGACCTAACGGTCAGGGGTACCTTTACCTTTACATCCATATACTGTTTATAGATTTTTGTCAAAAGCCTTTTCAGCATCTAGCGATGTGATTACAAATGGTCTTTATTTTTATTTAGAGTTACCAAATCCACCACTAATCTAATATCATCTGCAGCTTATCTTGTTTTTATAAAGCCTGTCTGGTCACTCTTGATAATCGCTGCTATTACCTGCTGAATTCTATTTGCTAGAATCACTGTTAGGATCTTTATATCAACATTGATCAAGGATATAGAGCAATAGTTTGCGCACTGTGTATGGTATTTATCTGGTTTGGGAATAACTGTAATGTAAGCTTGATTAAATATTGTTGACAAAATACCTTCCTGAAGTATCTCATCATATAATTGATGAAGTTTTGGTGCCAATATATCTATATATGACTTATACCATTAAGTGGGAAATCCATCCAATCCTAGTGTTTTGTCACTTCGTCATTTTAAGGATAGTTTGATATCCACTTAAATGAATAGATTCTTATTATAGTGGATATTCTTTTCTTCCAAATCTTTACACCAGTTTAAATACTTTCAAAATGCTCCCATATATCTCCTCCCCTTGCAAACTAATTTTCAAACATGATTTTGCATTTTAGTGTCCTGGAATTGATTTGTAATTTTACTCTGAAGCCTTTTAATTACCGTATTTTTTGCACCATAACACTCACTTTTTTCCTCCTAGAAAGTAAGGGGAAATGTCTGTGCGTGTTATGGAGCGAATGCCTGCGGGGGGGGGGGGGATCTGCTGCAGTTGTGAGCAGAGGATCCATGGTTCCCCTTCCTTCCCTCCTCCGTGGTTACAAAGCATGGATCCACATGGATCCTCAGGATTTTTGCATTGGGCTACTCCAAACTCACTGTCAGATCACATGTCTGTGGCCACAGCATGAACCACAAAAATCATATATCCACTATTTTGTTTAGAATATTTTTTTTCTTGTTTTCCTCCTCTAAAAACTATGTGCGTGTTATGGTCTGGTGCGTGTTATAGAGCAAAAAATACGGTATATCAAACCTACTTCCAGGATATGGTCTCCAGGCGCTATTTTTCCATCTGCAGCAACAACTGAATCCCGAAGAACTTCTTGGACAACAATGTTGCCTAGTGGGGTGTCTTTACCCCCAACTATCCGCATCCCAAGTTCTTCCTCAGGGTCTTCTCGGTGAATTTCAATTGTAGTTGTCTCTGCTAAAAGACTGGCTCTTTGGGGTAAATCTGAAAGTGAGAATCAGAGATGGGAGAGGGAAGACAAGGGAGACACACTTGCAGATCAAATCTAGAAATTTTAAATACTGGTGACCTATTTCACTGATTCTGAACAGCCCAGTATGCAAAATAAGTATAACTTTCCATTTCCTAAGACTTAATTTTCCTTTCTTCCTAGCAAAACAGAAACAAAAGTGAACTATACAGGATGTTTTCAAAAGAGCACTTTTGTCCCCTCTCCTTGGTTCATCTGTGGATATGTATTGTACAAATACAGTACAATCAACAGCACCTGTGCTTATTATGGACAGAAATAAATAAACTGAAATAGAAACTTAAATAAACAGGGCTATGTATTCTACACTTCTTAAAAACTTAAATACTGCTCCAATGGAACTCCTGCACTGAGAAAATCTGAACTATGCAATCTATATAAACAATGCAAATGACTATTTGACTATTTCCTCTTATTTAGGTTTTATTATTCATAGGAGAGTAAAAAATCTATGCAAGACACTGAATCCCTGCTTACAAACTACTAGAAATCCTACAAAGCTACTTATTTGGCTTCTGAGATTTCAAATGCATTGTTCACACACTTTCAAACATGTATCTTTGCAACTTACCTTTAAAAAAATAAAGTCAAGATTCTTAGAAAATTGGGTTCTGCCCCCAGTACAGCAAAACCTCAGATCCTGAACGCCTCCATTTTGGAACTTTCGGCTCCCCAACGCTGAAAACCCGGAAGTAAATGTTCCGGTTTTTGAATGTTTTTTAGAAACCAAACGTCCAGCACAGCTTCCGCTTGAGTGCAGGAAGCTCCTGCAACCAATCGCAAGCCGTGCCTCGGTTGTCGAACATTTCGGAAGCCAAACAGGCTTTTGGAATGGGTTACGTTTGACAACTGAGGTCTGACTGTACCACAATTTGAGCAGCCTTGCTTATAAAACTGTAGCTTTCGACTCTTTTACCACAAACTAATGAATTTTTGTAAACTTATCAGATGGAATGAAAACTAAAATAATTTTTGCAAAGGCAGACTTGCTTTCTCTGACCATAGAATTCATTCTGAGAGATGAATGCATACCTTCTTCACTCCCATCAAAGGCTGGATTAATCAATCCAGGTTCCGGTGTCTCCAGGGAAACCACTGCAGCTATTGAACTTCCAGAAACAAGGGACGGCACTGCGTTCAATATCTCAGGCTCCTTTACAGTACTCGCTTCCTGTCTGGAAAGAGAATCTGCCTTCAACCTGAAGCGAGGATTCTTTTTCCTTTCAAGATGAGCTTTGAACTTCTTGAACCCAGGACACCTGCATGAGAAGGCAAACATCTATGAAAGGAGATGTATCTTTCATTACACACCATTATGATAGGGACATGAAAGTACTTCACAAAGCAACACAAGTTTTGACAACCACACAGTTTCCACTGACAGGATGGGTGGGGTGGCTGCTTTCACGTAGTTTGCCTATCCAATATGCAGATGTCATTGTCAGCTTAAATAAATCAGTAAGTTTAAGAAATCAGAGAGGAGAGAAAGCCATTACTTTCATTTGCTATGGAGTAACTCTCATTTGCTCCCTTGTTTGCTAATCAAGCACTGTATGTTATTTACAATATATGCATCTTTTAATGCATAAGCAAATATTTGGGACTGAAGAAGAGAAAAGAATTGCTGTGAATTAAGCATATTGGTAGTCCACGCCTTTAGTTTTCAAGAGGTGACCATATATTTTCTAATGATTTCTGTCAAGTCAATTATATAACAGGTTACAGTGATTCATTTATTTAAGTTTGCTTAGCTCAAAGAATTTTTTTCAACTGCAGCTTTGTCTAGGGCTGCCAAGGAATGAACAAGACAGCAAATTTAGACTCCCAGATGCATTAGAGCTTAGGGGTACTGGGGGGGGGGTGCACATTGATGAGTCAAAATGAGGACTTGTTGGCACTAAGTTCGCATTTATGTTAATAAGGATCCCCCTTTTTTCTTTGGTTTATCAGTGATGCTGCCAAGCATTATCATTAGTGTGTATTTAAGTTTTGACAATTAGGGCAAAAATTAACTAGGAAGCATCTCATCCTCTAAATTAAAAAAGAATCCATAAGCTAGTGGTGAACTACTATATCTCCAGTGTAGCTTTATATTTGACTCAGCATCCATATTCCTCAACTCAAAAGTTTCCATACAGCCCACCAAAGCACTATGACCAAAATCCTCAAGCCATATACTTCGGAAATACTCCTCAATGATACTGATTCAGAAGAACATTAGAACTACACTCTATTTAGTTAGGAGAACCATGTTTCAGAGGAAGCGTAACTATTCATGTTTATTTGAGACTCTGTACCAGGTGTTACCAGGTGGGTTTAAGTCTTAAATGTAAATAGATTATCCATTTATAACCCATTGGCTCAATTGAAAAGCCAGATTAGCAGCAGTCTCACATATTTTCTTCCATCCTACTCTCTCTTGGCTTCACTTTCAGCTTGCAGAGATGGCAAATGTTCAAACTACTGTTTGTGTTGAATAAGATAAGAGTCGAGCCAACTGAGAAGGAAGGAGGGAAGTCACAAATCCATGGCCCATTTCCAGGATAGTCTGACTTGAACTACTGTTTCTGTTTATTAATTTATTAGATGTATATCCTGCTCTTCCTTCCAAAGGTGCCTAGGGTGGCAGCCAAACAAACAACAAATCAAAACATCTAAAAAAATGTTTTTTCAGAATAACAAGCTGTCCACACATCAGCTTGAGGAAGGGTGAGTTGTACCCAATGCACATCCTACTCAGAGTATACTCACTCAAAATAATGAACGTGACTAATTTAGGTCCATTAGGTCAACTCTGAGTAAAACTTAGTTGGAGACAACTTAATCATTTTTGGATCAGTTAAGGAGTGATACAGGGCTCATTAAATACATAGCCTAATTAGAAACAGTTAATAAGGTCTTAGTTCGCCAAAGCATTATAAAATTAAGAGATTGAGGACAAAATATTAGAATATTTTAAATTTTTGGACTTTGTTTGCAATGCTGTTTTACAAATTATGAATTGTTTTGGTATTTTTAAAAAATAAATATTTTTTAGTGTGCACTATATCAGAAAAAAATAACTTTTTAAAAAAGTAACATTCAGACATACCCAAATTCTAACTCAATTGCCATCTGGACAGTGTTCAGTCAGTCTGGCTGTATCAGCACCAGTCTGCTATGTTACACCTTAATGGCTAATTTATAGGATGATTTGTCTTCAGATCCATTATCAACAGTAGTTAACTAGGAGCAAAGATATTTACAGCTACAGAAAAAAAGTGTGTTGTTCTGCTAGAAACAAACACGTAGCCTTCAAATTACTGAAACATGTTTGCTCTTTTTATTAGCTCATGTTATGTATGTTAAACCCAAGATAGGTTCTGTTTAGAGTCTAGTACTGAAATAAATGTTATAGGCACACCACAACCTACAGTGGAAAGGCTGTAATACATGCAGGTGCCACTCGGTATCTGAAATCTCAGTTATCTGAACACAAAGAATTCAAATAACCAATCAGCTAGAGTTTGCCACTTCTTTCTTGTGTTTTGCTGGTTGATGGAAACTATTTCAAGGGGGCAGGGAGAGAGATTGGAGAATCAGGGAGGACAGCTGTTTTCCCTTTGTTTGGTCTTTCCTGATTGGCTGCAGCGATCTCAGGCAGAAACCAGGGAGGGATAGAGAAGAGACATCTCATGGATTAGAAATGTTCCCATAGGAAATAATATAAATTATCAGCTTGTTGTGTGAATACTTGCCAAATGAACAATTAAAGTCCAATTAGACCAGCAGCTCTTCACATGCAGGTGCTTGTGAGAGCCATCAGCAGCTTTGCAACTTAACAGTACAATCCTAACCTTGTCTACTCAGAAGTGAGGCTAAGATTGTAGTAAAAAACTTCCTATGTTTGACAATTTAAAAACATTTTTGTTGAAACTATCCATATAGCTTTCTTCACTACTCAAAATTTTAATTTAGAGAAAGATGGCTTACATTAGCACATACACATAACATAAGACTATGATTATGTCAGGAAAGGAAAGGGGAATTAAAATTACTCCAGAAAGAGGAAGGATGGCATTTTCATAAGACTGGCCCGCTATTTAAAACACCCACACAGAAACATACTATATTGGTCTAACCTGCTTGCCAGACGAACTCAGAGGCTGTTAAAAATAAATGAAGGATTAACATCGGATTGTTTTATTGGCACTATCTGGACTAATTAAGAGAAGCAGCATAAATGTGAGATCATCATCACCCCCCAAACCTCAGGGCATGGAAAGCTAACCAGAGACTTATAATTTGGCATAAAATTTGGATTGTTTGATTATTGTATAATTTGGAATGTTATTAATGTGTTTTTTATTGGATTGTTAAAATAGAAAATTTAATAAATATTATTATAAAAAAAGAAACAGAAAACCCACATGAATACATACATTCAAAAAATGGGAACTAGCCCATTAACATATTTTAGCAGTCAAGCGATCTATTTCTTAGCCAAGAATGCTGCCCAGTTGCCCTCTATTGTTAATATATGCAATATTCAGGCCAAAAATAAACAGAAATTATAAGTTACTAATAAAGGTGAAGGAGCCAGAGAGGATAAGATGCAAGTATAGTTAATGGCACTACTGAACCATATACACACCTGTTTTGCAAGTGAGCCTCTAACTCACACCGTTGCATAGTGTGCTTACAATCTTCTTGAAAGGGGCAGAGGACAATGAGCTTATCAAGTAAATTCCGCACTAAAAGGGAAGACTTCCGGCACTGCTGGAAGGACAGCTTTTTCCGATCCATAGGGCAGAAGTCATACTCCTGCATGAAGTTCTCAAGGCACTTAAAACAGTATGTGTGTCCACAAGGTGTGTCCATAGGCTGCAGCAAAGGCTGAAGGCAAATATGGCAAGTGAGCTCATCATCCACTTCATCCTGGAAGTTATAAAGATGATTGTCTAGCAACAAGTGGAGTTGCCCACACTCATGGCACCGTTCTCCAAGTCTGAAGACCGGTTCTTCTCCTGCAGTCTCAGCCATGGCACCCAACATCTGGCGTGTTTACAATCAGGGGGCAAGGCAGGTCCTTTGGCGGTAGTGAAGAGAAGATACCTAAAATGAAGAAACGAATGCTTATCATAATGTTACACCAGCAGACTGATCCAAGTCTGGTCTTCTGGGAGAAAGCTGTGAGGTCACTCTTTTCCTTGCCTGTTTTGTTTAAGTACACTTTTAAAAGTTTATCTTTGATGATATAAGGGCCAATATGTTTAACAAAAAGTGGTAGACATTCTTTCAAATTTTATCCATGAAATTCTCACCAGGGCAGCCTCAATAAGAAAATGATTGAGGGCAAACGATAGTGCTTTTCTATGGTTAGAGATCTTCCCCTGTAATGTGCACTTCATGTGAGGTCATTGATTAGTCTGACTTTACATTCTCTGCCTTGTGGCTTGGGTTGGTAAACTTTTACTGATGTGAATAAGAACTATGAATCACTGTTCAGTAACAGTAGCAGGAGTTGTGTGAAATGTGTTAAGTCAACAAATTATCCCAATATTTCCAACTACGGGAGGTGCTGCAAAGGATCTTTACAGAACAAATTCTGCCCCTTCCTACTTGATAAGGTAGAAAGGAAAAATTTTAAATTAGGTAATATTTCAAACCATCAAATCAAATTTTAATTAAAAAGATGAGATCACTACTTTACTCTGCAATGTATACAAATTTCATGTAGTAAAAAATGCAATATTTACATATAAGTAATGTACTTTAGATAACTGAAGACATTTGTTTGTAAGGCCATTTAAAATTACCTGCAATTGATCCACTCTCCACCCACCCAGTTAAGACTGATGTCATTGGCTACATTAATGCTACTTTTGCAACTTGTGATCCAATTCAAAACTCATTTTCAGTCTGCTGACAGATTTATTGCTTGACATTGACAAAGCTGTCTGAGAAGAGATGCTTTTAAGCTGAGCAGTTTTGCAACTATAAACAGATACAGATATTTGTGTCACTTCCTTAGACAATTTCTAATACAAACTTAGAAGAGAATATTTTTGTTATCACCCAAGCATCTTATAATACACATTCAAGAAGATTATTAACTTTGCAAGCAGTTAACACCCTTCATTAAGTAACTAAAGTCATATTCAGCAAATATTCATTGTGGCCCTTGCAGATGGTAATTATAAACAAAGTACAAACCCTCAGTAAAATATCTAACTCTAGTGTATTTATGTAACTTTATTTTACATTTCCAGCCTAGCCCATTTCATAATCACATAATAAAGATATATTTTACATCTGTTTTTAATATTTGTTATGATAGAGACTCATAACAATTTATGAGGAAAGAGACTGGTCAACAGGGCAGAGATGCAATGAAAAAGGACTAAAAAGATGTTGTGGGAGAAACTGACATTATAGAATTGACGTGTGAGAGAAGGGTTGAGGAAATGAATGTGAATATTGTGTTTGCAGGAGAAACTGCTGGAAGGAGGAGGTAAGGCTGAAGTCTGTTGCTATGTCAGAAGGCAGTTGATATGCCACATGACTTAGCCAGACACATAGCTGTTGTTTAGGAATTCTTAAAGTACAAATATTGCTGTATCTTCTATCCAATGAGGCACTTTCCTCTCGGCCTAATTAGTGTCCCTTGCAATGCTAAATAATGACCTCCTGTTTGACTGAGGTGTATGAATTCTATTGGCTGTTCCAGGCAGCCCAGGGTATCGGTCTGGAACCCCAGTATTTCCCCAAGACAACAAAATGAAATATCAGAGAATGGAAGGCCAGTCTCTATGCCAGGGATGTAGAGCCTAAGATTCTCCATATGTTGTTATACTACTCCAACTCCCATCAGTGTCAATCTATGGGTCAGGCACAAAGGGAGTTGTAATCTGGTAACCTCTGGAGGGCCACAAGTTCCCCATCCCTGCTTTATGCTCTCAGATTTCTACATATTTAACATAGCCCTGAACACCTTGTGACCCATCAAGCCAATCACAATTTACTACTACTTCGAGCAACCCATCTAGATTGGCCAAGGTCTGCATTCAATGGGGTAAAAATTATGCTGGCTCATCATAATGTACAGAAAAAAGGGGGAAGTTGTAAGTTGTATGTAAGTTGCCCAACATACAATTTCAGCTTCTGTTTAAATTCTTCATTGTTGTCAGCCACCTTGAAGTCCTGACAGTAAAAAAATAGAGTAAAATAAACTTTCTTTCAAATACTGATGTTTTACTCCATTACTGCCCAAGTTTTACACAAAATTCTTGGAGATCAAATCAAAGTAGCTCTTAACCACTGAGGCTCAGATTTCTAACATCCAAGAAAGTGTTTAATGTACCTCATTACTTCTCTTAAGTCCATAAAAGGAAGCTGCTCAGACTGTTAAAAACTCAGACCTGACCTTAGCGATGAAAGACAATCCACACCTGTCTGCACGATGGTAAAGTGAAAAGCCCTCCTAAGCATGGCAAGCTGGAACTAGTCTGTTGAGTCCTCAGTGACTGAATCAGAAAGCAGATGTTCCATGTGGTGTTATTCAATAAGAGTTTCTGAATTGGTTCTTTACTACCATATGTGTAAAACTGGGCATTATTTTAGGCTTGTAAATGAACCCACAAAAGTTATTGCCCCACAAAAAATGCTTCTTAGGCTAAAAAGAGTTCTGATTCTCCTTTAGCAGCTACCTGCAATTTCTATGACGAATGAGGAAGGGCTTTGCCTCCTCTGGCAGCCCAACTGGTTTCTGTAGTAATGGGTAATGATACAAGTTAAACATTGTCTCCAGGTATTATAGGTTGGAGCCAAGACTCCACCCATTAGTGTTCTTGTGATTACTTTCATTTTCCTATGCAGTTGCATAAAGCTGATAATCAATAAAAAGCAACTTGTTCTGGGTCTACAAAAGTGAGTAGGCCTATGCTGGCCAGTGTGCATGAAATTCCATGGCAAGCTTTTTAAGCTGCTTCAACAACCCTCTGGAGAAACCTCTTAAAAGAGATTCCCGAAGCCCCATCTACTTAATGTTTCACACATTGTGTTTTTTGATGTTTAGGAGAGTTAAACTGTTCTGTTACTGGCGGTGTTAATGTATTTTAAATGATGGAAGTTCTGCAATGTATTTATAATTTTTGATTTTTATCTCTAATATTTTATAGCATTTTTTGTACTTTGCTTGTAATATTTGTGAACTGCTTAGGTGTTTCTTTGAAAAAATGTGAAGAACAATATAAATTATATATGCTACAGTTATCAGGCTAGAACTTAAGTATTTGCAGTACTTTATTATTCTAAGCCAGGGTTTTCCAAATTTGGGTTGTTTTTGTTGTTTTGGACTAAAATTCCCATCATATTTGACCACTGGCCCTGCTAGCTAGGGATGATGGAAGTTGTAGTCCCAACAACTGGTTTGGAAGACCCTGCTCTAAAGTTTAAAGAAACTCAGCTTTTAAAAGTTCCCTGATTACTGATAGAGGAAATGAGGCTTTATTCAGCTCACTGGTTTTCAAGCTACGTACGTTCCAAGAGAGCTTGGCATTCTATGCAAGCTTGAGCGTTTGGTAACAAGATTGGTAACAAGGGGGAAATTCCTCTAAAAACTTGTCCACTACTTGTTCTTCCCAAGCAATGTGCAGCAGCTAGAGTGTGTTGGATGCATCCTAGGATACACTGATAAGACCCAACAGGACTGGCCAGTGTTCCATGTGAGCTACCTACACCCTCGGATTTGTTTCAGTATCATGAATTCCACAGCAGACACTTGAGGATTCCCAGTCAATATGGAATGGATTCCTGACGGAAGAACCTTTGAAAACCTGCCCATGCTGTGCTATAACCAAAAGCAAAGAGAAATTTTTAAGTAGCATTAACAGTGGCTATACGAAGGCTGCTACAGAAGCCAACCTGACCAGTTAAAGGCTTGAAGGATTCCTCAGCAAGGTCCTGTCCATTGGGGCTACTCCTATATGGATTTTCGATAGAGGGCTTACCTGGTGGTGGTTGCAGAGGCTGTCTGGCAGGCAGAAGTGCCATGATAAGTGCTAGGCAGTTGGGAGCCATCACTTTCCACAATGACCTTGATGTAGTAGAGTTCCACAGCATTGCAATACATTTAAACAGTGAGCCCTGACCAACAACAGTCAGAGCTTAAGGGTGGTGGTGGGAATTAAAGGATGTCCCTAAGCATGCATCAGTGGTGGAGAATGCCGTGTGCAGACTCCAGGCATTTTTACCTTCTCAGTCCTCAGCCATATTGTTACTTTCAAGCAGCAGGGTTCTCTCCCCACTCCAGGGGCCAGTTTACATTATCATTACCACTGTTCTAATAACCCCTGATGCCTGAAATAAAAGAACAATTGCATGCTGCTGGTTTCTAGCTATAAAAAGCCAAATGAGGCACCCATTATGCTTTATAGTCTTGCTAATTTAAAATTATTCCCTACAATAGCAGCAAGTTGTCTGCTCTTGCCTCTAATCATGTCAAATTACAGTGCTTTCACCATTTGCTGAATCACACATATTCTCTTTGTATTTACACATCTATGGCATTATAGAATACTAATAACTTAGTTATGCCAAATATAAAGACAACGATGAGTCTTTCAGTTCATTTTGCATTTTATTTAATCTTCAAATCTAGGAAGAAATCCAAGGAATGAAATGCTGACTAAAGCAGTGTTTTTCAACTTTTGCTGGCTCAACTGTAAAACACCTAGCTATTAAGATCCTACAGGCAAAATCATATTCTGTTCTTCCTATCAAACAAAATAATATACCTCAAGGAAAAGTAGAATAGAATCCTGGCCTCAGGGAGTAAAAACAAACAAACCAACCAGAAATTTCAAGGTGGGAGGTGTTAGTACTAGGCTGCTACAAAGCAGAATAAGCTTGTTTAGTAGGAACATGTATAATGGTCAGCTCATTTTTTATACTTGAAATAAATGCTTAGGGAACCATGGAACTAACAATGTAACTTAGGTGGATTTGTAGCTGGTTGACCGACCAAACCCAAGATGGCTCACTAACAATTTCTCACCTCCCCAGAAAAAAAGCAAGTGCAGTGTCATAGGGTTCTGAATGACTTAGATGAAGGAACGGAGGGGATACCCAACAAATCTGAAGATGGCACAAAACTGGCACAAAACTCTGAATCCTGCAGAAGACAGGATTCAATATGATTTTATAACAGATTGGAGAAGTGCACAAAAACTAACAAGATGAATTTCAATAGACTCATTTTTAGACCCTGGAATTTATTCCTTTTTATGCTGTTGCTAATAAAGGAATCGGGTAAGAAAAACTCTGAACATATATTAGACTACCGTATTTTTCGCCCCATAAGACGCACCTTTTCCTCTCCAAAAATGAAGAGGAAATCGGGGTGCGTCTTATGGAGCGAATGCCTGCAAGCCTCGCGCGCCCAGCAGGAGGTCCCACCGGGTGCGCGAGGCTTGGGGCGGCAGCCTGTCGCCCGAAGCACGGGGAGCCCTCGGGAGGGCTCCCCCTGCTTCGGGCGAGTGTCTGCAAGCCTCGCGCACCCGGCAGGAGGTCCCACCGGGTGCGCGAGGCTTGGGGCGGCAGCGGACTGCTTGCGCGCACCTAGAAGCTTGGGGCGGCAGCGGACTGCTTGCGCGCACCCCAAGCTTCTAGGTGCGCGCAAGCAGTCCGCTGCCGCCCCAAGCCTCGCGCACCCGGTGGGCCCTCCTGCCGGGTGCGCGAGGCTTGGGGCGGCAGCGGATTGCTAGCTTCTAGGTGCGCGCAAGCAGTCCGCTGCCGCCCCAAGCCTCGCGCACCCGGTGGGACCTCCTGCCGGGTGCGCGAGGCTTGGGGCGGCAGCGGACTGCTTGCGCCGCACCTAGAAGCTTGGGGCGCGCTGAGCTCAGCACGCCCCAAGCTTCTAGGTGCGCGCAAGCAGTCCGCTGCCGCCCCAAGCCTCACGCACCCGGTGGGACCTCCTGCCGGGTGCGCGAGGCTTGGGGCGGCAGTGGACTGCTTGCACGCACCTAGAAGCTTGGGGCGCGCTGAGCTCAGCACGCCCCAAGCTCCTGGTATAGCGCAGCGATCCGCTAGCCCTGGGAGAGCCCCACGGCTCTCCCAGGGCTAGCGGACTGCTTGCCGGCACGCAGAAGCTTGGGGCGCGCTGACCTCAGCTTGCCCCAAGCTTCTGGATTAGCGCAGGGGTCCGCTAGCCCTGGGAGAGGCGCCCGGCTCTCCCACGCTAGCGGAGACCTTGCCGGCACGCAGAAGCTTGGGGCGCGCTGAGCTCCGCACGCCCCAAGCTCCTGGTGTAGCGCAGCGCACCTGGGGGGGAAATAAAAAATTTTTCCTTTATTTCCCCCCAAAAAATCTAGGTGCGTCTTATGGGCCGGTGCGTCTTATGGGGCGAAAAATACGGTAGTTAACATGCACTTTTGAAATTAACTAAAACACTCATTCAATAAAAGAATTTTAGTTAATCCTGCTAAAATTTCACCAAATGCTAAAAGTGGAATCCTCAAACTTTCAAGATTTGCACATAGTTAATTCCTCAATTAAGTCAACTGTATAATAGAATAGTACATTGCATAAGCTGCATGATGGACCTCATCCTAGAAGACAGGATATGCAACATTCCAGTTCCTTGCCTAGCAAATAAACAAGTGTAGCAGTCCTTGTGTGCTTTTGTGAGTAGATCAAAAGATAAGACCAGTGTTAAGGGTTAACTAGTTGATAAGAACATGAGAAGGTCATATGTCTTGAGCCTTTTCACAGTCCAGGTGGCAAAAATATTGACGAACAGATTAGACATGGCAACAGAATTTATGTGCAACAAACCCAGTGTCCTATAGGAACTAGAAAAACCAGTGGAAGTATGCGTATAATGTAATCAGCATCATCCCAAAAGAGTAAACCACTGCACTATTCTGCCATCACTTTTTCCTATCCATGATCACGCAATCTTGCAAAACCAGCCTATAGATATTGCTAACTACCAGTAATAAAAAATGTATTCCAGCCAACCTGCCAACTTCTATCTTTGACAGTCAGACAAAAGGCCAAGACTGTCACTATCACTATTTACGTCAGCTTGGTTATTTGTTGTCAAAATTTTGGAACCCTAGGGTTGGAAAGATGGAGAACTTAAGTCTGTGGCTCATGCCTCATCATCAAAACTAGGACTTGAGAGACTTGGTTTGGAGGATTATCTGAATTCTGATAAAGTGTTAAGCAAAATATTTACTAAAACAGTTTCATTGCTATTTGGTTTAAGCTTTTCAATGCATACCCATATGAATATACAGTGGTACCTCAGGTTACAGGTTATGCTTTAGGTTACAGACTTCGCTAACCCAGAAATAGTACCTCGGGTTAAGAACTTTACTTCAGGATGAGAACAGAAATCGTGCTCTGGCAGCAGTGCGGCGGCAGCAGGAGGCCCCATTAGCTAAAGTGGTGCTTCAGGTTAAGAACAGTTTTAGGTTAAGAACGGAGCTCCAGAACGAATTAAGTACTTAACCCGAGGTACCACTGTATATATATACTTGCCAACCTAGGATAACATTTCTTGTATCTGATGAGGTTGACTCTAGTCTGTGAAAGCTTACACCATAATACATTTGTTCAGTCTTGTAAAGAAGTATGTGAGTATGATCCTTCTGCCATCAACTTTCCTACATTTCCACCTGCATGAAATTCTTGGTTGCTCATGACTAGCACTATCTTGTTAAGTACAACACCAAATTTGTTAATCTTCCTAGATAGAATAAAAACTGACAAATAGCCATGTCCAGATGGTACCCACCTTAGTTTTCTCAAAGAACTCAAATGTGAGATTGCTGACCTTCTAAACAAAAATATGTAACTTGCCCCTCAAATCAGCCTCCATACTTCAGGACTGGAAAGTTGTCAGTGTAATATCAATATTTAAAAAGTAACTTGTTCATAAACTATCTAAAATGAGGTGCAAGTAGTGAGGCAGCCAGGTCGGCTGATGGTGTTCAGAGTCATTAAAACAAAAGAATCATAGAATCATAGAATTGCAGAGTTGGAAGGGACCACAAGGATTATCTAGTCTAGCCTCCTGCAATGCAGGAATCTTTTGCCCAAAACTGTGAAGAGCTCTAAAGGGACTTCTCCAAACTGAAAATGTTCAGAAAAGGGCAACCAAAATGATCGAGGGAATGCAGCAACTATGGTTCATATGTGTGCAGCTGACTCTTCCCAACCTCTAGTCTCCCCCCAGCCAAACACTTTTTGAGGCTGAGGCCCTTAGGTCAAGAACAAAGGAGATTTTATATGGAGTGTTAATGTGGAGGAAAGATGCTATTTTCTTGATCACTGTCATTTAAAACAGACAAACTCTCCAAGAGTCTTTTAATACCCATGAAATTTGGAGGAAGCATAAGGTATTTGCCCCATTTCACAGCCTTAAAACACTAAGTGGTGTCAAAACCCTTTGATACAACATCCCTGCTACCTTGCTCCTGGGTAGCAAAACCTTGCCTGCCAGCAATCAAATTTGTTTCTCAGCCACAATACTTGTGCGACCAGTTCTGAGAGTTTAGCTCCCAGAAATTCTATTTCCCATCCCCAACACAATCATATTTCTCTGCTCTTTCTTTTGGTGGGTTAAGAGATGAATCAATACCAGAGTAATAACTATTCAGTTCTCTCCTGAAATGTGGGTGCTCACCAGGAACACAGTGGGGTGGGGCAAGAAAAGACTAACAACTTCCAGTAGGAATTTGTCACCCAGCCTGCCTCAACAGAAGCAGTACTCTAGTTCTTACAGTCTTCTTTTGGAAACAAAATAGGACATAGACTTTAGCTATCTCAGAATGGCTACATTGTGAAAGGACATAAACATGTGGTCCTATGAAGGTACAAGAAGGGGCATTTCCTGTCAACTGCTCTCATGCTGGATTGTTTTCACTATTAAGTTGTGTTACAAACTGATAAATCAAGCTCTCCCAAGGTGTTGGGGTCTTTAAACAAAGGCATTGCCATCTCTTCTGCTATTTTCAAAGGGTTTTCTTTCCAGAACTCTTCAAAGCAGTTTCCTGGTCTAACTATATTCATGAAGCACTGTTTCAGGTGTTACAGCAACATATGAAGCAGTCTTCACTATAGCCTCCTGCTATTTTCCTGTGGATGCCAGTCTTCCATATGCATGCCTTCACAAAGCCCACAATTAACACCACCACCAATTCTTTAAATATACTAGGAGTAGAAAACCAGCTAAGGAGGTGGTTGAACTTTTGGTATAGAAGGGACTTAAAATGTTAAAAGAGTAAAAGGAGATTGGCAAGAAGCTGAAATCTTTTGTTTTTCTCTTCACTGTGGAAGATGTAGGGCAGATCCTTGTGCATGAGCTAACTTATCTGGAAGTCCTAGACCTAGAGAGTCTTGGAAGCCAGGGCAAAGCATAATGACAGAATATCCCTTAGGCCAGCACTTGCCTAACTCTACCCAACTGACCCAACTGACATGTGAAAGTGCAGATCTTCTAACAAAATTATGCAAAGTATCCATAAGATCAGCCTCCATACCCAAGAACGAGAAAGTGGTCAGTGTAACATCAGCTCTTAAAAAGGCATTCAGAGAGGATCCAAGAAATTACAGGCCAGTTATATTAACATCTGTTCAAGGGAATACTAAATTTATCAAGTAAAAAGAAAAATAAGTCTTGCTCAACCTTTTTCTGGACAAAACACCAGGGTATAAAAATATACATGGTGTGGATTAAGAGAGGCTTTGCTGCCCACTGTCATAATACTAGAACCCAGGGTCATCCAAGGAAGCATAATGTTGGACGAGACAGGAAAGACAAAAGGAAACACTTGTATTTTTTCAGCTTCACATATTATCATTTTCTTGGCATTTATCTTCAAAGCCTCAAACTGCAAGTGTCCAGCATACCTCATGGCAGGAATAACCAACCAGCCATAACAGCCAATGGTCAGGAGTAATGGTCAACAACATCTGGAGGTCACCATGTTGGCTACCCGATTTATTAAAGGGGTAGTCAACTGGCAGCTTACCAACCAGTTGGCTCCTTCTGGCTCCCCTCTTGCCTAGCTTGAACCAAGCTGCTTCAGTCTCCACATTCTGAGGAAGCTGAGCAGCCTCTCACAGGGCACTCTGAACACTGGAAATTCACTTTAATGATAGTAATGTAAGTGTTCCTCTTGTCCCTTGTTGCCTCTCCATTTCTACAGAAGACTTTTCCTCGAAGTAAGAAAGATTCAACAAGATACTCTAATGCTGCTCTGCACAATCATGGTCAAATAGATGTCAGTACCGACAAATACTGTTCAGGTATGTGCAGCTTCAAATTGAGAAATGAGGTGGTTTTAACCACCCACATTTTGTTACCACACATATAGGAGGACACATCAACACAATCATGTAACCTTTAATGGTCTACTAACCAGGTAAACAATCTGCCCAGTCTCGATCTTCTACTTTTCCCAGCAAGGAGTTATTTGAGCCTAGAAATAAATTTTCTCCCTTCCCAGTTATTAATGCCTATAAATAAATTTCTGCCTAGCCACCTAAATTTATCTACCCTAAAGATCTAAACAGGAATTTTGTGAGTCAGGTTACACAGGAATGTAGTCATGGCATAAGTTTAGAAAGAGGTCAAAGGGAAGAACTAAAGCAGTTCAGCATGTGCTTATCTGACATATTGTGGGTGGAAGCATAGAAAAAGCCAATAGATAATAAGCAGAATAAATTTAGGAAGAATAGTAGCTATCCACAATGGAAGCTGCCTTATAAAGTCAGACCATTTGTCCTACGTTAAGTTTTGTCTACCCTGATTAGCGTTTCAGACAGGAAGCTTTATTCACCCATCTGGAGATGCCTGGGATTTTTTGCATCTGCTCTACAACCAAGCTATGGCCATCACCCTGAAGATGGCACACAATTGCTCATATACTGGTGATTTGCACATTTGTTACAAGAAAACCTTTGACTCTATGAGAATTTTTTCCAAGCAAACCTTGGAAGTCTATGAGGAGTTCCTCGGTGTGAAGTAATAATGCACAAGCTCTCTTGAGAGACAGCTTGCCCATCATTACTAATATTTGTGTCAAGCTGTGGACATGTTCTAGCATGCACACTTCATACAGTACAATGAGGATACCCAGGGAAACTTACCTGTGAATTTACTGTCTACCCTGAATCATGACCTAGTGTGCTCTGAAATGTTTAAGTGCTTCCTCGGAAGATGAGTCTATGGAAAGATGGTTCCCCGAAGGTCAAAATGTCTCCCATATTCTTTATGAGTTCACCCTTATTAAGAACTTTCTTTTTCATATGCTTCTTATAATTCCCATTCTTCCTATATAACATGCAAATTCTGATACTGTTGCCTAGGCTATTTAATATCTGCACTGGGGGTGAGGATCAATCCTGTGGCCTACAATTGCGATTAGACAACAATTTCCATGATCCCTACCTCTGACCATGTTGGTTGGGACTGATGGGAGTTGTAATCCAGTAATATTTGGAGGGCAATAGGTTCTCCTTCTTTGAACTATGTGAAACCACTGAACAAGCTCATCTAGATATCTGAGGTCAGATGTCATCAATATGTAGATGTACAACTCTATTTTGCTTTTTCTTAGATTGAAGCTGTGAAAGTGCTGAACTGGTCCCTGAGTTGGTAATGGACTGGATGAGGACCAATAAACTGAAGCTGGATTAAGATGGAGGAAGTTCTGGTGAGTGGTTCATCTGGCTTCAGAGGTGGATCCCTTTCTACATAGACTGCTCTCTCCCTAATGAATCAGAACCAGATGTTGAGCTGCCCTTATACCCAGCCTTAAATTTAGAGACCCAAGTAGTTTCTGTATCATAAAGAACATTTGACTAACTAATGATGATACTAAACATGCCCAGAAAGAGATAGTGCGACTAGCTTCACATGCTCTGGTAAAAGCTCACTTAAGAGTACTATATAATGCACTGTACAAGGGCTGCCTTTTAAGACAACATGGAAACCTCAGTTGGTACAAAACAAAGAAACTAGATTTGTGATTAGCATATGAAGCACATCTCAGCAGCAGTGAAATATTGGCACCAATTCCCAGTCCATTTCCAGGAGCAATTCAAATTGCTAGTTCTCATCTTACCAGGCTAGGACCCAGATATGTGAAGGACAATCTTCTCCTGCACAAACCTGCCTTCCTCAAGGACCATTCTCTGGGTCCCTACACCTCCAAAAGTAAGATGACAAATGGCCAATGAGAGGACCTTTTCTGAAGAGGTACCCAAGTTATGGAACACTTAATGTGGGAAGGCTTCCAGCACTGATTTATTTTTTGCAGACATGGTAAGAACTATTTATTTGCCCAAGTCTTTCAGATTTTTAGTCTTCTAGGCTTTTATGCTGTGTTTACTGTACTGTTAGGTTTTGTAATGTTAAAGATGTTGTTTATGGTGTTTTAAAAAATTCTGTAAAACACTCAGAATGTCTTCAGACTAAGGAGTGAGGTATACAGCTATGTTCAATGAAACTTCTTTCCAGTATGTATATATAGCATGTATGTATACAGTATGTATGTATACATACATACAGTAAGTATGTATAGGATGGAAGCCTGAGTGAATATATTAGAAAATGACCCAATTAAACTTCACAATCAGCAGCTAAATAATGTTTCTACTCTGCCTTCCAAACTAAACAACTTTTCCTTTTGAAAGATATTGTCCTCCATTGCCAAATGTGTTTTGAACTAACAAGCTGTTTTTATATATCATACTTCATTAAGTGTCGTCAAGACTCTTCATTCTTTTTGTTTATATTAGTGACTTCACAAAGAAAGCAACCAAACTTAAGGCTCAAGACTGAACAAATAATGTCTCCTGCAATTAACATACAAAATCCAAACTAAAATCAAAAGTTAAAACCTAGGATTTATCCAAGTAACTGCAGCTAAAAGAAGAGTTGCCAACAGAATGGTTACCTTCCAAGGATGTGGTAAAGTGTTAATAAATGGAGACCGTATGTCTACTACCTAATTTCTTTGAAAAGCCCACTTCAAAACACATATCATCCTATATGTTTATCAGAAAATTCCACTTTACTTAATTTTAAGAGAGATAATGCTAAGTAATTACCTTACCTTATGAAGCTTTAGCAAATTATAATGCCTACAGCCACATTTCTAGCATGTTCTTTCACTCCTGTCCAATCATGCTACACTAGATAGCGTCAGCAGCCTCAGACGTGTACTTCCAACAGCATTGGGAAACTGTCCATTTAAACAGATCACAGGCACACACTTTTTGTCACCTATCACATTTAGTCATTCATGAAGACTGCCTAGTAAGAAATATTCCTTATCTAACACAATTTGAAAATGTTAATCAGAATGTCTAGCCAAACAGTCATAATTGTACACTTCCCTCACCTATCATTCTTCAAGACAGCACAGTAAGAAATGTTCCTTATCTAATATAATTTGGAAATGTTAATCAGAGCGTCTAGCCAGACATTCATTAACGTAACAAAGCAGAAATAGATAGTGCATGCCAGGAACAGAACAATGAGAAGAAATAACACTGTGAATGACACTGTGAATTTTCTTCTTCCCCCTTACAGTTTCTCAAATTCCATGTTAATTGGGCAAGGTCTCAACACCCCACACAACTCCATACACAGCTATACTATCATGCACAATTCCATACACCATTCACACAATCACTATTATATATCTTCATTCCACTGTACTATGGACATTAGTTCCATAAGATGTGGTGATGATGGTACCAACTTAGATGGTGTCAAAAGAGAGTAAGACAGATTGATGGCTACTAGACATATTAGCAATATGTTACTTTCTGGAAGAGTACTTTTGCCTCCATGTCCGGCTGTTGACTTCTCATAAGAATCTGTTTGGCTGATGTGAGAAACAATAACTGGACTAGATAGGCCAGTGGTCTGATCCAGCAGGGTGGCTCTTATGTAAATGTGTAAGAACAAAATTATGGGCTGAAATGCTTAAAAAATAGTTATATAGTGGTACCTCGGGTTACAGACGCTTCAGGTTACAAACGCTTCAGGTTACAGACTCCGCTAATCCAGAAATAGTACCTCGGGTTAAGAACTTTGCTTCAGGATGAGAAAAGAAATGGCGGGGCAGCAGCGGGGCAGCAGTGGGAGGCCCCATTAGCTAAAGTGATACCTCAGGTTAAGAACAGTTAAAGGTTAAGAACGGACCTCCAGAATGAATTAAGTTCTTAAGCTGAGGTACCACTATATAGGTGAACTGTGTGAATTGCAACAGCCACAGCAGTTTCAAGAGAATTCCTAAGGCCCAGTCTAAGGTTTAAGCCGAGGTATTAAAAATTACTGGATTTATACAATTTCAGTAATCAGTAAACTTTCCTTACATTAGCCAAAGGCCATGACATCGTCTAAGCAGAAGAAAAGAAAAAATATCAGCAATCACCACAATTTCACAGTCCTAAACTTGGCTACGTCATAGGTGTAAGCAACTACATATTAGAGCTTTTAGGTAGTACCGGTAATAGTCCCAACAGTTTTCAGGTTCTATGTTGGATCACTCCATAGTTCCATATACTGAGATGGTCCTGACATTGTTCACCAAGCCAACCTTGACCAAACAGACAACATCTGACAAACAATGGGCTGAGAGCAGCTGTTAAACCAAACCTTAAATGAGGCTTTGGGCAAACTGTTGCTTGGCATGACGATCAACCAACAAACCAGACTTTGGTATCCCATACATCAGAATTCACTTTTTCTCTCTACAAACAATGGATTATTAGGCACTCCCTTATTTGTTCTAGGATACACAAAGAGCACCAAGAATTATACAGTTAGAAAAGCAAGCATGATTGCTCCCCTTAACATTATCTTTACAGAACTCTCACGCTAACATTTCAATAAAAATGCTATGGATAGTATATAAAGTGGTCTTTGTTACCATCAAGAAGACACCTCCCAAGTGACTAAAAAAATTATGTACAGTACTCTGCTCCTGCGATGCCCACAGGATAGCTCAGTCAGTACAGCACAAGTCTCTTAATCTCAGGGTCATGGGTTCAAGTCCCACATTTGGCAAAAAGATTCTTGTAATGGAGGGGACTGGACTAGATGACCCCTGTGGTTCCTTTCAACTCTACAATTCTGTTATTCTATATTTCTCTGTGGTTAATCCACATAATATGTAGGTAATGCTCTATTTAATTTTCTTCCTCAACCATCCTTTTCAGTGAAGAAACATAGTTATTATATTGCCTCAAAAGGCAAAGTCAGGGGTTTAACCAGCAATTTCCTCTGTAAGACTTGGGCTTTTGGAAGATGAGGTCTTTGAAAGCACAAAGCCATCTTTATCTGCAATATATGTAGAGCTCTACAATCCTTCTCTTTCATTTATCACTAGCTGGAAGCTGAAATGAGTGAATCATATTTATGTTTCTCATCTTTTGACTATGAGTTACAAAAGTAGACTTTGGACAGAAGATATCATATTCATCACAACTTCAAGCAGCTCACAGAAAAATAAACTGATGAACTGTTAATAAGAAAGGAAGCATTACATGACACTTAAGAGACTGGATGTATCTCATTAGTTCCACCCTAGTAAAACAGCATCAGAAAAACATTTCTTCTTCCTTGTCTTTACATTTTTCATGCATCTTTCACTTTGTTATTCATTGTCCAGAGACATAACCATGTTCGTCTGTTGCAGCAAAAACAACAAAATGAGTCTTGTGGCACTTTAATGACTAAGAGATTTATTATGGCATAAGCTGTCATGGTCCACAATACAATTCATCAGATGCATGAAGTTTTATCCTGAACTCTTGATCTGACTGTTTATAATTCCAACATGCCACCCCATGGGTATATATATACCTGAAACTCAGGATAACACCTCATACATCTGATTAAATGCCTGTATTATACAAAAGCAAATGCCATAATAAATGTGTATGTCATTAAGGTGCCAAAACACATTGTTCTTTTTGTTATTGTGTCACTATTTATTTTCTCACTTGCGTATTTCGAAAACAAAGGCCATTGAAATTGGCCCCATTTGAACATCACATCATGGTTAATGACTTACCATGCTCATTCCTAAGAGGGCACAGAGTAAGCAAATCATGATCCCTGATCAGATGCAATGCAGAGCCAGGGATGCTTGTTTGTTTCCCCCCAGCACTAGTAAGGAGAATACAGAGCAAACCATTAATTATGGTTTACCATGATGTGTGAATTGGATCACTGTGTTTATTGCACAAATGTGTAATTGCTCATTTAAAAATCAAGACAAACTGTGCAAGCCGCCAAATTCCCTTTCTGCCAGGCTAGAAGAGGGTTAGATTGAGTGGAGGCACAGTCGTGTTCTTCTGCACTTGTGGAATGACACCAACATCACTCTGCTGGCACAGAATAGTCTCTTCTGCCTGCTTGCAGTGGATAGCCCTGAAACATGGCATTTTGAGGTGCAGGGAGAGGCCACTTCAAAAAGCCCATTGGGTAGCAGCCAGGTTTTGGATTGTACCTGGAGTGAAGTAATGCTTACATAGCAATAGGTTTTGTACAGAGGCTCCAAAGAACTCCACAAAAGAGAGCCAATTCAATTATTACCTGTTTCACGAAACTGAAGGCAAACAAGATTACCTAATCAAAAAGGGCAAAGTCCAAACTAAGATTTACATAGAAAAGGGCAATTGTGAATCACAACATTATTTCAGAATACTATTTATTCTACATTTGCTTTGCAACTAGGTTCTTTTCTTTTTTTGGCACTACAAAAAAGGGAAAGTGGTAAATTAGGCAGGAGTAAATATACCGTGTAGAGTTAGTCAGAAGAGCACATGGGGTGGGCGTGTTGTGATACAGCATTTTCAGAAGCAACTGTTAGATTTTAATACATAACATCACAATTAATCAGGATTTAGACTGCAATATTATACGCATTTCTCTAAACAGGAAAAATCACTGAGTAGGCTTGCATATGACTCCTAAATAGGATGAAAGACTAAACACTTACTAGAAGGTAAACAAATCCCAGTGACCTTGATGTGATTTGCTTCTCCGGAAACACTCACTGCATAACTAAAAACTGCTATCTCCTCGTTCTATAGCAACAGCATACCAACTCAGAAGTTCAATGGGACTAACGCTTAGTTAAGCCTAATTAGCTCTAAATCTAATTTTTTTACATGTTTGTGAGTGCTTGTCTTAAAAAGCTGGATAGAAATATACCAAACACATTCATCAGTGTTTGTGATAGCCATGGGTTAGGCTGCACAAACTGTGAGACACCAAATATGACCATACCAGCCTGTATGTATTTATTTTAGCCTGACAAACCCATCCTCATCACCCAGTATTTAATAGGCAGGTAAGAAAAAAACAGAGAATAACTCGCCAGTGACTGGTGGGGTTGCTTGCAGTTTTGGGAGATCACAAGTTGTTACACCTATGGCCTCCTTGCTCTGTACAATCTAAACTATTGCTATTGCATCAAACGACGGAATAAACCCACTTCTTACGTCACAAGGCAAAAAGAGCACCTAAAACTTATTAAGAAGTCACTAATCCATAATAATTGCTCTTGCACTGCTGCTGGGTGGTTCAAAACATGGTTTGGTTCCTGTGTTGATCCCAACCATTCCATTAAGATTAATATTAATAATATAATGTATTTGTATTATAAAAACACCTGAAGCTCTACTGAGTTCCACCCTTCCCATTCATGTTTGTCCATGAACCGAGGACAGTTTCTAAACCCTGTTGAACAATTCTGACTACTTGCATTTTTATCTTGCCCTACCTCCATGGGGGATCAGGACCACATAAGTGATGGAACCTCTCTCCCCAGTTTATCTTCACAACCACCAGCCTGTGAGATGGGACAACTGCTCACTCTTAGCTGGTCCTAAAGACACTGAGGGTGACAAACACGTCACAGAGCTCTGAACTATAAATTCAGCTATACAATTATTAACATAAGTATCATGAAGGGAATTATTGGGGGGGGGGGAGACATCAGGGAAATAATAATCCCCCCAAGCATAAACCCCTATTCAAACTAATCCAAAATTTTAATCCGAGGAGTTTTGCAAATCGCCTGGTTGATTTTTCTCAAAACAGAAGTCAGCGAATAGTTAAAACAACAACACAGAACTCATCTTCACCACAACCCAAGTAACATTTTGAAGCTCTTCCTGAGCTTCAAAATGACATGAGTCATTTTTTATGCCTTGTTACTGCTGTTGTTACTATTATTATTGGTTCCACACCCCTCTTAGGGCACGGAAGTCATCCTGAGGTGGTCAAAGGAGACTCGGCGATCCTCTCTGAAAGAAGCCGCAACCCTTCCCATCCAACCCCCGAAACTTTTAAACTCTAATGTGCGGGGTGTTTGTGTGTGTGTGTGTGTGTGTGTGTGTTGTGGTGAGAATTAACGATGTTGGGTGCGTCTCCCCCTCCGCGCTTGACCCGGTCTCAATCCCAACGGCAGCTCGGGAGAAGGAGGAGGAGGGAGGAGGAGGGAGGCGGACTCACCTGGTGGAGGTAAGGCGCGGGGGAGAGGGCTCCTCAGACCCGCGGGAGGGCGGGAAAGGCGCCAAGGAAAAGCGCGGGCTCCTGGCTCTCCTCAGGGGACCCGCTGCCGCTGCCGCCGCCGCCGAACCCGGCCCAGGTCGGTAGGGCTGAGGCAACGTGGCTGCTTCTCTTGTGAGTTTCCGGGCGGAGGAAAGAAAGAAAGAAAGACGAAACCACTGAGAGGGCGGAGAGAGGGAGGAGAAAGAGGAGGCGGGTGCCGCTCAGGTGCCTCAGCTTGCCCGCCTCCACCCCTCGAAACAGCCGCTGCCGCCGCCTCTTTCCCCGCCTGCCTTTGCCTTTGCCGCCGCCCCTCAAAACAACGCCTCACACGCGCGCCCGGCTGGTTGTCCTCCAGGTGCCCCCCATAAGTTTCTTTTCTCTCTGTGTCACACACACAAAAGATGTATAAAATGAATGGCTGGCTCAGATGCCGCCGCCCTTGGCCAAACTGTAGCCCCAAATCGCAGGCTACAGCGCGGTGCAGACGCGGTTCGAGCGACCTGGGAGACCAGGGTTCAAGCCGCGGGGAATGACCCGCGGGTCGTCTTTGCCTGCTCTCAACCTAACCTACCTGGCAGAGCTGTTGTGAGGCCACCTTATGCTCCTTGCAGGTGAAGGGGGAGAGTTAGTTATTTCATATAATTTATACACCGCTTGTTTGTAACACACACACACACAAGCTGTTTATGAAAAGATAAAAAAATTAAATTGGGTGGGGGTGGGCAAAATCCGCAACGCTACTTTAAAACATACAAAAGTTAAAACACTAAAACCTCCTGATGGGTTCCTGCACTTACGCTTGTAGCCCAATCCTAAACACACATCCTAGGGAGTCAGACCCATTGAACACAATGCACTTTTGTTTTTCTTGTCTACACAGTTTCTCCATCAGTCCTAAAAAGTGGTGGGGTGTTACATAAACTGTGCCCATTTTATATTTGTTTTTTATCATTTATTAAGTTTGCATCGCACATTTATATGCAACTCTAGAAAGTATTGTTGCATGCCACCCCAGTCTTCAAGTGGTGTGAGATTCCATGGGTTCCAATCACTTCCTTAAAAATGTGGCACAGCGGAGACTGGTATCTTTGTGATATATGGTTTATTTACACATATATACAGTGGTACCTCGGGTTAAGAACTTAATTCATTCTGGAGGTCCGTTCTTAACCTGAAACTGTTCTTAACCTGAGGTACTACTTTAGCTAATGGGGCCTCCTGCTGCTGCCATGCCACCGCCACACAATTTCTGTTCTCATCCTGAAGCAAAGTTCTTAACCTGAGGTACTATTTCTGGGTTAGCGGAGTCTGTAACCTGAAGCGTCTGTAACCTGAGGAACCACTGTACAACAATGGAGGCAGTGTCGGATTAAAGCCTATTGAAGCCCCTAGGCTGTCCAAATATCCAGGCCCCTTTTGCAGATTATCTCCTAATACGTTTTTTATTTTACCAACCAATAATTCTAATAAACCCATTTTGATCCATTGTCGTGGGGTTCCTAAAAGGCCACCTGGCATTGGATGGAGGGGTTCACAGCATTAACACTCCAAGAGTGCTTTGCTTGCCCCATAGCCACAGTCTTGGATTTAAACATAAATCACACAACACTCTGGCTTTCCAACCTGTTGCTTTCTGCTCCTAGCTCCTAGCTCACATCTTCCAACTCTCTAGCCTTTGTCTTTCTAACTACCAGCCAGTTGAGGGAAGGGCTCAACCCATTTATTGTCTGGCACAGATTCACTTCTTTTGTTCACTTAATGGCCCATTAATTAGGCTTTCATCTCACCAGGAATTTGAATCCTTGTTTATATTTTAACACTTGGGTCTTGGCATACAGCCTACTTCTCTGCACCAAACTCATAAAAGTATTCTGTGAGGTGACCTAAACAGAGAAAAACAGCAGCTGGTCCACAGAGAACTGACCTTGAAGTCAAACTGTCCAGCCAGTGTTTTATGGTGTTCAGATTTGCAAGCTTATCTAGATTTCCATTTTTCCTCTGGCTGCCTTTTCATCAAGAGGCCTCTGAGCAAGAGGCCTCTGAGCAGTAATATTACAGTAAGACAAAAATATTAAAATATAAGCCAATATACATAAAAAGAATTAGCATAAATCCAAGGAGCAAACAAAATTCATAGTGCTGTTATAACAAGAACAGCAAACTAAGAGAAAATGAAACTCCCAGCCGAAGTGTGTGATGAAACAAAGCCCCTATTAGAAAGGATGAAAAGGAGTTTTAACCTTTTTTTAGCCCATTGGACTTTGAATTGCTCAAGAACATATAACAATAATGTTGAACTTACATTAGGTCATATATTTACCTTTGATTGACACATGGCTCTGTTCATTCTTGCTTAGCAATGCTCATTCTTGGCAGAGATAATATGAGAGAGCTTCAGAGTCATTGCTCGTGTCACGGAGAAAAACAATTTAAAATGAATGCACATTCTGACCAACTTAGAGGAGTAAACCACAGTCTTAAGAAATACAAAAACCAATTTCAACATCTTCTATGAGATGCTACCTGAGAGGAATTCTTAAAACTTTCTAGCCCTTTTCTTGCCAGTAATTTCATATTTTGTAGGGTTTTTTTAGGATCCTTGTGCTATTCTTGTTGGCAAACATATCTGTTCACTACCCCAGACACTGTACTGCAGAAAACATTTGGCATTTCATAGTTTCATTACCTCACCAGCCTCTAGCAATATATTGGATGCATACCCATTACCTAGCACTACTCTGTTCCCCTTTTAACCCATGTATAACATTTGTATGTCATCCTCCCCAACAACTGGCATTTCTCTCTGCCTATCATTTATTTGCACAATATCCCACACTATCTTCCCCTTGATGCACAAGGGCCCCAGTTAAGGATACCCAAATATTCCTTTTATGCCATTCAGTCCATGTCCCAGCTATTCCTCATTCTTGGTAGTTTATTTAAAAATAAAAGATACAAGATCAATCATATAATTAAAAATGATCTTCGTTACTTTAGACATATTGATCAATATCATTCATTCTTATAGCTATCATCTGGAATTCATCTTACCCTATGCAGTAACTGGTATTGTGATTTTCAGACTCACTTGCTAGATCATCACCTCATTGTGGTGAGTAGGCTTGCATGCTCCTATGACCCTTGTGAGTGAAGCTGCTGGGAGTCTTATATTCCCAGCAGGGTCACACAAGGCAGTAAGGTCAAAGGGGGAGGAGCTAGACAAAGAAGGATCCAAGAAGTCCTCAACGGCAGAACAGGCAGAAGAATCTACCAGTCTTCGTGATACTCATGCCATCGGAGATTGTGCATTGGTGTCTTCCAAAACCAAATCCCAAACCCAAAAAAGGCCCATGGTGATTGGCAAATGGTAACGGGGGCAGGACCGTGAAATCTGAAAGCTCCTAGTTATGAACCAGCACATGGGCGGTGGATACATATTCAGTCACTCTGACCCAAGGAATGAGGCAGTTGAGCAGCTCGGCAGCTGTGTCCTTGACTGAGCAGCCCTATTTAGGATCTACTCTGCTCATCCCAAAAAGGCGGAGGGGCTAGAAAAAGTTTCCTAAACATAGTCTACCCTCCTTTCCCCCTGAATGGATTACCACGCCCAGTGGGGTTACCACCCAGTGGTCGTAAGACAATTGAACTTTGGAAGATGGAATATACGGGCTTTGTTGGATAACACAGATAACAAACATCCCAAACACAGAACTGCCATCATTGCAAGAGAGTTGCAACATTTTAACATCAATATTGCAGTGCTTCAAGAAACTCGAAGAGCAGGAGAGGGACAACTGAAGGAAGAAAAAGGAGGCTACACATTCTTCTGGAATACATGAACAAGAACGTTGAATACATGGAGTAGGCTTTGCTACCAAAAATGATCTTGTGAAGCTCTTGTCAGAAGTCCATACTGGCATTAATGAGTGCAGTGTGGTGTAGTGGTTAAGAGCAGTGGACTCATAATCTGGTGAACCGGGTTTGATTCTCCGCTCCTCCACGTGCAGCTGCTGGGTGACCTTGGGCTAGTCACACTTCTCTGAAGTCTCTCGGCCTCACCTCACAGAGTGTTTGTTGTGGGGGAGGAAGGGAAAGCAGATTGTTAGCCTCTTTGAGACTCCTTAAGGGGGGTGAAAGGTGGGATATCAAGTCCAAACTCCTCCTCCTCCTCCTCCTCCTCCTCCTCCTCCTCCTCTTCCTCCTCTGCAGAGTCATAAATACATAATACTGAGTTTATTGGAGCTTACTCCCTGGTGACTGGCTATGCATGATGGCAGTCATGCTTTTTTCTAATAAATGGAGTATTATGCCACATAGAACTGGTCTTTATTGTGTGCGCATGTTTGTGTGTAAATATTAGATCAATACATCTGCATTTTTAACTCTCCCAAGGGAAATTGCTATTGGAGCTGCCATGATGAACTGCTGCACTTCAAAATTTACCATAAAACATCACTGCAACTGAAATCCTTCAAATAGGTTCTCTAGAATTTTCTCCTCGTCCTCCTCCTCCTCCTTCTTCTTCCTCAATTTGCTCACCATTTCCCCACATAAATATATCCAAGATGTCCTACAGCATAATAGAAAAATGGATAAAAATAACATCAATACAAGTACAGTCACTTCATTTCAAAACATATAACAATCCAATTAATTTTTTAAATTCATTTTGACATAATATTTTAAATTCCTCAAAACCTCACAGACAACTTTCAAAATTCTACTCAGCTGAAAACCTCAGCAGAAGCCCTTACCCTCTGCTTTTCTTCAGTACCTGCCCATTTCTCAGCATTAGATCCTGTGTCTCTGCATCTCTTTACATGTAGGTGGGTAGGTTTGTATTTCATTTTTCTTCCTGTTCTGTGGTGTCATATGTCTCTATATGTCTGAAACAAATGGACACACCCTACTGAATAAGATGAGACACCTGCACTGTTTATGAAACAGTTTTCTCTGAGCTAAAACCACAGGATACAGAGCCAAATAAAAAAATCCCCCCAGGTTCACTAAGATACTTATGTTGGTAGAGTACAATAATGGTTTCTAAATTAAGCTTTATTCATGAGATACTGTTTGTTTTTGAAATTAGAAATATACCTACAGATAAAACTGTACCTGTACAACCTGACAGTTGTGTTTTTTGTTTTGTTTTAAAGAATACCTAAAGAATATTTCCCTTCTTATCAGGATAAGAGCTAAGAGGTTCTTTTCCACTAGAACTGTGTTACTTGTTCTCCTTAAGAATGCATGGATAGTTTTGGAGAAGCTTCAGCTCATTGCACCACAGAGCAATTCCCTAATTATTCAGCCACAGCAGCAGATAATATGCAGACGCAACATGGGGCATTTTCTTTTGCCTCCATCCTCAAGACATAGCAACATACATCAAGAGCTACAGGAGGAGTCCTAACTGGGTGGAATAGTTTTGAATCCAGGGTATGTCCCCACACCAGGATATGGGTGGGCTCCATACCCAGGCACATCTGAGCCACTAAGGAGGGGTACTGCAGGAGAAGTAGGCCAATGCTGGGCCAACCAACACTTTTGCATGCTGTTGGTTAGTTAAGTCCTCCAATAATGCAATTTGCCCAACCTTATTATGCCAGTTATCCTTGGTGGCTCCAGTGTCATCCTTCAAGTATCAAGCGATAACCAACTGAGCTGGCACAAATAAGCATCCAATAAGAGGTTTAAACAGCAGTCCCACATTTGTTTCCTGGAAAAGGCCAAAAGTATGCCAAATCAAAGGATTTTACAGTTTTTTGCCCTGTTATTTCTTCTATTTATTTCATTAAAAATCCCCAAATTTGGAAACCTTACAACAGAGCCACCACATAGATTAGCACAAGCCAACTTCTCTGTATCCTTTCCAACACAGGGGAGTAGCAGAAGGATTGACATATTTGCTGCAAAAGAACAACAATTTTTTTTAGCGTTGTCTGTTTGATGGATACAGGTGTTGACTTAAAAATAAAGGTTCCAAAAATAGAAGACCAATGGGTATTTTCAAGATTAATAGACCAATCAGATTCCCACACTTCCTTCAGTTTGTCCACTGTGCCAAAGTCTTTATTGATCAGTTGTTACCCTACTAAGGATAGTGGCTCAAAGACCCGGCATTTGCTTACACTCTCCTTTAAATTATATACCGTAATTTAAAGATTTGGGCAAATCCCTAGCTAAGGCAAGTGAAATTTAGATGAAATATCTAAATCTGTAAAGACCTCCCTGTTCAAAGTTTATATTAAATTGCCTATCACATGAGGCAGAGTCCAGGTAATAGCGTAGCATGATTTAGAAGGTTATGTTAGGTAAAAGCCTTTATTTTCTGTGTTTCCAAAGTTGTAGAGTCCCTGCCAAAGTGCAGTCTGTTTCTTTTCAGAGAAGTGACATAACACCATTTTAACAAAATGAATGCTGTCTGTATAATCCAACCTAAGATTCCCTTTTCCACCTACACCTACTGATTTATTTGCCTTCTTGCCATGAAATAAATTGGATGTTGAATCTGCTTTGACTCATAATAAATCTTAAATAGAGGAATGTCCCAGCCTTCTTCAGAGGCAGGTCCGTATCTATGAACGTTAGAGGTTCTTGATCTCTACTTTTAAAAGTTAAGAATTCAACTATACTCTGCCAGCAGCTTAGTATCAAGGACAGAATCACTGTTGTTAAAAACAAAAATATACAGGCAGGACAGCTCGGGAAGATTACTTTCCTTATAGCTGCCAGACAGCTGGAATTTTTTTAATTTAGTCTGTTCCATGGGCGTAGGAGGGGCAGCTGACCCCCTCAAACAAGTTAATTAAAAAAACAACAACCTTAAGCTGACCGACTGAGTCACAGATAGCTCAGTTCTGCCCCCGAAGCAAAAGTCCTTCTCTCCCCAAAAACCCTGGCTGTACCCATGGTCTGTTCCACTGGAAGTATTTTCTGTCATTTGACACAATAATTTGCTCTAAAAGATTTATGCAGATGTTTATATACCCAAAAGTATTAATTATAGAGAGAAGAATACCTAATATCTGGAATAAGGAAATTTGGGTACCTGGGTATATATTCAAAGACATCATCTGACATCCTATGTCTTTCCAAAATTCACTCAAAAGCCTGCTCTCATTACAAGTTTCCAACTCAGATATGAGGTAGGGGAACAACTGTCTCGAGGCCTTGCAGGATGAGCAGAATGTCATCAGCATAAAAGTTTAACAGCTGTTCTGTGCCATTAGCATTAATGCCTGTGATAGTAAGGTTGGACCAAAGAGTGTTAGCCAAAAATTCAAAGACTAATATGAAAAGTTGGGGGACAGTGGGCAGCCCTGTTTGGTACCTCCCTCCCTCTCTCTCTATCTCTCTCTCCACACACACACACACACACACACACACACAAATCTAGATCATTAGCTCATATCTATGCAGTGGTAGGTTGAATAAATAGCATGTGGCAGTAAATTTGAGGCCAAACCTATAACAAGAAAGAGAGCTTAATGAAAAATTACAATTAACAGGGTCAAAAACTTTTTATACATCCAGGGCCACTAGAATTAGGGGTGTTTTGTGTATTTTATGGAACTTCATGAAACTAAAGACCTTTCAGATCAGCTATATATCTTTGAGGGACCTGGTTATGATTCATGTTCTTTCCAATATGTTAAGTCTGGTAGGAAATAATTTATAATTTATATACTTTTTAAAGTGCTGAACATAATATGGATATAGTATGTTTCCTTCTCAGTGCTTTGTTTTTAGAAAGGCAAATATTCATATCTAGGAGGAAAGCTTAATACTTTTTCTCAATAGGAAAGTAACCCGTAATACTGAGGTTTGCATGCCAAGTATAAAGATTAGTAGTATAAGGTTATGATCTGGGCAGCATGAGTAGTAATTGCAACTCAGTGGAATACTGCCCCAAATCTTACATTGGATGCTTGGTATCAATCTCTCTGGAATATAGCTATAATGGAAAAAATTACAAATAATTTGAGATTTTGACAAGAGCTAGAACCGCCACACACTTTTTCTGTGATTTGGCATTCCTTTATGGCATATACAGTGGAACCATCATTTTCAAGGCAGCCCTCATTGCAATTCTGGCAAATCTGGAAGCAGATTTGATAGTATGATAACTTTGATAGATGGTTGGATAGTGTTTTCGAGGCTACCAGCATGAGTCTGATCAAACTACTGGAGGCAGTGGAAGACAGGAGTGCCTGGCGTGCTCTGGTCCATGGGGTCACGAAGAGTTGGACATGACTAAACGACTAAACAACAACAAACTTGGACTTTGTTTTTTTTAACCCATTTGCAACCATACTCATTCTTCATGCATGTTTTATAACTTTGTTTTTCATCTTTTTAATTTTTATCTGTTATAATAATTGTTCTCTCTGTTTTATATACATCATAACATATAATAATAGAAAACTTTACAAAAAAGAAAATAGCATAAGATTAATAATGTACCAGGCTTTTTTAAGGTTATTCAGTTTAATAATATTCATGTCCACTTAATAACCTTTTAAATGAAACCCGATGCTATAATTGCTGTAGTTATGCAGTCATCATGATCTCATGGCAAGCTTAAATTTAATTCTGGAAATATGGCAATTATTTTAAATTAATATTTAATTTCCTTTCATTTTGTTCCACTATGAAACATTATTCACTTCTTTAAAATAGGGAGCCACTATGATATAGTTGCTAAGGAATTGATGGTAGTCTCTCATTTAAATTTCACACTTGCATTGTTTTGAGAGTAAAGCAACAGAACTTGCAATAAATTACTTAAGCTCAATTGCCATACCTAAAACAAACTCCCCAAGCTCAATGAAAACATCCTCTACTTTTTGATAAGAACTTCATTTTCTTCATCCTTTACAGCTGTGCAAGTAACGCTTCATCGTATCTTCCTGTTTTTGCACCTGTTAGTTACTGGAGTAGATAAATGTATGAATCATTGTTGTGAAGTAGATAGGAGCCACTGAGTCCTATGGAGAAACCTCCATTGATACAGAGTGCAACCAAGGGACAAAGTACTTTTTCTGTTTGTTTGGCTCTCCCACTTTTATAGGGAAGGGCATTTGTGCAGCTAGAAATCTGCTTTAAAAAATCCCAGCCTGCTATAGAGGTAGAATGGGCAGCTCAACTAGTAAAAAGCAGGACAGAGTAGCATGCAAGAACAGAGGCATACCTAGGCTCCCTTGTGCCCTTGGCAAGGAACTGTATCATGGCAACCCCCCGCCCCCACCCCAATCCCTTACTCACTTGGCAATGAGATGTATTCGTGCCTCCCTCCTTGTAAAGCAGCAAAGGAGTGGCCTGGGGAGCTTGTGAATGGGCAGGCAGGCTCCTAGCCACTCCGAGCCAAACGAGACAACCTGGAAGAAAAACTTCCAGTTGGTAGCACAGTAGCCATGATATATGAATTTCTCCCATTTAGTTTGCAGTTCTTGTACCCTTAGTGGGGTATTGCTCTCATAGATGTTCATTAAGCAGCATAGACTCTTGGCTTTCCATCTTGTCACAGAGAGTTGGTGAAGAGATTTACAAAAGAATAGATGGAAAGCTAGAGGGAGCGGGGGGGGGGTGAACTTGGAGACAATGTTCCTATTTTCTCCTTCCATACATTAAACATAGTTCACGTAAATCTATTTTTGATAGTAGTAGTGTTCTTAATTCTAGTTTTAAAGACGTGGTAGACTGTGGTTGGGATATTATCAATTATATATGTTTCTAATTGTACCCATTGCTCAGAGTCATCTTCCAACATTAAGAGAACCACATGTTTGACTTGATGAGCAATATAATATTATTTTAAGTTAGGGACTCCCCAGCTGATGAAGAAAGGTACAAGAATTTGGAATTTATCCTGGTTTGTGTTTTTTTTTACAGGACCATGGTTTTTACAAATGGTTTCCTTTTCCACTTACAGTTATGACTAAGGAGGATCTCATTGGGAAGAGTTTGGAATAGGTATGTTAGTTTCTATTTATACTGTATAGGCAAGGAACAGGTAAGGAAGAGAGGCAGCAGACAAGAGACCTGGGCTTGTAGCAGGGGGCTGAAGTGGGTGAGGAAGCTGGGCTTGCAGTGGTAGTTGGTTTGAGAGAGGCGGTGCAGCATCACGGGGAAGCTGTAGAGGTTTGGTGAGTAAAGGGAGGGGATTAGGGGAGCGGGCTTGGGCAAGGAGTAAGGAGGGATGGACTTTGGTGATGAGGGTTGGAAGGGGATTGGTGGGGCTAGGGGATTGGTGAGCAAAGCAACCTGGGGTGTCAGCCCCTAGTAAGTTCATTTGGGGTGGGTGGGTTTGGGGATGGGTTTTTGGAAGATGCTTGTGTGTGAATATTTTTTATGAGTCGAGATCAGTTCATGCAGTAAGGCTCTATTCTGATAGCATGAGCATCATGACAACTAGTAGATTCTTATCTGCTGTATCCTTCATCCACCTCCACAGCCATTGTAACATACTACTTATTATTTTCTGCCTGTTCTGACTTTGAGGACTTCTTAGATCATTCTTTGTCTAGCTCAGAGATGTTCAACCTTTTTGAGTCCATGGCTCCCTTAACTACAGTCTTTCTGTAGCACCCCTGTGGGGCTTAGAAGCACGATAATGTCACCCCTTGCCTGCAGAGCTGGCAGTCTCTCATCCTTTTTCAAACACCCACCCTTGTGGAGTGTTCCCTCAGCCTCCTTTCCTCTTCCTTCTCCTCCAGGCAGCTGTTGCTTCCATCCCTGGTCTTTGAGCTGCCCCTCCTCCCAAAGAGAGGTGCCTCCTAGAGGCACTATTCACCTGTGGAACTTATAGTCATGGCTGCTGCAATAAACAGCTGTTCAAGCCTTTGGGAAGCAGAGACGTGAGAGGATGTCAGAGGAGGGAGGGAAGGAAAGAGGGGCAGAGGCCAGTGTTGCCTGCAACACCCTGACCATGATTCAATGCACCCCAGGATGCCATGACACCCTGGTTGAAAACCACTGCTCTAGCTCCTCTCCTTGGACCTTACTGCCTTGGGTGACCCTGCTGGCAGTACGAGACTCCCAATGGCTCCGCTCACAAGGATCACAGGGACGTGCAAGCCCATGCACCACGACAAGGTGATGATCCAGCGAGTGAGCAAGTTGATAGAGGTTTTTAAGGCAGCAAATGCATGCTGATCATGTGGGCTGAGATATTATGAATAAGTATTATCTATTTGATGGCTAGATTAGAGTAATATTCTATGGAGAGGTGTTGTTATACATCATGACTGATGTAAAAGCCTCATTTGCCTGTAATTGTTTCCATAAAACCTCATATTTGCTTACTTTGTCACCGGGAACATTAAGTAGGTTGGATGTAAAGACAACAGTGGCATTTAAAGCAATTTCAGCAGGCAACATAAGTGCCTGCCTGCCATATCTGCGGGGAAATTATATGTTAATTGTAATAAATAACATAGTACCGTAATGGACAGCAGAACAAATTTGAGAAAAACTTGGAGAGGACACAAAAAGGATACAGGGAGATAATGAAGAGGCACTTGGCTGGTTCCACCTACGTTTCTGTCACTGCTTAAGTGAAGGGACAAAATGTTTCCAACAAGGTTCTGTTCATGTTGCAACATCGTAAGAGTGAAAGGGCAGGGGGATAAATCTAAATGTCTGAATAATTATTATGTGCCGCAACTGAGATTCCCAAATAAATGGCTGCATCATATAAAATGAGCAATTAGCTAACAAATTGTTGCCAGATTGTTGCCTTGTGGAAATACATATTCAATAAACATGAATATAATATATATAAGGACAAGTATCCATTAAACTTCATTTTGTAATGACGCAGTACAAAAAAATGTGTATCTAGAAGAGCAGTTGTGCTTTTAAAGGGGATTTTCTAAGCATATTATTACTTTCTTCAGTGTTAGTTATATTTCACCTAAAAAGGCTAAACTTGTAAGCTAAAATTCATTTTTCTGCTTATCTTTTACCAAACCCCTTCATTTTCAACAGTTCCACCATAGGTGCATATATTAACCAGTGACTTCACAACCCCTCTGGTAAAACAGAGAAAACAAGGTATGACCATGACCATGGCTCTTCACCTGAATCAAGTGCCAATGATATGCTAATTTTAAAGTGCCTTGTGTAGGACTATGGAAGTAGCAGTCAAAGTAAGCACTAGACCACATACTTTCCTAGGCATACTGTATTTTTCTATCTATAAGATACCCCCATGTATAAGATGCCCTCTATTTTGGGGACTCAGATTTAAGAAAATGGGGGGAGATGGCCCAGAGTATAAGACGCCCCCTAATTTTTGACATTATTTTTTAGGGGGAAAAACCTAGTCTTATACATGGAAAAATACGGTAATTCATAAATTTAAACCCATGCTTGACATGCTTTGCCTCCACTTTCATACTTGAGGTCCACTAGGAATTTAAATAGTGTAGAATTGAGACCTGATTGCTTTTTTGTGCCAGAATTAGAGAGATCCTCAAATAGGGTCAGTGAGCATAGAGCTTCAGATGTATGAATCATGTGCACAAATGAGGGGACTTGAGCTAGGTGGAATCAGTTGTAGACTGGGGATGAGATGTCTCACTTTTGAAGCGTATATGGTTTGCACTCTGTCAAACAAGTCTTTGTCCAGCAAGTCTGCTTTCTGAAACATAAACAACTTTAATGCCAATACCTCAGTCTTTAAGGAAGAGATTACCTCACACCACACCACACCACACCGTGACTTGAGATCTATCTGTTGCCCCAAAATGGAAAGACTTACATACAGTGGTACCTCGGGTTAAGAACTTAATTCCTTCTGGAGGTCCGTTCTTAACCTGAAACTGTTCTTAACCTGAGGTACTACTTTAGCTAATGGGGCCTGCCGCGCCACCGCCATGCAATTTCTGTTCTCATCCTGAAGCAAAGTTCTTAATCTGAGGTACTATTTCTGGGTTATCGGAGTCTGTAACCTGAAGCATCTGTAACTTAAAGCCTCTGTAACCCGAGGTACCACTGTATAGACCTATGTTATAAAAAAATATATGGAATTGGCTATTGCCAAAAAGATAACACAAATTCCATGTTGCTCAAAGCAAAGAGAAACTAGACACTTTCTTTACAATTTGGAGGCTTATTTCATATATTAATGACAATCACAGAACAGACCAATTACAGTGGTACCTCGGGTTAAGTACTTAATTCGTTCCAGAGGTCCATTCTTAACCTGAAACTGTTCTTAACCTGAAGCACCACTTTAGCTAATGGGGCCTCCTGCTGCCGCCGCACCGCCGGAACACGATTTCTGTTCTCATCCTGAAGCAAAGTTCTTAACCTGAGGTACTATTTCTGGGTTAGCAGAGTCTGTAACCTGAAGCGTATGTAACCCGGGGTACCACTGTATCACCCAGTCAACAACATATACTATCATAACATCAACATCTGAACATCCGATAGCAATTCTAGAGAGGTTAATGGTTGTCCTTTTCATCTCCACCACAGTGGACAAGCGAAACTCCACCCAGACTCCTTCCAATCACTCCAAGTTGCACAATGGAGATGTATAGGATAAAATATTTTAGAGGATGCTAGTGTCCTTACGCCAGAGCCTGTCCTTACCCATAAGCATCAGAATTCTTAATTAATTTGTAATGCAACTGAATCACATAGTGTTTCTCTAACTTGAGTCCTAGCTGTTGTTGGACTATAACTCCCATCAGTGGTCAGTGGACTCAAGTGTGAGAAACACTGTGAGGGCGAGGGAGGTGGTAGGATGGGGAATAGGGGATGTTCCGTTTCTGTTATTATGCCTTACTTACTGTTTTCATTTTTAGCTTTATAAAATTGTATCAAATCAAATCTAATAAAAATGGGGAGAGGAAAAGTAGGTCTTAAAAATATACATAAAGGGTTACCACCACATCTGTATTTTTCCCCTCTGCAAGTTTCGTGTTGTGGGGAAAATGCCCATATTTGTTGTAAAAGCCCTGCTGTTTTGCACATTTTTCTCTTAAACTGAATATCCAGTTGGGATTTGTAAGGCCTGCATCACTACTTTTGGAAATGGAAAAAGATGGAGACTCACAGTGACAAAGCCATGTTGTAGCAAGAGTGTCATCGATTGGAGTCCCTAAACCACTCTGAATTTTTCTGTAGCCAGGGTGAGCACTTTTGCACAGAGTAAAGATACCCTCTGCTGTATGAACAAAAACAGAAATGAATGAAGTCGTGCTGATGTGAACAGGATGAGAGGAAAACTGTGTAATGCTCCAAGGGAAAAAAAACCCCTTTATGATAGTCTAAGGGGTCAGGTGAACACAACTCAAGTAGGCAGAGAAGGTTAAAACAGGTCTTTTTCATTTTTTAATGAAACTCAGGAAGTAGTGTCTGCAAGTCAGTGGTCAGTTTGCAGTGTTATCATGGTATATGGCATGCTTAATGCTGAAGATGACAGCAGTTTCCCAAAGCAGAACTTGACCTGACTTTTTACCCATTTAAGGGCAATGGAAATTTTTAAAAATAAATTTGCTTGCTGTTAAATCAAGGTTAATCTGCTCTTTTAAAATAGTTTCTACATTAGATTTTAGCATGCATACAAAAGTTCAGAGACAAATTAATCAAAAAAGGACATTTGGGAAGACTTACACCAGTACAAAGAAGAGAAAACATGCCAGCAGAAGCTTAGGGCACTTCTAGACTGTCACTATTTCAAAATGCAATTCAATCACACGGCTGCAAATTAAGGCTGCACAATGAAAGTTGTCTTCTTTATTGGACTTCTTTGGGATAAGGGAGCTTGTACACCCACCCTTGTGGATGTCAGGATCTAGAATAAATCTAGATTGATTAATTGAGGATGAGCATGAACAATTCCATATTGAGAAAGAATGCATTTTTTGCTACAAACATGTGAGTATGTAGCTTCAGTGTTGCCCTCGTAGAATTCACTTGGGAGGAGGATAGGGGAAAACATTAGAATCATTTTTTTCTGCCCGCCATTGCCTCTGCCTCTACCTCTACCTAATATTTGTCTCCCTGCCTTTTGCCCTACCAGCTTCAATGGGTGCTAGCCAACACTGGGCACAAACTAAAAAGCTGCCAATAGAACATTTGGGTTTATGCTTTGTTCATTTTCACTTGTGCCAACAACTAAATTTACAAGCATTCCAGTTTGTTCAAGTGAGATCTTTGCACAGTTTCAGTGTAGATTAAAGTCATTCTGTAGCAGAGCATCAAGAGCATTCTACCACCTGGTGCCTACCAAATGTGACTCCTATCACCTCTAACAATTGGCTGTGCTAGCTCGGGCTGGTAGTAACCGGAGTCCAAAACACCAGGCTGGAGGAAAACTGGACTCAAGTGTTTCTCTATATTTACAATCACAAAGGTTCCCTGTTTGGTAGCAATGGAAGTTCCAGCCATCACCCCTCTGAACAGGTGTAACCTGGCAACATCAGTGAGAAAGGGGTTTGCTATTTCTTTATACATAAGGTTTATATACTGTCTTTTCCACACAAAAACTGGAGCTATCAACTTTCCTGGCATGGAAAATTATTCTATTTATAGTTCCATAAAGGAGCTGCCAGCCAGTCTCAGTCACAGGCTTGTGGCCAGAAATGTGGCTGACAAGATAAAGGGAGTACTGGGAAATCTTCACAATGAATGTGAAATGATCTGAATAATGTTTACAGTGTATCTTTAAAGTGATGTAAGACACAATAATAGAATCAACATTTAAATATAATCAAAAATAAGTTCAAAGTGTGTTTTTTCAACTATCTCTTGATCTTTGCACTCATTGGCTGGAATTCTAGAAATCAGGAACATGCTTACTTCTTTCTGAATATTTGGGTAGAGTTCTGATTGCTGCTTATTTCCCCTAGCAGATGGGCCCTGGGTACAGTCTAAAGCTACATACATGAGGCCACTACTTGGCTGAAACCAAGGAGGTCTCACTCTGATCAGCAACTGAATGGTTGGCTGACTAGAAACGGCTTTGGGTTCGGTGATGGAAGAAAAAGAAGGGTGTGAATGTAATAGCCTAAAATAAACTCAACTAGGTTTTATCTCTCTTACCTCCAGGTAGAACTCAGGGGGAAGTATGTTGAGACCCTAGAGAACTGCCAGAGTAGACAGTATTGATCTAAAAGGGCCATTGGTCTGACTCAGTATGAAGCAGCTTCCTGGGTAGAAAAATTAAAGCTGAAAGTTTAAGGAGGGGAGAATGTTTCGGAGGGTAAGATAGTAGTCAAGACAATCACGGATCTCTACTTTTGGTGATGAATCAAAAACTTTTGCTTTTAATTACCTCAAGCCTGCCAGCAGATGTCAGTGTAGATTTACAGAACAGGAAATTCATCTGGCCAGAAGGATAAACATTGCAGTAACTGATTCAGGCAGCAAAGCAAAATCACTTTGATGCAGATTCAGATTGAAACTCGAGAGTTTCCTTCCCATGTTGCTGGGGTAAAGTGAGAATAGAGGCTGGGCCCCAATAAAGAAATCCATATATGATGTTTGGGTGAGGTATAAAAACCTGTTAGAAAGAAAAACACCTTGCTGGCTATCCCCAGTGGAAGCAATATCTGTTAAAAGATTAAAAGTTAAAAGATTAAATATGAAAGGAAAATGGCCCACCTATAGAGAGATTTTGATGGAAGCCGATAGTGAGTTAGAAATGAAACCATTTGATGAAGTTGGTGATGTATTAACAGGTTGGCTGCAATATCATCAAATAAATGATATATTTAACAAAGACAAAAGAAAAATGGTTTTGAAATTACAAGATCAGTGGTGGAGCTTCATTCTCCGGCACCGGAGGAGGAGAGCAGGTGGGGGCGTGGCCGGCGCACGTCCTGGGGGCGTGGCACACTGCCCCCAGGGGTGTGGCACGTGTCCCAGGAACATGGGATGTATAGATGGTATTTAACTCCAACTAAATTAGCTAAAATGTATAGAAGGAGAAATAAGAATTGTTGGGAATGTAATGCTAATGAAGGCGATTTTTTACCATATGTGGTGGACATGTGATAATGTTAAATTATTTTGGGGAAAGATTTATAATGAGTTAAAAAAACATGTTTAGGTATACTTTTCCAAAAAAACCAACAAGCATTTCTGTTGGGTATGACAGGAGAGGAAATATCAAAAGTTGACTGGAAATTGTTTATATATGCTACTGCGGCAGCTAGAACTTTATTAGTCCCAAAGTAGAAACAACAAGAATCACCGACGGTTGAAGAATAGCAGATGAAGATGATGGACTATGTGGAACTGGCAAAGCTGGTGGGGAAAATCCAAAGCCCGAGTGACCAAGTGTTCAGAGAGAGTGGAGTAAATTTATTCTATATATAGACAATCATTGTAAACATATAAAGACACTAGCAGGACTTAGATAAATCTCACAACATTTAATAGAAAGAAGCTTCTACATGTGCTTAAAGACTAAAATAATATTAAGGAAAAATGTAGAATTGAGATGGTATAGATTTGTGGAAATATGATGTAGGTATACAAAAACCAGACAATGGAATGAAGGGAAGTCGAGTGGAGCTAAAAATTTGTAAAAGGAAATAAGATGTTATATTAATGTTAAAAATGGGAAACCATTTTTTTTTTTAAAAGAGAATAGAGACTGGGCCCCAGTGCAACTCCTCCACAAACTAACACCAAGTCATTCTTCTAGCCATTTATTAGGTGTTAAGAACTTGTCTTATGTGATGTCTACAACCATGGGAAGATGACACAAGGAAGATTATAAACAGTAGGCTCAGCATTGTGGAACAGACCAGAAGCTTAAGGCAACACCAGACCTTGGACAAGGACTGGTTCAGAACCATGGTTAGCAGTCCTGCAGCTGAGGCAGAAGAGAAGGTTATCTCAGCACTAGCCTGGAGTAGCTAGTAGAGCTTTATAACCAGGACTAGGTAGTCAAGATAAAAACTCTGCCCCCTGACTGCCCTGACAGCAACAATACTAATTGCAAAAAATTGGAAAAGTGAAACAGTACCAACAAAAAAAGAGTGGCAAGATAGACTGTTTGATTACCTTGAATTGGCAAAAATGATGGATGCGATTAGGGGACAGTGTAAACAAACATTTCAAAAAGAGTGGGGAAAGTATAGAGATTATTTTTAAAAAGAGTGTCCTCAAATTAAAACTTGGACTTGCTTCGAGTAATTTTTGCAAAACAAAATAGGGCTTACAAGTACAGCATATGGAGAAAGGTAGAAAAGACAAAACGAGAAAGAAACAGTTTATCAAGTATAAAATCAGACCCACGTTGAGGAGGAAGGAAGTCTATCAGAATAGAATAAGAATAGGAAATAGAAAATAGGAAAACATAAGTCCGTGTGTACAAACTTGCAGATTTATGGATGTATGTTTACCATTTGTTTTGTGTTTTCTTTTTTTAGTTTGTTCTTTAAGTGTTGTGTGTGTATGTGTTGTAATAATAAGTCAATAAAAAGCATTAAAAAGGAAAAAAAGAAAACGCTGCCCCAAGTACGGCATTGGGCAGTTAAGAGTACTGTGCCATTTATGAATCATTTGGCTTCTCCTAGACAATGGAGTTCCAAGCTGCAGGGGTTTCTTTGAGGAAGGCTCCTCAGGGTTCGCCTGAGCTATCAGTCTAGTATTTGAGGTATCTATTTAGGTAGGGTTCAAGGGATCAGATTTGGGTTCCAGTGCCAGTGGATGCACACGGGAAAGACCAGAGAGTGAACCAGATTTTTCCTCTGCAAAGCTACTTGAATGAGAGGATTAATGATCTGAGTCTATGTCAGAATCCAAACACCTGGCATTTGATAGCTGACATGCAATGGAATTCGGCACCTTTTGATAGATGGCATGAAATGGCAGTTAGCAATGTTTGTTAAATGACATGCAATGATCATATTTGATTTCCAGAAGCTTTACAATAAACAGAAATGAATCAAGTGAATATGGACCACATTTTCTGGCCAAATAATATTTATTAATTAATTAAATTTATTAGTTTCTTATCATCCCACTGGTCCTGCAAGTGGAATACTTGCTATGTGACAATTCACTTATTTGAACATGAGCAATTCTTTAGCTGTGCGGCAGGGAGCAGGAATGGGATTGCATGCCTTATTTTCCTGTGGAAAGTTTCCAGGGGAAAGTTGGTAGCCTGTGTATCAGATAATTTTTTTGTGAGGATTATGTGAAAGAAAGAAAGAAAGAAAGCTGGAAAAAGGGTTTTGTTTTTGTATATACTCACAATACATTGCACAGAACCAAGCTCTTGTGTACCCTCATTGCAGAACTGTAGCTTCTGAAGGTGGAAGCTTATTCTTCCTTCCTCAAACTGATGTCCTCCAGATGTTTTAAATGACAACTCCTATCAGCTCCAGCCAGCATGACCATGGGAGATGTAGTCCAAAACATTGAGGGGGGCACCAGGCTGGGAAAAGCTTATTTAGCCTCTAGCTACTAACCACTGACAGCGAAAAACTTGTAAGCAGATCATCAAGTGGTTAATCAGTTAAAGGTAGCTTTAGATACTGCATCCAGTCTCCTGGTAACCAAATGGCCCCATTCAGAGGTCATGAGCATTTCTGGCTGGATGGGTGTCTGTTTTCTTCACAGAGCAAAATGTTAAGAGTGGGTGGCATGTAATGTTCAACTAGAGCTCAGCCGCAGATCCCTTCTTTTCCGTTTGTGCCTGCTGCTGTTAGAAAGATACAGTTGACTTTTCTCACCATTACACTGACCCGTCAACTATGTGACTCACAATGGCATCATCATGTATACCTCCATGGGATGGGGTGAGGTGGAAGTTGCAGCTTCAGGTTTTTTGTGAGCTCCTGGACTATCAGCCCTCTCACCAATCTATTCTGTTTTTCTGCCTTAGGCAGAACATCTCTTTTCGAGAGGAGAGAGGTATATAAAATTGCGTGTGGTATGGAGAAAATGTAATACAAGAACTCAGGGTCATCCAATGAAGCTGAGCATTAGAGAATTCGGGACAAATAAAAGAACATACTTCTTCATGCAGCACATAGTTAAACTGTGGAATTTGCTTCCACAGGAGATAGTGATGGCCACTAACTTGAATGGCTTTAAAAGAGGATTTGGCACATCCATGGAGGATAAGGCTACTAGCCACAATGGTTACGTTCTGGATTCAGTGGCAGTATGCCTCTGATTACCAGCTGATGGGAATTCCACACAGGAGGAGAACAATTGTATTCATGTCCTGCTTTTTTATATTATCATTATTTATTATTTAGAGTTTTATGCCACTTTAAAAAGGATTCAAAGCAGCTCACATGAGAACAGAAATGAAAATCAACACATTATTATAATAGTCCAATACAAAACCATTTCAGTTGTTCAGCGGGTGGTTGCTGAACAACTCCAAGCATGCCTGGAGGATGCGGACCATTTGGTTCCCTTCCAGTCAGGATTCAGGCCTCACCATGGGACTGAAACTGCCTTGGTTGTGCTGGTTGATGATCTCTGGCGGGCCAGGGACAAAGGTGAGAGCTGTTTCCTAGTTCTGCTGGATCTCTCAGGGCGTTTGATACCATCGACCATAACATCCTTCTGGACCGTCTAGAGGGGCTGGGAGTCGGGGGCACTGTTATACAGTGATTTCGCTCCTTCCTCCTGGGCCGTGTCCAGAAAGTGGTGTTGGGGGATGAATGTTCAGACCCCTGGGCTCTCACTTGTGGGGTGCCTCAGGGTTCCATCCTCTCCCCCATGCTTTTTAATATCTATATGAAGCCGCTGGGAGAGTTAATCAGGGGGTTTGGGCTGGGTGTTCATCAGTATGCAGATGACACCCAGCTCTACCTCTCCTTTAAATCAGAACCAATGAAGGTGGTGAAGGTCCTGTGTGAGTGCCTGGAGGCTGTTGGAGGATAGATGGCGGCTAAAAGATTGAGGTTGAATCCTGACAAGACAGAAGTACTGTTTTTGAGGGACAGGGGGTGGGCGGGGGTGGGGTTTCCCTGGTCCTGAGAGCAAGTCCAATAGTTGGCATGATGGGAGATGCTGTCCAGCCCCACGTGAAAGGCCACAGGTTCCTCATCCCATGACCAAAGTCAGCTAACGTCTGGCCCTCCAGAAGTTGCTCACCTACAACTCCATCCCTGACGTTTAGTCATGTTGGCGGAAGATCATGAGAAATAGAGTCCAACAATATCTAGATCTCACTGCATTTTACTATCAATTGAAATGAAACCACAAAGCCAATATTTACCTACTTAGTTACATGCTTATTTATTTACATGGCTACTTATTTATTTAGTCATTTCCTATTAGTTATTATTAACTGTTTAATAATACTGTCATTTGATGGTAAGTTGTTAGTAAATTAAAGAAAGCACATGAATCTGACCTTTGAAGAGTTTTGTTAAGTAAACTATTTTATGACTTACCAAATGTCTAGCTCTGTGCTAGGGATGTAGGACAGCTTGAGAAGTGCTTTTAAAAAGGGACATTTTTTAGAACACATTGGAACAGCTGTTATTATTTATATGGCGAGCGTGATTTTTTGTTTTTTCATAAGCGTTATGTTAGACGATATATTAATGTATTATATGATCCCTTCTTTCCCCCCTCCCTTATGGCATTTTGTGTATGTGTGTGTGTTAATGTAAGTTACTTGGAGACCTTTGAGTTACAAGTGACTAATAAATTTAATAAATAATAAATAATAAATAAATAGTCTCTGATTTAATAAGAATTGGGAGGGGTCACATTTGAGGAAGGGTGATAACCATTTAAGTTCTTCTCTGACCTTATATTTCCATCAATAGAATTACTGAGTCCACCAGTTTTGATTTACTCACTTAAGAACTTCAAGAACGAACCATCAACCATGGAAGTTTTCCTGTCACCAGAAGAGTGGGCAAAAGGTACCACCCCCAACTTCCTCACCGTTTTTGAAGTGAAAGCCTAATTCTGAGAGTTCATGTGGTGCAGTAGTTAGGTCAGGGATGTGAATGTGCCACTCATGGGCACACATGTGATTAGAGAGGTGCCTCTTCTGGGCCCACAGCATTCCCTCCCCTCTTTGAAATTAGGCTTGAAACAAGCATCCTATTGTAGCCAACAGTTTGTAGTGGGATGTGGTGCCTACAATAATTTCCCTTCCCTTAAGTGCTGCTTCTCTTCTTTTCCATTCAGAAGTTCTTGCTTTTATCACTGAAGATCTAGAGTAGAAAAAAGTAGATCTTCTGGGGGTGAAGAAAATTTTGGGTTCAGTACCCAGGCCATAGTGGGAACGTTAACATTGACACAAAGAGCAGCAGTATATCAACTGGCACTTAAGTTATCCCCAGCCTTTCTAAGACTTTGAAAATGGGACTTAAAAGGAATTATCATCTTTCAAGCAGCTGAACTTTGATGAGAGTGGATAGGAGCACCAGAGGAAGCAATGGTCTCACAAATATTCCTGGGACCAATACTGGTCATGGATGCCTTTTCTGAGGCATGTTTGCATGTAGTATTAAGTATCAACTCCCTCTAGCTTACTCTCTCACGTTAGCTCTTTCTGACTCCCCTTTTGTCACTTTCTACCTTTCTATCACTTTGCTTCCCTCAAAGCCTTGCAATTCCCTGGCAAGTCATCCGGCAGCAATATATAACAAGTAGGGATATGTCACTGTTACTTTAGCAACCTTGCTCAGCAATGGGCATTGCTCCTCTTAATATTTGTTATATAGCTTTCAGTGGATTAAGCCATTTTATTTCTTTAAAAATCTATTTTTAAAGGAAATCATTTTATTCATACTTCCATGATTTAAAGAAATAAATTGGGCTTTACTTGTATTTTGTTAGTGAGCCTGATGCACGTGAGCCTGAGGCATGTATTTTTATAAATAATATTTTAATAAACAGTTGACTCCTCTATCACCCCATTTATGCTTATTAATTACTATTTTTTTCAAACCATGCAAATTGTATTTTTTTGTCCATTTTTCTGTGAAAAGTGGGTTGTTAGAGGAAAATTTAAAACACACAGGACCCTGAAAGCTGTGCCATTCTAGAACTAAGAAAGTGGATTCTTTTTGGGGGCGGGTGGAAATCTTGAACTGTAAATTCATCATCATCAAACCTTTTATTGGCATCACATACAAACATCCAAAACAAATCAATACAGAATTACCACTTCCCCAGTGGCACAAAACATTTGCTAAAAGAAAGCAGGCAGAGCAGTCTGAACTGTAAATTAATAACACAGTGTTACTTAATAGCTTTATAGAAGTCACTTACTGCAAGTCACATTACTCGTACTGTACTGTCACAGTATCCCCCTGGGATTTTGCAACCTGCCCCGTTCAGCACCCCTCTACAATTCATTTTACCATCACTACCCATTTCCCACCAGTTCAGGCTCCGAATCAATTTGATTTCCTTTCAGGGATTCTCCTTCACCCACAATCATTTCTATATAAAGTTGGCTAATGTCCCACTCATCCCCCATTAAATTCCTACCAAGGAACTTAAGGCAGTCCCCATCCCAATTCATTATAATTCTAAAACATCCACTTTAAAGAAAGAATAATGTTTCCCAGAGGTCAATCCCTAACACTTGTCTTGAACAATGAATCCTCCACCTTTAGCAGCAGCCTCTCCATATTGTAAGAACAGGTGGGTAAATGACTGCAAGGGATGCACAATGCATCCACTGCAACTTGCAGGCCATGCCCAAGTTTAGTGTGTGCAACATGCGGAGGGTATTAGCACCACTGGGCTACATTATTATACCATATTTTAATCTGGTCTAACCCAATACATTCAGCTGTCTTTCAGACAAACACCCAGTGTACCACTTCAGTTTGCCTTCTTTATGATAGGAAAGACTGACTCACACAACTAAAACAGTGTCTCCTTTACACCTTTATTTGGGCTGGTGGCCAACTGTGCTTTGCAAACAGGGACAGTCAATGCAGTTTACGCACACACAGAGACAATGGAATACCACTTTTAACGTAGGCATGTCTCTAGGTCATTCCATTTACCCCTTTGTAAAGTGGGTGATCATTACCATTTCCCCTGCCATCTGCAGAAGATGGTAATCTTGTGAATAGAAAGTTGCTTTGTAAAGTTGTGTTGTTTGGGGGGGGGAGGAAGAGGCATGGAAAGAATGCACTGGCCATCTGAGTGAGTGAGCCAAATAATTAAAAATACATTCCATTCTTTAAGCTTTATCAATCCTTGTTTAACTTCAAACAGAGTGCACTGCTTGCAGCTACATTCTGTTCAGGTTTCAGTTTTTCAACATTACATACCTGTAACAACATCAACAACTGCATCAACTCTGAGGCAAGATGCATACTAACTAGCCTGGGCAATTACTGGTTCATTGTTGTTGGGTTTTTTTTGAAATTAACAATGGTTACAATCTTCAGGGAAAAAATGACAAGCTATTTTTCAACAATGGAAAAGATCAGAATGGGAATATTAGTAGAACTGTGACGAGATGGGACAAGCAACAAGTTTGGCTAATCGACAACTGAACCAGTACAAAAATACCCAGATTGCACCCCTATCTTATGAGTGCTTTCAATAAACTGTCATTGCACTTCTCCCCATGTGTGCTGTGTGTTCAGGAGGGCGGGGGGTGGCGACAGCGGCAGTGGCAGCTTGTGTGAATGTCTTTGGGGTGCTTGCAGAGTGTGTGATGTGGGGTGTGCTGATGATCTCTATGTGGAACTGGGAACTAGGAACCTACTTCAGCATCATGAAGAATGGGAATGAGGAAAACAAGACATCAAACAACATGCAACCACAGGCATACAGGCAATCACCAACACCAGACAACAGTAACTTCCATGGGAATCCTATGAATATTTAGTCAGAAACTAAGTCTCACCATATTCGCTGGACCTTACTCCCAGGTAAGCAGGGGTGGGATTGCAGCATTAATGAACTGTGTACTAATGTTCTCCAAGCTTGGGTCTCATGGTGTTGCTGAACTGCAACACTTTAATTCCCAACCATCTTAGCCCAATGGTCAGGGTTGATGGGTGTTGGAGTTCAACATCCAAATTTAAGGACCACTGATAAGACAATAAGCCATACCATCAGCGCAATAAAACTGCCATCAAGATTTGCTTATAAAACTCTCAAGTCTTTTAAGGCATACCCAGACAAAGCAGAGGGTGAGATCTACAATGGAACCACCCACCATTTTTGAATGTGTAAACGCAGCTACTTTGTTTTGAATCTGTAATTCTTTGCTGGGGAAAGGTTAAATCCCCCCTGGACTGTTTCCTTGATGCAAATCCCCACCCACACACTTCAAGGGAAAAGTGAGCCAAATGTTCCTTCAAATTTGTTGGCACAACAAGCAGATTATTTATCAAAATCCATTTCTGTGCAATGTACTGTTTATGCAATAATGGGGTTATGTGGTTGCAGGTTGCCTTCTTGGAAAGTTAACCCTTCAGCTCCTTCTGATTTTGATCACTACAGCTACCAGTTTTCTTTGGGGGAAGCAATGTGCTTTAAATATGTGGTCCAGATGTGACCTCAGCTTGCTCTTAATCTTGGCTGGAGCAAGTTACTGACTTGGATCTCTGTGTAGGCCTGCACCGCTTCCTTCTGTGATTACCCCAAATGGCATTTGGCTTGAGCTCTGAAGAGAAGCACTGCAGTGGTACCTCCGGTTACAGACGCTTCAGGTTACAGACGCTTCGGGTTACAGACTCTGCTAACCCAGAAATAGTACCTCGGGTTAAGAACTTTGCTTCAGGATGAGAACAGAAATCGTACTCCAGCAGCACGGCGACAGCAGGAAGCCCCGTTAGCTAAAGTGGTACCTCAGGTTAAGAATAGTTTCAGGTTAAGTACGGACCTCCGGAACAAATTAAGTTCTTAACCCAAAGTACCACTGTATTTAGATATACTACAACAGTGTGTTGTAGATCCTTACCTTGTATACATATCAAATGTTGCAGCATACCTTCCTTATCTCCCAACAGGAGTGTTCATCACCAGGCTTCCATTGCAGCCAGACGCTTCTTTAGAATACTACAAAGCAGTGGTTCCCAAAATGGGGTTACTTAGGAGTATGTGCTAAGAGGCAAGGGGGTAGCAGGGGGCACCAGAGATGTAAATGATGATCAGATTTTGGAAAGCTGGTATCACTGAATCGCCATAGATTTTGTTGAATTAATTGAACTGAATAGTTTTGACTGGGTTTTGAATAAATGTGCAATTAATTGTTACTGCTTTGAATTTTATTATGTCTTCCTTAGTGGGTTATGCAAATGCTTTTTATAGGGTGCGGTAGGGAGCACTGGGGATGAGTTTATGGAACCAAGGGGGCGGTGGTCTGCAAAATTTCAGGAACCACAGGTTAAACAGTGAATCTATCTATATTTGTAAGATCTGAGCCACTGCTTTACAGTGTACTAAGCAGACTGTAGTTCAGTTACAGACGTGTATAGAGACTTCCTCCTTTTCATCTCTTTCTTCCCTTTGCCCTGTGCTGCTGTCCACTTCCTTCTGTTGGTGACGCAGAGCAAAGGGGAGACAAACCTTCTCTCTTCATTCTGTTCTCCTCTGCAAGTGGCAGCAGGATATTGGGATTAGGGTGAGCTGGGAGGGGAGGGAGGACCAGTTGTGCGAGGGGTAGGGGGTTGGCAGTGGAGTGAGGGTAGGCAGAGTTGTGGTAGTTGAGGGAGCTGTGAGGGGATGGGGTCATTGGGTGAGGTGTGGGGTGTCGGCGAGGGGGGTAGGTAGCCAATGTGAGCAGGGGTGGCAGTGCCATGTGCAATAACAGCTCTCCTCTCCCCTGCCCCCCCATAACATAGGTGATGGGTTTGGGAAGGATAGGAGGAAGGAAGAAGGCATTGCAGAGCAGAGCAGTGCCTCTCTTTTCATCCTCCAGCTCAGCTTCTGAGTTGGAAAAGAGGGAAGAGAAAGAATTAAGGGGGGGGGAGGACAGCAGAGAGGGCTCACCATCCCATCCCCCACTTTACGTCTGTCAAACTTCAGCAGCAGTTAGCTATTATGGAACAATCATTATTGACCCTAAATGGCATCCCAAATGGCTGGACGTGCTTTACGCGATAGCAAGAGGCCACTTAGTCTTTGGAGAGGAACAGGATCCAGAAGAAAGGAAGCGTTGGCTAGCTGGGTGGGAGGAACCCGGCGAGGAGTATGTTGCAGGCAAGCGTGGGAACCATATTTAGAGCAAAAGCTGCACTCCCATCTTCAGAGCAGGAAATGCTTCAGGGTCAGCCACACTCTCTTCACCCTTCCAGCAGAGCTGGAGTTTTTTTTCTGGGAAGCTAGCTTACTAATTTTGTACACAGTTCTCCCCCAACCCCCAGCCTGTCTTATTTATTTTTCTCTTGGCCATTTCCCCAGTTGGCTTCCATAATGTGGTGAAGCATGTCACAATATTAGCAGCGGCTTCCATACCTTACTTTGTCATTCCTGATTGAACAGGTCAACTGGTAACCCTGAAAATTCAAACTATACTGGACATTTGCACCATGCTTTCAAGCATTTTCTCTTTGTATAAGAACAAGCACGAAGGAGGTTTCCCAGCCTGCTCACAGGTCCTCATAATATTAGTGGAAACAGTTGGTCCTGGCAAGTATTAATCACTTTCAATTTAACCTGAGGAGTGCCATTTGTTTAGTTTAATTTTAATTTTAATTTATTTGAATTAATTTTGGGATGCATTTTAATTGCTTGCTTGCTTGCTTTTATGTATATTGTGCTGTTAATATGATGTTAGCTGCTCTAAGCAGGGGAGGGTGGGATACAAATAAAATTTTATTATTATTATTATTATTAGCATTCAGATTCTTCGCACACATTATCCAGTTGCATTATCCATACAGCAATCATGCAGGTTAAGTAGGGATGAAAGGAAGATATTGGGGTTGGATCACATTTTTATGCAAAATTACCTAATTTGCACTTCCTGAGGCAATATGAGAACCAAAAACCAGTTTTGGGGGAGGAATTGCACCTCTCCAGATGTTGTGATACAGTTCTTCAACAAACAAATATGCACATAGTAGGAGAAACTGTGCATAAAAACACATATATCAGTGGGGGGGGGAATACAAAATTAGGGGAAACTGCAAGCAAAATTGTGTATATTAGGAGAAATGTACACTAAAATGCTGATGGCTGTGAAAGACTGGCTTGCACATATTGGGTTCATAGCAAAGGCAAGATTTGAAGAAGGAACTTCCTGCTAACTAGCTTGTAAAATACCATAATACTCTAAATCTCTGCAAACTTGTTATCACAGCAGACAAGTGGGGGAAGACTGCTGCATACCTTCCAACTGCCATGATTTCATTGTGGCATTCCCAGAAATACGGATGCCATGATGGCCTCTGATTTAATCCAGAAATGTCCCAAAAATGGAGCAGGACCTGAGCCGCCTGGGTAGAGGTGAAGTTCTGGGGATGATCCTACAGTCTCCTTGACTTCTTCCCAAAGCCGGCAAGCATTTATGGGGCTTGGGGAAGGTGGGGAGGCTTTTGGACATCTGTCCCAATTGTCATCTGTCGAATGTTGGAGGGTATGTTGCTGGTGGCTCCCATCTAGAAGATAGCCACACCTCTGTGTCACTCCCTCTGCTATAATCTGCTGGAGGTTACATGCTGGTTGTGGGCAGGACCAAATCCAGCAGTGGGTGTGACCAGAGGCCAAAGTACACAAGGCCTTGTTTCTCTTTCTGCCACCTCCTCTCTCATTCCCTTCCTGCTCCCTTTCTCTTGTCCCCACCCCACCCCCGCAACAGTATGAAGGGCACTGGCCCAAGAGAAAGTGACCACCTCACTGAGTTCAATTCTTGTGCCATCTGTGTATGATTTTTGACAGCTGATCAAGATGCGCCTCTTGACTAAGGCCTTTGGTTGAATGAGTGTCTTCCTTTCTCCTGTGCTACTATTATTGCTGCTGTTCTCTTAACTTCTTATTGATTACTTTGGGTTTTTGTCTAATTGTGATATTTTTGCAACCTGGCCTAGGACCATTGAGAGAAGTGTGGGCTGTAGGAACAAATCTGTCTATCATCCATCCATCTATCTATCTATCTATCTATCTATCTATCTCTCTCTCTCTCTCTCTCTCTGTCTCTGTCTCTGTCTCTATCTATATCATCTATATCTCTATCTATCTATCTATCATCCATCTATCTCTCTCTCTCTCTCTCTCTCTCTCTCTCTCTCTCTCTCTCTCTGTCTCTGTCTCTATCTATATCATCTATATCTCTATCTATCTATCTATCTATCTATCATCTATCTCTCTCTCTCTCTCTCTCTCTCTCTCTCTGTCTCTGTCTCTGTCTCTATCTCTATCTCTATCTCTATCTCTATCTCTATCATCTATATCTCTATCTATCTATCTATCCTCTATCTATCTATCATCTATCTATCTATCTATCTATCTATCTATCTATCATCTATCTATCTATCTATCTATCTATCTATCTATCTATCATCTATCTATCTATTATCTATCTATCTATCTATCTATCTATCTATCTATCTATCTATCATCTATCTATCTATCATCTATCATCTATCTATCTATCTATCATCTATCTATCTATCTATCTATCTATCTATCTATCTATCTATCTATCATCTATCTATCTATCTATCATCTATCTATCTATCTATCTATCTATCATCTATCTATCTATCTATCTATCTATCTATCTATCTATCTATCTTATCTATGGTATTGTAGATTGACCATATCTATGTTATGGTACCATTGTTCAGATCCATCTTGGATCAGTTTTGACTCCCATCCTACCAGTAAGTGGCCAGTGGATTGGATGATTAGTGGTAAAGTTGCCAACTTTTCAACTAGCATCTGTAGCTTCCCCCTCATATACACAAACAAAACTCACTGCAATCAATTGAAGGCAACCAACCTGGACCCCCCAATCTCTCTCACTGCCAACAAAAACTAAAAAGAAGAAGAAAATAATAGAATAGAACCTACCCATGTGACACTGACACAATGAAAGTTTATCTCCACCCACTTCTCTCCCCCTCTCTCTCCCCACCTCTCTTCTCCCCCAACCTTATACTGTCTATATAACATTAGTGTCTTACATTGAATATAACTGATCTGTGGAAAGGATTCTATGAACTGAAAGCACAGACACTGTATGTACTTTTGTAACCCAAGAAAATATTTGATAAACCATTAAAAAACAACAACAACACAACTAGCTTCTGTAGCTGTGTTTTTAACTGCAGGCTAACACTCAGGTATCATCCGGTGCCCCCTTGTCCCCCCAGGTATGCCTCTGGTTTGCAGCCCTAGTATGATCCTAACAGTGTTGTTGAGTCACAACATTTCTTACAGTACTAGTTTCCTTTGGAAAGCATGCTGTGCCTAGTTCCCAAAGGGCAAAAGTAAAATAAAAAACACGCTTATGCTTTCCTGGGGAATGAAGTTGAATACTGGGAATTTCCAAGCAATGTGGAATTCAGTTAATGTCCAGTGTCCAGTGAACAAGGACCAGTATGGATCATGGCCAAGATGTATGCAATTCAGCTGCTTGTCTGTGAGCATTCCAACGGCTGCAGAGCTGCCCATCCCACACAGATCTGTCACGTTTTCTGGCTAGCAGGGAAAAGCACAGCATGTCCTCCCACTTCAGTGAGTGAAAGCCTTCCTTTACGACATGACCTGCCCCAGATTGCTAAGATTCTTAACAGAGTGATGGGGCAGGGGGTGGGGAAACCGCCTGATTTGGAAAAGCAGCCTGAGAGCAATCAGTTATAATAACAGCTCAAGACCTGTGTAGTCCTTCAGCCATCAAATTTAGAAAAAGGATCTGAGTTCTTTGCTTTTCTGACTGCAGGGGAATTGAGTAAGGTGTCCTGTGATAGTTTCCAGAAATCTAGCCATAGAGAAATTTGTCTAAAATGGAGAATGCTTTAAAATGTATTTTTTTTAAAAAAAAAAAGGAAGAAGTGGTGGGGAAGGTTTTGCCTGGCAGGTCCTCAGTGAATAAGATTTGGAAACTTTTAAGAAATATGTCAAGCCCTGGCCACAATAAGCAGTGACTAAGGGATTTGGAAAAGGGATTAGGACACAAAACAGGCCTATAAAAAGAACAGACAAGCAACAATCTTGCCTGGGACTAGCCAATGGCCACAGTCTGATGTGGTGCCTGGGACAGTGGTTCCCAAAGTGGACAGGAGGTGGAGGGTGGGATTACCTAGGGAGACACTAAGAGGCATAGGGGTGGCAGCAGACACTGGAAGCGTAAATGACTATTGGACTTTGCAAAGCTGGTATCACTGGATTAACTTCTTCAGTCTTGTGGAATTAATGAAACTAAATAGTTTTAATAGGATTTTGAATGACTGTCAATTAATTGTTACTGTTTTTATTGTGTTGTTACCTTCCTTAATCATGCAGACTGCAATTCTGACTAATGCTTTTTATAGGGCAGGGGGCACTGAGAGTGAGTTTATGAAACCAAGAGGTCAGTGCCTCAGAAAAGTTTGGGAATTAATTGAGATAGACTAGAGGGTTAAAAAAAAGGTAAAAAAGTAAAGGACTCCTAGACGGCTAAGTCCAGTCAAAGGCTACTATGGAGTTGCGGCACTCATCTCTGCTTTCAGACCAAGAGAGCTGGGACAGACCAATGGGAGCTCACCCCGTCACAGGGTTGGCAGGTTTCACGGGTGGTGCTGTGGTCCAAACCACTGAGCCTCTTGGGATTCTGATCAGAAGGTCGGTGTTTCGAATCTCTGTGACGGGGTGAGCTCCCATTGGTCTGTCCCAGCTCTTGCCAACCTAGCAGTTTGAAAGCACGCCAGTGCAAGTAGCTGAATAGGTACCACTGCGGCGGGAAGGTAAACAGCGTTTCCATGTGCTCTGGTTTCTGTCATGGTGTTCTGTTGCGCCAGAAGAGGTTTAGTCATGCTGGCCACATGACCTAGAAAGCTGTCTGTGAACAAAAGCCAGCTCCCTTGGCCTGAAAGCGAGATGAGCACCACACCCCATAGTCACCTTTGACTGGACTTAACCATCCAGGGGTCCTTTGTCATTTAACTTTACCCTACAAAAGGAGAGTTTGAGAAAAATGGGATTAAATTACACCCCCCCCCCGCCGCCCTGAATAATTCTGATAACTTCTGAGTTAATCTAAGATAAATTTTGGAGAGCTTGCCCACCTATAATGATGACTGAAAAGAGCAGTCGTATGGAACCACATTGGTTAACAAGTGGTTACTAGTCCTCCCAAGACTTGCAATCCCAAAGTATCCCTTCCCAACCTGGTTCCTTCCAGTTATTTTGTACTACAAAGAAAATTGGCCAGTGGCTGCTACGCACTAAGATTTCAGTGCACCAGTTCCTCTGGAGGTGCTACTATATTTCTTCCCCCACACCAGCCTTCTCCAACCTGGTGCTTTCCAGGTGCTTTTGGATCAAAACTGCTAGCAGCCTTAGCTGGCAATGCCCAACCATATGGAATGATGGGAGTTGTAATCCAATCAGTGCTCCCCCCCCTTAAAAAAGTTTAGGGGTACAGTACTCTCATTTTCCTACTCATATTGAAATACTGCCCCTCAATGAGGCCAAACTTAGATTCACAAAATGTTTAGGAGTATGTGTACCCCTGCATCACCCCCCCAAAAAACACTGAGTCCAACCATATCTGGAGGGCATCAAACTGGGAATTGCTGCCCTGCACTCTGTCACTTTCTCTGCCAACCTGCCTTGTTTAGCTCATTTGAAACAGCAAACCTCACCCCATCGCACCCCATGCTTGAATGCATAGGAACATTGCACTGCTGGCACAAATGTTCTTTCCTATTGTCTTCTGTATACGGTATGTACTGGCCCACCTCCAAAGGACCTGGGAGCTCTTTTCGGGGATTTGTGTCTTTCTCGGTCAACACACAATGGAAATTCTATACTCAATCTAATGTTAACAGTTCAAATGTTATGATCTAAAGGGAAACTTAATTGTCCCCATAATTTCAGCATCTTACCTCCCTCTTTTGTTCTTGCTACATCTAATTACTTTTTTCTCCCTGTAGTCTGAAAACTGTGCCAGCTCAATTACGTATAGATAAATGGATGTGCCCTATTCTGAGTCTCTGGTGTTGATGTAGAAAAATAATTAACAAATTGTGCCACCCACAAGAGACTAAGAAAGGGATTTCTTAATTGTTTCTCCTATTGGATCAAATAACCAACTGAAAGCTGAGGCTGCCTGCTGTAACTCTGCATGGCTTACTGTGCTGGCCATGCCCCCTTCCAATTGGCCTCTGCTGGCAATGGGTAATTCTATTGCATCTTTGAACTGGGTACAATATTATTAGTCAATCATTCTGAATGCACAGATGTGACTGAATAATTTGCTCACAGAGGCAGATGCCTGTTGGGTCTCTGCATGAGTCACTGCTTTAAGCTTCATTCCTTTTTTTAATCACAACAGCCATGTTGACTTAAGAGGAAGTAAAGAAAGTAGCCTCCTCTGATGGTAATTCTCATACACTCTAGAAAACAGATGTCCATTAACATGTTAACAGGTTTAGAACAGCCTTTCCCAACCTGGTGCTCTCCTGATGTTTTGGACTTTAACTCCCATAGGCCCCAGCCAGCAGCATCAATCCATGGCGTCTCTAGATAGGGCTGGGAATGCTCCCATGTCTCAATCCCTGGAGAGTTGCTGCCTGTCATTGTAGACAATACTGAACTAGATGGACCAGTGGTTTGACTCAGTATAAGGCAGATTCTCATGTTCCCATGATTACAATAGTCCAGAACATCAAGAGGGCACCAGGCTGATGAAGGACAGGTACAAACAACTCTCAGCTAAATGTGTCAATGGTCTGGGTGACTCTAAGGCATGTTCTTATGTTGACCTGGCTCTAGGGCAGCCATGTGTCTACAAAGGACAATCCTCCTCTGTTTGAAGTGTTGTTAAAGGACCAGGGGTAGATCTACTGTGAAACTAATGAAGGTTCCGTAATCCCAGACTAGCCCCAAAAGCGACTTTAGTCGACATTGCTTAATATATATGTTTTATTTAGTAGTTGATTAATTTTTTGCATATATCTCAACAATCCCAAAGTCAGTGGCACAGATGTTGTAAAGGTTTTAAGCAATTTTAAGCAAAATCTGAGATGTAGTACTTATTAAAAAATAATAATGTGGTGATATCTCGTGGGAACAACCCCACTGAAGAAGATAACAGTGGTTACCCAAACCTCATTGCTGGTTTTGAAGGGGGCCCCATAACAGTTTAAGCTACAAGGCCCCCCAAGGTCCACTCCTGTAGAGGACAGTCCTGTACAGTGGTACCTTGGGTTACATACACTTCAGGTTACAGACTCCGCTAACCCAGAAATAGTACCTTGGGTTAAGAACTTTGCTTCAGGATGAGAACAGAAATTGCGTGGTGGCGGTGCGGCGGCAGCAGGAGGCCCCATTAGCTAAAGTGGTACCTCAGGTTAAGAACAGTTTCAGGTTAAGAACGGACCTCTGGAACGAATTACCGTAAGTTATTAACCCAAGGTACCATTGTATTCAAATGTGTCCTCTGTTTAAAAATGGTCTGATCCATGCCTGGTTTAAAGCTTGGAGTTGGCCAATGAGCAGTGATTACCTAGGCAGCAGATCATGCAGGCCTGATCCTGAATGGCCTGATCCTGTTTCAGGGCACCCAGAAAATGGGGGCGGGGGGGGCATGTGCAATGCTGGGCTCATTGAAGGAGGCATCTGAACACAAGGTACTATTTGCTGGCATAAGGATGGGGCCTTGTTTGTTTTCTGGACAATTTAGTTCTTCTGAACAGCCCACTCTGTTTAATGCATTTTGCTTCTTTTTAATTGCCAAGAGAGCACTCATCTTTAAAATAATGTCTAAAAAAAAATATAGCATGTATGTTGGGCACAGCAACCTGCCCTTTTTCCACTCTGTTCACAAAACATGATAATGAGCTTTTATTGTCACCGTGACCTGAAATCTGGTGGACTGTCAGTGGAAAAAGCTTCAGAAATGAGATTGTACATGAAAAACAACAACTGGGAGAGGTATTTTAAATCCATATACTGAGTCATTTGCGACTATCTTAGTAAAGGAGGTTTTATCTAGCCCCCCACTAAAACTAATGACAGCAAATGTAGACTACATGGTGGTTTTGCATAAGTGAAATCATTTCTTGTTACAGCGTTGTAAAGGTTGTGGGGCTTTTATGGGTACATTGGGATGGTTAAAAAAAAAAAAAAGCAAAGGTAAGCAGCTTTTCCACATAACTGCATTCAAGTGTAAAAGAGCAGGAAGCGGATGGCTGTATAGCTTAATTGCTGATGAGTCACAGGGCTCTTGGATAAACTCTAATGATTTCCTTCAAATTATTAACTCCTGCTGCTGTCCTGTGCCTGAATAAGCCCCAGGGTTGCATTGCCACCGGCAAATATAATTCAGTGTATATCCTGCCTCACTACAAAGGCTTGGAATGGATATTGATATGTTCAGTACAAAATTCCCAACTGCGTTGATTTTCTTTAAGTCCCATTTCTCTGATGATGAAACGTTGTTGAATAACAAGGATGTGCCTTGCTTCCAGGAGACAATGAGATTCCGGTATAATCAAGGAACCCCATGATGGGAGGTAGACTTTTCTGTAGAAGTCCTCAAACTTCTACGTACTCAAAGCTTAGAATATGCAACAACATAGGATGGAACTTGCTGGTGACCAGACTGTACATAAATACTAGGCAGGTGAGGATCGCCTATGAAATGAATGAATCTTAAGCTTTAGGGCAGGGATGTTCAACAGGTCTATCGCGATCTACTGGTAGATCCCCGGAAGGTTTTGGTAGATTACGGTCGATCGCTGGGTCCCTTTCCTTAGCATTGGTAAAAGAGAATCCAGCCCAGGCTCTTCGCCCTGCCCTCCATTGTTGCACAATCTGGAGAATGGAAGACGGAGTTTACTCAGTGAGGCTGTTTGTTTCCCCAGCGATCTGTTGATGAGTGGTTGTTCCCCTTTCTCCCTTGAGTTTAGGCTTGAATCCTCAAAAATCGGAGCTTTCCTCCTGCCTAAAAAAGGCTCAAGAACTTTGACCTGAACCCCCAAAAAGAGGGTAGATCACGACCAGTTTTTAATTCTGTGAGTAGATCACAGTCTCTTGGGAGTTCGCCACCCCTACTTTAGGGCCTCTAATCCCGGAAGAGCCCCAGAAATTATTTAAGTCCACATTACTTAATTTTTTTTTTGCTGTGAAAAGTGCATCATGCATGCATATAACATTTCCCTGATTTCCCCTAATTTTCATTCCTCCCCCATAGAATAGTTAGAAGGGACCACAAGGATCATCTAGTTCAAGGTCCACATTTTACCCATGTGGGGTTTGAACCTATGATCCTCAGATTAAGAGCCTCACACTCTACCAAATGAGCTCTAACTTGAAAACTGTAAGGCATAGGAATTTTTTATCCACACACCAGTGACTTTGACGTGTGAAATAATCCAGTACAGCAATTTTAAATGAAAATCTGAGATGTAGTAGCTATTAAAAATTTTTTGGGTGATGATCTGTCATGGAACAAAGCCATTGAAGAAGTTAACCATGGTTACCCAGACCTCGTTGCTGGTTGTGTAGGGGCCCCATAACAGTTCAAGCTTCAGGGCCTCAAAAATGTAGATCTGCCATTGATAGTAGGAGTTGGGTCTTGTGTTCCAGGGCTGGCCCTACCATTAGGAGAATGAGACAAGCTCCTCAAGTGATGCTCTCTCTCGGTCCTTTCTAAAGCCACACACTCAAGGGGAGTGAGTTACTGGAAACTCACATTTTGTAGGTACAACAAAATAATCTAGTCTTTTGGGGTTTATTCATGAGTGCTAGCATAAGACTAGAGCAGGCATCCCCAAACTTGGCCCTCCAGATGTTTTGGGACTACAATTCCCACCATCCCTGACCACTGGTCCTGTTAGCTAGGGATGATGGGAATTGTAGTCTCAAAACATCTGGAGGGCCGAGTTTGGGGATGCCTGCTCTAGTCTTATGCTAGCTCTCATGAATAAATCCCATGGAACATGTGGAGTTTATTTACTTCTGAATAGGTTTGTGTTAGTAACCACCAGTGTTTTGGAAAGTTCATTTAAAAAAAGGAGCAAATAGGTCTGTTCAAGTTCATCAAATGCACTCTTTAGTTCATACCATTTTCTGCCATCTCGTACACAGCTGTTAAATGCACATAAGTGCTACTGCCAACCCTATCATGTAAAGAACTAAAGAGTAAAAGGAGAGAAAACATACATTTGGGCATTAAAAAAAAAAAGTAGTTAAAATGAGCATCTGTAATTGCAAATGTTATGGTTAGAACATTGGGCAAGGGCCTGGAAGATTAGGAATCCCCATTCAGCCCTGAGGCTAGTAGGGTGCCTTTGGTAGCTTTTTGAGAAGGCAATACATAGCATATAACACAGTTGTACTTTCTCCTTGTTTGTGTCATAATAGAAAACACATTATTAATAAAATCACTCCATTTTCTAAACTAAAAAACAACAAGTCTTTTTAATAGGAGAGGCTATGCTGCAAACAAAGTACCAGCTAGAATGACGATTCTCTCCACACATATCTGCTAGTTGATTTCGTATGCACACAAGGAGATGTCCCTGGACCGTGGCTTACCTGATAGCACATGGAAATTAACTTGACTAAGGCTATTGGCAGTGTTCAGATTGTTTTACCAATGCTAACTGAAATGGTGTCGGAGCATGGCATTTCTGAGTTCGAAGGATTGTAAGAGGCCTGTTTAGAATAGGTGAACTCTAATAACACCAGAAAATCTTTTTAGCCTTGCCTAACTCCCAGCCTCAGCCTCAAAGGCTCATAAGTCATTCTCCCAGACAGCTTGAGATGTCTGCTAAGTATATGATGGAAATTTAAGTCCTCCTTCTACCTACACAGGGCAATTCCTTCCCTTCCCCCCAAAAACAATCCTTCTGAGGTCTGATGCCATGGAGTGCAGAACTGAGGAGGGGGCAAGATATTCTCTCCCCCACCCAAATAATTAGGAAAGCCGCATCAGCACTAACAACACACCTGCCCTCTGTTGCTGCTGCCAACCACAAAACTCCTGTTTCCCTCCCCACTCCTGCTAGTAAAGGGGCTTTCAATGAATATAGCACCCACACTGCTGTACAGCTTCCCTCGCCCCAAACAAAGGCCTTTGGGGCCAGTAATATATACCCCCATTTCCACCCTGATTGCACATTTGGACAATAAACACAAAGCTAGCCCAAGACATTTTGCTGCCTGAGGCAGACTGGGTCAGTATGGTTGTCTCCCTTCCTCCATCCCTAATCCATATACAGAGACCCACGAGACTGACAGTGTGATTTTGTTTCGACACTGGTGACTAGTTAGCATCCTTGACTGCACCTGAGGGCAGGTGTCTAATGTAGGGGGTGGCGGAATTGCCTGCTCACTGCCCCCTGCGCCTCCTACTCACCCTGCAAGACCTTCCACAATGGGCTGCTGGTGTGCCTGCAGTTCTTCTTTTCTCCCAGCAGGTGACGATGATGATAAAATTATGATTACCAGGGTAGCCACCCTGTTTGCATGCTGCAGCAGAGCATACAAGCCATAGGAGAAATGGCCACCACAAATAAGCCTCTGCCCACGAAGAGCATCCATTTGAAGGCAGACTGAGGAAACTATTTGAGAGTAGGGGGGGAATAGAGGAAAGCGTGCCCTGCGGGAAAGATGAGGGTTGGTGTTGTATGTCCATAGCTGTCAACCTTCCCTTTGGGGGGGGGGGATTCCCTTATTGCAGTACCATTTCCCGCTGCTTCCTGCTTCTATCCCGGATTGTTAGAAATCCCATAGACTGTCCCCAGGACAGGTGAGGCTGCTGATCCCTTATTTTCGAGGCTGCTGATCCCTTATTTTCAAATCTGAAAGTTGACAGCTATGTCCCTCCCTCCGCTGCTTCCCATGAAATTATGACCCAGCCATGGAGTTGCCCTACAACAGCCAACTCACTGTTCCCTCACACCCATCTCCCATCCATAGGCTGGCAGCCGTGCTGCCCCCAGTGTCCCTGGGCCAGGGCGACAGGGAAGCCTCCCCCACAGCACCTCTTTTTCACCTTCCTTCTCCTCACAGTGATCCCCTCATGCTGTGGCCTGGCTTCCCCTCCCACCCCCCCTCTCTCCCTGCTTTCTTCCACCAGCACCCCGGGCTTCCTGCCTTCTGCTAGAGCAGCCAGAGGGAGGAGAAAGAAGGGACGTCTTGGTGTCCTTTGGGTAGGCCTTGACGTTGCCCACAGCACCCTCTGCCCATGGGGAGAAGCAAGGCCATGTCAGGATTGGGGGAGGGTGTTGTGAGAGGGGAGGAGGAAGATGAGAAGGGTCATTGGTTGAGGAATTGGTTCGTGCCAGGGCTCAGCACCAGGAGTTATTATTTGGGGGCTCTGGAAAAAGGTGCCAGAACTGTGCTCCAGTGTGCTCTGAATGTGCTTCATGACTGGCTGGCTCTGTTCACACTGGTATTTTGTTGCTGCTCCTTCAAAGGCTGGTAGGCTGGTCACAGAAAGAATGCTACTGCCTACTGCTTTAACCAGCTGATTGCATACGTGAGCTAACAGCAATGCAAGCTGGGAGAAGAGCCAGCACAGCTTGCAGATTTTGCATGCATCCGATTGGCAGATTGAAGCGCATGCATCTGATTGGGTGGGGAGGCTCCTCATAGTCCTGCCCTATAACTGCTGTATCTTTGTATACTGCTTAGAGACTACTGTAGATAAGTGGCAAATAAATGGTATAAATAAAATGAAATAGTGCCATGCAGTCGTCATTTCTGAGGGACTCCTGATTGACTAGAGTTCATTACCAGGGAAATATAGTCAAATCAAAGGTTCAGTGGCATCTTCTGTCCTCCATCAGTCACTCCTATAGGAATTTGTCTCCAAACATTTTTTCACCCCTGAAGACAGGGCTGGGACCTATATAGCATTGGAATTGGCTGTGCTATCCAGAGATGATTGATCAGCACAGGAGATGGACAGAGGTAGGGCCAGAGCAGTAGAGCATGCAGAGATGTGGTGGGCAGCCTCCTCTGTGGCCAGATATTTTTGTGGAGGCCTCACAGGAGTCTTTTATATTGTGAAATCATTTTTCGTGGCACACTTCTGAGGTGTAAGACTGGGCGATATCTGGTTTTCAGCATCACAATGTATCACCAGCTAAACACTGCAATATATCACAACATGTCTGAAAAGGATGGAGTTGGTTTCCAACTTTGTGATATATCAGCAGCTAAACATTGCGATATACTGACATATCACAATGTCTGAAATAAGGATGGAGCTATGTAGAAGCCTTGGCTGGCTTCATGGTTTCCCCCACATTGTGTTTTTTGCATAGTGCGCGTGCGCATGCACACACACACACACACACACACACACACACACAGACAGACATCACGATTCACAATGTATTGCCAGGTCAAAAATTATGAAGCCAATACTGTGATATGGACTTGAAACCAGTTTTGGATGATATATTGCTATATCGCCCAGCCCTACTGAGGAGATGCGATGACTGAGAGACTTGCAAAGATGAGAGATATAAAACATGAGCTTTATTGGGCATGTGCCAAAATAGCGCCAAGACCATGTGTCCAGTTGAGGGGATGAAGCAACTTTAAACTTTTTTTCTGTTCTTTTCCCAGGAGAATAATCTGTGAGTCTTGTTGACGCAGGCTCCATGCAGTAAGTGTGTTTAGGATAAGATTCTTGGTCTCTACAAACTTAACTGAATTAGGGGCCCAAGCACGAGCAAGCAGCAGTTGGATTTGAGGAAACAGAAGAACAAGATTCAAACACATAATGTCCAGTTTGACCCAGTTATATTGTATCAAAAAAATACCTTCCACTGAAAGCAAACTAGTTTCTTCATAAACAACCTAATGTTAGGAGTGGGCAGTGCGATTGCCAGGTTTGCTGATGATACTAAATTGTTCAGGGTCGTTAAAGCAAAAAGAGACTGCAAAGAGCTTCAGAATGATCTCTCTAAACTGGTGACTGGGCTGCAAAATGGCAAGTGAAATTCAATATAAACAAGTGTAAAGTGATGCATGTTGAGGCAAAAAACAAACAAACAAACAAAAACAAACCCCTACAAAAAAAACCTTCATTTCACATATATACATCCATGGCATGTTGGTGGTAACAAACCAGGAACAAGCCTTTGGGGTTGTAGTGGGCTGGTGAGATAACATGATTACTGAACAAAGCTGGCTCCCCAAAATTCTTCACCTTTTGAGGTGGCAAAACTAGGGTAAGTGGGATATTTCTCTAAATATTATTAGAAGTGAGGTGGAAAATTCCCCAACAGTTTCAGAGGCACTGGGGGATAAAACATCATCATTAGCAGTGGCACGATTGAGGACCCTTTTTTATAAGTGTTTTGGTTTTGCTGCTGCTAACACAAGTAGCAACAACAGAACTCTGTGTTGGCAATCTGGGGCCCATTTTTGTATCCTACAAATGGCAGAGAATGTTAAGCAAAATGGCCCTCTATCTCTGGGAGAGGGAGAAAGCTGAGCACAGCTCTTCATTTTATTCTAAATTCACCCCAGCTGAAAATTTCAGCCGAGCTCTGCATGTCAAAATAAGAGTGATGAGTCCAGTATGGATTAGCCTCCCTCAATTTTGTGCCCTCTAGATATATACCTATCAGCCAAGGCCACCATGCTGACTGGGACTGATGGGAGTTGTAGCCAAAAACTAGAGGGCACCAGGTTGGAGAAGGCTAAATTAGGCCAGCAAACTGAGTTGTGTATACTTGCAGCCTGATCACCATCACTGTAAAAATCAAACATATAGTTCCATCCATTTAATAAACCTTTTATAGCTACTTCAGGTAGATGTTGGGGTCTCTACAATTCTATGATATGGCAATTGTAGTTGGGACAAGGCAAATGCTCCTTTAAATTGGCATTAAGTGTACGCAAAATGCCCAGAATCCAATACAGAGCTAAGCACACATTGTCTTAACTATTTTATAGTGGCATTATGCACTTAAGCACCATTAACTATGAGTTGGAATAGGCCTATTGGGCACTGCCTAGGTGCTGGTTCATCATATGCATGGGTAGGCAAACTAAGGCCCGGGGGCCGGAACTGGCCCATTCGCCTTCTAAATCCAGCCCGCAGACAGTCCGGGAATCAGAGTGTTTTTACCCGAGTAGAATGTGTCCTTTTATTTAAAATACATCTCTGGGTTATTTGTGGGGCATAGGAATCTGTTCATCCCCCCCCCCCCAAAAATAGTCCGCCCCCCCAAGGTCTGAGGGACAGTGGACTGGCCCCCTGCTGAAAAAGTTTGCTGACCCCTGATTATATGCTTCCTTGTTAGATCACACTGCTAAGCGAGTCATTCAGTCCAGTCTTTAGTACCGTCCTAGATAAAACGAGAACTATTTTTCTCAAATCTGCCAGTGCAGTAGGGGTGAGATGAAGTTTTGGTACTTTTCTGTTCTAAGGTAAGCTCTTAAAAACCTAGTTGTACAGGTTTTCAGTATGGTGAAGGGTGTGTGTTGGCTTGTGCCATTGCAGTCAACAACCACCCCTCCCATCTCTGCATCAGTTTTGCAACTCTGTTTAATATGTGGGCAGGTGTTATTTGATTGAATAAACATGCATGTGGCACTGAAAAATGAGGGAGTAAAGATAGACTGCCTGCCTGAAACATGGGGGAAGAGGAAGGTTGATTGGCTGGTACGGCTACATGTCATGTCAGTTAGGAAGCTAAGCTCACTGCATGGATGAAGAACCTGTCTTTAAGATGCCATTAGTCTCGGTGACAATTTCGACACAAAAGGCGCAGCTCTGAAAGCTTGCCATCCAATATCACCTTGTCATGAAGGGATTCTTTCGTACAAAAAATGCTGGCAAAAGAATGCCATAAATAGATATAAATATCCCATTGTCTTATCTCTCCTCTTAAGGCCCAGGCCAGGCTTGCTACTCTGAGATACATCAGAGTGTCGTGGCCGTTCTCCCCTTGGAAGACAAGGCCTGCTTCAGCCGCCTTTTCAGATCCTGCATGTTGGGGGACTTGGGCCGAACAAGATGGAGCCCTCTGCGCTTCTCGCCATTGCAGCTCCCAATCATCCTGCTCATCTCTTGGCAAAGCTGCTTAAAGGCATCGTGAACCTCCTCAAAGTTCTCCCGCGCAGACAACTCGTAGTTAGTGCAGCCCAGCTCGTTTGCCAGCTGGAGGCCTTCTTTCACAGACACCTGCCTGGCTCGCAGCAGGTCTCCTTTATTGGCCATGATCAGCAGAGGTATGTTGGCATTGGGGTGGATCTTCCGGATATGCTGGTGCAAGGGGCGGATGGTGCGGTAGCTGTTATGGTCCGTGATGGAATAGACAAGCACAAAACCATCTGCCCAGTAGATGGACCGGTTTATTTGTTCCTGGCAGCAGATAGTGTCACTCTCATCCTGTCAACAAAACCAAGAAGAAAAAAGAAGATTCCGGTTGGGAAGGAACAATGGTGCCAGGGAGAATCAAAAGCTCAAACTAAACCAGCCTCCCCAATAACCTTCCATGTACGAGAAGAGAAGTAGTCTGGTAATGAACTGGCAACCAGTGTAGTTTCTTTTTCCCAGTAGTAAATTATTCTTAGGGCCCAGTATAATCACCCATAATTATTTGGAAGAGGAGTCTTCCCCTTTGGGGATTTCTGACCTGCTGGACTCAATGCCTTCTTTCATCTACAGTGGTAACTCAGGTTACATACGCTTCAGGTTACAGACTCCACTAACCCAGAAATATTACCTCGGGTTAAGAACTTTGCTTCAGGATGAGAACAGAAATCGTGTTCCGGCGGTGCGGCAGCAGCAGGAGGCCCCATTAGCTAAAGTGGTGCTTCAGGTTAAGAACAGTTTCAGGTTAAGAATGGACCTCCGGAACAAATTAAGTACTTAACCTGAGGTACCACTGTACTGACTCCCCCCGGCCCCCCAGTATATTGTCCCCTGTCCACCCTACAGAGAGGGATGTGAGCTGTGGCAATCTGTTATATTTGACTGGCAAATGATCCTCATTAGGAGATCATTTTTCAAACAAACACACACCTGTGAATATATATATATATATTAGAAAGATTTGCAGAAAAGAGCAAAATGATGTCCACAGGCAACTGGAAATTTCCCTTTTGTTATATCTGATAGCAGCCCAGAATGAAATTGGTGCAATAATCGAAATGGAATGTGGCTTAATGAAAGATAAAGGACAGCGGGGGTTTTCTATTTTTTGCTTTAAAGGAAATGTCTTCTTAATCATTTATTTTAACCAGAGACACAAATAGTTACTGACCATGCACTTTTCAGACAGCATTTCATCAGCCAACAACCTACATTATCTCTTTCCTTTTGGCTTTCTCTTTCAAAGAATAATGAATTAGGCAAAACCGATGCCCTGTCTGAAGTATTCTCTGGAACTTCTCGAAATTATGAAAGCACAACTACCACTGCTCTGCTTATGATACCCTCATCCATGCCAATAAAAGCTCTGTTAATCTGGGTACAAAGAAGAACAAAATTACTTAGCATTTGGGCTGGAGACAAACTCCAACTTTTCCAAATATATTTTTTTAAAATTGTGTGATGGAACTGTTCTTAAGAATCCATCTCCCCTGCCATGTCTGCACTCAAAATGGCCCAGTTATCTGGTTGCATGTAATATTACATAACCAATATCCTACTTTAAAAGATTTGGCCCCTTTAAAAGCTCATTTTTAAGAGAGTTGAAAGTAGTATGATTGGGAGGCGCTGTTTCTAGCTGATAAAGATGAAAAGTGCTGAGGCTTAAATTTGCCCAGAAGTCCATAATCCTTGGTTCTCAATTTTCATTACCAAGAAAAATGCACTCTGTGGATCCTCAGAGGCACTTTCCCATCATACTAATCCCAGTGATTTTGTAGTTATTATCCCCGCTACTGAAAACTGGCCCTGCTTCTGAAACATCTGTGATAAACCCTGGATCAAATTAAGTCCTAGATCAAATCAAGACTTTCTAGCCTTACCCAATATGGCACCCTCTAGATGTTTCTGACTCCAACTCCCATCAGTCCCGACCACCATGGCTGATGACTAAGATGACGGGAGTTTTGTTCAACCATTTCTGAAGGGTACTAGGGTGGGGAGGTTGGTGCATACACTCACCCCACACAGACACACCTCTTATCAAATAGGTTGCGAAGGCTTTTGAAATGTGAACAAAAATCATTGTGCATTGAGTGTCTACAAGAGCAGTAGCAATGCTTCTTTCTTTCCACCTTCAGAAGTACTATAACCAATCCACGTCTGATCTTTCTACAGCCAGCTGGTGACAGAAGGTTGTCTCCTGTTCCTCAGTTACCAGCCACAATTCTGCTGCCTCTCTATATCAGGGATGGGGGACCCTGTGCCTCTCCAGATGTTGTTGGACTACAATTCCCATCATTCCTGAGCATCGGTCATGCTAGAGCTGATGGAAGTTGCAGTCCAACAACATGTGGAGGACAATAGTTTTCCCATCTTTGCTCTAGGCCAGGGGTGCAGAAACTTTGGTCCCCCAAATGTTGCTGAACTAGTGAACTACAACTCTATTCAGCCTCAACAAGCATAGTCAGTGGTTGGGGATTATGGGAGCTGTAATTAAGCAACATATGGAGGGCCAACAGTTTCCCACACCTGCTCTAGGCAATGTGGATTACTCTAGTTTGTCCAATTATACACTATAACTCCTAGACTTAGTTGGCTTTCTAGGATATTTTGTTTATTTCCTTAAAGCACCATTGTACCTCCCCTCCTTGTCCTTTTGCCCTTCATAACTCCTTAAAATTGCCTGTGGGGGATATTGTGTGTGTTGTGACTTAAAGGGATACTTCATCCCCCCATGCCTAGGCCATTTGGCTTCACATCACGTGTGTGTATCAGAGAGACTCAAAAGTGAAAAGCATGCTACGTTGGGCTCATTGCGAGACAGAGGAAAGTTGGATGCTCTCTTCACCTTCCCTCTGAGGTATTTGTCTTGCACCCTCCAATGTCACTTCTTCCCAAATTAAACATAAGGGAAGGGTGGTGGCCTTGAGCTCCCACCCTTGGCATAGCTGCTGTACTCTGACTGGTAGTCATGGCAGAATAACGGAAATTTAAAACAGGGGCACCAAGCCAACCAATGTTGCTGAACTCCAGCACTCTGACCATTAGCTGTGATGGCTGGGGTTGATGGGAGGAGGAGTTCAACAACATCTGGAGAGCATCACATTGGCTACTTCTGCATTAAGACTTCTTTTTAAACATCTCAACATTAAAAAGCCATTTTACCTCCAGTGAAACGAAGGGTGTATCCTGAACTTGCAAAGTGAGCTGCTCTCCATCGATGGTGAATTTCCTGGAATACAGTGCACCTGGCAAAAAAGAGAGATGAGAACTGGATGGATACATGGAATATTTCCCATCAGAGCCTGCACAACCCAACTGGTAACTAAGCAAAAACCTGGGGCAGCCATGCTCCAAGAGTGTCTCCTTGTGCTATGCAAATGCTTATTGGCAGAGAGAGCTGGTGCCTGCATTTTTGGACATGGTACACAGGGGGAATTTAGAAGTTCATCTGCCAGGCTAAATTCTTTGTGCACTAAAAGATGTGAGAGTGAGCCCCAAGCTGTTCAGAGCACATGCATGGGTATAAATAGGGAAGAAGGACTGCAAAGACAGGTCTGGTAAGGGAAGGGGTTGGGACAGTCAACCACTGCATCAGGGGACATAAAAGCCCATGCTTGATCATTGGGTTGCGAGGTGGCAGTGTGAAACCTGTCACCGCACGCAGAATTCAGCTTTTGCCGTATATTGGGAAGTGTAAGGGGAAAAAATTACTTCCCCATATTTAATCCCCCCCCCCCAATTCTGAGTGTGGTGATGGATGCAAAATGCAGATTTGCTAAAGGATAGGCTGCAAGGCAGCCTTGTCTTCACTATCACTACAACAAGCTGACATGGTTGTATGTATATGTCCTGGAATACACCCACCCCCACCCACCTACCCACCCCCACACATGGGGTAGCTAACCTGGAGCCCTCCAGGTGTGGTTGGACTCCCATTATCCCTGACCACTGGCCATTGTGACTGAGACTGATGGGAGTTGGGCCCAGCCAACAGCTGGAGGGCTGCAGGTTTCCCACCCCAATACATATTTGTAGTGCCCCAATGTCATTGCTTTCAGCAGCAGCCTGAGCAGGTGTAACATTTCCTACTATGGAGACAGACTGCTGTTAAAGGCACAGAAGTACCACCAGTTAAAAATCTGGAACGGTTATGCTTTAGGAAGTACATTTTCAGATTCACTTGAGATGAAAACTTCAGTCACAAAATGTCTATCTCCAGCTCCAAGTGTGCATCCACTCTGATCTGATATTTTTTCTGGAGTACTTGGTAAAAGGTTGCATCTCATGTTTCCACCATGTAGTCATTGAGCACTAACCAAAGCACTGGGGAAGCTTAGCCCAGTGAGACTAACTTCTATGGACCTTTGCCAACCTGGTGCCCTCTGGAGGTCTGGTACAGTTGTGCAGAGAGTTGCAATCCAAAATGTCTGGAGGGGCACCAGGTTGGATAAGGCTGTAGGATTTGGTTCATAGAAGGAGGTGTTTCTTTTCTGTGGAAGACGTTTGTTTCGAGCTCATCAAGGCATTTTACAGTGAGATAAATTCCCCATGGCCAAGTTTCCAACATCTGGATTTGATATTAAAAGAATATTGTTTGTACAAATAAATCTAAGAATGTGTGTACAGTACTTCTACTAATCTAGGTAAAAGACCCAGTATAGTGTAGTGCAGGAGTGGTCAGGTTGGTGAGAAGGGGTCCTGGCATGCACCCAGCCTCCCAGCAGCATAGCTGTTACCTCCTCCCAAGAGAGGAAGGAGCAATGAGGTGGGTAGGTCAGCACAGCATGGGCGCATCAAGTGGGAGCACCAAACTGATTCCACTGATGCAGCCAAATAGTGGCAATGTACCTGCTGCCCCACACCTCTCCTCATAACTGGCAGTGACCCCACTGCCAGGCCAGGTGTGTGGTGGCTCTGCTTCTAACTGATTGGTCCTGGATGCCTGTTTCCAGAGAACTGGGTTCAAATCCTTCCTCACCCATAAACAGCATTGCAAGGATCTCTAACCTTACCTCATGCAGCTAGTTGTAAGAGAGGTATGGAGAACCTGGGGCCCTCCAGATGTTGCTGCACTGCAGCTTCCACCATCCCTGGTCATCAGCAAGCTAGCTAGGGCTGATAGGAGTCCATCAACATCTGGAGAACCACAGATATCCCCTATACCTGTTGTAAATGGGAAGAACCATGTGCAGGATCTTGAGCAACTTGGCTGAAGGGCTGGGGGATAAATTAATGTAGTAGTAGTAGTAGTAGTAGTAGTAGTAGTAGTAGTAATAATAATAATAATAATAATAATAATAATAATAATAATAATAATAATAGAATGAAAAAAATAGTGTTGACTCTGATATTGGTGGTGGTACATAGCCGTCATGATCGCTCATCTTTTCAATGGGAGGAAGCATTCAGTCACACAGATTTGTACTTGCAGATTGAAATGGTACACTCCAGGCACTGTTTTACTGCATCACCAGACCAGAGCCTCCCCCTGAACTGGTTTTAAGTAAGAAAGCAGGCAGATGGGTTTGGAGAAATCAAGTCCTGGAGGTGGTGATACAGTGTCCCTTTGCTCTAATGTGGCAGCTCTTCTGGGAGCCCCGTGGCTGCGGCACTTGCCCCACCATGTTGAGTGCTGGCACCAGACCTGACTGGAAGAGTGAATACACAGGCAGGAGAAATGTACCTGGCTTGGAGCTGACACCATTTTATAAGTAGCTTATGAAACAAAGTCCAGACAGTATATTATTCCACTTCCATAGCACATCAAAAGGAGATGTCTGGGTACTTCCAGACACTAATCATATTTGGCCCTGCCCTCCAGCAATGGGAGAAGAAGTATTTCTCCATGGCCTCAGTTATATATGACCACCTGTTTCCGATCTATAACATATTTGCTTCTGCTTGAAGGATTGCTGAAGGGATGGTTGCTTAATGGAAAAAGCATGCAGCTCCTAGCAATGCTTCTCTAGCAGCCAAATCTTGGAAACATAGAAATTTGAAGCACAAATCCTGTGCATGGTTACACAGAAACAGAAAGAAGCACCAACAAATCAAGTACATGAGCAAAAGATCAGTCTGTTGACAGCCTTAAGAGCAAAGGTGAGGAATGAAAAGCCCAGCAGTGCATTTTAATCAGATGAAAGGGACAGAGCTAGAGGGGCGAAGTTTCCAGTTTCTCATTAATCAGTCAGGAGGGAGAATTGACATTTGATCACTCCAAGAGTCTTGTGGGACCTAAACAACAAAAGGATGTAAACCTACGTAGGTTGATTTTGAGCCCACCGACTGCATTTTGGGTAGGGGGAATATGTGTGTCCAGGAAAGATGTCATAGGACCGCAGCCAAAGTGTCTTGTGGCACCTTAAAGGTAAGCAGCTTTCATGGACTAGGGACCACCTCATCAGATCCATAAAGAGTTAATCCTCTGTTGGGAGATGCCTGCCAGTCTCTTGGATACCACAAGTTTCCTTTTGCTGCAACAGACTTCAGCTGTGGAATTTGCCATGTCCAGTAAAGTTACTTAAAACTTTTGATTTTGTCATGAGCCCTCCTTCCTTCAGCCCGAAGCAGCCAATTATTTTTACTGGATTCTGTGCAGTTTTTACTGGCTCCTGTTTAGTCTTTGTTTCCTTGCTGGGTCATCACTGGCCTTTGTCCCCTGCCAATAGCCCATCCAACTAGCTCTGCTGAGCTGCCTTGGCTCATGGGCATAACTAAACCCAGAGGGTTTCTGTGATCGGCAAAGTTTTATCAAACCTTGATTAATTCTCACTTTTACTAAATCATAACACATTTAAGGGGATCTAGTGTTGCCCCCCATATCAAATGCTTTTTTAAAAAAAGCTGGGGGGGGGGGGGGACAGTTGCCAGTGTCACCTTGCTGTTATTCATTGTACAAGGACAGGCTAAGCTGCCATTTTGCTGGTCAGCTGACAAACCCACTTACATCTATTTCAGTCTTGCCCTTTTTGAACAGCGCTAAAAACAGAAAGAAAGTCTATATTTCAGGTTGGTGCTTTTTTAAACACAGCGTTCATTTCCACTGCTTGTTGGAAATGGAGAGCTGGATAATGCTTGGCCCTCTGTCCATCGATGGAAGCAACGATCTTTTGATCCTTTTTCTGTATAGGAAGTGTGTCAGCCAGACTCATTCCTCTGATCCTATTCTATTAAAGTGAATAGAGTATTAGCTTAAGAAAAGGAGCGGGGCTGTAAATAATTGGGCTTTGATTTGTAGTTTTCATAGCCAGGGGCAGTTCACTGTAAATATGCACATTTTAGACAGCGTTTTAGCATTTTCTTTTGCCAGTGATCCACAGCACTAAAAGAAAAGAAGGCTAGCTTTGGAACAGTCTTCCCCAACCTGGCGCAAAAATCCCATCATCGTTGACTATTTGCCATGCTGGCTGAGATTGATGGAAGCTGTAGTTTGCAGGATCTCAAGGGTATCAGGCTGGGGGAGGCTGGTTTAGAAACATAAGAACATGAACCCAGCAATTAGCCTATTCAACCCATCAAGTGAGGGACTGAAGGAGCCAGGTATTCAAACTCGGAGCAGCCCCAAATCCTTTGGCTGGGTGACCTATGCAAACAACAACAACAACTAAGCCACATGGCAAATTAAAATCTTTATTTTCCAACCATAAGAGGAATAGCAATCCATTCACCTGACTCGACCTGTATATTTTGACCACATGACCCTTCGTTCTGTCCCCAGGACAGTTAGACACAAATACATTAGTTTTAATGATGTAGCGTTAGAAGGTTAGACGTACCGGTATTGGCCTCATAGTCTCCAATAAATCTCTTGGTGAGGAAGCGTACAATTAGGGCTGCAAAACAAGGGAAAAAATGCCGCTTTTTAGTCAGAGTTAGAAAATGTCAGAAACTCCAGCCGCAGGCTCAGAGTGGTAATTAAACACCTGCTTTCATTCCATGTGCTACACACATTTCATTGGCAATAGTGCTAGATGGGAACATGTTTAGCAATGAAAGACCATTGCTCCAGACATGTGCAATGCAATCAAGAACCACTCCTCAGTATGCACCAAAGTTTTGTGACCATAACAGGCATCACATTTGTATTTATTTATTTATTTATTTATTTATTAAGATTACTGCAATGTGTTATACTAGGGCTGCCTCTGAAGCTAGAGCAGAATTCAGCAGCCAGATTGCTCACCTGGGCAAGATGGTTTGAAAATAGTACACTGATCCTAATCCAATTCCACCGGCTACCAATTAATTTCTGGGCCCAATTCAAAGTACTGGTTTTGACCTATAAAGCCTTAAATTGCTCAGTACCTCAAGGACTGCCTGCAAACATCATCATCATCATCATCATCATCAGTGCTTTCCCCCCCCGGGGGTACGCAAGGGTACGCATACCCCTAAACATTTTGTGAATCTTTGTACTTTTGTCCATTTACTGTATTTATTTTTCCCAATTTGAACTATAAAATGGTGGTTTTCTTGAGTCAAATTGAGAGTACCCCTAAACATTATTTTAAAGAAAAAGGCAATAATAATAATAATAATAATAATAATAATAATAATAATAATAATAATATATTTATACCCCGCCCATCTGGCTGGGTTTCCCCAGCCACTCTGGGCGGCTCACACAGGAATATTAAACAGAACAAAACTTCAAACATTAACAGCTTCCCTAAACAGGGCTGCCTTCAGATGTTGTCTAAAAGTCAGAAAGTGGTTTATTTCCTTGACATCTGGTGGGACGGCGTTCCACAGGGGGCGCGCCACCACCAAGAAGGCCCTTTGAGTCTCTTCTTCATGTGCCACCTTCACAAGAGGTCTGGATAATGGCAACATGAGAATGGGCCTTTTCTGCAGTGGCTCCCCATTTGTAGAAGGCTCTCCCCAGGGAGCTTCAGCTGTGGTTTCAATACACACTTCTAGGTGCCAGGCAAAAAAGCATTCCTCTTCATCCAGGCTTTTGGCTGACTGACATCCGATGCTATGGTGGTGGTGGGATTATTGGGTTGTTTTTTTGTTTTTCTTACTTAATATTGTGTTTTTTATATTGTGATTTTATGTTGTGAACTGCTCTGAGATCTACCAGTATAGGGCGGTATACAAATTTAATAAATAATACTACTAATAAATAAGTTAATATTCTCATTCTCAAAGTGTCTGCCCCAAAACAAAACTGCATTGGGTCTCCTCTCCCAGGGCCATTTCATGCAATACACAGCAGCAAACCTTGGTTTCCCAACAGGTTTGCAATCAAATGGGAATACTACTCAGACACACCTATGTGTGTTTTTGAGTAACATTTGCATTTGCGAATGTCTTGGTCATGTTCAGGGAAGAGATGTAGTTCTGCTTTCCATGCAAAAGGCTCAAACTCTAGCAGGTAGGAAAGACACCTGCCTGAAACCTTAGAGGCAATTTAGACAGTACTGAGCTAAATAAGCCAATATTCTGACCTAGTATAAGAAAAGCTTCCTTTGTTGGGAAGGCCACAGTTTAATGGTAGAGCACATGTTTTGCATGCAAAAGGTCCCAGAAAGAGCATGCAGGCAACTCTCTGTTTGTGTAGAGGGTGACTTCCAGGTCATTAAGCACATCAGCAGTTGCATATAAGCCTGCCCTGCCCTGCCCTGCCCTGCCCCTGAAGCCCAAAGCAACCCATGTGTTGGCAGCCATGCATCAATCGAACGTACACAAAATGGTCACTGCCTATATTCAGGAACGGCTGTGAGAGGCCCCAGTGACTTTCTGAAACCTTGGAGAATCACTGCCAGCCAGTGTAGGTGATATTGAGCTTGATGGTCTCACTCAGGATAACAATTATGCTTTCAAGGGTAACCCCTAAAAATGCTTAATGTGTGAAGTGGCCTTCAAAAATATTTGACATGACTCTCTAAAAATCACAGTATTTGTCTCTGGTTTTCTTATCACTCGCTGCAAACACATTTTCTAAGATGCTGCCAATATCATGAGAGCTAGAAACTTGAAAAGTAATACCCCACACTCTTCAGGGTTCCATATATTGTCACAGAAAAATGACTCTTAGGCCATCAACTCCTGCCCCCATTAGTACAATTTCCATGTAGCACATGTAATAAATTATTTGTGGCTAACAATTTGGCTTGGCCTGGTGACTGCATTACAGGTATGCAGCAGATTAAGCCATTCACGACTGAGGGGAATTGTTCATGAAGTATTAGTCCCTCTTTCTGATTCCCCCCTCTCCCCCGTGAAGTTCTTCTGGAGAGATGGCCTAAGTCCCTAAGTGTATTTACAGAGTGTAGCATGGAAATGGATATATTAACCCAGACGAAAAGTCGCATAATTAATCTACAAAGGAAACAGCAATCACAGCGTGAACTTTCAGATTTAAGCTTAACTGTATTCAAAACAGAGCACATTCTTACAAAACTAACCCATATGCATTGTAATGCAAACCCACTCATAAGTTCAACGGGAGTTACGCTCATAGACATGTAAACAGGCTGGCAGCCAAGGACATCATTCTGCTAGCTGCTTTTAAGGCTATATGTCTGCTATAAAACTCCCATCTATTTGTTTTCACATTCACATTTATCGTCTTTTTCATGGCTTTCTCACGTTCCTGCATTTGGGAGTCTGGGACACTAAGTTTTCCACCACTGTCTCCCTTAGGTTAAGTGGAATTCCCATAGCGCCTTTCAACCTAACTTATTATTATGAGGAAATGAACCATGTGACATGCACACACACTTCACATCTATTGCTTACCACAGGACGGAAAAGCAACAGCAGATACCCACCGTTTTTATGCAACCTTTTTTGATGCAATGAGCTAGCTAAAGGTGGAAGTACTCAATGCTGCCACCCAAACACAGCGCTCCCTGTCTTTTGTTTTGTACACCAACTCCATATCAGCCAGAATTGGAAAACAAACCTCAAGAAGGAACCAGGCTGGTGAAGGCGGAATTTTGCAAACAACAGGCATGCTCCGTAGGGTGAATGGGAGTTGCAGCCCAAAACTTCTGAAGGGCACCAAGTTGGCAATGTCATGGTCAATATAGGTTTGGGAGCTCACCTTTGCTAGGGTAAAGTGTAATTCCACCTTCAGTGGTTTTCAGGCAGAAGATGAGGCCCAATGACTTGTGCAGCAACAACCTAGGGTGTCTCCCTGAATTGTCTGCAATGAGTAAGGGTCCTGTGGCAGACCTGAAGAGCATCCCTCCACCACATGGGAGAATCCGTGGATATTAAATATTATTGTAATATGACTGCTATACCATAAGGACATAAGAGCCCTGCAGAATTGCTCCAGCCATAATAATTTTTGTTTGCTCTTTTCACACCTCCCCTACTGTCTTCCCTGGCAACCCACTCTCTGAAAAGTGTTTCATGCATCTCCTGTTGGATTTGAGAGCAGATTCCCAATAGCTCCTTGTCTTCCACCAACAGAACGTCATTCCCCAATGCCCGGCTCATGACCGTCTTTCCTGTTTTGTGGGGCAGGGTCCAAAGCACAGTTTAATAACTGAGGCACTTGGCACCCAGTTCTGCTTTCAGATAACCAATCAGATAGCATTCCAAATTCATGGGAGCAGTGGGGTGGAGTGGGGGGGCTTTTCCTGCTTTCACTCCTCTGTACAGAAATCCCAGCGTATTGCAGAGCATTTTAGGGCCTATTCGAGGGTGGGTGGCTTATTGGTGGTAGGTAGGGATGGTCAGGTAAGTCCATTTCAGATTTTCTCATTTTTCCCGTTTTTACAGTGCCACACCATGTTCTGGTTTCAAGTCATATTTGTTTGTTTGTTTGTTGCTTTTTAATGTGAATCTCTCCTGATAGACACACTTGTATCTGTCTATTACACATTTCCCCAATAAATTTCCCTTAATATATTTTTGCATGATTTCCCCCCCAATATATGCATTTTTATGCATGCTTTACCCAGATATATGCATTTTGGATGGAGAACTGCACTGTAAAATTTAGAGAAGAGCGAATTTTGAAGGGTGGCTGTGTTTAAGGTCTCTTGTTCCAGAAAGTGCAAATTAGGTAGGTTCACCTTTAAATGTGAAGTGAATCTAATTTCTGCCCATCCCCAGTGGTGGGTAAGTGCCTTTACTTGTGGAGCAAAAGATCGCTAGTTCTCACTCTGAGCAAGGGGGCCATATATTCAACTAGGAATGCAGTGCAACAGTAGAGCACATGCTAGAGGGTCCCAGGTTCAAGTCCTGGCATCTCCTCTTTAAAGCAGGTGATGGAGAAATCCTTCCACCAGGTGACACCCTTGAGAGCTGCTGACAGTACTGGGCTAGATGGGCAACTAGTCTGACCCGGTATAAGACAGCTTCCTCTGCCTCTTCCATACATTCATTTCATGCAAAACACTGGAGGAGCCAGACCAGATGCATCTCACTTGGGGCTGGTATCACAAGACAGCACAGTTGGGCATCTGCACTCTGCAGGAAGGGGGCCCTCTAACACTGCTACAGTGAAGGAATGGTGTTATGAAGGAGAGGGGCCCCTGGAAGATGTCTTGCCCAAGGACCCTCCCAGCCGACCCTAGGCTCACCATGTGAACTGACAGAGTAATCTAGAACACCCCAAACTCCATGCTGCAGGGAAAGCCTGGCAGCAGTAGCCCAGCCCTCTTTCAATAAAGTTTCTCTACCATGGTGGATCCTCTCATTGATGAAACCTTGATAAGCTTCCGGTGAAACCCCATGCAACATAATACAAAATTTGCTAGTGTAGGCCAGTGCCAACGAACCTTGACCTTCCCCCCCTCAATTCATCTGCCTGAAAATCTCCAGGCATTATATTTCATAGCGGCATGGGGGTGGGGGTGGGAATCTGATCTGGTTAACCTTTACATTCTGCAAGATAAACATCGGATCATTATTTCTATCAAATATTAACATAAAATCAGATTGCAGATGTGGAGAGAGGAGAGGGAGGGAGGGAGGTAGGGGGGGGCGAGAAAGAAAAGACCAGGCTGCCTCCACAGCAACTTCTGAAGACTTACCCGTTTTGCCAACGCCGCTGCCACCCAACACAACGAGCTTGATGACTTTGTTGGCTGCGCAGTCCTGGACAGGATGTTCAGGGATGGGAAGTAATAGGAAATTTGTGGAGTAATGTGACATAGTATTCCTAGGTAGGAAGGGCATGCCAGTGGAGGAGACCTGACGAGCTCTGCTGATGGGGTAGGAAGAGATCCGAGCAAAAAGCACAATTCCCCCTTGCCTCTCTCTTCTCTTGTGCCACCCTGACAATGGAATCTCTCGGCAGTTTCATTGAAGCAGCATTTTGGAGGAGGAAAAATAGAGCAGCCGCCAGTCCCCTCTCCCCGCAAAAGATTGTGCTCCGACAAGCAGAGGGGAACGTTTTGATCATCCCCAGTGAAAACTGACTCCTGCATTCCTCAGCCAATCAGAAGTCAAAACATGACATTCCATTACTTGGGACATAAAGTCCGGGCCTCACAGTAAACTGCACTCATTTTCTGCCATTTTCACTCATTCTTTTTCTTTGCTGACCATTTTACTGGTTGAAACTTGGAACTAAGCAGGAGGAGATTATATCAGGAATAACATTTTGGGTGGGGTGGGGATAGGGAGAAGAAAATAAAATCCGCTTTGATGTCTTGCCACTGGGTTCTGAGGGGCTTCGTTTTGTGCTGCAGAAACTTCTGTTAAATAAGCAAAACCACAAACACTGAGGGATGGAGCTCTGGAACAATGCTTCCATGTTGGATGGAGGCACCCACTGAGGCTATAAATTTTAATGGGTTCATCAGCACGATTAGTAATCGGAAATAGATATTGGCCATGAGCGGACTCTGAGGTAGGTCTGGTCCCCTTAAGGGACTGTAGGTAGCAAAGGATGGGTGAATTTGTCATTTTAAATGTCTTATTTTTCCCAATCTTGAGTTCAGTTTTGCACATTTACATATCATTTTGCAATTTAAAAAATAAATACAAAACCCCCTCATGAAAATTCACCCGCTTTTTAGTACAATTTTCTCCAAAAAGATATACAATTTCATATGCAGTTTTGTCGCAGCGCGATTGCTGACAGGAGTGAGACCTTGTCAGTATGTAACAGCTGTGTTCAGAGACCTGTGATGCTTGCCAATCTGCCACCAGGCCAAGTTCAAGGTGTTACTATTAGTAGAGAAAAAGTGTAACAACTTGGGACCAGTTTACTATGAGATCGCCTTACCCCATATGTGCCCACTTGACTGCTTCAATCTGCAGAACTGGCACTACTACAGGTGCCACATAATACCTGCACAGCATTTTAAAAACTCAATTTTTTACTGTGGCAGCAACGGCACTTTGTGACTCCCTGCCTATGGATAGCAGGCAGGCACTGTTATTATATTCTTTTCCATGCCTGCTGAAGTCATTCTTATTTAGACAAGCCTGTCCAGATGGTTAGAAGGTTTGTATAATTTATTTTAGTCTGTTCTATTGTGGTATTAGCTTTCTGTATGTTTTAAGTTATGGTTGTAAACAATTTGTTAGCAATGATTTTATTATTTTCTCTGTTTCGTAAACCGGGCTGGCACTGCAAATAAATCAATAAATCAATAAATAATATACACATTTTTGCAAAGCTATTTTGTCTAACATGCTACATTTTTTGTATGTTATTTTGAACAATGCATGTATTTCTATATATTCTCTGACCTAATACATGTGTTGTTCTACACATTACTGGGCTGGAGCATTGCATTTCAAAATACAGTGTGCGTTATTGAAGGACAGCTGCACATGGGTTTGTATTTTGTTTCAGCAAGTGTGAATTAGACAGGTTCGGTTTAAATGTGAACTGAGATTCTCTCCTGTGCTTAGCTGTATTGAGTGTTAGTCATACCCAGAGTCAAGCCACTGAAATTAATGAACACGACTGACTTAATTTTCTTAGATCTACTCTGAGTTAAGACTCAGTTGGCTACAATTTTGCTTCCCCAGTTACCAACCCAGAGGATAGAGCAGGGGTAGGCAATGAGGTGCCCTCTAGATGTTGTTTGGCTACATCTCCTATCATCCCTGACCATTGGGCATGCTGGCTCGGACTGATAGGAGTTGGAATCAAACAATATTTGGGGGGGAATGCACTACATTGACTATTCCTGGGCAGTAGGAAAGTATAGTGGGAGTTGCACCGGTAGCAAAAAGGTCTGCAAATAGCCTCTTTTGAGAAGAGCTAGTGAGTGCTTGGTTCATGAGCCTTCACACATACACCCCCCCAAGTGCAGAGTGCAGCTTCAGTAACACAGTTGCTGGCCCAGAAGGGATAAAGTATCAGTACTGATCCCATTGCCCTATATAATTTTTGATATCTGTGATATTCAGGGGTTTTGTTTGTTTGTTTATAAACTGGACTTGTTTTTTATGTTTTTTAATTCTCATATCTGTAAACTGCTTTGAGATTACTTTGCTAATGGCAAGTGATACATAAATATTAAAAAAATACAAAGTAAATCAAATCGAATCGAATTGTCTAAGGCTTCAGCCACAGAGTGAAAACCAAAAAAAGAACATTCCCTGATTAAGTGGTAGGATTGTAAACAAGTAACAAGTTTGGAATGTTTGAAAGAACATAGGAAATACCCTGAGGGAAGGGAGTTTTTTAGTCATTAGTATTAGTATTAGATTTCAATTCAATTCAGTTATGAATTGCTTCTCATAAAACACCCTAAAGTGATTTTACAATAAAATCACATATAAAACAATTTCTAGTAGCAACACATTGGGATAAAAATATCCCTTAAAAGTCTTTTTGGAAAATGGAAGGTTCAAAGGTTATTTAACCAAAGGTTATTAAACTTGTGAGACTGGTAGCCTCTGTGCTTGCAGAAAACTCAAAAACACAACCAAGAGTCTTGTGGCACATTAGGAACTAGCACATTTTATGATGGCTGTGGATTAAAACTCGTGTTGCGCTATGATCTGCAGTTTTCTGATATATTATGCACACATGAATGTAGGGTTAGGGGGGATGTAGACAATGGAGTTAAATGGCAATAAAATGGAAATATCACAGTCTCACAATTCAGTTAAAGCTTAGATGAACTTTCCTCAACCCAATACCATTCAAATGCTGTTGGACTGCAACTCCTATCACCTTCGATTGTTGCATGCTGATGGGAGCTGGAGTCCAACAGCATAAACTAGAGGGCATCAGGCTGGAGTAGGCTGGCTCAAATGTACGGTGCCACTTTTATTCAGCAATGCTAAAACGACTGTGATATCATGAATTATTGCCACTGTGGTCATTTTGCGTGCTTCTAATCAAATTTCCACAGAAGTGACCTGCTTCACAGCAGCAGGTCAAGGGACTTATTGCTAGTGGGCCCCCTGCTGAGGAGCAACCATCCACAGATGCCCAACTGTGCTCGCTTGTGATACCAACTCCAATTTCCATTTAATTCCAGTCTTATATCCCCCACCTTCAAATGTATTTGCTCAGTGGGCAGGACATACATGTATGAATGGTGGGGGTGGTGTCTGCCCCCATTTCCCTGACACATATTATTTAAGCAGAGTTATAATGCCCAGATAGGGCTACAATATAGAACTGAAGAGGGTGTTCCAAGTATTAGTTGTTAATGAGTAGAAAAGCAGATTGCCTGTGGCTGGAATACGAAGATGAACTTATCCACATTTACCTTTTGCCTCACTCTTACCACACTTTAATCCTCTGTGCTCAAATGTGGGTTCCTTTCCAGCTTTCCCCGTGGAAATATACACTTTAAACTGAAGAGAAACCAAACAGCAATTTGGGTTTTCTGTGGACTGCTGTTTGCTCCAATTGAGCTTTTAAGAGCAGCTTTTTGTGGGGAAAGCTGTGAGGTAAACAAAACAATACAAAAACAAAAGCACTCAGACATGGAGCTTTTAAATGTGGACCGTGCCTAGAAAGAGCAGAGGAAAGGTAAGCGTGCATAGGCCTGAGAGATTAACATTTCCGCTCCTAGTTCTTGCTGACATGATTAATAGAAATCCCTTTAGCCTCTCTGTTCTCCTGCTTGTGCCTCTGTGCAGCTCTGTTCTGCAAATACAATAGTCTTGTTCCAGTGCAATTTAATTGCAATTGTTAAAAATACACTGAGAGCCTCAAGTGTAAAGCAGTATAAAATGTTATTTTTGGAGTTCTATTGTTGCTTGAGGCTGCCTGGGTGCCAAGCAAAATATAACTAAAAACACATTTTTAAATCCACAGCCAAAAGCAACACAGACTCTAATGATGATGAAATGCTCTGCAAACACAACTAGAAAAACTTCTCCCACAGCTGCCACCCCCTTCCACCAATGCAGATATTTAAAGAAAGGCAGCAATGCTATTAGGAATCCCGACTCACTGCAATCAATGAGACTCTCTGAAGCCCCCTGTTGGATCATGTCCATGTCCCATCTAGTCCAGCAACCTGTTCTCATAGTGGCCAACCAGGTGCTCATGGGAAACACACAAGCAGGACCAGAGCATAACATCACACTCCACACCTGTGATTCCCCAGCAACTGGTAGTCGGAGGTATATTGACTCCAAAAGTGGAGGTACACCATACCCATTGTGGCTAGTAGCCATTGATCATCATATCCTCCATTTTGAAGCCATCTAAGTTGATCTTCCATATCAACGTGGCTAGGATTAGGTGTCAAAGAGAAAGTGGGGGATATCTAGTGCTGTGTCTGTTAAAAACTCAGTAGGGCCTGCCACCCCTGCTCACATTGCTCACCAACCCTGCCTTCCTGCCACCCCCCCAAGCCCCATAACCTTTGCTAACCCCCTCCCTGTACACCTCGCCCCAAAGCCCTCCCCTTACAGCTTACCCCCGAAACCCTCCCCTCCCCTCCTAGATAAGAATATAAGAGCCTGCTGGATCAGGCCATTGGTCCATCTGGTCCAGCATCCTGTTCTCACAGTGGCCAACCAGATGCCCTAAGCAGGGCACAAGAGCACCCCCCCCCCCGTGGTTTCTTGTAGCTGGTTTTCAGAAGCATTACTGTATCCATCTGTGGAGTTTGCACAGCCCGTTCTCCCACCCCCTTGCCGTTTCCACAACCCCACTCCCTGTCCCCTCATAGCTTGTCCCATCTATGCTCATCCCTGTTCATTCCCCACTCCCATCCCTGAGGTTTTCTTCTCTTGGCCGAGGTGGCGGCAGGATGAAGGGGAGAAACACTTTGTCGTCATCACCCCTGTTATGTTCTGGTGGACCAGAACATAACAGGATTTGCAGATACCCCCACTTCACCTTGCTGTTGCATATTCCTGAGATTCTGGTGGCCTTGTAGTGGTTGGAGACAGTTCCTTCTTGCTGATTTTGCAGCTGGCACTGACATAGAGGAAAGGAATAGGAGGCAGAGAGAAGGGGAAGCTGATTGAGAAAGGGGAGAGTCTGTGAGGAGAGGCAGAGCTTAATCTGAATCTGGCCTTTTCCCAGTTACTCCTTTTCTCACCACCACCACCATGTGTTCTTCGTACCTTCTCACTTTGTGTCTCTATCTCCATGGAAGCTCCCTGGAAAATGGGGTGATGGCCATGGAGTCTCAGCTGCTCTCAACACTACTTAAGTGCATGTAAAAACAGTTTGAATTTGGGCAGAAAGGTCTTGCCCCCCCCCTTGAAGCTCACCCTACCCACAGATTCTCCTCAACTTCTCTGTGCCTGGGGCAGAGAAGAGCAAATGTACCCGCTTTCACCAAGTTTGGAGAGAGGGAGGTGTTCTGGCAGCGGTAAAAGTGTGCGGGGGGGGGGGAATGGTGGCAGGAGGTAGTATATCCCCATTTCGGCTCATTTCTATTTTGGCCAACAGTGTCTCTGAGATTTGTTTCTGAGTAGACACTCATAAGGGGATTGTCTCATGAAAATGTGATCCCTGCAGAAATGAAAGTGACCCACTTCCAAAACAACGCGGAAATGTATCGTGTGCACAGTGGCAACCCCAATTTTATATACTTCAGACTAATATGCCCCATTATACTGTAGGGCTTTTTGCAATCTTATTTGGGAGTAAGTTCCATTGAACAAGGACTTACTTCTGAGTAAGCCAGCAGAGGAATGTCCATGGGGCTTACCTCTGAGCAGATGCACACACATTTGAACTCCTAGGCTACAATGCAATTCCTTAGCAAACTTAGATGGACAGATTGATTTCAGTGCAGCCGAAGAAACTTGTTGAGCATGGAGGTGAAGGTGGGGGATGAATGCTGATTATGTCCTCAGGTAATAGGGTGGGGGAAGCCCAGATTGAATTGGGGGGCTAAGAGGAAAGGAGCTAGTGGCCTAAGCAGAACAACCTAAATACCTGTAAAGCCATGTACGCTGAAATGTAAGAGAAAACCTTCATACATAAATGATCCACTGCAAAAGTTCCTTCAGTTTTTTTTATTCTTCTGTCATTCCTCCAAGGGGTTCAAGATAAAGTTAATAATAATAACAAATTATTTTATTATTTATACATCGCCCATTTGACTGGGTATATAAGTGGGTTTCTTTCCCCCCCCCCCCAACAACAAACAACCAGTCTGTAAAGAGAAGGCAAAGAAAGACTGAATGGCCCACGGTTACCCAGTGAGCTTCGTGGCCGCACTGGGAAATCGAATACATCGCTTCCTTTAAAAACCGCGAGGACCTAGCACGAGGAGGGAACTTGTGGCCCGCCACTTGCCGATGGATTTCAGCTCCCACCAGCCCCAGTCTGCAAGGCCAGCGGTCGTGGTTGATGGGAGTGGTTGGAAACAACATAAAAACAAACAACCCTGTGCAGTATATAGGACCATGGTTTAGGCTTAATAGTTAATCAGTCCGGCTGTAAACGGAGGCGCGAGTGGAAATGGAAAGGCGGAATACAAGCAGCGAAGTAGGTGCAGGATGAGTTTCTCCTGTTCCCACAAGGAGGTGCGGGGGGGTGGGAACGGGACGCCGGAACTTATATTTCGGACTTGTGGGAGGGACGCCGGAGCCATTTGGGCGAAGAACGCGTGGCTGCCCGGAGCGCTTCAGCGGGTGCTCTAGTGACGGCGGGAACCACCATGGTGGGTGGATGGTAATGCCGGTGACGGTCCGAAAACTCGCCTCCGTCTGTACCATGGTAAGGGGTGGAGAATGGGCTCCAATCCCACCTCTGTCTCACAGGGGGATTCTACCGCATAGGAGCTCCCCTTCTCCTCCCCGCCCCCTGTCAGCACCCTTCTCCCTCCCTCTCCAAGCATGCCTCCCCTTCTCAAATTGGCCGGGATAGAAACTGGAGAGGGCAATAAGTAGGTGGGTAAACAAATAAAATAAATGAAAGCCCTGCCCTGTAGGACTACGGCGACCAACTTTTAAACACTCCCCGTCCTCCGAATTCTGTTGTCCCGTCTGTGTTTTGAGCACATGCAGAGTTCTTCTCCACTTCCTCCCGACACCCGCTAAAGGGAAGCACCAGCTTTTTCTTTTTTTAAAGAAACGACTGTGCATCCAGCTAAGTTGGGTGGGTATTAAGTAGACCCATTGAAATCATAGTCATGTCTGAATCTCAGTGGGTACGTTTTGAGTGGAACTTAGTTGGGTGCAGCCCAAAGTGTGTAGCTCTTAGCACATGTGCATAGTTGTTCCTCCACTTCCTGGCACACCTGGCCCACACTGCCTTATGAAGGACAGCATCCATTTCAAAAGGATGGAAGTTGATTTTTTTTTAAAAAAATGTTTAAACGGTCTCCCTTCCCAAGAGTGACACATTTGAAAATAGGAGGGAAGATTATCAAACATGTTTTTTTTGTGTGCATCTCTGTGTTTGTTTTCTGGCTTTACATCCTCCCATTTTTGCAGCTGAGAATAAAATTCTACCTACTTCTTCCTAGCAATACCATCCACCTGCACCTTTCATATCAAACTGGCTTGCCAAGATTTTACCTCTGAAAGTTTGCTTCAAGAAGATATCTCTCACCTTTTTGCCCTAGCTCTTGTAAACCTTCCTTCCCCCCATAGTTAATATCACCCCTTATCCCAAGGCTATTTCATGTACAAAACATTTATGTGTAGGAAATGGTGTGAAACAAGTCTGTGCATTTGTCATCTATGGGGATCATGCATGTATTCATTGAATTAGCTTTATGCGTGGAGCGCAGCTGCAGTGGGAGTTTGCAGCCTGGATGTGGAGGTTCAGTGAATTATAAATAACTGACAAAAGGGTTTCTAACATACTTTTCTCCACTTAATTGTTTTCTGGGTGGGACTTGCTGGATATGTGAAGCAGGAAGCTGAAAGTAGAGGTCAAATTTCTGGAAACTGTGGAAGAGATTGCATTCCCCCCCCCCCTCATCTTCCTATCTTTTGCTGAAAGCTGGTTTTTTTTTTTTGCCAAATCAGAACTCACTGGTTCCTTCTTTCCCTTTCTCTGTGCAATCCGTAATGGATATTGTACCTTTAGGTTGCATCAATATCCCGTTTCCAACCTCTGTTTTGTATAGCATCCTCCTTTCTCCTAGATACTTTCCACGCCAAACTTTCTCCAGTAAATATCAGAAGTTCCTACTTGATGTTTTTGTTCTCTTCTTTTTAGGTATCTGTCTTAATCTTATTTATTGCATTTATACCCCAGTTTGCTTCCATTGTGGAACTGGGGGCAGTGTTGTGCGTTATGTTTCCAGGGAATCCAAGCATTGACCAGCAAGGCTGCCGTATCCTGCATCTTCAGTCCATGCATCATTATTCAATGTGTACCCATTCTCCTGGACTCTTTCCACACTGCTTTTGTTCTTTCATGTGTTTCTTACCTACATTTGCCTCTGGAACCCTGTTGGGGATGAAACCGGTATGGGAAAAGTCAGGGAAAGAGAAGGATTAAAGAACTGCTGTTCTCTATTGCAAAGTTTCTCCTGTTTCATCTTTCTTTTTTGCAATGGTGTAGGGGGGCCCATCATCAGAGTAATGCAGCTTAACATATAATTAGGCCCTCACAATACTTCTCAGAAACTTTATTGCACCTGCCCTTTGTATTCATACCCTGGAACACGTAGGAAACCTGTGGGCATTCATATGTTCCTGGATTACATCCCCAGTCATCCCTGACCACTAGCCATGCTGGCTGGGGCTGTTGGGAGCTGGAGTCCAGCAAAAGCTGGGTTTCTCATCAATTCCCTTGAAAGTTCTCCTTCTAGGTTCTCTTTCGAGCTGGTGTCATCTTCAGTTATTCCAGTTCTTTCTCCTCCTGTGAGGTGGCTTTTCATAGCTGATGTGGTCGGACCAAGGCTGAATAAAGTGGTCCTATTACTTCTCTTCATCAAGACACTAGACTTCTGTTGAAGCAGTCTAGAATAGCATTTGCTTTTTTTGCTGCTGCATCACACTGTAGACTCATGTTAAACGTGTGGTCTACTAAGACCTCCAGATCCTTTTCACATGTACTACTGGCAAGCCAGGTGTCCTCCATCTTATCTTTGTGCAGCTGGTTATTCCTGCCTAAGTGCAGAAGATGACGTATGTCCCTACTGAAATTTATTTTGTTCATTTTAGCCCAGTTCTCCAATCTGTTAAGGTCATATTGCATCCTGTTTCTTTCTTCAGCAGCATTAGCTACCCCTCCCAGTTTAGTGTCATCTGCAATTTGGATCAGCATCGCCTCAGTTCTTTCACCCAACTCATTTAGATAGACATTGAACAAAAACGGACCCAGGACAGAATCCTACAATACTCAACTTGTCCCTGTTTTCCAGGATAACAACGAATAACTAGTAAGCACTCTTTGGATTCAGACACTCAGCCAGCTACAAATTCACTTAAAAGTTACCTTGTCCAGTCTATATTTTACCAGTTTCTCCACAAGAATATCATGGGGGACTTTGTCAAGAGCCTTACTGAAATCAAGATACACCACATTCACAGCTTGTAACTCTATCAAATAAAGAAATGATATTTGTCGGGCCTGACTTGTTTTTGAGAAACCCATGCTGGGTTTTAATAATCACATCCTCCTTTTCTAAGTGCTCACAGATCAATTATTTAATAAGCTGTTCTAGGACCTTTCCTTCTATCAATAAGCTCACTAGTTGGTAGTTATCTGGGACTTCTTCCTCTCCCTTTTGAAGATGGGGACAACTTTTTGCCCACCTCCTGCCTGCAGGGACCTCACCTTTTCTCCTAGAATTCTCAAAGGTTATAGACCAGGGGTTCTGAGATTACATGTGCAAGCACCTTTAGTACCCTTGGGTGCATCTCACCAGGTCCTGGAGATTTAAATTCATATAAGGCAGCTAGATGTTTCCTTACCACCTTTTTTCTGTCTTGGGCTGCAGCCCCCACCTTGCAACGTTTATTCTATTATTGCCAGGTTGGGCACTGCCTTCATTTTGGGTGGAGACAGAAGCAAAGTAGCTGTTGAGCTGAGCAGTTCTGCCTTCTGACACCCAATAGCTTTTCTCCATCTTCAGCATGCAGAGGGAGATTATGAGGGGAGTGATTGTTGCTTGTTAAAAATATGTACATCTGTTAAAATGCTTTGGAGTGCATAATGCTGCTGTGGCATTTGTCTAATGATGTCTTGAGATGATGGGTTTATAGTTGGGAACCATGGAGGAAAAAGAGAAATGTGAATTTAAAAAGATACAATAAGCATCCTGTGTGGGAGATCAAGCCCTTGCTTGTCAATGGAAAACTATGAAGGTAATCCATTCTAACGAAGTGGGACCTTATTAACATCAAGGGAAAAGGCATGGTTGAAAGGACGCTTATTAGGTCTGGGTTTGGTCTGTGCCGGGATGGGAGAACACCCAGGAACACCATGTAAACCATCTTTATCTCCATTGTGGAATAGAAATGTGATAAATATAATAATAATAATAATAATAATAATAATAATAATAATAATAATAATAATAATACTTGACATTAAGTTGCCTTAAATATAAATGACCAGAGCACTTGCATGCATTGCCACAATTAAGCATAGCAGATGGAGGGCTGAGAGAACAGTAAATCTGAAGAAGTATTGGTACAGATGGGGCAAAGGAGGCATGCTCATATCTCCATACTCCCTCCCCAAGGAGTCATGCTCTACCCATCTTCTCCCATTTCCATCCATGCTTTGAACATTCTCCAGCTTCAGTGTAATTAATTATGTGCTCTTGAAGCCCACTTTGCTTCCAAAGCAAAGTACTTTCTATCTGTAGCTCTTGGCTGCATCCGTTCTTGCAATAGCCTGACAACCTTCCCCAGCCTAGTGCCCTCCAGATGTTTTGGGCTGCAATTCCTGTCGGCTCCAGCCAACTGAGATGGAGAGTTGCAGTCTAAAAGTTTCCACATTTGTGAAATAGTCCACTAAAAGGGGAAATGCCTAGCTCCATGTTGCCCTTGATTAATTGTCAACTGGGTCACTTGCCAGAAGACTTATCCACCATGCATGAATTCTTGAATGTGGGGTGGAATGTTTAATTTCTTCTTAATTTTGAGATATAAATATGGATATGCTGTTGTTGGGATGTCTAATAAGTCACATGAATGAATTTTGCTGGACATAACTTTTCAGTGATTTTGCCATATTTTTATTATTCTTTTTGGTCCCAGATGGATATTTTGCTCAAGAGAATGTAGTTATCTTTGTTTTATAAATACACACCCCTCAATCCATATCCTTTTGAATTTTACCAGAAAAGTGAATAGCTGCGCTGGCTACATTTTATAATGAAAGACATTATTGATGATTATTTTACTTGCTGTATTTATGGACCATCCTTCCACCATAACTGCCCCCAATGTGGTTTTACAAAAAAGAAAAAGAGATTTCAAAACAGTTCACGCAATTACAGTCTTAAAAATAAATCTAGCAATCATTTGGCAAAAATAGCAGCAGTCAAATAGGAATAACAGCAGGAGAGTCAAAACAGAGTGTCAGAACAAGTAACAGTACAATAATAACTATTAATTTCATTTCTGAAGGCAAAAAAACAGAGAAGAGAATTGTAGTTGCATGTCACAGAACGCCCCATTTCTTGCTTAGGTAGGCAGCCTGTTGTTCCTAATTTCAAAAGCCTTCAGCAAGCAGTCAGTTCAGATCTCTTGCAAGAGCAATCTGCCCCATGTCCAATAACTTGCACGGTGTGAAGGCTTAGGTGGGGGAGAGAGATAGCGAAATAGATGTCAGAAAAAGAGAAAAAGGTTTGGATGGGAGAAAGAAAGAGGGGCAGACACATACTTTGCATGGTGTTCTAGACCACTGCTTGCTACCCAGCATGTAGCCCTTGACAGATTATCTCGAGCTCTGGTTTATTGGAAATGAGCAGCATGCTTGTGCACACTGCCCAGTTGCTCTTGCTTCATTTCTCCCTTGGCACAAGCACAAAAAACAAGCATGACAAACAAGCATGACTCCCTACCACATCTGAGCCAAGGCTTGTGGTGTCTCCAAAATAAGTGAGTATTCATAAGCCAATAACAAGCCATTTTTAAAGCTGGCTAGTGCTCATAGCTTTTAAAGGAGAAAGACCTGTGATTCAGATGTTTTGAGAAGTGAAGCTTAATTGCAGTGTCCTAGTCTCTTCTTCCACTGACTATGGGATAGGAATGAAGGAGGAATGATTGGGTAAGGAGCAGGAGTTGATTAAGAACCTAAGAACAGTCCTGCAGGATCTGGCCAAGCTGTCATTTAGTCCAGCATCCTGTTCTTACAGTAACCAGCTAGATGCTTGTGGGAAACCAGCAAGCACAAGAGCCCTCTCCCTTCCTGTGGTTTCCAGCAACTTCTATTCATGAGCACTGCTGCCCCCAGTGGCTGGGCAAATTGGCTCACAGAGCTACATTCCAAGGTTTGACTTTAGTGAAAAACTACTGACCTTTACTGAACAATGATAATAAATTATTTACATTGATTTTGTCACAAAGATGAAAAAAGTTTTTACAAAATTTCATTCATCATGATCAATGTGGCTAATGGCCAAGAGACGTCGCCTGGAACACATTATGTATTTTGGAATATCTGAATTGCCACAGTGAGAAGCAAGCTGCTTTGATATTTTGGAATGCAGGAAAAGCCTTTGACAATGTGAATTGGGTATTCTTGTTTAGAGTATAGCAAGAAATGAACTTTGGAGATAACTTTATTAAATGGGTAATACCTATTTATACATCACAGAAGGCCCAGATAATTGTTAATGGAGAACTGATAAAACCATGCAAAATATAGAAGGGGACAAGGCAAGGGTGTCCATGGTTCCCACTGCTTTTCATTTTGGTCTTGGTAGTCTTGCTTAGAGATATTACACAATATGAGAGAATGATGAGAGTAAAGATCCAAAAAGAAACTTATAAGTAACAGGCATTTGATGGAAACTTGATGTTAGTTCTGGAAAATCTGCTACAGGGAGTAGAGATTCTTAGGGATAAACAAATTTTGATATGTTACCAGGCTTTAAGGTTAATCACCAGAAAATGATAATGTTAATAAAGAATATGACAACAGAAGATCAGAAGGTTTTGTTGGAGAAACCAGGGCTCCAAATTGGAAAAAGTAAAATATTTGGATGTTGTTATGTAAAATGTGAATTGTATGTTGTTGCAAAATAATTATGTTAAGACATGGGCTGAAAATTTGAAAAATATGTCAAGGTGGGAAGCTAAAAATGGGTAGAATCTCAGTGATAAAGATGAATGTTTTGCCTAGAATGATGTTTTTATTTCAAACAATACCTAATTTGACTAATGATTTCTGTTTAAACAATGACAGAAAGATTAATCTAAGTTTTTATTGCAGGAGAAAAAACCACAAGTTAAAATCAAAGTATTGCAAGATGCAAAGGATTGGGTTTACCTGATTTGAAATTGTACTTTGCAGCTTGTTGCTTAGGGTGGAAGAAGGAATGGCTGACATTGAGAAATAAGAGACTTTTGGAACTAGAAGGATGTGAGTTGAGGTTTGGATGCCATGGATATTTGTGGTACGTTAAAGTTAAAAGTTAATGTGGATTTCAAAAATAACTTTATTAGATGTGCCTTATTAAGAATCTGGAATAAATATAAACCTAGGTTATGTACAAAGACATTGTTATGGATTTCACCACAAGAAGCCTTTTATAGAAAAGAGGTGACAGGCAAAGAGAAATGGTTAACCTATCAAGACGTCTTAAGAGTGGAACCAAGGAGATGGTAAAATTAAAACAAGGGAACTTTTAGCACTGGAAGCTGATAGCTTCCAGTGGTTTTCTCATCTACAACTAACGGAGATTCAAGCTGGATAAAAAGACTTTGGTATAGAACAATTTTTTTTTTTTTAAATACAGTTGTGTACAAATGATGAACATGTTGCAAAAATGTATAAACTTTGGTTGAAATTGAAATTTAATCTAACACTTGATTAAATGTGGATTTTTTTTGGTTGTAATAGATTGAACATATTGTGGATGAAAGTGCTAAGATTTACATTGTGTTATGGTCTTAAAGATTTTTTAAATATAATGATGTATCAATGGTATACAGTCCTACCTTGATTTTCTAACAGGATGCTTTCCAGAAATCCGTCCAACTTCCGAAACATTTGGAAACCAAGGCACGGCTTCTGATTGGCTGCAGAAGTGTCCTGCAGTCAATTGGAAGCCACACTGGACGTTCAGCTTCCGAGGCAAAGTTCGCAAACTGGAACACCTACTTCCGGGTTTGCAATGTTTGAGTTCCGAGTTGTTTGTGGACCAAGTTGTTGGAAAACCAAGGTACAGTGGTACCTCAATTTACGAACTTACCCGTTCTGGAAGTCAATTCGTAAACCAAAACCGTTCTTAAACCGAGGCGCACTTTCCCTAATGGGGCCTCCTGCCGCTGGTGCCCTTCCACCATTCAGATTCCATTCTTAGACCGAGGTAAAATTCTCAAACCAAGACACTATTTCCGGTTCTGCAGAGTTTGTAAACCAAATCGTTAAACCAGACTGTTCTTAAACTGAGGTACCACTGTACGACTCTATAACTATGGCAAAGTTATTCAGAATGTATAAAGATGTTCCAAATGTTAGCTGGAAGTGTGAAAAATATGAAGGGACATGTTATCATGCTTGGTGTGCTTGTAAAAAAGCTAAGAAATATTGGATACAAATTCAGAAGTTTTTAAAGGTTAAAGTTCAATTGAGGCCAGAATTTCTCCTGCTAAGAATAATGAAAATACAATTAGAAAAGGACCGTGAAACATTATTTCAATATATGATTACAGCAATGAGATATGCACAAAGATTCATCATTACCTACTGTGGAGGAATCGTTGTTAAAATTATTGGACTTAGTTCAGATGGTGAAGTTGATGTGTTTAATTAGAGAAAAAATCATTGCTGAAATTTACTAAAGATCGTTATAGATTTTTGGCGTGAAAAGAAAATGAGCATGTGATATCTGGGTTTGAGGACTGAAGAAATTAGTGGTCTATAGGAAGTGGAATAATTGGGTGGATCCACTTGGAGTGGATGCTTTGATTAATTCTCTTTATATAGCTGACAGACAAAATGGGAAATTATTCTTTTTTCTTTGTGTTTTTATTTAGATTAGTTTCTTTTATCTTTGAAATTCTAAAAGGATATTGGATATACGGTATTAATTTTTGTATATCTTTTTTCAAACTTCAATAAAATCTCTTGGAAAAAAGAACATGCTAGCAGTCTTTATTCTAGATTTACATCTGTGCTGAAAGAGAGGACAAGCCAGAATATTTAGGATGGTTATCACCTAAGTAAACGGAGAAGTGACTTATCCCATGAGTTTTAGTTGAGTATTTATTAAATTTTCATATGGAAGAAAACAATATTTTGGAAAGAGAATAGGGAAATTGTTCTTGAACAGTAGGCTTTTCAGACCTAGGACCCACTAGTAACCTTTTCAGACCTAGGACCCACTTTTAACCCAAGCATGCATTTGAGGTCCCATTTATTAATCTTTAACCATATATTTGTATGCTAGTAGTGCTCCTGTTGCAACCCTTCTTGGATCAGGCCCACCAGTTGAATATCAGTGTTCTAGATGATGCATGAAGCATTGCATCCTGCATGGGAGATAAAAGGAGGCATTCTCCTTAAGATGGTACATGCCCTCTTCAGCAATAGAAATTAAAGGTAACATGCTTTAAAAAACAATTCTGGGGCATTTTTTCATCAGTCATAAGTTTTAAATTGCTTTGTCTTAACATACTAAGGCTGCAATCCTATATACTCACTTTCCTTACTTCTTCCCAGACATACAAATAATTAAGCTGTGAATTTTTCTGCTGTAATTAGCTGCTTTGTTTTAAACTATGCATTTCTTTTTGAAGACTTTTGTCTGTAAATACCTTCTGGGACTCTTTAAATCGTTGAAGTGAAAATAGACTGACAAAACCCAACATTTTACTCAAGGCCATGTTCACACATAGAATCATAGCACTATGCCATAAAGGAGGTGTAAGGAACCTCAAGCTTGGGGACTAAATGTGGCTCCTCGGTCTTCTCTGTCTGGCCCTCAGCAGTTTCCTCAGGCCACACTCCTTCCCTGGCCATACCCCTCGCTGGCCTGCTCCATGTTGTTGAGGGTTTTGCCTGTCTGGAATATGTCCCAGAACTCTGACCATACCTCTTCCTTTCCTGGATAGAAACTAGTCTGCTGTACAAAAGTAACATTTACATTTGTTGTTCTGGCCCTGCTCACTAGTGATTGTTGTTGGGGGCAAAACAAACCATGATCCCATATCTGTATCATTTGTGGTTCATTTACCCGCTTGCGCAAAGAAGGGAGTGAAGCGGGAGCACATAGGCAGTTCACGGTGTGACTTACTAAACATTATGATTTATTGTTACCTGCAAACATGGCCAAGAAGTGGCAATTTATATATTTTACTCAGAGCAGTGTCTTAAAAAAGAGTAAGGCTTCTGCATCCTTGAACCACAAACAGAGGATGTGCCTTCAGAATCTTTACAGTAAGGTTTTATATGTGCCAAGGATAATAAATCAGTTCTAACTTTGCCCATGAATGGATTTCATTGCACTGTAAAATGAACTGTTGTAGCAAAGCAATTACTCTGTGAAAGATGGGAGAGAACAAGAAGTTCTTCAGCAAATAAAGTAGGAAAGGAGGCTTTAAATAACTGGATGAAGTTTTGTTGCATCTCATAGTAGTAAAGTAACATGGCAAATGTGTGCTTTGTATTAAGAACCTGGGTCTGGTTTAGATCCAGCCTTTTTGAGCTTTAAGTGCAGCTATGAGTCACTTGCTTCTGATAAGACTCCTCCAGGGCCTGTGAAGCTGGTTTCATGTGGACATTCTATAGACAATTTTTACGATCTGTATATAGTGTTATTCTTAAATCCTCCTCTTCGGGAGTACTAACATACTTGTCAAATAAACCAGTATCCTGCATTCTTCCATGTCTGGCTAAAGATGGTTGTTGCTGGTTTTCTTAACAGCTTGCTGGCTTGGGCTAGACTCTGTCACTGAATTGCTTTTTGAAGTAGTTTGTGCTTGTAGAATTCAAACTGGAAAATACAGCAGTCTATATATGGACTCTGCATCGTGTGCTGTTGTTTTGACTTCTCAGCCCTGCTGGTTTTCTGGTAGTCTTTGGCCTTGGCCTTTTCTCTTTAGGGTCTGTTGGATTTCATACCTGATCCTTCTGCCCCAAGGATTTGTATGACGAAAGCTGCGTGGGAAATGCATGTTTGTTCTCCTGAGCAAGAGACTGTGTTTTGGTTCTGCGGCAGGCTGCCTCCCACAGTCACATTCTTATCATGGGTGTATGAATGAAGTTGGAAAACACTACGAAACAATGTGAGCACACAGTTACCTGCTCAATTTTCAGGGCTTTGGAATGTCTCTCCTAGGAGCTGCTTCTTAAGCAAAATGTAATATCTATTTAAGTGTGTATCTCAAAATACGGTGTGTAAATGAAACAAATAAGCATAAAACATTTTGCATTAAAGACTTGCCCTAAATTGGCTGAAGCTCCTGGTGTGTATGAAGTTTAGTAGCAAAGGTGGGTTGGTTTCACCTTTATAAGTAGAATGGCCTGCAAGGACAGCATTCAAAATCCTCCAGGCGCCAGGCACATTTTGCAACTGGAATGTTCTGTCATGGTCATGTGGGCCCTCATCTGTCGCCACATGTGGTATAAGCAAGACTTAACTTGGCCACCTCATTGCTGTCTGTGAGAACTGAGTAGTTGTGGGTTGTTGTCTTCCTTTGTGGTTGGGGTAGAGTTGATTGTGTTATGTTTTACTGGACTATTGATTTTTGTATTTATTCGGATGCTGTTTTTGATGACTTAGGCATTACCTGGAAAAGCAGATTAGAAATATTTTTCAAAATAGAAACACACACACACAAAATCTGGGTCCTCCTGCCCCTGCCTCTAGATTCAAGTGGTACAGCCCAGATATAGCAAGGCGAGCCACTTCAGGAAGAGCTAGGCCTTGCAGGAACTTGCACTAGATACCAGCTGGCTCCAAGCGCCCCAACCCCCTGGCCTTAAATAACCATTTTCTAATCCAAAGGCCCTGTAGCACATTATGTTTTGTGGCCAGTGTAATCCTTCAGATGCTTTCTGAAACATTTAGCTTACCGCTGCCCTGTCATTTTCCCAGGAAACCATCATGTTCTCCGTAAAGGTCACTTCTGCTTGCTCCTTGCCTCCTGTTGGTTATTAATTTTATTAAATGCATGTTGCCCACAGCTTGTTCTTCAAATAAAATACCACTTTAAAAAGGTGAATTTAAAATAGAAGTGAAAGAAAGTTGCGCCTGTCACTTAGGGTGAACAATTGGCCTTGGATTCTGAAATGACTGGAGTGCATTAATACTAGCTGCTGGAGAAGCAGCAGCAGGCTTCTTCAAAATAGCAAAGCTTTCTGGTTGTGGTGGTTGGTTTTTAATGGAAATAAAGCCTGTCTATAGACACCTGTTACACTGAAACCAGTGTTCGAAATTAGCCAGGCATCAGGCGCATTTAGCACCTGACTATCGGCCACTTGTGACCAAGTGAAGATGCCTAGGCACCAGGATGGCAGCTGACATCTCCACCATCAGGAGGTGCGTGCCTGGGTATTCTTGGATCTTGACTGTTTTCACACACTAATCCTGTAGAATTCTAGCAGTTATATTTTAGCTGCACAATCAGTATGAATTTCAGGAACCTAAATGCAGCGAACAATGTTATAGTTAATTGTTGTAGCTTGTCATCACTTACCCCACCCCACTGCCCAGCTTACAGTTGTGAAGAGGGCACATGGGTAAGAGCACCAGAGATGCTAGTATGTGTTAGTTGCCCCACATTTCTTCGAGCTTTGAATATATGCCGTTTGGACAGGTGTGTAGTACCATCTGCGGATCATTTTCAAAGAGTTATCCTTAATAATTGCTGATACAGTTAAAATGGTTTAATGAATAAAATTGCATTCTATAATGCTTTATCAATCCTCTTTCTCAAAACTGTCTACCACACGGCACGTAAATTTGCAACAGAAGTGAACACCCCTCCTCGGAGCATTGTATACAGATGACTGGCATCTTATGCTTTGGGATAGCGTGTAAGGCTGAAATCCTGTATAGTCAAAACAACCTTTTAAAAACTGGAAAATGGCATGTAAAAAGCACAGTATAGCACTTACTAGTGTATGATGACTGTTTTTAAGCTCTCAAACTTACTGAAGAAAACCTGGTGCAGAAAGAGCTTTTAAACTCTCTGCTGTCTGTGCATTTAATTTGTGTGATTTCAACTAGCCAGGCTTCAACTGCATAAAGTTGAAATCACATAGTCTTATTTGTGCACAAGCTGCAAGTCACCTCTATATCCATGATATTTTACTCTTAAGGCAGGCATTTAAACTTAGGCATAGTAAATTTTGTTGGCAGTTTTTGATGTATAAGAGGTGATCAGTTGTAATAAAAATCTTTACATGAGACCAGCTTGTGTGAATAATCTAGAAAGTGGCCTTTACTGTAGGACTGAACAAAGGATGTTAATGCAAGGTCAGAAGGAGCGATGAAGTGGGGAGAACAAAGACTCTTCCTTTGCTTCTTGTTCTTCAAATTGGAGATACGGAGTAGAAGATCAAAGTTTGCAACCTTGAGTCGCTGAAGTTGAGCAAATTCCAAAGTCAAGGTCCTCTGACACAGTTGTTTTAACTTGCAAAAATGATTTGAAGGCAGTTAGTTTGGTTTCTTAAATGTTTTAATCATTAAACCAGCTCTTCGAGAAGCCCTTAAGTTGCTGGAAATACTATGCTGCAAATTCCTTTTATATCAATGTCACAAGGCTTTCTCTCTCTGGCTTTCTTGGTTTCCTGCCTTGGCAGTCATATTGGAGGCCTTGTTTGGTCACAGTAGCAGTCTTCCAAGTGGGACAAGTACCTGAACAATAAGTTCATAGAATCATAGAATCATAGAGTTGGAAGAGACCACAAGGGCCAACCCCCTGCCAAGCAGGAAACACCATCAGAGCACTCCTGACATATGATTGTCAAGCCTCTGCTTAAAGACCTCCAAAGTAGGAGACTCCACCACACTCCTTGGCAGCAAATTCCACTGTCGAACAGCTCTTACTGTCAGGAAGTTCTTCCTAATGTTTAGGTGGAATCTTTTTTCTTGTAGTTTGGATCCATTGCTCCGTGTCCGCTTCTCTGGAGCAGCAGAAAACAACTTTTCTCCCTCCTCTATGTGACATCCTTTTATATATTTGAACATGGCTATCATATCACCCCTTAACCTCCTCTTCTCCAGGCTAAACATGCCCAGCTCCCTTAGCCGTTCCTCATAAGGCATCGTTTCCAGGCCTTTGACCATTTTGGTTGCCCTCCTCTGGACACGTTCCAGTGTGTCAGTGTCCTTCTTGAACTGTGGTGCCCAGAACTGGACACAGTACTCCAGGTGAGGTCTGACCAGAGCAGAATACAGTGGCACTATTACTTCCCTTGATCTAGATGCTATACTCCTATTGATGCAGCCCAGAATTGCATTGGCTTTTTTAGCTGCCGCATCACACTGTTGGCTCATGTCAAGTTTGTGGTCAACCAAGACTCCTAGATCCTTTTCACATGTACTGCTCTCAAGCCAGGTGTCCCCCATCTTGTATTTGTGCCTCTCATTTTTTTTTTGCCCAAGTGCAATACTTTACATTTCTCCCTGTTAAAATTCATCTTGTTTGTTTTTGCCCAGTTCTCTAATCTGTCAAGGTCGTTTTGAAGTGTGATCCTGTCCTCTGGGGTGTTAGCCACCCCTCCCAGTTTGGTGTCATCTGCAAATTTGATCAGGATGCCCTTGAGTCCATCATCCAAGTCGTTGATAAAGATGTTGAATAAGACCGGGCCCAAGACAGAACCCTGTGGCACCCCACTAGTCACTCTTCTCCAGGATGAAGAGGAACCATTGATGAGCACCCTTTGGGTTTGGTCAGTCAGCCAGTTACAAATCCACTGAGTGGTAGCATAGTCAAGACCGCATTTTACCAGCTTCTTTACAAGAATATCATGGGGCACCTTGTCGAATGCCTTGCTGAAATCAAGGTAGGCTACATCCACTGCGTTCCCTTCATCTACCAGGCTTGTAATTCTGTCAAAAAACAAGATCAGGTTAGTCTGACATGACTTATTTTTCAGAAATCCATGCTGACTATTGGTGATCACAGCATTCCTTTCTAGGTGCTCACAGACTGTTTGCTTAATGATCTGCTCCAGAATCTTCCCTGGTATTGATGTCAGACTGACTGGGCGGTAATTATTTGGGTCCTCTCTTTTCCCCTTTTTGAAAATAGGGACAACATTTGCCCTCCTCCAGTCTGCCGGGACTTCGCCTGTTCTCCGGGAATTCTCAAAGATGACTGCCAGTGATTCTGAGATCACATCTGCCAGTTCTTTTAATACTCTTGGATGCAGTTCATCTGGCCCTGGAGACTTGAATACATCTAAACTAGCCAAGTATTCTTGTACTATCTCCTTAGTTATTCTGGGCTGTGTTTCCTTTGCTGAATCATTTTCTCCAAATTCTTCAGGTCGGGCATTGTTTTCTTTATCGGTGAAGACTGAGGCAAAGAAGGCATTGAGGAGTTCAGCCCTTTCTGTGTCCCCTGTTTGCATTTCACCATCTTCTCCTTTGAGTGACCCCACTGTTTCTTTGTTCTTCCTTTTGCTACAAACATACCCATAAAAACCTTTTTTGTTGCTTTTAACCTCTCTAGCAAGCCTGAGTTCATTCTGTGCTTTAGCTTTTCTGACTTTGTGTCTACATGTGCTGGCTATTTGTTTGAATTCCTCTTTGGTGGTTTCCCCCCTTTTCCATTTTTTGTACACATCCTTTTTAAATCTTAACTCAGTTAAAAGTTCTTTAGATAGCCACCCTGGCTTCTTTAGGCACCTTCCATGTTTCCGTCTCATTGGTATTGCTTGACGTTGTGCTTTTACTATCTCCCTCTTAACAAACTCCCAGCCATCATGAACTCCCTTTCCTTTTAGTATTACTGTCCATGGGATCTCACCAGCACTTCCCTAAGTTTTGTGACGTCGGCTTTCTTAAAGTCAAGAAATTGAGTCCTAGTATGCTTGGCTGCTCCTTTCCGCTGTATAGTAAACTTCAGAAGAGCATGATCACTCGCGCCTAATGATCCTTCCACTTCTACCCCACTAACCAGGTCATCAACATTGGTTAGGACCAGATCTTAAATGGCTGTTCCTCTTGTTGCTTCTCCCACTTTCTGGACAATGAAGTTGTCTGCAAGGCCAATGAGGGATCTGTTTGACCTTATGCTCTTGGCTGAGTTTGACATCCAACAAATATCCGGGTAATTGAAGTCCCCCATTACTACTATCTCCCTTCCTTTTGCATGCTTGGCCATCTGTTCCAGGAAGGCATCATCTATGTCCTCCGTTTGGCTTGGTTGTGAGGAGTTTCTTGCATGTGAGCAATAGCCCCCAAGGTAGTCCCAACAAAGGATGTGAAATGTTTGGTGACTCCGGTTGTTTTAGCATGGTTAGGGGAGCTACATTTGTGGTGAGGGTCAGAGCATGCTTCCATTTAGCTCATGAGACGTCACTCCCTCTTCCCTAGGTTCAATTCCTGACATCTCCAAATAGGAGATTCCTGTCTGAAACCTTGAAGAGCTCCCCCCAATCAGTGTAGAGCAGACTTCCCTAACCTTGTGTCCTCCAGATGTCTTAGACTGCAAGTTCCAACTGCCCCAGTCAGCATGGTCAGTAATTAGGGGTGATGGGAATTGTAGGCCCAAACATCTTGAAGGCACCAGATTGGAGACAGTGTTCTAACTAGATATTAGGCAGCTTCTTATTTTCCTATATAAGAGTGCATTCTTCCCCCTTTCTCCCACTTGGAAAAAAATGTGTGTGAAGTGTCTCTCCATGACCTAAATTGCTTTACAGACAATTTCATTAAATTGGCAGGGTTTGGGGGCACTTTATGTAATGACACAGTCTTCCATTAGCTTTTGGGGATACAGGAAACCCTTCTGTTTCAGTACCTCTTGGGAAAAAGTGCTCATGTTGGTGCAAAGTTCTTGTTGAGCTAGGGCTGGGGAGACCAAGCTAAGATCTCCACTTAACCCTGAGAGGGCCTTCTCAGTGTTTGCTCCCAGACTTTGGAACTCCCTTTCTAGAGAAGACTGCCTTTCTAGAGAAGACTGCCTCCCTCCTTGGTGTCCTTCCGCTGGCAGGTGAAGACTGTTTTATTCTGATTGGTGTTTTGGAGCTGACTGATTTTTAAGGAAAGGACTCTGCTGTGCTTTTTTATTATTTGTATTTTAACAGATATTTTTTTTTATATACTGTTTTAACTCTAGTGGAGTTTACTGACTTCCTGATGATTCTGTTTATTGGATTCTCTTTTAGCCTTTTGTATTTTATCTATGTTTTTTAAATTTATGTAAGCTTCCTTGAGACCCAGTCTGCGGAAAAGGTGAGATGATGATGATGATGATGATGATGATGGTATTCCTCTGTGGATCATCTTGAGCCAGTCACTATTTGTCAGCCTTTCCTACCTCACAGGGTTATTGTGTGGGAGTGAAGAGAGAATCATGTATGCTGCCTTAAGATCCTTGTGGAAAGGTTGCAATATACATGCATACATTCATATGAACATATATGTTGCTTTGACTTTGCATCTGTGATGCCATATACCTGCCCTGTTCAGTAGATCTTAAGGGCATTTTAATCACAGTTTAGCACATGGTCTAAGAACATCTGATGTCTGCAGCATTTGCAGAACTAGAAAGCTGTAGTCAAGATCACCCCATTTGAGAGTCTAATGGGAACCCCATATAACAACAGAATATTCTGTATCTCTGTGTGTATTCATTAATAATTTCTCCTTGCTTAGAGATGCAAATGATGTAAGCCTTTCCCCCCCTACTCCTTTCCTTTGTTTTTTCCAGGGCGCCAGTGTGTCTGCTGCTTTGGAGAAAGAGATTGGTGTAGAAGGTGTAGAACAGATTCCTGGGGATGAACATTACTTTGGCTTGGTCAATGTGAGTAGCCTTTCTGTGTCTGGGTTTGTATTTAATAATACCTTCTTACTTCCACCTTTTGGGTTCTAAAATGAAAAGTATTTGTTCCTGAGCAGCTTCAGTCTGTGGGTGCTGCTACTGATACAAAATTGAAAGAGGCTTAAATTAGCATCCTGTGATGGGCAAGCTCCATCTTTTTATCTATATTTATTTTATGAGCTTAAAAAAGCAAACTAAAGAGAGTTGGTTTTTAAATATCTGTTGCTTTCCTTTTGGGGCAAATGCTAAGTATTTACAAAGACATGCTAGAGTAGAGATTACATTTCAGCAAAACTTTTTACCGTTGATGTATTGTAATACTTATTAAATTTATAGACCACCCTTCATCCAAAGATCACAGGGTGGTTCACCACTTAAAAATACAAAATGAGAACACAAAATACACAATAAAACAACAACAAACCAATAATAACCCCCAAAACACACTTAAATGGCTGTAGAATGTTGAATCAGTCAGAGGCCAGACTGAGCGGGATTTAACCACTCACCTGTCAGCTGTTAAGTGGGGATTAAGTCCTGCTGGGAAAAGGCAACCACAACAAAGCAAATTTCAGAACCACTCTCCTGCCCATCAGCTGATGTGATGTTATTTGATTGGCAGGTGGGCACGGTTGAGGAAATTGTCCAAATTGGACCTCTTATTGAGGTAGTCTTGACCTATGGCTGCCTCCCAAGTAGTTTTATGTATTTAAAAGTCTTTTTTCAACTGTTTAATATTTAATAATCTCTAAGTTGTATCAAAATGTATAACATAAAAACAGTAAGACAGTATCAATAAAACAGATATGTGACATAGAAACCATTAAAGCAATATTGAACAGATAAAAACAGAATTTCAATAATAGCAGGATCTAACCTTATGGGTCAGTGGAAATCTGGGCAGAAGGCTACATCTTTGCAAGGAGTCAGAAGCAACTCATGGATGTTGTTTTGGCATGGGAGAGGAAAGAGCATTTCATGCAAGGATAAGTTGATTGAGTATTCCCTCAAAGGTGCAGTGTAGACTTCAAAACTTTTGTTCAGTTGTCATGTCAAATTGATGAAACTGGTGGCATGTTTTGTGACAACAATTTCAGGTGTGAAACAACTTTACAAGCTGGCTTGTCCTCCCTCGGGGTAGTCAACAGCCATTCTAGAACTTTGACATTGGGGGAGATGGAAGGCAAGCTTTGGTTACAATACAAATAGCAGGATAGCAGGAAGAGGATCCCCCAAAATGCTTCTTCCCACCCGCAGTATTCACTTGGACAAATGTTTGACATAATATTTCCTGCAGTGGTTCTTTGCTCCTCCTCCTGCCTTTTTTGGTCAGAAGGAGTTGCTTTTTCAGTCCTACTGTTTTATTATCCTTACAGTTCCTCCGTCATGTTTTGTAATGATTTGAAAGGCAGCATTACTTCCTGGAAGTGTGCCAAGTTTTAAAGGCTGCATTTCCACTTGTTATCTTCGTAGACGCATATGGGATGGCTGCGAGAGCCCATCACCGTTACGACTTGCTTCCTTTACAGCCAGGTTTTAAGCTCCGGGGCTAAAGCCTTCTTGCAGGTCTCTCAAGTGCTCTAGAGCAAGCTGAGGTTTTTGCCTGCTTCTTTGTTGCCTGTTTGGCTGCTTCTGAGATGTGACATGGGAGATATCATCATGAATCTGCAGGATTTAAGCAAATGCTAAACATTCAACTTTGAAGCAGGTGCAGAGCACTCCAGTTTTGATCAGTGCATTAGTGTTAGAGGAGGTATTTAACCTTTTCCGACTTTGATGTTATCCTAATTTAAATTGTCTCTCTGAAGCTGTGAGCCCTGTAAGCAGAGAAATAAAGAGGTAAAACATAGAATAGAATCATAGAACTGTAGGTTTAGAAGCAATGTTCGAAACTCCCATTGTTCTAGGCGCATTTTGTGACAGGGAATTTCATTAGCGTGAGCAGTTTCTGAGCTCTGGGTACAATATTGCGTCTAAGATTTCAGATTAAAATTGCAGAGTGGAAGGAAAGGAGAACCTTTTTCTGCCTCCCCACTTCCAGCTACTTTCTGAAGACTGGAGAAGAGACCCCCTCAAGAATATTAGGGGGTGGGCAGGGGAAGGACTAGACCATGTGAAAAATTAACATAATATTTTAGCTGCAGTTCGTTCATTTTCATCTTTGTTTCCTTGTTATAAAAAAGCACACCTAGACATTCCATTGTTGTGCCCATAACCTAGATTTAAGGTGCCATTTAGGTCCTAGCTTTCATATCTCAGTTTCTACCACTGGTTGGAAGGGATCCTGAGGATCATTCAGTCCATGTACCTGTGTATTTTCTCCTTTTGGGTAGGAGGTCGGTTTTGTGCTGGACTAGATAGGCTTCTGGTCTGATCTAGCAGGCAGGAGGTGATCCACACTGCTCCAGGCAATTCATCTGTGTCTAGGTTTCAAGACTGAAACTCATTCAACAATACATGACTAGGCAATGCTCTGAGCACATTCATTGGCAACTCTGCAAACAGTGGTATCCAAGTCACTGTGGATGTGAGTGATTCTGACTTCAAATTGCCTAACAAATAAGTAATAATGGACCTTTATGGAATTTTCAACACCCACTTGCGGGCTGCCTTTTGGAAACACCTGTTGAGAAGGTATGGTCATATGGATCACACCTTGCCAGATCAAAAGAATTGCTCTGGCTGCAGGCCCATTTCTAAACTCATTCTAATGTACTGCTTCTACTTTTGTAAGTCCCTAAATATGTTGAAAAGGGATGCGGGTGGTGCTGTGGGTTAAACCACAGAGCCTAGGACTTGCCGATTAGAAGGTCGGCGGTTCGAATCCCCGCGATGGGGTGTGGTCCCATTGGTTGGTCCCTGCTCCTGCCAACCTAGCAGTTTGAAAGCACGTCAAAGTGCAAGTAGATAAATAGGTATTGCTCTGGTGGGAAGGTAAACGGCGTTTCCGTGCGCTACTCTGATTTGCCAGAAGCAGCTTAGTCATGCTGGCCACATGACCCGGAAACTGTACGCCAGCTCCCTCGGCCAATAAACCGAGATGAGCGCCGCAACCCCAGAGTCGGTCACGACTGGACCTAATGGTCAGGGGTCCCTTTACCTATAATATGTTGAAACTAGTGTACATACATCTAGGCAGGTTCTCTTGCGTGAACCTGCCTAGATATATTATGCCTAGAATGAATGAATATATATCTATATATCTATATCTATATAGATATATATCTATATCTAGATACCGTACAGTGGTATCTCGGGTTACATACGCTTCAGGTTACATACGATTCAGGTTACAGACTCCGCTAATCCAGAAATAGTGCTTCAGGTTAAGAACTTTGCTTCAGGATGAGAACAGAAATTGTGCTCCGGCTGCGCGGCAGCAGCAGGAGGCCCCATTAGCTAAGGTGGTGCTTCAGGTTAAGAACAGTTTCAGGTTAAGTACAGACCTCTGGAACGAATTAAGTACTTAACCTGAGGTACCACTGTACTTTTCCATGTATGACGAGTTCTTTTACTCAAAATTAATGTTAAAAATGGGGGGGGGGGTCATCTTATACATGGAGGAATTTGTTAGCGGCGATTGGGTGGGTGAACAGTGTCTGCTGCAAGGGCTGCTTTGGATTAGCTGTTGCTGTGTAAATCGGATGGGTTATGTCTGTTTGCATCAAGGGCTGCGGATTTGCTACCGCAGTGGCAAGTGGGTGTGCGGTTGTTGGCTTCTGGTGGCGAGCCGGCATACACTTTGTGTGTTCTGTGGCGCATGCGATTGGTAGTGTTTGTCAGTTGGGTGAGTGATTATCGGCATATCCCCCCCCCCCCAGCTCAATAACTTTGGGCAATCATCCCCAAAAGAAGCTCAACAACTCCATCTTCCCCCATTTTCTTAAATTGTAGTCCCCCAAAATAGTCTTATACACGGGGTCTTATACACACACTTAGGTATTATTATCACCCTTGGTGTTGACCTTCAGAGTTGAACCATGACAGGGCCTTATGAGTTGTGATTCCCCAGTCTTGGAATCAGGAAGGCTTGCCTGGCAACAGGACTGATGTCTTTTCTGCGTCAAGTGAAAGCCTGTTTATGACCTTTTCGATATTTATGTTCTTTAGTTTGCTTAATGCTATAGAACATTAGGTGCTGTACTTTTATTGTTGTCTTTGTGTGCTTTTGAATTACTGCTCGCTGTTTGGAAAGCCTTCAGACGCGAAAAACAAGAAAAGAAAGGTTCTAAATAAGTTAACTAGCCTGCAAATACTTTTAATGGCGTTAAAATATTTGTATTACACGTTAATATTTGTATTACACTGACAGTCTGAAAGAACCAGCTCCTTATTTTTGGCAATTTACAAAAACTTCTTCATTGCTAGAAATGACTGGGCAAGTGCAGATTTTCTCCCCTCTCCCCAAGTTTGAGGGGCTTTATTGGATCTGTGCACTCTATGTATGGGCACTCTATGTATGTACAATTGTCTAGTGTTGGGCAGAGTAGATATGTTGGCCTAGCACTGAGTAGCATGAATCTTCTATTGGAGTTGCATGCTTTTATATCTCTAGGACCCTTATTGGAAGTTGAAAACTCAAGGTGCCACAGCTAGAAAATCATGCACCAGCAAAATCACTCCAGGCAGAAATAATTAATTAATTAAATGAAATACATTTCGCACACATTATTTGGCTGCATGATCTAGTAAGTTAGAGTTTTTCATTCGCAAGTACATAAATGCTGCAGTTTTCACTTTTATTCCAGGGTGCCCTAATTATAAAACAACAGATTGGTAGGGAAGCAGTAACAGGATTCACAGAGCACCATAGGCGTAGCCAGGATTTTTGTTAGGAAGGGGCAGGACTTTTGTTGGGGTGGGTGGCAGAACCAATGTGATTGGTCAGTTAAGTATTTCTATTTTCACTTGATTGCGGGGGGGGGGGGCGCTCAACTGCCCGCCCCGCTTGGCTATGTTCATTCAGAGCACTTATTACCAACAGGGACAATGGAGGGGAGATTCGGTGGTATGTTGTTGTTTTTACATATCACCTTTCTTCCAAGGCAACTAAGGCAGTTCACAACATTAAAACACTAAAACAAATACATGATATAAAACAAAGGCCCACAGAGGCCTCTCATGCCAACTGGGAGCTGGTGATATGTGTATTCTCCGACCACAGGCTGCCATGTGTGCTCCCTGGCCTGTGGTCCTTCATTCATGTTGGAGCATGCAGGCCTTCAGTAGCCGTAGGGTAGGAACTGCCACAACATTTCTCTAAGGCAGCTGATGGTTCTGTGATGAGCTGTTGGTCTTAGACCTTTTCTTTTGCAGGGATGGTGGCAAACATTATTTCTCCACCACAGTTGTGACCTTGGAGTGTTGTCCTGTGGGGTTTTTCCAGTTGGGGCCTCCTTCAGCTTGGCCCAGCAGATGATGTGAAGGACCCATCATGCTGTGACATGTTTGGCAGTGTCTTTGGGGGAGGGATGAAAGCGCCATATGCAGAGTTCTTACAACTAGCAAGCTGACTTCTATTGATGTAGAAAGGGATCTAATTCTTCAGTGGCTTGAGGGTCAAGCACTCCAGGATGCATCCTTCCTTGCTAGATTCTGTATCTCATCAGCCCCTATCCTCCTTTTTTCCATGAAATGAGACAGCCTTCAAATGTGACAGATGCAAAACAGCTGCTTCTAGCTATCTCCGGCACATTGCCAATATATCCTTGTAAACAGGAAATGTGAACTGGATGTCTCATTTTGCCCCCAAAGGCATCTTTCCCTGTCAAACACCAGCAACTTTGAATTGTTTCCCACCCACCTATCCCCACTATAAGCTGGCCCAGAGGGAAAACCTCAGCCTGCTTGATTATTTGGAGCAATCATATCAGCTTCATGTTTTGGGGCGAGAGGTGGGTATTCTCAGCGGTACGACTGTGTGTCAGAAACCACAATCTTTGCCCTCCCCACAAGCCAGCTAGCTGCTTACTAGTCTTAACCCACGGCAAGAGCATTGCGTCTGCTCCCTCTTGAGCGGCATCTAGCAGGACATTGGTTTTTTCCCCTTCTCTGCCAAACCACATCACAAAGCTTTACAAGGGGGGGGGGGTCTTCACCCAGGCCTCTACAAGTTACGCTAGAATTCCTCGTTTTAAATCTTATAAGTGTATCAGGATGAGGTTGAGGAAGGCTGACCAAAACGGGAAACACAACTTGTTTAACAGTGCTAGCAATTTTAAATGTTTCACCAATGACTTTGTTTCCACAGTATGTGCTATTTATTTCTGAGTTCTCCTCCTCCTCCTCTGAGAGTGTGCATATGAGACTGAATTATACGGGGAATTCTAGCATAAGTCCATTTATCCAGCAGTTGCTTCTACACTGGCTAGCAGGGCTCTCCTTTTTCCCTGCCCCTTCAGCGGATTTGACTAGTTGACCTTGGGTTCCCATCCAGTTCTGTGATTCTGTTATTCTACCTCCTTCAGCTGGTGGGAGAGAAGAGATTGTGACCTGTGGCTTTCTGCCCACAAACCAGGTGCTTTGCCACAATCTGTGCAATCAGGGTAGCCTTTCTGATTTTAGCAAAAATGTTTATTCCCCACTTGCTCAGCTGTTATGGAACTATTTTCAAGATCACAGGATATCTAATTTTAGACCTGAGCCAAAAGTTCTCTTGAGAATTCTTGGTTTGAAATTGTGGAGGGAGTTGAAGCTACACACACAGCTGCACCCTTTACCTTTTCTATTGTTGCTGGTTTCATTATGGGAGCTACTACCCACACTTAACCCCCCCCCCCATTTCCCCCCCTTGGAATCATGTTGCATTGTTCCAAGGGGCATTCAGGGAGGGGAATAATAGGTAGCAAGAACATTTGCTGCCAAAACAAAGCTGCCTTTCCCATCCCCCTCCCGTTTTTCGAAATATATTTTTATTGAATTTTAATAATGAATCGGTTTCGGGGGTGGAAATAAAGAAAAACTGTTTTTTAAAAGTAAGTTGTCACAATTTCCAGGGAAAAAAATATAGGATACAGTTATGTGATTTACTAAGTGAGTACCAAGAGGAGGAGGACACATACTCTGTCATTGCTAAGGGATCCATGGCCTAAATAAAAAAAAATAACATTTTTTTATTTCTAAAAATGAAGATTGATTGAATGAATAAACTTTATTACAGTCACAGGCCAGTATAAGAGAAACATATGAATAAAATAGTTGATGAATAAGAATTGTTAATTAAAACAGATACAAACTAAAAGATACGCAGTTAAAACAACTATAAGGGTGGAGCTTAGGGGAATATCGATCTTGCAATATGGGCCTTCAGTTTAGGACTGGTTTCTAGCACAAACCATCCTTGGGCGAATATCCATCATGGCAGCGCAAAATCTAGCAACTGAGTGTGTAAGATCTGGGTTTTCATCCTGGAGTAGTAGGGAGATGTTGAGTTGTTCAGTGCATCCTGGGAATTTGTTCAGGATAAATCTGGCTCGTATGTCTACATAGTACTGGCAATGGAAAAGGGCATGTTCTGCTGTTTCCTGCTGCCCGGAGCCCCATGGGCATTTCCTCTCCTCATATGGTGTCTTCCTATAACGGCCTTCCTGAATGGCTGAGGGGAGGGCCTGACAACAGGCCAGAGTGAAAGCCCTGCACTGTTTTGAGATTTCAAGGTTGGTTATATACAGTGGACGCGCATGTTGCGATTCTGCGCATGCGCAACCGCTGAAACTCGGAAGTAACCCGTTCTGGTACTTCCGGGTTTTGGCGGTCTGCAGCCCGAAAAAACGCAACCTGAAGCAGCTGTAACCCGAGGTATGACTGTATGGCATTTGGGAGGTGAGGTATCTTCTGGTTTCACTAATTAGAAATTTTTGGGACCTGGCTAGGTCAGCTTGGCATTCTGTGTCTTCCACACGCTGTTTAATGTTTCTTTTAGGTTGTTCGTGCCCCATGTCGAGTAAAATCTCTGTGTTGAAGCCTAGAGTAGTTATTTTTCACAGCTCGTTTCCATGTTGATTGGAAATCATCCTTAATAGTCAGGGGAGCAAGGCCACTCAGGAAGAAAGATAGTCTCACCCAGTAATTAAGAGTGGTGAGCCACACTCTGGCCTCGATTCTTATGGATCCAGTTTCAAGACGTATGATAGCATTGAATACATGTTTAGGAACTTGTAGAACACCATATAACAGCTGTGCAATCAATTTAGCCTCAAACAATTTGAGGGCTACAGGTATATTGTGTCCACCTGAGGTATCTGAGGATAGCATTTGTGCTTCTGTGGGCATTCCCTGCAACATAGTCACCTTGGGCTTTTCTGCTTCCCGATGAATGTGGGGCTATACCCAGGTATTTGAAGCAGGTGACCTGCTCATCTTGTGACCATTGATGCACCATGCACGTGGTTTGAGCCTCTTGGCAAAAACCACAATTTTGGTTTTCTGGTAAATGAGCTCCAATTGACCCTCCTTGCAATATGCTGCCAGTGTCTCGAGAGGCTTGTTGCGTCATCTGCGTAAAGCAGCACTGGAATATGCTTTCCTGTGAGTTTTGGAGGGTGGAAATTCATATTGTGGAGGTGGGGAATCATATCATTTATATAAAAATTGAAAAAAGATGGGGCCAATATGCATCCTTGCTTGACTCCCTTCTTGGTCTCTATTGCGTTGGATAGATGTCCCTGGAGGGAACATGGCACTTTTAGCAAGGTCCCTTCATGTACTGTGCGTATTAAATATAGCAAGCGTCTGTCAAGTGTGGAAGTATCCAGTTTTCCCCATAGCTTTATTCTGGAGATGGAGTTGAAGGCTGCTCAGAAGTCGATGAAGGCCACATAGAGAGAGACAGTATTACTAGATGAGTACTTCTCTATTAGGTGTTGGAGAACTAAGCCTTATAATATATATAATTATAATAATGGTTATAATACCATATTGGTCCAAATATAAATCATACCCGCAAATAAGCCGCACCTTTAAAATTTGCGGGTGTGGCCCACCTCCTGGCACTACCGCCCTGAATGGGGGGTGTCCGGTCTTGGCGCCCTGCTCCCCACACCGGTGCCAGTGCTTGATTCCATGCACGCTGCATGCCTGACTTCCAGCACTACCAACTCCTGGTACTACCTCCCCAAGTCGGCGCCAGCGCCGGCTGCCCCACCCCCATTCAGGGCAGTAGTGCCAGAAGCTGGGAGCGCAGCAATCGGTTCTGAATATAAGCCGCACTTTAACTTTTCACAGTCAGAATTTGGGGGGCAAATGCGGCTTATTTTCGGGGCAGATAATTTAAAGCTAGCCTCCATCCCATTTCATGAAATCACATGCATTGTGCAGTCAGCCTCCATCATACTCTGCTTATTTCCCTCATGCCCTTTCACTGCAGCTAGTTCAGGAACTTTTTGCCCCCCCCGCGCCATTTTAGTAGACCTTGAATAAAAATTCTTCTTTTTTTGCTCTCTTTCTCTCCCCCCACCCCCGGCTTTCTTTCATTTAGTTTGGCAATACCTGCTATTGCAACTCTGTTCTGCAGGCACTTTACTTTTGTCGTCCATTTCGGGAAAAGGTTTTGGCTTACAAGGTCGAGCCGCACAAAAAGGAAACCCTTTTGACATGCCTCTCAGAGCTTTTCAACGACATCGCCACACAAAAGATGAAGGTGGGGGTCATCCCTCCCAAGAAATTTATTTCCCAGCTGCGGAAAGACAACGGTAACTAGACTTCTTAAATCTCCATGTCCACTTCAGTGTTATGCATCCTTGGGGGCCTTTCAGGTGTTACTTTAGTGGCTTGGGAGCTGCTTCCTAGAGGAACATGGAGATGGGGGGGGTGCAGAGAGGGTGATGTATTGGTTTGAGTGTTGAACTGGAATCTGGGAGACAAGAGTTCAAATCCTTATTTGACCATGAAGCCCATCTTGGGCCAGTCACTGCCTCTCAGCCAAACCTTAGGGTTCTTGTGGCAATTAAACAAGGAGGAGAGAGCCACAAACAAACAAGTTGTTGTTGTTGTTAAGTACCCGCCCTTCACCCTATTGTCCCAGAGCAGGTTACAATATTAAAGCACAACTGTAAGAACAGTTTAAAACAATTTACAATAACAAAAATAAATCTATAAGAAAGAATGGGACATGTATGGGACAGAAAAGGCCAAAAACAGCAGAGTGATGTAAGAAGGTTTGTTGGGGTCCTAATCTCACTGCAGGAGAGAAGAAGCCACTCGCCAATTCATTCCAGTTTGCTTTGTTATTCACTCCTCCCAATGCACACCCACAATAAAACATAAGTTAGAACTGTTTATAACTATTTATAATTCAGATCCTGCTGAGATCAATGGGACAAGATGGCCATGGCTTAGTCCTCCGTTGAAATAAATGGGACTTGAGTGCAGCTGCTTTAGCCTGGATCCTGCCCATTACCTGGATATTTGAGATGGGAACTTAGCTGCTGATTTGGCACTTGTTGACAAGTGCTGAAATTTATGATCCTGAAGGGATGGCATGAATGTACACATCCAGTGTTGAAAGAGTGGTTAATGGAAGTCTGGAAAATTAAAATGATGCCAAAATTAACTAAATTAAGAGACAACAGCCAACAGATAGCAACTTCTAATACTTTGTTCCCTTTTACTAATTTTGTGAACAATAGCGTACAGCCTGGATATTGAATGCTGAAACAGGGGAGTGTGTTTTCAAGAGGCATTTAAAAGTAACTACTGTGTCCACCACCTTCTGCCCTTGGGAGGGTGTCCAGAAGGTTGGTGCCCGTACTAAGAAGACCCACTCCCTAGGTGTCACAGGGCAGCATCCCAGGGGCTTCAGTACAGCCATCAAGGCTTTGTCTGAAGATCTTATCCATTGGCCTGGAATGTCTGAGGGGAAGTGGTATGCTAGGTATCCTGCTTCTAAGTTCTTTAAGACTTTATATGCCTTAGTGCTGTGAATCTCCATAGTGGATCCGCACTTTCTCTGCTAGATCTAATATATGCATATAAAAATACATGCAGCAATCAATCCAGCTTAGTTTAAAAGCGCTCTGTGCCTCAGCCAGTCAGCTGTGTCTTACCTAAGCCTTGTGTCCATTGTCGGTCTCTAAATAACTCTCCAGACTTAATGAGGCAGAGTGGAGCACCAATAACAAGTGGCATGATTAAGAGGAACAGTATTACGCAGTGCATTTCACCCCCTTCTGCCCCACCTTACTTCATCTTAGAAGTAACTGAAACTGTACGCTGCAAGTGACCTAACAGCATTTTAATCGCCCTTCCTTTTGTTTGTCTTGCATATCTTCATTGCCAGAACTCTTCAACAACACCATGCAACAGGACGCACATGAATTACTGAACTACCTGCTGAACAGGATTGCTGACTTACTACGAGATGAGAAGAAGCAGGAAAAGCAAAATGGCAAGCTGCGGAATAGAAGCAAAGGGGAGAAGGTGGACCACACTTGGGTCCATGAAATCTTCCAGGGGACACTAACCAATGAAACCAGATGTCTTACCTGTGAATCTGTATGTTGTTGTTCTTTAAATCCCCCAAAGCTCTTCCTTATCCAACAACAAGCCATTAGAGTATGTTGGTCCATTGATTTCAGTGGGCCTACTCAGAGTATGACTTCTTTTCTTTTTGTTCATTTCTGTCCTGCCTTTCCTTCAGTGAGCTCAAGGTGGTATACGTGGTTCCCCTTCCCAGTTTTATCCTCACAATAACCCTTGTAGGTTAGGCTGAGAGACTATAACTGGACTAAAGTCACCCAGTGACCACTCTCCCTTGGTGATGTGTGATTCAGACTTATGCTACCACCTCCTGTGCATGCCTGTTTTTCACTTCTTGATTCCTCACGATCACAGAGGAGGGGTTTTTATTGTGTGTTGTTTGCAATAATTTACTCTGTTATGGGATACCAGACAGAAGGGGCACAAGGTCCCACCATGATGTAGGAAAGCAGTTTTGCAAGAAGTGTGATGTGTCAGGATTGGATCAGAGGTGAAGAACCTCATCGTGTGTGTGTGGGGGGGGGGGGCAAATCTGGCCCTCCAGGCTTCTCCATCTGGTCCTTAGAACTCTTCCTAGGCCACATCCATTACCAGACTTGCTTCTCACCATCCTTGAGTGTTTTTGCTTTGCTAGAATGTGTCCTAGCATGCTTGCCTGATGAATGCTAGAAATTCACATTTATTTATTTGCCTTCTTCACCTCTGGCACCACCCACCAGTGTCGTGTGGCCCCCAGAAGGTTGCCCAAATAGAATGTGGCCCTCAGGCTGAAAAACATTCTCCATCCCTGTGGTAAATGCTGGGTAGTCTAGTATGGTGATAACTTTGGTCTTACCTGTTTTATTACATTTTAAGTGTGCTCTTCATTCATTCTGGATCCCATAATGGGATACAAATAATATTTAAACAAAACAATTGCTACATCTAACCAATAAAACACAGTTTAAATAAAATAAGGAACACAGCAGCCGCCAAAAAAGTTAAAAGTGTCAAGCAAACTTTCTTTGCAATGGCCATTAACTACACAGAGACCTTGAACAATCAGATACAGTGGTACCTCGCAAGACGAATGCCTCGCAAGACGAAAAATGCGCAAGACGAAAGAGTTTTCCGTTTTTTGAGTCGTTCCGCAAGACGAATTTCCCTATGGGCTTGCTTCACAAGACGAAACGTCTTGCGAGTTCTTGCGAGTTTGTTTCCTTTTTCTTAAAGCCGTTAATAGCCGCTAAGCCACTAATAGCTGCTAAGCCGCTAATAGCCGTGCTTCACAAGACGAAAAAACCGCAAGACGAAGAGACTCGCGGAACGGATTAATTTTGTCTTGCGAGGCACCACTGTAACTCCAAAAGCTTGGGAGGATCAGTGATTTTTTAAAAAGCAGGTTCCAGAAGCCCAGTAACACCAAGACCATCAAGCTAGGTGATTGGTGACACGTCTTAGGTATTCCAGCAAAGGCCTTGTATATTTAGCTTCATGGCTAGTATGCTAACGAAATGAAAAAATGAGTCAAATAAGAAGGTATGAATATGTTGACTACTTTGGGGGGGGGAATCTAAGGTAATCCACACCATACATTTAAAGCACATTTCATGCGTATGACTCCCCGCGAAGAAGCTTGGAAAATGCTATTTGTTAATGGTGCTTTGTATTTCAGATCTGTTAAGAGTAAACCACAGCTCCCAGGATCCTGGGAACTGAAAGCCATGTGCTTTAATGTGTGGTGTGGGTGTCACCTGTCTAAGATAACCAGGGGAGATTTAAAGTGAGTTCCCCATAGACTGAAGGAGTAGAGCAGCCTTCACCACAGCCTGATACCTTGTTGATGTTTTGGATTGCAGCTCCTATCAGCTGCAGCCGATACCCTGATGGGAATTGTAGTTCAAAATATCTGGAGGGCACCAGGCAGGGCACCAGGCGGGCAAAGGCTGGAGTAGACAAATGGCTGTAAGCCATGGCAGCTATATGGAACAGCCAGTGTTATCAGTTTTGCTGGTTTTCGCCATCGTACTTTAGACTTTCTTGATACATCTGCCTTATCACTCTTGGAAGCAGGTTTGAAGTGAAAATCTACTTCACTTGATCCAGCAGGGCTCTTCTTAAGATGCATTTCAGTCTGAAGAAGATTGAAATAGGAACCAGTTAAGTCAGCCAGCCATTAATTTGCATCGTTTCCTGGAACAAATCCAGTCCATCAGCATGTCCTGCATCCAAGGAACTACATGGCTTGCTTTGGATGTGTTTCTCAAAGAGTCCCTTCTGCTATATGGTGAATTGCCTTTGAAAACAAGAGAAGAGCTTCCAAAGCAGTGTGTGTGTGCGCGCGCATGCGCACATGTGTGGGACTCCTAAAATAGCTCTCTAGATCCTGACCTATTTCGGAAAAGTAAAGTCCTAAGCAGAGGGGGGAATCTCGAGTGGGCTTTTAAACTTAATGTGCTTTAAAAATAGCATTGGTTTTGATACCTGCTCCATTCTAAAGGGATCTTCTCAGCCGACATGGCGCAGGTTGTGAAAATTTGGTTCTGCGGCAATTGCCTGTCGCCAATGCAAGGCTTTCCAAAGGCCAAACTAAATATAACCCCACTCACACAATTAACAGTTGTGTGAATGGTTTGTTTTTTAAAATATAAATAGCAATCACAGGTGAGCTGAATTCAGAGCCAATCAAGGGAGTAGTGGGGAGGGGTTTAAACCTGACCATGCCCAGCTGCAGTCCCTGCCTGGGTCGGATGGGGGAAGTTGCACATGCCTTTGCACTGGAAAGAAGGCTTCCATTTGCACCAATGGAATTGCTGATTGGACAAATAGTGTTCTGCTTAGATTGTCATTTTATATGGTGAGGTGTTCTGAGTGGATGAAACTACATGTAGCCTGCAACTGCCCCTTATTTTGAGAAGAGGCTGAGCAGCTATCTGGAAGATTCGGGACACATAAAAGGAAGTATTCCTATGCAGTGCATAGTTAAACTATGGAACTCACTCACACAAGAGGCGGTGATCGTCATCAGCCTGGATGGGTTTAAAAGAGGAATAGACAGTTTCATGGAGGAAAGGCCTATTGATGGCTATTAGCCATGATGGCTGTGCTCTACCTTCACAGTTAGAGGTAGCAATGCTTCTGAATACCAGCTGCTGAAAGCCACAGGAAGGGACTGTGCTCTTGTTCTCAGATCCTGCTTGCTGGTTTCTCACAAGAATCCTGTCTGGCCACTGTGAGAATAGGATGCTGGACTAGATGGGATCCTGGCCTGATCTAGCAAGCTCCTCTTATGCTCTTATCTTCAGCAGTCTTCAACCTTTTCAGACCTGAAACCTTTAACTCCAACCAGCAATGTGAAGCTTAGACTGGAACCCATTTGCAGCTTCCCATTGTGGCTACACAGATTCCTCTAGGAAGCCCACATCAGGCCGTGAGAGCAATAGCCCGCCTCCTGGTTTGTTTGTTTGTTTGAGCACCAGATTTAAAATACAATAGCTTCTGAACATGGAGGTTTTATTACAGCAGGGAGGGGAACTAGTCAGGGATGAAGGGAGTTGAAGTCCAGCAATTGATCCAACATGTTCTCCAGTATATGAAGAGAGGCAATAAGAGGCAGCATGGGGCTCAACATTGATTCTTTAGCATCTTTTAATTATTCCTTGTCTTTATTTCTCACTGCAGACATACCAGTTTGACAGTCATTCCTTCTCTGCAGGAAAACCCTAGGAATTGTAGTGTGGTGGCAGGGGAGCAAACTACAATCCCTGGGGTTTGCAGGGGGCAGGGAGAGTTATGTTACGTAATTTTGTTGTCTGTTTCTTCCTTGCCTTCCTTTCTTCCCTGGCTTTCTGTTTATCTCTTTAAAAAAATAAGGATGAAAAAATTAATAAAATAAACAAATGTTAGTGGAACTGGTATGCCCCTACTGAGGTCAGGTCATGACTAATTTGGGGGTTGCAACCCATTAATAGAAAGCCAGTGGTCCATAGCTGCCTTCCTCAGTCTAATACCCTCCAGATGTTTGAGATTACAACTTCCGTCAGCCCCTGTCAGTATCTGGAGGCTGTCAGGTTGGGGAAAGCTGATTTATAGCATATGAATTTGTATTATAAGCTGTGGTATTGATTTATGAGTGCGAGAGGATGCTGGGTGTCAAATGATGCTTGACTGCATGAGATCAAAGAGCCGTGTCCATAATTCTCTGCAGTATTGCCAAGGATTCTTGGGCACTCCTGTTTGGTGCTCCCCTTCCTACCACTTTTCATTGCTTCTGTGGCCACCCCTTCTCATACTTCCTTTTGAGTACAGGCAATCCTCATTCTGTGCGGGGGTTCTGTGTGCATTGGCGGAGTTTGCATAAGCCTGCTTGCCCCCACTCTGTCCCTTTGCATGATGTTTTTGTGGTGTTTGGGGGCTACCTCCAGGTTTGGCAGTGTGCGCGATTGCACATTATTCTGACATGCCTAAACCGGAAGTTGCCTGTATTAAAGATGTCTTCTTTCTTAAACTTGGAACATGACTACTAACCATGGTGGCTGTGCTGTGCCTCCACAGTCAGAAGCAGTGATGCTTTTGAATAGCAGTTGCCGGAAACTGCAAGAGGGGAGTGTGCTTTTGTGCTCGCATCCTGTTTGTAGATTTCCCACAGACACTTGGTTTGCCATTGTGAGAATAGGATGCTGGACTAGATGGACCAGTGGTCTGATCCAGTAGACTTTTCTTACGTTTTAGCATTTCTAAACTTGCTTATTTTTATTCCACTTACCCTGCCTCTTTTTTTCTTTTCAAGGTTAGCAGCAAAGATGAGGACTTTCTGGACCTTTCAATTGATGTGGAACAAAATACATCAATAACACACTGTTTGAGGTATATATTTTTTTAAAAAAACCCCAAACACCTCAAGAGCTTCCCAGATAAGCACTTGTGTAATGCTGTCAATATATGACACTTTACAGGAGCCTTTTGCTAACCTCCAGATCATAGAATCCTAGAATTGAAGAGTTAGAAGAGACACCAAGGGTCTAAGCCAATCCCTTGCAGTGCAGGATTTACAACTTAAAAATCCCTGGCAGGCGACAATCCAACCTCTGTTTAGAAACAGCCAGTGATGTTTTGGCGATGGTTGTGCTAGCTGGAGTTGATGGGAGTCATAGTCCAAAATGTTTGGAGGTCGCCATGAATACTGTTTTACTGAGTGATATCATTAAAAAGTTGTATCCTTCCCCAAGGAACATATCCTCTAAATTTTGACAGATGGGTGGGGTGGGGAGAAAAGCCAGAGTCCCCATAGCAAGCATGTTGGTGACTTGTGCAAGTCAATTATTATTATTATTTTATCAATTTAATTTCCATACTGCCCGATATCTGAAGGTCTCAGGGTGGTTCACATAAAATATCAAATACATAAAATCAAAACAAAACCAACAACCCAATCAAAAACAAAAACCCCAAAGAGCCAGCATTTTAAAAAAGGGTATAGGATGTAGATCAAGTCAGACAAAGGCCTGGTTGAAAAGGAACATTTTTGCCTGGCTCCTAAAGGTGTATAGTGAAGGCACCAGGTGAACTTCCCTGGGGAGAGCATTCCACAGACGGGGAGCCACTGCAGAGAAGGCCCATTCTCGTGTTGCCACCCTCCTGACCTCTCGCGGAGGAGGCACATGAAGAAGGACCTCAGAGGATGATCTCAGGGTCCGGGTAGGTTCATATGGGAAGAGGCAGTCCTTGAGAAAGTTTGGTAGTTCACCATACCTCAGCCAGTGTGATGTATCAGCAGAGCATACAGAGCCCCAGCAGAGTCTTCAGAGATGTCCTGCTCCCAGCAGAACAGCTTCCAGAGTCCCCAGATACAAAGCAAGGTGAAACAGTACTATCTTCTATACAGTGGTGCCTCGCAAGACGAAATTACCGTATTTTTCGCTCTATAACACGCACCCGACCATAACACGCACGTAGTTTTTAGAGGAGGAAAATCCGTAGGCATGCCACCCGTAGGCATTCCCTCCATAACACGCACAGACATTTCCCCTTACTTTTTAGGAGGGAAAAAAGTGAGTGTTATGGTGCAAAAAATACGGTAATTTGTTCCGCGAGTTTTGTCGTCTTGCGATTTTTTTCGTCTTGCGAAGCACGGTGTCGGGAAAGTTTTGGAAAAGCTTCAAAAATCACCAAAGTCTTTAAAAACCTCAAAAAAGGCTACCACACCGCGTTCTATGAGTTGCTCCTCGAAGTCAAGTCGCAACTGTATTAACAGTGTTAAGAAAAAGGAAACAAACTTGCAAGACATTTCCGTCTTGCGAAGCAAGCCCATAGGGAAAATCGTCTTGCGAAGCAGCTCAGAAAACAAAAAACCCTTTCGTCTAGTGAGTTTTTTGTCTTGCGAGGCATTCGTCTTGCAAGGTACCACTGTATAAAGTTCTTCTGGGCTTTGAAGTAAAGATAACACGTGTACAGATAAATCTGCTAGCACTACCACCATGTAAAAACCACAGCCTCTTTTCTTGACTCTCACAGATTCAGAGTTGGATCCTGACAGCATCAGGACAGAACGTGGACCTCAGGACATACACAAGACATACTGAAAGCTAGAGATTATTATACCCATCTCTACACGTACCAATGGGAGGGTGAATGACTCGGCACCCTTATCTCAGAGCATCCAGACGTAGGGGATGTGCTTCCTCCAGACATGAGCCCAAGCACTGTCATTTAACCCATTGTTCACATCACACCAATGAAGGGATGAAAACGAGCAAGTTCACTTATGCTAGAAATGGGAAGCGTTGGGAACATAGGAAGTCACCTGGGGCTCCTTTGGAAGGAAGGGCAGGATATCAGTTCAGTCAATCAGGTAATCATCTGCCTTCTACTGAGTTGAGTAACAGGGCTGGACATGAATGTGACAGCACTCTTTGGTTTCCAGCAGCTGATATTACTGCCTCCGACTGGAGGCAGAGTGTAGGCATTGTGACTTGTAGCCACTGATAGCATTATCCTCATCCAACCCATTATTGCCTGTGCAGACTAGTAGTGGTTTTCCACAGGTCTTATTTCTCAGCTCTCATTGGAGTTGCTGGGATTTGAGTTACAAGTTCCCTATCCCTGTGGTGCAGAAATGTGAGGAATGGAGCCTTAGGAACATGTGACAGAATAAATCATGTGACAGAGGAAGCTTCAGCCTCATCCTGCTGGCTGTCCAGTTTGTGGGCCGGATGGGATGTGAGTTTTCTCCCGCGAACCAGAGTTTGCTATAGTATAAATAAAAAACAGATTTATTTGTCTCATAAAATTTATACACTGCTTGATTGTAAAACAAAACAATGTGGTTTACAAAACAAAACAAAAAAATATGAAAAGGAATTGACAACAATAATTTAAAACTTTCAAAAAATTAAAATTATCAATAAATTGAAAACAAAACTTGCACCACCTTTCTAAATATCTAGGTAGGCATGTCTAAATAAAAGTGTTTCTAGCAGGTGCCAAAAAGAGTACGGTGCAGGCGCCTGCCTGATATCAGTAGGCAGGGAGTTCCAAAATGGAGGTGCTGCCACATTAAAAGATTTTAATGTATTTTTAATCTTTGTTGGAAGCCGCACAGAGTGGTTGGGGAAACCCAGCCTGATGGTGGGGTATAAATATATTATTATTATTATTATTATTATTATTATTATTATTATTATTTACTTACAAATGCGGAGCAGGTATTAATGTGGCACCTGAAACAGTGCCAGTTCCACCAATTGAAATGGTTGAGTGGGCATAAATGGGGTAAGGCACTCTCATAGGTAAACTGCTCCCCAATATGAGGTATGAGCAAACAGGAGTTCTTGGTTGGTGGTGCAACGCCTGAATGTGCTAACTCAGTGGTTGCCAATTGGTGGTCCATGTAACCCACCCAGGAGGCCTGTGACACATACCTGTCAATTGTCCGGAACATCCTGTTTTGGGGGGCTGTGCTCTTGTGTAGGTCACATGACTTGCACAGGAGCAAGGTGCAGAAGACTCACATCCTGGTTTTGCACTGGGACTCATTGAGTGCTGTTCACATAACAAAAACTATGACAGAGATACCAACATTTTCAAAAGTAGGGGATCCATGGCTTTGGCTTTTGAAAAATGGGATTCGCAGTACTTGGCTAATTGCCCTAACTGCCCTAACTCTTATTTAACTTCCCATTTTTACAGGAAATTCAGTAATTCTGAGACTCTGTGCAGTGATCAAAAATACTACTGTGAGCAGTGTCGCAGCAAACAGGAAGCGCAAAAGAGGTAAGCCTAAAAGCTATTGGTTGTTGCATTTTTATGTCACTTTTCCTCCAATCTACTCAAGGCAGTAGGCATGGTTCTCCATCCCCTTTTGTTCTTACAATAGCCTTGTGTGATAGATTAGGATAAGAAAAAGTGATAGAAAAGTCCATTCGGAATCTGAACCTGTGTCTTCCTTTGTCCAGCACTTTAATCATTAAACCACCCTGGTTCTCAATAAAAATAAGATATGTTGGTTACAGTTCTCTTTTGTTTGAATTAGGGACAATACATTATATAGAGAGCCAGGTGTGTTTGCTGCAATACTATGAGTACAGAAAAACACCAAACATGATATTGCATGTTTACTGCTTTGATGGTGGTGGTGGTGGTGGTGGGAACTCTCCATGCTACAAAGCAGCACTTATTTCAAAGCAACTGCAGTTTGGAACAATTTGTATTCCCTAGACTTTCTGTCGCTGAACCCTACTTTTTTTGCTTGCTTGTGGGGTGCCCCACTTTTGTGATGGATTTCTTGAAACTATGCCTGCTGAAATCTCAGGTGCTGGAAGGATGACTAAACTAAGTTTCCAATAGCCAGGCATTGGTTGAGGGTGCCCTGAAGAAGCTCTGTGCATGATTTTCAGAATCTGAATCAATTGTTCAAACCTATTTTATAAAAGGTGATAAATGATTTATGCAAAATAAGAGACTTAACTCAGCAAGTTGCAGAATTCAGCAGGTACAAAACTTCGTATTCTTGATGCAGAGTGTTTGAAGGTGTACATGTGTGGGCTGCGACCCTGATAAGCTTCATCCTGTGTGACTTATGTAAAAGGAAGCTGTCATGTCTCAATACAAAGCAGGAACATATTTTGTGTTTTGAAGCAGAGCCAATCAAATATCTTCTGTTCAATATTTTCTCCTTTTGGAAAATGCCGACTGATAACCTGCAAAAACAAATTAAAGCCATCTGACTTGGATGGTTGGGTAAGAGTAAGTGTTACCACTTTTGCCTCCTACTTTTCTCACGGATACAGGAGAAAATCAATTGTTCTTATTTCTTAGTCAATAGCAGCCAGAGCCAAAAGGCAGAGTTCATTCTTTCTTCTGCTTTCCTTGTTGTGATGAGAGACGGATGCTTTTGGGCCATATAAGAAGTTGCTTTGAGTCCAGATGCTCCATAATGCTCTTTCTCAGCCTTCACCAACCTTGTGTCCTCTAGATATTTTGCACTCCAACCTCAGCCAGCACAAGAGGGCTTGTAGGCTGAGGCTGATGAGAGTTGTAGTTCAAAACATCTAGAGGGCAGCAGGTTGGCAAACAGCCTCACTGATTCTTCCCAATGTTGCACAAAAGAGGTACTGAGAAATGTTTCAGATTTGCTAATATTGAAAAAGCTATCCATTTATTTGAATAACTTACCATGTTTACTGTTTTAAACAATCTTTCTTAGAATTCAGAGTGATTTCATAACATGGAATCCACCATCTCATTCTCTTTTGGTCTTATTTTGTGGACCTAGGATGCGAGTGAAAAAGTTGCCCATGATTCTTTCTCTGCACTTGAAAAGATTCAAATACATAGATCATCTGCATCGATATACCAAACTTTCCTACCGTGTAGTCTTTCCTTTGGAGCTTCGACTCTTCAACACTTCAGGAGATGCTTCAAACCCAGATAGAATGTATGATCTTGTGGCTGTAGTTATTCATTGCGGCAGGTAAACTATGAGGGATCACATGCATACCATGTGATATAGCATTTGCTATGTATTTGGGGAAAATATTTGTCTGTTCTCTGTCTGTTTGGAGACATTCTGCTTGTGGGCTTCCCATAAGCGTTTGCTTGGCCGCTGTAGGAACAGGTGCTGGACTGCATGTCTCTTTGGTCTGTTCAAGCTTTCTCTTACTTCAGGGGTGGGGAGAATGTGGCCCTCCAGATGTTGCGGAACTACAGATTCAAGATAATTCGCCTATGATAATTGGTTCCCTGATCATGTTGGCTGGGAGTAGTGGTCCATTAACACCTGGAGGAACACAAGAGTGTCTTGCATGTCCTCTATTACAAGTCTTCTCTCAAAACACTTTAAAGGAAATCTTCCTACAGCTTTCACCTCTCTTCTCTTGTTCAAAGTAGTCCCCCTCTTGTTCATTCTGCTTCTGCTCTTTGCTACCTGTCTTCACCAGCTGATGGCACTTCCCATAGGATGGTCTACCCTCAGAATTATGGAGTCTTGAGGATTCCTGAATGCTCTGGGGGATTTCCCAGCTGACATGTTGAGACTCTCATCACATTGTGGAATGGTGATGTATGTGGAGCTATCAGCATGATCTCTCCTGAGTGTACTCACTATTGCTGTGGAGCACATAGGTTGTCTTTGTACTTTAGTGACCTGCATGTCTGAGGATGAAGACCAGCTTGAAGAAGTGTGGTTGACCACCTACCCCCTTGACCATCTTGGCTTCTTAAAATTGGCCATAGTAGATAGACTGGGTGGGTCCAGGGAGTGATCAGTGCTTCATTTGAGGAGGGAGAGGTACCACCCACTCTGAACTTCCTTAGAACCTCCTTAGAACCTCCCTCTACCTGGAAGTGTTAAGCAACCATGAAAAAGGTAAAGGACCCCTGACAGTTAAGTCCAGTTGCGGACGACTCTGGGGTTGCGGCGCTCATCTCACTTTATTGGCTGAGGGAGCCAGCGTTTTCTGCAGACAGTTTTTCCGGGTCATGTGGCCAGCATGACTATGCCGCTTCTGGAAAAACCAGAGCAGTGCATGGAAACGTTGTTTACCTTCCCGCTGGGGCGGTACTTGTTTACAAATATCCCTTTTTGAGACAATGGTACTTGAGAGGGTGGTGTTGGTCCAGCTTCAGGCATGCTTTGAGGAGACTGAATATCTGGATCCATTTCTGTCTTGCTCTGAAACTGCCTCAGTTGCCCTGTTTGGTGACATTGTTGATGGGTTGGCTCAAAAAAGTGAGACTTGAGCACACTGTACTTCAATAGTTCAGGGGCATTTCCACAAAGTAACTATGGGAAGCTATGTTTGACACTGTGGGAGCTTTCCTGCGATGTCTTGCAGGGTTCTTGCAGGGATATGTGGATGACACCCATCGCTATCTGTCTCTCCCATCTGAGTCAGGAGAGGTGGCTGAGGTGCTATACTGGTGTTTGGAGGTATTGGTGGGTTGGATGTGGACCAAGAAATAGAAACTATCCTGAAAAGACAGAGATGTTATGTGTTCCAAGTTCTCAAGTCAAGGACGTGGGAAGATGGCTTGCTCTGGACAGGGTTGCACTTCCGTGGAAGGAGCAGGTTTGTAGCTTGGGTGTACTGCTGGATTCAACATTATCACTTGAGGCTCAGGTGGCCTCAGTGACTAGGAATGCTACTTCCAGCTGCTGCTGGTTTGCCAACTACAGCCCCTTCTAGACAGCGATGACTTAACCACTGTACTCCATGCTCTGGTAACTTCCAGATTGGATTATTCCAATATGCCCTTAAAGACAACTCATAAACTTCATCTGGTTCACAATTCTCCAGCCAGATTACTGGCTGGGCTTCCCTATAGAACTCATATAGCCCCTGTTCTAACACAGCTGCATTGGCTGCAGGTTTGTTTCTAGGCCTAGTTCAATGGGCTCACACTAGTTTTTTGAAATACTAATTGACTTAAGCACCAAATGACCCTCTCCTTCCCTACAGACTCACTCTGGGCGTAAAATCAGCAGAATACCTGGTAGTTTGTCTTGGTAGTTCTACTGCCCTCAGAAGGGGTGGTGGTTGTATCCCTGCAGAGGGCATCACCTCTGGCAACCCCTAAGTTGTGGAATTTCACATTTCAGGAAATGTGAAAGAGGCACCTCTTTGCTATGGCTTGAGATGTATGTTTTCAGGATGCACACTAATCCTGTGCTTGTAGTTTGTTTTAACTGTTTTTAATACTGATTTTTTAAATTGTTGTCACCCACCCTGGGCCCTGCTAGTGAAGGGCAAGTAATAAATGTGGTTGTGATACTAGTAATAATAATAAGTCTGCATCTCAGAGGGTAGCTCACTAGGGAATGGCTGCTCAGGACTGCAGGTGACAGATGACTGATAACTATTTTATATGTTACAGTAGCTTAATGTGTTCCATCTCATTTGTACAATCAAGGAAGAGTTCTCAATTTGTTTTTAAAAAGCAAAAAACTATTGTTGGATTTCCCCCACTCCCTGCCGCCCCCTACAGTAATTTAAGACATTTGCTTGATGCGCACACAAATTATACATGAATTAATGTTTTCGACTGATCGTTTAGAAATGCTGAGTTATTTGTAGAAGCCAGGTGTAGGCTGCTCCCATCTTCTCTGAAAAGGAAATTGAAATAAAATCTATTATTGGAACAATGAAATTATTTAAAGCAGTATAGTTTGACCAAATGTTTTTAAAGGTTTATATTTTCATGGAGTCAGCGCCACCTGGTGAGAATTCATCAGCACCGAGTTAACAAGGATAGCCAATTAAAAATGGCAAAAGGGAGCATTACCTGCACATAGGAGGCTACCTTAGACATGGTCAGAACGTTGGTCAATCTAGCTCAGTAGTCACTGCACTATCTGGCAGTGGCTCAGGAGTTCCTCTCAGCCCTGCCTGGAGATGCTGGGGGTTGAGTCAGGGGCCAGCAGCATCTGAAGCATGTGTGCTGCTGTTGAGTCACACAGCCCTTTCCCAAAGAACAGTAAATGCCAGTGAGAAGGGTTGCAGCCTAACCTCTACCCTGACTAGTTTGCCCTGCACATGAAATGTTTTCGTTTGGAGGGCTGTTCAGTCTTGTGAACCGCCATCTGCTTGAAGTGGTAGAGCACAGACACAGATTCCCAGGTTGCTAAGAATTAGGCCTACATTGCTGTGTGGATCCTGTATTCGGACACACTTAAAAAAACCCTGTAGGTTTCGGTGACAACCATTAATGTATGATATTAATATACCACCTGTCTGACTGGGTTGCCCTAGCCATACTGGGTGACTTCCAACAAATTAAAACATCACAGTAAAACATAAAACATTAAAAACTTCCCTCTACAGGGCTGCCTTCAGATGTCTTCTAGTTGTATAGTTGCTTCTTTATTTGACATCTGATGGGAGGGCATTCCACAGGGCTGGTGCCACTGCTGAGAAGGCCCTCTGCCTGGTTCCCTGTAACCTCACTTCTCACAGGGAGGGAACCGCCAGAAGGTCCTCAGTGTCCAATGGAGGTGGAAATGTTCCTTCAGGTATACAGGGCTAAAGGTGTTCAGGGCTTTACAGGTCAGCACCAACTTTTTCGTTTTGTTCCAGTGGTCCAAACCGTGGACATTACATCACCATTGTGAAGAGTCATGGTTTTTGGTTGCTGTTTGACGATGATATTGTAGAGGTATGTCTATATATTATGCCACCTTCTCACACTCTGGTGATAACTCTTACGGTGTCTTGGATGTAAGTCATTGTCACGACACATTATTTAGGCGTTTAACCTTCACTGGTGAAAAGTGAGCTGCTTTTACCAGTCCCATAAACACTTTTGGTTGGTGGTTATTTTGCTGTTGTTTTCTCATTCTTTTCCACTGATGGTCACAGAAGAATAAGGGTTAAAAAGAGTTGGGGAGAGAAAGAGTCTTAAGAGATCTGCCGCCGGGTGCTTTTGTATAGCAACAAGTGCAGAAGTCCTGGATGGGCTTCATAAGTAAGCAAAGAGCAGGATGGGGAAGGGAAGGAGAAGGGAGGCAAAAATTAATAAAGTTCCATCTTGAAGGCTGCGGTTCAGTGCAGGTCCTGGAACAACTGAAGTCAGCTGATACAGGTGGTGATGGTAATCATCTGCCCTGACCTGAAGGTGGTTGATATTGAAAAGTGATTAAATTATTACAGACTCTGTTGGTTGCCTTGCTAAAGGCAACAGCATAATTTTAAACGTCTCTTCTAACCATAGTGTGCAAACCCACTTCAAAGCATGTGTTCAATCTCTCATTTTCAAAGGAATTGTGACTTGCATTTAAAATGGTTTACATAGATGCACAGGTAGTGCAAAATCCCAGTTAAATATCCAGAATAAAAGAGGATGATCACCCTGGAGTGGGGGAAAGGGAGGGACTGTTTCGTTCCTGTCCAGTTCCAGATTTGCCAACCAGAGTACCCATGTTACATCTGCACTTGACAAAATTGATCCCATTTACTGTCCACTGTCTAGATCAGCGGTTCTCAATCTGTGGGTCCCCAGATATTGTTGTACTACAACTCCCATCATCCCTGACCACTGGTCATGCTGGCTAGGAATGATGAGAGTTGTAGTCCAACAACATCTGGGGACCCACAGGTTGAGAAACACTGGTCTAGATCATGTTTTATCTTCCCTGTTTGATTGGAGCAACATCTGTTGACGTCTAGACATAGCAGTCAATGGGTCAGAGTGCTGTCACTATTCACTGCTTTCCACCAGAGAGACAAAGGAGGCCATTTAGAAAAGACACTCTGAGTCAACACAGAACTTGTACTTCTAAGTTTCAAGGCTATGAAGATGTAACTTTTCCAAAAATACAGTATTGATCCTGCAGTATTCTTGATATTAGGGCAAGGAACATAAGGGTGTTGGTTGCCATGAGACTGATGTGTTTTCACTTCCAGAAGCCAATAGTTTCGCCAGCAGCGTCAAAGTGTTTATCAGATTGTGAAAAATAGCTGCGGAAACGGGAAGAAGTTGTTTTCATGCCCTGGCTATTTTTTCTTAAGAACTGTTGTTGAAAGGACTGGCAATGAAAAGATTTTTTCTGAAAGATTTTTTCATGTGTGGGGAAAGTTCTGTTTGTTTAAAGGAAAAGATATTGCAACCAAGCTGTGTGGTTAATTAAGTGGCTTATTGTTGGGTGGGGAGGGGAGCCCTCCACAATTTAGCCACTGGTCAGGGTTATGGGACCCCCAGGTTTCCCCTATCTGGTCTTCATTTTTATTACAGAATTAGTAATCAGCTGGTTGGTTGATGGGTTGTGGAAAGGCCTCTGCTCCCAGGGACCACAGTGTATTCTAGATCTGATGCCTATAACCCCATAGAGACAGAGCTTAGCCTCCTTTCTTTTCTCTTATATGGGTCTGTCTCCATATCGTTCGAGGACCACATCTTCCACGTTCCTTATCAAGCCATAAGTACAGTGTGTACCCTTCCCTTCGCCGTGGCACCTGCCTACCTATCTTGAGTTCCCCATTGACATTTGTGGCATGGGTTGCTGCCAGTCTGGTCCCCTGGGGCTAGGTTGGTTCTGGGGTTCCCACTGGGGTGAGTCATCAGATCACTCTGGAGGACAGCTGTTCTTGCTCCTTTTTCTTTTAGAAATGGAATTCCGTGTCTCCAGGTATTCTTTGCCAGTGTTATAGTTTCTGTTAGGGTGTCGTTGGCAAGCCTTGGTGCTCTAGGGTCACCATCTGGATCCTGTTCCACATTGAAAGTGACAAATGCCTGGATGGGATGGAAGAATCCTCCCACCACTGCCTGTCTGAGTCCTCAGAATCCCAGTTTCTCTCCCCAGATTTATGTGTCACCAAATCAGTAACTGCAGCTGCTGTTTTATTGATGGCTACATATCCATCCAGGATCTGAGTTGGTCTCTGCTGGATTGCATTGGAATATATTGTATCCAGCTCCCCCAGTACTACTATAGCTGGGCTCCTGAACCACTTTTCTCAGGAATCCTTATCTTGGTATCAAACAGGTAGGGGTGCAATGGATCTCTTGAACCATTAGCCTCTGCTAGTGCATTTAAAGTCCCAGCAGACCTACCATGACTTTTCCACAGCCTCATTGCCCATGTGAGCCAGAAGACTGTTCATTCTGTCAGTGGCTCTATTTCCCTGGTTAGGGCCTGGATCTGAGTAGCTGTCATTGGTCTAATTCGAGTAATGACTTCTTGTTGCTGTGTTATGAGCCCTGTGTTGGCTCATCTTTTCCCAGCTGCCTTTTCTGTTTTTCTTTGTGATGTTCTCTGAGTGCTCTCAATTTTTATTTAATCATCTTCTCCTTTTTCTCCCTAGTAACTTGCCTCCCAGCACCTGCTAGTATCTCCTGACGTGACTTGTCTGATTCCTCCTGAATTTGTTGGATGGCTTATATCATATCCTCTGCTACCCAGTTGATTCTGTTAAATCAGACATTGGTATCAGTTGCCTGCCTTCCATCATTACTCAGGACATTGAGAGCCTGGTTATGCCTTCTGCTGTTTTTGTCCAGTCTTTGACTTGTTTTTGCTTTGGCCCAACAGGAGGTTGGCAACGATCTGAATCACAGGTCTGCTCCTGTGGTGCAATCATTGCAAGTCCCAAATGCCCATATCCCTTTTCACCTTCATATATGAACATTTCAAAGAATCATAGAAGTTTCACCTAGTACAACCCCTGCAATTCAGGAATCACAGCTACAGTATCCCTAGCAGAATGGCCATCCAACCTTTGTTTAAAAACCCCCATGGAAGGAGAACCCACCACCTTCTGAGGGAGTCTGTTCAACTGAACAGCTCTTAATGTGAGAAACTTCTTCTTAAGGTTTAGTCAGAATCTCATTCCGTGTTAATTTTAATCTATTGATTTGGATCCTACCCTCTGGAGCAGCAGAAAACCAGCTCACTCCATCTTCCACATTACAACCCTTCAGATATTTGAAGACTGCTATCATATCCTCTCTCAATCTCCTCTCCTGCCCGCTAAATATACGCAACTCCCTCAACCGTTCCTCATAAGGCTTGGTTTCCAGACCTTTTGTTATCTTGGTTGCCTCCTCTGCACACCTTCCAGCTTGTCAATATCCTCCTTAAACTGTGGTGCCCAGAACTGGTTGGTGAGATCCGACCGTGCCTTCGGGTCCTAATATGTCTAATAAAGAATAGTGTTGGCTATGAGAAACAGTGCTCCCAAGTTTATTTAACACATCTTTTAAGAATATAAAACCTCAATATTGGTGGTACTTACTAATACAACATAGATTTGGACAGAAATGGAAACTCCAGCTTGGCACCATGGGGCTTGATGAAAACATGGGGCCACCATCACATCCACAGGTCTGCCTCTTGTGCTAGGGTAGAAGGCAGGGAACGGGGCAGGCAGACAAAATGCTGTGAACCTGAAGCTGGCATGGTTTTTTAGTCCCAGGTGAGTCTTGGTTGTATCATGTGCTGCTCTGGGTCCTGTGCATCCCAGGCTAACTCAGGCCCTTCACACACCTTGTTTCTGGGGTTTCCATCCATGCATTTGCCCAATCCAGCCCACCCCCACCCCAGTGCAAAAAGGGGGGGGGGCTGTTGGATTGTATCCATCAAACCCAAAATCTACTTTTGCACTGTAGATCAATACTAACAGTTTTCTTTATATTTTTGGGTTTTTGCCAATAATTGCCAGTTTCTGAAGAACTGTGCTAGCTATGATAAATTAAATGTCTGCTTGTTTTTTACCTATACATCCAAATGTTACCTTCCATTACCGTATGGGCCTTATCAATGAAATGGATTTAGCACTGGTGATAAATCCTCCTGTGGCAAAGTCTCCTCCTCCAGACTCTCCTCTTCTACTGCCACAGGCAGCTGTCTCACCGGTTCCACAGAACCACACAAATCACTGGCCCTCCCCTTAGATTATTCTTCCCACCTGCCTCCTCTGCACACACATGCCCCTACTCCTCGGGCTCCTGCCCATCGCTGACATGGAGAATCTAAAGGAATGCATTTCCTTTAACTTTTTCAAATACTTTTAAATTAAATTGTAATAACAAGCAGATTACAGGAAAAAAACATATGAAAGTAAAATCAGTTTTTTTGTTTGTTTTTTTAAAAAGATAAGCTGTCACAGTGCCAGTAAGTAACTACCATATTTTTCGCCCTATAGGACGCACTTTTTCCCCTCCAAAAATGAAGGGGAAATCTGGGTGCGTCCTATGGGGCAAATGCAGGCTTTCTCTGAAGCTTGGAGAGCGAGAGGGGTCGGTGCGCACCGACCCCTCTTGCTCTCCAGGCTTCAGGAAGACACCCGCAGCCTGCTTCCCGGAGCACCGGGCACGCTGAAAGCAGAGCGCCCAGCTCTTCGGGAACGCATCCGCAGCCTAGGCAACCCTGCGGGAGGTCCTGCAGGGCTGTCTAGGCTGTGGATAGCAGCCTGCTTCCTGGAGCGCCAGGTGCACTGAAAGCAGAGCGCCCGGCGCTTCGAGAACACATCCGCAGGGCTGTCTAGGCTGCGGATAGCAGCCTGCCGCCCGGCGCGAGGGGCGCCCTGAAGCAGAGCGCCCCTCGCGCCGGGCAGACATCCGCAGCATGGGGAGTCCTGCAGGAGTTCCCCGCAGGGCTCCCCGCGCTGCGGATAGCAGCCTGCCACCCGGTGCGTGAGGCACAGAGTGCCCCATGCGCCGGGCAGACATCGGCCAGCCCACAAGCTTGGGGGACAGCAGGGAGGCGCAGCGCCGCCATCCCGCTGTTCCTTAAACTGGTTCGGTTTCCCCGACCTGGTTTTGGGGGGGAAATAAAGGGGGGGAATTTCCTTTATTTCCCCCCCAAAAAACTAGGTGCGTCCTATGGGACGGAGCGTCCTATGGGACGGAAAACACGGTACAAGGTAGAATTAATGCAATTTACTGTTGATAATAGACCATCTTAAGAGGGAAGGGATGCATGATCTCTAATTACAAAGAGTTCTATAGCCTAAAGCAAAATACAGTGGTACCTTGGGTTACATACGCTTCAGGTTACAGATGCTTCAGGTTACAGACTCCGCTAACCCAGAAATAGTACCTCGGGTTAAGAACTTTACCTCAGGATGAGACCAGAAATCTCATGGCCGCGGCGCAGCAGCAGCGGGAGGCCCCATTAGCTAAAGTGGTACCTCAGGTTAAGAACAGTTTCAGGTTAAGAACAGACCTCCGGAACGAATTAAGTTCTTAACCCGAGGTACCACTGTAGCTTTTCTAAGATTATTTTCTAAGTTTCTATAGAAATTGAAAGCTTTTATATTTTAAAATGAGCCCCCTTTTTAATTAAAGTCCTGCTTAATCCGTGGTACCTTTTAAGGCTAGGAAATATTTGTTTTTGAACATTTTTTGTCCTTCTGTAGTATACTTAGGGGTAATGTGTGGCTAATAATCCAAATTAAATAGCCGGTTGCATAATCCCAGTGAATTTTCCAAGTCTTTTAATTCTGATTCAGTCTCTCTGTAACCACCACCACCACCTCCCAGAAATATTTTGCTGAATTTAAAAGGGGGGGGGAGACACTAAGTGAGATTCAACAGGTAGTGATGTTATTTCCCCCTCCTTAATCTTCTTGTTGTCTTAAATTGCAGAAAATTGATGCTAAAGCAATTGAAGAATTCTATGGAGTAACATCGGACGGTTCCAAAAACTCAGAATCTGGATATATCCTCTTCTATGAATCAAGGCACTAAGTCAGTGCACTTTGAAGCATCTTGCATGTTTTCAGAAAAGGAACCAAGCCCCTGCTCAGAGAGGACATTGTAATGATAGTAAAATCAATACCTCATCATTGCCATAGGACTGCAGGATGTCACCAGAACATAAACTGGGACATTTTCTCAAGGACGACAACTGCCATTAGCAAGAAGGCATCTTGCTTTGGATTTCTTTCTGGGCTATTTTATACTTGTTATCTTCCCAAATCTGTGTTACCTCTACTTGAAATATGCCTGCTTGAACATTCAAGAACCAAGGAAATATTTTTTTTGTTTTTCAGTAGCATTATACAGTTAGTTCATCATTCAGGGTTGATGGCCTGAGACTGTCCCTTGGTTTCTATTTCTCCTGGTTTTTTTCTGTATTCTAGCAGAATGATTTCAGTCTTCAGTGTCAGCTCAAGACCTGTTTTAGGGTGTGAGTTGCAGAAAGTTGCTGACTGCTATTGGTGGCCCAAAACAGGATTGCTGCCAGATTAAATTGTATTGGAAATATCATGCCTTTAATTCTGTGTGTGGCAAAAAAGAAAAGAAAAAGTTGTTCCTATAGTGTTGTGAATTTCCTTAAAGGGTAGCATCTTGATTTCAGACAACACTATTCTTATTCTTCATTTATCCCCACTTTGTTTTTCCCCAAAATCTTATTGAAATGTTATTTTTATGTGTTTTATAATGTATTCGCTACTCAAAGCCGCAATATTGCAGAATCTAAAGGAGCAAAAAGTAGATGGAAGTCTTTGAGGACCTGTAAGCTGAATTGATTGTATTTCTTGGAGCTCTTATATAAGCCAAAAGTGCCCTCTACTGAAAATAGATAGATTTGTTGTTTGTTTCAGCGTATAACAAACTCTACTCACACAAACAAAAAGGCAGCTTTTGGAATGAATCTACATTCTATAAGTACCTATTAAGAGGCAACACTAATTCTGAGAATTAATGAACAAATCATCCTTGTTTTGGAAACGGTGGGAGTTTAAGAAGAAATAACTGAGGTCAACATGTACCGATGCCTTGAGAAGTATCCAATTTAAGTGGATTTAAGTGGACCATGTATAATTGCCGAGTTCTTGATTGGCTGCTGCTTCAACAGAAAAACAAGGCCTTCTCATGAAGACTGAATTTCACTTAGTGTCTGTTTACCAGATCTGCTGCCCTTGTTTATCCTGCCACCTGAATTGGTCACCACTGTGCCTCCTGGGTGGGGTGGTCCAGGATCCAGTGACCAGTTTTGGCTATGGGGAGTCTTTGTTGTGCCTAAATTGGCATTCCCACCTGAAATGGCTTCCCAGCATGTTCAAGTGGAGGGAGACACTTTGAGCAGTCCTCTAAAAACATCAGGATTGCCTCCACTGTAGCAATGGGAAACATGCGCAGCAGCTCCTTGTAAGCATTAGAGCACATGGAACTCTGTACTGGGACACATGAGTGGAAATGGAGATTCAGCCTTCCATTTGGTTGTAACATTAAAGCCACCTCTGCTTGTCCCAAAGCAGCCCTCCGTATCATGCTCACTGTCAAGGAGGAGGAGATCTACTTAATTGCAATTCCATAACTTGTGCTCTGGCTCCCCCCCCCCCAAAAAAACCCCAACCATTATGTGCAAACATCACGTCACATTCTCTTAATGTCTTCTTACGCAATTGTCTCCCCGGCAGAATTCTGCTAGCAACAAATTCTGCAATTAAAAACGGACAAACTGTCAGGTTTCAGTATTCACACTTCAACCACTTCAGGGAGAAAACTGGTGTTGCCTAATATATTAATGCCAAAATATGCAAAAGTAATCTTTTCTTCAGAGGTTGTCATCACTAATAAAATAAGTCTTTGACAACTGGCTCTTGATAATGCATTACATGTGAATGTTCTCTTGGCTAGAAATCCACCCGTAAAGACCCAAAATGGGGCCGTTAAGCAAAGCCTGTCATCTTGTAGGTCTTCGGAGGAAGGTCACAGGTGTGAAGGCACGCACTAAACAGCAAATGGCAGAGTAATGTAGGAGAGCATAAGGCAGAACATAGGACCACTCACTTCTATTTTGTATAATTGGTGATAATCCTTTTACAAATAAAATGCCTTGTAAGAAATAGAAAATATTAAGAGATATATATACTATAGATTAAAAGTGCACTTTTGCTACAGTTTCTATTGTGAAGAGAGTGGTTTGATGCTGCTTCTGTATAATTAAATGACTGCCGAAATGTTTCCAATAAAAGATTGGGTATGGTGAAATGCATCAAATGTATGTGCATTGTTGCTTTTTTTAAATTGAATTCAAATGCTAGAATAGGGGATATGTTTATTCCATTTCTATCCTCTGAAAGGTGGTATGTGTGGTCTCCCTACCCGTTTATACCTTTACAAGAAGAACCCTGTGCTGAGATAAAGTGACTCATGCCAGTTATATATTTTTATTTATTTATTTAGCACAATGTGTGTATTGCTTCCCTATAAATAAAACTTGTAAGTGGTTGACAAAACGGCAAAACAAAAGTATAGATTAAAATTATCAAAGGTGAAAGCCGTTTTTTAAAATTAGAAATTAAAGCTCATGACAGCTTTTACGTGTCTGGGTTGGTTTGCCCAAACAGAGATTTTAGTATGTGCCAAAACAGATATAACAAAGGTGCCTGACTGATGCCAGTACAATGCCTCTCTGGGAGAAAGCAACTTTTTGAACACAAATTACACTATCCATTAAAAAACCACATTTGGTGGTGGTTTTCTACAAATTTTGGGCAGTGTCAGGCAGTTCCCACTAGTTCTAAATGTATTGTACTCTGGTTTCTTGGGATTGCCAAGTGTTTAAGCAGAATGTACAATTTTTCATCCCTTTTAAACAAGCTCTTAGCCTGTTTAGCAAGTGCTAGCTGCTCTGCTGCGTTGATGGTCCATGGTTCACAAATAAATACAGCTTTTAAAGTTTTCCTGGTGCCAGCTGCTTACTGATAGTAGTGCAGACCCATTGCAAGGTCTCTTCACATAGTGAGTACCTTTCCCAAATCCATGAGGTACTTCATTCAACACATAAACTATGGACCTCACTTGCACAGAAGGTAATGTTGGCCATCAAATTGGTTGTCTTTAAAAGAGGACTGGACAGATTCATGGAGGAGAGGGCTATTGAAGGCTACTAGCCATGATGACTATATCCCACCTCCACAATCAGAAGCATATAACCAAGACATTTGCCTGTATAGTATTGTTACATACTCCTTTGAAAAAAGCTGTTCAGACAGCTCAACCTGTCAGCCCTTTCCTTGCATTCCATCAACAGTGTGCATATATAGGGGGGCTCAGGGAAGGACACTGGTGTAGAATAGAATGTCCCAATTTTCATCTGAGGGGTATGACATGATGCAAACATTTTTCTGTGCCTTTTTCCTTCCCCTTCAAAAAATCTAGTTCTGACCACTTGCCATGGACTCCAGTAATTCCAAAGGATAGGTTGCACTTTTGTTGAGCTCTGGAACAAGTTCAGTTTTGGTCTTGCTAAACTAGCTGCTGTGATGGGCTTTGTCTGTGATGGAAACTATAGCAAAGCACTTCCCCTTCTCGAATATCACAGTGCAAGTCTCCAGCAGGTTGCTATTCAAAACTGGCCTTTGGAATTGAATAACCAGTAGTGTGTTGAGTTTTTCCTTCCTGCTTTTACTGTTGCAGATTAGTTGTCATGCCTAATGATTTTAAAGGTTGCAATGAGCCACCTGGGGGGGTGAGTTGCCTCTTACAGGTTTGCTTTTGTGGTGAGATTATCAAGGCATTCTGTGTTATCTGTGTTCAGATTAATGTGTAGAGTACCTACTCAGAATGATAAAATCATTGCAAACAACTAGTGGTGGGCAAGTCTTAGCAGATGTAAGAAATAATTGAAAATCACCTATAACCTCTTCCCTCTAGATGTTACTGAAATCCTAACTCCCATCAGCCCCAGCCAGTATGGCAATGGGTTGGGAATGATGGGAGCTGGAGTTGGAACAACAACTGGAAGACCACAAGCTCCCCATCTCTGAGCCAGGGAAACATTATTGTATATAAATCATCCAGCAGAAAAGAAACTCAAGCACATAATTAAATCATACAAAACAAAAGAAAGAACAGCAAACCAGCTAAGTGTTCGGCTTTGGACTGAATATCTCCAGGCAACCACCATTAGGACTTTATGACCTTACTACTGTTTCATTGCCTTATGCACAATAATATCTAGCCCTGCAAATCTCTCACTTTATCTACCTATCATATTTGATAGTAGAATTTTCTGTCCAGGGGCACATACCGTATTTCAGAAGCAGCGATCTTGTATAAATCCAACGATCATTTGGGTTTGGTATCTCAAATAAGCAAGGAGTTGGCGCGGTATTTGACAAAATGCCTCTTTGAAGGAAGACAGTCAAATTAACCAGCAGCGTAACGGAGACATCTAAAAGAGCCAATGCAGCAATGGAGCTCAGTTTGAAAAATAAAACCTCCATTAAGGGAATGAAACCTTCACAAATTGGCCTATTACTGCAGTTGGAGAACATTCAAGATCAGGATTGCCACCTAAATATTAGGGCTAAGGGGTACCTAAAGAAAATTGGGGAGTATAGCCTGCAAGTTGTTTCTATTGCCTGGCTAAATCGGTTATTCCTTGAGATAAACCTCCAGCCTGAAGAAATAGAATGGCTACAGAGAGATCTCTGTCTTAAACCAAAGAAGGGTAAAAGTGCCAGAAACGTTATAAAGCACTTGTTTAAAAATGACTTGATGTAAAGGTTTAGCATGTTTTGGATAAAATCAGTGCTATTTTTCTAGAAAAAGAGATGCCAGAACTCACCATAAAGGTAAAAGGACCCCTGACCATTAGGTCCAGTCGTGGCCGACTCTGGGGTTGCAGCTCTCATCTCACTTTATTGACCGAGGGAGCTGGCGTACAGCTTCCACGTCATGTGGCCAGCATGACTAAGCCACTTCTGGCGAACCAGAGCAGTGCACAGAAATGGCATTTACCTTTCCGCCGGAGCGGTACCTATTTATCTACTTGCACTTTGACGTGCTTTCGAACTGCTAGGTTGGCAGGAGCAGGGACTGAGCAACTGGAGCTCACCCCGTCGCAGGGATTCGGACCGCTGACCTTCTGATCAGCAAGTCCTAGGCTCTGTGGTTTAACCCACTGAGCCACCCGCGTCCCTCTTAGAACTCACCATGAACATCTTGTTATCTTAAAAAAGCAATGGTGCCCATCTGAGAGGTGCTAGAACTGAGTTCCGGCAAGTGCCGGTTGAAAAAAAGACCCTGGATAAAATAGAATATGAAGTATCATAAATAGCATTTTTCAAGACTTATGTCAGGAATGCTCCAATGGAGGTGTGATGGAGGGGTTGTAATCTGAATTCCAGATGAATTATGTTTAGAAACAAAAGATACTATAAAGGCTCTTCCTCTTCTACTCTTGTCCTGCACCTAGAAAGCATGGGTCAGAGGTTTTATAGCATTTTGCTACAACCCTCAGTGAGCTCCTTATTTAATTTAGAAGCTCGAGACTTAAGGGAGGAAAAATATGCAATACTTTTTTATATAATTTTTTTTTCATTTTCTATTTTACATAAACAAATGAATTAAAAACATAAACATATAATCCCTTCTGACTCCCCCCCTTGTGGATCCTTAATGTAATGATTTCCCCCTCTGCATCTCTATTATAACTATTTTTATAAATCCTTTGTCAATCCGTACTTCAATTTTTTACTACAAGTTTTCTGTCAATCCTACCAATATATGTAGTTGTTTACAATAGCTTTTCAAATAAATTATAAACTTTCCCCATGCTTTATTAAAGACCTCCTCTTCCTGATTTCAATTTCTTCCTGTAAGTTTTGCTATCTCGGCATAGTTCATCAATTTTGTCTGCCACTCTTCTTTGGTCGGAGTTGTACCATCTTTCCATTTCTCGGCTACGTCTGCACAGCCGTGGTCACATACAAAAATAGTTTCGTCTGGTCCTTCAGGATCTCTGGTCCTATAAAAGTGTATTGGCCCAAATATAAGCCACACTTTCCCCCCAAATTCCGACTGTGAAAAGTTAAAGTGCGGCTTAAATTCACGACCTTACAAAAATTGGCTTTTACAATATCACTTCTGAAACAGACATACAGTAAAATGGAACAAAAAATGTTTTATTGCCGATTTGCAAGCTTGAGTGCCTGCGGAATTGTAGCGATTGAATAGTGATTTGTGATTTTACTGATTGTACGGTAAATTTTGCGGGCTTGCAAGTTCAAAGGCTTAAATTGCCTTAGAGTTACAATTCTACCAACCTCAGCGATTTTCAGCCTGTAACCCAATTTTAAGGGAGCGGCTTATATTCAGGTATTCTCCCCCCCCCCTTGAATTTTAAAGGTGTGGCTTATATTCAGGCCAATACGGTATCTAAAAGAAAAGCTTCTGGTTTCTTATTTTCAACATTTTTTCCAGTTCGTTATATATCATTTCCCAGAAGTCTTTTATCATCTTACATAACCACCACATATGATAAAAAGTACCCTCTTTTTCTTTACATTTCCAGCACATTTTAGACTTTGATTTGTACATCTTAGTTAATTTGCTAGTGATGCATCATTTTCATATAATTCTCCTTCAGAGTATAACATGCTGTAAATTTTAATTCTGTTGTCCATAGTCTCTCCCACATGACTGATTCAATGCTATAACCAAAATCCTTGGCCCAGTGGATCATAGTCAATTTAACCTGTTTGTCTTTTGTTTGCCACTCTAATAAAAGTTTATACATTTTAGAAATTAATTTAATTTAATTTTCTAACAAATCCCTTTTGAACTGGGAGGTTTTATTTGAAAAACCCTTCTTTTCAACACTTCATTAAGTTGATAATATTCCCTTATATCTTCAAATCTCCTTAGTTTTAAATCCTGATATAAAAATATGCAATACTTCATGGGAATGGTCTTGGGACAAACCCCCCCCCCCCATTTCTCTCCTCATTACAATTAGTGAAAATCCTCTAAAAACACTCAACTGATGTATCCACTTTTGCTAAGTAGGGTTTCTAAAACAAATAACACAGCTTGTTGGAGGAACTGTGGGGACCAAGGATACCATTTGTTTGGATCACTTGTGGGCCTGGGGCCTGGCTGTAATGCTGCCCACCAATGAGGGTGCGCGGACATGGTGCCTCGGGTCAAAGACTTTTGTTTTAAAACCTTTCACGAGCCAGAATTGATTGCAAAACGAACTATAGCCCCAGACTCAAAAATTGCTCTTCTGTCCAAATTTGATGCAAACCTCCAATATCTTACCTGGTAAGATCATATTATTCATCTGATCAATGCAGCAAGATTAACCATTACTAGGTTTTGGTGATCCCTTGTTGGTAATTTACTTGTTTTGGTTTCAACAAATATGAGATCTAATTTCAGTGGGAAATTGTACTGTCAGACGGAGAGAATAGAGACATAATTAGAAGTCAGGCAAATTTTCTGCTGCTTGGTTTAATTTTATTCAATATGCTGCTACAAAAGAACAAGGCTGCAGAGCTCCAGCATATCAGTGGTTTGTATTTTATTTTAACAAGTTTGCATTGTACTTTATTTAATTAAATGCATATTTAAAAGAATGAATGAGAGTTTAAACTGGGGTGCACCACTTCACCACTCCCACTTGCACCAGGTGTGCCCATTTCACCCCCAACCTTCCATTGTTAAGTGACAGGGTCTGAAAGAGGCTTGGAAGCACATTTGGCTTACAAGCCTTCCTCATGAACAGTAACCCGGGTAATGCAGAATTATTTATTGTAAGGTTACCAGGCGTCCCCGTTTCCCGGGGACAGTCCCCTGGATTTACAAATCAGTCCCCATACAAAATCCATTGAAGCTGAAAAGTGTCCCTGGATTCATTGAAAAAAATCTGGTAATCTTACTTTATTGGGGGGGGGGGCACCTTGTAAGTGGAGCATCTAAAGGTACTTACAAGCCCTCTTCATTCCCACTTCCTAAAATGAGGGGTGGGGTAAGTATGTCTAGACACCTTCCTCACCATCTTGAGCTCTCATAAGTTCTTTTGAATGCACAAATAAGGCTCGGTTTACTTGAACAGCCTGCTGCCTTATGAGTGTACTCAGTTGTTAAGACCCACTTCTTGAATACCTGCTCCAGATCCCGCAGTGAGACCAATGATGACTGAAGGCAGAGCTTCTTAAATTTTGGCACCCGTCTCTTTGCATTCCCTCTCTTGAGTAGTGCTATTGGCACCATCCTTTTTTGCTTTGGGGCAACAAGGGGAAAGCTGTTTAAGCTGTTTAATTATGCAGGTCTTTTAATTGTCTGAGGTGTTAGGTTGATCTAGGGGGATTGTAAACTAGAGGAAGAGAATTTCATACTACGTGAAGGTGGGACTTGGTGCTCCAAAGGAACAGTCCTTCCATCTGCTAGGCAAGGCTCCCCAATCTGGTTTCTATTGGCTTTTTGTCCAGCACACTATGTAAAACCAATTTCCACCTTCACCGACATAAGATCTGCCTAGTTTCTCCTGGTTCCCATGTATTTTGCCAAGAGATGGAGCCAGATCTAGGTCACAAATAGGTATTGGCAAATCTGTCAATTTTGGCTTCTCTCAGTTCCTACTTCTTCCAAACTTCAGTTCAGTTCTCCAGATTTTCACACCACTTTGGGGCTGTTGTTGTTTAAGTGAGTCCTCATGAAAATTCATCAACATTTATGCCTGAATTTATTTCAATATACACATTTTTTTTTGCATCTTCAGTGATATGTGCATTCTTATGAACACTTTACCCTACACATATTGTTTGTACACATTATTTGGCTGGAGAACCACACTGCAAACTTCAAGAAATTTCGAAAGATGGCTGCATTTTGGTTCGCATAATGCTTCAGAAAGCACAAATCAGGTAACTTTGCCTTCAAATGCAAACTGAACTGGTTTTTCCCCACAGACCTAGTAACGTCTTTTCAAAGATGGGGAATCAACCACTATTATACTTCTTGTTCCCAACAGGCCTTGTTGCAACCTAATACCCGCATAGCCTAATTTGAATGTTTACTACCTCGTCTCAAATTCCATCTTAAGATTGTGACCTGATGCAAACTCCACGGCTTCATCAACAGTCTATCTCCCTGCCATCACCACCACCACTACCACCATGATAGTTCTGTTTATCACCTACCTGATAAAAAGTTCTGGAGAAGCCAAAGTTTGCACTCTATTTTGTAATGCCTTGCTTGGCCTAAAACAAAGTTTGCAATTTTTGTTTTTCAAAAGTGATTTTCTCCTTTCATATGCCATTCTGAGGACATTGCTGATGCATGTCCTATGAGTACTCCAACTAAATACAGTATTTGAGTCCAACATCTAACATTGACATTTCCTGTTATTCAGTATTTGACAGGATTTGAACTATGATTACGTTGAAAGAGTTCTTATTTGATTCAGGACAAGCCATCAAGAAATGCCAATAAGTTCAAAGTGTGGATAGAGTAGAAATTTGATTGGTTCACATCTTAATATAAACCTACCTAATTTGCAGTTACCAGGAGAACTAAAACTCAGATAAACTTTTAAAAGTGCTCATCTCTGAATTTGCAATGCAATTTTCCAACCCCCTGAAATTATGTTACAAAATGCATTTATTACGGAAACTGTGTCTAGAAGGGCACACATTAGTCAACCTAACATACCAAAAAACCCAAAAAACAACAACAACCAGACCGCTTGCAGAAATATATATATAATGCAAAAGTACATACAGTTCTTTTTTTTTAGTTTTAAATGTTTTATATTGCTTTTGCTGCTCTGTTGTTTGCTTCCTTGGACTCTACAGTGGTACCTCAGGTTACAGACGCTTCAGGTTACAGACTCCGCTAACCCATAAATAGTACCCCAGGTTAAGAACTTTGCTTCAGGATGAGAACAGAAATCATTCTCCAGCGGCGCAGCAGCAGTAGGAGGCCCCATTAGCTAAAGTGGTACCTCAGGTTAAGAACAGTTTCAGGTTAAGAACAGACCTCCAGAAATAATTAAGTTCTTAACCCGAGGTACCACTGTATTAGGAACAAAGGGATATAAATTTAATAAGCTATAACAGATCATCATGAGGACTTTTTAAAAAAAAGCATACTGATGCAAAATTGTGGAAAAATGAGAAACCAGGAGATTCATTGCACATTCAGAATTTGAGTAGCAAAGCCAGACATTGCAAAACTTCTGTATGAATGTTTGTTTCAGCTCCACAAGCAACCAATACTCTTAAAACATATTCATGTTCGTTTTATTTATTTTCATCAAACATAGATTTAAATCTTTCAAACAATTTAAATCAGCTCATGAACATGCCTTGAAATATGAGTACAATCACACTAATGAGTCTCTAGTAGATGGCATAACAATGTCTTTCAGCAACATATTCTTACAGTGCTGAAAGTGCTATTTATTCAGGAGTCAAATGGATAATAGTGCTGATATTTTAACAGGTGTTCATTATCTGAATTTTTCAGGAGCAAGGAAAAACTGGTTAGCTCCAGTTTAGAAGTTGTTATAACATATAGATAAAGGTAAAGGGACCCCTGACCATTAGGTCCAGTCGTGGCCAACTCTGGGGTTGCAGCGCTCATCTCGCTTTACTGGCCAAGGGAGCTGGCATACATGTGGCCAGCATGACTAAGCCACTTCTGGCGAACCAGAGCAGTGCACAGTAACGCCGTTTACCTCCCCGCCAGAGCAGTACCTATTTATCTACTTCCACTTTGACATGCTTTCGAACTGCTAGGTTGGCAGGAGCAGGGACTGAGCAACGGGGGCTCACCCCGTCATGGGGATTTGAACCGCCGACCTTCTGATCGGCAAGTCCTAGGCTCTGTGGTTTAACCCACAGCGCCACCCGCGTCCCTCTGTTATAACATAGGACAGTGCTATTTCCCAAAGCAGCTAAGAAATCCAGAAACTACCAATGGCTTTTGCCACATTCTATAGTTTAGACAGGAGTGCCTGGCGTGCTTTGGTCTATGGGGTCACGAAGAGTCAGACACGACTAAATGACTAAACAACAACATAGTTTAGAATGACATCTAGGAAGGAGAGGCTCACACTTCCTCCTCCAGGAACCATAATCCCACTGCTGTCACCAGTGTTGGACACACCCAATTCCCTGATACTAAATTGGGACACACCCAATTCCCTGATATTAAATTCCTAATGGGTTCCCTAAAATTCTAGCTTTGATTTTGGCACAAAGAACGAGTCTTTCTGTCTTTCTAGCTCCCACCTTCAGCCTAGACTAAAACAAAGACAAGCTCCTGTCCTTTTGTTCTCCTACCCATAGGCTGGGAAACCTCTGGCCCATAGCCCAGTCATGGCCCCCCAGGGTTTCCAATTTGGTCCACTAGGCCATTTCCCCCCCCCCAACCATACCTGCCCATCAATCATCCAACAGCACTTGTCTCATAATGGGTGGGAGAGGAGAGTGAAGCTCAGTTCTGCACTGTTGTAGGTGCCTGTTCCCAGTAGTGAAGAGATGCTGGCAGCTAGAAGCAGCAGGATTTAACCCTCATTTAACAGGTACGTAACAGGCAGGGGTAAATCCTGCTCAGTTTCTCTGGGGAAAGGTGTGTGCTGCAAAAGGAAACAGACCTATTATTTTCCTACATTTCTCTGTGAAGGTAGGGCAGGAGAAAGAACCCCTTTGCAAGGATCAGCTTTCCTTGTCCCTCTCCCCCTGGGAAGCAGGTGCTGCATAGGGATTAAACAATGCCCAGTGTTGCTTTTGCAGGCAGAGATGAGGGCCACAAAAATAAAGACTTTATCTCACCCTCTCCCAGTTCCAAGGTCAGCAGCTTCTTCCCAAGGTTCATCCTTATCCAAGTGGTTTCTCACACACTCTTCTGGGAGATGCAATGTAGGGTCTCATGCAGGAAAGCTTTGCTTTCCCATAGCTGTTATTTGAGAGAGAAAAGAGAAGCCTACTTGCAGTTCCCAGGAGAGTCATGGGGAGAACCAACTGGGGTAGGGAAGACTGAGCCTTTAGAAGGAGTTGCTAGTATTGGACATGGCTGTGGTGGGGAAATGATATCTGCCCCTGGGAAACACAGTTCTTTGGTAGAGAGAGACAGAAGTCTGCATTTGACTGCACCATCCATGCCCATTTCCAACTGAGAACTTAATTTAGAATTTAACCCTCACTTGTCAGGAAAGGAATAGGCACACACAGTCCAATAAATCCTTTTAAATGGCAAGTCCTTTCCTTCTTCACAGGGCTGGCTGCTCATGAGGCACAGTGAGGGTATCACCTCAGGTGGCAGTCTGGGAGGGGCAGCAGATCCACACCCCAAGGAACACACCACTCCTTATTTCCTTCCCTTGTTGCCTTCCTCATGCTCCACCACCACCACTGCCTGCTCCTTCCGGGCCTCCTTCAGTGTGCCAGGACTTCCCTGCAGTGTGATGACCCTCCCTCCCCTCCATCTAAGGATACCAACTCCCCTTGCATTGTGGATCTCTAATGCTTGGAAATCTGCCCAAGGGATTTTGCTGGCTGGCTGGGATAACCCACCTGTCAATCTAGTGGTGTCATAATGACATTCTGTGATTGACAGGTGGGTGTCCCCACCTACCTGTGAAATCTTTCATCAGCTAAGCCCATCATGACCTTGAAGATTGATGAAGACCTCAAGTAGGTAGTTTAATGAAGATGTCAATGCAGTGTGTGACAGCTATGAAAAAGGCAGATTCAATGCTAGGGATCATTGGGAAAGGAACTGAGAATAAAACAGCTGACATTATAATGCCATTATACAAATCTACATTGCAACTGCATTTGGTATACTGTGTGCTGTTCTGGTCACCTTACCTCACAAAGGATATTGTAGAGTTAGAAGCAGTTCAGAAAATGGCAACCAAAGTGATCAAGGGGATGGAGAGGCTCCCTTTTGAAGAAAACTTCCAGCAATCTGAGACTTTTTAGTTTAGAGAAAAAACACATAAGATGTGACATGATACAAGTTTATAAAATTATGCATGGCATGGAGAAAATAGATAGGCATTTCCCCCCCCTATCTCTCTTAACACCAGAACTTGTGGACATCCGGTGAAGCTGAATATTGGAAGATTAGGGACAAATAAAAGAAAGGACTTCTTCATGCAGCACCTAGTTAAACGATGGAACTTGCTCCCATGGAAGGCAGCAATGGCCACCAACATAGATGTCTTAGGCATGGGAGATTAGACAGATTCATAGAGGAGAAGAGGGCTATTGATCTACAGTCATACCTCGTGTTGCATCTGCTTCATGTTGCATCTTTTCACGTTACATCACGTTACCGGAACGGGTTACTTCTGGGTTTCATTGCTTGTGCATGTGCAGAAGTGTTAAATCACGCCTTGCGCATGCGCAGAAGCACCAAATTGCACCGCATGCCTGTGCAGATGCAGCGCTTCGAGTTGTGGGCATTTCACATTACGGACGGGCCTCTGGAATGGGTCCTCTCTGTAACATAATGGCTGTAGCACTGTACTAGCCATTATGTCTTTGCTCTGCCTCCACAGTTGGAGGAAGCAATGCTTCTGAATACCAGTTGCTGGAAACCACTGGAGAGGTTGAGCATTCTCAGGTCCAGCATGCAGTTTTCCCACAGGCGTATGGTTGGCCACTGTGAGAACAGGATGCTGGACTAGATAGGCCATCAACCTTATCCAGCAGGCTCTTCTTCTGTTCTTATGTTTCTATGGCAACACATCTGTACTTGACCAACTCTTTAGATATGTAAATGGATGCCCAGCAGATTTGACCAGGGCTGTTACCTTAACAAAGAGAATGGTTTCACCAGTTCAGCCATATCTTCTATGGCAAATTCCCACCTTAGATATACAAAATCAGAGGTTTGGTTGAGACCCAAATGTATCATCCAAGCCAACCCCTCCAGTCCTATAAGCAGTAGTTATAAACTACCCAGTTAAGGTGGTGTGAGTCTTAAAATACTGTAAAACGGTACAAAATAATACCAGGGATGATGGGTTTAGATAGATGATGAATAGATAGATGATAGATAGATGATAGATAGATAGATAGATAGATAGATAGATAGATAGATGATATAAAGGAAACGACTGAATAAACGTGTTGGCATAAGAAAGTCTTCAATAAATGTCTGAAGGTTGACAGTGAGGATTAGCATGTTAAAGTCTAAATCGTTTAATACTACCTTCACCAATCTAGTGCCCACCAAATGATATGGAGTACAACTCTTATCAGCCCCAGCCAGCACACACACACACACACACACACACACACCAATGGGAGTTATAATTGTTTTATTATTTATTAAATATTTGGTCATTCCTCACAAAGTAACCCAGTTGTAGTTCAAAACATCTGGAGGGCACCAAGTTGTGGGAGGCTGGTTTAATAAACAAATTATCTAACTAACTTTGCTGAAATCTATTGGTTTGGTCTTTCTCCAAAAAGTGGGGCAACATTGTGAACCGGTCTTAGATGTAGACCTTATGATGCTCAAAATGTCTAGGTTCCCCAATAGCTTTCTCAGTATTTTAGTAACCTTGCTAAGCAAAGGAGTGTGGCCACCTGCCTCCCCTCCATTCTGGAGCAAGCCAGAGAAACCCAAAGGTCATCTGCCCTTTCAGAGCAGCTTGTCACCATCACCCTTGTTCTATCGATGTAATAGTGTGTGATGAGTCACTTGCCAAAGAGAAGCAGATTGCTTGTTGCTATAGTGATTACTCATTGTATTCTCCTTGGATATATTGGGGGGGGGGTGATATTTCACTTATACATGAATGGTGTCTTGTGATAAGTGATAAATTCAGCTGAAGAGAGACTTAATGACTACAGGCCAATAGTACCATAGATTTATTTTATTTTTAAGCGGACTCATCTGTAGTGGAGGCCCAGGACCTGCCTTGCTTTGCAAATGACCATGGGCCAAATTCTGATTCAGCGTCAGTCTTGCCCTTCACCCATATTTCAGATGTGTGCTGCTTGCTTTTTAATCCCTCCCTTCCTCAAGCATTGCAGTTATATATTTAGCCATTTCTCTATTCAATAATCACTCTATTAATATAAAAAGGAACCTCCTCCTCATTCATCCCATACAAAACCACTGTGAGCTTGGAGCAGGAGTTCTCATGCTGATATCAAGGGCACCAGTCAATCAGTGCTGGATTCTGTTGCAAACTTGCAAAACTAATCGGGGGGGGGGGGGGGCTTAACAGAGCAACCCTAAAAGAAATGCCCAATGAGACTTAAGCATACTTGGTATGCATGGAAAAATTGAAAACTCTGGGTGGGGATGAGGAGAACAAATGGAATGGATGAAGATCCTGGAAAAGGATGCGGCTTGCTGACTGAATCCTTGAACAGGAGCACTTCACACTGCAATATTTTGCAGCATGTTCCCACTTACATCTGATTGCTTGTGATACAAATACAGCCTTCACTATTCATTTGATTTGTACTACTCATTTGATTTGTACCTGGGATATTATGTAGTCCATTTAGGGATGTGCCATTAGCCTGGGGCATCACCGACTTTTAAAAAGTACAGCATACGTGTGGGTGGGTGGTCTCTCATCTATGCAATCAGGCTTTCCAAGAATATCAGGTCTCATGCCTGGTGACCAGTGCGATGTGCCCGTGTCGTTGTGCAGAAAATACCTCCCATTGTTTATTTTCTTCTAGCTCATGACGTTCCCTTCCAAGAGAGAACAATTATGCTGCGCAAGTTGCAAGGTGAAATGCCTTTGTACAAAGACGGAGAGACCCTGTTAGAGAAGCACAGAGGTCAGCTTTCCTGGGAAGGGGGCCAGTGGCACAGCTCAGCGCTTTGCAAAAGTTCTTATCTACTTTCTCATGCTCTGAAGGTTGCAAGGTTCTCAACCCTGTGGCATGTCCAGTGAAAAAGCTCCCACATATAGAGATGGGGAAGACCTCTACCAGGATCCTAGACTAGAAAGCCACTACCAGTCAATACTGACCTGGATAGGTAAATAATTTGACTTAATATTATATATTTATTTCAAATTATACATATCCAGTGCTTTTTTTAAAAAAAATGTTTTGGGGTGTTTTCATTTCCCTACCCATGTTGAAATACTGCTCCTCAACGAGGCCAAACTTAGATTCACAAAACGTTTAGGGGTATGCGTACCCCTGTGTACCCCCAGAAAAAACTCACTGTTCATATCCCACTTGTACCCAAAGTATATTTCACCACACACTGACAACATGCCTCAGAGCAACTTGTTTTGTCAACACAACAGAGATATGACAGTAACTACTCTGGAGCCACTCGGAATTTAAGAATGGAGCAGAAATCTGAACCCAACTTAACACACTTCGGGGCCCGCATGCCTGAGGACGTATTTATAGGGGCGGGCTGTTTGAAAAGGCAACCCGTGTGGTGTAGCAGTTAAGAGTGATGGGCTAGGACCTGGAAGACCAGGGTTCAAATCTACCACTTGGCCACGAAACTCATTGGATGACCATGGCCTAGTCATTACTTAGCAGCCTAACCTACTTTATAGGGTTGTTGTGGGGATTAAATGAGAAGGGGGGGAACTGTGTATGCCACACCTTGAGTTCCTTAGAGAAAAAGGTGGGATATAATTGCAATAAATAAATAGATAAGCAGCTCATCTCTGTTGAGCTGGTAAAGCACATGGGGACTCCTGACCTGGAGCCTGGCCTGCTCTTTTGTTCACTTGGGAACGAAACAAATGAAAAGGCTATCAATTCTTGCCTTTTTTTGTGCATTCAAGAAAAAGTAAAAAGCAGCTGGGTTTCATTGTCACCTGTTCAAGTTGAGGTGACTTTTTCCTCATGAAGGAGCCCAGTTCAGGTAGCCTGTTAAAAGGTGGCTAGGCTTTTCTTGTGTGCCATAGGTGTGCCAGGAGGGTGTGCTTTCTTGGCAAAAGGGGGGTGGGAGGCAGTGAGCACCAGTCAGTCAGTGTCGCTTTGCTTTGCTACATCCACATCTAAGAAGGAGAAAGGGTAGCTCATGAGCTGAAAAGGAGGCCCTGACAGCTCTATTCTTCCCACTCAGTTTGAAAGCAACATTTTGAAAGGGCCTGATATGTGGCTTTCCCAATGAGGCGGCAGTGGTGGCGGGGGGGGGGGGGGAGATGTGGCACCACCAGCAAAGCCAAAAGAAATACTCACACAATTAAAAATTCTATTTAAAATAGGGTGTGGTTCACTGTGACAATTCAAGATGCTAAAAAAAGAGGATGGGGGAGGTAAGGAGCTAGAGAAGGGTGCATATAAATAGAGGCATCACATCAAGGCAGGTTTTATTTTAGCTCCCCAAAGGCTGAATAGAGCAAATGCATATCCAGAACTCTTGCAGCTAAAGACAGTGAAAAAGAAAGAGTTACGTTTCCATGTGAGGCTTTCTCTGGGAGGGCCAGAAACTTGAAAAGTGCAGCCCTTTGTATATTTACTCAGAAGTTCTTCAGTGGGATTTGCTTGCACATAGGGAGGATGGGAGAAAAAATTGATTCCGTTTGCATGTAAAGGTGGATCAATCCTTTAAAGAATTTACTGTTTAAGGATCTACTAACCTTTCTCATAGGGACGCGGATGGCACTGTGGGTAAAAACCACAGTGCCTAGGACTTGCCGATCATATGGTCGGCGGTTCGAATCCCCGCGGCGGGGTGAGCTCCCGTCTCTCGGTCCCAGCTCCTGCCCACCTAGCAGTTCGAAAGCACCCTTAAAGTGCAAGTAGATAAATAGGTACCGCTTTATAGCGGGAAGGTAAACGACGTTTCGTGTGCTGCACTGGTGCAAGCTCGCCAGAGCAGCGATGTCACACTGGCCATGTGACCCGGATGTGTCTGCGGACGGCGCCGGCTCCTGCCCTCTAGAGTGAGATGAGCGCACAACCCTAGAGTCTGTCAAGACTGGCCTGTACGGGCAGGGGTACCTTTACCTTTACCTTTACCTTTAACCTTTCTCATGTCTGCAGTTGGAAATATAACAACACAATACTGGAAAAGATAGCCACCTTCAAATATCTAAAGGACTGTCACATGGAAGATGGAACAAGCTTGTGTTCTGCTGCTTTAGAGGATGGGGCTCAAATCAATGGATTGAAATGACAACAAAGGAGATTCCAACTTAACATCAGGGAGAACTTTCTGGCAATAAGTTGTTTGACAGTGTAATGGACTCCTTCAGAAGGTGGTTGGCTGTCCTTCGTTGGATGTTTTTAAACAGAGGTTTGATGGTCATATTTCAGGGGTGCTTTAGCTGAGATTCCTGCATGGCAGGGGGTTGGACTAGAAGACCCTCAGGTTCCCTTTCAACTTTACAATTTCTATGATTCTAAGAATGCATCTGCTACTTAACTCTAAAGCCCAGGAACACTGTTCAGCGACGCAAAGACCAAAGACTATTTTAAAACAGTACGGCAAATGTTTATTCAGTACACTGGAAAGACCGCAAGGAGAAGACACCTAATGGAGGTAATCAATTTTAAACTATTTACAAACTTACTTAATGTTTGGCTGCATTATTTACATTGCAACTCTCCTGTCTGAGAACCTGGAGAGAGGCTGCCAGCCAGTGTACACAACACTAATCTAGGCATACCAAGTTTGACATAAGATAAGGCAGAAGAGAGCGATAAGGCAGTGAGAGATTTTACTTTCTTGGGCTACATGATGACTGCAGATGGTGACAGCAGCCATGAAATTAAAAGACGCCTGCTTCTTGGGAGAAAAGCAGTGACAAACCTAGACAGCATCTTAAAAAGCAGAGACATCACCTTGCCAACAAAGGTCCGTATAGTTAAAGCTATGGTTTTCCCAGTAGTGATGTATGGAAGTGAGAGCTGGACCATAAAGAAGGCTGATCACTGAAGAATGGATGCTTTTGAATTATGGTGCTGGAGGAGACTCTTGAGAGTCCCGTGGACTGCATTAAGATCACACCTATCCATTCTTAAGGAAATCAGCCCTGAGTGCTCACTGGAAGGACAGATCGTGAAGCTGAGGCTCCAATACTTTGGCCACCTCATGAGAAGAGAAGACTCCCTGGAAAAGACCCTGATGTTGGGAAAGATGGAGGGCACAAGGAGAAGGGGAGGACAGAGGACGAGATGGTTGGACAGTGTTGTCAAAGCTACCAGCATGAGTCTGACCAAACTGCGGGAGGCAGTGGAAGACAGGAGTGCCTGGCGTGCTCTGGTCCATGGGGTCACAAAGAGTCGGACACGACTAAACGACTAAACAACAACAACAAGTCAGAAGAGTGGAGAGAAACAGTAATCTCTTTAGCCATCTAGCACATCCTTCTACACACATCCTTGCTTGAGATTTAATGGCCACATTTAGGGACTGACAGAGATGTTTCCTTGTTACCATTATAACTGGAAATGTGAGGAATTGAACCCAGACTCATGGTAAGTCTGTGCATGAGCTACAGCTCCCTCCCAGCAATGGCTTTTAAAAAAAACAACAACCATAATTGTTTCACACCGGAAATAAAACATGACATAATTTCATGTCACCTTACTCCTTACCAGTGTATAACATAGCTCTGTACAGGTTCTGCCCATGGCCCCTGACTCCAGCCTTCTGTCCTCAAGACTCACTGCCTGGGCCCTTTCAGATTTGCCATTGTAATCACAGTGGCTCCTTGAAGCAGAATTGATTGATTGCACACCATTACTCAAATCAGGTTTTGGTTCTGTAACCATAAACATCAGCACCACCTTCCAAAGGCATTTCTCTCCAACTCACCATGTGAGAAGCGCAGCTGCACTGCTGGAGGCCTCCTAGCATTGCTAAATGTCAAGAACTCAAAACATTGATAGCGGAGAGAAAAATGAAGCGCTCACACTATTTTTGGATGGGGTGAGGTGCTTCTGTAATTTTTGCATTCCAAAAGCCACATTCCCCCTGTGAAGCCCAGGAGTTTGTATTAACTCTCCATGGCAAGTCCATTCTGCTTTCAGAACTTGCACTGTCAAGATCTGCAGCTGATTCCTCTGTGTTCCTCCTCTCTCAGCTTGAACACTCTCGATGCCAAGCGCAGATGAGGTATACTTGTAGGCTGTCACTATTTTGGGGTGAGATTCAATCCCATACCGTCAAATGGTATCCTCCTGGACTGGTTCCAGGATATAGGAAATGGGGGCATTGTATTACATAAATTCCAACCCTACCTTCAGGACTAAGTCCAGAGAGTAGCAGGGGTGTACCTAGGGGTTGGCCAAGTTGGCTCCCCTACGAAGGGCCCAGACCCAAGGGGGCACAAAAATTGTGCCTCTCCACTCTGACTAGGAGTGACTAGGAGCCCATCTGCCTGCTCCCCAGGCCATTCTTTTGCTGCTCTGCACGGGTGGGCGTGGTGCACAGGCTCTGCTAGGGATGTGGGGATGATGATACTGCTCTTTACCAATTAGTAGTAGTAGTAGTACCCTGTCCATCTGACTGGGTTGCTCCAGTCACTCTGGGCGGCTTCCAACATATATAAAAGCACAATAAAACATTACATATTGAAAAGCCAAGGACCCAAGGGACAGAGAGGGGGGCTGATACAGCTCATTGCCAATGGTGCTAGAGAGTAGCACTGGAAGAGTGCTTTTTGCCCCCAACCCCCGGTGGCTACATTATGGGGTGCCACAAGGATCTATCTTACCTCCAGTGCTATCTTCATGAAGTCACCAGGAGCAGTCATTTGCAGTCAGCTCTACTTCTCTATAACATCTGAATCAGGAGAGGCTGTGCAGTCCCTGGATGCAATGGTGAAATGGATGAGTAAATCAAGCTGAGCTGGAATCCTGGCAAGACAAAGGAAGTGTGGGTGAGTAGCTCTCGGGTCCAAGAAATTGGTCAGTTGCCTACAGTGCACAGGACTGCACTTCCCCTGAAGGAGCAGGCTCTCAGTTTGTGTGTGCTTCTGGATTAAGCTCTGTCACTGGGGGGTTCCGGTAGCCTCAGTGACTGGACGTTCCTCTCACCAATTGCGATTGGTTTCCTGGACTGCAAAAGCCTTGCCACAGTATTTCATGCACTGGTTACTTCAAGACACAGGTGGCACTGTTGTCTAAACCACCAAGCCTCTTGGGCTTGCCAACTGGAAGGTCAACGGTTCGAATTGGTGCAATGGGGTGAGCTCCCGTTGCTTTGTCACAGCTCCTGCCAACCTAGCAGTTCGAAAGCACACCAGTGCAAGTAGATAAATAGGTACTGCTGCGGTGGGAAGATAAACAGCGTTTCCATGCACTCTAGTTTCCATCACGGTGTTCCATTGCACCAGAAGTGGTTTAGTCATGCTGGCCACATGACCCAGAAAGCTGTCTGTGGACAGACACCGGCTCCCTTGGCCTGAAAGCAGAGATGAGTGCCGCAACTCCATAGTCACTTTTGACCGAACTTAACCATCCAGGGTTATCTTTTACTTTACCTTTACTTCAAGACTGGATTACTGCAATATGCTTTATGCGGGGCTTCTCTCATGCTTGATCTGGAAGCTGCAGTTAGTGCAGAATGCTCCACAATTGCTGATAGAAGTGAGACATTGTCAGCATATATTACCTGTGCTCAGAGGTCTGCATTGTTTGCCAATTTTCTACCAGGCCAGGTTCTAGGTGTTACTATTAGTATATAAAGCTCTTAACAACTTGCAACCAGTTTATCTCCAAGATCACCTTACCCCACCTGTGCTCACTCAACCACTTCAATTGGTGGAATTGGCACTACAACAGATGCCATATAATACCCTTCTATTTTTGTAAGAACTTGGTCCTTTAGTGTGGCAGCACCTATCCTTTGGAACTCCCTGCCTATTGAAGGATGGGGGTAGGGGGTGTTATGTGTTTCTATGTTGTATTTTTTAGTTATGAACCATCCTGAGATTCATGGCTGAAGGGCAGTATACAAATTTTAATAATAATAATAATAATAATAATAATAATAATAATAATAATAATAATATAGATATAGATATAGATGATATGGAGATAGATATAGATATGGATATCAAAGTGCCCTTTTTAGTTAGGGTGAGCAGCAAAATAAATAATTACTAAGTTGGTATGTAGGTAGATAAAGGTAAAAAAGGTGCTCCATCATAATAAAGTTCAAAATCCTATATTTTATACATAAAAAATTAGCAACTGTATAGCCAATAACATAAGACTTGGCATACAAGATCTACTGTAGATTCCGACAGTATTAGGCGACTGGGCGTATAAAACGACCCCCCAAATTGGTAGCTGCCAATTTGAGGGGTCGACTTATACGCCCAGTCTTATACTTGGCAGCTTCACTGGGCAGTGGCAGTAGGCGGCGGGCTCCGCGCTGAGAGGAAGCTGCCCAGCGAACCCGGCTTAGCATCTCTGGGCAGCTTCGCCGGGCAGCTTCCTCCCAGCACGGAGCCCGCCACCCACTGACACTACCCAGAGAACAAGAAGGCTCTACTAATTATAAACACCTACATGCCCCCAATGTGTCCAATACGTAAGCAATAAAGCGGACATACCCAGATTCAAGAGTGACCATTTCCAAGTCTCACTCCACCTTACACAGAAGGAACATAGTGAGGGCAATCCCCAGCTACCCAGCTAATGCTTGCAGGAAAAATTATTATTATTATTATTATTATTATTATTATTATTATTATTATTATTATTATTTTATTTATACCCTGCCCACCTGGCTGGGTTTCCCCAGCAACTCAGGGTGGCTTCCAACAGAACACTAAAATACAATAACCTATTAAACATTAAAAGCTTCCCTAAACAGGGCTGCTTTCAGATGTCTTCTAAAAGTTTGGTAGTTATTTTTCTCTTTGACATCTGGTGGGAGGATGTTCCACAGGGTGCGTGCCACTACTGAGAAGGCCCTCTGCCTGGTTCCCTGTAGTGAGGGAACTGCCAGAAGGCCCTCAGCGCTGGACCTCAGTGTCCGGGCAGAATGATGGAGGTGGAGACACTCCTTCAAGTATACTGGACCGATGTGCCAAATGGACTCCCCAACTAAATAAAAAAGTACCGGTAACCAAGATGCTGAACTCAGAAAGCTTACAGACCATCCAAGCTACCCTGATATCAGCTGAGTCCCCAGAGACCCTCCTGTTGGCCTATAAGGACCTGACTCAATAACTATACCAACATCTTAACAGAACAGAGCAGAGACACCATCAACACCACCTCCGAACTATGGTTCGACAAGGACTGCATTGGTGCAAAAAAAGCTCTTATAAACTCATATCAAGCATTTGTTTCAAATGCAACTCATACAGCTGTATTGGACCACCAGCATAAAAGGCACTATAAGCAGGTGTTGGTTCGGGGTGGGGGGAAGGAAGCAGAAAGAAATAACTGGACACAGGCTATCCAGGCAGCCAAATCCAACAATTCAGCTCTCTTCTGGAATACCACAAAGCTCTCCCAATCTAACAAACCATTAGTGGTAGAATCCTATATCCTGTCAAGGATCTGGGAGACACATTTTCATGAACTCTGAAAGGACAGAGCTGATGGGAGAGGCCAAATCCCTGAAAGCATAGTCAACCTCCCAAAGTTGGTTCCTGTAACAACGTCAGAGATTGAGAGTCTGGTAGCCCAATTGAAACAGGGAAAAATCCCAGGTGCAGACTTAATACCCGCAGAGGCCATCAAAAATAACTTGGACTTTTGGGCCCCTACCCTAGCCTCACTTTTCACCGGCAGAGACACCTATGGACATATTCCCAAAGACTGGGGACTTTCAATCATTGTCCCAATATATAAAAAAGGCAAGAAAGATGATCCTGCCAACTACAGACCAATCAGTCTTCTTAACATAATAAGTAAACTGGATGCAAGTCACCTACAATGGAAATTTCAAGACTGGCTACAACAAGAAAAAATACTTGCAGATGAACAAGTGGGATTCAGAGAAGGATGCTTGACCTTTGACCAAGGCTTAGTTCTCCAACACCTAATAGAGAAGTACTCATCTAGTAATACTGTCTCTCTCTATGTGGCCTTCACTGACTTCAGAGCAGCCTTCAACTCCATCTCCAGAATAAAGCTATGGGAAAAACTGGAGACCTCCACACTTGACAGGTGCTTGCTATATTTAATACACACACTACATGAAGGGACCTTGCTAAAAGTGTCATGTTCCCTCCAGGGGCATCTATCCAACGCAATAGAGACCGAGAAGGGAGTCAAGCAGGGATGCATATTGGCCCCATCTTTTTTCAATTTTTATATAAATGATATGATTCCCCACCTCCACAATATGAATTTCCACCCCCCAAAACTCACAGGAAAGCATATTCCAGTGCTGCTTTACACAGATGATGGAGCAATCCTCTCAAGAATGCCGATAGGCCTTAAAAGAGCCATGAGAACACTGGCAGCATATTGCAAGGAGGGCCTATTGGAGCTCAATTACCAGAAAACCAAAATTGTGGTTTTTGCCAAGAGGCCCAAACCACGTGCATGGTTCATCAATGGGCACAAGATCGAGCAGGTCACCTGCTTCAAATACCTGGATATAGCCCCACATTCACTGGGAAGCAGAAAAGCCCACGGTGACTATGTTGCAGGGAATGCCCACAGAAGCACAAAACCTCAGGTGGACACGATATACCTGCAGCCCTCAAATTGTTTGAGGCTAAATTGATTGCACAGCTGCTATATGGTGCCCAGCTGGGCCCCTCCACCAACTGCTCACCACTAGAGTTGGTACAATCCTAATTCTTAAGATCTGCTCTGCAAGTGCCTAAACGCGTCTCCAATGCGACTATATGTCTTGAAACTGGATCCATAAGAATTGAGGCCAGAGTGTGGCTCGCCACTCTTAATTACTGGTTGAGACTATTTTTCTTCCTGAGTGGCCTTGCTCCCCTGACTATTAAGGATGATTTCCAATCAACATGGAAACAAGCTGTGAAAAATATAATAACTACTCTAGGCTTCAACCCACAGATTTTACTTGACATGGGGCATGAAAAAAGCTAAAAGAAACATTAAACAGTGTGTGGAAGACACAGAACGCCAAGCTGGTCTAGCCAGGTCCCCAAAATTTCTAATCGGTGAAACCAGAAGATACCTCACTTCCCAAATGCCATATATAACCAACCTTGAAATCTCAAAACAGTGCAGGGCTTTCACTCTGGCCTGTTGTCAGGCCCTCCCCTCAGCCTTTCAGGAAGGCCGTTATAGGAAGACACCATATGAGGAGAGGAAATGCCCATGGGGCTCCGGGCAGCAGGAAACAACAGATCATGCCCTTTTCCATTGCCAGTACTATGTAGACATACGAGCCAGATTTACCCTGAACAAATTCCCAGGATGCACTGAACAACTCAACATCTCCCTACTACTCCAGGATGAAAACCCAGATGTTACACACTCAGTTGCTAGATTTTGCACTGCCATGATGGATATTCGCCCAAGGATGGTTTGCGCTAGAAACCAGTCCTAAACTGAAGGCCAATATTGCAAGACCGATATTCCCCTAAGCTCCACTCCTTATAGTTGTTTTAACTGCATGTCTTTTAGTTCATATCTGTTTTAATTAACAATTCTTATTCGTCAGCTATCTGTGTTTAATCTCGTATGTTTTATCCTATGCTTGTTTCTTTGTTCTTATTTGCTTTAACAATTACCGGTTTAAATCCTAATTGGTATTTTATTCATATGTTCCTCTTATGCTAGTCTGTGACCGTAATAAAGTTTTATTCAATTGAGTCAAAACATAGGTCTATCTAGCTCAGTACACTAACCAGCAGCATCTCTCCAGGGTTTAGGACAGGGCCTTTCCCTTCCTGGAAATGCTGTGTGTTAAACCTTAAATGTTTGTATGCAAAGTACATTGTCTACCACTGTGCCACAACCTATTTCATGCGTAGGCAAACTAAGGCCCGGGGGCCGGATCTAGCCCAATCACCTTCTAAATCCAGCCCGTGGACGGTCCGGGAATCAGCGTGTTTTTACATGAGTAAAATGTGTCCTTTTATTTAAAATGCATCTCTGGGTTGTTTGTGGGGCGTAGGAATTCATTCATTTCCCCCCCAAAAATATAGTCCAGCCCCCTACAAGGTCTGAGGGACAGTGGACCAGCCCCCTGCTGAAAAGTTTGCTGACCCCTAACCTATTCATTTAGTTATAGAATAAGATAAAGGTAAAGGTAAAAGTAAAGGTACCCCTGCCTGTACGGGCCAGTCGTGTCCGACTCTAGGGTTGTGCGCCCATCTTACTTAAGAGGCCGGGGGCCAGCGCTGTCCAGAGACACTTCCAGGTCACGTGGCCAGCGTGACGAAGCTGCTCTGGCGAGCCAGCACCAGGCAGCACACGCAAATGCCGTTTACCTTCCCACTTTAAAGTGTTACCTATTTATCTACTTGCACTTAAGGGTGCTTTTGAACTACTAGGTGGGCAGGAGCTGGGACCGAAAGATGGGAGCTCACCCCACCGCGGGGATTCGAACCGCCGACCATGCGATAGGCAAGCCCTAAGCGCTGAGGTTTTACCCACAGCGCCACCCGCGTCCCCTAACCTATTCATTTAGTTATAGAATAAGATAGTGTTGTGCAATTGTTAGATAAGCACACCAGCTTATTTGGAAACCTGCAACAGGGTCATGAAGAATGCACCCCACAACCACATATGCACCACTACAAACCAGAGGTGGACCTTGGTAATATGGCGCCCTGGGGCAGACCAAAATTGCCCCCCCCCGGACATCCCAAAGCCACCTTCCCAAAGCTGGCTAAGTGAGGTGCCAGCTTTGGGAAGGAGATGTGAGGTTCTAGCAGGGTCCTAGGCACTCCTGTCTCCTTCTAAAAGCTAAGCAAGTGCTAACTAGGCTTTGGGAAGGAAGGAGGACTCTAGAACCTGTCAGAACCCTCACATCTTCTTCTCAAAGCCCAGTACTTACTAGGCTTTGGGAAGGAGATGAGAAGGTACTCCCTTACACCCTGTGCGGGGGATCTGGTTATTCAGCCCTAAATCCACTTCTGTCCATACCCTCAAATACCCTACTCTATGCTGCAGCCCCTTCACTATGCTCCACACACACTGAATCCCCTATGAATACCCGAAACCACTACACCCTGCAACTCTCTCTCTTTCTCCCACAGATACCCACCCCATACTGCAGCTCCATTCTGACTCAAATGGGGGTGATGCCTCTTCCAAGATAGCACTTGATAGTTACAGTTTGTCCAATTAAACATTTTAACTGATTCACCTAGCCAATTAATTAATTGACTGAAAACACAATCCTCCACACAGTTCCCTGGGAGTAGAACAGTTGAACTCAGTTAGATATATTGTGCTGCAAAGCTGCGACTCAAATGCTGTCATAGAAACAGGAAATAAAAAGGGGAAACCCCCTGCAGTAGTGTAACCCAGGGGTCAGGGGCTTTTTCTACCTGGAGCCACATTTCCTTCTAGGCACCAATCTAAGGGCTGCATGCCAGTGGTGGGCAGAGTTAGAGGCAAAAGTGGGTGGGGCAGCCAATGTACACTTCACCTCTGTACAAGAAGACTGCTGTCTACACAGATTCACATACCCCCTCCTTCTCCTCCACCCAGACAAGTGGAACTTACGCCTTGTTCTATTTCCAAACATGATCTTGACAGCTTTCTGTTATTATGCCATCCATTATGTTATGCGATTGTATGCCACTGTGATAGTAAAGAGGAGCTTTCTCTTAGGAAAGTGGCTGTGATGAATGCCAACACACTGTGAACAGCATTTCTGAAGTGTGTATGTGCTACCCAGGCCACCCAGTAGCAAAAGACTATTTTAAAACCAGGATCATTAACAAAGGGATTTATTTTTTTTACTCCCCAGGAATTGCAGGAATGGATTCTTATAATGGCATGTGGTCATGTCACATGGCAATAAAAAGCCTTTGTTGGCATCCTTGAGCAGTTTTGCCCTGACATGCTTGGATTTTGTGAATAAGCAACGCAGCATCCAACTTCAGTATCCCATTGTCATGTTGTCTATATTTCTCTTTCTCCCCCCCCCCCAACAATCAGCTCTTTAAAGGTCTCACTCAGCTCTAAATTACCTCTCAACAGTCATCTTATCGCCAGCAACAATGGATCACAAGAATCACAAACCCAGAAATTCAACAATCCTGTGCTAATTCTGGTCTCACAGCAATCTGAGCAACATGACCCAGACTAAACTTCTGCCATACAATGTGATATAAATCTTTTTCAAATGCAAATGCCGCATCTTCTCAAAGTGGTCATTGTCTGCCAACAACATCTACTACAGTGGTACATCGGGTTACATACGCTTCGGATTACAGACTCTGCTAACCCAGAAATATTACCTTAGGTTAAGAACTTTGCTTCAGGATGAGAACAGAAATCGTGCTCCGGCGGCGGCGCAGCAGCAGCAGGAGGCCCCATTAGCTAAAGTGGTGCTTCAGGTTAAGAACAGTTTCAGGTTAAGAACAGACCTCCAGAACGAATTAAGTTCTTAACCCGAGGTACCACTGTATTTGCATAGGATAGACTTCCCCAAGCATTGAGGATGATTGGAGTTATCGTCCAAAATATTTGAAGGAGAGGTTTGGCGTAGGTCAGCTTCAGAAATGGGTCAGCTCCTAGTTGTAGAATTTGATGAGACTTCCTTATCAGAAGGAAGACCCCAGCATGTGCTGCAGCATGAAACAGGACTGGATGGAGATAAGTCACCAAGAGTGAACACCAGAAAACATGCTCCAAGAATTTGCTCCACCTGGACACATTCCCAGCTTGAGACACTTCCATCATTACAGGAGCCTAAAGAACATGGACTACAAGGAGTCTGAACCAATGTGTAGACTTGTTTGGAAACATGAGGCATCCCCTGTCAGATTCCTACTTGACAGGGGGAACCATGTCCAGTCAGGATCAGAACCTCACTAATGCATCAGGATGAGTGAGTCAACCAAGCTGACTACATAAACCAGGGAATGGGGAACCTAAGGCCCTCTATATGTCATTGGACTACAGCTCCCATCATCCCTGACTGGCTGGGGAGAGGCTGGAGTCTAACAACACCAAGTGGACCTCAGCTTCCTCAACCCTGACATAAACCCTGAGTTACTGCTTGGAGACTTCTGGTGCCATGGCCTCCATAGATCTACTCAATAGATTTATTCTAGGATACGGACTGAAACCACATGAAGGCACATTTATTTATTTCATAATTTTTTTTTACGCCACTTATAAAAACAAAAAACTCAAAGTGGTTTACAAAAAAAGGCAAAGTGTTAAGATGAATTAGAAACAATAATGTGAGACTTTCCAACAGTTAAAATAGCAATAAACTAAAAAAGAGCTTAATCAACTTTCAGTACCAACTTTCTTAACACCTGTGTGAGCTTGCCTAAAGAAAAAATGTTCTTAGGAGGTGCTGAAAGTGTACAGTGGTACCTCGGGTTACAGATGCTTCAGGTTACATACGCTTCAGGTTACAGACTCCACTAACCCAGAAATATTACCTCGGGTTAAGAACTTTGCTTCAGGATGAGAACAGAAATCGTGCTCCAGCGGTGCGGCAGCAGCAGGAGGCCCCATTAGCTAAAGTGGTGCTTCAGGTTAAGAACAGTTTCAGGTTAAGTACGGACCTCCGGAATGAATTAAGTACTTAACCTGAGGTATCACTGTACAGTACAGTGAAAGTCCTGTCTTATATCAATGAGGTCTTGCTGAAGCTAAGCAGGTCTGGATCTGTTCTATGCCCGGATGGGTGACTGCTTGGGAACCATATGAGTGCTAGCTTGGGCTTCATGGCATGGAAGAATGGTGGGAAAGAAATGAAAGGATATAGTATAATATACTATGTATAGTTTTTTTTAAAAAAAACACACCTTCTGGAGAACCTTTCCCTTTCTAGGCCTTCTGACTGCTGATGGTTCAAGACACCTTCCTCACTTGATGTATTTTGTGCACGTGGCTAGACTGTTCCCCTATGCTACCTGGAAAGCTAAGAGGGACCATGGAGGAAGCTTTTTAGCCTGTATGGTTTTCACTCTTAGCTGTACCAGATCCAGTCTCTGCTTAGCAAAAACTGCCAGTTGTTTCTGACTGTGCCAGATTGTGATGCCTAAATGTGTCGGGATGAGAAGAGAGATGTGTCAGAAAGAGAGAGCCTCTCTTGAGGAGGCAGATGGTTAAAGTGACATGTTTCTGCAAGAGTTGCTTAATATAAACATGTTCTTGGTAATCCTTTGAATCTATCCCAGTGAGTTTGGACTGAAAACTGCACACCGCTGCTCGGGGGTGGGGAGATTCACGTCTAGCAACTAATTAGCTTATATTATTCCTCTTTTGCATTCTTAAAATATTTAGTACACAGTGCTGATTACTATACACCCCAGTGTATCAGATGGAAATATAGGAATTGCAGCCTTGCAGTGTTTCTTCACCATTCTAATATGCCCAAGAGAGAGCTGTGCCATACAATCTAAATTAAATTCACACGCAATAAAAGGAAAATAGCTGTGTTGATCTATAAAAGAATTTCCAAAATCCATGTTAAGGCAATACTTTTATTTGATCAACCCAAACAATAGGACACAAGATTTTGAGTTCTGCAGAACTCTGTTTCTTTTATTTACCATCTAGCTCTAGTAATATGGATTTTGAAATTCACACAGATTTCCCACTGCATCATTTCCTTACATGTGGAACTGTGAGCAAAGTTTCTTACAAAACCTTTGGCAGGAACTGGCAAACAGATCAAATTAAACAACTTAGCAGGCTATCCATGTGGGACATTATTGCAGTCAAACCAACAAATCATGTTTTGCCAGATGGGCACATGAAGGGGCTGAAACTCACAGAGCTTTCCTATAAAACTTGCTAGAGAGAACTCTGTGAAATCACTTTCTTTTTCTGCCTTGGCAGAAAGCTGTAACACTACATACTTCCTTCCAGCTTGGGCATCCCTTTCTTTGCTTCCAAGCTGACCACCTGTACATGTCTGAAGTCTGCAGCTGAGACACTATTTTTGAAATAAAAAAATTCCTTCCAGTAGCACCTTAAAGACCAACTAAGTTAGTTCTTGGTATGAGCTTTCGTGTGCATGCACACTTCTTCAGATACACTGTTTGTGTATATCTGAAGAAGTGTGCATGCACACGAAAGCTCATACCAAGAACTAACTTAGTTGGTCTTTAAGGTGCTACTGGAAGAATTTTTTTTATTTTGACTATGGCAGACCAACACGGCTACCTATCTGTAACTGGAACTATTTTTGAACTTACATTTTGTACTTTTGTAACTTAGATAGTACTGTGGATGCTCAGGTTGCAAACGTGATCCGTACGGGATGCATGTTCGCAACCCTCAGCGTTCACAACCCGCAGTGGCACGTTTGCGCATGCACGGGTTGCAATTTGGCACTCTGCGCATGCGCAAAAAGTGATTTAGTGCTTCTGCACATGCGTGATCACCAAACCCCGGAAGTAACCCATTCCAGTACTTCTGGGTTTTGGTGGGTGTGTAACCCGAAAAAATACAACCTGAAGCGGCTGTAACCCACGGTGAGACTGTAGTTATAAACCTGCTTTCATTTTGTTACTGTAACTCCTGCTTTAAGACCTATATCATGTAAGTAAATAGTTCTTTTATTTCTTCACAAAACAATGTGTGTGATTGATGTTCTTAAGAGGGGGGAAAGGGTAATACCAGGGGAAATCCTGACTGCTTCAGAGCATCTTGGATTGTTCTTTCTAGAATGTCGAGTCAACCTTGTCTTAGCTTCTAAGTTTAAGCTGCAAAGGATGGTACTCTGCTGATCTTACTCACATGAGCTAGGAAGGATAATAACTAAACAATACATCCTCTCCTAGTGTCCCAATCCATTCCTACAATGAAACTGTGCCCCAGAGCTTAGCATTGCCCCTCCTTCAATATAGCCCTGAAATCCACTTGCATAGGATGGTACATCCATTTTCAAAACATTATTCATGTTCCAATTCATTTTCAAGTAAGGAAATAAAACCCACTAGAGTTGCAGCCCTACGTATTTGTTGTAATTAAAAGCATCCATAATGCTTCCTCAAAGGCAGCATTTTCATACATGCTTTGTTATTTAAATGCATATATCTATCTATCTATCTATCTATCTATCTATCTATCTATCATCTATCTATCATCTATATCTATCTATCTATCATCTATCTATCATCATCTATCATCATCTATCATCTATCTATCCATCATCTATATCTATCTATCTATCATCTATCTATCTATCTATCTATCTATCTATCTATCTATCTATCTATCTATCTATCATCTATCTATCTATCATCTATCTATATCTATCTATCTATCTATCTATCTATCTATCTATCTATCTATATCTATCTAATCTACCATCTATCTATCTATTATCTATCATCTATCTATCTATCTATCTATCTATCTATCATCATCTATCTATCTATCTATCTATCTATCTATCTATCTATCTATCTATCTATTATCTATCATCTATCTATCTATCTATCTATCTATCTATCTATCTATCATCTATCTATCATCTATCTATCTATCTATCTATCTATCTATCTATCTATCTATCATCTATCTCACACAATGTGCAAGTGATACTTCCAGAGATGAAGCAGAATAAAGCTATCAATGGCTACTAGCCATGATAGCTATGTACTATCACCTCCAGTGTCAGAGGCAGGGTACCGCTAAATGCCTGTTGTTGGGAATCACAAGTGTTGTGCTCATGTCCTGTTTGTAGACTTCCCAGAGGCATCTGGTTGGCCACTGTGAGAGCTGAATTAGATGGGCCTTTGATTCAGCAGGGGTCTCAAGTGGCTTAACTTGAAAGAATGTGCATTATCCTTAGCTTGGAGGCCCGGGACACTGCAGCCCTGGAAAGCATCCTGGACTTTCTATTGGGTTGGGCCAACTTTGGGTTACCCACTTAAAAAAGAATAACAATCCTAGCCATCTCAAATATCTGAAGGGCTGTCATATGGAAGATGGAGCAAGCTTGCTTTCTCCTGTTCTGAAGGGTAGGACCCGAACCAATGGATTCAAGTTACAAGAAAGCAGATTCCAGCTAAACATCAGGAAGAACTTTTGGGCAGTGTGAGCTGTTTGACAGTGGAACAGTCTCCCGCGGAAGGTGCTGGACTCTCCTTTCTTGGAAGTTTTTAAGCAAAGGTTGGGTGGACAACTGTCATGGATGCTTTAGTTGAGATTCCAGCATTGCAGGGGGTTGGACTAAATGACCATCAGGATCTCCTCCAGCTCTATAATTCTATTATTCTATGTTAGCAAAATCAACAAAGTGTCTTGTGGCACTTTAAAGACTAGCATGTTTATGATGGCATAAATGTTTGTGGGCTACAATCCACTTCATCAGATGCATAGTGTTATCTTGAGTTGCAGATACATATATACATAATTTGTGGAGGGTGGGGTGAGGTCGTAGCTCAGTTGTGGAGTATCTGCCTTGCAAACAGGACATCCCAGGTCCAATCTTCACGGACACCTCTAGGCAGGGTTGGCATCAGGGCCAGCCCTGGATGTTTTACCAGTCAAGGCAAAACATAAAATGGTGCCCTCCTCAACCACTCCCACATTCGCTGGTAAGCAGCATGCTCCTGTGGGACCTGGATCTGCTGCCCCTTCCAGCTGTCCCTAGCCTGCTGCCAAAGGTACGTAATTGCCTCACTGAGCTTCATGGGTGGGAGAGGCTCCTGCCTGAAATCCTAGAAAGCTACTGTCAGTCAGTGTAGGCAATATTGAACTAGGTGTGTGTGTGTGATAACCAGCCTCATATAACCAACATGCTTAATTAAGTCTAATCCATGAAGGGGTTCATACTGTAAAGTAAGCTGTCCTGCCAGGCTTAGCTCACCATGGGAGGGACAAGGTCATCAAATATTTCTTCACCCCCAGTCTACCTGAGAATTTTAACATGTGAAGAGGTCTGAGCTGGTCTGAGGATGTCTGAGAAGAGTTTGTAAGTAAACCATTTTTATCTTACTAAACATGTGACCTTTCTTTTCCTATGCTGGAGGAAGAGGGGACTATTTTGGAACTCACTCAGAAAGACATATATTAAAGGTATAACAGCCTATATTTCCATGCTTTAAAGGTAAAGGGACCCCTGACCATTAGGTCCAGTCATGACCGACTCTGGGGTTGCAGCACTCATCTCGCTTTATTGGCCGAGGGAGCTGGCATACAGCTTCCGGGTCATGTGGCCAGCATGACTAAGCCGCTTCTGTCGAACCAGAGCAGCGCACGGAAGCACCCTTTACTTTTCTGCTAGAACGGTACCTATTTATCTACTTGCACTTTTTGCTGCATATTTGGGGTTCTCTCACCAAAGAGTACTTGCCCCAAACTTGACTCTTGGCATCCAGGGAATTATTCTTTTGTACCATTCTTTTCCTTGCCACAAACATAGTGGAACTGTGGTATGACTTGGTAAAAGGCAGTTTCCTATGTTCCTGTGTATGTGTGCATGCATGCACATGTGTGCTCATGCATGCAAAGAGTGAGGCCAAAGTGAAATGAGATGCAAACAAGTACAGACATATTTGCATAGTTAGCTGTGGTCATACCCAACAAGCAGTTGTGCCAGTAGCACAAACATCCTGGCATGGTAAGCCAATTAACACATGCAGCGTGATTTTAAAAATCCACAATATTTGTTCAGTTACCTGATTATTTGTACTTTTCTACATCTCATTTTCCTCTGACCTTAATGTTTATAATGTCTCCAGCATGCATTTGTTTATATACTTGCAACTCAGTATAACACTTCATGCATTGGAAGTCCTTGTGCCATAACACATGTTCTAGTCTTTAAACTGCCACAAGACTGTTGCTATTGTTGAAGCAGTGCTTAACGCTCTTAGGTTGCTCTTCTCATCCCCATCAGTATCTCGGGTCCCTGCAGCTGGATCTAATTACACAACATCCATCCAGGTGCAGTTGAGCCCCAGAAGGCATCACCAGCTCGCATCCATCCTCCAGTCAAAATAATAATGATAATAATGCATTCTTTTTCATGTCCGTATTGTGTCGTTCTGCATTTCACACCGGAGAGACCTTGCAGGTTTCTCTTCGCTCAAAGCGAAGATGTGAAGCACCTGACCTTGGGAAAAGGAGGCGGGTCTCGGCAGCCTTATGAATGAAATTCCAGAGGACGAGTGTGTATGCGCGTTCGCGCGAGAGTGTGTTTATCTCCTTGCCGGTGCGTATCTGGGAGAAAAGGAGAGGAGGAGCTGAGCTAGTGTGAGAGAGCGCTTCGTTGTTATTCTGATCACAGGCTCCTCTGATTCACAGACTTGGAGCCGATCGTGAATATAAGAGAAGACTTTTGACGTCAGAGTAGAGATATCAGCAGACCCAAAGGGGGGGGGGATATTAAGAGCAACTGGGTTGGCAGAGACCTGCCAGCTTTATTAGCCATGTTAACCAGAGAATGAAGCCTTAACTCCGAGGACTGAGAAGGATTTAGCAGGGAGGACAACTGACCAAAGAATTGAAAACCAAGGTAAAAACAACAACTGGGGAGGTGGGGAATTGCATGCCTGTTTCTGAATGTCGCCTGGGGTCTGCCTGGTTCCTTCCCCACCCACACATTCTTCCATCCCGCAGTGGGCTTGGAAGGCGGGAGGCGGAGGGTGTTCGCGTTGCATGGAACAATGAAACCAGCCCAACGGCTTGGCTACTGTTTTCTAAATTGTTCTTTGGTGGGCTCTGTTAAGTTGTATTATGGGGGCAGCCGCAAGAGTCAAAAGCAGCGGCTGCAGCAGCACAGACCAAACGCTCAAAGGGTGACCTTTGAATGGCTCTCGGGTTCTTTGTTCACAGCACTAAAACCTGACAGGAGAGCGCGGTGCTTGTAGAAGGAAGGGGTGATGGGTTGGAGTCTCACAGACTGGAAAGGTTGTGCGCGGGTAACTGTGCGATTGTGTCTGTGCGCGCGCGCGTTTGGGTTGTTGTGGTTTTTTTTTTTCGCGGCAGCTGAGCTTCTGCGGTTGTTCGCAAGCGGCTTGTGTCATTCCCCAAAAAAGGAGGGGTCGGGGCGGGAACTGCAAATTAAACTGGCTTCGCTTCGGTGCGGCAGTCTTACTATTCTAACGGTAGCTGGATGTGTTATGTTATTTGAGTGAGAAGGTGCTTTGGAATCATGCAAATAGATATCCGGAGAGGACTAGACTACAAATTATATCTGCCTATATATATAGCTAATTAGAGAGCGATAATTCTTTCTCATTCAAGTCAAAAGGTATTATTATTATTATTATTATTATTATTATTAGCAGCAGCTCTGGGAAAGACCAAGCCAAGAAATTCTAGCCCCGCTATATAACGCTATGTAAGTCATTGGTGTCCCATTTTCCTTCCCTCCCCACCATGTAGCCGCAGCACCCAACATACAACTGATGATGCAAGCGCCTCTGCATCCTAACAGTGTTTAGGGTGGGTGTGTGGGTGTGGAGGGGGGTAGGAAACATTTTGGATGCACAACATGGCACTCTGATTTTGCTCATTTTTGTGAGGGGCATGAGCGGCGGGGAATGGAGATAATTTACAGTAAATTAAAAATGCCCACTACCCCGAAAATCAGCAGTCCTCCTATGAAGGACTCTTCACCTGGGGTTTGGGGAGAGGAAGTAACCAAGCAGGTTACACTCAGCTAAGTCTGCACGCACAGACATACGCCCAGAATACTGGTCATTGCTTGCAGGGAAGGGACTGGTTTTTCCTTTTGCAAAGGTGCCCTTTTCAAAGCTGCTGTTGTGTTCCCGCGAGTGCCTCTGGCGCCTGGCTCCGGAGTTTTTAGGGTAACAGCTTTTAATACAGGCTGAGGAGCGCGTCGTCTTCCGTGCCTCCACCTTCGCGGCTCGGGAACCGATGTGTGTTTCCTGGGGCAGAGAAACTAGGGAGCATCCACGCTGATTATAAGATGCCTTCTCAGCCGCAGGGTTAAAGGCTGATGGTTCCTTTCGTTGGCAATGGGACAGGGTGGCTGGTTTGGTGTCAAATCCAGGTGGAATTGACATTCCCTACCCCGCCTCCCCATCCCAAGAAATGGGACTGGGATATATTGGGTCATAGGAACAAAGGCATCTGCTTTCCATTGGCGGTGGATCTCCAGGGTTCCCGGCCTTTCCTAGCCCTGCCTGGAGACGCGGAAGTTTGAGCCTGGGACTTCTGCGTGCAAAGCAGATGCTCTACCACTGAGCTAAGTTACTTCCCCATGCTTATGGAGCTGCCTTTACATGGAGTCAGGTGCTGACCACTGGTCCATCTAACTCAGTATAGTCCTTACTGTCTGGAAGCGGCTCTCCGGGATTCCGGACAGGGGTTATCTCCCAGCTATACCTGGAGATGCTAGGGATTGAAGCTGGGACATCCTCCAGACAAAGCAGGTGCTCTGTCGCGGAGCATCCTCTCCGTTCGAGTTTGAATGCACACTAGTGAAACCCAAACCTGAGCTCTGTGGATGCAAACACCGCTAATGGCCCTTCCCTCCTCCCTTCCACGTGCGGACCTGGGGGTGGGCGGGTGGCCGCCACACTTGACACACGCACCCCAAAGCCTGCCAGCTCCTCCTTGACCTTCTCCCAGGGACCGCCCGCCCCCCGCCCCCCGCCCCCCGCCCCCCGCCCTGCCTTCTCCCCTATAACTGTCTCCCGTTGCCTTTCTCTTCCACTCTTCAGTGATGCTCGGTCACCCTACAGCAGCCGCAGCAGCCATGGAAGAGAACTTGCTGATGCAGCAGCAAAGTCTGGAGCAGCAGCAGCAGGAGCAACTCTTAGCGCTCCTCAACGCCTCCTCCCGGCCCTTCGCCAGCCTCTGGCCGCCGTCGGTCGCCTCTGCCACCGCGGGGAGCCCTTTGGATCTGTCTCCAGCGTCAGGAGACAGCGGGGATGTGGCCGCGGCGGCCGTGGCGGTCAACCCGTGGGACATCCTGCTGTGCGTCACGGGCACCGCGATGGCCTGCGAGAACGCCTTGGTGCTGGCGGTGCTCTTCTACACTCCCGGTCTGCGCGCACCCACATTCCTGCTCATCGGCAGCCTGGCTCTAGCCGACCTGCTAGCCGGCCTGGGGCTCATCGTCAACTTCAGCGTGCAGTACCTGCTGTCCTCGCCAAGCGAGACTGCCCTGCTGAGCGCCGCCGGCCTGCTGCTGACTGCCTTCTCCGCCTCGGTGTGCAGCCTACTAGCTATCACCGTCGATCGCTACCTGTCGCTCTACAACGCGCTGACTTATCACTCGGAGCGCACGTTGACCTTCACGGCCGCTATGCTGGTGCTTGTCTGGCTGTTCTGCCTGGGCATCGGACTCCTGCCCCTGCTAGGCTGGAACTGCCTGCGGGAGCCCAGCACCTGCAGTGTCCTCCGGCCCGTTACCAAGAATAACGCCACTGTGCTGGCCGTCGCTTTCCTGCTCATTTTCGCGCTGATGGTGCACCTCTACCTGCAGATCTGCAAGATCGCCTTCCGGCACGCCCAGCAGATCGCCATCCAGCACCAGTTCATCGCCACCTCTCAGGCCACCTCCACCCGCAAGGGGATCGCCACGCTCTCGGTCATCTTGGGCACCTTCGCCCTCTGCTGGATCCCGTTGGCCGTCTATTCCCTGGTGGCTGACTCCAGCTACCCAGCCGTCTACACCTATTCTCTGGCCCTGCCGGCAGCGTTCAACTCGCTCATCAACCCCATCATTTATGCCTTCAGAAATCCAGACATCCAGAAATCCCTCTGGGTGGCCTGCTGCGGGTGCATCAGCTCCGGCTTCTCCTCTCGGCCCAGGACATCCAGTGACGTATGACAAGGGGCTATGGTTGTTTTTATGGTTTTGGAATCTTAGTTTCTCTCTCTCTCTCTCTCTCTCTCTCTCTCTCTCTCTCCTCTCTCTCTCTCTTCTTTCTTTCTTTCTCTCTCTTTCTTTCTTTCTTTCTTTCTTTCTTTCTTTCTCTCTCTCTCTCTTTCTTTCTTTCTTTCTTTCTTTCTTTCTTTCTTTCTTTCTTTCTTTCTCTCTCTCTCTCTCTCTCTCTCTCTCTCTCTCTCTCTCTCTCTTTCTTCTCTCTCTCTCTCTCTCTCTCTCTCTATTTCTCTCTCTCTCTCTCTCTCTCTCTCTCTCTCTCTCTCCTCCTTTTCCCCTTCCTCGCCTTTGTATGATCCCCCAGCACCAGCAGCTGCAGTAGGGGGCGGGGAGGGGAGAAAACAAAACGGGGGAGGGACGGGACCCCTACCCAACCTTCTTAGGAAAAGAAAGCAGGGTGTCAGTGTCAAGGCTCTCCAGATGGTTATTTTCTTATGCCTGTTTTTATTTTGATAAACCATACACAAGTAAGATGTGCCTGACATGCTCCCCCCTCCCTCTCCCCGCAAGCGACCGGGCGATATTTTAATTTTATTATTTCTTTGTGTTTAGGGAGGGAGGCCTGGCGAAAGACTCGGACATTTGCCAAAGTCTGTGGCCAATGTGGAACACCAAGTGTAAACTGCAAGATAATGTTTCAAAACATAACAAATCTTGTTCTGCTTTCTTTGTTTACTTTTTCGCCTCTAAAATTTCTTCTCCTTTGATTGAAAGCAGGATTCTCAGGAAAGGCGTTTGCGGGGAGCGGGCGGGGGTTTCTTCTGCTTTTTTTTTTTAAAAAAAATTGCCTGATTTTATTCTGCGGGTACAAGTTTTTTAAAAAAATGGGTCATGTGAATTCAGCCTCTGAGTTTCTTTTAGTTAGTTGTGGAGACTGGGGCGTAAGAGGAGGTTTTGCCTTGACTCCGGGGTCTAGGGCAGCTCAGGGCTCTTCTCTGAATGAAGCACACGTTTTCGAAACAGGGCGTGAATGTAAGCGCGGGAGCAGGAAGCCAGACGCAAACAGTTAAATGTTTGCTTCCCTTTATTGATGTCGCATATAAAGATAGCAAAACCAAAACCAAAATTATAAACAGATAGTTTGCAGGAATATTTCCAGAGAAAAACGTGGGCTGCTCCGTTTGGAGTTTCCATTTTTATCCTAATCAAATTTTGATCCTCTATGCAATATCAATAGCCATTTAAAAAACAAATAAACCGAGACGTCGTGGGATGAGTGGAATCTGCCAGATTCCTTCTCATCCCAAAGATGTGTCAGCACCATCAGGACTGGACAGCTCCGCGGAAGTCGCAATCAAACAGTAAAATGCTACCCGCGTAGAGACTTGTTTAAAAAGCACACAGGCTTCTGTTTTGAAAAAAAAAAAAGATAGCGTGTAGTGTGGATTTATTAGCCCCGGGCAAAGGAGATGGGCCGGGTTGAGTCAGATAAAAATAACTGCCATTACTCGTCATTGCCTCCCCACCTTCCCTCCAGCCCTCATAAAGATCGCACAACTCAACAACTCATGAGTTGACTGAGAAGGTTGAATGGCTGTTCCATTATCCTACTGTGGAGCCAGTACTCTAAGGGAGTCCACAGGAATGAACGCACCTTAAATTCGTGTATCACTGTGTGAGATTATAGAGTAACCATTTATTTCCTGCAAAGTTCTTTATTTATTTGGACTTAAAAGTGACCCCAGAGATAATTGGGGCTACACAGACTGACCTAAAATGGAAAGGAAAGAGCAGATGTGGGAGAATAGGGTTGATATGATTAGGAAGCCCAGTTAGTTAACTTTAAGTTTTAAGGAAGATGAGAGGTACTACTCTGCAAAACTACCAACCCTATTTAGTAGGAGGGAAGGAGATGAGAGACTGGGGCCTTCAGCTTCGCCAGTCGTATTGTTCTGCATACCTGAAGCTACTAAAGTAACATGTCTGAATAGGCACTCTTTGCTAAACTCTTTTCCTCTGTGTATGATGTCATTTGTGATGTGAAATCAGGCAGGGGGACATAAAGTGACCTTTATAATGGGATGTAGCGTGGCCAAGAAAGGGAATGCAGTCGGGTCATTTAGGAAAGAGAATTAAAAGCCCTATGGAAGAATCAGTGAGATTAAGCCAGAAAACAACTGTGGTGATAGAGACTGCAATTCACCCAATGGCTTGCATGACTTACTTGTGACAGATGCAATCCTGCACCGTTAAAGTTAAAAGGAACTTTGCTATTGATGACAATAGGGACAGGATTGTTCCTAAGTGTGTTGCTCTTCTGTGTATGTTTGTGTGTGTGTGTGTGTTTAGGTCAGCCAGCAATTTGAGGCTTAGATGTAGTAGACAAGATATAGCCACACAGAACATTATTTTCTTCTATTTTCTGCTATGCTGTATCTTCACCTTATGCATGCACACAAGTGCAAAAATGCAGAAATGTGTCTCTTATGTTTGAATAATTCCTTTTGTAGCATCCACAAGCAAATTCCTCAATGATACTTATGTCAAAATTTTGATGCCTTTGACAGACTAGGTTTCAGCTGCATATATGCATATTTTTTTGCTTTTCAGGATGTTTTTCTTGTGCCCAAATTTTGTGCAGACCTGCAATATTGCATCCCTGTGGTGTATGCATTGGTCAGACACATGCAAAAACAAAACCCAACCTCAACTGAGTCAAGAAGATATTGCATCACTGTGGGAATCTCTGTTTACTTTACTTTTTCATGTTTATTTGTTTTGTTCATAAAACTTATCCCAAAAATTACTTTGTGCAAACCAAGAGATTTGCTGGGTTACAACCTAGAAATGCAGTACAGCTCAGTCTGTGCACCGGTGTTTCCTTACTAATCCACACAAAAAATGCTAAGGGAAACCTATGCAGCAGATGTGGTTTGCCTTAGTAGGCATCCCTTTGTGAATGTAGCTACCCACCCCAAAAGAAAGATGCACAATTTTTAGATGGTTTTTAAAACCAGGTTACATAACACTTATCTGCTCTACATTTATTAATTCTAGTTTGATTAGCAACTCCTGAACATAAATACACGAATTCTTTCCAACCACCACACCACTCCCTCCACCCCAACACTTTTATCTCCTTACAGGAATGTTGCTTTACACAGTTCATTCTTCGTTTTCTAAGTTGAATAAAAATAAAACTTTTGTGAAACTTGTGCATCTTACCTACCTGAAGGTCTTAGAAAGAAAAACACCTTTGACTTGAATGACTGTTGTAGAAGAGCTTAGTTGTGTACGCACACTGGAAATAGGTGTGATGTGGAAAGTGGGTGTTGTTGTATACAGATTACCCCTTATGGTATAGGTGGGAACTTCAGGCCTGGCCCTCAAATCTCTCCCTAGGTTACACTTCTCACTAGCCCTGCTGCACACCCTTAATGTTTTTCTCTGGCTGGGATGTGTCCTAGAATCATAGAACTGTAGAGGTGGAAGGGACACCAAATATCATCTAATCCAACCCCATGAAATCCAAGAATCTTAGCTAAAGGATCCCTGGCAGGTAGCCATCCAATCTTTATTTAAAAACCTCCAATGAAGGAGAGTCCACCACTTGCCAAGGTAGGCTGTAACACTGTCAAATAAGTTCACACAGTCAGAATGTTTAGTTAGACTCTCCTTTCTTGTAATTTGTACCATTGAACTCTGATCATGCCTCTTGCTTGTCTTGACAGGATAGAGAGGGGTGTCTGAGTCTCTGTGTAGAAACAAGCAGAATGTAGAAAGGTAAAATTTGCATTTGTTCCTCCACTCACTTTTGCCTCAGGTCCCTCCAACAACCAGCATGGTCTCACTGTTCCCCTGGGGGCCAGTGAAAAGACAAAACAGTGTGGGGAAGCCATTCTTTGGCGCAAGAAGTGCTACTTGTTGAATGGAATGTCCACACGTTTACCCTCCAAAGAGATATAAATGTACAGCAATCATTCCATTTGGCGAAACCAAGTCCCTGCAATGCACTTTATAGATGAGTGGGGAAAAACAGAAAACCAATGCTATTATTGCACTGTATGGTGTATTAAACTGATACATTCATCTGTTAAGAGTAATTTATTTTTATTACTGTACATAAAATGCTAAAGTGATTTGTCAAAACGATACTTAAAATTATTTTTAAAAGAAGATTAAAGAGAGATGTTGACTTCTGGGGCATTGGCCCTGATATGTGCCAATATTCTTGTGTCTTTTGCTTTTTTAGATTTGTCTTAATAAATGTCAGCAATGATCTTGTGCTTGAGTCGTTTCCTTTATTATAAGGCTGCAGAGTGTGTGCACCACAGCATCCAGTGTGGTCCATCAGCCATATAGAGTTACCTGCCAGGTGACTGACAACCTACACTGCTTCTGCAGGTCCATGCAAGCAAAAATCCCCAGGAACTTTATCCTGCTCCCAGTAGGATATGTTCAGTTTTATGAGACACAAACTCCGTAAGCCTGCCACAGAGTTTCCAGCCCAAGATGAAAATGTGACAGACTGAACTTGGGGCCTTTTGTTTGCAATCATATTCTCAACTATTGGTGAACTACAACCCTTCTGCCAGGGAGAGCCCTGTCTGTAAAGACAGCCCACTCTATGTTGAAGGCAGACAGCTGATTTTAACACACACACATACTGGTCAAATGCATTGCCTTATTTTCTCCAGAGGAGAGAAATGGCAGCCATTCTCTTGTATGGATTAGGTAGGTAGCCTTCAGCCCCTGCTGATCCCAGGGCATTTTTGGTGGGCAGATTATTTTCCATGGCCCCAGAGCTTTTTAGTCATTTTAGGCCATGGGCTTGGTGACAAGTGAGACTCAAACCATAGGCCCCATGGCTTGGCCACAACAGAGCACATGGCAAAAAGACAGGACTCTGCAACAACAGTAATTTATGAACTTGAAGTCAGTAGCATTTGATGTGGGGTGGGAGCAGAAGGATGGTAATCCGAGGCCAATGATAGGTTACCTTGTTGTTGTTGTTGTTAGATTAGCAATTTCACTTATGAATGAAAAACTGTCAGGTGCATGACATCTGGGCCCACTGATTTGTTAGTTTTCAATCTGTTGATTTGCCAATGAGCCCTATAGGTTAAGAATATAAGAAGAGCTTGCTGGATCATGCCAATGAATGGCCCATCTAGCTTTGTAGGTATAAGGATGTGGCATGTCTCCAGTTTTGTCAGAAGAGTGCCACAATTTGCACAGTGGGTTGAATTGCAGGCCACTGGAGTTCCTCACAATATGAGCTGGGGTGCAATCTGTCCAAACTTAAAAAAATAATTAAGCCCTACTGATTCCAATAGGGACGTGGGTGGCGCTGTGGGTTAAAGCACAGAGCCTAGGACTTGCCGATCAGAAGGTCGGCGGTTCGAATCCCCGTGATAGAGTGAGCTCCCATTGCTCAGTCCCTGCTCCTGCCAACCTAGCAGTCTGAAAGCACGTCAAAGTGCAAGTGGATAAATAGGTACCGCTCCAGCGGGAAGGTAAAAGGTGTTTCTGTGCATTGCTCTCGTTCGCCAGAAGCGGCTTAGTCATGCTGGCCACATGACCCAGAAGCTGTACGCCGGCTCCCTCGGCCAATAAAGCAAGATGAGCGCCGCAACCCCAGAGTCGGTCACGACTGGACCTAACGGTCAAGGGTCCCTTTACCTTTACTTTACTAATTCCAATGGGAACATAAAAGTACTTCCTTACTCCCTTCTGTTGAAATCAAGTGACTCTGTCAAAGTACTGGATCCTGGTCAGATTTTTGTGGCTTCTGGAATCTGCACTTTTCTAATCATCTCAAATTCGATGTCCATGATTTCAATGGGACCACCTTTGCATTTTAACTGGCAGATTTAGATAAATGTAAATAGCATCAGCTGGGGTGTGTGTGTGTGTGTGTGTGTGTGTGTGTGTGTGTGAGAGAGAGAGAGAGAGAGAGAGAGAGAGAGAGAGAGAGAAATTAAAAGGGTAGTAATATACCAGTGATTAATTGTTATTAAGTTATCAGAGCTCTCATGCATGAGCTCACAAAATCATCCCCCTACCAGGTTCCCTCCAGATGTTTGAACTACCACCAGCCCTGGCCAGAACAACTGTGCTGGCTGGATTTGATGGAAGCTGCAGCCCAAAATGTTTGGAGGAAGGCTGGACAAGGTTTTGCCCACTGTTTAAAAGTAATGGAAATATCAAAAGGGGGAGCAGAGAGAAGAAAAAGCAGTGGCCACACAGACAAATCGTCTTAAAAGCTTTATTTATTTCTATTACTAACATGCATAAAGTGTCAACAGCTTCAGATTATGTTGTACAACATTTCTTGAAAAAATAAAAAGTCCAATGAAGCATTACTAGCAGTTCCCCCCACCCATCCCACAGTATCTTGCACAGATTGTGTTTTTTCCCCTCTACAGGCAGGAAAATAATAAAGTTCCATTTTGCAACCATAAACTTTGGTCCTGATTTTGTCAGCACTGACACAAGCAGAACCTACAACATCGGGAACCCTTGCTTTACAAACAGCAAACTGTACGGCAGATAGATACTAGTAGCAAACATATACTGATCTACTGACTAAATGCACATGTTTAGAACACCCCATTAGACTGTGAAAAGCTTCTCATTAGTGCTGCTGCTTTGCCAGCTCTATAATAATGCACATGAATCAAATTATCAATACCTTGAAGCATGTACAAACTTCATGTTTCTCTGGCTGAACAGAAATCAAACGTACGTGTGTGTGTGTGTGTGTGTGTGTGTGTGTGTGTGTGTGTGTGTGTATAAACACTCATTTCCAAAAAAGAAATAGTATAAAGTATTATATGAGCAGAAGAGAGAGCAACAAAACTCTGAAGATCACTTGCACTGGTTGGTGGGTGTCCCTTCAGGAACCCAAGTGGAGGATAGGTCTCAACAGCAATTAGCCATGAAAGCTAGAGTGAACTTTCATTTTTAGAGGCAGTATACCTCTGGATACCAGCTGCTAGGAACATAAGATTGGGGAAGGTTGTTGCCTATGAGCTTCCCTGAGGCATCGCCAGGTGGTGTGGCTGTACTGGCTAGGATGCACAGCAGAGACAACCAAAATGGTACCCTCCAGATGTTGTGGTCTACAATTACCATCATCCCCGACCAGCAGGGCTGATGGAGTGCACAGCAACTGAAGAGAACCATGTTGGTTACACACTTGATATAGAGTGTTCACATTCAGAGTGTATTACCCAGAGATCTTCTCTACTCACCTATGTTGGTGTGTCAGCATCACAACAGAAGCTTAGGAAAGCTCAGGGGGGGAATGGGAGGCAAGCATGGCACTCTAAGAGCATGCAGTGAAGGAGAACAATGACTTAAGGCTTGGTGGGACTTTGAGATCTTGCTTCCTCTGAAAGCATGGCCAATCCTGCTGGGATTCAGCAACTGCACAGCTGAGCCCACAGTGCCAGTCTTGCTGTTGCCATGTTTCTCAAGGCACTGATACACTGTCAGATCCTTCTCAAGAGGAACTTTAAAACTATTTGCTGTCAGGGGCATAGTGACACAGGTCATCCATTTCTTTCCAAAGGGCTGAAAAATCTTGGCTTCCATTAGCACGCACATACATACATACATACATACATACATATTGGCAGGTATAATTGTGTGCATGGCAAGTCCCCACCTTTTTAATTCCTCCAGTCCCCATTCCCAGGGACCAGAGGGATTCTGGACATCAACACACTGGCCTGAATTGCTTGCACTTCTCTCTTCCAGCCAGTGGCTCAGGTAGCAAGGAACTGGCACATGGCATTAATGGCTCATGCTCTACAACAAAGCAAGGGGACAGCATCTCCCAAAAGAAGGCAACTGCCAGCAAGACTACTCACTGAACACAATAAGCTGGAAGACAGTGAATTTGGTAGCATCCCTACTTAGAGCAGAGATGGTTGGAGCAACATCTCGCATTCCCATGAAGTCCAAAACCCAGTCTCCTATTATAGGGATACTGAGATACACCCGTTCTCCGTGACTATAAACAACTGCATTTAAACCAAACTGCCTCGTGGACTTAAATATTTCCTTTCCTTTTAGGAACTGTGTTATAATCATGAAACTTCATCATGGGGCTGAAGGTGGAGAAGGTTTAGGGGGTGGGGTGGGGAACCTGTGGTTCTCCAGATGTTGCTTGGCTACATCTTCCATCATCCCTGTTCATAGTGGCTGGGGCTGATGGGAGTTGTAGCCCAACAGCATCCGGTGGGTCATCGGCTCTTTCCAAGCCTGCTCTTGGGAATGAGAAACCTATCAGGATAACTAACTACCTCTGCCCCCTCCTCAAGTCTTCCACTTGGTCTCAACTACATCATTTTACAATTGCAAAATAAAACCCAGATACAACCTCCCTTTTTTAAGCAGTTTCTCTCACCATGTACCATCATTTCTGCCTTGAGTTTAGTCCAGAACTACTGATCATTTATTCACAGTGACAGGATAACAAAGACTTTTACCCAAGAAGGTGCATTCTTCCATTGTCTCCCAAAACAGACAAATGCCAACAAAAAGAAAGAAAAAGAGAGGGGGGGGACACACACAGCATGTAAATCAGAGGACAACACCTTCTAAAGTGCAGTGCAGGTTCTGAAATCTTTGCTTCAAACTGCAAGTTTCTCTAAGGACAGAGCCCTTCTCTTGCCCTTTGGGGGCTAAATTCACATGACTTGGCCAACTGGTAGCAGCTAGGCCAGCACAAGCTTATCACACACATCGACAGGGTCAGCTCTGTAATGGCTGTTAAACAGCATTCTCACACATTCAGGTCAAGCTGTATTGAATATTCTCCAATTTCAGTGTTTGTTTCGAAATAGCAGATTGGGTGTTATGATGAGCTGTACTAGTTGCTGCAAAAAAGGGTTAACTTGCATTGCTGAACATTTTGCATTGCTTTGGCCCCAGTTCTCCCAGCTGCTTCCGACCCAGCAACTGCTGCTACTCAGAGGTCTCCTTATTTACTTACTTACAGGCCAAAGGAATCTTAACCTCAGTGGGATAGGAGGAGTACAGTGGAGCAACAGAGAGAAAACCACATCCTAAGCCCTGATGTCCACAAGAGCCAGATCAGGAAGCAAGGACAGTTTTTTTTTTACTTGCTTGACACATTTATATCCTAACTTTCTACTATTTAGGTCTGCAAGGCAGCTTAGAATTTTCTTTGTCTACACTCTCATCGCAGGTGGGCTTCTCTGTGTAGATCTCCCACCCATCTACTTAGCTTATGCTGATGTTTTAATTATTAGCACACATATAATAGCTGGGTTTACAAGAAAGCTTAAGCACTTAATGTACAATTAAAAATTATAACAGTCATATAGCCCACTACGGTATAGCGAAAGAACAGTAAATGAACAGCCAAGCAAGCAATCAATCCCCTCCCTCAGCTACCCTCCAAAAAACAATCAGAATGCCCTAAGGTGCTCTGACAGATGAGTGCCTTAGTCAACTATCTAAACATCAGGAGCAAGGAAGCAGAACAGAGTTCCCCAGGACATCCCACAATCTTGGTGGCAGAAGTAAAAAGCCCCTCTTCTGTGTCACCAAATGGTGGAATAATGAGGGCAAGAATTCTGCCTCTGGGGGAGATCTTAAGGTGTGGGTGGGTGCTGACTGGCCGAGGCAACTACATGATTTTATTCACATCTGCCCATGACATCATGCCAGATGTAGCAGTATGACATCATCCTTAGGATCTTGACTGCCATCAGGCCAGCTGTCTGGGAGAAGAACTGTGTGACAGGAGAACTCCTGGCCCTTTTGGCCTGGAAACTGTCACCAGCTCTGCTCCTGGATATGATGGGGGGGGGGGCAAGTAGCAGGGGCGGGGAGAAAGTGTTTCAGAGATAGTGAAGCTTGATTAAGGGCAAGATAGTCAGAACTGACACTCACTAACCCAGACAATGGAAATCTGCGCAAACCAAACTACATAGCTGCCTCATAAGAACTGTAACTCCATGAATTTGTTCTTGAGCTCAAGAGTTCAAGTTTATCTTTTCTCGCATTATCATGTCTTTTCAGACCTTGAGGGTCCACTTTAATACTGTTTTGGTAATTGTGCCTAAGAGCCTTCTAAACTAAATGGGTAGGGTATGCGTGCATGGAATGGAATGAACAAATCACACGAGACATCACCATAATGTTAAATGCCAAATGATGGTGATGATGGCGAAAGCAAGGGACAAAATAGTACCATTGAAATCAGCCTAACATCCTATATACATACACATACATACAGAATATATGACTGCAACAAACACAATACATTATTGCAACAATTCCTATATAGTGCAAAAGCCAAAGGGTGCTTTTTAGATATGAAAACAAGCAGAAAATAAAAGGAAGCCATTCTGAACCACCCTATGGCCATAAAACAGCCTGCCTATGGAGTTGCCTCTGTAAACAGCATTGCCCAGAAAGATACCATAACCTTCTCCATTGGGCAAATGTACACCTGACTGGAGCCACTTTATGCTTCCAAAAGCATTAGATTACATGCCATGGCAGTTCACAGAAGAGTTTGCCAAGTCTGCCTCTACAATCTTCACATTTGAACGGTCAGTTCCTTTACTACTTTATTGGGAATTTCATGTTGTGTATGTCACACCACCTGCTCTGCCTACTCTAGCCCCCAGCTGCGGTGCAGGATACTATATTGTAAACACCAGTGTTGAAGCAAGATTCAACTGTGAATTCACTCAGCTTCTGAACAGGGAATTGTAGAGTGGGGAGGGAGAGGGAGAGGGAGAGGGAGAGAGAGAGAGAGAGAGAGAGAGAGAGAGAGAAAGACACACACACACACACACACACTCACGATCAGGTATCAAAATGTCTGGGGTTGTTGTAATCACTCTGCTTTGGTTACTTAGAAATTCAAACAGGGTTATATGCAATCCCAAAGTGAACTTTCAAATCCACTTCACAATGTGAGGATGAAGACAAGAAGAATCTCTTGTTTGATGATGCCTGAATCTAAATACAGTTCTTCCTACCCACCCACCTTATTTCTTTCTTTCTTTCTTTAGTTATTTAATGCCTGTACAATCAGTGAGCGCCTCAATCACACAGAGCTGTGTGATGGGGATGGCAGCTGCCACTCCTGCCATGCTCAGGGGCATGCAACAGAACTCCAGGGAGGGGCCAGATGAATATTAATTACTGCCATCATGAAGCTAACAGCAAAGTTACGTCCTATAAATTTGCATTCCTGATGATGAATAGGCCAGCCTATTCAGACAGGTAAGAATGTCGGCACGGGTTTTAATTTGGTTTTTAGCATGTTGCTGATTTAATTATTAATTTAATTATTTCTGAATGTTTAAATAGTTGTTTTTAACTAATAATGCCATTGTTTTTATTATTCTTGAAAACCACTTTATGGCTTGCTGTTTGTTTTTAAAAAAGCAAAACAACCAAGTGATGTATAAATTTTGTGAAATAAATAGATAAATTAACGAGGGACTGCCAATTGAGATGGAGCAGTTTAAATATGAAATGGGCCTTATTATCTTTTTAAAGGAATTTTTGAATGCTGGGGGTTGCATAACCCTGCCTGGCTTAACTTTTGGCAGAGGCACCCAAACAGAATGAGAAGGAAGCCTTTTTTACAGATTGTATTCTTCAGCAGCTGCTCTAAACTGTGAAGCTTAATTCAGTAGTACTGTTCCCAGTATAGTTTGCTATATATAAAGGTAAAGGCACCCCTGCCCGCATGGGCCAGTCTTGACAGACTCTAGGGTTGTGCGCTCATCTCACTTAAGAGGCCGGGAGCCAGCGCTGTCCGCAGACACTTCCGGGTCACGTGGCCAGCGTGACGAAGCTGCTCTGGCGAGCCAGCACCAGCGCAGCACACGGAAACGCCGTTTACCTTCCCGCTATAAAGCTGTACATATTTATCTACTTGCACTTAAGGGTGCTTTCGAACTGCTAGGTGGGCAGGAGCTGGGACCGAAAGACGGGAGCTCACCCCGCCGTGGGGATTCAAACCGCCGACCATGCGATCGGCAAGTCCTAGGCACTGAGGTTTTACCCACAGCGCCACCCGCATCCTTTGCTATATATAATGCTGCATTAATTGATGCCTAATCCAAAAAGAGACAAATAAGAGTGACACATAAATCCTGCCACAAGAAGCTTGAATTCTGTGATAGCCAGATGCCATCAATTGATTATTTCCCCCCCTCTTACCACAAAGACCTGGGTGGGGGCAAATTGCAGTCTAAAATTTTAGTATGCAAATTAATCATTGCTTCCAACCTTGCAGAGATGGATGCCTGGTCCTGTTGGGTGACAAAGGCAGAGTGAGAAAGACTATTTAGTTTTACTTGATTTTGTCCTCTCTGTGAAGAAGTGCACAGAATCTCATGTTAGTAGGTGGAAGGTCATAAGCCAGAAGAAACATCAGTGCAGGCTGGTCCGTTAGGATGAATGGGGCCGAGCACCACCAACCTCAGTGTGCTTCCAGCCTGCATCCCTGCTTACTTACAGCTCAGCAGGGAGGGAGGTGGGGTCAGAAAGAGAATTAGTAATCTGGGCCTGACATGAGCTCTAGCTCCACCTACAGTTGGCCTCCCTGCCTTCCATCCTACCAGTCTCAATGGGCATTGGCTAACACTGAAAAACAAGGTAAGAGGCAAGCAGAGTACAGTGATGGCAAAGCTGTTTACTTTGTCTCTCAGTGGCATCATGTTTCAGAACCTCGATTTAGAAAAAAAGAATGTCAAGGGAGTTCTGCACTTGCAAGGAATCAACTGTTCAGTTAGGCAGCTTGATCCCAGAAGCTGCAGGTAGTGCAGAATGCTACAGTAAGATTGTTGACAGGAGTGAGACCTTGCTAACAGAGAGCACCTGTGCTCAGAAACCTGCTCTGGTTGCCAATTTGCTAATGGGGCCTAGTTTAAGGTGTTACTATTTGTATATAGAGCCCTGAACAACGTGGGACCAGTTTACCCGCCATATCGTTTTACCACATGTATATCCAAATTTAGTCCCAATACTTTTAATATGGATTTTCCTGGACCAGGCTCAACCTTCTGCTGAGAGAGAAATCTGTCCTCTCTGCCTCCTGCCACCCTCAGATGTTATAATGAGCGGGGGAACAAAATATTCCACATAACCTTTCCTGTTCTTGTCACATGTATGAGCAAGGCAAGCCTTTAAATGCAGCCTTTGAATTCTGATTCAGAACTCTGCCTATCTGATCAATCTTTAAGAGGAAGCTGTTCAACACCTCTGCCCAAATCAGAGCTCCTAGGACCTAGCAACTACGTTAACTAATCAACACAAAATAAAAGCTTAACAAATACATCTCTTCACTATGCAGATATATTCTTTGAAAATAAATGCTAACATATATTCTTCTAGAATAATATAGGTGAGAGGGAGAAGAAATGAACCTAACCCTTTTAATAGATGCTTCATATCAAAGCCACTATACAGTACAACAATAACCAATCACAGGGAACGCTTAGCTTATTATGATGTTGTTACATAAGGTATCATCCCTAAAGTGCACCCAGTTGTTTGCTAGACACACAATGCACAGGGCTAACCTTTGAACACTGTAGTGGTAACTTCCCAACCCCACTGCCCCAACCATTCTACGGAAATTGTTTTCTATTATTACCTATTTATCTCTAAAACGGCTAATAATCCCAAACAGCTTACAAACACAACCAACACCATACCTGACTGGCCCACCACCTTATTTCCCCCACATTTTCTATCCTGATATCACAGAGGAGGGTCCGCAATTCTATGTACCACCAACTCCACGGTGATTGCTCCGCTACTCTTTGGCAAGGGTGAGAAGAGGGGCCCCAACCTCCTCTGCAGCTGAGATTTGGGGAGGGGAGAGCCCTTTGTCTGCAACCCCAAGCTGAAGGGGAAGTATTGAAACGGATGTTTGAGCAATGCTTGGAACAGAAGTTACAAGCATCAGAGCCAAGACAAAACCGAGATTTCCCTCTGGTTTCAGAATGGAAAGATGGAGGCACTTGGCAGTGATTCTCAACCAAGAAAAACTGACTTTGGAAAGGTGGATACATTATGCAAAGCAAGCTATTTTACCATTTTGACCTTTCATTTTTGTTTGTTTCTGTTTACCATGCCAAGGGCCAAACAGTGATGCCACATGCAAACAGCACTTTGTCACAACTTGGGGACAGTGTTTAATAAGGAACTGGCCATAAATTCAACTTCAGTTACTCTTCATGTGCAGTGCTTTCTAATTTGAGTTTACCCTGAAGTAAGTCCTGCTATAATCAGTGGGACTGGCTTTCAGAAAAGTGCAGATATAATTGTAGCTCAAGCCCCAAGCACTAAACCATTAAAAAGAATAACAATAAACACAGTTGGGGTGGTTTGTTTTTTTTTTTTAAAAGGAACAGTTAAAGCAATGAAATCACAGGTTGTATTCAGGGGAATGGTTGCCTAAACAGGTGTTTTAGTGGATCAGAGTTCACTTTGTCACATGCATGATATGATCACTTCCATGTTCTTATCCCTTAGTACAGACAGAATAAAGTGGTTGTTGTCTAACACGGTGCACTTACTAGGTTCTGCAATGCCTTATATTTAGTAAAACTGCCTATATCATTAATACCACAATGACTCTGAATACCAATTACTGGGAATCACAGGAGGGCAGAGTGCTATTGCCCTCAAGTCCTGCTTCTGGGCTTCCCATAAGCATCTGATTGGCCAGTGTGAGATCAGAGTGCTGTACCAGATGGGCCACTGGTCTGATCCAGCAGGCTCTTCTTATGTTCTTATAATGACTTATATTCACTCAATTGGCTCTGGTATTGACTGGCAGTCTGCACAGTGAAATACACCTTACTGCTATGTTTTAACCCTACTTTGTTTAACCCATGCATGTGATGAAGTGACCTTTGACACCTGAAAGCTGACATCATGATAATTTAAAGTGCCACAGAACTCTGTTGCTTTTGTCACAATAGACTAACATGGCTACTTCTCTGGAACTTGCCTCTAAAATGTTAAGCCATAGAGGAAATTTTACAAGCGTGTAAAAGCACATTCCTCTAACCCATGACACCACACGGCAGTACTCTACACAGATAGAAGGCTTCCCACTCATACCCAGGAGCATAGAAAGTGCATCTGCTTAAATAAGCTTAAAACTTTGTCTCTTGTGTTTGACTGCTCCCTCAATCTGCATGTTATCTCTGAGACCATATCTTAAGCTGTAATAGACCACAATGACAACCGAACCAGGAGTGAGTTGTGGTTGTTGTTGTAGCTTTTCCAGGACTTTCAAAGCCAAAGATTCCATTTCTCACACCTGGAGGAAAAAATGGTCAACTGCTGGTCTACCACCCCCAAATGCTTTTTTTCCAAAAGACAAAAGTCACTAATGCACACTTGCCCACAAAGAGGCCACCTTAAAAAAATTTCAACAGTGCAACATGGCATGAAAGCAAAGCTCACTGAACATGAGCTGCTGGCAGCAGCTGGAATTTACCCGCAGGGGCACCCGATCACACACATACACACACCTGGCTGTGGAAAGGTGGCAAAAAGAACTTGGGGGAATCCTCCCCAAGGCAGCTCTCTGCCCCTTCTCAATCTGACCATTCATTCTCGTCCAGCTCCGAGTCATCATCTGATTCACTGTACTCGACGGCGATTCTGCGGGAGAGGATTGTCGCCACGTCGTTGCCCACTGGCTCTTTCTTTGCCTCTTGCTCCCATTGTTCTTGGACCTTCCGGAGTTGAATCCCTGCATTTGCAAAGGAAGAAATACTTTGGAGGACTGGCTTCTGAGCAGGTGTGTTGCTGGGACCTGACTTCACACTGAGACTCCAAGCCATGAAAGACAATCCCTGTTCCCTTCCCAAGTCCCAACTGGGGTCCCAGCAGCAACACTGAGCTTAGAAACAAATCTGTAGAGCTGGAAGGCACCCAAAGGGTCAGTAAATCCAACACCCTGAAATGCAGGAATAGATCACCTTGAGAAGCCCAGCACAACAGCAGGGGCAATCCCCACCAACCTCTAGTTCCAAATTTGGAGCTGGGCTTGTTTTGCTGTTAGGAAGCTTGAGCATTATCCACCCATTTTTCCTTGCTGAAGGCAGAGGAAAATCTGGGGCTTGTCTTGGCACCTGGTGCCAAAGGGCCTGATTACCTAGACACCCACCTCTAGCTTCCATTTCCAGCTTGGAGCTACAGAGGTTGGACTGAGATTTCCCCTGCAGTTGCACTGAACCCTCCACAGCTCAGCACAAACAATGGGCATTGCTTCCTCCCCAATTGTAGAGGGAAATGGAGCTTCACTTCTCCTCCTAGCCATGGAAAGGTGGGAGTAGATGGAATTGTGGGACAGTGATCAATTTGTACAGGCCTGGCCAAAACAAATCTCCATCCCTTCCCAGTCACTTTATTTGTTTGATACTAATTAATTCTTCATTCGTTAAAGGGCAGCCAACCTTTTGGGACCATTGGGCACCTTTGGAATTCTGAAAATGTGGTGTGGGCACCAGCCACAAAAATAGCCGCCATAGAGCATGGCATAAAAGAAAATGACTACCACAACTAAAACAGCAGAAAAAGAGGCATGACCACAAAATGGAGTGGGCTTGGATCCCATTAAGGGGATAAAATACATCTACATCAGTCATCATACACCATGCTCACTCACAAAGACAAGCACTCTATAAGTCTCCTGTTTAAGGAGAACGAGAGGTCAAGCCAATGCAAACAGGAACTGAGGGGGAAGGGCAGCCAGCCTCTCACAAATGGTGGATTTGGATGAGATATTTACTGAGACCTTTCATGGGCACCATGGAAGGTACTATTGGAAGCACTGATGCCTGTACATGCTGTTTGGATGAGCATTGTTTAATGGCTTCCAATCACTTTATTTTTACCCTTTAGAACTTCAAAAGCAAACAAATAAATAAAAATGTGGACTCTTTGTGGGAGGGAATATGGTCATACAGAAAAAGCCGGTGCTCACCTCTACGAATTGCAGCAAGCAGGTCGCTCCTGGCATCACTCATTGGTATCAGCGGGAACTGAGGCTTCCGTGGTTCAACCGTCATGGCTGGGGGAGAGGCCAAGTGAGCTGGTGAGGTGGTAATCGTTGGGGGTCCAGGGGGAGGGGGCGGAGGTGCAACGGGGGGCCCCATTGGGCCAGTCTGAGGGGGAGAAGCAGAGTAGGGGCAAGGTGGGGCCGGTGGAGGGGAAGGTGCGTAAGAGGAGTGAGCAGCAGTGGCAGCTGCACTGGGCGCCATAGTGGGAGGGGCAGAGATAGGGCTGTCAAAGGCAGTTTGAGCGGAGGGTATCACCGGGGGAGGGGGAGGGGGAGCAGGTGGCACAAAGTACTCGGCCATTGGCACTTGCTGGGGGCTGAAACGAGAAAGGGAAAGAGACAATTTGAAACAGACTCTGGTCCAATCAAACATGGCACACATACAAAAACTACAAGTTAAACTTAATATATAGGTTGGCATCAGATAAATGCTAGATTACGTGGATCGAGTAAAGTGAATTACAGACACATCTTTTGGAACTCTCTCAGATACAAACATTTTGAAAATCTGTTTCAAAAGGCTAATGTTTCTAATATTGTTCACTGTTAGAACTGAAAATATTTCTACTTTGTTATCTGGAAGGTGTTATCTTTGGAAATGATCGAAAAATAGTGATCAACCTTATAACTGCTAAGATAATAGCTAAAAATGGAGGAGGGAGGTTTTATCTCCTAATATATGTTAAGGGTTTTTGGGGGGAAACACACCCTGGTCTATAGTAACAGTTGATTGAGTTAACTGATTATAAAATAATACACATAAATCAACCTAAATAAATCAACCAGTGTGGTGTAGTGGTTAAGAGCGGTAGTCTCGTAATCTGGGGAACTGGGTTCGCGTCTCCGCTCCTCCACATGCAGCTGCTGGGTGACCTTGGGCCAGTCACACTTCTCTGAAGTCTCTCAGCCTCACTCACCTCACAGAGTGTTTGTTGTGGGGGAGGAAGGGAAAGGAGAATGTTAGCCGCTTTGAGACTCCTTTGGGTAGTGATAAAGTGAGATATCAAATCCAAACTCTTCTTCTTCTTCGTCTTCTAATAGGTTTTGGAAGAATTTGTGTGTTTTTTTGTAATGTTTAGGAACAAGAAGTTTAATGATACTGCTCAACCTTATGTTGTTTCAACCTGCTGTAATTGTTTGATTATTTCTTTATGGATATTTTGTTTTACTTTATTGCATGTATAATAAAATGGAAACAAAAACAAATGAGCAGCTCAAGTCACAGAATTAGGCTATTTTAAGTTTAGTCCTTCTTAACTGTGCACAATTTTGGAGCTAGAGCTATGGTTAAAGGCAGCTCCTCCCTCCAAGTAAGCAAACTAGAGCAGATACAGTCCCACATACATGGGAATTTTCACAGTACTCAGACATGGCAGGCACCCAGATACAGAATGGCAACCAGTACTAGTGCAAGAAAGTCCAGTTGCTAACAAACTCCTGTGCTGAGCTTGCCCAACTCATGACCCACCAAGATGTGCAAAAACCTTTTGTTATCCTAGGCAAGCAGTTAACCAGTAAAGACTGAGGGACCATAGTAAACTAGACTAAAACCTCTTAATTTTTTGGAGAAGGGGTAAAAGGGAAATGCTACTGCATGTTATGTATGCTGCCTGGAAGTGGCTTTCCAGGGTTTCAGGCAGGGGACTCTTCCAGTCCCCTCCAAAAATGGGGACCTTCTGCATGCTAAGCAGATGCTGCACCACTAAGCCATGGCCCTTTCCCAATTAATGCAATAATTAGGTTGCATAAAACCATTTCATGTTGGTTATCATTAACCACTATACCTTCTAACAGGAGCATCTAAGGAGATTTAAAAAAATAAAAAATGACACACACACCAGAAAAGTCCTGCTGAATCAGTCCAAAGGGCCATTTAGTCCACCATATTGATCTCACAGATCTCACAGCAAGCAGGATCTGCGTGCAACAGCACTCTCCCCACCTGTGATTCAGATGAGCTTCCCAAATGTACTCACTACTATCAAATCTCATGCTCAGATGGCATACATGTTTAATACTAATTGTGTCTGTTTGGACAACAATCTGAATGGTGAAAAACTGACTGGGGAATTCAATAAAACCCCTTTCCAGACAAAAATCTCATAGGAGAAGTAACTGCTCTCTCGCTGTCTGCTGTCCATAGTCCTGAAAAAGACAGTCCATTGTTTGCACACATAGGGCTCATTCACACTTACCTTTCCTCCATACTTTCCAGGCATGGACTGCACTTTAAAGCTCCATATCTGAGAACTCCCCGCTTCCCCACCCCCGGAGATTTCCCTGCAAAAACCCACTCTTTACCAGTGAATCAGAGCAAATAGCAATCCACGGGAAACCGGAATTGTTGCACTTCAGCTTTAAAGAACAGGTTTTTGCAGGGGAAAGTCCTGAGAGGAAAAGGACACTTGGACATGGAGCTTTGAAGCAAGGACCTGTTGCTGTAAAGTGCAGGGCAAAAGGTAAGTATGGATAAGCCCTTTGTCTAGAAGTGCTATTTCACATTTTACAGATCATCCAGCTATAGTTGGCAGCCTATTGCATTTCTGTATTTTCTATGCAGCCCCCTTGGTCTTTTTTCAAGCCTGGCTTTTGAAGCTCATTACATATCAGCCCTTAGCCATTGATCCTACAAGGACTTGCACATGGTTTAATTTTTCCAATGGGGATACCTCTTCTTCCAAAGGAGGAAAAAAATAATTTGCAAGAATTTACATGCCAACTTACTTAACAATGAGGGAGTAAATTCTGCCCATGGGCCTCCATGCAAAAGGGGGTCAAGAGCAGCATGGGAGTGGCAGAATTTGGCTCTTAAGCTAAGTTTTCAGCATTCATTTACTGAGTAATGACAAAGACTAGGAACAACTGGGAGAGAACTTAATCAAGGGAAAAGGAGCTAGGTGAGTAAAGGATGCAGGGAAATGATAGGGGATTCTTGCTGAGCCTAACGGAGTGAAGTCAGCTTGCCCTTGTGGCCACCAGAGAAAGCCAGCAGCATTCAGTGCTGTTTCAGATGCCAGCACTTTCCCAGGCTGGGCGAAATGGATGCTGGCTGGCATTTACATGAAGGGATGAACAGTTATGAATATACAATCAAGTTCTCTCTTGGGAGTCCTGGTAGGATTTAGATTGTCACTCACACATTACTGTACCAATGAGCAGCCTCTGTGCAACCATATTGTTGCCAGCTGGTTTTCCAGAATGCAAGCCTGCCCTACCATGGGGAAAACCCATGTGATCTTCCAACAAATATAGTAAAAGAGGAATACTTATATTTTCCTCATGTTTCCCAGGATTGACGAATATAGCTGTATTCCTTGTAATCATCTGATCTCTGGACCAGCTGCTTTCCAATGTGGAAACCAAAGGGTGGAAACTTGAGCTTGGCCATACCAAAAATAAAAAATAAATCAATGGCAAAGAAAGGGGTTGGGGTCAAGTTTCCCAGCTCCTTGGCTATCCATGGATCTGACTGCATTCTGCTTCTCAACACCTTTCCTACACAAGTTTCCTACACTATCAATACCCTGGTAGCTTTAGAAAGTGCCAAACTCTCTTTCTGAAAGCAGAAAGCCACACCTAACAGGGGAAGGAAAGCAGGCAGGAATCCATACCCATAATCCTTGACTATCTGAGGCCTCGGTCCATTTAGCATAGTCTCTGACGGCTGCGGTACATGGGGCTGTTGGACCCGGTTGAGACTGTTCTGCCGGCTTCCTGCTGCTGAGGGCCTGTAGACATGTTCCTGGGCCTGGTTAGCCACCAGGATGACCTCTTTGTTGTCTGCTGACAGGTGTGAGGCTGGAGCTAATATCTGCTGGGCAGGATGGTTAGGGCTGGCCGGGTATGAGTGATCAGCTGCATCGGACGCATAAGATCTGTCACACACAAAAACACCAAAAGGTTGTACTCCTGAATGGGGTGGGTGGATGGAAGGAGCCAAACTGAAGGGAAAATTAAGATGACATCTATTAGCTGCTGGGATCAAGGAATGGTGTGTGTGTATGTGTGCGTGTGTGTGCACGCACACACACACATTCACACACGCACACGTACACACACTCTAAAAGGAACACACACATGCAGCAAGGATGGAGCAGGCATGGATTAGGAAGTTAGCACCACAGTTTAAGAGATTAGCCTTCTATAGGGGTTTAAGTACTCCTAACTTGTGCTCCAAACAGCACACTGACTTCTCATCTCAGCATCATGTGAATGCAGAAGCAAAGCCCATGCAATGATTCAGCAGCCCCAGAGCAACAAACATTGGTTTTTCTTTTTTATTTGGGGCAGGGGGAGAGTTTCTCAAAAGGCCTCATTTCCCTGAACCTCCAGCTAGTCAGATCAGAACCCTTGCTGTTGTGAGCAATAAAAGCATCCAGAAAAATAATAATAAGTCAAACAATAATCAAGCCCAAAAACAGCAAAAGAAAGAAAAAAGATAGAGCGAAGCGTGTAATACATAAAACCTGCCTATTATCTGGGGACAGTGATCCTTCCGATGAGGCCATGTGATATGGGGATGGTGAGAACCTGTTATCGGGCCGGAATTCCTTATCGTATGCCATCATGTTCCATTCCAGCCGCCGGTTGCGAGCCTTTCGCACTTTCTTCACTTCCCTGGTGGAGTCTTCAACCAGCCGCTGCTCCTGTAGAGAAACAGAGTAAAGTATCTGCTGTGTCAACCACCTTTCTGCTACTGATGTGAGTTGTAAGGCTTGGCTGGCCTCCACAATGGAACAGAATCCCCAAGGGGTAAAAACAGAATACACCACCTTCAGGCTGCAGAGTCTGAGGGTTTCTTTTTAATGTGTGTGTGTGTGTGTGTGTGTGTGTTTGAGTTTCCCATATGTAAATAATTCCTTACAAGAAAAAAACAAACCCCAGCACAACGAAAGGTGAGAATGCTTTCAGCTCAACACACTCCTTATTTACTGAGATCTGTGCTTTGTTTGTTTTTTCATAATGCAGGTGACTAAAAAATGTGGTCACGCACCTGTATTCTGAGGTTGTCTAGGTTATTCTATAACAGTGGGGTCACTGCCCCCTTGATTCTGTACACTCACCCCCAGTGCCCCCTACCCTACCCTACAAAAAGCATTATTCACCATCCACTAAGAAAGATAATAACACAATAAAATTCAAAGCAGTAACAATGAATTGCACATTTAATCAAAACCCAATTAAAACTTTTTGTAATCAACCATTTATTTAGCATTTAATCTCTGGTGGGGTGTGAGAATTCTCTTTCAATCATCTCTAGACAGGCAGATTATCTGCTTACGTGTTCTGTAGAGAGACTACCTGAATCCCAACTCCTATATATTCCCCCTTCACAAAAATGTACCTTCTGCCTGCGTTTCTCTTTCCTCTTGTCCTCTGTTGCCTGCAGCATCTTCTCTTTCCACAAGTTGAAGAAATATGAAGGGTCCGTGTAAAACTTCAAACCGTCTTTCTTGTCATCTCTAGAAAGAGCAAGTTGGGGGGGGGTTGAGGGGGGAGGTAGAGGTAGAGAGAGAACTATTTTAATTTTTATTTCATAAAATTTATACACCACTTGATTGTAAAAAACAAACAAACACACACCTCAAAGAGAATACTGTATTTTTCGCTCTATAAGACACACTTTTCCCCTCCTAAAAAGTAAGGGGAAATATGTGTGCATCCTATGGAGCGAATGCAGGCTGCACAGCTTTTGCTGAAGCCAGGAGAGCAAGAGGGATCGGTGTGCACCGATCCCTCTTGCTCTCCTGGCTTCGCTTCACTGGAGAGGCGCTGCGTAGCTTTCCCTCTCTGCACAGCACCCCTTCAGCGAAGCGGCAGGAGAAATGGAAGGGGCTCCATTTCTTCTGCTGCTTCGCTGGAGAGGTAGAGAGGGAGATAATATTTTTTTTCTTGTTGTCCACCTCTAAAACTCGGTGCGTCTTATGGTCGGGTGCGTCTGATAGAGTGAAAAATATGGTAAATTATCAATAAGGAAAACATTCACATTGCTATGAAGGAACACCTAAATTGCATAAGCTAACCATCACGGGACAATTTCTTTTAAACTTATTAGACTCCCCAAACGGGTACAGACTTAGTAACAGAGACTCTTTTGCCAAATGCCCTACCTGTAAGGAGTAAGGATGTTGAGCGGTGGGGGCTTATCGCACCGCTGGTACATCTCCATCACAGGGTTTGGGATGGAATTGCGAGACACCACCTGTTGGTTCTGAATGGTGGAGCTCTTGAAAGCTTTCCGCATGTTGATATCCTGCAGCGAGACTGGAAATGCAAGGCAGAAACGTGAAAAGGATGAAACTCAACACTGCGCACCCGCAATCCCAACACACAATGCGGGCTTTGTTTCCTACAAGTCACGCACTGGTTCTTTGGTGCGATGATTCCCATGCTTATCCTATCATCTCAAGGCAGGTAACGCTTTACACTATACTGCAATTCGTTATAACCAGTATTTTACATATTTAAATACGGGGGGGGGGAGAGAGAGAGCGAGAGCGCAAGATTAAAGACAGAATCCCACCACCTACTGAAACCTAAAACTCCTGCCTGCCAGATCATAATCTCCCCCACCTCTCAAGAGCTAGGTTTGACAGAATACAAACACTTTAAAAAATAAAAATGCTGTAATTCACTATGATAAATTTTTGTAATATAAACACAGGAGGGAAACAGTTTAAATACAGAAAAAGCAAGTTAAATATTTAATACAATTAAAAGTAATTAACAACGGGTAATCAATATAACCAGTTAATGAACTAACAATCCTATGCAATCTACTCAAAAGGAAGTCTCACTGAGTTCAGACAGAGACTTACTTCCAGGTAAATGTGCATACAATTGAGACTTAAAGATCATAACCCTAAGATTTAGACAGCTGTTATCTCACATTTACTTACAAGCGGCATCGAGAGTGGAACCATGAAAACTGCTGTGATGATCTCTGCTTTGAGAATTCTTGCAGATTTTAAAATGTGCTATAAGTACAAGCATACTTTCTACAAAGACCCTGTTACTTCAGGGGTGGGGAACCTTGTGGCCCTCCAGATGTAGCTGGACTTTCTCCCCTGACCATTGGCCACATTGCCTGGGGCAATGGAAATTGGGAGTCCAAAAACACCTGGAGGGCCAGAGGTTCCCCACCCCTGATTCACCTCACAGGATAAATGAGCCCGAGGCAATAAAAAAAAAGCTCAGCACCCTCTTGCTGGTTTGGAGAGCAGACCAGGGCAGGGGCTGGAATGGTGCAAACCAGCCCGCGCCGTCTTCTGTAGGTCTGCTCCCAAGGCGGAAAGTGCAGCAGCGCTTGCTTTTATAGCAAAGCAGGACCTTGGCCAACACCCACACCCCAGCTGTATCCAATCAGCCAAGGCACCTGCCCTGGGACCTTGGGCAAAAGGGCAGGTGATAAATTGCTATAGCAACAACAACACCCCCAGGATATTGTGTGCCTTCTGCATCACCTACGCTTTCCAAGAAGCAGCAGTTATCCAGCTCCACTACTGAGGGGTGGTAGAACACAAGCAATTACTTCATCAGATTTCTGAAAAAGATTAAGGTTGCTAGGAAAGCAGGGGGTCAGTATGATTTGTGGGAGGATGGCAATTTTCTGATTAACGGAAATGGCAGATGGGGAGATTAGACAGCTGTTCATGAGGCTAAACTGAAGGTTCCTGTTTTCAATTTTTTTAACAAGATTGATTTAAAAAAAAAAAAACTGGCAAGAACTTCCCAAGCCTATCATCAAAGTACAGCCATACCTTGGGTTACAGACGCTTTTTTGTTAAGCGATTTCAGGTTGTGCACCACGCCAAACCCAGAAGTACTGGAACGGGTTACTTCTGGGTTTCGGTGCTTGTGCAGGCACAGAAGCGTCGAATCGCAACCCGTGCGTGCATAGACGTGGTGCTGCGGGTTGCGAACGCTGCGGGTTGCGAACATGCTTCCTGCACGGATCACATTCGCAACCCAAGCATCCACTGTACAAGGAAGGGGCAGACCTACAGAGGAAGAAGCAGAGAGAGGATGGATTGATTTGCACGTTCCTTTCTCTGCCTGATCTTCTCCCAGCCAGCAAGAGTGTGCCGATGTTTTCTGCCTGCCTCATTTTGCTTGTTCTGTGAGATATCTGCTAGTAGGTAATAGTGTTGTGCTGATTACTGGTTGGGGCATTGGAGTCTGATCAGCCAGGGACAGACCAAAGGTGGGAGTTGTGTGTGTCAGGCAGCTAGCATAGAAAATAACTGTGTTAAAGCAAATACTAGAACGATTATCTATTGTTGAATAAGTGAAACAGCATTATACTCAAGAAATCTAACATCTGCCTTTATTGGTGCATCTGAGCTCACACCCCTTACACTCTTTTGAAAAGGTTAAGCGTGGGTGGCAAATATGGATCTAAAACAGGGAGCAGAGAGGCTGTGTCCCTCCTTATGTTGTTGGACTACAGCTCCCATCATCCCTCCAGCCAGCATGGCCAGATATCAGGGAGAATGGGAGTTGGAATCCAACAACATCTGGTAGATTACAGTGGTGCCTCGCAAGACGAAAAGAATCCGTTCTGTGATTCTCTTCGTCTAGCGGTTTTTCCGTCTTGCGAAGCAAGCCCATTGACAGATTAGCGGATTAGCGCTATTAGCGGCTTATCTGTTGATCGGATCAGCTGATAAGCGGCTTAGCGGCTTAGAAAAAGGGGGGGAGGGAAAAAAACCTGCAGGAACTCGCAAGGCATTGTCGTCTTGCGAAGCAAGCCCATAGGAAATTTGTTTTGCGAAGCACCTCCAAAACGGAAAATCCTTTCGTCTAGCGGGTTTTCCGTCTTGCGAGGCATTCGTCTTGCGGGGCACCACTGTACATGTTAGCCACTGCAAATCTGGGCTGTACCATTTCAGACTTCAAGTGAGGGCTCCAACAGTGGAATATTCCTGCATACGTGTATTCCTGATCACATACATATAGCCCACTGTATCCTCCTGGCGAGGCTATCTGAGTTGTGGGTCGGCAGCCCTGTTTTGAAGTGGTTCCATTCCTACTTGGGGGTCGTTTTCAGCGGGTGATGCTTGAGGACTTTTTTTTTTTTTTAGCACCATGGGGCCTTCAATATGGTGTCCCTCAGGGATCAGTTCTATGCCCCATGTTGTTTAATATCTATATGGAACCACTGAATGGAGTCATCTGGAGTTTTGGCATACACTGTTGGCAGTATGCTAATGACAGACAACTCTGTTTCTCCTTTACAGTGGTACCTCGAGTTAAGTACTTAATTCGTTCCGGAGGTCCATTCTTAACCTGAAACTGTTCTTAACCTGAAGCACCACTTTAGCTAATGGGGCCTCCTGCTGCTGCTGCGCTGCCAGAGCACAATTTCTGTTCTCATCCTGAAGAGATGGGTTAGCGGAATCTGTAACCTGAAGTGTCTGTAACACGAGGTACCACTGTACATCTGCAGGTGAGGCAGTGGATGTGCAGGACCGCTGTTTTGCCTCGGTAATGGACTGGATGAGAGCCAACAAACTGAAGCTCAATGGAGGTAAGACTGAGGCACTGTTAGTGAGTGGTTCCCCAGAACAGTTAGGTGGAAGATTACCTGCTCTTGAGAGGGTTACAGTCCCTCTTATGCAGCAGGTATGTGGCTTGGGGATGCTCCTGGATCCATTCTTTTTTTTTTTTAATTAAAGATTTTCTTGTTTTACAGAAGAAGAAGAAGAAGAGTTTGGATTTGATATCCCGCCTTTCACTCTCCTTCAGGAGTCTCAAAGCAGCTAACATTCTCCTTTCCCTTCTTCCCCCACAACAAACACTCTGTGAGGTGAGTGGGGCTGAGAGACTTCAAAGAAGTGTGACTGGCCCAAGGTCACCCAGCAGCTGCATGTGGAGGAGCGGAGACGCGAACCCGGTTCCCCAGATTACAAGACTACCGCTCTTAACCACTACACCACACTGGCTCCCATTTTTACAAATCAGTTTCATTTGTTGAGACATTGGGGGGGAGGGGTGAAGGGGGGAAGATTGGGGGGGGTTGGGTGGCGATGTTTCTATTTTGCTTAATGTATGTAGGGTTTGGTGTCAGGTACCAAATAGTATGGGAAACAGCCCTACTAGAAAAATTAAACTGAAACTGACACGGGGACAAACAGAAGAAGATGCCTTTACAGAAGAAGACACTCCCCTCCTGGATCCATTCTGTTGCTTAAGGCCCAGGTGGCCTCGGTGGTGTGGAATGCCTTCTGTCAGCTTTGGCTGGTGGCCCAGCTGTGCCCCTATCTGGACAGGAATAGCCTGAGTTCTGTGGCCTCCTCTGGTAACCTCTAGGTTGGATTACTGCAATGTGATATACGTGGGGCTGCCTCTGAAGACAGTTCATAAACTTCAGCTGGTGCAAAATGCAATGGCCAGATTGCTCACTAGAACATGTAGGTTTGAGCATATATCACCAATCCTGGTACAACTGTACTGGCTTCCAATTAATTTCCGGGCCCAATTCAAAGTTCTGGTGTTGACCTATAACATGGCTCTGGAGCTCAATACTATAAGGATCACCTCTCCCCATACAAACTGACCCGACCCTGTGCTTGTCATCTAAGGCCCTTCTCTATATCCCCCATTCCAGAGAAGTTCAGAGGGTGACAACAAGAGAACGGGTCCTTTCTGTAGTGGCTCCCTGATTGTGGAATGCTCTCCCCAGAGAGACTTGCCTGATGCCATCATTACATGTATTTAGGCGCCAGGCAAAAACATTCCTCTTTACTCAGGCCTATGGCTATTAAATAACCTATGGCTTGTGAAAGTGTGAGGGAGAGGACTGCTATTAGGATGACTATTTTATTATCGGGCTGTCTGTCAGTATGTTTTTAATTAAGTTTTTGATTATGTTTTTATCACTTATGTTCTGTAATGTGTTTTTAATGTTGTACACTGCCCTGGGATCTTTTGACAAAGGGCAGCATATAAATTGAATTAATAATGATCAACTGCACATTTATTCAAAATCCAGTTAAAAGTATTTCAATTAATTCAAAAAACTGATGAACTTGATATATTGATACCAGCTTTTCAAAATCTGATAGTAAAGTACAGTTTCAGCAGCCCTCACACAGATTATCCCCCCCCCCTCGCCCTGGGATGGTACTGCCTACTTTGAGAGCCACTGAATCCTAATATCAGAGAAGAAGGCTAGGGTATAACTCTGCTCTCACCAACCAACCATGGTATTTGGGGGGGACATGGGGGGTTGTGTACCTTAGGAGCATTCACTGATGGGAGTCACCACCTGTAGCTTGAAGTAAAGGTAAAGGGACCCCTGACCGTTAGGTCCAGTTGCGGATGACTCTGGGGTAGCGGCGCTCATCTCGCTTTATTGGCCGAGGGAGCCGGCATACAGCTTCCGGGTCATATGGCCAGCATGACTAAGATGCTTCTGGAAAACCAGAACAGCGCATGGAAACGCCGTTTACCTTCCCGCCGGAGCAGTACCTATATCTACTTGCACTGAGACATGCTTTCGAACTGCTAGGTTGGCAGAAGCAGGGACCGAGCAACGGGAGCTCACCCTGTCGTGGGGATTAGAACCGCTGACCTTTTGATTGGCAAGTCCTAGGCTCTGAAGCTTGAAGTAGCACAACCCAAAATGCAGTGAGGAAAAACACCAAAGGTTAAGGTTGTTTTGAGGAAAGTTTTCCAGCTGCTGATGGAAAAACAAGTGGGCTTATCCTGTCCTTCAGAGCTCATCTTTCACTCCCCCAGCGGATTAGCAGAGAAAACTAAGTGCTAAAGCTAATCCTGCAAGAGCAAGAATCCTTCCTCACCACCTGTTGAGAACACAAGGAGGTAAAAAAATCATTAAAAAAATCAAGGCCAGCAGAAATGAACAACAAAAGTAAATGGTAAGGGCCACCAACTGATCTGTAAGTGGTCAGGTGGTCTGATTTAGTTCAGCGACAATAATGTTTGGGTGAGGGGACACTCCTCCCCACCAAACCGTAGAAATTATTAAATGGTAGGATTTTGATTATTTGGAGTATTGAAGTGAAGATTGGAAGGCAGTGGAAAAGTACAGACTAAGTTTCCTTCCAAGTCAGGGCCTCACCTGGGATACATGACAAAAAGTGTTGATGGCCCATCGAAGAGGAATCCTTGGCCCTAGGCAGACAGAGGTTGCGATGGTGATGGTGTATGTGTGTGAGGTGACAGGAAAATAGTCTTTTTAGAAAAGTGTGCTGGGAAGAAGAAGGGAGAAAAAAGAGAGCTATATCTTGGGCAGGCTGGCTGAAGGTGGGCTGGGAGAGATGCCTTGGACTCCAGTGCTGCACTGATGTGAGGGACAAACCCCTCTTGAAATGACCATTTTGCAAGATCTGAAATCCCTCCATGCAGACTGAAAGTGTAAGTATGTATATAAATCAGATTTCTTAAAGTTATGACAGTCTTGACCATGCCTTGTGGGGGTGACACCCAACTTTTGTAACAATAATGTATTTCTCCCTCATGCACAGGAAAGCCTTGCTTCTGTTATCCATGCCCTGCTAACTTCTATGTTTGATCACTGTATGCAATGTGTTAAATATGGGGCTGCCTCTGAAACAGCAGTTTGGAAACTGCAGTTAGTGCAAACTTCTGTGGCAAGACTGCTAACTGGGACTGTGCACAAGGAAAATATATTGTTAGTGCTGAGATATCTGCACTAGCTCTCAGTTCATTTCTGGGACATGGGTGGCGCTGTGGTCTAAAACACTGAGCCTCTTGGGCTTGCTGATCAGAAGGTTGGCGGTTTGAATCCCCGTGATGGGGTGAGCTCCCGTTGCTCTGTCTCACCTCCTGCCAACCTAGCAGTTCAAAAGCATGCCAGTGCAAGTAGATAAATAGGTACCACTGCGGTGGGAAGGTAAACGGCGTTTCCGTGCGCTCTGGCAGTTGTCATGGTCCTTCATGCACCAGTAGTGGTTTAGTCATGCTGGCCACATGACCCGGAAAACTGTCTGTGGACAAATACCGGCTCCCTTGGCCTGAAGGCGAGATGAGCTCCACAACCCCATAGTTGTCTTTGACTGGACTTAACCGTCCAGGGGTCCTTTACCTTTTACCTTACCATTTCTGGGTCCAATTCAAAGTGTTGTTGCTTACATTTAAAGTTATTCACAGTTTGGGTTCAGGGTACCTGTTATATCATCTTTCCCTATATTAAAAAAACCCCACCCCCACCACCCCATTATAATAATTTTAGCATTTTTTAAAAAAACACATATTGTTGATGAATTGGGGACACTTTAATTTACAAAAAAGACCCGCATGTGATAGGTGTTACCTTTTAAAATACATTTCCCTTATCTTACAGGTGGGAGGGAATGCCTATTCAGTGATGGTGTGCATGGCATCTCAAAACAAAAGAAAACATGCCGGTGGGGGGGGGGGAATTTTTATTATGATGCAAATTTATTTATGGTTCAGTTATAAGTCATATAAATAATTGGCCAATATTTCTTTAAGTGGGTCCATGAAGAAAAGACAGCTATGTTTTTGGTTTTTGTTATTTGTTATATTTTATTGGTTGCTTTTTTACCAAGGTAATTCAAAGTGACTTATGATGTATAACAGGCATGTCCAACAGGTAGATTGTGATCTACTGGTAGATCACTGGACGTCTGTGGTAGATCACTGGTAGATCATTGGCTCCCCCCAAAGAAGTTGAACAACTGTGGCTCCCCTAAGAAAAGCTCAACATTTTACCTCCTCCCTGAAAAAACTGAACAACTTTGACCCGAACCCCCCAAAAATGGGCCTTCCTCCTTCCTAAAAAAAACTCAACAACTTTGACCTGAACCCCCCAAAATGGGGTAGATCACAGCCAGTTTTTAACTCTATGAGTAAATCGCAGTCTCTTGGGAGTTGGCCACCCCTGATATATAAGAAGAAGAAGAAGAAGAAGAAGAAGAAGAAGAAGAAGAAGAAGAAGAGAAGAGTTTGGATTTGATATCCCACTTTATCACTACCCTAAGGAGTCCCAAAGCGGCTAAAAATCTCCTTTCCCTTCCTCCACCACAACAAACACTCTGTGAGGTGAGGCAGAGAGACTTCAGAGAAGTGTGACTAGCCCAAGGTCACCCAGCAGCTGCATGTGGAGGAGCGGGGAATCGAACCCGGTTCACCAGATTACGAGTCCACCGCTCTTAACCACTACACCACAAACGCATACACTAAAGCTAGCATAAAATGGAAAGACAAAGAAAAATCTAAAAGGCCATTGTGTTTTAAAAGGCAGAATTAAAACACCTCACTCACAGGACACAGATAACTAAGGGCCATAGAATCATAGAATTGTAAAGTTGGAAGGTGCCCTGAGGGTCATCTAGTCCACCCCCCTGCAATGTGGAATCTCTACTAAATCATCCATGACAGATGGCCATCCAACCTCTGCTTAAAAACCTCCAAGGTTTTTAAGTCCACTGCCTCCCGAGGGCGTCTGCTCCACTGTCGAACAACTCTTACTATCAGAAAGTTCTTGATGTTTAGCTGGAATCTCATTTCTTGTAACTTGAATCCATAGGTTCAGGTCCTAGCCTCCAGAGCAGAGAAAACAAGCTTGCTCCATCTTCCATGTGACAGCCCTTTAGATATTTGAAGATGGCTATCACATCTCCTCTTTTCCAGGCTAAACATATCAAACACCCTCAACCATTTCTCTTGAGACTTGGTTTCCAGACCCATTATCATTTTGGTTGCCCTCCTTTGCACAGTTCCAGCTTGTCAATACGGTATTCTTTTTAAAGTGTGGCACTCAGAACTGTACACAGTATTCCAAGTATGGTCTGACCAAGGCAGAATAGAGCGGGACTATTACTTCCCTTGATCTGGATGGTAGACTTCTGTTGATGCAGCCTAGAATACCATTAGCTTTTTTTGCTGCTGCGTCATACTGTTAACTCATGTTAAGCTTGTGGCCTGCTAAGACCCTGAGATCCTTTTCACATGTACTACTGGCAAGCCAGGTGTCCCCCATCTTATATTTGTGCAGCTGGTTATATCTGTCTAAGTGCAGAACCTTACATTTGTTCCTCTTGAAATTCCTTTTTTAAATGTTTTGGCCCAGTTCTGCAATCTGTTAAGATGACATTGAATCCTGATTCTTTCTTCTGTGGCATTAGCTACCCCTCCCAGTTTGGTGCTACCTGCAAATTTTATGAGCATCCAAAAGGTGTGACGGAAAAAAAATGATTTTGCCTGGTGCCTGAACATTGACAGATAATCGACAGGTGCTGGGTAAATGCATGCTAGTCACTACATGGGACTATCTCACTGATAACTTTAAGCTGCTTTGGAAATCTTGGCCTATGAAGATGATGATGATAGTAACTAATGTGAAAAACACCTCGTTATCATTGCCTTTTCAGAACACTTACTAGAAGAAGAAAGCAAGCAAGGAAGGAATGGAGATCCTTCCAGGCTGCACACCTTTGTGCATTTACTTGGGAATAAGTCCCCCTGAAATTCTTGGGAGGCATTTCTGAGGGGAAATGATTGGTCAGCTGAGAATATAGCTCCTCAACAAATATGCAATTCTTCTCAGAGACTGAAAATTCAGTGGTGAAACCAGAGGCTTGTTCTTTTCATCATGAGATACTGATAGACTGACATTTCCCAAGGTCCAGGTTTGTGACTTTGTTAACCCAAACTGCTTGCATTCAACAGGACCGTACATTGTGCTTTAGATAAAAGGTCCCCACTGCAAAATAAGAGGGGGGGGGGAGTGCTAGAATCCGTAAATCAAGGATGGATAACCTGAGATTGAAAGCCTAAATGTTGCCTTTTGCCTAAATTGAAATCTGTGACAAAGGGGTTAGTTTAATCTCTGGTTTGCTAGTAAAGGTGAATTACTGTGTCATAAATTGTGCATGTCTAAAATGCGTGCCACCAACATGAAAAGTTTGGAAAGCTCTGGGTTAGGGGTTTGTTAGGCAGGACAAACCAGTTTAATTTCCTTAGGGAAATGAAGAGATCCTAGAAAAAGGCTGGAGGCATTTTACAGGCAAAGTAAAACAGATATCCATTCTAGGAGAAATTAGGTTTATTAAAAACAGTGTTAGAGAGGAACGTTAAAAGAAAGTTATAAGTAACATTCTTAATTACATCTTTAAAAGAAGTTTTGACTGAAACAAAGTACTGTGCCTTTACTAGTGAAACCACTAAGCTTTATCCCACAGAATGCTTGTTACTAAAATTCCAATTTTGCTTCCACCGTGCCTCATCTTTAATTTATTCCCAGCACAAGAAATAAGGGGCCACAGGATCTGTACAATGAGTCCTTGTTGCTGAATTATAGTAAATACCACCATACACATAGAATATTTGAATTAATAGTTGTTTTCGACAGAGTCTCTAAGTTTAAATCACCCAGACCCAGTCATGTTACCTTGCTCCCATTTTTACTGAGGGAGTTTGACACACCACCCACGTTTGGCTCTAACCCTATCCACCTTGGCATGCAACCCCTGACAAATTACTCTCCCAAATGACTGAAGGACTCTCCAACCCTGCCATAAATCATCCTTTTCATAATGTATGGTTCAAAAACCCTTAATATTCTAGGAAAACAGATTGTTTACTAGAATTTCCTTTTCCCGGGAGTGTTTTGCCTGTTCCACGGCAGGGTTTTGTTGTACTGAGTCACAAAGGGAAGCTTGAAAATGGCAATGCTTAATTAGCGCTTAAGGAAGCAAAACATCTAAATGCAGTTCTGTTCTCCTTGACCAGATAAACAAAACCAAAGGTTAATGTGACCCAAGTGGTTGCTACTAATGCTGCTTACCTTCTTCCACAGTGGAGTCCAGTTGGGTGACCTTGATCACCAGAAGATCAACTCGCTCTTGCAAAGAATTCATCCGCATGTAGAAACTATTGGCTTCATTAAAAAGCTCCCCGAATATGTCTTCAGCATGTCTGCCTGAAATACCATGAAACAAAAGAGGTGACCTGTTCCAGGCAAAATAAATTGAGGTGCCTTTCAGGTAGTCAAAGGAAAGCAAATTTGTTTACGAACCAGAGGCAGAAGTAATAGCAACAAAACAAGTGCAGGAGTTTTTTCTACAACACAGCATACTGTTCTTTTTATTTCCTGGAAATGCTTTTATTCCATTTTCCAGTTTAACAGCACAAGAAGCCCCCATACAATAAACACAACCCCTTTCCCATCATGGTAATATGGTGCAGAGGTTAGCCTGCCCTAACTGGACATGTGTTGCCATCAGTCTCTAATACATACATTACAAAGGAATACCGTATTTCCACGAAATCATTTTCCGTTGTATATCAGCAAATAGTTCAGAGATGGTAGCACAGCCTTCTCCAATCTGGTGCCTTTCAAAAGTTTGACTGCAATTCCCATCAGCCCCAGCCAGCTGATGGTAGTCGAAAACATGTGGAGGGCACCAGGTTGGCAAAGTGTGTGGCAACATATAGTAATTATTTCAAATAACCATTAATTCGCCTACATACATTTGACTAATCCTCTTTCTACAGCTATGTTGGTGACCACCATCATATCTTGTGACTGCAAATTCTAAAAATATTAATTATGTGCTATGCAAATAAATACATCTTCCAGTCTGCCTTGAACCTTCTGCCAACAAGCTTAACTGGGTGAACCATGATCCCAGCATTATGAGAGAGGAAGAAAAATGCATCTGTCTTACTTCCTCCATGCCAGGGGTCACCAACATGGTGCGCATGAGCACCAGTATGCCTACTATGTACCTCCTATGGTGCTTGCAAAAGTTCTAAGTAAATATTCCCTTAAAAATCCAAAATGCATGATAGACTGTTGCTCTTCCTGCTCTGTTCTTGTCTGCAGTGGCTCAGCCTTTCCTACATTGAATATGCTGCATTAGACATGCTCACATTTCACTAGATACAAAGATTGGACACGCATCCTCTAATGAACAAACAAGAGTGCAAAAGACACCCTCCTTGTTAGCAAGCGCAGCAGTGGCTCCTGTATGTGCCCTTTCTTCCATGGATTTTGTGATTGGGCCACTGGCACTCACCCAGAATTCCAAATGTGCCCACAAGCCCCAAAAACTTGCTATATGCCATCCATAACTTTTATAATCCTCAATTATGCTTCTTTTGCATATCTTTTGAAAATAAACTACCCCCCACCAATATATTATAACTTTCACTTCCAGAAAGATGCTCCAGCCCCATTTTCTGTACCTTCTACAGCTTGACAAAATCTAATGCAAGAGAAATCTGAAATGAGGGAACAAATGCATTCTTAGACTGGAACTACACATTACTTTAAACAAGGGGTTGCAAAAGGAAACAGCAATGGTAAGTTTCATTCCACCATAACATCTTGGATCACTTATAGTGCTTTGACCAGGCCAGTGCAGAGCTTGTCTGAGGTCCAGGGTGGGAGTTTTGTCCATAAGATGGACCACTGCAGTGCAACCGCCTCATCTGATCTGATGCTACACACTAAATTGCATTAACACAGGTTCAGATTTTACTATTGAAGTCTTGCAGTGCATATGGACAGGCATGGCCGTTTCACCCATTAAGTCCCAGTTCGGCTGGGAAGGATGGGGGCATTTTTGGCATGGCAGTGTAAGTCTGGCAGGCCCCTGGCAGGGCCCTCTGGCCAACTTAGCCCTCCAAGGCCTGCAGCAGGTGTGCTCAGCTTCCCTCTCCCCTGCTTTGGCCTGTCCTTGACGTTATGGGATTGTGTATTTCTGTTCCTATCGCCACTGGCTGTTATCGCTTGCTGTTTTTCAGCCTTGGATTCTGAATATGCACCTGGATATTTTGTCCCTTTTGTTTGCTTCCTGTGTTTGGTGTGTCCCCCCCACCTTTTCTCATGGTTGTAATTATTATAGCGAGGGGATTTTTTCAGCCGGAACTCACTGGAGCTCAGTTCCGGCTCTTCTCAGGTGGACGCCATTGCCATTATAAGAGAACAAGGGAGGCATTCGTAATGAATTCCAACACCTCTTTTTCTAGAAAAATAGCAATGATTATAGTACAGTACATGAAGCTCCTTTGTCCGGGGGTTGTGTTCCGGGTCATTGCATGTGCCAGCAGTCACATGTAAGCCTGTTCCACCCCAATTCTAGGACTGAAAGTCATACATGTATTGGCAGTTGCACCTCAATTGGACACGTGCAAAATGGTCACCACCTGTACCAACTTTGTGCCACAACTGGGAGCAAGGAAAGCAACACACTGGCATGTCTTTCCACATGCATGCATTTACAAACATGTGCCAAAACCACTCTTATTCCCCTTGGTGGTGTCTTCTCAGAGCTTGTAGTTTTATAATGCTGCATTGCGAAGGGTGTATAATTTTGTGTGTGTGTGTGTGTGTGTGTGTGTGTGTGTGTATCCTTGATAAATGTGGGATAACTAGTCTCATATAACCAACATTCTTGAGTCTAATTAATGCATGAAGGGGTTCAGACCATAGAAAAACCTGTCCTGCCAGGCTCAGGTTTTCTTTTTCTTTTCTTTTTTGCAGCGAGAAGCTGGGATTTGGGAAAGAAGTGTGAGGACTCTTGATAGGGTCCTAGAGTAAGGTTACCAGATTTTTTTTCAATGAATCCAGGGACACTTTTCAACTTCCTACTAAATAGATGGATTTTGTCAGGGGACTGATTTGTAAATCTGGGGACTTTTCCCAGGAAACAGGGACGTCTGGTAACCTTATCCTAGAATCCTCCCTCCTCCTTCCCAAAGCCTAGTTAGTGCTTTCCCAGCTCAACTCCTTCCCAAAGCCCAGTGCCCTGCTAAAGCTCAACCACTTTGGAAAAAGCAGCATGAGGGCTAGGTGGAAGGGTGTCAAATTTTGGCTTTGCTTCCCCATTTGACAAGGCAGTGTGCAGTCCGCAGATTTCTTGTCAAAGTACTATTGCAGCCCTCTTGTATGAAGGTTGGACCACCCATAACTACATAATCAAGACTTTGTACCCCTCCAGTCTACCTGAGAAGCACAAGGTGTGAATAGGCTACACTCTAACAAGCCTCTATTGAGCGCCTGTACCAATAATTTAGCAACATTCACCACTTTGCAACTAAGCCAAGTTTTACTGCCTGTGCAACTTTTCTGACTGATGCATGGAAAAATGAACCTCTGAAAAGTTTGTACCGTATGTTCCGGCGTATAAGACGACTTTTAGCAAAATCTTCTCAAAAGTCAGGGGTCATCTTATACGCTGGGTATGGTTGTGGGGGGTCGCCTGAGTGAAGGGGGGCTTCAATTATTTAAACGGCCACAGCGCATTTTTCCCTTGCCTTCCCAAGTCGTTTTGCCTTGCTCCTTTTAGCTGCCTTTGTGGCGCAAGCCTCTGGCTCCTTTGTTTCACCCTCGGCTGCTACAGCGTGTGTGCGAAGAGGTGGCAGGAGAGCAGGCAGGAAGAGGAGGCTGCTTATCTCTCCCTGCGTGTCTCTCTGCTGAGCATCTCATCAAGCAGGGATTTTTTATTTTCTTTTTTAAGCCTCTGGATGGAGCCACTCAACGCAGCAGGGCGCACATTTTTATTAAGCATATAGCTCTCTCCTCTCCTCTGAGACAGCTGATCCCGCCCTTTGATCCCGCCTGGCAGGTTGCTCGGATCGCCTGTCTGAAGCCCTGCTGGGGTTGCTGCTGCCGCCGCCCTCTCAGCCTCTTCACGCCGGGGCCAGTGTCTGCGATCCAGGATGGCTTCACCAACGCTGGTGCCGGACCTTGTGGAGCGTCCATGCTGCTGTTGCGGAAGCTGCCGGGCTGGCAGCCATCAACGCTGGTCTGTGGCTGCCGCAGAGGTTCCTACTATTAAGTTGCTCTGTCTTTACAAGTGTTTACATAGATTAGAGTTCCTCACTTTGCCTCATAAGCATGTGTTGAAAGGGTGGAAACTGCAGTCTTAAATTGACTTATCTGGGGAGTAAGTTAGCCCCATTAAACTTGGAGGGATGTGTGTGTAAAGCATATTGTGATGTAAAGCATATTGTGCTGTAAAGTACATAACTTGGAACAACTTCAGATGTGACTTTAACAGGTAATGTGCTGCTGACCTGTGTTGTGTCTGTTGGTCCACTAATGCCATCATCTTTGAAGTGGGGACACACATGGTTTTACAACCATGAAGATGTATGCTGAAGCTCTGATCCTTGAAGCTCTGTGCAGTGTGTTTCTGTGATGTATATTATTTAAAACATGTTGAAGACTACAGGTTCTAGAGAGTGTGTGCAGCATGGGGTTGTAATGCATAGCTGTTAAAATTGTGAAGTAGCTTGCAAAAGGCATGTTGAGTGATAAGTAAGCATCTGCATCGTATCTTGAGTATTGTGCTTTTCTAATCATCAGCATCATCCCCTTCCTTAGGTTATGCCTTTCACTCCATTGCCTCTTTAGGCTTCTGTTAACTGCCCATTAATACTCCTTTTGTCCACTCACCTTTTCCATGTTCCCAATTCCTTTCTTGCATTTAGCATTTTTTGACTGCCTTATTCCTCTCACACACTACCCTTCATTCCTCCCCCCTCATGTTTCCACAACTCTTTCTCTTTTTCTGATTTACCTTCCATTTTTGCTCTTAATGGCTTTTTCAGTTACTCTTTCATGCCTTCTCAATTTGTCTCTTCTTAATGCTCCCTTTTAGTTGCTCCTATGTATGTTTACTCACAAGTAAGCCCCACCACTCTGGGATTTTCTCCCTGTAACCCTGCATAAGAGTGTAGCCTTGCAGTACCAGCCCTTATGCATGCTTATTTAGAAATAAGTGCCACAATATTTAATAAAGCTTACACCCCAGTAAGTGTGTTTATCCTTCCTTTCAGCTTTAGAGTGAGTTAGGAAAAGTTTAATCCACTTGCACTGTGTTATGTTTACATGTTTGATGACAAACAGCCTTATGTTTATAAGTGACATGCTAAGTACCTGCATGTCATAAGCCTTTGAATTAAAATTACCATATTGAAATAAAATCTGGTGTTTTTTTAATTCTTATTTAGTGTGCGTTGGAAGAGGGGTAGTCTTATATGGCGAGTATATCCCAAACTCTATATTTTATCTGGAAAAGTTGGGGGTCGTCTTATACACTGGAAAATACGGTAAGTACAAATTTTAACTTACCTAATGTTTGGTCTTCTCCTATGCTGGGGGAAGAAGGAAGTCTTGGAACTCACAAGGGTATATTTTAAGGTATGCAGGCTAAAATTTGGCATTACTTTGCTGCATATTTTGTGACTTTAAATCTCTGTTGGGGTTCTCTCACCAAAGAGTACTTCCCCAAACCTGAATCTTGGCATCCAAGGAATTTTCCTTTCTATATATATATATTATACCTTTTTCCCCTTACTGTAAAGGTTTGGGGAACCTAACAAACGTGGTTACAAAGCATGCATCCACATGGATCCTCAGGATTTTTGCATTGGGTTACCTCAAATTCACCATCAGATTACATGGCATGTCCAGGGCTACAGCCTGCACCAAAAAAACCATGCTCCCACTGTTGTGTGGGGATGCAATGGCGCAAAAAGTGGTTACAAAGCACGGATCCACATGGATCCTCAGAATTTTTGCATTGGGTCACCCCAAATTCACATCAGATCACATAGCATGTCCAGAGCTACAGCCTGCACCAAAAAAAACCCCACGCACCCACTGTTGTGTGGGGCCGCAATGGTGCAAAAACGTGGTTACAAAGCACGGATCCACATGGATCCTCAGGATTTTTGCATTGGGTCACCCCAAATTCACCATCTGGTCACATAGTATGTCCAGGGGTACAGCCTGCACCCAAAAAACCAAGCACCCACTATTGTGTGGGGCCTCAGTGGCGCAAAAACGTGGTTACAATGCACGGATGCACATGAATACTCAGGATTTTTGCATTGGGTGAAACCAAATTCACCATCACATTACATAGCATGTCCAGGGCTACATACAGCCTGCACCAAAAAAACCACGAACCCACTGTTGTGTGGGGCCGCAATGGCGTACAAATGTGGTTACAAAGCACAGATCCACATGGATCCGTGGGATTTTTGCATTGGGTCACCCCAAATTCACCATCAGATCACATAGCATGTCTTGGGATACAGACTGCACGAAAAAAACCACGCTCCCACTGTTGTGTTGGGCTGTAGTGGGGCAAAAACGTGGTTACAAAGCACGGATCCACATGGATCCTCAGCATTTTTGCATGGGTCACCTCAAATTCACCATCATATCACATACAATGTCCAGGACTACAGCCTAAACCAAAAAAACAACACACCCACTGCTGTTTGGGGCCCCCATTGGGCAAAAACGTGGTTACAAAGCACAGATCCACATGGATCCTCAGCATTTTTGCAGTGGGTCACCCCAAATTCACCATCAGATGACTATTGTGTGGGGCCTCAGTGGGCAAAAACATGGTTACAAAGTACGTATCCACATGGATCCTCAGCATTTTTGCAAAGGGTCACCCCAAATTCACATCAGATCACATAGCATGTCCAGGGCTACAGCCTGCACCAAAAAAAAAACAAACCACGCACCCACTGTTGTGTGGGGCCGCAATGGTGCAAAAACGTGGTTACAAAGCACGGATCCACATGGATCCTCAGGATTTTTGCATTGGGTCACCCCAAATTCACCATCTGGTCACATAGTATGTCCAGGGGTAAAGCCTGCACCGAAAAAACAACACACCCACTGCTGTGTGGGGGCCCCAGTGGGCAAAAACATGGTTACAAAGTACGTATCCACATGGATCCTCAGCATTTTTGCAGTGGGTCACCCCAAATTCACCACCAGATGACATGGCATGTCTAGGGCTACAGCCTGCACCAAAAAAAACCACGCACTCACCGTTGTGTGGGGCCGCAATCGTGCAAAAACGTGGTTACAAAGCACGGATCCATATGGATCCTCAGGATTTTTGCGTTGGGCTACCCCAAATTCACCATCAGATCAAATAGCATGTCGAGGGCTACAGCCTGCATCAAAATGTTACACACCAACAGTTTTTTGGGGCCACAATTGCGCAAAAACGTGGTTATAAAGCCCGGATCCTCATGGATCCTTGGGATTTTTGCATTGGGTCACCCCAAATTCACCATCAGATCACATAGCATGTCCAGGGCTACAGTCTGCACCAAAAAAAGCACACTCCCACTGTTGTGTGGGGCTGCAATGCTGCAAAAACGTGGTTACAAAACACGGATCCACATGGATCCTCAGGATTTTTGCATTCGGTCACCCCAAATTCACCATCTGGTCACATAGTGTGTCCAGGGGTAAAGCCTGCACCGAAAAAACAACACACCCACTGCTGTGTGGGGCCCCCAGTGGGCAAAAACATGGTTACAAAGTACGGATCCACATGGATCCTCAGCATTTTTGCAAAGGGTCACCCCAAATTCACCATCTGGTCACATAGTACGTCCAGGGGTAAAGCCTGCACCGAAAAAACAACACACCCACTGCTGTGTGGGGCCCCCAGTGGGCAAAAACATGGTTACAAAGTACGGATCCACATGGATCCTCAGGATTTTTGCATTGGGTCACCCCAAATTCACCATCTGGTCACATAGTATGTCCAGGGGTACAGCCTGCACCCAAAAAACCAAGCACCCACTATTGTGTGGGGCCTCAGTGGCGCAAAAACGTGGTTACAATGCACGGATGCACATGAATACTCAGGATTTTTGCATTGGGTTAAACCAAATTCACCATCACATTACATAGCATGTCCAGGGCTACAGCCTGCACCAATAAAACCACGAACCCACTGTTGTGTGGGGCCGCAATGGCGTACAAATGTGGTTACAAAGGACGGATCCACATGGATCCGCCGGATTTTGGCATTGGGTCACCCCAAATTCACCATCAGATCACATAGCATGTCTAAGGCTGCATGAAAAAAACCACGCACCCACTGTTGTGTGGGGCTGTAGTGGGGCAAAAACGTGGTTACAAAGCACGGATCCACATAGATCCTCAGCATTTTTGCATGGCTCACCTCAAATTCACCATCATATCACATACAATGTCCAGGACTACAGCCTAAACCAAAAACACAACACACCCACTGCTGTGTGGGGCCCCCATTGGGCAAAAACGTGGTTACAAAGCACGGATCCAAATGGATCCTCAGCATTTTTGCATTGGGTTACCCCAAATTCACCATCAGATCAAATAGCATGTCGAGGGCTACAGCCTGCATCAAAACTTTACACACACACTGTTGTGTGGGGCCACAATGGCGCAAAAACGTGGTTATAAAGCCCGGATCGTCATGGATGCTCGGGTTTTTTACATTGGGGCCACCCCAAATTCACCATCAGATCATAGCATGTCCAGGGCTACAGCCTGCACCAAAAAAACCATGCACCCACTGTTGTGTGGGGCCGCAATGGCGCAAAAACATGGTTACAGTGCAGGCATCCACATGGATCCTCAGGATTTTTTCATTGGGTCCCGTCAAATTCAGAATCAGATCACATACCATGTCCAGGAGTACAGATTGCACCAAAAAAACCACGCGCCCACTGTTGTGTGGGGCCGCAATGGCCCAAAGACGTGGTCACAAAGCACAGATCCACATGGATCCTCAATATTTTTGCTTTGGGTCACCCCAAATTCACCATCAGATCACATAGCATGTCCAGGACTACAGCCTGCACCAAAAAAACACACGCACCCACTGTTGTGTGGGGCCGCCATGGCGCAAAAACGTGGTTACAGAGCACGGATCCACATGGATCCTCAGGATTTTTGCATTGGGTCACCCCAAATTCACCATCAGATCACATAGCATGTCCAGGGCTACAGCCTGCACCAAAAAAACCACGCACCCACTGTTGTGTGGGGTAGGAATGGTGCAAAAACGTGGTTACAGAGCATGGATCCACATGGATCCTCAGGATTTTATCATTGGGTCATCCCAAATGCACCATCAGATCTCATAGCATGTCCAGGGCTACAGCCTGCACCATTAAAACCACGCTCCCACTGTTGTGTGGGGCCGCAATGTCACAAAAACATGGTTACAGTGCAGGCATCCACATGGATCCTCAGGATTTTTTCATTGGGTCCCGTCAAATTCAGAATCAGATCACATACCATGTCCAGGACTACAGATTGCACCCAAAAAACCACGCACCCACTGTTGTGTGGGGCCGCAATGGCACAAAAACGTGGTTACAAAGCACGGATCCACATGGATCCTCAGGATTTTTGCATTGGGTCACCCCAAATTCACCATCAGATCACATAGCATGTCCAGGGCTACAGCCTGCACCAAAAAAACCACGCACCCACTGTTGTGTGGGGCCGCAATGGCACAAAAACGTGGTTACAAAGCACGGATCCACATGGATCCTCAGGATTTTTGCATTGGGTCACCCCAAATTCACCATCAGATCTCATAGCATGTCCAGGGCTACAGCCTGCACCAAAAAAACCACGCACCCACTGTTGTGTGGGGCCGCAATGGCACAAAAACGTGGTTACAAAGCACGGATCCACATAGATCCTCAGGATTTTTGCATTGGGTCACCCCAAATTCACCATCAGATCTCATAGCATGTCCAGGGCTACAGCCTGCACCAAAAAAACCACGCTCCCACTGTTGTGTCGGGCCGCCATGGTGCAAAAACGTGGTTACAAAGCACGGATCCACATGGATTCTCAGGATTTTTGCACTGGGTCACCTCAAATTCACCATCAGATGACATACAATGTCCAGGGCTACAGCCTGCACCAAAAAACCCACGGACTCACTGTTGTGTGGGGCCACAATGGCCAAAAAACGTGGTTACAGAGCACGGATCCACATGGATCCTCAGGATTTTATCATTGGGTCCCCTCAAATTCACCATCAGATGACATGGCATATCCAGGGCTAGAGCCTGCACCAAAAAAACCACGCACCCACTGTTGTGTGGGGCCGCAATGGTGCAAAAACATGGTTACAAAGCACGGATCCTCATGGATCCTCAGGATTTTTGCATTGGGCTACCCCAAACTTACCGTCAAATCACATATCTGTGGCCACAGCATTAACCACAAAAATCATACATCCACTGTTTCGTTCAGAATATTTTTTTTCTTGTTTCCCTCCTTTAAAAACTAGGTGCATCTTATGGTCAGGTTCTTCTTATGGAGCGAAAAATACGGCAGTTTCCATTATTTTATTTATTTTTATTTTACTTGTGTGTCAATAGGTAGAATTCTTGTCTTTGTATTAAAGCCTTAGTAAACAATTTATAATTTAAAAAGAAAGAAAGAAAGAAAGAAGAAGAAAGAAATAAAGAAAGAAAGAAAGAAAGAAAGAAAGAAAGAAAGAAAGAAAGAAAGAAAGAAGGCATATAGAGCTATATGGAGAATTTATTCTATGGTCTGAACCCCTTCATGCATTAATTACACTTAAAGATGCTGGTTATATGAGACTGGTTACCCCACTTTTCCAAAGGGGCAGAGGTAACCACCCTCACCACCATGGCTGCAAGTGGAGCAGCCCAGAGGCTTTGAGGGCACCATTAGAAGACCTCAAGGGAACCATTACAACATAAAAGTAATTGTGCCCATGACTGCCACATTGGTGACACTTGCTTTTGCATGTCCTTTTTTGCCTACTAACATTTACTCAAGCTTTTAGAGAACCATGTGAATCACCATACAACATACTGAGAAACAAAATTGAATAGCCAAAAATATGACTGGAAAAAGTGACAAATCCAGTGTAAACACCCTCTGAGCCAACTCCACCAGCACAAACTGCCACATGCAGTCTCACTTTGATTTAGTTTTGCTTCAGATCCCTTTGATGGGCCAAACAGAGGGTTTTTTTAGAGAGAGATGTCTCTCCGGCAAATTACAATGCTAGTCTTGTTCCACAAGACAGCAACACAGGGGCATGCTTTGTCAGTCACATGTGCTCGCCTGAGGAAGCGACTCCAAATAACACACAGTATTGAAAAAAGAATAAAAGAAGCTGCAAAACAGGAGGTAATTGTCACCCTTTGTGGATCTAGCCTGGCTAGCAGTTTGGGCAGGCATTATGCAGGCCTGTTATTGGATGCTCACTCAATCAAGGCATAAGAAAATGGTCTTCCTTGTAGTTTACAAGCCTTGTGGAGTAGCCATGCTTTTTTATTCAGACTTGCACTAGGTCAAAACAACTAAGAGTTTTGCGCAAACATTTTCAGCAGTGCCATAAAATCTCTCTTACTTTATTAAAATTTTATTTTCAGTACACCTTGTGAAAAGGTTAGGAACAGAAGAAGAGCTGGCTGCTAAATCAGTCCAAAGGCCTATCTAGGCCACATTCACACCATACATTAAAGAACTATGATACCACTTTACATTAATGGCTTCCTTCAAAGAATCCTGGGAGCTGTAGTTTGTTGAGGATGCTGAGAATCGTTAGGAGGCCCCTGTTCCCATCAGTGATCTACAATTCACAGAGTTCCCAAGATGGATTATTAAACCACTCTGCAAATTATAGTTCTGAGGGAATAAGGATCTCCTAGCAACCCTCAGCACCCTTTGCAGCTCTCAGAATTCTTTTGGAGAAGCCATGACTGTTTAAAGTGGTATGAAAGTGTTTTAAATGTATGGTGTGCATGTGGCCTTACTCTAGCACTGTCTCTTCTTCTACAGTGGCCAAAGATATGTTTTTTGGGTGGCCCACAAGTTGACATCCTCACCTGAGGACATGGACACGATGCTTGCCACAGTTTGGCTCACAACATACTCATCTTGGCTTACTCATGCTTGCTATGTGTGTATGTTTGTGTGTGTGTGTGTGTGTGTGTGTGTGTGTGTGTGTGTGTGTATGTTCGTCCAGCTTGGTTAATGCATCTTTGCAAAAGGAGATAGTACCCAATGTCTTGAATAAAGAGGCAGTGTGGCAGCTCCTAAAAAAGCCCGTTCTAGATTGTGAGGTATTTGACAACTAATGCCTTGGAGGTAAGATGCATGAGAAAGATGCATGAGAGGGTGGTGGTGGATGGCTTTTGCTGGGAGAAGACTGGGGAGTGTAAGTAAGCCTGTTGCTCTTGGTCTTAGCAACTTTAGATCCCTTTGCCATGGTATCTTCCTGGACCACACCATGAGTTGGGAGTTGGTGGCACAGTCTTGCAGTGGTTCCACGCTCAGCACGCCCCAAGCTTCTAGGTGCGCGCAAGCAGTCCGCTGCCGCCCCAAGCCTCGCGCACCCGGTGGGACCTCCTGCCGGGTGCGCGAGGCTTGGGGCGGCAGCAGACTGCTAGCTTCTAGGTGCGCGCAAGCAGTCTGCTGCCGCCCCAAGCCTCGCGCACCCGGTGGGACCTCCTGCGGGGTGCGCGAGGCTTGGGGCGGCAGCGGACTGCTTGCGCGCACCTAGAAGCTTGGGGCGCGCTGAGCTCAGCACGCCCCAAGCTCCTGGTATAGCGCAGGGGTCCGCTAGCCCTGGGAGAGGCACCCGGCTCTCCCACGCTAGCGGAGACCTTGCCGGCACGCAGAAGCTTGGGGCGCGCTGAGCTCCGCACGCCCCAAGCTCCTGGTGTAGCGCAGCGCACCTGGGGGGGAAATAACATTTTCCCCCTTTATTTCCCCCCCAAAAATCTAGGTGCGTCTTATGGGCCGGTGCGTCTTATGGGGCGAAAAATACGGTAGTTACCGCTGCAGCGGGAAGGTAAACGGTGTTTCTGTGTGCTCTGGCTTCTGTCACAGTGTTCCGATGTGCCAGAAGCAGTTTAGTCATCCTGGCCACATGACCCGGAAAGCTGTCTGTGGACAAATGCCAGCTCCCTTGGCCTGAAAGCAAGATGAGCGCCGCAACCCCATAGTCGCCTTTGACTGGACTTAACCTTCCAGGGGTCCTTTACCTTTTACCTTTGCCCCCTGCTACTTATGGGATTGAGTTCAGAGAATTGTCTTGGGGAATTGTGTGTCTACTCCCTGGAAGTGTTGCTGTGGGATGCTGCAAATGGCTATTTTGTCCCATTCCCACACTGCACACCCAACCTGGTGCTGTTTAATATCTATATAAAGCTACTAAGAACTATCACTAGAAGATTTGGGACATGGGCTACATTCACACTATATATTTGAAGCACTGTGAAATCACTTTGAACTGTCATAGTTTCTCCCCAATAATTTTCGGAGTTACAGTTTGTTAGGAACTGCCCCTGCCGCCCCCAATATTCCCCTCCCACAGACTGTGGAATTGATTGTAAAACCACTCTGGAACTTGTAGCTCTGGGAGGAGAATATAGAGTCTCCTAACAACTCTCAGCACCTACAACCCCTAAGATTATTTGAGGAAAAGCTATGACTGTTTAAAGTGGTATCATGGTGTTTTAAATGTATGGTGTGAATGTGGTCATGGTGCCATCAGTATACAGTACTGTGAAACCGAGTTCTATTTCACTGTGACATCTGAATCAAGAGACACTGTGACTGTTTTGATTTTTTTAAATAAATATTTATTAGGGTTTTACAAATTATAACAGTTTTGAACCAGTGCCTGAGTGCCAACAGACTGGATCCTGATAAGATGGAGACTGTGGGTGAGTGGTTCCTAGGTCTGGATGTTGAGGAGTTTATCAATTCTGGTAAACAGGTATGTGTTTTGGGGGTGATGCTCTTCCTCTTCCTTCTCACTGCTACCAGCTGCTTGCTTGCCAGGCAGAAAGCAGGTGAGCAATCAAATCAAGCCATCTACAGCTCTTCATTCTCACCACCACTGCCTGGGCCACAGCAAGAAGTAGGAAAACGAGCTAGCAAGTTGCCATAGTGAATAGAAGGAGCAGCTTTAGGTGCTCCTACCAGTGGTCCTCTTTTTATGGTGTGAACCCTCAAGAAGTTGCCTCGATCATGTGGACCTTTGACACTAGCCCTGCCTCTCTCACTGTTATTTCTCATAACTGGTAATTAAGCTAGTGTGTCCTAGTGGTTAGAGTGTCAGACAAGGGTCTGGGAGACCAGAGTTCAAATCCCCAGATCACTGGTGACTGTGGCCCACTAGTTGCCTTTCAGACTAACCTACCTCACAGGGGTGTTGTGAGGATAAAATGGGGAGAGGGGACCAGTGGCGTAGCGTGGGGGGTGCCAGGGGTGCCAGCCGCACCGGGCGCAACTTCTGGGGGGGCGCGCTCGCTGCCTCCGGAGTCGCCGAAGAGCCTCGGGCGCAGGCTGTAGCTGGCAGCGGCTCTCAGCGCTGGCCGCGGTCCCCGCGCGTCAGGGCCACGGAGGGCGCGCCAGGCAGCCTCTCCTCACCGACGGGCAGCGTTCGCCTGCGGGGCTCGGCCAGCGCGCTGGGCTGGCCGCGTGGAGTCGCCGAGGAGCCGCCGCCGCCTGCCATGCCGCCCTGGCTGCTTCAACCGCGTCCGACAGCCGGCTCGAGGCTCCTTCCGGCCGGGTCTCCCGACGGGGTGCTGCGGGCGGAGGCTCCGGCACCAAGCGCCACGCCGCCCAGGCTCGGGTCGCTGTCTGGATGCGCGCAGCCCGCCAAACGCGCCATTGGCGGCGCTCTAGTGCCTGCGCGCCAAGACCGCCCACCCGCCCCGACGGGGCCCCCCCACCCGCGCCGGAGGCCGGCCTCCTCCCAGTCGCGAGGCTTTCCTGCGCTTCTCCTCTGGCAGGATCCGGATTACTGTCTGGGGTATGGGCTGCCTCCTGGGGCGAAGCTGGATTCCCCCTAAGGGCAAAGGACCTTTTGCTTGAGGGAGGGGGGAGGGAGGGGAGCCCTGGATCGCCCTCTGTTTCTGTCTTGCAAGAAACAAGGAAACAGGAGGATGCATTGTATCCGCTGTTGCTACATTTTGCAGCGCGCTTCTTCCCCTCTTTCTGCTCTCGGTTTCTTGCGCTCTCCTGGCGGATCGCGCGCTCCAGACACGGGGCTGCTGCTTCCTGACTTCGGATTGGCTGCCTCTCACCTTGGACGATGCCCATTGGTCAGCGATGGTTCTTTGAGAAATCCTGATGTTTCATTAAGGGGTTTCGGGACTCCATTGAAGGGTTTACAAGCCTCTTCGCTGCAGATCACTAGGAGGGGAGTTTATAGGTGGAGGGGCCCACTCTGGCTCGTCGTCCTGCGTGGGTGAATGGGATTTGGGGTGTTTGGATGGGCTCTTAGTCCCGGCTCTACCAACAGCTGGAGGGGTGAAAGCAGTGGCGTAGCGTGGGGGGTGCAGGGGGGCCGGCCACACCGGGCGCAACATCTGGGGGTTAGGGTTAGGGGCGCAAATCCACTGGTTAGGGGGCGCAAATTACTTGCCTTGCCCCGGGTGCTGACAACCCACGCTACGCCACTGGAGGGGACCATATACATCGTCTTGAACCAATTGGAGGAAAGGTGGGATAGAAATTTAATGATGTATAAAATAATTTAGAGGCATATACTGCCTTTGAGGCTGAAGTTTCTATGGAGTCTTTGTGCCTAGCAGCCATTGGCAGGCTAATCTTCCATGAATCTGTCTAGCTCCCTTTTAAAAGTCCATGTTTGTTTATTGATGTGCATTGCCCTTCCTTGCTATCAATCTCAGCTAACTTCACTTGCCCTCAGCACTTGCCCATAGCCAGACCGACTGACCTACATTGTGCTTCGCACCCCATCCACTGTGTGACATCCAAGTGGACACCAAATAATTCATGTGTGGTTTTTCCTGTGCCTCTTTTTATTTTTGTTTTAGATTGAGTTCCCAGTTTTATATTTTTAGTTATGTTCTTATATTTCTATGGATAAGAACAATTTTAAAAAGATGTGTAAAAGAAAAACAACACCACCACCTACCAGCAGAGGCAGCTAAAAACAGAGAAAGCTAAAAACAGAGGAGAGGGGTCAGATGGTCACCTGTTGAAAAGCCTAAAATGCCTGAGCAAGCAGGTAGATCATTTGGCACTGAAATTATACCAGTGCAGGCACCTGAGAACATGTGATTCCATTGTTAAAACATCTACACTGGCTGCCCATCTACTACTGAGCCAAGTTCACGGTCCTTGCATTAACTGACAAAGCCCAGAACAACTTGGGTCCTGACTCCTGGGTACCCCAGGGAGCGCCTGAATGCTTTTTGCCCCAGCTCTGTCACTGAGATCATCTGCAGGAATGTCCTTGGTCATTCCCCAGGTTGGTGAGGCTCATCTAACAACAGCAAGAAACTGAGCCTTGAGTGTCATTGGCCCAGTCCTGTCAAATACTCAGCCACTGGAGATTCAGCAGGCGCCTCCTGTGCCAACCTTTAAATGCCTGCCGAAAGCTCTTCTATTCCGTCAGGCTTAGGTAGGCAATAAAACAAATAAACCTTTTTCATCCCAATGACCACATTCCTCTATGGGCAAGCTTCTGGGCCACAGAGGCAAAAGCGGGCAGAGAAACAGGCGAGAGGCTACATTGTCAGATACTTCTATGCATGCATCCACGGACATGTGCGCGCGCACACACACACACACACACCCTCCATCCAGACAAGCAAGAAGCATTATCAGAGTTCAAGAAGACACAAAAAAGCACAACTGGTGAGAGGTGCAGCCTCAGAAATATACATGGCCTGGGCAGAGTCCCAGGGGCCAGTAAGATACAAGATTCTCCACCCCTACTATACTATCATTCCAGAAGCAGGATGCTGCCACAGAGATGGTTCTATTCAGCACCACTGAACCTAGCTTGGTATTGTTGACACTGACTGGCAGCATCTCTCCAGGGTGATGACTGTTCAGCTGGCATAAACCCAATATAAGTTTGTCATGCGGACACATCATCAGATTTTTAAAATGGGAAAACTCCCATGATCCCTGATCAGTGGAAATGCTGGCTGGGGCTGATGGGACTGGAGTCCAACAACATCTAGAGGGCTGCAATTTTCTCATTCCCAAGTTAAAGAAATATGCATGTTTCATTTCTGTCCCACTGTTGTCTTCAGCAAAAATATTTTTGCAGAACCCCTAGATCCACTAACCAGAATGGTGCAAAAGACTCAAAATTAAAGGATTCTCACACCAGCATTTGTAATGAGTATCAGAACAAAATGAGACTCACAGTCCTTCCATGTAAAACACCACTCATGATACCTCAATCTTCTTTCATTTCAGCAATTTAATTTAAACAACTGAGAGTCAGAAATCCTTGACAATCTACTGCAAATCATCCAGAGAATCTCCCAGCAGATCCCGATCTATCATTTACCAATCCCTACAGTGCAGGCAATGATTGCTCCCTCTTATTGCTTTCAGAACTTTGAAACACTCATATCTGGCTGCAGCCTCAGGCCTGGTACAGGACACACATGTTTTTAGTTAAAATAATGCTTCCTTGGAGCACACCATTAGTTAAAAGGTATTCAGAATGACACTTTGTATAAGATAAGGAAGCTTATGCTTATTAAAGGAAGCACAATTTTTATAGGAAAGAGTTATGTAGACCTAACTAACTAGTTGGAGAAACAAAGAAGTCATGCTTGCCCCTTAGTTCTCAGGAGGTAGATCCAAGATGACCTCGTGCCTTGAGATCCAGAGTAAGTGTGCTGAGGAGGAAGTTGTAAACAGAATGCAACCTAAGACATATCAGTCTAAACCTCAAAGGATAGAGAGAAGCCAGCATAGAGGTTAAAGATACAGGGATAGTCTGGGAATCTAAGAGTTCCCTTACTCTGTTTAAACCCCATGCAAGCCCTTTTCTGCCAGCTGAATGGCACTCAAACTTCTCTAAGATGCAAAACTCATCAGAAACTTACTGAGGCTCCCCAGCTGCTTAATGATGGCGGCTAAAGTGCTGTTGGTCACACATTCCAGCTCACTGGTAACCCCATCTGGAAGGGCTCCGCGGCAGAGGTGACGAGGTTCTATGTTTCTCTTCACCAACGGCATCTTGGAAGGGAATCAGCAGGGCTTCACCTTGGATAAAGGGTAGAAGAGATTACAGAGACCAATTCAGTTTTCTTGTAAGAATTTTTGTGTCAATGGACATTACACTTCACAAAGATTTCATAAGCAAAATGGAAAACAAACAAACCAGGGTCTCTCCCAGAGGAGGTGACATTCTGAAACTGGTGTTGAGGAGGAGAAGAGAAGGAAAGAAAGCCAAGGCAAGGCAAACAAGGGACAAGAACAGAGAAGTACAGGAAGTTGCCTTACACCAAATTCTATGATTCCATGACTGAATAAAGTTTTCACTCTTGGGGGCCCTAAATAGCAACTTGCCCCTCTCCAATTATAAAGCAACAACAACCCACAGTAAAATTTGCAGAACAAAATATATAAACAAGGAGGGATTCTTTTTATTTTATCTATATTATTTATTAAATTTCTACACCACCCTTTATCTGAAGATTACAGGGTGGTTTATAATATAAAAACACAAAAGTATATAGCATAATAACAAATGAAAACCATACGCCCAAAAGCACTAGCATCAGCATTCCACTCTCTGTGACATTTATTTAGCCACAAACACTATGGGGGTGTGTGGTTTTTTTGGGGGGGGGATGCCTGGATGATGTTCCAGAAAAGCTGCTACAAAGTTTCCTGAACGCCTTGTATGCAGGAATCCACTTCTGCTTGCTTCCTAGGCCTGTTTCTGCGTCGCCACAGAAGAAATATAGTGGTACCTCTAGTTAAGAACTTAATTCGTTCCGGAGGTTCTTAACCTGAAACTGTTCTTAACCTGAGGTACCACTTTAGCTAATGGGGCCTCCCGCTGCTGCTGCTGCGCCGCCATGCGATTTCTGTTCTTATCCTGAAGCAAAGTTCTTAACCTGAAGTACTATTTCTGGGTTAGCAGAGTCTGTAACCTGAAGTGTCTGTAACCTGAAGCGTCTGTAACCTGAGGTACCACTGTATTACTGAGGAAGAAGTAAACTGAGCATAAGCAGCACATTCTGTGTGTACACACAAAAGAATGAATATATGTTATGAATTTAGAAAGCAGGTGGGTATAACTCACCTAACAGAACCATCTGGGATATTCAGAACACACAGAGTTATGGGGAAAGGTGAATGACTTGAGCTCTTCACAGTTGCCATGGCACACATTTATTGAGGTGGCAGAATTTAATTTTTCTTGGCTGACAACTCAAGAGTGCCTGGATTCAGAATTCTGTTTTGTTTTTAGCACACACCACCCCTATTAGACTGGACTCACAACAAGAATTTAGTGTGTGCTTTGAGTGGACACAGCTGCATTTTGCTGGATTTGCCTTGATATGCTCATTGTGGCTTTCCCTAGGTACAAAGGAATTGATGCACACTTTTCATTTTGTGAATTGTGCTTCAAAAGGATCTGTTTAGTACATTTGGTGTGCATTCCTTCATCCGGAATGTGTGCTGAATCCCAAAATCTTTGCCACTTTTTCGCTCATTTTGAAGTGAACTATTGTCCATCACTAAACAAGAACCCAGCTGCTTAAATGGATGATGAGTGGCATATAAATTGTGCTGTCAATTCTGCAATAGCCTGTGGGCAATGAATGCACTGCATTAGCTGCTATCATCATTACACACATTGGCAAGGAATCTGAGGAACTGCTGAAGAATCAAATGACATTTAATTTCCTGATGGGCTCAATAAGACACTAGGGACCCTTGTGTTAAACAAGTTTTAATGAACTTATTTCCCAGGCTTCCCCCTGCCTTTATTTTTTTTACCCATAATTCCGTTCCATTTCTCTATTAATCTTTAAAACAAAAAACCCTCAAAATACTGTTAAACACTACACTTAGGGGTTCCAGACACTGTTAAACACTACACTTAGGGATTCTAGATTCTGTTTGCTTGCAATGAAGGTCAGCAGAGACTGTGGTGTCTTTAGGGTATATGGGGTTGTTAGTTTTTACACCTATATACAACCTGAGCATAGAATGGAGGGGCTCACAGCATTAACACCCCAACAGATCCTGCTTCTCTGTTAGTTAAAGCTTTGGGTCCAGCACAGAGCAAGCAGGTCCCTGTGTTTCCAGCCTGCTTCCAGCTGAGCTCACTCGCACTACTTTGGCTATTGCTCTCCTACCTAGCAGCTAGGTGGGTGGGGTGGAGGAAAGGTCCACCTGTTAGCCTGGGGTGGAGGAAAGGTCCACCTGTTAACACCATCACCCAGTTGTAGCTCTTGCAACCTAGCCCATCATTTTGAGATGCTGATGAGGACCCTTAAGTGACCTGCAAAGTGCCTTACAGTGGTACCTCGGGTTACAGACGCTTCAGGTTACAGACTCTGCTAACCCAGAAATAGTACCTCGGGTTAAGAACTTTGCTTCAGGATGAGAACAGAAATCGCATGGTGGTGGCGCAGCGGCAGCGGGAGGCCCCATTAGCTAAAGTGGTACCTCAGGTTAAGAACAGTTTCAAGTTAAGAATGGACCTCCGGAATTAAGGAATTAAGTACTTAACCCGAGGTACCACTGTACAAAGAAAACTGAGTAGTCCAGCAACCCCCCTCTTTTAAATTCTAAACCCCACAGGATACATGACCCCAATAATTGGAAGTGACTCAGGACATCATGCAGGCTGACATCCCACACAATACCTATTAAAATGTGTGTTCTCTCCCCCAATATGTATCTAAATCTGTATTTCCTTCCCCCTCAAAATAAAAAGGAAAGTTGGAAGCTGCCTTAGCTTCCAAGTCAGAGCACTAGTCCATCTAGCTCAGTATTCTGTACACTGGCTGGCAGTAGCTCCCCATGCTCAGAGTAAGGCCATCAGAGTAAGGCCAGGAACGTCTCAATCCAACAGGAAATCTCCCATTTCTGCAGCTGCTATGGTGGTGGGCAGGCCTTATCCTGCAAAGCCACCCTCCGCTTAAGGTAAGTGGTATTCCAAGCCTACCTGGAGATACCACTGGGTATTGAACCTGAGACCTTCTACATGCAAAGTAAATGCTTGACTAGGGAGCTATGGCAAAATCATCTGTCAGGAACTTAAAAAGTTGTCTTGTTCTATGTTAGACCAGTGGTCCATCCAGCTCAGTACTGCCTACACCAGCGCTTTCCAAACTTTTTAAGTTGGTGACACACTTTTTAGACATGCATCATTTCACGACACAGTAATTCAGTTTTACTAGCAAACCGGAGGTTAAACTAACCCCTTTCCAGCTCCGGGAAGATTGTGGGGAGTGTTCATGAGACACACCTACATGCTGCAGCTGACACACTAACACAGTGGTTTTCAACCAGTATGCTGTGGCACCCTGGGGTACCTTGAATGATGGTCAAGGGTGCCACGGGCAACACTGGCCTCTGTCCCTCTTTCTCTCCCACCCTCCTGTGATGCCCTATTGCATCTCTGTCTCCCAAAGGCTTGCACAGCTGTTTGTTGCAGCAGCCCTGGCTACAAGCTTCCCAGGCAAATGGTGAATCCCAGGTCCCTGTGGAGCAGTGTGAGGAGGCACTTCTCTTTGGGGCAAGGGAGGCAGCTCAGAGATCAGGGACAGCAGCTGCAGCTGCCCAGAGGACTCCCAAGGAGAGGAGAGGAAGATGAGGGAACACTCCACAAGGGAGGGTGTTTGAAAAGGGGTGAGGGGCTGCCAGCTCTGCAGGCAAGGGAGTCCCACAGGGGTGCCGCAGAAAGAATGCAGTTGGTCAAAGGAGCTGTGGACTCAAAAAGGTTGAGGACCTCTGCACTAACATGTCACAACACACAGTTTGGAAAACTCTGGCCTACACTGATTAGCAGTGGCTCTCCAGAGTTTCAGGCAGGTGTCCTTCATCATTCTACTTGGAGATGATGTCAACTGAGTGATCGGGGGCTATATACCAAATCATACCTAAGCTTTCTTATTAGAGATCAAACATGTCTAATTACTGGAGGACAAACTTTTCTAGATTTCTTATCAAGCCTATTTTCATGACCTGGCCATTCCTGCACCCATTTATTTTGAATTTCTGATGGCATGCTGCTCAGATAGTATGGAAAGGATAGGGAGGGTAAGGAAGAGCCCGAGAAAGCATTTCACAAGCTACTTGAATTAGTGGCATGATTAAGGGAACTGGAACAGAAGAGCTACAGACTCCACCTGCCAATTAAATGCCAGCATTCTGTTATGAAATGAACTTGCAAACACTGGTCTAGAAAAGAATGAATGCAAGGAAGGAATTTGGTTTAGTAAAATGATGGCCAAGACAAAAAGGCAGCACTGGGTCTTCATCCAATACCCAGTGAACTTGGAAGGAATAGTACAAGTGCCTTGGGACAAGGCCACTGGGGAAGAATGGAATTGTTGCAGCAGTTCCTATTCAGTGCGCCACCTCCCCATTAACCATCTCAAGCAATAATATTGAAAGATCATCATGGCTGAAGGCAGAGCTAATCAGGTCCCATTCATCCACTTGCTCATAATTTAACAGCTTTGCCAAAAATATATGGTGGAGCCTCCCACTATAAATCAAGGCAATTTAGAACTGGGTTGGGGAAATTTCACATAGTTTTGCAATTCTTGTCCAGTCTATTTATCTTCCCATCACTTGAACTTTCTTTGAATGAAAATTGATATTTATTTTATTTTTTGTTATGATAACATTTTAAAAACAGAATAGTGCATATATTTCTTATACATCCTACATTGTGAAGTTTTGTCAATGTATTTTAAAAACTTTTTTTAAAAAATTAGTATTATTTTGTAATAATAATTTTTATTAGTTTTCAATTACAATCCAATAATAGCCTCATTATAACAGTACCAATTTATAATACAATTATTAATACCAATAATTCAAATACCGGATTATATAATTTAGATAAAGTGCCCCCCCACATGCTCGATTTGATGGCTTGATTATTCGCTTTATTTCTGCGTTCCAAAATCTTATTAATTTCCATTACATTCCAGGCATAATAATAATCCCTTATACAACTAAAATATTAAGAACTTCTATTTGTGTTGACACTTTAATGATTTACAAAACTACAAGTGAGGAACTCAAACTATATCCTTGTTCTTCCTGTGTGTGGCAATTATTCTGTCCGTGGTGTTTCTTCCTGTCCTTGTAAGATGTTATGTCTTTCTTTCTCCCGGTTGTTGATGTCATCCATCATGCCTTGGGAAGAGCTATCCCACTGTTGTTCTAGAAATTTCTCCATCGCTCTGTCCCACTTTGTTGTTTTGCAACTTTAACAACAGCTGCAAAAGTCACTCTGTCCCAATAAATAACCTATTTTCACCATTTCCCCTCTCAGTCTGGGAAGAAGAGCGGTCTGTCGAACTGCAGATGACTTAATAAAGAACCTTCTCAGTTCCTTGGCAGTTCACAGACTCCTTTCATTCTTCCTTCCAACTGAAGATATACGAGCAATTATACTTCCAATTAAATTAAATCCTCTTAGCATTATTCAGTTCACTCCATAAAGAATAAAAGATAAGGAAAAGTCAGCTCTAAGTTTCAATTGTATACCTTTTGCAAAATAGAGCCACCCTCCCCTTTCCCCCTTTTTACACACATAGTTCTGTTTGATGCTATATTCCATATTTATAATCCAATTTCTTCCATCCTTGCTTGTACAAATATAATTTGAACATTCAGAGGAGGGTTGCCGAATCATAAGTGTAGAGAATAAAACTTTAAATAAAGAAACTGTAGGCTCCCCCCTCCATCTTTTGCGCCGAATGAAGTCTTAAGTTCAAACCCTAAAGTCCTTGCAGTTGGTTTTGTTCCGTAGTTTGTGATCTCATCTTTTCTAACATGCGCCTGTACTTTAGACCAATTAAACTCTATTTACCAGGAGAACCTCTGCTTCTTAATGGCGGTGTTGGAGGGTTTTTAGCTTTTGCACTCAGCACCTCCCTGCCCCCACATTCCATGCCGGAGCGAGAGCCAGGTACCAAGATGAACTGCAAGTGAAGCCCGTTCTCCCTGTCCCTGGGGGGGAACTTGCAAGGATAATTACCCTCAATCATCCTTGTTTTTCCTTCACCAACGATCTTCCACTGTCGTGGGGAATACCTCCATTAAGGCAGAGTGGAACCAGAAGCCAAATATTAGTATTATTTTAAGAATCATCACATGTACATTCTAGGGGGGGGGGAGTAGCCCATACCTAGCAAAACCAACAAAATTTTCCTAGAGGATGTTTCAAAGACATATTATGAAAAGCTATTAGTATATAAAGTCCTTAACATCTTGGGGTCAGTTTACCTTTGAGATTGCCTGACCCTATATATGCCCATTCAACTGCTTTGATTGCTGGCACTGGCACTGTTATGGGTGCCACATAATACCTGTTCCACATTTGTAAGAAAATGCTCTTTTAGTGTTGCAGCACCTACACTTTGGAACTTCCTGCCTACTGACAACTGGCAAGGCACCTTCACTGTACTCTTTTAGGTACCTGCCTAAGACATTCTTGTTTCGACAAGCCTACCTCGCTGTTTAGAAAGTTGATGCAAGTTTTTATGTTATATAATCTATTGTTACATTTAACTTTTTGAAAGTCTTAAATTATTGTTAATTTTTTGTTAACTGCTTTGAGGGTGGTGTGGTTTTTTTACAAGCAAGTGAAGTATCAAATTGTGATTATTAAGGCTCCATTAGCCTCTGCATCACCTAAAACCACTAAATATTTTAACAACTGAATCACTGATAAATCTTTTAACAAGAGAAGGACTACCAATTTCCTTCTACTCTCTGCTTTACCAAGGACCTGTGAGTACTGGTTAGCAGTAGGAACAGAGTCAGAGTAACTGCTGACTTTTATATTTTCACAAGGTAGAATAGCTCCTGGCTCTTGTTCCCAATACACTTTACTGCTGCCTTCATCAGCATGGTGGCTTCCAGATGCTCTGGACTACAACTCCCATCAGTCCCAGCCAGAACAGCCAGTGGTGAGGGATTATGGGAGTTGTAGGCTAAAATATCTGGCAGGCATTGGGTTAGAGAAGGCTGCCTTACTGAAACAAAAGATATTTGCACACCAGGCAGAGTCTCTTCTATCTTGTTCCAAACTGCAGATTAACCAGAGTTTACACCATTCTCCATGTCATTCTCCCCACAGAGGTCTATTTTGGGGAGTGTCACCGGTTTGCTTGCACTGGGCACCGAGCCATGAGGATGCTGCAAAGGATGCAGCAGCAATGATGAACACAGTCTCTCAGCCTAACCTCCATCACAGGTTTATTGTTTGTGTGTCTCCATTATTTTAAAAAGATAAGGTAAAGGACCCCTGGATGGTTAAGTCCAGTCAAATATGACTATGGGGTTGCAGCACTCATCTTGCTTCAGGCCAAGGGAGCCAGTGTTTGTCCACAGACAGCTTTCCGGGTCATGTGGCCAGCAAGACTAAACGGCTCGCCCCGTCAAACTGCCGACCTTCCGATTGGCAAGTCTAAGAGGCTCAGTGGTTTAGACCACAGCGCCACCCACACCCACATTTACCTTTATATATCCATTATATAACAACCATTACCAAAAGAAAATTAAACAAAACAAAATTCCAGCTTACCCCACTCCCCTCTCCAGGACAAATCAATCTACAGTGGTACCTCGGGTTACAGATGCTTCGGGTTACAGATGCTTCAGGTTACAAACTCTGCTAACCAGGAAGTGATTGCTCCAGGTTAAGAACTTTGCTCCAGGATAAGAACGGAAATTGCGCGCCAGCGGCACAGCGGCAACAGGAATCCCCATTAGCGAAAGCGCACTTCAGGTTAAGAACCGTTTCAGGTTAAGAACGGACCTCTGGAACGAATTAAGTTCTTAACCCGAGGTACCACTATATTTAAGTTTGCCAAAGTCTAGTCCATGATTTCAGTGGTTGTTATTCCACACAGTTACTGGTAAATTATAAAAGGATGCCATATTTCCACACAACCTTCTACATCATTTGTATTATTCAATGCTTGTCATCTCTTTGTTAATTTTTCTGATATAGCAATAAACCATGCATTCTGTTTCCAGCAAGCAATACACAGATGTTCCATCCAATCTTTTCCAATTCTATGCCAGGCATGCTGCTACTAAAAGAAAAGCAATTAATTCTTTATAAGAAAGGTAAAAAGTGCCCTTCTTTAAAAATGGTTAACAATCCCAAACTTGGGGTACATTCTACTTGTTAACCTGTGATACAGCTAATGTTAGTAAATACCCTCTGCCAGAAGGGTTTTATATGCTCACACGTCCACCACATGTGATATGTTGTAACTCTACTATTGCACTCTCTTCAGCACAGTGATGAGATTGTTTTATTAATATTGCTATAGTGTAATGGTGTCAAATGCCATTGGTGTAATAATTTAAATGTATTTTCTCATATATGAGTTGATACTGATATTAGTGGTTTTTTAGCCCACAAATTATTCCAATCTACCTCGGCAATCTCTATCTCTAAATCTAATTCCCACTGCTGTTTTACAGAATTACATCCTCCAATTGTTAACTCATTTAATATTTAATAGAGTATGGATTTTTTAAAAAAATGTATATTCATTTGCATGTAAAATCAAATTTTCAAATGATGTTAAAGGTCGTGTGGCTTGCGTTTTAACTTCAGAATTTGATATAAAATACTCTACTTGATTAGCATAAAGCCAATTTATACTCTGCACTCCAAATTGTCTCATTATTTGTTCAGGTGATATAGTTGAACCATTTTCAAATAAATCAGTTGGCTTATAAAGATCTTTCTCTCTCCATTTCTGAATAACATGCCATTTTCCTGTCATATAAAAAGTAGATGCAGTACAAAAGGTAGCAATGGCGAGATTGAAGGAACTAATTTAGGTGCCTACATATTCCATTCTTTCAGATCTGCCTGTGCAAATGGATTTACTATGGGATCAAAACTGTTTTTCTTATGTATTAAAAATTGTAAACTTGGTGCTCTATATAACTCTTTCAAAAACCATTTGCAGCCATGTTTTATTATTTGTGTCAACACATTATTCCAAAACGTTTTGAATATGAGTAGCATTGCAATATTTTTGTAAATAAAGTAAAGCAACACACACACACATCCTCTGAGACTGCTGGTAAATCACAGCTAATCATAATCTGGGTCTTTTACCCTGGTGTACAAAGTTTACTATCTTTTGCCATTTTTACAATATCTCAATCAAAATACAAATGGGTATAGTCTGAAACAAAAACAAAAACTTTGGTAGAACCATCATTTTCACCAACAACACTCTTCCCATCCATGATAATGCCAGCCTGGACCAGTTTTTGAAATCTCTCTTAATATTTCTTATTAATGTCAGAAAATTAGCTTTATGAAGTTTCTTCCAGATTTTTGTTATATTAATTCCAAGATATTTGATTTATTGTGGGCAGATCTTAAAACCTATCTTCTCTCTTAGTTCATCTTGTAAATCAATTGGTACATTCAAACACAACAATTCTGATTTGGTTTTATTAATTGTCAATCCAGTCACTCTACCAAATGCTTTTATTTCCCCAATGGCCTCCGTCAATGACACCTCTGGATCAGAGACAATCAGGCAATATCATCAGCAAATAAATTGAGCGGATAGGATTGACCATTACATCTAATGTAATTGATTTTATTACTGTTTTGCAGAGTGTTTGCAGGTGGTTCTATTGCTAACATGAAAAGTAGCAGTGATAGAGGGCAGCTTTGCTTAGAACCTCTCTGTACATCTAATGTGGAAGAGTCCTGTCCATTAGCCCAAACAACTGCCTTGCTATTAGTATATAAATGTTGAAATGCGAACATAAAACTATCATCAAAGTTAATTTTAGAGAAGAGTTAGATACAAATAACTTCATATTTTATCAAAGGTTTTATTATTATTTTTTAATATATATTTTATTCAGGATTTTCTTGTTTTACAGAAGTGTAGTGCCTCGTATTTCCCCCCCCCCCCCATGTAACATTTTTACAAATCCGTTTCATTTGTTGAGGCATTAGGGGGAGAAGAAAAGAAAAAAGAAAAGAGAGAGGGGGGTGGAGGGAGGGAGGATGGATAGGGGTGGGGTCGGGTGGCGGTGTTTCTATTATGTGTAATGTATGTAGAGTTTGGTATCAGCGTTGCTTGTGTTGTTCACTTGTGTTTCTTTGGTGGTGAGAGAGGTTGGGGTTGGCCTAGGGTGTGATTGTTTGCTTGTGATTGGCTGTGGTGATCTTTGTTTTCGTGTGTGGGTGGGGGTGGGTGGGTGTTTTGGATCAGGTTAGCCATATTGATTTGTATGCTGTTGGTGGATTATTGTCACTGTCCTGTTGGGCTGTGTATGTGATATCAAAGGTTTTATGAACATCTAACGAAGCAATCACATGTGGATTCCTTGACAGTTTCCCATAATATACTGTGTCTGTATGGGACCTGATATATGTCTATGCTTAACAAAACCTGCTTGATTTGTATGGATTATACTAGGTAATATATTTGCCAATCTGTTAGCTAAAATACCAGTAAATATTTTAGCATCCTGCCCAATGTGTGAAATGATTCTGGAGTCTCTTAATCTTTACCTGGTTTCAACATTACCACTATTCCAGACACTTTCTGGTATTTCTGGTCCATTGCTCCTGTTACACAATTGTAAGGATAAAATTTGGGAGAGGGAGAACTGTGCATGCCACCTTTAGCTCCTTAGAAGAAAGGTGGAATATAAATGTTATTATTATTAAAAATAGAGGATGGGATGCCAGTGTGTCATCTAAGACATGCCTATGCATTGTCTAGACCAGCCTTCCCCCATCTTGAGCCCCCCAGATGCTTTGTATACTGCTCCTATCAGGTCCAGCAAACACAGGGATGGTGACACCTGTGTTTGCTATGAACCCAGCCTCTGGAAATCACAGCCTGAAGAGTTAAAACCATGAAAGTACAAAACTCTGAAAAGGAAAAATGAGCAGATCCTGAAAGACACACTAAACATGCAGTTTTATTACACAAAATGGTGTTTTAGGGAAATGCAGAACAAGTAAACATTCCACAGGGACTGAACGTTCTCACTGTAAGTTGTATAATTAAGGCAGCCAGGACAATTAAGCATCTCCAGAAGCAATTAAGTAATTCAGTCTCACAATTAATTAAATAAATGCATGAAATCACTGATGGGTTTACTTAATCATGTGTGCAAAGGCATTTTGTCATTAAACTTGGATGGCTTCAGTAGAGGACTGGACAAATTCATGGTTGGTAAGACTATCAACGGCTACTAGCCATGATGGCTATGCTCTAGCTTATGAATAACAGCAGATGGACATAAGACATATGAATGAACCTTCTAGATCAGATCAAAGGACCATCTAGGTTGTGTCCACACTAGGGCATTCATGCATATGTGGGCCACTGTTTCTGTGTATTTGTAGTGGAGGCTAGATCATTTGGGCAAATGGGGCACTGTCCCCAACCTAAGTTTGCCTTCAGCCAACCTCCACCTGCCTGCCTTCTTACTTGCAAACTGTCCAAGGAGTAGCATTGGCCTTCAGTTTCCTACCCCTTTGTCTTGTCCTTGCAGAAAACAGTAGGTAGGAGATTGGGAGACAAAGCTGCAGCTAGTTGGCTCTACGTTTCAATGGCTGTAGCTCCAGCTACTGTTGGGCTCTGTGCCTTTCACCCTGCCAGTCCCAATGTTCACCAGCCACCACTGTGCATTTGTGCATCTCTGTCTACACATAAACACTTTCAGTCATATGCACGAGTGTTTCCCAGTGTTTCCTATACACACCCATGGGTAGTGCTTGGAGTTATATATTTGCAATGTGTGGTGTTAGTACTTCCTCCCCATTACTACCTCTACAAATGCTGAAAACTGGAGATCAGTTGTAGGCATGTGGGATCTTCTGTATGCAATGCACTATAACTGAGCTAGGTCCCCTTCCTTGATAAATCTCACAAACATGACCTACAGCAGAAGCCCTTCCTTACAAGTAGTATATGTTGACTTGTTTGGTTTCCCTGCATCCTTGTTTGGTATCCCTGCATCCAACCACTCCCACAAGCCCTCCAATTGTGTCAGGACAAAATGGTATTTTGATGAGCAGTCATCTTGTTCAAGACTTTGGCTACTGCATGAGAGAAAGGGGAGGAAGAGATTCCATTCAGTACATTCCATCATGAGAGTGCAGTGAAACAGCTTAGCTAAATTATACTCTCTCGCCTTTTAGCCTAGAGACTAGCAGAGCCTAGGAAAAGCAGCTGAACAAGGCTATGGAACTACTATGGTTCACACAGAAGCAAAAATGTTTCTGAAAATAGTAAATGTCCTGTGGGTGCACTGTTAGAGTTCAGTCATAGAGCACATGATTTGCTTCAACAGCTCCACTTAAAAGGAACTTGGGGACATAAGAAGTTTCTGGAGAATAAGGAGAATGACCAATATGTAGGAAACCTATAAACAGGACCCAATCACAAGAGCCATCTCTTGTTCTGTGGTTTCCAGTAACTGGTATTCAGAAGCATTATTGTCTCCAACTGTGGAGGCAGAGCAAAGACATCATCGCTAGTAACCATTAGTAGCCCTCTCCTCCACAAATCTATTTAACTGTCTTTTAAGGCTATCCAAGCAAGTGGTCATCACTGCCCCCTGTGGGAGCTACTGCCATAGTTTATCTCTGTGCTGTGTGAAGTAGTCCTTTGTTTTACAAATAGTACTAAGCAAGAAAGACCATTGGCCTGAAAGAAAGACCATTGGCTGGTCTTTTTAGTATTTGCATTGTAAGCTGAGCCTGAAAGGATACATGCCTCAGCTCTGTGCATGCACACACACAAACATTCTTGATGCCTTGGCATGAATTTGCCTCTGATTTACTGAGATGGGGATAGTGCTGTCGTGCAGGAAGGCAGTAGGAGTGGCCACAGTCCACGGCAGAGCCTGCCCTTGTTTGTCCCCTGCTTCTGTCTAGGACAGGAATGACAAGCCAGTGGTCTATCATAGGAACATAGGAAACTGCCTTATACTCAGACTATTACATATATTCAAGTTACATATGTTCACCCTGCATATTTCTGCTGTTTCTAATAACCAAACCTACAGCTTGCATAGACCTGCTTCGGTTCAATGATGAAACAAAGTTGGGAAATGCATGCATGCGAATAAAAATAAACACATATTTTTTCCGAGGAGAAAGCTGCTGCAGCATTTTACTTTCCACTTGTGTGGCAATAATTTTTAACTGGCTGAAAACTAAAATGGCTATTGGAATGGCTCTAATTTATTGCCGGCTGTCATGGCAGCTGAGAATCTGGGTGGTACAAAAGACTGAGGAATTCCAGTGCCTCTTTCGTCTTGCACAAAGAGCCCACTCAAGGAGCACACACTTGCAGATTTTAAGTGACTGGTGCACTTGACTGTGCAACCAGCTTCCAAACACTGGAAGGTTCTTATTTAAGCAGACATTCATTTTTATAGGCTTAGACAAATTCATGGCACATCAAGGCTATCAGCAACAATGGCTATGCTGTACCTCCACTGTCGGAAGCAGTATGTCTCTGAATACCAGTACCTGTTCTGTTGCCTGCTCACAATCTCCTATCCTTTACTTAGCTGGCCTGTGGAACATCCAAAGGTTCAGGCCATTGAAATGATTGCCCCTGAGCACTCTCTCCCACTTCGTAGAGCCCATTTGGTTCCCGGTATACTCCAGAGATTAGGGTGAGGAAAGAAGCTGAGAACACAATCGAACACTAGTCAAGCCTACCTAGTGGCAGTGAAGACAGCAAAGAAGGCATATTTTGCTGCCTCCATTGGATCTTTATTGTGCCATCCACAGAGCTTCTCCAGGTAGCGTTGGGCCTCTTACAGTCTTACAAAACTTCGAGACATGTTTGGGGATGGATTGGTAAAAAGCATACAGAAAAATCAAAGAATAAATGAGGCATTATCCCTATGTTTCAATATATGCAAATGAAACAAATTTATTAATAGAAATTTGGGGACTATTCAAGAGACCACTGATTTTGTGGAACTGATATCAGGTAATAATAGATCGTAAATAAATTGGAGCCAAATAGATTTCTTATTTGTTTATTTATTTAACAAAAATTGTATGCTGCTTGATTGTAGTGAAGCCTCTAAGTGGTTTACAAGAAATATTAAAGGGTGTTCCATCATGAGTAGGGGTCCATAGCTCACTCTTTCTTAACATTTGGGATGCAGGCCAGGTCAGTCTCTGCAATTCTCCCATAAAGGCAGAGCCTCCCCACTTAGTGCGGAGGGGGAGATGTCTCTTGTCTAGCAGCATATGGTCACTTCCTCCAGTGGCATTTTTCTGTTTCCAAAAATGCATCCGTCAAACCTCTTTGGAATCTCAGCTCTGTCAGATCCACTGACCTCCCCAAGCTGTTTCTGTTCTGGGAGATGAATCTGTTTGCTCAGTCCAACTCAATGCACATGTTAAGTCTGAAGGGTGGGGGGAGAGAGAAAGAGAAAGAGCGAGAGCAAACATGCCTGGCACTGGCATCAGAGCATGCTCCTTTCTGAGATACGCTTTCCCCAACACAATACAATGATTCTGAAGAAGTGTGAATGCACACAAAAGCTTATACCCAGAACAAAATTAGTTGGTCTCTAAGGTGCTACTGGACAATTTTTAATTTTATTTATTTATTTCACAATACAATGAGATCCTGCATTTCCATGGGCTGTTAAATGCCTAGAATGATTCCAACAAAGACCTGCATGCTTTTAAAATTGAAGTTGAAATTCTGCAGCAGATATGCATAACCTCTGGTCCTCTGGAAATTGCTGAACCACAACTTCCATCAGCCCCAGCAAGCATGCCCAATGGCCAGGGATAATGGTAGCAGCATTTGGAGAGCCAAAGGTTCCCCATACTTTTTTTTTCCAGTGATGGCATTTCAACTCACATTCTGTTTCTTTATTTTGTAACTCCCCCCGCCCCCAGCGCTTAAATCTCCCCCTACCTCATGTTTTGAATTAATCCCTGTTCTTATAATTCTTGACCGTTGCCCATGCTGCCTGGGAATGTGTAGTCCAAAACACCTGAACACCATGTTGGGGAAGGTTTGTGTAAACTTTAAATGCCAAGCAAGACTTTTCAGGAGGATTTAAAGAAAGAGGAAGACTTGATTCCTTTACAGTTTAATATATTTCCTCATCACCAGATCCCATTTTTTATTGAGCCCCCAACAGATACTCCTGGGCATTGAAAAATAATATGGTGGAGGATGCTAGCATAGCTTTTCAGGTTCCAACATGGCTCCATACCCAGGCAGTCTACTGGTTCCTCCGGAGAAGGGATGGTTAAATCTGTCAGTTTTAATTTCTCTCTACAGCGGTAGCTCAGGTTAAGAACTTAATTAGTTCTGGAGGTCCGTTCTTAACCTGAAACTGTTCTTAACTTGAAGCACCACTTTAACTAATCGGGCCTCCTGCTGCTGCCGTGCCGCTGCCACACGATTTCTGTTCTTATCCTGAAGCAAAGTTCTTAACCCGAGGTACTATTTCTGGGTTAGCGGCGTCTGTAACCTGAAGCGTCTGTAACCCGAGGCACCACTGTAGTTACCATTTCCCCAATTATAAGTTCAGTTCTCCATAATTCCACTTCAGTTTGCGGTTGTTGTTTTTAAGTCCTTGTGAAAATTAATCTGCATTTTAGGGCGAATGTATGCTAATATATGGGACGCGGGTGGCGCTGTGGGTTAAACCACAGAGCCTAGGACGCCGATCAAAAGCTCGGCGGTTCGAATCCCCACAACGGGGTGAGCTCCCGTTGCTTGGTCCCTGCTCCTGCCAACCTAGCAGTTTGAAAGCATGTCAAAGTGCAAGTAGATAAATAGGTACCGCTCTGGTGGGAATGTAAACGGTGTTTCCGTGTGCTGCTCTGGTTCGCCAGAAGTGGCTTAGTCATGCTGGCCACATGACCCGGAAGCTGTACCCGGCTCCCTTGGCCAATAAAGCAAGATGAGCGCTGCAACCCCAGAGTCGGCCACGACTGGACCTAATGGTCAGGGGTCCCTTTACCTTTATCCTAATATACACATTTTAACAAAATTATTTCACCATGCCATTTTCTCTAAATGGTTCAAAATTTACCCTAGTACAGTATATGCATTGGTACACATAACTTGGCTGGAGAACTGCATTGCAAAAGTCAGAGAAGTGTGAATTTGGTGCAAATTTTATTCTGTTTTTTAGTCTATTGTTATTTTGATATTCTGAAAGTTTTAAACTATTGTGGTTAATTTTTCTTATTGCTAATACTATTGCTTTATCTTTTCTGTAAAAAACGTTGAGGAGGTTGTTTTACAATCAAGCAGTGCATGTTTTATTAAATAAATTAATAAATATTATTATTTTTAGGTTGTTTTTTTTTAAAAAAAAATATCACATTTTACATAGGCCTCATACCATAAAAACAACTGAATTAGTTTTAAGAACAATACAAATGAACACCTAAAAGATATTTCACCCAGCAGGAATAATTGTTGAAACAAACATGTTTTCAATTGTTTCGAGAAAGTACAGATTGTGGGTGCCTGTCATATCTTAGAATCTCTACCACTGTAGAGTTGGCAGAGACTACATGGGTCATCTAGCGCAACCCCCTGACATGCCCAAGGTGGAGCCCAAACCCATGACTCTGAAATTAAGAATCTAATGTTCTACCAACTGAGCTATCCCAGCTGCTTGAAAGTAACATTGTTCCATCAAAAAGGGGCAACCACATGGAAAGCCCTGCTCTGAGTGATTGTGGAGTGGGGCTCCTGATATTTTGGGAACATTGAGGAGAAACTCTCCTGCACAGCACAGTGACCTTCTGGGCACAAAAGGATAAGGGTAGTAGTATTTTTCTAGAAAAAGAGATGCCAGAATTAACCATGAGCACCTCCCTTGTTCTCTTATAATGGCAATGGTGCCCACCTGAGAGGTGCTGGAACTGAGTTCTGGTGAGTTCCTTCTGAAATAAAGCCCTGCCTGAAACTGTCTGCAGACAAACGCTGGTTCCCTCAGCCTGTAAAACGAGATGAGCACCGCAACCCCAGAGTTGTCTGCAAGTGGACCTAACTGTCAAGGGTCCTTTACCTTTTTTAAGGTCACCACATGCATTCAGTTCACCATCTCTCTCCTTCTTTAAGACATATGCAGCCAAGCACTTGCCTGTCAAGGACCCCCCAAGACACCCCTGAATAAAAACATGGTTCACACATCATTTTTGTTTGGGTTTTTGGCATAATTTTGGCCACAACTTTATTGAATTACAGTATGTGAGTGGTTGCTTAGGCATTGGTTAGGGACTATCTGTCCCACTTGGAGGTAGGAACAGAACTGACAACCACACTCGTGTGGAAGTCAGTAAGGGCAAACAATTTTGGGGAGAGAATAAAGCTGGGTGCCAGGCTCACACCTCTCCCCAAATGCTCCCTGGGGCTCTTGCGTGGCCCTAGTCCTTTGTCAGGGATACGGACAAAAGCATGGCGAGCCCCTGGATTCCTTTAACAGAATACCCTTGCAGGAGCAGCATTGGAGGGGCAGGCACAGTCAACCTCATCCTCTCCACCAACCAAAAAATTAACCAATGCCTAACCGCAACCTTACAAGTTGTGACAATTTGCTACTCAGTAGGCAAACCCAAGTGGCCCCAGCTAATCAGCCAAATGGTAAAATTCCTACCAGGCCCCTGCTCCAATGCAGACAACCCCATTACAGGCATAGCAGGGTCAGCACAAACAAACCCTAATTAAAGGGAGAATAGTCCCATCACCTCCTGGCAAATAGAAGGGGAAGAAATGGAGGCAGTGAGTTCTTGGGCTCCATGATCACTGCAGATGGTGATAGCAGTCACAAAATTAAAAGACGCCTGCTTCCTGGGATAAGAGCAATGACAAATCTAGACAGCATTCTAAAAAGCAGTTTTTAAAAACTTTAATAAATATCTTTTGGGGGGGGAAAGCATTCTAAAAAGCAGAGACATCACCTTGCCAACAAAGGTCTGTATAGTTAAAGCTATGGTTTCCCCAGTAGTGATGTATGGAAGTGAGAGCTGGACCGTAAAGAAGGCTGATCACTGAAGAATTGATGCTTTTGAATTATGGTGCTGGAGGAGACTCTTGAGAGTCCCATGGACTGCAAGAAGATCAAACCTATCCATTCTTAAGGAAATCAGCCCTCAGTGCTCACTGGAAGGCCAGATCGTGAAGCTGAGGCTCCAATACTTTGGCCACCTCATGAGAAGAGAAGACTCCCTGGAAAAGACCCTGATGTTGGGAAAGATGGAGGGCACAAGGAGAAGGGGACTACAGAGGACAAGATGGATGGACAGTGTTCTCGAAGCTACGAACATGAGTTTGACCAAACTGCGGGAGGCAGTGGAAGACAGAAGTGCCTGGGGTGCTCTGGTCCAGGGCGTCACGAATAGTCGGACACGACTAAACGGCTAAACAACAACAACAAGGGCGGGTAATCCGATGTGCTCAGCGAAAAAAGGAAGCTCAATGCTGCGCAGAGGAACCTATATAGCACCCCCAACCATCAAATAAAATAGCAACCATTAATTTTCCCCAGCAACACTGGGGGTGCCCAGTCAAATTCGTGGCTATCCAAACTAACCCGCCCAGCAACAGTGGATGTCATAGTTGCTCCCACCGCAACACGTGCTCTCCATGAAGGAGAACCCGCTTTGTAAGATACTCCTAATTTGATCAGTAGAGCAGGCATGTTCAACCAGTAGATCGTGATCTACTGGTAGATCCCTGGCTGATCCTGGTAGATCGCGGGACCTTATTGATCATGGGATTAAATAAAGTTTACTGAAAATTAACAAATAAAAGCTGAAGAACTCTGGGCAATCCTATCCCAAAAAAGCTCAACAACTCTGGGCTCAACAACTGTGGGCAATCCTCAAAAAAAAAAGTTCAATAACTCTGGGCAATCCACCCACCCCATACACGCTCCTCCTCCCTCCAATGACAATAGGTAGATCACTGCTAGGTTTTTAAAACTGGGAGTAGATCACAGTCTCTTGGGAGTTGGACGTGCCTACAGTAGAGTGTTGGGTATGTGGTGGGCGGGGCTTGTATGTTTTGCTCCGGAATCAGCCCCTCCCTTCAGCCTGTGTTCCGTTAAGAATGTCAGTTAAGAGGGACCAACTGCCTCTTCTTGCTTCTTGCCTCAGACTTGCCTCATGTTGTATTTAACCTCTCTCATCATGCTGTTTTGTTACGGTTTCCTTTAATGTTAAAGCTTAGTTTACATTTACATGAGCCACTTATTTTCCTCAAAGACAAAGAAACTCTGCTGAGGAAAGGCATGGAATACAGTGGTACCTTGGGTTAAGAACTTTATCTGTTCTGGAGGTCCGTCCTTAACCTGAAACTGTTCTTAACCTGAAGCACCACTTTAGCTAATGGGGCCTCCTGCTGCTGCCGCGCTGCCGGAGCATGATTTCTGTTCTCATCCTGAAGCAAAGTTCTTAACCTGAGGTACTATTTCTGGGTTAGCAGAGTCTGTAACCTGAAGCGTATGTAACCTGAAGCGTATGTAACCTGAGGCACCACTGTATCCTAAACTTGGATGAGTGAGGGGATATTTCCAGTCTGACAGGAGGATTGATTTTGTTAATCATCCCCACCTCCACAACAATTGGGTTATGGGTCCAGTCTGGCAGAGAGAGAGAGAATAATAAAAATATGGCCATGTATATAAAAGCTACAAAAGCCCTAGAGCCTGCTGTGCCTGTTCTCACTTCAAGTAACTATCTTTTATGGACCTAAAATCTGTATCAGCAGAAGAGGAAGAAAAAGTAAAGTGGTAAAAGCAGGACAGAAAGCCAAGGACAGAAATTTCAATTTATGTGAGTGACAGTGACTTACATCACATAAGAAATGTTAAGACTGCCAAAGAGTTGTGGCAAGGTCTGAAAGAGGTGTATGAGAGAAATACTCTGAACGAGAGACTGTATTTATCAAGAAAGCTGTTTAATTTAAAATAGAAAGAAAATGGAGATTTATAAAAGCATCTAAGTGAAGTGACAGAGTTGATGGATCATTTAGATATTATAGGCAAGAAATTTGAAGAAGTGATTTTAATTCTGTCAAGTTTGCCTGAAAGTTACAGTTTTTGATACATGCAGGAGACTAAAGATAAACTTGATATGAAATATGTTGTATCAAGACTTAAAGAGGAGACTGCTAGGAGAGCTGAAAAGGCAGCAGAGCATGAAACGTAAGTATTTACTGATATGTATATATTTAAAAATAAGGCTGCTTTTCAAGCTGCGGCCAAAAGAGACAAATCTATATGCTTTTTGTGTGGGAAATAGAACATTTTGCAAGGAATTGTACAAAACAAAGTGTTACTAATAAAGAAAAGTTCCAGGGTAGTGACAGAAAGCAAACCAAAAATGCTTTTACAGTTCATCATAACTATCTAGCAATCTCAAGTTATAGGAAAATTGATACTATTAACAGTAACTCTTCTGGTTGGTTAATTGATTTGGGAGCTTCATTGCACATAACATGTGATGCTATTTTTTTCAGAGAGTTAAATGAAAACTCATCAGAGACAGTTACAGTTGCAAATGGCCACAAAATTTCTGTGCAAGGAAAAGGAACAGGTTCGCTCAAATGTGTTCAGGCAGAAAAACAGTTTGTAATGAAGTGAGAGGTGTAGTTTACTTGCCAGAATTAACAGTTTGCTGAGTGTGTCAACCCTGACCAAACGTGGTTTTAATGTAAATTTTAATCACAACAGATGTGTAATTATCAAAGATGGACTTTTATACACACAAGGTTTTGAAAATAATGGAGTCTTTGTGCTAGATACAGGTCAAGAAGAATATGGTCAAGAAGAATTCAAGTGGAACCTGTGGCACATAAGGTTTGGGCATAGAGACTTCAGGATTATTGCAGACCTGCCAAAGAAAGGTTTGGTGAGAGGAATGGAAATTTAACCTTGTAAACTTGACCTGAACAATGAAATATGTGAAAGTTGTTTGTTGGGGAACAAGACCTTCTATCCCCAAGGAAAGCCAGAAAAGTTCAACTTATTTATACTGATATATGTGGTCCAATTCAACTGATCTCATGGGAAAAATAAGTATGTATTAATGTTTATTGATGATTATTCGCAAAACTGCACAACTTATCTTTTAAAGGAAAAATCAGAAACTGCAGAGAAATTGAAGATGTTTATTGCAAGTGTTGAAAACCAATTTGGGAGAAAGCCATGAGCAATACTTTCAAACAATGGTGGTGAGGGCATGTCACACCACATCAAATCTTATCTAGATGAAAGTGGTATTAAACATTTGCACATTACCCCATTTACTCCAGAACAAAATGCTGCGGAGGAGAGAAAGAATTGCTCTCTGATGGAGCTGGTCAGATATATGTTTACAGAGTCTAATTTATCATTGAATATTGGAGTAAGGCAGTGATAATAGCAACATATTTGCAGAACAGACTGCCAACAAAAGCTACAAATAAAACAGCATTTGAACTTTGATTTGGAAGAGTACCGAACATCTGTCACATTAGAGTCTAAAGTTTTTGCATATGTGCCAGCACAAAGACATACCAGACTTGTCACCAGGACTGAGTTAGGAATATTTGTTGGCTTTGAGAAGGGGCACAAAAGTTACAGAATTCTTAATCCAAAGGCAAGAGAAGGAAAAGTGAGAAGCATAGTGTATTTCAGAGAAGGAGAGCAATCTTGTGCACGTGTTCCTAATCTGAACAATTTTAAAGAGAAACAGAGAAGAGAAGATAATAGAAGAGCCAGAAGAAATAAGCAAGTGTTTTGTAAGATATTTCAAAAAATTATACAAGGCATATATAGAAGAAGAACAGGACAAAGCTTGGAAGACAGTAGAAATACCAACGAAAGAACAATGGCAAGGGAAACTTATGGAATATGCAGAACTGGCAAAATTAACAGACAAATTATAGGAAAAGGATAACAAAGACTTTAAAAGAGAATGGGAACCATTTACAGCATATATGAAGAAGCAACATAAAGAACTGGACTCACTGGCAGGGTTTGAATAAACAAACACAATTGTATATAACAAAAAGTAAGATTATACGTATGGGGGGGAAATTAGGAAACAACACGCAGGGTGAGTAATATGGAAATAAAACAAAATGGGAATATGAGGGAAGTCCAGGGGAGGGGGGAAATATGGAAAATTGTTAGAGAAATATTGTTAGAGGATGTATATATGGAAAAACCAATAAAAATATTTTTTTGAAGAACAGGACATAATAAAATATCTCCAGGGAAAGGAAATCCCAAAGGTGGTAAAAAACAAAATTGGACAATTCAAATCACCTATATCTATGATGGAACTACACCAAGCTATCTCAAAGGCCAATACTGTAAAATCCCTGGGACCAGATGGTTTGCCAGAAATACATTATAAAAGACTAGAAGAGGTGTTAGCCTTACCTCTGAAGATACTTATGAACAAGATCTTGGAAGATGGAAGAATACCAGTGACTTGGCAAGCAGCTAACATAGTGTTGATACCTAAGCAAGGAACAACTCAAGAATCTGTTAACAACTATCGACCAATCTCATTGCTTAATAATGATTATAAACTTTATGCAGGAATTCTGGCCAATAGATTAAAAAAGTATTAAAAGATATTATTCATGATGATCAGGCCAGATTCTTGCCATATAGACACATGAAAAATAATATGAGAATGTTGATTAATGTGATTGAATATCTAAACTTAAACCCAGGAAAGAAAGCAGCCTTTATGCTAGTGGATGCAGAGAAGGCATTGAACAATGTTTCCTGGAAGTTCTTGTGGAAAATTGTTGAATCAATAGCAATGGGAGACCATTTTACTAGAAGAATAAGGGCAATCTATGAAAAACAGAAAGCCAATCTGATAATTAATAGTGAAATGACGGAGTCTGTCCAAATAGAAAAAGGGACCAGGCAGAGTTGTCCACTTTCCCCCTTACTGTTTATTATAGTCCTAGAAATACTTACACTGGATATAAGAAAAGATCAAGGAATTCAAGGAACAACATTGGGGGGGGGGGAATCCTTTAAACTGAAAGCTTTTGCGGACAATTTAATATTAATGGTGGAACAACCAGAAGAAAGTATTCCAAAAATCTTAGAAAAAATGACGGAATTTGGTAAGGTCTCAGGGTTCAAACAACCTGCTGCCAGGTTGATGATAGCAAAAAATTGGAAAGGGGGCAATGTGCCCTCAGTAGAGGATTGGTTAAACAAATTATGTGGATTCATAGAGGTGGCTAAAATGACAGCAGCCATTAGACTTCAGTCGAATCAAAAACTTAAGAAGGAATGAAACTGCTTAGAAGAATATATGACAAGACATCGTTCCAAAACAAATTTATTGATATGCATGGACTAAGTTCATAAAGGAATGGAAAAATTATTGTAAGATTGTTCTGGGGCCAAAGTAACAAATATATATAACACAATGACAAGTTCAAGATATATCAACGGATGTCGTGCTGTGGTGGAGGGAAGTCACAATAATAGAAAATAAAAATTCCGTTTTCCATTCTGTATCTATCTCAGTTTTATTAATGTAATAATTTACACTGTACATTCTGTATACAGTGGTACCTCGAGTTACATACGCTTCAGGTTACAGACTCCGCTAACCCAGAAATAGTAAGGTAAAGGTAAAGGGACCCCTGACGATTAGGTCCAGTCGTGGCCGACTCTGGGGTTGCGGCGCTCATCTTGCTCTACAGGCCGAGTACAGCTTCTGGGTCATGTGGCCAGCATGACTAAGCCGCTTCTGGTGAACCAGAGCAGTGCACGGAAACGCCGTTTACCTTCCCGCCGGAGCGGTACCAATTTATCTACTTGCACTTTGACATGCTTTCGAACTGCTAGGTTGCCAGGAGCTGGGACCGAGCAATGGGAGCTCACCCCATCACGGGGATTTGAACCGCCAACCTTCTGATAAGCAAGTCCTAGGCTCTGTGGTTTAACCCACAGCGCCACCCACGTCCCCTATTTCTGGCGTTACCAGAAATAGTACCTGGGGCCTAATTTGATCAGTAGAATGTTTGGTATGTAGCTTGTGTGTTTTGCTCTGGAATCAGCCCCTCCCTTCAGTCTGTGTTCCGTTAAGAATGTCAGTTAAGAGCAGGGGTCAGCAATGTGCGGTCCATGGGCTGGATCCAGCTTACGAAGACTGTTTTACCAGCCCAGGAGCCGCCCCCGAACCAAGCCGCCCGCTTGGCAAGTCCTCCACGTGCTGCGCTAAACCGGCATGGCACGGGGACTCACCGAGCAGCGCCAGAAATTGCGTCTGCACACATGCAGATACCAGAAATCACTTCTGCACATGTCCAGACACCAAAATTCGCTTTTGTGCAGGCATGATTTTCAGTGTCTGGGCATGCACAGAAGCAATTTCTGGTGCCACAGACATGCACAGATGCGATTTCCAGTGTTGTGCTGCGCTGGTCTGGCCTACAGATGATCTCCACAGGAGTGATCTGGCTCATGGCCGGTAAGCCTTGCCAACCCCTGGTTAAGAGGGACCAACTGCCTCTTCTTGCTTCTTGTCTCAGACTTGCCTCAAGTGGTTGTACTGTATTTAGTTTCTCTCATTATGCTACAGTGGTACCTCAGGTTACAGACACTTCAGGTTACAGATGCTTCAGGTTACAGACTCTGCTAACCCAGAAATAGTACCTTGTGTTAAGAACTTTTCCTCAGGATGAGAACAGAAATTGCGTGGTGGCGGTGCAGCAGCAGCGGGAGGCCCCATTAGCTAAAGTGGTACCTCAGGTTAAGAATGGACCTCCAGAACGAATTAAGTTCTTAACCCGAGGTACCACTGTATTTTGTTAGTTTCCTTTACAGTATTATTAAAGTTTAGTTTAGATTTACATGAGCCACTTATTTTTCTCAATGAAAGAGAAACTGTGCTGAAGAATGGTGGAATATCCTAAACTTGGGTGAGTGAGGGGATATTCCCAGTTAGCCAGAAGGATTGATTTTGTTAATCATCCCCACCTCCACAACAGGACCAGCATCACCACAAACACATTTTAAGTCTGCTTCTTTTCAAGGGGAGTGCCAAGCACATAAACTGAGGCCTTTCCTGCTCCTCTTTCACCAAAATCAACAGAGTACATTCTTTTGGATGAGCCACCAGGGATGTCAGAAACCTCCTCAAACCTCCCCAAAGGCAAGCTGATGGGGTCATTTAAGATCAGATTTCTACTTGCATTTGGGGTGCTGCGAAGCCATAGCAATGGGAAAACGCACTGAGACGGCAAAGGGATTACATTATTCCTGCATGAGTGCAGTGATGAGCTAATGGAAGCAGCACATTCAGAATGATTACATCTGGCTGAGCGCCAAGGGGCAGAGGCAGGCAGGGAAAGTCCCTTGCATGAGTAAATGGCTAGTAATTTAAGGCTGGCTCTGTATTGTTGCACCTCTTTGGGAGGGGCAGCTTATCAGGCAAGATCTACAATAAATAATGCAATCACAACAATATAAAAGAGGAAAGGAGAAGAGTGCAAAATGATAGAATCTCCTAAAATTATGAATTGTTTAGAGCATCCTTCACCAACTTGATGGCCCCTAGTTATCTGGACTGCCACTCCCACCAGTTCTAGCCAGCACTGTCATGGTAGCCAAGACTCATGGGAGTTGTAGTACAAAACAGCTAGAAGGCACCAGTTTGGTGAGGCCTACTTTAGAGCACAGGTAGGCCACCTGCAGCGCTTCTCTTCATTTTGTGCAACTCAATTCTCCATCCTTCCTTCTTATTTCTTATGTAAACTTCTTATGTAAAAGTGCATAGATTCTTTATACAGCATGCTGTACATCATTTCATCTCACTAGATGAGGGCATAGGTGGCAAATACCCAACCCTTACAGATAGCTCCCCTTTCTGGGTTCACAGACCAGCACCCCAATTCTGCAGATAAGGATAACATCAAAGCAAACCAATTAACATATATCGAAACAAATGAGCTCATTGCTGCAACCAATACCAATTAATTGTTGGGTTATCTTGAATATTTATTTATTTATTTATTTATTTATTTATTTATACCCCACCCATCTGACTATTTCCCCAGCCACTCTGGACAGCTCCCAACAGAATATTAAAAACACAATAAAGCATCAAACACTAAAAACTTCCCTAAATAGGGCTGCCTTCAGATGTCTTCCAGAAGTCAGTTGTTTTTTTCCTTGACATCTGATGGGAGGGCATTCCACAGGGTGGGTGCCACTACCAAGAAGGCCCTCTGTCTGGTTCACTGTAACCTCACTTTTCACAGTGAGGGAACTGCCAGAAGGCCCTCAGACCTAGACCTCAGTGTCTGGGCTGAACGATGGGGGTGGAGATGCTCCTTCAGGTATACTGGGCTGAGGTCATTTAGGGCTTTAAAGGTCAGCACCAACACTTTGAATTGTGATGTTAGCAAAGCTTCTGGAACAGCTCACCTTTGGTTCAACAATTTGGTTCAACACAGAAGCAATTCTCCCCACTTGTGATTCCCAGCAACTGTCATATTATTTCCAACATTGGAAGGAGAACATAGCCATCATGGCAGGTAGCCATTGAGAGCCTTGTCCTCATGCATTTGTCTAATCCTCTTTTAAAGCCACCCAAGTTGGTGGCCTTCACTACCACCTTGTTCCATAGTTTAACAAGATTTAAGGCATTCAGTGTCACAAGGTATTATGGCCGCCAGCTTAAGTTCGTATGACATCCAGGTTCAGAGGCAGCGTACAAGGAAGGGCTATTATTGTGTGGCATCTGGCTGACCACAGCTGGAAATGGGATGCTGGACTTGATGGACTCTGTATGCACCCAGCAAAGCAATACTCCATCTTCTGGTATTTATAAATGCAGAGGGCTGTCCGGACCAGTAGGTCTGATTAAGATAGCTCCTTCCGATCATAAATTTGGGGCACCAAGTCTTAAACCCACCTGTGAGCCCAACCAGGAGCACAAAGTGAGGTTCTGGGGACACACTTGTACACCATCAACTAAAATAATATTAAATTAGCAATGCTTACTTGGGGTCTTAGTAAAGACAGCAGACCAGAAAGGAAACAGTCTGCAGCCTGATGGTAGAAAGACGCATCAAGGCCTTTACCATCAAAGACTGGCCACAGACTTATTTTTGTGCCTTAGCTGCAGAGCAGGATTAGACCAGCTGAGCAGCAGGGACTTGAACAAATTCAGCAGCAGGACCCACAATTATCCTTAACTCGGCTTGGTGCTGCTTTCCAGGGGATGAAAGAGGCCAGAAAATTGGCTGCCAGCCCCAGGGCCTAGAAATCACTACTTGTGGCACTGGCTCCATCCCCATAATCTCATGAAACAACTATGCTATTATGCACAGTATGTTCGCTGTAGCCCTGCTCAGCAGAAGCTCAGCCCAACAGGCAGGATGGGAGGGGCTGCCATTGGTTGAATTCCTGCAGGGGGATCACAGAGTCCTCAACCCCTCTCTCCAACACCCCCCCCCACCCACAGGGTCAGTCCAAATCATCCAGCCAGTGATCTGCACCCTGTAGCCTTTCTGAGTGCCCAGGTTTCCTGACAGCCCTGTGACATCCTCAAAAAGGCTTTTCTTTAAGTGCAGGCATTAGGGATGCTGCCTACCCTGCTCCTGACAACAATTCATTGGGGGTTTTTGTTTAAAAGAGAAAAAGGACAAACTAAGCATTCCACTCCTCTTCCTCATTACAAACCTGAAGCTCTAAAGAATAGTAGTAAAGTTATTGTAAGCACTGAAGTGAAGAGTCCAAAAGTTGCTGGTGTCAAGACGTTGACACAACCATCTATTACAGAGCGCAACAGGTACAGTCTGTCCTGTAGGGACTTTGTTCATGTGCTCTATGAATGGCTACCAGCCCACCACAAAAGTATCTCTTTTTGCCTTCTAGGCATGGGAAAAAATTGTGTCAGATTTTGATAAAGTGCTATCTCCCAAATCACATTATACCATGTTTGTACGATTAAAAATATTTGCTTCTTTCTAGTTTCTGGCAATCATTGTTCTTGCTGTCCTTAATAAGTGACCAATTACATGTTAATTCAACAATCCTTGGTTGTCTCCGTTGAGTACACCTAACAATGCTACATACATTTTTCAAAAGTGGAATTGTTACAGGAATCAGTGCAACGAGATCTTTTCTAAAAGATAAAAGGAAGAATGAGTGCACTGAATTCAGGTGCTCAGTAATCACACATAAAAAACACAGTCTTCCTACACTTCCATTAAAAAAGGGAAGACACAAATTCACAGAATTGTAGACTTGGAAGGGTCCCCAAGGTGAATTTAGTCCACTCCCTGCTAAATAATCCCTGACAGATGGCCATCCAACCTTTGTTTAAAAACAACCATTGAAGAATGTCCACCACATTCTGAGACAGCCTATTCCACTGTTGACCATTGGAAAGTTCTTCTTAGTGTTTACAGTGGTACCTTGGTTTAAGAACAGCTTAGTTTATGAACAACTAGGATTAAGAATGCTGCAAAACCGGAAGTAGGTGTTTTGGTCTGTGAACTTTGCCTTGGAAGCAGAACACATTCCACTTCCTGTTGAGTGTAAATTGAGTCCCCCGCTGCTATGGGAAAGCACGCCTTGGTTTAAGAACGCTTTGGTTTAAGAATGGACTTCTGGGAATGATTAAGTTTGTAAACCAAGGTACCACTGTATTTGGAATCTCCTTTCTTGTCATTTGAATCCATTGGTTTTGGGTCCAGTGGCGTAGCGTGGGTTGTCAGCACCCGGGGCAAGGCAAGTAATTTGCGCCCCCTAACCTGTGGATTTGCGCCCCCTAACCCTAACCCCCAGGTGTTGCGCCCGGTGCGGCCGGGCCCCCCTGCACCCCCCCACACTACGCCACTGTTTGGGTCCACCCCTCTGGACCAGCAGAGAACAAGCTTATTCCATCTTCTATATGACAGCCCTTCAGATATGTGAAGATGGCTACCATATCTCCTCTCAGTCTTTTCTTCTCCAGGGTAAATATGCCCAGCTCCAACTCATGAGCTAATTTATCCTATGGGGTTTTTGGAGATCAGGAAGCACAATAGCTAGAGAGGCTGCAAAGAGCTGGAGAAATGTGTAACAGGAAGACATACACACTGCCCACCCGCCATAGCTACCTCACAGTGATAAACTCCATCTTGCGCCCTTTAAAAGCATAAAGAAACTATAAAGCACCTTGAAAAAGAGGCAGAGAAATTGAATCCCCTTTCACAGATGAAGAAAACTTTTTTAAAATCTGGGTTTCTCAAAATTTTGGCACAGTAAGAGCTGATACACTGCTTTACCTTTCCATCAGTTGTGTGGTTTACCTGAAAATAGTCTCTTCATCTCTTTCCATACAGGTGAATGGGTGAATGGAGCAGGATTTGTATTGATTAGGGAGAATGATCTTCAATGGGAGAAAACTGAAGCAGGGAGGAGGGCACTGTTCCTGTCCTGCCCCAGACCCTTTGTAAGGACAAAACCACAGTTTTGCAAACTACATGTGACAGTCACATGGAAGATCCTTGCCTGGTGCTTACTGCATCTTTGCAGTAAGCACCAGGCAACTTTGAGGTTGCAATCCTATATACCTGGGAGTAAGTTCTGTTGGACTTAACTGGGGGTCATTTCTGCGTAGCCATGTACGGGAGTTACACTGCAAACAGGAGGTTAGGGTCTCTGAATTAGAGCATGAGGTTGGGAAAAAGGTACTCACCAATTTCTACAAGCCCATATTCAGGGTCTAAGTACCCACCCTCCAGCTTCCACCACCATCCCGCCCTGCAATTTAATAAAAAACAAATATCCCAGCCTTAAAAAAAATAAAAACCTATTTTTGAGCTTTTCAAATTGCAGTTAGATCCTCAAAGGGAAAAAATACAGGGGCATTTCCCCTTATAGGATTAACTGCTATACGTTTAAAGCTCTCTTACACCAAAGAATCCTGAGAACTGTATTTTGTTAAAGGGAACTGTGAGAAGGTCTCTATTACCCTCACTGAGGTATGATTCCCAAAGTAGTTTAAAAGTCAGTCCTGTTTCCCATGGACAAGGGTGCAGGCTCCTAGGGGCTGTGGCACTTTGGAAACCCACCCCCCGCCAATCTTTTTTTGAGGCTAGGCCCCCTCAATGTTCAGAGGGCTCCACATGCAATGTCTTGACATCATGCAATGTCATGCGTGTGACATTCTAAAGTCAGAATGTCACATTGTGCCCTCTCAGTCCTCTGGAGAAGGTGGCACCTCTGCCTATGAAAACTTGGAATCATAGCTCTGTGGGGGGGGGATAGGGATCTCCTAACAACTCCCAGTAGTGATGTATGGAAGTGAGAGCTGGACCATAAAGAAGGCTGATCGCCGAAGAATTGATGCTTTTGAATTATGATGCTGGAGGAGACTCTTGAGAGTCCCATTGACTGCAAGAAGATCAAACATCTCCATTCTTAAGGAAATCAGCCTTGAGTGCTCACTGGAAGGACAGATCCTGAAGCTGAGGCTCCAATACTTTGGCCACCTCATGAGAAGAGAAGACTCCCTGGAAAAGACCCTGATGTTGGGAAAGATGGAGGGCACAAGGAGAAGGGGACGACAGAGGATGAGATGGTTGGATGGTGTTCTTGAAGCTACCAGCATGAGTTTGACCAAACTGCGGGAGGCAGTGGAAGACAGGAGTGCCTGGCGTGCTCTGGTCCATGGGGTCACGAAGAGTCAGACACGACTAAACGACTAAACAACAACAACAACAACAACAACTCACAGCACCATAAACAAACTACACTTCCCATGCTTCTTTGGGGAAGGGAATAATTATTTAAAGTGGTACAGTACTGCTTTAAATATATAGCACAGATTAGGCCTTAAATAGAAAAAAAGAAGAAAAAGGCGGGAGAAACAGTATCCTGTTTTCCACAGGAGGCAGTGATGACCACTAACCCCAATGGCTTTAAAAGAGGATTAGAAAAATTCATGAAGGATAAGGCTATTAGTGGCTATTAGACTTGATGACTATGCTCTGTCTCCACAGTCGGAGGCAATAATGCTTCTGAATACCAGTTGCTACAAACCACAGGAGAGGAGAGGGCTCTTGTGCCCAAATCCTGCTTGTGGGTTTCCCACAGGCATCTGGTTGGCCGCCATGAGAACAGGATGCTGGAGTAGATGGCCCATGGGTCTGATCCAGCAAGCTCTTCTTATGCTTTTCCCAGCTGCACCACCTCAGTCAAATCTAGAGCTCCCTGTGACAGCCTTAAAATACAGACAAAAATATTGTGATATCTGGTCATGGACCCCGCATGTCAAGTTTAAGTTAGGTGCAAGGGCGGGGGAGAATTGCTTTCTCCCAAAGCCAACAAAAGAAGGGAGAACTTGTGTCTTCCATTAAAAGTTTTTATCATATCACTTTTGTTCACTGTATGTTAATGCATACTATCACAAGTACAAGTACAAAAAATTCAAGAAAATGTAAAAGACTGGGGAAGTAAAACTAATTTTCACCTGGAGCAGCAAACTAGCTCATGATGGCTTGCAGTGGTGTAGCATAGGGGGGAGCCGGCGGGGGCATGGCCCTGGGTGCACAATTCTGAGGGGACTCAACCAGGTGCCCCCACACAGGTGCCAGCTTCCACAGGGATCCCCATCCTGCCCTGGTGAAGGTGGAAGAGAAGCTCAGGCCCACAGTGAGTGGGTGTGAATAGAGGGATGGATATAGACAAGGGGCCACCCCAGCCCAGCCCGGCAGTCTTCTCCACAAGCGTCAAGGGGAGGATTCACTTGCCAAGGGCTGTATTAGCTAGCCGGGCTCCCCCCTGCATGGGCAGGCTATCCAATGCGGCCCACTTGTCTCTGTTGGGGGGGCACTGCGTCATCAGCAGCAGTTTGCCCACCCCTGGTGCTAGCAACCCATGCTATGCCACTGCTGGCTTGCAGGTGCAGAGATGGGCAACAGCCTCAGTATTGACACCTGAGACAGGCCTCAAGCTGACTAGGAGACTGTGTTCATGTGCTAACCTCTCCAATGGGCTGCCCAAGCTAAGTTTTCCCAGCTTCTCAAGGTACACTATACGATATATTTAAATCACCAAGGGACAGAGGATGCCAGGGTAGGAAGGAGCAATAATTTATAGGAGTGAAGACATCCAGTCCAGGTACTGGAATTTGAAGTCAGTTGCTTTCAAACTGCTAAATCAGTTAGTGAATTCCCAGGCAACTCATCCACAGAATCATGTGTCTAATATTCTCATTCCTTCTTATTATGAACCTCAATGTTATCAGCCATTATTATTATTATTATTATTATTATTATTATTATTATTATTATTATACTTTCTCACCCAATGGCATACCCACGCAAACCACAGCATCTGACAGCCAGCAAGAAGCAAATCCAAGTCACAGAACTGCAGTCACAAGAATGCCCCCGAGTGCTCAAGCCCAGCTGTATGGCAAGCTCACAGCCACTGGCTAATCGGCTTCTAAAACCTGAGATGCCAGGACTCAAGGCGGTCAAGAAGCCGTAATCTCTGACCTGGAAATTCCATTTGCTCATCCAAGAGATGCATGGAATGCTGACCTTGGTTACGCAGCTGCAGTGAGGCAAAGCACTCTGCACATGCTTCAAGGTACTCTCTCATGTCCTGCAAGTGGAGCCCTTTCGGGCTCCCATACAAACCAGTTTCTAGTCCTCGAGGCCTCCCTCCCAACACCCTCACGTGCCCTCTGTTGTGGAAATTGCCCGAAAGGGAATGCAGTAAGCCAACATCGGTGGTTTTCCAAAGTACCCACCCAATATATGCTGAAGCAGATGCCATAGAATGATGTGCAAAAAGCGATGTCCTTCTCCGGAGAGCTCCCTGAGCTACCCTGTCTTTATAGATCCCTAGATGTAAGGGTCTCGCCCCGCCCCCATATCCTTCGCTCTCCACTTTGGAACATCTACCCCCACCCCACCTCTCTCTAGTTAAGGCTGACAGCGGAATCTGTCCCTCTCTCCCCACGCCCCGCTCTCTCGCGCTCTCTCTGCCCGCCCCCCTTCTCTGCTAATAATGGCACGCATGCCCTCCTGCCCACATTCTAGCAACCGGGAATGTGCCAAGCGCCGCAGCATGCAGCAGGCAGCAGCCAGCCAGCCACCCACTCGCCTTGCCCTGCCACTTCCCTCGCGCAATGCAATGGAGCCCCCTCCAGCCTCCCCACCACCATGCGCCCCCTCCCCTCCTCTTTCCCGGAAAAAAGAGTGGGGGGGGGGAGAGAGGACTTGCTGCTAGCCCACAAATCCAGGGTGCCCAAAGGCGCTCTCACTCTCGCTGTCTCCCTCCTCGCCTGCCGAGCCCTAGATCCAGGGGTGGGGAGGGAGCCAAAAAGGATAGCATCAGCCGGCCAACCCGCCCTTCCAGCGCATCGCCATGCAAAGTCAGAGCCCTTCACATTTTGCATCACCCTGCAGCGAAACGGAGGGAGGAGGGAGAAGGGGGGGGGAGAGAGAATTCTTTCTAAAAATGCAAAGCAAGAAATCGCATTTCCACATTGTCACCTGCTGGGATGCTGGAAGCGACGGTGATGGGCTCAGCGCCTGCAGCTGCCGCTGCAGCTCCTGTCTCCGCCTGTCATGCTACTTGAGGAGGCTGCAGAACCGAGGATGCACCCGCAGCTTCTGTTCTGACTATCGCAGCGGCTCCTACTGCCTCTCTCGGTGCGTGCAGGAGAGCGCACGCGCGGCGGAGGCTCGGTGCGCGAGCGCTTCCCTGCGAGCTTTGGGCTCCGCAGTACGAGCACAGCGCATGCGCCTCCATCACCACCACCACAACCAGCGGCAGCTTCTCTAGCTGTGGGGAGAAGACAACCCCTCCCCCCAATACCCACCGCATCCATCCGTGGGGAGGATGTCATCAATGCTGGAGTTGGCAGAGCATTTGCTCTGCACGCAGAAAGCGCCAGGCTCAGTCCCCACCTGCCCAGGTATGGCAGGGAATGAAACCCTGGAAAGAAGCTGCCAATCGGTGCTGGCAATACCAGCTAGATCAGTTACTGTATTCCCAAAGTGGGTGGTACTGTCCTTTGGGATGGTATTACCTAGGTGTGGCACTGAAAGGCAAGGTGTGTGTGTGCGCTGGAGTTGTAAATGGCTACTGTACCAAGTAGCCTGAGTTCCAACTTGAAAATAGGGGGCAGATAAGCCCCACCCTGCATAATCAGCCACATGATGAGACACACACACAGCATTTGAATGGCAATGCTCACCCCCTAGGAGTTGGCTTCTATGGTGCCTGCTGTGACTAGAGGCTGGTGCAGGAGAGACATGTTTTGTTGCAGCTGGGGTAGATGAAGGCATCCAGTGTGCTGCTGCAGATGCACCATGGTATTTATTCTCTCAGCACTCCTCCCAGCAGTCATTCCTCCTCTGATCACTGCTGTGGATGCATGACCTGACTGTCTGTCTCCAGGCCCTGCAGTCGTCTGCAAGGGATTCCCACAGTAGGGTTGATACTGCCAACCTTCATGCCACATTTGCAGACATCTTTGTAATCTAGAGTTGGTCTGCCAATGGGCCTGGGGTCTGAAGCCAGTTCCCCATAGAGCATGTCCTTGGGGACCCTGCCATCTTCCATTCTGTGGACATGACCAAGCCAGTGTGGACGTTGCTGTGCGAACATGCTGGGAATTTGGGCTTGGGAGAGCACATCTTTGTTTGAGACTCTGTCTTGAGATGTGATGGCCAAAATCTTCATAACACAGTATATGTGGAAGATGCTGAGGCATTGCTCCTGGCAGGTGTAAGTTGCCCATGACTCACTTCCATAAAGGAGTGTGCTCAACATGTGCTCAAGACTCAAAGCAGTGTGCTCAAGACTTCATCTTGGTATTGGTCATTAGCATCACATTCTCCCATCCCCTTTTAGAAAGGCAAGCCATTGCTGGAATTGCTTTGCCAATACGCTTGTCCAGCTCAGAATCAACTGGATCAAGTTGATCATAAGTAGCTATAATTGGACAGATGTGCAATTAATTGTTACTGTTTTGAATTTTATTGTGTTATTATTTTCCTTAGCAGATTGTCCAAACCACTGTTGCTAAAAGGCAAGGGGGTGGCAGGACGTGTAAATAACTATCAGACTTCAAAAAGCTGGTATCACTGGATCACGTTCATCAATCTTGTTGAATTAAATTAAACAGTTTAAACTGGATATTTAATAAATGTGCAACTTGATTGCAACTGCCTTGAATGTTATTGTATTATTATCTTCCTTAGTAGATGGTCCAAACTGCTCTTCTGAATAATTCTTTTTATAGGGTAGGGTAGGGGGCATTGGGGATGAATTTATGGAACCAAGGGGTGATGGCCCAAAAACGTTAAAGAGGCCCTCTTGCAGAGATGTCATCTTAATAGGAGGCCCTTTCTGCATAACATTGAAACCAGGCTTTTCCGTGTGGTGGCATCTACTCTTTGGAATCTCTCCCCTTAAATTTTAGACAGATGCCTTCTCCGCTGTCTTTTCAGCACCAACTGAAGAGCTTCCTCTTTTAACAAGGCTTTTAAAGCAGATATCTTTCCCAGTTTGCATCTGCATTGGAATTGTTTCTAAGAAGGGCAGGGTGTAAATTTAATGAATAAACAATAATGTAGCCTTATTCCAGACGTTTTAGACTACAACTCCCATCCATCCCAGCCTGCTCGACTGATGGGAGTCATAATCCAAAATATATGGGGAGGCACCAGGTTGGAAAAAGCTGTTCTGGTGTTATGGGTGAGATGGGGGCTTCCTGTCTATCCACTTTCTCCACAATGCACATAAATTTTAGAAACTTCATAGGAAGCTGCATTACACCAAGTCAGATGTTTGGTCCCTCTAGGCCAGGGGTAGGCAACCTAAGGCCCAATCACCTTCTCAATCTGGCCTACAGACAGTCTGGGAATCAGCGTGTTTTTACATGAGTAGAATGTGTCCTTTTATTTAAAATGCATCTCTGGGTTATTTGTGGGGCCTGCCTGGTGTTTTTACATGAGTAGAATGTGTCCTTTTATTTAAAATGCATCGCTGGGTTATTTGTGGGGCATAGGAATTCGTTCACCCCCCCCCCCAAAAAAATTGTCCAACCCACCACATGGTCTCAGGTGGAGCGGCCCACGGCTGAAAAAGGTTGCTGACCCCTGCTCTTAGCAACTATTTGTAAACAATCAATCTTTTAGAGTGGTAGCTCCCACACTTTGGAACTCCCTGCCTATTTATACCAGGCAGGCAGCTTCACTATACTCTTTTTGGCACATACAGTGGTACCTCGGGTTAAGAACAAAAATCCTTCTGGAGGCCCATTCTTAACCTGAAACTGTTCTTAACCTGAGGTACCACTTTAGCTAATGGGGCCTCCTGCTGCTGCCACGCCGCCGCCACACGATTTCTGTTCTCATCCTGAAGCAAAGTTCTTAAGCCGAGGTACTATTTCTGGGTTAGTGGCATTTGTAACCTGAAGCGTCTGTAAACCGAGGTACCACTGTACTAAAGCATTTTTGTTTAGGCAAGCCTACCCAGATATGTAGAATGTTGTAATGTGTTTTAACGTTTAGCTTGTTAGTTTAATTACTTTTGGAATGTTTCAAATAGCTTCTCTTTTTTAAAAAGCTGTTTTAGGGTTAATTTTATTGCTTTGTTCTTTTTGCAAACTGCTTTGAGGTGTTTCTTCTTCTTCTTACAATCAAGTGGTATATAAAATTTTGCAGAGAATAAATAATAAAAATATTTGCAATGTCTCTTTCACTCCTGACTGGCAGCTCAGTCCGAGGTTTATCTATTATTTATTTGCTTTTTTATTTAAAGGAGGGGTGAAAAAACCTCTGTGCACTTAAAAAAAATAATCTACAGAGATTTGCATCCATTGCTGTCTGAGTGGACTTTGGCTGCATGCATATCTCAAAGAATCCTGCAAACTGTTGCTTACACCCCAAACAGCTACAATTCCCAGCACCCTCCAGGTCCCAATATTTATTATTATTTTTTGCAGGGGGGAATAACATGCTTTAAATGTGTTTTAAACGTAGCCTTCCATTTATTCCTCTCCATCCCCCTGCAGTTTCCCCTAAACCCTGTTCTGAAGGGTCTCACAACCCTTTGGAGCAGATTTTGAGGGTTCATGGGGTGGGAACTGCATAGAGGAGAGGAAGGTCAAGTCCTGTTGTGCAAGTAGAAGTCTTTTCTGTTTGTGCAACAGCAGCATTAGATATGACCCATAATTGTTGTTGTTGGGGATGCGGGTGGCGCTGTGGGTAAAACCACAGTGCCTAGGACTTGTCGATCGTATGGTCGGCGGTTCGAATCCCCGCGGCGGGGTGAGCTCCCATCTTTCGGTCCCAGCTCCTGCCCACCTAGCAGTTCAAAAGCACCCTTAAAAAGTGCAAGTAGATAAATAGGTACCGCTTTATAGCGGGAAGGTAAACGGCGTTCCGTGTGCTGCGCTGGTGCCGGCTCGCCAGAGCAGCGATGTCACACTGGCCATGTGACCTGAAAGTGTCTGCGGACGGCACCAGCTCCCGGCCTCTAGAGTGAGATGAGCGCACAACCCTAGAGTCTGTCAAGACTGGCCCGTACGGGCAGGGGTACCTTTACCTTTACCTTTATAGTTGTTGTAAAATACTAGGTGGAATGTAGAAATTTCAAGAGGAGATGGAACCAAACATTGCTGGCCTTAGCCATGATGGTTGTGCTCTGCCTCCGTGGCTGGAGGAAGCAATGTTTCTGAATACCTGTTGCTGGAAACCTCAGGGTGCTCTTTCTATTGACTCCTGCTTGCGGATTTCCTACAGGCTTCTGGTTGGCCACTGAGAGAACAGGATGCTGAATTAGATGGGTCACTGGCCTGATCCAGCAGGCTCTTCTTATGTTCTTAGGGCAGAGAGAGTGGGGAGGCCCTGCAGTCTTCTGATGGAAAGACTCCTGTGGATGGAAGCTGACAGGGAAACCTGATGGAGCTGGTGTTTGCTCCAGTCCTACAACCTGAGAACCTTTTAGGTAAAAACCAGCCATCTTTGCCATCCCCCACACTCCCCAGAAACCTCACTTTCATCTTCCCATTTCCTTTATTTTTAACATCAAGAACATTTGTATGTTTGAAGAGAAGAAAATATTCATCATTATCAGCGGGGCAGGGGAAGAAGCGACAAATGTGTTGGCTTACACCTGCTATAAATTCCAGGAACAGACAGGGGGATATTTTTATTCATCAATCCACTTTTTTCCTTATCTGGAGCAAGTGAGGCTCCCTCCTGCCAAACAGACAAATAGGGCTAATTCCCCCAAGGGGTCAAACAGGTGGGTGCAAATTCCCAAACTGTGTGGCTGTCAGGACCCAGTGAGCATCAAGTCAAGCAGCACGACCCATCCAAGACAGCAGCCAGTCAGTTTCAGTGGTGGTTGGAGTCCACTGGAACAGGTAGGGCGAAAGGTGGGGAGCGCAACAGTAGGTGGAGCCAAAGTCAATAACAGGTGGAGCCAACAAAGTCTAGTTTTGCCCCCATCCTCCTCCCTGATGAGTTCTACACACCGACACTCCAGACTGCCTGTAAGAAGTGCAGGTGGGGGCTACCTGGAAGCAGACTGAGGTTGGAGGAGCAATAGCCCTTAAGTCCTAATGGACTAGCTTCCCCTGGGCAGGTTACAGAGCAGGCAGAAAAAGATCTAGTTCAGTGCTTCTCAAAGTGGACACTTCCCCCAACATTCTGTGGGAGTGGCATTGCTTAGCTGGGTGCAATGAGGCAAAGGGGAGCAGGGCATGCTAGAAGTATAAATAACTATCAGACTTTGAAAAGTCCGTCAGTTTTGTTGAATTAATTAAATAGTTTTGATTGGATTTTGAATAACTTTGCAATTAATTGTTACTATTTTGAATTTTTTTGTGTCATTCTCTTCCTTAGTGGGTCATGGAAACTGCTATTTTGAATAATGCTTTCTATAGGGCAGAGCAGGGGGCTCTGGGGATGAATTTATGGAACCAAGGGAGGCAGTGGCCCCCAGATGGTGGTGGTGCAGTGTAATATATTTTATTCCCTTGTTAACATAAATAAGGGATGGGGAACTTTTTCCCAGCCTGAGAGCCGTGTTCCCTTCTGGGGGGCCACATCCCAACAGTGTGCAGGACCAGAAGCAAAAATGGGCAGAGAACTTAATGAACATTTTGCCTTTGTTTAGTAAGCTAGTTTCTACATGCCTCACATATACCTCTGTATCCTGTACCCAGGTAAGCAAGAGGCCATATCAGAGACATTCCACCCAAGCAAAACCAGCCTGAAGTTCCTCATCCCTGATTTAAATACTTGCAAGCTGCATTTCTGGACAAATTGCGCCCAAGGCAGCAAACAAAACACAAATATAAAAACACAATGCACTCTTATGATCAAGCATTAAAATACAAAACGAAAATCTATTAATTTATAATTCAGCCAGTAAAAAAAAAAGACCCAAATTCCAGAGCCATATCAATAGCAACAGGATCAATAAAACACATCAGGTAAAAGCTATTCAGCACAGCTGGGCTTCCAAAGCCTTTTCAAGTCATGCAGCTGCAGGGGCCAAGAGCACATCCCTTGGAAGAGAGTCCTGTAATGTGGAGCCCTATCATCAAGTGATTTTAATTGTTGGGTGGCATCTCAATACATGCCCCGTCAGTTTCCCTTGTTAAGGACTGGGGACCCCGCAGCTCTCCAGAAGTTGCCAGATTATTTTATTTTCTTCAAAATACTTATATACTACTTTAAAAACAAAATGCTTCCTAATGTAGATTACAAAATTATACACAAATGAACCAATGCACAGTTTTAACAGCACATAAGAAACAGACATTTCATTGCATTTGAACCTGTCAGGGAACTGACATCAGAGCGAGAGGCGAAGGGGAGGCTCCCAGATGATGCTGGCGAAGGATGCAGCAGCAGGGGGAGAAACAGCTCAGTAGAGGGGGAAGCAAATCAGCGCAACACCAGGGATAAAGGGGGGCAGATGGGGGAATCGGGGAGAGGGCTCCAGGACTCTTCACTGGAGCTCAGTGAGGAGAGCCCAGGTCCTCCGCTACCCACGCCCACCCTGCGCAGAAGACTACCGCGCAGTGAGAGGAGGAGGAGACTGGGTGTCAAACAACTTTTATGTCGGAAGAGGTTCAAGAAACACCCACTGACGGATTCTGCCAGCGACTGAGGCAGCCATGATGAGAAAGGGCTGTGCAGTCAGAAAGGTTTAACAAGGCAAATTAGCCCAGAAAGGCACCAGTTTACGCACGAGTAACTCATACCCACTACAGCACCATTTCAAAATATTACTAAAGCCAGAATAAACTAACATGGCTGTACCAAAAAATAATAATAATTCCCAACCATTTCGCCTGCTGACTGGGGCTAATGGGAGATAGGGATTGACAACATATGGAAGACTACAGGTTCCCCATGCCTGAAAAGGATATTTTTCCCCGTGGGACAGTTCACACAGTTGACTGAGAATCAAGAGTCAAGTAATCAGAGCAGTAAAGGGAAGCAGTGTGGTGTAGTGATTAGAGTGTTGGACTAGGACAGGGGTAGGCAACCTAAGGCCCGGGGGCCAGATGCGGCCCAATCGCCTTCTAAATCCAGCCCACGGATAGTCTGGGAATCAGCATGTTTTTACATGAGTGGAATGTGTGCTTTTATTTAAAATGCACCTCTGGGTTATTTGTGGGGCATAGGAGTTCGTTCATTATTATTTTTTTCAAAATATAGTCTGGCCCACCACATAGTCTGAGGGATAGTGGACCGGCCCCCTGCTGAAAAAGGTTGCTGACCCCTGCACTAGGACTTGGCAGACCAAGGTTTAAATCCCTACTCGGCCCTGAAGCTCACTTGAGTTGGTGACTTTGGGCTACTGGCAGACAGTCTTTCCGCTTAACCTACCTCACAGGGTTGTTGTGAGGATAAAATGAGATGGAGGAGAAAACTGCACACACTGCCTTGAGTGGCTTGGAGGAAAGGTGGGATATAAACATACCGACAAATAAATACATATGAATGTGTGACACATGCACATACCTCAGAAGTCTTAAGAATGAAAGTTCAGCAGCAGGGGAGGAAATTTATCCATCCATTTATTTATCTGTTTACAAGGCATGTTTCTCACCAGCTCTTATCTTCCCATCTGCAAAAATATCAGAAGCCTCATGTAAAAGCCCAAAGCCCTTTCTGTGCTCTTGAAAAATTAATCCAGGACTACCTTGCACTGCAGGCCTTTCCATTCCCAAAACTAGAACCAACCTTTACATTATTTATTGGCCTGAGGAAGTGCTATTGCAAAACATGCTGTCACCAAGCACTCAGTGCCGCTTTCTGCCTTACTTGACTCTTCAGTCGCCACTCAGATCATCGCAGTAAAGTGGGTCACCCTCAGAGAAGCAGCTGAGATGAGAAAATACCCATGCACCCCCCCCCTTAAGAAAAGGAACCTTAGCAACGGGGACAGTTTTGTGATATTTGAGAGCTCGCCTTTGAGACAGACCTGAACCCTCCAGAATAAAGAGATACCGTACTTAGAAAAACACTGTGATGACCTCCTGCCCAGGACAGCTTCACGACACTCACTGTTTTGCCTGCAATATCAGGTGGGGCAGAGACAGACTTTGGGGATATGAGCGAGGACAAAATTTGGCAACCCTTCTAATATAGGTTAATAATAACCAATAAAAATAGGTGGTTATTGTTATTATTAGCCCCCTTGGCTCGGCTTCCTGTGCAGGGGAACTGCCTGTACTGCCCTAAATCCAGTGTTGGGTTGGGGGGATTCAGCCACCACCACTGGAGGGATGATCCAATAGCATGTTGCAGCATGATTGCTGACTAGAGTGAGACCCTACCAGCATACAACACCTCTGCTCAGATATCTGCACTGTGCTGTTGTGGCTAGACTGTGGGACTAGGACCTGGGAGACCAGGGTTTAAATCCTCACTCGGTCATGAATCTCCCTGGGTATCCCTTGGTGACGAAGGTGGGATTGGATGGACATCAGAGCACAGCCAGATTCGGACACTCATTGAGTGGAATCACTGAGCTGAAACACTGAGCGGAATCACTGAACAGAACCCAATTCAGAGCTGACTGTACTGGCTAGAGCACTGTGTTCTATCCATCGCCCACCACGTCAGCATCGGAACCAAGGCTTCACTCGTGCCTCTACTGCCATCCGCCCCAGCCTCTGAATCATGGGACTCATACCTCGCTCGGTTCACCTGCTACCTCCATGCAAACGAGCTGATGGAAGGGTCAGAGGAGCGTAAGTGGGGCCTATCCCTCAGCCTCTGTGGGCCTGAGGTGTTAGAGACAGCCCGAGTTTTGGTCGCGCCAAGCAGCGCTGTGGGACGAGCTACAGGAGAAGCTTAAAAACCACTACGCTCCAAAGCCATCCAAAATTGCTGTTGGCCATGCATTCTACCACTGGGACCAGGCAGAGGGGGAGTCGATCAACAGCTACATTGCCGCCCTCTGAAAGGCCGCACTGCACTGTGAGTTTCGAGACTTAGACGATGCCCTGATGGATCAACTGGTCTGCGGGGTTTGGAACAACCGTCTGCAATGACGTCTCCTCGCCAAACCAGACCTCACACTGAAGAAAACCATTGAGGAAGCTGCGGCCTCAGAAGCTGCTGAACTCTCCACCCAGGAGATTCGCAAGGACAGCAGCCCGCATCCTGCTAAGAAGCCAATCCCAGTGCACCACGAGGAGGCCAGCAGTAACGAGGCGTCCCCCAGCGAAGATGATGACGTGCATCAGATGAAGCAGGAGCACAGGAAGTTCAAACAGAGGTCCAAGGACAGGTCAGAATGTGTTGGGTGTGGAGGCAATCATTCCCGTATCAAGTGTCAATTCAGAGACGCCATCTGTCGGCGATGCTCCAGAAGGGGCCACATCGCTAAGGTCTGGCAATCTGCTCCGTCCGACACACCCCCTTCACCATCTCGCAAGTCCAAGTCTTCACCCCGGTCCGCCAACGGAAGCTGTTCTGCCCTCGGCAACTGCCGCTACTTGTCTGGATTCACGATTGGCCAAACCAACTCGCCTACGCGTCACAAGCTACACGTCACCATGCTCATCAAAGGATGACATGGAGTGTGACATGGAGATTGACACCGGGTCTGCCTTGTCCGTCGTATCCTGGAGCACCATCAAAAGACTTGTGCCCAAGCTGTCCAAGAGGCAACTCTACCCACACCACATACATATACAGGCACGCCCATCTCCTTTAGTCTTGATCAAGCTAAAGCCACACTGGGTTCCGTTCACTCTCAAAGCTAAGGTGGATGAACAACTTGACAAGCTGATTGCGCAAGGCATTTTGGAGCCAATTGACCACGCCAAGTAGGAAACCCCCATCATCGTGCCTGTTAAGCTGGACGGGTTGGTGAGAATATGTGCAGACTATAAGTGCACAATCAACAAGGCGCTTCAGCAGCACGCTTATCCGATTCCCGTCATCCACCACCTGGGTGATGGCAAGGTCTGGACCTAAACTGGACCTTGCCCAAGCCTATCCACAACTGCCTGTTGACGATGCCACCACTGAAGCTCAGATGATTGTCACCCACGGAGGGGCGTTCTGGTGCTGGCGGCTGCAGAGCCTCATGGAGCATCTCCTGCAGGAGCTTCCGAGTGTGGTGCCGTATTTCGATGACGTGTTGGTATCTGCAGACTCAAATCAGCAGCTGTTCGAGCGCATCCACGCCGTGCTGACCAGGTTCCAGGAGGCCGGGCTCAAGGTGGGAAAAAAAAAAGTGCCAGATCACTGTTCCTCAGGTGGAGTTCCTGGGCTACCTTATCAATGCCTCCAGTCTTCACCTGACTGCATCCAAGATCTGGGCCATTCAGCAGGCCCCGGTTCCAAAAAACAAGGCAGAGTTGCAGGCGTACCTGGGACTGCTGAACTTCTACAACATGTTCCCGCCCCACAAAGCAATGCTAGCCGAGCCTCTACACCGCCTCCTCAGCACGAAGGTACCATGGTCCTGGGGTCATCAGGAAACTACGGCCTTCAACGCAATCAAAGCCCTCCTCTCATTGGACAGTGTGCTGGTACAGTACAGTGAAGCCATGCTGCTGGTCCTCGCCTGCAACGCCTCACCCTTTGGCATCAGTGCTGTCCTCAGTCACCAGTTTCCAGATGATAGGGAAGCACTGCTCGCCTACTTCTCCCATACGCTGTCTCCGGCCAACCGGAATTACAGCCAGCTCGACAAGGAGGCACTGGCACTTGTGGCTGGAGTAAAGACGTTCCTCTATGGGAGAACCTTTGACCTCATCACTGACCACAAGCCACTCCTGGGCCTTCTCGCCAATGATCGACCAACTCCACCGGTCCTCTCGCTATGCATGATGCGATGGACTGTCTTTCTGGCAGCTTACAGCTACCAGCTCGTCCATTGCCCTGAAAAATTGATGGGCGATGCTCTCAGTCGTTGCCCTCTTCCAGCGCTTGTGGAAGACTCCTGCTTAATCGCTCCTCCTAATTGAGGACCTCCCAGCAGCACCAGTATGGGCCACCAATGTAGCCTCCACATCTACCCAGGACCACACCACCAACCGTGTACTCAACTGGGTGTGGAGGGGGTGGCCGGAAGGGTCTTTCACAGCAGAGTTCCAGCCGTTTGCAACCAAACAGCACGAGCTCTCGGCTCACCGCAGCTGCCTACTGTGGGGAGACTGAGTTGTGATTCCCCAGAGACTCCGCCAACGCGTCCTCGAGGCTCTGCACATCAGCCACCCGGGAATCATCAAAATGAAGGTGTTGGCTCGGTGTTACGTCTGGTGGCCTAACATGGACGATGCCATCACTTCTTGGGTTGACTCCTGTCAAGCATGCCAAGAGTCGAGACCTGCACCACCAGCAGCTAAGGGCAACACCTGGGAGATGCCTAAGGCACCCTGGTCAAGGGTGCACATCGATATTGCCAGTCCCTTTCATGGCCGGACCTTTATGGTAGTGGTAGATGCCTATTCCAAATGGCTGGAGGTGGCCCTGATGCCCTCCACCATTATTGAAGCCGTCATCCGGGTGCTGTGGGGCCTGTTTGCAATTCATGGGTATCCTGATGCCCTCATCTCGGACAACGTACTTCTTGGGGCTGGGCATCCGCCATGCCCTAACAGCACCATTTCACCTGGCCAGCAACGGGCAGGCAGAAAGAATGGTGCGCTCAGCAAAAGAGGCACTGGCATGCCTGGAACAGAGGGAATGGAACGAGTGGGTCACTGAATACTTGCTCATGCAGCACATCACCCCTCATGTGGCTCAGGGCGGAGCCCAGCCAAATTGCTAATGGGCCACCGCCTCCGGTCTCCGCTTGACCGGCTGCACTTTGGTGTGACCGAGCCCACGGGCTGTACTAACGCGCCACGGTTCTTTATTCCAGGGGATCAGGTTTTTGCCTGGAACTTTGTGGGGGACATTCCTTGGGTGCTAGCCATGGTAGTGGGAGTCACGGGGCCCTGTTCGTTCCAGGTGGCACTCAAGAACGGACACTTGTGGCACCGGCACATAGACCAGCTAAGGCGCAGGGTTGGGGATTTGGACACTACCGCTGTGCCCCCAACTGTGGCCCCAGCTCCGGAGCGGTTGCTAATGGAAGGCGAGGCTCCACTTACATCTTCCTTACAACCTGCGGGCGTGGAGCCGAGTCGAGCCATTTCAGTGCATCTGCCCGGGTCTCCAGAGACTCAGACCACTGCTGTGCCTGACCGTCTGCCGAGTCTGCTTGTGGCGGTTCCTTCAACAGCAGTGGAGCCAGGGAACTCAGGCTCAATGCCACATTTGGTCACACCACAGTCGCAGCCAGAATCGGTACTGGCCCTCGGCGGTCTGGCAGGGTTTCCAAGTGCCCAGCTTATTTAAAAGACTATGTTCACCGGACAAACTGCACATGTAACGCTGTATGGTGAATAGGGTCAATTAATATATGATAGTGAGTCTTACGGGCAATATAGTTGATAGTGAAACTGTTATGCCTGCGAATTTGTAAAATTGGAATTGGTATACTTATGTGCCTTACTGAATCAATAAGGTTATTGCTGTATGTAATGGAACCACTATGATTGTAACTAATGCCTTATCTCAATGGGGAGGGGTGTTATGTATTGAAGTTCTCACCCTGGCCACAAGGGCGGTATTGTGTATATACAGTGGTGCCCCGCTAGACAAAAGGGTTTTCCGTTTTGAAGCTGCTTCGCAAGACGATTTTCCCTATGGGCTTGCTTTGCAAGACGAAAACGTCTTGCGAGTGTTCCGATTTCCCCCCGCTTCCCCCCTTTTTCTAAGCCGCTAAGCCGCTAATAGCCTTTTAGCCGCTAATCCGCTAAGCCTTTAATAGCCGCTAAGCCTTTAATAGCCGCTAAACCGCTAATAGCGCTAGTCCGCTAAGCCGCTAATAGGGTTGCTTCGCAAGACAAAAAAACCGCTAGATGAAGAGCCTCGCGGAACGGATTAATTTCGTCTTGCGAGGCACCACTGTAGTTTTCACTCAGGTCTACGTCAGTTAATTTAGGCGGGAAACCCTGGGCTGTTGTTGTTACAATGTTGACAGCCGGCTGCCTATAAAAGCAGGCCAGCTGAGCTGTGTTCAGTTCAGTTCAGTTCAGTTCCAGCTTACTTATAAAGAACTACTTGGAGAAATCTCTGTGTCGTCTGCTTTGTCCACCAACTACTTAATAGGGGAGAACCTTGTATGCTACCTCGAGCTCCTTGGAGAGAAAAAAAGTTGAATTTAAAGGCAGTAAATAAATAAATTGCTGATTTGTTGAGTCTCCAGTCCCCAAAGGCACCGGCCACTACTGACCACCACGCTGGCCAATTGGAGACACTGGCCACAGGTCTGAGTGAGTCAGGGAATACGAACGGGACATTACTGGAGTCCAAGGCTCATCATCTTGGAGGGCCACAGGTTCCCTGACATGAAGACCAAAAGGAATCACCGCAGAACTCAAATACACCAAGAAACTTCTTTTCCTATGAGTGGAGTATTCCACCACCCCCACCCCCAATTTTTATTTTATACAGCCAAAGGCCTTTACAATGGATGACAGAGAGTAAAAGGAAAACTTTCATCTAAAATCATACAATGTAACCTTTAGCAGTTTACAACATAAAAAGAAATTTACAACATTAAAATTTCAGATTGGAGTGCATTCTTAAGTACTCAGGCAATTCAAATCCGTCTGTCACCTGGGGCTTGAATCAAGATCACAGTTTATAGTTTTTTTTAATCACACGGCATGTGTTAATGAGCTTACCAGTGCCACAGTGTTGGTGTTCTCACCTATGCTGCCTCATTAATTGGTCAATGTAACTGTTTTACTTTCAGATAATTGTCACCTTCTGTTCTTTATGCATTTCATTTCCCTCTGGTGATTTCATTGCCCCACACCTCACCATGTGTGTACATGCTTTCCAAATCGGTATCGTGCTTCATGTATCTGAGGAGAGTAGGTTGTGGTTCCCAATTAGCTTACAGCATACTGTATTAAATTTGTTAGTCTTCACCTTGCAACAGGAATCTTCCTTGTTTTTGCTACAGAAAACTGACACAGCTGCAAATCTCTTATTCTTCCAACCCCAGCTCCATGTGGGGTTACCTTTGAAGGTGACATGGAAGCTACAGCCAGTATGTTTCCAAGCCACAATTCAAAGTGTTGGTACTAACTTTTAAAGCCATAAAAGGCCGCGGCTCAATATACCCGAAGGAGCATCTCAACCCCCGTTGTTCACCCTGAACCCTAATCAAATCCCAGCCTTGCAAAGTGACTTGGAACTGGTGTTGCTCCAGCAATGGGGGTGATGAGGGCTCGGCTGATGTGCTGCAGGCTCCTTTCACCCTCCGAGCCCCATGCCCTGCCCCCTATGGAATATGGCATGCACACGTGTGCCCTGGGTGCCATTAAAGTATCTTCTGTTGCTGTGGTATCTACACGCACGGGCAGTGGCTCTCCAGGGATTCTTGCTAGCCCCACCCAAAGATGCCAGGGATTGAACCAGGGACCTGCCGCATACCAAGCATGTGGTCTACCGTACTTACCCCAGGCTGCAAATCTCTGCACGCTTACCTGGCAGTAAGTCCCATTGCACTGAACCTGTTTACAAGTATTGGACCTCTTTATTCAGCTTCCAATAATACAGGTTGAAGTTCCTTTGGGTGAACAAGCTTTCTATGTACACTGCAGTGCTAGGATTTTTTAAACATTTAGGTTTTTTTAAAATTTAAAATATAAATATAAGTAATTTAACTTTTAATATTTAAATCTATACAGTGGTGCCTCGCAAGACGAAATTAATTCGTTCCGCGAGTTTTGTTGTCTTGCGATTTTTTTCGTCTTGCGAAGCACGGTGTCGGGAAAGTTTTGGAAAAGCTTCAAAAATCACCAAAGTCTTTAAAAACCTCAAAAAAGGCTACCATACCCCGTTCTATCAGTTGCTCCTCGAAGTCAAGTCGCAACTGTATTAACGGTGTTAAGAAAAAGGAAACAAACTTGCAAGACGTTTCCGTCTTGTGAAGCAAGCCCATAGGGAAAACGTCTTGCGAAGCAGCTCAAAAAACAAAAAACCCTTTCGTCTTGCGAGTTTTTTGTCTTGCGAGGCATTCGTCTTGCGAGGTACCACTGTATAAGAAGATTAGTTGCTTCACAGAAAAAGATTCACCTCAGAAGTGTTACAACCAGTGGCGGAGCTTCATGCTCCGGCACCGGGAGGCGGATAGCAGGCAAGGGCAGGGCTGGTGCATGCCCCTGGGGCGTGGCACACAGCCCGCAGGGGTGGGGCGTGCATTCTGGGGGTGGGGCATGGCGCCTGCAGGGGCATGGCGCCCAGCGCGGGTGGCAGGGAACCTCAATGGCACCCCACTGGGATCATGCTGCTGGGGGCAGTGCGCTCCCCCCACACTCCTCTTCCTCCGCTAGTGGTTACATCTACAGTTCCGTTTGTGTCACAATGAGTTAAACAAAGAATTTGATTCTGGCCAGATGATGTTCTGATTAGGTGAGTGAGTTCTCCCCCCCCCCAAAAAAAAACCCACACCATTTCTAGGTGATGTGTTTTCTTAAATCAGCAATTTCTAAACTCTAGACCAGAGCACACTTGCATGCAGCAGGAGAACTGTCAGCAATAAATTCTCCCATGAACCCAAAGTCTTTGTTATAGTCCACCTTTTCTCCATGGTCCTCACAGTAGCACACATGGCTCAGCCTTCCCTAACCTGGTGACCCCACAGACAGTTTGGACTATGGGTTCCTTCAGCAATGGCCAGTGCAGCCATTTTAGTTCAAAACATCTGGAGGGCACCAGGTTTGAGAAGTATGCCCTAGTTTATCTTTACAACAACCTTGTGGTGTAGGGTGGAGTATGAGAGGCAGGCAGAAGGAGATTGGCTGGCCCAAAGCCATCCAGTGCCCTTCATGGCTAAGTGGAGAATTCATCCAGTGTCTGCATGATTTTAGTCTGTTTCACCACATTGGCCCACCTATGCAGTCAGTGCAGAGATTGATTCCCATGGCTTTGGATTGTGGGTTGGGATCTGTGGAATGCTCCGCGCAATGATCACAAGTTTCTGTGTACACACTGTACCTTTAAAGCACACTCAAAACTCAATCTTTCAAGGGATTCGATACACTGTTGTGAGTTGCTGGGAATTGTAACTCCAAGAGGAGCAAACTACAGTGCTCAGATTTTTTTTTGAGGAAAATAATGTGCTTCATGTCGCAGGAAGGTGGTAGCAATCCTTCCATGTGCCACTAGGTGTCAGGGCTACAGCATAATAAGAAACCGGAGATGGAAATGTAATTTTTCCCTACTGAAAGCTGACAGTGGTTTGATCATGATTCCCCATTGGGCTGCATAGATGCATTAAAATAACTCCCGTGTCCCATTTGAAAAACCCATCTGCTGCAGTGTGTGTGGCAAAATGTCAGAGCTGGTGGTATCAACTTTACCCTACACTTGTGCTGCAAGAAGAGTGGGGTTCCTCCCACGGACGGAGGAAGAGGGGTGCGGTGGGGGCGGACTGACCTGGGTGTCTTCGCTGAGGGGGTGACATTTGGCAGTCACGGGCGGGTAGCACACTGAATGTCCGCCATCGGTGGCTCGCTCCGACCCCACCTGCAGGGCAGGCGCACCGCTCCGTGCACCCAAGTGGCTATCCCGTGCCTAGGAGGGCACCTTCCATGCCCCGCCCCCCTCAGGAGCGCACCCGCCCTGGGCAGCGTGAGCATGTGCTCCTCCACTGGTTCCTCCTAGTCTCCCCTCCACCTTTCCTCCTGTTCCCCACTTATCTAGCAATTTGTGAAAACGCCTATCAGCTTTCTGAGCATGATTAATTTTTGTCCCCTAAGTCTTCTTCTACATGTCACTGTTACCATTATTGGATTCTCAGGGTAGCAGTTACACAGTGGTACCTCAGATTACATATGCTTCAGGTTACATACACTTCAGGTTACAGACTCCACTAACCCAGAAATATTACATCGGGTTAAGAATTTTGCTTCAGGATGAGAACAGAAATTGGGCGGTGGTGGCGTGGCAGCAGCAGGAGGCCCCATTAGCTAAAGTGGTACCTCAGGTTAAGAACAGTTTCAGGTTAAGAACAGACCTCCAGAATGAATTAAGTTCTTAACCCGAGGTACCAATGTATTATACAGTGGTGCCTCGCAAGACGAAATTAATTCGTTCCGCAAGTCTCTTCGTCTTGCGAGTTTTTCGTCTTGCGATGCACGGTTTCCCATAGGAATGCATTGAAAATCAATTAATGTGTTCCTAGGGAAACCGCCTTCAGACCAGGTCCGGGGACAGACAAGGGCTTTTCTTCCCACCCCCAGCATTTAAAAAAACCCCGGGACAGCGGAGGACTTCTCCGCTGTCCGGGCGATCTTAAAATGCTGGCGGGCGGCATTTTAAAATCGCCCCGGACAGCGGAGGACTTCTCCGCTGTCCGGGGCGATTTAAAAGCCCCTGGGAAGGCAGGCAGGGGGGACAAAGACTTTCGCCCCCCGCCCGCCTTCAGAAGGTGTTCCCGCCCCCCGCCCCGCTTCGGAGCAGCGTTCCGAAGCGGGGCGACTGGGTCAGGTTTTTCACGCCCCCCCGCCCCACTTCGGAATAGCGTTCCGAAGTGGGGCGGCTGGGGCAGGTGTTCCCCCCCCCCCGCCCCGCTTCGGAACAGCGTTTTAAAATGCTGGGGGTCGGGAGCGAAGCGTTCGCTGCCGACCCCCAGCATTTTAAAATCTCCCCGGGACAGCAGAGGTCCTCTTCTGAAGGCCGGCTGTGGGCGAAAGTCTTTGCTCCCGACCGCCAGCATTTCCCTATGGGCTTTCGTCTTGCGATGCAAGCCCATAGGGAAATTCGTCTTGCGAAGCGCCTCCAAAACAGAAAACCCTTTCGTCTTGCGGGTTTTCCGTCTTGCGAGGCATTCGTCTTGCGGGGTACCACTGTAATTCCCACAGTAGCTTAACACTTTATGCCTCTTTACAGGGAACTGTAGCACTGTGAGTAAAATAGGGGTCTCCTGACAACTCTTGGCACCTTTAAGAAACTTTTTATCTTAGCCTTCAAGATCTAGCATGTCTGTGTCCTCTAATGTAATCCATTCCTTAAGCCAGACCAGCCCTGCAGCTGTATGATAAAGTTCTAAGTCGGGGAGTGAGAAACCTCCTCTCTCCTTCTTATCTATTAACAATTGACATTTAATTTGCGGTTTCCCCCCACCACGATAATCGATACAGGTGGCATGTCTATTTGATATATGATAAAGTGAGGGTCCATAAGGGTTTCTTGAATCATGTGATAAGAAAATCCCTGTATAAGATTTGGGAGAAATATAAAAGGTTGTTAGAGCCAAGATACACTTGTGCACCTCTCCTGCAGAAGTCATAGCAGTCAAAGAAAGGAAAATGAAAAAGGAATGGCCCACCTATCGAGTACTGCTAGAATCTGTGGACGATAAGCCAATGCTGAAAAAATATGATGAAATTAAAAGCCACTTGACAGATTGGCTCCAATATTTTCAAATAAACCAGAGATTGAGTTTAGACAAGAGAGATGGTCTGGCAAAAGGAACATCTAAGTTTGAAAAAGAGCTAACTCATAATAAAGGAAAACATATCTGAGGAATATACAAGTGAAAGAAGAGCAAGTTAAAGTTGTAATGGTGAGATGGGCACAAGATCTTGGATATAATATCTATCTGGAACAATGGGAAAGATTATGGAGGAAGGACATAAAATTCATGGTGAGCTATAATCTTAGGAAGAACAAAATGAAAATGCTTTATAGATGGCACCACACTCCAGCAAAACTTGCTAAACTTACACCAACTTACTGGAGATGCAAAAAAGAGACAGGGACATACATATGTGGTGTAATTGCACAGTCATCCGTGTATTTTGGGATAAATTATATAATGAATTCAAAAAGCTGTTTAGATTTACATTCAGAAAAAGACCAGAAGCCTTCCTCCTAGGAATAATGTCAGCGGAAATTAGAAAAGATATAAGACTATTGTTTATGTATGGAACAACAGCAGCCAGAATATTAGTGGAAAGAAAGTGGAAAAATGAAACAACACCCACGATAATAGAATGGCAGACTCTTATGACTGAATACCTTGAACTGGCAAAGATGACGGGGAAAGTAAGAGGGCTCTCAAACCAGAAAGTAATATACAAAGAATGGAAAATATTCAAAGATTACCTAAAAACATATTGTTCAAATAGCAATCTTTGCGGAACTAAACTGATCCTTGTAAAATAAAAGGAGTAAATGTTAATTTACCAGAGTAAAAGGTAAAGGTACCCCTGACCGTTAGGTCCAGTCGCGGACGACTCTGAGGTTGCGCGCTCATCTTGCTCTGTAGGCCAAGGGAGCCAGCGTTTGTCTGCATACAGCTTCCGGGGCATGTGGCCAGCATGACTAAGCCACTTCTGGCGAACCAGAGCAGCGCACGGAAACACTGTTTGCCTTCCCACCAGAGCAGTACCTATTTCTCTATTTGCACTTGACGTGCTTTTGAACTGCTAGGTGGGCAGGAGCTGGGACCGAGCAACAGGCGCTCACCCTGTCACATGGATTCGAACTACTGACCTTCTGGTTGGCAAGCCCTAGGCTCTGTGGTTTAGACCACAGCGCCCCCGAAAACAAATCAGGGTAATAGAAGGCTGTGTGTTAAACGTAAATAACAATACAAGTACAATGAGAAGAATTGGAAGTCCTTTCTTTAGAAATTCATTGAATGGTTGTATAATAATACAAAAATTTTGTATGTTTTCTCTCTTTCTTCCTTTTTCTTTTTTTGTCTGAATCTTTTCTTTTTTATCTCAATGTATGTATATATATAGGGACGCGGGTGGTGCTGTGGGTTAAACCACAGAGCCTAGGACTTGCTGATCAGAAGGTCAGCGGTTCGAATCCCCACGACGGGGTGAGCTCCCGTTGCTCGGTCCCTGCTCCTGCCCACCTAGCATTTCAAAAGCACCCTTAAAAAGTGCAAGTAGATAAATAGGTACCGCTCCAGCGGGAAGGTAAACGGTGTTTCCGTGTGCTGCTCTGGTTTACCAGAAGCGGCTTAGTCATGCTGGCCACATGACCCGGAAGGTGTATGCCGACTCCCTTGGCCAATACAGCGAGATGAGCGCCGCAACCCCAGAGTCGTCCTCGACTGGACCTAATGGTCAGGGGTCCCTTTACCTTATGTATATATATTCGTCACCCAGTCGGTTTCATGCCCAAGTGGGGATTTGAACCCTGGTCTCCCAGGTCCTAGTCCATGGGTAGGCAAACTAAGGCCCGGGAGCCGAATCCCACCCAATCACCTTCTAAATCCAGCCCACGGACGGTCCGGGAATCAGCGTGTTTTTACATGAGTAGAATGTGTCTTTTTATTTAAAATGCATCTCTGGGTTATTTGTGGGCCATAGGAATTTGTTCATTTTTCTTCTTCAAAATATAGTCCAGCCCCCCACAAGGTCTGAGGAACAGTGGACCGGCCCCCTGCTGAAAAAGTGTGCTGACCCCTGTCCTAGTCCATCACGCTAACCACTTCACCACAATGACTTACATTGTTATGAAGGTTGCACACCACCCCCAATCTCTGCCAAGCAGTAGCAAGATTCCAGGGGGTTCCAGGTGCTCACAGAATTGTTTTTCCATTGGGAAAATCAAGCCACCAATAACCTGGCTTATTGACACATATTTACACCTGGATTCGGCAATGGAGAGGTTGCAGAACATTGCACCCCAAGAATGTCTCTCATTTCCCCCCTCATATATCCAGCAAGCTTAGGTCCAGAGCATCAGTCAGTCCTGAGTCCCATTCTCTTGGTGCAGCCTCTTCCAGCCAGTGCCAAGGGGGTCCCGCCTGCTTCCTCCTTCTTGTTCCCAGAACACCTTTAGATTTCAAAAAGGACCATTTTTCCTTTGACATACCCCCCTCACTTTAGCAATGTGCTAATTCTCTCGTCTCTGTCCACTTCTCAAAGGAATACTGTGGAGGACAGTAATTTTGCGTTCCCAATGGCCCTTACTGGATCACTCCTTGGTTCCCCATTGCTCCCTAATAGATCTGCACTTACCTATTCCTTAGAAATTCCCAGGAATTTCTTGTCCAACACAGTTTTGCAGTTTGCATTTTCCGTTCATATCCCAAGTATTATCTGCATGCTACTGTTTATTTATGTCCACCATTCACTAACAGACACTGGTACCCTAGGGATGACATTTTCCTCCATCCCTACCCAGGCTACTCAGGCTATCATTTCAGTACCAGCCCAGGGCTCGTCCTGGCTGCCTCCCTACAAGACTGTGGGTGGTGTGTGTTCCTTTGTGGCTTGTTTTTAAATCAATAAATGGAATTGCCAGAGTATCAGCAGAGGCATTTCATAATTTAATAAAAACCCAGTAGTACCACACTAGAATGGGCTGCCTTTGAGGGCTGATAAAAATTTACACAATAACCTACTGTTTTTGTGGGGATGCTTTTGGTGGATACAAACCTGGTAAACCTTGGTTTTTTATTTATTTTTAAATCTGGCATTTGGCTTGGGCCTGGGGAGGGACATTTATGGTCTGGGGCTAGAGGGCCATAGAACCATGGAATTCTAGAGTTGGAAGGGACCCAAAAGGTTACCGAGCCCAATCTCTTGCAATGGATCAGGTCCAGTGGTAAGAGCCAAAGGATGGAAACAAGGGGATTTGTTATTGTTCTGGTCAGCAACTCTACGTAGCTAGGCGTTGCAGTCTCAACTCAATGGAAACAGCCCAAAATATTACACTGGATGCTTGGTACAGCTCACTCTGGAATATAGCTAGAGTGGATAAAATCACATATCATATGAAATTTTGACAAGGACTAGGACCTCCAGACATTTCTTTTTTATTATTTTGTGTCATTCCTTTATGACATATAGAGTGGAACCATCATTTTCAAGGCAACCCTCTTCACAATCTTGGCAAATCTGGAACTATGCTTGATGATCTAATAACGTTGATTGTCTTTAATTTGGCTTTGTTGTTTTAACTCATGTGTAACTACTCATCCTGCCTATTTTATAGATTTATTTTTCATCTTTTTATTTTTGTCTGTTGTTATAATTGTTCTCTGTTTTATATACATTATAAAATGAAATAATTTTTTTAAAAAACCACAAAAGAGGGATCTCTTTTTTTTTATGACTACCAATTACTGCAGTGCAGAAATGTCACATCTCCTTTTCATTCCCCTTTGCCTTTTCGTAATCAACAGAGTCTTCTTTGCTTGTCTTTGTCCAGCCAGCCAGAACAGCTGAATCCTCAAAGGGGGAAAGCATTTTTCAACGACACAAAGGAAAATATGCAACCACATTCAAGCATATAAATTTCTCTGCTGGAAGCCATTTGCAAACACAATCTATTTCCAAATGCTGACAACTCATACCAATATGACCAACATCTCAATTTGTATTATTTCAAGAAAGCAGATGTGTGTGGCTGGGAACAAGCTCCAGGAACAATCAGCAGAAATCAGTGCTATGTTAAAGATGAATTAACTTTTTTCTTTAAAAAAAATTCTTTTAGAATTTGTATTCCTTTAACTACGGTATGCCATGGTGTTCAGCTTCCTGTGATGTTTGTATGATGATCATGACATTTTGATTTGTTTTGCCCACTTGGCTCTGCAAAATTAGATGTATTTCCAAACCAAACAAACTTTGCCGCTGACGTTACCTTTGACGAAAACAGATGCAATGAACACAAGAAGAACACCTTTCTCCAGAGGTGAAATACAAAATATTTGCATTGTGACACAATAGCCTTTGAGAGACATCAATGCATTGTTCCGAAGTCAGAGTTACACAAGGCAGGTTACAGGAAGGAAGCAGGTATTAGCAACCTGTTTCTTTGGACCAAAGATCCAAATATATTTCATTTGTCGCCTCACCCCACAAATCCCTATAATTTAAAAGTCAACGAGCTTATGAGTTTGGGGCTAACCTTGCTGGCACTAACTTGTTCTATCACAATAGCTTTGCTTTGAAGCAGTGGCATACCATGGGGGGGGGCACAGGGGCAGTTGCCCTGGACACAAAATTGTTAGGGGGTGCAAAATTTCAACACCTGGTGCTGCCTCAATACAGCTGTGTGCTTCTGGCACTGGGCTCTGTTGAAAATGGCTTCTCAATGTGAACCAGGAAGTGACCTCTCCAGACAAAGGAGTGTCTCTTCTTATCTCTGCAGCTGCAATCTCCAGGGTGACGTGGACGCCATTGGGCAGTTCAATGTGCATGTGTACTCCATCCATTTTCGTCCCTCCCACCCACCCCTCTGTGTGACCCCCAGGCACTGGCAACCGTTGCTACACCACTGCTTTAAAGTGCTACCTAAAGGGAATCCAGGACTTGACAGAAGAACTTAATCTCAGTGACTATGAGGTTTGTTTATTTGTTTGTTTTACTAAATAGGCAATCAAGTTGCAGGACTGAAAGTCTGAGTGCTGAGCTCCACAGGTGATGTATGTTTTGCACTGGATGTGATGGTGGCAGAACTGCAATCAAACCTCCCAATTTAAAATGGATTAATTAAAAGCAACCTTGGCAGGGGTGAATGAGCCTGCTGCTCCCTACTCTACCACTGCCAATGGTTGTTATGAGGATAAAACGAGGAAGGGTAGAACCCTAGAACATAATGTTATTATAAATTGATTAAGCAAACAAACAAGCATGGAACAGCTCCCAAAGGTAGTGTCAGTTCTCACAAACAGCACTTCTATGTGAGAGTATTGCCAATAAATGCTTTGAGGGTGGGAACCAGCCCAGGCTCTTGGAAAGACAAGCAAGACAGAGCGAGTGTGAGGTGGTGGTTCTGCCTATTGTACCTCTCATGACCTCTTCTTTCAATCTGGGCAGTTCCAGCCAGTAGAGGGCAAGTAGATAACAGCAACAGCCCACATGCTAAGAAGCACACTGAGGCAGGTGAGCTTCAGTTTTGGAACTGGCTATGGGTTAGTACAGTGACTCCCAACCTTTTTCAGACCAATGCCCCATTGGTTCCATAAGCTCATCCCCAATGCCCCCTACCCTGCTCTATAAAAAGCATTAATCAGAGTAGTGCAGCAGTTCCTCCTAGAGCGGGCTTCCTCAAGTTGGAGATAGCTGGAAAATTCAGGACAGGTAAAAGCAAGTTACATAGTTAAATTATGTTTTTACTACTTTCCACAGGGGCAGTGATGGCCACCAACTTAACATAAGAACATAAGAATAACACATCTAGTCCAACATCCTGTTCTCACAGTGGCCAGCCAAGATGCCTGTGACCTGAGCAGGACCTGAGCACAAGAGACTGTGCATTCCCGTTGTTTCCAACAACTGGCATCTGGAAGCATTTCTGCCTCCAACTGTGGGACTAGAGCATAGCCATCATGGCTGGTAACCATTAGTAGTCCTCTCCTCCATGAATTTGTTTTTTCAAGCTATTTATGTTGGTGGTCATCATTGTCTCCTGTGGCAACGAGTACCGAAGTCTAACGGTGTGCTGCATGAAGTGCTCTCTTTTCTCTGTCCGTGCTTCCAACCTTCAGTTTCATTGGATGTCCACGAGATCTAGTGATATGAGACAGGGTGGTGGCCCTTTTCTGCACCTTTCCCAAGTCTACAAAGGTAAAGGACCCCTGACAGTTAAGTCCAGTTGTGAACGACTCTGGGATTGCAGAGCTCATCTCGCTTTACTGGCCAAGTGAGCCGACATTTGTCTGCAGAGTTTTTTTCAGGATCATGTGGCCAGGATGACTAAGCCGCTTCTGGTGGAACCAGAGCAGTGCACGGAAACACCATTTACCTTCCCGCTGGAGCGGTACCTATTTATCCACTTGCACTTTGATGTGCTTTTGAACTGCTAGGTTGGCAGGAGCTGGGACCGAGCAGCAGGAGCTCACCTTGTTGCAGGGTGTGATGGCCTGGGATTCCGATTCAGAGGATGAACCGGAGGAATCTCAGCCTGCACAGGAGTCCCCGCCTCCAGGGCCGGCTGAACTGGGGCAGGGTCTTGATTCTGAGGCACCTACACCTGTGCCAGATCCTCAGCAGCAGGCACCAGGTGAATCCATTCTGGCTCCAGAGGTGGTTGAGGACTCAGTGCCTACAGGTGAGTTTCCCCCTGGGCCCAGTAACCCTTCAGCCTCTCCTGAACTGCAGAGGCTCAGGGCAGAGAGGCGAAGGGAACTGGTTTCTCCCAGGAGGAGTGCTCGCCTTAAGGCCAGGAGAGGCGGGTCTCCTGGGGGCCGGGACCGCCCCTGGCCTCAGAGAAGATAAAGGCCAGTCAGCCCGGTCCCAGGTTGCGGAAGCAACATTGTTGTGGAGTACCTGCTCCTACCTGGACCCAGACCTGACCTTCCAGTGTTCCTGTTCGCCGCCCGGCTTCCTGCTTCTGACCTTCCAGCGTTCCTGTTCCCGCCCGGCTTCCTGCTTCAGACCTTGCCTTACTCCTTGTGAACTGTTTCCAGGCTAGTGACTCAGGACTGAACTTTGACTATGATAACGGAACCTTGCCCCCGGGACCAGCACACAGGGATTTGAACCGCCAACCTTCTGATCAGCAAGCCGTAGGCTCAATGGTTTAGACCACAGCGGCACCTGCTGTCTACAATATTCATTTTGAGGTCCGTCAACCAGAACCATAGACAATACTCAAAATATGGTTGCACTATGGATTTGTACAACAACATTATGATACCGGTTGTTTTATTTTCCTTTCCTTTCCTAATGATCCCTAAGCATGGAGTTTGCCTTTTCACAGTCACTGCACACTGGGTTGACATCTTCATCAAGCTATCTACTATGACACCAAGGTCTTGCTTCTGCTCCATCACCTCCAGTTCAGACCCCATGAGGGTGTACATAAAATTATAATTATTATTATTGCATCAACATGCATCACTTTACACTTGTTTACACTGAATGGCATTTGCCTCTTTACTGCCAATTCACCCTGTTTGGAGAGGTCATTCTGGCGCTCATTGCAATCTCTTTTCATTTAACAACCCTGAACAATTCAGTGTCATCAGCAATCCTGGCCACTTCACTTCTCACTTCTGACTCAAGATTGTATATGAATAAGCTTAAAAGGACCGGTCCCAATATGAATCCACTGTATACATCAGGGTCGTCCCTGATCGATCCTGGACGATTGCATGATCCTGATAGATCGCCTCCCCAACCCCCCAAAGGTCTTCCTCCCCCCAAAAAGCTCAACTACCTTGGTCAATACAGTGGGTAGATCACTGCCGGTTTTTATTTAGTGGGAGTAGATCGCAGTCTCTTGGAAGTTGTACATGCCTGACATATACCTATTTGCTTGTTGAGATGCTGAAAGAATTCCAATAGAAGAAGAAGAAGAGTTTGGATTTGATATCCCGCCTTTCACTCCCTTTAAGGAGTCTCAAAGCGGCTAACATTCTCCTTTCCCTTCCTCCCCCACAACAAACACTCTGTGAGGTGTGTGGGGCTGAGAGACTTCAAAGAAGTGTGACTGGCCCAAGGTCACCCAGCAGCTGCATGTGGAAGAGCGGAGACGCGAACCCGGTTCCCCAGATTACGAGACTACAGATTAACCACTACACCACACTGGCTCTCCAATAGGTTTGTGAGACAGGCCTTTCCCTTGAAGAAGCCATACTCACTCGACTTCAGTAGTCTTGTTCTTCTGTGTGCCTGGTTATTTTATCTTTAACAATACTTTCCAGAAGGTTTCTGGGGACAGACATTAAACTAACCAGCCTATAATTTCCAGGATCTCTCCTAGATCCCTGTTTTAAAAATTGGCATTACATTGGTTACTTTCTAGTCCTCAGGTATGGAGGCTGATCTGACGGACATGGTACATACTTTCGTTAGAAGAGTGGCAAATTCACATTTGAGTTCATTGAGAGCTTTCGGGTAGATGGCATCTGGACCTGACGGTTTGTCAGTTTTTATTTTGTCTGTTAGGCCTAGAATGTCATCTCTTGTCACTGCTACCTGTCTTAGTTCTTCAGACTCAACTCCTGCAAATGTTAGTTCAGATAGATTTTTAAAGAGGATTGGACAAATTCATGAAGGGTATAAGATTATAAATGGCTACTAGCCATGATAGCGATGCTCGGCCTCCGTGGCTGGAGGCAGCAATGCTTCTGAATACCAGTTGCTGGAAACTACAAGAGGGCAGTGCTCTTGTGCCCAGGACATGCTTGCCAGTTTCCGATGGGCATCTGGTTGACCACTGTGAGAACAGAACGCTGGTCTAGATGGGCCACTGGCCTGATCCAGCAGCCTCTTCTTACATTCTTGTATGTTTTTAGCTTTTTGTATTTTTTTTCTGTGTTGTTTTAATCTGTGTAAGCCATCTTGAGTCCTGGTCTGGGGATAAGATGGGATATAAATAAATATTACTACTACTACTACTACTACTACTACTACTACTACTAATTGCATTCCTATTGAGATACAACAGGCACTCACTGTCTGCACTTCTTGGAAACATTTGAAGACATTTTTGTTCCTACAGTGAGGTCTAGCCCACCCATGAGAGCAGGTAAGGTGACCGCTTCAGTCAAAAGGATTTTAGAGGGGCAGCAGATCTGACCTCCAAGGACAGTGTTACCTGTTGTTGTTGTTGTTGCTACTGCTGCTGCACTCCCCCTCCCCCGCCACCCTTGTTCCTGAGGTAGGTCTTCATTCACCCTTTTGTCCCTGGTGGGTGGGGAGGCCCTGTTCTGTGGTTTGCCCCAGGTGCCAACATGTCTTTGACCAGCCCTGCCAACAGGCTTCCCCAGCTGGATAAATGGGTCTTTATCACAAGTGTCCATACGTTAGGTTCCTAGTTTGCTTTGTGTGTGTTTAAACAGTTTTTAATTTTGGGGTGTGTAAATCAGATGGTAGTTAGAAGGCAATTAATAGAATGATGGTAAAAAAGAACAACATACCCTCCAGCATTCCTCAGATGAAAATAGGGACATTTCTCACTCCCCCTGCAACTGACCCCCCCCCCATTTTTTGTCCCTCCACCTGGCAGAGCATTTCCTATCAGAAAATTGGGGGGGGGGGGAGCCGCCACCGCTACAGCAAAGGGACACAGCACACTTAATCCTGATTTTATTTTATTCTCTGAGAGATTTCAAAAAGAAAAACACACACCAATAAATAAATTTTAGAAAGGGGAATGATTAGACACAAATGTACAAAGCATTTAAAAAACAAACAAAAAAACCAAGAACCTTTGTGCTCTGCTCCTCCCTTTCTTCCTGCTTGGGGGGCTTTGCCCTCTGCCTGTGCCTCAGGGGCTGCACGTCATGCAGGGCTGGGCCTAGGCAGTGGCAGCCTCTCTTCTGCCTTGCCCATTCTCCAGCAGCTGCTATGAGCTGCCCAAGGGAGGTCAGCATTGGTGGCCACGGAGAGGCTACAGAATGCTTTCTCGCAGCTGCAGCAGCCGCCACCACCATCCCTCAGAACAAGCGGCGGGTCATTCTCCTCTCTGAGCTCAGTAGCAGCAGCACTGGCAGAGGAAATAGGGACATTCCAGCATCAGATCAAAAGCCAGGACGGCTTTTGTAATTCTGGGGTTATTCCTGGAAAATCAGGACACACAGAGGGTATGCAATAATCCATTCCTACTATATAAAGCTCCCAGATTTTTATGTATGACTGCCTTTGAATAATGCTGAAAAGTACCATGTAGAGGCCACCAAAAAATAGCTATGAGAATTTTAACCAGAGCAGGTCAGGTGGTGCAAATACTGTAACATCAGTGCATTATTATTCACTGGCTTTTTGTTGGCTTTCAGGCCCAATTCAGTGTTGTTTGGTGTTTAAATCTGGATGAGGAATCCTTTTCAGCCTGGGAGCCAGATTTTCTGGTGGAAGACCTCTGAGGGAGCACGTACCAGTGATGAGTGTGGCCAGAGGCAAAAGTGGCCATAGCAACAGATGTGACACCTAGCCTGGGGCCACAGGTTGTATTCTAGCCATGCAAAAGTCAGAGGATTCTACACATACATGCAAACACTCTATAGATATCTCTCGCCATCCAGACAAGCAAGAGGCATTATCACAGTGCAGTGATGCCAGGCAAAAGCGCTCAGGGTGTGTGTATAGGGAAAGGACTAATAAGGGACACAGCTTGGGGAAAGTCCTGAGGGCCAGGTAGATGTTTGTCATCCTGCCCACCAGTTCAGGGTTTGAATGGAGGGACTTGCTCCATGTCCTGTTGATGGCAGAGGCCCCCAGGCTGTGAACCCTCTGCTATAGGAGGTACAGTATGTCCATTTTCCTGGTGGCATTTAAATGCTGGGTAAAAATGGGTATTTTTCCATTGCATTTTTTGAGGTGGATGTTTGTAAACATAAACTGTGAATCCTGTGTTGGGGAAAGCGGTGGGCAAAGGGGGAAAGAGTTAAGTACTTCCACTACCCCTCCACTTCAAATACCTTCCTCTCCACAATGCTTTGCATTTAATATTAGACCCCACCCCTTGCTTTTTATTACACATGCCTGTGCTTGCATGCAATGCTTTCTTCAACCCTGGGACAATGGTTCTTTGGCCAGACTGTGCAACCTTTGTATTTGCTAAATAAATGATAGGTTCATCTAGCAAGCAATAGCTAAGTCCAGCCCTACAAATGTGTGTAATCACAAAGCTCTGGAGGTGGAGCAATAGAAGAGCTTGCAGCTTTGGGCGTGGGGTGGGTTCCCTTTCTTGGTAGTGTTTGTGTTGGTTTAATTCCAGGCAGAGTGTTTTAGGAAAACAGCATGGATGTCAGATTTCCAAGTCAGATGAACTTAAGAGAAAGAAAGAAAGAAAGAAAGAAAGAAAGAAAGAAAGAAAGAAAGAAAGAAAGAGTTCTTCTGGATCAGACACAAGTCAAGGCCTTTCATGTCCAGCATTGTGGCCAACCAGATGCCTGTGGGGGGAACCCACAAGTCAGACTTGAGGGTAACAGATTTCCCAGCAACTGGAATTCAGAGATCTACCTGGAGGTAGCATACAGCCACCAAAATTGATAAAGGTAAAGGTACCCCTGACAATTAGGTTCAGTCGCAGACTCTGGGGTTGCATTGCTCATCTCTCTCTATAGGCCGAGGGAGCCAGTGTTTGTCCGCAGACAGCTTCCGGGTCATGTGGCCAGCATAACTAAGCCACTTCTGGCAAACCAGAGCAGTGCATGGAACCGCCAACCTTCTGATCAGCAAGCCCAAGGCTCTGTGGTTTAGACCACAGCACCACCTGTGTCCCTACCAACATTGGTAGTCATTGATAAACTTATCCTGCATGAATAATCCCATTTTATCTCATGATGTCATGTAGGAGGGCATTCCATAGTTTAACTATGTGAAGCGTGAAGACAGCCTTCCTTTACTGAATCTTCCTCCATTTCCATTCAGAGGGAGAAAAATGTCTATCCATTTCCCACATACAATGCAAAACTGGCAGGGAGAGGCAGAGAACCCAGCAGAGCCAATGATGGGTGGAGCCAACTAATTCCAGCCCACCTTCCCACCCACCTCTGCTTACTTCTAGAAGAGACAATATTAAGAGGGGGATGCTGACAGTGTCTCCCCTACCTCAACTGGACTAGTTTTAAGAAGGCAGGCAGGTGGGGAGTGACTGAGTGCAGAATCAGGTTTATTTATAATTTATTCCATAAAATTTGTACACCGCTTGGGTGTAAAAAAGAGAGAGAAAAGCAACATCCCTTAAAGAGGTTTACAAAAAAGATAAAACAATAAAATTATCAGTAATAAAAATAACAATAATTAAAGGCTTTTGAAAAGTTAAAACAGACTAAAAGTAGATTCAACCCATCTCTAACACTTGGGCAGGCTTGCCTAAGTAATGTTTTTAGCAGGTGCAGAAAAGCGCACAGTGAAGACACCTGCCTGGTGTCAATAGGCAGGGAGTTCCAGGGTGTAGGTGCTGCTACACTAAAATATTTGAGTTCTTACCAACGCAGAATGGGTATTATGTGGCATCTGTAATAGTTCCAAGTCCACCGATCAAAGCAGTCAAGTGGACATATATGGGGTTGGCAGAGCAGCCCTTCATTTGCCTGGATGGATTCAGTCTCTACCGAATCCTCTGCCATGTCTCTCTTATTCATTTCCCTCCTAATCTATATATAAAAAAAGACCAGGAGTTGTAACCTTTCCTTGGGGAGTTTGCTCCAGTCCATTGATAATTCTGGTTGCCTTTTGCTGATGTTCATCAGCTCTACCATATTCTTTTTGAGATATGCATACCAGAGCCATGGATGGTGTTTCAAGTTTGAGTGCTTTGCTGAATCAAAGAAAGGGTCAAAGAAAGGGTCATTTTAATAGTGGCATGAAGTTTAATCCTAGTTTAAATTAAGCACAGATTATTCTGACCTAAGGGTAGCTGAATACAGCCTGTAAAACTATGTGGTCTATTTCTCCTTCTTGATTTTCATATATTATCATATATAACACTGTTTCTAACACTGTTTTGCTTGTAAGTCTCCCAGGGAATATTTATTGAAGGGAAGATATATACAGTACAGTGATACCTCAGTTTACGAATTTACGGTAATCCGTTCCGGAAGTCCGTTCTTAAACCAAAACTGTTCTTAAACTGAGCTATGCTTTCCCTAATGAGGCCTCCCGCCACCGGTGCCCTTCCACCATTCGGATGTCATAGTGCTGGTTAGGCCTTCTTGTAAACCATAGCAGAAAGGTCAGTTTGAGTACCTCTCTCTGTGTGTGAGTGAAGAGGTGGAGAATGTTTCAGGCACACAGACACACTCACACTCAAATCTATCTCTTCTAGGTGAGGTCAGCAGTGAAATGGTTGTTGTGCTTCCATTTTATTTTACCTTTTGCTAAGCTTTCTAGGAGTGCTCTTTGCTTTTTCCTTGTGTGTGTGTGTGTGGGGGGGAGTACCGCTCCCTGATCCCAAGGGGAGGGGCTGCATGGCCCCTTGGCTCCCTAGAGGGAAGTGAAAGCTGCTTCCAATGGGCTGTCAGGACTTTGGGGTTTCGGCAGGGGAAGCAGAAAAAAACAACAAAGGTTCACAGCAGAAACCAAGGGGAGGGGAGCTATTTTCTTCCTGGCGTGGTAAGAGGTCTTGCATTTATAGCTCCCCAACCCCTTCCTTAAACCACCAGAGTTCACTGCTGAGACACTTGGCACAGCCATCCCGATTTCCTGTGACCCACTGGGTGGGTGCCCATCCTTTCCCTGTCACAGCACCACCAGCCAGCCTTCTTGGCTCCCACTCCTCAGGGTCTGAGTCTGGCAGACACCTGAGAGTCAAGGAGGCAGCATTCAGATCGCTCTGCCTCCTTATCCAAATGTCATCTGCTGCTGGTGGGAGAGGGGAAAAGGACTCAGGTTGCTGCTGCCCTCACATATAGGGCAGGGAGGTCTGGAGCAGCAGCTGCTGCCCCATGAGATTTCAATCCTTATGGATCTTCTGAAGGCAGGTGTGTGTGTTGCCTGGGGGGAAATGCTGCAGCCACCTCACAAGAGCAATCAGTAACAAAATAAAAGCAGTAACAATATAACAACAATTTATTATGATGGATCAAAATGCGAGAGCTTCACATGGTCTTCTGTGGAAGTAAATGCGCGTGGGCACACTGCTTGCGAAACACCCCCCCCCCATCTCAAAGGCATCAACCTGTTTACTGATGGGGGGGGGGAGTAGGAAGGAAAGAAGGTAGTAGGAAGGAGCCATTTTGCTAAATCTTTCTCCCCTTCCTCTTTCACTGAGCCCACTCAATAGGAGACTTTTTTTAAAAAAAGAAAGGATAAAATAAGCTACCCAGCTCTTGAAAATGTCCCACCTTCTTTGAAATTGGTTTTGTTGTATGAGGAGGACCCAATATGTGCCAAGCAATGCCTGGGCAGAGGTAGTGGGGAATCCTCGCTTGCTGGCTTAATGTAGACTGGGTACGTTTATTTGGAAGGCCCGTTGTATTCAATGGGTTTTACTCCCAGGTAAGTATGTTTAGAGTGCTAGTGACCAGCGGGGGGCGAAGCCGAACAGCGCAATCCTCTCCATACCTGCTCAGAAGTAAGCCCTGCTGTGCTCAGTAGGGCTTACTCCCCGGTGTGTCATTGCTGAAGAGTGGCGGCGGCGTGGGGGGCGGGGAATCGTGCATCCGCTCAGGCAGGACAGGAATTGCTTGGCTCACCTTCACTTTTGGGGACTTACACTCTCTCCATTCCTCCAAACGTGTCTGATCACGCGCTCAAGACCAGTTTTCTACTACTACGACACTGAGTAGTGGTGGCGAAACATTTTTTTACACGCGCAAGCATTTTTCACCGTACAATAAGGTGACCTATATTTTAGACGCCATTTCACCCATTTAGCAACCTAACCCACTGCTGTCATGGGGTGGCGCGTGGATTATCCCTGATTCTCCCAATCTCGGGGTTAATCTGTCGCCTCCCGTCGTCGGCCAAGCCTCGGCGAACACACCACGCCGCAACCTTGCGGGCAGGGGGAAACGGGACACCTAGACAAGTGAGGGGGCGATTCCAGAGCCCCCGAATCGCCTGCCTCCCCCCAGCCGCTCGAATTTTTCCTCCTAAATCCAACCATGATTTAAGAGGAGCTGCAAGTGCGCGCAGTTGTTGTTTCTCCTGGTGGGCGAGGGCTGCCATTACTCTCCCCCTCGGTTTCCTTGGAGGAAAACAAAGGCCCCCAACACCCCCCCCACCCCTTGGCTGCAGGTGCTGCACTCCTATGCCCTTCGTATTCAGAGGCAAGGCCCACCAATACATTCTGGGCGATTGACAGCTGAGCTGAGCCCGGATTGCAACCGCCGGAGCGGTACCTTTGCAGAGCGGGTGGGGGGCGACCCCATCGCTCGCATCCTCCGCGGCCTCCTTCCTTTTGCACAAACAGCCTACCACCCTCCGGTAGGACGGAGACGTGACACCCCCGAGGCAGCTTCCGGTGGAGAATCGGGGCCGTGCAAGGCGGCGGCAGCGGCGGGGACAACAGTTCCGGACGCGCTGCCTCCCCGCCCGCCCGCCGTGAGCGTCTCCAAGCAGAGCCGCGCGTGTTTTGATCCAGGCGGGAGGCAGCTCGGCAAGGCGGAGGGGCGTGGCGAGGCTTGTCTGGGCTGGACGCGGAGGGGGAGGGTCCCTCTCGCTGCGGCAGCAGGAGGAGGAGGCGGCGGCGGCGGCGGCGGGATGACTACGGGGGAAGCTAGAGGAGGAGACCGAGGAGGAGAGGCAGGCAGCGGAGCAGGAGGAGGCGTGAGGGACCGGCTTGCAAGCGAGCTACAGCGTTAGCAGCCAAAGCACCAGCACCAGCTCCTCCTCCTCTTGCCGATCCGAGGAGCTCGACCGGCGGGCGCGATGGCACTGCGGAGTCAGGAGCAAGCGCTGTCAGAGAAGGGGGCCCTGGAAGACGAAGGGGAGGAGGGCGAAGGAGGGGAAGCCGCGGCTGGCGGCGCTGTGGTGGCCAGAGGGGGCCCTCCGGGGGCCGCGGCGCAGGGCTTCACGCCCCCCGAAGGAGGCTTCGGCTGGGTGGTGGTCCTGGCTGCCACCTGGTGCAACGGCTCCATCTTCGGTATCCACAACTCCTTCGGGATGCTCTACGTCTTGCTGCAGGACGACGGGGCCGCCGAAGACCCCTCGCTGAAGTTTAAGACAGGTGAGCGTCCGTAAGGGGCGGCTGCAAGGGTTAGGGGAGACCACTGCGCGGTTGGAGAGAGCTAACAGCGCTGACACTCCGGCCTGCTGGATTTAGGGGAGCCTAGGTAGGCGGGCCAGAAGTAGATGGTAGTAAAAAGGTGTGGGGGTTTTGGAGGGGGTGGGAGGTAGGATGCTTCCTTCAAAAGTTCCGCCGGGGAGCTTGATCGGCGGGCCACCCTCTCAACACCCCTGGTTTAGGGTTGCGGTGTGGAGTCCATCGCCTCAGTGCCGGTCATAGCTGTCAACTTTTCCCTTTTAAAAGGGAAATTCTCTTATTCCGAATAGGATTCCTCGCAAGAAAAGGGAAAAGTTGACAGCTATGGTGCCGGTTTCCTGTCACCGCTCCTCGCTGCTTGAAAACTTCCCACAGTTGTAAAAGCTACTCTGAATCCCCCGAGCAATGACAACAAAAATAACACCGAAACGTGTACAGCGCCGAGCGTGCTGCCGGCGCCTGATAGTAAATAATAGCGGCAGTGTATACATTCACCCACGAGGAGGAGATGTGCGATTTTGGTCTCTCTGAGCATCAGAGCGGCTTGGAAGTCTTAGAGCCTCCCGGTTCCTTAGCAGCAGCCTATTAAGAACAGGAACACACACACACACACACACACACATTTTGATCCTATTTTGAACGTTTAAAAACCTCCCTCTCCCCTCCTCTTTAGTGTGCAGGCCAATTAACCCTGTTGCTTGCAAGCAGTGTATTTTTCGGAATCATAGTATTCATTTCTCTAATCGTGCTACCTATCTGCAAATCATATTTGTATTCTGTATCTGGAGATGGTACTTTACACACCTCCTTCCCCTAGGGAAGCTTGGAAGCCAAACTATAGGGAGAAAATGTGGCGACTGTATAATGCTAGAATGACTCTAGGAGTCCTGGAAGCTCAGCCTGGCACTCACCCATCTCAGTCTCATTGTACATCTTGTATTGAGAACATTTTAGGTACATTACGTAGACCAGCGTGTGCCAACGGGATGGCAGGCAATAGCCTGCACAGCTGCAAGGTTCCAAACGTGATGGGAGCTTAGCCATACTGGTCAGGACTGATGGGAATTGTAGTCCAACATTTCGGGGGTGAACCAGGTTGATGAAGGCTGGAATATACTGTTCCTTCCTGGAGAACCTATAATCTTTCTTGGTTGACATGTAAAATGAGAAGTGGGGTGGTGGAAGAATCTGCTGGTATCAGAAGTCCAGATAAGATGAGGGCCTAGCGCTTGTGATAGTGGTGGAGTCAGTGAACCTGTGGCACTCCCAGTGTTTTTGAGTATAATTCTCATCACTGCTTACTATTGGCCATGCTGTTGAGGGATAGAGTCCAGCAACATCTGGAATCCTACAGGTTTCCTAACCTGCCTTAAGAGGATCATTTTGTACCAGTGATGAATTGTAGGTTCCAGTTACCGTGAATAAGGAAGACAAGAAATTATGCACAATGGCTTTGGATCATTGTTGTGTTTTAGTTTTGTTATGGTGATGGCAGTGCTATCAACAGTTTTATTGTTTAGCTCCATCAAAACAGTTCTAAACTTACAATGCTGAAGTTGTTCACCATTTAACATATCTGGTTACATTTGTGCCCTCCAGATGTTGGGGCTTGAACTTCCGTTCGCTCCAGACAGCATTTCCTGAAGAGCACCAAGTTGCCAAAGGCTACAACAGATGTATCTGAGTGTAGGAAACTTTGAAACCGTAATGTTGAAACTACCCCATAAATCCGGATGGTGAAAGACTTTGGAATGGAAGCAAACTGAGTTTGTTTAGGGTGTTCCTATACTGGCTCTTGATTCTTGGACAGGAGTTCCGATTTCTTGTAATGTTTCACTTGTAGTTTTGGTGGGTTTTGTGTGTGTAATGGAATCAGCAGCAGGGTGGTTGATAGCTCCACCGCCCCCGCCGCTTAATAGGGAAACATTTAGTTTAACACTGATGTATGTAAACAAACAACTCTTGTGAACAAGGCCGGGTCAAGCAATATTGCCGCTCCAGGGGAAACTTAATTTTGCTGCCCTAGGCCTGCACTGTGTCGTTTTGAGGCTGGGAGATTTTACCATACTTCTGGAAAGGCTTTAAAAAATGCAGCCCTTTCCCCTGTGAATGGGGAAGGGACAGGGATGACAACTTGGAAAATTTATCCTTGGGACGCACCTATTCCCTGTCCCTTATCTTAGTTGTCTCAAATTTCTCAGACATGTGAGTGTAGCCACCCATGTCCCCTCTAAAGCATTTTGAATGTGGCTCCTCCTGAATGCCAGCTCTCCATAGAAGGCTGTCTCTGCATATGAATTTTTAAATGTATACACACACAGCTCTTGCATCAAAATGGCTATTTTCAGAATTCTGTTTCTACTTGGAAGGGGAAAGTCTGCAAGGGCTGAGGGACTGTGCGGTGCCAGTTGCTCCCAGGATGAGTTCTCCCTAGTGAATCCTGTTGAGTATCACGTGCAACTGAACCATTTCATGCAAGGTGCCTCATGCATATGTTATTAATTATGTAACTGGCAGCAATTGCTTATGCAAAAATGCAGCAGTTCCAGGGTTTTCCCATCCCTGACAGGGAATTCTCAGACATTTTTGGCTTGCTCCTTTCAGAGGTTTGGATCTTGTGAAATTCCCTCTTGCTTGATTTTCCACTAACGTACCTTGTAGTGCAGACGAGTCTCAACTTACGCTGGGGTTATGTTCGAGAGATAGCGCGTAAAGCCAACATTGTGCATAATCAAAACACATTGGGTTCAATGGCAAATGAGATTCCCAAAGTCTTTTTCTCCTGAATGCGCCCCCCTTTAATTTTTAAAAATTATTTTGCCAAGCATGTAAAGCTGAACGTGCACAAGTTAAATGTGTGTAATTTTCAAGTTAAATCTGCTATTTTTGTGCAGAAGGAATTGCTACTAATTCATTTGCTGACATACACACTTAATATTAGTTACCTTGTAATGGCCTTGGAAAAGAGGGAGAAAGCCAGTACTTCCAATTTAAACAAGCTCCTTTACCTGGTCATGTGGAGATGATTTAACTCTCCACAGGTGACATAGTCCCCCCCCCCCCATTACTTGAATGTATTCTGTTCAGAAACTTCTGGCTAAGTTTATGGTTCTGTAGAAGGTCAGGCCCCTGCTACCCAATAGACAGCAATGAGTCTCATTTGATCTTTCACTGGGTTTTGTGAACAGATACACTGGGGAATCCCAGTCCAGATGAATTTGAGTATCTTCTAGGACTTAACATTTCATCAGTGTAAATTTGATTATTTTTAGCTTTTTCTAACCCAACCCAAAAGTGTAGTAGCAGGGTATTACCATTTACCAGGGTATACAGGAAACAAAAACAATAAATAATAATAATAATAATAATAATAATAATAATAATAATAATAATAATAATAATAAGGTTTTTAAAAAAGTAAAGGACCCCTGGATGGTTAAGTCCAATCAAAGGTGACTATGGGGTTGTGGCGCTCATCTCACTTTTCAGGCCGAGGGAGCTGGCGTTTGTCCACAGACAGCTTTCTGGGTCATGTGGCCAGCATGACTAAGCCACTTCTGGCGCAACTGAACACTGTGACAGAAACCAGAGCACACGGAAATACTGTTTACCTTCTTGCCGCAATTGTACCTATTTATCTACTTGCGCTGCTATGCTTTTGAACTGCTAGGTTGGCAGAAGCTGGGACAGAGCAATGGGAGCTCACCCCATCGTGTATATTCGAACTGCCAACCTTCTGATCAGCAAGCCCAAGAGGTTCGGTGACACACCAATACAAATAAAGGCACCCATATTTCTCAAGCTGCTCTGGATGGTGAATGCTAAACATCTAAGTCCAAAGCATAGGAAATATAATCCCACCAAATGACCTAGGGGCGTTCTGGATCCTGCACCCTCCTGAAATCATGCACTTTGTGTGCAATTTTTCGGCAGTAGTCCAAGTCCAGAAGTTCTTACACTGCAAAGACAAATACAGGTGTTTTTTTAAAAAAAAGTTTTTCTGTTGCTGCGCTGTTGAAATCGTAGCTGCAGCTAACATCTATGTCAAAAGCTCTTTTTATTTTATGCATTTAAAGGAGCTGTCCACTTGTAAAAGATTGTAGGGTTGCTGGAAGTGGTGACTGTGTGGAGATGGTTCACTTTTTGATTCTGGGCTGCTTCACCCAGCCGAAACCCAAATCTTGTTTCCAGATTGTTCCATTTTTGTTTCTCTAATATGAAATGCTTTTAGGCATTGATTACTTTTTGGAGAGTGGGGCATGAGAATACTGGTTGCAATAGGAGTATACTGGAAATTTTGCAAGAGTCAATAGTTCCTTTGGAATATAGTTCCCCCAAGCAACAGTCTTCTGTCTTTTCAGACATCATTTTAGTCCAAACTTGCATTTGATTACCCACTTATGATTGTTTATTGTATGCTGGTCATGCTGTATTGTGACTTGATTAGCTTGGGCTGCAACCACGGATGTTGCAAGTTACTTAATGATTCAGGGACATAAGCCCTTAGGTACAAATTTGCATATGCTGACCTGCATGTATGGAGAAGAATTTAGAATACAAGCCAACTAATTTCCAGTCCAAAACACCCCTAATAATTTTTTCAGCTAATTTGTACCTTGAGCCAGAGCATCAGCTCCTGTTCAATTGGTTTACTCTAGTTAATTTCCCAATAGATCCTGCTCCTTATCAATTCCCTTCTCCTCAGTTATAAGTATGTAAGTAAAAGTTAACAGTTCAGTTACTAAACATCATGTAAAATTCATAAATATTTAAATCAAGTTCCTGCTGTAAACATTTCAATATGTAATAGCAATAGGAAGTCCAAAGAATTACAGCTCTCTCAGGTTGGCATGCACAGCCATTAATATGGTGATAATGCAGGGCACCAAGACTTAACCATAGCCCACAAAACCCTTCATGTCAACTCTGCCCTCTCATCATCACAGGCTAAAACAGTGGATGAAAGAGGCAGCCTTTTTCACTACCCTGACTAATATAGCCTAGCCTGTAAAGTGCCTTCACAGGGTACCAATGGTGCATTTTGAGATAGTGGATGAGCTGCTCCTGGCTCCTGGGGAAACGTAGGTCTATGATTCATGTGTTTGCAAATGCATTTGACACATTTCTGCTTTACATTCTTTGATGTACAGTCCCATTGTAGTTGTACAACAAAAATGTAATGAGTAAAGTGGACCAGTGCACCAGGGTTCACCTACCCAAACTGCTTTTACTCCACGTTCAGCAGGGTAAAGGTTATATGGAATAACGGGAAATTCAGGTCAGACACTGTTGTTCCAAATAAACTTGAACAGAAGTTAATGAGCTTTGTCATTAACTGTCTTTTGGTTCGTTGACTTTTTTTTACAAGAAGGCTGAACTCAATGCCGAAAGATGCAACGCAGGTTCTGGCAAAAAGATGTAGTCATGTCAGCTTGCCTCTTAATTCTCCTAAAGTGAAAATGGAATTGTTTTTGTTTCAGCCCATCAGGCACCACCAGCAGAGTAACAGTATTGTGTTGTGCTCTCCCTGACAATAAACCTTCAAAGTCAGCTGTGGTTATTCCCATTTTGCACATTGGGTATGGGAGAGACTGAGACTAGGAGCAATTAACTTGCTCAAAACTGTGCAGTGCATTTGTAGCAGGGCAAAAGCAGGCATATTGGATCCCAGCCACTGCTACATTTTAATAAAATGAAAATCTGAGTCCACAAACCATTGAGATACTTCTTCAGTATTCATTGTCTGTGGTGCAGTATTCTTATGTGTGTGATGCTGAATCCTAAGGATTGCTTTGGCTTGACCATGTGACTGAAAATACTGAATTTAACACAATGGGAGGCAGTGGAAGGGAGAGGGAGAGAAACAGGAGGAATATGTGATCATTTTAGTTATGCATACTTTGGCTTCATTGCTGCGCAGGATGGCTGTTCTGGCTGGGGCTGATGGGAGTTGTAGTCCAAAATACCTGGAAGACACCACACTGGGGAAGGCTGCACTAAGGTTCTCAGGGCAAAACCTAAACTTTCTCCCAGCAGTGGTCCTGAGTGCACCTCTGTTCAACATGGTTAGCAGGCAGCAATACGAGTCATTCCTGCACTTACCTTGATCCCCAGTGCACACACTAACATACATATTATATAGCTGCCTGCCAACTGCTGCAAGTACCTGGCAGGCAGCAAAATAGAGTAGTAAATGGGAGGATCTGGGGACTGGATTATAAGTCAGAAGCAAGAAAAGTTCACAAAATAGGAGGAGTAAATAGCTCTTAAGGACCCCAGGGATTGAAACTCATTTACCAGTCACAGCTCTGACCTCACCCATTGCCTTAAAACACTGGCAGGCGAGTTCAGTTCCCATAAAATGACCCCCCTTGCTAGATACTCCATAGGCTCAAGGAGACGGACAGGCCTCTGCTTGAGAGCTTAGTAATGAAGTGGACAGGGTAAAGGGGAGGGGGCAGAGGCCGGCTGTCCTGTCCATGTTTACTTTGCTGGAACGTGGCAGAGCTAGGAATGCAAGTTGGACCCAGGGACTACTTGAATCAGCAGCTAGTATGCCTTCAGTGAAGAAATAGCTTCCTAGGGAGGTCATGTGGTTAGAAAGTTCCAAAATGACTACAGTTTTTTTGTAATTGTGTCATTGAATGAAAGCATATTTCAAATGGCTTGTTTGCTTGCTTGTTAGTTTAAAGCGGACCTTTTTATTCTAGCTTTTGAGGGATTTTGTATGCATTCGTTCTTTTTTGGTTTTGGGGGGGATAGAAACTATTTTTACCTATTTGAATTTTCACTTTAGAGGTTCACTTCGATAAGAATCTTGCAATTCCTGTCTTGCAAGGCCTCTCTTGCTTAGCCAGTCTCCCACCATTCCTTCCAGCACCAAAGCTTCATAGACTTCTGTCACTCAGGAAGGTCCTCCCCCCTCAAACCTTCTGTTCTAGTGTGAAACATAATTCACATGCCTGAGCCACTTGGGTAGATTCTTCTTCTTATTATTTTACACATTGGTTTCAAACAAAGTTGTATTTAGTTGTGTGCATTAGTTTTCTGCTTCTGCCAGCTTGTTACTTAGCTGACCTGGTCTGAAATGGGAGTCCTGTTTGGATGATCCTGCCTTGAGGCTAAGGACTGTTCTCCCCTTTGTCCTAAGCCTTTGTTTGAGCTGTACGTCTTTCGACCGCAGGTGGAGGCTTGCACGTTCGAATGCCTCTCTGTACAAAATAATCCTCTGCTCACCCCCCCCCCCAAGTTTTGGGGACAGGACTACAGTGGTACCTCGGGTTAAGAACTTAATTTGTTCCGGAGGTCTGTTCTTAACCTGAAACTGTTCTTAACCTGACATACCACTTTAGCTAATGGGGCCTCCCGCTGCTGTCGCGCCACCGTAGCACAATTTCTGTTCTCATCCTGAAGCAAAGTTCTTAACTCGAGGTACTATTTCTGCATTAGTGGAGTCTGTAACCTGAAGTGTCTGTTACCCAAGGTACCACTGTACTCTAGATCCTTACATGTAGTTTACCTTTTCAGAGTGATTTTTAAAAAAATATGCCCCAGCAATCTATTGCATGGGCCTCCCCCGGCAGCCTAAAGTGGCATAGCAAAATGCATGTTGACTACCTTAGGGAAAACAAAGCCTAAAGTATGGTCTGTTCCATCCTGTGGCCACAGCATTCTGCAAACTTAAAATAATTGCTGGAAAAATTCCATTTTTGTATGCATTTTTGTACATTTTCTGAGCTGAGAACTGTGTTGCAAAATTCAGAGAAGTATAAGAAACAAAGAGATAACAGTGCCCTGTTCTGTGCATGGGAAGTACAGATTGGGCCAGTTTGCCTTAAAATGTGGACCTTGAGTATCCTTAACTAGTACTGGGAGGCTTGGTTCAAATCCTCACTCAGCCATGATGCTTGTTGAGTGTGTCTGTCTTTCAGGAAAACCTGCCTTGCAGGGTTCTAGATCCGTGCTGGTCTGACGCAGTAGAAATATATTTTAAAATTTTTAAAAATTATCCAGTAACACCTTAGAGACCAACTAAGTTTGTTCTCGGTATGAGCTTTCGTGTGCATGCACACTTCTACCTTTCAGGGTGGTTCTGCTGATAAAAGGGATGGGAGAGAACTTTGCATGCCTCCTTAAGTGCTTTGGTTTGACATGAATGAAGCAAACCCTGTGTGGCAATATATTTCTCATTTTCCAACTGCCCATTCTTATTTGGTCAAAACAGAACCATATAACCACAAGAAGCAGGTACTGGGAGGCTTGGAGAGTCCCCACAGTTTGCAAAAGTACAACAAAATGAAATCCCAGTCAGAATTGAGCATGCCCAGTAGCTACATAATTCTTGCTGAGGATTGGAAGGGGGTAGAAACGGGATTGAGGGAATGGAATGGAATATCCTGGAATAAGGCATGGCTGACTGAGCACTGTACACTGCAGCATTTTATTGCAGCTTCCATGTCTTAATAACATATGTTCTTGAAAGCTGCTTATCCCCCCGGTCTTTACAGGAAAGACATATCCTAACATTTTATTTTTATGGGACCACCTCATTGTGACATAGAGGAGTTGAAAAGGCAGATCACTGGGCATGTTAGTGCCTAAACTTCCAGTAAACGTTGTATTTTACTTTGACAATATGCCACAGGCTAAGTATGGGTCAGAAATTTACTGTAAGTTCCTTCTCTGGCACTGACTCACTTTATGGCCTTAATCAAGACACTTTGTGTGAGCTACCCTTGAGTTTTCCTTGTTCTTTTGGTGTGTTGAGTGTTGCACCTTCAGGCTGAAGTCTGCCTATCTCAGTGGATTGAGTGGCTGGACACTTGGGCCATTCTCTCATGGTCTACGTGCGGCACAGTTTTATGGACACAGTGTATGCCTGTAAAAATAGGACTTATGCTAAAGAACATCAACAGATGCAAGGTGTGGACCCAACCCAAACAATAAGAGCGCACAGGGTTTTGATTATCCGTGTTTCAGCCACCTCTTGCAATGTCACGTTCTCCAGGTTTTGATCTTATACAAGACAAGGTCCCTTTAGATCAAACTTAGGACTAGGCTATCAAAACAACACCGGCAGTTCGTTTGTTTACATATACTGAACAATATACTCCTTTTAAGTGAAGAAGTGAAGAAGACAAGCAAGTACTGCTGTGACTCCAAACACACCCTTTAGTTGGATTGCTGTCTCTTCCCATCTCTTCAGCTTAGAAAGCTGCCTTGTGTTTGAGTCAGATAATTGGTCCATCAAGCCCAGTATTATCTACACTGACTGGCAGTGCCTCTCCAGAGTTTTAGACAGCCCTACCTGAAGATGCCATGTGGAATTGAGCTTCACACAGAGCAGATGCTTGGTCACTGAACTGCAGCCTTTTCCTGCAAAACCAGCTGTGTTGTTTTGGAGTACCGTTTTTGCTCCAGAGAAGTGTTCAGAAAATAAATAAATAACTAGCAGCAAAAACTATTGGTGACATCTAGCAAATTCTGATGAGAACACACACAAAACAACCATACATTGCCAGGGAGATGTTGGCCTGAATTCTTGGGTTCTGACTCATGTTGGAACTATAGCTCTACCTCCAAAAGTCCTTAACCTCCAAGGACTCTGTTCTGCTCATGCAAGAAGGTTTTTTTTACTGTTTCTTCAATGCATTCCCATCAAAATGCTGATCCATATTATTTTCCCCTTTCACAATTTTTGTGGGCAATCCATTAAGTTAAAACACACACACACAAAAAAACACACACACACTGGAAATGGCAAACCTGGATTAAAGTGGATGAAACCCTGAGAAGAACAATGTTCCGTGCATGCTGCAGAAACAAACAAACAAGCAAACAAACAAGCAAACAAACAAACAAACAAACAAACAAGCCCTTGCATGCATGAGTAGCATGGAGTCCACAACAAACTCTCTTTGTGAAGTTATCCTAAGACTCCAGGCCAGCCCATCAGTGCTAGCAAAGTCCACCCCCACCAGCTGGGACTTGTAAAAGTGCCATAAGGTTCTCTTCTCTTCACTCTACCTCTCCTGTAGTTTCATGCCACTTTTTCGTGTCTTGGTAGCTAGATAACATTGCACTTTGTGGGGGGGGGGTGTCCAGGTGGCATTCTCTAGCTTTCTGCTAGAGCTCCTCCCCCTTTTTTCAAAAAAAGACAGCACCATGAAGATGGAGTGGGGTGCATGCTCACCACTTGTGAAATCGGGTAAACTGAGGCAACTGCTCAACATTGTCACTTGTTAATCTTGATCCTGTACGGGATTATAACTTTTTCAAGAAGCTGTGGATGTCTTATTAGACTCATGCTGCCTTTATTCTTCTCACATGCCAGGGCTGAAGTTCACTGTGGGTCTTGGAAATGATGTGCAGTTAACCTGTGCATTAATGCCCCCCAGCTCCGGGGCCAGAAGAGGGATTTGCAAGGAGACCTGGTGGAACAGAAAGAGGATCTTCTCAGCAGTAGCAAGTCGGAGCTGGTAATGGGATAGTCCTTGGCTGCTGTAAAGGCTTTCCTGTCAATAAATGCACCTTAAGAGGCTGTCTTCTCTTCCTGCTCCTTGGCCAGCTTCGCCTTTCTCCCAGGTCTAAGCCAGGTCAGCAAGATGCTTTTCAGATTCTGCCTTCACTAGCTTTGTGAAAACAGGTAGCCATGTTACTGTGGTTGAGAGTAAGTTATCATATCATATTGGCTTTGTGAAAACAGGTTGCTGCATTATTCCCATTTTGCAGACCTGCACCTGGGAGGGAACACCTTATTCAAGGCCGCAGAATGAGGAAAGGTAGGGCTGAACACTTAAGTGCTCAGAGTGCTTATCCAGGGATGGTAAACTTCCCCATGTTTTTGGAGGCCAATCTGTTATCCCAACAGTGGGCTGCAAAAGTGCTGTGCCATGCAGCAAATCTCATGCAATTCTGATGCAGCCAGTGATGGGGTGCCTAAGCAGATCTGGCAGTGCACTTTAGAACAAAGTTGTCATTAGGCAATTAAGCACCGTGGACTCTTTGTTAGAAGCATACTGTCTGCCTCTCATAGCAGTGTGGAAAACAACTTCCCTCTAGGATATGTTGGCAGAGATTTTTATTACAGTGTCAAGTATAGGGATGCCTCTTTGGAATCAAAGGTGCACATCCAACATTATATTTAATTTCCTATAAGCTTGGAGAAAGTATCAGGCACAGAGCAAAAGTGCACAGGATATTGGAGTTGCTAAATGTGTAGGACACTTGCCAGTGCACTTCATTAAGTTCAACCCTGTCTTGGCTGACATAGCATAGAAGATGACCTCAGTGGCATTTTCTGGACGACATTATCCCTTTTTTAAAAGAAAGAGAGAAAGAGAAAGAAAAGAAAGCTGGATAAAGAAAGGTGAATGCATGTATGGGCACCTACATTTAGATGAAAGAAATTGTACCTACAAACCTTCCTGTGCATTCCTTCTAATTTTCCTCCTGCCTAACATTAATTTGCTTGGAAAGAACCGTGGAAGAAGGGAGCACATCCCTTTGTGGAGTGGGTGCATCAGTTTTTCAAATAAGTATACGCTCCCTTTTTAAAACAACATTTCCCCCCTCTCTGTGTGCAGTTTATTTGCACACACAGACACTAATAATAATAAAAGAAATTTCACACACACAAAAATGGGTTGCGTGTTTCATCCACCAGTTACCTGAGGGAGGGAGGCAGCAGCCATATACCACTTCAGGCCATTGGCCCAGCTAGCTCACTATTGTCTACATTAGCATTCATCTGCCTTGGGTCCCCATATGTTCTTGGACTACGACCCCCATCATCCTTTACAATTGGCAATGCTGGCAGGGGTGGTGGTCTTTGTAATCCTAGCAACAACTGGAGGACCCAAAACTGGGGAAGACTGCCTTTTGCAGGCAGCAGCTCTCCAGTTATTTCAGACAAGGAATCTTTCCCGGCCCTACTCTGTCACCAAGCTACAGACATCCCTGAGCACGCTATTCGGAGCACCAAGGCAGCAGCAACAGAACTACCTTCGCCACCAGACAATTGCGCTATAGAAGAGGCCCAGACTTCAGCTAGGCATCCTTCTCAGTAGAGTCCTTAACCTTGAATGACTTGTAAGTGTACCGCTAGCCTGAAAGCTGCTAGTGGCAGATGGAGAATGGAAATTCTTGTAGAAACAGAGACATTATGAGACATTCTGCTGGGAGGGAATGGCTTTCCAGAGGCAGGCCGAAACCCAGCCTGGGGACTTTTCTGTGTGAGGTCCTGCTGGCCTAGAGAGGAAACCCTAATGACACAGTGTGCTTGGGACAGCAGCCATTTTGAAGCCCAGCTGAGTAAAGCCGGCTGTATCCCGCCACAGAGATTGACCACAGTTCCTCCTTCGGATGGCTTGCTGCGAAGTGCTGTGGAAATGGGTGTGCCCTAAGCTCCTTTCTCCAACTTGGTACCTCCCAGATGCTGTTGGACTACAACTTCCATTAGCTGCTAATCTTTTCAGGTGGGTAAAGACTGTTCCAAGCAAATGGGAGATAACTAATATCTTATATGACTTGTACTGCATTCATGCACCACCACTTCAGCCTGAATCATAATTTTCCTCTAACCCAGCCTTTTTGTCAACCCATTGGAAGTATTGCACTCATTTTTCTCTGGGAGGGTGGTGGAACAAGGTATGGCAATTGGTAGCAGTTGAGAATCTTGCAGAGCATAACACGCGGCTATGGGTATGTCAACACATCCACTTGTCCTGCCACTCCCACCCCGCACCCCGGATAAAGCGCTGCTTGCCACTGAAAAAAAACCAGTCCTCAGAAACTGATTGATGTTTGTTCTGATTGAGCAGTAAACGGGTTTTTCATGGAAACTGGCGGGACAAGTGGAAAACCTCTTGGACCTATGCTTTCTAGGCACGGGGCAAGCAGAAGTGTGAATGATCCCTTTAGGGGAATCAAATCTTAAGTCATTTGTTTCATTTACTTGGTTTCCGTTTACTGAATTTGTCAGCCCCTCTCCTGTCCTGATTCGCGCCATCCCCAGTGGTCTGGTGTTATTCCCCAAAGACATCTGGCCCTTGGCTTGAGTTTGTCATTTACCGTATTTGACATCTAAGTCATTACCTGATCACTGGAGGGATATTATTTATTTTGCTGTATAATTTTTTATTAGCATTTTCAAACATTTTCACAATAATCTTGATATCAAATAATTGTATTGTTTCATAGTTGACTTCCTACCCCATCTCCACAGTGCTTTTACTCAAATCTTTTTGACTGCATCATATCTTTATTTATTACAAGTTTCTCTGTTACAGTTATTTTATCATTTTTATTTTGCTGCCTTTATCTCAAATCCTGCCCGTGAATTCATTTGACTGTACCATTTTTTTTTTTAATAGTCCGTGAAAAGCCTCCATTCTTCTATCACGGATATTGTTTTTTACCTTGCCACTGTGTGGTACCTTTTGCTTCTTTCCCTCCCCTGATTCTCTTTCTTTTTTCACCCTGACTGCCAAAATGTACCAGGGTTGAGTTTGTTGATGATTTGTGGTTTATGTCCCGTGTTGCGTTAAAAATTCTCAATAAAAACTAAATTACTGACAACAACAACTGGAGATATCAGGGTTTGAACCTGGGATGTCTTGTTTCTGCTGGATCACTATGTTGCCATTCCTTCTGAAGCAGGTCTAGAAGGGCTTGATTTGTATGTGGGTGGGTGTGCGTGCAGAAATAGGGTTCAGGGTACTTCTGTGCTGGGCTGGTAGAAAACAGCAAAAAATGAAACAAAAATAAAAACTAATCCTATAAATTGCAAGCTTTCTAGTGATGCAAACATACTTGAGGACTCATTTTATGCACACTTAAGAACTGTGACCCTGGGAAGACCTGAAAGTTATGTAATCAAGGCAGCGGGGTGGGTGGGTGAAATTTGAGAAAAGCAATGCAGGAGTTGGGAGTGCTGTGCCAACTCTTCCTTTCTTTGTTCCTCTAGCTGTCTCCATTAATGTGCATTTGCCATAAATCACCCAGAGGGTGTGTTCATTGCCCGGAGAATCTTCTGCTTAAGACAGGCTTTCTAACCACGTTCTGAACTTTAAATGCCAAGGGGTGTTTGAATTCTTCAAACACCATCTACTTGGCGGCGTTTCCTGCCTTTGCTCTCCTCACCACCCCACTTCCCAAACCCACCCAGCCCTGCCTTCCTTTGAAACTGAAAAGAAAATAAGAGAAGTGAGAGAGAAAATGAGAGAAAATCGTATTGTAGCTCTGGGCGAAAAAGGAAGGGAGCAAACGGGGATAAACGAGCAGTTAGCAGCTATTAAACAGCTGTGTTAAAGTGGCATGGAAAAAGAGCATTTTCCATTAGGATGAATGGCTGTAGGAAGAATGAATGGTCAAGGAAAGGCTGTAGCTCAGTGGGTAGAGCATCTGCCTTGCGTGTAGAAGACCCCAGGTTTAATTCCAGTGGCATCTCCATGTAGGGCAGGGAGCAGCTCCCTGTCTAAAATCCTGGACAGCTGCTGCCAGTCAGTGTAGACAGCAGCTTCTTATGTTTCTAACAGGGCACAGCTCAGCCACTCTTGGTCTGCCCCATAGCAAGCCTCCACCTGTCCTGTCTTCTTTCTTATATCCTGTCCAGGAGGTGGCATAGGCTGCCACCTTCCTCTTTAGCCTCAACATTTTCCTCAGCAAGGAGGAAGAAGATGGGAACAAAACAAGAACCTTTGACTGCTTTGACTGTTCCTGGACTCCTGTCCCACTAGTTCTAATGGGCACCAGGCACCACTGGTCAGTAACCTCCCAGCTAATACCCCTTTCTGCAAGGCTAGACAGTTGGTCATTAGGGTCAGATCACACACTGATCCACATTCCTTGTCTTGGAGGAGGGCTGCAGCTCTGATCCACATGGAATAGGGTTCCAGATTCAATCCTGTCTGGCATCTCCAGGCAGGACTGGGGAAGGTCCTGTCCCGTCCCCCCGGTCAATCTGCTGCCAATCAGAGTAGGCAGTTCTGAGCTAGATGGAGCAATGGGCTGACTCAAGATTAGGCTTGTCATCGTGGTGTTGAGTTCTAGCTTAGCTGCAAATCCATTTATTCTCCAAGCCTTCAAATCCTGCCCACTTAAAAATCAATGTGGGATTTGGCACAGGTTTCTTTGATTGTAGGATTACACACCTGAGCTGCAAAAACTATGTCTGGGTGCAAGCATTGATGGGGAACTTAAGAACCAGTGAGATCTTCTCAGAGCCAGAGACCTGCTTCTTGACCTCCCAAGCAACCCAGTTCTTTTCTCCATAGGAGTAACTGACATCCATTGCCCTATATGGGAGACGAGGAGGTACTGAAGCAGGACGGTCCAACTTTTCATACCAAGTGGGCTGCAAGAGTATTTCAATATGGAACCCACGGGCCACACACTGCTTTGTTGTGTGGGGATGGAGGTAGGGAAGGGGAAGTGGGCCCAAAATTTGACACCTCTCCCACAGCCCTTGTACTGTGAGGCACTGGCAGGGCCCTTAAAGCCTTTCTACCTCCTTCCTAAAGCTGGGGTAGTGCTAACTAGACTTTGGGAAGGATGTGGGAAGACTCTAACATCCTGTCAGAGCCTTAGGTCTTCTTCCCAAAGCCCAGAGCCTCATCTACCCTCGGCTTTCGGAAGGCGGCACGAGGGCTGTGGTGGTGGAGGGCATCAAATGTTGCCAAGGTCCTCCAAAGAAGGCCTTGAGGGCCACATGTGGCCCTCGGGCTGCGTGTTGGACCGCCCTGTGCTGAAGATTTTCTTAAGGTGGAGACCAAACCTACGTCTTGCCCTAATTGATCATGGAGATTAAGAAAATAACCTTAGATTTGGATAGCCGCTTCCTGGGTTCTATTGCTTGGTCACGCTACAGTGGCAGACTGTAAACAGCTTTAATAAAGTGAATCTTTATATTCATTAAAGATAAGTACAAGAGCCACTTTAAAACTCAACTTTAAAAGCAGTTTAAACTCCTTCAGAATTGTTCTTACTTTCTGTGTTTATACAGCAAAACTCCCTAGCGAGCAAAAGCCTGGCAAAGGATTATCTCAATCTGCCTTATTAGTTTTGGCATGAGTTTTTTTTTAAGGGGGGGCAGGTTGTCCAGTACTTTAAAGTTCTTATAAAATGTTTTAACCATTTCCCTCAAATGCTGAAAATTGCAAAGAAAATATCTATATATTAGGGGTGGTCTAAAGGAAGATCAGGATAAATAAGTAGGTTTCTGGGTCATTTGTGGTGGATTGGCAAAGATTTCCATCCCCTGATTGTTAAGCAAGAGCTTAAAAATAGCAAAAAAGGTGTGTTTTTGAAGTTAATGGACCTTGAAGAGAAACCAGAAGTGTTGCAAGATTCAGGACAGAGAAAAGAAAGTCCTTCATGCAGTGAATAGTTAAACTATGTGATGGCCACCAACTTGGATGGCTTTATAAAAAGATTAGATAAATATATGAATGGCTGTTAGCCATTCATATGGCTATGGCTATGCATGGCTATGCATGGCTGTTAGCCACAGTGACTGTGCTCTGCCTCCACAGTTGGAGGCAGCAGACCAGTTGTTGGAAACTACTGGAGAGACGAGTTCTCTTGTGGTCAAGTCTTGCTTGTGGGCTTTCCATTGGGGCATTTGGCTGGCCCCTATGAGAACAGGATGCTGGACTAGATGGGCCGTTGGTCTGATTCAGCAGGCTCCTTTATGTTCCTTTGTACAAAGGGATCGTGAGTTCAGTTCCAGTGTTGAGAACAGATTCCTGGGTCCCACCACAAAGCTACTATTTCACATCAGCCTGCCTTTCTGAGCGACCATTTTGCAGCTGGCTCTGGACCAAGGTAGATCCCCCAAATCTGAAGTCTGTTCACCTCCACTATACCTCTTCCATAGGCTTTGTGTGCCATGTTTTAAGCATGCATTTCCATGTCACTTTCCAAACTGCAAAGAGCCAACTTTTGCTTAGTTTTCTTAGGGATTTGTTGCACTGTAGATCTGAAGTTCTGAGATGTGCTTGAATCTCTCCTGCAAAATACTGAAGTTGGGAGGCCCCCTGAGTCTAAAGGCTGACCTCACAGCTATACCACCAGCCATTTTTTTAAATAGTTCTTTTGAGTTTTTGCTTCCCCTCTCCCTCCTTTGCATAACTTGTCTGCTGAAGGATGCTAAAGCATTCCCCAGGTTTGTGGATTTTGAAGTTATTTTTTTATTTACCTGGCTGCCTTTGCTTTTTATGTGCCTTGAAATATAATACTTAAATAGCAAGAAAACCTGTTGATAGAAAGTTTCAGTATTACTGAGGCATGTTCTCAGCAGGATTTAAAGACTAATGCAGGGCAGTGAGGGCACGTGGATTTGTATTAAGTACAGTGGGGGGACATGTTTGTGTGTGTGTGTGTGTGTAAGATTTGTAGGTGTTTGGATGAGAATGCTAATGTTTTATATGAATTTTTAATCATAGAAATCATAGAATCATAGAATAATAACATAATGTATTCATGTTTTTAAATGAAAGTTGGAGAACTTTGTAATAAGCAACAAAAAAACCACAAAACATTAAAAACAGCACAGTGCAGCACACAAGGAACAGCATGGTCCCAAATGGAGGCCACAACTTTGGGGTTGTTATGATTATTTACTGAATTTACATACTGCCCTATACCCGGAGGCCTCTAGGCGGTTCACAGAATTTATAGAGTATGCAAAGGTTATCAGGTGCACAGAGAGAGAGAGAGGGTGGGGGGTAGATAAGAGGGATCATGGGTATAGAGATGCTTGAAGGTGTTACAAAGTGATGAAGACTTTAGCTTTGAATCAAGATGTTCCTAGTTTGAATCTTTCATTTGCCATTCAGCCTTAGGCAAATGACTCTCACCGCTTCTATAGTGTTGTTATTATAAGGAAGGAGGTAATATATGTGAAGTACTTAGAAAGTTTGAAACAGAAATACAATTTTTTCAGTGTTACTATCAATGTTTACATGGAATAAAAGTGAAATTGCTTAGAAGTTGGGAACGTTTGTATGAAGTCATTCTCTTCTATCACCTCCCAACCATGCAATTCCCCCCCTCTTTATGTTGTAAATTGTTCCTTATCAATTGGCTCTTATTACACAAGCAATTAGCTTAATAGCACTCTCAGAATTCTCATTTGAGACCTGCAGCTCCTTGAACATCTTAATTTAATCAGCAAGCAGCCAAGCCTTGTTAAGATGACACATGGCCAGGAATTGTAGCAAAAGGACAAGAATGGGCTATCTGACAGAACAGGCCTTGTGGTCCTGAATAAATAATTAGGAAATAATGATCCCTGAACATGGAGAGGCCCTGGATGAAGAGGGCTGCTGGTCTGGACTTAAGGGAGGAAACCCTGCCCTAGGCTGTGCCTCATAGAGGCATAAATAAAGTAAGGCCCATTAGTTGTGTAACAACATAAAAACAATTCTGATGGGCCAGGCCCATCAAGTTCAGCTTCGTGTTCTCACAATGGCCAATAACTATGGGGGAGTGTGCCTTAGCTACCAGAAGTTCGAGAGCAGCTAGTTCTCTTCAGGGGCTCAGAGCTGGCATGATGAGGGAGCAAATAGTTCTGTGCTCTCTGGATGCACCCCATCCGGCCTCACAAGAGGTGGGCAGGTCCAAAGTTGGGCTCCTGCTTTGTGCAGAAAAGCTTCTCATGTGATGAATACAGTGGTACCTTCCGGAGGTCCATTCTTAACCTGAAACTGTTCTTAACCTGAAGCACCACTTTAGCTAATGGGGCCTACTGCTGCGCTGCCGCTGCATGATTTTTGTTCTCATCCTGAAGCAAAGTTCTTAACCCGAGGTAATATTTCTGGGTTAGTGGAGTCTGTAACCTGAAGCGTCTGTAACCTGAGGTACCACTGTAATCCCATGTGCTCAGGGATCTGAATCACTGAAAGGTGGAGAGCCCTCACACACACACAGGCTGTGAATGCCTGAAGAGGGCTACTGTTGCCTTCACCAAACACAAATTGCTGCTTGTGTGGATCTCCTGATTTGCACCATTTTCCGCCACACAGCTGTTGGGGGGGGGGGGAACCTGTGGCCTTTCGGAGGTTGCTGGCTGTGGTGTTTGGGGTTAACTGGAGTTGGATCCCAGCCACATCTAGAGGGCCATAGCACCCCCACCCCATGCTATAGCGATGCTAGCTTTCAAAGTAATCAGACAAATTGGGGTGTGTTGCATGAGTCACGCCATTATTTGCAGGTGGGGGGGTGTCTGCACACATCCAGTCTCCACTGGTCTCTGGGCAGAAGAAGCAGATATCTTGTGGATTGGGCCTCAGATTAAGCACAGAAGGCCTCCATTCATCTTTCTGTGCTGCTTAGGGTGTGTTGCAAGCAGGCTATTTGAGGGCTGGAGTCTCGCTAGGCCTGTAGTGAGAGGCCTCATCTGAGCTTTCTGTTGCAACTTGCAGTCTGCAGAGCGTTGAAAATGGGGCTTTATGGCCCAACTGTCAGTTAGAACCCGAGCAATATTCCGGAGCTAAGAAGGAGCTAATCCTAACAGGAAATACCTGTCGGTAGCCTGTATATCTTGCAGAAATTTGGGCACCGGGTGCAGACGCCACCGCCACTTCCCTCCCCGCCCCCGGCCCCCCAGCTGCCTCTAAAATTAGCAACCTGGGAAGCTTTCCCACCCTCCCCTTCACTTGTACAGCGAGCCTGTTATTCGGTATTGCTTGGCAGAGAGCCAGAGGTCAATGACTAGAATAACAGGGGATTTGTTTGTATCTGGCCTCCTGGTGTCAAAGTTGCAGAACGTATAATGTTATGCTATAAATAATATCGAAACCCATGGCTAGCAAACAGTTCAATCTTGTTGTTCTGAAGAGCCTCCCAGACTTGAGAAGTCTCCTTTTAAGTTGTAAGAGGCTTTTCTCTCTTGTCTCCCTGCCACCCCCACCCCCTTTTTGGAGCAGCGGCCTTAAGAGCAAGGCAGACTCCCCTGAGGCCATTTATTCCCCTTGCACCATTATTCATTCATTCATTTATTTATTTATTTATTGTATTTATATCCCACCTGTTCCTCCAAAGTTCCAAAGGAACTCAAGATGATGTACGTGGTTCTACTGCACCTATTTTGAACACCACAACAGCCCTGCGAGGTAGGTTAGGCTGGGAAAGGCAGTGGCTGGCTCAAGGCCACACTTGGTGAGCTTCATGGCTGAGTGGGGATTTGAACCCTGGTCTTATAGAATTAGAATTGTAGAGTTGGAAGGGACCCTGAAGGTCATCTAGTGCAATACCTTGAGATGTAGGCCCTAATTTGACACTCCACTACACCATGCTAGCTCCTTTGTCATAGCATTACACATATCAGTACCTGCTTGCTTTTTCCTTAAATACTTTTTGCATGAAAAGGAAAATGAACTTATGATATCTGGGTTTGAGGGCTGAAGATAATATTGGTTTAACAGGAAGCAGATTTGTTGGGTGTTATCTTGGAGTGGGCTACTAACATGAATTTGACCAAACTGCGGGAGGCAGTGGAAGACTGGAGTGCCTGGCGTGCTCTGGCCCATGGGGTCATGAAGAGTTGGACACGACTAAACGACTAAACAACAACAACAACATCCTGGAGTGAATGTGTTGAATAGATTTGGTTTAGGTTTTTTTGCATTTGGCTAACAGATGAATAATAATAATAATAATAAATTTTATTTATATCCCGCCCTCCCCAGCCAAAGCCGGGCTCGGGGCGGCTAACAACAATAAAACAGTATAAAAGTATAGCATAAACAACACTCTAAAATCATTCATTATAAAATTAATTAATTCAGGCCACTCACTGGCAACCATTGGGCCATAGCTCCGCGAAGATTGCCGAGGGAGGGAGTCAGGCTGTGCCCTGGCCAAAGGCCTGGTGGAACAGCTCTGTCTTGCAGGCCCTGCGGAAAGATGTCAAGTCCCGCAGGGCCCTGGTCTCTTGTGACAGAGTGTTCCACCAGATCGGAGCCACAGCCGAAAAAGCCCTGGCTCTAGTTGAGGCCAGCCTAACTTCTCTGTGGCCTGGGACCTTCAATATGTTTTTATTTGAAGACCGTAAGTTTCTCTGTGGGGCATACCAGGAGAGGCGGTCCCGTAGGTACGAGGGTCCTAGGCCGTATGGGGCTTTAAAGGTTAAAACCAGCATCTTAAACCTGATCCTGTACTCCACCGGGAGACAGTGCAGCTGGTGTAGCACCAGGTGAATGTGATCTCGCAGTGAAGACCTCGTAAGGAGTCTCGCTGCAGCATTCTGCACCCGCTGGAGTTTCTGGGTCAGTCTCAAGGGCAGCCCCACGTAGAGCGAGTTACAATAATCCAGTCTGGAGGTGACCGTCGCGTGGATCACAGTGGCTAGGTCAGGGCGAGAGAGGTAAGGAGCCAACTGCTTAGCTTGGCGGAGATGGAAAAATGCCGCCTTTGTTATAGCTGCAATCTGCGCCTCCATGGAAAGGGAGGTGTCGAAGATTACACCCAAACTCTTAACGGATGGTGCTGGCACTAATTGCACCCCCGCAAGAGATGGGAATTGCCCCCCCCAATCCCAGATGAAGAATGAGAAGTTCTCTTTCCCCCTTCTTTTTATTTTCTCTTAATCTTTTTTCTGTGTTTTTATTTATATTGTAGATTCGTGTTTAAGTCTTGATAAAGATACCTGATAGTAATATTTGTATTCTTGTCCAAATTTCCTCTCTCTCTCTCTCTCTCTCTCTCTCTCTCACACACACACACACACACAAACTTGCATTTCACCCTGTTCTTTGCTCCCTATCCACAAAAAGCCCACACTAGGATATGGCTTCTGGGTTTAGGCCCACCCACTACCAGAATGTTCTGTTCATCCATTGGTTGATATCACTCTCTTGGCTGCATCCTCACTGGCTCATCTATCTACACATCATGGGGCTAGGTCTCCAGCAGGGACTTTCAACCCCTTTCAGCCCAAGGGTTGCATTCCCTTCTGACCTATCATCTGGATGCCACATTCCTGTGGTGGCCAAGACCAAAGGCAAAAACTGGCAGGAGCACTGAATGTAAATACTACAGTCGTACAGTACACTCACACACCCCATCTCTCTCCTTCACCCAGGCAAGCAAGAGGCATTGTTGAATGACAAATTTAAAGCCAGGCAGAGACATACATGGAGGTTGAGAAGCAGGGGCAGTGAGGGGTGTGGTCGGGGAGAGTCTCAGGGGCCAGATAGGGTGGCCTGGAGGTTCCCCGCCCCAGGTCTAAAGTGAAAAGTCTACATGCATATAGCATGCTTCTTACTTTTGACCTTCCCATGCAATGGGTAGGTGAGGATGGCCCAGCTGGGGTGACCTTGATCTTCCCTCACATGATTGTTTGGATCCAACCCAATGTATTCATTCATTATTTCTGGCCACCAAAAGCCAGTTTTCATTTAAAACAAAAAAGAGAAAAACAAAACACTTTCTGTGCTTCCCAAGGATTTCTCTCATTGCGCTTTTTGGGGAGCCCTGCCTTGTTACCTGGATACATGCATGCTTGTACTATGTTCAGCATCTGACTATTGTAGGCGTTTGAGAAATCTTAAATCTGATGGTTGTGTGTGGATTTTTGTAACAGATTTTAGTCTACTGTGCTTCTGCTAAGGAGCTGCGTGCCCATATTCCTGGCATTAGTCAGAGCTGTGAGCAATGGGAGTAATAATGCCTTGCTTGTGCAATTTCCAGAGAGTAGCTGTGTTAGTCTGCTACGGCAAAATCAACTAAGAGTCTTGTGGCACCTTAAAGAGTAACACATTTTATAGTGGTGTGACCTCTCATAGTCTAGAGTCTGCTTCATCATGCATCAGATGCTGTCATTTGATTGCCATAAAACTCTCCCACTAATTTAGTTTGTGCAGTGTAACCACATGTGATGTAATCAGGATGGAAACACAAAAACTACTGACAGATTTAACAAGACCCATAAACAGGACATAAGCAATATAATTGATAGAAACAACCATACAATATATTAAAAGGACCAAAGGTAAGGTTCGTAGCTCTATGGGTAGACCATCTGCTTTACCTGCAGAAGATCCCAGGCTCAACCCCTGGCAGCTCCAGGTAGGGCCAGGAATGTCTCTTGCTTGAAATCCAGGAATGTCACTGCCAGCTTCCTGCAGGGGTATGTGACGGACAGCAGAGCCAGATCAGAGTCTGGTGATGTAGCACCTCAGAATTCCACCAGAGTTCTGGAGCCTCTCACGGATTGGCTACCAAAACAGACAGACGGGGTGTAGGGTGGGAGCCAGCACTTTGGGAGGGAGAATAAAAAGAGCAGTTTCTGAGAAAGTTTTCAGATATAGGGTTTAGTTTGAGAGATAGGGTTTGATCTGAGATGGGAGATAGGGATTAGGATAGGGTTTGTCTGAGACCGTTGGTTCAGATTTGAGCTTGACATCCGCCCTCAGGAGAATTATCTATAGCAAGAGCAGGGGTAGACAACCTAAGGTCCAGAGGCCAGATGTGGCCCAACTGCCTTCTCAATCTGGCCCGCGCACGGTCTGGGAATCAGCGTGTTTTTACATGAGTAGAATGTGTCCTTTTATTTAAAATGCATCTCTGGGTTATTTGTGGGCCATAGGAATTCGTTCATTTCCCCCCAAAATGTAGTCCGGCCCACCACATGGTCTGAGGGACGATGGACCGGCCCACGGTCGAAAAAGGTTGCTGACCCCTGAGCTAGAGGAAGAAACATTGTAGCTTAGAGAGTCAGGGCCGCTTAGATAGTAAGACCATGGTGATTGTCTTGGGAGAGTATGCAATCAGGAGTTAACTGGAGGGCTGAGTCTGAAGCTGTTTGTAATACAGACTATCTGGCTCTCATTCCAATCAGCGGAGAAGACTTCTTCTAATCTAGGTAAAGAAGACTGCCAAACCAGTAACAAGGGGTATTGTAATCCTCAGGCTCTGTTATACTATTTGGAAATACCCCTGGAGTAGGATTGTTAAGAGGCTGGGTAACTGACAAAAAGGGCCCCTCACACATGAACCAAGTATTAAGCTGTGAAGGAAGTTGTGATGTGTCAAAAGTATTTAACTGTAACACCTGTCATAACTAAGTAAAGGAACGAGAGGGAAGTAACAGAAACTGAGTTAAACATTTTACCACCTAGAAACCTGAACACCTACCTGAAGTGTAACAACTTATTTTTAGCAACTGAAGTTTAAGAGAAGCTGTGCATTTACTACTTTGTTTTAACTCCTGCAACATCTTTAGATTTAGTATAATTAATAAGTTAACTGTTTCCTGAAAGAACACAACTTGTGACCCACCTTTGTTTAGTTTTGTAAATAAAACCTTTCTTATTCGTTCAACTTCTGACTAAGACTCCAAATCACTTAAGTCTTCCCTCCCACAAGAACCCAAAAAGATTACCTGTGGTAATTTAAAATTCTGATTAATTGGTGTACTGTGTGGTAGGTTCGCAACAGGTTTAAGTTAGAGGTGGGATCTGCTACATTTAATTGGAGTTAGTGATAGGTTCGTTAGAGCAGTGCTCCCCAACCTTTTTATCGCCGTGGACCGGTAAATGTTTGATAATTTTTCCATGGCCCGCTTGTTTTGATTTAATAATTTTAATTTAATTGTATTTAAACATGCCTTCAAAATAAAATACAGCTACACCAAAAAATGAATATAAAGTGATTTATTTTATTTAACTCACTAGAATGCCAAATCAATGAGAACCCTGAGCTTGTTTCTTTGCAACAAGACGGTTCCATCTGGGGGTAATAGGAGACAATGACACCTGAAGTGTGTTGCTTATGTCCAGTTTATTCCGTTGTTTTGTTTTGGTTGCTGTCACTGCATTCTAATAAAACCACTGCTGCTTCTCTTTCCGTTTGATAGTGCTGAGTCCCCCCTCCGTGCACTTACCTCACGGCAGCTTCTCTTCAGTCCCCACGTCTCCGACCTCGAGTCCTCAGTCCTCCCGCGGCGCCTCCTCCTCGGCCAATAGCGTGAGGTTTGCCTTTCGGCCAATCAGGAAGTGGGAGGACCCGCTCCCTGATTGGCCAGGAGGAGCATCAGTGTAACAATAGCGAATTTTCATTCGCTATTGTCACACAATGGGCGGGCTTGGGAGGGCACAATGCTCTGCGCCTCGGCCGCCCGCCATAGTGAAATGATTTGAAGTTCCTCGGGCGGCCCGGTGCCGATTGATCCACGGACTGGCACCGGTCCGCGGCCCGGGGTTTGGGGAACACTGCGTTAGAGGGTGTCACTTCCCTTCCTCCTGGCTGTTTTCATTACCAGAGTTTCAGTTAGATGGTTCAAAAGAGAGAGGAGGTAGTGGTGGTAGCTGATATTTGGTATTTCTTCTACATGCTTTCATATTTCAAATACCTTGCAGCTGCCTGGTATAACAGGGTCTTTCTCTGTACTATCAGCAAGCAGATGCATCAGCCCTAGAAGCTCAGATTGGACTAGCACATGTGCAGGGAGGAAAGAACCCCCTGGTGGGAGTATCCATATTAGCAACTGTGTGCAGTGCACACATGTGCGTGAAATGCCCCATGGGTCTCTGTCAATGAAAGCTGGACCATTCACAGCCAGGGGTGTGTACAGAACCTCCCACCCCTGTCCTAGATACTTTAGTTTCACATTCACTTCCACAGGTTAAAAATAAACATGCACTTATTTTGGGAGAAGAGCTATAGTGCAGTGGCAGAGCTTGTGTTTTGCATGCAGAAGGTTCCAGGTTCAATCTCCAGCATCTCCAGATAGGGCTCTTTGTCTGGAAAGCCGAGGAGTTGTTGCCTCATATGCACATTCATTTGCATTCCCATGGCTGTGCTGGGTGAGGGGAGAAGTTTAAATCTCTCAGCCCAGGGGTGCAGTGGGGGCAATTCTTGCATCATGACACTGAGCGGAGGAGAGGGAGAGATTTGGAGTTGACAGTAAAGCGAGGGACCTCTGGGCGTAAGTGAGAGGGGGCCCAGTCTCTGTCAAGGTCATGTCCCAATTTCCTTCATTTCGGTGTTGGAGAGTATGGTCACCCAAAACATATTGACAGGCACCAGGTTGAGGAAAACTGATCTAAATAATACAGATGTACCACTGGCAAGGCAGATGGCATTGTTTTGTTTTCATGTGAAGTGTGTACTGTATTTGGCCTCTGCCTGCTTTGGTACTGGAGCAAATATTCTTTAGTGAAGAAGGTAGACATATGGGAAGCTGTCTTATATAAGTCAGCTGCTTGGTTCATCTAGTTTGTTATTATCCACACTGCTCCCCAGCAGCTCCCCAGTATTTCAGGAAGGAGTCTTTCACAGCCCTACTCAGAGGTGCCTGGATTTGAACTTGGGACCTTCAGCATACAAACAGGTGCTCTGCCACTGAGCCACAGCCAACCTTTCTCCCACCATCTCTCGGGCTGGAATGTGTGAATAGTCCCCTTGCTTCTCCTGAAGAATCCATGTCAAAAGGTGGGTTTTGCTCCAAACAAAGATGCTGGTTTTGCTTGCAGAATTCCCATGTCCTCCACTGTGGAGTAACATGCTCCATCTACATTTTTGGCTCTGTCACGACACGCTTTCTTGGTGGCAGGGGGGTTATTTGCTGTAATAGCTCAATTTTTACTTTTTTTTTTCATCATGGGAGCCAAAGTCAGTTAATCAGCCTTGCACTCCATCCTGCTCTGCATCTCACAAACCTGCTTGTACCTCTGGGCCATTGGTAAACCTTGCTTGCTCAATGAGAGCCGGTGTCTTGGACTCCTGCCACTCTCCCCACCCCACCTCACCCAAGTAGGGAAAGCGGAAGAGAATCCTGTTCGTTACCTGCTTAACACAGACAGCTTTGCAAAAACCCATTGCAAAAGTCTGCCTGTGCTACAGGCAGTGTGTGAAAGGAGACGAATGGCGTAGCTGGGTCGTTTAATGGCATATGTAGGTGTTGTTCTTTAGAACTCTTTCACCAGCTTTGAACAATAATTCCTGTTTGCAGGGAATGAACTCTGGTTGACTTGCCTTCCTTAGGATAAACTTGCAAAGGAAAGTCACCTATATAATACAAACAAGGGGCCTGGTGGCCTGATAGAGTTGCTATCCTGTTCTGCACCCCCTTTTTTAGCAGAAGGTAGACCAGGATAGCATAGTAGAGCTCAGGGTCATTTGCAGGAGATCAGCAAGTGCATTTGACTCAGCTGCTCTCTTTCCTAAATTAGGCTACACTACCTACCAGGGAAGCAGGTGGCGCTGTGGGTAAAAGCCTCAGCACCTAGGGCTTGCCGATCGAAAGGTCGGCGGTTCGAATCCCTGCGGCGGGGTGCGCTCCCGTCGTTCGGTCCCAGCGCCTGCCAGCCTAGCAGTTCGAAAGCACCCCCGGGTGCAAGTAGATAAATAGGGACCGCTTACAAGCGGGAAGGTAAACGGCGTTTCCGTGTGCGGCTCTGGTTTGCCAGAGCAGCGATGTCACGCTGGCCACGTGACCCGGAAGTGTCTTCGGACAGCGCTGGCCCCCGGCCTCTTGAGTGAGATGGGCACACAACCCTAGAGTCTGGCAAGACTGGCCCGTACGGGCAGGGGTACCTTTACCTTTACCTTACCTACCAGAAAGCTAGAGTGGGGAGGGGAGAACGACACCACACATGAGCTCATGATATGAGCCTGCTGGATCAGGCTAGTGGCCCATCTAATTTAGAATTCTAGTGGCCCAGCAAATGTCTGTGGGAAACCAGCAAGCAGGATTCAAGCACAAGAGAAGTCTCTCCCTCCCACCCTGCCCTGCCCATGGATTCCAACTATGGGTATTCAGAGGCATTTCTGCCAATCTCGCAGGCAGAGCATAGACTTCATTATGGCTAGCAGCTATTGATAGCCTTATACCCCATGAATTCCATCCATGGGCTGACCATGTGCTTGGGGGAACACTGGTCCTTAAGTGCCCCCTGCACCACCAATGCCACTGTTATTTATTTATTTATTTATTTATTTATAACCCACATTTCCCTCCAAGGAACTCAAGGTGGTGTACATGATTCTTCCCCTCCTCATTTAATCCTCACAACAGGCCTGTGAGGTAGGTTAGGCTGAGAGGCGGTAGCTGGCCATGGGGCACCCCATGAGCCTCATTGTTGATATTTACTGAGGGATCTGCCCGCTGCTGTTTTAGAGTACAGTGCAAAGATCCCACAAAAGGCGTTGCAAATGGTGTTCCACGAGAGATAAATTAACTGAGTCACTGAATCCTCCTGTGAACCCAGAGTACCTGGCATTGAAAGGGCAGCAGTATGCTCTCTCAACCCCCCCCCCCGTCCCCCTCCACACCCTTCCAGAACTGTTTTTGGGATGCTTTCCAGAATGGCCCTGGGACTTGAGTGCTGATTCTGTGGGAAAACCCCACACACTTGGCCCCACCTATGGGCTTACATCATTTGCATGTAGCACATCCCATAAAAGTGATTCCAGCATACCTGAGTAATGCATGTAGTTAGGAAAATTAAGCTGTCCCTTTGATATAATGTGTGAGATTTGTGATAGGGTTTTTTATTTTAAAAAGCTTTATAGCAACCACTGGATTTTGTGGTGAGGGTAATCAGCAGTGGGAGAATGCTTATTTAACTTTGGCTTCCTGTTTTCTGCCTTATCAAACCCCCCCTACAACTGCCTGTTAAGTTTTTTGTTTTGTTTTTACTTTAATTTGGAGACAACTCAGCTATACATCCAAATGAGCACACCAAGGAAAGTTTAAGGCAGCTTTATTTGGTGGAACAGAGCAATGGCTGTTGGAGAGCCTTCCAACGTGGATTCCATAGGCCCATAAATTACATAGGCTTTTATAGAGGCATTGTCTCTGCTCAGCTATACACATGCATAGAAATGAAGTCATGTTCACAGATGGAAAGCATGCCTGCATTATCCAAGCTGATGCCTGATTCAGCAAGAAGGACAGGGTGCCTCTTTTTCTATTACACTAGTTCAAGGCTGAGTGTTTCTTACTCAAACATATTTGACACATTATTAATAAAGTCTGCGTAAGCATATTCTCCTTAATGTGTTCTAGGTAAGGTGACTCAGTGGATTCCTATTACAGGGACCACTCAGGTGTACATCCAAAAGTTTTGTGAATGTGCTTTGAGTTTTCTCTCTAATGGTATGGCTTGCTTATAACCTAAACTCTTATCTTATTAAACCATGGTTTGTTTGATCACCCAAACCTTGTCCAGAAACTTAATTATAGTTTGTTTACTGCAACCTCAAACTATGGTTTGCTGTTGGCTTACGGCCCTTGGTTTGTTTTAACCATGACATGGTGCTACACGCAAATACAGCATCCTTCCTTACTTGTCTTTGTCTGTTATCCCAGACACTTGCCAAACTACAAAAGTGTGAGTCAGGAGCAGCTGCAAAACAAGCCAAGATTGGAAGAAAGAAACCATGGTTCCTTTGGTGATATGTGGTACAGCTTATGGTTAATTCATGGTTTACTTAACCAGCCATGGTTTAGCATTACATGCAAACCAGGTCAGTTTACCTGTGCCTATAGCACACCAGCGCTATAGCAACAGGCACTGCCCAACTGCTCTGATGCCCCCTCTGCCTTCTCCCGTTGGGGAATAAAATGACTCACTTCCAGTTCCTTAATATGGGAGGAGGTTGCACCACTTGACTGTGGGGCACTTGCACCTGCAGTGGCATTTGAGGGAGCAGGGAGGCATGTTCCCTGCATGTTAGGGGAGGCTGAAGCTTGCAAAGACTGGGTTTGCTCAGCTAAACTAGCAATACTGGTGGGAGGAACAATGCCTTTCAGCTGTTTTCTTCTTTCTCAAAGCAAGCAGTAGAAGGAAGTGGCAGCTAGAGCAGCCAGCCAGTGTCTGCAGCAGGATTTATAGCATTATTGACATGACTTGGCCAATCTGGCGCCTTCTGGAAGTTTTGGAATACAACTCCCATCAGCCCCAACCAGTTTTAACAATATTCCCACATCACTTTCAGAATCTTATGGTTGTGCTGACTGGGACTGATGGGAGGTGTCGTCCAAAAAATCTGTAGGGCACCAGGTTGGTGAAGGCTGCTGTAGGCAAACACATGAGACCTCCAAGTGACATGCACAGCTCTTTTGGATGTACGATTGTCTTGACTCAGGTGGGAGGAATCAACTGCAATGTTTAAGTGTGTTTGTGTGCGGCATTGGGGCCAAACTGGGCTTCCAGCCTTTGGTTCCTTATTCCTGCCATGACACAGTAATTGGCAATGGATAAGGGTTGGATCACTGCAGTGTGCTCTGTGCACTGCATCTTATGCAGAACGCGGCAGCTAGCTTGCTCGTGGGGGCAAACTACCACCAGCATATAACCCTTTATTGTGGGATTTGCACTGGCTGACAATTTGCTACTGGGCCAAGTTCGATATGTGTTGGTACCAACATATAAGTCCTTATACAGCTTGGGACCAGGTTACTTGAAAGGCAGCCTTATCCCTTATACACCCAGGAAATCTGTATGATTTAAGGGAGAGTTACTCTTTCAAGTTCCAAAGCCCACTTGGCAGTAACTTAGAGCAGGGCTTTTAGTGAGGCTTCCCCTGTTCTGTGGAATAGCATCTATGTCAAGATATGAAAGGTACCTACTACCTGAACTTTCTGGAAACAATTAAAGACATTATTGTCCCAACAGGTTTTCTCAGCAGGATAAATGAGTCTATACTTGTTAGGGTTTCAGTCTTGTTTTTAAATACATTTGTTGTTTTTGTGTTTTTAAAACCGTTCATTATTTTACATGTAAATGGCCTTGAGAAAATTAAATTAAATTGTAATAATAATAACAATAATCTGGAGACTTTTTAATGCATCCCCTACAACGTACTGGGTGTGCAGGAATGCAAACAAGCTCTCTTTCTCAAGCGTTGTGCAACACAAGCAATCGAACTCCCACCACTTATTTATTTGGCACACGCTGGAGAAGGATCAGCAACAGTCGCAATGTTCCTGACGGCTGTTTTAGCAGAAGTACATCTTAATTTCCAAAGCCTTGTATAAACAATGGGTGCTGTTATCACCCAGTGGGAGCGAAAGGGAGTGGGAAGAGATTGATGTGGGGAGAAAACATGCCATTATAGTGGGTATGCAGGGAGCGTAATAGAGAAGGGAGGAGAGGTGGCTGCTATGTAAACAGAAGCAGGTGCTTTAAGATGGAGTGTTCTTATTCCAGAACCAGAATGTTTCCGTCTTCCTCTTCATGTTGGCCTTAAGAAAACACAAGTCTGGACTTTGAAATAAAAGGAATCAGAGCACAGAAGGAAAGGGAATTTGAGCTAGGCTATCAGTGCTGAATGCTGAAAAACAATAAGAACATAAGAAGAGTGTGCTGGATCAGGCCAATGGCCCTGGTTGTCCATCATCCTGAGTGGGCAACCAGATGAGGCATGTACAATTCAAGTGCAAGAGCACTCTTCCCTTGTGCCAGGGGTGCCCACTTGAATAAAATATTGGCGGGCGGGCAGGTAAGCCCTGCCACACATAATCACATGATGGGGTGAAACCCACACCATTTGAATGGTGATGCCCATCAACTTTGGGGTGCCCAACCCTCTCAAATATTGGCTGCTATGCCTGTTGTAGTTCCCAGATGTATTACTGCCTTTGGACATGGAGGTAGAGCATAACCATTGCAGCTAGTAGCCATCAGTAGCCCTCTCCTCCATGGATTTTTCTAATCCGCTTGTGAAGCTATCTAGGTTAGTGGCCATCACTGCTTCCTGGGGCAGCAAGTTCCTCAGTGCAGTGTTGTGCTTTATAAAGAGGTCATTCCTTTAATCCTCCCCAAATCTTCATTGGATGTCCATGGGTTCCAGTGTTATGAGAGAGGGAGAAAAACTTTTCTCTCTCTGTTTTCTTCATGGCATGCACAGTTTTATAAATTTCTGTTATTACTCACATTTTCTGTAGACTAAAACGTTGGTAGAAATCTCTCTCTTCCCCCCCCCACCCCATGCATTGAGACTGGAAGACCATCAACCTCCCTCCCCAGAAACTCCACATATTTCCTTGCCTTCTCTTTCACTTTGAACCTGAAATGATATTTCCCAGATGTTGGGGGTGTGCAAATTGCCTTCCTGCTGGGTCCTCCTGGGCCTCTCAGGAAGCACCTGGCTAGTTGTTCTTGAAAAGAAGGCAGTGCGGCTAGCTGACCCTTTGGGCTGATGCAACAGGGGATGGCCTGCCTGCCTGCCGGTGCTTTCCTGTTGCTGCCTCTGAGGGTCCTCTCATCCTTTCTGTGGATATTTTAAGCAAGAGCATAATCTGGTTAGAAAGTCTTGGGTCATGCTGTGTTAGTAAGGACCCTAAAACGAGTTGCTAATTAGCCTGAACAGTGTCAGTTCCCTTTATAGCTGTAATGCCTGCCAGGAGACATCTTAGAACCTTGTGGGAGGCTGTGATAGCTTCAAGGAAGGTTATCTAATAATTCTGGAGATGTGTGTTTTATTTCGGGGTGGGGTGGGGTGGCGGGGAGATGCTAGGGCTCAAGACTTGGGTTAGCTTTGCTTTGGTTGGCAGAAGCACCTCGGAGGAATAGAAAGGGGAAGCATGGGCAATAGCTTAAAAATATGTTTGCATGTACCCATATCTGTATTTACAATGGGTCCATGTAGTCTATTGCTGCATGTACCTCAATCTCCAAGTGGCAAGAGATTCAAAGGGTTCTAGCACTTACCCAGGGTTTGGTTTCCTTCAATGAAGACCAGTGGATATATATGGTTTTACAGGCAAGAAACATTTTGTGCTTTCCCAATAGATGCGCAACTGCTGACACGCAGGTCCTTTTGGACCCTGGAAGAAGGTAGAACATGGTGGAATTGAGGTGGGATGGGGGCATAATGAGGCAGGGAGGGCTTATGCATGCTCTGCTGACTGCGTGGGGGAGCCAGGAACAGAACCCCCGCAGAAAATGGTTGCCACCTGTATTTACACATATATACAACCAGAGCATAAGATTGGGGCAGGGGCTTACAGCATTAACACCCCAGTATATTTTGTCTTCCCATTATGTTTCCAGGGAGACTCCAAGTCACAGCTTTGGGGTTCAGCCCAGAGTGTGGCAAGCCTCTGTGCCTGTAGAATAATAATAATCCTTTAATCTTTTAAACTGGGGGTGAGGTACAGTGTATTGATTTTGTTAGTCACTATGGAATGCATTTCCCCATTTTTATATTGTAAACTGACCATGATTTTTGGACGTTGATGGCTGCAACATTTCAGTGTCCTGGGGCACTTCTCCCAATGAACCCCCATTGTAACCCTGATCGCCTGCGTTTTCCATGCAGCATATATTTTGCTCAATTACGGAATGGTGGCAGCAACCGGCAATCTCTGTAGCATTGCAGAACGTCTATTCTTCCTGATTCTGTGTGCTTTCATTCACACCTAAGCCTAGCATGGAACTGATAGCATTGGGGCAAAGCAGGGAGCGATGGTCAACAGACCTCTCAGAAAGTAAGTCACACTGAACTTTTGAAAGATAAACAGCCCACACCAGCGCTTGGTCCTCCATCGCTTTGTAGCTCAGTGGCAGAGCATCTATCTGCTTTGCATTTCAGAAGGTCTCAGGTTCAATCCCCAGCTCCTCCAATTAGGGATGAGAATAGATACCCCACCTGACACCCTACCAGTCAGTGTAGACAGTATTAAGCTAGGTAGGCTAGTGAAATGACTCAATTTTAGGCAGCTTTCCATGTTTCTAATTAAATCAGAATCAAGAGGACTGGACTCTTACTTCCCTTTTGAAAGAAAGCTGCTTAGTAAGAGCATCTGCTTTGCATGCAGAAGGTCCTAGGTCCAATGTCCAGCAGGGTAGGGACATTGAAGAGACTCCTGCCTGAAACCCTGGAGAGCTGCTGCTAGTCTGTGTAGACAGTACTGAGCTAGATGAACTGATGGTATGACTTAGAATAAGGCAACTGCCCCTTTGTGTTTGCATTCTTTTGTAGTTCTAAGTGCTGTGTTCTTAACTTTGCACGAGCGACCTTGAGAGGCTAGCAAAAATCATTTTGAAATATTTATATAGAAGAGCCCTTTAATATGCTCTCCAGCAGCTTTATTTATTTATTCTTTCATTACTCTTTTACCTCACCCTTCTCAAGGGAGCTCAGGGTGGCCTATGCAGTCTTTTTACCCTCTCATTTATTTTTATCCTTGCAACAACCCTGTGAGGATGTATTAGCTGAGAGTTAGTGACTAGCCCAAGGCCATTCGGTTAGCTGTATGGCTGAGTGGAGACTTGAACCTGGCTATCACTAATCATTGCCTGATGCACTATAACCACTGCCCAAGCACTGACCTTGCAACTGTAAATCTTTCAGGAGTCACAGAAGCAAGGCAGGAAGCTTCTCCCTTGCAGCTGACCAAAGAAGTCTCATAACCTCACTTTTGGACTTTTTAGTGTAGAGGAAAGGTGAGTAATAGGCAACATGATAGAAGTTTATAAAATCATGCACAACATAGAAAAAGTGGATAGAGAAAAGTTTTCCTCCCTCTCTCATAACATTAGAACCTATGCACCTGCAAAGAAGCAGAACACAGAAGGAAGTCCCAGCACCCTGTAGTTGCATCACCTGTGCAAAGCTTTCCAATGTTTGTTCTGACCCAGGCAAAGTCACTCCTGGCCTGGAGGTAGCAGAGGCCTCATCAGTGCTCGGTCCTTTTCATCCACTGTGTGTACAAGGAAAACGAGACCAGGCTGGCTTTTGAGTGAGGACGAGGGCAGCTAGAGCCAGGGAACATTCAGGTAGCACGTGCCACATGCAGGGATATCCCAAGTGGCTTAGGCCTGATGTCTCTAGCAATTCTGTTAACAAAATTCCTCGCACAGATCTGTGTTTTTCTGGACAGTGCCCTGGGATCCCATGACACTTGTTGTTGTTTTTTTTGCTTGGCATTGTTGGGGAGAAAGCGATTCATTGGTCATTGATATCACTCCAGTCCTGAAACACATGGCTGGGTGCCATAATAGTTAAACACAACCACCATGTTCAGAAGTTGTATACCCCAGAGTATTATTATTAATTTCCCACCCTCAACATCTGGAGGGCCAGTGTTTTCCCACGCCTCATTTAGGCTGCCTTGTGGGGCAGATTTCCATTGGTGTAGTAAAAGTTGGCCTGAAGGAATTCATTTAGTGTGAATTCTAACACGAACTAAGATGGTCTGCACCACCTGAGCTAATGATATTAACTGGATTTTTATCTTCAGAAATTTTGTGATACAGGTCTTAGCTGAAAAAAACATTCCGCAGTGCATTAAAAAGAGTGTATTTTAACATAAATGGTATTTAGAAATAAGTACCGTAGAACAGACTATGTTAAGTGTATACTTTCAGAGAAAATAATTCGATGGAGTGTTTTAAGATGACATTTAAAGATGGATTTTTGTGCAGGATAATGGGGAAGCTGGGAGGAACTAGTTGAATCCAACTCAGAGCAGACCCATTGGAATTAATGGATCTAAGTTAGTCACGCTTATTAACTTTAGTGGGTCCACTGCTGGATAATGGACCTATAAATGGACATCTGCAAAAGTGGCTTGGAGAAAAAATGTACAGATCCATCCAGATGCAACATTCCTGGCAGAGAGCTAATGCGGCATAATGTTTAGGGTGTTGAGGTAGGACCTGGGCTCAAACTCCTACTTGGCCATGAAGCTCACTGGGTGCCCTTGGGGCAGTCTTTGGCTCTCAACCTAACCTACCTCACAGGGTTGTTGTGAGTGTGAAATGGGGAGAAAGAAAGCTGTGTATGCCACTTGGAGCTCCTTGGAGGAAAGGAGTAGAATAAATGCAAATAATAATACCTATATTTAGGTATAATAATAATAATACCTATATTTCCCTATATTTTGTTGCTGCTGGTGGTCTGTGATTACTCTGATGAAAATGCTCTGTACAGTTACAATAGCAGGGAAAACGAGTGATGGTGTGATAAATAGACTTTGCTTTTTAAGGAGAGAAGGATCTGTATACAAAAAAATAAAATAAAATAACCTCAGAACAAATTGATAGCAATGCTTCTTTAAAATGACAAGCAAGATTTCCTCTTTCTGTAGCCAAAAGAAATGATTGCTTACTGCATGGGTGGTAGAGACAGAGAAGGCTATAGCAATGCATGGTTCTTTGCAAACACTGCTTTCCTTTTGTCTGAGATCCACAGTATACTTATTGAGTTAAAGAAAAGAAATTTGGCTGGTGACAAGAGACCACAGCGGGAGGAGAGATGCCCCCTCTTCACTGACTTCCCCCTAATAATTTCTCTTGCTCAGTGGTGCTGACTGAGGTTGGTTGCTTTCCTTCTTTACTGTGCTTATGTACAGCATAAACTGGACAAGTATTTTATATACAAAGCACACTGTACATCCACCTGCCATTGTGTTCTTTTCATAAATAGCATTTCAGAAAAGCTATTTGCTCATTCACGGCATGGAACCACTGGGCCTGTGTTGGTCCCTTGAATTTCCTGTCTCTGTCAGCTTCGTGGCTGTGGCCAGTGCCAGCCTGAATGAGCTCTCTCTCCTACGCTCTGCTACACATTCAGTCTTCTTTTTTAAAAGGCTGCAAACATTTTTTTTTTAAATAGTCACAATGCTGCTCTAGGGTCTGGGAAGGGAAGGAGACAACACAGGACCTAGCCAAGTGGCGCTGCCCCAGACGAGGTCACTCCACTTTTTGCTGAACCACACTGCAAACTTGTGAAACCATGTTTGAGAGCTTGCCCTGAGAAAAGGCTATGCTTAAGAAGATGAGACCTGCTGGAATAGGCCAGTGACCCCATCTAGCCCAGCATCCTGTTCTCTCATTGGCCCACCTGTGGGAAGCCTGCAAGTTGCATTCCAGCGCAAAAGCACTCTCCTCTCCTGTGGTTTCCATCAACTGGTATTCAGAAACACAACTGTGGAGGCAGAGCATAGCTACTAGTAGCCCTCAATAGCCCTATCCTCCATTAATTTGTCCAATCCTCTTTTAAAGATATTCCGGCTGGTGGCCATCGCTGCCTCCTATGGGAGTGAGTTTCATAGTTTAACTATGTGCTTTGTGAAGAAGTCCTGTCTTATACGTGTCTTGAATCTTCTATCAGTTGTCAAACCAGCATTTCAGTACCAGAAAGCGCTTTCTTCTCAGGACAAAGAACTCCGCCGTTTGCATCAATCAAGGCAGAGTCAGCATATTTGCCTGTGCTTTGAGTGTTGTCTTTGGAAGATGATAGCTCAGTGATGATGTTGACCCAGTGTGCAGCAGCTGTGAAAAATGCAAGCGCTGGTCTGGTCTTCTTTGTCCAAGGAACTGATATTCCCAAGGTCAAAAACAAGCAAGAGCAAAGTGATGCAAATTAGGGCAAAAAGAAAGAAGTGTATTCCTAGCTTTTGTTGTAGAACTGGGAAAGGTTCAGAAAAGGATGACAAAAATGATCAAGGGGTTGGAGCAACTCCCGTTAAGAAGAAAGCATACATTTGGGGCTTTTTAGTTTGGGGGATGTCAATGAGAATAAGGGAGGGCAGGAACAATAGTGGTGTGTAAAGTTCTGCATGGTGAGGAGAAGTCCCCACCCTCCAATAACACTGGGGCCACCAAATGCAGCTGAATGTTGGAATAACAGACATAATTAGGTAGTTCACACACTACAAACTCTATGGAATTTCCTACCTCAGGAGGTCATGATGACCACCAGCTTGGATAGCTTTAAAAGAGGGGTTAGACAGATTCAAGGAGGATGAGGCTGTCAGTGATTGCTAGTCATGATGGCCATGTCCTAACTCCCCAGTCGGAAGCAGGATGCCTCTAAATGCCAGTTGCTGGGATTCACAAGTGGGGAGAGTGCCCTTGTGCTTTTGGGCTCCCCACAGACCATTGTGGTGGGCCATTGTGAGATACGGATACTGGACTATATCTCCTAGTTGTGCGGCAATAAAACTGCTAGCAAATTTGCAAAGCTAAGGAGGGCCCGGTATGGTTTCAAATTGGATGGGGGACCACGAGTTGAGATTCCTTCACTGCAGGGGGTTAGAGTAGATGACCCTTGGGGTGCCTTCCAACTCTACAGTTCTATGATTCTATGACTAGATGGGTCACAGACTTGATCCAGCACAGTTCTTCTGATGTTATTACATTCTGATCTCTTTGCTCTTTCTATTTACCTTTTCCTTACCCAGGGAAATAGGGGAAGCAAATTCCTGTTAACATTTGCTGCACAAAGTACGGCTATTTTTGAGAAAAAAATAGCCTTAAAACTGCTTATGCATGGAATCTGATGACTGGGCAAGGTTCCTTACAGTTGCTTGAGTAGTATAAAAAGGCATTTGTCTAATATGTGCAGACCACCTTTATTTCCCGTCTTTAGACGCTAAGACCTGACAGTAACACAAATTTTCATCTGAGTTCATGGGGAAATACAGTATTGCCCTCATCTACAAAGTTCGTTATGTTTTGTTGTATGTAAGTAATAAAGGTAAAGGTAAAGGGACCTCTGACCATTAGGTCCAGTCGTAGCCGACTCTGGGGTTGCGGCACTCATCTTGCTTTACTGGCCGAGGGAGTTGGCATACAGCTTCTGGGTCATGTGGCCAGCATGACTAAGCCACTTCTGGCGAACCAGAGCAGCGCCTGGAAACGCCGTTTACCTTCCCGCCGGAGTGGTACCTATTTATCTACTTGCACTTTGATGTGCTTTTGAACTGGTAGGTTGGCAGGAGCAAGGACTGAGCAACAGGAGCTCACCCCATCACGGGGATTCGAACCACTGACTTTCTGATCGGCAAGTCCTAGGCTCTGTGGTTTAACCCACAGCGCCACCCGCGTCCCTATGTAAGTAATAATATGGGTTAAAAATGTACAAATCTATTTTCTTTTATCACTGAATCTGTGAAAATAAATTAGTGGGGAAAATAATGTTTTTTAGATTCATTTGTGAAAAAGAAGCAAGCTGTTGAAACTTTTGGCGTGGCCAGAAAAGTTCCTGAATTTGCATGCCACATTGATTTTTATGGGCGAAAGTTTCAGATCTTCTGAAGTTGTGAATGCTAACAATCTTGCTTTACTTTTATCAGGAACAAATAAGTCTCTGGGTCTTTCCACCCCTTCTTGCCTATATTTACTACTTTAAAATCTGCAGCTCTCTCTCTCTCTTAATCATTAGCATCATACCCAATCAGCTTTAGCACACCAAGCAGATTAGACACAGTACATTCTCTTCTCTACCCTCCCCTCCATTAATATTCAGGAATTTTTGGCTGCAGCCAACGATTATGAGGGGCCTATGGTTGTTTGTGTTGGGTGACTTTCTTTGTTCTACTATTGGGTCCTCCATTGGAGTGCATGGGAGGGGGGAGCTGGCAAGTGTGAGACTGTGAGGAAATTCGCTTACTGTTAAATCATTCTTTCTAAACCTTCTCTAAGCAAATGTTTCCACCAGGGACAAAAGGGGTCATTCTCCCTAAACGAAGGCTGGTGTTTGCTAAAAAGGGTGAGTGAGCAGATGCATTCTCTAAACTGGCCATCCATATTCTCACTGTCCACAAACCTGGCAGAGCTCCCGGGTTCTGTTTCATGTCCTTGCACACCCTGTTTCTCTCAGAAGTGAAATTCCTCCTGTCAAGCACCTGGAATGAAATGAGGCTGAAAGGAAAGGTGAAGTCTGCGTGGAGCTGAGCCAAAAGGAAAGTACAAATCCTTAAAGCAGGGGACACCCCATTTTTATGTCAAGTAATGATGGAGGGAGGTTGGTAACTTCCCTTTCCCCATTTTGCATCGTTTCTTCTGATCACAATGCTGGGATTGGGCAAAGGGCAGAAAAAGCTAAAAAGGACCGGTAGTTTTTCTTCTTGGCCAACAGAGGCCATGCCCAAGGCAATTTTCAGTTTTATGAGACCCAAGTCTGCCGAAACATTTTCAGCCTAGGGTCTAAGGCAGCCAGACATACAAAAGAAGAGCTAGTGAACCTGCTAAGTAACAAAAGTAAGTATGTCAGGCCCAGCCCCTTTGCAGGCAAGGGAGGGATGAAGGCAGAGGTGGCTCTTTGTGTTTAACAAGAGCAGGTCTCCAGGCTGGCCCAGACTACCAAACCACGCTGACCCAGAAGTTTTTATAATACGTGTTAAGGTCCATTGCTGGACCCACTCTGACCTGAAAGAAAATTCCTTCCACCTTTAAGCAATTCTTATTTGGCCGAGCTGGATTGTGTGGGCTAGATTCATCTAGCCCAGTGGTTCCCAAACTTTTCTGGGCCACTGTTGTCTTGGTTCCATAAACTCATCCACAGTGGCCCTACCCTATAAAAACCATTATTCAGAACAGTGGTTTGCACAACCAACTAAGTAAGATAACAACACAAAAAAGTCTTACCAGTAACAGTTACTTGCACATTTATTCAAAACCCAATTAAAACTATTTAGTTTAATTAGTTCAATGAAATTGATGAACTTGATCTAGCGTTGCCAGCTTTTCAAAGCCTGATGATTATTTTGCAAGAGTCTTAGATATGGCATTTAGTAGTCACTTCACTTTTCTGTAAATTCTTAGTGTTAGTGATACCAGTTTCTCAAAGTTTGGTTTAAAGTCCCTTAGTAGGTGCCTTAAACCACTACATCCAACACCCCCCTGTTGACCCATGCCTCTTAGCACCCGCACCTAGGGTAAGCCTACCATGCCGTTTGGGAACCACTATGATAGCAGAAGCCTGTGCATGAACTTCCACAGTACAATGGGGCTTTTCCCCTTCTCCGCCCACTTTGTGCCCCTGATCCCTCAAAGTAGTTGGGCGAGGGGGCTGGAGAACCTCCAGAAGGGTGCACAGAAGGAGGAGAGAGGAAATATTTCCATTAGGCAAGCAGAAAGACTTGTACTGGTGGAGCCGTCTCCATAGAGTGCTTAATCGCTCTCTGACACATAGGCTGAATCCCCACTTTGAGATCGCCAGTTCATGCCCAGCTGCTGGCTCATGTCCTTATGGTAATAAGAATCAGATCCAATTCATACACACAGATCAGCAGCATGGGAAGCCGCTTGAAATGCAACAAACCAGAGCACCAGATGTTCCACACATCAGACTGTGACGCCATTGTGGGAACTCTTCATCATTTCATCAGATTTGCAGTACTATAGTGAAAGTCACTCTAGGACCATAGAAGATAAGACTCCATCCAGCTGAGTTTCAGGGAACAACCGCTGCTAGCAGCTGTGTGTGTTCGGTCTCAACTCCACTAGGAGATTGTTTATTTATGACAATATATATCAGTTTCCCCATGGTGCACCAGGAGCCATTCATGCATGGGAAACCTCAGGGACTGTCCCTTGGGAGTGTGGCTCAGATGAGCTTGCTTTGGGCTGCATTCACATGGCAGTTTATTCAGTTTCCCTGTCAATTTGTGCTTGTTTCCATGTTTTGTGATCTTAGAAAAAAATCCATTGGCAGCCCCCATAACCCGGAAAATCATTGGGTTAAAGTGAAACAGAGGATTAAAACTCTGACACAGAGTTTTAAAGGGCAGGCCTGTGCCTACAAAGCGCAGGGCAAAGGAAAGTGTGGATGAGCCTTGACTGACAGTGGCTCTCCTGGGTTTCATGCAAGGAGTCTCTCCCAGCCTTACTGAAGCCACTGTGGATTGAACTTGAGACCTGTATGCAAAGCAGATGATCCACCAGTGAGTTGCAGCCCTTCTCCTAAATGTGCAGAAAGGGTAGGGGAATAGCAACATTGTCCAGTGGTGTCTATTCTAAATCTTAGTTGAATACCATCCAATATTTTTATAGTACCTTAGTTCTTGAACACCTTGTGACTCAAACGTTTTGGCTCCCGAACGCTGCAAACCCAGAAGTAAGTGTTCTGGTTTGCGAACTTTTTTTGGAAGCTGAACGTCCGACTTGGCTTCCGATTGAATGCAGGAAGCTCCTGCAACCAATCAGAAGCAGTGCCTTGGTTTTCGAACACTTTCGGAATTTGAATGGACTTCTGGGAATGGATTATGTTCGAGAACCAAGGTACGACTGTACTTGAGAATGCGGAAGAGTTACTAGAGAGCAGCAAATGTATTCGTACACCTCCCCCCCTCCCCCCCCCGCCAGCTGGTCCTCTGCTACTGAGTTGTTGGGCCACACCGACTCTCAAAACAATTTCACAATTTGGGCTTCTAGAAGCAAAGGAGTGTCCCATAGTTCTCAGATACATTTGCACATCTTATAGGGTTGGCAAATTCTGCAATGGAGAAGAATACTCTGTGGTGATTGGGAATAGAGAAATCCTCACCTCTGTGATGTTACGCAACAGTCAGTCTGCTGAAATATTGATGTGACTGATTAGCAGCCAAGCTGGCCTCAGATACCAAGCCAGTCACTGGTATGTGTGCCTAGCTTGCTATTAAGGCTCCTGGTGATTGTTTACGTTCATTTCCGTAAGGTAATGGGAGGTAAAGAGAATTCAGATACAAAATTCCAGGTATGATGCTGCAATATGATCTTGAAAGATTCTGACCCTCTAGCCACAGTGTCCCTGAACCACCCTGCAGTGGTCAAATCAACCAATGTGATTTCACTTGCCGGTTGCCTGGTGAGCCATTGTTGTGAATGAGCCTCTTGTGTGTGTGAATATTTAGCCAGTAGCTGTTTTTCCTGAAGGGGAAATACTGTGAAAAGGGAACTATGGATTAGGGATGGAGAATGAATTCTGTTCAGTTTGCATTTAAAGGTGAACCTAATTCACCTTTTCCAAAACAATGCATGAATCAAAAATTAAGTTTCATGAGAACCTTTATTTAAAAAATGCAAACTGATCAAGGAGTTTGGAGAAACAAATTTAACATGGAAAAACTGAGAAGAAATGAAATAAGCAGATTTGCCCCCCCCCCCTACTATGGATGGAGGAGCAACGTAAGCTCCCCTGTCCCAACATCTCTAGAATACACTTGACTGGTAGTAAGCCCCATTGAACACTGGAACTTACTTTTGAGTAAACATGCCTAGAATTACACAGTACATTGGCAACATTTTGAGACGTGAGGATTTTGCCCAACATCTGATCTCTGTGTGCTGTCACATTGATAAACCTAATTGCACAAGTGTCTTCACTGATAAGCAATCTCTGGCAATTGAAACCTATTAGGTAAGGCATTTCTCATTAACAGGGAGTGTTCTCTATTGTTATAAGGAGATGCAAACTTTCAGCAGACTCCAGGTATAATTCCCAAGTAGGAAGCAAGCCAGCAAAGAGCTAGATGATGTTGGAGGCTTATGGGCTGCTGCTGAAGACAGCATTTGTGGTTTTATTATGGGCAACAGCACAACCAGACCAGAGGGCTCAGTGGATATGCTACCAGTAACTTCCATTGGAAGGGTTGAAACAAGGAATGGAGACTAAACACATAGGCCTCCACCCCCTGAAATGCCCATAACATTTGTGTTTTAGCAGCCATAAGTAGGCATGCGTCCATGCCAGGGAGAAATCTGATCATGCCAGGGAGGTTGCATCATCAATAACTTGCCCGGTAGAGAACTTATACGGTGTGAAGAGGAAGTAGTGACCTTACCAGTGAGTCCCATGAAGTCAGCCACTTCAGGCATTAGACATAGAGGATCACTAGGGATGAAGAAATCTGTGAATTTCAGTTTCTCTGAGCTTTTCCTTTTTCTGGTCTTAGGTTCCGTTCTCCACATTTGTTTGTGGAACATCTTTTTAAGTCCTTTCAAAAAATGGTCGGCATTTTTAGTATATGTTCACCATGTTTCTGTGTGCAATTTTACCCAATGTAGCCATTTTTTGCAAGAAAGTTTCCCTACCGAAATGAATTTTTTGGCATCCTGCTTTTTTTGCTGGGGAAGGATTGGAGGTTTACACATTTCCGATGGGAGCACTGCACCATGAAATTCTGAGAAGGACAAATTTCAAAGGGTTGCTTCAGGTGTTGGTTTATGCATTGTTTCAGGAAATGTGAATTAAGTTTGCATTAAGATGCAAATCAAACTGAACTTTCCCCTTACCCCTTTGGGCATCATTCAGGCAGCACTGTGGGAGATTGAAAAAACTGATCCATCGCAGATATGGGGAATACTTTTCCTCAATTCCCTTTTCCTCAATTCCAACACCTCTGGGCAAGCTCCCAGCAGTGGCGTGCCTGTAGAGAGCATGGCATCATGTGCAATGCACTTCCATTTGTCCTACTGCTTTCCCCTGGGAAAACCTGCCGTTTAGCACTGAATGGCAATCAGGCATTCCATGGATTTCTGTTTGTTCCAATTTGTCACTAAAGAGTGGCTTTTCCAGGAGAAAGCAGCAGGGCAAAGGCAATTTGTCACTAAAGCATGGCTTTTCCAGGAGAAAGCGGCAGGGCAAAGGCAAAACCACTCAAACCATAGGACAAGCAGAAAACTATTCAGACTTTTGCTTGCTAGGCACAAGATGAGTGGAACACAGGAGACACATGTCAAGGGGTTTTTCACACACAAACAGCAGTCATCTCTCTATCCTGGCATGCAAGAGGCATTTTCAAAAAGTGAAAGACACATCCTCGCCAGGCAAGAGGCCCTGATCTGCACCTGAGCAGTTCCTAAACATTTCAATCAGTGTTATGAAGGAGAAATTCACAGTGGATTGTGCTCCATGTTAACCAACAGGTAGGGATTTTGTTTGATTCTACTTCTGGGACACCAAAATATATGAAGCCGGGATTGTAATTGCCAGGACGCTACAACTGCAATGTCCTTTTAATATTGTAGATTATATTGGGTTCTCCTGTATCTTCCAAGTGAGTTGTTGCACTTCTCCCCCCTCCCTTTTATCAGAACGAGTCTTTCAAGGAGGAGCCCAGTGTCTTCACATTTTCACTGATGCATTTAAATTTTATGAGGCTGCCTTCTGAAGCTGTGTGCAATGCAGGAGAAGTCTAAAAACTATTTATTAATTAAAACCCTGGGTTAAAATATGGAGCTGCTACTTTCAAATAAACAAGTGCCCAAGCTGATGTTAGAGCAGTGGCTCCCGTGGTGGGCAGTGCCTCCCCCTGGGGGACAGTGGCGTTACTGAGGGGCATGCAAAGAGGCAAGGGGGCAGGAGGAGGAGGAATGCTAGAGGTATAAATGACTATCAGACCTTGAAAAGCTGGTATCTCTGGATCAGGTTCACCAGTTGTTGTTGTTTAATTAGTTAATTAAACTATGCAGTTTTAATTGGATTTTGAGTAGATGTGTCGTTAACTATTACTGCTTTGAATTTTATTGTGTTATTATCTTCCTTAGTGTGTGGTGCAAACCACTATTCTGAAAAATGCTTTTTATAGGCTAGGCGGGAGAGACACTGGAGGTGGAACCAAGTAGGAACCACTGGCGTAGAGTAATATTGCATTAATATAAAAATGTTTGTTGTTTTGTTTTAAATTTGCTCTGCATATTTTTCAAATCCATAGCTTGGAGTTTTAAAGAGGTTGATTCTTATCTATCCCGGCATGCTGCTTAATTTATTTTTTCAGGCACTGATTCTGCCCCCTGTGTGGGGGGGAGGAATTGTCTCTCTGATGCGTCTCCTCTCTTCCTCAGGGCTTGACATGCAGAATCTCCCTAATTTATCAGGCAACCCAGGAAGACTTATTGTAGCATTATTCTCTCTTTTATAGACTGAGACTCAGGTTAATTCTTTTGGATCCAATTTTTTTCACAGATCCCTTGGAAGTGTGTGTGTGTGTGTGTGTGCGCGCGTGCGTGCGCGCGCGCGCGCACACACACACACACACACACACACATACTTTCTAACTCTTGGGAGAAGTGGGGTATTTTATCTAGGGGGGAAAGGGGAGAGAAGTGAGCAGAGGGGGTGGTGCCCATAACACACTCCCATAAATCAGAATGTGGCAAGCTAGCTAGAATCTCAACTACCTAACAATGGGAATGTTTAAGAGACTTACAGATTTCTTTGTGGCACAAAAACATATTGGGGCTTGATTTTAGCAGAGAAGATCATGTGCAAGCTGTGAGTCTTGAAGGGTGGAAAACCCAGAATGTTTCCATGTGGTCTGGTGGGACTTCTTTTTAATATACCCTCTGACTCAGATATACGAAACACTTTGTCATTTCTCTCCCCCCCCCCCCTTATGTTGGGAAATGTGGCTGTCTTGAAAAACTTGATATACTGTAATGAATGCTTTGCAATTTGGTGATGCTGTGGACCTGCTCTGCTCTTTTCCTCCTACTTTTGATGTTCTTTTTCACAGATTTCTTGGTTTCCCCCTACTTTTTGATAAACTTGACGTTGCAATAAAACAAAAACCAGAACGTGGCCACAGGCTGTAAAACGTTGGCAACCCCTAGTCTTGCCCAATGGTCTCTTTTCCTCCTAGCACTGGGCCCTAACGAGCTCAAGTTCATCCAAGAGCTCCGGCAGTGACGATGTGAACCATGCTGTTGGGTTGGGATGCCAAGCAGAGTCAATTGATACCCCTGGCAGTTTAGGTAGGGCTGCCATACGTCAGGGGGAATTTCCGAAAAGGCAGCGCTTCTTTGTCATGGATCTTAGGCAAAAGAAGCTCAACAACTTTCGGGTTTTCCTTTAAAAAGCTCAACAACTTTCAGGGTGTTCTGGCAACCATTGTTAAGGGACATTGTGGTGTAGTGGTTAGCATGTCGGACTAGGACCTGTGAGACCAGAATTCAAATTCCCTCTTGGTCATGAAGCCCACTAAGTGAGCTTGGGGGCTAGTCACTCACTCTTAGCTTAACCTACTTCACAGGGTTGTTGTGAGGATAAAATGCAGAAAGGGAGGACCTTGAGCTCCTTGGAGGAAAGGTGGGATATGAAACAAAAAACAAAAAACAAAGTTAAGAAGTAGGTCATGCCTAGAAACAGGAAGTCGCTTTCTCACATTCTTTTTGGCGTTTTAAATGTACTGATTTTGTGTCTGAGGACCGTGATTGGTTACTGCAGCACCTGCTCTTTACCAAACACATTTTCACCTGTTGGAAGACAAGCTCTGAAATGCTATTTTCAAGGTTGCTGCTTCTGTCTGTTCTGTTTGTGTGTGTGTGTGTGTGTGTGTGTGTGTGTGGTCTGGCCCAAGACATTTTGGCATCTGATATGAATGACAAAATGATGCCCTTCTCCCCACCAGGGAACAATGGATAGATTAAGATCTATATAAGAAACAAAGAGGGAATAAAGATCCACATTGCAATCTGCTGCCCCTGTGGATCCTGCCACCTGAGGCGGTTGCCTCACCTTGCCTCATGGGTGGGCCTCCCTGGTTTGGGGGGGGGTTGTTTTGTTTCTTTTAAAGTGTTCTTGTTACTCTCCCTTTGAATTTCTTTTTTGTGTGTGCACACACATGCTTCATCCCTGCAGCTGCACAAACGACTCTCTGGCAGACACGGCACAGCTGGGAGGCATTTGGTGACATTGGTGGTGATGACTCAGGATTCAGCTCCGGCCCACTCCCCACTGTGGCACCTCACACATGTCTCTGTCTCTCGCCCCCACTCTCCTCATCATTGCCTTTGTGTTTTCTTTGCTCTCCATCCCACATTGCTCAGCTCCCAAGAATGCAGTCATTAAACACTCTTAACCTGTGGGTTCATTCCCCCTGTCACCCCCCACCCCCGCTACAACCCCCTAGTGTGTCAGACTAAGACCCAGTGACCTTGAGCCAGTCACTGCCTAACACACTTCACAGGGTGGTTGTGGGGATTAATTGAGGAGGGGGAGAACCATGTATATACTGCCTTGAGCTGCTTGGAGGAAAAGGTGGGTTATAAATGCAAAGAATAAATAATATGGGGAGGGTAATTCTTTGTATACAAGATTCCTATATTTGATAAAGCTACCTGTTAGGTCACTGCAGGAACCATTGTTCTGAACTTGCCACCTTCTTACCAGGTACTCTTTCAGAGCCATGGATCTCATAGCAGAGGGAATAGGCTCCTCTGATCATTCCATCTACTTTTCTAGTTTATTGTCAGTCTTAACAGAATAAATATGAGTGTTTCACACTGTTAAAAGCACAACCCAAAGAGCCATTTCGCTGAACTCAAGAGCCTCCAATGAGAGAAGAAGAAGAAGAAGAGTTTGGATTTGATATCCCGCCTTTCACTCCCTTTAAGGAGTCTCAAAGCGGCTACCATTCTCCTTTCCCTTCCTCCCCCACAACAAACACTCTGTGGGGTGAGTGGGGCTGAGAGACTTCAACGAAGTGTAACTGGCCCAAGGTCACCCAGCAGCTGCATGTGGAGGAGCGGAGAGTCGAACCCGGTTCCCAAGATTATGAGACTACCGCTCTTAACCACTACACCACACTGGCTCTCTTTTGTGGTCAATTTTTTTTTCATGTGACTTCCATGTTGCCTGGCTCCTTGTATTGCACATCTGTTTATGCTATAAGGCCAACTGTGTTAGTAGCAGCCTTGCTTTCCTGGGAAGTCAGCATCTTAGTAAGTCACTTAAGTCACTGGATGTTCTTGGATGTCCTTGGGTGAATAGCCGACTTGCTGTTTCTACAGGGAGAAGGTCATGACTTAAGTCATTGCTCCCCAGGAAAGCCCACTTTAGAAGCTTTCTCTACTCCTCACATGTACAGGTATTTGTTTGAAAGAGTGTACGCTTGTTGATTCATATAGTTCGACTATTGTGTACACAAACTACCCACGTTTTAAATTATTTGTAATAAGATTTTATTAAAGCCTTTTCATAATAAAATAATATAAAAGAAACTAATCTAAATAAAAATAAAAACTTTTAAAAAAATATTTTATTAAAGCTTTTTCATGATACCATAAGATAGAAGAAACTAATATAAATAAAAACTAAAATACACACGTTGAACATTACATGTGGGTAACTACAAATTGTTGCATACACACATTGTACAGTGGTTGAATGTAATGTGTGAACATGCCTATTCAGACTAAAGGATTGCTTTTAGATTCTCAAAAGACCATGCTGCTCTCAAGAATAGCCATAGAGCTCCCCAGATGTTGTCAGACTACAATTCCCATTGTCTCTGACCACAAGCCACAACTGTGGCAAACAGGAGTTGTCCAAAATACCTGAAGGGCACTGTCTGGGGTCTGGAAATGTACCTTAGTGGTCAAAGTTCTCTGGAGACTGGGCTACGCAGTCCAGTCAGCCTCTTCTGGCAGAAGTGATGTCCCCAGTTCTGGAGCAAATGGTCTTGGATATAGCCTTACTTAATGAATATATAATATGTTACATCTTTGAGATGTCACGTTCAAATGTAGAGTATCTCTGTTTCTTAAAACTTGTATGCATAATTTTCATAATTAACTATATTAATCAATTAAATCTGCATCTTTCTGAATACAACTAAGCAACGTATCTTGCATATGATACAGTGGGCCCCATCTAAGGAACGCAAGAATCTCTCTGTCTACACTGCTGGCAGAAACTCAGCAGGGTTTCAAACATGAACCTTTCCCTCTCCCACCTGGATATGCCATTGGGGATTGAACCTGGGACCTTCTGCATGCAAAGCAGATGCACTACCAATGCCCTTCTGCATTTCAGAATAGATGCCCTAGATTGAATTGGTCCTTTTTTGGTTTTGAAAAGTTAATTAATCTAACTGATTAAACTTTGTTGTTGTTGTTGCTGTAATAGTAGTATCTGTAGTAGTATTACCAACCTAACTGGTAAATACTGAAGCATAAACCATGAAAGTCTTTGTTTTGAACTGTTTGCCCAGGTCACTCACTCAGTGTCAGGTGGAGCACGGCAGAAATGCGCGCCATGTCTACCGTCCCTCTGGAATTGAGTGCTTTGAAAAATCAATCAGCTGGCACTCTGGGAGGGGTGTGTGTATACACACATGCTTGTATGAGAAGCAAATGCACACCAACAGCTTCGGTGACTTAGCAGTGCAGAATGTGCATGCAAAGCATTAGTGGAGCGCCCAGCCTATCGCTCAGCTTGCTCTACTGCTCCACAAGCAGTGCTAGGCAACCAAAACCAGTGACCCACTTTTGTCTGAGGCCTGCTTCTGATGCTGCAGTACATTGTTGTTTTTCTGCTCCTCAGCTGAGAGAGAACAGCAGCATTTGATCTGCTATGTAAACATGGCGTGGATGGCAGTTGCTACAAACCCAAGGGGTGTGTGTGTGTGTGTGTGTGTGTGTGTGTGTGTGTGTGTGTGGTGTTGTTGTTGTTTGCTGAGCTAGCAACAGCTGAGCTGTCTGATCTGCAACATCTTGGATTTCCCCTCTCAATCCTAAGCTCACAAGCAACCATACAACTGTACAAAGTTCCAGTCTCTCCCCCCCCCCCAATCTCTAGCTTTTTTAAAAAAAATTCAATTTTTGTAGGGGAAAAAAGTGGCACAGGAGGAGGTCCATCACTTCCAGACCATGACAATAAAGTAGTGGGAGCACAGTTCTGTACCCATGCATAGCAAAGAGCATAGCGTTCTGGATTCAGGACTGCAGACTCTCCGCACCACCATGTACAAATTGGAGGAAGTGTACCTGAGCCTGCTGGCCATATTTTCTTAGAATCATAGAGTTTGAAGGAACCCCTGAGTACCATCAACCCCCTGCAATGCAGGAATATGCAGCTGTCCCATATGGGGATCGAACCTGCAAGTTTAGCATTCTCAGTACCACACTTTAACCACCTGAGCTATCCATCCTGGAGGACCACAAGTCCTTGTCAATCTGTTTTTCTTTTAATTTACACAGTGTGTGTGTTGCTGCCTACCTGCCATTCCCCTAATGTCATGTGAGACTTTGAGAGACTTTGCTTTTTAAGATTCTAATAGACTTCTCCTAGCCTGCCTGAGCTGATTTTATTTCGTTTTTCTATCATAGAGTTTGGAGGGACTTCAGAGGTCATCTTTTCTCCATTGCACCACCTCTACTCTCAGAGGCAGTAAATGCCTGTCAGTTTCATTTTCTGAGAATCGCAAGTGGGGAGAGTGCTGTTGTGCCCAGACCCTGTGTGCAGACTACCTTTAGGCACCTGGTACGTGAGAACAGCATGTTGGACTACATGGGCCACAGGCCTGATTCAGCAAGGCTCTTCTTGTGTTCACAACAGCCACTAGGTCGAATAGCACCTCCAAACTGCAAACCTGGTCCTTCGGGGTGAGGGCTGTTCCACCCAGAACCGGTTGCAATGATTAAAAGATTAATAATGCTGTTAACTCATATAAATATACTGGCACAACAGATTAATAATACTCCAGTCAAATGCCTGCTTCAATAAAGAAAATAAAATCTAAGGGCAGATCCACTCCACACATTTAAAGCCCATCGAACACACGTTTGAAATATATGACCTCCTTCAAAGAATCTTGGGAACCTTAGCTTCTTAAGTGTGTTGGGAATTGTAGTTCTGTGAGGGGAAACTACAGTTCCCAGGATTCTCTGGAGGAAGCTGTGTGCTTTAATTGTGTGTTGAATGTGCTTTAAATGTAGACCTGCATTTAACCAGGAAACAAACAGTCTAAAGAGCAAGAATCAATCTCTGGGATACCACAGTTTGGGAAACACCAAACTTCTCTGCAGCCACAGAAAAGGCTCTGTCTCACATCCTAAACAGTCATGCCTGGTACATATATAAAGCCCTCCCCTGTCTTGTTTTATACACCAACAATGACTACTGTGTAGAAGGTAATAGAAAAGTCGTGATCTCTTCCAAAGCCATGTCAATGCAGTCCAAGATGAAAATGCAACCCCTCTGCCCCTCTGTCTCTGGGCAGATATTGCAGACAACACAGTTAATGCTGAGGTCTTTCTTTCTCAGTTGCTCCCTCCCTGCCCTGCAAGCTCAGATCCTTATGAGGTAAGTTAAGGACAGAGTCAGTCATCAGTTTTGCAAATGACTCTTGCCTTGTCTTACTCTGGTGTAATGTCACCACGTTCCCCCCGAAGAAAACAAATATTTAACTCTAATCCATGAACAGCAATGGGATAAAATGGAGCTTAGTCGTTAAGGGTCAAGCTGCCCTGCATGCATATAAATTTTCAGCACAGCTGTGTTGACTCAGAGATTTTCATTAACGCTTTTGTCATTAACATACCTCTTCACTTATTGATGATCCTCATGGAGTTGGAAGGCCCTTGCTAATGCCAGCAGTGGAAGTGCCCTCAGTTCATAGCCGGTAGTTCTCCAAGATCTTGGGCAAAAGATTTTCCAAAACCTGTTACATGGGATCCTCTCAACTGGAGATACCTGGAATTGAACCTGTCGCCTGCATTTTTTTTTTAAAAAAAAATAGTGTAGCATTTATATCCCACTTTTCCTCCAAGGAGCTTGAGGTGGTATGCATTGTCCTTTTCCCCTCCCTCTATATAATCCTCACAACATCCCTGTGAGGCTGAGAGTTGGTGACCTGCCCAAGATTACTCAGTGAGACTCATGGCCAGATGGGGATTCGAACCCTGGTCTCCTAGGTTCTAGCATGACACACTAACAACTACACAACACTGGCTGTCTCAAGCACTTGATGTCCATGACACAGAGCTATGGTCCCTCTCCAGTGTCTCCCAAATGCAGAGGGAAAGGGTGGTGAATGCAGAAGCTCCCAGGTTCAGTCCCAGCATTTCCAGGTAGGGCTTGGAGAGAAGCCAGCTGGAAACCCTGGAGAGCAGCTTCCAGTCTATGTAGACAACATTGAGCTGGCCGGACGAATGGTGTGACTCTACATAATGCTGCATCCTAAGGAGCTGCCAAGCATCCCGCTTGCCTCTTCAAAAAGCTGCTCCTGAAGGTCAAGAGACCCTCTGCTATGGCTTTCAAAGCATGAAGGGCGTGGAAAACTGTTGTCACCATGGCATGGCACAGCACTGCACTGTACCTCATCTTTAACTAGTGATGGGGAAGAAAATCAAATCAGACTTCACCATGTAAAGGGGAACCTACCTAATTCGCACCTTCTGAAACTCCTGCTGTACACGGCCTTCCTAATTGCTTGAATTGAGAGCTGAAAAGGCGCAAGTACCAGAGCGAAAACCAAACTGCTTCAACCTTAACTCTGTTTATGCCTTCAAAGTCCACAAGCAGGGACTTTGCTGACCCAAATCAGCCAACCTCTGCAGTTGCAAATTGGGCTGAAATTTTCCTTAGTGTTTACAAAGAGGTCCTTGTAGAAGGACCAACCGTGTCTGCTCAGCCTGTGTTCATCGGAGTCTAATGTTTATCCAGGCTGGCATGTTTTATTTAAAACAAAATGTTTTTGAGCAAAGCTCAGAACGGAAACAACTTTTAAAAGGGTGGTATATATATATATAAATAAAGTGCACACACAAAGGTCTCCTGGACACCACATTTTGTTGTTATGGGAATGTTCTCTCCCCCACTGTCACTGGGCGGACTGTGCAGACTCTTTGTGAAGGCTATGAATGTGGGGCTCATTTAGTATCCCCCCCCCCCAGTAAATAGTTTCCACAACAGTTATTTCCATGCACACTGTATCTTAGTGTGCCTTGTTAAACCTTCTGAACTTCTAATCCTAGCTCTTGCAACTCAGCTTTCTTCCTTGGCCTTCCCTACGCTTAACCTATTTCTCTTTGAAATTCCTTTCTGCGGTGATGTTCAGCCATCTGCTCTGCATTAGCACCTTGTGTCCTTGCCCTCTGAGTAGGAAATATTTGCTAGGCGCTCATTAGGCTCTGCGGGGAGCGGAAGCTACAGAATGGGTAAACAGCTCAAAACTTAACCAGATGGCCCTCTCTGTGGGCTGCAACAGGGCTCCTCGACCCTTTTGTCCAAGTGATTCGACAATGTGGCAATATGTCATCCAGGAGACATTGACATCCAATGACCGACAGTAGCTGCGTGGTATGCGCAGCTAGTTTTCCATGCCTTACAATGGGGCTGTCTCTCCATAGAGGTAGAACCAGCCAAATGTTCACAATATCCCACTTGTGACAGGGAGTGAAAATGCACCCTAACTTTCTTGACTGAGAGTTTCCCAGCCTTAAGCGTTTTGCTTTTACATTGCGAACTACTTTACATTTGTGAAGAAAGCGGCAAATATAATCAATAATAACTGGATATAACATGGATTGAACCCAGAACCTTCTGTTTATGCTCTACTGCCAACCTTTTCTCCTCTCTTCATTCTTTAGCCAAGTTAGGTAAAGGGATCCCTGACAATTAAGTCCAGTTACAAATGACTCTGGGGTTGCGGCGCTCATCTCGCTTTAAAGGCTGAGGGAGCTGGCATTGGTCCGCTTCCGCAGACATTTTTCCAGGTCATGTGGCCAGCATTACTAAGCTGCTTCTGGCAAAACCAGAGCAGTGCACGGAAAACCATTCACCTTCCTGTTATCTACTTGCACTGCATGCTTTCGAACTGCTAGGTGGGCAGGAGCTGGGACCGAACAACAGGAGCTCACCCCATCATGAGGATTCGAACCACTGACCATTCGATCGACAAGCCCAAGCAGCACAGTGGTTTAACCCACAGTGCCAAGTTAGCTGCCTCTAAATACATAAAGGGTCTTGTAATCGTCATTCTCTCTATTTAAAATAAAGACCTCAGGCTGTGTCAGGATTGGGAGAGGTGGCTTTATTTTTGATATCTAGCTTTTCCTCCAAAAATGGAACCCGGTATTAAATTTTTCTTAAATAATTATTGTTATTATGCTTTCTAAGAGCATAAGCTTCACATCTTGCATATTGCAGAGCCAGTTATTTCTGGGATCCTTAATCACAGTGGATATTACAAATATAGATGTTTGTTTTGTTATCTCCAATATGTTTGCCCTTTCGCCTCCTTTAGCAGTTTAGTTTTTAAAAGAAGGTATGTTATAACAAGAATAAGTTTTCAATGATACTTTGAGAATCTTGGTTATGTTAGTTGAAAAAAACATTAGGATCAAATTTTGGTAAATTTGAGTTTACGTTAAAATAGATAGTAGTGTAAGTAACCTTACTGGACTCTATGGTTCACAGACTTCCTTAAATCTGAATTGTTATAACAAGTTGACTCCTGAACTGGCAGAGCCCAACACAATGTGTGAACTACAAAAATCAGAAGCCAATGTATTTAGTTGTCCCTGGAGAGACGGCATATTTCAATTCCTCCAAAGTGCTGAAGGCATTAGACATGGTTCTCCATCCCCTTGAATTTTAATCCTCATAACAACCCTTTGAAATAGCTTAGGCTGAGAGATGGTAAGTAACCCAAGATCACCCTTGCCACCTGTGCCACAATATTGAACACCTGCATATCTGAGCTCCCTCAGAAAAGAAGACACCTGCTTGCAAAGCTGTCTTCATCCTCTTGTGTAGGTTGTAGAGCTGAAGGCTCTTCTTTGCTTGCTCTGCACATTTTATCCTGAACATATAGGGTAACTCTTCCTGTGGACTCTGGGTAGAAACCTTTGCAGACAGGAAGCTGTCTTATAACCAGAGCTGGCCCAATACATTTTTGCTTTTGTGTTGAAGGACAATATGGTGCCTCCGGCCCATGCTGTGTGCAGAAACCAACTGGACTTATAGTTGAATCTTACTTATTCCAACACTGGTGATGGGATGGCATGCTCCATGGCAGCAGGCTCATTAAGGTTGGCCAGGAGAGACCGTGAAGGATACACAGCTCTGTCCTCCAGCAGAAGGGACTGGCCAGGGCAGCAGCAAGGAGGTTGCCACCACTGCCTTCAGTATCCAGTGGAAGTGGTTGCCTCACTGTGTCTAATGATGGGGCCAGCCCTACATATAAGACCATTGGCACATCCATCTCATTGTTGTCTACACAGTGACTCACCAAGATATCAAAGATGGGGTCTTTCAAAGCCATATCTGGTGGTGCAGTAGGTTGAACCCAGTACCTTTTGCATTAAAAACCCAGGCTTGACCATTAAATGGTGGTCCTTCAATTACCCAAGTCAGCATGGCTTCTTCTTATACTCATTCCCTCTCTAATCCTATTACTCACCACCCTCCATTCTCCCCCACACATGTGTGCATGCACGCACACACAGAGTTATGAGATTTGCACGCCATAGCAGTGAAATAACAGGATTGGGCAACAGGTCAAGGGAAGAAAGAGTTGGGAGAAACTGGCTTGTCTCACAGCACCTTAGGAGATTTACAGTTCCAGTGACAGACCACCCCAGTTCAACCCCCAGCATCTCCAGGCAGGGCTGGGAGAACGCCTTCACTCTGAAGTCCTGGAGAGTCACTGTCAACAAGTGTACACAATTGTGAGCTGGTTGGTCTGACTTTGTTTAAGGCAGCTTCCTAGGTTCCTAAGTGGTGTGCACCCTAGAAGCAAGAATTACTACACATTACTAAGTATTCTCTGATCCTCTATGAAGTGCAAAACTGGGGCAGTGATTTCCCAGGTGAGGACCATGCATTCTGGTGTTGTGCCTGAGAAACAGGAAGCACTGGAGCACATTAGAGGTAGAGCTGTGTAAGTCCAGCTTCATATCTAACAATTAGGGTGAAGTGGCCAGATACTTTGCTGCAAGTTTCCATGCTTTGCAAGTTGATCTTTTCAGATAGTGCAGAGCCAGGATTTTTGTTAGGGGGGCAGGGCTTTTGTTGGGCGGGGGGCGGAGGGCAAGACCATTGTGATTGGTAAGTTAGTTAAGTATTTCTATTGTTTTACTTGATCTGGGGAAGGGGCAGCTGCCCCTCCCTGCCCCTCCCTGGCTATGCCCAAGGCCTGGCAGATGCTCAGCAGCAGAGCTTTGTGGTCAGAAAAGCCTGCATTCAATCATTGACACCTTCGGTTAAAAATATTTCAGGGAGCTTGGCTAGGAAAGGCCTATCTCCTGAGGAGCGATTACCAATTAGATAGAATGGGCCCAGCAGAACCAATGGCCTAACAACATAAGCCATGTGCTTATATTAAAAATGTGAGCAGTTGGTCCATGGAGTGCACATTGTTGATAAGAAACTGCCTCAGGTTTGCTGTTAGGTCCCTCCCTATTCAAGAGCAGAGAGAAGATCTTAGCCAGTCAGTTAGCCTAGTACAGTCTGCCCTGACTGCCAGTGGCTCACGAAGGCAGACTTCCCCAAGCTGGTGTTCTGAACTCTCAACTCCCTTCAGCTGGTCTGATGGGAGCTGGGAGTCCATAGCACCTGGAGGGCACCAGGTTGTGGAAAGCTGCCCCAGGGTCTTAAGTGGGGGGTCTTTTCCAGCCAGCTGAATCCTGGAGGTGAGCCAAAGTTTCTTTCTCTCCCACAGCCTCTTCAAGCCTGCCCTCCCCATCAGCCTTTTGTGGCTGGCGCTCCCAGACTCTTCTCAATGCTCTCCTTAATGGACATTTTCCTGTTGGTGTTCTTATCTGGTGCCGGCAGCCCATCCCCTCTTGCCTCCCAGCCCTGGCCCTGCATGGTTCTCAGGGCCTTCCCAGCCTTGCACCCCCGAACGGCTCCAGCTTTTGGCCAGCTTTTCATCCAAGCTCTTGATATTTAACGTCCTGCCTTAATGAGGGGAAGGTGTCCTGTGGGCTTCTATCCTGCTGAAGACAATATGTAAGTGGAATCCCCCTGAGAGGTGCAAGCCCGGAGAGAGTTTTGGAAGTCCAAAACAGGAAGAGTTCTGTTTGGGATTCAAAGTTGACGCTTTGCAGCAGCGGATGTTTGGAGAGAGGCGGATGTCGGCCCCTTGGGGCGGCCCCTGCTGGCCTCAGCAAAGAGTTCCAGAGCAATTCCAAAAGGAATAATAAACCCTTGAGGTTGTTGCCTGTGGGCCCCAGTGTCTTCAGAGAGCCAGCCAGCTGTCAGGGCTGCAGAAGGAACCAAGAAAAAGCAAACAGGTTTTGGAAAAGCAAGTCCCGCTTTGAAAACTTGGTTGCCAAAGAAATGTGGTGGCATCCGGTGCAAGAGGTGGAGTGATCTGCAAGCGGAACACCATGCAAAAATAATGTGTGGGCCTTGTCAGGTGCAAGGCAACGGAAATTGCATTCAGGAAGGTCCTTCCCAAACTGTTGTGCACCTCTCTCCCCACTGCTTTTGTAGGCTTGACCAGGCAGCAGAATTAGGTGCACCAAGAGTCTGACTTGGGGCACTTAGGACGCACCCTTATACCGAGTCACATTTAACTCAGTACTGTTTGCACCCACTTATAGCAGCTCTCCAGGGTTTAGGCCAGGTGTCCCTAAACTACAGATCCTGGGCCGGATCTGGTCCACCAGGCTCGTAAATCCGGCCCGCCAGCCGAAACGCCTTGCTGGGTTTATCTCAGCGTGCAGGGACTGACAGAGCCAATCCCTGCATGCAATGGTGTAAGCAGCGGCAGGAGGCAGCGCACCCTGGGTGCCATCCCTGAAGAGGGCACCACAAGAGGTATGCTCCACCACCGCGCACAGTGGATTGCGCTGCCACTGCGGCGCATGGTGTGCCCTGCCCCCTGGATGCAGGCGTGGCCGCTGCTCTGGCCATGCAGCTAACTCCGCGACTGGCGGGAGAAGCCATGAGAAGGCAGTCAGATGCGCCCCCTCAGCTCTGGAGCACACATGCCAGGTGGAGCGAGGCATGTGGGAATTCTCCTCCTCGGTTTAGCCGCGGTCGAAGAAGGTGGGAAGGCAAGTGGCTGAGGAGAGATGGTGCCACTGGGATGAAAGGCTGAGGCAGGAGGAGGTGACGGGAGTGGCAGGAAAGCAAATGCCGAGCGCGCTTTGGCAACGGAGAAGGCGCTTCTGCCCCTCCCAGTCCTTCAGCATTCTAGGCTCACTACTCAGTCTTCATTATATGTCCTCCCCTTGGGACTTCCCACACCTGCTAGAGTATTTTTGTAGTTTTGCAAACTTTGGTGGCAAATAATTTTCCCCTTGGGCATGAATGGTGTCACTCTGGCTACATGAGGACCCACCTTTGGAGAAGGGAGCTCACTCTGTTGGCACAGGTCTCTCTCTTCCGTGATCACCCTACAGCTCCTTGAATGCACTGCTTACAAAGCCAGCAAGTTCCGGGGAAGCATTTGCATTACCCAGTCTTCTCCAACTGGATGTCTTTCATAGGGTTTGGGACTATGATGCCCTGGGGGCCAATGGGAGCTGTAGTCTAAAACTTACACGGGGCACCAGGTGGGTGAAAACCGCTGATCCTTCTGCCAGGCAAGGGCTCCTTAATATTTTCTCCCATTGCCCCACCACCACACACCTGCTGCCACTCGAGGCAGGAGTCTTGCTGATTCTGCTTCTCAACTTCCCAGTGAAATGTACATCATCCCCTTTACCTGCCTGCCTTCTCTCCTCTTGAACCCTCAAAAGGTTGTTTTAACTATCCTATGCTGGTTACACAACTAGTAGTTTTATGCGGCTTGGGATTTTCTTAGGGGCATTTGGGGGGGGTGCTGCTGGGTTTTTATGGACTTTGTTTTTTCTGGATATAGGAGTTGTCCTAACAATTGGTGAAGGGTCACACCTCTTACTTGGCAAGTAGAGAGTTCCAGGTTTGATTTGGGGTTGGAGGACAGGTGTGCAAGCTGGGGTGGTGATGGTTAGGGGTTAGGGAGACACATGGGCAAATTGGGTCATAAGGATGGGACTTAAGGAGACACGGGTGTGGGCTAGGTCATGGGGATCTTGGTTAGGGAAGCATTCATAGGCTGGGTCATGGGGAAAGGTGTTAGGGAGAGGTGTATAAGCTAAGGTTACCAGATTATTTTCAAAGAATCTGGGGACACTTTTTTTAAAAAAAGAGGAAAAAATATTTTTAAAAATAAAGAAGTAATATCTTCTCTTCTGTGGTCTCCTCTGTCGTTCAGCCTTCCTCTGGGCCTCAGCCTGGTCATGGAGTGCTAGCCGCCATGGAGTAGGCTTGGGTCGGGCCTGGGCCTCAGCCATGTGTCCATGCCCTCCTGGTGCTCTCGTACGTCTCCTCCTCAGTGGCAGCAGCAGCAGGGGCACGGCAAGGTCAGGGCTCTCCTTTTTTCTCCTTCCTCTTTCTCTGTCTCCCTTCTCCTTCTCCTCTCCTCCTTCTCACTGTGTCAGCTCTGGGGGTTTTACTGGCCCCGGAGCGCCACTGGGCAGTTGGTCGGGTAGCCGGACACTCTCGTTCCTGGCTAGATTTTGGTTGCATGGGAGGGAGGTGTCAGTGGTTCCCCCAGTTGACACGCCGGGCATCCCTGGTTCCCCCTCGGCAGCGGCAGTGGCAGTCTCAGCAGCCCGGAGCCAGCCTGGTAGTGCAATTGGCTCTGGCTGGCTTCAGGAGCTGCTCACTGCCGTGACGCCCATTTTGCCTCGCCAGAAGTCCCATTGTCTTGTGCCGTTGAACCAATCACGCAACATTCATTCCCTACTAATAAATCTACAACACTTAAAATATAAATCTAGGGACATTAAATGAAATCCAGGGATATTCCGGGGACGGTTTTTGTCCTGTGACACATTTGTAAATCCGGGGACTATACCCAGGAAACGTGGACATCTGGTAACCATAGTATAAGCTGGGTTCTGGGGAGGGGTGTGTGCAGGCAGACATGTTTATAGGCTGGGTTGTAGGGACAAGCATTAGCCATATTGACCATCTCATTAGCCAAAAGCAGGTCCATACTTCCCATTGAAATACTTATAAGTTTATGTTGATTAGAATCGTTCTTCATTTTAAATATTGTATTGTTTTTCCTGTTTTTTGTGCACTACAAATAAAATATGTGCAGTGTGCATAGGAATTCATTCATATTTTTAAAAAATTATAGTCCAGCTCCCAACAGTGTCTGAGGGACAGTGAACCGGCCCCCTGTTTAAAAAGTTTGGGGACCCCTGCACTAGACAGTCCTACTAGGTGATTCCAGTGACTGAGCCCTGTCCCCAACAGACAAGGCTCAACAGCAGTTTCTTGTAGACTCAGTGCTGCTGAAGCACTGCAATTTTTTGTGCACTGTCCTTATGACGAAATTCCTCATCAAAATGTACCTCACATTAATTTCTCCTTTAATACCGATTTACCATTTCTGTGGGGAATCTAGATAACTGAAAACTAAAAAGCACCATGGAAATCTGAATTAATTTAGGAGCAATAAGGATGGGGTTTTGATGAGGATGACATCATGTGTGGACACTGCAAAAAACTTAAACATGTGCATGCATGACTGTAATGATTCTGGGTCCACAGGCTGACTATAGTTATGAGGAATGGCTCCTCATTACCCGCAAATGCCTGATGACTGCTCCCAGTGGCTTCATGTAGATACAGTGGTGCCTCGCAAGACGAAATTAATTCGTTCCACGAGTTTTTTCGTCTTGCGGGTTTTTTTGTCTTGCGAAGCACGGTTTCCGAAAAGTTTTGGAAAAGCTTCAAAAATCACCAAAGTCTTCAAAAACCTCAAAAAAGGCTACCACACCGCATGCTATGAGTTGCTCCTCGAAGTCACGTCGCAACTGTATTAACGGTTTTAAGAAAAAGGAAACAAACTTGCAAGATGTTTCCGTCTTGCAAAGCAAGCCCATAGGGAAAATCGTCTTGCGAAGTAACTCAAAAAACCAAAAACCCTTTTGTTTTGCGAGTTTTCCGTCTTGCGAGGTACCACTGTATTAAATGACACTGGGGACGAAATAGTGTCAGAAAGCCAAATAGTACTCTGCCAGTCCTTCTCTCTGGACTCCATCCTATAGGTAGGACTGGAGCCACTGTAATACCTGCAGTTCCCATTCCACTGAGTTGATCTAGGAGGATACTATGGTTAATGGTATCAGAAAGCTCAGAGCGATCAAGAAGCAGGAGCAAGGTCACACTCCCCATATCCTGCTCCCCAAAAAGCTCATCCATCAGGCAGACCAAGGCAGACTCAGTCCTGTAGCCAGGTCTGACCCCAGATTGGAATGGATGTAAATATACTCATGTCTCCCAAGAATCCTTGCAGCTGCCCCGCCACAACTCTTTCCACCATCTTCCCCAAGAGGCAGGTATTTGTGACTGGTCAATAGTTGTTCCAATAGGTGTTCCATTTAGGAGTGGTGATGCCACCTCCTCCTTCAAGGCAGCCTGGACCAGACCCTCATGCTGTGAAGCATTAACCATGCTCTGAACCCAACCAGTCAACCTCTTCTGCTAGATTGAATATGCCAGGAGGGCACATCGGCTGACTGCATAAGCTGAGACTGATCCTACAACACACCGCCAATTCTGGCATTGTAATAATAAGCTTGTAATGCAGCTAAGGATGTTTACCAAGAAGAAGCAGTGTGGTGTAATGGAGTCAGCGTTAGGGAGATCTGTGTTCAAATCCCATATCAGTTGTGAAGGTCGTTGGGATCCTTGGATTAGTTACTATCTCCAGTCCTCTTTTAATAAATAATACCTTGTGTTGAAATCAACTGGAGGTGTTGTTAGATAAATATTCCAAGAAATTTCACCATCTCTCTATCACTGCATGGGCTCAGATGGTTCTGAAAGTCTGTCATTTGTTTATTTTGAAAAGTTACAGACAGTTTTCCCTTGAACAAGAGGGGCTTGTTAATTAACACTTCAGAACCCTATCTTTTTAAGTTTGAAAGAAAAGACTGAAAAACTTGGTTTGACCACTGATGGGTAAGTGTGAGGCTGCAAAGTGCCAGTCCAGAGCCACCTTTTAGAGGCCCGTTTTGGACTAGGTTCAGACCATCACACCAGCTATTGGTGCCAGTCTGCTCCATGTTGAACTCCTACTTCAGTAGTGAACCCCTCTGTTAAGGTCCTAGGATCAGAGAGCAGAAACCTTGAACTTTAGTGAATGGTAACTGTTGACTGTACCCATGTCCAAGAGACCCACGTCCAGCTCAGCAAAGTTTGTACAGTGATAGCCAGTTAATCATATCCTAAAGACAAGGAAGTCCATTCAGATCACTGCTTTTTCAAGTCTAGAACTTGGAAGAAGCTGGAGTCCTCAGAGCATTTTGCTGACTCAAGCTGTTTTGCAATAGCAGGGCAATCTGTAAAGTTAATTATTAGGTGCCCATTTGACTTGGAGCCCTGTCCAGTTTTGGCAAGGACTGCTGTTCTAAGAAGAGTATGTGCTGTTGATCCAGCTTGATGGACCTTGAATGTAGAAATATTCTTTTAAAGACATTAAGTTATCAACTGTGTGATGGGCACGAACAGATCTGCCTATGTTTCTGCTCTGTTATCAGTTTTGCAGGCATTAATTTATAACCTCGTTCTGTCCTTTTCCCATATTAATCAGGGGATGGGGATTTATTCAGCTGAAATTTGTATTTAAATACATATTTTATCACAAAATATGTGTTTTATCTCAAGGTATGCATCTCTAGATGGATTTTATACTGAAATACACATTTTAAAACATATTGTGGTTTTTATTTTGAGCAAAGAATCGTATCACAACACCCAGAGGTGTGAAACCCAGAGGATAATTATGTTCCAAACCACACCTTAGTTCAGGAGGTGAGTTTGCATAGGAATTCACAGAAATTGAGTTCCTCAAACATCCTTAGATCTGTCAAATTTTTTCTTAAAGAATTAATTTCATTGATTTAACAGGACTGGTCTCATCGGTGGCTCAGGAGGCAGGGGTTTAGCACGTGAGGGGCACCATTTCAGGAAGAAGTGTTATCTTTCTCATATGCATATGCACACTTATGTAGCATTGTATGAACCACACATAGAACATGTCAAACCATCACAGGATTATTTTCCAATTGGTTTCTGCTGATTCTAGGATATATTCAGCTGAGGTATATTTGGTGTTAATTTATTATCCCCTTCTATTTGTTGTATTTATTATTGCATTTCTATCCCACCTTTCCGCCAAGGACCTTTCAGTGACATCATGGTTCTTCCCCTTGGCATTTTATCTTCTCATTTACCTTGTGGTGTAGATTAGGTTGAGAGACAGTGGCTCTCCCAAGGTCATCTACCCAGTGAGTTTCATGGCTAAGTGGGAGGATTTTATCTCTGATCTTCCGAGCCCTAATCTGGCACTCTAAGCACTACACAACACTGGCTTGTTTAATGATACATCATTTTATGGATTTGTAGTGATTATTAACTGAACTGTCAGTTAATATTTCATGTTGTTGCTGTTGTTTTTGATTTTGGATGGTGCAGGCTCTTTTGCACTTCCTTTCGGAGGGAAAAGTGGGGTAGAAATAAAATGAATGGATGATCCTTGAGGAGCACATATAGTTCTGTCTAGGTCACTTGTTCTCAGGTTCCTGTTGCAAACAATCAAATAGACCTATATATTAGAGGTACGCGGGTGGCGCTGTGGTCTAAACCACTGAGCCTCTTGGGCTTGCTGATCGGAAGGTTGGTGGTTCGAATTTGCATGATGGTGATGAACTCCCATTGCTCTGTCCCAACTCCTGCCAACCTAGCAATTCGAAAGCACACCAGTGCAAGTAGATAAATAGGTACAGCTGCAGCAGGAAGGTAACAGCATTTTCGTGCACTCTAGCTTCTGTCACGGTTTTCCATTGCACCAGAAGCAGTTTAGTCATGCTGGCCACATGACCTGGAAAGCTGTCTGTGGGAAAACAACGGCTCCCTCAGCCTGAAGTGAGATGAGTGCCACAACCTCATAGTCGCCTTTGATTGAATTTAACCATCCAGTGGTCCTTTACCTTTACCTTTACTTTATGCCATAGGTGCAAATAAGAACATAAGAAGTGCCTCTTGGATGAAGCCCATCTGGTTCAGCATCCTGTTCTGACAATGGCCAGTCAGATGCCTGTGGGAAACCTGCAAACCGAACTCAGGCATAACAGCCCTCTCCTCTCCTGTGGTTACTTCACTACCAATCACACGTGTTTTGTTCTGCTACATTGGGGGAGGGAGCAAATTCCATAGTCCAGGGGTCAGCAAACTTTTTCAGCAGGAGGCCGGTCCACTGTCCCTCACACCTTGTGGGAGACCAGACTATATTTGGGGGGGGGGGGGGAGAGAAAGGAAAAAGAATGAATTCCTATCCCCCACAGATGCATTTTAAAATGCAGTGATGCATTTTAAATAAAAGGACACATTCTACTCTGTAAAAACATGCTGATTCCTGAACCATCCGCAGGCCGGATTTAGAAGGCGATTGAGCTGGATCTGGCTCCTGGGCCTTAGTTTGCTTACCCATGCCATAGTCTAACCACATCTTCTGTGAAATACATACTTTCTTTTCTCTGTCCTGAATCTTCAAGATGGTGTGAACATCCCCCCCCCCCCCGCTTCAGGGAAGCGCTGATGCCTTTGTGGCATCAGCCAAGTTTACTTTACTCAACTAACTTTTTATCATTGGCTGGATCTGTTTGAAGCCATTAAGCAAACTCATCTAACAGAATTTCTAACATGCTGTTCAAAGCTTGTTGCTAATACGGTCTTCCTGTTACTTCCTTGTCCTGGGAGATGTTGGAATCATCCCTTAAGATCTTGCCAAAGAACCAAAACAACTACGTAGTCCTCCCAGTTTCCTACCATGTAGTATTTCATTCATTTTCCTCTCTTTTGGTATTTTCTAAAACAGTGTTTCCCAACCGGTGTGCCGCGGCACACTACTGTGCCGTGAGACACCGGCTGGTGTGCCGTGGGAGGGAGGCGGGCGAGTCGGGCGGCGAGAGGCGGCGGCGGCGAGGATCCGCGTCGAGCCGGGGGCGGCTCCGCAGTGGTGGTGCCGAGCGGCGGGGCAGCTCGCGCAAAAGGGAGGAGCACGAGACAGCGGAGGAGGAGGAGGCCGGCATGTCCGGGCAGCAGCAGCAACAGCAGCAGCAGCAACTCCCGGCGACGGCTCCTCCTCCGCCCGCTATCGCCGCCACCACCACAACAGCCGCCGCCGCCTCAGCTGCCGCCGTCCCTCAGTCCCTCGCTCTGCTGCCTCCTCCCACCCCGGCAAGGGGAAGGGAAAAAACGTTCACTTTTGTGCGTCCCCCCCCCCCCGCGTGACGCTGCGCGCTGACGTCACGGGGCGGGGCTTTAATGGTGGTGTGCCGCGAGATTTTTTTCCGGTAAGCAGGTGTGCCGTTGCCCAAAAACGTTTGGGAAACACTGTTCTAAAAGAGTTACAGAGCAATTAGAATCAACAGGAAGCAAGATAATTACCGTAAATGCAGGATTTGATTATTTAGTGGGGTGTGTACATAATTAGTAAAGCGAGACCACTCTGGAAATTCACTTGCCCCTGGTTGTGCAGATGTACCATGTTCTTCCCTGGATTGAACTCAGGGGCCACCAGTTCTGTGCTGGGCAAAGCACTGGTTGGCTGGAACTCAGCGATGTCAAAACTCCCCCTCCCACATAACTGTTGGGCATAGGGGCAAGACAGAGTAATCAATCAGTCTCAGTGGGCCCAGTGGTTCAGTGGGTAGGGGTTCTTTCCTATTAACACCAAGGCTGTGGCTTCAGTGCCCATGGGAGTACCTTCCTTAAGGATGGCCCATTGGCCAAAAGCAAAGCGCAAGTCATCTGAAATTAAAAATCCAGTTAATTTCAATGGTTTCAAATCCATTGGAATTCAAGTGGGCCATGCCCTAGGCTTCAAACAATCCATAGACCAGTGTTCCCCAACCTAATGCCCTCCAAGTATTTTTGACTACAGCTCCTATCAACCCTGACTGTTGACCATGCTTGCTGATCAACTATGTCCCAAAACTTCTCAAGGGACCAGACTGGGGAAGGCTGCCATAGACTGTACCTACCCCATGTTCAAAAGCAAAGTTCTGTTCCTCAGATGAGTTATGGCCATGGGAATGGTGAGTCGGCCAACTAATAATTGGCTATCCATGGAAGGAACATAGCAATCCTTCCTCAATTAAAGGAAGGATGTTGCAGTTCTGTGCTAGGTAGAACCAACCACCAGCAAAGTGTTTGAAAATTTCTTTCCCCTTTTTTTAAGAGCAGGGATGGGAGATGATCCATTGAAATCTTACTTACGCAACTGCTGAGTCTCCAGGGATATTGGCAGAGACATCTGTCAGGAAGACATAGTTCAAAGGGATGAGCATAGAACAGGCAGCTCTTTCTATATACATAGTAGGAACAAAGGCTACCTAGGTGTGCAAAGCAAAATATTTGATCAACTGAAGGTCTGACTACAAGGGAGATGCAAAACTGATATCCAGAAGGACAGTTGCATTAGTCCACTGCAGCAAAAGTCAACATAGAGTCTTACAACACCTCAAAGACTAACAAATTTATTGCATCATAAGCTTTTTGTGGAGTGGGATCCTCTTCATCAGATGCTGGGTTCTAATTCATTAAAGTTTGGAAAGTTTGTGCCAAAATAAATGTAGTAGGCTGCAATCTGGACCATGTTGACTCAGAAGTAAGTCCTACTGAAAGCACTGGTTTTATTCCCAGGTAAATGGAATTGGATTACAGCCTTAGAATATATATTTTATTTGAATTAATTTTATAATGAAATGATTTTAGAATGTTGTATTATTTTATTGTTGTTAGCTGCCCTGAGCCCGGCTTCGGCTGGGCAGGCCAGGATATAAATAAAATTTATTATTATTATTAATTTATTATAGTTTATAAAGTGCAACTGAACTCCTCGGTTGTTGCTTTTTGCTGCATTTAAATACAAAAAAACCTCTGAAAAACAAAGTCTGAGAAATGCAACTGTATTGTTCACCCTAAGCTACTGTATCCAGGTGATGTTGTTCCATACACAATAATCTGCATTGACATATTCCCTGTGCTGAGAATGAAAGTCATGTTAGCCAAACCCTCGATATGTGTGGCAGCTTTGATCTGTCGCTCTGCAATTCCAGTGGCTCAAAAGCTCGTTCCCTGTGTGGGCCTGCCATGTCTCTCCAAGCCTCAAACTTATCTCCACAACGACCAGATTTTAACTTGGTCAGCCAGCAGTTTTTACCAGAAACCATAATTCAGGTCAGCTTCATACCTAATTTGAGCTCTCTTAGGAAAACATGGTTTCAGACAGATTTGTCTCTTGGGATGGTGGAAATGAAATTCAAGGATTGTTGACCTCACACATTTGCAACTCGCCAGAAAACTCTCGCCAAGAAAACTGCCTGACTTGGCAGGCTGCAGTGAGGGAGGAAAGGGCAATTCTTTCTTCCAGAAGCAACCTATCAAAATGCTTGGCATTTGCAGGAGCAACCCCTGGGGCATAGGAAAAGGTGCTTTTTGCACACCCCTGGTGACGGGATGTTGAATTTATGTGTGGCCGACTGAACTGAGCGTCCTCAAGATATGCTTTGGAAATGTGAATTCCCAATGTACCAAGGGACATAGCCACAGGATGCAGGACAGCTTGGAGTCCACCATCACTAAGGCTAAAGAGCCCGAGTGATGCGGTGCTTAGAGTTCTAGAATGGTGGACGTTGTCTTCCATGGAGGGCCATAGCTTCCCTACACCTGGATTACTAGTGTTGAACTAGGACCTGGGAGACCTTGAGGAGGGGTTCAGACTTGGGACTTTCTGCATGCAAAGCATCTGATCTGCCATGGATCTGCTGGGGCCTTTCCCTATTCAAAGGAAGCAGCCTTATACTAAATCAGGCCACTGGTCCATCTAGCTCAGTATTTACACTGATGGGCAGTGGCTCTCCAGGGTCCTAGGCAGAGGAGTGCCCAAGCCCTATCTGGAGATCCCAGTAACTGAGCCTGGGACCCTCTGCATTCAAAGCATATGTTCAATCAATGAGCTCTGGACTTCCCCTGGATCCCTAAGGTATAGGGCCAGTCCTCCCTGACCACATGCATCACCCTTGCCAGTCTAGTCTGACATCCTTCAAACCACAGTGCCTTACCCAACACAGTGCAGCCCTTATATAGGCACAGTGCTTATATAGGCACACAGTGAAAACCTTAGTTTATGCTTGCCAATCTCTGCAGCTGGAAGTAGCATCTCTGTGCTCCTGTTGCTCGCACATAGGGCAAAAAAGGTGGGCGCAATATTTTAAAGCAGCAGTGCCGGTTTGGGCGAACTCACAATTTTGGGTGCAAACACACAATCCTCCTTTACATGGAGAATAGGGCTACCAATGACCACTAGCCAGGATGGCTATGCTCTGCCTCCACAGTTGGGCACAGTCATGCTTCTGAGTACTAGTTGCTGGAAATCACAGGAGGGGAGGATGCTCTTGTACCTGAGTCCTGCTTGCAGGTTTCTCACATGTATCTGGTTGGTCACTGTGAAAACAGGATGCTGGACTAGATGGACCACTGGCCTGATGCAGCTGGGCTTTTCTTAAGTTAGCCTTTTCTCAGGGCAAGCTCTCAAACACAGCTCCACAAGTTTGCAGTGTGGTTCACCTAAAATTGTGGGGCAACCTTGCTGGGGCAAAGCCACTTGGCTAGGTCCTGTGCTGTCTCTCCCCCCCCTTCCCTGGAATAGCATTGTGACTATTTTTAAAAAATATATGTTTTCAGCCTTTTTAAAAATAAGACTGAGTGTATAGGCAGACATGTGCCCCAAGTCAGACTTGCACCACAGGTGAAGAATCTGCTGAACTTCCAGAAAACACCCAGTCACTGTTCTCAAAGCAGATCCCTGCCTAGATAAGATAAGATGACTGGGATGAAAGCTTAGCATAAGGTTATTTTGCCTGGCAAATCCCCAAGTGAGAGATAGAAAGGGGGGGTGTTGCATCCTCTGAGGATCAAAATTCAGCACATCATGTTTCCCTCTCTTTGCATTTGAAGTCCATGGGCCAGAGAGGCAGTCAGGATGCTTGATAAGCAAAAGTGCTGTTGAGATGCTGTGAAATAGTTTGGTTATTCTTGGTTCCTGCCCCCCTCCCAGTGGACAGCTTGATGATGGTAATAAAAGTCTTTAGTGAATAACAACAACCCTCTTTTATTGGTCTTTACATTCCTTCTTAATCTGCTGTAATACGCCTAAGAATGGAACATTGAGTGTGGTTTGCTAGACCTGCTTGGACTCTGGTTGGCTTGTGACAGGGGTGCCCCCTCCCTCCCTTCTACAAAGTTATATATGAAAATTGAAATCAAAAGCCCAGTGAATGCTCTGTAGCCAACCTGTTTTCTAAACAAAATAGAATTAGTTTCTAGAAACCAGTAATTCCCCCTACAGAATGTGGGACCCACAACAAAACAATGGCTGTGTCCTCACCTTCCTAAGATGAGTGTTTCTGATCAGAGCTGTATGTATACAGTACAGGGTTTTATGGGGTGTTAGGAGAGGATTAATACCTCTGTCGGAGGACACATCATGTTCCTTCAGGGGTAGTTTGTCCACCTTGGGTCCCCACCCTGCACTCAGCTCTCACCTGTGGCTGCTAGAAGCTGTCAGCAGGCGACAGCGGCCACACCCGGAAACAGCTTCAACTGGCCAGCTAAACCAGGTGAGGGTAGCCAATGGATCTCAAACCCTCAGTGATTTAGGGACTTCCCCTGCATGTGAAGACAGGTTCCTGCCGATTGAGCAGACAAGACCAATAGTGAGTCCACTGTTGAAGAAGTTGGTTTCTGCACGTACTGTAGAGGGAAGTAATGGGCAATGAAACTCATAAACCTGGGGAGGTAGCTCATCTAGGAAAAGGGAAACTGGTCCTAAACCTCTTCTGCCTTGCAGGATATTTTTGGGATAAGAAGAGGCTAAGGAGTAAACCCTACACCAGGGGTCTGCAACCCGCGGCTCCGGAGCCGCATGTGGCTCTTTTACACCTTTGCCGCAGCTCCGGGGCGGATACTAGCGAGGGGAGGAGGCGCATTGTGCGCCCCGACACTCCCCACTGTGGCGGGCGCTGTACTGGCTGTGACGTTGCATGGGGGCAGTGCGTGCGTTAGTCACGCACCGTCCCGACATCACCTTCCTGCCCGCTGTCAGATTGCGGCTCCAGAGATATATTTGCTTTAAATGTTGCAATGGTTTTGCGGCTCCCAGGGTTTTTTGCCTTCGGAAACGGGTCCAAGTGGCTCTTTTTGTCTTAAAGGTTGCAGACCCCTGCCCTACACAAATCCAGAGTGGAGGCCTTGTACGCCTCCTTGTGGCAACTCCTGCAGGCACATTGGTGCCTAATGTATTGCTCTGCTTTTCTTTGGACCACATCAGTGAGGCCAAGAGGGGGTTCTTGTTGCCTTGGCAGCCCAGGACCTCCACACACTGCCCAGGCTTGTGCCCCAGGGAGGTCACTGGTGCTGCTAATGCAGTGGTTTGACCTCACTCCCAGAGGTGCACTCTGATGTCTTTCAGGATAGATGGATGCAAAGACATGTTCAGGATTCCAGCTAGCTAGTTCCCCCTGCTCAGGGCATTCCATCTCCAGTCTCCCAATTTTCTTTCCCAGACAAACACAAAACATTCCACGGCTCTGGGAAAAGCTGTTTTCACTGGGCTACTCCTGAAACATCTGGAGAACACCATATTGGCTACCCTGTCTCACTCAAAGCCTTACTTGGTAATGCTGATGATTGAATACATGTGCAAAGCATGTTCTCTACTCATCTTCTCAAATTACTTGCAGAATTACACGTACTCAGAGGAGGCTTCCCCTTGCAACCCTGCTTGAATCACTGTTCTGGTTTTGTCTCCTTCTAATCAGGAGACATCCTTAGAACAGTTGCATGGGTCCTGAAATGTAAGAAGGAAGTAAGGTTTTCAGTGTAAACCTTTCACAGGTGTTAAAGAGAAGGCTGCCTCGGGTTCAGAAGAAAAGCATTCCAGAAGCTTGGTGATGGCACAGGGGAACTGTTCTAGTCAGTGGTTCCCAAACTTTCTTGGGAATGTTTTCCCCCTTAGTTCCATAAACTCATCCCCAGTGGCCCCTACCTTGTATTATTCAGAACAGTGATTTGCTTGACCCCCTAAAGAAGATAATAGCCCAATGAAATTCAAAACAATAACAATTAATTACACATTTATTTAAAATCTCATTAAAACTATTTAGTTTGATTAATTTATCCACCTCTCCCTTGCCTCTTAGTGCCCCTCTAGGTAATCCTGCTGAAGGTGGAACCTCTCCCATTGGGAACCACTTTTCTAGTTCTTCCCCCCTGACATCAAGTTGTAATACCCTAAGCAGCTCACAGTTGTTTCATCCTATTTCTGCATCCATCTGATGGAATTGCAAGATGGGAAGTGGTTGGGGAAATTCGTACAATGGATGAGGCCTGCGACAGGATGTCGTGCACTTGCCTGCTGATCCTCCAGTGAGCATGCTCCCTTCCCTGTCCCTAGGGGGAAACCACTAATCCAAGAAACAGATGCCTTCCCACTATTTCTCTAGAGGTCAATTTATGATGAATGAAAAGACTTGTTGCAATAAACACAGAAGGCAATTTTTAATGGTGGTGTTTTTGTAGCAGTGTTGAGCAAAAATGCCCAAGGAGATTTGAGGTTTTGCCTTAAAACAATTCCTTCCTTTTCCTTTTTTGTTTCTGTTCCTGGAAAAACAAGTCAGTAAAAAATTAATTATCCATTGTATAGATGTCTCACTTAACAGGGCTGCATTTGCAAATATCCAGCCTTAATATCTATAGCTGCTGGATACAGTTATCTCAGCAAGCAACTAGACTGGCTTGTGCCCTCATCTAGGGCAGCAGGTTTGGGGAAACTTTGGGCCCTTGCATGCTGCTGAATGATATCTCCCATCTTCCTTGGCCATTGACCTTGTTTGGTGGGGTTGATGGGAATTGTAGTTCCGTAACCTCTGGACAGTCAAAGGTTCCCCCCACCTTATCCAGGGGCATGGTCTGAAGACATCTGCTGCAGGAATCTTGCAGAATATAAGGAGTTTTGGGTCTGGTCAGTGCCTAGATAAAAGACCTCCTAGAAACTGTGCATACCACCTTGAATACTTTTCTGAAAGAAAAGTATGATGATGCTACTACTAATGATAATCAATTAACAATGATATATATAATTATGAAAGAGCGGGAATAATTTGTTAATGAAAAGGTAGATGTTTCATGTATAAACATGAGGTGGTGAAATTCTATAGGTAAGGACTTCAACTCAGTAGTAAAGGACTTAAGAGGAGCCTCCTGGATCAGGCCATTGGCCCATCCATCTAGTCCAGCATCCTGTTCTCACAGTGACCAACCAGATGCCCGTGAGAAGCCTGCAAACTGGACCCAGGCACAAGAGCCCTCTCCCCTCCCGTGGTTTCCAGCAACTAGTATTCAGAAGCATTTCTGCCTCCAAACTGAGGCATCCCCTTCACACCAAGGAAGAAGGGGTGAGGGAAGATCTACTGCAGGAACAAGGAGGGAAGAAAGATTGACGGGAACTGCTGCCCATGTGGACGCTGCTGCCTGAGGTGGTTGCCTCACCTTGCTTTGTGGATGGGCCAGTAGCCTGGCAAGTAGCCATCAATAGCTCTCTCCTCCATGAATGCACCCAGTCCTCTTTTAAAGGTTGGTGGCCATCATTGCCTCCTGTTGGAGCGAGTTCCATAGTTTAGCTATGCACTGCCTAGAGGAGGACTTCCTTTTATGTATCCTGGATCTTCCAACATTCAGCTTCATTGACTGTCCGTGAGCTCTAGCATTATGAGAGAGAGAAACTGTTCTATATCTGCTTACTCCATGCCATGCATAATTTTATAATCTTCCATCATGCCACCTCTGACTCGTCTTTTCCCTAAATTAGAAAGTACCTCATTCTTCAGCCAAAAAGTCTCTCAAAGTGACATATGTGCAATCAAGTAAAACAAGACAGTTCTGCCTGCAGGCTTATAGTCTAAAAGCATGACATGCAAGGGGGAAGGGGCAGAGAGGGAAGGGAAGGGAAAGCAAATTCAGGTACCAGTTCTTAGATAGTATTATTATACTGACCAGCTGGCACAGAAGCTCACCAAATGCCAACTGTGCCATGTTAAAAGGACCAAACACTTAATCTTGTCATGCTTTGTTCAAAGCATCACAGTTTGCATAGCAACAAATGACTTCTTCTGTGATGGCTGATCATATGGAAAAACTTCAGTCCCTGTGTGACATGGACTTAACATGGTTATCAGTAAGCATCATTTCTTCTCTGCATTATTCTGAGTATCCTGAGTATCCAAAGTACACATTCCTCACTGAACAACAAATCTGGGCAGAAGACACGACCTGGTAAATACTGCTATCAGTATTGTAAATTTGAATGGAGTTTCTCTCCCAATTTTCATCAGTTTCAGCCAGCAAATACAACTTCTACAAATTGGAGGCCATAGACCAGTGGCCTTCAGCAGGTGGGTTGGTACCCATTACCCAGTCACAGACTGATTTTAACAGCAACACTACCACCATACAAATACACAGTAAAAAATTAAGCAATAGGTTCTGAAATGCTTGTTTGGGTTTAAAGTTAAAGGTCTGAAGAAGCTGAAGACTACTGTTCCAGAACAGCCACCCCAATCTGGTGCCCTACAGTTGTTTTATACTATAACTTCCATCAGCCCCAGCCTGAAACATCTGGAGATCACCAGATTAGGAACAGCTCTTCTACAGCCTCCCCCCCCCCCCCTTTAAGGGAAGGGGGAGAAAGCAAAACTTTCTGAACTCCAGGTCAATGGGTTTTGTGTGCATGCTTTTTTGGATCTTCTCCCATGTGACCAAATTTCAGTCCAACTCTTCATGTGTAAATCCTTCTTAATTGCATTCTGAATCTGGTCCATTAAACTTAATATCTCAAGAAGCTTTTGTGTCAGTGTTTCTTGGACTAAATTCCCCCTTAACAACCACATCACAGGATGAATTTCAAACCATACAGAGACCATATAACATTTTACTGCTGCAGTTTCAATAGGCAGGAACATTTTTTGGAAGTATCCAATTTAATAAGTCGGCTCCAGCTTGCTTTTTCCAGCCTCACCCCCACCTACCCCACAACTGCACCTTTTCATATATATCTATTATTTGCAGTATTTTGGAAGTGAGCCACGTAATCCTATTAGAAGTACTTGATTACACTGTGTGCCCTGTTTGTATCCAAAAGAGCCACTTGCAGTAAAGGTTTGCCTCCCGTCTGCCCTTTCTCCGGTTGTATTTTACCCTGCCCAAACAGGAGCCCAGTTGGAGTGAAGTCGATCCCAGGGACCCCCTGCTGTGTCTCAATTATTGTCCTTTTTTAAAGCTTTCAATTTATTACAGGAAAGCCTTTGGCTAAATTGGTTTGGGGAGGGAAAATATAATTAATTTGAAAGATAATCTGCTCTCACAATGGAAGGTTTCTTTGTGCTGAGTGTCTGGGAAAAGGTTGGGTTGAAGAAAGCACTCTGGACATCTTAGCTTCCTTCTTAATTGGGCACTTGCTGTTCTCTGAATATCTTGAGGTGTGATGAGGACTGGCTGTACTGGGAGACCAAGTCGTTTGCTGAATTCATGCAGTACAAACGGAAACTCATAACTACAGAACAACAAGACCATCCAGAGGCTGAATGGACAGACCTCCTTTTCAATTGATTTAATAGTACTTTTTTGTTTCAGATGTTAGGTGTGTTGATCTAGTTCAGCCTCTGCCAACCTGTGACCTTCCAGATGTTTTTGGATTCCGCCTCCTGTTAGTCCCAGCCCCAGCCTGGGAGTTGTAGTGCAGCAGCACCTAGAGGGCACCATGATGGGGAGGCTGAGCTACTAGGCAAGGCAGCATATCCAAAGGTATCACCCCATCAGCCAAGTGATGAAAGTAGAAACCTGTTTCTTTGGACACCTGGAGTAAATATCTCACACAGGAGGCATAATATAGGTTTTAAGGGGAACAAGAAATGCAACATGCAGGCTTTAAAACTGAATTTTACAGGTAGTTCTGGTAGAAAGAAACAGCAACAAAGAGGTGGAGAAGGGAAATTTCATAGAATCATAGAATAGATTGGAAGGAGATCCTGAGGGTCATCTGTTGGCATTGTGTAGCAGCTATTGCATGAGCAGCTAAAAGAGATCAGAGCTGAGATGGATAAGATAGTGAATGAAAATAGACCAGAGAAAGATGAGATGGAAAATGAGGTTAAAGAAAACACAGAACTTTTGGAGAATATTATTGATAAAGGACTGCCAGAACAGGGAGAGCAAAATGTTAAAGTTGGTGGCAATTGATGATAAAATTGTGAGGATCTTCACACAGGTGCTCTTGTGTGAATAAAGATGAAGGGTTTATTGTTTCTCAACATGGCAGAATGGTTGTTGAAGTTACTGGAGGTAAAGTTCTTGTGCTGGACTGGAGGGTGATTCTTGTTGACGTAACTTGATAATAACAATTGAGGAACCCATATTTTGTGTGGAAAGGAAAATGAATGGACTTGAGATGTTTGGGTCTGAAGGTTGGGGAAATATCACCTAACAGGTGGAGGAACAGCTGGATGTCATCCTGGAGTGAATAATTGGAATACTTTGAATAATCTTTTTATATGTATCTGACAAACAGAGAACCAGAAGCCCTTTTTCTTTCGCTTTTTGTTTTTTTCTGTTTTAATTCTTTTATTACTTTTATCTTTCTCTCTCTCTCTCTTTTGTTCCCCTTGCTGTGTGTGTGTGTCCTCTACTCTGGGTCATTGAAAGGATTGTATGCACATGAAGGTGATGGTTGGTTGATGAAGGACCCTGTGCGAGAGGCAGGGAAGGGAACTTCTCCCAGAGTGGGAGACTGGGAGAAGAAAGGGAAGCTCCCAGGTGAGAGCTAGGAGGGTCATGGGATTATAGAATCATAGAATTGTAGAGCTGGAAGGGACCCTGAGGATCATCGGGTCCAACCCTCTGCAAGGCAGGAATATATAACTGTCCCGTACAGGGATCGAACCTGCAACCTTGGCGTTATGACCATCACACTCTAACCAGTTGGGGCCACCCTCTTCTGTGTGAGACAAGGATTAAGATCCACCTTTCAGAGAAGGCTTTGAATTTTCTTCACTCTTCTTCTTCTTTTTTTAGATTAATATTTTTTTATTGCATTGTATGATAGAAAAGTTTCCCCAAAAAATTATTTGGAAAAAAAGAATTTTGTTTCATGTCATTTGAATCTATTGGCCTTTGGAACTCTCCTGACATCACACCTGTCGCCGGTCCTTCTTCACACCTTGATTGTTTTTGCATGGCTGAAATGTGTTCCTGAACTCTGTTAATATTGATTTATTTCATAAAATTTATTTGCAGCTTGATTGTAAAAAAAAAAATAAACAGCTCAAAAAACTCAAAACGATTTATGAAAAGAACAAAACAATATTTTTCCCCATAAAAGCAGTCAAAAACAGCTATTTAAGACAATAATTAAAATCAATGATAAGCTAAAACATGAGTGCTGCCCCATTAAAATATTGAGTTCTTACAAATACTGAATGGTTAATATGTGGCACTTGGACCAGGGCCAGTTTTATGGGTCAAAGTGGTCAACTGGGCATATATGGGATAAGGCATCTCAGGGAAGCTGGTCCCAAGTTGTGAAGGGCTTAGTATATACTATTAGTTAACGTTTTGAACTTGGCCAGGCAGAAAATTGGCAACCAGCACAAGTCTCTGAGCACAGGTGTTATATGCTGGCAAGGTCTCACCCCTGTCAGCAGTCGTGCTGCAGCATTCCACACTATCCGCAGCTTCTAGGTCCAAGTGCAAGGGAAGCCTCATGAGGAGCGCATTGCAATAATCCAGTCTTGAAGTCCTCAGAGCATTAACTACTGCCTGATACTAATGCCTCTTGCTTGTCTGGATAAAGGATAGAGAGGAGTTTTTGTGTAGAAAGCCTCTGCAGAAAGGTAGCATTTACTGCTTTTCCTGCAAGTTGCTCCACCCATTTTTGTGCCTGGCCCCGCCCACTTCTGGGAAGGCTGCCCAAAAGGGAAAGTGACCCTTGGGAGGAAAAAAATGTTACCACTCACTGGTCTCGAATCTAAAAGGACTTAACTGCACCTTGGCTTCTTTACTACCATTGATGCCCAGCTGGACCTTGCTTTTACCAGGTGCCGTTCTCACCTTCCTCTCCTCTCATCTCTCTTTTCCCATCTGCAGCCTGGGTTGGATCCTTGGGCATGGGGATGATATTCTTCTGCTCTCCTATCGTGAGCATCTTCACCGACCGGATCGGCTGCAGGACGACGGCTGCCTCGGGAGCAGCCATTGCCTTCATAGGGCTCTTCTCCAGTTCCTTCACCAAGTAAGTCTTCAGAACTTTGATCCTGCATCACTGTCCAGCATTAATGTCTGGTGTGAATTGTGCTTTAGGGCTCTTCTTATACTCTGTTACCAAACCAAGGCAACTGGTGTTTTAGCGAAGAAGAAGAAGAAGAAGAAGAAGAAGAAGAAGAAGAAGAAGAAGAAGAAGAAGGAGGAGGAGGAGGAGGAGGAGGAGGAGGAGGAGGAGGAGGAGGACCCAGATCCTGCACTGTGTTTTTCTCTTCCTGATTGTCACTTCAGATCAACTGCAGAGGTCCACTTTCATGGAGAATAATGGAAACTAGCCATGAGGGCTATAATAATAAGAATTTATTATTTCTACCCCACCCATCTGGCTCGGTTTTCCCAGCCACTCTGGACTGCTTTCAACAGAACATTAAAAACAGAATAAAACTTCAAATATTAAAAACTTCCCCAAAGAGGGCTATGCTCTGCCGTCCATGGTTGGAGGCAGTATCCTTCTGAATACCAGTTTCTGGAAACCACAGGACAGGAAACTGCCGTTGTGCTTGGGGCCTGCTTGCAGGTTTCCCACAAGAATCTGGTTAGCCACTGTGAGTACAGTGTTGGGGCTAGATGAGCCATTGGCCCAATCCAGCAGCTGTTTCTTATGGGATAATGCTAGAAAAAGCCAGTTTGTGGCATGCATCTTAGGTGGTCCACCCTGTGCATGCAAGCAACCATCTGAAGTGCCTGATTCTGTTGACACCTTCAGAGGGGCATGCATTTGCAGAATGTTGCACATTCAGGAAACTCGGAATTGAATTGAATTCAATTCAATTCAATTCAATTCAGGAAACTCATCCTAAGAAGGGGTGCAAGTTGAGGGGCCAGGAGAAAATATTGTCCTGTGTACCTGGCTCTAGCCAGCCTGAAACATGGAGCCTTCTTTTTATTTTAGAGACTTGCAAAGGGCACCTTTCTCCTCTTCTCCACCTCATCCAACCTCTTCCTACACCCCATCCACCCTTGGTGCTGTGCGGTATAGTACAAAATGGCTCAGGATCCAAGCTGTCTGCCTGATATTTGGGTTTATTGTTGCTACTAAGATGCAAGAGGAAAGGATATATTTCAACCTCATCACGTACACATTCCCTTCACAACCCTACTGCTCAACCCCAGGGTATTATTAGGCTCAGCCAGCCTAGTTCTCTCTTCCCCTTCTCCTCATTTACCCGACCCCAGCTGACTCTCAGTGTCCTTCAGCCATAAATGCAATTCTTAGGCTTGCACAGCCCGCCTAACTATAAATCCTTTGGTTGTTTCGATGAAGTCCTATTCAGAGCAAACCCACTGAAATGGGTCATGTCAGTCATGTCCGTTAACTTCTTTAATTTTATTGGTTTTTCACATAATGCAATAGAAGATTCAAAATGTAGAACAAAGAGAGAGGGGAAAAACCCAGATAAAATCCTGGAAGTAAATAAAATAGTATACCTAATAGGAGATAAGGTAACAAGAAAGGAGAGAGAATGCACATCAAATAAAGTGTCCCCATTATTTTCAATATAAGTATGATGTGTCCCAAGAAGGAAGGTAGCAAAGTTTGTTGTAATAGTTTGCATTGATGTAGGATATCTTTACTTCTACAGGGTTGGTTCTGCTTTTCCATTCTTAGCTCATACGTGAGTCCAGGATTTTAACGAAGCGGTTGGGCAAGTCATATGAATCCCATCTCCCCCAAATCAAAGGCAGCAGCAAAAACAGAACTTCCTGTCATTGACATTCAGTCTGAACCCAGAAGTTCCCTCTTTATGCAGTGAGGAGTTGCCTTTCTTACTTTTATGTCCTATGTTTTCAGAAGCTTGCTTGGCCATTTAGATATTCATTTTTTAAAAATTAATAAATCATATTTATGTATTTATTATTCCATGGAATTTATACTTGATTGTAAAAAAACAACGTCCCTCAAATCAGTTTACAAAAAGATAAAACAATAAAATTATCACTAAGAGGGGGAAATAACAATTTAAGACTTTTGAAAGGTTAAAATAACAATAGACTAAACACAGATTAAGGAACGTGGGTGGCGCTGTGGTCTAAACCACAGAGCCTAGGGCTTGCTGATCAGAAGGTCGGTGGTTTGAATCCCCATGGCGGGGTGAGCTCCCGTTGTTCGGTCCCAGCTCCTGCCAACCTAGCAGTTCGAAAGCACGTCAAAATGCAAGTAGATAAATAGGTACCACTCCGGCGGGAAGGTAAATGGCATTTCCATGTGCTGCTCTGGTTCGCCAGAAGTGGCTTAGTCATGCTGGCCACATGACCCAGAAGCTGTACGCCAGCTCCCTCGGCCAATAAAGCGAGATGAGCGCCGCAACCCCAGAGTCGGTCATGACTGGACCTAATGGTCAGGGGTCCCTTTACCTTTAAACACAGATTAAAACTCGCACCGGCTTTCTAAACATCTGGGTAGGCTTGTCTAAACAAAAATGTTTTTAGCAGGCGCCGAAAATAGTACAGTGCCTGCCTGGTATCAATAGGCAGGGAGTTCCAAAGTGTAGGTGCTGCCACACTAAACGATGGAGTTCATACAAATGTGGGTTTGTATTGGGCACCTGAAATAGTGCCAATACCACATATGGGAGTGGTTGGGTGGACGTTCATGGGGTAAGGTGATCTCACAGATAAACTGGCCTCAAGTTGGTAGGGGCTTTATATGCTGATAGTAACATCTTGAACTTGGCCTGGTAACAGATTGGCAGCCAGTGCAGATCTCTAAGCACAGGTGCTGTATACTGACAAGGCCTCAATTCCTGTCAGCAGTTGTGCTGCAGCATTCTGCACTAACTGCAGCTTCTAGATCAAGCACAAGGGAAGCCCCACTTAAAACACCTTGCAGTAATCTTGTCTCCAAATAATATTCTCTTGCTATAGAAAATTAAATCTGCATGCTTAGGGAGTCCTCTGAGTATGCAGAAACTTCCAGTCAGCCTTGTTTTGCTTTGAAATTAACAAGCATTCAGCCACCTATGTTCAAATGTTTAGTGGCATAAAATTTTTCCCATGCCTTTTAGAGCATGTCAACCACTGTGGTGCTGCTCTTAAGATGTTGTGACCTATAACTCTCATTGTCCTTGGCCACTGACCATGCTGGTTGAAGATGATGACTGTGGTAGTCCAAAACATTTAGAGAGGACCATCACGGTGGTTACCCTGGTTTAAGCTTTTAGTGCCGGTTGAATGCTAGAGGGACTTGGGCCCAACATCAAGTTCGGCTGAAGCAGGATCAGCATCTTCTGAAAGCCTCTTGGGTCCTTTCAGGGATTGCCCACACTTGACGTATCCTCTGCCCAGAAAGCAGGGGTCCAAGTGGTTTCCTCCTTCCCCGCTCCTTTCCCAGGGAAAACCTGCTCTTCAGTGCTCAATCAGAGCAAATGTCAATCTGGAGAAAACCTGAATTGCCAATAATAGCCATCTGCCTACTTGGAAATAGACCATCTTCTCTGAAGTATAGCCCAGATGGCCACATCCTTAAGCTTTCAAAAGAAGATTTTTTTTCTGCCACACTAAAGTCATTAATAACTGCTAAACGCAACATTAACATTAAAAAACAGAGGAGGTTCATGTTTTTATGTAAGCCAGAACACAATGACAAATGGCCCTTGCAAGCTTTGCTTGGCTATGCATACTAAAAGGAAACATCAGGATATTAAATGGGTTTTTAGCGAAGAATGCATTCTTGCCATAAAATACTTATTTTCCCCTCAGCAATGTGCTGTTCCGACCGAAACACAGAGTTCTTTTTCTGTTTATTTTTAGGGTTTCAAAATGTCTGAGGCTTTCATGCTTGCTGCAAGTTGCAGGTTAGATTTTCAACAGATTTACAGGCCAGCACAATTGAAACCATTCAGTCTTCCTCTATCTTTGAAGCATCATTGGGCGGCCAAGAATTCCATTCCATTTGTCCTTTATAACCTGTAACTCCTCCAGCCAAGCTTCAAATTATAGGCCATGACCAGAATCCTCAAGTTTAAAAAACACAACGCCATAAACTGCTGGAAAATAATGGAAATAAATCATGTTGTTATGACTTAAGATTGGGGATGGGAATACCACTTTTATGTAACATTGTAAAGTATCTTAAAATCTCTGGATACAATCCAGCCATAATTAGGCACTGTTAAGAGATTATGTAAATGTTGACTTCATTGTATTGGCTTGTATTAAATTCAGATTTCATTTTCAACTCCACTCACTTCAAGCAAGAGAGCTAAGCACTTATTGTAAACAAGTGGTATTTTTTTAAAAAGAATAAAAAAATAAAGACATGTTTAAAGTGTCCCACTGAAATCATTAAGACTAAAATGCCACAGCTTTGGCTGGATCCCACCCAGTATTCAGCTCCAGAAGAGAAACCAGGCAAGATATTGCCCAACTAAAGCCTTAAAAGTACAGTCATACCTTGGTTTTCGAACAGCCTAGTTCTCAAACGTTTTGGCTCCCGAACGATTGAAACCCAGAAGTGACTGTTCTGGTTTTCAAGCGTTCTTTCGGAAGCCAAACATCCGATGGGACTTCCACAGCTTCCGATTGACTGCAGGAGCTTCCTGCAGCCAATCAGAAGCCATGCTTTGGAAGTCGAATGGACTTACGGATCAGATTCCATTTGACTTCCAAGGTACGACATTGGAGAGATAATCGAAACATGAGGGCAAGGCAGGAGGACTCCTCCACACTGCTGTCATTACTGCAGCTGCCTTCTGCAACATGTTCTTGACACAATAGTGCATTAATGGTGGATTTGTTCTGCTTTATTACTTGTTCTGCAATGCTTCCACAATGCTACTGCATTATTACTATCAAGAGGGACCGGACCGCACCATGACAAAAGTGGGCCAAAAAAAAACCCCTCAGAATTTTTTATTTATTTATTGGGAAGTTTTAGAATGTGTACTGTTTGGCTACGAGGCAGTATGACTGGCCCAAAACATTTGCAGGCCAAACATCCTTAAAAGTCGGGGTTAATTTTTTCACACAGAAAGTTGCCTTATACCATTTCAGTTCATCTAGTCAAGTATTGTCTGGTCCTGATGGACAGCAGTTCTCCAATGCCTCTAGAAGGGTCTGTTTCAGCCCTGTCACATGAGTGGTGGTCTTTTTGTAACTAAAGGTGCTAAGAATTGGACCTATTATTTATGTGTGTTGCTAACTCAGCTATAATACCTGTTACTTGATACTCTTTGAGATGGCATGGAGTTATAAATGGATGACATGGAATAAGATGACACCTCAGCGTGCAGTACCACTTTCTGTACAATACTCTCCCAATTCTTGGTAGTTCCTCCACCCTCAGAAGCTTGAATGTGTTTGCATACCCTCCAACATTTCTCCAATGAAAATAGGGACGTGTTGTTGTTGTTGCTACTATTATTATACCCCACCCATCTGACTGGGTTGCCCCAGCCACTCTGGGAGACTTCCAACATATATAAAAACATGATAAAAAAATAAACACAAACAAACTGCCCTATGCGGAGTCGCCTTCAGGTATCTTCTAAAGGTTGTATAAGTTACTTATTCCCTTGGATCAGGGGTTGCATAACTCCAAACCCTCTAACATTTTCCCAGTGAAAATAGGGACGTCCTAAGGGAAAGCGGGACATTCCGGGATCAAATCAGAAGCGGAGAATCTTCTGTAAAATTGGGACTGTCTCTGGAAAATAGGGACACTTGGAGGCTCTGTGTTTTGTGACACAGGAGAGTGCATTTTCCATGGCAGCTCCTCTCCTTTCTCATGAAGGTGCATCTGGCCCCCTCATTATGCAGCTTCCGGACGATGCTGAAGACACATCTCTTTACTCAGACTTTTGACACTTGAGATACATCTTTTTAGAGACCAACTTATTTATGTAATTTTAAGTTGTTTTAAACTGTTTTTAATAATACATAATTTTGATTTTTAATAGTAGTATTGTACCTTAATTACTGCCACTCAGCCTGGGAATTGCAGGTAATAAGAAAAAGAAAAAGAATACATATACCCCATGGTCAACAGACTTGTGCTGCTTTGTCAGAGGTTTCAGATCATGTTCTGAGATGGCAAATTAGGCTTAGCTACCATGGGCTGTGGCTTTGTCATCTCAAGAAAACTAAGCAAAATCGTTTACTTGAAGACACTTTCAGTGGCGTAGCGTGGGTTGTCAGCACCCGGGGCAAGGCAAGTAATTTGCGCCCCCTAACCTGTGGATTTGCACCCCCTAACCCGTGGATTTGCGCCCCTAACCCTAACCCCCAGATGTTGCACCCGGTGCGGCCGGCCCCCCCACACAGACCCCACGCTACGCCACTGGACACTTTCCAAAAGGGCCAATAGATCATGGACTGCACAGAATTTTGCTGAGGGTTGCACAGAATATTTGAGAATCTGCCAAGCACCTGCACCCCAGCAGGAGGTCTGCTAAGAACCTGCTGCAATGAGGAGGTAGACTCACTGAAGGAGGAGAGGCATGGAGGGCGTCTTTCCCAAGGAGCCTAAAATCTGTGCTTTGCTTGATTCTGATGTGGGGCGTTGACTTCATTTCAGCTAGCCTTGAAAACTTTCAATTTTGAAAGCTGAGCTGTGAGGGAAGAAGTGAGTGGAGATCTTAATCTGTTCTGGGATCTGTTCTCCATCTCTGCACATTGGCACAGTACAGTTTGTATTTTTATAGTCCAGAGAAGAGTTTCGCCTTTGAAGTAGCTGAGCGCTGAAGCTGTTAGTGGCTGTGATGTTGTGCTTCTCCCAAGGTGTCTCTGATGTGGCTTGGAAGAACTGAAAATTGGCTTTCAGGACAGCCTTTGAATAGCATCAGGTAGAAATTGTGTGTCTCTTTGTGCTTGAGTAGCCAAGGAGAAAGGCATGTCATGGAATAAATGATACCCTCATAAATGTTTTCTTAATTTCCTCTTGCCTCATTTCTTGTGGGCAGGACCACCTATACCTGCCTTATTAGGAGCAATTTATGAATGCTCTGTTTTTAGAAAAGAATAAGATGTTGTTTTAAGCCAATTTCCTTCCACAGTACATTGCAAGGCTCAACAGACAGGGCTTTGTTGAGCTTTCTGCTGAAATGCAGAGTGGATGAAGCTGTATGATTATCCTTCTGAAATGAATGGCGTCGCCTTCTGGCAGCCATCTTGTTATTACTTTTTTTAAAAAAAAGAAAGAAAAAGTCTTAGTAGTTGGAAAGTATTGGAGTGATGCTGGTAGAGACTACTCCCAGAGTGGCTAACCAGAAGCCTCTGAGATGCCTGCAAGCAAGGCTGCTGTTGCCCTGTTCCATTCCTGCAATTCAAGCTGATTGAATAGCCATTCCTTCTCCGCAGGAAATCTTGGTATCTGTACAGTGGTACCTCGGGTTAAGAACTTAATTCGTTCTGGAGGTCCATTCTTAACCTGCAACTGTTCTTAACCTGAAGAACCACTTCAGCTAATGGGGCCTCCCGCTGCTGTTGTGCCGCCGGAGCACAATTTCTGTTCTCATCCTGAAGCAAAGTTCTTAACCCTAGGTATTATTTCAGGGTTAGCGGAGTCTGTAACCTGAAGCGTCTGTAACCCGAGGTACCACTGTAGTTCTGCATCAAGAGCTGGGGGGGGGGGGATGATTAGAGATTAGGGATTCTCAACACAGCAGTTTACCAGACTATAACTCCCAGTGTTGTAGTGCAGATATGTCTACATAAAAGAGGAAGGCTCTGTGGACCAGAGCAGGATGTGTCTGATGTCAGAGATAAACTCTGTAGTAGTAGTAGTAGTGGTAGTAGTAGTAACTTCTGTAGTAGCACCACCACAGCTACCCTGGTCTATAGAATCCTCTCCTCAGGGAGCCCTGCCTGGTGCCAACTTCCTTATCTTTTCAGCACCAGGCAAATAGATTTTTGCTCCCCTGGGCATTTGAGTAACATCATTGGCTGGATGAGTTGCTCTTCTTTCCTTTAGGGTGTGTGTTCAGCTTAGGTTGGGATAGTATGTTTGAGAAGAGCCCTTTTATGATACTGTATCCTTGAATCTGGTTTTAATATGCTTATCTGATTTTCACTGTGTTACTTTTACTTTGATTTAGTTTACTAAACCTAAGTTGTTAAACTCCCACATACCTGAGGTGCATCTGAAACCCTCATTGTAGAGCTTTCGACGAATGCTGAAGACACTCAAGGCGGCTTACACAAATTCAGACAACACAGATAAATTACAAAAAAAGCTGAAAACATATAAAGGATATCATTGAAAGATAATTGAACCCTAACAGGATTAAAACAATACAAAAATCAAACAGATTAGAATACAGATAATAAAAACAGCATAGCACTATTGAAAGCCCTTTCTTTAAAAAATAACAGTCAGTTCCCAAAGGCCTGTCAGAATAAAATAGGCTTCATCAGATGGCGTAAGAACAAAGACATGACGATGACAATGGTGATGATGGAAAGTAACTGGTGTTTATTTGTTTCCAACAGGTCTCTTGAAGTCCGTTATTTCACTTATGGAATCCTCTTCGGCTGTGGCAGCTCCTTTGCCTTCCAGCCCTCTCTGGTCATCCTTGGTCACTACTTCAAGCGGCGCCTAGGCTTGGCTAATGGCCTGGTGACGGCTGGCAGCTGTGTCTTCTCCATGGGCCTGCCTTTCCTCTTGAAGATTGTTGGCAGGGCCATTGGGCTGGCCCACACTTTCCAAGTTCTCAGCGCCTTTATGCTCGTCCAGATCTTCTTGTCCCTAACTTTCCGTCCCATGTTCCCTTCGACCTCTGACCCCCACGACGTGGAGCACGTGAAGCTAGACAGCCGGAGCTGGCGGCAGCAGTGTGCATCGCAAATGCGGAAGTATTTCAGCCTGAGGGTCTTCAGGAAAAAGACCTACCGGATCTGGGCTTTTGGGATTGCAACTGCCGTTCTGGGGTACTTTGTACCTTACATGCATCTGGTGAGAGGAGGAGAAGACAGTCGGGGGTTGGGAAAGGTTGATATAAGGGAGTGAGGGATGGTGAAGGTGGTTCAGAAACCAGTGTGATTAGTTTTTGATGAAGAAGCTCCACAGGAACACAGCCAATCTGAGCAGGAGGGAATATTATGAGACTAATTCTGATTGGCTGACTTTCCTCCTACCTGGTGAGACTGTAAAATTGGTACATTGCCACTGAGGGAAATTTCATAATAACGATTGCGGGTTACACAGATTCCTTATTGCATGCCAGTGCTTGAGAGACTTCGCTGTTATTACAAGCCACCAAAAATAGTTCATTGAAAGTCAGCCAAGTTGGAAACATAAGAGCTATCCTGAAACTCAGCATCTTGAGAGCATTCTGCTGCCTCATCAATGGATCCAGCACTGTAGTTAAAGTGAAGGGAAACAGTTCTCTTTGCCTAGTGCTGAGTGACATGAGATGCTGTAAGTCACAAAGCAGATATCATCTTACCCATTTGTTTGCTTGCTAAACTTATACAACGCATTAGGAAAAGAAGAACAAGCAACAACAGCACCAGCGTCCCCCATAACAGTGATAGAATACTTTGGCAGCATGCTAACAGTAAACAAAACAAGACTCCAACCTACTGATTAGCAGATAAAAATAAAAACTCAACACCAAAAGCGTTGGACTAGGACCTGGGAGACCAGGGTTTGAATCCCCACACAGCCATGAATCTCACTGGGTGACCTTGGACCAGACACTGTACCTCAGCCTAACCTACCTCACAGGGTTGTTGTTGAAATGAGGGGGAGAACCATGTAAGCTGCTTTGAACTCCTTGGAAGGAAAGGTGGATATAAATGCAATAAATAGTAACAGCAACAATATCCTCCCTAGCCCCAAAATCACTCACATTAACCCAATTTTTCTTCTTTTAAATCTCCCCACCCCACCCAGGAGTCTGGTATTAAGGCCAGCTGCTGTAAAGTTGTGGTGGGTGAGTCCAGGGTCCTCCAAGAATAGTCCAGCACCTCTCCTCTAATTTCGGGGGGAGCAGCAGCAAAAGCAGAGCAGGAAGATGGTAAAAGTTTCACCTGCTCTGCACTTGTTTTGGGTGTTGCTGTTCTCCTGCTGCTGGAGGTTAATTTATTCAGTAAATGAGATTTCAGGGCAACTGAAAATACTTCTTCAATAGGGTTGAGCACTATATCCTAGGCATTGTTATCCATTTTTAAAGTGAAATTTCAGCTTTTTTGCCATTACAGTGGTTGGTTAGAAACAAGCTTGTCTTTTAAGACAGCCTTTACAAAGCAGATGCCTTCCAGATGTTTTGGGCTGCAACTCCCATCAGCCCCAACCAGATAGCCATGCAAGGACTTTGCTGCCCTTCCTATCACTCTGTGGTGTGGAATACCAGGATTGTGTACTAGGCAACTGAGTAGGGCATCAAAAGTCTTTCAGAATCTTTTCAAGATCCCCTTCAGTGTGCTAATTGATATATACAGTACTTCATTTTCTCTCTGCAGAAACCCAAGGAGATGTTGTGCCTGCATAGTGCACTATGTGGGAACCTTCTAGAACAGGGTAGGGCATTGCACATTCTTCAGAGCCTGTTGGAGATTATGGATTATGGCCGGAGAGTGTGCAAAACTGATATATGCATATTGCCCAAGTCCTGTTGGGATTATGCATAATGACTGGTGAATGTACAATTTTTTGTTTATGTATATATATAGACGTTCTCCAAGACATGTTGGCGCTTACATATGTTGACCAGGAAATTACACCTTTCCCTCTTCATGGCTGGATTTTGTGCACATACTCCATGAGGCCTGGTTGTTATGCACATTAACCAGCCAACTTAACCTCTCCCTTAACATGTAATGCTTCTGGTGAAGTGGAGGAACAATATGGTGATATCAACATCACATTATGACTGTGAGGTAGGTGAGTCACCAGGTGGAGCTGCTTTAAGGGTCTCTGGTTCCAAAGGTCCCCTTAGGCTAGACTTCAGCTTCCAGTTCCTGAAGGCCCAGAACAAGACGATGGATTGTATGCAAGGCTGTCCCAGTCATGGTGCCAAACTAGATCTCTCTGGAGAGCCAAAATGTGAGTGGCATGTGCTTTTGTTTCATGGAGCCATTCTCATGATTGACAGCTTTCTGGTCCCCAGGGCCCAGACAGTGCTGTGAAGGAGAGGAAGAAAATAAACATCAGGCATTATGAATGAAATAAAAAGATAGGATCTGCGTCAAAACTTGATCATTGAAGGTGCTATTGTTACAATGCTTAGCAAGGGTGACTGTGGAAAAAAAAGAATTCAGAGCAGCAGACAAGCTTGCTAGTGAGGCAGATCGTTGGAGCTCCTCAACCCATAATTCATTGCTAACCCAAACATTGTCTCTGCTTCTGTGGTCCATTCACACTGCAGGTCTCAGGGGTTGCTTTTGCTTCAAGCTCCTGCAGGTGAAGCCCACTGTAACAAATACACACCTGATGTCCTTGTTCCCTCTATCTCCTCACTTTCCTAGGTGAAGTACGTGGAAGAGGAGTTCAAGGAAACAGAAAGGGCATGGATTCTGCTTCTTTGCATTGGAGCTACATCAGGGGTTGGGCGTTTGGCTTCAGGGCCAATAAGTGACCTCATCCATGGGCCGAAGAAGATTTACCTACAGGTAGGCAGCAGATCTCTGAGTTGTTACAGCATTTGTAGTATTGAAGGACCATTTCCAGTCCGCCTCTTCAATTAAACTTTTGGGAAGGCCGTCCATTGCTTCACGGCCCAGTCAGTGACCTCCTGCCTTCAGAGTGCAGGTGCTCTGTGCATTTAAGCCCTTCCTACTGGTGATACTTACTTTTAATATTTAACTGGAGCATCTGTGAGAGGGGTGAATTGTCTGGCCCCCAGACCACTGATGAGGATAGAGTCACTGGGCCCTGAGAATACACAAATCAGCCATCCTTCCTCTTAGGTGCTGTTCCTAGTTTACAGTCCTTTCAGTCTCTTAACACCCTTGGGTGTGGTGGAATCGCTCCAAGTTTGTTGCCTGAATGACATCAGTATTTTGTCTCCTCAGGTTGCCTCCTTTATACTCTTGGGTATAATGTGCATGATGATCCCACAGTGCCAAGAGTTTTGGGGGGTCATTATTGTCTGCCTTTTCCTTGGACTTTGTGATGGACTCTTCATAACCATCATGGCTCCCATTGCTTTTGAGCTGGTTGGGCCCATGCAGGCATCTCAAGCCATTGGTTATCTCCTGGGACTTATGGCCATTCCAATGACAGCGGGTCCCCCAATTGCAGGTAAGTGAATTGTCAGGCTGGGTTACCTTGATTAAAGTAAATGGTTTTTGGAACTTCCAACAGGACTTCTCCCTGCAGAGGCATAAGCAATTGATAAAGGGTGTGCAGACTCATACTGGGCTCTTGCCTTATAGCCCAGAAATCTCCATGTAGTCACAACTGGACCTGCACCAGTACCAAAATGTGCCTGGCACCTGGGGAATTTGGAACGCTGTCCAAGTGGCACAGCCATGAGTGCATTCCAAAGCAGGTGGAAGGCGCCAGGTTGGCAAAAGCTGATGATAAAACCATTCTCTCCTGTTTTGTAGGATTTCTCGGTGAACATTTTGGGAATTACCACCTCGCCTTCTATTTTGCTGGTGTTCCTCCCATTGTTGGGGGTCTGGTTCTGTCTCTTGTTCCTCTGATCCATCAAAGACAGCTCAGGAAGAAGCGGCTGGATTCTGGGAAAGACAAGATGCTGGTTTCAGAGACCATTATGAACGGAGAGCTTCTCCCCGGTTCTCCAGCCATGGAGGCCCACATGTAAAGCCATCCTTCAAATCTCCCAGTGCCCTGGTGCACACACTGTCACCACCAGCATTCTCTGGCACTGTACCTGAGCCCAGCCCTTCCCGAAGAGGAATCAAGCTTCTTCGATTGTAGGCAAGGACTGGTCACGTAAGGACAATCCTGATTGGACAGTTTCACCTTTCAAGTTGATTCTGTTTGGCTCTCTCCTACAGAGAGAATTCTTGTAGCGCTATAACTCGTTTGCCCTGCTATGATTGTTGGCACAGCAATGGATTACACATAGGAAGGTGTTAAAAGTTTTTAAAATCGATTCCTCAGTCCAGCCCCCTCCTCTCCACCACCAAAATTCTAAAGCCATGCTTGGATATCTTGCCTTGAAAGTGGAGTTTAATCTCACTGTGAGATCCTTTGGGAGTTAATTTTGTATCAGCCAAATTCTCAAAAGTCTGAAACACTCAAGGAGGCTAAAAAAAGGTAAATTCTGAATCACATTTTTTCTTTTGAATCTGACTCTGAAATTGTAGGAAAGCGTACTTGGTTTTCTTAGCAGCCTTTTTCGGATAACTTTTTTTGCCACCTACTTTTACTAAATGCATCCCTCTGCCAAAAGGATCCCTCTCTGCTTCCTCCAATTCAACTGTCCCTGTGGCAGATATTGCTTCTCTCAAGGTATGCAGTCCAGTGTTTTCAGAATAGTGTTCTCCAACCATTGCCTGAGTGGGTTCATTGCATAGGAAAACAGATTTAACTCTTGAAAGTGTGAGTGGTGATGTCCAACTCTCTAATACTTTCAGTTTGGCAAAATGTAGTTTATCTCTCTCAATTAATAACTCATTATTGTCCAAGCCGCCACCCTTCCGACTTGCAGATTTCATACAGGACCAGATTTAGAATAATCCTTTTACTAGAAAGAATTTACAGAGCAGCGTTTCCGTGCGCTGCTCTGGTTCGCCAGAAGTGGCTTCGTCATGCTGGCCACATGACCCGGAATCTGTATGCCGGCTCCCTCGGCCAATAAAGCAAGATGAGTGCCGCCACCCCAGAGTCGTCTGCGACTGGACCTAATGGTCAGGGGTCCCTTTACCTTTACTAGAAATAGTGCATTTGGGCCTCAAGGAGGACTGCTCCATAGGAATTGGTATGTGCATTTCTCTCCAAGATTGTTTCGACTAGAATAGTTGAGGTTGATAAAACCTCCTTCCTCTTTGCACAAGGACTTGAGACATTCATTCCAATGCAGATTCTGCAACCCATGTGTGGAAACAGATTTTCTGCATGCAGAATTGTGTTGAGTGCCCCAGAACCCTCTGCGAGTAGGTCCGGGTGGGGAGGACCAGCAACTTGTTACCACATGTGGGTCTTCACAGGAATCTCCATTTGGAAGCATGAAGATTGGTCTCCTAGGAGCATACTCTTCTTCCTGGGAGCAGCAGCTGACATGTGCACGGGCTTCTGTTATACTTGGGAGTTCCCTGGATCAGGGTAATCTTTGCGTGGGAAAAGTGGTTCCTTAATCCCCTTGCAAAGGTAGCTAATCATCATATTTCTTCTGGTTTGGTCTGGGGTCAGTGTTGTAGAAGCTCCCGAAAGCAGCCAGGCATTTGCCAAAATAAAAACTTTGCTTTAACCCCAGCTGAGATTTTGTGTTGGGTCATGTGCTGGTGTCTTTCTGCTTACTCACCTTTGACTTCTCCATCCAATGTCACCTACCTCTTGGGAAAGGCCTGTTCAGGTGTTCGTATGTGGGGGTTCAGTTCCAAGGGTTCTGTGTATACATGAAAATCAGTATACTCAAACTCTTGGAGGTGCAAGTGAGTGGTAGGGAGAGGAAGAACCCCCCCCCCAATACTCTCAGAGCCCACATGCCAAGTGGGCCTTGCCTGGGAAACAAGGTGGAGAGCTTAGAAGCTGCCAGGTAAGGCCCTCTCAGCAGGCAAGCTCTGGAAGGTGGTGCTTGCACGAGATCTTGCAGGAACTCAGATGGCACTGCGAAATCTTATGCAAGCATCCCTGAGCGCACTGAGCAGGCCTTAGACCTCAAGCAAAGCAGAGCTTTAAAGTTCTTTATACGCCAGGTAACCCCAAGCAGACCTGGCACAATGAGTGCCTTTAAACTCTCTGCCTTGCTTGGATTTAACTTGCACGATTTCAGCGCACCTCCCTTCCGCTACATATGGTTGAAATCACGCCTTTTCACGTCTGCATCTTTATTTTGAGAGTATGGAATAAGATAGAGGGATATTAAGTGGTCTAGGATCTGGGAAACCAGTGTTAACATCAGCCATGAAAACTCATTGTATGTGACCTTGAGCCAGCCACTGTCTCTGAGCCTTACCCATCTCACAGGGTTGCTGTGAAGTGCCTCCTTGAGCTCCTTGGAGAAAAGGTAGAATAGATATAATGCAATACTGATAAATAAGGAGTGAACAAAACAAAAAGGTTTCTCTCCAACCTGCTTTCCCCCAATTTTGAACTGGGGAAGGTGAGCTGGGTGTGGAATAACGTGGGGTAAAGCCTATCATAAAAATCAAAGGAAAAAACAGATCTGGGACACAATCAGGATATTTAGGGCTACAAACATTGGACTTAATGGGCAGGTCATTCAGTATGTGGCTGTCTGCTAGGACAAGCTTTCTTGGCTGGGCTGTGCAGGCAAGGTGCAATCCATGATCCTATAGTTCAGATAGACTCTGCAAGCTGAACTCCCAACCAAATCATGTTCTGCACCACCTGCTTTTTGGCCCAACATCCTTCTTCGAAGGATTGCCCCCAGTAGTGTTTGTGAACTGACCTCCACGGTAGACTGCAAACAAGGTGGTCAGCCTGTGTGGGGACTGTACCACACTCCAGACCTCAGCAGGTGATCCCATGATTGAATGCCTTTTGACACCAGGGATGGGAAAACTAGAAAAGACAGATAAGTAGGTGCTAAAGGAAGACAAGGCTGGAACTATATTCCTTGACACTTCTTCTGTTTTTGTCTCAAAGGAATTCTTTGCTATCCATGGGCTTTCAGCCCAAATGAACCTCCTCCCCACCCCACCCCGCCTTCTGAAATGGTGCAGTCTACCAAAAATTCCCCCACCACAATGAGAGCTGGGACCCAACCATTATACCTTTTATGAGACCTTGTGCTCTGCACACCCACTGTGATAGCAGTCATATTTCAGAGAAGTGGGCTGTACTGAGGGCAGGAAGAGCCTCGATTCCAGGCATCTGGGAAGCCACCTTTCATCCACAGCGCAGAATGGGAACAAGCCCCCAGAAACTCCCAGTGGGCTGGTTGTTATGCCCAGAATGTATGTTGCAGAGACAGTGCAGTAGAATCAACCCTTTCTGAATCTACCAGAACTTGGCAGTGCCTCAGAAGCCTTATCTCCTGGTCAAGGGACATTTGTTTAATGTAGCCACTGAGTGCTGGTGGATTCAGAAAGCTACTGACATATAAAAATAAAGTCCTTCTTCATGCAGTGCATTGTTAAACTGTGGAGTTTTCTCCCACAGGAGGCGGTGATGGCCGCCAACCTAAACGGCTTTGAAAGAGGATAGGATAAGGCTATCCATGGCTACTAGCCATGAGGGCTGTGCTCTGCCTTCATGGTTGCAGGCAGCTCTGCTTCTGAATACCAGAAACCCTAGGAGAGGAGGGCGCTCTTGTGCTTGGGTGCTGCTTGAAGATTTCCCATTGGAGCATCTGGTCAGCCAGCGTGAGAACAGGATGCTGGACTAGATTGCCCCCTGGTCTCATCCAGCAGGGCTCTCATTATGTTCGACCGTATTGCCTCTCTTCTTAAGGTAATTTACTCAGAGTATTAACCATCTGTAAGTTGCCTGAGCCTCATTCATGGAGGTATCAAAATCATTTGGGTCCTTCCCTATAAAGACCATTTAGAGAGTGAGAGAGGAATCATGTGTACGCTTCTCCCACCCACCTAGCTGCCCTTTTGTGTTCCTCCCCCCCCCAATTTTTTATTGTTTTCTTTACATATTCTTTCTTACAATACTTTAATCAACACAAAACCATTTTAGCTCTGCCAAGCTTGTGACTTCCCTCTCTCCCTTCAGTTGGTATCCCATATCACATCCATTCACGTATTTTACCTTTTCACTTTTTTCATCTACATTGTAGGAGTTTCTTCAGTCCTGCTAGTGTCCTTAAATTTGTACATCTATCTTTTAAATATACAGTGGTACCTCTAGATGCGAACGGGATCCATTCCGGAGCCCCTTTCACATCTAGAAGCAAACGTAACCAGCGATGGCACGTCTGCGCACGCGCGCACCGCTTTTTGCCACTTCTGCGCATGCGCGTGACGTCATTTTGAGCGTCTGCGCATGTGCAAGCGGTGAAACCCGGAAGTAACATGCTCCGTTACTTCTGGGTTGCCGTGGAGCGCAATTCAAACACGCTCATCCCGAAGCACATTCAACCCGAGGTATGACTGTACAATAAATTTACTCCCCCCTTTTGTGTTCCAAGCTGATTGTTATTTAAGAATAGCCATATTCTTGGATATATTATGTATTCACGAGATATACAGGGCTTTAAAAAGATAAAAATCTAGTTGTAGTGTATTGGTTAGGAGACGGAGTTCAGGACTGAGATCTCACCTCAGCCACAAACTCAATAGCTAGATATTAGTCTAAAGCTTACCCCTGCCCCCAGTCAATTTGCAATATCAGGTCTACTGCCCTGCCTTCAGGATTGTTGTATGATTTACAAGAAGATAATGCATGTAAGGCACTATATAAATACTTACAATTACGCTTTCAATTTTTATCATATATTTCCACAAGCAGTCTTTGTACTTTGCTATGAATCTTAACCTCCACTTGCCGAAATAATGCCCATACATACAATATGCTTGTCTGAGATCCAAAACAGTAGCTTTATCCTTGAAGCCGAGCCTTCAGTTCCCTGTGTCAGGGCCGTTTTGATGTTGCAAATCTTCAGAGAAAATGCCCCCATTTTCCTGCCTAGATCTTAAAGGCCAGAGTCTGGAAGTGGACTGTTTCACTCCTGTTCCTCACCTCTTTTTGCCTGTTTTCTGTGCTTTCTGTTTAATGACTCTCCCTCATTGGATGGAAACAGCTGCTGCCTCTGGTCTTCTGCCAAAGGTAGATCATCACTGTCCATGATATATGAGTACCTGTTAGGATCTGCCATCATTGCCACATCATAACCACATGACAGAGGCAGCATTGTATAATGTTCTCTGCAATCTTTGACTTATGAAATCTTCACCTGTCTCGGAGATAAACTGCTGAAATCAAAGTGAGAGCACAATGATGTATCATGGGGCAGCTAAGCTGTGAGTGGGGGGGGGCTGCTGGTGAATGTGGTCATCACATTCAGAGAAGGCATGTTGGAGCCACACTTTCTTGGTAGTTTTCACTCTTGAGTCTATAGCTCTAACATGTTAAACAGTCATGAAAATGAAAGAGGCGTTTGACTGCCACTGCAGCACTCTGAGATATTTAAATGCCATCCCCTGAGGAAGAGAAGGAAGAGAAGGTGAAGAAGATAAATGGTATACACGGTTGTTACCAAGGCTTTCGGTTTTTGGTTGCAAAATCTTTTGCTGTATCTCTGAGATATGGGGACGGTTGATGGGGTAGAGGGAATAGAAAATTCTAGTTCCAAATGCTGTGGTGGTTTGCCGAATGCCAAAACTGGTGTTAGGCAGTTTTTCCTTCTTTGTGATGCAATTTGTCTTTGCAAGATAATACTGTTTCTGCAAAACACTAGACTGTTGGAGCTGGAGGTGCAGTTTGTGTAATCCTCTGATCAACATCAGTTTGGAAGTCCAATGATCACTTCCATTAGAGTCCCTGGAAGCCTTTTCAGAAGGACCCATTTTTATTAGGATGAAATTTCCACGTGCCTGAGGGGGCAGAGGCTCAGGCAGGGCACAGAGTCATCCAACATGGGGAAGAAACAGCCCCACGTGGTGCCCTCCCCCCTGGGTTGATCATGCCATCACAAGTTGTCCCCTCCCTTTCCCCTTGCAGAAGAAAAAGCATCAAGGCTGAATGTGAAATTATGGTTTTTCACACAGTGTGATGCTTCCATAAGAGAGCCTGTGGTGGAAACAAATGAAATTTGTCACCTCAGAGAAAACTATTCAAAACAAAACATCTGTGTTTGATGGGGGCAGGGAGTGGCTGTTGCCTTCACCCCACCCCACCCCCGCTCATGGGTTTCAAGGTGGAATTTGGCAGACCAAATAGTTGGAGGGGAAATGAGCCCCCAGTCTGATCCTGCTCTTGTGGTCATACCTTCTTATCATACAACATAGTTTTCCACACTACAGAATTAGTATGAAGAATGAGCTGCACTAGCAAAGAGTCTTTTCCTAGAGCTAAAAGGCACCCATCAGAAAGAAGTAGTGGGGCCAAGTGGATATGTATGCCAAGGATTATCTACAAAACCAGGCACACTGCCTCCAATTTTTTATTACATCGTGTGTGTGTGTGTGTTTTCTGATTACCCCCATCAGGTGGGGTTTTTATATGTACATCATGGTTTGGGGACCAAATTCTACCCTGCCCCTTAATGGCATAGTCCTTACTTAGTGAAGAAAAGTTTTATTAAGTGCCTCAGAGTAGTAATCACAGAGGTAAGGAGAGAATTAATGTGGAAAGACTCTTAACTTTGATGAGATGGTGTCCACCTGGATCCAAATGGCTCTCACACACCATCTCTACAATGGACCAAATTGCAGTCCTGGCTTTAGCAAATTCAAACTCATTTTTTGCTTTTGCTTCCTGTTTCATCGCTTTCTTAACTGTTTCTGTTGTGGGTGGATTTACTTTTTTACCAGTCCCGGGCTTTAATTCTCCACTGCAGTGCATCTACAGAATTACCGGTGTGCAGATTTGTTGGGAGTTTTGAAAAGCAATGGGAAGGCCTCCCAAGGCTAGCCCTAGACATGTTTCTGCTGGAGGGGAAAAGCAAGATGGCAAGATGGAGCTGAATGTTACTTCAACGCTGGTACTCCACTGCATCTGAAGCAGCATGGTAGTTTGGTGCAGCTAGGACAAACTGTGTAGCTTACACCAACCAATGGGGAATGCCCAGCATGCTTAGGAGGAATAGCCAGGAGCTGTCCCATTTGCCATTTGGGGCTTCCATCTTACTTCCTAACAATAGAGCTGGCCATGCTAAGGGATAGGAGGTCGAAGGAGCCTTGAACTTCTCACTGATGAATCTGCTTGCCTCCCCGGAAACACTTAATTTCATGTCTCAGTGAAGCCCTAATACAACACATGAGCTTGCCTTCCCCCTAGTCAGTGGGAGTCTCTGAATATACAATGTTATATCAAAACCAGCCTTAAGGACTGTGTAATATCAGAAAGAAAATAGTTGCACAGATTGTTTCTTTATTCCCAACTTGTGTCAATACACAATTTTTTTTTTAGAGGAGTGGGGAATCTTATATGCAAATGCAAACAATCAAAACCACCCAGTATATACCCTGTTTTAATTGAAATTGTTGGCATTATTCATTACAAGTGGTTTTATTCTTTGTTGAGGCTCAGCACTTTAGGGCTCCCCATAAGGGTGGGAATGCTGAGTGTGCATGTTTATATAAAACATTCTGATATTATAATAGGATAAAAATGATATGCTCTGAAAATTAGGTATTTGGAAAGCACTTGAAAAACATATTAAAAAGTTTGCTTCTTTTAAAAAAAAACAACATAGAAGAAAATCTTTATATTTTGCTTCTGAAAGACTTGACTCCAACAGGAGAAAAGTCACCACTTACTGCCTTTGCAGTCCCTTCTTTTGGGCTGTTCAGCCTTTGCCACCAGTCCACAAAGCTATTGGCCTTTCCCCTTGGCCCCTTCACCTTCCAGAGTTGAAGCTTAAGGCACAAGTAAGCTCCAAAATCTTTCATTTCCCATAAGCTGCTGTTCTCAGAGAGAATCAAGAGAGCAGGCAGGATGTGGCACTGAACTTGCAATCACATCAACTGGTGGGGGCAGGGAGGCATTTTTGTTGGTGCTCTAAAACACAAGGTGGGGAAGATTTACCCTCCACAGTTCCAGAACTGTTGGGTCTGGGAGACCAGATTACGTTGCCACAAGTCGAAGTTTTGCTTTTGATGTTAACGGCATTTTTAGGGTGGGGGTAGGGGTCTCATTGTGACTGCAGCAGGGAAGGGAAGGGCCCCCCAACGAAAATCTCTCCAGTACACACACATGCACACACACCTGCCAGTGATGCCAGTTTAAAATCATGGTCTGTTTTGGCACTGAGACAAACTCAAAATCATCAAATTTCTTTGATGGCGACTTCGCTCCATACTATGTTATGGCCTTGTTTCTCTGGGTACCATATTGCTTTTGCAAGTGTTTTTCTGGGTACCATGTTGAGTTCTTATAGAGTAAGACAGTGGAGAATTAGCACCCCCTGCCACTCATTCGGAGACTGCAACTGCAGCTCTCTTGCTGTCTTGTGCCTTTTATGTCATTTGTGTCGAAGCAAGAGAACCACACTGTCCTACTGTTTCTATATTGCACCCTGGTTTTTTAATTTAGATCCTCATACCCTTGCATGAAATAAAACGCTGGCCAAGGAAAAGGCTGCTACCATCTGTTGCTCCATAGCTTGCCAGCAGTCTGCTTAGCCATGCTTTTGCTTTCCTTATGTTTTTTTTAAAAATCCATATCAGCATTTCCACATTATTATTACTATTATTATTAGTCTCCTGCTCAACATTCTAGATGAGAGCCTTGCACAATGGAATGAAATGCCAACTCTCAAAGCCATCTGCAGGAAATGTGGGGACCAGCCACTTGCAGATTTAATCTTAGCTTATTTGTCTGCCTTTGATGGTGGTTAGGACTGGTATGAACTAAGAGTGTCCTGTATTCTCATTCAACCTGTGTGACATGCATATTATTGTTGTTGTTATTATTAATTATTATTATAATTATTATTAAAAATACCAATAAGATTTCCTAGCTGATTGTTTTCTATGTAGATGTCTAAACTGTATGTATAAAGATTTTAAATTTTTGCTGCTGTTGCGTTTTTTCCAAAGTTCCCCCCCCCCATTTGTCTCCAAATTTTCTGCCTGCCAAGACAATCGTATAAATCAAATTTTAAGTGTATTGTTATTTGCCCTACTGCATTATGCTAAAGGAATGAAATGTTTTTGTACAGGGTTCCCCCCCCCCTTTATGTACAGTAGTTGTTGTGTTGATGGGGAAGAGAGTCGTACTAGTCTGAGATCTTTGCTTCTGATCATCACGATTCACAACTGGATTGAAATTGTGTTTCTTTGGTAAGAGCTTGTCCTTTTGTCTGAGTCCATCCACATTCTTCTGACTTTGAAATAACCAACTTTGCCTCAACCCCGGACTTTTGCCTGATGTGCACAGTAAATCAAGTTACTTAAGAAGAAATGCAATGTTTCACCACTTCGCAACTGATCTTCCCAGTGTATCCAAAGTCAGCAAACTTGTTTTTCCTGTAGCGGAATTTGTTAAAGGAGTAAAGAGAGGGGATTCTTGGGAAACATCTCGCTCTGTGTGTGTGTGTGTGCATTCCTCTACACAGATGGATGAAGGACAGTTGCATCATAACAAATTCCTCCTGAAAGATTAATTTTTGTTTAAATGGATTTGCAGGGTGGCAGAACCTAAGCATGCTCCTTGAAGACTGCCTCAGGTCTCCCCCTACAGTGACTGTGTTGTTTCTTTTAGCCTCAGATAATGAAAGAGAGCCTGTGGTCACATCCACACCACACATTTAAAGCACTCGTATACCACTTTAAGAACCACAGCTTCCACCAAAGAATTCTGGGAAGTACAGATCATTAAGGGTCTCCCAACAACTCTCAGTGTCCTTTAACCAACTTTGGTTCCCAGGAATCTTTGGGGAAACTTTGTCTCTTAAATTGGTAGGAGGGGAAGCATTTAAGTGGATGGTGTGGATGTTACTTTAGTAAGAATTGTGTTATATGTATATAAGAGACAGGATGCTGCTTTTGTGATCCATGAAGCACTATTAGCTTCATGAAGATGGAATAACACAGGTTTGCACATTGATTTCTTCTCTCTGAGCAAGTTTCTACTACATCTCATGGCTGTGAAAATACTCTTCAGACACTGAAGCAACGATCAACTGAAATCTCAGAAGCCAGAGGGTTATCTGAAGAAGATCTCCATGGGATACAGGAGAGCCTCCAGTGCCTTGCAAGTTCCTCACCTTTCCCTGTGACCAGCAAAATTGGGTTGAATACTCACAATAGTAAAATGATGCAGGATACACAATGCAACATCTTTTTATCAGGCAACTCATAAATGGAAATAAATAAATATATAAATGAGAGAAAATATGCAAATCCATTTGTTTGCATCATTTAGGTGGGGGCCACAGAGTGAAGCTTTCCTTAATGGAGGAGGCACATGAAGAAGGGCTTCAAATGATGATTGCAGGGTCTAAGTCAGTTAATATGGAGAGAGGCAGTACTTGAGGTATCACGGTCCTGAGCCATTTAAGACTTTATAGGTCGAAACCAGCACTTTGAATTGGGCCTGGAAACTAATTGGCAGCCAATGCAGTCGAGCCAGAATCAATGTACTATGCTCAAACCATCTTCAGAGGCAGCTCCACATATAATGTGTTGCAGTAATCTAACCTAGAAGTTACTAGAGCATACATGACAGAATATAGGCTATCCCTGTCCAGATAGGGGTGCAGCTGGGCCACCAGCTGAAGCTGATGGAAGTCACTCCATGCCACCAAGGCCACCAGAGCCTCAAGCAATAACTATGAGTCCACTGGTACCCCCAAGTTATGTACCTGCTCCTTCAGCAGAAGTGTAACCCCATCCAAAGCAGGCATTACTGCATCCATCCAGTCTAGGGATGGATTGTCCACTAACAATGCCTCTGTCCTATCTGGATTGAGCTTCAGTTTGTTGGCTCTAATCCATTCCACTACCAAGGCAAGACAGCTGTCCAGCATATCCACTGCCATACCTAATTAATTTGCTAGTAAGTTTATAGTGTAAGAAATAAGTAGCTTCAATTGCTGGAAAATGTGCATTTCCAGGAAAATGCACACCGTGAAGGGATTTGGCAACTGGTCTGCCCTCCAGGCACATTAAATCAAATGCCAATACCAGGCATCCCATGTCAGACATTCCCAAAAACTGAAATGAGTTGCTTTCATTTCAGATACGCTGGCAAAGGTGGTGATTTTCGCAATTGCTTTGAATAATGTAGGCTTGCACTTCGCACCCAGCAGGAATAAGAGAAAGTTGCACCGTAACCACTACAGTATTACATTGCCTTGCTATAGACTCCTAAAACCAGCAGGGAACAGCTTTCTGCACCAACTTTTATTGCCCTGCTTGATGGTCATATAGGTACTCAAATTACAGTTTATGTTCAGTGTTCACAGATGTAAGTAACAATGTGCATTGTATTTTTTTTGTAGGGTAGATAGATATTTGCAACAGTGCTATTACTTTTTCCAGGGACAGCTAACCAATGTCCCCGTCAATGCTGTTGCTTAGCTTAGTTGATGGATAAGGATGATTGGACTTCTAGTTAGCTGCCTCCACCATACTCAGTCACAGAATGACATGACATGGAACAGCTGCAGTTCTCTTCCTCTCATACCAATAAGCTTGCTTATGGCAGCAAGCAGCTCTTTTCCAGACCGTGGAGAGTGGTGGGAAGCACCAGCAAATAATAATACAGATAAACCCCAGCATGCAACAGAAGACTGTAGCTGCCATGACACTAAATGCAATATATTTATTGATACTCTTAACAGCAGACAAATAAAATGTCAAATAAAATACCTTGGGGAAGTGGGTGGAGAATGCAAGTGGCTTACTGTGATTGCAGAGGTGGGGAACATGCAACCCTTGTTGGACTTCAGCTCTCAGCAGCTAGCTTGGCCAATGGTCAGAGGTGATGGTAGTTGCACCCCAGTAACATCGGAAGGGCCTCCATGGGTTCCCCATCCCTGCGACAGAGCTTGTGGATGCACAAGAGCAATCACATTCAGTTATGCTCTGCTCAATATAGACTATTGCCTGGCAACTGCTCAAGGTGACAAGCCATTAAGGCTCATGGAGGCTACACACTGATAATCAAATATAAGGGAGAGATTCTGCCAGTACTTCTAAAGGTTGCCTAATCCGCCCTTTCCCCATGTGGTGACCTCCAGATATTTTCTCCTGTGGCTCTCATCAGCCCCAGCGGGTATGGCTAATTGTCAGGGATAAGGCGAATTTGTATTCCAAGATATCTGGAAGGAACAAGGTTGTGGAAGGCTGACCTAATATTCATGGTATTTTGAACAATGCTGCACCCAGATTCAGAATCTAAATACTTGGGTGAAGAAGATGGTATTTAAACATTTATGCCAGCAGTGAGGAACCAACACTCTTCCATGTGTTGGAGTCCCACTCCCATGAGCCTAGCTGGGGTGATGGGACATATAGTCTAGTGATATCTAGAGAGGGACAGTTTCCAAACTCTTGGCTTACAAACACACGTATCCTGAAACTGAGGCTGCGGGCAGTCTTGAAGAGCTGGAAGCAATTTGAGCGAGGCTTTGACTCACACAGATTCCTTTTGTGTATATTCTGCTTTTTTAAATAAATTTTTTTGAAAGAAGACAAAAAGTTACTTTCCAGGGGCAAATGTTAGATGAGTTTACCCAACACATGCAAATCCAGGCAGCTCTTTGAAGGAGGGGAATCTCCCGCTAAAACCACATGAAAAGCATAAACTTACAAATGTAATTACAGAACCAGTCAGGTTAGTAAGTGGTTCCTCACTTGACAGAAGGTTTTGGTTTGCTCAGAATTATTTCCTCCTTTTGGGTCTGTGCCTCATCAGAACTTTCTGTATTCTCCAGAGGAGGGGTGTTGGGTTATGCTTTTTACTTGCTTTTAAACTTGCTTTTGTATTTATAAGCGAGATTACCTCTGTGCTTTTGAAATTAGGACCATTCTCTTCAAATTCAAATGTTGATTGTTGACATTAAGCCTGTTTTGTGGGATTGTTCTGAAAACTTTTTGGAAATGTTTATTCTATTTTTGTAGAGAATAAAATGATGGCTTTTGGTTTTTTTAAAAAACAAACAAAAAACCAACCCACAAAACCCTGGGATTTGTACAGCTCTGTGCTTGTTTTTCTCTTTCCAAACTTGGCACAGTAGACAGAGCATTTTTTTTAAAAAAAAGTATATGGCTGGGGTTGCCAACTAATCAGAAAAACTGGAATAAAATTGGCCTGGCCTGCTCCTGTGTCATTAAGGACAACTTGATATGCAGGTGAATCCACCCTTATCAATGGCTAATATCTGCTGCACATCAGGCTATTCTTAAAAGTGGCAGAGAGCAGGTTGTCGAGGAATAAAGAACATGATGCTTTTGGAAAGTGGACCATGAAGGGAAAAGCTGTCCAATGCTGTTTGACTGCTGCTACTGGCATTCAGAAGCCGTGTAGCAACCCAGACTACAGTCATATTTGGTAAGGCGCTCAGTGGAGCCCATATCTTCTAAGATGAAGAGCTCTGTGCATATTTTGCAGGGCTCTTCCTTCAGATGCCCATATGCAAAAAGCCTGCCTGCACTTGTAACAGTACACAGAGGGTTGTCGCCATCTCCATTTTATCCTCACAACAAGGAACAGTGCCAGCATGGTGAGGCAATGCCACGCCACTACCTTCCCAACAGCATTGTTACTGCAGTAGTGATGCACCAGCAAAGCAGCCACGGAGACCTACAAATCCTGCCTCACAGTAACCCTGCGGGATAGGTTAGGCTAAAAGGTGATGCCTGGCATGATGTTAACACAGAGAGCTTCATGGCTGAGTGGGGACGGTTATGTAGCAGAGGAGACTTCAGCAGGTCTATCTTGTCAAGATGCAGCTATTCAAGTTGCAGAAGCCCTTTCTCCTCTTTTGGAGGTGGCCACCTTGCCTGTGACCTTCTCTGACAAAGAATGTTCCCACCAAGCCTTTCCCACCCGTCTTGCTCACTCCCAGGTCAGGCAGACCATAAGAAAAGCCAAATATGTCTCCACCACTCCCCTTTTATCAAAGTAAAGGCACATTTTAAAAGTGCAGATCTTTTCCATTTTGTATTGCAGCACTTCTTTATTGGCATTGATTTATTAAAATGTTTAGGTCCTGTCTTTCCATTTATAAAAGAAAGCAAACAGCCAAGGCAGCTCACAACAAATTTTAAAACTGGTGGATTAAATGAATGAATGTAAAAGATTTAAGAAACAGCAGGTTTTAATAAAATGCAGTGCCACAAAACTCTCTCAAGTCACTCAAAATCATCAGCTCAACCAGTGAACTTCCAGACTGAAGATAACAACATTCAGAAGACAGCCCAAAGACACCAGAGAGACACACAGAGAGAGAGGTTGTAGAGAAGCAAGGCAGAGAGTGGCAGAGCTAAGAGGCAGCCACAGAGAAGATCTTCCTGCAATTCAGCTAAGCACAGCGCAGATGTTGAAGGGATATGGAGAAAAGCCTCTCTGGGAAATCTTCATGAGCTGACAGGATCATATGGGGCTGGGGGGCGGGGGGGGAGGCAGTCTTAAGCTGCTTGGGACTTTAAAGATAATGACCAGGCCTTTGAATTAGAGTGGCCACTTACACATTGCCAAAAAAAAAGGAGAGAGAATACAGTACAGCCACACATACACACAGGTGGAGTGGTTAGAGTGCTGAACTAGGGCCTGGGAGACGAGGCTTCAAATCCCTACTCAGCCATGAAGCTCACTGGGTGACCTTGGGGGCCGCTCACTGCCTCTCAGCAGATTGTTGTGGGGATTGAGGAGAGGGAGAACCTTGAGCTCCCTGGAGGAAAAGGTGGAAGATGAATGCAATAAATAAATAAAATAAAAGGATGCTGATTTGCACATGCTGATTTGTATGTTCATGTGTACACAAAGGAAGACTCACTGTAATAGAAATACAATTCCCCTTGAGGGAGGAAGCCATGGCCAAGTGATCCATGTGCCTGACCTGCTTAGTTTGGCACAAGCAAGAAAATAAGCAACTTCAAGGCCCCTTCTGCTATCCCTGCTGAGGTTTCTTCATGTGAAGGGTGCCTTCAGATAAGAAAGCTGTCCTCTGCAAAGTAGGATATATGACACCCTACTATTAATTGGGCCTGGGATTAATTGGGCTTCCTGGGTTCAGTTGCTGTTCTAAACTGGCTCCAGTCAACACACTGTGAGCTTGCATTTCCAGAAGCTTTTCAAAGACAGTCATGATGTTTCAATAACAAGCACATATGTCACCCTGAGCAGATCCATCTCTAGGCATGGGTTTGGCAGGCTATAATGGGCAAAAGCAGCCCTGACCATTCCACAAGAATAGCCAAATCCAGAAACACCCCAAAGATTGAAAAAACTGAGCTTTTAAAGGGAGAGTGGCTGTTCCACTGACCAGGAACATCTCTGTGTTACTTGAATGAAGCTTCAACTTGATTTGCCCCAATCCGGACCCTCTCTGGCCTTAGGTACCAATTCAGTATCTCAGTCAAATGGCGTGGGGAAGTCTGATGTTCTTCAATAGGCAATGATGGAAGACAAGTGCCCTTGAAAGACACATGCACAATATGACCAGTGTGCAGCCACCACAAGGGAGGAAAGGTGAAAATGAAAAACAATAGCTGCAAGTTGTGCTACGCAAAACACTGGCTTACTTTACTTGGTGTGCATGCACCCTTTTCCTTTGTCCTATTGTCGCTTGCCAAAGAGGTATTTCAGGTTCTTAAAAATAAAATGCCTGTTTCTCAGGTGAATTTAGGTTGGATGAGTAACAATTTTTTCTTTAAAACAGCTTTCCACACTGACCCTGAGCATGGTCTCATCAGCTTTTGAAGGGAGGGGTGGTAGGGAGGCTTTAACAGGCCAGTGACCATCTCATAAGAACTAACAGTGTACTCATAAGAACTAACAGTCTCCCCAGAATTCTTTGCTCCTTGCAGTGGTTCCTCATCAGTCAATCTCTGCAAAAATAAAAAATAAAATTACTAATCTAGAAACTGATGATAAATCAATATTTAAAAGAAATACTGGAGGGCTACACAGGAAACAACTGAAATGAAGTTTTGTGTCATTGGTACTACCTTTAAAGTCAGAAGTCACCAGTGTGGTTTTGGATATTAGTTCCCATCCTCCCCAGCCACAGACTGATAGAAGTGGTAGCCCAGGACCTCTGGAAGCTACCACACTTAAAACAGTGCTTTGCACTTGTTTGCATGCCTAGCATCACATACAACTCAGCCTTTCATAGAGTGACCATTTAAAAATGGGAACTGACAGAAATAATGCTATTCTATGAAGACACCTAAGGGAGTTCAGCATTCTCTGCATAAAGTAAGTGGTGCGGGTTTCATGTTTTAAAAGGTACTTTTCTCACTCTCATAGTGGTGTTCGTTCATTGCACACCACATGCAGAATAGGAAGGAAGAAGAGAATTTGAAGTCACACATGTCTGGCAGAGGAACACATTTTGATTGTCTGGCAAAAGAATCGTGCCTTTGTGATTGCATCCTTCCAAGTGGCCAGTGCTTCCTGGGTTGCACTCATTATCATCTTCTCTATGCATCTGTCAGCTTCTAGAGTACACAAGATCACCTCAGAACCTGCCAAGATTATAAAAAAGCAATCATTCTTCTACAGAGAGAGACAAACCCGTTCATTTCTGTTTCTCTCACTTCATGGTTTTTCCAACCGTAAGTTCGGTTTGCCACATTTCCACATCAGTTTGGAATATTTCTTTTCTTTTCAAAATCCACACAAGGATGACATGCAAATTTGTGAAGCGTTCCATTAAATATATTTAAAAAGCCCACACAAACATTCATTTTCATATGTAAAGCACTTTTGCCTAATCATTTGTAATGCACTTTTCAAGCCATTCCATCTTCAGTAACAAAGTAGGTCCAATTTTCACACACTTTCAGACTGGAGAACTGTGCCACAAAATTTGGAGAAGTGTGAATTTTAAAGGATATACCTTTAAAGGTATGTGTTTTACCTCACTTGCTGAGTTGAGAAGTGTGGACTGTGTTTACATTAAAATATGAACAATTCCCCCCCCCCATCTCTACTCTTAAAAGAGCATTGAAGTTGCACCCTTCTTCTGTCACCTCCTATCTGGATGTGAATCATTGCTGCACACGTGTCCAGAACCAAATCCAGATCTATGGCAAACAGCTACAATAGCTGATGGCAAATTCTATAGTGGGGAAACAACTTGGTAGGGTGTACCAGCCCTGCATGCAACCCTTAATTCAGGTGTGGAGAAGCTTTGGCCCTCCAGATGTTGCAGAACTACAACTCCCATCAGCCCCAGCATGCATGGCCAATAGGCGTGGGATGATAAGCATCATAGGTCGGAAAAAAGGTTGCTGCACTCTATGTGTCAGATCCATATTCAGTCCTTGAACATTATTAATTTTCTTCTTAAAATGGGTTAAAGCTGTGGTTTCCAAAGTGGGTGGTAGCACCCCCAGGGGGCTGTGGGATTACGTAGGGGGGCACTGGAGGTGTAAATGACTATCAGACTTTGAATAGCTGGTGTCACTGGATCAAGCTAATCAGTTTCGTTGAACTTATCAAACTAAATAGTTTAAATTGGATTTTGAATGAATGCTCAATTAATTGTTAACATTTTGAATTTTATTGAATTATCTTCCTTAGTGGGTCGTGCAAACCGCTGTTCTGAATCATGCATTTTTAAGGGTAGAATAGGGGCACTGGGGATGAGCTTGTGGAACCAAGGGGAACCACTGGGTTAAATGGTTAATTTGAAAACAAGCAACTATTGGGATATCACACTGCATTTCTAGTTTCTTCCCACTGATATCAGAGAGCTGCCAAAGGGCACATTAGACAGGAGACTGGCTGCAAAAGAGAGAGGGAAGATGACTTTATTTGTCAGAAAACAGTTCCAACAAGCAAGTAGCCCTAAGGCAGAGCTGAGCAATTCAGCTCTCATCTGGGGATGATGAAGTTGAATCAGAAACCCTATCAAGGTAATATACACCACTAACTTAGTCCTTGACATTGCCGTTGTGTGAAGTGCCCTTGATGTACCAACAGTCATCAAAATTTTCACTATTTAAATATCAGGGGATAGCTGACATTTATTTTGGCATTTGAGTTAGCTCAGTTGGTTAGAGCGTAGTGCTGATAATGCCAAGTTTGTATGTTTGTTACGCATATGGGACAGTGGCACATTCCTGCATTGCATGGGGGTTGGACTAGATGATCCTTAGGATCCCTCCCAAACCTATGATTCTATGATTCCATGATCCATTAACAACATCCTCTGGACCATTCACACAAAATTCAAACAAAATGATATGAGCATTTTTAAAATAGTAAAACCAGCACAGTAAGATTGACATAAACAGCAGCAATAAGTGCATAAAATCTTTTTGGAAACAACATATATAACTCAACCAGAAACAATTTGTTTCATGGATCAAAAGATGGTTTTAAAAGAGGGTTAGACAAAATAATGGAGGAAATGGCTATCGATAGCTATGTTCTGCTTCTATCATTGAACACAGTGTGGCTCTGAAAATTGAAGGCCCCTGCTAAGCTTAGGTCCTGCTAGCAGGATTCCTAGGGTATCTGGCTAGCCACTATGAGAACAAGATGCTGGGCCAAATAGGCCCCTTAGGCCTGGTCCAGCTGCAGGGCAGCTTTTATATGGAAGTTGTTGTTGTTGTTGTTTATTTTCCCCAGACATAGAACTCAAGGCAGCTTACAGATGGTAAAGAATAAGAGTTTATAGTATTTGTAGACTGCTTTGGGGGAAGAACTCACAAAGTGGTTTACACAGTGCTTTCCCCCCAAGAAAAATAGGTGCCAGAACTCACATTAAAGTAGCTCACTTGGTTAGAGCATGGTGCTGATACTCCCAAGGTGGTGGGTTTGATCCCCTTATGGGACAGTCACATATTCTGGCATTGTAGGGAGTTGAGTTGTTACTGCTTCTTCTCGCCCCTGCTCAGATGACCCGGTGGTGGTGGATAAGGGGGAGGGAGGGGCCCCCATGGAATCTGGAGGGTGATAGTCCCTCAAGCTTCTTCCTTCTCCATTCTGCTCACGGCAAGATGGTTCTTCATTTCTCCCAGGTGCCACTTTCACTCTTCCTTCAAGATCAGAAAGGAAGGCAAAGAGTAAAGGTAAAGGACCCCTGGATGGTAAAGTCCAGTCAAATTCGACTATGGGGTGTAGTTCTCATCTCCATTTTCAGGCCAAGGGAACTGGTGTTTGTCCATAGACAGCTTTCCAGGTCATGTGGGCAGCTTTCCAGGTCATGTGGCCAGTTCTGTGTACCAGGTGCTTCTGGTGCACAGAACACACTGACAAGTGCCAGAGCACACAGAAACACTGTTTACTCTCCCACCACAGCTGTACCTATTTATCTACTTGCACTGGTATGCTTTTTAACTGCTAGGTTGACAGGAGCTGGGACAGAGCAATAGGAGCTCATCCCATCATGCGGATTCAAACTGCCCAAGAGGTTTGATGGTTTAGACCACAGCGCCACAGCATCCAGCAGGGTACCAGACTTGATGCAAAAGCCTCTGTTGTTCCCCTCTGTTCTGCCAAGCAAATCTGCAGATGGAATTATGGCTCACCCTGAGTTTGCTCTCAGAGTCTTGCCATGGAGAAAGTGCTGCCTTTCTCCACCCTTCAACTTGCCGCCACCAAGTTCTTGTTGGGCTTTTGACTGATACAATCAAACACAACAATTCTTTATCATGACTCCATCTTAACCACAAGGCAAGTTCAAACCCCAGTTTCACATCAGTTCTGCACGATTGCTGCTCTCACAGCAGGAAAGTTCAAATGCAACATACAGCTTTGTATTTTCCTAGAACATGTTTGGCTGGAGCAGTCTTAAGCTCATCTTGGCCAAATATGTGTGTGGTGGGGGGTTCGTTACTGTAATCAACCTCACCCAGGAGACCGATAAACAGAGGTTATACTAGGAAGCCTAATTTTCTTTTCTTTTTTTAAAGTCACATTCCAACCCCCAACCCCACGTTTCAGCTGGGTTAAGCTATTTTTTAAATTCAATCTGGGCTTCAGCTAAGCTCTTGGAGAATGCGAATTAAGTATGCCAATTGGAATTGGGTTGGAGGAAGAGAGAGATTCAACTGCCTGCTTGGAATCCAGTGTAAGAACTTGCTCCATATGGACAGCTCTGGTTCTCATTCATGGGATGCTAAGGCTGAAATCTTAGAACCACTTACCAGGAAGGGAGCAGCATTGAACTCAGTAGGATTTACTTCTGAGTGAACATGACTGCACTGTAAGTCTTAGTGTACTCAACAGGACTCACAATTCAGCAACAGGCTGAGACTCTGCCTGTTTACTCAGAGGGAAATCTTACTGTGTTCAGTGAAGCTTGCTCCTAAGTATGCATGCACAGGATTTCAGTTGCTACACCTGACCCTATGCAAGTGAGTAGACCCAATTCTGATGGGAGTTACTGCAGAGTAAGCAAACTAGGTTCACACTTTGCTGGGTAGCAGCAGCCCACTGAATATAGTGGGACTTACTTCTGAGCAAACATAAGAACAGGTGGCAATAAAAACCTTGTTACTATGTTGTTGTTTAGTCGTGTCCGACTCTTCGTGACCCCATGGACCAGAGCACGCCAGGCACTCCTGTCTTCCACTGCCTCCCGCAGTTTGGTCAGACTCATGTTTGTAGCTTCGAGAACACTGTCCAACCATCTCGTCCTCTGTCGTCCCCTTCTTCTTGAGCCCTCAATCTTTCCCAACATCAGGGTCTTTTCCAGGGAGTCTTCTCTTCTCATGAGGTGGCCAAAGTATTGGAGCCTCAGCTTCATGATCTGTCCTTCCAGTGAGCACTCAGGGCTGATTTCCTTAAGAATGGATAGGTTTGGTCTTCTTGCAGTCCATGGGACTCTCAAGAGTCTCCTCCAGCACCATAATTGTTACTATAAGGAGGGGGAAACTAAACTGAAGATCAACAAGAGTTCAACTCTATGGGCAGTAATTATAATTTATTTATATGCCACCCATCTGACTGGGTTGCCCCAGCCACTCTGGGTGACTTCAACAAATGATAAAACCACAGTAAAAGGTCACACATTAAAAACATCCCTATACGAGGCTGCCTACAGATAGCTTCTAAAAGTCAGATAGTTGTGTGAGGCCCATCCCTTGGTCTCCAAGAAAGAACCACACATCATAGTTAAGAAGGAGAGGGTATGGACAAGTCTGTTTCTGGTCGTTTAGGTGAGGAAATCTCCTGTTGCTGAGGAGAAATTATTGTGAGACCAGTAAGAATCTAACTAATTGGATAAGAAGGAGGCGGGTCCTGATTAAGGAGGACAGATGGCAATATTTACAGTGGTGCCTCGCAAGACGAAATTAATCTGTTCCGCGAGTCTCTTCGTCTTGCGGTTTTTTTGTCTTGCGAAGCACAGCTATTAGCGGCTTAGCGGCTATTAGCGGCTTAGCGGCTATTAACGACTTAGCGGCTTTTAACGGCTTGGCAGCTTAGGGGCTTTAAGAAAAAGGAAACAAACTCGCAAGAACTCGCAAGACGTTTCGTCTTGCGAACCAAGCCCATAGGGAAATTCGTCTTGCGGAACGACTCAAAAAAAGGAAAACTCTTTCGTCTTGCGTGTTTTTCGTCTTTCGTCTTTCTGACCTTTCTCATTGCTTCATCAACCGGATTACTGAGTCCACCAGCTGAGACTCACTCACTTAAGAAATCCAAGAATGAACCACCAACTATGGAAGTTTTCCTGTGGCCAGAAGAGTGGGCAAAAAGTACCACCCCCAACTTCCTCACCTTTTTTGAAGTGAAAGCCTAATTCTGGGAGTTCATGTGATGCAGTAGTTGGGTCAGGGGTGTGAATGTGCCACTCATGGGCACACATGTGAACAGAGAGGTGCCTCTTCTGGTGCCCACAGGATTCCCTCCCCACTTTGAAATTAGGATTGAAACAAGCATCCTAATGTAGCCTACAGTTCATGCTTGGTTGTAGTGGGACATGGTACCTTAAGGGCTGCTTCTGAACTTTTCTCTTCCATCCTAACATTCTCATTGTAGATCTGGAAACTGGAGAAAAACACACCTACAGTGGGTGAATGAGTCAAGAACAAGGGCAGCATCTGGTCACAGCTTTAAGGGCTGGATATTGGTGGGTTTGCCCACTGGGGCATCTGCAATGCATCCATAGATGTTCACCAGCCCAAGGTGTACACTTCCATCTATATCTTTACAGTGAGAATGAGATACTGAGCAGCCTGGTTTATTACCACATGCAGAGCCAAGAAAGAGACTTCCTTGTGCATTGGTATGGCCACACCATTGGACTTTTGGATAACATTCTAGCATAGCCTTTTGCTACCCTTTCTTCACACAGTCTATCCTTCCACTCTGAGGAGCGGTGTGCTTCCTGAAGGATGACCACATCTGCTTTCAACATTTTAAACTTAAGGAGGGCATGTTGCCTTTCACTAGAAGAATCAAGACCCCCAACATTCCTAAAAGTTTCCAATGCCATCAGGCGAGCTTGGACTCATGGGGCAAAGGGAGGGGTGGAACATAAGAAGAACCTGGTGGATAAGGTCACTGGCCCATCTAGTCCAGCATCCTGTTCTCCCATTGGCCAACCAGATGCCTACCCTGCAAGAAACCCTCAAGCAAGACCTGAGCAGAACAGCATTTTCCCCATTTGTCCACTAGTCTGTGTAGTGCTGGTAAATACTTCAGCCCATGCAAAAAACTGTAGGCAAATGGGATGACAAGTCATTCTATGTTGCAGAATGTTTCTGTTATATAAACTTCCTCTCCTTCCATTGGCAGCAGAAGCTATTCTCTGCCAAACACAAGGACATTCACCTATTGCTCATTAAAGCATACACAGATTTTGGAACTGATCTAACATGCTTCTTTTGACAAGGATCCAAACTGAAACCTCATGGTCTAGTTCAAGCCTGCCTGCTCAGCTAACACATCGTCTTTGTTCAGACCACAGAAGAAATTAGCTTCCTAGTGTTCCATGCGAGGGCAGCTGTATCCCAGTAGTAGCACCCATGAGAGGTCATTGGACTCCAGCTCCCACCCACCCCAGGCAGCAAGGACAATGGCTAGGGATGACAGTTCTAACATCTCAAGAGAACCATGTGAGCTATTACTCTCACATTACCCTACTGGCTAGTCCATAGCTCCAAGTTATGCCTAGCTTAGATATTCCCAACATGGATGACCCCAACCTCCAACTTCTAGTATCATGAGTGAGAAAAGCTTCTCTCTATCCACTTTCTCCACACCATGCATAAATTTGTAAACCTTTATCATGTAATAATAATAATAATTGTCACCTCTTACCTTTTTTCTAAAAAGCCCCTGAAGTTCTAATTTTCCTCCAGTTTCCCCATCCCCTTGAACATTTTGGTTACCATTTTTCATCCAGAACTATAGACAGTATTACAAGTGTGGTTGCACCATTGATTTTTTATAACAATATTATGATATTGCCAGTTTTGTTTTCAGACCTTTTCATGTTCCCCAGATCAATGTTTTCACATCAAGCTACTCAGGACGACTCCACAATCTCATTCCTGGCAGTCAGTCACTGGCAGTCAGTCACTGTCAGCCCATACCCCATTAGTGCATATTGCACATATATAGGGATGGCATATTTCAATAAGTAAAAATCAGGACACTCCAAAAGTTGGCATTTTCAGCACAATTTAACCCATGGCGAAATCAGACATTTGCCTGATTTACAAAAAAATATCCAGGACGCCATTTTCAGAGGTGAGTTCCAGGACATGTCCTGGAAAATTAGGACATATTGCAGACCTACTATATACAGTGGTAGCTCGGGTTACAGACACTTCAGTTTACAGGTGCTTCAGGTCACAGGCGCTTCAGGTTACAGACTCTGCTAACCCAGAAATAGTACCTCGGGTTAAGAACTTTGCTTCAGGATGAGAACAGAAATTGTGCGACAGCAGCGGGAGGCCCCATTAGCTAAAGCGGTGCTTCAGGTTAAGAACAGTTTCGGGTTAAGAATGGACCTCCAGAACTAATTAAGTTCTTAACCCAAGGCACCACTGTATGTGGTTAAGATTTTTTTGGTCCCAATACACATCAGCTGACATTTGTAAACTGAGAATTATACAATATGCTTTGATAGATAGCCTACATGTGAAAAGAGGTAAGAAAGAGTGCCTGAAAAATTATTGCTAGGAGAATATGCTTACTCAGACTGTATTAAGAATGAGTCAAGGATGTGTGTGCAGGGGGGGGGGGCTCAGCCTTGAGCTAGCAAAAGGAGGCACCCTGTTCTTACTAAACTAGGCATCCAACTCTAATAACACAGGCAGCCGTTGCAGCTGTGGGCAAACTTGGTGAAGCCCATTGTGGCTGCAGGAAGGCCTGATGGGCCCGTCACTGGCCATAGAATATTGAAAGGGGCTCTCAGCCCTCCAGATGGAGCCTCCTCCAGGAGGAGCAAGGGGAGGGGCGAAGCAGTGGCCATGGCCGACTTGCTCCCTCTGTGCAGCCTGGCATGGAGCAGCCCAGCAGGAGCACATGGACTGGTGAGCCAGCAGAAGAGGTACCCTGCTGCAGCAGGCATAGTGGCCCCCAAGGGGGCCACCTGCAAACTACTATGGTGGTGGCCCGAGCACTGAGTGCACCTGGCCAGTGGGTGGTGGCAGGCTTCAGAGAGGCAGGTGCCCAGTTCAGGGGAAGCAGTAGAGGGAGGCAGGCAGAGGGAGCGCCCCAGCCATGCTGCCTGCCACCACACCAACTGCCTGCACTCGCTGCACCTACCTGGGCGCATGCTGACCTGTGCTTGGGTCCTGCTTGTGCATTTCCCAGAAGCACCTGGATGGCCACCAGGAAAACAGGATGCTAGGCTAGGTGGGCCATTGGCTCTTATGTTCTTAAAAGGAGTTCAGCATGGTGGGCCTTGGCCTGGGGTGCATTTGTGGGGGAACCAGTGGCTCTCCCGCAGTTGCTGGACTCCACCCCCCCATGCTACACAGCAAAGAGTCATGGGTTATGGGGGTTAGAGTCCAAAAACATCAGGTCTCCCCATCTCTGACCTTAGCCATCTCCCCCCCCCCACAACAACCGTATGAAGAACGGAGGCCTAATGGGAAGAACACATTCCTGGGCACCCAGTGTACTTCACAGATGAACAGAAACTGGACCCCAGCAATCTCTCCATGCCTTTACTGACATGTGTTGTATTGTAAATGCTACCCTAAATTCATTAGATAAAAGAGCAAAAACAAGCATAATAAGATCCATAGCTAGACCAGAAAATGGAAGACAAAAGTAGCTCAGGGGTGGGGGGGAGGGATCCTGTAAAAACCAGGTTGGGAGTCTAGTCTACTATCAGTTACGTACGATTTGCCTATTTAGTGACTTAGCTTTGTAAGCCTCCCTAAATTGGGAGAGGGGTTATTAAGCAGATGCTCAGAACCTTGTGCCACGTGGGAGATAACCGGCCTTATATAACCAACATGCATGAAAGGGTTAAGCCCACAGAGTAAGCTTACCTTGGGAAGGACTAGGTAATCAAGCTTTGTTCCTATTCAGTCTACCTGAGAAGCTCAACAAGTGAGTTGTTTTTGTGCTGGTTGCTGCAGCTCAGATCACATGGCTCTTGCAAGCCATTCTTGTGTTCCTATACCAATTTTGGAACTTTCACCATTGTAACTAAGTCAAATTTTGCTGCCTGTGTTTTCTGAATGCCGTATGAAAAGCAAATGAACCTGACCTTTGAAGAATTGTAAGTAAACCAATTGTTTACTTACCAAACTTGTGGCCTTTTTCTACGCTTAGGAGAACTTTGGAAAGAACTTAGAAAGGCATATTTTAAAGGTTTAAGCCTACGTTTCTATGCTTTACTTTCTACATATTTTATGATTTTAAATATCTGTTGGGGTTCTCTCACCAAATAGTACTTGCCTCAAACCTGGATCTTGGCATCCAGGGAATTCTCCTTTTATATACCCATTTTTTTCCTTGGCACCAACACCATGTGGGTAGTGGAATGGGTAGACTTTGTCCTTATTAACATGTTTCTAGATGTGCATTTTATGTATTTTGTTTGGTCATTGTTTTATATTGCTTTTATTTTTATCAACTCACTTTTAGACTTTTTGTGTGGTGCAAAGTGAATAATAATAATAATAATAATAATAATAATAATAATAATAATAATAATAATAATATTGTCAAGAGAGTTGGAAGGTTTTTGTGGTGTTTGTTTCACATATAGCTGCTTTGCAGGAATGCTTTGCTTCTCCAGATGATTGCATAAGGAGTCTGGTTTCAGTCCACCATTCCTGACTACAAGGGCCAAGGGATGAGAGACAGACAGATTTATAAGCAATTAGGGAGAGTGAGCCAGAGAACAGATCAAGCAAAGGCTTTGTTAACCAAGGACCTCACAGCAGCCAAAGCCTTTAGGCTCGAATTGCCAAACACAACACATGCATAAGAATCCAAGCACTCACATCTTGTGTTAATTCAAAACAGAAGCATTTAATGTCAGAATGTTCATTTTCTTCCAAAGGGAAAAAAGCTGCCCGACCCCTCCAACCAAGTAGTGAAACAAGTCAGCAGTGCCTAAACTTCTATTGTCAATAAACCCTCTGCATCTAGTAGTTCTATATCTCAGGCCCGGTTGTATACATTTCCCAAACTTGTCACAGCAACGAAAAAGCACATGTTAAATACTCCCCCACACACCAAAAAAACTGCTGATTCAAGTAATACACTATTTTTTCTTGTTATACAATATCCCCCTCTTCTGGTCAACTGGGTTTCTACAAGAAGAACGGTGACAGCATCAGCCATTCAGACTGCATTGATGCTCATTCTTTGGGCGGCAAGAAAGAAAACTAAATGTTGGCAGGCTTTTGAGAGCCCCAAACACCCACCCACACTGGAAGCTGCCTGCTGCATCCCTGCACAAGTCTCTGTTCTGTTATTACCTCCTACCAATGAGCATCTGCTAAGGGTAATTCTGCTGCATGTCAACAGGAATGATTGAATTATCTAAGTCAATCTTGACCAACCTGGTGTCCTGCAGATGTCGTTGGACTACAGCTCCCATCAACCGCAGCCACCAGACCATGCTGCCCAAGGCTGATCTAAGTCATTTGTGCAACTTGATTAGCATAAGTGACTACAAGATTGTAGGATCTACCTTTTTTCTTTTAGTAGGACTCTGTGAACCACCATCCAAAGAGAGATGCAAAATACATACACTTAGAATTAATTAGTTATGAGCCCAATAATTTGTTGAGTTGTTCTTTTATTTGATCAGTGGTTCCCAAACATTTTTTTCAGATCACCGCTCTCTTGGTTCCATAAACTCATCCCCGGTGCTCCCTACCATACTGTTTTTAAAAACATTACTCAGAATAGTGGTTTGCACAACCCACTAAGGAAGATGACAGCACAATTAAATCCCAAATGGTAACCATTAATTGCAATTAAATCCAATTAAAACTATTTAGTTTAATTCAACAAACGTGATGATCTTGATCCAGTGATACTAGCTTTCAAAGTATGATAGTCATTTACACCTCCAACTTACCCTGCTCACCATGGGCGTAGCCAGGATTTTTGTTAGAGGGGGCAGGACTTTGGGGGGCAGGACTTTTGCTAAGGGGGCAGAACCAATGTGAGTGGTCAGTTAGTTAAGTATTTCTATTATTTTGCTTGATGGGGGGGCAGCTGCCCCTCTGCCCCCCTTGGCTATGCCCATGCTGCTCTCCCTATTACTTCTAAGTGCCCCACTGGGGAATCCCACTGCCCTCCCCCCAGGAGGTGGCACTGCACCCAACTCTCTTGGGGAGAAAAGGTGTCTCATTTTGTTAAACAACTAGGAGTAACTCAGAATTATTCCACCCCCCTCCCCCAACAAAAAAACTTTCTGAAAACTTTCCAGGTACTTTATTTTCCCAGGGAAGATTTTTCCATTTCATAAATTCTCCAGCGCCTATTGCAAATTACGTATTAGCCAAGCTTCAATGTGTTTTGGTTTGTTATGAGAGCATATGAGAAGTCTTCTGGATCTAGTCAGTGGTCCATCCAGCATTGTGCCCACAGTGGGCCAACTGGATGTTTCAAACTCTCCTGTGGTTTCCAGCAACTGGTATCGAGAAGCATACTATCTCCAGTTGTGGAGTCAGAGCATAGTTGTCATGGCTAGAAGCCATTGATATTGTCCATGAATTTGTCTAATCCTCTTTTAAAATTCTCCAATGACAATGGTTTGTTTACTGAACAAAATAAGCACGTTAAATTGGGTTGTTGTAGGGCCTGAGGACATTTTTCAGTGCAAACTGAAATCTTTCCCTAATGCAAATTACCCCAAAGACACAAGATCCTGCCACTCCTGCTTCTGTGCTGGTGGCAGATGCAGTGAGATAAGTCTAGAGACTTCCTCATGAACTTCTGCTGCCTGAGGCAGCTGCCTCAGCCCACCTCCTGTGCAGGCCAGCCCTGGGCTCCATAATGGTGCACCAATGCCTAAGGAGGTTGTTGTGGACATGTCCCCAGTTCTCAAGTCAGAATGCATTCCGGCATTCAGTTTCCACCCCTGTCAAATGAACTAAGATTTTGAATGAAAATCAGGGATTGCCAAATCTGCCGTATTGCTACATCAGGAATAACATAGCACATATGATGAGCCTGATGGCAAACTGGCCTAGTCTGCGAGGACGGCATTGCCTAACTTATCCCTTCTATGACAGACTATGGCTCAGGTTTTGCAAGCAGGATATAAAAGTGGTGAAGCCCCTGATGAGACACACAATCACTTTTGCTGTGAGTGACACCAAGGGACAAGGATACAGGCCAGCCAACCAATTGTGAATCAAGTGAAGGCATCCTTTTGCAAGGAATTAGAGGGCTTCCTCCTCAGGCAGATGCAAGGAAGAATATTGCAATGAAGCATGCTTTCCTCCTGGGTCCATGGAAAGGTGCAAAGGCAATGCTTTCATGCTCATGTTAAAATAAATGAATCATAATGTCACCACAAAAGTTGTTCCTGGAACTTGGGGTAACCAGCAAATGCTTCCAGACCTTGCAAATGGCACAGTTAAAAGTTTCTGATGGGATTTCATTGTGGATAGCTGTGATGGCTCTATTCTATGGGTGTGGTGGTGTCACAGCCAGCAGTGCTTCCAGTGAGACTTCATTCTTAGGCACTTTCAATCACTGGAGGGTACCATGAAGCTAGCTGCAACAGCTCAAATGACATCTGTGATCAATGAGGATGACGGGAAATAAATGGTTCAGGAAAAAGGTGAGTGCTCGATGTGCTTCTGAAACAAATGAGGATCTCTGTCGTTTCCCAGAATCCCATGTAATTAATGACAGTGCTCAAGAGAAAAACAAATTTAGTAGCAATACTCAGGTCAGGAATGCAAACAGTGTACCAAGTACAATTTTGGGGAATGATGACAAGGAGGTGATTGACAGATGGCAGAGTATACCGTAATTGTACCAGAGTTGACAGTTTGTGTACAGCCAAAGAAGTGCATGGAACCATCCCAGTCGAAGCCCCTCTGATGTTTCTTCTTATCTGGCAATCACTTACAGTGGTACCTCTGGTTACGTACTTAATTTATTCTGGAGGTCCGTTCTAAACCTGAAACTGTTCTTAACCTGAAGCACTTTAGCTAATGGGGCCTCCCGCTGCTGCTGCACAATTTCTGTTCTCATCCTGAAGCAAAGTTCTTAACCCGAAGTACTATTTCTGGGTTAGCGGAGTCTGTAACATGAAGTGTATGTAACCCGAGGTACCACTGTATAGTCAAGTAAGATGACAATGAGAACTGGGGTAGTGGTGGGGTGGTTGAAGGAAACAAGAAAACAAAATAATCAGAGTGGTGGCACATGGACCTCAGTCAGGCCAAACTTGTACTGTCCAACAGTCTCCTGACAAGACTAATTGAGATCAGTTCGGGTAAACAAGATATTAACAATAGTAATAAATACATGTGCCTTTGATTCAGTCTTACAGATATTCTGTGCCAATCAAATGTAGGAATTTGTGGACAGTGTGAATGAGTTTTCTTTGGGCAACAAAGCATCAGGCATAGTGAGAAAGGGTGTGCCTGCTCATACATATAAAAGAAGGGCAAGTTCTTTGTATCTGGCAGATTTATTCCACCATGAATCATTGCCAGGTGGTATTGCTAAAATCAGCTGTGAAACTGCAGAATGCAGCTTGGTTACCGGAATTATTGCTAAATTTTACAAGCGTGAAAGAAGGTAGCAAATGTCCAGAGCAGCAAAGGGCAGAGTACAGCCAAGCCACACTCATCTACCAGGACTGGAACTAGAAGAACTGGAGGTGTTATTGGTGGAGGTCACACAGGATAAATACTGTTGCTGCCACCATAAGAAAAGGGCTACAAGAAGAATGCCAGCAGAATGCAAAGGTGACAGAAGCAGAAGAACTGTGAAATCCTTCTCTCTGTAGAGGTTACCCAACCTAATGACAAGAATCTGCTTCAGTGTATTGTGCAAATTGGAAAGACACCAATCCAGGCAAAACTAGGTGATGTGACATATGTTCTTAAGAGGTGCTGTGGGCTTCTTGAGGAACTGGTAACACTGATCAGTGTGAACACCATGGAGCATTATGGGGCTCATTGTCAGAGACATGATGACATGTGGGAGGAATATGATGACCTAAGGAACAATAAGTCATTATGCAGCAAATACAAATAATTTGGCACCTGCTGATTTACAGTGCATAGAAACATAAAAGTTTGGTAGAGGCTGCTGCAAAAACAACTGCAGAATTATGGCACAGGTTTAGAGTAGATCAGACACTGTTGGATTTCAAGTGGTGTAAAATAGGAATTCCAGTTTGATATATCAATTACTTCATTTTGAGGGCACTGACAAATGACTGAAATATTCAGCACAGGTTTGGAATGACTCAGACAAAATTGAATTAATTGCTTTAATTGCATTATGTATCATGCAATTTTGGTGGCGCTGCAAAAATCTGGCATAGGATTGGAGGGGATTACAAATTTGGGGGGTTCATAGTCAACACAGCTCCATGCCACCAAAAATTGCGGAAGTTCCTTCAGTTTTTGAAGCAGGGGTAGGAGAAATATAGGGAGCTAGAATTAGTATACACAAACACCTCAAACAACCCCTGGCCATTTTAACAGTAAAGTAAGACAGCTGTAAAAGGCAACTGGACAAATGTCAGCCCTCCCCTCCCCTCTGGGGGCAGTCACTCCACCAGACAGCCTCAGGAAGGAAAATAAGCTGAGCTCCTTACATTATCTTTGCTGGGGGCTCAGCTCTATTAGGCACCTCCTCTCCCTCAGCTGTGCCAGCTGGACATTATAGGAGCTGTTTAGCAATTGGTATATGAGTTTTTATTTTACTCTTCCCTTGGCAGCAAGCCTACAGGTCGGTCTCATTTTGATTATATGTTAACTGCTCCTGGAGTCCTTTTGGCTGAAAAGCAGGCAAGAAATGCTCTAAATAAATAAATAAGCAAGGAAGCAGAGGCAATAGCTACATCGCTGCTGTTGCTGTGGTAAACTGCCCTTGAAGGTGGAGACCTTCATTCAAGGGCAGTTTACCATAGCAACAGCAGCAACAAGTGAAGGTTGTTCCATTCATGTTTTGTTTTAGGGAACAGGAGCTATACAGGTGTTTAGTATTAATCTAAGAACCAGAGATAAGTCCATCCATCCTTCCTTCCATCCCTCCCCACCCACAGCTGTCTTGCAACATGCCAAGTTCCTAAAAGCAACTTCAGCATTCAAGTTAGTCTACAGGTTGTGCAAAAGCTGTTTTATACTAGGCTTTGCTGCACATACTTGTGTTAACCATTTGGGGCCTAAAAGGAAAAGAAACCAGCTTGTTTAAAGCTTTCCTGCCTTTCTCCATAAGGAACCTGGCAATTTGCTATTTAGAAACCTGATTTCACTGTACAAGTTACAGGTAGGTAGCTGTGTTGGTCTGCCATAGTCGAAACAAAATAAAAAAATTCCTTCCAGTAGCCACTTAGAGACCAACCAAGTTTGTTCTTGGTATGAGCTTTCGTGTGCATGCAGGTGGCGCTGTGGGTTAAACCACAAAGCCTAGGACTTGCCGATCAGAAGGTCGGCGGTTCGAATCCCCGCAACGGGGTGAGCTCCCGTTGCTCGGTCCCTGCTCCTGCCAACCTAGCAGTTCAAAAGCACATTAAAGTGCAAGTAGATAAATAGGTACCGCTCCGGCAGGAAGGTAAACAGTGTTTCTGTGCACTGGTTCGCCAAAAGCGGATTAGTCATGTACACCAACTCCCTCGGCCAATAAAGCGAGATGAGCGCCGCAACCCCCAGAGTCGGTCACGACTGGACCTAATGGTCAGGGGTCCCTTTACCTTTTTAAAGCAAAGGTCAAGAGCACATCTGCAACAAAGCTTTTAATGTGGGCTTCACTGCATTTCTGAATGAAAATACAAACAAGTTTTCCTCCATTAATCACTTTTAATGTTTGAAAAAAATGAATGCATGTCCCAACAAGATTAGAAGAGTACCTCTATCTGCATTTTTTATTTGAAAGCTACTCTAAGTTGAAAGGTATGAATATTCTGTATTAGAGGAACAACCTTGCACATAAAATTTTGTACTTATATATAATCTACTTCAGGCAGCAAAGGAGAGGGAGAAGAGGTGCTATGAAATCCTTCTCTAGCTGAAAATGTTTTATTAAAGCAGCAAGACTGTTTTTGCCTGTATAAAGCCAACTGAAAACTTACCTTTTATATATCCAAGATTATGCAAATATCAAGAGTCTGTAAGCAAAAGCAACATACAGTGCTGTTTTGCTCAGTAAAACTTGACTCTTAGTATGTATGGGACAGGGACAGGGAATTATTTGATTTATAAAGGAATTTCTAAATTAACTGCCTTAACAGTTTTATGTATTGATAAATTCACAGGATTCTGAGCTTGATAAAACCACTCACTCTGTAATTTTAAAAATTGAACAGATACACTGTTAGTTTGTCTTCCACCTCAAAGGAAGGAAGAAGTGGTACCATTCAATTTAACTGTTATTTAGAAAAATACACAAGCCACTACTTGAGGGATTAATGCTGAAAGCTGCAGGTTCCCAAAGAACAGGCAGAGCAATAAAAGTACTTTGCCCGCAGAAAACACATTGTATACATATGCCTGTAATACACGATCTGGGGGAGAGGCAAACTTATTACAAAGCTGCCAGTAATGTAAAACATTTGGTTCTCCAGTTGTTGCTTGGACCACAATTCCCATCCTCCCCAACTACGGGCCATGAAGATTGGGAATGATGAGAACTAGGCATCCAACAACCTATGGAGGGTTAAAGGTTAGCCACCCCGATGTAATCAATTACTGTTCTGCAGGGTTGGGGCATCAAAGAGATCTGTATTTTAGGAAGAGGTCCCTGTAGCACCAAGTTTTTCAATTTGTGTCTTTTCAGTGGTACCCCTACACCCAAGCAGTGAACTATGAACACCCATTTCTATCTGTTGGGCTGTTTTGGGTGTCATGCTGTGACTTTAATACTGATGGGGGCAGCTCTTTGCTATCTTGCTCACTCTGCAGGGGAGAGTCACACCAATGCATTATTTCTAACCATAATGGTTTTCATTCCAAAGGCATTAGTACAGCAGTGCAATTAAAACTTTATTGATCTATACAAAAAGCTTTACATTTTTAAAAACAAAAGTGTGTTCATTTATAACAGGCATAAGCAATTAACATATTTCCACAGCAAGATAAATATCCCCATTAAAACTACCAGCTCATTCTATGGCATACCATAGTGTTGGGCTAAAAACAGCTGTACAGTGGGAGAGGGCTAATATTAGTGTTATTTACATTGCCATGTTCAATACCCTATACAAGGAGGGAACTAAATCATATTCAGGGGTGCAATTTTATTGTTCAGTTTTTGTTTTAATCCACAGTGAAACATGAGCTGTATATGTAGCTGAATGATTCCTGTCATATTCTTCACAGGGAAGAGCAGAATGTTGGGATCTTCAGCATTCACCACTCACTGGGATGGGAGAGGAAAGATGTGAACCTTGTTTGTGCTGGAATAAACTGAGAACACAGCAGGCAAGTGTCTTTGGGCAAATGTAGTGGTGGTGTGTTTTTTTTCTCACTTGTTTTAACTGATGACACAAACCCAGTATCATTTTCAGGACCTTAATCAAGAAGGTTCCCACTAGTGAGGGTTGTTTTAAAAAAATAAATCATTTCGGGAGGATTGTTTTACATTTATACCTACCACACAAAAAGTGGCCACAGAAAGGTGGCTTCTTTGCCCACTGCTAGCTCATCTTGTGCACTCAGCTCAAAGTTCACACCTTGCTTAGACAACACTCTCTCGGTTAGCAGAAGCCAAGACTGCTCGGCGGCAAATTGGGCAGGTAGAGTTTTCCGACAGCCAGCGATCTATGCAGTGCACATGGTACTCATGAGAGCATGGGAGCTTCCTCAGTTTGTTCCCCTCTGTGTATTCTGTAATACAGACACTACAGGTTTTCAGAGCATCACTTTCACCAAAATTTCTCATGGCTAGGTTGTCAATTTGCTCCTTGGTGAGGCCTCTGGGTTGGTCATCGTCTTCTTCATTAAGCAGAAAAAACTGAGCCAGGCTCAGGAATGGGAGTGAGCCACTTTCTTCAAAAGTAACAGAACCCCTGGCATTCCGTCCTTCTCGCCTAGCACTAGCTGTGGATGCCCCTTCATTGTTGCCTTCATATGCCTCTCCTGGTGCAGAAGGATCAGGACCTTCTTGACTTGAACCACTACTATTTCCACTGGCACCTCCACCCTGCGGTTCTGCCATTTCTACATTTGGGGTTGGTGCTGGGCCACCAGGCTCTGCATCGCTATCACTGTACATGAAGTAACTGAGCTCACCAAAGCCAGTCATTATCTGCCTTAACATGGTTTGAATGGCAACAGACGTCGTCTCGCTCAGGCCTGTATTCAAAATTCTACGGATAGGAATCCTAATGGTACTGACGTAAGTTCTCACTCCTGCCCTTTCTGAGCGTGAAAATGTGCGTCTAAAACCTCCACGCTCACTTTCGTATGTCACAGTATTGTTTGGGGTCTGGGATCTTGATCGGGTTCGGTTGGCTATACTGTCTCTCTGCCTGTATTCTCCTGGACGGACTCGTCTCACTTGTAAGTCAAGGACAATAGTTGGAGGCCTCTGTCCAGGGGCTGCAGACTCTGCACTGCCATTTGTTTCTGGAGGAGCTGTTGCTTGAGGAGAGGGTCTTGCTTCAGGAGTTGAAAATAGCACTGTATTTTCACTGGGCATCTCAGATGTAGTTGTATGCTGCCTTATTACCATATGCTGTCTTGTTCTAGAGCTCCCTTCAGCTTCACTTACTGGGGGAAGGTCAGGTGTCTGAGAAGATATATTATGATGCACCCGACGTGCAGATTCATTCATTGGATTAAGGGGTGACCTACTTCTATCAGTCCTAGCTCGTGTCCTCCTCTGTTCTGGACTTCGGCTTCTTGATCTCCTCAGGCCTCTGTGAGGAGCAACTGCTTCATTTATCACTTCAGGGGGACTAATTTCTGGTCCAGGCTGCCCTACAACAGGAGGAGTCTCAAATCTTGGAGTCTCAGCATCACTTTGGTTATTTTCCACTTCTTCTCTGCTGGGCGGTTCCACAGATGGCTCACCCTCAGTTTCAGGATTTGGGTTACCATTATTACGATTGACGTTTATTTCTAAACTGAATCTGAAATCCCCACTGTTTGGGTTAGTCCGGCTCACTGCCCTCCAAGACTGGTTTCCTCTTTGCCCACTTCGTGTTGTATTCCCAGTCTGTCGAACTGAGTTAAGCCAATCTATTATGGAATCGCCATTAGATACATCTTCTGCGGACTCTGCACCTGCAAGACAAGAGCAACTGCCAGAGTTAGGAAACTGGAGAAACTCTGGGCTAAACACTTTCCCAACATTGCTATGAGTTAGGGTTTTGAAAACAAGTCTGAGCCACGATACTTTCACATGCATGCATTTACTGTAGGAACCATAATGGTAATTATAAATGCACTCTAAGAGACCCTGTAAGCTCATTGTGTCTCACTAAGTTGATAAGAACAGCAAAGCTGCAGTAAAAAATCATTAAGACAGGTTAACTCAATCCAGGGTGCATGCGATTCAAATGTCTATTCAGCAACAGAAACCTTGTCAGGCAGTCATTAAGGTATCAGTTTTGTAAGGGCTAAGCAATATGAAAAGGTATTGTGGTACTTGAAAGCAGTGATGATTAATTTCTATTGGGCTGAGGGCCACACTGGCCCATTAGTCAACTCTCAGGAGCAGCATGCCAAAATGTACATGGAGAAAGTGTAAGCATTAACAAAATAATAATAATGACACCATTTTGGAGTCTTATGGAAGTCACAAGACATTTAGCGCGCAGAATCATAGGAGGGAACATGCAGGAGTGGTTGGATTTTTTAAAAAAGACAATTAGTTCCCCACCCTCACTCTGCCTCATTCTGGGTCCAAATGAACCTGGGCACTGGCAATCTTTCAGCAATTGGATGCACCTAAAATGGTCACCACCTGTACTTTTAACCATGGCAGAGGCAGCAGATCCAATCTGTGCACCACCTCTTAAGATGAAACACCTGCAGCAGGATCCTATGCACACTTACTTAAAAGCTTTCCCACTAAGGCCTGGCCCGGTTTCAGTGCAACACCAGGTAGGTTATCATCCATGCATAAGCTAAGAATCTTATTTAAACCAGGCCTGCAGCCACTGTATGTCCAATGTTAAGCATGCCAGTGCAGAAGATAGCTCAGAAAATATATTAGACATGTTCGTTGCCTGGAAAAATCATGTTTGAATCATTACTTCTTTCAAGAAGACTTAGCTCCTAGTCAGCATGCTTTGTACTTTCATTCCATTTATGATTAATTGCTTCTTATAAAACATCTCAGGGATTTAATAATAATGTCATCAACAATAAAATGTTGAGGCTTACAGGCTACTTCCCAGGTATGAAGTCGCATGAGAGGAGAAAGAACAAGTAGCCTCAGTCTGACAGAAGGTAAAGGTCAATAAAATGCTGTTTACAGGGATGTGAACAAACAAACAGATCTATTTTTTAAAAAAAAAACATGCCACAATAAAGCAGCCAATGGCGGGACTAAGTGCAATCCCAGGAGTACAATGATAGAATTTGTTTTATTTGACATGTTGCACATCCCTGGCTTCAGAATTTCTATTCCTCCAATTTCTAACACAATTCCTAATGTAAGATGTCTTACCTCAGCTGATGCTGTCAGGTGGCTTGTTTTCTTGAAATCAAACCACATGGGCCAATGCACAGTGCTTTGCAAGTGCAAATGAACACTGCACCACTTGCAAACTGCAGGGTTTGGATGACCAGCTGATTGGTGATTTTTGCAAAACCCAAATTCAGTGTCAGGTAGGCGTGGCCTGGCCAGAACTGTCTTACTCACCAAATGAGAAAGTGGTCTGATGGGCCCACAGGCTAGAGCAGAGGTTTTCAACCTTTTTGGGTCCATGGTTCCCTTGACCAACTACATTATTTCTGCGGAACCCCTGTGGGGCTCAGGAGTTCAGTTATGTCACCCCTTGCCTGCAGAGCCAGCACCAGTTATGTCACCCCTCCCTTGCGGAGTGTTCCCTCATCCTCCTCTCCTCGGAAGTCCTTTGGGCAGCTGCAGCTGCTGCCCCTGACCTCTGAGCTGCATCCCTTGCCCCAAACTGAAGTGCCTCTTCACACTGCTCCACAGGGGCCTGGGAAGCACCCCCTGGCCAGCACCAGAGGCACCATTCACCTGGGCAGCTTGAAGCCAGAGCTGCTGCAACAAACATCTGTGCAAGCCTTTGGGAGGCAGAGATGTGATAGGGCATCAGAGGAAGGGAGGGAAGAAAAGAGGGACAGAGGCCAGCGTTGCTTGCGGCACCCCTGACCATCATTCAAGGCAACCCAGGGCTAGAGGTTTCCTTTTGCTGCTCTCAATGAATATTACATACCTCTATTGTCTTCCATGTTCTGCTGGGGTGGGCCTTCCTTAATTTGCTGCAGCCTTCTCAGCAACTCTTCTTCAGTAATTTCACCTGCGGAAATAGTTTTCAAGAGGTGTTCCAGATAAACCATGATTTTTATTTAAAATTCTGAAGAATCTGATAAACACAGGTAACAACTTTCCAAATTATCATTATCCTGGGAGGCTCCCAAGCAAAAGATTAGAGAAAAGTGGGGGGGGGGGGGGATGGCACAGACCGCTATCAGAGATGCCACTTGTTTAAAGAGGTATAAGAAGTCAGGTCACATGGAGGCAGCTCTCCAAGATAGGCCTTCTGTTGAAAGAGTATATTTTCTTTGGCACAAAGGTCAGGTATATTTAAAGAGAGACCTGTGACTTCCAGGGCTGTGCATCTCACTGGATCCAGATTATTTAGGATCTGGGAAGTGCCCACTAGGCAGGTATGTAGCCTGTATGGTATTTGCTTGACAGTTCAATTCCTAAACTACTGCTAAACAGTTTGTGTGAGGATTGTGCAAGGATTGAAAGATGAGAGGTAGCACACACTACAGATCAATTTTCACATCCAAGGATTCCTTATTTGAAAGCACTCTTTGCTCACATGAGTTAATAGTATAGGAATCAGGTATGCCTGCAAAGCCATGAGGAAAGACTTGCTGAGACTGTGGCTTTAAGGACATAGCTGTGCTCAACTAATAACATGAACAAAATGCTTGTTCCATCACTCCCTCTTAGGAAAGCAAGCACCCCATGTGTAGACAGGCTGGATGCTAAGGGAGAGAGATGTCTGCAAAACTGACCCTCACCCACCCTTGCCAGGTAGCGCAGCTGGTTCTGATATATTTCAGCACCAGGTGAAGACCATCATTTACAACTGATGGGTTTTATCTGGCTTTTAAAATGCTCTTCTGACCATCACCATCTGTTGTATGTATCTCAATTCTGTTGTATTATTTTAACTACAGAATATCAAAATTTTGTACAACTACTTTGTGAGGTTGTATACCTGAAGAACAGTAAATAAAACATGAATTGAGAGATGTCTGTTTTGACTCAGAAAAAAACAGTGCACCCATAAGCAAATGAGAAGTGAAAAGAGAAATATCCAACTCAATAAAAGTCAGGCATAGTAGTAAGAACAAAAGCAAGCATTCTATTCTACATTGAATAGCTAACTTCAGATGTAACATTAAACTATGGTTTAGTGCTACGTTAAAGAGCTACAGGAAGGCTGAACAAAGCATGAGACTTGTGGGCCCCCCTTCCCACACCACCTGAAGGAGGGCTTCTGCAGAGACTAGTTTCACTTTGTGAAGAATGCTGGCTTGTTGGATCATACAAACAAGGAATTCCAGCTTACAACAAATTGTAGTAAGTTCTGAAACATGACAGCTTCAAAACAAGGGTTATGAAGGTGGCCTGTTACACTGGAATGGTTCTTTACAGCAGTGTTTCCCAACCTTTTTTGGGCAAAGGCACACTTGTTTCATGAAAAAAATCTCGAGGCACACCACCATTACAGCCCCGTGACGTCAGCGCGCAGCGTCACGCCGGGAGGGACGCACGAAAGTGTAAGTTTCAATTTTTCCCCTCCCCCTTGCCTTCCTTCTGTGCCAACCGCCAAAAAGCCAAGAAAAAAGCCAAGACTTTAGGGCAGCAGGTCGACACAGAAGAAGCTCCTACCTAAGGACAGGTGCGACGGCCGTGTCCTCTTCTGCCACACTTGGCAGCCCTGCCTCACGGTTGTGACTCCCACCCTGATTTCTCCCCGCAGGTCGAGCGGCACAGGCAGCCCAATGTGTCCAGCCCAGACACAAGCCCCGCTTCCCCACTCTAGATCCTGAATGCGACCAAGTGCTCTGGACTCCCGAGCAGGGTGGGAAAGAGGACTCGCATCTGGTAGCCTCCAGGCTCCTCGCCTGCTCGAGGGATGGCATTGCAGGCAAGCTGCCGGCCGTCGCCATCGCCGCCCCCTCATGCGAGTGGACCTGCCCGGAGTGGTGGGCCGGGGGAGGCTCGCTCTCTGTGGGGATGTGGCCCACACGCGCGGCCCCGCTTCCTCCTGCCCAGGGCTGAGCTCCTTACCCGCGATCTCGGTCTCGCGCACACGGATCCCACTTATTCCGAAGCTCGCGCCACTAGCCGGGGCTCTCACACCGTGCCAGGGCGAGGCGGCGCGGCCCACTGACGTCATCGCGGCTCGCCGCCGCCCTCGACTTCCCTGTTCCCTCCCCTCCCTCGGGTCGCCGTGGTTACCGAGGACTGCAAGCTGCTCGGGCGAGCGTGGGGCATTAAGTGGGAGAAGGAAAATTAAAATTAAAACTCGCCTGAAGGCCGCCTCTCCGGATATCTTTCGAATTTTTTAATTTTTCCCGCGGCACACCAGGCAACGTCTCGCGGCACACTAGTGTGCCACGGAACACCGGTTGGGAAACACTGCTTTACAGGACATATGGCGATATTCTTATAAAGTGAAAAAAATCTCCACAGAAGTTCTACTCCCAACAATACAGGAGGAGGGAGGCAGTTCACCTGTGCAGTGCTAACCACACTTTAGAATTATAAGCCAATGTGGTTGGTATGTAGTAAGATGGCAAGGAGGAAAAGAAAACTACTGGCTCAGATGCTCCTAGGTCTGACATAATATAAATCTCAGCATGCCAGAGACTGTTGAAGTGAGACACTACAGCTATATATATATATATATATATAGAGAGAGAGAGAGAGAGAGAGAGAGAGTGTCTCAACAGTAGAAGAAGCATTACAGACTGAACCCAAAATGAAGTTCCAAGACTGAGAAGGAAGCATGATGAATCAAATACAGGGAATAGCCCATAACAAATAACAGAAAGAGAAAAGGGAAAGAAAAAATTAGAACTTGACAGCAGGGTCTGCACTAAGGGAAAGCAAAAACGAGCAACATAAACTGGGTTTGGGGGGGGGACTGAAAGAAAAGAGAACGAAGGAATTTACAAAGCACCTCCAAAGGGAAAAACATAACAAGAAAAGGGAAATGATATTCAATTTAAGTTCAGTCACCAATCACATTTAGTCCAAGACTCACAAAGGTGTGCAAAAAGAAGTAGTGAGGAGTGACCTGCAACGCTCTGAAATACCTGTTTGAAAGTATATTGTCTGAACAGACAATTAAATAAATGGAAGCAGGAGGGAGTGTTGTATAATACAGGCCATAATAGGGGCGATAGGAATCAGCAAAGTTGTTTTTATAACCAAGTGGTGAGAACAGGCAATCATAAGAGGGGGGAGACATTTATTCTAATGAATATACCACAAGTAAAACAATAGAAAGGGTGACCAAGTTCAAAAAATACAAATGCTGAGAGCAAAAAAATGTTTCTAAGACAGGACTGGGGGGCGGGGGGGGATACTAGAACTGTTTTTGCCAAATGCTAAATAGCCACAACAAACCTGAGTGGTGACGTGGATTTGTAAGAAATATAAACAGCTGGAAAAATGTCAAGAGTGAAAGAATGGACATGCGTTGCACTTGTGTACACAAGCTAACAGTTCAAATCAGCACTGATTTTTAAAAGGTCAGCTTATGGGAAAGAAAAAAGCTAAGCAATGCATGCTCATCAAGAAAAAAGAAAAGAAAAGAAAAGAAAAGAAAAGTAGAAGGTAGCTGGTAGGGTCAGGAATCGATGGATCAAAACATTTTTGGTTGACCATCAGTCTGTCAAAAAAAAATTGAAGCACCCCAAGCCCACACAAGGATGGGAGACTGGGGCAGTTGAAGGCAGTGATTTTTGCCATAGAAAACTGTCTGGAGAGGACTGCAGTTGTAACAGGTGGTCAGAAGTAGCATCTCTGCTCTGCCACTAACTAGGTTTACTTCTCATCTGCAGCAGGGCTGGGAGAGTGGGGGGGGGGGGGAGCTGCCTTCAATCCTTTAGTAAAGTGAAGCGGATACTTGCACAGTAGTGCTTTTTCGCTTCATTGTGCATTGCTTCTTTGAATGATATCATGGTCAAATGCCACCAAGAGGGCCAGCACTAGTTCCTGGAGAACACAATATGCCTTACATGTTGAAAGCAAGAGCCCTTCAGAATACCACGTGTAATCAATTTTGACATAAGCAATTATTTTCAACCCTTGTTTCTGAGTTAAGAGCTAGTAAATTTTGATCACATCTCAGTGGCAGAATTTCCACACCTGAAAAGGATTTTAATTGCATCCAGCACATGAAGTAACATACCAGGGGTGCCTAGCAAATTGTTATCCCTCATTAGCCTGTAGTCTTCTTCACTCAGATTATTCACGAAGTGATAGAAAGCTTCTTCCCGATCCAGGCGGTCCAGCTGACTCCGACGCTGTGCTTCAGACTGAGCGACACTTCCTTTATTATTAGAATCTGAGCTTTCCATGTTGATCAAAGTAGGGAAAATGTCTACAAAAAAGGAAACAGTCAATTTGTTTGGCGAACCATATAATCCTGGCCCTATATACCAGAAGAGTTAAGTTTTAATCTGTGGGTGCAACATAATTTTACAGAAACATTAAAAAAATAACAGACTGAAATAATGGTTAAATAATGGTTTTGTTTCTTAAGTATTTCAGGCTCTTTTTAAAAAACCCAATCCTAATTATCTAGCCCAGGTCTAGATACCAAATGGGCTCATACCAAGTGGGCTGTAAGCACACTTCCTGACACAGAAACCTGCAGGCCACACACTGTCTTGCTGTGGGGGGAAGCCAAAATTTGACACACACCCCAATCTCCGCTAGTGAGGGTTTGGGAAAGAGGCAGGAGGACTCTTAAGCCCTCAGGCCTCCTTTCCAAAGCCCAGCACTTCACTTACCAGCTTTGGGAAGGCAGTGTAAAAAGGGGGGGGGCAAATGTTGCTGAAGGCTGCCGAAAAAGATCCCAAGGGAAACATTCAGACCATTTTATTCTCCAAGAATTTTAACATGTGGCTACCAATTTTATTGCTCTTTTCTCTTCCTATTTATACAATTTTAGCCTACATTTTGCTGCTGGCTATAATAAATTTTAATATATTTTTTTTAAATGATGTACATTCTTACTTTTTGTTACCTGCTTTGGCATCATAAATAAAAGAGAATACCATGCAGAACAGTGAAAAAATATGCAAAGGAAGATCTGCATGATTTGTAAAGATACAAACATATTTAGTTTTTAGTTTCAACTGCAGTAATCTATTCCATTAGTCAGGGGCCATAAGCGGAGGGCTTTCCATTGTCTACCATGACCAGAGGACCATGCTGCCAACCAGAAATCACTTGATATGCCACACAGCATTGTCATCCAAGCCTAAGTGAATAACTTTTGAGAGAAGTACCAGAAAACCATCACAATTCTCCACCAGCTAGGTCACTTAGCTCCCATCAATTTATATATTCAAAAACATCCACAACCACAAAATTAGCACCTCATAACTGAAAAGATGTTTGAGGGCTTATATGTGGTTTCTGCAAGCAGACTGCTTAGTGGAAAGAGTGTTTAATATATCCTGCAACCAAATATCCAATCACTTCTTCAAACTACAGCTGCTAGCAGTCTGCTAAATGTGAAACATGCACACACGGGGGGGGGGGGGGGATCAGGTTCAAAATAAAGGACGCAGAATAATACATAATAAAATAAGGGCCAAAATAGACAATTGTTAGCTCCAAATCTGTGCCCTGAAGTGCAGGATGTACGTTCGTTTGTTTTCTTCTCCATAAATTGGAGCAGGGGTCTAAAGGGGATCATGAACATAACATGGGGGCTGGGGCTTTAATCCTTTGCCCCCTGCTATTGTCCCCACCACCAGAAATTTGATGCAAATAGGAAGACGTCCTCCCTCCCCTCCCCCCCCCCGCTAATGCAAAATGCTCTAGCATGGCCCACCAATCCAAATTGGAGACATAGTTGGGGCAAAGGATTAAAAGCACCCCTAACCGCCCAAAACAAAACAAAAACAAAACCCCAAACTTGAGGGCATTACCATCACTACTAGATCAGGTGACCATAAATAAAAGTTCTTTGAAACATGCCATGTAATTTTTCATATGAGATATTTACAACAAAATTATTGCCTCAGCTATGACCCATCCACCACCTATGACCCTTTCGGGAAAGGAATAACATGGCCACTGTAATCCACACTGGATTACTGCAATGCTCTGCTGCAGGGGTTGCCCTTGAAGACAGCTTGGAAACTTCCATTGGTCCAAACAAACTGCAGAAGCTAGATTACTGACTGGGGTTTCATTTAGATCTCAACACAGCCTCAACAGCCGTATTGGTTGCCAGATCATTTTTGGACCCAATTCAAGGTGTTCATGTTAGCATTTAAAGCCCCAAACAACTCTGGCCCCAAACAGCCCTACACACTTTTTCATGTGTTAAGATTGGTAAGATCTTGGTAGTTCTGCCCTCAGAAGCTTGTATGTCTGTGGCCCAGGAGAGGTCATCATTCTCTGTGTCAAGCCCTTGTTTGTGAAACTCCCCCTATACAGGCTGGAAATCTGGGTCCTGCTAGGCCTGCATATGCATCAAACCCAGCAGTTATGGTATGTTTTATGCACACTGTAGAGCACTCATGATGGATCAGAATGGATGACAATATGTCACAGCTGAAGAAACTGCTCGAGTCGACTTTTGTGTATATATTTGCTGCTTTCAATAAGGGTCATGAAGACCTTGGCATCGGTTGGAGTGGCTGTAAAAGGAGCCATGGTGCCAACAAAAAAGTTAAGGTATAACGTGTTTCGGCAAACCAGCACTAGATATGTGTCAAAGTTCCCTGAATGAGGAATAGCTGATACAGCAGCGGCCCTAGTTGCCCATTTTTCTGCCTCCCGGATAGACGGTGGTAATTCATTGTCTACATCTTATGTGGGTCTGCCCACAGGAACAATAAAATTAATGGAAAAACTCAATGGAAAGGTCCAGCCCCCTGGTTCCATTGCTAATTGATATAAAAGGATATAAAATCACTTTGACTGATTGCTTTGTCAATTATACTTAATTCATATGCAAAACATATCCAATTGCCTTATGCTTTAAATATAATATTTTATCTAATTTTATCCAGTTCTATTTTCTAAGTAACATGTGTTTTGTTTCATTTAATTTTTTTAAGCTTTGTATATCAATAAATGGATTAATTTAAAGTTACTCTCCGTAGTCTGTGAGGTTTTTTTAAATTACTTTGTATGCGTTCCTTCCTGTTCTACTTTATAATGTATTTTAGATTGTTGTAACCTGCCCTTACACCTTAGGGTGAAGGGTGAGTATTAAAATAAAATAAAATAAAATAAAATAAAATAAATAAAATAAAATAACAGCAGCAGCAGCAGCAACAACAATATATTCTTCCCCTAAAGAGTTCATAGTAATGTACATAGTTCCCTCACAACAACCCTGTGAGGTTGATCAGAGGGAGTGTATTTGACTGGCTAAGTGGCTCCTAAAGAGAATAATGGTTGAGTAAAGATTTGAATCTAATCTTCCCTGGTTTTAGTCCAGATGTGAGAAGTCTCTATCTGAAACATCGTATCAGTTGTAAAAATCAATAAGGTATGGGTCTTCTATTTCAGGCAATCAGAAGTGCCACCAAACTCGTTAAGTAAAACCAAAGTGCAATATGTGTGCAGTATCTATTTTTCAACATCAGCTAAACATCGTGATACACAGATATATCACAATGTCTGAAATAAGGATGGAGTTATGTAGAGGCATTGGCTGGCTTCATAGCTTTTCCCAGATTGTGATTTTTGTATAGCGTGTGCACACACACAAAACAGGGGTTGCATGGCCTGTTACCTGCAGATCCTGGATTTCTGTACCAAGCCAGAAGTAAATACAAAAATGACAAGAAAACAAATGCCTATTAAAGTCATTGGTGGCATAGCAGTGACTGAAAACCATTTTCCTGTTTGTCACCTGGACAACATTCTTATCCCACATAATGAGGGAAGTTGCTCTTTCCAAGCTTGTGGTTTAGAATGAGTAAGTAAGAAATTAAAGGTATCTGAGGAGTGAACTTCTTCATAGAGCCCAAATCTCCTTTCCTACACATACTCACACGGAAGAGTGAGGCACAACTGCCCTACAAACTATTTTATTACAGAATATCTAACATGCAATACTGAGAAGCAGTAAGAGTGCAATCAATATTTTTCCCTTGGAAGGTGGTGGACTCTCTTTATTGGAGGTTTATAGGCAGAGGTTGGATGGCCATCTTTCATGGATGCTGTAGTTGAGATTCCTGCATTGCAGGGGGTGGGACTAGATGACCCTTGGAGTCCCTTCCAACGTTACAGTTCTATGATTCTATTATCATGGTCACAAGAGCTTGAGCCAAAGCTCAAAGTCCACTTGCTCCCAGGGATGATGTGAAAATCTGAATCATGACACTATAGCTACCAGTCAATACACCTATCAATTTGCTTTTCACCCCAAGGCTCTTCTGGAAGCACACAGAAGCCCAGAAGAACTCTTGCCTACAACAGTGATGAGCAGAGAGCTGTGGATTGTAGCCAACTATGCCCATCTGGGAGAGCAATCAGGCTGGGGTGTGTGTGTACAAGGGAAAGAGCTTTTTCAACAATGGTTCCACATTTGTGGATCCTGATCCAGGTATAAGACAAGCTCTTCATTATCAAGCCTATATGTGGGTCTGTGGCTTTTTCTTGATTTTATTTAGGCAGCTGAAATATATGGTGCTACTTTACTGACACTGTATTTAATTTTAAGGTTTCACAGGGCAAGGTTTCTGTTTTAATGCATTCACAGGCGATTCACTATATTCATATTTATTTTACTGTTACAGTGGTACCTCAGGTTACATACGCTTCAGGTTACATACGTTTCAGGTTATAGACTCGCTAACCCAGAAATATTACCTCGGGTTAAGAACTTTGCTCCAGGATGAGAACAGAAATTGTGCAGTGGCGGCACAGCGGCCCCATTAGCTAAAGTGGTGATTCAGGTTAAGAATGGACCTCCGGAACGAATTAAGTACTTAACCCGAGGTACCACTGTACTCATTTTTACACTTATGTGTTTTAATTACCATTTTTATATACATGTGTGGCCCATGTAACCTGTGTCTGATGCATCTTGTTGGGAAGTTTTTGTTTTTTTAAGTTGGGTTATAAACCTATGGAAATGAAGAGTCCACCAAAGCTTGTGCCATAATAAGCGTCTTAGTTTTTAAGGTGCCACAGGCTTTTATTTTACCTACCAATGGAACCAACACTAATGGAACAGCATTGCTGGCCAGCAAGAACTTTGGAAGTGTTCCCAGAGGAGTAGGGAACACTTCCACTTAATTGGATTCTTGACACTATCCAAGTTCCTGTCACTATCGTCCCTATCTCCCACAATTTATTATCAAATGGTGGAGCTCAGAAGAAAAAAATATATCAAAGCTGTTTACAACACATTAAAACATCAAATAAAACAATCCAGAATAAAACAAATTCAAGATTCAATGAAAATATTTCAGATCCTTCTCTAGGTGACACTTTGCTTTCCCTGTATTGATTTACCTACTTAATTTATATCACTGCCCATAGCAGAAGTGCTCTGGGAAGACAGTGTGGTGTAGTGTTAGAATGCTGGACTAGGACCTGGGAGACCAGGGTTCAAATGTCCACTCAGTCATGAAGCTCACTGGGTGACCTTAGGCCAGGCACAGCCTTTTAACCTGCCTCACAGGGTGATTGCATAGATTAACTGAGGAGGGGGTGAACCATGTATTCCACCTTGGAAATAAAGGTGGGATATAAATGTAATAAGTAAGTTCTTCTGCTTACCTGCTTAAGAAAGCTGGAGAGGCTATCCAGATGGAGATGTCAGTTGCCATCCTGGCATCCAGAGATCTCCACATGGTCACAATTGGGCCCACACCAGTAGCAAAATGCACCTAGTACCCGGCTAATTTCTAACACTGTCTCGGGATCATGGGTTTGAGCCCCACATTGGGTTAAAGATTCCTGCACTGCAGGGGGTTAGCCTAAATGATCCTCATGGTCCCTTCCAATGCTACAATTCTCTGATATTACCATATTTATAAAGCATTTTATACTATTCAATACGTTGACCATCATGAATTCTAAAAAAATTCTGATATCATAGACCTAATTATGTCTACAAAAATTGTCAAATTCAACTTCTTTGAATTTGAGAAGCAATTTAAAATGCAATACTTTTTTTCAGCAAGAAGGGAAAGTCAAGTGACGCTTGACACACGATTCCTGGAAATACAGGTTGCAGTGTCCAGAACAAGCAGTAACAACTTCCACTTTATAATACCTAACTGCAAGGTCAAAACAGGATCTTTAAGCACAATATTTAAGTCTCTACAAATCACAAGGCCTTCTCTCCAACATAATTATTTAAAAATTCATTTCCTACTTTTCACCATGGTGGACTCAAAATGTCTTAGAACAATTAAAAATACAAAATTTTAAACAAATTAAACTTCCAAAATTTTAAACCTCAAGAATTTAAAATGTCAAAACAATGCATTATGTAAAACAAACGGCAACAGTGTGATAACACGAAGTGCAGAAATAGTTTTGCCATTTATTCTGCTTATATGAAACCAATCAGAGTACAGGATTCTATTAAAGACAGCATTATCAAAGACTGGCTGAAAAATTCCACCACTATAAATGTTTCAGGAAAGCAGAGGTCTTACAATTCTCACTAGTCCCAAAGGTCTCTGAAGACTAGGTTCAAGTGACAGTGACACTGACCTGTTGTTTCCCCCTTACCACCAATTTTACTCCCACAATGGTCAAGTACCCTCTGGAAAGGAACAGTGGCAACCAAGCCCATCCTAAATGTGTCACCCCCACATGAATGCCAATGAATACTCAGACACTATATCAGAATCAATGCCCAAAGAGCAACATTCCATAAGTAAGATCATGCTATACTATATGTAGTATCAGACCCTCTTAATACAACCTTAGATACACTTCAGGTTACAGACTCTGCTAACCCAGAAATATTATCTCGGGTTAAGAACTTTACTTCAGGATGAGAACAGAAATCGTGCAGCAGCGGTGCGGCAGCAGCAGGCCCCCATTAGCTAAAGTGGTGCTTCAGGTTAAGAACAGTTTCAGGTTAAGAACGGACCTCCAGAACGAATTAAGTGCGTAACCAGAGGTACGACTGTACACACATTACATTAATCGATGTCTACTGTTATGTTTGTACCTTTGCTAAACATCATTAATGCTAACCAGGGTTTGAAACTGGATTGCAGAAGCCGATTAATGCTACACTGTGGTTAAGAAAAATTGGGGCGGCGGGGAGAGAGATGGCCTGCTTATCTCTTAAGCACAGAGCTACAAGTGATGCAACCCCTCACCCCAGAATTTACAGGAACCACTCAAAGCCTGGAGGAACAACAAAAAGTGCATATAAAACACTAGAACTACACTGCATTTTTAGTAGAAACCGTAGGAGCAGAAACAAGCTGGACAGGGGAAAGACAGCAAGTAGTAACTGCGAGAAGAACTGACAGTTGTACACTTCACTTGCCTAAAGCAGTTTTAACTCACTCCAGAGCCTCCTTCAGGCACCTCCCCACTTGTACATGTAGGGCCACTTCAAGAGGATCAAGCCATTGTGCTTTTAGGCAACATAATTAGTATTACCATCTCACTGCCTCACTATAACAAATCTACCATTTAGGATTGTTTTTGATCCACTCAGTCTAGTAAAGGTATCCTGATAAACACAAAATTTGCAAGGCCATGTGTAGTTCACTTAAAAAATAATAAGACATAAATTGTGAATGTAGAGGCATCAGTTTCAGTTAAGTATTCCAATATGGGTTCCTAGAAAGGAACAACCCACTCCTGTAAGCCTCCTCCTTTATACAAGCATACTAGTAAAATTTGCCACCAAGGTTAAGTTTTTGAGACTTGCAGTTTTTAGATTAAATATTAAGCAGGAAACATTTTAAGAAAGACCCTAGCAGCAAAAAAACCCCATGCATGTCATTTTCTGACCACACAATACACAAAATAAGAGGACAATTCTTCTCTACCCTGGACAGTCAAATCACACAAATATATCCCAGATTTTTTATAACTGCTCCAAATTAAACACTGGCATTCTTGGCGTTAATTTTTTTCTGAGCTTGGCAGGAAGTGAGACACAGGACAGTGGTACCTCTGGATACGAACGCTTCTGGTTGCACATGCGTCGGGTTACAAGATGTGCTAACCCAGAAGTAGTTGCTCCCGGATGCAAACTTTGCTCTGAGATATGAGTAGAAATTGCGCTTCAGAGGCGCGTGTGCAGCAGGAGACACGCTTTCGCTAATGGTTCCTCATGTTAAGAACAGTTTCAGGATAAGAACAGACCTCCGGACTGAATTAAGTTTGTAACCAGAGGTACAATGATACCCCTAGAGAGAAATAAAGCTTAACAGTTATTAGTCAGTAAACAACTGGTTACTCCCCTATCATGACAAACAAATATACACAGAAACCTTTACAGTATTCTCTTCCATTCCCATTTGTTTTTACCCATACCTGAAAACCTGGACAGCTTCTGCCAGTCAGGGTAGATAATACTGAACTAGATGTACCAATGGTCTGATTCAGTATGAGGCAGTTTCCTATGTACCTGACTTTTAAGATACTGGAAAGTCTCCTCCCCTACAACAATTTTACCCACTGTCTGCCTGCCCCTTGTCCTTGAAGGTTCCTCCCACAACAGCTACCTGCAATGTCAATTCTCTCCCTCTTTAAATCCCACCATTGCTGTGAAGGTTTTTAGCTCAAGCCTTTATTCCACATCCCCAAATGGAATGAATGTTATGTTAAGGAGCAAATGTGTGCAAATACAGGTGTTATTCTTGCCTTCCCTGGTTGTCTGTTCCCCCAGTTTAGATTGCAGGATGTTTTGGGCAGGGTCTAAGAACCAACTTTTTTGCCTTCATTTACTTGTGTAAGGTATAATGCACAATGATGCCATCATATAACAGCTTTCTAAAAACTTGGATTGGACTTTAATATTGACTATTAAAAACTGAAATATTTTACTTTAAAGGTAAAAAAACACGTAAAGGACCCCTGGATGCTTAAGTCCAGTCAAAGGCAACTATGAGGTTGTGGCGCTCATCTCACTTTCGGGCCAAGGGAGCCAAGTGTTTGTCCACAGACAGCTTTCTGGGTTATGTGGCCAGCGTGGCTAAACCACTTCTGGGGCAACAGAACACTGTGACGGAAACCATAGCACATGGAAACGCCGTTTACCTGCCCGCCACAGCGGTACCTATTTATCTACTCACACTGGCATGCTTTCGAACTGATAGGTTGGCAGGAGCTGGGACAGAGCTACGGGAGCTCACCCCGTCAAAGAGATTCGAACCACCAACCTTCTGGTCGGCAAGCCCAAGATGCTCAGTGGTTTAGACCACAGCACCACCCATATCCCTTGTTTACTTTAATACTGCTCTGATCATCAGTTGAAGCCAGTTGCACTTTCTTCTCCATGCCAACATTTGGAGAAGAACAGCTTCTTTACATTACCTGTACCACGAACATAACTAGCACAGTAGATAAGGCAAATAAAGAAGGCACCTCAGGCTAACAATATAACTCTCATGGACCCACTCTGTACATCATGAAGTAATCTAACCCCTAGTTTTAACTTAGTTCCAGTTAGTATCAGGTAAAGATTGTCCGAAATTCATCAATATAATTATAACTGAAAATCCAAATATTCTGATACAATGACTTGAATTTTATGATAAACAAAGCTCAAATTAAAAGTCAAAGGATTTTGTTTTAATTGTTCCTATTTTAAAAGCTGCATGGTTTCTGTTGATCCACCCCAGCCCCCCACAATATCACCTGCCAAAGGCAGTAAAAGGTACTCCATAATTTAGGTTATAGTATAAAACCTCAGAAAGTGAAAACAAATGTAGTGTTTTGCCCTTCCTGACAGAATCACTCAATAAGCATGTTGAGATTTACCCCCGAGAGAGATTATTGAGAAATTAAGACATCTCTAGCACAGAAAAAGGAGGACCAGATTTCTGGGAGTAAGAACATCAATGAAGCACTAATTCTGGGTGGGATTTCCCCATCAGGACTATGAGGTTCAGTGAACAGCAATGACAAGAGGAGGTATAATGATATAGCAACTAACCTCAGTGATACCCTACTTAAAACTGTCTAAATATTTAAGTTGGGCTACCAGCCTAAGAACTCACTTTCTTTCCCAGCAGCAAAAAAAATCAACGGGCCTTTCACTGTATTCCCCCTTCCCTAAAAAGGAAGATCAGGCTACTGATTATGCCTTTTGTACATGGGGGAGTGTAGCATGTCTAGGTAGGGCTGACAAGGGACTCCTGCCTGGCTGAGACCCCTATGAGCTGCTGCCAGTCAGAGCAGACAATACAGTTCAGTAAACAACTAGTTACTCCCCCATCAAGGCAAGCACATTATGAAATATATCTTCCTCATTTCTAACCAAGGCACCTTCATAGCAATGCTTCTGTCATTCACATTTATTTTTACCCATACCTAAAATCCCGAAGAGCTGCTGCCAGCCAGTGCTGCCAGCAATGCGCTACATGGACCGAAGACCGGATCACTAGCTCAAGTCAGTACAGCATGAGACTCTTAATCCGGGGGTCGTGGGTTTGAGCCCCACGCTGGCTGAAAGATTCCTGCATTGCAGGGGACTGGGCTAGATGGCCCTCGTGGCCCACTTCGAACTCTACAATTCTAGGAGTCGGTATACGACAACGTTCCTGTGTTCCTAAAGGAAAACCTCCACCCTGGGCGAGCCAGCAAGGCCCACCGGTGACAGCGGACCTCAGCCAGGGCGATATACTGGGCAGGCCCCTGAAAGAAATCGAGCAGCTCACGCGGGTGGGTGAATAGGCGGCGGCTGAAAGGGCCGGTAGGGGCCCCTGCCCCCCTCTTCACAGCCTACCCGCGACCCAGCCCCAACGAGACGGCGCCGACTGCCGTGTTCCCCGCCCGCTCCGGCGAGAAGCGGTGCGGCTGTGGAAAGACCACCGTCGTCAAGCCAGGCTTGACCGGCTCGCCGCGGCCAGACCGGTGAGCCCGCCCGGGCGCCCGCTCGGCTCGGTCACTCACCGCCTCCCTCCTCTTCCAGCTCGTCCGCCGCCCTTCCGGGGTCTCCGTCCGGCGATCAGCCCCGCAGCGGCCTGAAGCTCAGGTCCGTCACGTCCCGCTCCCCTTCTTCTTCTTTCTCCTCCTCCTCGTCGTCGCTAAAGCTCCGGCAGCGTCTGGCGCCCGACCCCCGACCCCTCCTCCTTCTTCTTCTCCCTTCCCTCTCCCGTCGCTCACTCAAGCGGCCATCTTACTCTCCATTGTTACTAAGGAACTTGGGGGCCGGAAACGGTGCGCTTCGGCGGGGGAGGGAGGGGGGAGGAGTAGACTCCGTTGGCTTTAGACGGCGCGCGCAACAGAGGAAGTGACGCACTTCCCCCGCCCTTTACCTCAGCACACCTCAGATCCTCTCCAGCGAGCGCATGCGCCTCTTCAGCGTGATGTGTAAGGACGGAGCATAGAGTCGGGAAATCTGGAAGGGAGGGAGCGGATTTCTACTCGCTGATCTTTGGGGCGTCCATTTTTAATAGGAGCCAAACCAATTAAAGAGGAATGGGGGGGGAGAGATTCCGTAATTATAATCTTCTTTTTCATTTTTAAGGAATTGAGAGAGTTGGGGAATTTTTGAGAGAGGGAGTAAGCAAATCAGGTCATAGCATACTTTTGAGAATGGCTGTGTTTTTGTATAGAGTGGCTCCAGAATGTAGCCCGCGGCAGTGTCAGGTTAAATTCCCTTCCCGAAGGAGATAATCAACCAGTGCTTGGGCTGCACCATGTCAGAATATAGGTGGCCCCTCACATGTTGGAATGCTCCTCCAGTTGAAAGAATAATAACCGTAGTATTCTCCCCCCCCCCCACTCCAAGTAGAAAAGTAGTATGGCGGGCGGGAAAGGTTGCCTGCCATGCTGATGTCTCAATATACAGTACAGGGCTTTGGGTTGCTTTAAAAAGGGAAATATGCAGAATTCTTCCAAGCTCGCTGTGCGGCTTCCTAATCAATGCACGTGGGTCTCGCTATCCAAATGCTTGTTATACAAAAATCCATTTATCCAAACACTATGAATTAGTACCCAAACCCATGTTACACACACTGCAGATTCAGATACCCCAACAACCAGATCTGTGTGTAGTACTGTGGAAAAGCAGCTTTCAATAATCCTGCCTTTTTGTGTTTTGCTGGTCCACCACGGCAGCAGTTTTTCCAGAGGGGGAGGCAAGGGAAAATACAAGACAAATAAGGAGCATTTTTTTCCTTTCTTGTTTGCTTTTTCAAGGTATTAGAGCAATTTCCAGGGTTTTCTCAGGGCTGGTCCCCCCCCCCTTCATTTTGGAGTAAAGATTCTGTGGTCAGGAACGAGTTAGAAATTTCCCCAAAGGAGTCAATGGAAATTGCAGACTTATGCGAACGCTCGCCTTAAAAAACGATTTCTTGAGAACGCACTGTGTCTGAACACAGTACCTGTAATGTACAAGTAGCACACAGGCTACATCTGTGTTGTGAGGGTATGATACCACAATGCACAATGCCATGGGGGTAGAAATCCTCTGTACTAAATCTCTATAGTTCTGGGTGCCACATTTTAAGTCGAAACAATAAAAGACTGAAAGAGCTGGATACGTTTAACCTGCAGAAGAGAAAATCAGTGGGAGGCATATTTATTTCTCTGTCTCAATCATAGCAAGTGTGATGTGTTGTGACCGAAATCTCATCAGCCCCAGCTAGACATGGCCAATGATCAGGTATAATGGGAGATTGCAGAGCTGGAAAGGGTCCAGAAAAGGGCAGCCAAAATAATCAAGGGGTTGGAGCGACTCTTGTGAGGAAAGGTTGCACTACTTGGGGCATTTAAGTTTAGGAAAAAGATGAGTAAGAGGCACTGCTGGTAGTTTATAGAATTATTCCTGGCATAGAGAAAATAGATAGAGAAAAGTTTTCCCGTCTCTCATAACATAAGAACTTGTGGATATCCCATGAAGCTGAATGTTAGAAGATTCGGGAAAAATAGAGTACTTCTTTATGCAGCACACAGTTAAAGTCCACACTTCTGCTTGACCCTTGCATAGAAAGTACAGGTCTGAGCAGTTTTCTGCTTGCCCCATGCTTTCTAATTTTTAATTGAATTTTTTTCATCATACAATGCAATAAAATAACGAAAATGAAACAAAGAAAGTACAAAGCCCTCTTACACAGCAGGGGTTGGACCCTCCCAACTCTCACTTCCGAGCTTTCTTATCTTCTCCCAGCCCCCCAATCTGGGAGATCTTCCCTCCTTTTATTCTCACACAGGTTCCTTCACCAGCCATCCATCACTTTAATGAGTGTACAGTTCCCTCAATGGCCCAGAGTAGAGAGGACACAAAACGAAATGAAAACAAAGCAAGGGAAAAAGAGAGGAGATAAAAATAACGAAAGAAAATAAAAAAGGGAAAAGAGAAATAAAAAACAGGTTCCCATTTTCCATCTGTCAGTTACATACAAAACGATTATTCAAAATATCCACTCTTAGCATAACATCCAGCTGTTCTTCTGCTAAGCAATATTTTCCCAATCTTAAGATCCAAATGTCTGAAATTCATTCATTTTCCATTCCATACAAAAGTCTAAAAGGAGTTATTTATTTGTCTTTGTTCACACAAGAGTCTCTCCACTGTGTTCATATGTTAAAATTACATTCCATAGTTATTCACTTATTGATATTCATTAATTCACACCCAGTTCCATAGCTTCTGATCCCATTTCCTGTTCTATTTGCTGTAATTTCCCAAACTTTTAAAATATTAAAAAAAAAAAATCTTCCAGTTCTGCTTCTTCCATTCTTTTTCCAAGAGCTGGGCAGCTTTTTCCTCTGGACTACAAATTATCTCTTGATCTCTCTGTCCATGACTTCCTTCCACTCCTTCAACATCATATCTCTGCCATTTAGCTATTTCATTACTTTAGACATGTTTGCAAAGGATTTCTCCATTTCATCATCTACTGCCTCCCAACTTCCCTGGGATTCCTTCTCCAGGAGTTTTTGTCCAATGTGTGTCAGTAAGAAGTCTAAGGCTGTGCGGACCTGCGCATGGAAAGAGTGGAAGAAAAATAAGCGCAGATAAGCCTAAAGAGCAGGTTTTCCCCTGGGGGAAAGTGGCGAGACAAGCAACCGTGTGTTCAAGCCCTAAGTTTAAGCTCTAAGTTTCTTTTGTTATTGCCTCAATGACTGCTATTTTGTCCATTTACTCAGTTAGCTGGAGCAAGGGTACCTATCAAGATTTGGGGAGATGCATAAAGTCAGAACTCACTACAGGTGACAAAGTATCCTCTCCCTACTTGTGTTCTAGCCCAGACTTGCTAGTGAGGCTACGCACTTGTGTAATGTAATCAGGGCAAGAGTGTAATTTTTCACAATAATTAGTTGGGCTAGTTTTTGTGAATGTGAGTAGTGTAATCTCTGCGTTTGGTATGTCACACTGCGGTTTTCTGATTTTGCGTTCCCTCTATGCGGAGGGGTTGCAAAGTGATTCCCTCAAACCTTCAAGTTATCTGTGTCCGTTCCCTTCTCCCTCAGAGACTTAAAAGGAACTTAAGGGGTTTAATAAATATCTTTAAAAAAATAAAACTAAAAGGAACTTAAGGGGTGAGGAATCTTGATGAGTAATTCAGGATTGTTTCTGTGAAGAGATTAGACACTTCTCCTCAGAACAGACAGTGATGTGGTCAAGCTGGGCACAGATATGGGAGCAGTGCTCTAGCTGTAGAGTCCCCCCCCCCCGCCTTTTTTCTTCCCCCCCACCATGGAGGTGCTAGAATTTCAGAATCAACATGTTTCTCTTTAGAGAGCTGTTTGTCCCTCCCCAAGGCTTGGAGCACCCTCAGAAAGGTGCTGCATTTTTGACTGACTCCCGTTGGGCCCTTCCGCTGCAGCGACAGACTTCCGTAATGTTGGGCATACCTGATTCAAAACATTGTCTTCCCCCTCCTACTTTCCCTCCTCCTAGGGATAACTTATTTATTTAATAAAATTTATATAAAGGTAAAGGTAAAGGGACCCCTCACCATTAGGTCCAGTGGTGGCCGACTCTGGGGTTGTGGCACTTATCTCGCTTTATTGGCCGAGGGAGCCGGCGTACAGCTTCCGGGTCATGTGGCCAGCATGACTAAGCAGCTTCTGGCGAACCAGAGCAGCGCACAGAAACGCCATTTACCTTCCCACTGGAGCGATACCTATTTATCTACTTGCACGTTGACGTACTTTCGAACTGCTAGGTTGGCATGAGCAGGGACCGAGCAATGGGAGCTCACCCCGTCGTGGGGATTCGAACCGCTGACCTTCTGATCAGCAAGTCCTAGGCTCTGTGGTTTAACGCACAGCGCCACCCGCGTCCCAATAAAATTTATATACGCTTCATCATAAGAAAAAAAACCTCAAAGCAGTTTACAAAAAAACAGAGGCATGTATAAGGGCAAGTTGGTTCTTCTAAAGAGCTTCAGTTTGAAAGTAATTCATTTTTCCTCATGAGTTCATGAAGAGTTTAGAGGTTCCCCAAGAGGATGGATTGGAATTACCCTCCTACATGAAACTACAGGATGGATTTGTCCTTTTTCTAGTTTCAAGTTAGGCTTCTTTCGCTATTGAAAAGGTATTGTTATGAGTTTGTGGTGTTAAGCTGGGTTCCAGACCGTGTGTGTGTGTGTTAGTTAAGCCGGTTGTCAGACTCCTCTAAGCTCTGGATCCAAAAAGTGATAGAAACTAATCAAGCCAGGCTAGCTTCCTGCTGAAGTTTAAGAACAGAGGAAGGGGCTCTGTTGGAGACAGGCAAATGGGAGGTGCCCCTCACTGAACTCGCAGATAGTGGAGGGGCTCTGTTGGAGACAGGCAAATGGGAGGTGCCCCTCACTGAACTCGCAGATAGTGGAGGGGCTCTGTTGGAGACAGGCAAATGGGAGGTGCCCCTCACTGAACTCGCAGATAGTGGAAGAGACAAAAGCGAGAGTTTTAGAATGGAGTTGGAAGGACTGTGATGTGAACTGGAAGGAAAACAGCAAGAAGAGAGAGAGAAAGAATGTAAGAAGTTACATTTTTACAAATAAAAACAAATACCTTATCACAAATTTTCTCTTTTAAGATTCTTTAAATCTCTGGTCTTCATTCCATATCCTCTTCTGGTTCCTTATATTAACCAATTTCTTCTGCATATCCATTCTTAAACTTTTCCCATTATTATTTCCCTTAATTTTACCTAATTTTCTACTAGTTGCAAGTGTTATTTAAAAGCCTGCCAATGTATCAACTTGTTTACAGTATTCTTGCACATAAACAATAAACAATTCCCACTCTTTTTCAAATTTCTCATTATTGTAGTCTCTGAGCTTTGCCATTTCTACATAGTCCATTAGCTTGATCTGCCATTCTTCTTTCGTCAGTTTCTTTTCTTCCTTCCATACTGGGCTAACAGTATCTGGGTGGCTGTTGTAGCATACATAAATATTTTCTTCTGTTCCTTAGGTACTTCAGTTCCTATAAATCCTAATAAAAAAGCTTCTGGTTTTTTAACAAAAGTTATTCTAAACATTTTCCTCAGTTCATCACAGATCATTTCCCAGAAGCTTTTAATAACCTGACATTCCCACCACCTATGATAGAATGTACCGTCCTTTTCTCTGCATTTCCAACACTTATTAGAATTTGTTCTATACATTTTAGCAAGTTTCACCAGAGTTAAGTACCATCAGTACATCATTTTCATATAGTTCTCTTTAAGTGAGACACATGCAGTAAATTTCAAGTCCGTCCTCCAAAGCTTTTTCCAATCACTCATTCGTATATTGTGTCCCAAATCCTTTGCCCATTTTATCATTACACACTTAACCTCTTCCTCTTTGATTTCCCATTCCAACAAATTATACACTTTCAACAGTAATTTTGTACAGTATTATCTTCTACAATTTCTCTTTGAAATCTTGATATTGTGTAGCTAAAACCTTTCTTTTTATCATTTTTAAATTTTTCATTTATTTGAAGATACTGTAACCAATCTGTTACCTTCTCTCTAATTTCCTCAAATTCTTTTAACTTTAATTAGTTGTCCACTTCTGTTAACAGCTCTCTGTATGTTGGCCATTTAGTCCTCATATTTACCTTTTTTAAAGATATTGCTTCTACATGGGTTTTTTTTTGTTTTGTTTTGTTTGTTATATCTCTCCCATACCTTAAAAATCACATTTCTTATTATATGATTATGAAATCCTTTGTGGACTTTTGCTTTCTAATACCATAAACACGCATACCAAAAAGAGGCTCCTCATGAGGCTGGAGGAACATCACCCGGCTGTGAGTGTGAAGGCCGCTCCCTGCAAGGCCATTTCCGCCTGGCCTAGGAGGTGGAGCCCACACTCACCAGCCCTACTGAAGAGGCTCCTCATGAGGCCGGAGGAACATCACATGGCTATTGATTTATTGATTTAATGCTGTACACTGCTTTGAGGTTTTTTATTAAAAATATAAAGCGGTATAGAAATTAAATAAGTAAGTAAAAACCAAATCTATTATCGTGCCCTTCCAAGTCTAACAAGTGTGTATTCTCTAATTTAATCCAATCCCGAATCCAGGAAATGCAGGTTGCCTCAAAGTATAATTTTAAATCTGGTAGAGAGAAACCTCCTCTGTCTTTAATGTCAGTAAGAAGTTTCTATTTTATTCTTGGTTTCTTCCCTTTCTAGATAAATCTTATAATATCCTTTTGTCATTGTCTGAGCTGCTTTTATGACAAGTCGTTAATGCCTTGCTGGCTTACAGAAGGGCATCAACCAGTCATAATTACAGCACCACCTGAACAGCTTACCTGCCTTGGTGTTCCCAGTCTGGAGTGGATCTTACCTTACACAGTATTCATGATTTTATTCAGTTTCTTCAGGGAGGGATAAATAAGGGGCCTGGATCTGTTGTCTTGTCATCTGATGTTTAAACATTTCCTTGAGGGGGTTGTGTTGAGAGTGTCAATAACCATATGGATGGGGTAATTCAATACAGGAATGTGCCTTATATCAACTCAGACCAAAAGACTAATTTTTTTCTAATTGGAAGTATATATAATTATACCTAACTGAAAGTGTAGTGCTCCATAAGTGGACATATTCGAGATTCTGTGCTATTCACTAAAGGGGTTAAGCAAAGTCACATTTTACTTCCTGTTTGTTCAATTTGTGTAGGAATTATACAGTTGAGCTTTTATCATCTTCTACCTGGCATGCTCCCAAATGAGCCATAAAAGCATTTCTGTGTTGTTTTGTGCAGGTGAGGCTGTTCATGGTTCCCAGACAAAAGGGGGCTTGAGCTGATCGTTGGGAGGCATTTTCTGAATATGGTCCAAAGTAACTCCTTACGGAGAATATCCCAAAGTTTGTCTGCTTGTTCCTACCCAAATCAGTACATTGGTGTAGAGGGAAGGCTTGTCATGCAACAACCATGCATCTGTGAGTGTCCAAGTACCTGAACTCGTGTTTGTGTAAAAGTAAAAGATAAAAATCATCACCACCTGTGAGCAGGAGAGCCTCAATCTAATGAACTGGCTGCCTGCCTGTGGAAAGACCTTCAGATAATAAGTTCAAGGAAAGTGCAGCATCTGATATAGGTGTTTGAAGGCTAGATTGGATTTAGAATTGCTATTAGGATAATGATGTTGTTAAAGAATGGCTGATTAGTTAAAAACAACTAAAATTCATTAAGTTTACATAAATGTTCATATAAATAAACAGAATTTGAAAGAAATTTGAAAAGGAGGCTAGGATACTTTCATAACTAAGTAAAAGGCAAGTATTAAGCCTGATCTTTATTGTTGCAACAGGTTTCAACCTCTAAGCATGCAAGAAGAAGCCCTGAACAAAAGAGAGCAACTTCTTTTTTAAAGTTCCATTTCCCCCATCATACTCTCCCCCAAAGATGTACCACAAATGTCATGCCATGTCACAAAAAACAGTGTTGTGATAGACTGATACAGTGGTGCCTCGCAAGACGAAATTAATTCGTTCCACGAGTTTTTTCATCTAGCAAATTTTTCATCTTGCGAAGCACGGTGTCGGAAAAGTTTTGGAAAAGCTTCAAAAATCGCCAAAAACCTCAAAAAAGGCTACCACACCGCGTTCTATGAGTTGCTCCTCGAAGTCGTCGCAACTGTATTAACGATGTTAAGAAAAAGGAAACAAACTTGCAAAAAACGCAAGACGTTTTCGTCTTGCGAAGCAAGCCCATAGGGAAATTCGTCTTGCGAAGCAGCTAAAAAACCGCAAAAACCCTTTCGTCTAGCGAGTTTTTCATCTTGCGAGGCATTCGTCTTGCGGGGCACCACTGTATTTCAGTCTCTGACTTGTCACCTGTCAGTCAAGCTAGCATTTACATTTACTTTGATATTACAATTGTGTTAGTCTGATTCACTCAGTTTCTTTTTGCAAGTCATCTTTCTTTATTTTGTTAGGTTAGGTTTTGCCCATTGACAGTTTTCAGGGAGAGGTCCAAATATATGAGTATGTGCTGTTGTGCTTCAGGGATTATGACTTCCCCTCAATTTACCAGCACTACTGCTTGGGACCACTTTATTTATGTCTTTGAGATTCTTGTTGTACAAATAAAACAATTTATTCAAACATTTACAGTGCTTTTCTATTGATTTCCATTCACAGAATAGGGTTAATAGGTTTAATTGATGACTTCCACTAGGTGGTTGTCTCCATTTTGCCCCCCACTGTTTGATGGATGAGGTGTTGACCAACTATTCTGGAGTGGGTTTGCAGAGCTGCTACTCTGCAAGGGGATTTAAAATTTTAAGGGCTTCAGTGTTCTGACTGGATGGCTGTCAAAGGAGGAGGGATTTGATTGGTCAGTTTTCGAGGCTATGTTGATAATGGAGTTGTTAAGCCTTATTTCTGTGTGTTGGTGTGAATGCACTCATTTGTGTGTATTTTATGAAGAGGTGCATTTATGCACATGCACCTAATTTGTCCATAACAATGTTAGATCCATATTTTCCTGAGAAGGGTTGAAACATAAAGTACAGTGGTAGCTCGGGTTACAGACGCTTCAGGTTACAGACTCCGCTAACCCAGAAATAGTACCTCTGGTTAAGAACTTTGCTTCAGGATGAGAACAGAAATCGTGTGGCGGTGGCGCTGAGGCAGTGGGAAGCCCCATTAGCTAAAGTGGTACCTCAGGTTAAGAACAGTTTCAGGTTAAGAACGGACCTCCGGAATGAATTAAGTTCTTAACCCGAGGTACCACTGTATACAAAAGAGAATAGTTACAGAGAACAAGCAGGCACATAAACACCCTCAGCAAAAAAATTCAAATAGGAAGGTTGTACATTGTAAAACTCTTCATAAAGTGTTTTTATTGTATAAGGAGTAGGAAGAGAAAGACAGTTATAACACCCCTTAGCAGTGGATGTAATGTGTTTTCTTTCCAAGCTGGCATCATGAATCTGTTTTTCTATTCCCAAAGGGTTTTGCAAAACTGTTTATTTAGTATTCAGTAACAGATGGAGAAACTACGTATTTCTCTTCTGTCCAAAAGTGGATCAACATCCTGGGATGGCTCTTGCACTCTGATCCAAAGCAAATGTACTTAACAAGGCCTGTTAATAAGAGCCCTGTTGGGCCAGAGGAAGAATCCAACTAGTCTGGCATCCTTTCCCACAGAGGTCAGCCAGATGTTTTAACCAATTGAATTGCCTCAGCTGGTTTCTGTAGAATTTACTGCTGTGGGTTAAACCACAGAGCCTAGGACTTGCCGATCAGAAGGTTGGCGGTTCGAATCCCCGCAACGGGGTGAGCTCCCGTTGCTCGGTCCCTGCTCCTGCCAACCTAGCAGTTCGAAAGCACGTCAAAGTGCAAGTGGATAAATAGGTACCGCTCCGGCGGGAAGGTAAACGGCATTTTCGTGTGCTGCTCTGTTTCTCCAGAAGCGGCTTAGTCATGCTGGCTACATGACCTGGAAGCTGTATGCCGGCTCCCTCGGCCAATAAAGCAAGATGAATGCCGCAACCCCAGAGTCGTCCACGACTGGACCTCATGGTCAGGGGTCCCTTTACCTTTAACTGCTTCTAGCACTTCAAGGCAGTTGTCATTTAATCAAAGCCATCCTTTTTATTGTGCAGTCAATAATTTGTGCTCATGATAGTATTGGTATCAGTATCAGTTATGCATGATTTATTTGCACCTTCAAAAGTTTCAGTGTGGAAACACTACTTCATTTCTAATCAGTGCATGTGCTGTAACTCCTTGGATGAAATCTTATACAGTCGTACCTTGTTTTGCGACCGGCATCCGTTCCGAAGCCTCAGCCACTAGCCGAAAAGGATGCAGGGCAAAGTGCTGTGTCTGCATGCGCGCACGGAGCGGTTACGCTTCTGCGCATACGCGAGCGGCAAACCTGGAAGTAACCCATTCCGGTACTTGCGGTTCTGCCGCGGACGTTCACCAGATTGGACGCTAGATGAGGCGGACGTCCGTGGAGGTATTACTGTACAGTATAATTTTATGCGATAAATGGGTGAGGAAAGAATGTTGCCCTGTTTTTGTGGTGCTATAGTGTAGGAGTGCCCCTCCAGACAGCAAATTTGTGGTAACATTGTAGAACTAATAATGGAGAATGATGTATGGATGGTCTGGTATAAATCCACCACTAATGTGCTAGTCAATGACTTGTTACTGAATGAATCAGTCTGGAGAGGACCATGGTGATAATAATTCCTAAAATGGACTCAGGGTATACTGGGATATTTCAGTTGATAGAGCATGAGATTCTTAATCTCAAGGCTGTGGGTTCAAGTCCCATGTTGGGCGAAATATTCCAAGCATTCCAAGCTGTACAGCACTATGATTCTATGGTTCTATTGTGAGCTACAGAGGCTTTTTTAAAAAAAATAAATAAACCCTCAAAAAGTCAGAAGCACACTACCATAAAAGGAACTTCCAGTGATCCATCTGATGCCTCTGAGAAGCCCTCAAGGAAGGCTGAAAGGCAACAGACCTCTCCTATTTTTTTTATCCTCTTCACCCAACATGGTATGTATGACTGCTGAAGACAAGTTCCATGAATACAGCTGTGTTAGCTGGGTCTGATGGAAGTTGGAGTCCAAAATCCCTGGAAGACACCAGGCTAGCAAAATCAGCCACAGAAGGAGAAAGTGTTTGAATGGGGAGGTGGTGGGGAGGGACACATTCAGGGCATTTTTGCCAGGGCGACACAAATTGTAGTGCCTCAAGAGTTCATGTATGATTATAATTGCGTGCTCTTAAATGTTTGTTTTTTTTAATGCAATTTTGTGACTGTCTGTACCCACCCTGATGGCCTAATTCAAGCACTGTTGCTGCATGGGGTGTGTTTTGATATGCTAGCACCAGGTTGTATCTTTTGCCAAGCTAACAAAAACTACTTAGCTTTAAAACCAATGGAGCACAGGCTCCTACAGCAGTGGAGAAGAGTCTTTGACCATGTGGGGAGGTAGGCACCAATCCTTGGGGTAGGCAGCATGCCTTTATTTCTAGCTGTAAAATGTTGGTGAGTCTGACAGGGTGGCCAGTTGTATCTCTCTCTCTCTCACACACACACACAAAAAGAGGCCAAGAGGTCATATAACTGGCACATAAATAAATAAATAAATAAATAAATAAATAAATAAGATTTGCGTGAAATTGGTTTGTGCTAATTTTGTAGGTATATAGATAATTAATTGTAAACAATGGCTCTAATTCAAGTAGAAATACTGTACATCTCACCCTAGAGGGGAAGACACTGACAAGGTGACTCTTGTGTCTGACCAGTCTGTTCTCCAATTGCTGCTAACTGTTGATGGGCAACTTCAAAGCCCACTGCCCCCCACCCTCCTCCATTCTTGGACTGTGCAGCTCTTCTGCTACAGAGCTGCCCTTTGCAAATTAAGGTGCATATTGGCCACCTTTGGGCATGGTCATATCGTTCTAACTTTCTCCTGTATTTTTATTGGTCTTCTGCTACTCTAAAAGCCTTGAATTGAAGTGTATCCCAGGGCAGCCCTCCCCATTGTGGTACTTTCCAGATGTTTTGGGGCTCCAGCTCCTGTCAGCCCCAGCATGTATAAGCATTAACCGGGCATTTGGAGAACACCAGTCTAGGGAAGGCTGGCCTATATATTTACAACATAAAAGCAATGGCTACTTCTTTTTTAAAAAAACGCACACACTTCCGGGACTGAGAATTCCCTATGTCTGAAGGATGTTATTATATACAACTCATTTTTAGTGCAGGGCTTGGTGCTTCTGCAAAAACCAAGGACTTGGATTTTTAGACGGAAGCATTATGGTGGTTATTATATTAATATACATTATGAGCAATAACACGGAAAGATGTGCTGCTATTACAAGTGTGATTCACAAACAACCTGTTAAGCCTGTGATCTTAGCCATAAAGTGATTTAGCCTCAGGGACAGAACAACTCTGGCTCAGCTGGTTCAGCTTTAATGCTCTCTAGCAATTCTTCTGCTCAAACCAACAGTCCAAAGCTTTTCAGGCAGTGTCATATTTTGAGCTGGCAGCTTTGGGGTGGGGGGGGAAGGGGGGGCTGAGGGTGGTCTGCAGAGGAACAGATTATAATTGAAATGTGACTAGATATCTGGGTAAGTACACTAATACCAGGCTGCAAAGTGCTGAGAAGAGAGCCTGCCTCTGCTGTCATCTGCAGCTGTTCCATCAGAAGCTAATGATCTCTCTCTCCATTTTGTTCTTCCTGGGAGCATAAAAATAAGCAGCCTAATGAAGCAGCACCAAGTGTCTAAAGACATAGGAGTGAGATGCTTCCACTCAGCATGCATAGGCATTTTGGGTTGGGTGGCAGCTATCCAAATTAATGCCGAAAGGCATAGCTGCCCAAAAGGAATGGATGCTTAAGGGCTCAGGGTTGCTGGAGGAAACACAAGAACGAGCTCTATTAATTAACTTTGATATTACCGTATTTTTCTCTCTATAGGATGCACCGGACCATAGGACGCACCGGACCATAGGAGGGGGAGAACAGGGGGGAAAAATTCTCCCCCTCTCTGCTCAGCGCCCCTTCAGAGGGAAAACTGTGCAGTGCCTCTCCAGCGAAGCGAAGCCTGGAGAGCAAGAGGGATTGGTGTGCACCGACCCCTCTCGTTCTCCAGGCTTCAGGTGGCTATCTGCAAGCCTTCAGAGCGCAGCGGGAACTCCTGCTGTGCTCCGAAGACTTGCAGATAGCTGCCCGAAGCCCCCGGAACACAGCAGGAGTTCACGCTGTGCTCCGGGGGCTTCGGGCTTCAGGTGGCTATCTGTAAGCCTTTGGAGTGCAGCGAGAACTCCTGCTGCATTCTGAAGGCTTGCGGATAGCTGCCTGAAGCCTCTGGAGCGCAGCGGGAATTCCCGCTGCGCTCCGGGGGCTTCAGGTGGCTTCAGCGAAAGCAACGCGAAGCCTCCGGAGCGTGTGGGGAGCTCTCCCTCTGCGCTTTGGAGGCCTCGCATTGCTATCGCTGAAGCCAAGGAGCCTGCATTCGCTCCATAGGATGCACACACATTTCCCCTTAATTTTTGGAGGGGGAAAAGTGCGTCCTATAGAGCGAAAAATACGGTAATGAGTCACTGTTAAGGAAAACACTCAGCAAACAATCTGTTAATATGTTTAACCACACACCCCCTTGTGATTTCTTTAATACATGGAAAGGGTAACTGGATCATCTAGGTCCTTGCAGATTGTCCACTTTTTCACAAACTCTATAGGAATACAAGTTACTGTTAATCCCTACCAATGACAAGCTCTCACTGAAGCCGAAAGTTTGACCAAACGATGGGTCCAAGGATGGAAGTGTGAGCACAGGTCATGCAAGTCTTTCTGGAACACATTGAGTTTCAATGTCATGACAAACTGTGCTTTCTCAGTATAGAAACACACTTCCTTTCTTGTGGATGCAGACAGGAGATTAGAAGCTTCTGCTTCCTATTTCGGTTAACCGCAATTTAGCATTATGCCCAAATCCTATGCTGTAGTTAATTATGCATTGTTGAAACTAACCAGCTTCATAGACCATTGTCTTCCTTCATGATTCAAACTAACGCAGGATTGCCACCATGAGCTGGGCATCAGCTGAGGACGCTCCAGCAAGGAGCCCACTGACAGAAGCCACCTGGATCTGCACCTCTTTACCATTGCTGCCTGGTTGCTTCTTCACCCATCTCTTCTTACTCTGGTGCCACTATCTGATTGCCCACTGGCTCTCTGCCTGGCAAGCAAGCAGGTGGTAGCAACGTGAGGAAGAGGAGCATTGGCAGCTGGTGATCATGGCAGGGAGGAAGCAGACTCGGGCCACATTCTCACCACACATTGAAAGCACAGTGATACTATTTTAAACAGTCACGGCTTCCCCCAAAGAATTTTGGGAGCTGTGGTTTGTTAGGGGAGCTGTGAGTTGTCAGGAGGCTTCTGTTCCCCTCCCAGAGCTATAACTTCTAGAGCAGGGATGGCCAACTCCCAAGAGACTGTGATCTACTCATAGAGTTAAAACTGACAGTGATCTACCCCCTTTTGGGGGGTAGGTTGTTAAGCCTTGTTAAGGGAGGTGGAAGGGGTTCAGCAGGGCAAAGGTGTTGAGCTTCTTTGGGGCGAGCCAGTGATCTACTGGTGATCTACCACAGATGTCCAGTGATCTACTGGTAGATCACGATCTATCTGTTGGACATGCCTTTTCTAGAGTGACTGGGAAGATGGAATGATTGTCAAACCAGTGTGAGAACTGTACCTCTTTGAGGGAAATAATACAGGGCTCCTAACAACTCACAGCGCCATTAACAAAACACAGCTACAAGAATTATGGGGGAAGCCATGATTTTTATAAAACTCTGAAGCAATTTAACAATAAAACATCAATACTAAAAAGTATATTTTAAAAACAATGCCAAGCCCAATAAAAAATATGGATTTGTTTTCACTATGGAGCAGGAAAGCAAGTCAGGCATAGCATAGTTTTCAATTATGAGTGTACTAAATCCAGCTAAGCAAACACACACCCTCACCTGGGAGATTAGTCAAACAGCTGCCTATGAATTTCATATAAATTCCTACATTTTATCTGTTCATTCTTCTAAATAGCCAATATCTAAAATATGAGATTGTACAGATATTACAAGCTTAATACACAATGAATAAAATATACGTTTCCGAGCACAATTCAAAGTGCTGGTGTTGACCTTTAAAGCCCTAAACAGCCTCAGCCCAGTATACCTGAAGGAGCGTCTCCACCCCCATCGTTCTGCCCGGGCGCTGAGATCCAGCGCCGAGGGCCTTCTGGCGGTTCCCTCATTGCGAGAAGCAAAGCTACAGGGAACCAGGCAGAGGGCCTTTTCGGTAGTGGCGCCCGCCCTGTGGAACGCCCTCCCATCAGATGTCAAAATGATAAACAACTACCTGACATTCAGAAGACATCTTAAGGCAGCCCTGTTCAGGGAAGTTTTTAATGTATGATATTTTAGTGTTTTTTTGGTTTCTGTGGAAGCCACCCAGAGTGGCTGGGGAAGCCCAGCCAGATGGGCGGGGTACAAATAATAAATTATTATTATTATTATTATTATTATTATTATTATTATTATTATTAAGTAAATTGGATATAAAAATATATACAAGAACATTTAATATCCTTTTAAAATATTTGCTTGTGTTATAACAGCATCATGTCCACTAGAATCCCTCTTTTTATATATAGCACAGCTGGACTCCAATCACCCAACCTTTCTTTAAAATTTCGGTGTTCCTTTAGCACCATTGTCAGTTTAACTATGCCCATCTTCTCCCATAAACACCAAACCAGTTCCATTCATCTCTGCATGTCTCTCCAAATAGAATCCTAGCTAATGTTAGTATGTATAGGACCTGAATGCAAAAAGTATTTAGTATCATATGGTCATTTACATGATTCAGTGAACTTGTAGCAGGTTAGTAATCAAACACAGCCGAAGTATTTCATTAATAACTGAAAATACAACCACTTTCAGCATGTCCACCAGATGTGTATAAACATTGGGAAACCAGTGTTTTCAGTTACTATTGTCCCCCTGCCATTTTGCTTTTCCATGGTGAGCAGTGCCACTCTAATGCCGTATTAATACAATTTTCTCAGTCATTTGTGGCTGTTCTAAAATTTGAGCAAAAAATGAAAGCAGAAAAAGAAACTCCATACTTCTTTTGGGATTTCCATTTGTAAGCCATTTCCCCACATACCTATATTTTACCTCATTGTGTTCTTGGGTCACATACGATATAATTTAGAGACCCATTCAACTTGCTTATACCTATGCTACTTACAGCAAAGCTTTCCAAACTGTGTTGTAACACATTAGTGTGTAGGTGTGTCACGCGAACGCTCTCTGCACTCCTTCCGGGGCTGGAAAGGGGTTAGGTTAACCTCTGGTTTGCTAGTAAAACTGAATTACTGTTTCGTGAAATGATGCATGTCCAGAAAGTGTGTCACCAACATGAAAAGTTTGGAAAGCTCTGACTTACAGGGTCTGGTTTAAGCCACAGATGATCGATGCCAACTCCACCCAGTAGAGGGCAGTGTGTGAATGCATAGTAACAAATATATTACCCCATGTATTGTTTGCCTAATTGCATGGGTCTTTAAAATAGAACACCTCCTTGTGTTGGCCACCACATTAACAGCTCATTTGATTCCGTTCTTCAGAGCATCTAGCAAAACAATTGGGACGCGTTCTCCATCCAGTTAGGAATGGCATTGGCAATGCCAAGTCTTGCACCAGGATAAAGAGCTGGAAATTAACAGCATTTATTTGTGCTGGGCTGATTTGCCCTTTCTTGGGTGCAGTTAAAAATGCTGTCCTCAAGGAATCGGCCATTAATGGTTCAGAAATGAAGGAGATCAAGGAGTTGGTTTTCAATACTTGGCAACTCCAGGTAGGTCTGGAATAGAACCCTCCCTGAAACCCTGTTGCTGCCCGTCAGTGTAGACAATATTGAGCTAGTTGGACCAATGGTCTGACTTAGTATAAGGTAGTTTCCTCTGTCCCTGTGTGTGCCCCTATTGTGCCTAAAACATTATTTCAAAAACAGCTAACAACATTGTTGAGGGGGAGATGAGACAAGAATGAACTAGCAGCTAGTTTAAAGCAAGGGTGGGTCAATTTGTGGCCCTGCAGACATTGTTGAACTCCCAGCTCCCTTCTTCCCTGGCCATACTGTCAAACAACCACAGGTTCCATATCACACTGAATGTTCTAGTGCAGAAGGGTCACAGCTCAGTGGTAAAGCATCTGCTTTGCATACAGAACGTCCCATGTTCAGCATCTCCAGGTAGAGCTGAGGATGTCTTCTGTCTGAAACTGTGGGGGTTTCTGCCAATTACTGTAGGCAACAGTGAGCTAGCTGGACCAATGCTCTGACTCCCTATAAGGCAACTTCTCCTGTTCTCATGGCTTTGGAAGGACTGACACCCTGTGGATAAAAGCTGGAACTACATTAAGCATCGGTAAAAACGTGCTGCTTAGACTCTCCTGCCTGTGATGTTGTTCCTCAAGTGCCACCCCTCTCCACCTGCCCTCCTCTCTCATAAGATTTCACCCTTTCTCCTTTGCTGCTCTGTGCACTTGGAGCTGTGCCTAAGCCTTAAGATGTGTAGCTGAAACAAATCCATATCCTACAGCCTTTTAAATGTGTCTGTGGGAAGAGGGGGTTATTGCTTTGTTGTTTTGGTTTAATTATTTACTTGCATTTACTTTATTCTGCATTCTTTTGATGAAGGGTGTGTATATTATTATTATTATTATTATTATTATTATTATTATTATTATTATTATTTCTTTCCAAATTGTCCATGCATCTATTCTCTCTTTGGCTTTGCTGTATTTAAGTTTATATTCTAAGCCCCCTTGATGCATGGACCTGCCCTCTTGTACACTTTATAAAGCTCCTTGTACATTCATGGCATTATCTAAATAATCAATATCCCCCCTAATTAAGCAAATGGAAAGAAGTCAGCCTTGGGTAGGAATATCCAATGCGTTGCCTTCCAGGTGTTGCTGGAGTTCCAACTCCCAGGAGTGTGACTGCAGACTGCAGGCTGGGGAAACTTCTAAAGCTATTCTTATAATTCTCACACTATCAAAATTCACTGTGTCTCACAGAATACAGAAGGATCGGCCTCCTGCCCAAAGGCACTCCCAGGCCAACATTTGACACAGGGGAAGACAGCAGAGGGAAAGGCAAGGAGACCAAGACCTCCTCACTCTGGCTTCACAACACATCTCCCATTCAGAGCTGCTGCAAGTCATCACTTTGGTAGCTGAAAGCATGTGGGTGGGGAACCTCCAGTCTATGGCTCAATCCACTTTGCAAGACACCCCTCTCTCACCAGGCCCTGCCCTTCACCAGTCCCCCTCTGCACCCTCACTGAGTGCTTTTGCCTTAGTGGAGTGTGTGCTCTTGAACTGAGATGCTTCTTGCCAGTAGGATGGGAAGATATGGGCGGGTACGTGTGTGTTGTAGGAACCCAAAGTGTGTGGTACTGCTCCGGGGGGGGGGTAATCTAGGGAGTACTAAGAGGCAAGGGGCGCTGGATGTATAATGTATATCAGCCCTTGAATAGCTGGCATCACTGCATCAATGCCATCTGCTTTGTTGAATTAATTAAATTAAATAGTGCTAATTGGATTTTGAATAAATATGCAGTTGTTGCTCTTTTGAATTCCATTGTGTTATTATCTTCCATAGCGGGTCATGCTGACAGCTATTCTGAATACAGTGGTACCTCGGGTTAAGAACTTAATTTGTTCTGGAGGTCCATTCTTAACCTGAAACTGTTCTTAACCTGAGGTACCACTTTAGCTAATGGGGCCTCCCACTGCCTCAGCACCACCGCCACACGATTTCTGTTCTCATCCTGAAGCAAAGTTCTTAACCCGAGGGAATATTTCTGGGTTAGTGGAGTCTGTAACCTGAAGTGTCTGTAACCCGAGGTACCACTGTAATGTTTTTTATAAGGTAGAGTAGGGGGTCCTTATGGAACCAAGGGGGAGTGGCCTGAAAAAGTTTGGGAGCCACTGCTCCAGCATCAGCGTGGCTGCAATGTAGTGCCCTTTATGAAAGAGTTGCAGCAAGTGCTCTGTCCAGTTTTTCTCCTAGCTCTACCCATTCCAGGCCTGGCCCTGGCTTTGTTGGGATGTTCCATTCCACTGTAAGGAACAGACGTGGGACTGTTGCGTGTCACATGTCTGTAACACATACCAGCATTGCACGCTGGGAACTTCTGTTTGTGTATAGCTTTGCTGTTTTGCTTTGGACACGAAGGAGATCAGACATGTTTCCTTTTGTTCTGATCTACGCTGAATAAAACCTGCTTGTAAATATGCTCACACAGCCTCTCGTGCCACTTCTGTCTGCGCAGCATTTACTCCGCTGAGTAGCGTGCTTAGTCTTCTAAAGCCTGGGTTGCAGATTTATGCTGCACCAAGGACCGGAGTTCACCCAGCACACCGGCTGGTGGGCTGGAGCCAGCTGGGGACCTGCCAATTGCCCCCATTTCCTTGGGTGCAGTCTGTCCCCATAAGTTTCCTCAGCCTTGTTTCATTGGATGGTGTATTATTTGTTTTTTAATCAGTTCATTCTGTAAGCAGCCATGAAATGTCATCAGCAGCATTTCCATAAAACAAAGAAGCCTTATTCTCCTGCTAACACTGCCAGCGTGAATGCCCACTGAGGTGTAGCCATGCCCTCTTGCTCAACACCCTTCTTCCTCATATCAAGCCGGGCTCTAGCTAGAAACCTGCTTCTCCTCTCCTCTACTGGCTCACATTTTTGCATCTTGCAGATCTGTTCACTTGAGTCCCCACCCCCCTCAAGCAACTTATACATTACATTAAACCAGTGAGTGAAATAAGTGGTGGTGGGAATCTGTCCTTTCCGTAGACAGCTCACAACACAGAACTCCTCAAGGGCGATGACACGGCGTGTTAGATTCATTAAAATATGTGGAGAAAGAGGCAGGCACTGATGCACTCACAGGAACCTCAGCTTACTTATTAAGAATGGCATGTGATTTATTGCGACATCTTTTCCAAGCCCAGGGCTTAAAGTCTCTGCTCATAAACGCCCAAGGGAAGGATGTAGTGCAAGGAAAGGAAACACATTATGGGCCTTGCTCAGAGGTGCTGCAGCAGACTTCTCCAACCTGGTGCCCTTCATAATAATAATAATAATAATAATTTATTTATACCCCGCCCACCTGGCTGGGTTTCCCTAGCCACTCTAGGCAGCTTCCAACTGAATATTAAAAACAATGCAGCATCAGTCATTAGAAACTTCCCTAAACAGGGGCACCTTCAGTTGTCTTTTAAAAGTAAAATAGTTGTTTATTGCCTTGACATCTGCTGGGAGGGTGTTCCCCAGGGCAGGCGCCACTACTGAGAAGGCCCTCTGCCTGGTTCCCTGTAACCTCACTTATTACAGCAAGGTAACCACCAGAATGCCCTCGGCACTGGACCTCAGTGTATGGGCTAGATGGTGGGGGTGGAGATGCTCCTTCAGGTGCACCAGTGTGGTGTAGTGGTTGAGAGCAGTAAACTCATAATCTGGGGAACCAGGTTCGCGTCTCTGCTCCTCCACATGCAGCTGCTGGATGACCTTGGGCTAGTCACACTTCTCTGAAGTCTCTCAGCCCCACGCACCTCATAGAGTGTTTGTTGTGGGGGAGGAAGGGAAAGGAGAATGTTAGCCGCTTTGAGACTCCTTAGGGTACTGATAAAGCAAGATATCAAATCCAAACTCTTCTACAGGTCAGAGGCCGTTTAGGGCTTTAAAGGTCAGCACCAACACTTTGAATTGTGCTCAGAAACGTACTGGGAGCCAATGAAGATCTTTCAGGACTGGTGTTATATGGTCTCGGCGGCCACTCCCAGTCACCAGTCTAGCTGCTGCATTCTGGGTTAATTGCAGTTTCCGAGTCACCTTCAAAGGTAGCCCCACGTAGAGCGCATTGCTGTAGTCCAAGCAGGAGATAAGTAGAGCATGCACCACTCTGGCAAGACAGTCTGCAGGCAGGTAGGGTCTCAGCCTGCGTGGAGTTGGTAGACAGCTGCCCTGGATACAGAATTAACCTGCGCCTCTATGGACAGCTGTGAGTCCAAAATGACTCCCAGGCCACGCACCTGGTCCTTCAGGGGCACAATTACCCCATTCAGGATCAGGGAGTCCTCCACACCAGCCCGCCCTCTGTCCCCTCCAAAACAGTGCTTCTGTCTTGTCAGGATTCAACTTCAATCCATTAGCTTCCATCAATCCTCCAACCGTCTCCAGACACTTCAGCTCCTTTGGACTGCCGCTCCCATCATTCTCAGTTCAAAACATCTGGAGGGTGCCAGGCTGGGGAAGGCTGTGCTGGAGAGGCACTGTCCCCACTCTAGGTTTTTGAACCCACGGAATGTGCATGCAGCAAAGAGGATCACATAGAATCACAGAATTTTAGAATTGGAAGGGACCTCAAGGATCATCTAGTCCAACCCCCCTGCAGTACATGAATCACAGTTAAAATTTTGAAAAAACACTGGCTGTCACTATTTAATTACAGTCGTACCTCGGATCTCAAACGTCCTGGCTCCCGAACAAATCAGCTCTCAAACAATTGAAACCTGGAAGTGAGTGTTCTGGTTTTCGAATGATTTTCGGAAGCTGAACATCTGGTGTTGCTTCCACGGCTTCTGATTGGCTGCCAGACATTCCTGCAGCCCATCAGAAGCCGCACCTTGGTTTTCAAACAGTTCCTGGAGTCGAAGGACTCCTAGAACGCATTCTGTTTGAGAACCAAGGTATGACTGTACCAGGCATATAGCCATGATTTTATGACACCCGTTCGTCTATTCTGACTTTTGTGGACTTATGTTTTGTCTGACTTATGTTTTAAAAACATAGATGTGGACACACCCAAAATCTTCTGGCATATTTGTTATCCTCCTGCCCTGAATCACTAAATCTTAGAATATCTCACTTCTAATGTGCATTCATGTAAATGAATAATAAAATGCCCCCCAACCATCCAGAGAGGCAATGTTGCTAATGGATCAAGCCTATCATGGTGGTGGTGAGGAGGGTCTGTGGCAGAGCTGCCATAGTTCCCTAAGCTTGGTGGGACTGCTTTCTCTTACATCCTTGATTTGTCTTCTCAGTGGGAGAAGTCAATGGGAGGGAAATGGGAAAATGGTTTCAAAGGAACAATGGAGTTTAGGGACCCACTGGTCCTCTGTCATCCCCGAATGTCCTGTTACCTTGACCAACTATATCACAGGGTGCGTACAATCAATGGTCACAGCCACAGGTAAGGTGACTTGAGGGCATCGTGGCTTGGAGGGAGCAGGCTATGCAAGGCCACCTCAGTCTAGTTTCAGACCTAGTTTTAGTTCAAAAATAGTCTTGGTCCTCCTGCTTAATGACCTTTATTCGGGAGGAGACATGGGGCACAATCTTATTAGTTCTATTTGTTCTCTCAACAATTTTCAACATAATTTAGCACAATGTCCTTCTGGAATGACTCAGTGCACTGGGAGTTGACGAGGCATTTGGTCCCTCCCAGAAGCCACTAATGGACCATTAGACTGCCTGAATATCCTTGGAATATATTAAGAGTTGCACCTTCTAGGAAGCAGTTTTTCAGAATACAAGACTGAAGTTGGTTACTAGTCCCCAGTTACTCATTTAGAGGAACCTTTAAACACACTCAGTAAATCAGAGACAGCATGGTGTAGTGGTTAGAGTATTAGACTAGGATCTGGGAGAGACGAGGGTTTGAATCCCCATTCAACCATGAAGCTCACGGGGTGTGACCTTGGGGGCCAGTCACTGCCTTTCAGCCCAAGCTACCACACAAGGGGGATTGTTGTGGGGATTAAATGAGGGCGGGGGGAGAACCAGGAGTGCCACCTTGAGGAAAAGGTGGAATATAAATACAAATAATAATAACAACTTTATAACAAGTTCATTTCATGTATCTTAATGTCTGGGGAACCAGCCTCTTCAAGACGGAGAACAATTCTCTCCAGTCAAAGCTGTCATTTTTGTGCAATGCTCATTAATGTGCCATACGTACCCTTGCGAACCCCTGGAAAAAAGCACTGTATATAGTACATATAAAAGAATCAAGACCCATTCAGTGCTATATTTCTGCAGCACAATTTTTAAAGCATAAATACAAAAGTATTTTTATACAGTTTTATGCATTGCTGTATTTATTTATTTGTTCATGTTCTGGTTTCTTTAGGGAACTTGGAGTGTATTATATTGTATGCACAGTGATGCACACAATTTGTGTGAGTGGCTCTTTTTTTGTATAACTGGTAAAAAAGTAAGTTGCTTCTCATTGAGATCACAGAATGATATGGGAATGGGGGGGATCTGTGCGAATAAGCTGATAATTGAGATTTTCAGAAAATTCAATCCCTAGTGTGAGTGTATGATTTTTTTTTTTTATTAAAGATTTTCTTGGTTTACAAAAGTATGTGCAATCTCTCTCTCTCTCTCTCTCTCTCTCTCTCTCTCTCTCTTCAAGTAACATTTTTTACAGATCAATTTCATTTGTTGAGACATTAGGAAGAAAAGGGGGAAAGAGGTGGAAGGAGGAAAAGGTGAGTGGCGGTGGGGTTGTGTGGCGATGTTTCTATTATACTTAATATATGTGGGGTTTTGTGTCAATGTTGCTTGTGCAGGTTCTCTGCTATTCACTTGTGTTTCTTTGCTGGTGAGAGAGGTTGGGGTTGGCCTAGGGTATGGTTGTTTGTTTGTGATTGGCTGTGGTGATCTTTGTTTTAATGTGTGAGTGGGGTGGGTGGGTGTTTTGGATCAGGTTAGCCATATTGATTTGTATGCTGTTGGTGGATTTTTGTCATTGTCATGTTGGGCTGTCTATGTGATAAAGGGGAGCCATACTGGGGTGAAGGCATCTTCTTCTATTTGTCCCCGTGTCAGTTTCAGTTTATTGGTTAATTTTTCTAGTAAGGTTGTTTCCCATACTATTTGGTACCATTGGTCCATGCTTACTCCTGACAGGTCTCTCCAGTGTCTGGTTATGATGTTTCTGGCTGCTGAAAGTAGGTGGGTTATGAGTTCTTTGTGGTGTAAATGGGCATTGTTGTCTTGGAAGATGTTTAGTAGAGCCAATTCTGGGGTGATTTCTAATACTTGCTTAGTTATTTTACATAATTCTTGTATGGCTGTTGTCCAGAATAGTTGGATTTTGGGACACTCCCACCACATGTGTGACACTCCCAACACATGTATGTGCCTGTGGAGGTGCACCCTCTCCAGCATTTTGGTGAAGTTCCTGGGCGTATTAGCGCTAGTTTCCTTGGTGTTAGGTACCACTTGTAGGTGAGTTTCAGAGTGAGTTCTTTTCTTTTCGTTGATATGGATTTAAAGGGGGGTTTAGACCACATTCTGGTCCATTGAGTGGGGTTAATCTCATAGCCTATGTCATCCTCCCATTGTTTTTTGATTGCGTCTAGGGGGTTCGTGGGATTTTGTAGTATTTTGTATATTGCGGATACCATCCCTTTACCATGTCCTTTTGTTGTTAGAAGGATGTTTTCGAAGGTTGTCAGGGGCCTAGTTGCTGCTGATTTTACTGCTGGATTGTTTAAGAGGGCATGTAATTGGTGTTGTGCTAACCAGGGCATTTGGGTATCTTTTAGTTTGTCCTGTATTTCTTGTGTTGACAAAGGTTTGCTATTTTTATAGAAGTCTATTAGGTGATATAAGCCTTTGGTTTGCCAGGTTATTATCTGGAGGTTTTGTGCTGCATGGTGGAATAATGGGTGGTACGCCAGGGGAGTTAGTGGGGATGGGGATAGTTTGCCTATTTCTGTTTTCCATGCTTTGAGCATGGTCTGTGTATATGTGTTAAGTGTTGTGGGAGTTTTCCTTTGTTTGTTTGGGAGGAGTGGGTATGCTGTGGTGCAGGTATTTTCAATTGTATCCCTCCCTAGGTGTATCCATTGTTTTGCCTCATCTTCTAGTATATATGGGATTATATGGCGTATTTGGTTGGCACTGTAATATGCTTCTATGTTGGGGATTCCCCATCCTCCTTCTGAGGTGGGGAGATGCAGGTATTTGGGGCTTATTCTTGTTTTTTCCTGTGAGAAGATAAAAAAGTGTAGTTTTCTCTGCCATCTGCGGAGTTGGGTAGGGGGAATGCAGATTGGGAGGGCTTGGAATAGGTAGGTTACTTTTGGGAGTGTGATCATTTTGATCATGGCTATTTTGTCTGAGAGAGTGAAATTCATGTTGTTCCATCTCTTTAGGTCTTTGTTAATTTGTCGCCACAGGGGCTTGTAGTTGTGGAGGTACTATTTCTTGAGGTTTCTGGTTATTTGTACCCCTAGGTATCAGAACATGGTGTGGCAAAGTTTTATCTTGGTGACCTTCGTGAGTTCTTTTTGGGTGTGAGGAGGGGTGTTGAAGCACATAGCTTCTGACTTTGCAAAATTTACCTGTAGGCCCGACACCATTGCAAATGTGTTGAGTTCTCTGATTAGGGAGGTTGCTGTGCTTATGGGGTCTGGTGTTGTGACCATTAGGTCATCTGCAAAGAGCCCTGATTTATAGGTTCTGCCTTTTATTTACACTCTCTTGATGTCTGTGGCTGCTTGGATTCGGATTGCCAAGGGTTCCAGAGCCAAGATAAATAAGAAGGGAGACAGTGGGCATCCTTGTTTCATGCCTCTTTGGATTGCTATAGTATTAGAGTCCATATTGTTAGTTCTGCATTTTGCTGAGGCTTGGGAGTATATTTGTTTGAGGATTTGTATGAAGGTGAGTGTATGATTTTGAGTGGCCCAAAGCTTAGTTTGGGGACCATACCTCCAGCTCCTTATTTGTAATTTTCACTTGGAGCCATGCGTTAAAAGAGTTTTGTACGGAAACAATCCGTTCATAAAACTGGAGATGGCAAGGATTGAATCAGGGGTCTTCTACACGCAAGGCTACAGCCCCTCTCTTCCAGAGGAAACTTACTTTCTGGGGACATGCTGTGGGGAAGACAGCAGGACCCCAGGGTTTGGGCTTTGGATAAGGGAGACCCTAGACATATGTCCCTGCTTAGCCATGAAGGTAACTGGAGGTTACTGAACCAGACCTTCTATGTTCAACCTACTTCACAGAGTTTTTGTAAAGAGAAAATTAGGTAACCCTCTCATCTGCCCACTTTGTCAGACTGGATACAAATTGAACTAAGAAGAACAGCTGGGGCAAAAGAAGACATACAAATTTGTACATTCAAAGATATTGATTCCTTTTTGAATGAGAGTAATCTTAAGAAAGAATGTGAAACTGTTTCATTCTGCTGGGGCATAGCAAATATTCATAGTAGATGGGCTCGCTGGGAGATGAAGTGCTCCATTTGAATGCAGAATGGCCTGTTTTCTGTTCATGGTTCATGAAATTAAAATACCAAGAGAGAAATTGTTCAGTTGTTCTGCATGATATTTGAAGAAGTTGTCCAGAGCCCAAGTGAATTGGAAGAATAAATTTTAATAGGAAATATCGAGAGGCAGAAATTAAGAAATGAACTCTTTTAATAGAAACAGAGAAAGCACTTTATTCATTTTCCTCCCCAGCCCCTGCTCCCCCCGCAACACAATACATTTAAAGTACACCGATTGAACTGTGGTTGCAAGAAAAATAGAACCTCTCCTCTTCCCAAGCAGAGAACTCGCATATGACACAGAGTCTAGCAGCTGCTCCACATACCTTCCCTAGCTGGGCAATTTTCGCAGGGACACGAGCTGCAGGAATACATTTGTAGGTGCTTTTGTGGCCAAATCAAGGCACTGCCTGAGGGGGTTTACATATAGGGAAATAAATGGTGGAAGATAAGGAAGGGGATATAATTCAATAGCAGGGACCTATTGCCATTACCTGGAGCACAGGCTTCCAAACACCTTGTAGGTTTAGGTGCATTCTGTGCACCTGTTCATATTCACCATTAAGCATGTGCCATCTCCTTTGATCTAATATTCAGATGACAGGGTCTTATGCCAGTGAGACTGCACATCTTGCTTCTTGCTTCCTTTTTCCTTGTTCTGAGGACAAGAATATTTCAGCCCTGGTCAGAGAGCAAGAGAAGGAGATTTCACACATCCCATTTGCTAAGCATTTAAATAACTGCATTCTCTTTGGTAGGCAGAGCATGGAAGAAAACCATTTCTCATCTTACAGAGGCTAGGATTATTAGAAAAGGAATTAAGGTAGCTTTGAGTAAAGGTACAGCAGAGTAGCCTTTAAGCAGAGGTAATCTCATAATGGGAAAACAGTATGGGGAATAGATGTGAAATTTAATCCTTCCTGAGATATGATGGTGCCAAGATTTAACCTGGAACCATTCAATATTCAGCCACTTGACCTAAGGGAAAAAACTAAATACTGACTAGGAGACGTTGTGTTTTTGTTACTTATTAAAAATCTCCCCCCCCCCCCCACACACACCCCGGTTGCTTACCGCAATAAAGCAAAGCAAACAGTTTGTTGTTGTTTTTAAGATGGGAGCAGAGCATTTAAAAAGAAGCAACAATTAATTATCTAAGGGACCAGCAAAATAACAACAGCTTGGAAGGCGAGGGTTCATCTTATTATTATATATTGCACTTGTTAGTCACTTTTTAAAAAGATGAAAAGGGACTTAAAGGGACTTACCCCCCAAAAAAGCCTGCCAAAAAAGCAAGGTATTTTCAAGGAAAATGGAACATCTTTACAAAAATAAGTCTAGTCTTAGTCATTTAGCTGACTGTGAAAACCAACAGTTCTGGCACAAGTTCCACCTGTTTTGCTATCTAAGAAAACGTTTTTTAGTTTAGATGTTTTTAAAAAATAAGATGAAAAATGCGTGTTCTTTGTAATTTTGCAAAATATGCTCATTAACCACATGAAAGGTACTCCCTGATGTTATTTTTTAATTTAACTTCCTAGTTTTCAAATGACTGAAGATTTTGATGGATATTTCTGAGCACTTGGGGTCAAAATTATTATTATTATTTATTAAATTTGTATACTTCCCTATACCCTCAGATCTCAGGGCAGTTCACAAGATAAAATCTCAATATAAAAAACACAAAATACATAATCAAAATAAAAACCAAAACAACCCAATAACACCCCCCACCCATTTTAAAAGGACATTGGATGTCAATCAGCTAAAGGCCTGGTTAAAGAAGAACATTTTTGCCTGGCGCCTAAAGGTGTGTAATGAATGCACCAGGCCAACCTCCCTGGGGAGAGCATTCCACAAACGGGGAGCCACTGCAGAGAAGGCCCTGTTCTTGTGTTGCCACCCTCTGGACATCTCGTGGAAGAGGCACATGAAGAAGGGCCTCAGAGGATGATCTCAGGGTCCAGGTAGGTTCATATGGAAAGAAAGCGAAAGAAAGCAATTTAAAACAACCGTTGTCGAGACATTTCATTCCGAATCTGCTAGATAGAACCAGACAGAGGATAATAACAGGTGGGTGCTTTGCCCTCCCCCCAAACATAAATCCTGGCTATGTTCATGGGCCCAGATAAGCAAAACAAGCAAACACAGCTGGCACTGGAGCACCAGCCCTGGAGAATGGGAATGGGCAGAGGTGGGAGGGCTTCCTCCTGTCCCCTCAGCAGTTGCTTCTCCACTCCACCTAAAAGGAGGACCAGCTCTGTGGGATTGTTATAACTGAAGTAGCTGATTTTACCAAACACACATTGTTTTGCCTTTCAAATTATATTTTTATTCAGTTTTATAAAGCGAACACACATATTTTAGCAGGAAATTAATAAAAGGAAAATTGGAAAAATCATAGTTTTTAAAAATATAATCTCAAATAAATATTTTGGATCTTAAGATGGTGGGGTTTTTTACACTAATACTCAATAACATAGTACTAATATAGTTCTGCTTTATATTTTGTTGGATTTGAGCCTTTATGCCATTATTAACCACTATACAGTGCAATCTTACTGCCAGTTAGACTGGATATCAGTTCTCTAACAGAACCTGATGTTAAAAGGATTGTTTCCTTTTTGTTAGCAGTTAATAAAAATAAACAGGCTCTAGGTCAAATTGCACACTCCTTATTCTCTCTAGTCTGTTTCACTATGGAGATCAACATCCCTTGGCTACTGTAACTTGGCCACCACATGTGGATTTAGCTTACAGTACTTTTTCTCAATTAAGTTCCAGTTATATTAGGAAGTCTTTCAGAGGGCAGATGCAATTTGGTCATCATCTTGGTCATCATTTTATCATAATAACATTTGAATATATTTTCAAAATATACTATTGTGTATTAAACACTATTAGAACTCATAAATGGGACCGCATTGCAACATTTCACTCTTTACTGGTTCTTCCACACAATAAATGGTAAGAAAGATTTTATAAAGATTTTACATAAGAGGCTTTCTGTTGCTAGAAAGATGTTTTAAAAACTTGTACTGCTTCTTAGATCAAATTATTTACATCTCAGTTGTCTATGACATTATCTCAGCTGCAGATATTCATACCAGAGAGGGAATAATCAGTATCGAGTAATCATTTTATTTAGTGACTGAAAAATACGTTGTCTGAATAAATCCATATACCTCTCTCTCTCTCTCTCTCTCTCTCTCTCTCTCTCTCTCTCTCTAACAGATAGCAGTTTCCTAACTGAATCTTTACTGAAATCTATGGGTTCAGCTATACAGCGTCAAATAAAACGTTTTAAGTGTGTTTTAAGTGCAAGATACAATGTGACACTAGATGGTGATGGTGAGCCTTATGTAAAATTCAATGTATTTTTTAAAAACGCTTTAAAAAAACACATGGGAATTCAGCAAGGCTAATTCTTCCAGAACCTAAAAAATTTGCTAAGTACAAAATGCTGTTCTATATATTTAAATTTCTTTACTTTCTACCAAGTTTGCCATATTACAGCAAGGTTCCACAGGTATTCTTTATTTTTGCTCCTCCTCCACCGAATCTGTTACCATCTCCCTTTGTAATGCATTGGCTGACTACGGGTTATCCAGCTTAAAATCTTCCTGTTAAGTGTACTCTACTATGACAGCCAGTGAGTTAGTGAGGATGAAGGCTTTTAAGAACACCTGTCTTCTCAGATAGCCCTACCTATCCTTCTAGGGGCAGAATTGCAGAGGAGGTGAGTAGAACCAAGTGTAGCTGTGCATGTGTGGGTGGAATGTCTTCTGTGAATGTAGGAGCCAACTCCCAGGGGCTGGGGTCCCTAAAATAATTAAAGGGGCCAGCCCACTAAGTTGATGGGCATTGCTATTCAAATGGTGTTTGTACACAGCATCATGTGATCAATTATGTGGAACGGGGCTTACCCCCAATCTTTTATTCAAGTTGGCTCCCCTGCTTGCAGAGGTGGAAATCTCAGAGTGCACTCCTTGGTGAGGGGAAGGAGGAACAGGGAGAGGGTGCAGTTCCACCCATCTCTGAGTGGGAGATTGCAACCTGGGTGGAAGTCAAATTGCTGCAAGCAACAATGAATGCTTTCCTTCTCTCCTGGTATTGCAGTATCTTTTCAGTAGAGTGATTGATAGTTTGGCAACTGTGAGGGAGATAATGGATTATGTGGATGGTGTGTGAAGTGAAGGAGTAAAACGGAATGAGTTTGCATTGGATGAGTGGTAGCATTGTATGATTTGTGCAGTGTGATGAGGTAGGAGTCAGCAGGCTGAGTGTTGCATATTCCAAGTCTGGATGTGACTAGGCAAGAGGGAGGCTGAAGAGGGAAGAGTTCCCTGACTCTTGAGATGTCTTCAAATGGGCTGCTGTGAGCTGAGGGAATCTCCAGATTTAATTACTGAATGGCTAAGTTATTCAAACTAAAAATGTAATGGGGTCATTGCTGACAGAGAAAGCCAGCTCTGAAGCTGTACAGGCAGCACAGAATTATCTGATGAGTGTAGTGAAAGACAATTAAAAGAAAAACCCATTGGCTGTATTTGGGCGTGGCACCACACAAAGCAAAGCCACTGTGGTACTTTCCAGACACTATTGGACTCTTGACTCCTGACAATGGCTGGACCCAGACCCAGCCAGCATAGCCACTTGTCAAGGAAGATTGGAGCTGTGGTCCAACAATATCTGTAGCATACCATGCTGGCTATATCTGTACGAAAGCATAGCTGAATACGACTTGAATGAGCCACAGTGAGGCTTGTGCACTCTGCACTGCCCCAACAGCTATGGGGAATGTGGAAGCTTTGGCTTCCATTTTGGCCTGTCGTGAAGTTTAAAGTTTCAAACTCTGGCTAATATTAACTATGGTTTATTTGAAGCAAGTCAACTTCAGACCACAGTTTGGATGACCCTGCAAACTGTGGTTAGGCAGAAATGGAAGAAGAATCTTCTAAACTCTTCCTTGTGGCTATGCAAGAAGAAGATGCCAATCCAAGTCTCACCATAGCCTGCGCCGTTCATACTGAAGTTTGGTTTTCTAAGGGGACTACATACAACCAAATGTGAGCAATTTTTGTTCCCTCCCTGCCCCCTGCCATGAAAAAGCATTGTTGTTGCTGTTTTAAATTTAGAATCGGGAACATTTCGAACATGACCCCAAGCAAACGTCTATGAAAAGAATGGATAACTCGAGCCAGAGACCGCACCATGGTACCACTCACTTTGCCTTCTGATACTCAATAAATGAGAGTTTGATTTCTTCACATACATCATCTTAAAATGAGATTTTTATTTGTATTTATTCCATAAACAATATAACAAAACTCAGCAAGTTAACAGTATGACGTTTCCACCGTACAGAGTCAGTCACAAATATTTAAAACCTTTGCAACAAGAACAACAAAACCAAAAAAATCTTACAAGAATAATTTACAAGAGGATCTATAAAACAGCAAAGCGCTCACAATTTTTTTCCAGTTTCCTTTACACAATATCACTACACTCTTTCACGACAATTTCTTTTTTATTACAAAATTCCCAACAAAAAGTTTTAAATTTTTTTTTCTTTGTATTTTGGTTTTTAAAACCAGAAACCTTTTAAGTGTACATCCTTTTATTAGCACCCGGAGGGGGTGCCAAAAAGGGGAAACCTCACACATACAATCACTTCACAGCACTTTTCTAAGAAAAATATACACTTACAAAATATTTTACAAATTGGCACACTTAAAAATATACAAGATTTTGTAGGCGTCTTAGAGTGATCCTTAAGAATTATACTTCAATTGACTCTACAGAATATTTATAAAGCTCATTCTAAAAGAAGAAGAAGAAGAAGAAAGGCAAATTATCCCCAAAACATGTTAAATTTGCAGTGTGTACACTGTTAAAAACAGAAATGGATATGTTACATTCATTTCAAGGGCCATATAGGGCTTCCATAATACTCAAGGGGAATAAAAGTTTTCTTTAGCACCATAAAACAGTAAGCAACTGAATAAAGAGGTGCCTCTGGTTCTATGGAAGTTAAACTTAAGGAGCAGTACATTCAAATCTCTGTAGGCAGCAATTAAAAGTGCCCACAGCCAGGGCTGCGGGTTACGAAACAGAGCATCTCCTTAGATTTCTACCCTGCTTCCAACTGGGAGTAAAAGACAAAAGGGAGTTTTAACTGGGTCTTCCCTTGCCTATCTCACAGTTTCTAAATACACCCCCTTTGTGCTTCTGATTCTGTCTCTACAAGGGTAGTGGTAACTAAAAAAAGGCTATTTCTTTCTTCCCTTTCCCCGCACCAAGTGTTCAACGTCTCAGTAAACTCACCTGCTAACTCTGCTCTCTCTCTCTCTCTCTCAAACATCCTTCTGCTTTGCTTCAGCTCCAGTTTATCCCCACCCCCCACCCCCCAATGGCTCTTACTCCATTGTCATTAGTGTCACTTAATTACCTGAGAAACAGATTTTTGTTTTTTTTGTTTTTTTAAGAAAAAGCCTTGGTTCAGCCAAAGATATACCATACTTTATTTTAATTCCACCCCCCTTTTTTGCATCTTTTTATTTTAAAAAATGGTTAGCTCATTGAAAAGAAGAGAGGGGCTCATTCTCAAACTGGTATTGTGGAGGCTCAAGCCACAGTTCCTCAGAGGTGCTTGGGGGAATTGCAATATGCAGAGCTGAGAATGCAAAGCTTTAAATGCTATAATCTAATACAACCTACAGTTCATAGACTTGTCTCTTTCTTAAACACTGATCTCAGTAGCCTTGGTTCAGGCATAATGCAAAATGATTTTCCGTAGTTCCACTGGTGCAAGTAATGCTCAGAGGGGCGGGGGCCAAGAAAAGAGAATGGGTGGGTTATATGACCTTTATTTATTTATTTATTTAAACATTATATAAGAAAGTAGTTTTGCCATATGAGTGTGGTGTGGATACTACTTCCATGTTCCCTTCTGGTAAACAGCTTGGAGTGTGTTTCACTGTTTGACCACAGGTAAATCTGGGTCAAAAGTAATGTGTGTAAGCCACCAGCAGCAAAGTCTCTCTCAAGCAACTCCTATCTCCTAAAACTACCCTCTCTAGCTTTGTTGAGAATTTCACATTTGGCAACCTGCTTCAAAGCTTCCTGGGGATTTGGAGTGTGTGCTAAAATGCCTTGTGGTAGCCACAATAATGACAGTTGTCACATTATAATGTTAAATGTGTCAGAATGCCAAAGTCCCTGCTCTTTAAACAATTCTGCACTCTGGTTCTCTGACATCTGCGTTGAAAAAACATGCCACAGGGCAGCAGCTTTGAAGGGTCCACATGTCTACATTTCAGCTTTCCCTTCAAAACACTCACAATGGGTGGCCAGGAGTAGGTTGGGCTCTTATCTGCAAGTATGTAGAAGAGAAAGGGCATGGTTTTATATGCATGCTGTAATAGTCAAAACGGAGATGAACCTTGCATTTTTGCACTTGGATCCTAATACCAAAATCTTAAAAAGTGGCTCTAATCTTCACATTTGGAGGTTTAAAACACATGGTAGTTTTGGCACAGAGCTGAAAAAGGGACCACTGTTGGTGGTTTGTACACTTATACCACTTCTGCCTCTGGGAAATAAGTTCAGTAGGTTTTTGTATTCCTTGAAAAAATCTGTTTGAGCAAAGGGAACAGTGGGGGGAAAAAGAAATGTGTGTACATATCATGGGGAATTCTATTTCTTTTCCAGCCCCTTTGAACCCTTTTGAAAAATACCTGTCCAGCTTCAGTATAAAATTAGGTGGCCTCTCCTGTTTAGAGGCAAACCTCTCCCCCAAAAAGCATGGGAATAAATTCAGGTGCTCTGGACTAGGGGGGCTAGGGGCAGCTTGCTTGAAAACAGCATCAATTTGGACTTCCAACAGACAAAAACATTGCATTCTCACCCTCCACCTCATATACTTGTTGGCTTTTAACTCTGTTTAGAACCCTGCTTGACATTTGGTTTGCAAACAGTTTTCAGAAGCGTTGCTGGCCTGATAATCTTTGTATAGACATGCCAGGATTTGCTCTCACTTCATGTATAAATGCCACAGGGGTTTTAAGAGCAAGAACGAAACAAGAGCCAGTGGAAACCCAGGCACCACTTAAGAAGAGTTGGGAAGGAGAGCAAGTTAACCAGTTTATACCAATAGGTGGGGCAGCCGATAGAAAAGGAAAAAAGAAAAGGAGAGGATGCCAAGAAGCAGGAGAGGATGTATCATTGCAGGAACAAGCCAGAGGGTGGGCATGAGGGCTTCATGGCAGAGCAACAGGGAAGTAAAGGGAGATGTACAATGGCAGCAGACACCATAGCTTCAATGTTCCAGATCTCTAGCTTGGGGGTGGACAATGCAATGAAACAGAAAACACCAAATTGAGCCAAGTGATGGTAGAGATGGGGGTGAGGTTTTTGGCAAATGCAGGAATGAGAAAAAAGGTGCTTATGACAATGCTAAATTGAGGTAGCAGTAAGGAAGGTGCACAGCACACAGGTTGGCAGTGCACCAATATGTTTGTTTGTTTGTTTGTTTTTCTAGGGGGGGGTTTCCAAGGGAAGGGGTGGAGAGTGAGTCTGAGAACTCAAGCAGTACAAATGAATGTGGGGGGGGGGTGAGAATTGAGTACAAACAACTTTTAACAGAGTGAGTGGTAAGACGACAAAAGGCTGAGAGAAATAGAGTGTGCATGGGAAGGCGGATACACAAGGAGCTAAGCGAGCAGAGGAGGCAGCACCTGTCTGAACTAAAAACAGGGAATGGGGAGAAGTTGCAGAGTGGGGAGGGAGACACCTGTATTACGAGTGCAGGTTTGTCAATATACTGCAAAAGAGAGAATCACCGTGTCCTTACATCCTGTATGCATGTCCTATTGCACAATTAGGAAACACAGTAACTATTGCTGCATGTTTCAGTACAACATACCTTATTATGTGTTGAATGTATGGATCATGATACAGGTTTATGTAGGAACATGGGGTACACGAAACATCAGTTCAGGGTCAGAGTGGAGGGAATCTGCTTTTGGCAAAAGACCTCGGCCACAGCAAGCCAAGCTTTCCACCATGAGGGAATCCTCTCCCCACCCTTTCCTCTCAAGAAGCCCAACTAGAAGCAGAGCTGAAAAAGCACAGCTGTGTCACACTGTGTCACATTCACAGGACTGGGCATTTACTTCTCAGAAGGCTCTGCAGGTACATAATGCCAACCTTCCTCAAATCTGGTGCAGGCTGGAGAACAACAGTAACCAGCTCATATCCCAGGGCTGTCTCTGCAAAAGGTGTAGGGTGGCACCTCTGCTCACCTACACCTGCCTGCCCTGTGCAGGGAGTGGAAGCCAGCATTACTTCCACGCATAGCATACAAGGCCAGTTTACATGTTAAGGCTCAGCTCCCCTGTGAGGTGACGACTTTAAATTAGGTGGAATCCACATATACAGCGGAATGAGGTGGTAGAACAGATTTACCACATCAGATTGCAGGCTGGGAATACTGTTTTGGATTGCGGGGGTTAGAGGAGGGTAGGAAGTGCTACTTTTAATTTAAAAAACAAACCCTAGTGCATGATGTTTAAATTTCTACCATTTCTTGTTGTGCTAGTTTTCTACTTGCAGGGAGCTTTTCACATTGGGGAGCATAAAAAAAAAATGTAACCCCTGCCCCACCTGTGGCCTGTAATGGTACCATCCATTCTACCACCTTGTTCCAGGCTTTTATACCTCACTAGCTTCATGTTCACCAACTCCCCATGCAGTTTGGGCCACATAGTGTTCTTCAGACCAGCATAAACTTTTAAACTATTTTTAAAAATGAAGCCTGTGCAGAAACTCTCTGCACACAAAAGCCCCCACCCTGCCCCCTGGTGTCAGCCATGAATGGCAGTGACACAAAGCAGTGTCCACATGCTTACTATATGTGAACCAGCATCACAGAGGTGCACTGTGACATGTTAATTAGCATGGGGAGCAGTAAGTATTTCAGGCAAGGGGGTGGACTAGAGGGGCCCTTTGGGTCCCTTCCAACTCTATAATTCTATGGTTCTAAGTAGTTTTTTATTTTGCAGTTGTGGAAATCAAACCACAGGGCCTCTCACAGGTACTTGGAATAAAGAGGAGCACCAAGCATGAAAGTCAAGACAGGGTATTGGGTGGGTGTGGGTTTGTGCAAGCTATTTGATCATGCAGCAGCTGCAACAACACATCACAAGCACATCCCAAGACAGGGATTCAACATGGTCTGGCTCAATGGTTTGTTTCAAGTACATAGCAAGTCTTGAACTTGCTATGGGCCAATGGTGTGTTTGAAGCATCCACATCACCAGCAGCCATTGGCCCCAAAGAAATCCACTCTGCGATGGCATCAACATTCTCCAAATCCTCCCACAGTGGGAGATGGTGCTGTGGCGTAAGACATGGGGCCAAGTATGTGGGCTGTGGTGGCCTCCCCTGTCCACCCTGCAGTTAGCAGAGGAAGAAGCCTGATGAGAAAGAATACTCTTTGAGTTTGCTTGTTAACTCTGTATTTTATAGCCGGGAGGAAGGTAATAAACATCAGTGGGGTTAGGCAAAGGGAGAAAGAGAAGCACCTGCAAAATGCAAATTGAGATAGAGGATGTTCTTAAAACAAATAAATTTGCTGGTGGGGGCACATTGTATATGCACCAGTGAGATCCTGCCAGTGGAAAGGAGGTGAAGATGGTGGAGGTTTTTAAACAGGTGGGGTGGCCATCTGTCAGGGATTCTTTAGTTGTGATTCCTGCATTGCATGGGGTTAGTTTAGCTCAGGGTTTCCCAAACTTGTGTCTCCAGATGTTTTTGGACTACAATTCCCATTCTCCATGCCTAGCTAGCAGGACCAGCGGTCAGGGATGATGGAAGTTGTAGTCCAACAACAGCTGGAGATCCAAGTTAGGAAAACCCTGGATTAGCTGAAACTTGGGAGTCCCTTCCAAGTGTACAGTATCATGATCGTAGCATCCTACCAGAGCCAGCCCACCCATTAGGCCATGTGAGATGTCTACCTCAGACATCAGGATCTGCCCAATCCACAGGGGCAGCAGATCTACCCCACCCAACACATAGGTGCCACTTCTGCTTAAAACTACTTTCAGCTGCTGCCCCTCTCCTTCCTTGGCCTTGTCTTCTAGCTTGGCTCATGCTTCCTTTTCACCCAGAAGCCCCCTGTGAGACAACAACTCTGCTGACTTTTCACTGAGGCCAGAGAGGGACAGCAGTTGAGAGGACCAGGAAGCGGAGGAGGAGGAGGAGGAGGAGAAGTCTAAGCCACTACTTTACCAATGTTGATCTTCAGCCCTGCTTCTTCCCTGTGTGGATCTCCACTCCCTCCGCAGATCATTAAATGTATAAAAACCAGGTATGATGACCTAACAGCTTGCCCTTGCTCCCAGTTGTGCTCGTTTTGGGAGAATCTTTGTATATTTCACCTAGTTTCCATTTGGCTCCAGTGACTTTCCTTCCCCTGATTCCTGAGTCAGTTCAGTTCTGCAGTGACTGAAAGCAGAGAGAGATTGCCTCTGATTCTCGGGCTGCAATTCTGGCCAGGGTGTTGATTCTTATTGAACATCCATGGGGTTTCCTCTTCCTACCCTGCGTGTAATTTGACGGGCCATTTGGATCTCGCCTGTTCAAAAATGGATTGGGCAGATTCCCTCTCCAAATACAGCCAGGCCGGTACAAGACATTTTGACACTTGAGGAGGACTCCAAAACGGTGCTCCCTCTCCTCGCCAGGGAAGAAAGGAGTCAGGGAAGATCTACAGCAGGAACAAGGGAAGGGTCGGGGGATAAAGATCAACCTTGGGAGCTGCTGCCCTAGGTGGATCCTGCCACCTGAGGTCACCTCACCTCACCTTTGCTCATGGATGGCTTGGTCCTGCATGCAGCTGCCAAGCAAAGGTGATTCTCCTGTTAACTCTTTGCCCTCTTCCTAAAATGATTGGTAGTAATGGGCTTTTTTTTTCTTTGCTAAACACATATACTAGGGAAAGTGTGGGATTTACTTACAAGTAAACATGCACAAAAGTGGGTTGCACATGCAATCAAAACATTGCCTTTAATGTCACTAACACCTTCATGCTTAATTAAGAGTATCATCTCATGTAATTTGGTGGGATTTACTTCTGGGCAAGCATGCATAGATTTCAGTAAACCCCATTGATTTCCACAGAATTTACGTTTTTGTTTGTTTGTTTTGTTTATTGCACTTATATCCCATCTTTTTTTCCAAGGAGCTCAAGGTGGTGTGCATGGTCCTTATTTAATCTCCGCAACAGCCCTGTGAGGTAGGTTAGGCTGAGAGGCGTTGGCTGGCCCAAGGTCACCTAGTGAGCTTCATGGCCGAGCAGGGATTTGAACCCTGGTCTCCCAAGGTTGCAGTCTGGTACTCTAACCACCACACCTTGCTGGCTCTCTACTTCCAAGTATTAGTTGTGGGTTAGGCTGTGAATTTAATTTAATTTAGAGGGGAAATCATGGTGGCATGACCATGGCAGAGGAAAAATTGGTTTCATTTTTTAAAAAAAAGGTTTTTGGTTGCTTGATGCTTATTTTAATTTTTCCTTTCTATGGTTGCTCTGCTTAGCAGGCACGGTTTTTGTTTTGTTTTTAAAAAGAAAACCTCTCATTACTGGGTCACCCTTAAAACCTCTGATTTCTAAACTTGTTGATAGTTCTCCAGACTGTATTCCACAGCTGGAGCTAGCCTGGAGTGGGGAAAGATATCCATTCCCTTTCAGTTCTTGATAATCATGCAAAAGGTGGAGGCATGTGGATGTAGGAAACATATAGAAAACCGTATTGTTCAAATATTAGCATCCATTATAAAAGTTACTACATGCTAGCCAGTCTTCAGTACTCCCAGCAAAAACCTATGCATGCTTATTCAGAAGTCAGCCTCACCATGTTCAGTTGGGCTTATTCATAGGTAAGTGTGCACAGGACTGCAGATTTAGCTGTATTCCCAAAGTTTCTGCAAAATTAATCTCGGGATGTGTTTGATATCTGTGTGCACATATGTTGATGGGTGTGCACAGCAAGGCACCATGCAATGCAAAGGTGGCCATTTTGGATACTACGGGAAGATTATCTTGTTTTGAACTGTATATTGTATAACAGTATCCCCACCCCCAACTATACCTATTTTAAATCTTTTTTCATCCCATTTATCTGTTGAGGGTGTTGTACACAATCCCTTCCCTCACAAATTTCTTTCCTCACAACAATCCTGTGAGGTAGACTAGGCTGAGAGCTGAAGGTGACCATGTCAGATTTATGAGAAGGTTGGGATTTGAAGTGGATATTTGAATGTTTTACTGAATGCATTGAGCAGGCAGGGCGGGGGAAATGCAGGGCTCACACAATGATTCTTGGCATCGGAACTGAATGTTAAAAGCAGGTAACGGCTTCAAAGTTCCAGAGAGCACAAAACATCAGTGGGTGGTGGCTACAGTCATGTGCATTGGAGTTGTGCTTAGAAGTCTGGTTTTGTACTCTACCCCCCCCCCAAATAAAGTAAAATTTATTCCACAGCTAAACTGGCAGGAGAGGCACCATTCTGTGGTTTGCCTCAGGTGCCAAAATGTGCTGGGCCAGCTCACCCACGAGGCAAGATGAGGCAATTGCCTCAGGTTGCAGAGCCTACTTGTAGGGAGGAAATGGAGGAGGCTACCCACTTAGGTCAACTAGAGTCTGCTCCTGCCAAGCATAATTCCAAGCCTCCCACAATGATGGCCTTTTATTCCCCACCTCAACCATTGTGTAAGGTTGTTTTGATTCTTCCCCTTGTTTCTGATACTGATCTCTATTCCCCTCTTATTCCTAATGTAAATCTTTATTCTCCTCTTGCTCCCAGTGTAGATATTTATCTTTGCCTGCCCCTGTTCCTGATGTAGATCTTCGCTCCCTCCTTCTTCCCTGGTGTGGAAGCACCATTTTGTGGTTCACCTCAAGTGCCAAAATGTATTGGGGCAGCCCTATCAGGCTCCTATGTGATCTTAGAACTAAACCACCAAGTAGCACTAAGACTGACCCAGAGTCAGCAATCTGACACTTCCTTCTTCAGGATGTAAATGAGTTAGGGCTGACATCTCTAACCTGGTGCCCTCCAGATGATTTGGACCAACACAGCTGGCTGCGGTGATGGGAGTTGTCATCTGGAGGGCACCAGGTTGCAGAAAGCTATGCAAGTGTATTGCTTTCAGGGCTGCAGCAAAGCAGTCTAATGGTTAAGGTATCCTTTATCTTCCAATTTACAGGAAGAGGAACTTGGCTAAATATTCAGACAGCCCCAATGAATGTGAAAGAAAGGTCAGGTGCCAATCAGGCCAAAACTAACCTCTGATTACCCATACTTTCCTGTATAGAACTATTCACCAGATTTTGTTTTTAATGCCCCTTTCCACCTTTGCTTTTAGCTGATCAGATACAATATCTGCCTGAAGGAGAAAGATATTAAAATAGGCACCACTATAGGTGCTTCCACATGGCAGCTTGTTGTGCTCATGCATGCAGGCTTTGTGGGGGGGGGGGGCAGAGTCCACATGATGGGACTCAAAAAGCAACCACCACCTTGCCCTTGGAATTTAATTCAGATTTCAATTTCCATGAGGTTTTTATTTTTGTTTTACTCGCTAGATTTTCTGTGGAAATGGTAAATCCCGATTGAAATGTGAAGCAGTATGGGATGGCATCTTGATGAAAACGGTATTGTATGGATCCCATGCAAAATGTGAGCAGCAGCATTTCCACAATCAGCTGCTGCATGGAAGCATCCTATGAGCCCCAAGGCTATAATCTGGAGGAGTAGGAGTCATGACTGTGCCACACTGAAAGGAACAAAACAGGACTTTGCGGTAAGTAGCTGAAGACCCTTGGTCACTTCAATGCTTTCCTTCCCTCTTTGGAAATGCCCTTAAATCCCTAGTCACTTTATCATTTCCCAGTGCAGCAGGTCCTAATCTTAGCTACATTTGCTTCCAAAAGGCTACCCAGCTGAGAGGCCTTTTCCATTATCAAGTTTTCATAAAAATCAGTAGCAAAATGTACAGGCTCAGGTTCACAAATGTATTTTTTTTTCCCTTGGAGGAGACTTGGGGTGGGGGGTAAGATTTGAAATAAGGCCTTTTGATAAAGTACATTGCCATTAAGCAGCCAGCACTTATTACTGTCCCCAGAATGCACTTACCCCCCTATATCTAGTCCCCAACTTGACAAGATCATAAAGAGTTCCACTTCCATATTTGTATGATATATGACGTCAACATACAAATTCGTAATTGCATTAGAAATTGTTTTTTAAAAAAACAAAACAACCCTTCAAACAATAATTTCTTTTAATCGTTTAGAAAACACCAAAGCTTGGAGCAGAGAGCTCTTCTAACAGGAGAAGCGTAGAAATGGCTACGAAACAGCTCAAAACAAAATACCAAAACAGTGTATATGAAATGCATTGGTTCCCATTTCCCCCCATCACTATTTTTTTTAGAATCTATCCCAAGTCGTATTATAAAATATAGAAAACTGAGTTACAAATATGAACAATACAACTTTGCTTTTGAAATAACCTCCAGCTACAGGTTTTGCTTGAAAGAAAACAGGCGACGGTATAACTGTTGCTCTTCATTTCACTGACTAATGTACACACTTGAGTTTCCAGTAAATTTACCTAGAGTGATTTTGTTTGATGTCTAAAACCCTCCAATCAAACACTCACAGAATGAGGTTTAAGTATTTCATCAATACTTTCCAGAGGGCACTGTAATTTCCCAGTTTCCATTTTAAAGTCCTCCTGGCCTCCCTACTAGAGGGCAAAAATTCATGAAATGAGGTAAGTTAATTTGGCACACACATGTTTAGTCATGCCCATAAAACTTTTGGTACATTACAGTATAAGTGAACATCATTTTCATAGTGGTTGCTTTTGAAGGGGGTAGCTAATCGTATCAGTGGAATGTTTACAGTAAATCAGAAGGCAAAAGAAAAATCAAGAAAGAAAGAAAATAGCTCCAGTAAACACTCACAACCCATTGTTGATAAAGAGTTGTAAAAATATGTACAGTACATCAATTCTTCAGAGTTTGGCACAATTTGTGTGGTTGTTGTCAGTAATAGTGCATCAACAACTGTACAACAGTATGACTTCTGAAACACAGGGAATACTATGTTAGATTTGCTGTTAAAGATGAAAAGTCCCACAATTTCAAAGTTTTGATTTCAGCACTTAAACACTTGAACATATTACAAGGCATTGTTATATATATATATATCTTTCTTGAGCAAGGAAGTGGTGGGGGGACAAAAAAGAAAAAAGGGAGGAACCCAAGCAAGCATCAAATGTCTTTCTAGAAAAAGGTGTCTCTTCTCCAAATACAGGTTTTTAAAAAATGCTCTCTGCTTTAAGAAGAATGTAGTCTGTTTCCCTGCAGAAAAACCAAACATTTTATGCCATCTTAGTTAGGTCAGGTGGTGTCATGTATGCTCTAACTTGGATAGATGAAGCTTTATGGTGCCAGTTAGGATATAAACAGCAGGGGGCTAGAATGCAGACCCAGAAGCCACATGGTGCACAACTAGGAATGAGTTGTCATTTTGCAAACTAAATGCTGTGTTTGTTTGGCTTTTTTAGGGGGAGGGGGGATGCACCACCTCTTTTTTCTCTTTATTTTTCAAACCGAAAAGTTAAAAAAAGTCTTTTCCTTTTTTTGAAAGCTTCAGAAAAAGGGAGAGCACAAAACAAGCCCTTAAAAATAAAACAAATGAATACAAACTGAAGAAGCCAAACAGCAAGAAAAAAAGGAGTAGCCTTGTTAATTTGTTTTTAACCCCAGCCAAGCCAGAGGAAAAAAAGTTTGGTCATTCTTTTAGGTAGCTTGCAAGAAATAAGTATTTTCATGCACTTTTGAGAACATAAAGGAGAACAACCACCAAAAAATATTAGCAGGTAGTAGGGGGAGGGGGCATTCCAGCGAGTTTGGTGCAGCATTACCTCAGTTTCTCAAATGAAGCCGTCGCAGACGGGTCCTTACGGACCTGCTCACGCTCCGCTTGCTTTGCTTTACAGTTGTCATCTCTCAGTGACTTAGAAGTGGATTTATGCCGATACAGCTTTTTATGGGTGGGCTCGTTTTTGGCTAAAGTGCTCAGGTTACTATAGCTTTTATCAAAAAAGGGAGAGTGAACGTCTGGGGAGTACCCAGCTGAACAGTTGGGACGTCCAGGATCACAGGAGGCAGCTCGGCCGCTGGCTTTGTTCAAACCCTTGTTCCCTGGCTTGTGACTCTTTGCCGTTGCAGAAGAACCACCATTCACCTTTTTCTTGGACTCTTGTGATGTGCCAGCCAGGATCTTAAGAGTTTTCAATTTCAGGCTGTTTGATTCAGGGGGCTGGAATACATCAGAGGCATTGTTATGAGAAACGGGCCCCCACAGTGGCTCAATGGAGACCTTCATGAATCTCTGAACATCTGCCATTCCAGATGCTATGTTTGACAAAATGTTGGACGGCTCCTCAAATTCCCTTTGATCGTCATTGAGGAGGCTGTTAGCATTACCTAGGCTTGCTTCAGACCAGCCTCCGCTGTTGTCCTTCCCCAGGGCCCATTCCCCAGGGAGCCCGTTAGGCTTCCCTATCTGGATGGAGGTCGGGCCACCACGGTGGATGGATTCCACCAGCGCTTTTGTCGCTGAGGCTGAGTTGTTCAGTGGAACTGCTGCTCTCCCACCAATGCTCAAAGCCTTTTCGTCATGAGCTCCAGCCACATTCTTCCCTTTCCTTGTTGATTTGGGAGGCTGTCTAGAATTTCTGCTTTGCCCCTTCTCCGTCCCTTTGCTGGCTTTGGGTGATTTTTTCCGTACGGTTTTCTGTGGAGGGTTTGGGGTTGCACCCATATTTTTATTGGATGAACCTTTCCTCTTCGGTTTTGACACTTTACCGTTGCTGTTAATTTGGCCAGATGGCTCATCAAATGTTGACAGGCATGGGCCCTTTTCAAGAAGGCCGACAGAATCTTCGTCATTAAACATATGGAACTGGAATTGGTGGTTATTTAAAGTAAATCCATTATCAGCCTGATCTTGGTGCGTCTGGAGGACCCCACATCCCCACTTGACTTTCTCAGGGTTATTCAGCACAGCCTGGGAGCTCTCAGGAAAACATTTCATGGCCCCCAGTGGTTTGACTTCCGACCCAGTTATCTGTGGGGAAAGGTTAGGGGTATCTGGGGGAGACATTTCTGAAAGAGATGATTGGCGGAACTTGTCAGGAGTGAAGTTGGAGATATCCAAAAGGTCCGTAGACTCCTTCAAAGGTGTTATTTCATCTATGCTTTGCTGAATCACTAGTTTGGGGCTGCAGTGGGCCAAGAAATCATCTGCAATGTCATCTTCACCATCCTTTTCACAGGACTTTAAACTTAGGGAACTGAAGTTGCTGGAACTAACCGACAAAGAGCCCACTGAATCAAAGCTAATCAGCCTCCCGTCGTCTGTGCTTAGTGCACCTTGTTGGAACTGAAAATGCCCCTCTCTATTATTGAAATGACACGACTGGAAAGATTCCTCTGACTGCGACTGCTGGCTATCTGACATGTACTTTTTTTGGTATGGCAGTTTGCTACTATTCAGGTTTACTTGACTGTATCCAGAGGCTGGAGGGCCATCTGCACCTGCACAGCTCCCGAACTCTGCAGCCGACTGTGCAGGAGCCTCCCGCAAATCACTCGGAAATTCCTGGCTGCTGCCACCGGATGCTTTGCTTGCTGGCCAGAGGCCTCCGAAGCTGCTGGGCTCCATCTCCAAGTGGCTTGGTGACTGCTGCAGCTCTGACTCTGGCGGGGACAGGACACAGCTCTGGGCAGGTTGCAGAGTGCAGAACGGCTTCTCTGCTTGAAGAAGGCCAGGGAGGGGCTCCTCCTGCTGCTGCTTTGACTGCTGATGGCTGAAGTAAGAGATCCCAGTGTTGCTTGACAAATCAGAGGCATCTAACAGTGTCTGCAGATACCCTCCAGGGATGAGGGGCACACTGGCAGCAAGATTAGCAGACGTAAGGGCCTTGTCTGAAGAGCAGGTGGTAGCTAGGAAAGCTGGAGGATTTTTAGCAACCTTATCCTCCTTGTGCTCGGTAAGGCGAGAGCCATCTGCAGGGCAAGGACCACTTTCACCCATTGCAAGAGGCTCCTGGTTCTCCAAGGCTGGCGAGGCCTCTGCCAGGCTGGCCTTAATCTGCTTGCACTTCAGCCTTGCTTCGCTTTTGAACTTGATCCTGCGCAACACTTTCCTCTCGGGCCCTTTGAATTCCTTTGGTGAGGCAAGGCTCGCGATGTCATTCAGCTGCAAGCTGTTTGCACAGCTGGGTGTTGCAACAGCCAGGGTCTGCATCCCTCTTGGGCCTGCATCGCTATCTCCAATTCTGCGGCAAACCTGCCTTGGGTCTGAAGAACAAGAGCCGGGCTTGGCCATGGGTTGCTCAATGGCTTTGATTCTTTGAATCCTGTGCCTATTGGCCAATTTGCCTTTTCGCTTCCTTGGGTGAGGCAAGGAGGAGACCTCAGAGCCATTGAGATATAAACCTTGTTTGCACTGAAGTTCTGATTTCAGTCGGTTCTGCCACTTCTCTTGCCAAAAGCTCTTCAGGGGGGCCATCTTGGCATATTTTTGCAAACGTTCTTCATTCAGGGTCACTGTAATTTCACTGGGATCCACTTTTGAAAGCTTGACAAGCATTTGTTTTTGCCCTTTAAAGCGGTTGGTAATGATGTATTTTATGATGACTGGGGGCTCCTTGCGAGAAACTTTTCTCCTTTTCTTTGGGCACCATTCATCATCATCCTCCTCCTTGGGTCCATCTGGGTGCCCCTCCTTCTTATCCACAATCTTCTCGCTCTCAATGGAATCCACATCATATAGGTAATCATCGCTGTATCTCACTTTTCTCTTTGCTCGCAGGCCATAGTTCTGTTGTATGAAGGAACTGGAGTGGTCTCTGGGCAGGTACTTATTGCAGTCCTTAAGATTTTGGAGAACATCAAAAGAAGATTCAGTACAGGTGCTGTCATCACTGAAGTCCCCGGGATCCTCTGTGGAATTAACAAGTTCCAAGAAGTGGTTTCTTTTGGGAGAAATGTACTGTACCACTTCTGTACTGGTGCAAGATTTGTTTAAGGCAACTTTCTCACTCTCCTCATCGTCATCCTCCCTTCCTCCATTTGCCTCCTCTTCCCCCCAAATGATGCTTTCCTCAGATTTGAACTGGGAAGTATCAGTGGCCCCTCGAGGCCCCCTCTTCAGGGCCATTCGGCCTTCCTTTTTAGGGCATCCACTGAGCACGTTTGGGAAGAAATTAAGCTGGGCATCGTCCTGCAGAGAACCTGCCTTCTCCTTCACACTGTCTTGGAAGGACTCATACCGAATTTTTAAGGAGCAGACGTCACTTCCCAAGTTTGAGTCATCATCAAACATGTAATTATCCACATCTTCCTCAGAAAACAGGTTCACAGAAAGCTCATTTTTGGAGCAAAGGTCGAGCAGCTCGATTTTGCTTTCACTGATGAAAGATTCAAAATAACCCCACTCCTGGCTGGGATTTGTTAGTAAAGGTTCCTCCCCATTGCACTTGTCTAAGAGTAATCCCTCATAGTAATTTTTCTGAGTGGGGTCCTCTGAATCGCTGTCAGATTTCTCTGCATCTCTCTTGTCTGCTGCTCTTGATTTATGCGCAGGGAAGCTTAAGAGTTGGTCTGAAAGCAGTTGATCCCCATATCTCATGGTTTCCCCTGTGCTCATGCAATGAATCCCTATATCAGAGACTGAACAGGTGTCATAATCCCTATTTATATCACCCACTTTCAGGCTTATTCCTGGCTCTGAATCAATGCCATCCTTTGATTCGATAAAGTAGCCCAGGCAGGTCCGGCTCGGCTGCATCAAGCAGTCACCAGTGAGGGCTGAGATGCTCCCAGGTTCCATAATGTTGAATGGAGCCTTCTCACAGTCTCCGGGCAGGGACCAGGTGCTCATGCCCTTGGAGATGCATGATGTGAGTGAAATGGCGTGTACAGAGGAGGAGTCATCAGAAATGTGGTCAGTTACATCAGCCAGCCTCAGGGGAGAGGGAGGGTTCAGCCAACAGGACTTCTTTGAAGCCGGGGCCTGCTGGGCGCGGCTGCCCCCTTGGCTTTCTTTCAGAGCACCTGGGAATGACAGCGGTGGAGATGGAACTGCGGCCTCTGCATCCTGTGAAGCCTTCTCTTCCCCATCCAGGTCTTGTGACTCTGAAAGAATGAGAGGGAAAAGGAGGGGTGGAGAGAAAAGGGAGCAGGAAAAATAAGACCCTCGGAATTTTCAATCTGAATCTTCATCCCTCCATGGAGGGTGGAGCAAATGGTTCCTACGAACCAAATGATGTGAAAAATAGCATTATTATTATTATTATTATTGCTGTCAGTATACCGATGTTTATTCACTTAATTTATTTGATGTTACCTTTAAAACACACACGCATATACACTCTCACTCACAAATTAAAAACAACCCTTAAACTAGCATATCGTGGCCATGTACCAATGAAGAACAGCACAGCTAATCCCTGTTTGGTGTTTAAATTTAAAACATGCTCTAAATTAATATTCTCACATCAAGCTGGCCACAGACTAGGTCACTGTACAGAGAAATTTTAATAACAACAACCCAGCTATTAGTTTGAAATTTAATTTCCATGTAGACAGACTCATGAACAATATTAATTATTTAACCTTCTCCTATAATGCTTGTTGATCATGCTCTGCAGCAAAATTTCACTGTGGAGGAGGCTTTTTAATATATATATAACACCACTTTCAAACTCTCTTTTTTAACTCACTAAGCTTTGATGCATAATATGCAGCTCAGATCATTTCGAAGCAGACAGCTCCATACACAAACACATTGGGGGGGAAAACCCCTTTTCCATCCCATTCTCCAGGGCTCTGGTGCTTTGGCCTATGTTTACCTGATGGTCAGGCTAATTACTAACCAATTGTCAAATGAAATGGAGTGAAAAAAGTCATAAATAAAATATTATGTATGAGAATTCTGGTGATTCCTGTGAGCATCATTGTAAAAAAAAAATACTCAGAGCAAAGAGTACAATGTACTCTTCACAAAAGCTCTTTCACAAGCTGCCTATTAACCCCAACCACTCTGTTTTTAAATCCTGCCAATTATGAAAATTAAAAATCGAAACATAAGAAAGAAGCCCAAACTTCCAAGCTTCCTAGTGAGTCTGGCATAGCAAGGTGACCGAGAGACATAGCTACAAATGAAAAGGGCTCTGGTTCAAATCTCACCCCTGACATGAACTCGTGAGGGATCCTTAGAAAAACCTCCATATGGTGATACTAATAATAATATTCACCCACCTTACAGAGTTATTGTAAGGAATGCAACTGATAATAAATGACTCGTGGATAATGTGTGCACTCAAGAGCATTGCATGAACGTGAAATATTTAATCTTATTAAGAAAATGGCACAAGGAAAGCAGGCTGACGTTCAGGGACAGATCTTGGAGTAAATCAGTTTCCATTAGGAGTTGGCAGTGGGTCCCTTGCTACAAATAGATTTCCTTACCATCCTCTTTCACCCCATTAATTGGGATTGGTTCTGGGTCTTCTGAGGCACGCTTATTATCTTCTTGGTCACCCATCAATTCAGTCATGAGTTCATCAATCCATTCTGAATTGAAGTCGGCCAGCCTACATATGTACAAAAAGAAAATTACAGGACATTAGAACCACCAAACCAATTTGCAGCCCTGTGAGTGGAAAAAAAGCTCAGTTAAGAAGACTGAAATGTGGAAGCACAATAACTGGCCTATCTTGATGTCTACTGTATTTTTCAATCAGGTCAGAAGCAAACAATGTCTACCACAACCGCACAACACTTCTACAGCCCCAATTGTGTGCAAAGCACTGCCCAGAACCCAGAGGCATATGGGTCACATCCAGGGCAATTATATTCTACACTGGGGGTGCCTCCAGACTGGCTTTTATTGCAGGATGGGTACTCTTTATGTATGCTCATTTTCCATAGCATCCACACAATGCTGTTAGAATCAGAATGTCAGCCTGTATCCTCACCAAACATTTAATCTGGCTTTACCCTTTCCAGAAAAAAAATATTCTAAATTAAACAAATCAGTTGCCTAAGACACATTTGTTATATCTGAACAATGCTTTTACAGTATTCAGCCTCCACCTGGAAGAATACTAGTTGGACAAGACTGAGATGATCAGCATAGACTGGAAACTGACAATGGTTTGGTTTAGATGTCACAGCAAAACCATAGTTTGGCCCTTGAGGTAGGGATAGGCCAATCTGGCAATTTTGGTTTCTCTCAGTTTCTCAATCTGAAGTTCAGCCCTCCAGATTGGTTCACAATTTTCTTTTATGAATAACCACCAGCATTTTAGAGCAAATTATTCATTATATACAATATTTTTTGTGTACAATTTCCTCTAATACGCAGATTTTTTGCTTATTGTTTCAGAATGTACAAATCGCCAGAATTTTAGTGCACATTATTCATTATATACAATTTTTTGTGTACAGTTTCCTCCAATACACAGATTTTTTGCAAAATAGTTTCCCCTAATATAATGCATTTTTTGTATGTTATCGTCACTTAACATATGGATTTTTATGCACACTTTAGCCTAGTATATACATTTTAGTACACATTACTTGGAGAACCACATTACAAAATTTGGAGACATCCGAATTTTGTGGGATGGCTGAGTTTAGATTTGCTTATCGTTTCAGAACGTATGAATCAGCTAGGTTTGCCTTTAAACTGAATTGAATTCCTCTTCCATCCCTACCTTGGGGCTGTTCCTTAGGCTCCCCCATCCCATCTCTCTTCACAAACTCCAATTCATTTTCTCAGTTATTGGTTCAAGTTACATATTATTTGCTTCCACTGTTAACCAAAGTTTGTCTCCAAGCCAGAATCAGAAACCATAGTTTGAACTGGGTTTCACGTTCTGGTCTGGAGGGAAGCTGCAGTTTATTTTAAAAATACTTTATTGCTTCAGTTGTAGCAAACAACAACTACTGCAAACCAGGAAGGAACTGAATCAAAGTATGGTGAAAAAAGCACCAAATGGCAACAACAGCAGGCAGGGTGGTTTTGATTTAAATCAAATCAATTTAAATCACTAGTCAGTAAGACTTGATTTAAATCATTTTTACAGGAAGGTTCAACCTTGCTGGCATCCTCTTAATATTTACAACCAGAGGAAGGTTTCATTTTTGGAATAATAAATTTTAAGAGTAGTTTTTACAGTTATATCAAAAATTACTGATTTGGTTATACTATCAGAAATACATAGGCAGATAATTATGAAATTATTGTTTCTATTTGGACAACTTTTCTGCTGTAATTTATTTGAAGGAGAAAAATAATCATTTCCTTAATAACAATTTAAACAATTTTTTAAACTAAAACAATAACATTATAGTATATGTATCCATGTTTGTTAACCAATATCGTTAAATGATTTTAAAAAAAAAACTTAGACTGAGTTTTAGCACACATGAAAAACTTTAAACAAATCCTTATTTCCAGATGAATAGCCTTTGGACTATAATGTAAATTAAACAGAAAACTATCTCTAGAAAGTTTTTTTTCCTCCAAAAGCATTTTATTTTAAAAATCCGATTTAAATAAAAAAAATATGATTTTAACAAAAAAAAATCCAACTTTTTTGATTTTTTTAAAAAAATCTTTGATTTTTATCCACCCCGACAGCAGGTGGGGTGAGGCTAAGGTGAGCCAGGGATACAAGAAGGCATCATATTCCATTCTGCTTTGTATTTTTTTGCATGTAGTACTGTTTGCATTCTGCTAGTTAGTCTTCCACCTATGTTATTCATCTTGCTGTCAGCTTGGGCAAAATTATGTAACCAAGTTACATGAATTACATTGTCACTACGTTGTTCCACCCCAATCAATTCAATGCAAAGGAAAGAATGCAAATGGGGGCGAGGGGAAGCAATCCGTTATGAATTGTTTGTGGTCCCAATCCCTTGCATTGTGCCCAGAAAGCAGTTGCATTGAATTCTACTAGCACAACTTTACAGGGTTCAAATGCTTGGCTACATGTTAATCACTTCATAGCAATTCAATAATGATAATGAAATTTCAGTTCATAGATACTATACACAAAGCATGAAAGTGTAGATTATAGTAGCAGAGACATAGCTAGAAACCCAAAAGCAGCTGGAGGAGGAGAAGGAGGAGGAGAAGAAGGAGGAGAGGGCAGAGGATGAAGAAAGAGCTACACATGGAACTGGGTGTGGAGAGTGCAGTTGAATGGGACATAGCTGTGGGCAGCCTAAGAAAGTTCCATCTACCTTGGGCCTGCACATAAAAAGCAAGTCTAGCATGAGAAACTAATGTGATGTCTGCTGCTTTCAGAAACTCTTCTTATTGTGAGACTTTTGTGGGTGAGCTGAGAGTTTGTCTGGACCCTGGGTGAGAACCCAGAAGCTGAGAGGGAGGGTGCGTGCCAGAAGGAAAATGAAGTGACATATATATGTGTGCATATGACTTTGTATTGATGTAACCTTTTTAAATGCTACTGTGTATTTTTGTAATATTTTGTTTAAGTTGTCATCGCTTCAGTTTTCTGTACACCGCTTAGAGATATTTTAAAAGTTTTAATAATCAATCAATCAATCAACCAACCAACCAACCAACGTATGGGTGGAAAGTATGGAAGAAAGTGATCCTATTTAAAGCTATTTTGTGCAATGCCCAATAAGCAGAATAAAAAGGCAATCATGTCATGAACAAGCAATTCCTCACTAACCACCAGGGAGTGCCAAAGACCTCTTGGAGAAACAACAACTGTCTTATGCAGCCATCTAAAGACAAGGAGCCAGGCTGCGTTAAGGAGCTTCTTCTGAGTGAGAGGTCCATAGTCTTGGTGTCACTACAGAGGAGAGCCTGTCTTGGATACAGAAGTCCCCCAGAACTAATGTCCTAGGATTCTCCAACACCATTCCAAAGACCTCCTTTGCCAGCTCAGTCAGGAAGGTGGTTGGGCCACAGGGTACATACTCCACCAACAAGACCCCTGTCCTGTCTCTGCCTCCCAGTACCGAGTACAAACCATCAAATCCATCTCCCAAAGGGACTGGCCTCCTAGTGAGAAGGATGGAGTTTTTATGAGTTACTGCCATGCCCTCTCCTCATCCCTATGTCCTCAGACTTGTGCTCCACGGGATACCCAGTTGGGAAAGCTGGGTAAGAACACACACACGTGCCCAAGTCTCTGCAATGCACACCAGATATACACCTTGCCCACAAGCAATTTTTGCTCAGTTTTGATGCAGCATGTTGACAACATCTTAAACCAAATATGCCCTCCATTCCCTTTCAGGCATAAATAATACATCATGCAATTACCACAGAGTGGGGCAGTGCTGGTAGCCCAGTTCCCAGATGTTCCCAGAGTGGTGCAGACTTCTGAACTAACAGAGGCAGTTGCTTGCATGCAGACCCCCAGTATGATTAGGGGCCTCAATCTCACAGAAGTCTAGTCTGGATGCCAAGGCTGGATCTATGCTTTGGGGCCCTTGGCACTGTGCCCTCTGTGTGCATCTTCGGGGACTCTTCTGATTGGCACCAGGTAGCTACCCCTATAATCTGCACTGGATTTTCACCCGTTTTCAATTTCCCACAATGTTCTGGAGCAAAAACTACATCGAGGCTCTGATGCATTCTGGAAAATTTAGGATAGTGGCTCTTCACATCCCACCACTTGGTCATGCACCCCCAGGGACAGGTAGGGCCCTGTCAAGTCCTGGAACCCTGGCAGCTAGCCAGGGAATCCAAATGCTAGCACCAACTGTGCTGGACACAACCGAAGCTGTGTGATGGTGCTCAGATCTGACTTCTCTAGGAAGGTTCACAGTGGACACACCAACTGCAATTGAATACACACAGTCCTGCCCACAGTCACAACCTGCCTCTCTAGGAACTGGGCTGGGTCCAGACACATTGCCACATTGCGAACCTGGTATTTTGGAGTGAGTGCATCATCAGCCCAAACAAGGTGAATTTCCAGATGGGCTTTTCCAATGGCCAGAATCACCTCTGTTTTGTCTGCCAACATCCAACCCATCACTGCTTCCAAACACCATAGTAATTTCCTAGAATCTGTGACGCAGCAGATTAGCTTGGCATACTCTTATCCCATACTGGGCAGGTAATATTGAGTGTAAATGGGAACTAGATGTGCAGTTTTCCAGCCTGAACCAACAGCCAGAACTCTATGCATACTAGCCCTTTGCAAACAAACAAAAAAGCTAGACTCCTGCAGGCCAGCTGCTCAGGAGGCAAATAGCCGAATGTTTGAATTACAGCCTTTTGCTATATGCAGGCAGCCTTGGCTGCATCTTTGTATGCAAGCACTTTGTTGGATCAGAGCCACTACCTCCCTTCCATTATTTCCTTGCATGCACAGCCAACCTGCCAAATTTGGCTTGGAGGGCTGATTTAAAAAGAAATAAAATAATTCCCACTCAGCTGTGTGCACAAATTTGCACATTAGCAATTCACCCAATTAGCTGAAGGTGTCATCATTAGACATAAAGATGTATCGTTTAATTGCCTCTTTAAAATAAATCAAGTTCAGTCATACTTTAAACTCTGATTTGTAAGGCGCAAAGTTCTGTGCTTGGAAGAGTCACTTGTAAGGCATATTCGGCTTTCTTTTTAAACCTGTATCCTGGTAACAATGTTAATGACAAAAGTATTTAAGGAGACCAAAGGCAAAAAGAAAAGAAGACACTATCTGGACATCTTTCCTAACTCCCAGGGAAAGCCATGTTCGCTTAAATCTTGGATAATCACTGACGGGAGATGTCACACTGCGGCTGAAGCATTTTTCTGAGGGCTGAATTATTCACCCATGAAATTTAGCTGTATAAGCCAAGAGCTCCCATTTATCTCTGGCTTCAGAAGTGTCTGACTACATTGTATGGCTCCTGGTCCACCTCCATCCTCTCCAGGAATATCAGTGAATGCTGGTACTGAATCCAAGAGAAATCAGAAACAAGTCATTATATCACAATGAAGGTAACTGCAAAACGCACAGCTGGGCAATAACATTAATGGGACCAACCAAAATGTCCCAAATAATTGACTTGCCAGGGAGTCCTCTGGACAATTTACTCATTGGAAGGAAAAAGTAAACTGACTGCGGCAAAATGCTTCCAAAATCAGCCCCACTACCTTGCAAAACGTTGTCTCTGCCTTCACCCTTGTCAAACACACATACCTGTTTTCCTCTGAAAAGAATGGAGTGAATGTCTCAAACGAAGGTGCCCGTCTGACTATCCTGCCTAGCTTCACTCGGTCAGAAAGCTCCAACACCTCTGCCTCCAATGAATTAAGAAAGGTGTGTAGAGCCTTTTTCTGGATCAAAACTCTGCTGTGCTTAACCTTGTTATCTTCCATAAGCCGGAGGTAAAGGGCTGTGTGTGCTGTCAACACAGAGCTGGGGAGAAGGCTATCAGCTTTCTCAGATGGATCCTTGGCGAGCACAGCATCTGCACTTTTGTGTTGGTGGTGAGTGAGAGGCTACCAGATGATCTAGCAAGCAGCCTCAGAGTCCCCTTGTAATTATACCACCAGTAGGTTGCAAGAGGCTTCAGGAATATTGACAGCTAACACCGATACATCATTGGCCTTGAAACCACTCTCTCTCCTTGTTGTATTTGCACGCTAAAGACTTAAATCTATTCAAATAATAGATTTTAGGCAGAGGCAGATTTAGGGGAGTACGACCAATTCGCCTGCACTGGGGCCCAAGCCAAGAGGGTATTGCAGGGGGTACCACAACAACGATAAACTACGGAAGGCAAGAGGGGGCACCAAATTTTGGTGTCACTGAAATTTTAAGGCCCAACGCCCACCACTGTTTTAGGGGGGGTTGTGAATTTCTTTTCCTATCTAAATAAGGATGAAAGCAACGGCATCTCACCACTCTTCTTACCTAGAAAAGATTCTGGGGTGGGTAAGGGGAACACCTATGTACAAAGGCATTAATCACATTGTGCTGGAGGTACTCGCTTTTGCATATTGAGCGGCTCAGCTCTAATTGTTTCATTAGAACGATTCTGGTTCTGCCCAAGGCTCCAGCAAACACAGAAGGGAGGCGGGTAGAAAACAACAGAGGAAACCCTAATGGGCAATACTACAGCAAAGATAATAAATTGATCAACGCTCCACATCTGACATTAGTTAATTCATCACAGTTTTGCTCACTTAAGGGCAACTACAGAACCAATTTCTCAGTAAAAATGAGCACAAAACACAAAGCAATAGAAATTTGTGCAACACTGTTTTCACAGTATAATGATAATAAAAGTGAAAGCTTCAGTTATTTAGAATTTCTGATAATCTTTGTTTGGTTTTAGGCAGAGCTGGAGCCACAGAAAAGCCTGGTTCACTCATAATGCAAAGCCAAACTGTGGCTTAATAAGTAAGCTTTGTAGGCACACAAAGGAAAATATGTCTTTTATGCCGCCCCTGGTTCTGCTGCCGACATGTTACCCAGAGCTATGCCATGGTTTGGCTTACTATTACTTGGGCACCCAAGGTCATGGTTTATCTCACTCCCAAACAAGTTTTTGGCTGAAACCAAGGTGTGTTCTGGATTTAGCACTCATGATTTGGGGAAGACAAACCACAAGCCTGGGTTTGGACATAACACTAAGTCAAACCATGGTTTAGCTCTGGTTAGTGTGGCAGCAGCAGAAGTGGAGGATGATGCAGGTAGCCTTGATTTTGCCTCTGGGTTCCTACATGCTTGCTCATTCTCACAACGCCATGCTTCTGCTTTAGTATTATATGCTAACAGGGTGAAAGAATGACACCATCAAGAAGGGCATAAGTTTTGCTAGTTTTCCTTAAGTGCTCTTTGACCTAAGCATGGAAGTGTTGATTCAATAAGTTACATCACTGTTTATTCATGCCCTCTGATGAGAGCAGGCTGTGCTTAGCTTTCTTGTCAGGTACCATGACAGACCCTCCAAGTGTCCCTATTTTCAGGGATTTACAGAGGTTGTCCTGGTTTCTGATTTGATCGTGGAATGTTCTGCTTTTCCTTAGGATGTCCCTATTTTCATCAGAGAAATGGTGGAAGTTATGCCATGAAAAATAAATATTGAAATACCAATACCCATTAAACTGAGGAACACCCAGAAAAGACTATTTAATATCTACCGTTGTCTCTGTAGACAAGATGAAAGAGAGAGGGAGAGGCTGTCTTTAATATGATAGTTGCTGGAAAAGGATCCTGTGAAGAGTCAGCTATGATGGGGAAATGAACAATACGGCATCCTTAATTACAGTTTCTCACCAGGTGAGGGGGCTGGGTGTTTTCTCCTTCCCTTTCTCTTTCACTGTGGCAGAATTCACTCACTCACCCAGAATTAATGTACTTCAAGGGATTTAACAAAGTCCACCTAGGACTTTGATCTCTTCAAACTGCCTTTTAGACATACATTCTTGTTCCCCTCTCCTCGGTTAAAAGGCCTGTGAGACTTACTGGAGGGCAGGGTGAGAATATGACAGTCAGTGTTCCACTTCGTATAAATACTGCACCAATAGTTGAAGCTGTGAACCAGATTTCTTTTACAGCCCACTCTCACAAATGTTTTTGGACAGGAATAGCAGGGTTTATTGGGGGGGGGGGGTATTCCGCCTCACACATCTAGAGCAAGGTGATTGGCAAGCATTATTATTATTATTATTATTATTATTATTATTATTATTATTATTATTTGCAGTAGAAATCTAAAGATGAAAACAAGTCATGAAAATTGTGCAATTACAGTGCTGGTAAGATTCCTGCTGCTGTTACAGACAGATGTGCATTAAAAAAACCACCTTTATATGGTCTATACAGGCACATTATGCTTACCGGACAGGGTGAAATGGGGGCACATTAAGTCAGGAGAAAAGCACACAGTTGGGCAATCAACAGCTAACCTTTCCTACGGTTCTTAAAAAAAAGTTTAAATGTTATTTTTTATTATGCTTTTATTTTCTTGTAAGCTGCCTTGTGGACCTGATTTAGGGCAAAATTCAGAACCATCTCAAATAACAAAGCAAATGTGATTACTTAAAGCCAACCCTCCCGTAAAGATTTAAGGCACCAAGCAACCAAAGTTAAGCACTCTGTTGCTTTCGGTTTATGGAACAGGTAACACACATGTTAATCACTCCCAGTGAAATTAATGAAACACAAAAGTGCTTAACTTTGGCTCAAACATTCCCTTTGTTAATCAACTTACTATCTAAGCCCCCTGACCTTAATTTTCCTGCTATCTAAATGTTTTAAATTTATTGTTATTCAGTAATACGTAACAGGTATGCACTAACAGATGTTATGACTGGCAGCAGTTACTGCCTGGAAATTTCCCCACATTGATTGTGGCTTCAAGCCTCTTGCCAGGGGTTCATTATGTGGTCTTGGGAAAGTCTCAGTTTGTCACCTGTAAAATGGGAATGGCAACAACCTCCCTTACAGGATTGTTGCGACGGCAAAGGCAATAAGTAGTGCTCACCTTTGCAAACTGAACATCTCAATTAGTTAAACTAATTAAATAAAAATCAATTATACAAACATTATTATTAGTGTTAGCAATGTCACATATATAATATACACTCCCAGAGGGCCCATAACGTGGAACGAAACAACATATTATGAATGTTTACATGTCTTTGAGTTGTATATATCAAGCTGAAAAGAAAACAAATCCTAATGCAATAGTGAAGCCCATTCTCAGTGTAAAACACATGTGTGGACAGTCACTTACCCACAATGTGTCTGAAAATGTAATAAAAGAAGCAGGATGAAGAATTATGGAGATATTTACCTGAGTTGCTAAGCTGCAAATTCACTTCAGGTGTTTCAGTGCTTTTCAGGCGCGTGTATGCTTTTGTATTTTAAAGGACAACCTTGTTCTTTGTGGGGGTTTGTAATAAAAATTGCAAAAGGACTCTACAAAATTCACTCTAAGCCTCTGTGTTACCTTATGGCTTGACCTTCTGACATCCATCTTTTATTTGCCATGAAACAGGCTGGCAGGAAAGAAAAGCCTCCGCAAGAGCTGCTACTTTCAGCCAGATATAAATGCTACCGGTTCAGAATTACTATCCAGCTCTAGCCAAAAAAAGAAGCACTCGTGAAAAAATAGGGCAGCTCACCAAAAGAGGGCAAATCTCAAGAACAGACTTCAGCAGTCATCTAATGGAACTGAAGAGCCCCATCAAACAATAGATCCGGCAGTTGTAGTCTCTCCTCTCTATACGGAAGGGTTGGCCTGACATTAAAGCCCTTACCGAATACATCCTGACTGGAGTCAAAGCTTGCTATGAGGCCAAAGTTGGTCCCTGATTCCCAGTTCTTTACTTAAGGGTAGCCAGAATAAGAAGCTGACATTTACACACCATTACATCCCCAAATAAATAAGCTTTCCACATGAAAATTAGAAAACCATGAACTGGAGACAGTACACACCAGCATCACCTCCATCTTAAAACTTGGTTCTTGCACAGTGAGCAAGAGGCCAAGATTTAGGAATAAGAAAGAGAAGGTATGCACTGCCTGAACTGGAGTAGCCCAGCATTCATTTTAATGCTCAAAGTTAGGTACATTTCTGTTTCTTGTTCAGGCAATTCCCTTAGTTGAGTGTTCAATAAGGAACTGGGTATCAGGAACTACTTCCAGCGGCATATTTTAGCTCAGTGGTTCCCAAATCTTTCGGGGGGCATGTTCCCTTGGTTTTACTCCCAGTGCTCCCTTCCCAACCTACCCTATAAAAAGCATTCAGAATGGTGGTTTGCAAAACCAACTAAGCAGTGCTATTTTTCTAGAGAAAGAGGTGCTGGAACTCACCATGAACACCTCCTTTGTTCTCTTATAATGGCAATGGTGCCCACCTGAGAGGCGCCATAACTGAGCTCTGGTGAGTTCCAGCTGAAAAAAGCCCTGCAACTAAGGCAGATAATAACAGAATAACTGGGGGGAACTGAAATTGACACATTTCTTCATCCCTAGCTGTTTCCAAGGGCTTGAATATTAGATAATTTTGAAATTTGGAGGCTAAACACAATTAAGGGTATAGCCAGTGCTGAAGAAGATAGCTTTTCAGCTCTCTTGAACAACAGAAGCAACCCCCTATAACAAATTGATGAAGTACTTATTTTCAAAGTCACAGCATTTCCCTGTGTTTTGGAGTGCCAGTGGACTTCAACAAACAGAAAACAAATAACCTCTCTGCCTTCTTCAAACCACAAGATAGAGGTAAACACAACAGAGGCCTACCACAAGATCAACTGCAGGTTGTGCCTAATATGGGATACACTTTATAAAATGAGGGAGACTCTGTATGAAATGGTGATCCTAGTCTTAGGGATGAGTTTGCCACCCAGCTGCCCTTCATGAGAAACATAGCCCGAAAGACATGGAAACAACTTACGTCTGTAATGGAGGACAGCTGGGTGACTAAGTGCAAGACTTAACATGCTCGCTGAGACGGCAAACTCTGCAAAGGAAATGGGCCTCAGGCACAAGAAGCAAGTACAATGCTTCTTGAGATACAAGCTCAAAGAAGTTGAGGACATAGTCTGAAGGGCAAACCTGGAGGGTGCAGAGCTTAAAGATTTAGCTTCCTTTGTTATTGATTGGTTCAAGCTGCTGATACCTGACCTAGTTATGGAGACTAATGATTTGGAATGTATCCACAGGGTCTCCGTGTAATTATTGGTTGGTTGATATTCTTGTTATTTATTAAAGAAATATATACTGAATTCAGATGGAAAGGATCACGATTTCTAGCCAATCAATGTCAGGAGCAAAAAATAATAATACAGTATAATCTATCAGGGGGAAGGATGGAAGGAAAAAATACACCCCTAAAGGTATTTCCACAGAATTTGCTTCCTTCTACAACTCCACAAACCCAGATACTGCTCAGATTAAGAACTTTTTACAATAACTGAAGAAGATGCATCCTTTTTGGTCAGTAAAATGTCCTCCATAGAAATAACTCAAGTGCTAAAAAGATTACATTCAAGTAAAGCTCCTGGGTCGGATGCCTCTACAAATTGTTCTATAAACAATTTAAAGATTTTGATGCCTTATTTTCTTTGATTGTTCAATGATATCTGGGAGGTGGCACCTTTACCCACAACATGGCTTGAGTCAAAAATAGTAACTATACCCAAATCATACAAGGACCCCCTGTTGGTGAAATCATACAATCCAGTATCACTGACAAATCATGAATATTAAGCTCTTTGGGTGGACAGAATTAAAAGGCATTTGCATAAATTAATTAGTTCAGATCTAGCTGGTTTAGTCCCACTTCAGAACATTGCTGACCCATTTAGAAAATTATTGAATATTGTTTTTTCACTCCACGTAGTTAGGCTCCCTTCTTACAATACAGTGGTACCTCAGGTTACATACGCTTCAGGTTATATACGCTTCAGGTTACAGACTCTGCTAACCCAGAAATAGTGCTTCAGGTTAAGAACTTTGCTCCAGGATGAGAACAGAAATCGTGCTCTGGCGGTGTGGCGGCAGCAGGAGGCCCCATTAGCTAAAGTGGTGCTTCAGGTTAAGAACAGTTTCAGGTTAAGAACAGACCTCCGGAATGAATTAAGTACTTAACCCGAGGTACCACTGTAATTATTTAAGGCCTCTGACTGCCTGGAGTAGAGAATTTTGTTTGAAGCTTTGGAAACGATGTAATTTGGCCCCAAATTTATTAAAACAATTCAGCATATCTATTCTATTTCCAAAGTAACAATTCAGACTAATAATAAATCAGAACTGATGGATATCCAACAGGGGACAAAACAAGTCTGTCCTCACTCTCCCATTCTTTTTATTTGGGCAATGGAACTGCTTATATGCATCGCCTGGGTATTCATATTAACCTTCCTATGTTCTGGGTCTTTATGCAGACTATATAATGGTTACCACCTCCCACTCCGGTGGAAGGTTTTTAAAATTTTAAAATGAGAGATGGATTGATATGCACATTTAAGGGAGTCTGTGGGTCAACTTTCCAAAATCTGAAGTAATGTGCTTTAATGTCCCTCCTTCAATCCAGAATAAGGTATCAGTATTCCACCAAATTAAACTGTGTCATCTACATTTGAGATATTTGGGTGCATATATCACAATGAATTTTAATAAGATTTTTTAATGATAATTTTTATAAAACATGGTCTTTATTAAATAAAGATATTAAAAGATGGGAAATGGGAACCTATTTTGTACTTGATAGATTGTATTGTTCTTCCTAAAATTACCTATATTTTTCAAACTCTCCCTGTATGGCTCTCTCCAGAACAGCTGCAAAGGTAGCAGAAAAAATTAATTCTTTTATTTTTGCACAAAAGAGACCAAGGGTTCTTAATAAATTGCTTTATTTTTCTATTAAAGAAAGAGGATGGGGGTTTGCCTAATTTAGAATTATGTTATTTGGCCGCTCAATTGAGACATATACTTAAATTGGTATGATAAACAATAGACCCATATAGAGGCTGAGAAAATAGAGAGAATATATGGTTCAAAAACAGGCCTTTTACAAACAATGTTTCAATGCTGGAACAGAAAATGTACATTAATAGCTCTAGTACATTCTCAATTGCCTTCCACCCCCTTTTTTATACTAAGAACCACACATAATATTATAATAGGGGAGGGTCAGGGAACTTTAATAAATATGCAAATTTTATTTTGAGAATGCTTCTAGTATGGAGATTGAAAGGAAACACAAATTAAGAAACATTAATGTTCCATGGTTGTTATGGTGCTAAATTTCCACCTTTTAAAATAAATTAAAAAAACACCAGCCAAACTGCTGCCACCTATAAATTAACTGAATTTGAGAATTTAATTACCATCACCTTTAAAGGTGGTAATAAAATATACAAATTCTAAATATATAAACTTTTAAAATAAATACCGTATTTTTTGCCCTATAGGCAAAAATGAAGGGGAAATGTGTGTGCGTCCTATGGGGCGAATGCAGGCTTTTGCTGAAGCCTGGAGAGCGAGGGGGGTCAGTGCGCACTGACCCCTCTCGCTCTCCGGGCTTCAGGAAGCTATCCGCTAGCCATGGGAGAGCTGTGTGAAATCGCGCAGCTCTCCCACGGCTTGCGGATAGCAGCCTGTTATGGGAGCTGGGGTCGGGGGAAGTTTGGGCTTCCCACGCCCCAGCCCTGCACCTGGGGGGGGGGGTAATTTTTTTTCTTTATTCCCCCCCCAAAAAAACTAGGTGTGCCCTATGGGCCGGTGCACCCTATGGGGCGAAAAATACGGTACATTTTTACTTTTAAGATGAACCTAATGGCCAGACAGGACTAAGACTGTCATGGAGCTACTGTAAGATCTGGACTGGAATGTAGAATCATAGAGTGGTAGAGTTGGAAGGGACCCTTGAGGGTCATCTAGTCCAACCCCTGCAATGCAGGAATCTTTTGCCCAACGTGGGGATCAAACCCACAACCCTGAGATTAAGAGCCTGATGCTCTACATACTTGAAAAATACTTAAGGCCAAAAAAAGAGGCTTAAACGTCATTTTCATACCATTTAGGCACGATACAAAGAAATTACTCTATAGTATATAAATGGTAAATGACCCCCAGATGGACGCCATATTTTGATGCATCCACCTTCTCAAAACATTAACGTGGATGTTCTGATATTGGACTGCATTACCATTTGTGGCGGGAGTTGCGTGAAGGTTCAAAACTTCTGGTCCACTGTTTTTTTTCGAGAAATTAATTATGGGTTGCCATACTGTCCCCTCCCAATTTGCATTATTGTCCATTTATGAAGAGAAGAGGCCGCTTTAAATTTGCACATTAGTTAATTCTTCATTTATTAATTGCTGCCAGGGTTAATATAACCCATTTTCGGAAAGCCCAAGCTAGAGCCAAACATACTTATTGGTACGTCCCATACCATACTTATTGGTATGGGACGTAGCTTAGAAAAAATAGTAGTTTTAGAAAAATTGACACATAAATTACAAGTTGCAATAATACATTTGTTACAACATTGTTTTACTACATATGAAAGTAAGAAGGGACATGGACAAGCCCCACCTACTGCTTATAAGTGAATTTGGTTAAGTCATTAATATATATCCTAATATTTCTTTCAGGGTTAACCCCCCCTTGACATAAAAGGGACCTGTATTATGTTTAGTTACCAGTTTACAAAATATCTGCTATATAAATTTTTTAGTTCTTTGTTATATCAGCCTACCATTTCTCTGTTATTACTATTTCGCCACAACAGACTTTTATTTAAACAGAGCTATAGAAACCCCAAGGATTATATCTTGAGTATTTTAAAAGAGGGTGTTTGTTTGTTTTTAAAAAGTGAGCCTTTTAAAATATAATGGCCCAGCGGACTGAGACCATTTTGGCACCGCTGTATTTCAGCTGCACAAGGACTGACAGCTTGAACCAAGTAGCAGTCCAACGAGAAGTGCCAGATCAAGATTAACTGTAGTGTTGCCACTAGTTACTATAATGATTTTAATCAAAGAGTATTGTGAGAAAAAGGAACTCTGGTTTGGCTGCTGTGGGCATGTCCAGATTTCTCATTAGGCATTAACAACGATAAACACTTTTGACCAGAAAATTCCATATTGAATCTTCAGGTCTTGTGTCTGAGAGTAAAGAGCCCATATGCATAAAGTGCATTCTTCTCTGCACCACTGAAAATATTCTTTAACACTTGTAATGGGAGGGGGGTAGAGGAGAAATAAATGAATGCTACTAGGAATTGTCAATCCACATTAAATTTCATAGGGAGCACTGCAAACAAAGATGGCTTTGTGTTCATTATCTGCGCTGAAAATATACCTTCACATTATCTTATTTGCATTGGATACTCAATTGGAAAAAATATGAGGGGTGGTAGAAAGAAAGATCCTTTATGTGGCATCATTTCATTCAAAAGCCAGAACCAGTCTGCCACTGGAAAGTGAGATTAAATATTTATTCATGTAGCCGGGATTTCACATTTTTGCTGTGGCTACTGAAATTACAAGATTAGAGGAGAAAATGCAAAGGCAGGAAAAACGGTACAACCGATCTGTTTTGGGTATTTAGTACATCCATATTCTCTGTCATAATTTGGTGTCTCCCCCTCCCTGCACCAAGACTTTGAATATAGTTAAAATGTAATTTCATATGGCAGTGGAAAAACCACTCCTCAAAAAACCTTCCCTGGACTTGGAAAAGCTAGGTAACTACCGGCCAGTTGCTAGTCTCCCCTCCTTGGGCAAGGTTCTTGAGCAGGTGGTCGCAGACCACATCCAGGTGCACTTGGAGGAAATTGGTTTTCTAGATCCATTTCAACTGGGGTTTAGACCTTGTTTTGGCACAGAAGCTGCTTTGGTAGCCTTGTATGATGACCTCTGTTGGGAGAGAGGCAGGGGAAATGTGATGGGTTGTGAAGGGCACCGTTTAAGGATCAGGGACTACTTGGCCACCTCCACAGCCCACACTGGAGACTCCCAAAGCATGCATGCACCCACACATGGGCTACAAGTTGCCAGCATGTGCTGCAGAGTACAATGTCTACACACACTAAAAGGCAATGGTTGTTACAAAGATCTGATTTATGAGAAGGCACAACAGATGGTACAACAAACAGATCCAAATGAATGTGGGTGTTTGAAAAGGAGTATCACTGATCATAACGTGTTTTTACATAGACTAGCTATGTGTATTGATTGATGGCCTTGAGTCATTTAAATATATTGGTGCAATATATAAATAAGTCAATATTTAATAATACCAAAAGCCCTCTAATGATGCTATAAAGGGAAGCAAAGGGGGGAGGGGGAAGATATTGAATGTATTGTCTTTAAAAAATAGAAGTTAATTTAATATGGAATTCCTGAAACTGTCTCTATTATGCAGCATAGCAGCACAATAAAAATGTTTATCATTTTACAAGTGTCCTATCAACTATTGACATTCTTGCATCAAGGTTTTTGGATTCCCCTCCCCCTGTGAAAAAACAACAAAAGCTCTGATTTTCGTGATTATAAGGTTTGAAAACACATGCAGAATCACATAAACTGCATGTTATCACAAGGAACTGACACTCAGCTGTGCATACACCCACACTCAAACACCTGTTTTTGGAAAAATCATCATAGCATGGGGAAATCACTAATTGATCACTTCACATTCTACACCCTACCTGCCCACTCAGATCTAGATCACAGACACAGGCTATGGCCTGCTTGATCAGATCAACAACCCATCTAGTCCAGCATCTTGTTCCCACAGTGGTCCACCGGAACAAGAATCCTCTCCCTTCCTGTGGTTTCCTGCAACCGTTATTCAGAAGCATGACTGCTTCTGACCATGGAGGCAAAGCTGTGGCTGTGGTAGAGAGAAGCCCAAACAGATCCAGCCCAACCCACATTCATCCATCCAGCCCATAATATCTATTATGGAGCATGGCCAAGGGGAGAGATCTGCCACCCATCAAGTCAGGCCGTAAGTCCAACTAGCTCACTATGGTCTGCTCTCCAGGTGTTGTTGGACTTCAGCTCCCACTATCTCTGACCATTGGCATTTCTGGCTATGGCTGATGGGAGGTTGGAATCCAACAGTAGACCATATAGTTTCCCCAGTGCTACTGACATCTATACGGAAATTATATTTCCCCAAAGTCCTGGGAGACTATTCCTGCAGCTGTAATTTGTATCAATTATTTTCAATTCTGAATTTTAGATTGCTATAACCTACCATGGGACCTGCTGGTGAAGGATGTTGGGGAAAATAAATATATTATTATTAATAACAGGGGTTTAATCTGGGGCTTCTTGTACACAGAGCATGTGCTCTACTACCAAGCTACAGAACTCAGAATAGCACAAATCAGCACTTTGGGATGGGGACCAGGAAGCCAGATTTAATCTCCTCTCTTGCATAGCCCTTTTTGTACTATTCAGAATAACCGCCAGATCTTATATGCATGCAGTTCAGGCAGCTGCACACACTTGGGTTTCGACTAAAGCCATTATGTGTAAACTAGGAGTAGGGAAACTCCTGTTCCTCTAAATGTTGCTGAACTATGATTCCCGTCCTCTCTGGCCATTGGCCATGCTTGTTGAGGTTGGCATGAGTTTCACTTCAGCAATATCTAGAGGGCCAAAAGTTCCCCATCCCTGATGTGAATGGAATCTGAAGCAGCCCTGAGGTATTTCAGAGCAGACGTTTTCACAACACATTTACTGCCAAGAACCTGCCCCAGCCTTCCCTAACAGGAGAAGATATTTTGGACCACAACTTCTATCAGTCCCAGCCAACACAGTTGCAGGTAGTTGTAGCCCAAAACATCTGGAGGGCACCAGGCTGGAGAAGGCTGGACAAGCAGACCTCTCCTTGCTCTAAATGCAAAAGCTGACTGAACACACATTTGAATCTTGCTTCAGGACTGAGGACGGGACAGCACCCCCACCATACCTTAGGGCAGGGTTTCCCAAACTTGGCTCTCCAGCTGTTTTTGGACTACAATTCCTATCCTCCCTGACCACTGATTCTGCTAGCTAGGGATTATGGGAGTTGTAGTCCAAAAACAGCCGGAGACCCAAGTTTGAGAAACCCTGCCTTAGGGCATCAGGCGCAGTGCAGGTGACCTGGCACAGCCAGTTCTGTCATCTTGAACACCAGGCCACTTTTTATTCTCCACTCCACCTGGTGCCAGCTTGCCACCCACTCAAACTAAATGGCTAGGTTGAGGAAGGTTAATTGCACCTCCCCCCACCCCAGAAGTTCAGAGTTATATGAAGAAGGCTCCCAGAGTCCCTCCATCCAAACTCAGGTGACACATGGCATTTAGTCAGGTACGTTTCCTTGATTGTTGTTATTATTTTATGAGAAGCACGTGAGAGGCAGCAAACTTCAGCAGAGCTGGAGGGAGGTTCTTAACCCATTTATTCTCTGACTTTTTTTCCATTTAAAAATCACCTAACCAACTAAAGATCTGTGAGGGAAAAGATTCAGGATGTGTGTTAGCAGCTTCGAAGGTTTTGGACTGTTACCTGTAGGGAATGGACACAGCACATTGCACTGCATCCATAAGGTCCTAGGTTTGACCTTTGGCATTTCCAGATAGGTCTGGGATTGTCCCACCCCCTGATGGACTAACGTTCTGACTTAGTTTAAGACAGGTTTCTATCCTGTAACTTTTCATGTTAAAAGTGATGCCTTGCAACATATATTGTGGCCTGAGACAGGAGGACAGCTTTGCTTTGCAGAAACTAAGCAGCACTCAACATCCACAACCAGCTTTTATAGATGGCAGCTGTGTATTGAGCTGCTCATCAGCTTCAAAATATATACAATACACACACACACCATCAAAATCTGTCTCAGTCCCCACCCCTAAAAAAAATAAAAATTCTCTGCAATACTTTCAGTTTCAAAGCCCAAATTACAGCCTAGTGCTTCGAAGTGATTCTGGATAGAAACTGACAAGCATCAAAAGAAGAATAATCAGCCCAATATTCATTCTCCCAACCCAATGAAGTGGAAATATAATCTATTAGCATCAGTGGTGAAAAGTAAATTAGATTTTTAACCTGTTCCAGTTGTTGTTGGTTTTTTTCCCTTTTAAAGTATTTTGATCTTTAAACCAACAGCTGCCTTTTAAAAGCTTGATTAGATGAATAGAAGCACATAGCCCCATGGAAGGCAGGAATTAAACCACAAGGAAATAAAATCCTAATAAGCTTTAACAAGCATGATTCATATATGACTAAATTATGCACCTTTCCCCCTTAATGCCTTTGCTAAACAAGTTTGCCCATTTTCTTTAAATTAAATTAAATATGGCTACTACATATTATAGCATTATTTAGTGCCAACAAGAGGAATGGCACAGAACTTGTGTGCCACACTGGTCTGCTTCTTGCAGGTTTTTGACCCCATTTGAAACAAGCCAGGCTAGGATGGATGGAGGATTCAGATAAACCACAAGGGGAGGCTAGGAGGCAGTGATGCAGCTAAAGTGGAGGTAAAGATAAAGCAATGCAGAAATGGTTAGCCTTGAGGACAGCAAAACAGCTTCTTTTTCCTACCTGGCGAAATCCAAGGAGCAGAGAGGAGGGAGGGAGGGCCTGATGAATATATTTATCTTACACAACTTCCTTCAGGGTAATGAAAGGACCAGTCAGACCCAAGAGATCTACAAAGGCTCATGTGGAGCTAGGACTTTTGCTTGTGCTCTGTCCAGGGTCCTGAATGACACCTCTAGTTGCATTTGTTCTCCAAAACAGAGTTCTCAACCCATGACTGTAGAAATCCATTCCTGCTCTTTCTATTTATTTCCTGCTCTCGTTGTCTGCGTCCAACCCCTGTTGGACAAGCTTCTTCCAAACCCTGCCAGGGATCAGCTTCCCTTTTAATTTTCTTACATTTTTCTTGCGCCAGCTTTGCATAGCAAGGTAAGAAAGTGCCTCATGTCAAGTCAAATGGACCTGCTAGCTCTGCATTATGATTCTCCAAGTCTCACTCAGGAGGACTTTCCTAGTTCTACCTGGAGATGCTGGGGATTTTCTGCATGCAAAGTGCGTGTTGTAGCAGATGTGCTGAGCTACAGCTCTTGGCTTTACACCTTCAGCAAGTAAGGAACATGCTAAAACAGGGGTGGGGTAACCTATGCCTCTTCAGATGCTGCCACACTACAACTCCCATCCTCACCCTGACCGTTGGCCATGCTAGCTGGGGCTGATGAGAGCTGAAGTACAACAACAACTGGAGGGCTACAGGCTTCCTGTGTTAAGAATATAGCATGCACCCACTTCTGCCTTATAACATGCAAAGTGGTGGCAGACCTCACTACACATGCCACAGCAGGGATGGAGAACCTTCAGTCCAGGCATCTCTTTCTGGCCTGCAGGACTCTCTTGTCCTCACACCCCTCACTGGCCCCACTTTGCATCTTCCTTGTGTGATTTTGCCAGGCTGGTAATTCAGATAATGCTTCTTGCTTACTTGGATGAAGCATAGAGACAGAGGTGTGTGTGTGTGTGTGCGCACGCGCGTGCGTGCGCGCCTACGGTACAAAGTTAAGATTAACATTTATTACTCTGCCTGGTTTTGCTTCTAGCCCTGCCTGCTACTGACATGTGGCCCCTGGAAGGTTGCACATAAAACAACAGCAACAAACACAAAAAGATTTCTGTACAATTTGGAAGCCTTACAAACAAGCAATACTATAGAGTTCTGATATACCTTTTGCTTGTTATTTATGCATCAGCCCTTTCTTGTTGGGGGATGTTCTAATAATGTCCTGCTTTTATGATTTTCTGCTGTATGCCCTCCACCTCCTTTAATATACCTACACAAAGAGCTCTCTTAGGTGGAACCAGAGCAGTGGCTTCTTTCTGGGACTACATGTAAGTGGCTAAAGCTTTGCTAGTCTGAAAGGAAGGAAGTGGGGTACAATAGGGCACATGAGATCAAGTGTCATCATAATTGAAGAGCACCAGCTCATTTATGGTACCCAGAGTGGGCAGTGGAGAAGAGAACCGAAGATGCTTAAGTGGCATGATAAAGAGCCTCTTTGATGGGTCATCTTTTAGCACAACTCTGCTGCTATGTGGATCTGCTGCACAGGGTGAAGTTGCGCCCTCTAATTAGGAATCATATTTATAAACTAGCTACATGGCAGAATTGTGGAAGGATGCTGGGCACTGCCTCCTTTCATTTATTACTCTGCCATAAATCAACAAGACCACCATAAAAAATGAGATTACTATAAAAATCTACGCCTGCACTTAAAAAGCCCTTCTTACAGAATTCAAAAGCTCAAACTGAGAAATGGAGGGAAATGTCTTGTAGCACCTCATATATCAGCAGGGCAGCTCTTCAATGACACAAGGACACAGCAAAATCCATTAAATCAAAGCCCATAGCCACACACTTTTACTATTATGCACATAGGTGTTACTTGTCTGGCTCAGACATGCTTCCCAAAAGCAAAACGTGGGCATTTGCAACACTCCTCATTCTAAACTATGCTTATTATGGTCTTTGGAGGAAGGAGAGGCTAAAATCTTATATGAACAAGGGTTCCACAAAGATTCACCTGGTTTGAATCAAGCTGTCTCAATGGGACACCTGGAGACAAGCGTTGAGTATACAAGATGTGTGTGTTTAGCCTGGGGAAGAAGGCTCCACGTGTTGGGACAATGGTGAGTAGTCAGAAGGAGAAGAGGGAGCAGACCAGGAAAAGGAGGTGTTGGAAGCTGAAGAGGTAACAGAGTTTAGTGAGTAAGAAGAGGCTGTAGCAGAGAGCAGACTTAGGCAGAAGTGGAGGCTGCAGAGAAAGGAGGATTGGAGGCAGAGTGGAGGCAGGCTGTGGAAGAAGACAGGGAGTCTCTCCCTTCTCCTGTTCCCCTCCTCCCTAGTCACCCAGAACATGAAGAGGAATGAAGAGGGTGGAGCAAAGAAAGAGACGAAAGCGCCTCAGATTGCTGGGGGAGGAGTCTTAGAGACGAGTGGGAAGGAGGGGGCCTTCAGTCCTTGCAACAGCCTCAATGGGGCAAGACCTACTGGGTCTTCCTACTGGGAAGAGTTGCTGTGATCACTAGTCCTGAGCTGTTTTTGTTTATTTCAATGAAGTTTAATTTTATTATGTTTACATCCTGCCTTTCCTCCAAGGAACCAAAAGCATCCTATATATGGTTCCTAAGCAGCCTCTCATGTAGGCACTGGGTAAATCTAGACCTGCTTGGTTACAGCAAGGTGGTTGCATCAGGAGCATTTGGATCAGGTCCCCGGACTTTTGCTTGATAAGTGACTCAGCTCCATCAGGATTTGTTAGACAGCAGACGATAATATGCACAAAAGAGGCGTCCTCTCTCCTCTTCCCACCATAACATCTTAGGCAGCTTACAAAAGGGGTGGGTCAAAAGCAAAAGTTGGGAACTACTTGAAGACCTTTGCATGGTCCGCAGCAGAACGCCAAAGATTTCCACTCCCCGTCCCCATTTCTTAACAATTACAAGAACTGTTCTTCCAAAATAAGGCTGGCGAAATGAAAAAAAAAAAAAAAAAGGCAGGGATTACTCACAGCTCTGTCCACCACATTACTGCTTGCTCAAGTGTCTGTCTGCTTATTGCTCACTGCCTGTTTAAAGAAGTGCTGCAAGACAGCAATGGTATCACCAACACGTGTCACACGAGAAGAGCAGTGCCTCCAATCACAGCCTGGGTGTCTGCCGTTCCATCAGGTGCTTTTCTCAAGTGTGCTCTTCATGAAATACTGGGAGAAAGTGAGGAGGTGAGATATCCAGCTCGCCCAATAACAAGTAAGCTTTAGTTCCTGCTTGCAGGCTTCCCATAAAGGGCATCTAGTTGGCTGCTGTGAGAGCAGAATGCTGGACTAGATGGGCCACTAGCCTGACCCAGCAAGCTTTTTTGTTCTAAAGTAGTTATTGTTGCAGGGGCACCAACTCAAGAGGAGTGGAGTGGGATGACCAATGATAGGTCTTAGGTGGAAAAAAACAGAGGTTGGACTATCATTGCTACCACAGCCTACAGCATCTGTTACCAGAAGTGGCCATGTCACTGCCTAATGGTAGGGTTGGTCTTGCACTTTGAGGAAGATCAAAAGAAACAGGCACACTAAAATGGGAGCAGGCAATTCTTGCTATATGATCTTGTCAACAACTGTTTATGTTGCTTGTACAGATGCAAGACTGGAAGTAAGTTTCACACTGAATGACCACAGCATCAACAGACCTGTAGGCTTGTGTTATTTACTAAGTAAATCCCATTGATTTTCATTTGACAGTATGCCATTTTGAATGGCATTTGTTTATCATAAATAGTGTGCATGGGATTACATCCTTAATTGCACAGATGCCATTAGCCAATCGATTTTAGCATTCTCCTTCCAGTAAGTGCTTATCATGTTTAAACCCCTGAATGACACAGCCCCCAAATATCTGAATGACCACGTCCTTCCCCGCAGATATACTGGGTGCTGAGACTGGTAGAGAAGGACCTCTTGGTAGTTCCTCCACCCTCAGAGGCTCAGTGGGTTGCAGTCCAGGAAAGGGCTATGGAACTTCATTCCCACAGAGGCATATCTGGCAAGTTCATCATACAGATTTGGAGAATGCTAAAGACACACCTCTTTGCCCTGGATTTTGATACTTAGCATGTATATTTTAAGGACACACCTTATTTTTGTGGTTGTAAATTGTTTTTAATTGTTTTTAATATTGTGTTGTAATTCTTGTAATTGTGTTGTAATTCATCACCACCACCACCTTCAACTTAAAAAAACTGTGCAGTCTGATCACTTAGCAAATGCCAGAACTGTATCTGAAGTATGCAATGCAATAACTTTTATGTAGGATTATTTATTACAACAGCAGTCATAAAGAAGAAATGTGAAGCACAGAGAAAAAAATGAGATACACAGGTTAAATTGCCATGTTGGCACTTTGCGATAAATAAGTGGGTTTGGAGTTGCGGTTTGGGCACTTGGTCTCTAAAAGGTTCACCATCACTGCCCTAGGCTGCTCCACTTGTGAGGCCCCTCCCCATCCCCCACCCTCACAACTAGAAGAAAATGGAAGAGTGTCATAAACAAAATTGAGTGAAGCCAAAGATTATGGCGGGTATTTAAAATTCTGCAATTCACAATTTCTCCTCTAAAGGACGTAAAATGTTATTGTTAAAAATCGTGGTGATTTTTTAAAAATGCATAAAATTAACACTGAAAAACATTTGCAATAACTGAACTTTGTAAACCCTTTGTGGAATAAGCATTAATTTTTAGGAAAATAAAGTTGTAATGTTATTCTTAAAAAAAACACCTTGAGTTTACAAAATATATTGCCTGGGAAGAGTAAATAATATGACCATGATTACCTGACAGTGCGGCACTTTTAGAATCTACTTTATGTTGCCATTAAAAAGTCAGTTTTAAAATACATATTAAGAAGTAAACTACAACCCTCAAATACAGTAAGGCTAAAAAAATTTTTTCTAGCCTTCCTCATAGCAAAATCACCCAAAACTTCATCAAAATTTGTTTGTCTAAGTTTGTCACTCAGTGCGGACAACCTCTCTTGAGACATTGTGGCCCTTAGTTCATTTTTAATTCTTTTGAGTCTTGAAAAACTCCTCTCTCCTGAGCAGTTGGTGACCATAAAGCTAAGAAATAATAATAACAATAAATTTTATTTATATCCCGCCCTCCCCAGCCAAAGCTGGGCTCAGGGCGGCTAACAACAATCAAAATAACCCAACATTCTAAAAACATTCATTATAAAATTAATTAAAATCAAATTGATGGCAACCATTAAGCAAAATTCTGTGCAGATTGCCAGAGGAGGGGGTCAGGCTGCGCCCTGACCAAAGGCCTCGTGGAACAGCTCCGTCTTGCAGGCCCTGCGGAAAGATGTCAGGTCCCGCAGGGCCCTAGTCTCTTGTGACAGAGCGTTCCACCAGATTGGGGCCACGGCCGAGAAAGCCCTGGCTCTAGTTGAGGCCAGCCTAACCTCTCTGTGGCCTGGGATCTTCAGGATGTTTTTATTTGCAGACTGTAAATTTCTCTGTGGGACATACCAGGAGAGGCAGTCCCGTAGGTACGAGGGTCCTAGGCCGTATAGGGCTTTAAAGGTTAAAACCAGCACCTTAAACCTGATCCTGTACTCCACCGGGAGCCAGTACCGGATGAATATGATCTCGCAGCAAAGACCCCATAAGGAGTCTCGCCACGGCATTCTGCACCTGCTGGAGTTTCTGAGTCAGTCTCAAGGGCAGCCCCACGTAGAGCGAGTTACAATAATCTAGTCTGGAGGTGACCGTCGCGTGGATCACAGTGGCTAGGTCAGGGCGAGAGAGATAAGGAGCCAACTGCTTAGCTTGGTGGAGATGAAAAAATGCCGCCTTTGTTATAGCTGTAGTCTGCGCCTCCATAGAGAGGGAGGTATCGAAAATTACACCCAAACTCTTAATGGACGATGCTGGCACTAACTGCACCCCCGCAAGAGATGGGAGTTGCCCCCTCAATCCCATATCGCCCCGTCCCAGCCAGAGGACCTCTGTCTTTGAAGGATTTAACTTTAACCGGCTCCCACGTAACCATCCAGCCACAGCTTCCAGACATCTGGTCAGTGTGTCTGGGGCAGAGTCAGGATGGCCATCCATCAACAGATAGAGTTGGGTGTCATCGGCATACTGATGGCAACCCAGCCCAAAACTCCGGACAAGCTGGGCGAGGCGGCGCATAAAGATGTTAAAAAGCATCGGGGAAAGAATCGCACCCTGAGGTACTCCACACACCAAGGAGTGGCGCGATGACAATTCCCCCCCAAGCGCCACCCTCTGTCCCCGACCAGAGAGAAACGAGTGCAGCCATTGAAGGACTGTGCCCTGGATCCCCACGTCGGCAAGGTGGTGGTCCAGGAGTTCGTGATCGGCCATGTCGAAGGCTGCTGACAGGTCTAGAAGAATCAGCAGCCCCGACCCGCCTCAATCCAGCTGCCTGTGGAGATCATCTGTTAGGGCGACCAGAGCCGTCTCGGTCCCATGACCAGCGCGGAAGCCAGACTGGAATGGATCGAGAGCCGATGTTTCATCCAGAAACCTACTAAGCTGTTCAGCAACCACTCTCTCAATCACCTTACCCAGGAATGGAAGATTCGAAACCAGGCGGTAATTGGATAGATCTACAGGATCTAATGATGTTTTCTTTAAGAGCAGATGCACCACTGCCTCCTTCAGTTCCCCTGGGAATATCCCGGTGCCAAGGGACAAATTGATGATATCACCCAGGGGGCCCGCACCTTGTCTGGACACGCTCTAATCAGCCAAGACGGGCACGGGTCAAGAGGACAGGTGGTGGGCTTTCCAGCTCGGAGGAGTCTGTCCACATCGGCTGGGGATATCCGGTCAAAGTGGTCCAATACTGGACCCGAGGACAGTCGAGGGGCCTCCTGTTCCTTTATTGTATCCAAATTGGCAGGGAGGTCATGGCGGAGCAACAGGACCTTCTCCGCAAAAAAGCTCGCAAATGCCTCACAGCTGTGTGTCAAATTGTTATTTAAATTTGGCTGTCCTTCAAGGGTCGTTAAAGACCTAATTATACTAAATAATTGCACCGGGCGAGAGCTAGCGGAGGCAATGGAGGCCGAGAAGTAGGACTTCTTAGAGGCCTTCACTGCCATCTCGTAGGTTTTTCATAAAAACCCTATAAGATGTTCTTGAGGCTCCGTCATGGGCACCCCGCCATACTCGCTCTAGCCGTATGAGGTCCCGCTTCATTTTCCGAAGCTCCTCGGTAAACCAGGGAGCCCGGTTTCTGCGGGGTCTCAGAGGGCACCTAGGTGTGATCTCATCAATGGCTGCTAGGAGCTGGATATTCCAGCCCTCAACAAGCTCAGTCAATGAGTCGCCAGGGGGAGCAAGGTCCCGCAAGGCCTGACGGAATCTATCAAGGTCCTTCAGCCTCTGCTAAGCAGGGTGGGGGTGGAAAATCAATCCTGGCTTTCAGAGCGTAGTGATCAGACCATGGCACCTTCATTGAAGGAGACATGATCACATCTATACCGACGCCAAAGATCAAATCCAGCGTGTGGCCTGTTTGATGTGTGGGGCCCGAAACAAACTGGGAGAGCCCTAGTGTCGCCATGGAAGACACCAGGTCCAGAGCCTGTGAGGAGGGAGTGGCATCAGCATGGATGTTGAAGTCCCCCAATACCAATAGGTTAGGGAACTCCAAGGCCCAGCCGGCCACCGCCTCCAGCAGGCCTGACAGGGTGGCTGCTGGTGCGCTAGGTGGCCGGTACACCAGCCAGACAGCCAAGCTCACCTCGGAGCCCCACACTAGGCCAACATATTCAATGCTGGGGATCGATGGCAATGGTAGAGCCCTGAAAGAACAATCTTCCTGGATTAATAATGCCACCCCTTCCCCCCGGCCCACAGTCCGTGACTGGTGGAGGACGGAGAAACCCGGGGGCGCCATCTCTCTTAAGGTAACAGTTTCTCCTTCGCGCACCCAGGTCTCCGTCACACAGGCCAGGTCGACCCCCTGCGAGGTGAAGAAATCTCACAGGGTGGCGGTTTTGTTGCCTATAGACCTGGCATTGCACAACACCAGTGATGGAGGTGAGTAATCCTTGCTCACCCTACCTTCGTCCCTCGGGATGGGGCACAGATTGGAAGGGGTACGAGCATATCCGTATCTCGATCCCCTTCGCCTATGACATCTGCCCCCACCGCCATACCTCCCTCGCCCCACTACGGTAGCAATCCGAAGCCTCAAACCAACCTCCATTTACAAAATAGAAAAACAAATCAAACCAAAAACAATTGTACCAAACAAAACAAATCCCCACCCCACTCAGTATTCAACCCCAAACCAAAATAAAACGGAACAAAATAAAAATACATCAATAAAAACCACCGTTCACAGTGGTACAACAAAGTAAAAGGTAAAAAACCCTTTAAAACACTTTAAAATATATAAAAACATTTATTTATAACATATATTTATAAATAGCCGCAATATTGTTTCCACATTAAGAAAGGCCATCTGAATTTTTTCCTTGTATATAACTTGATAAAGGCAGAGAGTGCTCTGCTATAATCCTATGTCTTTGTTTCACATACAGGTGAAAGTGCAAAAGTTCATCAAGACGTTTCAGGCCAGTATCTTCTGGGTATGCTTCTATCAACAGTTCCAAACCTTGCTGAATTTCTTGCTTAGATGTTGTCAAATTAGCAAGAATGGCAAACAATTGTGCAGCATCACTGTACACAGTATTTCTTCTTTTTAAATTGGCGTCAAGTGCATCTAATATAGGAATAAAGGATTTTATCCTAAACCTATCTCTTGAAGAAAGTGCATCTAAGGCATCAGGTGCACTTCTGTCATTTATCTGCTGTTCCCTCACTCTTTGTCTCCTTGTTTTGTAGCTGACATATGGCAAGGTGGCTTTTGCTTGTTTCTCAAGCTCATCAAAATCATCTCTAATTTTCCTTTAAAAAATCCAGAAGTGAACTGTACAAACTTGCACAAGAACTCAATAACAGGTCTGATTTCTGGAGAGCTTTGCTGACCTTGTGAAAATGACCTAGCACACAGGACCAAAAATGCAGCATAAATACAGATTCCAGTTCTTCCATTTTCTGCAAAAGATTGTTAGCTTGGAGCCTGGTCTCCCCCTTCCCATTAACATCAGAGTACAAATGACTGAGGGCATCAGTGATAGCACTGAAACTTTCCAAAACAGCTTCAGTGGCTTTTGTGTGTGTGTCCCACCTAGTGTCTGACAAATATTTAGGCACTTTAGAACGAGGTGGCAAAAATGATTTTAGAACTGCCCATCTCTTTGTGGAGGATGAAAAGAAGCTACAAATTTCATTGACAATGTCAAAACTGTTCACTGCATCAAGGCAGCAATCCACAGCTGAACGGCCCACCAGATTTAAAGAGTGACCCGCGCAAGGAATAAATTTTGCAAATTGGTTTTTCCCCGATGATTTTTTGCTGCATACCATTGTACTTTCCAGCCATGTTGGCAGTGATGTCATAAGACTGCCCACGGCATTTTCTAAAGTCAATTTCAGGCTCAATAGTGAAATAGTTGAACACAAAATCAGCCATGCTGTCTCCTGAGTGGTCTTTTGGCTCAAGGAAAGTTAAAAATCTCTCAGTTGGCAAACCATCTTCAGATGATACATATCTGATAATTAAAGTCAACTGATCAGTATGTGAAATGTCAGGAGTGGAATCTATTGAAAGGTTGAAATATCCAGCCTTTCTCACATCAGCCAGAATTGCATCCTTAACTTTTTTTGCCATGAGTTGAATAATTTCCTCACATATAGTTTTTTACAAAGAAGAGGGATTGTCTGATCCAGAATGTCCATAACGATTAATATGAGCAAGTAAAAATGGATCAAATTTTGCCACTAGTTCTAAAAGACCAAGATAATTGCCATTATTTGGAGATCCAAAGTGTTCATTGTCTCCTCTGAATGGTAAGCCTTGTTCTACAAGAGTGCATATTACAGCAATAATTCTCTCCATGACATGCCACCAGTACTGCTGTTCTGCTTTTATTTGTTCCTCTAGCTTGGAAGTTAACGTTTGCCCATGCTTCCTTGTTAGGTAGGCCAACATGGCATTCCTATGGTTCTCTGAGTTTTCATGACTTTGGGTAAGAGGGGTATTCCCCCCCCCCCCCGTCATCAAATCCACAGATAAAGCTGTGGAAGAAGATGCAAGGCCTGGAAAAGAGCTCTTGTACAAAACCTGGACTGCTTTTTGTACACTTGTTTGGAATCTGAAAATGGTCCACAATGATGCAGAACTTGAGAAAGACCCCTCTCTACTCAATAGGATACTTCCTCATATGATAATTCTGACCACAAATCAATATCTGTTAGTAGGTCTATATTTGGCACCATCTTTATCTGCATCCGGAACACCTTGGACTACTATCGTATCAGGTGTGAACTGCAAAATCTGACTATTCACATTCTTTTCTTGTGGCTCTTTAGCCTCTCCCTGCCCAGTAAGTGACTCTTGAATTAGTTCTATATTTTCAGTTTGAGCTAGTATCATGGCTGCTTCCTCATAATCAGCTTGCTGTTCCACATCCTGCTTCACTGTTTTTCTTTCAGGGAGGTTTTTGTCTGGTTGAATGCTTGTAGTTGGTTCAGACTGAATAGCTTCACTGAGTGGTTTATGCACGAAAGCAGTGATTGGTCTTAATTTCATTGTCATAGCATTTTCGAGTCTCTGCCTCTTGCACTTGCCAGCACCACTTTCAAATCTTTTACTCATGCTTAGATTAGAATCTAAAAATAAAAATAAAAATTAATCCTCAACTGGGTAAACCTGGGCTTCTGTCACTCTTCAGTAGCTGCCACCACTCACTGACTTCCCTATGCCTTTCTTGAGGGGCAGTGAGACCCCTCTGGCTGACTCCTGGGGTTTGGAGATGAAAACCCCTAAATTTGGGTTTCTCCTGGAGGGTTGGCACCTGCACATTTTGGGGCTTTTTTCCTCCCAGGACCCTTCTTAAGGCACTGGTAGTGGGCAGGGTGGGAGAGACTCCGGTCACAGCACCAGACTGGGCTTTTAAACAAAGAACAAATATTTTCTTGACTATCTACAAGTAACAGGATTTTAAACACAAAAGGCAGTTTAAATTAAACACAGAAAAGGAAAACACCACTGGGCACAAATAAAATAAGACAAAACGCATTTCCTCTGACCCTGAACTGACCCCTATACAGTGGTACCTCGGTTTAAGAACAGTCCGGTTTAAGAACGATTTGGTTTACAAACTCCGCAAAACTGGAAATAGTGTCTTGGTTTGAGAACTTTACCTTGGTCTAAGAACGGAATCCAAACGGTGGAAGGGCACCGGTGGTGGAAGGCCTCATTAGGGAAAGCGTAGAACAGTTTTGGTTTAAGAACTGACTTCCAGAATGGATTTAGTTCGTAAACCGAGGTAGCACTGTACTTATTTTCCCTTGGGAAGAGGTCCAGTTACCAACCTGCAGCCTGGCCTCCTCCCTTCTACAGGTAGTCCTGGATCCCTCTGAGGATCCCATCCTACCACTGGTGGAGAAAGGGGGGTGCTGTGGGGGCGGTCCACCTCGGGTGTCATCCCTGAGGGGCGACTGCTGTGGGCAGTGCCCCCCTGGGAAGCTTGCCACCACTTGCTAGTCTCAAGGACAGTGTTTCCGGAAATGATACTACTGTTTTGTGATAGTCTTCATCAGCTGAAAACACTGTCCTTGAGACTTTTGGCATGCCTTCTGTTGGAACTTTTGAAAAACATTTGAGAAAACCTTACTTTTTAGTCTTTTGAAACGTCTTTTGTTGAAACCTCTGAATAACCATTGTGAGACTGACCTTTGATACCTATCTTGAAAACATGGCTTGCTGTTCCGTGCCACTAGTCTGTTACATTGTCTATATGAACTCCAATAGATTTATTTCTACCTTTTGATTTATATCATTATTCTATTACATATGATTTAACAGTTATTAGCCTACGTGTTGTGTCTATATTTCTGTGATTGGTTACCTGCTTTCAGCAATACGGGTCACTGTTTGGTAGTACCCGATTGGTTAGCTGTCAGATTCTAGAGCTCCCTATTGGTGGCTTTTTGGTAATTCACAAAATACAGAGTCCATTCACGAAGCAGTAACATAAATCTCCATTGGTACATATTGGGTGTATATTTCAGCGGCTGAACATACAGTGGCACCTTGGGTTACAGATGCTTCAGGTTACAGGCTCCGCTAACCCAGAAATAGTACCTCTGGTTAAGAACCTTTCCTCAGGATGAGAACAGAAATCGTGCTCCGGCGGCATGGCAGCAGCAGGAGGCCCCATTAGCTAAAGTGGTACCTCAGGTTAAGAACAGTTTCAGGTTAAGAACAGACCTCTGGAACGAATTAAGTTCTTAACCCAAGGTCTCAACTGTACAGGTTTATGGCCATGCTGTAGTGTAATGCTTATGTGACTGTGAATAAAAGGTGGCTGGGCTCATCGTCTTGGGATTTTTAGGAAAACTGATTTCCAATAAGTGCTCCCCCCATTTCCATAACAAGTCATTGAGTCTGTACTCTGAATAGTGGCACCAGGGACCTAAAGGGGCAGGACTTGTCAGTCCAACCCCTGCACAGTCTCATCTGGGCTGGCCTTAAGGCAATTGGGCCAAATTGGGCTTCATGGGCCACTCCTAAGGGGCCTCCTGCACCGGGGCAATCTAAATGGATTTTATTTATATCTCTAAGATTCTGCAGACTTCAGCTGTGAACTGGGCCCTACAAAAAAAATTCAAGTTGGGCCCAGAGTCTCATAGCTGTTGGCCCGAGCTGCCCTGCCCTCGCATGAAGTCTTGGGTTTGCAATTATGAGAGAGGGGAGACTGTGGCACTGGGGAGCCAGCGGGCTAGGGAGGCCCCCTAGATTTAGAGGCCCTAGGCCCTTAGCCTATACATAAATCCGGCACTGCTGGTGGCAACCAAGTCTGGAACCAACCCACAGTGGCTGAAAGTTTTCTACCCAACAGCACTAGTTCTTGGACCGCAAATGAAAAACAGCAGGCCTAGAGAGAAATAGCAGGAATTTTATGATAACATGTGGCTTTGGGATTGCATGTAATGATCTTTCTTGAGGTAAAGAGAATTCAAGAAAGGAAAACAAGGAATCATTAACACACACACCCTGCCGCCCCGAAAAAAATCCTGCCTGTTTTGAAGCTAAACATCTCTGCAATCATCAGCTGATATATTAAACAAACTGCAAATAATCATTTTGCTATTTGCCTCATTAAATCTCTCTGCCCACAGAAAATGCCAACACACACACACACACACACACAAACACACACGTTTACATGTAAGAGAGAAAAGAAGACACAAAAAGGATGTTTAGAGAGAAATTAGGTATTTGGATTCAAACTGATTCTGTAGGTGTCCTAAAATCTTCCCCCCATCAACTGAACTGCTAGGGGTCGAAACCAATTTCATTACACACCATGAGAATGAGCCTGCTTTCTTCTTCTTCTTTTTCCACCACTAGAATCTGAGCCTAGAATCTGAGTCTGCAGGCAACTTCCAGTGGTGCAATGCATTTTTTGTACATTGTTTTCACTGATATATGCATTTCTGTGCTCACTTTCCCTGAATAAATGATTTTTTTCCTGTACAAATTATTTGATTGTTTTGTGAAGTGTAAATTAAGTGCTTTTGCACTGAGACGTCAATCAAATTTCTCCCTCCTACCAAAACAAACAGTGTGACCTGGCATAAGGCAGTCTTTCCATCTGCTGCCTGCATTCCAACTCCAGGTTTTCTTGCTATGCACTTTAAAACGGGAAACGCTTCAATCAGAGCTCGCACCTCATATCCCACGAAAGGGTCCACACAGGAGAGAAGCCCTACAAGTGTCTGGCGTGCGGGAAGAGCTTTGGTTGGCGGTCGGACCTTGTAAGACATCAGAGAATCCACACAGGGGAGAAGCCCTACATTTGCCCCGATTGTGGGAGGAGCTTTAGCGCCAGCTCAGACCTTACTAGGCATCAGAAAACCCACACAGGAGACAAATCCTACAAATGCGTGGCCTGCGGGAGAACGTTTAGCGGGCGATTGCAGGTTGCTAGTCACCAGAGACTCTGCACCAGGGGGAATTGCTGAAACCAGGAAAATGCCCATAGAAAAGGGCATTCTTGCGACTCGACAGTGAGCAGTCTTTTTTACTTGACAAGCGGGGTATATTTCTTCAAGGAGGGGTCCACAGTAGTCTGTGGTTTGCTCTGTTTCCTAGCAAAATTTTGTACGTTGAATCAAGATTTCTGGTGTGCTTAATAAAGATGACTTAAAGAAAACACACACACACACACACACACACACACACACACACACACACCAAAACTACCCTGTATTTCAGTCAGGTATTTTTATGGTCTCATACAATGTTGTTAAAAACAAACCCCCCCATCAAAGAAATGAGTTACAGAAGCACAATAAGAAAACAGCAGAGAGCAGCCATCAAAGCAATGCCACCTGCAGGGCAACAAAGCAGCGCATCCCAAAAGGCATGAGAAAGGATGAATAGATTTGCCACTTTCTGCCCCTTTACTCTCCTCATCAGTTCACTCTGTTCCACTCCAGTTTAATGAGGATAATTTCTAAAAAAAATTCTGGAACTGGAATCTGCACTCCAGTTCAGGGCTTTTGGGGTGAGGGATGGGGGATGGGGGGGTAGAGGGTATGTGTACCCTGGCTCTGCTCCCAGTTGCCCTGTAGGAGCTGGGAGGATTCCTGTCTGCAGCAGGTAAGCTTCCTGTGCTTTCGGGGCAGGGGAGGGGGATGTTCCCACACAATGCAGAAACCCAATTCCACCTTGCATGGGAAGCAGAGGAGGCTTCTTTCTGCAGACAACCATCCTCCATCTCAAGGAGGATGGGACAGCTTGTGCACACGTTTGTTCTCCCTTTCGCCGAAATACGAAGTCTAAACAGGGCTTACAACAGCACATGTGTGAATTGATAAAACTGTGGAAAAGGCAGTCTTGTTGCAATTGTTTGTATGGTTGTAGCAAGATTCTTTTTGTATGTAGCTTTATCAATGCACACAAAAAGATGGACCAAAATAATGGATCAAAAGAATCTCTGCACACCCGTTAATACAATTGCTGAAAGGTTGGTGGGGTGGGGTGGGGTGGGGTTTTTTTATGGCAGTGCACATACATTTTGGCAATGTTGGGATGAGGCTAGGTGTTTACATTAACTGAAAGCTGTGGCCAGATGGACACATCTTGTGCTCTGTAGAAAATTTAAGAACAATGACAATAGAAGAATTACAAAAATTCTATCACATGAATTCAATTTTGAGAAAAAAGTATCCGTTAACACGAAGCTCCTTATTCCTACTGCTCTTTAGCTTTCAGCGCATCGTGGAAGCATCCCTAGTCTTGAGCAGATAAACACCTATTTACCTTGCAGTCTTGACTCTTAAGATTATGTGCCAGGCAAAGAACCCCACTGAGAAAGAGCCTGACCTAAAGGCAGCACATGCCTAACTTTCCCCAGCAAGAATACCCAAAGAAGGGGGTCTCTAGATCAGTGTTTCCCAAACGTTTTTGGGCAACGGCACACCTGTTTACTGAAAAAAAATCTCGCGGCACACCACCATTAAAGCCCCGCCCCGTGACGTCAGCGCGCAGCGTCACGCCGGGAGGGACGCACAAAAGTGAAAGTTTTTTCCCTCGGCAGCTCCTCGAAAGGCTTCTCTCAGCTGCGCTCAATCCGCCTCGGAGAGGATTTCCCCTCCGGTCCCATGCGTTCGTTTGGGGCATCGCTCCGGCTGCTCCCTCTCCCGCCACGCAGGAGCGATGCCTCTCTCTGGCTCTCCCTCCGCGCAGGCTGAGGGAGGGAGGGAGGGGCGCGTGTGACCCGTCTCTGCTGGGAGACCAAACCCAGCGAGGCAGAGTCGCGCGGAGGCGCCCAGGCAGCGCTGCCGGCTGCGAGGAGGAGCGCCAGGCAGCAGCAGGAGGCGCGGCCTCTCCTCGCCGCCGCCGCCCCGCCTCTCGCTGCCCGACTCGCCCGCCTCCCTCCAGGCATCTCGCGGCACACGAGGCAACGTCTCACGGCACACTCGTGTGCCGCGGAACACCGGTTGGGAAACACTGCTCTAGATGATCTCAGAGTGTATAAGAAGATTTATGTGGAAGCAAGTGCTTCATGGTAGGATTTTTCATATCATCACTACTAAACTAAGGCATTTGTACAGCAATTGGATGCACTTAATGTATACATTGCTTCCAAGCAAATGTGAATTGCTGCATCAAAGCTACTGAAGCCCAGAAGCCATGCCTTCCCACTGTGCAAACAAAACTTGGGTTTGCATATTCTCTTCTCTTCTGTTCCTCTTCTGTGCATCAGAGGAAGATATCAGAAGCTTTCATTTCTGATTTTAATCAAGCTGCAGTTCCCCACTACACCTGAACTCAGGAAGCTGTGGTTTGTTTAAACTCTGGTTTGTAATCAAGCCAGGATCTGAAACTCCCACCAGCCCTAGCCAACCCAGCCCTAGGCAACCCAGCAGTCTAAAAGATCTGTACAGCATCATGTTGTAAAGGACATTCAAAGAGGCAGAGGGCACACTCATGGGCGTAGTCAGGAGAGGCAGCTGCCCCCCAAGTCAGGTAAATAAATAAAAATACTTAACTAACTGACAAATTGCATTGCCAATAACTTGGTTCTGGCCCCCCCTGACAAAAAGCCTGCCCCCCCAATAAATCCTGGCTATGCCCATGCACACATTTTCCCTGATGCAGCTAAGCCTAGGATTTTCTTACATGAAGCCACAGTCATGGAGCTAAAAGTGCAAGCAGGATGCAAGCTGGACTGGCTTCCTGTCAAGACAGTGAATTTCATCACACCTGGACTCTAGATTTGAAGTTAAAGCCCACTTTGCTTTCTCTGTTTTTAAGGGTCATTTAATGGCTTTGGCTGGATTGATTGTGTTTAAACATTTCTAAACTGTCTTGAAAATGTATTTGTAGGTTTAAAAGTGAGGGAGTCATTTTTTGGGAGGTGAATTCCATTATGTAGTATGAAACAACTTAATGCACTAAGGGCAGCATTTTTTGTATCATGCAGTTATAATTTCATGTGACAATGGGGCCTCTATTTGGTAATATGCCCTGCAACAAAGGGACTTAATTGCATTTGACCATAGTCTAAGTTGTGTGTGGTTTTTTAAAAAGCTTACATCTTATAGATGGCATGGTCATGATTCCTGTCTGCAGTGTTATATTCCATGCAGATGATGTTTCCATGCCAATTAGCAGGCTCTGGGTTTTTTCCCCTCCCCCTTCTGGTCATCATGGATTTTAATGAAATCAGTTCAGAGGGAAATCAAAGCTTCTTCTGCACCCTTGCCTTACTAACTTGAAAACCACCACCACCCTCTATTATTATTATTATTATTATTATTATTATTATTATTATTATTATTATTATTTCTTATTCTTCTTTTAAAAGTGTTAGAAATACCCGATTTTTGCTGCCTTAAGAACCTGTTCATCCGTCTATACAGCTGGGCACATGCAAATTGCACTGTGAAATGTACCTGCATATTCAAGTTTGTGCTAACAGAACCAGTTTTATTTCCACCCATGGAAATCTCTCCCCTCCCTCTGATTCTAAAAGCAATGGTACAGTCCACCACCTCAACTCCCCTCCCCAAGAGAATTCTGTAGTTGGGAAAACTGGTTGAATTTGATTAAACTTTTGGATTTCTTCCAATATTTTCAGCCATTCCATCTGCAGAAAAACACTCTACCAGCACTTGGCACATTGATAGCATTAACCGCCTCCTAAATCAGCAGCAAGTCTTGCCTAATAATTTGGCATTTGCACGCTGCTTTGTAAATTGTAAAATCCTCGCGTCCTCTGGTGGAAGGAGGGATCCTTCCCTCAACAACAACAAAAAAATGGAGGCATAATCTGTAAACGTTTTGAAGAAAGAAAACATCTTCCTGTAAAAATGCCTCTCTGCCATGTTTAATGAAATGGAGGTGGGGAGAGAAGTGTAAGAATAATAAAGGCAGAAATGAGATACAAACTTAATTTTCCACCTCATTCAGGGAAGGAGTATATTGCAGAACGAGACTCTCTGGCTACAGAAGCTGCACTAAGCAAACAGGAGCTCTTCTGATGTTGATGGCTGTTGGAACAGCCTAAGAGAGGCCAGAGCACAGCAAGCAACCCACCAAAGCACCCACCAAACAAAAACAAATGGTGCCATTTTGTGCATGTATTTCTTTACTGCACAGCAAAGTCAGCAGGTGGAGTCCAAAAGCAGCTCCGACATCTGCTATCAGGGGGAAGTTTACTTCACATGTTATAAAATTCTTTCCAGGAAGGCATTTCCATGTCAGAATGCACATTCAACCTGCATGTTAAGTCATCTGCCTGTATGAATAATGTGTATGAAGGGTTGTTGTTGTCGTTGTTTTACTCTAAGTGGTGTGTGTGTGTTTTTGCACGAGCGTGCGGCAGTCATTTCGGCAAAGGGAGAGGCAGGTTTGTGACCAACCACCAGAGGGCATACAGTGGTGCCTTGAGTTACAATCGCCTCAGATTACAAACGCTTCAGGTTACAAACTCAGCTAACCTGGAAGAGTTACCTCGAGTTGAGAACTTTGTCCCAGGATGAGAACGGAAATCGTGTGCTGGCAGCACAGCGGCAGCAGCAAGAGGCCCCATTAGTGAAAGCACACCTCTAGTTAAGAACAGTTTCAGGTTAAGAACAGACCTCCGGAACGAATTAAGTTCATAACTAGAGGTACCACTGTATTAATTCCTGCAGCAGAGTGCCCTTCACATAGGTTTTTGGCAATGCGATGGAAAAAGCAGCGGAAACAGCTCCAAAAGCTTAAAATCACTATTTTGGGAGAAGTTTCCCAAAAAAAGATCAACAATGTTGGGGTCAGGAATTTTACTTTTTGAAATATGACAACCCTACTGTTAAAGTGGCCTTTGAGGATAATTTATGTTATAATTCTAGCGGTATCCTCAGACCACATAGACATTAACAGATTAAAACATAGTTAAGTTGGTCATTTTCCCAATTCAGATCCAAGCTTCTATGGGAGAAACAATATAAAAACACAGTATTTCATAAGAAACAACATGGCACAAGGCTAACACCTTGTGCACACTGGTTCTAAACTAGGGATGAGAGAACCCAGGATGCAGAGTGTATACAGAGCGTGTACTGTGGTATATGCTTTGATAGACAGGCTACATGTGAAAATATGTAGAAACTGTAAAAGAAAGTATGAAAGGATATTGTTGGGAGGATCTGCTTACTCAGAGTGTATTAAGAATGTGTTGATAATGTTTGTGCAGGAAAAGCTCAGCCTTGAGCTAGGCTGAGAGAGAGGAGGCATACAGCTCACAGAATGCAGGCATGCTTTTCCTCTGCAAATATGACTTAATTCAGTCCCTCCAAGTGTCCCTATTTTCCAAGGATGTCCCTGATTTAGAGAAGCCATCCCAATTTCTGATTTGATCCTGGAATATCCCGCTTTTCCTTAGGACGTCCCTATTTTCATTGGAAAAATGTTGCAGGGTAAGGAGTAATGTGACACACACACCCCAGTTTTTTTTAAAATTAATGTTTCATTGTGTTTTTATATATGTTGGAAGCTGCCCAGAGTGGCTGGAGCAACCCAGTAAGATGTGTGGGGTATAAATAGTAAAATTATCATTATGGAATGGGACGTCCCTATTTTCATCAGAGAAATATTGGAGGATATGCTTATTTTGATGCATTTATATAAGGTATGCATTTATATAAAGATAAAGGGACCCCTGACCATTAGGTCCAGTCGTGACCGACTCTGGGGTTGCGGCGCTCAAGCTACTTGGCGATTCATGAGTTGCCAAGCTACTGCAACCTCTTCTTCCTTTGCAATTCTCACAAAACTTTTCACGAAGCAGCCATAGCTTGGCTGGAGAACAAACATTTTGCACCTAGTAAGGTAAAGGTAAAGGGACCCCTGACCATTAGGTCCAGTCGTGGCCGACTCTGAGGTTGAGGCGCTCATCTCGCTTTATTAGCCAAGGGAGCCAGCGTACAGCTTCCAAGTCATGTGGCCAGCATGACTAAGCCGCTTCTGGCGAACCAGAGCAGCACACGGAAACGCCCTTTACCTTCCCGTTGGAGCGTTACCTATTTATCTACTTGCACTCTGATGTGCTTTTGAACTGATAGGTTGGCAGGAGCAGGGACCGAGCAACGGGAGCTCACCCCATCGTGGGGATTCGAACTGCCGAGCTTCCGATCGGCAAGTCCTAGGCTCTGTGGTTTAACCCACAGTGCCACCCATGTCCCATGCATTTATATAAGGCTGTGTAATTTATAGGCTTGTGAACTCTACTTCTGTAGGTTCCCCAGTAGCCGGTTTTATGACCAAGTAAAGTTGTGTTAAATATCACTATGATGTGGTTATTGAAGAAATCCACCACATTACACAGCCTAACATCAGCTGATTTACATACAGCAGCAAGTTTTAAGTGAAAACTCCTAATTGCCTCTTCCCATATTTCCACTACTACCGTTAGTCCAAGCATCAGTTTATATCACAAAGAAACTATACAGGAACAAAACAACATTCTAGAGCGGGGGGCTGGGGGCTGGATTGAGTGGGGAGGACAGACCAATTCTGTACTCCTTACAGTTTTTGCATTTATTCATACCCTCTCTGACTTCATATTGAATAAAGAGAAGCCACACTAAGCATGAAATTAATCAAATAAAGAGTAGGCTGCAGGCTCTCCTGTAGAAGCCTCTACAGAGTCATCTCCCCTGTTGCGATCTCAGATTATATTTGCTCCTTGCACATTAGGCAATGCAGTCTTTTCATCCTTATGCTGCCGCTGCTGTCCTGCTTTACCTCTATGCAAACCCTTTTCACCCACTAGCCCATTCTACAGCCATTATTGATTTTGATGCACCCTCAATGGTTTTCAGGCAGCAACAGAGCCTCATGGCAAATGCAGGTTTATTAAGAGCTTTATGGGGAGAATTTGATGGGAATGCTGAAGAAAAGGAGTCAGGTCTCTGAGCTGCTAAAGCACAATTCTTACCAAAGCTAAGTGAAGAGGATGTCTTCTGTTATGCAACAGAAGATTTGTGGTGCATAGGAAAAATGAACTCCAGAAGAATCATCATAATCTGTATCAATAAATTAATGGCACAAGCACATTTGCAAGTTTTTATCTGTTTTTAGTTTATTACTATTTTAACTTTCTGAAAGTGTTAAGTTCTTGTTGCTAATTCTTCTTATTGATAATTCTATTGATCTATCTTTTTTTGTAAAACCACTTTGAGGTTATGGGTTATTCCTTTTTGTTTTTTTACAATACAATGAAGCAGTGCATATGTTTTATTAAATAAAACTTCCTGTCTATATTTTAATACTGCAAGAACAGCAGAGCTGCCTTATAAATGTTGCCTCTGACTCAGGATGCAGCTTCTGACTATGGGGTAAGGTGAGGTGCTACCCCCTCACAGCCCCTCTCCCTGTCCTGCCAAGGTACTTGAACTCGGGTTTCTTTTTCTGCCAAACTCTTTAATGCACAAATCTGAGTGATCCATAAGCAAGTCAAGGGTTAAAGGCACAGCAGGGAACTGCATGGCTAAGCACGAGCTGAGGCGCTGATCCAAGAACCTAATGCCTCCTGCCTCTTTCTTTTGGAGGAACAGTTGGACGGAAGCCTTAACATGGCAAATGACAGGCATTTGTGCTCTGGGTAAGTAAACAGGAGTTTCTACTAGTGAGCAGGGTCTGCTGATATTGAATGTACACGAATCTTTTTGATAAAAGCTGCATAGATCTTGAGAACAGGGTGTAATTCCACAGTCAGCAATGAAGCTCACTGGGTACCTTTGGACCAGTGACTCACTCTCAGACTAACACACCTCACAAGGTGGTTGTGAGGATAAAACGGGGAGAAGAACTATGTGTGTCACATTGAGCTCTGGGGGAAAGTTGAGATATAAATGCACTAAGCAAGTAAACCAAAAGAAAATGGCAATCATTGCCACTCTCTTCCGCCTAAGATTCTGAACTTCAATTTTGTGAGTAGTGCCAGGGATCACTTACATGCTAAGCAACACAACATCTGGAGAGCTATAGGTTTTCCTCATCACACTTGGGTTAATGCTGCTTTCTAATATATACACAGAAGCATACATAGCTCATTGAGGAGGGAGTCAAACAGATATTAGCTAATTGCTACTTATACCTGTCAGACAACATGAGAGCAATGCCTATTGTTATAAAACGATAAAACTCTAAATTACGAAACTACATCAAGAATCTGAAAGCAACATTAAGAAATGCATGTGGTCATGAGTGAGTGTGTACAGGTCAAAAACAGAGAACATAGACGTATTTTCTCTGGCTCCTTCGACCTTGCTGAACAATGGCACTGGATGTTTATCAGCAAAAGACAATAGACAATACTCAGTTTCTACCAGGGTGGAATTTTCTGAATGATTTTCAAATGCAACTGTTGAATCACCAAGTACTTCTCTGCATTGCCCCCCCCCGTCACCATTGCATTCAGCACCTTACAATATGAGGGTCTTCATTCTGAATCCTCAGGTGCAGCATCCTTACACAGAAAGAGTCCTTGGGCAGCAAACTCCTCAGGAGACCACGAGGAACTTTCTCCAAAGAAGCTTAAACCCTGCTGCCTAGAAGTAGCCTAAGGCTACTGGAAAAGGTGCTGGTTTCCAAGTGCTCAGGTGCTACACTAAGTGGGTCTGGCAAACAGTCATCACTACTCTTGCTAATTTAGAGCTCTGCTAGTTGTTCCATGACCCTGCTTGGGGCAATCTGTTCTCCCCACCCACTGGTAGAGGAAGAGGGTGACGGGGGGGAGCGCATCGCCCCTGGCAGTGCGATCCCGGTAGGGTGCCATTGTGGCTGGCCCCCGCAGCCGGCACGCCATGCCCCCAGGATGCGCACCACACCCCTGTGAGCAGTGTGCCACACCCCCAGGACATGCGCCAGCCACGCCCCTGTCTGCTCTCCGCCCCCTGTGCCGGAGCATGAAGCTCCACCGCTGTTCCTACCCCCATTGAATGACGCTTGTCCAAGGTCCTGCCCTTCCCCGAGATTAATTTTCCATTTGCTGCAACATCATCTCACCTTAGTGGAAAATGTCACCATGGATCAGGGCAGTCTGACACTATGTTTATTTGTCGCAACACGAACGCATGTTGATGCATGTATATATACCCCAAAAACTGCTTAGAGAGGTTTTGCTTTGTTTACAATCCAGTGGCATATAAAATTCATTATATATATAAATAAGCAAACATTTCCTTTCTCTGGTTATAAGATTATTGGGGGTGGGGGTGGGCATAACTGGAATGAGAGAGTCTGTGCCCTCATTAAGAAACACCGGTCTGGCTTCATATCACATGCAGACATATCCAGGACTGAACTCAGTGGGACCCCACTAGAGCATTAATGCAAATTGGGGTGAGCCGCATTCTGAGTAATGTTCCCAGCTGGCAAGTGAGCTGGTAGCCCTTACTATCTGATGCTCAATTTGGTACATGCATACACACACACACACACACACACACACACACACACACAGTGGTACCTCGTGTTACAAACCCTCCGGGTTACAAACTCCGCTAACCCCGAAGTAGTTACCTTGGGTTGCGAACTTTGCCCCAGGATGAGAATGGAAATTGTGCGCCGGCGACACAGCAGCAGCAGCAGGCCCCATTAGTGAAAGCGCACCTCAGGTTAAGAACGGTTTCGGGTTAAGAACAGACCTCTGGAGCGAATTAAGTTCATAACCTGAGGTACCAATATGTGTGTGTGTGTGTCTCCCTGGAGGTAATGCGGGGCTATTGGGTCTTTGGTCCCTGCTTTCTGGGCTGCAGTTTTTAGGTAAATAGGCACCGTTATTCGTAACTTAGTCCAGCCAGATCTGGCTCTGTGCCCTGCTCCCTACATTTAAAAGCAATGACGCCTCAATAACCTCTGTCCTTTACCTTGGCGTGGCAGCCTGACCTGATAGAGCCCAAGGATAGAAAGATAGTTCAAATTTCCAAATAAATAATGAGCTTTAAAAGGTTGCGAAGGTGGTTGTTATGGAAAAGCTTACGCATCCTGTGGGGGACTGCAGAGCCTGGGGATTAGGCAGGTGTTTGGGTGGTATCTCTATGACCTATCTCAATAATTGTCCGCATCTCAATATAGTCTCAGAATAAGCACTGATTCATCTGGTATAAGCGTCAACCAGAATTTTCCGGATTTGTTTTCCTCATCCATGGTTTGCCTAGTTTGTCTATATTTCCCCCTTGCAATTAGATCTTAGTGCACTTTCATTGAAAAATAAATAAATGTGCCTTATATTCAGTACTTCAATGTCTATATTTATGCTATTTTTTTCAACATATACTTAACAAGTCTATGTTGTGCATTTTTGGTTTCGCTTACCCCCCCCCCCTTTTCCTTTCCTTTCTTTTTTAAACAAAAAAAAAAAATCTCAGCATTTGAAATGCAAGTGCCTCAGGCTTGCTGGGATCTCCAAGTTGTTTTGATTTTAGAACATAGAACATATCAAAATATGAAATAAACTCTCAGGTGCAAAATGTCCTTCATTTGTGGCTGTGGGATAAATCAGCCTAATATAACCAACATGTTGAAGACTAATTAATGCATGAGGGGGTTAAGACCATAGAGTGAGCTGCCCAGCCAGCTTAGCTTGGTTATTCCCCCTCACCTTGGAAGGAAGGGCTACCAAACTCTTTGTTCTCTCACTTCCACCATGTGAACCCTACTACTAAGTAAATCATTTTTAACCTACCAAACATGTGGTCTCTTCCTATGCTAAGGGAAGTGGGGAGCTTTGAAAGCAATTAAAGAGAGGATATTTTAAAAGTCTAACAGCTGTTATTGCCACACTTTACTTAGCTGCATGTTTGGTGATTTTAAATCACTGCTGGGTTCTCACCCCAAACATGACTTGTCCCAAACTTGGATCTTGGCATCTAGGGGATTCCTTTTATTTTGCCATATCTATTTTTCCTTTTAGTAAATTAACCAACAGTAACATGGGAACAATAAAAGTAGCTAACCTGCCATGCAGGGTGATTGCAGGGGTTGCTGACATAATATTTATATGAAACATTTCTAGCACTTGAAATTTGCTACATAAGCCATAAATACTGTATTATCCATATAGTATTTTTCCCAGGGGCACAAAGGGTTCCACAGACATTATCTTAGGCATTGTTGCAAGAACCTTAGGCTGCAAATGCAAAATATGAACCAATCTATATCGGTATTTCATTATTAATTTGATTTCTTATCTGTTCTCCACCATAAGGTCCCAGGGCAGGTTACAGCAATTTAAAAATACAATATTAAAATAAGTTTTTAATATGAGAACAAAAGTGTGCTCATTCTGCCAATCAGCTGCCATTTTATGTCCCCTGGTATGGAAGTGCTTTAAGAACTTGTCACGCCTTCCATCTGCAACAGATTGTATGAGAGGCTGAAGAAAATTAACATTGCAACAATCAAATCTCTTTGCTAATCTTGAGAGCCTTTCAAAAGAAACAGAGCGCAAATCTTAGACTGGTGGATGCTCTGCACCACACTCCAATGGAGGAAGCGGCTTTCTACTGAGTCAGGCCACTACTCCATTCAGTTTGGTGTTGTCTGCACTAACTGGCAGGGTTTCATGCAGGAGACAAACCCAGCCCTACCTGTCGATGCAAGTTGTGGACCGAACCTGTGGCCTTCAGCATGTGAAGCAGATGCTTTACCGCTAAGCTTGCCCCTCAGATGTCCAAAATGACTTTATTTGCCAAGCCCTTGGCATCAGGTGTCATTAGAGGCAAACCACAGGGGTTGCCACAATCAGATTGGCCAACCTTGCAACTACACACCCTGATCATGTGGCCTCAAATTATTTAAGCTGCTGATGTGATTGTTGTTCCTCTCTTTCTGTGCTTGGCAAAGAAAGGTTTCCACCCTTTTGCCCTCATTCCCAAGCATCATAGTCTGTTTAAGAATACACCTTTGTATGGCAGAGACAGAACAGTTTCCAAACGAGGAGGGGGAGGGAAGGGAGAGGGCTGTCACAGCAGGGATTTGGGCAAGAAAAAGAGGTGGTGATCAGAAGCCAAATTGCTGTGATTCACCCAAACAAGTAAGAGAGAGAGAGGAGGGAGGGAAGGAGGGAGAGAAGGAGTGAAGCTCAGGATGACCAGAATTGGAATAAACCTGCAATATGTCTGCTTCTGTGCCAGGTTCCTGGGTAACTTGTAGCTCACTGGAGCTATAGCCACAGTACATTAGTGGCATCCTCAATGAAGAGAAAGTGCAAAACACATACTCTTTTCAGTCCACAGTGGAGAATGCATCATAAGGCAGGCAGGGAGGGAGGGATCGAAGGAGAAAATAAGGGCCGTTACGATCTAGTATATCGGGTCCTCCCTTAAAAAGGGCACGTATTGTGGTGAGACCCACCCACCTCTCCCTACTTTTAGGGTTTTGCGCTTGACCTTGCTATGCCGTTGTGTGTTGTCTGTCGTTGAGACAGAGGCATGGCAGGAATCTTCCCTACTTGGCTTACTGGCTGTTGCCATTTGGGTTTTGCCTGCCGCGTAGCAAATCATCATAACTTGTAAGGTTGCGGATAGGCTCTCATTCAGGTGATAGGGATGGGAGAACGCATGCCCGACTTTCTGCTTATCCAGGTGTTCACCCTTGGCTGACCTATGCTGGAACCCTGGGTCAGTGCTACCTGCAAGGCAGGGAGCTAGTCAAACCAGAGCCTATGAAACCAGTCACATTCTGTAATCAATAAAGTTGTGGCCTAAATTCTGCCAAAAACCAAACCAAAAATTTGAGTCAAGTGTGGATTTATTTAGGGGGGAGATTTCTGGGTCTGAACACGCAACTAGAGTTTTTCTCAAGTATCTCTTATACAACTATCCGAGCAAAAGTGGAAGAGAAAAACTACCCAAGCCTTCACCAGGGAAACGGGGTTAAAGTAGGTCACTATGCAGTCCCCATTCAATGAGAAGCCCCTGCTTTGGAAAAACAACTTAACTACAGGGAAAAGGCATCTCAGCCATGTACTTGAGTGCTTTTATTGAAGAAACAGGTTTAATTGGACCCAGAGTTCATTGGGACACAATTCTGGGTGAGTGCATCTAGGGTTACAGCTTCTGCTGGAAAAACAAGGAAGGAAACATGATCAGGGCTGGCCCTGCCACATACAAGGGTGCAATCACACAGTAGATTTTGGGATGGCATTACAGGGCAGGAAACGACCCACTATTTATATTTTTAAACCCCATTTGGCTTCCCCATCTCAGGATGCCTCTTATTTATAAAGTTTACATACAAATATTTGCATTCCAACTGTAAACCTCTGCACCAAAAGTGGTATATACCGGTAAGTAGATTTCACTAACTGCCATTAACCCGCTAATCCAAGTGGCATTTGCAAAAGCACCCTATGCTCAAATGTTGGGATTAAGCAGTGTGCAACTAACATGGAGGACGGGGGCGGGAGAGAGATTACACTACACCAAAAACGTGTTTTCATCAAAAATTTAGCTGGCTGCCACCAGCAATGAGGTTCCCACCAGGTACCAGGCAAGCCTGTCTTTCTCACGCTCCCCAAACTTATCCCTATAGCTCAAGAATCTTCGAAATTTCTGATAGCTGAGGCACACCCTTTTGTCTGAATCAAAACAGGAGACATAGTTCACTCCCAAAAGTGTGTAAGAGAGTAAGAATGAGCATAGCAGGAGTCCACCAAGCAGCCTACTCTGATTGTGTGATCTGATCTCTCTCTCTCTCTCTCTCTCTCTCTCTCTCACACACACACACACACACACACACACACACACACACACACACCTGAAGGAAAGCAGAGCAGAAACAGTTATGCAGACAGAGGTATAACAGGCAGCCTGCTCTGAAGATGGGGACCTTGGACTTAAGAACATAACATCTGGATGGATCGTTCTGGTGACCCATCTAGTTTAGCATCTTGTTCTCACTGTTGTTGACCAAATGCCTGTGGGAAACCCTCAAGCAATACCAAGCAGAAGAGCCCTTTCTGTGGGTTTCCAGCAACTAATATTCAGAAGCCTTGCTGCTTTCAACTGTGGAGGCAGAACATAGCCATTATGGCTAGTAGCCATCAATAGTCTCTGCCCCATGAATCTGTATAGTGTTCTTTTAAAGCCATCTAGGTTGGTGGCCATCACTGCCTCCTGTGGGACTGAGTTCCACAGATTAACTACGAACTGTGTAAAGATGTATTTCCTTTTATGTTTTCCTGAATCTTCCAACATTCAACAATTTCCTTTCGTTTCTCACAGCTCAGTTTGGGAATAGTCTATCTTGTGGAAAATATGTCTGGCAAACTAACATGAAATAACAGAAAGTTGTTTCCTCCCTCCCAGGAATCAAAACAAGCTCAGTCGATCAGTAAGAACATGATGCCACAAAAAGATACATAAGTGATATTTTAGTATTGAAATGCATGTTGCAGATGGCACACCAGATGAGGGTCGATTCATTATTCACTCTTCTTGCAATGATGGCATCTCTCATTTTAGCTCCGCTATTTCCTCTCATTTTACTCACAAGCAAAGTCCTATGTTGTCTCCTGACTATGAACCCTGCATGAGCGAACTTTGCTAAAGTGACACTTAATGAATGATGCAGCCATGACTTGGTGTGCACTCTGCAGCATTAGCCAGGATCAGCAATCCTTGCAGTAAACAAGTAAGGGGCCAGTAGCAGAGCAACATCTTGCAGCCAAACAGGGCTAAATGAATACTGGCCAAGAAAAAAACAATATATGTAGTATATCATTAAAATTAATCAGGACAAAAATGATCAAAACAGGCCGCACTCATTATAATCCAAAGTATGAATAAGATGTAAAAGTCAGCATTTGTCTAACTTTCCATCTGATTTCATAAGATTATCAGCATTATTGCTATTAAAAGCATGTATTAGCTGCTTCTCCAATGCTTTCAAAAATGAATTCATTGAAGGCAAACACATTTCAACAGCAGGTCAAAAAAAGGAAAGACAGACAGACAGAAGAACAGCAGGAGCAGCAGGAGCAAAGAACACAAACCACTCAAAACGGAAGGCCAAGAAATGCACTTTGCACGCGTGCACTCACACGCACATGCACACACCCCTCTGGAGAGCCAGAAGAGAGGAAATATGCTCTGCTTAATATTCTCTCTCTCTCTCTCGCTCTCTCCTTATATACAGATAATTTTGATATTGCAGGACAGATATAGTTTAGCCACCGTCATAATTTCCCTTCCCATTTTTGAAACAACTCTTGTCATAATGTGAAAGACAGTTAATTTGGAAAAATGAGTTGGCTGGATGAAATTAATATGAAGTCCACCAGTGCAAAGACAAGTTAAATTTTGAGAATCCAAGTAAAGTTGCCTGTGTCATTAAAAAAAAAACAGTTTGTACAGGGCCTGGAAATTTTCATGAATGGTGGTGGTGGTTGGTGGTTGGTGGTGATGGTGGTGGTGATGATGACGACGATAATGGCAATAAATGAAATAGGCTTGCTATAGTATTGAACCTAAAGACTGCTTCCAAACCTGCCATTTAAGAACCAGCCCATTCCCTTCAATTACAACTTCCTTATTTATATAGGTAGGTGTCACAGGTACAGCACGTAACTGAGCAGTGCATCCTGACCACAAGGGTAGACGTTTTCAACACACTGCTGCAGCAATCATGGAGGCGATGGCAATCACGCCACTCAGAGAGCATATTGTCCACAAAAAAGATGTGGATGGGTGCTCTGCCCTTGGGGTTCCCAGAAACTCTCAGGAGTTTCTTCTGCATATGCAAGGCCTCGCAGAGCTATTTCAGTTGGGTACACATGCTCTCCTTCCTCTTACCTTTTGAAATAATTTCAGCACATTTTTTCTTTCTCTCCACAGTTGCGTCTGCAGACCTCTCTCCTCCCAAGGTTCACTCTCCTGGCGCCCGTCTTTGGGCAGGCAAAGAGAAGAGTGGAAGGATTTTCAGCAACTGACGTAAGAAGGCTGAAGATGACTGTAAAATAAAGGCAAGCAGGTTAGCGCAAAAATGCCCGTGCTCTGCTTACATATCAAGCTAAATTAAATTAGTGGCATCTACATAAGTGCCTCCTACTGTTTTTATTCCTACATACAAATACCGGATCTGTCAACTCAAGTGCAGTTATCATGGAAGCAGCACCAGGGGGGCTGGGGAAGAGGAGAAAAGCCAAAGTAATTTGTAAAATTAAAAAATCCATTAAATAGCAAAAGGATTCCAGAATGTTATCTTGGTTTCATTCAGGAGGGAAGGTGATCTACCCACAACATCTGGTGGTCAGAAGCAGCACTGGCTCTGACTGTGGAGGCAGAATATAGCCACCATTGCTAGCAGCCATTGATGTCCAACCCTCTTTTAAAGCCTTCACTGCCTCCTGTGAGTATGAGTTCCACAGTTTAACTATGCACTGCAAGAAGGGTCCATGGAAGAATTCTGTAAGAGTTTGAACTCCTCTGTCATTCCTTGGGGTGGAATGTATCTTGACTGGGCCAGTAACTTTTGCCCATTATTCTGTTGACTCACAGTTTTATGCCTGTTCAGTGCTGAAGTCATCTATTTTCTTATTGAAAGTTGTTTCACAGCAAGTGCTGTTCAACAGTGGAATGGACACTTTCAGAAGGTGACGGGCTCTCCTTCCTTGGAGGTTTTTTAAACAGAGGTTGGCTATCCATCTGTCAGGGATGTTTTAGCTGAGATTCCTGCATTGGAGGGGGGTGGATTACATGACACCAGGGGTCCCAACTCTACAGTTGAATCACTCTACGGTGATTTCATTTTGCTCCTGGTCCACCTTCTTCTTATCTCTCCCTCTTTTGTCATTATATTTGGAGATGCAGATTATGGCAAAGTCTGAAGAAACGTGTTACTGACAGGAGCAGCAGAAACAAGTATTTACAAAGCTCACTGGGTGATCCTGGGCTGTTCACTGTCCACAGAGTTGTTATGAAAAGGTGAGATATAAATGTAATAAATATTCAAAATGAGCTAAAATTTCAAAGTGAATTTTCACAATGAAATTCAAATATAATTATTTATTCAAGTATTCAAGTACAATGAAATTCAAATATAACCTCAGGGCCACATGTGGCCTGCAATGCCTTTTTTGTGGCCCCCAGCAACATCTGACACACACCCACACACCCTGCAGCCATCATGCTGCCTTCCCAAAGCTGGGTAAGCAAAGTGCTCAGTTGTGGGAAGGAGGCGTGAGGGCTCTGACAGTGCCCTAGAGTTCTCCAACTTACTTCCCAAAGCTTAATTAGCTTCTTCTTCTTCTTCTTCTTCTTTTTTTTTTTTGCTTGAGGTAAAGGACAAAATATTACCCGCCCAGTACATGTTCCTAAACTGACCCGACACATTTCCCCAAGTGGTGGACAAGCCACATTCACACCATACATTTGATACCACCGTACATCTATGATACCACTTTAAACAATCATGGCTTTCCCCAGAGAATTCTGGGACCTATCATTTATTACAGGTGCTGAGAGTTACTAGGAGACCCCCTGTTCCTGTCCCAGAGCTACAGACTCCAGTGTGATTTAACAGTCAATGCTTCTCTCAAGGAACTCTGGGAATAGATTTCCCTTGATCTGGAAACTATACCTCTGTTGAAGCAGCCTAGATTACTGCAATCTAATTTTTGTAGATGTTTCCACAACGCAATTAGGGTCTCTTATTTGCTCCTATAATTTGGAATGGATACTATTTTTGATTGCAGTTATGTATATATTTTTAAATAAAACAAAAAAATCCTCACCAAAGCTTCAATGTTCAAAGACTCCAAACCAAAATTTCCTACCTTTCTGACATCTCTTGCTAATGGTTTGCTCCCTTTCTTTTTTGTAGGGTACTGCAAACATACATAATCAGGCTCTCTGTGCAGGACCCTGTGATATCCCTGTTGAATTATGCAGAACTGGAGACTCATAAATAATGGTTCACTGCAGCACAAACAGTGGCGATCTGTAACGTGCCTACATAAGTTCTCTGAAAGAGCTCTTGAAATTCTCCGCAAAGCCTGGAGCTTCAAACAGCTGCTTGGCATAAGCAAAAGCCAAACCTGAATGAAGACAGCCCTGGTTGATTTGCTCAAGACCACTCAGAAAAGTAATGGGCAGAGCTGGGAAAAGAGCCCAAGATGCTTTGAGAACAACAGATAAGGTGCTGTGCAGATGCACCCTGGCATATTGCTGGTTGCCTTTAAGCAGAAGTGTTATTATTAGCAACATCATCACTTTCTACTCTTGCTGCAATAAATGGTGTGTATTTGGTTTTGCATCTACCCTGTGGTAAAGACAATGCTTGATGGTATCTTTAGAACAGCTTCCCCCAACTTTTTTTAGTTTAGAGAAAAGGCAAATAAAAGGTGACAATGACAAAAGCTGAAAAACTGATGCATATGATGGAGAACGAGGATAGAGAAGGGTATCTTTCTCCCTGCCCCCCCCTTTTGTAACACTATAACTCATGGTCATCCAATGAATATGACTTTTGGAAGATTCAGGACAGAGAAAAGCAAGTACTTCTTAACACATCACATAGTTAAACTATGGAAGTCACTCTCATAAGGCCACCAACCTAGATGGTGTAAAAAAAGGATTAAACAAGTTCATGGAAGGTAAGGCTCCATCAGTGGCTAATAACCAGGGTGGCTATGTTCTGCCTCCATGGCTGGAGGCAGAAACGCTTCTGAACTCCACTTACTAAAAACTACAAGGGGGAGTGTGCTCTTGTTTTCGGATCCCGCTTGCAGGTTTCCTCTTGATGTATCTGGTTAGCTACTGTGAGAACAGGATGCCGGACTAATGGGTCATTGGCCTAATCCAGCAGGCTCTTCTTGTGTGAGGTGGGTTTTTTTGGTAAAGTTTATTATTATTATTTCATGTTATAAAACCACTTCTGACATCAGGAGGAGGTGGGATTGCGGGCTCACGCCCCCAACATGCGCGCAGGGGCTGGTTTCCAGTCCCGCGTGATCGGGGGAATCCTCCTAAGCCAATACCGCTCTTACCTGTAACCAATAAAGTTGTGGCCAATTTTAGCCCATTAACCTTAAATAATTGCGTCCTGTGTCTTTATTCCTACCAGTGGGTGGCGGGAACTCACCATGCAATGTATATGAAACAGAGAACAATTATAACAAATGAAAATTAAAAGATGGAAAACAGGCATTTAGAATGAGTAGCTGCATATGAGTTACAATAACGAAGCCCAAATAAGGACTATCATTATCCAATTATTAAGTATAGTTCCAGGTTTGCCAGTCTTCTTATGTTCTTAACCTGATTGCCCTGCGAATGCATTGGACTACAACTTGCATCAGGCCCAGCCAGCATGGAAAGGAAGGCAGACTTCACTAGCAAAGAATCCCTCCTTGCCAATGGTTGCCATGTTGTGCTGCCAGCCAAGTCCAGATGCTGCTGAGTGTTATCAGAAGCCTCTGGACCTCACGGTGGAGCAAGAACAGGTTCCTCATGTTCCAAAGGGATTTTCTGGAAGTAGCTCAGGGAAGGTCAACTTTTTGCCAGGTAAGGCCGAGTGCTTCTGATAAAAGAAGGAAGCAAGGACCCAGCTCAACCTTGAGCTGAGCAACCAACTCACTAGCAATGCCCACACGCTCAGTTCCCCCCTTTGTAAGATCATAGAGCTGTAGAGTTGGATGGGGCCCAAAATAGGAGAAGCTCAGCTCTTGTCCAATTCACCAATTCATAGTCTTCTTCCTAATTGCCTGGGGCAGATTCTTTAGTCTCTGTGGGTGATCAGGACAGTGTCTGTTTAGGAGCCTGAGTTAGACAAGCAGATGGGCAGCCATTCTGTGTTTACACAGCACCAGAGCTGAAAAAATAGGTGCCCCAGCACATTTTAGATACATTAGTTTTACTTTACTGGTGCACAAAAATGGCTCAATTTTTTTTCTAAACTGGGGGCAAAATTAGCCTCCTAAGCAAAAGCTAGAAAGAGCTGTTGTCATGAAGGAGGAAGACCTCCAGAAGATAGAGACAACTCAAAAACATCCTGAGGTTTAAGCATTCTGTGTCAGCTCAACACACAAGGGAAATAACCCTTTAATCCTGTGCACTGTGTTTCGTTTACTGCAGTGTTATCCTGCATGAAGACATTATGAAGGATATCCCTAGAGAAATTTAAGGCACAAAAAACATCCTGAGTTTGAACTTAATTCTACCATTCCAAAAAGGCTGTAAGCAATGGCAGATGACCTTTAACATCACTCACTTGTCAAGAGCTGCTCTGCCTCATAATGCCATGCCAAATTATATATTGCTCCCTTCTCACTCTTGCAGGCTTTGCTTTTGGTTGGAACTTTAAAATATTTATTTTCATTCATCAGGAGTGCCTGCCATTGCTGTTATTGACAATGAATCCCCCCTTTCTTAAAAAAAGTCCCCTCAAGTCGGGGATTAGATCTTTTAAAAAGATAACAGAAAGAATTTAGCAAGTCACTAAATTTATTTCCAGAAGGGGCTCAACCTGTCTTATACTTCTGCATGCTAATGTGAATAGCTAACCGCAGTTAAAAATCGTGAGCTGTACACTGAGTTGAAGAGAGAAAGTGAACCTTTCGGGTTTGCAGGGAATGGGAACTTGATTCAAGTGAGATTTGCATTTTGATCCTAAATGGGATTGCAAATATGCTTAGTAAAAATAAATTAAAATACACTGTAATTATCCTATGACAAGTGCTTGATTGCGCTTATTCCATCATCTAAGCGTGATTTTTGCTAACCTTCTTGTAATTGTTGATGCCGGTGCAAAACCCTGAATGATTACTCCCCAGCCTTTTTTCTTTTTGTAGGGCTCTTATGCTCATAGTTCAAGATTAAAAGGTCCTAATATTTAAATGTGTTGAGCACCTGGGGGCTGGGGCTGAGCACCCTCAGCTCCCTGCCACCCCAAATGCTGTCATCATTGAGAAAAGAAGGGCATTCAACGTCTCAGAGCAGCAACACCACCTAAATGCAAATTAAGGACAGGTGGAAAATTTATCCCCTTTGAATGGAAGATGATATCAAGCCATATTTCATAGTGCCAAAACCCCTCACCTATAGCTGAGGATTCAAAAAGGCACGGGTTAGCAATAAGCCAAGAGCAAAGGAGATGACAGATGAAACAAACAGAGAGGAGATTGCAGCTAAAATGTCATAGGGCCATGACTACTAGAGGCATAACAAATTAATATTAGCTGGGATTGAGGCCAAACCCTATGCTAAGGGCAATTAATATAGAATTACAGGACAACAAAAGAAATTTAAAACAGGTCTACCATCTACTTCAAACTGGCCTAAAGACCATGTGCAGACCTTGAAGCCTCCACCTGCCCTATTTCTGCATCCTGCCAAAAACCAGAGAACAGGATGCAGCTCGAAAGCTCATCAAAGTGCAAGTAGATAAATAGGCGGGAAGGTAAATGGCTTTTCTGTGCGCTGCTCTGGTTTCGGCAAAAGTGGCTTAGTTATGCTGGCCACATGACCCGGAAAAACTGTCTGCAGACAAACAGACTCCCTCGGCCAGTAAAGTGAGATGAGCACCACAACCCCAGAGTCCTTTGCAACTGGACTTAACTGTCAGGGGTCCTTTACCTGTACCTTTTAATTTCAATATGAGTAGGAAAATGAGAGTACCCCTAAGCATTTTTTAAAGGAAAAAAAGCACTATCCAAACCTAAATAGGTTTTCCCACATCCCTCAATACCCTCCTGGATTCTAGGGGAAGGTCTAGATGTTATATTCACTATGCAGATCGGAATGCCTGAGGTGAGCTTCGCACTCTCCGGATTTGATTAGAATTCACCCTCTCAATTCTGCCCATCAGCTAGCAAAGATGAGTTCAGCAATATGAACTGGCAGCAACTCAGCTCTTTAGCCATAATAATAATAATAATAATAATAATAATAATAATAATAATAATAATTTATTTATGCCCTGCCCATCTGGCTGGGTTTCCCCAGCCACTCTGAGCGGCTCCCAACAGAACATCAATAGCAATAATAAAAAAGCAACAACATCAAACATTAAAAACTACCCTAAACTTAAAGCATATGAAGATGGTTGACTAATTTGTGTGTTTAAAGAAGGGTCTCCACAAGGGACCTCTAAGGAGGTGTTAAAACGTAAGGGATGTGGGACCATATGAGGCTCCTTAGAGGTCCCAATTTAACAGCATCAGTGTGCAAAGTGGTTTACAGAGAACAGAATGAGTTCAGGGTGAGTTACGCTGACAATTAAAACAACAAATTCAACTACAAATCAGTGACACGTAAATGCAACAACAATGAATAATCTTAAAACACAATGTGACACTCATTACGAATTAAGATATGAGGCTAAGAACTACCAAAAGCTGGAATAAACAAACAGGTTTAAAGTAGAAGCCAGCATGAGTACATAGTGACAGGGAAGATCTCAGTGGATTTTGTTTCGTTTTTTGCATACTATTGAGTATACTTGTTACCCAAATTCTAAGAAAATCCAAGTCAGTAGCGATACCTACTAAGCATGAGGTAATTTCTTTATATTGAATAAAATGTACCCCTAGACTCAGGGGAAGAGCAGGAATAATCCACAAACACATTCTTCAGTTTTCATTGCTGCCATTCAGGAATTTTTTTTTTTACACCAAGGACAGCGCGCAATTTTTGTGACACTAAACTGAAAGTTAAAATTAAATGCCCCCAAATATGAAAAAGAGCAGACGATTTCTTCACAAACTGCCTAATAACAACAACGCCTCCCCACCGTAAAAAAAAAACCACCCTTCCACTGTCCAAAAATGCAAGTAGATATATAGTGGCTATTCACTGCATCACCATGTTGCACATCAACATCAAATTGTGTATGTTTTTGCACATTTATAATCAAGTTTTATTGATGATGATTCCATAAATTTTATCTAGTTGTTCACTGCAGCTATTTGTTTCCAAGGTAACAAATGCACTTCGCTCAAGAGACACAGTAAATCATGATTGTTCTAAATTTGGGGGTCCTTGGCCCTTTGCACTGTGGAATAAATGTATCTCTCACTGCACAAAATGATGCCAACATCACTTAAGACTGCAGCAATTAGCTTCAGTTTTGTTCAGATTTTTATAATTAAAAACACACATAGACATGAAGCTGTGTCATTGGAAAACAAATGCTGCAAAAACAACAGTTCCTGGATTTCTGGTGCCTTCATGAATGTTTTTATTTGTTCCTCCAATAAATGGCTGGTCAGCCATTGCATTTGTTAGGAGGCCCACTGGGTGCCAAAACCAATCATTTCAAGTCCAACCCTCCAAAATTGTTAGCTAGTAAGTTTGGCGCTGTGGGTTAAACCACAGAGCCTAGAAGTTGCCAATCAGAAGGTCGGCTGTTCAAATCCCCGTGACGGGGTGAGCTCCCGTTGCTCGGTCCCTGCTCCTGCCAACCTAGCAGTTCAAAAGCACGTAAATAGGTACCGCTCTGGCGGGAAGGTAAACGGCATTTCCGTGTGCTGCTCTGGTTCGCCAGAAGCGGCTTAGTCATGCTGGCCACATGACCTGCAAGCTGTACGCCAGCTCCCTCGGCCAATAAAGCGAGATGAGTGCCGCAACCCCAGAGTCGGTCACGACTGGACCTAATGATCAGGGGTCCCTTTACCTTTATCCTTTTCAGCAGGCAGGAGCTGAAAGGATACTAGTTCACAAAAATGTATGTATAATAAATATGTTAAGTCTGTAAAGCACCACAAAACTCCTTGCTGTTCTTGCTCTAATTAAAAGTGCTGATTTTGTCCCATAAAGCCTTAAATGGCCCAGGGACTGCCTCTCCCCATATGAACTAACCCAAACCCTGAGATCATCATCTGAGGCACATTTTTGTGTGCCTCCTACATGAGAGGTCCAAAGAGTGACAACATAAGAACGGGCCTTTTCTGTGGTGGCTCCCTGCTTGTGGAATGCTCTCCCCAGGGAGGCTTACCTGGCACCAACCTTCCTTTCTAACCAGGATTTTAACCTTTGCTTTTAACTATCTATGGCCTTTTAGAGTAGGTGGGATGTTTTAATGTATTTTTTCCCCTTCTAGTTTTAATATGCTTATGTGTTTTCTTTTCGTAAGCCATTTCGTAAGTCATGGTAAAAAAGTGACTAATTGCCATGAGTTTCCACGGCAAAAAGTGACTAATAATAATAATAATGGCACTAGGGTGAGGAGGAAGAGCGTAAGGTCATATTCAAAATCCAGGTGCAAGGCATACTTGCTGAGTTTGCATTAAGGATATGAACTTTGGTTTCTGGGATTAGAATTTCTGTATCCTTTCAGATGCTCAGATGATGCCATGCCTTGTTTTCCAGCCAGACCCCAGGAAGATTCAGGTTCAGGCCCTCACACAGACTCCTCAGATGCAAAGCTGTGCAAGTGCCCTGCCAAAATTGCAATGTGACATCAAAGCTACAAATTATAAACACCCATATGTTTTAGGCATATGGTCTTAATCATTAATGATACACCCTAACCTTGATCTCCTAGGTAACTTGGATTTTAAAGTGCAAGGTTACAGGAAGAGGGGGGGCAGTGCTCCAGCTTTGGGTAAGAGAAGCAATTAAAAGAGAAGAAATGTAGCAACTGTATACACCGATAGTAATCAGAGATGACAGTCAACATTTCCGAAGGCTTCCTGGCCTGCAATTTCAGATATTAAACTGCTAATCCTATGAGAAAATAATTACTTATGAACAGGCTTGCTTTTTTGGTGTGGTTTTTTTTTTAATGTAGCAAGAAACTTTTTAGCCCATGGAGGCGGAGCATGGACTTGGCATTCAAAAGTGAATGTACAAGGTCTTTCGCCCACTATATGAATACAGCTCTGTGACTTCTCTTTCACACATGCAAACACCTGAAGGGCTGCACCATGGAAGACAGAAAAAAGTTGATCCTTACTGTTCCAAAGCCTAGGACCCAGAGCAATGGATCCACATCACAAGAAAAGAGATCACAACTCAACCTTACGGACAACCTTTTGACGGTAAGAGCTGTTTGACAGTGGAACAGACTACTCCCCTTCCTTGGAGGGTTTTAAACAGAGGTTGCCAGGGACTCTTTAGTTGTGATCCCTCCATTGTAGGAGGCTGAGCGAAATGGCCCTTGGGGTCTCTTCCAACTCTACAGTTGTATGATTCTATATGTACTGGATCAGTCCATTGGTGTTGCCTCTCCCTTCATGCCCCAAGTGAACTTGTCACCATATATGCAGCGTGTATGGCTTTATCCACATTTATGCTTATATTTCACCTGAGCAAAAGAAATTGGTCTTAAGTTGCAAAATTGATTTGTGGATCGGGGCAAGGTATGTGGCAGGTAGGTGGATGGGTGCTGTTACAGCAACGTTTCAATAAAAAGTAGAGGTAACAAGTAAAGCCTTGCAACTAAATTGCTGGTGCACGGAGTGCTTCTGCATGTACTCCCCCTGTTAATTAGGGTGGTTTGGGGGGGTGGCATATTTGGGTTCAGTCCCTGTTCTATTTGATTTCTTCATTGGTTTTCAGCTGTGCCCCTGGAGATAGTTAAAAATCACTTCTCAGTGTGAACTAGGAAGTGGCAGCCCATGCTGTTTGTGCGCAAGCTCTGCATCAAAACTGCAAAGCAAAACCAAATCCACCCAGTGCACTTTTTTACTGTACAATATGCTTCATTGTAAGAGTTTGGAAAATGGGACGCGGGTGGCGCTGTGGGTAAAAGCCTCAGCGCCTAGGGCTTGCCGATCTAAAGGTCGGCAGTTCGAATCCCCGCGGCGGGGTGCGCTCCCATTGCTCGGTCCCAGCGCCTGCCAACCTAGCAGTTCGAAAGCAGCCCTGGGTGCAAGTAGATAAATAGGGACTGCTTACTGGCAGGAAGGTAAACGGCGTTTCCGTGTGCTGCGCTGGCTTGCCAGATGCAGCTTTGTCACGCTGGCCATGTGACTCGGAAGTGTCTGCGGACAGCGCTGGCCCCCGGCCTCTTAAAGTGAGATGGGAGCACAACCCTAGAGTCTGTCAAGACTGGCTGGTACGGGCAGGGGTACCTTTACCTTTTTAACAGTTTGGAAAAGGTAAAACAACAAATGACACTAGGGGGTTGTTGTGCCATCTCCTGAGCCACCTTGAACAAGTAAGAGCCAGGCTGGCTCACTCTGACCACAGTGCCACTGGTTGTGGGGTACTCTCCTGTTTGGTGGGGAGAAGACTGATTGCTGTAGACTGCAGCTGCAACTATGTCTACAAAAGTTGAACCATTCCAACACCACTGCAGTTACTGTTACATAAAGCAGCAAAAACCTAGGCTTATCCTTCATGGCTGAAATCATTCTTTGATGGGGAATTTTGTGACCTACACAAGAAGCAGCAGGGGCAGGGGCAGGTCTTAATTGCACTTCTTTTTGGCTGAAGCTGCAGAAACCAGAAGCACGTAATGCCATCTGCTGGTTGCAATGCTTTTCTTCTAGAAGAAGAAAAAGAAGCTGGTACTCACCATGAAGTTGGCACAGTACATGCCACACTTTTAATCAGTGCTTTTCTTTTAGAGAAAAAAAAGGTCTTATCGAGTTATATGGGAAGTCACAGAAAAATATGAATGGTAACGTATGATGTTCTTAAGATGTATTATGTGAAAACCTAATAAAAATTTGATTTAAAAAAATAAATAGAAAAAGGGTCCTGATACTGCGTACCCATGGTAAACCTGATACAGGGTACCTTGATACTGAGTACCCCCAGGAAAAAAGCACTGGCTGGTTGATATGCAGACTTACAGCTGTCACCTGCTGGAGAGGTTTTTGTATCTCCATGGAACATCTCCTTGGCCACATCCTGGAACTACATATTTTATTTCATAAAATTTATACACCGATTGTAAAAACAACAGCAACCAACAACAACCCCCAAAGCAGTTTACATAAAAAGCTAAAATAAAATTATCTGTAGGAGAAACTAATAACAATTTAAGGCTTACAAAAAGCTTGTTTAAACAAACAATAGACTAACAGAAGATTAAATATTGCACCAACGTTGTGAACAACTTTTTAATTTGAGGATTCAGTATTTCACTGGCACAGCTAAATCGTGAGAGGAGGTGAACTGTTTCAACTTTAGGGGTTTGCCGTATGTTATCAGTCAGTAGGTGCTACTGCAATTGTTTGTTGACTTGACTTGATTTATGGGTGGGGTGTGGGGTGTGGAGCTGCCTGCAACTGGAAATAAGTTTTCTGTTAGGTTCGTTGGCAAAGGAATTGTAGGTGTAAACAATGCATGAATTCAAAAACTTGTGTCAGGTTTTATGGCTTAATTTCTAAATAAGAGATATGGAGTCAATCTTGTCTGAAAATTGTGCTTAGACCCACTTACATGGAAGCTCTTTCCCAGTTCACAGATGTGCAGAGAATAATTAATTTTTCTCTCTCTTTTCAGGGAGATGAGAAGAAAACGACGCTCTGCACAACAGTAACAGCACACATTACTATGTAAGTGCTGTACAAGCCCTATTGTGATGATAACAGGTTAAAAATTGCAGCCATGTTAGGTTTAGACTTTGTCTCATCTTACCATTGGTGAAGGGTCCAATTTTTGAATGTTCCTCACCAGACATTAAACTCCCCCACATTTAGTGAAGCAGCACACCAAGAACAGAATATACACTACGACTCTCTCTTCTGTGTGCTAGTTTGCTACAAGCAATGTGTTTAGGGGTTACAGATGGGGTGCAGAATTAAAAAAAATTAAAAAGCACATAGTAGAAAATTATGCCATTTCATTCTGCACAATTATTTTACTTATTTAAAAAGCTTATACCTTGGCCTGTCCTAAAAACAGTCTTAACACCAGCTCTTATTCTGGTGCCAAGATTGATCCGGAATCTAATCTACTGCATTTAATCACTTATTTTCTGCTGCCTGGTCTAGTTTTTATTTTATTTTCCTGCTGCAGACATTATTCCCCAAATAATTAACAGAGACAATATTCCCAAAGTCAATACCCACTTTTTTATAATTTGCAAATGCACACAAGAAAACGAAGCTTTCTGCTTTGATTAGGGGTGCAGGTGCACATATATTAAATGTTTTGCAACAAGTAATTTGCAATGCTCAACTAGTGCGATGAAGTCAAGCACCTCGCCCAGTACTCGGCTGTTATGCCCATTGATTTGAAAATGTCTCCCTAATGCACTTATGCAGTTCATAAATGCAAGGACGCTTCTTTAACCCCTGTAGCTATTGATCAGGTTCCTTAAGCTTGCAGTCTGATCATGCGTGTGAATAAACCTTATGGTGAACAGCAAGAAAGAGGAAAAATTAGAAGCAAAACAAATAATAAAAAGATAATCAAGCAATAAGCTTTTTGTAAATCATGGTTATTTTTTTAAAAGGCCATATTCCTTATTTTTAATTCATCAAACTTTTTGAGAGTTCTGAATATCTGATGCTTGAAATAATTCCCTGCAGTAGGAAATTTGGGTGGCTGGTTATCCAGCCATTTAGAAACACTTTGGGCCACCCAGAAAAGGGCAGTTGTTTCTACATACTCAGGGGGGGTTATATATGTACAGTGGGACGGAAGTGCATAAATTGCAGTATCATCCCATCAAAATTGGCCTGACAAAGGCCCATGAATCCCCAGGGCTTACAGAAGGTTGAGGGAACAGTGGGAGGGGGTACACCTCCAACTTACTGACCAAATCTGGTCTGCAAAGCTGTTTTCCGCAAGCCATGGTCACCTGTCGGGTGTGGAACAAGTACAGGAATGGCTGGATTTGCTGGGGAACACAGCTGTGCAACCAGAAAGCAGGCTTGAAGTCCCTTCCTGTCAGCTGATACTTCAGGGCTGCTGATCAGTGACACTCTTATCAATGCATCATAGATCTCTTTGGAAGCTGTGTGAGGTGCTTTGAAGTCCTGACAATCACCACCTGATATCATTGTCATGTTAGGGGATTGATGGGAGGATATGAAAAATCCCTCCCCCAATTATTCACCTATTCTACCACCCATCCTTGCCATTTTCAATGTTATTCTACCAGGAGGAGCAGGAGGAGAAGGAAGAGAAGGAGGAGAAGGAAGAGTAAGAAGAAGAAGAGGAGGAGGAGGAGGAGGAAGAAGAAGAAGAAAATGAAGAGGAAAGGGAGGAAGAAGAGAAAGGAAGTTGTTATGGTGGTGATGCTTTAAGAAGCAACAAGTAAACATAACTTCAGGTCTTAGATGAATCTGAAGACACACAGGAACACAATTATGACAATCCTCTTTTCCTTTAGGATTACATTTCCCCCTTACCCAGCTTCTGCCTTGTGCAAAGAGAAATAATGCAAAAACATAACATGATGGCACTTGTGGCTCCTTGTGAATGAATCCCGTGGCATATAATTACTTTGAACTAGTTCTCAGGCAGTAGGCCATCATGGTATCAGGGCTAGGGTGCCAGTACAATCTGCTACAGTTTATTGTCCATAAGGGTGGGGTGCGGGAAAGACTCTCCCTTGGTGCATTTTAAGCACTCAGAAATCTTTAGACCAAGGCAGCAGTAGTCTTCTAGGCTGCTGTTTGAATTTTCTGACCAAGATCAAAAAGAAACACAGAAAGGTCTTTGAAGTGTCAGGAAATGATTGCTTCTAATCATGGTTCTGTCACCAAGCTTTTTCTTGTAATGATCCTTGACTATGATCCCTAACCTTTGGAGCCAAGCCCTCCCATCTATAAAACATGACCCAATAATTCAAAACCAGCCACAGTTAAATGTTTACAATGATTACTGCAGGAGGGAGCTCTCTCCCCCCTTTAAGGCCACTGCTTAACATTTCCTGTTCTATTTATTTAGTCTGAATCCTATCTCTCAAGTTGGAACTCAAGTTGGTGTACTTGAAGTTTCCAGGTGACATACCACCCAGAATGAGCCCCACTTAACTTCAGCAAGGTGGCTGCAACATGCCCACTTGGAGGGACAATTAGAAAGTCTTGGAATCCCAGGACAGAAGTGGGGTTGCAGGTGAAAGCAGCACTGCCACAACCACATAATCAACATTCCTCTTCTTCCAAGGCAGTGGTAGCCAATGTGGTGCTCTCCATATGTTGTAGATTGCAACTTCCAACAGCCCCAGGGATGGTGAGACTGCAATCCACAACATAGAGAAGGCACCATAATAGTTACCCCTGCTCTAAGGAGATTAATTTGGGTATTGTAAGGTTGTCAAGGGCTACTAATCATGATGGCAGTATGCTACATCCAGGATGGACACTATGTCTATGAATACAGCAGTGGGAGAGGGCTTGTGCTGTGTTCATGCCATTCTCCTGGGCTTTCCAGAGGTGTATGGTTGGTCACTGTGGGAAACAGGAAATGCCAGGCTAGATATCATTCATTACATTTACTAAGGGCTGTGTCCCTGCTCACTCTACTCATGAACCCCCTGGCCAGTCGCTCCATATCAACCACCTAGAGCTTTCTGCTTCCCCACAACATGCAACTATTAAGCTTGCTTTTCACCTCCCCAACCCCATTTTGGAAGTCACTTCCCTTTTCTGCTCTGCAGTCCTACTTTGCACCCATTTTTACCTTCATCCCCATGTCCATGCCTCCTCCTTTTGTGCAACCCACCCCTGTGCACAGACCACCCTCCTGGTGACCTCCTTCGTGTTCCTCCTGCTATGAGCTGCAACTACTAAGCAAACGTTTCACTTCTGCCAAAGTATGTAGCCACCACCCCTTCCTATCCTGCAGTTCCTCCTTTCAACCCCATGCTTCCTACTCCCTCCTTTTTTTTTTAATTAAAAATTTTCTTGTTTTACAGAAGTATGTGTAATGTCTCTCGTATTTTTTCCATGTAACATTTTTACAAATCCGTTTCATTTGTTGAGGCATTAGGGGGAGAAGAGAAAAAAGAAAAAAGAAGGGGGGTGGAGAGAGGGAAGATGGATGGGGTGGGGTCGGGTGGCGGTGTTTCTATTATGTTTAATGTATGTAGAGTTTGGTGTCAGCGTTGCTTGTGCTGTTCACTTGTGTTCCTTTGGCGGTGAGAGAGGTTGGGGTTGGCCTAGGGTGTGGTTCTTTGTTTGTGATTGGCTGTGGTGATTCTTGTTTTCGTGTGTGAGTGAGGTGGGTGGGTGTTTTGGATCAGGTTAGCCATATTGATTTGTATGCTGTTGGTGGATTATTGTCATTGTCATTGTCTACTTTTTCAAAACTCCATGCCTCCTCCTCTCTCCTATTATGCAACACCCCTTTGCACACACACCCGGGAGGATATATGTTACATTATATATGTTGTTGTATCTTTGAAATGAACAGAATGTTAAGAGCTAGGCTGCCAGTTACCTTGTTCAGTTAAGAGAAGGTTGAGTTCAGCTGATGTGTGTCGTGCATATATGGGTGTTTGCTTTCAAATAAAATACCTGTGCTAAATTACTGCATTGGATTTGGTACTTCATGTTGAAGACAACCCTTGATTCCAAGAGTAAAACACACTATGTGAAGGATCTCTCCCACAATTTTAAACCCCCCTCTCAGCGTCCCTCCCTTAGGCCATAGCCACTGATGTTGTGCAACCTGCCTTGTCTTTTGTTACTTTCACCGCACTCCACCCCAAATTTGTGAGGATACAGGACTATGATGAGCCCTGCAAATCCTCTGATGGGGATTATGTAACGACACAATTACTTTATATTCTTGACTAAAATGAGACCACTCTTGCTTTACTCTGTATCAAATGCCTGCTTAGGGGGGAAGATCTTACATCACTTATGTGGGTCATTTAATAAAGCATTAGCACATCATCTTTGCCCTGTGGCTTATAAATCTACTCAGCATCCCTTCAGGTGTCACTGGAGACCTTGCTGCCTCGGAGGCGAAAGGAATTTCACCTCCACATCATGGGTGGGAACTGACAGGCATCTCATCACAATGGGCACAGAATGATGCTTTTTGTTAACTTATTATAATTATATATAAGATGCCTTTCTAGCATTGAAGACATAGTACAATAATAAATCAAAACAAAACAAAACCCTAACTCAACAACCAAAAGATAAACAGCAGCAATCAGAACCAACAAAATCAGCTGCCTGAATCAAATGCCAATGGTTGGTGGGCCCTGTAGGAAATGCTTGGGAACCATTATCCTGACAAATGTAGCTGACACTTTCCTAGTCACCTGTGTTATGTTGCAAGAACGTAGCATTACACTAGGAGACAAGGGACAGAGGATCAGGTGGGTGGGCAGGGGAGGCAGCAATAGTTATCAGAAAAGCAGAGAAGTTAAGAAGACGAGAAAATAAGACCCCTGCGCTTTGCACAGAAAGTCCTTGCTGGTTCAGGAAGCAGGTCCATCTAGTCCAGTGGCCTGTGGCTAAGAACAGACAACCAGCTGTTTCTCAGAAGCTTACAAGCAGGGCTTGGTGGCAACAGCTCTCATCAACCGCTAGGACTGATAAATATATTACTAGTTATTAATTTATATTTTGCCTTCTATATGTGACCTCCCACCCATTCCTTTTTTACCATGATGCCTGGTGAAGGAGTCTGGACAACTTGAAATCATGCAAATAATCAATGTGGCATTTAGGTGGGCCAAATAAAGAGGTTGCCTTTAATAACCTTTAATTATTATTATTTATTTATTTTTAATTGTGGGCTGACTTTGCCTTTCATTTATCACACATTTCTCAGGATTTAGTCATAGATCATTTATACGCCACATTTCCCACAGATGCATTTGTTCTCAAAGCAGCTTACAGGAAACTATTGGTCAAATAGTGCAGTAGACATAATGCATTTTTTTTAAAAATAGTATCACTATAACACTAACAATTCAAAGTTAACAATTCTTACAAATGACATTAAAAGGAAACTGGGAGCATTAAAAAAAGATTTCCTGAAAGGTCTGTTGGCAATACTCCAAAGAGACCCTGAAACTGATGGAATGAATACCTAGCAACCCCCTTGCCACTTTTATACATAAACTCAGAAAGCTGGAACTACTGTGTGCAGCCTTCTTGCAAAGGCTCCTAGGTAAGAAAGTAAGCGGCTATGCCTTGAGGGCAAGCACAGTGCTTCTCCCCCATCTCCCCCTACCCACCAGAAGATGTCCCTTCAGGCTCAGGAGACAAATGGCCCACTCTCTGGCTCCCAGAACCACTGTGTGGCTGGGATGTGTTTCTCGCTTTCCTGAATGGCTCAGTTGCTCTACCCATACCAGCTGCTGGAAATTTCAGGAGAGGACAGCGCTCTTGTGCTAGAATCCTGAAACTGAACGTGGTTCAGCAGCTAGCAGGCAGTCAATGTCAGTATTTTAACATTGGTGTAATATGCATAAAGCTGGGTGTCCCACTAATCACCATAGCATATATGTGCCCTGTTTACATAGAAAGCAAGGGGGATACAGGCTCAGGTAGGAAGGTGGCTTATACTGTGTCGTACCAGCTCAGTTTTGCCTAAACTAACTGGCAGCAGCTCTCCAAGGTTTCAGACAGGGAACATTTCTAGTCTTACCTAGAGATGCCAGGGATTGGCCTGGGAATCTTCTATGTGCAAAGCAGATGCTCTACCACTGAGCTATAGGTTCTAAGGCATGGGAAAGGAAGGGTCCAGCTTCCCTCACCTGCACACCCCTTTTGATATACCCTTGTTTCCAAAGGATTTCTATAATAAATGGACTGGCTCAGCCACTCATTCACAGGGCCTTCACAATGTTCCCAGTCACTGTCTGTATAATTGCCCCCCCCCCCTTTCTCAGGGGTTCTGCAATATTAATGTCTCAAGTGGCAAGAAAACAGAGATAATAATCCTGGTTTGGCCTTCCTTCTGTGGGGCGGGGAGTGGCGTTGGGACTGTGCATGTCTTTCTGTAATTGGGACTTCTCCCATTTATCTGTGTGAGAGAATGCAGAAACTAATGCAGGGCTTTGGTAAGATGAAAGGGGAAACTTAATTAAAACAAGTTTTGAAGTCCATCAAGATGATTTTTTTTATCTTGTTCAGATTAGCAGCCATCTGAAATTACACTCTGAATATAAATGGGGTGCCTAACACTGGACTAGATGTTTGGCTTTGCACACGAAGCCCTTACTTTAAATGTCAAAACTCACACCAACTTCCTCTATTTTTGACGGTGTTAAAAAGTCTTAAATGATTGTGATGATTTTAATGCAATGCCTAAAAATTATGCATATCAGATGAAAATAAACATCAATTTTAAGTGTCACGTTGATTCCTTGTAAAGTCAATTAGTTGCAGGACAAAACTTTCAACATGGGAAATAGGTACAGCCAGCATGGTGCAGTACTGTAGTTCCATATACCTACCCCCATTGCTCCCTATCCTAATATATATACATCTCTTGGCATACATCTCCAAATAAACAATTAAGTCTGAATTTCAGCCATTTAAAGGCAACGGCCACATGAAAGCCCTTAAATATGCTGGGGCACCTGCTCTCCACAGGCTGGACCCACCATTGTTGCCTCCTTGTAAGCTTGAGGGTTGTGGGGGGGGACGACAGTGGGAAGCAATGAGAATGAATAGGAGTGTGGGAGAATGGGGGGGAGGGGGCTTCCAAGGCAGGGGAGAAGATGGAGAAAGGAGAGACATGTCTGTAGCTACACCTGAACCATCCAGTCAAGGTATTCTTAGAAGGCTTTACCAGTAATAGTGTCTCTTTATCTCCCACCCCACCCCCCCGCAAGAAACCTGGAGACAGTACAGTGGATGCTCAAGTTGTGAACGTGATCCGTGTGGGAAGCACATTCACAACCTGCAGCGTTCGCACCCTGCAGCGCCGCCTCTGCGCACGCGCGGGTTGCAATTTGGCACTTCTGAACATGCGCGACCGCCGAAACCCAGAAGTAACCCGTTCCAGTACTTTCGGGTTTCGGCACATCCGTAACCCCAAAAAACACAACCTGAAACATCTGTAACTCGAGGTATGACTGTAGTTTGTTAACGGTACTGAGAGTTGCTAGCAGACCAGTGGCGTAGCGTGGGGGGTGCAGGGGGGGCCGGCCGCACCGGGCGCAACATCTGGGGGTTAGGGGGCGCAAATCCACGGGTTAGGGCACGCAAATTAGTTGCCTTGCCCCGGGTGCTGACAACCCACGCTACGCCACTGTAGCAGACCCCTGATAGTGCTACCATTCCTTGCACTTTTAACATGGGAAGCTGTTCAAGTGGTATAAAAGTGCTTTAAACATATGTAGTGCATGTGATGTGTGAAAGAGTGGCGGGGCATTGTGAGAGAGAGATAATGTGTATGTTTTGGACTGAGTGACAAAAGGTGTGTGTGTGTTCGTGCTGAAATAAAAGGTATGTGCAGGTGGTGGTATTTCTAGGAGGAAAAGAGAGTGTGTGTTGGGTTTGTGGTTTGGAGAGGAGGAGGAGGAGATTGGAGTGGGTGGAAGTTGGCTTGAAGGAGAAATGAGTAGACTGAAAATTAAACAGGAAATGACTTGGTTATGAATTCATGTGAAATAGATTTGGGGATGGTTTTCCTATTAACCTGAGGCAAACAAATACATTTTTGAAGATTTTATTCAGAAGTGTTTTAGAGGAATTACTTAGCATGTTTCTGTGACATGGGTACACTGATGGAGCAGATAGGTACCATGTGGTTTTATGTTTTGCAGTTCACACCCACCTTGCCTTGCACTTAGGCTATTAGGCAAACTACTTGTCTTTTATTCTCACCAATTTGCCTGATGTTTTTGTGACTTGCCTCTCCTACCGCAGTGGCCATTTTGTGAACAGACACACATTCACAGCAATCATTTTGTGGCTGCATCCACAAACACACACTCAGAATTCCAGATATGCTGCCAAATGTTGGGAAGCCCTGTGCCAGTGTGATTGAATATTGGGAATGAGAACAGACAATTGGCACAACAAAACTGACGTCGATCTTTCCTAACAGTGAAATTACTTGTGAATACTTCCATTTGAGATGGTCATATTGCTGCACTGAAATTCCACAGTATTAAGGCTTTTGTGCCCTATGGCCCAAGTTCAGTTCTGTATCAGCGAGCAAACGAGTTTTGCTGCCAGCTGAACCCTTAAGTCCAAGCTGACACTAACACCTGCCTGCATGTTACATCAAGGCCCTTTCCAAGAATAAATTTTTATATGCTGCTGCTTCTTTTTTTAAACTGGGCTACTGCACAAACAATTCATTCTACTGAGTGGTAAGTTCCACACCATTGCTATTTCTTAAGACGTAGCTCTGGATCCATAAACCAGCATGTCAAACTGTTAACGGACAGCACTGACAGGAGGCACTTCCGAAAGACTCTCGTCGCAGCGCTTGCTCCAGCTTTCTGACGATGCTGGCATTTAGACCTAGTCCATTATCTGTGCCTTGCACCATGTACTATTAGTTTCATATTGAGCTTTCTTTAGGAAACAGAAGAACTGAATCAATTTCTTGGGAGGATAAACTTGCAGCTACAAGGAGGTGGTGTTGGGGGGGGAGCTACAATTATACTTTTCATCCATGAAAGGCAAATCAGATGGTACTGAAATCCCAGCAGAAAACACAGATTAATTAAAGTCTGCATTTTCTAAATCTGTTATTCAACTCAACACAGCTGTTTGGTGTGTGTGTTTCATAATTATTCCTTTGCTGTGATTCTCATTGTATGTTCTTACTACTGATGTGCTGTTAGAAAAGGACCTTGTACTAAAGGGTCTTGTTGGTTGCTGAGAGCATACATGCGAGAGGATGCACAAGAAGGCATGACAATTAACTTTGTTTTCCTGTGTCACCTCAAGCTACATGACAGCAAGGTTTACCATATTAGTGGGTGCTTGAATGCTGCAATTCCCTTTTGCAAACTCATGGCAGCAAGAATGTCTCATTAATGTATTTACCCTGATGCAGTTGTGTTAAACTAGCATTGTAATTTTGGAAATGGCTGTTATGCGAAGGTTTCCATATGTCTGCAATTTCCCAGACATAGCTGGAATACTGCAGTCAGAAACCAATGTTTAGATGTTGGCATTTCGTTTGCCAAAAAAAAGCTCAGCAACTTTTGTGTTGTTATGCAATTGTGTCAAAATGAACCTAACCAGGGGTCAGCAAACTGTCTAGGCTTGGTAACCAATAAGCATTTCTTCTAGACAGTGAGAATAGAGCATGCACAGAGTGCCTTCCCTTTCCTGCATCCTGCCCTGTCCCTCCTTGCACTCTCTAAGGCATGGACAGAAACTTGCAGGACAAAAAAAAGCATGTCTCTTTTTAGAGATTAAACATTGTCTCTTCCACCTTAGCAAGTATACTATTCTAATTAAATTAGCAGTGTCAATGTGCACATCACCAAAGATGTTAAACTTACTGATGTTGTGTTGACCATCATGGTCATATCAACCACAGAAAAAAAATATACACTAACACAATATTAAAGAACAGCACCAACCAAAATATAATTTTACATTATACTACTACTGGGAGGGACGTGGGTGGTGCTGTGGGTTAAACCACAGAGCCTAGGACTTGACGATCAGAAGGTCAGCGGTTCGAATCCCCGTGACAGAGTTAGCTCCCATTGCTCTGTCCCATATCCTGCCAACCTAGCAGTTTAAAAGCATGCAGTGCAAGTAAATAAATAGGTACCACTCCAGTGGAAAGGTAAAGGGTGTTTCCGTGTGCTGCTCTGGTTCGCCAGAAGCGGCTTAGTCATGCTGGCCACATGACCCGGAAGCTGTACACTGGCTCCCTCGGCCCGTAAAGCAAGATGAGCACCGCAACCCCAGAGTCGTCCATGAATGGACCTAATGGTCAGGGGTCCCTTTACCTTTTATGCTACTACTACTACTAATAATAATAATCCATGTTTTTTTCTGTGGTTTTTTTCTGGAGGGAAGCATGGGTACGCATACCCCTAAACATTTTGTGAATCAAGAAACAGAATCTTTTTTTAAAAAAATAGTTTCTTCTCTAGAATGGTGAACCATCAGTTCTGTTGCTACCCCTGATGGTGGCCTCATTTCCTGTCACGGTGTTTCCTGAGTTTCAGACGGAAGCGAATGTTTAATGAGAGTACCCCTAAAACATTTTTTTAAGGAAAAAAAGCACTGGTGATGGTGATGATAACAACAAAGGTTAAAAATGAGAAAATATCTAAATATGAAAGGTGAAAGGAACCAACACATTAAAATAACACACATTGCAATTCACAATATTAACCTTACTAAAATTTCTCCTCAGTTTTTGGGCAGCCGCTGCAAATCTCACGGCTGTGTCACCAAATTGTTAGAATCAAACAACAAATATGTGATTTCCCCTGGATCACCACCACCATGAGATCATAATACTTGAAGTCAGAACAAACCAGTTAGAAAGCAGACAGCTACTCTCAAAAGCCCATTTCTAGTTTTTCCCTAAATCCCACCTAGCGACAGCTCCATTTGGGGCTCCTTCCACCTGGGAATGGGTGAGAAATTTCATTCATTTCACATTTCTAATTAACACTTTCCCAAACATTGTGCAAACACAGAGATTTGGCAAGATGAACTCCACACCTACCTAGAATGTTAAGCCTGTCCGGATTGTATCCTGGGACTATGATGATGCTTCTTGATTACCTAAATTAGGAGAGAGGAAGAGAGAAAGATGTGTGTATTCAGAAATCTTTTGAGTTTTGTGTGGCTAAAATGCAGCCTACTGTCAAAGGTGAAAGACACACCTGTTGCTCCTCCTACTTTTCCTTCTAGCTCCATTCACTTTTGCCTTTGGCTCCGCCCACCACTGGCATGTGTCCCTCTGGAAAGTTCCCCTTAAGGAAGTGTGGTGCTCAGGATGAAAAAGGTTCCCCATCTTGCCAGTGGTTCCTATACTTTCTGGGGCCAGTGCCCCCTTGGTTCCATAAGCTCATCCCCAGTGCCTCCTACCCTACCATATGAAAGCCATATTAATTTCCAACTGTGAAAAAGGTGGGTATGTATGTATGTATGTATGTATGTATAAATAAATAAATGCATTATTTAGAATAGCAGTTTGCTTGACCAACTAAAACTCAGAACTGTAACAATTAATTGCACATATATTCAAAACCCAGTTAAAAAAATTAGGTTTAATTAATTCAACTAAACTGATGAACTTGATCCAGCGATGCCAGCTCTTCAAAGTCTGATAGTCATTTACACCTTCAGCGGCCCCCTGCTGCCTCCATGCCTCTTAGCAGCCTCCCCAGGTAATCTCACCTCCTGCCTTCGGAACCACTGTTCTACATTATCAACCTTGCTCAAACAGGAATCTTTCAACTCATTGTTTAAAAGCAGCAGAATGCTGTTCATAGAAAAATATAATCATCACCAGGCATGCATTAAACACACACACACACACACACACACACACACACACTTTGAACCAAAGCTCTGTCTTCTTTCCTTCCTCTTTAAAATAAAATAAAATATACATCCATGATCAAAGTAGAAGGCGGCCTGTTCTGTTACTGAAGGAGGTGAAATTGCCACAATGTGAACATTGCCTCAGATGCACCCAGTAATTCAATGCTATCACTCTCAATGTATTTCATAGCCCTGACACAGCTGTTCTCCCCCTATGGAATGGAAGACTATACTCTAGCACACATCTCTCTCTTTCTTTCTTTCTTTCTTTCTTTCTTTCTCTCTCTCTCTCTCTCTCTCTCTCTCTCTCTCTCTCTTTCTAGAACAGGCAAGAAAGAAGAGCACTCGCCTCATCTCTTCTTGCCATCCCCTTTTCAATCCTCTTAGTGCAAAATATAATCAGCATTATCTAATAGCAATGTTAATATTAGCAATAAAATTACTTCTCGGTGTAATATGTAACATCTGTAATTATCCACATACTGAGTAATTGCATAACCCATAAAGGATGCATCTCCCAAAAAGTCCCCAACTTCTTCCCATTGGGACAAAGTGCTGACTGGGATGGGGGTGGAGGTCTGCACCTTGAGCCAAAAGCTAACAGCTCGGTATTGTTATGAGTTGTGGGTGTGTGGGTTTGTAGGTGCCAGATCCTCTTAAATTCCTGGGCCCAATGTGAGTTTGTTTGTTTGTTTGTTTGTTTGTTTGTTTGTTTGTTTAATTTATATACCACCCTATACCCAGAAGTCTCAGGGTGGTTCAGTGTCTGGAGTGTTAAAATTGGCTGCCAGACACTGGATTTTGCAAAGTGTTAAAATACAGGTGAAACCAGCTTCTTGTGTTCAGGAAATCACCTGGGGAAATCAGCCAAAGACAAAGCCACAGGGAAGGTAATGGGCCATTAGGAAAGCCAGAGAGAGGAGACTTTGCCAAGGGCCCCTCCTCCAGCTTTGAGTTTGTTAGCAATAGCTTAGAATTGCAGATGGCAGGATGAGCTTGAGGTGGGGAGGTGACAGTCTGTTAAGCACAGCAAGATGGAAGCGGAGAAAGAGAGCCATGGCTGGTGTCTGTTTGAATCCAGGGCTGCAGCTATGGGAGAAGCAGGAACCTCTTGAAGTGTAATGCTACAAAACCCTTCATCTTAGGCTCAGGTTGTATATATAACCAGGTTGGAAATAAACCATAGAGACACAACAGTCTCAGCTATGCCTCATTTTCCAAAAGGAAACCCTGACTAAAGCATGCCTGGAATCCCCGGAATCTCACACCGCTCAGAGATTGGGGTGGCATGTAACAATATGTTGGACTGAAGTCTGCAGTCTCTACGGCAATGGCTAATCCACACAGAGGCAAATGGCAAAAAGAGCACAGCACTCCATGGATGGCAGCAGGACCTAAAACCCAAACAACAGTGGTAGCCCAATCTGGGCAGCAAATGTGGACTGGGAGGATCAGGCAAGAACAACAGAGGGAGAGAGGACTATCATCCAGAGCAAGGGGAAGGAAAAGATCCAGGAGTTGCAGAATGGAGCCTTGGATCCAAATTAAGATATGTCTAGGGGGCTAAACATAGAGAGGGCATACTACTCTACTGACCAGGAAATAAGATTCAACCTGAAGAAATCATGCAACAGGGACTATGCTCATATAAATTGCTGGTTGGGTCATTTGACTGACAAGATGTTTGGTATCTTATATATTTGTAAATCGCTTACAAGTCCTGTGAAGATGTCATGGAGGGGATAGGTGGGTCCCAAAAAGGAGGGGGAAGATGTGGAGCTAGATGACCTAGCAGGGCGGTGCATGGAGGCTTGAACAGGGCTTCTGCTCTAGAGCAGCATGAGTTTAGAGTGTTGGACTAGGGCCTGGGAGCAGTGGCGTAGCGTGGGTTGTCAGCACCCGGGGCAAGGCAAGTAATTTACGCCCTCTAACCCATGGATTTGTGCCCCCTAACCCGTGGATTTGCGCCCCCTAACCCTAACCCCCAGATGTTGCGCCCGGTGCAGCCGCCCCCCTGCACCCCCCATGCTATGCCACTGCCTGGGAGACCAGGGTTCAAATCCTGACTGTACCATGAAGCTCACTGGGTGACCTTGGGCCAGTCACTGACTCTCAGCCTAACCTACCTCACTGGGATGATGTGAGAATTAAAGGCAACCTACAGCTCCTTGGAAAAAAGGCTGGGATATAAGTTCAATAAACAACAAATAGAAAACAACATTCTGAAAGAGGCAGGCCAGAACAAAGGAACAGAACTGAAAAGAACTTGGGGGAGTTATGACTGTAAGGATAGAGTACTTTCCATGCAGAGAACCTTCCATAATATTCTATTAATGCATGGTGAAGTTTTAATAAAATGAGTCATCAAGCACTACCATTCTGATATCTTTCCTCCAGCCAGAGCTAGTTTAATTAGCTCAAGATCATTATACAAAATGGGGAAGGTGGGTGGATTACTATTACAGCCATTCCCCACCCCGTTTACTGATAAATGACATAGGCTTGTCACCTAAGTTAATCTCTTACAAAAACTGAACTGGGCATGATTTTTTTATTTTTTCTCTCCTCTCCCCTTTAAAAAAACAAATTCATAGTTCTATTTCACCTACCAGGTTGCTAAATCAGAAAACTTACAATCCTCAACTTCATTATCATTACACGCTTCTGAAAGAACCTAAAATGCATTGTATAAGAATTACAAACCACTTCATGTATGGCCCGTGTACAGCTGTTTGCCATGATTGGGGGGCCTGCATTTCCTCTCTCTCCCTCTTTCCGTGACATTCAGTGACACAAAACATGTGAAACCATCTCCACCTGCAGGTGCCAAAATGCATGATGAGACATCCTCAGATCACAACCACTAACCTTGATGGGTGTCATGTACCCAGAGTCTGGCAGTGACCAGAGCACAGTGTTAGAGGCTATGGTGTCATCAGTTAATGAGCCAGGCTGGGTACTTTGATCTGAGCCTGGTGCTGCTGATCAAGGGACCACTGAACCCAAGGCTAGTAGGCAACAGTCTACCAAGCCTTATTCCACAGAGTATCAAGGTCTGTGTAGGACCGACGTCAGAGCCCTCACAAATGCCTTCCATTCATTGTGAGGAACTGAATACCTTCTACAGGACACCACCAATCTAGGGGAACAGGTAGCATACCAGAGATGCAGAAGCCATGCCCATCTTCAGGCCACAGGGTCAACCCTTTAAGGCAGTGGCCCCCAAATTGGGTAATAATGCCCCTTGAGAGCAGTGGGATTACCAAGGGGTACTAAAAGGAAAGGTGGGCAGGGGGCACTGGAGGTATAAATGTCTATCAGATTTAGAAAAACTGGTATCATTGGATCAAGTTCACCAGTTTAGTTGAATTAATTAAACTAAATACTTTTAACTGGATTTTGGCAAAATGTGTAATTAATTGTTACTGCTTTGAATTCTATTGTGTTATTGCCTTCCTTAGTCGGTTGTGCAACTCAGTGTTCTGAATAATGCTTTCTATAGGGTAGGCTGGAGGGCGTGGGGGCATGGGGATTGAGTTCATGGAACCAAAAGGGTTCTCTGAAAAAAATTTAGGAGCCACTGCTCCAAGTTCCCCATAAGGGGGCGCAGTCTCGGCGAAGAGATGGGAGAGACTCACAAGTGCTCAAGTCACTTCCAGCGCTAGTTGCTGTCCATGGTGCTGCAACAATGGATCTGCCTTGCTCTGTGGCCTCCTCCACAAGACCAGACCAGGGCAATGCAGGAGAAAAGAGCAAGTGAACCAAACACACTGGCTATCATATAATTCTGCCCTAAAGAAGCCATGAGAAAGATATAAGGAGGAGAAAGGAGACAGAGAAAGGAAGCTAGCTAGATAGCAAGAGGACCACAAAATTAGAAGAGGGATGAGAAGAAAATCTAGAGTATGCAAAATTACTAAATTGGGAGGGAGAAATAAAATGAGTTGTAATAGCAGGATTCTCAGGAATCTATGTTTGTTTGCTTTCACCTTCGGGGGAAAGAAAACAATTATTTGATTAAGTTTAGCTATTACAATCTGATCTCTGTCTGTACATTTATTTGCGCACACAGTGCAGTTTTGTATTTGAGCAGCCTGGTAGGCATGTATAATATGCATGCAATGTGGGTACGAGTCAGGGATAAAGGCTAACTGAGGAGGGGGGCAGAGAGAGAAAGAGACTGTGAATCAGACGACAATTAAGGTTCAGCTAATGTTTGCATCCAAATGCCAGGACTATGGAATGAAAAATCACATGATGCAGCAGTGCCTGGTGGGGCAAGGGGAAGAGACCACCTGAGAATTCCACTTACTTGGCCCTTGAGTTTCTTGATGGAAGAAAGGTGTTTGTGGTGTGTGTGTGTGTGTGTATGAGAGAGAGAAAGGGAAAAAATGATTTAATGCATGTTCTGGGAGAACTCTTATTTAAATAACCAGGAATTCAGCAGCATGAAAGCTCAGGTTGCAAAAGCCCTATCCTGGCCTTTTAATTCCTAACGTAATGTGGGAAAGTGGACTCAAGTCTAACAGCTCCCCCCCCCCCATCTTCCATTACCATCTCCATCACCCTCCAAGAATTGGAGGAATTGTTCCTGAAGCAGGGCACCCTTTCTACATGCATAAGATCCTTACAAGATCTAAAGCTCTGATCTTCTGCATTTCTCAAATATGCAGGGAGCCTACACAACTCCTGCAACATCTTTGCCTCCAACAAAGGGTTAACTCCTAGGGTTGTGGGGAGTAACCAAACTTGGATTCAGCTGAGAGGGATGGATTTATGAGAATGGTGACGCTCCGGACACTCATTCCTGGTCGCTCATTCTCAGATAGCAGGCAGATTTACAGCACCTGCTTATCTGGTTGGCAACCCTTCAAAGCCATTCTAAGACTTCAGCAATTAGAGCAATCATCCAGCTGTGCCACAGAGAGAGACACACACCTCCCTTTTTATCATTTCCTGCTCTGGGCCATGGGAAGTTACATCTAAGGAGTCTCAGAATTGGCTGACTTGGACAAAGATGTCCAGCTGTATAAAACCCATTTGCATCAATCAATCAAGGTCCCCGGCTAAATCCTAACTAGCATTCTGCTTCCCTTGCCTGATACTTACAGCTGGACTTGAACTCTGCAGCCATTTCTCATGGGGCAGTGGGGAGAGAATGATGGTGAAGTATTAGGGTTAGTTAAAATAGATTGTTTTATTGTACCTGCTCTTCCCCATCAAGATGTCTAGAGCTTGCAATCTTTTATGTAACTCTTTTATTCTATTGAGCAACAAGATCTTTCTGTAGCTGCTATTTCTGTTCTTTAAAAAAAATATTTGGGTTTATAGATAAAAATACAAAACTTAATATCAAATATATTTTCCTCCTGTTTTTTGGTCCAAACTAAGCCTATTTCAAACCTTTAAATAAATATGTATTCTTTAACTGCTGGTTTGGTCATGGTGTGACTTGCCATGATCTGAATCTAGTGTCTGGGCCTAAACTCAGGCTATTGCACAAGTTAGTTGACGTTCATGGTGTTGAAGAGTGAACTTCTGGCTCATGCCCAAGAATCTCCTAATAATTGGATCTATTGATTGGGCTTCCCTCAGACTTAAACTGGAGAAGATGGGCAGCAGCTTTCAAACAGGGAAAACTGGAAAGGGATGTCACTAGCATCCTAGTCTGACAACCATGGATCTAAAGATCTGCAGAGGATGGGTGGGCCAGAATGTTGAAACAAGGCTATTATACTTGCAAGGAATGAAAGAAAGCACAGCAGAGGTAACTAACATGGCGTCCTCCGATTCCCACCATCTTTGGCCATTGCCCATGCTGGCTGGGGCTGATGGGAGTTGGAGTCCACATTAGCTACCTCTGCTAGAGAGCAAGTTCCAGTAAAACTGTGGCAGTTTTTGGTCAAGATCCTGGAAACCTTAGTAGTTGAAGTTCTGGATATATATAACAATCTGTGAAATTCAGGAACAAATTATAAGCCTTAGTGTAACTTCATTAAGCAAGATAAACTCGCTTTGGTGATCATGTGTTAAAGGAGTTTCTGCCTCTGAATGCCTTAACGAGAACATAAAAGGCATCTGCAATTTCCACTGCATTCTATCTCAAAGTCAACTCAGCAAATGTCACTATGCTAACACTGTTTCTCTTTATTGGGTGTGTTATTTAATAATGACAGCAAAACGCTTCTTCGTTCCAACTTTACAGAATATAAGAGCACACAGTTGCAGAGCTACAATGGATTAATTTGCACAACTATTGCTTTTTTGTTGTTATCTGACACATATTCAGAGTTGATTTTACTAACTGATTTAACTGACTTAAAGGGGACTTGCTTGTCAGATGTATAAAAGGGGCTTAAAAACACAAAGCATTGCTTTCTAAAAGACATACACACAGAGAAAGCTTGGTGCTGTTAAATGAGTACATTCCAGACCTGCAAGCACCTGGTGCAGACACCTGCTGCTGCAAAGGACAGACCAAAACAAGTGCAGGTGGGTTGACCAAACAATGGAACGCCACACAAAGAACCCATACAGTTCAGTATCTCTTTTCTAGTGGGTACTGATTAATCCAGTTTACTACTGGTGTGAAGGGTGGGAGGGGCTTGCAGTTAGGGAAAGCCCAAATTGTATATACACTATATGCATCAACCATTTTCCATTTTCTTCCAATGGAAAAAAATCTCGATGAACAGTGATGAAGGCTTGGAAAATGGGCGCACATGAACAGAAGATTTTGCTCACTGAAGCAAACACGCAGATCCTCCAAATGATGGAGAAAGCATATAAGTAAGCAATATCAAATGGGCAATGTGCACACTGACCAGCAAATGAACCTATTTTCCCCTTGGGGACTATCCACATTTCCTGGTCAGTGTGTGAAACTGATGCTGAGGCTATGCAGATGAGTCAGGCACCATCCAAAGCATCAAGTCACATCCTTCATCATCCATAATGACTAGGCAATATTCAGAATCCTTTGTCAATGGTGCTATTTTGTACTTATTAGGTATTAGGGCATGTCATTTTAGGGGGTGTAACTTAATTTCTGCAATTTTTTTCAGTGGTGGGTCTTAAAAATTGGTTTTTGGGGTGTGAGGAATTCAAATCTGCTATCGTGCGCTGTTTTGTGATTGGACAACATTTAGCTTGGTAAGTCTATATTTGATGAAGAAGCACATAAACTGCTTTTGGAAAATCAAACAATTTTAATTTCTGAAAATGTCAGGTAATGCTTAATAATAATGATGATGATTATGATGATGATAAAAAAGCTGCAAGTACTTGGCAATAGTTTTTAACAATTTACTGTACTTTTCCGTGTATAACACACTCCTTTGTGTAAGACGCCTACTTGGCGGGACTCCAATTTCAGAAAATGGCCCAAAGGATAGGAGTTGTTGAGCTTTTGGGGGGAGAATTGCCCAGAGTTATTGAGCTTTTTTTGGGGGGGTGCAGCAGATCACTAACCTGATGGTTGCAATTGCTCGTCCCGCTCGTTAACGATTGCTCGCATCTGCTACAAGCGTCTACCCGATCGCCAACAGTGGAAGTCTACAGCAAGCACAATTGCCGCAGCGGCAGCCAATCCTCAGCAGCCCTTGACACACCCATTTCCCACAGCCAATGCAAAGAAATTCTTGCTGCAGTCACCAATCACACTACAAATCGCCAATGACAGTCTGCAGCTCATGGCTGCAACCAATCACCCATCACCCATAGCCACTACCTGTGTTTAAGATACCCCAGGTTTTTAAACCTCCTTTTTCAGTAAAAAAAAAAACCACCTAGTCTTATACACAGAAAAGTATGGTATATGCAATTTCACATACATTTTACTTACCAAGCAAAACTAAATTAATTTAACCATTTTTTTTCAATTGCCAAGCCATACTACAACTTTTTAGCAGCCTTCACACCCTAATTAGACATGCCTTCATGAAAACCTGCACAATCATTAGCAATCATACACATTTCACCAGGCAGCCTACATGCATTAGGGCACTGGGGATCTAGATTCTCAAAATAATAGCTTTATTCTTAGCTACTAAGAGTGTAACAGGGCAGTGGTCTTCTACTTCCTCTGTTCAAAACTGCCAGCACTATTAAAATTCAACACCACACCACTGAACACAGCATGGCATGTGAGGCTGTGGAGTGAGGAATGATGTATGGCCATGGACTACTGGAATAAAACACTGGGTAATTGCATGAATCCATAAATGGTTTGAAAGTTCTCTAATGCAACTCAGCCCAACTAACCCTTTAGATCATTTCACACAGACCACTGGCTTTGACCCTAGAAGTCTTTGGTGACCGTTATGAATGCATGAGCTGCATGAACAGCTAGATAGTATAAGACAGCTTTCTGTGCTCCTGAGTCGGATAATTCATCCATCTTGCTCAACAGTGTTGACACCAACAGGAGCAGTTCTTCAGGATTTCTGGCAGGAGCCAACCCTATCCTTACCAGGAGATGTTGGGAATTAAACCTGAAGCTTTCTGTACATGAAGCAAGTGTTCTACCACTGAGCTACAGCCCTTCCCCACCAAAAGAAACTCTGTGCTAGGTGCCAAAGGGAACTTTTGCTGTTTGAGACAGAGGGTATGTCCTGCCAGTCACCCAAGGTTGTTGTGGGGATTAAATGAGAAGGGGAAATAACAATGTATACTACCATGAGCTCCTTGGAGAAAAAGGTGGCATATAAATGCAATCAAATATATAATAAATGTTGTTGTTGCTGTGTTGTTGTTTTAAAAAAACAGGCTGCACCTTTTGCAATTATTGTGACAGAGCCTGAAATAATTTTCTCAGGTGATTAGTATATACAGAGTTAAATTTTCCCATCAAACCTGATTTAATTCAAGTTTAAAAAGGAGTTAGCAGGCAGCTTGTGTGTGTGAATAATTTGAAAAATGCTTAGATTCTTTGTAACCCAAAATTAAGCAGGTGGTGCCGTACTCCTTAATGGAGAGGGGAGGAGTAGATGTAAAAACGAAAGGGTTGAACTATGCCTGGTTTTATGTCTGGAGAAGGGGCAAATGTGAAGGAAGAACACAGAGATCTACAGAACAGAAGAAACTATTGGATTTGGAATGTTATTGCAGTGGCCGAATCCCCCCCCCCCCTAGATTATGCAAATCTAATAAGAGTGACATTGCTCCAGCTGAACTCACAAAATGTACCCTGCATGGGTCTTGGGTGCACTATGCTTTCAAACCAAAGGCCTTTTAATGTCTACATTTCTGTTTCTTTCACCCTCCATTCTCCACCTTCATTTTTAGTATAAATATTCTTTTTCCACCCCCATCAATTTCTTGATTTACATAAACACAAAATAAAAAAATAAAAATGATACAAGAGTACTGCAGAAATCAAGAGCAATTGTCTTTCTATCATCAATCACCGCCATTTCTTCTGTCTCTAACACTAAATTGGATTTTATATCACAGGGCTGGATAACCTTATGCCCCCCCCCCATCTAGTCCAGTATCCTGTTCTCACAATGGCCAACCAGATTCCTCTGTGAATCCTTTATTACAGCTCTGGGATAACAGAGTTAGGGGGTGCTCGAATCAGGAAATTAATGAATGGTAGAATTTAATATTTGGAGTATGGGAGAGAAGGTGCCAGGCCAGGTATAGAAGTTGGTAAGAATGACTAAAGGTTCTGGAAGCAAGTCATTAATACATCAATGGAAACCATAATAGTGACAAGAAGTACTCTGCTGGTGAGAGGGAGGTTACAGGAAGCAAGATGTCACACAGGAAAAATGTGCCCTTTTGAAAAACAGGCATCTGCATAAGGGGAGCAAGCAGACAGAGAGGGAGGAATTGCTTGGAAGAAGGGTTCTTGGGAAACAGAAAGGAAGTAGGAAGAACACCATGCACTGCTGTGAAGGCGGAACCAGGGGTGTAAGAAGGGGGGCAGGCTGCCCCAGGTTCCATGATGGAGGGGGTGACAAATTATCAAGAAGCAATTACTGCCCTACTAGGGCAGTTCATAAAAAACTTTTTTTTAAAAATGCCTCCTCTAAAGGTCTCCAACCAGGGCAGAAAGTAGGCTTTATTTCACCCGTGTAACAGACCCCCCTCCCCATGCACATTTGCGTACACACAGAGAGACTAGAAGCCTCAATAGTAGCCCTCTGGAGGCTTCACCTAGGGCAAAAATCCTGGCTAGCCCCCCCCCCCCCCAGCTTCAATGTGAACCATTCACAGTGGGATCAGATGTTAAACAGGGTTGTATTTTTGCCCCAACTCTATTTATTACTTTCTCTATTTATTATGATTCTACACTTTGTCGAATGGAAACTCCCCCCACCCAGTAGAAATTATATATCGAACAGATGGAAAGCTCCTTAATCTGAACAGGCTGAAAGAAAAGAGTAAGGTTACCATAACTTCTGTCATAGAGCTTCAGTATGCTGATGACAACGTAGTGTGTGCACGCTCAGAGGATGACCTCCAAACCATCCTAAATAGCTTCACAGAAGCTTACAAAAAGCTTGGTCTATCACTCAACATCCAAAAAACCAAAGTGCTGCACCAACAAGCATAAAACAATTGCTCTGCAGTGACACAAATCCAACTCAATGGTGTAATGTTGGAAAGTGCTGATCACTTCTCCTACCTGGGTAGCTATCTTTCCACAAGGGCCGACGTTGCTGCTGAAATCCAGCATTGCCTGAGCTCTGAGAGTGCAACTTTCTCCTGATTGAAGTGTTTGAGGACCGGGACATTCGCAGGGAAACCAAAATGCTTGTTTACAAAGCTATTGTACTACCAACCTTACTGTATGCTTGTGAAACATGGACCACTTATAAACGCCATCTCCAACTCCTTGAAAGATTCAATCAACAGTGTCTCCAAAAATTTTTACATATCACTTGGGAAGACAGGCAAACTAATGCCAGTGTACTGGAAGAAGCAAAGATCATTTTGTTGCGGGTCCCTGCTATTCTTAAATTCCCAAATATATCTATAATAAAATTTCCAAAAAAATAATAAACATGTACCAAATACTTTCAGAGTTCCCCAGCTATTAAGGTTGTCCTGAAAGATGACTATAAAACTTCAACTGGTTCATAATGCAGCAGCCAGGTTGCTGATTGGGGTTCCATTATGGGTGCCCTGGCGCCACCAAATTCTGTTACCCCATATCTGTAACATTATGGCAAAAAGAGGAAGGAGCAATATTGTGCTGTTGGGCCATAGCTGGAACGATCCTGCATTTATTTCCCTCTGCCATGATGAAATCATGACATGTAGAGTGTTAATTGCAACATCTAATAAGGTAGATTAGGACTGTCAGTCAACATAGTTTTGTTTGGTTGTTGGTTGCAATCTTCGTTAGTTTTCTTCTTTGTTGTAAAATAATCAATTCAGTTCTGCTTTTAAGATATATTTAGAACAGGTATTTTGAGAGAACTTAAAAGATTTCTGTAAAATATGAAGATGCATTTCTTTGTGCAAATGAGAATAATTTGCTACATAGACTTTCTCCCATTGTCTATTTGCCTGCAATTTCCACCTCAATTACTCTCTTTTTTCCTGTGTCTCTACCCTTTTGTTTAGTCTTACATTTGGCATTTCTTTAATTTATATTTAGAGTTACCCGACACCTTTACATTAAAATCCGCAATTCACATAATGCATGTTTCTCTGAGAGAAAGGATGCCTTAACGCTAATAACTGCAGATAGGACAGAAGGAGACAATAATCCTTGCTCCACCCTCCCCACATAGGTTCTGGAAAAGGGATTTCTAAACTATTGACAAGAGAGTCTTTTGAGGCATAGTGATACTGGTGGTCCCCAATTCTTACCATTCTAGGATGTGGGAGTGGATTTTTTTACAAAGCCTCCTTAGATGACCTGGTCAGTATGGGAACGGCCACTCCTATGCCCCAGCTATCCCCAAGCTTTTGATATTGTAGATACCATATCAAGAGCGAGGCTGTTCTGTATGACAGACCTTTAGTTCGGTGGCATCTGTCCTCTAGAACTTCTTCCTACTACATATCAGACAGGTGCCATCTCCATTATTTCGTTGGTGCCTGCTGGAGGTCTTAGTTTTCCAACAAGCCTTTCCAAGTGCATATCTACATGTCTGTCTGTCTGTCTATATCTATCTATCTATCTATCTATCTATCTATCTATCTATCTATCTATCATCTATCCCAGTCTGGATTTAAACTTGTTTTTAAATCTGCTTTTTGTTGGTGGTGTTTTTCTTGTTAAATCATTTTGGAAATTATTCATAAATTAAGTGAAATATATACATAAAGGGCAAAGCCATTTAAAGGAAGAGGAAACTTTTGGGCACCTGACAAGAGTGGCACAGGGATGCCAGAAGTGGGGGTAGGGCAAGGGGGGAGGGGCTGAGCAAAATCAACATTCTGCTTCACTGTCAGAGCAAGATTGGTTTCTCTTTCTTCATATTTGGCTCCCTCTTACAAAAGAAAAGAGGGGGTGCTTCATGCAACCTTCCATTTATTCCACCCTGCTCTCCTTAGAACTGCACCAGCTGTTCTGTTTTATTCCCCAGGCAGGCCAATCTGCCCATTTTACTTAGCTTTTTAACAAAGCAGGGCGGGGGGATGGGGGACACAAAACAGAAACAATAATATGGTCAAAGACAGCATCCCACATGCACACGCTTCCTTTATAAATCTTATTTTTTTGGCCATAGTAAGGAATTGAGAAATCCCATCTGTTTTGGTGTGTCGTACCTGTTAGGCGGTTCTACCTAAGTCCACACCTGGCCCAAATATATATTCCTGGAGAACCAAACCCATCTCTCTCTGTAGAATTCTCCCCCACCCTTTCCTTTGTATCCCTCATAATTCCTGCCCAGAATACAACACATGGATTGCCTCAGCCAAGAGTCTGCCAATTCTGAGGGAAGGGAGACTTGGTTTTCAATCTACTTCGCTAAATTTTCGACTAATTGCTTTTTAGCACACTTCCTCTGCCAGTATCTTCACAGCTTAACATGGTCATTCCTCTGGGAGTCTCCCCCCCCCCGAAAGAAAGTAAAATCTAAATACATTCCTGTGATGTAATTGCTATTGGCCTTTGTAACAGATACTTCCTCCCCCACCAACAACTGCTTTAATCAAAGTTTTAAGATTAATGAAAATCAGGAGGATAAATTGAGATTCTATAAACAGTTTAAGAAGCCAGAGAACTGGGCATGGTATAACCCATAAATAGTGTAGCTAGAAAACCCATTGTTCTAGGACAGTTCTCACTGTATTTTTCTCTAAGAACATCAGATCTGGAAGGCACCCAAATGGTGCTTTGTGGTGGGTGGACACGTCCATATGGAAGTATGGTGGACATATAAATGAACCACAATGGGAAACAACTGGGTGTGACTGAAACACCATGTCCCTCCCCCCTCAAAAAGAGCAGGTATGCTGGTGGCAATGGGTGCAGTTTACTAGCTTTAGCTGGCACAGCAATGATGTGATGTCGTTCTTCCTGACAAAGGGCAGACCTTTCCACGATCATTCCAAACCCTAAAAATGCAGTGGTGTTGCACATCCCAAGTTCTCACATCCAGGAGATGGGAAAGTGGCCTGCCCTGGATGGGTGCAGTGCTTCATCCTTCCTACACCAACATATTCGCTCACCTCCATGCAAGTCAAGTTTGCCTATGGTTACCAGGCTACTGAAGAAAAACAAGTTAGGCTTAAACAGAGAATAACGCACCACTTCTCAATATGCATATTATGAGCAAAACAAAACAAAAAAACAACACAGTTGTGTCACACTCCGCAAGTGACAGGACACGTAAACTTTATATTTTCCCTTGAGAACATTCAGCAAGCGTCATGGTTCCTTTCTAGAATCACCTGGGATCTTCAGAAGCACACATTTCAGACATCAGCTATCCTTGTTTAACCCCCAAGTCAATTGGGTATCATAAAAGGGATTCCAAGTTCTCCAGAAGCTTTCTGCACAAACATCTTTTCATTTTGGCAAATCCAGCTTTGCCCCCAGCATCTCAATCTCATGACTCACCCAGAAATTTCAATCAAGTAGAACTGGGAAAGTCAACAACCAAAATTTCAGTGTTGTGTGACGTGTCCCATGTGTTATCCATTAAAGGCACTTTATAGAGTGTTTCTCTGGAAACCCCAGTTCTCTCCTCTCTGGAGGAAACTAAGGTCTCCAGAGGAAAACCTTGATGCAGAGTTTGCAACAGCGTGGAGATGAGTTGCAATTGTGGAACACTTTGGAGATTTTGTGAAGAGTTGCAGGATCTTGCAAGCCACTGAACTCAGGACTTGGCATGTGGAGCCAAGCCCAGACAGGAATTTGTATAAGCTCAGAGGTGACTACTTGCAACATCTGTAAATAGTGTAAGTATAAAGAGTATATGTTAGTGTTGGCCTAGTAAAGATAACTGCTACACACCGGTTTCCCGAGGTGAGCTTAACCATTTTATTCAGCTTCTGTGGTGCACACACACAACTCAAAACAAAAAATATAATACTGAGTAACTGGTCTGGGGAACTGAGGCAAATACAGCAACAGTTAAATGATTAAGCGCCCATCTCTGAGCAGGCTCTAAGTTCCCTTGCACGTCATCTCTACCCCCCCCATTTCCTTTAGCCCAAATTTCAGCAGAGGGTCACCCCAAAACAGGGGGACAGATTAGTGCTGTCCTCTTAAACTTGCTCTCATAAGTTTTAGAAACGGTTTTATGAGCCAAACTACCTATGGGTGGTCTTCTTGCATGCTTGAAAAGCCACTTCAAGAGGACAGGACTGAGAACAGTGGGTGGGAAATGGGTAACTGGCCACATTTCTACCATCTAAAGTCACCCCTATCTACATAAGAACACAGCAAGGTGCCTTATATTAAGTCAGACTCTGGTCCATCTAGCTGAGTATCACCTGCAATGACTGGCAGTGGCTCTCCAGGGTTTCAGGACAGGAGCATTTCCATCTCTACCTGGATATGATGGGGATGGAACCTGGGATTTTCTGCATGTGAAACAGATGCTCTGAGCTACAATGCTTCTAGGGCCAAAATAGTCGCTTTTTGAAGATGAAAAGGTATGCCAAGCAACAGTCACAGGTGCTTCGCCGTTTGCTTTCTATTGCACTTCTATCCCACCCTTTCCTCCAAGGAGTACACCTTGGAGTACATGTTTCTCCTCTCCATATTATCCCCACAAGAACCCTGTGAGGTAGTTTAGATTGAGAGGTGGTGACCAGCCCAAAGACACCCAATGAGCTCATGGCTAAGTGGGGATTTGAACCCCAATCTCCCAGTACTCTAACCCAGCACTCCCACCACAATGGCTCCCATGCAGTGTTCACATGTAATGTGTAGTCTGACCCAATGCCAGCATAACTGTCAGCTTGACACAGATAGGAAAAGACCCAGACAACCAGTCACAGATCTAATTTCCTTAGATCTACTGGAGACCTATTCCAAAAATACACATTTTTAACTGAATCATAAAACACTGCTTGCAGGAGCAGAGCAAAGTGACTGTGATTCTCCCAAAACAATTGTAATCTTCAGATTTAACTGTCAAGGCACAGGAGCTGCAGGTATCAATGCTCGAGAGAGACAGCGCAAAGAGGGCAATTATTATTCCCTGCTCTCCTATTTGAGTGCACTGGCTCCCAAGTACGCCAAGGTCAGGAGAGAGATGTGGCAAAAAGGTTTTCCTTTTCATTAGGGAGAGGCAGGAATACCTCACATTGTAACAGCAAAAGGTCGTCACAGTAAAAAGACTGGCAAAGCAAAGATGAATGCAGCAGCTGAAGATCAGAAAAGAGCTGAATGAAATTACAATAAGTGAAATCAACATGCATCTCTCTTAACCAAATTATCTCTTCATTCCTAGAGTCCCACTGAGCATCTCATAGATATTTCAATTCACATCCTCTCTTCATTAGCAAATATTAACTGCCTGAGGGTGTCAAGAGTTAAAAGAGTATATACTGCATTTCTATTTCCTCCTTTCTTCCAAAGGGCTTAGGGCAGTGTGACCACGGCTTTGTTCACCACTCCTTTTATCCTCACAAAAACCCTTGTAAGATAGGATAGTCCAGTGGTTCCCAAACTGGGTGGCACTGCCCCCAAGGGATGAAGGGGTGGTGGGATTATTGGGGGCTGCTAATAAGTAAGAGGGACACAGGTGGTGCTGTGGTCTAAACCACCGAGCCTCTTGGGCTTGGTAATCAGAAGGTAGGCAGTTCGAATCACCATGAAGGAGTGAGCTCTCGTTGCTCGGTCCCAGCTCCTGCCAATCTAGCAGTTTGAAAGCACAAAGTGCAAGCAGATACATAGGTACCGCTCTGCCGGGAAGGTAAACGGCGTTTCTGTGCACTGCTCCGGTTTCACCAGAAGCGGCTTAGTCATGCTGGCCACATGACCCAGAAAAACTGTCTGAGGACAAACGTTGGCTCCCTTAGCCAGTAAAGCAAGATGAGCGCCGCAACCCCAGAGTTGTCAGCAACTGGACTTAACTGTCAGGGGTCCTTTACCTTTTTATTAAGTAAGAAGGGCAGCAGGGGGAGCTGGAGGTGCAAATTAATATCAGGCTCTGCAAAGCTGGCATTCCCAGAGCAAAATTTGTACTCCAAGAGCTGTGACAGCGGCAAATTCAAAAGGAAGATACTATGCAAATGTGAAATGTAAGCAACATCTTTGCCGACTTACCATGGAAGCAGTCCTCAGTAAGAAATACCCATAGGCTTGTTTAGAAGCATTCCCTTCTCCCCAGCTGGTCTCTAACACTCCTAGGAACAGTGCTAGGAACACAGGAGATCTGCAAACAACATCAAGAGAAGGAATGGATTAAGAACAAATAATGCAAAGGCTTGGGTGGGTGAAGCAACATGAGAGAGATCAGCACAGTGGAACAAAAGCAGTTTGCAATTAGTGACTGCTTCAAGCAAAGAGGCAAAGCCCCAGCTCCATGATAACAGAATCTGTGATCTTCTCATTCTAACTACTAAAACACTCACTTGGTGTGTTGATTTGTTTAGGTTAGAAAGCAGACAAAGAGAATCAAACATAAAAGCCTCAGTAGTGAGCCTTCTTTGGGCAGAAATGGGCATGATGGTATGCCACTGAAAATGGCAGCCCTGTGTTGGGTTCTCCCTCTCTTCATGTAGAATAGGTGCCATGGACTGGAAAGACATGCACGCAGGCACAGTCTCCAATTGCTTGGAACAAGCCCTGGAAAGGAGGGGACTTAGCTAAGGGGAGGTGGGGACTTTCAGTTTTGGAGTCAGACCCACTCCATTTAATGGAGTCAGACCCACAGGGAATGAGCTGCTGTGCTCATTAGACCTGATGCTCAGCCAAGTCTGATTGTGTTTTTGCTGTTGAGGAGTAAATTCCAACTTTGAACTATGCGTGATTTACTGACTGACACACTGTGACAGTAGACTGATCCAGGTTGTGAAATCAAGACATGGTGCCTTTTTTAACACTCCACATTGCTGGTGTTGTGACCTGCCACCTGTGCTGCTTACTTGCTTACCTGCCTGCTCTGTCATCACCCTGAAGTTGCTGCGGCCACCTATTGGCAGACATGTGAACTACAGCATGGCAGCCTTACAACAGCAGGATAAGGTGGTATAGACATACTTTTATAAATAAACAATGCACTTAAGGTTGTGAACTGAAGCCTGGTGTCAGAGCATGGGAAGCTGGCATGTTCAGACACTGTGGGTTAAAGACACAATTCTGTCATATACACAAGATCTGCTCTCAGGAATCTACATATCCTACATTTCATACTCTCCCAAAATTCTGAATTCTATCATACACAAATTAAACACATGCTCACTTTGCAGTTCCCATTAGCATGACGAGAGAAAGCAGAGGACTGCATATGATGTTTTAAGTGCATTATAGAAATGTGACACTAGATGTTGATGGTGAGCTTATGACAAATTCATTTTCATAGCTTTTTTATGTGTCTAGATTCCACCATAATCAGCCATCATTGCAGGGGTTGGACTAGATGACCCTTTGGGGTCCCTTCCAACTCTACAATTCTATGAGACTATGAAAGGGGGAGTACCATTGTACTCAGGTCCTTGCTGGGGGATTCCCATGCCTTTGGTTGACCACTGTGGGAATTAACTAGATAGGGTTTAGTCTGACTCAACGGAGCTCTTCTGGTGTCTTTAAATGGCAGCAAGAAGCAAGTAAGGGTCTCAGGGGTCAGTGCTAAGGCAGTTAAGGCAGAGAACAGATAGAGGGCTTCTCAGAAAGGCCACTGTTGCCTAGGCAAAGTTCCAGTCTGAGCAGGAGGCCCTTGTAGTCCTTTCTGTTAAGGAGAGCCAGTGGCTGACCTGGATGGACGTAGTCACTCCAATACCTGGAAACCCTTCCACTATCCAGGCAGATGTTCCAACTTGCAGGCAGGTATAATGCCTCGCCACACAGGGCACTCGAGGAGGGAGATTCAGACTTCCCAGTTCTTCCAGCAGCTTTGGACAGCTGCTATCTTTGGAAATAAATCAGAATTTGCAAAGCTGAATTTCTCACAGCACCATTTAACGAACCAGACACTAAATTCTGTGTGCGGTGTGAGAATGGCCACAAGAAATACATGCAACCCTCTCTGCAGCCCATGAAAACACTTCTTAGTTCTGAATGTATTTTATTTCCTCAATAACCTGGGGAGTTCAAGGCATCACTTTTGTTTTATGGAGGAGTAGTTCAAGTACAGATGTAATGTTTGAGAGATCTATTCAGATAGTGGGATACAAAGCTGAGCTCCAGTTTAAATGCAGCCCTCTTAGCTTAAAAATGGAAAGGAAGAAAAAAGAAACCTAGCACCTTACCTAGGGCTGCTATATTTAAAAGGGGTGTGTGAGAGAAAGATTTGGGGATGTTTTGTTCCTGTAAAGAGGGGGGCCTGCATTCCTGATTCTCCCATTGTGGAAACCAAAATATGAAAAGGCAGCTCTTGAAATCCCAATTATTTAGCCCATTGGGCTTATTGGTGGGAGAAACAGAAGAAACATAAATGGCAATTGTGAATTATAAAGCAGCAAGGGCTTGTTTATTGTTAGAAGGGGGGGTGCTACCTCCTCAAAGTAAAATGCATTTGCCAATTTTTACTGTGTATGAAAATAAAAAACAGGTTTAAAGGAGGGAGACAGAGCAAGAGAGAAAGAGAGCAATAAACCAAAAGTGCCTAATTATTTATACAAGCATCTTAATAAAAACGAGGAAACCTGCAGAGTAACTTTCTGTGTCGATTGATAAAGCTGGCTCCCACCCTCCAAAAAAGAGGAACTACACCAGGTGCCCTAATTAACAATCCCGGAGAGGATTTCTGCGCACAAACATAGACAGACACGGCTTTATGAACACCTTTTGCACTCCTATGCTGTGTACTCCCATTAACCCTCTGTGCTGCTCTATTTACAAGTCATTTCCACTGTGCATATTTCCCAATGCCTCGGAGAGCAGGCGCAGCTGTAATGCAGCACTCAGAGGCAAAATAACTGCTAACTGAATGCAGGGCTGGGTGGATAAATTCTTCTTTGGGGAACTTCCTCCTGTCCCACTATGTCTTCCAGTGAGAGAAGGAGGGTGCAGAAGGGTGTGGAAAGCAGGCTGCTTCTACTCAAGCAGGCTACATGTCACTGCATGAGGATATCATTGGCATTAATAGATGTTTGCATTAGATTTCAGGGAGTCTTTTCACTGCTCCACACTAAGAAAGCAAGCTTTACCAGTGTATTTTGTCTTGTGTTAAAACATGGGCTTCAACTGATCAAACTGCTGCCCGACATAACATATGTGACCAAACTGCCTAATGATGAGCTATCATCTTTTCTGACAAATCAGTGCACATACCTTTTGAAAGCCTTTCAGTGCAGCATCAATGCCTTGCAGCAGGCGCTGCATGCATGTGTGAGAGGGAGACCCTGCAGGATTTTTATTCCAGCTTCTTTCTCAAAAGGATTGGGGTAGGAGAGAGAGGTTTTCAGTCTCTCCTCTCTGCAGACAAACACTCTATTAAAATACATTAAATGCTACTGCCTACTAATTTGCTTCTGCCTTTAAAGCATTCTTTAAAAAAAGTCAACACACAGAAATTTCAACAGCTGGCACAGAAGTGCTAAAGTAACAGTTATTTGTCTAGCAGCAACACTGGGGAAAGGGCATGGTAATAACATAATGCACAATTGCAGAGGGGGAAGGGGAACCTCTATAAATTTCATTATGGACCAAAAATATCTACTTCCAGCTTAGCACATCAAGGATGTCACAAACACCTTGTATAATCTCTTCCATCAGCAGCACTAAACCTCTCCAAACCTCTCATTTGGCAAGCCATTATATCTCTGCTGCTCCCCAAACCCCACCCCACCCAAAAATCAATTTGTTCATTATAATTACTTTATTAGTGCAGATGCTTTGATGACTTGATTCCTTTACCAACTGGCATTCAATGTTAGTCCTACTTAGAGTAGACACAATGAAGTTGATTCATTATTTTCATTGGGTCTTCACTGAGTAGAATTTAATTTAATTGTATAGGCTATAAATTGTATAGAGGAAACAGCAGAATATCTTTATCCTCTGTTTCCAACCTTTCTTGAGGACCATTGCTTTTCTCTCAAGAAGCAGGCGTCTTTTAATTTCATGGCTGCTGTCACCATCTGCAGTGATCATGGGGCCCAATAAAGTAAAATCTCTCACTGCCTCTACTTCTTCCCCTTCTATTTGCCAGGAGGTGATGGGACCAGTGGCCATGATCTTCGATTTTTTGATGGTGAATATGGTCTGAAGCTCAACATCAAAAAAACGAAGATCATGGCCACTGGTCCCATCACCTCCTGGCAAATAGAAGGGGAAGAAATGGAGGCAGTGAGAGATTTTACTTTCCTGGGCTCCATGATCACTGCAGATGGTGACAGCAGCCACAAAATTAAAAGACGCCTGCTTCTTGGGAGAAAAGCAATGACAAACCTAGACAGCATCTTAAAAAGTAGAGACATCACCTTGCCAACAAAGGTCCGTATAGTAAAAGCTATGGTTTTCCCAGTAGTGATGAATGGAAGTGAGAGCTAGACCATAAAGAAGGCTGATCGCCAAAGAATTGATGCTTTTGAATTATGGTGCTGGAGGAGACTCTTGAGAGTCCCATGGACTGCAAGAAGACCAAACCTATCCATTCTTAAGGAAATTAGCCCTGAGTGCTCACTGGAGACTCCAATACTTTGGCCACCTCATGAGAAGAGAAGACTCCCTGGAAAAGACCCTTATGTTGGGAAAGATGGAGGGCACAAGGAGAAGGGGATGACAGAGGACAAGATGGTTGGATGGTGTTCTCGAAGCTACCATCATGAATTTGACCAAACTGCGAGAGGCAGTGGAGGACAGAAGTGCCTGGCGTGCTCTGGTTCATGGGGTCACGAAGAGTTGGACACGACTAAGCGACTAAACAACACAATGCAATACAGTAAAAGCTTTAATATTTGTAATTTCCAAACTACTTATTTAAAATGCCTTTCTGGGTTAACACACACACCACATGAGTATCCTTTCTTTTTTAAAGTCAGTGTTTAGCTGCTAACCTAAAATGTGATTTTTCAGGAGGAATAATTCACACACAAGGTGAATTCCTTCATTAACAGCATACCTTCTATGAAATTTAGAAACATTTAAAACAAGTAGGTTAATGAAGCAACAATATGCGAACTAGCTGATTAATACAAACTTCCAAAGCTCAGTGAGACAACAGCTATTTGGAACTCATTTTTAAGGCAGAGAAATTGTGCGCACAAATTTATAGGAAGACAGGAGGCTGCTACGGCCCTTGCCTATTGATTTAGAACAGAGTCATTGTTTAAAATGAAAACACAGAAAACCCCAAAATTATTGATAATTGCTTTGGAGAAACAGAGGTCACATTTTCCACAAGCTAGTGTAAAGGACAATATCTGGATGCACAATATATGGAGTTGCCTTGCAGTGGACATTATTCTCATATTGATCTCATTTCCCATTTCCCTTTTAAAACTCTCTTCCAAAGTCCAACAATTCAAGGGGGGGGGGGGTGAAAAAAAGGAAGGAAGGAAAACAACTGAGCATGGCCAGGTATAAAGTAAAGAGATGAAAGTGTGTGTGTTTTTGTTCTCTTTAAAAAAGCTCTCTTCCAAGCCAAGCTGCCTATACAGTATCAGGTAAAGAGGAGAAAGAGACACAAAAGGGTAACAGAAAGAGTGAAATGGTGACCATTTACCCAGTGCCAACATACAGCCGTTACAGATGACCTCGAGAGAATGCAGCCTAAACAACAATTTTAAACCCCCATTTTAAATTCAAACGCAATACTTCTTCCCCAGGACTGATGGTGGAAGGCTTCTCAAGGTTTAACACACACACTCCCATGGAAAGTTTGCATTAACTATTTTGAAATCTGGAAGAAAAGGTGCCACCAATTATGGTACATTTTAGAAGGTATGAAAAATGTGAGTTGGGGGGTGGCAAGGAAACAACGGATAGTGTTATGCAACAAGCGCTTGCTTTATTTTTATTTTATTGCTAAAAGCAATGTTAACTCCATAAGAACCTGCTTGTTTTAGAAACTGGAGCTGCAGAGGGTAAATGGGGACAGTGCTTTTAGCGAAGCTACAAAGCCCTGCAATTTGAAGTTGTTTTCTCAGAAAGGACACAATAAAAGCTGCAGCTGGAGCTAGGAAGAGTAAACCCTGATCATAATGGCAGAGGTTCAGTTGCTTCTTCATGGTTGCTGCATTAAATCTAACAAACTGCGCTCCTGAGATTATCCGACATCAAGGTCTCTATTCCCAGCGTCCAGTTTCAAGACTGTTTCTCACTGACTTACATACACAAGAAATGGCGCGCACCTTCTACTTCATAACTTGCAATGCTACCAAGTTGCAAAAAGGAAAACGTGTTTTGCGGACACAGCCCAGCAAAATTCAGTATGTTCAAGAATAGAGGTCTTATGAACCAGGAGCAGGTAACGATAGCAAGGCTCAATGCATACCAATGAAGAAATGGGGAGAAACAGTACACACTAACTGCTCCCAGACTGCAAGGCAGCAAAAGCAATTATTATCTATCGGAATAGAAATTAGGCTCATTTTCTCCTAAGGCTTAAGCAAAGTTCCAGTTCAGAAAAGTCTATCAACACTGACTCAAGACAACTCAGACAATCTTCCAAAGCAACAGCTGCCAACCTGGTGCCCTTCAAACATTTTAGACAAAAACTACCAAATAACCACACCAACTTGTAGAACATACATTTCTAAATAATAATTAGATTCTAAATATAATAATTAAATAATTAGATTAAATAATTTAGCAGTATAGCATGAGCCTGTTACCAAATATGAATAAAATAAGAAACTTAAACAGCATAACTTCTTACCGGCATACCTTGGCCCCTCAGAGAGATGTTGCTCAAGGAGATGATGCTCAAGGAAAGAAAGTAAGAAAAATGCGGCAAAAGCGGGCACAGCTGTGGTGTTAGCTGTACCATGTAACTGGTAGCTAATCAGAAGGTGCTGCTAACTTTTTAAAACTCCCAGCTGGTGACGCCTACTTGACTTTCGAATTGAGGAATGCATTACCAATTAGCACACTGGTCAGGGTTGGCCTTGAGACCCTGATAAGGCAAATGCAGATGCTAAGGTCTGCAAATTGTTTTCTTGTGATCTTCCCAGTAAGGCTAAGCTTCTGACTGAACGGAAGTTTGATACGCAGACTTGGTACAATAGGGAGTTGTAGTTCAAAACATTTGGAGAGCAGGAAGCTGCCCAAAGCTTCTCAAAACCATATCTCACATGTTCCCACTTCCCCTCTTGCAGGTGGCTTCCCTCTTACAAAACAAGCTCTGCTGGATCAGAACCAATGCTCTTCTAGTCTAGTGTACTATTCTCATAGTGGCCAGCCAGATGATTCTGGAAAGGACACTAGCTGGACATAAGCACAACAGTCCTTTCCCACTCACGTTTCTCAACAGGCGGCATTCAGAGGCATAGTGTCTTTATGTTGGGGGCTATCATGAAATCTTCTGGTTAGCAAAGTTAATAGTTGTAGCTATGCCATATGTGAAGAACTACTTCCTTTTGTCTGACCCCCAGTCAGTTTCACTGGATGAGCACAAGTTCTAGAATTATGAGAGAGCTCTAAACCATATTCTGCCATGGGGTCCAAATCAGTGAACTATGTCTAGCACTTGCCTTCCAAAAAACCACCATCTGAAGTGGGACTGGAGAAAAAGAGCTATAAAATGAATGAATGAATGAATGAATGAATGAATGAATTATGAAAGAAATAGTTCTAAGAGCTTAGCAGGAGGATGTGATTAGTTGTTAACGAGAAGCATATGGAGCATGCCCCATGCAACAAGGTTGGAAGAAGCACCTTTGCAATTTGCCCAAGTTCCTCATGTGGCTTTAACGAGCATAGGAAAGGGTGTTGCATGCAGCCATTTGTGGCTAATGGGCCTGGGAAAGTGGCTATAGGGATGCATAACTCACAGGTGAGTGTGCCTAGGATTGCAGATTTGGCTACCTTCTCTGAGTTTCGGTAAAATTAACCAATTGGGCCAGGCATAGGCAAACTCAGCCTTCCTGGTGTTTTTGGCCTACAACTCCCATGATCCCTAGCTAACAGGACCAGTGGTCAGGGATGATTGGAATTGTAATCCCAAAACCTCTGGAGGGCCGAGTTTGCCTATGCCTGAATTGGGCATTGGAGGCAACTTTCCTCTGTGTGTTGAAGGGCATGCAATGCAAGTCACAATGAAAGGCTTGTTTTGAACTATATATTGTAAGATAATAATGTGTGTGTTTTTTAACTGTATCTATTTAAAAGTTCAAAATTGGGAAAGGAGTACGACAAGGCTGTATATTGTCTCCCTGCTTATTTAACTTATATGCAGAATTCATCATGCGAAAGGCTGGACTGGATGAATCCCTAGCCGGAATTAAGATTTCTGGAAGAAATATCAACAACCTCAGATATGCAGATGACACAACCTTGATGGCAGAAAGTGAGGAGGAATTAAAGAACCTTTTACTGAGGGTGAAAGAGAAGAGCGCAAAATATGGTCTGAAGCTCAACATCAAAAAAACGAAGATCATGGCCACTGGTCCCATCACCTCCTGGCAAATAGAAGGGGAAGAAATGGAGGCAGTGAGAGATTTTATTTTCCTGGGCTCCATGATCACTGCAGATGGTGACAGCAGCCACAAAATTAAAAGACGCCTGCTTCTTGGGAGAAAAGCAATGACAAACCTAGACAGCATCTTAAAAAGTAGAGACATCACCTTGCCAACAAAGGTCCGTATAATAAAAGCTATGGTTTTCCCAGTAGTAATGTATGGAAGTGAGAGCTAGACCATAAAGAAGGCTGATCGCCAAAGAATTGATGCTTTTGAATTATGGTGCTGGAGGAGACTCTTGAGAGTCCCATGGACTGCAAGAAGACCAAACCTATCCATTCTTAAGGAAATCAGCCCTGAGTGCTCACTGGAAGGACAGATCCTGAAGCTGAGGCTCCAATACTTTGGCCATCTCATGAAAAGAGAAGACTCCCTGGAAAACACCCTGATGTTGGGAAAGATGGAGGGCACAAGGAGAAGGGGATGACAGAGGACGAGATGGTTGGACAGTGTTCTCAAAGCTACCAGCATGAGTCTGACCAAACTGCGGGAGGCAGTGGAAGACAGAAGTGCCTGGCGTGCTCTGGTTCATGGGGTCACGAAGAGTTGGACACGGCTAAACGACTAAACAACAACAAATTTAAGAGATATATTTAGGCCTATTTTAATTATCTATTTTAAAATTTATTTCACTTCATTTATCTGTTGGTAATCTGTACATGATCCCTTCACACATTTTTTCCTCACAACAATCCTGTAATGTAGGTTATACTGAGAGGCTGCAAAAGGCTCAAGGTGACAGTGTGAGCTTTATGGGAATGCTGTGATTTGAGTCTGAAATCTCAGTGCAGAGGTTTCCAACCTTTTTGGGTCCGCGGCTCCCTTGATCAGCTACATTCTTTCTGTGGCACTCCTGTGGGGCTCAGGAGCACCCCTTGCCTGCAGAGCAGACAGCCTCTCACACTTTTTTCGAACATCCTGCCTTGTGGAGTATTCCCTCAGCCTCCTCTCCTCTCTTCTTGGGAGTCATCTGCCTACCAATGCCACTTCCCTCTTCCCTAACTCAAACTTAGCTGGGGGCCAGGGAAGCAACAGGGGCAGAAGTGGCAGTGAGTGCTTCAGAAAGTGTTTCTGTGCCACTGTGGGAACATGCCTCCCCAGGGCCTGTATCTATGGTGCTTATCTATGATACTAGGATTGTTTTCAGCACTGGTTCCCTGGCTGTGGAATGCCCTCCCTAGTGACATGCACCTGCCTCTATCATGATTAACTTTAAAGAGGAAATTGAAAACATCCCTCTTTACCCAAAACATTTGGTGACTGAAGAATATTGTTTAGGTCACCCTGAAATAATTGGATGGGAGAATGTTTTTAATTGTCAATTGTTTTTAGAATGTTTTTAACAGTAGCTGCTTTCTGAGGTTTTATAATTACAGTTCTTTTTAGCAGTGCTTTTTCCCCAGGGAATGCAGGGGGATGCATATCCCTAAACATTTTGTGAATCTAAGTTTGGTCACATTGAGGGGCAGTTTTTCAATGAGTAGGAAAATGAAAGTGCCCCTAAGTTTTTTTTCCCTTTTTTTAGAATGTTAAATCTGATTTAGAATGTCCTTTGCTTTGATTTTTTTTCAAATTGTATATCTGCTTGCCACCCTGGGCTTCACTAGGAGGAAGGATGGGATACAAATCCCTATGATGATATAGTGTGTGCTGCTATAACAGGTCACTGGGTCTTTGGAGAAGAAGAGGGAGGCAGAAGCAGCAGTGCCAGGCACTTGCAAGACTGAGAAGTGCAGGCTGCACAACAGGACACCCCCTCCTCATTTAGAGCATTTTTGCAGGCATCTGATGCTCATTTTTGGAGTGCCCCTATTCAAACGCTTGTGATGCTATTTGTTTTGCCTGCAGTAGTAAATAGCTACACAAGTGACACATATTTGGGGGCATACTGTTAGCAGGATTTATTCCCCCAGCTTCCATACTTGCTTTTGTAAGGGCAAATATTAATCAGACACACCCCTACAGCTAAAGGGGGCGGGGCAGGAGGGATTTGAAAAGTCTGCTGTCTTACTGCATCATTTCATAGATCTGTCTGCACTAAAGGAACCAAACTCAAATCCTCAGGTCAGCCCTGAACTGTCGTTTTTCTTCCTAGTGCTTTGAGGAGTAAAAATAGTCCACAGTGAGTTTTCCAACTGTCAGGCAGCTTTCCTGTGGAAGTGCAAGCAGTTGCCAGGGGAACCACGAGGTTCCCCCAGGTCACGTTATAACAACCACCTCTAAACAGGCAGCATCACAAATGCTACCATTGCTGTAGCAATCTTGGGATTACCGTACCGGAAGCTGGACCTGGACTACAGAACCTGCAGCCTAAGCAAGTGCTTCCTTTGAATGTTACAAGACTTAAAAGTATCGCACCTAGTTGACAAAAGTCTGAGGGCTGACTGATAAGTACAAATAAGTAGAAACAGGTAGCAATGCTTTTCCCGGAGTGTATGGGGCAGCAGCAACAGAGGAAGCCGCTCCGCTGCCTGGGACGGTGCACCCAGGGGCGGGGTGCACCATGGTGCCTCCGGAGTCTGCCTGCTTCCTCCCACTCAGCCGCCCTACAGCTGGGGGGAGGCAGCGGGCAGACCGTTTGGGCAGCGCGGAGCCTGCGCATACCCAAGCCACCGTGTCTCTCCCAGGAGTGACGTGTGGCTCAGGCGTGCTGCAGGCCCTGTGGTGAGCACCACCCAGCATTTTGTTACCCCCTTCTGTGGTGGCACCCGGGGTGGCCAGCCCCCACCGCACCCCCTTTCCTCTGCCCCTTCAGTGAAGGTGAGGGGTTGCATGTCTGAACACTTCCAGGATGGGGAAACAACAGCTCATTGTACACAAATAGCTGGCCCTAAAGAAACAAGGTTCTCCCTCACAATGCTATTTTCTGTGTATCATTTTTACATGGGGTATAAATGAATATATAATAACAATAATAATAATGGGCCTGCCCTCTGTATAGAGATGAAGAGAAACAAATCTGATCATTCCTGATCACAAGGAGAAGAAAGGTTTTATATTTGTTGGAAACTACTTTGAGTGGCTGGGGCAACCCAGACAAATGAGTGGAGTGCAAATAATGGTGGTGGTGGTGATCCCAAACCCCAGATATTTCCAATAGTAATTCTGAGTCAGACAAGGCCTACATGGCTGTAGGGCAGTGGGACTCTGCCTCAGAGATCTTAGGGACCGAAGTGGGTCTAAGGTCCATCCTGAGGCCCCATCTATAAACAGACAAAATACTGGGGAAACAGGGTTCTGCAAATCACCTTGGATTCCACTCCTGGGTGGTCCATGAATGTTTTGAACCCCTCAAAAAAGTTCTTTACTCCATCACATCTACAGCTGGACAAAAGTCCCTTTCTCCCATGGCACTTCCTGGCAGTGAGGGAAAGAGTGATTCTTCTAGAGGCCATACAACCCAGAATGCTGCAGTAATTCAAGGCTGTAAGCAGCACTAATATGACAGAGAGCAGATGGAACGAGGCCTTAGGACAGATCCAAAGAGACATATAATCATAACACACACACCCCCATGTAGATAATCTCTCTCTCTCTCTCTCTCTCTCTCTCTCTCTCTCTCTCTCTCTCTCAGTAGAGTGTGAGATAAAACACAGAAACAGAAAAAAACCCAACTTTACACCAAATCAGACTATTAGTCCATCTAGACTGCCTACATTGGCTGGCAGTGGTTCTCCAAGTTCCAGGCATGTATCTCTCCCATCTCTGCCTGGACATGCCCAAAACAAGGGACCTGCCAAGTGGCATGCACAAAAAAATGTATTACTGGAGTAAAAGTGCACACTAAATTCATATACTGGTGAGAATAACATACCAAAGTGCAATATAAGGGAGAACTGCTTTGCAAAAATGTGTATATTGGGTAAAATTGATTTTTAAAAAGTTTATTAGACAGAATTCATACAGAATTCATACAGGATATGCAATTGTGTAACTAAATCAGTAGCAAAGTTTGTATCCCAAGCTATTTGCAATACCTACACATCCAAACTCACACCCACAAAGGCTTTTCAAAGCAGCTTACAGAAAAAATATGCACAATGCAATCCCATCCAAGTGTAGCATCAATAGCAGAAATAGCAGGATGTCACAGAGGCGCCAGGTTGATTCAGGCTCAATAAACACACGAGAAGTAACTGGCTGTGTTCTTAGATAAATAAGGTATACTATTAATTGTATCAAATTTCAACAGAAGTAACTCATAAAGTTCAACAAACCAACAAAGCAGAAGACCCAGTGGATCAGATCATTCTCTAGCCAGTTCATGCATAAGGTCCATCTGTGTAATGGTGTCTATTCCACCTGTTTGTTCATAAAGTCCAAACAATCCACATGAGAGGTTGTTACAGTTCCACAAAATTTCTGGAATATTTGCCTTGTTTCGTCGTCCTGGGCTTCATCAGTAGTTATAGCACATATGTGATATTACAGGACAGTGGATCTTATGGCATGGTAGTAGCTGTATGTTACATATACAGTATGTAATATCACATATGTGCTTTAACTACTGATGAAGCCCAGGACGGCGAAACAAGGCCAATATTCCGGAAATCCTTGTCTAGACTCTGTGAAAGGACCATCGATACACTGAATAGTATACCTTATTTATCTAAGAACACAGCCAGTTACGTCTTGTGTGTTTATTGAAGATGCTTTATGTGACCATAGGTTTGTTTGTTGTTGTTTTGTTAAGGTTGATTCAGGCAGCATTTCCTGCCTTGGTCCCCTCATAGTGCTCAGGCAGCAGGCCCAACAAGGACCTGGAGTAAAGGAACCCAGTCAGTCCATGATAGAGGCAAGCTATAAAGATTCACAAAGAACACTTACTGAGGAGTGCTAGTTTTAATTTTGTCTCAGTGCTGTTTAGATTTTTAATAAAGAAGGATGCATTGTTGGTATTTTTCATGTATTTTTTCATTTGTTTTCCTCCTGCTGCATGGAATCATTTTTTTAAAAAAACAAATTGAAAGTCAAGATTGAAATGAACAAACTTGAATATCTGAATCAGTCATTTGTGCAGCAAGATTTGGGTATAATTCATTGTGTTTTGGTGGTGAGTATTCTGATAATCGGACCTGTGTGTACTGCTTTCCCCCCATGCTAGGGAGTCACAATGATTTCATTCAGTCTGGTTTTCAAGCAAACAAACCCGATTTCAATGGAATATGGGCATCCTCCTGTTTTCACACCTGCAAATTTTCTAGTACAGTTCTAACCTCAACAAAATATACCAAGGAGCGAGCATTTTAGGAAGAACCGCATGCAAAAATGTGAATTTCTGTGCAGTTAAAAAGAATTGCAGATTGATGCCAGAAGCAGGATGAAATTCACTTATGAATGAATGTGAAACTGACACAATCTAGAAGACTGAATCCCCCGCTGCTGATGTTTGAATTATCCTCTCACCTGCTAGAATTTCCTAGAAGCCTACAAATGAGGTCATGATTCAGTTAAATTTAGGAGTCAGGGACAGGTGCTGTAGATTTCAATAAGGCCCACCATACTTTTCCCACCACATCCACTGGAAGAGGATTCAAACACTAAAAGCTCTGCATTTTGGGTGCAGATGAAATGTAAGGTTTTAAGAGCAAACATAGTGGATTTTTCATCCACACTTTTGTAATTGGCACAAAGGTACATTCCACTGTGTTGAGTACTAGATCAGCCATCAGGCTTGCTTGTTCACACATTATCATGGGAGCTGTTTACTTTTTAATTTGCATGTCTATCCCCATGCCCCACCCAAGAGTAAAAAATTAAGCACATTGCTGAAAACTTGCCCCAAGGAATTGGAGTCAGGAGAGGTGGGCGAGATATATTGGTAATTTCCACCAAGGCAATAATCAAAATTGCACCCCTGAATTTATTGTAAAACACACTTTGGGTGCTTGTGCCTTGTTTCTTAGTGTCCTGAAAGGTTTCTGATCACAGGCTTTTTTGCTGGCTGAACCAGGGCTTAAAATGCAACCTTCGACTTCTTTCTGCCTCTCTCCATCTGCAACATGGCAAAAGCTTCCAGTCTCAAAGGGTTTTGTAGAAGAGCCTAAATTCATTCACATTTGTAGAGCGATTTGAAATTCATAGTGAAAACTGCTATGAAAGTGCTAAACATTCTTAGTTCTCTTCTTCCACTCAAAAGATCTGTAATATCTGAACTCTCGGAGTGCCTGATGTTCCTCTCTCACTGCGTCTTAACAGCCATTGATTTGTTGCTCAGTGGACATGCAGGTGGAGGGGGTGAGAACAATGTTAGGGGAACACACACTCACATGCACGTACACACACACACACACACACACACACGAAGAATGAACCAAGAGGCAAAACTGAAAATCATCAGGAGTCCACAGCATTCTGTTCCTGGAGAACTGGACACCATCCAGCTTTGAAAAGAAGGAAATTTTGGGGTGGGAAAGACACAAGGCTTTGGCCCCAGCAGTTCTAACTTCAAGTTTTGTGATGTCCTTAAGCAAAGTGCCCTGAATATTTCCCTTCTTCCTGACCTGTCTCCTTCTGGGCCAATCTGCTCCACTGCCCAGAAGGAGATGCTAAGGCAAATAGAACCTGCTGCTCCATTTCCCTTGCTCTTGCCACTTATGGAGAGCATAAGAAGAAGCCTGCTGGATCATGCCAGTGGCCCTTCTAGTTTGGCAACCTTTTGATGATAAGAACTGTTCAACAGTGGAAGGTACTACCTTGGAATGTGTGGACTTCACAGGAGGTTTTAAAACACAGGTTTGGGTCCTTTCCAATGTTGTAGTTCTATGATCCTATGATTTTTGAGGACTATTATTCAATATTTGGACAGTATTGTATTCATTTGTTGTGGTCCTTTATTGATAGTCCTAATGAAACTATGGGGGACGCGGGTGGCGCTTTGGTTTAAACCACTGTGCTGCTTGGACTTGCCGACTGGAAGGTCAGTGGTTTGAAGCCCCGCTCCCGTTGCTTGGTCTCAGCTCCTGCCAACCTAGCAGTTCGAAAGCATGAAGTGCAAGTAGATCAATAGGTACCACTCCAGTGGGAAAGTAAACAGCATTTCCGTGTGCTGCTCTGGCTTCACCAGAAGCAGCTTAGTCATGCTGGCCACATGTCCTGGAAAAACTGTCTGTGGGCAAATGCTGGCTCCCTCGGCCTGTAAAGCAAGATGAGCACCGCAACCCAAGAGTTGTTCGCAACTGGACTTAACTGTCAGGGGTCCCTTTAAGGTAAAGGTAAAGGTACCCTTGCCCATACAGGCCAGTCGTGTCCGACTCTAGGGTTGTGCGCCCATCTCACTTAAGAGGCCGGGGGCCAGCGCTGTCCGGAGACACTTCCGGGTCACGTGGCCAGCGGGACGAAGCTGCTCTGGCGAACCAGCACCAGCGCAGCACATGGAAACACCGTTTACCTTCCCGCTATAAAGCGGTCCCTATTTATCTACTTGCACTTAGGGGTGCTTTCAAACTACTAGGTGGGCAGGAGCTGGGACCGAAAGATGGGAGCTCACCCCACTGCGGGGATTCGAACCACCGACCATGCGATCGGCAAGCCCTAGGCGCTGAGATTTTACCCACAGCGCCCCCCTCAAGGGGTCCCTTTACTTTTACCTTAATGATTTTTCTTTCTTTCTAATTGCGGAGCAGAAAAGGATTTGAAATCTCCACGAGGCTGTGATGTCCACAGTGCCCTTGGACAATCACTATCTCTTAGCCTAAGGTACAACAACCTTGCTGCAAGAATAAAATGTACAAAGAGAGACAATTGCACCAATCTGTCCCAGCAACCCCCATGGGTGGGACAGCAACCAATTATTCCTCCCTATAATACAGCAAGAGATGGGGAAAATAAACATCTGTAACTGCACAGTTTGTAATATAGCACAGGCAAAAAAGAGGTGAAAGGACACTAGGAATAAAAACATACACCAACAGCCAAGAAAGCAGGCATCTCTACACCTCCATGCTTTGATTGCTACGTGGTTTATCCGTGGAGGAGGGCAGTGCTACCTCTCCCCAGAATCCTAAATGCATTTATTCATGTTTAGGTTCACGGACACAAGAGGTTCCGAGTGATCTCTGAGCCTTTTCCTAATTGAGTGTGGCTGCCAAACTCATTTTTCTGAAGGACAGTCTTACTGGGCCAGTCAGCAGCTCACCTGAATGCTGCCAATGATGCCAATTTCACAAGGCTTGGAAACCCTAGAAATACAATGATAACATAAACCAGTGGTTCCAAAACTTTTTCAGGCCACCCTTTCCCCCTCAAACTCACCCCCAGTGCCCCTTGCCCTATCCTGTAAAAAGCGTTCATCAGAATAGTGGTTTGCATGATCCACTAAGGAAGATAATAACACAATAAAATCTAGATACAGGTAGGTAGCCGTGTTGGTCTGCTGTAGTCGAAACAAAATTTTAAAAAATCCTTCCAATAGCACCTTAGAGACCAACCAAGTTTATTCTTGGTATAAGCTTTCGTGTGCGTGCACACTTCTTCAGATACATGCACACGTGTGCATGAACATGAAAGCTCATACCTATAACAAATTTAGTTGGTCTCTAAGGTGCTGCTGGAAGGACTTTTTTTTATTTTGTTTCAACAATAAAATCTAAAACAGTAGCAATTCAGCCTGGACATTGAGATCCATCTCTGAGGGCCTTCTGGTGGTTCCCTCACAGTGAGAAGTGAAGTTACAGGGAACCAGACAGAGGGCCTTCTCAGTGGCCTGCCCTGTGGAATGCCCTCCCATCAGATTTCAAGGAAAAATCAACTACCTGACTTTTAGAAGACATCTTAAGGCAGCACTGTACTGGGAGGCTTTTAATGTTTATGGGGGTTTTTGTAATTTAATATCATATTGGAAGCCATCCAGAGTGGCTGGGGCAACCCAGTCAGATGGCAGCATATAAACAATAAAATTATTGTTATTTATTTATTTATTTATTTATTTATTTATTTATTTATTTATTGCACATTTATTCAAAATCCAATTAAAACTCTTTGGTTTAATGAAAACTGTTGAATTTGATCCAATTGTGCCAGCTTTTCAAAGCCTTATCACCATTTGCACATCCAGCACCCCCTTGCCATCCCAACCCACCCTAAGTAATCTCCCCTCGGGGGGGGGGGGCGTGTTACCACACACTTGGGAACCACCACTATAAACAAAGGAGTTGTGGTGCATTTTTGTGATCAGATGAAGAACTTGAAAGTGCTGCTGGATCCAGCCCTGCTTTTTGAGGAGCAGGTGTGTGTGTTTGTGTGTGTGACCAAGAACAGAAACCAAGTGCAACCTAGCGGAGTAGGAACCACAAGTGCTAACAAGGTTTTCATGTACACTGTAATAGGTAGCGAAAATCCTTTTACTGAGAAACAGAAACTTAGTTTCTGAAATAAAGGCATCAGAGTTTGCTAGATGTAATGAAAGTGAAAGAAAGTCACTGAGGATTGTCTGAGAGAGAAGCACCACTGTTTCTATTTGTTTAGCTATGCATATCTGCAAAAAGCAGAAGACAACTAGTGAGCCTGGGACACATACCAAAGATAAAGCTTCATCAGACCAGTGCTTTTTTTCTAAAATAATGTTTAGGGGTACTCTCATTTTCCTACACATATTGAAATACTGGCCCTCAATGAGGCCAAACTTAGATTCACATAATGTTTAGGGGTATGCGTATCCCTGCGTACCCCCAGGAAAAAACCACTGCATCAGACATTGTGCAAGTTACACCCACCGTGCCTGCCTTAAAAAGAGGTGGAAAATATCCAGCTACAGGTAATGAGAACATCCCAACAATCAGTAATCAAGTTCATCCTTTGCTAACCTGCAAAACCTGACGTTCTTGGTGTAATTTCAGTTTGCCATCCAATTCCGAATCTGTTTTCACACACACACAAAAAAAAAATACTGAGGCAGGCTACCGGTACTTTTACAACTTGAATGACTGTGCCATGTGTAACATGGTGGACTCAAAAATATAATAGAATTGGTGTGTTTGTGAAAATTAGACAAGTATTGTCTCACAACTCAAGCTATCAGCAGGATCAAGCAAAGCCAAGGAGAGCAACTTATGTAACACTTGTGTGTAACACGGACATCAGCTGTGATCATGAGCAATGATTCTTCAAAATAAAAAAGTTCCTTCCAGTAGCACCTTAAAGACCAAGTAAGTTAGTTCTTGGTATGAGCTTTCGTGTGCATGCACACTTCTTCAGATACCACACGAAAGCTCATACCAAGAACTAACTTAGTTGGTCTTTAAGGTGCTACTGGAAGGAACTTTTTTATTTTGACTATGGCAGACCAACACGGCTACCTATCTGTAAATGATTCTTCAGTGCTAGAGCCACTCAGCCCACCTCTGTGTTTTGTGAAGTTTTGCCAAGTTAGATATAATGGCAATAAAAGCAATATTCTCTGGGAATATTGGAACAATACAGAGAATTATTATTTATATATTTTATAGGCTGTTTCACCACATAAAGCCATCAAAGCAGGGAAAAACAGAATAAAAACACAGAAGCACAACCTCTAAGAACAGGAAAATCAAGCCTGTGAAGTAGGTTAGGGGCCAAGTTCTTTCTGTTTTTACTGAAATAACAATCCCCTTTGGTTATATTTTTTCTTTAACAAAAAAGTCTGACTAGTTCCATACCTTGTTGTTGTTTAGTTGTGTCCAGCTCTTCGTGACCCCATGGACCAGAGCACACCAGGCAAGCCTGTCTTCTACTGCTTCCCACACTTTGGTTTCATACCTTATGCCCACCTTAAAAATAGTTCCTGTTTTTTGCTTTGAAAGAAGCACATGGATGTGAATAGCTAAAACATCTTGCTACTCCATCTCATTTTAATTGGGTCTGCCTAGGCATCTCAGCAGCTCCCACAGTTGGGAAATGCAAGGGAGGGCAGGAGAGCCTTGCCTCCCCCACCCTTAGCTAAGCCCAGCTGCACATCAACCTCCCAGCAAATGAAGCTGGGAAGAGGAGTTCAGCAGGGGAGGGGGATTCTTTAAATCATTTTCTAAGTTATGTCACATTGTTGCTCAATTCCATCTTTTGACATTTTTTTCATGTATTGTGGTATCATATGTATTGTAATTTTGCTGTTATTTTTATAGATCATAATTTAGTAACGATTCACCACAATAGCTGAGAGTGAATTTCTGCTTAATTGTGCACAATTACATTTTAATGAATTAATGAATATTGCTTTTTTGATGTAAGTTGTTTATTTTAAGTCATATTTTTTAAAATCATGACTTATTTGCCTTGGGTCTGGTTGTTGTAAGGTGTGTGAACTTGTATATCTTGTTGTTTCTTCAGCTTCTAAACCGCCTTGTACATAACAATGTAAAAGTGAAATGAAAATAAGAAGATTGTTTTTTAACACAAAAATGTAACTGTAAGCTGACTCCAGAAAAAGAGGCACCAGAACATATCATGAACACCTCCCTTGTTCTCCAACAATGGCAATGGAGCCCACCTGAGAGGTGTCAGAACTGAGTTCCTGTGAGTTCCAGTTGAAAAGAGCCCTGCCTTTAGATATTAATAGTTTTTACTGGAGAGAGAGTATTACAAAATTTCACATTCCGCCGCCCCCCCCCCCTTTATATATATCTTGCAATATACATGAAAATGTAAAATGTCATCAACTCTGCACCATCAGATACTTGGGAGTAGCTCTGCCTGCCCAGAGGGGATGTTTCACTGGTCCTGGCCACCTCTCAGGGGGCAGAGACACCTGCGTGTCATGTGTAGGTCATGTGACTTTGTCCTGCACTCAGCCCTCCATGATCAACCAGTCTCTCACCCTGACAAATACACTTTCCACCATTCTTTCCTCTAAAATGTGTGAATCTGCAGCCCCCACTGTTAACACTTACTTCTTAATGGGGAACCCAGTTATTTTTACACATATGCAAACACTGTATCTGGCAGAGTATACAAGCATTTCACACACTTGGAATATCAACATTTAAATAGCAACTAGCATGTAGGAAACAGCCCTACGACGCAGACATGGCAAAGGGGAAAAAAATAAGACGAGAGCTAAGCCCCATGAGGAGAGATTTCGCAAAATGCAGTGGAAAGAAAACCAATTATTGTTTCCGCAAAGTATTTGTAAATCCATTTCAGAAAAGCAAGAGGGAACATATAATACTGCATTACCAAACTGTTCCGAGTTTTGCTTATGTACATTTTAAGATCTTTTAGATATCTTTTCCCTATAATCCCCCCCCCCCAAATACTGGCAGGCAGATATTAATTGTTCAGAATGTAAAATGCACAAATTTAATGCTTCTGTCAGCTTTATTTTTTTTGTACACCCCTGAGTTTAATGCACGGATTTATTGTATTATACAATCATAGTTTAACAAACTGTAATCCACAGCAAAGTGGTATTAGTACAGAAAAGTGTTGATGCCTCTAAACTGGGACTAATTAGTCTCTCTCACATGGGAATAACTAGCTTTTGCTGGACTAGGAAAATCAGGCTTTTACTCCGGGAAGAAGCACTCCAGCAAATGTAATGCCAATGCGACTGCAAGAAGAATGTGAGGTGGAAGCCTCTCTCTCCTTACCTCCCAATTTCCCACCCCCTTTACTCACCACCACACAACATTTAGCAGCAGTGCAAGTTTCCAGGTCTAGAGTTACTGCCATATCTCTAGTCTGGATGTTATGGAGATTTATTTATCTTTGAAAAATAGTTATATATTCATTAAAAATATCAGAATGGTTTGCAACAATTATAAATAGATAGATAGATAGATAGATGATAGATAGATAGATGATAGATAGATAGATGATAGATGATAGATGATAGATGATAGATGATAGATGATAGATAGATAGATGATAGATAGATAAAAAGAATTTAAAAGACATTAGCTAACTATTATGGATGTATTCTTAATTGCCTGCATAGCCCTGGCAAAATAGGAACATTTTCAGCAGGGGTTTAAAAGTTGGTTCAGAAGGCTCCTGCTGAATCTCTGTTGGCAGAGAACTGAGCCAATGGCTCTACCCTGACCTAAGTTGCTGAGGGCTTTGCATATTAATACAAGGACCTTAATCTGAGCCCACCATGATTTCCCAAGTTACTGCCTGTGTTTTGATTTACTGATTTCTCTCACACCTTAACGCAGTAAAGCTTATGATGAAAGCCGACCCTCTCTCCACCACCCACACTTTGTTGTTTCCCCAGTTTTTAATTTTAGAAAATACACTCCTCTGGGCATCTTGTACGCTGCAAGGGGAGAGACTGCTGGACCCATCAAGGAGCTCCAGCTTTTCCACCTGCCTTGATCCACCCCCTGCCTAGGACCCCTTATAAGGTGAAGATGCCGCTTAAGTATTCTTGTCTTCTCTTAACATTTTTATAAGCAATGCTCCTGGCCTTTTTGGCAGGAACACAGATGAGTTTGATTTTTAATGCTGTTGATGTGTTTTGAATTGCTTTGTATCATTTGCATTGTCTGTGTTTGCATGATTGTATTTGTATGTATCTGCTTATTTGGGGGGGTGAGTCATATTTTGAGCCTGTTTGGCTGAAGTTGGTGGCGCATAACATAACATAACAAGTCACTGATGGTGTGTTAGGTCCTGTGCAAAGCAAACACAATTTAACTGGGGGAGTGGGGCAGAGGGAGGCACCAGGGTCAGCAGAGAGAGGATAACCACCACCTAGGAAAAACGGGCCCTAAGCCAAGTTTTAAAGGAGGAGATAAGAGATTGGAAGAACCCTGGGCTCCTTTGGGAGGAAAGGCAGGATATAAATTGTATAAATAAGCAGTCGTTTTGATGGACTGATGGAGGGAGATGTTTCATGCACAAGAGAGAAACATGGCTGAAGACATGGAGGGCGGAGCGACAGAAAGAAGACAAACAGGGAGCAGAGAGAAGATAATTTGCTACGAAGCAGAAAGAAATAAAAGAAGGGGTAGGGAGGCGAGAGCAGAAGTTGATATGTAAGACAGGAGCACCTTATTAAAGCACTCATGTGCAAGGAGCAGGGGGGAATCCTGGTGTGTAACGCACGTACACACGCAGGTATGTGCTCAGAATAGAAATGGCTTCCCCGTTAGGCGAATGCTACAAAAATGCCAAGGATTTCAGGATTTTGAATGGCATTTGTTTTGCACCGAGCATTATGTTTTACAGATTTCCACCATGGTATGACTTTCAGCGGCCCCTCCTCACAGCTCCGACTCATCTAGTGGCAGAAGATTGAAGCAGACAAGTGTGAAAGAATCATATCGGGCTCAGCATCATTAGTCTCGTTTTAAAAGCACAGGAGTTGACAGCTCTGAGGAAGCCCAACTTCCTATTTGCCCCCCAGGGCCCAGTTTTGGGGTCAGCAAGGTTGTGGAGGAGATTGTCTGCTCAAGAACGTATCAAAAATTAAACAAGAGGGAAGGTTTGGTTATTCTTTTTTTTCTTTCTTGCAGAATTACAGAAGCTGGTTATACAGTAAGATGGAAAGGATGAGAAAAGCTTAAATGCTCATGTTGAATATAGAGCAAAAGAGCAATTCAAGTTTACCTTGGTAGAAGGAGTGTATTATATTTATTTTATTATATGTATACTTACATTATTATTATATTATTATTATTACAACATTTAAAAACATAATTATAAAATACACTAAAATATAAAATTATAAAATACACACGAAAACAAACTAGTTAATATGATAGTAAAAAATGCATTAAAACACATTTGAAACCAGAATTATAGTGTGCTTAAAGTAAATACTGATTATAGAACTGCATCATTACACACACAGTTCTAAAATTGGGAGAGTGAGAGAGTTAGAAATCTAACAATATTCAAAATTGAACTACAATCGGTAAATTTATTCTTCATATATCCTATCATTAGCAGGAAAGAAGAATACTCCATCCTGGCAACTGCGTCCCAGATCTAAGAAGCAACAGCCAGGCAGAGTAATGAATAGGAGGCTTGCAGAGGCATTCAGGAAAATGTGATGAAACAGCAAAGCAGCCATACTGGGAAAATGGTGAAACATCCAAAGGTGTTCCATTGCCTCCAAAGTTCACTACATCAGGGGTTTCCAAACTTTGGTCCATGGAACACCAGTGGTCCATGAGTTTCATTCAGATGGTCCACAACATGCCCACACGAAATATCCATATTGATTTTTAATTCTACTTTATTGCTTCCCTTATTTCTTATATTATATTTTATTGTCTTATGATACTATGAATTCTATGGAATGGAGATTGTAAAAAAATAAAATGCAATATAAGAAATAAAATAAGCAATGAAAATTAAATTAAAAATCATACAGCACCTAGCACAGCACATTACAAATGCTAAAACAGGCAGAAATATCATTAAGATGTCTGCCAAGACTACCAGCAATTTTCAAGTGGTCTGTGAAAGGGCAGGATTGTTTGGGAACCACTTTGCCACTGTAAATTTATTTATGGACTCAATATCTTTCCAGAAATAAGCAACAAAAATTTAAAACAAAGCACATGAGCATATCTTAAGCCAAGCATCTACTTCCTGTGTATTATCCTGCACTGTGGTGGTATTAAGCTTCTGTGGTGGTATTGGCTGCTTTTGAACACATTATATGGTTTAGCATTATGTGAGTCTTAGGTTCTCCAGCTCAACTTCCTCTGGTTTAAACCTCTGGTCACAATAAGATTTGAGGCTTTTGTTAACTAACCATTATGTTATGTTCAAACCCAGATAATTGTGATTAATCTTAACTATAGTTTATGGAAACAAGCCTAATTAAAGATACTGTGTATGTACAGTAGTTGTCTTCTTTCCACAAACCACTGCTAAGGTTAACCATAGTTTAGGGTTCGGGACCAATGCAGTAGATTCAAAAAGCATGCAAACACTCCTGATCTTTTTGCAGCCACGCCAATGGAAGGGGGGGGGGACACAACACCAAACCACAACTGAGCTTAACATCCAGAACAAACCATGATGGTGCCAACTTTACGAAACATTGTTTATTTACTCTTAAGAACGTGCATCATATCTATGACCACCCCCGCACTTTACTCATCACTTTGATCACAGATCGTTCAAAACACAGTTTCCTTCTACTCAAAAGACTAGCTGGGAAATGCTGTTGCCTCTGACCATTCACTTGCCTCTGGACCCACACATGAATAAATTCATGTTTCCTGGCAAGATGCCATTGATTGGTTGCATTCTCTGGGGAGCAGGCTATGTGGTGGTTCAACCACAGCACCACTTCCTAAAAGGCGAGAACAAGGCTTGCAGCAGGTATCCCTCCTTTCTCTTTGCCTGTCTCACAGCTTGCTTGCTCAGAGGGGGCAAAAAGAATATGCAATAATACTACAGAAACTTCAGGGGTTGGTAGTCAATCCCTTATTGTGAAACTGATTTTTTATGGGGATCTGCTGTGGAACCAGGACTCACCTTAGCAGCCTAAGCCCGACCACACGAAAAGGCGGCATTTTTCCATAAAGCTTATTTATGCCTTGCCTAGGAAGCTCCATGCCAGTTGCTGTCATTCCTCTCGGGTTTTTACACAACTGCACAAGCACAGTTAAGTTACAGGGCTGGCGCTGTTTCTCACTACAGCTACGACGCTGATTTTTGCTCTCACTTGCAGCTACAATGCTGGGGCAATCCAGTCAGGAGGACAGGTTACAAATAATTTATTATTATTATTAATTGTTCATTGTGAAATAAGAGGGCAGTCAGGTGCTCTGTGCTTTTAAGATTGTTATTTATTTCATCTGTTCTTGTTTCATTACTGTAACGACTGTTGAAATGTATTCTTATAACCCACAGTGAGATCAATTTATTTGTTATTTATTTATATGTAAAAAAATATTTACATGTCACCATGTCATAAAAAGAAATCAAACCAGTTTACAGCAGTAAAACATTAAAAAAACAACCATTCCATAAAAAGCATAAAAAAATCAAAGAGTTTAAAACAGACACCAATTAACTATTGTGGAAGGATATATTCTTAATTGTGTACACAGCCTTGGAGGAACAGAAAAGTTTTCAGCAGGCGTTTAGAGGTTGACACAGAGGGTGTCTGTTGCCTGAGCAAAGGACACCAAAGACTCTATTTTGCATTGATGTCAAATGAGCCTCATGAACAACAATGAACAACAATGCTCCTGCAGGTTATCTTGGTGAATTGGGATATAAGGGTTAAGGTGATCCCTCTGATGTAAGGTGGAATCAAAAATATGTTAATAAACAAATAAATAATAACAAACAACAATACAGGAGAGAAAAATAAAGGATTTGTAAGAAGCCAAAATGGATAATGATGGATACAAAGAATTGTATACAGTCCAGAAGGTCTTCCTTTCCACCTAGGAAATACTTTCTGCACGGCAAAGAAAGTTATTTGATGGCTCTCAGCTAGACACCAGTTTCCTCCTTCCTACCACTAACCCCTCACATGTTTAGTTTACCTAGAAAACTATCATTAAAGGATATGCTTGTGTTAGTTTCGTTGAAGATCATTGTGCATCTCCTGGACTTGTAATATGTTTTCTGTTTATTATGCACTAATTCCAAGCCATGGAATCCAACACTGCTCATGAGCTGAAGATTTAGTCTGTCTTTAGAATATGCAACATAGCAAAAACGAGCTGCAGATGAGGGGCTCCGAACTGCAAACGAATGTCAACTTCATTGATTAGTGGTACTGCCAGTGTGAGGAGGCGCAGTGCCCAGACTAGTGTAAATTAGATTTAAATTGCCAGCTCTGTGTAAAAAGCGGGCCTCACATAAAGGATTATGTGAAGGCCAAGGTTTCACAAAGAGTCCACTGGCACATTCACAATCCAGCTTTGTGTACTCATTAGAACACGGAGCTAATCACTGCTGTTTGCAATGGCTTCAGGACTACAAATTTTTCAAGGCTGAAACTCCCCTCCCAGAACTCAAAGGGGCTTGAGGAATGGGGAGGGGGAGGGACACACACAACATATATTCCTTTTCTACAGCTTCTGGCATGCATAGATTTGGTTTCACCTCCCACCACCAACTCCCTTCAATCCAGTGATCTGAATGAAATGCAGTTTTAAAAAGAGGAGGGGGAGCCCTCACTAAGGCAAAAGGAAGAGAACACTATTTCATTACTTTTGTACAAAATTAGGCTTTTTTTTTTTTTGCTGGGAAGTGTCTCCACAGTGACCTACTTCTTTTCCACAGTGAGTGGCTCATTTATAAGGACACTGCAAGGCATGTGTACTGCAACAACAACAAAGAATTCCAAATCCATCTCTACTGGTAATAAAAAGGAAGGAAGACCTTCTCTATTATAAGAGTAATGAAGACAGACAGACACAAGCATATGTTTACAAGCTGGAACGTAAAAGAATACTCACACCAGCAGAGAGAGAAAGAGAGAGAGAGTTTGTGTGTGTCTGTGTGTGTAATCGTGTAAGGTGGATTTTCTGTTCTTTCTACTGCACAATGGGCTACATGAGGAAGAAGACATTAACATAAAAAATTTACCTAACCCCCTTCATCAATAAACAGCTGGTGTGGGCTCCTAAAAGTTGGCAAGGAAATGAAGGCACATATAATCCACTTAGGGATTTTTATTTTTATATATAAAAACAAATTATAAATGAACCAACAAATCTTCTGCCGCTGCCTCATCCTCCAACCTTGCACTATTTGAGGTTTAAGAGCATCCTAATTAGGGTTGCCAGGCCAACAACAGCCTAGACCTTAAGATTTCAAGGCCCAAACATGAGACTTAGGGGCAGCCCCTGGTGATGTCACGGGAAGGGTCCCCGTGATGGAGACCAAGGTTCCATGGAGACTGGGAATAGGGAGCAGAGGAGGGCAGACCCTCCAGAGTGTCTGTGGTATAATTTGCAGCCAGCTCCTGGGCTGAACTGAAGCCTGCAAGCTGCACACAAAAGCATGTGTGTGTGCACGCACGCGCACGCACCCCATTCTTCTTAAAAACCTCAAAGGATGGAGAGTCCCTCACCGTCATGGAAGCCTGTTCCACTGTCAAACAGATCTTACTGTCAGAAATTTCTTCCTGTTTAGTTGGAATCTCCTTTCTGGTCTTGCCCTCCAGAGCAGGAGAAAGCAAGCTTGCTCCATCTTCCATGTGACAGCCCTTTAGATATTTGAAGTTAGCTATTATATCTCCTTTCTCCTCTTTTCTATGCTAAACATACCCAACTTCCTCAGCCATTCTTCATAAAGCTAGGTTTCCAGATCCCTGATCATTTTGGTCAACCTCTTCTGCACTCATTCCAGCTTGTTAATATCCAGATGTGGTCTGACCAAGGCAAAACAGAGTGGCACTATTACTGCTCTTGATCTGAATACTAACTTCTGTTGATGTAGCCTAGAACAGCATTAGCTTTTTTGCTGCTGCATCACACTGTTCATTCATGTTAAACTTGTGGCCTACTAAGACCCCTAGATCCTTTTATCATGTATTGATGTCAATCTTCTCTAGTCAGCAGTCGTCTTTTACTATTTATGCACCCTATTCCAACTATCTCTCGGTTGTGGAAGTACTTTAATTTTCATATCCTTCCACTTAGTGAATCAGAGAAACCAAAGTCTCTCTGTTTAAGTAGAGAATTTCAGGGATACAATATGCAAGAGATGTCTGCAGCTGTGTGTATTGTATCTGTTCTGCTTTCTTGTCCTGCACTAAGCACACTTGGTGCTAAAATAAATTGTTTAGGAGTAGGAGTAGAAGCAGTAATACAGAAAACAATGCAGAAGTTGGCATAACTGATTATGAGAAGAAGAAAAGAAGAAAGTACTCTAAATACGGAGCAAGGCATTTGTGTTTGTCCTTGCTTTATTATTGTTCTTTAAGAATCAGCCAGAATCACAATGCTAAAGAGACGTTAAATAACATGATGTCTGCATGGTGCAACACCCACAAACTGCTACTGAAACTTTAAAAAAGACAATGAAATGCCAATCATTCCCCCAGCCTTTGTGGTCAGAAACCAACACTTTCCAATGTATTTTCCAAGAAACAGAGAAAAGAGGAAGATACTTTATTGAGAGCCAGACCACTGATCCATTGGAGCACAATCAGGTCCAGTTTCGCAGCACAACTACCAGTTTCATCACAAACCTACAGTCTAACCCAAGCTTCCTGAAGGTTCTCCCTTCCTAAGTTCAAATGTGAAATATCACTTGGTTTTTTTACCCCTCCCCAGACGAATGTTATTAATGACAGGAAATACCTAGCTAGTACATCTTTAGCACAAGAACCACTGCAAAATGGTTGCAAAATAGCTGGATCAGGACCAGAGTGGTCAATAGGTGGTATTATTATTATTATTATTATTATTATTATTATTATTATTATTATTATATCCTGCCTTTCCCCCAGACTGGGACTCAAGGCAGCTTACACAAATGAAAACAACACAGATATTATAAAAAAGCTAAAAACATATAAAAGGCCATCACTAAAAAGTAACCAAATGCTAGATAGGTATTTGGCCTCATCCAGCAGGATCTTCTTAATTTCATATTCCTACAATGTATATAGCAGGCTTCCTGGTAAGATGTCACCTGCAGGCTGACCTCTCCTGCAGAGTGCAGTGATCAGTTGGGTATATTGGGTCCTCCCTTAAAGAGGGCCCATGTTGCGGTAAGACCTGGCAACCAAACCCTATGTTGTGGGTGGGGATGATTGGTTAGCCACAACACCCAATTGGAAGGTCCCTTGATGCTGGGTTTAATCAGGCCAATGGGATGCAGGCTAAACGGATCAAGGGACCTATATATACCTATGCAGGTAACACAGAGCTTCCTCTTTCGGTGTGTGCATCGGAACACCAGCACCGTGAGCCGAGAGAGAGAGAGCGATCTTCCTTCAACGATTCTGCTTGGTGATCTGTTTCCATTATTCCCCTTTTCTTTTCCCCTGCTTTTTCCTTTAGTCGTTATTCCCTCCCATTAATCCCCATCCTTGCCTTCCCTTCCCCTTCCCTTTCCCTTCCCCCCTTGAGGGGCTTTTGCCCCACGGGGCTTTGGCCCTTCGAGCTTGGTGAGCTTGCCGCTGCCGTTAATTGGCTTTGTGTAGTGGCTCACCCCTTTCCCCGGCAGTGGCTGTAGCGGTGGGGCTTCGAAATTCTTGGAGCTGATTTTAACTTGCAGAGAGTCCCTCAAATTTAGTATTGTGTTTTCTGCCCATTTTATTCCTGGCACCAATAACGATATCGCTGATGCACTATCCCGTTTTCAGATGGAGCGCTTCAGATCCCTGGCTCGGGGTGCCCATCAGTTTCCAGAATATTTCCTGGTTCAACTTTGGAACCATGGCAACAGCTAGTTTTGCAGTGAGTAGTAGCTTCTATTTCTCCTTCCATCTCAAGGTCTTATAAGAAGGCCTGAATGCTTTTTAGCTTTCAGAGCAAAGTTCACGACCGGTCTTAGCACAGAGTCACCATCCACACAGCAGGTGTTGCAGTATTTGGCTCACCTGCGTTTTATGGGTCGTGCAGTGAAGTCCATCCGAATTCAGTCATCTGCCATTTCGTTTTTCTGTAGGTCCTTTTATTCCAGGGACCCTTGTGCAAAGTTTGTGGTGGGCAAGGCTCCAGAGGGCTGGGCCAGATCGCAGCCACCTAGGGCTCCAGGCAGGAGGCTGGTCACATTTTATATTCTTTGTGCTATGTGTAGCAAGCTGAAGCTAATTTGCTGGTCTACTTATGAGGCGAGACTCTTTTCAACAGCGTCTTCAATTGCTTTTCGGTGCACTGCGTGTGGGCGAAGTGGTGGTGGAGTCAGTGCAGGGAAGGACTCCCAGGGGCTTGCTTTTGCAGGATGTACATCTGTCTGATGCTGAGCTGATGCTCACTATTCGTAATTCAAAAACTGACCAGTTGGGCAGAGGTGCCTTGATGAGACTGCCTGCCACTGGTAAGCCCGGCCCTTGTCTGGTTAAGGATGCCAAGAAATATCTGTCACTTCGCCCACCTGGGAATGGTCCCTTCCTGGTTCATGAGGATGGGTCCTTGCTAAGGAGGCATCAATTTGCTGCAGTAATGTGCAAGGTGCTGGCAGCGTGCTGCCTGTCGGCCAGTGAGCTTGTACCTCACTCCTCTTGCATTGGGGCAGCTAGTACCACTGCGCATTGGGGCCTGTCCTTTGACAGGATTAAGGATCTAGGTCACTGGAAATCTGAAGCATATAAGAGTTATGTCCGGAAGCGGCACTGAGGTGCAGTTGCTAATGTTGTTTTGTTCATTCCTAGGTCCACCCACCTTGCACGTCTGGATAGTCAGGCACAGCATTGTCCACTGGGCCACCAAGAGGGCGGAGGAGTCTGGATTCGGATGCAGGTCACGTGAGCATCTCTTGGGTGCCCAGACAAGGAATGCGTTGGGAGGAGCTTCTTCCAATGTTGTGGGTGAAGATGTCTGCAGAAGGCACGCCTGCGGCGATAGTGGTGCTGTTGGGTGAGAACGATTTGCTGGAAGCTCCTGGCTTAAGCCTGCAGACCTGCATGCAGGAGGACTTGGAGGAGTTGAAAGCAGCTCTCCCTGGACTCAAACTTTTCTGGTTGCAACTCCTGCAGTGATGTGAATGGAGAGGAAGTCGTTGCCCAGCTGCCACTGAGAGGGCCAGGAGGCACGTGCAGAGTGCAGTGGCCAAGAAGGTTCTGGCCTAGGGTGGGACGGTGATCCGTCACCTGGACATTACCTTCTGTGTTGCGTCCCTTTACAGGCTTGATGGAGTTCATCTGTCTGTGATTGGAAATGATTTATGGCTGACCTCCGTGTCAGCGGGGTTAAGGGATTGTTTACAGGTGTGAGTGGTTGGCGGCGAGTGCGGATGCTCATGTGGCAGATAGGCTCTGGTTCAGGTGATAGGGATGGGAGAATGCTCTCGTCATCCCTATGTGAAGGGTATTCTGTTAAAGGCACCCAGGGACTCGATGGTTTGGTCAACCCCTGAGAGGGGGTTGTGCCCGTGCCTGAGTCCAGGGGGGCATTTGGGTGGTGGAGATAGCCTGTTCCCAGCTTTCCGCTTATCCAGGTGTTCAGCCTAGGCTGACCTATGCTGGTGCCCTGGGTCAGTGCTACCTGTAACAGTGCAGGGAGCTAGTCGGACCAGAGCCTATGCAACCACTCACTTGCTGTAATCAATAAAGTTGTGGCCTAAATTCTGCCAAAAACCAAACCAAAATTTGAGTCTTGTCTGAATTTATTTAAGGGGGAGGTTTAAAGGTCTGAACACTCAAATGAGAAAGTATGAGTGAGATTGAGATCATTTATGTATGTTACAAAATGACATCTTTAAGGTCTTGCAAGGATAGCTACAACTAGTGGACATCTCATCCTATTTACATAATGTATGACCTAATTTGTATTCTGTGAATATTTAATTACAGCTAACTGAAAGCAAAAATTACTCAAAATATAGTTCAAGCCCTAATTAATGTTTTGTCATCATCCCCCCCCCCCTTCCTCACTGCCATGGGCCAGATTTGGCTTTGTTCCTCCTCATCACCATCGCCTCCCCCCCCCCACCCCCAGAATTACCTTTTTCACTTAAAACAAAACAAAACACATTACTTTCAAATTTTTAATTGAAAGGCACTTTCTCAATTAGTTGCTACCTTTCCCACCCTCCTCTTCATCCATTAGGGAGCCTCGACTTCTACACAGGATTCACTGAATTATTGTAATTAGCCAGTTTTTGCAGAAGCTGCATCTCCTGTCAACATGGCTTATAAAGGTTCTGTCCCTCCGTTAGGAAGCCTTGTCAACCATACAAGCGCCATCCACTTTCACCTTTGGGCACAAGAGGAGAAACAACTGTGTTGAAAAGGATTCGCGCACAGCTGTTCAACAGCTCCCCTCTCAGAACATGGGAAAATGTCTGTATGAGCAGCAAAAAACTATTCATCAGTGTTTACAAGGCATATAATGGGTATCTTCTTAACACAGTGTGTTGTTTTCAAGCCAGTTTTGAAGCGCGAGAAAATGACAAGGAGGAAGAGTGACTTAAGAACTACACAGACACACACACACACACACACACACACACACACACACACACACACACAAAAACAACACATGGATGGGGCAGCAATAAAGTTTACAGTGTATTCATGTCCCCGGATATGAGGGCCCATATTCACAGTTCCAGTTAGAGGAGAACTACGGCCTTGGGGTATTCAGGGCTTGGCAGGGGTGGGGGGAGAGGAAGATTGCCACCACACACTCCTGAGACCTTTGTTTTCTGTGCTGTATAGAACTAATGTGATGTAGCGTTGTGAGTGTCAGACTAAGGTATTGTTTCTCAAACTTTGGTCCCCAGCTGTTGTTGGACCACAACTGCCATCATCCCTGACCACTGGTCATGTTAGCTAGGGGTGATGGGAGTTGTAGTCCAACAACAGCTGCAGAACCAAGTTTGAGAAACACTGGGCTAAGGCATAGAGGACCAGAGTTCACACACTCCCTAGGCAATGAAGCTTGGGACAGTCCCTCTACCTCTCAACCTAATCTGCCGCAAAGGGTTGTTCTGGTGATAAGAGGGAGAGGGCAGAATCATACAGAGGAGTGAGGGGAGGCACCAGCTAGGGAACTCCTAGGGAACCTCCAGGGGAAGAAGGCTCAGAGCCAGGAGATTGGTGGTGGGACAACGATGAGTGGTCAGAAGGAAGAGAGAGAGCAGACCAGGAGGAGGAAGTGTAAGAAGCTGAAGGTGCAACAGGGTTTAGTGAGCAGGAAGAGGCTGCTGCAAAGAGCAGTCCATAACCAGAGGCAGAAGAGGAGGCTGGAGAGCGGGGGGAGGGGGAGAGACAGAGATCCGGCAGGCTGCTGCATAATCCAGGGAGTCTCCCCCTCTTGCTGCAACCAGCTCTGGTCTCTCAGAACACACAGAGAAGTGAAGAGGGCAGAGCAATGAGAGGCAAGGTGAAGGAGCCTTAGGCTGCTGGGGAAGGAACTGGGACGGGAGTCTTAGAGAATGGTGGGACGGCAGGGACCTTCAGTCTTCATAACTGCCTCATTGGGATAAGTCCTACTGGGAAGAGTTGCTGAGACCACCAGGACGGAGCTGTTTTGTTTCTTTGAATAAAGAGTTAACTTCACTGACATTGGGTGATTTGTTGTTTTATTGCTGACCTCCCCCTGATTCCAGCTCCTGACATCATCCAGTCCACCACTGCACATAAGAACATAAGAACCTGCTGGATCAGACCAACCACCCGTCTCACCAAGCAAAACCTAGATGACCCTTTGGGATCCACATGAGCAGTACCTGAGTGCAACAGCATTGTCCCCTCCTTTGGCTACATCCTTCTCTGCAATGAATTTGCTAAAGCTTCTTTTAAAGCCACTGAATTTGGGTGACCATCACTGCCTCCGGTAGCAGCAAGTTCCCCAGTTTAACTGCTTCATGAAGAAGTACTTTCTTTTTTTCTGTCCTGAATCTTTTCCAACACTTAGCTTCATTTGATGTCCACAAGTTCCAGTGTTACGATGGAAGGAGAAAAAACTTTCTCTAACCATCTTCTCCAGTCCATGCATAATTTTATAAACTTCTATCATGTCACAAATCTCTAATTTCAGAATGCCACAACACAAAGGCTATGGCCCAAAACAACTGTGCAGCTAATTCTGAATGCCCATGGTGGTTCTGGAATTGTGTTTCTCAAAATACAGCTCAGCCCTATGCTCCACACAGCAAACTAGTTCCAAGATTCAAGGAAGTTTTAAAAGCAGTTTATGATCTTGGGGTAGTAGTGGAAGGCATCACGGTTCAAAGCAGTCAAGAAAGAGATTGGGTGTGTTTCTGGTAGCAAAATGAATCCTAGCCAGAGTGCATCTTCGCATAAGAAACCCAATTATGGCATCTCCTCTAATGCAACCTGCTACACAACACCCCCCCCTCACATTTCAAAGTCATCATTCTTTGCCTTCAAAGTATTCAGCATTTTAATGAAATACTTACTGATTTGCATTTTAGGGCGTAATTATCACTGCAGTCACTGTTTAGATTGTTGTTATTACTCTGACAAGTGATTCCAAAAAACAGTATCTTGGAGTTCCATGCTGTTTCAATGACTTTCCAACCATATATACTTTCTCTGCAAGCACTGAATGTTGTTGGTTTTTCATGACCCTAACAGCAAAATGTTTCGCCAACCATGACAGAGTTGAGAGAATCTCCTTTCTGCGGGCTATTTCAATGAAGTTGCCAGTTTCTGCTTCAGCATTATACCAAGCCAGTTTGCTGGGTACGCAGTATGGTCTTCATCAAGTGTGAAATGATGTGTTACAGTAAACGTTTTCAACGAAAAATTGACAGGAAGATAAGAAGAACCTGCGGCTAGATCAGGCCAAAGCTCCATCTAATATAGCATCCTGTTCTCAAAGTGGCCAATCAGGTGCCAGTGGGAAGCCCAAAAGGAGAACCTGAGCTGAACAACACTGTGGCTTCTGGAAACCATGGAAGGGGAAAGTGCTCTTGTGCTTGGAACCTGCTATTGAGCTTCACACAGGCTTCCAGGCCCTTCTTAAGTTCTCAAAATGTCTTCCTATATTCCTATACCTCTACCTGCTGTTATGCAGGTGATCATTTAGAGACCTCCTGGGCTGTGGGGCCCTGGACTCTATCTCTAAAGGCCATCCCAAGCTTTGCCACTGCGTTCAGAGAGAGCTAGGATCCCTTTGGTGCAGAACATCTTTTTTCAAGGATGCTGGGCTCTCTTTCCAGCTTGTTTCTGCCTGCACCAGCCTCTCTTGTTTATAATTTAAACAGGCCTTTGTGCTTACAGCTACAAGTCACCTACAGAACCAGCCCTTCAGCTACTGAACATCTTATTTGTCCTTTCTTCTTCAATAAGCACTCACATCGTTTAAAACTGCAAAGATGAAACTTCCTCCAACAGGTGGTCTATGCATACAGATTAGTCTATATTTGCCTTTTCACAGAAAGACACCCTGCAGGTTTCAAGCTCCTCACACTGCAAGAGATATTCTCAAGCAACAATGCTGCCTCACATAAGCCGATCTGTATCACTGAATTCCACCTTTGTCTCCAGCTTTATTCTTATAAGGTGACTAAATTAAAGCAAGAAAAAAGTAATTTTGAGCAACTTGATCAGGGGAGCAGCTTCCCTCCAGAACTATGAAAGCTAAATAAGATTAAGACCACCACTCAGCTAAATAATTGGCTTTATTTACTTTTATTATTTAAAAAAACCTGCCGGGGGGTATGTGTTAATTGTTTTGCTGTTTCTCGGACAGTTATGATGAGAGTGCATGTCGGATCTCGTCTTCAGTTTTCCTTTTCTGTGAACCGTCCCTTGGAGCTCTCCGGGCCACATCCTGTTACTTGGCTCTGCCCAATGACCCACCCTTGCATCGCAGTGCTCACCTTCTGTTGTCAGATATTTCGGTTTTTAAGCCTTTGTGCTTTTTTATGTTTGTACATATTTTATGGGCTAATAGCCGTAAATAAATAAATAAATAAATAAATAAATTTGCTGTTTCTGTTATAACTATTGATTTGAACTTTTATCTTGTGTTCCTATATTGTGAGCCACCCTGAGATATTTTGATGAAAGGTGGTATATAAATCTAAATAATAATAAGAAGAATGAAAGCCAACACACACACACCAAGATCTGCACTGCAACAGGAGTTTCAAAAGGTGAGCAAGTGAGTTGTTTACCTACCTCACAACCGACCATTTGTTGTTCAAAATACCAGGTGTGGGCTTACATGCTTGAAGCAACAACAATAATATTCAGGTAAAAATGAAATGGTGCCATTTCTGAGGAATGGTGTTAACACGGGCAAGCTCTGCTCCACTTCATACGCTCTGTGGTAAAGGTAAAGGGACCCCTGACCATTAGGTCCAGTCGTGGCCGACTCTGGGGTTGCGGCGCTCATCTCGCTTTATTGGCCGAGGGAGCCAGGGTACAGCTTGCGGGTCATGTGGCCAGCATGACTAAGCCGCTTCTGGTGAACCAGAGCAGCGCACAGAAACGCCGTTTACCTTCCCACCGGAGCGGTACCTATTTATCTACTTACACTTTGAAGTGCTTTTGAACTGCTAGGTTGGCAGGAGCAGGGACCAAGCAATGGACTCTCATCCTCTCGCAGGGGTTCGAACCGGCCACCTTCCAATCGGCAAGTCCTAGGTTCTGTGGTTTAACCCACAGCGCCACCTGCGTCCCTATGCTCCTTGGAGTCTGTGGCAAATATGATGTTGGAATTTGAATGGGGAATTGCTGTTATCAGTGGTGTGCGGTGAATTTTTTTGTAGGGGTACAGTTAGGGCCAGAGGCAACTGCTTACAAGGGTGATGGGGGGATGAGATCGCGTGTGTGACGCCTTGACGTCTTGCATATGAGCATCGCATCTCACTCCCTAAGCTGGTCAGAAGCTTCCTGGGATTTCAGAAGGTCGTGTCAGGGGAACATTTAGGAGACTAGCCTGGCTCCCCCATGTCCACTGATTGCACGCCACTGGCTGTTATGAATACTGACCTAGCCCACAGCAATGCCTTAAAATCTAGTTTCTAACCATATTTACTAATTATAATCCCCCTACGTACATACATACATACATACATGTTCCAAATTACTAGCTTTACTATTTTGTCATTTTTGTGTGCATGTGGGTGGGTGGGTGAGAGAGAGAGAGAGAGAGAGAGAGCATGCAAGAAAAATCATTGGGTTTTAATTCACAAGAGACAGAGGCTTTTTTAATGCTTTCTCAAAGGCATTGTTTCACTGTTGGACTATTAGGAAATATTTGTGAAGATATATTGAGATCACATAATAATATAGTGCAATGCAATAGATGTTTATTATGATGGTGTTTTATATAAGGATAAGTGGCCAGCTGAGGTTAAAATGAACGTAAGAACCCTTCTGGATCAGACCAATGGCCCATCTTGTCCAGCATCCAGTTCTCACAGTGGCCAATCAGATGCCTGTGCAAAATATGCAAGCAGGATCCAAGCACAAGAGCACCCTGCCCTCTTGTGGTTCCCAGTAACTGGTACTCAGAAGCATTTCTGACTCATTGAGTGTTCAGGCAGAGCACAGCCACCATGGCTACCAGCTATTGATAGCTTTATCCTCCATGAGGATGCCAGCCAGGCCCAGTCAACTGCAAAAAGGAAGCCAATGCTGTGAAAAGCACAAATAAAGCCCACATATTCAAGATTAGGTGAGAGATAAACAATTCATTCTGCCTGTATATGAAAGCCAAAATCACTGGCGCATTTACAGCTCAATATTCTCCTAGTCCTACCTTAATTTTTTTAGTGGATAAATAATGCTTAGTACAAACAATTTTCTTCAGAAATCTTCTAGCATTCCAAAGCAATTCATGATGATGATTTAATTGTTTTTGTCTGTATATCCTTGACACTCAACATAAACATCGAAATGGGGGGGGGGGGCTCTCAGCAAATCATATTGTATTCTCATTCTTCAACAAAAACTGTTCTAGCATAGCTAAAAGGTTCTTGCTTTTAATATATATGCAAGTTCAAACACACATGTAGTTGCAGCTGATGTGTATATGCATGCATGTAACACACCCGTATACAAAAACCAAAACAAAAATACATAAAATGTTTTTCACAATTTTAATTAAGTACAAGTCAAAGTAAGCTATCTGAACACGAAAGTGGCACACAACAGATCAAATGATAAAATGCATTATTAATATTAACCTGAGTGCATTTCATTTGTATCAATAATGCTTGGGTATTTTTAAGGGACCAGAGTGTCTACTACACAGAACCAGCTCTTGTTCCATCTCTGTTCCTTTGATCTGCTTGAACCGAATACCAGGGGATGCATCTACAACAGAACCATGTGGCAGATTCTCACAACCATGTTATCTGGTTGATCACTGCAATTTTCCCATAACTGCCTGGTCAAGTTAAAGCTTTCATCAGATCAAGATGCAACACAGGATGGCCTTTTACCAACATAAGAGGAGTAGTCCTCAATGGGACTGAAGCTCCCTGGTGAGAACATGATTGCCATATGAACAGGCTTTCAAAAGGTCATTTTGACCCTTCCCTGGGGAGGCTTGAACAGGCATTGACTAAATTTAGTGCAGAAAAGTTTGAGAACATCGGCCTTCAAGAATGTTCCCCAGTAGGGAGACTGTGCAAGTGACAGACGCATGCAGGAGCCATCTGGATAGCAGAAGATCTAACTGTAATGTTCTGCCTGGTGCTATTTGCTATTACAATAAGCTGTTTGTGGGAGTGGGGGTGGGACACCAACATTCCCCTGCTTTATAATGTAGTCTATCTTACAAATGATGCAAAGGTCCAGCACGCATACCAGAGCAGAAACTGGGCTTGTGACTTTAGGGCTATCTTAGAATAAGCCGTCTAAGCACTCCTTTGTGTGCTGAACAAACTTTGGGTTTTGAATCAATGTTCCAGATTAAATTTGTTATAAAAAGAAAGAACACAATTCATTTGTAGTTTTTAGATCTCATGGTTTTTGCCAATAGTTGTAAACAATCAAAAGATTTAATATTGTCTACAAAAGACCATCTCTACTTTGCACCTTCATTTTTACCTTCCTTCTATATTTTTTTGAAAGCTGCCCAGAGTGGCTGGGGCAACCCAGTCAGATGGGCGGGGGTGCAAGGAATATTATTATGAATTATTATTATTATGAATTATTATTATTATGAATTATTATTATTATTATGAATTATTATTATTATTATTATTATTATTATTATCCTTTTTTTCCCACCTCTATTTTTATGTTTCTTTGGGGAAAACTGGGGGTGGGGGGGGAAACACTTGTGTTTTCTCCTTCAGAATGATAAATATTTTTTAAAGTAATCTTTGTAAACAATAGCTACACACTACCAATTAACACTGCTGCAAATTGCTTTGACCAAATATTCAAATGTAGCAATGTTAGCAATAAAAGTATTACAATTCAGTAGGACTAGACTATTAGACAAGCACCGCCCTTAGGACTCAATATTGGCAAAAAATACTTTGAAACCCATTGAAGAATACAGAACACCTTCAGGAGTGCATTCTGGGAGTCTAAATCTGATTCCTATTAATGGAGTTAATTTTAGTTATGCTATTGTTTTCAAGCATATTTTCTTTCCTAGAACTTAGCCAGATATAAATGTAACTAAGGAGGCTTGTTAATTTCAATATCATTTCTTCCCATGGATGCTAGGAGAAAAGACAGCATTCTGACATGACAAAGCAATTGGTTGCCTGCCTCCAACAATGAAAAGTGAAAAATGGGGGCTAGGAACCAACCCTCTAAAAACAAGCCAGGGCAGGTACACAGTAATTTCTAAACCATTTGTTCCCATAATTTCTAACATATTCCTTTCAGACTTTCCAGCTGTCCATCTTTCCTGCTAAACAAGGACAGAGCTGGCTGCAATTTGGGGAGTCCATTTGTTTTACCACAATATATCACAAGACACTTGCCAACAAGTATGAAGACACCTAAAAACCTTTGAAATTCTTGGCTTTGGAAATGCAGGGTTTTGTGTTGTTGTTTTTCAAGGCTGCTAATTTACTTTGGCTTAAATCCTAGATTGCTGGTTGCACTTGTGGGAGGTGTGGCAGTGAAAACAGCCCTTGCAAGTAATTAAACATGTAGTGGACAAGTAACGGGAGGGTGGGGGAAGAGAGAAAGAGAGTGAGAGTGGAGTAGAAAAGTGTGTACTGTCTTGTCACGTCTTACTGAAGTTTCCTCTGCTGCATCCCTGATGAGAAAGTTGTGCAATAGGGGTGCAATTTGAGTTCTAATTGGATAATTAGGGAAGGAGGATTGGTGAGCTTTTGCTAGACACGGTTTCATATTGTGTTTTAAAATTAGCAGAAGCTGCGCCAACTGCATATAATGTTCTGCAGGCAATTAGCAAAATTTACTGCTTACTAGAATTCAAGGCAAATCATTATGAATTTACAAGCAACAGCCAAATTTCTTCTCGTGGCAACTCCTACCCTTTAGGACTGTAAAAATGACTCACCATCACAACACACCTGCACGGGCAATTCTCCTTGACACAAAGAGGGTGGGGGGGGACTCATTTCCACTAGGGCTGTGTATCTGAAGAAGTGTGCATGCACACGAAAGCTCATACCAAGAACTAACTTAGTTGGTCTTTAAGGTGCTACTGGAAGGATTTTTTTTATTTTGACTATGGCAGACCAACACAGCTACCTATCTGTAACTTACTGTTGGTGTCTGCCAGGCAATGCATTCCTTGGAGACCAGATCTGTCGCCTCTGTGGAACGTGCTACCTGAAGCTGGTTGTTCCACTCTGATTCATGAACAGGTCAGCCCTGAGCCCACCCCCACCCCCACTCCCACCCCCAAAAAATCAGTCTTCTTGGCCGAGCTAGTCTCAACTGTAGTGATGAAGCCTCCTGGGCTAAATGTCCTGGGGGCTTTTATATTCACACTGATGTTGACTTGGTAGAATTGCCTCAGGACATTCTGGCAGCCATGACAGCTATGGGGGGCTGTCTCATTTAAATCATAGAAAGATTCAAAGCTTAGCATTGTTTTCAATGGTGTGACTGTGGCATGGCTGCTAATCAATGATATGCTATAGCATGAGTCGGGAACCTTAGACCTGGGGCCAATGCAGCCCCTCCAGGACTGTCCTCAGGCCACAACCCCCCCCCCCCTCAGCCACACCCTCAGCATCCCTACTTCCACATCCTCGAGTAGAATGTGCCCTTGAACTCTAATAATGCCTCTTACTACCCTGGAAGATAGAGAGGTGTGTGTGAATGACTGTGTGTGTGTGAATGCAGGAACTAGTCTACTTTATAAAGGAAACATTGGCCACTATTGCCTCTGGCCCCACCCACCACTAGCAAGCGGCCCCTGGGAAGCTTCCCAGAAGAGAATGTGGTGCCTGAAAGGTTCCCAACATCTGTGCTAGTCGCTTGGCCAGCTGTGCCATACCTGCCTTCTTTGCTCAGGGAATGAAGAGGTCTGCAGTCATTTGTCCAAGATGGAAGAGGGCCACAGCTGTGGAACACTTTTGTTTTGCACAAGAATGGCAAGCAAGCGAGCCCTATCCTCATATACCATAATTCCTCTTTCCCCCTTTTCTCACACACAGGGAACTTATTTGCAGCAGCCAGTGCCACCTGCTGATGAAAAATGAAGAGCTATTTTCCATCTGAGGAGGAGATGGCCCCAGCAACAACACAGGAGCCAGCTAAGTGATTGCAGCACAGCAGCTGAGGATTCACTGCTATACTACTGTCCCGCATACATTGAAAAGTGGTCTCAAAGGCCACCTGCAGTGCTTTGAGCTGTTTCTATATATGCATACATAGAGAGTGGGAAGAAATTCAATTCTGTTTGCATTTATAGGTGAAGTTACATACTTTGCACTTTATGAAAGAGAGCCATCCTTCAAAATCCACACTTCTCAGAATTCTGAAAACAATCCTTCACCCAAGTAATGTGTGTTGGGGGGGAATACATGTACTGGGACAAACTGTACATAAAAAGGCACGTATTAGTGAAAATGGCATACAAAAGTGTGTTGTATTACAGAAAGTTGCTTTGCAGAAATGTGCATATTGGGCAATATTGTAATACAAATGTGCAGATTTTGAGAAATGCACATTAATATGCTGGTGAATTTTCATAAGGGCTCTGTTTTTTAAAAAAGAAAAAAGAAAAATTGCAAACTGGTGAGGAAATGCTGAAAAATGAATTTAATGCAGGAAAAATGAGAAGCTGAGAGAAACCCAAAGTGACAGATTTGCCCCTCCCTATCAGTCACTGTAGTTTTACTCCCTTTAGCAGGTGGTCAAAAGTCAGCAAAGGACAAATTCTGAGAATCCCAACGGTCAGGAAATGCCTTCAAATGATGACCATCTAAAACTGAAATAGGTAAATAAAACGTATACATGTTAATTTTCTACACCAGGGATATTAAAGTTCTACATGATTACTCAAGCACTGGTCTCAAAACAGAAGTCAGCATAAACCTGAAATTTTCCCCTCCCTCTTTTTAGCAGGGGTGAGTGCACAATCCAAAAATAAAAACACTGCTTTGTATTACACTTGCTACTATGCACCTGAAGTTAGAAAGGCCCATCGTTTAACATGCACCTGCAGATACAAAGATTACTATTGTGGGGGACATTTTTTTTAAATGATGCCAAATAAAAGTGTTTCACCACTTGTTTATTCTATGCTGGCATGTACAAGAACAGCCACATCTGATGTTGCACACATCCCATTCCCGCCCCCCAACCTGAAGAATACCTGATGGGAGCTAAACATTAATTACTACGCAACTGGCACAGATGGGATAATTATATTTCCCATTTCCAGATTTCACTGAATCCAGCTGTACTGCCACTCCGCAGGAAGAACAATAAGCCCAGCCTGTAATCCCCCTCCTCACAATATTGCACAGTGCTACTACCCTAGCAGACCTCTGTGTTACAATCTGCAGAATCTATAATAGCAATTCATCTGCAAGGCCATTTGATGGAATACGTGAAATAAAAGGAAATGGTAATAAAATTGTAAAACATTAGAAGGGATAGGCTACAAGTGAGGCTTAGGAATTTTGTTTTAGCTATCAAATGGCTCAGCGCTGTGAAAAGCGGCATGCTTTCAAACATATTCTCACAGCCAGTGCTAGGGTACCATGTTGGTGTACAGTACAATGGGGGGGGTTCAGTTCCAAAGGTTCTGCATACACACACAAAAGTGTACAAGCAGGTCCTGCTATCCAAACACTTGTCATACGAAAATTCACTTATCCAAACATGAGGAATTAGTCCCCAAACCTTACTATGGAAAACCAACAGATTCAGATATCCAAGCAGCTAGACCTGTACATAGTACTGCGATCAAATAAGCAACCCTTTGACATGACACACAAGGAAAAAGGAATAGGAGAGAGGAGGGAAAAGCAAGCTGAATCACAAATTCTTTCTATAAATGATAGTGGCAGTTCTGCTGGACTTGTCCTTGTTGAACAGCAGTCCCTCCCCTGAATGATTCTTCTCCCTCAGCCCATATCAGATCCAACAGCAGAGCTGATGACAGACATCCAGCCAAGGAAGAGAAGGCAGTTCCTAACCCACAATTCTTTGATCAGAAAGCTACCTTCTTTGTTTTTAATAATAGTTATGAGAGGACATGGCAGGAGGGAGGACTCACACAGATGGAGGAAAGGGTTAACTTCCCCTACTTGTTCACTACAGGAAAGCATGGTGGGGAAAGGGGCACATCAGTGACTGTTAACAATTATTTTACAAAACCTTAAAGTGTTGTGGCCTAGAGGCAGAGTTCATGAGCTAGCAGACACAGCTTTTGCTGCAATGTCACCCTTAGGCACAGAATTCCTTCTCCAAATATATTAATCAAGTGCTAACATTATTAATTATTATTATTACTAATCTTTTAAGGCATGAAAATTGCAGTTTTAGCAGCATGTGTTTGGATTTTAGCACCTTTTTCATCTTTTGCACTTCATTTAAAATGAATAAATGGTTTATTATGGCTTCCACGCCACAGGGGCCTCAACAGATGCCCAATAATACCACCCCCTGGCACAGTACAACTTTGGAGCCCTTTTCTGCTTATCATCTCTTTGACACTCTGGAGCTGAATGCTGTGTGCACATTACTGTATGGGAAGAATTGAAAATAGATAGACACGTGTCAAGTTGAAATGCTGTCAAGAAAAAAATAACTCAGAGCAGGAGTAGCCAGTGTAGTGCTCTCCACATGAAGGCCAATGATATAGGATGATGGGAGTTGTAGTCCATTGACATGTGGAAGGCAGTAAGTTGCCTACCCCTGGACTCAGAACAAGAGTTTCAGCTTTGCTGCTTCTACAACTTTTTTCTCTAATCTGCTACTCTCTCAGATGCTTCAGACTACAAGTCCCATCAGTCGTGGTCAGCACACCCCTGACCCCATAAGACTCACCACCATAAAGTCATGCTGGCTATGGCTGATGGGAATTGTAGTCCAAAACTTCTAGTGGGCATCAGTTTGGGGGAAGGCTGTTCATAGAATCATAGAATTGTAGAGTTGGAAGGGACCTAAGGATCATCTAATCCAACCCTCTGCACTGCATGGAACCTCAACTAAAGCATTAATGACAGGTGGCTGTCCAACCTTTGCTTAAAAACCTCCAGGGAAGGAGAGTCCACCATCTTCTGATGGAATCCATTCCACTGTCTAACAGCTAATACCTACCAGATGTTTAGCTGGAATAGCCTTTCTTATACCTTGAATCCATTGGCTCAGGTCCTATCCTCCAGAGCCAGAAAAAACAAGTTTGCTTCATCTTCCATGTGACAGCCCTTTAGATATTTGAAGATGGCTATTATATCTCCTCTCTGTCTCCTCTTCCCCAGGCTAAACATACCCAGCTTCCTCAACCATTCCTCATAAGGCTTGGATTCCAGACCTTGATCATCTTGGTTGCCCTCCTCTGCACATCTTCCAGCTTGTCAATATTCTTCTTAAATTGTAGCTCCCAGAACTGGACACAGAACTCTGGGTGTAGTCTGTCCAGGGCAGAATAGAGCAGTACCATTACTTCCCTTGATCTGAACACTTTTGAAATTACTTTCATAGGACAACCACCTTGAGAAGGAGATGAAGAGCACTAAACCGGGTTGGGGTGGGAAAGAGCAGGGGTAACACCCTTAAAAGGCTACTGCCATTCCTTCAGTGCTCCTTTCTTGGCTTGTGTTTGGCATTTGGCGGAAAAGCTGTGAAACTGTCAATATACCAGAAAGTGATGGGGGAGGGAATCAGGTTTACTTTTTGCTAATCTCTTCCAGTCAAAGCTAAGGTGTGTATTACTTGTAACAACAGAAAATGAACATCACCAGAGGTGGGAGTTTTAACTTGACTAGTGTTTGTCTAGTTACTTTTCTTTTTTACAAGTGCTATCACTGTGGTGGCGAAAGGTTGATAGCTGAAATGGAGGGAGGGTTTTGAATGGTATCCTATCATTTATTTTCATGTGATAAATCAGAAGCCAAAAGAAAAAAAGGGAGACATTAAAGGATATCCAAAACAAATGCCACCTCTCTCTGATAGCTTTTTGCAGAATGAAGTGGGGATGGCTGGTTCTGCAAGGGGAAAAAAATAAGTGAGCTTTAAATGTACTCACCACAAAATAGCGAGACTGCAGCCAGAATTATAACCAAGCATTTGCATTTTATGGCTAGCATTGTTGGTCTAACCAAAAAACAAAATGGTCAGTGTGAACACACCCATCACAGCATCTCCAACCAACTCCTCTGCTTGGAAGCTCCCTGAAAGTGCTTTCGCAGAGCAGCATCTAGAACCCTCCAGTTTCCAGAATTCTCCGCTGGGCTTGATGCCTCAAGGAAAGATTAGTGGGGAGGTGAGCAGACTAGCTTCGACATCCCTGGGAGAAAGTGTGATGTTGTAATGCATGTGCAAAAGATATTGTGTAAATATTAGCGTATTTGCTGAAAACTAAGGTGATAATATACATTGTGCTAAATCTGTAGGTAAGTATTTTAGGTGAATTATGGCAAGCGTTAGATGAGGGAGAGGGAGGGTATGCTTGGAATGGCGGAAGTGAATGGTGTTTGGCTAGTAGTTTCGAAAGGGAGTTTGAATCCTGGTGGGGTGGCAAATGGGAGTTGCAATTGCAGTTGGGTGTGGAAGAAAGTCTTTGGGTGGTTGCAGCAGGGTCAGTGAGACAAAGTAAGATCAGTGTGTCAGTGTGTCATGGCTTCCGGCTAAATGGAGAGGGAGGATTTAACTTAGGTACATCTAGAAGGGCAGAGTAGATGGGAGTGTTTCTATGAAGCAAAGTAAAGGATAAGACACAGCCAAAACCTTATGTTTCTCTACACTGAGCTAGAGTAAAACCTTTTAGTGCAGTACTTCCATTATCAATAACATTGTTTCACAAACACACGACTTTTGGCTGACCACACAGTGAGTAGGACTCATTCAGATACTTGGTATATGTGGAGGTTGCAAAAATAAAGAGAGTTTAAATTAGCAGAAAGCTAGCTCAGGGCTGTGCACCTTAGAGGGAGAGAAGATGGCACCGGAGATCTGAGGGGGATCTGAGGGTGGTGCCAGAGAACAACACAGCTGAGAAGAAAACTGGGTGAGACAGAAGGCGCACTGGATGTCTTTAGCTAGTAGCATCCAAACAAGCCTTTCCTGCTCTGAAAAACTGCTAATCCCAGTGTGGCCACAACACTCCAGGCTATGCATTTTCTAAAGCCTTCCCATCAACTTTGGAACTAGCAGGGATCACTGCACAGCTGCTGGGACAACCTGTCTCCACTTCTACAGTTTCAAAGTTGGGCACTTGCAGTGCTGAGCAGGAGACTCTGTTGAGGACAAGTTTCAGGCTACTTTCTGAAGGGAAGAACTGACAGCACATTATTGGGGACCTACCAGTTGGCACACAAGTATGCCGCTATAATCTTACTCAGAGAGGTGAGTCCTTTGCAGTACTTCTTCCTCCCCAAACTCAACAAAGACTGCAACATATAGCAAAGGCCTTTTAACCTTCCAGCCAGTTCTCAAGGCAGAGCTTAATACACTCCAGGTCTTTGTCAGCCTGCATAAGGCTTCAGTTGGCTCAAGTGTTAGGATATTTCCGTTCCACCTTAAAAGGGAGCAGGCTTTGTGAGTCACAGTCTGTGCATGTCCTGTTCACAGGATGTTTATGTTTGCTATTGCTTTCGTTTCTCTCTCTGTCGAAGACACTGACGCAGAACGGTCATGTCTTTCTTTGTTCTGATCAACGCTGAATAAAGTCTGTAAATAATGCTCTCCTGGATGCGACTTTTGCTGTGCATTATCTGCTGATAAGAGTGTGCATGAGCCCTGGAATGTGGCAAGGTATTTCCAGGAAACTCGTGTCGCTAAAAGCTCATACTGCGTGACTACGGGAGATCGATGGATCGTCCGGCAGCCGGCTTGGGGGCCATGATGGACACTATCTCCCTGGCAGTATCCCAACATCAAGCTCCCTGCAGAGAGATCTTCTGTAGCTGCCTCTAGAGGAGAATGCTTCAGTCCTTCTTTTGAGGTAGCTTTCTAAACACCTGCAGACCTAAAAATGACCTGAGATATTGACATTACTATCATTGTGGGTTACATTTTATCCCACCTACCGCCCTTTGCAGATACAATGATCTGAAAACTGGTTCATGCTGGCCAATAGCCAAGCCAGCCAATCAGCTCAGCCTCCTGACTCTGGAGGGGAATTCAAGTTACTCTTTTCTCTTGCTTTCCCCATAGAAGTTGAAAGCAGCTATAGATCACAGGCCCTGGAGGTTTTTAAATGTTGTGGGTTATGCAGAACTATGAGAAATAGTTTGAGCCTGTTAAACAGTTAACTGAATCGCCAGGCAAGGCAATTAAATGAAATTGCTATATATCATATTTAAATAGTGCAGTGTACACTTACACTTCTGTATTTGGGAGGTAGCCGTGTTTGTCTGACACAGTCGATATAAATTAAATAATTTAAAAGTTTTTTTAAAAAATTAAAAATCTGAAGAAGTGTGCATGCACATGAAAGCTTATACCCAGAACAAACTTAGTTGGTCTCTAAGATACTACTGGACAATTTTTTATTTTTATTTATTTATTACATTTCTGTAGTAACTATCCAGGACCATCAAGTTAGGTATTCAGCAGAGAAGTTGGCATTTTGAGGACCTCAACTTTTATTTAAGCCAGCTGAATTCTGAGCCAGTTCAGTTTGCAGATTTCCTGCTTTTATGAAGCATTCTTCTACTATAAACTCTTAAAACTATTAACAAAAACCGGATCCCAATTAATCCAGCAATTAAAAATTAATAATAGTAGGCATCAGATTTCTTGCTGCAGAAATCAAGCCACAGTAGCACTGAACTTTTAATTATTTTATTAATTAATGAAATAGATTTGAGGAAGCTCGTCCATTGGTTTCCCCTACAGAAAATACAATGCACTTACTTGACACCAAACATATATAAATACTAAGAATGTGCACTGAAAACAAGGTTTAGTTCAAAACTTGCTTTGGACAGTGATTTGCCCCATAACTGAAGTAGAACCTCAATTTAGAAAACCTGGTTTCATGTTTCCCTTCAATATTATGTAGAAATGGCAAGCTAAATGGTGACGACAGTGGCACTTTCCCAAGGACAATTCAGACAACAAGGTGCTTGTTGGTGGTTGGGTGGGATTTTCCCCACCAGCCATCTGGTAAAAAAAAATATATTTCAGGAGGTTTTTGCACCCTGAATGCCTTTCAGACATTTTACATGTTTTGCAAATTTAAAATTTATAAGGCTTTAAGTTTTGGAGGTTTAGTTTATGTTTTACATTTTGTATACAGTGTACTTTATTATTGCACACCACTTTGAGAACTACATGGTAAAAAGTGGAATATAAATCTTTTAAATAAATAAATAAATAATCTTTGGGGCTGCAGGCTTTTCCCCCACCCCCCTTCTCTATGCAAACCAGGGAGGCATCAGTGTGTCCACTGGCCTGCCTAGTGGTGGTGGTGGTGGAGCCTGTACCTTCAAACATAGCCTGATTCTGAAGCAAAACCCAACTCCCACCAAGTCCATGCCAGCGTGTATGGCTATGAAATTGTGTATGTATCACGTCAGCTGCCCAAGTGCTGCTGCCTTCTTTGGAGCAGTCCCTGTAAACTGCTGAAGGAGCACACTGGGCTTTTATCAGTTCTCCTGATACCCTCCAAAAGAGGTCTGAAGCTTTAGGACCTGCCCACTTCGCTTTGAACTGCTATGAGAAAGACCACCTTCATTTCAGAGGTGATCAAACAACCTCCAAAGTGTCCCAGTTTGGTTTTTGAATTTCAGCTGAAGCAGATGCACACCCCTAATACATATGCATACATATGAATGTGAAATGGTTTTCTTAGAAGTATGATTTAAAACAAAAGAGAAAGTTTGTGGATTTGATGGCGAGCAGGTGGGGGAGAGAACAGAGAGAGAAATAAGTCACACAAGTGTAAGTGAGAGACTGAGTGTCTTTGCCTCACATTTAATTAATACCTAGATGGAAAAGCCCCTAGAAATATTAAACAAAAAGCACACGAAGAATGGACTTGACCTTTACTGCTTTCTTTATGAAGTATGAAAGACTACATCAGAGTTGTTCATTTTCACTCCATTAATTTTTTTTTTCTCCTTGCTTTCACATCACAACATCAGATTCAGGTTTCTCTTTTCTGGAGAATCTAAATGAGGAAATCAGCATAACAGCTTGTTCATAAAAGAGGCACTTACCCCATGATAACACAGCCCAAGTCCCTGAATCAATCAAGAAAGGATTTGGTTTAGTCCCACTGAAGTCAATTAACACCCTCATACTATAAATGTGCATTAGAAGGTCGAGCCAAGAAAATCCTACTTAAAACTTAAAACTACATTTTAGCTGCCAAACCCCATTACTAGTGCCAATGGCACTTGATTAGGTTTGCTTATTTATTCATTAAATTTGTACGCTGCCCTTTGTCTGAAGATCTCAGGGCAGTTCACAGCATAAAAGCAACAAAATACATAATAAAAACAAGAACAAAAACAAAACAAATCCAGAATCCCCCCACTCGCCCCACAGATGGTTCCTCAAAGGTTTATGTAGCACAAACCAATCTTCAGCCACACCCTTGTTCCTTTTTCCTTTACTTAACTGGATTTTGTTTTCACATTTTATTTTCCGAGGCAGTGCAAATGTGCAGCTAACCAAATAAAAAGTCAGAAAAAGGTCTACTTTACACATTGACCACATTCACACATAACACCAAATCAAACCAAAGGACTGCACAAACATTCCGGCTCCCAGGGAGAAGAATGCAGCTGCTTGGCTCCTCCCTCATCCCGATAGCTCACTAAGCCATGTAAATCAGAATTGTTACAGTTAAAAACATTATTCCAGCCAGTGATCTCAAGGTTGTCAGCCACCCCATTGCCTGGGTAAACAGGAATGTTTTCAACTTCCTCCTGAAAGTTAATCATGATGGAGGCAGATGCACCCCACTAGCATAACGTCCAACATGTTGCTGCGAAAAACCAGGAGGTGCATCTTCCAGGATGTGCTTCCACTCAAGTCACATGACCTGCGCAAGATAGCGGCACTCCAAAATGGGATGTCTGAATTTAATCAGGGCAGTTAAGAGGTATGCACTAGCGAGGACATTCCATAACCAGGAAAAGGCCCTCTCCTGGGTTAGTGCCAAACTGGCAGCCTCCAGTGGCAGCACCAACAACTGGCATTTTTGCGGCAGTTCTACTACCACACCTGTATACACAATCATCCAAGCTCCACTGTCATTAATTGTGGGTGGGGACAGGGACTAGGGAAGGGGGACTCAAAGGAATGCTACTTTACCAGCAAAACATGGGTGAGTGGAACATGAGTGTTCTCCAGAATGAGTCTAGTTAAAAAGTAATAGATTTGTGCAACAACTTGAAACAATTAAAGCTACTGATCACACTGTCCCTAGAATATGTAGTATACTATGTTTTCATTTTCTCTAAAACATGAGCCATACATGCACACCAAAGGAAATAATACAGTGGTACCTCAGGTTACAAACACCTTGGGTTACAGACTCCGCTAACCCAGAAATAGTTAAGAACTTTGCCTCAGGATGAGAACAGAAATTGCACGGCAGCAGCAGTGAGAGGCCCCATTAGCTAAAGTGGTACCTCAGGTTAAGAATGGTTTCAGGTTAAGAACAGACCTCCAGAACGAATTACGTTCGTAACCAGAGGTGCCACTGTATACCAATACCTCCATTTATTGCATGCATGCACAGAAGGCACCATAGCAGCCACGTGCAGATAGATCCAAAATTAGGAAATGTACAGGTTGGCTTCACTGCAGTATAAAAAAGGGAGGATTAAAAGAAAGGTTGATGGACTTGCCTTCTAATTATCCTAAGAGCTCAATTGAAAATAGCATGTTTCATATTTTACATATGGCAAAATTAATGAATTTCATTTTCTCTTTAGAATAAAAGCTTTTCTCTGCACAGATTATCAATTGTACATGTTATACTTTGCGAAACATTTTTTTAATTGAAAAACTCTATTTGATGAGGAGGGGAATGAACCTAGTGTCTTCAAAGGTTAGGTTTCTTCTGTACTTTCTCCTCCTTTTTGGCTGAAGAGCAGCAGTTCATAAGCTTCTGCTTTTCCTTCCATATTAACTTTGGCTTCCCATCTGACCTAAACCAGAGATCATGGTTTAACCATGACTATAATTATTTTCAATAGAAATCAACGTTATACCACAGATTAATACAATATTACACCATGAACTTGCTTGTTGAAGTTAACCACGGCTAAACCTTAAACTAAGGATGACAATGGAACCAAAGAGAAGAGAAAAGTAAAAGGTTTGAAATTCTTCTTCTTGGCCACACAGAAAGAGGAAGTGGGAGTGAACAAGCCTGGGAGTAAGCCAAGCTCATCCACATACAACAAAACCATGGTTTAGTGTCATGCTCCAATGCAACTCATTGCTCATTTCAGATATCATGCCCAATACTGCCTTTTCTATGTCATAAAAAAATGTTTTGGCTCTTGCTTAGATCAATATATAAACAAGAAACACAACTTACTGTGATGTCCAAACACAGCCAATATCTGAATTTTTTTGAACACCTTTCACCACACAAAATATGCTACATAAACATGCTATGCAAAATCTAAGAGCAACAATTGTTTTATTGCATTTCATTCTCCAAATAAATTTGCTTCAAGGAAACTTGCAAGGAAACTGTACAGGAGACTCATGATGTTGTCATTATTTTCATCACCATCATCATCATTTAATTAGGCACATAAAAATACAAAATTATAACAACGTTTGATCTTTTGCTACATTATACAAGAACAAAAGAAGAAAACATTACCTAGTCATGCAAACCTATATTCTGTAAGAAGCATGTAATCAATTCCCATTTCTTAAATTCTGAGTTCCCTCTAAATATATATGGGCCAATGGGTTTCAACTACTTTAAACTTCTTTATAATGCTCTTGATTTTTCATCATCACCATTGATTTGATAATTGCTAGTTGCTCCCATAACTTCCTATTCAGCTTGAAATGATTTTGTTTACGACGTCCCTTCCAAAGTCTAACTCGTAAAATTTTGGCTAAAGCAAATAACACCTGTACCTAAAGCGTTAGTTGTTATTCCAATTTAAAATATTTTAAATTGGGACAAAATGTTCCTACTTCAGGGCAAATACACCACACATATAGTAATACCCTTTTTGCCCACCTTATAATGTCCACTTTCCATTTTACTCTTCCACAGTGTCCACACCCCTTTTAACACAGTTCTGTTGATGACATTTGTGGCAGCTTGTGGTGTTTTCATAATACCTATTTACAAAAATAAATACTGAGCCTGGAGAATCTTTAAAACAGAATTAGTTCATTTACACTAGAAGCACACTGTTGGAGTATTCTCCCACCCAGCTAACCAGCTTCAAAATTTAGACTTATTTTTCTCCTTAGTTCTTAAGCTGTTTTTCTTCAGCCTCATCCCATCATGCTTGGAGGTGTGTGCCCAGGAAAGGATCAAGTTCCATTTATTCAAGCATCTCCAGTGAGAAAGCCATACAGAAGCTTTGACAAACATATGATTTTACATAACCAAAAAGAATGCTTGCTAGTTGCTACCACGGAAAGAAACTAAAATCATTGTTCCAAAGCCAGTGAGTAGATATTTAAAGGACAATGCTTTGACACATCATCTTCTATGAATAAGAACTGCAGAGAATTGCTTCCCTAGACACATGGAGAATTCATAAACTTCCATTCTTTTCTCCCACCAAAACATTTCTAACCACAGCTACTCTTAGGGCAAAATAACTATTCAGAAAAAAGCAACACACAACTCTCTGTTTTCTTTCAAGTACAGTATTTAAGCGCCATACTTGGCTCCTTATAAAACAAATGCCTTTACTGCATGCATAACCGCAAAGCATGTATGCTCTAAACAATTTAGCTAACAAATAGAAGCTGATTTAATGGAAGTATTTTCAGAAACACACTGCCCCCCCCAAAAAAACCCAGAAACAATTAAGCATTCACTGTAATTTGCATTTGCTTTCTCTCCCCTCCCCATATTTCTAAATCTATGTGTTCTGCCTTCATATGAAGCCCCACATGCTCATCAAAATACCTTGCAGGGCAGAGGAGGAGAAGGATTTAGCCACACAACTCCCATTAGAGTCCATGGGAGCAATTAAAATCTGCAGTGAAAAAATAAAACTGCATTGCAGGAAAATTTAAGAGTTCAAAGCCTTCTTTTCTGAAACTCATAGTCTTTCATGTTACTGTAGATTTACTTTAATACACTTCTTCCATGTGCTCTTTTTATAACTGTCTACAAGGCAAAGGAAGATAGTCAAATTTGACCACTGAACAATTAGCCTCCTGCCTCCTACCCACATTAGAAAAAGGTCTAAGTAGCTTATTATCCAGAATTCTCAGGTGCTGTTAGATGATGATGGTGGTGGTGGTGATGATGATGATTATTATTATTTGTTGTCTGAAATACCAATACTGATACAAATAGGACTTACATATGTGCAGTGAATTGTAGTTTTATACAAGCACCCAGCTGTGTAGGATAGTTTTAAAGCAAGAAAGAGGGCATTTGTCCAAAACCATAGGCGTTATCTCATGAGCTAGCAAGTAGAATTTTTTTTAGCATACTTCCATATAATTAGCAGATTGCTTATTACATGTGCAAAAATCTGCTGGTGTTAATATTAACGCGGATGGGCACTTGCTCACTCTACATCAGGCATGTCCAACGATCTACTGGTAGATCACTGGATGTCTGTGGTAGATCACTGGCTCCCCCTAAAGAAGCTCAACAACTTTGACATGAACTCCCCAAAAGGGGGTAGATCCACTGCCAGTTTTTAATTCTGTGAATAGATCACATTCTCTTGGGAGTTGGCCACCCCTGCTCTACATAAATACCTTTTGCCCAAAAAAGCTACCCAATGACCAGCTTTATACTGACTGCCTGTCATCGTTCTTCTATGTTTCCCAAATATTTTAAAACATTATCTGGAAACTAATATGTGTCCAGCAAGGTTACAACTATTCTTCCACTGGCTATTTGCCAATAACTACCGAAATCTCCAAATGAGGTGCTCATGTGGACACTCTGGGTTCATTTGAATTGGAGTTTCAACCCAGTTTTGGCACCAGTTTTTGGTTGCCTTGTATGAAATGTGTTCCTGTTGATATCCTGAACATCTCAGTGGTTTTTGAGATAATCACTCATGATATAATTCTGCAGTGGCTGTCTGAGTTGGGAATAGAGGACAATGAAGGCAGTGGTTCTGCTCCTACTTGAGTGGTCTCTTTCAGAAGGTGGTGCTTGAGTGTTGGCATTTTTCAGCACTAGGGAGCCTCTAGTGTGGGGCTCTGTAGGCATCAAGCTTATCTCCCATGCTGTTTAACATCTCCATGAAAAGACACTGAGTGGTCATTTGGAATTTTAGATTGTGGTGCCATCAGTATGCTGAAGACACAAAGCTCCATCTCTCCTTTACTTCATAAGCAAGTGTGGTGGACTTCTGAACTGGTGCCTCACCTTGGTAATGAAGGTTGCCTTGAGTTCCATGGTCTGTTTTAATTTGTTTTTATTCTGAATAGTTTAAAGTCAGTTGGCTCAGCTGTTAATTTTAATTGCAGCATACAGGTAAGGAGCATATCTGCTTTATCTATTGTACTTTTAAGTGGGCTTAAAAGCCATGTATTTTAATTGAAGGACAGGCACTGGGAGAGCAGCTGTTTTAGCTCATCTGATAAGGAAATATTAGAAGCTCATCTAAACTGAAGAAGACTCTGCAGTTTTCACAGTCTTAATATGCATGGACCCGCAATGCTTCTGATAAATCGTCCAGAATTCCATTGCCAAATTTAGGGCAGAAATATACACTGAACTATTATGAATTAGCAGCTGGAGCAGCTGGAGCAAGGTAACTGCAAAGCATTTGCAGTAAGATGCAATTAATTTATCTTATATGAACAGCCCTGGTTCTTTACATGGGAAGTGTGCAAGAAATGGGGCTGGAAGTGCCTTCTCCCAAATAAGAAGTTTTGCTACATTTTTCTCTAAAGAAAGCTTAGCTAACTGGTCAATTGATTTGGGCTTGTTTGGAGCTGATACATATGATCCGAGGCAACCTCAGTTTGCTTCATATAACAAAACTTCAACAATGCACAATAATTTTGGCATAATAGACTCATCCACAACAGAGAGTGGAATTCCCTCAATGGAAACAAACAGTAGACGGGATCTTTAGCAGAATGGACACACTGGAAAAAGCAGTTCTGATTTCAGTGCCATAATTGGTCCACTGGCTGGGTTAGTGGAGAAAGGAATTCTCACTATAGCCCTACAGACAGGTCCTACCAGCAAAGACATTGAAGCTGATGACAGTTTGGATGTACTTCAAGATCTCAAGATAGGTCTGAGCTTGCTAAGTCCCTATCAGATTCAGTGGCTAAACAATTAAATTGCATTCATCAAGATTTGAACTTGAACCCAGGGAATTGTTTTTACACCAGTACGAATGCTCAGGAGATGGATTTTAAGTTGTTTTCCATTATTGACCTTCAGATTTCATTATTCCCTTCAGATCCAATGCTATTGCTAGTGCAGGCATAGGCAAATTTGTCCCTCCAGATGTTTTGGGACTACAACTCCCATCATCCCTAGCTAACAGGACCAATGGTCAGGGATGATGGGAATTGTAGTCTCAAAACATCTGTATGCATAAGAATGTATAAGAAATTGGGGAGGGGGGATTGCAAAGGAAGAATATACACGAATAGCCAACAGCTGAAGAGAGAAGATGAGCTCAGAATGAACTAGGTTAAAAATAATTTAAAACCATTTTCTTTGGCTATGTCTGAAGCAAGAGTAAGAGCAAACAAGTAGTTGGTTCCTAGTAGGCATGAAGAAGAACGAGAAATGATTTTGGGTGACAGGGAGAAGGTGGAATCCAAAAGGAAAGTAGTGCCCAACCTGGCGATAACAGAACAAACTATGCAAAGAAGGAATTTAACGCCAAGACTTCTGCACTTACCTGGCCTATAAGGGGTGTGAAAGTTAGCTTTCTGACCCATAGATTAATTGCTACATTTCTGTTCTATCAGAAAGTCTGGACACACCAGTATAAAGCTAGGGGAGTTTACTAGTGGTATATAAATGCATAGAAATTGAAGGTTAGAATCATACATACAAAGAGCAAAGAACTCATACACAAAGAGTGAGTGTGCTGTGATAGTCCTTGTACTAAACACTGAACAAGAATATTCAGGTTAAAGATCCTGCTTAGTCACAATATTACTGGTTTTACCTGGGCTAGTCACACTCTCAGACTAACATGTCCTTTGCTCCATAGAGGCAGGATGGGACAATATAATTACATCAATATCATTATCACTAAGGGTAAGGTGAGACAAGCAAATCCCACAGCACAATGAAAGATGCAACTGCAACATGGTGCAAAATACGGAAGCATAATTTGAACAACGGCAGCAAAACCATTGTTTCACAATTATTTTAACCCAGGCATTGTTTGTTTTTGGTGTTTTACATTATTACAGATCAAAACCTAATTTTGCAAAATGTATCTTATACAGATGAATCCCCATGGATAAAATGCAAGCTGCCAAATATTACAACAGTGGCAAAGGGGGAAAATAAAGTCTTCAACAGCAAAAAAAATAAAAAATAAAAATACTAAAACTGTCAGTGTTTTTTGATTGGTGAATTCATTTATTCTCTAGCAAAATTGTCATGCTGGGAAAATTATATTGTATGTGTAAACCAACAGAGCTATCAAACATGTGCACCATAAAAGGAGTAGAAGGTTTAATGTCTCTTAATACACAACTCTGTTCCTTTATTGAGCATTACAGAGATAATCAGTAAGCTCTATTCTTTTGAATTGGAAGATCATTGTTCAGCTCCCTGATGCACCACAAAAACTCATTGAAAAGGCACATATGAGTTTACACAATGAATCAACCCACACTTTACTTGGAAGTGGCAGTTCCCATGGTCAAAGTGCAATGACAGGTGAGACCCTTTCCCAAGGCATGATTAATTTGCTGGCAAATCAAGTGGGCACCTGCATTCTATTTTTTTTTTTTAATGATATTTATTACTTTTCAAACAATTTCAACACAACACTACAAACAAACAAACAAAAGAACAATACAAATACAATACAAAAACACTACATACAAAACAAAACAAAAACAAACAAAAACAATTTAAAAACACCTCAAACATTTTCAATATCTTATCTTTCATTCGCTTATTTCCAACGACCTCCTCACACCTCCCTTTTTGTATTCCACTTCTATTTATTGTTTCAGCAATTCCTTTCCATCTTCCTCTGTTTTCTATCCTATAATTATCTTAACTCATTCTTGCCTTATTTTTTCCTTTAATTTTCTATTAATCTAGTTATACTTAATTCCTTATAACATTTCTACTAAAGCCATATAACTTCATTCCAACATTCTTCTAACATTCATTAATTTTACAATATTTCTATAAATAGTCTTTAAACTTTTTCCAGTCTTCTTCCCCCGACTCTTCTCCCTGGTCTCAGATCTTGCCAGTTATTTCCACCAATTCCATATAGTCCATCAACTTCATCTGCCATTATCCAACACTTCAGTGCTTTCAAGAAGCAACCATTCTCTCAGCCAGCAAAAAGCAGATGGTTCACAACAAAGATTAGGGGTCTGGCAGGGCAAGTCCACCTCCTTCTTTGGCATCCGTCAATATCTTAAATTTTACTTGTGGCTTCCTGCCCTGCCAAACAAATCTAGAGATGTCCCTCTGCCACCTCCTGAAACAATCCATCCCATCCAAAGCTTGCAATGTTTGAAACAAAAGCAACATCCCCGACAACACAGCAACCCTCATCCCCACCACAGCAACTCGGCCCAACAATAACAACTTCAGATTTGTCCATATTTCCAAATCCCCTTTCTCTTCAATCCAACGTCCTTCACAGTTATCCTTGAATAAATTCACATTTCTGGCAGTCATACTAACCCCCAAATACCTCTCTTTCTCAACCGATGTTAGTCCTGTCTCCTCCTGAGACTCTGTCAAGCTTTCCTTTTCCTCAGTTAGGGCTCTGATCCTCAAATTCATCTGTTTCTCTTTAAGTTCAATCATAACAAATGTCAGCTTATGTTCATCAAGTTGTCCTTGTATGGATGGGACTCTCTGTCTCTCCAGTTGTATTGCTTTACATTCAGCAGCAAGGGTTTTCTCCTTAACTTCATCCGCAGTTTGCCGTATCAAAGTAGATTCCTGTATCAATTTCTGGATGGTTTCTGTATTGGTATTCACTTTTTGTCCCAGATTATTTAAACTTTCTGCCATTAAGTCTATTTTAATATTTGCAGCATCCACTTTCACATTTATCACGTCTGTTTTCTTGTGAAGCTGTTCCAGCGAATCGTTTATTTTCACTAATACGACCGCTAAGGCCTCTTCTGTCGGCATTCCGTCTGTTTTTTCCTTTCCATTTGCCATAACACTTAAGAGACTCAAGGTCAATCCCAGAGTCTCACAATTCTTTATCTTGCAGCTGGAAATTCCCCTAGCCCAGCTCCTGTAGAGCAACCAATTTCAAAAGCTTCCACTAAGGGAAAACAGTTTCTATTTGTATTAGTCAGTACTGTCCTCTTTTAAACAATGTTCCAATAATCCAAAGTTAGTTTCAGTTTTCAGTTACTTTTACTCCTCTTTAAAAGCAGCCGGAGACAGTAGAAACAATGTATTCTCTTATTAAGCTACCTGTCAATGAACGTTCTAAACGCTGTCAATGAACATTCCAAAAGACATCGATCCTGCTAGCAGCCCGTTTCCAGGGTCTGAGCGGCAGTATTTTAACTCTCTTGACTCTCTCCTACAGGCATATTCAGTCCACCACTTCCCCCCCTCTTCTCCTGTCTCCAAAGGGGGGGGGGTTAGTTCTTTGCTGATGGAGATTTAGTCTTTTTACAAAAGGCTTTCCAAGACTTCACCTTGCAGGCTCATTGCTTTAATTTATTTACAAAAGGGGAGGCGGACATCCTGTATTGAACCTCCCCGTTTCGATGCCAAATTAAACGTTTAAAAATCCAATTCTCCCACTTCAGCTCTACTCACAGGTAATTACTTTAGAGTCCAATTGTCCACAGGAAAAAGTCAGTGCTCTCCGGCAACAGCTATGCGGCTTCGCTCCGTGGAAAAAGCAGACAATTCGAAGCACCGCGCCGCTCACCCCACGTCGCTCCGGAACCCCGAAACTGGGTTTCCCCGCGAGTAGGGGAGGCGCAAAAGGTGCCCGCTGAATCCCACGTTCACAGGCTTCTCCCGCCTGTGATTTTTACGGGTCTCCGCCTTCGCCATGGCGGTACAGACCCAAATTCCCACGGGGCAAATTCCTCCCGATCAGAGGAATTCCGCCATTGCCGGAGGCACCAACCCGGAAGTCGGGCACCTGCATTCTACACTGCAGCCTCTGGGAAACTCAAGGGAAAAAACCAAAAAGATAAACACGGTTGTGGGACAGAGTGGTTAGGATAATGCCTACACACATAATACACTTTTCCTGCTGGGGTTATTCAATGGTATACTTTCTACACTGCCTTGATTTTCAACATGTGTAACATCCATACGCTTCTTAAAATATTTAAAGGATACCAAAGATGCCACAGGCATTCAAAGAAGGCACACTGAATATAACACATCAGAGGTACTAATATTTCTACAATGTGGTCAGTTGCCAGTGATCTTGGAGAGTGAGTTTGAGACAAGACATGGTGGATGGTGGGATAGGAGCCCTGGAGTGGTTGAGCAGTAACTTCTATTGCCACAGGTGCCTCTCCTCACACCCTTCATGCGCTTCTAGGCTGGCAAATGGAAGGGAACATGCAATACCTTTCAGGGGGACAGGAGGGGCTGGCCCAGGGGCATTCCTTTGCTGAGCTCTACTTGTGCACCTAAATTGGCTTTAATATTGAGAGCCAGTGTGGTGTAGTGGTTAGAGTGTTGGACTAGGACCTGGGAGGCCTGAGTTTGAATCCCCACTCAATCTAATCAACCTCACTGGTTTCTTGTGATGGAAAAATGGGGAGAACAATGTACGCCACCTTGAGCTCATTGGAGGAAAAGCAGGTATATAAATGTAAGAAATAATAAAATAAAAATGTAGTGTTATGCCCCTCTTCCCCCCACAAAAAAAGTTTCAACTCAGAGCAACTTGACAATAACCACTACATTAAATGGCATTCTAGTTAAAATAACAAAGCAATATAATAAAAAAACACATCAAAATCTGTAAAGAAAATAATGACAAAGCAATTCTCTAAAATAAAATACGGAGTTAAGAAAGTCAACAGCAGTGGAAAGTAACAGACAGTTGACCTCCTCCCTGTGCCCCCAACTCCTCTCCCCCAGAACATGAATCAACACACTTTCACCCATATATATCCCTGGTAATGATTGAGATGACAACAGTTTATGGGTGAGAAAATGAGAACAGACATGACAGGAAGGTAAAGAAGACGTACACACACACAAAAAACCCACACACATACCTTTTACAATAGTAAGGTGCAAACAACTTCTCCATCACAGCATTTTCTTTTTAAAAGAAGTCATCACATATTCATAATCCTAACTGATTTTCATAAGAGATTAGAGTGGATGAGGTCTCTTTGGGAACTGCCTGCTACTTTTCTGCTCGAAAGAAGATCACTGCCTGTGTGCCTCAGCTCCTCCATAAAAAATTAATTAACAATATTTCCAGGAACGTAAACCACTGTTAAGGTTCTGCAGCTATTGCATGGCTTAGCAGCACTCCAATACAGAGTGACAAATTGTAACCTGAAGCAAATGACACCTGGCATGCACCCTGCACCAAGATCCATCAGCATCCCTGCAACTTCAGAGGACAAGCCATGGCAAGCAAGGACCAAACACAAAATACATTGGGAAGACATCAAGAGACAGATGTCAGTTGCACAAGCCCTGCAGTAATGATTCCATCTCTCCTACCTGCCACTTCACATGGCTAAGTGTTTCTGTTTGGGATCAAGTCATTATGGTATATCAGCAAAGTTTTGACAAGCCATTATCTGAGTTTACTGCAGATTAGAAACCAGAAGAATGTGTTGGAAGTCTTTTGCTCTTAGATATGCAATGAGTGATTTCAGAATCTAGAACTTGCATACCCCCTGGAGGAGAATAGTGCTAGCCTCTACAAATGGTAACACTGGCACTGAACTCTCGAAACACTGTCCAAAAAGTGTAATATGGGCTGGAGAAAGGTTGATATCATGCTTGCCTCTGTCATAGATCTCCCTTGTCCCTTAGTAACCTCAAAGTTTCTACCCCAAAAGGTTGGGGGAGGAGATAGAAATGGAACCACCATGGGGGGCATTAAGCTCAGAATGCAACACCAAGAGCAGCAGGTTCTATCACTAAACTGAAAATGATGTGTATAATGTTTCTTTGTATTAGCTGCATAAACTACACATAATCAACATTAGGAAGTTTATAGCACCAGTTCTGAAAAATTAATCTGAATTTCACAGTCATTACCACTGATTTGCGTGATGTTCTAGGACTTCCATTGAATATCATCTGAGGACTGTATTTTTAGCCTTTGTTATGATGATTCCCCCCCCCCCCAAAGCTTGCATCACTACACAAAGAACACCAACCAAAAGACTTGATTTATTATCGATAATGTCAAACTTGAAAAGGTTAACCACCATATTAGCTGTCAGCGAAAATTAAGGGACTCTGAGTTTATCACTTGAATACCCAAGACAGCGCAAGGACCCAGATTCACAAAAGAGGGGTGGCGGGGGGGGAGAGAGAGAAAAGAGTGAGGCGTTTGGGTGTAATCATTTACATTCACCAGATGGCAGAGTGAATTCCTTCCAAGGCACTGCATCCCTAAGCAGCAATCCTCACATCATAACTGAATGCAGCTGAAAACACAATCAGAGTAGTGTAGAAAGATTAGAAAATATCAGATGCCCTTATGAGGTGAGGAATGCACAAAAAAAGCACAGAATATGTTTACAGGGGCAAAAAAGTTAGTGCTAACATGAGTCAGGATTGGGCCAAAGCCAATGTATGGTGCTAAAAAAGGAAACCCGGCATAGACCATCTTTCTTTCAGAAGATGCAAAGCAGATGTCCTGGCAACTAGTGATGATTAAATATCTCTAATGTATTTGCCAAATAATTTTTTTTTAAATTTTTAAATTTATTTTTAAAAGATGCTGATGATGACAGCAACGACAATACATACAATGCAAAGCATCTGTCAGGAACTCAGATCATAGCAGGTCTTGAACACACCTTTACACCATACATAACAAACTTGGTACCCTCCCTGTGTTTTCAGTTACAATTTTCATCAGCCCAAGCCAGGTGGAAATTGTAGTCCAAAGCATATGGAGGGCATCAGGTTGGCAAAGGTTACTCTGCTTCATCCTGCCTGAGTATCACACTCTCTCCCTCTTGCTAAAGGAGGAAATTGTCATGAGATAAGCCAGTTAAAGCTCCATACTCATTTTTTATTTTACTTATTTATTAAATATATATACACCGCAGGGCAGTTCGCAAGATAAAAATACAGTATATAGCACAAATCGTTAAAACAAAAATAAAACAACAGCCAGGGCTTTTTTTCAGCTGGAACTCAGTTCCGGCACCTCTCAGGTAGACGCCATTACCATTCTAAGAGAACGATGGAGGTGTTCATGGTGAGTTCTGGCAACTCTTCTAGAAAAATAACACTGACAGTAACACTCCTTCTCACAAATACATTTTAAAGCCATAGAATATTAATCAGCCAAAGGCCTGGTCAAAGAGGACCATTTTTGCCTGGCCAGATGAACCTCTCAGGGGTGCCAGATGAACCTGTCAGGGGAGAACATTTCACAAATGGGGAGCCACTGCAAAAAAGGCCCATTCTCATGTAGTTACCCTCTGGACATCTTGTGGAAAAGGCAAAGGAAGAAGGGCCTCAGAGGATGATCTCAGGGTTTGAGCAGGTTCATATGGAGAGAGGTGGTCCTTGAGGTATTGGGATCCTAAGCCATTTAAGGCTTTGTAAGTCAAAACCAGCACATTGAATTGAGCTCAGAAGCTAATTGGCTAATTGGCAGCCAATACAGTCAAGCCAGGATCAGTAGTAATAGGCTCAAACTGTCTTGAGGGGGAGAACCAGTTAACCCCGCTTGAGCAAGCTTTCAAGTATAGGCCTGTGACTGGAAAGAGTGGGGCAAAAGGTAATTGTGGATAAGCCCTAAGGGAAAATTGTACACCCATCATGTACATTTGGTGGGAATCAGTGTTTCTTCCAGTATTCAATAAATGTAATTCAATTAGCCATAAAATCATCCTGGTTTTGCCTTTGTTCTTTTAGTCTAATGTTATATCTTGCTCACTACGGCAAACTCCCACACTTTCTCAATATATTATTTAATAAATGGTACAGTTATCAATCACCATTTTCTTCCGTATAAAATTCTGGCTGCTGCCAGCTTATAGAAAAACCTGTTCTTTATGTTCTTCCTTCAGGAGACCTTTCATATAATTCAATAAGAAAGCACTGGATCTAGAGGTATTTCATATCCTAAAATCCTCCTTAATTGAATTACAGGTAACTTGCAATAGAGGTCTGCTTAGTTCAGATGTTTGCTTTTTACAAAAAGTCCAACATCTACCTACTGGAGTAAAAGCAGGCCAGGATTCATGAGGGGCATAATGTTAAGAGTTATTCTTAATGAAATTTGTCTAATCAATGACTATTCATGTTTAAAAGAACATATTACCTCTGAGCAGCTGTTGAGTGAGCACAGGAACTAGTTCTAAGCACAAATTCCTCCTAGGAACTAACTTGTGGGCTTGTTCATTCATGAGCTTTACCACCTAGCTACATTCTTTCCAAATCTGGCAAATTTTGTGTGAGGAAACTACAGCTAGAAGAAGATGCTCCCTGCATCCACAGTGGGGAACAATCTAAGCTATTTAGTGATCCATTTTGCCACATCACCTGAGGATGTTCGCCTGCCACTTCAGATCACGAAAAACATCATCTTTGGCCTTGCAGAATGCTTATTTCAGCCAAGGCCCAGGCACCGGCTATATTCATGCAAATTTTATACAAATTGCATATGAATAAAATATGTAAATGAGTTGTTGCCCTACAGCTCCTGATATATTTCAAATGCAGCCTTTGGTGCTAAGCTAAACACTGCTCGCTGCTGCTGTGGTGGAATGCTGCAGTATATTCCACAGTAATATTCATCTGTTCAAACTGGTTAAAGCCATGCCATGGAACCAACAGAGAAGGCCTGGGATTTGGACCTGAAAAACCAATTGCTCAATTGCAGTTAGTTCCCTTCCATTCCTCAGCTTCTGTGAGCTGTCTTGTACTGTGTGAAGCTGTTAGTTTATCTAGCTCAGTGCTGCCTATATTGATTGGCAGCAGCAATCTAGAATTTCAGATAGGAGGAACTCTCGGTTCTACTGGGAGATGCCAAGGACCTGGGACCTTCTGCATGCAAAGCAGATGCTCCACCACTGAGCTACAGCCTTTCCCCACAAAGCCAGAGGATGCAATTCCTTACGTGCACAGGCTTTCACATGCAGAACTATTATACTCAACGGCCTGTTCACAACTCCATGCAAGTCTGTGCATGAACCTCCATATGTGAACCTGTGCATGAATCTGTGTCCTTTGCTAGGTGCATCCTGCCAAAGAAGGTAAAGAAGGTAGTTGGCCATTAAGGAGAGGGCTTTTTTCAACAGTGGATAAACCCTCCCCAGAAAGGTCTTTTCATTGCCAGATGAAAACCTCCTTATCTTCCCAGGCCTTTCAGTTTCAAAAAAGATATATGAGTCCTTTTTAGAACTTGTGAGTTACTGGTTCTGTAACTTGTATTAAAACCAATTTTAAAAACTTTTTTGGGTTTTAAAAGCTGTTCATACACTGCCCAGAGAACATAATTGCTTTATGGGTGCCATAACAATGATGTGAATAAAAATAAAATAAGGTACACTAGCCTGTGGTTGCTCTCACCATTATCTAAAACTGTGAGAGTCCTTAACTTTATACTTGATGTGGCTAAAGGGGGGAAACTGGATTTTTGGGAGATCATAGCTAGATGAAGGCTAAGGGGCCTCTCCAGGTGTCCTTTTTATTGTGCATTCATGGTAGCATCATATGTGATCCCTCATTCAATACTGTTTGTGTATGCAAATGTTTCCGGTCAGTATATGCCCCATAACTTCCTGTAGAAAACCTATAACTTCTTATACCACAGGTGTTCAGGGTTGTGTGTGTGTGTGTTGTCCCACAGTATTTGCACAGATGGCAATGGTGCAGTAACATTGGGAAAGCATCCCAAAACAACTAATACAGTGAAACCATATGTGGTTGTTGTAGTAAGGTAAAGGTAAGGTAAAGGACCCCTGGACAGTTAAGTCCAGTCAAAGGCAACTATGGGGTTGTGGCACTCCTCTCACTTTCAGGCCGAGGTAGCTGGTGTTTGTCCACAGACAGTTTTCCAGGTCATGTGGCCAGCATGACTAAACCTCTTCTGGCGCAACAGGACACCATGACAGAAACCAAAGTGCACAGAAATGCTGTTTACCTTCCTGCCACAGCGGTACCTATTTATCTACTTGCACAGGCATGCTTTTGAACTGCTAGGTGGGCAGGAGCTGGGACAGAGCAACGGGAGCTCACCCAATCACAGAGATTCGAAACGCCAACCTTCTGATCGGCAAGCCCAAGAGGCTCAGTGGTTTAGACCACAGTGCCACCCTCGTCCCATTGTGTCCGGGGTACCTCAGGGACCACCTGAAACCTTATATCCCACCTCAGTCACTGAGGTCATCTGTAGTAGCATTGTTGGTCATTCCCCAGGTTGGGAAGAAACTGTGCCTTGAGTGCCATTGGTTCTGTGGAACTCTCTGCCAAGAGAGATTCAGCAGGCGCCTCCAATGCCAACTTTTAAACACCTTCTGAAAATGTTTCTATTCCATCAAGCTTATGCAGGCAGGCAAGAATAAATTGCCACACAATGTTTAGGGGATTATTGTTTCTAATATGGTTGTTGTAACCTGTATGATACAGAACCATTAAATTGTAGAGTTGGAAGGACCCCGTGCAATGCAAGAATATGCAGCTGTCCCATAAGGGGATCGAACCTGCAACCTTGGCGTTATCAGCATCACACTCTAACCAACTGAGCTATCCGGGCTCTTATTGTGTTGTTTTATGTATAATTGTTGTAAACTGCTCTGATTTTTTTTATGAATGGTGATAAAGTATACACTTTTTATAAATAAACCATAATAATTTTCATAATAGCCACACACACAAACCTACCAATCGGGGGGAGGGGCTAAGAAACCAAGGAGGGGGGAGTTCCCCTGCTCCTGTGCCCAGCACAGAAGCCAAATAGGATGGTAAAGAAAGAACAGAGAACTCTGGCCTTCTCCAGTAGCCTGCTACATTTTCATTCAAAAATAGGTTTGTTTGTTTGTTTGTTTGTTTGTTTGTTTTTAACCAGACTGCCTTTTAGTTCTTTCCCTCTCTCCTCCTTCAGCAAGCTAGCCTTTCTTTTTTTCTTTTTACTGGCTAGTACCTTTCAAAGCTTCCATAAATGCACTGTCACCTTTATTCCTGCAGCTTTGCAAGCGAGAACAAGAGAGACTTATTTCCCAGTAGTACTGCAAGGTTAAATTTGGGGATGGGGGGAGAGAGAGAGAGAGAGAGAGAGAGAGAGAGAGCAGGGAAAGAGTGGAAATATTATGTACATGAGCAAGTAATATGGGTAGCTGCTCAGCAGATTGCATTGAGAAGGATAGATGTACATGACACACAAGCTTTTAAATATTCAGTACTAAAAATAACATAAGATCCAGTGCTGACTTAATATGTTTTGTCAGTAACATTCTATTTTCTAAAAAACACACACAAACAAAAAAACCCCAAAAAACAGTATAAACTGGATTAACCTTTTCAAGCTGGGGTGGGGAACATCTGCAGCCTTCTAGGTGGTGTTAAGAGACTCTGACTCCTATCAGTCCCAACTGGCATGGTCAAATGTCAGGGATGATGGGAGTGCATGGACCAGCAACATGCAGGGGCCACAGTTTCCCCACCCTCATTTTAAAGCCTTAATCCACTCAGGTTAGCCAGTTCATCCAAATGCCTCCAGGTTCTCAAAATCCCACGATCCTTTAAGAAAGGGCCAAAGTTTAGTGGTAGAGCATCTGCTTTGACTGAAGTAAGTTCCAGGTTCAATCCTCAGGCAGAGAATGCCCCCTGAAGAGCTGCTACCAGTCAGTGTAGTAATAATACTGATCTGGATAGACCAATGGTATGATTCAATGTAAGAAAGTCACCTAAGTTGCTATGATGTTTTGGAGAAAGCCAGTTAAATCAAGTTCTGTACACCATTGCTAAGCAACAGATCCTGCCTATAAGTCACATGGCAATGTTTATCAAATATCAAAGCGCCTTAATTTCCCACAAGGAAGTGCAAAATTCTTCACCTCTAGCCCTCCATCCTATTCCAGCATGCACCATGACCACCAGAGATTCTCAGCCAGAGCAAACAGCCGGTTTCACAGCTGGCCAGGAGAGCTTTGCAGTTAGCCCATTGGCCTTTCCACCTTATTACTGGAAGCCACTAGTACATGTAGAGACTGTAGAAGTGGAATGAGAAAAGAGGGAAAGTAATGCATCTGCAAATATCACTCTCTCACGTGCTCTGCAGAAGATTGGTAAACATTCTGTTTTCCGGGGATACAGTTCAGCTTGCTACTCATTATTATAGCCACCAAGGCTTCCTTAAAATATGCCTTCTGGAGACAAACAGCAGCTAGCTAAGTAGCATTTTATCTGATATACAACATCTATTTGCCCCTTGCAGGGGACACATTTAAGCCTTGAGTGCCAGTGGTGTAATTTCAGCTCTATGTAAACCATATGGAATTCTGGCCGTTTCCCTTGATTTAGCTCAGGTAATCTGCAATCTTAAAATTAGCATGACAACTCCATGAAATAAAAACTGCATCATGACTTCCTAAGAATTAAGGATGAAAACATGTAATGCAAAATATTCCTAAAATATAGCCTTGGATAAAAAGGCTATATATGTCTTTCAACCTTACTCTAGTAATTTAGAGAGAAATTGGGGAAACGAACTGTATGTCGTGTGTGTTTGTTTAATATTATGTGACTGAAATTAGGGCAATAAAGAGTTAAGTCAATCCCCCACCATAACTTACCTTGTTATACCGAGATTTTGCTGGGATCTCAATGAAGAGGGAGTTATTCTTACATACCATATGTTCCGTAAATCCTCATAACACCAAGCAGAGGGTGAGATGAGGATGAAATTCCACCCTCAGATCCTGCTTTTGTATATTTAGGGTGTGCTTTGAAGTTATAAAATTAAATCCAACACAGAGCCAACAGCTGTCTTGCATGGCAGCAGCTCCCAAGTTCCGCATCTGCTTGGGGGCACTAATCCGCCTCAGTTATTTTCAATACAGGCCCACCTCAGCTTCTACACCTGCATACAGACTTCCTTTCTTAGTGCAACTGGACTCAGGCTCCACTATACTAATTCCAGCCTGAAAATTAGGGTGCACAGCTGGTACTGAAAAGGATGTTCCCTCTCCATCTACTCCACTTCCCTCTTTCTCCCCCGGTTAGCAACAACATTCTGATTATGCATTAGGAAGAACTTTCTGTCTATGAGAGTTGTGTGGCACAGGTGCCCCCTCCCACCATGCCTGACTCCCAGATAAGCAGATAGGACAGCAATACTTTGGGTGAAATCAGGCCACAACTTTATTGGTTACAGATGTAGAGGTTTGGCCTAGGCACTGCGTATATCCATTAAACCACCAACCCGCATGCTGGGGTGTACATATACATCTGTTGGGGGTCAACCTCAGGCAAAAGGGTCCTATGACACACATCAAGTAGAAAGCCTGTCTGGGTTTCTGCATAGAAGCATCTCCTTCTGGATCCCTTTAAGAGGAAAGCCCTGAATACTGGAGGGGTAGGCAGAGGCTACAACCTCCCCCCTTCATTTTACCCTGTGCCTAAACTGCCAAAGTGGTGACAATTGCTATGAGGTAGAAAAAATGAAAGGACAGGGCCAATTAGTCCAAGGGACAAATTCCTGCCCAGTCACGAATACAGCAACCAACGAATAGTACATAACAAGGTTAAGCACAGCATAACTGCCAAAATCTAGAGATGGAGGATGGGAGATCCAATGAGGAACTGCACGAGGAGGTGGAAGCTGGTCCAATTTAAATACCAAGGGGCAGACTGGAGTGAAGCCTACAGGCTCAGTCTGGCCTAACCCCAGTGTGGAGCCAGCAAAGCAGCCTGTCCACAATTGGCTAATTTATGGGCAGGCTGCAATCCACTTTCCTGGCCTGCGCAAGGGCCATTTAGAGATTGTGCCAGCCAGGAAAAGCCCTCTGAGTCACAGCTCCCTATCAGATTATGGTGGGATGGAAGGTGCTGTCCTGCAATGCCGCCAGTTAGGATAAGGGGACTTGTGGGACAGGCTCTCTTGGGTGGTGGTGGACTCTCCTTCATTGGATGCTTTGAAACAAAGGTTGGCTGTCCATCTGTCAGGTATTCTTTAGCTGCGATTCCTGCATTGCTGGGAGCTGGACCAGATGACTGTTGGGTCTCCTTCCAATTCTGTTATTCCTTTCCATTGCATTCTCATGACAGGTAGGCACTGAAGCACAGCTGGGTGAGGAAACCACATAGGATAGGAATGCAGCAAGTTGCCTTGTCCTGAGTCACAGCACTGGGTCCACTTAACCCACTAGCATCTACACTCACTGACAAAAGCTCTCAAAGGTTTCTTAATGGAGCCTGGGGATTATTATTACCGTGGTACCTCGGGTTACCAATGCTGGGGATTATTATTACAGTGGTACCTCGGGTTAAGTACTTAATTCATTCCGTAGGCCCATTCTTAACCTGAAACTGTTCTTAACCTGAAGCACCACTTTAGCTAATGGAGCCTCCTGCTGCTGCCGCACCACCAGAGCACGATTTCCTGAAGCAAAGTTCTTAACCTGAGGTACTATTTCTGGGTTATCGGAGTCTGTAACCTGAAGTGTATGTGACCTGAGGTACCACTGTACAACTATTGTTATTTACAGTATTTAAAATGCTTTTTAGGCGGACCTCACAAAGCAGTTTACATAAGGTTACAAAAACAAGCATCAATTATTTTATTTTTTAAGTTACAGTAGAATAGAAAAGACAAGTTGTTTCTTTAGAAAAAACTGTTACTGCTTCTTCTTCTTTCCACTCAGGGCATGATGGTCCTTCAGATGCTCCTGTGGTGGCAATTGTGGGGGAGGGGGGAGAGAGATGCCACTATGGGAGTTGGGGTGTCCCTTAAGCTTCATTCCTCTTCCTTTTGTAGGCAACATACATGCTCTGTCACTGAGCTAGGACCCTTCCCTGGTGTTTGAAAAGAACAGTCTGGGGCAGAGGCAACTTACAACCCATGCCTCCCTCTCCTCCTGTCGCCCATCCAGAGAACTTCTGTTATGAAGTTGGCATATAAATAATGCAACTAACTAAACAAAAACAAGTATACCTCTGACTAGCACAGCAAGCTCTGGGCTCTCCCCCTCACTGGCCCCACTGTCATCTGACCCACTTTTCCTGCCTGAGCCAACAAGCTTGCACCAGGATTCTGATCCGCCTTTTTGGTCCAGGTGCCTCTCATTGGCAAGGATGCCTTGGCACATGCACTGGGCAGGGTGTCCCAGGAATTTGCTATCCCCCAAGCAATGAATGAAGCAGAAATTCTCACCCTTACCCATTCTCCCCACCCACCTGTCCCATATACACATTGTGCCGCCACTTTTGCAGGACTCTTGTTGCATGTTTCGTGTGTGTTTTTCATCCTTTGGAGACCTTAAAAAAAAAATAGGGGGAAGGCAAGAACACAGCTTTCCCCTCCCCCAATACTGCAGTATTGTCGTTGGATTGGGTTCAGACCTGCTTCTGCCTAATTATATGGAAGGCCCTTACTGCTGACACATTTCTGTTTATGTTAACAGTGCACATAAAAAAATGATGCAGGAAGCTGTGTTTGGGGAGGGGAGTCATCTGAACTGTCCCTTACTACCCAGCACAGAGCACCATTACCTTAAAAAGCTTGTTCAGGAAAGCCAAATTTTGCCTTTGATCTGCCCTCTTTGCAATTCCCCCACCCAAATACCCAGGCCCCCTAAAAATATAAGAATAAAAACCCCAGTAATCACTGCAATCAGAAGAAGTAGTTTGGGAGTTCTAGGGTGCTACGAATAAAAAACCTAAGCTGCTTGAAATCAGTGATGGTCCATTTCTGTAGGAGTTTAAAAAATGCTACCTGACCTTTTCCAGAGTATGTGCAGATTAGAGAGGGTTTACACCCTGCAATTAAAAAATAATAATACAAAATCAAAATCGAGAAAGGATAATGGGCTGGATGCTGGAACAGAGAGTGTGACAAAGGGAGGATAACGCACATTCTCCACTTGCACATGCTAGGCTCAAACACTGTTTATCAGACAGTAGCAGCACTGCGGCATCCAGTCGCGCAGATCATGAGCTGCTGTTTTGTTCACATTTTTAATGTGCCATCTTGCAGTAGATGCCTGTACAGCAAAGTAAGTGTAATCTCTATATATACCCTGTGTGGGTGTAAGGGGTTATTTCTAACAGTTCTCATTGCCAATTTAAAAATGCACGGGGGGGGTGGAATTAGAGAGAGATCTAACTGCCTTCAAAAATAATAATAATTCCATATTGATTTCCCTCACTAATTCTTCCCAGAACCATTTCATTACGCAATTTCTACTGCTCTCCAAAAAGCTCCTTCCTTTCAAAGAGCCATCCTTGATGCTAGCCAAGGGAACCAGACGAAGCTAAGCTTTCTCCCTCCCCTCCTTTGTTATAAACACAGACGGAAACATCATTCAGAATGTTTAGCCCCAAGTATCGTTTCAACAATGCCACAGCTCGCTTTTATAGGACGGGAGTGATGGAAAAGAAGCTAAAACAGCTTAATATGTACAAACATAGAGCTTCGCTTGAAATAAATAATGCTGAAAAGGAGAAATTTAGCAAAACCAACCCTTCTGAATGAAGAGGCTTCTGGTAACCCCTCAAGCTAAATTGAGATTACTTTCCGCTACCCAAGTCCCTTTATGTATTTCTGCAATGCTGTGCTATGTCCACTTTCAGGTATATGCACAGCTTTTATTATTTAATAGCTTGTTTTAAGGCTAACCCAAGATATAAAGGGTCAATGGTCTCTTTGTGCATGTTCTTTAGCTATTATGCCTAAGAGTTTGGACAATAGTGTATCACGCAGGTACACTACTCAGGGAGCTGGGATTCAACTGAGGTTCCCTGGTGGCAAACCTAAGCTAGAAGTTTGTTGTTGCATAATACGCAAAACAGTCCTTGCAATTCCACTAAGGTTGCCTATGAATAAAGAGAGGGGAGTCTTTCGAATACACGTGGCATAAAACCAATCCAGAAAAGTGAGAGTAACCTGGATGTAGGCTGGGAAGAGTAGGCCAATTTGCACACCTAAGAGACACAGCATCCCTTTGCTCTATAAAAGTATTTCACAAACTTTACCCCCTTGGTTCCATGAACTCATCCCCATTGTCCCTTACCTTACCCTATAAAAAACATGGTTCAGAACTGTCATTTGCACCAGCCACTAAGGAAGATAATGGCAGTAAAATTCATTGCACGAAAAATATTTTTACGCAGTCTTACCAACTAAAACATAAGGTTGAATGAAATGTATAGCATAACTTGTTTATACGTATATATAACTACTTACCAAACATGCACAAACATTCAGCTTCAACAAATGTACAATATTGTAAATAATTTATAATCAATAGCTATTACCAGTATAACTGGTTGTCTTGTTGCTCGTGATGACTCAGAATCGTTAATACAAACAAATGTTACCAAATGAAATAGCTTTGAAAGTGATAAGAGTGGTTAAACTTTAAATATGAAGTGAGGAAGGTGTTTCACTCCAGGCTCTAGCCTAGTCAATTGCAAATCAGCAATTAACGTGCTTGGAGGGGCCCAGCTCCAGGACACCCCTGCCACCCCTTGCCTCTTAGCACACCCCTGGTAAACCCCTTTGCTACCCAGAAGGCTATACCACACACTTTGGGGACAGAGGAGAACTGCTCAGGTGAACGAGAGAGCCGTTGGTTCTTCATTGACTGCTGTTTTTAAAGGATGCCTTGCTGTTTTTAACCACTCAGGCTTCTATTTATTGCTCTTTTAAACTGTGGGGAGTTTGGGGTTTGCTTTGTATTTGGGCATAAGCACCTAGTTCAGGTGTAGTTCATGCTTATGGTGGATTCGTGAAAAGTCATACTGAGTTCCTATAGCCTGACACTCTTTCCAGCTTGGCCAATTGCTTTAAAAACAGTTTCACACAACTGCAGATAGGGCTGGATGATTGTTTGATTGTGCGCACAACTGAACACAAATAAAGCGGCACCCAAAGGCAGTTTTGAGAGTTTTGAAAGAATGCAGCAGAATCAAGGAACCAAAGGCTGAATACGTAAGAACTTTGCAAACTGAAAACATCTCCTCCCCAGGGAAATCTTTAAAGTACATAAATGTAAACTACAGCCAAAATCTAAATGTGTGCGGGGGAATTAGTTAAACCTGGCTCAAGGCCATAGGCCATAATTGCTTGTGTGGAATTATTTAAGTATGTAGGTAACAAATGGAAACCAGAGACTTCAGCACCATGCATGGGAGGTAATCTAATTTCAGTGCAACAGGCAACTGAAAACAGGTCTCAAAGGAATAACAGCATATTTTTTCAGAAGCCAAAAAGAATCATGAAAAACATGAACAAAACTTTGTCTATTAAACGCAATGGGAGTAAGTGCCATTAAACACAAATGAGGCTTAATTGTTCATTTATAGAAGTATTAATACACCACCCTGTGGCAAAAGGTTGTTGTTGTTATAATATTTTTATTTACATCCCACCTTTTCCCCAGACCACGACTCAAGGCGGCTTACACAAATTAAAGCAACACCAATAATAAAAAGCTGAAAACATATACAGTGGTACCTCGGGTTAAGAACTTAATTCATTCTGGAGGTCCGTTCTTAACCTGAAACTGTTATTAACCTGAGGTACCACTTTAGCTAATGGGGCCTCCCTCTGCCACCACGCCTCCACAGCACGATTTCTGTTCTAATCCTGAAGCAAAGTTCTTAACCCGAGGTACTATTCATAGCTGTCAACATTTCCCTTTTTTAAGGGAAATTCCCTTATTCTGAATAGGATTCCTTGCATGAAAAGGGAAAAGTTGACAGCTATGGTACAATTTTTGGGTTAGCGGAGTCTGTAACCTGAAGCATCTGTAACCTGAAGCATCTGTAACCTGAGGTACCACTGTAAAAGATCATCGTTAAAAAGTAACTGATCTCTAGTTCAATTAAAACAACACAGAAAACAAATGTATTTAAATACAGATAATAAAAAAAGCACAGCACTATTAGAGCACTTTCCCGAAAAGCAGTCAGTTCTCAAAGGCCTGCCAGAATCAAACAGTCTTCACCTGCCAGCGGAAGGACAAGAAGGAAGGAGCAAGTCTGGCCTCTCTAGGAAGGGAGTTCCAGAGTCTGGGAGCAACAACTGAGAAGGCCTTCAGGTGGGCACATCAGGGCCCAACGTTTAAATGACTGGCTACTCAAGGAATATTTCAGAGGACTGTGTAGACCTGCCAACAGAGCCTGAAAGTCAAAAGTGAGGGTGCCGGCTGAATTTCTGTCTGCTGCAAGATTGCTTCACAGCATGGTACTGGTAATGCTAAATGCCTGACGCCTACTGGAGGCCAATCAGGCTCCTGTAATATGACGGACAAGTAACATTTCAGTGATCGGGATGGGGTATGAGGGCTCAGACAGTTGTTTAGGGCATCCTAAGCCCATGTTGTTCAGGGCTTTGTATAACACAAGAACCTTGAACCTGGCCCAGTAGGATATCAGCAACCAGTGCAGATGTTTTAGCAGAGCTGTCATATGCTATCAGCTGCCTGCCCCCATTAGCCACTGTATTGTGCATGGCTGGAGCTTCTAGATCAGGCCCAAGGGCAGCCCCATGTACAGCACATTGCAGCAATCCAATCTTGAGGTTCCTTCTGTATGGACTATAGTGGTCAAGTTATCTAGCTACACCCATTGGTGGCATACCAGCTAGACAGTCCTAGGCACTGAGATCACTTGGGCCTTTAATGACAAAGTTGTGTGCAGGAGTATCCCCAAGCAACAGAGCAGGCAGCTTGCCTACTCCTGGACACAGATCACCCACCTAAAGAGCCTCCATCTTCCCAGGATTCAAACTCACGGTTATTTACCCTCATACAGTCCACCACTGCATTATAAGACACTGGTCCAGATCTTGAACATTATCTCCTGATTCAGAGCTGCATACCATCAGTGAACTGATGGCACCATTCTCCACAGCTCCCAGAGGCTTCATGCTCTGTGTAACCTCATAGCACAGTCAAAGAGAACTCACCCAATGCTACTCTCTGGACTGAACTGTGCAAATAGGAATGGAACCTCTATCTTACCATGCCTCCAGCACCCACCCCACACAGTTGATCCTGGAGGATTCCATAGTTGATGGTATCAGAACCTGATGAGAGACTGAGTAACAGGGTTATGCTCCCCATGTCCCTCTCCTGACACAGGTCATCCATCAAGGCAGCCAAGGCAAATTGAAACAGATCCAGATATCGTCATCCAGCAACACCTGCAGTTGCTTCACCACCACCACTCCACCACCTTTCCCATCTTCCCACCTTTTCCTGTCCTTTACTCCCATCCTTTAGGTCCCATGGTGGGTTACACCATGATGCCACAACATTAAAAAATGGTTTAAAAGTCTTGCTGCCACGGGAAAAAAGTGTGTCCTAAAAAAATACACCTCAGCTGTCAAAAGCTAGGGTAAAGATTTGTGTCTTCAGCATTCACTGGAAACAGTATTATGAAAATGCCAAATGTACCTCTGTGCAGAGGAAGTTCAACAACTTAGGGGCTGCCACAGAGAAGGCCCTTTCCTGGGCCGCACACACCCTGAGCCTCTGAGGGTGAAGTAACTACCAAGAGGGTTCCTTTTGCTGATCTCGGGGCTAGAGAGGGTGTAGGGATTGGCACGGTTTTTTTAGGTTTTCGCAATAGGCTGGGAGCTGTTGCACACCACTGGATCTAAGGTGGGCTTTTAAAGGAGTGGTTGTATCACTGCCTCTTTATGAGTGACGCATCTCTCCATCACACTATAATGCATTCACAACACCCTGGACCTACCAAGCCATCCCACTCAGCCTAGCTTAACTAGCCAGGAAGGGCAGGGGGCAGGCGGTCAGATGTATTACTGCAAGTATTCTGTCCACATCATCAGGTCACCTCAACTGGAAATGGTCCCAAAACACTGGGCCAGACATTGCACTGGACACCTCAACTGCAATTGTTGCAAATTATTGTTGGAATTATTATAGAAAGGTGCGGTATAAACGTCTCAATGCAATAAAAAGAAACATAGCAGAAAATAAATGTCTGCATATTCCTACCAAAGTCAGGAAAGTATCTCCAATTCTTCAGAAATATTTCTAGTAAACTGATCATTAACTGTAAATGAGACCCTGTCATTAAAATCCATAGATTCACAGTGGTAAATGACACATCACATTTACCACTTCACCTAATACACTATTCTTTTTTCCCAAGAGTATCTGGAGGGTTTGTTTCTGCTCTCCACAGTGCCTCAGATATTACCTGTAGTTCTGGCTGTGGGAGACCTGCCACCCATGAGCATCTCCGGCAAAACAGTTTGTCACGGTCTGCTAAAGTCTCTTTTTTTTGCAAAGGAATGGAACAGAGGAGCACAGGAGGTTGCCTTGTGCTGAGTCAGGCCACTGGTCTGCCAAGCAGTGTAGCCTATTGTCTACACTGACTGGCAGCAGCTCTTTGGGTTTTCAGGCTGAGGTCCCTCCCAGCCTTTCCTGAAGATGCCATTGGGGACTGAACCTTGAGTTTTCTGAATGCAAAACAGAGGCTCTACCACTGAGCCCTTCCCCAATAATTATTCTTTGCTTCAGAGTGGGGCATCAAATGTCTATTAGAGTTCAGTTTGCTTTGCCTCTACCAAAAACAAAGCACTTGTTTTGGGGACAATGAGGAGAAACTCAGAAATGGAACACAGATCTTGAGCAGATTCATACGAGAAGGAAGGCCTGATTCCTAAGATCTGATATTCCTGGGTGTTCCCAAAGGCCATAGCCAGCATCCCTAACATTTGACTAATTGTCAAATTGAGCACACATATTGAGAAATATATCATTTATTTGACATTATTTTATTGGATTTTTTTTTACATTTAATAACAAATATATAACATAAAACGTTCCATATTCCATCCCCAGGTATCAGGTTGTACATTAACATAATTTAATCTTTTTAATCCATACACGTTATGCAAATGCCTGTCATATAATGTCCCAGGGATAGCACAAAAGTTGTTTTATTCATGACAGAAGAATATACACCCAGGTTCCACTATCAGAATGCTTGTAATCTGAAATCTCAGTTACTCAAACACAAAGGATTATACCCAAACCTTGCTACACAAACGGCTGATTCAGATATCTGAACAGCCAGAGTTTGCCCACTTGCTTACTTCTTTGTGTTTTGCTGGTAGGCGGCAGCTGTTTGGGGCATAAACCATGGAGAGATTTTCCTTCGTTTGGTTGTTGCTGGTTGGCTGCAGCAGTTTGGGGCAGAAAGAGTGGTGGGTGGGAGACAGAATGGACAAATCACATATTAGAAATGTTTCCATAGGAAATAATGGAAATCACCAGCTTGTTAAGTGAACAGTTGCCTAACAAACAATTTCCTGGGAACACATTGTGTTCGGAAACCAGGACCCACGTGTGGTTCAAGCGGTTTCCTCTCCCTCCCCTCCCTACAGTAGCCATATCTGTAAAGATGCTTTGGAGAGTTTATCTTTAAGAGCAGTTTCATTTGCATATTGAATCAATAGCCAAAATACTGCAAAACAATTGCCCATTTTTTTCCTGTACCTTTCATCACTTATAAGTTGTGAGTTTATTTTCTCAGCAACAGCCAATCACCAGACATTTTTATTCTGTGTACAGTGGTACCTCTGGTAATTAACTTAATCCATTCCGGAGGTCTGTTCTTAACCTGAAACCGTTCTTAACCTGAGGTACCACTTTAGCTAATGGGGCCTTCTGCTGCCGCCGCACCGCCGGTGCGCGATTTCTGTTCTCATCCTGAGGTAAAGTTCTTAAACCGAGGTACTACTTCCGGGTTAGAGGAGTCTGTAACCCAAAGTGTTTGTAATCCGAGGTACCACTGTACATTATTGGGCCTCTCCATTTTCTCCCGTAATGTGGTGGGGGGAGGGGGGAGAATGGCAGGAGAAAGTGAGGCTGCTGCACCTTTTTTTCTTCCTAGTCAGCAAGGTAGGTCGGAAAGTACAGGTGAATCAAGTGCTGGAAATAGAATGATCCCAAGAAGCAAATAGGAAGTGGAAGGTAGGAAGTGAGATTACACACACACACACACACACACACACACACACACACACACACCTGTTATCAGAGATCCATCTGGGATGACTGACTAGCAAATGTTTCCATAGTATGCACCTTGGATTCACCATCCAATGAATAAGCAAAGTGATTTTAAGACACTTGAGGGGAAACCACATCAAAATAATTTGAATGTAAAGAAACCAGTGTTTTAGTGTGGCAGCACCTACACAGACATCAGGCAGGCTCCTTCGCTGCATTCTTTCCGGCTCCTGCTAAAAGCATTTTTGTTTTAACAAACCCACCCAGACATGTAGAATGTAAGTGTGTTTATTTGCTTTTAGTTTATTTCTCATTTTCTGTTTTGAATGCTTTAGATTTCTTTTCAACTGTTTTCACTGATAATTTTATTCTCTTTTTAAGTTTTGTTTGTTTTTTACAATAAAGCAGTGTATAAATTTAATGAAATAAAAAAAATATTATTATTATTTATTTTATTATTGCAATAAAGAAGTGTATAAATTTTATGAAATAATAAAAAAGAAATAAACACAGTTTCGAAGAGAAACTCCTGCAGATGCTGGCAAGTGTTAGATGTGCTCAGGTTTTTTTTAAAAAAGCAGAGGTGGAAAACACTGGAGCCAGATTAACTGCTGCACAGCCTGAAACTCAAAAGCATTTCAAACGAACTTAGAAGACACATCACAATCCACAGAAATGTGTCTAATGTCCATTTTATTTATTTAATAAATTTATATCCTGATCCCCACCCCAATTTGGGATTCAGAGCAGTTTACAACACTTTAAAGGATCATTATAAAATGCACAGTGATTAAAAGCCATTAAAAGCCATTAAAAGCCATAGTTAAAACACCTTAAAACACATTTAAAACCAGCATTATAGTTTGCTTAAAGTAAAATTGCTTATAGAACTTCAGCATTCTAAATTGAAGTACAACCAGTAAATTTATATTCCAAATCGCCTCTCATTAGCAGGAAAGAAGAACACCTCACCCCTGCAACTAGGCAAATGTATCAGACATCTAGGATGATAGCAGCCAGACAGAGGAATGAATGGGAGGCTCTCAGAGGTGTTCAGGAAATTGTGTAAGACTGAGTGTAGGATCAGGAGGTCAAGGGAGGCTGTGACTCCAGCAATTTTTCAAGTCACCACCTGTCACTGTCATGCTGAAAACACAAGATAAAAGACTTGGGATTCTCTACAGTTATGAGGCATGCAGGCCACTCACCTCGCATCATGCTGAGGAGATTCAACTGGATACTCCAGACTACACACACACACACACACACACACACACACACACACAGAAAGCACCTCTGCAACTAGGAAAGCTGGTGTACCTATAAAGCTGTGTTTCCTTTTGGAAACTACTTTCGTCGCCTTTCAAGACCTTGGCCCAAGTAGAGTGACAGCAAGACTACAATGTAGAGTCTGTGTGTCTGGGTGGGACCGTCAGAAATGTTGGGTAGTTCCAATGCGTTATTTCATTTATTTACAGTATTTAACATCATTTATATGCCACTTGATTGTAAACAGAACCTCTAAGCCAGGTATTTTCCACATTTTCAGGCTCAGGACCCACTTTTAACCAAAACATGCATTCTTAACCTCTTGTTTGCACAATGGTAGTGTTCCTGTTGTAGACTCACCTTGGATCAAGCCACATGCCAGTGAATGTGGCACAAATACCTCTCCTCTCCTCTTCTCCCCTATATCCCCCCATGGGTGCCAAAGGATACCCCTTCTTTCTGAAGCAGATTTTGGGGTTGCATGGGGGCATTCGGGGAGAGGGGAGGAAGGGTAAATCATGTTTATGCAAGAAGTAGTCCACTGCATAAATGGGACATCATAACTTAGTGCCACTAGTAAGTACCACAATCTTCATTTCAAATCCAACTTAACTATAAAAATATATATACCGCTATGTCATAAAAGGGACGCGGGTGGCGTCCTGCCAACCTAGCAGTTCAAAAGCACGTCTAAGTGCAAGTAGATAAATAGGTACTGCTCCGGCGGGAAGGTAAACGGCGTTTCCGTGTGCTGCTCTGGTTCTCCAGAAGCGGCTTAGTCATGCTGGCCACATGACCCGGAAGCTGTCTGTGGACAAATGCCGGCTCCCTCAGCCAGTAAAGTGAGATGAGCTCCGCAACCCCAGAGTCGGTCACGACTGGACCTAATGGTCAGGGGTCCCTTTACCTTTACCTTTATGTCATAAAAATATATCAAAGCAGTTTACAGGAACTAAACATAAAAGAGTACAATAAAAACCATATTAAAAAGTTAAAAACAGACATCAGTCAGTCAGTGTGGAAGAGTGTATTCTTAACTGCCTGCATAGGCCTGATAGAATAGAAAAGTTTTCACCAGGCATTTAAAAGCTGGCACAGAAGGAGCATGCTAAATCTCTGGTGGCAGAGTGTTCCACAGGACTGGGCCAGCAACATTAAAGGTTCAGCTTCTTGTGGTTGCCAAATGAGCCTTGCCAACTTGGGGATCAATCAATGATGCTCCATGCTCTTGCAGGTGATGTCAGTGATCTTAATGACATGAGCCAGCTGACAGACACACAACTGTTTTTGTACAGGGGGGCCTCCAGTAGGTCTATTCTGCTGCCCAAATTAACTATTACAAGTTAGAAAAGAAACAGTAGATGAGGCTTCAATGCTATGAATTCATGTTCCCCAACAGGTGAACCTTAATGACTGAATGTCTCCTCTAAACTAGGGCTGCAATCAAATAAAGTTTACTTGATTAATGTGAGGGGGCTGATTTTAATCTACAGGGGTCAATTATAATCAGCATGGTTAAGGGCAAATTTGGCTCATTGTTTTTTAAGACAATTTCATACTGGTACTTTATGGTAATATTCTCTCTTGTTCCCTTCTGAAGACTGTCTCTCCTTCTGAGGAGGAGCAGAAGCATTGGTTCATTAAGCTGAAAGTTGATTAAACAAATGAAAGCTATCCTCAGTAGGAATGCTTAAGGAATTTGTTATGGGGAAACTCACTCCTGGGCAAACTCACTTGAGTCACACCTCTTGAACTAATGTTCAGATCAAAACACAGGTCTGAGGAATCTGCAGAACACATTGTACAAGGAGGTTTGAGGGCTGGAGGAGAAGAAGGAAAAAGGAGGAAAAGCAGGAGGAAGAGAGATATTTTTTAAAAGTAGCAGTTGCCAGTTGGAGCAGTCAGAATGCACAGATCCATGGTGATTTTCCAAGGGCAAAATGTAAATGTTTGGCATGTTATGGCATCCCCTCACACCCAGGGGCACCTAAAGCCTCAGTCCTCACATTTTCTAGCTAGTTATTACTTGCTTTTAAAATAGTTTCTTTAGAAGAAGAAGAAGAAGAAGAAGAAGAAGAAGAAGAAGAAGAAGAAGAAGAAGAAGAAGAAGAACTCTGACCACATTGTAAAATTTATTTCTTTTGGAGTTTGAGGGGGCAGGGGGGGGGGTTCTGATTTTGGTGAACGTTTCATTTCTTTAACACAAATCTGCACACTGCTGCAGAAACAGGATAGAACAGACTCCAAATGACACAAACTGGAATGGCACTAATTTGTGAATTCATGCATCCACCTAAAGCGGGTAAAAGTAAGTACCTGTATTTTTAAGGTAAATACATAAATAAAAATTAAATTGGTTTTTAAAGAAGATACCTAGCTATAATACAATTGTCTTTTTGAAAAAAACCTGGTTCAAAGAGAAACCTGAACTTCCTCCTAGGATATGATTCTTCAAACTGAACCCATGGTCCTCTCACAAAAGCCTTCTCTCCTCTTTAAAGAACTGCTGGAGAAACATCTTTATTACTCATCATACAGCACAAGTATTAATGTACTTGTCTGATAGCTCAATACTAGGGGGCCAAGGTCTAGGAAGTCATCACAGGCACTAGAATCCAGGCGATGATGCACTTATCTTACCAAGGGTCATCCAACTTCACCATATGACTGTACTCTGTTTTATGCCCATCTACCGGATCTCTGATATGTGTTCAGTTCTGAAGCCATTAATATTTATAACAAGCTGGGACTTCAGAGTATCTCAACCAGGTCACTATGTGAGTGGAGTGACTTCCACTTACGCAATGGAACTATCTTCACCTTCCTCTCTTTCTCCTGCATCTCTCCCAAATCTACTCTGCAGGGTTTGGAGGAGCCCCAGAGCATATTGAAGGAGGTACTGCAAGGTGGCACAGATAATAAACATATAATATGCCCCCAAGTACACATGGAAATATAGGGTGTTGGACTTTTAAAATATGCCCTTCCAAGTTTCTTCCAAAGTTCTCCTCTTCCCCTGACATAGAAAAAGATCACGTTTGATAAGTTAAAAATGTTTTACTTACGAATGCTCCAAAAGACAGATTCATGCACTTTTCCATATAGTAGTAGTTAGAAAAAGTTGCACAACCAGCAAGACCTGGCTTAATTAGTAAGGGAATGCAAGAGTGGCTTGTGAGAGTTAAGCAGTCTGAGCTTGGAGCAACCCCCTCAGACCTCCTCACATGTTGAGCTTCTCAGGTAGACTAGGGGAACAAAGACTTGATGGTCCTTCCCAAGTTGAACTAAGCTTGGCCAGACAGCTTACTCTATGGTCTTAATCCCTTCATTAGACTTAAGTATGTTGGTTATGTGAAACTGGTTATCACATACAAACAACATTATTAAAATGGATGTGATCACCCACCAGCTATGATTGCAGTCTTCTTGTGTCCAACATCCTCTAGTTTTTAAGAACTAGAATAGTCAGCCATAATTTCTGCCGGAATATCTCCTACATTTATGATAATGGAAAAACGCACACATACAGTTTTCTTTTCTTTCTATATACATAAAAATGTAAAGCTGTCATCACACAGTCCCCATTGAGGGATTTGTAGTGCCTCATCACAATCCTGTTAGTATGGGGCAACAGATTTCAGCTCAGCTGCCTAGTGGGTGAAGCATAGACTTTTTGAGGTGCTGGGTCCTAGTGTGAGTCCATGTGTCTGGTTTCAAAGTAGGTAGCCACAGCAAAGTAAGGAGACACCACATAATACATCTAGATCAGTATTGTCTTCCATTATGACCAGCAGCGGTTCTCCAGGGTCTCAGGCAGGAACCCTTCTGAGTTCCACCTGGAGATTCCTAGGGCTGACTGTAGGACCCTCTACATGCAAAACAGATGTTTTGCTTTGCAGGGAGCTGCTTTAAGAAAAAATCAGTATGGCAACTGGTTAATATTGCCACACTGGCTCTCCAGAGCTTCAGGCTGAAGCTTTTCCTAGCTCTACCTACAGATGTCAGGGATCAAACTTCAGGACATTTTGTATGCCTATCACGTGCTCTGCTGCTTCCTTCCCAGCCACATTCCACAGTCTTCAATACACCAGTATAAACACATTGAAAGAGATCTTAAGTACCTGTAGATATATTTTGGTAAAATCAAAGTTTGAGTAATTTCGAACGTTGCTTACACAAGACTATATTAATATAGGACTGCAAACATCTAAGGAAGGTCAAAAAGCTTCATACCATGATTCACCACATCAAAAGTACTGAGGGGGAGGAGAAATCTAAACATATTAATCTCATCCATGATTCTCTTCACTTACAGAACGGCCTTAGTGACCTCTGCCAACTCATATTGCACAGGTAACAACTTTTAAAAAGCAATTTTGAAAAGCACTATTTGTAGAAATGGTGATCTGACAGCATCCCTGATTCAGAAAGTCCCGAGGACTTTATTTTAATAAACAGCTTTTTGAAAAGGTAAACACAGCTTCTGCATGACTCTGAGCCTCACACTTTCAACAAATATTTTCAGCTATTTCATTTCGGCCAGGGAAGGGAGGGGACTGCACCATTCTTTTAGCACCCTCTTCACATTTATTTCCTCAGGATCAGTGACTGAACCCAAATGGAGGCAATTTTTAATGGTTATTTGTGCTGAACATGTTTGAACATGGTATTGCATGTGCAGTAGCTCATCATGAAGACTGCAGTCAGGAGGCTAAGCCATACTCACCAACCCACATAGCAAAATGACTGCATACACGCAGCCTGCTGCATGGACAGAATTGGCATGCGGAAACGATGTAAAGTCTTCTCCATGCAGTAGCCATTTTACATACATTAGACCTCAGTGCAAGAGTGAACATATGGTGTTTGTGAGAAGTCAGAGTAAGTTCATAGCTTATGTTACTCACATGGTGAATGTCCAATGACATGGTAAGTTCAGTGCATGGGCATTATTAACATTTACATTCCACTGAATACCACAGAGGGCTATCATGGCAGTTTACCAAAAAAAACCCTAGTATGATAAAAAATAATGTTTTCTGGATCATGCCTAATGCATCTTTCCCAATGCAAGCTCTTAAATTCTGTTGCATTCAGATCAATAATGTTGCAGCAGCAGTAATCAATGACTGTGTGAATAGTTAAACAAATCAGGAATTAGCCCAAAGTGTGGGTCATTTCACACATTTACAATGCTTGCTTCCTAACAGAACTATGATTATTGTTGTCTTTGGAATTATTGTCTTCCAAAGCAACTACTCTATTCCGAACTTTAAAATGTAAAGTGTAATGCTTGTGGTCAACAAAAGAGGTTTAAAGACTGTCTTAAGGCAATTTATTAAAAAATGTAGTATAAACACCAACAATTGGGAAACACTGGCTTGCAAGTGCTCCAATTGGAGAACAGCCTTTACTAAAGGTGTCATGGGCTTTGAAGACACTTGAACTCAGGACGAAATAGAGAAAAGTGCTAAGAGGAAGGAACGTTTGGCAAAGCCACACATTGATCAACTCCTTCCTGGAAACCAATGTCCCCACTGTGGAAGGACGTACGGATCCAGAATTGGCCTCCACAGTCACTTATGGACTCATTGTTAAAATTGTGTTTATGGAAGACAATCTTACTCGGCTACGAGTGATTGCCAAAGAAGAAGATTGTTGACTATTCAAGTTTGCAGTCTTTTAGCAATCTTTGTCTTTTAGCACATCAGTTACCCAACAGGAACCAAACAGAACAGTTAAAAATATACTGCAATGGAAATCTACTCTTGAGTTTTATTTTTAATTGTGAAGGTTGCATTCAGAACATTTTTGGGAAATCAGTCATCACAGATTTGATAATCAATGCTTAATCAATCAAGATGAGTAAACTGGCTAGTCTCCCACATGGTTTCAACTTTGGATGTTCATAGTGTGAATTTATTTCTGTTGAGATTAGTAGTGTGTTTAAAGTGTATTTCAAGTATATAGTTCCTTGTAGGGTGGGGGCAAGAATTATTGGCTGGTCCAGTAATGTTTTTATTATTGCTGCCGAACTGTTTAACACCTTTAGACAAAGTCAGCACTTTATCTAAAGAAAGAAAATTTGATACAACCAATACCACCCATTTTGTCTTCTAAAGAGCCTATGCCTAGGGCTGAGCACATCACCTTAATTCACCCTTCACTTTTAACAAAAGGAGGACTACAAATTTTCTTCAACTCTCTGCTTTACCAAGAACCTGTGAGTGCTGATGAGCAGTAAGAACAGAGTCAGAGTAACTGCTGACTTTTATATTTTCACAAGGTAGAACAGCTCCTGGCTCTTGTTCCCAATACACTCTACTGCTGCCTTCATCAGCAGTAGATGTTCTGGACTACAACTCCCTTCAGTCCCAGCCAGCACAACCAATGGTGATGGATTATAGGGGTTGTAGGCTAAAATATCTGGCAGGCACCAGGTTGGTGAAGGCTGCCTTACTGCAACACAAGGTATTTGTACACGAGGCAGTTCATGAAGGAGTATACAACAAACCCTGCAGTCTTCCTGCAGAGATAGTGGCAGACTTTGAACTTGAGAGAACAAAATCAGGTGAAGGGAGCAAGATTACTACTATTTATTAATTTATATACTGCTTAATGCCTAAATAGGCTTGTATTTTGTACTGTACTCTGCAAGCTGTTGGGAGGAGACTATCATCTGAGTAAGGACTTTGAAAGCCTGTGATGGTTTGCTAGCTAATTATCTGCATCTCAAAAACCCCTCCTTCTCCAGCAGTGAGAGAGCTGGGAAGCTGAGCTCATTCCATTGGCTCTGATGTGACAGACCAGCTTCCTCTCCCCTCAACTGCTACATGGGGGCAGCCATTCCAGTAGCGAGAGAGATGGGAAGTGGGGCTCATTCAATTCACTCTGCTGTGCTACTCCAGCTCCACCAGACTGTCTCAGGGGGAGCGACAGGAAGCAGAAGGACTCCTTCCAGCTCCACCAGGCACCTCCTGCCCCTGAGCTGTGCCAGGTGGGCATTATAAGAACAATTTCTTATATAAGAACAATGTCTTCCAAAGCAACTGAAAATGGAAAGTGTAATGCTGGTGGTCAACAAAACAGGTTTAAAAACTCTCTCAAGGCAAATCTAAATAAATGTAGTATAAAAACCAACAACTGGGAAACACTGGCCTGCGAGCGCTCCAGTCGTAGAACAGCTTTTGCCAAAGGTGTCATGGGCTTTGAAGACACTCGAACTCAGGACGAAAGGGAGAAACACACTAAGAGGAAGGCACATTTGGCAAACCCTCACCATGATCAACTCCCACTCAGAAACCTATGTCCCCACTGTGGAAGGACATGTAGATCCAGAATTAGCCTTCACAAGTCACTCATCGACTCACTGTTAAAACTGTGTTTATGGAACACCAATCTTACTCGGCTATAAGTGATCACCAAAGAAGAAGAAGAAAAGAAGAACTGTGTTTAATACAGTGGTGCCCCGCAAGACGAAATTAATTCGTTCCGCAATTTTTGCTGTCTAGCGAATTTTTCTTCTTGCGAAGCACGGTTTAAACGGTTTAACAAAGTCGCAAGACGTTTTCGTCTTGCGAAGCAAGCCCATAGGGGAATTCGTCTTGCGAGGCAAATCGCGAATGAAAAAACCTTTTGTCTAGCGAGTTTTTTGTCTTGCGAGGCATTCGTCTTGCGGGGCACCACTGTAATTGGTGCCTGTGTTTGATTTCTATTTTCCTCTTCCCTCCCTGTCCACTTTCCCTTGTGTGTCATGTGTTTTTAAGTTGTGGGGCAGGAACTGTCTTTTCTTAACTGATTGCCTGAAGAGAGCAGTACAAATTTGCTAAATAAATAATAAATACTATTAATATATCACTGTCATAGATGAAACAGCAGAGACCCAGGTCCAATTAAATGCAGGCATTAAGAACAGTCTTGCAACCTCCCACTTTCCTTAAATTAAAATTAAGACATCTGCTGTATCCTAAATAACTGCAGGTTGTTTTGTGTGTGTGTTTTCCTTTCTGCATTTGGAAGACTGCCACTCAGGTGCTGAAACTGACTGACTCTAGCAAGTAACTTTGAGCAGGATGCTCAAAGAGAGAGTAGGGGTTCTTTGAAATGATTTTGGAAGAAGGGGAGACAGCTCTGGTTCTCTCTGGTGTATTATCCTTCTTGGAAACAAATTACAAAGCCCAACAGATTCAGAGCCTGATCACATCAAATACTGGTTGAGCAAAATGACCTGACAAGAGAAGAATGAGGGAATGTAGAAAGCTGCCTTGTACAAAGGCAAGCCTAATGGTCCGTCCAGCTCAGTACTGCCTGCACTGACCGGTAGCAACTCTCCAAAATTTCAGACAGGGAGTCTTTCCCAAGCCCTTCTTGGAGATGCTGGGGATTGAACCTGGGACTTTCTGCAGGCAAGGCAGATGTTTAAGCTATATGTCTTCCCAGGGTCTTGTTCCTGGCACAAAGGAACAGCTGCCACACTCTAGGACTCTGTTGCAGTACTGGTGAAGTAGCAAATACTTGTGTGACTGTACACATGCTCTCCCAACTGCTATTAAAGCGGCTTAAATGTTTCGGGGGGGATCATTTTCAACCTCCAAACTGCAAAACCCGCAGTGGGAAGAAATCACAGAATTGTAGAGTTGGAAGGGATTCATGGGGTCATCTAGTGCAGCCCACTGAAATGCGGAAATCTTAGCTCAAAAATCCCTGACAGATGGACTCCCAACTTCTGTTTAAAGTCCTCCAATGAAAGGGAGTCCACAACCTTCCGAGGGAATTGTTTCCACTGTCAAACAGCTCTTACGGTCAGAAAGTACTTTCCAATGTTTAGTCAGAATCTGTTCCTGGTCCTACCCTCTGAAGTAGAAGAAAACAAGATTGCTCCATCTTCTATATGGCAGTCCTTCAGAAGATGGCTTTGAAGATGCCTATAGTGTCACCTCTTGGTCACCTTCTCCTCCATGCTAAACATACCCAGCTCCCTCAACTGTTCCTCATAAGGCTTCGTTTCCAGACACTTTATCATTTTGGTTTCCCTCCTCTGCATACGTTCCAGCAGGTTCAAAAAAGGATCACTATGCAGAGATGGAAATCAACAGGGTGGAGGCAAATGCTTATTCTGTTTTTTGGGCACTAGAAAAGCTATTTAGGGATGGAGAACCTATATCTACAACTCCCACCATTCTTGACCATTGGCCATGCTGACTAGGGCTGGTGGGAATTGGAGTTAAACAACACCTAGAGGGCCGCCTTACTTTTTTAGAACTACCAATCTTATGAATGAAAGCACAATCTTATGAATCAATGTTGAGGGTTTTGGCAACACATGTGTGTGTGCGCACACACACAAGCACACAGCGCCTTTTCAGCTAAAGAGTTTTGTTCCACATTATCATGTTTGACTGGGCTGACTATACAGGGTGCTTTTCATTCCTTTCAACTCACTTAAAGCGTTTGACATTTCAGGAGTATTAATAGTTACAAGAGTTGATATGATGGCTTACCCAGTTCTTGGCTACGTACAAAGTTACTGTTTCTGAGCACCCATTAAAGCTCTTCAAAACACCCTAGAAGCCTGCAGCCAAAATGATTAGTTGATGTAGCTTGAATCAGTACGTGAAATGTAGCCCAACTGGGGCTTGACCCTCATTGGGTTTTCAGACCATGATGCTGCGTTACAGTAGAATGCAGAGCTGACAAAATTCACCTTCAATGCATTATGTAAAGCAGTGTTTTTCAACCACTGTTCCGCGGCACACTAGTGTGCCGCGAGATGTTGCCTGGTGTGCCGTGGGAAAAACTAAAAAAATCGAAAGTTGTTGTTTTTTTTTAACTCAAATTTTCGATTGGGGCGCCGTCCCCGGAGGGAGGCGGGCGAGTCGGGCGGCGAGAGGCGGGGCAGCGGTGGCGAGGAGAGGCCGCCCAGTGCGGGGCTCTCGCCGTCTGCCTGCCTGGCTGCCTGCGAGCTCGGCGGGCAGCGCCTCCGTCCGCAGCGCCCGCCTCGCGGCTCTCATTCCCTGCCCCTGCCAAAGCTCACCCAGCAAAGCCGCGCTCTCCTTCCTGCCTCGCTTTGCTGCCTCCTCCCCCACCCCCACCCCCAAAGCTTGGAGGTTCCCCGCGCCGACCCGCAGGTTTGACCCCCTTCTCACACCTGTTTGCGCTCCTTGCACAGAATGGGGCGGATGGGGAGGAACGGGGCTCGCCGCTGCCTCCGCTCGCCCTCCCCCCCTCCGCCGGCGGTCCCGCGATTCTTGGCTTTTTGGCGGTTGGCACAGAAGGAAGGCAAGGGGGAGGGGAAAAAATTGAAACTTACACTTTCGTGCGTCCCTCCCGGCGTGACGCTGCGCGCTGACGTCACGGGGTTGTAACGTGCCCCACATGGTGGTGTGCCTCGAGATTTTTTTCATAAAACAAGTGTGCCTTTGCCCAAAAAAGGTTGGGAAACACTGATGTAAAGGAACAGTGCTCTGTCAAAGTTTAAGTTCAGAAATCCCATGTCTTTCTTGCTCAGTATCTCAACACCTCCCTCTCCTGTCCACTTCATAGGAGTGCATTTAAAAGAGAAAAAACCCTAGGCAAACTGACAACTTTGCTGTCAGTCACAGAAGCTGTAATGCAGATTTCCTCCAGCTTATTCCTCAAGCTGTTGAAATATTCATTAACATTCTGTGCCATTACACCAGCTCAGCCACTGTCACAGGCTTCGCCTAATTCTACAGCTAAGAAGCTGGTAAGGTGGCAAGAGTTCACCTCGAACCAGAGTCAGACACCAAAAGCTGTGAAGTGTGTGCAAGTCCCTCAAAAACACTGTCTGAGCATGTACAGAACAGATTTTCACCACAAGCCAATAACTGAAACCTGCTTCTCCATATCAAAGTTCAGGAAAGAAGACTTTCAGGAAAGGTATTTCCTTAAACACTCTTGCCTTGCCTTCCAGAACAAAAATTTCACAAGAGTTTGCAATTAGCAATACACTAATTAACAACTGCTGTTAATGTAGCACTCTAGAAAAGCTCCCCCACAGTAGGGCTGACATATGTCCGGGCGTTACCGGGATTTCAAAGGTGGAATTGACTGGAGGGGGGGGGCGTGTTCCAAAAGGTAGCACCAAGTCCTGGATCTTAGGCAAGTCAATCAAAAACTCACTTTTTTGTTTTGGTGTTTGTGTTTTGTTTTGGTGGGTTTTTTTTTTTTTTACTTTGGGGGTTGTCTTTAAAAAGTTCAACAACTTTTGGGGTGCACCTCTACCCCCACAGGCTCCCACCAATTCTGCTTAGGTTGTAAGTGGGACCATTTCAAGTGCTGTTTATGTATCGCAAGAACGTGAAGTCCAACACACACACACACAAATGTGAGTACCTATTTCAGGCCCAATTAAAATACTTTAAAGTCTGGGTGGGAGACGGATACAGTCACAGTTAATGCAAGACAGAATTTTGGTAGCTGTGCGCTAGACTCTCACCTTGACCTGTTTCACCCGTGCATGGGGGTGTTATTGTTAGTTTCTGTGATATGCATTTATATATATATATATTTACTGTAAACCAGCTTGTTATCCTCAGATAAAGAGTGGTATAGAAATTTAATAAATAAACACATCAAAAAATGTCTCATTGCTTTGGGTTACTCAACAATTAGGCTCTGTTGAGAGAGGGATGCAGCTGAAATGGATCTGACTGTTGAGAATAAAAGAAGAAGCCTGCTGGATCAGGCCAATGGCTCATCTAGTTCAACGTCCTGTTCTCACAGTGGCCAACCAGATGCCTGTGGAAAACCCACAAGCAGGATTTAAGTGTAAGAGCCCTCTTCCCTCCTCACACACTGAACACCAAGCCAGAGGAAATGTGTTCTTGCAATATCAGCAGCAGCCCCTTCCTTAAACAAAACAAAACAAAACAGTCAGTTCCCAAAGATGTGTCGGAATAAAGCAGTCTTCATCTGCCAGTACAAGGAGGAAGCCAGTCTGGTCTCTCTAGGCAGGTAGTTCCAAATATTATAACATGGGAGGGAAAATGACTGTCCAAGCCAAAGGCCAAAACGTTCATTTAGGCTGCTATCCTATACATATTTACCTGGGAGTATGTCCCATTTAACTCAGCTTGGCTTACTTCTGAGTGAACACATATACGACTCAACTGCTAATGATACAGCAGAGAGAAGCCTTGCTGATTTATGGAACTAAGCACAGCTAAAATACTAAAAGCTAACCCCAGTTTTTTTGGGGGGGGTTAAGCCTCAGTAGCACTTCTGAAGACATTTAAAAGGCTTTGGGAGCTTTAGATTTCAACTCTCACAAGTTACTTATGAAAAATGCAATCTCTGGAAGGAAGTGGGGGGGAGGGAGAGAACTTCTGAAGATTTAATATTCTTTCTCTGGGCTCTTCCACGGCTGCTAGTGGATACTGAAGTGACTAAAATATTTTTTAATGCCAACAAATAAGCTTCTCGCAAAGTTATTACTGCATCAAAGACTTGTCCTTCCTTAGTAAACTGTACCAGGCACAAAACTCTGCTTAGTTTTCCAAGGTCTGTAGTTGCTACTCGAAATGCCTAGTGCAACTTCTGAGGGATTGTCCAGAAGTATGAAAAAAGTTTGTTTCATTTTTCAGATGTACTCAGGACAGCAAATTTTACTTTATTTTGGGTTTTGTTTTTGTTTTTTTTATTACATTTATAACTTTTTGACAGTAAGAGCTGTTCAACAGTGAGATGGACTCCCTTGGAAGGTGGTGGAGTCTCCCTCATTGGAGGCTTCTAAGCAGAGGTTGGGTGGCCACCTATTGGGGATTCATCAGGACTAGATGACCCTTGGGGTCCCTTTTCAACTTTACAATTCTATTATTCTATCTCATCTTTCCTCCAAGGAGCTCAAAGCCTGTGAGGTAGGCTAGGGTGAGAGGCAGTGAGCTTTGTGGTTGACTGGGAATCTGAACCCTGGTCTGCCCAGGTACTAGTCTTACTCTCTGAGCACTATGGCACACTGGCTCTCACTGGTGCAAATACATCTCAAACTTCACACAGACCTAATGAGGACAGATTATGCTCAACAGAAGCCAAGGTATGGTGATGGTCAAGAGCTTAGATAGCTTTAATATGGACATATTTATGGAGGAGAACAGGCCTATCAATGGGCATTGGCCATGAGAATTAAATCGGACCTCCATGTACAGAATACTTTTGAATGCCAGTTGAGGAGGGGAAGTGCATAGGGTTGTGGAAATGAAGCCTTCACAGAAACATCTCAGAAGACCACTATCGGAAATGGCTAGATAGGACTTATCCAAGCCAAGTTCTTCGATTATTTATATGTTTTGGGAGGGCTGGTCTTATCTGAGTACAGGGGTGGCCTGCCAACAACATGCAGGCTACATACAACTTCCCACAATTGCTGTGGAACTCTACTATGTTGGAGTTATTATTTATTATTATTTATTTATTGCATTTATATCCCACCTTTCCTCCAAGGACCTCAAGGCAGCGTACATCATTCTCTTCCTCCTCCTATGACTCTCACAACAATCCTGTGAGGTACGTGTGGCTGAGAGTGAGTGACTGGCCCAGGGTCACCCAGTGAGAGCTTCATGGCCAAGTGGGTATTTGATCCCTGGTTCCCCAGGTCTGGTCCAACACTCTAACCACTACACCTTTCCGCCTTTCAGGTAATACAGGTCCAGGAATCAATGTCTGGTAGAAGATTAGTCCACAGTTGCATTCTGAAAGCAAAGAACATTACTTCTTAAAAGTTGTGAGGACTTCTGTTTAATTCCCCTCTTCGGGTTTTGTCGTTAATTAATGCAGCATCCATGACCCAAGATGCCTGAAGAGCATGTGAGGCTGCCTTATATCAGACTGTGCTAGCTGGGGCTGGTAGGAGTTGTCATTCAAAACATCTGGCAAAGGCTGCCTTCCTTATACTGAGACAGGGAAGGGCTGTAGCTAAAAGGTAGAACATCTGCCTTGCATGCTGGGCTAGGAGCGACTCACCCATCCCCCAATTTGGAGAGACATTTCTACTCATGTAGACATAGAATCATAGAACTGTAGAGTTGGGAGGATCATCTAGTCCAACCCTGTACAATGCTGGAATCTCATCTAAAACATTCATTGCAGATGGCCATCCAACCTCTGCTTAAAAACCTCCAGCAAAGGACAGTTCACCACCTCTCATGGGAATCAGTTGCACTGTCAAACAGCTCTTACTGTCAGAAAGTTCTTCCTGATGTTTAGTCGGAATCACCGTTCTTGTAACTTGAAGCCATTGGTTTGTGTATTACCCTCTGCAAAAGAAGAAAATAAACTTGTTCCCTCATCCATGTGACAGCCCTTGAGATATCTGAGGGTGGCCATAATATCTCCTCTCAGTCTCCTCTTTTCCAGCCCAAACATAGCCAACTCCCTCAAAACCTTCTCATAATGCTTGGTTTCCAGACCCTTTATCACCTTGGTCTCCCCATCCTCTACATATGTTCCAGCTTGTCAATATCCTTCTTAAAGTATGGTGCCCAGAACTGGACACAGGATTCAAGGTGGGGTCTGACCAAGGCAGAACAGAGTGGAACTATTACTTCCCTTGATCTGGACACTATACTTCTGTTGATGCAGCATTAGAATAGAGTAAGTTTTTTTGGGGGGGTTGTTTGTTTGTTTGTTTGTTTGTTTGTTTGTTTGTTTGTTTGTTTGCTGCTTCAGCTGCTGCATCACACTATTGACTCATGTTCAGCTTGTGGTCCACCAAGACCCCTAGATCCTTCCCATATGTACTGCTGGCAAGCCAGGTGTCCCCCATTTTATATTTGTGAAGCTGGATTCTTCCTGAGTGGGTGGACCAAGGTTCTGACTCAGTATAAAGCAGCTTCCTATGTTCTTAACTGGGGCACCTAGTGTAGTGCTGCCTGCTCCAACTGGCAGCTGCGTTCCAGAAACCCCTTCCACCCAAGATCCCAATGACACAGACCTTCTACATGCAATGCATGGGCTCTGCATGAGCTCTGCTAATGAACGACAACCTTTGTGTTCTATAATTGCAAAATCTTTATTGCCAAGTGGCACCAGTTTAATTACTAGAGAGTAGCTCTGCATAAAGAGAAAGAGAGAGAAGCAGGAAAAGCACACCTGGGAAAGTGCCAGGATCGTACTGGCACACAGTTATACACATATTGTAATGCATCTGCTGCCTCTGTCCCAAAGTGCTGCCCTGTTTACTCCCATTCAACAGCACATTTGTGACCTGCACATACAGAAGGCCGATGACTGGGAATGTCCTTTCCCACTTGCACAGCAAAAATCTAGCACAGGTTTTCAGGCATGAAACAAATGTTTTGCACATTAAAAAAACATAATATACTCAGAAAGCAACCACTAGTCTGGAGCAACTCTGTAAACTGTAGTTTACCAGCTGCAGTTCTTTGGTTTGCAACTTTTATCGTATTAGTAAATAAGATTCCTGTCCCTTACTTAAATCTACGCAAACATACAGATAGGGGAAAATATTATACAGGTAACTCGCAAGTTGCGCATGTTTTAACTTGGGCACATTCAGCTTTACACACTTGGGAAAATAAAATTAAAGGGAGGGACAGAAAGGGGGTGAGCATCTGGGGGGAAAGATTTTGGCAATCCCACCTGCCATTGAACCCTGTGTGTTTTGACTATATGCTGCTATTTGACTTCACACGCTATCCAAAGAACATAATAACCCCTGTGTAAGCTGAGAGTCACCTGTACACTAATAGGAAACCCATCCTCCAGGTGTAGATCATTACAAAGTTGAAAAGCAACAACAGTTGTGCACAAGAAAGAAGTATCAGGGGTTCAGGGAAACACCCAAATTTACAGATGTTTAGAATGGGGGACATAAAGAGGGAGGGCTCCCAAAATAGCCTAGTGAGGAATGTGCATGCTCAGGGGGTACAGAATACTGTGAGGAAAACAGAAAATGAGGTGGGGTGAGAATGGAATGAAATATCATGAGGAAAGGAAAGACTGGCACCCCACGCGGCAGTATTCAGCACTGCAACATTTAGTTGCTGTCCCTACCCCTCTCTCTCTTTCAGAGAGAAAGAATGAAATGTATGTCATATCAAACCAAAAATTTATTGCTTAGCCAAGAGCCATCATCCGAATGAGATGTACGAAGTACCAAATTCAGAACTACCACAAGGAAATTTGACTCACGAGCAGCTTTTAGAAATTCCTACCAAACAACACAGTAATGGCTCTTTACTGTTCAGAAATGCGCTTAAAAAAAACACTTTCACAGAATATTCTTTAAGAAAAGGGATCACAGACAAAACCTTGAGTGCAATACATGCAGGGTACAGACGTTCTCATCAGAATGTCCTGGAAACTCTTTGAGAGGGTCGGCAGGCTACTGCTCCAAAGGACAGAGACAAAGGGGCAAGAAAGGAGAATAAAGAGACACAAAAATGAAGGCTTAAAATGGAGAGATGAGGTCCAGTCAGGGAGTGGGAGTAGGACGTGGTTCACACTGAAGACCCAGCCTCTCAACTTGCCAGAATGAAGCAATTCCATACTGTTTGATTTATTTGAAATTCTTTCATCTTTTTGAGCCCTGATCTGGGGGAAAGACAGGATATAAATAAATAAATGATTTACTTCATAAAAATTATACACCAATTGATATTTTTTTAAAAAATAATAATAATTTAGCAGTTTACAAAAAAGATAAAGCAATAAAATGACCAATAAGGGGGGGGGACACAATAATTTAAGATTTTTAGAACAGCTAAATTAAAAAAATAGACAGTACAGATTTAAACTCGCAGCAACTTTCTAGGCTTCTGGGTAGGCTTGTCTAAACAAGATTGTTTTTAGCAGGCACCAAAAAGAGTACAATGAAGGTGTCTTCCTGATATCAGTAGGCAGGTAGTTCCAAAGTAGAGGTGCTGCCATAAGTTCTTACAAGTGTGGCATGAGTATTGATACACATCACCCCAATCTCTGAAAGGTGAGAGATTCTACTCACTCACTCAAAGTTCATTTTTCCTTTGGAAAATGAGGCACAGTGGAAACTGTGTTGTCTTTGGGATATATGGTATTTACACATATATACAACCGGAGCCTACGATGGATGGGTTCACAGCATTAACAACCCAAGAGGGTCTTGCTTCCCCCAGAGCTATGGCCCTGGATCCAAACAGAAATCCAACCTGGCTCTCTGACCCAGTGCTCCAGTTTGCTGCATATTACAGAGTGTAACTGTTTTCCTCCAGCCGCATCATCTCCAACTGCAATATGAAACTCTCCACTCTGCTTTGTCTCTGTTAACTATTTAACAAGCTCAGGGCGGGACTCCACCCATTTGCTGGCTGGCACAGATATTTTGCTTTGCCATCCATGTTTGTGGCCATCAGTCCCTGCTGTAGGAGTCAATCCCATAATTTAAATAGGCACTGTGAAGAAGTCTTTCCTGAATCTTCCAATATTCAACTTCTTCAGATGCCCATGATTTTGTGTTATGGGGGGGGGGGCTCTTCTCCATGCCATGCATAACTTTTGAACTTCTAGTGCGTCCCCTCTTTCTCACCTTTTCTTTAAGCCAAAAGGTCCTGAATGCTGCCACCTTTCTTCATAGGGGAGTTGTTCCACTCCCTTTATCATTTTGGTTGCCCCTTTCTGAATCTTTTCCAACTCTACCATAAGCTTTTACAGGTGAGGTGACCAGACCTGTATTCCAAATGCCACAGATTTGTATAACAGCACCATGACATTGGCAGTTTTATTTTCAGTTCCTTTCCTGGTAATCCCCGATCACCTGCTCAGATCAGGGCCAGGCAGAGCACTGGAAGGGGGTGGAGCCTCCCACTCCTATATAAACACTCAATGTGAGCTGTTTCATTGCTGAAGCAACAGATCTCTTCTGACTCCTAGATCTGGTGAGGCCGACATGCTTATAATAACCCCATACTGCACTAACGAAAACATAACTGGGACTACCAGAAGCCACAGTGCTTTGCAATGCAAGTAAACTAAAGCAATTGGTTTCTGAGGAAGCCCTATTATATATTATTTCTGGGCCAAAGATCCCACCTCCTCAAAAAATAAAGCATAGAACAAATGAAATAGTATCCAGTTGTGTCTTAGGTTATCAGCAAAGACAGATATGCTAGCAGGCATGAAATTGAAGTTAGCAACACAATTTCTGCAAAAGCTCTTAAGTAGTAGATACGATATGTAAAGATCCATTTCTGACACCCTGAAACGTGAAATAATCAGTTTCTTCAAGACTGTTATATTTACACTGTCCAAAGATAGCTCATCTTGCTATTCAGCTGAACTGCAAAATAACTTTAGCAAATATCCTTAAGAATGTGGTTTTCACAACTATGCTGTGGAGAAACCTGGGATTCCTTGGCTACTTACTGGGGGTTCCTCAGGCCGCTCTGAAAGGCTACGCTCAATTTGAATGTAACTCCTAACCAGAGACTGGAGAAAACTGTGACCCTCCCTTTGTTGTTAGGACTCCAACTCCCATTAGCCAGCATGTCTAATGTCAGGGATAAAGGGAGTTGTAGTCCAGCAACAACTGGAGGTCCCCCACAGATTGTATCCCTGCTGTTGCATAGCTTAACAGTGATTTAACATTACTTTATCCAGCCCTCAAACTCTCCCCAGACCAGTGCGCCTGCTTCACCCACAAGTGTTTCCCTGCCATCTCGGAACTGTAATCATGCCTTTTACTTGTGTAGATGGAAGACAGAGAGAGGGTGTATATGTAGAAACTAGCCTCCTATACAAAGTTGAAAATCACACTTGTTGCTCCAGCCATATCTGCCATCACTGGCATGTGGCCCTTGGAAGGTCAGCCAGAAGGGTATGTGGCCCTTAGTCTTGCAAAGGTTATCCACCCCTTTTTAGAGTCATGTCCAAGCCAGTTCCACACCCCTGCCATAATCAGTCAAGATTGGATGAGAACCATCAAACTGAAGCTCAACCCAAACACAATTAATAGGTTGCTCCTCTGTCCAGATGAGTAGTGTTTAACTGGGGTGGGGTGGGGCTAACTCCCCCTAAAGCTGGGTGGGCAATCTTTTTGGACTTCCTTTCTTTTTTACTGCAACCTCAAGATTTACCGGGACGTGGGTGGCACTGTGGGTTAAACCACAGAGCCTAGGACTTGCTGATCAGAAGGTCGGTGGTTCGAATCCCCGCGATTGGATGAGCTCCCGTTGCTCAGTCCCTGCTCCTGCCAACCTAGCAGTTCGAAAGCACTTCATAGTGCAAGTAGATAAATAGGTACCACTCCGGTGGGAAGGTAAACCGGGCGCTGCTCTGGTTCACCAGAAACAGCTTAGTCATGCTGGCCACATGACCCAGAAGCTGTACGCCGGCTCCCTCGGCCAATACAGTGAGATGAGTGTCACAACCCCAAAGTCAGTCACGACTGGACCTAATGGTCAGGGGTCCTTTACCTTTACCAAGATTTACCAACCAGAGCCAGGGCAAGGAAACACAGGTCACACCAGACCATACATTTAAAGCATGGCTTCTTCCTCTCTCACAAACATGATTTCCAGCACTCTTAACAAACTACAGTTCCAAAGATTATTTAAGGGAATGCCATGCACATTAAATTATGGGACCACAGCTAAAATTAAATAGCAGGGTGCCCCTAAGCACGTTCTGAGCAGAGGAATCTGTTTTCAGAACCAAAACTGAATGGAGCTCATAGTTTCTCACACAAAAAAATCCCACTCCTAGGAAAAATCATTTTGTTGCTGCTGTTGTTAAAAAACCCTAAGAAACCCTGGCCAATCCTGCAAACCACCTACCGTAGATAGAGATCTACCAGCAGATCCTGAGCTACCTTCTACCCAACCCTGACCTAAAGGATCAAGTTCATAGCTTCAGAGTACTCTTGGATCCAAGACAGACACTCAAGGTGCAAGTGGTCTCAGTGTCACAGAGTGCCTTTGACCTGTGTAGCCCAGCTATGCCTCTTTATAACCAAATAACCTGGTTTCTTTGGTCGATGCTCAGGTAATATCCTGTTTAGATTACTGCAGTGCTGCCTTGGAATACAGGGCAGAAACCTCAGGTGGCGCAAAATGTGGCAACAGGGCTACTAACTGAAAGCATTCATCATGCACATATCACATTGCTCCTTCACTGGCATTCAGTTTGCTTCCAGGCTCGGTTAAAGTACTGACTTTAACCTATACAGCTCGGTACACCCCTGAACCTAATGAAACACCTATTCCCATGAGTTCCTAATGGAGCCCCAAGATAATCTACTCAGGACCTCCTCAGGGTGCCCCCTCCTTCTGAAGGTAGCAGTAAAAGAGAGGGCTTTTTCAGTCATTCCTACCGCCTGTTACGTAGACATCATACAGGTTTCTGCCATACAACCAACAAGGCAATTGGGATCTTTCATAGGTGTGATTATTGTTGTGGCCACTCTCTGCTGTATACTTCCATGCAGGCATTCCTACACCAGCCTTTGCCAACCTGGTGTCCTCCATATGTTAGGACCACAACACCCATCAGATCAGACCAAGCACATGGGAGTCATAGTCCAAAAATCTAGAGGGCACCAGGTTGGTGAAGGCTAGCCTACCCATAGATCAACAGCAATTGAATATTCATACATTTTACTGTGCACACTGTATTCTGGGCAGCTTTCAACAGTTTTAAAAAAGATATAACCCAACAAAAATTAAGAAGCAAAATTATGGCATTTCTCTCAGTTCCCTTGAAAAAATTATGACCTGCACTCAGCTAAGCTCTCATACAGTCTGCAGAAAATCCTTTGTTTTCTGGTCTTTTATCATCTCATCTTGGCCTCCTGATCTTTGTCCAGTACCCTGACGCCAAAACCAGTCACCTCTCACCTCCCCGCACCGTGCTGCAGCCTTCAATAACCTCCAGAGGAGCTTACAATCTAAGTTTTGACACAAGAGAAACAGGGGCAAGTACCTATTCTATTGCATTAAGAATAAAAACGCTTGCTGGATCAGGCCAATGGCCCATCTAGTCCAGCATCCTGATCTCAGTGGACAACCAGATGCCTGTGGGAAACCGGCAAGCACAAGACTACTCTGCCCTCCTGTGGCTTCCAACAACTGGAAGGTAAAGCACCATGTGCACACATGGTGTTGGATAAAAGAGTAATAATACCTTTTTAAAGAAAAAAAAGAGAAGGCAGCAGATTAAGCCAACTTAAAAACACAGGAGTTCACCACAGGTTCCGCAGCCATAATTCCAAATGAAAAGGATCACATGGACTTGCTTCCTCCTATAGGTTAGTCATGGCTCCCCGCACTGTCCTCCTCCAACAAGTTAGCCACCAAACAGCCAACTTGGTGAAAGGCACCGGGAATTAAAACAGTGTGGGGTAATGTTTGGACTAGAAGCAGGGAATTCCAAATCCCTACTCAGCCACAAAGCCCACTGGAGTAACTTGAGCCAGTCACTTCATCTCAGCTTGACCTACCATACAGGGTTGCTTGTGAGGATAAAATAGAGAGTGCAAGAACCATGTCAGGAACATTACATCAACCCTAGGCCACGACCAATCTCACACATATATAGGGTTGCCATATTTCAAAAAGTGAAAATCCAGACATAAAAGTTGTTGAGCTTTTTTTGCAAAATTGCAAAAAAAAAAAGAAGTTGCTACACATCCCAGACATTTTTGCGATTTCCAACTGCAATATTCCAGCTATGTCTGGGAAGTTCAGTGCATTCTAAAACTCTAAAAAGCACTGTTAAGAAGTATGATCCATAGTGCATAAAATCAAAGGGAAACTCACTGCAACTCGTGTATACTGTGCTGTCTTGATCTTCTTGGAGGAAGGGGTGGGATGGAATATAAATGTAGTAAATAATTAAAGCGCTAATGGAGGAGCTGAACAGGACCTTACAGAGTGAAGATAACACATGCAACAAGCCTTCCATCACAGGTACTGTCCACACCAACTACAAAAAACGTTTTTGCAAACTTAATCCTCATCTTCCACACAAACAAGCATCCATCAAACATCATCAGCAATCCATCTATTGATATCCAGACAGTGTCACACCTAGTCCTGGCCAGGCATCAGATACTGGCTGACCTTTGGGTCTCTTCCAACTCTACAATTCTATGGAGTTCACAGAGGTCAAAATAGACAGCCCACAGACTTTGATGAGTGGGCAAGTTCCCCTGAAATCTCTGTTGGTATTGAGACCTGCTGAAGAACCCTTGGAGCTGGCAGAGGAGGAGGCAGACTCATTTCCCAGTCCTCAAGAATGCCAGTACCAAAAGGTTCAAGTCCAGGCCAAAGAACAGCAACATAACATACTTCTATGGTCCCAGAGTAGTCACCCCACTGATAAGCAATATCTAGAATTGGTTTGGGGAGCCTTTGGCCTTCCAGATATTGCTGAACTACAACTCCCATCAACCCTAGCCACTGATGATGTTGCTGGAGTAGGTGGTAGTTGTACTAGTTGCAGTGTACTAGTTTACTCATAGTTTGCAGCACAGTCTAATTGTTCTTGACACAAAATGCCTTTTTACATATGGTCACCGATATAAGCAATAGACGTTACTATACATAATTTCATATCTGTAACAAATTGTAATGATAACTTTGAGACAACTTAGTTGCTATATTCAGGAACATTTATCTGCTTATTGTTGTTTTATTTTCAGTTTTATGTAGCTGTTGCATGTCATATGCTTTAATGTAAACAAAGATATATCTAAATGCAACCACGTTAAATGACTTAGAGATGAAAATGAATAAAAACTATGTTACCAAATAAAAAACACAGCACCTTAAACTGGGGCCAGAAACAAACAGGCAGCCAATACAACTGATGCAGACCACGTGTAGTATGGTTTGAGTCCCTGGCTCCTACAAGTATTCTGGCTACCTACATTTTGCACCAAGTTTCTGAACTGTCTTTAAAGGCAGCCTCATGTAACGCACGTTATGAAAAGCAACATAAAAACTGCCCTGTTGGATCAGGCCAATGGCCCATCTTATCCAGCATAACTGACTGAACAGAGGTCCTAATGGGAAGTCTGGAAGCAGGATTAGAGCACAAGAGCACTTTCCCTTCTGTAACTTCCATTCAGAAACATTTACTGCCTCCAACTGTGAAGACAGAGCATAGCTATCATGCCTTGCAGTGACTGACAGACTTATCCTCCTCCGTGAATTTATACAATACTATTTTAAAGCCATCCAAGTTGGTGGCCATCACTACAAGGCAGAAAAAAATAGCTCTTTTTCTCTGTCCTGAGTCTTCCCACATTCAGTTTCATCAGATGAACCAGGTTCTAACACTGAGGAGGAGAAAAACCTCTCTGCTGTCTCCACGCTATACAGAACTTTATGAAGCTGTACCATGCTCTCCCCATCACCTTTTCCCCCAAACACGCCCAAATGTTGTAACCTTTTCTGATTGGGAAATTTACTAAAACCATCAAATGCACGCACGAACAGCTTGTTATCTCTACATCCACTGAATGAGGATCAACTGCAAGTAACCTCACAATGATTAGTCTTTCTGAACTCCTGCAACAGCCTAGAAATTATTGTGATAAAACCTTGTCAAGAAACCCCAAAACAGTGCTATGTTCTCAAAACCTTGCATTGCACAGCAATAAAGTGTTCCAAAAAACACACAATGGGACAGCACATGCCTTTCATGTGGAAGGTCCCAGGTTCAATCCCTCTAGTGAACTGGGAAGGGGAGTTAACCAAATAAGTTGCTCTAGTCAACTTGATGCCCATGGGTGCACATGCACTCACAGAGCCTTGTCTGGTGCCCACGTGTTCCCCTCCCTGCTCTGACACTAAGCTTCATTCTATAGGAGTCAATAGAAAATGTGCTGGGTATTTATTTGTTTTATTTGTGTTGTAAAAACAACACAAAAGCACCCTCAAAGCAGTTCACAAAAAGAATAAAACAATGATAGTATCAGGAGAGAGAGAGAAATCAGTTAAAAATGACCTACAACATTCAAATCATTAAAAACCAATAGATTAAGACACATATCAACACTCTGTGTATGTGGGTTGGCTTTCCTGAAGAAAGAGCTTGAAAGAAGACAGCGAAGGTGCCTTCCCTTTGGAAGGGAGTTCCAAAGTGTGAGGGCTGCTAAAAGATTGATTTATTACAAATGCAGAGTGATCACTGTATGGCACCTGTAACAATGCCAGTTCCACAGATGGAAATAGTTGAGTGGGCACATGTGGGGTAGAGTGTTCTTGCAGGTATGTACTTGGTTGCAGTGCGTGTGGTGCCCACAGCATTTTCTCTGGTTTGTAGATGTGCCCATGGGCAAAAAAAGTCTGGCAAACTCTAGTCTCTTGATCATTTTGATTGCCCTTTTCCTACACATTTTCCAGCTATACATGGTTTTCTTTGAAGTATGGAGACCGAAACTGTACACAGTACTCCAAGCACGGCCACAACATAGATTTGTTCAACAGCGTTATGATAGAGGCAGATTTGTTTTCAGTCCCTTTTGTAATGATCCCTAACAGAGAATTTGCCTTCCACAGCTGCCACACTTTCGGTCAACATTTTCATCAAGCTATTCACCATGATCTTGATGAATAGTCATGACAACCAAGATTTCTGGTCAGTCACCTCAAATTCAGACCTCATTAGCAAAATATGTTAAGTTAGGATTCTTTGCCGCAGTGTGCAGCATTTTACACCTGTTTACGCTGAATTGCATGTGCCTTTACAATGTCCCATTACAATAATGGACATAACCAACTGAAGTGTCATTGAGTCAAGATTGGAATTCTTGAGATACAGTGGCAATTGACAAACTAGCTAAGGCTGGGGAGGAAATCACACCTATCCACCAATAAAACCTGCATCTATGTAATAACATTAGAAGCAGCCTTATACAGAGTCAGGTCAATGGTCCATGCAGCTCAGTACTGCCTAAACTGCCTGGCAGCCACTCTACAAAATTTCAGATAGAAGGAATTCTCAGCCATACCTGGAGATGCTGGGGACTGAACCTGGATCCTTCTGCATGCAAGGCAGGTGCTCTGCCACTGAGTTACAGCTCTTCGGGGAGGAAGCACATGTCCAAATGAATCCCCAAAGCACATAGCTAGCCCTTAAGGGACAGTGCAATGCCATCCAGAAACATTTGTACACCCCCATGCATATCAGTGACCCGCAACACTTCCTCCACTTTGTATTGGTTTAATTGCAGCTTGTTTGCCCTCACCCACACCAAAATTTCTCCGTACACCTGCTCAGGGTTTCTGCCACCCTCTTGGGATCAGAAGATGGAAAGCACAACCGGACACATCTCACTAAACAGGTGCAAAGTACGGCCCAAAAGAAGTTAGTATATGTGGCTTTAATTGTGCAAACTCGTACTCCCAAGAGCTCTTGTTCTTCTCATCTCCCAAATGCTGCAGCTACGCTTCTGCCTCCTACCCCCCTTTTTTTCAATGGTTCTCTTCTCTATCCTTTCGTAACTGTGTGCAGTGAAGGAGGACTAAATGGCATAGCCCTTGCAGTGGAAGAGGGCTAGAAAAAGGACCAGTGTAGAAAATGGTTCGCTCAGTGTTCTGTAGTGCCCAAAGGTGTTCAGGGCTTCCATGCAATGAGATACCTGAAAATGTTTGTTTGTTTTTGGCGAGACTTTCATATACGGCATGAAGAAGATGCACGAAAGATTGAACAAGCTTGTTTCCTGCTGCTCCAGAGGGTAGGACCCAAACAAATGGATTCACGCTACAAGAAAGGACATTTCAATTAAACATTAGTAAGAACTGTGTGGCAGTGAGAGCAGTTCAGTAGTGGGATGGAGCCTCCATCACTGGGGTTTTAAAAGAGAGGTTTATCAGGGATTCTTTAGTTGTGATTCCTGCATTGCAGGGGTTTAGATGTCACTTGGGGTCTCTTCCAACTCTACAATCCTAATAAGTCTACAGAGAATGACTTTTAGATATTTTGCATACATATATGGGATTAGATTTTTAAAAAAAAAAAAATCTTCAAGGTTTAGCGACAGCTCCCACTGCAGCATCTATACGCAAAACTTCACCTTCAGTAAACAAGAACTGATTATCACCTTTTGAAAATTTGACTATATTGTGAATGCTAAACCCCTTTTGAAATGCCTGGCACCACATACATGGTTACCTTCCAGATGAAAATAGGTACCACGTTAGATTGAGCTGCTTCCCAGTATTCCTTTAGTCGTATTGTCTAAAGCCATGAATGGGCTGTAAATTGCAATTGCTAATCAGCAATGGCATTCTGATTGCTTCACACACCAATTTTAAGGTCTTTAAACTGCTGCCACCAACTCACCTGAAGTGCAGACCCAAAAATGATAGGCAATATGAGGGGGAGTTAGTTTTGTGGAGCCTCCAAGTCTTCTGCTTCTTCATAGTTACAGAAATTTTCCCTGAGGCATTGATAGATTTTGGGTCAGATTATGCCCAACAAGTCTTCAGGAAGGAATACAAAAAGGCACTTGGGAGTAAGGGAAGCAGATCAAAATTTAGCAAATACGGAACAACGGATACTGTATTTCCAAGAAAGTAGGATCAGCTACATTCTGCAAAGATTTGAAAATCTAAGCCTGCAACCCTAACTGAAATTACCTGGGAGTAAGCCCCATTGAATCCATTAGGACTTACTGCTTAATAGCCATGGTCTTCATTACCTTCTCTTAGATACAAATGAATTTCAAGAAAGGGCAATGGACATTTGCAGGTTGCCCGAATAAGAGGATGAAAAATTTAAATCCTCTGGTTAAAAGAAATCCTTCTACTGACTGCTCTCATTCCAATCAAATTCCACGTATGAAACATGCACCATGGCAATTAAAGCAGAATATAGTTCAAGATCCTATTGGCATGGACAATTTCGTGAATAAAGTATTGTGAGCAGCATCAATAATGAAAAGTCACACAACAGCCTTTTAAACATAATAAACACTTTGTAAGAAGAGTCCCAAACAAATGGAGAAACAGGCAAACCTCTCTGGTACTATCTCATTTTGGCTAGAAAAAGTACAGTTGAACCGTCTTTGTTGTAAGCTAGATGTATGAAAAGATAATGCGCAACTGACTTGCTCAATGACCATCCTTTGGCTAACGCTTTGAGGATAATTATTCACTGGAACTGCCCCTGCAAGCCAAGAGCCCCAAATATATGTAGCCTTGCACGGCCCATTGCCATTTTCAATGTCAATAATCAAGACACAGACCAATGGAGAATGACTGTCAACATGAATTCTAAAGCACGTGTGTGTGTGTGTGTGTGTGTGTGTGTGTGTGTGTGTGTAGGATAGGCACTCCTTTCCCCAAAGTTAGGATTTGGGGGTAGAAGATTCTAATACAGGTAAGAGAGATTCAGAGTGTGCAAGTTAAGTTTATTCTCTCCTAGAAATGAAACAAAAGCAGTGGTGCATAGCAGATTTATTCACTGAACAGGTTGATTCAACAGAGACGCAGCACGTCAGACCCTACTCATGTGCTTACATAATTGTTGACTATTTAACCAGTCTGTTCTTTTGTCAAATATTTGTTTTTAAAAAGCAGTGTGCTGATGATTGCCATTTTCTGGATTGGCCCATATATTCAGTCCCACTATATTCCAGTCAGCTCAAAGTCAAAACTGGATCTTCTCTGGATTTTGTTACTGATAAATAACATAAGACGAGCCCTGCTGGATCTGGCCAGGGGGCCATCTGATCCAGCATCCTGTTCTTATAGTGGCCAACCAGATGCCTGTGGGAAGTCCACAAGATACCCCCTTCCCAAACTCCAATACATATATTGTGTGGAGAAAATGCCAATTCCACGCCATACATTTAAAGCATTATGATACCACTTTATAGAGTCATGGCTTCCTACAAAGAATCCTGGGAGCTGTAGTTTGCTAAAGGTTGAGCATGGCGTAGCTCCCATGCAGCTACCCCATCCCCCCATCAAGTAAATATATAAAAAATACTTAACTAACTGACCAATCACGTCACAGATAGCTCAATTCTCTCTCTCTCCCCCCCCCCCCCGGCTGCCAACATAAATCCTGGCTACGCCCATGGTGCTGAGAGACGTTAGGAGACCCATTCCCCTCAAAAAGGTACATTTCCCACAATCCCTGTGAAGAAGGGTTGATTGTTAAAGCACTCTGAAAACTGTAGCTCTAGGAACCTAAGAACAAGTTTCTTCTAATAAAGCATTACCTGGACACCACAGTCAGGCCTTTGCCAACCAGGGGCCCTCCAAATGTTTTGGACTCCCATCAGCACCTGCCAGCACAGTGGCTTGTACTGTTTGTAGTCCAAACCACATGGGGAAAACACCAGGTTCAGAAAGGCTACCTTTTAGGCAATGATAACTCGTCAGAACACAATCCATTGAATGGTTTCAGAACCTTTTGATGGAAAACAAACAGAAGTCACTCCCTGGATAGGATAGGTATTTTATATGCATCACATACTCCAAGCCCATTGAAAAGAGTAAGCTACAAAACGTAAAATGCCACCTGCCCCCCACCAAATATGTATAGTTCACTTACTAGCAATCAGGCTGGCACACACAAACACACACACACAGTTGACTAGGTGTCTACTACAAGGCAACACTGAAATTCTGTCAATAGGTGCCTAAATAACATAGGAAGTTGCCTTTTAGCAAGTCATCCCCTTGGTTCATCTTGCTCAGTACTGTCCACCCTGACTGGCAGCAGCTATCCATGGTTTCAGGCAGAAGCCATTCTCAACTGTGCCTAGAGATGCCAGGGCTTGAACATGGCACCTTCCGCAGGCAGAGCGGATGCTCTGCCACCAAAGCAAGGGTTTTTGTGGTTAGGAAGGGAACGTGGCTATGGAGAAAAGCTAGCAGGGCACTGGGGAAAGGGGTAGAAAAAGCTATAAAAAGAAAAGTGAAACATGAACACAGACCGAGTTCCCCCCCCCCACCACCAAAAAAATATCACACACATATCTTCTGGCTCTCTGCACAGTTCTTCAATTAATGTGAACATACAGAATTCGCTGGGAGCAGAAAGAAATATCTTCAGTAGGAACTACATTTATCTAGGTGGCACTTAAGACAATGTCTGTGAACCCTTTACTGCATCATTAAGCTTCTGCAGAGCTGCTCTGACATGCTGTTATCATATCACCTGCAATTAGTACTGTATAGTTAATAAAACAACCACCACCAAAAGTCCATGATAAATATTCACACAGGTGAAATGCACTTTGCAAGCCAAAGCCCTCTTCTTGTGTGGCACATGTGTACAAGCAGTCAATAAATTTAGGCATCAAACTAAAGAACGTGAAGGATAAAAGCCCAATTTCCAATTTCTCACTGGACAGATGGTTAATTATATTCATAGCTGCGTTTCTCACTTGGGAAGAGTTTCAGATAGTCAACCAGCATTGTCCAATTACCCTGTTTAATATGGGAAGTGACAATAAACTTTAATGGTTTTAGGGTCTTCTGGCCATACCTTGGTCACTACACCCCCCCCCATAAAGTAATTCTCTCCCTCATTAAAACCTTATCTGCAGTAAACAAGAAGCACGGAGTCATGTGCTGGCCAGTGCCAGTGTGTAAAAAGAATAAGATGGCAAGGAAGGATCACTTAGTGACCTCTTTCCTTTTCATAATGTGGAGCAGTTCTCAGTTGCTACCTAAAGCAAATTGCTGACCAACAGAGGAGCAACCCCTGCAATAGGGAAATCCACTTCCAGCCCCCTCCCTGCACTGAACACACACAGTGCTTTAATTCAAAAATTTAGCAGAACACTAAATTCCTAAGCATGAACCATGAAATAAATAATCACACTTCTGGCGAAGAACCATCTGATAAACATTTTTCTCTGCACACAAATAAAGTGGGCATTATCCTTCTCAAGAAATGGCTTAAAATGCTGCTGCATTTAACTTTTGAAAGCCTACAGGATGTCAAGAAGGAGGCATCTTGAAATCTTTAATCCAGGGGCCTATAATTTCATCCCCAAATCAGCAGATTCCATGTATCCACGCACAGAGAAACATCCAATTTGGAGCACTCATTCACTTTTTAGCAAGCCAACATTTTCAATGCCATGCATACACACACACACACACATGCACACACAGCCTCTCTTTTTTTCTACCCTCTCCCCACCCAGGGGACCATACATTAAAATAGCTGCTAATTAATTATGGTAACCTCTGGCCCCTGCATTCCACAGAAAACCAGCAAGGAGGATTCAGGTTTTAAAGCAGCCCGCATTTAACAAAGGGGGGGGGAGGATATGTGATTTTGGTTCTATTCTCTTTCCCCCTTCTTTTTTGACAGATTTTCTAAAAAGAGATGTATGAACTTAAAACACCATGCGCTCCCCCACCATCTTCGCACGCTCCCCCCCTCCTTTCCTTTCAACCCTTTACAATCCCCCTCGCGCTCACCGCCCTGGATCGGAGGTATTTTGATTGGCACAATTAATGCTTCAATTCTGGCGGACACCCCCCACCCAGTAACCCAGACCTGCAGGCTCTCTCCTAAGAGAGAGAGAGCGAGAGAAAGCAAAGCCATTCCTAGCCATCATCTGCCCCCACAAACACGCGCGCGCGCGCGCGCGCATCCCTGCAGCTTATTTGGCCTCCTCTCCGTATTAAAAAAAGAGAGCCGAGGTGGGGGGCCCTCCCTCGAAGGATTGCAGTGCTCGGGCTGCCTGCATCAGCGCTCCCCTCCCCTCCTTCCTGGTCTGATGCAGCTGCAGCGCCAAGCAAGCCTTAGAGAAGAGCCGCCGCTGTCCCCGCCGGATTCGCACAAAAGGGTCTACCCACCCTGAGTAGGCGACGCCTTGATACGAGAATGGGGAAGGGGGGGAAGCTTACCTTGGAGCGAAGGAGGCGGAGAGGCCTGCCCGGGCAGGGGCTGCTCCACAGCAGGCGTGAGAGCGAGTCTGTGGTGGCGGCGGCGGCGGCTGCTGCTGCTGCGGCACTCAGGACTGCCGCCGCTTCTCCATGAGCCCGGCGCTCCAGCGCGTGCAGGTGGACGCGCCTTCCTCTCCTGCTGCCTCTGCTGGTGCCTCTGCTGCTGTCGCCGCCGCCGCCACCTACTCCTCCTCTGGGAGGAGAAAAGGATGGAGATGGAGATGATGGAGCCGCCGGCGCGGCTCGTGCGGCACGAGGGTCCCCGCAGTTGTGCCAGCCGGCGCCCGCAAGCTTCGGCCCCGCGCAGCTCCCGCCGGCCGGGCAGGAAGGGGGGCGCGCCTGCTCCTGCTGCCGCTACTACTACTGCCGCCGCCGCCGCTGCCTCCTCCTCCTCCTCGCCGCCGCCGCCTTCCTCCTCCTCCGCGGCTGCTGGGGCTTCCTCGCCTCCTCCGCCTCCCCCACCCGGGTTGCTTTTGCCCATTCAGAAGGTGCCTAATGCGCTGCCGCCGCCGCCGCCGCCGCTGCCATTGTTGCCTCAGCCGCGCCGCTCTCCGTCTCGCTATCACGGGCAGATGAGGCTTCCCTTCGCCCGCTAGGCAGGCAGAGCCGGCGCTCGCTTTTCTGCCTCTCCCTCTCTCCCCACACCCCCTTAATACTATGAAGTCTCTCTCCTCTCTTCACTCGCAGTCTTTCCTCCTCCTCCTCCTCCTCCACCCCACTGAAAAGCGGCGCGCGCAACGACGCGCGGCCACCTGGCATATAAAGGGCGCGCAACCCCCGGCGCTCTGGAGGCGCGCTTGGAGGAGGCTGCGGCGCAGGCAGCGGTAGCTGCACAACCGAGCGCGCGCCAGCGGCGACCCTGCGCTACCTGCTCTCCGCCGCCGCTCCCGTTTCCCGCGAGCTGCATCGCCGCCGCCACAGGGTATTGATTACAGAGGAGAGCAGAAAGTTCTGAAATTGGAGCGGCCGCTCCTAGGAATGGCCCTTTTCCTCAAAGCCGCTCGAAGCAACGGCAGCGTAAGGCGACGGCAGCAACTACGGCGGCTCTTTCGTCTCCAAGCGTATCTCCTGCCTTACCTCGTATTTATATTAAAATGGGTTTAGGAAATTACCTCGCTCGGGCCAAGTTAGAACACTCGTTCATCTAGATCAGCTTTACCTGCGCTAACTGCAGAGCCTGTGTGGTGCAGTGGTTGGAGTGCTGGACAATGATCTGAGGGACCGGGGTTCAATCCCCACACGGACATGAAGGTCACTGGGTGACCTTGGGCTAGTCACTCACTCCCAGTCTAACCTACCTCGCAGGGTTCTTGTGAGGATAATATTTGGGGAGAGGAGGACCAAGTACATCACCACCAGCAAGGTGGTATATTTCCAGTGGCATAGCATGGGTTGTCAGCACCCGGGGCAAGGCAAGTAATTTGCGCCCCCTAACCTGTGGATTTGCGCCCCCTAACCCTAACTCCCAGATATTGCGCCCGGTGCGGCCGGCCCCCCCTGCACCCCCCACGCTACGCCACTGTATATTTCTATAAATAAGGTAAATAAATAAGTGGAAGAAGCTCTCCAGGGAGGGAAATGAAACTAGGACCTTCTGCTTACAAAGCAAATGATATACCCTTTGCCACATACATTAGAGCCAGTTTTATGTATCTTTTCTGTCTTTAAACTACAAAAAAAAGCCACAATACACGTACTTCATGCTCAAGGTGGCACAAGACTCAACACTAGCATGACTACCCTCTGGAACTTTTGCAATACCTGACCTATCCTTATGACAAGCCTATAAAGGAGATCAGTGCAGTCTCCACATTGTTCCTAAAGTTGGAGGTATGAGAGAGGAGCCAAGAATTTTAAAGCTCCGCTTACTGAGATTTGAATAAGGGACTTTTCTGATTTACAGGCTAAAGGAAGAACAGAATAAGATACTACCCACGGTCAGGCCAGTGACCCTTCTAGCCCAGCACTGTCTTTACAACCTTCCCCAAGCTAGTGCCCTTCAAATCTTTTGGGCCACAACTCTCATCAGCTCCACCCAGAGCATCACAGGACACCAGGTTGGGGATGATCCACATTCGTGTGTGTTTGTATTTTATGTATTTTATTGTGACTATATCCCACCTTTTCCTCCAAGAAGCTCAAGGTGGCATACACGGTCTCCCCTTCCTCATTTAATTCTCATAACAACCCTGTGAAGTTAGGCAGAGAGGCAGTGACTGTCACAAGGTCACCCAGTGAGTTTTATGGCCAAGTGGAGATTTGAACCCTGGTCTCTCAGGTCTTGACCAACACACTAACTACTACACCACATTTTTCTCCAGACATACCAGGAGAGGTCAGGGATTGAACTTGGGGGCTCTTCTGCATGCTGGACTGCAGTAAAGTAGAGGTAGCTATCATGTAGATGTTGTGGCCAAAACTCCCAGTCCCCCACCCCACCCCATCCATTGGTTGGGGCTGATAGTTTTAGTCCACAGCATTGTGGAGGGCACCAAGTTGTTATCTTTGTCCCCCTAGACTTGTACACCATTTTTATCTGGTAACAGTATTTGAACTTTACCTGTGTGCCAGAAGGCAATTTACCATTTTAAAAACCTACATATCAACAAAATTAATTTTAAAAATCACTAAAATCTGGTAAAGTCATAATAAAAAAGAACACTTCCGTACATATGAAGCTGTGTCCACCCAATGTATAATTAAGCAAAAGGCTTGTTCCTTTACCTGATACAGCACTAATATCTTCTTAACACATATTGCTGTGGTATCATATTAATGGGAGTATGTGTAGAATCTACACCTCTCATTTAAAAACAGGGATTTTAGTCCCATACCTGTTTTCCATTGCCAAATTGCAGATTTTAGAATCTCAAAATAAAGAGAAGGCTACAAATATGCACAGAGTGCCCCTTGTATCCAGGCCCTTTCCAAATAATGAGGAAAGGGAGAAACTGCTGGATAGGATGGCAGAATTTAATCTGTGTAACTGATACTTCAGTCAGCTAAACCTCTGAGTAATTAATGAATGGAGGCAAATTTAAATCACGGCAGGGGACTCTACAAACTAAAGGCATGCTTCACAAGTAACAACCCGTGTTATAAGGGTTGCATACCTATTGCATAATATCAATAAATTCTAGTGGAAGCAGAATTTTAGGTGGTTTGTCTCATTATTCTTCATCTGATATGTTGGGACTCACTACTAGGCCACTACTGTCTGATCCAAGTTGGATCACAATAACAGCATAAAGCTTAGAATTAGGCAGCACAAAATAACTTCCCCCAAGACAGCCATAGAAACATGATAGGAGCCGAATAAAATAGCACCACCACTTAGAGTCAGCAGCCCATAAAAGCAGCAGGACACATGTGCACTCAGAGTCCACTTGAACATTTATGGGCAAAGGTCTGCCTAATCTTTCTGCGAAGTATTACCCTGGTGGTGGTACACTAGCATCTTCTCCCTGAAGGCCTCTTCCAAAGGTTCTTCTGCCTCCCTCAGCTTCTCAGGTTCAGCTGCCTTGGTCTCAAGGGACTGAATTTGTTCCATGGCATCCACCAAACAACAATTGTCCAGCAGTCATAAGGTGTGATAGGCCCCACAACCCTTTGTTTTTGGAACTTCATTGGGTTTAGAATATAACTCAGTAACATGTAATATAAATAAAATAACTAAATAGGTTTCTTCAGATATTAATAGATGGGAGTCGGTATACCTTGCCCTTTGGGGAAGAGTGAAATCTCTCAAAATGAATATTATTCCCAAATTAATATATATTCTGAGGGGAATTCCAGTTCAAATATCTGGACTATATTTCCAAAAAATAAATTATTTGACTCCGAAAATATCTTTACAAAAAATGCAACTACAAATTAATGAAGGAGGATTCAGTATTATGAATCTGGAGCTTTTAGAATGTGTGTATATGTATGTGTATGTGTACGTGTACGTGTACGTGTACATGTATATGTATATGTATATGTATATGTATATGTATATGTCCTCTGGTTGGATGGACAGTATTAGGATCAAATATATTAGAACTTGGGAGCCTCTCAAAACATTTTTTTCCAGAAAGATATGGAATATAATGTCCAATAAAGAATAATTTCAATCAAATTCTCTATGCTAAATTGACTTCCTGAAGAAACCCAACTTCAGAAATTGGAAAAATATGGTAACATGGAAAAATTGGATGGAAACTGGCATACTGACTTTGAATCAACTGATAAATGAGGCAGATGAATTTTACACGTATGCTGTTTTAAGCAATAAATACCATCTATCAGATGTAGCCCAATGGCAATATTTGCAGCTGCGACACTTGTTAACAACTTTGTTTGGACTGGCAGCTTTTACAGCTTCTGGGATACCAGAGATATTAGAACAATTGATCAGATCCTTTGAAACAAAAAGGCTATTTTTTTTAGCTATTTGTTATCAATAAATCAATCCAATATGAAGATTTTAAGAAATGGGTGGAACAAAAAATTGGAGGTTCATATATTACCTAAACCGTGGAAAGTGTTTTAGCTTCCATAGTAAATGTGACTATGGATCTTAAAGTATGACTTATACAACAGAAAATAATATTTAGAATTTACTGGCTATCATTACATTTATATAGATAAGGACTGTCTAAGACAGCATTCTGTTGGAGATGTTAAAAGGATAATGCTTCTTCGAAGTACATGTTTTTTACAATGTCCAATGCTTACTAAGTTTTGGGAGAAAGTATTGGATTGTATAAGCATGACTGCAGAAAACAGTTTAAATTTTCAGAGGAAAATATTCTCTTGAATTATGTGCCTACTATACAGAATTTGACAACTAGACAACATAGATGGATTTTTTGTGCCCTTACTATGTCCAAAAGACTGATATTGATGCACTGGAAAGATTATTTTAAAGGGGGATTTGACTTAGCTGACCCCACCCAACCCGGAAACAGCAACTTTTATTGTGTGAGTCAAGAATGAATACTGAATAAGATGAGTATCTGGGCAAACTGAATTCCTTTGATAATGCAAAGGTCTAACCCCCTGTGCACCTCCCTTCATATGCACTTTTCAGTGTGCAACATATTTAAAACTCAACTAAAAAAACTAAGTTTTAAAATAGAACTGAGTCTATATCTAAGCTTAAAAATTGCATATTAAGGCTAAAACCTTTGGCTTATAAGCTGGTTTCTCCCACTGGTTAGGTCTACGTTGTTGTCCTTGTCACATTAAAATGGAGTCATAGGGTGAAAGGACATCTTCTACCCATTTTCCAAAACTAGGTTCCTGGTTGAAGTAAATTTAGATAAGCCACTCAAACAGCACAAACAGAGCTGAAAACACTCAAGTTTTTTCAAGTAAGGAAAATAAATTAAATGCATAGGGCTTACTTTCTTTTCAAAAGGTGCCGAACTCACCTGTTTGCTGAACTGTTTGCCATGATCAAAATAAAAAAATTCCTTCCAGTAGCACCTTAAAGACCAACTAAGTTAGTTCTTGGTATGAGCTTTCGTGTGCATGCACACTTCACGAAAGCTCATACCAAGAACTAACTTAGTTGGTCTTTAAGGTGCTACTGGAAGGAATTTTTTTATTTTGACTATGGCAGACCAACACGGCTACCTATCTACTACTGTTTGCCATGAGAAATACTTCATGAATTTGGACTCCTGCCATGCTAGTAGAACCGTCTGGAAATCTAGGGGTGGGCACACCTGTCAATTTAGGTTTATCTCAGTATCTCATTTTTCCAATCTTAAATTGCAGTTTGCTGCAATTCCACTACTGCCCTGAAGGAACCCTCATGAAAATTTGTAGCGTATTTGTGTGTAGTTTGTCTATGATACAGATTTTTGCAAGCAATTCCACCCAATATATTTGATTTTTCTGTTATTCTTACTAATTCATGGCACTTTTATGCTCATTTTTTTGCTGGAGAACTGCATCACAAAATTTAGACAAATGTGACTTTTAAAGGACAACAACTTTTCCGTTTGTACATTTTTTACATATGTTAGGGGAAAGTGTTCGTTTAAAAATGTATTAGTGAAAATGATATATACAGAAATGCATTATATTAGTGAATATTACATACAGAAATTAGGAGAAATAAACACCAAGGGCTCATCCAGACTTGCTTTTTGCACCACTCTTTCCAGGCACAGGTCCTCACTTTAAAGTGTCGTGTCTGAGTTCTCTTTTTTTCCTCCCAGTGTTGTACTGCCCAATCAAAACAAACAACAATTTGATTTTTCATTGGATTGTTGTTAGTGCTGAGTCAACACAAACAAGTCAGGTAAAGAACTTTTTTTGCAGTCAGGTAAAGAACGTTATTTGCAGGGAAAGCGCTGGAGCAAAACATAACAAAACACTTTCACACATTGCTTTAAAGCATGTACCTGTGTCTAGAAACATGACACAAAAGGAAGCCCCTAGGATGCCGGTTACGTAATTTATGTGGGGACTTTTTCTTTTTTAAGCTGTAAACAAGCTGTGGGAGTTAACTCCGATGTAAAAATAATAATGTATTATGTAAGATGCAATGAAATATGAACAAAACAGGCCTTCTAGAGGTATGGTCTCCATTTGTCTTATGTCATCCGGAAAGTTCAGTATGGTTTTGATATGTTGCTAAGTTTTGATAAGTTTTTTTCTCTCTTTTCTTTCTTTCTGTTAATGTGATCATAGTTGTTTCCTTTAAAGGTAACACCCTTTTCTGAGACAAAGATGTATATTGTATCCATCTTTATTGTAATTGATTGTAAATGGCTGTAGCTAAAAGTATTGTAGAATTTAAAAGAATACCACAATTCACTATAGCCTGCACCACGTTAAGAATACATCCCTTTAAGGCACCTTCAGAAGCCAAAATAGTGTGTGTGTGTGTGTGTGTGTGTGTGTGTGTGTGTGTGTGTGTGTCCACATCATTGAGTAATTTAGTGATGACCTCTTCGAAAGAAAAAAAGTGGCTCAAGTCTTTAGAGCACCCTTTTAGGATCATTTCTAAATTAACTCTTAAGAGTACTTCTATCCTCTTACTATTCCTTCCTTTAGAGGCACATGTACACTGCAAGCTAGTCTCTATTTTATACCAATTTAACTGTCATGGCTTCCACCAAGGAATCCTGGAAATCATGTCAAATTGCTGAGGATTCTTCCTTAAAGGTAAAGGGACCCCTGACCATTAGGTCCAGTCATAGACGACTCTAGGGTTGTGGTACTCATCTCGCTTTATTGGCTGAGGGAGCTGGCATGCAGCTTCCGGGTTATGTGCCCAGCATGACTAAGCCGCTTCTGGTGAACCTATTTATCTTCTTGCATTTTGACATGCTTTCAAACTGCTAGGTTGGCAGGAGCAGGGACCGAACAACAGGAGCTCACCCCGTCGCGGGGATTTGAACTGCCGACCTTCTGATTGGCAAGCCCTAAGCTCAGTGGTTTAGACCACAGCGCCACCCACGTCCCATTAGAAATCCTTAATCCTGTAACATAGAGATTGGGAACCAACAACACCCCAGATGTTGTTGGCCTCCAACTCACATCAGCCCCAGCAGCATGGCTAGTGGCCAGGGACGATGTGACTTGTAGTCTTGTAGACTTGTACTCTTGAGGTCTACAGATTCCAACACCCTGCCTGGAGATCCCAGGAATTGAAACAGTAGCCTTTTGCCCGCAAAGCATGGGCTCTACCACTGTACCATGGAGACTTCCCTTAAAGAAGTGGGAACTCCCTGACAGGACACCAAACCCTCAGTGTCCTACATGAGAGATGGAGATACTGTCCATAACACCTGTCTGTCACACAAGCAGGGCATGGATGCAGCAGTCTCCCCTAAAGGAGGGATCTAATGCAATTCTAACGATTCAATGGACACGTGTACCATTTTGCTTGGGTTCTCACTTCACTATTTTTAACTGTTCCTGATCTGATCCTTTAGCTTTTCAAAAATAACAGTTATTGATTTCTGAGCTGACTGAAAACTCAATGAGCCAATAATTGCACATTGATTTATGCATCTTGCTATCAGGGTTGCTATCTGTCTGCTTATGTGAGGATGAGGAGGTGATGGACCCATCAATCCTCAGTGCCTGTTCCTTGTCAGCTAACTAGCCTATTAACAGCTTATCTTGTCAAGCAAATGAGTGGCCTATGTCATTGACCCTTGGTTTGCATTTTATGAAAACAACCACCACCAACTCCTCTTTGAGAAAAACACCTAAAGTATTCTGAGCTTCGCTTCGCTCGTGGTAGTTCTTGCTTGCAAATGGCAGTGCCTCCCAAAAGTTCACAGGGCTTGGACTTGACACTGAAGTTAAAAGGAGGAGTTTGTGCAGCCAGGTCGGTTCATGGGCTACCTCACTGAAGCCTACACATTTTTTCCATGCCCCTTACCCCATCACCTCCAGAGCAACACAAACTTCCCTTTTGTAAAGTGACCTGTAGAAATACTCTGCAAATGGCAGGGGAAATTGTAATAGCCAGAAGCAAAATCCAAAAGTGATAAATATAATGACCTACGGACATGCTGGTGTCCATCAGGGAAGTTTGCAAATAGCATTACATTTGCAAATGCAATTATCTCTGTATGGGGTTTTGATTGATTGGCTGTATAAATTACTGCCCTCAGTGTTTTGTAAAGCACAGCAGGTTGGTCACCTGCCTCCCTCCAAGCCCAGGTGGAGAGGAGACATTGCTCTGGCACTACTCATCCTCCTATCAAACCCGCCCTGCCCTCCTCCCCACAACATGAACTGAAGTGGTGCAGACTGCTCTGTATTTCTGCAAAATAACACTATGCATGGGCCAGAATTAAAGGGTGGTATAAAAAATGTACAGTGGTACCTCGGGTTAAGTACTTAATTCGTTCTGGAGGTCCGTACTTAACCTGAAACTGTTCTTAACCTGAAGCACCACTTTAGCTAATGGGGCCTCCTGTTGCTGCCACGCCGCCGGAGCCCAATTTCTGTTCTTATCCTGAATCAAAGTTCTTAACCTGAAGCACTATTTCTAGGTTAGCGGAGTGTGTAACCTGAAGCCTATGTAACCTGAAGCGTATGTAACCCAAGGTACCGCTGTAGTTCAGTGCTGCCAGTAATTCTCCCTCCCCGAGTCACACATGCTAAACATGAGCACAGTGGATGCTTTGTGAATTTATCGCAGCCGGTTACTTTGTTGTGCTGAGCAGAAAGAGTGACTGCCACTGAAGGTGGAGGTTCCACAGGGTGCAATCATTTTTAGTGGTACTGTTGAAATTGTAATGAATTGCAGGAGGAGTAGCTTAAATTAAAAGGGTGGTTTGTAAAAATTAATGTTCACTGAATTTATACATTAAAATTATTGTACATGGAGCACAGTCCCCCAGAAATGGAAACTGTATTGTTTTTTAGGATGAACTGGTGGGAAATGGGTGGTGGTGGAGGTAAAATTAATTTTATTTGGGTTTCAACAGGGCAGGGGTAGAACAGTAATGGGGCTACTATGTTTCCCCCCAAACCATTAAATACACCACTTAGTTCTAGAATGGGACAGATGTCAGGGCACTGTGTATTTATGATTCTGCAACACACAACCCCCAGCATCCCAAAGAAACCCAGTTCACATTATTCAAGGCATACTTTGCAGGGTGCGCTTATGATTTCTCCCCAAACCCAGTCACACACTTTCCCCCAGGAAAAGAAATCACAAAAACGATGGAAGATTTATAATGAAAAGTTGTAAACATAAACAGGGTGATTAGAAAGTTAACAGTTATATTGATATCATGTAATGATATTATTATGAAAAATAAATGCATCAGGCTTACATTGTAACACTCACAAAATACAAGCAATGCCCATTTCCCCCCCTTTCATTAATAAATTTCAGGTTCACATTAAGGTGTAAGACAATGGCTGCACTTTCCATGTGTGTGTTTGGCTAAGTCTCGCAGGGAGCAAAAGAAAAAGAGGGAGGTCAACAACAAAAAATTGAATGCTAATGGTAGTTAATAGCTAGCATAATCAACTCAACAGTGAATCAATGAGGCAGAAGTTACAGTGAATACACATTTCAGCAGTTCCCAGTTAGCAGACACTTAAGATCAATTGTTGATTATGAGGGTAACTGACAAAATTTTATTGTAACAAATGTCATGTTTGGAAAAATCTACATCTACTTGCTGCAGAGTGGACAAGCAGACTCCTGGCCAGTTCATTAGCAAATTCCACTACCATCCCTAACTAACCCAAAGATATACAGTCTCTGCCTTCCTTTAGCTATCATGGCTAAATATTTTATTTGCTATTTATATCATAAAATGGATACACTGCTTGATTGCTAAAAACAGAAAACCACCACCACCCAAACTCATAAAAAGATAAAACAATAAAATCGTAAATAAGGATTGGTAACAATAATATACGACCTTTGAAAAGTTTAAAAAAACAAACAAATTAAAACTCACATGAACTTTGTAAATATTTGGATTGACTTGTCTGTTTTTAGCAGGCACCGAAAAGAGTACAGTGAGTGATCCTGCCCAATATCAATAGGCAGGGAGTTCCAGAGTGCAGGTGCTGCCACACTAAAATACCAAGTTCCTACAAATGTGGAATGGGCATTATATGGCACCTGAAACAATGCTAGTCCTACAGATCAAAGTGGTCAAGTGGGTATATGTGGAGTAAGGCCACTAATACACCACAAAATCCTTCATGAATTTGTCTAATAATTTTGAAAGCCATCTAAGTTTGTGGCCATTGTCGTTCTGCAGGAAACAGCAAAGAGCTCAGCAGCATCACATGTTTCCAGAATTAAATCTAGATTTATTTATTTTTTAATAGTTTAGAAAATGATTTTAGAATGTACTTTAACAATTACAGTAGAGAGAACTCTTGCAGTAAATTCAGCTGTGGGGGTCTCTTGATACATTTAATTTGGACAAATAGGGTTCTGCAAATGAAACGTCATTAGCCTACCTGCCCAAATCAGGAGGGACACCACATTCATGAGGATAGATTTGAAACTAAATTAGAGACCTCTTGAAAATCAGGAGCAGCAAATTGATGATACAATTATTATGATATTACTCGAAAGGAGTAGGTGGGAGGGAAGAGAAAAATCACTCACTGAAGAAATGAAAGACAGGCTTTACATCAACATAGGTAGCAAGGTCAACGCTTCATTTGTAGAAGTCAGCTAGTCTACTGCGCAAGTGAAATTAAAGGGCATGTTGTCAGATAGTTTACACTGGAAAATGTAAGGTTCGCGGATAATTTTAAATGCAATAGTGGAGAGTTGCCTGCCATAATTTGAAAACATGTCCATTTTTCACAAAGAGAGCTAAAGACATTCACGTAAACCTGCAAATCCAAAAATATTATGCTACATTAGCACTGTGAAGTGACTGAAGCTACATAGAAAAAGCTAAGCTGGCCTTCCTCACTGCACATTGACAGCTTCATTAAAAGGTAAATAAACTTTATAACTCATGGCAGGAAAGGATTTTCAGTTCCAAAGAGTTAAGATAAGATTCTAGGGAATATACACACTGCAGAAACACTTTGTGATTTATTTACACATGAGATTTGTTTAGAAATCGTGTGTTATATATGACTAAACCATACACAGAATAGACTCACTGAAATCAATGGGCTTAGTTTAGACTAACTTGTTACCGTATTTTTTTGCTCTATAAGACGCACCAGACCACAAGACGCACCTAGTTTTTGGAGGAGGAAAACAAACAAAAAAATATTCTGAATCTCAGAAGCCAGAACAGCAGGAGGGATTGCTGTGCAATGAAAGCAGCCATGCCTCTTGCTGTTCTGGCTTCTGGGATAGCTGCGCAGCCTGCATTCGCTCCATAAGATGCACACACATTTCCCCTTACTTTTTAGGGGGGGGGAAGTGAGTCTTATAGAGCAAAAAATACTGTAATTGATTTCAACAGGTCTTCTCTCAGTATGACTTACGGTCAAATACAACTCACATTCTTAAAAATCAGGAAAAGAAAAGCAACAATTTGCAAACAATTCATCTTTTTAACAATAGTTATCTTTTATCCATTATAATACTAACAATTTTATTTTTTTGTTCTTAGCGGAATATACACTTTCTTCCAAAAAAGACATGAAGAATTATAACAGTTTTCCAATTCTGCATAATTCTTTATCTTAGAATCATAGAATTGTAGAGTTAAAAGGGATCCAAAGAGTTATCTAGTACAACCCCCTGCAATATAAGAATCTCAACTAAAGCATCTGTGACAGATCACCATCCAACCTATGTTTAAAAACTTCCAAGGAAGGAGAGTCCACCTTCTCCTGAGGGAGACCATTCTGTTGTTGAACAGCACTTACCATCAGAAAGTACTTCCTGATATTTAGTTGAAATCTCCTTTTTTGCAAAATGATCTTAACAGTTGAGAAACCTGGGCCCAAACTAACAAAATGAAATCCAATAGGAACAAATGGAAGGTTCTGCACTTAGGCAGGAAGAACCAGGCACACAAATATAAGATGGGGGGGGGGGCACCAGGCTTACTAGCACTACATGAGAAAAGCATCTAGGAGTCTTGGTGGACCACAAGCTTAACATGAGCCAACAGTGTGATGCAGCAGCAAAAAAAGCTAGTGCTATTCTAGGCTGCATCAACAGAAGTATAGTTCCCAGAACAAAGGAAGTAATAGTACCACCCTGTTCTGCCTTGTTCAGACCACACCTGGAATACTGTGCGTGGTTCTGTGTGCTACAGTTTAAGAAGGATCTTGACAAGCTGGAATGTGTATAGAGGAAGGCAACCAAGATGATCAATGGTCTGGAAACCATGCGTTATAAGGAATGGTTGAAGGAGCTGGGTATGTTTAGCCTGGAAAAGAGGGCAATGAGAGGAGAGGTGATGATGATGATGATGATGATGATGATGGCAACGACAACAATTTATTAATTATATGCTGCCCATCTGGCTAGGTTGGCCCAGCCACTCTGAGCAGCTCTCAGCAAAAAATGGTAAAAACACAAGGCAACATCAAAACTAAAAACTTCCCTGAAACTAAAACTTCCCTGAAAAGGGCTGCCTTCAGATGTCTTTCAATAATAACATAGCTGTTTATCTGTTTGACATCTGCTGGGAGGGCATTCCACAGGGCATGCACCACTACTGAAAAGGCCTTCTACCTTCTTCAAACATCTCAAGTTCTGCCACATGCTAGATGGAGAGCCAGCATCCTGTTCTTACAGAGGCCCACCAGATGCCTGTGAGGAACCAGAAAGAAGGACCTGAGCTTTAAAGTAAATCTGCTCGTTTTTTAAAATCCCTGGGCAGTATTTTCCACATAAGAGGCCCAAATCACATATTGGTATAAAATGTTGGGGGTTTTTTAATTAATTTTTTTGATGCAGCAGCATTTTATGAGCATGGCTTAGAATTATTTCGAAATAACAGTGTGCTTTTGTTTTGTTGTCATTTATAAGCTGCCTTGAGTGGAGTATGACAACAGTTGGGAGAGACCACATAAAATAAAAAGATTCTGCATTCTAGAGGGCTGGAACATAGCCAGCCTAACACCAGTTTTTACTACTATGGAACCAAATTATATGTGGTGCTCTACAGAGATGTGTGTGTGTGTGTGTGTGTGTGTGTGTGTGTGTGCGCATGCATGGACACACACACATGCAGGTATATACCGTATTTTTCGCTTTATAAGACGCACCAGACCACAAGACGCACATAGTTTTTGGAGGAGGAAAACAAGAAAAAAAATATTCTGAATCTCAGAAGCCATAACAGCAAGAGGGATTGCTGCGCAGTGAAAGCAGCAAGAGGGATTGCTGTTCTGGCTTCTGGGATAGCTGCGCAGCCTGCATTCGCTCCATAAGACGCACACACATTTCCCCTTACTTTTTAGGAGGGAAAAAGTGAGTCCTATAGAGCAAAAAATACGGTATATAAGCAAAGGTGGCTGGTGTAAATGTGGATAGATGTGGAGACACTGGGTTTTTTGGGGAGGGGTTATTGATTTTATTTATACTTTCTAATATGCAAAAAAGCAAGAATAGCAGCAATAAAGAAAAAGATCAAAGCAAGGAAGGAAAAGAATAGAACAGAAGGATATGGAGATAAGGACCAGTGGCCCATCTCGTCTAGCATCCTGTTCCAGCATGACCAACCAGATGCCTGTGAGAAACCTGCAAGCAGAACTCAGGCACAAGAGCAGCCTCCCCTCCTCTGGTTTCTGGAAGCTGGTTTTCAGAGGCATTGCTGCCTCCCACTGTGGAGGGCAGAGGAAAACCATCTTGACTCAGGATAACCATCTTGACTAGTACCCATTGCTAGTTTCCTCCTCCATATATTTAACTAACCCTCATTTAAAGCCATCCAAGATGGTGTCCATTACTGCCTCCTAAGTAAGTTCCATGGTTTAACTCTGCGCTGTATGAAGAAGTATTTGCTTTTATCTGTCTTGAATCTCAGCATTCAGCATCACTGCATTCCCACAAGTTCTAGTTGTCATGACAGAGGAAGGGAAAAGTTTTTCTATCCACTTTCTCCATTCAGTGCACAATTTTATAAACTCCTGCCATGTCACCTCTTGCCTTTTCTCTAAACTGAGTGGTAGTATTCCAAAACAGCATTATACTTCCTAACAATTGCCCTTCATAAACATAAAACCCAAGGATGTTTTTTTTCCAAAGGAATTCACGAGAAGAGGGCAGCTGGCAATCGCATTTCTTTACTTTATTGTTTTCAATAAATGAATGCCAAGCTTTAGAAGAAGAAGAAAATGTCCTTCATTTTTGAATGCCGTAGGGGTTTGGTACATTTTGCTAACTTTACATTTAAAACAATGGTACCAGATCTGGAGATACTGATAATATTGCAGGTCTCCTGTAGCTAACTTCCAGTGTTTGACCACTGTGAGCCTGGCCACAGTGAAAGGAATAAAAGTACCTCTTTATTGGAAACCTCCAAACAAGCATGAAAGGGCCATCATTGGTTCCATGGGTAAAGATTGAGATCTAATCTGGCCTATTGACTTCCCCTTGTCAGTACCCTCCTCTCTTTCTCTCTCTCTCTATAAAAAAGTAATCAAGAAAGAGAGAAAGGTTAACCATGGATGGTGGCACAGTGAGGTTCCATCACAAGCCAGTGCCAATTAAAATTCTCATGAATTATAGGGAGCCAGGGGTGAGTAATGAGGGAGCCACCTCTGAACAGGTGATAAGGCTGGCTTTGAAGATAAGTTGGAAAATGCAGCTAGTCCAGAGCACAGTAGTCGCATTGCTGAAAGGGATCAGGGAGAGGCACCATGTCTTGCCTGTACTGAAAAAACTCCACTGTCTCCCAGTAGGTTTCTGAGATCAGTTCAAAGTGTTATGTCTTTGAAGCCCTGCATCTATTTGTTGAGCTGCCTTGTCCCATACCTGTCCACTGAGATATTTTATTCTCAGCTCTCCCCCCCCCCCACAACCTCACCTTCTGAAGGGCAGCAGGTGGCAACAGGAATGAGCAATACTGGGAGCTGCCTTATATGGAGTCAGGTCGAAAGTCCATTTAGCTCAGTATTACCATCACAGTTTGGTTTCAGACAGGATCTTTCCCATCCCTACCTGGAGATGCTGGGGATTGAACCTGGGACCTTTGACATGCAAAGCAGATGCTCCACCACTGAGCTCCCCTATATCCCTTTTTGTGTGGGGTGTTTGTGTTTCCCTCTCTTTGGGACATCCTCCTGGAAACCTTAAAGAACTGCTAATATATGCTTTTCAAAAATTCTTTCCAGCTTAGTTCAATTTAATTGTTTGAATGAGCTGCTGCCTTAGGTCGCTGTTTTGAAGTTCTGTATTGCTGTGTTTCTGCATTACTTTGTATGTTTTCATCCACTTAGCACCTACTGCTGCAAACTCATTTTCCCCTAAAAGATGCACCACACCCCTCTTGTGGCAATTGAAGTTGTGCCTGTTATGATTCTTTAGCTGGGGGTGAGTGGGTGGAAGCAGTTCTATGCCCTCTAGGTAAGAGCCTGCTCTGGTTTAGATCCGGTGAGTAGTGGTGGACTTTGGGGTCTCAAATTTCAGCGGCGCCCTGTGCGACGTCAAAATTAAGCATTCCCTGGCTCTTGTGCTCCTTCTAAACAATAATTGTAGTGTCCCCTGCAGTGCCCCCGAGGCTCCAAACCCACTGTGACCCAACTGGTCATGCTCCAGCCTTTGTGGTAGGAGATGGGAGACAGGAGTATTAGATGGCTCATTGGGAGTGGAGCATGAGTCCATTACTCAGATATTAGGAGGATAACTGTGCCTCTGTGTGTGCCTGTGCATATGTCACGTGTGCTTTTGTGTTGTATGTGTGTCCATACAGTGCCCAGAGGGTTGGTCAAGGTTGAATGAGGTCCTTGGGCCAAAATAGGTCAGCCACACCTGTCTTTACAGTATCTGTGGCTGAATTCAGCCATCACATCAAACCATGGATTGTACTAACCCAAACCATAACTGAGGTTTTTTGATCCAGGCTTCACACCATGCCATACCATTGATTTCACAGCTTAATTAGCACTAACCCACTTCAAAACATGGTTTCCATTGCTGATTGCTTGGCAACATATCACACTTTGTCAATTCAGATACAGAAAACTGTAGTTAAGCTTATGTCATCTAACATTAAAAATATCGCTCAGCTTTGGCACACGCATTGGTGCATTGTGGAGATTTAAGAAATCAAACACTTCACTTGGTATCATTTCAAGATTCCTAGTGAGAGCAAATGTTCTTCCTTATTCAGAACCATTATTTTGCTTTTCAATTTTCAAGTGAAAGAAGGCACATAAAACTTCAAAATGCATTAGATAGTGGCGTGGGGGGGGGAGGGAATTGTAGGTGGGTTTGGGTTTTTTTGTTGCTTTTTTTGGCAGATTGCTATTGGTACCAGAGCCTTTTTGAACATATATTTATAAACAGCTTGAGTCCTAAAGCTTGACCAGATGGAAACGTGCCTACAAAGAATTGGACTTTGTTCAGGACGGGCCGACTGCCAATGGATGAGCAACTTGCACCAACATATGCCAAAAATGGTCAATCGTGTAATCTTTAAGTGTGACTCTTACACAGCAGATGCCAAATCTATGCAAACAATTTTAAGTGTCTTTTCAGAAGACAGGGGAACATTGTACAAATCCATGGAGATGAGTAGCAATGCCTTACTGAAACAGCCCACTGAGTTTCAGCCCTTCCACAGTTGGCTTAAAAAATAAAGGATGGTCCAATTTAATAAACATTTTTCAGTCCATCATAGCTTAGTTGTTGTTTTCATCTTGCCAGTAGTACAGTGATAAACCCCAATTTCCTTGGGACCTTGAGTAAGAGAAAAGCTCTTCATGCACAAATAATTTTGTAGTATCTACTTGAAAAAAGAGCCTGTAAAAAAAAGGAGAAGAAATATCAGAGGGATTACAACAAATAGAGATTTAACGGGTTTGTTGCTGCCTTCTCTTCCCCACTGAAAGAGACTGGCAAAAATCCTAAGGACAGAACCTTTGCACTAACAATCCAGACAAGAAAAATGATTTGTACACAATAAGAGCATTCAGGTGCCATCTAATGACTCAGGAACAACACCAGATTACCTCCCTGCAGGTACTAAGCTAAATTGGCAGAGATGCACACTTGGCTCAAGCAACCTCAGAGGATCTCCCCCTCCACACTTCAGTGGTGATAACTATACTTCCTTTAGTGAACACAGAACTAACAGGATCGCTTTGTCTTTTCTCTGGTGGCATTTAAGGCTTACTACGGCCATCAAATGGATAAAAAAGATCTTATAGTTAGGCTGCTTTGCAGCTCTCTAAGCCAGTGTTTCCCAACCGGTGTGCCGCGGCACACTACTGTGCCGTGAGACACCGGCTGGTGTGCCGTGGGAGGGAGGCGGGCGAGTCGGGCGGCGAGAGGCGGCGGCGGTGGCGGCGAGGATCCGCGTCGAGCCGGGGGCGGCTCCGCGGTGGTGGTGCCGAGCGGCGGGGCAGCTCGCGCAAAAGGGAGGAGCGCGAGACAGCGGAGGAGGAGGAGGCCGGCATGTCCGGGCAGCAGCAGCAACAGCAGCAGCAGCAACTCCCGGCGACGGCTCCTCCTCCGCCCGCTATCGCCGCCGCCGCCTCAGCTGCCCTCGCTCTGCTGCCTCCTCCCACCCCGGCAAGGGGAAGGAAAAAAACGTTCACTTTTGTGCGCCCCCCCCCCCCGCGTGACGCTGCGCGCTGACGTCACGGGGCGGGGCTTTAATGGTGGTGTGCCGCGAGATTTTTTTCCGGTAAGCAGGTGTGCCGTTGCCCAAAAACGTTTGGGAAACACTGCTCTAAGCAACAGGGAGTTCGGAGCAACCTTCACAGGTTGCTTTGTCTCTGGAGGAGAGCACCATGACTTCTAGTACCTTGGCAATTATTTTCCAATAAGCCTAGGAATCTTGTTGCTGGCTCTGCCTGCCGTTGGGGGTAGAATTCCAGGATTTGGCTCAGTCTAGCATTCGCTTCCTACAGTGACCAGCTGCATGCCTCTGGAAGCAGCATTAAATACATGTAGGTTCAGGGTTGTCTGATCAGAAGCAACTAGGAGTGGCCCTTGGTGATGTCACAGGAGTGGGCCCTGGAATCAGAGGGGAGCAGAGGGATGCAGATCCCTTCCCACCAAGTGTCTGTGCTGTAACTGGCAACCAGATCCTGTTGGGCTGAAGCTTGCAAGCTGCATGCACAGTCTTCTTCTTCAAAAAAATAAATAAAAATAAAAATAAAATAATGCACTCTAGCCCACCTGGAGACTCAAGCCCTCCACCTGCCACTTGGAGGTGGGGGTGATGAAGATTTGGAGAATTCAGGTCAGACCTGAAGACTGGCATCACAAGCTAGATTCTAGAGGGGGCTCCTGTCTTTGGAAACTGAGGCTCCATTATGGCCAACATCCATTGAGATACTTCTCTCACATGGATTTGTCTAACAGGGCTAGTGAAACCCAATGCCCTCCAGACCTTGCTGGACTTCAACTTCCATCAGTCCTAGTCAGTATTGCTAGGGTTGCCACCTTTGTTTGGCAAAATACAGGACCATGGGGCAGGGTGAGGTGAAATATGTATATGTATATTACCGCAAGTAAAATTGCATACAAATTACATACAAAAATGTGTATAAGAGGAGAAATCAGCACTATTGATAATTTTTCCTGAAAGCATCTTTTTTTTGGGGGGGGGAGACACAATTGCAGACTGGTGTGAAAATGTGGAGAACTGAACTTAAGACTGGGAAAAATGGGAACCCAACAAGGACATGTCCGCTCCTACCTCCTTGCTTCAGCATAATTAATAAATATTTGAAGGGCTGAAAAAGTTTCCCTATACAAAGCAAGAATACAAAGGTGCCTTATAGCCAATCTGCATATTTGGGAGATGGGGGAGCAAACAAAAGGAATGAAGTAAACCTTGACCTTTTAATTAACCCAGAATTGGAAATGATAATAAGTATATTGCTAACACTTTCTTTTGGTAAAGTTTGTTTTATATGTTTTATCTTGCTTTGACTTCAACTCTTGATTATCATGAAATGATGATGACGATGATGATGCAGTTCAGAGTGCTGCACTCATTGACTGTACCACCTCAGAATGTGGAGTGGGGGGAGAGCTTTAATACTTAATACCATATAACACACTTGCTCTCTCAGAACACAGAAAACTAAGCATATGGAGAAGGTGAGGCATGCTGTCTTTTCAAGGACAGGGTTTAGTTTGGTTTTTTAAAGTAGAGAATAATTTAATAATGTGGTCTATCACTGCATAGACCTAACTTGGTTGGTCTGTGCACTTACTCTGAATGGATAGATTGGCCTTTGGTCTCGTGTCATATCAATAATCAGAACATTCACATTGTTTGAAGCTTTACATACACTCTAAGTTGGCCCAAATATTCAATGGCTAAAAATGCACAGCCACAGATAAACTTTTCCATACAGTGTGCACAGAGCACTTTGATGCAGTCCTCCACCAGTTCTTAACACAAAAAAGTAGCAGCCAGTAGCAGAATTTAAGCAACTATTGCCAATTTCTGCTAGTGTGCTTTAAGGTTCTCAGATTCCAGAGGGATGGCTCTGATAATATGTTGCAGGAAACTCAGCCTTGTGGAGAGCCACAGATAAATTCATGGGGTGGGGTGGGGGAAGAAGTATATCAAAACAGGTGAAACACACACACACACACACACACACACACACACAAACACACACACACACACACACACACACACACACACACCATTTTAAAAGAACAATTTGCTGTGCCGTTTACTTTCATGAACTAAAGTTCACTTCATCATATGTGCGAAGATCTATCCTCAAAAGGAAGGCACAGATAAAAATTGCAAACAGTGAACCCAAAAGGCAATGAACCACAAGAGATCCAGTTGGTCTGTGATACTTTACATGCAAAGCTCAAAAGTATACAAGATAAGAACAATTCTCATCCTAGCGGTTTTTGTATGCATTTCAGCTTTGCATAAAATTTCACAAACCAACTGGCTCTCCTCCACTTCTTGGTCTCTCATAATTTCCCCTTTCCTCTGTATGTGTGCTTAGATATACAGTACGATCACATCTTACACTCAGGTTCAGTTTCAAGGGTGCCACGTAGACAGGAAAATCACATATACGCAAACCCTTGGAGCTGCCCCATGACTAGGAAATGAGGGGGGAAATAGAATGAATCCCCTGTACTCAGAGAGCCAGCATGCCGGGTGGGCAGAGAGCTTAAAAGCTTTTTTCATGCCAGGTAATCCCAAGCAGACCTGGTGTAAAAAGAGCTTTTTAGCTCTCCATCTTGCTTGAATTTAATTTGCACAATTTTGACAAGCTGGAACATCGGCAGAGGAGGCTGACCAAGACTCTGGAAACCAAGCATTATGAGGAATGGTTGAGGGAGTTGGGGGTGTTTAGCCTGGAGAAAATTGAGGAGGCATGATAAAAGGTAAAGGGACCCCTGAGCATTAGGTCCAGTCGTGGACTCTGGGGTTGCGGTGCTCATCTCGCTTTATTGGCCGAGGGAGCCAGCGTACAGCTTCCGGGTCATGTGGCCAGCATGACTAAGCCGCTTCTGGCGAACCAGAGCAGCGCACGGAAACGCCGTTTACCTTCCCACCGGAGCAGTACCTATTTATCTACTTGCACTTTGATGTGCTTTTGAACTGCTAGGTTGGCAGGAGCAGGGACCGAGTAACGGGAGCTCACCCCATCGCGGGGATTCGAACCGCCGACCTTTTGATCGGCAAGCCCTAGGCTCTGTGGTTTAACCCACAGTGCCACCCACGTCCCAGGAGACATGATAACCTTCTTCAAATATCTGAAGGGGTGCCAAATGGAAGATGGACCAAGCATGTTTTCTTCTGCTCCAGAGGGAAGGACCCAATCAATGAATTCAAATGACAAGAAGGGAGATTCTGATCACTGTGAAGAACCTTCTAATTGTAAGAGATGTTGGACAGTGGAATGGATTCCCTCGGAATGTGGTGGACTCTCCTTCATTGGAGGTCTTTAAACAGAGGTTAGATGGCCATCTGTCAGGGATTATTTAGCTGATTCCTACATTGCAGGGTGTTATAAGAAAAAACTGCTCCTTTTCCCTTATGGGGTACTCAAGAGCTGTATAGATTCCTTATGTAGGTTCTCTATTGGTAGGAGAAAATAACAGAGGCCAACCAGAGAATATTGAGAAGCAAGGCAGCTAGTAAGCACAATCTTTTATTAAACTGTTGCAACAGGGTCCCCTACTCACCCCATGCAGCATGGGAGGAGAGGAACCCCGAACAATGGTGCACAAGCCCTTATATAGACTTTTGAAATTGCCCACCCTGTAGCTCAATACCACCCCCTAAAACATCACACATACATCACTGAAGGGGGTGGTCTACAACAGAAATCCTGTCTGGTAGGATACTGATAATGGTCACTGATGACTTTACCTGGGCAGCCTGGCCATTCCTTTTGAGATGCTAAATACTTAGTTCCTGAATCCAAGTCACAGGCTCACCCTATTCATACACAAATACACCCTTAAGACAGGATTTATGAGCAGAGAGACAATGGGGAGGTTTTCCCATTTCCTTCCTCACTGCAGAGAATTTTTGAGGTGGCTGGAAGAGTCAAAATGGCTTCAGGATGGTTCTCTTGTACTATTTCAGACACGTGGTTTATATACTTATGTATGTGTTTGCCTTGTACATTTATGAATGTTTATTTTATATATATAAGAATTCCTATAACAGGGGGTTGAACTAAATGACCCCTTGGACCACGTCCAACTCTACAGTTCTATGATTTCACTCCAACTTGAATCCTTGGAGAGTCACTACTACTCAATATAGAAGGGAACATGTGGCTCTCCAGAGATGGCTGGACTACAATTCCCATCAGCCCGAGCTGGCATGGAAGAGAGAGACGCTCCTTCCCGATTTCTGGCAGATTTTGAGTGCCCACTTGCATTTGGTATAAGTATTCAGTATTCAATCCATTTCCAGCTCCAAAAGCTTAAATCTAAAGGCTTATCCCTGCCAAGCCATTTTACGGTCAACAATGTTTTTCTCCTTCTTTTCCTTTTCAATTTCCTTATGGAGTTGTTATCCAGGCCTTCCTATTGTTCTCCTTTCTTTCAACTTACCATCCATTACGTTTTCAATTAGTCCTGTATTTCTTAGAGCTTGCCCTACCATACTTGATCGCCTCGTCTGCACTCTGCATTAAGCCCTTGTACCTCTCCAATATCTCTTTATTAGTTTTTCCTCTCTAACTCTACACTTGCTGTTCCAAGACTGCATTTCAAAAGCTTCAAGTTCTCTTTCTTCCATTTTTAATCCAGTAATATACTACTAGTTTCAACTAGTGCTAGTAGAAGCAGCTGACCTTCACTTTACATTCTCTCGCTATATTCATGTTTATTTTCTGTTTCTCAGAATTTCCCTGGGACAAGGCCTATAAATCTGAGCTCAAGGCATGTTGCTTGAATAGAGATTCAAAAGGATGCTGCATGCACAAACCAGAGTCCAGAGTTCTTACTACATTCTACTTCTTCATACTGTAGGTAACACCCTTCCAAAAACAAACAAACAAACAAACAAACAAAAACCCTCACACACAAACCCAAAAACTTTAAAGGGCATGTTTTAAGGCTGGAGTGATGTGTTCTCCTTGACCATTTCACTGATGGCGACAAAGCATGGAAGAACAGTAGTGAACGTGCCAGGCTGCTAGGATGGCAAATTCATATGTCAGTTCTTGAGATTTAGCCTTACGTATGGCCTCAGGCAGCTTTTAAAAATGTTGTTTCTTCACATCATAAAAAACCAGTACAATTTAGTACAATGGGTTGTGCCTGATGGATGAAAGGCAGAATGCAATGATGGTGGCTGTATATATCGAAGAAAACTTAGGTGGAGTTGGAGCTACATGCTGAAAGGATGCAGAGCACCATCTCTTCCTAAACCTACCAGAAACAGTGATTCAGGGACAAGTGTTCAGAGATCAGCACTGGTTGATTTGCTCCTGGGCCAAGTTCAAGGTATTCATATATAAAACCCTTAACAACTTGGGACCAGTTCACCTGTGATATTGCCTTACCCCATATACACCGACTTGACCACTTCAATCAGCAGAACTGGTACTGTTACAGGAGTCACATAATACCTGTTCTGCATTTGTAAGAACTTGAGCTTTCAGTGTGGCATCGCCTACCTTGGAAGTCCCTGCCTATTGATAGCAGGCGCCTTCACAAAAACATTTTTGTTTAGACAAGCCCACACAGGTGTTTGGAAAGTCGGTGTGAATTTTAATTTGTGCTTAGTCTATTGTCATTTCAGCTTTTTGAAAGTCTTAGCAATATTGTTGTTGACTTTTCTTTTTTGTTAACATTACTGGTGTTGTTACTTTTTTGTAAACTACTTGCAAGCCTTAAAAAAAACAAAGAAGGGCCCCAATCACTTGTTCTATTCATTGTTGTAAGTAGCTTTGTATTACTTTTGTTAAAAAGCAACGAAGACATTTGAGAAATCAAGAATAATAAAAACCCAAGTTAAGCTAGCAAGGCAGCAGAATGCTACTAGGTAAGCTTCTGTGGAGTGTTTCACAAATGCTGAAGACCTCCTGATAAAAACTAGTCAAGAGATTGGTCCCCCCCCCCCAAATAATTTACTATGTGAATAAGAAATTACATACATGCAGATCAACCTGCCCTTGCAAAATTTCCACCAGAAAACGTAATTTGCTACCAAAACTGTTTGAACTATGGCAGGTGTTTGGACAAGGCTTCGTCTGTGGTGGCTCCCAGATGGTAGAATGTCCCACCAAAAGAAACAAAAGTGTGTTTTGCGCCATTTGGTGGACAGCCAAGACATACTGTTCTCAGCAGGCAGCTTTAAAAGATTGATCCCGCTTGCTGCTGTATGTGCCAATGTAATTCTATTATTAATTAATTAATTAAATTTGTATGCCTCCAGTCTTATTATTTGGAACTCACGTGTGCTCGAATAGCTCCTTGAATATTCCTATAGAAAGGCAGGATACAAATGTTGAAAACTGATTAATAACAGTTTCCAACCTGGGTCACCGCCGGCCAGGAAGCTCCCTATTAATTAATCTGAGAAAGAACTAAGAGGTGGGTCTACAGAGCCTAGGGCTTGCCGATCTGGTCAGTGGTTCGAATCCCTGCGATGGGGTGAGCTCCCGTTGCTCGGTCCCAGCTCCTGCCCCCCTAGCAGTTTGAAATCACTTCAATTGCAAATAGAGAAATAGGTACCACTCTGGCGGAAAGGTAAACGGCGTTTCCGTGCGCTACTCTGGTTCGCCAGAAGCGGTTTAGTCATGCTGGCCACATGACCCGGAAGCTGTCTGTGGACAAACGCCAGCTCCCTTGGCCTATAGAGCGAGATGAGCGCAACCACAACCCAAATTGTCTGCAACTAGACCTAACGGTCAGGGGTACCTTTACCTTTACCATACCACTTGCCCCAGAGTTAAACAGGGGAGATCCACACTCCAGTTCCTATTGCCACCACGTGCTCTTTGGCTACCAGGCCAAAATCAAGGTGTTACTGTTAGTAAATGAAGTCCTCAGCAGCTTAGGACCCACTTGGCTGCTTCAATCCATGGAACTGAAACCTTTACGAGTGCCACAAAATGTTTGTCCTGCACTTCCAAGGAACAATTCTTCAGTGCGATGCCACCTACTTCTCTGGAACTCCCTGACCAGACATTATGTAGGCACCTTCATTGTGCTTTCCGTGCCTGCTAAAAACTTGTTTCTGTAAGCCTAGCAAAGCATATCGTGTATAATTGTCAATTTAAGGCAAGGGGAGTAGATTTAAGACATCAAATATCCTGGCATGGGCATTATATACCTACCTGGACACTTTTTGAATTCAGCAAGCTTTCTGGCTGGTTCTGACAAAAGGAGGAGATGCAGGTTTCTATCAATTTCCTCCAGCTGCCTCCAGCTCCTTTCCTCTCAATCCAGGCTCTGTCCTCACTCCTACTGCAGTCAAGAGCCGGTATGATGTAGTGCTTAGACTACCAGACCTGGGTTCAAATAGCCTCAGCTAAGAGGCTCAGTAGGCAATTAATGGCCAGTCACTATCTCCCAGCTGAACTTACCTCACAGTGTTGCTGTCAGGATAAAAAGTAGGGAAAGCTCCTTGGAGGAAAGTATAATTAAAACAAACCACAAGGTGGCTGTAGCTATGCTTAGTGAATATTGCAACCACTTCCAAGCTGAGTTCAAGAATTTTCTTTGGTGAGGTGAGAGAACAGAAGAGAGAAGGTATCCTTACTACTTTCAGAAAAGCAGGTTCCTATCCAATAACATCTTTCTGATCTAAATACTTTGTGGCTGCACAATTACAAAGCTTTGATTCAACATCTTCCCTGGCACAGATAGGCTAAAGGCGAACTGTGACCATAGCTAGATTAAAAGGTGTGGTCTAAAATCATTAGGCAGGGCAACATTCACACTTCTGATAATGAGACAGATCATTGTGGGAGGTGACAAGGCACATAAAAAGCTCTCCCTTCTTCCAAACAGTCATGCAAGATTTTCTACCAACCACTATTAGAACTCAAAACACCATGATTTCTTCTCATATCACTTATGTTACAGAATAAATTGCAAGGCTGCTCTGCCAGGGTAGATGTGATCAGGGCTTCTCTTCTGTACAAGGGACAGAGAAAATGTTGGGTTTTCCCTCCTGGAACTGTTGTTGAAGCTGGCTACTATAATAAGCCATGTTAACAGGACACCCATTTGTATTCAGAAATAATTTATTCTAGTAATAATTACCTACACACACAATAAATGAATTATGATAAAGTAACTTCCTGATGATTGTTTTGTATACAACTATTTTACTATGGGTGCTTTGGGGGGGGGGCACTACTATCTCTACTGTACAAGTTGCAACTGAAATAAAGACTGGATATAATTTCAATGTTGTTGTTGTTTTAATGGTGTCATTAGGAATAAAAACGCAGTCAGGAATAAAAGCCAAAAGAATCTCCAGAGAGGTCTGCCTATCAACAGTCAATGTGCTGGCTAACAGTATCCCCCCCCCCCCGGCTATTTCACAGCATTCTGTGTTTAAGGAGTTTGCCCATTAATTGCAACTATTTAGGAGTTATGTCTAAGTTGTTAGAAGAAGCAAACAATTTTAAGCCGTAACTACCCCCCTCTACAAAGGCATACAGGGGGACAGATCTGACACCAGTTAATAAATAGGACTCTACCTGGGTGGAAAACAGGTATTGGCTTTGGGCTCATCATGTACTCCATACTTCAGCTTGCAGGCAAGAGGCAAGCAATGAAATGGAAGATCCTGCAGGACTTACCACTATCTAGCCTACCCCATTTTGATGTTACATGCTTTTATTTTGTATCTGGTTAAGCTATGGCAAAATGACCCATCTTTGCATCATTAGAACATGCAGAGATGTTTATAGAGCCAAGAGATTCTACAGCTGTTGTCCATGACTACTAAACAGCTTCAGTGTTTTGCATGGCAAGATTTGGTGTTACATTACAACATCCAGTTGCCTCAAAAGGCAAAAGCAAGATTGCCTTGCATAACCTATATATAGAAATGGCATTTGAGCTCAGATAGAATCCTACCAGGTCCAATATAAGTTTTCAATATGTTGTAAATGAGTGTAAAAATATAATAATAATCAATGCAAGCTTTGTAGCAAATATCAAAAGCCAAAATGTAAAGACCATCCATAATGCAAAACTACTATTTTTCAACAAAATTGAGGATATTAACAAAGAAACATAGTTCTTCAGAGTAAAGGTAATGAATGAGAACACATTTACAGTTTTTAAACTGTACTTAAGCCCAAAGTATACAGAATGTGCTCAACAGCTAACATGCTTCTTTATTTACAGCTCTCCACCAGATGCTTCCTTAAGGAGAAAAACCTGCAATAGGAACAAAGAAAATGCCACAAAACTAGAACTCAACAGTAACAGGTAAGTCTATCTGGACTAAATGTCATCAACCTAATATGTGAAAAGTTTAGAAGAGTCACTGTTTATGAGAATGGTATATTTTTAATCAAAGTCATGCCATACACCAATTTATTACATAAATACATTTTCTTCATCAACACTTAACAACCTACTTGGGCCCAAATGATAGGGACTCCTAACGGTGCCCACAGATTTGAAGACATGCTGCACCGCTCAACAGAAAACTGACTTATTGGTAAAACAATAACAGACAATATTTGTATTGAATTTTCATTGGAACTTAACAGAATCATTTCCTGAAAGTTTCATTCTTTTCTTCACACTATTCAAAAGGTGTAACTTAAATATTCATAGAATTCTGCTCAGATATGAACCCAGACACTAAATAGGCTTAAGAATGACCATCACAGATTTTTGGAAAAATGTAGATAGGGTCAATCTTACTACTTGGTAAACTACTGTGTGGTATATTGCCCTGCTGGAAAAACTAATGAAGAAGCCGAGAGTCCTCAAGGACTAAAGAAAAAGGAAGTACATAGCCAAGGACCCCACCTGGCCTACAAATGAATACAGCTGATACAGTGTCTCAGGGCATTTGAATACTTCAATTAATTTCCACTGTGTCTATACTATAAATAGTTCCAGTTGCTGCCTTCTGTGCAGTCATATACATGTAGTTTATTTATTTTGGTTTTATTTTATGTTTGTTTTGTTTGACAGTGGTCTATAGTTGTATATGGACTATGTGTGCTGTCATCAGATCCTGTTTGATAACACTGTATTTTAAAAAATTATAAAAATTATTGGGGGGGGGGAGAATCAATTACTTCTGCACTTCCAGGAGTAGCTGAGAATGGAGATAACTAACCTTCATTATTTTACCTTGCAAGGTACACTGATCATTTAAAAAGAGCCATTCCCTTCATAATTTTGGAATCTTAGTCCCCCCAGAAATATGTATTTTCCCCATGTGCTATAAGAAAGGGGATGAGTTAAGGGACTAAGCAGAAATCTTTCTGTTTTGAATTTGCTGCCACAGGCTTGAAATCCATTATTCTTTACAAAAGGATACAAATTCTAACAAACCCAACGATCATTAAAGAATGTTAAAAAAAATCATTTTCTTCACTAACAGAGACATTTGAGTTAACTGGCTTTTGTTAAAACCGATATATAAAAACATTTCTAATCCACCATCAGTGGTGAAGAGCAATATAACGCAAACATTTCACAAGGCAGGTCAGATTATTATATTCTGGCCAGAGCAAAGGGATTTACAGCACTTTACAAACAATTGCTGAAAAAGTGTATACATGTCTTTCACCAAAAACATTTTATCAATCAGATGTTCTGAGGCAGTTTTGACTTGATTCCTATGACTTCATTAATATCTGAGGTAAGGGGAGGCAGATGTAAAACCATCCTTTGGTTAAAGAACTTGTGTTCCACGGGGAAAAGCCTTTTCTTTATTTTTTAACATGGACAACAAAATCTCTGTACTGTTTCTTCTGTTGAATGCAGAAAACAGCTTCAGTGTGAATTTGTGCCACCCTTAAACCAGGGTTGGGATGAAGAAGGGGACAGGAATTGAGCTCACACTCAGCAAGAACAATTCCCACAGCCTTTCACACTGTTGATGATCTCTTCTTGCAGCTTTTTCCTTTCCTCGTCTTTGGACAGGTGATTGGTTTTCTCCTCCCACCTCTCGTTAGTATTTCTGTTCAGCATCCTGCTGCTCTGCGTGTGCCACATTTCATAGTAGAGGCTGCTGGGACTGGTAAGGAGATCTATATGCCTGCCACGCTCTGCAACTTTACCCTGTTTTTTTAAAAAAACATGAAGGCAGTGATCAAAACAGACTCGAGCAGGAAGGAACAAACAGTGCACATATAGCCACCCTGATTTTGAATAAGGAAAGAGCACCCTTGGCTACTTGTGTATACTCAGTGTTGTCTCCTTTCTTCCATGCCCTTCTTACATCTTAGCTCATCTATAATGCCACCTCTTACTTGTCTATAAACCAAAAAGTTCTAAATACTGCAACTTTTCCTCATAGCAGTTTTTCCACCCCCCTGATCATTTTGTTTGCTCCTCTTTGAACCTTTATGAACTTGACAATATCCTTTTTGAAGTGAGGTAAGCAGAACTGCACACAGTATTCTAGAAGCAGTTGTACCATAGATTTATATAAAGGAGTTGTGCTATAGACAGCTTATTCTTCATTTACTAATGATCGCTAGCATGGAATTTGCCTTTCCCACAGCTGCCGCACCCTGGGTCAACATATTTATCAAGCTAACTGCTATGACCCCAAGGCCTCATTTCTAGCCAGTCACTGCCAGTTCAGGCCCCGTGTGAAATTTAGATGCTTGGGCCCTGACATGCATCACTTTACACTCGTTTACATTGAACTGCAAAAGTCCTTTGGGAGCTCTTCACAATCTCTTTAGGTTTTAACAATCCTAGACAATTTAGTATCAGCAAACATGGCCACTTCACTCTCACTCTTAACTCTAGATTGTTTATAAACCAGTTAAAAAGCACAGGTTGCAATATTAATCATTGGAGGATTCCACTTTCTACACCTCTCCATTTGAAGAACTGTCCATTTATACATACTCTTTGCTTCCTGCAACTTAACCAATTTCTGAACCACAAGAGGACCTCTCCTCTTATTCCTTGGCAGTTAAGCTTACTCAGGAGTCCTTGATGATGTACTTTGCTGAAAGCTTTTTGAAAGTCCAGGTACATTATTGTCAACCAGATCATCTTTATCTATATGCTTGTTGGCACTCTCAAAGTATCTGATAGGTTCATGAGACAGGACTTGCCCTTGCAGAAGCCATGCTGGCTCTGCTTCATTACAACTTGTTCTTCTATACGCTTGGTTATTTTATTTTTAACCACAATTTCCACCAGTTTTCCCAGGACAAACATTAAGCTAACCAGCCTGAAATTTGCAGGATCCATCTCCGTAGATCCTTTTAAAAAAATTGGTGTTACAAAAACTGGGGTTAGAAATACATAGAAGAGAGACAATGGGAAAAGATGACTGTCTCACAACCAGCACTCTGTTGTAAAAGATTGGTAGTGGCAGTGGTGCAAGACACTTTAAAAGAAACTGGGCTGTTTTACTAATAGTCTCATCAAGGAAAATCACAGAAATGAAACCTACTCCACTAAAACAGAATCTGTTGGGAACCAAAAAAAAAAAAAAAAGAGGGTACATGCACATGGGAGAGAACTGTGTATGAGCAGCTTAAGGTTTTCAAGTGGTTTCCCTTGCAGCCATTCCCACCAGTGAAGGAACAAACACTGTTCTACTTTATTTCCTGCACACACATGCCCCATATTTGGGTCCCAGGCAGAGACAGCAGACTAGCATAACTCTTTTGCAGTACATACAGCATTATTCAAACAGGCCCTATCCTGCCAGATAGTAATCCTAAAACGAGCAACAAAAGTGCATTTGGAAATTTGAAATGAAGAATTTAGAAGTTCTCTGCTCTAAATTCTTCTGCGTAACTTGTATATTTAATAAGAGGAACAACACAGAAGTTCTAAATAAGCAACAATGAAGAATTCATTGTTGAACCGGAAACTGAAAGAGCCACTTAAAAAACATTTTTATCTTGTTACTTTCCCCCAGAATTTGTTGATTTCCCCCACTGCTTTTTTTTTTTTTAAAGTCATTTGGTCTTTATTTTATTGAATTTTTTAAAAATAAGTGGGTGTGGGACCCAAAGTAGAATGATTATATACTGAGTGCTCCTTTTGGGGTCCCCCACCCAGAGGCTTTTCAGCGATACACCATTTCCCTCTCCTAAACCTGATTTTCTGTCTATCATGTCTCCCAACTCCAACAGTCAACATTTGTGACTGCTGACCATGTTTGATCCTCATCGGGCTGTTTTCCCTCACCCACCTCAGTTTTCTTTCTGAATCTATTTTTTTTACTTCTGCAAACCACAGTGTTCCCCTTGAGTCTGATGATACCTCCCCCCTTGTGCACGGAACTGGCATTTGGACAGTGGAGTCTGCTGTTAGCAAATATGATGCAAGTTGCCTTGGGGAGTTTTGTGGAAATGTGGGTTACAATTTATTTAAAGCAAAAAATAAAATAAAATACTAGAGATGATCCAATTGCAACAGGGTATGGTGTATTAAATTTCTCATTTAGTGAAGAGTATCTTGCTGCAAAAGAAATGTCCATGGGGATATGATCTTATTGTTAAATTTCTATTGAATGGCAAAACAATTGCATGCTTTTGAAAAGTAGTCACATTCCTAGTATTCTTTTGTGTAGATGCACATTAGAAATGCAGCAGAGTAAGAACAGAACAAATGCACTAGGGTTTATGAAACACACCAATGCTTCTTCCACCACCACCAAGTCACCAAGTGAAACTAAGTTTGCTCCTATGTCCTTGAGTGTATGTGAAAATGCACACACACTTTCAAATATTTATAACTGATGGAGAGTGTGTTTCTAGTAAAATGACCTTAAAGAAAGCTGGGCTATATTCTTTAGCGTGGCTGGAATTTAAGAAAGATTGCATAACTTCAGAGAGTCTCACCTGATCCAGGACAATGATTTCATCTGCATCAACCACTGTAGACAATCTGTGTGCTATAAAAACGGATGTTCTGTGTTTCACCACATCCCTCATGGCACTCAAGATGTTCTGTAAGATTAAAGATATGTGAAGCATTGAACATTTTATGCCTTTCAGGGCAGAGGGGCCATCTTAAGAAAGGTATCAAATGAAAATAATTTAATCACTTGTTAAGAAGGGTCACCAGCAATTTCAAAGTTACTACATAAGAAAGAGGTGGCTAGTTTGAGAAACAAAAGTGCAAGGATTCAGGGGCTAGCTACTTTGAAAACTTCCAATACTATTCCAATATTACAAAAGCTTTTCCAGTCTAGATAACCCAACAGGGGCTTTGCTGGGCTTCTAAATCTAGTTTCTAAATAAGGGTAATGTGTGTGCACAGGGAGTGGTTTATTTTTGCTTCCTTTAGAAAAGCAGTTCCTTTAAAAATGAACCTGGGCAGCACAAGACATACATTTTGCTACTTTGCTGATTGCTTGGTGCACACATTTTTTGGGGAAAGACGTGATTTTTTAACTTGATGCTTTTAAAGTGCAGCTGTGTTGTGTAAATATTCAGCTTCGTTTGACAACCTCACAATAATTATATCAAAATGAAAAGGCAAGAAGTAGAACATTCACTAGAAATTCACATTCCAATCTGTGAATAGAATCCAATGAGGTTACTCTTGAAAGGTATATATTTTAACTTACTACACATTAGAAGGGACCATGTGCCTCAACTGACTGCCAGCAGGCTGGCAACCTTATGAGTGAAGGTCAACAGGTTATTTACTTCAAGTAATCTAAAGTGAACAGAGATACTTAGCAACCAACAACTTCGTATTTGCTACAGACAGAATGATTGGTTTAGAAAATTATTGTTGGTGCTGAGATTTCTTTAACAGTTATGGAAGTCTGATGCAGTTGCTACAGTAATGTCATGACTTGTGTGTCACAACATCTTGATGTTTTACAGCTCTACTTGAGAATATAAAGTGATACCAGGCCAGCAGTCTATGTGCACCCAACCTGTATTTCAGTTAGGATGCTCCATGAAAAGGTTTTGCAACAATAATTTACAGGAACTATTTTTGTTAAGTAGCAACTATCTGTTTCCCCTTCATATCACACTGAGAAGGACAGGTGATCCCAAGTACCTCACAGGATACAAGAGATTATGCTGCAACCTGTTTAGAACAGGTCCCAACTATTTCTGCATCCAGCTCAAGAAGGGTTGCGCCCAACTTCTGGCCTTTGTGAATTTGGTAGAGTGGCAAAGCAGGATTGTACAAGGATGAAGGAGGAAAAGTACTGTGTTCTGTAGCTTAATTTACCTCTTCTGTAATTGAATCTAAAGATGAAGTAGCTTCATCATAGAGGATAATGGGAGGATTCTTCAAGATTGCTCTGGCTATAGCGATTCTCTGCTTTTCTCCACCTGAAAAGATTAAACAAACCCACTGAGGGTTATTTTTACCCTTGAATAACCCAACACCAGCACATTTTCTTCACCCACCCAGAGAAATATCCTTTGCTCCTTCAAAGCTCTCAAAGACTCCAAGCAACTCAGATGAAGACTATAGTTTAAGTGTCATCAAACAACGAACAAAACAAATGCAGCATTGGAACAGCAAGTCTTATCAGAATGAATGAGAAATTCTTCTAGAAAAGACAAAACATACAATCAACTGTCATTCCATAGCTAAGCTACTATTTAGGGCTGCATTCAAACAGGGTTTTCTGAGTATCAGGTGGGCTCATCCAGCATGACTGACAACTGTAGGTGATGTGGAAATTGTGCCTTTTAGAGGAGCACATATTAGCAAAAAAGCACCTATCTTAGAGTCTATTTCTGCACAACACACGTTGCCAGTTATAGCTGAGAGCATAAACACTGGCCATAGAGGAACCAGGTGTATCCAGGGTGCAATTTTCTCCCAATTCACTAAGGTTACCATTAGGCCAACTTTTCCATGCCACTTTGGATACAAGTTGTGCAATTTTTTATTTTAATAAATACACCCACTTGGGGCTTTAGGGACACTGCAAGTAATTAATGGCTATATATGCATCTGCCTTCCTGTGCTGCATTTCAAAGATTTGACAAGGCTTCCATTTAATTCTTTCATATTCTTGGTGATATGACCTCCTAACTAACACTGACTTGTTTTAGCAAACCACTTTAGGAGGATAATAATCTCATTTCACTTTGAGCCTTAAGTGGCTATGCTGAAGCTGAGCAATAAACAGAAATTGAACTATTCACCCATGATGAAAATTCTGCTTTTCTCCCCCTTCATAACAACCTAGTCTGAAGTGTGTTGCATTTTTTACTGCCTGTATTTGAAAGAGTATGCCATGACTGCATAATGCATAATGGCCTATTTCCCTTAGTCTCCTCCCATGTCCGTTTCACATTCTATGTCACTCTCATGACAAAAAATTAAAATGTGAGAAGGATTTCTTTAACATGTAACGGCCCAGACAGACACTATGGGGAGCTCAGCATGGGTTCATAGAACTCTTGTGTTCAAGGGTCAATTCAAATGTGACCAAATGCCTCCATGGAAAGTTAGTGTGCATAAGAAATTGTATTGACCATATGAAAAGGCACGCATACTTTTTGCTGCATATACATGCACTGCTAACAGATTGGATTCCCAGCACATACATCTGAGAATATTGTGCAAATGTTTCTCATTTGACAATCTCATGACACTCTGGTAGTCTGATTCAAACACGGTGTTTGCCTAAAAAGTGTGCAGGAGGTGTGTGGATTTCATTTCTGCCCTGTACCCCAGATTGCTCTAATTATGGTGTAGTATTATGTTATCAAGGCTAACTGTGGCTAATGGTAACTCGATTTCTGTGTAACTAGGATTCTGCATAACTCATTTCAAATGGTTACAAATTGGGTTTTTTTAATAAAACAAGGGTGTTTTTCTGTGCAGCAATGGTATAACATGACATGCAGCCCTTAAACATCTGTTTTCCTAGAAATGCAGTTGCTGCTTATTGCTCTCCCCATATCATATTGCAAACTGTTTATTTATAACTGCAGTTTCTATGCTTCAGATCACAATTAAATTCATCCTTACTCCACCTTCAAATCCGCATGACTGAAATCCTACAACGTTCTGAGTGCGCAACTCCTATAAAATTAGTGCCAAGCATACAAAACTACACAAAAGACTGCAGTCATTATTGGCTGTGTTCTGCCCAAAATAATTTCACAGGTTTATATTTTCAAATAAATCAGGTTTTAATCACACTGTTTAAAGGTTTAAACCTAACAATAATGAAATGAAGGGAAAGATTCATCATTATTAAATAAGTAGTAAATGAATAAAGTTTTACTTTCATTATATTTAAATACCACAGACTTTGATTTTGAAATACAGCGACAAATTTCTGATACCACATATTACATCCCCATTGCATGTGACTCTACTAACAGGATCACCAGACCTATTAAACAGGTTGTTCAGGATGGTTTGGCTTTAAATTACATTACATCTACAGAAGGTGGTTATTTGATTAACTAATCTCCTAGAATACTTTGTTTCTACATTTTACCTAAGATTCAAAAGGCAGGATTTCCCCCATCTGGAAGACCTATTGTCTCTGGTAGTAATTCCATTCTGGAACCTTTGGCTAAATTTGTAAATTATTTTCTGTCACCACTCATACCTAAGATTCCGTCATACATTATGGACTCCATGGATTCGTTCAACAATTTGAATCAGTGGTAATTCCTTCTGATTCTCTCCTCATGACTCTGGATTTTAAATCTTTATATACCTCATGAGGAAGCCTGCACCTGTGTATGACTCTCTAGAACAACATACCTTTTCAAATCCTCCAAAACATTTTCTTATGGACTTATTAGACATAGCTTTAGAGAACAATTTCTTTAGATATAGACAAAATAAAAAAATTCCTTCCAGTAGCACCTTAAAGACCAACTAAGTTAGTTCTTGGTATGAGCTTTCGTGTGCATGCACACTTCTTCAGATACCATATAGATATAGAGATACCTTCTGTCTTCAAGTGAAGGGTATTGCCATGGGTAGTCCCATGGCTCCTTCCATAGCCAATTTATTTATGGCTGAATTTGAGCATTGCTTTGTGTACAGTCCTAATAATCCCTTTGCTTCAGATCTGGCTTTCTATCAAAGGTTCATTGATATCTTTTTGATTTTTAAAAATGCCAATAGATTTCCTGACTTTTTATCTTGGATGAATCAACTACTCCCCTCATTAGTGTTTTGACCATAACACTTCGTTACATTTTAAATTGTATCATCCATACAATCTGAAACGTAACCTACCTTTGGGCCAATTTTTGCAGAGAAAAAGGAACTCCCCTACTTTGGACGTGTACAACGAGCGGCAGGTGAGCTAGAGATTGCCCTGGCAAATAGAGGATATCCCCAGCATATTATTCATAAAACCCAAGTGAAAGTAGATGCAAGTGACAGACGGGACATTCTTGTACTCAAAAGCAAAATACCACAAAAACGTATCACCTGCCGACAAAGGTCCGTATAGTTAAAGCTATGGTTTTCCCAGTAGTGATGTATGGAAGTGAGAGCTGGACCATAAAGAAGGCTGATCACTGAAGAATTGATGCTTTAGAATTATGGTGCTGGAGGAGACTCTTGAGAGTCCCTTGGATTGCAAGAAGATCAAACCTATCCATTCTTAAAGAAATCAGCCCTGAGTGCTCACTGGAAGGACAGATCCTGAAGCTGAGGCTCCAAAACTTTGGCGACCTCATGAGAAGAAAAGACTCCCTGGAAAAGACCCTGATGTTGGGAAAGATGGAGGGCACAAGGAGAAGGGGACAACAGAGGATGAGATGGTTGGACAGTGTTTTTGAAGCTACTAACATGAGTTTGACCAAACTGCAGGAGGCAGTGGAAGCCTGGTGTGCTGTGGTCCATGGGGTCACGAAGAGTTGGACACGACTAAACAACAAATTCTACTTGTTAATTCAGTGCAATTCTGTTACAATTGATTTTGACAGCTTGATGACTAAGCTCTTTAGCAACGAAATGTTGGATTACTGGAACAACGTCCGAGGACTGAACCACTGGTATATCACAAGTGGACTTTTTATTACTGTGTTTGCAATTATTCAAGATAAAATCTATTTTGTAAAGAGAAGAAATTAGCACTGAACCACTGATATATTACAAATGAACTCCTTATTTACTGAGTTTGCTATTGTGTAAGATAAAACCTATTTGGGAAAGAAACTACTTCAACATTTAGGAAGTCACAAATATAAGTTAACTGATTCCCAGAGGAGACTGGCATCATACATTTAGAAAGTCACTGACATGTTCTTAATGTATCTTTTTTGCCATATTGATGGCCTCTCTTGTTGTCATAAGTGACCTATTAGAACCCAACCTGTGAAATTAAGACATTAGAGAAGCTAACTGGCAGACACTTGGGTGCCAATGCTGACAAGGCCCAGCCTTCCTCAGCTTGTACCTATAAGCAGAGGGAGCAAATGGCCAGTAAGCAGGAGGGAGAACTTAACTACTGGGGGGGGGAGCGCACAGTGGTTTTCCTCTATCATTAAAATTATGAGCTGCATAATGAGCTGCTCAGATTGAAGGAGTGAGGTAGACCTCGAAACTGCAGAGCATGTGGTGGCACAAGTTTGGTTCTTTGGGATCACTTAAGTCTCAGGACCAGAAATGTTAGAATCCTTTTCTGATCAGAAATAAATGCCTGATCTGCTGAATTCCAGTTGAGGCCTCACACTACTCAACATTAAAGGAGATATCCCCGGGTCCAGAGATTTTTTCTTTTTCTTTCTCTGCTATTTCCACCTTTGTTTACTCAAGTCATCCAGTGTTTTCGTTCTGCAGGTGTGGAAGCAGTTTGGATCATTCTTCCAGTTACGTGATTATATAAAAAGTGCTGGGTACATGTAGGAGGAAGTAACTACAGTGGTACCTCGGGTTACAAACAGTTCGAGTTACAAACACTTCGGGTTACAAATTCTGCTAACCCGGAAGTAGTACCTCGGGCTAAGAACTTTGCTTTAGGATGAGAACAGAAATTATGCGGTGGTGGCGGCAGCGGGAAGCCCCATTAGCTAAAGTGGTACCTCAGGTTAAGAATGGTTTCAGGTTAAGAACGGACCTTCGGAATAATAATAATAATAATTAATAATAATAATTTATTATTTGTACCTCAGCCATCTGGTTGGGTTTTCCCAGCCACTCTGGACGGCTTCCAACAAAGATTAAAAATACATTAAAATGTCACACATAAAAAACTTCCCTGAACAGGGCTGCCTTCAGCTGTCTTCTAAATGTCAGGTAGTTGTTTATTTCTTTGACATCTGAAGGGAGGGTGTTCCACAGGGAGGGCACCACTACCGAGAAGGCCCTCTGCCTGGTTCCCTGTAGCTTTGCTTCTTACAGTGAGGGAACTGCCAGAAGGCCCTCGGTGCTGGACCTCAGTGTCCGGGCAGAACAATGGGGGTGGAGACGCTTCTTCAGGTATACTGGGCCGAGGCCGTTTAGGGCTTTAAAGGTCAACACCAACACTTTGAATTGTTCTCGGAAACATACTGGGAGCCAATGTAGGTCTTTCAGGACCGGTGTTATGTGGTGTCAGCAGCAGCCCCCAGTTATGAATTAAGGATGAATTAAGTTTGTAACCAGAGGTACCACTGTACTACAAACAGATTCATGACTTAAGCAAGCAAATACTTGGAGATATTTTAAAAACAAGTGGATTTAAAAAGAGCCAGTTTCCTTTTAGCTTATTCAATTCTTGAGTTTTAATGAAGTCCCTGTTCTTTTTATGTTGAAAGGATGTGCACCAGGACCACTGTAGGAATGCTGCATATTAATTATATGAAGTATGCAGCATTAACTTTCTCCAGTTAGAGAAGCAAATCTCCTGCGGCCACTACTATGCTGTGGAAGATGGAATCTGTTTCTTAGAAGCCTCAGGCACCCTACAGTTTCCATTACATAGGGCTCAGCATCTGAATAGGGCTATTATTACTATTATTACTACTACTGCAATTAAAACACAACACTGATATTAAAACAATGTATTGTGCAGTATTAAAAACTATTTTTTTAAAAAAACAATTTACATTGTTGACATGGGATAGATGTTATTTCACACTGTACAAAGATCAATGTCCTTCATTTCAGGTTCATCTATCTCAAACACTTTACAGCCATGTAGTCGTAAATCCCCCCCCCAAATATGTAATAAAAAACAAGCACTCTAGCCTCCTCCTTCTGCCTACCAATCTATGGAAGAAAAAAACTCAACCAAGCAGAGTGAAGCAAATAAAAGGAATTTTACCAGTATTGCATAATATCTACTTACAACAGAATGCTCCCCTCCTTAACAATGTATTTAGGGTTTAACGCCAAATAATCCTAGAGATATTATCCCACAAGACAAATAGTCACTATTTTCTTTAACATGAAACCAACATGTCTGATATCCAAGAAATTCACAAAAAAGCTAAAAGGGCAGTGCTAAGGGGCAGTGCTAAGGGGTAATGGGCTCCGAACCCAGAACCATTTATCGTCATCCCCCTTAAGCCCAATTCTGACATTAAATCCTCACATTTACACACAGCCAAACAGCACATTACTAGGACCATAAAATAATTCCAGTCTTTAAATTACTTCATTTTCAACACGACCTCCTAACACATTTACAGCGAATCATTTTTACTCAGATCAGATGCACTATGAAGTATCTTTATACTAAAAAGCATACATCTTTCATTCCACAGAGCAGCCATTAATCATCTAAATTCTAGTTAAATATTTTGTTGAACACAGCTGCATTATTGGCCACATTACATTTTGGGAGTGGGGAGGAATGAAGAATAATAGTAGCTCTCTGCTCTCTATACCACAGGCTTCTAATTGACTTCATGGTCAGTGCTGGAATTTCAAGGCAGCTGGACTACCATTTAATAATAAACTCGGCATTTACCTTAATACTGCAAAGCAAGTCACCTTACCAAAAGCTGGGGTGAGCTACATACTGTGCAATAAGCCTGAGGCTAGCAGAAAGACTGGAAACATGGAGAAAAGTTGCACATTTGTCAACCTACCTGACAGCTTCAGACCTCGCTCTCCCACTTGTGTGTTGTACCCATTGGGCATTCTGAGAATAGCATTATGGATTCCTGCCAGCTTTGCAACAGCATAGACTTCTTCTGCAGAGGCATTCATGTTGCCATACAAGAGGTTGTAGAATATGGTGTTATGGAAGAGAACAGAATCCTAGGACACATGCAAGCAGAACAATACCTCTCAAAACATGAAATGCCAATTGACAAGTCAGAGGGTTTTCTGAAATGCCAATAGTGAGTTGTCTGGAACCTTTCACTAAGCCCCTTCAGGCAACAGCATTTCCAGTGACATTTTAATGAGGGGTTAAAGATGCTGCAAGGATAATTCTCCTCCAAGAAAGCAAAAGGGGTGTGTGAGAGACAAGAGCGAATAGATAATTTCTGTTGTTTTGGCAGAAATCAGAATGATTATGTAATTTAAGATGCAGCACCGAAAGCTCATGGGGTTAGCTGAAATAGCTTCATTCACATTCTGATACTACTAAATTATCAGAGCTTCCCAAACCATGAAAATTTGGCATTTTTTTCACTTTATTTAAAATATTTGAATTCTACCTTTATGCTGCTTAAATGAAAGCAGGTAAGATAACCAACAGCATATGATACAAAATCACATAGAAATGAGATCACATTAACAAATGGATGGCAAGATGCATAAGGGCAAAAATACAAACTAAAAACAGCAATGTCAAATAAACTTGATCTACGGTAAGTTGATACCTGAAAAACATAAGCAAGAAACTAGCAAACATGTCTCAAAAGAAGACATGAGTCTGCCAGTGAAGAGACCAAGATTCTGTTAACTACATAACCACAGAGAACAGAGGGATTTCCAAGGAGGCCTTTATTGATAGGCTCCGCAACTCCCTTTTTTGGAGAAGTCCATTTAGGCCTCCTCTATGATGGTGGTTAAATTAAAGCCCTTTTATCTCCTGCTGCTTCTTTTTGATCTGTTTTATGACCCTGCTTTCTTGCTTGCTCTTCTATATACTATTATGTAATTTATAGAATTATTTTATTTTGTACTTTATCTTATTTGCCTTGGGCAGCATCGTGTGGAGTGGTGGAATAAAAAGCAATAAAATTTCGTGGAACTCACTCAAAAACTTCATTTAAGTTTCTTGAAATGGACAAAACATACTAGAAAAGTGAAGACAAGATCTGGACACAATTTCTATTTTCTGTCTACCAAATATTCTTATTTTCCATGTCACTGGTATTTTTAGTGTTTTTATAATAACTATACGTAATATGTTTTTTAAAAGTAGTAACCAGCAATACCTGGAAGATCTTATGTCTCCACATGGGCCTGCATGTATTTCTCTATTCATCAGAGGCCCTTTGGCTTCCTCCATCATCTGAGGTGGCTACTAGGTGGTGCCCTGGCTTTGGAATTCTCTCCCCACAGAGGCTTGCTGGAAGACCACTCTGCTAAATAAAGACCTTTTTATTTTGCTTTAACTCTTGCAGATTTGCTATTTGGATGCCGCTTTTACAGAGTAGCTGTTACAGCTTATTTTCAGTCTACTGGCTATTTCATTATGTTGCAATATTTTATGGTATGACAGCCTGAAAATGTGTTTGAAGAGCAGTTTGTAAATCTAAATAAAGACTGAGAAAACTGTAATTCTTGCCCATGTTCAGTGAAACTCTTTATGGTTGTTCTTCCTTTGTGCCCTGGACTGTCATCCTGAGCTGCTTCATTGCTCCTGTTTTCAAATCAACACTGCAGTAGCTGTGGCTACAGCATCAGATGTTTGCAGGGAATTATGAGTTCCAAAGGAGAAGTAGTACAATACCTGAGGTACAACTCCTATGGATTTTCTCAGGCTGTCCAAACTGATGTTTCGTATGTTCTGGCCAGAAATGTAAATCTCCCCCTTCTGAGGTTCAAAGAAGCGAAACAATAATCTTACTATTGTGCTTTTCCTTTAAACAAAAACAAACAAAAAAAAAAAGAGTTAGAACTTGGGTTACTTGCTTGGTGTATCTTTATCATGATTTTAAAATAATAAATAAATAAATCAATGATGCAGAATTTTGCGCATCTGTTTACCCACCCTGACCCACTGCCTCCTACAATGGCCACTTTTCTTCCTGCAGGGACTTCAAAAGACACGCCACTGAGGACTTTCTGCCCTTCAAGGTATTCAAAGTGCACATTATCAAAGGCGATGGTAGCAGTCTGTGGAGTGATCTGCAGGGGTGGAGCCAGCTCTTTATCCTATTGAAAGAAAAGCGCTGCTTTACACACTGCCCAGAAGGTATTTCAAAGAGTTTAGCAAGCTAAACAATGGATCTAATTCAGTGCAAGCTACAGCCACTGTTTTCTCCAAAGGGGGGGGGGGGAGAACCTAGCCATTTCAGTCACACAGGTAATAGTCTCTTCTACCCGCCCCCCGCCCCCTATTTTTTCTATAAAGCTCAAGAATTTCTGATGTAATAGTCTGGCTTCTAGGCAGCGTTCTGCATAATAAATTCTGCATCATTAATTAAAGTGATAAAATAATACTTCAATGCCTGGCATGCACACAAAGTATGACAATGACAAACACACTGCTTTGGCTTTTTTAAAAAAAGGGGGGGAGAGAGAGAAAAGCTCTTTCAGAGACACAGGTTCAAATAAAGCGTCTCCACTAACCATTCTTCCAAAAGAACAAACACAAGTTCCTCACATGTAGCATTCCTTTTTCAGAAGAAAAATAGCTATCAGATGAAGCAAAAATAACTCCACAAGGTGACTGCATTCATTCTAACATATTTGGCAAAGGTTTTAAGCAGCATTTTATGGGTAGAATCACAGAATTGTAGAGTTTGAAGGGACCCCCGAGGGTCAGTTAGTCCAACCCCTGCAATGCAGAAATCTCAACATGTAGTCCCCCATCCCATGTGAAATCATACCAGACCTTGCTTAGCTTTGCATAAAGGGCTAACAGTTTTATTGCTGCACAATACTCACTTTAATTTTTGAGTCTATATTAAGCAGTGTGAACAAGACATTCATGTCTATTAGCGCTTGCCTCGTCTCTCTGTACACCGTTCCCAGAAAGTTAAGGGGCAAAGAAAGTTGGAACAACAGTCCATTCACCATTACCAGATCGCCAACTGTTAGGTTACCTTAATTAAAAAGAAAAAAGAAAAAATTGGGCTTAGAGTATGTTTGCTTGCCAAACATCTACCACGCTTTTTAGTCATTTAGTTCTGCTCTTCAACACAAGCTGCAGCAACTTCAAAACAGGCTATAATTTATCCAGTTAATTAATCCTCTACTTTTAAGGTATGAGTGCAAGTTACTTTCTAGATGGTTTTTAAGTTCTCTGCCTTGCTTGGAGGGTAAGGCCTGCACATCACTTTAGTTCTGGAAGCCCAGGGATGCTTGTATGAGATCCTGTAGGAACTCAGATTGCCAGGCAAGATATTGTAAGAGCCTCCAAGAGCAGGTGTAACCCCAAGTGAACCTGGCACAAAAAGAGCTTTTAAGTTTTCCACCCTCCTGGAATTTAACGTGCACAATTTCAAGTAGTCTGCCTTCAACAGCATATGACTGAAACTGCACAAGTTAAATGCAATCCTAAAATATTGTCTTTGCTTAGGACATGTCAGCTGATTTCCACCCATGACCAAGAAGTGGATACTTCTTAAAAAGTACTTTGTGGTACTGAATACTAGGTGCTATCTGGGTGATTCAGCCAGAAGATTTACACAACCAATGAACTGATTCTTTTCCAGAATTTTAAGAATCCCTGCAGTCTGATTGTGATAAAGCTGCTTTAAAACCAAAATATAGCCCTTTAAAGTAAACCTATTCGAAGAACTGTCTCAAGAGACAGACAGATGTTGTTTGTAAGGAAAGCAAAATTTAAAAGGTCATTCATTATTTTAGTTCACTTGCTTGCAGTTAAGGAATTTAGGACTTTATACATTTTTTTTAAATCCAAGCATGCATGCAACATAAAAAGGACACGAGTTTTAGACACAAACAGGGTACCTGCAACAATTCCTTTGCTAGCCAGTACCATGATGGCTGTTAGCCCAATGCTGAATATAGCATTTTGTCCAAAGTTCAGCAGAGCTAAGGTAGTGGTAGTCTTCAGTGAGGCATTTTCATAGGTCTTCAAAAACCCATCATATCGCTGAGCTTCATACTTTTCATTATTGAAATACTAGTAAGTAAGGGGGAAAACAATGTAAGGAATCTCAGCATTCTTAGGATTGTACTTCATAAATTATTCTTTAATATAACCTTCCCCAATCTGGTGTTCTTGAGATTGCTTTTGTCCATACAGCAGGGAGTTGTAATCCAAATGGTTGGCAGGGGGTACTGGGTTGGGGGAGGGCGTTTTAGTACATAACTAGCTAAACACTTTATAAAGCAGTTTACTGTTGCTTCAGCAACCTAGCCTCAGCACCCGACCTTCCAGCTCTGGACGAATCAAATGTCGTGCCTGCCTGTCTCTCCTGTTCTTGATGGCTGACAGCTACTCATTCACAGCTGCTACTGCCCTGCACCCATGATATTTTAAATTTGTTCTAATACTATTCACAATATTATCTCCTTTCCTCCACAAGGGATCCTTCCGCACCCTACCATAATATTATTGCCACAGCAATCCCAAGAGGCAAGATTAGGCTGTGGGACAGCAACTGCCCAGTGTTACTCAGTGAGCTTCATGGCTAAGTGAAGATTTGAACCTGGTCCTACATTTGACTCTCTCAAAACTACACCACATATACCATGGATGACTAGATCAAAGCATGTTCTGGAAGTGACTTGAAAAGCAAATCAAGAGGGATGAGGCCAAATACACAGGAGGATCTTTTTTATGTAAGTGAAAAATGGTAAGCAAACCCAGATAACCAAGAGGTTTATAAAACTATATTTCTCCCCTAAAATGTCATTTTGTTTGAAGATAATAGCATAAATGGAGAGAATACTCAAAGACAAAATATATGAAAATTCTGGAGAACTACATAAGCTGGGGTTAATTCTGCAAGTCATTATTAATAGAAGGAAGCAGATACAAGTTCCTTTTGAGTAAAATCAAGATACATAAATGGATAATAAAGTCTATCCTACTTAATAACAATATGAAAAGTTAAAAACGTTAATGGCTCACCTTCACAGTTTCATAATTCAGCAGCGAGTCAATTGCAGCGTTACCTGCATCATTATCTGCTTTATTCATTTCTATCCTAAATTTAGTTCTGCAAGACAAAAGGTTTGCATATAGATTTGTTCTCACCACAGCTCTATAAACCAGCTAATCCTAACCAGTTAGGGAAAATGCCTTACCTCCATTGTGTAACTCCTATTGTGAATACTGTGTATGCTCCTAATGTCCCCAAGGTTACTAGTGCAAACTGTGCGCCACATTTATAATACTGAACAAGGAAAGAGAAAGAAGGGAGAATGTCAGTAATGGTTTTCTATCATTTTGGTTACAATGCCGACAGAGACAAATCTGTTTTGACAAGACGTACCATGAAATAAAAGGGAAATGATTCTGTAAAGATAAACCAGAAGCACAGTGGGATGACTGAAAGAAAAATAATGATATGGCTAATCCATCTCCTTAATACAACAGCCTTCCCCATTCTGGTGCCCTCTAGCTGTTTGGGACTACAGCTCCATGTATAGTTCCAGTGAACATAGGTATATGATGCTTGGGTTGATGGGTGAAGTAAGCCAAAAGATATGGAGGGCACCAGGCATTAGGCTGGGGCAGACAATGTGCTGAACTGCATTTGAGGCAGTTGAAAGGTCCAAATGTGCATAGTACAAACTTATGGTCATTTCTGCAGCCATGCATGTACTCCAATATACACAGATGCATTTTGCACATGAGCTGCTCTATTCAGATTTTTTGCTTCAATGATATGGATGTGTGAAGGGACACACCTAAGCTGTCAACTGCTCAATGCAAAAGCTGTTTCAGATGCATGTGCTTTGTAGTAACATGTCAGAACAGACTCCTATGAGAGGGTGGACTTTCCTTCCTTGAAGGTTTTTAAGCAGAGGCTGGATGGCCACCTGTCATGTGTGATCTAGTTGAGATTCCTGCATTGCAGGCGGGTGGACTAGATGACCCTTAGGGTCCCTTCTAACTCTGCAATTCTGTGAATGAAATATGATATCTGATTTCTAGGGAATGCACTGTGTACTTTCTCAACTACTGTCTTTATGTTCCAGGTCTGATATTTAGCAGAAAAACCTCTAGAGCTATTCAGGTAAAAGTGTGGCCATCTGAAGGAGAGTTGTTTTGCATGAGAAACTTGGGCCTGGTCCTCTACACCAAGACTGCACATCAGGAGGTGGGCCAACTTTGTCCTGACAGAGGTTCCAATTTGGCCAACAGGACTGTCTTCCCCAAATTATGCCTAACTATCTCAATACCCAACGCTTGCCAATTTAGTGCTTATCACATTCAAATGATCAACAAAGTTGCTGCTATAAGAGAGCATCACTGTATGTACATCAATAAAAGTGACAATTACTGTTGCTTCTGGTAAGCAATACATACCAAAATTCCACTAACGAGTGCCACTTCGAACAAGGTGGGGCCCAAATTGAATACTATGGCACTGAGCACAAAACTGATGCCTCTTGTTCCTCTGTCAATGGCTTTTGATAATGCTCCAGTCTGCCGGCTCAGGTGGAAACTCAAGTCCAGGTTGTGCAGGTGGAGGAAGACATTCTTTGCTATCCTTCGGATTGAGTTTTGGGCTACTTTTCCAAATACAGCATTTCTAGCCTCATTAAATAAAGCAGACCCAGCTCGTGAGATGCCATCTGGTTTAAAAAAACAAAAACTATTAAGATGCATATATTGCTGCTCCTCAATAAGTCCGTAATAGATGGAACATTTTATTTCACATATTTGCCAGTGTTACTTACTAGATCAAAAGTTCAATCGTTTTAAAATCCACACTTCATTTGCTGACTTTAACAAGCCCAAAAAATGAATTGCTATTATGGTAGATTCCTGCTATAACCATTGTTTTAGTATTGAACTGGTATTTATTAAATAAATAAATAAATAACAAGTTACAGGAACTGGTAGTGAACAAAGTGGGGGGGGGGCGGACTTCCAGATGCTTAGCGGAGTTAGTATGAAAAGGTCACGTTTGTTAATGTTCCAAAACCTTCCCAAAGAAAGTCAGCACCTGTCAACAGATTAAAGCATCACACTTACATCCAATCAGAACAGCTGTTGCCATGGTTGCCACAGTATTTGGTGCATCATTCAGGTTCAGAACATTTCCAGACATCTGGTTGAGGTTGTCTACTGCATATTTAAACATGAAGGGAACGACTATATTCATGGCCTAAAAAGCACAAAACATAGCAATTATGCAAGATGTACTAAAATGTTTATTTATAAAGTATAAATATTTCCCCTGAATTAGCTGCAATTATGGTATTTTGCTATTAACTACTTAGAAGGATGGCTCTACAGATTTCAGGGGTATGGGCACTGCAATAAGAGGTCTGCAACCCCAATGCAGAAAAGCTACCTTCCCACTGGCTTGTTATAAAAATCAGTTTTCATCTCAACTAAACAGTTCATTGAGAATGTGCTTCAGTTCATTTGGGGGGCTCATTAAAGTGATGGCAAGACTGGGAAACACAAAGCAGAAAGACTCAGCATATATTTATAGGGCCATTAAGCTATGAAGAGTTATCAGAGGCAGTTCAGAGCATTTCAGCTGGAAATATTTATAGAGTACGATGCAATTGCCCATCTTGACAGGATAACATTGGGCAGGCTGGACAGAAATCCAAGCACTTCTGTCCCCAACCTCAGCAGTACATAAATGAGATTCATTCAAGAAAATTGCACACAAGGAGGATCTAGATCTTTCATTATAGAAGATGTGCCTAAAGTTGAGTTATCTGAGCAGTTTTATCTGCAAAGCTGTCACAGTGAGCATAGTCCAGCACACGGAACACCTTTGTGCATTATTGTGTAATGTCATAATGTGATGAGCAATGTCTTATTTCTGCTGCAGCTAAAGGTACAAGCTGACAAATGCTTGCAGCTTATTAAAAACATCACCCATGATGGCTCTATCCAAATTTGAATCAAGCAATTTGTTGGCTCCATCATGCAAAGGAATAAAAATTACTATGCCTCTCTACCTAACTCACACCCAAATTCTTGCTTGCAGTTGCAGGAACATGGCTGCATCTGACTGAATTTTGACTACAGCTGACACTATTTCTTGAACTATTAATACTATGAACTGCAAAAGTCAACTACTACAAGGCTAGAAAATGGTCTTCCTTAAGATCACAGTTGCTCTTCTATTATATTATGACGCCTATTCCTCAGTCATTATATTGTGCACAAGGATACACCACTTGCTTGAATGATTTGTGTGGGTTCATCAATACCAACAGTTTATAAACTGTTTTTTTACCAATGACTTATTTTGCTCAATACCAAATCCTATATTCCAGGTTGGTTTGCTTTCAATGAACAGCAAAAGAGGAATACAAGATGGACCGCCGGAAGAATGGCATTGCAAAGTTCTGGAGCCATAATTGAAAAGGGTCTAAACATAGTAAATATTAATCTAACGTCAGAAAATAACGGAACATGGAGAATAGCTTCCTTAGTAGATCTCACTGCTTCTAAGGACAGAGTTATTGTCCTCTTCTCTCTCTACTCCTCCTCACCCCTGAAAACTGCATCCCATCTGCTTCACTGCTTTGCAACCATTTGGCATGAATCAGGTGTCCCACACCACTGCTGCCTGAAGTCTAGCTCTGCCTTTAGGCACTAACCTAAATCAGAATTATGCAAACCCCTGAAGAATTCACAGACTTGAGATTCCATGACTGCAAATCACAGTCAATAGGGAACAAACAAAACTGGTTGTTATGGCTGGAAAATAATTTCACAGATACAAAGCTCCAAAGAATTGAGGGTGTGTTAAATAGATTTTAAAGCTTTAAGGAAAGACACTGCTCTGGAATGTTAATTTCAAAATATGCCCTTCAGATAAACAAAAACACAAGTTGACCAACTCCCTTTGGTGTTACTTGCCTAGAAACTCAATTTTCATCCATCCTTTTAGTTTTAATAACCACAATGCTGCTCCATCTGTGTTACATTGTGATGACCATCATTTAGAGGACATAACACAGCTTTTCCTAGGGGAGCCTATTCAGTAGAAATGAAATTTATTCTAATGCAGATTGCCTTGATTTGCTGCAGATTCCCTTGAAGTCCCTCTGCAGCCATTCTACTTTTCAAAAGCAGGCTACATGGTATTATTTGAGCTACACTTGGAATAGCTGAAGTTCTATTTCTAAAGCTAAGAGGCTGTAGCCTCCTTCAAACCTCTATCTCAACCTGCAATTAAATTAATTGGCACCACTCTACGGCTTTGCAAGAGAATTTCTCCACCCTCCAATATAGCCCTAAGTATTTAAGTGAAGTTTAAAAATGGTCTCTCTCAATCCCAGAGGGTAAAAACATGAATCAGAAGAAGGCAGCATGTTATTAAATCTCATTCACAACCAGTTTTGTGTTCTCATCATCTTCTCCCCACCAGTCCTGTTCAAAACAAAATTGCTAGTTCCACCATCTCTTACCCTCAGAGTGAAAGATTAGATCAGACTTCCACAACCTGGTGCCCTCCAGATGTTTTGGAACACAACTCCCCAGCCAGCATAGAGAGAGCATCAGGTTAGGGAAGGCTGAATTAGATACTAAAATAAGTCATGGCTAGAATTCTGAGCCATGCTTTGCCAAAAAGTCCTTGAATGTACCCAGTGAGATTTTTTAAAAATGCTATTTCTTCTTCAAACAGCAATTCTTGACTGCTGCCCAGACCATAATAGAAATTGCTTTTGAAACACCCCTGCAGTTTGGGAGAAAACATGTTCTTATTCAAGAAATAAAAGATTAAGGTCTCCTCAAGCAAGCAAAAGCAATGATGTTCTTTGGACATCAGCTGGTGCTTATATATGGAGACTATCAAGTTTTCTAGAATGAATCCTAATGCTCCTATACTGGACCCTAAACAGATACAGAATGCTGTAGTTAAAGTTTTTAGTGCAGATCTTAGAGATAAAGAAACAAATTATGACATAAATTATACATCTAGATAAATAACAGATGAAAAATGAACCTAAACTCTATCCCTCTGAGGTACTTCAGGGCTTTCATTTCTGGACCACGTGAATAAAAATGCAAAATGGCTCACATTCTTCTCATTGCTTACTTGTGGGTAAGCAGTTGCATGGTAATGGCTGTTACATTATTAAAATGTCAAATACTGTTTCTTAGGTACTGCTCTGAAGTGAGTACACACATGCAGGTGAAGTATGGAGTCTTTCTGACACTTGTGATATCTTAAGAGCTATGATGCGTTATAAAGGTGTCCAGCAGAAGCCTCCATCAGCATATAGCTCTCCTGCAGAAAGTTGTACTTGAGCAACAATTTACATATGATTCTTGAGTCCCATCCTCAATCATTGTTTGCTATGGGGTACAGGAGAAGTAGGGAGTCCTTTGTATAAGCACCTAGATTGTTAGGTGAAAATAAATCACTTGAGTAACAATTTGCATATAACACTTGATTTTTAGGTATTTCCTGTTCATTCCAGCACAATAGATGCACCCACATTTGTTTTATCCAACATGGCCTCTCTTTCATTTTGGTCTTCACTTAAAACACGTTGGTATCAATTCAACAAATACCTATCATGCATGGAGACCCAAGGTTTTTAAGCCCATTTTTCCAGCAGAATGTTTAAACCTCAAGGAAAGTTTAACATTTGGTTTGCTAGTATGTAGGATGCAGGGGAAGAAGCAGATGGAGCAAACAAATTTTGCAAGTCTAGCTGCATACAAGCATTGGTACATTTGTCTGGGACCTGATGCACTGATGCTATAAAGCAAACCTGGCCTGTCTTACTGGTACAATGAAGGTGTAATGTTCCCAACCCTTAATGGATTAGGCTGCAGGACTGCCAGCTCCCTCTATTCTATATATATGGATCCCATTGTCCATGATCAAGGCAAAGGCAAACAGGGACTTGCTGTTAACTAGGGCTAGAAGTATAAGGACATCACAAGGCTTGGTGTAGGGAGAAGAGAAAGAAGAGTCTGGAATACATGAACCCAGAGGACTACTTCTGTACCACCTGTGGCAACATAAGAGACTACTCTGAGCTCCTTGAAGGATGGGGCAGGTTGAAAGTGTAAAAACTGTACAAATGCAAGTACAGTGGTACCTTGAGTTACAAACGCCTCAGGTTACAAACGCTTCAGGTTACAAACTCTGCTAACCTGGAAGAGTTACCTCGAGTTGAGAACTTTGCCCCAGGATGAGAACGGAAATCATGTGCCAGAGGCGCAGCGGCAGCAAGAGGCCCCATTAGCAACAGCACACCTCTAGTTAAGAACAGTTTCAGGTTAAGAATGGACCTCCAGAACGAATTAAGTTTGTAACTAGAGGTACCACTTTACCAGGAGAAGGGCATGTCTAGGAGTTGCAGTACAAATTGCTGTTAGATCACTACTACTAAAGACAGCTAGATGGGTGGGAAGTAGGAGATAAGCAGAGTTTTTTTTCCTTATTGGAATCTAGTCCTAATAGAATGTGGGGAGGTGGTGGTGGGGAGAAGCTAGTAGACCCAAAGGGTTCATATGGCTGATACCACATTGGCATATCCCTTGTTGCTTATACAGGTAAGAGGTACTCACAAAGCAGGCGGATCATCCATGTTAAGTTCCCATGGCTTTACACATGCATGCTTTGCACAGCCAGTTCCCCTTTCAAATGTACAATATTAACAGTCAGCAGCAACATAGATACTGTGAAAGATATGCCTGATTCATAAGTAATGGATGTTCAGCCCAAGAGTAAAAGGGCAAAAGTGACTGCAAATGTGACAGGAGGTGACAGCAGCTCATCAAACCCACAAATTTAATCCAGCTGCTATGGATACATACAGCTTGATCCACAACTCAGTTAAAATGAAGGGCTTAAGCCAATTTAGACTACCAGTGTCATCTCTGCTTAATTCCAAGTGCTGCAGTCTTAACTATACTGTGAATTAGGCTGTCACTATAAGAATAAGAATAAAGTTGCACCAGGCAAAAAAGAAAAGAAACCCTCTTGCACCTAGCAAGTTGGAGCATCAGAGCCATATGTCCTGGCTTGTCCACTGATCTGCTGCAGGTCAATGACTCACAGAAGATGGCTATCATTGACCATGAGTTGAAAACGCTAAACACTGACATTGCTGTTCCACAGAAGACCAGAGTTAGTTTGAATGGCAGCCTCTGAGAGAAGAACTACACCATTTCTGGTGAGGGCATCCAAAAGAATCACGTATTAATGGTGTAGGCTTTGCAGTAAGGAACTCCCTTCTGTCTGTGATAGAACCACTGATGGAGGGCTCAGAATGCTTGCTTTCCCTCCACCTCTCAACTACCTCTGGCTCGCTAACATCTACAGCATCTATGCTCCAACTATGTGCTCTGACATACAAACCACGGACCAGTTCTATGAGAAACTAGACAGGATGTCAGGAGATAGCCTAGAGACAGAGAGTTGGGTAGAGTATCCATTGCAGTGATCAGAGGAGGAATGACCACTGAGGGGCACAGACAGAAGAAATGCCATGGTGCATCTGCATCAGCACAATTAGACGCCTTCATCTGCCCCAGCTGCAACAAAACATGCCTCTCCTGTATCAATCTCTACAGCCTTCTAACAGCTTGACTTTACCCCCAAAGGTACACTCCTCTGTCTGCTGAGACAGGCAGATGCCAACAACTATGGATACATAGACATTGATCCATAACTCAGCTAAAATAAAGGGCTTAAACCAATTGAGACTACCAGTGTCATCTCTGCTTTCCAAGTGTTACCTATACTGTGAATTGGGCTGTCACTATTGTCAGGAATCAGAATAGAATTTTGGGGACATGACAGTTTATAGATAAATGTCTAAAATTGTACCTCTTAGGGACTTCCCGACAACCACAACACATCCATTTTTATATATGGCAAATGTCATGGTAGAACTGTGGAAATCTCATTACCGAACACCCACACAAAGCGTACACCACCTGCCCATCCCTTTCCCCCTGCCATTATATCCATGGCTGTTGCTACTCCAATGAAGTTTTTATTCCTTTTTCAAAAGCACTGTATACTGGTATTTAAGCACATAGTAATATTTTAATTAAAAAGGCTTAGTGGATAGTCCCTAAATCCTTATCCTGATGAAATAGATCCCCACATCCTCCTAGCCCTAAGGAAAAGCAGCCCATTCCAATCCTAGCAGCAGACACTCTGATGAAGGGGATTTCTTTTTCAAGATGGAAGTTCTGCACACCGGCACTGGAGCACATGGTGATATTTAAATTTTTTAAAAAATGAAGAATAAACTGATATGTCTCCCCCCCAATCCCATTTTAGAGAAGCCTCTTTACTACAGAACTGATAAGGGCCCTCTCCAAGAAGTCCAGGGTGGGTGTGTACAATTGGGTAGGTTAAAAAAAGGGGGGGTCTGATTATACAAACTTGCCAACCCTTAAAAATTGTTTTAAATCAGCATGTTCTAAGGAACAGGTCAGCTGGGGGTAAAGAAACAAGAATACAGCAATGTGGAAGGAACATTGCTTGAATTCTCAGAAGCAGCTGTTCTATACAATATTAACCATACATCAATCTGCAACAAGATCCAATTTAATTCCGAATTTGTTGAATTTTCCAGGACCGACCTGGATGGTGTGTCTGAATAATATGAGTATTTATATTATTCTCGAAAGGCATTTGGTATTACAGCAATCAATCCCTGTTCAGCCATGAACCCCACTGGGTGACCTTGGGCCAGTCCCAGTCTCTCAGCCCTAACCTACCTCATAGGGTTCTTGTGAGGATACAAGGGGGAGGAAGAGAACTATGTACGCCACCTTGAGCTCCTTGGAGAAATAAATGCAATAATTGAAACATTTCTTGAACGCCAATAAGCACTATAAAGTAGAATGAACACACTTTGCAAAAGGTTTACAGTCTACGTAAGAGGCAAAAGGATAGTGGGAAAGAGTGGGAAGATGGTGGGAAGGAATTATTATTTGGCACTTTTGGAATATGGTCCCCCACAAGGATCCCATCTTGTCACCTGTGCCATTTAATATTTTCATGAAACCACTGAGAGAGTCCAGAATTTGCTCTGGATGCTTATGTCAGGTCTAGACAGTTGTGCCAGTTACACTTGTTCCTAGAAAGACCATGATGAAACATGCCTTAGTTCAATCTTCACTGGATTATTGCTTTTCCTGTCAGTTTCTAAATACAGTTCAAAAGTGATGACTATTACTTTTAAAGCCCTAAACAACTTAGACCTAGAAATACCTAATGGACTATCTCCTACAAATGTTTTTATTGTTGTAACTGTTATAACCCATGCTGGGAACTTTGGCTGAAGGGCAAATGTAATAGTAATAGTAGTAATAGTAATAATGAATCTGCCTGTTCATTATGAGTTACTAAAGAGGCTCTTCTGAATGGCCTGTTGGAAGGTGGTAGGAACAGGAGTGAGAGCCCTTTTTTGTGACCATTCCTGTGCTATGGACCTCCCTACCTAGAAAGGCTCACCTTGGCTCCTCTCCAATGGTTTTCTGCTGCCTTTCAAAAACTTTCCTTTTTCAGTGGGTTTGGCTCTGTAGAAGTCATTTTGTTGAACCACCAGTTTTTTATTTTATTTTATTGCTGTACCATATTAGCTTACTATATTCTTTTGTTGAGATGTTACTTATTTTGTTGTGAGCTGCCTTGAGAAGATTTGTGCAAATGGAAAGGCAAAACTATCAAGCTTTTAAATAAAAATAATAATATTTTTTAAAATGTTACTGGGCTAGAAGGGGCCCTTTTTGCATGAGCCAAAGTGCTCTTTGAATCTTAGCCAAAATATCTGAAGAGGAGCCACACAAAACTAGCCTTGAAGGCAGGCAGCTATCATGCTAAACGTACTGAGAACAAAAATGCTGCCTGCTCCACTCCTGTTCAGCTAAAATAAAATTGAAACAAGTGTGTCTTACAAGTGCTCTCTTTTAATCATCTCTGTGTCTCCTCCTTGCAGCCTCCTCCCTTCTTTCCTAGCAAAGCAAACCTGCTGAATGTAGATAAGAGGGTACTTGATTCAACCTGGTTTAGACTGAAGGTTATTTTTCACTAACATAGGCTTTCCTCCCTGTGACAGGGAATTTAACACAACTGCAAATCCATTTCTGCATCTTGAATCAAAGCTGCCCCATGTACAATCTTGAGCCACTGGATTTGAATGCAAAGTTGTAACTGGTGGGCTCATAAGTAGTCCCTTAGGCAAAAAAATATGAATATGAAGAGGGGGAGAAAATGCCTGCTCTTAATTCTTGCAGGACAGCCACTGAATACAATATATCTACATTGTTCTGGCATATTTTATTTATTTTATTTATTTCTATATTTCCACTTGCAAAGGGGTTATGGTAGAGTGAACCGACATTTATCCTATGGAACATTACAATAAGATTTACTAAATGCCACCAAGATTAATATGCAATCCTGAAATCTAGCTTCAATGTCAGTTAGTGATAGCCTTTGTGAAGGAAAGCTCTACAGCAAAAGATGGTCTTCAAAAGATGTCAAAAATGCCAACAAAAAGATCTATCTGAAGACTGCTTTCACTTGGAAAACACAATGATACTAACATATCAATTGATTTGTTCAGAGTACACCAATATGCAGAGAAGTTACATATTCACTGTGCCACCATAAACTCATGCAAATGGGGGATTGTAATTGCCCAGGGAAGCGATGACTTTCAGTTCCAGGTGAACAGCTTACCATAAAGAAGCAGTCCCTACATGTCCATCCAGTTAAATAACTCCAAAAAGGCCACAGAATTACACACATCCTTACACCAGGTGCTACCCCTGCCTTGATCAACAATGGTCCCAGTTGAGGCCAATCGTGGTTTGGTAAACTGCAGCGAAGGCAGGCAAAGTTTGTGCATCAGAATGCAGAAGCAGGAGGGATGGAGCATCCAGTCTTGCTTTACAATGGTAAGGCATCTGTAAGTGTATCATGAGCTCAAGCCTTCAACATCTTCATCAGAAGTATTTAGCCCATTAATGGAAAAGTACTGCAGGTACTCAAGGCCTGTCACGAAGACTGTGATGAAATGTCAGAAAATGCTACCTTTTTAGGATACAGAGGCCGAGACATTTAAGAGTTCTTTAAAAGCGTTTTTAAAATTGCTCACAAAATCCAAATGAACTGATTTAAGCCAGTCTTTCTTTCTTTCTTTCTTTCCCAGTTTCTGCACTTATTGTAAAGGCTTTTCACCCCGTTTCAAACTGATGAAAAAGCTCTTACCTTTGCACCTGCTAAAAATCCTAGTGATATGGCAACTCTGGCACGTAGGTCAGGCCTATCTTTGGGCCACACGTAGGAAAGCATTGCTTTGATTATTTTTCCACTTTGTAATTCTTTCATCTAAAGAGAGAAAACATTATGTTGCAGAAGACAAATCAAATGATGGTTGCAAAATCTCAACCCAGAGATATACTTCCCTTCTTCAAATGGATATTCAGAATAGCTGGGAATTCTTTCAAGGGGTATACAGGAATGTCACACTTAAGACCAAGAAAATTGTTCTAGATGGCTTAATAGTGTGCAAAATGCCACCACTCCTTTTTAGCAGAATGGCTCTGAAGTTGGGTAATCATGCATTATGAGGCTGTTTAACAGCCAACTGAAGCGCTATAGTATAGCTTCTGTGTTATTCCATATTTTAAAGCTCAAACCAATAAATCACAGCTCATTTCTTATTTTACGAGCCTTTCTAAAGCCAGGTAAATTTGAAAGATAGCCAAGATTTTTTTAGGTTCAAGTATAAAAGCCAAAAACAACTTTCTATTTGTATTCCCAAGCTAATGCTATACGTCATAAAATTGTGCATCATTTCAAACCCTTGCTATATATATTCCTTCACCATAAAATCATAATCCTACAGCAACAATGAGAAGTAGGGATCTGTACAGATGTAACACTAGCTGCCCAGTCACCAGGCTTTAGTGATCAGGCTGCAGGATCATATGCTACTCCCTCATATTGCACATAAAGTAGGGGGCATTCAAAAACTAACTTTTAGAATCTAGGATTAATCCTGGGTTCTGAAAGCTAGTATTTAAATGCTCCAGGTTTGTATAAACAAAAAATTATTATTTAGACATTATAATCAAGGATCAGAAACAATTTGGGAGATGAGGATCAGGCATCAGTGGTGTAGCTAGCCGCTTGGGTGCTGGGTGCAGCGCACACATCCTGCAGCCGGGGGCAGGGCAAGCTGCGTGGAACCTCTCCATTGTCTCCCCCCTCAGCCGTAGGGTGGCTGAGGGAGAGGCGGAGGGCAGACACAAGTCCCATGCTGCTGTTCGAGGCAGCGGGAGCCTGCAGGCACCCAAGCCACCACATCACTCCCAAGAGAGAAGCGTGGCTCGGGCACACTGCAGGCCCCACGGTAAGTGCCACCCTCCGCGGTGTGGCGGCCAGTGCCAGCCACATTTCGTTACGTTTCTTGACAGAACTAAAAAGTTTCATGAGCCCATTTTTTTAAAAAAAATTAAGTCATAGTTTTTGTCACCCCCCTCAGTGACGACACCTGGGGTGGCCTGCACTCACCGCATCCTCCTTCCTCTGCCACTGTCAGGCATGTAACCTAATCCTGATCTCTTAATCAGTGTTACTGGCCAGCTAGCATTACAGAATCATAGAATTGTAGTTAGAATGGTCTTCAAGGGACATGTAGTCCGACCATCTGCACTGCAAATGTCCCAGCTAAATAATCCCTGACAGAATACAGCTGGACTGGTCCAAAGACAGCAATTAAAAGCCAGACTATCCAGATGAACCTCTGGGCAGGTTATGTCTGTACTACTACCAAATCATAGCTAGAAACCACAATCAGATTTCCAAACTGAACCTTGGATTTACTATAGTTGTGCAGAGGCAACCCACACCAAAGCAAAAAGAGATGGAGAACACCTGGGTGAGAATTCAGGCAGAAGAGAAGCACACAAGCCTATGGAGGGCTCCCCAGTGGGCGACGTTATACCTACATCAAGCCAGTGATGGGTTGATAATAGCTAGCAAAAACATCTGATCAGCCATGCCCCACTTGCATTATTCTCTCTTCATTTCAGTAAAAAATTAGGGCAATGTTGGATGTTGCACTTGTGCTTCTTTTGTGTGCTATCTGCTTTTTTGGTTGAACTGGATATCACATGGTTTCAAAGTGGAGTGCTTAGGAATATGTGATTTTTGAGTGTGTAAATGTTATTTGTATGTATTCTGTCAGTGATTTCTTTCTTCAATATCAAGGGGGGAATCTTACTTTTGATATAATACTGCCAAGTTGCATTCAAGACTGTGACATTATTAAAGTAAATGAATAAAATGCATATATAGAAGCAAAAAAGAATTCAGATTCCTTTTCTGTTGCTGTTTTCTCCCATAACCCACCCTGTCCCCACCAAGGGTTAAGATACACTTAAAATTGTTGACAATCTAAAGTATTTGAGAGCAGAACCCGTTATAAGTACCTTTCACACATCCTTCAGAGGGTACATATTCTCTGTTGACAACTTATAAGCCTCAAGTTGGTAAAAAATAATTTTCTGCTTATCACTCACTCTAAAGAGAAGAGCAATAGCATACACAGAAATCCTTCCCTTTTAGGCAGACACAACGTCACATTTTAAAGCAGGGAGAAGAGATGTTTGAGCACCATTAATGGTTTGGAAGGAAATGGAAACGTCCAGTTAATACGACAGCTACTTGTTCAAATTAGATATTGCTACTGGCTCATCACAGAGGAATGCTGTTTGAAAGAACCGGGAGGAGACAACAGTGACAAACCCAAGGAATTGAACCTGACTGGTTACAAAGCAACAGAAAACACAGAAAGCAGTTGCAAAGCAGCAAGTGGATTGCCATGAACTATTAAAAAGGGCAAAGGGAAGATCAAGGAAAAGAAGGTGCAAAAAAATTATTTACAGCAAAGGTCCAGATTAACTAATCAGAATACAGAAGCAGAAATAAATTAAATGCAAGTGTAAAAATGGTTAAAAGGTACATGAATCTGTTACAAGTGGCTTCCACACAAAACAACCTTTTAACCAGAGTTATGCTTCATTTCATGCATTCTTGTGTCCAAATTGTGGCTTCACATCATGGTTTGTTGCCAGGTAACAAACTATTGTTAGGCTGCTGGGCTAAGTTTGGATGTTCAAGCAAATCACACTATAGCTAAAGAAACCATAGCTTAACATTACATAAGGATCAGATCAGTTAGCTGCCTGGAAGGTATACTGTCTAGCAGAAATAAATATTACAAATAAAAAAAATAACCCCATGTTCCTGAGGACCAGGAGTGCTCTGATATAGCTGAGGATGCAAGGAAAGTGGAAGAGGCATCACACTCTCTATTTCTCACTTTCTCATAAGGAATGTTGATGTTTACATAGTCAAAATGTCATGACCCACCCAGCAGAGGGTGGAACCGTCACATTTTTGGGAAAGGGTCTGAAGCACCTCATCATATAACTGTTAGAACCTAAAACTAAGGTACTTTCGAGAATGTATAACTTGCTGTTAAAATGGAATACTCAGGATGAAACGGTCAAATCAGCTATGATTAAATGGGTGCAAGACATTGGTTATAATATTATGTTTGCTGACTGGGAACGGTTATGGACCACCGGTGTGAGGTTTACGGCATGCAATGCCTTAAAAGAAAACATTATGAAAATGATATATAGGTGGTACATGACCCCAGTCAAGCTTGCAAAAGTATATCATTTGCCTGATAATGAATGTTGGAAATGTAAGGAAACTGAAGGAACATTCTTTCACCTTTGGTGGACATGCCCAAAGGTTAAGGCCTTCTGGGAGATGATCTATAATGAACTAAAAAAGGTATTTAAATATACCTTCCTTAAGAAACCAGAGGCCTTCCTCCTGGGCATTGTCGGCCAAATGGTGCCAAAGAAGGACAGAACCTTTTTTATGTATGCGACAACAGCAACAAGAATACTCATCGCAAAGTACTGGAAGACACAAGATTTACCCACCCTGGAAGAATGGCAGATGCAAGTGATAGACTACATGGAATTGGCAGAAATGACTGACAGAATTCGAGACCTGGGAGAAGAGTCAGTGGAAGAGGACTGGAAGAAGTTTAAAGACTATTTGCAAAAACATTGTAAAATATCGGAGTGTTAAAATGTTAAAATGTTGGAATGTTAAAATGATGCAAGATATGAAGACAATGTGGCATTGGTGACATAGGTAAAAGGAGTAGGTAACAAAAGTTTCAAAAGACAAGGGTGAAATAAAAAATTAGATTACATTGTGTCAAATGTAAACATAAGGATATAAAAGGAAGATTTGGAGACACATTGGGTTGGAATCTATAATATAGATCAAGATTTGAAAGAGGGTAAGATATTTGCTGAATATGGTTGTGTAAAAACAACCATACAAAAAAGGGAGATGCGAGGAAGTCAGGAAGAAGGGTTATGAAAATAACAAGTAAAAAATTTGATTCTTATGTCTTTTTTATCTTCTCTTTTTTCTCTTTTTTCCTTATATTTTTTAGGTTTTCTCTTTTTTCCTTTTTAATGTATTTTAATGTATTTTTCTGTTTTATTTTGTGTGTGAAGGTTTCTTTTACTGTGTAAAATCTCAATAAATATCTTTTTAAAAAAGAAGAAGCACCTCATCATAGAATTATGGAACTGTAGATTTGGAAGGGACCACAAGGGTCATCTAGTCCAACCCCCTGCAATGCAGGAATCTTTTGCCCAATGTGGGCCTCAAACCCACAACCCTGAGATTAAAAGTTTCATGCTCTACTGACTAAGCTTAAAATTATTTATGGTAAGAGTGGTTTAGCAAATAAACTTGATGGAACATTTTGAGAAACTGCTAGAAGTTTTCTGTTCTCCAAGAAAAGTTAAAAGTTGTGCTATACTGTGGAGTTATACAGAAACAAATGGGCTGAGCAATATTTACCCCTTCCTTTGGATCTGAATGGAGTCCTCCACCTGCATGTCCATGCCAGCATGTTCTTTTATCAGTCTGAGACCATCCTTGAAGATTCTGTGTGAGGAAGAATACACTGAACAATGACTTCAACCATTTTTTAAAAACTTAACTTAAGTTGAGCTTTATTTAGCTTCTATTGCATCAAAGAGGCTTGGCTGGTGAAGCACATGACAACGCAGGAGAACAGGGTATTAGAACTACCCTAAACATATTTGCTTATAGCTGCTTTATACATTAAGTATTTCCCTTGTAGAAAACATTTCCATTTTGCAGCAAGCATGAAACTTGTTTGCAGATTGGGATGGGAGCCACAATTCTTTCTAGGCAAATTTCTGGGGTCATACACCAGTGACAGGAGGAGCCAGAGGAAAAGTGAGCAGAGAAACAAATCTAAATTTCTGCTTTGTATAGTAGCCTAGTTTCTTCACAAACATGACCTATCTACCCTCCATCAAGACAAGCAACAAGCATTATCAAATACAAGGGCGTTATCAAAGTTCAAGGACACATTGCAGTCATGCCCCCACCCCCCAAAAATCAAGAAGGGAATATGAAGCATAGTTGGTGCAGTGGGGGGGGGGGGCTAAGGAGGGAGGTGGCCTGGAGAGTGTGCCAAGGATCAAACAGAAAGGGATGGAGAGCTGTATTTTGCCTCCCTGGGCCTGAGATTTCCCACCATTGTAGTACATCAACACATAAAGCAATTACTCGCATGTATTTTATTTGAACACCCATGAGGTGTTTAACCTCAAGGCTGCTTACAAATGTTTCAGATCTTAAGTAGTATAATTAAAAACAGAGTAAAGGAATAGTAATAATCCAAACAGCACCTAAAATATAAATATAATAAAAGCCCTATGAAATAATACAGGAATTATTCTGAGCAGCATCAGCATTCTTCAGAGAACCAAGTATCCTCTGAAAGAAATACCCTGAACTCCAATTGGTGAAAATTAATAATATAGTTTTAGTGCTTTTGACCAAAGACCACTGCAGCTTTCCAAAGAAAATAAATTTCAGAACTACAAACTCTAAAAATGTATCATAACTGAAGCTTGATGAACTAGTATCACAGAGTTTTTTTACTCCAGGTCTTTTCAAGTAAAGAGAGAAATGCTACATTTAGAATCTCCTTTTTCAAGGTGCAACTAGGCTTTAAACAAAATGCTTAACATCTCTATTATGCCAGAACAGCAAGAGCAATTTGGCAAGCATCGTAACAACCATGTAAGGGCACTTATACAGACCTTAAGAAATGCTTACAAGTGCTCTAGAAAACATTAATTCACAGCATTTCATTGCAGAAAACATCATTGATTCTGCTTTGAAGAAGGGACCTAGGTGGTTATAGTGAAAGAAACACTATAAAGGAAAATACAGTGGTGCCCCGCAAGACGAATGCCTTGCAAGACGGAAAACTCACTAGACGAAAGAGTTTTCCGTTTTGGAGGTGCTTCGCAAAATGAATTTCCTATGGGAAATAGGATCTCCTATGGGAATAGAATCTCCTATGGGAAAATGTCTTGCGAGTTCCTGCGGGGTTTTTTTCCCCTTCCCCCCCTTTTTCCAAGCCGCTAAGCCGCTTATCAGCTGATCCGATAAGCCGCTAAAAGCCGCTAAAAGCCGCTAATAGCGCTAATCCGCTAATCCGTCAATGGGCTTGCTTCGCAAGACGAAAAAACCTCTAGACGAAGAGAATCACAGAACGGATTCTTTTCGTCTTGCGAGGCACCACTGTATAGCAACATGTCTTGAATAAATATTCAGTCAGAGATCCCAGGTCACATAATATTTGGAAATACCAAACCTAGGCTGAGTTAATGCTTTTTGAAAGCTTTAAATATGCATTTCAGTATTTGTACTTCTTTAAAACCACTCCCAACTGTAATTCTTAGGATTGGGGGTGGGGTGGTAAATACATCTCAAATTCTAAAATCCATGTTCTATGGTCCAATTTGGGCTACAAATCTGTGTTCCAGGGTATTTGTTCCATGTAGGTACTGTAAACACTTGATAGTAGTAGTAATATTGTTATTAGAAGGCTTTATTATTTACTGGATTTATATACTGTCATTTTGCCAAGGCACTCTAGGTGCTTTGCAATTCTACAATGTACAACTTTCCCACTCACTCTGAAGCAAGCCCAAACACACACAAAGAACTCCCTCTCCCAGCCTGCCTCTTTCCTTCTCACAGGGCAGAATGGTGTGTCCCCCTGTGAGGGGAGAGGACACTCTCAATGGCACAGCCCTGATGGTGTCTCATGGTGTTTAGCAGCAGTATGAAAATGCCATGATCATGTAGAAACAGAAGAAACATTCGTAGATTTAAAAATGCTCAGAAAATGAGCATCGCTATAATGTAGCTATGAGACCCCAATATTAAAGGCTACCAGTAAGTTTAGATAAGTAGCTACCATTTACAACATGCTATTTCTTCCATCATTTCATTTTTAAAGGATTTTTAGTTGTTGTTTTTTACTTTGTGAAGTAGGTAAAATGAAGCATTAGATTGTAACTCCTCTATATATTGTTTCATGTGGAAGTAAGACACAAGGCCAATCATTACTCCATTTGTTTTAGTCGACAGCTCAGGTTTGAAGGACAATATGACAAAGTGGAGATATGCAAATGCATTTCAGAACAAACTGAATTTTGACCACAGAAATACATTAGAATTTTAATCATATGTTTCTTCTCTGAATAATCAATGTAAAAAAGAAAGAGAATGAGAGCAAGAAATGCTCATTGGTTTGCTTCACCTTTAGTAGAGCTTGCCTGGCAAGCCTCTTTATGAGCCACCACAATCTCTCTCAAAACTATCTTCATCCAATCCCTGTATATAGGGAAGAAGGTTATGTTTCCAACTATTTGCCCATATGATCTTGACTAACGAAAGTAGACAGAACAGGAGTTACTTGTGCTGACAGCGAGTGACAGTGGCCTGCATTAAGAATACTTTGAGATCATTGTTTATGGGCAGCCCGGTGTTGTTCCACATTTGGAAAGTATCTAGTTGCCATAAAAGTTTGTGCCACTGGACATTTATACAAGATGTGGAAAGAGATGCAGAGCTGTCCACATTTCTCATAATTTTTCATTGTTTTGTGTATAGAGCCTAAGCAATTTGATGGTGCTTGTCATCTTGCATGGGGAATTTCAAATTCTGTTCCACTTATCTGTTTCCTGGGTCAGTGTCCTGGGCAAACACATAAAAAGGAACACTAGCGGTGGGCATGGTTAGTATCAGTTGATAGATTTTGGAAAGAAAGCCTTTTGGATTTAAGGAAAGTTCAGGGTAGTTTGGGAACTGCTAGACTCTCTAAAGCTTAGGTATGTACTCTCAGCTTGGGGTAGAATCATAGAATTGCAGAGTTGGAAATGACCCAAAAGATTCATCTAGTTCAACACCCTGCAAAGCAGGCATCACCCAATCATGGTGGTGCTATTTGGGCAACAGTCCTCTGCCCACCTGTGATACCCAGCAACTGGTATTCAGAGGCATACTGCCTCTGACAGTGGAGGTAGAACATAGTTGTTGTGGCTAGTAGCCACTGATAGCCTTGTCCTCCATGAATTTGTCTAATTCTTTTTTAAAGCTATCCAGTTGGTGGCCATAACTGCCTCCTGTTGGTTTGTGTTCCATAGTTTTAACTATGTGCTGTATGAAGTACTTCCTTTTATCTGTTATGAATCTTCCAACATTCAGCTTCATTGGATGTCCACGAATGCGAGTGTCATGAAAGAGGGAGAAAAGCTTTCCTTTATCCAGTTTCTCTGTGACATGCATAATTTTATAAACTTCTGTCATATCACTTCTAATCTGATTTTTCTCTAAACCATAAAGACCCAAATTCTGCAACCCTTCCTCATAGGGTGTTGTTCAATTTCCTTGATCATGTTTGTTGCCCTTTATTGAGCCTTTTCCATCTCTATGGTATCCTTTTTGAGGTGAGATGAAAAGAACTATACACTGTATTCCAGAGAGGGTAGCACCATAGATATGCATAATTGTATTAATGACTGTATAATATATTGGGATCATGTACAATATACTAGCATAAATAATGAACTAGACAAGGGCCAATAAAATTGGTACTCAATCCAGATAAAGACAAAAATACTGCTGCTGGGTGGTTTGTCTAGTTGAAACTGCACTTCCCCTGAAGCTTGTGGATGTTTATAAAATCCAATTACATTCCTGGAGGCCCATATGGCCTCTACGGCATGTAGTAAGCTTTCACCAGTTAGGACTCTTACGTAAACTGCAGCCCTTCCTAGACAGAAACAGGTTAGCCAGTTACTCAAACTCTGGTAATGCTCCAGGTTAGACTACTGTAATTTACACTACATGGGACTGCCTTTGAAGACTATTTGAAATTTCAGTTAGTTCAAAATACAGTGGTACCTTGGTTTGCATACATTTTGGATTACAAACACATCAAACCCGGAAGTGCATGTCCCGGTTTGCAACCTTTTTTTTATTACAACCCTTTTTTTTTTATTACAAACAAATTTTGGGGGGAGGCCTCATTGGCGAAAGCACGCCTTGGGTTACAACCTGTTTTGGTTTACAAACAGACCTCTGGAGTGGATTGTGGTTGTAAACCAAGGCTGTGACAGTGAGTGGGAACATGCCTTGCCGAAATTCCTCCATAAGATCCTAGCCTATTTCCAATCACAAATGGAAGGGCTAGTGCAGGGGTCAGCAAACTTTTTCAGCAAGGGACTGGTCCACTGTCCCTCAGACCTTTTGGGGGGCCGGACTATATTTTCTTGGTGGGGGGGAATGAATGAATTCCTATGCCCCACAAAAAATGCAGAGGTGCATTTTAAATAAAAGCACATATTCTACTCATGTAAAAACACCAGGCAGGCCCCACAAATATTGATGCCTTTTAAATAAAAGGCAGAGATGCCTTTTAAATAAAAGGACACATTCTACTAATGTAAAAACACACTGGTTCCCGGACCCGTCTGTAAGCCGGATTTAGAAGGCAATTGGGCCGGATCTGGCCCCCGGGCCTTGGTTTGCCTACTCATGGGCTAGTAGTATGGGACCTGAATAACTGAAGGATTGCCCATTTCAACATTAGCCTGCCCGTTTACATGAGTTATGCTCAGAAGCTCTTATTTGGTTGTCTCAGCTGCCTGAGGTGAGATGGGTAGAGGCAGGGACTTCTCAGTTGTGGTGCCTGTTTAAGGAATATTTTCCCCAATGAATACTTTTTGGCACCTATTATTAATATAATGTTCCTGGTGCATGTGCAGAATGAAAGAAGAACAGTCCCTAACCAATGAATAGGATTCTTCTTCTTAAGTTATAAGATAAAAGTTATGCAGATTAAGCAAAATGTATGGCATACATCAGAAGATGGTCTAGGCAGGTTGTTTTTTTTCTTCACTAACAGAAGAGCTCAATCCTACCTTTGCAGCATCCAATAGTTGTCTTGAATACGATCTCCCTGAACTTTGCCATGGGAGTTGATTTAATATTGGTGGAATCTGAAAAGGATAAAAGAGACTCTGGTACATAAGAGCACAAAGTCCATGAACAGATAATACTCCAAGCATTTCATGTGTACATCCTAGCACACTTAAAGACCATTTGCTTCTGGAAAGGAACAAAAGAATATATGAAGACTACTGACTGGGGAGCAGGTGTAAAATAAAATGCGTCTAACTATTAAAATGCTAAATGGCAATGAACCTTCCCCTTCTTTCACTTGTATTTCCACCAGGCTTGTGTTCTTTTGTGTTCTGGAAGGCCAAGTCTCTTCCAACTTAATCTGTCCTTCCCCATATACCATGTGAATTTAATTTTTTAAAATAACACATTTGTTCAGAGCATATTTTCATGCTCTTGTACTTGCTATGATCTATATACAAAACCCAGGCTAGGGATTTTGACTCCCAGGTCTGGTTTGCGCATCTCATTAAACCACAGTGCATATAAACCACAAGAGGGGAGAGAGCTCTTTCACTTGGGTCCTGCTCGTGGCTTCCCATTGGGGCATCTGGTTGTCCACCGTGAGAACAGGGTGCTGGACAATGGCTATGTCCTATTTGCACGGTCAGAGACAGCAATATTTCTGAATACCAGTTGCTAGAAACCGCAGGAGAGGTAAGACCTGTTTGTGGGTTTCTCATAATGGGCATCTGCTTAGCCTCTTCGAAAACAGGATGCTGGACTAGATGAGCCTTTGCTTTGATCCAGCAAACACTTACCTTCTTGTGTGCTGACAGATGCTTCACTCCTTCCCCACTACTGCTGCTAGGGAAAAAACCATGGTCTGGCTTGTCATGTAGTCCAAACCCAGGCTAATGATTTGTGTTCTCCAAACAAACCATAAATAGTAAGCCAAGAGCAAACCTTGACTTCTACTTGACCAGTCAGACAACAGCTTGTCCCCCAGTAGCAGCATGCTGCTCTTTCATGCTCTGGTTAATGTGGTATGTGAACAAGGACATAGAGGACTTGTCTCAAGGTAGTTCCTCGTCAGTTCTTTAAAAAGGCTAGCAGGTAAGACCCTAAGAAAAACCAACTATATTGATCTCTCCCTGATGAAGGGTAGAAAAACACCCAAGAGGAAAAAACAAACAAGCGCCATCCCCTTTGCATTACTGGAAATAACAATATAAAAATGTATAATAGTCATAAGAACTTTGCTTTTGTTCTTTTAATTATATCTGGGGGTTTTCCAATCAAACACACTGAATTTCCACTCCCTCTGAATTTTCTTTGTTTCTTGGGTGTTTGTGCTCAAAATTTGGGTTATCAACAAATATATGGATTTTCTGCTGAACAGCATGGATTACATTGTTAGCAGATGTCCTTGTTACCTCACTGTAGGGCCGTTGTTCATTATCCTTGACCAGTAAATACCCCTCTTACATGCTTATTTTACACACATTTCCTGGCAAGTCCCATCAATCCTTGTGGTAGTTTCTAAAGTGTAATGGGTTTAGGGTCAGGGGATGGTAGCCAGTTGTCATATTAACCTCATATAACCCAGGGATTCTCAAACTGACCTTAACCTATGACTGCGGGCATGATCACAGAACAATCATTTTTCATATATATCATATTCCACATAAGATGACATGTTGTTAACCATGCTGCTGTCTGCATTTCAGAACCCTGGTCCAGTTCACATTTTTCAGATGATGCAACTGTGTCAAATATGTTCTAGCAGAAAAGCTATGGTGTGTAATGTGTCCTTTCTTTATTTCTTTTACTGTGGCTCATAACTCTATTGTAAGAGATATTTACATTGCTTAAAGACAGTATTATTTTGACAAACCCAGGCTACCTTGCTCCCTAATCTATTATCCTCAAAGAGCATACAAACTGAAGACAAACCAGACAAAACATTTTAAATACAGTGGTACCTCAATTTTCCAACATTATCTGTTCCAGAGTTCTGAGTTCTGAAACATTTGAAAACCAAAAACTCAAAATGGAACCCTCAAAACGGAAAACTCAGTATGGAAGCCGTGTTTCATGTTCAACTTCCGAGGCACGTTCAGAAACGGAAGCATTTATTTCTGGGTTTATGGTGTCCGAAAACTGAAATGTTTGTCAATGGAGATGCTCGAAAACCGAGGTACCACTGTATTTTAAGCATGAATGTCTGCAAAATGAAAGTTAAACAGGGCTGGAAAGCACTTAAATTTGTATTTAATTGTTTATTGGTTGAATATATGAGAATAACTTACTACATATTTTTCCCCACACTTGTCAAAAGCACTGAAGAATCCTTCTACACAAGCACTAAATGTAAATGAAGTTGTTCTAATGTATATGATCTACTAATGTGGGACCTATACTCCAAAGGTCTCAGACACTGTATTGTGTGTGCCTGTTGTGCCCGAATTTATTTATTTATTATAAGCTTGCCAACGAAGTTCTGCCAAAGTGATCCCAAAGTGTACACTGTTTGACCATGCTATTACTTTTTGTGGAAACGTCCCTGGAAAATATGAAGGACAGACTGCATAATATATATGCTCCTGCTATGCCTCTGATCTACTTTCAATTCCTTGAACGTGGCAGTATTTAATATGACAGTAAACACACAGATGATGAAAATTGTATTCACCGCATTTTTGCTCCATAGGGCGCACCGGACCATAGGGAGCACCTAGTTTTTAGGGGGGGGGAAATCAAGAAAATAGATGTGGGGATCCGTTTTGCAAGACAAGGCTAGGGTTAGGGGGGCTGAAGCGACGGAGCCCCAGACCAACCAGACATCTTCCTTCCAAATCGGGTTGACAAAACCAAGCGCTGCTTTGCAAGCGACACAATGTATGTCTGCACTGATCTTTTTGCTGTCTTAAGTCATGTTTGTGTGTGAAAATCATCCCCAGTGCAGCAGCCAGAATTTGGGGCTGCAAAGAGGAAGGAAACAGACCATGTGGGGAGCGGGATTTAAATCCACACTCACGTGCTTAAACCCCACCCCCCGTAAAAGCTGCTAATAAAATCCCCTAGCATTGAGTGGGTTGGACTAGACGACCCTTGGGACCCCTTCCAACTCTACAATTCTATGATCGAAGTCGGACATCTATGATTCTATGCTTCCCCTGTGGCTGCTTCAAAGTTTTAAAAAAAGAAAGTTGGGAGATCCCATTGCGGCTATTCCGCATCTGCTTTCCCGGCTGCCTTCGCTGCCTCCCCCTGCAAAAAAGGGGCCGCTTCTTCTCCAGGAACCCCCCTCCCCCAGCAGGCAGGGGCAACGTGTTTTGCCGTGTCCCTCGTCTCACCCCCCACCTCCGCCTCGCCTTTCAGGTTCCCTCGCTCCCTCTCCCAGCCGTTTCTGCGGTGGGTGCTGGCGGGGCTTTCCGCCGTTCCTTGGAAGAGCAATCCCCCCATGGCGGCGATGGAGAGGGGCGGTGGGAGCGTGCGTCTACGTCGTCGGCAGGTGGAAGGGAAGCGGCCTCACCGCCTTTAAATGGCATTGCTTGTCATCTGAGCATGCTCCTGTGTGGGCAGGCGAGAGAGAGAGCGTGGCATGGGGACACCAGCGGAGCGCGTGCATCTTTCTGCCAGTCGCCGCCACCAGCAGGATTTACCCTCCTCCCCAGCTCGCTTTTTCGGCTGCGAAGCGGCAGAAGCCACCCTCTCGCCCCACCTCCGGTGGCTTTCCCGCCTTTTTCGCCCGGGTCTCCCTCGCATTAGAGATAAACGCCTCAAGGCAGCGAAGAATAAGCAGCAGCACAAAGCGAGACCCAAGCACAAGGAGCTCTTCGGGGTGCTGGTTTTCTGGCGCGCGCGCGCTCTTTCTTGACGTTCCCTTTTTTGCTGCTTTTCTCTTTTCCCCGCTTGATGGCTGCCGCCACCGCCAACCCTACGGAGCTGATGGGCATCTGCTCGAGCTACCAGGCGGTGATGCCACACTTCGTCTGCATAGCCAAGGAGTTCCCTCAGCCCACCCAGATGGCCAAGCTGCCTCGGGGCAAGCTGCGCAGACCCCGCCAGTCGTGCTTCAAGACGCAGCTCTCCCGGCTTCAGCAAAAGGAACCCGAAGCCTTTGGAGCGCAGCCCAAGTTCCCACTGCGCTCCAAAGGCTTCAGGCGGCTATCCCTGAAGCCTGGAAAGCGAGAGGGGTCGGTGCTCACCGACCCCTCTCACTCTCCATTCGCTCCATAGGATGCACACACATTTCCCCTTCATTTTTGGAGGGGAAAAAGTGTGTCTTATAGAGCGAAAAATATGGTAGATTAATTTGTTTTTCTGCACACTTTGGCCAAAACAGATTTAAGGACATATTCTTATATTCATATAATCTTTCAATATTTCAAGTATTATAGCTACTTTGGAGAGAAAAATAGGCACACCTATTTATCTTAGTTCAGTGCCTATTGTTTCAACTGTCCTATTTAAAATAAGTTAATTAGCTAAAAACTATGTTAGTTTACTTGAACATATTCTAAAAGTTCATCATTTTTTTATTTGGATAAAGATTAACCAGTGGTGAGGTAGCAGAGAGCAAATATAAATGATCATAAAACTAGAAAGGCTACAAGAAATAATACTATGTGGCCAAGTTGGCATCATTATTTAATACCCTGACAAATGTAAAAAGGGAAAATACAGTGGTGCCTCGCAAGACGAAAAGAATCCGTTCCGCGAGTCTCTTCGTCTTGCGGTTTTTTCGTCTTGCGAAGCAAGCCCATTAGCGGCTTAGCGCTATTAGCGGCTTAGTGGGCTTAGCGGATCAGCTGATAAGCGGTTTAGCGGCTTAGCGGATCAGCTGATAAGCGGCTTAGTGGATCAGCTGATAAGCGGCTTAGCGGCTTGGGAAAATGGGGGGGGGACCTGCAGGAACTCGCAAGACATTTTCGTCTTGCGAAGCAAGCCCATAGGAAATTCGTTTTGCGAAGCACCTCCAAAACGGAAAACCTTTTCATCTAGCGGGTTTTCCGTCTTGTGAGGCATTCGTCTTGCGGGGCACCACTGTAAGATGATCTGTTTAATAATGCTATATCTCTATTAAGGAACCTACCCTCAGCATTTGGACAGCTCCACACAGGACTATGAACTCAAGACTTTCCTTCAGCGTTTTCCCCTCAAACAGCCTATTATTACTATTCCTACTACTACTACTACTACTACTACTACACTGCCTTTTTCCTAAGGCAGCTTATAGATAAAAACAAAAACCATACAAATAATTACAATAAAAACAGGCACCAGTTCTTTAATTTAAAGCCGTTCCAAAAGTCTGTTGGAACAAGAAAGTCTTCACATGCCGGCAGAAGTGCAAGGTCTAACTTCTCTTGGGAATGAGTTCCAAAATTTGGAAACAGCCACTGATCTAACTCAACAGCTTCATTGTTTTCAGAGCTGGGACTCACTTTTTACCCAAATATACATTTGGGGACGTATTTGGAGCCCTGCTGGATCTGACCAAAGGTTCATCCAGTACAACATTTGTTTTCACAGTTGCCAGCCAGATGCCTATGCTAAGAATGCAAGCAGGGCATGTGCACAACAGCACCCTCCCCACTTTTGATTTCCATCAATGGGTATTCAAAGGCTGATACTGGAGGCAGTGAACATCCACTGATATAGCCTGTGGGTTACTTATGTGATGCTAGGTGAAGTAGTACTTCCTTTCGTTCTGTTTCCCCCCCTAAGCAAAGTAATTCATTAAACATCATTAATTAAACCATGAGTATAATTTGATGTAACAAATATTCTTAAAAGCCTAAATAGTTATTCAACTGCAACTATGAATTTTGACTTATAAACTTATACTAATCTATTCTAAATAAATATTCGTAATTGGGGATAGGGGAGGATAGAATCACTGAACAAATGTCAATAAAACAGATAGACAAGGGTTGAAACTATCAAGCAGCACCACAAAGCAGATAAACTGGAGAGGATATTGTACGCTGACTAGTTTGCAAACAGCCAGAGCAAATAATTTACTTTCTGGAAAGCATTTCAGAGTACAGAATGTGCCAAGAATGCTAAAGGTGTAATTAGTTGTTCCAGTTATTGAAACAGTCACTTACAGAGCCTGAGAGTGAACCTTTAGTAAATTGGAATGTTGATTTTACCAATGATTGGTAAATGTTGGTATATGAAGTATTTGTGGGGTAGTAACTGTTTCAAGTTTCTTTTCAAGACTGAAATACTCATCTACTTGTTTGAATCAACCCACAAGTGCAGAGTATGCTAGTGACAGGATCCATATATTTTAACTCACCTTCCCTCCAAAGAACTTAGGATAGTGTATATGATTCCCCAAGCCCACCCACCCTCACTCATTCTGTCCTAATGGCAACCCTGTGAAATGACTAGACTAGGACCACATTCACATCACATATTTAAATAACTATGACTCCACTTTAAACATTTGTGACTTCCCAGGAATTCTGGGATGTAGAATTTGTTAATGGATAAAATGCTCACCTATTAAAAATCTAAAAGCCTGTGCAAACATGTCTATCTTCACATGACACTGAAATGACAACAGTACTGGCACCTGACATATCTGTAAGGAGGGGGAATTCCACAAACAGGGTGGTGGCACAGAGAAAGCTCTGCCTCCCCAACAGAGGAATGTGAAAAAGAGATCTGTCCGCTGGTCTTAAAGTTTGAGCAGACTGATAGATACTCCTTCAGGTGTTCCGGTACCAAGCTGCTTAAGGCTTTAAGGATATACTCAAGCCTCTTGAATTGGGCTTGAAAGTGAATAAGCAGCTAATGCAGGTATTTGACAATTGGTATAATATTGTTACAGATCTGGGTTAAAAGAGTTTGGGGGTGCAAGGGCATCCATAACTGCTGGTTAGTGAATGTCAGAAATAAATAATGTGGTAGAATTTAGCTGATTTTTGGAGAATGAAGGGAAGATGCAAGATGTTAGATTTAAAATTCAAGCTGAATCAGTTCTACTGTTCAGGAGACCACTGGTAGTGATATCATTAAGAACACAAGGAAAACTAAGTGGTGGGCCATTAAAGAACAATTGACCATGCAGGTGCTGTCCTTCCCCCAGCTGTGTGTTAGTTAGCAGAAGAAATAGCAGAGCTAGGAGGGGGATGTTACAGGAAGCAAAGGAAAAATGTGTCCTTCTTAAAGAAACAGAGGTCTGGAGAAGGCGGGAACAAACAGATGGAAGGGGAGGTATTTTTTGGCAAGGTGTTCTGGAAACAAGAGGGGGGGGACTCCATGCAATGCTGACAGGAGGAGGCTGCACTGAGAGACTGGGGGCCATGACTGGCTGTTGCTTTGGACCCAAGCTCACTTGAAGCTATTGAAGGATGCCATCAGGGATACTATTGGGGGATAATGTTCTGTGCCCCCTCCACTGAAGGCTTTAGGTGTAAATACAGTGGTACCTCGCAAGACGAATGCCTCACAAGACAAAAAACTCGCAAGACGAAAGTGTTTTTTGTTTTTTGAGCTGCTTCGCAAGACGAATTTCCCTATGGGCTTGCTTCGCAAGACGGAAACGTCTTGCAAGTTTGTTTCCTTTTTCTTAACACCGTTAATACAGTTACGACTTGACTTCGAGGAGCAACTCATAGCACGCTGTGTGGTAGCCTTTTTTGAGGTTTTTAAAGACTTTGGTGATTTTTGAAGCTTTTCCAAAACTTTCCCGACACCGTGCTTCGCAATACGAAAAAAATCGCAAGACGACAAAACTCGCGGAACGAATTAATTTCGTCTTGCAAGGCACCACTGTAAGGGTAAAATAAACCACATTTTTTAAGGACAGTAGTCTCCACTGGGCCTCAGTCTCCCAAGAGAAACACAACACTGGGTGAGCACCAGGAACCCTCTGGAATCTTGCTACAACTTGGCAGAGATTGGGGGTGATACGCAACCTTTGTAACAATACGATCTCTCTTAGCTATACCAGTCAAAACTCTGGCGGCAGCATTCTACACTAGTGGCCAAAATTGTAGAAACCTTTTGGAGAAAGTGTATTTTCAAAGTCTGGTGGCTCCTAACACCACTTTCTTTTCGAGTAATACCATAAAATTATATATCAACAGAAAGATAATTTAATGAAGAATGTAATGCAATGAAGTTTGTTCCACTATCTGTATTCTACCAAAAGCTATAGCCAAATAACCAGAAAAAGGAGTGTTTATAGAGAGCCAATCAGGTGTCATCTTGTTTTGGCAATAATGGTTCATAACACCACTTTTTTGGGAGTAGTACCATAAAATTATATATCAATGGAAAGATAATTTAATGAAGAATGTAGTGCAATAACTTTTATGAAGGATTATATATTACAACATAAATAAGGACATTTGTCAGTGTGTTTTGTGATTGTTATTAAGTTGGTTGGGGTTTTTTGTTCTTTCATTTATTGAGCTTGTAAAACATAATAAAATTAAAGGAATGGTGCAAAGAATTGACTGGTCACCCAGAAAGTACTATGTAAAACAGTACTACTAAGTGAACAAGGCTACATTTATTAAGAAAGTAGAAGAAAAATTGGTGGAAACTTAACCAAAGGTGGCATTTCTAAATTTCTGAAGAGGTATAAGGAGATTCAGTCACTATAAAATCAGACTGGTAAAGGCAGGAAAAGGTGCACAACAGCAAGTGAATATAGAAGAATTGAGAGACTGTGCCTACATGACAGAAGAAAATCATCTGGGTGTATACAAGATGAAATGGCGCAATGTAATGTTAAGTTGAGTGCAAGGATTGTTCGGCACAGAGTGAGGAATATGATCTAAATGCTAGAATTCCAAGGAAAAAGCAATTGTTATCTCTCAAACAAAGGTTGAATAGATTAAACTGGGCTAAAACGCATGTTAACTGAACAGTGGAACAATGGGACAGTGTTATCTGGAGTGATGAGACCAAAATCTCCTTGCTTGGTAGTGATGGCATGAAATATGTGAGGAGGAGAATTGGAGAAGATTTACATCCTACTTGCATTACACATACTGTGAAACACCCAGTTAGTGTTATGATCTGGGGTTGTATGACAGCAAAAGGTGTGGGCAGAATTTGAGTCATTAATGGGAATGAAAATACCCCAAAATACATAGCCCATACCTGAACCCAATAAAAAATCTATGGAGCCAACTAAAGAAACTTGATGGTTGGAAGCAACCCAGCAATAAAACCCAATTAATAGAGGCAATAATTCAAGCTTGGTTTCACATTATTACAGCTGTAGAACTAAAAAACTTGGTTCACTCCATGGGAAGGCCAAAGGTTACCCAACTAAGTATTAACTGACATGGTGAGAATTTTTGTATATCTCATTTTTTTCTATGTGTCTCACGTTTCTTCTTTATAACTGCTGTTGTAATAAATAATCCTTCACAAAAGATACTGCATTGCTTTCTTCATAAAATATATTGCATTACGTTACACTCATGCTAAAGTTCAGTTCATGCATCCACCTGGTTCTTTACCAACCTATTTTTGGCCAACTAAGAATGACTGCTGCTGGGTGCCCTATGAAACTATAATCAGAGAAGTTCCATTTCCTTCATCATCAACTAGGAAGGATCTATGTCATAGACGGATCTATGTCATAGACAAACAAGTGCAGAAATTGGAAAAAAGTATGATGTAACCTTTCACTACAAAGGTAAGCTAACAGTGAAATAATGTAAAAATAACATCAGATGACAGTGTAACACAAGAGAGTGCAATATTAAGTATTCTCACGAATGTGTGAGTTATTTCAGGCTCAAAGAGACCTTAAACCTGTACACACACACATATATATACATATATCTATTTGTAAAAAGAATTACTTCAAAATCAGTTTATTTTATAACCACAAAACCACACTTATTTATAAAACATAAAAAGTACATGGTTAGCCCATTCTATAAAAAAAGGCATGATACATGTGTTAGTTGTGGTTTGCACGCTATGGCTTATTGAACCTACCGAGGTATAAAATGACTAAAATTCACTATGAATAGTCAGTGACCCTTTTCTGTTGCACTTAATACCATTTTTATACCCTATTTTGAAAGAGACAAAAATTAGCTTTATTTTGATACCCAAATAAGCCCAATTGGTTGAAAAATAAGCGGAACAGGAGGTTTTTTTCCTAAACAGAAATTGCATTAGCCTAAATCAAGCAAAAATTGAAATGTTAAAAAAATTCTCCTGCGCCCAATTTTGGACCAAAAAAATCACAAAAAAAATTATTTGAGGTCATCTCCTAAGTATCTACACAAATAAAAAAAAATGGAAGAAAATCTGAGTCGTGAGAGCATGGTTGAGTATTAAAATCAGGTGATTTGGCGTGGAATGACCCTTATATGTACTTTTGTTCTTGTGCTCTATTTCTTAAAATAAACAATATCACAGTAAAGGTAAAGGGACCCCTGACCATTAGGTCCAGTCGTGGCCGACTCTGGGGTTGCAGCACTCATCTCGCTTTATTGGCCGAGGAAGCCAGCGTACAGCTTCTGGGTCATGTGGCCAGCATGACTAAGCCGCTTCTGGTGAACCAGACCAACGCACGGAAACGGTGTTTACCTTTCTGCTGGAGCAGTACCTATTTATCTACTTGCACTTTGACGTGCTTTCGAACTGCTAGGTTGGCAGGAGCAGGGACCGAGCAACGGGAGCTCACCCCGTCGCGGGGATTCGAACCGCCGACCTTCTGATCGGCAAGTCCTAGGCTCTGTGGTTTAACCCACAGTGTCACTCGCTTCCCTAATATCACAGTAGATAAAAGTAAATGTCAAGTGAAAAACAAGTAAAAGGTGATACATTTTTAATTTTGATGGACAGGATTATTTGATACATTTCTCTTTCTTCATTGGTCTCCTGTTAGTTTCTATTAAAGGGGAAACCTCCTTCTACACTTAATAATTAAAATTTATGTGAATAGATACCCAGGGTTATGTAGAGTGCATTTATTAAATTTATAGCCCAAATCTCCTCCCTAAAAGGTGCCCAGGGGAGCTAACAATATAAAATCAGATGAAACCCTATTCATTATAAAATCACAGAGCCTACGTGTACCCATCACCTCCCAAAAGTCTGGACAAATGTCCACCACAGAGAAACCCCTCTCACATATGCAGCCTCCTAGACATCCATAGCAGTGGTATTACAAGAAAGGTATATTCCTCTCATTGTAAAATGCAGTTTGAAACACATGGGGAAAAGTGTCCCTTCAAGTAAATGTTCCCAGGTCTAGGTCTGTACAGTGGTACCTCGGGTTAAGAACTTAATTCGTTCTGGAGGTCCGTTCTTAACCTGAAACTGTTCTTAACCTGAAGCACCACTTTAGCTAAAGGGGCCTCCCACTGCCGCCACGCCTCTTGCCACCGCCCAATTTCTGTTCTCATCCTGAAGCAAAGTTCTTAACCCGAGGTACTACGGGTTAGCGGAGTCAGTAACCTGAAGCGTCTGTAACCCGAGGTACCACTGTATTAGAATTATTTTAACATGTTTTAATTGCTTGTTTGTGTTTGCCGCCCTGGGCTCCTTTGGGAAGAAGGGCAACATAAAAATGTTAATATGATTATCACTATTTAGGGCATCTTCAGTGCTTTTTTCAGGGAGTACTCAAGGATATGCAGTACCAGCACCTCTTTTTTTATTTAAAAAAAAAAGTGTGGCACTTACTGCAGTAACTTCAGGGTAAGCACCAGCACCTCTCTCTTTTTTTGGTTAAAAAGTGTGACATTAACTGTAACAACTTCATGGTGAGATACAGCACCTATTTTTCTAGAAAAAAGCACTAGGCATTATATACTAGTACCAACATTTTACATTTGCAATAAGATCCTCAATAAGGCTTTTTTTTTTTTTTTGTCTGCTGACATGGCAAATGGCTGGATTGTCTGCCCCCAAAGAGCCGTGTTATTTTATTTATTTCATTTTTTTGTACAATACATTGCTATTACATCTGCAGATACACAACTGCACCTCTCCCCATATAGCCCATGTGTGGGTCTGGGCCATCTAAGAGACCAGAGGGCAAAGTTTTCTCTCACACCAGCAGCTTTTGATTTCCACACAGGCAGCAGACATTCCACCATGTGGGAAAAAGTAAAAGGGACATTACCACCGAGCCCAGCTTTTGAGAATCCATAGCTGCCCTTATCTTCATAGGCCCAGGACGGTCCCGGCAGCAACTATTATCATTACGAAAGAGCACTATGAGTTTGCAAAGCACCAGAGCTCTACCTAGAGGAGCTTACAACTTGGAATTCACTCCAGGAAAGAGGAGGAGGAAAGTTTCGTTGCTGTCCCTTGATCACAAACAAGTGTGATAAGAAACATTAGGAACTAGGTTTTACATAAGATCGTAAGCGGAGCCTGCTGGATCAGGCCAACAGCCCACCTAGTCCTGTTCTCGCAGAAGCTAAGCAGGTGCTTATTATGGGGAAACCCGCAAGCAGGGCTCGCCTCGCCTGAGGTTTCTAACAACTGGTATTCAGAAGTATTGCTGCCTCTGGCCGTGCAGGAAGGACATAACCATTGTGGAAAGAAAGCATTGATCCTTATCACCCTCCATGAATGACCTAATCCTCTTTTGGAGACATCAGGGCTGGGAAACACAGCTTCGCATTTAGGAGACTCTCGCTTGGGACACCCTCGTAACCCTCCGACTACAATCTCCCCGAAGTCTTACCCGCGCGGAATAACCGACCTTGGTCCCCTCAGGACGTTCCCCGCCCCTCAGCCTCCCCTCAACCCTCCCGCGGCGGAGCGAGCCCACCTCTCCACCCGCTCGCCCGCCTCAGCCCCACTGGCGCACCTGCGATATCCTCCGGGGCGGACGCCCCCACTTCCACGAGTGAGCTCCCGCCGCCGGCCGCCACAGCAGCGAAGCCAGCAGTAGTCTATGCCGCGGAGAAGCAGCCGCACCGGGCGAGATGCCCGGTGCCGCCGCCGACAGAGCCCTCAGCGCCGCCATGTTGGCGAGCGCAGAGAGGTGGGGAAGAAGAGTCGCGGGGCGCCGGAGGACAGGAAACGGAGCCGAGGATAGAGAGAGAGGGGAAGGAGAGGCACCGGAAGTGGGTGGAACGCGTGGCTGGAGACAGAAGCCGCGCTGGGTCACCTCGGGCCCCTGGTAACGCATCTGCTTGGTCTACTCCACAGGGTAGGATGTAGAGGTGGTGGAGAGGAGAACCATGGGTGCACAACCCTTATTTACTTTTATTCATTAATCCGGCTCTTCGGAGATCAAATAATAATAAGAAAAACGGATCCCAAATACTGTAGTTGGTTCCCAATGTAAGTGGCTAGAATTGCCTTTCTCCACCTTGGAAACCCAGACGTTGTTGAACTACAACTCCCACCATCCCTAGCTAAGAGGAAGGGCAGTATATAAATGGAATAAACAAATAATAATAAAAGAAAGTGAAGCAGGGAAACCAAACTGGTTTCTTGCTGGAATCAGTAACTATTAAAAAAACAACCAATAACCTCAGTAGTAACAAAAAATAAGTTTCTTAGGCACTGGGGAGGGGTAAGCTTATTTAAATGTCTCAGGACCACAATACCTCATGGGCCACCTTTCTCTATACGAACCTACCCAGACCCCGAGGTCATCCTCTGAGACTTCTTCATGGTCCTCCTCTACAGGAAGCAATACGAGAACGGGCATTTTCTGCAGTGGCTTCCCATTTGTGGAACACTCTCCCCAGGGAGATTTGGCTGGCACCTTCTACACTTTTAGGTGCCCGAAGCAAATGTTCTTCTTCAACCAGGCCTTTGGCTGATTAACATCTAATGCCCTTTTAAATGTATTGTGGAAGGAGGAAGCTTACTAGTTCGTTTTTGTTATTATTTTAATTATATATTTTGTGTTTTTTATATTGTAATTTTATGTTATGAACTGCTCAGATCTACAGATGAAGGGTGGTATACAAATTTAGTGAAGAAGAAGACGAAGAAGTGATTTCTTAGTAAATATGGATAAAGGGGAGCTGGCAAAGGAAGGACAACAGGTATCTAGAAAAACGCACCCCCTGGCTACTGAGTTCCTAAACGGCTGTATGACTGGAGGAAATTCAGTTGGTAAAGATATTTTCTTGTCCTTACACTTGCATACAAAGAGTAGTGATGGGGGAAGCTTCTCCTGATGAATTTCCACCAGTTGTGCAGTTGTTAAAGGTGTAGGAGCCCTGCTGGAGGTGCGTTGGGGAAGCTGGCAACTCAAGATAGCCAGTTCTTACTGAGATTAATTTTGAACCAGGTACAGCCTGAGAATTATGCATATTTACTGAACCATAGGAATTACAATTTCTTTCTGTATCACAAGGCAGACTTTACCCCAGGGTTGCCCAACTTTTCCCACCAAGTGGACTGCAAGAGTACTTTGACACAGAACCCACGGGCTGCACACTGCCTTGTTTCATGGGAGTAGCATAGCCAAAATTTGACACACACCTCTCCCCATGCTGCCTTTCCAAAGCTGGCTAGGCAAGACACTGGGCTTTGGGAAGGAGGTGGAAGGCTTTGCCAGGGTCCTAGATCGCTCCTATTTCCTTCCCAAGGTTGGGAAAGTGCAAACCAGGCTTTGGGAGGGAGGCTGAAGGACTTGAGGACCCTTTCAGGGTCCTCACAGCTCCTTCACAAAGCCCAGCACCTCACTTACCTGACTTTGGAAAGGCAGCATCAGGGCTGCAGAGGAAGGCAGTCAAATTTAGCTGAGAGCTGCAAAAAAAAAAAAAAAAAATTGCCTCAAGGGCTGTTTATTGGACCACCCTGCAATCTAACCAAAATCATACTTGACAGTGCTTGACCTGAATACTGCCACCTTCTGGAATATTGAAAATTAATCAAATGATTTACAAAGCAAACTACAGTGGTGCCTTGGGTTACATACGCTTCAGGTTACATACGCTTCAGGTTACAGACTCCGCTAACCCAGAAATAGTGCTTCAGGTTAAGAACTTTGCTTCAGGATGAGAACAGAAATCGTGCTCCGGCGGCAGCAGGAGGCCCCATTAGCTAAAGTGGTGCTTCAGGTTAAGAACAGTTTCAGGTTAAGAACAGACCTCCAGAAGGAATTAAGTTCTTTCTTTTTTTTTGAAAATAATATTTATTACTTTTCCAGCAATTTAAACACAACACTACAAAAAAATACAATACAATACAATACAATACCAAAAAACTACGTAACACTGACACATTAAACTAACATAACCAAACAAAAACAGTTTAAAACACATCAAACAATTTCAATATCTTATCTTTCATTCACTTATTTCCACGACCTCCTCACACCTCCCTTTTTGTATTCCACTTCTGTTAATTGTTTCAGCAATTCCTTTCCATCTTCCTCTGTTTTCTATCCTATAATTATCTTAACACATTCTAACCTTATTTTTCCTTTAATATTCTATTAATCTATTTATACTTAATTCCTTATAACATTTCTACTAAAGCCATATAACTTCATTCCAACATTCTTCTAACATTCATTAATTTTACAGTATTTCTGTAAATAGTCTTTAAACTTTTTCCAGTCTTCTTCCACCGACTCTTCTCCCTGGTCTCGGATTCTGCCAGTCATTTCCGCCAGTTCCATATAGTCCATCAACTTCATCTGCCATTCTTCCCTGGTGGGTAAATCTTGTGTCTTCCAATACTTCGCGATGAGTATTCTTGCTGCTGTTGTTGCATACATAAAAAAAAGTTCTATCCTTCTTTAGCACCAATTGGCCGACCATGCCTAGGAGAAAGGCCTCTGGTTTCTTCAGGAAGGTATATTTGAATACCTTTTTCATTTCGTTATAAATCATCTCACAGAATGTCTTAATCCTTGGGCATGTCCACCAAAGGTGAAAGAATGTACCTTCAGTCTCATTACATTTCCAACATTTATTGTCGGGCAAATGGTAAATTTTTTCAAGCTTGACTGGTGTCATGTACCACCTATAAATCATTTTCATTAAATTTTCTCTTAGGGCATTACATGCCATGAATTTCATACCTGTGGTCCATAACTGTCCCCAGTCAGCCATCATTATGTTATGTCCATCATCTTGTGCCCATTTAATCATAGCTGATTTCACCATTTCATCCTGGGTGTTCCATTTCAACAGCAAGTTATACATTCTTGACAAATTCTTGATTTTTTGATCTAACAATTCTGTTTCCAATTTTGATTTTTCCACCTGGAAACCAACTTTTTTGTCCAAATTGTATGCCTCCATTATTTGGTAATAATGGAGCCAATCTCGCACTTTGTTTTTCAATTTTTCAAAGCTCTGCAATTTTATTCTGTCTCCATCTTGTTCCAGAATTTCCCAATATTTCGGCCATTTGGCCTCCATATTGAGTTTTTTCTGTGCCTTCGCTTCCATTGGTGACAACCATCTTGGGGTTTTCTTTTCTAACAAATCCTTATATCTTATCCAAACATTAAACAATGCTTTTCTAACAATATGATTTTTAAACGCTTTATGTGCTGATTCATAATAAAGTTTAAGGTCTGGCAGGGCAAATCCACCTCTTTCTTTGGCATCAGTTAATATCTTAAATTTTATTCGAGGCTTCTTGCCCTGCCAAACAAATCTGGAAATATCTTTCTGCCACTTCTTGAAACAATCCATCTTATCCAAAATTTGCAATGTTTGAAACAAAAACAGCATCCTTGGCAACACATTCATTTTTATCACAGCAATTCGGCCTAACAATGATAACTTCAAATTTGCCCATACTTCTAAATCCTTTTTCACTTCAATCCAGCATTTTTCATAATTATCCTTAAATAAATTCACATTTTTGGCAGTCATGTTAACCCCTAAATATTTCACTTTCTTAACCAATGTTAGTCCTGTCTCCTCCTGAAACTTCTCTCTCTCATTCACAGTTAAGTTTTTCTCTAAAACCTTAGTTTTTATCTTATTCAACTTAAAACCTGCTACCTGTCTGAATTCTTGAATCAGTTCCAGTACCCTTTTAGTACTAGATTCTGGCTCCTGTAAAGTCAATACTAAGTCATCAGCAAATGCTTTCAGTTTTTACTGTTTAGCTCCCACTTGTATACCTTTAACCTCTTGGTCCTTTCTAATCATATTTAACAAAACCTCAAGGACCGATATAAAGAGCAATGGAGAAATTGGGCAACCTTGTTGTGTCCCTTTTCTCAATCTTAAACTCTTCTGTCACTACATTGTTCACAATTAATTTTGCCTTTTGTTCTGAATAAATTGCACCTATACCATTTTCAAAACCTTGACCTACCCCCATCCCCCGTAGATTATTCTTCTTCATAAAACTCCAAGAAATGTTGTCAAAGGTTTTCTCTGCATCCACAAATATCAAGACTGCCTTAGTATTGATATTCACTTGTAGTTCTTCTAGAATATTAATTATATTCATCATGTTGTCAGACAAATGTCTGCCCGGGAGAAAGCCCGCTTGGTCTTTATGAATTTCTTCTACTAACACCTTTTTTAATCTTTTAGCCAAAATATCTGCAAAAATTTTGTAATCCACATTAAGCAGCGATATAGGGCGGTAGTTCTTGAGCTGTGTCTTTTCAGTCTCTGTTTTCGGTATAAGTGTAATGTAAGCTTCCTTCCACGACTGGTGCCTTTCTCCCTTCCAATATTTCATTGCAGACTTCCTTCAATGGTTGCATTAACCATTCTTTCAAAGATCTGTAATATCTTGAAGTCAAACCATCTGGTCCTGGAGATTTACCTAATTGCATGTTCTGAATGGCCCCTTCCACCTCCTGATCCGTTATTTTGTAATTCAACATTAGCTGTTTTTCCTGAGAGATCTTGTGTAGTCCATTTATTTTCAAAAATCGATCAATGTCCATTTCTTTCTGCTTCTCCTGTGAATAAAGTTGTTTGAAATACCTCTGAAAACACTTCCTGATCTCCACTTGAATTAAGTTCTAACCCGAAGTACCACTCTACATTTTACAAATCCATTATTGTACAAGCAATTTTGGCATATAAGGAGTGTTTATATTAATAAACAATAATAACTTTATCACAAAATACATTTTTAGTCAATAGTTAAAAAGTAATATTTGAAATTGTGTCTTATATGTTTTTAGCTTTCTGTGTTTTATCTGTGCTGTTTTAATTTGTATAAGCTACCTTGATTTCTGGTCAGGGGTAAAGGGGGATATAAATAACTATAACAAAAATAAGATATCCATTCACTTAGTCCAGGGATTGGCAAACTAAGGTCTGCGGGCTAGATCAGCCCCACCTAGTTTGTAAATCCGGCCTACACCACGAAGCTGGAACCCGCCACAAAGCCGAGACTCCCAGCAATGGTGGCGGAAGAGGTCGAGCGGCGGCGGCTCTGCCATTCAATCACTGCGCCTGGTTTACCTCAGCGCAGCACGGGGATGTCTCTGCCAATCAAACGCTGTACCTGGTTTACCTCAGTGGCGTTTGATTGGCAGAGATGTCCCCACGCTGCGCTGAGGTAAACCAGGCGCAGTGATTGAATGGCAGAGCCGCCGCCACTCAGCCTCTTCCTCCTGTCGCAAGGAGGCAAGGCAGGGCCACCGATGGCTCCGGCTCCTCCCGCCTCGCCACCTCTGGAAGTCTGCTTTCCGTTCCCCGCCAGCTTCCACCTGTGCTGCCAGGAGAAGCCACGTCTTGGTGAGTAGCCGCACCTTGCCCTGCTGTTGGATGCACAGACACTAAGAGTCCTAAAGATGCGCTTACTTGTAAGTAAGTCACAATCGTATCAAGGCCACTTGTTCAGTGCCTGAAGAACTGCTCAAGCCCACTGAGATGAAATGCATTACGGATTGCGCCCCTGGGAAGGTAACTGCTGTGGCTGGTCCCCCCTCACCTCTTCTTCCAGCTCTCCACACACACACACACACCATGCCACTTCTCCGGCCCACCACAAGGTGGACAGTGGATCAGCCCATGGCTAAATTTTTTTGCCAACCCCTGACTTAGTCCTATCGGCTAAGAGTGTTTCAAATGAAAAAGTCACTAGGAGGCCCATTGCAGTTTCTACAAAAAGAAGATTGTTCTTTGCTTCTTTGTTTAATTATTTACTTTTTAAAGATTTCTCTTCCTTCCAGCTAAAGCTACCTAACTGACTAATAAAATTAGTACTAAACAATTAAAATTAAATTAAAGCAATAAAATATTTTAAAGTGGAAAAATAGAATAAAACAGCAGTGAAAACAACAATAAAAGCAGCAGAAGAAAAATAATAAAACCAATTCTCCATTAATGACTGTGAAGGCCTGGAACCTCGCCTCCTAAAAGCCAAGAAAACATCTATCTGAGAACCTTCCAGTCAAGAGAGCACAAGACTTCTGCATTCCACACTGCTAGGATATTTGGTTGTTATTGTTAAAACCTTTAATGGTTGTTGTAGAAGATCACATTTGGCAAGTGGTCACTCCAATGAAGTGAAGAGCTGCAGAGATATCCCTCTCCTGGTAAAACCCAGCCTTGGAAAGAGAGGTAGTATGGCTGAAGATTATGGAAAGCTAGGCAGTGAAAGGGCACATTCAGCCCCAATGGGCAGACCAGGAGGTATCTAGGCAGAAATTCTTGTGTGACTGTTGTAGGTGGCGAGGCAAGGCCAGTTGCTTCTCAATCTCATACCTCTATAGCAGGCATAGGCAGTCTTTTTTATTAGGAATTTCAACATATTAATTTTAACAAAGATACATCATCCACACTGTCCCCCCCCCCAATTTCCCCCCTCCCCCCTAGACAGAAAGCCACCCTCCCACCCCACCCCCCGACTTCTCTCAGCTCCTTTCTCTGGTTTCTCAACACATATTTTTATCTGCATGTTATAAAATTGTAAAAATCCTCAGTTTGTCTATCTATATATTACCAATAAAGATTTTGTGAATGTTTATTCAAAACCTGCCAAAGAGTCCAGTTTGTTTCGTTGTTTCTTCAAATATTTTGTAAAAGGTTCCCATTCATCTTTAAAGTCACAGTTATCCTTGTCACATAGTTTGTATGTCAGTTTTGCCAATTCCGCATAATCTATCAGTTTTTCTTGCCACAGTTCTTTTGTCGGGATTTCTTCAGACTTCCATCCTTGTGCTATTAAGACTCTTGCTGCCGTTGTTGCTTACATAAAAATATTTTTTAATTTCTTTGGCAGGTCTTTTCCCACAATCCCTAACAGAAAAGCTTCAGGTTTTTTCACAAATGTTAAATGAAACATTTTCTTTAACTCATTATATATCATTTCCCAAAACATTTTAACTTTACTGCAATCCCACCACATATGATAAAAAGTCCCTTCTTTTTCCTTGCATTTCCAACATAGGTTTGAGCCCGTTTTATACATTTTCCCTAATTGTACTGGTGTTATGTACCACCTATACATCATTTTCATGTAGTTTTCTTTCAGTACAGAACAATCTGTAATTTTAAAGTCAATTTTCCATAACCTTTCCCAGTCTTCCAACATAATATTGTGGGCATAGACAGTCTTGGCCCTCCAGATGTTTTGGGACTACAACTCCCACCATCCCTAGCTAACAGGACCAGTAGTCAGGGATGATGGGAGGAGTTGTCCCAAAACATCTGGAGGGCCAAGTTTGCTTATGTCTGCTCTATTGAAGCAAGTTCCCAATATTCCACCCCCCTGTGGAGTGACAAAGAAACAATGGCTTTTGCTGCCAAGAAAACATCCATAGGACTATAAGCCTAATTACAGGCGTATCTCATTTTATTGTGCTTTGCAGATATTGCTGCTTATGAGGATGTGGGTGCCGCTGCAGGCAGCCCAGCTGCTTGAAAGCCCACCCTCCACCGCTACCCCTCTTCTGGCCAAAGGAGTGGAGCTGGCTAGGGCTGGAGCCAGGTTTCCCCCCTCCTGCCTCTGCGGCCAAGGGGATGTGGCTTAATAGACTATAAGCACAACACTTATATGCACTAGGAAACCAAAACAAATTGTGTGACTCACTTTATTGTGATATTTGCTTTCTTGTGGTCAAACTGAACACAATATCTCTGAGATATGCCTGTACTGCTTTCATGTGTCTTTGACCCTCTCTTCCACCGTTTGCACACCATGTAAATTCTGTTAACACAGTCAAATGTATGCTCCAGCCAGCATAGGCTTTACATTATGAAAACAGCCCTGGTACTAAAGTGGTCAGAATGAATTTCAGAGCCATAATTTTGTTTGCTCTCTTCTTAGTGGTATATTTCCCAGGGCCAAATTGCACAAGACGTTGGTTATGTGTTTAAATAAGTGAGCTTAACCTTTACTCTCTTATTCTGGAGAGAGGAACTGCAAAGCTGCAATTCAGAACATGCTACCAACCTGGCTGCTTACCCCACCCTGCCCCAAAGGGTAGTTTACTACAAGCAGCACCTCCATGGACAAATAACATCTTGTGAAGCTGGGCCCTTGACTGGTAATGCACAGTATAACATAAAATCCTTGCTGGTTCAAAGGACTTAACTGATCCAGTCAGTGTATTATTTCCCAGAATGGCCAACCAGATGCCTCTGGGAAGGCCACAAGAAGACATGAACTCAACAGCACTCCCTTCCTTCTAAGCAATCCACCTCAGAGCATGGAGGTAATATACAGCCATCATGACCAATAGCTATTGATAGCCTTATCCATATATTTATCTAATCCTAGTTTAAGCCATCAGTGCAGACATTCCCTATGCAGTGGTCATAAGCATAAGATGATGCCTGCTGGATCAACCAAAAGACTTGTCTTGTCTAGTGCCTGATTTCCCATTGTGGCTTATGGGAAGCCCTCAAGTAGCACACGGAGATATCACATCATCATTCTCCTGCTTGTGATCCCCAGCAACAGGCATGCTGCCTCCGATACCGGAGGTAGCATATAACCATCATGACTAGTAGTCATTTGGAATCCTTTGTAAACTCTTACTTTTATGTGAGAATATTGTAAGACCTCAAGGACAATATCCTGATATTTATAAATATAACAAATCCATTAAGAAATGTTACCTGTTACCACCCTCCAACACTTAACAAGAATTTTCCCCCAAGGATTGTAAATAAAGCCCAGTTTCTACTTTGTGTGTACACGTTGAAGTGTATGTTCTAGTTTAATATTTATTTATTTTAATGACTAGTGCCTTAGATAGTCATCCTTTGTGAATATTATCAGTATTTACACCACAAAGGTATATTGCCATTTCACCACTCTTAACTGTCATGGCTTCCCCAGTAGGAGGCGCAGGCCCTCCAAGTGTCCCTATTTACCAGAGATTTAGTGAAGCTGTCCTGGTTTCTGATTTGAACCTGGAATGTCCCGCTTTTCCTTAGGATGTCCCTATTTCTATTGGAGAAATGCTTGAGGGTATGAAGTTATCCAGCCCACCAGCTGTCTGAAGACAACCCTGTATAGGGAGTTTTTTATTTATTTAATGTTTAATGTTTTCTTGTGTTTTTATATATGTTGGAAGCTGCCCGGAGTGCTGGGGCAACCTGGAAAGATGTGTGGGGTATAAATAGTAAAATTATCATTATGGAATGGGACGTCCTTATTTTAATTGGAGAAATGTTGGAGGGTATGGGAGGTGTAACATGCTACGGGTTCTGAGCTGGAGTTCCCACGAGTGAAAGGAAAATATGAAGAAGAGCTGCGGAAGGGACATGGAAGAGATTTGAAGGCCTCGGATATAAGATCACCAGGTTAATGTGCCAGACTAATGGGATAAAAAGGACTGACAATCCCGGGACCGGGGGGAGGGGACGCTGGAAGAAGATTGGATTGTTTTTATTCTCCTTTTTTATCATCAGAAATGTTTTATGAACGTTGGAAAAATGTTGAAATGAAATTACTTGACTCTTGTTAAAATGTTTAAAGAATTAGGTAAAAAGGTAATGGTTATGAGAAGCTGGTAAAAATAAGATTTAAGTCTTAAGTTTTAAGGTTTTCTATAAGATAAGTTGAAAATAGAGTAAGGTAATGTAATGACAGAATATTATGAATTATGGAAAGGATTTGCTGTGACAGTTATTAATCAAGATACAAGAGATGGGAGGAGGAGGAGGTCATGGAAAGAAGGTAATGAAAGTGGAGAATTTGAAAATGATGGTTTAATTTTTTTCTTTTTCTTTTTCTGTTTTTGTCTTTTTTCTTTGTAATTTTGTCTTTTTTCTTTGTAATCTTAAAAAATTATTTTTTCAATAAACATCATTAAAAAAAAAAGCATGCTACGGGTTCTGAATGAACTCTCAAAGCTGCCTCCCCTAAACCTGCCACTCTCCAGACGCTAGTAGACTCCAACCCCCATCAGCCCAGTTGTAGTTGAACAATGTCTCGAAGGCACCTGGGAGGAGACGGATACTTAAGTGCAGCCTTCCATAACCTGGTGCCCTCCGGATGTTTGGGCTTCTATCAGCCACAGCCAGCATGACCACATTTCCATCAGCCCCACTATCATATATAGCTGTTGCTATGTACTGAGTTGAATAGGATCCAAACTGCAGCAGTCTGATTGGTCCTAGAACAATAGGATCCAAAATGCAGCAGTCTGATTGGTCCTAGAACAATAGGATTCAGAATGCAGCAGTCTGATTGGTCCTAGAACAATGCAGCAGTATGATTGGTCGGCAGGAACCACCCAATCCAGCTTCAGATAGAAGTAAATCCACAACCTGATTGGCCTATAGGAGAATTCCGGAATTAGCCAATCACGTGCAGCCCATTGTGTAAATAATGTAGGGACTTTCATTCCCTCCTCACCACTATGAGCTGAATAAAGAGCATGAAATCCACTCTCGACTGAGTATATTTCACTGGCGACGAAGGTGGGATCCTGCTGAGCTGACTGCCACACACAGCACCGCAGCACCGCCACCTGCCGCACCGCTGCCTCGCACCGTGTATCCAGGCTTCAGCTCTGGGACCCAAGGAACTCAGAATGGCAACCGACAGCAGCTTCTCGCCATTCAACCCAGCATCCGGAGACTGGGAAGCGTATGCCTCCCGTTTCACCTTCTTCCTAGAAGCCAAAGGGGTCACCGATGAAGAAGATGCCAAGAAGAGGGCGATATTCTTCAGCGTCTGTGGAGAGGAGACATTTGAAATCGCCCGGGCTCTCCTTGTGCCTGAAGACGTCGCTACTGTTCCATACAAAACAATAATGGAACGGCGGAAGGGGCACTTTTCGCCGCAGCCCTCAGTGGTGGCTCGTTGAAATGCCTTCTACGCAAAGCGGCAAGCCCCTGGGGAAACCATAACTGGGTTTGTGACCTCTCTCCGCCAAGCCGCCTGGTTCTGCAACTTCTCAGAATTGGAGAACATGCTTCGTGACCGCCTCGTCGGTGGCCTGAAGGATGTGAAGCTGCAACATGCCTCTACGCTAAGAAGGACCTAGCATTCCAGGTCGCCCAGGAGGAGGCCCTGGCAACAGAAGCTGCCGAGAGGTCAACGCAAGAGGCACGGCCGAGCCTGTCGCCCCAACCAAGGGTCCACCACGAAGACCTCACCGACGACTCAGGATCTGACAGGGAGGAGGTGCACTTAGTACAGCAGCGCACTCAAGCAGTGCACAGACCACGGCTGCCTCGACGAGAAGGAGGGAACTGCGCAAGCTGCGGGGAGAATCATGAGAGGAGGACCTGCCGTTTCCACAACGCAGAGTGCAGGCAGTGTGGAAAATTGGGACACATCGCTCGGGTGTGTCGGGCTCAGCCCACCCGACGCCAGGCATCAGATGACCGATCCAAGAGCCCCAGGTCCCATGGCCCAATGCACCAAGGCAACTCGACGGAGCTCACAGACTTCCAGGTATACCAGTTGCCCCACCCCAACGTAGAGAAAATTTATGTAGAGGTACGGATAGAGGGGGCCCCGTGCCTCATGGAGCTTGCCACGGGTTCAACTCTATTCATAATCTCGGCAAGGACCTTAAGGAAACTGTGTCCTAGTGGGGGTCCCAAACTCAGGCCGGCCCCATTCACCCTCCGGGACTTCCAGAAACGTAAGGTCCCCACGATGGGGGTGGGGACCTTCAGGGTCCAATATCGAGGGCGGACGCGGCAACTGGACTTGCTTGTGGTCAAGGGCCCCTACATTAGCTTACTGGGATTGGCATGGTTTGGACCGCTGGGGCTAGCCGTCACCGGGGTGAACCACACTAGCTTACAAGTGGATGTGGACGCCATATGCAAGGAATTTCCGGGTGTTTTCGATGGGAAATTGGGACAGTATACAGGGCCCCCATTGCTCTACAGCTTGACCCCGCAGTACGACCTGTTAGGCTCAAGGCCCGCCGGGTCCCGTTCACCCTGAAACTTCGTATAGATGAGGAATTGGACCGGCTCGTGGAGCAAGGAGTGCTAGAGCCGGTGCCTAATGCCCCCGGGAAACCCCAATCGTCACACCCGTCAAGCCTAATGGTTCGGTCCGCATCTGTGCAGACTACAAATATACCATAAACAAGGCCCTCACGGCCCACGCATACCCAGTGCCAGTGGTCAGCCATGTCCTTGCCACCCTGGCTGGGTCAAAAAAAATTGGCAAGCTGGACTTGGCCCAAGCATATCAACAGCTGCCAGTAGATGAGGCCACAGCAGAGGCACAGACGATTGTGACGCACAGAGGAGCGTTCAGGGTAAAGCGGCTGCAATTCGGTGTCAGTGTGGCACCAGACATATTCCAGAATCTAATGGACTCTCTCCTTAAAGGGATTCCTGGTGTCACCCGCTTCTTCGATGATGTGTTGATTGCTGGGCCCACACCAGAGGAGTTTGAGGACCGCCTCTGCACCGTTCTGCACCGTTTCCAGACGGCGGGTCTCAAGGTGAAGTGGGGGAAAAAGTCTACTAGGAGTGCCTCAGCTGGACTTTCTGGGATTTATGGTGGACGCAGAAGGGGTCCACCCAACTGGGGACAAGGTACGGGCCATTTGTGATGCCCCAGCGCCCAAGAGCAAGACTGAACTTCAGGCCTTCTTGGGACTATTGAACTTTTACCATTCCTTCCCCACAAGGCAGCGGTAGCGGAGCCCCTACACAGACTCCTGGACAAGCTGGCCCCTTGGGTGTGGGGCCAGCGCCAGGAGGCCGCATTCCAGGCAGTCACGGACTTTCTTGTCTCAAACTCTGTCTTGGCACACTTTGACGAGAGGCTGCCGGTGGTGCTAGCATGCGACGCCTCGCTCTATGGCATCGGTGTTGTCCTGGGGCACCAACTCCCGGATGGAAGAGAGGTACCGGTGGCATACTTTTCCCAGACACTCAACACAACCGAGTGGAACTACTCGCAAATCGACAAGAAGGGTCTGGCAATCGTGAAGGGAGTAAAAAAATTCCATGATTTCTTGTACGGGCGGCCCTTTACCGTGGTGACTGACCACAAGCCATTGCTTGGCTTGTTTGCCCCCGAAAAGCAGACCCCCAAGTGCTGTCTCCTCGCATCCTCAGGTGGTCAATTTTCCTTGCCAGCTACCAGTATGCAGTGATTTACTGCCCTGGGAAGGCGATGGGCCATGCGGACGCACTCAGTAGGCTACCACTACCGGAAACAGGCCCTGACCCAGCACCTGCACAAGAGGTTATGAGCCTGGAGCTACTTCCTGACCGCCCCATTCAGGCACAAGATGTTGCACACCATTCCAAGAAAGATAGGGTCATCTCCTGGGTCCTGGACTGGTGTGGAGGGGATGGCCCAGCAGCAGCCCCGGGCCAGAATTCGCCAGCTACACAACCCACAAACATGAACTGTCGGCCCACAAGGGGTGCCTGTTATGGGGAAGCAGGGTCATTGTTCCCCAGCCCCACCGCAAAAGGGTCCTCACAGCCCTACACGACACACACCCAGGGGTAGTGAGAATGAAGGCCCTTGCCAGGAGTTATGTGTGGTGGCCGGGGATCGACAGAGAGATAGAGCCCTGGGTCAAACACTGCCAGGCCTGCCAAGAATCCCGCCCAGATCCCCCAAGGGCCCCAGTCCAGTCCTGGGAGTCCACCTGAGCACCATGGTCACACCTGCATGTGGACTTCACTGGCCCCTTTCAGGGGAAAACATTCTTCATAGTGGTGGACTCACACCAAATGGCTGAAAGTCACACTGGTACCGTACACTTCCATGTCCGCAGCGATCCAGGTACTACGCAGGCTGTTTGCAACCCACGGGCTCCCTGACACTCTCATCTCAGACAACGGGACTGCATTTATGTCAGGAGAATTCCAAACCTTCAAAGCGCAGAATGCCATCCACCACATCCGTTCGGTGCCATTACACCCTGTCACCAATGGCCAAGCAGAACGCATGGTGCAGACCACCAAGGACACCCTCCGCCGCATGACGCAAGGGGATTGGGAGTACCGCCTTGCCATATTCCTTCTAGCACAGCACAGCACCCCCAGCTCAACGACTGGCCGGAGCCCTGCTGAACTACTAATGGGTCGGTGCCTTGCAATCAGATTGGACCGCCTTCACCCTGATAGAACTCAGGATGAGATAGTGGTGGGGGAAGGCAGGAACCCCCCGGACCTTCGTGGCCCAGGACCCAGTATACGCAAAGAACTTTGGGGCAGGCCCAGCATGGGTACTCGCCACAGTCACCAGGGTCACTGGCCCCGTGTCGTACGAGGTGCTAACGGATGGGGGGCAATGCTGGCGCTGCTACTGTGACCAGATACGGCGACAATACCCGGGAGAAAGGAGGAGGACAGGTCAGAGGAGTCCCAAGGGAACAGTGGGGCAGTGAGACCCACAGAACAGAAGGGGCCAGCAGGAGAGGCAGAATCAGTAACTATATAAAGCAGATACTTTGAGAGGACTTTCATTCCCTCCTCACCACTATGAGCTGAATAAAGAGCATGAAATCCACTCTCGACTCTGAGTATATTTCACTGGCGACGAAGGTGGGATCCTGCTGAGCTGACTGGGGCTGTTGGGAACTGCAGCCCAAAACATAATCACCACCACCATTTATGTTAACCTTTCTATCCCATTGTAACCCCCTCTGCCCCAAAGGACCCTAGGGTGAAAAACAACAAAGCAACAAAATAATTTAAAATAAGATTTAAAAAACATTTTAAAAAGTGACATATTCTCACAGCTAATAATTTAAAGATTGCTGGTAGCAGTCTGGAGTGTTTAAAGCTGCCTGTTGCCAAACTCTAGTGGCCTCCACATGTGGACTACAACTCCCACCAGCACCAGCCAGCATTGTCAAATTGCTGGAGCTGATAGGGGTCATAGTCCAAAACATCTGGAGGGCACCAGTTTGAAGAAAGCTGCTGAAGCATTTCCATACACAGGATCAGGCCTCCCTTAGAAGGAGGAGTAAAAAGGAACAGCAACTAAATGTCCTAGGGATGCAGGTGGAGCTGTGGTCTAAAGTACTTAGCCTAGGGCTTGCCAATCAGAAGGTCAGCGGTTCGAATCCCCGTGACGGGGTGAGCTCCTGTTGCTCGGTCCCAGCTCCTGCTAACCTAGCAGTTTGAAAGCATGCCGGTGCAAGTAGATAAATAGGTACCGCTCCTGTGGGAAGGTAAACAGTGTTTCCGTGCGCTGCTCTGGTTTCGCCAGAAGCGGCTTAGTCATGCTGACCACATGACCAGGAAGCTGTACACCGGCTCCCTTGGCCAGTAAAGCAAGATGAGCGCCGCCACCCCAGAGTCGTCTGCGACTAGACCTAACTGTCAGGGGTCCCTTTACCTTTACCAAATGTGCTAGACTGGCTCAGAGCTGGGGGATTGGTAGTGGGATGATGATGAGTGGTCAGAGGGAGCAGATTGGGAAGAGATGGTGTCCGAAGCTGAAGAGGTAACAGGGTTTATTGAGCAGGAAGAGTCTGCGGCTGAGAGAAGTCCAGAATCAGAGGCAGAAGCTGAATGAAACAGGAGAGTGGAATGAGGGAGCCCAAGAAGCAGAAGTGTGTCAGGCTGGTTAGGAAGCCAGCCTTTCTCCCTCTTCTGCAGCAACCAGCTCTCCTCCCTGCTGGTCTCCCAGAACCCAAAGAGACATGAACAGGCAGAACAAAGACATGCAACACGAAGGAGCCTCAGAGTACTTGGGAAGGAATTGGGGGAGAGGAGACTTAGAGAGCTGTAGGAAGGTGGAGACCTTTAGTCTTAGGAACCAGGAGTGCTGAGCAGTTTTTGGCCCCCTCAATATTTTGGGGGAAGGGGAGTGGCACAGTGTGTTCTGGAGTGTGATGCAGTGCTTGACCCCCCAACCATGGGATTCTCCGGGGTGTGCGTGGAACGGGGTGCTCCAGCAAGGGGCATGGTATGGCCCCTGGCCTTTTCCTGAGTGTGGGACGCTCTGCTGGGGGGCACTGCATGGTGCCCCATTTTCTACTGACCACAGGGTGCTCCAGTGCACAGCAAAAGGGGTCTTGGCACAGCACCCAACCTTGTAACCGCATAGTGCAACATTGGGCCCCCTCAGCCTTTGGCACAAGGTGGTGCCGCTGCTAGCAACTGCCACTTAGGGGCAAGTTCAATTGGGCAGTTGCTGTGTTCACTAGGCTTGGCCTCCTGAGCTGTCTTGAGTCTGAATGAAGAGTTATCTTCACTGAAGCCATGTGGGTTATTGCTGACCTGCTCCTGACTCCCATTCCTGTCACTAAACCAGTTGATGTCTGTGGAGCAGGTGCGTGGCCCAAATAAGAAAGGCCCATGATGAAAGACAAGAGGATCTCTCTCTGGTCACATGCACACCATACATTCACAGTGCCCTAATACCACGTAAAACAGTCACGGCTTCCCCCAAAGAATTCTGGGAGCTGTAGGGGTGCTGTTACGAACGCCACTCCCTTTCTCATCTTGCAGTTGCAATTCCCTGTGAGAAGACACTCAGGAGAGATTGTTAAATCCTTCTGGGAACTGTCGTTTTGAGAGGGAAGTGGGGAAGTGTGGGGGGAGATCTTCTAAGAACTCTCAGCAGGTTTAACAAACTACACCTCCCAGGATTCTTGGGAGGGGAGGGGACTGTTATCACGCCGCTTCAGAATGTGTCACTAGACCTTTCTGCACTCTGATCGAACTACACTTCCCAGAAACCATTGAGGGAAGCCGTTTAAAGTGGCATGACGCCTCTTTGAACGTATGGCGTGAATGCGGCCTCTTCTCTCTGAGGTAAAAGAAGAGCTTTTCCCCCAGTCAGGACTGGGGGGCGGAGCCACCTCGACCGAAGGTGCCCTCCCATTGTTCCTAGGCTACGAGTGGCAAGGTCAGCAGCCAATAGCCGCGCCCGGCTGGGCCGCTTGCCGCGCGCAGGACCTTCGAGGAGGCGGAGCTTGACCGGCTGGGCGGGCGCTGCGGCTGAGGTAAAGCCCCAAGCGCGGGGCGAGCGCGTGGCGTACCGGTGGGGCACCATCGGGGCACCACTGGGCGCCTTTCCGGCCGCGCATGGAGACGATGCCTTGCCACAATCAGAGGGTAGGCTCGGCAGATGCGCCCCGGCAGCAGCAGCAGCAGGCTGGGGCGACAGACCGGGACCAGGACTGCTCTGAGCAGGCGGTAACGGGGAGCGGCGTCGTTTCCCGGCAGCTCCGCTTCTCCGAGCCCGGCCCTGGCGGCGATAGCCCCAGCCCGGATAGCAGCAGCTGCTGCAGCGGGAGCGGCGGCGGCGGCTGCAGCTGCTCTGGCAGCAACGGGGGCGGCCCTGACACGGCCCCGTCGCCGACCCTCGACCTGCCGGTCACCGCCGCCCCTCGGCTCAAGCTCCTGCCCATGAACGACCAGATCCGGGAGCTACAGACCATCATCCGGGACAGGTAAGGCGGGCACGCGTCGGCAGCTCCTATTCTCGGCGCCAGGCTGGCCTCCCTCTGAGCATGTGCAGAATGTCGCCTGTGCGCGCGTGGTTGGGGGCGGCGTGGTGGACATCTGTCAGCGCGAGAGCCCCTTTCGTTCCCTGACCAGACGGAGCTCCGTCGCCTCGTAGCCTCCTGACAAGAGCTGGGGCGTAGAGTCTGCCCAACCTGCCTTTTGTGGCACCCGCAGGGCCAGGATGTGCTCAAGTGGCTCTCACTTGTGTGTTTTTCGGGGGAAACCCTCCCTTTTCCCGCCCAAATGTACGCAGTAATGTATGTTATGACTATCTAGGTTTAGGGTCCAGGTCCAGGTCAGGATGTGTCGTCTACGGAGGCTGGAAACTCCACTGAATTTATTGCGGTCTAAGCTTTTGCGGTCCACCGCATTAGATGCAAGAGGAGTTAACGGTGCATGTTCATTTGTTGTTTGAAGTTCAGCCTTATGAGCAGGGGAGCCAGCCTTTCTGTACGTATATAAATGTATATTATGCAGTGATGTTCGGGGGGCGGTCTCTTCTCTCTTGCTGGATTTGGGCACAATGAATGTGATGGTGCTGAGCGAAGCTGTGGGCGAGCTCTCTTTAAATAAGAAATGATGCGTCCCGCGTTATGCTTTCAGGAAGGAGGGGGAGTAGATGGTGGTGAGGAATAAACAAAGCAGAAGGGACTTTTCCCAGGTTGGTTTTCCGTGTCTGAGATAGCTTAGGGCAAAGCTCAGCGAATAAAAGAGTGTTTCCATCATTAACTTACTAGGTGGGGCATTATAAAGCACTGTTCTCTTGACCTCAGCCCCACCCATCATCATGGGAATAGTCATACTGGCCTACCTTACAGGGCCCTTTTAAAAAAAAGATGGTTGGAATAATGCATGCGGTGTGCTTTGAATGCAATAAGCTTGCAATTTACACAGGTTATTTTCTGGGGATTACCCCTAAAGCCAAAATTGCATATAGTCGATACAGTCACACCTCAGGATAAATATGCTTCAGGATAAGTATTTTTGGGTTGCGCTCCGTGGCAACCTGGAAGTGACGGAGTGCGTTACTTCCGGGTTTCGCCGCTCGCACATGCGCAGACGGTCAAAATGATGTCACACACATGCATGAAAGTGGCGAAATGCAACACGCGCAGACACGTATGCGCGTCTTATGTTCTGTTCAGGATGTGAACGGGGCTCCGGAACGGATCCTGTTCGCATCCCGAGGTACAACTGTACACACTGAGTTCAAGGGCAGGTGGGTTTGCCAAAGTCTTTCCCCCCAAAACACCCATTCCCTTTTCAACCCACTTTTTAAATACCGGTAATTTGCCAAGCATGTAAAGCTGAATACGCTCAAACTAAATATGTGTAAGTTTTGGGCTTATTGTACTAGAAACATTCTACTTGCTACATAAATATGACCTATTAAATACGCTTGAATTGGCCATCCACATTTGCTGGAATAGGAGGAATCTTTTCAAAGGATAGCTTACCAGGTAGCTGGCATGGTGTGTCCTTATGACTGAGGCTTGAGTGTATGGCAGGTGATAGTTTTGAGATCACATAATCTCAGGGTTGGGTAAATGCAAAGCAATATTTTCCCTTACTTTTTGGAGGACATTGAAAAAGAGCAAGTCATAGCACTGGAGTTTTGCCTATAATTCAAGCTGCAGCCACCTTCAATGAAAGGGGAGCTGGATGTCCATGCCTGCTGCTTCACTGTTCTTTGCTTGCTGCCAGATCTGGTTTTGTCATGCAAACTGACATGATGACAGTTTGCTCTGCTTGTACTTGATTACTGACTGTGGTTGACTAGTATTAGAAACTTCTTCTTTTTTTTTTTGCTTTCTAGGAAGAAGCAAAGAGGTGCAGTGTTAATGTATCTTGTCTAGTTAGCCAACCTCTGGGATTAACATTAAGTGAAAATAGGCCTAGCATATACCATGAACTCTGCTAAACTCTTAGGGACAAGTTTTGGCATGCAGTAGGTGCCTTTCAGATCCTGCACTGCTGGCTGGTAGGTGAAAGATTTTAGTGAGTAGGATGGTGGTTGGGTCCCAATGCTAATAAGCTAATCACTTCGCTGGTCATTCATAGAGAAGGCACTGTTGCATCTTGCAGCTGCACACATTGCAGTTTCTTCAAAAAGTATCACATGATGATTTGGTTGGACAGTGGTCCCACATCTAGTTATCTCAGTAATGTGAGGTTTCTAGGCCAGCTTTGTCCTTACTAGGTGCTTCCAACATATAAAACCCAACACATTAATATTTATCCTATGAAAAAAACATGAAACAGCATAATTAGGCAATAAATACTAATTTTATTAACTGTACATTAATGTTATCTAGTGCTGATATGCATGCGTTTTGAATCTATACTTGTTCATTCAGGAGTAAATTTCACTAAGTTCAGTGGGTCTAACTCTAATTCCAAGGAGAATTTAGGATTGCAGCCTTGGAGCAAGCCTGATCTTAAGAAAGTTTATTTAGGGAAATTTGTGTCATCCATGGGCTGCCTTTACGTGCTAAATGTGGAGTAAATCAGCTGAATCCAGAATTCAGATGAAAGCTGTATAAGTAGAAAAATTGCCTGAAATGTCCTTCTTGGATTGTACTGTATAGTTAAACTTCTCAAACATGCAGCCAGGCTAGGAAAATGACAGCCGACTATTGGTTATTTGAATGCATGTTTGGTATTGATATATTTAGTCTTTAGCATACAGCTTAGGTGTGAGCATTTTGTTTCACTTTTTACAGTTGGTGAGTATGGACCCCTCTAGATGATGTAATTGTGATGATTTGTTCATTTGATGCTATCAGTGTATGACCCCACAGGCAAAAAAAAAATATTTATTCCTGCAAAAGTTTTGTGGCAGTCATACCCTTTCCTTTCCAACCAGTGCATAGCTGTAACGTCCTGCTGAAATCCTGTAACTTTTTATACCACAAATGCTATTTTTGTTGTACTATAGTTGCTCTGGAGAGCAATAATGCAATACTGGGGAATCATCACAGAACAACTATTAAAGAAGAAACTCAAGAACATGTTGCAAAGTACACCTGCAATCAGTGTTAGAAACTAAGATATATAAATTAAGTGCCAAATGGCTCCTTTAACCAAGGTTGCAGTCACCAAAACAGAATGTCTAGCTGCCAGTTTGGGGCAAGACAACTCTAAAGACTTATTTTTCAAGTGATGGACTGACTGTGATTGATTATCACTTAAATATTTGGCTAGTTCAAATGACAACCTTGTGCTAGGTTAAGAACTTTGAGAGAAGTCACTTTATCCAGGGACAGTCCACATATATATTGGCCTATTCCTACAGGAAGTGGTATTAATGTGTGAAAACAATCAAGATCCAATTATCCCCAGGCATGCACCTCCATCCTGGCACCCATGCATCTTCACTTGGTTGCAAGTGGCCAATAGCCAGGGGCAAAATGCGCCTTGTGCATGGCTAATTTTGAACACACTGCCTGCAAAATAACACCAGCTTGGAGGGGCCCGGTGGTTGTGCACACAGAGAGTTAAGAGACAACAATGAAAAAGTTTTTTCTTTCAAACTGCATATGGATGCTTTTCTATTTAACCAGTTTGGTGAGCTGCTTTCTCCTCCTCAAAAAAAGGAGGTATCATGAAAATCAGCTTTATGTGCATACTGGTCTCTTTAAGAAGTGCCTGTGTCATGGGAGTGCTTGTTCTCCACTACATAAATGATCTTGCTGACCAGGTAAGTGTTAGGATGATTTAGGCAAGAATCATACTACAGTGGTACCTCGGGTTAAGTACTTAATTCGTTCCGGAGGTCCGTTCTTAACCTGAAACTGTTCTTAACCTGAAGCACCACTTTAGCAAATGTGGCCTCCTGCTGCCGCCGGAGCATGATTTCTGTTCTCATCCTGAAGCAAAGTTCTTAACCCGAGATACTATTTCTGGGTTAGCGTAGTTTGTAACCTGAAGCGTCTGTAACCTGAAGCGTATGTAACCTGAGGTACCACTGTACAATTGTCTTAAAACAAACAATGATGCTTTTCTCAAAGCTACTAGCTTTATAGTATATTATATGCTTTTCTGAATTGTAGCTGCAGCTATTTTATCTGTAAAGCTCTTGCAGTAGCTACTTCCTGATTTTGAATGAATGTATTAACATGTACAGCACAATGTAAAAAGTCAGCTAGCTGTAGATAGCATCATGATTAGCTGTGTGCTCCAGCGGGCAAGAAGAAATGTCGCTTACATTGTCTGACATCACACATTTATTATAGACGCACCCAGTGTTGCCACTGTGCCTTTGGCAGTGTCAGTTTTTCCATGTCAAAATCCTCATTTCTGTGTTTTATTGAAATTCCTCGTGCATCAACATTTTTTGGGATATGCACATATATTTTGTCAATTCCAGTGTAATGTATTTGTAATTGGAGAAATATTCGTCATTCCTTGCCACTAAGTGACAAGACAAAACGGTGATTAGCCAATAATCTAGTGTTCTTGTATAAGACATCTTTGGAATGAAACAGAGAAAAGCAAGGGGAAAATAGAATGATGCAGTAGAGAAATGTCTGTCCATCTTAGGTACTCTGGCAGTGGATTCAAGACAGACAAGAAAAGCATAATTAGCATATGGAATCCACAACCATAATGAGTTGTAATGAATAGTAGGCTGGATGCCCTCAATGATGTGGGTTATGCAAACATTTTAATTTGGAAAATTCTCAGGAAAAAATGCCTTTTACAAATTAAGTTAATTTGCATTAGAAAAAATCAGAGGCCCTAGAAAGTAATGTAGCATATTAATTTTACTTGTATTTACTAAACAAAGAAACCTTTGAAACTGTCAAGCTTGCTTAATGTTGTGTGCACCATTTCATTGCTACTAATGAACCTACAAAATGAAATTTTTTACACCCCACATCACTAGATGACTTTACAAAATATTAGAGGAAACGGCTCTCTGCAGGTGTCCTAAATGTGTGAAGGGGACTTGTAGGGACAAGTGCAATAGCCCTGCTCCATGTTCTTTTCCCTCCACAAATTGGAGGGTTACCTCCTGAGCTGATCATTGTCTGAGTTTGTGGTGGCTCTCTGCACATTTTAGAACCTTATTTTTCCAGCTTTTAAAACATACGGGGAGCCTCTGAATATAGGAAGGTATTTTACTTCAGGTGACTGCCGTTCAATTTGTGGAGGGTGATGCGGGGGAAGGGGAATGTGCTGATTCCCATAGCCCCTCTTGCATATTTACTTACGTAATACACATACAGAGCACCTGAAGAGAGCTTTTGACTGTCATGAAAATGGGACCTTAATGTCCAGGGCTAGTATGCCCCCTGAGTACCAGCTGCTGGGAGCAATCCCTAGGGCATGGTTTTAAAGAGGCCTCTGCCTGGATGCTGTAGAAACAGAATGCCTAATCCTATAAAGGCATCACTTTTGAAGGAAGACAGCTTTTGCTTGATTATGGAATACAAGGCAATTGGCAATCCCCTATGATTGTTAAAGGTAGCCAAGACATACAGCTGTTTACACATGCATATCTACTTGATTTCTTTCTTTTTTGGTACTGTTAAAGATGCAGGGCAGTAAGTAGAGTTCTGGCAGGGAGGAACAAGGCACAAAATAAATGAACCCTAACACGACCATCTTGTGTAGGTAACCCCGTGTCTAAATTTAACTCCACTAGACTACTGTACACTTAATGGTTGGCAGCTGAATGTGTAAGCCAACCACATAGAAATGTGTTCAGTTGAAGGTAGTGCAGAAGATTGTCTATGATGACACTTGGATAAATTCTAGGTAAGACAGGAATGCTTCCCCTTAGAAATAGAAAGACAACGGACTCCATGCAAGCTGTCTTCTTAATTGGATGGAAATAGTCCAGCCACTGTTGCTTATGCTCAGGTAACCTCCTGTTTAAGACTATTCCAATGAGTTATATGTGGGAGTGTTTCAAAAACTGTCTGAAATTTCAGATGGTCCCGAACTGAGATGGGCTGTTTGATCACATTATACAAGTCTGTTTTCAGGTTCAATTTAAAGTTATGAGATCTTGCTGGAAGCTACAATGGCCAGTACCACCACTTCTCCCATAGAGGTGCACCACCTTTGCTGCTGCAGCCAGAGAAGCGGCAGTGGCAGTGACTTCTAGGTTTTGGCAAGACCTTGTGGACCTCTTGCGAGATCTCACTGAAACCTAGAAGTTGCTGCCACAGCCTCACAACCCTAGAAAGCAAGGTTTTGGTTGAACTGTCAGTGGGGAGAGGTTGACACCTTCCCGTTTTGTCTCGGGTGGTGAAATGGGATGGGCTGCCCCTGTTGATCACTGTGATAGGACAAGGGATACAAATATTGTATACTTCAGTGGCTTGTTTCATTGAATATTTGTACATGTCTCGTGTTTATATATGTATGCTGGGTTTAATGGGGAGTGGGATTTAGTCTCATAAAACTTTCATTCCCAGCGCAGATTATATTGCCTGATTTCAGGGCTAAAATTGGCAGTGCTGCAGTTTACAATGAAAAAAGGATTTGCAGGCAGTTGGGCTTCAGAACAGGTTTCCATAGAAGCAGCTCTGAGCAGTGTGTTTCTATTCTGACAAAATCCAAAGTTAATGGGAGGTAAATTTAACTGCTAGCATTTTGTATATGGCTGCAGATGGTTTTAACTGCTTATATGCTGATCCTAAATAAGCAACAAAAGCCATTCCTTTTTTTTTTTTGAATGGGGGATCAAGTTTATTATGGAACTAACTTGACCCTATAATATTGTCACACATGAGCTTATAGCTTCTAGAAAGGATTTTGACTTCATCTGCATGTTCCAATTAACAGCAGTCTTAACTGCTGATACTTAATTCTGATCAGAATATGCAGAATGTGACCATTTTAGGTTGCAATATTTTCCTTTTGTGATTGCTTATTTTAGTGGTTTACAATATGATTAAAAAGTTATAATAAAAATCAATTAAAATTACCCACAACAACAGAATGCTTAAAATGCCTACTGAAATAAGGACTTCATTAGATGCCAGAAGTTCAAAATGGATGTCATCTGTCTTATCTCAGCTGTGAAGGAGTTTCATGGAGTTCAGCCCCAATATTGAACATAAGGCTCCTTGTGGATACAAGTTGTGCATTTGAGCCATTGGTGAGGTGGGGGAGCACTAACAGTGACTCCATGAAAACCTCAGTGATTAAGCATATAAAAGCCAGGCAGTTCTTAAGATAACCTGCACCCAAGTTGTTAAGAGCCTTGTAATTTAATGAAGAACTTTGATTCTGGCCTGGTAGAATATGGGTAGGAAGTGCAAGCTTTTAAGCATTGAGTTATGTACTTGTGATAGCCTGCACCCACAAAGAGTGTAGCTGGTTGAGTTCAGCTAGTTCACCCACAACAAACTATACTTTGAAGGAGTCTTTAGGGGAAGCCTTGGCTGTTTAAAGTGGTATGATTCTGCCTTAAATGTATAGAGCAGATGGGGTCTGAGTATGAATATCATGCTAAACCAGTGGTTTTCAACCAGTGTGCCGTGGCATCCTGGGTGCCTTGAATGATGGTCTAGGGTGCTGTGGCAACACTGGCCTCTGTCCCTCTTCCCTTCCCTTCATCCTATGATTCCCTTTCACATCTCTGCCTCCCAAAGGCTTGCATAGCTATTTGTTGCAGCAACCCTGGCTACAAGCTCCACAGATAAATGGTGCTTCTGGGGCTGGTCAGTGGGTGCTGGTTGTCAGGAGCTGAGGCAGCCTTGGAGTAAGCAAGCAAGCAAGCAAGCAGGTGAGGGAGCCAGCCACCCATTTCACCAGCCCTTGCCGTTGGGAATGGATAGAGAATTCCCAGGCCCCTGTGGGACAGTGCGAGGGGGCCCCTCTCTTTGGGGCAGAGGGGCAGCAGTGGCTGTCCAGAGGACTCCCAAGAAAGAAGAGGAGGCTGAGGGAATACTCCACAAGGGAGGGTGTTTGAAAAAGGGTGACAGGCTGTCCGCGCTGCAGGCAAGCGGTGACATAACTGGGCTCCTGAGCCCTACAGGGGTGCTGCAGAAAGAATGTAGTTGATCAAAGGAGCTATGGACCCGGAAAGGTTGAAATCCTTGGTGCTAAACTTTGGTTCAGTGCACCACGAATGAACCTAGTATCCTTACAGGCTTTTGCCACCCTTCCCTCTCCTTCTCCCAAATAGCTGGGATAAGTTTGAAAGGCTTTCATGTTGCTTTCCCTTAAATATAGCTTGCTGTTTTTTAACTGGGGATAGTGGTTAACACTAAGTACTATTAGTTTTAAAACAAACTAAACCATGGAGTTGACTTGAGTAGTCTAATCCTAACATTAAACTATGATCCCCACCATTGAATACAACAGCAACATGACAAGAGAAAATGAAAGCTTCTAAATGTGGGAGAGGTGTATAAGCATTGCTTTTTTCTGGGGGGAATGCTGGGCTACGCATACCCCTAAACATTTTGTGAATCAAAGTTTGGCCTCATTGAGGGGCAGTATTTCAATATGAGTAGGAAAATGAGAGTACCCCTAAACATTTTTTTTAAGAAAAAAAGCACTGTGTATAAGTAACGTCTGTGACCGTTGTCATGAGATCAGTGTTAGAAACTGAGATATGAAACCTGGGAGCTAAATGGCACCTTAAACCTAGGTTATGGGCACAACAACGGAATGTCTAGGCGCTTTTTAAAATAACAAGAATACAAATTGAAAATTAATGAACTGCAGCTAAAATATTGTGTTAATTTTTCATATCGTCTAGTCCTTCCCCTGCCTACCCCCTAATATTCTTAAGGGGGTCTCTTCTCCAGTCTTCAGAAAGTAGCTGGAAGTGGGGAGGCAGAAAAAGGTCCTCCTTTCCTTCCACTCTTCAGTTTTAATCTGAATGAAATCTTAGGCACAGTACTACGCCCAGAGCTCAGAAGCTGTTCACAGTAATGAAATTCCCTGTCGCAAAATGTGCAATGGGAGTTTCGAACACTGCATGAGATGGCAGAATCTTTTTCCTAGTGTTTTTTAATTAATTCTGTTTTTTAGTGGACTATAGGGAGACCCCATGGACTGCTACTTCACTTTCTAGATTTAGATGGTCAGGCTAAATAATACAATGAGTAAAATGAGATTCACATGCATAACTCTTTGTCTTCATGCATAATATCTCTGCTTATAAACCTTCTTAGAAAACACTTTGAATCCACCTCTAATGACTAATGTTCAAAGACCTTAATGACTTCACTTCAAATAAGTTAATCTAAAGGTCAAGCCTTTAGTTTATATTATGAGGGAAAGTGATAGATGCATTTTAGCACTTATTTTTAATTGTGTGCATATTTTCTGGGATATTTAACAATAGTAGCTTGTTGGATAATCATACTAAAAATTCTGTTCTTTTCCTCCAGGACATCCAGCAGAGGGGACTTCGTATTTTCTGCTGATCGATTGGTAAGTTAGTTGAAGGCCTGTTGTGTAGATTGGTGTATTAACAGGAGTATTCTGCTGGAATGAATAACTATTACTGGAAAAGAGATCAATTTTCTTACAACCTGCTGCTTATTTGAAAACCAACGATCTGTCAGTAATAGTTTTCATATCAGCATTTATGTTTAATCCTAAGCATATCTACTTTTATGCCAACAGACTTCCAATAAATATGTGTAGGATTAGGCTATTAATATGCTGAACTAAATTGTGATCTAGAAACAAAAACTCAGGCTTGCTTTCTACAGTGACATTATTAGTTTCTTTGCAGAATTTCTTGCACCAAACATAAAACCATTTAGCTTTTAGCTGTTAAGAAACACTCTGGTGTCCTGGCTACATGACATTTTCAGGATGTTTACTTAACATGATCCCGTTTTAAATAATGGGCAGTATCTACTACACAGAGAATCTCTTGCCATTCTTTAATGCCGGCTTGTTCATTTAAATACCCACTTACACAATAACAGATATGAAGTTCTTCCACTTACAAATTGTTTCCCCTCAACTATGGAAGAATACATTAAATATATATATAACCAAGGAAAATCCTTATTTTGTTACATTTTCTTGTATACCTACACCTAGGGCCACTTCACATGTGACATTTTTCCTACATAGAGTTGTGGGGGTGGAGGGACTTGCCCTGATTGCTACTGGAATGTGGCCCACAACAGCTTGTGACCATTGTAATGTGGCCCTCAACCTGGAAAAGGTTACTTAACCATCGGATAAAGAAAGAATAAGATGATATTACAGTTTGAAAATATCTAGCCAAGGGGAGTTCAAACTGGGAGTCTTTACAGGAGTGTAGCTTTGAAGTCTTGTGCTCTTTGTTCCATGCTTTCCAGTGTGTAAATGTTGTACATACATTATACCAAAACACACACACAAAAAAAACAACAACCATAGTTAAAATGATCTGTAGGTGGTGCAGGTGGTGGATTAAAGTCCATTGTGCTTATTTCTGGACACTTGAAGATGTTGTGGGGAGCACTTGGGCTGTGCTCTTGCACTAATGGTGTGCTAGCATTTAGTTGAAACTGAAGCCTTGCTGTTACAATGTTTTCTCGGTTTTCTTCCACTTTGTCTTGCTCCCTCCCCCATTTGAATTCTTTCTCTCTTACAGATCAGGCTTGTGGTTGAAGAGGGGTTGAATCAATTGCCATACACAGAATGCACAGTAACCACTCCAACAGGTAATGGGGAAAGTATGTCCAGCCTAGCTGGTGTGGAGAATAAGGATATGGTGTAAAGTAAAATGGGCAGTGTGGTTTGACCTACCAATAAAGTTAGCTATAGAGTGGGCATTCTGCAAATAAGAGGATATTTAAAATTTGATCACTTTGTAAAATGATTTTTTTGAGATAATTTGGCAAAGGCCAGGCCTTTTCATGACTGGGAGAAAAACAATTTTTAAAATGTGTTTGCTAGACTAGGAAGGCCCCTGCATAGGAGGGGGGCATCTGGATATACCTGCCCCAGGCTAAGCCCACTGAGTGGGGAGGGGGCATCAGTGGCCTGTTTGAGTTTATTACTTTGTTCTAACAAGATTCCCTCCCCAGGCCTCAGACAAACTCTGCATGGGTCTGAGAATAGGTCTTGGTTTAGATGCAGTGTATGAGTGTTTGGCTGGATGTAGAAGGGATGTAGGGCCATTCTTGTTGGCTCATCTCAGAGACCAGCTACTTTTGACTTCTCCTGTCCATCCCACCTGATCATTAGAACAGTGTTTCCCAACCTTGGGCCTCCAGCTGTTTTTGAACTACAATTCCCATCATCCCTAACCACTGGTCTTGCTAGCTAGGGATGATGGGAGTTGTAGTCCAAAAACAGCTGGAGGCCCAAGGTTGGGAAACACTGCATTAGAAGGATTTGTACCCTGGTGACATTCATGAATGAAGATAATACAAAGGAACCAAGGGAAGGAGTAGAGGGAAGTTGGGGGATTCAAGTAATCTCATAATGTGGGTTTAATATTGATTGTGTATACAGTTGTTATAAATGTTTTATTTTATTATTTTTTCTCTTTAATGTAATGTTTTTGCATGGAAATTAATAAATGTATTATACAAAAAAGAAAGAAGGATTTGTACCCAAGCTGATCTCCCTTCCAATACATTATCCGTTTGTCGTTTGTGTGTGTGGTTTCTTTTAAGTTTGTAAACTTAAGGACTGTCGTGTGTGTGTGTGTGTGTGTGTGTGTTGATTAAGATGCTCTGTGAGCCTTTTTGGGATGAAGAGTAGGATAAATAAATAAACTTCTATTTTATCTTGTACTCTCTGTGGAACTTTGAGGGATAGACATCTTTTTGAAATCACCAAGGTGTGTAAAATGTGCCTTAGAATTGTAAGTGGTTAATGCAACTTCCACTGTCCATCTTGAAATAGGATATTCAGTGTGAGTAAAAGGAAAACAACATCTTTAATTCAGATTCTGTGTGACCTTTCAACAGGGTACAAGTATGAAGGGGTGAAATTTGAAAAAGGAAATTGTGGAGTCAGCATAATGAGAAGTGGTAAGTCATTTAACGTTTTGTGTGTGTTCAGTTTTTTATTATCAGTGCAGTGTTACTGTTTCTAGCAAAAGCGGCACCATATTGGAAATAGATGTATGACTACCATGTAAGTTACTAAATTATACTTAGGAAAGCAACATAGAGGGCTGTAAGAGGAACAGTGACAAAAATGACTATGCTTTCCAAGCAAAGGGTTAATCCCATATGTCCTTTCTAAGAGCAAGTTTTGACACAGCCACTTTTGGCTTGCATCCTCATGGAAAATGGATGATGGAAGTGTGTATTCATAATTTTTCACATGAATGTAAGTTGCATCTTTCCTTGCTGATAGTGCTTGCCTCTCACACTAGCTTTTATTGAATGGCATCAGCTGTCTTCTGTTATATGGGGAGCTACTGTATGTTGCAGAGTGAAAATTGCATATAGAAGCCATTGCGAAAACAAAAAGGCAGGTAGATTAGTGAAACAGGCTGGCCATTGCTTGATTTGTAACTGTTTCTTGTTTTCTTCCCCCCATGAAGGAGAGGCTATGGAACAGGGTTTGCGTGACTGTTGTAGATCAATCCGAATAGGAAAGATCCTGATCCAGAGCGATGAAGACACTCAGAGAGCCAAAGTGTACTATGCAAAGTTTCCACCAGATATTTTCAGGAGAAAAGTTCTCCTCATGTACCCAATACTAAGTGAGTGCCTTAAAGGATTCCCCACCCCACAAATATTGACCATTTGACTAGAGAGCTCTCTTGGAAGGCAAATCTATCATTGGTTAGAATTAAGGATTTGGTTTGGGGCCATACAACACTGGATTTTTCAAGCTTTTCCAGAATTTACATTAGTTAAACTACAGCACATTAGCTGGCACAGCAGTGTCTATAGCAGGCATAGGTGAACTTGGCCCTCCAGATGTTTTGGGACTACAACTCCCATCATCCCTAGCTAGCAGGACCAGTGGTCAGGGATGATGGGAACTGTAGTCACAAAACATCTGGAGGGCCGAGTTTGCCTATGTCTGGTCTATAGGCTGCATGTGTTGAAAATATGCATCTAAAGATGCAACTTGTTGTTTGAGTCACTTAAGTACAAACAAGTAATGAGGATGTTGATGCTGGGTGCAAGTAGTAGACTGTAACTGTTCAGCAGGGGGTGATATTGAAGCTTTTGCTCATTCCTAAATGTTAATTAAATAGGATCAGATATTTATTTCTCAGATCTGAGCTGTTTGATTCTGTTTAACCAATTTTTTAATTTCAAACTTTTATAAAAATGCATTAAAATCAGATATAGAAGCCATAATAGTCTCAAACCCCAATGCCAAATGCACTTGCTAGAAATTGACAAGATAATTTAGTTCAGAGTTAAGTGTTTAGAATTGAGATTTAAGCCCATGGCTGCCACCCATTTCGAAACTGACCCTATTTACTCCTTGAAAGAGTACATTGAGCAATGCTAGCCATTGGAGAAGGAACTTTAGATGCACTGAGCTTATTGTTTTAGCTTATTGTTTTTGTTTGGAATGTCAGAATTCATACCTATAGACCATGCAGATTAATGGTGAAATAGTTTGATTTTGATAGTAACATAACTTGAAAATATACTAGAGTAATTCCTCTTTCTCCTCTCTCCCCCTCCCCCCAAAAATATTGTCAGGTACTGGCAACACTGTGATTGAGGCTGTAAAGGTTCTTATAGAACATGGAGTCCAGCCAAATGTCATAATCCTGCTGAGTCTATTCTCTACACCTCATGGTAAGTTAAAGCAACAGGGCAGACAAACAGCCAAACTGAATGTTATGAGCTGGTCCTGTTGACTTTCTCTGGTACAGGATACACATTATCTTTATCAAAAATAGACAATAACATGTTTACCTATATGTGTGCTGATTTCTGTAATTGGTTGTTTCCAGAATTTATGGTACAGCTCCACCACATGTGCCAATAAGATCCCTGCTCCCCACGCTTTTCATGTCAGTTGTCTGCCAAGGAATACTTTGTTACAAAGGGACTGGGGACAGATTCCTTCCTCAGTACACATGTGGCCCCAGTCCACTTTACTGGGATTTGCCATTGACCAACTCATGTCAGCATCCAGGATCATTGCAATTAATGACACTTGGCCAAAGAATGCAGCTATGTACAAAACATTGGGGAGGGAAATGGATCATTGAAATGAGTTTATGCCAGCAGCAATTGCCATTGTGAGCATGTAATTTAATAAGACATTTGATGAAGTCTGTATGTTAGATGGGTTAATTCTAAAGGGGGCAGAGGAGGAGGAGAGAGAAGAGAATCAAGCTCCGTAATTAGATGGGAGCCCTTGTTGCAGAGTTGCAAATGTAGTTTACTGAAATGTTTGACTTCCCCAACTTTTCTTTTTTTAAAGGTGCCAAATCAATAATCCAGGAATTCCCAGATATCACAATTCTAACGACAGAAGTTCATCCTGTTGCCCCAACGCATTTTGGACAGAAGTATTTTGGAACAGACTGAAGTGCTTTAACCAGTGTGTGTTTTGTTACTGTATGATATTATACCATTTTTCTACATTTTATAATTTGAAGCAGAGGTATTGCTGGGTGTATTTAACAGCCTATTTTTCTTTTGCCAAAGGTGAAAATAACCTGGGCTAGGTTTTTTTTTTTTAATTTAAAAGGGAAAATACTTTATCTTGTGTCCACTTGAGTTGAGGGCAGCAATGAAGCACATTGCGCTGCAACAGTCTTCCAATGATGCGCATATCCAGATTGCTGCACTCATGGTTCCTTTATTTATTCTTTTGTAGCCAGTTTTTAAGTGGCTGCTTGTAACTGCAAAATAAATTAACTGTGAAGACACCATAGCCTATTTAATTTTTCAGTGCTTATAAGCACAGTTGGAATTTTTCGGAAGTCTTGATGCTTTGCAGACAACGGCTCCAGGTAATATTCTTAAACCGTATTGCACTTATGAGCTTGTTACGAAGATGTGGTTAACAGAAACCAGTCACAGTCCAGAGAGTGATGTGTGCAATACAATACACTGCTCATATTTGCCAGCTCAGGCTTTCACAAGCCCTTGGAAGGATTGTGTAGTATGTGCAGAGCAGCTTATGTGGGTGGCTTTGCACAGAGTTCTCTTGCAGACAGCACATTTGAAAAGGAAGATAACTGCTCTGTATCCAAAGCAGCTTCTTCCAGTTACAGCCTATAAAGTGGGGGGTGGGGAATGGATCCTGAATGAATTGTTGGACTCCAACCCCCATTAAATCCAACTAGCAAGGACAGTGGCCAGTGATGATGGAATTGTAGTCTGTGTCACATCTGGAATGCCACAGATAACTCATCCCTTCAGTAAAATGTAGAAGCATTATAGTTTTATTCTAATATGGCACTAATTGATTCTCAATAGTGACATTTTTTCTAATCTGCTGGCACCCTAAAACTATTTAAGATTTAGATTTCAAGAAAAATCAGCTGTGTCTTCTTTTTACATTGTTACCTTTGTCATTGTGTTCATAATGAGGATCTCTTAATCATGTGATTGGGGCCTGAGGAGCTTTGCTTTTAAAAGAACAAAATTCAAGCCCTCGTGACTGAAAGCTTTAAAACAGCTGAAAACATTAAAGCTGGAGAGGTGATTGAATAAGATTGTCAATGGCTGGAAGCTGAGCTCATTATCCATCACCATAACTTGCAAAATCGGGGAGGGGGGCAATAGACAAAATGTAATAATAATAATAATAATAATAATAATAATAATAATAATAATAATAATAATAATATAGAACAAATTATGCAAAAGGTAAAGGAGCCCTGGACAGTTAAGTCCAGTCGAATTGAACTATAGAGTATGGCACTCATCTCTGCTTTTAGGCCAAGGGAGCTGGCATTTTGTCCACAGACAGCTTTTCTGCATCATGTGGCCAGCATGACTAAACCGCTTCTGACGCACCGAACACTGTGACGAGTGCCAGAGTGCACGAAAACGCAATTTACTTTCCCGTCGCAGTGGTACCTCTTTATCTACTTGTTCAAAACAAATACATGATTTAGGGCCTTATGTCTAATCCTTGAATACTTTCTTGTTTTGGCCTGCTATAAATGACAGTGGAGAAACTGTCCTGGATGTATGGAATTTCCCACCTTTGCCTTTCTTTGTGTTTGGAAGGCCAGTCTAGCTTTGTTAAAAAAACCCAAAGGTATAATGCTCCTTCCCAAGGCTGTGCAGAATTTGTGCTCCCAAAGAAATCTTCCTTAGTGTATCTCGAAGCCCAAACCTATGCACTGCTCTGTTAAACTCCTGCATTGTAAACAAACAAGTCAGTCCTGTAAAGTCTTCCATTGACCAAAATACTTTAGAATGTTTTTTAATGCAGCCTCTTGAACAATGTAGTCTTTATTCTTTGAAAAGATACAAAGAGTAGAAAAGGGAGTGCTGTTTTCCAGTGATACAGTGCATAAGTCCACAATGATTTTGCAAAGTTTTTTGCAGATAAAATTGCTCAGATTTGGGAAGAGGTAGACTCCACCATGGGAGCAGGGCCGGGGTGGGAGAGTGCTAGAGTCCTGTCTTGCATGGGATCAATTCCAATCTGTTACCTCCGAGGATGTGGACAGGCTGCTTGGACGAGTGAAACCAACCACCTGTCTCCTTGATCCTTGCTCATCCTGGCTTATAAAAGCGAGCCGGGAAGGGCTGGACAATGGGTTTCACGGGGTGGTGAATGCTTCTCTCTGTGAGGGAGCCTTCCCTGCTGAAAGAGGCAGTCATTAAACCGCTTCTTAAAAAAACATCTCTAGACCCAGCCAATATGGCCAACTATTGCCCAGTCTCAAATCTTCCATTCTTGGGCAAGGTGATTGAGCGAGTGGTTGCTGAACAACTCCAGCCACACCTGGAAGAAGCGGACCATTTGGATCACTTCAAGTCGGGATTCAGGCCTCATCATGGGACTGAAACAGCCTTGGTCGCACTGGTTGATGATCTCCTGCGGGCTAGGGACAAAGGTGAGACATGTTTCCTAGTTCTGCTCGATCTCTCAGTAGCTTTTGACACCATCGACCATAACATCCTTCTGGACCGTCTAGAGGGGCTGGGAGCTGGGGGCACTGTTATACAGTGGTTCTGTTTTTTCCTCCTCGGCCGTGTTCAGAAAGTGGTGTTGGGGGATGAGTGTTCAGACCCCTGGGCTGTCACTTGTGGGGTACCTCAGGGGGTCTGTCCCCTCCCCCGTGCTTTTCAGCATCTACATGCAGCCGCTGGGAGAGATCATTGGGGGTTTGAGCTGGGTCTTCATCAGTATGTGGATGATACCCAGCTCTACCTCTCTTTCAAATCAGAACCAGTGATGTCGGTGAAGGTCCTGTGTGAGTGTCTGGAGGCAGTTGGAGGATGGATGGTGGCTAACAGATTGAGGTTGAATCCTGACAAGACAGAAGTACTGTTTTGGTGGGACAGGACGTGGGCAGGTGTGGGGGACTCCCTGGTCCTGAATGGGGTAACACTACCCCTGACCAGGTGTACAGCCTGGGATTCATTCTGGACTCAAAGCTGTCCATGGAGGCGCAGGTCCATTTTGTGTCCAGGGCAGCTGTGTACCAGCTTCATCTGGTACGCAGGCTGAGACCCTATCTGCCCACAGACTGTCTCGCCCGAGTGGTGCATGCTCTAGTTATCTCTTGCTTGGACTACTGCAATGCGCTCTACGTGGGGCTACCTTTGAAGGTGACCCGGAAACTGCAATTAATCCAGAATGTGGTAGCTAGACTGGTGACTGGGAGCAGCCACCAAGACCACATAACACCGGTCTTGAAAGATCTACATTGGCTCCCAGTATGTTTCTGAACACAATTCAAAGTGTTGGTGCTGACCTTTAAAGCCCTAAACGGCCTTGGTCCAGTATACCTGAAGGAGCATCTCCACCTCCATTGTTCTGCTCGGACACTGAGGTCCAGTGCTGAGGGCCTTCTGGCAGTTCACTCATTACGAGATGCCAAGTTACAGGGAACCAGGCAGAGGTCCTTCTCTCTGGTGGCACCTGCCCTGTGGAAAGCCCTCCCACCAGATGTCAAAGAGAAGAACAACTACCAGACGTTGAGAAGACATCTGAAGGCAGCCCTGTTTAGGGAAGCTTTTAATGTTTAACAGACCACTGTATTTTAATATTTTGTTGCAAGCCACCCAGAGTAGCTGGGGATACCCAGCCAGATGAGCGAGGTATAAATAATAAGTTATTATTATTGTTTATTTTATTTTGTATCACAAGAAAAGGAATGCAGAACAATCATAATGGTTTACAGCGAATAGGTTAGGCCTAGGCTAGGGCATGGATCCGGTGATCGAGCAGCCTGAGGGTAAAGGGTTGTGGGCCTCCCTTTTTAAACTCTGAGAGCAAACCTGAAAAGGGACGTCTTCACATGGGTCCACTCACAGGGTCCTTCCCCAGGAAGCCAAAGCACCACCTTTTCCATGCCCATGACCAGTACAGCATATTAAATGCTCCTCACCATTGGGAGCAGGGGAAAGCTACTGTCCCTCGTCACTCCCTGGTGAGTTGGGGGGGGGGAGGGAAACGGGACCAGGATTTCTTATATATCAACAATCAAGGTTTGCTACCCCAAAGCAAATGTTCTTCATTTAAAGATATCAGTAGTATTGATATATTCACTCAAGATAGTGGCTGGGGAAACCCAGCAGATGGGCAGGGTATAAATATTATTAATATTTATTTATTATTATTTATTATTATTATTATTATTACAGTGGTGGTGCCCCCTATTAGTTGTGGAGTCCCAACTCCCATTGCTCCTGGCCTGTAGCCATGGTGGGCTGGGGGCTGATGGGAATTCACGACATAAAGAGGGTACCAGCTTGGTGAGCACAGCTGTTGTACATCATTCCTGTATATTTTCAAGCTCATAGGGAAACCGAAATGCTGCACCCCTGCTTTCATTAGTAGTGTAGACTGCAAGCCTTTTATACTTTTACTGTGCTATATCTGCCTGAGGGCTGGTCCTAAGGATTGAATTAAGAATATTTCTATTGGCAATAACTCTTATATCCTTAACAATTAGTCTTCAGTTGCTAGATAGTGGTTATGCTCAGTGGTGACTAATCAGTACTGTCACAACTACTCCATTGCCAAGATGGGGAAAACCCATAGCTTCATAAAGCCAAGCACCATGTTTCAAAAGGATACTTGGTTGAGTCTGGCTGAGCCAGTCCATGTGAAATGGTCTTTGCACTTGGTGTTATTTAAGGGCAATGTGTCTTGATGATTGGTAGTAGAATAAGCAAGCTGGAGGTTATTTAAAACATTTTTGGCATGTGTAAATGTTAAACTGTCCAATTATTCATTGACACTTGTAAATTTTAACTGGAAACTCTTTCTATCTCAGTACTCAAAAGGGTAACTGTTTCAGAATGCTGGGCTTCCATGTCAGTGCCCTTAGACAAAATTATAGGAGTTGAAAGTGCCTTGAGATAACTGGAAAACACCAAGCTGAAGTCTACAAAAAAGCACTGATACGTAAATGGTACCATTCTTGCAACTCTTCTTGGTGGAGTTTGAATGCAGTAGATACAGACTTCTTAATAGAATTTAAAAATATTTGAAATAAAGTCTTTAAACTTCATTCTATAAAATATTTTTTATTGTAAAACATTTCCATGCTTAAGGCTGCAACAAGCATGAACATACACATTTTTTAATGAACAAACCTGAGATAATGAAGTCAAAACATTCAAAAGGGTCAACAAAATAAAACTGCAATAATCAAAAAGCTGAATTTGGAATTTGTACAAAGATGATTACATGGAGGTTTGGAGGGGAAACAGTTCTGTTCTGTGAAACCTAACAGAAGTCCATTTCTTATGCTCCCTACTGTAAAACAAGATGGTGAAATTGTACCTTTTTGAAAATACAATCAATGAAATAATTAGGCCTTAATTACACATATGGAAGTATAGTAAACTGGAACACAAAAGCAATTGCAATATGACCAATACAGATAGTTAGAATGAAGCTTGATTCAGTGGTTACCAGAAAAGTGGTACCAAAAAAATTCTGTGAAAAAGGCAAGACACCTGGTCAGGAAAAGGACCAAGCAGTAAGCTGCCACTTCAAAGGTAAAACAGTACAAAACATGGTAGCACAAATGCCTTGATTATTTGAACTGTGGCAGGCACAGCAAGATATTTTGCAGGTATACTGAGCTCTCCAGTTGATTAACATCAGGTACATGTACATGCAAACTGCTGAGGATCTCTCTTGGTTGGAAGAATACTCATTGCAGGTCTTCTGTTTGTTTTTTTTCTGGATAAATGAATGCAATATTAAATGGGCATGTAGGACCCTGCTACTTTCCATCCCTTTAATATGAAGCCTGTTGTCACCCACTTCAATTCTTTGGATTAAACTAGAATCTAGTGTTGTAGAAATCCATAAAATTAAATGCAGAGTGTATCCTAAAAAATTAACAAGTCACTTAAGGGAAGCATAGTGATTGACAGTATGCTCTTATGTAAGTAAAACTTTGTTATTGGTAAGCACAACCATTTTGCTGATGAAGTACACCATTCCCACATCAGCATTTTCTCCCAAAAATGTCTTCCCCAACAAGATACTGTACCTAAATAAAATCAATACAAGTAATTTCAAAAGACTGTATTCTATACAAAAAATTAGTGTTCCTGGTATTGTAATGTGCACCAAAATTGTGCTTTCAGATTATGCCACATCTGACAATGCCCTATGATTCTGGGCAATAAATATCTGTTACATCAACAGGCAGTACACTATTGATCAGCCTGTGTTCTCTCCCAAAGTTACTGTTCTTTGCTCCATAAATATTTAACAGCAAGGACTCAGTAGTGCCCTAATTTAAAAAATAAACCACTGTAGCATAGCAGTTCTTGCAATAAGTCCCAAGTTTTGCAAAGTCCATATTCTTTAAATAGTATTTACTATCCCACTTTTGTAGACACCAGTGTGATGCCTTAAGCTTGCTAACCAGAGAAACACCTGGAATGTTAAGTATGTGTAACATTTTTCATGGAAGATAGTTGAGTGGATGTTGCACACCTGTTCAATCTTCCCCTTTCATGATTGCAGTGTCACGCCCAGAATAATTCTGGGCTGTGTCCACACTGCATCTCATATCCTTCATGGTTCAAGCAGTCATACAGAAGGTTCTTCAAACTGGAATGTTATGATATGGAACAATAGCACATACACAGCCTACTCATTGTGTCCACACTGCACTCGGATATATAGATCTTGCATCTCCAACATAATGCTAGCTCAACTTTTTGCAGTACACAGAGGCCAACAAGAATTTTGGCCTAATACTAATAATGAATTAATACATTAAGGGGTGGTGGTAAAAGAAGGGTTGAATTCTTCTGTTTTGTTTAAATTAATGAAAACATAAGGAGTGCTTAACATTTCCATGAAAATACTTAATGCTTTAGGGTAGTTTAAATGATTTGCATCCTGAGTGACTGCAACTACAGAAGCTATCTGATAGTTGATCATGTATCTAGACATTATTATTAGCACAGCACATCATTTAATTGGATATCAAATTATTCAAGCAGCCATTGAGACATTTTGCATTTTTTGCAGTTATGCATAAAATATCCAAAAGCATATGTTTACTCCCTTAGAGACTGGAAGTATTTATACAGGATAGCTGTAAGCCACAAATCCCCTGTGTCAAGCCCAACAAAGAAACAGCATCACTCTAGGGACAACCCACAATGTCAGCCTCCTTCAAGGAGCAACAATGGAATGGATTTTCCTCTGCACCCTGCACAACATTCTTGTGTTTCCTGCTTTGTTCAAAAGCACAGAACTACAGCAAGAAAGGAAATACTGCCCCCCCCCCACTCCTTTTCAGGACATTTGCTTAGTCCTTAGGGCTAACATCGGTCTCCATTTGCTGTGAAAATGTAGGAAAACCTGAATGAAATGCAAGAAATGGATGACTGCTTGAAAGTCAGGAGTGATGCTAGTTACTAAAAGAACTCAAGGGGCACAAGCAGTGTATTTTGCAGTGTGCTCAGCTGCCTTGTAAGAAAAGTAAAAATAAAATTAAGTTTAAAAAGCGCCAGCAATCAAGAGGCCTACCACACAGGCCTGGGGCTTGAGCCCCCGGCCCACAACTCCCCTGCTTAAAGCAGCAACAGTATGCAATAATATGTTCATATTTGAATATACCAGGAGGGTGTTTTGGCATGCAGAACATCCTGTCATCTGCCATCCAGAGAATCATCAATGACCTGCTCCTTAGAACAGGTGATAACAACTGATGGAATATTTTGCAAGTTTCTTTGTTTACTCAGCATGTATAGATGCTCTTCAACGCAGATCCTTGAAAAAAAGGTTAAGAAGACAAGGGACACAAGCTACATAAACATTTTTAAATAGTTTTCTATACTTGGGTTTATATCTGTAGGCATAATGTTGGCAGTATTACACAGATATTGCATTGTTAGTAAATTGGGTATCAGATCCCTGTTGTTCATGAGTGCACAAAATTTATGCTGCAGCCTTTCCCAACTTGGTGTCTTCCAGATGTTTTGGACGATAACTGCTGTGCCTGAAAGGGGTAGATGGGGGTTATGGTCTAAAATGTTTGGTGGGCACCAGGCATTTCTGGATTGTCCATTAGCAGATATTTTTCCTCTATAAAGTTCTCTGGACCAGAGCCATTCTAAACTGATGATTGTTTAGAATAAAAAATGTTCATTTAAGAAGCCTGATTGCAATAAAAACAGGTTGCTAAGGTGTTTTCAGAGATAAACTTAGGTTATTTTTGGTTACTTCATAATGGGAAGTTTTATTTAGGCAAATTATGAAATTAAGCACAGCTTCCCCCCTCAAAAAAAAATGTTTAGCAGTATAATTTACATTTATTCCATTTGTGCTATTACAAGCTGAACAGCTGAACAGCCCCCAGGGATCTGGCACAGTAATAGAAATGACAATTAGAACAACAGTATGATAGTGTCTGCCAAGAGAAGGTAGTAAGTGCAGCATTAGCGCCCTGGCCCTGCATTGCCAGCCCTGGCAAGAAACCAAAGCATTCTATAGCTGTGAACACAAAAGAGAAAGATGGGCCCAGGCTTTTGGCCAGCTGGAAGTGACATCCTCACCTATCCCTATTCAGACCTGGCTTTTGGCAGTGAATTTACAATGCAGGATGTGGGTTGTGATTCAATCTATCCCCAACCACACACAAGGGTATTATTTATGTGTATTTATACCCTGCCCTTCATCCCCAAGGGAGCCCATAAGAAAGCCCTGCTGGAACAGACCAAAGGGCCTATCGAGTCTAGCTTTCTGTTGTCCCAATGGCCAATCAGGTATCTCTGCAAAACCTACAAGCAGGACAGAAGCACAACTGTACTTGTCCCGCTTGTGATTCCCAGCACCTGGCATTCAGAGGCATGATGACGTTGATACTGGAAGTGGCACACTGCCATCATGACCAGTAGCTACTGCTTGCCTTATTGTCCATGCATTTGTCTAAATTACAGTTGCTACGCCTTACGGTGGTGAATTGCGTAGGTTAACTATGAGCTGTGTGAAAAGCACAGCTGTTGAAATCAATTAAGGTTTAAAGACACAAGCTTAAATTATTTCAGTGGGATTGAGGTATACGTCATCTTCTGTGTTGGTCTTCACTTGTTGGGGCGAGGTTGAGGAATTGCACATTAACCTTCTGGAGCAGTGGGGAATGTGAGATCCTGTAAACATGACCGTTGAAAAAGGAAGAACAATGGAAGAAATACTGAGACAACACTTAAGAAATGGTGAAGTATTTCTTTTCCCAGCTTCTTAGCAAGGACGTGTAAAAAAGAATGCCTTGCTCTTGAGGGAGAGAGCTGTGCAAACTCCTCTGTGGTACACATGCTTGAGACTCCAGTTCAAAGTGTATACCATGATATCCTTTGGATATCCTGCATCTACCACACAGTCTCCCCCGCCCAAACGATGCTTGTATTTTCACCACTTATGCAGCAACAAAGTCTCAGGAAAATGTCTTGTGTTGGCTGGACCTTCAGACTAAAAATGGTTCTTATATCAGATATAATTAGAAAAGGAAGACAGTCAGCGCAATCCAGCACACCTAATAGCACATCTGTCAAATGTTATGGGGGAAAAAAATCTTGGGTTTTATTTTTTCAACAAAGAGTCTCAGTCCCATTTGCTCACTGAAAAATAATCATTCCCCACTCCCCTTCTTTCTACTAAGTATTGAAAAATAAGCAATATTGGTTTGTGCCTGAGTGGTGCCTGCTGGAGCCTCACATGATTGAAGGGTTCTCTGCAAAATGTTTCCCTCTAACATAAAGAAGTCTAGACAACTGATCCCCAGCATGGCACTTTTCTATGTGGAGAGAGACTTAGAAACCTTCACCAACCTGGAATCCTCCAGATGTTTTGGACCACAACACTCATTGGCCAATGCTAGATGCGACTGATGGGAGTCATGGTCCAAAAGATCTGGAGGGAACCAGAGTTGCCCCCCCCCCACAGTCCGAAGTGATGCAGTTCAGGCACAGGCTGACCACTTCAAGGAGTACTGGGCCACAGGTCAAAGAGAGGTGTTCCCTGTCAGGATCCTGCCCAATATTTTAGAAAAGAAAATGTCCCTTTAAAATTGTATGCATCTGCAACAGGGATTGTGCTTGAAGGCTTTTTTTTTTTTACACCACACCAAAAAGGGTGTGTTTCTTAGACCAAAAGGGCCAACATTCTTAACAGAATCAAAGAAAAGGATTTCAAAAAGTAAGAGGAGGTATTGTGGGCAGGGAAAGGAGACGTACAGCCTTAAATGTGCAGTGCATACTTGCCAGGGATTCTAACAATAAGACCTGATTTGGCAACCATGATTCCTGCTTGAAAGCACTTGTACAAGTAGTCCAGTTGACCAGCCATCTACTCCTTGTTACAGAGCCATTCTTGTAAGTTGGCAAAATGAAAAACATTGTGAAATCCAGGGTCTTAGATAACTGCCATTAAGGCATTTGGAAAAGCATTTGCACAAAGAGTTCTCACTTATTCTGGGTAAGAAATAAAAAAGTAAAAGGTCTTGAATGGCCTTAATCCACCAAAGCTGCCCTTGCTCAAGAGTCAATAATCAGTAGGAACCCTTGGAGCCATCACCACACCAGTATCCTGAAGAACCATTTCAGACAGCCAGGATTGGCATCAGACGATGGCCCTTCTGCAGGTAATCCAAGTGCTTCCTTTCCTTTTGTTCCCCATGAATGTCCATCATAGAAGGAAGCTGAAATTCACTGGGGAAAGGGGGTGGGGGGAGAGAGAAAGGCATAAGGATGAGTCTGGTTGAAAGCATTTTCTCTCTCCTCTTAACCTCAAAACTAGGTATGACATCAGATGCACCTTTGCATTAAAAAAATGCAAATAGTAGCTGTGCCTATGAGGGATGGATTATCAGTAACATGACAGGCAGGAAGAGGAGTTTAACCCTTTTCTTTCCCATTACAGCCCAAATGAAAATTGCTTCTCAAAAGCTGCTAAGCTACACTGAGAGGAAAGCTTCACTGCACATAGTACAGCATGAGACTCTTATTCCCAGGGTCATGAGTCTGAGACCCACATTGCGCAAAAGATTCCAGAACTGCAGGGCGTTGGACTAGATGACCCTTGTGGTCCCTTCCAACTCTACAATTCTATGATTGGTACTGCAGAGCCAAACAATTAGTTGGGGAGATGAAAATGGCAGGAACAAGGTGCCCCCTTAGCATGCAGGACTTTGTGAAATGGACAGAGACAGACAAGACATAGGGAATATCTGGCTGCTGTCAAAAGAGGCACATTTCTTCCTGTGCCCAACCCACAGCATTGAGCAAACATCTGACACAATCTGTTTCCCGAACTCTTCCCTACGTCATTGAGTTCTGCTGGCAGGGATGGGGGACCTTGATGCAACTGCATCCCATCATGCACTGAGAATTATTATATGATACTGGGGGGAGAGGGAGCAAGCAGGCATTCGGTTACTGGCTTTGGTATAAGCCACACTTTCTCTTTATTATCTAGTGCTGCTTTTAGGTTGTCACAGCCTGATGACAGGAACACTGAATCCTTGTGGCATGCCAGGAAAGGCTCCTCCTGAAGTGAATCATAGAAAGGCCATTCCTGCAAATGATGCTGAAAATCAGAGATTGAATTTCCTCTGCCCACAAAAGCAAACACAAAAAACCCCAACATTGACTAGAATTTCTCTGTGTTCTTATATACGTTACAGTGCAGTTATTATATAAAGCCATCCAAAGGACGTTCACAAGTAACACATCCCCAACTGTTCAGTTTCTCCAGTTCTAAAGCAAAAGATTTCTAGTTTAGTTTGCTGGAAGGTTTTCCAAATGAGATCTTAATTGTCTGTTGAGTCAATGCATGCTTTCAACTGGAGGCACAGTTTCCTAAAATAGACCATTACCCTATAACTTCCAAGAACACAACTGTCCTGGTTATGGGTTGAGAAATCTGGAAAGCTACTGAAAGTTGCACAGTTCCTATTGAAATGATCAATCAGGATTAAGGAGGTTAGAAATAAGCTTTTTAACTTTGGGGCATTTAAAGATGATTTGGTCGGCATGGGTTGTTCTTGCTCAAGAGCAGGCTAATCAATCAACAATAGCCATTAAGCATTCATTGCTGTCAGGCTGGATGGTTTGTTTCCTTCAAGCTCACATACATACATTTATTCTGTAACCTAACTATTATTCCAGACCAGCATATAAACTAATGAAAAAATATAGGAAATTATTCCTCAGGGTGGATACAGAACACCAGCATTAGCTGTTCCAGCATACACTTATGCAGGAGTTCACACAGTACTGCAACAAGTTCTGTGGCAGTTCTCATGCATCACAAGATGTGGCTCAAGCTCTTTGGATGTCGCTGCATATTTTTCATAGAATGCTCCAGTGCAGGGGTAGGTAACATTTTTTCTGACCCTTCCCCAACCCTCTAGTAGAGCCATGTGCTAGCAATGGTTGCGGTCAAAAGAATCCACTCTGGTACGCACAGGCTCTCATGTGCACACACAGACCCTTCTCCTTGACTAGTCCAAGATCAATCTGATGTCCATGGAGGAGGTGATTCATATCCCTATCCCCATCACTGTGCAGGACACTGCCACCACAGTCCTGTGCCCATTTTACTTTCCCCCTTCCCCTTTTTGCCACTGCCAAAATTGGTGGGGTCTTGGGAAGGTAGGAAAAATTGCTTGGAGAAACAGATCAGGCCCCCAAAACTGAGAATTAGCCACCCCTGCTCAAATGAAAGATGTAAAACAGCCTTCCTAAGAGCAGAAGGAACCTCCGGCTACAAGGCCTTCTGTGCTAACAATTCACTTTGACTGACCAAGCTTTATCTGAACCACCAAAACTCTTATCAAAACTTATTTTCATGTCTATCCTATCCTAAGAGGAGGGTTCTGGGTCTGTTAGTGGCGTGCAAACACGCCCTCCAACAGAGCCAGGTCAAATGTACATGCATGAAATAAATACTGATCAAAGGAGCTGGTACAATGGGTGGGGTGGGGGTTAACCTGAGGATAGGATGATTACCTGGGAGTGTGATTTTTGTACCAACAGCCTTTCAAAAATATTACGTCTCCATTTCCACAGAAATTGAAGAACCTTGGTTGTAATCTAGTTGGTAAAACAAAAACATTTGCACCAAATAAAACATTAATAAACACAGCGTCAGAAATCTGAATGTTGAAAAAACACCACTACGGTGAAAAGTAATTGCATGCTGTCATTCAAGTCTGGGGTTACCCTCCTGATTTCCAATCTAAGACCACTTTGTTTCTTGGCACTACTCTACCCAAGAATGGGTTTCCATGACTACCACAATTATGAAAGCAAAGTCGGGAAGCTACAAAATCCACAATAAGGCACAATATTGTACGAAAATGGCTGATGTTGGAACCATGGATGGGGCCTGCATTTAGCTGCAGAGACTTAAAATGAAATGTGGGAGAAGGCAGACATTGCCCTGGTTCAAACATCACATTAAACCATAGTTTAAAATAAACTTTGGTTGAAAGTGAACCTGTAGTATACTGAAATTATTTGCACTTTGCTCCCTCCCTCCCTCCCTCCCTCCCTCCCGCTGCTGGTATGTTGCCTGGAATAAACTCATAGTTTGGCCTAGCATTACATCTGAACCTGGGCTCCTGGTTGGTTTCTCTCCAAACAAACCATGGACACATCCAGACCTCTGCTTGGTCCCACCGTTTTTCCCGGAGAAACCCACTGTTTAGCGCTAAATCGGGAGTAAACATCAATTGGGTTTTCTGCCTAGAAGTTATTGTCCAAATAGAAGAAAATGTGGCACTAAAGGATGTTCAGAGGAGGAGAAACCAAAGTTTGTTATTGGCTCACTGCACATGGTTAGTTTGGGGAAAACAAACCACAAATCCAGGTTAAGACATTATGTTAAGCCAAATCATGGATTGTTTATCAGCAGCATGACAGCAACTTTTATCTTTGGGCATAATTTTATATTTGGACTGGGTGTGTATTTATAATTGCTGGTTTTATTAAAGATGTGAGCTTTATAAGAGGTTTTGCATTCTATTCTACTTCATTATTGTCAGATTCCCCCCCCCCCCCGTTACTGTCACTGTGTAATATGCTTTGAGTGACCTTTACTCATAAATGTGGACTATAACACTTTTAAAGAAATAATAATAAAGTTACTAAAGCTGTAATTTCACATCCTCTCACCATGAGACTAAGCCCCATGGAACTGAGTGAGACTTTCTACTGAATAGGCGTGTGTGCACTGCACCACAATCTAGCAACATCCTCTCCCCATCCCCCACTCTCTCTTACACACATGCACAGCATGTAATGAGTTCCCTTTCCTGCAATCTAAGTGGTGTAGCATCAGGAGAAGATGTTGCCCCAATCCAGGTGCACTAATGACAATCTTGGTCACTCATCAGAGACAATGCTGAATGCAGCCACTTCAACAATTCTTCCAAGATCCTAGGAGAGTACATTTCTCCAGCAGCACTGGAGTTCGAAGTGCGAGCCTCAGAGAAGATGAGATTATTAAATTTTGCAATGAAGCATCCTTCAGAGCATTTTCTAGCACAGAATAATGTCAATGTGAAAGCCGAATAACATGGAGTTGAAGGAGTGCCTTGCCAGAAAGGGAGGGGGGAGTTTTACCACAATCCCTTTCAAGTGCTTCCAGGACACTGAGACTTGGGAAGACAACTTGACCAGTTCTGCAGCTCCACTGATTGGCTTTGATGGATATGCTAGTAGAGGAACAAGGGTGGGAGCATTCAGATACTCTTTAGATTAACTGTTTTTGCCTAAAGGAGAAGCCTTGCTGGGGTGAGCCTATTTATCTATTCTTGTGTGCACTTCTTCTGAGAGTCTGTTGGTTCAATCTGCAGCAAAGGAGAAAGTCACAGGCCTTCCCTAGCTATGTGACCAGATTTGTACAAAGTCAGTAGTAACAAATTAATCTGGCACCAGAAGAATTGACGGCAGCTTATTACTTACTGTGTTAGGCACACGCAAAATATTTGGCAAAGTTTTGAAGGTTTGACACTTAAGGTCTGCTGCAGGCCTTTGCTGCCTTGAATGGGAACATCCTGTCTGAATTCAAAGGGAACTCCAAGACTTTCTGCAAAATGATGAAGGATTCTGGGGCAACCTCTCAGTTTGCGCAGAAGGCTAGTGATACTGCAAACAGGGCAAGAGCCTCAGCTTGTGAGCTTGTCTTTGAGTTGTTCCTTAGCTTGCCTGTCTGAAAGCAATGCAAGTCCCAGCGTAGCTGCAGCATCTCTAAGTGGGGAAGCTTCTTAAGAGGGTGGCATGTGGACAGAAAGGGATCAGGGTCAAATAGGGCCAGGCATGGCTCCTCCCCACAAGACCAATACAATGCTGTTCTCTATGCAAGTCTGACAGTGGGCAAGGAGGATTACCAGGAAACAGAGAGAAACCACCTGGCTCTCTCCAACTGCTTCTTCTGCTTAAATGGAGAAACAGGAAATCTGGGCCCTCAGGGGTGAGAATTAGATTGCCCAAATCTTCCCAGACAGCTGCTTTTAAGGATGTGGGGAGAACATAAAGTAAGAAGAGCCTGCTGGATCAGGCCAATGGCCCATCTAGTCCAGTAGCCTGTGGAAAGCACTCACACAGGACTGGAGAGCAAAAGCACTCTGTCCACTCCTGCGGTTTCCAGCAACTGGTACTCAGAAGCACACAGCCTCTGACTACAGAGGCAGAGCATTGCCACCATGGCTTGTGGCCACTTACAGCCTTTATCTCCATAAATTTGTCAAATCCTTTTTTAAGCCCTCCAAGTTGGTGCCTATAGTGGGTGCCATAGTTTAACTACGCACTGCATAAATTTTGTAGTTTATCAAGTTGTTTATTGGAAGCGCAGGGTTTGTTTAGGTCATAGAAAGGAGGGGCAAAGGAGTGTGCTCTGGCCTCGTTGCCCTGCTGTTAGATTTGCTCAGCTGCTTAGCTCTCCCTGACACTTTGTCAGCTGGGATTCTCTGCAGCTCATGGAAGTGGCTCCTGTTGTTTGGCTGCTCTAAATTCATATGCCTGGCTAGTTCCTCTCAGCTGCTGTTGCAGCCAATGAAGTCAGAGGGTGTGACTCATAGTTGCTCTTGATTCCAGGAGCAATAAATGGGATGGTTAGCCATAGTAACCAAACCTCATTCAGAAGCAGCAGGAACATCTAGAGTGCAGGAATAGAGACTGAACATCAACCCTCCAACCCCATGTCTCTGTTGCTGATGGAGCTTTTAAGAACTGCATCAGAGTATTATGAGTGGTCACCTGCTGCTGTTGCAGACTCTAGAATGTCTGATTGCTATTTCCTGCACTTGGCAGGTCTGAGGAACCAGCTACTAGTTATATTATTTGTTGATACCTGACTGCATTGGAAAGCTTATTATATCTAATCAATTGATACATGCTTTAATGAACTGTATTGCCCATTTTATAATTAATTAAAAATGGTATAATGTTCAGATTTTCAATCTGAAATTGAAATGAATTATTTGTATTGCCATATTATGTTTTGAAATGAAATGGTATTGATTTTTGTACTGTATGAATGCACTTTTACTATGTACTTCTGCTATTGTGCCGTGGGTCACTTTGGGCTCACTGATGTTGAAAAAGCAATAGTGATAAATAACAATGATGATGAGTGGTTTCTGTTTGAAGCAAATCTTACTCATTTTCAAAATCCCACTTTGCATCAGAGGCCACCATACCACCCTACCCTACTTTATCCACGGATATCTACATCCATCCTTTTCACGGTCCAGTTTTTGCACCTTATGAAATAGAGACTCCTGCTGCAATATTTGTGTCAGTCTTTAACGTGCCACAAGACCTTACTGTTGCAACACAGTGACTTTCCCCAAAACAGTAAGTTCCAGATGCATTTCCCATCCTTACCGAGGTTATCATCGTCCAACCCATCTTCCTCCCATTGCTCTTCACTTGCTAGCAGTGGATTCCTTGCTTCACTCAGAGTTCTTGTTGGAAAAAAATGTCCATCGCCTTGACTGTGGAGACAAAGACAACAAATTGGTAAAGGCACCCGGGCTCCATCCAGAAGAAGGAGGAAGGGAGAGAGGGGAGGAGAAGAAGGAGAAAGCAGATTCTGTTTCTACTTTTAACTACAAAACTATTCACAAAACACAGACTAGATCTAGGCTGCTGCTGTCCCCTGCACCAAAGGAAAGTCTGACAGCCTCTCCTGTCTTGTTCTGTAGTTTACTGTAGAGATCTTGCGCTCTACTACTCTTAAGCTGACAGCAGCTTCCTGTCTGCTTACCTGGATATCACAGGGAGGAACCAAAGTCTTTTTTTCTCTCCAAACACTTGTTGAAGATTTTTTTTAATGCCAAGATTAAATCCGTTTTTATCAGGGCCAGTAGGAAACACAGGAGCTGAAAAGGCCTCTGCAGACAAAAAAAAAAGTGATTTGTTTATTACCATACTCTCCTTTACTGAACTTGATAGCTGAATGCCTATCGTTTTGGAAGTGAAAAGTGGCCACTGAAAAACAGTAGTGGTTTCTGCATACTCAGACGCATCCTTCCTGCACCTGAGGGCACCAGGTGTGTCTCCTTGAGTGACAGATTATAGAGACGAGCAACTTTGGGATTATCAACCCCTTGAACCATTCCACCACAGTTTCTCAGCAGAATAACTTGTACCTAAGAACTTGTACATAAGTTTTCTTATTTCCTCTTCCCCCTCATGTCATTTTCCTTTTGTGCCATGCATTTTTAGACAGTAAAACCTGGAGACAGGTTCTGTCACATCTGTAATGATCTGTAAGCCACTCCAGTAGCCTTGAGTTTAAAAAAAATCATGAAGAGCAGGATTACACTTTTAAAATAAATAAAAAAATAAAGACTGGGTTTCACTGGCACAAAGGTCCACTAATGAAGAGGTGAACGGAAGATAGACTGGAATTTACTGATAGATCTCTGGATGATCTGCAGTACTTCAGCAACAGTTTCTGACTTGCAATTGTTTAAAAATAGCAACAACAAGGTTTTTCATATGTATATTATAAACTACTTGAAATGAAGAAAGCTTGTGTTAACCAGGAACAGATGTTTGTGTGAAAGGACTGTGAGCCCAACTCAGTTTCTAGGGCTGAGAATAAGTTCAGAAACACCCTGCTCCTTAAATTCTAACTGTATGCCTTTACACTTGGTAAATCTTGAAGTTCCAGTAAAAAATGAAGCAGTACTGACAAACTGGAGGCCAGCTCACCCTTGCTCTAATGTATGGCCACCTGATATACTTCAAGCAGTCGTAGCACCTAATGTAAAGTCTCAGCTGAGGATCTCATATGAGAAGATGTCAGAGTAGGGATTTGAATGATGCACATCTGTCAAGAGAAAAGGTGTGGTTTTGTTCCACACCCTCCATTTCTCAAATCTGCCTGAGCAGCTGCAGAACATTTTCTGGAAAAAAACAGTCCTTTCAAAACCCATTACTGCCAACACCCTCTGCTCCTAACCAAAGAACTCTGCAGAGCAGGTGCAATAAATAGCTTACCCAACGTAGACCTGTTTTGGCTGACGAGCCAGCAATGGTAGCCAAAGAGGAAGAGGAGGCTAACAAAAAACATGATTGCCACAAAAAGGAGGAAAAGGATATGGAACTTGGCACGCCCATTGGTCAGCTCCTCCTGCAAAGGAAAGCAAAGGAAAGCGAGCAGATTCACACATCTTTCCTACCAATCTTGCAGTTCCGGCTGTGGAAGAGCCATGGAGAGATGATGATAATACTATTCTTATTCTTCTTATGAAACAAACAGCAAAGAACAAGACTAAAACTGACCAGGCACTAAATTCAAAGCAATTAGAACCCCTACCAGCCCCAACAACCTCAGCCTGATCACCACAAAAATAATCAACCCCAAAATGGCCACAAAGCGCCACACACACATACAGCACACATCAGCTGCTGCCAGTTAGAGCTGAGCTAGATGCACCAGTGGTCTGACTCAAGATAAGGAAGACAGCCTGTTATTGCAATGAGATATATTCTCAGTTATTCTCCAGTAAAGAAGAATTTAAGAAAGAAAAACAAAATTACCAGGTCCAGGATATGACTTACATCCATAGGTAAAGGTAAAGGGACCCCTGACCATTAGGTCCAGTCGTGGTCGACTCTGGGGTTGTGGCGCTCATCTCGTTTTATTGGCTGAGGGAGGCGGCGTACAGCTTCTGGGTCGTGTGGCCAGCATGACTAAGCCACTTCTGGCAAACCAGAGCAGCACACGGAAACACCGTTTACCTTCCCGCTGGAGCAGTACCTATTTATCTACTTGCACTTTGACGTGCTTTTGAACTGCTAGGTTGGCAGGAGCAGGGACCGAGCAACGGGAGCTCAATATATATAGCTCAAACAGGAGTGCAATATAGCTCAAACGGGAGCCTATATGTGAAAAGACCAGTAAATCTTTTGTTGGCTAGCAGATCTTACTTGTGCCTAATTAGAAGACCACTTGATTTGGGCTTCATATATTGGAGTCAGACCACTGAACACAGGGTTGTTTGCTCTAAAGGAAGATGCTCTCTCCAGGGATTTCAGAAAGTGGTTTTACCACCTGGAGATGCTAAGGATGGAACATGGATCCTTTTGCATGGAAACAAACGTGTGTTTCCAGCTGAGCTATGGTCACTGCTTTAATATTAGAACCCAGAGTGTTTTAAAACAACCAATACATAGAAAGCAGTCAGGTTCAAAAACTTACTGTCCAATACTTGATGAAATACTTGAAGACTGTTGCAGCTATGTACAAGCAGTACAAAAGAGAATATGCTAAAAATAGCAGGAAGAATTTGTAGTTAGAAAATCCAATGCAGTTGTTTACCCTAGAGAGCAAAGGAGGAGGAAAAAAGCCACGTTAAGCACAATGGGGCTGGGAGCAAAGTGAAAGCAGTTAAAAGCACTCTTATTTCCTTGATGGAGCATAACTGCAGAGTGCCATCAACGTCATGACCAGCTATAAGAAGGAACATAAGAAGAGTCTGCAGGGTGAGGCTGATGCCCTTCTGGTTCCGCATCCCGTTCTCATAGTGGACAACCAGGTGCCCCAAAGGAAACCCACAAGCAGGACCAGAGCGCAAGAGCACTCTGCCCCCCTGTGGTTTCCAGCAACTGGTATTTTGGAAACATTGCTGCCTTCAACTGTGGAGCCAGAGCATAGCCTCCTCCATGAATTTGTCTCATCCTCTTTTAAAGCCATCCAAGTTGGTGGTCATCACTGCCTTCTGGGGAAGTAAGTTCCATCTCAGCACTTGGGCATAATCTCAGTCTCATTTACTTTCATATTCCAACTTTTATATTCCACAGAAAACACAAGCCATCTATTTATTAAGGCTGAAAGACCTAAGAAACAACACAACTTGATTTTTTCATTCCCAAGGTGCCACAGACACTCAATTCAAATTTGGTTTAAAATGTGCTCCAGACTGGGGAGTGTTCAACCAAAAGATCCTGCTTTCCTATTAAAACAAACAAACAAACAAAGAAAGAAAAAACTGGGTTAGCAATTTCCCATAGTTGGACTTGATGGCCCTTGTGGTCTCTTCCAACTCTATGATTCTATGATTCTATAGTTAATAACACTGGGAAACCTTTTATCCTGGTGCACAGGAGACATGAATTTCCACTGAATAGTAATTTCAAATACTTTTCACCACTGGCTGTCATATCCCACTATACTTGGTACAGGAGTCTATGGTATTTATGTATTCAGTTAATAACAGTTGGTCAGTTTGAAGCACTAAGACACACAGGTAACTTTGCTAGTCATTAGAACATCTGTCCTCAAAGGATCCCAGCTATTGCCAAAGGCTTTTCTACAGTAGCCTCCTGTAACCTGGTGCACCACAGATGTTTAGAACTACAACAACCATTAGCCCCAGCATCCATGCTGACTGTGGCTGAAGAGAGTTGTAGTCCAAAACACCTGGAGGACATGAGAAAGATAGAATTCAAGGGGTGCCACTCACCATGGGCAATGATGATCCATTTTTAATACACACCTGTAAAAAGGAAAAAAAGATCAGGACACCATGAAGGGAAACACCAAAAGAACAGAAATAATACTATCTTTGGTTTTTTCGTGTTATCTTTTTAAATTAAAAACTGTATACTGAGAATTTATAAGTGCCTGACTGTGTGTGGTTTTGTGCACTTCCTGGGGGGCAGGGTTTAAACAAAAAACAAACTCTTTATAAAGACTTGAGGAATGAGGTTATCACCCCTCTTTTATCGTCCATTCTGGGCCACCCAGTCACTGCCACAGTGTCCTTTCTCTTGGAAGATCAAGATTTATTTTATATACTGTTATTGACTTTTTATTTTCATTTTTTGTATATCGTATTGTTGTTTTATTGCTATGGCTGATGGCTGATGCAAATATTCATTCATTCAAAAATAAACAGGTGTGGGTGCAGGGAAATTCATGCTCTGTCAGTACTTAACTGGCAAAATAGACTCAACAAAATAGAAGGTGGGCACAAGCACAAAAGGGAACACTTGCTGGTATCAACAGAAAAGACTGAAGTTCTTCCTCGTACACAAATTCAAATATGTGTGAGTGTGGACTACTCTGGTCAAATGGGAGGAAAGTGGATTAATAGTAAAATGATGCCCAAATGTATACAAGCCCATGACTGCCCTATCTTTCTCCTTGAAGCATCAAGAGCTAGCTTTCTTCACGAGTGGAGTTATAGTGATGTAAATCATTCTGGTAAACTTACATGGCACAAACCGAACAGTGATGGCAGCGGTCAGGTTTGATGAGCTGGCATCTATCACAGAATCGAATAGCTGCAAAGAAGCACACCCCATAATACTTTCATTAGCCATAATGGGAGTGAGCAAATCTCACTCTCAACAGGCAGCATTAATCAAGACCATTTCCTCTGATAATACTGCCTGATTTTACAAGCTTGATCGTTGCTTTGAAATGCATAAAATAAATGCTATTTGTTATTAACAGTCCTATGAAATTGGAAGCATGAATATGAAGACAATCAAGGCATTAACAATAGCTTGAAAGATTTAAACACTTCAGTAAAGATACAAAATATGTTTGCGATGGGGCTTTGCATGTTTCACAAGCGTAAACCACATTTGGCTTTAGACCACCTGGTTGAACTAGACTTAATGAATGACTTCTTTTCGCTTACTGCAAATCAAAGTCCTACTATTAAAAGCAACCAGTTCTGAGCTGGAAGTTCTTGTTAGCTTCTAGGAACAGAGAAGTATAAAATTCTGATGTGAGTACGCTAAAATTAGCCATGTATATGGCCATGATGTCCCACACTGTGCTGGATGCAATTAATTTTTTTTCAAGTTTAACAGGAGCACTTGTCAACCTGGTGCCCTCCAGAGGTTTTAGAATATAACTCCCATCAGCCCCAGTCAGCATGGCTATACTGGCTGGCGTTGATGGGAGTTGTAGTCCAAAACATCTGGGGGTGACTATCTATGGAATCAAGCTGCTTCTTAATTGATCATAATATGGATCCATTGTCTACTTGTGACCAGTGGTGGTTCGAATCCCCACTCGGTCATGAAGCTCACTGGGTGAACCTTAGGCTAGTCACAACATTTCAGCCTACCTCACACATAACGATAAAATAGAGAGGGAGAAATGTGTATGCCACATTGTGCTCCTCGGAGAAAAAAGTTGGGATATAAATATATATATAAAGAAACAAAACCATGGGGCCTTCCTGAAGAGAGTGTAGTGCATACTCTACCATTGGACTTCTGATGTTTTAATAGCACAATTCAGGTCTGAAATCCAGTTAGATCTCTGAATGTATACAGCAGCTGGAGACTGAAGCAGCATATGGTAACAAAGCATTGAGCCACTTTCTTACAAATCAAGAACATCTTTAAGGGATTTCCTCTCTACTGCAAAGACTGACAGAGAAAGTTAAAAGGAAATCCTTTTAAACTAATATGATTCCCTCCGCATTAAGGTTCTTAAGGTCAAAAGGGCAAGGACATGTTTCATGAGGTGGGTTGCTGGTGTGTGCCGCTTAAGAGTGATGAGGTGGACATTTCAAAGGCTGTCTGTGCAGCTGACCTCCATTCCCTGCTCTCGTGTACACAGGCAATTTCCGTGCCATTTCAGCAAGGATCTGCCTCTGTCCCTCTGGTCTCTCTTCATTCTCATAGCGCTCCTTGTCAGCATAAGACATGTGGAACTGGAAGAAGAAGAGGATTATATTTATTTAAGACATTTATATACCACTTAGTCATTTGCATTTCTAAGTGGTAAACAAGAGACAAAGCCCCCAAAGAGATTGCATAAAATATGGGAAGGTGCTAAATTGAACACCTTGACTGGGCTTGCACAATTGCTACATCTAAAGCGCTACAGAGCTGAGTGACTTTATCCCCAAAATGCAGTGCAACACACTCACAGCATGCTACCAAGTGCTTCAGGGGTGGTGTGTGTGTGGGGGGGGGTGTCATTCAGCACTTCTGGTACAGTTAGCCTTGGGGCCACCTGAAATAACTGCTGGACAGTTCACCAAGAAGGTGATGCCGGCAGCAAAGTAGTTCTTCTCCACTGCCTTCAGCACCACTTCTCAGGCAGAGTTGTATGAACGAGTAAGCGTTTGGTCATCTTTGGAGCAAGTTTTCCACCATCTGACACAACTCAGTAAACCATGGTGCAGTGCGGGCCCTGCAGCACTGGAGTGATGGTATTGACAGACCAAGGCCTTGACAGGGTCACTGGCTCTGTCCACAGGGAAATCCCCCAGAACAGCCAGGAACCTATCTGGCTCCATTAGTCTTTGGAGGCAGACCATCCAGAGTCATTCCCAACCATTAATGGTTTGGCTGTTGTCAGAAGTCTAAACTTTGCCAGGAAAAAGTCAGACTGTGACAAAAGGGTTATGGCCACCCCTCTCTCCACTAAGGACAAAGACTAAACCAAGGGTATGCCCTGTATCTAGCACACTTACATGGTCGCCATGGAGTCCACACAGGTTTCAACCAACTTGTTATAATAACACAACTATAACTAACTTTATAGAGGCATGCTATTATAATATACTGTCATACCTCGGGTTGAAGTTGCTTCAGGTTGAGTATTTTCAGGTTGTGCTCCGTGGCAACCCGGAAGTAACGGAACACATTACTTCTGGGTTTTGCCGTTTGCGCATGCGCAGACGCATTCTGCTCTGGATGTGAATGTGGCTCCGGAACGGATCCCATTCGCATCCAGAGGTACCACTGTAGTTAGTTATGTGATAGTAACGTAAGCTACTACAGACAAAGAGTCATTTGACCGAATCACATTGGGATGATTACAATTAGTATCAATAAATGTGATTCCAGCACTTGTTAGATTTTTGTCTCTTCCTGTTCTGATGGGTTTTTTTAAAGGATCTTGTAACATACCTAATCATCTCATGCTGCACCTCTCTCCCCCCACTCTCACACCCCCACCCACAGTTGATCTGTTTGCTCTCAGGCTACTGTGGGGGCAAGCAGGTGGCTCTGGCCAGGGGTGTTGCCTGAGTTTGGCTAGTCATTCTTAAGGCTGAAGAGGGTGAGGCAGCAGAACTAACTCTTGATTCAACTGTTTCCTTTGCTGCTCCAGAGCATCCCTGCTTTTTTTTACCTTTTTGTCCGGTTGCTGTGGAAGAGTAAATATAGACTTCCAATATGTCCATATGAAGAACAGGAAGATCACATGGAATATGGTGAGGTAGGCCACTAAAGGAGAAAAAGAGCAATCAGGAAGACATAAAGGGGCACTGATTCCCCCCATCCTCTTTGATTTAATGCTTGGCTTCCAAGACAGCCTAGTCTTCAGGGAGATGAATAAATGAAAAAGCATGAACTCTCCCTCAAGTTAGGTGACTGACAGGGAAATATTTATCTGTTCTACAAGAAAGCAAGATATACCTAGTGGAGATATTGGCCTGTGCGAATGACAAAGGACGCTAAAGGTCAAAGTACACATGATGGTGTTAAACAACATGGCTTAACGATGCATGAAGCTTCCTTCACCCCTCAAGTGAAAATGCGTAAACAGCCACATACCTTTTTCTATGGAACTGGTCACAGTCACTGAAAGAGAAGAGGAAGACGGAAATGATATACAATGAAATGAAAAAGATGTTTAAGGTAACTTTTGTTTTTTTAAAAAACAGAAGCTTTTCTTTTAGGAATTATAGGATTGTAGTTACCTAAACAATATAAATATTCATTTATGTATGCAACCACTGCTGAAAGAATGGGTATTTGCCCAAAGATGGAAGGAAGAAGATCAAAAGAAGAATGGCTACAGAAACTAACAGAATATTCAGAAATGGTGAAACTTACTGGAAGAATAAGAAATCAAGATAACAAAGTCTTGAAGGGGGAATGGAAATCATTTATTGAATATTTACAAACCCATCATAAACAAATTAAGACATTAGCAGGATTAATGTAAAAATGTGCAGTACTGAAAACATACATGAAATGGATGGAAATAAAATATAAGATAGATTTATATTGGGATATGTAGGAAAATAAATATAAGGAACCACAGAAAGAGGGGGAGGGAAGTCAAAATATAATGTAAAGATGATTCTGTTTGAAATGTTTATTTTTCATAAATGAAATTATAAATAAATAAATATCACCTCTAGCGCAGGAAATAGACTTAGTTTTATTCTATTCTCTGTAAAGCTTTTAATTACCGTGGTACCTTGGGTTATATACGCTTCAGGTTACAGACTCTGCTAACCCAGAAATAGTACCTTGGGTTAAGAACTTTGCTTCAGGATGAGAACAGAAATCGTGCTCCGGCGGCGCAGCGGTAGCTGGAGGCCCCATTAGCTAAAGTGGTGCTTCAGGTTAAGAACAGTTTCAGGTTAAGAACGGACCTCCGGAATGAATTAAGTACTTAACCCGAGGTACCACTGTATTTCATTTTATAATGCATATAAAACAGAGAGAACAATTATAACAAGGGAATGTACATAGTGGCGTGCATGCAAACCTGTAGCAGTCCTCCAAGGAGCAGGTTAACAAGGAAAACCACTGATTCTATATGTGTATATATATATATATATATATATATATATATATATATATATATGTATGTAGCCAACTGCTGCCTTTTTATATATATTTCAAGGCTTTTACATGTTATTTTCTCTTTTATGGTTTTATTTGCATAATGCCTAATAAAGGTTTGATTTCAAAGCAAACCTGTACCACAATAATTAACATTAACATAACGTAACGTAACATAAAAAAAAGAAAGGAAGAGAAATACATGTTTTACACAATATGCAGAACAGAACATTCTGAGGTGGTTCCTAACATTTCATGCACCTTTTAGAAATCCCATACATAATGGGGATTACAATTATTCTCCATGAATGAGTAGTCCTGTGCTGCTTAGGATGCTAAATTATATTTTATATATATAGTCTTTCAGCTCTTAAATAGTAGGTATCTTATCAATAAATCTTTGCATGCCTCACAGTGTTTGCACCGATCTCCTTTGCTGAATTGCTTCTGAATATATTTTTCTATATTTACTCTTTATTCTGGGCATTTGACACTCAAGAGGCATCTTTTCAGGGCCCACCTTATTTTGTGATTGTAAGTTGTTTTAAACTGTTTTTAATATTGTGTTTTATTTGTATTTACAACATTTATTTATGTTGTAACCCGCCCTGGGACTTTGGGGTGAAGGTTAGCTAATAAATAATATATACACACATATAATAGGCTCAGGCTGAATGTGGCTGAAAGCTTATGCCCATGATGTCCTAATGCATTTATGTCCTAATGCACTTGTAATCTATAAGACACCACAAGATTCTAGTTAATTTTTGCTGCAAGAGACAAACACTGTTACCCTTCTGGAAATTAAAATACTGTTAAATCCAAGGGTTGTGATTCACTGAGGATTACCCAGCTTGAACCCTCCATTTATGATTATCCCTACAGCCCCCATGACTTCTCAAAAAACTGCCTCCCCCCTGAGATAAACTTACATGAAGTAGTGTTGACATTTGCTAGCTGAATGGTAATAAAGTTGACCTTATCGTGATGCCATGTTTCCTCAAATGAACAAAATAGGAATGGCTATTTCCATTCCTAATTAGCTTTGGCTATTTCCAAATGCAGCGACTACAGTCCAGTCTTATTTCTCACCACTAAATAGAAATTATGTTCTGAAAGAAGTCAGTTCTGCCTGACTGTGTGAATGATGAGCTAATAAATATCTGCGGAAGAATGAAAGGGTATGTGATAGTAGATGAACATGATCTACTATTCATTTTTAACATCAGTTCCACTTTAACACCAGACCACATTCACCAAGGTCAAAAGATCTCACCCCTAAGCCCTTAATCTTGATCCCCACGCTCCCAATTTCAATCAATAAGGTTCAAATGAATCGGACAGAGCTGTGAGAGCAGCTCTGCTGCCACTATGGCTTAAACTATGGAACAGCCTAATGTAGTGCTTCTGTTTGCAAGGGATTGTACGTGCTCCATCCAGGGCTCCACCTGGCCTGTGGTTAGACTTATGGAAAAACCTTCTGCCTGGGACTGAGAGTGAAGATGTTCCTCCCTGGTGCTTAGTTAAACTATGGAACTTGTGCACACAGGAGTCAGTGATGGTCATAAACTTGGATGGATTTAAGGATGGATTAGACAAATTCATGGAGGACAAGGCTATCAATGGCTACCAGTCACAATGGCTATGTACTGCCTCCACAGTTGGAGTCAGTAATGCTTCTGAATGCCAGTTGCTGGAAACCACAGGAGGGGAGAGTTCTCTTGTACTCATGTTCTGCTTGCTGGTTTCCTACAGGCATCTGGTTGGCCACTGTAAGAACAGGATGCTAGACCAGATGGGCCAATAGCCGGATCTAGCAGGCTCTTTTATGTTCTTGAGGATGCTGCCAACTGGGAGGGGCGAGGGTGCAATGAGATTAAGGGCCACTATCTGAACGATAATCTTGGTCATTTGATTGCCCTTTTTACCCACTGCTGTCTTTTTTTATTTGTATATATTTTATTTGTATATATTGCTTGTTTTATGTTGCTATGGCCATTGGCTAATGCGAATAAAGTTTATCTATCTATCTATCAACTGGGAGGGGGCTGCTGCTCAGCAACCTCTTCTGATTAATTCTTTTGAATTTTGTGAGTTGGTATTGGCGTCAATACAACCATTAATTGCTTACTGAATTGTTTATTTTTACTATACTTATATGCTATTGTGTATTGCTGATTATACTAATGAAAATGTTATTTGCTCATTTTAACGCTTTATTATTTTGCACTCAACGTTGCTGTTGGCAAAACAGCATACAAATATCACATAAACTCAAAATTAAAAAACCAACCAAATGACCAAATGGTTGCCAATACTGCTCTCAAAAACTTGCTGGTGATGGAAAGATTCACCACCCAGCCAAATCACACTCATATTTATCTGGATGATATTGTTCCACATAGAGGTGAAAGCAAAGACAACAGCAACTGTTAACACAAGCACATTTGATTTGTTTCAAGAGTACTTATTTCCAAGTAAGTACGTCAGGAAAGGAAGCTTAGGTAGAACGGTGAAATTGCACCCCATCCAGTTTATCAAGTTTCAGGTGCTGCACCACAAAAAAACACTCCAGTAAAACCTGCCTTTATAATCCCATTCTTACAAAAATAATGCTTGAACTGAGGGGGGGGGGGTTTACCAGTGATGGTTCTCACTTCTTTCTGAATTGGAGGGTTGCAAATAAGGATGTGGATTAAACCATTTACAGTGCTTTTTCCAGGGGTACTCAAGGGTACACAGTACCAACATCTCCCCCCCCCCCCCATGTTTAAAGAGTGGCACTTACTGTAACAACTTCATGGTGAGTTCTGGCACCTTTTCTTTCTTTTTTTAAAGAAGAACTGCCCTTACCCACACCTATCATTTGTGGATTGATTTTTTTTTTATCATGCTACATATGTTAATTGGGAAAGAGGATGAAATGGTTGCTCTCAAATTGGCTTACAAATGCCAGAATATATGTGTCAGAATATATATGCTTTTGATGATTGTTTTCTTGTGTAGTGATCACCATATGTAGCTTTTTTGCTTTTCACTTCCTTCTGACTTCATTTCCTTCTAATTCCACCCCCACATGTATATACCGGTATATATTGTTATAGTTGGGGGGGGGTCAGTATGGGTGATACCCATTGGTTCCTTCAAAACCTGTGATGCTGTGTAGGTGATGGCAGACTCTACAGTGGTACCTCAGTTTTCGAACGTAATCCATTCTGTAGACCGTTCGACTTCTGAAACATTCGAAAACTGAGGTGCAAAGGGCTGGCTGCAAAGTCAATGGAGAAAACTGAAATAAAGCTCAGCAGAAGCCGTTCGACTTCCAAGGCACATTTGAAAACAGAAGCATTTACTTTCGGGTTTTCGGTGTTGGAAACCGAAATGTTCGACTTCCAAGATGTTAAAAAACCAAGGTACCACTGTATGAGCGGAAACCAGCCAAACCTTTCAGCCACTTCTGTACTGGCATTTACATTAGGAAGAGGCTGCCACATTGTCACAGAGACAAATGAGGCTAACCCCCCATACATAGTTGGAAGCAGCATCACTTTGTAAAGTGGAAGAACAAGAGGTTTTGAGGGTAAGATCTGGCTGATTCTAACAAGCTGGACACAGAGAGACATATCTGCTTTGTGCTGGATCCAAATTATGAGCTTGAGAATCTCCCTGGGACCAGAATGGGGAAGCAAGATCTGTTGGGCTGTTAATGCTGTGAGCCCTTCCATCCTATGTGCAGGTGGCATATATGGGTAAATAAAACCATATACAGTGGTACCTCTAGATGTGAACGGGATCCATTCTGGAGCCCTGTTCGCATCTAGAAGCAAATGTAACCAGCGATGGCATGTCTGCGTGCGTCGCTTTTCACCGCTTCTGCGCATGACGCCATTTTGAGCGCCTGCGCATGCGCAAGCGGTGAAACCCAGAAGTAATGCGCTCCGTTACTTCCGGGTTGCCGCGGAGTGCAACTCGAACGCGCTCATCCCAAAGCACATTCAACCCGAGGTATGACTGTATTCTAAAGACATCACCATCTCCATTGACTCATTCCAAGGAAACCAGTGTCTGGGTTAGTGCTGGAATCCCATGAGTCTCTCACCACTTGGAAATCTGGATTCATGCAAAAATATATAACTGCAATTCAGGATAATACTTCATGCATATGATGAGGTGGACTAAAGCTCACTAACACTTATGCCAGTGTTTCCCAACCGGTGTTCCGCGGCACACTAGTGTGCCGTGAGACACCGGCTGGTGTGCCGTGGGAGGGAGGCGGGTGAGTCGGGCGGCGAGAGGCGGCGGCGGCGAGGATCCGCGTCGAGCCGCCCCGCGGTGCTGGTGCCGAGCGGCGGGGCAGCGCGCGCAAAAGGGAGGAGCGCGAGACAGCGGAGGAGGAGGAGGCCGGCATGTCCGGGCAGCAGCAGCAACAGCAGCAGCAGCAACTCCCGGCGACGGCTCCTCCCCCGCCCGCTATCGCCGCCACCACCACAACAGCCGCCGCCGCCTCAGCTGCCGCCGTCCCTCAATCCCTCGCTCTGCTGCCTCCTCCCACCCCGGCAAGGGGAAGGGAAAAAACTTTCACTTTTGTGCGTCCCTCCCGGCGTGACGCTGCGCGCTGACGTCACGGGGCGGGGCTTTAATGGTGGTGTGCCGCGAGATTTTTTCCCGGTAAACAGGTGTGCCGTTGCCCAAAACCGTTTGGGAAACACTGACTTATGCTACCATAATTCTTTTAGGTGCCACGAGATTCTTTGCTGAGCCACCTGTCCTTATGTGTGTCTTCTCCCATTCATATCACATACTCCCGCTACCACTATAACCACTCACCAGGGAATGAGGATCCCACATACAGTCCCAGACATGTATTCCTGCCCTCAGAGCCATACACACAACTGCTGGTTTTGTCTTCCTTCCACAACTGCCCCAAACTGTGAACAATGAGGCAATATTCATCCACCACAGGTCAACTTAAGAGCATAAAAAAAGCCTACAGGATCAAGCCAATAGCCCATCTAGCCCAGTCTAGTCTCACACTGACCACCCAAATGCCTGTGGGAAACTGCCTCTTGTGGGAGCAAGTTCTATAGTTTAACTACAGTGGTGCCTCGCAAGACGAAATTAATCCATTCCGCGAGTCTCTTCGTCTTGCGGTTTTTTCGTCTTGCAAAGCACGGCTATTAGCGGCTTAGCGGCTATTAGTGGCTATTAACGGCTTAGCGGCTTTAAGAAAAAGGAAACAAACTCGCAAGAACTCGCAAGACGTTTCGTCTTGCAAAGCAAGCCCATAGGGAAATTCGTCTTGCGGAACGACTCAAAAAATGGAAAACTCTTTCATCTTGCGAGGCATTCGTCTTGCGAGGTACCACTGTATGTGTTGTGTGAATAAGTTCTTCATTTTATCTGTACCTGAATCTTCAAACCTTCAGCTTCACTGGATGTCCACGACTTCTAGTTTTAAACTTATACTCTTAAGACTTTGCTATCAGCAAGGGAGGTACTTTTCTGTGATTACATAGACACACAGAAAAAGAATTTGGAACTACCACGGAATCTGGCATGGATGTTATACTGTGCTTTAAGGATGTTCTCATGCCATGTTAGAATATATTCATATACATGTCTGAAGGAGATCTCAATGCACTCTTTACACAGCAGCAATCACAACTGGAAGTGTGCACATCCTTCTTTTCAGGTTATAGCTGCACACATCTTTTGCTCCTAGGGTTGCTTTCATAACTGAAGCACAGTAAACAGTACTGCGTACGAACTTTACCTTTAAAGCACATTCATTCTTTCCCTGAAATAATTCTAGGCCCTGTTGGTCAGAGTTACACTTCTCAGAAGCTCTTAATGAAAGATGGCAGGATTCAATAAAAGATGCTGCAAGGGTCAGGCAGGAAGTCAAGCAGGTTATATGTCATTTTAAAATGCCATTCCTGATGGCTTTTCAAGCTTATGTTGTCAAGTGGGGTTCCTGGCGAAGAGGGCTTTTTTGCACCCTGTTGAGCTGCTGGAGGAGAGGGATCTGGCGGCTCAGTTCAGAAAAGGCAACTAATGGTGGGGAGGAGAGGGGAGGGCACAGAAAATGGTGCATGGTATGGAGAAAGTAGAGAGGAAAAAGCTTTTGCACTTCTTGCATTACACTAGAATAAAGTGTCATTCAACAAAGCTGAATTTGGGAAGATTAAAGAGAGACTAAAAGGAGGACTTCTTCACATAGTGTATACTTAAACTGTGGAACTCACTCTCACAGGGCATAGTGATGGACAGCAACTTAGATGACTTTAAGAGTGGGTTGGACAGGTTCATGGGGAACTAGGCTATCAGTGGCTGATAGTTGTGAGGGCCGTGTAATGTCTTTAGTATTGGAGGTAATATGCCTCTGAATATCAGTTCCTGGGAACTGAAAGTGGAGAGAGTTGTGCTAAGGTCCCTCTTACAGGATTCTCAGGTAACCTGATTGGCCACCACAAGAACAGCATCCTGGACTAGATGGGCCTTTGGTCTGATCCAGGAGGGCTCTTCTGATGTCCTTATGCTCAGGTACTTGCACATGTCTCTTTCTCCATATGGAAAACATCACTCTTTTACATTATCTCTGTATAAACATTGCTGGCAGCTAGATTAAATGGATGTTCCTGTCTCTAGGCAAACCTGAATTATTTCTGTGTAAGCCTGAGCCCTGCCATAAAGTGGGTGTGAGGAGGAAGTGCTGTGTTCCTATGATCCAAAACCTGTTTTAGTTCACACTGTTTCCTCGTTTTTCTTTTTTCTTAAAAAACAAAAAAACAAACAAGAACAGATGCAGAACTATGTTTCCAAGCTGTTTTAATTCTGGCCACTCTCAGGGTGTGCTGTAGGAAAGCTTTGTCCTTCCTTTGAGAAATCTGGGCAGCTGAGGCAGCTCCTGCCTTACTAGAGGGCTGATCAGAGTCTTCCTGAGCCTCATGCTGACTTTCCCAGCAGGACCTCCCTTGGCGCCATCAACCCCAAAAGTCGGCTTGAGTGAGAATGCTTGTTCTTTCCCCTCCTTCCTGACATGGCATAATACTCCAGCCGGCAACACATCCGCCCGCTCTCCGCTCTCATTCTCATGCTGTGGCAGCATCCGCAAGCTGGCCGCTCGAACAAAGCCCCTCTGGAGCCTGGATTCTTACCCAAATTCTCTAGCAGGGGTTGCAATATTAATGCGATGCTATATTCCCCCTGGAATAGAGAGCATCGATGCCACATTGATTTCCAGCTCCTGTCTGTCTACTAGGGAGCGGAAGACAAAGGGGGATGAGTCAGAGAGGATCCCACACTGTTGACATGTCTGAAACTGATCACATGCTGCTGCGGCAGGAGAAGAGCCAAGATCATCCTGGTCCGTTCAGTCAACTCAGGCAATTTAATTAAAATAATTTACCCTAATCTAGAGAAATGTGTGACATTCAGAGCAAACTAAATTGTACCAAAACTGGGGATGTGGGAGGCAGAGGAATCAATTGCTATAAATACTTTACATTGTACAGATGTGTATGTTTTAAGATGTGTCTTTAAACACCTGGCAGGCCTCTGCATGCAGCCTGTTTGCTTTTCACATTGGGTGCAGCTACTCAGGATTTACTTACTTACAGTACAAATGAACTCTCTGAATAACCTCACCTCACTGGCCGAATAATCAACCCTGTACTACAGAAGAAGCTGTATTCTGCACCCATCTGCAAGGAGAAAATAACCAAATCCTTGTTTTAATCAGTTGCATGTGTTTTTCTCCACAGGAAATTTCACGTTCTCATCTTCTACTTAGGTTCATTTATGGTTTTTTTTTGGAGGGGAGGAAGCAGGCTGCATGTGAGACCCACTAAGCATGGGTCATTAAAGGAACAAAGGAAGTGGCTCTGTGCCAGAGTACAAATGGGTGGGCCTCCCACCTTCAACTGCCTATCAGTTAGAAAGACAAAAGGCCACAGTTGAGAGTTGAGTGATGTGAGCTAGAAGCTGGATGCAAAAGCTGCAGGCTGGAAAGGCAGAGAGAGAGTGCCAAGTCTGATTTCTGTTGGAATCCCAAGGCTGTGGCTATGGGAGAAGCAGTATCTTATTGGGGTGTTAATCCTGCAAACTCTTCCATTGTAGGCTCAAGTTGTATGTATGTGTAAATAAACCACGTATCATAAAGACACCAGAATCCAGTGTGTCTTATTTCCAAAAGGAAACATGAATTCTGGGTAAGTGCTTGGAATCCCTGAAATCTTGCACCACTTAGAGATCGGGGTGTCATGCAACACTGGTGTCAATAGTGGGGCTCATGTTTCCTGGAAGAGGTCCCGTGAGCAAGGTGTGTCTAAGTGGAAATGGAGGAACAGCAACATTCTTGCAGCAGTTCAGGTTGATGCTCCGGCACCACCAGCAGCAGCTACTGGAGCAGCAAGGTCAGCTGTTTGACAATATGCTCCAATAGCAATGCCAGTAACAGATGGAGCAGCAGAACCTTATGAGCTGCACCTAAGGGTACTAAAGGAGTCTGCAGATGTAATCTCAGAGCCTCTGTCTATAATTTTTGAGAATTAATGGAGAAAAAGTGAGGTCCCTGCAGACTGGAAGTGGGCAAATATTGTCTACATCTTCAAAAAAGGAAACAAGATGACCCAGGAAACTATCAACTGATCAGCTTAAGATTGATACCAGGAAAGCTCCTAGTATAGATAATTAAACAATTGGTCTGTGAGCATTTAGAAAAAGATGCTGTGATTACGAAGCTCAAGCATGGGTTTCTTATAAACAAGTCATACCAGACCAATCTCATCTCTTTTTTCTTTTGACAGTGTTACAAACCTGGTGGATCAGGGGAATGCTGTGAACATATGTATCCTGATTTCTGTAAGGCTTTTTAAAAGCCCTCCATGATATTCTTCCATAAAAGCTGGCAAACTGTGAACTGAACGACCAAACCCAAAGAGTGCTCACTAGTGGTTCCTTCTCATCCTGGAAAAAAAGCGACAAGTGGGGTGCTGCTGGGTTCTGTCCTGGGCCCATTGTTGTTCAACATATTTATAAATGACTTGGATGAAGGTATTGAGAGAATGCTAATCAAATCTGCAGATGACACCAAACTGGGAGGGGTAGGTAATGAGGCAGAACACAGAATCAGGATTCCAAATGACCGTAACAGATTAGAGAACTGGGTCCAAAATAACATTATGAATTTAAATAGGAACTTATGTCAGGTTCTACACAAAGGCAGGAAGAAGCAGTTACACAAGTATAAAATGGGTGACACCGGCTTGCTAGTAGTATATGTGAAAAGCTTCTTGGGGTCTTAGTAGACCACAAGCTTAATGTATGGGACAGCTGCATATTACTGCAATGCAGGGGGTTGGACTAGATGATCCTCTGGGTCCCTTCCAACTCTACGATTCTATTATTCTATGAGTCAACAGTGTGATGCAGCAGCAAAAAAAGGTAATGTCATTCTAGGCTGCATCAACAGAAGTATAGTTCCCAGAACAAGGGAAGTAATAGTATCACTCTATTATGACTTGGTCAGACCACACCTGGAGTCCTGGGTCCAGTTCTGGGCACCATCATTTAAGAAGGATATTGGCAAGATGCAATGTGTGCAGAGCAGGGTGACCTGGATTATCAAGGGTCTGGAAATGAAGTCATATGAGGAATATTTGAGGGAAATGTGTATGTTTAGCCTGGAAAAGAGAATGAAGAAGATAGAATAGCCATCTTCAAATATATAAAGGGCTGTCACAAGCTTGTTTTTTCTTGCTCCAGAGGGTAGGACCTGAACCAATGGCTTCAAGTTACAAGAAAGGAGATTCTGAATAAACACCAGGAGGAACTTTCTGAAAGTAAAAGCTGTTTGACAGTGGTACTGGTTCCCAGGAGAGGTGGTGGTGAACTCTCCATCCTTCGAGGTTTCTAAACAGAGGTTGGATGGCCGTCTCTCATGTATGATCTAGTTGAGATTCCTGCATTGCAGGGGGTTGGAATAGATGCCCCCCAGTGTCCCTTACAACTCTACAATTCTATGAATCTATTATTCTAACTACTGATTTAATGAAATGAAGTAGCTGCAAGCAGAGTGAGTGAAATGAGTGTGACTATGGGGGATGGGAGCCCTGCCTGATGAGATGCTACAGGGAGTTGAAAGTGACCTGCTTTGATAGAGTTACAAACTGCAAGGCACCCAGAAGGAAGGGGTGGTTGCAGAATGTAAGCAGCAATTTACTAATGTGGATCTGAATTTCAATGGCATCCTAGCTACAGACATTGTTGAAGGTGTAGGTCTACTGGAGGTGTTAAGTACCGTATTTTTCGCCCTATAGGACGCACTTTTTCCCTTCCAAAAATGAAGGGGAAATCTGTGTGCGTCCTATGGGGCGAATGCAGGCTTTCGCTGAAGCTTGGACAGCGAGAGGGGTTGTTGCGCACCGACCCCTCTCGCTCTCCAGGCTTCAGGAACACATCCGCAGCCTAGGCAGCCCTGCGGGAGTTCCCGCAGGGCTGTCTAGGCTGCGGATAGCAGCTTGCTTCCCAGAGCGCTGGGTGCGCTGAAAGCAGAGCGCCCGGCGCTTCGGGAACACATCTGCAGCCTAGGCAGCCCTGCGGGAGTTCCCGCAGGGCTGTCTAGGCTGTGGATAGCAGCCTGCCGCCCGGCGCGAAGAACGCCCTGAAGCAGAGCGCCCCTCGCGCCGGGCAGACATCCGCAGCGTGGGGAGCCCTGCAGGAGTTCCCTGCAGGACTCCACACGCTGCGGATAGCGGCCTGCCACTCGGCGCGCGGGGCACCCCGAAGCAGAGCACCCCGCGTGTCGGACAGACATCCGCAGTGTGGGGAGCCCTGCAGGAGTTCCCCGCAGGGCTCCCCACGCTGCGGATAGCAGCCTGCCGCCCGGCGCACCCTGAAGCAGAGCGCCCCCCGCGCTGGGCAGACCTTGGCCAGCCCCACAAGCTCGGGGGACAGCAGGGAGGCGCAGCGCCGCCATCCCGCTGTTCCTCGACCTGGTTCGGTTTCCCTGACCTGGTTTTGGGGGGAAATAAAGGGGAAAAAATTTCCTTTATTTCCCCCCCAAAAAACTAGGTGCGTCCTATGGGATGGAGCGTCCTATGGGACGAAAAATACGATAACTGAAGCAAAACCACAAAGCATTGCTAGGAGTGAATTATCTGTAACTTCCATATCCCCATCTCACAATGAAGAATGCCTCTCTATAGCACAGAAGTAGATGGCACATCCAGAATACAAAGCATCTGATCTTCTGCTTTGGTGAGACAAATTCCACAAATGTATTATTGTCATGATCATTTAAATTTCTTAGTTACCTTTCCCAAAACAACCCAAGGCAACTCACAGAAATACAAAACATATACAATATACAAAGCTTATAGCCAAAGAATGAATGAATTCATATTTTACTCAAAACAACCCCATCTCTCAAAAATTACAAGATCAAAACTGGCAGAATATGCAATTAACCAAACACAACAAGAGCTAAGGATCAGAAAAACAGCCCATCACATACTGTAAAATGCCTGAGTGCACAGAAACATTTTAACGCAGCAGCAGAAACAATAATGTCAGCGCCAAGCAGGTCTCACTGTAAATTTTAATCATTTATGTTTTAAAAAAATCAGGGAGCCCTGAGATATCATATGGTAATTGTGACATTAGGTTCTACATGATACCATCCATGGTATCAAATCCACTCAAAAGTAACAGACATGTAGCTACACACACACACACACACACACACACGAGTGAGTTTAACTATGCACTACATGAACAACTGAAACAAATAAGATTCCATCAACAGAGGTCAACAAGCACACCATGCTATGTACTTGTTGAGCCCTACTGATTTTCTTGACGAAAGACACTCCTGTGAAAGCCTTCACCAATTTGGTGACCTCCACTATCCTGGCTGCAGTTTATGGAAGTTGTAATCCAAAACATCTAGAGGGCACCAGGTTGAAGGAAGCTATCCTATAGGCAGCCCTCAATTTCCACAACACCACAAATGGAACAATTATTACTAGTAAACAAATAGGATGTATGGCTGCTGCCAAAAGCTGCCACCCCATGCCTTCCTTCCCCTTCAGAGTCATTACAGTGGTACCTCGGATTACAGACGCTTCAGGTTACAGATGCATCAGGTTACAGACTTTGCTAACCCAGAAATAGTACCTCTGGTTGAGAACTTTGCTTCAGGATGAGAACAGAAATCATGCGGCGCCAGCGGGAGGCCCCATTAGCTAAAGTGGTGCTTCAGGTTAAGAACAGTTTCAGGTTAAGAATGGACCTCCAGAATGAATTAAGTTCTTAACCTGAGGTACCACTGTACTGTGCTTCCAGTTTCTCAGTCTTGCAAACGGCAGCCTAAGAACTGAAGCTGGTGTGGGTTGGGGACACTCACAGCAGCACAATATCACAGCGCACACATTTTTTATTCACAAGCCAGGCAGGTGATTTGGGCTGCAGCTATACATCCTTGGTAATCACTAGTTCCAGCAAGGGTTAACCAGCCCAAGTCTTGACTCACAGCAGACCAATTGGCTCCAAATCTATGCATGAACCCCAGCTGAGAAAACCCTATGCTCTATTGAAGAAGACTGCTAGCTCTTACAGCTGTGGAGAAAATCTTGACAATGTCTAAGCAGACTCTGCTAGAGGCTCAGAAAATAGGGGAGAGGAAGGATTTCTGCACATTTCCATAATTACCTACTAGTGTGCTTGCCTCTTCTTAATTATGTTGTAGGTTTGGGGAGCTCAGTCTGGATGATGCACTGAGTCCCTTCCAATTCGCGGGGTACAATATCCAGTGAGGGTTAGAATCTAATGGAGGAGGTTGGCCAGACAAGTTTCTCTGTAAGACAATAATGTAATGGGTGGGGCCTTTCCTCCTCCCCCCCCCTGTTAGATAGGTGAACAATAGCTAGAGTACAGTCATACCTCGGGATAAATACACTTCAGGATAAGTATTTTCGGGTTGCACTCCGTGGTGACCTGGAAGTAACTCAGCGCGTTACTTCCAGGTTTCGCCACTCACGGATGTGCAGCCAATCAAAATGACGTCACGCGAATGTGCGGAAGCGGCAAAACATGACCTGAGCAGTCTCGTCTTACGTTCTATTCAGGATGCGAATGGGGCTCCGGAACGGATCCCGTTCGCATCCCGAGGTACTACTGTATTATGTTGAGGGCAGAACTGGAAGGAGACACAGACACATGGGTCTGCGACTGCGACTAGTGGAGAAGCAAGATCTGTTGGGGTGTTAATCCTGTGATGCCCTCTGTCCTCTATTCAGGTTGTATACATCTGTAAATAAATATATCTGAAAGACACCACAGTCTTTGCTGACCTTCATTCCAAGTAAACAGAACCTGGGTAAGCACCTGGAATAATCTCACTTTGAGATGTTTGACACACACACAACTCCCCCCCCCCCCCCCAAATCCACATACCTTCACCAAGTCAACAGTGGTCTAGAAAGGTATGTGCCACGCCTATTTCTCACCTACTTCAGAAAAGGATCCAAGAAGACACTTCAGTCGGCAGTATTACCAGCAAGGCAGATCAAAGACCAGTACAGTACAGTGGTACCTCAGGTTAAGTACTTAATTCGTTCCGGAGGTCCGTACATAACCTGAAACTGTTCTTAACCTGAAGCACCACTTTAGCTAATGGGGCCGCCTGCTTTATTAGCTCCAGAGGGGGGAAAAGATGTGAATTTCCCCTCTGCATGTGCCAGCTTCATCATGGAGAAGTCCTCAGTGATGTATTTACTGATTTTGTGAATGCATTGACACAGGCTAAAGGACAATCTGTGCTAAAAATGCTGATCTGTTTATTCTTAAACAAGAATTCACAAGTGGAGGGAATGTGAGCTGATTCAATAAGATGGAGGCTCAACCTATACCTGATGCTCAGTTGCACATATATTTACTCAAATTTTATCTTCCTTAGAAAAGCAACATAAACAACAAAATATGTAACATATGCAGCTGTGGGAGAGCTGTGAGGACTAGCCTGGGGAAAACCAGGACGTTTCTTCTACAAGTAAACATGTGTGCTGGGGAGGGGGCAATACCAAGCAGCATGATCTCCAGAAGCGAAAGCAGCCTCCCACATCTCCTTGCTCAAGACAGCATCTGGCCTGAATGCTTTGGGAAAAGGGTGGGCGCAGGAAAGAACTACAGGTGACTGGCAGTAGTTTGGGCCTTAAGAAGCTGCCTTGAGTGGTCCGGGAAACTACTTCTGCTTTAAAAGGCATGTGTTTTATTTATTTTGAAATGTATCTGATGTCTCCCCTGTCCGGCTGACAAAAATGTGATAAAACCATAATGAGAGTCAGTAAAATCAGTACAGCAATCATGCCAATTTACCCAAATGTCAACCAAAAGACCTATACAGTGGTACCTCAGGTTACATATGCTTCAGGTTTACATATGCTTCAGATTACAGACTCTGCTAACCCAGAAATAGTACCTTGGGTTAAGAACTTTGCTTCAGGATGAGAACAGAAATCGTGCTCCAGCAGCGTGGCGGCCCCATTAGCTAAAGTGGTGTTTCTGGTTAAGAACAGACCTCCGGAACGAATTAAGTACGTAACCCGAGGTACCCCAATAAGAGGCATTGGGGGCTTCTCTGTGAAGGCTCTTCCACAGGGAAATGACCACAACCAAGAAAGCCCTGATGAAGGCTTTGCATTACAGTGAATTCCTGAGTGCATATCATTTCTGTATGTTACTTCCTATGCTATATGCACAATCCTGGAAGGAAATATATAAGTTGTCCCTCCTCACCACAAAAAGAGCACCAGCCCTCCCAAACATCATCCTTTTCACCTTAATAATGTAAGAAAATCACTGCTGTATTAGACCAAAGGCCGGCTAGTTCATGTCGGTAGGAGGGGGAATGAGCATTAATATCTTCTCTCTTCTCTCACCTTGGATTCTTGCAAACTACTAGCTCTGTACTTTAAACTGGTGTGGCAGGCAGGCATGTTATCAGAGTGGTACAGCACAGCCACAGTGTTGGACTTTGCCCAGGGAGACCTGGAGTCAAATTCTTGGCCTTGAAGCTTACCAGTTATTTCTTCTCCATTTAGCATCAAATCACTAGCTTTGCTTTCACCCAATTCCAACACAAGCCTCCCTCTAAGCAGGCTCGTTTCCCCTCCCCGCTAACCCCATTCCCAATGACAAACCATTTCCAAATCTGGATTATTATTATCCCTATCATATTATAATAATTATAATGCCAACCATTTCATTCACAAATCAATTACTACAACATAATCTGAAGGGATGATAAAAACCAAGTCAACAGAATGCAAGCTGAAGTATAATCTTCAGTATTCTAACTTGATGGTAAATATGTTTGATCTGTTTTGGATCAGTGATAAATAAGCATGTTGACCATTGACAGAAACCGATGGTTTGGCCAGTTACAAACCAAGGTAATGTTTCTTTTTTTAAAAATCATGATTATCATTTCTATAGAAAATCCACTGTTATTTTTATACAGAAACACCACAGCTTCTCTAGCAGAGCTAGGCAGCTTTGTTCTCCTGCCTCACAGCAGGCTCTATCTCCGCCCCCCCCCAACTGCCTCAGGTTTTTGTGCAACACAATCAAGGCTGGCTCAAGAGGGTGGCGGGATCGCAGCAAAAACAGGAAAGGAAGAGGTCAGGCTTGAGAGAAAGAAGCATTGGGTTTGAATTCTTCCCACTGAGAACCAGGAAGTCCCTTGTCCCAACCTCGCTCCTGCTGAGAGCTCACAACCCTCTCAGTGTCTTGAGTGGGCAACGCTGGACTACGAAACCTCTGTTAGGGCTTGCAGTGCAGTATAGCATAAGGACTCAGGGCCAGCCCAAGACATTTCGGCACCTGAGGACCCAAAAATTGTGGCTTCCCTTTCCCCGTCAGGGAAGAAGGGGGTCGGGGAAAACCCACAACAGGAACCTGGGAGGTGGCGCGCGGGGGGGGGGGGGCGGAGAGACCGACAATGGGATCTGCTGCCCCAAGCGGACCCTCCTGCCTGAGGGGGTCGCCTCACCTCGCAAACTCCCTCGATTACGCGCAGTGGGCTCTTGCCTGCACCCCAGCAAGGGCACGCAGGAAGGTTTTCAGCCACCCCTTCAGAAGTTGATGCGGAGCTCGTCGCATTTACCCGGGAGGAAGCCCACCTGTGCCCTAGGGAGGCTTACTCCCTGGGGCACAAAGTGCGCCCAGGATCCGCGCAGCCCCTTTCCTGCCTTTGCTCAGAGGGAAACCCCTGTACGTTCAGAGGGGCTCACTCCCAGGCAAGGCGTTTACCCACGAGGAAGCCCACCTGCCTCCCTGCGGGCGGGCGGGGGGCAAAGTGCGCTGGGGGTCTGCGCGTCCTCCCCTTGCCTTTCCCTCCCGGTTACAACTCATGAGGAAGCCCGCCTGTTTCCAGTGGGGCTTGACGCCCAGGGAGAATCCGCGCCCCTCGCGCTCCACGCCCAGCCTCACCCAAGCAGAGCTCGAAGACGTAGGCGTAGTAGGACCAGAGCACCACCAGGGTGATGATGGCGACGGGAACCCAGCCGAAGACCCGCTGGCAGCACCGCAGGCCCCTGGACAGTGCCATCTTCTCCCCGCCCGGCCCGGCCTGGCGAGGCGGCGGAGGCACATCGGCCGTCCATTTATCGAGGCTGGAAGGCAGGGGCGGGGCGCGGGGCGGGGCGGGCAAGGAGCCCGCTCGGAACTCGACTCCAGCGCCTGGGTGGGGCGGGACCCGGGGAGGGAGGAGGCGACACTTCGGAGCCACACTTCGCGGTTCCCCGTCGAAGGCGCCTTTTGCTCACCAGGCGCCATTCGCGGGGCTGTCTCGAGCATGTAGGCTGGAGTCGCGAGGCGTTGGAGCTCTCGGCGGTATTAAAGCTGCCGAGAGGTCAATGGGATTGTTGTATTAATTAATAATTAGGTCACTTAATGCTGCCGCTGCAGCCAAATATGCTCATACGGGCCCTTGGCATCCTCAGCCTGGAGCCAAGCCTGGGGGGGGCACCAACGCAAAGGACATAGGACATAGGGTCGATCAGTTCCCCCACCTAAATTGGAGGTGAAATGGAAACCTGAAGCGAAAGGCTGCTTGTAGCGTTCTAATTTCTCTACCTCTTTGGTGGCAGAGTCAGCAGTAAGGCGGGGCGGGGAAGGCTGGGCTTGCAGCACTTTTCATCCAGCTGTTCTGCAGCGCCATCTAGTGAGGACTTTTTCAGGAACTGCAAACCGCTTGGCAGAAGCGCCAGTGACCCATTGGACGAACTCTGCTTACATGACCCTAAAAGCTGTCTGGACAAATGCCGTGTCCCTCAGCCTGAAAGCGAGATTACCTTTACCTTTACCTTACAGCACCAGGCCTGGGAAGACAGGCAAGCCTCTCCAGACTTCATCTAGTGAAAACTACTTGCTATACTGGTTGAACATACTGGGAAAGGGGGCAGAGAGGCATCACGCCTTGCCTGAGGTTAGGAGATAACAGCACGTGGCAGCTGTTAAATGTTCAGAAAAAGTCAGAAACCCAAGGCAGGATAAGTTCCTCAACTACATTTATTCAACAATTGGGAGTGACAGCAGCTCTCTCATAGGAAAACAAGAACCGAACTGACTGGACAACGCAAAAATAATGCCAAGCATGAACTGACCGTTGACAGTTGAAAGTGCATGCACTTACTTGTCATTAGAACGTTCGTCTACCAACGCTTATATGATTGGTTAGAACGCGCCTTGTAACATAAAATGTGTTAAACCCAATACATAATACTCCCCCCCCCCTTCCTAACAAAAGGAACAAACATAGTCATCAAGGTGTGCTGGCCTTTTCCGCTCCCGCTGGGACCGTCGTGGTTCCTGTGCCCGAGTGGGTGACCCAGAAGGTTCCTCCAGTACCCGCGGTCTGAGTGGGGCAGTCAGCAAGGCTGGCTCCGAAGGGGTCACTGCCAATGGAGCCACTGAGGATTCCAGCCTGAAATCGCCCTGCTGGGGTTACTCAGTCACTAGCAACCCGTCTGGTTCCCACCCTGGCCTGGGCACAGAATCTCCCAAAGTACCCATTTCTCTGTCCTCTGGTTCTGCTTGAAGTTCTGTGTTCGGAGGTGCTCTGGCTCTGATATGGTTGATGTGTCTCTTCCAAACCAGTCCCCCCTCCAACCCTACCTTGTAGGAAACCGGACCTGTACAGCGGGCAATGATACCAGGGACCCAACCCTGTCCGGGCCCATAGTTTCGGACAGTGTCCTCCGGGGAGAACCCTCTTGGAGACCCCCGCACCACAGTGGATGGCTGTTGCTCAAGAGCCCGGTTGGGGTGCATACGATCAAGGAGGGTAGTGAGCCTTCTCCCCATAAGCAACTCCGCTAGGCTCCAGCCGGTCACTGCGCTTGGGGTGATATGTTGAGCCAATAAGAACTCCGCTAACCGGAGAGTCCAGTCTCCATGCACCATGCGCCCAAGTGCATCTTTTGTAGTATGGACCATGCGTTCAGCTTGGCTGTTAGTGGCCGGGTGAAAAGGAGCAGAACAAATGTGGATTCCATTATTGGTTACAAATTCTTTGAATTCCGCCGAAGTAAAAGTGGTCTCATTATTACTCACCAGTATGTCTGGCAAGCCGTGTGTCGCAAATAGCTTCATGAACATGTTTATAGTCGCTCTAGTGGACATGGTTGAGGTCGGCACCACCTCAAGCCACTTGGACTGAGAGTCGACTACTATTAGGAAGTGTTGGCCCTGAAAAGGCCCCGCGAAATCCATGTGCACCCGAGACCATGGGGACTGTGTGGACTCCCAGGACTGTACTGGTGCCTTGGGTGGATCCGGCCGGGAGACCTCGCAGGGCTCGCAACATTTCACCCAGCCCTCTATCTCTGCATCTATGCCTGGCCACCACACATAGCTACGGGCCAATGCCTTCATCTGGACGATCCCTGGGTGGGACACATGCAGCCCTTCTAAGACTTTTTTCCTTAACGGGAGGGACGGACTATGACATGGCTACACACATCTTTGGCGAGTAGACAGTTCATCCTTGCGGGATGTGTAGCATGAAAATTCTGGACCCAGCTTCCCGGGCCACCCCCTCCCCATCCAGTCTGAGACGCAGGACAACAGCCTATCCTTTGCGGTTGAGGCGGCAATGTCCTTCACATGCAAGGGCTGGTCCAGTAAGTCTTCCTGCTGCAGGATCTGCATGCCCAATGCTCTTGGTTTTCTCCGCAGCTGGCACACGTTCCTCAAGGTGCGTCAGATGATCGCTGGTTTGACGATGCTCTCGTAGCTTGGGAGCAGTGGTGTCAGTCGGATCAGTCCAAAGCTCGGTGGACATCCTCATTGTGGGAATCTACGGAAGACGACCGGTCTCGCTGGATGTGGTGAGTTCTCCTTATGTGGGTTGTGGGCCGCCTCGTGGGCATTATCATTCTCAAAGGCTGTGGCCATATTCATTGCTTCCATCATCGTGATAATGTCTTTTGCCAGCAGCTTGCAGCAGAGACGGCTGTCTGATGAACCTTTCGAGAAGTCCCTCGATGTCATTGAATTGGCAATACATTGCAATCGCCCAGAGCGCTGTGATGTATTCACTCACTGACTCTTGTGCTTGTTGCTCTCTGTGTGCAAAGTTGCAATGGCGGTGGTTCTTAGTTGGCTGAGGCATGAGGTGTCTTGTCATAGCCTATGTCAGCTCATGGAAAGTGCATGCCTCTATATCCCTGGGTGCCATCAGACCTTCCAGTAGACCTTCCAGCACTATCGGTAGCACATCCACTTTGTCTGCCTCCCTAGTGAAGCCTTGTAGTCGGACGTAGCTCCTTATTCGGTGGAGCCACTGCTGCCATTCTGCAGCATGGCTCGGGACTTCGTGGAAAGCATGGCCTCCATGGGCCTCCTGTCCCTGAATAAGTTTGGCACAACTCATAGCCACGGACATGCCTTAGACCTGGTGTTTACCTCTACGGATGTTGGTGATCTGACACTAACTAAAAGCAAAACAAAAGAAGTGCCATGGTCAGATCACTTCCTGGTGCAACTGGACTTCTCCGCGACCCTTCCCCTCTGCAGAGAGGTGGGACCGATTCGGATGGTCCGCCCCCACCACTTAATGGAACCAATTGGCTACCAGAGAGTGGTAGGGGATGTTTTATCCCAAGTTGATGGCCTTTCAGTTGATTCCCTGGTGGCACACTGGAATGCGGAGTTAACCAGGGCTATTGACTGTCTGGCTCCGAAGCGCCCTCTCCAATTGCATGGAGCCCGGACAGCCCCATGGTTTTCCACGGAGCTGGGGGCGATGAAACAATCATTGAGACGGCTAGAGCGCCGGTGGCGGAAAACTCATTCTGAATCAGACCAGATACAGGCTGGAGCTCAACGTCGAGCCTGCCAAGTAGCAATGGCGATGGCGAAGAGGGCCTTCTTCCCCACCTCTATTGCATCTGCAGAAAACAGCAGCAGGAGACACTTTCAGGTGGTTCACAATCTATCGGAACCACCTGCATCACCAGGGTGTGGTTGGGACCCCAAGATCTCCTGCAATGCTTTTGCAAAGTTTTTTTGCAGATAAAGTCACTCAGATTCAGAAGGAGGTAGACTCCACCGTGGAAGCAGGGCCAGGGCGGGAGAGTGCTAGAGTCCTGTCTAGTTTTGTTACATGGGATCAATTCCAATCTGTTACCTCCGAGGATGTGGACAGGCTGCTTGGAGAAGTGAAACCGACCACTTGTCTCCTTTATTCTTGCCCATCCTGGCTGATAAAAGCGAGCCGGGAAGGGCTGGGTGATGGGCTCTGCGGGGTGGTGAATGCTTCCCTCTGTGGAGGAGCCTTCCCAGACCCGCTGAAAGAGGCGGTCATTAAACCACCGCTTAAAAAAACATCTTTAGAACTGGCCAATATGGCCAACTATTGCCCAGTCTCAAATCTACCATTCTTGGGCAAGGTGGTTGCTGAACAACTTCAAGCACGCCTGGAGAATGCGGACCATTTGGATCCCTTCCAATCGGGATTCAGGCCTCTTCATGGGACTAAAACTGCCTTGGTCGTGCTGGTTGATGATCTTCGGAGGGCTAGGGAGAAAGGTGAGAGCTGTTTCCTAGTTCTGCTGGATCTCTCAGCGGCCTTTGACACCATCAACCATAACATCCTTCTGGACCACCTAGAGGGGCTAGGAGCTGGGGGCACTGTTATACGGTGGTTCTGCTCCTTTCTCCTGGGCTGTGTCCAGAAAGTGATGTTGGGGGATGAGTGTTCAGACCCCTGGGCTCTCACTTGTGGGGTGCCTCAGGGTTCTGTCCTCTCCCCCATGCTTTTTAATATCTATATGAAGCCGCTGGGAGAGATCATCAGGGGGTTTGGGCTGGGTGTTCATCAGTATGCAGATGACACCCAGCTCTACCTCTCTTTTAAATCAGAACCAGTGAAGGCGGTGGAGGTCCTGTGTGAGTGGCTGGAGGCGGTTGGAGGATGGATAGCGACTAAGAGATTGAGGTTGAATCCTGACAAGACAGAAGTACTGTTTTTGGGGGACGGGGCGGGCGGGTGTGGGGGATTCCCTGGTCCTGTATGGGGCAACTGTGTCCCTGAAGGACCAGGTGCGCAGCCTGGGAGTCATTTTGGACTCACAGCTGTCCATGGAGGCACAGGTTAAAAGCTGTCCAGGGCGGCTGTCTACCAGCTCCACCTGGTACGTAGGCTAAGACTCTACCTGCCCGCAGACTGTCTTGCCAGAGTGGTGCATGCTCTCGTTATCTCCCGCTTGGACTACTGCAATACACTCTACATGGGGCTACCTTTGAAGGTGACTCGGAAACTGCAATTAATCCAGAATGTGGCAGTTAGACTGGTGACTAGGAGTGGCTGCTGGGGCCACATAACACCAGTCCTGAGAGATCTGTATTGGCTCCCAGTATGTTTCCGAGCACAATTCAAAGTGTTGGTGCTGACCTTTAAAGCACTAAACGGCCTCGGTCCTGTATACCTGAAGGAGCGTCTCCATCCCCATCGTTCAGCCCAGACACTGAGATCCAGTGCTGAGGGCTTTCTGGTGGTTCCCTCATTGTGAGAAGTGAAGATACAGGGAACCAGACAGAGGGCCTTCTCGGTAGTGGCACCCACCCTGTGGAACACCCTCCCTTCAGATGTGAAGGAAATAAGCAGCTATCCTATCTTTAAAAGACATCTGAAGGCAGCCCTGTTCAGGGAAGTTTTTTTAATATTTAATGCTGTATTGTTTTTAACACTAGATTGGGAGCCGCCCAGCATGGCTGGGGAAACTCAGCCAGATGGGCAGGGTATAAATAATTTATTATGATTATTATGATTATGATTATGATTATGATTATGATTATGATTATGATTATTATTATTATTATTATTATTATTTGAAGTCCGGTGGCGGCCGACTATGACTGGTGGCCATCCTCGGACCTGGGGCAGTCGCTTGTGCAATTGTGGGTGGTTGCGAAGACGTGGCAGGCGCGGTTTCATTTCTGGGACTATTTGCTGAGTCCAGCGTGGTGGTGAGGTCGCGCTTAGTGCGAGGCGGCAGGTGGCAGTGCTGTGGTGCGGTCTTGGGCCTCTGGCAGCCGGCGGGAGCTCATCAATCCCACCTTCGTTGCCAATGTTAAATGTTCGGAAAAAGTCAGAAGCCCAAGGCAATATAAGTTCCTCAACTAAGTTTATTCAACAATTGGGAGTGACAACAGCTCACTCATAGGAAAACAAGAACCAAACTGACTGGACAACGCAATAATAAAGCCGAGTATTAACTGACCATTGTTGACAGTTGACAGTTGAAAGTGCATGCGCTTACTTGCCATTAGAATGTTCATCTACCAACGCTTCTACGATTGGTTAGAACGCGCCTTGTAACATAAAATGTGTTAAACCCAATAGATAGCAATAGCAATTATGCAACAGCTCAGGCAGGGCTTGCCCAAGGTATTTTGGCACCTGGGGGAAACCACAAAGTGATGCCCGCCACCCAGAAAAAAAGGGAAGGCAGATCCAGTGGCGGAGCTTCATGCTCTGGCACCAGGGGGTGGAGAGCAGGCGTGGCATGCGTCCTGGGGGCATGGCGTGACACCTTGGGGGCATGGCACCCAGCGTGGGCAGGGGTGCAGCCATGATGGCACCCCACCGGGATCGCACTGCCAGGGGCGGTGCGCTCCCCCCGCACTCCTCTTCCTCCACCAGTGGGCAGATCTACATTGTGAACGAGGGGGAAAATAAAATCAAGATTCAGGATGGTTGAAGTGGGAAATGAAGGCCATTGTGGGAAGGGAAGTAAGGTAAAAGGTAAAGGACCCTTGGATGGTTAAGTCCAGTCAAAGGTGACTCTGGGGTTGTGGCGCTCATCTCGCTTCAGGCTGAGGGAGCCGGCATTTGTCCACAGACAGCTTCCGGGTCATATGGCCAGCATGACAAAACTGCTTCTGGCACAACGGGACACTGTGACGGAAGCCAGAAAAATAGCCCACTCTGGGTGGGTGCCAAGCCCAGGAGACCCCAGAGGGCAGCTCCTGCCATTTCCTCCCTAGGGGTGGGAGGAGACCATCAGCATCTCCTACTCGCCAAGGGGCCACCACAGAGGTGACATGGGGTTGGAGGGCTGTCAAAGAGGAAATGGCTTTCAAGGAGCAGCCTTCAGTGCTACTGTGGCAACAGCAGTGGGTGATGGATTCCCTGGAGGCCAAATATCCTGCCCTTGTGAATCCTGCTGCCTGAGCCTCACCTTGCCTCATGGGTAGGCCTGCCATGACCTCAGGTTCTGAGAAGCTTCCTTGGCCTGCCGTAATTCTTCCTCTGTGGCTTGCCTGCTGCCACTGCCACTCACCTCAGAACTTGCTGCAGTTACCTGGCATTTCTCTGAAAGCTGCCGTCATGCTGCAGTTTGCAGCGCCACCTGTCTATGCCCAAGAGAGATTTAATTAATTAATTAATTAATTAATAATAATAATAATAATAATAATAATAATTTTTATTATTTTTATTTATGCCCCGTCCTCCCCAGCCAAGGCCAGGCTCAGGGCAGCTAACAACCAATAATAAAAACAGGTTGATTGAAATACAACTTAAAAAACAAGGTTAAATACAACGTTAAAACGTTAAAACAATAAAATGCAGCCTCATAGCAGGAGGAGAAGAAAAAGAAAAAAGAAAGAGAGGGAGGGAATCAAATGGACTCCAAGCCAAAGGCCAGGCGGAACAACTCTGTCTTACAGGCCCTGCGGAAAGAAATCAGATCCCGCAGGGCCCTGGTCTCATGAGGCAGAGCGTTCCACCAGGCTGGAGCCAGTGTTGAAAAGGCCCTGGCTCTGGTTGAAGCTAATCTAACTTCCTTAGGGCCCGGGACCACTAGGGTGTTGCTATTAACGGACCTTGAGGCTCTCTGTGGGGCATACCGGGAGAGGCGGTCCTGTAGGTACGAGGGTCCTATTTAGTGTGATGACACATAAATATTTTCAATACATAGAAGAAAAACATACAGTATTTTCCCATGTTAAGACAATGGTTTTTACTATAAAAAGAGGCAAAAATTGGGGGTCGTCTTATACATGGATAGTGAATGCATGGGGGGTAGTGGGCGGGCAATTGGCTGTGATTGTGGTGAGCGGGCCGGCAATTTGCAGCTACAGCGAGGTGTGTGGGCGTGCAATTGGTGGCTCTGGCAAGGCGGGTGGGTGTGCAGGCAATTGGCGGAGGCAAGGCAGACGGGCAATTGGCAGCGAGTGGGCAGGTGTTTGAGCGATTGGTGGCAGCGACCTCCTCAACAACTGAAGGGTGACCTCCCCCCTCCCAAAAAACCCTCATAACTCAGGGCGATCTCCCCTCCCCTCCCCCAAAATATTGATTTCTTAATTTGGGGTTTGAAAAATAGGGGTTGTCTTATACATTGGGGCATGTTATACATGGAAGAATATGGTAGTAAGAAAAACATTATGAGCGGACAGATACAGGATCCCAAGAATTGGAAGGCACCCAGGATACCATTCAGATTGATTGATTCCCCCCCCCCCAAAAAAAAAACCTCATAACAATACATTTGGGCTAAATGTAGCGATAGTGTTTCCAAACCTTCTCTAAAAATGTTCCGTTTTAGAAATTACTGCAGTAGTCACCTTTGTTCCTGAGACTAAGTCTCTGGGCCAGACAGAAGTTCAAGGGATTTTCTCACTTGCATGCAGCTGCATAAATGTTGAAATCTACACAAAGGAAAGGCTAGTTCCCACATAAAAGTGCTTGCTATGTAAAAAAAGGGGGGGCGGGGATGCATAAATCTGCCTCTGCTGGATAGTTGGTCTACAGCAATTATTGAGGGAGAGGTGATTTTTGCTAGGAAAATGAAACAAAGGCAATATTGCAAGCACACCACAAGAGGGCGACGGAGCCTGCAAAATAAGGATCCTTAATTTAAAATTAGCACCACACCCCTATACAAGTCTATTCAGAAATCCCATTAATTCAGTAGAGGTTACTCCCAGGTAAGTATACACATGATTGCTACCTAAGCTCTCATTGTCTTCTCTAGAGTATGTAATTCTTCTTTGGTGATCACTCATAGCTGAGTAAGATTCTTTTCCATAAACACAGTTTTAACAGTGAGTCCGCAAGTGACTGTGGAGGCCAATTCTGGATCCACACGTCCTTTCACAGTGGGGACATAAGTTTCTGGGTGGTAGTTGATCACTGTAAGGGTTTGCCAAGCGTGCCTTCCTCCTAGCACATTTCTCTCTTTTGTCCTGAGTTCGAGCATCTTCAAAGTCCATTACACCTTTGGCAAAGGCTGTTCTCCAACTGGAGCGCTCACAGGCCAGTGTTTCCCAGTTGTCAATGTTTACACTACATTTTTAAAGATTTGCCTTGAGAAAGTCTTTAAACCTCTTGGTTGACCACCAGCATTATGCTTTCCATTTTAAAGTTTGGAATAGAGTAGTTGCTTTGGAAGATGATGATCAGGCATCTGAACAACATGACCAGTCCAACAGAGTTGATGTTGAAGAATCATTGCTTCAATGCTGGTGGTCTTTGCTTCTTTTAAGGAGTTGGAGATGGCGTTTATAAGTGGTCCATGTTTCACAAGCATACAATAAGGTTGGTAATACATTAGCTTTGTAAACAAGCATTTTGGTTTCCCTGTGAAAGTTCTGGTCCTCAAACACTCTGCACTTCAATCGAGAGAAGGCTGCATTCTCAGAGCTCAGTCAATGCTGGATTTCAGCATCAATGTCTGCCCTTGTGGAAAGACAACTGCTTAGGTAGGAGAAGTAACTGACACTTTCCAACATTACACCATTGAGTTGGATTTGTGGCGCTGCAAAGGGGCTGTTTTTTTGCTTTTTGGTGCAGCACTTTGGTTTTTTGGATGTTGAGCAATAGGCCAAGCTTTTTGTAAGCTTCTGCAAAGATATTTAGTATGGTTTGGAGATCATCCTCTGAGCGTGCACACACTATGTTGTCATCAGCATACTGAAGCTCTATGACACAAGTTATGGTAACCTTACTGTGGTTTCAGCCTATTCAGATTAAAGAGCTTTCCATGTGTTCAGTGGTGTAGTGTGGGGGGTGCCAGGGGTGCCGGCCGCACCGGGCGCAACATCGGGGGGGGGGGCGAGTCCAGAGGGAAGGAGGGAAGGGACAAGTTCCTTCCTCCGCCGGGCTCCCCGCCGCCACCGCCAGCCTTGCGCCCTAGCGTGCGTGCGCCCGCCGCCGCCGCTGCGGCTGCGCTCCACTCACTGCTCGCAGGAGGAGCAGCCGCTGCAGCAGCGCCGACGCCGCCACCGATGCTGGGCACGGGCAGCCTCCGCACCCCGACGCCGCCGACATCCCCTCGGCCCAGCCACAGGCGACGGCTGCTTCTGCCGACTGGGAGGGAGGAGAGCTCCGAGGGGCCTCGCCGTGCCCTGCGCTCCCCAAAACCCTCCGAGAGGAAGCCGGCGGGCGGGCGAGGGTCTCCCGGCAGAAGGGGGCGCCGCTGGCTCCGGCTCTCAGCGCACGTCTCAGCCGCGGGGGGGGGGGGCAGGACGGAGCACGGCTGGAAGCCCCCGGACCCGGCCGGGAGGAGGAGAGGCGCTCGCCAAGCCCGGATCTGGAACTCCACCTACAGCCCAAGGAGAGGAGGGGGCGGGGAGGCGCCCGAGGGGAGGGGGCTTCGGCTGCCTCGGCCCGCAGGGGCTCCACAAATAATAAATTTAATAAATTCCTGCTGAGCCTTGGCTCCTTCGCTCGCCCCCAGCCCCAGTGGCGTAGCGTGGGGGGTGCAGGGGGCCGGGCGCAACATCTGGGGGGCGCGCTCGCATTCGAGTGCTAAAATCCACGGGTTAGGGGGCGCAAATTACTTGCCTTGCCCCAGGTGCTGACAACCCACGCTACGCCACTGCATGTGTTCAATATATGATTTCTACTCCAGTGAGGAGTTTCCCTTCGACAAAGTATAGGATCATGGCAATGAGAATAATAAATAGAGTTGGGGCAGTAACACAACCCTATTTAACACCTGATCCTACTCTCCCACTTTGAGAGCCATTGTTAACTGCGATTGTTGCTGTCATATTATCACAGAGGAGTCAAATGATGTTCACAAATTTATCTGGGCAGCCCATTTTCAGAAGGACAGTCCACAGGGCATTACAATTTGCAGTGTCAAAGGCCTTAGGTCAATAAACACCATCTACAGTACAGGGCTGGTTTTGCTCTTTGCATTTTTCTTGAAGCTGTCGAGAGATGAAAATCATGTCCACTGCCCCCCTAGAAGGTCGAAAACCATTTTGGGATTCAGGAAGGGCAGCCTTGGATATTGTTAGGAGACAGTGCTAAGATCCTTGCAAGAATTTTGCTAGCTGCAGCTAATAATTAGATGCCTCAATAGCTTCTGCAATCCGTTCTATCACCTTGTTAACAGAGATTGGTAATTTTGGCATTCCTAAAGTCTGCTAGGATCTCCTCTCTCTCTCGGAGTTTTTTGATGAGCTTGTGAAGTTGTGTAAGTTCAATTCCTCCCACTTTGAAGACTTTGGCAGGTATCCCATCAGGTCCGCTGGCTTCGTTGTTTTTCATTAGTTAGTTAGTAGCTACACACAACTTTCCCAGATTTGCAGATTCTGCAAGCTCATCTCTAATTTGTTTTTGCACAATTTGTGAGAGGACCTCAGCAGCTACGAGTGAGTTGCAGGTAAGGAGATGCTGGTAATGTTCTTTCGAGAGCAGTGCAATAGCTTTTTATCTTTTAGAAGTGTGGTACTGTCCGTTGAGGTTAGGGGGCACATGCCATGATTTATTGGCACATAGATGGTCTTTGTGGGTTTAAAGAAACTTTGTGCATCATGAGTGTCGGCTAAGTGCTGGATCTCTTGAGCTTTTTTTATCCACCAGGTGTTATTTAGTTTTCTGGTTCCTCTGTGAACCTCAGCCTTAGCAGTGGTATAGGTTTTTTCTTAGTTGCGCAGTTTCTATTTCTTTGCCAGATCTGAAAGGCCTCCCTTTTCTTGTCAATAATGCGTTCAACCTCACTTTCATACTCATCAAACCAGTCCTGGTGTTTCTTGGTTTGGTATCCAAGAGTTTGTTCACGGGCTGCAATAATGGATGTTTTTAGCTTGGTCCAGTGTTCCTCAATGTATCCAAAAGCAGGTGGTCCTTAAAAGCCATTTGGAAGTAATCACACTTAATGGGATCTTGAAGGGCTTGAGTGTTCATTTTGCGCCTTGGTTTCCTTCCTTGAAGGCTGCGTTGAGGTATAATCTTGATAGCCACCGTAGAGTGTATTAATTGGTGATCTGTCCAGCAGTCGTCAGAACTCGTCATAGCTCTGGGAAGGAGCACATCATGGCAGTCTTCAGCTGGGACAATTACATAGTCTAAGAGGTGCCAGTGGTTCGACCAAGGGTGCCTCCATGATGTTTAAATTTTATTTTTTTTGTCGAAAGAGTGTGTTGGTAATAACAAGGTTGTGTGCTACACATAGAGTCAAAAGTAAGATTCCGTTCTGGTTGCTGTTGCCAACTCCTTCTTTCCCAATAGTCCCAGCCACAGATTGAAATCTCGCCTAACTCTTGCATTAAAATCACTCAGGTGGATAATTTTATTCTCCTTAGGCGTCTCTGTTAGGATGGCATCCAGCTGAGAGTAAAAAATTTCTTTAATATCTTCATTGGCACCCAGTGTTGGTGCATAAGTGCTGAGAATAGTAGCCTGTTGGGTTTTGGTAAGTTTTATTCAAAGGGTTGAAAGTCACTCATTAATGCTGGTAGGGACTTCTGACAAGAGCTTCACAATATCATTTTTGATAGCGTGTATTAAACGTTCTTGTCCCGGTAGACCTTTCCAGAAGAATGTGTGGCCTCCTTTTTCTTCCTTCAGTTGTCCTTCTCCTGCTCTTTGAGTTTCTTGAAACACTGCAATATCCACGTTAAAACATCACAGCTCACTTGCAATGATGGCAGTTCTGCATTTCGGATACCCATTATCTGTGTTATCCAACAAAGTCCATATATTCCATCTTCCAAAGTTCAAATGTCTTTTACGACTGCTGGGTGGTGACCCCACTGGGCGCGGTAATCCAGTCAGGGAAAAAGGGAGGCAGACTATGTTTAGGGAACCTTTTCTTGCCCCTCCCTCTTTTTGGGGTGAGCAGAGTGGAACCTAAATAGGGCTGCTCAGTCATGGATACAGCTGTCGAGCTGCTCAAATGCCTCATTCCTTGAATCATAGCAACTGAATCTGTATCCCCTGCCCATGTGCCAGTTCATGACCAGGGGCTTCCAGATTTCACGGTCCTGCCACCATTACCATTTGCAGATCGCCATGGGACTTTTTTGGGTTTGGGTTTGGCATGTGTGTGAATTTGTTTTATCTGTGTAGATCAGTGTGTGCTGACCAAGACACAGTCTTTGCAGTAAGGCTCTATTCCGATGGCATGAGTATCACAAAGAATGGCAGATTCTTATCTGCTGCAACCTTCATCCGTCTTCACAGCCATTGTAACATGCCACTTGTTATCTTCTGCCTGTTCTGCTGTTGAGGACTTCTTGGATCATTCTTTGTCCAGCTCCTTCCCTTTGACGTTACCGCCTTGGGTGACCCTGCTGGGAGTACAAGACTCCTGACAGATTCACTCACAAGGGTCATAATAATAATAAATAATAATAAATTTTATTTATACCCCGCCCTCCCCAGCCAAGACCGAGTTCAGGGTGGCTAACAACCAATAATAAAAACAAGTTGATTGAAATACAACTTAAAAAACAAGATTAAAATACAACATTAAAACGCAAAAAATGTTAAAATGCAGCCTCATCACAGGAGGAGAAAGGAAAAAAGAAAGAGGGGGAGGGAATCAAATTGATTCTAAGCCAAAGGCCAGGCGGAACAACTCTGTCTTACAGACCCTGCAGAAAGAAATCAGATCCTGCAGGGCCCTGGTCTCATGAGACAGAGGGTTCCACCAGGCCGGAGCCAGTGTTGAAAAGGCCCTGGCTCTGGTTGAGGCTAATCTAACTTCCTTAGGGCCCAGGACCTCTAGGGTGTTGCTATTTATGGACCTTGAGGCTCTCCGTGGGGCATACCGGGAGAGGCGGTCCCGTAGATACGAGGGTCCTAGGTTGGGAAAGGCTTTAAAGGTCAAAACCATCACCTTAAATCTGACCCTGTACTCCACCGGGAGGCTGTGTAGCTGGAAAAGCACTGGGTGAATATGCTCCCATGACAGAGACCCCGTGAGGAGCCTCGCTGCAGCATTCTGCACCCGCTGGAGTTTGTGGGACAGCTTCAAGGGCAGCCGTAAGTAGAGCAAATTACAGTAGTCAAGCCTGGAGGTGACCATCGCATGGATCACTGTGGCCAGGTCAGGGTGGGAAAGGTAAGGGACCAACTGCTTGATGCGGCAAAGGTGGAAAAATGTTGCCTTGGCTGTTGCTGTAACTTGCGCCTTCATGGAAAGGGAGCCCACTCACGACGACAAAGTGATGATCCAGTGAGTGAGAGTATGCAATTATCACATGCTAGGCAAGATCTGAAAGCCCCCAGAATTAGGACTTGTGTTTGTGGACTACAGAAGATTTAAGTCATGTAAAAAGCAACTGATCAGGCAGATCAAATATCTCAAAGACTGCCTCTTCCCCTACAGACCTTCTTGGGTGCTGAGATTGCCAGAGGGCGCCCACTTGGTAGTTCCTCCACCCACAGAAACTTGGGAGTGGCCTTCTTTGTGGTAGCCATTGAGTTGTGGAACTCCTTCCCACAGAGAACACCTGTCACTATCATTATTCAGATTCTGGCGAATGCTCTCTAGGCTTTTGACACCTGGGATGTGTATTTCTAGGAACCACTTATTTCTGTGAATGTAAATTGGGTATATGGGATGTTAGGGGAGGGTAGTACCTCTGGTGGGGGACACATTGTGCTCCTTCTGGGGTAGTTTGTCCACCTTGGGTCCCCACCCTGCACTCAGCTCTCATCTGTAGCTCCTAGAAGCTGTCAGTATTCAACAGCAGCCACACCCTGAGAAATGGTTTCAAGTGGTGAGTTAAACCAGGTAAGGGTAACTGATGGGTCTCAAACCCTTGGTGAGTTAGGGACTTCCCCTGCATGGGAAAACAGGCTCTAGTGGATTGAGCGGACATGAATAATAGTGGGTCCAATGGTCAAGAAGGTGGTTCCTGCACATGCTGTAGAGGGAAGTGTGAGGTAGATTGGACTCAACAATCTGGGAAGGATGTCCATCTAGGGGAAGGAAAACTTTGATCCTAAACCTCTGCTGCCTTGCAGGATATCTTTGGGAGAAATAATGACTTAGGAATAAACCCTACACAAATCTGGAGTGAAGTGCCTAAGGTGGTTGGATGGCACCTTGCAGGCCTACTTCTGGCAACCTCTGCAGCCAAGGTGGTTCCAAATGTGTTGCTCTGCTTTCCTTTGGGGCAGATCAGTGAGGCTGAGAGGGAGGTCTTGTCATCTGGGCAACCCAGGACCTCCATACACACTGCCATGGCTTGCATACAGGGGAGGTCACTTTGGTGCTGCTAACACAGAGGCTTGACTTCACCCCCAGAGGGGCACTCCATTGTCTCTTGAAACAGTCAGATGCCAACCAACCAACCATATTGTTTTAAAACGTTTTTGATATTATCTAATACTGTGCTTTAAAATTAAGGTTTTGATTTAATTATTGTAACCCCACCTGGGACGTTAGGGTGAGGTGATAGAGTGTAACGAAAACCACCACAACTCCTACCTAGCAACCAGGTGAGAAACGTGAGGAAAAAGCCCACTCATTTGCTGTGTGGCCCAGAGCAACTTCTTGGGTTCTGCTGAAATGTAATACAGTGGTACCTTGGGTTACATACGCTTCAGGTTACATACGCTTCAGGTTACAGACTCCGCTAACCCAGAAATAGTTCTTCAGGTTAAGAACTTTGCTTCAGTATGAGAACAGAAATCGTGCTCCGGCGGCGCGGTGGCAGCAGGAGGCCCCCCATTAGCTAAAGTGGTGCTTCAGGGTAAGAACAGTTTCAGGTTAAGTACGGACCTCCGGAACAAATTAAGTACTTAACCCGAGGTACCACTGTACTTGGAGAAAAGGAAAGCCGGACTATTCCATCAATGCCACTGAGCCACTAGTTGCCTTTGTGTCCCCTCATCTGTCCTATATCACTTATTCCATCAGGCTCCCTTAATGTTGCCTTTCCAGCTGCTTATTTGTATAAGTGCTATTTTAAAAACTGGCACCTGAGTTTCCTCTTTTCCTCCTCCCTCCCCACCCCCTTTTCCTTGGACACCATGTCTGTTAAATGATCCTCCACCTCTGTGGCTCTTGCTGCTTCTGTGCCCAACCAGAATGTCAATTATGTTCACAGTGTGGCATTTTTACTTTTGGTCTAGGGGGCTAGTGAGAATCTTTAATTGGCTGCATAGTTTCTCATAGACATGAGCCAGAGGAGTTTGGGCCCCAGAAACATGAGGCTCCAGAAGAAGAGGAACAGCATGTTCGCCTAATTGCTGCAGCTCGCTCAGATCTGAACCAAGAATGTCAAGGCCAAACTAACATATCAGGATGACTCGTTTTTGTCTGGTCAGCTTCTTGTAATGTCTTATTCATGGAAGCCTATCTTGAAAGTTGTATATCAAACTGCAGACATTCTAGCCAAAGCATCCCCAAGCAGCTTGGATTTTGTAAAGGGCAATGATTTATATGAGTTGAGAGGGAGCAAGCAGGAACTGGGTAGATCTTTGACAGAAGTGAAAAGGGGGGAAGGCAAAGCAAGAGATGGATCTTGTAACTCAGTAGCCAAATCCCCCTTGGACTGCTTGGTGTCTTAGTCTTCTGCAGTGGTTTTGCCATATGCTTCTCAGGAGCATTAGTTCCCTCCACCTGACCTTTCAAGGGGGTGAAAATACACATCTGTTTGGACAAGGCTGCAGCTAGGCTGGACCACAGCCCTGGGAGCCCCCAGATGACCACCCAGATGACCACCCATCACCCAGGTGATGGAGGCAGACCTAAACAGGTCACATGTCACCACGGCACCTATGCATGATGTTGTGGGTTTGTGGGGTCAGTCTGGATGACACCCTGAATTCCTTCCACTTGTAAGAGTTAGGTGACGGTGCTCTCCAGGCTAATGGGTAGGCCTTTCTGCCACCCGCCTCACCTCCAAGCCAACAAGAGCCAGAGTAGTGCAGGAGGCAGAGAGCACAGCCCCCAGATCAGAAATAAGTTACTTTAGTCTTTTCAGTGCTCACTGTGTTCTGAAGACAGGGTCTGGATATGAGAATCACCGTATTTTTCGCTCCATAGGGCGCACCGGACAATAGGGTGCACCTAGTTTTTAGGAGGGGAAATCAAGAAAAAAAATATTATTTCTTCCCCAGCCCCAAAGAGCAGCGTACAGGCTGCTCAACCTCTCCATGGCAGAGGGGTTGCGCGTGGCTATGGCACAAGCCAAGGCAGCGAGCGGGATCCATCCCGCTGGCTGTTTTGGCTTCCTCTTAAGCCCCACGCAACCTCTCCCAGCGTGCAGCCTCTCCCTGCCGGAGGGGTTGCATGCAGCTATGGCACAAGCCAAGGCAGCAAGCGGAATGGATCCCGCTCGCTGTTTTGGCTTCCTCTTAAGCCCCATGCAGCCTCTCCCTGCCGGAGGGGCTGTGCACGGCTATCCCTGAAGCCTGGAGAATGAGAGGGGTCGGTGCGCACCGACGCCTCTCGCTCTCCAGGCTTCAGCGAAAGCAACGCGAAGCCTCCAGAGTGCAGAGGGAGTGCTCCCTCTGCGCTTTGGAGGCTTTGCATTGCTATCGCTGAAGCCAAGGAGCCTGCATTTGCTCCATAGGACACACACACATTTCCCCTCAATTTTTGGAGGGGAAAAAGTGTGTCCTAAAGGGCGAAAAATACGGTATATACTGTTGCCTGAACCAATCCCCTTCGTGGGAGAGCAGCCCCCTTATAAAATGGAGGCCCATCACTCTTAAGCATGTCCCCACAGGAAGGACATGTGCTTGAGCATTGCCGTCTGTGTACAGAACCCACATGGAAGTGCCGTGTTAAAGGCTTGAGTCCAGACTCATTTTGTAAGGTGCTACACTTGATCTTAGCCAAAAGGCCAAGAAGTGGTTTGTGGAAGGGACCCTGATGCAGCAGAGGCTCCCAGTGGGAGAGGCATGTAGGGAGAGGTGTGACTTTCCGCAATCCCTGCAGCCCCACCAACGCCCTCCCCACACTGCCGCAAAGGGGCCCTGTTCTCCTACAGCAAAGAGGTGTTGAATCCCAAGTATATATGTTAAGCACCAGGCAGAGGAAGCAAACTCCATGCTATTTCTGTGGTCATAATGGTACTGCGGTTTAAGAGGGTTTTTAATACGCAAAGCTGTGTGTGCTAAGACTGTTTTTCTTTTGGGATTGGCAGGTTTTTGGTCCCCTGCCTCCCATTTTGCTCCAGCAGGTCAGTGATGCAGAAGCAGCAGGAAGGGTGGTTGGGGGGGAGAGAAAGGAGAATTCTCTGCTTCACCACTGAAGTGATATACAGGGTTGTCTGAAGGAGGCTCCTGTAAAAAGACAAAGTCCGGTGCCTGAAACAAATTCATCAACAGTCTGGAGAACCCACAGTCACTAGCACAACTTCTTTTTGAAAGAAGAAGCAAGGATGACATTTGTTCTTCTTGGAAGCACTCTTAAACTTTCAAAGGCGGCTTCGCAAATATGGAGCCTTCCAGGTGGTTGAGGCTAAATGATGGGAATTGTAGTCAAAAACATCTGAAAGGCACCAGGTTGCAAAGGCCATTTCAGAACAGCAATGTGAGGTGGCATCTATTTATGACTTATGGTTTTTTTAAAAAAATTGTGTTTCAACCACTGGTTAACAGGAGTGATGAGCAAAGTTAAGACAGCCTAGCTTGCTTGCTTAATAGTATTCCTCAACTGCTTAGTATTTCAAGAAATTATCTCCTGGTGCACAACATGTACAATATAAAAAAGCTATACCCCTTAAAACAGAAAAAAAACCCAACCTTGTGTTTCCCAAGAGCCTCTGACGCTCTGAGGCACTAGCCCTGATAACAAAAGCTGTACAATATAAAAAAGCTATACCCCTTAAAAGAGAAAAACCCAACAACCTTGTGTTTCCCAAGAGCCTCTGACGCTCCGAGGAACTAGCCCTGATAACAAAACCTAAACAAACGTAACTACGGGGCAAGGAGGTCTTGGTTTGTCCTTCAGTTCTGCAACAGATAATCCACTCAGTGATTCTGCCTCAGCCAAAATGAGCAAGGAGATGGAGTGCCTCCCCTGGGAAGAAAGGCTCCAGCATTTGGGACCTTTTAGTTTAGAGAAAAGGAGAGTAACAGGTGACATGATATAAGTTTATACTATTGTACATGTCTGGAGAAAGTGAAGAGAGAAAGGTTTCTCTCCACCAGGCCTGTGCTTGTGCCCATCCAGTGAAGCTGAATGTGGGGAGACATGATGAAACACACAGTTAAACTATGGAACTCACTCCCACAGGAGGCAGCGATGGCCACTAACCTAGATACTTTCTAAAGGGCATTACACAAATTCATGGAGCTATTGATGACTCTTATCCTTGATGGTTATGTTCTGCCTTCACAGCTGGAGGCAAGGGCGCTTCTGAATCCCAGTGGCTGGAAGCTGCAGAAGGGAAAAGGGCTCTTGTACTCCCATCCTGCTTGGTGGCTTCCCATGGGGGCATCTGTTCGGCCACTGTGAGACCAGGATGCTAGGCTGGGGGGGAGGGGACATGTCGTGATCCAGCAGGCTCTTCTTATGTCTCATGTGCTGCTGTCAAATACATGTAGTTATTTATTTCAGAAAAATTCTACACCGCTTAACTGTAGATCAGAGCAGTGATCTACAGTGGCCTCCCCATGCTCTTGCATAGTGGAGCATGGGAGGAATATTTTATTCTGCGTGGGTGCCTAAGGGCCCCGTTCCTGCCACTCACCCCCTGGCCCAGGGCAGGGCCTGACAGGCCTCAAAGGACGGTTGCCGCAGCTGCTGTTGCTGCCCAGGAGGACTCAGAACAGTGTGGAGTTTTTAAAAAAATGTTTTTAAAATTTATTTTTCCTTTTTAATTCTTTTTTGTGGGGGGTGGGTGGAATGGATGTTTAGTTGGGTTCAGGAATTTGTTTAATTTTGGTGTGTTTGTAATTTTCACTGTTTTTGGATTGTATTGTTTTATTGTGTTTTGTGTTTTTTTAAAAAAAGGTTTTATTTTGTTCTTAAGGGGAGGAGTCAGGGCTGCCTGGGAGTGGGTTCCAGCCAACAGAATGGGTGGGGCAGGTTCCACAGGGGGGGGGGATGCACTGGGACAACTGATCTCAGTTATGATGGGTAGGAGGAGGAGTTACGCTAGGAGCAGACCATGTCATTACCAAGGAGGCAGGTTTAGTCGTTGTTTGAGGGTCTGGTCCTGACTCAATGGATACTGGAATCAGCAACGGATACCCACATGACCTGAAGGTGCTACTGTGCAATGCCAGGTTGATGATTCATAAGACCACTGCCATCCATGACTTGATCATGGATGGGGGACTTGACCTGGCATGTGTAACAGAGACTTGGTTGGATGAAGCAGATGGGCCTGTTCTTGCCGCTGCTTGTCCACCAGGTTTCTCTTACACACAGCAACCCAGGCCTTCTGGGCAGGGAGTGGGGGTTGCAGTGATTTTTAGGAAGTCATTAGTTTGCACCAGGTGTCCTATTGGGAAGACCCAGTTCTCTGAGTGCATGTTCTGGAAGTTGGGCAATAGGGGCAGAATAGGATTCCTTTTGGTGTACCAAGGATTCCCTGACCAAGCTGCTTCAGGTCATGGCGGATGTTCTCCTGGAGAAACCTAGTTTGGTTGTCCTAGGGGATTTTAACATCCATGCCGACACGACCTTACAAGGGGCCGCTCGGAACTGCATGGAAAGCATGGCCTCCATGGGGCTGTCCCTGAATATGTCTGGCCCAACCCATAGCCACGGACATGCCTTGGACCTGGTGTTCACCTCTATGGATGTGGGTGATCTGACACTAAGTAAAAGCAAAACTAAAGAAGTGCCATGGTTAGATCACTTCCAGGTGCAACTGGACTTCTCCGCAACCCTTCTCCTCTGCAGGGAGGTAGGACCGATTTGGATAGTCCGCCCCCCACTTAATGGATCCAAATGGTTTCCAGGGAGTGGTAGGGGATGCTTTATCCCATGTTGATGGCCTTTCAGCAGATTCCCTGGTGGCCTGCTTGAATGTGGAGTTAACCAGGGCTATTGACTGTTTAGCTCCGAAGCGCCCTCTCCGATTGCATGGAGCCCGGACAGCCCCATGGTTTTCCATGGATCTGAGGGCAATGAAACAATCGCTGAGATGGCTAGAGCGCCGGTGGCAGATAACGCATTCTGAAGCTGACCGGAAACAGGTTAGAGCTCAACGTTGAGCCTACCAAGTGGCAGTAGAGACGGCGAAGAAGAATTTCTTCACCGCCTCTATTGCATCTGCAGAAAACAGCAGCAGGAGATTTTTTCAGGTGGTTCACAATTTAGAGGAACCACCTGCTACTTCGGGGCCCAGTACAGGCCACATGATCTCCTGCAATGATTTTCAAAGTTTTTTGCAGATAAAATCGCTCAGATTCAGAAGGAGGTAGACTCCACCATGGAAGCAGGGCCAGGGCGGGAGAGTGCTAGAGTTCTGTCTGGTCCTGTTACATGGGATCAATTCCTATCTGTTACCTCCAAGGATGTGGACAGGCTGCTTGGACGAGTGAAACCAACCACCTGCCTTCTTGATCCTTGCCCATCCTGGCTTATAAAAGCTAGCCAGGATGGGCTGGGTGATGGGCTTTGTGGGGTGGTGAATGCTTCCCTCCGTGAGGGAGCCTTCCCAGACCGGCTGAAAGAGGCGGTTATCAAACCACTTCTTAAAAAAACATCTTTAGACCCGGCCAATATGGCCAACTATCACCCAGTCTCAAGTCTTCCATTCTTGGGCAAGGTGATTGAGAGAGTGGTTGCTGAACAATTCCAGGCACGCCTGGAAGAAGCGGATCATTTGGATCCCTTCCAGTCGGGATTCAGGCCTCATCATGGGACTGAAACTGCCTTGGTCGCACTGGTTGATGATCTCCTGCGGGCTAGGGACAAAGGTGAGAGCTGTTTCCTAGTTTTGCTCGATCTCTCAGCGGCTTTTCACACCATCAACCATAACATCCTTCTGTACCATCTAGAGGGGCTGGGAGCTGGGGCCACTGTTATACAATGGTTCCGTTCCTTCCTCCTGGGCTGTGTTCAGAAAGTGGGGGGGGGGGGAAATGAGTGTTCAGACCCCTGGGCTCTGCCCGTACACTGAGGTCCAGTGCTGAGGGCCTTCTGGCTGTTCCCTCACTGCGAGAAGCCAAGTTACAGGGAACCAGGCAGAGGGCCTTCTCAGTAGTGGCACCCGCCCTGTGGAATGCCCTCCCACCAGATGTCAAAGAGAAAAACAACTACCAGACTTTTAGAAGACATCTGAAGGCAGCCCTGTTTAGGGAAGCTTTTAATGTTTAATAGGTTATTGTATTTTGGTGTTCTGTTGGAAGCCACCAAGAGTGGCTGGGGAAACCCAGCCATATGGGCGGGGTATAAATAATAAATGATGATGATGATGATGTCTGGAATCCCCCTTGCTCAGAATAATTGCTTGTGATTTCACACATAGGGACATACATGGGGGTGGGGGCGGTAAGCCTGTCCAGCAACATTTGAATGAGAATCAATCCAAGCTTCCAAGCCTGTACACAAACTGTACTTTTTCAGCCTGCTTTGGAGGGTAGGACCTGGACCAAGGGATTCAAGTTACAAGAAAGCAGATTCTGACTGTACATTTGGAAGAGCTGTCTGATGGTTTGACAGAGGAACAGACTCCATGAGGAAGTGATAGACCACGGGTAGGCAAACTAGGGCCTGGGGGCCGGATCCAGCCCAATCACCTTCTAAATCCGGCCCGTGGATGGTCCGGGAATCAGCGTGTTTTGACATGAGTAGAATGTGTGCTTTTATTTAAAATGCATCTCTGGGTTATTTGTGAGGCATAGGAATTCATTCATTTTTTTCTCTTCAAAATATAGTCCGGCCCCCCACAAGGTCTGAGGGACGGTGGACCGGCCCCCTGCTGATAGACCCTCCTGGAGATTGGATGCTTTCTGCCAAGGATTCTGTAGCTGTGATTCCTGCATCGCAGGGGGTGGACTAGATGAGTCTTGGGGCCCCTTCCAAGTCTACAGTTCAATGATTCTAGCATACTGCAGTTCTCCAATTCAAAACTTGATACAAAATGTACATATTAGAGGGAAGTATCCACAAAATGTGTATTAGTGGAAATAAGAAACAAAAATGAATTATATAGGCCAAAATTTCATATGAAGCAACACATATTATGTTTAAAGTGCTTCAAAATTCACACACAGATTTTCAAGTGGACTTTAAACAAATAAATAAATTGCAAATTGCTGCAGGAACCTGGAGAAAACAGAACAAAAGAAACAAAACCAAGAGAAACTGAAATTGACAGAGCCATCTATCCCTCACTCTCAGACACTCCAATCTGTCAATCCTTTCCGTGTCCAGGCCAGGTGAGCTTTCCCGTGCAGCTTCCGGGAAACAAAAGTCTTTGGGTTCGGGGGGGGGGGAGTATGGTTGCAAAGCTGAAACTTAAAGGAACTGACGGAAGGGCATCACCAGGAGTGTGAAGCCTGCATCTCAGTCGCACGTTTGTGATGTCGAAATATTTTGAAATTGGATAGAAGATGTAGAAGCACTGACTTTTAACAGGCGGCAGCCATTATGTGCTCTCCACAGCTGACATTTCCCCAGGAAAGCTGAACCACCTTGCCAGTCTGCAGGGCTGATTCTCCCACAGGAGAAATCCTGTGTTTGCAGAGCAGCCAAGGAGCCCTGAAGATCCCTTTCCTGTCTCTTCACCCACACGCTTTGCCTCATCATGTTGGAGCTCCTACTGCAGTGCAGGACACCTGGTGTGGCAGTTTTCACAGCTTTGACATATTTGCTTGCTTAATTCTCACAGAAAGGCCTTATAAATCTATGCCCTGAAAAACCCCTTTCCCCATGCCTCCCGGCCTGCTCTTTGTAAACATCTCTGCATTTGCCCGGGTTCCTTTTAAACTGTTTGAAGCAGATGAAAGAGACAGGCCAATTAATCAAGAGTAGCCATTTTCCTGGCCCAGCAGCCTCTTCCAGAGTTAAAACAAAGGCCAACCATTGCTAGATCTTTTCATTTCGGGGCCTCCCTGAATTTAAGGCTTGTTAACCCCTAAGGACTCCTGAAACATTTGCTGCCCAAAGGCCCATAGCCAAACTTGGCATGCCTCCGATGAAGTAATGCCATACCTGTCCATCTGTCTGGCCTCTTGCTTTACAATATTTGGAGTGAAAATGCATGTCATATAACTTTTTGTGACATTGTTTAGAAAGTGGCCATTTGTATGTGTCAAAATGAAGTGCAAATCACTCCTCCAGTCAGCAGAAATGTGGTTTTCTTTCTCAATAGATATTTTGCAATGCGTGCTTGTTATGATTGCTACTCAGTTGCGCATCATCCTGTTCCTCCAGAAGAAAGTGCAATGTAATGGAAAACATTGCGGGAGCCATTATGTACAGATGGCATCCAACCCATCATTTTGGCTCTCCCCATATATAGCAGTTGTATTTCCATATCACAACTAGCGTGAATTAAGTCTGAGTTAACTTGAACATGTTGTTTTGCCTTTCTCTCAACAGCTAAACTGGGTTGAGCTGTGATTAGTGCAGAAATGTTGGCCTCTCTGTAGTGCCTCTGTCTGTAGTGCAGACATCTCAACCAATTATAGTCCAATGTGCCAGCATGGTGTAGCGGTTAAGGTGGTGGACTCGTAATCTGGAGAGCCAGGTTCATGTCTCCACTCCTCCACAGGCAGCTGCTGGGTAACCTTGGTCTACTCACATTTCTTTGAAGTCTCTCAGACCCACTCACCTCACAGGGTGTCTGTTGTGGGGGATGAAGGGAAAGGAGATAGTTAGCCACTTTACGACTCCTTAAGGGGAGTGAAAGGCAGGATATCAAGTCCAAACTACTACTACTACTACTACTACTACTACTACTCTTCTTCTTCTTCTTCTTCTTCTTCTTCTTCTTCTTCTTCTTCTTCTTCTTCTTCTTCTTAACTTGCTCAGCTGCTGAGAAAGAGGCAAAGTGCTGGTGCCTATTTTCTTTTTTTACTTCACAGTGTTGAGAGAGGGATCATACTGGCTTGGGGCCAATGGAGACATTGCATGACATGTGTAGGTGCTGCTGTAAATGCTGCAAGTGTCTTCTACACACAAGAGAAAGGCAGGCCTTTGAGACCTGACTTGGGGAAGTTCTACTGTGAGTTGTGGAGGGGGAGTTAAAAACGCCTCTGTGGTTATGAGCAACAGCCACGCAGGGTGCAGTGAATCAATGGGAACCCTAGAAGCCCCCGAAACATGTTGTTGCACCTACCCAAATCTCTGAGCATTCCAGTTCAGTCTCCTTGGAATGAGCGTCAATGATGATCTTGAAGTCTTTAGGTTTTATTTACACAGAAATACAACCTGAGTTGTATTAATCACAAGATTAAGACTCTAGCAGATATTGCCCCCACTTTTGGTTCCCACACAAGCCTTGGGGTCCATCACAAATCCAGACATGCCTCTGTCTCTCTTGCTTCCAGTATTGGCTGAAACACAGCTCTCCACCCTTCGCCCATGGATCTCCATCCTAGGATGGCATGAGACCTGGCCAGGTGGCAACAGAGCACATTCTGAGAGCAAAGAGGAGGCACCCAGAAAGGGTAGAACAATGCAGCTGCATGAGAATATGGATCATTCCCAAAATAGAATGATAAATGAGCCTCTTACATATGGACCTTAAGTATATGTGCAAACTCCATGAGAAATGTGCGCTTGCTTTTGCCAAGTAATCTCATTTGTATTAGATCTGATTTGAGACAAATCTCATCTCCTCACCAACACAAAGAAGCCTTTGTCTTCTCTGATCTTTCATATTTTTCAGAGTTGAAAACCCCTGACCACCACTGTAGATGACACAACTGGGAGTGTCCTCAGTATCACTTGATGTTCTTGCTCTCATTTTGAAAAGATATCTATCTAGCCATATGCTGCAAATGAAAAAAAAAATACTATACTATACTATACTATACTATACTATACTATACTATACTATACTATACTATACTACAGTGACATGTTTAAATGTTACTTTGATTGTCCCTGAATCTTTCCTTCATACTTGTCATCCTCTCCTGTGCACCAGTGTGGTGCACCACATCCTTTGAGAACCACGGACCTAGGGCCATTGTCTGAAGAAAAGCAGCAGCTCACCTGGTTCAGGCAGCTTCTTCTTACATATTCTAACCTCACAGATACAAGATCATGGCTTGGAAAGGACCCATAGGTCACCCCACCCTAAAACAGCTCAAACACAATATCCACCTAACTTTTAAAAAGTGCCTCCCATTGTTGTTGTTTGCAAGACAAGTGAGTGAACCCGGTTCCAGCTATTGTCCTATGGCCAGAGAATCTCAGGACATCTTCATGGCCCGACCATAGCCTTACTCAGCCTGAGCCAGAGAAATGCAGGGGGTGTAACACATGAGAAGGCACCATGAGGCATCATAGAACTGTAGAATGGAAGGGACCCAAAGAGTCATCTAGTCCAACCTCCTGCAATAAGCATGCTTATCTTCTGACCTCTTCCCTCCCTATTGGCCTCTGTGAGTTGAAGGGGTGCTGTCTGAAGTAGAGGACCCTCCTTCTCCTTGTAGGAGCTTCCCATGCAATACAGAACCCCATTTTTCCTTGAATACCTGCACGGAAGAAGTAATTATTCCAGGGTGACTCGTAAGTCCACAACTTTGGGGGAATGAGATGGGAAAGCTGAAATTCCTTTTGCTCAGCCTGTCTAGCACATGGGTTCACCACAGTGTAAAGGTAAACGTAAGAGACCCCTGGAAGGTTAAGTCCAGTCAAATTTGACTTTGAGGTACGGACAACTTTTTCCATGTCAGGTGGCCAACATGACTAAACCACTTCTGGCACATAGAACAGCTGGGCGGTTTTACATTATGCTCCACCACTGCACCAAGCCTTGCCCTTACTCTGATCTGGCTTCGCTGGATATGCTGCATCAGCATGTGAGGTCCTTGTGAGATAATCAGAGTGAGGCCAATCATTTTTGAGACTGGGGTGATGGGGTGGGCAAATAGGAGCCAACAAGCACTACTGGTGATACATTCTCCCACACTTTGCTCCTGTTCGTGACTCCACATCCAGAATCCCCCCTCCCTAATGGTCCATGAACAGGGCAGTGGAGTTGAGAAGAATAATAATTTTGGCCTGTTAACTGCTAGTCAGAATGTTGGTGACTTCCTTCTTCATCAGAAAAGCAAATCAGGCCATTTCCATGTCCCCTCTGTTCTTCTAGGACTCTTTGGCTATTTTAACAATTACACTGGTTGCAGTTAGCCAGTTTCCCCACTTTTGGACTGTCCTGCAAGGACAGCTATGCACCGGTTTCACTCTTCATATAATTGCCCTTGGCGCTTTTAGCTCTCCTCCAAACCTAGTGGCATGGAAAATTTACAATAATGTGCTAGAATGAAAAGATAGGGTCATTTAGAGCATTTAGAGCATTTGTTGCCTTGATTTTTTCTAAACTCTGCTGAGCAAAGGGGAAGGTCCAGCATTTTGAGGAATCAAGTGCAGGTGGTTTCAAATTATCACCAAAAGAAATGAATCCCACAGGGGAATCTCAGTGTGCATTGTTTTCATGAGCACTAGAGATGGAAATAAGTCACAAAAGAGGATTCCGAGCCAAAGGCTTCCTTACTTCTTCTCTTGAGAATGGCAAGTTCAAAGTTAGGCCTCAGTGCTTTAGACTGGGATCTAGTCTCTCTTTTCATTTGTTGGTCAACTTCCACAGAATCCTGTCCCCGAAGGATCAGGTGGAATAGCCCACCCCTGCTATTGCAACAAGAAGGCTACAGTTCTGTACTGATTTACTTAGAAGGAAGCCCTACTGAGCTCAGTGGGGCTTTCTTCTAAGTAGACATGCATAGGATGTCATGCCTTAATCTATGGGGTCATCATTTTGTTGATGGATCTCAACCAAAACTCTCTGCTACCGGCAGCTTAGTCCATGTAGTCCAGGATGACGACTCAGGAACATAACATGCTGAACAGTAACTTGATTTGTATTTGGTTTCATTATATACAGAATATAGCACAGCTTTTGTACAATTTACAATTTACAATATACAATATACACAGACTCGATTAAACTCTACACACCAACCTCTGAACTCCAACACCAAACTACTGTGTCATGCTGCTTGTAAGGGAAAACTTTTAGCCAATCACCACCTGTTCCTAGGCTTCCCTATCTCCAAGCAATTCTCACGTAGCCTTGCTTTACTTGGCTTCTTGCCAACTCACTAATTGTCCACTTCAAAGCTGCAGTTTCTCACAAACCTCAACACATTTTTAGGTCACCTTACATTGCATTTGTTAAATGTTTACATGGGATAGGCAAGACACTTTTAGTCCATTTCCCCCCCTAAATTACACATAATATGCACATGTGCAATTTTGTGCGTTGCACGCAGGTCCTGCTATCGGAAATCTCAGTTATCCAAACACAAAGGGTTATACCCAAACCTTGCTACATGAATGGCTGGTTCAAATAGCCGGAGTTTGTCCGCTTTCTTGTTTGTCTTTTGCTGGTTGCTGGCAGCCATATCAGGCAGAAACTAAGGAGAGAGGAGATGAGACAAATCACAGATTATAAATGCTTCCATAGGAAATGATGGAAATTGCCAGCTCATTATGTGAATGCTCACCTAATGAACTATTTGCTGGGAATGCCTTGTGTTTGGAAATCAGGACTTGCATGTATACACATTCTTGCAAAGCACACTTGTAATATATTTCATGTTAGTTTGTCCCCCCCCACCAGATACATGCATATTATGTACAGCTTACATTAATATATGCATTTTTGTAGAAATTACATGGTTGGAGAACTGTACTGCAAAATTCAGAGGAGTATGAATATTGGAAGTCTGGTGGCGTTTTGGGTCAGATATTATTTAGTAAAGAAGAAGAGTTTGGATTTGATATCCCGCTTTATCACTCCCCTAAGGAATCTCAAAGTGGCTAACCTTCTCCTTTCCCTTCCTCTCCCACAACAAACACTCTGTGAGGTGAGTGGGGCTGAGAGACTTCAAAGTGTGACTAGCCCAAGGTCACCCAGCAGCTGCATTTGGAGGAGTGGAGACAAGAACCCGGCTCACCAGATTATGAGACTACCGCTCTTAATCACTACACCACACTGTGATTTAAGGAAGATTCACCTATAAATGCAAACTGAATCAAATATCTCCCCCATCCCTAATGAATACCTTAGGAGTTCTAATCATGCACCAAAAAATGCCCCAATTTAACTTTGCAAACAGGAGTGTTGTACAGGTGGTCTTGCAGTGATTAGCAACTGTTAAGTGGGCACTGGAGGGCATCCATTCACACCAATAGTTTTGATGCCACCACAGGACAAGGCCACTGGACTTTAAGACTGAGCTCATGGGTGTTAAAAGGCCAAGTTTGATGTCTCCAAAAATAAAGTGTGGATGAAATTATCAAGGCATTGTGGTGTGCACAGGTGCAATAGTATGCATTTACTTTTTTAAAAAAGCTCTCAACGAGTCTGTTTAATGGGGTGCAAGCTTTTACAAGTGTGTGTGTGTGTGTGTGTGTGTGTTTTAAAACCATAGAGTAGCCTGGCTTAGTAAGACCATACTAATGTACAGGCTCCAAGAAAGGGGCTTGCAGCCACTTTGATTCACCCCTGGTCTTCTCACTGTTGCACCACACTAAGCTAAACTGGAACACTGAGCTCCCTGAGTTCTAGCCATGGCCATGCTCCATTGTGCAGCAATGGAAGGAGCAGCGGGGAGCCTAGCAGCTGCTTGCTGTCATCTCAGTCTCTGCACATTGCTGTGATATTGCTAAGCTTGTTTTGCCAACCAGCTCAGTTACAGGTTGGGAGTGTGTGTGGAGATTGCCACCTAATTCATACAAATACCAGTAGAAAACCACATGGGGTAGAATATAACATCTGAACTATCCTAACAGTAGATTTAAATTGATTTTTTAAAATACAGTGGTACCTTGGGCTACATACGCTTCAGGTTACATACGCTTCAGGTTACAGACTTTGCTAACCCAGAAATAGTGCTTTGGGTTAAGAACTTTGCTTTAGGATGAGAACAGAAATCATGCTCTGGTGGCGCAGCAGCAGCAGGAGGCCCCATTAACTAAAGTGGTGCTTCAGGTTAAGAACAGTTTCAGGTTAAGAACGAACCTACGGAACGAATTAAGTACTTAACCGGAGGTACCACTCTATTGGCATGTCATAATGCGGGAAGTCCCACACCATTTGCCACTGTAAACCAGAGGGCTGGAAGATAAACAGGGTCATTCATTCAACATAATTATCTTCAACTTGGTTTTTTGGACTGGACTCCAATTCCCACTGCGAATCCCCGCGATAGGGTGAGCTTCTGTTGCTCAGTCCCTGCTCCTGCCAACCTAGCAGTTCAAAAGCACGTAAATAGGTACCGCTCCGGCGGAAAGGTAAACGGCATTTCCGTGCGCTGCTCTGGTTCGCCATGCTTAGTCATGCTGGCCACATGACCCGGAAGCTGTACACCGGCTCCCTCGGCCAATAAAGCGAGATGAGCGCCACAACCCCAGAATCGGTCATGACTGGACCTAATGGTCAGGGGTCCCTTTACCTTTACCCAATTCCCACCAGCCACTGCTTCCATGGCCAATGTCAAGGTGAGTGAGAGTTGTGGTCTAAAATATCTAGAGGGCACCCAGTGGCACAAAGCTGATCTAATGGAAGTTCCTGTGGGCTCATAGTTCCAACCTCCAAGGGAGATTAGCTTCTGTCTCTGCAGGACTCATTAAACTGGTCTTTCCTAGAACACGCGGAAACACACTCAGTAAGTCTTAACTGAGGGTGGGTCATTTTCAGGGTTACACTTTCTATACATAACGCCCCCCCGGATGCAAAAGTGAACTGTTTGCTTCTAATTCTGAAAGAAAAGAATGCTTGCAGGGTTGGAGGGGATCCAAAGGGCCACCTAGACCAACCCACTGCAATGAATTCGCCTTTTTCATCACAGCCATGTGTTCAGCTGTCAAGCCAATTGTCCATCACCCTATATAGTGCACCTGTAGATCTTTACATTTCCCCCTATTGAAATATAGAGGGTTTTGTGCTCCTGCTTTCAGTTCGTTGATTTGAATTGCTTATTGTCTATGTAAAGTATAATTCCTTTAATTTACACTGAAATGGGAATGCCTGTGTGTGTTTCAGGAAGCGTTAAACTGAATGATTCCCTTGAAGCTAAATTAAGAGCAAAAAGGGGGCTCTCTGAGCTGTCTTGATACTTAACTGTTCTCAGGTCGCTTTGACATGGTGTTTTAACCCTAGATTTCATGAGAGGTACTGAATTGCACCATCTTGGAAGTGGGGTGGCTGGAGTTCTGTTCTTAGAATCTTTGAGAATAAGGATTTAAATGACTTTCCTGGAGCTGCATAGTTTAAGGCAGGAAGTAGGCTGGAATGCAGGCTGTGAGGAGAGACAGATTTCTGCTAGGTCTGTTATAAATCTTTCATGTTTTGTAAGATGCTGAGTCTGTACCTTGGACTGACATATGCCTTATGGAACTGTTTGCATGTATCATCTGATGTTTCTGTTCTGTTTTGAGGAAGTTCTGAACAATCTAATGGGTCTAGACCAGGGGTCAGCAAACTTTTTCAGCAGGGGGCCGGTATACTGTCCCTCAGACCTTGTGGGGGGCCGGATTATATTTTGAAAAAGAAAAAGAAAAAAAGAAAAAATTCCTATGCCCCACAAATAACCCAGAGATGCATTTTAAATAAAAGCACACATTCTACTCATGTCAAAACACGCTGATTCCCAGACCATCCATGGGCCGGGTTTAGAGGGCAATTGGGCTGGATCTGGCCCCCGAGCCTTAGTTTGCCTACCCATGCTAGACAATGCTTCATTTCAAAAGAAGTCATTTTTTATGCAACCAGTCACTTCAAACTGTGCAATATTAATAACTGCAACAGTCTATAAATCAGCCTTCACCAGTCTGATGTTCTCCTGATGCTTTGGACTGCAACTCCCTTCAGCAGAACCGTCAGGCTGGCTGGGGCTGATGGGAGCAGGTATTGGAAGAAATTCACACTAAAATGCTGATGAGTTTCCACATGGACTATTAAAAAGAAAATTCAGAACTTGAATTAATGAGAAATTGAGAGAAGCCCAAACAGACATGATTTCATCCCTGCAGCTGGATGACAGTTGCAGGGGAAGAAGAGCTGGAAAGGACTATTGCCCCCATGTCCTTCTTGTGTGCAACTACTGTGGGGGGGGGGTATGGAGAAGCAGGTTGTGAGGAAAAAGAGGACCAAGGCAGCAGGATTCTGTCACCTCTCCAGGCAGTGACTGCAGAACCTGAAAATGGTTGCTGTTGGTACATTTATGTACATTGAGGTGCATTTTAGGAACTGTATTACTTTTCATGTCACTATAAATTGACGTGGCTTCCTCCAAACAGAATGGCCAGCCTTTTCTGTCCGGCCCCTGTTCTTGTGCTTTTAACAGCTGCTTGACCTGCAGACATTAACAGATGAAAATGCTGACGTCCTGAAAAATGGCTGGTTTCTACTGACCAAGATGCCATTAAAAACACAGCAGCTGGCCAGGTCAGTTTTTTCTGGTCAGTTGGCCATCCAACATTGTCATTACCTCCCACTGCCACACGCCCACACCCTAAATACTGTCCTGAAACTTATTCTTTGGTGATGGAAGTGAAAATTCATTTTCAGATACCCTTCCCAGCCCCCATCACAGAAATACAGTTCCCAGGGGTCCCTTGGGGAGAAGGAATGGCTGTTAAAGAAGTTTATGTCTACAACGCAGACACCCCAGGAGAGGGAAAGTGAGAAGTTTGTATTCAGTTCTCTTCGGGGATAAATGTTCGCAGATGTCCCCGTCCCCCCACACAAAACACACACACCAGTCTTAATGTTGCCTACTGAGAATTCCAGCACCTTTGCAATATCTTCTGTTCTCCAGGTTCTGCAGAAATCCCTAAAGCCCAAACCTCGAAACATGCATGTTCTCAGTTAGGAGAGCAGCAGCAAGTATTGGCAGGGTGGGAACACTGAGCCATTCCTGTCCACTAACCTTCAGAGGTAGCAGCAAGGCCTGACAATGTTTCCCCCTCAGGGCTCTGCCTTCTCAGAACTCACAGCCAGGGAGGTGCTGCTTAAAAGAAAGCCATGGATGGTTCCCTCTCATAGCGGCACACTCATCCCAGCTAGTGTGCATATTTCAAAAGAAAAACCCTCCCCAACACACCTCTAGGGTTGTTCAGGAACCATTTGTATAGGGGTTTGAAATTGTTTTATATGATTGAAAAATACCTGGCCTTTGCAAAGCATGTCAGAGTGGTCTGAGCCGCTCTTGTACACTATGCAGAAACCATTTGCCAGCACCTCTCAGGCAGGTGCCATTGCCATTATAAGAAAACTCATGGTGACATCCTGCACCTCTTTTTCTAGAAAAATAGCACTGGGTTTGTTGTATCTATAAAAGACAATAAAAATAATTAGATTTTTTTTTAAAAAAATCTTCCCCAACTATGGACCTGGAACCAAATTACATGGATAACCTGATGGGATTTCAGTGGCATGTACTGTAGCTTTATTTGCCTGGAACTCACTGGACTACAAAGGCAAGCACTGTTGGGATTTTTGACTACGTGCTATTTGATGCAGCTCGCCACAGAAGCAATTAAGGAGTTGGCCGAAGGCCAAGAATACTGAGCAGAGGGAGCTATTCTGCCTAGAGATATGGGACCTTGGATACAACTCTGCTGTAGGTAGATATCACCACATAGGCATGATGACTCATGACCTTCCTTGTTGGTTAGTAGGTTGGTCAGTGTGTGGCTTGAGAGTTCGTTGGAGTTTGTTCAGTGAGAAAGTTAAGATCCGTGTCTGTATCCTGTATATAGTAACTTGTGAGTCTGCTGTAAATAATAAACCCATAAGTAACCAAGTTACTGGTAGCAGCGTCTTGTTCCCATTTCACCCTGCCTGCAGCTGACTGCTTCTGGACAGTCTGCGTATGCTCAGCTATATTCAACAGGCTCTGGCTAAGATCTTTCAAAAGAAAAAACCCTCCCTAACACACCTCCAGGGTTGTTCAGGAACCATTTGTATAGGGGTTTGAAATTGTTTTATATGATTGAAAAATACCTGGCCTTTGCAAAGCATGTCAGAGTGGTCTGAGCCACTCTGGTACACTATGCAGAAACCATTTGCCAGCACCTCTCAGGTGGGTGCCATTGCCATTATAAGAAAACTCATGGTGACATCCTGCACCTCTTTTTCTAGAAGAATAGCACTGAGTTTGTTGTATCTATAAAAGACAATAAAAATAATTAGAAAAAAATAAAATAAAAATCTTCCCCAACTATGGACCTGGAACCAAAGTACATGGATAACCTGATGGGATTTCAGTGGCATGTACTGTGGCTTTGTTTTCCTGGAACTTACTGGACTACAATGGCAAGCACTGATGGAAGAGGCATCTGCCCAACTCCATGTTTGATTTATTTGTCCAGACCAGAAGCCTTATTAATGTTTTATATAGCTTTATACCTAGTTTTCAATGTCTCATGACATACAGCAGTACCTCGGGTTACATACGCTTCAGGTTACATGCGCTTCAGGTTACAGACTCCACTAACCCAGAAATAGTGCTTCAGGTTAAGAACTTTGCTTCAGGATGAGAACAGAAATCGTGCTCTGGCGGTGCGGCAGCAGCAGGAGGCCCCATTAGCTAAAGTGGTGCTTCAGGTTAAGAACAGTTTCAGGTTAAGTACAGACCTCTGGAACGAATTAAATACTTAACCCGAGGTACCACTGTACTTAAATTCCTCTTTGAAATAATTTCTGCATGCTTGAGTAATGCGGTAAGGTTTGACCCAGTGCTATTAAGAAATTGGAAACATTTGGGGAGGGCCTGCTTGAGATGCAACCACAGGCAACTGACCGATTGCTTCGTTTGCTCCTCCTGCCTTCACTTGCCTTTTCTGCAATAGGTTTTTTTTTAATATAATGTGTCTTTGTATGTCATTTTCACTAATATATGCATTTTGTGCACATTACCCCTCAATATGTGCATTTTTGGAAGCATTATTTGGCTGTAAAACTGCATCATGCAATTCGGATAAATGTGAGTTTTGAAGGATGGTTGTGTTTTGGTTCTCATATTGTTTCCAAGAGTAAGAATTTGATAGATCTGGCTTTAAATGTGAATGAAATATAAGTTCTCCCCAATCCCTGCTCATGAATGGGAAAGTTAGTGCTTGGTTTGAACAAGAATAAAACTGCCCCAAGGTGACAAGATCAATCTGCCCATATTGACGAGCAGCCTTGGGGCTCCCGCCAGTTGGCTCCTGCCAAAAAAATCTGCGCAGTTTTTGGTGCTGCACCACCCCTCCTCTTCCCCCTCCTCTGCATCACATGGCCCCCCACTCAGAATTTTGGGTGGAAAGTGGAAGAGTCCCTAAGACCCTCATGTGTATGTGTTGTGGACAGGGTGAGGGAGGAGGAGGCAAGTGACTACTGTTGGGGAGGAGAGGTGAAGCAGTCATGGCGGCGAGCGAAGGTAAGCCAGGGCCCACCAGTGGGGTTGTTGGATGTGGAAAGTGGTGAGCCCCAAAGAAGAGAAGGGGTGCTGTCCAGTGAGAAGGGGAGGTGGATGCATCTCCAGAGGGGGTGGGGAGGCATTGCAAGTGTGTTGAGGGTCCAGGTCCTGTCCCAATTTGCATCATCAGGATGTTGGAGGGTATGTCACAGTAGCACTGTTAAAGCCAAGTTGCACGCAGGCCAGTACCTCCAGCAGGTTCCCCAGTAGCAAAAGAGAGGAAGGTGCCTCTGGGTCCTGCTATTGGAGATCCCCAGCTCCAGATCTCTGGTGCCTGGCCCCAACATGTGTGCTGTGTGCTGGGTACCTTTCTGCTGCTCTTGAGCAAAATTCGCACCATGCATTTAAAGCAGGCATGGCCAAACTTGGCCCTCCAGCTGTTTTGGGACTACAATTCCCATCATCCCTAGCTAGCAGGTCCAGTGGTCAGGGATGATGGGAACTGTAGCCCCCGAAGAGCTAGAGGGCCAAGTTTGGCCATGCCTGATTAAAGCATTGCAATAGCACTTTTAAAAAGCCATGGCTTCCCCCAAAGAATGCTGGGAAATGTAGTTAAGGGTGCTGAGGGTTGTGAGGAGACCCCCCCCATTACCCTTCCAGAAGGACAAGGATCCTGGGAAGTGTAGTTTGTTCAGAGTTCTTAGAGATGTTATGAGTCCTCTTAGTTTCCTCACAAAAAATAAATAAGCTGGCCATTGCTGGTGTGCAATGCCTGCCACCAGTAGATTGAAAAGTTGCATGTGGCATCTTAAAAACCTGGGAAAAGTAAGCCTTCAGTTGGTGCCACAAAGGTAACACTGATGCAGCCAGGAATCCTTCCCTGCGGAGCAAAGCCCAGAGGCAACAACAGAACACATCCTTGGATCTCTCCCTCCCTCCCTCTCTCACACATAAGCACATTTTGGGCAATCTTATCAAAATATAAACTGTTTTAAGTGCTTCCAAGTATTCTTGCTTAGCATCTCATGTTACCATACATAATTTCCTTGGCAGGGCTGTTGTACCTTCAGGGCCACGTAACAGGCCAGGCCTTCTCACCACTGCGCCCAAGAAAAACCCTTCACCTGCTATACTTCTGCCTGTTCTGCAGCTTTTCACGGCTGCATCTTTCCCCCACAAGTCCAGAGAAGTACTGATGAGGAAGTCTGCACCTGCTGACTTTAAAAAAGGGCAGATTCTTCCCATCAAAGCTTTGCAGTGTGCTGTGCCACCAGCCATCCTGCGGCTCCTGACCATTCTGCTTCGGCCCCCAACTCCTGTCCAGGTGGCATCACTGTGGAACAGTGTTCTGCTGCTCACATGGAGAGGAAAGACAATCTCTTATTCAAGTAGGCACACATGATGAAGATCAGGATACTCCATGCTTTCTTATTTTAAAAAAGTCAAAGCAGCAACTAGGGAGGCAGCTTCAGTAGTGGGAGGGGGCTTTAACCTTTCCCTCCCAAACCTTTTACTTGATCTAAATCACCCTCAGAAGTTGCCAGCAGTGTCTCTTTCCTCCCCCCACCCTAGAAAGAAACTTCTAAGCCGCAGCACAGGGGTGCAAGTAAAGTGATGGAACAGAAATCACAAAGACAAATGTAAGCTCAGAATTGCTCAAAATTCAATTTTTATTTAAAGTGGGAAATACCCTCAGATAATGGCAAATGCCCTCAGATCATGACAAATGCCCTCAGATAATAGTAAGTGCCCTCAGATAATGGCAAACGCCCTCAGATAATGACAAACACCCTCAGATAATGACAAACACCCTCAGATAATGACAAATGTCTTCAGATAACACCAGACAATGATTCCTTCTTCACCACACACATCAGTCTGGTTTGGGAATAGGATTCAGTACGCCTCATTCAGTGGTGGGAACACATCCTGAATCACAGCCTGGACGTCCGCTGGATGGGAAAGAAGATAAGAAAAGTGAGTCTTCCTTACAACCAGGCCCAGACTTATCCCCGGGCATTCTTAGACAGGTAATGCCCCCTCCCATGCCCTGGCAAAGCCCAGACCATTGGGGGTCCACCACTTGGAGCCAGCATCCCCATAGCATCTGGGAACAGCTGTTCACTCTCCACCTTGCTTGGGGGCTTTGAGGCAGGGCTGGGATTTCAAACTGAGCTGTGTTACAGGAACCAGGTGTGTTACAGCAAAGAAGTGAGCCCTCCTCAGACCCCAGTTAGGCTGCCAAGGATGGCTTTGGGGTGGAGAGTGAGCCCTGTGGGTTTGTTCTGTGCTTGCAGAATGGAGTACTTGCCTTCGCTGATGTTTAGGAACAGTGGAGTGAGCTCCTCGGGGAGAACCCTTATTATGACCCCAGGCTGTAGAATGAAGAAAAGTCTGAATTAGGTCTTTTTTAAACCCCAAAGCATCTACTAAACCCCACTTCCTTGCCTCCAAGGACCTCTGTTGGCTCTGCTGACTAGTAGGTGGAGGCCAAAGGGCAGCACCAAAGAAGTGCACAAAAAACTACAGTACCACCTGAATAATCCTGGACACACTGGGAGACCATGTTACTTCTCTGCCCAACTTGGATATCTCCTTCACTGAGATAGTCTTTTGTAAGCCACTTTGAGAAACCTCTCTGGCCCATAAAACAGATACTTACAGTCAGATGATTGTATTTCATAGCGTTTGCCAGCAGGATGGTAATACTGCTGGTAGCCAGCGCTCTTTCAAGCACATCATCTGAATTGAAAAAATGGGCCAGCGTCTGTGGGAGGAAAAAGCACCTTAGTATCAGGGGGCTGGTTTGAGCTACAGAGGCAAGCTACCAGTTCCACTGTGGACTCTCCCCCACTATCTGAGGGAGATCCTTTGTTCAATGTTCCAGACAGCTCAAAAAGGCTATCTCCCAAGTCACTGAGCCCCAAATTTGCTTTGCCCCCCCCCCGGCTGCTGCACCCAGGTGGAGACTGAAGAAAGGGCCTTGGCAAGGGTGGCCCCCTGTCTGAGTGGCCTGCCCTTCCCCAGCGTGTCAGGGGACACCCATGCTCTGAGTTTGTGATGCTGCCTGATCAAGCTTTTATGCCAGCAGGCTCTGCTGAATTGAATCAATACCCTCGTCCCACCAACACACTTACCTCCAAGAGGGTTCTTAGGCACTGAGCGGTTGGGTCCTCAGTCAGCAGGCGCCTCACAATTGCATGAAACAGCTGCTTGAGAGCCTGGTGGTGAAAACCATTTTCACAGAGGTGGATTCACAGATTCACAGGAGGAGATGATGTGGAAAGACATGGGGGGTGAGAATAGTTAACAGATTTTTAGCATTGGATAAGGGTGATACTGAAGCAAACTGGCAAAATAGAGACAAATGCCAGCTTCAAATGAGACTAAGAGTTTTCACTCATAGACAAATAATGAGGCAAAATTCACTTTCTGAATGGAGATGACGTTAAAAAAACCCAGTGAAACCAAAAGCATTATCTGTGTAGCTAAGCTTATGGTCTCGCTGAAAAATTAGTAAGAAATGAAAAGATGTGCAAACTTTTCAGGAGATAAATTGAACCAATAGAAGTCAAGAGTAATGATCAAAGCTACAAAGAATTTACCTCCCTGTCAGCATTGCTCAGTCCAGGAATGTGAGCAATTGGAAAAAGCATCCCACGGATGATGGCCCTTTTCCTAACAACCGCATATGCTGGTCTCACGAAGCTGTCACAATGAAGCAGAAAATATGAGATTGAATTTCCCAAAGTCCTATGGATGATTTTCAGGCTTGTTGGGAACCCCACAGCCTCTAATTTTGGACCTCTCAAGCATGTACATTTAAAAGCTACACAACCCACTGAAAAACTAATCCCATGTCAGACAGCTCCCTATTGACCCATCAAGTCCCAGCTTCCGTTAAGGAAGGGGAGAGATTGGGGGAGGGGATACATCCAGCCCTGGAAGCATAAAAGCCACCCATGATTTTTCTTTTCTTTTTTAGAGACAGAAGTTTCCATTGCTCCATCCTGCCTACCCTATCAGCTTGTTGTCAAGCTCAAGATGGCACTCTTGGCCCATTTATCCAGTCCCTGCTATTTCCCTGTGTTTTGATTCATCCCTCTCAGTCTAAATTGCCAGCTGCTGACTGCCCTTTCCTCAAGCAGCTCACAAACACCCCACTTTGCCATTTCTAATTCCCAATTGCACAAACAATGCCAACACAACAACATACGTGAGGCAGATGACGTCATTCATTCCCCTTTTCAATACTTTGAAGGGGACCGGAAACATGTACCATCTCTCCATGATGTCCTGAGAAGAGTTCAAAGAGCAGAAGAGCAAAGTTAGTTCCCCATGGAATTCAGGGGGGCTGCTCCAGCCCCAGATTCAGGGGTTGACTTCAATTGCAGTTGGAATGCCTGTCCCAAATGCCTGCAAATTCTTCTTCTTTGCCAGACCCACAAACTTCCTTTTCACAGACCATTCCCCAAACCCCACCCCCATCCCTTCTGCCTACCTCCCCAATGGATTTCTCATCCTGAATCTCACTTACCAAAATGACCTTGGTCACAGGATCTTTCTGATACACCACGGCATTAGGAGCCACATTACGGGTTTGATCACATGTGAAGTGCACACAAAAGAGGAAAAAATAATCCCTGGCCAGATCCTGAAAGTGGAAAAAGTCAGGTTTTTAATCAGGAATGGACTTTCTCAACCTCACACCTGTGAAAGCCATGGGGGGGGGGGGAAGGATTGCTCCTGGATCCCAGGAGACAAACATCAAAACCGGCATTTTCCTGGCCTAGTGGGTGGGGGGAGGCAAGGGGGGGACTGTGCTTAGGGGGGTCTTGTACCTGCTCCCACAGACACTAACCTGGAGAGCGGTTTCAACTGCCTCTTCCAGCATTTCTGCAACTGAAAGAGGAGAAAAGGATGTGAAGGAAGGTTCATCCATCTATTTACATCTCATGCATCAATTTCTTACTAAACCTCTTGCTACCACTCTTAGGCCTCTTCAGAGGACCTCTTCAGATACCCTCTCTGCTCCCCGTCTCCATCCCCCCATTCTCTCACATCTCCCCTTCACTTTGGCCAAGCCCCCACCTCCTTCCCTCCCTCTCTCCTGCTTGTCTCTCTTTTCTTTCTTTAATGTATTGTGGATTTATTCTGCACTGTAAGGCTAGTGGTGTATAAAATGGCACGTGGAGTGGAGAGACTGGAGAGAGAGGGGCTTCTTGTCATGTCCAGTGGGGTCATACAGTGAAACTGGTGAGTGGAAGATTACAAGCAGACCAGAGAAAGGACTTTTCCACACATTGCTGAAGGATGGAACTCCCTGCCACTAGATAAGGGGATGGCTGCCATATGGGACAAAATAGAGAAATTTGTGGCAAATAAGGTCATTGGCAGCTAAATATTTCCCCCAGGAAAAGAGACAGCATGTTTTTCAATAGAACCAGTTGTTGGGGATCACGGTTCCTGACTTTGCCCTAAATATCTGGTTGGCCACTAGGGGAGCAGACTGCTGGACTAGAAGGGCCACTAATTTGCTCTTGCATGGCTCTTACAGAGAAGCCTGAGCATCAGCCACCTTCTTATAAGACTCCTTGCTCTCATCCTGACCTCTCCACAAAACAAGACACCTCCCCAACAGCACCTTCACCTAACCTCCCTTCCCAGGCAGATCTACTACAACAACACATGCACCACTTTCACATACTTGTAGAAGAGATCCTTAAAGCGGTGACCTTAAAGGAGTGACCTCTGCAATCCCAATACAGTAGGCTTTGCGGGTGGTTAAAGCTAGAAGAGATGGGGGAGAGGTGAGAATGAGACCCAGAGCCAGAAATATTGTGGGGAGAATTGTCCCCTGTGGAGACCACAAAACCACTGCAGAATAGCCCAAACAGAAAAAAATGTGCAGCCTTCTCTGTTTCAAACTATTGAATGGCAGTTCAGTGAAATGGCCTCTAGCATTTCCAACACATCAGCATCTCTGGAGAGGGGCTGCTAAAGCCTCCACTCTCCACTGATTCAATGAAGGCACAATGATAGCCCCACCAATCTTGGCCAAAGCCACATTCATCAACTGCCCATCAGGGTTCAATTTTGCTCAGCAGCCACACAATGAAACCGCTTGCACCATTCCAGCTTGCACCATAAAAAAATCCCCCAACAAGGTTTGATTTTACTCAATAGCCACACAGCGAAACAGTTTCCATCATCACAGCTTGCACCAATTTTTTTTTAAAAAAAAACAAACCATCCAGAAACAAACCACTCTATGGATATAAGAAACATAATGACCAATATAGAATATATAGAAATTGATACTGTACACACACACACACACACACACACACAATTATTAGCAATTGAATGTTATTTGCACATGCACTCATAAGTAGCATTGTCAAAGGAATGAGGGGCTGCTACAGCCTCCACTCTCCACTGATTCAATGAAGGCACAATGATAGCCCCACCAATCTTGGCCAAAGCCACATTAATCAACTGCCCATCAAGGTTCGATTTTGCTCAGTAGCAACACAGTGAAACAGCTCAGTGAAACAGCTCAGCGGCAATACAGTGAAACTGCTTGCACCATTACAGCTTGCACCATGAAAACCCCCCATCAAGGTTTGATTTTACTCAATAGGAACACAGTGAAACAGTTTCCACCACCACAGCTTGTACCATTAAAAAAACCCGCAGACACAAATCACTCTTTTTAAGAATATACAAAACTTAGTGGAAATGGAAAATGAAATGATATCATGACCAATATAGGATTTACACAGAAAATAGAAAATTAAGCCTATAGAAATTTATACAAGATTAGAAATACATATATAATTAAACTGAATATGATTTGGACTTGTACCAATAAGTGGCAAGGTAAAAGGTAGAGGTAAAGGACCCCTGGCCAGTTAAGTCCAGTCAAAGACGACTAGCACTATCAAAATAATTAAAGTAAATATAACTCCCATCTGCCCACCCCACCTCCCCAAGCCCATCTAGTTGGGAAATAAATTAAAGTCCCTAACATAAATGGGGAAAAACCAACAACCCATTCTTACCTACCTCAAGGCAATGATCCAAGCCTCACAGCACACCAGACAAAGTGAAGCAGATATAGCAAGGAAGGAAGGAAGAAACCAACCAACCACACCTCCAGAAAATCACACCCCCAAAAGAACCACCTACATCAGTGACGTGACTGAGGCGTGTGTCCTTCCAGGCAAAGCAGAGGAGTAAACTTCGGTCCTACTGTATCTACAACTTCCTGGGCTTTGACATGCATCCAGTCAGCTTTGAACTTGTTTCTCAAAACAAAATGAGCTCACTCATTTGTTTAGAAGGAATGGCGGCGTTTACTGCCACTCTAATCAAGAAGCCAAGGTCTCCAGCAGCCTTATCAAAAACTAGAAATATGTGTACTAAGTTCCAAGGAACATCTGCAGATGAAACACCAGCTTGCCCCAATACTGTGTTTTTGAGATTCATCATGGCTACTTTAAAGTGCACAGTACAGCAAACCTTCCAAGTTTAGGAGAAGGCCTGTAGATCAGGAAGGGCTGGGGAAGAAATAAAAAACCGTGCAGCTTCTAGTTTTATAGTCCTGTTTCATCGTTTATCCTAATAACAACAAACCTTCTTCCAAGACATGCACAATATAGAAGAGTCTTTCTATATAAGAACACAAGTACAAAAATCCTGAATATAAAAGGAAGGACATTTCAATAGTGAAAAGGTGACTTTTCTTTTCTTCTTTTTAACTTTCGTGCACCAAACTATACTCAACCTAGGAAAAAAGGGGGAATCAGTGTGTTTTTCTATGGTTGCCACAGGCACACAGTGGGGGAGGGGAGGCTGAGGGGTTTGTGCACCCAACTGCCTCTCCCCCCTGAGAGAGGGAGACACCTACCTTCCAACGTTTCCCCAATGAAAATAGGGACGTCCTATTCCATGATAATAATAATCATAGAATCTTAGAGTTGGAAGGGACCCTGAGGATCATCTAGTCTAACCCCCTGCAATGCAGGAATCTCAGCTAAAGCATCCATGAAAAATGGTCATCCAACCTCCGCTTATAAACCTCCAAGGAAGGAGAGTCAACAACCTCCCAAGGGAGTCTGTTCCACTGCTGAACAGCTGTTACTGTCAGAAAGTTCTTCCTGATGTTTAGTCGGAATCTGCTTTCTTGCAACTTGAAGCCATTGGTTCTACTCTCCAGATCAGGAGAAAACAAGCGTGCTCCCTCCTCCAAAACCCTTAAGAGATTTGAAGATGGCTATCATATCTCCTCTCAGTCTCCTCTTTTCCAGGCTGAGCATACCCAGCTCCTTGAAGCGCTCCTCATAAGGCTTAGTTTCCAGACCCTTGATCATCTTGGTTGTCCTCCTCTGTGCACGTTCCAGCATCTGTCTTTAATTGTGGTGCCCAGTATTCCAGGTGTGGTCTGACTAAGGCAGAATAGTGGTCCTATTACTTCCCTTGATCTGAACACTATACTTCTGTTGATGCAGCCTAGAATAGCATTAGTTGTTTTTGCTGCTGCATCACACTGTAGACTCATGTTAAGCTTGTGACCCACCAAAACCCCTAGATCCTTTTCACATGTACTGTTAGTAAGCCAGGTGTCCCCCCATCCTCTATTTATGCATCTGGTTCTTCCTGCCTAAGTGCAGAACCTTACAGTTGTCCCTACTGAAATTCATTTTGTTCGCTTGTACCTAGTTCTCCAGTCTGTTAAGGTCATTTTGAATTCTGATTCTGCCTCTGCTGAATTAGCTACCCCTCCCAGTTTGACGTCCTCTGCAAATTTGATGAGCATCCCCTCAATTCCTTCATCAAAGTAATTTATAAAGACATTGAACAACAATGGGTTCATCTTCCAGAATGATGAGGAACCATTAATGAGTACTCTTTGGGTTCAGTCAGTCAACCAGCTACAAATCCACCTTACAGTTACCTCGTTCAACCCATATTTTACCAGCTTCCTCATGAGAATATCATGGGGGACTTTGTCAAAAGCCTTACTGAAGTCAAGATACATTATGTTCACAGCATTTCCCTGATCCACCAAATTTGTAATTCCATTAACAAAAGAAATCAGATTGGTCTGGCATGACTCCTTCTGCAGCCACACCAGTTTCTTAGATGCTGCCCACTTTTCTTTCTTGTTTTTCTTTCTTGTTTTATTATTTACACCCCAGCCAATCTGGGTAGCTTCCAACATACCGTATTTTTCGCCCTATAGGACGCACTTTTTCCCCTCCAAAAATGAAGGGGAAATGTGTGTGCATCCTATGGGGCGAATGCAGGCTTTCCCGGGCTTCCTGCAGCTCTGCGCCACCCTCGCGATCCCGGCGCGAAGCCTCATGGGGCTCCAGAGGGTGGCGCGGAGCTGCCTGCGCTCCAGGGCTTCTTGCAGCTCTGCGCCACCCTCCGGATCCCGACGCGAAGCTGCGCAGGGCTCCGGAGGGTGGCGCGGAGTTGCCTGCGTTCCCGGGCTTCCTGCACTCTGCGCCACCCTCCCGATCCCGGCGCGAAGCCGCATGGGGCTCCAGAGGGTGGCGCAGAGCTGCCTGCGCTCCAGGGCTTCTTGCAGCTCCGCGCCACCCTCCGGATCCCGGCGCGAAGCTGCGCAGGGCTCCAGAGGGTGGCGCGGAGTTGCCTGCGCTCCAGGGCTTCCTGCAGCTCCATGCCACCCCCCCCCATCCCGGCGTGAAGCCGCGCGGGGCTCTGAAGGGTGGCGTGGAGCTGCCTGCACTCCAGGGCTTCCTGCAGCTCTGCGCCACCCTCGCGATCCCGGCGCGAAGCCGCATGGGGCTCCAGAGGGTGGCGCGGAGCTGCCTGCGCTCCAGGGCTTCTTGCAGCTCCGCGCCACCCTCCGGATCCCGGTGCGAAGCTGCGCAGGGCTCCGGAGGGTGGTGCGGAGTTGCCTGCATTCCCGGGCTTCCTGCAGCTCTGCGCCACCCTCCCGGCGCGAAGCCGCATGGGGCTCCAGAGGGTGGCACAGAGCTGCCTGCGCTCCAGGGCTTCTTGCAGCTCCGCGCCACCCTCCGGATCCCGGCGCGAAGCTGCGCAGGGCTCCAGAGGGTGGCGCGGAGCTGCCTGCGCTCCAGGGCTTCCTGCAGCTCCATGCCACCCGCCCCATCCCGGCGTGAAGCCGCGTGGGGCTCTGAAGGGTGGCGCGGAGCTGCCTGCGCTCCAGGGCTTCTTGCAGCTCCGCGCCACCCTCCGGATCCCGGCGCGAAGCCGTGCGGGGCTCTGGAGGGTAGCGCAGAGCTGCCTGCATTCCGAAGCCTGGTGCGCGCTGAAGAGCGCCCCCGGGCTTTGCGCACCTCTCCGCAAGCCTGGGGAGACCAGCGCGGCTCCCTAGGCTTGCAGATAGCAGGCTGTTCTGGGGGCTGGGGTCGGGGGAAGCTCGGGCTTCGCCCGCGCCTGCCCCGTGCCTGGGGAGGGATTTTTTTTTCTTTATTCCCCCCCCCCCAAAAAAATAGGTGCGTCCTATGTGGCGGTGCATCCTATGGGGCGAAAAATACGGTATATAAAAACATAATACAGTCATATCTCATGTTACGTCCGCTTCATGTTACGTTCTTTCAGGTTACGTCCCATGGCGACCTGGAAGTACCGGAAAGGGTTACTTCCAGTTTTCGCCACTTGTGCATGTGCAGAAGCACAAAATGACATCACGCGCATGCGCAGAAGCAGCAAATCACGACCCGGGTGTGCGCAGATGCGCCGCTGTAGGTTGTGCTCTTTTCATGTTGCGAACGGGCCTCTGGAACAGATCTAGTTCGCATCCAGAGGTACCACTGTAAAACATTAAAACACGTCCCTATGCAGCGCTGCCTTCAGATGTCTTTTAAAGGTTGTTTATCTGCTTGGCTTGGGGGTCACAAACCTCCATATCCTCCAACGTTTCTCTCATGAAAATAGGGACGTCCCAAGGAAAAGCAGGACATTCTCGGATCAAATCAGAAACCTGGACAACCTGGACGGCCTCTGTAAATCTGGGGCTGTCCCTGGAAAATAGGGACACCTGGAGGCTCTGAAGACATAGGAATAAGAGATGTGGCTGTCAGGTGGGGAGCAAAGGGCTTCTACAGTCGAGGAGAAGAGCAGATGGATGGAGGAGGCAGTGATGACACAAGCTGCAGCGGGCAGATCTGCCACCCCTCCCAGGCGGTCCAGATCCAGCATCCACAGCAGATTCTTCCACTCTGCTTCATGCAAAGGCCGGCTCAGGGATCACATACCCTCCAACATTTCTCCAATGAGAATAGGGACATACATGACCCGGAAGCTGTACACCGGCTCCCTCGGCCAATAAAACGAGATGAGCGCCTTAACCCCAGAGTCGGTCATGACTGGACCTAATGGTCAGGGGTCCCTGTACCTTTAAGGATTAGGATCAAATCAGAAACCGGGAAGGCTTCTCTAATTCAGGACACCTGGAGGGTCTGCTGTGGACCAGGCAGGAGAAAAAGGTTCTGTTAACAATGATGCCTCTGGAAGGGTCTCCACCCTGCAACAACTCACCAAACACTTGCGGGGGGGGGGGAGGCACTCATGTTTGGGGTAGGCCCTTAGAAGCCTACAGAGATCAGAAGAAAATCCTCAGAGCTGGAAATTTGACAGCACTAATGCAAGAGAGTATTATATAGTCAAGAAGCTTCACACAATGTGCAACATAAACTACAACAAAGCTTTGGAACTTTAGAAGCCACAGTGAGGAACTTTAGAAGCCACAGAAGCAGGCAACATGGCCTACGAAGTTGGAAAATAGCCTTGCACTCTGCAGAAACACCTGCATCTCTCCCCCACCCCCCGGAACGTAATTTCAGAGGAAAGATAAGATATGCCTGACTGTCTTTGGGTAATGTCCTTGAAGCAGAATTGCAAAGAAATCCAGCAACTTATCTTCCTTTTTTCCGGACAAGAAAAAGAGATAAATCTAGCAGGAACCCTTTACAAGACCAAACTGAAAACAACATGGTAGCTTCCCTAAAACCTACTAATGAGAAAGAGATAGAAAACAACATTGCTCTCCATAATGAATTTGGTTCTAATGGAGGGACAGATCACAGATATTAGGGAACACCTGGCTGCCATCACAGAAACTGCAAACCCTACCAAAGTACCATATTTTTCCGTGTGTAAGACAACCCCATTTTTTTGAACCCCAAATTAAGAAATAAATATTTCTTGAGTTGTTCAGCTTTTTTTTTTTGCAGAGGTTGCCAAAAATTGTTGAGCTTCTTAGAGGGGAGGTTGTTGCCACCAATCATTCACCTGCCCTAATGTATAAGACAACCCCAATTGTTGCCTTTAAAAAAAAAAAAAGCAAAAGACATTGTCTTATACAGCGGTACCTCGGGTTAAGAACTTAATTCATTCTGGAGGTCCGTTCTTAACCTGAAACTGTTCTTAACCTGAGGTACCACTTTAGCTAATGGGGCCTCCCGCTGCCAACACGTGATTTCTGTTCTCATCCTGAGGTAAAGTTCTTAAGCTGAGGTACTATTTCTGGGTTAATGGAGTCTGTAACCTGAAGCGTCTGTAACCCGAGGTACCACTGTACAACAATTGTAAATACGTTATTCAGCCAGAAGTATGAAAGACAGATCAGTCTCTTCAATCTCACTCCAACTTGCTTTTGCTGAATCACATGCCTGCTACTTTTTGTGTGAAGACAAGTCTAGCCTAATGCTTCTAACATGTACTGTATTTTTCGCTCTATAACACGGCCCCACGCACATAGTTTTTAGAGGAGGAAAACAAGAAAAAAAATATTCTAAACGAAACAGTGGATGTATGACTTTTGTGGTTCATGCTGTGGCCACAGACATGTGATCTGACAGTGAGTTTGGGGTAGCCCAATGCAAAAATCCTGAGGATCCATGTGGATCCATGCTTTGTAACCACGTTTTTGCACCACTGTGGCCCCAGGCAACAGTGGGTGTGTGATGTTTTTGGTGCAAGCTGTAGCCATGGACATGCTATGTGATCTTATGGTGAATTTGGGGTGACCCAGTGCAAAAATCCTGAGGATCCATGTGGATCCGTGCTTTGTAACCAGGCTCTCTGTCCCTCTCTTCTCCCCACTCAGTGGCTCTTCTCCCGCTTTGCTGTTTCAAAGCGAGCAAAGCGAGCCACGGAGGAGGGAAGGAAGGGGAACCATGGATCCTCTGCTCACGACTGCAGAAGATCCCCCCGCCATCCGTAGGCATTCGCTCCATAACACGCACAGACATTTCCCCTTACTTTCAAGGGGGGGGGGGAGTGAGTGTTATGGAGCAAAAAATACGGTAGTTAAGCTGTTTTCTTTTTTGTATGTGATATATTCAGTTTTCACTTGATTCCCCCCCTTTTTTTACATGTTACTTGAATTATAAATGTTACGTGGCCATTATAAATGTTACGACTAAGCAATGTTTAAGAACACCTTGCTATTGGTTACACCTGTAACAATGTTTGTAGTTTTCATCTTCCCTTTCCACTCTGATGTGAGAGGGGAGAGGCTTGAAAATGAGGTTGCTAAAACAGCAATCTTACTGCATGAGCAGTTACATTGCCCTGTGAATTCCTTTTTCTGGAATCCAGATTTCACTTCTTTTCTCTTTCACTTCTTTTTCTATATTCCTTTAATTATTATTATTTTCAACCATGGGTTACTAATGCCAGGCCTAACTAATTTCTTATTAGAGCAATGGTAGAGCAATGTGAAAGGTGAGGGGGATATGATAAGAGCATCAGGATATTGCAAATATGTGACAGAAAAGCAACCCCATATTTTCTTCCAGCGTAAAGTACACAAAGTAAATCAACAAATATCTTTATTAAAACATAAGTGGTTTGACACTCAGTACATTGCATCAAGAAGAGCAAAGTTGGGGGGGGCAGCTATAATTCTGAGTTCAGATTTAAATTTTCAAGTACTCAAAACACTTAACGATCTCAGGGGTTGTGCTTTTGTATCAGCTATATTTGATATATCTATGCCCCTAATAATGGAAAAATAGTAGTAGTAGCAGTAGTAGTAGTAGTAGTAGTAGTAGTAGTAGTAGTAATTTATTTATATCCCACCCATCTGGCTGGGCTTCCCCAGCCACTCTGGGTGGCTTCCAACAAATAAATATTATAAATCAGTGTTTAATCCTTTTACTCGTTTGCTCAAGGGAGGGGGGAAATGGCAGTGCTGGATTATACCCTTTGGAGGCCCCTAGGCATTCAAAATCTTGAGGGGGGCTCGCAAATTATCTCCTAATACGTTTTGTAATTTTCTTTCAAGATCAAATCAGTATTACTTTGATCCGTTGTCACTGGGCCCTTAAAAGGCATGGGGTCCATAGGCTGGTGCCTATTCTGCCTATTTTGTAATCTGGCACTGGGGAATGGGGACTTCATTTGAAATGTTTGTAGTATTACAGGTATATTGTCTGATTTGGACTCTCCACCCAGGAAGCTTCCCTACGAAGGCTGTAGGAAGTTCTATAAACAAATGCAGCTTTTTCAGATGTTTACTGAATAAGGTTTAACTGATGCCTGTAGTGAAATGAATCCATCAGATAAAAGTTTTGCATTTCGTTCAAACTACTATAATGCGACTTCCTGTTCCGATTTCTTCCAGGCAACCAGTTCAGTAATACTGAGTGTAACCTTTTCTTCTATTCTCAATATTAAAATAATCAACCACGCCCCTCCGGAAATCTGCTTTGATATTCAAGAAAAGTCTGATCTTTTCCCATTGTGGGCATTTAGCCCCACCCTTCTCACCAATCAGCTCAGCAGAAAGCATGTTAAAGGGACCCCTGACCATTAAGTCTAACTTTTTACTTTGCAGGAAATGATTTAAAAGAGACCTCTACATTTATTTATTTTTTGCAAGGCTATGAAAGATGTTATTAGGCACGCATGCATTATAGAAAATAATAACCTAAAATGCAAAACAGACTCTGAAGTAACAAAGTTGGAACTGGAAATATCTGTGCAAAAACCCCCACAAATGTAAATGAACTGCATCTTCTAGACAACCGGTACATTAGGTATTTGAATAAAAAGATGTGCTATTAGAAATACAATTGCACAATGGTCAATAACCTTGATGTGAAGCAGAAATACTTTGGGTTAGAGGTCAGGGCTCATGCCTGTTGGCTAACAGGTGTCTAAAACATGAACAAAAAGCTAGAGTTCATGGCTTACATGATTTATATGATAGAAATGGAGACATTAAGAGGCCTAAACAGTATATTCTTCAAGCGTTTGTTTCTTCTTCTTCTTCTTCTTCTTCTTCTTCTTCTTCTTCTTCTTCTTCTTCTTCTTCTTCTTCTTCTTCCAAACAGCTGCCAGAGCCATTATTGCCAGGCATGGGCTTAGCAGATGCCAATCTTTTATAGTGGTATAACAAATTAGAGAAGTTTAAACTAAGGTTACCAGATTCCCCCCCCCCCCCAAATGATTCCAGGGACACTTTTCAACTTCCTACTAATTACCATATTTTTTGCTCTATAAGACTCACTTTTTCCCTCCTAAAAAGTAAGGGGAAATGTGTGTGCGTCTTATGGAGCGAATGCAGGCTGCACAGCTATCCCAGAAGCCAGAACAGCAAGAGGGATCGCTGCTTTCACTGCTCTTGCTGTTCTGGCTTCTGAGATTTAGAATATTTTTTTTCTTGTTTTCCTCCTCCAAAAACTAGGTGCGTCTTGTGGTCTGGTGCGTCTTATAGAGCGAAAAATACGGTAGATGGATTTTGTCAGGGGACTGATTTGCAAATCCAGAGACTGTCCCCAGGAAACGGGGATGTCTGGTAGCTTTAGTTTAAATGTCAATTAAGAGTTGCAAGGGGACAAAGCAAAATAGATTTTTGGCTTTGTGATATGGTACAGTTTTATTAAATATGTCAATGATGATTCACATAATTTAAACCCACACCCAGCATTTAAAAAAATATGATTGATTCAGTAAAATATATCTAACCTGTGGGTCCTTCTTCCCTCCCCCACCTTTTCTCTGTATACCAATAATTAACTTCAATGTCTGTTGCTCTACTCTTGTCTTCTTAGGGATGCGGGTGGCACTGTGGTCTAAACTACTGAGCCTCTTGGGCTTGCCAATCAGAAGGTTGGCGGTTCGAATCCCCGTGACAGGGTGAGCTTCCGTTGCTCTGTCCCAGCTCCTGCCAACTTAGCAGTTCGATAGCTTGCCAGTGCAAGTAGATAAATATGTACCGCTGCGGTGGGAAGGTAAATGGCGTTTCCGTGCACTCTGGTTTCCATTATGTGTTCCGTTGTGCCAGAAGCAGTTTAGTCATGCTGGCCACATGGTCCGGAAAGCTGTCTGTGGACAAATTCTGGCTCCCTCAGCCTGAAAGCGAGATGAGCACCGCAACCCTATAGTCACATTTGACTAAACGTAACCATCCAGGGGTCCTTTACCATTTTACCTTTACCTTTGTCTTCTTAGGAACTGTACAATGTGACCTTTATCGATACCCTTCAGTTTCTCTGTACTCAATAACTTTTTACTTTATTTTTCTTTCCTTATTCCATATAATTTAAAGATGCACTTCTATGCATGTACAAAACAAGGTTTTTTGATACTTTTCCCCCTTCAAAAATTTTATAAAAAACATTATTTACAAAAGGAGAAGGAGGAGGAGGAGAAGTCAAAGAAGCACACAAACAGTTCAGACACTTCATGGTAGCTGCAGAGACCAGTGGATGCTGATATGGCAGAGGAAATCCATGGAAAGGGAAGGAATGCCTACTAGTTATTTGAAAAGCACTCTGCTGAGGTTCAGAAATCCTTTCCCCTCAGAAACTTCATAAGATCTGGACACCAGAAGATGCATATAGCTGAGATAAACCTTTTTGCTCAGTGTCTGAACCCCTGCTTTGCATGTAGAAGGTCCCAGGGTTCAATCTTTGGTGGCATCTTCAGGTAGAAATGGGCCTGTGAGATGCTTCAGCCTGAAATCGGGGGGGGGGGGCGGGGGGGGGGCTGTGCCAAATCTGTGCAAACAAGACAGACCAACAGTCTGCCGTAGCATTTTATTTTATGTCATTATTAATATTCTTCAAACAAGCAAATATTTATATACAAGCAAATATCAAAGTGGTTTACAATAATACATGAAACCATATAATAAAAGCCATAAAAATAAAATCAGGCATCAATGAACTATTGTGGAAAGATGTATTCTTAATTGCCTGCATAAGCCTAGCAGAATATAAAACTTTTCAGCAGGCGTTTAAAAGTGTTAGCTGAAGACACCTACTGAATCTCTATTGGCAGAGTGTTCCACAGGACTGGGTTGTTGGCACTAGAAGTTTGGCTTCTTTATATGAGCCTCATGAACAAAGGGAACTGCTAATGATACTCCTGCAGATGATCTCAGTGATCAAGCTAGACTAGGGTTGTCCAACAGGTAGATCATGATCTACTGGTAGATCGTGGGGAGACCGTGGTAGATCTCTGTAGATCTTGGGCCCCCCCACACTCAACAAAAGGAAAAAAGCTCAACATCTTTGGTAGATGGGAGTAGATTTCAGTCTCTTGAAAGTTGGACATGCACTAGACAATGGGTTGATGGTAGTAGCCCAGTACAGGCTATAGCTAGGACAATAGGCTATACTATAGCTATTGAGGCTATGACACCTCAGATATGGCAAACAAAACTATGGATTAATTCCACCCCCCTTAAAAAACAAACTTACTTATATCATTATATTCCTTAACACCTCTTCCCCCACTAATCATCTGCAAACGTTTGGGAGTGTTATTTCTACTAAAATGAAAGGCAATATTGCAAGCACACCAGCAGAGGGTGGTGGAGCCTGCACAATAAGGCTTTACTGTGCAGCTTGGATTTAAAATTAACAGCACAACCCTATGCAAGTTACTCAGAGATTCCACTGAGTTCAATAGAGGTTACTCCCATGTAAGTGCTGTGCTTCTTTTTCTAGAGAAAAAGGTGCCAGAACACTCCTCTTTCAGGAGACCCACCCCAGAGCCTAAAGAAGATCTCTTTGGGCTGGGGGTCTCCTTGCTAGCCAGAGGCTTATTGAGGCTGCTCAGCTGAGGTGAGGGAAGCCTTCCATGCCCCAGCTGAGCAGCTTAACGAGTACCCCTCCCACCTTTCTAGCCAGAACTGCATGGTAGCTTGCAAAGCTGAGGTGCAGTTTTCCCACGCATCAGTTGCTAGCTGGGAGGTTGAAGAGCCTCAGCAAAGCTCCGCTGTGCCTCCAGTGTGCGAAGGGACCCTCTCCGGAAGCGCATAGGCTCTGGGGAGAGAAAGTTTCCTCGTGAACTGGAGGCACAGCAGGTCAGGTCTCTCCCCCCACAAGAAAACTACAGATACTTTTTTTTCCTTTTAAAAGAATGATCAGTTATATAATTATGTTACATTCATATAACTTTGATAATTATACAGAATAAGGAAAGAAAAATAAAGCAAAAGGTTATTGTAAACTGAAGGGTCCTGATAAAGGTTGTATTGTACAGTTCCTAAGAAAACAAGAGTAGAGCAGCAGACATTGAAGTCAGTTACTGGTATACAGAGAAAAGGAGGACAGGAGAGAGAATTCACAGGTTAGTCAGATGTATTTTACTGGATCAACCATATTCTTTTAAATGCTGGGTGTGGATTTAAATTGTGTGAATCATCATTGACATACTTAATAAAATCGGACCAGGTCACAAAAAATGTCTCTTTTTCTTTGTCTTTTTGCAACTCATAATTGACATGTAAGTTTTTCTAAGGAAAAAGGTAAAGGGCAAATCCAGCTGATTTTAAACGGATCCTCCTGAATTCATATGATTTTTTCATTCAAATTAAATAAAACCACCATAATACTGTAGACTGTGTCTTAGTCTGTAGGCAGCATCAAAAAAATCATGCATCCACTGTTTCGTGGGGCTGCAATGGTGCAAAAACATTGTTAAAAAACACAGATCCCCATGGATCCTCATGATTTTTGCATTAGATCAGCCCAAAGTCACCATCAGATCAAACATCATGGCCATGGGCACAGCATGTACCACAAAAATCATGGATCCAAAGCTTCCTGGTGACACCGTGGCCCAAAAACGTGGTTTTGAAGCACAGATCCTCATCGATCCTCATTCTTGCATTGAGCCACCACAAACTCACCGTCACATCACACATCATAGCCAGGGGCACAGCCTGCACCACTAAAAACTCGAATCCACAGCTTCCTGGCTACTCCACGGCACAAAAACGTGGTTCTGAAGTACGGATCCTCATGGATCCTCACACATTTTGCATTGGGCCACCCCAAATTAACCATCAAATCAGAAGTCATATCCAGGGGCACAGCCTGCACCAAAAAAACCTCGGATCCACGGCTTCCTGGTTATACCATGGCCCAAAAATGTGGTTTTGAAGCACGGATCCTCATGGATCCTCACGCTTTTCTCATTGGGCCAACCCAAATTCACCGTCAAATTATACATCATATCCAGGGGCACAGCCTGCACCACAAAAATCTAGGATCCACAGCTTTCTGGTAACCCCGTGGCCCAAAAACGTGGTTTCAAAGCATGGATCCTCATGCATCCTCACACTTTTTGCATTGGACCACCCCAAACTCACTGTCAAATCACACATCAAGCCAGGGGCACAGCCTGCACCACAAAAAACTTTGATTCACCACTTCCTGGCGACAACATGACCAAAAAACGTGGTTCTGAAGCACGGATCCTCATGGATCCTCATGCTTCTTGCATTGCGCCATCCCAAACTCACCGTCAAATCACACATCGTAGCCAGGGGCACAGCCTGCACCACAAAATTCATGAGTTGCACTACAAAATCACAAAAATGCCCTTGCCAGCACTGTTAATGTCACCACTGGAACATTATTACAGTCGTACCTTGGGTTAAGAACTTAATTCGTTCTGGTGGTCTGTTCTTAACCTAAATAAAAAAATTCCTTCCAGTAGCACCTTAAAGACCAACTAAGTTAGTTCTTGGTATGAGCTTTCGTGTGCATGCACACGAAAGCTCATACCAAGAACTAACTTAGTTGGTCTTTAAGGTGCTACTGGAAGGAATTTTTTTTATTTTGACTATGGCAGACCAACACGGCTACCTATCTGTAACTGTTCTTAACCTGAAACTGTTCTTAACCTGAAGCACCACTTTAGCTAATGGGGCCTCCCACTGCTGCCGCGCTACCGGAGCACGATTTCTGTTCTTATCCTGAAGTAAAGTTCTTAACCCAAGGTACTATTTCTGGGTTAACGGAGTCTGTAACCTGAAGCGTATGTAACCTGAAGCGTATTTAACCCGAGGGATAACTGTATTAGAGCCGAAAGGAGAATGTATATTGTACCAAGATATGGTTCATTTTCAAGAACAGATCAAATACGTGCCAAAGTATTAAAGAGGAGAAAAAAAATATGAAAACTACTTACATACTGCCAACTAATATCCAGATTCAAGAAAGACTGTATGGCAAACTGTTAAAACAGTGAAAAAACAGAATTTTAGTCCATCAAAACAGAGTTCTACCTTTTGGGTAAAATTTATAAACTATTACTCAAATATGACACCGAGCCCAAACAAGCAAAACCTTATATGACAAAATGGATGCAAAAATTTTAAGAGCAGTTTACAGTGGAACAATAAGAACAAGTATGAATAAAGGAATAAAATTCACTGCAAGTTAAGCCCTAAACCAAAATTGGTACAGTGGAACCTTGGGTTGCAGACATAACCCATGATGGATATATGTCCGCAACCCACAGCGTTCGCATCCTGAAGCTGCGCGTCTGCACAGGCGTTGGCGCAATTTGGCGCTTCTGCGCATGCACGAGCGGTGAAACCCAGAAGTAACCCGTTCCGGTACTTCCAGGTTTCCCACAGTCTGCAACCCCAAAATACGTAACCTGAAGCAGCCATAACATGAGGTATGACTGTACAAAAATGTTCTTTCAATGCTATATAACTTTGAAAGATATACAGAAGATGAATAATGAAATGAATGGACATTGCTGGAAATGTCATAGACCTCAAGGAACCTTCTTCCATTTATGGTGGACCTGTGAAAAGACCAAAAAGTTTTGGAGGAAAGTTCATTTCGAAATGAAAAAATGTAAAGAAAACTAACTTTGCATTGGACCCCAAAACTATGCCATTGGGAATGACTCCTTCAGCTACTGTATTGTGAAATCATCAGTGGAAATATTCAGTTATATGATCACAGCAGTCAGAGTGGTGCTGGCTAACATGGAAATCTGACATAGATGGATGGAAAGAGAAACTATCAGAATATGCAGTAATGGCAAAACTCGCCAATTTAGTAAATAATAGACTCATGGAGGAACATAAAAAAACTTGGAATCTTTATAATTTGTATACAACTTAACAGAACTGTAACAATATGAACATCTGCATGGATTTGTATAATAGACATTAGGTTACAAAAGTATTTCCTGTTTAAAAATAGAAGCTTTGTGTGCATATGATAAAGAAAGAAATATATAGTAGAAGAAATCTTGTCTGTCTGATCTAGAAATGAAATCATATTTTTAAATAATTTTTGCTTTAGATTTTTATAATCATATATGGTATTTCTCCAATAGCAAACTACCTAGAATTAGAAATAATATTTAGTACACTAACCTTTGTTTAACTCTTGATAAATGTCAGCTTGCTGAGTTACCGTAGATACCCGGTAAGTTACCGATTGCTGAGTTACCCGGAAAAGAGGTTAAAAAGTCAGGGGACCTCTTATACGCCGGGTATGGCTTCCTCCCTGCATGGAGCCCACTGCCCACTGCTGCCTCGGAAGCTGCTGAAGCTGCCGCCACAGCAGCAGTGGGCGGCGCGCTCTGCTCTGCACCGGGAGGAAGCCACTCAGCGATGCTAAACTGGCTGCGTTGGGCGGCTTCCTTCTGGCGCCGAGTCCGCCGCCCACTGCTGCTGCCCAGCGAAGCTGCTGAAGCATATAAGACGACCCCCAAAATTGGCGCTGCCAATTTGGGGGGGTCGTCTTATACGCCCAGTCACCTAATACACCGGAATCTATGGTATTTTGTACCATTGTGATTCAATGTTATATTTGCGCTCAACAAGGGAAATCCAATTGACCTGAAGGTGCTGCTGTGCAATGCTAGGTCAATGATTCATAAGACCACTGCCATCCATGACTTGATCATGGATGGAGGACTTGACGTGGCATGTGTAACAGAATCTTGGTTGGATGAAGCAGATGGGCCTGTCCTTGCCGCTGCTTGTCCATCAGGTTTCTCTTACGCACAGCAACCCAGGCCTTGTGGGCGGGGATGGCGGGGGTGTTGCAGTGATTTTTAGGAAGTCATTAGTTTGCACCAGGCATCCTGTTGGGAAGACCCAGTTCTCTGAGTGCATGTTCTGGAAGTTGGGCAATAGGGGCAGTACAGGATTCTTTTTGGTGTACCAAGGATTCCCTGCCCGAGCTGCTTCAGGTCGTGGCAGATGTTCTCCTGGAGATACCTAGTTTGGTTGTCCTAGGGGATTTTAACATCCATGCCGACACAACCTTACAAGGGGCCGCTCGGGACTTCATGGAAAGCATGGCCTCCATGGGGCTATCCCTGAATAGGTTTGGCCCAACTCATAGTCACAGGCATGCCTTAGACCTGGTGTTCACCTCTATAGATGTTGATGATCTGACACTAAGTAAAAGCGAAACGAAAGAAGTGCCATGGTCAGATCACTTCCTGGTGCAACTGGACTTCTTTGCGACCCATCCCCTCTGCAGGGAGGTGAGATCAATTTGGATGGTCTGCCCCCGCCACTTAAGGGATCCAAATGGTTTCCAGAGAGTGGTAGGGGATGCTTGATTCCATGTTGATGGCCTTTCAGCTGATTGCCTGGTGGCTCGCTGGAATATGGAGTTAACCAGGGCTATTGACTGTCTGGTTCCAAAGCACCCTCTCTGATTGCATGGAGCCCGGACAGCCCCGTGGTTTTCTTTGGAGCTGAAGCAAGGAAACAATTTCTGAGAAGGCTAGAGTGCCGGTGGCAGAAAACTCATTCTGAATCAGACTGGACATAGGTTAGAGCTCAACGTTGAGCCTACCAATAGCGACGGCGAATAAGACTTTCTTTACTGCCTCTATTGCATCTGCAGACAATAGTAGCAGGAGACTCTTTCAGGTAGTTCACAATCTAACGGAACCACCTTTACCACTAGGGCCTTGTAAAGACCCCAAGATCTCTTGCAACGATTTTGCAAAGTTTTTTGCAGATAAATTCGCTCATATTCATGCAAATTCATTATGGAGAGCTAAGTCATTTTCAACCTATTCAGACTCTCCAAGACTCTCCTAATTTCCAGGGATGTCTCTGATTTAGAAAAGCCGTCCTAGTTTCTGATTTGATCCCAGAATGTCCCACTTTTCCTTAGGATGTCCATATTTTCAGTGGAGAAATGTTGGAGGGTATGGAGTTATGTGACCCCCGAGCCGTCTGAAGGCAATCATGTATAGGAAAGTTTTTTAAATGTTTAATATTTTATTATGTTTTTATATATGTTGGAAGCTGCATAGAGTGGCTGAGTGAGCGGGTGGTGCTCTGGTCTAAACCACTGAGCCTCTTGGGCTTGCTGACTGGAAGGTTGGCGGTTCGAATCCACACCACGGGGTGAGCTCCCGTTGCCCTGTCTCAGCTCCTTCCAATTAGTAGCTTGAAAGCATGCAGTGCAAGTAGATAAATAGGTACTACTGCGGCAGGAAGGTAAACGGAGTTTCCTTGCGCTCTGGCTTCCATCACGGTGTTCCATTGCACCAGAAGCAGTTTCTTCATGACCCAGAAAGCTGTCTGTGGGCAAACACCAGCTCCCTTGGCCAGAAAGCGAGATCAGCAAAACAACCCCATAGTCGCCTTTGACTGGACTTAACCATCCAGGGGTCCTTTACCTTTTTACCTTTATTTTAGAGTGGCTGGGGCAACACAGTAAGATGGGTGGGGTATAAATAGTAAAATTATCATTATGGAAAGGGATGCCCCTACGTTCACCAGAGAAATGTTGGAGGGTACAGTGGTGCCCCGCAAGATGGATGCCTCGCAAGACGGAAAACTCGCTAGACGAAAGAGTTTTCCGTTTTGGAGGTGCTTCGCAAAACGAATCTCCTATGGGCTTGCTTTGTCTTGTGAGTTCCTGCTGGTTCCCCCCCCTTTTCTAAGCCGCTAAGCTGCTTATCAGCTGATCCGATCAGCAGATAAGCCGCTAAAAGCAGCTAAAAGCCGCTAATAGTGCTAATAGTGCTAAGCCGCTTATCAGCAGATCCGATCAGCAGATAAGCCGCTAAAAGCCTCTAAAAGCCGCTAATAGTGCTAATAGCGCTAATCCGCTAATCCTTCAATGGGCTTGCTTCGCAAGACGAAAAAACCGCTAGACGAAGGGAATCACAGAACGGATTCTTTTCGTCTTGCGAGGCACCACTGTATGTCTCTTTCTCATTGGCAGGTTTTAGCGAAAATATGCTTTTTCAGTTTGGCCTTGTCCAGAGTTCCTGTTAGATTTATCTCTTTTTCTTGAAAGGAAAAAAGGAAGATAAGTTGCTGGATTATTATTTTTTTGCAATTCTGGTTTAAGGACATTACCCAAAGTCAGTCAGTCATATCTTATCTTTCCTCTGCAATAAGGTTCCGGGGGGTGGGGGAGAGATGCAGATTTTTCTGCAGAGTGCAAGGCTATTTTCCAAATTCCCAAGCCATGTCCCCTGCTTCTGTGGCTTCTAAAGTTCCTCACTCCAGACAAAGCTTTGTTGTAGTTTATGTTGCATCTTGTGTGAAGATCCTTGACTATAATAGTATTACTCAGACAAGCGCTTTTAGAATGTATTTTCCTTGTATTTCTATTACAGTGGTACCTCAAGTACTTACCGTAATTCATACCGGAGGTCCGTACTTAACCTGAAACTGTTCTTAACCTGAAGCACCACTTTAGCTAATGGGGCCTCCTGCTGCTGCCGCGCCGCTGGAGCATGATTTCTGTTCTCATCCTGAAGCAAATTTCTTAACCTGAAGCACTATTTCTGGGTTAGCAGAGTCTGTAACCTGAAACGTATGTAACCTGAAGCGTATGTAACCCGAGGTACCACTGTATTTTCTATTCTATAAAGACAGCAGTGTTAATAATAATATTAATAACAACAGCAGTAGCAACTACAATGCTTGCCAGCCAGTTTTAAGCATGTACAGTGGTACCTCAGGTTAAGAACTTAATTCGTTCCGGAGGTCCGTTCTTAACCTGAAACTGTTCTTAACCTGAGGTACCACTTTAGCTAATGGGGCCTCCTGCTGCTGCTGGGCCGCCGCCGCACGATTTCTGTTCTTATCCTGAGGTAAAGTTCTTAACCCGAGGTACTACTTCTGGGTTAGCAAAGTCTGTAACCCAAAGTGTTTGTAACCCGAGGTACCACTGTATTCTTATTTGTGACCACATATTGTATATTCATGCATAATATTCCTGGAATCATTAATCTTATATTTTCATTCATATTTTTCATTATTAGTAATAAAAATAAAATGATTGAATAGATTTTCCATATTTGACCCATTTTAGATTCCCATGTATTAAGCAGTGGGTTGACAAAGCAGACGACACAGAGATTTCTCCAAGTGGTTCTTTATACAGTGGTGCCTCGCAAGACGAAATTAATTCGTTCCGCGAGTTTTGTCGTCTTGCGATTTTTTCGTCTTGCGAAGCACGGTGTCGGGAAAGTTTTGGAAAAGCTTCCAAAATCACCAAAGTCTTTAAAAACCTCAAAAAAGGCTACCACACCGCGTTCTATGAGTTGCTCCTGGAAATCAAGTCGCAACTGTATTAACGGTGTTAAGAAAAAGGAAACAAACTTGCAAGACATTTCCGTCTTGCGAAGCAAGCCCATAGGGGAAATCGTCTTGCGAAGCAGCTCAAAAAACAAAAAACCCTTTCGTCTAGCGAGTTTTTTGTCTTGTGAGGCATTCGTCTTGCGAGGTACCACTGTAGTAAGCTGGAACTGAACAGCAAACAGCTCAGCCGGCCTGCTTTTATAGGCAGCTGGCTGTCAACATTGTAACAACAACAACACCCCCCCAGGGTTTTCTGTCTAAAGTAACTGACACGGACCTGAGTGAAAACTATATACACGATACTCCTGGTGGCCAGGATGAGTACTTCAATACATAACACCACTCCCCACTGAGATAAGGCAGTAGTTATGATCATAGTGGTTCCATTATATACAGCAATACCCTTATTGGTTTCAGTAAGGCACATAAGCATATTAATTGACCCTATTCACCATACAGCTTTACATGTGCAGTTTGTCCAGTGAACATAGTCTTTTAAATAAGCTGGGTGCTTGGAAAACTTGCTGGACCACCGAGGGCCAGTACCAGAGTCTGGGTGGCCACCCGATTTTGGCTGCGACTGTGGTGCGACCAAATGTGGCATTGAGCCCGAGTTCCCTGGCTCCACTGCTAATGAAGGAACCACCATAAGCGTACTCAGCGGACGGTCAGGCATGGCAGGGGTCCGAGTCTCTGGAGAGCCAGGCAGATCCACTGAAATGGCTTGGCTTGGCTCCATGCCCTCATTTTGTGAGGAAGATGTAGGTGGAGCCTCGCCTTCCATTTGTGACCACTCTGGAGCTGGGGCACAGTCGTAGTGTCCAAATCCCCAACCCTGCGTCTTAGCTGGTCTATGTGCCGGTGCCACAAGTGTCCATTCTCGAGTGCCACCAGGTATGAACGGGGCCCTGTGATACCCACTACCATGGCTGGCACCCAAGGAATGTCCCCCACAAAGTTCTGGGCAAAAACCTGATCCCCTGGAATAAAGGACCGTGGCGCGTTAGTACAGCCTGTGGGCTTGGCCACACCAAAGTCTGGGTGCAGCTGGTCAAGTGGAGACTGGAGGCGGCAGCCCATGAGCAGTTCGGCTGAGCTCTGCCCTGTGGCTACATGGGTGATATGCTGCACAAGTGACCCGCTCATGCCAGTCCCTCTGTTCCAGGCGTGCCAGTGCCTCTTTTGCTGAGTGCACCATTCTTTCTGCTGCCTGTTGTGGGCCGGGTGAAATGGCACCGTTAGGGCATGGTGGATGCCCAGCCGCAAGAGGTACCTTTCAAAGGTGCCTGACGTGAACTGAGGTCTGTTGTCCGAGATGAGGACATCAGGACACCCATAAGTTGCAAACAGGCCCCACAGCACCCGGATGATGGCTTCAGCAGTGGTGGAGGGCATCAGGGCAACCTCCAGCCATTTGAAATAGGCCTTCAACACTACCATAAAGGTCCAGCCGTGAAAGCAGCCAGCACGATCGATGTGCACCCTCAACCAGGGTGCCTTGGGCATCTCCCAGGTGTTCCCCTTAGCTGCCAATGGTGCAGGTCTCGACTCTTGGCATGCTTGACAGGAGGCAACCCATGAAGTGATGGCATCGTCCATGTTAGGCCACCAGATGTAACACCGAGCCAATGCCTTCATTTTGACGATCCCCGGGTGGCTGATGTGCAGAGCCTCGAGGATGCGTTGGCGGAGTCTTTGGGGAACCACAACTCGGTCTCTCCACAGTAGGCAGCCGTGATGAGCCAAGAGCTTGTGCTGTCTGATTGCAAACGGCTGGAACTCTGGTGCAAAAGACCCTTCCGGCCACCCCTCCACACCCAGTTGAGTACACATTTGATGGTGCGGTCCTGGGCAGATGTGGAGGCTACATCGGTGGCTGATACTGGCGCTGCTGGAAGGTCCTCAATTAGGAGGAGCGATGAAGCAGGAGCCGGGTCTTCCACAAGCACTGGAAGAGGGCAACGACTGAGAGCGTCAGTGTGGCCCATCAATTTTCCAGGGCAATGGATGAGCTGGTAGCTTTAAGCTGCCAGAAAGACAGTCCATTGCAGCATGCGTGGTGAGAGGAAGGTGGAGTTGGTCGATCACTGGCAAGGAGGCGCAGGAGCAGCTTGTGGTCAGTGATGAGGTTGAAGGGTCTCCCATAGAGGTATTCATGGAACCTCTTTACTCCAGCCACAAGTGCCAGTGCCTCCTTGCCGAGCTGGCTGTAATTCCGTTCGGCTGGAGACAGCGTCTGGGAGAAGTAGGTGAGCGGTGCTTCCCTACCATCTCTGCCATGGGAGCATATTCACCCAGTGCTTTTCAAGCTGCACTGGCTCCCGGTGGAGTACAGGATCAGATTTAAGGTGCTGCTTTTGACCTTTAAAGCCCTTCACGGCCTAGGACCCTCATACCTACGGGACCGCCTCTCCCGGTATGCCCCACGGAGAGCCTCAAGGTCCATAAATAGCAACACCCTAGTGGTCCCGGGCCCTAAGGAAGTTAGATTGGCTTCAACCAGAGCCAGGGCCTTTTCAACTCTGGCTCCAGCCTGGTGGAACGCTCTGCCTCATGAGACCAGGGCCCTGCAGGATCTGATTTCTTTCCGCAGGGCCTGTAAGACAGAGTTGTTCCGCCTGGCCTTTGGCTTGGAGCCCATTTGATTCCCTCCCTCTCTTTCTTTTTTCTTTTTCTTCTCCTCCTGCTATGAGGCTACATTTTAATATTTTAATGTTTCAATATTTTAATGTTGTATTTTTAATTTTGTTTTTAAGTTGTAATCATTTAACTTGTTTTTATTATTGCTTGTAAGCTGCTCTGAGCCCGGCCTTGGCTGGGGAGGGCGGGGTATAAATAATAATAATAATAATAATAATAATAATAATAATAATAATAACAACAACAACCATCTGGAGACCAGTGACTGAAGACGGTGCCGATGCCAACAGGCGAGGCGTCGAAGGCAAGGACCAGCGGCCTGGCTTCACTGTACTGTACCAGCACACTGTCCAATGAGAGGAGGGCTTTGACTGCATTAAAGGTCGCCATTTCCTGATGATCCCAGGACCAAGGCATCTTCGTGCTGAGGAGGCGGTGTAGAGGCTCGGCTAGCGTTGCTTTGTGGGGCGGGAACATGTTGTAGAAGTTCAGCAGCCCCAGGAACGCCTGCAACTCCGCCTTGCTTTTTGGAATCGGGGCCTGTTGAATGGCCCGGATCTTGGATGACATTGGGTGAAGACTGGAGGCGTTGATAAGGTAGCCCAGGAACTCCACCTGCGAAACGGCGATCTGGCACTTTTCTTTTTTCACCTTGAGCCCAGCCTCCTGGAATTTGGTCAGCCCGGAGCGGATGCACTCGAACAGCTGCTGATTTGAGTCTGCGGATACCAACACCTCATCGAAATATGGCACCACGCCCAGAAGCCCCTGCAGGAGACACTCCATGAGCACTGCAGTAACCCAAGAAAAAAAATTCTAGTGCATTAGACTCAGACCTGAGGCACCTGGCAAAGCTGGTCTGCAGCAGAGAATCACAACAGAGCAGCATCTTAAAGTAGCTACACACCGCATAAATCCCTTCTCTTGTGGCTGAACTCAAAGGATGCTGGCTCAGCTACAAGATCTTGGAGAAGGAGTCTGGGAGGGCAAGAGTTAACATACCCCTGCCTTTAAGGAGATTCCATATGTACAAATATGTGAACATGAGCCCAAATACATTCATGTGGCAAGTGAGAGAGCAATATGTATTATTACAGTGGTGCCTCGCAAGACGAAATTAATTCGCGAGTTTTTTCGTCTAGCGAATTTTTCCCATAGGAATGCATTGAAATTCAATTAATGCGTTCCTATGGTCAAAAAAAGTCCAAACAAAGCCAAATTTGGTACAACAAGAGTTTATTAAGTGCTCTTTAAAGTCACACATACTGTAAAGAGCATTTCAAAAATTGAAGGAACAATAAATTAAGTTTCTAAACATGACAGAAAAACATTTAAAAATCAACAAAGTGTACAGTACATTTTCTAAGACTCTGGGGGACAACTTGAAGAAGGTTCCTCTTCCACTCTTTGCTTCTTGCTGAAGAACCCCCTCCTCAACTGTTCCCCCAGCCACCCACCGCACAGAAATTCAAATCCAGATTTTTTTTAAAAAAATAGCAGAGTGGCCCAATGGTCACAGAAAATCATAAAAATGCAGAAAAAACACACACAAGCTTCCAGATTCTTGCAAACCCCTCCCCAACACCAAGTCCTTGAATTCCAAACACCCCAACCCAAAATCCAACCCCCCCAAAAAAAGTTTTAAAAGTTTAACTTACCAAATGAATCATAGAATCATAGAATCATAGAGTTGGAAGAGACCACAAGGGCCATCGAGTCCAACCCCCTGCCAAGCAGGAAACACCATCAGAGCACTCCTGACATATGGTTGTCAAGCCTCTGCTTAAAGACCTCCAAAGGAGGAGACTCCACCACACTCCTTGGCAGCAAATTCCACTGTCAAACAGCTCTTACTGTCAGGAAGTTCTTCCTAATGTTTAGGTGGAATCTTCTTTCTTGTAGTTTGGATCCATTGCTCCGTGTCCGCTTCTCTGGAGCAGCAGAAAACAACCTTTCTCCCTCCTCTATGTGACATCCTTTTATATATTTGAATGGCTGCAAAAGAAGTTTTGGGAAAGCTTCAAAAATCACCAAAGTCTTCAAAAACCTCAAAAAAGGCTACCACACCGCGTGCTATGAGTTGCTCCTCGAAGTCAAGTCGCAACTGTATTACCGGTGTTAAGAAAAAGGAAACAAACTTGCAAGACGTTTTCGTTTTTTGTCTTGCGAAGCAAGCCCATAGGGAAATTTGTCTTGCGAAGCAGCTCAAAAAACACAAAACCCTTTCGTGTAGCGAGTTTTTTGTCTCGCGAGGCATTTGTCTTGCGGGGCACCACTGTATTTTCTTGTTGAAAGTTAAGAACATTGCTACTAGCAATATAGCACAGCTTCTATAGCCTACATATAGGAGGGGTATTTAAAATGAGAGTCATCAAAGTGATCCTTAGTTAAAAGTAGAAGTCGGCAAATGTGTCCTCTTTTTTGTTCTTCAAAATATGGCAATCCTAGACTGGTGCCTTTTGCACCTTTTCAAAATTCAAAATTGCCCATGGACCATAAAAGGTTGGCACACACTGCCCTACGTATAGGCATGTGTCACTTTGGAAATGGGCAGCCAGAGGAGGAAGTAAAGGGTACATACATCCTATCTCCTCTTAGCAGACAGAACAATTAATGGAGATTTCCTGGCTGGGAACGTAACAGATATATGAATCTTTGAAGACTAGTTAGCTGTGAATTAGGGCACCCACCCAACCCAACAGGCACAGCAGAGGTCTTTTCTGCAACCCCTTGCTGCAGGAGGGGCCTTGTCAGGAGCTTGATGATGGCAGCCTCTGGTGCCAGCCATGAACAGGGGCGAGAATGGAGGTAGAGCATAGTCATCATGGATAGTAGCCATTGGTAGCCACACTCTCCATGAATTCATTCAATCCTGTCTTAAAGCCATCCAAAGTGGCCCTCCTGTGGGACTGAGTTCCATCATCCACTATATGAAGAAGTAATTTTTGAAGAGACTTTCAGCTGGCCTGCGCTCACCCCATCACTGGGTCTGGTTGTCCAGCGAGGTCAGGGCAGACCTGGAGATATGGCTTGAATTCCTGAAGGAGTTCAATGGCGTGCAATTCGATTTCCAGGTCCATTCGGACGCTGCTGGCTCATTGAGCTTTGGGCTCTATTTCCATGGCTGTTGGTGCGCTCAGAGGTGGCCTGAGCACTGGCAGGGTGCAGCCTGTGATTTAACCTTTCTTGAGTCCCCCCCCCCCCCATTGTAGTGGCAATGCACATCTGGACCACAGAGTTCAAGGACCGGTGGGTCTGTTTCTGGTCCAATAACCAGGTCGTGGTGAGCGTTTTGGCAAAGCAGACATCCCGCTCCAGGCTCTCTGCCCTGTTACACACGGTTGTGCTACGGTGCCTCAAGTTTAGTATTGTTTTTTCTGCCCGCTTTATTCCTGGCACTAATAATGACATTGTGGATACCCTATCCTGTTTTGAGATAGAGCGCTTCATATCCCTGGCTTTGGAGGCCCAGCAGCTTCGGGAATATTTCCCAGATTACCTTTGGAACCTTGGCAGTGCCTAGTCCAGCAGGGAGTAGTAGCATCTGTTTCTCCTTCCACACTGAGGTCTTATAAGAAGGCCTGGATGGACTTTTTAGCTTTAGAGAACAGCATTTGACAAGCGACAGTACAAACTCGCCATTCATACATCAGGCGTTGCAGTAATTGGCTCACCTGCGGTTTATGGGTCATGCTGTGATCTCCATCCAAACTCTGTCTTCTCCCATGTCATTTTTCCTGTAAGTCCCTTTATTCTAGAGACCCTTGTGCAAAGTTTGTGGTGCACAAGGCTCTTGAAAGTTGGGCCAGGTTGCAGCCACCAAAGTCGCCAAGTAGGAGGCCGGTCGCATCTTGATGTTTTAAGCGCTGTGCGCTACAAGTGGAGACTACTTTGGTGGTCTATTTATGAGGCAAGACTCTTTTCGGCAGCTTTTTCTATAGAACTTTTGGTGCACTGCATGTGGGCAGAGTGGTGCTGGAGTCAGCACAAAGGAAGGGCTTCCAAGGGCTCGCTTTTGCAAGACGTTCAGCTGTCTGATGATGAGCTGGTGCTCACTATTTGGAATTCCAAAACGGACCAGTTGGGCAGAGGTGCCTCGATGAGGCTGCCTGCCGCTGGTAGGTCCAGCCCTTGTACAGTGAAGGATGCCAAGAGACATTTGTCATTTCGCCCGCCTGGGTATGGCCCCTTCCTGGTCCACGAGGATGGGTCCCTGTTAAAGAGGCATCAGTTTGCTGCAGTGATGCATAAGGCAATTGCAGCATGTGGCCTGCTGACTAGTAAGTTTGCACCTCATTCCTTCCGTATTGGGGCAGCTATTACCGCTGCGCATTGGGGCCTGCCCGTTGACAGGATTAAGGATCTGGGCCGCTGGAAATCTGACGCATACAGGAGTTATGTTCGGATGCAGTGCTGAGGTGCAGTTGCTAATGTGGTTTTGTTCATTCCTAGGTCTGCCTGCCCTGCACGTCTGGATAGTCAGGCACAGCATTGTCCACTGGGCCAGCAGGAGGGTGGCGGAGTCTGGATTCGGACACAGGCTTGGGCTCCCCGACCACGTGAGCGTCTCCTGGGTGTCCAAACGAGGAATGCATTGGGAGGAGCTTCTCCCAACGGTGCATAACAAGGTGTCTGCGGAAGGCACACCTGTGGCGATGGCGGTGCAGCTGGGCGAGAATGATTTGCCGGAAGCTCCCAGCTTGAGCCTGCAGAACCGCATGCAGGAGGACTTGGAGGAGTTGAAGGCAGCTCTTCCTGGACCCAAAATCTTTTGGTTGCAGCTGTTGCAGCGACATGTGTGGCGTGTTAGCCAATGCCCAGCTGCCACTGAGATGGCCAGGTGGCGCGTGCAGAGTGCAGTGGCCAAGAAGGTTCTGGCCTTGGGCGGGATGGTGATCCCTTTCACGATGCGTCCCTTTACAGGCTTGATGGGGTTCATCTATCTGTGATTGAGATTGATTTATGGCTGACCTCCGTGTCAGCGGGGTTAAGGGATTGGTTACAGGTCTGAGTGGCTGGCGGCAAGTGCGGGGCTTGTGTGGCGGATAGGCTCTGGTTCAGGTGATAGGGATGGGAGAACGCTCTCACCATCCCTATGTGAAGGGTATTCCGTTAAAGTAATCCAGGGACTTGATGGTTTGGTCAACCCCTGTGATGGGATGGTGCCCATGCCTGAGTCCAGGGGGACATTTGGGTGGCGGAGATAGCCCATGCCCGGCTTTCTGCTTATCCAGGTGTTCACCCTTGGCTGACCTATGCTGGAACCCTGGGTCAGCGCTCCCTGCATGGCAGGGAGCTAGTCGAACCAGGGCCTATGCAACCAGTCACTTTCTGTAATCAATAACGTTGTGGCCTAAATTTTGCCAAAAACCAAACCCAAAATTTCAGTCAAGTGTGAATTTATTTAGGGGGGAGGTTTCTGGGTCTGAACACGCAAAACACAGGCAGTATATCTTAGGTTCCAAATTGTTTCTAAATTATTTGTATAAAACACAAAGATGGTTTGCTTGAGCCATGCGGTCTAAGCTTGGAGCATACAGCTTAGACCTCCTTAGTTCATATGGTGCAAAATGATGAAAAGTGGGATAACAAAGAGCTTGATAGCCCTTCCTCTCAAGCTTGGGGAAGTGATCTAGCTAAGTCTGGCAGAACAGTTTACTCTATAGTCTCACCCACTTCATGAATTGAATCGAGGTAAGTTTGTTGGCTTTCTGAAGCAGGATCTCTCACACCTTCTTCATAGGAGAGTTGCTCCATCTTGTTTTTCATTTTTGTTGCCCTTTTCTGAACCTTCTTGAACTCTGCAATCTCTTTTTCAAGCTGAGGGGACCAGAACTGTAAACAGTACTGCATGTGTGGTCACACCATAGATTTGTATTACATCAGCAGTTTTATTTTAAATTACTTTCCTAATGATCCCTAGCATGGAATCTGCCTTTTTTACACTGGACTGGCACCTTCATCAAACTATCTACCATGACCCCAAGGTCGTGTTCCTGCTCTCTCACTGCCAGTTCAGACCCCATGAGCAGATATGTGAAATTAAGATTTTAAGATTCCCCCCCCCTGCATCACTTTTCAATGGTTTACACTGAATTGCATTTCTGGCAGAGTCTGCCCCCTTTTGGCATTGCTGGCCTTTGTATGAAGCAGAGTGGGAGAATCTGCTGTGGATGCTGGATCCGGACTGCCTGGGAGGGGTAGCAGATCTGCCCACTGCAGCCTCCTTCTCCATTCGTCTGCTTTCCTCCCCCCCTGTGACACCCTTTGCCCCCACCCACTCCCCACCCTCAGCCACCTCTCTCATTGCTGTGTCTCCCTCTCTCAGAGGGGAAGGGGGCGACTGCATGCCTGTGGCACCCATAGAGAAACACACTGGTCCCCCCTTTCTTCCTAGGCACAGTATTGTTTGGTTCATAAATGCTAAAAAGAAGGAAAGTTGTTTTTTCCCCACTTTTGAAATGTTGGTCAGGTCACATTTCAGCACCAACAGCTTTGTGGCAGAGGTAGGACGTTTCCTTTCTTTTATATTCAGGGTTTTTGTACTTGTGTTCTTATATAGAAAGCCCTTTCTGTACTGTGTATCATGAAAAGGCATGAATGTGCATGTCTTGTGGAGAAAGTTACTTAAAACCAGAGTATACCTAGGAAGCTGCACCGGCCGGCAGCAGCTCTCCAGTGGCGTAGCGTGGGGGGTGCAGGGGGGGCCGGCTGCACCGGGCGCAACATCTGGGGGGGGCGCGCTCAAGACTCGAGTGCTAAAATCCACAGGTTAGGGGGCGCAAATTACTTGCCTTGCCCCGGGTGCTGACAACCCACACTACGCCTCTGCAGCTCTCCAAGACTTCAGACAGTGTCTTTCCCCCCCTACCCTTCCTGGAGATGCCACTGGGAATTGCTCCACCACTGAACTACAGGCCTTCTCCTAAACTTGGAGGTTTGCATTTTCTAATGTACTGTGCACAGTAAAAGAGCCATAATGAATCCAAATAGACACTAGACCATGCCAGTTTCTCTTCTGCAGAAGTTCCTTGGAACTTTGTACATATATTTCCAGCTTTGGATAAGGCTCCTGGTGTCCTTGGCATCGTGATTAGAGCGGCAGTAAACGCTGCCATTCCATCTAAACAAAGGGGGGGGGGGAGCTCATCTTATGTTGAAGTTCACCACATAGGAGATAGTTCTCCCTCCGCCCCAATAGATTATGGTAATTCATAAACTACGTTTTGTGTTGGTCCGCCCACACAGTGAAACTGATTGGAAGTTTCAGTGGAAAGGTCCAACCCTTGGTCCCTTTACTTTTGGGGGGCGTGAGTGTTGTGGTCATGCGGCTGGTTTATTCCTTGCTTGCTTGCTGATATCTGCCTCGCTTTGTCTGGCTCGCTACGAGGTTTGGATCACAGACTTGAGATAGGTACCAATGGTTTTTTTTTTATTTATGTGCTATGCTTGGGACTTAGATTTATTTCCCGGTTAGATGGGTTTGTGGCAGGGGTGCAGGGGTGGGCACATGGGAGTTAATTATTAATTTTGGTTCATTGCTTTGACAATGCTACTTATGAGTGCATGTGCAAATAACATTCAATTGCTAATAATTGTGTGTGTGTGTGTGTGTGTGTGTGTATGTGTGTGTACAGTATCAATTTCTATATATATTATTTTCTATGAAAATTGTATATTGGTCATTATGTTTCTTATATCCATAGAGTGGTTTGTTTCTGGATGGTTTGGGTTTTTTTTAAAAAAAATGGTGAAAGCTGTGATGGTGGAAACCGTTTCACTGTGTTGCTATTGAGCAAAATTAAACCTAGATGGGGGATTATTTGTTATGGTGAAAGCTGTGATGGTGCAAGTGATTTCATTGTGTTGCTACTGAGCAAAATTAAACCTAGATGGGGGATTATTTTTAATGGTGCAAGCTGTGATGGTAGAAACTGTTTCACTGTGTTCCTATTGAGTAAAATCAAACATTGCTGGGGGATTTTTTATGGTGCAAGCTGTAGTGGTGGAAGCGGTTTCACTGTGTTGCTACTGAGCAAAATTGAACCTTGATGGGCAGTTGATGAATGTGGCTTTGGCCAAGATTTGGGGGACCATCATTGTGCCTTCATTGAATCAGTGGAGAGTGGATGCTTTAGCAGCCCCTCTCCAGAGATGCTGATGTGTTGGAAATGCTAGAGGCCATTTCACTGAACTGCCATTCAATAGTTTGAAACAGAGAAGGCTGCACATTTTTTTCTGTTTGGGCTATTCTGCAGTGGTTTTGTGGTCTCCACAGGAGACAATTCTCCCCACAATATTTCTGGCTCTGGGTCTCATTCTCACCTCTCCCCCATCTCTTCTAGCTTTAACCACCCGCAAAGCCTACTGTATTGGGATTGCAGAGGTCACTCCTTTAAGGTCACCCTTTTAAGGATCTCTTCTACAAGTATGTGAAAGTGGTGCATGTGTTGTTGTAGTAGATCTGCCTGGGAAGGGAGGTTATGTGAAGGTGCTGTTGGGGAGGTGTCTTGTTTTGTGGAGAGGTCAGGATGAGAGCAAAGAGCTTGAAGCTCAGGCTTCTTTGTAAGAGCCATGCTAGAGCAGATCAGTGGCCCATCAAGTCCAGCAGTCTGTTCCCCTAGTGGCCAACCAGATGTTTTGGGCAAAATCCACAACAGGAATCGTGATCCCCAACAACCGGTTCTATTGAAAAACATGCTGTCTCTTTTCCTGGGGGAAATATTTAGCTGCCAATGACCTTATTTGCCACAAATTTCTCTATTCTGTCCCATATGGCAGCCATCCCCTTATCTAGTGGCAGGGAGTTCCATCCTTCAGCAATGTGTGGAAAAGTCCTTTCTCTGGTCTGCTTGTAATCTTCCACTCACCAGTTTCACTGTATGACCCCATTGGACATGACAAGAAGCCCCTCTCTCTCCAGTCTCTCCACTCCACATGCCATTTTATACACCACTAGCCTTACAGTGCAGAATAAATCCACAAAACATTAAAGAAAGAAAAGAGAGAGAAGCAGGAGAGAGGGAGGGAAGGAGGTGGGGGCTTGGCCAAAGTGAAGGGGAGATGTGAGAGAATGGGGGGATGGAGATGGGGAGCAGAGAAGGTCATCTGAAGAGGTCCTCTGAAGAGGCCTAAGAGTGGTAGCAAGAGGTTTAGTAAGAAATTGATGCATGAGATGTAAATAGATGGATGAACCTTCCTTCACATCCTTTTCTCCTCTTTCAGTTGCAGAAATGGATTTGGCTGCCATTGACCCAGTTCTGCAGGTTAGTATCAGTGGGAGCAGGAGTATAGACCAGGTACAAGACCCCTTGGCACAGAAGGTTACCTTGCCCAGCAGCAGAGGAAGCCGCCTGGGTGCCTGGGGCGGGGCGCCCAGGGGCAAGGCAAACTTCCCATAGGGGTGGGGTGAGGACAGCCTAGGGAAGTCCTTTCCTGATTAAAAGCCTGACTTTTTCCACTTTTAGAATCTCGGCAAGGATTATTTTTTCCTCTTCTGTATTCGCTACTCAAGCGAGTACATCTATCATACGAGCAACGATAGAGTGGTGTATCATAAAGAACCTACCTGTGCGGCTATTATGGTAAGTGAGGTTCAGTATGAGAAATCCAGTGGGGAGGTGGGCGGAAGGGATGGGGGTGAGGTTTGGGTAATGGTCTGTGAAAAGCAAGTTTGTGGGTCTGGCAAAGAAGAAGAATTTGCAGGTATTTGGGACAGGCATTCCAACTGCAATTGAAGTCAACCCCTGAGTCTGGGGCTGGAGCAGCCCCCCTGAATTCCATGGGGAACTGACTTTGCTCTTCTGCTCTTTAAACTCTTCTCAGGACATCATGGAGAGATGGTACATGTTTCCGGTCCCCTCCAAAGTATTGAAAATAGGAATGGAGAACATCACCTGCCTGACGTATGTTGTTGGCACTGTGTGTGTGTATTTATTCACAGTGATTGGGAATTAGAAGTGGGGTGTGTGTGTGTGTGTGTGTGTGTGTGTGAGAGAGAGAGAGAGAGAGAGAGAGAGAGAGAGAGAGATACCTGCTTGAGGAAAGGGCAGCCAGTGGCTGGCAATTTAGATTGAGTGAGAAGAATCAAAATGCAGGGAAATAGCAGTGACTGCACAAATGGGCCAAGCGTGCCATATTGAGCTTGACAACAAGTTTACAGGGTAGGTAGGTTGTGGCAATGGAAGCTTCTATCTCTAAAAAATAAAAGAAAAATTGCTGATGGCTGTTATGCTCCTAGGGCTAGATGTATCCCCCCCCCCAAAAAAAACCTCCTCTCTTCCTTGAAGGAAGCTGGAACTTGATGGGTCAATCATGGATGGGGTTAGTGGGTCAGTGGGTCATGGAGACTTTGAATGTACAGTCTCCAGAGGTCCCAAATCAGTGGGTGTGGGGCTCCCAACACCCCTGGAAACCAACCACTGGTCTTATCTTATTTCTTGCTTCCTCGTGACAGCTTCCTGAAACCTGCATTTACGGCAAGTAAGAAATCGACCATTGTCGGTGGGATGCTCTGTCCGATTGCTAACACTTATGGACTGACCGATGATGAAAAGGAGGTAAATTCTTTGTAGCTTTGATAATTACTCTTGACTTCTATTGGATCAATTAATCTCCTGAAATTTTTGCATATCTTTTCATTTCTTACTAATTTTTCAACGAGATAGTAAGCTTAGCTACATTGATAATGCTTTTGGTTTCACTGGTTTCCAGCTATTACACACTTGGATTTTTTAAAACATCATCTCCATTCAGAAAGTGAATTTTGCCTCATTATTTGTCCATGAGTGAAAACTTAGTCTCATTTAAAGCTGGCCTTTGTCTCTATTCTGCCAGTTTGCTTCAGTATCACACTCCTTATTATTCAGTGCTAAAAATCTGTTATCTACCCCCCCATGTCTTTCCACATCATCTCCTCCCATGAATCTGTGAATCCATCTTTGTGAAAATGGTTTTCACTGCCAGGAGCTTAAGAAGCAGTTTCATGGAATGGTCAGGCGCCTGCTGGCTGAGTCCCCAACCCTTGCAACCCTGTCATGCATCATGCAAGTAAGTGCGATGGTGGGACTAGGGTATTGATTCATATCAGCAGAGCCCGCTGGCATAAAAGCTTGATCAGGCAGCATCACAAACTCAGAGCATGGGTGTCCCCGGACATGCTGGGGAAGGGCAGGCCACTCAGACAGGGGGCCACTCTTGCCAAGGCCCTTTCTTCAGTCTCCACCTGGGTGCAGCAGCCAGAGGGGGCCCCCAAAGCAAATTTGGGGCTTAGTGACTTGGGAGAAAGCCTTTTTGAGCTGTCTGGAACATTGAACAAAGTATCTCCCTCAGAAAGTGGGGAGGACTCCTTGGTGGAGATGGTAGCTTGCCTCTCTAGCCGAAACCAGCCCCCTGATACTATGGTGCTTTTTCCTCCCACAGCCACTGACCTTTTACTTCAATGCAGAAGATGAGCAGGAAAGACAGCTGGCTATCAGCACCATCCGTGATTTGCTGACATATGCATTAAAATTCAACAACATGCCTGTAAGTATCTGTTTTATGGTCCAGAGAGGTTTCTCAAAGCGGCTTAAAAAAGACTGTCTCAAGAAAAGTGATATCCAAGCTTGGTATCAAGCAGAGAGGGAACATGATCTACCAGTGTGTCCAGGACTATTCAGGTGGATTTTTTTGGCCTCTTCTTTGGTGTTGCCCTTTGGCCTCAACCTACTAGGTAGCAGAGCCCACAGAGGTTCTTGGAGCCAACCGAGTAGGGTTCAGCAGCTGCTTTGGAGTTCTCTTGTATTTGCTTTTTGGGTTAAATAAAGGACCTGATTAAGCCTTTTTTTCTTTTTTTTGGTCTCTACAGGGGATAGCAATAAATGGAATTCTTACGCCAGCGGTGTCCGAGTTGTTCAGTACCATCAACGAAGGCAAGTTGTCCATTCTGCAAGCACAGAACAAACCCACAGGGCTCACTCTCCACCCCAAAGCCATCCTTGGCAGCCTAACTGGGGTCTGAGGAGGGCTCACTGCTTTGCTGTAACACACCTGCCTCAGGTTGAAATCCCAGCCCTGCCTCAAAGCCCCCAAGCAAGGTGGAGAGTGAACAGCTGTTCCCAGATGCTATGGGGATGCTGGCTCCAAGTGGTGGAGGCCAGTGACCCCCAATGGTCTGGCAATGGGTGTGGTGGTGTTGGGGGTGGGTAGCAGCCCCACTGGGCTTTGCCGGGGCATTAGCTGCCTAAGGATGCCCGGTGATGAGTCTGGGCCTGGTTGTAAGGAAGACTCACTTTTCTTATCTTCTTTCCCATCTAGCGGACGTCCTGATTGAACATGTGGATGTGTTCCCACCAATGAACCACTTCCCATGAATCCTCTTCCTAAACCAGAGTGATATGTGTGGTCAGTGATGAAGGAGGAATCATTATTTGGTGTTATCTGAGGGAATTTGTCATTATCTGAGGGCACTTACCATTATCTGAGGGCACTTGCCATGATCTGAGGGCATTTGTCATGATCTGAGGGCATTTGTTATGATCTGAGGGCATTTGCCATTATCTGAGGGCACTTACCATTATCTGAGGGCATTTGCCATGATCTGAGGGAATTTGTCATTATCTGAGGGCACTTACCATTATCTGAGGGCATTTGCCATGATCTGAGGGCATTTGCCATGATCTGAGGGCATTTGCCATTATCTGAGGGCATTTGCCATTATCTGAGGGTATTTCCTGCTTTAAATAAAAATTGAATTTTGAGCAATTCTGAGCTTACATTTGTCTTTGTGATTTCTGTTCCATCACTTTACTTGCACCCCTGTGCTGCGGCTTAGAGGTTTCTTTCTGGGGTGGGGGGAGGAAAGAGACACTGCTGGCAACTTCTGAGGGCGATTTGGATCAAGTAAAAGGTTTGGGAGGGAAAGGTTAAAGACCCCTCCCACCACTGAAGCTGCCTCCCTAGTTGCTGCTTTGACTTTTTTAAAAAAAGAAAGCATGGAGTATCCTGATCTTCATCATGTGTGCCTACTTGAATAAGAGATTGTCTTTCCTCTCCATGTGAGCAGCAGAACACTGTTCCACAGTGATGCCACCTGGACAGGAGTTGGGGGCCGAAGCAGAATGGTCAGGAGCCGCAGGAGGGCAGGTGGCACAGCACATTGCGAAGCTTTGATGGGAAGAATCTGCCCTTTTTAAAGTCAGCAGGTGCAGACTTCCTCATGAGTACTTCTCTGGACTTGTGGGGGAAAGATGCAGCCGTGAAAAGCTGCAGAACAGACAGGAGTATAGCAGGTGAAGGGTTTTTCTTGAGAGGAGTGGTGAGAAGGCCTGGCCTGTTACGTGGCCCTGAAGGTACAACAGCCCTGCCAAGGAAATTATGTATGGTAACATGACTTCCCAAAGTGTGTGTGTGAGAGAGGTGGGGAGATAGAAAGGATACAAACGAAGGGAGGGAGGAAGGAATGATCCGTGTTCTCATGCAGCCGCATTGTTCTACACTTTCTGGGTGCCTCCTCTTTGCTCTCAGAATGTGCTCTGTTGCCACCTGGCCAGGTCTCATGCCATCCTAGGATGGAGATCCATGGGCGAAGGGTGGAGAGCTGTGTTTCAGCCAATACTGGAAGCAGGAGAGACAGAGGCATGTCTGGATTTGTGATGGACCCCAAGGCTGTGGCCTGAGGCTTTTCTGGGAACCAAAAGTGGGGGCAATATCTGCTAGAGTCTTAATCTTGTGAGCCCCACTCAGGTTGTATTTCTGTGTAAATAAAACCTAAAGACTTCAAGATCATCATTGACGCTCATTCCAAGGAGACTGAACTGGAATGCTCAGAGATTTGGGTAGGTGCAACAATATGTTTCGGGGGCTTCTAGGGTTCCCATTGATTCACTGCACCCTGCGTGGCTGTTGCTCATAACCACAGAGGCGTTTTTAACTCCCCCTCCACAACTCACAGTAGAACTTCCCCAAGTCAGGTCTCAAAGGCCTGCCTTTCTCTTGTGTGTAGAAGACACTTGCAGCATTTACAGCAGCACCTACACATGTCATCCAATGTCTCCATTGGCCCCAAGCCAGTATGATCCCTCTCTCAACACTGTGAAGTAAAAAAAGAAAATAGGCACCAGCACTTTGCCTCTTTCTCAGCAGCTGAGCAAATTTGGACCACAACTGTTGGAGATGTCTGAACTAGAGGCCAAATTTCCACACTAATCACAGCTCAGCCCAGTTTAGCTGTTGAGAGTAAGGCAAAACGACATGTTCAAGTTAACTCAGACTTAATTCACGCTAGTTGTGATACAGAAATACAACTGCTATATATGGGGAGAGCCAAAATGATGGGTTGGATGCCATCTGTACATAATGGCTCCTGCAATGTTTTCCATTACATTGCACTTTCTTCTGGAGGAACAGGACGATGCGCAACTGAGTAGCAATCATAACAAGCACACATTGCAAAATATCTATTGAGAAAGAAAACCACATTTCTGCTGACTGGAGGAGTGATTTGCACTTCATTTTGACACATACAAATGGCCGCATTCTAAACAATGTCACAAAAAGTTATACGACATGCATTTTCACTCCAAATATTGTAAAGCAAGAGGCCAGACAGATGGACAGGTATGGCATTACTTCATCGGAGGCATGCCAAGTTTGGCTATGGGCCTTTGGGCAGCAAATGTTTCAGGAGTCCTTAGGGGTTAACAAGCCTTAAATTCAGGGAGGCCCCGAAACGAAAAGATCTAGCAATGGTTGGTCTTTGTTTTAACTCTGGAAGAGGCTGCTGGGCCAGGAAAATGGCTACTCTTGATTAATTGGCCTGTCTCTTTCATCTGCTTCAAACAGTTTAAAAGGAACCCGGGCAAATGCAGAGATGTTTACAAAGAGCAGACCAGGAGGCATGGGGAAAGGGGTTTTTCAGGGCATAGATTTATAAGGCCTTTCTGTGGGAATTAAGCAAGCAAATATGTCAAAGCTGTGAAAACTGCCACAGCAGGTGTCCTGCACTGCAGTAGGAGCTCCAACATGATGAGGCAAAGCGTGTGGGTGAAGAGACAGGAAAGGGATCTTCAGGGCTCCTTGGCTGCTCTGCAAACACAGGATTTCTCCTGTGGGAGAATCAGCCCTGCAGACTGACAAGGTGGTTCAGCTTTCCTGGGGAAATGTCAGCTGTGGAGAGCACATAATGGCTGCCACCTGTTAAAAGTCAGTGCTTCTACATCTTCTATCCAATTTCGAAATACTTCGACATCACAAATGTGCGCCTGAGATGCAGGCTTCACACTCCTGGTGATGCCCTTCCGTCAGTTCCTTTAAGTTTCAGCTTTGCAACCATACTCCCCCCAGAACCCAAAGACTTTTGTTTCCCGGAAGCTGCACGGGAAAGCTCACCTGGCCTGGATGCAGAAAGGATTGACAGATTGGAGTGTCTGAGAGTGAGGGATAGATGGCTCTGTCAATTTCAGTTTCTCTTGGTTTTGTTTCTTTTGTTCTGTTTTCTCCAGGTTCCTGCAGCAATTTGCAATTTATTTATTTGTTTAAAGTCCACTTGAAAATCTGTGTGTGAATTTTGAAGCACTTTAAACATAATATGTGTTGCTTCATATGAAATTTTGGCCTATATAATTCATTTTTGTTTCTTATTTCCACTAATACACATTTTGTGGATACTTCCCTCTGATATGTACATTTTGTATCAAGTTTTGAATTGGAGAACTGCAGTATGGTAGAATCATTGAACTGCAGACTTGGAAGGGGCCCCAAGACTCATCTAGTCCACCCCGTGCGATGCAGGAATCGCAGCTACAGAATCCTTGGCAGAAAGCATCCAATCTCCAGGAGGGTCTATCAGCAGGGGGCCGGTCCACCGTCCCTCAGACCTTGTGGGGGGCCAGACTATATTTTGAAGGGGGGGATGAACGAATTCCTATGCCCCACAAATAACCCAGAGATGCATTTTAAATAAAAGCATACATTCTACTCATGTCAAAACACGCTGATTCCCGGACCATTCACGGGCCGGATTTAGAAGGCGATTGGGCTGGATCTGGCCCCCTGGCCTTAGTTTGCCTACCCATGGTCTATTACTTCCTCATGGAGTCTGTTCCTCTGTCAAAACATCAGACAGTTCTTCCAAATGTTCAGTCAGAATCTGCTTTCTTGTAACTTGAATCCCTTGGTCCAGGCCCTACCCTCCAAAGCAGGCTGAAAAAGTACAGTTTGTGTACAGGCTTGGAAGCTCGGATTGATTCTCATTCAAATGTTGCTGGACAGGCTTACCACCCCCACCCCCATGCATGTCCCTACGTGTGAAATCTGAGCAAGGGGGATTCCAGACATCATCATCATTATCATCATCATGATTTATTATTTATTATCTGGATGGGTTTCCCCAGCCACTGTGGGCGGCTTCCAACAGAATATTAAAATACAATAGTCTATTAAACATTAAAAGCTTCCCTAAACAGAGCTGCCTTCAGATGTCTTCTAAAATCTGGTAGTTGTTTTTCTCTTTGACATCTGGTGGGAGGGCGTTCCACAGGGCGGGTGCCACTACCGAGAAGGCCCTCTGCCTGGTTCCCTGTAACTTGGCTTCTCACAGTAAGGAAACTGCCAGAAGGCCCTCGGAGCTGGACCTCAGTGTACGGGCAGAATGATGGAGGTGGAGACACTCCTTCAGATATACTGGACCAAGGCCATTTAGGGCTTTAAAGGTCAGCACCAATACTTTGAACTGTGCTTGGAAACGTACTGGGAGCCAGTGTAGGTCTTTCAAGACCGGTGTTATATGGTCTCAGCAGCTGCTGTCTAGCTGATGCATTCTGAGTTAGTTGTAATTTCCAGGTCACCTTCAAAGGTAGCTCCACATAGAGCGCATTGCAGTAGTCTAAGCGAGGCTCTAGCGAGACAAACTGCGGACAGGTAGTGTTGCAGCCTACTGCGGGCAAGTAGGGTTGCAGGTAGGGTTGCAGCCTGTGTGCCTGATGGAGCTGATAAACAGCTGCCCAGTTACCCCATTTAGGACCAGGGAGTCCTCCACACCTGCCCGTCTCCTGTCCCCCCAAAACAGTACTTCTGTCTTGTCAGGATTCAATCTCAATCTGTTAGCCACCATCTATCCTCCAACTGCCTCCAAACACTCACAAAGCACCGCCTTCACTGGTTCTGATTTGAAAGAGAGGTAGAGCTGGGTGTCATCCACATACTGATGAACACCCAGCCCAAACCCCCTGATGATCTCTCCCAGCGGCTGCATGTAGATGTTGAAAAGCATGGGGGAGAGGACAGAACCCTGAGGCACCCCACAAGTGAGAGCCCAGGGGTCTGAACACTCATCCCCCACACCACTTTCTGAACACGGCCCAGGAGGAAGGAGCGGAACCACTGTATAACAGTGCCCCCAGCTCCCAGCCCCTCAAGATGGTCCAGAAGGATGTTATGGTTGATGGTATCAAACACCGCTGAGAGATCCAGCAGAACTAGGAAACAGCTCTCACCTTTATACCTAGCCCACTGGAGATCATTGACCAGTGTGACCAAGGCAGTTTCAGACCCATGATGAGGCCTGGAAGGGATCCAAATGGTCCGCTTCTTCCAAGCGTGCCTGGAGTTGTACAGCAACCACTCGCTCAATCACCTTGCCCAAGAATGGAAGATTTGAGAACAGGCGATAGTTGGCCATATTGGCCGCATCTAAAGCTTTTTTAAAAAAAGAAGTGGTTTGGTAACTGCCTCTTTCAGCGGGTCTGGGAAAGCTCCCTCACAGAGAGAAGCATTCACCACCCCACGAAGCCCGTCGCCCAGCTTTTATAAGCCAGGATGGGCAAGAATCAAGGAGACAGGTGGTTTCACTCGTTCAAGCAGCCTGTCCACATCCTCGGAGGTAACAGATTGGAATTGATCCCACTCAACTTGACTAGACAGGACTCTAGCGCTCTCCCACCCCAGCCCTGCTCCCACAGTGGAGACTACCTCTTCCCAAATCTGAGCGACTTTATCTGCAAAAAACTTTACAAAATCATTGCAGGAGATCATGTGGCCTGTATTGGGCCCCGATGTAGCAGGTGGTTCCGCTAAATTGCAAACCACCTGAAAGAGTCTCCTGATGCTGTTTTCTGCAGATGCAATAGAGGCGCTGAAGAAAGTCTTCTTCGCCGTTGCTACCGCCACTTGGTAGGCTCGACATTGAGTTCTAACCCGTGTCCGGTCAGCTTCAGAATGAGTTATCCGCTACTGGTGCTCTAGTTGTCTCAGCAATTGTTTCATTGCCCTCAGATCCATGGAAAACCACGGGGCTGTCCGGGCTCCATGCAATCAGAGAGGGAGCTTTGGAGCCAAACAGCCAATAGCCCTGGTTAACTCCACTTTCCAGCAGGCCACCAGGGAATCGGCTGAAAGGCCATCAACATGGGATAAAGCATCCCCTACCACTCTCGGGAAACCATTTGAATCCATTAAGTGGCGGAGGCGGACCATCCGAATTGGTCCCACCTCCCTGCAGAGGGGAAGGGTCACGAAGAAGTCCAGTTGCACCAGGAAGTGATCTGACCATGGCACTTCTTTAGTTTCGCTTTTACTTAGTGTCATATCACCAATATCCATAGAGGTAAACACCAGGTCCAAGGCATGTCCGCGGCTATGGGTTGGGCCAGACTTTTCAGGGACAGCCCCATGGAGGCCATGCTTTCCACGCAGTCCTGAGCGGCCCCTTATAAGGCTGTGTCGGCATGGATGTTAAAATCCCCTAGGACAACCAAACTAGGTTTCTCCAGGAGAACATCTGCCATGACCTGAAGCAACTTGGTCAGGGAATCCTTGGTACACCAAAAGGAATCCTATTCTGCCCCTATTGCCCAACTTCCAGAACATGCACTCAGAGAACTGGGTCTTCCCAATAGGACACCTGGTGCAAACTAATGACTTCCTAAAAATCACTGCAACCCCCACTCCCTGCCCAGAAGGCCTGGGTTGCTGTGCGTAAGACAAACCTGGTGGACAAGCAGTGGCAAGAACAGGCCCACCTGCTTCATCCAACCAAGTCTTTGTTACACATGCCAGGTCAAGTCCTCCATCCATGATCAAGTCATGGATGACAGTGGTCTTATGAATCATCAACCTGGCATTGCACAGCAGCACCTTCAGGTCATGTGGGTATCCCTTGCTGATTCCAGTATCCATCGAGTCAGGACCGGACCCTCAAACAACGACTATACCTGCCTCCTCAGTAATGACATGGGTTGGTCTTAGTGTAACTCCTCCTCCTACCTGTGATCACTGAGATTGGTTGTCCCAGTGCTTCCCCCACTGTGGAACCTGCCCCAGCCATTCTGTTGGCTGGAACCCACTCCCAGGCAGCCCTGACTCCTCCCCTTAAGAACAAAATAAAACCTTTAAAAAACACACACAAAAACACAATAAAACAATACAAGCCAAAACCAGTGAAAATTGCAAACACACTAAACAAATTCCTGAACCTGACTAAACATCCATCCCACCCCCCCCCACCAAAAAAAATTAAAGGGGAAAAATAAATTTTAAAAACATTTTAAAAAGAACTCCACACTATTCTGAGTCCTCCTGGGCAGCAACAGCAGCAGCGGGATCCGCTGTGGGCCAGGTGGTGAGTGGCAGGAACGGGGCCCTTAGGCACTCACACAGAATAAAATATTTGCAAAAATCTATCATTTGCCCGATAATAAATGTTGGAAATGTAAAGAAACTGAAGGCACATTTTTTCACCTTTGGTGGACGTGCCCAAGGATTAAGGCTTTCTGGGAGATGATCTATTATGAAATGAAAAAGATATTTAAATATACCTTTCTGAAGAAACCAGAGGCCTTTCTCCTAACCCTAACCCTAACCCAAACTCCTCTGGCTCATGTCTATGAGAAACTATGCAGCCAATTAAAGATTCTCACTAGCCCCCTAGACCAAAAGTAAAAATGCCACACTGTGAACATAATTGACATTCTGGTTGGGAACAGAAGCAGCAAGAGCCACAGAGGTGGAGGATCATTTAACAGACATGGTGTCCAAGGGAAAGGGGGTGGGGAGGGAGGAGGAAAAGAGGAAACTCAGGTGCCAATTTTTAAAATAGCACTTATACAAATAAGCAGCTGGAAAGGAAACATTAAGGGAGCCTGATGGAATAAGTGATATAGGGCAGATGAGGGGACACAAAGGCAACTAGTGGCTCAGCGGCATTGATGGAATAGTTCTGTTTTCCTTCTCTCCCTCTCTTGCATTAGGTTTCTGTCAGGAAGACCTGGGTTCAATTTCCTACATTTGGTGATCTTGGACCATTCACTATTTTTGAATTAATATCTGACATCTTTGTCCCCCAGAATGGCAAGCAATGCATAGAAAACATATAGATGTTTTACATAAAACATTTAGCTGTGATTCCTGTATTGCAGGAGGTTAGACTAGTTGACCTTTGGTTTTCCTACTAAATCTTCAATTCTATGATTCTATGAAACCATACTAAAAAAAAAGTAGTAAGCAATTAAACAAAAGTGATTCAGCAGCATCTTACCAGTTAATAACTTAGAACCATCAAAATAATAAAGGATACTTTCCCCATATCCTAAAGATTGATTTTCTTATTATATGGTTCTGAAATGCTTTATGGACCATAGGTATGTATGCCATCCAAATATATTATCATGTCCTTCTAAATCTAGAATGTCTGCACTTTCCAGCACAATCCAGTCCCAGATCCAGCAGATCATAGAATCATAGAATCATAGAATCATAGAGTTGGAAGAGACCACAAGGGCCATCAAGTCCAACCCCCTGCCAAGCAGGAAACACCATCAGAGCACTCCTGACATATGGTTGTCAAGCCTCTGCTTAAAGACCTCCAAAGGAGGAGACTCCACCACACTCCTTGGCAGCAAATTCCACTGTCGAACAGCTCTTACTGTCAGGAAGTTCTTCCTAATGTTTAGGTGGAATCTTCTTTCTTGTAGTTTGGATCCATTGCTCCGTGTCCGCTTCTCTGGAGCAGCAGAAAACAACCTTTCTCCCTCCTCTATGTGACATCCTTTTATATATTTGAACATGGCTATCATATCACCCCTTAACCTCCTCTTCTCCAGGCTAAACATGCCCAGCTCCCTTAGCCGTTCCTCATAAGACATCGTTTCCAGGCCTTTGACCATTTTGGTTGCCCTCCTCTGGACACGTTCCAGTTTGTCAGCGTCCTTCTTGAATTGTGGTGCCCAGAACTGGACACAGTACTCCAGGTGAGGTCTGACCAGAGCAGAATACAGTGGCACTATTACTTCCCTTGATCTAGATGCTATGCTCCTATTGATGCAGCCCAGAATTGCAGTGGCTTTTTTAGCTGCCGCGTCACACTGTTGGCTCATGTCAAGTTTGTGGTCAACCAAGATACAAGATGCTTCATTATAAAGTGATTAAACGAAAGTGCTTCAGCAGCATCTTACCAGTTAATAACTTAGAACCATCAAAATAATAATGAAAATGAGGGGTTATTCAAGAAAATGTCCTAATGAGGATGCATACCTCAACAAAACTGTTTTCATTACTTGGCTAATCAAAGAATCATAGAGTTGGAAGGGACCCAATGGTCATAGAGGCAGTGAGGCAGGTGCTGGACCTCTTGGAGCAGCACATTCTGCAGTCCTGGGACCACCACCAGGAAGGTCCTCTGATCCCAAGTCTCCCTCTTCTCCAAGTCTGTGGGTGGAAGAACACATAGCAGGGCTTCTTCCAGTGACTGCAGCAGAACAACAGGCTTGTGTAGGCAACGGACATTCTTGGGAGATGAGTTGAAATGTGACAGAACACTATCAGCAACTTTTCTTGCAGAACTCAAGGCGCTTGAAAGACTTTGTCGCAGGTATGTTTACAAGGCCGTGTTGATTGGTCCGTAAGGGAGCAAGCCAAAGCGGATGAGGGGGTTATTGGATGCCTTAAATTATCTGTTGGAGAAGAGGGAGGCAGGGAAGAAGGCCTCTCACTGGAGGCTGCCTTCTTATGGTGGTGGAAAACTTCTTCAGCATTGCTCACGTGGTGGTGGGGGATAGAAAGGGATGTGTTAGGGGAAGTGAAGTAAGAAGGCAGTGGTTTTCATTCAGATGTGTATTCACTACTATCACTACTATCAATGGTTTTCAGTCTAATGGCCACATTTTCTTCTGCACAAGCTTTTTTTTTGGGGGGGGGGCACTTGCCAGTAGCAGGTGGAGCCAGAGGCAAAAGTGGGTAGGGCAACAAAAGAAAAAAAATGCCTTGGTACAGCAGACTAGTTTCTACACATCATCTTCTCCATCCTCCATTTATGAACCATGATCAGCATTTAAGTAAATGTTTCAGCCAGGGAAAAACCCTAGACGAGGGTGTGAAGCAACCTTCCTGTATGTTTGTGAAACATGGACCACTTATAAACGTCATCTCCAACACCTTGAAAGATTCTATCAACCATGTCTCTGAAATTTTTTACACATCACTTAGGAAGACAGGCGAACTAATGCCAGTGTACTGGAAGAAGCAAAGATCACCAGTGTCAAAGCAATGATTCTTCAACATCAGCTTTGTTGGACTGGTCATGTTGTGTAGATGTCTGATTATTGTCTTCCAAAGCAACTATGTACTCTATTTTGAACTTTAAAATGGAAAGCGTAATGCTGGTGGTCAACAAAAGAGGTTTAAAGACTCTCTCAAGGAAAATCTTTAAAAAGTAGCATAAACACCAACAACTGGGAAAGACTGGCCTGCGAGTGCTCCAGTTGGAGAACAGCCTTTACTAAAGGTATCATAGGCTCTGAAGACGCTCAAACTCAGGACGAAAGGGAGACATGCGCTAAGAGGAAGGCATGCTTGGCAAACCCTCACAGTGATCAGCTCCCAGCCAGAAACCAATGTCCCCACTGTGGAAGGATCTGTGGATCCTGAATTGGCCTCCACAGTCATTTACGGACTCAGTGTTAAAACCATGTTCATGGAAGACAATCTTACTCGACTATGAGTGATAGAAGAAGAAGAAGAAGAAGAAGAAGAAGAAGAAGAAGAAGAAGAAGAAGAAATGTTTCAGCCACGGAAAAACCCTAGAGGAGGGAGTGAAGCAGGAGTCAGTGAGGGGCATGGCCTGGGCAGAGAGGGCATGGCTGAGGAAGGGGTCTGGCATTGGGAGAGTTCTAGGGGTCAGAGAAAAGGCTTAGGAGGCCACATCTGAGCTTGTGGCCTGAGGTTCACACCTCTGGTTTAGTACATGGCTGTTCCTCCATCACTGACTCTATGTGCCCCATCTGGATTGTCCTTAAAATAAATTTATTTATTATTTATCAACAAATTTATATTCTCTCATTCATTAAAAAAACATTAGAACTGTTTACAACAAATGTACATAAAACCATACCATAAAAACTACATTAAAAAGTATTATAGCAATATGATTTCTTTACTGCCTGAATAAGCCTAACCGAATAAAAAAAAGTTTTCAGCAGGCATTTAAAGGTTAAGACAGAAGCACCTGCTGAACCTCTAATGGCAGAGTGTTCCACAGGAGTGGGTGGATGGTGCTCAAGATTTGGCTTCTTATTGCTGCCAAATGAGCCCCACTAACTTGGGGAATGACCAAAAGTGCTTCTGCATCTCAGTGGCTGAGCTGGAATATAAGGGTTCAGGTGGTCTCTGAGTCATGCTCAATCTAAGTTGCTCAAAGTTTTACCAGTTAATACAAGGCCCTTGAACCTGGCTCAGTAGCAGGTGGGCAGCCAACGCAGGTGTTTAAACAATGTAGTCACATGTTGTCTGTCAGATTTCGCCATCAGCAGTCTGGCCACCACATTCTGCATAAGCTGGGGCTTCCAGACCAACAATTAAGTTCCACTTTCTGCAAAGTGTTAGCAGAACTAAAATCTGGACGGGGAACAAAACATTATTCAAAGCCTTGTGTAGAATTTGATATTTTCACTTCTGGTGAATGTTTGTTTTCAAGGACAAAGTTGATTTCTTGAGGTGACTTCAGATTTTGTAAATCAGCTAAGAGAGAGGGATTTTTAAAATGATGAATTTGCCTAACATTATGCTAATTAAGAACCTCTTTAATCTTTGGTACGATCAAGGGAGAGAGTGATAGGCAAAGTGTTGTTTTTATGACACTAAAGGATAAGCCAAGGTTTCTGGCAGAGCGACAGACAACTTTAAAAGTTAAACTGATTTGTAAGTCATAAACTCAAGTATAACCTATTGATCATTATATCTTGCTCCAGGGGTTAGGACCCGAGCCAATGGATTCAAGTTACAAGAAAGGAGATTCCAACTAAACATCAGGAAGAACTTTCTGAGGGTAAGAGCTGTTTGACAGTGGAGCACACTCCCTAGGAGGGTGGCGGACTCTCCTTCCTTGGAGGTTTCTAAGCAGAGGTTGGCTGGCTATGTCTCATGTATGATCTAGTTGAGATTCCTGCATTGCAGGGGGTGTGATTAGATGGCTTTTGGGGTAACATTCAGCTCTGCAACTTTATGGTTCTAGGATTTCTACATTTAACCTGAGGATTGTCATTTTTCCAGTTTTTACTTTAACTTTAATTTATTTGAATTAGTTTTGGGATACATTTTAATTGATTGATTGCTTGTTTTTATGCATATTGTATTATTTATATGATGTTAGCCGCTCTGAGCCCAGCTTTGGCAGGGGAAGGCGGGGTACAAATAATTTATTATTATTATTATTATTATTATTATTATTATTATTATTATTATTACATTTCTAAAGTATGTAAGAATTCTTCACACATTTCTTTTGCTACTATTTACGAAGATCAGCACTAAGACAACCCCTGCCTTCAAGCTCACAATCTAAGAAGGGAATAGGAGTGCGGAGGGAAAAGCAGGCAGAAATTCATAAAATCTCTCTCTCTCTCTCTCTCTCTCTCTCTCTCTCTCTCTCTCTCTCTGTGTGTGTGTGTGTGTGTGTGTGTCTGTGGATGAATCACAGAATCATAAAATCATAGAATTGTATATTTGAAAGGGACCCCAAAGTCATCTAGTCCAACCCCCTGCAATGCAGGAAAATCAACTAAAGCATCCTAAATACAGTACCAGTAGTAGATAGGTAGCCGTGTTGGTCTGCCATAGTCAAAATAAAAAAATTCCTTCCAGTAGCACCTTAAAGACCAACTAAGTTAGTTCTTGGTATGAGCTTTCGTGTGCATGCACACTTCTTCAGATACCAAGGTATCTGAAGAAGTGTGCATGCACACGAAAGCTCATACCAAGAACTAACTTAGTTGGTCTTTAAGGTGCTACTGGAAGGAATTTTTTTATTCTAAATACAGTACAATCACATACCTGCCAGGTGCCCTGGGGAAAAACAAGACATCCTGTTTATTCACATTAGAGCGTGGCGGCCATTTTGGGTGCTGGGCTCTCTTGCACCTCACACTTTGCTCGTCTGGAAAAAAGCCCTTCAGGGCAGCAGGCGATGTCGCCCCGAAAAAACACTTTTCTAGGGTGACAGTGATGCGCGGGTCACGTCACTGGCCCGGGAGCATGTCTTAGAAGATGCACATCCTCGTTTTGAGTCTCCAAAAGTTGGATGGCATGTGATCACATCTTACACGCATGTAACTTTCTTGATTTCAACCATACACAACCAAAGGAGGCTGGCTGAAATTGCACAAGTTAAATCCAACCAAGGCAGACAGCTTAAAATACATTTTGGCAATGGGTCTGTTTGGGTTACCCTGTGTGTAAAGAGCTTTTAAGTTCTATGACTTACTTGGGGGGCAAGGCCTGCTCAATGTGCCAGCTCTGGGATGCTGATGCCTGGGGGCGGGGCAGGGTGCATCTGAGTTCCTGTGAGATCTCACATCCTAGAGCCCTGCAAGATTCCCAGAGCTGGTATGCTGAGCAGCCCTTGTAACCCAAAGCAAGGCAACAAGCTTAGAAGATCTTTCAAATCTGGGTCCACTTGGGCTACCTGACACAAAAATAACTTTTAAGCTTTCCACCATGCTTGCTGGGCAACGCCTACATGGTGCTTGGTTTATCTCTCTCTCTACCCTTCTTCTTCTTCTTCTTCTTCTTCTTCTTCTTCTTCTTCTTCTTCTTCTTCTTCTTCTTCTTCGAATTTATATATTGCCCATTTTAATATATATTGCCCATCCTATGCACATTTTAAAAGGGCATAGGATGTCAAATCAACCAAAGGCTTGGTTAAAAAGGAACATTTTCGCCTGGCGCCTAAAGGTGTATAATGAAGGTGCCAAGCAAACTTCCTTTCACAGACAGGGAGCCGTTGCAGAGGAGGTCCAGTCTCGTGTTGCCACCTTCCAGACATCTCGTGAAAGAGGCACATGAAGAAGGGCCTCAGAGGATGATCTCAGAGTCCAGGTAGGTTCATATGGAAAGAGGCGGTCATGAGGTATTGTGGTCCTGAGCCGTTTATGGCTTTATAGGTCTAAAGCAGCACTTTGAACTGGGCCTGGAAACTAATTGGTAGTCAGTGCAGTCAGACCAGGATCGGTGTAATATGCTCAAACCGTCTTGCTCCAGTGAGCAACTTAGCCACTGAATTCTGCACTAGATGAAGTTTCTGAACCATCTTCAGAAACAGCCCTACATATAATGCATTGCAGTAAAGTAACCTTGAGGTTACCAGAGCATAGACAACAGTAGTTGGGCTATCCCTGTCCAGATAGGACTGGGTCACCAGCCAAAGCTGATGGAAGGCACTCTGGGCCACTGAGGCTACCTGAGCCTCGAGCAACAGCAAAGGATCCAGGAGGGCTGTTAAGCTATGAACCTGCTCCTTCAGAGGAAGTGTAATCCCAATCAAGAGCAGTCGACCTCCCACCCATCTGGTCTAGGGAAGCACCCACTAACAGTGCCTCAGTCTTATCTGGATTGAGTTTCAGTTGGTTGGCTCTCATTCAGTCTATTACTTATGCAAGGCAATGGTTCAGCACATCAACTGCCACACCTGCAGATGTAAAGGAGAAATAGAGCTGAGTGTCATCACTAGCTGTGGAGGCAGCTCCAAGGGTTTGGGTATATACGATCTTTGTGTATAGACAGAAGGGGATGAAGATGAGATTATACTGTAACAGGAGAACCCCAACCCCATGAAGGTGTGGGGCGGTGGTGGTAGTGGTGGGGGTTGGACACAGAAGAATTTAATAAAAGAACATAATGTAGCAACAACATGACTGAGGTGTTTTGTAGTTGCATGTAATGCTAAAACCAACCGTTCCAGAGCCCCAGGAAAAAGGACCGTGCACTTCAGCAATGATGAGAACTTGTTGCAGTGTATTTTCCAGCCTGCGGTGAGCCAAGGATAATATAACGCCGCCACCAAGCAGACTTCAAAGCACCGTCCCTCCTGCTCCGCTCGCTCCTGTGCACCCCGGCCATGCCAAAGCACACACCGACTGGACGGCTCTAAGCTCAGCAGCTGCTTGGTGTGTTTGACAGCTTTCCCAAACTCTTATAGTCCTTGTAAAAGGCCTTTCCAAGCAAGGCAACATCTTGACCACGCTATTTGCAAAGAATAACAATGAAAAAAAGACGGACGGAGGGAGGCTTGCTTGTTGACTGAATGTTAAAAGTTTGTGTTCATTTCCTGGAAAAATATTCCTCTTAGATAGTACGTCAGGAAAGTAGGGGAAGCAGAACTTGCAGGTAAGGTTGAAGCAATCTTGCTGAGAAGCCTGTCCTCAGGGCTGCATCTACCCTGTATGAATAAATTGGAATGTATTGTGCCATTGACACAATTGCCTCTGATTGCCCTCTCTCACTTTGTTAAGCCCACTAGGCTCCCTGGTATACTCCAGAGCTTAGGGTGAGGAAACAGGCTAGGAGATGGCTTAAATATGAGTGGAGGAAAACTGCGGTTAAATGCAATCACTTGTGAGAGCTCATGATCGAGCCTACCTAAGTGAAGGCAGCAAAGAAGGCATACTTTGCTGCCTCCATTGCATCCTCGTTGCGCCATTTGTCAGAGCTTTTCTGGGTAGTGTGGGGCCTCTTACAGTCTGGATTGAAGAAGGTGGGAGAACCAACAGCAGCTCACTGCGACTTGTTTGCAAAGCATTTTGAGAATAAAATTGCTTGCATCCACTGGGATCTTGACTTCTCTATTACAGCAGATGAATCTCAAGTGGAGTCCAGAGCACTCTCTAGTCATGTTGTGTGGATGTGTTTCTGTTGGTGGGGCTCAAGGGCATGGACAGGGTGCTTGGATCAGTCAGGGTGACTGCTTGCACTCTGTAACTTTGCCCCTTTTGGCTAACCAAAACTAACAGCAAGTGGACAGCTGTCGAGGCCAGGGAGGTAATTAATGCCTCTTTGCACGAGGAGGTGGCAGTGGTAAAAGTCTAGGGCTGCCATACATCCAGATTTTCCTGGACATTACTGGGATTTCAAAGGTGGAATTGATGTCCAGGGTGAATTTCCAAAAGATTGTGCTTTGTCCTGGATCTTAGGCAAGTCAATTGAAAAATCGTGTTTATTTGGCTTTTTTTTCCTTCAGAAAGTTCAACAACTTTTGGGGTGTCCTCGTTATTGCTTTTTGAAATATGGCAACCATAGGTAAAACCACACCTCAATAAACCCTCTCTTGATTCAAAAAATCTAAGTAATTACCAGTCAGTTGCCATTCTCCCCTTCTTGGGCAAGGTTCTTGGAGGAAACTGATTTTCTAGATCCATTTCAATCATGGTTTCGGCCTGGGTTTGGCACAGAAACTGACTTCTGTTTATTTCTGTTGAGGAGGGATAGAGAAAATGTGTCCCTGTTAATTTTCCTCACACAGCCACTGGGGAATTTTGAGAGGGCCTGGCCCCTTCCTTGAAAATTTTGGGGGGTGCCCCTGATCGCCCCCAGATGCTGACCTGCTCTGAAGGAGCAGGTACATAGCTAGAGGATACTTCTAGATCCTTTACTGTTGTTTGAGGCTCAGGTGGTCTCAGTGACACAGAGTGCCTTCCATCAGTTTCAGCTGATGGCCCAGCTATATAGCTGCTGCTGCTGCTATTATTATTATTATTATTATTATTATTATTATTATTATTATTTGGCACACCACCATATTCCCCCAGGTCTCAGGGTGATTAGAACATAAAATTACAACATAAAAACACAAAATACATAATATAAACAAAAACAAGCCAATAACCTCTCCTCTCCAAACCCAAGCTCCCCCCCTTTCAACTGAGCACTTCCACAACTCTATTGACAGTGTTTTGAATTATCAGTCCCCAAATACCATATTTACTTGAGTCTAATGCGCCATTGAATCTAATGCACATCTCAGTTTTCAGAACCTTGAAACCCCCAAAAAGTACAGTGGTACCTTGGTTCCCGAACTCAATCTGTTCTGGAAGTCTGTTCGACTTCCAACACTTACTCCCGGGTTTGCGGCATTCAGGATCCGATTTGTTCTTCAACTAAGCCGTTCAGGAACCAAGGTACCACTGTATTTGCTGGCAAAGTGCCTTTGAATATAATGCACACCTTAACTTTCACAACATAATTTGGGCAAAAAAGGTGAGCATTAGACTTGAGTAAATTCGGTAGTTTTTGGTAAACCTGAAAAGGCTATGTGTGGCGTGTGGTCAGTGGACATGGGGGACTAGGATAGTTCCTTAAATGTTCCTGGTAAATTAGAGTATTAAAGTATTAAAGCCTGGTGCCTCCTCCCCAAAGCCTGGGAAGCTTCTGCCTGGTTTAGGGAGGGAGGTGTGATGCTCACAAGCACAAGGTTGTGACATTGTGATGTCGCCCCACGCAATTGTCGCCGCAAGCTGGTGCCTCTGGCCCTAATTGTTCCCCTATGGAAAATTTATCTGCATGCCACTGCTATGGTTAATGGTGGCAGAACTCTGGTGCCCTCATGAAAGCTTAGGTTGGTGCCCTGTAAATGATGATTGAGAGGAATGGGGAAGCTCTTTGGGTATTTGGATGTTGGTCTCCTAAGAGTGCCTCAGTCCCAGTAACCTGCCTGATCTGCATTTCCAAAAACAATAAACCTAAATGCCACTGTCTTTTGTAAGCTGCACATCTTCAGAATTTTGCAGTGTAATTCTCCAACCAAACTGATTTGTACAAAAATGCAAAAGTTAGAAGGCAGTGTGCATAAAAATGTGAAAATAAGATACCAACAAAACCACTATAATGGGGGTTATAATGCTTTCAAAGATGTGTTTCCTTAGGCAAAATTATATTACAATGGAGAGAGAGAGAGAGAGAGAGAGAGAGAGAGAGAGAGAGAGAGAGAGAAATTGGCACTAAAATGCTGATGAATTTTTATGAGGACTTAAAAGAAATCCACAAACTGATGTGGAAATATGACAAACTGAACTTCAGTCTGGGAAAACAAGAAACTGAACGTAACCAAAGTTGACAGATATGTCCATTCAAAGTGAACCATTTGTATTCAGGCTCCTTGAATTTGATTGGGAAATTACCTTCAAGGCACCATAAACACAAAGAGTTGACAGCAACCTTTCCCTAACCTGTCATCCTCCTAACATTTTGGACTACAACTCCCATCAACCCCTGCCAGCATGACCTTGCTAGCGCAGGCTGATGGGAGTTGTAGTCCAAAACATCTGGAGAGCACTCAGTGTGGTTTACGGTATAGTGATATAAAGCAGTTTAAAGCAGGCAATTTTGCACACTGTTTTCTAACAGTAGACAATTTCTCTCTCTCTCTTTCTTTTACCAAAAGGAGTGCTTATTATTCATTCCCTCTTTCATAATGTTGGCCCACTTCTTGGAAAACTAGCAATGCAAGTGGAAAATATTTGAGGTATCGAGGGACAAACACATGATGTTTGAACACACTTTTAAGTTTTGGGCAAAAAGAAGAGAGGAAGAATTGGTGGGGATCCAGAATGTTTAAGGCACTGTAGCTTCTGAATGTAGAAGTGAAAGTTAAAAAATGTAAAGGCTGGGGGAAAAGCTAGAGATAAAATTCAAGAAGAATGGAGAAAGGGCACAATTACATGCCTCTTGGCAATGATAGCCAGCACAGTGCACTTCAGTGATTGAAGTGCAGGAGCCCAAGGAGAATAGAGTTCAAATCCCCAGATTCAGAGAGTGACCTTGGGCCAGTCACTGTCTTGCTCAGCCCAGCCTACCACACAAGCAGGGCTGTCTTAAGCATATCCGGGGCCGTGGTGCAAATATCCCTCTGGCGCCCCACCCCCCCGTTTCCCAGAGTTGTCAACCTTTTCCCAAGCCTCTGTGGGAATCACTCTCCTCCCGCGGAGGCTTGGGAGGCAAGCTGCACTCCTGCCAGCCATATGGTTGATAGTGTGCAGTTGGCGGGCATGCAGGAGGGAAAGGGGAGGCTGCCAGCAAAGCCATGCAACTCCCCCACTCGCTGGGGCGCCCCTGGAAGGCTGGCGCCCTGGCGCAACGTGCCAGTAATCCCAATGGGAAAGACAGCTCTGCACACAAGGTTGCTGTTATGATTAAAAAAAAGGTGAGGGAGAACCATGTGTTTTGCGTGTGAAGACAGGCTCCAGCAGATTGAGCAGACGAGACCAACAGCGGGTACAGTGATCAATAAGGCAGTTTCTGCACATGCTCTAGAGGAAAATGAGGGCCAGATGGGGCTCATCAACCTGGGAAGGTAGCCCATCTAGGAGGAAAACTCTGATCCTAAACCTCCGCTGCTTTGCAGCTGTACTCATTCACGAGAAAGGCTTTGGGATGAAACCCTGAGGAACAATCCATATGCGCTGTCTTGTGGGACATCTTCGGGATAAGAAGAGCCTAAGGAGTAAACCCTACACAAATGTGGAGTGGAGTCCTTAAGACAGTTGGGTAGTATTTGCTATGCCTAAAATGCATTTTTAAGGAAAATAAATCCCTTGACACAGGAATGTGTTTTGTGAGAGTATATTATTGACATGCAGATTTTCATGCAGAACTGGAATGGAACAAATTTATGAATGAAAATCTGTGAACCTGACATGGGCTGGGAAAAGGCTCCTGCATCCATCCCCCGAGAACCTGTTTTACCTGTGGCCTGGAGCTGCTGAATGAGGTAGCCCTTCCTTTCCTCCATGTCTCTTACTGCTTATTCTAAAACTAAAAGGTCTTCAGCTTCCTCTGTTACTGGTCCAAGCTTAGGCCTTACAGGGGAATGTGTTAATGAAAATAGATTATAGATTGTCTCAATTTAATTTTCTACTGCAGGCCTGCAATCAACCTATTTACTGGTTAGGTGAAGTCAATACAGTATATGTGCAGGCTTCCAGCCCCTCATAATTCATTGTGATTGACATATCAGCTTTTCCTGAAAAACTACTCCTATCCCCAGGGCCTGTGTGAGGCTTTATTGGCAGCTAAACTGGGAATAAAGTTTCCTTCTGTCACAGAAGCTGAAGAGGGGATTGCAAATATAATGGCCATGTTCTCTGAGAAGTTGGAGTGTTGGTGAACATTCCATGCCATCCTGCTTACTCAACTGCTTAGTATAACAGCCTCCACAGCAACAAACACAATGTAGTATAGAAGTATAACTCCAGATGTTCCATGGTTTGGAATGATGGCCCCAGAGGTCTTCTAAGGTCATCGTCAAAGCTTGCTAACATTCAGTTCCAGCCTCCTGGTTGAGGCCTCTCATACACCATTCTTTGATGGTGTATGTTCCTGGAGGTGATCATAACTTGGCTACATACTTTGCTTTCAGATGCTACGATTCTTTGGCCCCCTTCTCCAGGGGTTTATAACTCAGCCATAAATATGTATGTCCTGGAATGTCTGTAGGAGTTCTGAGCCAAAAGGCAAATTTGTTTTGCAGAGATCCACAACAAAATATTGATGGACCTTAAAAAAAATTATTAAAATGAGTGTTGTTGAAAAAAAGAGAAACTAATTCAATTGAACTAAACAGTATATTATGGAAAAACAGTGTGGAACTTGCAAAATGGGGCCAAGGGAACTAACATTCAGCTTGCTAGGTTAGGGGGCTATCTAAATAAATAAACAGGCCTCCCAAAGATCATAGAATCATAGAATCTTAGAGTTGGAAGGGATCTAAGGGTCATCTAGTCCAACCCCCTGCAATGCAGGAATCTCAGTTAAAGCATCCATGACAGATGGTCATCCAACTGCTGTTTAAAAACCTCCAAGGAAGGAGAGTCCACCACCTTTCGTGGGAGGTCAGCTTTTACTATCAGAAATTTTTTCAAATGTTTAGCTGGAATCTGCTTTCTTACAAATTGAAGCCATTGGTTCTACTCTCCAGATCAGCAGAAAACAAGCATGCTCCCTCCTCCATGTGACAACCCTCAAGATATTTGAAGATGGCTATCATATCTCCTCTTAGTCTCCTCTTTTCTAGGCTGAACATACCCAGCTCCTTGAAGTGCTCCTCATAAGATTTAGTTTCCAGACCCTTGATCATCTTGTTTGCCTTCCTCTACACATGGACACAGTATTCCAAGTGTGGTCTGACTAAGGCATAATAAAGGTGAAGGGACCCCTGACCATTAGGTCCAGTCGTGACTGACTCTGGGGATGGGGCACTCATCTCGCTTTATTGGCCAAGGGAGCTGGCGTACAGCTTCCGAGTCATGTGGCCAGCATGACTAAGCCGCTTCTGGTGAACCAGAGCAGCGCACGGAAACACTGTTTACCTTCTCGCCAGAGCGGTACCTATTTATCTAGTTGCACTTTGACGTGCTTTCGAACTGCTAGGTTGGCAGGAGCAGGGAGCGAGCAACGGGAGCTCACCCCGTCATAGGGATTCGAACCGCCAACCTTCTGATTGGCAAGTCCTAGGCTCTGTGGTTTAACCCACAGCGCCACCTGTGTCCCAAGACATAATAGAGTGGTGCTATTACTTCCCTTGATCTGAACACTATACTTCTGTTGATGCAGCCTAAAACAGTGTTAGCTTTTGTTGCTGCTGCATCACACTGTAGACTCATGTTAAGCTTGTAATCTACCAAGACCCCTAGATTCTTTTCACATGTACTGCTAGTAAGCCAGGTGTTCCCCTTCCTCTATTTATGCATCTGGTTCTTCCTGCCTAAGTGCAGAACCTTACATTTGTCCCTACTGAAATTCATTTTGTTTGCTTGCACCCAGTTCTCCAATCTGTTCAGGTCATTTTGAATTCTGATTCCGTCTTCTGTGGCATTAGCTACCCCTCCCAGTTTGGTGTTACCTGCAAATTTGATGAGCATCTCCTCAATCCCTTCATCCAAGTCATTTATAAAGACATTGAACAACAACGGGCCCAGGACAGAAGCCTGCGGCACCCCACTTGTCACTTTTTTCTAGGATGACAAGGAATCATTAATGAGTACTATTTGGGTTCGGTTAGTCAACTAGCTACAAATCCACCTTACAGTTACTTCATTCAACCCACATTTTACCAGTTTGCTCGTGAGAATATCATGGGGGAGTTTGGTCTGTGATAGTTGGGAAGACTTATGTGGGAATGATTAATGAAGCTAAGTATAGCCCTGTAGCTGGGTCAGGCCAAAGAACCACCCAAAATCCACAATGGCCAACCAGATATTCATGAGATGCCCACAAAGGCAGGTGTGGCAAATCCCTTTCAGCTTACATTACCTTGTGGGATGCATTCCAGTGTTGGGCAGGGCCAGAGGCAAACATGAGTGGGTAGCTGATTCTGCCACTCTCCCCTTTCTTCACACTCTTCAGCCAAGTGAGCAGGAGGCATTATCACATATCAATACACTTGAGCTTTGGCTCTTTGCTAGGGAAAGGCGGGTGGTCTGAGAAGGATGGGTGGCCCAGGGAAAGTCCCTATGAGAAGTTAAGGGAGGCCTGCAGAATCACATTTACATACCCTCCAACATTTCTCCAATGAAAATAGGGACATCTTATTCAATAGTAAAAAGGTAAAGAGACCCCTGACCATTAGTCCACTCGTGACCGACTCTGGGGTTGCGGCGCTCATCTCGCTTTACTGGCTGAGGGAGCCGGCGTACAGCTTCAGGGTCATGTGGCCAGCATGACTAAGCCACTTCTGGCAAACCAGAGCAGTGCACGGAAATGCTGTTTACCTTCCCACCGGAGCGGTACCTATTTATCTACTTGCATTTTGACGTGCTTTCGAACTGCTAGGTGGGCAGGAGCAGGGAGTGAGCAACGGGAGCTCACCCCGTCACGGGGATTCAAACCGCTGACCTTCTGATCAGCAAGTCCTAGGCTCTGTGGTTTAACCCACAGCGCCACCCGTGTCCCATTATTCAATAGTACTAACAACAATAATAATTGTATTATTTATACCCTGTTCCTCTGACAGGGTTGCCCCAGCCACTCTGGCTGGCTTCCAACATATATAAAAACATAATAAAACATTGAACATTTAAAAAAACTTCAATATACAGTGTTACCTCTGGTTACGTACTTAATTCGTTCTGGAGGTCCGTTCTTAACCTGAAACTGTTCTTAACCTGAAGCACCACTTTAGCTAATGGGGCCTCCCACTGCTGCCACGCCGCCGCCATGCAATTTCTGTTCTCATCCTGAAGCAAAGTTCTTAACCCAAGGTACTATTTCTGGGTTAGCAGAGTCTGTAACCTGAAGCATACGTAACCTGAAGCGTATGTAACCTAAGCTACCACTGTACAGGGCTGCCTTCAGGTGTCTTCTAAAGGTTGTATAGTTACTTATCTCCTTGGCTCAGGCTCAGGGGTCACATAACTCCAGTGTTTATTTTCTGGGGGGACACAGGGGTACACATACCCCTAAACATTTTGTGAATCTAAGTTTGGCCTCATTGAGGGGGCAGTATTTCAATATGAGTAGGAAAATGAGATTACCTACCCCTAAACATTTTTTAGGGGGGAAAAGCACTGCGTAACTCCATATGCTCCAACATTTCTTTGATGAAAATAGGGGTGCTCTAAGGAAAAGTGGGACATTCCAGGATAAAATCAGAAACAGGGGTGGCTCCTGTAAATCTGGGGCTGTCCCTGGAAAATAGGGACACTTGGAGGGTCTGCATTTAGCTCCTGGGCCTGAGGTTCCCTGCCCTGATTTAGGACTTTACAGGCCACTACCACCACCTTGAATTTGTATATGAAACCCCGTATCAGGGGAATAAAAGTTTTGCAATGTTCATTCAGGCATCAAGCCTTCTTAGCAAGCAAGATCAAAACACTTTGCAATGCAGCTCAATCCAAGTCAGTTGGAATGGAGCTGAGGGGTCTTGTGAAATGTTTTGCTTTGACCAAGCAAGAGATGAAACTCTTGGAAAACCTCAATTACCAATAACATTTTTAGGAAACTTGGCTGAAGATTAAATTGGCCACAAGAAATGCAAAGCTGGGAGCTCAAATTTCAAAGCAGGAAGATAATGATCAGCATTAAAATGTGGCGTCTCTTAAAATGAGAGAGTGATAATCTCTTGGGGAGGGTTACACACCCTCATCATCTAGGGCTGGTCTTTTGTAGTTGCTGTGTTAAAGCTGCATAGGGACCTATATTGAGCCTGTTCTTTAGATAGCTCAGTTAGTTAGAGCATGGTGCTGTTAACACCAAAGTTACAGGTTCAATCCCCATAAAGAACAGTTGCATAGGAGGTTGGACTAGATGATCCTCAGGGGTCCATCCCAACTTTATGATTCTATGACTTTGGGTGGCAGTTTTTGGGGTATGATGTTACAGAGCAAAAGTTAGTTTTGCACTGGAGGCTGTCTTGCTCTGCTGGCATAGGTTTTGGTGCATGACTTCATTGTTGATGGAGGATGCTTGTTCAGTGCAACAAATGACTTTTCTGTGTCAAACTAAACTGGCTCAGGAGCTCCCATTGGTCTGCAAGGGCTGGTGGGGAGGGAAGTGAGTTGATGTTTGAAGGAAAGGAACTGAATTCAAACACTGCATTTTTATTTTCATTTGCATATTTTATTTCTGATTGAAAACCTTTCTCCCAGGGTTTCTGCAAATTAGCATTTGAGAGGATGGGGACAGGAAGCTGTATCACCTTGCTATTGATATCTGCCCCGAGGGAGAAGGAGGGGAACCAGTTTGGGCTTTTGAGGTTCCTTGCCCTATGTGCAAATCTGCACCCTTGCAGCTCTAGTCACTAACGTCTCCAAACCCAGGTCCAATTACGCCTTCTGAGCACTTCCTCCAGCTAAGGTGTGGAACCTCTGGTCTATAAGTACTAATTAGACCTGCCAGACCATTTGGGCCAAGTCATGTCCACCTGCCCTACATTATATATGATGTCAGTGGTGGGACAGGTAAAGTAACAGGTGGGCCAAAAAGGGGAATTGTAGTCCCTGCCCATCAGCTGACTGGTTGTGCCTGCAAAACCTTTGAAAGGTGCTTTGTAGTCCTGACTATCAGCTGATTGTCGGGGCTTCAAAGCCCAGCTCAGAGATCTCTGCAAACTTGAAGAGAGCTCTGTACAGTGGAAACCCCAACAAACAGCTGGATTCAACTTCACTAGGAAATTCCTCTTTGGGAACTTCCAGATATTGTTGGACTCCCAACTGCTATCAGCCCCGCAAGCATGCCCAATAGTCAGGAATGATGGGACTTGTAGCCCAGCGACAACAGGACCTCCAAGTGTCCCTATTTTCTAGGGACGTCCCTGATTTAGAGAAGCCATCATGATTTCTGATTTGATGCTGGAATGTCCCGCTTTTCCTTAGGCTGTCCCTATTTTCATTGGAGAAATGTTGGAGGGTCTGGAGTTATCCAACCCCCCGAGTCATCTGAAGGCAGCCCTCTATAGGGAAGTTTTTTATGTTTAATGTTTTATTATGTTTTTATATATGTTGGAAGCTGCCCAGAGTGGCCAGGGAAACCCAGTAAGATGTGTGGGGTATACATAGTAAAATTATCATAATGGAATGGGACAACCCTGTTTTCATCAGATAAATGTTGGAGGGTATACAACAACTGGAGGGCCAGAGGTTCCTGATTCCAGGTTGTGCAACAGGCTATGCAACAGGATGTATTGGGGATCCAGCAGTCTGTTGCACAACCAGCACAAGCCCTTTTGGAGGCAGCCATCTCAAGAGGGATGGAAGATTTGCATATGGGTACTGTGCCTGCCTCCCTGTCTCCTGCTTGCTTTCTTGTAGCAGCAGTGCTTCCGCCTCCTTGGTATGCAGTGCCAACACCTTTTTTATAGGAAAAAAAGCACTAGTGGCACCTATAGATGTGTCCAATTGAGGCAGAGAGTCATGCTGTTGTTTCATAGAATCATATCTAGACTAGTATTGCTATAATAAATATTAGTATAGCAATACTGGGCCTTGCAGGGCTAAAATAATCTATGCTTTCTTGACCCGTGTTAGCAGGGTAATTTCATTCTGTCACACTCAAATTGTCCAATTATTGAGTTGTTTTGCTTTTGCTTTGTTATGTGTTTTGTGCTTTCATTTTGTATTTTTATGTTTACAGTAAAGCTGATCCTCTGTTAAGCAATGTTCTTGTCCTGGCTTCTTCTCTGAAATAACCTGACAACCTTTCAGGAACTGGCAGTGACGTTTGGTTTTTGGAAGGCAGTTGAGCAATGTCCCGCTGACTGTTACAGTTGAGTCGTACATAGAACTAATCATTTGCAATTTTGCTGCTAGCCAAGATTACAAACTGTGATTTGGAGCTAGTGTGTTTGTGTGGGGGGTGGTAAGAATTCCCTTTGGGGGTTCAATATGGAGGCTTACACCAAGTTCCCAACTGATCAGACTTCATTCAGTGAAGCATTACAGCACAGAGTCCTGGGAGCTCTCCTTTACAACACAAACTACAGTATATTGGGGGGGGGGGAATATGTCATATTGGCTGTTTTATCCTCTCCTCAACCATCTTCTGCTGCCCTTCACTCCACCATTCCTCATCCAGCCAAAGCTCTTTCTCTTTATTGTATGTGCAGAGTTGCCTTGTGTCTTATCCGGAGTTGTTTTTCACTCTAAGACCGTTTTACCGGGAGTATAGAGTTACAGTCAGTCAGCCGAGCCTCAACAGCCTTCTGGTGTAAAGGGAGGCACTTGACTTCCCTCTCATGTCACTGCCGGCTGCGTCATCAGTGCTGGGGACATCCCCAGCCAATCTGCTGCTAGGGGGGACATGGCCGCAGGCCGTTTAATTATGCTGCAACCAGCCATCTCATTCGTCTCTGCCTTTGTTTGGATCACCCTACCCACCCACCCTCATTCATGTGTTGTTTGATATGTCCTTGCTATGACAGTTGTAGGTCGCCTTGTTAGGGGGGCTGGGTAGGAATTTTTTCCACTTGCCAAATTGGCACCGGCCATTTGGTTTTCGCCTACGTAGTAGCAATCGTCACAACTTTTGTGAGGTTAGGCATTGGGTAAGCCTTTGTTTGGTCGGAGGGGAGGTTGTGGTCTTGCCTGCCCCTCCTCAGTAATGGTATCCTGTTTAAAGGATCCAGGGTGTGAATACTGTCCGAAGCCTGGGCGTGGGCTAGGGCCATGTCACAGCCCTTATGGGGACCCCAAGGGTGCCACTATCTGACGTATGTTATAGGGCACCCTCTATCGGTGGTTTACTCTTTCTGGACTCCCTGCTGATGTGCAGGAGTCAAGATATAGCCTGGCTTCACTCCAATGCCTAAGCCAAACCATTCACATCTGTAACCAAAAAAAGTTGTGGCCTATTTGAACCCATAAAGCAAATATTCTGTGTCAGTGTGAGTTATGGTGTTCCTGGGAACTTTGGGGCTCGGGTGTCTTGGCATGCAACAGTTAGTTGTTAGATTCCTTTTTCAGGTGAGAGACTTTTTCAGGTGGTTTGCAATCTATCAGAACCACCTACACCACCGGGGCCTGGTAGGGACCCCAAGATCTCCTGCAATGCTTGTACAAAGTTTTTTGCAGATAAAGTCGCTCAGATTCAGAAGGAGGTAGACTCCACCGTGGGAGCAGGGCCAGGGCGGGAGAGTGCTAGAGTTCTGTCTGGTCCTGTTACATGGGATCAATTCCAATCTGTTACCTCCGAGGATGTGGACAGGCTGCTTGGACAAGTGAAACCAACCACCTGTCTCCTTGATCCTTGCCCATCCTGGCTAATAGAAGCAAGCCGGGAAGGGCTAGGCGATGGGCTCTGCGGGGTGGTGAATGCTTCCCTCTGTGAGGGAGCCTTCCCAGACCCGCTGAAAGAGGCGGTCATTAAACCGCTTCTTAAAAAAACATCTTTAGACCCAGCCAATTTGGCCAACTATCGCCCAGTCTCAAATCTTCCATTCTTGGGCAAGGTGATTGAGCGGGTGGTTGCTGAACAACTCCAAGCACGCCTGGAGGAAACGGACCATTTGGATCCCTTCCAATCGGGATTCAGGCCTCACCATGGGACTGAAACTGCCTTGGTCGCGCTGGTTGATGATCTCCGGCAGGCTAGGGATAAAGGTGAGAGCTGTTTCCTAGTTCTGCTGGATCTCTCAGCGGCCTTTGACACCATCGACCATAACATCCTTCTGGACTGTCTAGAGGGGCTGGGAGCTGGGGGCACTGTTATACGGTGGTTCCGCTCCTTCCTCCTGGGCCGTGTCCAGAAAGTGGTGGTGGGGGGTGAGTGTCCAGACCCCTGGGCTCTCACTTGTGGGGTGCCTCAGGGTTCCGTCCTCTCCCCCATGCTTTTTAATATCTATATGAAGCTGCTGGGAGAGATCATCAGGGGGTTTGGGCTGGGTGTTCATCAGTATGCAGATGACACCCAGCTCTACCTCTCCTTTAAATCAGAACCAGTGAAGGCGGTGAAGGTCCTGTGTGAGTGCCTGGAGGCGGTTGGAGGATGGATGGCGGCTAACAGATTGAGGCTGAATCCTGACAAGACAGAAGTACTGTTTTGGGGGGACAGGGGCCGGGCGGGTGTGGGGGATTCCCTGGTCCTGAATGGGGTAACTGTGCCCCTGAAGGACCAGGTGCACAGTCTGGGAGTCATTTTGGACTCACAGCTGTCCATGGAGGCACAGGTTAATTCTGTGTCCAGGGCAGCTGTTTATCAGCTCCATCTGGTACTCAGACTAAGACCATACCTGCCCGCAGACTGTCTTGCCAGAGTGGTGCATGCTCTAGTTATCTCCAGCTTGGACTACTGCAACGCGCTCTACGCGGGGCTACCTTTGAAGGTGACCTGGAAACTGTAATTAATCCAGAATGCGGCAGCTAGACTGGTGACTGGGAGTGGCCGTCGGAACCACATAACACCGGTCCTGAGAGATCTGCATTGGCTCACAGTATGTTTCCGAGCACAATTCAAAGTGTTGGTGCTGACCTTTAAAGCCCTAAACGGCCTCGGTCCTGTATACCTGTAGGAGCGTCTCCACCCCCATTGTCCAGCCCGGAAACTGAGATCCAGCGCTGAGGGCCTTCTGGCGGTTCCCTCATTGCAAGAAGTAAGGTTACAGGGAAGCAGACAGAGGGCCTTCTCGGTAGTGGCGCCTGCCCTGTGGAACGCCCTCCCATCAGATGTCAAGGCAATAAACAACTATTTTACTTTTAAAAGACAACTGAAGGCAGCCCTCTTTAGGGAAGTTTTTAATGTCTGATGTTGTACTGTTTTTAATATTCAGTTGGAAGCCACCCAGAGTGGCTGGGGAAACCCAGCCAGATGGGCAGGGTATAAATTAATAATAATAATAATAATAATAATAATAATAATAATAATAATAATTCCTCAATTGGTTCTTACCAGTTTTGTTGTACAGACGCTGGCCTGTAATGGGTTTTGCAGAATCTTTATGTCACTAGCCAGTGAAAACGGTAATACAGTGCACCATAGAGTGCACCATAGAGTGCACCATAGTTAACTCCAAAATGAAAGAAAGGGATTTGTTTGCATGAGGGTAGAAGGACTCTTGCAGAGCACCTTCAGTTTCACAACCCTAGTTAGGCAACCAGAGGTGTAAAAAGTTAGAGATGTGCAGAGGCGTCTTTCCTATTGGGCTTACTGACGCCTTGCGCCAGGGCGCTGCCTTCTCAGGGGTGCCCCAGCAAGTGGGGGAGCTGCGCGGCTTTGCCGGCAGCCTCCCCTTTCCCTGCACCCGCCAGCTGTGCCTCACCAACCACGTGGCTGGCGGGTGTGCAGCTTGCCTCCCAAGCCTCCGCAGGAGGAGAGCAATGGAAGGATGGAAGCTGCGCCCTTAGGATGGAAGCTGCGCCCTGCCAACTATATGGCTGGCTGGCGTGCAGCTCTCTCTCTCTCTCTCTCTCTCTCTCACCCACCCTGTGGGAAGTAGGAGGCGGATGATGGTGAGGGGGAAGCTGAGTGCAAGGAGGAGGAGGAAGGAAGAAGAAGAAGAAGAGAGGCACCCCCCGACTTGCCCCCTTTCTTCCTCCTCTAGTAGGCTGTGGAGCCTCCACGCTGGGTTTGCAGCCCTGCTTGCAGGGTCCCCTTGCCATCCTGTATAGCTACATCTAGCCCGAGCCGTGAGTAGCAGCAGCTGTTGCCCTGGTTTCTCTCTCCCTAGAATCATGCCCTGTGTTTAATGTTATGGGCAACTCTATCCCGGGAAAGGGAAGCCTCCTCCCTTCGCTCTTCTTCTTCTTCGGGGGTGGGCTTCTTCTCCGCCCCCCCCCCGTCCCCCATCAACAAGGTCCCTAGGTGTTCTAAAGCAAGCCAGACCGTTTAGCACCGACCCCATTCATTCCAGCAGCTGGCCATCACCCACTCCAAGGCCTGTGAAAAATATCATCACCATTATTGTTGTTGTTGTTGTTGTTGTTGTTGTTGTTGTTGTTGTTATTATTATTATTATTATTATTATTATTATTATTACTACTACTACTACTACTACTACTGCTACTGCCCTCCACCCACTTCCTTAGCGCCTGAAACTACGGCACTAAGCACATGCAAAAAACTAGAACAAAGGCAAACCAAGTCAGCAACCCTCCTTCTCCCTTATTTGTGAAACAAGCCTGTTAATTGCCTATCCAACTAAAAAAAAAAGGCACTGAAGGTTTTTGAGATCAATGCAAGCTAAAAAGCATTGCAGGGGGGTTGGGCTAGATGACCCGCAGGGTCCCTTCCAATTCTACGTTTTTCTGAAACACACACATGCACAACCTAACTATGGTCCCTCTGCAGTCTTCGCCCCAAGCAACTGTGTGTGAGACTTGCTCCCCAGAAAGTGTCCCTTGTCTTGCTTGCTACCTGTGGTTTTTGGTCTCTCGTCAGCCCCCTCCCCCCAATCTATTCATATTCATATTCCTTTCTCCCTAATCTCCAATATTACATTTTCCTCTGGTTGAGACTTAAAACAGAAAATCCTAATTCCCAACTGTGTTTCTTGCTGCAGTCCTACTGTCTACTCAAAAGTAAGATCCTATTAGATTCAGCAGGGCTTACTCTCAGGTAAGTGCAGTTAGGGCTGCAGCCTTTGTGACCCAAGTTTTGGGTCCTTTTTAGGTTCAGGATGTCACTGCTTTACACCCACCCCCCAATATTTGAAAACGTCAGCTTTGTACTTAAACACAAATTGGCCGGGCATTGCATTCTCTGTGTCTTTATCAATTTATTTAAAGAACAACAAACTGGTGATTGCTTTAACTTTTTGATATATGGTGATTTGAATCATGAGGATGCATTAGAAGAACTGCTGAGTCTTGAATGAGTCTTGCTTTGGAATTGAGGACTTCATTACATTTTCTTCTGCCTTTTCATTTTATTTTGTTCTAAGGGCTTGTTAGAGATACAGTGGTACCTCTGGTTACGTACTTAATTCGTTCCGGAGGTCTGTTCTTAACCTGAAACGGCTCTTAACCTGAAGCAACACTTTAGCTAATGGGGCCTTCTGCTGCCACCACGCGATTTCTGTTCTCATCCTGAAGCAAAGTTCTTAACCCGTGGTACTATTTCTGAGTTAGTGGAGTCTGTAACCTGAAGTGTATGTAACCTGAAGCGTCTGTAACCCAGGTACGACTGTAATGTGTAAGCATGGTGCCAGCTCTCTAAACAAGGTCAACAACTTTGGGGTCCCCCCCCTTAAAAATGGTTTCCAAGTCTGGGAAAGGGGGGGCACAGTGATCTTTGCACCACAGCACTGGATATGCTTAAGATGACCCTGAAGATGTGTCTATTCAACACACACTGAAGCTCTAATTATCACTAACTTTAACTTTTGCATCTCATTGTCATTCACCTCCTTCCTTGCATTTCATTTCATGCATCTAACAAAGTGTGCTTGAAAAGTCCACACACACACACACACACACACACAAAACATTAGCTTGAAGGTGCCATGGGACTCTGTCTTGTTTTTGCTGCAAGAGAGTAACATGGCTACTCCTCCGGAAATTTCCAAAAAATATTTGAAAATGGAAAAAATACTAATTTTATTTTTAATGTCCCTTTTCTTAAAAATAGCCCTCACAATTATTAAGAGCAGATGTAGAAGAAATATTTTAATAGGCTTTTTGTGTGTGTATGTGTGAATACCACATCCCTTCATAAATATATTTATATATAAACACACATTTATCAGAACAATTCCAGTGGGGCTTTCGGGGGAACTGAACACTTACGATTAAAGAAACCCTGATATACAAGCCCAGAGTGGCTGCGAATTAGCTCAGTGCCAAGTGCAGGTGTACTAAACATTTCACAAAGATCAAAGCAACAAATTCTCTCTCTCTCTCTCTCTCTCTCTCTCTCTGTGTGTGTGTGTGTGTGTGTTGTTGCATCTTCTCCTTGAAGCTGTGAGGTTTGAGCTTATGTCCTCAGCTAACTGTAGAGACACCCACCAAGGCTTTGACATAAGGTCTCCTGGCTTGGTTAGTTCCAGCCACTCACAACCATAATGTTATTTCAACATATCTTGAGCTTTTAATTCCCCCTTTAATATAGTCTCAATGGAGCAAAATGGAAAAAAGGAAAAAAAGAAACGTATTTCCACCGTGCGACAATGCTTCTGACATCTGCTTCCAAGTGTTATTAATCATCTCACAGTGTAACAATCTGAGAACTCAAGTACATTGTACCTTTTGGAAAAAATGACTCTATATAATTGCTTCCCATAACAATCCTTGCCCTTTTCTTTTAATGATCACAGCTCTGTGGGCATTTAAGGAAAGGAATTATCATAGCCCACCTAGGCTTCCAGTCAATCAGTTCAGCTGAAAGTCGCCACCTACAACAACCCTTTGTTATTACTTGCTGCTAGGGTGTGAACAGAAAATTCAGTTTGACCCTGGATTTGGCACTTTTGGGGAGAAAGCCAGATTTAGCTCAAGTCTGAATCTGAATCCAAATTTGGGGAAACTTGTGCCTTATATTGCACTATTATGGAAAATTCTTCTTCTTCTTTTAAAAAAAGCTATAACTTGTTTTCTTTTTGACAGAACTGGATGTAATTTGCAGGAATATTATCCCCTTATGTTAATAAATCTTGCTGAATCCCCTCCCCAAAAAAGCTGTTGGGGAGGGGTGTTTAACTGTGCATCTTTGATTTTTTTAAAATAGCCATTTATATCCTACAATTATTATTATTATTGGCACATTTGGATGAAATCCACAAGTGTAATCATGCCTGAGATAATGAACACCACCAAATTTCAGAAGCATAACTGCTGTCGTTTTTCCTGCAGGGGCAGCCTATACTTTACAGGGTTTTAAAAAATGATTCATTTTATCTCACCTATTGTTTTGTGGCTGATTTGTATGATAATAGCAAAGGGCGCCCCCAAATTGGTTAGAACGACAAATGAAGGTGTTGTTTGTTTGTTTTCTGCTAAGTGCCTTCAAACTTGAGGGAAGAACTAAACAGAATGCACTTCCCTCCCTGTGGTTTTGTGGGCAGTGATTTTCATGTGAGCGGCTTTCATAGAGCTGCTCCTATGAAAGCAACTGCAAAATTTCAGGATAACTGAAGGGGCTAGGGAGCAATGATGCATTGGGGGGGCAGGAAGGACCTCAGCATCAGTTTCTATTCTACTCAATTAGCAGTGCAGCAAAAGTCACAGAAACTAATTGCAAAACTGATTTTAATGGGGTGGATGTGTGAGCATGTGGCACAGGGGCAGAATGACTTGTATGCCCAGCATTTTCTAAGCAAGCAGCACTAGCAGTTCCAGCAAATATACTATTGCATACCACCCCAGTAGTTCCAGGTACTTATCCAGGGTTCTGTTTTCTTGGAATGAAGGTCAGCAGAGACTGTGGTATCTTTAGGATATATAGTTTTGTTTACACATATATACAACCTGAGCCTAAGATGGAGGGGCTCACAGCATTAAGATTCCCAAAGATCCTGCTTCTCCATTAGTCACATCTTTGGATCCAGCACAGAGCAAGGAGATCCCTGTGTCTCCAGCTTGCTTCCAGCTGAGCTTACCCACACTATTGCTCTCCTACCTAGCAGCTAGGTGAGTGGGGTGGAGGAAAGGTCCACCCATTACCCTGGGGGACACTATCACATAGCTATAGCTCTTACAACACAGCTCCGGTTTTCAGGATGCTGATGAGGACATTTATGTGGCCAGCTAAGGCCATTGCCTCACAAAGAAATGTGTCCAACCAGTTCAGCAAATTCCTCTTGTTCTAACCCTCCCTGGATACAGGACACCAAGAACTGGATGATTGACTCCCCCAAGCCCATAACTTCACCCACCAATCCCATTGGGCATGTGTTTTGGAGTTGTATCCAATCTCTCACCATAGACTGATTGGATACAGCTTCATTTGGAAGCCAGGTTAGGTTGCGCCACCCCCATCCTGCAACCGCTCCATCCTCCCAGCTCTGAGCAAGTCACCTGCAGCTGATTGCCCAGAGCCCTTGCCTCTGCCACACCCCAAAGAGTAACCCAAAATATGATGAAGGGAGGCACATAAATGTTCTTAATAAATAAACGTTTTAACAAACAAACCCCCAATCCAAGGGCATCAACGTTGGATTAGATGGACCAACGCTTTGACTCAGTAGAAAGGTCCCAGGTTCAAACAAACATTTGATTGGTTACTTAATAATGGCAGTAAGAATATTGATAGTCAGAAATTGGAAATGTGCAAAAGAGGTGTGATGTAATTTGGGAGATAGCACTTTCTGAAAAACCGACACAAACGATTTGCATGGCCAGAGGGCAAAAAAACTGAGACACTTTCATGGCGGGCTGGTAGCCATTTATCCAGCAAACAAACAACAACTCTGTAAGACAAACTGTACCAGCCGCATTCTGTAATGTGTTAACATCCTCCTTTGTATTAGCAACTTTTGGACTCTCTCCATTTCAGTGCTTACATAAACATTACTATTATTATTTAGATCTGAAATATACTTTCAGATTAGGTAAAAGGAGTGGGGAGGGGGCTCTTTAGTTTGTCATTTTTCTCCTTTCTATATGTAAAATAAAATAAAATATTGAAATATGTAGAAAGGAAAGGTCCCATGTTCAACCCCCAGCATCTCCAGGTACAGCCAAAACCCTAGAGAGCCTCATTTGCCTCACTTGATGTAAGATGGCTTCCTTTGTTCCTCACTTACCTTTGCATGCTCCTGTCCATGGGTATTTTCTGACACTGCTTTGAATCAAGTGTTCATTGGCTTGCAGATGCCCACTAAGATGTGAACTTGTTGTTTATTTATTTAAAGCATTTTTACACACACACACACATACAGTCAAAAAGGCACCAGGAGCAGCTTAAAGGGACCCCTGACCGTTAGGTCCAGTCGTGAGCCAGTGTGGTGTAGTGGTTAAGAGCGGTAGTCTCGTAATCTGGGGAACCGGGTTCGCATCTCCACTCCTCCACATGCAGCTGCTGGGTGACCTTGGGCCAGTCACACTTCTCTGAAGTCTCTCAGCCTCACTCATCTCACAGAGTGTTTGTTGTGGGGGAGGAAGGGAAAGGAGAATGTTAGCCGCTTTGAGACTCCTTAAAGGGAGTGAAAGGCGGGGTATCAAAGCCAAACTCTTCTTTGTGACCGACTCTGGTGTTGCAACGCTCATCTCGCTTTATTGGCTGAGGGAGCCGGCGTACAGCTTCCGGGTCATGTGGCCAGCACGACTAAGCTGCTTCTGGCGAACCAGAGCAATGTACGGAAACGCCGTTTACCTTCCTGCTGGAGCAGTACCTTTTTATCTACTTGCACTCTGATGTGCTTTCAAACTGCTAGGTTGGCAGGAGCAGGGACCGAGCAATGGGAGCTCACCCCATCACAGGGATTCGAACCGCCGACCTTCCGATCGGCAAGTCCTAGGCTCTGTGGTTTAACCCACAGCGCCACCGGCGTCCCCAGGAGCAGCTTACATACAATCAAAACAATACAGTCCTTACCCGCAGACTTTCAATCTAAGAGCAACAACAGACAAGGGGAAAGGAACGGGAGCAAAGAGGAAATCAACAACAACAACAACAACAACAACAACTCAGGCACTAATTTCTAAATAGGTGTTCCTATAATGCCCACTGGTACAGTTGAGGGGCAGGAGTAGGCAGGTGGAGCTGGGTCTCCATCAAAGGTGATGGATTGTGCCTTCTGCTTCCTGTTTCTTCCCTTGAGGCAGCCTGAGGGAATGGCTGCCCCTAGGTGACAGCTGAGGGGAGTCGTGCCCTAGTGATCTTTCCCCTAGAAAGGAGTTGGACTGTGGTGAGTCTGCGCTAAGCTTACCCTGGAGCCAAACATGATTATGGCCTCATGGCATCAGAATGCAAAGCGAAAACAGACCTTTCTTTCGCTGTCTGGCAGAGAGGTGGTAGGCATGTCTTCACTGCACTGCAAATGCAGAAGTGATGACAACATTGGTCTGAGCAGCTAATTTTCTCTCTCTTTATGGACGATATAAATTCCACTTAGCAGTGGTATCATCGCAACTCCTCAAGCCATGTGGTTTCTGCCAAGCCTTTCTCAAGTGGCTCTTGAGCTTCACCCCTATATGTACCAGGCTTACTGAGGGAAGGTTCCACATGGCACATTTCATTGCTTAATTAAAGCTTTCTGTCTCATCAACAATAGGATAGTTGTTTCTACACATAGAGCCACCTGGCTCCAGCTCTCCTTATGAAATGGCTGTCATTCCAAGGCCCCGGTCTTGTCTAATTGTCTTTCTGTCATTTGAGGTATTCAAATCCTAAAATGACTACTAAGTATGTTAAAAAAGGATTTAGGCTTTTTAATTTTGCTTAACTGGAATGATTTTAATTATACTCCTCATAGTGCTTGCCAAACATATGGCTGGGTGACTCATTTCACCAAATGTTATGGCATCACAACTCCCTTTCTTGGCAAGGGGGATCCCGAAGTCATGCTTTCGGTGGCTGAGGAGATCAAGAGCAATATTCTTTGCTCTGGTCCTTTTTAAGCATTCCAGAGTTATTTGACCACCACACCTTTGTCCCTCTGAGGGGTTCAGGATGCTGAACGTGATTTTTATCCTTGCATTAAACTCTGCAAGGAAGGCTGAGCTGAGAGACAGCTAATTATCCAGTTATTTCCAAGCACAGAACTCTACTTACTACCCATCAGGCATAGCCCATGTGGCGCCTTCTAAATGTTGCTGTAATACAACTCCCATCAGCTCTGTCCATTGGCCATGCAGGCTGGGGCACATGGGAATTGTAGTCTAACAATGCCTGGAGGGCACCATGTTAGCTACCCCAGTGCTACATCTGACTGGTTCTCACAAAATACAATGTGGTTTGCTTACTGTTGGAGTTCAGACAGATGTTACTAGTAAACAAAGCACTTTCCTAAAGTACCACTTTCTAGATGGGAACAAGTTGGTGTACAAGCGATCTCATGGCAGAGGGGTCTTGGTTTCCATAATTTTAATAATTTATTCAGTTCCTGTACTTCAGATGCAATAGGAGCATGGTGCATATGGAGAGTCTAATGCTCTAAAAGTGGGAAGGACCCAATCAGCTGTCTCTGGTTGGGCTGGCGGGGGTTGGGGGTGGGGATGGGGCACAGAAGGTGATTCATTTATTGCATTTATATCCCACCATTCCTCAAATGAGGTCAAGGTGGAATACACAGTTCTCCTCCTCCTCATTTTATCCTCACAACCCTGTGATGCAATCTAGGCTGAGAGTGAGTGACTAGCCCCAAAGTCACACAAAGTGAGCTTCATGGCTGATTGGGGATCTGAACCTGGGTCTCCTAGGTTGTAGTCCAAGGCTCTAACCACTGTACCAGCAGCTGGCTCTTAACAGCTCTTCTTGCTGAATAAGTGTTTGCTCATGCCTAGCATATAGTTTCATGTGATATAATTCCAAAAAGTAGAAATCATGAACCAGTTGCTCGTCAGACCTATAAATAGGAGACGGCAATAAAACCACAACAACAGAAAGTTAATGGCTTTATTGCTTACTTTAGGAAGAATTCCGTAAGGGAGGAAGCTTGAATAAAAGTGTGGAGCTATTTATACTTAATTTGTTTTAAAGCGTTTTGTCCCATTCATATGCAGGCTATAAACCATTTTAACTACTGGTGGAAAGTTGCCAGTACTACCAGAGGAAGTGCTTGGCCTTTTAATTTTGGATTCTGGGCTTTGTAGTGGGAGGAGAGAGAGAGGAAGAGGACACAGAAAATAAAATAAAAATAAAATTTAAAGCTACCCACACAAAACCAACATTTGCAGAGGCAAATAACTCCTTAACAAGTTTCTAGAACCTGTTTTTTAAGATCTAGATTTGTGTGTCAGTAAAATGTATTTCTGCACAGATTTCTCATAAAGAAATATTAAATAAAGCTATAGCAATGAAACTAGGGGTGACTGAGAAATTTGGTTTAGGTTTGCATTTGAACATGAACCTACCTAATCCACACTTCCTGAAACAATATACAAACGAAAACACAGCTGACCCCCAATATTCACACTTCTCCAAATTTTGCAGTGCAAAAGATGGGTACAAAATTGCATACATATATGAAAATATACAGAAATCCTTTCTATCATAGAATTGTAGAGTTGGATCAAGGGAAATTTCTTGCAAAGATGTGCATAATAAGTAGGCTAAATTGCATACAGCTTACCAGCCAGACACATATTTGCAAGCAATTGCATACAAAGACGTGTATAGTAGAAGAAAGGTGGCAGTGAATTAAAAAAAAAAATCAAACAGTGATGTGAAAATGTGGTGAAATGAAGTTCCCTTTTGCAAAACAAGGAACAGAGGGAAATCAAGATGGACAGGTATGTCTGAGCAGGTCTGACCCCGTGGGAAATTTTATTTAAAGTTTAGCTCCCCCCCCCCCATCCCAAGTCCCTTTGCTTATAGAGAAAGTACCGTATTTTTTGCTCTATAAGACTCACTTTTTCCCTCCTAAAAAGTAAGGGAAAAAGTGTGTGCGTCTTATGGAGCGAATGTAGGCTGCACAGCTATCCCAGAAGCCAGAACAGCAAGAGGGATTGCTGCTTTCACTGCACAGAGATTGCTCTTGCTGTTCTGGCTTCTGAGATTCAGATTTTTTCTTTCTTGTTTTCCTCCTCCAAAAACTAGGTGCGTCTTGTGGTCTGGTGCGTCTTATAGAGCGAAAAATACGGTAAATGCTTGCATTGTGTCCTCTACCCTCTTTCTCACTTTGGTGAACCTTTTCCCACCTTCCAGCATTCTGTCCAATGAATGCAGAACTGCTGGGGCAACTGACAACCAGTAGGCACTTATTTTCCTTATTTTCTATTTTATTAATATGAAATGGAATAATTTTCAATGTATTCTGCTAAATGTGCTTGGATTCCAGCTGTTCTGCATTGGTTCTCCCCCTCTCCATCTTCAGAGGTGTTGTCAGGTCCTCACGCCACATTCCTTGTGTGTGGCTTGTATTCCTGGCTATACGCCGCATGGGGTCCCTGTGCTCCACATAGATGCTGATCTAGAATGTGAATGTTCGTTCCCTGTTAGGCAAACTGGGAGAAAAGCTATAATTAAGAACAGGCTAGTAGGACCAAAGGCTTAGCACCAAATGTTGTGGTGAGACAATATGAACTTTTTAAAAATGTGAACCATACGCTTCAGATCTAATTAGAATTAGGAAGGGAAATGCTGATAGTGGATTCCTTAGAAAGCCTTCATTCATTCATTCATTCATTCATTCATTCATTCACTCACTGTTTTTATTTCCCACCTCTCCTCCAACCAAGAGCACAAGGCAACTGACAGCATAAGTAATGAAACAAAGCAACGAAACTGTTAGGCACAGTTGAGGGAGTTGGGTTTGTTGAGCCTGGTGAAGAGGAGACATAATAGCCATCTTCAGATATCTGAAGGGCTGTCACATAGGACATGGAGCAAGCTTGTTTTCTCCTGCTCCAGAGCGGAGGACCTGAACCAATAGATTCAAATGGCAAAGAAGGAGATTCAGGATGAGCTTTCTTATGGTAAGAGCTGTTCAGCAGTGAGATGGACTCCCTCGGATGATGGAGGCCTCTCCTTCAGTGGAGGTTTTTTAACAGAGATTGGATGGCCACCTGTTATGGATGCTTTAGCTATAATTCCTGCATTGTGGGGGCTAGACTAGCTGATTCTTTGGGTCCTTTCCAACTCTACCGTTTTATGATTCTGTGATTCCTGTTTTATGATTCTATGATTCAGAGAATTGTCCATTTATTCCTACTCTTTGTTTCCTGCGACTTAACCAATTCCTGATCCGTAACAGGGTCTCTCCTCTTATTCTCTGACTGCTAAATTTATGTAGGAGTCTTTGGTGAGGTACTTTGTCAAAAGCTTTTGGAAAGTCCAAGTTACTATGTCAACTGGATCACCTGTATTGATATGTTTGTTGACACTCTCAAAAAACTCTAATCTTTTTATGAGACACAGCTTGTCCTTTCAGAAGCCATGCTGGCTCTGTTTGTGGGTTGTTCTTCTGAGTGCTTTGTTATTTTATCTTAACAATATTTCCCATCAAGTTTCTGGGATGGCTAACTGGCCCATAATTTCCAGGATTCCCCCCCCCAATCAATTTTTAAACATTGGCATCACATTGGTTCCTTTCCAGTTCTCCAATATGAAGGCTGATTGGAAGGACATGTTACATATTTTTGTTAGAAGATTAGCAATTTCACATTTTAGGTTTTTTGGGAACGCTCAGATGGGTGCCATCTGGACCTGGCAATTTGTCTGTTTTTATTTATTCCATTAGGCCTAGAACTTCAGCTCTTGTCATCACCATCTGCCTTAGTTCCCCAGACTTGCCGCCTGCAAAACTTAATTCAGGCACTGGAATCTGCGCTATGTCTTCTGCCATGAAGGCGGAATTCATTCAGCCTCTCTGCAATCTTGCTATCCTCCTTTAGCATTTTTTGCCATCCAAGGGTCAAACTGCCTCTCTGCAGCAGAGCTTTCCAAACTGTTAGTGTGTCAGCTGCAGTGTGTAGGTGTGTCATGCAAACGCTCCCTGTACTCTTCCCGGGGCTGGAAAGGAGTTAGTTTAACTTCTGATTTGCTAGGAAAACCAAATTACTGTGTTGTGAAATGAAGCATGTCTAAAAAGCATATCACCAACATGAAAAGTTTGGAAACCTCTGCCCTAGAGAGTTTCCTCCACAGGCATTACTCTTTATTTGGACAAGACCATACCCTCCAACATAGCACGGCCCAAACCCAGGACACCATCTTCTGGGTACAAAATCCCATGTGGGCCATGTGAGCTGCGTGAAATTGTGGACCCAGAACAAGCACCTTTTTCAGACATGGTGCCCCAAAACACATGTTTTGGGGTGCCATGCAAGATTGCATACCTGAAAAAACATCTTTTGGGGGGCAGGGGCAAAATCCCAGCATGAAATTGCGAGAGAGCAAGGCATCTAAAATGACTGCCATACTCTCATGGGAAAAAATGGGGTATCTCGGTTTTTCTAGGGCAGTTGACAGGTATGCAAGACTTCCCTTTTTTAAAAAATAAAATAAATCAAGCCTTCTTGCCTCTAATAGCTCTTTTGTTTCTGCTTGGTAACCATGGTGTACTCTTGGTACTCAGGGTTTCCTGATCTGTGGTATACATTTCAGTTGATTTCTAATATTGTGTTTTTAAGCAAGTTTTTAAGAGTGCTTTAACCTTCTTTGCCTATCATCTTCCTTTTTATCAGTCTCCTCATTTGGGGGAAGTTTCCTCTTTTAAAATCAAATGTGACCATGTTGGATTTTGTTGCTAGTTGTCCGTTTACATGTATATTTAACTGAATAGCACTATGGTCGCTACTCCCAACTGTTCCCAATACCTTGCACCTGGTCTAGGGCACCACTCGGGATTAGGTCCAGGGCCACCACCACTCCTCTGGTTGGTCCCCACACCAACTGTTCTAGGTGACAGGCATTCAGGGCATGCATAAGTTTTACCTCTTTGTCATGACTGGAACACATATGTAGCCAGTCTATATGCGGGTCATTGAAGTCACAGATTACTACAACATCTCCTCTTTTCGATGCTTCCTTAATTTCATTCTTCATCTCAAGATTTCTCTGAATACTTTGGTCAGGGGGTTGATAGCACATCCCAGTATTTTTGGGATTTCAAGCTTGCTGGACTAAATGCTGCCTTTGATATACCAAGTGACACCACCTCCAGTACTTCCTTCTCTGTCCTTCCTCAACCCTGTGTATCTGAAGGAGCATCTCCACCATTATCATTCAGCCTGGACACGGAGATCGAGCTCCAAGGGCCTTCTGGCAGTTTCCTCAATGTGAGAAGTGAAGTTACGGGGAACCAAGCAGAGGGCCTTCTTGGTGGTGTTGCCTGATGTACCTCTGTTGGAAGTTCCACAAAGACTCTCCTCACTGCAAGAGAGGGGAGTGGTTGTGGCCGGGAGCCCCCTGCCTCCCACGCACCTGGCTGGCGCCCACGCCCTCGGTCAGGCACCCAACCAGGTGCCTTCAAGGGGGCGTGTACAGCAGCCTGAATTGCTGCGGCGCCAGCCTCCAGCCCTCACTTTTGTCGTCCCGTCACCCACCCTCCACTCCCTTAGAGCAGGGTTTCCAGTTTTATTTTGGCCTTGCTATGGACCTTAGGTTGGTCACCCTGGTTGTCCGGGTGGCCTGGTAGGAATTTTTCCATTTGGCATTAGGCTTTTTGGTTTTTTCGCCTACCTCATAGCAATCGTCACAACTTTCGTGGTATTGGTGGGTAGGTTAGGCATTGGAATAATGTGTTGTGGTGTCGAAGGGCTAGGTGTGGCCATCGCCTGCACCTTCAGTTTTTGGGTATTCCGTTAAAGGAATCCGGCGGTCGTGTATTCTGTCCGATGCCTGCTTGGCAGGAGGCCATGGCACGACTCTCGGTGACATCAGGGGAGAGCCTATAGTTGGATTAGCATCAACAGGCTCCACCTACTGGTGAATAAACCCCCTTTGTTGTTTGTTTGTTTTTTAGACTCACCCCTCTCCGAGTGGGTGGAGTTAGCTGACGTAATCCAATGCCTAAGCCAATACCTTTTCTTTTTTTTCTTTTTTTATAAAATTTTTATTGGTTTTACAACATTTTTAAGAAAAACAAACAAACATTAAAAAAGACAAACATACACGTATAATTTCAAACATATTTTCATAAACCTCTTTTCTTGGACTTCCCCATACCCCCCCTCTCTGCATCCCAATGTCCATAATTCAACTAGCAACTCCCAATTGTTACTTTCCAATCTCTATCATCTTAGTCCTCTTTTATAGTCTAACCTTATATCCCTGTACCCTTTTGCTTCTGGGAACCACAACATTTTAGCATTCATTAAGTTTATGGTAGTCTTTAAGGTAGCTTTTAAATTTTTTCCACTCCTCTTCCACCGTCTCTTTTCGTTGGTCACGGATTCTGCCTGTCATCTCGGCCAATGTCATATAGTCCATCACTTTCATCTGCCATTCTTCCACAGTGGGTAAATCTTGTGTCTTCCAATACTTTGCGATGAGTATTCTTGCTGCTGTTGTGGCATACATAAAAAAAGTTCTATCTTTCTTTGTCACCAATTGGCCGACAATGCCCAAGAGAAAGGCCTCTGGTTTTTTAGGAAAGGTACATTTAAGTACCTTTTTCATTTCATTGTAGATCATTTCCCAGAAGGCCTTAATCTTCGGGCATGTCCACCAAAGGTGATAAAAGGTACCTTCAGTCTCTTTACACTTCCAACATTTATTATCGGGCAAATGATAGATTTTTGCCAGCTTGACTGGGGTCATGTACCACCTGTATACCATTTTCATAATGTTTTCCTTTAAGGCATTACATGCCGCAAATTTAATACCGGTGTTCCATAACCATTCCCAGTCAGCTGACATAATGTTATGTCCAACATCCTGAGCCCACTTGATCATAGCCGATTTAACTGTTTCATCCTGTGTGTTCCATTTCAACAGCAAGTTGTACATTCTAGATAAATTCTTAGTATTGGGTTCTAACAGTTCGGTTTCTAATTTTGATTTTTCCACCTGGAACCCGATTTTCCTGTCCTGTTTAAAAAATTCCATTATTTGACGATATTGGAACCAATTTTCTACTTTATGCTTCAATTTCTCCTGACTTTGTAGTTTGAACTTATCTCCATCCTGTTCTAAAATTTCCCAATACTTCGGCCATCTGACCTCCATATTGAGTTTCTTCACTGCTTTAGCCTCCACTGGTGAGACCCATCTAGGGGTTTTGTTTTCCAATAGATCTTTATATCTTATCCAAACATTAAACAATGCTTTTCTAACTATGTGATTTTTAAAGGCACTGTTAACTTTATCATACCAAAGATATGCATGCCAGCCAAAAGCATTATTAAAACCTTCCAGATCCAAGATGTCCGTGTTCTCGAGGAGCATCCATTCTAAGCCAATACCTTTTCACTTGCTGTAATCAATAAAGTTGTGGCCTTTTCTTGCCCATTAACCTTATATCACGTGTCCTTGTGTTTCATTCCACTGCGCGGGGTTTGGGTCCTCGAACCACAACTTAGGTGCTACCACAGAGAAATCCCTCTCCTGGGCCTTCACACACACACACACACCCTGAGCCTCTGTGGGTGGAGGAATTATCAAGAGGATCCTCTCTGCTGATTTCAGCACCATGGGTGTGACCAGGATTTATGTTGGGGGGGGGAGCAAGACACCCACCTGTCATCATCCTCTGTCTCTCTCTCTAGCAGATTCAGATGAAATGTCTCAACAACAGTTGTTTTAAATTACTTTCATTTGATCCCAAGTACTCAGAAAAATCTGTCAAAACCTTTCTACAATTTCTACATTTAGTTAAGTATTTTTATTTATTTACTTGACGTGGGGGCAGGTGCCCCCTGGCTACCGCCATGCTCAGCACCAGAGGGGATCAGTAAGGAAGGAGACAGGCTTTCAGATATTTGGGAACCAAGTCATTTAGGGATTTAAATGCTAATGTTCAAACCTTGATTTGCACCCAGAAATGCAGCCGCTTGAAAACAGCAGTTATATGAGATCTCAATGAAACTTTAACTATCAATCTAGGTGCTGTATTTTTGAACAACTGAAGAACATCCGTCTTCAATGGTAGCCCCATGTAGAGAACACTGCAATAATCCAATCTGGAAATTACCAAAAAGGAAGAGCCAGTGTGGTGTAGTGGTTAAGAGCGGTAGTCTCGTAATCTGGGGAACCAGGTTCGCATCTCCGCTCCTCCACATGCAGCTGCTGGGTGACCTTGGGCCAGTCACACTTCTCTGAAGTCTCTCAGCCCCACTCACCTCACAGAGTGTTTGTTGTGGTGGAGGAAGGGAAAGGAGAATGTTAGCCGCTTTGAGACTCCTTAAAGGGAGTGAAAGGCGGGATATCAAATCCAAACTCTTCTTCTTCTTCTTCTTCTTCATATGTGGCAAACCATCTGGAGCTGGGGGGGGGGGGAGACACTCTCAGCCACTGAATCCAGGAGCATGACAGCAGAACCTTTAGGAAAGAGTTCTAGAACATTCCTGAAGAGGTGCAGCATTCACAGAATGCTTGTGCCTACTGCCCTGTTTGTGTGACCAAAAAAGGAAAGAAAGAATTCACTTCTGCTAATGGAGAGTGTCTTAAAACATTCCCTAACATTCTGTAATGGAAACAACCTAATTCCCAGCACACCTTGAGTATATTACTACTATTAATCATCTCCCAGTGTACCTTGTTCTCATATTCAACTTAGCCATGTTCTTAAAAAGAATACCATTTCTGTGATGTTCGTGCCTAGAACCAATTAACACCAGTAATATGCACTTGGGAAAGGAAAATCCTGCCATGGGTGCATTTGGGTGAAGGCAGAGATTCTTCCACTGGAACAAAGAGATCTGGGAAACAGACGCTGGCCAACAACACCTTTTCTCCTTCTTTCAAGATGTGGTCACAGATATTAAGCCCTTTCTTTGCAACTATTTTCCTCTCATAAACTCCTTTAAAACAAACTGCAAACATCTAAATAATGACTGGCTCTCTAACCTGGAATCAAATAAGGCTTCACACTGACTCCTCCCTTGGTCATTTAGTGCCTCTTCCCTTCAACTTGACCCTTATTTATGGCCCATCCATACTTTGCCTTCTCCCATGACTTCTAGGCACAGGTCCAAGAAGGTTTTCTTTGTCCTGCAGCTTTCTGTGGGGAAACCAGTGGTTTACTGCTGAATCCAAACAAACAGAAGAAACTGTTAAATTGGAACATGCAGAATAAACGATGCAAGGAGGGAGCTGAAGCCCAATATAGGAAAAGAGGTGGTAAGAGAACACCTAGCTATCTTGAATGAATTCAGATCTCCAGGGCCTGATGAGCTGTACCAAAGGTTGTAAATCTTAGAGCCTCTGTCCATAATCTTTGAGAATTCTTGGAGGTGAGGTCCCTGCAGACCGGAAGCATGGCAAGTGTTGTCCCCATCTTCAACAAGGTGGTGGAGAGAGAAGACCCAGATAACTGCTGACCAGTGGGTGGAAATGTCCTCTAAGATCACACACCAATTTTTAAAAGCCTTATTGTTAAGGGGAGGGGGCATTGGGGGGCACTGCCCACCGCTGGCACATGGTCCTTGCATGGTTGGCAACCAGGAAATGAAGCCCTCAGTATCAAAACTTTCCCCCGCCCTTAGGAATGTAGGAAGCTGCCTTATATTGAATTAGGTCATTGGTCCATTTAACTCAGGGTTTCAGGTATGAGTATCTCCCAACGCTTCCTGGAGATGCTGTTGGGGATTGAACCTAGGGACTTCTGCTTGCAGAGCAGATGCTCCACCTATGAGCTACATCCCTTTCTGTGATGTTTACACTATTTATTCAACAAGACTAACCAGTGGTCTGGGCAAAAGCCAGGCAGAATTCCAATGAAAACATTGAGTCTTGGGCACTTGAGATCTGCCAGTGCTGCACGAACAGAGCAAATGCCTTTGTGAAACAGAGAAGCAGCAATGGTTAAACGGAAGCATGTAATAGCATCCTCTGCTCCAGCTAGTAAAGAGAGGCTGCTTTTGTTCGGAAGAGAGGAGTGGAGGTGGAAAAAGTCAAAGGCTAGACTGACCACCTTTCGCCTTGTTTTGGAAACTTTGGTGTGCTTCCTTTCAACAGCAACTTTTTCCATTCAGCTCCAAAAGGGCACAGACTGTCACTCCTGCACACAATGAATTGATTTTACGTGTCATGTTGAGCATTTGTTTTCCCACCCTGTCTTGAGTAGCTATTAGGCTCTGGTGCCTTCATGTGAGCCTTGTAATTTAAACTACTGCCAGGAAAAAAGTAATAACTCCTCTTAAACAGAGCATAGGTTTTAAAAGTTAATGAGAGCCATTTGAAGCCTGGCAGATTTTCAAAGGAAGGATGGAGGGTGAAGTCCAGCCTGATGTAATGAATAAATAAGGGGGAGAGGGTGGTTTATGGGATGGAAGGAGACATTCCCATTCTTCCCTAGACTGCAAAATGCTCCTTGCTGATGCAGAGTGAGCAGGTGGAGATGGGATTTGTGTTCACTTGTTGCAAGGAACCTGACAAGGGGAAATAAGTTTCTAAATGCATCAGTCTTTTGCGGGTAGGGGTGTATTGCAAGCCACCACCCACTCTTCCGCTTTGGTCCATGTTAAGCAATTTATACAACCCCTCTGCTAAATGTGTCAATGTGTGTGAGAAAATATTATAATGTTCCTCCCTGGCAGCGATAACTGGCAAAGTTAAATTATAAAGTTTGTTTAGGTTCAAGCCACTGTGGGGCTTGTTGAGAGTCATGAAAGGTCCAGAAAGGACAATGGAAGCAATATTGGGAATATTAGCAAAGGAAAGCAGTGGTGCTTTTGCTGCTTCTTAGTAAAGTGTTAGGGCAGAGCTCTCACAAGGATTATGGGTGTTAAAACTAGTTACATCTATGATTTATGGACCTCCAGAGATTTCTCCAAATTTGTACACTTGCTAATAATTAGTGATGGGCACATTCCCCAGCTCAATTTGTATTTGGCTTGGCCTTTCTAAGCATTGGCAAACACTGGGGAAAGTTCATTTTTTCACCCCCTGGGGGTCCTTTCTAGGTTCATAATGTTTCTGCATTATTGCACTGGCCTCTGGGAATTGCAGTTTCGTTGCTGTAACACATGATTGAATTTGACCCCTAAGGTAGTTTCCCTCCATGCCAAATAGCAACTTTGGGGGTGAGCGAGTGTCCGGGAACATTCTCTCTCCTACTTGTTCCCTAATGTGGACTTGTGTACATGCACGCGTACACACACACACACACACACACACACACACACACGTTTTGCAGCCTCAATCCTAACTAGAGCCCTATTTCAAAACTTAGAAAAAGGGAGAGATCAACCTGGCCTCTTCCACTGAGTAGTACATGTGCATAATAAGTCCCTGTTTCTTCAGGCATGGTGAGGACAGATGCAAATAATTCATTCAGCTTTTCTGCAATTGCCTTATCCTCCTTCAGCACACCTCTGACTCCCTCATCATAAAAGGTTTCAGCCGCCTCTCCAGCCAGCCTCCCACTACTGATATAGCAAAATGTTTTTGCTGTTGTGGGCCTTTAATTTAATTTTTTAATGATGCTCCCTCAAATTCTTTTTAGCATCCCTTGCTGCCCGCTTGCACTTCTCTTGCCAATAGTTTTGTCCCCTGTTTTCTCTTCATTTAATCAAGACATTTTTAATCATTTAATCAGGTTTTTTGAAGGAAGCTTTTTTGCCTCTAATAGCATCTTTGCATAGCGGGACATCCCATTTTCTTTTCTTGCAAGAGGACAGCATCCAAAATAGCTGCTGTGATCTCACACAATTTTAGGCTGCACTTTTTGTGGGCATGGTGCCCAAAAATGCATGTTTTGGGGTACTGCGCAAGATCGCTGCCCTAAAAATGTGCCTTTTTGGGACAGTGATTTTCCACAGCACCCCAAAATGCACCGTTGTGCCCCCACAAACCCTTCGGGGGGCGTGATCTCACACAGGTCATGTGACTTGCATGGGAGTATGGACCTTGGAGATGGCATGTTGGAAGTTACATCTTTGATTCTGCTTGGCAGCCAGTCCTCTTGGCCTTCATTGTACCTTTTCTGATCCGTGGTATACACTCCAGCTGAGCTGCTAATAACTGAATTTGATAGTGCTATGGACACTGTTTCCAGCTGGTTCAACAACACTTTACATCTTGCACCAGGTCCTGGTTGCCGTCTAAGATTATGATCAGGGTCTCTACCTCTCTGGCACCAGCACCAAGTGGGCCACAACAACAAAAATAAAGGGGCCAGGCTCCCACAAAGTTCTGTGGCAGCCACAAGTGCACAACACAGGGCACCCGCAAGATACATAAAAGGTATATTAGATCACTATGCAAACAACTACAATTCTACATATGCATATCCCGTATACAGTGGTACCTTGGTTTTCGAATATAATCCGATCCAGAAGACCGTTCAAGTTCTGAAATGTTCAAAAACTAAAAGCTCCATATGGAAAATTCAATATGGAAGCAGCGTGGCATGTTCGACTTCTGAAAAGTGTTCAAAAACTGAAGCATCAACATTAGAAAATGGAAACTTTTGCCAATGGAGACGTTCGAAAACTGAGGTACCACTGTATAGTTATATAAATGTTATTATTATCTAAATACAAATATGTATTTATAACCTAGTATATTTTTAGTAAATAGAAGCTGGCACAGAAGGCACCTGCTGAATTTCCAGTTGCAGAAAGTTCCCCTGGAATGGGTCATTGACACTAAAGTCTTGGTCTCTCGTTGTTGTTGGATGAGCCTCACCAACTCAGATAAGAACCAAGGTGTGCTTGCAGATTAAAGCAATTTAGGTTGTTGGCCATCACTGCCTCCTGCAGGAGCAAGATTCACAGTTTAACTATGTGCTGCATGAAGCAGTAATTACTTTTCTCTGTCCTGACTCTTCCAACATTCAGCATCATTGGATGTCCCTGAGTTCTAGTGTTAGGAAAGATGGGAAAATATATTCTCTATCAATTTTCTCCATTCTATGTGTAATTTTATAAACTTCTGTCATCTCACCTCTTACCTCTTCTCCAAACTAAAAAATAAAACAAAATCCCATCTTCGAACAAAGGTGGCAAAGTAACTGGCAGAAAAATCAATGAAGTCAGAAAGGCTGAACTGAAAGTTCAAGGAGAGAAAAGTACCTTGCACAAAAAAAATCTTTTTTTAAAAAATCAACCCATTTCCCCCTACATAAGAGTGTTCTTCTTTTCCTACTCCTTTTATTTTCCCCCCTTTCAATGAATTAGAAACAAATATGGTGACAATTATAGAACTGTGTGAAAAGCAGAGAATGGTGTTCGGCCTCACACTACGTAGCTGGCCTTTAGAACAGCAAAAAGTTTCCATAACAGCTTCCTTTAAAAATAAAGTCAGGAATTTTGAAAATTTGTGAAATATAACATTCCACCAAATAGCCCGATTGATGTTACAGATACACCAGTGTGGTTTACAGAGAAAGAATGCCAGAATTATTCTGCCTCTCTCTCTCGCTTCCCCATTTGTCTGTCTTTGAAGTATTTTTATACTTGCATACCAAGGAATGTGAGGGTGTTGGTTGGGAAAGTTGATGCTTTGCCCTTTTGGCTACCGGGGGATGGGTGGGGATACTCATGGCCATGCGGCTTCCAAGAAAACGGGGGGGGGGGAGAGAGAGAGAGATGGGAAGTGAAGCAATGAAAAAAATGACATGCATGTGAAACAGGCCTTCTCTGACCCCTTTCATGCTCCTGGAATTGTTGTAATGAAATCCAGGTCCATTACAGAATCCGCAGCATCATGAAAGGGCCACTTGCTGGTTCATACGTCAAGTTTTTAGACTCCCCTCTGTTTTGAAGTGTAATGGAGACAGGCCAGGTCCCCAATGGACAGATATGGTACCACTGACTCAGAGCTTCTCCCTTCAATCACATGGAAATATATTTTGATTAAATTGTGTGTAGGGGGAGGGTAGAGGTGGGCAAGTTATTTCAGATCCTGCTCCTGATAAAATCTCAAGGATAATGCAACATGTTTGCAGCTCCACAGCCTCTGAGCTTCAGGGGAGTAGATGTCCCTGTCTGTATTTTAGGAGCTATATAGCTCATTAGTAGATACGTTTTGCATGCATTTGATGTGGTGGGAAAATTGGGCGGAATGAAACCCACTTGGTTCCTGAAAGTAACCCCCAGCTCCCCCTACCCTATAGAAAGCATTATTCAGAATAGTGGTTGGCACAATCCTCTAAGAAAGATAAAAGCACAATAAAATGCAAAATCATAACAATTTATTGCACATTTATTCAAAAATATAATAAAAAACTCCTTAGTTTAATTAATTCCACAAACCAGTTGGTCCAGCATCCTGTGGCCAACCAGATGTACCTTATGGGAAACCTACAAGCAGGGTCTCTCCTCTCCCTTCTTACGGTTTCCAGCAACTGCATTATTGCCTCCAGCCATGGTTAGTAGCCATTGATAGCCCTCTCCTTGATGAATTTGGCCACTCTCTTTTAAAACCACCTGGGTTGGTGGTCACCACTGCCTCCTGTGGAAGTGAGTTCTACAGTGTAACTATGAGCTGCGTAAATGATAGAATAATAGAACTGGAAGGGACTGTGAGGCAGTGGCGTAGCGTGGGTTGCCAGCACCCGGGGCAAGGCAAGTAATTTGCGCCCCCTAGCCCGTGGATTTGCGCCCCCTAACCCGTGGATTTGTGCCCCCTAACCCTAACCCCCAGATGTTGCGCCCGGTGTGCCCGGCCCCCCCTGCACCCCCCACGCTACGCCACTGCTGTGAGGGTCATGTAGTCCAACCCCCTGCAAAACAGGAATCTCAACTAAGGCATCCATGACAAATGGCCACTGAATCTCAGCTTAAAAACCTTTAGTGAAGGAGTGTCCACCACCTTCCGAGGGAGTCCATTCCACTGCCTAACAGTTCCCAAACAAATATATTCAAGTTACAAGAAAGGAGATTCTGACTAAACATCAGGAAGAACTTTCTGACAGTAAGAGTCCCCCCCTTTGTCATGTGTTTAACGATTCTGAGTTGTCACATGATAACCAATGATTGGTAATAGCTATTGAAATTCTTATAAATGAGTAACTATACTGTTATTGTGGTAGGTGAAGGTTTGGGAATGTGTTTAATAAGTTATATATACATGCAGCCCCCATTTGCACAGGGGTTACATTCTGATGCACTGTGTGCATTGGTGAAATTGTGCATAATTGAAACCCATTGAAAAAGCCTGCAAACACCCTATTCCACTCTGCTTGCAGATTATCTCAGTGATTGAGATAAGAGTTCAGATAGTCTTTGAGGTACCCTGGGCTTAAGTTGTTCAGGGCCTTGTAAATTAATACCAGGACATTGAACTCAGGATAGTAGTAGGTGGAAGCATCATAATCATGTGCCATCAATGGCGTATGTTTTGACATTACAATCTAGGAGACACCTCTTTGAAAACTGACCACTTTTCCATTTTTAATTACTCTCTGAGAACATTTATAATTATTGAGCTGGTTTTTCAAACAAGCATTGGGGGAAGGGGTTTTTCTATCCCTGCAATAACTTTTCCCTGCAAGCTGTATCCATGCTGTCCTGATCAATAAACTTCATTGTAGCTAACCAGGAGATCAGCATTCAGATGTCAATCTCATCCACTTTAAATGGATCAACAAGATGCTTTCATTGCAATTAAATAGATTCTGTTCAAAAATAATAACACGTAAACATATTTTTCCTAAGAAGTTTAAAAACAAAAACACAAAAAACCCTCCACTCTTCCACAAACTTTTTTTGGTTTTTGAAACTGAGCTGAACTTTTTCCAAGCAACATGCTTTCATCTAAAATACCCACATTTTATATCCATTAGGGAGCAAAACAGGACACAGAGCTGTTCTGCTTATTCCCACTTCATCACCCTGTTCTTCCTTCTAAAGGCAGCAGAGATTCCAGGCCATAAAAGTTCTTTCCCAGTGCATGGATCTGGCCTCTTTTGAAAGCCCGTCAGTGCTTTCGCTGGCAGCGTAAAGGGGACCTGTGCTGCTTGCGCTGTGGCTGAAACCCACCAACAGTTTTCTCAGTTCATTCTGTGGGAAGTGTTCAAAATTCTTGATCTTGCATCATTTTCAAAAGTGGCACATGCATGAAGAAGCAGGTGCATGACTTGGGAGCACTTTTAGATTTTGTCACCAAGAGGTAGGTGCATTCAGTGGCAAGGAGTGCTTATGCTATGTACTATGTTATTACTTATTTATAGGCTGCCCTTTGCCCAAAAAAGACATCCCAAGGCAGTGCACAAACAGCACAAATGCAAATGCAAACATACCAATGCAGATACAATACGATAAAAATCAAATTAAATCTTAACATTTCAAAAGTATTAAAATACATTCATTTTCCTGCCAAAAAGGCAACAAACAACAAAAATGTTAAGAGGTTGCTCTAAGAGAGAGCAAGAACAATACTTAAACAGCAAGTCCTCCTTTTAAAGGTCCCAGGCAGCAGTGTGGGGCATGGCAGGTGGAATAGCTAGTGCCACAGGTGGTTCCCACAGTCTCTTCCCTTATGCTTAGCTCCACCCTTTTTTGCCAGCTACAACAATTCCTGATCTGTGCTTTTTCTCCATGCTTCAGCACTCACTTAATAAGTGCTGTTGCAAACTCTGTAAAAGATGTGAATGGGAGCCTGAAGCATGCAACCAAGGGATTTTACTTAGCACCCTGGCCGACTCTTTAGGAATGATATAAAGTAGCTTGGAGGTCTCCATGTCTGTTTCCCCAGAACTGTTAACTCCAACTACTGGTGGAACACTTTGGTTCTTGCTATCAGCTTCTCTCATCAGTGCTATCTTGATTTGTGGTTTTGCTAAACACGCTAATCATGTTGTGGGGTTGACTAACCCTTTCTCTGTGTGTTGTTGTTTTAGCTTTGCAAAGTGTCTGTGCCTAATATGAACCAGATGGATGTTGATAATGTCATACTTGGAAAAGAACCAGTCGAACAAAAGACGGTTTAGGGTGGGCGAGAAGAAACACTTGCTTTAGCAAACATTTAAGAAGAAGAAAAACATTTATTCGAGCTGGGGGTGGGGAGTATTCTTCCAAAAAAAATGTGCACTACTAAGAGTCCTTAGAACAGATGGTTCAGCTCCCAGGTTGGGCTGCTTCCCTGTTATTGTAACAGAACTCACAGAGGTATAGGTAACTTAAACAATGTTTTAATTTACTGCAACCATCTCACTGATTTGCAACAGGTCTTTTGGCGGGCAGGAGAAGAGAGATGCTATACCAGATGCTGAGTATTAGCCACCAAACATATTTTACAGATTATTCAGTTATATGGTTAGATTATGATCAAGTTTGGATGCAATCACCTGCCTTGTTTGTGCAGTTAACATCCACTCAGGCAGGGATTGTGAGCTAGAAAATGAAGAAGGTTAGAAGGCAGATGAGCTCATGTTGAGGCTGGAGTTGGAAGATTCTTGAAAGATTCAGGGCAGACAAGAGGAAGTCCTTCTTCTCACAGCACATAGTTAAACTATGGAGCTCCTTCTCACAGGAGGCAGTGATGGCTACAAGCTTGGATGGCTTTAGAAGTGGATTGGGCAATTTCATGGAGGAGGATAATGCTAACAATGGTTACTAGCCATGATGGCTATGCTCTGCCTCCACAGCAATGCTTCTGAGTCTCAGCTGCTGGAAACTGCAGGAGGGGAGAGTATTTTCTCCAGTGGCTGGCCAAATGCCTGTGGGAAACCAGCAGGCAGAACCCAAGCACAAGATCTGCTCTCCCCTCCTGCAGTTTCCAGCAATTGGTATTCAAAAGATCACCAGCGGTACAGCTGGAGGGCAACAACAGCCACCCAGCAGCTCTTCCTACTATGATAAGGCAGCGTGGAAGGCAACAGAGCCCCTGGTTCAAAACCTTCCCTGGGTACTTTACAGCTGCAATAAATCTATTTCATACAGGGGCACCATCTCCTAGGGACTGAGCCCTTGTGGGGCCCCTGAATACTTTTGGGATGGGGCCAAGCCCCCACAATGTCCAAAAGTGGCAGAGGAGCCCAAGCACAGAGCCAAGCAAAGCCCCAAGCCGGCTCCTACTCCTCCTTCTGCCACAGAAGGGAAGGAGGCAGGAAACAGCCCCATGCCAGTGGCGGTGGCCACAGGAGGAGGAAGAGCCACAGCCATGAAAGCAGTGCTGCCACTGTGCTGCTGCCATGTAGGCCCTGCCCCCTGCTTCTCCCAAGACCTGAAGTCATGTGCACAATATCATTACACTGCGCATGCGACGTCACACACCTCGCACCATCAGCCCTCAATTCTTCTTTGAAAGCTGGTGCCTCTGCTTTCATATTATTTTATTTGCATAGAAATGTTTTTTATAAAAATTGTGTCTCCTGTGTGTTATATATTCGCCAGCTAATGGCCCCAGTTCAGCACATGCAGAAGATCCCAGGTTCAAGCAGGCAGCTTCCTAGGTTCCTATATTGTCATTATTATTTATTTGCAGATTTATAAACTGCTTCACAACCAAAACCTACCAAAGTAGTATTCAAAGGTTTAAAAAAACGAAACAAAAACTCTACAATTGTACAATTGGTGTTCCATAAAATGATTGGGTTGCTCCAAATATTGTCATTTCCAATGTTTCTAGTGGGGTACAGCTAAGCTGGTATTTGATGCTACCATTTGGTTCTGATCCAGCTGGTCCCTTGATGAATGTGTGGCTGGTTCATCCAGAAGCATAGAGCCACTTAAATGCCGTTCCATCTTTCCTCTTCCCAGTGCCTCACTACAAGCATATTTTTAAAGTTAAGGCTTGTGGAAATCCATTTCTAAATGCAAAGTGGGGCAGCAGCACAAGAATGTTAGTAAACAGTTGGTAAAATGTTAGTAACATGACCCATGTCTTGTGGATCTTCTGTGTCCATAAGCAGTAGTGTAGTTGCAAATTCAGAAGTGCTACACCTCCATCTAAGATTATACAACCTTCCAAGATTATACAATAATCTTATAAATATACAATAATAATAATAATTAGGGATGCATTGCAACAATCAATGCAAATATCAAATATCCAGCTAGATCCACTGTTGGTTTGTTGTTGTTGCCCATATGTGGGCAAATGATTTGGTGTGCTCCAATATCTTATTTTGTGGTTACTTATGGTGAGGTTTCCTTGGCGTTCCATTGAGCGTAACAGAACTTGCACATCATTATATTGAAAATGATGTACCTGGTGTTTCCAGTGTCCCTAAATGATTAGCTTTGGAGCATACAGACCACCCCTTCCTCAATGTTCTTCCTGTGGGCCATCTTCAGAGTGAACCTGGCTGCCAATCCTCTGTGGATGACTCACCTCCTTTCAAACTGTTTGGATCCAGTCTGAAGGCTTCTCTATGGCTAGAAAGCTCCTCTTTCATGCTGGTTGGGCAGCTCTGGGATGCTGGAGACTGGAGTCCCACAGGAGAAATAATAACAGACTTTTTATTCCGTATTACTCCTCTGTTCATAAGTCCCCCTTCCCTAAAACTGGTGCCCTCCAAATGTTTTAGACCACAGCTCCCATCAGCCCCAGACAGCCCTGCTGACTGGAAGACACCATCTGGAGGGGAGGTTGGTCTCAAAACATTAGAGCACAGTGTATTAAAGTCAGAAGAAGGACTGACTCTCAGTGGTAAAGCGTCTGCTGATGGGAACTGCAGTCTAAAACATCTGGAGTGCACCAGGTTGGGGAAGGCTGTCATAAGTGATCAGGGAAATCAAGCAATAGATTAAGTGAATTCATCAGTAAATAAAAGCAGTTCACTGAATGATTGTAGGTAATTAGTTCCATATGAATCATTCGCTTCTAGAGTTTCCAACTTTTGAACTTCCCCTACAGCCATACCACAAACTATTATTTGCTCTAGAGCAATTAAACTCTGTGGCATGGAAACAAACTTCAATATTACTTGCTAATTGCTGGAGATTGAGCTGCATTATTTCTGGTCTGTAACTTTCAATACAAGTGCTTTAAAAAAAGCTCTTTGTTATTACTACTACTACAACTACTACTACTACTACTAGAAATAATAATATATTTTCACTTCAGCAGAAGAATATTCCATGGTCAAATGCAAAGCAACCTGGGCAAGCTAGGGCCATTAACAAACAATACAAGGCTATTGAGGGTCATTGGCAATGCAAGAGAACTGCCCTCTCCCCTGCCCTGAGGTGTGAACAGAGACTTGGGGTTTGGAAGGTTGCAAGGAAACAGGGTGTATGAAGAAAAGGGAGCCTCGTAGCAAGGGGTTCTCTGGGAAGAAGCAGTAGGAAGAGAGACTGGGATCCATTCTGGGCAGGTTGGCTGAAGGCTGGCTGCACTGCTGTGTTAATAGGTGAATAAACCATATTCCTTAATGCTACGACAGTCTCTGCCATGTCTCAAGTCTCCAAAGGAACACAGATCCTGGGTGAGCGCCTGGACCCCATTGGCTCTTGTCACACTTGGCAGAGAGAAGGGGAGGCACCCAACTTTTACAGCAGTACTGAGAAGTGGTTCTACAGGAAAAGTAACCCCATGCCCACCCCCCACCCACCCCAGGGCAGCTTATTCTCTTGCCAAGTGCACAGGCTTTTCACTCTACAAAAAGCCACTTATCTTTGTAAAATCTCTGTTTGCCTGTGTGTGCACATGTGAATTCTGGCTAATATTTGCAGCTATTACTAACTAGCTCTGTTCTTTGTCTTTGTTATCTGGGGCCAAATTTCCATTTGTCACATAACTGCCCCACCTTCAACACTGACAGTGAACTTGGACACTGAATGCCATCAAAATACTTCTTTAACCCAACATTTGACATTGGAATACTTGCACATAAATTCACTCTGGGATGTGTCTCCTTTTAAAGTCTGTGTTGAGCCTAGATTAGAAAGTAACAATTTTCAAGGGCGCAGATCTGGATAATCTGCATCTATCCCTGTGGAAACAAAAAGGATGAACAATAGCATGAATGGAAAAGCTTGCTAAACACCTGAATGCCCTGATGAGTGAACAGGATCAAGATGACATTGTAGAAACTTGGTACTCCTTCATTACCTTCTCATCAGATAATCCCACAGTGTGGCATCCTCTGAACACCCATGTGCTATTAAAAATGCTGCCCTATTCTACTTGGTAGGGAGGGATGATTTGGATATGTTACTGCAATTTGCTGATGTACTTTTTTACCTGTATAATTTTGAACACTAAATAAAAAAATATATTTTAAATGAATTCAGATCAAAAAATGCCTGTTTTTGTAAGGACTAAAGCTATCAGTTAATTAAATAAGCTACTTATTCTACTGCCTTTCATTTAAGAAATTTAAATCAATTCACATCATAGCTGTCAACTTTCAAATTTGAAAATAAGGGATCAGCAGCCTCACCTGTCCCGGGGACAGTCTACGGGATAGCAGTGGGAAGCAGCGGGAAACGGCGCTAGAATAAGGGAATTTCCCGCAAAAAAAGGGAAAGTTGACAGCTATGACTCACATATGATAAAAATATCATCTAATGTTTGTGAAAGTTAAAGGAGTGTGAGAAGTGACAGTTTAATAAACAAAACCTCCCTCTGGTGGAAAAGAAAGTGTTGTCATCAATACCTCTTTTTCATTGTCTTACAACAGGGACATTCTTAGGACCAAAGTGGCTTCAAAAAAAGACAGAACTCTACCCTTGAATTTCAGCCCTGCTGATATAGGTTTTATCAGTTAAAATTTGATCCCACTGACTGAGCCCTCTCTGCCAATAAGAACCTTTTTAAAAGTTTGCATTTTTTATTGTTTTACTGAGAAAGAAAAAGAGCCTCAAGCAATCAGCTGCAATTCATCTGGAAAAAGCTATTTTCGATTTACAAATCGTTTAAAGCTTCCAGTGACACTACTTCAAAAAGACAGCTGAAACTTTAAGTGCAAAAATCCTGTAAATTAAGTTAGATACACTAGGCCCAATTCCGATCTCAGTTGATACAGACATGGGTCAGTTCCACTCCAGCAGCTGGCATTAAATCAATAGTGTAGGTCAGTGTGAGACCTGTTATGTTAATAAAATGTCATGAATGCAGGACATGGTTCTGTAGTGCCAAATTTTAATAGCATTTCTTGGCAACTTGGTGAAACTGGAGACGTCTGATGTCTCAGCAGAGACACTGTAATGGTTTTAAGTGCTGTGCATATCTGATATCTTCAAGAGATACTGTGTCTGCCAAAGATATTCTTCTGACATAGTGTGCTACTCTGTGTAGATCTAATTACTGCAGATATAGTATATTGGAAGCCAGGAGACAATAGTACAGAATGAGTAGCCTGGGGGTTCCCAAGAAATATTTAGCTACTTTTTTATTTTATTTTTTACATACTATCCCTACTGGGAATCATGCGAAGCAATTATATGAATATTCAACTAGTCCTTAAATATTCCACTATGTTCAGGAGTTTCTTGGCCATATTACTCCACAAAAAAATCAGATTATTTTTATCACTGTTGCCTTTGTTTGTTATCAGGAATGTGGGAACTGGAGCTTCAAGAGAGTGTTGGAAACTCTCAGACAGCAACATCCAGCTAGCCTCTACATTAGTCTCCCCTAACTGGATTCCCTGACCATGTGTTTTGGACTACAACTCCCATCATTCCTAGCCAGAATGCTTAGAGAGTGCAGTAGGTTGGGGAACGCTGCCCTACATGGAACTGTAGTTCTGAGGTATGTTGGAGTGAAGCCATGACAGTGAAATAGGACTACATTTGCAGTGCAGACATGCTAGTGAGTTTTTTTTAGTGCATTACTCAAATGGATTTATAAGTAAAGTTTGCTGGCATTTGTCCTCATTGACTTAAATTTGCTCTGAAGGCATGTTGAGAACCTCTTTGGATGTTGGTTTTCATTTCTCAGGATCTTGCAATGAAAGCATGGACACATATGCATACTTGTCAGCAGTGAATCTGATGCACATATCTTGCATAGCAAAATGTCATTAGCTGGCAAATAATACAGGGTTTGCCAACAGGCTACCTACCCTGCGGCTGTTGTTGGACTACAACTCTGAACAACGTTGACCATTTGCTACCCTTTTCCCTGCTGAGTTCTAGATAGCAAAAGCTGAGAACCTCTACCCTTTTCTTTCTGAAGTCATGTAGTCACCATTCTTGCATTGGCCATGTATCGTGACTACAAGATCTAGGAACAATGGGTTGTATATAACCAGTGCTTTTTTTCTGGGGGGACGCAGGGGTACGCATACCCCTAAACGTTTTGTGAATCTAAGTTTAGCCTCATTGAGGGACAGTATTTCAATAGGAGTAAGAAAATGAGAGTACCCCTAAACATTTTGTTAGGGGGGGGGAGCACTGTATATAACCAACTTCTACTCATTGAGATTAATGTGCCTAAGCTAATGGTATCTATTAATTTTGATGTGTGCCTCTCTCTCAGTAGGACTAGCATTTGATACATCCCAGAAAGAACAGCACAGTTCAGGAGGAAGCAAATACACACAAGCATTCATCATGGTGGCACACGTCACAAATGTTTGGAAGTCACAACTACCATTGCAGCTGTTGTGTTTGGTACCCAGATGAAGGCTCTAGTATGGTGCTTTGTAAAGCATCTTAGACGAGCTAGACTCTGCAAAAGGCTGTAGTTTTTGTCATTAGCACAATCCTCTCTTTGTTCCTGTTCCTAATGAAGCAGAGGTCACTAATATGGTGACATCCAATGTTTTGGACTACAACTTCCATCATCCTTGTCCATAGGCCATGTTGGCTGGGGCTGATGGGAATTGGAGTCCAAGAAGATCTGGTGGGCAATATGTTGTCTACTCCTGTGATAAAAGTGATGCTTTAAACACGTGACTTTTCTTGACTGAAGCTTCTTTCATTTTGGTCAACGACAATGGAAAGTACTGAATGCCACTCATTCAACATAAACCCATTCCATTCTGTTTGTGTTTTAAGCATTTAATAGGACATGGAGTGATCTACTATGTTCCAAAAAGTAAAGCCTCTTTTATTAGAGGCCGAGATGATATTTAATGGAGACAAAATACATGTAGAAAACAAATCCCTTTACTGCCTTTGCCTCTTCTTATTCCCCCTCCCCTTCTTGTGTAAAAAAGGGGGGAACTCTGAAGGGGAAAAAAACCCTGTAATAACATTTGTTTCCAATATTTTATGTGGAAAACTTTGCATGTAACATAAAAATCTTCTGGCAGGAGAGACCACTTGTGGGAAAGTGATTTGATTATAATTTGATATTTGAGCTGAATTCTACCCAGTGAAGCCACTGAAAAAGGAGCGTAAGCGGCTCTGGCCTGGCTGGAGTTCCTCCTGACACCTGCTGATGAACCTTCTCAGCTTCTGCTAGCAGCCACAACAGGTGGCCCTTCCAGATCTGGTCTCTGACGCTCCTGTGGAGAAAACGCTGCATGACATTTGTACCATTCCTCCACAACTTGCACCCTTTATGTAAGAAGAAAAGAATTGCAGAGCTGCTCCCCCACCACACTTCTAATACATAAGAACCTAAGATGAGCCCTGTTGGATCAGGCCAAAGGGGGCCTATCTTTTCCAACATCCTGTCCTCACAGTGGTCAGCTAGATGCTCCAAAGGGAAACCCTCAAGCAACACCTGAGCACAAGAGCACTCTCCTCTCCTGAGGTTTCCAGCAACTGTTATTCAGAAGCTTTGCTACCCCCAACCATGGAGGCAGAGCAAAACCATCATGGCTAATATGCATTAATAACCCTCTTCTCCATGAACACCTGGGTCATATATTCCTCCAGGGAATGAAAATGGAAACACATGTCACTCTCACATTCAAATAGGTGCATAATAAGTTTTCTTGATTGCCTTCCTGGCAGTGGCGTAGCGTGGGTTGTCAGCACCCGGGGCAAGGCAAGTAATTTGTGCCCCCTAACCCATGGATTTGCGCCCCCTAACCCATGGATTTGTGCCCCCTAACCCTAACCCCCAGATGTTGCGCCCGGTGCGGCTGGGCCCCCCTGCACCCCCCATGCTATGCCACTGCTTCCTGGAGAAGGTTTTCAAGGTCATCTGAGGAAGCTCTACTCCATCAGCCTTTTCAATAAGAGGTAAGGCTGACATCAGTAAGGTGGGAAAAAGCTTTTTTGTTAGTCATTCTCCATCTATGGGCTGAAGGCACAAGGCAAAAACATTTTTTCAAAATCCCAAACATATTCATACGTTGTGCGTTTTTATCTGTTGCTTTTTAGCAAATTGCTGTTTTATTACTTATCTTAACAAACATGTGCATACATATGCACATGTAGTTCCTATATTTATTTAATACTTCCAGTCACAGAAAATAAACAAAACAGCTACTCTTAAAGAATACAATTCATTTGAGAACCTTTGCCAACCTGGTGCCCTCAAGATGTTTTGGATTCCAACTCCGACCAGCCTGCCAGCTCAGCAGAAGCTGCAGTAGTGCAAAACACCTGGAGGGCACCATGTTGGCAAACACTGCATTCAACAAATACAAACAGTGAATATGTAAGCCGCTGAGAGGTGCTAAAGGAGTATTATTTCCTGAAGGTTCAATGGGTTTTGATGCCCTTCTAAGCATCAGAGATCGGTTGAAAAGTTCAGAAGAGAGCAACCAAAACAATCAAGGGGATGAGGGGACTCTCCTGTGAGGAAAGGTTGCAGCGTTTTGGACTTGTGAGATTAGAAAAAAGCAAGTAAGGGGTGACAAGATGGAGGCAGCAATGCATCTCCCACCAGTTGCTGGAAGATGCAGGAGGGGAGGGGGCTCTTGCACTCAAATCCTGCTTGTGGTTTTCCCAAAAGATGCATCTAGTTGGCCACTGTGCAAAGAGGGCTCCAGACTAGACGGGCTGTGAAGCAGCACCCCACACTCTCCCAGAGGGCTGCAGGTGAGTTTAGGAGGTGCACAGTGGGTTAATTTAGGGAGCTCAGTGGAAATGATGGGAGGGCTGATGTAGTCACACCCAGCATCTCCCACAGGAGGCAGTTGCTTCAGTCTGCCTAATGCTAGGACCAGCCCTGGCAGAAGACAGCATTGTCTGTATGTCCATTTTGTTGTAAGAAAATCAAAGAGCCTTCAGCCCCCATAATCTGTCCCTGTGCCTACAAGTTTTGTCCTAAGTCCCTTGCAGTGAGCAGAACTGTCCTTTAGCAGTTCTGACTGAGAAAAGGGAGTAACGCCCTCCCCACCCCCCTCAAGTTGGCTGACTGCTCCTGTAGACACTCATCTACTCCTAGTCTAAACAAAACCGCAGTAGCTGAACTTGGCTTGGAAGCCATGTGTCTGATACCAATAATATTCAATAGATGGAATAATGATTCATCTCAAGAGCCAGGATAAAAAAAAAACCTTCCATATCTGAGCATTCCTGAATGTTGGGCAGGATGGACATTCTATCCAGTGATATGCCAATGATATGGAGTCAAGTTTCGACTTAACTTAGTCACTGCTGTGTGATACGATTGCAATGGATACAGTCCAGGCTTCCTGTTGTACTGTGCGCTCTGTAAGTTATGACATGCACACAGATCTTTCCATTAGGATTGATCTGGGATTAGAAATGAAACATTTGGTTCAGCTTTAGAGTGAAACGTTGAAAGCTACGCCTGCCAAATCTGCAAGTCAGACATCCTAGGCAGAAATATATGGAAGATAAGGAGATCTGATTGCTCAAGAGCTTACACATTTCACAGTGGGCAGGAGCATATACAATACAAACATTGTACATAGTAGCTGTATTCAGTTGTGACATGCTGACGTCTCGACAAGAAATCTGTTGCAGCTTTTCAGAAGTGTTTTAAAAGAAGTGTTTTTAAAGATTTAGCAAATCCAAATGTTGCTAAGTCATAGCTGCAAATCCAAATCCTGGATTCCTTTTGATGTTTCAGTATTTGTTGTTCTGGAAAAAAGAAAGCAAAACAAATTTAAATATATATGACACAACTCTTTTCCCACTACAGTAATACCTCGGGTTACAGCTGCTTCAGGTTGCGTTTTTTCAGGTTGCGGACCGCCGAAACACGGAAGTACCGGAACAGGTTACTTCCAGGTTTCGGCAGTCTTGCATGCACAGAAGCACTAAATCACGCTTTGTGCATGCGCAGAAGTGCCGAATCGCGTGCACAGACACAGGTTGTGAATGCTGCAGGTTGCGAACGTGCATCCCGCATGGATCACGTTCGCAACCCGATCGTCCACTGTAATTTTCCAGCCACCAATAAACAAAGTCTCCCCCTCCTTCCAATTCAAACATGTATAAAGCAGTCTGAACTTTGGAGAAACAGTAGCTCAGTGGTAGCCTTTGAAGACCCCCGATTCAATTGCAAGCATCTCTGCTTAAAGGGCGGTGTTTGCTTATGCCACTGGATAGCCACTGACAGTCACAGATGTATAAGCGATATTGAGCCAAACGTACAAGTTATTGGCTCTGTGATCTAGCTGGGATGTAATGGTTTAGGTGGCCCCTGAGGTACCCTAAACCTAAATTGTCAATGGCTTTGTATACAAGGACCTTGAACCTGGCTTAAACAGCCAATGCAGGTGCCCTAACAACCAGTGGCGTAGCGTGGGTTGTCAGCACCTGGGGCAAGGCAAGTAATTTGCGCCCCCTAACCCGTGGATTTGCGCCCCCTAACCCTAACCCCCAGATGTTGCGCCCGGTGCGGCCGGCCCCCCCTGCACCCCCACGCTACGCCACTGCTAACAACTGTGTTACATGCTGTTGTCCATAGCCTCCGCCCCCCCCCCATTCGCAATCTGGCTGCCACATTCTGCACCAGCTGCAGCTTCTGAACCGGACCCAAGGGCGACCTTGTGATCTTCTCCGATCTATATTCAAGGCAAGAATATATTTTTAGTTCAGTGACATCTAAAATCTGAATGCACAAGTTAGAGTTCAAATGTTTCTTTAGTTCTACTCTGCTCCTCCTGAATATTCAAGGCAATTACGGGAAGTTAGGTGGCCACAAAATAGTCCTGGGGCCACACTCAAGCTTTCTCTTGGTCCTCCATCACAACCACAATCATCCAATTAATCACCATTGTTCTTTTGGACCAAGAAACAAAAAGAGAGAGATAGAACCACCCTCCCTCAGTTTGCCTGGCAGGGCTTCATATCCTTGTTTTCCAAGATTGGGGAGAGGGTTGGGGCGTATTTTTGAGACAGCTGAAAGGAATGTCAGATGATATTGGAGTCTTGCATCAGTTCCTGAAGTATTTGTGTGCCTGATTAATTATTGCTTTATTGTAAACCCTGGGGATGGTGCTTTTTTCTGATTGGAGTAGAGGAGAAAGTCCTATAAGGTTTGCCAAAAATATACAGTGGTGCCTCGCAAGATGAAAATACTTCGTTCCGCGAGTCTTTTCGTCTTGCGATGTTTTTCATCTTGCGAAGCACGGTCCATCGCAACTGCGCCTCTTCAAGCGGCTTTTTAAAAAAAGCGCAAGACGTTTTTCGTCTTGCGAAGCAAGCCCATAGGGAAATTCATCTAGCGAAGCAACGCAAAACCGAAAAACCCTTTCGTCTAGCGAGTTTTTCGTCTTGCGAGGCATTCGTCTTGCGGGGCACCACTGTATCAACTTTCCCCCATCAAAACTCTCCTTTAGAAAAGAAGAAGAAGAAAAAGCTCCAAGAATTGAAAGCTGTACTTCAGGACGTTAGCATCTTTATCACTTATTCAAAACAGAGTTTGTGTGCATTCCTCTCCTTGCGGAAGCAATGAGGAAGCCACAACATCCTCCTCCAGGAAGGCCTTGCTACTCCTTTTGATATGACTGCTTAGCAACTAAGCAATGTTCAAAGCCTTGTTATATTAACATTAAAAGCCTCAACAATCTGGAATCAGATTATGTGAAGGATCATTCCCCCACACCCAATATAGACCCACTAAACCAAACGTATCAAAATTCAAAGAGTAACCATTAAAAACCCAATTAAAACCATTCAGTTTAATTATTTCAACAAGAGGGATGAGCTTGATCCAGTGACACCAGCTTTTCAAAGTTTAAAAGTCATTTACACATCCAGTGCCACTACCTGATGCCCATTTGCCTCTTAGCAACGCCCCCCTCCCCAAAGGTAATCCTACTGCCACTTTGGGAACCATTGCATTAAATGATTAAGATCGTTGGAAGAGGCCTTCCTGGTTGTGTCATTGCCTGGAAGTTGTTGTCCAACAGCAATGTGGAAATAGGCCTTGCCTGTTTTTGCACCTACCCTCTGGAATACTCCCACTCCTACCCCCCCAACCCCATTTATTGGGAAACTGACTTTGGTTGCCTGTTAAAAACCTAACTCTTTGGCCATACATTTCCTTTTAAAAAGCAAACAAACAAACACCCATCCCCCCTATATATTTATTGCTTTAATATCCTACTTTTATTCCAAGGAGTTCATGGTGGCATGCATAGTTCTCCCCTTCCTCATTCAACCCCAACAACAACCCTGCGAGGTAGGTTAGGCTGAGACGCAGTGACTGGCCCAAGGCCGCACCCAGTGAGCTTTAAGGCTGAGTGGGGATTTTGAACTCTGGTCTCCCAGATCCTAGTCAAACACTCTAACCCTGGCTCAAAAATTTGAAGAGGGAAATTTGTTTTGCAGATTACAATACAATATCAAAACAAATAGTTGCAGATCTCTCACACAGTCAGAATACAACCCAGGATTGTATTCTTTGATATCCTGATATCTGTGTATACACAGATTCAGTGCCATAGGTTGGGGGGGGGGCACAGGGTGGTTGCCCTGGTTGCAAAATTGTTAGGGGTTGCAAAATTTCAACACTCGGTGCTGCCTCAATGCAGCTGTGTACTTTCCTTGCTGGGCTCCATTGAAAACAGCTTCTGCATATCTTTATCAAATAAATAATAGACACCACCAGCAGGCTTCATAGATGCCTTTGCTTGATGTTAAGGCTAGCAGGTATCACAAAGAAAGCAGCCAGACTTGTGCAGTGAATGTAAACAAAATGCACTTTTCCAGGTTCAGTTTTCTTGGAATGAAGGTTAGTGGTGGTGTCTTTAGGATACACTCATACCTCGGGCTGAAGTAGCTTCGGGATGAATATTTTCAGGTTGCTCTCCGCGGCGACCCAAAAGTAGTGGAGCACGTTACTTCCGGGTTTCACTGCTCACGCATGTGCAGACGCTCAAAATGACATCATGCCCATGTGCGGAAGCAGCGAAACATGACCTACGCACGGGCAGACGTGCAGTCACGTGTTACATTTACTTCAGGATGTGAACGGGGCTCCGGAACGGATCCCGTTCGTATCCAAGAGGTACCACTGTATATGTTTTTATTTGCACATATATACAGCCTGAGCATAGGACAGAGGGTCTCACAGCATTAACGCCCCAACAGATCTTGCTTCTCCATTAGTCGCAGCTTTGGTTCCAGCACAGAGCAAGGGGTGGGTGGGGTGAAGGGGGGGATGGAGGATCCAGGGAGAAGGCATGGCCACCAGACTGGACTAGTGAAAAGGGTCCCTCTACCTTGCACTGTTTTTATTTTACTTTCTCCCTGCTCCTTCCTCTTGTAACAGTCCGTGGTGGCACTCACACTTTGCCTCATTCTGCCACTGGAGGCCCAGGTAACATCAGTGGTGGTACCTACTTTGAGTTGCATCTCGTTCATCACTAGGGTTGTGAGGTCAGGAACATCCCAGACCTTGAGATTTCAGGACCCAAATCTGAGAACCTTAGCTGCATGCACAGTTTTCCTCCTCCTCTTCTTTCACTCACTCACTTGGAGATTCAAGCTCTCACCTGCCACCTGGAGGGGACCAGGCGTACCTGTAGACTTCAGATCAACCCTTGAGGTCTGGCAACCCAATCACCACAGTTATGGTCATTCCTAGAATAGGATAGCCTGGCTTCAGTAATCTGTGCCAATCCACTAAGTCACTCTAGCATAATATTGTGGTCAATGGGATCAAAGGATGTCAAGGAGAATCAGCAGGGCCACCCTTCCACTGTCACTCTTACAATAAAGGATGCATGACTAACAGAGTCAGCATGACTAACAGAGCTGGCCCAAGACATTTTGCTGCTTGAGGCAAAGGTTAAGATGGTGTCTCCCATTCCTGCATTGCAGAGGGCTGGACCAAATGACGGTCCCTTCCAACTCTACAATTCTATGATTCTATGATTCCATTTTCAGAAGGTGACTGGACTGAGTGCTGACTCAAACTTGAATAGTGGCAACTGGATAGCAGCATTCTCCCAGCCCTGAGGGCTACTAGCCAGTTCAAGGGGTGTGGGGCACTCCCACTACTGCTGTCCAGTGAAGGGGAACAGCCAAGGAGGTGGCCCTGCTGCCACCCCACAGCAACTGCCACCTGAAGTAGTTGCGTCTTTCTGCCCAATGGTTGCACTGGCCTTTGTGATCAAGGCTGCTTCTGTGTCAAAACCCGGCCTTCACCAAGGTTAAAACAGGTCTCGCTTCATTTTCTTCCTGTTCTAACAATATTTTTTTCGGGTGGAGAACCTCATGTTTGAAACTGGATCAAAGAATCTCAAAGGTGTCACTACAAGTGTTTTGAGACTTGTGAAAACAGCATAATTTCCATGTCTTGACTTTAATCTTATTAGTGTTTTCCACTTGATGGAGCCAGATAATAGCTAACAATGATGGTCCATGGGTGTCCCAGCAACTGCAGAAAAGATCCTTGATTCACCCCCCCCCTTTAATTATTTTGGAAAAGGAGTAGCCAATACTTTTCTGTATCCATGGTGATAAAAACAAGTTTTGCCACTATAGCACAGGTGCTGCCGCTGGTGATTCTTTTTCCTCAAGGGCCAGATGGAAGGGAGCAGGCATCATCAGCCTTGCGTGTTTCGCCTCCCTGCTTTGGAACAAACAGACTGCCTTGCAGGATCATGGTTGATCTGGGCCAGTAAACTCTCCTCAATAGTGGCCAGCTAGAAGCTTCTTCTGAGAAATTCATGAGCAGAGTAGGAAGGTGGCACAGACATCCCACTGGGTTCTCCCAACACAGCCAAATTGCTTCTCACCCACAAGAGGCCTGGCATTCTCTTTACTAGCCTTTGACAACCTTGTGGATATTTTGGACTGCAACTCCCATAAGCCCCAGCATCATATGGTCATGCTGGCTGGAGCTTTTGTAGTCCAAAACATCTGGACAGTGTCAGGTTGGTGGACAGTGCTGTATGCATTTGGCCTGCTTTTTTATGTCAGTCAATGAGAATTTAGGAAGGGTTAAAGCAATGTGTGCTTTAAAGTCTAAATTAAGGTTGGAGGCAGTCTTTGCTCCTGGAGGGATTCCCTTTTACAGTGCAAAGGATTTAAAAAACAATTCATTCTCAGATGAGTTCTGCACACAACGCTGATTAGGATCCAACAAGCCCAGTGCAGTGATTTATGCAGAGATGTGGCTGCAGGCCTTTTCTGAGGGTGGGAAATAAACTTCTAATCAAACCCAATGAGGCATGGCAGAACGACCTGACTTCACTTGGAGGTGAGATTGCAGCAGTGAATCACGCAGAGATGCAGTAGCCAACCTCCTCTGTGGGCAAGGGCTTTCTGGCACACAGGAACCTTTAATATTTAACTGATTCATTTTTCACAGCTCACAGCATGCCACATGTTTATGACTCGTTCTGTAGAGCCTCCCGCTCTTTCTCACACATTTTTCCCTACCCTGTTTTGCTGTGATAGATTCACAAATTTAAAATAAAGGAAAAAAGGACATAGGATAGGTTTTTTTTAATGCAGTCAGCAATGCGCCTAGCTGCTGACCTTAAGACCATGGGTAGGCAACCTAAGGCCCATGGGCCAGATGCGGCCCAATCGCCTTCTCAATCCAGCCTGCGGATGGTCCAGGAATCAACATGTTTTTACATGAGTAGAATGTGTCCTTTTATTTAAAATGCACCTCTAAGTTATTTGTGGGGCATAGGAATTTGCTCACTTTTCCCCTTCAAAATATAGTCTGGCCCCCCACAAGGTCTGAGGCACAGTGGCTGAAAAAAATCGCTGACCCCTGTTTAAGACTGATTTTGTCCTGCTGTTCTAAAGAACATAAGAGGAACATAAGAGAAACTCTCCTGCATCACCATCTAATTGAGGCTCCTTTTCCCCCGAAGTGGCCAATCAGAGGCCTTTGGGAAGCTCATAAACTACAGGCCTTTCCTGCTGTCACTTTTCACACCAACTGCGTCATATAGGGAAGATCCATACCAAAATATCCTGGGAACTGTAGTTCAAGGGTGCTGGGAATTGTAACTTAAGGATGCTAGAAATTGGATCTTGGTTAAGAGGAACTAAAGTTCCCAGGATTCCTTTGTGGGGATTTCATGTGCTTTAAATGAATGGAGTGAACCAGGGTTGGGCAAACCTATTAATTTTGCTTTCTACTGTTCTACATTTTTTCCCATTCTTTAGTCCTTTCCTCCACATTTCCACATCAGTCCTCATGAAAATTCACCAGCCCCTTAGTGCATCCCCACCCCCACAACACAGTGTACACTTTTTAATGCATTTGCCTAAATTATTTGCCTCATGTATACAGTGGTACCTCGGGTTACATACGCTTCAGGTTACAGACGCTTCAGGTTACAGACTTCGCTAACCCAGAAATATTACCTCAGGTTAAAAACTTTGCTTCAGGATGAGAACAGAAATTGCATGGCGGCAGCGGGAGGCCCCATTAGCTAAAGTAGTGCTTCAGGTTAAGAACAGTTTCAGGTTAAGAACGGACCTCCGGAACGAATTAAGTACTTAACCCAAAGTACCACTGTACTCTCTTTGCATGCAGCACCCCCTGTCATCAAGCTTTTATGCATGTTATTTTCACTAATGTATTTTCATGCACGCTTAATACCATGGCATATGCATTTTTGTATACGTTACTTGGCTGGGGAACCGCACTGCAAAATCTGGAAAAGCACAGATTCCAAAAGATAGGTGCTTTTCACATTGGTTATTGTTCCAGATGATGTGAATTATTTAGGCACACTTTTAATTGCAAACTGAACTGAACTAACGTTTTCCCTCATCAAGACTCTCAGTGCTTTCTTTTTAGAAAAATAGGTGCCGGTACTCACCATGAAGTTGTTACAGTAAGTGCCACAATATTTAACAACAAAAAAGAGGTGCCAGTACTCCATACACTTGAGTACCCACTAAAAAAAGCACTGCCTATTCTAAACCAGGAGGTTGCCTAAAGACACCTTCTTCCCCTCCCCTCTTTCCCACTTGAGTCTTTTCTTCTTCTTTTATAAATTTGCATTAAATATCAATATGGGGGGTGGGGAGAATAGAAAGATGTCAGCCCATCTTCAGGCATACTTGGGGGGAAACCAGTTATCTGGACCCATTCCAGTCTAGTTTCAGGGCTGAAACATAGGCCTGAAACCACCTTGGTTGCTCTGGTTGATAACCAGAGCTGCCATCTTGAATAAAATATTGTGCAGGGGAGCACAGACAAGGACAGTGATGTTGGAGGGAGGGTGGGGAGGATAAAAGGGACAGCAGAAAGGAGAGTTGAAAGTAAATGGCAAAGCTCTGGACAATGTATGTCTGTTGTGGTTGAAATTGCAAATGTAGGAGGCATTTAATTGAGTGCAGTCCTAGTTTAATTTTTAAAATTATAGGCAACCAGGAGCTCTGTGAACCCTCCCCGCAGAGCAAGCGGTTTGCATTCTCTGTGCCTCTGCCTCTGCTCTAATCACAAGAGCTGTAAGAAACTATGTTGGAGGTTTTTGGCCAATCCCAGCTCTCTTGTCACCCAGCAACCCTCTTACAAGTTCTTTTACAGGGCTTGCTGGGAAATGAAGTACAAATGTGGAGGGGGGGGGGAGAGAGAAAGGCAGCAATGCCCATCAACTGGGTTGGGGAACCTGGCCCCCTCAAATATTTTGATGGAGAGGGGCTGAAGAGACCTGGGCCTCTAGGAGTTGGTGCCTATATTGAGGACATTTGCTAGGAGAGAGATGGAGGGAGTGTGACCAAGTTTGTTCTCTTTCATCTCTCCATAGCTTTTGGTACCTTTGGCCACATTATCTTTCTGGAGCAGCTCGGGAAAGTGGGCGCTGGGGGCACCAGATTACAATTGCTCCAGTCCTGCCTTTGTGGTTGTTTCCAGAAAGTAGTTTATTCCTTGGGACCATGGGGGGGGGGGGAGGGAAAGGTGTTGTTCAGTGCCATGGGAATTTCATTGAAGATCTTGCCTTACTGCCTGTGGGCTGAATTAGATAGCTCTCAAGTGCATTCCAGCAGCATGGTTTCATGATGCTAAGAACAGCATAAAATATCCAACACGAGCTATGCAAGTGCTACAGCATCTGGAAAGGAATGGGTGGAAATAGCCAGCAGACCACATTATTCCAACTCAAATATTCAGTTGCTCTTTGCCCTTGGTTGTAGTTCCAACCTCATATCTGGGTGGGAAAAGCAAAGAGAACAGAAGACAATAAGCAATATTTGGCTAGAGCAATTCAAAGTGGCTGTCTCATGGATAATCAATATGTTTTCATTTGTATCTGCTTCATTCAGCTCCTCCCAGCTATTTTAGTAGTACAGTGGTACCTCTGGATGTGAACGGGATCCGTTCTGGAGCCCCGTTCGCATCCAGAAGCGAATGCAACCTGCGTCCACGCGCATGCGCGAGCGGCGAAACCCGGAAGTAACACACTCCATTACTTCTGGGTCGCCGCAGCGCGCAACCCGAAAATACTTATCCCGAAGCTACTTCAACCCGAGGTGTGACTGTTGTAGTAGTAGTAGTACATTTATATTTAATTATATCCCATCTTTTCCCCAGACCAAGACTCAAGGTGGCTTACGCAAATTCACAAAGGTGACTTCTTCATCTTCTTCCTTTACCTCTGGAAACACCAGTGGGCCATCAAGAATATTGTTGTATGCAGTGTTATTTTTCTAGAGAAAGAGGTGCTGGAACTCACCATGAACACCTCATTTGTTTTCTTGTAATGACAATGGTGCCCAACTGAGTTCTTGTGAGTTCTGGCGGGGGGGGGGGAAGCCTCATTACATAGAATCATAGAGTTGGAAGGGACCCTGAGGATCATCTAGTCCAACCCCCTGCAATGCAGGACTATGTCCTATATGGGGATTGAACCTGCAACCCTGATATTATCAGCACCACGCTCTAACCAATTGAACTACCCAGGCTGACACCAAAATCAGTGAACAGTAGGTTCCAGGATTCAGTTTCCTTGGAAGGAAGGTCAATGGAGACTGCAGTATCTTTAGGATGTGTGGTTTTATGAACACATAAATACAACATGAGCATAGGATGGAGGGGCTCACAGCACCAGCCCCCTAAGTCACAGTTTGGATGCAGCACAGAGCAAGCAAGTCTCTGTGTATCCAGCTTCCAGCTTGCTTCCAGCTCAGCTCAGCCTCATCATGCTGGCCGCTGTTCTCCTACCTAGCAGCTAGGTGAGTGTGGGGAGGGGGAGGCCCAAGCATTTGTTCTATGCTACTGCAGTCGTACCTTGGTTTTCAAACAGCTTAGTTCTCAAACATTTTGGCTCCTGAACGCCGCAAACCTGGAAGTGACTGTCCTAGTTTATGAACTATTTTTGAAAGCCAAATGTCTGATGGGGCTTCCATGGCTTCCGATTGGCTGCAGGAGTTTCCTGCAGCCATTCAGAAGCCATGCTTTGGTTTCTGAAAGTTTTGGAAGTTGAATGGGCTTCCGGAACAGATTCCATTCGACTTCCAAGGTACGACTGTATTTAGTTATGCTAATTGTGGTGCTTAAGAAGTTAGCCAAAGTCATTGCTTAGACAGAGGGACTGGATTGGCAAGCTTGCTCTCTCATACATTCAACCCCCACAAATACAGGATCCGAAGAATTGCAAGGGACTCAGGGCAGCATCTAGACTGAGCCCCCAAACCCACCTCATCTATTGGTCAATAAATATTCCTGGTATAATATTAGGGCTACTATTGCTTTATTGCTTTTCTGCATATTTGCATAATGCATTTAGAAATTAAAAGAATCTGATGCCACCATTTGTGACTGCAGTTACATACACCCCCAGTTTCTTTTTCAAGGAGGAATTGCTGATAACCGTCAGTCCAGACTGAAGCACTGAAGAACATCCAAGCCATACTGAAGCCAATTCTCCATCCAGTCAGTTCATAATTCTTCACTGGATATCATTTTAATATTAGGGGTGGGGCTGGGAATTGATCTCTTACATATTGAAGCAAGTTCTTTTTCAATTTTAATGAGTTTTGATTTTATACACTGTGTGTGGAATTTGACCCAACACAGCACTTCAAAGCTGAAAAAGAATCAAGGGCAAGGATTTAGCACATAAATATGGGGCTTCATCCAATGTGTGACTGGTTGTTTCCAACCAGCCTGCTGTGCAGAAGGAGGGGGAAATGAGCCATTAACACCAAGGCATTTATATAGACAGTCTTCACAAACATGCTATCTCTGGTGATCTTGCTTAGAAAGGTGAAAAGGTTTAAATGGTGGGGAATCCAACTCACGTCAGTCCCAGCAAGCATGCTCAGTGGTCAGGGCTAAGGGGAGTAGTTCGGAATCATATGCAGAGCCAAAAGTTAGCCAGCTGTAGATTAGGCTAATATGAAACCTGGGACCACCACATCTTTAATTACAGGCAACGGCCATTTTGCACACGTTCAAAGCACGCACAACCGTGCACATATTCACCACTGCAAACCTGGAAGTGGCAGGAAAAGGGGGCATAACAGGGTATAATGGGGTGGGCTTATACATGCTCCATCATTGCGTGTGATGATGCAGAACACAATCCCCACGCAGATTGGGATTGCCTGCGTTTGAGCAACACCCTTACATGTAATAGCTGAGTAATTCCCATAATGGGTGCTTTAAAAATATATATTAAAGGTTTCAAGAGCTATTGGGTTGGGGAAGGGCTACATAACTCGATGGTAGTGCACACACTATGCACCCAGGAATTGCAGTTAGGGCTGGAAATACCTCCTGCCTGAAACCCTGGAGAGACACTGCTTTAGAGTTCAGAGGTCAGCAGTCAACATGATTTTCTCCCTGCGCCATTTGCAGGAGAAATGCTGAGAGCAGAGGCGCCCCTTGTACATTGCTTTCATAAACCAGATGAAGGCCTTTGTCTTCATCAGCCGAAAAGGACTCTTCATGCTGCTCAACGAGATAGGATGCCTACCTAAGCTTCACAAGATGATTGTGGCCTTCCATGAGAACATGTGTGGCACCGTCCAATATGCCAACTCATCCTTGGACGCCTTCCCTATAAACAGCAGTGTGGAAAAGGGCTATTTTCTTGCCCCAACTCTCTTTGGCATGCTCAGCTCAACTGAAGACGGTGTGTACTTTCATTCGAGGAGTGGCAGGAGTCTGTTCAATCTGGCATGTGTCCATGCCAAGAAAAATGTGTGGTGGGACTTTATCTGAGATATGTTTGTAGATTATGACAGTGCACTCTGAGGAAACTCTGCAGAGGCTTATCAACCATTTTGGCCAAGCCTGCAGAAGGTTTGACCTTACTACCAGGCTGACAAAGACCAACATCCTGGGTCAGGACATCCCCAGCACTCCATGCTTGAGGTGGTAAATGATTTTGTTTACCTGGGCTGCACCATAACCAGCAACCTCTCCATCAACGCTGAGGTGGAAAAGTGTATAGGCAAGGCAGCTATGGCAATGGCTCTCTCCAAAAGGGTATGGAAGAATGTGATGCTAACATCCAATACCAAGGTGAAGATCTATCAGGCTTGTGTGTTGAGCACACTGCTTCATGTAAGCGAGTAATGGGCAACTTACAACCACCAGAAGTGACATCTCAATGCCTTCCACACATGCTGCTTTAGGCATCACATAGTAGGACAGAGTCTCAAACAAGGATATGCCCTTCCAAGCCCACATTCCCAGCTCGTTCACACTCCTGCCTCAGCGACGTCCACACTGTCTTGGTCATGTCCACCAAATGGAAGATGGCAGGATCCCTAAGGATGTGCACTATGATGAGCTGGCTTCAGGCACCAGGCCTATTGACAGACCAACTCTGTATTTCAAAGATGTCTGAAAATGTGACATGAAGGCTGGCAACATTAACGCCACCATGTGGGAATCCCTTGGAGATGAGCCCAGTGCCTGGAGACAGGCAGTCAGATTGTGTATCCACAGCAGTCTCCAGAGGAGGAATGACCACTGGGAGGAGGAAAGAGTGAAGAAACGCCATGGTGCACCTGCAGCAGCACAACCGGACGCCTTCATCTTCCCCAGCTGCAACAAAACATGCAATCCCCAGATCCAGTCTCTACAGCCACAGCAGGTGATGTAATCTTCCAACAATTTGATTTCACCCCAGAAGGTGCACCCTTCCATCGTTTCCTGAGACAGAAGGATGCCAACCAAGTATTAAAAAAATATTCTGTTTTTCTGCACACAGGCATGCCAGTCTACATCCCTCTCTCCCTGGTGGGATATCAACAGTTGTATGCATTCCAGTGAACTGAAGTCCTGAAATTCGACACAGACCCAGCCCAAGAGATACTGAATTAATACTGGAATAACAAAAAATGCCCCCCTCCAACATCTTAAATATTAGCAAAGTAAAACTTATACCATAAGAAGTTTGTTAGTCATTAAGGTGTCACCAGACCCTTTGCTGTTTTGGCTGAATGACAGCAACCCCTCTGGAAAGAATTACTAGAAAAATCTGGGAATGGAGACATGTGCTTCTCTCTGCTTTCAAAACAGGAGACTCGACGTGCAATCCCAAATGGCTAATCTACTCCTACACTAGCTAGGAATCTGGCATGTGATACGCACATAGCCCCCTCCCCCTCCCCAAATAGCCACCCGTGATTATTACACAAGTCTAGAAAGTCTAGAAAGAGTTTCCTATCCCTCTTCTTGTAAACAGGAGTCTCAGACTGTACCCCAAAATAGCCAAGATACGTCCAAGACTGCCAGAAAGCTGGCACATATATAGTTGAAGACACATGGATTGGAAGAAAAATATGAAAATGGGGCATTTTGCATAAAAGAGTCGAAACCTGGGGAGTGAAGTTTACATCGCAGCCAAGCCTAGCATTCCAGCATCAGAGCAAGCCAAGTTGCATGTGGAACGGAATGTCAGGCTGTCAGAGCTACTTCTGCCCACTGCTTGGGCCAATCTCAGATTTGGAGAAGAGAACATGTCCAGTACCAGCTCATATAAGATATTCAGATACACAGCATCTATCATGGTTCAGTGTCAATCAGATTTTAATTCTTTTGTATCCAGTGGCCAGTTAAAATAGATGCAGGTCCCTCCATCCAGGGGCTTCAATAGCACAGGATTTTATCTTAAGGTCAACATAGGGTGGTGGTGGTGGTGATGATTAGCAGTGGTAGTATCAGTTGCAGTAGCAGCAGCAGTATTTTATTCCTAGCACAGCTTCAAACCTGTACCATTTTAAATGGCTAAATTGTAAAATTAGGTGAGCGGCAGGGAATAAACTTGGGATTTTTGTTTGTGCAGGTTTCTTTTGTCACAGCTCTAAGAGGGCAGGAGCAAAGTACTATGCAGCACCCTTTTCTGGGTGAAGCTCCCACATTAGCTGTCTGGAGCTGAATGCACTGGGAACACTGAATAACATTGAATGCATGAATAGGAAATAGGACCCAGCAGACATCCCTTGGGTCTAAGCCCCCAACATCTCTCTGTTCGATTGCACCTGGGAAAAGGGTTGCCATTGCATGCATGCGAGAGCCCTTGACACATGTTTGAGTGTGTAAGGGGAATGGTCCAGAGGACGCACCGTTGCAGAGGGTGGAGCTAACCAGCCCGGTTCCACTATCCATTTACCGAAAACATGATGAGCTTAAAGTCTGGACAATGTTGCAGCCTCCTCCAGGGCTGTTAATCAAGGCTGCAAATCTAAATACAGTACACATAACTGGGAGTCTCATTAAATTTATAGGGACTTATTTATGAATAAACATGCATAGGATTGCACTATTGATTGGTTAACTTGCTAGATTACGTGGGGTACAAACATTTAATCAACTAGAAGTGCTCCCTATTAATGGGACAACTGGTATTGGGGAGAAAACCAGAACCATCATCACCATCAGTAAATGACAAGCACCATCCTAAAAGGGATATTTCCCCTTCTTTCTTGCTGTGTCTAAGACAACACATACAGTGGTACCTCGAGTTAAGAACTTAATTTGTTCTGGAGGTCCATTCTTAACCTGAAACCGTTCTTAACCTGAAGCACCACTTTAGCTAATGGGGCCTCCTGCTGCCACCGCGCCGCTGGAGCACGATTTCTGTTCTCATCCTGAAGCAAAGTTCTTAACCTGAAGCACTATTTCTGGGTTAGCGGAGTCTGTAACCTGAAGCATATGTAACCTGAAGCCTATGTAACCCGAGGTGCCACTGTACATGTATCTCTCTTTTTGCTTCCGAACAATTGTTTTAATCCATAGGAAAACTATCAATTAATTTTTAAAATGAATTAATCAGCTAAAATGTCATACAACTTCATGACTTAAGGTTTATTTAATTGGGTGCAAGCCATAAAACCAACAGATCTCAGCATCTTAACCAAAGCAACAATTGCAAGAATTTTGTGCCTGAAGACATAAGAGCTATACTATAGAAATGATGGAGATTCCCTTAAACTGGGGTGCAAAGTTTCTGGGTTGCTATCAGTAACAACGTGCTCATCATCCATATGATGGTCTAAACCTCCTTTTCTGTTCTCTCCTGCCTTCTAAGTGTGACATTGGCTGCATATACTTCATTATGTTAGCTTCTGAAATGCTATGTTAAAGTTTATGTACTCTGGGATTGTAAAATATTAAAGCTTTAAAAGGGTGTGTGTAAGGAAAGCAGCTGGGGGAAATGATGGAGACGTTGTTTCCATTATCATGAGGGGTGGAGCATTGAGGGTAGACCATCCATCCAATCACAGTCTGGAAGATTCCAAGTTGGGGAGGTAGTTGTTGCTGGTGATGCAGGGAGTGGCAGCTCTCTTCTGGGAATCTGAGCGGCAGCATTTTAATTTGAGCCAGGGTTCAGTTTCCAGAATCTGGTTTTCAAAGCCAGTACAGCCTCTGGGCACAAGAATTAATTAATAATGAAGGGACCTCTTCAAAGCATGCACAGAGAGAATCGTTCCTCAGGCATCTAAGAGACAGAAGAGCATTCAAGAGAACAGGGTGGAACTCCTAGAAATCTACCGTATTTTTCACTCCATAAGACGCACTTTTTTCTTCCTAAAATGTGAGGGGAAATGTCTGTGCGTCTTATGGAGCGAATGTGTGGTCCCTGGAGCCGAATTGCCCAGGGGCAAAAAGCAGATCATGCTTTTTTTTTAAAAAAAAAAAAAAGAGGGAAGTGGGTGTGGAAACAAAGCCACTAATCAGCAAGCGATCGGGGACGGAGATAAGGGATGCTAGCAATAAAGGAGGCTGCCTGGGAGGGGGAAGGTAAAGACAGCAAACTTGCAAAGGGCAGAAACAGGAAGACTAAATCAATGAGGAGAGAAATTAGAAGAAAAGGAGGAGCAAAAAACTGCTCCAGCTAAGGAAAAGACACTAAGGCAAACAAGAGGGAAGGGAGTGTTGAAAGGAAGCAGCTGATCGGTGGGATCGGGAGAGAGATAAGGGATGCTAGCGGAGGCTGCCTGAGAAGGAGGAGGTTAAAGCCCATGGATCCTCAGGATTTTTACATTGGGTCACCCCAAATTCACCATCAAATCACATAGCATGTCCATGGCTACAGCCTGCACCAAAAAAATCACGCATCCACTGTTTCCTGGGGTTGCAATGGTGCAAAAATGTGGTTACAAAGCATGGATCCTCAGTATTTTTGCATTGGGTCCCCAAATTCACCATCAGATCACATAGCATGTCCATGGCTACAGCCTGCACCCAAAAAATCATACATCCACTGTTTCGTTCAGAATATTTTTTCTTGTTTTCCTCCTCTAAGAACTATGAGCGTCCTATTGTCAGATGCGTCTTATGAAGCGAAAAATACGGTATTTTAGAAGGAATGCTGGCACATCTCAATGCAGGTGAATCTTAGATGAATTTCACAAGTATCTAAAAACAAAGAAATGCTCCTCCACTTAGGTGTCGATGAACGCTGGTACGTATAGGCATATATCTGAGTTTCCAGACATTCACAGCATTTTATGTACAGTGGTGCCTCGCAAGACGAAAAGAATCCGTTCTGTGATTCTCTTCGTCTAGCGGTTTTTTCGTCTTGCGAAGCAAGCCCATTGACGGATTAGCGGATTAGCGCTATTAGCGGCTTTTAGCAGCTTTTAGCGGCTTATCGGCTGATCGGATCAGCTGATAAGCAGCTTAGCAGCTTCCCCCTTGGGGGGGGGGGAGGGAAAAAACCCCGCAGGAACTCGCAAGACATTTTCGTCTTGCAAAGCAAGCCCATAGGAGATTTGTTTTGCGAAGCACCTCCAAAACGGAAAACTCTTTCGTCTAGCGAGTTTTCCGTCTTGCGAGGCATTCGTCTTGTGGGGCACCACTGTATTACATTACATCTATATCTCATCTTTCTTCCAGGAGGTTACCCAGTGAGTTTCATGGCTGAGTGGGCACCAGATGACAATTCTATGTGGTCTAAGTCCCAAGCCCAATGTACCACACAATGGTTCTCACTAAGAAGCGGGAACTATTCCTGTGAACCCTCAAAACAGGCTACCAGGCATATATTTGGTAACCACATGTTTTTAGTAAGAACATAAGAAGAGCTGTGCTGGATCGGGACCTTGGCCCATCCAGCCCAGCATCCTGTTTTCACAGTGGCCAAACAGATGCCACCATGGGAAGCCCACAAACAGGATTCAAGCACGAGAGCACTCTCCTCTCCTGTGGTTTCCAGCAACTGGTAATCAGGAGGATGCTTTATTTATTTATTTATTTATACATACCCCACCCATCTGGCTGGGTTTCCCCAGCCACTCTGGGCAACTTCCAACCGAATATTAAAAACAATACAGCATCAAACATAAAAAACTTCCCTAAACAGGGCCACCTTCAGTTGTCTTTTAAAAGTAAAATAGTTGCTTATTGCCTTGACATCTGCTGGGAGGGTGTTCCACAGGGCAGGCGCCACTACTGAGAAGGCCCTGTGCCTGATTCCCTGTAACCTCACTTCTTGCAGAAGAAGAAGAAGAAGAAGAAGAGTTTGGATTTGATATCCCGCCTTTCACTCCCCTTCAGGAGTCTCAAAGCGGCTAACATTCTCCTTTCCCTTCCTCCCCCACAACAAACACTCTGTGAGGTGAGTGGGGCTGAGAGACTTCAAAGAAGTGTGACTGGCCCAAGGTCACCCAGCAGCTGCATGTGGAGGAGTGGAGACGCGAACCCGGTTCCCCAGATTACGAGACTACCGCTCTTAACCACTACACCACACTGGCTCTCCAGTGTGGCTTCTGGCAGGGAACTGCCAGAAGGCCCTCGGTGCTGGACCTCAGTGTCCGGGCTGGATGATGGGGGTGGAGAGGCTCCTTCAGGTATATGGGACAGAGGCCGTTTAGGGCTTTAAAGGTCAGCACACTTTGAATTGTGCTTGGAAACGTACTGGGAGCCAATGAAGATATTTTCAAGACCAGTCGTCTCGGCAGCCTCTCCCAGTCACCAGTCTAGCTGCCGCATTCTGGATCAATTGCAGTTTCCGAGTCACCCCATGTAGAGCGCATTGCAGTAGTCCAAGCAGGAGATAACTAGAGCATGCACCACTCTGGCAAGACAGTCTGCGGGCAGGTAGGGTCTCAGCCTGTGTACCAGATGGAGCTGGTACACAGCTGCCCTGGACACAGAATAAACTTATGCCTCCATGGACAGCTGTGAATCCAAAATTACTTCCAGGCTGCGCCCCTGGTCCTTGAGGGCACAGTTACCCCATGCAGGACCAGGGAGTCTTCCACACTTGCCCGCCGCCTGTCCCCCCAAAACAGTCCTTCTGTCTTATCAGGATTCAATCTCAATCTATTAGCCACCATCCATCCCTACAGACACTCACACAGGACCTTCACCACCTTCACTGGTTCTGATTTAAAAGAGAGGTAGAGCTGGGTATCATCCGCATATTGATGATCTCTCCCAGCAGCTTCATGTAGATGTTAAAAAGCATGGGGGAGAGGACAGAACCCAGAGGCACCCCACAAGTGAGAGCCTAGGGGTCTGAACACTCATCCCCCATCACCACTTTCTGAACACGGCCCAGGAGGAAGGAGCGGAACCACTGTATAACAGTGCCCCCACCTCCCAGCCCCTCTAGACAGTCTAGAAGGATGTTATGGTCGATGGTATCAAAAGCTGCTGAGAGATCCAATAGAACTAGGAAACAGCTCTCACCTTTGTCCCGAGCCCATTGGACATCATTGACCAGCGTGACCAAGGCAGTTTCAGTCCCGTGGTGAGGCATGAATCCCGATTGGAAGGGTTCCAAATGGTCTGCATCCTCCAGGCATGCTTGGAATTGTTCAGCAACCACCTGCTCAATCACCTTGCCCAAAAATGGAAGATTTGAGACTGGGCGATAGTTGGCCATATTGGCCGGGTCTAAAGATGTTTTTTTTAAGAAGCAGTTTAATGACTGCCTCTTTCAGTGGGCCTGAGAAGGTTCCCTCACAGAGGGAAGCATTCACCACCCCACAGAGCCCATCGCCCAGCCCTTCCCAGCTTTTATCAGCCAGGATGGACAAGGATCAAGGAGACAGGTGGTTAGTTTCACTCATCCAAGCAGCCTGTCCACATCCTCGGAGGTAACAGATTGAAATTGATACCATGTAACATGACTAGACAGGACTCCGGAACTCTCCCGCCCTGGCCCTGCTCCCACAATGGAGTCTACCTCCTTCTGACTCTGAGAAACTTTATCTGCAAAAAAAACCTTTGCAAAAGCATTGCATGAGATCTTGGGTCCCAACCACACCCTGGTGATGCAGGTGGTTCCGATAGATTGAGAACCACCTGAAAGAGTCTCCTGCTGATGTTTTCTGCAGATGCAATAGAGGCGGCGAAGAAGGTCCTCTTCGCCGTCGCCATCACCACTTGGTAGGCTTGACATTGAGCTCTAACCCGTGTCTGGGCCAATTCAGAATGAGTTTTCCGCCACCAGCACTCTAGCCGTCTCAATGATTGTTTCATCACCCTCAGCTCCAGGGAAAACCATGGGGCTGTCTGGGCTCCACGCAATCGGAGAGGACGCTTTGGAGCCAGACAGTCAATAGTCCTGGTTAACTCCGTATTCCAATGGGTCACCAGGGAATCAGCTAAAATGCCATCAACATGGGATAAAACATCCCCTACCATTTGGATCCATTAAGGTCCCACCTCCCTGCAGAAGTCCAGTTGCACCAGGAAGTGATCTGACCATGGCCCACATCCAGAACATGCACTCAGAGAACTGGGTCTTCCGAGTAGGACACCTGATGCAAGCCAGTGACTTCCTAAAAATCACTGCAAACCCCACTCCCCGCCCAAATGACCTGGGTTGCTGTGCGTAAGAGAAACCTGGTGGACAAGCAGCGGCAAGGACAGGCCGATCTGCTTCATCCAACCAAGTCTCTGTCACACATGCCAGGTCAAGCCCTCCATCCACAATCAAGTCGTGGATTATAGCTGTCTTGTGAATCATTGACCTGGCATTGCACAGCAGCACCTTGAGATCATGTGGGTCTTCCTTGCTGATTTTAGTATCCTTCCGGTCAGGACCAGACCCGGAGGCAGGGATAGTCCTCATACAACAACTAAGCCTTTCTCCCCGGTAATGACATGGTCTGGTCTTAGTGTAGCTCCTCCTCCTGCCCGTGATCACTGAGATCAGGTGTCCCGGTGCTTCTGCCCCGTGGAACCTGCCCCAGCCATTCTGTTGGCTGAGGCCCACTCCCAGGCAGCCCTGACCCTTTCCCCTTAAAAAGCAAAATGCAAATGATACAGTAGCCTAACAAGATCGTAAAAGTAAAAACACAGCAAAAAAACAATTATACTAAAATGAAACTAATCCCCACCCCAACTCAACATTTGTCCCACTCCAAACAAAAATAAAATAAAATAAAATAAATAAAAACCACTGTTCACAGTACATCAAAATAAAAACACTTTTAAAACATTAAAAAATATGTACTACTTCTGACTGGCGAGGCAAAGCATAGCCATCATGGCTAGTAGCCAAGGACAGCCTTTACCACCATGAATTTGCCCAGTCCTCTTTTAAAGCCATCCAAGTTCGTGGCCATCCCTGCTTCCTATAGTGAGCAACTGTGAGTGCTGTAGTTTTATGTCTTTTGGGTGCAGGCGGCTTTCTAACTAGTGTGACTCCTGGGAGGTACCATGGGGTAGATAGATGCTCTTCCCAGTCTAACATATGTTCTTGCTGCAACTACATCTGCCATTCTCACTCTAGGCAGGTAGTACCAATTCATTTTCCTTAATATTTGCTAGGGATATCCAACCTAGTGCCATCCAGATGTTGCTGGTCTCCAACCCCAATCAGCCCCAGGCAACATGACCCCTAGTCAGGAGCTCAGGAGTGATGGAAACTGTAAATCCAACAGCATCCAAAGGGGGCCATGTTGACTACTCCTGGCATCTGCCCTTTCCTTTTCTTTGAACAGAAACTTTAATTGAGAATTCCCCCTTGATGTTTCCTAAATCACTGAATTCAACAGATGGCATCTGAAGGGCTGGAGATAATTATATTTAGAGCTGTATGGAAAATAAGTGTCTTGTAAGTTTACTGCTGAGATCATTTAGACAAAGTAAGAATTATCACATTCATTTTATTGTTCCTATCACCCTTTTATAGATTAAAGAAACTGAATCAGTTGGAAATGAAGCAATTTGACTCACGAAAAAGACAGCAGAATATCAGAACATAAATCTGGACCACCCAGCCATTCATGTTCTGCTCCAGAATTTGCCCCAAATTGCTCTTCATCTAATGCTAGGAAACTTTGATGGTCACATAAGTATTTTCCCTCCCCATTTTATTTGAATTACAATGACAATAATGGCTCTTTCTTTTCTTCATGGATCAAGTTGAAACAACCAGTTACGTTTGTGCATAAGTGTGGGGGCGCGGAACTGCCAGCATTTTTTTAATATTAAAAAATCATCATCATTGCTTTTGCAAGGGAGGGAACCGTCCCCTCCTCCTCCCTCTCCCCTCCCCCCCAAAGCTAAAAGCTTGTACTTGAAAGTCTGATTTCCTTCAGACCAAATAAAAAACAAAGGGGAAGCCAAACTGTTACAAGGTTCTGTAACAAAATGAAAAGTTGAAAGACCATCTCTCCTTAGGAATCGTACATCTGGCCAGTCATACATGTGTTGGTGTGAGGCTGGTCACTGGGATTTCCAACCAGCAGGCTTTAATTCAGCTGGCTGGGGCTGATGGGAGCTGTAGTCCAAAACATCTGCAGAGTGTCAGGTGTTTGCTTTGAAGTGAGACACTGTGATCCTCCATCAGCTCTTCTGACACCACTGAGGCTGGAACTGCACATCGCTGATCAACTCCAGATATTTGGCCTAGATAGAAAGATGATATAGATGGATGGATAGATAGATGTTAGAGAGATAGATGATAGATGATAGATAGATGATGATGATAGATAGATAGATGATAGATGATGATAGATAGATAGATAGATAGATAGATGATAGATAGATAGATAGATAGATAGATAGATAGATAGATAGATAGATAGATATAGATAGATAGATGATAGATAGATAGATACATAGATAGATGATAGATAGATATAGATAGATGATAGATAGATAGAGAGATAGATAGAGATAGAGATAGAGATAGAGATAGAGATAGAGATAGAGAGAGAGAGAGAGAGAGAGAGAGATAGAGATAGAGATAGAGATAGAGATAGAGATAGAGATAGAGATAGAGATAGAGATAGAGATAGAGATAGATAGATGATAGATAGATAGATAGATAGATAGATAGATAGATGATAGATAGATAGATGATAGATAGATGATAGATATTGCTGCAAAGGAGAGGAGGATTTGCAGGGGAAAACATTGGGTGAGAAGAGAAGGGGTCAACCATTTCCCTGTTCCCAGACTCCCCCCCTCAAAGAACCAGGAAAAATGTAAGAAGAGTTGCACTGGTTCAGACCAAAGGGCTATTCGGTTTTCACAGTGGCAAATCAGATGGCTTTCTATCCCAGAAGCTGGACATGAACACAACAGCCTGCTCCTACTCATGATCCTCCAGCAGCTGATATTCAGAAGCATCTTGCCTGAAGGCATTTATAGCCTTAAGAACATAAGAATAGACTGCTGAGTCAGATCCATCAGAGACCCATCTAGTTCATCATCCTGTTGCCACAGTGGCCAACCAGATGCCTGTGGAAAGCCCCAAAGCAGGACTCAAGCACAAGTGCATTCTTCTATCCTCCTGCAACTGGTATTCAAAAGGATACCACCTTTAACTTTTTAGGTAGAAATCAGTCACCAGGGCAAATAGACACTGATAGCCTTATCCTCCATGAATTTACCTAATCCTCTGTTAGTGGTCATTACTGCCTCCTGTGGGAGTGAATTCTACTGTTTAACTGTGCAATGCATGAAGGAATTATTTCTTTTATCTGTACTGAATCTTCCAACAGTTGGCTTCAGGATGTCCATGAGTTTCTCCATGCCATGAATAATTTTGTGTACTTCTGTGATGAGCTTGTGACACGGATGTCAGCCGCAGCTAGGATTTCAGTAACCCAGCAATGGAAAACCTTGAAAAGTTTACATATGTCTAGATCAGGGGTCTGCAACCTTTAAGACAAAAAGAGCCACTTGGACCCGTTTCCGAAGGAAAAAAAAACTGGGAGCCGCAAAACTCGTCATTATAAAAATAACTTTTTTCTCACTTTTTATTATTTCTTTGTTTGACCCCTCAGAATTACTCCTCCTTATAGAAATAAATGTTAAATTAACAAGTTACCTTTTTGTGTGTGTGTGTTCTTCACTCCCCTTCAAAACAGTGACCAGCATACATGCCCCCTTTCAATGCAGTGACCAGCGTACATGCCCCTTACAATGTAGCGGGCGGGTGGGCGGGAAGGTGACGTCGGGACGGTGCATGACTAACACACGCACCGCCCCCATGCGACGTCACAGCCAGTACAGCGCCCGCCACAGTGGGGAGTGTCGGGGCGCACAATGCGCCTCCTCCCCTCGCTAGTATCCACCCCGGAGCTGCGGCAAAGGTGTAAAAGAGCCACATGCGGCTCCGGAGCCGCGGGTTGCAGACCCCTGGTCTAGATAGTATAAGAACTTCTAGATTTTGGCTATTGCGGAAAAAAATTCAGACAAAGTGTGTATTTCCAAAGGGATGGAAGATTCAGAATGCAGGAGAGTATGGGGCAGACATGTTTTGTTGCAGCTGGGGCAAATGAAGGCATCCAGGTTTGCTATTACAGACACATCATTATGTTTCTTCCTTCTGCGTCCCTTCCAGCATTTCTCCTCTGGTCATGACTGTGGATACACGACCTGATTTTCTGTCTCCAGGCACTGTGGTTGTCCGCAAGGGATTCACACACTGTGGGGTGTCACATTTGCAGACATCTTTATAAGCAGTTGGTCTGCCAACAGGCCCATAGGGAATATCCTTATCATCTTCCATTTGGCAGACATGACCAAGCCAGTGTAGACATCGCTGAAAAAGAAGTGTGAACATGCTGGGAATGTGGTCTTGGAAGAGTACATCTTTGTTTGAGACTCTGTCCTGCCACGTGACTCCCAAAATATTCCTGATGCAGCACACATGGAAGGCATTTAGGTCTTGCTCCTGGTGGGCACAAGTTGCTGATGACTCACTTCCTTAAAGCAGCGTGCTCAGCAAACAAGCCTGGTAGACCTTCATCTTGGTATTGGTCATTAGCACCACATTCTCCCATACCCTTTTGGAGAGGAAAGCCATTGTCAATATGCTTGTCCAACTCAGTGTCAATGGAGATGTTGCTGGTTATGGTGGAGCCCAGGTAGACAGGATTGTCTACCGGCTCAAGCATGTGGTCACCAATGTTGGCAACGTCCTGTAATACTCTACTGTGACAATTTCAATTTGTTAGTAACAGCAATAAAGGATTTTAAAAAACCCAACAACTTGAAACTCAGACTCCAATGGAGGGTGGTGAGCAGGAATCTTCCCTCCTCTAACCTACTATTTTTTACCCTGTAAACTGCCTCCTCTTGATGCTGCTTTGCAGTGGAGAAGAAGTGGCCAGATGCTTAGAAATCTAACATGTAGTTTTGGAGTCAGACTGACTTTCTAGCAGGGATAAGGAACATCTGGCCTAACTTTGGGAAACCCATGCCCCCTCTTCCTGAGCCTGACATCATGTATGACATCATATATGATGGTCAGGCACAGAAAAGTTGAAGACATGGCTAAATGAAGAATTGGGTATATACCTGGAGTGTGTCCTTGATTCTTCCTCTGCAGCCAAAAGGTGCTTTTAAAGCAGGGTGCCTTTTACTATCACATTGCAGAACAACAGGAAAAGCTGTCAAATTCAAAAATTGCTGTATTGGCTGCAAACAGGGCTTCTGAACATACTTAACATGCACTTCTGATCTTTCCTTTGCAGCAGTACTGGCCCAAGACATCATGCTGCCTGAGGCAAAGGACACAGTGGCATCTCCCCCATCCCATCTACAAAAACTGACTGGGCTGGAAGCTGATTTCTACTTTAACATCATTGCACCTGAAGGCAGGAGACTGACTGAGTGCAGGGCAGCCATGGTATGGATACACACAGCTCTGCTCACTCACTGCCCTTCATCATTTACTACCTGAAGCAGCTGCATCCCTTTGTCTCATGGTAGGGTCAGCCTTGCTTTGCAGTCACATTTCAAGCTGCACCTGAAACAGAAGATTGCTCCTTTGTATTCAAGTCTGGCTGCAATAGCAACAACAACAACCCAAACACCTCCTTTTGCAGGTCTTAAGATCAAGCAGTGCCTTCAGCGGAAGAAAGGAATAATCAGGAATGTACTCTAAGTATGCTCACAACATTTTCTTTTGAAAGAATGTTGGTGTCAGCTAATTGACAAGTGGGTGGAGCCATTCACCTATTAAAGCCAGGGGTCCCCAAACTAAGGCCTGCAGGCCGGATAAGGCCCGAGGGACTCATTTATCCAGCCCGCGGCAACACCCGCTGCCCACTGCCACCGCCCGCTCTTACCGGCTTTGCGCTGCACGGCTGCCCACTTCTGGGTCAGAGGAGCACCGGAAATAGCTTGTGCACATGCGCAAGCGTTATTTGTGCAAGTGCAAGCATTATTTCCGGTGCACATCTGGGTCGGAGGAGGCCCGTGCACATTCGCACAAGCTATTTCCAGTGCTCCTCCGACCTGGAAGTGCGCTGGAAATAGCGTGTGTGCACTCGTATGGGCACGCGCTCCCCCGCCGTCCGGCCCGCCTCATGATCTGCGCTGGAGACACCGGCCTGAGGTGCGGTAAGTTTGCTGACCCCTGTATTAAAGCTGTCTGATGAGAAGTCAAAATCTGGTCTGCCAGTCGGATTCAGTTCCCCGCTGTTACTTTAGAGCTTCATCACTGAATAAGTGGACACCAATATAGGAGTAGCGAGGTTTTTCAGTTTTGGTTGTGGGAGCCAGTGTGCTGTAGTGGTCAGAGCTTCAGACTCGAACCTAGGAAATGAGGGTTCAAATCCCACACAACAATGAACTGGGTGGCCTTGGGTGGCTAGTCACTGCCCCTCAGCCCAACCTACCGCTCCCCTATCCCCCCCACAAAAACCCCAAGCACTCCCCACTCCTCCCCCAAAAAAGTCAAGGAAGAAGAACCACCTAGAAAGTATGCCTTTTTATACAATTTTTTATATCAATCAGAAACAGGACTGGGGGGGGGGGGTGTTCACATTTTCATTTTCTATCATATGGCCAGACCTACATAATGTGGACTATGAATTAACCACAATCCATCTGGCAGGGAGAAAAATTAGCAACTGGGGACCCCTGCTGTACCAGCGATACTCTACACAGGGAACATTGACGCACTTCCAACATTTGTTTGCCAAAACATGTTATGTTCTCACTTTTGTTTTGACGCCATGGCTGCTTTCATTTCTACTCTAATCTTAACGCCAAGGTCTCCGTGACCCTTATCAAAAGCAACAAATATGTACACAAAGTTCCAAGCAGCTTCTACAGGAAACGCAGCCATGGCCGAGTCATCCATTTTGATCCATCATGGCTTCTCTTCTGTGTGCATAAAACATCATATCTGCTGGGTATGATACTTATTTGTTGTTGTTTTTGCTGCTGCTGCTGCTGCTATATTTTTTCATTTCCTGCACTTCACATTAAGGACACAGGGTGGGTATACTCTCCAAGTCTCAATTTTCCAGGGACAGTCCCAGAATTACAGAAGCCATCCCAGTTTCTGATTTGATCCTGGAATATCCTGGTTTTCCTTTTTCCTCCCCTCCTTCCATATCTCGGAGAACAATTACAAGTGGGGTGTGTGTGTGTGTGTGTGTGTGTGTGTGTGTGTGTGTGTGTTTGTCTGTTTAAGTGTGTGTAGGTGCAAGAATGGAGTCCTGTTTATTCTGAAAATAAAATACTGTAGATTCCGGCGTATTAGGCGAGTGGGCGTATACGATGACCCCCAACTTTTGCTGTTCAGTTTTAGAGTTTTAGAGTTTTAGAGTTATAGAGTTTGAGCACCTCCAGGGGCAGAGCGCACACCCCTCTGCTGCCCCTGCTGTCGCAGCAGCAGCCCGAGGCAAGGCATTTGGCGGGCGGGCGGGTGCTGTGCTTGGAAGGACTTTCTGCGTCCCCTTCTGTGGGGAGAAAGGAGGAGCGATGGCAGAAGGGGAACCTCTGCTCACCAGCTCCCTCTCCTCCTTCCCAACGCATATACCCAGTGTATAAGACGCCCCCCAACTTTTGGGGTGATTTTCCAGGGATAAAAAGTCATCTTGTATGCCGGAACATACGGTACCTGTACCAAATGAAGGAAATTATGAAGCTGGCATATGAAGCCCTTCTTATAATTTTGAAGGGAAAAGTCAACAATCCAAAATTATTTAGTTCAATGGAGTTTACGCCCAGGTAACTGGGTAAAGACTGGGCAGCCTATCTTTGAAATTTTATTTGATTATTTTATCAGTGGAAGGTCTTGGATCCCTTCCCTCACACATTTTCTCTTTACAACAATCCTGTGAGGTAGGTTTGGTGGAGAGGTTGCAATTAGCTCAAGATGACAGATGTAGCAGAAAAAGCTTCCTGATGTAGAATAGAATGTCCCTATTTTCATCAGACAAATGTTGGAGGGTATGGGTGAGTTACAGCATTAAAACACAATATTAACAACAATTTAAAACAACTTACAGCCATAAAAATAAGGCAGGTCCTAAAAACATATACCCCAAGTGTCAAATGCCAGGGTAAAGAGTTATGTCTTCAGCATTCTCCAGAAACTGTACAATCAGGGCTTTTTCAGGCAGAACTCACATGAACTCAGTTCCTGCCCCTCGCCAAGAGAAAAAGGTAAGTGTTCGTGGTGAGGTCTGGCACCTCTTTTTCTAAGAAGAAAAATAGCACTGTTTACAATGCACCAGATGCACCTCTATAGGGAGGGAGTCCCACAACTTAGGGGCTGCCATCGAAAAGGCCCTCTCCTGGGCTTCAGCCTGGGGATCATTTTGGACTCACAGCTGTCTATGGAGACAAAGGTTAATACTGTGTCCAGGACAGCTGTCTACCAGCTCCATCTGGTACAGGGGCTGAGACTCTTCCTGCCTGCACACTGGTACATGCACTGGTTATCTCCCGCTTGAACTACTGCAATGCCCTCTATATGAAGCTACATTTGAAGGTGATTCAAAAACTACAGCTAATCTAGAATGTGACAGCTAGACTGGTGACTGGGAGAGGCCGCTGGGACCTAAAGCATCTACATTTGCTCCCAGTATGTTTTCAAGCACAATTCAAAGTGCTGGTGCTGACCTTTGAAGCCCTGTATACCTGAAGGAGCGTCTCCATCCCCGTCGTTCAGCCTGGATACTGGGGTCCAGCTCTGAGGGCCTTCTGGCAGTTCCCTCATTGTGGAAAGTGAAGTTATGGGCAACCAGGCAGAGGGATTTCTTGGTAGTGGTGCCCACCTTGTGTAATGCTTTCCCATCAGATGTCAAGGAGATGAAGAACTACACAACATTTAGAAGACATCTGAAGGCAGCCTTGTACATGGAAGCTTTTAATGGTTAATGTTTTATGGTGCTTTTATATTTTGTTGGAAGTCGCCCAGAGTGGCTGGGGCAACCCAGTCAGATGGGCGGCATATAGAGATAATTATCAAAATCATAATCACCTGAACTCCCACAAAGATCCACATTATTTGCTCTTTCTCACTAGAATCTCATACACTGCCTCCGAATTGCCAAGCTTTCTTTAGTTAGTTTTCCTCTTAAACAATCTCAGATAGAAATGTTAATTTTTAAATGTATACTGAAATTATTTTGACTTTAGCATTGTAGATTTAAAACTTATTATGTTGTCTTCAGTGCCTATGGGATGGCAGGGGCATGGTGCATTAATTCAAAGTATTGAACTAATTCAATTCAAAGTGTTGGTGCTGACCTTTAAAGCCCTAAATGACCTCAGCCCAGTATACCTGAAGGAGCGTCTCCACCCCCATCATTCAGCCCGGACACTGAGGTCCAGCTCCGAAGGCGTTCTGGTGGTTCCCTCACTGTGAGAAGTGAGGTTGCAGGGAACCAGGCAGAGGGCCTTCTTGGTAGTGGCACCCGCCCTATGGAACACCCCCCCCCCATCAGATGTCAAGGAAATAAACAACTATCTGACTTTTAGAAGACATCTGAAGGCGGCCCTGTTTAAGGAAGTTTTTTAAGTTTGATGTTTTATCGTGTTTTTAATGTTCTGTTGGGAGCCGCCCAGAGTGGCTGGGGAAACCCAACCAGATGGGCGGGGTATAAGTATAATGTTGTTGTTGATGATGATGATGATGGCGACGATGTGAAATAAGAGGTAATGAACTTTTTTATTTAAAAAAATTGTCGATGGTACTAAATAGGTAAAGACCGGAAACAATTCAGAGGTCAGCACAGAGAGTCAAAATTATGGCAACAAATGTGAGAAAGTTGTAGAAATGACAAGGATGAAATTTAATGAGCCTTTGAGAGTGTGGGTTACATTATGTGCTGAGCTATCAGGGAAGCTTTGGATGTTTCTCTAGTGAATATGCCTTCAGGATGTCCGTCCACCCAGCTGTGTGGTGAGAATCATGGAAAACTGAAGATACGCCTATCTCTGTGCACTAGCAACAAGTGGGCCCTGAAGGATTTGATGAACAAGGAGTGCTCAGGGCTGGAGACTCACATCTGAAATCCCACCAGTTGGGGAATAGAGTTGATCATTCAGTTACCATGCAACATAGGAAAATGGGAACCAAGAGGGAGGGTGTGTCTGCCTGGAGGACAGTCTACAGCGTGCTGTTTGGATGCACAGACGGACCGCAGCGAACTTCTCCTGCAGCCAAGAAAGCATAACAAAGAATTATTCCTTCCTGAAGCAGTGATTAATTAGGGGAAATATCTAAAAAGAAAGGAAACAATGCATCACTCTAGGCCATGAACGCCAAGGAAACAGAGCTAATTGCCATCCCTTCCGTTCCAATTTAGGGAAATACACTTGACCCTTCAGAGTACTTTAATGGCACCCTCAATTTATTACCCAACTGCTGGAATGACTATTGCACAGAGTCACAGGGCTTGGTCATACTTGATGGTTTTATAGGGCTACTTGCATCATACCAAGAGAAGCAGTGGTTCTTTCATATTTTCCACTGGGGGGTGGGTGGCGGTGGAGGGAACAATAGAAAGCTTGCAACACCAAATGCAAGAAATGGATGAGTTGGGTCATGTTGATGCCTCCATTCAAATGTTGTGCCATATCACAATGCACTTTGTGACCCCCTTTTAGATGTGGGCATCCCCATAGGTTGCTCCACAAAGCACTTTTTCAGAGAATCATTGGAGAACAACTTGGGTTTTATATGAGCTTTTTATTTAAAAAGCGAGGGGCATGGATCAACCCACTCATGAGGCTCCAGCTCCACAATTTATATCAGCAGTAGTTCTAGAAAAAGTATTGTTGTGTGTTTGGGAGATTAGTCTGGGACCTTCCTGAGTCCTCCCGAGTCTTGGGGTCCTGTACCCAGTGAATGTTAGAATCTAATAGAGAAGGAGGTTGCTGAACTGGTTGGAAAATTTTCTTTGTAAGATAATGACATTAGCAGGCCACTTAAAGGTCCTCCTCAGTATCCCAAAAGAATGAGTTGGGTTGCAAGAGCTACAACTAAGTGATGGTGCCCACTGGGCTATTGGGTGGGCTTTTTGTGTGGTGAGTTCCCGACTCCCCCCCCCCCCCCGGTGGAAATAATGACACATGACACAATTATTAAGGTTAATGGGCTAAAAAAAGTCCACAACTTTATTGGTTACAGGTGAAGAGCGGTATTGGCTTAGGCATTGGTCCTAACCGACTATATCTGACTCCAGCCCATTTGCTTGAAGTCCAGGAAGGGTTAACCACCAGTAGGGGGAGTCCTGCTGATGCACATCAACTAGGAACTCCCCGGGGGTCACCGCTAGGGAGCGTGTCTTGGGCCCTAACCTCCTTAGGCTTTGGACAGGGCCACGCCCCCCCAGAATCCATTAATGAACTACCCTTCGATATGTGGGGCAGGTGATGGCGCTACCTCCCCTCTTACATCTACAGAACAATACCAATGCCTAACCATCAATACCCAGAAAGTTGTGATGATTTGCTAAGAGGTAGGTGAAAACCAAGTGGCTGGTGCCAATTTGTCAAGTGGAAACATTCCTACCAGGCCCCTCAACGACGACCAACCAAGGTCCATAGCAAGGTCAAGGAACGAAAACCTTATAGGGCAGGAGGGTGGGGAAAAAGAGGAGCAGCTGGTGGGTGGCAAAGAGGGAGATCCCTGGCTGCGTCCTACCTTAAATAGGGCAGGCCATGCCCCCCAGCCAGTCGATTGGCCGGCCAGGGGATGACGCGGCCAGGAATCCCCCCCAATCACATGGGGCTGGCTCCGCCCACCGCAAACGTTGAGGGGCCGTGAAGCCTGCAACCCCACCTCCTCCTTAGGCGGAAGTGGCTTTCTCCATCCCCCTCACCTAGCTGCTAGGTAGGAGAGCAAGAGTCTGAGCAGCGTGTGAGAGCTGGAAGTAGCTTAGAAGCTGGAGACACAGGGGCCTGCTTGCTCTGGACTGGATCCTAAGCTGTGACTAAGGGGAAAGCAAGATCTGTTGAGGTGTTAATGCTGTAAGCCTCCCCCTCCCCCATCTTATGCTCAGGTTGTATATATGTGTGAATAAAATCTAAAGACTCTGTAGTCTCTGCTGGCCTCAATTCCAAGGAAACTGAACCCTGGGCCGGTGTCTGGAATGGTTTTCTCACCGCTCAGAGATTGGAATGGCATGTAAGAAAGATGCCTGATGGCCCACTGGTGTTTCCAGAGCTTGATGAAGAAGCAGTGGCAGAAAGTGAAGCAAGGGGAACGAAGTGGAAGAAAGTGGGTGGGCAGCATGGACATATCCAGGGGGTAGGGGGGCAGCTGCTCCACCCCACCAATCAAGTTTAAAAATAAGTAAAAGTTGAAATAATCAGAATATTTGAAATTGAAATGCTCACTGAAGTCACTTGGATGAGTGGCACATTCTAGTGATGCAACTGGCAACCTGACTGGGCGTTAGGCATGGCTTCTGTGAACTGACCAATCACTACAGCTGCCATATATTTGAATTCTACCGGATATTACTGGAATTTCAAAAGCAGAATTGACATCCCGTGTGAATTTCCGAAAGGCGGAAATATGAAATATGGCAACCCCACATTCACATTGCAGGTAGTTTGGTTCTGGAAGCTTCTCATAGTTTCCCACCATTTTCTCCTGAGAGCGCACACCTGCCAGTCTAGAAACGACTGGAAGTTTCCCACAGGCTATTTATACCATAGAAAGCTCTCTCAGGCCTTAGTTCAGTTTATTCAAGTTCAGTTTATTCAAGTTCACAATTCAGATCAGTGTGGGTTTGTAGCTAATGTTTGTTGTGAACCACTGTTCTATTTAAATACAGTGGTACCTATGGTTGCAAACAGGATCCGTTCCAGAGGCCTGTTCGCAACATGAAAAGAACACAACCCGCAGTGGTGCATCTGTGCACGCACAGGTTGCGATTCGCCACTTCTGCGCATGTGCGTGACGTCATTTTGCACTTCTGCGCAGGCGCGAGTAGCGAAACCCGGAAGTAACCCTTTCCGGTACTTCTGGGTCGCTGCGGGACATATCCTGAAAGAACGTAGCATGAAGCGGATGTAACATGAGGTATGACTGTACAGTGTAGTTTGCTGGCTTAATTTAACTTCCTAGTTTTAAAATGACTGAAGATTTTGACAGATTTTTCTGAGCACTTCGGGTCAAAAGAAAGTAACTTAAAACAACTGTTGTTGGGACATTTCATTCTGAATCTGTTTGACAGAGCCAAACAGAGGATGATGACAGGTGGGTGCCCCCCCCCCCCCGAGCATAAAATCCTGGCTATGCCCATGGTGGGCAGGGAGAAACCATGTGGTGAAACAAGGGGGACAAAATTTTGTCCCCATTGCTTCACCACAGCATTTCTTACCCTCATTTCATGACATCTTCCTTTCTCTTCTTTTCTGCACCTCTATCAAACTACCAGGGACGCGGGTAGCGCTGTGGGTTAAACCACAGAGCCTAGGACTTGCTGATCAGAAGGTTGGCGATTTGAATCCCCGCGACGGGGTGAGCTCCCGTTGCTTGGTCCCTGCTCCTGCCAACCTAGCAGTTCGAAAGCACATCAAAGTGCAAGAACATAAATAGGTACCGCTCCGGCGGGAAGGTAAACGGTGTTTCCGTGCGCTGCTCTGGTTTGCTGGCCACATGACCCGGAAGCTGTATGCCAGCTCCCTCAGCCAATAAAGCGAGATGAGCGCCGCAACCCCAGAGTCGGTCACGACTGGACCTAATGGTCAGGGGTCCCTTTACCTTTACTATCAAACCACTAATCCACAGAGTTGTGCTACTTGTGCAGCTGCCTCGTGATGGGCTGGCTCCTAGCTTAGCAAGAGAGCAGCTGCAGTCTCCAACCAATGAGTGATGGTGCAAAGGCCACTCAGCAGAATGGAAAGAGGAGAAGTGTTTTTGTGGGTTGGGGGGAGGAAAGAGGGAAAGGAAGAGGGGGTGAGATGAGTATTCTGCCACCACAACATTTTCTCCATATAAGGGCACATTTGCAGTCAGTCCAAAACACTCAGGGAGGGTGCAAAGCAAGACTGGAGAGGGGTGGTCTGAGCCCCAACAAAAAGATTCAGAAGGCTGTACTTGGTTCCCGAGTCTGATATTCCCTACCCATGCTCTAACCCAGCACCCTTAACAAACTACCAATCCCAGGATGCTTGGTGGGGAACATTGTCTGGCTGACCTCAGGAGGCAAAATGTCTTGGGCTGACCCAGACCTCTACAACAAATATTTTATCTTATTGGCACAATAACGTTTTCACGCAGGTGGAAAAATTAACCCACAGACTCAAAGCACTAAGGCAGGGGTCAGCAACCTTTTTCAACCGTGGGTCACTCCACCGTCCCTCAGACCATGTGGTTGGCCAGACTATATTTTGGAAAAAATAATGAACAAATTCCTGTGCCCCACAAATAACCCAGAGATGCATTTTAAATAAAAGGACACTTATACGCATGTAAAAACATGCTGATTCCTGGACCATCCGCGGATTTAGAAGGCGGTTGGACCGCATCCGGCCCATGGGCCTTAGGTTGCCTACCCCTGCACTAAGGAGTCCGGACACTTTTCAGGGAACATCGTATACCTTGATCCAGTGGCGTAGCGTGGGTTGTCAGCACCAGGGGCAAGGCAAGTAATTTGCGCCCCCTAACCCGTGGATTTTAGCACTCGAGTCTCTTCCACTAGATTAGCGCGCCCCCCCTCAGATGTTGCGCCTGGTGCGGCCGGCCCCCCCTGCACCCCCCACGCTACGCCACTGCCTTGATCACACATGCCATCCAAGAAGAAAATAACTTTGCGCCTCAAACCACTTGTGGCAGTTTCTGGCTAAGCACCTTGGGCTGATGCTTAGGAAGAACCCAAACCTTTAATGAGCTTTGTTGTTTTATGATTTTAAACCTAGTTATATACTTTGATGAACTTTTCTTCCGTGGCTGATGTTATAGCTATCTATATTTTGAAACAATTAAAAAAAATCTGTTAAAGAAAAACATTTCAGCATATGGGACCATGCTTTAAATCGCACTAACATTTATACCACTAGAAGCATGTATGGGGGGGGCAGATGTGAGGGGGTGGGGGATTAGTGGCAGGCAGTGAAAAGGACACACCCACTATCAACCTCTCTCTGCCTTCCCACTCCATCTCTGCACCAACCTTTGATCAAGCTGTTGCCCAGAGATGGCATCCAGGGCTGTTTCTTTTCCCCCTTTGCATCTTCTTACTCGTGTCAATTTAAAGGTGTTAATATAATCACTACTGTAAGCAATATGACTTTTGACCTCCCAGCCCTCTTAAAGTAGGGGGAAAGGGATCCCAGCCAAGAGCCTCTTACTAGTACAAACACTCAAGCCCTTTTTACTAGTCAGGTAAAGGGCTAAATTATGTTGCTAATTAATTTTATATTTCCTCTGGCTACCCCCCAAAAAATCTGGAGCTGCTCAACATTCCCCGAATGAGACCTTTTTGCCAAGAATTCAGGTATGCTATTAAAGAACAAGGCCAGCAAAATAGCTGAGCTCATGCTTCCTGTGATGCACATACACACACACACACAAACACACAACACAACACAACACAACAAACACACACACAAGGATGAGAAAGAGGGCAGGAAGCAAATAAATAAATTGTCATATCAAATTCAAAACAGACACATATTTGAGATTAAGCAGGGGGAGCAAAAGTCTATGTCCATAGCAACCTAACAGAAGGGATTCAACAAAGGGAAAAATAATATATTTGCCAGTATAAGCATCGGCTGCGGGGGGAGAGACCGAGAGAAAGATAAAATGTTAGTGAAGACAACTAAAGAAGTGAGTACCTCTCATTAGTCTCTCCAGAAGAAAAAGAAAGGGGGGAAAAACACGTTGTTTTAGAGAATAGAAACAAAGATATAATTGTGGTGGTTTTGTGTGTCTAAGCAAGCAATTGCTGCCATAGTTTTGTCCTTTGCAAATACCAAAGCAGCAGCTCACATGTGATTTTCATTTATTTCCCATGATTAAAAACAAGTGAAAAGGCCAGAGAGTTTCAAACAGATCTGTGAGTACGAAGCTGTCATGTTTTGGACTGAGTGGAAAACACAATGGAAGGAGCAGGGTGGGGGTGGCAGAATTAGACATATGCATAGCCCTCAGTTTGGGCCAGAGCTCCACTTATATTCAGTGGTTGCGGTGGGCTTGTTTGTTTTGGAATATATGAAGACAGGATAAATGAAAGTGCCCCTGAGCCGCTACAGGCTGCAGAGTCAATATTTCATTTCATTTCTGTCATGACTTTCCTCACCACTGCATTTTATCCTTAAGCAGGGCTGGCCCAAGACATTTTGGCACCTGAGGCATCCCACAGGGGCATCTGGTTGGCAACTGTGATTCCAGGATCCTGGACTAGATGGGCCATATTGGTCTGATCCAGCCAGACTCTTCTTATGTTCTTAAGCAGATTCTCTACCAATGAAAAGGGAGGACCCAAATAATTACCGCCCAGTCAGTGTGACATCAATACCAGGGAAGATTCTGGAGCAGATCATTAAGCAAACAGTCTGTGAGCACCTAGAAAGGAATGCTGTGATCACCAATAGTCAGCATGGATTTCTGAAAAATAAGTCATGTCAGACTAACCTGATCTCATTTTTTGACAGAATTACAAGCCTGGTAGATGAAGGGAACGCAGTGGGTGTAGCCTACCTTGATTTCAGCAAGGCATTCGACAAGGTGCCCCATGATATTCTTGTAAAGAAGCTGATAAAATGCGGTCTTGACTATGCTACTACTCAGTGGATTTGTAACGGGTGCTCATCAATGGTTCCTCTTCATCCTGGAGAAGAGTGACAAGTGGGGTGCCACAGGGTTCTGTCTTGGGCCCGGTCTTATTCAACATCTTTATCAACGACTTGGATGATGGACTCAAGGGCATCCTGATCAAATTTGCAGATGATACCAAACTGGGAGGGGTGGCTAACACCCCAGAAGACAGGATCACACTTCAAAACGACCTTGACAGATTAGAGAACTGGGCCAAAACAAACAAGATGAGCTTTAACAGGGAGAAATGTAAAGTATTGCACTTGGGCAAAAAAAATGAGAGGCACAAATACAAGATGGGTGACACCTGGCTTGAGAGCAGTACATGTGAAAAGGATCTAGGAGCCTTGGTTGACCACAAACTTGACATGAGCCAACAGTGTGACGCGGCAGCTAAAAAAGCCAATGCAATTCTGGGCTGCATCAATAGGAGTATAGCATCTAGATCAAGGGAAGTAACAGTGCCACTGTATTCTGCTCTGGTCAGACCTCACCTGGAGTACTGTGTCCAGTTCTGGGCACCACAATTCAAGAACGACACTGACAAACTGGAACGTGTCCAGAGGAGGGCAACCAAAATGGTCAAAGGCCTGGAAATGATGCCTTATGAGGAATGGCTAAGGGAGCTGGGCATGTTTAGCCTGGAGAAGAGGAGGTTAAGGGGTGATATGATAGCCATGTTCAAATATATAAAAGGATGTCACATAGAGGAGGGAGAAAGGTTGTTTTCTGCTGCTCCAGAGAAGCGGACACGAAGCAATGGATCCAAACTACAAGAAAGAAGATTCCACCTAAACATTAGGAAGAACTTCCTGACAGTAAGAGCTGTTTGACAGTGGAATTTGCTGCCAAGGAGTGTGGTGGAGTCTCCTACTTTGGAGGTCTTTAAGCAGAGGCTTGACAACCATATGTCAGGAGTGCTCTGATGGTGTTTCCTGCTTAGCAGGGGGTTGGACTCGATGGCCCTTGTGGTCTCTTCCAACTCTATGATTCTATGATTCTATGAACTTTCACTATCCCTGCTTTCCTCCCTAGGAGCTTGGTTGGGGGGGATGTAAACAGCTCTCCATCCATGGATTTTAACCTCAAACCCACCCTATGAGATGATTTAGGCTGAGATATAGCAACTGCCTAAGGTGCGTTTCATAGCTGATCAGGGATTTGAATCTCAATTTTCCCATCTTAGTCCCTCATGCTACATACCCTCTGACAGTCCCAGAACTACAGAAGCTGTCCCAGTTTCTGTTCTGATCCCGTAATGTCCCAGTTTTCCTTTTTCCTCCTCTCCCCATCTCGAAGTACAATTAAAAGTTGTGTGTCTGTTTGTGTAGGTGCAAGAACGGAGACCTGTGTATCCTGAAAATAAAATACCAACCCCAAATGAAGGAAATGATGATACTGGCATATGAAGTCCTCCCTATGATTTTGAAGGAAAAGGTCACCAAATCCAGTGCAAATTCTTCAATTGCATTGCTTCAACAGCCAGCCATTTCTTAGGAAATGCAGTGTTGATTCCTTTATTGTAAATAGAGCCTTACGCTGTCTACTCATAAGTAAGTCCCACAGCATTCAGTGGAGCTTATTCTCAGATAATTGGGTAAAGACTGGGCAGCCTTACACTGCAACCGAGATCATTTTTACTCAGATGTAAGCCCCGCTGAGTTCAATAGAATTTACTCTTCGACATGTTCCTGTGCATTCTGAGTTTCCATTATCCCGCCTTTTTCCCTGACAGGGACTCAAGCCAGCTTACAGCTAAAATTTAATTTCATTCTGTTTATCTGTGGAAGGTGTTGTACACGATCCCTCCCCTCACACATTTTTTCTTTACAACAATCCTGTGAGGTAGGTTCAGTGGAGAGGTGGTAATTGGCTCAAGGTGACCAAGGTAAGATGTGTATATGATGTCTATGGCCTTGGCTACATTTGTAAAGATAAAGGGCTTTATATGTGTTAAAGCACTATGACACCAGATGGCGCTATTGAGTTCCATTTTTGCCAGCGGAACTTCCCTTTACGAAGTACATAATGCGTTTAAGTGAATCGCTTCTTTGACGCGTCTAGATCCAGTCTCTCTGTTTGGCAAGATCAAACGTGGGAGAAGCTTCCTGGGGTAGAACAGGATGTTCCTTTTTTCATTGGAGAAATGTTGGAGGGTATGATGCTATACCTCTCTATATGAGGTATGATGCTAGCTTACCTCTCTATAATTACAGCTGACAGGCAGAGGGAAATCCCTGAAGCAGTTCCATTGTCTGTAAAGGACATTCCCATCCCTGACTGACTGTGCAAAAGTTTGAGCAGGTTGCTGAATGATACATAGCTTGGTTGGTCTATGGAGAGGGGAAAACCCACTTGGCCCTACTGTGAATATTATCTATTCCATCCCTCAGTTGCAAGGAAGATTGTTTTCCACTGCTCTAGCAGCAGACAGAGAAATTAACCTTGCATTTTTCTGACTGTTGGAGTGAAGTGTGCCCCTGATATTATTCTAGAAAAGAAATGTGCCTCTTGCATAAAAAAACAAACCTGGGGAATTCTGCAATGCACTCTTCATGCTGTGCCTGGAAGCATTTACAGTTTGCCAGCCGAAGACAAAAATTAACCCACAGATTAACATGTTAAATTTCACTTTATGGTCCCTCAAGAAATGGAACCAAATGTGCTAGTGCATAGCACATTTGCATTGATTTCCTGTCCCATGATCTGTTACATTGCAATGTACGTCTGGGGTTGGAGGCAAATACATTCCAGTGCCAAAACTGTATGGAATGTGCAAAGAGGTCAAGCCTGGGAATTTGTATGTTTCACAGCTATTTTGGAATTACGGGAAAGGAACTTGGCTCTTTGTGGCATGAAGTCAAGCACAGCGGTCACACAGGTGTAATAAACCAACAGGGCTCAGTGGCATTCAGCCTTGCAGTCACAATCCTACATTATTAGAAGATTTTTTGGGGGGATGTCTAAAAAATTGAAACGAACTGCTGAGAGATGAACTGGTATTGGGGAAGGAAAGGTGGGGAAAGAGGTGAAGTCAAAGAACATTCTTCCAATCCTTTTAATATTGAACTATGCAAAGGCTTAGGGACGCGGGTGGCGCTGTGGGTTAAACCACAGAGCCTAGGACTTGCTGATCAGAAGGTTGGCGGTTCGAATCCCTGCCACGGGGTGAGCTCCCATTGCTCGGTCCCTGCTCCTGCCAACCTAGCAGTTCGAAAGCATGTCAAAGTGCAAGTAGATAAATAGGTACCGCTCTGGTGGGAAGTAAACGGCGTTTCCGTGCGCTGCTCTGGCTCGCCAGAAGCGGCTTAGTCATGCTGGCCACATGACCCGGAAGCTGTACGCCAGCTCCCTCAGCCAGTAAAGCAAGATGAGCACCGCAACCCCAGAGTCGTCCACGACTGGACCTAATGGTTCCTTTACCTTTATGCAAAGGCTTAGATTCATAGAACTATAGAATTGAAAAGGATCCAAAGGGTAATCTAGTCCAAGCTCCTGCAATGCAGGAATCACAGCTAAGGAACTCCAACAGATGGCCATCTAAGCTCTGTTTCAAAATCTCCAATAAAGGATAGTCCACCACCTTCTGAGGGAGTCTGTGCCACTGTCAGAAAGTTGTTCCTAACGCTTAATAGGAATCTCCTATTCTTGTAGCTTGAAGCCACTGGTTTGGGTCCTACCCTCTGAGGCAGTAGAAAACACGCTGGCTCTACTGTCCATGTGACAGCCCACCAAATATTTTAAGATGGCTATTCTATCATCCCTCTTCTCCGTGTTTCCAGACCCTTGCCCACCCTCCTCCGCACACATTCCAGTTTGCCAATATCCTTCTTAAATTGTAGAGCCTCATAATCCAGCTATGCAAGAGGATTGACCCATATGAGCAGATTGCAAAAAAGATTCAGGTTCCTCTCAGAATTGGTGAACAATTCTGAAATTGACGACAGTAGTAGTAAATATTGTATTACAAAGATGATGTTGACCACAAATTAGTAAACAAGTGTTATCAGTTAAAATAATAATGGCACCTTGGGAAAGAAGAAAGAAAACACGCCATCCAAAATGCAATGTGCAAAAATTCTCCAACTTATTGGTGAGCCACACCTAATTGATGTGCTTAAGCTGCACCTCTGGTTACGAACTTAATTTGTTACAGAGGTCCGTTCTTAATCCAAAACCGTTCTTAACCTGAGGTGCGCTTTCACTAATGGGGCCTCCCGCTGCTGCCGCACCGCCAGCACACGATTTCCATTCTTATCCTGGGGCAAAGTTCTCAACCCAAGGTCCTACTTCCAGGTTGGTGGAGTTTGTAACCCGAAGTGTTTGTAACTCAAAGCGTTTGTAACCCGAGGTACCACTGCACTTGACAATGCCTGTCTCGAGCTGAAAAGCAGAAAGGAATTTTCCAATGCTATCCTTTATAAAGAACAAAAAATTAGGTCACCAATGAGAGGAAGAGCGCTGAGAGTCCAATGTGGCTTCCACTTGAGTGCAGGAAGCTCCTACAGTCAATTGGAAGCTGCACCTTGGTTTTCGAACAGTTTTGGGAGTCAAACGGACTCCCAGAATGGATTAAGTTCGACAACCAAGGTACCACTGTAATCCCTTGCTATACATCAAAGGGTGTGTCTAGCAGTATCATGAATCAGAAGGAAGGGGGTATTGGTCAGTGGGCTTTATAAGACTTGGCAAGTTTTCTGTCACATCATGAATCTTTGCACCTGGAAGATAGCACACCTCCCAGGACATATTGTTACTTTCGCACTTTGCTGCCTCTATCCCCCTCAACAGAGATTCACCTACCACCACCACCTACCACCACCATATGTCTCTTCCTCCTCTGGAGTGTTTCAGGAATTGTTCTGCACCTTCTACAACTACTTTGGTCTGTTCTGAGGTCTGCAATTGCTGCTCTTGCTCCTCTGACCCAGTACTGGTGTCTGAATTGAGACACCAGTTCTAGGCCAGAGAATAGGAATTGATTTTACAGGTCCAGTGATATAGCATGGCTCTTGACAGTTCTACTTCTGTGTATCATGTCCCTCCAGAGGTTTGTTTCCTGCATTGGGCGATCTTCCTCCACCTGTGTCAATGTTGCAAGACAGTCCACTGTGCTCCATCAAGAAATTCCTCATTTTCTCTGATAACTTGAAGTGTGGGTGGGTGGGTTTCGAGTTGTTGTAAGTTCTCTTCCAGCAAGGCTACCAGCTTGCACTTGCTGCAGGTGTAGTTTCATGAATTCTCAGGCAGGAAGACAAACATGGCACAGAGGCATCAAAGGAACAATAACTTTCTAAATGCCCTGACTATGAGCTGGTTCACACATAATGCTACAGTCAAACTGCAGTCAATAGCCAAGGTTTGTTCCTGGGTTTATAGCTCATGGTTTGCCTGGAAGAGACAAACCACAAGCCCAGGTTTTGACAACACCATAGCTTAGCAAAGAGCAGAGCAGAAGCGGAAGGACCAGGGGGAAAGGTGCAGCAGCTGTGATCTTGTCTCGAGGAACCCTCATGCTTGCTGGCACCAAGCCACGGTTTGGCTTAGCGTTACAGTATGATCACATCTTGCATGTATTTATCTTGTGCAATTTCAACCATACGTGGTTGAAGGCCAGCTGACTGAAGTTCCACAAGTTAAATCCAAGCAAGGCTGAGAGTTGAAAAGCACTTTTTGTGCTTTGTGTGTGTGCCAGGTCTACTTTTGTGCCAGGTCTGCTTGGGGTTGCCTTGTGCATAAAGAGCTTTAAGGCTCTCTGCTTTGCTGGGTGGGTGGCAAGTTCTGCTCAGCAAGCTGCTCTAGAATGCTTTCGTGAGATCTCATGGGGCCATACCAGCTCCTGTGAGACCTGCATTGGGCATCCCTAGTGCACTGAGTGGGCCTTACTTGCTGCATGAAGCCCACTCAGCTCACCAGCTCAGGATGCTGAATGTTCCAGTTTGTTCACTGGGGGGAATGGCTGAGCTTCTTCATACAGCCATGTGCTAGGTAAAGGTAAAGGGACCCCTGACCATTAGGTCCAGTCATGGCCAACTCTGGGGTTGTGGTGCTCATCTCGCTGTATTGGCCGAGGGAGCCAACGTACAGCTTCTGGGTCATGTGGCCAGCATGACTAAGCTGCTTCTGATGAACCAGAGCAGCGCACGGAAACGCCGTTTACCTTCCTGCCGGAGCAGTACCTATTTATCTACTTGCACTTTGACATGCTTTCGAACTGCTAGGTTGGCAGGAGCAGGGACCGAGCAACGGGAGCTCACCCCGTCGTGGGGATTCGAACCACTGACCTTCTGATCAGCAAGTCAGGGGGTTGGACTCGATGGCCCTTGTGGTCTCTTCCAACTCTATGATTCTATGATTCTAAGTCCTGGGCTCTGTGGTTTAACCCACAGCGCCACCCGCGTCCTTATAGCCATGTGCTAAATACCCATTATTCAAGAACCTGAAGTCCCTATCGGCTGTATGTCTTCAAAGGCACAGAGTCCTTGCTGAATTAGGCTAGACATTTGCCCAAAGTCCCAACCGTAGCAGGGAGGGTTTCATAAACAGCACGGGGATGATTTCACACAGGCATAGAGGGGCACAGATCTTTGGAGGAATGGAGTGCAAGCCTCCACAGATACATTCTTCAGCTCAGATGCCCCTTGCCTCTTCACCCCAATGTGTGGGAACCCTGACACCTCTACCCCAGTCAGGGAGATGGAGAAAGGCTTCTCATGTAGCACTGCTGAGCTTTTTATCTGCTCCAGAACCCCATTTGGCAATACGCGATGCTGCAATGAGATAGGATGCCCCTTCCCCCATTTCCAGACCCAGTTTATGATGACATGTGCAAAGTGTAGGATAACCGGCCTAATATAACCAACATACTTATCACAGAATTGCATTTCAGGGGGTTGGACTTGATGACCCTTGGGGTCCCTTCCAACTCTACAGTTCTATGCTTAGGTCTAATTAATGCATGAAGGAGTTAATACTGTAGAGTAAGGTGTCCTGCCAGACATAGCTAGGTCACTTCCCCTTACCTTGGGAGGAAATAGTCTTTGTCCCGCCACCCCCACCCCCCACTCCCAGTCTGCCTTTGAATTCTGCATGTGAGGAGGTGTGAGCTGGTTGTTCCAGTTCAGCCGCATGGCTTTCCTCTGCCTCTTTGCTGGAAAGTGGTGGTGCCCCTTAGTTCTTTCTCCTGAGATCCCCAACCAAATTCTTCTGTTGAAGAAGAAAGATATGTGCCATGTCCCTTGCTCTCCTACTTTATAACTACCCTGCGAATCTCCCTCAGTGGAAGGCAGTGCCCGGCTGCTAGGATTGAAGTGGGATACACAACTATATGTGGAATGGGGGCGTGTTTGTATCATTCTGTCCTTTGCCTCTAGCAGTGAAATGTCCTGGACCAGCCATGCCCTGGGTCCGCCTCTGTCTAGGACTCCCCCAGCTGAGAGCTGACATGGAGCTAGACAATCACACACATGAAAGAATGTGTGATTCGCCCTGTATGTGCAATTTCCCCATATCTTTTGGAACAGAGAGGGACCACATGGGTGGAGAGAATAAAGAGCACATAATTACCCAACATCATGACACATGTTGTGCGTGTACAACCTCCAGCCTCCACAGAGCCTAGTGTCTGAACTGGGTTCCTTTTTCCTAAACAGCTATATGTTTGAAACATGGAAGCTTTAATTGCTTCAAGACTCTACTGATTACAGTCTTTTTTCCCCTTTTTTTTTTTAAAAAAAGAAAGGAATCAAATGTATTAAAAATTTAATGCCGCTGTGAGTTTCAGTGTGTGAATTTCTCTCGCTGTAGAGACCAGCTCAAAAGTTCTGCTGCCTTTGGGCGTTGCGTGAGTTTGTGCCACCCTATAACTTAATATTACTGCTGTAAATATGAGGGAAATGAAACCCGTATGCTCTCCCTGCGGTAAAACAGTCCCCATCTAGTTAAGTTAAGCTCCTGATTTTCATAAACCACTTTTTTTCTTGTTAAAGTAATACCACATTTAAGTTTAGGGTTTGTTTTTAAGTAGAATAAAGAGTTAAAGTAATCTTTACCTTAGGGCCTCCAGATACAAAACAGTTACAAATTTGGAAAATGAAAAGGTTGAAACAGGTAAGCATTGCTGTTGATATTCATTATGAATATACTTTGTTTTGAAGATGAAACACCATAGCCCATAATACAGTATCACATAGCCCAGCCCATAAGGACGGTCCTGCTTAATCAGACCAAAGGCTCAGTCAGCCCAGCATTTTCCTGTCTCCATTAGGAAGCCTAAAAGCTGGGCACAGAAGAAGGTGACGCTCCAACATTCAATGCCCCTAGAAACTGGATAGCCAAAGGTATACTGCCCCTGAATATTGAGGTTCCATTTAGTTGTCATGGTTTACAGTGTCAGAGAGCCTATACTGCATTTTTTAATTTACTTGTTTATTTAGAGCATTTGTACCCTGCTCTGTAGAAAGGCTGACACACAATCAGTCCTTTTTTTTCTTTAAAAAAAACTGTTTAGGGGTACTCTCATTTTGATTCAATAAAATCACCATTTCATAGTTCAAATCAGGGAAAATAAATACAGTAAATGGACAAAAGTACAAAGATTCACAAAATGTTTAGAGGTATGCGTACCCCTGTGTCCCCCCAGAAAAAAGGACTGCACACAATCAAAACAAAAACAGTCCCCTACCTGTATACTTATGATACACACACACACACACAAGGAATATGTACAGGGAGGGAAGAGGAAAACAAAAACAAAAACTTGGACACAAATTTCTAAACTGTTGTTTCTATATTGACCAGCTGGCATAGTTCTTGGGTAGGAGGTGCTGGATGGAACTGTGCCTCCAGGAAAGATGGAGGGAGCCTTCTGCATCCTAGCTCTCCCAATGAGGCAGATCAATGGAATGGCTGCTCCCAGTTGATGGCTGGGATAAGGGGAGGGGAGGTCTGATGGAGCTAAAGGAGGCAACTCTGCTCCCCAGCTCTCCCACATGAATTTGTATAAGTTGGTTTCTGCCTCCTGCTGTATAGAGTGGTACCTCAGGTTACATACGCTTCAGGTTACAAACTCCACTAAGCCAGAAATAGTACCTCGGGTTAAGAACTTTGCTTCAGGATGAGAACGGTGTGGCAGCAGCAGGAGGCCCCATTAGCTAAAGTGGTCTTCAGGTTAAGAACAGTTTCAGATTAAGAACGGACCTCCGGAATGAATTAAGTTCTTAACCTGAGGTACCACTGTATACAGAAATGTTGGTTGGTTGGTTTTATTCCTTTGACAATTTGTATTTGTCTGCTTTATATGTTTTTTGCTTTATATCAAACCTACTTTTGTTTTGGGCTGCCTTTTTTAGCTTCATAGAGCAAGGCTTGCATATTTTTTTTAAGACTTCTTGCCTTTTATAGCTTTCTTGACACTGCTATTTAACCTTGCTGGCATCCACTTGGACATGTTCACCATATTTCTATTTTATGGTATGCATTTTTAGCCTTCTCCTCCTTCATGAATTTGTACAATCCTCATTGAAAGCCAGAGAAGCTGGTGGCCATCACTGCCTCCTGTGGGAGGGAGTTCCACAGTTTAACCATGGACTGAATGAATAAGTACTTCATTTTGCCTGTCCTGAATCTTCCAACATTGATCTTCATTGGATGTCCATAAGTTGAGGTGCTATGAGAGAAGGGGGAGAAGGGGGACTTTTCTCTATACAGTGGTACCTCGGGTTAAGTACTTAATTCATTCTGGAGGTCCATTCTTAACCTGAAACTGTTCTTAACCTGAAGCACCACTTTAGCTAATGGGGCCTCCTGCTGCCGCCGGAGCACGATTTCTGTTCTCATCCTGAAGCAAAGTTCTTAACCCGAGGTAATATTTCTGGGTTAGCGGAGTCTGTAACCTGAAGCATATGTAACCTGAAGCATATGTAACCCGAGGTACCACTGTACACTTTCTCCTTGTCATGCATAATTTTATAAATTTATTTTCATGTGGTCTCTTGTTCACCAAACTATGTTACAACAGGGCAAGGGAAACAAGATTTATGTGAAGTCTTTTAGATACTTAAGGGGTGGGAATCCCCCATCGATACATGAAGGATGATGATATACTGTTTCACCATCTAATTTATTTTGGATTATGTCATACTGAGACATTACATAAAGGACACTGCGCCACAAAGAAGGACTCTGAATGTTCACCCCACCCCCCAAAAAAGGGTCAGTGTGTCAAAGATCTTAGTACAGCAGCCCAGCTCCTCGCCCAAGGTGGGTATGCAGGGGGAAGGGTGGTTGAAGGGGGAGCACAAACACAGGAAAGGCATCCTACTGAGAGATGGTTTTGAACCAGAGCTTGCATCATTAGTCTACCTCATTACCCTGTCTTTACTGCCAAAGGCAAAACAGGTGCAAGTTTGCCAAACGGGAAGAAATTGCAGCCTTGTTATGGGAATCCATACTTCAGGGAAATCTTTTTTTAAAAAATCCCTCCTTACATATTGAAAAACTGCCTAGTTATGCAGACAGGAAAAGCATAAGAATTCAGAATTCAATATGGTATGTTGTTAACCACTGACACTGTCTGGGGGTCAACCCCTTTTCAGCAGCATTCACTCTCCCCTCCCCAGCACTCACACATGGAATGTGTGGCCTAGCCTTGAAATCTGCCAGAAAAGCCTCTGGTCCACTGGGCCAGTCGTGTCCCATGATCCTCGTTATGACTTCGCAATAGATTCTGACTGCGCTGTGGTGATCAAAGATGACTTGGCAGAGGCTGTATACAGTATATGTTCACATGCCTGCGTTATTCGCTCATGAAGCGGGGTGGGGGGGTGAAAGGAGTCGTTTTTACATCAAGAGAGGGATGTGAGTGAGGGGAATTAAGCAATCCACACGCATTCCTAGGGATAGGGGAGAAATCTGATTCGGTTCATAATTTAAGGACAACCTGCTTATTTTGCACTTGCTGAAACAAGACGAAAAACCAAAACACAACCATTCTTTGAAATTTGCACTTCCCTGAATTTTGCGATGCAGTTCTTCAGCGAAGTCATATGTGTAAAAATGCATTTAATGGGGCAAAGCATGTGTAAAGTGCATATGTTAGTGAAAATAATATACTAGGAGAAACAGTGTTGCCAAAAAGAAGGCAAAATGGCAGATCAAAACTTGTTTTATTTTATTTATTTGGAGCCAAAGCGGTTCTAAAAGCAGCTTACATACAATCAAAACATGATACTTAATACCCACAGGTTTACAATCTAAAATAAAACATGACACACAAGAGAAAAGTGACAGGGAAGTAAGAGGAACATCATAATCAAATCCAAGCACTGATTTCTAAACAGTTGTTCCTACAATGCCCATCTGGCGCAGCTGAGTGCCAAGAGGTCCTGAGTACAGATGAGCCTCCAGCAGTGGCAGACCTTGAGGTCTCAAATTTCAGCGGTGCCCTATGCGACACCAAAAATCGGTACCCCTTCCATCTCTTGCCTTCCATTCTACAACATAATTGTGGCACCCCCTTGGCTCCACGCCCAGTGCAACCAAACTGGCCGCACTCCCTTATATCTACCTCCAACAAAGCTGACAGAGCGAGCCTCCTGCTTTCTGTTTCTCCCACTGAGGCAGCCTGATGGAAAGGCTGCCCCCAGGTGGCAGTTTAGGGGAGAGGAGGTCTGATGGAGCTGGCCTGTCAGAGAGGAGCTGATGGAGTGAGCCCTGCTTCCCAGCTCTGCCCCTAGGAGATAGTTTATTTGATACATTTATTTCATAAAACTCAATACACTACTTGACTGCAAAAATTTCAAAGCAGTTTACAAAAAGACAAAGCAATAGAATCAAGGGGAAATTACAACACACTACAACACACAATAAACACACACACACAATTAACAAACACACACAAGAAACACTCACAAGAAACACACAATAAAAAGTTATAATACTAAAATGAATTCACACCAGCATTTCTAAGCATCTACGTAGGCTTGCCTAAAACAAGGATGTTTTTAGCAGGTGTTAAGAATACAACATCAGAGCCTGCTGGATGTCAAGTTCCAAAGGTGCTGAGTTACTAAATGATTGAGTTAAGGGCTTTGTATACTAATAGTAACACCTTGAACCAGCATGGCTATGAGTCCTAGAAGACCCGCTCCCTGCTTTGCAAGCCTTTTCCCATGTTGTCTGGGAGGCTGCTGAACAGACTCTTGCGTTCAGGTATTGTTTAGCAGGGGGTTGTTGGGGTTGTTAATGCTGTTATTTATGTTTTTTGTATTTTATTTTAGATGTTATTATTTATGTGGAAATTGTTTCAATTTTGTTGTTTATTTTTATTTTTTCATTGTTTATGACTAGTTTTGTTATACTTTTAATTATGCTTCCCCCCAACCCAAGTAATAAGCTGCCTTGCGCATGGTTTTAAACTATGGAAGGGCAGCATACAAACCTGTATGTGTGTATCTTGGCACTGTAGCAGATTGGCAACCAGTGCAGATCTCTGAGCACTGAGTGTTATATGCTAACAAGGCATATAGATGAGTTATTTTGTCATTTTTTACCTTTATAGATTTACCCTTGTTCTAAACTAATAATTGCTCACTGTCTGCATTCTACTACACAAGGTATTGTTGCATGTATGCGTTCTCTTCACATTATATTTACCTTATATGGAAATAGATGTTGACTGGAATCTTGTTTTATTTAATTTTGTTAGCTCAGTGATTAAGCCCCCCCTGGGGGAGGAAATGTGATGTATACTGGAACTACGTCAGAATGTTTACCAACTGTTGATTTATGGGTGGATTCTTCTTCTATCAAGATTCGAATATATGTATGTTCATTAAGAAAAAGATCACTCCTGTAATTTTCATGGTTGTTTAGATTTCTAACTGTATAATGGTTACACTGCATTTCGCTATTTTATCACCACCCTCCTTGTTGTGTTGACAGGGCCTCCTGTCAGCAATCACGTTGCAGCATTCTGCACTAAGTGCAGCTTCCGGCTCAAGTGCGAGGGAATCCAGGTGGAAATTGCTGAAATGTCCGGGAACTAAAAAGAAGCTCAGCAACTTTTGTGTCAGGATTTTCACTTTTTGAAGTATTGCAATCGTACCTTAGGGAACAGGCCGGTTACGGGGCCTCAATATGCAACAACCACCACAAGACAGATAATGAAAATAAAATAAAAGAAATAAAGCAAATGACAAAATTAAACGCCATCAGTTGAAACAGCAGAGTAGAAATTTCATTTCCAATGTGCAGCACCCGCCCCCGCCCCCCACTCAAGGCTCATCCACACTTCCACTTGTCCCATGTTTTCTTCTGTTTATCCCACCCATTTCCCCCCTGGAAAACCACTAAATCGGAACAAACATCTTTTAGGTTTTCTGTGGTCTGGCATTTGTTCCAATTCAGTGTTAAACAGTGGGTTTTCCCAGTGGAAATAGCAGGGCAAAAGGAAAACCTCTTGGACCAGTGAATAGAAAGCACTGGATAAGTAGAAGTGTGGACAAACCCTTATATTGCAAATTATTAAAGCATCTAAGAGAAACAAACTAAGGCTTGGCACAGGCCCCCAGCTCCTCCTCTTCTGGTGGATCTTTCTTGTCAGTGGAGAAGGGGGGGAGGTATGGACCTGGCTTTTCTTCTCCTTCCTCTTCCTCTTCGTATTCGTATTCGTCTTCGTATTCGTATTCGTCTTCCTCTTCTATCCCTTCAGAAACAAACAAACAAACAAAATTTCATTAAAAGTAAAAGTCTCTTTCAGAGGCTAAGAAACTCTGTCGCCTGTTTGGTTCTTTGAAAACTGGGCCAGATGGATTTCTCTGGAAATGCCGCTATGTGATCAAGTAGCATTTGCTAATCCAGCATGCTGGGTGTTGGCTTGGAATCAGGCCATTTCTATAATGACATCTTGATTGTGGGATTCTCTCCACCGGAGATGCAGAATGCCCCAAATTTGATATGATTCTAGGTTAAACCTCTTTCTTCTCCCAGGCGTTAGGTGAATGAAATGTAGGCTATTCAGAGCCTGCAGATTTGCTGAAATGCTGCTGTTGTCTGTAATAGTTTTATAATTGATTGATAACATCATATCTACATCTATATAGGAGCTGCCCTATACATGTAACTGCAATTCGTTTTAAAGTGTTTTTAATATTGAAATTTTTAAGTTGTCGTAACACACCCTGGGACTTTATGGTAGGTGGAAAGGTCAGAAATTAAATTAATAGTATTAATTTGTTTATATTAATTAATATTACTATTAATATTATATACTAATATAATAATATTATAAAACTAATATACTAATATTACTACTGGTGGTCTCTATCTGAGACCAGGCAGCCCTTCTTACAAGATCCATTTCTTTTCTGAATAAGCCTGGTATGTCAGATTAAAGAACAGTGATGCCTGATTCCATATGAAATATCTCTGTGCATTTCACACCACCAGCCTCACAGCTAATTGCCAGGCTACTATTATTACAGTCTAATTACCCAGATTTGGGCACACACTGTGAGACTTCCCTTATTCCCTCCAAGCTTTGCCCGTTCGGCTTGCTGGCACCCCATTTTCCAACACCGGTTCATTCATCATCTTTTGGCACTTGTGAACCTCTCGCATGACTTCCCTTGGCAAGATAGCAGTTCTCTTTTTGCGGCCAATTTTGTTACAGTGCCAGCACCTCAATGGCACATTATCCCTCAACCCTTTGCCATTGCCAATTACCTGGGTTTTTCAACCAAGTTTAGGAACTCCTCTAACCAATCTAAAACATTAGCTGCACAGTCAGGCTGTCCCACATTCCCATTTGCAGTAGAAAAGGATGTGTACTTACCCTCAAAGACTTCCTGCAAGAAAGCTTTTCCTCTTCCTTTTCTGGTCTCGGCAAGAAATGTTTCTATCTCTTTGGTGAATTCTATGGCTTCCTGCAGGTTCTTTGGGCGCGGCACCTTCCAGCTGCCCTCCATATCACTCTGCCTTTCCTTTGCCAGTGCATCCTCTGTTTCCTTTTTGCCCTCCTGGTATGCTATTTCTGCAAGAGTCTTCAAGTCCTCAGCAAAGTCTGGAGGGATCACTAGTTTATTCTTCCTGTTACTCCTGAAATGGGCCCTGGCTAGCTCAGCACGGTGCCCTGGTCTAAATTGCCGACTTAAGGCTTTCACCAGATCAGGATAGCTCTGCCTTTTCTCTGATGGGAGATGCTGCAGGATTTCCTGAGCTGACCCACTAAGACTGGCTGCTAGGAATTCCCCCCTTTGTTTTTCATCCCAGCCATTTACTTGGGAGATTGTTTCAAACTCTGAAAGATAAGCTTCCAAGGGAGTCTTGCCATCATACAGAGAGAGCTTCTTGAATTCATCAGCTACACCTGCCTGCCCCTTAGGGGGGGTCTTCTTGCGCACACTTGCTGGTTGCTGGTTTCTCACCAAGTCACTTGCTCCACGGGTGTGTTGGCACTCTTCCTTCACAATTTGCAGTTTCATTTCCAGTGCCTGTAATCCTTTATAAATATCTTCATTTTCATACATGTTGGCTACTTCCAAGTCAGCCAAAGCATTTTGGGTTCTGGATATTGCCTTGAACGCCTTATAGTCCAGGTTGGTCAGTTTGTCATCTACTTCCTCAATTCTCTTCCTGGAGCCCTTTACCTGGGCTTCTAGGTCACTTTTCACCTCTTGCAACTGTTTATCCATGAAGTCTTTGATACCCTGATAAGAGGCATCCATTTTCTCTTCAAGACTGCTTTTAAGCTGCCTCATCATTTGTTGTTGGTCTTCCATTTGCTGCTGCTTCTGCTGGAATAGCAACTTCATTTGATCCTGGAGTGTTGCTATTTCTCCCTCCATTTCGACTCAGGCACAACTCACTCACAGTTGTTCCTGCAGGAAAAACACCAGTGCTGCACACCAGCCCAATCTCCCAGCAGTGAGCGAGTCCAGGGGTTCCAGGCACTTGTCCGGAGTTCAGTTTCCTTGGAATGATGGTCGGCAGAGAGCGTGGTGTCTTTAGGCTATATGGTTTTATTTACACATATAAACAACATGAGCATAGGATAGAATGGCTCACAACATTAACAGCCCTAAAGATCCTGCTTCTCCTATAGTTTTGGACTGAGCATAAAGCAAGTATGTCTCTGTCTTTGGTTTGCTTCCAGCTCAGCTCTCTCTATCTCTCTCTCTGTCTGTCTCTCTCACACACACTGGCTTTTGCTCTCTTATCCAGCAGCTAGAAAAGGGATGGAGGAAAGGCCCACCCAGTAGCCTTGAAGTCACCATTGCCTAATTGTAGCAACCTAGCTAATATTTTTGAGATGCTGCTGAGGACATTTAATCCACCAGCCAAGGTCGCTGATTTGCAAAGAAGATTGTCTGATTGGTTCAGCAACCACCTCCCTTAATGACAATGTCAACATCTCTTAGAACCAGATATCCAACAGCTGGCAACACCGGAGGCACTGGGTAGCTTAGATGCTGCATCACCTGGAGTACCAAGGTTGAGCGTGGGAGGGTGGATAAACGGGACTTTCCAAAGGGCAGAAAAGCTAACCTTGTAAAAATAATAACTTTCCACTTTGCCTTATTGTTTCTTTTTGGACGGTGCTGGAAAAGAAGTGAACAATTGATCTTCTGGGGGCTCCTTTTAATTTTAGTGGAACTTATGGAAGAGAATTCTTCAGTGGATTGGGTCTTCTGTTCCTTAATGCAGAATGGCTCAGTATTCAAATCTAGAGTCGCATGCTCTGCCAGTGAAAAAGAAAGTTGGGTGATCAAAGGGCAGGGGGAGGTGGGAGATCTTGTTCATCATGGCAAGGAACAAAAAATTAAAGTTACAAAAACAAATAAACTTCAAAGCTGCAGGTGATGTCAAGTGCCTCTTTTCAATAAATGCACATTTATGGTCAAATATATTTGTAAAAGGGAAATAAAGGGAACACCCTAATAATGTAGACTATGAAAAGCTGTAAATGCCCTCATGTTATTAAAGAAACTATTTGACATCATGGGAGACTATTTTGAGTATTTTTCTCACCCTGAGGAGCTCAACAGATGTCTGGGTTAAAACAGGAGGCATGTTCCAATGTTGCCCTGCAAAAAAGATTCACTTTTAGAAAGGGAAAAAGTAGGAATGGCTTATTCTTATGGGATGCCCCCCCCCATGTCTTTGTATGAATCACTGTTCTAGGTTCTTTCTCAAAATTAAATGGAGACCTGATCAGAGCCGTGACTCATACCAAGATACATCAGACACACTCCTCTGAGGGCAACTCATTCTGCCATATCACTGCCATGGGAGGCAACTCTTAGGGGCCGAGGGGTCATCAGCCCGCCCCAATAAAACATTTAAGCGTGACACACACACACACACACCCGCAAGGTGATGGGGATTGCCTTCAAATGGTGTGCGTGCACAAAATTATGTACTCAATTATATGAGGCAAACCTTACATGGGCACCCCAAATATTTTATTCAAGTTGGCACCCCTGATCACTGCATTGGGATTGATCAAAGGAATACATTCCACTTCATGAATATATTTGACATAATTTATCCTGTCCCACCAGGTTAGGCAGTGAGGAGAGAACTGTGAGTCATTCAGAGAGATAGCAGGAGTAGTTGGTGGCAGACAGAATCATAGAACTGTTGAGTTGGAAGGGACCACAAGGGTCATCTAGTCTAACTCCTGCAATGCAGAAATCACAGCACTTCCAGGAGCAGCTGAGGGTGCCCTGCTGCCACACAGTTTGAGCATCTCACCATGAAAGGAAGTGACTCATGTTCTTTGAAAGGATTACGGATGAAGACAAGCATTCCCAACAGAGAGGAAGATGCTGTTGTATGGACAGTTGGTTTCCTTAGTCCCATCATCAGTTCTAGCCATGCAGTTAGCACAGGCATAGGCAAACTCGGCCCTCCATATGTTTTTGGGACTACAACTCCCATGATCCCTAGCTAACAGGACCAGTGGTCAGGGATGATGGGAACTGTAGTCCCAAAACATCTGGGGGGCCAAGTTTGCCTATGCCTGGGTTAACACTTTTGCCAGTTAAGAGTGCTGACCCTTTTGTGTGGTGAAGGAGATGGTGAATGCAGCTACACTTACTACACACCTGAAACAACATGTGGTATGCCACGTGGGGAAATGTCCACACAATGGCCAAAGGATTATGATTCCGATTCTCTTAAAAAAGAGGGAAAGAGAGAGATCAGATGACTCGGGTCACCACCTCTTCCACCTCTCTGATTGCAAAGGGAAGAGCAGATTGAGTGGCTGTTCCCTTAACACAGCACTTAGCATCTTAAATCACGGTTTCACTTTGTGATCTTAGTACTGTCTGGGTTCCCCGGGGTTGAAGGTCCAGTACTATTTCTGCAGCAAGGTCCATGTTTCCAAAATCCTTGAACTGCCCAGTCATCAAGGAAGTTTTAACCACTGATAAGTCTTTTCAGCCTTGGTGCTGATGGGGGCCAATCAGAGCAAAATGAAGTAAGGCACCACCATGGAGGATTGGCTCCTAATATCCCTTTAGAGAAGGCACATGGAAAGAGCACTGGGAAGTTGTTGTTTTGTGTGCTCCAAAGCTAAGCATCTTGGGACACTGAAAACACAAGGTGCTTCTATTTCAGGAGTAGGCTGTGCAAGATACTGCAGCACTCCAAAATGTTTGCCTATGTACAGTCATACCTCGGGTTACAGATGCTTCTGGTTCTGCGATTTCGGGTTGCACACCGTTCCAAACCCGGAAGTACCAGAGTTGGTTACTTCTATACCAGCTGCACTGGCTCCCGGTGGAGTACAGGATCAGGTTTAAGGTGGTGGTTTTAACCTTTAGAGCCCTATACGGCCTAGGACCCTCGTACCTACGGGACTGCCTCTCCTGGTATGTCCCAAAGAGGAACTTATGATCTTCAAACAAAAACATCTTGAAGGTCCCAGGCCACAGAGTGGTTAGGCTGGCCTCAACTAGAGCCAGGGCTTTTTTGGCTGTGGCTCCGATCTGGTGGAACACTCTGCCACAAGAGATTAGGGCCCTGCGGGACTTGACATCTTTTCTGCAGGGCCTGCAAAACACAGCTGTTCCGCCAAGCCTTTGGCCAGGGCACAGCCTGACTCCCTCCTTTGGCAATCTTCACAGAACTCTACCCAATGGTTGCCATCAATTTGATCTGAAGTATTTTTTTAATGAAATGATTTTAAAATGTTGTCTTATTTTATTGTTGTTGGCCGCCCTGAGCCCGGCTTCGGCTGGGGAGGGCGGGATATAAATAAAAAAAGTTTTTTATTATTTTTCTGGGTTTCGGCACTTGCGCATGTGCAGAACTGCTAAATCGCGCTTTGTGCATGCGCAGAGGCACCGAATTGCGACCCACACGTGCGCACACGTGGTGCTGCAGGTTGCGAACATGCTTCCCACATGGATCACGTTCGCAACCCAAGCGTCCACTGTATTTGCACAGAGAATAGTAGCTCTAGCTGAAAAGCAACAAATGGAGATCTGAACTACTCATTGCAATGCACCTATTATTATTATTATTATTATTATTATTATTATTATTATTATTACTATTAAATTACAAGATTATTGAGTTAAGTTAGAAGGTTGAATAGAGATATCAGATGGCACAATGGGTCAGTGTGTCTGGCTGTCAACCAAAAGGTTGGTGGTTCAAGCCCACCCAGGGATGGCTGTGGACAGGATTCCTGCATTCAGGGGGTGGTGACTCACTCTCAGGGTCCCTTCGAGCTCTACAGTTCTATTATTCTATGAATAATCTTAGAAGGCTTAAGGAGGCATGGCTGTGACAATCATTAAAGGACCCTGCACTTCTGAATTTGCCACTTACAGCTTGTAACGATGATTAAGGCCACAAATGCTAGCTAGTGCTAACCATTGGTATTGTTTGTTTCTGAACCAGACCATTGGTGGCATTGCTAGTGCAGTACAGTGGTACCTCAGGCTAAGAACTTAATCCGTTCTGGAGGTCTGTTCTTAACCTGAAACTGTTCTTAACCTGAAGCACCACTTTAACTAATGGGGCCTCCTGCTGCCGCTGTGCCGCCGCTGCGCGATTTCTGTTCTCACCCTGAAGCAAAGTTCTTAACCTGAGGTACTATTTCTGAGTTAGTGGAGTCTGTAACCTGAAGCGTATGTAACCCAACGTACCACTATACATCCTTCACTATAACCACACGAATGGGCAGTGTGTATATTATACCAGCAGTGTCCATGGCAATAGTCATAGGATCACAGCAACTATCCAAACCAATGGATTCAAATTCCAAAAAAGGAGCTTCTGATTAAACATTAGGAAGAACTTTCTTAAAGTAACAGCTGTTTGACAGTGGAATGGTCTCCCTCGGAAGGTGGTGGACTCTCCTTCATTGGAAGTTTTTAAACAGAAATTGGATGCTCATCTGTCAGAGCTGGGATTCCTGCATTGCAGGGGGTTGGACTAGATGACCCTTGGTGTTCCTTTCAACTCTACAATTCTATGCTTCTGTGTGAAGCTGTCCTGATCCTGTGGTGTGTGTTTTTTCTCATTAAGAGAGATGCAAGTGGACTTTGCCAGTTTCCTCCTCTGCTCATAGTTCAGTTTGAAAATAAAGAACAATGATTTGTGACTTCAAATGATTTGCAAGGTGACCTTATGGAAAATCTTAGAGAAAGGCCTTCAGAATCTTTCTTTCTTTCTTTTTTCTTTCTGGCTGGAAAAGCCTATTCACAATCAACACATACTTACAGCATGCCAAAGGGCTTGGCGTTCACTTTGTGCATATCCAGATTGACACGACAGACTTTCCTCCAACTCGTAAGCAAACCAGGTCATCTATGGAGTTCAGTCGTTTGCTTAGCAATATATATTATGCAGAAGAAAGCTGCCAAAAAATTGTCTAAAAGTAGGAATGTACTTTTCAGCTTTTGGGGCAAGGGGCAGAGCAGGGGAATCCACGTGAGAGGGTGGATCAAATGCTGGTCAGCAGTTTTTGACCTTCAACCTTCACTTTGCTTTATCCTGAGCCAAAGGCACGAAAGCAGGATTGCATGATAGGCTGCTTGCCTGATGGCTGAAATTGTCTGAATCACAGCCTCCCATTGCTAAAAAAGCAAATGTTATTTTAAGAAAAGGCTGCAGATCTGCCCTAGAACAGGAAAGTGCAGTGAAAGATACCACAGCATCACTTGCTCTGTCAAGAGCAGGATCTTGGCTGGTGAATGTCAGACCCCAGTGGGGTCTCGAGCTGCCTGGCCACATGATTTTGGTGCTTCTGCCTTCTAAGAAAAGCCTGGAACACAAAGCATGTTCAGGCATTTGAGCCTGAATGCATGAACTATGTATCCGTCAGGGCTGGCCCACTCATAAGGCAAGGTGAGTCAACCGCCTCAGGTAGCAGGACCCACAGGGGCAGCAAATGCCGATCTAGATCTTTATTCTCTTCCCCCCTTACTCCTCATATAGATCTTCACTCACCCCTTCTTCCCTGGTGGGGAGGGGGTACCATTTTGTGGGTGATCTCAGGTGCCAAAATGTCTTGGGCCAGCCCCGGTTCCCATGGATGGAGGGCAGGGATATGCACACAAGCAGGCAACCATGTCCCAAATCACACTGCCCTGTATGCTCGGTCCCCAACCACCCCCAGGTTGAGTGGGAAATGCCTGTAGGTTTGCTTAAATCTGAGTAGAATTCTGCACATGATCAGGAGCCCTGACAAAGCAGTGGAAGACATTTCACTAGCATTCAAGCAAATGTGAGTAGAAGCCTCCTGTGAGTCTTCTCTGCTCCACACAGAGGTGGTTCATGAGATGTATAACGGGCATGTGTGAGGACATGGGGGTGGGCCTTGAATACGTGCCCCTGCCCCCCATCCACACTTTGAGCATTTGCACATTCAGGTGAATTTCTGAACGGGCCTACAGTGCTCTACAGAGTTGTGGTGGAGGGTTGTTCTTAGGAGAATCCTGCCTCTGATCCCATTGGTCAGTTTTTGCAGGAATATAGCAGACTGCCTTGTAGAGTCAGGCCATTGGTCCATCTAGCCCAGTATTGTCTTCAATGGGTGGCAGTAACTCTTCAGGATTTCAGGCAGGGGTCAGATGCCAAGAATTGAACTTGGGAGTGTTTGCATGCAAAGAAGATTCTCTGCTGCTGAGCTACAGGCCTTCCCCATGCATAGGGAGCTGCCTTTTATTGGATCAGATCAGGCCATGGTCCAGTGTTGCCTAGACTGCCTTGGAGCAACTTTTCAGGATTTCAAGCAGCATTCCCTCCTAGCCCTACCTCAAGATGCCAGGGACTGTACCAGATGCCTTCTGCATGCAGAGCAAATGCTTTGCCACTGTGCATCCCTGTAGGAAATTGCACAAGAGGCCTGAAGATGGCTGAGGATGTTGTCAGGTCAATGACAGTTTTCCTCTGTTGTTCCTGGCATGCAGACTAGCTCTGATCCTGACTAGTGGCTTGACCCTCAGGCCAACTCTGACCCACACTCATAGAAGTCAACACCTAGGGGCTGAGGTCCCTTCTGCCCCCCCCCAAATAAAATTTGAGCCCCCCCCCCAGTTGATGAGCATTGTCATTCAAATGGTGTGCATGTACCACGTCTTATGATTGATTGTCCACCTCCACAATATTTTACTCAAGTTGGCAGCCCTGCCCCCACTTCTCCCTTGTGATTCTCATAAGTTCCCAAGGACTTCCAGCTTCATCCTTGGATTGCTCCACCGCATGCTTTCTGCCTGCTTCTCCTGGTAGTGTGGGGTAGTGGTTAGAATGCCAAAACAGGACTAGGAGACCGCAGTGAAAATCCCCATTAAGCTCACCAGGTGACTTGGGGCCAGTTAATGCCCCTCATGCCTAAGCAATGGTCTCTTCTTCCTCTTCTTCCTGTTATACATCTTGTCATGGCCAAGGACTATTGCTTCATGGTAGGTGAGATGGTTATAGGAGTGCCACATTCCTTCATAACAAGCATAGCACATTGACACGGAGGGTGATTATTAAGGCTGAACTTTCCTCACCATTTACCCAGCAATGTTATGAAATGATACCCTGGCTTAGCAGATCCTCTGAGAGGTCTCAGGACGTTGTTGTTGTTGTTGTTGTTGTTTTTCTTTAAAGTTGTGGATTTTGAGCACTTATTAAAATGTAGATGCAAGCAAACTTGGAAGCTATAAAGTAAAAATAAGTGCAAAAGTAAAATTAATAAAATTTAAACATGAAATTTATCAAAAAATCAAGTCAAGATATGAGAATCAGACCTCTTAAAAACAGAAAGAGCTAGAAAACAGAATTGACTCAGAAGTGTCCATAGGAAGCAAGGCATGATCTCCAGAGGTCTCAAGTTTGGGCCAAACTAAAAGTGATTAAGGAAATTATGACATATTTTCCTTTTTCAAAAAGCAGCTTTAGAGCCCCCCAGTTTGGATCAGGTTTATGGCATAGGGGAGGGGGATTAACCCTTTTGCTCTGGCACTGATTCCTCTCTATCAGCAACTACACCATCACCAGCAATTTGTTATTGGCCACTAAGGTGGAAACGTACTCATGTGTCTAGCTTTGGCCCTAACCAATAAGTAACTACATTAAAATAATGTTTTAGATCCATATTCTATGGAAGGGCCACTGAGATGAAGAACCCACATGATCCTAAATTTGATTTATCATTCAGTCATATTAATTTTGATTTCAGCAACAAGCAAGCAGGATCCAAATGCTATAAATCATGGAGAGAGAAGTCATACCAGCATTTATCTGCTAAATAAAATACCAAGATTAATAAATCACATGTTGTTGTTTTAATTTCTGGGAGGGGGGAAGGGGACTGCTTCTAATACAAAACGCAATTCCACTGGGACTGTCCCTGCCAAATCAAATACGTGTATGAAGCTGGGAAATATTCTGCCTGCCAGACCCCCAGTCCAAAAGAGCTTTATAGAAGTAGAAATACAAAGGAGGAGGAAGAACATTTGCCCTCTCTCCCCTCACTCCCCAAACCAGGGGATGTTAGGCATCAGAAAACAGGATGTTCTCTTCCCAATGATCTTCACCACAAAAATGAGAAATAACAGTATTGAATAATGAGAACTGACTTGATGTATTCCACAGAGAGCAGAGGGGGGAAAGTCAATGAGCTCACTGTCCTGCACTTGCAGAGATGTTACGGTGCACTCTGCACTAGCTCAGTGGACCGACTGCTTTAGAAAGTAAAAACCCACGTCTGGACCAGTTGCCAGGATTTTTCATGCAAAAATCAGAATGGGGATTGGTTGTCAGGATTTAATTCTCCCCTCTCCAAGGATTTGATTTCTTTTAAGTAAAATATATGTTATTATTTAATAACAGCAGCAGCAACAACTGAGAAGGGATCCAAAGGCCATCTGTTCCAACTCCTTCTGCCCCCTTTGCAGCATTAACTGGCATTGATAATGTTATGTCGCTACTTGTAATGTTCTCAAAGAATAAGGAAATAACATTGGAGGCGCATATTATAGTGGCGGAAAGATATATGCACCAAGTATGTATCAGAGGATTGCCAAAGCATGTGCCATCAGGACGCAACATCATCTAAGCTGGAAGTCAGGCCATTCATTATTTAGTCTAGAAATCCCCAGCATCACTTTCTCATGCATGCGCTCTTGGGTTGGGGCAACTAGTTAAAATGTTTTGAATATTTTTAAATGGTACTAATTTTGGTTCCTCTGTTTTGTTTTTGCTGGGTTGATGTTGGTTAAATGTTTAGTTTGGGTTGGCAGTTATTTTAATTTGTGTATAGTTATTGTGTATAAGCTGTTTATTGTTGTTATTGTTGTTGTTGTTGGTTTCTATTGATTTATTGGTTTGTTTGTTGCTCATATAGGATATTTTGTTTTTTAATGTTTGATGCTTTGTTGTGTTTTTATATACAGTCATACCTTGGAAGTCGAACGAAATTACTAAGAGAGCTCTTTTCCTCCTTCAGAGATGCAGTTTGCAGAGTTGCCTGTGAAGAGCGATTGACTGCTAAACCACTCTGTAGCGGGAACACAGGACTTTTAGTACCCTTAACAAACTACATTTCCCAGCATTCTTTGAGGAGAGCCATGACAGTTTAAAGTGGTATCAGAGTGCTTTAAATGTATGCTATGAATGTGGCCTTACTCAGCATCCAGCCTGATGAAGAGTTTTGGGACCTCAGAAGCTTGCTCACAACTTTGTAACACTTTGGTCGGTCCTAATAAAGGTGTTTAAAAAACAAATAAATACACCCAGCTGCTGCCACCCTTGACTGCAACTAGAGATGGCTTTGATAGTGCAATGAATCAAATAGTAGCCCCACACACACATGCACCCTACAGGCCCACACACCTTTCCACATGGCTGCTCTCTCACCCACACAGATTAGTCAAAAGACGCCGGCCCTTGCCAAGCCTAACAGATTAGAACAAATCTGACATTTTTAGGCTAAACCATTTAGAAGATATGACAGGCCAGAAAACATTCAATGCAAGAAGAGGGAAATGCTCAGAAGGTGAGATCATTTCTGTCTCCTCAAAGACTCCTCTGATTTGCCTCAAACTTTCTATCGGGTAGAATTGGTACTGTTCAGGCCACATTTAAAAACACAGGCATACAACCATTGTCAAGCTGACAAATAGAGATAGATCTCAGATGTAGCTGCAGAGACACAATTCTCTCTTGTTTTATATTATAAACCAAAATAGGCAATACTGAATAACCAAGCCCCCCACCAGCCTTTCCTTCTGTTTTGGGTTTTGCTGCAATTTAGCCCACTGGCTGGAACCTAATGATTTCTGTATCACCTTTATCTTCAAAGCACACCTTGAGAAAGAGAAAAATCTAGAACTGCCCATTAGTCTTTATGGGATCCAACCAGTGATGCAAGTTGCGAAAGATTTCCTGTTTACCAAATTTATGAACTAAAACTCCACAGCTTTATCACATGTCCCTGGAGTGAAATTAATGCCCCGCTGCTTTCCCAGGAAAAACCACCCTTGAACGCTCAATCGGAGCAAACAGAAATCTGTGTTTTCCCCAGAGTGCCCAATTTATCTTGAAATAGTGGGTTTTCCATTGGGAAGGAGCTACACAAGGAGGAAACCACTCAGACCAGTGCCTAGGAAGCATGGGTTAAGCAGGCACAGTGCAAGCTGAAATGTGGGCGAGCCCTCAGTTACGGTTGTATTTATTTCAACCAGGGGAGAGGAGTGGAACTTGTGAGATTTTTTGCCTCGTGTGCCAGAATAACATGGCAGTAAAATTTGTATGGTATAGTTTACATATATGCATTGTTTCATAATCTGTATTTATGTTTGCCTTATCATACTCTCAACCTAACTTTTAGGATGCTTTAAAACTGTTTTTAATAGGTTTATTATTATTATTATTATTATTATTATTATTATTATTATTATTAATGTGCTTGTTACCCTGGGCTCCTTTGGAGGGCATGCAGGATATAAATTTAATAAAGAAAGAAATCCCAATTTCATACATATACAGGGGGGAATTATCAACCATTTCTAATCTTCCTATGCACATAATTCTGCCTTCTCTAGATTTGATGCATTGATGCTCTAGACCAGTGCCAGGGTCAGATCACTTCCTGGTGCAACTGGACTTCTCCGCAACCCTTCCCCTCTGCAGGGAGGTGGGACCAATTCGGATGGTCCGCCCCCGCCACTTAATGGATCCAAATGGATCCAAATGGTTTCCAGAGAGTGGTAGGGGATGCTTTATCCCATGCTGATGGCCTTTCAGCTGATTCCCTGGTGGCCCGCTGGAATGCAGAGTTAACCAGGGCTATCGACTGTCTGGTTCCGAAGCACCCTCTCTGATTGCATGGAGCCCGGACAGCCCCGTGGTTTTCTTCAGAGCTGAGAGCGATGAAACAATCGGCTAGAGCGTCGGTGGCAGAAAACTCACTCCGAATCTGACCGGACACAGGTTAGAGCTCAACGTCGACCCTACCAAGCGGCAATGGCGACAATGACGAGGGCCTTCTTCACCGCCTCCATTGCATCTGCAGAAAATAGTAGCAGGAGACTCAGGTGGTCCACAATTTGACAGAACCACCTTTACCACCGGGGTCTTGTAAAGACCCCAAGATCTCCTGCAACGATTTTGCAAAGTTTTTTGCAGATAAAATCACTCATATTCGGAAGGAGCTAGACACCACCATGGGAGCAGGGCTGGGGCAGGAGAGTGCTAGAGCCCTGTCTGGTCAAGTTGCATGGAATCAATTTCAATCCGTTACCCCCGAGGATGTGGACAGGCTGCTTGGACGCGTGAAACCAACCACCTGTCTTCTTGATCCTTGCCCATCCTGGCTAATAAAAACAAGCCAGGAAGGGCTGGGTGATGGGCTCTGCGGGGTGGTGAATGCTTCCCTCTGTGAGGGAACATTCCCAGATCTGCTGAAAGAGGCGGTCATTAAACCGCTTCTTAAAAAAACATCTTTAGACCCAGCCAGTATGGCCAACTATCGCCCAGTCTCAAATCTTCCATTCTTGGGCAAGGTGATTGAGCGAGTGGTTGCTGAACAACTCCAGGCACGCCTGGAGGATGCAGACCATTTGGATCCCTTCCAATCGGGATTCAGGCCTCATCATGGGACTGAAACTGCCTTGGTCGCGCTGGTGGAGGATCTCCGGCGAGCTAGGGACAACGGTGAGAGCTGTTTCCTAGTTCTGCTGGATCTCTCAGCGGCCTTTGATACAATCGACCATAACATCCTTCTGGACCGTCTAGAGGGGCTGGGAGCCGGGGTCACTGTTATACAGTGATTTCGCTCCTTCCTCCTGGGCCGTGTTCAGAAAGTGGTGTGGGGGATGAGTGTTCAGACCCCTGGGCCCTCACTTGTGGGGTACCTCAGGGTTCCGTCCTCTCCCCCATGCTTTTTAACATCTATATGAAGCCGCTGGGAGAGATCATCAGGGGGTTTGGACTGGGTGTCCATCAATATGCAGATGATACCCAGCTCTACCTCTCTTTCAAATCAGAACCAGTGAAGGCATTAGGAAGAACTTCCTGACAGTAAGAGCTGTTCGACAGTGGAATTTGCTGCCAAGGAGTGTGGTGGAGTCTCCTTCTCTGGAGGTCTTTAAGCAGAGGCTTGACAACCATATGTCAGGAGTGCTCTGATGGTGTTTCCTGCTTGGCAGGGGGTTGGACTCGATGGCCCTTGTGGTCTCTTCCAACTCTATGATTCTATGATTCTATGATTCTATAAGGCGGTGAAGGTCCTGTGTGAGTGCCTGGAGGCCGTTGGAGGATGGATGGCGGCTAATGGATTGAGGTTGAATCCTGACAAGACAGAAGTACTGTTGTTGGGGGACAGGGGGCGGGCTGGTGTGGAGGACTCCCTGGTCCTGAATGAGGTAACTGTGCCCCTGAAGGACCAGGTGCGCAGCCTGGGAGTCATTTTGGACTCACAGCTGTCCATGGAGGCACAGATCAATTCTGTATCCAGGACAGCTGTCTACCAACTCCACCTGGTATGCAGGCTGAGACCCTACCTGCCCGCAGACTGTCTCACCAGAGTGGTGCATGCTCTAGCTATCTCCCGCTTGGACTACTGCAATGCGCTCTACGTGGGGCTACCTTTGAAGGTGACCCGGAAACTACAACTAATCCAGAATGCAGCAGCTAGACTGGTGACTGGGGGCGGCCGCTGAGACCACATAACACCGGTCTTGAAAGACCTACATTGGCTCCCAGTACGTTTCCGATCACAATTCAAAGTGCTGGTGCTGACCTTTAAAGCCCTAAATGGCCTCGGTCCAGTATACCTGAAGGAGTGTCTCCACCCCCATCGTTCTGCCCGGACGCTGAGGTCCAGTGCCGAGGGCCTTCTGGCAGTTCCCTCATTGCGAGAAGCAAAGCTACAGGGAACCAGGCAGAGGGCCTTCTGGGTAGTGGCGCCCGTCCTGTGGAACGCCCTCCCATCAGATGTCAAAGTGATCAACAACTACCTGACATTCAGAAGACATCTTAAGGCAGCCCTGTTCAGGGAAGTTTTTAATGTGTGATATTTTAGTGTATTTTTGGTTTCTGTGGAAGCCGCCCAGAGTGTCTGGGGAAACCCAGCCAGATGGGCGGGGTACAAATAATAATAATAATAATAATAATAATAATAATAATAATAATAATAAATTTTAGGCTGCTAATGATATCTCAACATTCATGATAGCCACTAACTTAGGTGGTTTTAAAAGAGGCTTAGAACATTAATGGGAAGGGCCAAAGCACTACTGTGTATTCAGGTTCAGTCTCCAGCATCTCCAGGTAGGCTACTGAATGTCCCCTGCTTGAAACTCTGGAGAGCTGCTGCCAGTCAATATAGACAATACTGAGCTAGTTGGAGCAAAGGTCTAGCTCAGTATAAGGCAGCTTCCTATATTCCTAGTCGTGATAGCTATATAGAACTGCTAGGATCAGAAACTGTCGCTTTATATCAGTTGCTGGGCAGCAACAGCAGAAAAGTGATATGGCCTTCAAGGCCTGCTGATGAGTTTTCCAGAGGAATCTTCTGGCCCATTTGGGAAGTGGACTGGTTGCATCTTTTGACTGATCCAGCAAGGCTCTTTGTAGAGCTTGCTTCCAATTAAGTATTTTGGAATGAAATTCTGAACCACTTGTCAAACCAATTCCAAAGTGGGCCAGACTGAAACAGTATAACCTACTCAGATCTCCAGTTGTCATGTTTTGACCTAACACATCCAAAAGATGCCTAGTATAAAATGGGAAGTGAAATTGTTCCACAGAGCTTAAGATCTATTTTGATGCAGCACATTGATTCCAAACCTTTCATAAGGGTACAAAAAGATTTTCTTCTTCAAGATGTGTCACTCTTACAGCTGTGTTCCATTGTCCTCACAGTTAGTAGCTGCCAACTCATTGCTGTTTGGGGGAATAGTAACTAGGAAGGGGTCCTAGACTGGGAGCAAATAACCAATAAGAATATGTGACCTGATGGTCATACATAGGAAAGGTGGGATGGAGGCAGGAATCAATAACCTCTGTTTGGGGGGGGGGGTGTTATAAGGTGCATGTAGAAAAGCAGGAAACACCTAATGGGTCCTTCCCTCTCATCTTGATAAGAAGCAAGAACTGTCCAAATGCTCTCTTCAAATCCAAAAGACCACCACTGTTACTCAAGCTCCCATTGCCTTCAACAGCTGGTGGATGAAAATATTCACATTAATTTTACAGTGAGTGCACAAAGATCAAACTAAGATAGTGAGAAAGAGCAAGCTGCTTCTGTATTTTAATTGGCAGAGCCAAAGAAAGAATTTTTAGAATATTCGGTTCAAAGTATGCATATCCTGGTAAACAAGAAACCACATCTTCCCAATGCCAGAAATGTAAGCATTTATTTAGCAGCTGCTTACTATCTCTCCCCCCCCCGCATATTTTGGAAGATGGACATTCATAATCCTTACAATGAACAATGAATAATATTCTGCAGGGCAGTAAGATATCAGATAACTGGAAGGAGGCCAACATTACTCTTATACCTAAAGAGGGCCAATATTTTACCTTAGTAAAAAAATGCCATCTGATCTCATTATTGAATAACGATTATAAGGTATTTAGAATGGTTTTGTCAGAAAGATTTAAAAAAATTCTACAATACTTTATTCATTATGACCACAGTGGATTGTTACCTAAAAAAACAGTTAAGTGACAATGTCAGAAATGTGTTAAATATCTCGGAATATTTGAACTGTGACAATGAGAAGCGTGCTGCACTGATTTCTCTTGATGCAGAAAAAAGGTTTTGACAAATATGAACTGGGTATTTTTCTTGAGAGTTTCACAAGAAACGAATTTTGGATATAATATTTTTAGAAGGATAAAATCACCACAGACAGCTCATATAATTGTTAATTGAGAACTAACAAAACCCGTGGGATACAGAAGGGGACCAGGCAAGGGGTCCATTGTCCCCATTGCTTTTCATCTTGGTTTTGGAAGTTTTGCTTAGAGAATTAAGAGGATAAAGATAAAAGAGGAAGATTATAAGTTACAGGCATTCCCTGATGACCTAGGCTCCTCCGCCAATTGTGCAACACTAGGACTGGTAGAATCTAAATTTTTGAGATCAGCCCTACAATTGCCTAAACACGTCTCCAATGCTACCTCGAAACTGGATTCACAAGAATTCAGGCCAGAGTGTGGCTTGCCACACTTAATTACTGGCTGAGACTATCCTCCTTCCCACATGGCCTTGCTCCCCTAACTATTAAGGATGATTTCCAAACAACATGGCAACAGGCAGTGATAAACATAACAACTCTAGGCCTCACCCCACAGATTCTACTTGACATGGCGTATGAACAAGCTAAAAAAATAATTAAACAGTGCGTGGAAGAGACAGAATGCCAAGCAGATCTAGCCAGGTCCCTGAAAATCCCAATTAGTGAAACCAGGAGATACCTCATCTCCCAAATGCCATATATTCCAAAACAGTGAAGTGCTTTCACTATGGCCCATTGCCAGGTCCTCCCTTCAACTATTCAGAAGGCCATTTTAGGAAGACACCGTACGACGAGAAGAAATGCCCGTGTGGCTCTGGGAAATGGGAAACAACGGAACACGCACTTTTTCACTGCCAATACTGTACAGAGACACGAGCTAGGTTCATCCTGCCTATACTACACAAATTCCTAGTGCAACTCTGTATCTCCTTACTACTCCAAGGTGTCACATTCTCATTTGCTAGATTTTGCAGTCCCATGATGGGCATCTGTTGAAGGATGGTTTGTGGCACAAATCATGCCTAAACTGAAGACCCATAATGCAAGACCTGTGCTGCTTCATGTTTCCTCCCTTACTGTCGCTTTTAATTGCTTGTCTTTTGTTTCTATCTGTTTTAAGTTTATGTGAGTTATAACCACTTTTAACTATTAGCTTTTATCCCTTTCTTCTTTAAGTCTTATGTGCTTTATTTTATTCACATGTTTTTATCTTATGCTGGTCTGCGACCGTAATAAAGTTTGATTATGATTTCATTATATTCATTTACAGGGGGTGGAGACTCTTACAAATAAATTAAATGAATTTGGCATGCTAGCAGGTTTTAAGGGTAATTATCAGAAGATGAAAATGACATTTTCAAAATGACAACAGAAGATCAAAAGCCCTTAACAGAGAAGACTGGATTTCAAACTGAAAAGAAAGTAGAATATTTAGGTATCTCCATGACAAATATGAATTGTATGTTGTTTCAAAATAATTACCGGTATCTTAAGACATGTACAGAAATTTAAAAAGACATGCTAAGGTGGGAAAAATTAAAATTGTCTTTAGTGGGTAGAATTTCTGTGATAACAGTTTCAGGTTAAGAACGGACCTCCGGAACAAATTAAGTACTTAACCCGAGGTATCACTGTATATTAAGTGCTAATGATCATGTTGTGCATACAAGTAAGGTTGCCAGAAAACCTAACTTTTGAACAACACACTTTATTCCTTTCCACAATGTGTTAATCCTATAGAACACAGTGTGTGTTTCACATTTTTATTTATTGTTTCCATGCACATAATGGATAATGATTGCCAATACCTTTGTCTGAGGAGGTGCCTATGTCTTTAACACCTGCAGGGGCAGAAGAAGCTGCTCAATCTTAGGGGAAGGAAATGCTTTTGCAAGCAAAGGGTACCTGGCGCATCTCATTTTCAGTGGGGACTGAAAAAGATTCCTGCCTTTAAAGGTGTAGAGCTGCTGCTAGACCATGTAGACATGTTAGATGGAACGATGGTCTGACTCAGTATAAGGCAAATTCCTATGCTCCTAATGCCAGATAAGCATATTGAAATTTACGGCAATGTGACTGCAAGGCCATATTACACCATACGTTAATCTTGCTACAAATATAGGAGTTGGGTTGTGTGGTTTTTTAAATCAATTATTTCTTCCAAATATTTCAAACAGGCTTAAAAACAGTCAGCCAGTATAACTCAGGTCCATGAATAAAACTTGCAAGGATCAAACTTGCTAAGAAAAATGTTTTATCAGATGAATTTCTGCCTAATGGGTATCCAAAGCTAAAGGCAGTGACAGCTGTTCTTAGGAAAAGAAAAGTTGCCAACCCTATGAAGCTTTTTAACACCAGTGCGGTATAGTGGCTAGAGTGTCAGACCATACCAGGGTTCTAGTCCCCATTTAGCCATGAAGCTCACTGGGATTTTAAAGTTAATTTCCGCATTGCACAGGGTTGGACTAGATGACCCACTGTGCTGCCATAGGTCAGTGTGTCTGGCTGTTAACCAGAAGGTTGGTGGTTCGAGGCCACCCAGGGATGCCTGTGGACGGGCATACCCTCCAACATTCCTCATATGAAAATGTCCTTGTTTTCATCTGAGGAATGTTGGAGAGTATGCTACTTTAAACAGTCATGGCTTCTCTCAAAAAAATTATGGGAGCTACAGTTTGTCAAGGTTGCTAAGAGCTGAGAGGAGATCCCTAATTCCCTCATAGAGCAATGGTTTTCAGAGTGGTTTAAACTGTCACAGGAAACTCTGGAAACTGCAGCTCGGTGAGGGGAATAGGAGGCCTCTGCAAAGCTCTCAGCAGCCTTAACAAAATGCAGCTCAGTTCATTTAAATTAGTTTGATACTGCTTTAAATGTACCGTGGGAATGTGGCCCGAGTCATTTATGTGGAACACATTACAGGATGGTAGCTCTGTGAACTCCACAAAAGTATTCTTCAAAGCTTCCACATGACACTTTATCTTGCTTTAATATGAACTGTGATCGTGCTGCTTGCCTGCCTATGTGAAGGACAGTGAGGAGATGTACAGTATGTCTGTGTGAGAGAGAAAGTTGCACCTGTAGCTCTTATCACTTGAGCCTATTGCTCACTCTCCAGAATTGTTCATATTATCCCTGTTTAATGGCTCAAACAAGGATTTACATTCTAAGGAACTTTTAACATTCTTTACTGATTGCTTCTATGCGAACAGTAGTATAGCATTGCAAACTTTAATACGATCTATTCCTTGCAAGCATGCATAGCTGTCAACTTACAGATTTGAAAATAAGGGACCAGCAGCCAAAATAAGGGACCTGCAGCCTCACCTGTTCCAAGCACTCCAATCTTCCTGTCCTCCTGCAGTCTGGTCAAACTCATGCTGGTAGCTTCGAGAACACTGTCCAACCAACTTTGTAACCAGAGATTCAACTGAATAGAATCTGAATCACATGCACCACAAAGCCTTTGCAGCCTCAACTTAAGATGGCTCCCCGGCCTGGCTTTGCACTGCAAAGTTTGCAGCAGCATGTGCAACAAAATGGCGTCCAGCATTCAGAAACCTCCTCAGCTTGCATTAACTAGCCACACACAAGGCATGCAAGCTCCACCCCCCAGTCGTTCTTAGACTTCTTACTGGGTGAGCAACACAGCCAAGCAACACAGTTGGAGCCTCCCTCCTCCCTGGCTGGCAGGGAGAGGAGCTGCTTCCTTTGAAATTTAAGGGACATCATTTAAGGGACATTTAAGGGACATCCATCAATAAGGGACAGCAGCGGGACATGGCGCTGGAATAAGGGACTGTCCCTTCAAATAAGGGACACTTGACAGCTATGCAAGCATGTTGTAAGAACAATTGGAACACTGCAATTCTAGAAAAGATTACCCATATCCTAGGTTTGCTGCAGGGCAAATAGCAGTCATAATATTTTAGTATGTTATGGTGGGAGATGGGGATGATGATGATTAATTGAATTTGTTAATTGCTTTCTTTTTCCCAGGGAAAACCAAAGTGACGTAAAGCCAAAGAGACAGACAGACAATCCCCCACCATAGATACATTAAAACCAAAAAGAAAAAGAAATACATCAAAAACACCCACTTCTAAAAGGTCATAGATCGTTAAAGACCAAAGGCCTAGTTACAGAGGAAAGTGTTTGCCTGACACCCAAATATATGTAGTGAAGACACCAGGCAAGCAGCCTTGAGGAGAGCACTCCACAAATGGGCAGCTGCTGCAGAAAAGGCCCGTTCTCATGTTGCCACCCTTCAGACCTCTTGTGGAGGAGGCACACGAAGAAGGATGATTGCGGGGTCCAGGCATAGGCGCCGACTCCATGGGGCCTGAGGGGGCCCGAGCCCCCTCAAAAATTCGTTTGGGGGGCTCCGCCCCCCCAATAATCTCGGGCGCCCCTCCAGCAGAGCGCCACCACCGCCCCTCCCCCAGCCCAAAATGCACAGGGTCGGGCTGCATGCCTCCTGCCCTCCCTCCCGAGCAAAAGCTCCACCCAATTTCCTTCGGAGCTGATTAATAGGCGCAGCACGCTCTCCCCTATTCGCTCACGAGGAGGCGGCGCCACTTTATCTGCATATTCATGAGCTTATTTATTATTCATGAGCTTTCCCGGGCCCCCCCAATATTTTTTATAAGTCCGCGCCCCTGGGTCCAGGTAAGTACATACAGTATGGGGAAAGGCAGTCCTTGAGGTATTGCAGTCCTGAGCCATGTGGGGCTTTATAGGTCAAAACCAGCACTTTGAACTAGGCCTGGAAATTAATTGGCAGCCAATGAAGTCAGATCAGGATTTGAATTATATGCTCAAACTGTCTTACATTAATAGGCAACCTGGCCACTGAATTCTGCACCAGATGAAGTTTCCAAACTGTCTTCAGAGGCAGCCCATGTCTAATGCATTTGCAGACAGGAACATTTGTTGAAAACTGGTAATTTGATCTGCATGATTTTCTCCCTGTCTTCTGTCAAGGTCCAGCTTTTATTCCTGTACCTTGTACTTATTTTTGCCTCTCTTTGATGTGTGGTTCTCTTATATATGTTGCTAATGTTCCTGCTCTCCTGTTTTGCTCCGGGGGAAGAGCAGTGCTTTATGTGGACTTTACTGTATATCTCTTATTTGTTCTCTATACAACTGAAAATCCAAGAAAAGCTATTCTGGGCATAGCCCCCATGGGAGCTGCACCCCCTGGAAAGGCAGCGCCACTCCTCATGCTAGGAAAAAGTCCTGCAACCCCCTTTTCACCTTATTTACTTCCATGTTGCCCGATTTTGTCATCTTTTCTGATGAATAGCACTATATACACAAATAAGATAAAATGAGGCATTTTAAAAATATTAAAAGTGCCAAAATATGCAAACAGGAAGAAAATACCAACAGCAGACAGTTTAAATTAAAAGTGGGTTTGTCTTTAATGAAACCTGGAGGAAGAAGGCTGCATCCAAACAGCTGGTTGTCTCTTGGAAGGCCTGTGGCAGAAGGCATGCAGTTAATGGGAGTTCAGGGCACAGCAAAGGCTTGTGCTTTTCATTTTGGTGGGAAACCAGGCATTCTTTCTGTGGCTACAAAAGAAAACCAAGCCTTCATGCTGTGATTAGGGCAAATGTCAGTCCTTCAAGACTCTGTTTATGAAGACAAGCCAATTGTGTTTGAAAAGAACTCCATGTCTTTTTTGGGAACTAATCGATAAGATATTCTACCAACATATGGAGCTTAACAGTGTTATACAGTGGGGTGCAATCAAATGTGTACAGGGAATAGAGAAAGGGACTTAGCACACATCCCTGAGGGGCTCCTGTGCTTAATACTAGAGTAGAAGAATAGTAAGGTCCCATTCTCACTGTCTGCGGCCTATCAGTCAGGAAATTCCTTACCCACAGACAGATCTTCGGAGGACCTCTCATGGACTGCAAATATTAATATGGTTGTGAGGAAGGTGCAGGGGAGGTTGTATTTCCTGAGAATGCTCAGGGGACGGAATCTATCCCAGCACCTACTTCTGTCCTATTATCATAGTACCATCGAGAGTGTCTTAACCTATAGTATATTATCGTGGTATGGGAGCAGCTCTGAAACGGATAAAAAAGCTTTACAGAGAACAATTAAAATTGCCCAGAATGTTATTGGGCTCCGACTACCAACCCTGGATGAGATCTTCACGCCTCGCATCTTGAAGAAGTCACATAATATTCTGAGAGATCCCACCCACCCTGCTCACAACTTCTTTGAACTATTGCCTTCGGGCAGAAGATATAGGACAATGAAAACACGAACCACACGCCTTCTGAATAGTTTCTATCCAAGAGCTCTGATTGCACTAAATAATGATCTCAGGGCCAGTTGCAAGGTTTAGTAAGCAGGGAGTAGGAAGGAATGAGATAGGTTTTAGGTTATGTTATGCCTTTAATAGGTCATGCTATATTCTGGATTATGTTATGTTTTATAGATTATGTCTAAATAGGATGAGAGTGTCGGAGATACGGTTGCAAATGTATATGTGAACCCGGTCTTTGGGTGGGTGTTTGATTTTCGTTGTTGTGTATACTGTGTATATACGGACAATGACAATAAATTTATCTAATCTAATTTATAGGGATGACAAAGTTGTCAAAACCTGGTTAATATGAAACCACAACAAGTAGATTTGCAAGGGGGGGGGGAGCACAGGAAAAGCAGTACAGTATTGGTGGTCAAAAGCCTCCAACATGCTAACTTTTGTTCCAGGGAGACATGGCCCTAGGAATATAAGTTCTGAACAGGCTCAAGCCTTTTACAGGCCCAGGTCCTTGCAGATCCCAGACCCATGTATACTGCTTCCACAGTGACAAACTCACTTAGTGAAGGGGGGATCGGGGTGTGATCGAGAAAGGTGTTTTTTAACCTTGGCGACTTCCTGCCTATGATACCTGAGACGCCAAGGATTTTTCATGTGTCACAGAGTATAATGTAGCTCTGCAGCAAGGACATTTGACTTAGGGGTTCCTATGACAACTTATTCCCTGTACTAGGGATAGATTAAAGCTGAAGGTTAGTGGAAAGGCTAACGTGTTTTTAAAGCAATGGAGGATAAAGCTTGGAGGTTTCAATGTTAAAGGCACAATACTTCAATGCCTTCTACATGCACTGCATCAGGAAGATTTTGGGCATCACATGGCAGGACAGAGTCTCAAGCAAAGATGCGCCCTCCCAAGCCCACATTGCCAGCATGTTCACACTCCTGCCTCAGCAATGTCTATGGTCATGTCCACAGAATGGAAGATGGCAGGATCCCTAAGGTTATGCTCTACAGCAGGGGTCAGCAACCTTTGCAGCCATGGGCCGGTCCACCATCCCTCAGACCACTTGGTGGGCCGGACTATATTTTGGGGAGAAAAGGAACGAATTCCTATGACCCACAAATAACCCAGAGATGCATTTTAAATAAAAGCACACATTCTACTCATGTAAAAACACACTGATTCCCAGACCATCCGTGGGCTGGATTTAGAAGGTGATTGGGCCGCATCTGGCCCCAGGTTGCCTACCCCTGCTCTACAGGGAGCTGGCTTCGGGCACCAGGCCCATAGGCAGACCAACTCTGTATTACAAAGATGAAGGCTGGGAACAGTGCCTAGAGACAGGCAGTCAGGTCCTGTATCCACAGCATTGACTGGAGGAGGAATGACCGCTGGGAGGAGCAGAGAGTGAAAAAAGGCCATGGTGCATCTGCAGCAGCACAACTGGACGCCTTCATCTGTCCCAGCTGCAACAAAACATCTCTTCCATATCGGTCTCTACAGTCACAGTAGGTGCTGAAAGTCTCTAATGTTTTGACTTCACCCCAAAGGTACACTCCTCCATTGTCTCCCAAGACAGACATATGCCAACAACATTCAGTTTATTTTGTCAGTTATGCTGCTTCAAGTTTAAACGTGAACTTTACCTATAATTCCCTGCAATAGAACTCCTTCTATTGAACCTGTTTCTTCCTTGTATGGCTGCCCACTCTGCCTGTGAAATACCTCTAGCCCCTTTCTAGGTCCTTTTCCTCCACCTAAGGAAATTAAATCAGTATATCCTGCCTGACAATCTCCTAATCACCATTAGCTACTTCCCTGGCCAGGCCTTATCTGCCACTTAAAATGCCAAATTCTCCTTTTACCATCATCACTTTTTCCTTATTGGCCATTTCTCCTCCCTGCCATGATGTATTAAGGGTCTCCAGGAGGATGACCCAATGGTCTGTCCATCACACTTTCCTTTTCTGCTGCTGATGTAGAGGCACTGCCAAGGGCATTGAGGGCTACTTAAAACACTTGGGACACATCCCCATTAGACATACTGGCATATACTTATTAACATCGGTCACACCTGCTACCTCAATCTCTAGCAAGCAGTAGGAAGATTCCAAAGGGTTCCAGGCACAGGAGCCAACTCCTAGGGGCCGTGGGGGCTTTGTCCCCCATAATAAAATATTTGAGGGGGCCGGGCCTCCCCCAGGGTTGATGGGCATTACCATTCAAATGGTGTGTGTGCATTGCAGCATGTGATTTATTAGGCGGAGAGGGGCTTTCCTGGGCCCCCACAATATTTTCTTCAGGTTGGCATCCCAGGTGCTTACCCAAGGCCCTATTTCTGCTGGAAATCAAGACTTTTGTGTCTTTGAGAAAATGGTTTGTTAACACATAATCGCTACCTGGATTATGGGGGGAGTGCAGAGTTGACAACACTCACATCTGAAGAGGGGCTTGTCCTTCACAGCAGCTCAGCATTGCATTCAGAAGTTGCTGCCGCTGCCGCTGCTGCTGCTGCGGAGGACACCCCTGCGTGAGTGCCTAAGGGCCCCGTTTCTGCCACTCACCACCTGGCCCAGGGCGGGGCCTGACAAGCCTCATAAGGACGGTTGCCACCGCTGCTGCTGCCCAGGAGGACTCCCCTGCTTGAGTGCCTGAGGGCCCCATTCCTGCCACTCACCACCTGGCCCAGGGCAGGGCCTGACAGGCCTCATAAGGACGGTTGCCACCGCTGCGGCTGCCCAGGAGGACTCCCCTGCTTGAGTGCCTAAGGGCCCCATTCCTGCCACTAACCACCTGGCCTGGCATCTTTCCAATCACACTCCAGAAACAACCTAAATCCAACCCCTTTATTAATTTCTTTTTTACAAAATAAGATTTTCTTATAACTTTTTCATAATACAATAAAATTTAAAAATAACTAATCGAAATAGAAACGAAAACATAAAGAGAAAACAGCGAAGGGAAACTAAAAGATAGAAAAGTGAGAAAATGAGGAAAAATAGAAAGGACTTCTGATTTTTTGTCTGGCTGTTACAGAAAAGAAATTATTCAAAATATTCACTCTAGTCTAGAATGATAACCAACTGATCTACTTTCTGTTAGGCAATATTTTCCCAATCATCCAACCTAAATGACTCAGATTAATTCATTTTCCTTTTTACACAAATAATTCAAAAGTTCTCTTATTCTTATTATTAATATTCAACACTAGTTTTTCTCTGATCAAGTGCATCTGAAAAAGTGAGTCAGATTAATTCATTTCCCTTTTAACACAAACAATTCAATAGGGGTTCTCTAATTATTGTTATCAGGGACGCAGGTGGCGCTGTGGGTAAAACCTCAGCGCCTAGGACTTGCCGATCGCATGGTCGGCGGTTTGAATCCCCGCGGCGGGGTGTGCTCCCGTCGTTCGGTCCCAGCACCTGCCAACCTAGCAGTTCGAAAGCACCCCCGGGTGCAAGTAGATAAATAGGGACCGCTTACCAGCGGGAAGGTAAACGCCGTTCCGTGTGCTGCGCTGGCTCGCCAGATGCAGCTTGTCACGCTGGCCACGTGACCCGGAAGTGTCTGCGGAAAGCGCTGGCTCCCGGCCTATAGAGTGAGATGAGTGCACAACCCTAAAGTCTGGCAAGACTGGCCCGTACGGGCAGGGGTACCTTTGCCTTTAGATATTGTTATTAATATATTTCAACAATAAAAAGGTAAAGGGACCCCTTTACAGAGTCGTGACCGACTCGGGTTGCGGCACTCATCTCGCTTTACTGGCCGAGGGAGCTGGCATACAGCTTCTGGGTCATGTGGCCAGCATGACTAAGCCGCTTCTGGCAAACCAGAGCAGCGCACGGAAACGCCGTTTACCTTCCCACTGGAGCGGTACCTATTTATCTAGTTGCACTTTGACATGCTTTCGAACTGCTAGGTGGGCAGGAGCAGGGACTGAGCAACGGGAGCTCACCCCGTCGCGGGGATTCGAACCTCCAACCTTCTGATCGGCAAGTCCTAGGCTCTGTGGTTTAACCCACAGCGCCACCCGTCCCTCTATTTCAACAATAGTTTTTCTCTAATCAAATGTATCAATTTTATCTCCAATAATTTCCACCAGTCTTTCATATTAAACAATAATGTCTTTCCGCAGCCCCCTTTTCACCTTAATGACTTAAATGCTGCCTCATTTTGTCATCTTTTCCGATGGAAAGATAGATGATAGATAGACATTAATTTTTCTCAGCCCTTCCACACAATGTGTTCACAAAGTAGCTTTCCAGATTTAATTTTTTAAAAAACGAACAATAAAATCCAATCAATAATAGGAAATAAAAAATATAATAGAAATGATTAAGAATACAGTGGTACCTCGGGTTACATACACTTTAGGTTACATACACTTCAGGTTACAGACTCCGCTAACCCAGAAATATTACCTCGGGTTAAGAACTTTGCTTCAGGATGAGAACAGAAATCACGCAGCAGCGGCGCAGCAGCAGCGGGAGGCCCCATTAGTTAAAGTGGTTCTTCAGGTTAAGAACAGTTTCAGGTTAAGGATGGACCTCCAGAACAAATTAAGTTCTTAACCTGAGGTACCACTGTACTAAAATATGCAGCAAGAGGAAAGCAACAGCAGTCAGTCAAAATTAAAACTTGTTTCATTTTTAATGAAACATGGAGTGGTTTTAACGCAGGTGCAACAGTACTCATTGCAAGTGCCTGTTTTATAGTTTTGTTTTTCATCTTTTTAATTTTCATCTGTTATTATAATGGCTCTCTCAGTTTCATTTACATTATAAAACGAAATAAAAGAACTTTACCAAGAAAAGAAACCTGGAGGAGAGCCCCATCCAAAGAGTTGGTTGCCAGTTGAAGGTTCTATGGGAGAAAGCATGCAGTCAATGGGCTTGTGCTTTTGATTTCAATGGGAACCAGCCTTTCCTTCTCTGATAGAATCAGTAATTTTAGTGGTGACTCCTGCATTGCAGGGGGGCGGGGGCGGGGGGGGCAGGTTGGAATAGATGGTCCTTGAGGTGCCTTCCAACTCTGCAGTTGATTCTAAATTGGGTGCTGAGCAACAAGATGCAATCTGGTGTTTTTTAACCTTGCTCTTTTCCTGCCTGCCTGACACCTGAGAATTCAAGGATTCTTTATACGTCAGATCCGCAGCAAGGACTCGTGCCACCTGGGTTCCTATGACAACTTATTCCCTGGACTAAGTGTGGATTAAAGATGAGGCACAATGGAGTGGGGGGGGGGAGAGTATTTTTTTTAAAATAATTTTTATTGCATTTTTTCCAGATACAGATAGAACAAACGAAGAAAGAAAAAGAAAAGATAAGAAGAGAAAGAAAACAGACCATTTCAGCAACTTATTTCAACTTTCTATCGAACTTCCCCACATCTCCCGCACAGTGCAATCTTGACAATAAATTTATCAGCAAATTATAACCTTGTTTCATATGTTTCTTTTGTACTTTCAATTGCAATTTAAGTTTAAATCCCTTATTATCCATTTATAAGCAAACATATTATCATTTTTGACCATTTAAACATTGATTCTTTCAATGATATTATCTAATTTCATGTATATTCCACTCTCGTTGCTGGGGCTAACATTCCAAGTCATGCGACATCTTATAGTTCATATAACTTATAAAATTTTTGCAAATAGTCCTTAAATTTTTTCCAATCCTCCTCCATTACTTCTTCTCCCAAATCTCGGATTCTGGCAGTCATCTCGGCCAACTCCATGTAGTCCATCAATTGCGATTGCCATTCTTCCAGTGTGGGCAAATCTTGAATCTTCCAATATTTGGCGATAAGAATTCTTGCTGCTGTAGTTGCATACATGAAAAAAGTTCTATCCTTCTTTAACACCTTTTGGCTGACGATGCCCAAGAGGAAGGCCTCCGGTTTCTTAGGGAAGGTGTACTTAAACACCTTTTTTAACTCGTTGTAGATCATTTCCCAGAAGGCCTTCACTTTTGGACATGTCCACCAAAGGTGAAAGAATGTCCCTTCAGCCTCCTTGCACTTCCAGCATTTATTGTCAGACAGATGATATATCTTAGCAAGCTTGACTGGGGTCATGTACCACCTGTATATCATTTTCATAATGTTTTCTTTCAGGGCATTGCATGCCGTAAATTTCATACCGGTGGTCCATAACCTTTCCCAGTCTTCAAACATAATATTGTACCCAATGTCTTGAGCCCATTTTATCATGGCTGATTTAACTGTCTCGTCCTGAGTGTTCCATTTAAGCAGCAAGTTATACATTCTCGATAATACCTTAGTCTTTGGTTCTAACAGCTCTGTCTCAAGTTTCGATTTTTCCACCTGGAATCCTGTTTTTTTGTCCAACTTAAAAATCTCATTAATTTGGGCATTATGAAACCAATCTTGCACCTTATCCTTTAGTTTTTCAAAGCTCTGCAACCTCCAATTATCTCCAATATTTTCTATTATCTCCCAATATTTCGGCCAGCCGGCCTCCATATTGGGTTTTTTCCGAGCCTTGGCCTCTATTGGTGATAACCATCTCGGGGTCTGGGGGGGAGAGTATTTTTATTAACAAAAATGCGATGAGGAATAAAGCTTGAAACTTTCACTATTGCAGGCACATTTTCTGTCAGAAATTATGTTTCAAGTTTAAACAAGAACTGTATTTCATTGAATCATAGAACTGTAGAGTTGGGAGGAACCACGAGGGTCATCTAGTCCAACCCACTGCAATATAGGAATCTTTTGCCCAACGTGGGCCTCAAACCCATAATCCTGAAATCAAGAGTCTCATGCTCTACCGACTGAGTTATTATAATGCCCTACAACAATAGTCCTTCTGTTGAATTCATAGTCTCTGATATACTGGTTAGAATTGGGGGATGGAAGAGCATGGCTGGATCAGGCCAACAGCCTAACTAGGTCTGGAAAACCATGAAGTAGGACCCGAGCGCAAGAGTCCTCTCCCTTCCTGTGGTTTTTAGGAACTGCTATTCAAAAGCATTACCACCTCAAACAGTGGAGGCAGAGCTAGTAGACGTTGATATCCTTAACCTCAGTGAGTTTGCCCCATCCTCCAGTTTGGTGCTTTCACATATTCTTCTTGGGTTAAGGCATTGGGGATCTGTTATGGAAAACGGGTCACTATGTTCACAATCCTAAAGTGGCAAATGAAAGGTAAAGGGACCCCTGACCATTAGATCCAGTTGTGACCGACTCTGGGGTTGTGGCGCTCATCTCGCTTTATTGGCCGAGGGAGCTGGTGTACAGCTTCCAGGTCATGTGGCCAGCATGACTAAGCCGCTTCTGGAGAACCAGAACAGCACACAGAAACGTTGTTTACCTTTCCACTGGAGCGGTACCTATTTATCTACTTGCACTTTGACGTGCTTTCAAACTGCTAGGTTGGCAGGAGCAGGGACTGAGCAATGGGAGCTCACCCCGTTACGGGGATTCGAATCACCAACCTCCTGATTGGCAAGTCCTAAGCTCTGTGGTTTAACCCACAGCGCCACCCACATCCCAAATGCATCATCTCAAATTCATGAAATGTTGTCTTGTTGCTTGGGATATGAGGAAATGTGAACAGTCTCCTCTTAACATAGCAAGTGTTTATGGACAAGGCTTCCCAATTACAGTGGTGCCCCGCAAGACGAATGCCTCGCAAGACGGAAAACCCGCTAGACGAAAGGGTTTTCCGTTTTGAAGGTGCTTCGCAAAACGAATTTCCTATGGGCTTGCTTCGCAAGACGACAATGCCTTGCAAGTTCCTGCAGGGGTTTTTTCCTTTTCTTCCCCTTTTTCTAAGCCGCTAAGCCGCTTATCAGCTGATCCGATCAGCAGATAAGCCACTAAAAGCCGCTAATAGCGCTAATCCGCTAATCTGTCAATGGGCTTGCTTCGCAAGACGAAAAAACTGCTAGACGAAGAGAGTCACAGAACGGATTCTTTTCGTCTTGCGAGGCACCACTGTATCAACATTTATGGATGGGTGGCAGTCTTTGTGTAAGAGAGCGCAAAAAAAAATTGGCTGGTCTAAGCTCTTCAGTGTAGTCTGCGCCTCCACGCTGCTTGCTACCTTTAGAGTTTTATGCTCGAAAATCATCCACAACATTTTTGGAGCCATTTGGTAGCAGCTGTGTCCTGGCTTTCACCTAGGTTTGACTAGAAATGGGAAAACTTTCAATAAAGATTACCATCAGGGCCAAGGAAATAATTCCATTCCCAAAAATACTCATATGATTTCAGACTTTCCCTCTTTTTCTTGTCTTTTCTTTTTCACCACTTTGCTTTATTCTGGACCCGCAGATTAGAAAGACAAAAGTGTTTTCTGGAGAGCACCAAGCTGTAAGCTGCAAGGGATAGAGCAAAACTTTCCATGAATTCCTGTTGATCCTGGATTCCTACTTGCACAGCAATATTGATTCAGGACAAATATAGACCACTGGCTACACTCCGTAGCTTTCCACAGATAGCTTCTCACCAACCAGCCAAAGCAAACCATACTCATCTTGGGAGCAGGGGGCAGGACGCCATTCTACACAGGGAGACAGCACAAAGCGTTAGAAACTGGGGTGGGGTGAATACTTTACACCTAAGACCAAATGCCTGGAATGCAGTAACTAGGGGACCTTCAACACATCCATTTTACTGGGTATTCATAATTGTTTTCATGATGCTATCATGGTGGTTATATGTCATCCTGCTGTCAATGCTGTTTGCGCCTGCAAAGATTTCAGGGAAGTCACACTGCTTTGCTTCCAATCAGCGACTGTCCCATAACTTCCTGCTGAAAATCTGAAACATTTCATTCTCCGTGTTTGTTTGTTTGTTTGTTTGTTTGTTTGTTTGTTTTGGTCCTACCTTTGTTGTGCCAGAATGCAAAAATGTGATAAGTTCACTTACCATCCTGGTGCAGCTGCATTGCATACCCTCCAACATTTCTCTGATGAAAATAGGGATGTCCCATTCTATAATGATAAATTTACTGTTTATACACCACACATCTTACTGGGTTGCCCCACCCACTCTGGGCAGCTTCCAACATATATAAAAATATAATAAAACGTTTTAAAAGTCTTCCCTATACAAGATTGCCTTCAGACGGCTCAGGGGTCAGATAACTCCATACCCTCCAACATTTATCCAAGGAAAATAGCGACATCCTAAGGAAAAGTGGGATATTCCAGGATCAAATCAGAAACTGGAACGGCTTTTCTAAATCAGGGACGTCTCTGGAAAATAGGGACACTTGGAGGGTCTGGCATTGCAGGCCGGCACTGCCACCTCCCAAGCGTGGTTTTCCAGGTGCAGGAACTGCCTGGCCAGTAGGGATACGTACATGCTTGCCTTGCTGACTGGAGACATGAATCCAGTGCTTTTTTTCTGGGGGGACGCAGGGGTACGCATACCACTAAACATTTTGTGAATCTTTGTATTTTGGTCCATTTACTGTATTTATTTTCCCCGATTTGAACTATAAAATTGTGGTTTTTCTTGAGTCAAAACAAGAGTACCCCTAAACATTTTTTTAAGAAAGAAAGCGCTGCATAGATCCAAGCATGCCTGCAAATTGGCCAGTGGCAGGCAGGCCTGGTGGCGCGCCTCTAACAAGCGCAATGCATTCCTAATTATTATTATTGTATAATTATAAGATTGTTATATGATAGTAGAAGGTTGTATAATCTTGGAAGAGGGTGTGGCTGTGAGAGGGCTTGGCTGAGAGTATCATGGAGAGAAATTCTCAATTTGCCATTGAACTGCTACTCCCACGACTGCCTCAATATGCTGGTTGGTTGAACTTTTAGCCTTCTGGATGCAAAGGATGCACTTTCCCACTCTGCCTTCAGGGGATACGCATCAGAGAACTGGGATGCAGTGGTGTTTTGCACTAAAAAGTGCCCTTGGCCCATACAGAGGTATTTGCATGTTCAGACCCAGAAACCTCCCCCCTAAATAAATTCACACGAGACTCAAATTTTGGTTTTGGTTTTTGGCAGAATTTAGGCCACAACTTTATTGATTACAGAAAGTGATTGGTTGCATAGACTCTGGTTCGACTAGCTCCCTGCCATGCAGGTAGCACTGACCCAGGATTCCAGCATAGGTTAGCCAAGGGTGAACACCTGGATAAGCGGAAAGCCAGGAACAGACTATCTCCGCCACCCAAGTGTCCCAGGCACAACCCCCTCTCGGGGCTTGACCAAACCATCGAGTCCCTGGATTCCTTTAACGGAATACCCTTCACATAGGGATGACGAGAGCGTTCTCCCATTCCTATCACCAGAACCAGAGCCTATCCGCAGCCTAACAAGTTGTGACGATTTGCTACGCGGCAGGCAAAACCCAAATGGCAACAGCCAATTAGCCAAGTGGGGGAAATTCCTGCCGTGCCCCTGTCCCAACAACACGCGATGGCAAAGCAAGGTCAAGCGCAAAGCCCTAAAAGTAGGGAGAGGTAGGCAGGTGTTCTGAATGCACACGCCGAAAGAGGAAGCTCTGGGTCACGTGCATGGGCATAAATAGGTCCTTCAAACCATCTGGACTGCGTCCCATTGGCCAGATTGCACCCAGCTACGAGGGACCTACCAATCGGGTGTTGTGGCTGACCAGTTCTACCCACCCACAACACAGGGTGTCGGTTTCCAGGTCTCACCGCAATATGTGCCCTCTTTAAGGGAGGACCTGATTTCTGTCACATTGTGTATTTGTGGAGAATGTGCAGGATGCTGAAATGTTTTATACGAGCTGACATTACACAAAGTGGTCGTGGTGTAACAGGTGCATCTTCTGGTCGAGTCTGTCATGTGCAAAGCAGTCTTGAGGCTGCACACACCTTGTTTCTCTTAGTCAAAGCAGAGGGGATGAGGAATGAAGTGTGGGAAGGTGTATTGAAGCAGGAACCTACTCCTGCTTTCCATTGAGGGTTATATCAGAAACACAGAATAAATGAAGGGATATCTTTCACAAATCGAAGCAGGATGTATGGGCCTGGGGTCTGCAAAGGCCTTGGACTATAAAAGGTCTGAAGTTGTTTCTATCTGAAGGACATCTATCTCTCTTAAGAGTGGAAAGAGAGGGAGAGAGGTGGTCATCATGAAGGTAGGGGAAAGGGTGAAGGTAGTATGGAACGTTTGAGGTTTTGAGCAGCTATTCCATTTTCCTGCAAAGCTAGTTTCATGGGGTCTGTTATCAGCCAAGTTGTGACAACTTTGTCATCCATATAAAAACTGTTAAGCTCTGTATGCAAGCCATAGAAGCCAACTCCTAGAGGCCATGGGGGCTTCAATCCTCACAATAAAAGATTAGAGGGGGCTGGGCCCCCACAAAGTTGATTGGCATCCCCATTCAAATGGTGTGTGTGCCCTAATTCATGTGATCAGTTATGTGGAGTGGGGCTTACCTGGGCCCCCACAATATTTTATTTTATTGAAATTGGCACCCCTGCTGCAAGTATTGCACCTTATACCTGAGAAGAGAGTATGAATGATTACAGGGGGGTCTTTTCCAACACAACTGCCTTGTCTTAATAAACAGAGTCTTGAACAGACTTTTACCTTAATCACAATGGGAAGGCTTGATTTTTATTCCACACACAGGAATCATTTTTAAAATGGTATTGCTATAACATGACATATGGAAGAGCTGCATATTCTTGCATTGCAGAGAGTTGGACTAGGTGATCCTCAGGGTCCCTTACAACTCTACAATTCTATGATGCTATGACATACTCAGCTCCCTGTCCTGGTCTTTAAACCTCCTTATGGGTTTGCCCCTGCTTTTCTTCATTCATACATCCTTGCATATAAGGATAGATGAATCTATTAATTTTGGTCTCTCTCTGTTCCTCATTTCTCCAGCCCTTGTTTTAAAAAAAGAATTCATCACCATTTTTGTGCACAAACCTTCTAGTGTACTCATTTTTAATGCAATTTCTTCTAATATTTATTTACAATTTCTCTTAATGATGCATTTTCATGTATTTTGGGGGGCTACCCACGAGCACCTGATCAGCCTCCTTGAGAACAGGATGCTGACCTAGATGGGCTTTTGGTCTCCTCCAACTCCAGGGCTCTTCCAGTGTGCTTCTGTTTGTATGTTTTCTTTCCTCTGGAGAGCTGCATCGCAAAATTTGGAGAGATGAGAATCTTGAAAGATAGCTACATTTCGTTCTGCATGTTGGTTTGGAAAGGTAGATCCAATATGTGACCCAAATTGACCCTACAGCTGCATGTGATCTTTGTCCCTCCATTTTCATCACCCTCGCCTGACCAAATGTCTTCTTGAAATGACTCCACCCTTTATACTTTGTGCTCAGAGCCACCTCCCAGAACCTCTGCAAACTATTCCTCCTGACCTGGGAAGTCTCCAAATACTTTGGACAATAATTCCTATCAGCCTTCTGACCATTGACAGCACTGACGAGGGCTGAGCTACAGTTCAAAACATTTAAGAAGAGCCTGCTGGATCAGACCAATGGTCCAGACCAGTGGCCCACCAGATGTCTGTGGGAAAGCCGGAAGCAGGATTCGAGCACTCTGCTTTCCTGTGGCTTCTAGCAACTGGATTTCAAAACATTTAATACCTCCAACTGAGCATAGCCATGATAACTAGTAGTCAGTGATAGCCTTATTCTCCATGAATTTGTCAAATCTTCTTTTAAAGCTATCCAGTTTGGTGGCCATCGCTGCTTCCTGTGGGAGCAAGTTTCATAGTTTAACTATGCATTGTACTATCTTTTATCTGTCCTGAATTGGAATTTGGAGAACATAGGTTCAGGAGGTTGGGGGAAGCTGACATAAATGAGTGGAGTTGAAACAAATGTAGATTTTCCACCCCCCGTTTAGCCCATGTCATCTTTCCTCCCATTTTTCTCTTATCATCCCTGTGTTAAATTAGAGAGGATGCTCAAATAAGGCATCTCTGGTTTCTATTTTGTTTTTCAAGACATTCTTATGATAAAGAAAGAAAAAACAAGCCTACACAGTGTTTAGTGGTTCAGGTTTGGAAAAATGGTTGCATAGAACTCTTGTGACTATATGTTTTCAACAAGCCTGCTCAGTCACCACCTTTTGTTTGAAGGGGTTTTTAACACTTTGGCACTCAAAGAAAATGATACCCGAAAGGAAGAACCCACCCCTTCTGTGAAAATGTGCATATCTCCTGTAGATATTTGATCACTGTTTAATACAATGCCAGCCCTCAGAAGATTCAGTTTTGGATGGAGGCAACCATTTTGAATGTAAAAAAGCACTTTTTTAATTAACCCCCCCCCCTCAAAATATGGCTTTCTTAGGGAAAAAATGGTAGCCATTCCAATTCTCTATCCTTTGTTTCATACTGTCCCCAAAATATACCTGAAACAAAACAGCTGATTTTGAAGTGGATGAAATATCTGAGTAATGGTCCTTGTCAATCTGATCCCGTTTCATATTCCACCAGACTGCCATTAAGATTCTACCTCTTGCTGATGTGTCCACACAAAGTGAATGATGAGAAAGGATAAACTAACCAAGCTAGATACAGCACCCTGAGCTTAAGGAAGTCGAGATCAGGGTGCATGGAAGCAATGGAGCTGTCCCAATGGGTTGCCACCCACTTGCCAGTGTGGTGTAGTGGTTAAGAGCGGTAGTCACGTAATCTGGGAAACCGGGTTTGCGTCTCCGCTCCTCCACATGCAGCTGCTGGGTGACCTTGGGCCAGTCACACTTCTGTGAAGTCTCTCAGCCCCACTCACCTCACAGAGTGTTTGTTGTGGGGGAGGAAGGGAAAGGAGAATGTTAGCCGCTTTGAGACTCCTGAAGGGGAGTGAAAGGCGGGATGTCAAATCCAAACTCTTCTTATTCTTCTTGCCAAGTTTTTAAAGGTGTGGTGAGCTTACTTGTGAGACTCTTGTGACTTGCAGGAATGTGTATGTGCATGCACACTGTATCTGGCAGGGTGGGTCTGTTTCCAGTGGTGGAAGTGGTACCTGGCCATGGCTGTGCCTTCTTCTGACTCTAGTTCAGTCAATACCTTCCCTGGAGGCCACTGAATTTTTTTCTCCTTGGGAGGGGTGGGAGAGGTGTGATTCCTGCCTCCCCATCCAGAGCTGCCAAATTCTGGAAAATGGGAGTACCTACCACCTCCAACCTCTGTTCCCTGATCTCAACAACCCCATATCGTTCTGTTCCATCCTCTTTCCCCCATTCCTCACGCCTACCAATCTAAGCCTGAGCTTGACAGTGCCTTGGGACTCATCACACAACAGAGCAATGCCAAGATACTAATCATTGAAGGAGTCTGGATTTCTGGTGCAGAGCTGAGTTCACAGACTGCTCAGGTGCAGACCCAGATTTACTGGGCATGCCACTCCATCAGCAGCCTCTGCTCGTGTGAAGAAGACGCAGCACAGCAGCAAAGAAGGTGGTGTCCGCTGAGAAGGCCTGGTGGTGACCGACAACCCAGTTCACCAAAGCCATCTCAGCTCCCCCTGCTCTCATCATTGGTTCAAGTCAGGCCAGGGAGGATTATGAAATAGCATTACATGGCAGGCCTGAAAGCCAAAGTGTCTCATAACTGGATGTGTGATTTTTGGAATTGCGCCTCCGACGCTACAGCAAGTCACACACAAACGCTCCTTTCCTTCGCAGAGGCCAGGCCTGCTCTGACAGATGAGAAACCTAATCTTAGCAGTGGCCGCCCAGCCAGCACATGCCTCTCAAAGGTCACCCACTCAAGTCCAAGAACTTGTGTGTTGGAACTATCACCATGTGCAATACATTTCTATGCTCCTCTCTCTCTCTCTCTCTCTCTCTCTCTCTCTCTCTCTCTCTCTCTGCCTGTTTCTCTCACTTACTCTCACATACAGAGTTTTAAAACGGAGAACAAGTCTATGGCATTTATTCTTTACTAGAATTATTACTAGTAAGAATATAAAAGAGCCTGCTGGGTCAGGCCAGTGACCCATCTAGTCCAGCATCCTGTTCTCACAGTGGCCAACCAGATGCCTGTGGGAAACTCACAAGCAGGACCAGAGCACAAGAGCATACAGTGGTACCTCAGGTTACGAACTTAATTCGTTCTGGAGGTCTGTTCTTAACCTGAAACTGAACCACCACTTTAGCTAATGGGGCCTCCTGCTGCTGCTGCGCTGCCAGCGCACGATTTCTGTTCTCATCCTGAAGCAAAGTTCTTAACCCGAGGTAATATTTTTGGGTTAGCAGAGTCTGTAACCTGAAGCGTATGTAACCTGAGGCGTATGTAACCCGAGGTACCACTGTATTCAGAAGCATTGCTGCCGCTGACCATGGAGACACAGCATAGTTATCATGGTTACTACCTTATTCTCCATGAATTTGTCCACTTCTTTCTTTGAAGCCGTCCTGCGGCAGTGAATTCCATAGTTTACCTATGCACTGTGTGAAAAGAAGTCCTTCCTTTTATCTGCTCTGAAGCTTCCAAAGTCCAGCTTCATTGGATACCCATACGTTCTTGTGTTTCCTACCAGTACCTTTTTCCCTGTGGGAGAAAAGCAATGGGGGGGTGTGATTTTGAGCAGGAAAAATGGACTGAAGGGGGACACAACCTCCTTGGACTGAAATGGACTGAAGGGATAAACAACCTCCTTCCCCATCCATTCTCCCACTTAAATTTGTAGCCTGTTGCTTGGTTTTGGTTCAAAAAACCATTGCTAATACCACAGCCATTTCCTTATGTCCCATGAAGGGTGGAGATGAGGTCACGGTTGCTATCCCTCCTCTTAACTTCCATATGGTCAGCCAAAAGTCTGAATAGTCGTATGCCCACAGCCAGAAAACATGCCTAGACATGATGTGTTAAGGTGCTTGGCTGAATGTGTGGGGATGTCACCTCAACAGGGACTTTCTGATTTGGACAGCAAATAGGGCTGTGTTTGAAAATGGAGTTGTAACAATAAAAATTACCACTAGATGGAGCCCTTACATATAGCTGCTAATTAGCGGGGGGGGGGCAGGCGAGGAGGCATCCACTCCCCCCCCCCCCATCATTTTGGTGTTCAGCTTTCCCCCCATTGATTGACATATATAAAGCTGATGTAGTGATATTATGGATTTGGTACTGGTTTCCATACCTATTTTAAACCTTAACTTTTATCCACTTCGTTTAACCATGTTGTTGAAAGATCATAGTTAAACATAAAGTTAAATCATTATTCCATATTCCACTTTTACTTAAAAAAGAAAGAAAAAGAAAATGCTCACTACATACTGATTTTGTTTGTCATATTTGTGAGCGGGAAGAAAAGGAATATTAAATCAGCATTTCCACTTTATCCTCCTTCAGTTGCTATTACGATACCTACAAATAAAAAATTTATTTCTGAAAAACTAATTGATTGTTGTTGCTGTTGTTAGCATTTCATGAATTTTATAATATACACTCCTATTTTTCTAGAAAAAGAGGTGCCAGAACGTACCATGGTTGCCTCCCTTGTTCTCTTAGAATGGCAATGGCACCCACCTGAGAGGTGCCGAGCTGAGTTCAGGAGAGTTCTACCTGGAAAAACCCATGATTACATAGCGCCACCTGTTGCACATAAAGAGGGTTGACAGCTCCCTGCCACAAGGTGCTGCATCTCAATCAGGGCAGGTAACCTTTCTGATTCCACTGAGTCAGTTCCTTATCAAGATCTTCCTAGCAGGCGAAATTTGATGGGCAGGCAGGTCTACCCACCTGTCAGTCATCAATGTCACTGATGTTACAAATGATGTCAGGCACTTTGGCCTGACCTCTCAGGCAACAAGGCACTGCTAAAAGGAAGTTGCTTTAAGAATCTAGACATAAGACACAGAGGGAAGTGGAGGCAGGAAGAGTAATCAAGGGAAGAATATGCCATTGTCGCAACTATATCATAGAATCATGGGATTGTAGAGTTGGAAGGGACCATGGGGGTCATCTAGTCCAACCCCCTGCAATGCAGGAATCTTTTGCCCAACGTGGTGCTTGAACCCATTACCCTGAGGTTAAGAGTCTCATGTTCTACTGACTGACCCATCCATCATGAGCTATATGTTCTTTAGCTTACTTACAGCAGGGCAGGCTCGTCCAAATACCCAAGAATCCTAGGAGCAGCAGTTGGTTATGGGTGCTGAGAATTGTCAGGAACCTCCTCTCCCAGAGCAATAGTTCCCAGAGTTTCCTGTGAAGAGGGATTGGTTTTTAAACCACTATGAGAACTGTAGTGGTCTCTTAATAAGGGTCTCTTAATAAATATTGGTACCCTTAACAAACTACTGCTCCCAGGATTCTTTTGGGGGGAGCCATGACTATTTAAAGTGATATCACAGTGCTTTGAACATATGGTATGGATGTGGCCTGTGGGACGCGGGTGGCGCTGTGGGTTAAACCAAAGAGCCTAGGGCTAGCCGATCAGAAGGTCGGCGGTGCGAATCCCCACGATGGGGTGAGCTCCCGTTGCTCGGTCCCTGCTCCTGCCAACCTAGCAGTTCGAAAGCACGTCAAAGTGCAAGTAGATAAATAGGTACTGCTCCGGCGGGAAGGTAAATGGCGTTGCTGTGCGTTGCTCTGGTTCGCCAGAAGAGGCTTAGTCATGCTGGCCATATGACCCGGAAGCTGTACGCTGGCAAGATGAGTGCCGCAACCCCAGAGTCGGTTACGACTGGACCTAATGGTCAGGGGTCCCTTTACCTTTACCTATGGATATGGCCAGAGACAGTAAAGGCTGAGTACCTCCACTGGCATCAGCGATGGACTTTCGGCTGCACCCTATACAACGCCTAAACTCTGTGCCCCACCCTCGGCCTTCTATTGTTCGTCCCTGTTGCAGCACCCTCTTTGGTGCCCTCTTGGCCTGGTGCCCATTGCAGGAGACTGAGTCTCACCTCCCTAAAATCCGCCTCTGCTGACATGCTGTCTCTGACAGATTCCCCACCACCACCAATAAGGGAATGCAATCCTTGCCATAAAGAAAGGTCTTTCCACTCCCCTACAGCAAGCAGGATATGGAGCCTGGACTAGATTATCTTCCCAAAGGCTTCAAAGAAAAAAAGTGGGTTTTGAGGAAGGACTTGAGGGAAGGATGAGAGCTGGTCTTGCAGCAGGCTTCTGGAAGGCAGAGGAAGCAGGATAGCAAATGCAGAGAAATATTTGGCAAGAGCAGGGCTCTTCATACTTTTGGCGGGGGGTGGAACTAGATGAACAAAGATCACAGGAAGGGATGCTTCAGGATATGAGTGGAGAGATAAGGAGGCAAGTCCGCGGAGGCTTTCAGGATAAGGATGTCTGGACCTGTGGCGTTCCAGATGTTGCTGGAATGCATCTCCCTCGGTCACTCTGACCACTGGCCTTGTTGGCCAGGGCTGCTGGGAGGATATGTCCAGCAAAATCCTTACATCTCCTTTGCCCCAGTTGATCCTGTTTCTCATTTTATCATGGAGTGAGTTAGCTACATTGAATCACCTCTACAGTTAGTTGGCTTCACTGAAATCACTGGAGAGCTGGATCTTAACAGCTTCCCACCACTTCCCACCGGTGCAAAGGTGCAAATGCTGTGTTATCATTTATGCATTTACATATGCTAATTTCCAGCTGCAAAGCTCAATCTGCTTGAAAACAGGCCAGTTGATAGAGGTGTCTATGCAATTCGAGAACTGAAAGCCATCAATAATGCGGCTTCACAATCTGCAGGGAACGAACGAATGAGTCTTAACTGACTGGAATTACAGAAAACAGGAGGGGAAGTTGGTGCCAGCAACAACAGAAAAACTAGATAGCTGAAGCAGCAGCAGCAGCAGTTGTTCTTAAACCTTAGCAAAGTTATTATTTCTTCTCTTCTGAACAGAAATTCCTTTCTAGAATAATTTTACTTTCACGCCAAGGTAATAATAGTGTCCAAAATAGTTCTTATTTTCATTTTAAGACTCACCAAACCATGCTGGAAAGTGCATGGCTTAAAAACTCACAAATCTCTGTGTGATAATACAGAATTGCCCAGAAATTGAGCCCACCAGAATTTCCTAGTCAGGTACCACCTTCTGGTTGTTTGTTAGAGTACTGGACTAGGACCTAGAAGACCAGGGTTCTAATCCCCACTTGGCCATGGAGCCCCTTGGGACCGTCAATGCCTCTCAGCCTAACATACCTCACAGGGTTGTTGTGGGGATTAACTAAGGAAAGGGGAAGAATAATTTACACCACCTTGAGGAACTTGGAGAAAAAAGGTGGATGATAAATAAATAAGAGCAGCCTACCTGCGGGACACTAGTACAGCATCTTCATGAGACTCAGTGAGTCAGTTCTGATGACAGCTTCATGGTGGGCAATGATAGGTTAACTTTCCAAATTAATACCTTACTGCCCAGATCCCGCCCTTTAAGGGGGGGGGGAGGGAGGAAGGCTAACAGCAGAGGACTCTACATCCTTGGAGACTGCACTGCTCTTCCGCTCTTCTGAAGAAAGCTGGACTTTCTGTGCCTTGAGAAAAGACAGAAGAACCACAGAAAAATACAGGATGACCACAGTTGGCTGAGGGCATCATATGCTCTGTAAGAAGCAAGTATGGCAATTCCACCCTAAAATGCCTTGCATGGAGCGATGCACTCTCACTGAGCAATACAGGCACAATGCATTGATTCCTTAAACATCTGGGGAAATGGGTGAGTAGCCCACACTGGAAACCAGCTGGGAGAGGCTTACAATCTTCATTCTGCAGACACCAACTGCCCTTAGCTCTGTCTGCTGTTCTAAGAGGCACATGACCCCTGGGATCCATTCAAGAATTTGAGGCTCAGGAGTTTGGGAAGCCCTAAGTCAAAGACAGTTTGATTGTTCAACACAGTAACAAAACACGCTCCTGAAGCACCAGTGGGAGCTTAGCTTCTGTGACTAATAGCATACTGGGGGGCCCAATTTTGGTCAGACCATGGCAGAAAAACAGAGGTTTACCTGCCCCACTTTGCATCCCAAAGTCCTGTCAAAAATCACACCCACCTAACAATCATTAAGAATAAAGCAACAGCCACCTCAGCGCATCAAGTGACTAAGGGCACTTCCAGGTGACTGTTTATTGAGCATTCATTCTGATTTGTTTGCAGGGAGATTTGACCATATTGGCTATTTAGTGAGTACCCATTCCCATTCGTTTGTGGAGAGGTTAGGGTGTTGCATCAAAGTAAGTGTCATCCCACACTTCCCAGTCCACTGCAAAACTCTGATCTTTTGGGGGACTTCCAGTGAGGCAAGATGGCGAGCGCCACTGCCACGCTGAACTTCTAGGGTCCACCAGCACCAAACAAGCTGCCCGGCTGGTCCCCGCACCGCCATCACTGCCACCACCATGATCAAAGGGGAGCCTGGAGAACCCCAAACGACAAGCAAAGAAGCCGCATGGAGACCACCCCTTCTTTGGGGCCCAGAAGTCTTCGGAACTAAACAAAGCAGAGCCCCCCCCCCCCCGCACACCAGCTTACCACTGCCGCCAAGGGAGAACAGTAGGAGGGGACCAGGAATATCAGGGAGGCTGCGAGGGGACACCCCAGGGCCGACCCCAAGCCAATATCCCTGGCGGTTGGCACGAAAGAGTAGACTAGGGCCCAGTGAGGAACTGCGCCAGGGACCACCTTGGGGGAAAACAATTGCAGTGCAGGTTCTCCCCTGCCAGCGGAGAGGAGCAGACAGGCACAGCAAAAACCTTTATTATTTTTATTTTCAGTTCATTTATTATCAATATTTTTAAAATTCGTTGAAGAACTGTAATGGCCGCGCTCATGTAGGAGGCCTGAACCATTGGAGGCCATTTCCTGGGTCTGACCTAGGGACCCAAGCCCCCGGGGGCCCCACAGCTCCTTTTTCTAGTTTCCATTTTTTTTTCTTCCCCGCTTCTTCTTCTTCTTCTTCTACATTAGTTATATACACAACCCCCCTTTTATATTAATACCATTATCATTCAGTATTCATCCATTTTTATTCACTTATTTCTTACTCATTTTTTATTATTATTAATTTTTTAATTTTTTCATTAAATAAGTGTGTGTGTGCGTGCACGCGTGCGTGCGCATCTTTTTTTTAAAAAAAGAAACCTCCTGCCTTCTCATCACCAGTATCACTAAATCTGATTTTACTTTCCTTCTTTTTCTTTTTCCTTTTCATCACTCAACATTTTGAATTTTTCCTACTATTATGGTTTTTCTTCTCCTCTTTTCTGAATAAACATTATATATATATATATATATATATATATATATATATATATATATATGCATATACAGTGGTACCTCAGGTTAAGAACTTAATTTGTTCTGGAGGTCCATTCTTAACCTGAAACTGTTCTTAACCTGAAGCACCACTTTAGCTAATGGGGCCTCCCGCTGCCGCCGCACCATCACTGCGTGATTTGTGTTCTCATCCTGAAGCAAAGTTCTTAACCCGAGGTACTATTTCTGGGTTAGCGGAGTGTGTAACCTGAAGCGTCTGTAACCCAAGGTACCACTGTACTACATTGCCAACCAAGTGTGCCGCATAATCCCATACATCCTAGAAGATGAGACAAAAAAATGGGTGTACTTGGAGAGAAACATAATCAAAAACACTCCCACCACAGCATACCCTTTCCTCCAAAACAATCTAAGGAAAATCCCCACAACACTAAACAGGTTCACAAAGACCATGCTTAAAGCAAGGAAGGAAGAAGAAGGCAAACTGTCCCCAACCCCAACCCCTTATCCCCCCGGCTCACCACCCACTATTCCACCATGCAGCACAAAATCTCCAGGTAATCTCACTCCAGTATGGCTCCCCTTTATCACATACACTGCCCAACAATACAACAACATGAACCCACCAACAGCATGTGATTCAATATAGCTACTTTAATCCAACAACTCCTCCCTCACACACAAACAAACACATCTCACTGCAGCCAACCAATCAACAACACCTTAGGCCACCCCAACCTCTCTCACCACCAAGGAAACACAACAAGCGAATAGAAAGAGAACCCACACAAGCGACGCTGACTGAAAACCCCCACATATACACTAAGTAAAAAAACATAAGCTTTACCACCCCATCCCCTCTCTCTTGCTCCCCCCCCCTTTTCTTCCCAACCCTATACAGTGGTACCTCGGGTTACAAACACTTCAAATTACATATGCTTCAGGTTACAGACTCCGCTAACCCAGAAATAGCACCTCGGGTTAAGAACTTTGCTTCAGGATGAGAACAGAAATAGTGCAGTGGCAGCGGGAGGCCCCATTAGCTAAAGTGGTACCTCAGGTTAAGAACAGTTTCAGGTTAAGAACGGACCTCCAGAACAAATTAAGTTCTTAACCCGAGGTACCATTGTACTGCATATAACACCAATGTCTCATGACAAATGTAACCAATCTGTAGAAAACGCAAGCTGAAGAAAGAGACAATGCATGTGCTTTTGTAAACAAGGAAAATCTTTAATAAAAATTATTTTATTAAAAAAACTCTGATCTTTTGGAGAAGTGGATTTGTTGCACAAGACCTCCTAATCAATTACTCTTGCACAACCTGAATTTGCTGGTATGTAATCAAATCCCACCTGAAGATAGTGGCAGTCTGGAAAGGCCCTCATTTAGTCTTACACTCTTGGGGGACCCATTTCATGTGACACAAGTCTTAATTGCCGTTTCTCTGGACTAAAAAGTCCCATGTGCTACAACCTTTCCTCACAGGGGAGTCACTCCATCCTCTTGATCATTTGGGTTGTCGTTTTCTGAACCTTTTCCAACTCTACTGTATCCTTTTTGAGGTGAGGCAGTACACAGTACTCCAAACACACTGGTGTGTAGTAGAATGGGTTTCCCACTTCAGGTGCCAAAATATATTGGACAGGTCTGCCCCTGTGGAGAAAAGGTACAGCTACAAACCCTTCTTTCTACAGCACATAATACAGTTCTCCTGAATTGCTTGGCATGCGTGAACTATAAAGATGGGCTCATTTGAAGCATGAGATAACAGATACAGTGCATTTCCTTCCTATCTACCCACACCCACACACCCTGACCACATAGAATGAATGCTTCAGTTATAGCTAAAGTTAATTGACCAGAAACCAGGCAAGCCAAGATGTGAGGCTGTGTTGTTTATCATGCCGGGAAATAATCAAAGCAGGGAAAGGGGTTGCTTTGACAGCGCCCACCTTGTAACAGAGGTTGCTTTGGTGGAGGATGGTGGCGGGAGGTGAAACATTCCCTTCCTGTGCCTTTGGCAGGTGGATGTTAAATCTGAGCACAATGGGAGAGGCACCTGTTGGGAGCTGAAAGCCCCCTTGAGGGTTTGGCACTAATTGTCCTTTCACAGCTGGGAAGATTATATGTAATTTGAGCACTCTGTGCTGGAGCTCTTGCCGCAGCCCCTGACAAGCATTTTAAGGAGGCAGGGGGTTGCCTCCCCCACCCCCAGGTAGCACCACAATATGATCTTTCATGAAGTTTTCATTTCATCTTGCCCTGCTGTGGCCTGCTTTCTGGAAGTGGGGCCATGAAAGGGGGAAGGAAAGAGGGAAACATTGCAAGACGGAAACTTATTCCCCACTCCACCCCACAGGATAACATAATCTTGAATAAATTGCACAAGTGTCCTCCCACCTCTCACCCCATTTGAATTTGCTTTGAGAGAAAGAACTTTGGGGAAACCTTGAAAGGAACTTTACAGGCAGTGCACAATATGGTTTTCGGATCCTTGCAAATATGGATGAGATGATTTTCCCAACTCTGCTCCTTTCCTTCATGGTCCCTCTGGCTCATCCTGACTCGCATTTGACTTTGGGCTGAGATAAAACACCCCTCCCTCCTCAGTCCATTGCTGCACTCAGGAGGCAGCAAATAGTTCCAGCAGAGGAGGGGATTTCAGCAATTTTGGGGAGAAGTGGGCAACATTTCTCAAAAGGTTCAAGAGGGCTTATTATTATTGATGGTAGCAACATTTGTGGTTCATTTTTGCTATTTCATAGCTGCTGCCTGTTTGTGGGGAGGGGGTACTATAGGGGGGAAGTCCCTTCCACTGGCAGCCATGTTTCCCCCCAGAATGATATGAAATCCTGGGAACAGGGGGTCATCACTAGGCAGCCAAAGGGAATACAGTGGTACCTCGGGTTACATGCGCTTCAGGTTACATACGCTTCAGGTTACAGACTCCGCTAACCCAGAAATAGTGCTTCAGGTTAAGAACTTTGCTTCAAGATAAGAACAGAAATCGGGCTCCGGCGGCGCAGCAGCAGCAGGAGGCCCCATTAGCTAAAGTGGTGCTTCAGGTTAAGAACAGTTTCAAGTTAAGAATGGACCTCCAGAACGAATTAAGTACTTAACCCGAGGTACCACTGTAGTTCTTTTGCTGCCACTGTCAATGGCAAAAGGGGGAGAGTAAAAAACAAAAGCCCTGTGTCTGTGGCCACAGCTGCCACTAGCAGTAAAAGTCTCTGCCCCACCCCTCAAAAAACATTTTGAGAAATGTTGCTGCCTCCGCTGGCTAACTGTAGAAATGATTGCCCCGCCCCCCCCCCGCCCCCACTAAGCATAAGAATGGCATAAGGCTCAGTGAGGGAGTTGGTGGTAATTCTTACTCTTAACACAATCTAAAACCTTTTGGAGTGTGTGAATGAACTTTGCTGCTAGTGTTAATTTATATAAAGGATGTACTTTTGCTATCAGAGGTTACAGAACTCACCTCCATGCCCTTTTTAGTTTCACATATTTGAAACTAACCTGAGCCGAAAGCCAATCTATCTAGAAAAGATTTTCCCGTTAACCTTTCTTTTTATTCTTTTCTTTTTTCTTTTCTTTTCTTTCATTCTTTCTTTCTTCTGCACCTTTTCTGATTCTCTTCCTCCTCCCTTGATTTTTCATCTTAGTCTCAGCAGGGGGCAAAATCCACATCAGTGCCCCAAAACCTAATTAGGCTTTCACACCAATTAAGCTTATTGACACCAGATTTGATACATTCCTTCAGGATGACGGCAAAGGGTTTCTTAATGCAAACAACCCCCTTAAACTAGGTGCTTAGAGAAAACAATTCTCAGAAAGAGAGAGAGAGAAAGAAATTAAGGTTAACAAGCAGCTAAAATGTGTGAGGAGAAATGCTGATCCCAAAGGTCCCTTCTGAAGAGAGTTAAACCATTAGCAGAACAAGGCTTTAAAAATACTCTGCAATTCGTTTTTGTAAAGTTTTGTTGAGATTGTTTGTGACACGGTGTAACTGATGAGACAGGATGAGACAGGATTTGCCCTTCCTCTCCCGCTGCAGCCCCTTTCCCTCAACCCACCAATCTGTTCTAGATGGTCTTCAACCCCCTGAAGCAGTTTTTTTTGGTGGGGGGGGGGACTGCAGGGGCTGCTGAGGGGGAGGAAGGGGAAGCCCCATTTGCACAAACAGAAGTTTGTTGCACAGATGAGCAGCTGATGAGCAGCTACAGTTGGGTATTGCTTTATATAAATCCGAACAAAAGAGCATAAAAAGAGCCCTTTGGGGTAACAGAGCCCAGCATCCTGATCTCACAGCGGCCAAACAGATCTCCCTGTGAGAACCCTGCAAGAAGGATCTGAGCACAAGATGCACAGAAAAAGAAAATCCAAAGAAATGAAGAATATATACAGACAGCAATATAGAAAGCCAATGACACCTTATTTTTATGATTCCACGTTGTTTAAAACTTTTCATGTTGTAACCCATTCTAGGATCTTAGGGTGAAGGATGGGTGGTGGTAGTAGTAGTAGTAGTAAAGGTAAAGGTAAAGGGACCCCTGACCATTAGGTCCAGTCATGGCCGACTCTGGGGTTGTGTGCTCATCTCGCTTTATTGGCCGAGGGAGCCGGTGTACAGCTTCCAGGTCATGTGGCCAGCATGACTAAGCCACTTCTGATGAACCAGAGCAGCGTACAGAAACGGCGTTTACCTTCCCACCAGAGTGGTACCTATTTATCTACTTGCACTGTGGCATGCTTTCGAACTGCTAGGTGGGCAGGAGCAGGGACCAAGCAACAGGAGCTCACCCCGTCATGGGGATTCGAACCACCAACCTTCTGATCGGCAAGTCCTAGGCTCTGTCCTAGACAGCGCCACCCGCGTCCCTAGTAGTAGTAGAAGAGAGAAGAGAAGAGTTTTGGACTTGATATCCCGCTTTATCACTACCCGAAGGAGTCTCAAAGCGGCTAACATTCTCCTTTCCCTTCCTCCCCCACAACAAACACTCTGTGAGGTGAGTGGGGCTGAGAGACTTCAAAGAAGTGTGACTAGCCCAAGATCACCCGGCAGCTGCATGTGGAGGAGCGGGGAATCGAACCCGGTTCCCCAGATTACGAGTCCACTGCTCTTAACCACTACACCACACTGGCTCTCTTTTAGTAGTAAAAATACATACATACATACATAAATACATACATACATACATACATACATAGATACATACATACATACAACAATGCTATACCTTCTAGGGTTGAGCAATATCTGGTTTTCAACATCGGGATACATCACCAGCTATACATCATGATATACCAATGTATCATGATGTCTGAAATAAGGATGGAGCTATATAGAGTCATTGGCTGTTTTCATGGTTTTCCTCACACCATGATTTCTGCATAGCGCACACATGATTTTTGATATATTGCTAGGTCGAAAATTATGAAACCGTTACCATGAAATGGACTTCAAACCAGTTTTGGAAGACATATTACCCAGCCCCAATACCTACTATAATAAGAGCCAAGGGGAGAAGATAAAACCAATACTCGTAACCAATTTAAATTCATAAAACCAGTAAATGGAGTGGACAGTTCCATAGAATCTCAACACTTAAAAGCAGACGAAAAGGCAATAGTTATGTCATTGCTCAACATGGTGTACTTCTAGATAGGCTCTCTGGACTGGAGATCAGAGGCCCATTGCTTCAGAGGCTCTTGGAGGTCCAATTCCAGCAGGCCCTGCTGAGGCCTATCATTCAGCCAAGTGGCATTTATGCTGCAGAGTTCCTCAAGTTTCCATACTACTTTTCTGTGATATTCGTGATTATAAAAATGGGGGGAGAATAATTGGTTTTTCTTTTAACTTTACAATGTGAAGGAATACCCTATTCCTACTGCTGTCTCTCACATAGCCGTGTGTGCCTGATGAGTTGTTGCTGCTTTGGAATAACATTTGCAGCTTCACTGATTGGATCATAAACTTTCAATCCAACATGCTGGGGGCCATGCTGGCTGGCACAATGAAAACCAGCAGTGTCTCTCATTGAGGGACAGTATTTCAATATGAGTAGGAAGATGAGAGTACCCCTAAACATGTTTTTTGAAGAAGAAAAAGCACTGTCTAACACCATAAAAAAGTAAATGTAAATGACCTGTGATAGTTAAGTTCAGTCACAGACGACTCTGGGGTTGCGGCGCTCATCTCACTTTACAGGCCGAGGGAGCTGGCATTTGTCCGCAGACAGTTTTTCCGGGTCATGTGGCCAGCATGACTAAGGCACTTCCGGTGAAACCAGAGCAGCACATGGAAACGCAGTTTACCTTCCCATTGGAGCAGTACCTATTTATCTACTTGCACTTTTTGGCATGCTTTTGAACTGCTAGGTTGGCAGGAGCTGAGACCAAGCAATGGGAGCTCACCCCGTTGCAGGGATTTGAACCACCGAGTTTCTGATCAGCAAGCCCAAAAGGCTCAGTGGTTTCGACCACAGCACCACCCACGTATCCAGGTGACCTGACTGTTCTTGTTTGATTCAATTGGTGCATGCTCTTTCACATATTTACTTGGGGGGGGGTCAATCCTCCTGGAAGTTGTATTTATTTTACAATACATTACGCCTTGAAAACAACAATGAATCTAGTAGCACCTTAAATCCTCCTAGAAAACCTCTTAAGGACAAACTTTTGTGGATTCTTCTTATGTGAGGTGGGAATACTGCATGTTGTCCAAAGAAAAGACAGAGCTACTGAGGCTCTGGACCCTTTGAGTTGCCAGCCTTTGAACATTATTTTGCTGCCCTGATTAGCATGTGCACCTAATTCTATGTACTCTAGTCCACAAATGTTTGTGTCACCTTACCCCACAAATACTCACTTGACTCACTGGAACTGGAACTACATAATACCCATTCTGCATCTGTAAGAAATTAATCCTTTAGTGTGACAGCACCTACATTGTGTAACTCCTTGTCTATTGACAGCAGGCAGATCCCTTCACTGTACAGTGGACGCTTGGGTTGCAAACGTGGTCCATGCAGGAGACACATTCGCAACCCGCAATGTTTGTAACCTGCAGCTCCATGTCTGCACACATGTGGGTTGCGATTCAGTGCTTCTGCGCATGCACAAAGCGTGATTTGGTGCTTCTGCGCATGCTTGACCACCGAAACCTGGAAGTAACCCATTCTGGTACTTCCTGGTTTCGGCGCGTCCGTAACCTGAAAAAACGCAACCTGAAGCATCTGTAACCTGAGGTATGACTGTACTATTTTCAGTGCCTGCTTAAAAAAAAAAATTAAGACAAGTCTACCCAGACATGTAGACAACCCTGTGAGGTAAATTAAGCTAAGAGCCAGCATGGTGTAATGCTGAGAGTAAAGGACTAGGGGCTTGGGTTCAAATCCCCACTTGGCCACATACACTCACTGGCTGACCTTGGCCAGTCACTGTCTCTCAGCCTAGATGCTTAGAATGAGAAACAACCCTCGAGGGGTTGTTGTAAGGATAAAAAGAGGAGTGAGGAAACCATGTACACCTTTAGTTGCCACCTAGGGACAGCCATTCCATCAAACTGCTTTAATGGGAGAGCTGGGAAGCAGGTTTCCCTCCATTGGCTCTGTTGTGGCAGATGAGCCCCATCGGACCTCCTCTCACCTCAGCTGGCACCTGGGGGGCAGCCATTCCCTCAGGCTGCCTCAGTGGCAGAAACAGGAAGGAGGAGGCTCGCTCTTGGCGGGTTTACTGAGAAACCAGCTAAAACAGGCATCTCCTGGCCCTCAGCTGTGCTAGCTGTGGGTCTGAATTTTATTTTTTCCTCTTCCCTCCCTGTCACCTTTCCCTTGTGTGTCTCTTTAAAAAAAAGATTGTAAGCCTGCAGACAGGGACTGTCTTGTTTTAACTGATTGTTAAGTGAGCCACTCTGGGAAGCTTTTTGGCTGAAGAGTAGGGTACAAATGATCTAAATAAATAAATAATCCCTAGTTTAGCCACTAGTGTCACACAGACACTCTTTCTAATATTCAGCTTTGTGTCTCTCTCCGATACACACCCACACTCATGGTGAATATAGATTAATGTAGAAAGGATATTCCTCGGTTTATTTTCACCTCCCTGGCACATGATCTGCGTTCAGCATCTCTTCCACAAGCCTAGCAAGAGAGAAACTGGCTCCTGTAATACATTTTCCAAAAGATCACATCCCCAAATCCCAATATCGCATCTTGTGAGGTAACTGATATAATACAAAACCATTTTTTCCGTCCATAAAGACATCAACACCCCTTCCTGCCAAAACATCGACCTTCTCAACAGAGGAATGTTTAATGATGCATGCTTGTAATTGAATACTCAAGATCCATGGAATAAAGCTGTAATGTTTTTTAAGTCTTATCGAGGGAAAATGATAGTAAGTCTGATGGGGAAACACCAGCTGCTTCACTCATAAACAACAATATGAAGCTAACAGCCCACAAGGGGAAGTAAGGGGGCTTAGAGCTGATTCTCCACTTCAGGGTGATTTTCAGGGGGGAAGGTGGTGATTTGAGTCATTTTCTAACCTACCAAAATGGCCCATATGAAATGAAAGCATGTGTCACTTTCGAGCCACTGGTCAAGCACATCTCACCAGCTATAAATTATAGACAGCAAAACCAGGAAGTTTGCTGAGACCCCAGTACTGTTTCACTTGGTGGGTGACACTGTATACATACCCTCCAACACGCTGCGGGCTGAATCTGGGACACTATCTTCTGGATCCAAAATCCCACAGCGCCCCCAAAACATGCATTTTGGTTTGCCATGTGAGATCACAGACTTGAAAAAAACCCGCTTTTTTCAGGTGAGATCTTATGAGATAACAAGGCACCCAAAATGGCTGCCATGCTCTCACTGGGGCAAAAATGGGATGTCCCAGTTTTTCCAGGGCAGTTGACAGGTATGTGTGTACATCCAATATGATTTCATGGTTTGGCCTTCAAGAAACTGTGGAATTCTAATAATTTACAGTCCCTAGTTCGGGGACGGGGCTCTAATGCTGTGTCCGCAGAGATGCACCCCTAAACGGGAGCCCCAGATTCTTAAAAAAGAGGGAAAGGAAGAAGTTTCTAAGAAGAAAGTTATGAGGCAAAATGTGCAGGTGTCCTTCTAAGTGATTTCTGAAACATGCCAGGCTGACTGCTCCTAACTGCCAATATCTCTAGCTAGTGAGTGAAGTCAGAGCCACAATTAATAAGTGAGTTGTTTAGACATCAGGCAGTAGAAATCCCTGGGGTCCTAAATAGCTGCTGTTTTCCCCTCCTCATTAGTGCACTTTTCCCCTCCTCATTAGTGCTCTTTTCCTGCTTCAGACTCATTTTCTAATGGTCATTGGAATCTCTGTGGTTTGCGCTTCCTTTTTCCGTAGCACCCGGAAACTTTCTTCCGGTAGGTTCATCTGAGACCAGGTATTCCCTAGAATACTACTACACAATAAGTGTATGTTAAGTGTTAATATTTTTAAAAAATAATTAAAAAAAAAACTCTCCCCAAAAGGGAAAACTGCAAAGAGGCTTAGGAATGTCTTTTGCTATGCAGAGTCTACAGCTAGGCACTCATATAAGAATTAATTACAGTGGTACCTCTGGTTAAGTACTTAATTCGTTCCAGAGGTCTGTACTTAACCTGAAACTGTTCTTAACCTGAAGCACCACTTTAGCTAATGGGGCCTCCTGCTGCTGCCGCACCGCCGGAGCCCGATTTCTGTTCTCATCCTGAAGCAAAGTTCTTAACCTGAAGCACTATTTCTGGGTTAGCGGAGTCTGTAACTGAAGCGTATGTAATCTGAAGCGTATGTAACCTGAAGCGTATGTAACCCGAGGTACCACTGTATACAGTTATCTTATAGCATACCAGCCAAGTGCCCCAGAAAAAAAAAATGTCATTCTGTTATTTCACGCAAAATAATGGCAGCCATTTGGGGTGCCATGATCTTGTACACTCTCACACTCAGCCGGAAAAAACCACGCTTTTTGGGGGGGCCTGTGATTTTGCAGCACAAGATCTCAGCTCAAAAAAGCATTTTCAGGGCAAGAGCAAGGTGTGGATCATGTGATTCGCTCAGGAGCATGTCCTAGAAGACACACATCCCAGTTTTGGGTCTCCAAAAGTTGGACAGTACATTATAGTACATGTCTACTCAGAAGTCTCTTTGCGTTCAATGGGGGTCTAAGGTTTGAATCCTTGCTCTGCCTTGAAGCTCACTGGCATTGGGGACCAGTCACTGCCTCTCAACCTAACCTACCTTCCTGGGTTGTTGTGGGGATTAAATGAGGAGGGGAAGCTACATATGTCACCTTGAGAAGATATGTTCCTTGGAGAAGATGGTGGGATATAAATGCATGAAATAAATTAAAATAAATAAGGCAAAAGTGGAAGCATGTAAGTCTTGTCAGATGTCTATCAATGGCTACTTGCCACAATAACCATATACTACCTCTAATGTCAAGAGAAAGTATGCATCTAAATACCAATTGCTTGGAATCACTAGTTGAGAGAGGGCTTTTGTGCTCAGGTTCTGCTTGCAGGTTTCTCAGTGGAGCATCTGTGAGAACAGGATGCCAGACTAGGTTGGCCTTTGAACTGATTCTTAAGTCAAACAGAAACAGAGCAGAGACACACTGAAATAGAAAAGGGAAATCCTTAAAGTTGCCTGAGCATAGGAACAACTTAGAGTCTATTTGTACTATGCCTTTAGCCAGAGCTCCAATGAAACAGCTACTTAGAAAGAACATGTGTCTTTAAGGAGAGGCCTCAAAACTTGCATTCATTTTCCCCCAGATTCTGCAGGTCTGTTTTTTGGTTTATTTCACTATGCATATCATGCAGATGTGCCACTTACCCAAACAGGGAATTCTGAGTCTGCATAGGCAAGAGAGGGCATAACCATTTCCCACACTGATCGATCTTCCCTTTGCATTCTTGTCAAATGATTACTTCGTGTCATGCAGTTCTCAAAGAACATCTGGCCTTCAACTTACCCTCCTCTCTCAACCCCCACCCGGTTTGTTGCCTATTTTTCCTCTTATTCGTCATGAAAAAGAAATCCTAAATCCCATCATGACAGGACCACACCAGGTGCATGATATAACTTCAAGACATTGCAAAACACTCCATTGCTTATTTTTGACTCATTAATTTCCCTCCCAGAAGCGGAACTGACCTTTTATTTCCGCAGTTTCTCATTCACGCAATCATATTTTCTTCTTTTAAAAAACACAAAACTGTAGAATTTAGTAATATTTCTTTTCAGGGTGGGAAACCCAGCTGGTGGCAATGGAAATTGGTCTTCTTTGTGTATTTCTTACAATAATTTATTTACTTCATAAAATTTATATACCGCTTGAGTATAAAGGAAAAAACACCCTCAAAGCGGTTTACAAAACAGATGTCAAAAAAACATACCCAAGAACAATAATTTAAGATATTTGAAAAGTTCAAATAACAATAGTCTAAGAACAGATTAAAACTCACATGAACTTTTTAAACGTCATCTGGGCAGGCTTTTCTAAACAAGAATCTTTTTAGAAGGCACCAAAAAGAGTACAGTGAAGGTGCCCACCTTATATTAAAGGGTAGGGAGTTCCAAAGTGTAGGTGTTGCCACAGCTGTTGCACCTCTTAACAGCTCCAGTTCTGGGTAAGGCAAACATTTCTTACAGGGACATGAAACCTTCATGCCTGGGTATTTCCAGAAGAACTGCAATGTGCTGAGGGTGGTGCTTTTTATCCTTAAAAAAATGTTTAGGGGTGCTCTCATTTTGATTCAAGAAAATCACCATTTTATAGTTCAAATTGGGAAAGATAAATACAGTAAATGGACAAAAGTACAAAGATTCACAAATCAGGATGCCCGGCAGGCAGGCACCTTTCTTTCTGCATCACTGCTTCCCTGTTTCCACTGTGAGCCCAGCAGAATGAGGGCTTGTCCACACTTTTGCTTGTCCCATGCCTAGAAAGCATGGGTTTTCTGCTTGTTCCATGCTTTCTAGGCAAGAGTCCAAGCTGTTCTTCATTTGTCCCACCACTTTCTCTGGTGGAAAAGACCTCTGCTTAATGCTGAATCAGAGCAAACGTAGACAGCAAGTGTTCCCCCAGGGAAAGCAGCAGAACAAGTGGAAGTGTGGGCGAGCCCTGAGCTGTGTGCTTCAAGGGCAGCATTTAGCATTTGGCATTTAATTTATATCAGCCTGCATGAGTACTTCAGCTAGCTGGCCCCTCATGAACAACTGGTGAGGTTTTCAATGTTGTTAATTGTTTTAAAGAAGGGGGTATTTTATCCTACTTTTCATTCAGAGACTTCAAAGTGGTTTACATGGCTCTCCCCCTGCCTGTTTTATCCTCAAAACTTCTCTGTGAGGTAGGTTTGGCTGACAGACGATGACTGGCCCAGCATCATGGCTGAGTGGGAATTTGAACTCTGTCCTCCTAAGTTGCAGTACAACTCTCTAACCACTACACCACACGGGCTCTTAAGTTACCCTGGAGCAGACCCAGCTGCTAGCCTGGGTCAGTGAAGTGTGCATTCAGCACCTGTTTGGGTGCATGATCCCAGAGTCTGTTTGCACTTGGGCAACAGGGTCATGTTTGATGAACATATGCGTCTTATGTTATCTATCCAACCCAGTACTGTCCACTCTGGCTGGCAGCAGCTCTCCTTTAGACTGAAAATACTGGGATTTCACTTAGGCCCTCTTCTGCATTCAGAGCATGAACTCTGCCATAGAGTTTATACTCTCTTCCCTCCACCCGAAAGTTCAGTGCTTTTCTAGACTTGAGTGTGTATGTCTCCATCTTTGAAATCCCTCTATATGAATTAACACTTGCTTTCTTGTTGCGATGTAAATGGAACTCTCCCTCCTACCTAGAATTTTATTTCCTGTGTGTGACTGTTGTCCCCACCACCACCATCCATGGGAACAGTGGGAGTACTGATCCTTGGTACCTGTTATTGCAGCCAATGAAAAAATCTTCTTAAAACAAATTCCCCAAAATAATAATAATAATATTTTATTTATACCCCGCCCTCCCCAGCCAAGACCGGGCTCAGGGCATGGAAATGAAAGCCACCAAGTTTCCTGTAGGTTCACAAAATTTTAAGGGCAACAAGATTATAAGAGTAGTAAAAATTCAAAAGGTAGCAAAACTAGTAAGTGCAAGGCAGATCTACCACCACTCCATGAATAATGAATGTAAAATTTTATTCACTTGCTTGTGAGATAACAGTTTGTGGATGAGGGAAGTTGGGGCACATGCGCCAACTCACCTTGAGTTGCGATCAGCATGCGATCAGCTCACCTTGGTGCTTGCTGTTGCCCTACCACACTGTCATTTGGGCATCAGCTATCATATAAGGTTGCTGAACACTTTGTTTTATTTAATAAATGCTTTATAAAAAAATTGAGAAATCAACAAACAAATTTAACAAAATACAACTTGACAGTTATTACATCAATACTGAAAACAGCTCCAGTGAGTTCCAAAGGAGCCTTCAGACATATACCATAGCAAATGGACTATAAGTCTCTACAAAGATGTTCATGCAGTTGCAGTGGTCTTCAAATTTTGTCGTCCCTGTGTATATATAGGACTAAAGGTTGCCAGACTGCATAGAACAATAATGGGTCCAACTTCCCTTGGGCAGCATGCAGATCACCAGTCCATTTTTCTGCTATCCCACAGTCTATGGAATAGTTTGCAGAACAGAAAAGACAAACCAAATGAATCTGAAAATGCCACAGTGTCTACAAATTCTCACTTGAACTTTATCCTAGTACACGGTCTAATTTTGTGAACACCTATGATGATCATGTGCAGCAAATTTTGGTGGAATAAATTCAACAATTTTGAATTTTCCCAAAGTAACCATCAAAGAAAATTATGCATCTATCATTATGCATGGAAAGTTGCCAGCAAAGAAATAATTAACCACCAGTGGGATCATCTGCACTTCCACTTGCACCTAGAAAACACAGGCTGGAACAGTTTTCCGCCTGGCCCATGCTTTCTAGGCACAGGTCCAAGCACTTTGACCTTCGCCCAGTGGCGTAGCGTGGGTTGTCAGCACCCGGGGCAAGGCAAGTAATTTGTGCCCCCTAACCCATGGATTTGCGCCCCCTAACCTGTGGATTTGCGCCCCCTAACCCTAACCCCCAGATGTTGCGCCCGGTGCGGCCGGCCCCCCCTGCACCCCCCATGCTACGCCACTGCCTTCGCCCCCCTCCTTTCCAAGGAAAAATACACTCTTTAGTGAAAGATCAGAACAAATGGCAATCTGGGGAAAACCCGAATTGTTGTTTGCTCCAACTGAACGCTAAAGATCAATTTTCCACATCAAAAAGCAGAGGGAAAAGAGGAAGTGTGAATGAACCCTCAGTGTTCTGTTTTTGTTGCAAGCTGTTCCTTTATGTATTACTGTAATATCATCATATTTTTGTGATAAAGGAACAAGTGATTGGAAAAGCATATCTGCTAGTTTAGAAAGACATGAGAGAAGTAGTGAACATCTGGAAAATTTTCAAAAGTGGAAAGATGACAACTGATGAAGGAAACATGCACTTTACTAAACTAGAAGAGAAATATTGGCAGCAAATGTTAGAACTAACTACTTGTAAAATATTTAGCTTTGTTTAACCCAGTTATGAATGAACACCTTTGTAGAATAAGGAAAAATGAGAAACGTGCTCACCATCTTGGAAAAGACATACAGAATCAATATGACAGTGAAACCACTGAGTGAAACAAGAGGAGAAAGACTGTAGGTGGTACAATGCCTACATACATAACAAAGTTGATGTCTTAAAATCATTGCATACCCTCCAACATGACAAAGTGGAAATCCAGAAAGTGTGTTTTCTGGGGCTGACTCTTGCATGAGTCACGTTACCGGCACAAGATTGTGGCCCCGAAAGACATTTTTTCAGGAGAGCACGGTGCTCAAAACCACGTTTTGGGATGCTATATGTGATTGTGGCCCCCCAAAATCACTTTCTTCAGGGCGAGATCACAGCATAAGATTGTGGCACCCAAAATGGGTGCGATGCTCTCATGTGAAAAAAGGGATACTCCAGTTTTACTGGGACAGTTGAGGGATATGCCATTGCGCTGTTAGTTAGGTGACATATATGATGTATTAACTAAAATATCTTATGATGCCAAGTTAACAGGGTTTTCTGGAAATGCCTTACAAGGAGATGCACTCGGCCTTATCAAAGGCATTTCTAATTTCATTCCTGTGGTTTCTGTTGTGTGGAGCAAACTTCAAGATCAATCTCACTAGCAACATTCTTCAAGCAAAAATACATGATGCCATTAACCATATATGAGAAACAAAAGTTTATTGTAAACTGTAGGATTGAGGAAGGATTCAAAAAAGTACTGGTAAATGCACATGAACCTGCTTAAGTAGAATTTCCAGCATTTTTTTTTAACTAGATGGGCTCCATCTGAGAAAAAAGGAGTAGCAATTTGCATAAGAAATGGACAATGAACCTATCCAAAATCTTAAAGAAAAATTCAGAGAAAACTTTTATTTGCAGTACAATCTCTTGATGAAAGAGATGCTTCACACAGATGCTTAAGTTCATTTCTGTATTTGGCTTCTTCTGCAATATTCACCTTTTACTGTATAGTGATGTAAAGGACTTCTGACAGCCCAAGAAATCAGCTCTTTGTACATCATGCATTCAAGTTGCACAGATTCCCACAACGGACTGTGTCCGATAGAGGAACACAGTTCACCTTGCAGTTCTCAAAGAAGCTCTCGCAGCTTCTCAAGGTGGAGTACTGAAGAGTCAGGGACTGGGCAAAGGAGGAGGAGGAGTGGTGGAGACCACCTCCCTATCCTGGCCCTTCGAGGGAGGAGGAAGAGGAAGACAGTATAGATTTAAAACATTGGTATGCTCAGAGGCAGATGAGGGGGGAAGTTGGAAAATAATGGGAGAGAAGAAGCAGGCAGAGTCAGGGCAGCAGCTGGCTGACACATTGTCACTATAAAAAAAATTTTTCCAATAGCACCTTAAAGACCAACTAAGTTAGTTCTTGGTATGAGCTTTCGTGTGCATGCACAGAAGTGTGCATGCACACGAAAGCTCATACCAAGAACTAACTTAGTTGGTCTTTAAGGTGCTATTGGAAAAAATTTTTTTATTTTGACTATGGCAGACCAACACGGCTACCTATCTACTACTGGAAACATTGTCACTAGAAAGCATTCCAGACCCACCATCTCCCAGCACCCGGCAAGCCTCAAAAGTAGGAGAGCAAAGAGCTCAAACACAGAGGGCACTTAGTGGCAGCCATAGAGGAGATGATGATAATGATGACGAATGAGGAAGTAGGAGAGAAGGGGGATGGAGATTCACTTGGGACAACACCATTATCCAAAAGGCTGGGTTCTATAGGCTCTCACTGTAAAGTATGAAATAAAAAAGGACTGTAAGAAACTTTGCCTTGTCTTTATACTTCCCTGGGCAATCAGCCAGGAGCTGCTGACAGCACCCTGGCAAGTGAGCCCCCGTTGCTCTGTCCCAGCTCCAGCCAACCTAGCAGTTTGAAAACATGCCAGTGTGAGTAGATAAATAGTTACTGCTTTGGTGGGAAGGTAAACGGTCTTTCTGTGCGCTCTGGCACTTGTCACAGAGTCACGTGCACCAGAAGTGGTTTAGTCATGACCCGGAAAGCAGTCTGCAGACAAATGATGTCTCCCTTGGCCTGAAAGCAGAGACAAGCACCATGCCCAATGGTCAAATTCGACCGGACTTAACCGTCCAGGGGTCTTTTAGCTTTTTTTTTTTTTACACCAACCCAAATTATAGAACACTATGTAAATTTAGAGCAAGTTTTACATAAGAACTCCATAGGCAGTCTAGCTGCTGAATTATGTAATGAATTAAAAGTTATTGGAAGATGACTTTGGAACCATGCACCACCACAATAGCCCCGTTTCCAGATGCAGCAGCAAGATGGTGCATGTTGTAATCTTCTTTTGGTTAGTTTCCCAGAGGACCTATTAATCCTCTTCTTTCCATTCAAAGTGCTGCAGCAAATATCATTTTCTCAGTGCATCAGTCAGACCATGTTTCTCCTCTTCTGCAGTCACTTCAAGACTATTTCATAAACTTATTTTACTTTTAAATAGGCTTGCCATATGTCCAGAAAATTCCAGACATGTACAGAAATTGAATGCCTAAAATGGTGGTGCAGCTGCCATGAGCCTAGCTGTTTTTGGTATTTCCGGGGGGGAGGGGGTCCAGTTTTTTAAAATACTTTTTTTAAAAATATATTTTTTCTATCAGAGCTGGGCAGAGTGGCCATCCAGATGTGCTGGGCAGTGATAGCCCCACAGTGTCACAGTCCTGCGATGGGAAAGCCGGTGGGTCTCCTCCGCCAGGGATGGTGGTTATTCATAAACCCCTGCTAAGTGTGCCTCATCTGCAGTTCGGGGCAGAAAAAACTTCCACATTTTCTGTTTTCCTCCTTGAAATCCACAGCCAATGGGGAGGGACCAGAGATGTTTCTGCTGCTGACAGTTGCCTTCCCAACCGAAGGCAGCCAGTGCCTTTGAGGGTCCCCCTCCCGCAATGGAATGAGCACAGCCAAACGGAGCATGTGGAACTGGAGAGCTAATGGTGGGAGGCTGCACACATTCCTACTCCTCCCCCCCAAAATTAAAAAAAACCAAACCAGGTAAAAGGAATGCCTCTTCCCATCTGAGTGAAGCTCAACAACTTTGGGGGTGCCAGGAATTTTAGTTTTTGAAATATGGCAAGCCTACTTTTAAACCTCTTTATGGTCAGTCTCCTTCCCAACTCCTGTCCTTGGTTCTCCACTCTAGGCCTGGTTGCTGTCTTCATTCTCAAAGTCTTAATAAGACCAGCAATAACAATTGAATTAAATACATCAGAAGTGGAAAGCTAGCAAGGAAGTGGTTGGGAGACAAGGGGTCACTGAAGGAATATGGGGAGATGGCAGAAAACGTGAATGAATTATTGGGGTTGGTCTTCACTGCAGAGGTTGTTGGGCAGATACCAAAAGACAAACCACTTTTATTTTTGTAATGCTCCTGAAGAATCATCTCAGATAAAGCTGGAAAGACTTGAAGTTTTAGGGCAAACTGACAAATTAAAAATAAGTCACTAGACCTAGATGGCCTACAGAAGAGAGGTGTTATAGAATTCAAATATGAAATTGCTGTTCTTTTTATTTTCATTTTTAATTGAACTTTTCACTAAAAACAAAGGTCTGGAAAACAGTTAATATGATGCCAATTTTTAAAAAGGGATCTAGAACAGGAAACTGCCAGAAAACAAGAGGGCTGTTAACCTGACATCTGTCCCAGATAAGTTTCTCCTACAAGTTTCTCCTACAAGGAGACAACTTAAACTTATTTGAGAGTATCAACAAGCAAAATCCTTGGCAGGGTCTCACACCAAAGGCTTTTGAGTAAACCTAGCTGTCATTTGGGTTAGGAGGATAGGAACTGTTCTGGATTAGAAACTACTTTTAATAGTGAAGCATGAAGCAAAGGGAATTTGCATATTTTGGTTTTAAAGGTGCAGTATTAGCAGCAATAGTTGCAGAACTACTTCTATTAGTAAAAGTACAGTTCTCACAGAGGATAGTTCTCACAGTTAGGGGATGATTCTCACAATTAGTGCTGCTATTTAAATTACTTGTAAAATATCTAGTGTCAGAGTTGAAGACTGAAGTGATCAAGTTTGAAAACAATACCAAATGAATGAGTTTCCTGCTTCCTACAACTGGGGTACTCCACATGATCTTTCACTTATCCACATCTCTAATGTGTAAGTCTCTATTTTATAAGCAAAAAGGACAGACATACAAACTAGCTAGCTAGTAACAGCCATGAACCAAGGTTACCATTGGATGTAAATGAACAGAACAGCCTAGGTGGTAACCTGTTTTGTCTATTACCCACCCTTGTGTTATATAAGAGGCATTACCTAATAAGGATTATATCATCTTCCATGAGAGCATACTCCAAGGCAGCTAGTAACAAAGGCAGGGCACTAGTCAGACATGACTGATATTTGGCAGCAGAGGGCAAGTTGGGACCAAAGATCTCCCTCCAGTACAGAGCCACCAATTGAGTGTGAGCATTGGCACTGCCGCGCCCTCCATACCACTAATTAATTCACCTTCTGGGATTTGTCTTTTGGCTCAGCCATCTGGCTTTGGGGTCTAAGCCAAGTACACCTGCAACTTCCATTGACCTTCAATCCGCAGGAGCTATCCAGATGTTGGGTCTTTTGCTCCGTCAACAAAGAACACACCTTAGGCTTCACATGTTTTATGGTAGCAGATGCCAATTTTTGCTATTTTTTAAGGAACCGCCCCACAATCATTTTTAGCACCACTACCACAGAAGTGAAAAGATGAAGGAAGTCTGCAATGTTGGCAGTTTCAGAGACTGAAAGCTACTTTCAGCAGTTTATACTGAATGTTTTCCTTTTGAACTTTACTATGCACAGGCAGATTTTCCAACACTTTGTACTCCTTGTTTTTCACTTCGATTCATCAGGACATGGTAAAATACAGGTATCCATATGTGTAGCATTGTATTCTTAAGAGGAAAACTACATGAAAACAAAGCTTTGTACAGGACTGTATCTTCCTATATGCATAACAATGTCATGCAGTCATCGTACAGCCTCATTGAAGAATTTGTAGTGCTGCATCACATTCCTTGATTGGCATGAAGTCAGGGGAAGAGATGGGAGGGGAGCAAAACAGAAGGCATGGTGCATAACAGCAGTGGTCATGGCATGGGAGCAAGAAGGGAGAGACAGTGAAAGGGAAAATGTGAAGGTTGAAAACAATAGCAGAAGTTCAAGTAAAGCAGGGATGAAGGAATCTAAGAGGAAAATTGTCCTTTTATACAATGGAAGAGGTTTGAGTAAAGTGCTTTGGGATATCTGAGGTCTCTGCATCTTTTATCTCTCTCAAATGAGGCAGCTGAGGAATGGAAGAGGGAGACATTTGTGTACAGTGAGATGCGAAAAACACTGAAAGGAAAAAGTGGCTGCTTTAAACAGGTTTAAATAAAGCAGGGATGGAAAGACATGGAGGAAAAATGCATTTTAAATAACAGCAAAGGTTTTAAGCTTATCCCTCTTCTACTGCTCAGCTGCCTCATATGAGGGAGATAAAGGATGTGGAGCCCTCAAATATTCCATAGCACCTTCCCACAATGTGTTTCTCTCCTGGTGCTATGTCTTCATCATGAAGTTCCATGTTCAGTGCAGTAATGGGGAAGAGTTAATTTATTAATAAACGACACCCATATAAATACTACTAAATTAAACCTTCTCTACACTGCTAACAGTAAAGCACACAAATACATATGAGAGAAATGCAATACATAATAATCAAGACAGCAAATTTATTGAGAGGTGGGCTTTGTTTTTACAGTTTTGAAATGAAAATGTAAAAGACAGTATTTTTCCCTTTAATTTAGTCATGGTACTATAGAGTTGTGGGCTTTCGTTTGCTATGTTATACCTTTCCCCATTCACATGTCATTCTCTTATATTTTCTTATATTTGGTGTATATAGTTACTCTCCCTTTTGAAAATAGACATAATTTTAGAAAGATTATCTCAAAGTATATTAGGGAAAACACCTATAAACCTATACATAGATGGTACAGAACCCCCCATACAGCTTTCCCACATAACCTCCAGGACATTCACATGCTGGAGAAGACATTCACTAAAAGGAATATATGTCCACCTTTGCTGAGACTGCCCAGTGGTTAAAGCATTTGAGGATGTAGTATTGGATGAAAGATCAAATATTTGGGGAGATTGCTTTTGCCCTAGAACTGGCCCTTCTCACAAAAGGGACATCATACAGCTTAAGCATAAAGAATTGCCCAGCATAAAGCATAAAGAATTCACCCAGCAGCTGCACATCTGGCAATAGCTCCAACTTGGAGAGATTTATAGGACCTTACCCTTGGACTATGGTACAGGAATGTAGGAAGGTCTGCAATGGCAGAGAAGACAACCCACAACATCAAAGTTTCTCATGGGAAAGAAAAAACAGATTCATTCTTTGGAAGCTTTCTGCATCAAAAATTATGGACTTACAGATAAACTTCCAAAGACAAAAATGTGAATATGGATGTTATGTCTAAACACTAGATCGCCCACTGATGAAGCTTTTCCTTTATGATAACGCCTCCCATGCCTCAACATCTGGAGCTCAAACTTCCCCCTACTTAACGATTTCAAAATCCAACAGTTGGATGTGGCTTGCCATGAAGCCAAATGGAGGCCTGATTTTGAGTCTCCATTATCTTTGGGATTAAAATGACTCTGAACATCTGCAAAAACACTGTTTCCTACCTTCTGAGCACCCTCTCTGAAATGCAATGCTGTGGGGCTTACTTACTGGAGATCTAATGAAGCTTGATCTCCAGAACAGTCTGGAAGCTGATTACTCAGAACTGTTGGACAAAGCTGGTGAGGAAGAAGAAGAGTTTGGATTTGATATCCCGCTTTATCACTACCCGAAGGAGTCTCAAAGCGGCTAACATTCTCCTTTCCCTTCCTCCCCCACAACAAACACTCTGTGAGGTGAGTGGGGCTAAGAGACTTCAAAGAAGTGTGACTGGCCCAAGGTCACCCAGCAGCTGCAGGTGGAGGAGCGGAGACACGAACCCGGTTCCCCAGATTACAAGTCTATCGCTCTTAACCACTACACCACACATGGCACCTGGTGTTTCTAGACAATAAGGCAGTGGTGGCGAACCTATGGCACGTGTGCCAGAGAGGGCACTCAGAGCCCTCTCTGTGGGCATGTGCGCCATTGCCCCAGCAGGGCCATAGCTTCTGTGCCAGGGGTGGGGGAGGAGGAAGAGAGGAGGGCTCGCACCTGTGCCTGTGGCACCAGGACCGGGTGAGGAAGCAGGGGGCTGAGCAGGCTGACTTTTGATGCGCCAGGGCTTCCTACCAGTCTGTTTTTCCTACTCTGTAGTAAGCTGCCTTGGGTTCAGGAGGGCTTAACTCCCAAGTCAGTAAGCATAAAAAACAGCAACCTAAGAAGGCACTGCTAGGTTTACAACAGAGAAATTCATTCCATGGAGGCTGTAATCAAAGGGCAGCTGAAGAAACAGCAAAATATAATAATAATATATTTATACCCTGCCTATCTAGCTGGGTTTATTTATTTATTTGTATGTGTGCATGCAGGCAGTCATTATCTCATATCAAAAATTGGGAGATGGTGGCTCTTAGTACAGCCCTCCAGTGTGCACTAGTGGCCAAAATTGTGGAACCTTCTGGAAAAAAAATGTATTTCTGAGATTTGATGGCTCATAACACCACTTTGTTTTGGAGTAATACCACTGCTTTTTTCCTGTGGGGAAGCAGGGGGGTGCATACCCCTAAATATTTTGTGAATTTAACAGGAGAAGAAACTCACTGTATTTATTTTTCCTGATTTGAACTGTATTTACTTTTCCCCAGTGGTGATTTTCTTGAGTCAATATGAGACTACCCCTAAACATTTTTTATAAAAAAAGCACTGAGTTATACCATAAAATTATATATCAATGGAAAGAAAATTTAATGAAGAATGTAATGCAATAACTTTTATGAAGGATTATTTATTACAACAGCAGTCATAAAGAAGAAACATGAAACACAGAGAAAAAATGAGATATACAGGTTAAATTGCCGTGTTGGCACTTTGCGATAAATAAGTGGGTTTGGAGTTGCAGTTTGGGCACTCGGTCACTAAAAGATTTGCCATCACTGCAATAAGGCATGAAAACTTCTTTTTTTTTTAAATAATCTTTATTGATTTTCTTTTATGCACACAAAAAGAAAAAACACAACATTCAATAAAGAATCACAGCACTTAAGTACTATGAAAGAAACAAAGAGAAAAAAATAAAAAATCAGACGAGAGGGAAAAGTAGAAAGACAAAAAACTACAACATAAAAACATAAAACTGTCGACTTCCTTCCCTACTGATTTCGGGTTTTTACATTCAGTAGTTATCTTTTTACCGCTGGTTTTTATTTATGATTTGCACATCGGGAGTTTTACACCAATCCTGCTGTATTTGGTAAGTTTTTAAAATTACCTTCAAAATAAGCCAAAAATTTACTCCATTCTTCTTTTAACTTTGTATTTTTGTGATTTCTAATTTTTTGTGTCAATCTTGCTAATTCAATAAAGTCATGTAGTTTTAGTTGCCAGTCCCTCACCGTTGGAAGATTTGTGCTTTTCCAGTTTTGAGCGATTAGCATTCTGGCCGCTGCTGTTGAATATTGGAATAGAATTTTATCTTTTTCTTGAATTTCTTTCCCGACCATCCCTAATAGAAAGGCCTCTGGGCTCTTGGGAAATGTATATCTAAATATCTTTTTTAACTCATTATATATCTGATCCCAAATTTTTTTAATTTCCTCGCATGTCCACCACATATGTATAAAATTGCCTTCTTTTGTCCTACATTTCCAACAAGCCTTGTCTGCGGTCTTATACATTCTATTCAGTTTTTCTGGTGTAAGGTACCATCTGTAAACCATTTTTTCTAAATTTTCCCTGATTGCAGCGCTTGCCGTAAATTTTAATCCCTCACTCCATAGTTTTGCCCATTTTTCGTATTCTATATCATGTCCCAGGTCTTTTGCCCATTTAACCATAACTTGTTTGATTTTTTCATCTTTAGTTTCCCATTCCAGTAGTATATTGTACATCTTGGATAGTACCTTCGATTTACTTTCAACTACTTCAATCTGAAATTTGGACTTCTTTTCATTCATTCCTAATTTTTTATCTTCTGTCCATATTGCGTTAATTTGATGGTACTGTATCCAACCCGTCATCCTCTCCCTTAGTTCTTCGTATGGTCTTAGTTTCCAGCTGTCTTGGGATCTCACTAGTAGGTCTTCATATGTCAATTTTTGTACTTCCATGTTTATTTTTTTGGTTAACAATAAATCTGTTGGGGACAGCCACCAGGGTACTCTTCGCTCCAACAATTTCTTATTTTTATCCCAAACTTCATACAAGGGTCCTCTTATAATATGGCTCGAAAACCTTTTGTGTACTTTTTCTTTATTTAACCAGAGGTAGGCATGCCAGCTGAATCTATTATCGGCTCCTTCCAGATCTAATAAGTCCGTATCTTCTAAGGTTATCCAGTCTTTGACCCAGCAGAGACAGGCCGCTTCATAGTATAATTTTAGGTCAGGTAATGCCAGTCCTCCTCTTTCCTTACGATCTGTTAGAAGTTTGAATCTGATCCTTGGCCTTCTTCCCTGCCATATAAATCTTGAAAGTGTCTTCTGCCAATCTTTAAATATTTTAGACCCTCTGATGACAGGTATATTTTGAAATAAGAATAACATCTTAGGGAGTATGTTCATTTTTATTGCTTCCATCCTGCCCAGCCATGAGAGATTCACCCTGTTCCAAACATCCAAGTCCTTTTTCACTTTATTCCATGTTGGTGTATAATTATCTTCAATTAGATTTATATTTCTGGGTGTAAGCCAAATTCCTAAATATTTTATTTTCTTCGCCACTTTTATTCCAAATTGTCTCTCTAGTCTTTCCACCACATCGTTTCTCAGGTTCTTTGTTAACATTTTTGTTTTGGTTTTGTTCAACTTGAAGCCCGATAGTTTACCGTACTCTTCCATGATCTCCAATACTTTGCCCACGCTTTCCTGCGGCTCTTCTAGGGATAACATCAAATCGTCAGCGTAAGCTTTTAATTTAAACTCTTTAAATCCTATTTTGATCCCTTTTATCTCTGTTTTGGACCTAATTTTATTCGCCAGGACTTCCAAAGCCAGAATGAATCCCTCTCCTCCTTGGGACCATTAGAAGTTTTCATGTCTATTCGCTTCAAGGCATGAAAACTTCTAATGGTCCCAAGGAGGAGAGGGATTCAGATAAATTTGTTGCCAAAATAAACCAGGTTCTAGCAAATCAGATTTGTCTGACATGACTTGTTTTTGAGAAACACGTAGTGGGTCTCAGTAATCACAACATTTTCTAAGTGCTCACGACTGGCCATTTAATTATCTGGTATCGATGTCAAGCTGACTGATCAACAGTTACCTGGGTTTTCTCCCCACTCCCTTTTGAAGATGAGGGCAACATTTGTTTGCCTGTGTGTCATTTATTAAATATTTTTAATTTTATTGAGATTATTATAATAATAACCATAATGATGTATTATATGTAAAAAAGAAAACAGAAAGAAGAGAAAGTGTTAAAACATTTTTAAAAGCAGAGAAAAACAGCAGTAACAAATTAACCATAACATATAATTAAGGCTACAAAACTATATAGCATATATGTAGATGTATCAACTATATAGACAATATTTATATATAAAATGTAGACAATGTAGATGTATCAACTTATTGTTTCCCTGAAGTATATGTTAATCCATACGTCACTATGGTCTTGACAAATACATTCCAAATATCATTAAATTTATCAATGCATAATCTTCGTCTGAAGGCAATTCATTCATGGGTTGCAACTCTTGCTTCTGTATCATGAAACCCAAGAGGAAATAATCACTTCCTCCGAAGGTTCCCAGCACTTCCACTTCATCAGCCAGTTCCTTCTTGCTGGTGAGGACCAGGTCCAAGATAGATGATCCCCTTGTTGCTTCTTCCACCTTCTGGGAAATGAAATTGTCAGCAAGGCAATTGGGGAAACTGTTGAACCTTAAATTATTGGCCGAGTTTGAGTTCCAACAGATATTGGGGTAGTTGAAGTGTCCCATGGCTATTGTATCCATTCTTTTTGGAAGTTTGGTAATCTGTTAAAAAGGCATGATCCAAATCTTCAGTCTGGCTTGGTAGTCTATAGCAGACACCCAAAGTAAGGTCACTGTTGTTTCCCTCTCCTACAATATTTACCCATATACTATTAATCTTCCTTGCATACTCCAGGTCATGTTATCTTCACATCCTTTGCATACAGTGCTGCTACTCCTACCTTCCTCTTTGGTCTATTCCTTTTGAACAGTTATGCCACTTAGTTTCTGCATTCCTGTCAAGAGTCTCATCCCACCAGATTTCAGTAATGTCATCCCATATTAAAAGCTACAATTCATCTTGTTTAATTCCCATACTCTGTGCATTATTATAGAGACAAGTGAAGTCATGAAAATTTCCCTCCAGGTGCTTCCTTCTTATAGTTTCCTGCCCTTTAGCAGGTTTCTGTAGCACCACCTCAGTTTCCTGTGTATCAATGAAGCTATTATCCTTAGCACCAAGTGTTCCACTGTCATATGTAGTGTTATCCCCCACCCTCAGGATTTAGTATAAAACTCTCCTATTGAGGTTTGTGCAACCCATCTCTTGCCAGAAGTCCTTCCTCAAGGAAGCAGAGACCATGGTCCTAGATGCCAAGCTCTTCCTGACATCATCTGCACAGGTTTACGTCCAGTATTCCTTCAACAGGAAGAAGTGATGGGGAAAAATCTGTGCCCCAAGGCCCTTCAGTTTCCTATATAGTCCCTTGCTATAAGCTGAAGACTGTGTCTGACAGTATTGTTTGTACCCACATGAATCAGAAGGAAGGGATGGTGGTCAGTGGGCTTTATATGACTTTGCAACTTAACTGTCACATCATGAAACTGTGCGCCTGGAAAGCAGCGCAGATGTCAGGACATCCTATTAACTCTGCCTCTGTTTCCCTCAGTAGGGAGTCATCTGCTGCTGCCACCTGTCTCCTCCTCCTCTGGGAAGTGGCAGGGGAGTTTATTTAGTTGCTTATTTCCTTGACATCTGATGGGAGGGTGTTCCACAGGGCAGTCGCAACTAATGCCTTACTTTTCCTGAAAGCTTCATGGGCTTTCATTAGCAAAATAAGTAATCTGCTTCTACAACTGACCTTCTGAATATGGCATAAATGGCAATCACATTTGGCTTCTTTATTGCTGCCTTTAACTCTTATTTTAGATCACCAAGTCTTTTGATAAATAGCACCAGTTCCTATTGTGGAGAAAAGGGGAAATCTATTCAATTAAATATATATTTGCCCAAAGGCAAATTTCGAAAAAAACTCACTTATGGACAAACTGAAAAATGTCCCAGATAAGTGGCACCATTAATACCAGACCTTGGGTGCAAGCCTGAGATCTGCAGTGCCTCAGTGAGCTGGGAGAAGGAGAAAATACCCCCCCTTTCCAGGCTACTTTCTCACTCAGCCAGTCACCATGGTATTGATGGTCCAGCTTCCTGGGCATGGCCAAGGGGGGCAGGGAAGGGCAACTGCCCCCCTAAATCAACAAAAAAATTAAAAATACATAGCTAACTAAGGTTCTGCCCCCCCCCAACAAATGACCTGCCTCCCCAACAAAAACCCTGGCTGTGCCCATGTCCAGCTGGCAGTTAGATTAGGAGTGGAGTGGCTCATGGTCACTCAATGAGCCTTGTAGCTAAGTGCAGACTTGAATCCATGTCTTTCCCACTTGAATGCTTTGACTTGGATGCAGAGAAACAGCAAAATCTTACATAGGTCTACTCAGAAATGTCCCTTAGACTACAATCTATGATAACGACATGCAGCTCTCTCTTTTTTTTAACAACATTCATATATAACAGACCAAAGAATATTTGAGCAAAACAATGCACAGAGTAGCAGCTTCAATCAATGCAATACAATACTAAAGAAGAAATTAAAACATCAAACATAACTTGGGCAGCTTTGATAAATATGGTTTTTCTAGCATCTTAATACATCATATTCAAGTAGAATGAGCTTCTCCAAGACAGGCAAGTAATAATAATAGTTTATGGCTTGAAAATAACAATCAATTTTCTTTTATATTGCTATTTTATATACTTTATACATATACAACAATTTCATTCACACAGAACTCTTATGTGCACGTAACATTACACACAGTCCAATGGCGACCAACAGTTTGATAAGGCTGCCCACTTGCTTCTCTATTGTATTATTGGATGCTGACGGCTTGCTTTTTTAGAAATGTCTGGGCAGTTGGAATGTTCATGAACATTCCATGATGCCTCAGCATCTGCAGCAGTTTCCAACAACTCAAGCCAGAGTTCTCACAGCCAATAAGTATGGAGATTTAACTGCAGCTTGTGGTTTTCTTGATTGCCACCTCCAGTTCATCTGATTTAGGAGGCATATTGGATTTCTGCAAACCACTAATCTCCTGCAAATCTCTGTGTTCTGTGTTCCAATATGATATCTCATCGTTCTCACTGATGATAGTGAAATGCCTAAAAGATTTCTGAAAGCTATCCTTGACTCTGCAAATATGTACAGATATTTTTACATTTAGAAAATTGTGGCTGAGGCAAAACAATCCACCAAAGACCTCCTGGAAAAGTCACAGCTGAGCAGCTTTTCAACTCAACATTCGTTCATAGGCCAAGCCAGATACTGTCTGTCACACTTCATTGTCTTACAGTAAAACTTGGTAATTGCCTGTTAATCACCCTTTTTATCTTCCCTAACAAGAGTAATTAACAAGACAAATCCTTCCAGAGAACCAGACTTTCATTTTTCTCACCCAACACTTAAGCAGAAAGTGTTGTTTGCATCCATTAAAATGCTCCAGAACCACACAACCAATTCACACCAACAGCTATAATACTGTACTTTGGGCAGCAGTTAAAGAGTTTAGTTTCAATTAACAAACTTCCTTGAGTGTTCTTTAACTGTTATGGCAACAGAGTTATAGGTGTAATAAGCAGCAAAGAAGCTTATAGCAGCACTCTGTGTGGTAAATTCAATCCTAGCACCAATTCTATTATGGGACTACATTTGGACTAGGTTGTGCCCGTCTGATCACCTCACCTCAAAAAGGATATTGTAGACTTGGAAAAGGTTCAGAAAAGGGCAACCAAAATGGTCAATGGGATGCAGCGGTTCCCCTATGAGGAAATGTTGCAGCACTTGGGACATTTCAGTCTAGAGAAAAGGCAAATAAGAGGTGCAGTAATCATAGCTGTCAACTTTTCCCTTTTCTTGCAAGGAATCCTATTTGGAATAAGGGAATTTCCCTTTAAAAAAGGGAAACGTTGACAGCTATGGCTGTAATAGATGTTTATAAAATAATGCATGGCATGGAGAATGTTGATAAAGTTTTCCTCCCTCTCTTATAACACCAGAACTCTTGGACATGCAATGAAGCTGAATGTTGGGAGATGCAGGACGGATAAAAGAAAGTACTGGTCCTTCTTCATGCAGTGCAGAGTCAAACTATGGAACTTGCTCCCATAAGAGGCCATGATGGCTGCCAACCTGGATGGCTTTAAAAGAGAATTAGACAAAATCATGGAGGCGAAAGCTTTTAGTGACTACTGGGCACAGTTGCTATGCTCTGCAGAGGCAGTTTTAGGGAAGCACAACCAGTTAGGAACACAAGAGACTGAGGGTGCCAATTTTTTGCATCACACAGGGCAAAATTTGCTGAAATTTGAGAGCCCAAAGTCTACCACTGTGCTCTGCCTCCATGGGAAGAGGTAGCAATGGTTCTGAATACCAGTTTCTGGAAACCACAGAATCAGGGGGAAGGGAGGCAAGAGAGTTCTCTTGTGCTTGGGTCCTCCTTTGTGGCTTCCCTTTAGGGCATTATGTTGGTCACTCTGAGAACAAGATACTGGGCTAAAAGGGCGATTGGCTTTGCCCAGCAGAGCTCTTCTTATGTTCTGATGCATAGAATCATAGAATCATAGAGTTGGAAGAGACCACAAGGGCCATCGAGTCCAACCCCCTGCCAAGCAGGAAACACCATCAGAACACTCCTGACATATGGTTGTCAAGCCTCTGCTTAAAGACCTCCAAAGAAGGAGACTCCACCACACTCCTTGGCAGCAAATTCCACTGTCGAACAGCTCTTACTGTCAGGAAGTTCTTCCTAATGTTTAGGTGGAATCTTCTTTCTTGTAGTTTGGATCCATTGCTCCGTGTCCGCTTCTCTGGAGCAGCAGAAAACAACCTTTCTCCCTCCTCTATGTGACATCCTTTTATATATTTGAACATGGCTATCATATCACCCCTTAACCTCCTCTTCTCCAGGCTAAACATGCCCAGCTCCCTTAGCCGTTCCTCATAAGGCATCATTTCCAGGCCTTTGACCATTTTGGTTGCCCTCCTCTGGACACGTTCCAGTTTGTCAGTGTCCTTCTTGAACTGTGGTGCCCAGAACTGGACACAGTACTCCAGGTGAGGTCTGACCAGAGCAGAATACAGTGGCACTATTACTTCCCTTGATCTAGATGCTATACTCCTATTGATGCAGCCCAGAATTGCATTGGCTTTTTTAGCTGCCGCATCACACTGTTGGCTCATGTCAAGTTTGTGGTCAACCAAGACTCCTAGATCCTTTTCACATGTACTGCTCTCAAGCCAGGTGTCCCCCATCTTGTATTTGTGCCTCTCATTTTTTTTGCCCAAGTGCAATACTTTACATTTCTCCCTGTTAGAGTTCATCTTGTTTGTTTTGGCCCAGTTCTCTAATCTGTCAAGGTCGTTTTGAAGTGTGATCCTGTCCTCTGGGGTGTTAGCCTCCCCCCCCCACCCCCAGTTTGGTGTCATCTGCAAATTTGATCAGGATGCCCTTGAGTCCATCATCCAAGTCGTTGATAAATATGCAATATTTTAAAAGTCAACCATGCCATCCCTCTTCACTGCTTTTTCTCCACCCCCATTCAAGCTAGTCAACAAGTGCATTAGAAAGGTCTGTGTGACCCCCACCTTCAGGTATAGCATGTGCCACCTGGGGAATGGGCCTTTTTGGTAGTGGCTTTCTGATATGGAATGCTTTTTAGTGCCAAGTGTATGTATTTTTGGCACCAGGCAAATATACCTTTTTATTTTCAAAGGCATTTTACTTACGTTCTTTAAAATGACTGGTCAGCTTTTTCTGCTTTCTAAAAATTATGTTTTAATTATTTTAATCCCCAAACAAAATATTATATTCACGTTCCAGAAGGCCAAGCTGTGCTCTTCAAGGTGGTGGTGGTGTAGAAAAAAAATTACATGAGGATGATTGCTTTCGATATGGAAAAACAAACAAACACACCCAGAATATACTATCTTTGGTCTTTGATCTTAAAAAAAGATACCTAGGTAACAAAACAGGGGTGGCTCTGTCTGCTAAACTTACATTTTTGCTTATTTCTTCTTCATGGTGAAAGTTGGGAGGGACCCTGAGGGTCATCTAGTTGAACCACCTGCAATGCAGGATTTTGTTAGTTTAGACCTAGTTCTCCCATCTGTTACGGTCATCTTGTATCATGATTCTGTCTTCTGCAGCATTAGCTATCCTTCCCAGATTGGGGTGATCTGCAAATTTGGTGAGCATCCCCTCAGTTCCTTCATCCAAGTCATTTATAAAGACGTTGAACAATAACGGGCCCAGGACAGAACTCTGCAGCACCCCACTTGTCCCTTTTTTCCAGGATGATGAGGAACCACTAGTGAGCATCCTTTGGGTTTGGCCAATCAACCAGCTACAAATCCACCCAACAGTAACCTCATCCAATCCAACCCAACATTTAGCAGCTTCCCTGAAAGAATATCATGAGAGATTTGTCAAAAGCCCTGCTGAAGTCAAGATACACTGCATCCACAGGAGTCCCTTGATCCACCAAACCTGTAGCTCTATCAAAAAACGAAATGAGATTTGTCTGGCATGATTTGCTTTTGAGAAATCCATGCTGGGTCTTAGTAATCAAAGCATTCTGTGTAATTCATTTCCTGTAGGTTCCAATGCCCAGGGCTTTTTTTCAGCTGGAAATCACTGGCACTCAGTTCTGGCACCTCTCAGGTGGGCACCATTGCCATTCTAATGTGTTCATGGTGGGTTCTGGCACCTCTTTTTCTAGAAAAATTGCACTGATAAGGCCCCTTGTAGTAACAATAAAATTATACGCAAGACTGATCTAAAGAACACAGACTGAAGCACACAAGCTAGCCAGATTCAGCAGGAAATTAGCCAAGCTTCTGGCAGGCTCGTTAGTATGTGCTTTGTATATAAAGATTGAATACATCTTAGTGACTCCTGAAATTCATAGACTTTGGCATCGTATAGTGTTTTGTCTTCCTGAGATACAGCCGCTGCTCCTCCAGTTTTTTCCATGTCTTCGTTGGTAGCAATTGACCCTAGAACCACTTGCAAACATAAGTCAATGTTTTCTTAACCTGAAAGTGCCCTACTGTAAGGAACACTCACTATGCAGCTGCACTCTTAGTCAAAGCCTCCTGGGAGGTTGCAGTAATTACTAAACCTTTTCACTAGTGGAACTTTACCAATGTTAGTACAGTGCTCTCTGGTGGATTGATGTGAGAATCCCATTTAACTCAGCCCATCATTGCTGGTCTTAACAGGGAACACAGGGGGACAATAGAGGGGCTTTCAGCTATGATTCATTTGTTTTTGTCATAAAATCTTGTACACCGCTTGATTGTAAAAACAAACAAACCTCAAGGCAGTTTACAAGAAAGGTAAAACAATACAATTGCAAATGGTTAAATGTAACAATAATTTAAAACTTTTCAGAAAGTTAAAATAACAATAGGTTTAAAACAGATAGGTTAGAAACTCCACCAAGTTTCTAAGCATGTGGGCAGACATGTCTTAACAAAAAGGCTTTTAGCAGATGACAGAAAGATAATAGTGAAGGCAGGGAGTTCCAAAGTGTAGGTAAAAGGTAAAGGGACCCCTGACTGTTAAGTCCAGTCGCAGACGACTCTGGGGTGCAGCGCTCATCTCGCTTTACTGGCCGAGGGAGCCGGCATACAGCTTCCGGGTCATGTGGCCAGTATGATTAAGCTGCTTCTGGCGAACCAGAGCAGTGCACGGAAACGCTGTTTACCTTCCCACTGGAGCGGTACCTATTTATCTACTTGCACTTTGATGTGCTTTTGAACTGCTAGGTTTGCAGGAGCAGGGACCGAGCAACGGGAGCTCACCCCGTCACGGGGATTCAAACCGCCGACCTTCTGATCGGCAAGCCCTAGGCTCAGTGGTTTAGACCACAGCACCACTCACTAAAATATCAAGTTTTTACAAATACAGAATAGGTGTCATAATGTAACATCTGTAGTGGTGCCAGTTCCACTGATCAAAGCGGTCAAGTGGGCGTTTATGGGTAAGATGATCTCGCAGGTAAACTGGTCCCAAGTTTACATGCCAATAGTAACATCTTGAACTTCACCTGGCAGCCAGTTCAGATCTCTGAGCACAGGTGTTGTATACTGACAAGGCCTCAGCATTATGCACTCACTGCATATTCTGGATCAATAAGGACTGGTGGGCTCAATAAAACAAGGCATAAGCATTTACTCTTACACAATCATGGCTAGGCTTCTATTTGGTCCATAATGGCGACATGAGGATAGGGGACAATAAATAACTTTCCAGAGCACCATCCACATAAGTTACCTCGTTTCTCTCTTTCTCTCTCTCTTCATTTCCTTCAGCAGGAATAAAATTCTGTTTGAAATACATCACTTGCTTCTTAAGAAGAAAGTCTCATTTAGGTTGCAAGGAAGAGTCATTGAATCAAATGAAAACTTGCATGAAAGAATCTGATTCTCCCCCGCCATGCTTATTTGACCTCCACAGTATTTAGTTACTCCTGATTTTAGTGCAGTCAGAATTAGTTTTCCAGCTATATGAGTAACTTTTCACTATACAAATGTGACAATTTGGTGATAAGGTGAAATGTTGCAAAGTGCTGCTTTTCACTTATACCTTGTTGGCTTTGTTAGGAATAAACACTGGCATGACTGTCAGGACTTCTCTAGCTGTGATTTCTGCAAGGCAGGGAGTTGAATTAGATGACACTTTGGTATAAATCGTCTAATTCTACTATTCTATGACCCAACGAAAGATGCACACTTTTAAAGACTAGTTCACCTAGAAGCCTATAAACAAGCTCCAGGTGCACGGGAGCCTCCAGCTGGCTGTTGCGGCTATTTGTCCTGTCAGCTGCTACAGGCATCTGGACAGCCTCATTCCATTCTTCTAAGATCATTGCTGCTGCTACCGCCCACATGCTCAGCCTCCTTTAGTAGTACCTGGCTTCTTTAGCTAGAAAACCAGCCACAAAACTGGAAAAACACCAACAGCAGGCAAAAAAGGGGGGGCACAGGTGCTTGAAATGAAATTTAACTCAGGCCCAACGCGCCTCAGAAGAAATCCGTCCCCTGGGGCACCTTAAACATACAAATAATATATATAAGAAATGAGATAGTCAGTACGAAGTATAACACATTCTCATAGTCTCATGTTGAAAGAATGAGAAACAAAATTATAAGGCTGCTTTTCCCTTTAAAAAATTATTAAAAGAATGTATAAAATGTTTAAACATATTTATGAATAAAAATAAATCTAACAAAAACTGGATACCTAAGAATTACAGCTCATCCACACTTCCACTTGTTCCGTGCCTAGAAATCACGGGTCCGAGAGGTTTTCCACTTGCTCTGTATTTTCTAGGCACAGGTCCAAGTGGTTGTCCCCTTGTCCTGCTCTTTTCCCAGAGAGGGATAAAATGATTTTAGCTCTAAATCAGAGCAAAAAGCAATCGGGAGAAAACCCAAATTTCTCTGATTGTGTGCTAAAGATTGGTTTCCCCATGGGAAAAGCAGTGGGAGAAGAGGACGCGTGGAAAAGCCCTGGGACAAGCAACCTCTACAAACTGAGAATTACCACAACAAAACAAAACAAAACTGGTTATAAGTCTCAAAGTGTAGCCTTAAAAACTCTTTAAAATGCAGTCATGCAAAGATACATAAGAAAATTTGTAAAGCATTTGCTTACATGTTTTCTTACAATCAAGCAGTATATAAATTTTGTCAAAATAAGCTAACTTTTTCTGTAACTTTTTTTAAGCAGCGATCCTCACCAAATGTAATGATATTGGAGTGATTTCTGCTGCAAGTACAGTGGTACCTTGCGTTAAGAACTTAATTCATTCCGGAGGTCTGTTCTTAACCTGAAACTGTTTTTAATCTGAGGTACCACTTTAGCTAATGGGACTTCCAGCTGCCGCTGCTGCACGATTTCTGTTCTCATCCTGAAGCAAAGTTCTTAACCCGAGGTACTATTTCTGGGTTAGCAGAGTCTGTAACCTGAAGTGTCTGTAACCTGAAGCATCTGTAACCCGAGGTACCACTGTAGTGTCCAAAATGAAATATTTTTGATTCATAGGACCAATTATCTATACAGTGACCCTCCAGGTTGGCAGACCCCCAGCCACCCATCTAGCCAACCATGCTGAATAAAAAAACAAGGAGAGTGAGCCAGGTCAGGCCTGAAGAGAAGGCGGTGGCTGGGGGAGGAGACTCTGGGCAGAAGCAGCCCCCCCCCCGGGGGGGGAGGTTGTGGGCAAGGGTGTAGCTGACAAACCCTAGTGCAGCTCATTTTGAAAATGCCCAAGAGGGAAGGTTGTTGCTTCAATAAGAAGCTAAGGAAGGAAGGAGATGTGGCTTCAGCATGGAGCTAGGCACATATTTTGCCTTATTTATCTGGAGGATGGGACTTTCATAGAATTACAGAGTTGGAAAGTCCCCAAGGGTCATCTAGTCCAACCCCCTGCAATGCAGGAATCTCAGCTAGAGCATCCACGGCCATCCATTTCTGTTTCAAGACCTCCAAGGAAGGAGAGTCCACCACCTCTCGTGGGAGTCTGTTCCACTGCCAAACTGCCCTTACTGTTAGAAAGCTTTGCCTAATGCTTAGTTGAAATCTCCTTTATTGTAGCTTGGTTCAAGTTTGGGCAGTAGGAGGCAACACAGAGGTTTGTTTGTTTGTTATTTAACTTTATACTTTGCCATTCCAGACTAAGCCACCACCCTTCCGAAATCAGCTAATAATAATAAAGAATACAAATCCAGAAAAATGCAAGAAAAATGCAATGATTAACAAGCAGATAGAAACAGGGATTTTAAAATATATATATTTCGGCCTCCTTCGCTGCACACCTTTGAGCAGGTACTGAAAACTGACTCCTTCATTGCTGCTTTCTCATGATTAAGGATTTTAATTGGGCTGCTACATATTTGGTGCTCTGTTTATTTTTAAGTACAGTCATAGCTTAGGTTACAATTTTAGTATATGTGCTGCCAAAGCGAGCACTAGGTTACAGATGCTTTGGGTTGCGCAATTACAATTTGTGCACCACGCTAAACCCGGAAGTACCAGAACGATTACTTCCGGGTTTTGGCGCTTGCACATGCGCAGAAGAGCTAAATTGCGCTTTGTGCATGCGCAGGAGCGTCGAATTGCGACCCGCGCGTGTGCAGATGGGTGGGTTACAGGTTGCGAATGCTGCGGGTTGCGAATGTGCCTCCCGATGGATCACGTTCGCAACCTGAGCGTCCACTGTATTGTTGTGATATTATGGCTCTACTGGGCTGTGCACTGTTTTAATATTATTGTCAGGTACTTTTATTCATTAATCATCATGATTTGCTGATTTTGTATTCATTGAGTTTTACATCTTGTTGTTATATTGTCAGGCACTGCTTTCAGGAAAGGTTTGCACACAGGGTGGCTTTATAAATATCTTAAGTAAATTAAAAAAACAGCCATCAAAACCAAGAGATCATATTTAGCTCAGCAAGGATTCTCCGCACAACATGCTCAGCCAGAGGCTTCTGGGAAGCCTAAAAGATACCCCATGAGGACAACACCACTGTCCTGCTTGTGATCCCCAGCAACTGACTCTGATACTGGAGGTAATATATAACCATAATGACTGGTACTTACTGGCAGTATTATCCTCCAAAGCCTTTTTCAGAGGACCTTGCTTCCAAGGAAAGTGAAATGTCATATCGTCTGCCACAGAAAAACCCCACAGTTTGGGGTCTGTGATAACCTTGAGGAAGAGGACCACTGAGGACCCCTATGCCTCCAGATCACTCTCTGAGGCAACTGGCATATGACACACAGAATTGTAGAGTTGGAAGGGACCCTGAGGATCATCTAGTCCAACCCCCTGCAATGCACGAATATGCAGCTGACCCATACAGGGATCGAACCTGCAATATTGGTGTTATTAGCAGCACATTCCAACCAACTGAGCTATCCTGGGAAGTGGCATATATGCTTGACATTTGTGTTCATATGCTGACAGCCATTGTATCAAAGTTACCATAGCCCCCTACATTGCACAGCGAATTATGATACTAACAAGGGAGGCTTCCTATATCCTCCATGTTAAGGGCTGGCTTCCCTGCTCACATAAATCCCTTGGATTGCACCTTAACATGGCAACCTGTTCATGTACATCTGTACTCAAGGACCCATATCTAATTTGTGTGAATCACAGAGCAAATTTACAACCCTACATAAATAATGGTTTGTTTTGTTTAATAACAATTACATTGCAGGAGTGCAATACCCCTGGGGCTTCCTGTCTTTAATTTCTTTCAAATGCAACCTTGGTCTCTTAAGCCTTCCTTCCTAAATGGCTTCTGTCTTTAATTATATTTTTAAACCAAATTAGAACTTAACAAGCACACAATTTCATAAGAAGGGTCTTTTAATTCATGAATTAACAGTCTGAATTTCACAGCATTTCAGTAGGTCAGAATATAATTGCCAGCTCATGATTGCCAAGATCACATAAATGAAAAGCTGTCACTTGTTTTGGTGCATACCTTGAAAGTTATGTTAGCCTGAGCACAAATTACGAATCCATGCAATGTTAAGGAACATTTCTAGAGGAGATGCTTAATTTAAAAGGGGATACTCTTGTGCATGACCGGTGCAGAAATGAGACCAAGCTGGCTAGACTTTGTACAATTAATCATGTTTGCCAGAAGTAGCTCTCATCTCACTGGTATAGCAGAGTATCTAGAAGACTGTACTTTGAATTATTAAGTCGCCGGTTTGAATTTCACCTCTCCTATGAAGTCACTTACCATGTGGTCTTAGGTTTATTTATTTCGTAAAATTGTATCTACTACTTGAATGTTAAAAAACAACAACCCTCAAAGCAGTCTACAAAAGAATAATATAATAAAATAATCAGTTAAAAACAGCTATTTCAAATATTCAAAAAAAGAATTAAAACAACAATAAGCTAAAAACAGCCTAAAACATATGTCAGCATCCTGTATGTCTGGATACGGTTGTTGAAACAAACATGTTTTAACAGGTGTCAAAAAGAGTACAGTGAAAGTGTCTGCCTGAATTTCTGATGTCAATGGGCAGGGAGTTCCAATGTGCAGGTGATGCCACACTAAAAGATTAATTTCTTGCAAGTATTGAATGAGTATTATGTGGCACCTGTAATGGTGCCAGTCATAGAAGCCAACTTCTAGGGGCTGTGAGGGCTTTGGCCCCCACAACAAAATATTTGAGGGGGCTGAGCCCCACTCCCAAGCTGATGGGCATTCCCATTGAAATGGGATATCTGCACTGTCCATGTGCCTGGGCTCCCACAATAGTTTATTCAAGTTGGCACCCCTGGTGCCAGTTTCACAGATCAGAGTACAGTGGTACCTCGGTTTAAGAACAGCCTTGTTTACGAACTATTCGGTTTACGAACTCTGCAAAACTGGAGGTAGTGTCCCAGTTTGCAAACTTTACCTTGGTCTAAGAACAGAAGCCGAATGGTGGAAGGGCACTGGCGGTGGGAGGCCTCGTTGGGGAAAGTACACCTCGGTTTAAGAACGGTTTCGGTTTAAGAACGGACTTCCGGAACGGATTAAGTTCGTTACCCGAGGTACCACTGTAGTTGAATGGGCATATTAAGGGAAAGGTGATCTTGCAGGTAAGCTGATCGCAAGTTTTTAAGGACTTTCTATACTAATGATAACACCTTGAATGTGGCCTAGTAGCAAATCAGCAACCAGTGCAGGTCTCTGAGAACAGATGCTATATGCTGGGAGGTTCTTACTCCTGTCAGCAATCATGCTGCAGCATTCTACACTAACTGCAGCTTTTGGGAAGACCCACATGAGGGAAGCCCCCCACAGAACACATTGCAGTGCACACTGATCTCTGTACACACCAAACTCTAACTTGACCTCAGCTTTCCCAATGCAAGTTGAATATAATAATACTGCCCTTACACTGCAGGGTTACTGTAAGAATTAGAACACAATAAGGCATGTGCCCCAGCCAGCACAGCCATTTGAAGCTGGAGTTGATAATAGCACAGCCATGGTGGCTGGCGCTGATTGGAGTTTGAGTCAATAGCATCTGGAGAGCATCAGCTTGGCTAAGACTGCTCTAGAAATGCTATAGAAATTCTAAGCATTATTTGTCACCTGCAGTGACTGACCTTAGGTGTTACTTCAGATGCTCATCTTCACAAGATACATTAATATTCACAGGGACCAATGAATTGCTTGCTTGTTGCATATCTGTCCCAGCTTTATGAAGGTTTGGTATCTCCGGATCCTTCTACAGACTTGGGGCAGATAAAAGAAAGTATGTCTTTACACAGCACAGAACTGAATCATGGAACTCACTTTCTCAGGAGATGGTGATGGCCACCAGCATGGATGCTTTTAAAAGAGGACTGGACCAATTCATGGATAAGGCTATAAATGGCTACTAGGCACAGTGGGAGGCAGTAAAACCTATAAATGCCAGTTGCTGGAAACCACCAGACAGGAGAAGAGAGAGAGAGCTCTTGTGTTTTGGGTCCTGCTTGCAGGTTTCCCATTGGGGCATCTGGTTGGCTGTGAGAATAGGATACTGCCGAGATGGACCATTGGCCCAATCCAGCAGGGCTCTTCTTATGTTAACATCTTGGCTGATGAACAGTACTGGAGAACTCAGAAGCCACACTTTAGCACCATGGGTCCCTATAAAGGTATTGCCCAACGTATTGTGGATTGGGGGGGGGGTCCTTTATGGAGCAGCATAGCTACCTTTGCTTTCCTGGAACTGGGTGAGAATTACTCAGTGCTATTTTTCTAGAAAAAGAGGTGCCACAGTTCACCATGAAAACCTCCCTCATTCTCTTAGAATGGCAGTGGCACTCACCTGAGAGGTGCAGTAGCTGAGATGTGGTGAGCTCCGTCTGGGGGAAAAAACCCCGGATTCATTGCATATGTAAAAAATGAGTATGTATTTAAACACACTGACACAGAAATGGTTGTTGTTGTTTAAGAACCTCACAGTAGTGATGTGAACTGTCTTGTGCATGCAAGCCTGGTCCTTGGAATCTCCCTGAAGTCAGTTTTGGCTGAAACTGTCCCCAAGTCAGTAAATGACCATGGAGCCATAAATTTTTCTCTGCTTTTATTCCTGCCTGCACAGATACAGGAGGAAAGAACCATTATCGCTAATAAATTGTCTCTCCCAAAGGGTGTTGACTGAGGGACTTTTCAGATTTCCACAGGCTAATTTTCAAAGCAGTAGTCAAGAGGTCACATCCAAAATAAATCCTGTTATTTGCTAAAATGATTTGTGTCCCAGGCTCCTCCAATCCCTGCTTTGAAATGGACCCCCTTAGAGTCTAGAGGGGATAGGAGGTCTGAGGGCCTTCTAAGATTTCAGGACGAAAAAGAAAGGGCCTGACCCTCAATAAAGTTAATTTCTACAAAAATAGGATGCCTCACTCAGGCGCATCATCATTTATAAAATATGCCTGACCAAAGGTGCTATGTTGTGACCTAAACCAATTTGCTTTATGGGTTGAAAAGAAAGAAGTAGGAGCAAAAAGTAGTGAGGACAGAAAAGATTCAGAATCACATGTCCCCAGTTAAAACAGAGCTAGCATTATGTCAATCATTATGACACTAGAGAGACAGGACCGCTTCCTAGCGTTCTGGTGGTGAGCGGCAATTGCAGTCTGTCGTGACTGTGTACATGCCAGGGACAGATTTCCAGTCCCTTCTTCCTTCACCGGCCATGTGAGTTGCTGGTGGTTGCTGGGAGTTCACTTCTGGCTGGACCAATCACAGGTGAGCCAGGGCCATGGCTTGCATGGTGGACCAGTGTAGGGACTTCGGCCCCTGATCTTCAATCTGGTCCCTAGCTGAGCATAAAAGATGATGCCTTTTACGGGCCCCATGGAGTGTCAAATGGCCAATGAAGCTTAGCTGCTGGACATTTCTAACAGCCTTTGAGATTGGTTGCAGATGTGGGAGGCAAGGAGGGGCTGGCTCAGGTGGCAGATAAGGCATTGGATTGGATCCTTATTCTTGGTGGGGTATGGGAGCCTACCCCTTTCACAACAGGGAATCGGGATACCCTATTAAAGGGGTCCAGGGGCAGGTGCTTCTGTCTGGATGCCCAGGCAGTGGTTGATGGGCCATAGCTAGTGCCGGATTTATGTATAAGCTAAACTAGCTATAGCTTAGGGCCCCACTCTCTTGGGGGAGCCCCAAAAAATTACAGGGAAACAAACAACTAGATGTACATTTCCAAAATATAAGATAAAAAACAAATAAAATAAAACCTACATCATTTTAAGTTAGAGCTTAATAATTATTTCACTATTAATATACTTCTTCTTAATTGTATTTTACTATTAATATACTTCTTAATTGTATTTCAGTTCAACAATTACTTTGATAAAATACATATTTTGTTATGTGCAAATGGCTTTAGATACCTATTAGGTCCATAAATTACCACATAACACATATTCAAGACAAAAAACAGCGACAATTTGTTGTTGACAAAGGACAGCTGGACATATAAAGGGCCCCATTACCTTCAGTAGCTTAGGGCCTCATCAGACCTAAATCCAGCCCTGGCCATAGCACCCGTCCCCAAAATGGTGATGCTGGAGGGATTGCCTCAATTTGATGTGCAAGGCGATCCTTAACACAGAGTTGACCCTGCTAAATAATCAGCCAACAGTTGGGATCTGAGGCAAACAACAAATGCTCCTCACACACACCTAGGCAACAAGGGGTGAGTGAAGATCTATGTCGGTCACAAGTGGGGAATAAAATCAATGTTACCCAATGGCTGAAGGGAGAAACAAAGGCTATGATGTGGGGAGGACTGTAGAGGTGGCATGGGATGCTGGTGCTCCAACGAGTGTGCGGCAACTATCACTGCCACCATGTAGAAGCAAAGACAGCAGGCAGTGCATTCCTTGGAAGCCAGATCTGCTGCCCCTGTGCTCCTGCTGCCTGAGGTGGTTGCTTCACTTGACCTCATGGTTGGGAGTGGGACCGCCCTGGCTCTCCCACTGAGCTGCAGCCCTTCCTTTGCACAGTAGGCAGGGCAGAGTCTTCCAGAGTGTGTAATGGCAGAGAGGTAAAGCATTATGTGGTGATCCTTCGTATTATAATTAGGACATTATGCACCTATTCATATTTTCAACTGTTAATGTTGGAAGTATGCAGCAGTCTGACTGCTTCACACATCCAGTCAGGGCAATGTCTGGAAACAAAGCCAAACTGAGTGTGGCAACAGATTAAACACCCTAACAAACTGAAAGGGAGGGGGGGGAATCACTCTCCCTTAAGCCATCCTGAAAATATCCAAGCATTGCTTCAACAGAGTGTGATGAAATTTAAAAAGATGTCATGTACCCATGTCAGCCACATCTGTGACCCAGATGTTGCATGTAACAAGACCACATGCCTACCTAAAAAGCATGCCTGATGTTGTCTAAGGCTGTGTCACAGGCTGTAGCGAAAGTGAACGTAGGCAAATCCACCTACACACTACTAGCATGGTGTCACATCAAAGTAAAAGTTTCTAGGAATTATTGCCCTCTGAAGTCATTTAATTATGATGAAGTGAACCAAAAACTAATGTAAGTGGTACTTTATACCCCAGTGAATTAAAGAATGAGATTTAGTAGAGGTGAGTAAGATTTATGGCCAAATTTCATGCAACTGTACAGTAATTTCATGACACATTTACTACTAGCCTAAGAATGCCAGTTCTTGAAATAATTAAAAGGACACAGCCAAATTCTATCATTTGGCCACTTACAATAAAACATGGACAGAATAGGTTGTTTCTTGATGGATTTACACACTGGATGAGCTCCTTTGCAATTGTAAAAAGGATCAGCTACAAAAATGACCTTATGATTTGGTGGGTGGGGGTGTGCACAAATCTCAGCTGAACCAAAACTAACCCAAACTCACTCACCTTCTCCAGTGGGGGAAAATGGATGCCTGATCAAAATGTATTGTTTCCTGTAGAATAATCTTGCACGGCAAATAATAGGAGCAGCTTTGAAGTTTATGGTCTTCGATAACAGGCATCTCAGTATCTGCCCCTTTAGTTCTAAGTGGCAATTCAGTGACTACTTAATCCAGGGACAGCCAGCTGATATAGATTTGTCCATTAGAGCAATTTTATTTTACCCTGTGTAGCCCTACATAATTTTAATCAAGAACAATAACAAAACAGTGTGTGTGTGTGTGTGTGTGTGTGTGTGTGTGTGTGTAGTTTAAAGTGTAAGAGATACTCTCCTTCATACAAAGGGACCTGAGCGTTCGACATGTATCACCTTTGGCCATTGTCTACAAGTCAATGTATAGAAGCAGTGATATTCCAGATTTTTAAGTGCAACTGGATAAGGGGGAGCCCCCACTCCCCCCACCCCCACCTAGGCTCCTAGCTGCAAGTTGCAAGTCAGAACCAGAAAGCAAATGAGGGGATGTGTGGACATTAAGCAACATGGATAAATGACAGCTACATCTGCGCTAAAGCAGACTTTAGAGATCTGAATCATCCTGAAAATGTACAGTATTAGAAAGATGACTTATAAATGTAAAAATCAATGAAATCTATATCTATATTTTGGAAAGTTGTTTGTCCATCCTCTATTTATTTTTGCTTCTCTTAAGATATCATAACTAAATTGTGCAAAACGTTTTTGAGATCAAGGAGCAAGTAGATGTTTGGATACAATTGGATGTCATTTTGAATCAAGATGGCAGACTGAACCTTTAAAAACTGCATTGATCTAAATACTGATTCAAAACTGCATGGGTTTTTCATTTCTTAGAATTCATGAGCAATGCTGGGTACGAGGCTGCTAGTAAATAAATAAAGCAAATGATCCAGCTTTCCATCACTGCAGCCTGCCACTCAGTGAAGGTACCTAGGGATACCATCAGCTGCCCTATCCACAAGACACGAATTGACTATCACATATAGCATCCATAGCTCTGAAGAAGCAAACACTGAATCCTGCGTTTCTCAGACACACAGTTGCTTTCGTGTACTGCAAATGTGTTGCTGCCATTCTACTCCAAGCCCATTGCCTCATCTACCTGTACTAAAAGGAAGGATCCACCTCTAGAATCTCTGGAGTAACTGCCACCATGGCTAAAGGGACACACAGTTTGCACCTTTCATTTTATGAGTGCCATCATGAAAAAGACACCACATCAGTGGGGGCACTGGGTGGGGGACGCGGAAGGTGTAAATGACTATCAGACATTGAAAAGCTTGTTCACTGATTGATCAAGTTCATCGGTTTTATTGAAGTAATAAAACTAAATTGTTTTAACTGGATTTTGAATAAATGTGCAATGAACTGTTACTGCTTTGAATTTTATTATTATCTCCCTTAGTGGGTTGTGCAAACTGCTATTCTGAATAATGCCTTTTGTAGGGTAGGGGGCATTGGGGATGAGTTTATGGAACCAAGGGGGAAAGCAGCCAAAAAAAGTTTGGGAACCACTGCTCTACATGCATGGACTTATCATGGCAGCACTTTCAACTGATATTTGATCTCTTGGGATGTAAACCAAGCCAAAGATGTATATGGAAATCAGTCTGCAAAGTCATTGTCCCTGAATATTATTATTAACTTCAAATAAGAAATTGCACAAGATAAAGATGGATGCTGAAAACGCAAACAGGGTGCAACCCATCAAAACTAAAAAACAGTTCTAAAGCCAAACAATATAGAGAAAGTTTAGTCTGCTACGAACAAAAGATGCTCCCAAGCACCCTTTCCATATGTGGCAGCTGCCTGATGCCTCCCTCTCTGCAATGGTCTTGGAACAAAAAAAAGCCCTGCAGTTGGCTCTTCCCTCCCCTTGAGTTATCATCATCCATGGCACATTTCTTCACACCCTTCATTAAGCCTGATCCTCTTGCTCTTCAGGCAAAGCCAGAAATGATTTCCATCCCGCGTTTCATATTGCTGAAATTACAGTAACTCCTTACGCTAATGAGTCCTGGTTTAACAGGTCTGTGACTGTACAGTATCAATGAAAGCACAGCTGGAGAAATAAAAGCCATGTAAATAGCTGAAAAGAGAGGTAAAAGTCTGGGCTCTTTTCCAAGAACACTAAACTATAGACTCCCAACATCTGGTCTAGGGTGGACTCCATAGCATTTGCTAAGGGAAGAAAGAGAACAGGAAAGCAAATGAGAGGGGAGGGGGAAGAGAAAGGAAAGGAAAGGGAAAGGAAAGTTATCAACCAATTTTTTTTCTACAAGGAGTTTGTGCCAACAGGAGTATTTGCCAATGATGTTTCAAGATGCTGCCATTTTAGCAACCCAGCTACAGCTTCCTCTGTCCTGTAGCTTGAGGAAGCTACAGGATTCCTCAACCTGGAGCCCTCCAGATGTTTTAGATGACAACTCCCATCATCCCCAACCATTGGTCATACTGGCTGAGCCTGATAGGAGTTGCCTGAACATCTGGAGGACACCCAGTTAGGGCAGGCTAGTCAACCAAACCAAATGGCTGTAAAGGTCAATTCACTAAATAGTAAATAAATATTCCCCACCATTCTTGCATGGAGTTCAAGGCAAAGCGGGTTCTCCTTCATGGAGAGAACGTGTTGCGGTGGGAGCAACCATGACATTCCCTGTTGCTGGGCGGGTTAGTTTGGATGGCCACGGATTTGATTGGGCACCTCCAATGTTGCTGGGGGAAATTGATGGTTGCAATTTTATTTGATTGATGGGGGTGCTATCTAGGTCCCTGTGTGCAGTGTTGTGCTTCTTCTTCTCACTGCGCACATCGGATTACCCGGCCACCCTCCCTTTAATTAGGGTTTGTTTGTGCTGACCTTGCTATGCCTGTCATGGGGTCGTCTGCTTTGGAGCAGGGGTCTGGTAGGAATTTTACTATTTGGCTGATTGGCTGGGGCCATTTGGGTTTTGCCTACTGCGTAGCAAATCGTCACAATTTGTAAAGTTGCAGTTAGGCATTGGTTAATTTTTTGGTTGGTGGAGGGGATGAGGTTGGCTGTACCTGCCCCTCCAATGCTGCTGCTGCTGCTGCAAGGGTATTCCGTTAAAGGAATCCAGGGGCTCGCCTGACAAAGGGCTAGGGCCACGCAAGAGCCCCAGGGAGCATTTGGGGAGAGGTGTGAGCCTGGCACCCAGCTTTATTCTCTCCCCCAAATTGTTTGCCCTTACTGACTTCCACACGAGTGTGGTTGTCAGTTCTGTTCCTACCTCCAAGTGGGACAGATAGTCGCTAACCAATGCCTAGGCAACCACTCACTTACTGTAATTCAATAATTGTATTGAATAATTGTACTGTAATTGTGGCCAAAATCATGCCAAAAACCCAAACAAAAATGATGTGTGAACGTGTTTTTATTCAGGGGTGTCTTGGGGGTCCTCGACACGCAACATGTCTCTCCACCCCAATTTTATCTTAACAACGACCCTGAGGAACATTAGCGTCAACTGATATATATGAAGTTCATTGCTTATGACTATTCCTAGGCCTGAGGGTCACCCAGTGAATTTCCTTGGTTTCTTTTTTTAAAAAAAATTATATATTTTATTAAAGTGATTTCGGTTAAAAAAAATAAACAGATACGGGGGCGGAGTGAGAGGGAGAAAAACAGCAACAAAGATACATATAAAAGTAAAAATATGCACACACAAAAGCAATATGCGATATTTCCATACATTCTTGTATAAATTGGTATAATAGTGTCCTAGTGCTTCTGTAAATGCTAATAGCCTACTACATTTTGTATAAACTCATTCCAAATTTTGTTGTATTTATCCATACAGAGTCTGTGCCTGTAAGCAGTCCGTTCATAATCTGCCAGTGATGTCATATCGTCAGTCCATTGACTGAAGGGTATCATATTTTTATTTTTCAAATTCCTCCATATCAATCTCTTGGCCACCATTAGGGCACAGAAAATCCATTCCATTGTCCCATTGATTATTTCCATACTGCAGGTATAATAGTTCAATAAAATATTCTCCACTGAAAAATTTAACTTTTTCTGCACAGTCATAGTTACACAGTCCAGCACTTTCTCCCAAAACTAGTTAAGCAAAGAACACTGTACAAACATGTGTTTCAGAGAGACATTGTCTAAGCCATATCTCCAACACTGAGCTATCTTAGCTAACCATTTTTATACAACCGTAAAGGAGTCCAATAAACTAAATATTACCGTATTTTCTGTTGTATTACAATGATACCTCGGGTTAAGAACTTAATTCATTCTGGAGGTCCGTTCTTAACCTGAAACTGTTCTTAACCTTAGGTACCACCTTAGCTAATGGGGCCTCCCACTGCTGCAGTGCAATTTCTGTTCTCATCCTGAAGCAAAGTTCTTTTTTTAAAAAATGATATTTATTAGAGGTTTAATAGTTACAGAAAAAAGAAGAAAGAAACAATAAAAAGTTAAACAAAACAAAACAATACCTTACAATACATCAGAAATAAAAAGAAAAAGAAAAAACAATACAGCAAAACAACAAGAAAAACAAAAACATTTAAAAACACATCCAATATTTCTGTATCTTTACCTTTCATTTACTTGTTTCATCAACCTCCTCACACCTCCCTTTTTTGTATTCTAGTTCAATTAGCTATTTCAGCAAATCCTTTCCATCTTTCTCAATTTTTGTTCTATAATTTATCTTAACACAATCTAACCTTAAATTTTCCACTTTGGCCCATTAACAATCTATTTTTACTTAATTCTTTATAACATTTCTGCTAAAGCCATATAACTTCATTCCAGCATCCTTCTAACATTCATTAATTTTGCAATATTTCTGTAAATATACTTTGAATTTTTTCCAATCTTCTTCCACCGACTCTTCTCCCTGGTCTCGGATTCTGCCAGTCATTTCCGCCAATTCCATGTAGTCCATCAGTTTCATCTGCCATTCTTCCCGGGTGGGTAGATCTTGTGTCTTCCAATGCTTTGCAATAAGTATTCTTGCTGCTGTTGTAGCATACATAAAGAAAGTTCTATCCTTCTTTGGCACCAATTGGCCAACCATGCCGCCGGAGCCCGATTTCTGTTCTCATCCTGAAGCAAAGTTCTTAACCCGAGGTACTATTTCTGGGTTAACGAGTCTGCAACCTGAAGCATCTGTACCCTGAGGTACCACTGTAATTGTTTCCAGAATCACCTGAGATTTCAAATATTTCAATCCTAGTATTGTCCAACCAGCCAAAGGTGCTATGTACATATATTCTAGGGTTGCCCACATTGGAAAATTAGGGCCAACAGTGGGATTCCAATATTTAGTATTTGACAGAAGGTAAGCATAGTGATGTAATTCCAAATTTAGAATTCCAAAGCTGCCTTCTTTAATTTGTAACTGCATACTCTGCAAGGATATTCTTGGTTATGTTGAGCCTCAAAGGCATTTCCTAAACAATGAGTTTTGCAATGTTGTCTAATAGTGCTAATAGAGCTCTAAACAAATATTAAAAACCAAAGATGAGAGTGGACATCCTTGTCTGGGTCCTTGAGCCAATGGAAAGGTGGTAGACATAATACCATTCATTTTTACTCTAGATGTGGGTGCCTCATACATTCTGTCTCAGCATTCAGTCTGAAGTATTGTACAGTCTCTGCCCACATGTGTTGTGTAAATTCCTTATTATTAAGTAGGGAGATATTGAAGTACCAATTTTCCCCTACTTTAGTTGACTTATGAAATTCACATTCCAAGATAACTGCGTTATGATCAGATACATAACTGATATCAATACTACAATCTTGAATTTGATGTTACAATAAGGATGATGTTAAGAAATACAGTGGTACCTCGGGTTAAGAACTTAATTCATTCTGGAGGTCCGTTCTTAACCTGAAACTATAGTTAACCTGAGGTACCACTTTAGCTAATGGGGCCTCCCGCTGCTGCCGCGCCACCAGCGCGTGATTTCTGTTCTCATCCTGAAGCTAAGTTCTTAACCCGAGGTACTATTTCTAGGTTAGCAGAGTCTGTAACCTGAAGCGTCTGTAACCCGAGGTACCACTGTAATCTAGTCTAAAGAAATTCTGGTTCAGGGCTGACAGAAATGTGCAATCTCTTTTGGTTGGGTACATTAATCACCATGGATCTATCAGATTAAATTCTTGTATATATTGTCTAAACGATTGCCTGACTAAGGATGTTTTCTTCCTTATCAGTGTGTTTCTATCTAATTCAGGAGCCAATATTTCATTAAAATCTCCACTGATTATCAGATAATCAGACAAACATGGATTTAACTTTGCAAAGCATTCATGAAACATATCAGGAGAATCTATGTTAGGTCCATATATATTAACCAAAGCTATTATATTTCCTGCGAATTTAGCGCCCATTGTCATGAATAATAGTCTGTTGTACCTCTAGCAGAAATCCTTTTTGCACCAGTATGGCAACTCCTCTGGAGTTTCATGAATTGTCAATAAGAAATATTTGCCCCACCCGCTTTTTTTTTTTAAGTGTTTTGTCTTGGTCCATTAAGGGGATTTCCTGTAGGAAAGCTACGTATATCTGTTCCTAGCAATTTTAAATATGTGAGGACTACAATCTGCTTCTTAGTTTCTCACAGACCCTTCACATTAAAACAACCTTCATGTTGTTGTTGTTGTTTAGTCGTTTAGTCGTGTCAAACTCTTCGTGACCCCATGGACCAGAGCATGCCAGGCACTCCTGTCTTCCACTGCCTCCCGCAGTTTGATCAAACTCATGTTGGTAGCTTTGAGAACACTGTCCAACCATCTCGTCCTCTGTCTTTCCCAACATCAGGGTCTTTTCCAGGGAGTCTTCTCTTCTCATGATGTGGCCAAAGTATTGGAGCCTCAGCTTCAGGGTCTGTCCTTCCAGTGAACATTCTTATTTGCTCCTAATTCAGCCCATTAATCACTTCTAGTAACTAATTAATCCATATTGATGTATCACAGTATTTTAATATTCTTTTGGAAGCCGCCCAGAGTGGCTGGGGAAACCCAGCCAGATGGGCGGGGTATAAATAATAAATTATTATTATTATTATTATTATTATTATTATTATTATTATTATTATTATATTTAGAAATGCCTAGGATCTAATGATATATTTCAAGGATAAAAAGCTGACATATATGTTTAAACTAGAATATAATAGATATTAGCTATATGTAGAATCTGTGTTTCCTCACACCTTCTAACACAGAAAATACCAGGGAATCTGATGTAGAACTCCAGATTAGCCTATATTGCCATGCTTCTTGCTTAGAGGAAACCATGTTTGCTCTGCAAGTTGTTTTGTGAAGTCTGAAAATATGGAGGTTTCATTTTTCTCCCAAATTAGTGGCATTTCTGAGGACCATTCACGTGCTGTTCATAGAATCATATCTCTGCTTTCATTGTGGAGAAACTCAGTTATCATAGGAGCTGTGTTTCTTCACTGTCAAATTGGGATTCTAATGGCCTGATTAATTTGCAATGGAGTATCTGACCCCAGCTGTAGCAGTTTTCTGAGGAGGTCCTCCAAGAACCCTGGCAGATTGCCTTTAGTTGGAATTTTGCAAATGCCAACTATGCAAAGGTTGCGTCTATGTGCTTGGTTCTCCAGGACTGTTATTGTGTTGTTCAAAATATTATAATTGGCTTTCGCCAAGGGTTCTTGGAGAGCTAAACGCTTTTCACAATTTTCCACTCATGTGTATATTTCTGTTACATCTTGCTTAATCTGAGTCATTTCTGCTTTCAGGCTGGATATCTCTTCCTTAAGATCAAACCTTGACATTCACCTGCGTTGATTTATATTGCAATGGTTTCAGGCATTTAGTCTGTGACACAATTTCCTTAAGTGTGTCAGCAATGAAACTCTCCGATGCCATCTCTCTCTTTCCCAGCCTCTTCCACTTTCTGTTTTGCCATTTTGCAGCATGTAGTGGGAGCGGGAGGGCGATGGGCTGGTTGGGGCTTGACTCTTACCATCTCTTTTACTTGCCCTGGCTGATATCAATCAGCTTGCTGCTGACAAGCAGGAGATAGGAACTTCTGGGAGCTTATTAACTGTCTTTGAATTTGAAACAGGTCGATGATATGATTATTATGAGCTCTGAACTCCTGCGCAGGGAGCATGCTACTTCACCATCTTCAAAGCTGGAAGTGACATCGCAGGCCACATAGGGCCTAGGATGCCACTTCAAAGCCCTGCAAGGCCTCAGATGGGACCTCCAATTCCTCACAAGATCCCAGAGGTCTTGTCCGAGGCCTCAAGGGGCCCTGGAGGTAGCATCTGAGGCCCCAGGAGGCCTTGGAAGTGGCATCCTAGGCCTCATAGAGCCTCCGACATCACTTCCAGGGGCGACATAACGTGACATCATGACACCACATTATGGCAGTGCTGTTGGGTACCCATGATCTGGGGCCCAAGTCGCCGCCCCTGCTTCCAATACTACATGTGTTATGGGAAAGTGCATAACAATGAATATACTAGTGAAAATAACATTTGAAAAACTTATAATCTACACCAGAAGTGATTGATCCTGTGTTCTGATCCTGGCCTTCACCCTTTGTTACCTTTATTATTCTTGTTATTTTTTTCTTTGTTCTTTTCTGCTAAAAAAACATTACATTCAATTTTAAAAACTATTTTAAAACATATGAAGAAATTGCTTGTAATAATGTGTACATGAGTCAGAACTGCATACAAAAATGTGTTCGTTAGGAGAAATTCACACTAAAATGTTGAAAGATTTTCATGATGATTGTTTTTTTAAAAATAAATGTGGATAAATGTAGAGAATTGAATTTAAGTTTGGAAAAAATAACGACTTCTCTCATTAGCCCCAGCCAGCCTAGCTGAACTGTCCCCAAGCCACATTGCATTTCTTGAATAGCAGGTACCTTCATACTTTGAAAGTGAGACATGTAGAAAGCCACCTTCTACCAAGCTAGACTTTTGGTCCATCTGTCTATCTACATTGACTGGCAGGGACCCAAACAGCGTCCTTTCCCAGTCTCTACCTGGAGATGCCAGGGATTGGATCTGATCTCTTTTGTAAGCAAAATACAAGTATCCGTATTTACAGCAAATCCCAGCAGTCCATTGCCTCAGCGTGGCAAAATGTGTACAATGATGTTAAGAGCCATTTCAAGAGCCTTCTCAACCTGATGCTTTCCAGATGCTTTGGACTACAATTCCCATGAGTCACAGCCAAAGGAGCCATGCTCACATCAGCCCCAGTATCTTCTAGCTGTGCTGGCTGGGGATGATGGGAATTGCAGTCCAAAACATCTGGAGGGCACCAGGTTGGAGAAGGTTTCTCCAGAGTGTGCCATTTGATTAATACAGTTGTTGCCTCCCTTTTCATCAAGGACCATTTACTATTTTTTAAATAAACTGCTAGAGAGAGCACAGACATTAAAGCTGCCTATAGCCTAAAAGGAAGTTACACCCCCCCCTTTTTTTTTGTTCTTGATTCTCAGACCTCCGGCTTTTCACCACCTGGACACCAGTTCTAAAAGGATGACTTCATCATTTATCATTTTACCTTTCAGTGCTTTACTTAATACATGACCTGCACAGTAAAATATTTGCAGACTTGGTCCTCTCTGGTCCTCTCCCATTACAAAGGCACGCATAACATTTCACATCACTTTCATGCAGGTGGTCCTAACTCAAGGCCAAACAATATAAAGCCAGGCCAGTTCAGCATTATAGGTGAAGGTATCTGAACTGAATAGAAGGTATACAGTAACCACAGATGCCAAGCTAAGCTATACATTTCAAAGATGGTGCTAATTTATTTATTTGCCTTGCATAGACCGAATCCATCTGTCCAGTACAAATTATCAACTCCAAGCCTTCTAACAATTAGCGTCTCTCTTTTTTTTATATTGAAATTGTTCACATATGTATGGAAGAGCTGCAGAAAAGTTATATTAAAAAACGGTTCCGCTCTTTCAAGCAATTCCACTCCATTAAGTTTTATGAGTATACATGTCTGGGGAGGGTGAGGGGGTGGGCAAATGCAGATACTTCTTTTTGTTTCCAGCTTATTTCAAGAATGTTTAGCTGCACCAAGCTTAATGTCTTTTCAGTCCATTCCTCTGGTTTTCTCTTAATTCAGAGAGAGAGAGAGAAATATTTCCTGTCCTAGATGATGTTGCTGTAAATAGATTTGCACAAGGTGCTCTGCTTGTAAATATTCTTCAGGGCAGCCAGGGGCCTGGCAGGGGGGAAAGGGGCGGAAATGCTTTTGCTACCAGGAAATGGAATGGGTAAGGAGAGAGAGGTGAAAACACAGGCAGGCACAGAACACTGGCGTGCACTTTTCACGGCACCCATTCGTTACGTCATCACGGTGATGCGTGAGCCACTTCCAACATGCTTAGCCTGCATGCCACATCAGTGACGCCTGTATCTTGAACCAGGTGGGCAGTGCATTGCTGTCCAGACTCGACCACCCAGAAGTAGATCCCATGCTGCCATATAGCGATACGTCTTAGTAATCCATCAGCGGTCTTTAGCCATGCTGTCATTCTGATAATCAGAGTGGTTTAAAAACAATGTGAGTAGATCTTTCCACCTGTTCAATGTGTGTGCTTTATGGTTGAAGTGGGAACGTGACCAATGAATGATCATGAGCAAAGAGACCCTCTAGTCATTTTCAGCTCCATTTCTATCCCAAAATTCAGTGTGCAAGAAAATGCACACTCTTAAACTCAAATCCCCCTTTTTTAAAAAATAATATACAGGGTAGGTGTTGTGCTAGATCAACATTCCACCTGCATAGAATAGAATAGAATTTATTAATTTCGGTCACAGACCAGCTCCAGCTCACATACAATATCAGGGAAGTCATAAAACACAATAGGGATACATTTGAATTTGCAATTGGGTATAACATGGGCAATGCAGATATAGCAGCAGTTTAAAATATATAAGTTAAATCTTAACTAAAATATAACCTAAAATTGTCATTTAAGGCTTTAGTCATTATGGTAGCACAGCTTGTTCCCTATGTTTTATGGCAGTCACACAGAATTTGGCCACCCTTAGCATGATCTCAGGATCCTTGTCCTCTACCATGGATTTTAGACATTGAAGTTCGGACCCATTCGGAGATTTTTGTATAGCAGGGATGATAAATGCCAAGCGTATATCCCCATAGAAATGACAGCGTAACAAGGCATGAGAGACAGTTTCTACCTCCATCAAGCCGCAGGGGCAGCATTGTTCCGCGTATGGTTTACCCTCGAATCTGCCCTGCAATAAGGCAGATGGCAGCACTTTGAATCTAGCCAGGGTAAATGACTGTCTGCATTTAGGTATTTGTAATTTTGACAGATATTTTGCTGAGGTGAACCCTCTCCAATTATCCATATTTCACCTGAATGATGCAACAACAGCAACAAATGGATGTTACCATTTTCACTTAGGTAACATGGATGCATTTGAGGTGAAGGCATGTGGGTTAAAGTGGGGAGGGGTGCAAGCCTCTCCCTCAGCATCCCAGGGAAGGCATCTAAGTACATTAGGAACTAGGGATGGGATAGAAATGTGATTCAGTTCACGTAGAACGGTGAAACCACCTGATTCACACTTTCCGAAACAATACACAAACCAAAACAGTACACAAATCTTTCAAATTTCACACTTCTTTGAATTTTTGTAATACAACTCTCCTCTCAAGTAATGTGTACAAAAATGAATGTTTTAGGGCAAAATGAGAAGAGAATACAAAAAAATGCATGGCAGATGGGGAAATTGCTTTGCAAAATGTGTATATTGGGAAAACCTGCATTAAAATGTGTGTATTATGAGAAATGGCTTGTTTTACTAAATTTATATTCCGCCCTTCCTCCCTAAAAAACCTATTTGAATGCTGGTGAAGCTTATGGCTACTTCTGTAAAACAAACAAAAAACAAACAAGAAATTGCAAACTGACATGGAAATGTGAAGAACTGAAGACTGAAAAATGAGAAGCCACCATTGGCCGGTCTAGCTCAGTACTGGACACTCTGATTGACTGGCCATGGCAACCCAGAGTTTCAGGCAGGGGGCATTCTCAGCTGTACCTGTAGATGCCTTTGAGAAATGAGCTACGGCCCTTCCATTCAGCTGCACAATCTCAGAATCGTGCTTCAGACCACCTCCCTCTCCTCACACAGAGCTCAGCGATGAAGCCAGTGGGCGCAAGGATGTTGGCCAGTGGGCGAGTATTTCTCCTTCCCCTCACATTCACTCAAATGTGTGAATAACGCCAGAGTTTTTGATCAAATATCATAAGAAGGCTTCTTTTAAAAAGGCAAATTATGAAATATCCCATCATGGTGCAAACACAGAGCGCGCTATAAGGTGGGAAGGGAATCGTAAACAATGCAGTTTATCTCAACCTGTTATGGGAATTCTAGCCATGCATGAACAGAAATATCTATTTATTGTGGGGCAATTATTAGTGTTAGCATTAGTATTATTAGTAACAGCATGATTGATTGATTGATTGATTGATTGATTGATTGATTAAATGTCTATATCACCCTTCATCCAAGGATCACGGGGTGGTTTACAATATAAAAACACAAAAATACATACTATAGTCACAAACAAAAATAATATCAACCCATCCTATGATTTAAATGGCTGTAGATTGTCTAATTAGCCAAAGGCCTGGGGAAAGAGTAGTGTTCTTGTCTGGTGCCAAAAGATATGTAATGAAGGTACCAGGTGAGAGTCCCTGCAGACAGCATTCCACAAATGGGGAGCCACCACAGCTCTCATGCTGCTACCCTCAGGACCTCTTGTGGAGGAAGCACACAAAGAAGGGCCTCAGATGATGGATGCAGGTCAGTTCAATGAGGAAAGGCTAGAATGGATGGAAGTAGAAAATATCAGAATATGAGTGGAAATGAGGTAGTGGGGAAGCCCTCCCTGAATCAGGACTATTCAAGGAAGGGAGAAGCCCTGTGGGAATGTGCTTCCCAGGAATTAGACCAAAAGAAGCAAGAACTGGGTGTGCCCTGACTAGGACTGAGCCAGCCAGGACACCAACAGATTTGAAAATACTTCGAAGGCAGTGCTGGAAGTGCAAAGTGGCCAAGGGTTGGTTCAAGCATTTCTCAAGCAGTGACTACCTTTGTGTGGGGGTGACGAATGGGATGCACCCCTCCCCCATGCTTTGAACGTGTTGAAAATGCTCCACATACGTGCACATCTGCATGAGAAGCCTGGTATGGGTGATCTTTTTCCATCTTTTATAAGAGTGAAGAACTGTGCAAAGCACCCACAGAAGTCGGTGATGCTCCTGCACAGCTGTCTTCCCCAATCTGCTGCCTTCCACGCGTTCTGCTCCAAATATGGGGAGAAATTTGATTACGTTCACACTTAAAGCCAGATTTACCAAAACAACATGAGAACCAAAACACACAAAGCCTTCGAAATTTGCACTTCTCTGAAATTTGATATGCATTTCTCCTACCCAAGAATGTTTACAAAAATGGATTGTCTTAAGAGAAATTGCTTGCACATGAGCAAGAACCGCATACCAAAAAATGTGCCTGTTGGGAGAAATTCACACTAAAATGCTGGAGAATTTTCCTCATAAAATGAGGATTTTTGTTTTTTTAAGAAAATTCACAAATTGCTGGATAAATGTGGAGAACTGAAATTAAGATTCGAAAAATGAGAAACTTGGGAGAACCAAAATGGACAGTTCCTTCCACCCCTGTTCTGTCATCAGCCCCAGCCAGCCTAGCTGAGCTGTCCTCAAGCTACATTGCCTTTCTTGGGTGGCAGATGATGACCTTCGTACTTGAAAAGTAAAGCACATAGGAAGCCACCTCCCACCAAGCCCGACCTTTGGTTCATCATTTAATTGCATGTCTGCCTCACACATAGGGGTATGTGGGTGGTGGTGTGGAAAGGGAATACCCTGTACCCCCACCATGTCACTTGTCCAGGTGACTGGATCAGAGCTGGATCACAGCATCCTACCTCCATTCATTTTCATGGCTTCTGTCTCCTCAGCCCTTTGTGAACCTGGCTTTCATTCCCCACCAACCTGTCTATTCCTCTGACTTGTTTATATATCCACATATTGTTGGGGGGAGGGTTGAGAGAGTGTTTAAATCACACAACAACCTGATTTACATGCACTCGGCCACGTGGCCTCTCTCTCCCCCCCTCCCCGTTCCCTCCAGCTACACACACTTGCCTTTCTGGAGCTTGGCACCACCCTCTGTGTACATTCCTCACATTCTACCAGCGGCTTTGCTTATATAACCTTAAACTACAGAACATCCCTCTCCTCAAATTGGTGAGCTGCAAGCTCTGCTTCGTTAGACCATGTGTTGTCCTTAACCCCCTTCCATCTGGGCTTCCCATATACAAATCTGTCCTCTGTTCCACTGGTTCCTAGCACTTGCTACAGACAGATGCTAAACCCTTCACATCTGCACTGCTGCTTTGCAAAAGAGCTTGTGAAGTGTAATACCAGCGTGTACTGGCGTTATGAGCCAGTACAATTTAATTCCTTTTCACAACTTAAAAAACAAAAAGCATGTGTTGTATGCTTTCTGAGCTTCATCTCCAAACTCAGACAAGACATGACAAAAACTTCAACATACGTCTAACACAATCTGAAAACTGTTCACTTACTGCGATGGCAACTGTCCATGTTAAAATGTCCCTGACAAGGAAGAAAAGCATGTGGACATTGAAACCAATGGAAGGTAAATTATAAAGGATGACCAAGTAGAAAAAGCAGCAGCAGGGAGACAAAAGAGGGTAGACCATCTTCTGCCCTAGGGAGCACGATCCCGGCAGGGCTTAGGCAGTCCTCTCTGCCAGACTATTCCGCCCCCCCCAATAGGATTACTATTCCCATACTTCCCTTTCAAAAATTCTGTTTGGTTAATATTAGCTTCCGTTTGATAAATAAAGAAGTACTTCACCCTCTGAGACTCTGGCAGGTTTGTATTTTAATTTAAAGCTGCAAAATGCATCACTTGACAGAGTTTCAAAGCCCTGACCCAACCTTTACTGGAAATTTCAGTAGCAAAAACAATGAGGATTCTCCAGAGGAATCCCCTGCTTGTCTACATTACAGCAAACACTGTTAATAATCTGGCAAGTTTATGAACGTTCGTTTCACTTAAAAGGGGGAAAGTCGCAAATGATGGTAGTGCTTGATCAGAAAGCATTTGCAGGGACTGAATAATATTCAAGAAACTGGCAGAAACAGTCTCTTCATATTTATTAGGTCCAGAATGTGATTATTCCCCCCCCCCCCATTTAAATTACGCAGCAAAAGCTGCATGGCCAATCCACTTGCCAAATGATTTTCCATGTGGAGACATTAGGGCAACCAGTTGCACATTACCAAATACATACATACATACATACATACATACATACATACATACAGTGGTACCTCGGGTTAAGAACTTAATTCGTTCTGGAGGTCTGTTCTTAACCTGAAACTGTTCTTAACCTGAAGCACCACTTTAGCTAATGGGGCCTCCTGCTGCCGCTGCACCGCCGCTGCATGATTTCTGTTCTCATCCTGAAGTAAAGTTCTTAACCCGAGGTAATATTTCTGAGTTAGTGGAGTCTGTAACCTGAAGCATATGTAACCTGAAGCGTACGTAACCCGAGGTACCACTGTAAATATACACACCCCCCAAAAAGAGGGCACATATTTGCTTAAAATGTGCTTCTCGTTTATATGTATAGATGCAAATTTAAAAATATTTACTATAATTTAAATAAAAACTACAGTGGGTGAAGCTGTGGTTGGGTTACCAACTCTAGGTGCTTACATCTGGTGGGTGAATTCAGAGCCCCTAATGCCCTCCCTTCTCATTGCTTGTTTGTCTTTAAACCAGACTTGGACCAGGGAGCCTTGTAAATAGAACAACACCTTCAAATAGAGGGCTGTAACATAGAAGGGCCACACAACCACCCTAGGCTATGCAGTAGCAAAATGAAGGCAGGTGCATAACTACTAAGTTACAAAAGTACAAAATGTAAGTTCAAAAATGGTTTCGGAGCTGCAGGGCTCAGACAGGCACGTGGTCAGCCTGTAAGCATGTAGCGCTACAGCTTCCTGCCGGAGCAGACAAAGAAAACGGTATCACAGAGTTCTCTTTAGAAAATGTGTGAGCCTCAGCCCCTTCGTGTGCCCATCTGGCAAAACATGAATTGTTGGTTTATCTCACATTTTGGCCCCCTGGTGGCTACACTATAGGGCGCCACAGGGGACTGTCTTCGCCCAGGTGCTATTTAATATCAATATGAAGCAACTGGGAGCAGTCATTAGGAGTTTCAGGATAAGGTGCCATCAGTATGCTAATGACACTCAACTCTGTACCTGTCAATCAGGAGATGCTGTGTAGTCCCTGATCCCATTGCCTGGACACAGTGGTGAAATGGATGAAGAAAAACAAGCTGAGCTGGAATCCTGGAAAGATGAAGGCACTATGAATAAGTAGCTCCCAGGCCTGGGAATTTGATAAATTTCCTACCCTGGATGGAGTTTCACAGTTTCAAGGTGCATCTGGATCCAGCTCTGTCACTGCAGGCTCAGAAGTAGAGTTGCCATACGTTCGAAATTTCTCGGACATACTCAGAATACTGTATCCAAATCAGTGTCCAGGCAAAAAATCGGCTAAATATCCTGGAAAATCTGGACATATGGCAACCGATGCCAGCAGTGTCATTTTTGCTCATTTTCCTTTTTAAAAAGCTTTTAAAAGCCCAATTTCTTTGTGATTTTGCAAAAATAGCTCAACAACAATGGGCAAAAAAACCAACAACCACAGCCTCAACAACTTTGCCTCCCTGCAAAAATAAAACTCAACAACTTTGCTCATAAGTAAGGCTCAACAAACTTTTATGTCTGGATTTTCACTTTTTGAAATATGGCAACCCTACTTAGTAGCTTCAGTGGCCAGAAGTGGCCTTTTACCAACTGCAATCATTCCTGGACCTAGCTGCAGTAGTTAAGGCACTGGTTATTTCCCAGACTGGATTACTGCAGTGTGTTCTATGTGGGGCTTCCCTCACACTTGAGCCAGAAGCAGAACCCACACTTTGGAACTCTCTGCCTGTTGATATCAGGCAGGCACCTTGACTGTACTCTTCTCGGCACATCCTCAAGAGTGTTTGCTTAGGCAAGGCTACCCGGATGCTTAGAATGGTGAGGTCATTTTAATAATAATAATAATAATAATAATAATAATACCCCACCCACCTGGCTTGGTTTCCCCAGCCACTCTGGGCAGCTTTCAACAGAACATTAAAAACAAAATAGAACTTCAAACATTAAAAACTTCCCTATACAGGGCTGCCTTCAGATGTTTTCTAAAAGCCAGATAGTTATTTATTTCCTTGATATCTGATGGGAGGGCGTTCCATAGGGTGGGCGCAACTACCGAGTAGGCGCTCTGCCTGGTTTTAGTAATCTGTTTTAGTATTTTAACTTTCGTAAGTTTTAAAGCATGGTTGTGATTTTTTTTCTTTATTTGGTTATTTTATCTTTTTGTAAACCACTTTCAGGGGAGATTACACACACACACACACACACACACACACACACACACACCAGATAGTGTATAAACTTTATTAAATAAATATGCAAGTGGATTCTCACTTGCCTGTTTTGGAGAAAGAAGAAAGAGTCCTGCAACACCTTTCTGTCCAAAATGCAATCCTCTATTTAATCTATGCATGTTCAATGTTCCCTTAACAAGTATAGATAAAATAGATGGACATCCGGAGCCTTTCAGGAACAGGGCTATAAATCTGAACAAGGAAATGAACGTATATTACAAGATGCAGTCTTCAGCAGTGCTAATTCCCTGTTTTAATTTTTTAGGAGTGTAAGGGTGGTGATCTTCAATAACTAGGAAATCTACAGAGCTCTTTTCCTATAGGTTCAAATGTGTTCTTGAGGCACAGTGTGTGTGTGTGTGTGCGCGCGCGCACACACACACACACACACACGGTGCCTGCCTTCTGTACCACACAGTGCCTGCCCACCACTCAGCTTGATTAGCACAATAAATCAGAAATCCTGTTTGGCACCAACTGCCCTTCCATTACTGCACGTGCTCTGTTTAACATCTTGAGGACCATCCAATTCATCAGAGTCGCATGCATGGGATTTTTAATCCTTTGATTTCCCACCCCCATCCCCCATTAACTTTGTTGTGAATATTCTACCTCACATCTTTGCTGGCAGAGGAACTAGATAAAGATAAATAATTTCAGAGAGTCCCCAACCCCACTCCTCGTTTTTATTTTTGAAGAGGGGGGTGAGGATGGGGGGAAGGGGGTTAGGGGCTGGGCAAGCTCTCCATTTCACACAGCCCTTAGTTCAAACACTGACACGACAGCCTGACATCCAAGGAAAATTGCCGCAGTATAACTGAGCTCTGTGATGCTCTCCGGAGCCATTAGGAAGATAACCATCTTTAAAAATAATATTTGTTAACTAGATGAATAGCCTATCCGTTATGGCAAGACTTTCTGTCACTGATATGCCTGTCAATGCTAATTTCTATGCCAAAAAAAAGGTGAATGAGAATTGAATTTCATGTAATTGTTACACAGATGTGGCAAGGTTGGAACGGTGAGGAGAAATGGGGACTTTTCTGAATTAGGCAAAGGAGACAAACTTCCTTTCTGGGGCACTATCTGTTTCAATATCACTCAGTGATTCACACTGCTAAATTCTCACTGAAAGTTCATGAGAATGGCTAGCCAAACTGACTGGCTGATTTATAGAAGTATTTATATACCACCTTCTCTTGAAATACCAGAGTGGTGTGCAGAAATACGAAAACGTTAATGGGTGCTGTACAGAACAATCACTAAACTCACTGCCTGCTAAATAATTTTGTGAACCTCACAGGCCTGCCAATGTAAAAAAGGCTTCAAAAGACATTTAAAAACCTAAAGCAAAGATGTGTGCCAAATCTCTTCTGGGATCATGTTCTACAAAATAGATTGGCAACACTAAAAGCCCAACTCCTGATTGAGGTCACTCAGGCCTCAATAGTACAGGGGCAACTTACAAACAGTGGCGGAGCTTCATGCTCTGGCACGGGGGGGGGGCAGAGAGCAGGCGGGGGTGGAGCTGGAGTGCGTCCCTGGGGCAGGGCCGGCATCCACAGGGGCATGGCATGCGTCCTGGGGGGGGGCGTGCCACATGTGCGGGGTGGGGGGCAGCCGCGATGGCACCCCACCGGGATCGCGCTGCCGGGGGCAGTGCGCTTCCCCCGCACTCCTCTTCCTCCGCCTGTGTTTACAACAGTTCCTTCAGGTGATATTAATGATCAAGCTAGAACGTAAGGGCTCCAGGATATCCTTAAGATATCCTGCACCTAAGTTGTTCAGCGCTTTATATAGCTACACAAGAGCCTGAAAGAATTTTGACTTATGCCCCCATTAGATTTACCACTAGACATGTGGGCCTCGAATTTTTAACAGGCCCAAAAGTCTTTTATTTTTAAAAACAAATTATACAAAAACACACCACACTCACACTCAAGCCATACATTTAAACCACTGTACCACTTTAAACAGTCCCAGATTCCCCCAAAGCATTCTGGGAGTTGTAGTTTGTGCATTGTGCTGCTGAGATTTGTTAAAACCTCTGTTCTTCTTTGCAGAACTACAGTTCCCAAGTGTTTTAACAGTCAATCCCTCCCCTCAAGAAACTGAGAATTGTGGCTCTGGGAGGAGGAATGGGGCCTCCTAACAATTCTCAACACCCTTAAACCACAGCTCCTAGAATTCTTTGGGAGGGAGCCATGGACTGTTCAAAGGGGCTTTTTTTACCAAAAAGTTAGTTTTAAAATTGGGGCTCGTCTTATACACAGGTAGTGCTGAGGAGTGTTTTCTTAATTTGGAGTCCCCCAAAATGGAGTCTTATACATGGGGGTGTCTTATACATGGAAAAGTACAGTATGTGTTTGCCCCCAGCAGTGGATCTATCTAGTTTTCTGTCAGCAGAGATCAAGGCCATTTTGAGAACCATCTTCTGTCCACTAAGCTCAGATAAAACATTGATTTGGGAGAATCCTGGAGTTCCTCACAGGTGCACCAAGGGTTCTTCCATGTGGAGACAAGTGATGGGACTTCCCTGTAAGACAACAACCCTTTCACTGCCTTTTGTCCCATGAAATATACAGCTGCAGAAGAGTGTTGGACCTTGTTCAAAGCACATATTCTCAGTGAGGCTCAACTGGCCTAGTCAATGCCGTACTACGGCAATGCCCTACAAACTTCAGGTTCATCCACACTTCCATTTCTCCCATGATTTCTAGGCATGGGTCTGGTTGTTTTTTTTTTGTTGTTGTTGTTGTTTTGTAACATCGCTTTCCCTGGGAAAACCCATTGTTTACTACTGAATCAGAACAAAAGTAAGTCTTCAGAAAACCCAACTGATGTTCATTCTGATTCAGGCGTAAACACGGGAAAGTGGTGGTACAAAAAGAAAAACCCCTCAGACCCATGCCTGGAAATCATGGGACCAACAGGAGTGTAGATGAGCCCTGACTGCCCACCCTAGAAGGCACCCCAGAGCCAAATGTTTGAAAACCAATGAGGAAAAATGTTACCTTTTCAAAGTTCATCTTAAAAGAAAGAGAGAGAGATTTTCAAAGTACAATCATACCTCAGGTTGAATGTGCTTCAGGTTGAGCACTTTCGGGTTGCACTCTGCGGCAACCCGGAAGTAATATCGCTCGCACATGCACAAACGCTCAAAATGAGGTCACGCGCTTGCGCGGAAGCAGCAAAACGCGACCCGCGCACGCGCAGATGCGCTGTCACATCTTATGTTCCATTCAGGATGCGAACAGGGCTCTGGAACAGATCCCGTTCGCATCCCGAGGTACCACTGTATAATGTTATGTCTGAGATATTCAGGCCAAATCCACACCATACACTTCAAGAATATTCAACGTACTATTAAAACACATGACTTCCCCCAGAGAATCCTGGGAAGTGTCATTTAAAAGTGCTCTGTAGCTCTGTGGGGTTGGAGGAACTACAGTTCACAGGATTCTTTGAAGTCACATGATTTAAATGTGTGTGGAATACACATCCATCAATCTTGGGAGACAATGGAAGAGTGGTCCTACAAGGGTAAAGTCAAATCATTGGAACAGTTACAGTGCTTGCTGTGGCTGTAGAGACCGATACGGGAGAGACATGTTTCATTGCTTTTAGTATATGTTGTAGATCCACCCAAAACCTTAGCTTGCCATATAAATTTGTTTCAATTTCTGCCCACTTGCCTCATCCTTTTCTTGGGAGTAGCTCAAGTGAAATCAATGGACCTGTTTCTGAATAAGTCATATTGAGCAAGTGCAGCCTTGCTTCTTCAATCATTTGTCACCACCGCAAATAAGAATTCCTTTGCCACTCCAGCAGCCACCTGCTCTGGGTACATATATATACACTCCCCCTTGATAATGGTAAGACCTTCTGGCTTTCCAATAAATAGTTTATTGACCTGTGTAATGAATTCTAGAGCCGAATACGAGGTTACTAAATGAAAAAAAGAAAGTAGCCGTCTAGCCACATTATGTCAGAGGGAGTAACAGAAAAACTGAATTATTTTGTTCCTATAAATACAGTTTAGCATTTTCTTTCAGGTTAGCTTCCCAATGACTAGCAAGGTTAGACAGACCCAACAAGACAATTCTATGGTAACAGAAAAAATATCATGCCTTTTCAAGACTCCCCATGAAAGAAAGAAAAAGAAAAAGCTGTCTGGTATTTGCCACAGACACATTTAAAGTGTTGTTTTCTACTGGAGGTATCTGACGTACTGCTAAGACATATAAAATGCTTGGTACTCTTTAAGATTTGCCCTGCTTTGGCATATTTGCACAGTATAAAAACTGCCCTTTTAATGGAAAATTTAAAAATAACTTGGAATACACAGAAAGAGCTTCAAAGAATCAAATAATTTAATTTCTGTTGGATAAGGTGAAGACAGATGTAACATTTTTAGAGCAGCGCAGGTGGTTTGAAAGCAATCTTGCCACATTCAGCAGTATAAATGCACTTTTTTCTCTCCCAGGGCAAACTCTAAAAAACTTGGACATTGCAAGTTTCCAGTTTGGGCACTCTGGGGGCAAGACGGTTGTGGAGAACACCTGTTACATCACAGATCCCTTTATGGGACACCTGCACATTCCTGCATTGTATTGCAGAGGTTTGGACTAGATGATCCTCAGGGTCCCTTCCAACTCTACAATTCTATGATTGCCTGTGGTGTCTGAAATAAGCATAATAAAAGTTAAGTTGGGGGCTAAACTAAATTTGGGGGTGCTGGGCTGATCTTTGCACCCTGGTGTCACATATGCTAAAGACGGCCCTGTCTGGGGAGCAAATTTTGGCCTCATGCAGGGTGCCAGAGTACCCAAGTCTGCCACTGCAAGGGGGCGGCAGGAGAAAGTTTGGGAACCACTGGGCTAGATGTTAGTACCGCACATGCCAGGTTGTCCTCACTGGGTGGCTGATGCTGAGGCATACTGCCCAACCATCCCGATTTGACCAAGACATCCTGGAATTACAGAAACCATCCCGGCTTCTGATTGGATCCCAGAATGTCCTGTTTTTCAGTCCTGTACTCTCACGTGAGCCAGCTGACTACTGTGAGAGCCCAGGACAAAAAAGACAGTCTTCCTATTTTTAAATCAGAGAGGTGAATGGGGAGCAAGGGGGCAGGCTGCCTCTAAGGCTTCCAATGTGTGGTGGCGAGGAAGCTACCGCCACACTTCTTCCTCTTTGTGAGAGCAACTATGTCATGTCTGGTGCTGGGAATGGCAGGCCCCATGCGACTCCAGCCACTTTCTCTGCTGCTCCTGGCTGACCTCATCGCTGCCTCTGAGCTGGAGACCAGCCAGGACCAGGAGCCGCCGCCACTGCCTTAGCAGGAGCAGCAGGTTCTGCTGCAGCCTGTGGTGCAGAGGCCAGAACTGCCCAGTGCCAAGGTGAGGGCTGAGGTGAGGGAGTAGAATACTATTAAGATGCACGTCTTTTGGTCCCAGGAACACAGTACCATAAGACACGCATCCCAGTTTTCATCAGCAGAATGTTGGAGGGTATGCTGATGTCTCCCATAGCCTGGTGGGTCAACAAAAGACAATCTTACTCGGCTACGAATGATCACCAAAGAAGACAGGAGGTACTGGGTGGAGCAAAGATGTTCCATGACTTCCTTCCATGTCATTTTGCTGTAGAATCTCCAGGCCACAGCAAGTCAGCCAGTGCAGGCACAGCTGCCTAAGCAGCTAAATGTTAGTCTCTGCTGCTATCAGAACGCTGATGTCATGAAGAGGCAGCCCTAGAGGATCCTGTAGCCACTTCCTCTAACCACAGACTTCCTGTGTGTCCTGAGATGCCCTCCCAGGAACCATGGAAAGACACCCTAAAACAGAGTTTCCCAAACTTGGGTCTCCAGTTCTAGCTAGCAGGAGCAGTGTTAATGGACGATGGGAACTGTAGTCCAGAAACAGCTGGAGACCCAAGGGGGGAAACCTGCCCTAAAATAATGAAGATCTAACTAATTAAAATGAAAATTGCTTTAATGACAGTTGGATAAGGTGACCCTGAACGGAATCCATATCCGTTGGAATGAGTGGAACTTCTACTGTGTTTGATGCATTCTGCATATAGTCAAAGCAGCTGACGGCTGGTGAATTGCTAATTTTAATATACAAAGCCACTCAAGATAGCTGTGAATATTCTTTCTTTAAAAAAAATAAAAATAGTTGGATGTGGTAAAAGTCACTATTATTCTCAGCTAAATAGGAAAGATTTTTTACTTTCAAGTCTAAATATAGATTCCAGTGGAAAGCCTCATTGTAACTTGAAGAAATTTGCCAAACATTCAATATAATGTGAATAGCAAGATCTCTATCCAGGTCTGGTCTGGAAATGTGTTATATTTTAACAAGTATTTTGCAGTGGAAAAGTTCTCCAGTCACCATAGACTTTTAGTACCTTTGGAACAGATGTTTTGAAATATATAAGGAAGCAGATCACTATAAAAGGGACATCAAAAAGTTTTACCTCAAAGCTCTCCAAAGCATCCGAGAAAAGCAGGATTAAAGCACGTTATATTCCCTGCTATCTCTCCTTTCATCCCATTGCTTTCAAACCATGAGGATCCCTTTTAATTTCTCATCCCCCAGGAATATCATAGACTTATCTGTACCCTCAAGTGCCTTGTGGTCCTCATGACATTATTTTGCATAATTTGGCAGAATTACTTAGCATAATCTGACAGGGCCAAGCTAACCCAAAGATTAATTCACTGGAGAGAATTTCCAACACAGGCGTATCTTAGTTGGCGATGGCTGGGGAAACGGATGGCTGCATTTGGTGTTGTTTCCACTGTATATGGTTTATGAAGAAAGGACTTTCATTTGTGGGGCTATGAACTTTTTCTGGGCAGCCTCTCTAAACTGCAGTGGCCTTCATTGAGATCAAGGGCGGAGTACCTTTGCGGGCCCTCCAAATGTTTCTGAACTCCAACTCCCATCAGCCCCAGCCAGCATGGCCTGTGGTGAAGGATGATAATAGCTGGAGGTCCAACTGGAAACCAAGCCTTATGAGGAATAGGTGAGGGAATTGTGTATGTTTAGCCTGCAAGAAGAAGGGACACGGGTGGCGCTGTGGGTTAAACCACAGAGCCTAGGGCTTGCCAATCAGAAGGTCAGTGGTTCAAATCCCCACGACGGGGTGAGCTCCGGTTGCTCGGTCCCTGCTCCTGCCAACCTAGCAGTTCGAAAGCACGTCAAAGTGCAAGTAGATAAATAGGTAGCGCTTAGGCAGGAAGGTAAACAGAAGCTGTACGCCGGCTCCCTTGGCCAATAAAGCGAGATGAGCGCCGCAACCCCAGAGTCGTCCACGACTGGACCTAACCATCAGGGGCCCCTTTACCTTTACCTAGCCTGCAAGAAGAGGAGACTGAGAGGAGATATGACGGCCATCTTCAAATATCTGAAGAGCTGCCACATAGAAGATGGAACAAGCTTGCTTTCTCCTGTTCCGGAAGGTAGGATCCAAACCAATGGTTTCAAGAAAGGAAATTCCGACTACCATCAGGAAGAACTTTATGACAGTGAAAGCTCTTTGACAGTGGAATGGACATCATCAGAAGGTGGTGGACACTCCTTCATTGGAGGCTTTTAAGCAGAGGTTGGGTGGCCATCTGTCATATATTAGAGTTTGGGGTTGTTGTTTTTTGCATTTTCCGCCTGGACACTGCTTCCAACTGCAGTATTCTGGAGTTGTCCAGGAAATTCCGGACGTATGGCAAGCCTATCATGGATGCTGTAGTTGCAACTCCTGCTCTGCAGGGGGTTGGACTAGAAGACCCTCAGGTACCTTCTAACTCTACAAACCTATGATTCTATGAACATCAAAGGTCCTCACCCCTAATTTAGACTCTTCCTTCTAAAATACCTTCAGATGCAATGTTTTCATTTGAATAAGTACAAGCTGGCTGTGAGCATTTGTATCGCATTCATATTCTTTCATTTCTTTTTTTATTAAAGGGTTTTAAATATCTTGCAATATGAATGCAGCCAACAGCAGCTGTTTTTGCACAATTTTAATTCCCAGATGACAGATTTACTTGCAAGACGTCAGATGAACTGTTTCCCAAACTTCTGATAACTGAGACCTGTCCCCCCCCCCCGCCCCATACTAAAATTGGAGGCAAAGTTTACTCTCTTCAAAAAGGTTTACATCTGGAACATGTAAGAGTAAGAACCACTCTTCCAAAGAGGAACCCCACACCCCCAAGAGCATTGCCAAGGGGGCAGCTGCCCCCTCATCAAGTAAATAAATAAAAATACTTCGTTGAACAATTGTGTCACAGGCAACTTGGTTCTGCCCCCCTCAACATAAAGCCTGCCCCCCAATAAATCCTGGCTATGCCCATGCGCCTCCCTTTGTCTGTATGAATCATTGCTCTTGAGGAACCTCCTAAATGGCAAGTACAAAACAGTGATTTGCACAGAGACACAACAAGCACCCCTGAGGGCAGGTCATTCTGCCATGCTCCTGCCTTGGGACTGACTGAAAGTACCCAACACACTCAATGCAGTGGTTGGGCAGAGTGAAAGCTGATTGGAAGGAGGCAAGAGCACAAGAAGGTGAGGGGTACTTCATTGCCATGGTTCCACTCCATAATGAGTGGCAGGTTCTAGAGCAGCTGTCACCAATTTGGTACCCTCCAGATGTTCTTGACCACAACTCCCAACAGCCCCAAACAGTCACTGTAGTTCCAACAGCTTCTGGATAAACAGTGGATACATCACTACACTCACTGCTGGAAGAGAGGCCTGGGCAAATCATGCTTTGGTAGCTTCCAGATTGGACTTCTGAATATGGTTCAGAAGCCTTATTCAGCATTGACGCAGCAGCTGTGAGAATGTGGGCCAGCTTCCCCAAGTTCCATCTTCAAGCAACCTCCATGGCTGCTTGCCAGGAAGGTTCAGAATGCTAAGACTGTTTGCATTCCATTTGGATCTATGTCAATTCTGTTTGTGTCTTAACTTATGTTACTGTTATGCTGATATGCAGTTCCCTTTCTTAAACTCTTGCTTTTTGATGGTCTGGTGACTAGATGCAAATAAAAGAATCTGCAAAACTGAAACATGCATTAGCTTCCAAGTTTGGGCCTCCTGCCTTCAGTGTTTCTAAACAGCACCTTCCCCTTTGGTTCGGGGGGGTCTACCTTGTTTACCAACACTACCCAAACCAACTATAGCTCTTTACTCTAGGTTCATGGCCAGAAGGCCTAAATTTGATACAACACCAGCATTTGAAGAATGAGACAGAGAACTGGAGAATAGAATCCTTCCGATCTGGATTTAATCCTCAGTTATAGATTTGAGAATGAGAGATAAAGTGGGCAGAGCCCAGTACCCAGATGGGGGTGCAGATCTCCACTGCACCCCAGTCTGCAGATTGATTGTATGATGAGTGGACACTGGCATAGATTAGCTGAGATAAGGCAACTGTCTGCCTCACACCCACTGGCATGTGGTCCCCAGAGAGCTGGGTTGTGTGAATGTGGCTGGGGTGGTGGTGGATTATTATTATTTTATTTAGAGCATTTAGAGAATTTGTATTCTGCTCTTCTTTGTATTCTGCCAAAAGAGCTCCCAGTGTGGCTTACATATAATAAAAACAAGACACTCATTCTCCAGGGCAATTTGTTTTTATGTTTTGTATACTACTTAAAAGCCATCTGAGCATTGTTGATATATAAAGACACATATAAATACATAATAAATAAGCTGTGAGCAGTGACCCAGCAGAGGACCAGGCAGAGGCAGTGACTATATAAACTCCTCAATCTGTTATGAACTTTTGCTGGATTTGTAGCTCATTGATGCTCCAGTTCTCACTACATCATTGATTCCGGCTCCAGCCTCTCCACCTGCTCCTGGAGAGAGATGCTTTTCTGTGGGTTTTGCTTCTGCTATGAAAGCTGCTATAAAATTTCATGGACAGTGGTACAAAAATAGTTTTAAATAAAAAACAAATGTGAAAATGAATGACATAGAAGCACTGTGGAGACCCTCTGTGCCGGGATACCTTTTTGCGGGGGGAGGGGGGGCTCACTGGGTCATTTTAATTTAATTAATTAATTCCTTGTGGCACACTAGTACTTCACTTGTGGCACCCTTGTGTGCCCTGGCAATGAAAGGGGGAGGGAAAACAACCAGAGAGTCTTTGTGGCCCACTGATAAAATATGCCTTGGAAAAGCCTACCTGGGCATATATGAAATGCAGGACCTCTGAACCAGAAGCATTGCTGAAAAACGAGACCCTCAGATCTTATGATTATGCCCTGAATTAGCTTGCTGACAGCACCGAGATCGAATCTCCCTTTTTTATGGAACAGTTCCCAGGCCAGACAGTTTGGAAGCTTTGGAGCCTCAAGCTTATCAAATATGTAGAAAGAACTGACACACCAAAGATCCTACTTACTAAATGGAGGACTCTCACACGGATTAGAAAAAAGGTTTTTCTCATCATCTGTTTTGAATGGTAGGAATGTAGCACTACAAAGTGCTATATTTAATTACACTCTGTGGATTGCTTCATTCCTGGAGGTGGATAATTCATACATATGGAAAGTTTTGGATGACGATTTCGCACTGAAATTGTTAAAATAACATGAGAAGCTTCATAAGTTTCTCACTGACAGACAAGACAGAAAGTCATTTCGGGGCCACACTCTTTTCAAGTTCATATATGTATTTCTACACACATTGACAATTACGAATGAAGGCTCATCTATACTGCTATTTGTCCTATGATTTCTAGGTCCAAGAGAGTTTTCGTTTGCCCTGCTGCTTTCCTCAGGAAAACCCACTGTTTACTGCTGAATCAGAACAAACATCAATCTACAGAAATCCCGATTGATGTTTGTTCTGATTCAGCAGTAAGCAGTAGGTTTTCCCAGGGAAAACCATGTGGGACAAAAGAAAAACCTCTCAGACATGTGCCTAGAAATCAAGCGACAAATGGAAGTATGGATGAGCACTGAATCTTACATTAATGAGGACTAGACGCTCATGGCATACAAAGCCAGTTACATTTCTGGAACAAATACAAAATGGAAATCCTCACTCTTGTCAACAGCCTCAAAACACAAGAACATTTATAAGGTGTCAAGTATTGTAGCAAAACAGTTCATTATTTACTTATACATTTTAATTACATTTATTAATTGCATAAGCCACTTTTTAATTCATAAAAAGACCTACAAGGACAATTAAAGCTTAACATCCTCTTTAAAAATGAATATAATATTGAAACACTAAAACAACTGTATAATTCATAAGCAACACATTTCACATTTCATAAGCAGAATCCAAAGTTGTTGTGCCACTTTTCTTTATCAAAGTTCTTGTCTTCATTGACCAGCATCTGAACTCTTGCCATGCTTACGCAGCCACTCTTAATTTCCCAGGAAGCTGAAATCCTGCGTGAAAACTCTTGTGTGCTCTCTAAACTCATCTGTTTAAAAGTACATCTCCTGCTTAGACCAAAGCAACATTTAGAGCATGAAAACAATTGCTAGCACCACAAAGAATCAGTGGGAAGAAGAGTAACCCTAATAACAGCTGATAAGAGCATTGTTCATGCATCAAGATTCATATATGATTTTCTTGTTGGCAGACCCCAAAAGACAGAATGTTTAAAGATACAAGTTGCCAAATGTATTTATTTAAAATGATGAACACATTTAGAAAGAATGTTAGTTCCAGAGGCAAAGCATGACAGGGTCTGCAAACTGTGATTGTTGGATTCTGAAAGCGTTCCTTTCCGTAAATTATTTTTAAAACCCCACAAAGACGAAGCTACACATTATCACATGGGTGACTAAACCCCAGTCTGGAAGAGTGCCTTGGCTCCCCAAGTAATTTTTCTTACTCCCTAGAACCCCACAGATTTTAGTGGTGTCAGTGAAAACAGGGGAGGGGGGTAGAATTAAAACAGACATGGGGGGGGTGAGGGATTTAAGCTTATTTGCCCAGCTCAGAGCCGGAATGGGGATGTAAATCCCCTCCCCCGGCCATCATTTATATGGGAAGAGGAGCTGTTTGTCTTGTGGGTCGGGTGCAGATGTGTGCAATAGAGTGGGGCAGTCATGCCTTCTTCTGTTGTGCATGCTCAAGAGCAGATGTGGGGAACCTGTGGCCCGCCAGATGTTGCTGAAATACAACTCCCATAATCTCTGGCAATTGGCCATGTTGGCTGGAACTGATGGGAGCTGTAGTTCAGCAACATCTGGAGGAGAAGGGCAAAACTGCTGTGGCTGTGAACTCAGGCCCAGAAAGTTTAGCCACTCCTGCATTATAAGGAACACAGGTCCAACACTGAAATAGCACCTCTGTCTCTAGGACACACAGACATATCCACATAGCCAGTGTGGTGTAGTAGTTATCGGTGTTGCACTAACACCTAGAAGACCATGGTTCAAATCCCTGCTCAGCCATGTAGCTCACTGGGTGACCTCAGGCCAGTCACTGCCTCATAGCCTAACCTACCTCACAGGGTTGTTGTGAGGATGAAATGGAGAAGGAGAACTATGTATGCCACCTCGAGCTTCTTGAAGAAAGGGTGGAACATAAATAAATAATATTCTCTGCTTGACTTCATGGCATGATTTCAGCATGCATCATTTGTTTGTTTATTATTAGTATAAATAAAATTTATACACTGCTTGATTGTGAAAAACCTTGAGGTGCTTAACAAAAAGATAAAACAATAAAATATCACTAAGAAAAATTAACAAAACTAATTTTAGTCTTTCAATAAGTGTTGAGCATGCTGCTTTATGGTAGTGAGACTTGGACAACCTACAACCACCCGAAGTGATGCCTCAACACTTTACACTTGTGCTGTGTCAGGAAGATTCTTGGGCATCACATAGCAGGCAGTCTCAAACAAATATGTGCTCTCCCAAGTCCACATTCCCAGCATATTCGCACTCCGGCCTCAGCAATGTCTACGCTGGCTTGGTCATGTCCACAGAATGGAAGATGGAAGGATCCCCAAGGATGTGTTCTACAGGGAACTAACTGGCTTCAGGCACCAGGCCCATAGGCAGACCACAAAGATGTCTGCAAATGTGACACAAAGGATGGCAACATTAACCCTGCCATGTGGGAATTCCTTGCAGATGACTACAGTGCCTGGAGACAGTCAAGTTGTGCATCCATAGCGGTGACCAGCAGAGAAGAAATGATCCCTGGGAGGAGAGCAGAGAGAAGAAATGCCATAGTACTCTCGCATCAGCACAACCAGATGCCTTCATCTGCCCCAGCTGGTCTCTACAGCCACAGCCACAGCCACAGTGTAACTCTCAAATACAGTGGTGCCTCACAAGACAAAAAGAATTCGTTCCGCGAGTCTTTTCGTCTTGCGATGTTTTTCGTCTTGCGAAGTACGGTCCATCGCAACTGCGCCTCTTCAAGCGGCTTTAAAAAAAAAGCGCAAGACGTTTTCGTCTTGTGAAGCAAGCCCATAGGAAAATTCGTCTAGCGAAGCAACGCAAAACCGAAAAACCCTTTCGTCTAGCGAGTTTTTCGTCTTGCGAGGCATTTGTCTTGCGGGGCACCACTGTAGTTTAACTTCACCCCCGAAGGCACACTCTTCTATTGTCTCCCAAAACAGATGATTGCCAACCACCGTAACTCTATCGTTTTTTAAGTATTCACAGACTGACTGTTTAATTATCTGTTCTAGGACCTTCCCAAGTATTGAAGTCAACCTAACCAGTCGATAGCTATCTGGGTCTTCTCTTCTCCCCTTTTTGAAGATGGGAATGACATTAGCCCTTCTCTAGTCTGCAGAGATCTCACCTTTTCTGCAACATTCTCAAATATTATAGACAGGGGTTCTGATATTACATCTGCAAGCTCCTTTATGGATGCAGCTCATTAGTTTTGAATTCTTTTAAAGCTGCTAGGTGTTCCCTTACCACCTCTTCTCCTATCTTGGGGTGCTGTATCAATTATTCTATTATCACTAGGTTGGGCACTGCCTTTGTTTTGGGTGGAGACAGAGGTAAAGTAGGTTCTGCCTTCTCTCTGTCACCCAATGACCATGCATGATGAGCAATCCTCCCCATTCATTTTCTGACCAACATTACTGCTGCAGCAATTATTGTGGCAAAAGAGAGAGAAAGACATATGCCAAAAAGACAATGAAGTTCAGCAGCTATCAAAGGGGGAAAACACAGGGGAACAGACCCGTTCATATCTGTGTCCAAAATTTTGTTCTCTTTTTTCCCCTTTTCATTTTTTTAAACTCATAATAATGATTAATATTATGGCAACACCCTGCATTTAGGGTAAAAAAACACCCCATAATCCTTTCCCAAAAACATGACTCAGCCTCTTCACTCCCAACTATCTGTGAGATTCCTTGGAAAGAATTTTAGGTCCTTTATGCACAGTAACACATCTTTCCAAAAAACTGTCAAATCTTTCAGTGCTTGATGGGTGGAAGCGATCCAACACAACCCCACACCTGTCGTTGTGTGTCATCAGAGTAACATGCCACAGTTTTGTTCCTTGTAGTTTCCAACGGGGCTTCCAATATTCCCAATCATCGTTACCAAGAATGTGATAGAGCACAGTGTCTGGAGCAAATAAATAAATAAACAAAGCAAGTAGATTTCATCCAAAAGCCTGCTGAAATCAAACGAAAGAGGCCAGAATTCCTGGAGCCAAAACAGGGGAAAGGGCCACCATGGGAATCATGGGTGGGAGGGAGAACCTCCCTAAACAGCAAATTATTTTTTAACATCATCATCATCATTGTGATTTATATCCCACTCTTCTACTAAAGTGGGGAAAGAATTGTAAATAAAACTGCTGATATCAAAATGTGAATCTATGGTGCAACCGCATTTGGAATACTGTGCACGGTTCTAATTGCCTCATCTCAAAAAGGCTTTGTAGAGCTGGAAAAGGCTCAGAAAAGAGCCACCAAAATAATCAAACAGATAGAGCAACTGCCTTATGAGGAACAAGTAAAAGGAGACATGATCGATTTATATAATATTATGCCTGGAATGGAGAAAGCGGATAGAAAAAGATTTTCCTCCCTCTCTCATGACACTGGAGTCTATGGACATCTAAACATTGGAAGATTCGGGACAGATAAAAGAAAAGACTTCTCCACACAGCATATAGTTAAACTGTGGGATAATCAGTCTCATATAGCCACATGCTTAAATATATATAATTAATGCATGAAGGGGTTAAGACCATCAAGTAAGCTGTCCTGCCAGGCTTAGCTCACCTTGGGAGGGACTAGGTAACCAAGCCTTTGTTCTTCATTCTACTGAGAAGCTCATCATGTGAGGAGGTCTGAGCTCGTTGCTCCAAGCTCAGACCTCACGTTTCTCACAAGCCACTTGTGGGTTCCTATAGCAATAATTTAGGAATTTTCACCACTGTAAGTAAGTCAAGTTTTACTGCCTCTGCAACCTTTCTGAGTGATGTATGGAAAAGCATATGAACATGGCCTTTGGAGGGTTTGTAAATAACTTACCAAAATGTGGAAGTTTTGGAACTCACAAGGGCATATTTTAAAAGTCTAACAGCCAATATTGCCATGCTTTGCTTTGCTGCATATTTTGTGTTTTTAAATCTCTGCTGGGATTCTCTAACCAAAGAGCACTTGCCCCAAACCTGAATCCTAGCATCCAATAAATTATCCCATTTTTTTCTTTTCCAACAGCATAAACTATAGAACTCCCATAGGTGGTGGAGGAGAAAGCTATCAATAGCTACCAGTCAGCATAGCTATGTTTTGCCTCCAAGGTCAGAGGAAGTATGCCAGAATTGCACTGGTGGAGGAAAGGGGGGCGGGAGGAGCAGTCCGCCCCGGGTGGCATGGGGCTGTACAGTAAAAGGGGAGCTATCGTGCTGCACTGCTCTTCCTTTTCCTGCTCTCTCGCCCTCCCTCTCCATCGGTGGGAGAGCGTGTGCCTGTGCCGCTGCCCCCTGAACCCATCCAGGCATTGTCCTTAAAGGCGAGAGGGAAAGGCCAGCCATCCCACCAGGGCTTGGGAGCTGCGCGGAGCCGCTTCTCTCTTGGCTGCCACGCACTCTGTATCTCTTAAGCACCTACACTCAGGTATTCATGGCTTTCTTTTCCTGAGTAATGGGCTGTGTTTTTGAAGTTGCAAACAAATTAACAGAGCAACTCTCTCTCTCTCTCTCTCTCTCTCTCTCTCTCTCTTTCTCTGGATGGGTGGGTGGGTGGGTGTGCCCCCTCCCACCTTTCCACATCTCTCCCCTTAATTCTTTCCTGCCTCTCTTTAAATCCTCTCTCACATAGAAAGACACCTTTGGGAAGCGATTTTCCCCTTTCGGCTCATTTCTCCTAGAATTTCAGTATTGTAGAGTTGGAAGGTACCCTGTTGAGGATCATCTAGTCCAGGGATGTCCAACTTCCAAGAGACTGCGATCTACTCCCATTAAAAAAAATATGGCAGTGATCTACCCATTGTATTGACCAAAGTTGTTGAGCTTTTTTGGGGAACGAAGACCCAAAGTCGTTGACCAGTGATGTCCCACGATTGACCGGTACATCTGCTGCACATCCCTGATCTAGACCAACCCCCTGCAATGCAGGAATATGCGTCTGTCCCATCCTTTTCACATTTCCTCTCAGCCCTTGTTTGCCCCCCTCCTACTATGTAAATTTACATCTCTCTCTCTCTCTCTCTCTCTCTCTCTCTCTCTCTGACACACACATACACACGATTGCCTCAGATGCTAATCCTACTCAGAGCAGACTCAAATGAATTAAAAATCCAAGCATTAATTTCAAAGCGTCTGCACTAATGTAGCCTGTTATTATAGGGACGCGGGTGGCGCTGTGGATTAAACCACAGAGCCTAGGACTTGCCGATCAGAAGGTCAGCGGTTCGAATCCCCGCGACGGGGTGAGATCCCATTGCTCAGTCCCTGCTCCTGTCAACCTAGCAGTTCGAAAGCACACCAAAGTGCAAGTAGATAAATAGGTACCGCTCCGGCGGGAAGGTAAACGGCATTTCCGTGTGCTGCTCTGGTTCGCCAGAAGCGGCTTAGTCACGCTGGCCACATGACCCGGAAGCTGTACACCAGCGCCCTCGGCCAATAAAGCGAGATGAGCACACAACCCCAGAATCGGTCACGACTGGACCTAATGGTCAGGGGTCCCTTTACCTTTACCTTAGCCTGTTATTATAACCAAAGTATCTTACCCAAAAACTTCTGCACAAACCTGTTTATCTGAGTGCATTATTCTCGGTGGGGAGGGGACTCCTTTTTTATAATTGCTTAATCATATGGGACTAAATTGCATTATGCTGTAAGGACCTTTCATAAAAACTTAGAATTCTAAAGTTGGAAGGGACTCCAAGCGTCATCTAGTCCATCCCCTTGTAATCTCAACTAAAGCACCCCTGACAGATGGCCATCCAATCTCTGCTTAAAAACCTCCAAGGAAGGAGAGCTCAAAACCTCGCAAATGAGTCTGTTCCACTGTTGAAGGGCTCTTACTGTCAGAAAAATTTTCCTGATGTTTAGTCAGAATCTCCTTTAATATAACTTGAAGCCTAACCTCCAGAGCGGGACGCGGGTGGCGCTGTGGGTAAAACCTCAGCATTTAGGACTTGCCGATCGCACGGTTGGCGGTTCGAATCCCCGCAGCGGGGTGCGCTCCCGTTGTTCGGTCCCAGCACCTGCCAACCTAGCAGCTCGAAAGCACCTCCGGGTGCAAGTAGATAAATAGGGACCGCTTACCAGCGGGAAGGTAAACGGCGTTCCGTGTGCTGCGCTGGCTCGCCAGATGCAGCTTGTCACGCTGGCCACGTGACCCGGAAGTGTCTGCGGACAGCGCCGCCTCCCGGCCTATAGAGTGAGATGAGCGCACAACCCTAGAGTCTGGCAAGACTGGCCCGTACGGGCAGGGGTACCTTTACCTTTACCTTACCCTCCAGAGCAGAAGAAAACAAGTTTGTTCCATGTGACAGCTCTTTAGATATTTGAAGATGGCTATCATATCTCCTCTCACTCTCCTCTTTTCCAGGCTAAACATACTCAGGTTCCTCAACTGCTCCTCATAAGGCTTGCTTTCCAGGCCCTTGATCATCTTGGTTGCCCTCCTCTGCACATCTTCCACCTTGTCAATATCCTTCTTAAATTGTGGTGCCCAGAACTAGACACAGTATTCCGGTGTTGTCCGACGAAGGCAGAACAGAGTGATACTTGATCTAGAGATTAGACTTCTGTTGATGAAGCCTAGAATAGCATTACCTAAGACACCTAGGTCCTTTTAACATATATTACTGGTAAGCCAACTGTCCCCCATCTTATATTGGTGTAGCTGGTTATTCCTGCCTAAGCTCAGAACCATTCAGGCTGAAAGGGACTAGTGGGATTTAGAAGAACAGAAAGAAAAATCCCTTCTGATGGACTGCAGCGTCACTTGCTGCAATTTGGGGATTTTTAAAAACATGGAGTTTTGTAAAGCACTTACCTAGATTTGGGAGGGTTTAAGATGCCAGCCCTCATCTGACCACACCACTCATAGGCGCCAACTCCCGCAAAATTAGGATAGGACTAAGTCCCCCCCCCCCTTGAGGGGCCAGGCCTTGCTACAGCAGGCCTCGCCAGGCCTTCACAGGCCTTCTACAAGCCTCATTGGGCTTTCCCAACAACGGGGCTTGTTGCAGGCACAAGGGAGGGGCACTGGTGGAGGAAGGCAGGTGGGGGATGCGGTGCGCACCAGGTGTCAGCTGTGAGGGCGGGTGACATCGCCACTCCACCACCACCACCCCCCGGCTTGCTGCACGGACAGTGCTCCCAGACACTCACAGCGTGGGCAGTGGGCCACTATGGGTGATGCTGCCGTAGCCAGCTAGCGACACCCCTCCCAACACTCGCCATGCAGGTGGCAGGCGGCTAGGGATGCTTCCCGCGTGGGCGGCTAGCCCCTCCCCCATGAGCTGGCTAGCCCCGCCCCGCTCCAGGTGCCAGGGCAGGTAGCTCCGCCCCTATGACACCACCTAAATCCCCTGCACTTGAGCAGTTTTATGGCTGTCCACAGAAACAGCATGGCAGCATGCAGGTATGAGAGATTACATCCTCCCTTATTGCTCCTGCTTTGCACTATTCTTTGGTGCTTTTGCCAGGCAGGAATAGGTGCTTGAGCCCTGTCTGTGGTTGAAGCAAGAGAAACAAAGAATGTGATGAGGCATTAAGTAAAGCAAAGAAGAGGTGGAGTCTGAGGTGACAGGAACGGAGTTCCTTCCCACCCCGTGGGAAGCGGCAGGGGCAGGCGGGGGAGAAGGGAAGGATAGTCAGAGGAGAGGGGAGAACTGTGTCAAATTGGCAGGAACAGCGGGGGGGGGGGGCAAACTCAGTGACTGCCCTGGGCAGCAAAAGCCACTGCAGCTACGCCACTGCAGAATTGGACCATGGGGAAATTAATCTGGCAATGCACATCAGGCCAACTCATCTCTGCTCCCACCCCCATCTGTATAGCAACATAAGAAAGTGATTGAAACAGTGATTTGTGTCACTAATGTGTGCATCGCATCAGATGAGTTCAAACTCTTGTCTTATTATGATGGGAAACAGAACTCAAATCCACTCCTCCTCTTGACTTAGAAAGTTTTAGTCTTGTCAAGCAAATCTGTGGGTGGATGGGTGAGAGAGAGACCATTTGGATTTTTTACCTCAGGTACCACAGGGTCTTTTGGCTGGACCAGCTTTCCTTTTAATTTTGAGTGCTTCAAAGAGAAAAGTTCAGGGATAGCCCCACCTTTTTATCCACCCCTGTATTTTTGTAGACAGGCAGAAAGGCCTCACTTTTCCAAACAACTTTATGGCAATCTCTTCAAATTACCGAGCCCCATGTAAACTGTGAGATTTCAAAATAGAATTCAGAAAGAAATTGTTTTAAGGCCAGCCAAGTCGTGATACTGTATTTAATCTTTCCCAGTGGTGAGGTCATCTCCCATTACCAAACAAATACTCTAATCAAGAAAAGTCATTCTCCTAGGGAGGTCGCGACTGATGTGCGTTCTTCCTCCCACCCCACCCCCACCCCCACCCTTCAAGGCCCTCTCCTGCATATAATAAAAGCAATGAAGAAATCACATTAACCTCTATGATACAGAATCTGGCCCCACATTATCACAGGCAAAAAGAATGGGACGAATGAAGGGCCAGACTTTTATTGCTCTGCCTGTGTGGATGAAAGAGAACCATGACAGCCTCACCCAGTAAACAATTCCATAGTACTTCTTCTCTTGATGACCACATCAACAACGAATCTAATTAATTCTGGCAACATTACATAGGAAAACAACTCCAATAAACAATTTGCCAGAACTGTGCACATAGGTTAGTATTATCTTAATTATCATCATTATTATTATTATTATTATTATTATTATTATTATTATTATTATTATCACCTCTGGCCCAGAGGTTCCACAAAATTGCACTTTGCTATATGCTAACACCAACGTGTCATTAATATTCTTATGAGTTGGGTCGAGATCAGTCTGGATGGTGACCTGAGTCCCTTCCAGTTCTTGGAATCCTGTAACTGTAGGGATAGAATGTAGAAGAGTGAGCTTGCCAAACCTATCCTTTTGTCTAGGAAATGTTTTTGGCTGAGCACCACAGTTAGCATAACCAAGCATAGAGCAAGTAGGTGTGCCTCTACCCTCCCCAGAACCGCACCTAGCTGCCAAGTAGGAGAACAATAGCCAAATTAGAGTGGGTGGGCTGAGCTGGAGGCAGGTTTGAAGCTGGAGACACAGATACCTGCTTGCTCTGTGCTGGATCCAAAGCTGTGGCTTATGAAGAAGCCAGATCCTTTGGCGTGTGAGTCCCTCCATCCTATGCTCAGATTGTATATATGTGTCAATATAACCATATATCCTAAAGAAACAGTCTCTGCTGACCTTCATTCCAAGGAAACTGAACTCTGGGCAAGCATGGGGACCCCTGGAATCTCTTACTTCTCATAGATTAGGGTGGCTTGTGACAATATGCCTATTTAAATCACACCCTGGAGAGCTTCACACAAAAAAACCCAAAATCTTGGCAGCCAAACAAAGGGGAGGACAAAAATCATCATCATTTATTTATATGCTGCCTTTCCATAGTAAACCATTTCAAGGCAATTCACAACATGAAAAAATGCATAATTCACTAAGTTAAAAATGCTCACTCTGGCTTTAGTTTATTGCTATCAGCTGCTTTGAGTAAGCATGCCCACTTGAAGCAAAGCTCTAGAGGGGTAAAGGGAGGGACCTATTCAGCCCAAGGTCTGCATTCCCTCATGGGGAGACTTTTCAGGGGGTGGGCAGGTACAAAACATGGACAGTACAGTGGATGTGACTCTTACCTTCATAAACTCCAGCCAGGCAAAAGTCAGGGGCTTCTGCAAACACCTCAAGCCAGTGGCATAGCGTGGGGGGTGCAGGGGGGGCGGCCGCACCAGGCGCAACATCTGGGGGTTAGGGTTAGGGGGCGCAAATCCACGGGTTAGGGGGCACAAATTACTTGCCTTGCCCCGGGTGCTGACAACCCACGCTACGCCACTGCCTCAAGCACACCCTACACAGATAAGCATTCTCTCAGCTCAAGGACATATTCTAGCCTGGAAAAGCACAGAGCAGGGCCAGTGAAAGGTGTGTGGCCTGAGGAGGGTCCCAAGGGCTAAGCAGGGAGGGCTGAGAGAGCACAGTTGGACCCCAGGCCTGTAGTTTAACATCAATGCAACAAAGCCAGAATGTGGAGGCATAACTGACATGGATGGGTTGGGAAGGGCCCTTAGTTTTGGGTAGGAAGAAGAAGAGACTGAATCTGGTTTCTAGGTGATGACAAAAGAATGCATCAAACTGGCCATTATGTATAAATTGACATATTTAGTATGAAGAAGGGAAGGAAGAAATAGCAAACTGGCACTAGCAGAGAGAGAATTATTTGATCACTTACTGGAATGTGTGTAATGGGGGATGTGCGATTCCTCAGGGATTCCATGAATTTGAAGGGATTCCATGAATTTGAAGATCTTTTTGTTATGTGATGGGCTTTTGATTGCACATTTTAATACATGTAGCAGTACTGATATGAATGGATCTCTATTATACTTTACCAAATTATGTTTCTGTTTCAGAAATATATCCAGCCTGCATCCTTTTCTATTGGTTCTTTCTCTTTAATTCATCAGTTTTAAAGTAATTTTCTTGTATCTCTGTTCTCTTGATGTACAGTATGTGCACCATGCTATTTTTGAATTGTTGCCTACATCTCCTCTGTTTATATGCTAAGGTTAAAACATTTTTTTTAAAAAAATCCCTAAGTTAAGCCATTTTGTTGGAGCGGAGGAAACCCCAAAGGAAGTATTGTGACAGAGAAAGTAACCTACACAATCTTTTCCCAAGAGTCTTGCATCACAGCTGGCAATGGGGAAGGGTGGGTGGATGCATCAGAGTCTGATAGCGCTGGCAAGGAGTAGCAAGAGTGCTTTAGCTGCTGAAAGTCTGGCTGGAGTGAGGAGCACTTCATGCCTCAACACTTTCCAAAGGGGATGAGGAATCCCACCCTTCAGCTGATATATGGGACCACCTGCATGCTTAGCCGTTTTGCACAGGGCTATGAAAGAGGAAGCTTTGCAATGACAGCCTAGCAGTATATTTACCAGGAATTCCTACGATAGTCTCTTGACCCCCCACCCCCAAACACACACACACACAATTTGCAAAGTTTGAAGCTTTGGCAACTTGAACAAGAGATCATAGCACTCAGGAAGCATAAGAACATAAGAAGAGCCTGTTGAATCAGGCCAATATCCCACCTAGTCCAGCATCCTGCTTTCACAGTGGTTAGCCAGATGCCTGTGGCAAACCAGCAAGCAGGACTTGAGCACAAGTGCACTTTCCCTTCAGTTTGCAGCAACTCGCATTTGCTGTCTGTAATTGTGGAAGCAAAGCATAGCCACTGTGGCTTGAAGCCATTGACAGCCTTTATCATGAATTTCCCTTCTATTCACCCCTCCAAATGTGTGTGCGTGTATACATGTACTTACACACACACACACACACACACACACACTTGTTTTTTGTTTGCGTTTTCACCCTAGGTTGCAACTTGTTTTCTCTTTTCAGAAGACAAGAGTCGGAAAAGCATCCCATTAGAAACTGCCTTTCCTTCATCCTGTAAAAGAAGTCACATATGTTGATTTCCCCACCTTTGTCAGCTAATCTTTGGACAGGCAAACATAATGGCAATTAACTGGGCTATCATTGTGCTGCTAAAGGAATTACCTGGTTCACAATTAGGCACCCCAAAAGTAAACCTCCTCCACACCGAGGCCTCTGATAATTCCTAGCGGTCACTGTTGTTGCTTCTTCTGTAATTTATGGGAGTCTTTCATTAGAGTCAAGCTTAGCGCAAGGGCTAATTTACAGCCCACTTCGCTACTCCATAGATTCCTTTCAACTGAAGCGCTGTTAAGGCTAAGCCATTCCTCTCCTCCAACATGTGTTTTTGTTAAACATCTGTATTGTATCATTCACCTGGGGACACACAGACTGGCACGATGTATATAGCCTACAGTAAATTTTATGTCCCGAAAAATGCTTAAATTTAAATAACAAAGAAAATAAATAGAGCAGTCAACCTGAACACTGTTGTTGTTGCTGTTTGAAAATTGGAGCATTAAGTAGGTGCATTCAGCTTCATAATCAATGCAGTCCAACTTTTTTATGATACTTTACAGCACATCATGTGGCCCTTCAGATTCTATTGGGTCTCCAACTCCCAGCAGCCAGAATGATCAGTGGTCACGCTGGAATCCATGACCAGTGGGCCTGGAATCCAACAACGTGTTGAGGGCTCTAGATTCCCACCCCAATATACATTATCTCACTTAATTCTCACTTAAATTTCTACCCTTCAACCAAGGCCCTCTCTTTGTGTTTGATCTGATTCTTCCAAGGTGTTCAGGGCAGTATATATGAGTCCTCCCTCCCTACCCACCCTTAGCTTCCATTTTATTTTCATGGCAACTAAACAAGGGAGGCAACGCTGGCAGATGGTGACCGTCCCAACATCTCCTGGTGAGTGTGGGTGACTGAGCAGAGATATGAACTGAGTCTCCTTAGTCTAGCCTACAACAATCACAATTAAGTAGCAGGAAACTAGAACGAAATATTAATAACATCAAAAGTTCCCCCCCCTATAAATAAATAAATAGGTGCCGGTACTCACCATGAAGTTGTTACAGTAAGTGCCATACATTTTAACAACAACAAAAACAAGCAGTACCGGTACTGCATACCCTTGAGTACTCCCAGAAAGAAAGAAAAACACTGGGATAAATGTTTGCCTAGCTCTAAAAGGGCCACAAGGATGAAAGCAAAGTAAAACCTCCCTGGATGAGGGAGTTCCACAATCTCAGCACCATATTGCTGAGAAAGATCTGTCGAAATAAAAAGAAAAAAATGTCCAGTAGCACCTTATATATAGACCAACTAAGTTTGCTCTGGTATATGCTTTCGTGTGCCTGGACACAAAAGCTTATACAGTGGTACCTCGGGTTAAGTACTTAATTTGTTCTGGAGGTCTGTTCTTAACCTGAAGCACCACTTTAGCTAATGGGGCCTCCTGCTGCTGCTGCTGCGCCGCCGGAGCAAGATTTCTGTTCTCATCCTGAAGCAAAGTTCTTAACCCGAGGTAATATTTCTGGGTTAGCGGAGTCTGTAACCTGAAGCATATGTAACCTGAAGCGTATGTAACCTGAGGTACCACTGTACCAGAACAAACTTAATTGGTCTATGAGGTGCTACTGGACTTTTTTATTTTTATTTTTATTTTATTTTTTTATTTTGACTGTGTCATACCAACACGGCTACCTACCTGAACCAAAGATCTGTCAGTTACTAACCTAAGGGGTAATTCTGTTGACAGTGAGTCAACCAGGTGGTGTTGCCTTGCATCCAGTCTGATTGGCGCGATCCTTGCTGAGATGCAGTAGTGCACGTTCTGATTGCCTGTTTAGTTCTGAGGCAGTTTGCTCTTGTATGTTAGTTGCAGGTCCCTCTGCTGTGGACCAAGCCTGAACTACTAAGACAAAACCTTTCCATTTACTTCAAGATATACACTGTGTTTTTGTCCTGTTTCCCTCAGTGTTAAGAGGATTTCTTGTTTCTCTGGACTCTGGTCTGCATTATTTAAGTGCCTTTGCTAACTTTCTGCACATTATCCAGAGTTGACTTTTGCCTATATATCACAGGAGGCAGTGATGACCACCAACTTGGATGGCTTTAAAGGAGGAGTAGACAAATACATGAAGGAGGAGAGGGGTGTCAGTGGCTACTAGTCTTGATGGCTATGTTCTGCTTCCATGGTCAGAGGCAGTAATGCTTCTGAGTACCAGTGGCTGGAAACCACATTAGAGGAAAGGGCTCTTGTTCTCTAATCCTGCTTACATGTTTCCCACAGGTATCTAATGGGCTGCTATGAAAACAGGACTAGATGGGCCATTGGCTTGATCCAGCAGGCTCATCTTATATTCTTATCTAGCATATATATGATACTAAGGGGGTGATATTTTGTGGTTTCTTTCCGGGGGCGGGGGGAGAAAACCCTAGTGAGGAAAACATTTTTAAATGTGAAATTTTGTTTAAATATAACACCCAGAAAATGTCTCTTAAGGGCAACAGCCACGATGGAGTACATGCCTATAGGAGTGTTAAACTTTGCTACCGTAGTAAAACTGTCAGCCCTGATTATTTAGAAGGTGGCTGCCTTGCAGTCTTGCCTTTCATTCCCTCGTGCAATTAGTGTTCCACGGCATTCTATGTGTATTGCACTTGGCTCCTGCTCACAATCTATCAGCCACGCAGAGACAAACGTTTGGCTTTCCCCTTTCTGGACAACAGTGATTTACTGCGCAGAGGCCTCCCACTGCGGTCAAATAAAATAGATGGAGACATTCTGCATCAAAGCGGTGATAACTCTGTAAGCATCAGTCAGAGACACTTTCAATCCAAAGGAGTTTCTGCCGCAATAAAAGATGCGTGTCCTATAAATCCTACTCAGCTGGGCCGGCCATGTCGTATGGGCTTCACATCACATCCAAGCCCTCTGCATCTCCACTTACTACTCCCTTCAGTTGTTCCCATATTATGTCACAGTGAGAACAGCCACAGTGAGCTAGTTTTGTGCCAAAAACTTCTCCTGCATTTTTTCCGACCATCCTCCATCGAGGAATGGAGTTTAATAAATTTAAATGGCCAAAGGCCACAACAATTATATTATAATGTAGCAGAATAAGAACATATGAAGAGCCTGCTGGATCAGACCACTGACCAATCTAGCACAGTATCCTGTTCTCACAGTGGCCAGTCAGAGGACCTCCATGTCCTTTCCTCCATGAATTAGTCTAATCCAGGGGTCAGCAAACTTTTTCAGCAGGGGGCCGGTCCACTGTCCCTCAGACCATGTGATGGGCCGGACTATATTTTGGAAAGGAAAAAAAATATGAACGAATTCCTATGCCCCATAAAAACCCAGAGATGCATTTTAAATAAAAGCACACATTCTACTCATGTAAAAACATGCTGATTCCTGGACCACCTGCAGGCCGGATTTAGAAGGTGATTGGGCTGGATCTGGCCCCCGGGCCTTAGTTTGCCTACCCCTGGTCTAATCCGCTTTTAAAGCCATGTAATTTAACCATGTGCTGCATGAAGAAGAAATCCTTTCTTTTCTTTGAACATTCAGCTTCATTGATTTCTGGTAGAATCATAATATAACAAACACCCATCATATAAAAGAAATAAAAATCAGAAGTACCATCAGATAGCTCAACCTCAGATTAAAGCTCTGAGTCTCCAAAACTATTGAAAGCAATATTATCTAACTGTCTCTTTCTATGCTTTCTTCCAGCTGATGCAAAAACATCACCCTTTATGTGTCACAAGTACCAAACAAGGATATTCTGTCTAAAGAACTGTTAACATTTTTACTAATCGCAGCTAGATAGGCCATAGTGGAAGGAATTAGACAATCTATCTGTACAATCTTGGCATAAAAACATTTGGTTTAATGCAATCTCAGAAAAGATAACAAGTTAAGACCGGTGCAGGGTAAAGCAAAACCGCAAGATTTCAGTGCAGTGTGATAGGGCTTTGTGCAATTTACCATGGATCAAAAGATGTACATCTCTTTGCCAGAAAAGGCCAGATCTATACAGACATCATAGATCACACACCAAGATTTTGGTGATTGTTCCACTTCCTCCTTAATATTTATATATCACAACCATAACATTGAGGGGGGCACACTTATAATATATAACAATATTGTATTTAGTGCTCACCTACACCTGTGTTGCAGGAGATAAGTCTGGTTACATGTTTTGTTTTGTTTTCTTTTCTTTATATTTGCATTCTTATCTTGAATATCTATATCTATATCTATGTCTATATCTATTTTTTTTTTAAATGAAAGATAAGTATTTCTTTTCCTAACAATATTATCCACATGACCAGCATCACAGGTTGGCATTGCTGGACAACTCCCAAGGCCTGCACCCATTCCCTGGAGTCTCCTTCCTGCTGCTGTTGTCTGGTCATTAAAAGGTAAAGGTAACGGGACCCCTGACCATTAGGTCCAGTCGCGGACAACTCTGGGGTTGCAGCGCTCATCTTGCTTTATTGGCCGAGGGAGCTGGCGTACAGTTTCTGGGTCATGTGGCCAGCATGACTAAGCCGCTTCTGGCGAACCAGAGCAGCGTACGGAAACGCCGTTTACCTTCCCACCCGAGCGGTACCTATTTATCTACTTGCACTTTGACGTGCTTTTGAACTGCTAGGTGGGCACAGGTGCTGGAACCAAGCAACAGGAGCTCACCCTATCACAGGGATTCGAACCGTCAACCTTCTGATCGGCAAGTCCTTGGCTCTGTGGTTTAAACTACAGTGCCACCCGCGTCCCATTAGGTCATTAGGCTGGAACAAACAGAGGAAGCCATGTTCTCTGCTTTTTTTGCCCTCTCTCTCTTAATGGATGGCAGAAGAGAGCAAGTGAAGAGGCAGTGGTGAGAGTGCCTAGGAGGAGGCAAACCCACTCAAGGAATCTTTCTTGCCCATAAAGCCTGGAGCCAGTACTCATGATCAGACCTTTAATCCCCCTCAGCAAATGAACTGCAATTTTGTATCCATGACCAGGCAGGTTTGCTGGTTTAATCTACCAATCCTTTTCAGTCTTGCTTTTTGCCAGGGGTGCTTCCAGGTGGGTGTTTATAGGAGGATTGATGTGCCTATCTATTTATTTCACCATTTGATTAAAAAAGAAAACCTTCAAGGCAATTTCCCCAAAAATAAAAATAATAATTAAAACAATAAAATCATAAATTGGAAAAAATACCAACAACATTTTAAGTCTTTTGAGAAGTTGAAATAACAATAGAATAAAGGCAGATTGAAACTCACATCTACTTTCTAAACATCTGGATAGGCTTTTCTGGGGGGGGGGATGTTTTTAGCAGACACTGAAAAGAACACAGTGAAGCAGCCTGCCTCATATCATTCATGCACACTCTTTGCAGTCTCCATGCAGCGTCATTGTTATCAGAATGCCAGCCCATTTCCCCCCAGTTTGATCCAGAAACTCCCTTTCCAAGGAAAATCTGGGAAGTTTTTGTGGGGTTGTTATTGGTTTTTTTTTTTAAAAAAAGCTGTTGTTAATGACCCCTCTGTGATATCTCAAAATGCTATCTTAGTCTCCTTGCAACAACCTTATTTGGAAGGGAGAGACAAACCTTGTCAGTGCTCACACACTCAAAGACCATAGTGTAACCATGCAATTATGGACCTGTTTTGAGGTGAGATTCAGCCACATACCAGCAAATTCAGGCCACACAATTACAATCAGTTAGGACAGGGGTCTGCAACCTTTAAGACAAAAAGAGCCACTTGGACCCGTTTCCGAAGAAAAAAAAATCTGGGAGCCGCAAAACTCGTCATTATAAAAATAACTTTTTTGTCACTTTTTTATTATTTCTTTGACCCCTCAGAATTACTGTTCCTCATAGAAATAAACGTTAAATTAACAAGTTACCTTTGTGTGTGTGTGTGTGTGTGTTCTTCACTCCCCTTCAAAACAGTGATCAGCGTACATGCCCCCTTTCAATGCAGTGACCAGCGTACATGCCCCTTACAATGTAGCGGGCGGGCGGGAAGGTGACGTCGGGACGGTGCGTGACTAACGCACGCACCGCCCCCATGCGACGTCACAGCCAGTACAGCGCCCGCCAGAGTGGGGAGTGTCGGGGCACACAATGTGCCTCCTCCCCTCGCTAGTATCTGCCCCGGAGCCGCGGCAAAGGTGTAAAAGAGCCACATGCGGCTCCGGAGCCGCGGGTTGCAGACCCCTGAGTTAGGAGGTCTTGCACAACAAATCTGCTTCTCCAACACATCAGATATTTTTCAGTAAGAAATGTGATGGGGAAAGCACTTGAAAGTGTGAGCTAGTGTGTTGCTTTGATGCAACATTGAACTTGTCCATATTGGAGTTTACTGTGCATGTACCGAAGCTTGTGTTCCCATTTAATTTGTGAAGTGATAGAACTGTAGAGTTGGAAGGGACCCTGAGGATCATTTAGTCCAAACCTCTGCAATGCAGGAATACGCAGCTGTCCCACACAGGGATCAAACCTGTAACCTTGGCATTACCAGCACCATGGTCTCATCAACTGAGCTACATTATGCTACCCTCAAACAATGCTAGTCTAAATGCTTTTCTCTTTTTAATTTGGGTTTACCCATATGGGTATAATCCTGTAAATTGGGGAGCTAAGGCTCAATAGTGCTCCACTCAGGGTCATGAATTATTTGTTTCAGTGTTTTTGTATGGGTGGAACAGTTGTCACTGTCTGCTACTCCCCTTTCCATGACTAGTGGAAGACATTTTGCTGCCTAAGGCAAAGGACAAGAGGGGGTGGGTGGGTGAGTGAGTGCATGTGTGCACCACCCACTCCCCTGTTCCATGTACAGAAACTAAGTGGACTGGCAGCTGAATAATGCTTCAGCACTGGCCATGGGATAGTTGCCCCTGTTAGCAACATGTAAGTTTAACATGCTTTGATCTCCAACAGAAAGAAATGGCCAGGGGCTTAGGAAGAATGGCTGGGGAGAAGTGGGGAAGCTGCCACAGATGCCTCCCCAAAACTGCCACCTGAGGCAATTGTCTCACTCTGCTTAATGGTAGGGCCTGTCCTGCACCACTGCTCCCTCAATGCTTTCATCTCTTTCTGGCTGCGCTCGAAACTATTTCTGTTGTGCTCCTAAACAGAACAGCATTTTTTCCCCTTTTTGATCCCTCAGATTTGCACAAAACCAGAAAAATGCACAAACCAATTTACAATTGTCTAGCTCTGTGGTTTTGCCACTTATTGGGTGTTTCATTTTATTTTTTTAAAAAAGGCACAGGTGCAGCTACACAAAAGCCCTGTTAGTACTTAAGTGGCATAATAGAATCATGTGTAGGTGTTGACTACCCCAGTCTAATTTGAAGCGGGGGGGGGGTGGATTAAGCAGCTAAGTAATGTTCAGATGCAGGCAATCCCATTGTCTAGTCTCCGTGCAAACAAATCAGAATAAATGCAAATCAGATAGTCATTGTTGTCTAATCTCCTTTCAGACAAATCAGGACGAGTGCTCCATAAATAGGTTGTCTGGTTGAACAGTTAGTTAAACACCCTGGATCCAACCCTGCCATTTCTGCTATGGCACAAACTTCCATGGACTAGTTCCCCAGATGCTTCAGGGGATTGCAGTCCGCAAAAGCTGATGCCACAATAAGGCTGCAATCTCAACCCCACTTACCTGGGAGTAAGCACCGCTGAATTCAAGAGGCCTTACTTCTGCGTAGAAAATGGATGGGGTTGCATTGTAAGGTGGGTTGGGTAATGTGTGGCCCTTCAGATGCTCCTGGACTATAACTCCCATCATCCCTCACCGTGGAACATGGAATCCTAGAACAGTAGAGTTGGAAGGGATTCCAAGAATCATCTAAGTCCAACCCTTTGCAATGCAGGAATCACATCTGAAGAATACCTGGCAGATGCCCATCCAACTTCTGTTTAAAAACCTCCAATGAATGTTGAAGACTCACCAAGAGACAGACCCAAGCTTCCCATTTTAGGCAGTTACTGTATTTTTATTACTCTTTTTTCCCCCTCTTCCATCATGAATAGATTGGTGTATTCTGCGAAACATTTTTTTGGTTAGCAACAACCCCCCACCCCAAACATGTAAAGTGATCAAGAGAAAGGGAGGAACTGCAGATATGGCTGGTGGTGGCAGTCGGATTATTATCTTGGTTTAGTAAGTGTGATTCCCAGGTTTAATTACGGTATTTTTTGCTCTATAAGACTCACTTTTTCTCTCCTAAAAAGTAAGGGGAAATGTGTGTGCGTCTTATGGAGCGAATGCAGGCTATGCAGCTATCCCAGAAGCCAGAACAGCAAGAGGGATTGCTGCTTTCGCTGCACAGCGATCCCTCTTGCTGTTCTGGCTTCTGAGATTCAGAATTTTTTTCTCTCTTGTTTTTCTCCTCCAAAAACTAGGTGCGTCTTGTGGTCTGGTGCGTCTTATGTCTTATAGAGCGAAAAATACGGTATCTATAAAACTGTTTTTTAAAAGATAAGAAAGAAAGAAAGAAAGAAAGAAAGAAAGAAAGAAAGAAAGAAAGAAAGAAAGAAAGAAAGAAAGAAATGCATTGGAATACATAGACTAACTGGGCTGAGTGTCACCTGTGTGCCCCTTCCCTTGTTCCCCCCACCCTTTGGGGAGTCTTTGACAGGTCACAGAGGATCAACGGCTAGGATGTTTGTCAGGCCCCTTCGGAAAGTTCAGAGGATCTCCATGACATCATAGGCACGACCCCCTGGCTAATCACATTATACGCTGTTTAACTTAACACTGCTAAGCTTTGTCTGATAACACTGTAAAATACCATTTTATTCTAAATTAGATTATGCAAACCTCTTGGACATTTAGGTCAGTTCTCCTGTGAGGTCCTTGCTCAGATGCCTTTTCTTAACTCCCTCACCCCCCCCCCTTTTCCAGCCTCCCTTGCCCCCAAATTGAATCAGACAGCAAAAAAAATAAAAATAAAAATTTTGAAATAAGAGGCTGTCAAGGCTATTATCTGCTTCTATAACTCAACAACACTGGTTGCAGTTACATTGATGGAGACTCTGTGAGTCTGTTCTCGCTCTCTCCCCTCTTGGAAAAAATGTGGATTTTGTTTTCTCTTTTAGAGGTACTGGGTTTCATTACAACCTTCTTGTGAGGTAGCATGTTCCATAAGTCTGTCTCTTCCATCTACCATAGGAACATAAGGAGAGCCTTATGGATCAGGCCAATTGCACATCTAGTCGAGGATCCTGTTTTCACTGTTTTGTCCAACAAGATGCCTGTGGGAAACCCGCAACTAGGATTTGTTCCTGCATTGTGCCTGGTGTAAGGAAAAAATCATTCACAGACATTAAGAGTTGGCACGACCCACTAAAATGAAATTTCAACTTGATAAACGCAGAGATTTCCCTAGCACTTAGGAACCACTTTAAAACAACAACAACAATGGCATATGAAGTTGCAGCCAATAGAAAGGTGCAATTTACTCACAAGCTGCAGGAAATACTCTCATTATTATTTCCATTTTACACGCATACACAAAAGTACAAAGTATGTAATGAGAAAAAACTACTTGCATTACCTTACAGCAGCCCAACAACTATAATTGTTTACACGAAGGTATTACAAATCCACAGCATTTTTCACAACATGGAACAAATCTAATTCCCAAATGCAATACAATTGCATCTTACATACATTTAGCTTGCATGATTTTAACCGTATGGGGTTGAAGGCAGGCTGGCTGAATTTGTGCAAGATAAATCTAAGCAAGGCAGAGAGTATAAAAGCTCGTTTTGCACTAGGGCCACTTGAGTTACCCAACACAAAAGGAGCTTTTAAGTTAAGGTTACCAGATTTTTTTTCAATGAATCCGGGGACACTTTTCAACTTCAGTAGGAATGATAGGATTTTGTCAGGGGACTGATTTGTAAATCTGGGGACTGTCCCCGGGAAACAGGGACATCTAGTAACCTTATTTTAAGTTCCCGACCATGCTTGCTGGGCAAGGCCCACTTGACATGCAGGTTCTGGCAGCAGGGGTGCCAACTTGAATAAAATAGGGTTGGGGCAGGTAAGCCCCTCCCCATAACCAATCACAATGTGCAGCACAAACACACTACTTGAATGGCAATGCCCATTAGCTTTGGTGGTCCCTGGCCCTCATATATTTTACTGGGTGTGCTCCTATGTGTTAGCTCCTATGTCTGAGAGTGCTGGGGATTCTCTCTCCCTCAACCGCCAGCTGTGGGAGAGGCTCCAAGGATCCGGGTACGTGATTTTCTGGTATATGTGAAATTCTTGGAACTGAAGACCCATGTAAGATATGTTTGTACTGTATTGCAAGTTTCAGAACTTCAGATATTGTCTTCATTGTCCAAGAACCAAATGAGGTGCTTCAAGAATAACTGGATGGGATGCAATGCAGGTCTGCAGGGCACTGGAGCGGAATGGGACTCTGGCACTAGGATTCTGGAGTGCCCTGTTCCACTCCATGAGCACCTCACCCTGCATCCATGGGTGCCTTGCCCTACCCCCCCCCCATGCACACAGGGCATATGCGCCACCCCGAGCACCAAAGCAGCTAGCTATGCCACTGTGAATTAATGCAAGTTTGTACATACATGCTGTTTTGCACTTTTACCAAAACCAGGTACATTTGCTAGTGAGTTCATATACTACCAAGAAAAAAGGGGGGGGGGATGGAAAAGAAGAAAGCTTCTCTTTGGTGGTATTCCAAGCTGATCACATAACTGAGATGTCATCGCCTGCCTAATGCACAGCTAATGACAGAATAAATGGCTGATTGTGTTACATTAAAGCCACACAAATGAACACAGCAATTCGAGCATGAAACAAAATCAAAATAAAAAAGCCACCTTCCAGGGCATATGATGCTAGGAGAAATAAATGAAGGAATGATTAGAGAAAGAGCATTTATGTCAGAAAGTTATCTTTCAAGTTTCTGAATAGCAAAAACTCATCTACCCAACCAAGGCACACAATTCAGATTCATGTTGGGGAGCGGAGATTTTAATAAAATAGGCCCTAGATCCAGCTCATTCCTTAGTAAAGTACTTGATGTACATAGGAGGAAACAGCCACATTGAAAGAGAAACGTTTGCCACTGGATGTTTATCTGCTTAGTTCTAAGGACATAGGGAGAGTCTGCTGGGTCAGGCCAATGGCCCATTTCATCCAGTGTCCTGCTCTCACAATGCTTACCCAGATGCCCCAATGGGAGATCAGCAAGCCGGACATAAGCACAACAGCCACTCTCCCCTCCTGCCATTTCCAGCAACTGGTACTCAGAGCATTGCTGCCTCCAACTGTGGAGAACAGAGCATAGCCATTGTGGCTAGGTACCACTGATAGCCCTCTCCTCCATTCTTTAATGTTTGATCCAAGGGAAGTTGTTGTGGCCGATCATTTGGTATTTGCTCCAGCTCCAATGGCCAAGCCTGTGCAAACCAGGCATAATGACGAAGGTTTAAAGAGAAAGAAAACTCATCTGGTATAGGTAATTCCCTGCTTTTGTTTTATATTAGTTAAGTGCAAGGTTTGTGGATTTTATTTCACCTTGGATTTTATTCTAATGTTGTAGAATTTCCCCTGACAGTTTCAGGAACCTTCCTTCATCCTTGAGTGGATTTTGCTGGAGGATATTGGCCTTGATCCAAACCTCACTGAAGTTAATAGTGACGTTCTCATGCCCATTACAAAAATCATTCTTTTCACCCTTTTATCATTAAAGAAAGAAAGAAAGAAAGAAAGAAAGAGACCAAAACTTTGATATTCTTTTAAATATAATTTGCTTGTTGTTCCTTCTGACTGAGAGATCACTGAATAAAAAAAATGGACTCTGACAATGTATTGAATCAGAATCAGAACTGTTGAACTGAAAGGGACCACAAGGGTTGTCTAGTCCAACCTTTCTGCAATGCAGGAATCTTTTCGCTCAGTGTGGGGCGTGATCCCACCACCTTGATATTAGGAGTCTCATGCTCTAGCCAGGGGATTATGTTGGCATAAGACCATCAGAACAGTCCTGCTGGATCAGAGCCAAGTCCCAACTAGTCATAGGAAGACACCTTGTGCCAAGTCAACCACTGGTCTCTCTAGCTCTGACTGGTAGTGGCCCTTGAGGCTTTCAGGCAGGGGATTTGTCCAGCCTGGAGATGTTGCTGGAGATTAAACTAGAGTTATAGCCCTCCCATGAGCATTATTGGCCAGCCAGATGCTTGTAGAAAACCTCTAAACAGGACATGAGTTCAGCTTCAACACAGTCATTCAGTGTGTCCAGGACTACGCAATCAACATGGAACATTAGAACTTAAGAAGAACCTTGTTGGATCAGGTCAATAGCCCATCTAGCCCAGCATCCTGTTCTCACAGTGGCCAACCAGATGCCTTTGGGGAACCTGCAAGCAGGATTCAAGCATAAGAGCCCTCTCTCCTCTTTGTGGTTTCCAGTCACTGGTATCCAGTGTGGGAATATTCAGGGGTGCAGGAGAGGATATATTGTGAGATTATATCCTAATCCAACTTGTGCTAACAAGTTTCCAAAATATCAGCAGAGTTTATGACATTCCCCTTTTAGTTCGCAACGGTAACGTCTGCACAGGTTCGCTAGAACCACTATAATAACTACTCTGGTAATTTCCCCTTTTGTTCGCTCTTAAAATACAAGACACAACACAGTCTTTATAAAAGTATAAAAGAGTTTACTCATGTTCTGTTCACAATATGATCCCAGAAGGCAGACAGACTTAAAAAGGTAAAATACACTAAGAATCTATCTTATGGAAGATAGTCCCTTAGTCCTCTCTTGACTGAGAGCCAAGAGGGTATGTTGCGCCTTCAGAAGATGAAGATGAGAGAGAGAGAGAGATGGCTGCCTGCCCTGTGCTTTTATCATTTACCTGCACAGGTGAGGCCACACCCACCTCTGGTCACATGCGGAGGAAGTCCGTCCCCAGCAAGTTTACCTGCTTGCTAGACAGACATCCCTCCCCATGTTCTAACATGTACACTCTAGGAATGTTGTCATTGACTGCTCCTGCATTTTACATCCCACATCCAGAAGCATTGCTGCCTCTAGCCTTGAAGGCAGAGCACAGCCATCATAGCTATTAGCTATTAGCAGCCCTCTCCTCCTCCATGAATTAGTCTCACCCTCTTTCAAAGCCATCTAAGTTGGTAGCCATCACTGACTCCTGTGGAAGTGAGTTCCGTAGTTCAACTATGCAATTGCTTGGGGTGGCTGCATTGTCAATGAAGCAGATAACATACACATTGGTTGACCAACCCGCTTTTGCCTCTAGCTCTGCCCACCACATGAATGTAGCCCCTGGAAGGTTGTCCAGAAAGGGATGCAGCCCTCAGACTGAAACGTATTCCCTATCCCTGACCAAGGAGGACACCCAGCACTTTCCTGAGTGTGCAGGCTATAGAGGAAGGTTAGTGACAGTGATCCATCTGCTTTCCAGGAAAGCTATTCTGCCTTTACAAAGAGCTTCAGACTTGGGAACTCCCAATAAGCTCTGCTGAACCCCAGAACACTCCTTGAAAACAACTAGGGTAGCATATCCAGAGTTAAGCAAACTGCAGTTGTGATTTATTTTATACAATTTATTATGCAAATTATACAATTTTTATAACAATTTATTGTTTTTCCTCCAAAGAGTCCAAGGTGGTGTACATAGTGAGGTAGGTTAAGTGGAGAGGAAGTGGCTGGCCCACGGTCACCCAGTGAGCTCCATGGCTGGCTGGAGATTTGTGCCCTGGTATCCCAGATACCAGCCCAACACTCTAACCACCACAACACTATGCTGGAAATGCCCCTCTTATGAACAGCAGCAAGGAGGAAGAGGCTCTGTGTGGATTCCTCCCAGAACTGCCTGAGGTTTCTGAAGTGGCCAGGGTGCTTTGGGAAGGAGGTGATAAACTGAGGCTACAGAAATCTGGGCTGTTAGCAAAGTAAGGCAAAAGCCTTGGGCAGTCAAATTCAGGTGTAGCAAATCACCATTTAATGTATTCTTTTCCCCCTTTTCATTAGTAGTATTAGTATTAGTATTACATTTCTGTACAATACTGCCTGCCCTTCATCTGAGGATCACAGGGCAGTTTACAGTACCAAAACAGGGGAAAAATTCCATAGTAACAACAAAAACAATTACTCCCCCCCCCCCTCAGTTTAAAAAGCCATAGATTCTCCCAAAGGCTTGGGAGAAGAGGACCATTTTTGGCTGGTTCATCCCTAGGAAGAATGTTTCATGGGTGTCGCTGCAAAAAAGGCCTGTTCTCATGTTGCCACCCTTTGGACCTCTCATGGAGAAGGCACAAAAAGAAGTGCCTCGGATGATGATCACAGGTATTGGATCGGTTCCTATGAGAACAGGTAAGGGCACTTGTGGCAGGTTTGTCTCAGGCACCAAAATAATTTGGCACGCCTGGGTGTAATGTACCTTAAGGGAAGGGTGGGGGTTGTGGGAGAAAGCATCACTTGCCGCTCGGCCTCAGTCTGCAAAATTTCTTGAGCGAACCTGCACGCAAGCTAGCACATCAAGATAGAAAGTGTACACTTTTTTATACTGGTGCACTAGTTCACTACATGCAAGGAACTGGGTGTGTGCTTTCGAAGGCATATCCTAAATCCGGCCCCAACTCACTCCTGCAGTTTGAAGTGGTGCAGCCCAAGATCCTACCACCTCTTTCGTTGCAATGCGTGGAAAGGTAGCGAGGTAGGCAGACGGGCCACGGAGGGGTTGCAAGGAACGCGAGGCGCTTCAGCCCCTGAGCAACAGCGCCGCCTAGCCGCCAAGGAGGCCACGTTAAACGGCGGGCAAGCGCCTCCAGCCGCGCAGCGTTGCAAAAATGCCGCCTCTTTAAAAGATCCATGTGGGGGTGGGAAATGCTCCTTTTATTGCATCAAATCAGGTTTCAAGGGGTTGGATTGTGCCCCCGCGCGCCTCCCCCACCTTTTTTCCCCTTTTTGCAAAGAGTCCTCTCCTCCCCGCCCAACCCCGCAAGCCCCTCCGCGTCCCGATCGCTTGACTCGTGTCTGTCTGCAGTTCAAGGCAGCAGCTGCTGCAGCCAGAGATACGGTATCAGGGAGCTCGGAGGCAGGGGGCGGGTGAAAGGGGAGTAGAGGAGAGGCGGGAATAGAGCGAGGAAACACCTGTTCCCAGTACGAAAAAAGGTGGCGGGGGGGGGGGAGTCCACAGCCGGCTTGGAACTCCCCACCCACCCCAACCCCACTCCCACTCCATATCTGTTCTCCTATCCAACACCACGATGTCGTTTACAAATGCACACACACTAGAGGGGTCCGGGTTTTTCCCCCTCCCTCAATAGATCCCAAAATGTGTTTGGCAGTGTGCTTCCCAAAGGTGGGGAGGGGAAAAAAGAGTTCAGTGCAGCAGGTTCCTTTTGCCTCCTAAGGATACAAAGAGGAGGAGGGGAGGGGAGAGAGAAACAGCAGCGGAACGCGCGGTGCAAACTCGAGATGGAGAGGGAAATCTGCCGTCTGCTTCTGGGGTTTTCGCCCACAAGAAGCGCTTTCAGGGGACCCCGGGAGAGGGTATCCCGGCGGCACTCCGAAGCAGGCGCCGAGTGTTGGGCTCTGCTGTAAAAAAAAAAAATTGGGGGGGGGGAGAAAAAGAAAAACCAAACCAGCCCGTGGTTCTGCTTCCGTTGCCTTTTGCAAAGGGCGACTACTTTGTTCCACCGAGAGCCTGTCAGAACTGAAGCCACGATCCGAGGCAGGCAGGCGACTGGCCAAAGCGAGGCTGGTCTTGGGGTCGCCTGGCTCAAGCGAGCTCGACGCCTTTCGCATCCCCCGCGCACGAAGTTTCATCATCAGCGCTCGGGAAAGGACCTGCCAAAAAAGCTCGCTTGGCTCGCTGCATTGTGGCGCGGCTTCCTTCCTTTTCTTTTCTTTTCTTTTTTAAAGAATAATAAAGGAGGGAGTGAAACGTTCTCTTCCCTCCCCCCGCCCCGCAAAAGAGCCAAATGGATCGCAGAAGAGGCGCAGGGAGCAGGGGGGACCGGGGCAACTGCCAAGGGGGTATGCCAGTGAGGTGTGGCTTGCATTTAAATATCCAATATGTCAATGTAAGGGGAGTGTGTGTGTACGTATATAAAGTCCAGTTTGCATCGGATCGCCGGACAGATCCAGCAGCTATGAAAGGCGGCAGGACGAGGAGGTGGAGGAGGAGAAGCAGGGGGGGACGCGCTGGACCAGGCGAGCCGGCGCAGGCGGCTTGAGCTGGGGAGCTAGCAAGCGCAAGAGAGCGGCGGCGACGCCGGAGGAATCGCAGCCTCCGAGAGGGCAAGAGCTACTGCCCTCCGCTGGACCCGGAGCTCGCGTGGCTCGTTCGCTAGTACGTTCGGGCTTCCCTGCTGTCTCCTCCGGGCTTTGCGCCCCCGCGGTGGCCATGGCCGAGGTCGGCGGCTTCCTGGGCTCCCTCGATTTGGATTTGCACGGATTCTCCTCGACACTTGGGAGCGTGGCGCTCGCCGACTCACCGGGCTTTTTAAACGAGCGCCTGGGGCAGATCGAGGGGCGGCTGCAGCGGGGCTCTCCCACTGACTTCGCCCACCTGAAAGGCATCCTCCGACGGAGGCAGCTCTACTGCCGGACCGGGTTCCACCTGGAGATCTTCCCCAACGGCACCGTGCACGGCACCCGCCAGGACCACAGCCGCTTCGGTAAGCCACGGGCGGGGTGGCAGCGGGGTTGGGAAGAGGCGTGCGCGACGGCGCTGAGCGCTAAACAAAAGCAGCGGCAGCAGCGGCAGAACCTTTAGCTCCCTTTCCCCTCAAAGTTGTAGGGAGAGTTAGCTTGGGAAGAAAAAGCGGTCGAGCATGGAGGGGCAGTAGGCGCAAGGTAGGGAGAGGGGATTGGCAGCAGCTCGAGAGGGGCGCCCGCTGGCGGGGGGGCATGCAGCCCCTACCCGCCGCGTGGGAACGTACGCCCGCCTTTGCGCTCTGTGGAGCAACCTTGCGTCCCCTGTTTACAGCCTCTGTGCTTTGGTTCGCGTCCAAGCCACGTGGTCGCCTTTCCTTCTCCCAAACTCTTTCTTCTCTCTCGGTCCCTGAACCGAAAGACCCCCTGATTGGAATCTCCTCTCTCTCTCCCTCTCTGTTCCACCCCACCGCACCGTGTTGGTGGAGGAGTCTCCCGTTCCGTTCCCACTAGCGTCCCCACCCCCGTCTCGAAAGCAGGTGTCCTTTTTTGCTCTGCCGGATCTCTCGCGCAGTCACAATAGCCGCGGAGAGCTGCCTTTATGAACTTGTTCAAAGTGCCCCGCCGCCTTGTCCCACATACAGAACTAATTACACTAGTAATATAAATCATCCCGAGCATGGATATAATTAGAATGCTAAATAAATGCGCTCACTCCCCTGAAATGCCAGCATGTTAATTTTCAATTTCCTATTCTCCCACTGCTAAACCGTTTTGCAGGTGCACAAAAAATACTTTAAAAAGCAGGCTCTTTAAAAAAAAACCAACCAACAAAAACAAAACTAGAACCAAAGAGAAGCAGGCTAGAAACATGTTTTACACACACACACACACACACACACACACACACAGGCCCATGCAGCTTGCAATAGGGTAGTTTGGAAAGCTGAAGAGAAAACATCAGTTCATAAGTTTATTGTTCTAGCCAAAGGCCGTGACAAACTTGTAGCTGTAGTATTAATAAGATAATTCATAACATAAGCTTGGAAAGCAGAGAAGAGACAGGCAGGTGCTTTTGGAAACCCACCCTTTGCACAATTTTAGACTAGGCACTGCTCTTCCTCCCTCTCATACCTAGTCATTAAGGTCGCAACCCTATACCTGTTTGCATGGAAGTAAGCACCATTTGATGCACTCAGGCTTACTTCTGAGCAATATGTGTGTAGGGTTGTGCTGCAAAGGGAATTTGAAGCATGAATAAAATGTGGAACCAAACCAACTAAAAATAGTTTCATAACTTTACATCCTTCATATGAAATGAAGTTTCATGATGGTAGGAATGTGATCAGAGCTTGGTAACTTTTATTTGGCAAAATATGCAGACCCCTGTCCTTGGTTCACTGAATGCTGGGAATGCTTAATAATCATTTTTTTAAAATGCAAAGAAGAAAGTGAGGTGCAGAGAAAGGAGTGGGGTCTGTGAACCACAGGTGTCTTGCAGGGACTCTCAAGAAGGTCCAACATGGAGACTTCAGCCATGCATCCAGCAAGTCTGGAATCCTGGGATAGCTGTGAGCACCACCCCTACCCTATTAAGATGTCTGCAGTGAAACCAGTTGTGTTCTCTCTGTCTTGTTACACACGCGTGTTCTGCAAGAAATTGAACACTTTAAAAATATAGGAGTTAGGGGGAAAGAAAAAAGGCTTACGGCCCTGTCCACCACCCACCAAGCTGAATGGTGGTTACTCCCAAGTAAATGTGTACAGGATGTCAGCCTTACTATAAATGGTATCTGCTTGGTTGAATCAACAAGCAAAGCCCTAACCGACAGGTCAGTGGAAGGTACTAATAGGCACAACCAAACCTTGTTTAATTAGCTCCTGAAAGACATAATATAATTTCCCTGTCCCTAGGAAGGAGATGGGTAGAAGAAATGGTGTGTACACCTCAGCTAGCTTTGGTCCAACCTGGCTACTACTAGCACCTGCATACAAACACACACAATTTCTAAACAAGCTATGGATTTTCTACAGCTGCAGGTCAATAAACTGCGAGAGCAACCTTCAGTGAAATATATTAGGTTTGCTGCCAAGGATTGGCATGTAAGAGTCTAGAGCAGCTAGCCAGAGTTTAGAAATAAAGAAGAAAACCTTCCCTTTGTTCAGTGACAGCAACCCTCTTTTTCATTTGGTTTGCAAGCTGAGTTTGAAGAGTTAACTGTATGGTGCATTCAATAAATCGAAACATTAGCATTCCACAAGTGTTTCAAGCAGTTGGCATCCAGCTATGTAAATGAGACCAGGCTTCTGATATAAAATATTATAGATTTCTGCTCCAGGCTTCTCCCAAAGGCAGTGTAAAATAAATAGTTATTTGTTGTAATTGGAGGGCAGAGCCTCAGGGGGGAGGGATCAAACTGGAATCCTCAGGTGCAGATCAAGTTGGCTTGAACTCTAGGCCCGAGAAACTCGGCACCTCAGAGACCTGGCATGCTGTATTAAGTTTTTGCCCTCAGCCAATCATGAGCAATTAAATTCTGGAGTTTGTAGCTTGCATTCAGGCTTCAAGTGGCCTTTCGCTCTTATTTTACAAGAATTAAGCAAGTGGGGAGGATCTCAACAAATGTTTTGAGCTGGAGACTGGAACCTCCATGTTTAGAAGCAGATGCTTAGCATAAACAAATGAAGAGGGTTGTTATCTTCATTTCTGCCTCATGAACTTTCCATAGCCATCTTGCTGCCCAGTGTTGAGAAGAGGGTGCTGGATCTCAGAACCGGCAGGCCTTTTCTTACGTCTTTAAGAGTGCAGAACACATTTGAAGCTGGATCACTGAGGCTAGCTAGCTGGCTGTCACTGAGGAAGACCTGGGCTGTGAGTTAAGAAAATGGACTCCAAGAAGTTAAGCATGGTGATTTGGGAGATGTAGCAATGCCCACCGACTTGGGTGGCTTTAAAAGGCGTTTGGGCAAATTCTCAGAGGTTAAGGCTATCAATGGCTACTAGTTATGGTGGACATGGCTACCAAGATCAGAAGCATTATGCCTCTGGGGAACATAAGTAGGGAGAATGCTGTTGTGTTCCTGTCCTACTCAGGGGACTTCCCATAGGCATCAGGTTGGTCGTGATGGGAACAAGATGCTATTCTAGGTGGGCTTTTGTCTGATTCAGCAGGGCTGTTACATTTTTATTGGCTACTGCAGAGTTGTCAGTTCAAATCTTGTGTGCAGAGAGACAGGCTCTGTTTCTTTAGAAAGAAGGCTTATGACTCCATAGCAGAGCACACCCACTTTGCATGCATAATGTCCCAAAGTAGTCATTGAGAGATGCTGCTTGTTGGAGTACATGGTACTAAACCATGAGAATTGCCAGGCAACTTCATATATTCAATACTATGGATCTGCCATTGCTTATTACTACCCCTCAGGTAGTGTTACTTTACTTACCTATTAAGGGAAACTTACATGGAGAATCATTTGTGTCTGGATACTGATTGCCTGGTACTCTGAGTAAGAGTCGGGGTAATATCCTGAAGCATTGAAAGAAGGCAGATCTGCAGCCACTTCTGGGTGGGAGGGCTAGAACGGGAGCCTGCTTCAACAAGTTGAAGAAGGTCAGGTGAAATCCATATGATGTGCATGCTGTCCCACATCCATCCCAGAAGAAAGATAATCTGATCTGATCAAGTCTTGATGCAAGGAAGGGTGGGTTCTGTGGACCAGGAGCTTTCAAACTTTCGAGCTCAGTCTTGGCAAATTAGGTGCTTTCCAGATGTTGTTGTGTACAACTCCACCAGCCCTATCCTCCATATCTGTGCTGGCTGGTGCTAATGGGAAATTGTAGTTCAAAACATTCGGAGGGTGCCAGGTTGGTGAAATCTGAGCAAGCTGTTGAGAACCCTTTTCACTTTGAATCCTGGTACAGAGGATTATGGGAAGAGTCCTAGTGTGTGTAGTCCATTCAGTGTTGGCCCTCACTTTTGCTCTGTGTGAACACCTAACACTTCTCTGCTGGAAAGTGGAAGGGAGGTCTTCTCATGGAGGAATACCTGGTACGCTTCTGAGGAATCCCAAACACAGATTGAAAACCACTGCTGCAGATAGCCCAGTTAGCAACAGAGAAGGAAAGAAGGCTATGTATTGCAAAATAACCATGTGTCCCTTCATTTTTATTATTGACATGGTCAAGCACCCAAGAATGGTTGAAGTGCTAACCAGCCCAAGCATAACTCCTCATACACCACTATCTTATTCTCTTAGCAGCTGAGAAACCATCAGCAGAAGGTAGGAGGATAACAGAGATGTAAGATGCATAGTCTCACTGGCTCAAGTCCTGTAGGCTAAAATCCCACTGCCCCCTCTTGCCCAACTACCTGCAAAACTTCAAACCAGTATTGAATTCATTTGGACCTTCTTACAGCTTTCCAACAGTCTGTGACAACCTTTGAGGCTTCACCTAACTATTTGCAAATCACTATCCCAGCACAACGTCACAGCCTGTGATGTTCATTTAACTGTAGACCAGCAGTGAGGAGCCTGTGGCCCCTCTGGACAATGCTGGACTAGTACTGTCTTTGGGAATGGTCATAGCTCAGTGGTAGAGCATCTGCTTTACTTGCAGAAGGTCCCAGACTCAATCCCTGGCATCTCCAGGTGGGGACAGGAGAGTCCTCTGTCTGAAACCCTGAAAGAACCACTGCCAGCTAGTGTGGACAGTACTGAGCTAAATATTCCTGTGTTCCCCCTGCCTATTGGCCATGCTGGCTAGGAGTTATGAGAGTTGGAGTCCAGCAATATTGGGAGGGCCACTGATCCTGCATCACTGCTATGGCCACATAACAGTGATGCAATTTTGGGCTAAAGGCTGTAGTTCTTACTTCAGGGCATCCTCAGAAGGTTCGTGAAGGGGCTGCTCTAGAAGGCGCATTTAAGGTCTTGCAACCTAGGCTGCAGATGCACAAATTGACTGTACCTCAAAAGTGTACTGTTGTGGTCCCAGTGTCTGTGCTTTGTCAAGAGCTGAGTCAGAGCTGAACTGTCCCCAAGCCACATTGCATTTCTTGAATAGCAGGTACCTTCATACTTTGAAAGTGAGACATGTAGAAAGCCACCTTCCACCAAGCCAGACTTTTGGTCCCTCTGTCTATCTACATTGACTGGCAAGGACCCAAACAGCGTCCTTTCCCAGTCTCTACCTGGAGATGCCAGGGATTGGAACTGATCTCTTTTTTATGCAAAATACATGTATCCGTATTTACAGCAAATCCCAGCAGTCCATTGCTTCAGCGTGGCAAAATGTGCACAATGGCATTAAGAGCCATTTCAAGAGCCTTCTCAACCTGATGCCTTCCAGATGCTTTGGACTACAACTCCCATGAGCCATAGCCAAAGGAGCCATGCTCACATCAGCCCCAGTGTCTTCTAGCTGTGCTGGCTGGGGATGATGGGAGTTGCTGGGGATGATGGGAGTTGAATTACAACACTTTTCCATGTGTAAGTAGAGCTGGAAAAGGAGTCACTCTTACTTCTTAGTACCCCCTTTTAAAAATCCCATGCATCAGTTTCACAGTGGAAATGACCAAAGTAAAAAAAGAAAGAAAGCATATTACTGTATTCAGATAAAGCAATTTACCTTAGTTCTCCTTTCCTTTAAAAAAAAAGGAGGGGTACTTGACTTGCTGTTTAATGTTCCAGTTTTTCATACTTTTATTTTAGAAACTGAAAGCAGGATGGTTGATTAAGTATTTAGACTACTAGAGGCTTTGGAATGTGTAGTTTGTAGGCAGTATAATGTCCAATGGCAGCAGCACCCCTGCTAGGGCAAACACTGCAGCAAAGTTTTGCCGCATCAATCAGACACCAGTTCTTGCCTTTGCGTGCTCTGCTCTGCCCTCATTGATGTCTCCTGAAGCAGGTCACTCCCTCACCTTTTGCACAGCATGATCAGCCTTCTTTGTAGGTGAAATGGGAAGCTTGCAACAAAATTTACTATATATATATTGTACATACACACAGCACTGCACAGCACAGCCACACATACTTTTGGAGGCTCACCTTACATACAGGATGGGTTGGATCCAGACTAGTACTCAGAGTTCCATTCAGACTCATTAAAGAGGGATAAGACAATCAGTGGCTACTAGACACGTTGGTCATGCTGTGCCTCTACACCTGGAGGCAGCAATGCTTCTGAATACCAGTTGCTGGAAACTGCAGGAGGGGAGAGGGCTCTGGTGCTTGGTTCCTCGGTTCCTGCTTGTGGGCTTCCTTCCGGGAGTATCTGGTTGGCCACTGTGGAAAGAGGATGCTGGCCTAGATGGGCCACTGGCCTGATCCAGCAGGGCTTTTCTTATAAGAAATGGGACAGGGGTGCAATTCCCCACCCCACTTCCCACTTCCCTATGCATCCTACTGTGCCCCAATGGAAAACTTTATGGGAGCCGCATGCTAGCAAGGGGGCAGGCAGAAACAACAGACGTGACTCTTGCCTTTGTGTCGAAGGCTACATTCCAGGCATGCAAATGTCAGAGGCTTCTTATGCACTCATTACCACAATCCACCTCAACTGATGCATTATTGGACAAATTCATGGAGGAGGGGACTATTGGTGGCTACGTCATGATGGGAGCTATGCTGTGCCTCCACACATTTGGAGGCAGTAATGCTTCTGAACAGTGGCTTCTGGAAATCCCACGAGAGGAGAGGGCTCTTGGGATTGAATCTTGCTCCCTGATTTCCCAGTCAGGGACCTTGGCATCTTGGTTGGCCAGTGTGATCGCAGGATACTGGACTAGATGGTCCACCCACCTGATCTAGCAGGCTCATCTTATGTTCTTACTATTGTGGTTCAAATACACGTTTCAGCAGTCAAAACTGCTTGAGAGAGGCCCAAAGCCGTGTTAGGCAAAGAGCATGGCCTCTGAAAAGTCTCGTGGGCCAGATAGAGAAGCCTGGAGTGCTGCGTTCCCTTGAGAATGGGCCTAAGATTCCCCTCCCCAGTTTATATTCACCAAAATGACAATTTGCCATTGCAGTTGTGATCGTCTGTGGTACATCATCAATAGGACTCAATGGCTATAAGTATTCGGAGCAGTAGATACTGTTGCAACAAGAGGCCTTGTGGTGGGTGGGCCTTGAGCGAATTGTGCCAGGGAGTGTGTAGCTGGTCCAAAATGTTTGAAAACTGCTTTCCTTGCCCACCACAGACCCTTATCCCCCAAAACATGAGCAGCAATTCTGCCTGCTCAGCAGGGCTTTGTGTGTGCTAGTGTGTGTAGGGTATACTCTTTGCTGCTGTTGAAGCTCTCCTGAGATTTTGCAGGCTTTGACATGGACACCCAGTGCACCTGTTTCCAAACAGTTGCCTGGGGGGCAGTTGGGGGGGGTGCGAGAGAGAGATTTAGCTGAAAATTTAGATTTGCAGATACTAGTACAACATGCAACATTGTTCTGAAGCCCCCTTGCCCGTGGATATGGCTGTACGAGGAGAGACAGGTGCAGGCAGCTGAAGTAATCCTTAAACAATTGTTTTAGTAGTATAACAATGACTGGCAGGCTGCCCTGCTCCAATGGAAGTTCAAAGATAATTCAGCTTTTCAGACATCAGAAATTCCAGTCAAATCTCACAGAATGTGATCTGGAGAGGCTCAAAAGAGTGAGTGGAATGAATATCTCCACCACAGAAGAGAAGACAAGAGCTGGAAAAACAAATCATGTTTGGCCACAGAAAACTCCCCCTTGCAAGCAGAAAGTGAATTCTTGACTGAGTCCCAACAGCCACTCCCAGTACTGGTGAAGCATGGGTGTTGGAGGCTTCCCTTGCAAATTGAGCTAGATAATGGCAAAATTCTTTCCCAGACACCTTGGTTGGATTTGCATTGCCGTCATTCTTTCTTTAAAATCTGAAGCATGCTCCTCCTGTCCAATTTTTTGAGGTTATATTGCAGCTTTTGCCAACCTCTTTACTACAGCTCCAATCAGCCCTAGCCAAGACATAGAGCTGCAATTTCTAGAGTTTTCTGCAAAGAAGGGTTGGTGGTTAAACTGTTCCAGGAGGGGAATAAAGGGAGGGGGGTTATCTACTAACAACTCTCAGCACCCTTGACAAACTACAGCTCCCAGAATTCTTTAGTTGAAGCCATGACTGTTTCTAGTGGTATCTTTAAATGTAAGGTGTTAGTGTCACCCAAGTGAACATGTAACTGTTTTTGATATGTGATCTTAATGTTCTTCTGTTTGCCGAATGTTTTAGCTGTTCCTGTTTTATCTGTAAACTGTCAGCATATAAATAAAAATTAATAGTATAATAATGATTAATGCCTTTATTAAGGGGTCTCTGAAGGCAAATGACATATAATTCTTAAACATGAACGATCGATTTTGATTTATTTATTGTACTTCTATGCTGGCTTTCATTGAAATGAATCCCGATGCAGCTTACAAGCAATTATGATTAACAAATCAATATGGCATTTATCAGGGACGTGGGTGGCGCTGTGGGTTAAACCACAGAGCCTAGGACTTGCCGATCAGAAGGTCAGCGGTTCGAATCCCCACGACGGGGTGAGCTCCCATTGCTCGGTCCCTGCTTCTGCCAACCTAGCAGTTCGAAAGCACGTCAAAGTGCAAGTAGATAAATAGGTACCACTCCAGTGGGAAGGTAAATGGCATTTCCATTCTCTGGTTCGCCAGAAGCAGCTTAGTCATGCTTGCCACATGACCCTGAAGCTGTACGCCGGCTCCCTTGGCTAATAAAGCATGCTGAGCGCCGCAACCCCAGAGTTGGCCACGACTGGACCTTATGATCAGGGGTCCCTTTACCTTTACCTTTATGGCATTTATCACCCATAAAACAATATTAACAGCATTAACTAAAAAGCAACTAAGAAAAATAAACTCAGTGCTGTTAAGTTCATACACACATGCTCCACGCCCCATGACTTATAATCTTCCACTCAATTAAATTCATTAAAATACACATAAAACACACACAATGCCCATTGTTAAGACAGCTCAGCCAGATGTGCTGTCTGGCATCCTCGGGTAGTGGGCCATGGTGGGAATGATGGGGCTCTTGGGCCTACCATCAGTGGCAAAGTGGATGTAGCTTGCCCAGGCACCATGGATGAGGAACTTGCCCAGATTGCTCTTGATAATAGGGAGGTCCATTCCCACTCAAGGAAGTCAAAGACAAGCTTGTCCCTCCAGAACAACAAATCACAACTGCACTCTGTGTAGCGGCTGCCCACAAGATCCAGCAATGCCTCCATTAATAGTATTGTATCTAAATCATATGTGCAAGGATATTCGTACATAAATCAAGTCACTGTCATAAAACTGAAAGGAAACAGTAAACATCTGAGTGCAGTGTCCGTCCATCCCCTTCAAATTTTGATAAGCATGTCAACCTCAGTTTGTGTTCATAGCAGGGAGGGATTTGATTTTTTTAATGTTGTAGCAACATCATATTTCTATCTTAAGCTAGATATGGCTGCGTCTTCTCCACCTCAGTTTCCACCATGGTCTTCTTCAAATAGGTGCCATAAAAATAAATACAGGCCCTTATAACAACAAAAACACCATAAACAGGCAGAAACCTCTAATTTTCTGTAACTTTACACCACGCATTGTTTCAAATACATGCACACAATAACTTCACCACCAAACTGTTTCCAAGGGGCTCAGCAGCCTACGAAAAGGAAGCAACAGGCATGGTCCTAGCTATTGTGAGATAATATAGGCTAAAATAGGCTAATTGCCCATAATAGTGGCCACTCCCTGACTCAACTCTTCCACTGAGCACATTCAGCCTTGCTAAAGTGGTATATCTCATTGGGTTATGAATGCACTAAAAAAGCATCCTTGTGTGATGAGGAAACCTTACCTTGTTAGGTGTCCTGATCACAAAGAAGCTACTGAATGCAATTGGCCAACATAACCTCCCCACCTAGTAGTTCGAAAGCACTCCTAAGTGCAAGTAGATAAATAGGTACCGCTTTATAGCGGGAAGGTAAACGGCGTTTCCGTGTGCTGCGCTGGTGCTGGCTCGCCAGAGCAGCTTCGTCACGCTGGCCACGTGACCCGGAAGTGTCTCTGGACAGCGCTGGCCCCCGGCCTCTTAAGTGAGATGGGCGCACAACCCTAGAGTCGGACACGACTGGCCCGTACGGGCAGGGGTACCTTTACCTTTACAACAGAGCTGAAGCAATACAGCTCAAACCAAATGCTGTGTAGGGTATGTATGCAAGGCAAAGCTCCAAGTGTTTCTCTCAGTGCAACTTCTGGAGCCAGAAGCATGAAAACCTTCTTTTCTGGAGAGTGATGTATTAAAAATGAATAAGTAGGGCATGCGCAGGCTCAAGCAACAAGGTGATACTATAATGAACATGGAGTGCAAGGCAGTCACGATGACATACCTGTTCTATGTATAGCCATGACATCGTCCTTGCACTTGAGGTCTTGCTAGTATGCCTTGTGAGCTCATGAGTGACTGAGCAATGAATGGTTCTTCCAAGTGGTACTTTGAGAATCTTAGAGCTAGCAAAAAAGCATGTAAGTGATGTAACCCAACCAGGGCGGGTCAAGTGTGCTTGTGAAGGGTTGGATGGACATTCTAGAGGCTCTATAAATAAATGGGAGGAACCATGTGACTATCACTGCTCTTCTCTCCCTAGCCTGTTCACTTGCTGTTGAATGCAACCTCTCTGTGTGCTGTTAGCTGCAATTTGGGGTTCTTGATTTGGAGGCCCCTTAAGGCCTCCATGAAAAAGTAGCAGTTCTGACCTCCTCACTGCCATGTGTCTTTCTGGCCTACCACACCAAATATCCTCATGTCTGGTGGAGCTACAGCTGTCCTGGCTGTACCTAAGGAGGTAAGTGCAGGGTTTCCCAAACCTGGGTCTCCAGCTATTTTTGGACTACAACTCCCATCACCCCTAGCTAGCAGGACCAGTGATCAGAGATGATGGGAGTTGTAGTCCAAAAACAGCTGGAGACCCAAGTTTGGAAAACCCTACTTTAGTGGAAGGAATGAGACTGGACATGCTGCTCTTGGCTGCCCCAGAGCTGTTCCCTACATTGAATACTTTACTGCTATGATTACATGGACCCCAGCTTTGGGAAACATAAGAAGCACAACCACAAATCATAGAATTGTAGTGTTGGAAGGGGTCCCAAGGGCCATCTAGTCGAACCTGTGCAGGAATCACAGCTAAGGAATCCCCAACAGGTGGCCATCCAACCTCTGCTGAGAAACTTATTGCCTCGCTCTCACTCTGGATGCTTCAAGTACTAGGAGCCATTGATAGCCCTCTCCTCCATGAATTTGTTCACTCTTCTGTTAAAACCATCCAAGTTGGGCAGCCAGCTCATGATGTCGCTATAGCTGCCTGACACAACATGGCAGCAACACACCCCTCTCCTCCTGGCCCTAGAAGGAAATGGGGAAAGGGAAATGGGGGAGGGGGGAGGCTAAGGGACTACCTACCCGCTTCCCTGTGTTTTAAAATCAAGGGAGACAGGGAGGAAAAAAGAGGCAGCACTTACCAAGAGGGAGGTCTGTAGGATTCCCCATCAAGGTCAGCGCCATTCTGGCATCAGTGGTAACAAGCAGAAGAACAGGATGGGAGCAAGGCAGAGGGTCCACCCCTTTCCCAGCCCAGCTCTGCTCACACCTCCACATTAGACCAGCTAAAGTCATATGCAAAGAAGTTTGGTTCCGCTTGTTGAGAAGCCTCTGGCTGACAGTACCAGCTAATGTTTCCAACAGCTGCTACAAACACCTGTGGAAAGCCCCCTTCCAATGCTCTTTCTGAACTGCTTCTACTCATTCTCCCTCACTATGTAACTGCCTGCCTTTTTCCTGGTTTTTGAGTAGTAGAGAGGAACATGGAAAACAATTTACGGGCCTTCCTTGTTCTCCCAGCAGCTCTGAGTCCAAGAAGTGGGGTGCTATTCCAGGGAGGGAGAGGACTCTAGCAGGCAGAGCCAAGAGAGGGTTGATAGGAGGTGAGTGACTGTAGTGACTTAGGAATTGCTAGCTGCTGTGGTCACTCAGAAGGTTTCATCCTTGTGAAACTTCATTCATAGTCTTCTCTCTTGAACTGGCCCATAGCAGCTTAATAATCTACTTTTATGCATTTGTGCAATTCTTACTCATTTTTAGGTTACTCTGCATAGCATAAAAACAGATTGTTCCTCTTATTGTATTTGTGACCTTAATGATTGTATTTGTATACCCTCTTTGTGGTATTTCCCCAAGGTGTTCAGTTTTTCATATGAAAGGTTGGTTCCACCACTACCCCAATCCAAACGATATTATTATATCCACAAACTCTCTTTAATAAAGCTTCTCCAAGTACTGCTGGAAGAAATGGATTACACTGACCCATTTTGTACTGGCTTCAGACCACATTTTGTCACTCAGGCTTGGTTTCTCTGATATATAATCTTGATCAGAAGGAAAACCAGGAGCAGGAGGAGGATGAGGATGTGTCGATTCTCCTTGATTTCAGCAGCTTGAGATACCATCAGCCACTGAACCTTTCTGGACCAGTTCTGTGGGATGGGGTTGGGGGCATGATGATATGATGGTTCTGATCCTACCTTCAATGGTGGTTTGAGAAGGCAGTATTGGAGGATCTCTGCTGAATCCTATGGCACTTGTGTTATGTTATGGCACTCTCTCCTCCCACCCTACTCCCTAACATCTGTATGAAGTCACAAAGTAAAATCACCTGAGGATTTGGGGAGAGGTGCCGCAAATATCCATCTCAATTTCTCCTTGTCAGGTGAGGCTGTGAAGGTGCTGAACCAGTAACTGAATGTGGGAATGGGCTGAAAGCAGGCCAATAAATTGAAGCTGAATACTATTAAGGTAGAGGCACTGCGGATATATGTGCTTTGGGTTAGGGGAAGTGGTGAGCTAGGCTCTGATGCAGATTGTACCACCCACTACCCCTCCAAAGTCAGCAATTTCATAGCCTAGTGCCAGCTTTGTCACTAGAAGCCCAGGTTGACTCAGTGACACAGCTTCGGCTGGTTCACCAACTGTGGCTGTTTCTAGACAGAGACAGTCTAGCCATGGTTATCCATTATCTGGAATCTTCCTGCCCTCAAGTTGACATGGAAGCTTCAAGTGATGCAGAATCTGGCTGCCAGACTTTTGATTACCACTGCTACATTTCTTTGTATACCAGTCATAAGAGAATTTCATTGGCTGCCTGCTTGCTTCTAGGGCCAATTCAAGCTGCTGACACTTGCCTTGAAAGGCCTAAATAGCTTGGGGTCCAAATATCTGAAGGAACACCATCTTAAGGTATACTGTTGAGGGTTTATTTCCCCCAGGTACTGTCTTTATCAAAGATACACTCTCCAGTCTCAGGAATGAAGGCTTTTTCAGCTGTGGTGCCCTGGCTGTGGAGCTCCTTCTCAAAGGAAGCCTTCCTGGCAACTTGGTGCCAGGCAAAAACATTTCTAGTTGCCCAGGCCTTTAAAATTCTTAAGTCTTAGTCGTGTTCATTTTAAATATGATTTTTTTAAAAGGATGTTATTTGTCCTTTTATTGTGATATGATATAAATGAGTTGTGAAGTCTGGATAGATTTTAAATTGTTTTATTTACTATAATGATGCCCACCAGGAGTGGTATTGTTGTTTGTATTGAATAACTCTCAATTTTTAATTTCTTTTCAAAGGAATTTTGGAGTTTATAAGCTTGGCTGTAGGGCTGGTTAGTATCCGTGGTGTGGATTCTGGACTTTACCTTGGGATGAACGAGAGAGGAGAGCTGTATGGATCGGTAAGTGTTAGCCCTTCAGGTTTATGGAACATCAAATACTGTTAGAGTGGGTAACATTAAGGTTTTATCATGCCTTCCTTGATGTTTTCCAAGATACCCACTTCAATCTCTTGTGGCTCTGACTTCCACAGCTACTCTTTTGCATTTGGGATCCCCAGCAACTGATTAGTGACCATGGCACAATTATGGTACTGAAAATGAGCTGCAGCTATGAGTTGCAGAAGTAGTAGGCTCCACAAAAAGTGAACAGAAGTGTAGGGTCTTTTAGCCCACGTTAAAGGTAGCCACCTATGAGGTAGGCAGTCAGTGATCAAGTAGGATAGGAGTTATGGCTCAACAACATCTAGAAGACTATTGTCATTATTTAATGTATTTATATCCCACCTTTCTCCCAAATAGGGATCCAATGTGGCTCACATTTTAAAATGATATAAATTACAAAGTTATTTGTATTTGACCAGTGGTCAGCATCACCCACACCTTCGTTTTCTATGCCCTGTCTAAATAAGATGGTCTTAGCTTGCTAGCAGAACGATTACAAGGAGGGAACCATTCGTAACCTCTGCCGGGAGGGGATTCCACAATATGGGAGCAGACACAGAAAAGGCTCTCTCTTGTGCAGACTTCACCTGCATGGATATGGGGTGGGGCTGTAGTTCAGTGGTAAAACACCCAGGTCCCTGCCACTGCTTTAAAGGTACACACCAGTGCCTGCCTTGAATTATACCCAGAAACTGACTGGTCATTTGCTGTCCATTGTTTGTTTGGGGAGTTTCTGGCAGATCCAAGAGTATGACTGATAGTGTGTCTCTTTTGAGGTTCTCATCTTGTTTAGGAAAGCCATGAAACACAGACCATTGTCAGGTCTGTGGGTATTTTGTGCTTATATTTAAATGCTGCATTCAACATCACCACCAAAGAAAAGCCTGATTTTGTGACTCAGGGTTCATCCACACTTACTGTATATTTTGCCCTGTGCTTTCTAGGCACAGGTCTGTGTCCAAGCACGTTTTCTTTTTCTTTTTTCCCCTGCCACTTTCCCCAGGAAAGCCCACATTTTAACTCTGAATCAGAACAAATGGCAATTCAGGCTTTCCACAGAATGGTTCTCAGTGGTAAAGTTTTTGCAGGGAAAGGACTGGGGCCCCAAAAAGTGCTCAGGCATGGAACTTTAAAGTGTCTAGAAACATTGCACAGAAGAAAGTCTGGATGAGCCCTCTTTTAAAATGTGAACATTTAATAGAGATGCACATTTTTTCACTTGCATAATTTCCGCTGCTATTTTACAATTATTTTGCGTAATTTCTTCTGGTCTTGCTACTTATAGTGAACTATAAAAAGCCTCACACACAGCCAGTGGAAATCTTGTTCAGACACACCTCTGGGCTTCTGAGACTTCAGTGAACACATTTTGGCATATCTTCCCAGTCATCTGGGTCAGAAACTTTTGAAAAGTTGGAGCTGGGACTCTAGGAAGTTCTATATTCTACACTCCCCTATAATTGTGGGCCTGGCTATTGCTTGGATGCGCTCTGCTTTGGAGCAGCCCACAATTTGGACCGGAAATTTGCCAGTCTTGTTATGGATCTTTCCTGCTCAAATTAGAAAATAAGTTAAAATGCTCACCTGGGTGTCTTGATTATGCTAATCTGATTTAAATCCCAATTCCAAATCAAAGTCAATTCAGACTAATTATAGTATCCAGTTACCCCTCTGTGATGTGTTCTCTTGGCAGTCTCAGCAGGAAAGCCAACCCCATGCTGATTTCCAGTTGGATGATTCCATGCCATAAAAAATCTTTTGACACATACAGGATTCTTACTGGATTCTGCTTTATGGCACAACACTGCAATGCTATTTGATGGGTTGGCATGGGAAAGTGTCGGATTTGGCTCTTTCTAAGCATCTAATGCAAGGGATGCAGGTGGCACTGTGGGTTAAACCATAGAGCCTAGGGCTTGCCGATCAGAAGGTCAGTGGTTCGAATCCCCACGACGGGGTGAGCTCCCGTTGCTCGGTCCCTGCTCCTGCAAACCTAGACAGTTTGAAAGCACGTCAAAGTGCAAGTAGATAAATAGGTACTGCTCTGGCGGGAAGGTAAACGGCGTTTCCGTGTGCTGCTCTGGTTCGCCAGAAGCAGCTTAGTCATGCTGGCCACATGACCCGGAAGCTGTACGCCGGCTCCCTCGGCCAATAAAGCAAGATGAGCGCCGCAACCCCAGAGTCGGCCACGACTGGACCTAATGGTCAGGGGTCCCTTTACCTTTACCTAAGCATCTAATGCAGCAGAAAATTATTTTTAAAGACCAAACTAACCACAGTCATTTTGACAAGGTCTGGTTGCCATATATCAGCAATGTAAAACAGAAGTGATGTTAATGTCAGACCTCCAGCCACTTACTTATGAAGAGGCTGTCACAGATAAATGAAGCCTTGGCGATACATTCAGTGATTCAATTACTTGACAGCGTTCCTGCTCATTTTCTTTCTTATATGTTCTTTCATTTTATTAATTTCATAAAATATATACACCACTTGATTGTGTGTGTGGGACCCTCAAAGTGGTTTACTAAAAAGGATAAAGCAGTAAAATTATGAGTAAGAAAGAATGACAACAATAAATTGAAACTATTGAAAAGTTAACAATACACTAAAAACAGATTAAAACTCACATCACCTTTCTATACATCTGAGTAGGCTTGTCTAAACAAGAATGTTTTTAGCAGGTGCCAAAAAGAGTACAGTGGCGGTGCCTTCCTGGTGTCAATAGGCAATGTGTAGTTGCAGATCATGTATTCTATGGGAATGGAAGTGGTTCAGTGGGCATATATGGGGGTAAGGTGAAACTGAGGTATATGTAACTGATGTATGTATGTATGTATGTAACATTCTGCAGGTTTTGTTCAAATGTCATTTTATTATAAAGCCAATAAAATATTCTACAAAATAAAATAACCCATCAACACCGAAATGTTCAGCATTTGCAAATTTTCACCATGGTGGACACAGAGCAGCATCCTGCACAGGCTGGAACATAGGAAGCTGTAGTTCCATCCAACCCAATGTTTTCTGCTTTGAATGGCAGAGGCTCTCCAGGATCTGACACAGGAGCCTTCCACATCACTTGCTAACATTTTGCAGTTGGAGGTGCCATGGGATTGAGCTGGGACTTTTCCAGATGCAACTGCGTCATTGCTAGTGTGTGATGATGTTGAAGCACATTATGAAGGAGCAGGTTCTCAGACACGGCCACTAATCCACACGCATTGGCTTTCTCCCTCATGGCTGCCATGGTGAAGAGGCCTAGTTTGTATGACATGTACAGTGCAGATTTTCCAACTGTCTTGCATGGGTTCCTCCATGAGATGTGTAGAGAGCCAGTGTAGTATCGTGGTCAGGGTGTTGGTCTAGGACTTTGGAGACCAGGGTTGAATCTCCACTTGGCCATGAAGCTCACTGGAGTTGACGTTGGGCTAGTCACTGCCACACCTTGAGCTCTTTGTAACAAAGAGCAGGCTTCCCTGAAATAAAGATTGCTAGCCACAACCCCTCTTCTGTCACAGAGCATTGCAAGAGTTCTATCATGCTCGCAGTCCATGCAGAGCATCTCATACCATCCAAGGACACTCCCCAAATAGGAAAATAGCAAGTTGCCTTGCACTGTCAGTTTAGCTCAGTTTAGCTCATGTCCACAGTGCATGGCCTCAACTCTTCAGAGTTTCCAATGAGACATTTATAGCCCTACCTGGAGGTGTCATTGGGGATTGAATCTAGAACCTTCCGCATGCAAAGTATATGTTTATGACTAAGCTATGTTTCTCCCCACTCCCCACCCCGAAAAACAATTAGGAACATAGTTGGTTTTCATAGCCTGAGTTAAGCCATAGCTCCAATCCCGCTCAATATTCTTTACACTGACTGAATGTTGGAAGATTCAGGACACATAAAAGTAAGTACTTATTCACTCAGAGCATAAATGGTCTCAGCCCTGTATATCTGAAGGAGCATCTCCACCCCTGTGTTCAGCCCGGACATTGAGGTCCAGCGCTGAGGGCTTTCTGGCGGTTCCCTCACTGTGAGAAGTGAGGTTGCAGGGAACCAGGCAGAGTGCCTTCTCAGTAGTGGCACCCACTCTGTGGAATGCCCTCCCATCAAATGCCAAACGGATAAACATCTAGCTGACTTCTGAAGACATCTGAAGGCAGCCCTGCAGAGGGAAGTTTAAATTAAAAAGTTTGATGTTTTATTATGTTTTCATATATTTTGGAAGCCGCCCAAAGTGGCTGGGGCAACCCAGTCAGATGGGCGGGGTACAAATAATAAAATAATTTATTATTATTATTATTAGAATATGGAACTCGCTCCCACAGGAGGCAGTGATGCCAACTTGGATGGCTTTAACAGAAGACTGGAGAAATTCAAGGAGGAGAGGGCTATCAATGGCTCCTAGTACTTGAAGCATCCCGGAGTAAGGGCAAGGCAAGGAGGATGGGTGAAAGCATTCACACGCCTTTGTGCTGCGAGAAGGATGGGAAGCTTCTCCCACGTTTGATCTCGCCGTGTCGCCATACACATATACATCATACACTCTATAGTCTGATAGGTGACTTTTGCACGCGTGCCCTCAAGCCTGCGCCTCCAGTGAGGGCCAGTTTCATGCTCAACCCTATCAAGAGATGCTGGGGACTGAACCTGGGACAAAGCAGCTTCTCATGTAAGAGGATCCTTATGGAAAAGGATGTGGAAAGGATTCCCTTAACACTGTGGGGCAGGCAGTAGCATGGCCAGCAGTATATTGTGCAAGGGAATACTAGTAAAGTGAATGGTTTTCTTAAAACCAAGGATTGGGAATTTTCTTCCATCCAAGGGCCACATTGCCGATGGGCAAACGTCTAGGATGCCACATGCCAGAGATAGGTAGAGCCGGAGGCAAAAGTGGATGGAAGAACAGATGTGACTCTTAACCTAAGCCTTCTGACTTCTACAATGCACTCATCCCTCTTATCTAGGCAAGCAATAGTTCAGGGGGCACATTTCAGGTAGGCAAAAGCACCTGAGCAAAGTATGGAGAAGGACCAGTGAGAGGTGTGGCCTAGGGAGAATCCCAAGGGCCAGACAGAGAATTATGGGGGTCACATTTGCGCGTGTGCGCGCACACACACACACAGCCTGATGTTCTCCACTCCTGTCTTAAGCACGTTGTTCATAGAAGGCTCTTCCCAAATAATGGCCAGGCAGGACAAATTAAAGCCTGGTCTAGATTACAACAGTGTGCCCAACTCCAGATCAGCCTGCTCCCCAGCCATCGAAAAGGACCCTCCCGTGAGATATTCTCTTTGCAAGGTGAAGGCCATAGCTCAGTGACAAAAGCAACTGCTTTGCCTGCGGAAGATCCCAGGTTTGATCCCCTAAGGAATTTCCGTATATGGCTAAGAGAGAACCCTGCTTGAAACCCTGGAGAGCTGCTGCCAGTCAGTGCAGGCAACTGAACTGGATGGACCTAGTCTAGCAGTGTTCCTGTGTCAAAGTCCCATGCTCAGATTAAGCCAGTACCATTGACACAAAAGGATGACTAATTCCGAAGGAGCTGAATCATCGTATCAATATCAGTCAACCATTCCTGGGCTTAACTATTTTAGGGATGTGACCTCAGGATATCCTTACTGCCTTGGGGCGTGACCTCAGCCCATGGTTATGTTGCTTCTCGGAATCCCTGTGCTCAGACGGAACCTCCCAGGGTTGTTTTGCTCTTCTCTCTGCAGCAGAGTCCCTAGGAATTAAACCACTGCTATCATTTGCTCCCTAGGGCACCTACTCAAACATTTGCCATTAGCCTTGGTTCTCCTAAACACCATGTGAGGTGCTACTCCTGTTTCTCGGGGGCTTATTTGATGGAAAACTCCTCCATTCAAAGTCATTTATAACCATTCATTCAAACAAATCCAGATGTCAGGAAGAATGGAGTCATGGAATCATAGAACTATAGAGTTGAAAGAAACCCTAAGGGTCATCTAGTCCCTTGTGATGCTAGCATAGCGGCCTTCTTTCCATGCTACCTCTCCATGTGCAAAGTCAGCCCCACTGTGTTCTATGGGTCTTACTTCCAAGCAAGGAGGCACAGGGTTGCAGCTATAAACTTGGGGTACATAGGGATTGCTGGGGAATGACAAATACAGAGCACCTCATGGGCTATGGCACCCATGCTGCAGATAGACAACAGAGGATGGGTACCACTTTCTTGCCCTGCTTGTAAGCTTCCACAAGGCAGCATGTGTTCAGGGGCAGAGCCCACACTTTGCATGCCAAAGGTCTCAGGTAGCATCTCCAAGGTAGCAAGTAATGAGGGGCTGCAGCTCAGTGGTGGATCATCTGCTTTGCATGCAGAAAGTCCCTGGTTCAATCCCAAACATCTCCAGGTAGGGCTGGGAGAGGCTTCTGCCTAAACCCTGCAGAGTCAGATAGGCAATACTTTGAAAGCCAATGTGTCATAGTAGTTAGAGTTTTGGATTAGGACCTGGGAGACCAGGTTCAAATCCCCACTCAGCCATGAAGGTTACTTGGGGGTTGGTCACTCCCTCTCTGCCTAACCTACCTCACAGGATTGTTGTGAGGATTAAATGAGGAGCGGGAGAACCATGTATGCCACCTTGAGCTCCTTGGAGAAAAAGGTGGGATATAAATGCAACAAACAAACAAACAAACAAGCACACACACACACACACACAGCCTGAGACCCTGGAGAGCCACCATCAGAGTAGGACCACATTGCCCAAGATGGAAAGGACTTTATAAACCTTGCTTCTTATATTCAAACGGCATGCTGAACAAAATGGGTCTTTGGGTTGATCCAGCAGGGCTGCCCATGTGAACGGAATGTTTGTAGATTATTCTTCATAAGTCTTTTTCTCCCCACCCACTCTCTCTCCCTGATCCCCTCTTCCACCCCACCTACACACACAGAAGAAGCTGACAAGGGAGTGTGTTTTCCGTGAGCAGTTTGAAGAAAACTGGTACAACACTTACGCTTCAACCCTCTACAAACACTCTGACTCCGAGAGACAGTATTACGTTGCTTTGAACAAAGATGGCTCTCCCAGAGAAGGATACAGGACTAAGAGACACCAAAAATTCACTCATTTTTTACCAAGACCTGTGGACCCTGCTAAGATCCCTGCAATGTACAGACATCTCTTCCACTACAGGTGATGTTCTCTGCAGCTTGAGCAGCCATTGTGTATATATTTACTTGGGTTTCCATGGTTTCTGCCAGGACGCTCCATCCCATAGCCATTCCATCGTTCTTAACAAATCTGGCTACCAGATAGAGGAAGCACTGCCTATTCCTTGGAGTTTTCTTTTCTTTTCTTTTCTTTTCTTTCTAAAGGTATTATCTCAAAGTTGAGTTTACTCCCGGGACAGGTGAGGATAGGGGCAGGGTGGGAGCTGAGCTTGGAAAACCCTACATAAAACCATTCATTAGTTCAATTACTCTCTTTATCTGGTGGGCTAAGAGAAGGCAAAAATTGACACGGGGGAGAAAAGATTATTTCTGAAATGACAACCACCACCGCCAGCACCAGTTCCTAGCCATGCGGCCATGGTGGCCACACCACAGAAGACCACAGCAATGACTTGTGTGTACTGCTCACAGGCTTGGAATAGTTATTAAGAGGGCCCACAGAATGGATGGGGCCTCTTCCTATTTGACACTTGGGTTCTCTTGAGGTGGCCCTAGCAGACTCATTCTATGTTGCTAGGCCAGAACTCCTCACTGTAGGCTCTAGCTGATAAGACTTCCATAGTGGGAAAATGGAGGGCAGAATCTAGAGTATCCAAACCAAAGCTTACATCTGGCAATCCTGGGTCCAGAGGGATGTGAGGGAGGGGGGCGTTGTGTGTGGGAACACACGTGTGCATGTTTCCTGCTGTTGGAATAGGAGCAGAGGAGGGTGAGTCAAGGACCTTAACATTCTTAACACAATCCTGTTCCTAAGGACAAAAATCTATTTATAAAATGTATATGATATTTATTTTATATATTTATTTATTTCAAAAAAAATTACTATTTTTAAAATGAGAGATATTATGGCCCAACTTTCAACAGGAAGGGTAAGGTCCTATTGGAATAGGAGGGAGGAGAGGGGGTGGGGAGAAATGAGTTTTAAGAGCTTTTCGGCAATAAAATTGTCTTTATATATTGCGGGTGGCTTGCTAATTTATTCCAGTCACATCCATTGTTAATTATGAGGCCCCTCCAGATAACATTATTTTTCTCTTCACACGCATTCAAGATGAGTTGTTCTCTTAATGGGATCGATACTCCCATGTTCATAGAATCATGGAATTGTAGAGCTGGAAGGGACCCAGTCATGGACTGGCTAGACACAGAGGAATGGTGGGAGGCACCAGCTGGGGAACCTCCAAGGAAAGAAGGCTCAGAGTCCAGGGAGTGGTGGTGGGACTACAGTATGTGGTCAGAGGGAGAAGATGGAGCAGACTGGGAGGAGGAGGTGTCAGGAGCTGAAGAAGTAACAGGATTTAGTTAGCAGGGAGAGGCTGTGGCAGAGGGCAGTCCAGAATCAGCAGGAAAGGAGGGGGGCCAAGAGGCAGAGATGAGGCAGGCTGCTGAAGAAGCCAGGGGGTCTCCCCCTTCTGCTGCGACCAACTCCCTTCTCCCCTGGTCTCCCAGGACCCGAAGAGGTATGAAGAGGTCGGAGCAAAGACGGACGCGCCGGCGTTGTCTCAGATTGCTCAGGAAGGACCCAGGAGAGGAGGAGACTTAGTCAGCTGTGGGAAGGCGGGGACCTTCAGTCTTCACAACTGCCTTATAGGGGCAAAACCTACCAAGAAGAGTTGCTGTGCTCATTAGGCCTGGCACTCCTGAGCAGGCCTTGTCTCTAATAAAGAGTTAACTTCACTTACTCTGTGTGATTTATTGCTGGCTGGCTTCCAGACACCCCAAGGGTCATCTAGTCCAACACCCTGCAGTGCAGGAATCACAGTTAAATAATCCCTGACAGATGGCCATCCAAGTTATGCTTAAAAACCTCCAATGAAGTAGAGTCCACCACCTTCCAAGGTAGTCAACTCCACAGTTGAACAGCTGTTCAAGTTGATTTGCACCCTCGAAACTTTCAGGATTGTCACATTACATGAGCAGCAATCCATCTGTGAACCAAAGCCTTTCAGCAAATATCCTAAAATCTTTCACTTAATAAATTCTCCAGGTTTTAGAATGTGCCCCACCCCTACCTCAGTTGCACTATAGCATCTTGGCAACAACCTGATTTGAAGTTGCTTCCTTGTGGTTTAGCCACTCCCACATACTTCCTGTTTCTGTTGTTCTTGTGGAACTGAACAAAGGTTTAGCACAACAATTGCAGCCAAACATCAAGACTTAAAAAGTGGAAGTATGGTGCTGGCATGCTGTCACAATGTAAATCATTTACACTTAATTGAAAGAGGTGTGGAGACGAAATTGCTGCCCACCTGTTCTCTTTTGCTTCTGAGTGGAAGCTTGGGGGGCTTTGCTTGCGTGTGGAGTAGTGATGGGGGAGAGATTCAGTTCAGTCCACACTTTAAAAGCAAACCGACCTGATATGAACTTCCTGAAGCAATATGAGAAGCAAAACACAGCCAGGTTTTGAAACTGACACTTCTGAATTTTGCAAGGCAGTTTCGTCAGTCAAGTAACCTGTATGAAAATGCATACTGCTAGGAGGATGTGTGCATAAACACGCATGGACACATGAAAATAACATATAAAAAATGTGTTATGTATGTGGAAACTGCTCAATAAAAATGTGCGTATCAGGCAAAAGTTAAATACAAAAGTAGTGTGTAAATTTGCCTTCAAGTGAAAAGGATGGGACAAAAATCACACACTGGTGTGGGAATGTGGAGAATGGAGTTTAAGACTAGAAGAATAACACTGGGATATGGAGAGAAACCAAGTTGACAGTTACATATCCATTGTCATGAGGGTCAAGAGGAAGCTGATCCCATTAGGATTTTGTTTTGCTCAGGGAAAGTGAATGTAGGCCAAGCAGAGGATACATGCAACACACATAGCAAGGGGAGAGCTGTGAGTGTGTGTGTGGAGAAACAAGAGTGGTGTGTATGCTGTGGGTAAAGAAGCAACTGAGTAGTGGGGACCAGATAGGTATTTTCCTCCCTCTCTCCTTTCCCCGCTCAGCTGCAGGGTGCAATGAGGGAAGGAGAAGAAGCCAGATCTCTTGTTGCAGGCAAATGAGAGACAAGAGCAGCAAGAGTAGCAGCTTCAAGTGAGCAGGGGTGGCATGACATCACAGTGCAACTAACTCCTGCTGTGGGGATGAGGGGAAGGAGAGAGAGGGCAGGCGACAGAGACACAAATGGTGCCATAAGAGGAGGAAGAGGAGGCCAATGCAGGAGAAACATGGGGGTGTCAAAGAACATTAATATCTCAATAGAAGGAGCAGGCAGCCCAGTACAATTATAAATTCATACTGGGAGCACACACCAGCAATAAGACACCCACCTGGATATGCTCTAAGACCATAAAAAGAAGCATAAAGAACAGGAGTAGAACAACCAGTTAGCAAGTAAGAGAGAAAATAAGATACTGCAGAAGAGGATGGGCTTCTTAATTATGATGCTTTGAGATAGGATGGAACCCAGACATTCTGCTGCCTGAGGCAAAGGACAAGAGGGCACCCTCCATGCCATAAACAGAGACTAACTAGACTGGCAGTTGAATCTGACTCCAACCCTGGCAGTGAGGTAACATCCACTACTGCCCCCTGGGGGGAGCAAGCTAATTTACAGAGGCTATGGGAATCACATAGCTCTGCTCTCCAACAAAGGAGGGTGTCTGCCTGCCCCCACCCCCACCCCAACATCTTCCACCTGAGGCGATTTCCTCACTGCCTAATGATAGGACTGGCTCTGCTCAAAGGTAAACATCAAATGGGTTTCAATTAATTTGCCTTCAGGTTTTCTGTTAGGATATTAAAGCTGCAAGAGTAATTTATGCCAAGCGAAGCAATGGGAGCCTGAATGTATATTCTGAGAGTTTCCACAGCTTTTTAATTCAGTATACCCACCTGCAGCATAAAGAGGTCAGCATTGTGGGATCCATTTCTTCTTTGGGAACTGTCTTATATTTTCCCCTAAACACACACCATTTGCAGCTCCCCAACTCTAATAAGCTTTTGGGAAGCACCAGAGGGATCAATGAAAATCAAGTGCCCTGCTTTGCAAAAACAAAACCAACAGTGGATACATCTCTGCATCCATTTCTTATTTACACATCACTTTCTACATAGGTAAAGGTAAAGGTAAAGGTACCCCTGCCCGTACGGGCCAGTCCTGTCCGACTCTGGGGTTGCGTGCTCATCTCACTCTAGAGGCCGTGAGCCGGCACCGTCCGAAGACACTTCCAGGTCACTTGGCCAGCGTGACGAAGCTGCAGCTGGCGAGCCAGCACCAGCGCAGCACACGGAAACGCCGTTTACCTTCCCGCTATAAAGCAGTACCTATTTATCTACTTGCACTTAGGGGTGCTTTCGAACTGCTAGGTGGGCAGGAGCTGGGACTGAACGACGGGAGCTCACCCCACCGCGGGGATTCGAACTGCTGACTTTACGATCAGCAAGCCCTAGGCACTGAGGTTTTACCCACAGCGCCACCCACGTCCCCTGCATAGGTAGCAGCCTGCTAATGTGAGCTAACGATCTCAATTTACAAATGGGTGGAGAAGGCAGTGGGGAGGAACACATACAGATCAATGAGGGCAGAAGGGTTGACTCTTTTGAACCTTACAGAGCTGAGTCTAGCTGTAGGCAAGTGGGTGAACATATGGAGGCATTTGTGGGGGAATGGAGGGAGCTGCCGTATGCCACATCAGTCCATTGGTCCACCTAGCTCAGCACTATTGACAATGATTGGCAGTGGCTCTCCAGGGAGGAGTCCTTCTCAAACCTACCAGGAGAAGACAGAGATTGCACCTGGGGTCTTCTGTGTGTGAGCATTTCCCACCCATCCCTCCTCCAACATTCTCCTGCACACCAGCTCCGCTTTTGTGTGTGGTGCATGAAGGTCAGACTGGAGAGTTTGTGTTCCACATGTGACGGTCATTGAGCACCAGCCAGACTGTCAGGGGCAGAGCTTGTTTACACGCATGCCCTGACCCATTTTCAGCCCTTGTCAGATACACCAGACAACTTGTCAAATATACTGAAGTTAGAAGCAATAATGCTTCTGAATACCAGTTGCTGGAAATGCTCTTCTGCTTACAGGTTTCCCACAGGGAACTCTGGGAACAGGATGCTGGAGTAGATGGGCCACTGGCCAGAGCAGAGCAACAAACGTGAACTTTACAAAGTGCAATAGACTCAAACCAGTGACAGTAGACAAGGAGACACATTTGCACCCTACATTTGAATTAGTATCATACCCAGGGCCTTTTTTTCAGTTGGAACTCTCTGGAAGTCAGTTCTGCAAACCTCTCAGTTCTGGCACCTCTCAGGTAGGCCCCATTGCTATTCCAAGAGAACAAAGGAGGTGTTCATGGTGAGTTCAAGCACCTCTTTTTCTAGGAAAAGAAAGCACTGATCATACCACTTTAGACGTCACAGCTTTCTCCAAAGAATTATGGGAAATGCAGTTTTCTCACTCTCTCTCCAGAAACTAATTCTGTCTCATCTCTTACACACAGGCCACATTCACACCATACATTTATGATTCCACTTTAAACAATCATGGCTTCCCACAAAGAATTCTGGGAGCTTTAGTTTGTTCAGGTTGCTGCAAGTATCGAATACCTCCTTCACAACAGGCTGAGAGTCAAATGTGTCCCTTTCCTTTGCACTGTTTGCATATCCTTCTGTGAAGGCTTGGAATCTCTTTTCCCACTTTAAATGCCATCTCTAAAAAAGGGTGTAGAAATTGTGTGGCCAATATTTTCCCACTGCCTAAAACATTCTCTCCTGTCCTATAGAGCATTCACTATATAGAAGTTTTAAATATCACAGGATTTGGGACACTCTCACACAAGCTCTGGGAGGCTCCTGCAAAATCTTTCAGGGCCATTTGAGTTCTCGCAGGAGCCTCCCAAAGCCCTGTAAAAAGTCTGAGAGCTTGGAAGCTCTTTTTGAGTCAGGAAAACCTTGTGCAAAAAGAGCTTCTAAGCTGTCTGCCTTCTGTGCATTCAGTTTGTATGATTTCAGACATCAACTACCTAAAGGTTTTGTATTAATTTTAAAAGCCCTGAAGAGTTCAGGTCCAAGGTGTCTCAGGGGTTGCCTGAGTCCTTCTATCCAAGCTCAGTCACTGTGATCACATGCAGGAACGTTGTTGGTCGTTCCCAGAGTTGGTGAGGCTTACTTGACAACAATGAGAAACTGACCCTTTGGTGTCATTTGCCCAGTACTGTGGAACACCTTGCCAATAGAGATTAAGTGGGCCTTCTGTGCCAACTTTTAAATGCCTGATGAAAACTTTTTTTAAGAGTATATCTCCCACAATGATTTGTTGATGCTTGCCTTTAACATTTTTTTGCTGTTTTAGTGCTTTTATTATATGGTTTCTATCATTTTAATGTTGTAAACGGCTTTGATATGTTAGGCGAATTAGTGGTGTATTAATATTAGTAAAATGTTATTATTTATTAAATTTTTATACCACCCTTCATCTGAGGATCACAGGGCGGTTTACAATATAGCAACACAAAAATACATACCATAACAACAAACTAAAACAATACACACACACACAAAAACACCAATTCAAAAGGCCAAAAATTATTTAATTAGCCAAAGGCCTGGGAGAAGAGGAATGGTTAGCCTGGTGCCTATAGATACTTAATGAAGGCACCAGGTGAGTGTCCCTGGACGCTTGTAGGATGCTATACAAGTGGGGAACCACCACAGAGATTAGCAATTGGCCAGTAGCTACTTAGGTTTTGAAAAACCAGCAAGGACTTCCTGAAGAGTGGTTTTAATACAGCTTGCTTCATGCAGGCAGGGACTACCCACTCTCTCAATGAGACATCAGTCACTTCTCTGGCCCAGGTAGCTAACCTTCCCTGCTAGTTTTTGTCAGACAAGGGGGGCAAAGGTCCAGAGCACAAGTGCCCCGACTGATCCACATTCTTGAGGCTTATTAGCGGAAACTCATCCAACATAACAGAACTAGACAGTGTTCCAGACACCTCAAGATTCGTCTGCTTTCGGGATCCCTTTCAGCTCTACTATTGTTTGATTATATGACCTTCAAGTCTGCCCTGATGCTGCACCAAGTATCCAAGTGGCCACGGCTGGATGAGACCAATTCCAGCCTGTTCACCCACCCAAGTCTCAGTGATACTGACCAGACCAGCCTCCTCATCCACAATGAGATCATGGATGAGGGAGGTCTTACTCAGAGCCATCCTGGCATTCAACAAGAGCCATATACCTGATGGCTGGCTGATAGGACAACTGCAATTCTCCAGGGTACTGTCTGCCCCTTACCTGGCCTGCCCCACTTCTTACACCTTACCTCCCCCTACCTGAACCACTGCAATTCAGTGCCCCCTGCTCACCTGAACTCCTCTACTCCCAGATGCATCTCCCTCAATAGTACTGGGGTGAAGTGAATATATTGTTTTCCTCCTCTTACTGTTTCCATCAGGTCCTGCTGTTATTTGGTTTTCAACATTAGATTCTAGTCTGGGTTGAAAAACTTCCTTTGGAGGAAGCATCTAAAATGGTGTGCAGCTATTTCTACTCAGGAAGGTTCCTTGGTATACTTACCTGACTTCTTATCTAGAGGTGGGAGCTCTGCTGTCCATATGCTTTTATTCTAGAGATCTTCAGGTTTTGAGCCTGGATTTGCAGAATGTCACCAAGCCCAGGTCCAAATCACTGCACATCTAGTTTGTTGGAAGGGTTGCACTGGCCACTCAGACATGGGTGGTTGTGGGGGGGGGGAGGTATAAATGCAGGGTGAAGTGACAAAGTGGCCAGAACAGGTGTCCCTGTTCAAAACGATTGTTGCGGGATCTCGCCTTAAAATGGAGCAGTATGCTGGGGCAGAAAGAGAAAATTGTGCTCCATTGGGAAAGCTTAGTGGTCCTCAACCTGTGGGTCCCCAGATGTTGTTGGACTACAACTCCCATCATCCCTGAGCTCTGGCCTTGCTAGCTAGGGGTGATGGGAGTTGTAATTCAACAACAACTGGGGACCCACAGGTTGAGAAAGGTTGTAAGGCTTAGAATATCTGCATATCTCTTGGTGGTAACAAAATGTATGGCCAATTGCATTATTAGAAAAACTGGTTAAAGATGTAAAGGCATTAGCAAGGACATGGGACTGATGACTTCCTTGAAGTCTCATATCCTTCCATTACATTTTCAATCAAACATGGTATTCACAAGTCACATTTACAATTATTGTGTGGAGTATTTCCTTGATTCTCTGTCCTGATATTAGGAAGCACAGAGGGGAGTTTACCGAGATTTTAAAAGAGAGGGAGAGAGGGGGAAAGAGAAAGAGAAAGAGAAAGAGAAAGAGAAAGAGAGAAAGAGAGAAAGAGAGAGAGAGAGAGAGAGAAAGAGAGAAAGAGAAAGAGAGAGAGAGAGAAAGAAAGAAAGAAAGAAAGAAAGAAAGAAAGAAAGAAAGAAAGAAAGAAAGAAAGAAAATGGCATTTCCACTCAATGATCAGTCAATCTGGGGACCCCTCCTCTGACAGTATGAATGTGGGGGAGGGTTCCAAGATTGACAGGGAAAGGCAAAATAAAAAGGAAAGAAATCTTTTGATGTTTTATTTTTTATTTTTATGAGCACATGAAAGAAGGAAAGGTAAGGCCTGTAAAGGGGACCCCCCCACTGCCCCTAGGGAAAACTTGTAGGGAAGAAACAAAAACAAAAAACACCCAGACAGTCTCAAATACACCGAATACACCAAATTTAGGAGGAAAAACAATAGAAAAAGAAAAACCACGCATAAAATGTTCACATATAGGGATTTCCACCAGAGGGGGGTGGGAGCAACACAACACAACCGCAGTCAGGGTTTAGGTCTGGAGGGTGGGACGCCTCCTCCTACTTGAAGCTCTGAAGACCCTGCCACCGAGCCCAGAGGGAGGCTTCATCCTGTCCGCAAAATGCCTTCCAATCAAATCTAGAAAATGTAGCATTTGCCAGCCTAATCGATCAAAGAGCTGCAGTAGGATAACTGGGTTTATAACTCATGAAACATGAGTTCTTTGCAGGGTTTAAGGATGGCCCCCAGGGAGAGGAGGGCACATGCATAGTGGGCAAAAATTCAGCATGCTTCCCCCTTTTCTAGTGGGAGTTTCAGAGAAGGTATAATAGCTGACATAATAGAAGTTTATAAAATTATGCACGGCATAGAGATTTTCTCCCTGCCTCGTAACACTAGAACTTGTGGACACCCAATGAAGCTGAACGTTAGACAATTCAGGACAGAGAAAAGAAAGGACTTTCAGTTATGGATCCCACAAGAGGCAGCAATGGCCACTAACCTATATGGCTTCAAAGGATCATTAGACAATTCATGGAGGAGATGGCCATTGATAGCCTATGATGGCAGCAATGCTTCTGAATGCCAGTTGCTGGGAACCACAGATGAAAAGGGTTCTTGTGTTTGGGTGCTACTTGTAGTTTCCCCCCAGGCATCAGGGTGGCCACTGTGAGAACAGGATGCTGGACAAGATGGGCCACTGGCCTGACCCAGCAGGGCTCCTCTGATGTTCTTGTGCATGTGTCCCTTCAATTCTGGGTCTCAAGCATTGCTGTCATTTGGGGTTTCTCTTAAATCTGAAGCAGAGCTCTTCAGTTGTCATTATGCCTCATTAGAGCACTGGAACTATTAAACCGAAAGAGCCAAGAACTCTTGGGGTTCAAGCGCACTATAAAAGGAACTTTAGCAGCTGCCATCCTCCCTGCACCTCCTGCACACACCCCCCCCAAGAGAATCAGGATACCCTTCTCTGCTTGCAGACCAGTTAAAAGCAGCTTGTTCTGGTCTCTATGACACTGGGTTCTAGGCACATTCAACACAAGGCCAGACTTCCCAGCATTTCTGCCACGTTGTTTGCAAAATGTTACTAAGTTTAATTTATCATTGGCCACTGGGCCAAAGCTATCAGAACCACCAGCAAAAGGTGATTAGATTTCCTTCAGCACCCGAGACCTGCAGCTCTCGATTCATTTAAAGCTCTGGACCAGAGTGGAAAACGTCTTTCAGCCCGACGGCCTTATTTCCTTCTGGGCAACTTTCTGGGGCCTACATATCACTGGCAGGAGGGCTACAGGGGGAAATCGGCAGAGCAACAAATGTGAACTTTACAAAGTGCAGCAGGCTTGTTCCCTTACAGGCAAGAAAAGGCACAAAAGCAAGAGTTCAAGGGTATGTTCCATTCAGTCAAAAAACCCCAAGGGGGGATAAGCTGGCTGGTGCAGGGTGTGGTTTGGCTAAAGTTCAGAGGGCCATAGAGGCCTATGTGATCATATTTGGTCCCTGGGCCCAAGGCTCCACATTCCTGCTCTAGACAATGCCAGTATGAAAACCCAGTACCCGCTGTACCTTGCTACCCACCCCATGGCACTGAACTGTGAGTTTCTTCCTGAGGTTCCAGTACTTGTGCCCCCCTCCCCCCAAAAACAGATCATGTGGCAAGGCTGATTACATGCTATTTGCTTCAGATCAGTATTCCTCCAATATATGGTGGTATGATTAGGTGGAAAGATTCATGCAATAGATCTTATCCACCTGGTTGCAATATGCATGTGTTCCGCACCACGAAAGCAGCAGGTAAGTGGTTGTGGATTTTGTGAAAGCAAGACCGAGTTTCCCCATTTCCGGTACTAGTTTTTAATACAGCTTATATTTTAAAGGGTTTTTTAATCATTTTTAAAAATCTGACTAAACCTCCAAAGATTAGAGAAGCAGCAAGATGTACAGGCAGTGTACAGTGTACACTGGTACAGTGTACAGGGTGTGCAGGATCAGAGAAATGGTGTTGCTGGATCCAGCTCAGCTTAAAGCATAAATGTATAGTATTAATCCTTCCTCTCTCACACACAAAATTCACAATGGCATCTCTCTCTACCTGTCTTTTTGAATCCAGCAAAACTTTTGTGACCGTGAATATGAATGGAAACACTTGGGATACCTTTGTCTTGTTAGGATGGATATTTGTTATTTTTTTAAATTGGTGTTCGAATAGCAAAAGTTGAGTTCCATGAACTGTTTCTATGAACTGAATTGAAGGTTCTCCACAGCAATTAAAACTAGTTATCTGGTAAACCTGCAAAGTAAAAGCTGCTCAAACTGAGCTTTACAGGGAGCTGTTGGAATGGATGAACTAACAAGATCATAATCCATATTCAGGTGCCATATCTCACAGTACAGTGGTACCTTGGTTCTCAAACAGCTTAGTTGTCGAACAAATCGGCCCCTGAACGCCACAAACCTGGAAGTGTTCCAGTTTGCGAATGTTTTTCGGAAGCCAAGCATCCAACACAGCTTCCGCTTGACTGCAGGAAGCTTCTGCAGCCAATCGGAAGCCACGCCTTGGGTTTCGAAGGGTTCCAGGAGTTGAACTGACTCCCGGAACTGATTAAGTTTGAGAACCAAGTACCTCTAGTTATGAACATAATTCGTTCCGGAGGTCCATTCTTAACCTGAAACTGTTCTTAACTAGAGGTGTGCTTTCACTAATGGGGCCTCTTGCTGCTGCTGCTGCGCCACCAGCACACAATTTCCGTTGTCATCCTGGGGCAAAGTTCTCAACTCGAGGTAACTCTTCCAGGTTAGCGGAGCTTGTAACCTGAAGCATTTGTAACCTGAGGTACCACTGTATAGAAAATGCAGCTTTTGGGAAGTACATTTGGCCATGATGTATATGGGTCATAAATATTAGTGTTTCAGGAACATTACTATTCAGACAGAGTTTATGGTTTATCAAAATCTAGGGGTCTCTCAAATCTCCAGATCTGGTACTGGTTAGCTATATCAAGAGCTCCACTTGTCGTGTTAGCAAAGCAGCACAACAGAAATTAATCCATTTTGGTCACTTTATTAAATCAGATATTAAATAGCTTTAACTACCAAACAGCACTTCGAATGGTGAAAACACAGATAGCGTATTGCCATACTTGAATGCTTCTCCTTAGAAACACGTTTCCAGTCCTTAATATATATTTTACAAAACAGCCTTATAAGAAGTGACATATTTTCTACAGTACTCTTATGATATTTAATACACAACTGAAAAACTGTCTTAAAAACAAAAAAAAAACATAGGCCAAGTCTTAACAGCTGTATGATTTCAGCAGCCAAAGCTGGTCAAGGGACTGAAACATTACTATGCAACTGGGACAAAAACATGTACAATATCACAATACTAAGCAAAAACGCTTTACATCCAAAGGAATAAACAGGTTACAAAAGGTGGAGAATTTAGCAGGCAAAACTGTATTACGAGCAACAAGTTATCATCTTATATAAGCTATTTCAACTAGGTAAACATTCAAAACAAATATAAAAATGAGTTTTTTTAATAACTGATGACATTTCTGTCATTAAATGTTGGTTAAAACGTGACGCTATACTAAAAAGCACGTTATTATGCAGCTATATGCCAAGTGAGAAATATGTATGAAAAGTGGTCCAAGTTTTAGTTCAATGCTTCTTGTCTCCAAGACATCCTCATCCACACCAGTTGCCTTTTTTCTGTTGTTGTTGAGGTTGAGAAAAAGTGTTGTCTTTAAAAAGTTGGTGAAAACTTTAGTCTCCTGAGTTGATGTAAAAATGCCACTCAGATTCCCAGCTCTATTTTACAAAATGTAGGAATATCCTGGGCAGCTACCATTTGCCTTCAAGCATTTGTCAAGGAATCTCTATTTTCACTTCCTCTGAAGCAAATATAGCAATATTTGAGCACTTCCCTTCTCACCAAATTAAAGAAATGAATCACACCACTAGCTGAACAAGGGCTCAGGATGTCTTCCCATTGTTAAAAGAGCTGAAAACAGCAACTTATGGTTAAATCTGCTGCAATGATCAAGCTGTGTTCTTATTACCAACCAAAGCATTTTCACTGCAAAATTGAATCTTTCCCAAAATTAACATTGCCTGGGTGCTGACTGATTCACTCAGATAGGAGAAATAAAACGTAACCATTCTTCTAGGATGATTCAAAAAACCAAACTTTTATTATTATTATATATTTATTTATACCCTGCCTTTTTCTCTAACAGGGACTCAAAGCGCATTATAGATAAAAAATAAGAAATTTTAGACTACAAATTAGCAACTCTTGCTTTTTCAGTGGTGTGAATCCTACCTAGCGTTCATAAATCTCCAAAATAACCCTACTCTTTACTTGCTCCTTCTCCAATGCCTCATATGCACCTGTCATTTAATTTTATGCCTGCGTTCCAATAGCTGTATTTTCTTCTGGAGACATCAGCTAGACTAATGCGAGAAAAAGATTTAGTGGGTCTTCATAAGCCCAGAAAACAGACAACTATTCCACTTTCATGTTGTTAATGAAGCATAATTATTTGGAAATTTACTTCTCCCTCCAGCACAGAAACAAACAAACAAAAAACAAACAAAAAACCCAAGCTGTTTCTTCCACTTTCATATTTATATTTTTTTAAAGGGGGAAATAGGGTGGGAAAGGAATACAGGGTAAAATGAAATTCTTATCTATAAATCAAGGAATTATTTCACAACTCTTGACAGTACTGCAAACTGTGAAAGCACATTCCTTCATGTGGTTAAAGAGCAAATGGTTCTAGCCATTTCAAAACTGCTTACTGAAGACAGGCTCAATCCCAACCACTGCCACCATATTTGAGCGCCAAAGTACCAGGAGTATATTTCTCTTAGCCAGTCCACAACCATCCTACTGCCGGCAACAGGATGAGACCCTAGCACCAGTATAAAGGAGTCAAAAAAATGTGCTTTGTATCGGAACGAGCACATGGTGGAAGTATACTGGTGAAGGATAAAAAATTATTGATATTATTCCATCACATACATGAAATAAAAGTGGCAGAAGGCTAGAGGAAACAGCAACTTCTCAGGCTTTAACTTAAGGCTGCAGAGAGTTTCTAAAAAAACCTGCACGACTTGGAAGTTTAAAAGCAGTAGTATTTAAAAATATTGCACTCAGTTCTGTTTTAAGATCATTTTTAAATCTTATGGTTTTTTCCCCATCACAAATTCTAAGATTAGAATAAATTTTCGTGTCAGTTCTGTCTTTACACTTTCTATTTTGTGAAAGATTATAAAAAGTTCCATAATTTGAGGAATCAACTTTAACCAAGAACTCAGCTGTGCACATTTGTGTGTGAGACAACCAAAATATACAGATCTGTGTTACTTCACTAAGTTTCTCCCATTTAATGGCTGTTTTTATGGCTATTAACAGCAAGCATAGGAGTTTAAACAGGAAACCTGTACAGCCCCTAATGTTATGGAAAGGACCTGTTTTCACTGAAAACAACTGGATATCTCCTGTACTCAACACATGTAAGAAGATTCTAGGCAACACCACTAAATATCGGGGAGGGGGCTTATGTCTTATTAAAACAAAGTGAATAATTACAATGGAACGTGCCGATTAAGCTGGGGGGGCGGGCGGCGGAAATCATTCAAACTATTTAAACAGTTGAGTTCTGTTAAGCCATTGATTCCTAAAAAAATAAAAAAAAGTTCTCTCTCACTCTGTGATTTTAACAATCCTTAAAAACTTTTAGTGCAAAATAATCACATTGGTTTCCCTTGGGATGGTCCTGGGCCTTTGCCGCTCATTGGAAGAGGAGCCCGCTGCAAGGGGGGTGGGTGCTGCATTGCACCAGCAACAGATTGATACATCCCTCTCATATCTATCTGTTGGAAGTTGGAAGGATTCATAATCAAACCCGGCTTTGGCATCATTGCATGACTCATGGCTGCTTGCTGAGCCACGTGCTGCGCTGCTTGCTGGTAGGTCAGCTGCTGTGGCTGCTGCTGGCTGTACTGCTGATGGAGTCTTCTGCTCATCAGAATCCTCTGAACACAACCGATTAGCTGTGGAGGGAAAAGTGGAGCTGTTATAAGGGCATGACCTGTCTCAATAATGCCTTTCCCTTCAGCCACAGATCCCTGACAAATTGATTTTAACCTGAAACTTGATACTTGTTGCACCGCTACCACCATCACTAATGTGGCGGCATTTTCAAGCTAGTGACTGGAGGCACCAGTTAGCAATACCATTTCGGACCACAGTCCCCTAATGACTCACCCATTGTGTTGCAAGCAACCTTTATCTTGGTTGCCATCGGGGCAAGCACTCTCTGTGAAATTGCTCCCATCTATCAGTTACAACATTCTCTCCTCTAGTACCATTTTCCATCTCTCTACCCCACCCCCCGTCCAGCAACCTGAAAATTCTTATGTGAATGACCAAGTAAGTATTTTGTGGCAAACACCACATGAGAAAATACTTCCAGTCTGACAGTACGCCTCGGAAAAAGTTTCAGATTTCATAATATAACATGAAAAACCCTGCAAGACTTTACATAACACGCATGTTAATTCCTTAGTGTTAAGAAGCACTGATTTCCAGCCAAAAGTATTTGGTTAGCAAGGAGGTAAACTTCAAAAGAATATCAATAATGTCTGGTGAAGGACTACTTCAGTTCTGCTCATTCAAGATTGTTTATATCTATTTCTAAAGAAATTGAATGTGTGTATCTGAAGAAGTGTGCATGCACACGAAAGCTCATACCAAGAACTAACTTAGTTGGTCTTTAAGGTGCTACTGGAAGGAATTTTTTTATTTTGACTATGGCAGACCAACACGGCTACCTATCTACTACTGGAACCATGGAAGGCACCACATTGAGCCGCATGAAATGGAAGTCCATCAACGTGTATCTGAAGAAGTGTGCATGCACACGAAAGCTCATACCAAGAACTAACTTAGTTGGTCTTTAAGGTGCTACTGGAAGGAATTTTTTTATTTTGTCTAAAGAAATTGATTTTTCTTTCAGAAGTGCTATGAATTATATTGACTTTATACTGATCATCAAGATCTGCATAGTGCTTTTAAAATAAAATACAGAGAATGAAACAAATTTCCTAGTTGCAGTAGTATTTACATAGAATTCTTGTTGTTGTTATTATTATTATTATTATTATTATTATTATTATTATTATTATTATTATTATTATTCCACCATTCATCACTAGATCTCAGGCTGGTTCAAAGCATAAAAATACAAGAAAAAACACAAAATACATAAAAAAGAAGAAAAAACACAATATCCTCCACCCCCCTACCCCAAGGGCTCAACAAACAGATTACAGTGGTATCTCTGGTTGTGAACGGGATCCATTCCGGAGGCCTGTTCACAACCTGAAAAGAACGCAACCCGTATCTGCACATCGGCGAGTCACAATTCACCGCTTCTGCACAGGCATGTGATGTCATTTTGCGCATCTGCAGGAAGTAACCTGTTCTGTTATTTCTGGGTCGCCATGGGACACAACCTGAAAACACGCAACCTGAAGCAAACGTAACATGAGGTAAGACGATCTCTGAAATTCTTACAACAGCCTTGTTAAGGTAGGGCAGCAAAACTATCTTCATATTACAGGTGGGAGGGTGGATGGAGGATGAAAGCAAGTTCCCCCCCCCCCCAACACTAAGCAGTGATACATGCCATCTATAAATTAGCTTATGTGGGTTGATATTGATTTTAAAAGGTTTTTTTGCCCGCAGATTGTTCCAGTCAGCTTCTTCAATTTTAGTGTCTAGGTCAGTTTCCCAAAGTTGTTTAGTAGCTGAGCATCACTCAGTGGCCAGAACACTGAGTATTTTATGTAGTGTCAGCAGAATTTTTTTGGGAATGCTGAGTTGTATTTAGAAATATTTTTTCAGAAGATGCCATGATGTGAGTGCCTGGCATTTAATTGCTTGGTTTGAAATAAAATGTATATAACCTGATGTATTAATAGCTAATTCACATTGTACCCTCTCATTTTTTCCATAATTTGGTCTGCTGTAATAGAGTCAGCCTTTTTATAGAGATTAGCCAAAGTATATAGGCCTTTTTCTTTTTTTCACATCAACTTGGGTTTGTTTTTGCAGGTGAGTACATGGAAGGATGCAATGCAATTGGGATTAGCAGTGATACAGGTGGGGCTAATTTGAAGACCCAGTATCATTAGATTTTCAATTCTGTTGTTATAACTAGCTCTCCTTCTTGAGCCATATAAAGTTCCTCTTCTCTTTAAAACTAAATAATAATAATAATCTTTTCAGTACTACATATGGTTAAAACTCACTCGAACAGTACCTGCGCATGACATCTTTTTTTCTGCAGCAGGATTTCTTGGCAAGGTGATAAACACCCAGCTCTCACCAAGCTAAATCTAAGCTGCTAAAAAAGAGCTGGTGCAGATTAGGAGCAAGAAAGGCAAGCTGAATCACACTATGTAAATTACAGCTCAAGCAACTGCAGGGATGCCTCTAACCTGCAAGTGAGACCTAGGGAGGTGTAAGATTGATATCCACAATGCTAATAAAGGTCTTGTAAGCACTTGGGGTGGGATAAATCAGTTAATAGCTCCCCTTTTCAAATGTGCTTCTACATTACTGCCCTGTTTGTTTTTTCCATGTGTCTACCTGAATCAAGAAGTGTTTGTGAGTCTTACCATCTGCTGCTTTGTCAGGACATCATTGTAGATGGCCTCCCGGCGCTTAACATCCAACTCCTGGGTTGCTTGTCGGCTTAGAGCTAAAGACTGGACCTGGGACTCTGTGAGCGTCAGATTCTCCTTCCACTGCAAATGAAAACACAACAGGGGGTTTTAGCAGTAGTTCTTATAGAGCCTCAATTTGTCCTGAAATGTGTCAACAGAGAGTTTTTGCCTTGAGAATACAGCAACTCAGTTTTCAAAAAATGGTCTAAAATAAATCTGCTGAGACACTGCAACAGACTGCTCTGGCTGAAGACAGGCATAATATGGGTCACTTGGATTTTTCCTTCATGTGCAGGTTTTGTCTATCCACATATTCTTCATCTCTACTGGAGTGTCTTGTTTGGTAGTAATGCTGTAGAGAGGGAAGGGGTGGTGCTTGTTCCAGTTCAACAGCTGCAGAAGGGCTGCTTGGAGGTCAGGGGCACCCACCTTGGACAAGACATGTGAGAACAGGTGAGAGCAAGGTGTTCCAAAGGTCTTGGATATCAGGTGGAGAAGGCAAACTGAAAGACGGGAGGAGAAGTAATGGTTCTCTGGGTAATCTACCATTTCCTCAAGGATTATGCCTGCTGAATGTACCAGGGCTACGATTCTAAAGAGGATCTAGGGTTCTAAAGCGCTCTGTTAGTTACCTCTCTGACCTTAGCATGCTCAACAGATATGTGGAATTTTCCTCTTTGAATGACAGCTGGTAGACTGGGGAGAGGGAAGGGAAGAAGGGAGAGAGTACAAATTGCAAAGGGATAAGGACTATTTGGAAATGCAGATAGAGAAGTATCTGGTATTCTGCAGAAATGTAAACAGACAGTTATTTTATTAAGCTGCTCATAAAAAGAAGCATTCATAAAAATTAAAGTAGATCATGCTGATACAAAATTATGCAAATACAGTTTCAGTTCATAATATAATATAAATCCTAAATCTTTTACAAATTGAAAATGGCATATTTTGCTTGGCTGCTGACAGGATGCTGATTTAGTAAAATTTTAGCACAAACCTTATTTATGAAGTCCCCCCCCCCACAAAATATATAGATGTCATGCATTAAAATAAGTGCCAGAGTTGACAATCATTGTTTGCAACAATCTTAACATAACCTCATGTACAACCCACAACCTGCAACTCCAAAACACTTAAAAGCTCCACTGATTTTGACTGATGGATTAGAAGTATGTGCTTACATCTCCAAAGAAAAAAATAGAACTTAGCTATGGCTGTATTGTGTTCAGATGTCATTCATCCCATTTAACACTTAACTGAATACTATGCGATATTATAACAGAAATCAGTTTAGAAGAGTTTATTTGGCCAAGACAATAAAGAAACAAATTAATGGAGTCATCCTACATAGGCCTTCCTGAAAGAAAGCTCCCCCATATACAGAAGGGGTAGGCAACCTAAGGCCTGTAGGCCAGATGCGGACCAAATGCCTTCTAAATCTGGCCCATGGATGGTCCGGGAATCAGCGTGTTTTTATATGAGTAGAATGTGTACTTTTATTTAAAATGCATCTCTGGGTTATTTGTGGGGCATAAGGATCCATTCATTTTCCCCAAAAAATATAGTCCAGCCAACCACATGGTCTGAGGGACGGTGGACCGGCCCATGGCTGAAAAAGGTTCCTGACCCCAGAGATACAGTATAGTTTATAAGTAAATTACCATAGGACTGGGCTTTTTAAATGCCTGAAACAGATTTCTTCCTCACAGCACTGCAGCCAATTGATTAATCTGCAATCTCAGTATTACTGAAGGAAGGGGGGGAAACATACTGCAAGCTATAATCAGCATTTAATGCAGTTCTCTGAAATGTATGCAACCTCAGAGCAAAAATGGCTCTTATCAGCAGTGAGTTTACTTACTATACTGGAAATGATGTCTTCAAGGGGTTGAATTCTTGCTCCAGTAACATTGTTGGTAGCTTCCAAAACTTTTTCTCTGCCTTGATTAATGAGGTCCTGAAAGAAAATTATGATTAAGAGTTGCTGAATAACTATAGATTAAGATATCTACAAATATAGTGAAATTCCATTCCTACCTAGCTTCTTTATAATGCTTCCATATGATACAACTACCATGTCCAATCATATACATGTCCAATCACATGTTGGGCTACTGAATGGAAAATAATTTCAAACACTACTGTGTTTCGCACGTAAACAATTTAATTGTGAGAGGCAACTCTGCTCCTCTGGTTTTTATTTAACTACATTAAGGAGTAACTTTCACAAAACAGCCTAGAAATGAGCATCTTACAAGTCAATGCACACAGCACTTTCATTGTGAAGCGAAAGAACTAGGTTCATGGTCGGGCACAATAATATGACTATGTAAGGCATCCTCAACATGAAGCAACTACCATGTTAATGGTATTTGAAACTTTCCCACCTACCTCAAGCTGCTGGTTGCTCATAGCAGACAATGCTGCCAAATTGAAAGGAATATATGGAGCCTGAGCATTAAAGTTGGTGGGGAACATGTTTGCCCCCATTGGCATGTTGAAACGCATTGTCAGGCCCTGAAAAAACAGAGGTAGCTCTTATGAGTATTCAAAGCTGAAGGTTTGAGAATATATGACTGGTACTCACCTGAATGATCACTGCAGATGGTGACAGCAGTCACAAAATTAAAAGACGCCTGCTTCTTGGGAGAAAAGCAATGACAAACCTAGACAGCATCTTAAAAAGCAGAGACATCACCTTGCCAACAAAGGTCCGTATAGTTAAAGCTATGGTTTTCCCAGTAGTGATGTATGGAAGTGAGAGCTGGACCATAAAGAAGGCTGATCACCGAAGAATTGATGCTTTTGAATTATAAGATTACTACTAGGTTGGGCTCTGGTGCCATCCCCTTGAAGAATGTAGGAGTGTAGTTTAGGAAATAGGCTGCTACCTTCCTCAGTTCTGCAGACTCACCAAGCACAAGTAGACTTCAGTCATCACAATATGCTTATTTCAATAAACCAAACCAAAATTTTGGGAGGGCTTTCTAGTAATTGGAGGGGCAAGGAGATATTTGGTCTTTTACAGATAGCAATGGATAACACTTATTTTTCTGGAAATACAGTGTGCAGTTTTGTTTAAGACCCAAACCAAATGTGTGAAATCATAGTAAATGCTTTAACAAGGCACTGAAATGATATATTCAGAACTGGGGCATGAAGAATTCCTTATTTTTGCTTATCTTTATTTTAACTGTGTCTTCCTTCTTGTGTGGTTTATATGAAGCAGTGCTTCACTGCCAATCCAGTCAATAAGAAATTAGTAGTACTGGGGTAGGGCAGTGAAAACAATAAGAGCTCTTCACATTTAACAACCAAACTCTACAAGGATTCCTCTAGCAAATGCATTTTTTGATCACAGGCCAAATCCATCTACTAAAGTCTGTCTATACTGGAAACTCAAGGCTCCTGTTTTCTGAGGTATACTCCTTGCCCAAACATACTGAAGATGCAGAACAATTGTCTGAGTCACAGAACAAAATTGCTCTAAATGGCTTAAGGCATCCTACCTTCTTTTCAGCTTCATATTCATCCCAAGCCGCCTTCCTCTCCTCTTCAGTCAATTCTTCTTCCTCTTTGTGGTCCAAGAGGGAATCATGTTCATGATAGCCCACTATATGTTCTTTGCAGATCTGGAGGATTTCAGCTAGAATTGTATCCTGGTAAATAAAAATGCCAGAACATTCAGTAAGCACATATAAAAATTCTTTAATGGCAAGTGGTGGGTCCTGATGCATGCTTCTCATCAGGGGATATTAAAGCAGCGGAAGGAGGAAAGTTTGTTTCCTCAGCAGTCTCATTTCTATGGCCTAATCAAGCTTTTGGTGAAATTTAGCTTTTGAAGTCCAATTTGGTTCTCCCCAGGCAGGGAATTCAGTTTTTAACTGTACAAATGCACTCCTGCCCACCGCAAAGACCTGGGCATCCAGCCTCAAAGCTGATTCCAGGAGCACACCCAAACTGTGAACCTATTTCAGGGGGGAGGTATTACAGGGCTAACAGGACAGATAGGCACCTCATCTTCAGGTGAGACATAACCTCCACTTTTAAGTCACAAAGCCCCAAACACATCCATAGAATAAAACTGATCACAAAGCGTATCAGTAACTGGGAAGAACAAAAAAGTAGAGTAGCAAAACTATATGTAGATGGAAGTTGAAAAAAGGCCAGATTCAAAAATTAAATTAGCACAAAGGAGCTCTCTTCCATGCTACGTAAGAGGACTTAAAATGGCTGGAGAATTCTCAGACATGCATTTGCCTTCGTTCCTATGGTAACAATACTGTTGAATACAGTGCAATTTAATCCACATATACCATGCCAACAGAGTCATCAAAATGTGGTTTAAATTATACGCAACTGGGTAGATCTGCATTTCTTTGTCTGAAATGCAACTTGTATTCAATAAAGGTCAAGGCTTGAAAGGTAAAAACTTTATAAACTATTTATTGATGGTCTCCCACAATTCAAAGTGCATGTTTAATGAAGGAATTTGTGTGAAGATTTATTTCAAAAATGTAAAATATCTTTGCTAGAAGGTACAGCTCTCTATATTGATGTTACAAATGGCTTTTATACAGTATCATACAAAATCTCCCCAGCTGCTTTTCAAATCTGTACATTAAAAAATTCTAAGTTTCAGTATAAAGACAGCTTGAGCAAAAGCAACAACATGTGTAGAAAAGTAAGAACCACGAAAGTATCTCACTAACAACTTCAGCTTTGGGACACAATGTATGTCCATCTTTTAAAGCCAACTTCTAAAAAGTTACCCCCCAAAATCATCTCTATTTTCCAACTTATTTCCTCCCAAAATATAACTTTGAATTTTTTCATAAAGATGATATCCCAAGAAAGTTTTCAAGTTGTGTTCTTTCAATCTTCCTTTAAGCACAGGATAAAAATGTTTACTTTTTCATTAATTTTTTCAGTTGAGATATCATTTTAGATACTTCTCAACTAGTGAGTTCATGAACCAATCTGAAAGTTGTCCAATAATTTCAAGCTCATAATCTTAAGAAGCACACTGCAACATCTCTTTCTATTTAACACAGGGTTAGGCAACGAAACCAACCTGCCAAATATTCAATCTTCAAATTGATAAGTGAGAGAAACTTGTTGGGTGCAATACTATCAGAGAATGTAACATTAATTATGTAAGTTATGTAATTTCACCACAGCAGATAACAAGATGAATAATGCATTTTGGCAACAAATACCATTTAGAATGGAAAGTTATGCCTTCTCAACATCTCTACTCAACAGTACTTTAAAAAAAACCTCAACAACCACCCACCAACATGCCCCAGTAAAATATTTCTTAACGTTTGCATGATTCTTGAAACACTGTTTCAATGAACTCATCAATAAACACTTCAATATTGATAGGAATATTGTTTTCTGATGTGAATTGCACTCAACAAGTCTTCCTTCTTTTCCAAGCAAAGAAAACACAATGCAAATTGTTTTGTTAAAAAAATTCCCACAACCTGACATATCATCTGCAGAGTGAATGCATCAACCGCAAATATCCCCTCATTTGCTGGATTGATTTCCATTCCAGACATGGTACAAATAAATGAACTTTGGCAATTTTCGCTCTTTTGGGAATTTTTGCAATTCGTCAACATCTATACTGTTCAGTACTGTACCACATTCAGCAATATCTGGTTTCTTTATCGCACACTGTGGTGTAACATCAGTACTTATGGAACTAAGCATGGAAACAAACTAAGGAGAGCTGAAGGGGGTGGGGACTAGGAGTTGTGACCTTTTATATTCAATTTACTTTTAACCAAGTGACCAATTAAGGGCCAAAATAGTGAATCTAAAAGGCTGAACTTTTTGTTCTTGTATATATAATGTATGCACTGATTATTATTTTTTAAAAAAAAATTGGAACCCTAACCTGCAATTCTGGAAGCTTCACCAGAAGTTAAGCAGCATAGGAAATTTGTAAAATAAGGTAAAAACACAACAAACTGCTGGCAGAGCTTCAGGTGTGGCTGCATTGTTCTAATCATTAGGACTGCTTGGTAATGTAGTATTAAGTGCAACAAAGTGAACCATCACTAGATATTATGGGAGTCAGGGCATTCTATTCAAGGAGCAATCTCCCAGGACTCAAAAATTAGCAGGCAATAAAAGCCAGCAAGAGTTCCAAGGAATGTACAATATGGACTGGAACTGGGACATTGTTAGGTAGCTCTCTTGGTCAGGCAGCAATAAATCAAAGTGAATGAAATGAAGTATTTATGAGTTACTAATGTACAACTGAGGACTCAGGTGTTAAAAAAGGAAACTTGGCAGAGAAAGCCAAGCCAGCTAAATAAATCCTCCAGGAAATGAATCCTCATACACATCTGAGAACATTATTAAGCCATTATGAAACTAAGAAGCTGGATGCTCTGCAATCCCATGAATAAGGCAAGAGCACAACCCTTCACACTTTGAGGCACTTGTCAAGGGAGTGACTTGCAAAAACCACTTCTGCAAATTAAACTGTTATGTGGAAAGCAGTCCAGGGATTAGCAGCAGAATGATGACTCCATTTCATTATTTTTCTCAGGTCACGCCTTTTATTCTGGTGGAGATTTTGTAATGCTAACCCACCCCCCGTTTCCTACTTCAATTTCACAGTGCCAAATTTGCAAGTGAAATGCCTGGACTTGGGAAATGCAATGTAGAAAGAGGCCCTGATTTGTCCGATCTCTCCTACTCTCTGGTTCATCCAATCTTGCCCCCTTCCTCCCTGCTTGGTTTATGCCAGAAAATGGCTGCTATCTACTATCAAACAAGCAAGAAAATAATGAAGTGAGCAAACTCCTGGTGTTCTGAATTTATAGTGAGGATTAGGCATAATTCTTTTCACATAGTGAGCAAGTGGATCGGGACCTGCATGCACTGCTCAAGACAGACAGAAGGGCTAAAAAGATCCTTGGTTTCATTCTGCATGACAATTCATATTTACTCCCTGCTCCCCCCACAAAAAGGCACATACCTAAATATTTTGGTATTGTAGGTGCTAACTGTACATATTGACTTACTTTTGGTAACATAGGTGTATCCCTTTTTTTCTTCTTTTCTGAATTAGGATCATCCAACAAGTCTGGCTCAAAAGTATACAGCTCAGTGAGTTCATTCATGGTAAAGTGGCGTTCAACCTGTTGCTGATCAACCACCCGGAAAGATAGTGACTGTTTAGTTACTTGACGATCGTAGATCTTGTCTTCCATTGTTCCCTTCAAAACAAAAATACATTACAATTTATGTCCACACGCACATTTGAGAGACCCCAACCACCAACCCAGAGTTCCCTCAAGCTCTCTGCCACTGTTTTGCAACACACACACACACACACACACACACACACCCTACTGCTGATGAAAGGGATACCCAATGAAGCTGGTTAGCAGTAGTTTCAAGGTGAAAGAAAACACTTTAACTCACTTGATGCAAAAATATGCCATTCAAACCTTATTGAATGCAAGCAAGGTAGCAAGTAAGTAAAAAATATATATATATTTAAAAAATCGGAATTCATTGCAACGAAACATGTGGTGGCAGCTGCTGGTTCAGATGTCTTTAAAGGGGGAATATGACAAATGCATGGATAATTGGATGGAACCTCTGTCTTCAGAGGTACTGCACCACTGAGTTGCTGAAGGGCAACTTTTGTGTGTGTGTGCTAAAATTTCTGAGAATGTCAAGTCACACAGTTTGAAAGAATATACAGTGGTACCTTGGTTTACGAACTTAATCTGTTCTGGAGGTCCGTTCTTAAACGGAGGGGCACTTTCCCTAATGAGGCCTCCCACCGCCAGTGCCCTTCCACCTTTTGGATTCCGTTCTTAGACCGAGGTAAAGTTTTCAAACCAAGACACTATTTCCGGTTTTGTGGAGTTTATAAACCGAATAGTTCGTAAACAGGGCTGTTCTTAAACTGAGGTACCACTGTACATGGTTGGTATGGTTGATTTTTAGAGCTTCATGTTTTCTTCTGGAAACTTGCTTCAATTTCTTAAGCCTAAAACTACACTGAAGCTAACAAATATGAGAAGACAAAAAATAAGGATGAATCTAGTCATACTACACTATTTTCTAGAATTTATTGTTGAACTTATCTAGAACTATACACACATCACATGGAAAGCATTTAATTCAAACCTACCTGAGCCAAGAAGCGGTACACAAACACTGGTTTATTTTGCCCAAAGCGATAAACCCTGAAAATACTCTGGATATCATATGATGGATTCCAAGAAGCATCAAAAATAACTACTCTATTTGCAGCCACCAGGTTTATTCCAAGGGATCCTGCTTTAGTAGAGATAATAAACAAACGGCCTCTGCAAAAAGGAAAGTAAATTTTAATTCCTCTCACAATCATTCCTAATTAATTTAAACAGATACTTCCCTCCCCTCCCCAAATCAAAGGAATATTCATGAGTGACAAAACAAGATGGTGGTTGTTTAAAAATGTGATATTATTGTGTTTTATTTTTGCAATATTTATAGTGTGTAGTGTTTTTCATCTACTGGGAAATTCTCATGCCCATACACAACCTTGTACCTTATTTCACATTGGCCCATAAGTTAAATTTGTTGCTTAAGTGAAAACAACACTTGGCAGTTACTGTAGTAAATGCCACTTTGAAGTCATAGTAAACCATGAGAGCAAGACGGAGCAGATGTGCCCATAAGGAGCTCCGAATCACCAAGCCATGTCCCAAGGTATCTGAACAGTTTGTCAAACTAAAAAGCAAACAAAATTTTAACAGGCTGGGGTGATTGTTGGTTATACTGCTGAAGTAATCTACATTCTGTGGAAGACAGTTATGAATATACATCAAAAAGTTTGAGTGGAACACTTGAAATCTTGGAAAACTATATTTAGTGAAACAGACTATGTGCACACAATACTAAACTCGTTTATCTGGGTTTTTTCCCTTTTCTTTTATCTGTATTTTATTTTGATGTTATGTCACTTTAAGGCAATTCTTTTTTGTATAAAACACCTAACAAATGCAATAAGAAACAAACATTGGGGGTGGTGTTAGTGCCGCATAGGTAAGCCTGATCAAAACTGAGCAAAGCATGGGGGTTGAACGCTCCCAGTCTCCCTGCGAAACTGCAAGTTACAATAAGGATTACATAAGGATTTATTTATTTTTTAGTTCAGCACTCACATGCAGAGGAATACTAGAGAGATTTACCTTATTATGGTCAAAAATTGTCTAAATCCACACATGTGTTGTGAACAGCAAGTTTGTCACATCAAAGGGCAGGACATGTGTCAGCACAAACCTATAATCAACTAACTCAACAGGAAGCCTTTAACATAGCGACAGAAGCCCTTTCTTAAATGAAATCCAAACATCAAATGCATTTCTTCTCATTAAGAGAGGAAGTAACTAATTATGCCAGCAGCAGGGACCAAAGCAAGGCCAGAAAAACAAGGACAGGAACTGAGTGGGTTAAAACAGGCCACAACTTTATTGATGGCAGATGGAACAGCAACCCCAAGTCTCAGAGTGCTGGACTGCTGCTGTTGCTAAGATGGCTATTAGGGAAGGACAGTTACTAAGAAAGTCGACAGTGTATGCTGCTCCACCCACTGTTGTCAACTAGAGTGTGTGGCAGGAATATCAGTCCCCAAATTGAACTGGCCCTTACCCCAAGGCCCCCAAAAGAGGGAGGGGAAGTCAAAAGGCACTGAACAATGCCTAGGATGGATCCCCAATAAAAGACCCAGGAGTTAATAAAAGGGGTGGGCAGGGAATTATGTCTTAGGTCTACTTCAAACCAACCGAGCACCACTAGCCAATGACAGGCTGGCTCAGAACAGTCACATGGACTCTGGGTGTAGTAGGATGGCCTAGCCCAACTGGGTCTTCCTGCTCTCCCGCCTTCTGCGTGGTCTGATCCCAAAGGAGATTCTTGCCAAAGTCAGAATATGTATTAACTCTTCAAAATATTTTATTGAAATTAACTGTTTTTAAAATGTGCTTTAATCTAGTTTTTAGCTTATTGTCGGTTTTAATTATTGTTTGAAGGTTACAATTTTTTTACAGGTAAATTTTTCTTTTTGAAAAGCACGTTGAGAGTTGCTTTTTTTTAAAAAAAATCAAGCACTATATAAATTTTATGAAATAAATAAAGCAAGTATGACTTGCTGAGGTTAAAGATTTGTAATTCAATATTAAACCTACTTACATATAAGTTAATTCCCATTATTTTTATTTCCTGACAATGCAACCCAGGCTTCTTCCTGGGCAAGTGAATATAGGACTGCAGTCTGTGGCATTTATAAACTAGCTGGGGGAAACAAAGTGCCCCAGCACCAACGACTGCTTCACAGGGCTCATTTCCTAGATGCATTACAATGGTTGGAAAAGATATACTTTTATCACTTATATAAATTTACAAGCAGAAAAGGGTGTGGGTTTCTTTTACCTGACATTCGTTACATCATTAAATTCTTCAGCCCACTTCTTTCTTGATTGTGCTGTTGTAGAGCCATCTAAACGATAATAATCTATATTTCTGAACCATTTCCCTTCACCTGGGAATTAAAAAAAAAACAAATTATTATATATCAATTGAATAAGACATAGGGGCAAGTCTTATGCTTACCGACCCCCATAGTTCTTCCTCTTTAGCTTCCCTGCTGAGCAGCATAATCCAAATCTTTTGCCCACACTGTATCCCTGGAAGATGTGTTTACAAAGTCCAGTAAGATATATTTTCACAATCTAAGGAATTCACATTTATGGAGGGGATAGAAAGGCAAACAGTTCAAATTTGACTGACCCTATTTTGGAGAATAGGAGTCAGATGACACCTACTGGAAGATAAGCAGGATTAGGAAAACATTTATTATGAATGAACTTAGTAAATAATGATATGGTTTACAAATTCAAATGCAAGCTGCTTGCATGATATGCATGCTTCAAACAAACAAAGTTGTGATGGAAAGCTTAGCTAGACCAGAGTTTAGTGGTGCAGTGCAGCAGAATTTCACCACGGTGCTTAGCTGGAGCCTCTCTCTGATTGGCTGTAGGTACAGCTAGCCACAGAGGGGTTGAGCTAGCACTTTGGGGAAAGAAAAGCAGTTTGAGGCGAGAGCTGCAGTTCTTGGCATTCAGCTTGATAGGAGTATACTTCCTGAACATCCACTCTGAGGAAAATATCTGCAGCCAAAGAAGAATAACTGGGAAGCTCAATTGGGGACAGGAAAAGGAGAGTTGTTACAGAACACTCTATATCTCAATACAGTAAGAAGGGAAGAGAACGTTTAGAGAAAGAGAAGAATCCCAAACCAGTTAGGAGAGGTATGGTGATCGCTTGATCTGTTATACTGCTAGAGGAGCCTCTGGGTTGTGATTTATAGAAGACTGGGAAAGTGACAGAAAGTACCACCTTGGAGCCCAAGTATTAAGACCTAAGCTATAACACTCAAACAGTTATCTTAATAAGCTGAAATCAAAAGAAGCTGTGTGTTTACCACCTTGTTTAGAAGCCTATAACACACACAGTTTCTTGAAAGAATCCTATCTCCTAATACATCTTTTGTTTTACCAATTTTGTTCTGTAAAATCAAAACCTTTCTCCTGTTGAACTTCCTTAAGTCTCCAAGTACCAGTGTTTTTTGTTTAAAACCCAAAAATTAAACAGTACAGTGGTACCTCGGTTTAAGGACAACCCTGTTTTCGAACTATTCCGTTTACAAACTCCACAAAACCAGAAGTAGTGTCCTGGTTTGTGAAGTTTACCTCGGTCTAAAAATGGAAGCCGAATGGTAGAAAGGCGGCGGCGGCGGGAGGCCTCATTAGGGAAAGCGTGCCTCAGTATAAGAATAGATTCGGTTTAAGAATGGACTTCCGGAAGGGATTAAGTTCGTGAACCAAGGTACAACTGTAAACTGAGGTACCACTGTAGTTAAAAAATGACTTGTCTCACAATTCTTCTAGTTCTGCAAATCTTGCATTTCTACACTTGCCTTTATATATAATAGGTTTGTCTTCTTCTTTGTCCCGGTTTGCCAACTCCAGAAAATCTTCTATCAAATCCAGTGATATCAGAGACTGGCTGAACACTAAGCTGAAAGTTGAGAAAAAGAGAAATAGTTACTAGTTTTCAATTTAACTAGCACACCAATTTGCCACTCTTAGTATCATTGATACACTTTATGGATATAAAGCAGAATGTTAATCTAAATCTGCCAATTCCAAAAAGCCAAGTCTGCTTAAAGCACAAATGCTTTGGAATCTTTCCAGAATGACTCTTACACTTTATCCCCGAGCTCCTCAGCCATGCGAAGAATTTCAAAAAGAAGCACCATCTTTCCAGAATGCTCCAACACTTCAGCATCCGCATCAGTGACAAAATCCTTGTACCAATCTGGAGCTGGGCTGCCTGGGTTGGAAGCAGATTTACCTATGGGAAAATACAAAAAATCAAACAAACACCTTAATATATGTATCTTAAGACATTTTTCAGGGTTGTTGTTTTTTTTTTTTACTGTGGTAGATTTTATGCTGCTTTTATCCTGTTTTAAATGTAATGCTGTATGTTTTGCATCATGTATTTATGTCTGCTTTATTGACATATTTTCCATAAGGCATAAATCAGTAAGCTATACTTTTTCAGCCTTGACTGCAAGAAATGCATTTCAAAAAAGCAAAAGGGAAGCGTCTTCAATGTTGGTTTTAACTCAAAATTGCTTGCCAACTATGTTTTCTAATATAGTTAACACAATATCTGGATAGCTTACACAGCTGTCATTTCCTCTAAAACATGAATCATTTACAACATTTGAAACTCAAATTACAGCAAGGGCTTAAAACTCTTCAGGAGAAGGCAATATTCCCCGAGCCCTGCCAGCTTGTGCTGGCCAAGGGGGGGGAGGGGGGGCTTGCACACTTCTCTCCACCACTCTCCCACTGTTCACAACTGATGTTAGGGGGTGGTGCACTACCCATCCTAAACCCCCAGAGGGCTCTTTTCAAGGAACTCAAAGGCTAAGATATCCCTATGCCAAATTCATATAATCACAGAATTGTAGAATTGGATGGGTCCTGAGGGTCATCTAGTCAAACCCCCACAATGCAGGAATCTCAACAAAAGCATTCAAGATAGATGGCCATCCAACCTCTGCTTAAAAACCTCCATTGAGGGAGACAAGGGAGTCCATTCCACTGTCTAAAAGCTCTTACTCTCACAAAGTTCTTCCTGGTGGTTTAGTCGGAATCTCCTTTCTTGCAACTTGAAGCATTGCTTTGGGTCCTACCCTCTAGAGCAGGAGAAAACAAGCTTGGTCCATCTTCCATGTGACAGCCCTTTAGATGTTTGAAGATAGCTATCATATCTCCTCTTAGCCTCTTCTTTTCCAGGTGAAACATACCCAACTCCCTCAACTGTTTCTCTTAAGGCTTGGTTTCCAGACCCTTGATCATCTTGGTCTCCCACTCCTCAGCATACATTCTAGCCTTTTAAAATTGTGGTGTCCAGAATTGGGACACAGTACCCCAGGTGTAGTCTGACCAAGGCAGAAGAGAATAGTACTATTTCTTCCCTTGATCTGGATGCTGTACTTCTGTTGATGCAGCCAAAACAGCATTAGCTTTTTTTGCTGCTGCATCACACTGACTCGTGTTCAGCTCGTTACCTACTGAGACCCGTAGAACATTTCCACATGCCACTACTGGCAAGCCAAATGTCCCCCATTTTATAATTTTAAAGCTGGTTTTTCCTACCTAAGTATAGAACCTTACATTTGCCCCTGTTGAAAATTATTTTGTTAGTTTGGACCTAGTCTCCAATCTGTTAAGATCATATTGAATCCCGATTCTGTCTTCTGTGCCCCTCACAGTTTGATGTTCTCTGCAAATTGGATGCTGCATCATACTGTTGACTCATGTTAAGCATGACTTGTTTTTTGAGAAACACATGCTGGGTCTTAGTAACCACAGCATCCTTTTCAAGTGCTCACAGAGTGAGCATTTAATAATCTGTTCTATAACCTTTTCTGTTTCAACTTCAAGCTCATCAATAGAAACTTGGGTCCTTTCTTCCCCTTTTAGGACATTTGCTCATCCCCAGTCTGCAGTCTGGCCATAAATAGACAGGCTCTACAAGCTCTACAAGAGTTAATCTACAAGCTCCTTTAGTACCATTGGGTCAGCTCATCAGACCCTGGAGATCTGAATTCATTTAAAGTAGCTAGCTGTTTCCTTACCAGCTATTTCCCAGCTTGGGAGGAGGTCTGCTATTTAAAATTTAGTGAGGGAAAGGTTTAACTGTTGCACTCAAGAGTTAGCTGCGATGCCTTTTGGACTGTGGAACTATTTTGATGCGAAACTTTAGATCTGAATTGAATTAAAATTGGAAAATACTGGAGGTCCATTAGCTATCTGCATTCCTTTCACTGTGATGACTTCCAATTCATACACAAATACATCTACAAATTTATAACCTGATACAAGATTCCAGGGCTGACTTTATTTATCTTACCTACATTCTTTAGGCAGTACTATAAATATGTGGCTTTAATTTTGTGGCTTTAATTTTACTTCAGTCGTGTATTACTTATTGTTATTTTTTGGGGGGGGGAGTCTTGAACATTTTGATATGGTTACTAATTGCAGCATGCTCTTCCACAGAATTCTTTCCTTGTATTATCTTATTGGTAGTCCAAAACACTGACTTGCTAAAAATAAGATATACACAATAAGATGGTCAAGAAATAAGGCACAAATATACCTAATGCTCTCCAAATTAAAGGTAAGAAGCCTGGGTGAATTTTTTTTTGCCTGATGTCTGAAAACCGATAAGGATGGCACCCTTGAGGAAAGCATTCCACATGTAAAGAGTCACCACTGCAAAGGCCAGTCCTCATGTTGCTATGCTCCATACCTCCCTTGTATGGAATGCAAAGGGCATATGGAATACAGCAATGAAGTAACTTCTTAAGGCCCTGGATAGTGTGGGGAGAGGAAACAGAGTTCATATAAGTGAGACCTCTAGACCTTCCAGCTACTTTTAAGACAGAATTGTTTGTATTGCTCCCAACCTACCGTATTTTTCGCCCTATAGGACGCACTTTTTCCCCTCCAAAAATGAAGGGGAAATCTGGGTGCATCCTATGGGGCGAATACAGGCTTTTGCTGAAGCTTGGAGAGCGAGAGGGGTCGGTGCGCACCGACCCCTCTCGCTCTCCAGGATTCAGGAACACATCCACAGCCTAGGCAGCCCTACGGGAGGTCCGGCAGGGATGTCTAGGCCAGTGTTTCCCAACCACTGTTCCGCGGCACACTAGTGTGCCGCGAGATGTTGCCTGGTGTGCCGCGGGAAAAATTAAAAAATTTGAACGTGTTTTTTTTTAGGTCAAATTTTCGATTGGGGCGCCGTTACTAGATGACCCCTAGGGTTCCCTCCCTCCCTCCCTCCCACTCTGCGCCTCCCTCCTCCTCCTCCTCCAGGGAGGCCCTTCCTGGCTCTCGGCCAAGGCTTGGCGGCTGCCACTCACTCACTCGCTCGCCCACTCGTCCCTCCATCCCTGCACCTGGCCTCTCCCCCTCCATCCCCGGCGCGGGGGCTGCCGGGATCCATAGTCCCCTCGCCCTTGGGCTCCGCGCCCGCGCGGGGTGCGCAAACTACGTTTCCCAGCGTGGCCTGGCGGGCCGGGCGTTTTGTTTGAAGCACTCTTCTCCCGGCCATGGAATGAGCGCAGCGGCGGGCGGGCGGGCAGGGGCTCTTCCGCGCAGACCCCGCACAGCCTGCCTGCGCCCCCGCGGAGATCGGGCGGCAGGATAGAGCCCGGGGATCCCCGCGGAGGCGGAGCGGCGGAGGCGGAGGCTGCCCCCCAGGTAGGGCTGCGTCGGGGGTTTTTTATTTTTGCAACGCTGCATCCACGCCGGAGGGGACGCATCAGACCGCGGGGAGACCCCTTGGCGGGCGTGCAAGGCAATGCATGCGTGCAGGCGTTGCATGGAGTGCAGTGCAATGCAATGGCAACGCGACGCCCTGCATGCATGCATGCAACTTCCACCGGCGCTCCGGACTTGGCAGGTGAGGGGGGTCCCCAGTGGGCGGCAGAGAGAGCCGGGAGGGCGAAGGGGAGCCGGGGGGAGCAGCGCTGCTCCCCGAGCCGAGCCCGGGGGGAAACTTCGGCGTCGTTGCGCCGGGTGTTGGAAGCGGAGGCTGGCGGGGGCACCTCACCTGCAAAACCTGGTCGCTCTCATATATTTCGTGCATTGCATTCATCGCCCGCTTTCTCCTCCAAGGAGCTCCTGGGGGCGCGCGTGGTTCTCCCCGTGTTATCCTCGCAACAACAGCCCTGCGCGGTGGGTCAGGCGAGTGGCCCAAGGGAGCACCCAGGGATTGTCCTGGCCAGGTGGGGTGATTTGAACCCTGCTCTCTGCCCGGTCTTCGTCCTCATTTAGCCCCCACATGTGCATGACTGTGCATGACTGAGGTTTTCCCCCCTCGTCTTGGCTATGGTGTGAGTCTGTACTGTTAATTAATGGGGTTCTGCCTTCGGAGAAGATGAGCCAGCCCTCAAGGAGGTGATTATGTAATTTGCTAGCAATTCATGTCCCTCCCGGCGTGACGCTGCATGCTGACGTCACGGGGCTGTAATGGTGGTGTGCCTCGAGATTTTTTTCATGAAACAAGTGTGCCTTTGCCCAAAAAAGGTTGGGAAACACTGGTCTAGGCTGCGGATAGCAGCCTGCTACCCGGCGCGAGGGGCACCCTGAAGCAGAGCGCCCCCCGCGCCAGGCAGACATCCGCAGCGTGGGGAGCCTTGCAGGAGTTCCCCGCAAGGCTCCCCACGTGGCTGATAGCAGCCTGCCGCCCAGCGCGAGGGGCGCCCTGAAGCAGAACGCCCCCCGCACCAGGCAGACATCCGCAAGGCTCCCCACGCTGCGGATAGCAGCCTGCCGCCCGGCGCAAGAGGCACCCTGAAGCAGAGCGTCCCCTGTGCCAGGCAGACATCCGCAGCGTGGGGAGCCTTGCAGGAGTTCCCCGCAAGGCTCCCCACGCTGCGGATAGCAGCCTGCCGCCCGGCAGCAAAACGCCCCTCGCGCGGGGCAGACATCGGCCAGCCCCACAAGCTCGGGGGACAGCAGGGAGGCGCAGCGCCACCATCCCGCTGTTCCTCAACCTGTTTCTGTTTCCCCGACCTGCTTTTGGGGGGGAAATAAAGGGGGGGATTTCCTTTATTCCCCCCCCCAAAAAAAAACTAGGTGCGTCCTATGGGACGGAGCGTCCTATGGGACGAAAAATGCGGTAATACATCTCTCCAGCCTGACTGGCAGACTGAGTTCAACAGAATGCACTTCCTAGAAAGTAGGCCTTGGATTGCAGTCCTTGATCACAATCCTAAAAGCATATGCATGGGCCATAACGCCCCCCCCCCAAATACCTTCCCAGACTTGCTATTCACTGAACTGTCCCTATCTATCCTCATTATCTGCTTGGCTCCCTGGTACCTGCAATCATTGGTACCTGCTACGGACTGCTTTTTGTCATTTGGATGCTTTGATTACATCTTCAATTTTAATGCACTTCCAGTCTCAAAGCCAAACTATAAGGGATTCTGGCTGATCTGAAAAATTAAACATATATCTGTCCCAAGCATATACTAAATACTATCTCTAATGAGGAAAGGGGTGCAAAGGAGGGGGGATGTATGCAACTTTTCCCTACCCACCAGCCCTTCCCATACAATCTGTCACCTTTAGACATTTTTCTCCTTAGAGAAGCTACAATTATCAAATGTTAGTTCAGCTGGGAGAGGAGCTGCAAGGGACAGTTCTGCAATCCTCTCTCAAGCAGTCCTTTTGGAAATTTACAAAATTGCTTTAATGCCGTCTTAACACATTCTACTTCAGCTTGCCTTTAAAAAATATTCAAAAGTTACAGCTGGTGAAAAATCAGGTGACCCAACTAATCTCTGGTGTCAGCTTTTTGGACCTTATGACACTACATTCCTGTTTAATTTTCACTGGTTTCCAGTTTATTTCCAGGGCCAATTCAAAATGCTACTTAATACCAATAAAATTCTTAGATGGATGGAACCCAGAGATTTGAAGGACCTTTTGTTCCTGCATGAACAAGTCTACAAACTGCATTCACCCTTAGAAGCTTTGCTATGTGTTTTGCTACTGAGAATATGGGGTGCAATGTTTTCAGTCATCGCACCAAAACCTCCCAAGAGAAATCAGAATGATTTCCCCATTAATTGCTTTCAGGAAGGTAGTAAAAACATATCTCTTCCACCTTTGGTTTATTTTACTTTAACAGATTCATAAGCTGCCTTTCAAAAACCATTCACCCCCCAGAAACAGAAACTACTACCTTTATGCGACTACTGGCTTGTTTTAACCCTCTCTGATTTTGTATGATTTACAATTTATTTTGATTGTGTTGATTTAATCTAAGCTTTGTGGGCCCTTCTGAGAGCTGAAAGGCAGTGTTTAAAATGCAGGATGAATCACAGGTGTATGGATGAAAGGAAGATCATTATGGGCCTGCACTGGAAGTGTTTCAAGTTTTGTAAATTACTTGGAAGCATAACTTACATCAAACTAATAATATTTTTACTGAGGGAGGGCTTTACCCAGAAAGGTGTCGTATAAGTACTTTCTGATTGACTGATTTACTTTGTTTAAAACAGTTTTTAAACACTTCAGGTTACAAACACTTCAGGTTACAGGCTCCGCTAACCCAGAAGTAGGACCTCAGGTTAAGATCTTTACTTCAGGATAAGAACAGAAATCATGTGCCGGCAGCACAGCAGCAGCGGGAGGCCCCATTAACTAAAGTGGTACCTCAGGTTAAGAACTGTTTCAGGTTAAGAACGGATCTCCGGAACGAATTAAGTACATAACTAGAGATACCACTGTATAATAAGCTGATATTTTGAGTGAGCTTCAGAGTAGGACACCCAACATTATCGTTTCTACTCAAGTCCTGAATGGTGAATTTCCTCTGCAATGGTGTCTAAATTTTGAAATTTAGCTGAAATCCCTCATTACCTTCATCTGACTTTGCAATGGCTGGAGGATTGTTTATTGGTTCTTCTGTGTTTCCTTCTCCACCTCCACGAGATCTTGAATTCCAGACTTTAATCACTTCTACATCATTATCACTTCCACTTTCACTGCTGCTACTCTCCTTTTTTTTACCCTTCGGTTTTTTCTTCCTATAAGCATAACATTTGATGCTCATTATTATAAAAAAAAACTTGCAAAGTTAGGGTGGTTTTTTGGGGTGGGGTTGTATGTTGTTGTTGTTAAAAAATGCAATTCTACAACAAACACAAATTTCACCAACTCAGAGTAAATACATTTACAGTTTATGTGGAACTGTTCAACTTACTTGATCTCTTCCTCAGAGCTTAAGCTCACTGATGTTTCATCAGAATCAGAAGCTATGAATTCATCAAGACTATCTTCATCAAAATAGCCCTGAACAAAACACCAAATTGCATATTTTTAGAAGAGAAGTTTAGCTGTCCTTGCTTAAGCGTTTAGAACATCTGTTCACTCATCTGAACAATGCCAGGGTGAGCAAGGGACTATTTTGGTAATGACAAAACACATAGGAAAAATGGTTAACAGTTACAACTAAAATATATTTTAAAAAAATAACTAGCTGTCATACCGAAAATAAATTTCAATTATTTCAGTGAAACTGTCTAGGACTTGGCATGTCTCACTGAAGCTTTCAATAGAGACAGACAGATGTGATTTACCTTATTTTCTTTGCTAATATAGTCCAGCTGCAAGCACCAAGGATGAGTCCAAATTCTGCTTAACATCTGGAAATCCTGGAAGAGCTTAGCTCCAGCTTTGCCTCTTCCACCTTCACTGCTGTTGCCGACACCTGACGATAGAGTTCAGAAGTTAAACTAAAATATTCATACTTGAAGTTAGCCAAATTAGCATTTGCTTCTTAAAAATACATCTCTCCTGCCCTCCTCTCTCTCTCACACAAGCTTCTTCCACAGATACAACATCTCTTGTAACAGAGGAAGTTATTTAAATGACTGAATCAACATTTTCTTCTGCTTAAATTCTTAAAATTTTGTAATTCCTGCTGTTCCTCATATTTGATAATCTGTAACAACATATCTAGACACATGCTGATTAATTTCTTGTTTCTAAATTCCAGTTTCTGGAAACCATGCTGGGTGAGTGGGTCTTGCACTTCGGTCTCGCTTGCAAGATTCTCACAGACATCTGGTTGGCCACTGCGAGAGCAGGGCTCATTAGTAGGACTAGAAGGCCTACTGCCCTGATCCAGAAAGCTCTTTAATGCCAGCTTTATTACTATGGACTTAAACCTGGTTTAAAAATATAAAACTGAATACTATATCCCTGACTGATGTTTGTCTGGGCTGCAAATTATAAGAAAGTCTATAAACATGGTGTTTTTAAGTATCAGAAATGTTAAAATCATTGGACCTTAACATTTTAAGCTGTGGTCTATAATTGTTATTCAGTAATGATCAGAGAAGTATAGCTTTTCTGGATATCAAGCAGCAACACTGATGAGATATAAATCTAATTCAGACAGCAACACAAATGTCTATTTAACAATTCTGTGAGTGGCAGAGATTATGGAAATAAACCCAAAGAAATAATGAATGAACTTATCTACAGTGCCTCAAAAATTTCCAGAATTTCTGAGTATGCAAATGCTATAGAAATACTTTAGCTTGTGCAACATTCAGTATATTGGTGGTATTTTCCCCCAACATCTTAAAACAGTAACAATTCCTTCTGAATGGTGCATATTGGTGTACTTGGGCTTGCCACTCCTCCTCACACTGCTCACCAGCCCTGCCAGCCCACACACCCTTATTGCCAGCCCCTCCATTTACATCTGGCCAAGAGGGTTTGAAATTAGCAGGGTGCCAGGAGCATTTTGCATCTATAGATTCTCCATTTGTGAGCACCCCCAAAAGACTGGGTGCCATTTTTTTGCGTCTGGCTGACACTCAAGGATTGCTGACATGTATGTGCTTTGAAGCCTCAAAGTATATGTTAAGGATAGACGATATGTAAAGGAATATAACAAAAAAAGAGTAGAGAGTTTGGGAAACTGGAGTATGGTACCAATTTTTTATTGTCAGCAGCAAATTAAACATGTATTAACCATTTCTACTAAAAATGTGATATTAACAATGTGTCACTTATGTGAATTGCTTATCAGTTCACGCTTATCACAATAATAAATACAAAGTGTTGCTGTCCCCGCAGTGGCAACTAGACATTCTGTTTTGGCACCCACAACCCAGGTCCCAGAAGCCATTTGGTTCCTAGCTTTTCTATCGCAGTTTCTAACACTGCTGGCCAACCCTGCTCCCACTACACTTCATCCAACCCTCCCTCACTTAACATCTCAACTCCTCCCTTTACATCTTGCCCTACAAAAACATTCCCTTCACAGGTTGTCCAAAAATTCAAGCTCCCTTTCACAGCTCATTCCCACAATATCCTTCCCCCCCATTCCCTCACAGCATGTCCCACTTTGCTCACACTTTGCTCAGCCCACCTTCCCCCATAGCTTTTCCAATCCCCCTCCTCTCATGCCCTTAAAAGTTCACTCAACCCCAACCCTGAATCACTTTAGAGCTTGTCCCATTCCTGCCCCCCCCCCCGCCTCTGCAACGAAAGATTTCCTCTTCTTTATTCTGCACTCTCCCATCAGTGGCAGAAACAGTGCAGGAAGACTACCAGTCTTGGATACATTCATACTCAATCACAAGCACAACAATAAAGGAGTCCAAATATAATATAGAAATATACTCTACTTTCCATATGAATGAAAGTTCAGTATGATCTAAGGCAGCCCTTAAACAGAGAATTCTCCAAGCCCAATAAACTGAAAAGGACCTTGGAGACCATCTAGTTCAATGCTCTTCCCAATATAGTTAATCCTGACCTAGAGTATTCCTAACAGATGGCTGTCCAGCCTCTGCTTGAAGACCTCTAGCCAGGAAAATCCCACAATTTCTCTAGCTCATTGGTTCCATTGCCAAGCTACTCTTACTGACAAGACACATATTCTCACATTCAATTAAAATCTATTCTCCTATAACCTAAGCCAATTAGACCTAGTCCTGTCCTCTGGGGCAGAAGATCAAGGTTCTGCTGTGCGAGAGCCCTCAGTCTTCTCTTCTCCAGGCTAAACATACCCAGTTGTTTTTCATACCCTGACCACCTTTCACTGCCTTGTGGGATTTGATTGTGCAATCCTGGATTACACACATTCAATTTTTTGCTAATAGGCATTATCAAAATGCACTGCCCATGTGGGCTACCTATGGGTCCAGCAAGTAAGTGCAAATCCACTTCCACACCACACACCGTCAACAAGATCCCATAGGTCAGCTCCTTGTTGGCATTAAAATCTGATGACAATAACTGACTTAAACTTTCAAAGCAGCCTTTCCCCTGAATGCCGGCTGAACACACAAACTGCAGCATTTCACATGAAGGGTCTAATCTTTGAGGCTAGTATAGAAATTTAACAAAACTGTCGCAGCAAAAAGTCTCTGGACAGTTAGACTTGCATCCACACAGAGAGCTCAAGGATGCAATGGAATCAAATAAAATAAAGCCCAAAGTGATAATTGATCATCACTTACCTGTTAGATTATCCAAGTAGAACTGATACAGTTTACACTGAAGAGGAGTCATTCTAACAGCCAGAACATATTCATATTTTGGTGGCAGGAACTTTGTTAATGCTGTATAATCTTTCCTCTGTAAATTGGAAGAATTTTTTTAATGTGCCATAGAATATTAGTACAATTAGCAAACCAACTAAACATTGGAAAGCTCCAAAATCTAAACTACAGAAAACAAAACTTGGTGAAAGACATTTATAATGCAGGAATCCAGAATTCAAATGTTTATCACATAATTTTTTTTGCTGGCAGCCATGTGTCCGACCTTGCGGCCCCCGTGACCCCTGTCCCTCCTGGCTTACTAAATCCAGCAGACTTGTTCGGTGCAGAGTGTGGTGAACACTTTGCTAGTGAAGGGGTGGTCCCTGCTGCACTGAAAGAGGCAGTGGTGCAACTGCTCCTAAACATATCAGCCCTGGACCGTTTGGATTGGAACAGCTATTGGCCAGTTTCCAATACCCCCACCCCCATTTTAGAGAACGTGGTGGATAGCGCTGTGGTGGGGCAGCTGGAGGCATTCTTGGAGAACACAGATTATTTAGTTCCATTCCAATCTGGGTTCAGGCCTGGCCACGAGACTGTGTCACCCTTGTTTGCCCTGATGAATGATGTCTGCTCCATAACATCTGGATCAGGAAAGGCAGTGCAGTCCCTTGGCAATTACCTGGACACAGTAGTGAAATGGATGAGGGAAAACAAGCTGAGCTTGAATCCTGGCAATATGGAGGAACTATGGGCAAGCAGCTCCTCTATCTGAGAAATTGATCAGTTGCCTACCATGGATGAAGTTACACTCTCCCTGAAGTTCAGTTTTGAAGTGCTTCTGACTCTGGAGGTTCAGATAACCTCAGTGGCTATAAGTTCCTTTTACCAACTGCAGTTGATTCAACAGCTACAGTCATTCCCGGACCTGGCTACAGTAGTTAAGGCATTGGTTACTTCCAAGACTAGATAACTGAAGTGCTCTACATTGGACTTCTCTTGCACTTGATCTGGAAACTGCAGTTAGTGCAGAATGCTGCAGCATGACTGATGACAGGAGTGAGGCCTTGTCAGGATAGAACATCTGTGCTCAGAGATCAGCACTGAATGTAACTTTGCTACCAGAGCAAGTTCAAGGTGCTATTATTAGGATATAAAACCCCCCAATAACTGGGGGCAGTTTAAGTATGAAATTATCCCACCTCACATGTGCTCACTTTGATTGGCAGAACTGGCACTACTACAGCTGCCACATAACACCTGTTCCACAATTTTAAGAACTCACCAATCATATAGTGTAGCAACACCTGCACTTTGGAACTCCCTGCCCATTGAACCCTTTTCGGTGCCTGCTAAAAGCTTTCCTGTTTAGACAAGCCTACACAGTTGCATTGAGGTAATTTTAATCTGTTTTGGTATTTTAACTTTTGTATGTACAGTATTTAAAATATTGTTATTTTTGCTCAGTTTTCTTTTTTCTTTTTGTAAACTCTTTGAGGTTTTCTACAATCAATCAGTGTATAAATTTTATGAAATAGTAAAAAATTGTAATTATTTTGTTTTAGGCAATGAAACACATTGTAATTACATCAATTTCCTCTCAGATTATAACACATCCCTTTCCTCTCAGAATGTTTTACTATTGATTCTGTAAATCATAAAGCTGTATCCTATACTCTTTTATAAGCAACTGTATCAACTTATAGTGATTTTTCTTCTTTTTTCTGCAAATTCCTATTGTCATTAAAGAACTGAAAGAAGTGTATCTTTGGTCAATACAAATAAACAGAATTCAAAAGCTGCTAAAAGTTAAGTAATCCTTAATTCTCAGACTGCAAGGCAATAAAAAACAAAGATTCACATACCTGAACGCATCCATTTAACATTTCATACAAGATGTGGGCACGTTTTTTCATCACCCTGACATCAGCCAGGGTAGAGTCCGCACACTGACCATTCTGGATGGGATTTATAAATCGATTTCGGAATTCCTTAATTGACCCAAGCAAATTCTCCTTGATAAAGTTAACCATGCAGTGATCTAAGGAACCACAAATTAAACTTTAGATATAGGTTTCTATGCCAAAATAGCTCCCATGAAATATTTTTTAAATGCACTATGTCATTTCCTATTTGGCAAGCAAGTTCAAAAGAAAACTGTTTAAAGGGGCACTACAATGTTGTACTCTGCATACATTAATACTTCTGGAAGCCCTGGAGGGTCCAGCTAGGACTCTACTCTCTGCCTACTGCAAAGCTCTTACAGGCATCCAGTTCAGTCACACCATTTATGAGGTGACACACTCCAGTCCCTTCCTTTCAAGACCTCTAGTCTGCATATTGCAGAAGCAGGAGTTGTGTATACAAGGGAGAGCACACTCTGGGACAAATAGGAGTAAATGTGTGTGAGCATGCATACTGGGACCCAACAGAAGATCATCTGAATCCTGCCCTTCCATGGCACAGGATTGTAGCCTTGCCTGCTTTGCAGACTACTTCAACCCTGGTAAGTATACAATGCTTGCATAGACTTATTAAATAACATGAAGTCAATTGCTAAACAAAGACAGGGAATAAACGTAAGAAAAGTTCTCTCAGGCATATTTGATAATTTGATAAATGTGGCAACACTGTGCAGGTAATAACAGCTGAAGCACAGGCACATGTTTTAAAAAAACACCACGCACTGTATCCAACCAATTTTTGCCGAAAGTAGACCCAGTAAGTTTACTGGACCTAAATTAGTAAAGTTTAATAATTTCAATGGATCTACTCCGAGTGTGACTGACAAAGGAAATAACTGAATACACCTGAGGATTACAAGTGAAGAAGAAAATCAAGGCTTCAGGAATACTCATTTCCTCATATTAACAAGGCTTTTAAATTTTATTTTACTGAAATCACATATATAAAATAGATGTTTACTGAAATCACATATATATAGATGTTCAGGCAGGAAAGAAAAAACTGAGGGGATTGCACCTGGCTCCCAGAGTTCTTTGCTCCCCTGCCTCCATCATGTGTTGAGGGATGGTACCCAACCCATTCATGTCATCAGCAACCAACTCAAATTGTACTTACATTCTATGAGGTTGTTTTGCAATGGAGTTCCTGTAAGAATGATCCTCCTCCTGGATCTTATAGAATTCATAGCTTTAGAAACAGCAGAAGCTTCATTTTTCAGTATGTGTCCTTCATCACATATGACAAAGTCAGGGCCTGGTTTAAAAAAGGGCAGGGGGAGAGCCTACTTTGAATCTTGCTGATACCAAGAAGAAATACTTGACAGGCTTCTTACAAACATGCAGCTTAACTGACACTTCTACTCTGAACCAGAGGTAACTACACCTACAAAAGGGAAGCATATGTGCAGTCTTTTGATGTGGCAAAACATTCACTCATGAGAGTCCAGATGGAAGAGGGAAGTTCTCTATCTGCCCTGTACTGCCATGGCACCTCTGTGCTCAAAGTAAGATCTTGCAAGGAATTGCTCATGTGCAACAGCTTTTCAATGTGCATAATGTGACCCTCCTGAACGTGGTAGAAGATTACTGGGTATTTCATACTAGCTATGATTTTCCTTGGCATTTTCTCAAATAGAAAACTAGAGGATTACCTTTGGTAGTTTTTAATGCCTATAGGACAGAAAGGCAAGATAAACATGATAATCACAACTTTAATAGATTATATGCAAGAAACAACATCACTTGATCCAACAGCTTATTGAACATTATGTGTTGGTCCATGGATTACAAAACACAGCGTTCTGTAGCAATTCCCTTGAAAAATGTCCCAAGAAATTAACCATGCAGATTCTCTCTAGCAGTATTTCTGAATATGCATTTATAATTCCAGGCTATATCACCATCTACTGGAACCTAGAAATAAAGTCAATCTTGAATATAATCCTGTAAAAATGATCGTTCTCCATAATTAATTTTCAGCAATATCAGAGTCAAGTTAGCAAGATGGGCAGCACCTTCTACAAAACTATGTCTTGCAGTTAACCATTTCTCCAAGCTGAAAGAAAATGCCACCTGGCAGATCTATTCAGTACATTACCCTTACCCTACAGGTACATGTTAGTAGAAGGGCAGTCTTTAGGTGACAAGGCAGCCTTTCAAGTATTGGAGGGAGGGTAGACAAATATACGGGGGAAACTGAAGCAAAAATGAAAACAAGGCAACAATTCCTACATACTCAGGGGACTCCCTTGGTACACAGGAATGCATATAGATACAATGTAGTCACATACCATGATGGAAAATGCAAATTAAGAGATTACGATGAGATCAAAGACCACTTTCAGAGTTGGTCACATTAATGACAACTATATGAAACACATAAAAAAGACAGCAAGAAAGGATTCAGTTACACAAGATCTTGGTTTCAAACGGAAGTGACCGAAGGGAAAGTGAAATTACTGCATATTATTAGAATGGGAGACGAAAGATGAAGAGGTAAAATCAGTTATGATTAAATGGGCACAAGATGTAGGTCACAACATTATGATGGAAAATTGCAGAAAATTATGGAAAACTGATTTAAAATTTACAGATTGTTCCCTACTGAAGGAGAATTACATGAAGATGATGTACAGATGGTACACGACACCAGTGCAGTTAGGGAAAATGTACAAAACTAGTTCAAATATATGTTGGAAGTGTAAGGAAAAGGAAGGGACATTTTATCATATGTGGTGGAATTCTAATGTATTTTAAAAATTTGGGAAATGATATACAACGAACTGAAGAAAATATTGCATTTAACATTTGTTAAAAAAACCTGAAGCATTTTTGCTAGGGACTGTAGAGAAAGATCAGCCAAAAAAGCTGGAAAACATCTTCATGTATACAACAACGGCAGCAAGAGTTCTAATAGCACAAGGATGGAAGACTGAAGAAACCCCAACTAAAGAATCATGGCAAGAAAAATTGACGGACTATGCAGAACTGGCAAAATTGACATATAAGCTACGGGACAAGGATAACTGTGACTTTAAGGATGAATGGGAACCCTTTACAAAGTATCTGAAGATGCAACAAAGCGAACTGGACTCCTTGGCTGGCTTTGAATAAACATTCACAAACCTTTCTATTGATGATAATCAGCTAAATAGTTTGAGGATCTATACAACTGTGTAACATACAGAAAACAGCATTCTTAGAGAAACCAAAGACTGGACCTGAGGGAAGCCGGGGGGTGGGGGGTGGGTTTTGTGTGGGATGGTGGTGGGAGGGAGGAAAAGGGGGGGGGATATGGGTGATATGTTTCTGGATAATATGTTTTGTTCTAATTTTGAATAAAAAAGTTTAAAAACAACAATATACCATATTTTTCGCTCTATAAGACGCACCAGACCACAAGATGCACCTAGTTTTTGGAGGAGGAAAACAAGAAAAAAAATATTCTGAATCTCAGAAGCCAGAACAGCAAGAGGGATCGCTGCGCAGCGAAAGCAGCAATCCCTCTTGCTGTTCTGGCTTCTGGGATAGCTGCGCAGCCTGCATTCGCTCCATAAGACGCACACACATTTCCCCTTACTTTTTAGGAGGGAAAAAGTGAGTCTTATAGAGCAAAAAATACTGTAGTCACAGAAAAAGTAAGGATTGAATACAGCAGACTACAGAGAAAGATTTCAATCCTCAATCTAAGATACTATGCAGAAACATCATAATAATACAGAAATAAACAACGAATCATATATAAACAATTGACAAAATAGGAAACCCCAAATGTATTGCTACAGCATTTCACACATCACCATTGCTCCAGGAATTAATATGAAACCCCAAAACAGTCTGACAAGAAGATTGTGTGCTTCCAAGACATATGACATATTGAGGTATCCATTGAGAAGAAAGAGGGGAGGAGAATGGGAGGAAGCTGGGAATATGTGGCCTCTTCCAACTCCTATCAACTTAAAGTAAATGATCCTGGATGATGAGGCTAGAGTTGGGGAGTTGCATGCCATGAGGTACAAAAAACTTCCCTTCCTGAACAATACAGGAATGTTTTAAGAGGACAGAAAGAAAAAACACCTTTCCCCACTCTCCAGAACCCCCAAATACCAGCATTTTATTGCAGAAGGGGTGGGAGTGTAGAAAAGAGGAGAAGGGAGACCACCTCCTCTCCACTTTTCTGAGATTTCATTTCATGTGTAGTCTGAAGCAGGTTTCAATGCTTCTGTTCTGGCATGGTTGAAATTCCTCTGGGGAAGCTGGAGAACACTGCAGAGTTGTGTTTGTGTGTGGAACTCCAGCTGCTAGAGGGACCCACTTTACACATACCTGCTTCCAAATATGTAATGGACGAAACTACCTATCCATCAATGTCCCCTGCAACAGAGGAAGCATCAAAGCGATCTGATCACTATGACCAGTTCACATAAAACGATTTGCATAATATTCTTGCTTACCTGGATCAACCAGTGCTTTGTTAAATATTTCCTTGAGTTTCCTGCTCTTCACATTTCTCCCTTGTGCAAGGTTACGGTACATCTCATAGCCTATGATCATTACACCCCCTTCATCCTGCCATCTTTGGAGCAGATAGCTTCTCTCTTGAGGGCGTTTCACTGTTGCTAGTTCACAGACCTTGTGAAAACAGACAAAAAACCTGAATTTCCACCCCCAACCAAACATGCCATTAATGTACTTGCAGAATGTTAAATACTGAAAATGCTCATACTCAATGGATAAACTTCTCACACATTCAACACAATGTTATTGTTTGCATTTCTTAATTATGTAATTTTTCATGATTGAAACTGAATGTACCCTGAAGTCCATACATACATACATACCTCAAGTTTCTCATCGTCTTCTAAGCCTTCTTGCCATTTCTCAAATTCATTCAACCAATTCAGGGCTGTGTTCAGCGGACAAACAACAAGAGCTGTCCTGAAATCCATCTTGTCGCACAACAGAATAGTATGAAGAAAACTAACTACCTTCAAGAGAGAGAAAGTCAAACAAATCACCTTTAATATATGTCTTCACAATTTTATAAAGAAAAAAGCAGCTACAAATATGCTTTTTTAAAAATGTGGCGACTAACATGGGGCAAAACTAGTTGATTTTCATAATGAATTATTTATTAGGGGTTTGTGTGTGAATCAAAGCCTTTCTCCTTGTATTAAGCTTCCTGCGTGTATTTGCTATGCAACCAACTAATTTTTATTTCTTCCAATATAGCTGTTTAGTGGATCATCTCTCTCTAGGTAGTTAAATTAACTGCCAGATGTTTGTGTGTGAAAAAGGCCTTGTGTGTAGCATGTTAATCCATTTCAAGATGTACAACTTTAGTGTAGGAAAACCCAAGGAAACTCTGGCACTTAAAGGTATACTTTGTTTGTATTCAGGTTGGGGGGGAAATGCTACCCAGAGAGGCAAAAGATACCCCCTCAAACACGCAGCCTTCCAAACTTCTGACTGTAGAACAACACATGTATAGCCTTTTACTCATTTATTAGGTGCAGTCCTGATATTTTCCTATTATGTTTTCTCCCCTGCAAGGTTACAGCATTTTCCCAGTACAGAATGCATTGTTATACCTGAAAAAATGCAGTATTTCCCTAAGATAGCACATCTACTGCTTTGAGACTTTAAGGAACAAAATTTCACAAGCATCACAGGGAGCCAACCATCGCTCATGCTATAAGCTGTGATGGGCATGTGCATGCCCATGATATTTTGTGAGCTATTTCTCAATTTTCTTTTTTAGTTTTTTATTATTGTTTTAGGGGCTAGGTATTCAATGACTGTAACACTACAACAAAGGAACATTCTTCCAGTAATCAACACAGCTACACTATGCTTCTGCCACTGTTCTTTTTTGAAAGAAGTAACATCATGTGTGCACGCACGCACAGTGTTAGAAACTCAGGTATATGAGCTAGGTGCCAAATTAAGGTTACAGTCCCAAAATGGAATGTTTAATTGCCATTTTTGGGTAAGACAGCTATAAGGTCTTACTTTTCAAATGGTGGACTGACTGTGATTGATTCTCAGTTAAACATCTGGCTAGTTCAGATGACCACCTTGAGCTAGGTTAAGAGCTTTGAAAACTTAAAGAAAAGTCGCTTGATCCAGGGACAGTCCACTTATATGTTGGCCTATTCCTACCTCTTTTCTTAATGATGACTGCCCCTGCTCAGGCTGCACAGAAAAAGTGTTCTGGTTCTTGAAATTCATTCTGATTGTGCAGATAAAATATAGAATTCTACAGGATGTGGTATTAGTGCGTGCAAACAGTCAAGATGCAATAATCCCAAGGCATGCACCTCCTAAGGGTGGAGATATCAGGTGCCATCATGGTGCCCAGGCATCTTCACTTGATCACAAGTGGTCAATAGCCAGGTGCAAAATGAACCTAGCTAATTTCAAACTGTGTGTGTGTCTGTGTGTCTGTGTGTTTAAAGTCATGGTATGTATGCATTCCCATACTGAAGAGGGAATGAACCACAGCTGCCAACGTTTCCCTTTTCTTTAAGGGAAATTCCCTTATTCCGAATAGGATTCCTCGCAAGAAAAGGGAAAAGTTGACAGCTATGGAATGAACTGCAACACAGATGCAATATGTGACTGTAGTATAAACAAAATGTGGGATCAGCACAGGGGAAGCTAAAGTTCAAATTCCCAGATCAACTATGAAGCTCACTGGATGATTTGGGGACAAGCTGTCTTCTCAGTCTTACCTGCCTCACACAATTGTTCAGAGGATAAAATTGGATACCCACCCTTCAGGGAAAGTGTTTGAGCCCCTTGGAGGAAGAGTGGTATCAAGATGTAATAAAATCTCTCCTCCCTGCACCAAGCTATTCTCCCTACAACGACTACAAATAAACTGGATATTGTATTATTGCCTTAAGATGGAAACTATAACAATAAGGCTAAAAAAGGCAATGGGAATACACACACAAATAGTCGGGAGAAGGCTTTTACATTTACATGATGCTGCAGCTTTAACCAAAGCTAGAATGAGCAAGTTCTATCCCTGCCAAGAAATCCTTGAAACATACCTGCAAGGTCTTTCCCAGACCCATACAGTGGGCAAGAATGCATCCAGAGCCTGCAGATTTCCTTGTTTTTTTCACAGATTCACAACAGCAATCCCACATAAACTGTACACCTAGAAGTAATATTTTCAAAAGATCCTTATAGAAATTTTAAATACTCTGCACTACTTATTTTTTTAAAAAATCAGCAATAAACAAGCACTATTTCTTGTTTTGGCTTATAATGGCAGTCACAGAACACGGCAACATCTCTCTAACCCTACCAGTTAAAAAGGTAAACTCATGGAAATCCAGAGTTTTGGGGGCAAAGCTCCTGCCAAAGTTTCTTACCATCAACTTGATGTGGCTTCAGCTTTGTAACTATGTCACGATGAACTTGTACTATAGGTTCTTTGGTTTCTTCATCTTCATCTAAAACCAGCTTAGTTGTAATTGGACATTTCATTGGTGTATCTTCTAGTTCTATCACCTGGAAAGATTTTTGTGTGCAATTAATTCAAGCTGTTACAGAAACAACAAAACTACTCAGAGCTAACACCAGAATAAATATTGTGAAGCCTTAATTTTTCAGTTGCAAGAAAATGGATTTATCCCAAGATATGAAACAATTACTCTGTATTTGACAGGGAGCATTCCATGCCAAGTCAACAAATGAGGCTTGCATCATAGTCACAGACTTCATTGGAAAACTGCAAATTGGTGCTTCATATGTGTGTGGGGACAGTGTTGGAAAATGGAGGCACTCTGGTCAAAAGAAATGAGCTAAAGCATAAATAATAGTTAAGCTAGAAATGAAAGTGCCCTAGGTTAAATCTATATCCTGTTTCTGGGGAATGCAGTAATGCTTGCTTCTAACCTGAAACAGTTGGATCTTTAAATAATTTGTTCCATGCAACAACAGGAGATTCTCTTAATCACAAGCTAGGAGACGTAATAAATAACAAGATGAAAGATAAAGAAAAATTATTAAAAGATAATCCAAAAAGAACTCTCTTAAGAGAATCTAGTATTTTTGTTTTTTAAAGACAGTCTTTAAAAGAATCTTTAAAAAACAATTCCAGTAGCACCTTAAAGACCAACTAAGTATAAGCTTTCTAGGTATGAGCTTTCGTGTGTATACACACTCCTTCAGATACTCTGAAGCAGAGGTTGCTACCTCAAATACTCTGAAGCAGAGGTTGCTATGAGGTTGCTAGCAGATGCTTGTGGCTGTGCTTGGCTTTACATAGATTTAAAGCTTGAGAAACAAGTATCAGCACAAAAGTAGATTTTGCTAACTGCAAGTTAGAAAAACAAAGGAAGACAGGGAAGGCTTAGAGGGGTCAGAGAGGTGTAGTGGAAAGTCCCCTCAAAATATATAGTAAAGGTGGCTTATAACCACTGCATTAAGGTGGGACAAATTAGGGTGGGGACGCTTGCAAATGGGTGACACAGGAACTGTGGGTATGTGAGTAACCTGTAATTGGGGTCTCTTGTATTCACCCTGAAGTGAATGTGACACAATTCTTGCACAAGAACAAATCCTTCTTTGCTTCGTTACCTGTTGCCTAGTTATTGGTCTCTGCGAGATAACGAACCTCAAAAGTTCCACATTGCGAGACTGCCCCAAAACTTTGGAAGGCATTTTGGACTAGACAAAATTATCAACCAAATCCTCGAATTACATCCAGTCTTAGCACTCTTCTCGATTGGAAGTGGTAATAATAATGGAGTTCAATATAGAGAATTACTAGCGATGTTACCAGCTGCTGCCCAGCTGGAACTAGCTAGTCATTGGAAGGGGCTTTCTATGCCCACAGAGAAAGAAAGGTACCAAAAGGTGAGGAGGGGGAACAATATAATATGAACTCTTGTCCCAACACAGGCAAGTCGTTAAGGTGCTTTACAATAAAGCAGAGTGTAAATTTTATGAAATAAATAAAAATTAAGTGATATGGACCAATTTTGATGTTACATGGTTTCTCTTCATTAGGTATATCAATAAAGCTCATAGTCTCCCTGGGCCACCAGTGTCCCAAACAACATGACATTACCTCTAATAATGAGAATGACAACAGTAGTACTTTTTATGGCTATTTACATTTCATTCAGCAGACAAGTTGTTATCTTCATACAAAGTTTTGTGATTTTGTATTAATACATTTTGTGTAAAAATTTCTAATATACCTCTACAAAAATTCATTAAAAAGAACTGCAATAATTTTGAAGGGTTCATTGTTGAGGGCAAGGGCTATAGTTCAGTGGAATAACGCATGATGTGCATGTCTATGTTGCTGTGTTCAACCCCAGTACTCCACGTAGGGCTGGGTGAGATTTCTGTCTGAAACCTTAATGAGCTGCTACCAATCAGTGTAGAAAACACTGAGTTAGATACACCAACAACCTTAACAGTTCCATGTTTTTACAAAGGATTGGATAATCAAGAGTAATTTTTCTTAAAGTTGTTAAATACATTCAACAAGTGTTTTCTGAACGTTACTGTACTTTTCACACATGGGTACTATCCAGCTTGTGTTGCCCCATTGACAGAAGGCATCCATGAGCAAAACAGGGAAGGAGGCTATTTGGGAGGATTCATCTGGTCTGGAGGACAGCTGAAAACTGTCCTCCAAAGGAACACAGGAAGCTACTTGAGATCAATTTCTGCTGGGCCATCTAGTTCAGAATAGTTAACACTAACTAGCACTGGCTGTTCAGAGTTTCAGACAGGTTTTCCTAGCCCTACCTGGAGGTATACTGTGAGGGTTTGATTAGCTGCTTGTGCGTGAAAACGTGCTCCCTCAGAGTTTGTGCGACCCCACAAACCTCCGTGTGTGACGGAGCTCCTCAGACATGTCTGCTCTAGTCACTAGTAGAGTCCGACAGTGGCTGTCTGCGGAAGCGTTTCCAGCAAAGAAGTTCCTTAACGGAAACGCGTCTCCTGGACTCACGGCGTGACAGTTTCCTGCGAGGTGTGGGTCTCCCTATGGGAGACTCCGATACCTCCCCACTGTTCTCGCTGGAAGCCTCCCTGAGCCCTCCCTCCTGCTCGCATTCCCTCAGAGACCCACTCCTCCCCCTGCTGGTCCCTGCTTCAGCAGTTGAGTCTCTTTCATCCTGCCTGAGTCCCTCCACCACCTGATGCTCTGATGGCAGTTCCCTGACATCCACCTCCCCTCCAGGGCCCCCCTCACCCCCTCCCAATTCCTCCCCCCTGGGAGGTGAAGGGCTAAAACCCCGAAACGAATCTTCCTCATCTTCTGACGTCTCGAACAATTCTCTCCATCGATCGTCGTCCTGGCCAGCTGAATCCTCCTCCTCTTCAGAATCTGGGAACCCCTCCAACTCCTCTTCCTCGTCGGTGGTGGCAAAGTATTCCCTTCGGAACCTCGCTACAGGCTGAGGTTTACGTGGGAACCTCTGATGAAAAGTCTCTATTAAAACCTCGTCATTGACATCCTCTGCCCTAACCCAGGTGTTTTCCGACTCCGGTTCCCCTTCCCACATTACCAAATACTCTACTTGATCTCCCTTCCACCTGGAATCGAGGATCTCCGCTACATGGTAGCTGTGTTCCTTCTCCTCCATTGCTGGTTCCCTAGTGACCCTCCCCTCACTGTCTCCTCTATACGGTGACAGCAACGACCTGTGAAAAACTGGGTGCAGCTTCATGTGGTTCGGTAACCGGAGCCTGAAAGCCACTGGATTGACCTGCTGTATGACTTCAAACGGACCCAGCCTTTTGGGTCTTAATTTCTTACAACCTCCTTTGAATGGCAACCCTTGGGTTGACAGCCACACCTGGTCCCCCACCCTGATGCTTTCACCTTCCCTTCTGTTTTTGTCTGCCTGCCTCTTATATTCCTCCTTAGCCCTGTTTAAGTTGAGTTGGAGCTGGCGATGGATCGCTTCCATTTCTTCCACGAACTGTTCTGCAGCTGGAACGCTCCAGTTCTCCCCCTCCCCCCCTGGGAAGGCTCTGGGATGGCACCCGTGATTAGCCAAAAAGGGGCTCATCCCCGTGGACACGTTCTCTGCATTGTTGTAGGCAAATTCTGCCAACGCCAGCTTCTCCACCCAATCATTCTCTCTGTCATTAACATAACACCTCAAATATTGTTGGAGAACCCCATTTGCTCTTTCCGCCTGCCCGTTGGTTTCAGGATGACGGGCCGTCGAGAAATTAACCTCTACATGCAGTAAGCTCATGAGCTTCCTCCAGAACCTGGAAGTAAATTGTTTCCCTCGGTCTGAAACCACCCTCAAGGGGGCGCCATGCAACCTAAACACATTCTCTACAAACAATTTGGCGGTTTCTTCTGCTGTAACCGCATGTGAGCAGGCTATGAAGTGGGCCATTTTAGTTAACAGGTCTACTACAACCATGATGGCTGTTTTCCCTCTAGACCTTGGCAGATCAGTCATGAAATCTATTGCCACTGCTTCCCACGGTCTCTCAGGTGTGGGCAGTGGTTCTAATAAACCAGCCGGCGCCTGCCTCTCCCCCTTGGCTCTTTGGCATTGTTCACACCCTCTCACATACTCCCGCACATCTTCCCTGACCTTGGGCCACCAAAATTCCCTGGTAACCAGCCACATGGTTTTGTGTTGCCCAAAGTGCCCTGCTGTGGGGCTATCGTGCAGCTGCTTGAGTACCTTCTCCCTCAATTCCCCTTCAGGTATATATAACGCTCCCTTATAATACAATGCCCCATTTCTCTCCTCAAAACCACCGGATTTGTCTTCCTCCCCTCTGAGATCCCTGAGTTTCCCCTGGGCGTATGCATCCTGCACCGTACCCTCTACCAATTCCCTTTGCCCCACCAAAGTCGCCCCACACACCCAGCGGTCCTCTGGAATGATATGGGTTTCTTCGGGTGCTCCCTCCCCCTCCAAATATTCAGGTTTGCGTGAGAGAGCGTCCGCCCTAACATTCTCTGGGCCTGGCACATAACAAATCTCAAAGTTAAATTTGGAGAACTCTTGGGCCCATCTCAACTGCCTTTGGTTGAGCACTCGCGCCGTTCTCCAGTACTCTAGATTTTTATGGTCCGTGCACACTTGCACTTTATGTTGTGCACCAACTAGCAGATGCCTCCATCTCCGGAACGCCTCATGAATAGCAAGCAGTTCTCGGTCGTACACCGTGTAGTTCCTCTCGGATTTGTTCAGCTTCCGCGAGAAGAAGGCACACGGACGCCACTCTGACTCCTCCTTCCCCGGCTGCAGAAGAAGCACCGCCCCTATGGCTCTGTCAGATGCGTCTGTTTCAACCCTTAGCTTCTTTCGTAAATCCACATGCAGAAGTTGTTCTTCAGAGGCGAAGGCCCTTTTCAGTTCCTCAAACGCTCGCTCCGCCTCCGCCGTCCATACAAACTTCTTTTTACTGCTGAGACAGTCAGTGATGGGCGCCGTCAGATGGGCGAAGTTGCGGATGAACTTACGATAAAAGTTTCCAAACCCTAGGAACCTCTGCACATCCTTCTTGGTTTTGGGTGTTTTCCATTCCAGCACTGCCTGTACCTTGCCGGGATCCATGGCCAATCCCTTGTCTGACAGGCGATACCCCAGGAATTCCACCTCCTTGGTATGGAACCGACACTTCTCCAGTTTGACCCACAGCCTGTTGGCTTGCAGTCTGCTCAACACTTCTCTGACGTCTCTCACATGTTGCTCCTCATTCTCAGAATACACCAACACATCATCTAGAAAGGCAACGCAATTCTTGTAGAGCAAAGGGCCCAGCACGTGGTTCATAAAAGATTGAAAACACGCGGAGCCTGCTTGTAATCCAAATGGCATAACGAGGTATTCAAACGCCCCCAAAGGGGTAAACATGGTGGTTTTCCATTCATCCCCTTTCCTTATGCGTATCAGGTTGTACGCCCCCCTTAGATCCAGCTTTGTGAAAATCTTTCCCTTCCTCACCCTGGTCAAAATATCATCAATTCTGGGCATAGGGAACGCCACCGGTTCAGTCACTGCATTCAGCCGCCTAAAATCACATACAAGTCTCGGCTTGTCCGCATTTTTTTTGTCCACAAAGAACACTGGGCTCCCCCCTGCTGCTTTGGACTCTCTGATGAAGCCTCTCTTCAGGTTCTTGTCAATGAACCCTCGCAACTCCTGCATTTCCCTGTCTGACATGGCATACAACTTGCCCACGGGAAGCTGTGCTCCAGGGAGTAAATTGATCTGACAATCAAAGGGTCTATGAGGTGGTAGTTGGTCAGCTTCCTTCTCGCTGAACACGTCGCTGAGATCTGCATACTGTGGTGGTACCTTCACCTTCCCCATTACTTCAGTCCCTGCTAGGGTGGCTTGGGCCCCTGCTGGACCCTTCTCCCCTTTGCAGTGTTCTAGGCAATGTGCTGAACCAAAGGACACCACTCTTTGATGCCAGCCAACCAGCGGATCATGTAGAGCTAGCCAGCTCATTCCCAAAATAATGGGAGCGCCTCCCAGGGTGGCCACATTAAACGCTATCAGTTCTGTGTGCCTTGCCACCCTCATTATCATTGGGACAGTCTGCAAGCGGACTCCTCCTCCCAACAACTCCCTGCCATCAATCGTGGTCACCTGCAGGGGGTTGCTTAAAGGGATGGTCTGTATCTGGTGTTCAGCAGCAAACTCCTTGCTCATAAAATTGCAGGAGCTGCCTGAGTCCAATAGCGCCTTTATTTTTAGGGGGTGCCCATTCTGCAGCTCTAGCGACACTTCAATCACTAGAGCAGGTCGAGGAGCTTCTGGCACGGGCACTTTCACTGCTCTTTGGCCTGGCTGCAGTGCCCCAATTGTGGCAACCAGGCGTTGGCTTTTACCTGCTCCGCTCCCCCTTCTTCTCCCCCCTCAACAGCTCCCACCATCCCTTGCCATTCCTTCCTCTGGGGGCAGACTCTGGCAAAGTGGCCTGGCTGTTGGCAGAGATAGCATTTCCGGGGGCCCTTTCCCTCCTTCTTAGCTCCCTCGCTGGTTTTTGAAAACGCGCGCGCGCGCGCTGTTCCGATTTCCATCGGCTCTGCCGGCGGGAAAGCTGGCTCAGGAATGTCTGGAATGCGGAACTCCTTCCAACGTTCCCCTCTCCCTTCCCGCCTCTCCAAGGCTCTTGCCTCCTGCCGCGCTCCTATGGTCAGCGCAGATTTGGTCAGCTGATCCATAGACTCCGCCCTGGGGCTCCGTGCCAGCTCGTCTTTCACCCCCGAAGAAAGACCTTCTTCAAATAGCATTTGAACGGGTGCCGCCGATAAATCCCAACTCAGTCTGTGAATCAGCATGGTAAACTCAGTCCAATATTCACGGACAGATCGACTTCCCTGCTTACAAGCCATTAGCTGTCTGCGCACCACCCCTTCCTCAATATCGCTGGAAAACATGATATCCATTGCACGAAAGAACTTCATTGTGTCCTTTAGTATGTCATTGTGCGTTGCCATTAGGGGTCGAACCCAGTCTCTAGCCCCTTTCTCAAGATGCCCAATTACAAAAGCAACTCGCGATTCCTCATCAGGGAACTCATCGAACTGCACATTAAGGGCATATTGCATCTCTGTCCTAAAAGCATGGTAGTCCTTGGGGTCCCCCCCAAATTTCTGCACCAATCCTGGTACCTTTCTGGGGAATTGAGTGGCTCTCCCCTTCTTGTCTGCATCCTGAGCCCTTCTCTCCTCCAGCCTCGCCGTCTGCAGGGCCAGTTGAACCTCCAACGCTCGGTATCTATCTTCCAAGCTTGGACCAGCTCCAGCCCCTGCTCCTCCGGTTCCGGTTGGTTCGCTCATGATGCCTTCTCTTGCACAGGCAGCGTACAAAGACTGTCGGACTGCTGTGAGGGTTTGATTAGCTGCTTGTGCGTGAAAACGTGCTCCCTCAGAGTTTGTGCGACCCCACAAACCTCCGTGTGTGACGGAGCTCCTCAGACATGTCTGCTCTAGTCACTAGTAGAGTCCGACAGTGGCTGTCTGCGGAAGCGTTTCCAGCAAAGAAGTTCCTTAACGGAAACGCGTCTCCTGGACTCACGGCGTGACAGTTTCCTGCGAGGTGTGGGTCTCCCTATGGGAGACTCCGATACCTCCCCACTGTTCTCGCTGGAAGCCTCCCTGAGCCCTCCCTCCTGCTCGCATTCCCTCAGAGACCCACTCCTCCCCCTGCTGGTCCCTGCTTCAGCAGTTGAGTCTCTTTCATCCTGCCTGAGTCCCTCCACCACCTGATGCTCTGATGGCAGTTCCCTGACATATACCTATTGTTTAAAATATTAACTAGAATGGGCTTGGGTAAATAAAAATATCGTAAGCATGTGTCTGAAAGAGTAGATTGTTGGTAAGAGTAATAATAATAAATGAATACGTTTAAAATGTTTGTAACATTTTACGTTTCCCAGGAAATGCTACTGCACACTGAAGTTTTCTATTATAATTCCCTCTTAGTGCTTTCAAGGTACTACCAGCACCTGGTAGGATTATTAAGATTCCCCAGCACCAAAGTGTTCAAAGCTAACAACAAACAGACTAATCCCTGATGCCCTTTGTATATAGTTAGCAAACTTACTTCTCTTAGCTTCTCCCTCTCACGTTCCCTTTCCGCAATGCGCCGTCTTCTCTCTTCCTCTTCTTTCAGAGCATTTTGAGTTTCTCTTCTGAGCTTATCATCTTTAAGTATCTTCCGTATTTTTTTCCTGCCTTTCCCAGGAGATTTTGAATCATCGTTATCATCATCATCAGAATTACTCTGTCAAAATCAGAAGAAAATACTGGTTGAAAGTCTACCATATTTTCATGCACGTTGATGAGCGTTGTAATAAAAAGGAAACAATGAATAGTCTTGTAAATAAAGACACTAATGGATCTAGCTACTTACTATTATTTTAAATGGTGCCAAATATTAGTAGTATACAATACACGGCAACCGTAGCTGAATAAAGTGCATGAGAAAAGAAGTTTTCAAAACTGAATGGCTAGTTTGTCACAATTGTATTTACTTATTCATGTGAGCACTTACCAAACCAGGATGCCCTTAGTGTATTTCAGAAGCACCCTAAATACCACAAAGTTGCAACACAAACTGTTTTTGAAGGTCCTCCTGTTTCAAAAGTGGCTTACCATGCAGTGTAGGACAAAAAGGAGGGAATCGAAAGTAAGACGTGCAACAGTGGCAAACTACAATTTATTCTGAGTACAGCAATTGCAACGTGTTGCAGTAATAAACTCTTCCTGAGGCATATTTAATTCTTTCAGAAGCTCCACCAAAAAAATACTACCATATGGCAGCCGTATCAAAGCATATTCTATTAGATACTACCAATTGAATCCAACCATTTGTCTTACCTGAATGGGTGTAGCTCACTACCTATTGTCCAAGGCAGAAAACAGGGTTCAAGGCTGCTTCCTGCCCTCATTCAATCCATTTTCTGACGAGAATGACACAGAGCCAGAGCAGATGATTAACAAAATGAATACTGGAAGAAGAGAAGTCAACTCATGCACAAACAAACTTGAACCAATAGACAAGAGAAATGGACCTTGGCAAAGGAAAGAGCCTACATAGATTTGCAGCCCACCCATAGAAGGGGGTGGGGGGTTGTGGTGGTGTGACATCCATGAAATTGACTATTCAGGTGAGACCAATAGTCCACTTTCTATGGGTGGCAAGCCATCACATGGAATGTACCAAAAGAGATATTCTCAATAGTTGGGGGGGGGGGCAGCAGCGGATGTATGAATTAGATCTGCAGAAGCACCTGTTGTAAAAACTCGCCACCCAAGAGAAGCATCTGCATATGCAAATTTATCCATTTTGTAATGCTGGGCAAAAGATTTTGAAGTAACCCATGCCGTGGCCTTGCATATGTCCTGAAGCAAGGCACTGGTCGCAAAGGCCACCACAACCAAAGCTGATCTAGTAGAATGGGCTATGATATTTGAAAGCACAGGTAAATTAGAAGACTTGTAGCCAAAAGAAATACAGGCTTTCAGCCAACAAGTTATTGCAGTTCGAGAGACCTTCTTGCCCAAGGATTGTGGATGAAAGGAGACAATATTTTATGCAGTTAATATACACCTCAACTGAAGGTCCACTGGACAGTGAGGGAGTGCCATGCCTTCTAAAGATCAAGGGGATGACTTAGATTTGAACAGAAAGAAGGCAAAAAACTGGGTTGTGATGAAAAGCAGTAATTCCCCTTGCAAATGAAGGCTGGATCGGTTCAGAGAACCACAGAGTCTTTGAAGACACAGAGGCGCCAGTCAGTAGACAGGGGTCCCAGGTTGGAAACACACAGAGCTGATGTGATGGTGATGAGGAAGAGCACCTTAAAGGAAAGAATTCCTAGAGGAACAGTGTGAAGCTCAAAGAAAGGCACTTGCAGCACTTTGTGAAGACTCCTAAGATGGAAAGCAGTGTGCTACAGGAGGCAAGAACAGGGAGGCATCTTTCAAGAATTTCAACAATGGATGGGCACTAAATGAATTATACCTTCAAACCAGCACCACTCATGCTCTGGTATCTTTTATTGGTCAATGGGATGCTAGAATAGAAGTCACCACCTATGCAGTCCGGAATGCTTTAGATGGCGCCACTCAAATGCTAGGCTGTCAGGTCAAAATAGCACCAGCAGTACTGAGGCCATTCCAATCACAGCTACCTGAGAGTCTGGGCCAGAAGTGGAAGAGGAGGAAAGGCAAACAATAATCAGGGGGTGGGGGCTAGGTAGACAGGGCACTGATGCCCAGAGCCCCTTCTGCTTGCTACCTTGCACTGAACTTTGGCAGCTGAGGCTTCTGAGGTGTGGCAAGCAGATGCAGTGGCTCTAAAAACTCACCCTGGCAATGGACACCCCCCAACCTTAAGAGACTAGCATCTGGCACCCCGAAATGGGACCCCTTTGTTGAGATGTTGAATGGAGGTCTACCAATAGTGAGAGGCAAACTGATAGAGGAACGTAAAGGAGCTTGTCCTGAGAGTTGGCAGCGTAGAGCTGATATGACCATTGCTTTTACCAAGTGTGGTGAAGAGCCCAAGACATGACCGGGATGGTTGACAGAAAGAGGCCTTGAGCTAGCGGCTAGGCTGCTTCAAACAAAGTGAGAAAAAAATAGTGAGAAATTCAGCCAGGGGGAGGGAGAAAAACCACAGAATAAAGGTGAACTTTAAAAAAACATATGATCAAGGGAATAAAAAGCTAAGACACAGTGGTGGAGGAAAGCTTAAAAACAGTAACACACTCACCCAATTTAGAAAAACTCACAATGGGTCCACCCCAAGATGAAGGCAGGGAATGGACTGAATGAGGGCAGGAAGCAGCCTTGAACTCAACTCTATAATCATTTATTTCCTTGGATAATAGGTGGCGAAGCAACACCCATGTGATGGCCTGTCACCCATGGAAAACACCAAAATTATAAGAAAGCCTTGTAAGAAGCTGAAACAGTAGGGGGAATGTGAGGAATGGTGTTTCTACATTGAGGGTGAAGCTCAGTCATTTTTGCCACTGCCAGGAAATACATGGTTAAATTCAATGTTGTTACATATACAGCAAAGAAATATTACTTTTTTATGCTGCTACTTCTGTCATTATTTTGTTATTTTAGTCTTCCTGTTAATATGAAAGTGTTCCTGAGGTTTTAGATTTTGTGATGTATTGCTGTTCTCCTTGGTGTAAGCTGCTTTGAGCAACTCTTTTTTATTTTTGTGTTTGGAAAAGCAGCATATAAATAAAGTCATGGTAATTTATTTCACAAGAATAATAAAGAGAGGCCAGGATCCAAAGAGATTCTTAGGATCATGCAAAGGACTTAACAGCATCCTACAGAATGGCAGTTCTGACTCCCTCACTCACCTTGAAGAGCTGACCCATCCCTCTGCCATACTAAACTTTTTTTAGAAACTCTCTTCAGGTTTAAATGGAGTTTGCCTTTTACTGTGGGGAGAGGCACTATTTGACATGTGCACTCTAAATCCTCAAGGCCACAGAACTTATTTCTGTGCAATACCTTGTTCTCACTGGATGAATCCTCCTGGACTTTTATGCGTCTTCTTTTCTTCTTCTGCTTGTAACTTCTCTGATTTTCTTCTAATTCAGCTTTCTTGGCAGATCTGAAACATTGAAGAGGATTCACAGATCTTCTGTTCATGGATTTTCTGCTCAATTACTACTAAACCAACAGATCCAAAACTGAACTTAACAGTGGAAATGTCATTTTTACTTCCTCTGCCAGAAGATTAAATATATCATGCATCAATTTGAACACAAACTGTAGCGGTTGTTTCTGCTACTTGTTATTAACTAATTAACGCCTCTAGTTTCAACTGCACCAACATTTCATAATGAAGCACTATGATGATAGCCTCTTTTCCTATGCTCTACTCAAAAACTAATGACTCAGATAACCAGGAATGCACTCCTGCTTAAGGAATTAAGAAACTGGTAGTTGCAACAAACTTGAAATTAATGACCCCTTAATAATGTTTATAACACAATGAACTGTTTTGGTATAAGAACATAAGAACAGCCCTGCTGGATCAGGTCAAAGCCCCATCTAGTTTAGCACTCTGTTCTCACAGTGACTAACCAGATGTAGCAATGGGAAGCCGCAGGGATGTGGGTGACACTGTGGTCTAAACTACTGAGCCTCTTGGGCTTGTCAATTGGAAGATCAGCAGTTTGAATTCGCGAAATAGGGGGAGCTCCTGTTGCTCTGTCCCAGCTCCTGCCAACCTAGCTGTTCAAAAGCACAGCAGTGCAAGTAGATAAATAGGTACCACTGTGGCAGGAAGGTAAACAAGTGTTTCTGTGTGCTCTGGCTTCCATCAGTGTCCCGCTGCACCAGAAGTGGTTTGGTCCTGCTGGCCACATGACCCGGAAAGATGTCTGTAGACAAATACCAGCTCCCTCAGCCTGAAAGCAAGATGAGTGCCGTAACCCCATAGTTGCCTTTGACTGGACTTAACCATCCAGGGGTCCTTTACCTTTACCCTTTTCCAATGGAAAGCCAGCAGGCAAAACACGAGCACTACAGAACTGCAACACCAGCACTTTATATTCAGCTGCAATTGCCAGCACCTGTGATACCCAGCACTTGGTATTAAAATCCATGCTGCCTCCAGCAGTAGAGGTAGAACATACTATGCTAAACTTGTGGTAAAGTATTCATATTAATGAACTCCTTGTTGACTAATTGTTGACCTAATATTATGTATTGCAGTAGAGGAACATTGGTCTGAAGAGATTTAAGGGTTGTCTGTTTTACAACTTAAGCTGAAGATATATTAATTTTTTAGAATTGATAAACTGCTTAAAACTCTTTAAAATCTGCAACATAAAAACATTATGCAGGATCATTATAAGCAACATGGACAGTAAAAACAGTAGAACTGCAGTATACAGTAAAAAGTAGTATAAAGGAAAATAAAAAAAAAGTCTGATCCATTTCTGATGGTTTACTAGCTAAGCCTCACGTGAAGTTTGATGCACTGGCTTCGGGATTTCCTATCGACCATTGCCTGGGCTATGGACCAGTTCTGTTCTATATTGGGGTGGAGTGGGGGATTTCCTGTGTCAGTTTCACACGTGTTCATCACTCATTAATCCGTTTTATCCAGCTTTCCTATATCAATCTGCATTTAGTCCAATAAGACACATATTTGTTTGCATTTTGTCCAGAAAGGCATGTTATTTTATATGCATTTTAGAACCTTTCTGAGCGAAGGCCTACATCAGGGGTCAGCAACCCACGGCTCCAGAGCCGCATGTGGCTCTTTTACACCTTTGCCGTGGCTCTGGGGCGGATACTAGAGAGGGGAGGAGACGCATTGTGCGCCCCGACACTCACCACTGTGGCGGGCGCTGTACTGGCTGTGACATCGCATGGGGGTGGTGCGTGCGTTAGTCACGTACCATCCCGACGTCACCTTCCCGCCCGCCCGCTACATTGTAAGGGGCATGTACGCTGGTCACTGCATTGAAAGGGGGCATGTACGCTGGTCACTGTTTTGAAGGGGAGTGAAGAACACACACACACAAAAAGGCAACTTGTTAATTTAACGTTTATTTCTATGAGGAGGAGTAATTCTGAGGGGTCAAACAAAGAAATAATAAAGAAGTGACAAAAAAGTTATTTTTATAATGACAAGTTTTGCGGCTCCCCGTCCCCGTCCCCCCCGGAAACGGGTCCAAGTGGCTCTTTTTGTCTTAAAGATGCAGACCCCTGGCCTACATCAAAAATCTGTAGATGTTTAAAAACAGAAAAACGGCATGCTAGTTTGGGAAGTGCAAACCAGGTTGGTTTACTTTAAAACATGGACTGAATGAGTTATCCTTCAGTTTTCACATATTCCCCCACCCCAGAAAGAAAGATATGCAATACAGTTCCTGGCTGAAAATCAAACTCTCAAGAGCATAGCATATTTTTAGAGTGAAGTACCTTGTTCTAGGACGCTGATCATCTTCAGATTCACTGACTTCTTCACTGACTCCAGATTCATTTGCTTCCGAATTATCTGAATCCTCACTGCTTACTTTAAGGTTAAACAAAAATTGGTATCATAATTGCTGCATCAGTATCAAAACACTTGTAGTTAAGTACTTGACCATCATTTATCAACATTTTAATAGAAAGCCACTAGAAGTACAGTTGACTCACATCTTGAATGCAATTAATTTGCAAATTTGCAAATTTTTTTATTTTGGTCCAGGAACCAAGAGAATTCAGTTTGTGGCAAAGGGCAAACAGAAGAGAGGGTAATAAGAGAGATTTCAATCCTTTCACCAACCACAGTTACCCACTCCCTGCTACTAACATTGCAACTGCTGAAATACTCAGCTTCACGCAAGCCAGCCCACAGCTGAGAGCAGGAGTAATCTTGTAACCTCTGCACCTGAACATGTACATCTCTGGAGTGTGGAACCAGTTAAAAGCAGAGACTGGACCACTGCTACATTTTGACTGTATTAGTGTTTTTTAATTGTTTTAACTGTCTTCAATTCATGTGGGGTTTGTCCAGATAAGACTGAGCAACTTGTTGGTGGGTGATTCCCTAGACTAGATAGATGGGGTGTTGCCTGCTCTTGATGAGGTTACACACCCTCTGATGCAGCTAGTACTGCAGCTTGGGGATACTTATGGATCCACTGTTGTCACTTGTGGCACAGGTTGCCTCAGTGGGGCGGCATGCCTTCCAACAGTTTCAGCTGGTGGCCCAGCTGTGCCCCTCTCTATAAACAGGAGTAGCCTAACTTCTGTTGCCTAGGCTCTGGTAACCTCTAGGTTGATTAAATTAGTTATATGTAGAGCTGCCTCTGAAGGTGGTTTGGAAATTTCAGCTAGCGCAGAATTCAGTGACCAGATTGCTCACCAAAGCAAGATGGTTTGAGCATATATTGCCTGGAAAGTACTGGTTTCAACCTATACAGGCTTCAGCAGCTCAGGACCATTATACCTCAAGGACTGCCTCTCTCCATATGAACCCTTAGATCATAATTTAAGACCTTTCTTTGTGTGCCTCCTGCACAAAAGGAGTATTCCACAGAACTGAGCTGATGACACAAAATGGTCAGTTTCTCATTTTTGCCAAATAAGCCTCACCAACTCAGGGAATGACAAACAACAGTACTCCAGATGATCACAGTGACTGAGTTGGGACATAAGGACTCAGGGAACCCCTGAAGCACCTTGGACCTAAACTCTTCAGGGCTTTAAAAATTAATACAAAACCTTTAGGTAGGTGATGTCTGGCCAGTTGAAATCACACAAATCAAATGCATGGAAGGTGGAGAGCTGAAAAGCTCTTTTTGCACAGGCTTCTCCAGCCACAAAGAGCTTTTAAGCTTTCAGATTTGCTTACTAGGCTCTGGGAGGCTCTTCTAAGAGCTCAAATGGCCCTGAGAGATTTCGCAGGAACCTTCCAGAGCCTGGGCCTTACTTCAGGGGGTAGGACTCATTCAGTGTGCCGGCTCCAGAAGGTAAGGGTGGCCGTGTGGGTATGTTCAATGCGGTTCTTTTTAACTATATGTAATTTTGACTACGTCCCCAGAATGTACCCACCCCCACACACAAGTTGCGAGTCAACTGTAGAAATATGTCCAATATTACAAAAAATAACAAAAAGAGAAAAGTAGAACCTGTGCCACCTGCTGATCACACACTGGCATGTTTCAGAAGAAACACTTATTTCATTATTTAAATGTGGGTGAAGAATAATGAGGGTTTAGGACTTCTGCGTTTCTAACAAAAAACAGGGGAAAGGGGCTAAGAAAAGTACAGAAGATACTGCTGGTATTTACCTGTAAGGTATTTCAGAGGTACTAGGACACTACCAAGTGGGTATTATGATCCTCCACTTGCCTGAAGGCAGTTCATTTTTTCCTACCTTCAAGCAAGTGAAGGATGGTGGCATCCTAGTGCTTTCTGAGTAAAGATATAAAGCTGTTTGAACAGGTATATTATTTTCAGTGCTATCCAAAATAAAACTTATGCTAAAACAGTTCAGCAGAATTGGGCAGAACAATGAAATGTAATTATCTTATTTGTATAAAAATAAAACAAACAGTAGCAGACAATACCTGACTTTGGTAAACTTCTTTTTTAATTGTGAAGAAATGGAAGAAAATAAACAGAGAAAGTGACACCGGATGCAAAACACCAGTGCAGTCTCAATCTGCTTGCATTCATGCCCTCTAAATACTTATTAAGGCCAGAATCCAAAGAGCTTACTTAACAGTGAAATCCTAGAAATGTCTACTCAGATGTTAGGCCCAACAAGGCTGCAACACCATACACACCTACCTGGGAGTACGCTCTATTGATAACGAGACATACTTCCAAGTAGATATACATAGGATTGCACGGTATGTGTGTCTGTTGCCTGGCACGTATCCAGTGGGATTTCCTCTTCCACAGTAATCTCCCATCCCAAACAAAGAACACAAGTCAAGAGCCTCCTGGGGATGCGCAAGCTAGTTCTAAAACAGGAAGATAATTTAAAGTTCTAAATTAAGATTAGAATAAACATTTGGGAAAAGGTGAGAACTCCCTAAATCTATGTATTTATCATTTCAAGACATACAATGTTCTTAAGTTCGCATGCTGAATCATCATGATTTCAACTATCAAGTAGCAGCTGATTCAACAGAATTCTAAACTCGCTGCTCAATTATTTTTTTATAATGACCAGGATGCAGAAGTAATTCCACAAGGTCAAGGGGTTTTAAGCTTCTGCATGTTCAACAACAACAATCTGTTTCACATGGCACTTGTGAGATCAGATAAAACTGGCCATATTCAGGGTGATATGGTTGTAGTTTGGGTAAGTGATATGGACTGCCATTTTTGTTTTTATGTTTTATACTGTAATGGTCATCGGCCTCAAGCAATAATAATTTGTCTCAATGTCATGGCTAAACAATTTTGGAACTAAGGAAAAGAAGTTTGTGAATCATTAGATCTGCTGTTCAAAGTAAACAATTCTCACTGGGCATTCCCAAAACCTTGGGAAAACAAAAATGCTCTAAAAATACTGGCCTTTCTCTCCGAACCCAATACACAACTAAATTATCCCTTTCCTGAATTGTTTGATCTTCTGCATCATCCTACCTGATTTCATCTACTCTAATCAATGTGAGACCCCTTGGAGATATGCCATTATCAGTGAGGGATTGGCACACACATCTTAGAGGTTTCTGCTGCATCTACCCCACTACTCCATGCTCATTTGTCCAATAGTACTGGTATTCTATTGTTGTACTTTATTGATATACTTCAATGAGACTGTAAACAACTTTGAAAGACCATTTCCTGAAAAGTGGTAAATAAGCCTTTCATGTGAATAAATAAGCATTTTTAATTCTTGCTTCAAGAACTGCCAGAGTATGGATTATCAGCTATTTGACAGATGCATTCCTATAAAGTAGCAATAAGAATTGTACCACTATCTTCAAGGACCAATATGTTAGCAAAATAATGGCTGCCTATACAGCCCGATATGTAGACACACACCACACATTTTAGATTTTGTACCTTTCCTTCTGTTCCTGCGTTTAACTTCTTTTGCCTCTTTAGCTTTTTCCTTTTTCTCTTCCTCAGACTCTCCATCACTCGTGGTCAACTTATGTCTTAACAAGCGGTGTCTGTATCTGGGTTTCTTAGCCCCATCAGCATCGGAATCAGAGTCAGACTCATCTTCCTGTTCATTCTCTCCTGTCACAAAAAGGGGGGGGAACCAACATAAAGCTTCTCCCATACAATTTATTTTTCCAGCTTGTATCAGTATCAAAGGGAGGTAATGACAATACATACCATCTACATTATGAAGGATTTGAGTTTAGCAGTTATTATTTTATTATTATTTATTAAATAAATAATAAATAAAATGAGGTGCTGGTACTCATATATTGATGAAAGTGCTGTGGGTACCAGCACAAAATAGCTGTCACATGTTCAGGAAAAAAGGGAGTGTCAGTACTTACCGTTAAGTACTGTGAGAAATACAGTTCTAAGTTCTATGTTTGGTCAATTTACATATTTTGTTTAAAAGGTGCTTTGCTGATTGATTAGTCTCTTACTAAATATTTTGAAATGACAATGAATTTGAAAATAAGTCCCTCTATATGGTAGAATGCCCACCCAGGTCACAAATCACATTTTAGTACTCTTATTGTACTACTATGTGGTGCTCACCATTGTCACCTCTTTTTTCATAATGCTTTCCTTTCCTCTTTTTCTCTTCATCAGATTCTTCATCAGAAGAAGTTTCATCCTCTGAGGAAAGATTGGCTTTGATTTCTTCTAAAAGCATTTTCTTGGCAATTCTTTGAAGTAAAACAAAAAAGGTGTATTCCATTGGTTCAGCAATAAAAATCAGTAAATGTCAAAGTAAATGCATAATAACCGAGCAAGATTAATGGTTGAAAACAAACCTGAACAAAGAATTTTAAGAACTGAGCAAGAGTAAAGCTGGAAATGGAAGAGTAATTTGGTGGATTAACCTGCTTGTGGAAGAAAAGGCTGGTTTCCCCCCTAATAATGTCCAACAGCCTTGCAATTTCAGAAGTATTTATTTTGCTGACTTGGTACCATGACATGGTTACACTTTTATATGCCTCCTTTCAGTGTCACCCTCTCGTGAGTCATAATCATAGCTGCACAGCAATATCTAACTGAATATTAGATTCCCGCATCAATCTTGGTAGCCTCCAAAATATCACAAGAAATCCGTATCTCTGAAGGGCAGAAAACCACATCCCAAGAAAGCATTTTTTTATTATAGCACTGGCCTATCCAACAATCTCCTTACAGATTTAGCAGTTTATAAAAAAAGACTGTATTTCTATGGCCACCAAATGCAAAAGTGAGTCGCAAGAGTTATAAAAAATAAAGTGCATTCAAGCAGAATTTAGTTACTGAGTTCTTGATAAGGACTTAATTTGTGAATCACCTTTAAAAAATAACTATCCCACATCCCTTGACCAATCAAGTGAGCTTTATTCACTCATTTACTTATTCATTTATTCATTTGTTTGCTTGTTTGCATACTTATGGAATGACTTTAATTTATTTATTTATTTATTTATTATGTACTTATTTACCTATTTATTCACTTATTTGCTATTAGCTTACTATTAAGCTAACATTTACTTCCTATTATTTATTTATTTATTTATTTATATAATTATTAACTTAGTTAACTTATTTACTTGCCTACTTGTTTGTTTGTTTGTTTGTTTGTTTGTTTACAAGAAGAGACAAACCATCTTCCTCACAGTAGGGTGGCTTTGGTGGATGTAGGGCACAATTCTGAAAGCAACAAGTCTGAAGCCAGCCAAATTAGTCCACTAGATCCCAATTCTTTTCAGGCCACCACCCCCATGGTTCCATAAACTCGTTTCCAGTGCCCCCTACCCTATAAAAAGCAGAATTCAGAATAAGGGTCTTGCACAACCCACTAAGGAAGATATTAACACAATAAAATTCAAAATGGTAAAAACTGCACATTTATTCAAAATACAATTAAAACTATTTAGTTTAATTAATTCAAGAATTTAATCCATTGATACCAGATATTGCATGAAAAATATTTTACGATTATTAAAAAATCATAAGGTGAAGGAAATTTATAGCATAAAATGTTTATATATAACTACTTACCAAACATGCACAAACCTTCACCTATCACAGATGTACTGTAACTAATTTATAAGAAAATTAAAAGCTATTACCAATGATTGGCTATCTTGTGACTCATGACAACTCAAAATCATAAATACAAACAAACATTACCAAAGGAAATAGCTTTGAAAGTGAAAAGACCAGTAAAACTTTAAAAATAACACAAGGCTCTAGTGATCAACATAGTGCCCCCCTAGGAAATTGCATCACCCTCCTGGGGGCAGTACCATTCACTATGGGAACCACTGTTTTAGTCCCAACAGTTCCCTTTATTTATTAATGGGACTTTAGTTCACTTCTTTCTCTTGCTTGAACTTTATTATATGTATTAGCACAGTTTGCATGTCATGGTAAATAATAATTATTGCTTTAACATAGACATGGAGAACCCACTTTGCAGAAGTAACAAATCCATGATTTCTGGTTTAAGTGTTGTATCCAAATTGGATATCATGGTTTGTTTGCTCAAACCATGACTGGTAAGCTAAGAAGAAAACTTGGTTTCACCTCATGACTTGCTGCTCTTGCCCATTCGAGGACAGGAGCCATCTGTGCATTCCTGGTAAATCATTAACTTTGTTTACCCTAACATGTGAACAAAGCAACTGTTTTAAATCATGGTTCTGGTCAACCACTGTACTGTAATAAAACAATCATTTGTAAAGTATTTGAGGGATGAATTCCTGCTTTCATACAGAATTTGATTAATGAACTGGCACTCCTTTGCAGTTTTATCAGAGTTTAGGACCTCCCGCCTCCGCCCCCAATAAGCATAGCTGATTAGCACATTGATACTTGATCACTGCATTTACAGCACTGAAGAGAGACTACCTTTTGCCCCATTTCAAATACTATGCAGTCATTTGCGGTTATAACTACAATGTAAGATTAATACCACGCATGTGCCTGCTGCCTTTTCCATAGACACCAATGGCAGCTCCTAAGCTGACTCACTCACACAACCAACAAATCAATGCAATACTATTGATATTGTGGGAAGGAAAGTGTTATGCAATTTGCCAGCACATGCGCTTGCATCATGCAGGCTATTGCATCTGAAAGAAAATGATAAATCCTTAATGCATGCACATCTTCTGAGATATGTTGGCAACTCCAACGATACACAAATTCACAATTATTTATTTTACATGCTCCTAAATTGCTTGAAAATAGCTTATAAATAAGGTTCAACAGTGTGCAAACTATACACGTTTCGTTTATTAATTATGTTTCATGCTTTAACACAGCTTTAACCTAGCGGACCACAAAAATGACTAATATGTGGACACTTTTTTAATATGAAAGAAAATACCTCAATAAATTGTGCCCTACCATCTTAGTAGAAAAACTGGCAGTCTACATTTCTTAAATTAAATGCTTGGACAAGAAACATGTTTTACAAAAATTTATTGCATCCATCAAATACTTCAAAGTCATTGTGCATGAATACACTATGAATCTCTTAATGAACAAAAATAACTCCAAACATTTTAAAACAGTACTATTTCAAATTTCAGACAAACCAAGAAGAAACAAATACACACCACAATGAAATATGACACTGTGTTATATTATGACCCACTAAAATATTGCACTTTGGCAAAAGATTATTTCTACACTTTAGGAAGAAACATGTTAAAATAATAGTTTTGTCAGAAAAAGGAAGCTGTAGGTACAGCCTAAGCTGTAACATTACAACAAATATCTAGCATCCCTCTTTGGCCTGGTGGAAATGGGTCTTTTGACCAAAAAACAAGCAACCATTAAATTGCAAACCTAAGTGCATTTACTTGAAAGTCTGGGATTGGTATATCAGGGAACAAGTCACCAAACCCTTAACAGTAATCACTATGGTTGAGATCCGAACAGCCCCATATGCTGGAAGAAAGCATTTTGGTGTGCAAATGGGATGGGGAAATACCCCAAGCTGCATCCCTTTATTCCACAGCAGTCACTGCTTGGGGATGAAGGGTTGGAAGGAAGACCAGAAGTGCTTGTATCTTATGGAAGTCCTTAGCAGCTCTTTGGATCTATCTAACATACATAGTCAGTGAATAGACTCTTTAAATTGCATTATCTTAATTATGGTACAACATGATTTTCTTAATTCTGGTACAACATAAAGCATTGCAAAAAGATATAATACAAGTCAGCCAAAATTCACCTTGCATACTGGTGAAGACTATTTGATGAACACCAACTCCATCTAAGAGAGGTAGATTTATTCTTTCCTGGATTAAACAGTACAAGCAGGTCCACTATTGGAAAGCTCGTTATCCAAAATCTCAGTTATCTGAACATACCCAAACCTCACTACAAGAATGTCTAATTCAGGTATCTTAGCAGCCAGTTTTGCTGTTTGGCAGAAGCCATTTGGGGCAGAAACCATGGATAGAGAAGTGCTTTTTCTTCTAGGAAAAAAGTGTCTGTACTGCCTGTACTCTGCATGACGTTGTTACAGTAAGTGCCACAATTTAAACCAGTATTTTTCTTCTAGAAAAAAGTGCTAGTGCTGCACACCCTTGAGTACCCCCAGAAAAAAGCACTGGAACGGAAAAAAGCATTGCTTCATCCATGGTTTCTGACCAAAATGTTTGCTGCCAAACAGCAAAACTGGCTGCTCAAATATCTGATTTAAGGATCTAGGGGGCTTAGATCCATAAATTAGATGCACACACACACAAAAAAGCTAACACTATTCTAGGCTGCATCAACAGAAGTATAATGTCAAAATCAAGGGAAGTAATAGTACCACTCTATTCTGCCTTGGTCAGACCACACCTGGAATACTGTGTCCAATTCTAGGCACCAAAATTTAAGAAAGATGTTGACAAGCTCGAACGTGTGTAGAGGAGGACAACCAAGATGATCAAGGGTCTGGAAACTAAACATTATGAGGAGAACTTGAAGGAGAAGGGTATGTTTAGCCTGGAAAGAGGAGACTGAGAGGAGATATGATAGCCATCTTCAAATATTTTAAAGAATAACACATGGAAGAGGGAGTGTGCTTGTTTTCTCCTACTCTGGAGGGTAGGACTCGAACCAATAGCTTCAAGTTAGAATAAATGAGATTTTGACTAAACATTCGAAAAAGCTTTCCAACAGTAAGAGCTGTTCAGCAGTGGAACAGACTCCCACGAAAGGTGGTGGATTCTCCTTCCTTGGAGGTTTATAAGCGGAGGTTGGATGGCCATCTGTCATGGATGCTTTAGCTGAGATTCCTGCATTGCAGGGGGTTGGACTAGATGACCCTTATATCCCTTCCAACTCAAATTCTATGATTCTATTAAAAAGATTGGACATATTAGGGAGCAGGAGTGATTGAACAAATTAAATTTTCTTTTGTTTGGCCTTTGTTAATTGTCTGCAGCAGTTTCAGGCAAAAAACATAGGTTAGAAATGTTTCCATAAGAAAAAATGGAAATCATCAGCTTGTTATGAAATGCTCACCTGACAAACAATTTGCTGGGAACGCATTTTGTTCCGATAGCGGGACCTGCTTGTATTCATTATCTCTCCCCACCCCTTTTAAATAAAATTTCAGGAACTGATGTATTAGATATAATTATTCTTCATGATTTCAAGATACATCTGCTATGTATTAAGAAATAAAGTATAATACTCCATGCTATGTATTAAGAAATAAAGTATAATATTCCAAGCAAGCACCTAACAACTTTCTAACTAAAAATACCTACTAAAAATTTAAAATCTAGTAATTAAAAAGGGACTCAAGTTTGCATCTTTTTTAAAAGTCCCATTTTGTTCAAAAGTATGCTCATCGTTTTATACTGCCAATCTTTAAACAATTATTTTAAACATTCCTTTATACATTTGTTTTAACGCTGTGTGTGAAAAGCAAGTATCAGCTAGATTAGCAGCATTTTAATCTATAGCCAGGTGCATATAGCAGAACAAGTATTAATATTCACTTTAGGGAGAAACGAAAAGCTCTCCTCTGTATGTAAAAGCCAGATAAATTGGTAACAAACAATTCTTAACCCCACAAAGCTGATTGCACATATCATTATCAAAGACACCTCATTCCAAAACATAGTTATTGAGTTTTGTAGAAACAGTGCCCAGAAAAGCAACTTCCTGGTAACCAACATTAGAATTTAGATGCCTTGGTAGTAAGTACTCTTGGTATTCTAACAAATCTCCCAATAAAAAATTCACTTTACTCAACTGTTTCTTCTTCTCTTCCCCCCACCCTCCGGTCTACTATTTGGCAATTTCTTCCATTGCAGAATTTAGGTATTAGGAAACCATATGGTAGGGCTGGGCGATATCTGGTTTTCAACACTGTGATCTATCATTAGCTAAACACGGCAATATACTGATATATCACAATGTCTGAAATAAGGATGGAGCTATGTAGAGACAATGGCTGGCTTCATGATTTTTCCCACATTGTGATTTTTCCAGCAGCTGCTCTTGTGATTCGCTTCCTCCTGCAGGAGACAGCAGAAAGCCAAGCCAGCAGAGTTAAGAGAGGCTGCAGGAATGAAGAGAAGCAGTGGCGGGTTTTACGGTTTTTCGCACATTGTTATTTTGGTATAGTGCACACGCATGCACACATCATGATTCACAATATATTGCCAGGTCAAAAATTATGAAACCATTATTACGATATGGACTTCAAACCTGTTTTGCATGATGTTTTGATATATCGCCCAGCCCTATCGTATGGCCTACGAAACTAAAAGCTTTTGACTACAGCAATACTTTAACATTGAACTTCAATGTCATATATGCATATATGCACGTTTAATTTAACATGTGACTGAACACCCCCAAACAATGCCAATAAAATCCCAATGACAGGAATGGGTGGGTGGGTGTTTTTTAAAAAACCCAGTCATTCATTATATTAATGCCACCAGATATTCACTTTTAAATTTAAAAGTGAATCTTTCTGGATACAACAGAACGGATTTCTTCAAAAGCATGGCTCTACTTTCTAATCAGGTTTTCTTAAGAATGAATGATCAAACCAATTCAAAAATATTCAATACCCAAAACAAAGATTTGTGTCACAATGCCAGCTAAACGGTATTTCTTATTCCTACAGGTAGCCATAATTATCAAATTGTGTTAAAGTTACACAAAATCTGCATTTTACATGGAAACTTAAAACAGACAGTGCTGCAATGCATTTATAACACACCCTATGCAAGGTGTGTGAATTATCACTATTTTCTTAGTTTCTTTTCATTTCTGGATTTGGGGGTTTGTTTTCTGGCCCCTCGTTCAAACTTGCGGGAAGCCTGTGAGCGAGTCTTTACAAGGCAGGCACTTCTGGTTTTTACAACCTGCTTGCTGTTCCGTTGCTCTTGTTTGCGCCCACGCCTAGGGTGTGTTATAATCTTTTTAAAGTCCTTACGGATGGAATCATACCTATTCTCAGGATCGTCGTCATCATCTTCCTCCTCTTCCATTGGTACAGTCTGCGATTTATTGTCTCCTTCGTCTCCTTGGGAAGGGGGAGGGGTAAAAGGAATATATTTGGCACAAGCAGAATAAACTTTTGTCACATCAAATGCTATATCATCAATCACCTGAATAGTGATCATCGTTTCTTACAATTACTAAATGCAACTCATCCTTTTCTAAGGACTGGTATATAAAATTAAGAATAATAAAAGTAATAATAAACAGAGGAAAAGAAAACTAATACCATTTTTGTAACATCCTTTGTAATGATCACTGCAGCTTACATGCACACAAAAATAGCTGCCAATTGTAGATTAACCAGATTCACTGTGTGTAATATACTGGTACTCTACAGATTTGGGTCAATTCGCACTCATCCAGAAAAACCAGCCCCTCCAATTACAAAGCACAGCGGTGCAAGAAACAGGAAGAACATAAAGAGGGTCCACCATTCTCAGCTTAGCTCCCTGCAGACTTGGCGGTGGGAGGAAGGAAAAGAAACAGTTAGAAGGGTAGGCAAGACCTCCCACTCTCTTACTCTTATAGGTGTGTCTTCTCTTTCTGCCCACCTCATCCCAATGTTTTCATTCTGATCTCCCCATTCACAATCTTTTAAACTAAAATTCATATGCTCTAGGAATAGCAAATATTATTTAAATGTCTATGGTAACTCCAAGTGAATACAGTGCCCCATGCCAATAGAAATTGAGCTATAACAAGCTACTGAGAAGCAAGGAGGAAGTATCAGCATAGTGCCACCCCTCTCTCGAAAGAAAATAACCAAATGAAGATGAAGCATGCTCAGTCATCACCATGCGCTACAGAATGTTGTCAGTTTGTAAGAGGAGGGTGAAAGGAAAGCAAATTGTCCTGCTTCTACTGCCTACAGCCCTGAGAGGAGCTGTAAGTCACCCATTTGAGAGGAAAGGGTGCTTGGCCAGAGCTGTGATTGGGAACGCTTGTTATGGAGTGAAGCGGTATTGCAACTTTCTATGCATGGCTATTCTGTGCCTAAGGTGGAATTAGTTAGTACCCTGAATACTTCCCTCTTCCAAATTACCAAGAAACTGTCAACACACAATGCAAATAGCTGTTCCAATAATGACAAAATGAACTTTCAGTTTTAGAAAAGAGACGGTGCACCATCATCAGAAGCTGCACTGCAGTTAACTAGGACACATTTAAGTTTCCTACCTTCCATGTGTGTTGCACTGCTGTCCATTCCTCATTTACATATTTTCCTTCCTGTAACAGCACTCTAATCCTAGGCCGCTCTGACCAGAATCCATTTGCTTTTAAAAACCCCAAAACTTCAAACATCAACATTTTGCAGTACAAGTATCTAATAGATTTCTATTCACATGTTCTATCTAAAGCTATTATCCTTCAACATTTAAATCTAACAGTGCTCCTCTCTTCAAGTATTTCAGTTACATAAGGAACTATTATTATCATCATCATCAACTGAATTTATGTACCGCCCTATCCGGGGGTCTCAGGGTGATTCACAGAATAAAATCAAGATATAAAATCACAAAATACCTAATAAATCCAGGAGCACCCCCAAGCTATGAACCTGCTCCTTCAGAGGAAGTGTAACCCCGTCAAGAGCAGGCAACCTCCCACCCATCAGGTCTAGGGAACCACCCACTAACAGTGCCTCAGTCTTATCTGGATTGAGCTTCAGTCTGTTGGCTCTCATCCAGTACATTACCGAGGCAAGGCACTGGTCCAGAACTTCCACTGCCTCACCTGCAGATGTAAAGGGGAAATAGAGCTGAGTGTCATCAGCATACTGCTGACAACATACTCCAAACCTCCAGATAACCCCAACCAGTGGTTTCATGTAGATGTTAAACAACATGGGGGATAGGACTGAGCCCTAAGGAACTCCACATTGAATGTTCCAAGCGGCTGAAAAGTAACACCCTCTGGGAGCGACTATTCAAGTAGGACTGGAACCACCGCAAAGCGGTGTCACTCACCCCCCTGTTCGGAGAGTTGCTCCAGAAGGATACCATGGTTGATGGTATCGAAAGCTGCTGAGAAGGCAGGAACCATTAAAAGGGGCCTGTTTCCCTTGTCTCTCTCTAGACAGAGGTCATCATACAGGGCAACCAAGGCAGTTTCTGTGCCAAAACCAGGCCTAAACCCCAATTGAAATGGATCCAGAAAATCAGTTTCTTCCAAAGGCACCTGGATCTGCTCTGTGACTACTCGCTCCAGGACCTTGCCCAGGAAAGGGAGATTAGCAACTGGCCGGTAGTTAGTTAGGTTTTCCGAATCCAGGGAAGGTTTCTTAACGAGTGGTTTTGCCACTGCCTCCTCCAAACAGGCAGGGACCACCCCTTCTCGTAAAGAGGCACAGATCACCTCCCTGGCCCAGGCAGCTGTCCCCTCCCTGCTGAATTTTATCAGCCAACAGGGGCAAGGGTCTAGAGCCCAAGTGGTCGCCCTGACTGATCCAAGCACCTTGTCCAATCCTCGAGCCTTACTGACTCATTCAATACAACAGGACTAGACCAGGCATAGGCAAACTTGGCCCTCCAGATGTTTTGGGACTACAACTCCCATCATCCCTGACCAGCCTGGGATGATGGGAGTTGTAGTCCCCAAACATCTAGAGGGCCGAGCTTGCCTATGCCCCAAACATCTAGAGGGCCGAGCTTGCCTATGCTCGGAAAACCCCATGATATCCATCTGCTACAACAACAGTCAAGGTCTTGGTGGATACAAGCAATTTTATCCTCAAAATGCTTTGCAAACAAATCACAGCAAGCTACAGTTGGTTCTATCACCTCCTTTGGGCCAGCCTGTAAAGGGCCCCATACAACCCACAAAAGCTCTGCCGGATGACATGATGAGGATGCAATGGAGGCAGAAAAGGATGCCTTCTTCGCTGTCTTCACTGCCACTAGGTAGGCTTGATAATGAGCCCTTACCAGTGTTCGGTTGCATTCATTCAGATCTTTCCTCCACTTGCATTCAAGCTGTCTCCCAGCTTTTTTCCTCGCTCTAAGCTCTGGTGTATACCAGGGGGCCAATCCTCCTAAAGGTTGATCAAACTTTAAACAAACCACACTGGGCTATACCACATCTGCTTTCTAGCCCTGATAAATTCAATCACCCAGGAATCAATTACCCAGAAACTACCAGGAATGTTTATAAATCTGAACAGCATCATATAAGTGCTCATCTTTCATACTACAGCAAAATTCAGCTTAACTGTGACTATCTTCTTGAGTATTTGAAAATTATAAACTGTGGACAACAGGATGGTATGAGAAAACTTTAGTTTACTCAGTTTTAGAGAGAATAAAGGGAGGGGGGATCCAAAGGGGATACTCATGGTATATCCAATCAATGAACTGGTGAACATTCAGATCTCAGCTATCACAGTTCTTTACGCTCCTCTGTGAGACCTTCTGAGGTGACATTCAATATAGTAAATGCAACTGGACTCACAGCACAACTAGACACAAGCCTAGTCAGAAGTCAGTCCCATTTTCTTCCATGCAGTTTATTCCTAAATGTGTATAGGATTGAAACCTTGGTATTCACCTTATCCCAGAGACAGGAAACCTGTAGTTTCCAGTGTTGTTGTACTCTAGCTCCTATCTGCCCCATGTAGTATGGCCAATGGCCAGGAATGATGTGATCTGGAGATAACACTAAGGCAAGAGCCACAGGTTCCCCATCTGTAACCTACTGTCCTGGTTCCTACTGTATATACTTAAAACTGCTGGACTGAATTTCACAACTGAAGTTATAATGGAAGTGCATGTTGAATTATTATTGTTACACCATGAACCTAGGGATGCAATTCTAGGTGACTTGTAGCAGTAAGACAAATTCACAACTCCATAGGTCAAGTACTTCTTTACATTGCACATAATTAACCTTTGGAATTCACCTCCACAAGATGTCTGGATATCTCTATCTTAGAAGACCACAGGAGAGAATTAGACAAATTCATGGAGGAGAAGGCTACCAATGGATATCAGTTTCTGGGGAACAGCAGGAGAGGGCTCTTACGCATGTCCTGTTTGTCAGCTCCCCAGGACTTGGGCACTATAGGAAACAGGACAGTGCTATAGAAATCAATTTGAGTGCTATAGAAATCATCAACATTTCAGCATTTTTTGAACATCATTTAAAAACTAAAATGGGGTTTTGATACATGATTAAGTATCAACTAAAAAATGGAAATTCACATCTTAAACTGCAAAACCCATACACGCACCATACTAGTAAAGATTTCCAACTACATTCAAACTTTAAGGAACTTGTTTTGTTTTATCAGAGAAGTGCTATGATTTCTAAATTATGCTAAAAGGATGCAAACACTTTTTTGTATTAATAACAAAAAAAAATAGATTTAAAACTTTTGCACACCTGAAGACTGACAAAATCCAATTGTTGCTGGTGCCAATAAACTTTCTGTCACGGGCTTAATTTTCTGTTCATCACTGCTTGCCTCGCCTGCTGAATTCAGGTCCTCGTTTTCAGCTTCATTGGATGATGATGGTGATGTGGTAGAGGAATTGAGGGTTTCATTCTTTGCCTTTTTAACATTAATATTCCCTCTCTCTTTACGATTACTCTTGGAATTTCCCTTAGTGACTGCCCCTCTTTTTTTCCCCTTTTTCTCCTCATACAAGTCTTCCTCAGAAGAGGAAAGCAAGTCACCTCTAACTTGTTTGGAATTTCTTCTTTTGGGGCTTACTTTTTTCTTTTCTTTAGCATTGTTTCGTTTTACATTTAAATTATCTTCTGAAGTATCACAGACCTGTTCATTTTTGGGAGACTTTGCAGTGTCTGAAGCATTACCCTGCAACTTCTTAGAAACCCTTTCTCTTGAGTTCTTTTTATTTTCAGCAGTACTTTGTTTCTTGCCTTTACTTCCAGAACAACTCTCTTTTTCAGGAGAAAGCTTCTCCATTTCAGAAGAGGAATCACCTTGTCCCCTTGTAGAAATTTTTCTCCGATTTCCACTTTCCTTTCCTTCTGTGCCTTTTTTAGCTTTATTTCTAGCATCATCTGATGATTCACCAGTTTGTTCTGGCTTTAGTGACAGTCCTATATCATCAGAAGAAACATCACGTCCTTCCTTTGCCAGTGGTTCGCTTATCTTGCCTGAAATGCTACTCTCTTTTTCTGGAGACATATTCTGTTTACCTTTGGAGGCTCTCCCTTTGAAATCCCTTGTTCGTCTCCCCTTCAAACCTAGCTCTTTACAAGATGCATCTTCCAAAGAATTGTCTAGCTTTGCTTTTCCTGGAGCAGAGACTTCAGCATCATCAACTTCATTACACACTTCACCCTTCTGCTTGGAATTTCTTTTTCCTTCTTTAATTGGTTCCTCTTCTGAAGAATCATTATCTTTCTTTGGTTCTTTTTTTGCAGCTTTTCTTGCAGACTCTGTTTTACTAAAATTCTCTCTCTCCAACTCAGAATCATTATTGGAAGAATCTGAACAGTTCTGGCGTTGTTTTTTCGCAGCTGCAACCAAATCCTGCTTTGCTTTTTCCTCTTTAGCATCGGAATCTGATCCAGAACTGGAACCTTTTCTTTTACGTTTTCCATTGTCCATCTTCACTGGCCGCCTCTTTAAAGCATTTAACACATCCTTGGGTGTTTCACTATTGCTGTCAGTATCTGAAGTACTGTGGCTGCTTGTGGTTGCAGCTTGCAGGACTGCAGGCACCTCATCAGAATCAGAGCTTTGGTCCATTGTGTCTGGTTTGTTTGTCTCAGAAAATGTGTTAGACTGAGGACTGTGAACTGTAGTAACAGGAGAGTCTGGCTTATCTTTTTTCCTTTTAGATGGTGTGGATTTTCTCCTTTGTTTTTCACTGTATGCATCATTGCTGTCCTCTTCTGAATTACATAGTAAGGTGTTTATGTCTGTTGGGCGTCTCAGAGGTGTAGTTTTAACACGTGGAGACCTTCTGAGATCATGATCTTCTACCAAAGGAGTAATTTTACTTTCAGGTGGACATTCAGTGCCATGATTTTCTTTCCCGTCTTCGAGCTCATCGCCCTTTTCTGGCTTTCCATCTGGATCTTCAGCTTTTACAGAAGAACTAGAGAGGGAAACTGGAGTCAGTTTCACAACCAATGTTTTTGTTACTTTTGTTGTTGGTATCAATTTCATTCCTTTCCTGCTGTCTTTAGATCTTGTATCTGCATTTACTGCCCCTTGCTCTGTTGCTCTACTTCCACTGCCCTGTTCACCGGCAGCTTTTTGTGCTTCCATACAAGATTCAAAAATATCTTCAGGAACTGATGAGGGAATTGATACAATATCCATATCTGTTGCCTCAGCTCTATTGGGTTCATACTGGAGATCAATTTTCACAGCTTTTTTATCTTTGCAGTTGGGTTTTTTGCTTCCTGATTGATCGATTATTGGTACATTTGGATCTGTATGTTCACTGACTTCTAATCCAACTTTATGCTCTTTTATTTCTTTCCCTTCTGTTTTCTTCTCTTCACCGGTATCCAAATTAATTGTAGTTTCACTATCCTTGGTGTTTTTTTGCTTGGTTTTAAAATCTAGAGACCGAATCTCAAAATTCAGATCTTCGTCCAATGCCATATGAGCCTTTTTTATGTCACTCAACACAGATTTAAAAGCCTTCAGCTGACGTAATTGCACCGTCGGGTTTATTTCAGAATTTTCAATTGCCTGCTTCAAAAAATTAACAAAACTAGCATTCATATTTGTTGTCGTTTCAACTAGTTTTTTTGTTTTTTTAAGCAGGACTTTTGGCACCATCAGTGCTTTGTAGGAATAGGTTAGAGCACCAGAATGTGGATGGTTTTGTTTCTTTTCTTCTCCATTACAACTTGAACTATTTTTCTTCGGAGAATATTTAAGCGTATTATCATATATTTTACCTTTGTCATTGTCAACTCTGATTCTCTTTTTATTTTGCTGTAATAATTGTTCTAAATTTTCAAACACACTATCACAGGCAGTAACCAAGTCCAGCAAAGGTTCTGGTTGGCAGATATAGCAATGCCATTGACTGTTTTCATCCAGTATGGTTGACAGTTCTTTTCGTCCTAAGTTTCGTAATATACATTTTTTGCAGAAGGCGTTATGGCAAAAGTCACAGCAAATTAAGTTTCCACCTTCAGCACACCATCTGAAATTAATAAAGTTTGAATATATTTTTTAAAAAATATGTTGGCATAAATTAGGAAAACTCTGTTACATAAGTATCTAAAGTCAGTTATTGGTCATCAAAAATATTTCTCAGAAGTGCAAATAGCTATGCTGGTATCAGAAAGATACAAGTATCCAGAGAAAACAAGAGAAATTTAGTGCTATTTTCACAAATACTGCTTTCAGGCAGAGCTAGTGACACATTTGCCTCAACACACATAATGTCCTGCACCGCTAAATCCACATCCTCCCCCCCCCCCTTAATTTAATTGCACCTGTGTTGTACATGCACAGTGGCAAGACAGCATGCAAGTTATTTAAGAAAAATCATAGATCATAGAATCAGAGTTGGAAGGGACCACGAGGATCATCCAGTCCAACCCCCTGCAGTGCAGGAATCTTTCATCCAAAAGGGGCTCAAAGTACACAGGAGCATGGAGAACTTGAATATAATTTTTTACTCCATACTAACTTTCCATTTCTTTCTGCACTTTAGAATTCAGCTATCCCCCACAGTCTAGGTGCCATCCAGTTGCCTTAGATTATAACTCCCATTCACCCAAGATAGCACAATCACTGGCTGGGGCTGATGGGAGTTCTAGTCCAAAACACACAGAGGGGCGGTACTTGGTTGGGAAAAGCTGACTTAACCAATTGGCTGGAATATACTTGTACTAGCAAGAAAAAAATGATATACAAAATGTTATATCATAACCACAGAAATGTTTTAATCAACTTTATACAATGCTATATACAATGTTACTTTAACATAACATTCATAATTTAGGTCACAAGCCAAAGGAGCACTTGAGACTTGGGCTTTTGACTTTTTTCTTTCAGCAAAGAAACCCCAGTATAACTACTCTGATATTTCATTCAGTTTCAAAACAGCTTGCCATGAGTTATGAGGGCAAAGTGCTGTTGAAGAAACTAAAGTCCAGAAATCACTTGCAGTGCAAGTAACAAGCTGCATGGTTCTTTATATCCGGACTATAAATACTGACAAGCACTTCAAGAAATGTACTCGCTAATACTGATCAATGTAGGCTCAAATATGCCCCTGTTCACTCTATAAAATTTTAGGATATTGAGGAATTTTTATACACCTACCTACACTGTTCATCAATTCCATCTGCATCACGGCTGATGTCATCACTCATATAATATTTGAAGCAAGTCTATGAAGAAAATAAATTTCTTCTTTCAAAAACCTTAACAATTTTGCAGACTATGTAATAATATACACTAAACATTATTATTGACCTCATACTGCTGTTAAAGTGAATAAACTTTGCACAATAGAAAGAAACTTCTTCATACTCAAGGCACTGCCAGGCAAAACTTATTCTTGATGTGCAGATTAAGGATACTGGTCACTGTACTCCATGTAAACTGTACTGGGGGGGTGTTATTCTGTCATTTGCCTTTTTGAAGGACTAAGCCTGAATGTTCTGAAATATTGGCTGATTTTTTTTCCTAGGGCTACATTTAATTGCTCTCATTCTCCTCAACTGGATGGCTGGGTTTTACAAAGAGCTCCACCACTACAGGAAAGGAGCAATGTAAACATTAATACATGTCCTTTTTGTAGAGAGGTGCAAAATAGATTTACTTTCATCCTACTAAAACACCAAGGAATAACTTTTGAATGGCATCTGGGCAACTTACTGGCTGACATGAACAAAATAATAATAGAAACACTTGCTAAATTTCTCTTTTCTGCTGCAAAGTTCTATAAAGATATTAATTTTATTGCATCTTAGTTTGCTTTTATACTTAGTTTATATAACATGTATTTTAACTCTTTGTATGTTACAAATTGTATGATTTTAGTGTTTTCATTTGTCTGTAAACATATTATAAAATTTGTTCCTGCTTGCCCATGGAGCGCCAAAGCATGGTTTATTGTTAAATGAATGCAAAAATAGCCTCCTCCCCCCCCATAATTAAGCCATCTCTCTAAAATACTATAGAACATGGAAAAGTAGAGAGCTAGCTTTTCTGCGGGGCTATCAAAATATCTAACACTTCATTTATACCCTGCCTTCTGATTTTAAAAATGTCTGAAGTGACTAAAAATGAAATCCACAATAGAACAATATGACAATGGATTGGAGAGTGGGACAGAGACAGGACCTGCATATCACAAGTATCTGGTGGAAGCAAGAAATGACACATATACATATACAGTGGTGCCCCGCAAGACGAAATTAATTCGTTCCGCAAGTTTTGTCGTCTAGCGAATTTTTCGTCTTGCGAATCACGAAATCCCATAGGAATGCATTGAAAATCAATTAATGCGTTCCTATGGTCAAAAAAAGTCCAAACAAAGCCAAATTTGGTACAACAACAGTTTATTAACTGCTCTTTAAAGTCACACATACTGTAAAGAGCAGTTCAAAAATTGAAGGGAAAATAAATTAACTTTATAAACAAAACATGTCTTTGTTTTTAGACAAAGCAAACAAAGTCACGAGACGTTTTCGTCTTGCGAAGCAAGCCCATAGGGAAATTCGTCTTGCGAGGCAAATCGAAAACGGAAAAACCTTTCGTCTAGCGAGTTTTTTGTCTTGCGAGACATTCGTCTTGCGAGGTACCACTGTACATATATATATATATATATATATATATATATGTCCTATGCACAGAGATGAATTCCTTTTTTCTTTCACTAATGCATCCAGATTGTGTCCAGATGTCATGCTAAAACATAGTTTAGCATGACAAGAATGAGCCATAGCAAGCCCCTGACATAACCGCAAGGGGGAATTCAGAACCGCTCACTTCTGGTTAAGCAAAAACCTTGCTAGGTCATCTGGATCCTAAACTGTGGTTACTGTTACGAGTAATTTGAATCAAACCATAGGTGATGAAATTGGCTTTTACAAAACATTTACAAAGTTTGTCAAACCATATAACATAGCAGACTGAGATTAAGGAAATGGAAGCTTCTGAATACCTCCTTGCAGTGAAGTGGAAGGGGCAGGTGCACATATCCAAGGATCATTGCAGTTCATCCTCATCATACTAACCAATGCATCTTCCATAGAGAAATCTGCCTCAGTGAAGGCTAGGATACCAATATTTTGAATGGGAAAGATACATAAGCTGCCCTCCTTGGACGCAGTGTCACCAAATGCAGTAACTTAAAACTTATCACTGAAATAAAAGACTGCCGTTCCCTTATGTGAGAGAAAGTAAATGGATGTATCTATCTACACACACTGTGGGAATGGAACCACCTGTCATCTGCCTCAATGAACCCTGTCTCTTGTGGGTAGCAGGTTTTGTTCTAAGCCTGAGTGAAAAAATTGAATTCTATATACACATAAGAGGGTATACACACACATCCAACATTTACATACCTTACATATAAGTACTTTTAATGTGGGATGTCTATAGATTGAATCCTTTTGAAAATGATTCACCTGCTGACCACAAGCTGTACAGCTCACAATACCATGTAGCCCTTCCTCTACAAAAAAAGTCAGAAGGACCATATCAATTTTTCTTCTACAAAAACCTCCTTTTTCCAACACAACTTAACTTGCATGTCATTGTTAGAAGGACTCTGAGTGTCACTACTTCTGCAATATCACCAATTGCAGAGGTATCTTTAAAAGGCTAAAGAAAACTGTTGTAACCAGTTAAGAATTATTTTCTTCCCCCTGAAGCATTGGATTCACACATAAATATTAAATTAGCTTTTTATGAAATGGCGCAACCTAAATAATCAGTAAAAAATCTTAAAGATTGACTTCACAGATTGCAATCCTGCATTCAGTTTTGCTAGAGATTTAACAACTGCATTGGGAATTTGATTGTTCAACAGGGTGCAGAATTGCAGTCTACGTTGTGAGCATAAAAATAACATTTAATTCACCCAAGAGCACAAATTTATGAAAGCTTTTAACATTATTCACATTTCAAATGAGGAAAGACTAAAGAAGAAAATAGAGGGGGAAATGTTGTATTAAAATTATTTTAAAAACCAAGCAAAAACACCTAAAGAAAAATATTTCCCCTGAACAATTGCTGTAACCTGCTAAGCTGACTCCTTTCCATCCAACGCACAATAACATACCCTTCATCCCACCTCCCATTTATCTTCTTTCTGCTTCACTATCTCCCTAATCATCCGACTGATATTAGGATTTTCTGTAATTCACAAAAGGGGCTCCTCTTTTCTGTTTGCTGCTTTTCAAAAACTAATTTTGGTTATAATTCTTCTGCAATCCTATTATGATGTAATATTAATAACATATTACTATATTATTCTTAAAGATACTGAAAAATCTTTTAAGTATTTATTGCAGCTTTAAAAAAATCATCAGTTTTGGCATCCAAAAATAAAGTTGCACATTACAGGAGGCAAATTCTGCAAAGAACTCCTCATCTAAATGTGTCTCACACTCTGTTCTTCTCTCACTATAATAAATTTATAATTTGAAATAAATTGCTAATGTAATGCTGAGCTAATGCAAGAGCCCCCAAACCTGATGGGGCTATCAATGGTCCCTTGATCTTTCTTCCCATCAACTCAGCCTTACTCCTTGCTCCCAAATTCCTTTAAGGGCACAGCTGCCCTTGCACTTCTGGTGAAACTATTCTAGAATTCATTGATGCCTAGGAACACAAGAATTGCTGCACTAGGTCAGGCCAAGGGTCCCATCTCATTATCAAGCAGTCTGTTTACTACAGTGGTCAATCCAGTGTCTCTAGAAAGCTCACAAGCATCAAGAATGCAGAGGTAATTCAGACTTTTTAATAATGATAATAGAATGATTTAAATGCATCATTGAACTTAATTCAAGTGCATTTACCTCCACGCTTCTTTTGAGCTTCAGGTTTCGTTCTAGAAGTATTTCTGTTCCTAAATTCAGGTCCTTTAAAGTCATCTTTGTCTTCATTACGTACTGGCTCTGGCTGTACAACAATTGTACCTAAGATGACAATTTAAAAATTACACCAAATTATTAAATGCAGAATTGTAATATAAAAGTCTAGCAGGGTTTTCCTATACTCTTACTGAAAGGATGACCAACTCATCTAACACAAAAGGCATCAAAGTTATACAGTACATGTGGCTCACATAGTGTTGGGCATACAAATATGGAGATTAACATACTATATACAAAGCCTAAAAGAGAAATTGCATTCATTCATGTTCCATAGCTATCACACAGAACTTTAGCATAGTTCTGGCAAGACCATCAGAGGACCAGGAAAAAAATAGTTATGGGTTATATTAAGCCTCAGGCCACTAGCCGTCTATCCCTACTCTTATAAACAGGCGGCGATGCTTCTATTAGTCCTCATTCCTTTCACCCCATATCTTATGCTGAAAGTAGACTACATTGCCATGTTCCCCTTACCCTCACTCCCATGAAATAGCCAGGAACATTAATAGCTGTCATAATATTAGACCATTTGAAATTAAGGTTGCAACTATTTGTCATACGTGCACTGCAGAAACCAATCACAGCAACTACAAGTGGTCTTCCCTCTCTCAAAATACATTCAGTAATACAAAGCATGGACTATGCCCTTTCTGGGCTGTTTTACCGGCTGCCACTCGAGACAATGGGGAAAATCAAAACAGAATGGCATGTGTTTTACCAGAGGATGTTAGTGGTGGTGATACATGACTCTCTACTGAGGATAGAGACAGAAAGCAACAAGATGTCCTGGGAGGTGTGCTGTTTTTCAGGTGCAAAGATTCACAAAGTTGCCAGGTCTTATAAAGTCCACTGACCACAGCCCCTTCCTTATGAGTCATGCAAGTACAAACAATTCTGTCAGTCACAGCTTTCAATGTATAGCAAAGGACTCTGGCTGGGAAATTGAAGGGCCTTGGGGCACAGGTGTTTTTTTCATCATTTCTTCCTGTTGGAAGGTCATGGCCCAGGGAGAGGAAAATAATGAGGTAGACCGCTGACTGTGCTGGTGGTGTCATCAGGAAAGGTTAGGCATAGGCATCTTAAGACCATGTTCTCCATTTCCTTGAGGAAGGACTTCTGGCAAGAGAGGAGTTGCACCTCAAAGTAGTTGGAAATTTGTTGGCTGACAGTCTCAAAAACCTGATAGGTAGCCGTGTTGGTCTGCCATAGTCAAAACAAAAAAAATCCTTCCAGTAGCACCTTAAAGACCAACTAAGTTAGTTCTTGGTATGAGCTTTCGTGTGCAAGCACACTTGCACAGGTACAGACTGACATCTTCTTTCTTACTAAATGCAAGAACCTGGACATTATACCCAAGGGTCTTAGAATTAAGAACCCTCTACAATCCACGTATCCCACTGAATATGCAAGAAAACTATGCAACACTTTCAGTATCTGAAGAAGTGTGCTTGCACACGAAAGCTCATACCAAGAACTAACTTAGTTGGTCTTTAAGGTGCTACTGGAAGGAATTTTTTTGTTTTTTCAAAAACCTGACTAACAGAACTTTAAATTAAATCCTGAAGGAGAGGGAGACAATATTAGAGATGACTAGGGAACAAATGGTACTGGGGATAATAGCTTCACTGATGCATAGGAAACTGAGGCAGTGCTACAGAAAGCTGCTAAAGGGTAGAAAACTACAAGAAGGAAGCAGGTGGAGGAATTAACTCATGGTTTAAGTTATCTCGATACCAATGCACAGAGTATGGGAAACAGGCAAGAAAAATTTGAGCTCTTTATGCAGGATGTCAAATATGACCTAATAGGCATTACTGAAACTTGGTGGGATGAGACTCATGACTGGAATGTAGAAACTGAGGGGTATAACCGATTCAAAAGAAACAGACTAAACCTGGGGTTGTCAACCTGGTCCTTACTGCCCACAAGTGGGCATTTCAGAATTCTAGGTGGGTGGTAAGGGGTTCTACGGCACAAGCTGAATCCTTCTTCCCTAGAGCACTGGTGGGCGGTAAGGAAATTTTACCATCAAGAAAGATGCATTAGTGGGCGCTGGGAATAAAAAAGTTGACTACCCCCAAACTAAACAAAAAGGGAGGAGAAGCAATATATGTAAAAGATGATCTCTTCACAAGTATATACCATTACCTGGAGCATGGAAGGCAGATTGATATATGGGTAAAAATGTACAAGAGTGAAACAAGAGTGACCTATTTGCCTTCCTACAGCAGATTGCAAAACATTCAAAAAAAGTGAGATAAACGCTAGAAAGAATGGGAGACTTCTCCTGCCCTGGGGGGCGGGGTAGGACTCAACCCCAACAGCTTCAAGTTATAAGAAAAGAGATTCTGAGTAAACATCCTGAGGAGAACTTTCTGATAGTAAGATCTGTTCAACAATGGAATGGATTCCCTGTGAATCATAGAATTGTCAAGTTAAGGGACCCTGTGGATTATCTAGCCGAATTCCCTCCAATGCAGGAATCTCAACTAAAGCATCACTGACAGATAACCATCCAACCTCTGCTAAGAAACCTCCAATGAAGGAGAATCCACCACATCCTATGAGACATGAGAAATAAACATGAGGCTGCTCTTTTAAGCAGCAGCACTCAGCAATATCACAACATCCATTCCTAGTCCAATGATGGTGGTTCCCAATTAGCTAAGTATAGCAGACCCCTCCCCTTCTTTTTCAAAAGCCCACCCCCTACTTTTGGAAATCATGGTGTCACATGACCCACACAAGATGCCACCCCCCGTCAAAAAAGCAGGCTGTCCCGGACAGTTGATGTGTATGTGCCATGAACCACCAATTGGGAACCATTAGTCTAGGATTTTGCAAATAATTATTTGCCCCACTTCCAACACAGTTATCATAGAAAAACATCCTACAGATGTTGCTGGGCTCCAGGATTCATATTCTCACCATCCCTGACTATGGGCCATGCTACCTGGGGCTGACAGAAGCTGGAATCCAACAATGTCTGGTGGCTACACACTAGCCACCCCTAACTTGAAGAAACAAAGTAAAGCAGAGAGGGAAAACATGTTTTACATAATGAGGGATTCGATATTTTGTTGCTCTGAAGCTTTAAGAAAATTCCCAGGGATGAGTTCTTGACAAAAGGAACAAAAATAATTTCCAGTTTTATCCCCGTTTCACTGAAATTACAGGTTTCAATGCTTCTAGGTAGCATGTACAGGCAGTATCCTAGCTAAATTTTAATATACACAGTATGCTGTTAGAATATTTCATAATTTATGGAATAAGTTACCTTTAGGCAAGCTTTTCATATCAACTTCATTTTCGGAGTTTTCATTTGAAACATCTTGATTTGTGGTTTCATCTAAGGTCTGTTCATCATCTGAGCCAACATACTTTGTTACAACTGTTGGTTTCCTGCATGAGCAGCAGACACATATATTTATACTACAACCAGTACATGTGAAGCCAAATTATCTCCACTATTTATCAAAACATTCTTTTAGACAACAGAATCTAGTGAATAGTATTATATAGATAGGCAATATAATGGCCAATAAAACTGAGCTGTAAGATGTGCAGATTACAAACACTGAAAATATAATGCCAAATTTACATAATGCTGTATTAATTACCCATTACTATTTTTATTAGTACGTGTACTGCTTATATGCCAAAGTGGCTTATTACTAAGAAAGTCATATTTGACCCATTTTTGAAAGCTTAAAGGCTGACTGAATTACATTAGAAAAAGAAAACAAGAAATACCGCTATCTATACCTTCATTTATTAGTTCATTCATTCATTCAATTTATATACCACCTGGAGTAGGCTTAAGCAAACTTGGCCCTACAGATGTTTTGAGACTACAATTCCCATCATCCCTGACCACTGGTCCTGTTAAATAGGGATGATGGGGGTTGCCCCAAAACATCTGGAGGGCCGAGTTTGCCTATGCCTGACCTGGAGTATTAATTCCGTATTTGTAGTGAATCTATTAAATATTTAGGTATGCCTATACCAAAATATATAACTCAATTAAAGGTAACAGTAAAGGGACCCCTGACGGTTAAGTCCAGTCGTGACCGACTCTGGGGTTGCGGTGCTCATCTTGCTTTATTGGCCGAGGGAGCCGGCGTACGGCTTCCAGGTCATGTGGCTAGCATAACTAAGCTGCTTCTGGTGAACCAGAGCAACGCACGGAAACACCGTTTACCCTCCTACCGGAGAAGTACCTATTTATCTACTTTCACTTTGGCGTGCTTTCAAACTGCTAGGTGGGCAGGAGCAAGGACTGAGCAACCGGAGCTTACCCCATTGTGGGGATTTGAAACGCCAACCTTCTGATCGGCAAGCCTTAGGCTCTGTGATTTAGACCACAGTGCCACCCGCGTCCCTTATAACTCAATTAGTAATATACAATTTAAATAAAATATAAAGAGAGGTTTCTTCAGATATTGATAGATGGGAATCATTAAACTTTACTCCTTTGGGGAAGGTGACTGCTCTCAAAATGAACATTATTCCCAGATTAATTTATATTCTAATCCTAGTTCATCTATCTGGAAAGTATTTTCAGAAAATAAAAAAAATTCTAGGAAGAGAATTTGTAATTTGCAATTACAAATTAAGGGGGAACGATTCAGGATTCTGAATCTGGAGCTATATTATCATGCATATTTATTGTCAAGTATTAAATGATGAAAGCCAACAATTGGTGTTACAGTGGTACCTCGGGTTACATACGCTTCAGGTTACATATGCTTCAGGTTACAGACTCTGCTAACCCAGAAATAGTGCTTCAGGTTAAGAACTTTGCTTCAGGTTGAGAACAGAAATCATGCTCCGGCAGCGTGAGGCCGCATTAGCTAAAGTGGTGCTTCAGGTTAAGAACAGTTTCAGATTAAGTACAGACCTCTGGAACGAATTACGTACTTAACCCAAAGTACCACTGTATTTTTCCAATTTGGACAACTTTGGAATATACACATATAGCACTTTTGTTTGGATAAACAGTATGAGGATCAAAATACATTAGAACTCTGGTATCTCTCGAAATAATTAAGAGTGGTATCTTGGTTCTCGAACTTAATCTGTTCCGGCAGTATGTTTGACTCCCAAAACCGTTTGAAAACCAAGGCGTGGCTTCCGATTGACTGCAGGAGCTTCCTGCACTCAAGGGCAAGCCACATCAAACATTTGGCTTCTGAAAAACGTTCACAAACCAGAAAACTTACTTCAGGGTTTGCAGCGTTTGGGAGCCAAAATGTACAAGTACCAAGGCATTCGAGAACCAAGGCATGACTGTATGTCTGTTAGAAAGTTATGGAATGTGATGCCTAATAAAAACAACTTGACCCCTTTTCCCACAGTAAATTGACTTTATGGAGAAAGCCATCAAAAATTAAGAGAAATATGGTGATAAGGGAAATTGGATGGATGTGGATGTATTGACTTTGGATCAACTGAAATATGACAATGAATTTTTACATTGTGTTATGAAATAAATATCAGCTATCGGATGTAATCCAATGGCAATATTTACAACTACAATTTACAATTACAACTACAACATTTTTTAACAATTATGTTTGGACCAGCATTTTCAGCTTCTGAGACACCTGAGATACTAAAAAAACTGGTTAAATCCTTTAGAACTAAAAAACCCATGATTACATTTTAAAGGTATTTGTTACAAATAAATCAATTTCATATGGAGATGTTAAGAAATGAATGGAATAAAGAATCGGAGGTTCCTATATTGCCTTGACAATGAGAGTGTTTTAACTTCTATAGCAAGGGTGTCAATGAACCTTAAATCATTACTTACACAACTGAAAATAATATTTATAATTTACTGGTCTCCATTACGTTTGTATAGAAAAGGACTGTCTTGAGACAGCAGTATGTTGGAAATAATGCTTCTTTAAAACACACATTTTTACAATGTCCTATACTTACTATGTTTTGGAAAAAAGTGAATTATGTAAATATGTCTGTGCAAAAAAAGCTAAAATTTTCAGATGATAATGTTCTTTTGAACTACATACCTACTATATGGAATTTGACAACTGGACAACGTAATTGGATTCTCCGTGCCCTTACTATGGCCAAAAGACTGATATTGCTGCAATATTCAATATTCAGTTATCTAGGGCTCACATTCCATCATACAGGATCTTGGAAGCACCATTGGCAAACCTCCTTCAAAAGGCGGAGATTGCAAAGCTAGCCATACTTAGATTTTTCTTCACAAAGGGCGGCAAATATGTTCCAGCAGCCTTAAGGGTTTTCAACACAAAGCCCGTTTCCCAACTCCTGTATGCAGCAAATGTCTGGCATAATGGGGACCTGCCAAAGCTAGATGGCTTTCAGGCAAAATTTCTACAATCTCTGCTGCAGGTACCTAACTGCGTCCCCAACTCCGTACTTCTGTTAGAAGCTGGTGAATGCCCAATTTCAACTAAAGCGTGGTGGGCTGCCCTAAAACATTGGCTCAGGATTTCAGTTTAATCTAGGGAAGGGTTTGTACCAACACCTGACCAATGAGGAATTTGTCAGCAAATGGCAGAAAACCATGGCTAAAAAAGCCACCTCTATTGGTCTGTCTCCCCCCAATTGTATTACCTGGGTTATGAAGGCGCCCAAAAGATTTTAAAGCAAAGATTATGGGATAATGCACGCAGTGACTTGCGATCTTGATCACACGCAGTCTGTAGTCCGCTGGCAGTAGGAGTTCAATATGGGTATGTCTTTAAGTTAACATCTTACATAAAAAAACATGACAGTACCAAACTACCGAAGGCTTTTCACCAAAGCCAGACTAAATGTCTTTCCTTCTGCAGTGTTGGATGGCAGGTTGAGAGGAGTTCCCTACCAGGACAGACTTTGCTCGTGTGCTCAAGACATCCATTCCATAAAACATATTTTGTTGCATTGTGCAAAATATGAGCAGGCCAGGGCTGAACTGATACTACCCTTGCTGGTATCTTTCCCGGGAAAATCAGAGGCTCACTATGTCAGGTTCCTACTGGAAGACCGGACAAATGCTAGAACGTTAGCAGTGGCAAAGTTTTTATTGGTGGTTGGAAGAACAAATGAGCCCTATATTCTAAACAAAATGCTTGATTAACCTGGAGGTAGGCTGTATGAACTGTGTATTGATTTGTAATGATTTGTTGGGTCTCTGGACCATAATAAAGATTGATAAATATGTCTGTGCAAAAAAGCTAAAATTTTCAGATGATAATGTTCTTTTGAACTACATACCTACTATATGGAATTTGACAACTGGACAACATAATTGGATTCTCCATGCCCTTACTATGGCGAAAAGACTGATATTGCTGCACTGGAACGATAAATGTATGGCTCCACTTATTCAATGGATTGAAGCTGCCTACTGTTGCCACCTATGAGCAGATTGCTTATTGACGTAGACTTTGCATGGATATGTATAATGAAATTTGGAACTCATTTATACAAAATACAGTAGTTTTAAAATTGTGTTTGTTAACTGTTAACATTTGTTTTAGTAATATACAACACTTCTTTCTCTTTCTTCATTTTTTATATTAAAAAAATTCACTTTTTATGTTTTGTATTTAAGTTTTTAAAAATAAATAAGAATTTAAGGAGGGGTTATATACCACCCTTCTTCCAAGGATCACAGGGCAGGTTACAGTATAAAAACAGAAAAATATGCAACATAGTAACATGTACTATTTCTTAAAATGACCACCATGGATTCTAACAGACAGTGAATTGTTCCTTCAGACTCACTGTAGCAAGCAATTCAAACTGGTAAACAGAATATCAAACTAACCTTTTGGAACGTGATGAACATAATGATTTGGACTTTTCAGAAGAGCTGCTACCCTGAATATGAAAGGGAGAGGAAACACAAAATCGCAAGCCATATACAATTAAACATCCCTATGGATGCACATCAATTTATACATAACTTACTATGAAGTTTAAGGACAACTCTATCCTACTTTTATATATGTAAATGTAACTAACTGGGCTTGTGCTTTAAATATAAACTATAAAATGCAATGGGATTAAATAATTGTATAAAAGTAAACACTAGACTTCAAATCTCGATGATCTTACCAACTGCTTTCAGCCACATTAATTAATAAAGTATAGCAAGGGCAGGAAGGTTTGCACATCTGTAAATCTCATACAGGAAAGCACTGTCCATATGAACAATATAGTTTGCATGAATATTATGAACCACAGGCCAGACCATACAATCTTTCTAGGTTAAGTAATCCTAAAATCAATAAAATTATCATCCTCCACAAAATTAAAAGTCACAGTTGAGATGCTTAATGGGCACAAACAATTTTTTAAAATTATTTGTAAGAAGAAAATTGCCTCTGAAACAAAAAACCAGAAACCAATAGCTGGATCTCATAAAAATGAAAGAACTGAAAAAATACTGAATTTATATGCTGAATATAAGATAATTCCTCAAGTTTTCAAAATACAAAAAAATAAAACCAAGTTATTATTGTTGTGGTTCATTTGTTATCACTGGCTTATTAAAGCTGCACTATACATCCTGGGAATTTCCAAAAATATAAACAAAATCATTTCTAAATAGATGCTCTATACAAATTCACTCTTACACACCATGGAGAAAGTAACCTAAGCAACCTGAGCTCATATGAAATCAATCACCACTTTCCACAACTGTTTTTCATTATTATAAACTAAGTTACTAAATTGTTCTTACTTCTTCCCTGCAGTTTTCCATTGGAGTTGGAACTGGAGTTGGAATATTTTCCGTCATAGCAAATTTATCTGTAAGAAACGGATGGAATATGTTCACGCATAAAGATGGATAGTAATGATTCAAAATACACAAAACAGCAACAATGCATATAACTACACTGTAGGCAAAGTACTGTACTATCTTCCACAAACAACTCAAACTGATCCTGGCTGGGTTGTATTTATTTAGTACTAGATCAAATCATAAAGACACACTAAAAACCAAGGATTCTCTTCAGAAAATAAAATCAGATTGTCACAGAGTACCTTTAGAAAGTGACAACCAACAATGCAGGCCGATTCCCCATTTCCCTCTGGAAAAAGTGGGGGACAAGGGAGAGAAAGAGAAGAGTGTCAGCTACTATTGAACAAAGGGATACTTCTTCCCAAAGGTACACAACAGTACATGCTCCCCCCACTCAGTGTTTGAAACTCCCCTTGTTCTAGGTGCATTTTGCAACAGGGAATTTCATTAGTGTGAGCGGTTTCTGAGCTCTGGGTACAGTATTGCGCCTAAGATTTTATATTAAACCTGAAGAGTGGAAGGAAGACCTTTTTCTGCCTCCCCCCTTCCAACTACGCTCTGAAGACTAGAGAAGAGAATATTAGAGGGGTGGGCAAGTAAAAGACTAGACCATGTGAAAAATGAACACAATATTTTAGCTGCAGTTCATTCATTTTTAGCTTTCCATTCTTGTTATAAAAAAGTATGCCTAGACATTTCGTTCTTGCGGCCATAATCTAGGTTTAAGGTGCCATTTAGCTTCTGACTTTCATATATCAATTTCTAACACTTCCCCCACCCCTCCACATTTCCATGGCAACCACATTTTTTGCTTAGACAAAAATTAATCCATATTTGCAGTTTCTGGAAAAGAGTGATTCTCCAATGCAAAAACAGATGGTCATCATTTTTAGCACCAATATTTGCATAAAAATGTAAATCAGTCAGACTGTTATTGTTTACAGCCAAGGGCAATTTATAATGTAAATCAAAAAATAAACACAAGAATAAGATAAATCATTCAATTTTTCAGAACTGCAAATTATCAAAATTTAAAGTTATAAAGTTCTCCTGTGACCTTCCCAGACTCCAGTAAGCAGTCCTCCACCTGCAGGAAGGTAGTTCCAGGGGTTCCTGACTTTGTGCAATTTTGCCTTTGCACAGGGACCCAACTCTCATGAAAGTGGTGGGCCTATACCTGTACCTATAAAATCTAGCCTCAAAAATCCCAAGTGCAAACTACTAGACACTAGTAATCTAAAGAGATACTGAACATCAAGTAACCTGAAAACTGAAAGAATGAAGACAGAATAAAAAGAAAGCTGGAAGGCTGAAACACTTTCATCTACTTGAAATGATTGGTTTTTCTTCATATAACATGTTCAGTTTTGTTTTCATACATGAGCAGACCTTGTCACACAGACCTTGCCCATGTATGCAAGGATCCCTACTCTCTCAGATCTTAGTAGGTGGTTTATTTTACAGTAATTAGCATTAATCATTAGAATTCCCCAGATCTGATAATGTAGCAGTTATTTCTATGTTATTTTGCAACAGTTTCTGAATTTGCCACAAAACTCCTAGCAACATTCAACATAATACATGAGAACTAAGATTGGCATGGGCAGAAAGATAATACCGTATACTACTTAGAGCTGTGTAAGCAGAACTAATATAAAGAACTATGGAAACACTGAACATATTAAGGTAAGCATATCTGACATATTTATTAATAAAGTGAATGATTTAGTCATATTGGTGGCAAGATCAGCCAGAATGAGCAGTTTAGGATGCAGGCGATTCCTGGCTAAACCAGCACTAAGTCTTCAGCTCAGCCAAAGACACACCAGCATAATTTGCTCATCCTGATTCAGCCCAGCTTAGTTTAAGGCCCCAAAAGGTGTTCCAGGAGTGTAGCAATACTAGAAAGGAGGTGCTTAGGCTGGATCTGAAGCCTGTTCAGCTCAGTCATGTGACCTAGCAATACAGCCTATAACACTATTCTAAAGGCTTGTTTTCCATCCACCACGCTTAGGCACAGCAGGGGGTTGGATCTGGTGCAGATTAACTTATACAAACTGCACAAGGTTACTTCCTAAGTTACAGATGCCTAAACAATACATCAAAGAAGGTACAACTCACCTCTCAGAGTCATCAAGAACACAACAGCAGTAATTATTATTTCAGAACTAAATAGTTTTATTGAATGGCATGACAGAATGAACATACAAGGAGCACAGATCTGAACAGGTTTTAATTAGTAAGGCTGTTTTACCTATAGTTAATCTTGGAGGAGACTTTGCATCCTCAGATTCTTCTGATGAGTGAGCCAAAAAGTCATGAAGCTTCTGCACCAATGTAGTCAACTTGCTTTCACTGTTTTAAAAAAAAATGCACCATTTGAATGTTTGCCTTTTTGTAAATATTGTCACAGTGTGAAACAAGCTTTATTTCCATTATGACATGCAATCTCAAACTCTCTCAAAAATAGCAGTGTCCAGTTTTCGAGACATCTCTTGGGTTAAGAAACAAATATAAGCCTCAAGTGAAAGGGGGAGTGAAGGATGGGGGGAGAAACAAACTCATTCTGTTCTCCTGTCTTCCAAGGTCTACACACTTGACTGCTATGCATGTTCTATCTACCCTCCTTGGAATGTTCTATGCCCCGATGCCTGAGAAGCCTAATGACATTCTCATCAAACCATTTCAGGGTCAGGACTAGGCCTGGGTGATGTAGCGACTTATCACCCAGGACCAGTATGAGGAACAGACCACAATGAAAGCTTCACTCAGCAATATATCGCTGGCGAAACTGCCGCTGCTCCTAAGACCCTCCGCAGTTGGCTACTGTAGCTTGGTCCAACTTCAGGGAGAGAGGTGTGGGGTAGCCTGCCAACCCTGCATCGGCAAAGGCAACCTCAGAAAGGAGCCCTGAGGCAGGGACATTAGAGCTGACTCAGGAGGTGACCAGCAGGCTGGAGCCAACTGCATTGGCCCCAGCCCACCAGATGCTTGGATGAAAGTGCCTCAGCTCCCGCGATGAGAGCTAAAGCAGTTTCACCCCAAACACGATGTTTGGCTGAGGATACATTGCAATGTTGAAAACCTAACATTGCCCAGCCCTAGTCAGGACCAGTGTCAGAAACTCAAATGTATGAGCTAGGTGCCAAATGGCTCCTTAAGCCAGGGTTACTTTCACCAAAACGTAATGTCTAGTTGCCATTTTGAAGCCGGAAGGCTCAAAAGTTGTATCTTTCCATTCAACTTTTTGGTTCCTGAAATTCATTCTGATTGTACAGATAAAATATCATGGATAGAATTCCAAAGGATGTGTTGGTCTGTGGAAACCAGCAAAACCCAAGGATCCCAAGGCATGAACCTCCAGATAGTGGAGACATCAGGTACCATCCTGGTGCCCAGGAATCTTCAATTGGTCACAAGTGGCTGATAGCCATGTGCAAAATGCACCTGGTGCCTGGTTAATTTCCAAAGCTGGTCAGGACTAATTCTGACAAGTTAAATCAACAAAGAACAGTTCCATCCATGGACACTCCAAAAAGTATTCAACAAAATTTAACTAATGTACCCCTTTTGCATGCAATGTCTGCAAATATGAGCATATAACTGGGATGTGAAATTTCTGTGTGTGAAGAGCCCACCACATGGATCAAGAGCTTTAAAATACAGCTTCTGCTACATTTTCATGCCCATGTTAACAACAACAACAACAATAATAATAATTTGTTTATATCCCTCCCTCCCCAGCCGAAGCCGGGCTCAGAGCGGCTAACAACAGTAAAATAACACAGCATTCTAAAATCAATTCATTATAAAATCAATTCATATCACATTGATGGCAACCATTGGGCTGGAGTTCTGTGAAGAATTACCGAAGGAGGGGGTCAGGCTGTGCCTTCGCCAAAGGCCTGGTGGAACAGCTCTGTCTTGCAGACCCTGCGGAAAGATGTCAAATCCTGCAGGGCCCTAGTCTCTTGTGACAGAACTTTCTACCAGATTGGAGCCACAGCCAAAAAAGCCCTGGCTCTGGTTGAGGCCAGCCTAACCTCTCTGTGGCCTGGGACTCCAAGGTGGTTTTGTTTGAAGACCATAAGGTCCTCCATGGGACATACCAGGAGAGGCGGTCCCGTAGGTACAAGGGTCCTAGGCCATATAGGGCTTTAAAAGTTAAAACCAGCACCTTGAACCTGATTCTGTACTCCACCGGGAGTCAGTGCAGCTGGTAGATAACTCCTCTTCCAAGAATCATCTAGCTGAGAATGAAACACAATCTTAACATTTTTTCTCAAAATATAACATGCGAGAACCACTCTAATCAGCACAATAAATAACAACAACAACAACAACAACAACAATTTGAATCCCGCCCTCCCCGGCCAACGCCAGGCTCAGAGCGGCTAACATCATAAAAACAACACAATATGCATAAAAACAGACATCAATTAATTAAAATACATCAATTAATTAAAATACAAGTTAAAATCTGGACAGGTGGCAATTATCAGGTTGGAATTGAGAGTGGTTAATATTTGCCAGGACCAACTGCTTCCACTGAGCATACAAGAACCTGTGACCGGGTTGGGGGCCTCCTTCAGGTTTATTTTATACAAAGGAAAATAAGTCAAACTGCATCCTGCCCAAAGGCCTGGGGGAACAGCTCCATCTTGCAGGCCCTTAAGAAAGATGTCGAATTGTGCAGGGCCCTAGTCTCGTGTGGGAGAGCGTTCCACCAGGCTGGGGCAATGGCCGAAAAAGCCCTGGCTCTGGTCGATGCCAGTCTAATTTCCCTGGGGCCCAGGATCTTCAAAGTGTTGTTCTTAGCAGACCGTAAGGTCCTCCGTGGGGCATACCAGAAGTCCTGTAGGTACGAGAGTCCTAGGCCATTTAGGGCTTTAGAGCTTAAAACCAGCACCTTAAACCTGATCCTGTACTCCACCGGGAGCCAGAGCAGCTGCTACAGCACTGGGTGAATGTGATCCCATGGCAGAGACCCCATAAGGAGTGTCACCATGGCATTCTGCACCTGCTGGAACTTCTGGGTCAGTTTCAAGGGCAGCCCCATGTAAAGTGAGTTACAATAATCAAGCCTGGAGGTGACCGTCGCATGGATCACAGTGGCAAGGTCAGGGCAAAAGAGGTAAGGGACCAATTGCTTAGCTCAGCAGAGATGAAAAAATGTCGCCTTTGTTGTAGCTGTAACCTGCACCTCAATAGAAAGGGAGGCGTCAAAGATTACACCCAAACTCTTGACGGAAGGCGCTGGCACTAACTGTGCCCCCGCAAGAATGGGAGTTGGTCCCCCCAACCCCATATCTTTCCAACCCAGCCAAAGGACCTCTGTCTTCGAAGGATTTAACTTCAACTGGCTCCCACGTAGCCATCCAACCACAGCTTCCAAACATCTACTCAGTGTGCCTGGGGCCAAGCCAGGACAGCCTTCCATCAACAGATAAGAGTTGGGTGTCATCAGTATACTAATGGCAACCCAAACCAAAATTCCAGACAAGCTGGGCGAGGGAGCGCATAAAGATGTTGAAAAGCATTGGGGAGAGAAATGCACGCTGCAGTACTACACACACCAAGTAGTGCAACAACAGCTCCCCCCCCCCCACAGCGCCACCCTTTGTCCCCAACCAGAGAGGAATTAGCGCAGCCATTGAAGGACTGTGCCCCAAATCCCCATGTCGGCGAGGCGGTGGTCTAGAAGTTCATGGTTGACCATGTCAAAGGCTGCTGACAAATCTTAAAGAATCAACAGCCCCGACCCGCCTAAATCCAGCTGCCTACAGAAGTCATCTGTTAGGACGGCCAGAGCCATCTTGGTCCAATGACCAGAGCAAAAACCGGACTGGAATGGATCCAAAGCCGATGTTTCATCCAGAAATCCGCCAAGCTGTTCAGCAACTGCTCTCTCAATCACCTTACCCAGGAACAGAAGATTCAAAACTGGGCGGTAATTGGATAGATCTAAAGGATCTAATGATGTTTTATTTAAGAGCAAACACACAACTGCCTCCTTCAGTTCCCCAGGGAATGTCCCAGAGCCAAGGGACAAACTGATGCTCTCACCCGAGGGGGCCCGCACCTCGTTTGGACATGCTCTAATCAACCAGGACAGACACGGGTCAACAGGTGGTGGGCTTTCTGGCACAGAGGAGTTTGTCCACATCGGCTGGGAGTATCCGGTTGAAGTGGTCCAATAGTGGACCCGAGGACAGTCGAGGAGCCTCCAGTTCTGTTATTGTATTCAAATTGGCAGGGAGGTCACGGTGGAGAGTCAGGAATTTTTCCGCAAAAAAGCTTGCAAATGCCTAACAGCTATGGGCTTGATTCATATTTAAATTGACTGTCCCTCTAGGGACATTAGAGACCTAATTATACTAAAAAGTTGCGTCAGGCAAGAGCTAGCGGGTGCAATGGAGGCTGAGAAGTAGGACTTCTTAGCAGCCTTCACTGCCATCTCATAGGTTTTCATAAACGCCCTATAAGATGTTTTTGAGGGTCAGTTGCGGGCATCCTGCCATACTCGCTCTAGTCGTCTGAGGTCCCACTTCATTTTCCGGAGCTCCTCGGTAAACCAGGGGGGCCAGTTTCTGCGGGGTCGCAGAGGGCGCCTAGATGCAATCTCATTGATGGCCGCCAAGAGCCGGGTATTCCAAACCTCAACAAGCTCAGTCAATGAGTCGCCAGGGGGAGCAGGATCCCACAGGGCCTGATGGAATCCATCAGGATCCATCAGCCTTCGCAGGCGAGCCCAAATAAGATCACCACCTAAGCAAGGTAGGAGCAGGAAGTCAATCCTGGCTTTCAGAGCATAGTGATCAGACCATGGCAGCTCCATAGTGGGGGATGTGATCACATCTATGCCTGCACCAAAGATCAGGCCCAGCGTGTGGCCTGCTTTATGTGCGGGGCCTGAAACAAATGGAGAGAGCCCTAGTGTCGCCGTGGAAGACACCAGATCCATAGCCTGTAAGGAAGGGGTGGCATCCGCATGTACGTTGAAGTTCCCCAATACCAATAGATTGGGGAACTCCAAGACCCAGGCGGTCACCACCTCTAGCAGGTCTGACAGGGTGGCTGCTGGTACACTAGGTGGCCGGTACACCAGCAAGACAGCCAAGTTCTCCTCAGAACCCTACACCAGGCTAACACATTCAATGCCGGGGATCAACGACAATGATAGAGGCCTGAAAGAACAATCTTCCCAGATTATCAATGCCAACCCCCCCCCACCCCCCAGTCTGCAACTGGTGGACGGAGAAACCTGGGGGCACCATCTCTCGTAAGGTAACTGTTTCCCCTTCGCGCACCCAGGTCTCCATTACACAAGCCAGGTCAACCCCCTACAAGGTAAAGAAATCTCAAGGGTGGCGGTTTTGTTGCCTATAGACCTGGCATTGCACACCACCAGTGATGGAAGCAGGTGGTCCTTGCTCACCCTACCTTCGTCCCTGGGGATGGGGCACAGGTAGAAAGGGGTACAAGCATATCCATATCTCATACCCCTTCGCCTACAAGATCTGCCCCCACCGCCATACTTCCCTTGCCATTCCACGGTAGTAATTCCAAGCCCCATTAGTGCCTCCTTTGATAGCATTGGTGTTTTAGAGCCTTATAAGCTGTGGTGGTGAGTGAGTATGGGGCCCACCCCCAGGCCCAAGGTGGAGAATGGGCTTCAAGGGGGAGCGGTCCTCCCCAATACTCACAGGCAGAGCAGCAGCAGCTCAAATCTTTCTTCAGCCTATCTATTTGGGGAATTTAATTTTGCTTGTTACTTTGTCTCTATGATGGTGATTGGCCAATACAGAGCAAAAAGAAAGCAGAGACACTGGGAAGAAGAAAGAGCAACCCAGTACCCAGGTTCTAGATATCCCCCAATTTAATCTCTGCTGGTGGTCAAAAGGAAGAGCCTATGGAAACATTTTTAAAGCATTCTGTCTATAGATAAAAAATAAAAACATGAAAAAGGTATGGCAAAGAGATGCAAAGCCTGCTGGTAAGGAAGGAACACCAGTGTAAATAATAATCTAAGAGGTTTGGAGGGAGCAACTGTGGTGGACTTTGGGTTTTTTAAAGGGTTTCCGGAGGTTTAGAGTGTGTTTGCAGGCTTTTTCAATGGTGCTCCCAATATGCGCAATTTCTCTAAAACGCATGATGCCTCGGAACATAACCCCAGTTTAAATGGGGAAGTGCCTGTACTTAAGCTCTCTCCCAGTTTTCTCTAGGCTTAATTTAAAATGGAAGGGGTTGGGGGAAGAGAAACCTTGGCAAGCAAAGGCAATCAAGGTTTTCTGTAAGGCAGAGAATTTTTTTTTATTTGTTCCACTTGGTTTTATATGTTAGCATGTGGGGATGACAGGGTTTTGAGACACGTGAAGGGATCGTGTCAGTTCTGTCAACCACTAAGCCTTTTCTTTGGGGGGGGTGAAGCAGCATGGGGGGGATATACAGTGGTACCTCAGGTTACAAACGCTTCAGGTTACAGACTCTGCTAATCCAGAAATAGTACCTTGGGTTAAGAACTTTGCTTCAGGATGAGAACAGAAATCGCGCAGCGGCAGCACATCAGCAACGGGAGGCCCCATTAGCTAAAGTGGTGCTTCAGGTTAAGAACAGTTTCAGGTTAAGAATGGACCTCCGGAACGAATTAAGTTCTTAACCTGAGGTACCACTGTAGTAGAAACTCAGGCATATAAACTAATCGCCCAATGGCACCTTGAGTTACGGTCACCACAACAGAATGTCTAGGTGCCATTTTATTTTTGCAATAAAACATTATTACTGTCATACCTTGGTTCTCAAATGCATTGCGGCTCAAACGTTTTGGCTCTTAAATGCCGCAAACCCGGAAGTAAGTGTTCCGGTTTGTGAACTTCCTTGGAAGCCAAACATCAAGAATAAAACAAATTCAAGCTTCAAGAAAAATATTTCAGATCATTCTCTAAGTGGTATTTTCTTTCTCCATATTGATTTACCTACTTATATAGCTGCCCCATAGAAGTACTCTAGGAAGCTCACTGGGTGATCTGGGGCCAGTCACAACCTCTTAACCAACTTCACAAGGTGGTTGTAGGGATTACCTGAGGAGGAGGCTGAACTGTGTACTCCTTGGAGAAAAAAATGGGATATAAATGCAGTAAATACCGTATTTTTCGCTCTATAGGACGCACTTTTCCCCTTCAAAAATGAAGGGAAAATGTGTGTGCGTCCTATGGAGCGAAGACGCCATAGCCCCGCGACCCTCTCCCGGCTGGAGAGGTGACGCGCGGCTATGGCAGGAGCCTCTATAGCCCCGCGTCACCTCCCCAGCCGGGAGAGCGCGTGCGGGGCTAAAGAAGCCATAGCCCTGCGACCCTCTCCCGGCTGGAGAGGTGACGCGCGGCTATGGCAGGAGCCTCTATAGACCCGCGTCACCTCCCCAGCCGGGAGAGCGCGTGCGGGGCTAAAGAAGCCATAGCCCTGCGACCCTCTCCCGGCTGGAGAGGTGACGCGCAGCTATGGCAGGAGCCTCTCCGCTGCGCCTTTCCGCTGCTCCCTGACCTGCTCTTTGGGCTGGTGGTGGGCTCCCCCCCGCCAGCCCCAAAGAGCAGGTCGAAAGGAACCTGAAGCCTGGAGCGCGAGAGGGGTCAGTGCACACCGACCCCTCTCGCTCTCCAGGCTTCCAAGGTAGCCGCCTGAACGCACTTTAAATGGCACCTTGTTTTAGAGCAGGAAAACAAGAGGGGGAAAGTTCTCCCCCTCTCTGTGCAGCGCGTCCTGCCGCTTCACTGAAGGGGCGCTGGGCAGAGAGGGGGAGAATTTTTTTTTCTTGTTCTCCCCCCTCTAAAACAAAGTGCGTCCTATTGTCCGGTGCGTCCTATGGTGCAAAAAATACAGTAAGCTCTTCTGCTTACCTGCATAGGAAGCCTGGGGCCAGCCGGATGGAGATGTCAGTCACCACCCAGAGATCTCCACATGGTCGGAACTGGACCCACACCAGTTGTTGGTCCAATTGAGGATTTCTTACACTGTAGAATAGTTATCTAGGCCTCTCTTCAAACTATTACAGTGGTACCTCGGGTTACATATGCTTCAGCTTACATACGCTTCAGGTTACAGAATCTGCTAACCCAGAAATAGTGCTTCAGGTTAAGAACTTTGCTTCAGGATGAGAACAGAAATCGTGCTCCGGCGGCACCAGGAGGCCCCATTAGCTAAAGTGGTGCTTCAGGTTAAGAACAGTTTCAGGTTAAGTACGAACCTCCGGAACGAATTAAGTACTTAACCTGAGGTACCACTGTATATAACTCCTAGTCAATATGTTTTCATGTGTTCTCTAACAGCCGGAAGATACGGCAGGATGCAAACTTACAAATAAATAATTTAGTTTCTTTACAGGAATAGTATTCTTTTGTTTTACCACGTTTCTACCAAAGTCCATTAAATATTGAAGATACTAATCACACATAAAATTACTGCACTCTTCTTCAAAACATTGACCATACATGTTATAAGAACTATGTAATTTCCAGTATTAGCAATTATAAAATTCAAGACCTTGTGGGAACAGATTCCTAATAAAAACTTGCAGACAAAGATTTATTTCTAATCTATGGCTGAACTTCAGCTTCCCTTACCTTTGCACCTGCTGGCCCTAGCATTTCAGTTCAGTTCATTTTCCACTTGTTTATGTGAGCTACATCCCATCCCAAACCAGCAATCAACTTCCAAGTGTGCCTTGTTTGACTCCTTTTCTTCCTTTCCAAGGCTTGTCTACCATTCTTTTTCCACACAGTACAGCAACTTTACCAAAGCAACACATCTGTGTCTGCCACAAACCCCTATAACAGCTCAGTCAATTTCCAGACCCTTCAACGCCATCACAAAAACCCCTAGTGGATTACAACCAGGGTGTATTTGATTTAAATCAAATCAATTTAAATCACTACAGTGGTACCTCGGGATGCGAACGGGATCCATTCCAGAGCCCCGTTCTCATCCTGAATGGAACATAAAACGTGATGGCGCATCTGCGTGTGGCGCGTTTTGCCACTTCCGCGCATCCATGTGACGTCATTTTGAGCGTCTGCGCATGTGCGAGCGGCGAAACCCGGAAGTAATATGCTCCGTTACTTCCGGGTTGCTACGTAGCACAACCCGAAAGCGCTCAACCTGAAGCACATTCAACCTGAGGTATGACTGTAGTTAGTAAGACTTGATTTAAATCACTGGTCAGTAAGACTTGGTTTAAATCTTTTTTTTTTACAGAAAGACTCATTCTTGCTGGTATAATCTTAATATTTACAACCATATGAAGGTTTCATTTTTGGAAGAATAAATTTTCAGAGTAGTTTTTAGAGATATCAAAAATGGTTATACTATTAGAAATACACAGATAATTATGAAATTATTGTGAGGTTTAATAAGTTAGCTGTTTATATTTGTACAACTTTCCTGCTGTACTTTATTGGAAGAAGAAAAAGAATCATTTCCTTAATAACAATTTAAACCACTTATTTAATTAAAGCAATAACATTATAGCATATGTATCCATGTTTGTTAACTGATGTGGTTAAACCTTTTTTAATTAAGAAAAAAAACTAAGACTGAGTTTTAGCACACATGAAAAACTTAAAACAAATCCTTATTTCCTGATGAAAAGCCTTTGGACTATAATGTAACTTAAATAGAAAACTATCTTTAGAAAGATTTTTTTCTCCAGAAGCATTTTATTTTAAAAATCTGATTTTTTTAAAAAAATCCTTTTTAAAAAATCATTGATTACAATGATTACAATATAGATAAGGGTGGTCCAACATGCAAACCACTGTTTTTAGCAGCCCTCCATCTCCCCACCCTCTAACCCCACTTAGGGCAGCATGAGCAAGGCCGGTGGAGAGCAAGTGCCACAGCCAAAGGAACAAGATTGTTGGAGCCGCCAGGCTGTGCTCTCAGGCCAGCTTGGAGCCTGGCAGCATCCCTAGGTTGCCAGGGCTCCAGAGGAACACAACCTCCCAGGGAGCAGGTGATTTGAGTGCAGACAGTTCCAGGACACTAGGAACTGCTGCAGTGGGAGCCATCCTCGCTTGGAGTTCGACTAGGCTGGGCTGCAGAGATGTAAGCCACCTAGCACCCCCAGGGGTGGGCTTCAGACGGCCAGGGCTCATTGAGCTGGGTGCTTTGGGTGGTCCCTTTGGATGCACAGCCGTCTCTCAAAGGTTTGTGGGGAGCCTGCAGAGGGAGGAAAAAGCCTGGGGCACCAGATACCATGGGCTGCCTCCCTCCCTGTGCCAGATTTGATCTTCCAACTTTGACACCCAGTTGATGCTTTGTGGCAGGCATGGCAGCCTCTGGCCCAGGCACCTTGGGGGAGTGTACACCCCCAAAACCCTTCACCAATGGCAGGCAGGCAAGGTGGTGCAAGCTTACCGCCTAGGCACTGAGGTTGCCATGCCTCTATCTTAGCAGCAGCCACCACCACCACTGCTGACACTCTTCTGGAATTCTTTGTCAGGCAGACTGCTGTAGCTTTCAGGGGGAGGATTTTATAGATAGGCTGCAAAATCATGAAGTGGGAGAGAATGGAATTTTGGTACAGATAAGAAGTGCAAGTGTAGGTGTGTGAACATGTTTCAATACAGAAGAACTCAGTTTCTTTTTTTTTTTACAATGCAGAGAAGTCTGAGCTTTAGGATTCACCAATCGGTGTGGAAGAGAAAAGAAATGATTTATTAATACAGTGGTACCTCGGGTTAAGTACTTAATTCGTTCCGGAGGTCCGTACTTAACCTGAAACTGTTCTTAACCTGAAGCACTACTTTAGCTAATGGGGCCTCCTGCTGCTGCTGTGCCGCCGGAGCACGATTTCTGTTCTTATCCTGAAGCAAAGTTCTTAACCTGAGGCACTATTTCTGGGTTAGCGGAGACTGTAACCTGAAGCGTATGTAACCTGAGGTACCACTGTACTCTCTCTCTCTCTCAATTGTGAACACTATAATTTACAATAGGGAAATTTAATTCCATGTGCAGCCAACTCGTAATGGTCGCATTGTGAAATACTTAGCACTACACACAAGCCACAAAAACTACATCACACACTTTGTACATATGAAACATTGTGCATATTTACACTCTGAATAATTTGTTGTTGAACAAGAATTTATATACCAGCCATCTATCATCAATTGTGATACAACAGAAAGAAGCCTACAAAGAACTATACTGCAAGGTTAAGAGGCAATGGAAGTAACTAGACATGACGTAATTCACACAATTAGCAATTATGTTAACCATTTTTCCCAGAGTAAATAGCCATGCAGTAGGAGGGAGATCCAATTCAGGTCTGCAGCAGGGTACCCCACCCCTCTACCAGGATCCAGATCCAGATCCGCCCTCCTTGCCTCCCAATTACTCTAGAAATAAGCTGGAAAAAGAAGGAGAGGTTACTCTCTTAGTAAGCTGTTGCTTCTTTGGATTGTTGCTTGCATTTACTGTATTGTTTCATTTTATTATTTTATGTTATTATGCTTACTGTAATAGTCATCTTACTATTCTGCTGGAGACCATAGGGACATAAAGTTTATATACAATGTATGAAATGTTTACTTACATAATTTGCAAATAAATAAAATTTGGAAACCAATGTTTTACAATACAGTATAAACAAAGCACAAGCACTAGTTCAAAACAAGCACACAGGTAAGATAACCAAGTCAACCTAGCATGTACATGTGATGAATCATCAGCATTTTAAAGAGCAATATACATTTATTCACAAATCCATTTCAGATCCCATTTTCAAGCAACCTCTTAATAACTTATTCAAAATGTTTCCATGACATAGATAATGTGCTCTACTACGAATTATTATGCTCGGAAGGGAAAATAGCATCTCTCATAGGAGAGAACTAGTAGATCACATTAGTTAAAAAACAGGACAACAAATCTGGTATGTTTTCCATGCAAACAATTGCTCACAGAACACACTTGTGGTGGTTAATGATTGCTATTATGTATATGTGTGTTTTTGTGTGTGAGTACTCTCTCTCTACTGCACATGTAGGTAACTATGATTTCTTCCAACTTTTGCACAATGGCACTTACCACCAGGTAGGCAACATGGAACTACAGCCCCACCCTCTCTGTTACCCTTCCAAAGATGCCAGGACTGTAATCCGTGACTCCTCCAGATGCTGTTCAGCTGCAGCTTCCATCATCCCTGAGTACTGACCATGTTTTGAGGAATGTCTGTAACTCAGTAGTAAGGCAGTTAGTTGCCTTACATAGAGAAAGCCCAAGGGATCAATGCCGCCCAAGCCGCTCCAGGTACAACTGGGCAAGATTCTTGCCCAAACAATGGGCAGCTGCTGCCAATCCACACAGAGGCAACACTGGGCTAGACGACCCTCCCCACAACTCAGTACAAAGCAGTTCCCTAAGCATGGACGTGGTCTGCAGCTTGGTGGCGGAACAAAAGTGCCCAAATTCAACCCTCGACATCAACGCTGCGCTACCGTGCACCGGTAGCACAGCACGAGGCGGCTTCCTAGAATAGCTGTCAACTTTTCCCTTTTCTTGCGAGGAATCCTATTCGGAATAAGGGAACTTCCCCTTAAAAAAAGGGAAACGTTGACAGCTATGCTTCCTAGGCGATACCCCTATTCAAAAGGGCGCCGCAAGGTCTCTGGGAAAGCGTGTGCAGAGGCCGCCGATCAACATCAACCATGCCGCCGGCCCCCCGACGACCGAGGCCTGGTTCCGGCAAAAGACAGGCCGCTCAGGAGCCCTATGAGCAGTGCGCGCGGTTGGGTGGGCGTGGAAGGGGACCCGCAACTCTGATCAGTGACCGGCAAAGGGGGGGGGGGTTATAGGGAAGGGAGGAGACGGGTGGCAGGATCTGCGCAGGGAGCCCCGCCCCTTTCCTCTGCAGTGGCCCCGCCCCCTCGCCCGCCAGGGGAAGAAAACGGCCTCTCAGGAGGGGGCGCAATGGAGGGGGGAGGGGGGACGTTCGCCTCACACTGGGCATGCGCAGGCGGGAAGGGAGACACCCGGCCCTCCCCCCCTCCCCCACCCTGAGCTGCCGCTGATAAAATGACCTCGAAGAAATGGCGGGAGGAGCCGGCGGGAGGGAGTGTTGTCTAATTTGTCCTCCGCGCCCTCTCGGCAAGCCACGCGCGTGAGGCAGAGAGGGCGATCGCCCCTCAGCTCCGGCTCCTCCCCCACCCCCCACGCCTTCCCATTCCTCACCGCCCGCCATGGCCGGGAGAGTAGCGAGGCGCCGCCGCGTACCTCACGGGCTCCGCAGTCATCTCTCCACAATTCCTGTCACTTTCGTTCAGGCCCGTGGGAGACGAGCTTCAAACCCTGGTGGGAAACAAAGCGACTGGCGCGGCCATCCCCATCGCTGCCGTCGCCATCTTGTCGGCGAGTGTGAGACCAGCCTCCTGCCGCCTTCCCTCGCCCACTCCGGTGCGCCTGATAGGCTCCCGGAGACCCGCTTCTTTTTTTTTCATTGGACGAGGCCGAGCTCAGTCTGTTGCTAGGGTCGTTTGCGTCATCCCGGCATCGTCGCCACTCCGGATTGGCCCCAGCAGGACCTGCCGTCATTCAAACCTGCGCATGACGTCATGGCGCGGGACGTTAGGCTGCCTCGCTCGCGCTCTGCGCTTGTGTAGCTTCAGCTCTCTAGCGTTGTCGGGGAAGGATGAGTTGAGCTTTTGACTCTGCGGCCGTACTGTCACCTGCTCTTTCCTCATCCCAAGTGAAGGTCAGCCGATTCATCTTGACCTCGCCAGAAACTTGCTTTCCTACAATACGTAGGGCTGGTGGTTCTTGCCTTTTTGCAATTTTCCTTTATTGTACCGTTTAATATTCTGTGCAATAACATTTAGAAAAATAAAAACAGTCGAACACTGCCCATAACTACCCTATAGTGGCTCTTTTGTGAGAGATATTCCAGCTAGAGTTTTTTAGGTATTCCAGATCTCATTTTTGTTTATTGCAGAAACTGTTTCCCTACAACATGTAGCTACAGTTGCTTCTGTGTGTTTGGAATTTTCATTTATTCCTTCTATAATTGTACAAAAAAAATTAGAGAGGGAAAAAAGTCCAGCACTGTCCATGACTACCCCATAGTGGCTTGTCTGTATGAGAGATAATCCAGAATTACAGGCATTAAACATTTTTTCTCATATAAGATATTATTAACTGAGGGTAGGTAAGGGTTTTTCATTGCTGAGTACAGTATGTAAGTATACAGTATATGCTCTTTCAGAGCTCTGCCAGCACCGGCGATCTCCGGCATTGAATGTGTTGGTCTCGTGTGAGGCACCAAGGAAAGCTTGGCTGTCTGGCTGGCGTACCGACCACCCAGCACACCGGCAGCCACCCTGTCATACCTGCTGGAGGTGGTAGCGGGCTGGGCCTTGGAGTTCCCAAGCCTACAGGTTTTGGGAGACTTCAACGTCCATGCCGATGCCGCTCTCTCCTCACAGGCTCTGGACCTAGTGACTTCCATGGCAACACTAGGGCTCTCCCAGTTTGTTTTGTGCCCCACTCATCAAGCAGGCCACACGCTGGATCTGATCTTTGGGGCTGGCATAGATGTGATCATGCTTCCCCCTGTGGAAGTGCCATGGTCTGATCATTACGCTCTGAAAGCCAAGATTGACTTCCCACTCCTCCCCTGCTTGGGTGGCGAGCCTTGCGGGACCCTGCCCCTCCTGGCGACTCATTAGATGACCTTGTTGAGGACTGGAATAACCGGCTCTTGGCAGCCATTGATGAGATCGCGCCTAAGCGCCCTCTGCGACCCCGTCGAAACCGGGCCCCTTGGTTTACTGAGGAGCTCCGGAAAATGAAGCGGGATCTCAGACGGCTAGAGCGAGTATGGCGACGGACTCGTGACGGAGCCTCAAGAACATCTTATAGGACGCTTATGAAAGCCTATGAGATGGCTATGAAAGCTGCTAAGAAATCTTACTTTGCAGCTTCCATTGCATCCGCTAGCTCTTGCCCGGCACAACTTTTTAGAATAATTAGGTCAATAACGTCCTTAGGAGGACAACCAAATTTAAGCACAAATTCGACCCACAACTGTGAGGTATTTGTGAGCTTTTTTGCGGAGAAAGGCCTGTTGCTCTGCCGTGACCTCCCTGCCAGTTTAGATACAGTGACTGAACTGGAGGCCCCTCGACTGACTTCAGGTCCAGTGTTGGACCATTTCGATTGGATACTCCCTGCTGATGTGGATAGACTCCTCCAAGTTGGTAGGCCCACCACCTGCCTCCTTGATCCGTGCCCGTCTTGGCTGATTAGGGAGTGTCCAGATGTCGCGCGGACCCCCCTGGTTGAAATTATCAATTTGTCCCTTGACAAGGGGCATTCCCAGGGGAACTGAAGGAAGCAGTGATGTGTCCACTCTTAAAGAAAACTTCAGTAGATCCCTTAGACCTATCCAATTACCGCCCAGTTTCAAATCTTCTATATCTGGGTAAGGTAATTGAGAGAGCGGTTGCTGAACAGCTTGGTAGGTTTCTGGAGGAAACATCGGCTTTAGATCCATTTCAGTCCGGATTCCGCCCTGGTTTTGGGACCAAGATGGCTCTGGTTGCCCTAACAGATGATCTCCGTAGACAACTGGATCGAGGCGGGTCAGGACTGCTGATCCTTTTAGATTTGTCAGCAGCCTTTGACGTGGTCGATCATGATCTTCTGGACCACCGCCTCACAGACGTGGGGATACAGGGCATAGCCCATAACTGGCTGTGCTCTTTTATCTCTGGTCGGGGACAGAGGGTGGCACTAGGGAGGGAAATGTCGTCGCGCCACTCCTTGGTGTGTGGAGTGCCGCAGAGCGCAATCCTCTCCCCAATGCTTTTTAACATCTTTATGCGTCCCCTTGCCCAGATTATCCGGAGCTTTGGGCTGGGCTGTCACCAATATGCTGGTGACACTCAGCTCTATCTGCTGATGGATGGCCACACTGACTCGACCCTGAACACACTGACCAGATGCTTGGAAGCTGTGGCTGGATGGTTTCGTGGGAGCCGATTGAAACTAAATCCTTCAAAGACAGAGGTCCTCTGGCTGGGTCGGGATGGTATGGGGATGAGGGACCAACTCCCTTCTCTTGCGGGGGCCCAATTAGTACCAGGCTTGACTACTGTAATTCGCTCTATGCGGGGCTGCCCTTGAAGCTGTCCCAGAAACTCCAGCAGGTGCAGAATGCTGCAGCGAGGCTCCTCACAGCGTCTCTGCCAGGGAGCATTTTCACCCAGTGCTTTTCCAGCTGCACTGGCTCCCAGTGGAGTACAGGGTCAGATTTAAGATGCTTGTTTTGACCTTTAAAGCCCTTCATGGCCTAGGACCCTCATACCTACGGGACTGCCTCTCCTGGTATGCCCCACGGAGGACCTTAAGGTCCATAAATAGCAACACCCTAGAGGTCCTGGGCTCTAAGGAAGTTAGATTAGCCTCAACCAGAGCCAGGGCCTTCTCAGCACTGGCTCCGCCCTGGTGGAACGCTCTGCCTCATGAGACCAGGGCCCTGTGGGATCTGATTTCTTTCCGTAGGGCCTGTAAGACAGAGTTGTTCCATCTGGCCTTTGGCTTAGAATCAGTTTGATTCCCTCCCCCTCTTTCTTTTTCCTTTCTCCTCCTGTGAAGAGGCTGCATCCTAATGTTTTAATGTTGTATTTTAATCTTTTTTAAAAATTGTATTTTAATCAGCTCGTTTTTATTATTGGTTTTTAGCTTCCCTGAGCCCGGTCTTGGCTGGGGAGGGCGGGGTATAAATAAAAAATTATTATTATTATTATTATTATTATTGCTGTTGTTGTTGTCACAGGCTTGGATTCAAACAGCCAGCTTCTGCTTTTGCCCTGCTCTCAGCTGTCACACACTCAGGCTTTTGTCTACCAGCCAGGTGAGGGAAGGGCCCCATCCATTTGCTCTTCTTTTGTTATACTAACAACAGTACTTAGAGCCATTAACTCACAAATAAACTACCTGACAATGGAATCCATCCCTTATATTTTAACCTTTGATGGATCCAGGACCACAGAAATTACAAGGGTCTCAGGCATCATGGAGGCTAACATCCAAAACTCACAACACTATTGACAAACAAAATTTCATTTCCCTTTTGAAGGAAAATGGTTTCGGTGCTATCATTGCTGACTGGTTAGAAACAATGGCTATAGTTTTACCTGCTGTTTCTTCTTGTATCTGTAATCACCAAATTTAAATTCATTTTTGTTTAAACTGAAGTTTTCATCAATTGTATGATAATTTGGTTTGAGAAGCATTGTATGTTAAATATTTATGAATAATGGATAAAATAAATGCCAAAGAAAAGGAACATATTTAACAGAAAACCCTGATTCTGAATCCATTAGCATAAGTTTAATAATAATAATAATTTTTATTTATACCCCGCCCTCCCCTGGCAAGGCCGGACTCAGGGCGGCTTACAAGCAATAATAAAAACAAGTTGAATGATTACAACTTAAAAACAAAATTAAAATACAACATTAAAATATTGAAACATTAAAATATTAAAATGTAGCCTCATTGCAGGAGGGGAAGGAAAAGAAAAAAGAAAGAGAGGGAGGGAGGGAATCAAATTGGCTCCAAGCCAAAGGCCAGGCGGAACAACTCTGTCTTACAGGCCCTGCGGAAAGAAATCAGATACTGCAGGGCCCTGGTCTCATGAGGCAGAGCGTTCCACCAGGCTGGAGCCAGAGTTGAAAAGGCCCTGGCTCTGGTTGAGGCTAATCTAACTTCCTTAGGGCCCGGGACCACTAGGGTGTTGCTATTTATGGACCTTGAGGCTCTCCGTGGGGCATACCGGGAGAGGCGGTCCCGTAGGTATGAGGGTCCTAGGCCATGAAGGGCTTTAAAGGTCAAAAAAAGCACCTTAAATCTGACCCTGTACTCTACCAGGAGCCAGTGCAGCTGGAAAAGCACTGGGTGAATATGCTCCCATGGCAGAGACCCTGTGAGGAGCCTCGCTGCAGCATTCTGCACCCGCTGGAGTTTCTGGGACAGCTTCAAGGGCAGCCCTGCATAGAGCGAATTACAGTAGTCAAGCCTGGAGGTGACCGTCGCATGGCTCACTGTGGCCGGGGCGGGGCGGGAAAGGTAAGGGACCAACTGCTTGATGAGGCGAAGGTGGAAAAATATCGCCTTGGCTGTTGCTGTAACCTGCGCCTCCACAGAAAGGGAGGCATCAAGGATTACACCCAAACTCTTAAAGGAAGGCAATGGCATCCAGCATCCAGCATTACAGCATCCAGCCACAGCTTCCAAACATCTGGTCAGTGTGTCCGGGATCGAGTCGGTATGGCCATCCATCAGCAGATAGAGCTGAGTGTCATCAGCATATTGGTGACAACCCAGCCCAAAGCTCTGGACAATCTGGGCAAGGGGGCGCATAAAGATGTTTAAAAGCATAGGGGAGAGGATTGCGCCCTGCGGCACTCCACACACCAAGGAGTGGCATGATGGCATCTCCCTCCCTAGTGCCACTCTCTGTCCCCGACCAGAGATAAAAGAGCACAGCCATTTACAGGCTATGCCCTCTATCCCCACGTCTGCGAGGCGGTGGTCCAAAAGATCATGATCAACCATGTCAAAGTCTGCTGACAAATAGAAAAGAATCAGCAATCCTGACCTGCCTCGGTCCAGTTGTCTGTGGAGATCATCTGTTAGGGCGACCAGAGCCGTCTCGGTCCCAAAACCAGGACGGAATCCGGACTGAAATGGATCTAAAGCTGATGTTTCCTCCAGAAACCTACCAAGCTGTTCAGCAACTGCTCTCTCAATTACCTTACCCAGATATGGGAGATTTGAAACTGGGCGGTAATTGGACAGATCTAAAGGATCTAGTGAAGTTTTCTTTAAGAGCGGACATACCATTGCTTCCTTCAGCTCCCCTGGGAATATCCAGGGGACTATGAGAAAAGCAAGACATTTTGGGTTAATAATGCTATGAGCTCAACCCTTCCAATGTACAGTAGGCTCAGGTTGTACAGACAGTGCAGTCTCCACTGTCCCTCGTTCCAAGGAGACCAAAACCTGGGAAGTTTCTGGAACCCTTGGAATTTTGTGCAACTCTGAGATTGGGGTGGTGTGCAACAATATGATCTTAGAGCTCCTATGAAAGGACCCTGCTCCTTACTTAAATTCCCTAATTAATGGAACCTAGGTCCTAAATTGGGATGTGGGTGGCGCTGTGGTCTAAACCACTGAGGCTAGGGCTTGCCAATCAGAAGGTCGGCGGTTCGAATCCCCGCAACAGGGTGAGCTCCCGTTGCTCAGTCCCAGTTTCTGCCCACCTAGCAGTTCAAAAGCACGTCAAAGTGCAAGTAGATAAATAGGTACTGCTCCTGCGGGAAGGTTAAAAAAAAAAAAAGGCGTTTCTGTGCGCTGCTCTGGTTCGCCTGATCCTCCCTCCTCCTTCCTCTTCAACAACATTTGATTCAGAAATTCTTTTTCTTGTTTTCCTCCTCTAAAAACTAGGTGCGTCTTATGGTCGGGTGCATCTTATAGAGCGAAAATATGGTATTTGGATCTCATACTGAGCTCTTTCTCCCACCTTAAGAAAAGATGCTAGATAACCAGGGCTTTTTTCCCCAGCCAGAACTCACCAGAACTCAATTCTGGCACCTCTCAGGTGGACACCATGCCATTATAAAAGAAAAAGGGAGGCATTTGTGGTGAGTTCCAGCATCTCTTTTTCTAGAAAAATAGAAGAAAATAGCACTGTGGATAACTATCACAATATCTTGTAACAGGATTGTAATTATGTTCACAATGCATCCTTACAAGTATTGGAAACATTAGTTTACATTATGGCATTTATTTAACATAAGGAAATTAAAACATGGGAAACAATTCTGGTGACTTTTGGCCAAAAATGTTGATTTAGCAATAATCAATCTCTAAGCTACAACAGAACTGGCCATCTTAATACTGGAAGACACATCCAGGTAATAGACTGATCTAGCACAAGTCAGTTCATATACCTAACTTCTGAGCGTTTCAAATTACATACAGTATTAACTATTCCTCACTGCTTACCCCAGTGACCATGTGTATTTTGGGTTAAAACCGGGTTGGTTTTCTTAGCTGTCTGGGGACTTGCTTGTGTGCTTTACCATGTCCTTGATACAGTGTGCAGTCTGAAGGGGAGGAGTTGCTGCTCAGAGCAGGTGAGGCTGAAGGGAGGAGTGAGTCACTGACCTTCGAGGGAGTGGATATATCAGCCACCACACAGCTGCTCTCAGTCTCCGGGAGCTCACAACCAGGAGAGTTTGCCAGGGCATTTAGCTGAAGTGCTCGAGAGCGGACCCCAGAGAACTGCACCACAGTATACATGGCAGCAAAAAACATGGAAGTTAGCGGAGGTGCTGCCGTAACTTGCGGCACCTGTCTTATGTTTGTTATTCTGCCTGAGAAGGTACAGCGCTACACATGCAGCAGGTGTAAGCTAGTTACCTTGCTGGAAGACAAGCTACAACTGCTTGAAACCCAGATATCGCAAGTCATCGAGAAAGATAAAAAAGCGCTGCAGACTACTGTGGAAGAGCAGCAAAGTGAGGGTACCCCTATGAAGGTAGACGAGCACCAAATGCAGAAGGCAAACCCTGGGGATGTGATGCTCAGTAGCGGAGCTGTCGGGAACCAGGCTGCTGCCCAGGTCATTTCCATGGACGTGGATCCTGTGCCACAGCAACAAAGTCAGCCATTGCAGAACTCGGTGGTTGGACAAGGTTCAGCAAACAGAAGGATTCATGCCACTTCCCGGAAGATGAACCATTGCTTTTTTGCAGCCATGACTCGCCAGAAGACGCTTCCAAGATAATAAGAGCACAAGGGAGGCATTGGTGGTAAGTTCTGGCACTTCTTTTTCTAGAAAAATAACACTGGGACAAAGAGACGTATGGTGGTTTTAGGTGGCTGTGTGGTGGGGGGGGGGCAGAGGGAGCTGTGTGTATATGTGACAAAATGTCCTGAAAGGTGTGCTGTTTTCCAGGTGCAAGGATTCAAGAAGTGACAAAGAAGTTGTCAAGTCTTATCAAGCCCACCGACCACAACCCCTTCCTTCTGATCCACGTGTATAGAAATGATACTGCCAAACAATGTACAGCACTGATACTGCCAGACATCGATACAACCTACAATGTACAGCATGGGACTATGAGACTCTAGGTATGAAACTGAAGGGCTTGAAGGAGGGGTGGAAGAGGGAAATATTGGAAGTACACAACTGGCTGCACAGGTGGTGTTGTCAGGAAAGGTTTGGCTTCTTGGACCATGTTCTCCACTTCCAGGGAGGAGGACGTCTGGCAAGAGATGGACTGCACCTCGCAGTGGCTGGGAAGAATATGTTTGCAAACCTTATCAGAATAACTTTAAACTGAGTCCTGAAGAGGAGAGAGACAATATTTCAGAGTGTGGGAGTGGGGGCGGGACACAAAATACTGGGCATAATAACTTCATTGATATATATATATATAAATTTAAAATGTCCAGTAGCACCTTAGAAACCAACTAAGTTTGTTCTTGGTATAAGCTTTCATGTGCATGCACACAAAAGCTTATATAAAAAAAAAACTTAGTTGGTCTCTAAGGTGCTACTGGACAATTTTTATATATATTTTGACTGTGTCAGACCAACACGGCTACCTAACTGAATCTAACTTCATTGATGTACAAGAAACTGGGGTGGTGCTTTCAGAACCTGTTAGCAGGCAGGGGGAAAGGAAGCAAAATTCTAAGTGTTGCCTCTAAACTGTAACACTTCTGTTTCAAGCAGTGCAAACTGATGTCAGAGAAGGCACTGAAGGCACAACATTGCAACCTTTCATGACTGGCTGCAACAGGGAGGTAGGGCTGCCATCATGCCTGGCCACACCTGACATCAGTGTGCAGAAGATTGGGTTACCTGGCTCTTACTTTGGGCATATAGGTGCATCTTGTTTATTTATTATTTATTTATTATTATTTACTGTATTTCTGTAACGGTTCTCAGACTAAATCATAATATGGAGAGCAGACCAACAGAGGTTACAGGTGATCTATAACAAGAAATGATCAGGCAGGGTTTATAAAAACTAGGCAAGCATCAGAAAATATTGGTCTAACAGATTTAAATAAAAGTAAAGACCAGTTTGTGACCTTATCATTAGATGCTGAAAAAGCTTTTGATAAAATCCATAAACATTATATGCAGGATACATTAAACAGATCCAGGTTCTATTTGGAATTTATTAAATGGGTCAAGATGCTATATGGTGCACCTATGTCGAGAGTTAAAACAACAATTGTTAGATGAGAATGATTAATTCTACAAGTACTGGTATGTTATATTAAAAGAAAAATACCAATTGGCCCAGATTCAGCCCAATGGCAATACTTGCAGTTGCAAGATACTGTATGTTACTATATTTTGTTCGCATCAGCAGCTTTTACAGCAACTATGATGCCTTAGATATTAGAACAATGGACTAAATCCACTGAGGTGAAAAAGCCAGTGGTTGCTTTTTTTACTGGTTTCAATTAGTCAATTTGATGTACAACTTCTGAGAAACAAATGGCATAATGAACTGATGCAGTGGGACACTGTTTTAACTTTGGTAGCTAGCATGTCATTAGATTATAAACAGTGTCTTATACAACAAAAAGTAATGTTTAGAATTTATTGGACTCTACGTTTATACAGAAATGGACTTTCTACAACAGCACACTGCTGGTGATGTGATAAGGAAAATGCTTCTTTGAAACGTTTGTTTAGGCAATGTCATACGCTTTAAAAAATTTGGAGGGAAGAATTAAGATGTATAAATGTTACTTTGGGAGAGAAATTAAAATTGTCAGATGACAGTGTTATTCTAAACCACATACCAACGTAAATGGACTTTTCCACACCTTTACTTCTACTAAAAGACTGATATTGATACATTGGGGGGGAAACGCCATGACCTTCTCTGGACGACGGATAGAAGATATGAGTACACTTGCAAAATACGAACCATTTACTTTTAGATGTAGATTGTGTGTTGATAAATATAATGATATTTAGAATCCATTTATAATAAGCATAACAATTTCTTAATATATTTACACTTGTTAGAATAATTGTAATTGTTATAGACTTACGTATTGTTCTGTGCCACAGTTTTAAGTACTTTTTGATTTGTTGTGCTTTGTGTTCCCCTTCCCTCACCTTTGTTATATTACTTCTTTACTGAAATGTTATAATAAATAAATAAAAAGTTAAAAGTTAAGTAAAAAATATTTATTCCTGCATTGCGGGAGGTTGGACTACATGACCCTGGGATCCCTTTCAACTCTACAATGCTATGATTCTATGAAGAAGACCTACAGAGGACTCGGCAAGAAAGGACTCATTTGCACCACCTTGACCCGTCCGGGTTGCTCCCCCAGCCAGCAAGTGTTTTTGTGTGTGTGTGTGTGTGTTCTGCCTGCATCAATCTTGTGTGTTGTCTGTACTGGTATGTTTGCTGCATGCCTGCTGGGAAGAAGTTTTTCTGGCTGATGATGGGTGGTTTGTATTGTTTGGTTGCTGGCTGAGTGGATACAGCTGGGGTGTGGGTGGGATCCAGGGCCTGCTGCATGTAGCAAGGTTGACCCCGAATGTGGTTGCTACTTTGGGTTGCCACAGGGCAGGAGTGCCCCCACTGTCAGTCAAAATACAGTGTGACACAAAACCCCACATATATTACTGTTTTTTTCGCTCTATAGGATGCACTTTTCCCCTCCTAAAAAGTAAGGGGAAATGTGTGTGCGTCCTATGGAGTGAATGCAGGCAGGAGGCTCTGGTCAGCAGTCCCTTTAAAGAGCCGCATGGAGCGTTCGGGGCTTTTACCCAAGGATGGAGAAGGGCTGCCTTTCTCCCTCCATGGGGAAAAGCCCCCAAGAGCCGCACACACATTTTGCACGCTCTTTAAAGGGAGCGTGGCTCCTGGGGGAGCCTTAGCCGCGTGCAGCCTCTCCTGGGCAGGGGGATGAAGGCTCCCCCTGCCCAGGGGAGGCTGCGCGCGGCTAAGCCAGGAGCCAGGACAGCAAGTGGGATTGCAGCTCAGCGATCCTGCTTGCTGTCCTGGCTTATGGGATAGCTGCGCACAACCTCTCCCGGGTAGCGGGATGAAAGCTCCCCTTGCCTGGGAGAGGCTATGCGTGACTATCCCATAAACCAGGACAGCAAGCGGGATCGCTGAGCTGCAATCCCACTTGCTGTCCTGGCTTCTGGGATTCAGAATTTTTTTTTTCTTGTTTTCCTCCTCCAAAAACTAGGTGCGTCTTATGGTCTGGTACGTCTTATAGAACGAAAAATACGGTAAGTAAAATAGAAACATCACCACCCAATCCCAACCACACTCATCTTTCCCCCCTCCACCTCTTTCCTCCTAATGTCTCAACAAATGAAACCGATTTGTAAAAAAAATCAAAATAAAAAATGTTACATGGGGGAAAAATATGAGAGAGATTGCACATACCTTTGTAAATCGAGAAAATATTTAATAAAGAATACATTAATAAAATACAGTGGTACCTTGGGTTAAGAACTTAATTCGTTCTGGGGGTCCGTTCTTAACCTGAGGTACCACTTTAGCTAATGGGGCCTCCCGCTGCTACGCGATTTCTGTTCTCATCCTGAAGTAAAGTTCTTAACCTGAGGTACTATTTCTGGGTTAGCGGAGTCTGTAACCTGAAGCATCTGTAACCTGAAGCATCTGTAACCCGAGGTACCACTGTACAGAATTTGCAGGCTACTGTGGTAGACAGGCCTGTGACCCTGACCTGGGGTTAAAGCCTGATTGAGGGGAAGTTTGGTTTAGTGGGGTTCCCCTTAAGTGAGAGGCAAGGGGAGGAGAGTTGAAGAGGATTTATCATCTTCTTTCTGACAATGTGGGATGCACATACTACTGGGCCTTCATTTTCTGCCCGTGGCCCTCAGCTGTATACAAGGATGAAAAGTGGTACACTAATGTCTCTGAGTGGGCAGGTAGCAAGAAGTGGTGAAATTGCTGCTCCAATCTCATTAATTGTGGGCGGAGGAAGGTACAGTTGGAGTGGAGGTGCTGACTACCACCCAAGTGTTTGGTCTCCATTTCTAGTTCCAGCTCTTTGACTCCTTTAGCATATCCACTGAGCCCTCAGGTCTAGTGGTGCTGCTGCTGAATGCCAGTCCACCATTAAACCACGCTTATCCATGATCTGATCATGGATGAATGGGCAGATCTGCATTACCAAGACTTGGTTGAGTGTTCTGGGTCGGACTGAACTTACCCAGCTGTGCCCAACTGAGTACATGGTACAGCACCAGGCTAATCAAAGGTTGCCATTCTCCATACAAGTACAATCTCCTTGACCAGAAAATCGCTTGACCTCAGAATGGGCTTAGAGGGTCTGCAACTGGAGTTGGATGAGAGAAACAGATTGGGGGTGCTGCTAGTCTACTGACCACCCTGGTGTGCAGCTGCATCCCTGACTGGGCTGGCTGAGGTAGTCTCTGGGGCATTGTTGGACGACCAAAACACAATTGTTTGGGGTGACTTCAATAACCACATGGAGGCTGCTGAAGAAGCAGCTCAAGACTTCATGGTCTCCATGCCAAATATGGGTCTCACTCAAATGGTCACTAGTCCAACACATCAGGCAAGGCACATGAACTTAAGGTGCTGCTGTGCAGTGCCAGGTCAGATGGGCCTGTACTTTATGGTTACCAGATTTTTTTCAATGAATCCGGGGACCCTTTTTATTTATTTTTTTAAGCCGAGTAGCAACAGGGAGTCAGTAGTGGGGATGGTGAGGCAAAAGTTCCTGGACCCAAGCACTCATGCATATTGTATAAAGGTGCAAAGCCCTTCTTTCACACCCTGTGAAACATAAATGCACAGAACTGGGCAATGGTGCGCTGCCCGCCCGTGACTCCTGAGCCTCCCCCTGCCCCCTTTGTTTTGACTGATTGGGGGAGGCTCAGGAGTTGCGGGCTGGTGGCTGTTGCCCAGGAGGGGTGCAAGGTGCAAGGTTTATTTGCCAGGCAAGGTGCAAAACCCTTCTTTCACACCTTGTGAAACATAAACTAGGCAACAGCTGCCCACCCGCAACTCCTGAGCCTCCCCTGATGAGTCAAAAAAAAGGGGGAAGGGGGCAGGAGATCTGTACTGCAGGACGTCCCCGGTTCCCCTTTGGCAGTGGCGGTGGCAGCAGCAAGCAGCAGCCTGGAGCCAGCCTGGTTGCGCAGTTGGCTCTGGATGGCTTCGGGAGCTGCTTGCTGCTGTGGCGCCTGCCATTTTTCCTCGCCGGAAGTCCACATATGATTTGTTGTGCACAAGACACATCATATGGGAACTTCCGGTGAGGAAAAATGGCGGGCGCCACCGCAGCGAGCAGATCCTGAAGCCAGCCAGAGCCAACTGCGCTACCAGGCTGGCTCTGGGCTGCTGAGGCTGCTGCTGCCACATTTCCCAGGGACAGATTTGCAAATCCAGGGACTGTCCCTATGAAGCGGGGATGTCTGGTAACCCTACTGTACTTGCCACTGCTTGGCCACCAGGCTTCTCTTACACACAGCAACCCAGGTCATATGGGCGGGAGGATGGGTTGCAGTGATTTTTAGGAAGTCATTCGCTTATAGCCGGCATCCTATTGGGAAGACCCAGTTTTCTGAGTGCATGTTCTGGAAGGTGGGCAATAGGGGCAGTACACCTTTTGGTGTACTGACCTCCGCACTGCACCAAGGATTCTCTGCCCAAGCTGCTTCAGGTTGTGGTGGATGTTCTCCTGGAGACATCTAGTTTGTTTGGTCCTAGAGGATTTTACCATCCATGCTGACACAACCTTACAGGAGGCCATTTGGGACTTCATGGAAAGCGTGGCCTCCATAGCGCTGTCCCTGAATAAGTTTGGCCCAAGTCATAGTCACGGACATGCCTTAGACCTGGTGTTAGACCTTTATGGATGTGGGTGATCTGACACTAAGTAAAAGCGAAACAAAAGAAGTGCCATGGTTGGATCACTTATTGGTGCTACTGGACTTCTCCACGACCTTTCCCCTCTGCAAGGAGATGGGATCGATTCAGATGGTTCGTTCAGATGGTAGGGGATGTTATATCATGTTGATGGCCTTTCAGCCAATTCCCTGGTGGCCCGCTGGAATGCAGAGTTACCCAGGGCTATTGACTGACAATGGTGAAAGCTGTTTCTGAGTTCTGCTTGATCTCTCAGCGGCCTTTAGTACTATCGACCATAACATCCTTCTGGACTGTCTAGAGGAGCTGGAGGCACTGTTATACAGTGTTTCTGCTTCTTCCTCCTGGGCCGTGTCCAGAAAGTGGTGTTGGGGGATGAGTGTTCGGACCCCCGGGCTCTCACTTGTGGGGTGCCTCAGGGTTCCGTCCTCTCCCCCATGCTTTTTAATATCTATATGAAGCCGCTGGGAGAGATCATCAGGGGGTTTGGACTGGGAGTTCATCAGTATGCAGATGACACCCAGCTCTACCTCTCCTTTAAATCAGAACCAGTGAAGGCGGTGAAGGTCCTGTGTGAGTGTCTGGAGGCGGTTGGAGGATGGACGGTGGCTAACAGATTGAGGTTGAATCCTGACAAGACAGAAGTTCTGTTTTGGGGGGCCGGGGCAGGCACGTCCTGAATGGGGTAACTGTTCCCCTGAAGGACCAGGTGTGCAGCCTGGGGGTCATTTTGGACTCACAGCTGTCCATGGAGGCGCAGGTCAAATCTGTATCCAGGGCTCTATTATTATTATTATTATTATTATTATTATTATTATTATTATTATTATTATTAATATTTGCCCCAAATGCAATGCACTCTGGTCATGGTTTGACTGTTATTTGGCAAGGGCAATTCCTAGCAGGGTGGTGGGCCTATTCAGATGTGGCTGCCTCTTCCCCCCTGCTCTGTGCGCCCACCACCATGTCACCCCTTGCTGCCCTTCGCTTTCCCTCCCCTCCCTGAACCCTATTTTCCTTCCGCAGTTTGTTCTCCTTGATTTTCTGCATTCATGCTTTCCCTCTCCATCCCAACCCGCCCCCCACATTTTCCTTCACCATTTCATTCCACCTTGCTTCAGCACAACATTTCTCCTCCCCATTTCATAGCATCTTTACTTTCCCTTCCTTTCAAATGAGCAACTCGCAAAGTCCTGCTGAAGTGAAATGCAGCGTGTGTGCAGCTGCCTCCTGGTAGGCAGGCTCCCTCTCAGTTTTGCAAGAGAGGAGCTTCAGTCTCTCCATCCAACTGAGTAAGCAAGGGTGCAAAGGTGAGAGAGAGGTCATTCAGCTGAAAAAGAAAGCGGTGGGGAGGGGTGAGAAAGTTGGGGCAAAGTGAGACCACAAACCACAGCACCTTTTCTCCAGCCAAAGACACATTTCAGTGCGTCAAACACACTCAAAGAGGGTGCAAGGCAGGCCTGAGGCCCAACAGAGAGACCTGTAACGGCTGTACAGTGGTACCTCGGGTTACATACACTTCAGGTTACAGACTCCGCTAACCCAGAAATAGTATCTCAGGTTAAGAACTTTGCTTCAGGATGAGAACAGAAATCGTGCTCCGGCGGCGTGGCAGCAGCAGAAGGCCCCATTAGCTAAAATGGTGCTTCAGGTTAAGAACAGTTTCAGGTTAAGAATGAACCTCCGGAACGAATTAAGTACTTAACCCGAGGTACCACTGTATTTGGTCCCTGAGCCCCACATTTCATATCTGCGCTCTAACTCAACAACCTTAACAAACTACCATTCCCTGGGGATGCCATTTCCTAGTATTATTCCAGGCAGCACAGTGTCTTCGGCTTTTGTCACTAAACTCTGACACTCTTCTTACTAGGCAGTGCAAAATGGTGTTTGTGAAAATACAGCAGAGAGCATAGCACCGCTGCCTTTCCTGGGTGTTGGATGCAACAGGGAGATAGGGTTACCATCCTGCAAGGCCACACTTGATGTCATAGTACAGAACATGAAGTTACCTGGAACTTACCCTTTTCTGATTGGCTTATGTTTTTCAAGGTCAGCTTGACCTTATGCTTTCGCTCTTACCTGTTCTATTTTAAAGCACTGAATAATCCTTCAGGAAGACTACCGGCCTCATTTTGTAGACAACAGCATGGTGCAGATTGCCTCGCCAGATAAGGCTGTATGCATAAGCAACTGATGAAGCTGAGCTAAAGTGAGCCAGACTGTTGGTCCTTCTAGCTCAGTATTGTCTACACTGACTGGCAGCAGCTCTCCAGGGTTTCAGCCAGTGCTCACCCGGTGCTGCCTGGAGATCCAGTGATTAAGCCTGGGACTGTCTACATGCAAAGCAAATTCTCTGCTACTGAGCTATGGCTCCTTGCAATTAGTTCAGGTGTGGCGGAGGATGAAAAGCAGAATATGAAAGATAATAAATAAATAAATAAATAGATCTTACACGTGCTTTCAAAAAGCATCAATCTTTTTTTTAAAAAAATGTATGTTATTGATTTTCAATAGACATATAAAAACTACAATTGAATTCCAAGCATAACCAAACAAAAATGGTGTTTAAGCTGTCTTCTGTACCAAGTAAATACAAATGTATTTGTATTAAGGTAAATACAAATAGCACAACTCACATGTAAAAATAACCCCCCTCCCCCAGGGATACATGTGTCAATGGAAGTTTAATCAAGGAAGCTGACTTGTTGACATAAATAATAAACATAAACCATGTTGTTTCAAACTGTTATAAAATTTTAGGGTACGCACACATAGCAGACATATACTGCACAAAAAACCAGTTCTTCACCCTTCAGAATTTTGGAAATATTCCCTGCGAAGATTACACTTTATTTTAGCAAACGGAACAATCCCAAAAGCTATTTTGGCTCTCCTAATGACTCTAAATATTTCTTCTGCAGAAGGAAATGTCTTGGAAAAACCTTTCCCAGTACTTCTTTTCACTTACAAATCCTGTCTTAAGAACATATTTTGTGTATGAATAGGGTAGGCCTGTGACCTGGATTCAGGAAATAAGATATTTACCAGCTCAAAAGAATGGCTCAGGCTCGCCTGGTAAATGCAATCAGTGACCATGATTAGATATCTTGCCAGACAAGAGGCAAGCTACACACTCTCAAATTTCTGTTCTCTTTATGTGACAGGTGTATGTTTTTTGGGTGGTCTTTGGCTAAGGGGCTGGGCAATTTCTAAAGTCTTTAAAAGTTCTTGCACACCCTTGTTCTGGGTCCTCACTGCCTTGCAAGGGAGGGTGGGCTCTCCTGCAAGAGAAAAAAAAGAGAGATCTGCCTTGTTTTCCCTGGATCCTGCCTTCATCTATTCTTCTCTGACCGATAATGGACAGGGGACACTGTGCCCCTTGATGGGGAGCTGAGCTATAAAAGCCAACCCCACATTTTTCTATAACAAAAATGTCTTTTTTAACTTGACCCTTAAAGCATTCTACTGTATTAAGATAGTGACTCTAAGTGTGCTTTTTCTCAAATTCTAGCAAATCAGTTTTGGATAGTAAGACCTGAACCTATCTTCCACTCGGCTGCTCTGTCTAATGAAGTGGAATTGAGAGAATGAAGCACATTAAATATATTCTTGCCACAGCCAACAGGAATTGCTGTCACTTTCTAATGAAAGAAGAGATAGCGCTGTATTGGGCACAACCTGTTGATGTACAATATTAAACATTTCTTTAGAAATAATTTCTCAAAAAGTTTGGATCAGGGCCTACGCCCATCAAATATGCAGGAAATATGCTTCAGTGTTTGTGGCACTAAGTAAGATGGTTAGGACAGAAGAGAAGGAGATAAACTTAGTGGCATGGAGGGAAACCTTGTTCAAATGAAAGTTATTTGTTTTATAATTTTCCTGCTTGGTCCTTAATGATAAATAACACCAGCTGAAACATAGTGCATCTCATACAGTTCATGCACATCTTGATCTAAACAGTAAACGAATCCCTAACTGTTGCCCAAAGCATAAAGAACGTGAGCATGACCAATTTGCCACAGAACTCACACCAAATGCAAAGCAAGAGAGAGAGGCTTGTCTTGAGGCGAAGCAGAGTGTTGCGTAAAGTGAAGTTGCTTGTTGGAGCTTGGAGAGCTAACTAACCATTGGAAATCTAGGGTTTTTGTACTTATAGTCAATGCATCTTAAAGGAGAACAGATGAGCAATTTTTATAATACCAATATTTATTAATTTTTGGTAGTCTATTAAAATCCCGACAGTTTCCTCTGCTTATTTAGTTGTTGAAATAATATTGTTATAAGTTTTTTTGGGGGGAAGACCCCCCAACCGAATAAATTAATCAATGTAAGGATGTAGCTAATTATTTGGAGTATTGAATGTAAGATTCCAGGCCAGTGGAAAAATACAAGCTAAGTTTCCTTTCCAAACCAGGGCCTCACCTAGGATAGAGGCATTAGCATGACAAAAGGTGTTGATGACCCCATCACAGAGGAATCCTTGGGCCGGGGCAGGCAGGGGTTGCCAAGGTGACGGGGAGGGGGAAGGCTTTGCTCACAGGAAAAATGTGCCTCTAAAAAAACTAGACTGTGGGATAGCAGGCAGATGGGAGGGGTTTGGGCAGGGATTTGATGGGAACAAGAAAAGAGAAAAGGCCAGAACCATCTTTGCTGCTGACTGTTGAGGCGGCAACCAAGAGACTGGGTTATATTGAATGAGATCAACTTTACTAATACCATGATCTACGATAAATCCTGTATAAAGTACAGTTTGACACCCCTGTTTACAAATCTAACAACACATCCAAAGTGACGGGAATGTTTAGCAGATTTTTATGCTGCATTGGTTTAAAATTCACTTTGCACAAATAATCACCGATCTCTGAAGTGGAAGGATTATCTGAGGACTAGAGATGAGAATAAAAAGCTAACAAAGGCACTGTGAATTTTCTGAGAGGCATAACACAATTCACCATTTCTGACTTTGATTGCGGGCACACGCGCTAAACCCTGTCTGTGGTGCCTACCCCTTTACTCCAAATGATGAGACAAGAGACCAGAGTATGGGTTCAAATTGGCCACAACTTTATTGAGCTTCAGAAGTGGGAAACCTGGCACAGGCCTTGGCAGGTAACCCTCTCAGCCCGCCTGGCTGAGGATATGCAGGCAGTTGAGGCCCAGTGAGAGGGGAATGCAAAGCACAAACTTACACAGCATGCCCTTCCACCGACCTCATCCCAGGAGTTTGACCTACATGCTGCCGCTCTAGGGCCAGGGACTCCCGGTTTTTGCCATTTAACGGGCCCTGCAAGCGCCGCATGGGGAGGGAGCATGAATGCATCCTCCCCGACTTGATGTTAGACTAAAGGCTACCTTGCCAAGGCCTAAAAACCTCCACCCGAGGGCCTAAGTGGCCTCACCGCCAAGTCCCACAACTGAGGACCAATCAAACCCCGTAGTCTACCCATTCCCTAAGGGCTTGTCGCAAGTCGTGGAGCCAGAGGTCATTATACCTAGTGGGGTCAGGTGCACTCCATCCTCCCAGAATAGGTCAACTCCATCTGCTGTGATGGTGGGATGTGGGATAGAGAACCCACCAATTTGCCACATGGTATTGCGCATGGCCCTGTTAATTTTTCCCACAGCATAATTGATGTGAGAGGGATTGGAAACCCCCCTCCAGTGCAGACGGGGTAGGAGATTGGACCAGCCAATAGTCATTGTCGGGTACAAGGCATGCAGGCTTTTTATATCTGCCCTTGCAGCAAGGGCCAGGGCAATGCCTTTTTGTTCCACTAGATCATTCTCTCCCACATGTAAAATCAAGACCCTCGGAGGGCCATGCGCCACCGCAGCACTACGCAGCATGGGTATCAAGCTCCGCCAACGTATGCCCCACTGGGCAATCCAATAAATGCGTACCTTGGGGAGGATGTTAAGGTTATGCCACCACTGTGTGAACATGCATAATCCGCTGCCCAATGGACAATGCTGTGGCCTATAACCCAGATCTTCATGGAGGGTGAACCTGTAAGAAAATTAAATTGCAAGCGGTAAGGAGGAGGAGCCGGGACAAATGTAGCTTTTGTAGGCTGCAGAGCGCCAGCACCCCAGTGCCTTGATGTGGGCAGGGTCCCAACCCTGTACCGCCACTGAAGTGGCAGCCCTGATACGGAAGGAGTGCCCGGAATATTCCTGGGGACTAATGCCACAAGCCAATAAGGTTTTGCGTAAGACTGCTGTGAATTGAGTTCGCGTCAACGGGCGCGTGTTTGAATGAAGAAAGGGCCCTTGCACTGAAGAAGCAGCATGTGTCCTGATATGGGCAGGGGCCCTCCTGTTCTGTCGGGGACAGCGCCAGCATGACCCCTTTCCGCAATTGGTCAGTTTTTGAGGACTGAATCCTGACATTCAATGTATCCCCAGAGAATTTAATGTCAGTGTCCGCCAGCCCTGATTGAGGAGACCCAGCCAAACACTCCCCAATGCGCATGGCACCAAAAAAGGCTAGGGAGAATGCTGCCCGAAAGAGACACGTTTTGAAATTTGACCAGCAGATCTCTGGTAGTTTTTTCCAAATTAGATTGAGTGTGTCAATAGTGATAGGCTTCCTGCCATCCTGACATGGGGGAATGATGCAACGCCACCCAGCCAGCAGCTTCTTGACGTGGAAGCTGTCACAGGGGTCTGGCCAACAAAGGAATTTACAAAAGAATTAGAGAGCTGCCCTGTATAGCATTAAAGTTTTTATGGCAAGGCCCTTGCACTTTAGGAGCACCAAGAATTGAAGCACCTCCTCCTCGGATGCGCGCCGTGTCACGGAGCCACAAAAGCACCCAAAGGCATCCCAGGCCCTGGAATAAGAATCTAGTGGAGGGTGCTAATGATGACAATACTCCCTGGTTTACTTCTCGCTTCCAATCTCCCACAGATCGTCTGGGAAGGCGTCCGAGGTCTGGGCTGCCTCTGGTGCCAGCTTGCAGAAACGCTCCATCTGGAAACGAGATAGTGCATCAGCAATGTTATTGTTAAGACCGGGTATGAAATGGGCAGTGAAGGAAATATTGTACCGCAGGCACTCCAGCACAAACAGACGCAGCACCCTTATGACCCTCACGGACTTTGCTGACTGCCTAGATGTAACTCTTACCACCGCTTGACTGCCAGACCAGAAACAGACCCTGGAATTCAAGAAGAGGGTTCCCCAGATGCGAATGGTGACTAGAATAGGAAAAAATTCCAGAAAGGTTAAATCCTGAGTGATGCCTGCTGCATGCCAAGAAGATGGCCACGGCTGGGCACACCAATGGCCCCTGAAGAACACGCCAAAGCAAAGCGGCCAGAAGCATCAGAATGGACCTGGAACTCCACCCCAGAGTTAAGGCTCTTCTGCCAAAATGAAACCCCATTATAATCCTGCAAAAATGCAAGCCAAACCCTCAGATCGTCCTTTATCTGCTTTGTCACCCTGATGTGATGGTGAGGGGCTACCCCTCCGGCCGTGAGCCGTGCCAGATGGGCACAAAAGGCATGGCCTGGCACAACTACCCTACATGCAAAATTAAGATGACCCAATAGGGATTGCACCTGGAAAAGGGTGGTCTTTTTAACCCCGTGTTGCCTCCAGCAACGCTTTCAAGGATTCCAGCTTGGTCTGCGGGAGGCGCGATGACTGCCGAATTGTGTCCAGTTCAATACCCAAGTAGGAAAGTAGTAGAAGGGCCCTCAGTCTTTTCAGCAGCTAGAGGTATGCCAAAGTCAGCCACAAGGCGCATGAATGTAGCTAAGGATAGGGCGCAAGCAGGGGAGTCTGGGGCCGCCATAATCAGAAAGTAATCCAGGTAATGGGTCATAAAAGGGGAACCAGATGTAGTTTTGAAGCCCATTCAATAAATGTGCAGAAAATTTCAAAGGCCGCACAGGCCACAGAGCAACCCATGGGCATAGCCTTATCAAAATACCAGCTATCCCTGAATTTGACTCCTAGGAGCCAAAAATCTTCAGGATGAACTGGGAGCAGCCGAAAGGCTGACTCGATGTCACATTTTGCCAATAAGGCCCCAGGGCCCAATTCTCTGATCATTTTGATGGCTATGTCCAAGGACACATATTTAACTGAACAATGCTCCCGCGGTACGGCGTCATTTACAGACCCACCCCTAGGATAAGACAGGTTGTATATCATGCAGAACTCACCAGGAAGCTTTTTGGGCACTATGCCAAGAGCAGAAACTATAAACTTTTTGAACGGTGGGGCCGGGAAAGGGCCGGCCACCCTGTCTAAATGCCACTCTTTTTCAATTTTGTTAAATGCAACAAGGGGCATTTCCCTTACCGACTTTTGATTGGGAGGGGTTCTGGAAACCGGTGAACTGGAGACAGGGATGCGGAAGCCATAACGGAACCCTGCCTCCAAGTAGTTGGCCGCGGTCCTGTTGGGATAAGCTTGAAACAATGGTAAGATCACAGAGAGGTGGACAGGGATTGGGGCTAGGGCAGAAAAAAACCTCATTTTCGGGAGGCAGCCTTGGCTTGCTGGGCTCCAGAGGCTCCCTTGGCGTCCTTGGCTCCCCGATCCTGTTTTTCGAAAACTGTGAAAAGGGGGCTTAGCCCGAAAGCACTTAGTCCGTGAGTGAGGACCACTGCAGCACTTGCAAGCATGGTCAAAACGGAATGGGTCCCTGCTGCACAACCCATTATTAAACTCCCAACATGTTGACATAGCCACCCTTTGCACTTTGGAGGGGAGTTTGCCTGACTTCTCCCCAAAAGCCCTTTTTTGGAAGTTTGGGTTCTTCAGCAGCCCTCTCGCGGAACAGCTCATCATATGCTAAAGCCGCTGAGTCCCCTGCCATTTTCCTGGCTTTTAAGATGATGCGCAGATAGTTAGCGAAGTTCAAAGCCCTATCGGGGTAAGCAGCGGCCACCAGGGGAGAAGGTAAGCAGCCAGGCCATCGAGGTAAGCAGCAGCAGGGGACCTATGCCAAGCAGCCACCCCCGCAAAACAAGCAGGCCGTCCATGCGGCCTGGCTGGGACCCACGCCGCCCACTCAAGTCAGCAACACTGGTGGCTGGCGGCAATGCCACCCCCCGCTGACGCAAAACCCAGCAGGCCGCACCTGCGACCTAGCCGGGGCCTGCGCAGCCCGCTCAGGCCTGCAGCGCCCCATGCCCTCCTGCCGCTGCTGAAAGGCGAGCAGGGCAAGCAAGCAGGCAGCGCCTGCAGCCTTCCTGCACAGAGGCGAGGAGGCCACCCTCATAATCTGAGGCTTGAGCCAAGGAGTCAGCCTCTTTTCTTTTGGCTTTAGGTCCACCCCTTGCCGGCCGTCCATTGTCCTCTCGGGCCGAGGGCGGGTCAAAGGCTGGCTCAAGCAGGTGGGTGGCACCCACCCAGGGAGCCCCACTCAGTGCCGTAAACCCTGCCAACCTGTGGGGAAGGGAGGGCAGATATTCCCTTAACAAAGTTATGTGGTTTTCTTTTATTTCGTCCTTGAGCCAGTATCTACATATTCATAATAGTGCCTCTTCAAATGCTACATATATTTAATTAGTTTCATTATTATTATTATTATTATTATTATTATTATTATTATTATTATTATCTCATTATTTACACCTTGCCCATCTGGCTGGGTTTCCCCAGCTACTTTGGGTGGTTCCCAACAAAGTATTAAAAACATGATAAAGCATCAAATATTAAAAATCTTCTGATGTCTTCTAAAAGTCAGATAGCAGTTTATTTCCTTGACATCTGATGGGAGGGTGTTCCATAGGCCGCCACTACCAAGAAGGCCCTCCGCCTGGTTCCTTGCAACCTCACTTCTTGCAGTGAGGGAACTGCCAGAAGGCTCTCGGCGCTGGACCTCAATGTCTGGGCTGAATGGTGGGGGCAGAGACGCTCCTTCAGGTATACAGAACCGAGGCCGTTTAGGGCTTTAAAGGACAACACCAACACTTTGAATTGTGCTCGGAAATGTACTGGGAGCCAATGTAGGTCTTCCAGGACCGGTGTTATATGGTCTTGGTGGCCACTCCCAGTCACCAGTCTAGCTACCACATTTGGATTAGTTGTAGTTTCTGGGTCACCTTCAAAGGTAGCCCCACATAGAGCACATTGCTGTAGTCCAAGCAGGAGATAACCAGAGCATGCACTACTCCTGTAAGACAGTCCACGGGCAGGCAGGGTCTCAGCCTGCGTAGCAAATGGAGCTGGACACAGAACTGACCTGTGCTTCTCCCCTTCAGAACACAATACAAATATACTATAAACCAAGAAGACAGTAGAAACTAAAATTAAACTAATCCCCAGCTCCAGCTAAACATTTATCCCACCCGCAGGAGAGCAAAAACAAAACAAAAAACCCAGCATTTAAAACGCCACAGATTTAAAACTATTAAAAAATATTTAAAAGCATTTTTGACATTTGCCCCAACCCCAGAGTTTGTTCCAGTGAGTCTGGGCTCTTCAGGATTACAGCAAGGCAATGTCCCTCTGGCCTCCCAGGAGTCTCTTATGTTGAGCAGGGTGAGTCTGGTCCCTGCTCCCAGGCCAGGTGGAAATGGGCCTTGCAGCAAGGAGCAGGTCTTCCTTCCAGCACTCATGGCAGCGGCTTAAGGGGCTACTGGGTGAGATCCCATGGTCAGAAATACTCAAAGAGAAGGGAGTCCAAGATGGATGGAAGTTTCTTAAGGATGAAAAATTGAAAGCCCAAATGCAGACAATTCCAACAAAAGAGAAAAGTAGGAGGCATCTAAAGAAGCCAGTGTGGCTGCATAAGGAGAATGGAGATTTAAGAAGGGTTTAAAAAAAAAATATGGAAGAAAGGGGAAATCACAAAGGAAGTGTAGCCAACAGTTGCAGGGAGAAGGTGAGGCAGGCCAAAGCTCAGAACAAGCCCAGGCTTGCAAGAGAGGTTAATTTTTTTTTTTTTAAAGGTTTCTTTGGCTATGTTCAAAGCAAGAGGAAGAACAACCAAGTAGTAGGTCCTCTCTGTGGAGAAGACAGATAAATGCTTTAGGGTGACAGAAAGAATACAGAGCTGCTTAACCCCTACTTTGCCTTTGCCTTCACCTAAAAGGAAAACAGTGCCCAATCTGGTGATAACAGAATAAACAATGCAAGGAGGAGATCCAGCCCAAGATAGGAAAACTAGCTACCGTAGACTCCGGCGTATTAGGCGACAGGGCGTATTAGACAACCCCCCAAATTGGCAGCTGCAATTTGGGGGTTCGTCTTATAAGCCCTGTCTTTCTCCCAGTGCAGAGCCTGCAGCAGCAGCGGGTGGCGGGCTCCGCTCCATGCCGGGCAACTTTCTCCCAGCACAGAGCCCGCTGCCCATACCTGGCGTATAAGACGACCCCTGACTGTTTAACCTTTTTCCTGGGGTTAAAAAGTTGTCTTATAAAATCTATGGTATTTTAAATTATTTCAAATCTGCAGTGCCTAATGAGCTTCACCAAACGGTACTAAAGGAGATGGAAACCACAAGAGGGGAGAAGAAGGCTCTTGTGCCCATGCCTTGCTTATGGGCTTCACTTTGTGGGCATCTAGTTGGTCACGATGAGAACAGAATGCTGGACTACATGGCCCATTGGGTCTGATGCAGCAGGCTCTTCTTATGTTTAATGTATTTTTAACCTTCTGTTGGAAGCCGCACAGAGTGGCTGGGGAAACCCAGCCAGATGGGTGGGGTAGAAATAATAAAAAATTATTATTATTATTATCATCATCATCATCATTGGAAACCCTATGGTTTTTTAATGGTTGGAATGTATCCTACTGTACCACCTACCACTACCCACATGTGTCCCTATGAGGGAATGCAGCCCTCCGGCTGAAAAAGGTACCCCAATGCTCTTAAGATATAGCAAGCGGCACTTGTAACAGCTCTAGTATTATCTGTCCTTGGAAGGGAGTTTGGTGAGCACACACACTGTTCTCCAGTGTCCTTGCAAGTACTAAATGTTCCAGGACATCATCAGGCACAGGTAAGCTTTTTCTTCATTGAAATATACCAGATGGATTATTTTCCCCGTATCTGATCTTTATACTTCCTTAATAAGGAACTTTAAAGCAGTGTTAGGCTGACAATATCATGAATGGCTGGAAAGGTGTCATCGGTGTTGGGGGTCGTATTTGGTTCACTATGCACAGGAGGGGTCTTTTGCTTGTTACACGATCCCAGCAATGCACTTCTTTGGGGCTCTGGACCACCTTTGGGGACCCTCTCCAACAGGAAGGTGCTACAGAAATACGCTGTTGAGCCTGGGGCTTTGCCTGAGCAACAAGGCTTTCCTGGCTCAGCTGAAGCTGTGCTGCATCCCTTGTCTCGGATGCGTTTCAGACACCTGCTTAGCTCAACCTTGACATTTCAAAATATAATTGCTGCAAACAATCCCTATGCTTCTTCCCAGGGCTGAGCTGTTGGAAACAGCCAGCAGTGAATCATGACCAAGCAGCATGGTCAGAAAAACAAGATAGGCCAGAGCCCTGGAAGACCTTATTTGCTTGCACAAAACACAACTGAGATGAAAAGTTCTCATATGGTCCTTCCAGCCCAGGACAAGCCAGTGGGTAGCATATATTCAGGTGGTCTTTCAGCAAAAACGGATGCCATCATCTGCAATAAAACCTTCCTCTCCTGTATCAGTCTCTACAGCCATGTCAGGTGCTGTGACTCTCCAACTGCCTTGACTTTACCCCCAAAGACGCACTCTTCCATTGTATCTCAAGACCAGGGCTCGGCAAGGCCTACCTTGCCTGGGCCAGTTCACTCTAGCGGAGATCCGTCTGTGGGCTGGAGCATGAGCACGCGTGCCCACGATTTCTGGCGTCTGCGCATGTGCAATTTCCAGCACTACAAAAGCGAGTCCTTGCACTGTGCTGGTTTAGTGCAGCACACAGGGACTCGCCAAGCAGGCAGCTAGGGGACTGTTTAAACGACCCCCGTGGGCTGCTTGTGGCCCGTGAACCTTAGGTTGCAGACCCCTGCTCATGACAGATGCCAACAACATTCCCTGGGGAGGCCGTAGTGGTGCAGCTTTCCACATGGCCAGTGGTCAGAAGTCCCTAAGGCTAGATAGGTTGTCAACTTGCGTGTTCTAGATAGGATTCTCTGCAAGCCACATGGTTATGCAACAGATGAAGCTGTGTAGCATGAAGACGTAGCAGGGACACCACATCTTCTGCAACTGTCAAAGGCAGAGAAGCGCTTTAGAAGTGGTTAGCACAGTGGTTCCCAAAGTGGGTTGGTAGGAACCCACTCCATCCCTTATGCTGTTCAATGAAGGCTTTGGGTTTTGTTGTTGCTGTAAGTTAGCAGACAGGAACCCCAACAGTCAGGCGACAGCTGACTTCAGGGGCCTTGCTGCTACCAGGGCTTGGTGTTAGTGATCCCTCCACTCTGCTCAACTACTGTAGGAGAACACGAGGAAAAGCCTCTCAATCTATGGTCTATTAAATGCGGGGACTATGGCTGTTATGATGATGATGATGATTATACTGCGTATAATTATCCTCTGTATTATGTTTTTATTATTACACTGTGAAAAGATTGTTCTTAATGTTGTACAATGCCCTGGGACCTTTCAATAAAGGGTAGCATATACCGTATTTTTCGCCCCATAAGACGCACCGGCCCATAAGACGCACCTAGTTTTTTTGGGGGGAAATAAAGGGAAAAAAATTTATTTCCCCCCCAGGTGCGCTGCGCTACACCAGGAGCTTAGGGCGTGCGGAGCTCAGCGGCCCCAAGCTTCTGCGTGCCGGGAAGCAGTCCGCTAGCCCTGGGAGAGCCGCGGGGCTCTCCCAGGGCTAGCAGATCACTGCGCTACACCAGGAGCTTGGGGCGTGCTGAGCTCAGCGCGCTCCAAGCTTCTAGGTGCGCGCAAGCAGTCCGCTAGCCTTGGGAGAGCCGCGGGGCTCTCCCAGGGCTAGCGGACCCCTGCGCTACACCAGAAGCTTGGGGCGTGCCGAGCTCAGCGCGCCCCAAGCCTGTGCGTGCGCGCAAGCAGTCCGCTAGCCCTGGGAGAGCCGCGCGGCTCTCCCAAGGCTAGCGGACTGCTTGCGCGCACCTAGAAGCACAGGCTGCCGCCCCAAGCCTCGCGCACCCGGTGGGACCTCCTGCCGGGTGCGCGAGGCTTGCAGACTCTCGCCCGAAGCAGGGGGAGCCCCCCCGAGGGCTCCCCGTGCTTCGGGCGACAGGCTGCCGCCCCAAGCCTCGCGCACCCGGTGGGACCTCCTGCCGGGAGCGCGAGGCTTGCTGACACTCGCCCGAAGCAGGGGAAGCCCTCCGGAGGGCCCCCCGTGCTTCGGGCGACAGGCTGCCGCCCCAAGCCTCGCGCACCCGGTGGGACCTCCTGCCGGCAGCGCGAGGCTTGCTGACACTCGCCCGAAGCAGGGGAATCCCTCCGGAGGGCTCCCCGTGCTTCGGGCGACAGGCTGCTGCCCCAAGCCTCGCGCACCCGGTGGGACCTCCTGCTGGGCGCGCGAGGCTTGCAGGCATTCGCCCCATAAGCCGCACCCCGATTTCCCCTTCATTTTTGGAGGGGGAAAAGTGCGTCTTATGGGGCGAAAAATACGGTAGATCAAATAAACAAACGATAAATAACGTATTTTTCGTTCCATAAGACACACTTTTCCCCTCTAAAAAGTAAGGGAAAATGTGTTTGCGTCTTACGGAGCAAATGCAGCCTGCGCAGCTATCAGTGAAGCCAGGAGAGCAAGAGGGATCGGTGCGCACCAATTCCTCTTGCTTTCCTGGCTTCAGGGATAGCCACGCAAAGCCTCTTGAGCGCAGCTGAAGCGCTCCTGCCTCTTCACTCAAGAGGCTTTGCGTTGCTTTCTTGTTTCTTGTTTCCCTCCTCTAAAAACTAGGTGCATCTTATGGTACAATGTGCAAGTGGGATGATCACTCTGCAGACCTTTCCAGAATGAAGTCCTGGATGGTGTTACTACTAACAATGTTCTCACTGCTGCAGACATTGCTTGTCAGAGTCAAATGTGATAGAGCTAGATGATGGCCACTTATGATATAGATCATCTCAGTCAAATGCACCTAAAAATCTTTCTATCAAAATGCAGCCTTTGGAGCAAGTTGAGGCTTGCAGAGGGGGAAACATCACAGTGGACTGTAGTCCACAAATGATGTTTTAGAGATGTGATAAAGTTCAGAAACACAACAGCAGGGGTAGGTAAAATATTTATTGAAAGTTGTTCAAAATCCATTGTAGTCCTTTCAATATCCATGCTACAACTGAATGCTGTAAGCTGTATAAAAATGCATTTTTAAAAATATTTATGGAGTCAATATCAAAAAATAGACTAATGGTGTTAAGGCACTTGAAATATAATTAAATATAGCAAATTTGCATAAGAGAAAACTACTTTGTTCAGTATAGTAGTAGTTACCTCTAATTCAACTTTTAATGAGAAACATAATTTCCCTTACCTTCCCCATACCCACTCCCTTCGAGAAAAAGCACTATGTTTTTCTTCTATGTCGTCAATCACACCCAGTATTAGGCCTGCCTTGAAGGAGACAGTGTTATCAAGCCAAGAAGCAGAAGTTCCAAATTAATACAGTTCCTAGAATCCTTTTAAGATTCCTTCTAGATCCAGTTCCTAGTATCCTCATGGACTGCAGGATGAGAACCAAGCAGATCATTTTCATTGAACATGGAAGGAGCTGGGGAAAGCAGCAAAAGCAGAAGAAACAGAGGCTTTCTTATAAAGCTTACAATCACCAACTAAGATTCATTATACATATTGGGATCTTCCCTCTCTCACCCCACACCTTTCCACTGCATTCAGAGGTAAAGAAAAGCAGTGAAATATTATTACAACGCAATGGCAAAAGCACAGACATGTTTGATGCTTTGCCCTGCATTCTGCATGCAATATGTTCAGATTTAAGAGATGTTGCCCCAAACTGGCAATGGAAATCAACTCCTAGAGACAGGCTTCCATGTGAAAACTGCTCTGTGAGTCAAGTGTCAAATGCACTGAAGAGTTCTGTGCACGACACACACACACAGCACCTAGAACAGTAGGCATGTCATTAACATACTGGAACAGGGCCTTATTTTCAGCCCATAGCAAGTTGGCAATATGAATAGCTTTAACAGTGCCATTCACTTGTTTGGGAGACTAACACAATAGTGAATTGGTACTATCAAGGCTGACCACACTGACTTTGTCTGGCTGGTGAATGTGTATACAGCAGGCTGCTCTGCACAGAGAATCAGATACGGGCTGTGCACCTTTTAACACAAATTGTTGAGGATGCTTCTTTATTGAACAAAGGTCTGCTGGGGCTACAAGCCCACATGACAGTTTCAACATCAGAAAACACTTTCTGGTAGTCATGAGCATTTGAACTGTGCATGGAGTAAGATGACGATGCACTGTACTGAAGGAGTTCTAGTGTAGATTACAACGCGAATGAATGCAACCGGCCCCCCCCCTCATAATTATGACAGCAGTATTACTGAAAGATACTCCCAGGGTTTGAGAGAGAGAGAAAGGCTTATGGAAGTCACTTTCAAGTTATGTACTTAAAAAAAAAAAAGTCAACTCTGCAGTTGGCTCTGCATTGGAACATGTTGCACAGAAACCGAGGTTAAAAATGTCATCACAGAATCATAGAATTGGAAGGGACCATAACGATCATCTAGTCCAACCCCCTGCAATGCAGGAATCTTTTGCCCAACATAGAATCAGATCACTTGGAAGCTGAACATCTGCCTTACAAAGAGGGACCTACTGAATGCATCTGCAATGAGTCCTTTGCAATAGGGGGAGAAAAATATGGGCAAAATGTAAAGTTCTTGTAGGTGCCAGAAATACAATGCAGTGTATATAACAGTTGAAGCCACAGCCCAAAAGACTGCATGGAAAGCTGCACATGCACACTGTACTGTTTTGGGGCACCTCCCTTGTCAAAGCAGCCCTCCCTGTGCTTCCTCCCACCCCGCTAAAAGCCACCCTGAAACGCAGTGGAACTATGAATAAGTCCAGTAGTTCATGAAGCTACAAGTGGTGGTAACTGTGATTATCAGGGTGTCTCTATGCATAACACAGAGGCACTAACATCTGCCTAAAAGAGGGTCTTTGGACTGTCGCCTGAGAATTAAAATTTAGTTTTCTTTTAAACTAATCAGAAACAAGGAACCCAGATGCAAAATTATACTAGACTTAATTAAATGGCGAAAAGAGCATGTCTCTTAATACAGTGGTACCTCGGGTTACATACGCTTCAGGTTATAGACTCCGCTAACCCAGAAATAATACCTCAGGTTAAGAACTTTGCTTCAGGATGAGAACAGAAATCATGCTCCGGCAGCAGCAGGAGGCTCCATGAACTAAAGTGGTGCTTCAGGTTAAGAACAGTTTCAGGTTAAGAACGGACCTCCGGAACGAATTAAGTACTTAACCTGAGGTACCACTGTACTCCCCATGACTTTTAGGGCAAATTGTCAAGGCACTTGACATCTTTGGTTTGGTGTGCAACAGTCTCATTCCTATTCATTTCAAATGGAGGTAGCATGGTCCACATATTTCACGCTTCAGGAAAACAGCAGAGATGCAACATTCTTTAGCTCATTAGGAAGCTAAGAGAGAGAGAGAGAGAACACACACTTTTTAGGTTACCAAATCAAAATAAGCAATTATTGCTCACAAATCCTAAAGACTCAAATTGAACACCCTCTGATTTTAGAGAAATGTAAAATGTACTTGGCATCAGAATATGCTGCATTTAAATTTTAGTTGGCATCATTTGGGAAGTGTGACAGAAAACATGCCAACAGAACAGCAGCTGATGATTTCTTAGCTCAGGGTCCTCTCCCTCCAAGTCCCACTTAGACAATCTCTCTGCAGGCAGGAACCTGTGCATGCCATTTGTATACTGCATGTAGGCCTAGAATATTTTAGAGACTTGTCCAAATACTTCCCAAGTTACAAAGTATGTTTTTTCTTTAATCACAAAACAGAAAAGGTAGTCTTTTGTCTGGTTATAAAATAAAGATTCCCCCCTGTGGTTTTAACCCTGTGATGTACTGCATCGTGCATTCTGAATGGCCATGCTTGCGTCCCTTGATCTGGTTTATGTATCTTCTAACTTGCTTGTTTTAAAAAAATCAGTCTAATTCATATTCTTCATAAAACATCAATTTATTTATTTAAATGTATTTTTTTTATTAAAGATTTCTTGGTTTACTAAAGTATGTGCAATGTCTCTTTTTTCAAGTTATGTTTTCTACAGATCAGTTTCATTTGTTGAGACATTAGTGTTACTTCATAAAACATCATTAAGGAAAAAAGTGACACCATGTTCAGTGTTCTCTAAGTATTATTAATAGTTTGGAACTATCCAAGCAAACAAACTATGCAATTTTTTTTTCAGGGAAGCTCGATGTCAAAATACTATTAAAAAGCTATTTATTGGGATAAAGGGATTTTAAATAGCAAAAAATACATACCTGTATGGATAGCCATGGTACTTAGATCTAAATATTGACAGCAGCCAACTGAAGAACAAGACCACCAAACCGATGCCAGCCATACACATTACTGCAGGAAATAAATCACAAAATGAAGTCAGCTTGCCAAAACAGCATGAAAATAATCAATCATGAAACTGAAATTTAAAGAATGCTTAAAGGTAAAGGTACCCTTGACTGTTAGGGTCCAGTTGCGGACGACTCTGGGGTTGCACGCTCATCTCATTCTATAGGCCGAGGGAGATGGCATTTGTCCAAAGACAGCTTCCGGGTCATGTGACCAGCATGACTAAGCCACTTCTGGCGAACCAGAGCAGCTCACAGAAATGCCGTTTACCTTCCCACTGGAGCGGTACCTATTTATCCACTTGCACTTTGACGTGCTTTCGAACTGCTAGGTGGGCAGGACCTGGGACTGAACAACGGGAGCTCACCCCGTTGTGGGGATTCGAACCGCCAACCTTCTGATCGGCAAGCCCTAGGCTCAGTGGTTTAGACCACAGCGCCACCCACGCAGATTGTCTAACTGCAGTTCCAACTGAATTAATTTGTGAGAAAACTCTCAAAAGGAGCAAAAGAGGCCATACAACTTAGAAAACCAGCAATAAGTAACAAACCTATTCTTACTGACAACACAACTGCCAGAGGAAAGTTTTCCCAAGTACCAAAATATTTTTTATGGACACACACACACCTGCTTTTCCCATCCTGGCATTCCCTGTTTAAAAATACAAGCACACTGCATTCCAGGCACAGGAAGGAAGGAAGGAAGGAAGGAAGGAAGGAAGGAAGGAAGGAAGGAAGGAAGGAGAATGCTGTGGTGTCAGGATTGACCAGAAGATGGCGCTGCAACCCAACATTACCATCCCTGCCAGGTGAAGTGAAATCTGGTACTTACTTTTTCTCTTCATTACCTCCAGGTCAGAAGTTGCAGCTTCATGTAGGAGCACCATCCCAAGAGTAACACCAGCATCTGAGAAAGCTGTTTAAGGCTAAACCACTTCAACAGGCTGAACAAAAGTACGGCACATTCCTATCCAGTTTCTTAATGCTATGCATTTAGAAAAATCCTAACTTTTGCTGTAGTTGCAGAGTTTGCAAGACTGAGCCAAGTTTGAACTCAGCAACCTTGTCCTAGCATTCTGGGTTGAACTACAGAAAAAAGGAGGAAGGGTAAGAGTCATTATGTTTTAGGTCTCTGCATTCTCAAAACCTTGCTAGATTCCCGCCCACCCCACCTGACCTGTTATCTTTTATGCACAATTGGAAGCAAGAGACAGTAGTGAGGGGAGCTGGAGGGGGAAATCACTGAATTAGGGATGGGGCGGGCAGCATAAGTTACACAATGTTAACCAAATCAAATAATTTGAAGGAGTTTATAAAGACAAACTTATTGAGTCAAAAGTTTTCATGGATTACAACCCACTTCACAAGCAATGTCATTTTCAGTTTGTACTAACAGAAACAAACTCAAGAAGCATAGAGAGGGAAATGCACTGTCTGTGGCACTTTGAAGTTACAATTAAAAGCTTAAACTTATACAGATAACCCCCAGGAACGTTTATAACAAGAAGTAAAAATACAAACATCCTAAGCATGTCTGTCCTTAAAAATAACAGCAATCCTACTGAGAGGGGAGCCACTGAAAATAATGGACACACATTTAGATCTACAGTATTCATTTCACTGAGTCTACTCTTAACGTAGTTGGCTACCACCTATATGAAAATCTAGCAGTTACAATGGTTTTCCATTCAGATAACCACACCTGACTGGCATCAGAATTCAGCAACTACTTGCTTGATCTGATCAATGATTTCTTTAGAAGGTTGCAAAGTCACCAATGCAAACCCCAGGAAACTTTGGCTAGATCTGGTTGAAAGGCTTTCAAGCTTAAGTATTTGTTGTTAAGAAGGATACTAAACAACAGAACAATGTGTGTTTCAGCAACAAATTGGGCTTGACTGCTCCCATGGATATAGCTCTGCAAGAAAAGGGTTAAAAAATTATGCAGTTTTGATTATTTCATATTTGATTATAAGATTCCTGATCTGAATTTGCACAGGCTCACACACATATCTACATGGGGATGAAAAGCCAGGTTCACTCAGTCTCCAGACTTGCTTAAAAGGGATTCTGCTGACTGCAAAACTGTTCCAATCAGTAGTTATTCCCAGAGCATATTACTGTGGTACCTGCCTTCTCAGGTCAGCTAATACTCCATGCGATGATCCATCTCCTGCCAGGAACTACAACAGTATTTCAGGATGTGTAACAGCGATTGCTTTCTACATTTAAAATACTGGCTTTAACCTACAAAGGCAATAGCCCAGTCCTCCTAGGCTAGAGACTGCGTTGTTACTGTCACCTATAACAATCTCAAAAAGCAAGGAAGAGCACTCTTTCAGCAATTCCATCTACCCAAGAGCCAAAGAGAGAGTCGGAGAGAAGCAATTGTACCTAATCTGACCAAGAGAGGAGCGAACTAGTGGTTCCCAATTACTTAAGTTCTGTGGACCCCTTTTGTTTCAAAAGCCAAGCCATGGACCCCTTGGCTCTATAGTACTTTTTGTTATGTGAATGGTGCCACAGACCACTGGGAACCACTGCTTACTGGAGCATCATGGTTGTTATAGCCTTTTCCCAAAGCGTTTGCACCTGCCTTGACCAGAAGTTGGAGCCATAACACAAAATACCATACCTCCCAGCAAAAGGGAAATCTATCCAGTTGGTTTATGAAATGCATATATGCACTTTAAAGACGACAACTAACAAAACTGCATAAAAGATTTGCTTCCAAGAAATGCAGTTTCACTTTCTCCCTAAGATATGCAAAGGAGCAACAGGACCCAACTAAAAAGGTTACTGGTCTTTCTAACACACACTCCTTATCCTCCTTTAAGAAGTGTGCAACTTCCATATAAGTGTATTCAGATGAATTTACTATCAGTGTTTGGCTTCTGAAGTTGTTTTTTTAAAAAAGGTTATCGGTTTTGCATAAATAAGAAATTAACTTAAAATAAAATTATACCTCTTCCCCCTACCATACAAAGTGCCCCAATGATACCCATTGAAAATGAGCATATGGGTCGATTGGTCCCTGTCTAATTATATTAAAATGCCTTTCCATGTGTTTTCAGAGGCCTATATCCATGTTCCTTTGTTGACCTAAGAAATAAGAGTAAACCAAAGATTATAGAAGTTCCTTGGGTTTTTTCTCTAACCAGTTTAAACGCCAGTGAGAAAATTGGAGGGTACCACCACCTCCAAATCCAAAAATAAGATGCCAAAAACGGATTTTTTATGTCTGAATAAGCATTTTTACAAAACTGCCTAAATGGATTTTTCCTATAGGAACTACAATTCGCAATACATTTGATTTGTATCCACGCAGCTGGTCTAATCCCTGGATTACTAGTAATACCGTATGATCACATCTTGCACACAATTAACTAGCACAATTTCAACCTCTGTAGCTGAAAGCTGGCAAGTTGTAAGCCTGCAAATTAATTGCATGCAAGTTGGAGAGCTTAAAAGCTCCTTCTGTTCTGGGTTTTCCTGGCACACAAATAGCTTTTAAGCTCTCCACCTTGCTTACCAAGCTCTGGGAGGCTCTCACAAGATCTTGTGGGAACTCAGATCTTGTGAGAGCCTCCCAGAAGCAACAAGAGAGCCTCCCAGAGCCCAGTATGCAAGTAGGAGAGCATAAAAGCTCTCTGCCTTGTTTGTGGGGGCAAGACCTGTTCAGTGCACCAGCTCTGGGAGGTAAAATTGCTCATGCAGGGGTGGTTCCAGGGGTGTTCGGATATATATGTTTTTGTTCTGTCCCTGGAACATAACAAGATGTGATCATACTTCATACTTGTCAGGGCCAGAGTCAGATGCAAGTCGATACGAAAGACGCAAGGCTTCATTGTTAGTGAAGTTAACTCTTTAGTCAGTTTAACATTATACAACTCAGCAAGTATCGGCGCTTGGAGACCAAGAAGGAGGGGAGCTTGTCGCAGCAGGAGAGGGCGAGTCCCTGGATTCTTCAGCAGCCTCTTGACCCCCATCCTCTGCTTCAGCCTCGGAGTCTGAACTGCTCCCTGTCACCAACACTTCCTACTCACTAAACCCTGTTGCACCTTCAACATCCAGGCCTTCCTTCCAAGCCTCTCCCCCTGACCTCTCCTCAGCATCCCACCACCAATCCCCTGGCTCTGAGCCTTCCTGCTCTGGGGTTTCCATTGGGGGTTCCCCGGCTGGTGCCACCCACCACTCCCCTTCAGCCAGCCAGTTCATGATATCACTGTGCAGAGTTCACATGGTGTAACGCCATCCAATATTACGTACTGTCTCACCCCCTTGTGAAGTCAATTGAAATAATACTCTGTGTGGCAAACAAGGCTTTCATTGTATATATGTATAAATGTTTTGCCAATTTTAAAAAATTCCAGTCTTCAATCATTCTTGGTATGAATCTAAATAAGTAGAGATGTGGTGGCAGATTAAAACTCGCAGCAACTTGCTAAACATCTGGGCCAGCACAAAAAGCAGGGGAGACAGAGGGCAATCCTGCTTCATGCAGGAGCTCTGATTGCAAGCCATGTGCCAAAATAACTACAGAACTCTCCTGATCAAGGTTTAAAGCAGACTTATAAAGAAGGTCCCCATGTTAAACCTTTGCAAGTTTTCAAACAGAAAACTCAATTCAATGTGCTTCTGCACTTTTACTAAACATGGGGTGGCACTGAACTCAGTCATACTCATTGAAATTAATGGGCATAATTTAATCACGTTCCTTAATTTCAGTGGGTCAACTCTGAGCAAAACCAAGTTGAATACAAACAAATACAGGATACATAAATTTTGAATTGAACAGTATGTAGTGAAAGTAAATAGGAGGCAAAAACGTATATATTTTTAAAACTGAAAATGTGAGATTTAGAAGCATTACTGTGACCAACAGTTTGTGAGAATCCGAAAGCAATGAAGTGTTGCTTAAAATAACCACAATATTTTCACTGTTAGCACAGCCTAGAAACTCTCAGTTTCACATTTAAGAGGCCTACAGGTATGAAAGACAGAACCTTTAACAATAAATTGAAGAAAGAAATATGCCTAATCAGGGACCTCTTTAACAGGCAGAGTGTGGCAAAAAAAGATTCAGGAGGAGAGAAATGTATACTAGCTACAATAATCTACACACTTCAGTAAAAAATGTATCACCTATTCTGAATACTCCTGTTCTGTATCTGTTACATATTCTGTACCTCCTGTTCTGAATACACCTATCCTGTATCAGTTACACTGACAACCCCTCTGCTTCTGGACTCAATTCAAAGCTGGTTGTGGCCTTTAGAACCCTAAATCGTTGGTGACTATGTTGTCTAAAGGACCACCTATACCTGTATGAGCCTGCCCAAGCAGGAGCCCTGCTCTCTGGCCCATCAAGCAAGAGCTATTAAATTGTGAGTACAAGGAATAGTGCTTTCTCCCAGGGTGGGAATCTCTGGAACTCTTTGGAACCAGAGAGACACTCTGCTGGTCCTTAGATAGCCTCTTGAGAAACATTAATTGAAGTCTGTGGTTGAGTTGTTTGACACTTTGACACATGAAAAAATACTTAGTAGCTGCTGCTTTTATGGATGGGGGTTGTATTTTCATGTGTTTTAGATTTTTACAAATGAACTTGGAAGGGGAGTATATGCTGAAAGACATGTTAACATATTTAAAAAGTTATACTGGAGTTTTGATGTTTGTTTGTTTTTTAAATGATCACTTACCACTTGACCTGTATGGGGATTCTTATGAGCATATGGTGGCCCTCTGATGTGATTCCACATTTGCCCTGATGTCATTGCCAGAACGAAACACTGGAAACAACACGTTGAGAAATCAGTAAACTTGTAAGCACCAAGAAAGACATCTCTGATTCAAACATTGCTCACCTTTTAAGTGACCTCAAACAATACTGATCATTAATTTGTTTCCACTATTTCCCCACAGCTTTAAATTTCAGATATATTCTGAGCCTGTGTCCTAGTTGAATCCTCAAAACGAGTTTATATTTCATTTATGCCCACATCATGATTGCATATTACACAATCTGCTCTCTACTTATTTCGCTCCAGCCTCACATCAAAGAGAGAGAGAGAGACTGAGTGTTAGAGAGAGATCGTGTGTATAGATAAGGTTGCTGCTAAGAGCAGCTGCAGATACTCAGCGCAGTTCAGCATTTTTCGTTTAGACCTCATTTAGCTCTGTATATAGTTGTGTATTATAGTTGTAGATAGAATAAAGAAGATATTCTACAGAGCTGCTCTCCGAGTCGTTTATGCTATGCTATACTCTGCTGTGCGACGACTGTCTTCTTGTGGAAGTGAATCCGGTGCTCACAACTCTAAGCTGTGAGTCCACAGCACTTTGACCTGTTCCTGTGCAGAAGGTGGTCTCTGGAAGTGCTACCCAGCTTGCCTAGCCCAGTCGTGGCTGAAGTGGATGAGTCCAGTTGGTGGCACTGGCTCAAGGGCGATGCTGACAGGAATGGGGCACAAGATACAGCAGCCCTTCCATCTGAATCAGTGGAAAAGAAACTGTTACTAAAAACCAGAATGACAATCTGTTTTTGAAACTGAAAAACAATACAGCCAGATCACAGTAGATGCACGCAAAGAATAGGCCAAGTGATGAGGAAGGTTGGGAGAGGGATCCTGGGGAGAAAAGAGGAAACAAAGTGGTTACAACATAATTTGCTTACCAAAGCAGCAAAAGCCCAGCCTGTCTTGTTATACAGAAAATCCAGGTTGCTTCTTCTTAAGTACACAAGGCCACCAATAACAGCGAGGAGCAGCCCCAACATCAAGGGCCCAGCATAGTTTGGAGGCCTTATCACACGGATCTATGAAAGTAAAAAACAGTTTGCACATTAAAGCAAACTGGAAGAATTCTGTACAAAAATATATAGGCACCAATAATTCCTGAACAGTTTTACTACTAGAGGGATAGGTAAGTTTTTGAGAATGCAGCAAAGCTACTTCAACTTCTAAAAAAAGAAATCTAAAGTGTTCCATACGGAAAATTGCTTTTGAGAAGTAACACTGAAGTATACAAATAATTTCAATATTTTAATTACATTACACTCTGTTGTTCTCATAAGCTACCTCAAAATAGGTTACAATTAAACTATAGCCAGGAAGCACATTACAAAAACATCTGCTTTAAAAAGAAAATGTTTCATCTTGTGTACAAAACCTCAGAAATAGCACGGAGTATACTAGACCACAATGAAGTGAGCATTTCAAACTGAGATGTACCACTGAGATATTCCTGCTCCAAGTTGCAGTCAATCTTACCTTACAGGTAAATGGTGCAGATGCCCACAGATCTCTAATAAGAACCTTTAAACAATTTAAAGCTGCATTTATTACATGCACACTTATGTGGAAACAATTCCCACTGAACACAGTGGCCTTACTCCCAGATAATATAGGATTAAGGATAGGATTAAGCTGCAAAAATAATACAAAAACCATAGCAAAGGGTTGTTGCTGGATTTTAGAATGCCCTGAAAATAATTTGAAAAGTGACATGAGAATATACCAGAAGTATTTTTAAAAAGACACTCCAATCACTAGCAGTTTTACCAGGATGCTCATGACAACTGGGAAACACAGGAAACAACAAAATTGCCTCTCCATAAAAATATCTAACAGTTCAACCCACTGACCCTTTCTCCATCCACCATGGAAAACATGATTTAATAGAGCACCAAAATAAGATTAAGTAAACTGTTCTGGTTTAAAAGAAATAATTGTATTGAGTGTATGCATACGGTGGAAAAGATGGACAAGTGCTCATGAACTTGTTCTCTTCGTGTGGCAGTCCTGCTATTTGAGGCAACAGAACAATAATATATTTCTTTATATTACAGTTAGAAGCAAAACACTGCCTTTACTTACATTGACATCAGTTCTATCAGCAACCCAACGAGCTAGCTGTTCAGCAGCAAAACCTCGTACTTGCAGTTCGTATGTGTCACCTTTTTTCGGTTTCCCTTTTGGTGGGAAATTAATGAAGGTTGGAGCAGAGTTCATGTTGAGCTGTATTTTTTAAGAAACACAAAGAAATGTACTGTCACTCAAATTGTCTATTGAGCTGCTACCTAAAATCCATGCTCTGAAATGGAGCTCAGATTCTGAAGTTATCCAGGCATAACTTGTAAACCAAGACACATAGGTCTATGTTGCAAACATAGTTGTAATACAGGTTACCAGAAAAGCTTATTTCTTCCCTCCCACTCCACTTAGTTTGAAATGCTCTGAAGAAGCAAGTTATTACTTAATGTGCAATCCTAAATATTAGAGTAATATTAAGTATGTTTATGTTACTGATGCCCCAGTAAGTGTAAACCGTTTTTAAAAACAAAACAGTAATGCACATCTTTTTCTTAATCCTACTCGACAAGTATAACTACGCAAGAAGCACATTACCATTTGAAATACATCAGAGCCTTCATCGAAATCAACCATGGCAAAAAAGATCCTGTTTGTGAATGCACTTGAGTACCGCCATGAGTTTGCCAGAATCTGATATTCTTCATCAGCTTGCCTACAAAAATGTAAGAAAGTGCTGTTCAAGCATCTAGCCATGTCAAGATTTAAAAGCATTTAGCCCATCAGAAGAACGTAAGCCCACACTTTCACACTAGCTGTAAGAAGAAACCTGAACAGCAGCAATGATCATGCAGCCACAAGTCACCACTACAAAAGAACAGCATCTGAACTGACAGGGATGCATATACTTCCTGGCGTTCCCACAAAGTTGCAATTTTGCTTTCTTTGGAGAAAGCCTTTTATATAGTAGGATTCAAAGACCCACATCCCTCAGTCTCAGCTAATGTAGTACCAATAAATAATGTCTTTAGCTGGATCCCTCATGTCAATGAGCATTTCTTTGAGAATATTTTTATAATTTGAGAACAGATGGCACTTCAGGTGTGAGTAAGTGGAATTTAAATCTTTAATGCTAAATGCTAAACCAGTTACGGTTGGCACTTCAGAGGTGCGCAGGTAGAATTTAAGTCTGATGCCAAATGCTAAGTCAATTAAAGATGATGGTCTGTGAATCAGGTGCTTGAATAAGGTTTAGCAAGCACAATACCTACATGAATAATTTGAAGAGACATTCTTTCTGTCAAATTCTCTTCATAAGAAGCAGGTATAGTACTTTTAACTTAAAAAGCAACTCCCTGTGTATGACTTTATATCATTTCTAAAAGAATTATTTTCAAAATATCACAATGATTAATTGCTACTTCAACAATCTTTTGGTACACCTGATTTTTTGAATGCTAGCATGGTGCTTTTCCCTTGAGTACAACAGAATAAGTTTGAAGTAAAAAGGATAAAACAAAGGAGAAATACTGTGACACAAAAAAGCTTACAAGGTTTTCTGTAATAATGAATTTTCAAGTAATTTAAATCCATACTTGCACACAACACATTGTCTGTGAGGCTGAAGCGCAGTGAACATAACAATCACAGAGTAGTTTCTTGGTGGTGCCTTTATAAGACGACGAAATTTATCACCGTTCAGTCGAATTACCGACCGTTTGCTAGCCCATTCCATCAGCTGGTTCACTTTTTCTGAAAGAACCATCTAAAATATAAAATTGGAAAGAAGAAAACAGTTTCTGTTAAACAAGTCTTCTACTAGGAGTTTAAGCTGCTACAGCTTAATCTGAACAACCATGTATGACGTTTAAATAATAATAATGTATTAGCTGCATGATTCCAGAATCAGACCCAGCTCCTAAGCTGTGTTGGGAGACTGAGAATGGAATACTTAAGTCTTCTCTTTAGCCTTTCCAGTATGTTATCATTTCATCTTCCCAGTACCATTTCTTTACAGCAACTAGCATTGATAAATCAAGGTGAATATTCACTTCCTCAGTGCTGCTTGCAACTTCGTGTCCTACAGATGTTGACAGACTACAACTCCCATCAGCCTGTGGTCAGAGGCCACGGAGGATGTCCAGATTATATGGAGTACACTAGGCTTGTTCACAGCATTCAGATAATGCAACCAGCAACAAGCCTTTGATTCCATGAACTTGGTCGCACAACATACGGTCTGCATAGACATGCCAAGGCACCCTTAGATGCTGCCCCATTCTCAGTTCTCTCCCTCATCATCTGCCATTTACTGCCTGACTAAGAGTCATAACCGTCGGATCCTCCTCCTCCTCAGCACAGGCAGCGCCCGTCGTTTACCTTACGTGACAGGAAAACGCGCCCTCTTCTAGGTATCTCTTGCTAAAATCTGGCGGCACTAATTCGCTTGCGCCTATAGCTGCAGCCTGGTCGTGCATAAATTAGGCGAAACGTATTCTATTGCAGTGTAACTGGCAGCAGCTGAAGGCGCAGCCAACAACTTTTTCATTCATTATAATCTTCATCATCGTCATCCCTTGTTATGAATCCATCTCTCCACCAAGGAACTCTCTGCGGCGGCAACTTAGCAGCAGCAGCCTGAGGGGGGCGAAGACTCCCACAGGACTGCAGTGGGAGAGACGAGCGGCGATTAAGCGATGCAAAGTGCTTGAGGCGCGGGGGGGGGCGGCACTCTGCACATGCTCGGCAACCCTGTAGTCCGTCACTCACTCACACACACACGCACACACACACACACACACAGCTCTTCCTAGGATAACTGAGGGCCTAGCAAACAGTTGTTGGCGAGCCTCCGTAAGTTGGGCCCTGAGAGTAAGAAAGGTGGGCGGTTGGATGACCTCGGTGTGCCCCTCTCCCTCTCCTCCTCCGCGCCTGGATCGCGATCGCATCGGCCCTCCTCCAGCCAGCCCCACTCACCTCCTTCTTCTTCTGCCCTCCGACGCCGGAGCCGGCCAGCACGGCCAAGAAAGCCAGAGCCAGAACCCTCAGAAACGCCGCCATGACTGAACCGGCCTCCCTTCCTTCAGCGACAGGCAGAAAAGCCACTCACGGGCAGCCCGGCGCCCATAGGCCAGGCCGCGCGTCGGGCCAGTACCGGATTGGGTGAAAGAAACTTCCGCTGCCTAGCTATTGGTCCCCTGAGCTTCTTCCTCTTTCACTAAGTCTCCGCCCCTACCCGAACTTTTACTTTTTGGACTGGAAGTGGAGGAGAAAGGAGTTCGGGAGGGGAGGGGGGACGGGGGGGAGTAGGAAGGACGCGTCAGACTCCCGTTGACAAATGAGAATGGGGTAAGCTGTTGCGATATGATTGGCCGCAAGAGACCGCTTGGGCGGACTTCGTGCGGACTGACAGGCAGCCCGCACAGCCTGTCTCTGGGTTCTGCGCCAGACGGGAGGATTTTGCGCTCAGCAGCCCCCAAAGGGAGGGGTAACAGGGAGGGGTTAGAGGGATACGTCAATTTTAAAAGACAAGCTGTTTATTAATTATTAACTATTATTTATTTCATAAAATTTATGCACCATTTTTTAAATTAAAAAACCCCGAAACTGGTTTACGAAAATTATAAAACAATAAAATTATCAATAGGAATAATTAACAGCAATAATAGTGTAAGACTTTTTAAAAGTTAAAATAGCAATAGAGTAAAAGTAAAAGTAGATTTAAACTTGCATTGATCATTTTACCTATTTATGTAAAACATGTTTATACCACCATATTCAAAAAGGAATAAAATGCAATTTAATATTAAAATGCAATTTTCTAATAAACAATAAAATGAAAGCCAGGCAATCATAAAAGCCTCTAAAACCTCCTGGTTTCGGGACCGAGACGGCTCTGGTTGCCCTAACAGATGATCTCCATAGACAACTGGATCGAGGCGGGTCAGAACTGCTGATCCTTTTAGATTTGTCAGCAGCCTTTTGACATGGTCGATCATGATCTTCTGGACCACCGCCTCGCAGACGTGGGGATACAGGGCACAGCCCATAACTGGCTGTGCTCTTTTATCTCTGGTCGGGGACAGAGGGTGGCACTAGGGAGGGAAATGTCGTCGCGCAACTCCTTGGTGTGTGGAGTACCGCAGGGCACAATCCTCTCCCTGATGCTTTTTAACATCTTTATGCGCCCCCTTGCCCAGATTATCCGGAGCTTTGGGCTGGGCTGTCTCCAATATGCTGATGACACTCAGCTCTATCTGCTGATGGATGGCCCCGAACACACTGACCAGATGCTTGGAAGCTGTGGCTGGATGGTTTTGTGGGAGCTGATTCAAACTAAATCCTTCGAAGACAGAGGTCCTATGGCTGGGTCGGGGTGGCATGGGGATGAGGGACCAACTCCCTTGTCTTGCGGGGGCCCAATTAGTGCCATTGCCTTCCTTTAAGAGTTTGGGTGTAATCCTTGACGTCTCCCTTTCCATGGAGGCGCAGGTTATAGCAACAGCCAAGGCGACATTTTTCCACCTTTGCCACATCAAGCAGTTGGTCCCTTACCTTTCCCGCCCTGACCTGGCCACAGTGATCCATGCGACGGTCACTTCCAGGCTTGACTACTGTAATTCACTCTACACGGGGCTGCCCCTGAAGCTGTCCCAGAAACTCCACCAGGTGCAGAATGCTGCAGCGAGGCTCCTCATGGGGTCTCTGCCATGGGAGCATATTCACCCAGTGCTTTTCCAGCTGCACTGGCTCCTGGTAGAGTACAGGGTCAGATTTAAGGTGCTGCTTTTGACCTTTAAAGCCCTTCACGGCCTAGGACCCTCATACCTACGGGACCGCCTCTCCCGGTATGCCCCACGGAGAGCCTCAAGGTCCATACATAGCAACACCCTAGTGGTCCCGGGCCCTAAGGAAGTTAGATTGGCTTCAACCAGAGCCAGGGCCTTTTCAACTCTGGCTCCAGCCTGGTGGAACGCCCTGTCTGATGAGACCAGGGCCCTGCAGGATCTGATTTCTTTCCGCAGGGCCTGTAAGACAGAGTTGTTCCGCCTGGCCTTTGGCTTGGAGCCAATTTGATTCCCTCCTTCCCTCTCTTTTTCCTTTTCCTTCCCCACCTGCGATGAGGCTACATTTTAATATTTTGATGTTTCCATATTTTAATGTTGTATTTTAATTTTGTTTTTAAGTTGTAATCATTCAAATTGTTTTTATTATTGCTTGTAAGCCGCCCTGAGCCCGGCCTTGGCTGGGGAGGGCGGGGTATAAATAAAAATTATTATTATTATTATTATTATTATTAGTATTATTATTATTAGTATTATTATTATTAGTATTATTAGTATTATTAGTATTATTAGTATTATTAGTATTATTAGTATTATTAGTATTAAATTTAGGGGACCTCGCCAGCCGGCCCGCTCCCCAGCTCCCCAGTCTTCACTCTCCAAAATTGCAAACCCAAGATTCATGCGAGGGCAGGGCAACTTGGGCCTCTAAATCTAGGGGACCTCCCCAGCCAGCCCACTCCCCAGTGCTGCAGTCTCCTCTCTCCCAAAATTGCAAACCCAAGACTTCATGCGAGGTCAGGGCAACTGTGGGGCCCAATTTGACCCAATTGCTCCAATTGCCTTAAGGCCAGCCCAGAGGAGGCTGTGCAGGGGTTGGGCTGACAAGCGCTGCCACTTCTGGGTCCCTGGTGTCACTATTCAAAGTACAGACTCAATGGCTTGTTATGGAAATAAAAGGGGAGAAATAAAGGGGGGCACTTATTGGCAATAATTTTTGTCACTGCTCAACACCTCTCCTCCCTCAAAACCCCAGCCTTTGCACTGTTAATGGAGAAGGCTGGCAAATTGTATCCCTTCTGGTTTCTATTGGCAAACCTGTTGCATTGTTGCAAGGAAGTGTCAGAATTGTATCCCTTTGTACTTGACCATGCTGGACTCCTAACCTTTGAAAATCACATAAAATTGATGCCATAACCAATTCTCCTATTTCAATGACATTTTGCTTCAAAAGGAAAGGTGGACTTGGACATCATCTTCCTCCATAATCCTCGAAGGGAGAGGTCACGTACTCAACTTGGATACCACCTTCTCCCATAATCCTTGGGATATACAGTCAAGTACAGAGCACCCTTCCCTTGAGGGGAACAATGAACATCTGTTGATGGGTTTCCTGAGGCCAGGTGTTCCCATAGCCCATCCTCAGGAAGGCCAGATAGTTTTATTGTTATAGATAGTTTTATTGTTATTTAGGTGGCAGGAACTTAAGGTGTTAAGAACCTGATGTGAGAACTGAGGCAAGTTGATGAACTTGGGCAACCTCACGACTCCCCTCCCTCCTTGTGACATCATGTTGATGTGTCAGCGATGTATGAATGATGGTTCTGGAAATGTATTCTGGGTAGGGAGGGAAGGTCTTCAAAGAGCTTGTAACCCATGTTCGGGGTGCTTACTCTGTGTGGAGACCTGTTGTGCAATAATAAAGTTTGTGGTCTACTGACCGCTATTTTGCTCCTGTATTTGGCTGGAACGTCCTTCTTCTGCTAACTGCCCTGATAAGTATCCTCGCATCCCAGAATTTTCCATCTCAGAATCCAGAGCCAGCAGGCCCAGAGTCAACAACCAGCTGCACATCCTTCCCCAGCTCAAGGGTCAGGTCAGTAGTGGTACATGCTACACTTTAATCAGTGGGAGAGTGTGAGTGGGGGGCCGCATGGGGCAGATAGACCAGGCAAGCAAGCTCTCCCAAGCCCCTTCCATTCCTTCCCTCCTCCTTGGCTTGAACAGAGCAAGGCAGGCACATGTGACTGTCACTGGCCTCACCCCTCCCAGGCAGAGAAGTCTATCTTTCACACTTCACAGAGCCCTGTTGGTGCCTGCAGCATGCACTGCAGATTGCCCCCAGGCAGAGAGAGGCCTTTGGGATCAGGGAAGGGATCTACGGAGGGATCCAGAACTACCTGTAGAAGGCAGGAGGCCAGGCTACAGGTTGGTAACTGGACCTCATCCTGACCCTGACGTTAATGGGAAGGGAAAACCAGGCCCCAAGCTTTCTTTTGCAGAAAATGTAAGAACTGGAACCTGTGTTTACGCTGCATTTTTGGACCGTGTGCTAGGTCATTTTCACAAGGTCAGCAAAGCCCTTCAGAAATCAGACCTGTTATTGAGTTATTGTGCAAGTTTGTACAGTTCACTTCTGGATTTTAAAAGGAAAATTAGAGTTGATTTTGATGAGCTTGAGAAACAAGCAAAAGCCACCTTGCCATATGTCAGCTACAAAACAAGGAGACAAAGAGTGAGGGAACAGCAGATAAATGACAGAAGTGCACCTGATGCCTTAGATGAACTTTCTTCGAGAGATAAGTTTCGGATAAAATCCTTTATTCCTATATCAGATGCACTTGAAGCCAATTTAAAAAGAAGAAATACTGTGTACAGTGATGTTGTACAATTGTTTGCCATTCTTGCTAATTTGACAACATCTAAGCAAGGTTTGGAACTGTTGATAGAAGCATACCCAGAAGATACTGGCCTGAAACTTATTGATGAACTTTTGCACTTTCACCTGTACATGACACAAAGCCATAGGCCTAGAGCAGAGCATTCTCTGTCTCATACAGACCTTTATCAAATTATATACAAGGACAAAATTCATATGGCCTTTCCTAATGTGGAAGCAATTGTGCAGCTATTTCTTAGCCTTATGGTCACTAACTGCTCAGGAGAGAGGAGTTTTTCAAGACTCAAAAGAATTAAAAATTAATTAAGGGCCACAATGTCTCAAGAGATGTTGTCCGCACTGAGCATTCTGTATATTGAAAGTGACCAACTTAGACAAACAAATATTCATGAAGTTTTGGATGATTTTGCTATGAGGAAGGCTAGGGGGGGAAACATTAGTCTTAATGTATTGATGGTTGTAGTTTACTTCTTAATATGTATTTTAAAACTGACTTTTTAATGACAACATAAAGTAGATTCTAAAAGTGCCCCAATGTCAGGTAATCATGGTCATATTATTTACACTTCCCAGGCAATATAATTTGTAAACTCAAGGTGGTTTTTTTTAAGAATAACATTCCAACTTCATTTTCCTAAAAAATAATGCTTATTCCAAAAAAGGTTTACAAAGTTCAGTAATTGCAAAAGTTTTTCAGTGTTAATTTTATACATTTTTAAACATCAACATGATATTTAACAATAACATCTTATGTCCTTTACAGGAGAAATTGAGAACTGCAGAATTTTAAATGCCCATCCTTGGCTTCACTCAATTTTGTTTATAACACTCTTCCATTTTCTTCTTGTCGTGAGGGTGGGGGATGGGGAGGGGACTCACAAGTGGAGCAGCCTAGAGCCTCTCTTCATCTAAATCTGGCCCTGCTTATAGATGTTGCTGCTGGATCCCAACTCCCCTCCTTCCCCTTATTCCTCAGTCTCAGGCCTGTTGTCTGGGGTTGATAGGAGTTGGGATTTGGGAAACCAACTCTAGGTACTGGAAATGCACCCAAGGAAGGGAGCACCCAAAGGTTCAGGTGTGAACCTTGCACAGAAGGGGTGTGTATTTTAGGGCTAAGTGAAAACTGAACTGCCAGAATTCCACATTCGATTTGTGGGTAGCGATATTCGGGGAAGGGGGCAATTTTCTTGAATATTTTGAGTGGTGGTGGCAACTCAGAAAATTTATCAGAAAACTCCCTAGGAAAGATTTTGGCTCACATAACAGCTAACATGGGATTTAGAAGGGTCAAATAACCAAGGAGCATATTTAAAAATTGGCTGGAAGGTTGGGGAGGGGGACGGGACACAAGGCTTAAAGATGTCTCCTCTCTCTTCCCCAGTGCTTTTTTTTGGGGGGGGGAGGCAGGGGTACACATACCCCTAAACATTTGTGAATCTAAGTTTGGCCTCATTGAGGGGCAGTATTTCAATACAAGCAGGAAAATGAGAGTACCCCTAAACATTTTTAAAGGAAAAAAGTACTGCTCTTCCCTAACTTTACTTTCAGCAGCATCTGGCAAAACAACCCCCCATGTGAAATAGCGGAGGCAGAATACCTTCCTCAGATTTTAAACTGAGCCAAAAGAGATAGCAATATTTTCTGACCTCTGCAGATCAAAGAAAGTCCTCTGAAGGAGACAGTTAATTGAACTGGTCTGATGGGAAAGGAAACATTTCACAGGATTCCACAGCAAATTGTGTGGTCGGAGCCTGGCCAAGGACTGGCCCAATGGCCTCTGGGCTCCAGGCCAGCTCTCTCTGCCAGGGTCACCTTCAAGCAGCTGCACAATCCTTGGCCCACCCATTCATTTATTTCTCACAAAGAAATCAAGGCAGGAAGATCGAGGCTCCCCCATAGTCCTCCCCCTATCCAATCTTGCATCCCTCAGAGGCATGGAAGGAAATAAGGTAGGCTGCAACTGGGATTCAGTTTACGGCACCAACTTGGAACACGCCTGGCTACCTGGTGGCTCCTCATTTGCCATTGTGTATTATAAATTCCAGTAGTTGTAATGTTCTTGCCTTTTCATTTTAATGCGTGGGCTTCCTTGTATGATGGATGTACATTTTCTCTTCACCTGGGTGCTCACCTACATTCAGCACCCCCATGCATCTTTTTCAAAAATGTTTTTTGTGCTCCGAGGGGTCTTTTTTGGTGTTGTATTTTTCATTACATGGAAGCCCCACCTTTCCTTCAAGGAACTCAAGGTAGTGCACATGGTGGTACTCACAATAACTCTATGAGGTAAAGGAGGCCGAGAGCCCAAGACCTGGCCAAAAGTCATCCTGTGAGCTTTATGGCCGAGTCGGGATTTGAACCCTAGACTCTTGGGTTCAGTGGACTCCTATTGTGTTCTTAAACTCCCATCATTATCTCAGAACACGACCACATTACTTTTATCCCTGTTACCTGAATCCAAAAACACACACATTAGGAAAAATTGCCAGTGTCAAGTCAACTGCTCAGACTATTTTAAACAGGGATGGCTGCCCCCAAAAGTATCCTGGGTACCAGAGGTGCCAACTTGAATAAAATATTGGGGAGGGGGAGCAGGTAAACCCCACCCCACATAACGAATCACATGACACCACACCCACCCACCCATTTGAATGGTGATGCCCATCAACTTTGAGGTGGTCCTGCTCTCTCAAATATTTTATTGGGGATGCTGAAGGTACCTAGGAGTGGCTCATATCCTGGGAACTGTAGTTCACTAAGGGTCCTGAGAGTTGTTAGGAAACCCCTTATCCTCCTCACAGAGTAACTTTCTCTAGAACCAGTTATTTACCAATCCATTCCTCTTCCCACTTTCCAGGGAACTCTGTAAATTGTAACTCTGTGAAACGAATAGGCGTATCCTAATAATTCTCACATCAACCTTAATAAACTACAGTTTCAAGGACGTTTTGGGGCAGCCACAACTGTTTAAAATGGTATCCCAGAGTTTTAAATGTGTACTACAGAAATGGAAGTTAACTCAGACTTGATAAACTACAACACAAACTTGAGACCCTGAATTTTCACAAAATGTCATTGAAAAGGAAATATTGTCCGTCTTTTAACAAATATTGAACTGAAATGAAATGTATAAGAATCTGAACAAAGTGATGTAAAAGCAAAATGGATAAAAGCATAAAAGAAGCTTGAAGTTCTAAATCTCCCTGGCAAAACGCAGAATTCTATCTTTAACAACAATAAAATTATCCTCTGATTGATTACCACAAATATAAAAATATTTACAGTTGCACATTTATTTTACCCATGCAGGAAACAAAGGAGAGGCTGCTTTCACTAGGGCCCCATAGCACTCGCTGACCTCAATGCTGAAGCCAGAGGGGGCTTCCTATGGCCATTCCTCAAGGCCCAAATGAGGGGGGCGGGTGAGGCTGCTCACAGATTGGAATGATTAGAATGGAAATGAGGTGTGTGTGTGTGTGTGTGTGTGTGTGTGTGTGCATGCGTGCTTGTGATGATAAACTCCTTTGGTAAAGGAATCCCCCTGGTGCTCCAAAGGGACAATCTGCACCAAAAACATTAAACTTGTAACTAACAATATCTACCCCCCCCACACACTTTTTAACAGAGGTTCATGCTTTAACACTCTGTATCTGAGTGGGCTTTTTGCACCGAGCTTTCCCCATCAATATCTGCTCTTTAAATCTGAATTAAAGCAAATGACAATTCGGGTTTTCTGTAGATTGACATGTGCTCAGATTGAAGTTTAAAGTGTAGGTTTTCACAGAGACAGCTCCAGACCAAAAATAAATAAATAAAAATGACATGCTAGAACATGCAGACCATGCCTGGAAAGATAGGAAGAAACGTAAGTGTGGGTAAGCCCTTACTCTCCTCCCTTTTCATTCCTCACTTAGAACTCATCCACATGTCGGCTTGTGCTATGCCTAGAAAGCACAGGTCCATATAGTTTCCTCCTTGCCCTGCTCCTTTTCCAAGGGAAAACTAATTTTTTAGTGATAGATTGGAAAAAATGGCAATTCAGGGAAAACCAGTATTGCTGTTTTCCCCAGTTGAGCACTAAAGAGTAGTTTTCCACAGGGAAAAGCAGCAGGACAAGAGCAAGTGTGGATAAGCCTCGTATACACTTATGGATGCTCAGTGAATTAAAATTTGACTGCAGAATAATAATGATAATGGATGATGATGATGATGATGATGATGATGATAATGTATACAGATAGTATTCTAAAAGATTAATCACATCTATCTGAAAGCTGCAGGAGGAACAATATCATGTACAAAATTGTTAGCATAAGTAATAAAACCATACCATATTAATGCCAGGAATTCTTCCCAGCGGAGCAAGTTCCAGGACAACAGAACAGGTCCTTGGATCTTCCTGTGTGCCTGTCTGCCTTTCCCCCCACCCAGCCCTTCCTCTCTCACACCTCTCTCTCTCTTTCTCTCTCTCTTACAGGACACAGGCACATATTTTAGGCAACCTTGTCAAAATATAAACCATTTGAGTGCTTCCAAGTATTCTTGCTTAGCATCTCATGTTACCATACATAATTTCCTTGGCAGGGCTGTTGTACCTTCAGGGCCACGTAACAGGCCAGGCCTTCTCACCACAGCTCTCAAGAAAAACCCTTCACCTGCTATACTCCTGTCTGTTCTGCAGCTTTTCACGGCTGCATCTCCCCCCCCCCCCGAGTCCAGAGAAGTATTGATGAGGAAGTCGGCACTTGCTGAATTTAAAAGGGCAGACTCTTCCCATCAAAGTTTCGCAATGTGCTGTGCCACCTGCCCTCCTGACCGTTCTGCTTCCCCAACTCCTGTCCAGGTGGCATCACTGTGGAACAGTGTTCTGCTGCTCATCCGGAGAGGAAAGACCAGGCTTCCTCAGCCTTGGCCCTCCAGATGTTTTGAGACTACAATTCCCATAATCCCTGACCACTAGTCCTGCTAGCTAGGGATCATGGGAGTTGCAGGCCAAAAACATCTGGAGGGCTGAGGTTGAGGAAGCCTGGGAAAGACAATCTCTTATTCAAGTAGGCACACATGATGATATGGATGCTCCAGGATTTCTTTAAAAAAATCAAATCAAAGCAGCAACTGGGGAGGCATCTTGAGTGGCCTTTTACTTGATCTAAATCACCCCCAGAAGTTGCCAGCAGTGTCTCTTCTGAAACCGCCAAACCACAGCACAGGGGTGCAAGTAAAGTGATGGAACAGAAATCACAAAGACAAATGTAAGCTTAGAACAAAATTGGTTTTTTATTTAAAATGGGAAAATCCACCACATACTGTTGTACTGTTTTATTGTTGTTAGCTGCCCTGAGCCCGGCTTCAGGTGGGGAGGGCGGGATATAAATAAAATTTATTATTTTTATTATTATTATAACATCAGACAATGATCCCTCCTTTATCTCTGACCACACACATCAATCTGGTTTATGAAGAGGATTCAGTCTTCGTAATTCAGTACTGGGAACACATCCACAACTGCAGGCTGGATGTCCGCTGGATGGAAAAGAAGATAAGAAAAGTGAGTCTTCCTTACAACCAGGCCCAGACTCATCACCAGGCATTCTTAGACAGGTAATGCCCCATCCCATGCCCTGGCAAAGCCCAGTGGGGCTGCTACCCACCCCCAACATCACCACCCCCATTGCCAGACCATTGGGGGTCCACCACTTGGCACCAGCATCCCCATAGCATCTGGGAACAGCTGTTCACTCTCCACCTTGCTTGGGGGCTTTGAGGCAGGGCTGGGATTTCAACCTGAGGCAGGTGTGTTACAGCAAAGCAGTGAGCCCTCCTCAGACCCCAGTTAGGCTGCCAAGGATGGCTTTGGGGTGGAGAGTGAGCCCTGTGGGTTTGTTCTGTGCTTGCAGAATGGACAACTTGCCTTCTCTGATGCTTTGGAACAGTGCAGAGAACTGCTGGGGAAGAGCGCTGTTTATGGCCTCAGCCTGTAAAGTCAAGAAAAGCCTGAATCAGGTCCTTTTTTTACCTCACTCCCTTGCCTCCTAGGACCTCTGTGGGCTCTGCTGCCTAGTAGGCGGAGGCCAAAGGGCAACACCAAAGAAGAGCACAAAATACCACCTGAATAATCCTGGACATACTGGGAGACCACATTATTTCTCTGTCTGACACCAAGCTTGGATATCACTTTCATTGAGAGTGCTACTTTGTGCCAGTACAGTGGTACCTCGGGTTAAGTACTTAATTTGTTCCGGAGGTCCGTTCTTAACCTGAAACTGTTCTTAACCTTAAGCACCACTTTAGCTAATGGGGCCTCCTGTTGCCGCCGCGCCACCGCAACACAATTTCTGTTCTCATCCTGAAGCAAAGTTCTTAACCTGAGGTACTATTTCTGGATTAGCGGAGTCTGTAACCTGCAGTGTATGTAACCTGAAGCATATGTAACTCGAGGTACCACTGTACTAAGCTTGGATCCTAGAACAATAGGCAAATAGGATCCTAGAATGCAACAACTGATTGGCTTGCAGGAAAAGACCAATCAGGCTCCAGGAGGGAAGCAGAATCAGCCAGTCAGATTTACACTCATTGTGTAAATAATCTATATAAAATCCTGAGGTTTGGGGCAGAAATCAATCACTGTTTTACAAGCTGCAATAAAGAGCATGAAATCACTGTAGGACTCTGAGTATATTTCATAAGCCACCTTGAGAAACCTCTCTGGGCCATAAAATAGAGTACTTACAGTCAGGTTAATGAATCTCAGTGCATGTTCCAGCAAAGCTTGGGTGCTGCTGGTAGCCATATCCTTTTCTGCTGCGTTCCCTAAGGTGAAATAATAAGCCAGTGCCTGTGGGAGGAAAAAGGACCTTACTTTAGGGGCTGGTTTCGGCTAGAGAGGCAAGCTACCGCTTCCACCGAGAAGTCTCCCCCACTATCTGAGGGAGATTCTTTGCTCATTGTTCCAAACAGCAAAAAAGAACTACTTTCTCCCAAGTTACCCAGCCCCAAATTTGCTCCCCCCCCCCGGCTGCTGCACCCAGGTGGAGACTGAAGAAAGGGCCTTGACAAGGGTCTGAGTGGCCTGCCCTTCCCCAGTGTGTCAGGGGACACCCATGTTCTGGGTTTGTGATGCTGCCTGATCAAGTTTTTATGCCAGCAGGCTCTGCTGATATGAATCAATACCCTCGTCCCACCAACACACTTACTTCCAAGAGGGTTCTTAGGCACTGAGTGGTTGGGTCCTCAGTCAGCAGGCGCCTCACAACTGCATGAAACAGCTGCTTGAGAGCCTGGTGGTGAAAACCATTTTCACAGAGGTGGATTCACAGATTCACAGGAGGAGATGATGTGGAAAGACATGGGGGGTGAGAATAGTTAACAGATTTTTAGCATTGGATAAGGGTGGTACTAAAGCAAACTGGCAGAATAGAGACAAATGCCAGCTTCAAATGAGACTAAGTTTTCGCTCACTGACAAAATGAGGCAAAATGCAATTTCTGATTGGAGATGATGTTTAAAAAATCCTTGTGTGTAATAGCTGGAAACCAGTGAAACCAAAAACATTGTTTGTGCAACTAAGCTTACTCTCTCACTAAAAAAAATAGTAAGAAATGAAAAGATGGTGCAAAACTTTCAGGAGATAAATTGAACCAGTAGAAGTCAAAACTCAAGAGTAATGATCAAAGCTACAAAGACTTTACCTCCTTTTCAGCATTATTTAGTCCATAAGTGTGAGCGATTGGAAAAAGCATCCCATGGATGATGGCCGATTTCTTACTTTGCATAAATGGAGGTTTCATGAAACTGTCATGATGAAGCAAGAAACAACATGATGAGTTTTCCAAAGACCTGTGGGTGGTTTCCAGGGGTTGCGAGCCTTAAGCCCCTCTCATGCCCTTCTTATATCTTTTTCTTCTGAAATGTTGCCCCCCTCCACCGCCGCCCAGCAGAAGTCTGGGCTGTGTCTCAAACTAAGTCCAGGAGGGGTCAGCTGGCTTCCCCCAGGTCATTAGCACTGGAGGCAGAGGGAGCAGACACCAAGCCAGGTTCCAGAATCAGGACCATGCCTGACCCACAGACTGACCCCGTTGGATCAGGGCTCTTGAGACAGAGTCCCACAATTTGAGACCTCCATGACCCACTGAGTAAATAGCCCCCTCCATGCCAGACAGCTCCCTATTGACCCATCAAGTTCCAGCTTCCTTCAAGGAAGGGATGAGATCGCGGGGGGGGGGGGGGAGATACACCTAGCCCTGGAAGCATAAAAGTCATCAATCAAGACTTCTTTCTTTTTCAAAAAAAGAAACTTCCATTGCCCTATACTGCCAACTGCTGGCTGTCCTTTCCTCAAGCATCTCTCTCTCTCTCTCTCTCTCTCTCACCACTTCTAATACCCAATTACCATGAATAGACACACACACACAAACAGTGCCAACAACATACGTGAGGCAGACAATATCTTCCATTCCCCTCTTCAGGATTCTCACGGGATTCGGAAACTGGATCCATCTCCCCATGATGTCCTGAGAAGAGTTCAAACAGCAGAAGAGCAAAGTCAGTTCCCCATGGAATTCAGGGGGGCTGCTCCAGCCCCAGACTCAGGGGTTGACTTCAGTTGCAGTTGGAATCCCTGTCCCAAATGCCTGCACATTCTTCTTCTTTGCCAGACCCACAAACATCCCTTGCCCAGAGTGTTTCCCAAACCCCACCCCCACCCCTTCTGCCCACCTCCCCACTGGATTTTTCATCCTGAACCTCACTTACCAAAATGACCATGGACACAGCATCTTTATTATACTCCACTCTATCCTCACCCTCATTATAGGCTTTTTCACAGGTGAAGGCCACACAGAAGAGGAAAAGATCATCCCCAGAAAGACCCTGAATGTGGAGAAAGTCAGGCTTTCAATCAGGAAAGGACTTTCCTAGACTACAGAACTGTGAAAGCCATGGGGACAAAATGGGGTGCTCCAGGGGACAAAAACCTAAAATGGGCATTTTGCTGAGATTGGGGGGAGCAGAATCAAGGGAGCAGAGCCAAGGGGCACAGGTCTTCACTCCTGCTCCCACAGATACTAACCTCTAGAATTGGGTCAGCTTGCTGCACCTCAATTTCTGCAATGGAAAGAGGAAGAAAGCTTCATCCATCTGTTTGCATTTCTCACACAGACAAGCATTGCAAGGGGTTGCACTAGATGACCCCTGGGGTCCCTTCCAACTCTACAATACTATGAAAGTAGCATTGCCAAAGTGATTAATCAAAGTAAATAATACAACTCTTATCTCCCCCTATTTCACCCAGCCCCTAGTATATCAGGTCAATTAAAAAAACCTCATAGTTACCAATCTCAATGCACTCACCCAAAGCTCGAGGAATTCTACACATAGTGAAGCCAATATGAGCAAGCCAGGAGAAACTTTGAAAAGTAGACCAAAGACTACCCACATCAGTAGTAGGACTGAAACTTCCAACCAACTTCTACTGAAACTTCCAACCAATTTCACTATCTATGTGGGTGGACCTAGATAAATGTAGCCTATGAACGATCATAAGCCATCTGGAGCGGCAGTGGAATCAGCATCAGTGCCCCTTCCGTATCATCATTTTCTCCCTCAGTATACTTTGGCGTGCTTCCACTGTTGGTTCTCCAAAACAATTTGTACCCCCTCTTTTTGTTTAGACGCAGTGGCCGGGCTGCTTTCCCTTTAATCACAGTGCCAAGGTTTCCAAGTGCCTTATCAAAAACTGGAAAGAAGTGCGCAAAAGTTCAAGAAGCCTCTGAAGAAGGCATAAAGCTAGTATAAAACTTGTAAGCTGCATAGCACGGCCTGGCCCAATGTAATCCATTTGGATCCTTAGTGTAATCCATTTGGATCCTACATTGTTCCTCTTTTATGAAATGTACCATAATTGCTTGATAAAATGCACTTTTAGGTCTAACAAGTAGGTCCCAAATTAACAATCTTGGCAGCCCACTTAATAGGACAGCAAATATTTTTCCTCTTGAGTGTTCCTTCAAACGTTTGAGGCACCTGTTGTTTTGACTGCCAGCTTCCTTCGATATCTCTTCATTTCCATAACCCTGTTTCACTAATAGGCTAGTTGCTTCAATCGGCAACATTTCTAAAGAAGAGGGATACTCCCACGTGCCTGTTATATGCAGCAGAGCACGCAAACATCCCAAGTTTAGGGGAAGGCATGTAATTCAGTAGTTCTGCTTTGCACGCAGAAAGTCCTGGGTTCAATCCTTGGCATCTCCATGTAGGGCTGAGAGAGAAAGAAAGAAAGAAAGAAAGAAGAAAAGAAAAGAAAAGAAAAGAAAAGAAAAGAAAAGAAAAGAAAAGAAAAGAAAAGAAAAGAAAAGAAAAGTCAAGACACTGTCTGAGAATCCTGGAGAGCTACTGCCAGCCAGTGCAACTTCCTACTTTTATATTCCTGTTTCATCGTTTATCCTAAGAACAAGCAACCTTCTCCACAAGACATGCACATTCACACATTTTCATGATACATAGTATAGAAACGTCTTTCTATGAAAGAACACAAGTACATAATTCCTGAATATAAAAGGAGGGAAACATCCTACCTCTGCAACGATGTCATTAGGGCTGCATTTCTGCACAAAATTACACTGTGCCTAGAAAAAAATCCGGGAGCCAGTGTAGTTCTGTAAGGTTGCCCTCTGTGCACCCTTTCCTAACATGGCAACCCAACTGAGGTTTCAAAATTGTCCATGGCATGGAGAACATGGGTACAGAAAGGTTATTTCCCCCTCTGTCTTAACAGTAAAACTTGTGGACAATGAATGAAGCAGAATGTTGGGAGATTCAGGACAGATAAAAGAAACTACGTCTTCACATGATATATGGAGCTCACGTCTAGAGGAGTCAGTGAAGGCCACCTTAGATGGCTTTGAAACAGGGTTGGACAAATTCCCAGAGGATACAGCTATCGGTGGCTACTAGCCATGATGGCTGTGCTCTACTTCCATGGTCAGAGGCAGTACTGCTTTTGAATACCAGTTGCTGGAAATAGCAGGAGGGGGAAGTGGCTGTGCTCAGGTCCTGTTTGTGGGCTTCCCTTTGTGGGCATCTGGTTGGCCACTGTGAGAACAGGATGCTGAACTAGATGGACTACTGGCCTGATCCAAAAGCTTCTTCTTATGGACACAGTGGGGCCTCTTTCCGAGTTAACCTGCAGAGAGTTCTGCTGAAAGTGCTTGACTTGAGCCCCAGCCTGCCCACACCTGTTCATGGCTGGCCCCAGGGGCTGCCACCATCAACAAACATGCAGCAGGGGATAGCACAGAAGACCTCTGCTGTGCCTGTTGGGTTGGGTGGGTGCCCTAATTCACAGCTAACTTGCCTTCCAATATCCATGTATCTGTTATGTTCCCAGCCAGGAAATCTCCATTAATTGTTCTGTCTACTAGGAGGGGATTTGATGTATTTACCTTTTTGCTTCCTCCCCTGACTGCCCACTTCCAAAGTGTCAAATGGCTATGCATAGGGCAGCATCTCCCAACTTTTTGGGGTCTGTGGACACATTCTGAATTTTGAAAAGGTGCCAAGGGCACCAGTCACAATATGGCTGCCAACAGGGGTGTGGCCTAACCCAAAATGTTTGCTGCCTCCAAATAAGCCAAAAACCTAAGATGCTTCCAAAATTCAATTTTCTATTATTAATGTTGTTAACAAAACTGTTTTAAAAAACCTTATTTTTCAGACACCTGGTTGTAGTATTGTCCATTGCTAGTGTGCTACTGTAGATTAGAGCTAGAAAATAAAAGGTGACTGAATCCAGGAGTAATGCACATGCTTATACATGCTCATGGCCACAAATAGGAAGACATGCTCAACGCTGGCTGCCAAGTATTGCAACTACTGCTACTATTTTTATGGAATAGAAAGGAATAAAAATACAAGGAGAGTACATTTTTTAAATCCATGTTTGAGCAATAGTTGAACAATACAGACTCTCCTTCATTGGAGGATTTTAGGCAGAGGTTGGATGGCCATCCTGCATTGCAGAGGGTTGCACTAGATGACCTTAGGGATCCCTTCCAACTCTACAGAGAGAAAACCTTCAGAACTGGAATTGGACGGCGATTATTGTAAAGGAACTTCACACAAGATAGAACTACAATAAAGCTTTATTTGGAGTGAGGAATGTTAAACAAGAAGGTATTGGAAGCTGCAGAATTGCAAACAAAGCTCACATTTTGCCAGGCATCTGGAAAGGGCTGAAGCTGCTGATATGGCAGAGGAAACCCTAGAAAAGGGAGGGATGCCTTCTGGTTATTAGAGATGCACTCTGCTGAGTTTCAGAGACCCTTTCTTCTATCTAAGACAGGGGTCAGCAACCTTTTTCAGCTGTGGGCCGGTCCACCGTCCCTCAGACCATGTGGTGGGTCAGACAATATATATATTTTTGGGAGGGGGGATGAACGAATTCCTATGCCCCAGAAATAACCCAGAGATGCATTTTAAATAAAAGCACACATTCTACTCATGTAAAAACACCAGGCAGCCCCCACAAATAACCCAGAGATGCATTTTAAATAAAATGACACCTTCTACGCATGTAAAAACATGCTGATTCCCGGACCATCCACAGGCCAGATTTAGAAGGTGATTGGGCTGCATCCAGCCCCCAGGCCTTAGGTTGCCTACCCCTGAGCTAAGCTCATGAGATCTGGACACCAGTAGATGCATATAAACATGTTTGCTCAATGGCTGAGCCTGTGCTTCACATGGAGAAGGTAGAATCATAGAAATGTAGAGCTGGAAGAGACTACAAGGGCTATCTGGTTCAACCCCCTGCAATGCAGGAATCTTTCATCCCATGTGGGTTTTGAACCTGCAACCCTGAGATTGAAAGTTTCATGACCTACTGACTGAGCTATCTCCCCACAACTAACCCACCTCAACCCCCTTATTTTTTTGTGTCTCCCACCCCCAAAGAGCAGTTCCACCAGCAGCACTGCACCAATGGGGCACACAGCACACACACCCTCCTCAGTCCTCAGAAAACCCCTTAATCTCGATTTTACTTTATTCTGTGGTAGATTTACAAAAAGAAAAACATGCACTTCAGAATTAATTAGAATTAATGATCAGCTTAATTCTGAAATGTCAGAGACCTTCAAGATTGAAAGGGGGACAAGGGAAGGGTGCCCACTCTCCCTGCTCTTGTTCATTTTAACTTTAGAAACACTTAATCAAGATACAAGACTAGATGAGAGCATAAAAGGGATTGCTCTGGGGTACATATCTTATAAACGTCGTGCATTTGCAGATGACTTACTCCTGACACTGGAAGGCCAAAAAGAGAGTGTTAAAAAACTTTTAGAATTAATGGTGAATTATTAGGAATCCATTAATTAAAGTCTGGAGGAAACATCATAGACTTTTGGAACCTAAAATCCCTTGGTGGGCGGCCCCATTTGAAATACTCTCAATTAAAAAGAAAAATATGGGCAAAATTAGAACCACATATAGACAATTGATAGAAGAGGAGGGAGGACAGTTAAAACTTAAATCGTATGAAGAAATAAAAGTATATTGCACTAGCTGGCTCCAGTATTACCAACTAAATTAAAAGATTAAATTAAAGGAATTAAAAGATGCGCAAACCAAGGAATTCTTGATAAAATGGGGACAAGATCTGGGCTACGCAATTTGATTTGAGAGATGGGAAAGGTTATGGAAATACAATATAAACTTTACTATTAAAGAAAATATCATGAAGATGAATTATAGGTTGTATATGACCCCGGTCAAACTGGCTAAAATTTATAAACTACCCACAAATACATGTTGGAGATGTAAAAAGGCTGAAGGCTCACTATAAAAACAAGCCGCCCAGAGTGGCTGGGGAAACTCAGCCAGATGGGCGGGGTATAAATAAATAAATAAATAATAATAATAATAATAATAATAATAATAATAATAATAATTATTATTATTATTATTATTTCATATTTGGTGGAATTATGTAAAGATAAAGACCTTCTGGAATAATATTTATGAGGAATTGAAAAAAAATCTTTAAAATAACCTTTCAAAAAAGACCTGAAGCGTTTCTTCTTGGTCTAGTTTCAGGCGATATTCCCAAAGAGAAGGTTAGAATATTTTTCTATGCAACAACGGCTGCTATAATACTGGTGGCCAAAAATTGGAAGAGTGAGGAGACTCCTTCACTGTCAGAGTGGCAAAGTAAATTTCACCAATATATGGAATTAGCCAAGATGACAGCGACAATCATAATGCAATCAAAACAAAAATTAAGAAAGGAATGGAAGTGTGTTGAAGAATATATTGTACAAAATTACAGTGGTACCTCTGGTTGCGAAAGGGATCCGTTCTGGAGCCCTGTTCGCAACCTGCATCTGCGAACGCAACACGCGTCTGCGTACGGCGGGTCGCGATTCACCGCTTCGGCACATGCGCGTGACGTCATTTTGTGCGTCTGCGCATGCGCGAGCGGCGAAACCCAGAAGTAACCCTTTCCAGTACTTCCGGGTCGCCGAGGGACGCAACCTGAAAAGACGTAACCTGAAGCTAATGTAACTAGAGATATGACTGTATTTCAATAGAAATGTTTGGAGAAGTACTGATTGAGTACATTAAGCTAAGATGTAATGAATTTAAAATAGAGGATTGAGTAATGTGATGAATATTTATGAAGACAATGTTAGAGTTTTAAGGTAGCAAGAATGATATCATGCATGTGAATGAAGTTGCGTGTCGAGACCCCACAGCGACCCCCTCGTTGGGAAAAAAAATCACACAAGGACACAGGTGTTAGGTTTATGTTATTGGGCAAATTTTGGCCACAACTTTATTGAATTACAGAATGTGATTGGACCTGACTATATCTGACTCCTGAGCACTGTGCAGGAAGTCCAGTAAGCGTAAGTCACCGGTAGTGGGAGCCCTGTCGATGCGAACCAACTCAAGCTGCCCCTGGTGTTTCCGTTGGGGTCGTGTCAAGGCCCCAGCCCCTAGCCGGGCTTCGGACAAAATCAACACCCCCGGATTCCTTTCACGAAATACCCTTAAGCATGGAGGGGCAGGTGATGGCCACACCCCCCCTCCCCCACACAAGGTCAAACAATACCTAACTGCAACCCTAACAAAGTTGTGATGATTGCTACGAGATAGGCAAAAAAGTGGCCAGTGCCAGTTTGCCAAGTGGAAAAATTCCTACCAGGCCCCTCGGACAACCAAGGTGACCAACCAAAGTCCATAGCAAGGCCAGTGCCTAACCTGCAAATTGATGAAGCGAGCCAAAGAGGAAGTCCTCTGGCTCGCTCCTCCATTTAAACCGTCCCGGCCACGCCCCCCCGGCCAGCGGATTGGCTGGCCAGGCTCTGATGTGGCCAGGATCCCCCAGGCAACGGGAGACAAAGTCCCCTGCCCCCGGTGGGGAGTGGGTGGCCATGCGTTCCACCGCAACTCCTCCCTACTGGGAAGTGGAGCAGATGAAGCCACATGGGTATTTGGGTAAATGGTGAGTTGAGTATAGGGTTTAGAGTTAGATGTGGGGAATCTGTATATATACTATTATATATGTAATGTATAGTGTTCAAAATTTATGGCAACTAACATGTAAAATGAAATCAATAGTAAAAAATAAATACAGGACTGAAAAGAAAGAAAGAAAGAAAGAAAGAAAGAAAGAAAGAAAGAAAGAAAGAAAGAAAGAAAGAAAGACACATACCCTCCAACCCCACTATGCGCATTCCCCCCCCCCCCCAGGCTGGGAGCCTCAATAGTGCCCCTCTGGAGGCATCACCTAGGGCAAAATACCCAACACACACAAACATCCCTTTGCTGTGGTTCTGCTGGAGAGAGAAATAGGGCCATTCCAGGATCAAATCAGAAGCCAGGTTGGCTTTTGTAATTCCAGGACTGTCCTTGGAAAATTGGGAAAACTGGGCCTGTGAGGGGCAGGGTATGTGCTGCCAAATCTGTGCAGACAGTATCGAACAAGACGGATCAACAGTCTGGCTTAGCCTTACAGTGGTACCTTGGGATGCGAACGGGATCCGTTCCAGAGACCCGTTTGCATCCTGAACAGAATGTAAGACGTGATGGCGCATCTGTGCATGCGCAGGTTGAGTTTTGCCACTTCCGTGCATGCACATGACGTCATTTTGAGCGTGTGCGCATGTGGAGAAACCCAGAAGTAACATGCTCCGTTACTTCTGGGTTGCCGCGGAGCGCAACCCGAAAGCGCTCAACCTGAAGCACATTCAACCCGAGGTATGACTGTATATGTTATTATTATTCAAATATTTATTCAAATACAAGCAAATATTTATATACTGCTGTTTCAAAGAAAAATATCAAAGCAGTTTTCAATAATACATAAAATTATAATAAGAACCATAAAAATAAAACCAGGCATCAATTAACTATTGTGGAAAGATGTGTTCTTAATTGCCTGCACAGACTTGGTGGAATAGAAAAGCTTACAACAGGCATTTGAAGGTTATGTCAGAATGTGCCTGCTGAAGGTCACTGACAAACCAAAGTAAATAAGGAAAGCCTTCATTAAGTACTTTACAGAAGATCTTTATAAAAATGGAACTGAAAAGAAGACACTGATGGAAGAATATATAAAAAGTAGCAATCTCCCCAAAATAAAAGATGAAAAACAGATGACAACAACAACAACTTATTTATACCCTGCCCATCTGGCTGGGCTTCCCCAGCCACTCTGGGCGGCTTCCAACAAAATATTAAAATACAGTAATGCATCAAACATTAAAAGCTTCCCTAAACAGGGCTGCCTTCAGATGTCTTCTAAAAGTCTGGTAGTTGTTCTTCTCTTTGACATCTGGTGGGAGGGCATTCCACAGGGTGGGCACCACTACCGAGAAGGCCCTCTGCCTGGTTCCCTGTAACTTGGCTTCTCACAGTGAGGGAACCACCAGAAGGCCCTCGGCGCTGGACCTCAGTGTCCGGGTAGAACAATGGGGGTGGAGACGCTCCTTCAGATATACTGGACCAAGGCCATTTGGGGTTTTAAAGGTCAAGACCAACACTTTGAATTGTGCTTGGAAATGTACTGGGAGACAATGTAGGTCTTTCAAGACTGGTGTTATGTGGTCTCAGCGGCCGCTCCCAGTCACCAGTCTAGCTGCCACATTCTGGATTAATTGTAGTTTCTGGGTCACCTTCAAAGGTAGCCCCACATAAAGCACATTGCAGTAGGCCATGTGGGAGATAACCAGAACATGCACCACTCTGGCGAGGTAGTCCACGGACAGGTAGGGTCTCAGCCTGCGTACCAGATGGAGCTGGTAGACAGCTGCCCTGGACACAGAATTGACCTGTGCCTCCATGGACAGCTATAAGTCCAAAATGACTCCCACACCTTGTCCTTCAGGGACACAGTTACCCCATTCAGGACCAGGGTCCTCCACACCTGCCCACCTCCTGTTCCCCCCAAAACACTACTATGGCAGCAAGAATTCTAATAGCACAAAACTGGAAGACTGGAGAAATACCATCCAAGGAGCAATAGCAAGAAAAATTGATGAACTGTGCAGAACTGGCAAAGTTAACAGACAAACTGTGTGAAAAGGACTATAGTGACTTTGGAAAAGAATGGGAACCCTTTACAACATACTTGCAGAAACAAAACAAAAAACCCATGGACTTGTAGGCAGGATTTAAATAAACATTTACAACTTTATTTACAGAGAACAAGAAATACTAGTGGTAACAGAACATTATATATAAACAGCAGAATATAACATTTGGTGTAACAAACCAGAAATGGAAGTTGGGGGAAGTCAATGGCGGACACGGGACACTAGAAAATGGATATTAAATGCTGATATTGAATAATTGTTATGAGAACAGAAAATCAAAAAAAAAAAATATTATTATTATTATTATTATTTTAAGAAGAAGGTGCCTGCTGAATCTCTGGCAGTGGAGCAAATACCCCACCATCTGACTAAGGCTTGGTTTCTTGTTGTTGTCAAATGAACCTTGCCAACTTGCGGAATGACCAGGGACGTTCCTGCAGATGATCAAAGTGATGTACCTGGGAGCCCTGTATATTCACAGAATCATAGAATTGGAAGGGACCCCAAGGGGCATCTAGCCAACCCCGTGCAAATGCAGGAATCTCAGCTAAAGCATCCATGACAGACGGCCATCCAAACTCTGCTTAACAGCCTCCAATGAAGGAGAGTCCACACACGCCTGAGGGAGACCATTCCACTGTTGAACTGCTCTTACTGTCAGAAAGTTCTTCCTGATCTTTAGTCGGAATCTCCTTTCTTATAACTTGAACCTATCAGTTCAAGTTCTACCCTCCCCAGCAGGAGAAAAAAAGCTTGCTCCATCTTCCACGTGACAGCCCTTGAGAGATTTATAAAATGCAATCCTATCTCATCTCAGTCTCCTCTTCTCCAGACTAAACAACAAGTTCCGTCAATGGTTCATCATAAGACTTGGTTTCTAGGACATTTATCATGTTTGCATAAACACCCGTAGGCATGATTTACTATAATTATAACAATGGACTTGATTGCAATAGTCCAGTGCAGGATATTGCTAGGAGGTTCTCTTGAGAGATATAGGATGCCAGCAATAAATGAGAGATTTATTTTTTAAATCCCTTTTTAAAAAAAAATGTATATTATTATTATATTACTTAAGAACAAATGGGTAGGTCTTTCTCTCTCCCAACCTTACCTAGTTGCTAGGTAGGAGAATAATAGTCACAGTTGTTGCAGTTATTATTACAACATATCTTCTGCCCTTAACCCAAAGTCCCAGGGTGTGTGTGTGTGTGTGTGTGTGTGAGAGAGAGAGAGAGAGAGAGAGAGAGAGCGTTACGCGGGTGGCGCTGTGGTGTAAACCACTGAGCCTCTTGGGATTCCCTATCAGAAGGTGACAGGGTAAGCTCATGTTGCTCTCTTCCAGTTCTTGTCAACCTAGCAGCTCAAAAACATGCCAGTGCAAGTAGATAAATAGGTACTACTGTGGCGGGAATGGGTAAATGGCGTTTCCGTGTGCTCCGGTTCCCGTCACAGTGTTTCATTGCGCCAGAAGCAGTTTAGTCATGACCCAGAAAGCTGTCTATGAACAAATGCCGGGTCCCTCGGCCTGAAATCGAGATGAGCACTGCAACCCCATAATCACCTTTGACTGGACTTAACCATCCAGGGGTCCTTTACCTTTTTACCTTACAATTAAAACAATGCATTAATACTAAAACATAGTATTAAATGCAGTTTAAAATAAGATACAATCGCAGAAGTGAGGGGTGTGAACAAAATACACACGTCCAGTGCTTTTTTCCTGGGGGTACACAGGGGTACGCATACCCCTAAACATTTTGTGAATCTAAGTCTGGCCACATTGAGGGGCAGTATTTCAATATGAGTAGGAAAATGAGAGTACTCCTAAACATTTTTTGTAGAAAAAAAGCACTGGACACGTCAAATGTGGAAAGGCCAGGGTAAATAGTTGCCTCTTCAGCATCCTCCAGAGGCCATGCCATGAAGGTGTTTTCCCCCACCCCCGAGCCTCTGAGGGCAGAGGAACTACCAGGTGGACTCTCTCTGCTGATCTTAACACCCACAGAGGTCTGCAGGAAAAGAGGGACTTTCAGGTATTTCATATATCTGGTCTGCTGCTTATGACATCACTTAAGTTTTCATACGGTAAAGAAGGCAGCAGACTGAGAAGATGAGACCAACAGTGGGTCCAATGGTCAAGAAGGCTGGTTTCTGCACAAGATATGGAGGGAAGTGAGAGGCAGAAGCGGCTTGCCAACCTGAGAAGGTAGCCGATCTAGGAGAAGGAAAACTCTCATCCTAAATCTCCCCTGCCTTGTGGGACATCTTTGGGAGAAGTAAACCGTACACAAATCGTTAGTGGCATCCCTAAGACATCTGTAAAACAGTTGGCTGCAGCAAAAACAATGAGGGAAGCATCCGTTTTGATTTATAAGCTCACTCTGATTGGAGTAAGGTACAAGCACTATGAGTTGCCTTAATTGGTGGCCAGTGGTGTGTCTCACTGGTCACTGGTCAGTTACCACCTGTCTTAAATTTCACAAGATTATTGTGTCCTTTCACGAGAAAATGCACAGCACCATCCAATATGACAGTTCATCCTCAGGCATCTTCCCTATAAAGGACAGTGTGAAACAGGGCTCTGTTCTTGCCCCAACTCTCTTTGGCATATTGTTCTCCATGTTGCTCTCATATGCCTTCAGCTCAACTGAAGATAGTGTAAACATCCATTCAAGGAGCAACAAACTGGTACATCTCAGAGCCAAGATAAAAGTGTGGTGGATCCTTATCTGAGAGAAGTTGTTTGCAGATGACACAGCCTTGACAGCACACTCCCAGGAAGCCCCCTTGCTCAGATTGTCCAGCGCTTTGGGCTGGGCTGTCACCAATATGCTGATGACACTCAGCTCTATCTGCTGATGGATGGCCACACCGACTCGACCCCGGACACACTGACCAGACAACATTAAATGTAGCCAAATTTTGTGCGTCTGCAATTAATCGCAGGAAGGAAGTGGTACCCCATAATGACCAAACCCCTAAATGTTAATTACAGGGGGCACACTAATAATAAATTTTAATTTTTTATATTTAAATCCTTGTTATATTCATATTGTCCTCTGTATTTCTGATATCTTTTTTTTTAATGATCTGTGATATTGTGTGTGTTGACACTGGTCTGTGACCGTATTAATAAATTCATTCATTCATTCATTCAGATGCTTGAAAGCTGTGGCTGGATGGTTTTGTGGGAGCTGATTGAAACTAAATCCTTCAAAGACAGAGGTCCTCTGGCTGGGTTGGGATGGTATGGGGATGAGGGACCAACTCCCTTCTCTTGCGGGGGCCCAATTAGTGCCAGTGCCTTCCGTTAAGAGTTTGGGTGTAATCCTTGATGCCTCCCTTTCCATGGAGGCGCAGGTTACAGCAACAGCCAAGGCAACATTTTTCCAACTTCGCCACATTAAGCAGCTGGTCCCTTACCTTTCCCGCCCCGGCCTGGCCACAGTGATCCATGTGACAATCATCACCAGGCTTGACTACTGTAATTCACTCTACACGGGGCTGCCCTTGAAACTGTCCCAGAAATTCCAGCTGGTGCAGAATACTGCAGCGAGGCTCCTCACTTAGTGCTTTACCAGTTGCACTGGCTCCCGGTGGAGTATCGGATCAGGTTTAAGGTGTTGGGTTTGACCTTTAAAACCCTTTATGGCTTAGGGCCCTCGTACTTACGGGACTGCCTCTCCTGGTATGCCCTGCTGAGGACCTTAAGGTCCATGAATAATCATAGTTTAGAGGTCCTGGGCCCTAAGGAAGTCAGGTTATCCTCCACCAGGGCCAGAGCCTTCTCAGTGATGGCTCCGACCTGGTGGAATGCTCTGTCCCATGAGACCAGGGCCCTGCAGGATTTAACTTCTTTCTGCAGGACCTGTAAGACAGAGCTATTCCACCTGGCTTTCAATTTGAACCTGGCCTGATCTTTTGTTCCCCTTCCTTCCCTCCCCCTCTCCTTTTTGTGAAGATTGCCCGCTCTGGGATCCCACAGCTGGTTCTCCCCTGGTCTCCTCTCTGGCCCAAGTGAGACTAATTTAGCCAGCTAGCCCTGGTGATCATCTAATGTTTATTGGATGGATTTCCCCCCTAAATTTATTTTTTATTTTTGATTTGTTATTTACGCTTTATACCATATTTTATGCTGGTTTTTTTGTAGCATCAATTAAGTGTTTTAAATTTGTTGTTAGCCAACCTGAGCTCGGTTTCCTGAACCGAGAAGGGCGGGGTATAAATAAAAAAATATTTTTTATTTTTTATTATTATAGAGGTTCATCAGACATTTTGCGCCCCCATCCAAGCTTGTAGGGAGTTCAGTCTTACTTACACCTTGGTCTTATGCATTGGTGACCACCCACTTAAGGAGGTAGACAAATTTGTCTACCTGGGTCCCACCGTAATTAGCAGCCTCTCCATTGATGCTGAGATAGACAATTGTATTGGCAAGGCAGCTACAGCAAAGGCTCGCCTCTCCAAAAGGGTTTGGGAAAGTGTGATGCTAATGACCAATACCTAGATGAAGGTCTACCAGGCTTGTGTGTTGAGCACGCTGCTTTATGGAAGTGAGTTGTGGGCAACTCAATGCTTTCCATGTGCCTCAATGCTTTCCATGTGCGCTGTGTTACAAGTATTTTGGGCATCACATGGCAGGACAGAGTCTTAAACAAAGATGTTCCCTCCCAAGCCCACATTCCCAGCATGTTCACACTCCTGTCTCAGCAACATCTGTGCTGGCTTGGTCACATCCACTGAAATATACTCGGAGTCCTGCAGTGATTTCATGCTCTTTATTGCAGCTTGTACAACAGTGATTGAATTGCCCCCCCCCCCCAAACCCACACCTCAGGCTTTCATATACATTATTTACACAATGAGTCCTGTCTGATTGGCTGATTCTGCTTCCCTCCTGGAGCCTGATTGGTCTTTTCCTGCAGGCCAATCAGTTGTTGCATTCTACGATCCTAGCAGCCTAATAGGCTGATTAACTTCCTCCTGGAGCCTGATTGGTCTTTTCCTGCAAGCCAATCAGTTGTTGCATTCTAGAATCCTACTTGTCTATTGTTCTAGGATCCAAGCTTAGTAAATAACATCCACAGAATGGAGGATGTCAGGATCCCCAAGGGTGTTATCTATGAGGAACTAGCTTCCAACACAGGCCAACTCTGTGTTACAAAGATGTCTACAATCATGACATGATGGTTGGCAACATGTGTGGGAATCCTTTGCAGATGACCATGGTGTCTGGAGACAGTCAAGTTGTGCATCCATAGCAGTGACTAGAGGAGGAATGACCGCTGGGTGGCTCATAGAGAGATGAAGCAGCATGGGGCATCTGCAGCAGCCTTCATCTTTCCCAGCTGCAACAAATCATGACTGTGCTGCTTCGGTATTTACTGCCACAGCAGCTACTGCCACTGTCTAACAGCTTAACCTCACTCCCAAAGGTGCACTCCTCCATTGTCTCCCGAGAGGCAGGGAGAGATTAGCCACTAAGGTGGCAGTCATCTATACACTTAAATGGGAGCAACCTCCATTGAACTCAGTGGAATCTCTGAGTAACTTGTGCAGAGGTTAGCAAACTTTTTCAGCAGGGGGCCGGTCCACCATCCCTCAGACCATGTGGGGGGCCAGACTATACAGTGGTGCCTCGCAAGACGAAAAGAATCCGTTCCGCGAGTCTCTTCGTCTAGCGGTTTTTTCGTCTTGCAAAGCAACCCTATTAGCGGATTAACGCTATTAGCGATTTAGCGGCTATTAAAGGCTTAGCGGCTTAGTGGCTAAAAGGCTATTAGCGGCTTAGCGGCTTAGAAAAAGGGGGGGAGCGAAAAAAATCGCAAGACTCGCAAGATGTTTTCGTCTTGCGAAGCAAGCCCATAGGGAAATTCGTCCTGCGAAGCAACTCAAAAACGGAAAACCCTTTCGTCTAGCGGGTTTTTCGTCTTGCGAGGCATTCGTCTTGTGGGGCACCACTGTATTTTGGGGTGGGGTGGGGGAATGAACAAATACCTATGCCCCACAAATAACCCAGAGATGCCTTCTAAATAAAAGCACTGTGTGGGTGTCTGAGGGGCCTGCTCTTGCCGCTTACCACCTGGCCCGGGGCGGGGCCTGAAGCCTCACAAGGACTGCTGCGCTCTGCTGCCCAGGAGGACTCCCCTGTGTGGGCGTCTGAGGGCCCTGCTCTTGCCGCTTACCACCTGGCCCGGGGCAGGGCCTGAAGCCTCACAAGGACTGCTGCGCTCTGCTACCCAGGAGGACTCCCCTGTGTGGGCGTCTGAGGGCCCTGCTCTTGCCGCTTACCACCTGGCCCGGGGCGGGGCCTGAAGCCTCACAAGGACTGCTGCGCTCTGCTGCCCAGGAGGACTCCCCTGTGTGGGCGTCTGAGGGCCCTGCTCTTGCCGCTTACCACCTGGCCCGGGGCGGGGCCTGAAGCCTCACAAGGACTGCTGCGCTCTGCTGCCCAGGAGGACTCCCCTGTGTGGGCGTCTGAGGGCCCTGCTCTTGCCGCTTACCACCTGGCCCGGGGCGAGGCCTGAAGCCTCACAAGGACTGCTGCGCTCTGCTGCCCAGGAGGACTCCCCTGTGTGGGCGTCTGAGGGCCCTGCTCTTGCCGCTTACCACCTGGCCCGGGGCGGGGCCTGAAGCCTCACAAGGACTGCTGCGCTCTGCTGCCCAGGAGGACTCCCCTGTGTGGGTGTCTGGGGGCCCTGCTCTTGCCGCTTACCATCTGGCCCAGGGCGGGGCCTGAAGCCTCACAAGGACTGCTGCGCTCTGCTGCCCAGGAGGACTCTCCTGTGTGAGTGTCTGAGGGCCCTGCTCCTTCCTGCCACTTACCACCTGGCCCGGGGCGGGGCCTGAAGCCTCACAAGGACTGCTGCGTTCTGCTGCCCAGGAGGACTCTCCTGTGTGAGTGTCTGGGGGCCCTGCTCCTTCCTGCCACTTACCACCTGGACCAGGGCAGGGCCTGACGGGCCTCACTAGGACAGTTGCTGTTACTGCTGGAGGGGTGCAGAGTGCTTTTAAAATTTTTTTTTAAAAAAAATCTTTTGATTTTTTTGTAAGTGGGGGGTGGGGGTGGGATGGATGTTTATTGGGCCTGGGAATTTGTTTGATTTTATGTTTTTGTAATTTTTACTGTTTTTTGTTTGTATTGTTTTATTGGTGTGTTTTTTAAGGTGTTATTTTGTTCTTAAGGGGAGGGGTCAGGGCTGCCAGGGAGTGGGTCCCAGCCAACAAGATGGCTTGGGCATGTTCCACAGGGGGGGATGCACTGGGACAACCTATCTCAGTGATGACGGGTAGGAGGTGGAGTTACGCTAAGACCAGACCATGTCATAATAGAGGAGGCAGGTTTAGTCGTTTTCTGAGGACTATCCATGCCTCCGGGTCTGGTCCTGACCGGATGGATACTAGAATCAGCAAGGGATACCCACATGACCTGAAGGTGCTGCTGTGCAATGCCAGGTCAATGATTCATAAGACCACTGCCATCCATGACTTGATCATGGATGGAGGACTTGACCTGGCATGTGTGACAGAGACTTGGTTGGATGAAGCAGATGGGCCTGTCCTTGCCGCTGCTTGTCCACCAGGTTTCTCTTACACACAGCAACCCAGGTCATGTGGGCGGGGAGGGGGGGTTGCAGTGATTTTTAGAAAGTCATTAGTTTGCACCAGGCGTCCTATTGGGAAGACTCAGTTTTCCGAGTGCATGTTCTGGAAGTTGGGCAATAGGGGCAGTACAGGATTCCTTTTGGTGTACCGACCTCCCCGCTGCACCAAGGATTCCCTGCCCGAGCTGCTTCAGGTCATGGCGGATGTTCTCCTGGAGACACCTAGTTTGGTTGTCCTAGGGGATTTTAACATCCATGCCGACACGACCTTACAAGGGGCTGCTCGGGACTTCGTGGAAAGCATGGCCTCCATGGGGCTGTCCCTGAATAAGTCTGGCCCAATCCATAGCCACGGGCATGCCTTAGACCTGGTGTTCACCTCTATGGATGTTGGTGATCTGACACTAAGTAAAAGCGAAACGAAAGAAGTGCCATGGTCAGATCACTTCCTGGTGCAACTGGACTTCTCTGCGACCCATCCCCTCTGCAGGGAGGTGGGACCAATTCAGATGGTCCGCCCCCGCCACTTAATGGATCCAAATGGTTTCCAGAGAGTGGTAGGAGATGCTTTATCCTATGTTGATGGCCTTTCAGCCGATTCCCTGATGGCCCGCTGGAATGTGGAGTTAACCAGGGCTATTGACTGTTTGGCTCCGAAGCGCCCTCTCCGATTGCCTGTGGTTTTCCACGGATCTGAGGGCAATGAAACAATCGTTGAGACAGCTAGAGCGCCGGTGGTGGATAACTCATTCCGAATCTGACTGGACACAGGTTAGAGCTCAACGTCGAGCCTACCAAGTGGCGATAGTGACGGCAAAGAAGACTTTCTTCGCCGCCTCTATTGCATCTGCAGAAAACAGCAGCAGGAGACTTTTTCAGGTGGTTCACAATTTAGCAGAACCACCTGCGACATCTGGGCCCAGTACGGGCCACATGATCTCCTGCAATGATTTTGCTAAGTTTTTTGCAGATAAAATCGCTCAGATTCGGGAAGAAGTAGACTCCACCGTGGGAGCAGGGCCAGGGCGGGAGAGTGCTAGAGTCCTGTCTAGTCAAGTTGCGTGGGATCAATTCCAACCTTTTACCTCCAAGGATGTGGACAGGCTGCTTGGACGAGTGAAGCCGACCACCTGTCTCCTGGATCCTTGCCCATCCTGGCTTATAAAAGCTAGCCGGGAAGGACTGGGCGATGGGCTTCGTGGGGTGGTGAATGCTTCCCTCCATGAGGGAGCCTTCCCAGACCCGCTGAAAGAGGCGGTTATTAAACCGCTTCTTAAAAAACCATCTTTAGATGTGGCCACAATGGCCAATTATTGCCCAGTCTCAAATCTTCCATTCTTGGGCAAGGTGATTGAGCGAGCGGTTGCCGAACAACTCCAGGCACGCCTGGAAGAAGCGGACCATTTGGATCCCTTCCAGTCGGGATTCAGGCCTCATCATGGGACTGAAACTGCCTTGGTCGCACTGGTTGATGATCTCCGGCGGGCTAGGGACAAAGGTGAGAGCTGTTTCCTAGTTCTGCTGGATCTCTCAGCGGCGTTTGATACCATCGACCATAGCATCCTTCTGGACCGTCTTGAGGGGCTGTGAGCTGGGGGCACTGTCATACAGTGGTTCCGCTCCTTCCTCCTGGGCCGTGTTCAAAAAGTGGTGGTGGGGGATGAGTGTTCAGACCCTTGGGCTCTCACTTGTGGGGTGCCTCAGGGTTCTGTCCTCTCCCCCATGCTTTTCAACATTTACATGCAGCCACTGGGAGAGATCATCAGGAGGTTTGGGCTGGGTGTTCATCAGTATGCGGATGATACCCAGCTCTACCTCTCTTTTAAATCAGAACCAGTGAAGGCAGTGAAGGTCCTGTGTGAGTGTCTGGAGGCGGTTGGAGGATGGATGGCGGCTAACAGATTGGGGTTGAATCCTGACAAGACAGAAGTACTGTTTTTGGGGGACAGGAGGCGGGCAGGTGTGGAGGATTCCCTGGTCCTGAATGGGGTAACTGTGCCCCTGAAGGGCCAGGTGCGCAGCCTGGGAGTCATTTTGGACTCACAGCTGTCCATGGAGGCACAGGTCAAATCTGTATCCAGGGCAGTTGTTTATCAGCTCCATCTGGTACGTAGGCTGAGACCCTATCTGCCTGCAGACTGTCTCGCCAGAGTGGTGCATGCTCTGGTTATCTCCCGCTTGGACTATTGCAATGCGCTCTACGTGGGGCTACCTTTGAAGGTGACCTGGAAACTACAACTAATCCAGAATGCGGCAGCTAGACTGGTGACTGGGAGCGGCCGCCGAGACCATATAACACCGGTCTTGAAAGACCTACATTGGCTCCCAGTATGTTTCCGAGCACAATTCAAAGTGTTGGTGCTGACCTTTAAAGCCCTAAACGGCCTCAGTCCAGTATATCTGAAGGAGCGTCTCCACCCCCATCGTTCTTCCCGGACACTGAGGTCCAGCTCCGAGGGCCTTCTGGCGGTTCCCTCACTGTAAGAAGCAAAGCTACAGGGAACCAGGCAGAGGGCCTTCTCGGTAGTGGCGCCCGCCCTGTGGAACGCCCTCCCATCAGATGTCAAAGCGATAAACAACTACCTGACATTCAGAAGACATCTGAAGGCAGCCCTGTTCAGGGAAGTTTTTAATATGTGACATTTTAGTGTATTTTTCATCTTTGTTGGAATCCACCCAGAGTGGCTGGGGAAATCCAGCCAGATGGGCGGGGTACAAATAAAAAATTATTATTATTATTATTATTATTATTATTATTATTATTATTATTATTTATACTCATGTGAAAACACACTGATTCCCGGACCGTCCGTGGGCCAGATTTAGAAGGCGATAGGTCCAGATCTGGCCCCTGGGCCTTCGTTTGCCTACCCATGTTGTATAGGGTTGTGCTGTTGATTTTAAATCTGCACAGGCTGCACTGTGCAGGCTCTGCTGCCCTCTGGTGGTAGTGACTGCAATATTGCCTTTGTTTAATGTCGGGGGGGGGGGGGAAACCAGCTCTTCCTTCACCTGCAAACTGCCCAGCAGACAGCAGCTTCTGGCATTCCCATTTTATTTTTTATTTTGTGTAGAAATCACGTGGGAACAGAGTTTTACCATGTTCTGGAAGCTGCAGAAGGGGAGGGCACTATTGTGCTTTGCTTGTGGGTTGCCCCTTTGGGTATCTGGTTGGCCACAGTAAAAAGAGGGTGTTGGGATGTTAGTACTATCAGCATCCCTTCAGACGTATAAGTATAAAGGATGAAAACTTGGTGGTCTGCCACAAAATAGCTTACGTGGAGCACTCTGAACACTTGCAAACCAATGCAAGTATGCAACGTTATTCAGATGTAAGCCCCATTTAAATGAATTAGGGTTTGACTCTAACCCCAAAGGAGCACTCTTCCATTGTCCCCTGAAACAGAGAGATGCCAACCAACCATTACTCCTAGGTAGGGCCCATGAGGCAAGGTGAGGCGACTGCTTCAGGCAGCAGGATCCACAGGGGCAGTGGATTCTGATGTAGAGCTTTATTTTTATCTTTGTTCCTGATATAGATCTTCATTCACCTCTTTTTCCAGGTCAAGGAAAGGGGGGGGTGCCACTTTGTGACTCTCCTAAAACCCAGAGAGCCTAGGACTTGCCGATCAGAAGGTTGGCGGTTCGAATCCCTGCAACGGGGTGAGCTCCTGTTGCTTGGTCCCTGCTCCTGCCAACCTAGCAGTTCGAAAGCACATTAAAGTGCAAGTAGATAAATAGCGGGATAAATGGCGGGAAGGTAAACAGCGTTTCCGTGTGCTGTTCTGGTTCGCCAGAAGCGGCTTAGTCATGCTGGCCACATGACCCGGAAGCTGTACGCCGGCTCCCTCGGCCAATAAAGCGAGATGAGCGCCGCAACCCCAGAGTCGGTCATGACTGGACCTAATGGTCAGGGGTCCCTTTACCTTTACCTTTACCTTTAAGGTTCCAAAACGTTTTCAGCCAGCCCTGTTCCCAGGTAATGTGCACAGTATTACAGCTCAATAAGATGCTTATTTATTCATAAGCAAAACCAACTTGAATGCATTTTTGTTTTATTTAGAAAAAGTGGGGAACCTTTGCCTTGTTGACCCTGCAGGCATCATTTTACTCCAATTCCCATTGGTCTCAACCAGCAAGGCTGATGGTTCAGGGTGGTGGGAGTTGGGAGACCAGCAAAGGCTGGAGTGCCACAGATTTCCCACACCCAATTTATAAGAACATTTCTGAGCTGCTTTTAAGCACACTTTATTCTAATGGTGTAAAACCAGGAAGGGAACAGCTCCTTTACAAATAAAACTGATTCAAAAGGCTGTGGTGTCTTGTTAGAGGCAGTTGGCAATACTTCTAAGGTCATAATAGATTTATTAGCCCCTTCATGCCCAGAACCTATTTGAAAAAAATTGCTACACCAACTTTCCACAAGCTGGACAGGATGGGGATGACAATTACCATAAGCCATGAAGTTTCCACACACCCCAAAGCACATTCTGGGTAATAAACAGCATTTCAGGAAAAAACAAGAGTTGGGCATCACACACCTACTTCCAAGCTTGCCAAACCAACCAACCCATTTCACAAGCCACAGATAAGCAGATGGGATTTGTCATGATAAAGGAGTGGGAACTTTATCCACAGAAATCACATTTTGATACAATAAATGCTTACACAGGGGGAAAAACCAGCCGACCCACAATGACAATTTCTGAGCTACGAACCAAATAACACAAGCCACCTATTTGCATAGGAGATAGTTCCTAGGGGCCAAGGTCCATTTGCCCCCCCCCCACAATAAAATATTTGAGGGGACCACCCCTCCAAAGTTGGTGGGCATTGACATTCAAATAGTCTACATGCGCCACGTCTTGCAAGCAAGCCAGGACTCGCTGCAGAATCAAAAGAAGCATATCGGGGGGACTGGGTAAAAGGCAGATCCAGATGATTTAAAATGAATTCATATGATTTTTTTCATTCAAATATAAATAAAACCACCATGATACTGTAGACCATGTTTTAGTCTGTAGGCAGCATCAAAAAAAAATCATGCACCCACTGTTTAAGTGGGGGCGCAATGGTGCAAAAACATGGTTAAAAAACAAGGATCCTCATGTATCCTCATGATTTTTGCACTAGATCAGCCCGAAGTCACCATCAGATAGAACATCATGGCCATGGGCATAGCCTGCACCACAAAAACCTCAGATTCACGGCTTCCTGGCCATACCATGGCCCAAAAACGTGGTTTCGAAACACAGATCCTCGTAGATCCTCGCGCTTTTTGCATTTGCAGGCCACCGCAAACTCACTGTCAAATCACACATCACAGCCAGGGGCACAGCCTGCATCACAAAAAACTAGGATCCACAGCTTCCTGGTCATACAATGGCTCAAAAACGTGGTTTTGAAGCATGGATCTTCCTTTTTTAAAAAAAATAATATTTATTGAAAATTTAAATGTTACAAAAAGAAAAGAAAAGGAATTAAACATAACAAAGCAATACCATACAATACAATACAAATACAAAAACACTTCATATACATAACAAAACAAGACAAAAACAATTAAAAACACATCCAGTATTTTCAATATTCTTATCTTCCATTTACTTGTTTCAGCGACCTCCTCGCACCTCCCTTTTTTGTATTCCACTTCAAATAATTGTTTCAGCAAATCCTTTCCATCTTCCTCAAATTTCTGTCCTATAATTTATCTTAACACATTCAAACCTCATTTTTCCCTGTAATCCATTTACCATCTATTGTACTTAATTCTTTATAACAATTCTGCTAAAGCCATGTAACTTCATTCCAACATCTTTCTAACATTCATTAATTTTACAGTATTTCTGTAGATAATCTTTAAATTCTTCCAATCTTCTTCCACCGACTCTTCTCCCTGATCTCGGATTCTGCCAGTCATTTCTGCCAATTCCATATAGTCCATCAACTTCATCTGCCATTCTTCCTGGGTGGGTAAATATTGTCACTGGAGGTGGCTCCATCATGCAGACTTGACTATCCACACAGGGACCATCATTTTTATTTTATTCTGATACTGGATTTTAAGTTACAGTTATATCTTTTAAAACAGCTGTCAGTATATCACACTGTATTCCACCTGCCTTCCAAAGAAATACGTGGCTCTCCCCATGTAGTGGGTTAGGTTGAGACTGCTGATCCAAAGTGGTCAGTAATTTTTACAGTAATTACAATCCTGCTTTCCCTTGTACCAGCTTACCTTGACTTCAGTAAGGCCTTTGAAAAGGTCCCCCATGATATTATTGCAGAAAAGCTAGTAAAATGTGGGCTAGACAAAGCCACTGTTAAGTGGATTTGTAATTGGTTGATGGGCTGAACCCAAAGAGTGCTCATCAGTGGCTCATCTTCATCCGGGAAAGAAATGACTAGTGGGGTTCCACAAGGTTCTGTCCTGGGCCTGGTGCTATTCAATATTTTTATAAATGATTTGGATGATGTAATAGAGGGCATGCTGATCAAATTTGCAAATGAAACCAAACTGGGGGGGGGGTTGCTAATACCCCAGAGGAGAAGGTCAGAACTCAAAATGACCTGAATAGTCTAGAGAGCTGGGCCAAAACCAACCATAGGGAGTTCAATAGGGAGAAATGTAAGGTGCAACACCTGGGTAGAAAAAATCAAATGTAGAGATGGGGGACACTTGGCTTGACAACAGTACCTGTGTAAAGGATCTGGGAGTCTTAGTCGGCCACAAACTGAACATGAGTCAACAGTGTGATGTGGCAGCTAAGAACGCCAATGCGATTCTGGGCTGCATCAATAGGAGTACAGTGGTACCTCAGGTTACATACGCTTCAGGTTACATATGCTTCAGGTTACACACTCCGCTAACCTAGAAATAGTGCTTCAGGATAAGAACAGAAATCGGGTTCCGGCGGTGCGGCAGCAGCAGGAGGCCCCATTAGCTAAAGTGGTGCTTCAGGTTAAGAACAGTTTCAGGTTAAGTACGGACCTTCGGAACGAATTAAGTACTTAACCCAAGGTACCACTGTATAGTGTCTAGATCAAGCGAAGGAATGCTCCCACGCTATTCTGGTTGGTCAGACCACACCTGAAATACTGTGTCCAGTTCTGGGCACCACAGTTGAAGAAGGATATTGTCAAGCTGGAGCATGTCCAGAGGAGGGTGACCAAAATGTAAAAGGTCTGGAATCCAAGCCCTATGAGGAGAGACTTAGGAAGATGGATTTGTTTAATCTAGAGAAGAGAAGATTAAGGAATTACATGATAGCCATGTTTAAATATTTGAAGGGATGTCATGTTGAAGAGGGAGCAAGCTTGATTTCTGCTGTTCTAGAGACTAGGATGCAGAATAATGGATTCAAACTATGGGAAAAGAGATTCCACCTAAACATTAAGAAGGACTTTCTGACAGTAAGGGCTGTTGGACAGTGGAATATGCCACCTTGGAGCGTGGTGGAGTCTCCTTCTTTGGAGATTTTTAAGTGGAGGCCGGCTGACCATCTGTCAGGAATGCTTTGCTTGTGTGTGTTCCAGCATGGCAGGGGGTTGGACTAGATGACCCTTGTGGTCTTTTCCAGCTCTATTATTTTATGATTCTATGACACTAGCTAGTACACTGCACTGTTCCATTAGATAGATATTGTTGCTATTTTTTAAGCTAAAGGTTATGTATAGCTGGCATTTATTAGCCTTTGAGCCAGCGTGGTGTAGTGGTTAAGAGCGGTGGACTCGTAATCTGATGAGGTGGGTTCGCTTCCCTGCTCCTCCACATGCAGCTCCTCACAGGGTGTCTGTTGTGGGGGAGGAAGGGAAAGGAGATTGTTAGCTGCTTTGAGACTCCTTAAAGAGAGTGCGGGGACGCGGGTGGCGCTGTGGGTAAAACCTCAGCGCCTAGGACTTGCCGATCGCATGGTCGGTGGTTCGAATCCCCGTGGTGGGGTGCGCTCCCATCATTCGGTCCCAGCGCCTGCCAACCTAGCAGTTCGAAAGCACCCCTGGGTGCAAGTAGATAAATAGGGACCGCTTACCAGCGGGAAGGTAAACGCCGTTCCGTGTGCTGCGCTGGCTCGCCAGATGCAGCTTGTCACGCTGGCCATGTGACCCGGAAGTGTCTGCGGACAGCACTGGCTCCCGGCCTATAGAGTGAGATGAGCGCACAACCCTAGAGTCTGGAAAGACTGGCCCGTACGGGCAGGGGTACCTTTACCTTTACCTTTACCTTTAAAGAGAGTGAAAGGCGGAATATCAAGTCCAAACTCTTCTTCCAAACTCTTTGTAATAGTGATATTTCCCATAAATATGCTGAGACACAACCAAATAATGTTATAGATTTCAATCGGATTCATGGAAGGGCCAGGTTTATTCTGCAGTTTAAATGAATGGGGCATGGAAGTGCTTAACTAGTTCTTGAGCAGGGCAAAACCTGGGGGAAGGAATCTTCAGTCTCTGTAGCAAACAGCAGGCACAACAACATTTTGTATGGAATGCTGAGCCAGTTCTTCTCATAAGCAATCAAGGGGAGCCCCTGAGGTGCTGGATGCACCACTAGAACTGGCGGCACGGTGTGAGTACCAAGTAGAAGTCAGGAGAAGGATGTGTTTCTTTTGGAGTCCCCACTGGGGAGAAAGGGGACTATAAATGAAATGAGGGCCTCACAGACCTACACAGAAGCCAGTTTGGGCTGAGGTAAGCCTACTGACATGCTGGTACAATTCTACTGGAGTTTTGCTCCCTCCCTGCATGTATAGCTAAGAAAAATCTTTGTTTCACCTCCCCACACATTTTTTGATTGCCAGCACACCAACATCTTCACAGGTAGATGCGTGGGAAGGGGGGCAGATTCAATTAGCCCTCCCCCAAAGGATCATCTTTTCTTTTGTTAACTCCACTCTGATGCTACAGTGGCTGTCTCATGTCAATGTTTGTGTCCATTTTAGCCACCCAACTGTGGATGGTTTTGGGGGAACACCTGCATCATCTTGTGATCTAAGCATGATGCAGTTGTTTTTTTCCAGTCCTTGATATGATGTTTTGGGGAAGAGTGCAGTCCAAGTGAAGTATCTGTTGGTCCCACTGTGTATCTTAGTGCAATAATAGCAGCCTGAAGGGTTTGGACTTGATACACCGCCTTTCAGTCCCTTTAAGGAATCTCAAAGCATCTTACAATTGCCTTTCCCTTCCTCCCCCACAACAGACACCCTGTGAGGTGGGTGGGGCTGAGAAACTTCAGAGAGAACTGTGACCAGCCCAAGGTCACCCAGCAGCTGCATGTGGAGGAGCAGGGAAGTGAACCCGGCTCACCAGATTATGAGTCCACCACTCATAACCACCACACCAAACCTGAAGTGCCTTTTCCAGTTGTCAATAATGCCCTGCTATCATTTTTGAAACATTAGTGTTATGATGGCACCTGAAGCCTGTAATATCTTCCTAAAAGATAGGACAAATGTTTAGGAAAATTTTTTATGAAAGGAGGAATGAAGAATGTAAGTTCAGCATATAAATTTCTCTGCATTATGCTTTCAGGTCTCCATATGATGAGCATGTGGACAGAAAGAGGAGAAGACTGCATGAGGCTGATAGTTAATTGCAGGGTGACCTCTGCAAAAGAAAGTTGTGCATATTTGATCTTTGTGACAGTTAAGTGAATGTTTAAATTACAGTGGTACCTCGGGTTACAGACGCTTCAGGTTACAGACTCCGCTAACGCAGAAATAGTACCTCTGGTTAAGAACTTTGCTTCAGGATGAGAACAGAAATTGTGCTCCGGCAGCGCGGCGGCAGCAGGAGGCCCCATTAACTAAAGTGGTGCTTCAGGTTAAGAACAGTTTCAGATTAAGAACGGACCTCCAGAACGAATTAAGTTCTTAATCCGAGGTACCACTATACAGTTCTGATTTTCTCAGTTCTCCCTTCACCTGTGTGTATCATCCTAGTTCTATCCATTTCGCCTTTCTCTTGACACAAATGTATATAAAATTATACAGGAAAATGTTAAATGATCGGCTTTAATGCTGTGTCTCTACCTTTCTGTGCAATTGCTCAATAATGTCACTAAGAAAGCTCTCTATATTGGAATCGTCTCTTTTATTGGAATAATTTCCCAAAGTTAATTCTAAAGGGGTGCATAAGACCAGTGGGCCAGAATTTTTGTCCCAATAATATTTTTTTTCCCCCTGTGGCCATCACTAAATGTTCATGCAGTTAACTCCACAGTTTAATCTCTCTTGGAGTAAAGTGGTATTTCCTTTCGCTGGTTGCCTCTGAGGTCAGTATTATGGGAGGGGGACAAAAAGTTCTCTCTATCCACTTTATCTTCTTAATTTTTTAAACCTCTATCATGTCTGCTCCCCACTTAGTCACCTTTTAAAGACTGAACATTTCCAAGCTCTTCAGCCTTTTCTCAAAGGAAAAGCACTGTTACTCCTTTATTCTTTGGTTGCCCAATTCTAGATGTAAGAGCAATCTGGTTGCCACATCTATCACCCTGTTGATCACCAGGGTTGATTTGGCTGATCAGACTGGCAAGGAATGTGTCTGCCATCTCCATCACTATGCATCCCTCCCTATGCCACACACTCCATGGAAGAGAACGACCATCCCACACAGAGTGAGAACACCCTCTTCTGCATTTTTCCCAGCTATGCCAAAACTGTACGCGGTATTCCAAATGGGACCACACTATAGAACTGTACAGGGACATTACAATACTGACCATTTCATATCCAGTTCCTTTTTCAATAGTCTCCAGCATGGAATTTGGTTTGCCAGCATAGCCACTATACTCCTCAGCACTAATTCCAGATCATACATGAATAAATGATCCTTGTGGGACCCAACTGCTCACTCTCTTTCACTGGGAGAACTGCCCATTTCTTCCAACTTCCTGTTGCTTGACCAATTTGTAATCCCCCAGTGGGCCCAATCTTTGGTCCCATGGCTGGTAAGATTACTCTCAGTAGTCTGGTGAGGTTTCTAATCAAAAACCCCTTTGGAAGTCCAAGCATATCATGTCTAACAGCTTACCCTCATGCAGGTGCTTGTAACCCTTCTCAAGGAACTCCAAAATGTTGGCAAGCAGGACTTCCTTTTGCAGGGAAGCTATGGAATGCACATGATATTTCAAACAGTGGTTCATTACGCACTTACCCTTGCGGCAGGTGAGTGCGCGTCCTCTGCACCCTCCCAGTGCAGACAATCAAAAAGGGACAAGAGGAAGTGCAAGGATTGTTAATGGAAGGGGATCTCTTCTGATTAAGTATATCTCGTGGCCTGTGGGAATGGGAATTATCAAATGTTTCTGAGGCATATAACATCACATTAAAAATCAGGTGCAACCACCACTTAATCCTGTTATAAGGCAATTGAGGAAAAGCAATATTCTAGCATTGCAAAAGAATGCAAGTATGCCATCAGTTCTAAGGGCAAAATGAGACTGTGAAACACAAGATTGCCACAGGGACTTGCAGCAGGGCAGCAGTTGTGACCTCCTTGTGGGAAAAGCACCACGGGGGCCAAATTTGGATTGGTACCACAGTGAAAGGGGAGAATGGGCTTCAGCCTTCGCCCTGGCCTATTTTTAAAAAACAATAATTATAATTATTACTCGATTTTAAAGCTGCTCTCCTCACCAAAGTGGGCTCAGAGCAGTGTACAACATCAGAAATTCAATAAAACAGATTAAAAGACAATTTGACTCCAATAACTGAAGCACCCTGATTACCAGCTACTAGCCCAGTAAGGGTAAGGATAAAAGGGGAAGAGGGAAAGGACCAACAGGAAGAGGGAAAGAGTGAGAAGAAAATAAAAAGGGGAGGGGAAGGGAAAGGTAAACATAAAACCATTGCTGCCCTCAACTTAGGACTGGTGAAACAACTCAGTCTTACAAGCTCTACAAAACAGATCTTCTTCTTCTTTGATCACTCGTAGCAGAGTAAGATTTTTTCCCCATAAACACAGTTTTAACAATGAGTATGTAAGTCACTGTGGAGGCCAGTTCTGGACCCACATGACCTTCCACAGTGGGGACATTGGTTTCCGGGCAGGAGTTGATCACGGTGTGGATTTGCCAAGCGTGCCTTCCTCTTAGCACGTTTCTCCCTTGCATGCTGAGTTTGAGTCTTCAAAGTCCATGACACCTTTGCTAAAGGCAGTTCTACAACTGGAGTGCTCGCAGGCCAGTGTTTCCCAGTTGTCAGTTTTTATACTACATTTTTTTAGATTTGCCTTGAGACAGTCTTTAAACCTCTTTTGCTGACCACCAGCATTACGCTTTCCATTTTTAAGTTCGGAATAGAGTAGTTGCTTTGGAAGATGATCATCAGGCATCTGCAAAACATGACCAGTCCAACAGAGTTGATGCTGAAGAATCATTGCTTCAACACTGGTGATCTTTGCTTCATCCAGTTCACCTGTCTTCCCAAGTGATATGTAAAATTTTTCAGAGACACCGTTGATGGAATCTTTTGAGAAGTTGGAGATGGCATTTGTAAGTGGTCCATGTTTCACAAGCATACAGTAAGGTTGGTAGTATGATAGCTATGTAAACAAGCATTTGGGTTTCCCTGCAAATGTCCCGGTCCTCAAACACTCTGTACTTCAATCGGGAGAAAGCCGCACTCGCAGAGCTCAGGCGATGCTGGATTTCGGCATCAGTGTTGACCCTTGTGGAAAGATAACTGCCTGGGTAGGAGAAGTGATCGACATTTTCCAACGTTACACCACTGAGCTGGATTTGTGGCTCTGCAGAGGGGTTATTTTGTACTTGTTGGTGCAGCACTTTGGTTTTTTGGATGTTGAGTGACAGGCCAAGCTTTTTGTAAGCTTCTGTGAAGATATTTAGGATGGTTTGGAGGTCATCCTCTGAGCATGCACACACTATGTTGTCATCAGCATACTGAAGCTCTATGACGGAAGTTATGGTAACCTTACTCTTTGGTTTCAGCCTGCTCAGATTGAAGAGCTTTCTTTCCATCTGTTTGATATATGATTTCTACCCCAGTGAGGAGTTTCCCTTCGACAAAGTGTAGGATCATGGCAATGAAAATAATGAAGAGAGTTGGGGCAATAACACAACCCTGTTTAACACCTGATCCCACTGTGAATGATTCAATTTGAGAGCCATTGTTATCTGCGATTGTTGCTGTCATAATAAAAAAATTCCTTCCAGTGGCACCTTAAAGACCAACTAAGTTAGTTCTGTAACTGTTGCTGTCATGTTATCATGGAGGAGCCAAAAGATGTTTACAAATTCATTTGGGCAGCCAATTTTCAGAAGGACAGTCCACAGGGCATTACGATTTACAGTGTCGAAAGCCTTAGTCAGGTCAAAAAACACCATATACAGCGGTCGGTTTTGCTCTCTGCATTTTTCCTGAAGTTGTCGAGTGGTGAAAATCATGTCCACTGTCCCCCTAGAAGGCCAAAAACCATTTTGGGATTCAGGAAGGGTCACCTCGGATATTGTTAAGAGACAGTTTGCTAAGATCCTTACAAGAATTTTGCCAGCTGCATCTAATAGAGAGATGCCTTGATCGTTTCCACAATCAGTTCTGTCACCTTTTTTAAAGAGATTGATAATTTCGGCATCCCTGAAGTCTGCTGGGATCGCTTCTTTCCTCCAGATTTTTTCAATGAGCTTGTGAAGTTGTTGTGTAAGTTCAATTCCATCCACTTTGAAGATTTCAGCAGGTATCCCATCAGGTCCACTGGCTTTGTTGTTTTTCACTTGGTTAATAGCTGTACACAACTCTCCCATATTTGGAGATACTGCAAGCTCATCTCTAACTTGCTGTTGCAGAATTTGTGAGAGGACCTCAGCAGATATGGGAGAGTTGTAGTTAAGGAGATGTTGGTAGTGTCCTTTCCAGAGCAGTTCAATAGCTTCTTTATCTTTTAGAAGTGTGGTGCCATCTGCTGAGCATAGGGGGAATATGCCATGATTTATTGGCCCATAGATGGTCTTTGTGGCTTTAAAGAAACTTTGTGCATCATGAGTGTCAGCTAAGTGCTGGATCTCTTGAGGCTTTTTTAAAAATCCACCAGGTGTTTTTTAGTTCTCTGGTTCTTCTTTGAACTTCAGCCTTAGCATTGGCATAGGGTTTTTTTCTTAGTTGCTCAGTTTCTATCTCTTTGCCAGATCTGAAATGCCTTCATTTTCTTGTCAATCATGTGTTCAATCTCACTGTCATTCTCATCAAACCAGTCCTGGTGTTTCTTGGTTTCGTATCCAATAGTTTGTTCACAGGCTGCAATTGTTAAGTTGTGGGCAAACATATCAGACGACACAGCGATTCTTCAAACAGCTCTTCTTTATTCAGATGCCAGAACAGAACTGAGCTGAGGGGCTCAGTCAGCCTGCTTATATAGAGCTCCAGAACAATGTAACTGTTGCCATTTTCTAAAACTATCCAATCACTGAATGTCACTTTTCGATCCTTCATTTGCATACAAAACTATCCAATCACTGAACATCACTTTTCGATCCTTCATTTGCATAACTATCTACAGTATCCCCCTGCTGGCCCAGGGTGAGAACTTCAGTACATAACACCAATGCTGGATGTTTTTAGCTTGGCCCACTGTTCCTCATTGTTATCTGGGAATTCTGAATGCAGATGGTCCTTAAGAGTCGTTTGGAAGCAATCCCGCTTAATGGGATCTTGAAGGGCTTGAGTGTTCATTTTGTGCCTTGGTTTCCTTCCTTGAAGCCTGCATTGAGGTATAATCCTTGAGGCGTTCTCAAAGTAAAGGAAGGATTGAAGTCTGATTAATAAGAATACACACAGAGGCTTGAACCAGCAAGACTCTGGGAAGGGTGCGTATAATAATCTGTCTCTCCACCCCCTGGCCCAGGTCGTTTTATTCACGAAAGAACTTTTTACAGAGTGTTCGTAAGAACCAATCAGATTTCTTCTGAGCATTTCGACAAACCCCACATGGGGACAAAGTTAAACTACCAAAACTAATTAAGCACAAATATTTCTGGGCTAAACAAAACAGAACTACAAAGGAGTGCATTTGGCAACCCCTGAGGTCATAAACAAGCAATATACATGATAAGGAGGATAGCCAGGAAGACAGCGATCATTATCACCTTCTGGTGAGATCTGTTTCCTGGCCCTAAGATTTACATCCTAAAATGTTATCTTATCAGATGTAACTTATCAGCAAAGTTACATCAAAAGAAACTGCCCACTGTCTTTGATGACCCAGGATGCCTGCCTGCAGTACATGACTTGTCAAGCAAGAGAAATGGACAGTAGAGGAAAAATGGCATAAATGTAGAAGCTTATGGGATTTAATCAGAAATTATTGTCAATATATCAAACCCAGTCAACACAATGCATTCATCGTGGACACAATGGCTTGATGTATATTTTATAATTCCTCATTGTAATCCCATCTGATCACTACATCCTTGATAGCCATCATGGAGCATATTAGTCGGTGATCTGTCCAGTAGTCATCGGTGCTTGTCATAGCTCTGGTAAGAAGCACATCACGTCAATCTTTAGCATGGACAATAACATAGTTTAAGAGGTGCCAGTGGTTTGACCGAGGATCCCTCCATGAAGTTTCTAATTTATTTTTCTGTCAAAAGAGTGTGTTGGTAATAACAAGGTTGTGCGCTGCACATATTGTCAAAAGTAAGATTCTGTTCTGGTTGCTGTTGCCAACTCCTTCTTTCCCAATAGTCCCAGGCCACAAATCAAAATCTCGCCCAACTCTTGCAATCACCCAGGAGGATAATTTTATCTTCCTTAGGCGTCTCTGATAGGATGGTATTAATCTGAGAGTAAAAAAATTCTTTAATGTCTTCGTTGGCATCCAGTGTTGGTGCATAAGCGCTTATAATAGTAGCCTGTTGGTTTTTTGTGAGCTTTATTAAAAAGGGTTGAGAGTCGCTCATTAATGCACCTTTGTTTCCTTCCTTGAAGCCTGCATTGAGGTATCTTGATAGCCGTTGTGGAGCATATTAACTGGTGATCTGTCCAGCAGTTGTCAGAACTTGTCATAGCTCTGGTAAGGAGCACATCACAGTGATCTTCAGCTTGGACAATTACATAGTCTAAGACAGTGATAGGGAACCTTTTAGGGACCGAATACCCAAACTGCAACCCCAAACCCACTTATTTATCACAAAGTGCCAACACAGCAATTTAACCTGTATATCTCATTTTTTTCTGTGTGTTTCATGTTTCTTCTTTATGACTGCTGTTGTAATAAATCATCCTTCAAAAAAGTTATTGCATTACATTCTTCATTAATCTGTGCTATTCAGTTCAAATTGGGAAAAATAAATACAGTGGTACCTCAGTTTTCAAACAGCTTAGTTCTTGAACTACTTGGAACCTGAGGAGTTCAAACCCAGAAATGAGTAATATCAAGGTTGTGCGCTGCACATATAGTCAAAAGTAAGATTCTGTTTTGGTTGCTGTTGCCAACTCCTCCTTTTCCAATAGTCCCAGGCCACAGATTGAAATCTTGCCCAACTTTTGCATTAAAATCACCCAGGAGGACTTAGGTGTCTCTGATAGGATGGTATCCAGTTGAGAGTAAATGTTTTTCTTTAATGTCTTCATTGGCATCCAGTGTTGGTGCATAAGCACTTAGAATAGTAGCCTGTTGGTTTTTGGTGAGATTTATTCAAATGGTTGACAGTTGCTCATTAATGCCGGTAGGGACTTCTGACAAGAGCTTCACAAGATCATTTTTGATAGCGAAGCCTACCCCATTTTTTGATGTTCTTGTTCAGATAGACCTTTCCAGAAGAATGTGTTTCTTCCTTCAGTTGTCCCTCTCCTGCTTTTCAAGAGTCTTGAAGCACTTCAATATCAATGTTAAAACGTTGCAGCTCTCTTGCAATGATGGCTGCATTCAGGATGCTCATTTTCTGCGTTATCCCACAAAGTCCATATAGTTCATCTTCCAAAGTACAATTGTCTTTTATGACCACTGGGTGCAGTAATCCAGTCAGGGAAAAAGGAGGGTAGACTACGTCTAGGGCACATTTTCTAGCCCCTCCCCCTTTTCAGGGTGAGCAGAGTGGATCCTAAAAAGGGCTGCTCAGTCATGGATACAGCTGCTGAGCTGCTCAACTGCCTCGTTCCTTGGGTCAGAGTGACTGAATATGTATCCACCACCCATGTGCTGGTTCATGACTAGGGGCTTCCAGATTTCATGATCCTGCCCCTGTTACCATTTGCCGATCGCCATGGCACTTTTGGGGTTTGGGTTGGGTTTTTGGAAGACGCCTGTGCCACCAACTTCCGGATGGAAGAGAGGTGCCGGTGGCTTACTTTTCCCAGACCCTCTCCAGAGCTGAGAGGAACTATTTGCAAATAGACCAAGAGGGCCTGGCAGTCGTGAAGGGAGTAAAGAAATTTCACAATTTCTTGTATGGGCGCCCCTTTACCGTCGTGACCGACCACAACCCGCTGCTTGGCCTATTCGCCCCTGAGAAGCAGACCCCTCAAGTACTGTCACCCTGCATCCTCAGGTGGTCGATTTTCCTCACCAGCTACCAGTATACACTGGTCCACCGGCCCAGGAAGGTGATGGGCCACGCAGACGCTATCAGCAGACTGTCACTACTTGAGACTGGCCCCGACCCAGCACCCACATATGAGGTCATGAGCATGGAACAGCTTCTTGACCGCCCCATTCATGTGCCTGAAGTAGCATGCCACTCCATGAAGGACAGTGTCATCTCCCGGGTCCTGGACTGGGTGTGCTTGGGATGGCCCAGTAGCAAACCTGGGTTGGAATTTGTGGGCTATACGACCCGTAAACACGAACTGTCAGCCCACAAGGGGTGCCTGTTATGGGGAGGAAGGGTGGTCATTCCCCAGCCTCTGTGCCAAATGGTCCTCATAGCCCTACACAAAACACACCCAGGGGTAGTGAGAATGAAGGCCCTTGCAGGGAGCTATGTGTGGTGGCCAGGAATCCATGGGGAGATAGAGGCCTGGGTTAAATACTGCCAGACCTGCCAGGAGTCCTGCCCAGATCCTCCAAGGGCCGCCATCCAACCCTGGGAGTCAGCCCAAGCACCGTGGTCCCACCTGCATGTGGACATTATTTGTAGTGGTGGATTCATACTCTAAATGGCTGGAGGCCGCCCAGGTACTGTGCACTTCCATGGCTGCGGCCATCCGAGTACTACGTAGGCTGTTCGCAACCCATGGGCTCCCTGACACCCTCGTCTTGAACAATGGAACAGCATTTACGTCAGAGGAGTTCCATACTTTCGCAACACAAAATGCCATCCATCACGCACGATCAGCGCTGTTCCACCAACGGCCAAGCAGAGCATATGGTGTGGACCACCAAGGACGCCCTTCGCCGCATGATGCAAGGGGATTGGGATTATTGCCTCGCTTCATTTCTCTTAGCCCAGCATAGCACCCCCAGCACAAAGACCGGCCAGAGCCCAGCGGAACTACTCATGGGCCAGCATCTCACAAGACTTCACCCTGACAGGGCCCATGACGAGGCAGCAGTGGGGGAAGGTAGGAACCCCTGGACCTTCCAGCCCCACGACCCAGTGTAAGCAAAGAACTTCGGGGTGGGCTCAGCATGGTTACCCGCCAAAGTAACAAGGGCGACTGGCCCTGTGCCGTACGAGGTGCTAACGGTGGGGGGGGGCAAGCTTGGTGCCCCCACTGCGATCAACTACGGTGACGATTCCTGGGGGAAACTGTGAGGAGGGCTGGACAGAGGAACCCCAAGGGAATAGCAGAAGGGTGAGGCCCATAGAGCAGGAGGAGTGGGTAAGGGAGGCAGAACTAGGAAGTCCAGTAGTGACCCCCGAGGCAGAGCAGCCACAGGAACCAGAACCACGACCGAGTGGACCAGCAGCGCCCAACCCAACGGCCCCATCACAGCTGGCAGCCCCGGAACAAGAGCCAGAACCAGGAACCCCTACTGAGAGACACCCAAGACCACAATGCATACTTAGGTGACCGACACACCTCAACGACTACGAATGCTAACCTTCTGGGTGCAACGGGAACTTAGAGGGGAGGGGTGTTATGTACTAAGCTTGGATCCTAGAACAATAGGCAAGTAGGATCCTAGAATGCAACAACTGATCAGCTTGCAGAAAAAGACCAATCAGGCTCCAGGAGGGAAGCAGAATCAGTCAATCAGACGAGACTCATTGTGTAAATAATCTATATAAAAGCCTGAGGTTTGGGAGGGAAATTCAATCACTGTTTTACAAGCTGCAATAAAGAGCATGAAATCACTACAGGACTCCGAATGTATTTCATTCCCTTTGACCTTACCATCTTGGGTGACCCTGCTGGGAGTACGAGATTCCCGATGGGTTTGCTCACAAGGGCCATAGGAATGTGCAAGCCCTGGTCTCATTAGACAAAGCGTTCCACCAAAAAGGCTCTGGCTCTGGTAGAGGACAGCTGGATATGTTTTGGGCCAGGGACCACCAGTAGGTTGCTGTTAGATGAGCATCACACTCTTTGGGGGGGTGTAGTGGAAGATAATTCCCACAGATAAGAAAGGTCACAGACTGTTTAAGGCTTTAAAGGTTAGCACCACAACCCTGAACCTGATTCAATACTCCACCTGGAGACAATCCAGCTGATGAACAACCAGCTGAATGTGGGCTCTCCACAAAGTCCCAGTCAGAACTCATGCATCTGCATTTTAGACCATTTTAGACCATTTGGAGCAGTCTCACGGTAAGCCCTGTGTTTCTTTCTATCTATCTATCTATCTATCTATCTATCTATCTATCTATCTATCTACCTATCATCTGTTTATCGCATTTATACCCTGCCTTCCCCGGTTCAGGTGTAGAGCAAGTTAGTCTAGTGTGCAGGTGACTGCTGCATGGATCACCATGGCTAGGTTAGAAAGGGACAGGTACGGTACCAATCACCTAACCTGGCATGGATTTAAAAATGCCAGTGTGGCTACATTTGTGACCAGTGCCTCTATAGAGACAGAAGTGTCCAGGATCACACCGGGACTCCTGATGGTGGCTACAGGTGACTATTGTGCCCCGTCAAGAGCTGGGAGCTGGCAAACCGAAACGAAATCATTCTGGCCCAGCCATTGCACCCCCATCTTTAATGGATTGAGATTCAGCCGACTCCGTTTCCTCCATCCCAGCACAACGACCTAAAAATTGGCCAATATATCCAGGGTAGCATCTGGCCAGGGACATGATTTTTAGATCCATGATTTTTGTGGTCAGATCTGTGGCTAAATACAAGATATTTGAATAAAGGGTGAATTTGGGGTTCCCCAGTGCAAAAACTCTGAGGATACATGAGGATCTGTGCTTCAGAACCATGTTTTGGGCTCACAGTGTTGCCAGGAAGCCATGGATCCGTGTTTTTTGTGGTGCAGACTGTGCCCATGAACATGATGTGTGATTTGACAGTGAGTTTGGGGTGCCCTAATGCAAAAACCCTGAGGATCCATGAGGATACGTGCTTCGAAACCATGTTTTGGGCCATGGAGTTGCCAGGAAGCCGTGGATCCGAGTTTTTTTGGTGCAGGCTGTGCCCCCTGGCTGTGATGTGTGATGTGACGGTGAGTTATGGTTGCCCCAGTGCAAAAAGCATGAGGATCCATGAGGATCCTTACTTCAGAACAACGTTTTTGGGCCATGGAGTTTCCAGGAAGCCGTGGATCCAATTTTTGTGTGGTTCAGGCTGTGCCCATGAACATGACGTGTGATTTGATGGTGAGTTAGCCCCAATGTAAAAAGCGTGAGGATCCATGAGGATCCGTGTTCCGAAAACATGTTTTTGGGCCAATGTATGGATCCGTGTTTTTTGTGGTGCAGGCTGTGTCGCTGACTATGATGTGTGATTTGACTGTGAGTTACGGTTGCCCCAATGCAAAAAGCGTGAGGATGCGTGAGGATCCGTGCTTCAAAACCACGCTTTGGGGCCGTGGTATGGCCAGGAAGCTGTGGGTTCGAGTTTTTTGTGGTATAGGCTGTGCCCCTGGCTATGATGTGTGATGTGACAGTGAGTTTGGTGTGGCCCAATGCAAAAACCCTGAGGATCCATGAGCACCCATGGTTCAGTACCACATTTTTGGGCGACTGTGTTGCCAGAAAGACGTGGATCCGTGATTTTTGTGGTGCATGCTATGCCCATGGTTTTGAAGCATGGATCCCCATGGATCCTCATGCTTTTTGCATTTGGCCAACCCAAACTCACCATCAACTTACATATCATGCCCATGGGCATAACCTGCACCACAAACATCTAGGATCCATGGCTTCCTGGCCATATCATGGCCCAAAAACGAGGTTCTGAAGCACGGATCCTCATACTTTTTGCATTGGGCCACCCCTAATTCACTGTCAAATCACACATCATGTCCAGCAACACAGCCTGCACCACAAAAAACTTGGATCCACTGCTTCCTGGAAACTCCATGGCCCAAAACCGTGGTTTTTGTCTCTAATTTCCAGGGACAGTCCTGGATTTACAGAAGCCATTCTGGTTTCTGATTTGATCCCAGAAAGTCCCGCTTTTCCTCAGGACGCCCCTATTTCCATCGGAGAAATGTTGGAGGCTGTGGTTTGTTGTCCCTGAGAGAAACATTGTGAGGGCATGGAGTTGTGTGATCCTGGAGCCAAGAAGATCAAGTAACTATGCAACCTGTAGAAGGCAGCCCTGTATAGGGAAGTATGTAATGTTTTCTTACGTTTTTATTTTTGTTGGAAGCCGTCCAGAGTGGCTCCGGCAGCCTTAGTCAGATGGGTGAGGTATAAATAAAATAATAATTATTATCATTATCTTACTATATCATTAATATTATAATATCAAATATTATTATTGTTATAAGAACTTTAAGGTCGTACATATATAAAATAAATGTTCATAAATGTACCAAGCACACACACACACAAACACAAACCACATGTCTGAAGCTCACAGAAAAAGTCCTGAAACCATTTTGTCTCTCCCAAATTTACCTGTTCCAAATAGCACATTGAAATGATGGTTAATGATAAAGGCTTGATGTTGTTGGAGTTTGGTAAGGCCAATGCTAGCTTGGAAGATTTGATGTCTACCCTTACAGAATTTAGGCTTGCATGTGGAAACTTACAAAGCCAAAAGGGATATATTCTCTGGTAATTCTGATCTAGAATATGGTGAGGATTCTAGAGTTGCTTCTGTAGCGCTGGGATGGGGAATCTGTGGCCCTCTGGATCTGGATCTTGTTCTACTCCCAATTCATCATGCTTCATGGAAAGCGATTCAGAAATGAAATGAAATAATAGCACCCACCCCTGATCATTGGCTCTGCTGGCTGGGGCTGACGGGGGTTTATAGTCTTAACATCTGGATGCTGCAGGTACCCTGTCTGTGCTGGGTGATCTGTATCTCTCCAGATATTACTGCACCAAAACCCCCAGCAGCTCCTTTTGGATTTACTTGCTTGGTTGCTTTAAGAGAATTGTATTTTGTAAGTTGATTTTGAGTGATCGATTCAATATCTGTGTAAAGAAGGTTTCTATGGCTGACGTGCCCTTTAAATGAAGGACTTAGTTAGCTTTCGGATGATCTCTTCTAGTGCTTTGCAATGGCCGAGGAGCTGAGCACCGCGGCTGGCAACCAAGCCAAGAGGCTGAAGAGCAGCTGCAGCAACATAGAGGAGGCAGCGGAAGAAGTTGGAAAGCAGGAGGAAAACGGGCATGAAACGAAATGGTTCAAGACCAGTGGGGAGGAGGTGGAGGACGGGATGAAGAGGTTCCCCAAAAGGAAGGTTGTGCTGCTGATGGCATATTCAGGGAAAGGCTATCATGGGGTGCACATAATAGGCAGAATATGTGGGCAGCAGCAGGAAAGGAGGCAGGAAAAGCCTCTGGCCTCATCCTGGCTCCTAGGGACACACCCCACATCATCTGCACTAAAGATCACTTGGGGATGTGATCTTGGGGGGATGGAAGTAACCAAAGAAATGAATAGCAGAAGGCAAGGTACTTACTCTGAGGTTGGGGTATTTCCGGGCAACGGCCAGCAGCAAGGAAATGCTGCTGGCCGCTAGTTCTTGAGCCTCCCCATTTTCCCCCAGGGCGTATCCTCAGAGGTCCTGCAGGAGGAAAGAGCGTCTCAGAGTCAGGGGCCAGTCTGGGCCAAAGCGGCCCCCACTGCCCCCACCACAGAGTCCCTGGCACTTCTGGACCATGAGGGTTTGGACCAAACTGGGGGCCAAACAGGCTCTGTGCCCCAGAAATGGGACAGTCCATTGGGTAAGGGACGGGGGGGGCAACCCTAAAACCACCCCTGATGCCATCGGGACACTTACACTGAGAAGGTGGAGGAGGGTGCCAGGGTTGGGGGCTTCCATAAGGAGACTGCTCAGCAGAAGCCAGAAGTGCCTCTTCAGTTCCTGCAGGAAAACAAAGAAGAGAGTTTGAATGCTGGGTTGGATTCTGCAAGTGTGTGACGAAGAAGAAGAAAGAGCCGTGAAGGGAAGTCAAAACCATGGGGTCACAAAGAGTCGGACACAACTAAACGACTAAACAACAACAACAACAACAACAACAACAACAACAACAGAACAAAGCACACAGGCACTGTAGCTGCTGACCAGCCGTGGCCTCTGCTCTGCGAGTAGGAATTCCCACTGAGAAAAAGGGAAAGTCAGAACCAGCCATGAAAACCATTCTTGGTCCATTGAAACTAGTCTTTTAAGTTTCAGTCTAGGCTCTTGCACTACCAACCCAGCTGTATGCTTGTGAAACATGGATCACTTATAAACGCTATCTCCAACTCCTTGAAAGATTCCATCAACGGTATCTCCGAAAAATGTGACACTGCCTTTGGGAAGGCAGGCAAACTAATACCAGTGTCCTGGAAGAAGCAAAGATCACCAGTGTTGAAGCAATGACTCTTCAACACCAACTTTGTTGGACTGGTCATGTCCAATGGCTGGGAAACACTGGCCTGCGAGCGCTCCAATAGGAGAACAGCCTTTACCAAAGGTGTCATGGGCTTTGAAGACGCTTGAACTCAGGATGCAAGGGAGAAACGAGCTAAGAGGAAGGCACGCTTGGCAAACCCTCACCGTGATCAACTCCTGCCCAGAAAACTATGTCCCCACTGTGGAAGGACGTGTAGATCCAGAATTGGCCTCCACAATCACTTTTGGACTCATGGTTAAAACTCACTGTTCATGGAAATCAATCTTACTTGGCTACGAGGGATAGAAGAAGAAGAAGAAGAAGAAGAAGAAGAAGAAGAAGAAGAAGAAGAAGATAATATCTGGTCATAGTACTCACCTACTCTTGCAGTGGGAAAAGGTTCAAATATTCATATAAAAGCAATCCAACATCGGATTGACACCATTCCAATGCTGTTCTGCCCAGAAGGAAGATGGCTACCAGAGAAAGGCACTTGGGACATGACTAGGGGCAGTCATCCTCCCTGAAGCATGAGACCACGTACACAGCAACCCTTCTGCCTGGGTGATAATCACTGCCCCCCTGGTCTCTGAGTGCAGGACATGAAGCCATCTCAAGGACAAGAGTGGATCCAACCCAAATGGATTGGGGACTTGGCCAGGACAACTTGGCTGGGAAACAGACTCATCCCCCCCCGAAAATGAAGAGAAAGTGATGCTACTTACAGCCTGCCCATGTCGTCCACTAAAGATCCCACCCTCCTATCTAAAGTAACTAACTATCTGAAATGCCCACCCAAGCCTAAATCTGGCCCCAACCCCAAGCCCTGCCCTAAGTCTATACCTAGCCCCGCCCTAACCCTACACTTAACCCTAACTACTCCTCTATGTAAAAAATAAAAATATACAGAATATATACAGAATATGCAGAGATGTGCACAAAAAACAAAAAAGAAAAATATTAAAACAAAGAACAAAAAATAAAATAAATAAAAGCGTTAAAAGAAAAGAATAAAATAAAATAAAAATAAATCAAATAAATCAAATAAAAGTAATAAATGAAATCAAAATCAAAATAAGAAAACGAAAAAAGAACAATTCACTAATCCTCTGCCTACTCTCCACCAACCGCCACCACCTCCTCTCTCCTCTGACCTCTCCTCACTAACCCACAATGGCCACCTGCAAGTCAGTGGCTTTTAAAGGAGAAGCAAGAGATGTCACAAAGGAGGGCGGGTCCTTGTTGTGGGATGTGAAACACAAGAGCAGTCAAGTACAACATTCCTAGAGTGAACATGTTTACACATGGGGAGTTATGTTTGTCCAGCCAGCAGGTAAACTTCCTGTTTCCTTCTGGGTTGGGACAGACTTCCTCTGCATGTGACTAGAGGTGGATGTGGCCTCACGTGTGCAGGTAATGAGAAAAGCACAGGGCAAGGCAGCCATCTCTCTCTCTTTCACTACATCAGGGGTCTGCAACCCGTGGCTCCGGAGCCGCATGTGGCTCTTTTACAACTTTGCCGCGGCTCCGGGGCGGATACTAGCGAGGGGAGGAGGCGCATTGTGCGCACTGACATTCCCCACTGTGGCGGGCGCTGTACTGGCTGTGACGTCGCATGGGGGCGGTGCGTGCATTAGTCACGCACCGTCCCGACGTCACCTTCCCACCGGCTGTCAGATCGCGGCTCCGGAGATATATTTGTTTTAAATGTCGCAATGGTTTTGCGGCTCCCAGTTTTTTTTCCTTCGGAAACGGGTCCAAGTGGCTCTTTTTGTCTTAAAGGTTGCAGACCCCTGCACTACATGCATCAAAGAAGCAACATCTGCTTAGCCAAAGATGCCCTCTTGGCTCCAGCCAAAAGAGGACAAAGGGACTGTCTTCTTATAGAATAGTTTCCAAGTGTATGTGACTTTTCTAAGCTAAGTCTGCCTTCTGGGATCCGATTGTGTACAGAATGATATGTGAGTAAACCTTTTTATACTTTTGTAGAAGACTGTGTCGTGTCTTATCTTTTATGAGGGAATAAGGGGAAAATACCAGAACAGTTATTATAGAGGCTTTAGCAAGCCTGAACAAACGTATCCGCTGCAAGTTTAAAAGGGGGAATGTCACTCTGCTAAAATTGCAATCTTGTTGACACAAGTTGGAAATGGTATTATCAGACAATATATCCTCTCCTGCATCTCTGAACATTCCCACACTAGTCACCGTGGCAACCGCCCCCCCCCCAGGACCTGGCCCCACCTGGCCCCTCCTGAGTGGTGATGCTCCTCTGTCAGAACTCGGAGGCACCTGCTGTTCCGCCTGCAGCTGGGCTGCATCTTCATTTCACATTCTTCTTCCTGCAGCCCCATTCCCAAAGGGAGACCAGCCCCACGTCCTTCCAAGCAGGCTAGGCATCTCCATAGCGCAGGATTGGACCATCTGCTTGGCATGCAGGTCTTCCGTCCTGGGCGGCATCTTGGGGGGGGGGCTGGGAATGTCCCGCCCTCCGAAACCCTGGAGAGCTGCTGTTGGTCAGTGCAGGCTAATTGAAGAAAGATATTGAGCAGCTGGAAAGTGAGCAGAGGAGGGTGACCAGGATGATGAAGGGTCTGGAAACCAAGCCTTATGAGGAACGGTTGAGGCAGTTAGAAACCAAGGCTGATCCATATTATAGATATGGAAGATAACATCAAAGAGAACTGTGTGTGTAAAAAAAGGGGGGGGAGGGAAACTCTATTTTGCAAAAGGTTTACGATGGAGACTTAGAGCTGACTCTTCCCCATCCTTTATTATTTATGGAGTGAATATTGCAGTTGTATAAGGGATTATTTTTTTGACCAGAATGATCTGGTCATAAGATCTTGGAACGCAGAAATAAAATAATCAACCATCAATTCTAGCACATGGGAGGCCACCTAAATTACCGGTATATAATTTTGTATTTGAACAATAAGTGTTAGTAATTGTATTATAGTTTGGTATCGTTATAATGAGGCTATTATTGGATTGAAATTGAAAATTAATTAAAAAATTATTATTGAATATGTTAGTCCCTTTTCTTGCTTTGCCAGTGCTTGCCATTTGCTAATCAGCATGCAAATCATATCCAATTGCTAATCATTCAATCCGTCATATTTTACTGGATTTTGTGTGAATTACCATATATTCAATTTTCTATTTCCCCTTTTCAATACATTCTGTATTGTTTGTAATTCCATTTCATTTCATCTCATCTCCATTTATCATTTCTATTAAGCTTTGTATTAAGCCCAGAAATTTGTTTCTCTGCAACCCCACCCATTTTGGAGGCTGAAGGGGGGAGGGGCATCAAATTCCCCACAGACTGATGGGGGGACGGGACGCTGTGGATTTGTGCTTTTTATCAGATATGCAGAATGCTCCAGTCTCAAACTCTCTAGCCCAGACACCCCCAAACTCGACCCTCCAGCTGTTTTGGGACTACAATTCCCATCATCCCTGACCACTGGTCCTGTTAGCTAGTCCCAAAACAGCTGGAGGGCCAAGTTTGGGGATGCCTGCTCTAGCCCTACAACTGGCTCTGCCACGATAAATCCATTTGTTTCTAAGGTGCTTGGTGGCTCTCTTTTTCTACATTTGCTGCAGGGGGGGGGGTTTAATAATATCACTACCGTTCTGCACTCTGTGAATTAAGCAGGGGCATGGATTTGCAAGCATTTGTAACTTCTGCCACATAATTTTCAGGTGGAACTCAAATTGGGAGAGAAAAGGGTAAATGCAGCCTGCTCTTTCTATGTGGGTGGCACATTTCGTGGTGCATGCAAGTTTAATGGTGGGCCATAACATTAAAGGCAGACATGTGGAGGACCTGTCTGGCCTAAGCGGGGAAAGGAAACATCAAATTCGCTCAGCAGTGAAACTGACCTCATAGAACCTCTCTGGCATGGGAGCACATGAATTCCAGAGCCATGGGTACATGGGGCACACGAATGCTTCGCAGTCTGTTGTTTTTCTGCATAATTCACATTTGGAAACATGCCCAGTCGCAAAGAGCACATACCTGCTTGTTTCCAAAGGAGCGCTAAAATAAATTAATAAGTCCTCAAGGAGGCAGGCCTGTTCCAGTCCCCACCTCAGATAGTCTCAAAGGGTGAGGAAGCCAGTGCAAATTTATCAACAATTTCAGCAGATGTTGTGTCTAAAGAGTGCAGCAGCTACCTTTGGGCTGACCAAAATTCTGGCACCTTGGCTGAGTGTCCTGGAGCATGCACAGAAATCCTTGATCTCCAAGGAGAATGTAGCATTTCAAAGACCGCAGGGCAAATGTGCTCCTGAGCATATGCAGAATCCTTTTCCTCTGGTGAGGTGTGGGGAGCCTTTGGCCACCTCAGCTCTTGCTAGACTGCAACTCATGTCAACTCCAGCAAGCAGTTCAGCAACATCTAGAGGGCCAGAGGTTCCCCACACCTGAGCTAGAGACTGTGCAGGTATCTGTGGATTCTGGAGTCCCAGAATTCGCCTTAGGGTATATTTTTTCATGGATGTTAGTGACTTCACCTGCCTGATGCTGCATAGGAGGTGACCTAGGATGAGATTGCTGGCAGGTACTCATGCTATGGCCTGGCTGACTTGCTTGCACAGTACTCAGTGTGTAATCTTATCACAGTGAAGAACAGTAGCAACCTCCCCAAATCTCTTGCTAAGCAGCAAAACTCAGAGCACGCCAGGCCCTCCTGTCTTCCACTGCCTCCCGCAGTTTGGTCAGACTCATGTTTGTAGCTTCGAGAACACTGTCCAACCATCTCATCCTCTGTCGTCCCCTTCTCCTTGTGCCCTCCATCTTTCCCAGCATCAGAGTCTTTTCCAGGGAGTCTTCTCTTCTCATGAGGTGGCCAAAGTATTGGAGCCTCAGCTTCACAATCTGTCCTTCCAGTGAGCACTCAGGGCTAATTTCCGTAAGGTTAGTGTACTAAATATTACCGTATTTCTAATTCTAGGTCATTCGCTATTGGAGAAATACCATATATGATTGTAAAAATCTAAAGCAAAAATTATTTAAAAATATGATTTCATTTCTAGATCAGACAGACAAGATTTCTTCTACTATATATTTCTTTCTTTATCATATACACACAAAGCTTCTATTTTTAAACAGGAAATATTTTTGTAATCTAAGGTCTATTATACAAATCCATACAGATGTTCATTTTGTTACAGTTCTCTTAAGTTGTATACAAATTATAAAGATTCCAATATTTTTTATGTTCTGCCATGAGTCTATCATTTACTAAATTCGTGAGGTTTGCCATTACTGCATATTCTGATAATTTCTCTTTCCATGCATCTATCTCAGGACATATGTCAGATTTCCATATGTTAGCCAACACACTCTGGCTGCTCTGGTCATATAACTAAATAGTTCCACTGACGATTTCACAATACAGTAGCTGAAGGAGTCATTCCCAATGGCATAGTTTTGGGGTCCAATGCAAATTTTGCTCTTTTTTTTTTACATTTTTTTCATTTCGAAATGAACTTTCCTCCAAAACTTTTTGATTTTTTCACAGATCCACCATAAATGGAAGAAGGTTCCTTGAGGTCTATGACATTTCCAGCAATGTCCACTCATTTCATTATTCATCTTCTGTATATCTTTCAAAGTTATATAGCATTGAAAGAACATTTTTGTACACTCATACCTCATGTTACGGCCGCTTCAGGTTATGTATTTTCGGGTTGCAGACTGCGGGAAACCTGGAAGTACCGGAACGGGTTACTTCCGGGTTTTGCTGCTCGCGCATGCGCAGAAGCGCCAAATTGCGCCAACGCCTGTGCAGACGCGCAGCTTCAGGATGAGAACGCTGTGGGTTGCGGACATATATCCATCATGGGTTATGTCTGCAACCCAAGGTTCCACTGTACCAATTTTGGTTTAGGGCTTAACTTGCAGTGAATTTTATTCCTTTATTCATAATTGTTCTCATTGTTCCACTGTAAACTGCACTTAAAATTTTTGCATCCATTTTGTCGTATAAGGTTTTGCTTGTTCAGGCTTGGTGTCATATTTGAGTAATAGTTTATAAATTTTACCCAAAAGGTAGACCTCTGTTATGATGGACTCAAATTCTGGCTTTTCACCGATTTAACTGTTTGCCATACAGTCTTTCTTGAATCTGGATATTAGTTGACAGTATGTAAGCAGTTTCATATTTTTTCTCCTCTTTAATAATTCTGCATGTATTTGATCTGTTCTTGAAGATGAACCATATCTTGGTACAATATACAGTCGTACATTCTCCTCTCGGCTCTAATAATAATGATCCAGTGGTGACATTAACAGTGCTGCTAAGGGCATTTTTGTGATTTTTGTGGTGCAACTCATGATTTTTGTGGTGCAGGCTGTGCCTCTGGCTATGATGTGTGTTTTGACTATGAGTTTGGGGTGGTGCAATGCAAAAAGTGTGAGGATCCATGAGGATCCATGCTTTAAAACCATGTTTTTGGGCCATAGAGTTGCCAGGAAGCCGTGAATACGTGATTTTTGTGGTGCAGGTTATGTCCCTGGCTATGATGTGTGATTTGGCAGTGAGTTTGGGGTGGCTCATTGCAAAAAGCGTGAGGATCCATGAGGATCCGTGCTTCAAAACCATGTTTTGGGGACATGGTATGGCCATGAAGCTGTGGATCCGAGTTTTTTGTGGTGCAGGCTATGCCCCTGGCTAGGATGAGTGATTTGATGGTGGGTTTGGGGTGGCCCAGTGCAAAAAGCGTAAGGATCCATGCTTCAAAACCATGTTTTTGGGCCACGGTGTCGCCAGGAAGTTGTGGATCCGTGATTTTTGTTGTGCAGGCTGTGACCATGGCCATGATATTTGATCTGATGGTGACTTTGGGCTGATCTAGTGCAAAAATCATGAGGATCCGTGTTTTTGTGCCATTGCGGTACCACGAAACAGTGGGTGCATGGTTTTTTTAGGTTCTGCCTACAGACACGTGGTGCAGAGTATCATGGTGTTTTTATTTTATTTCACTATAAAAATCATATGAATTCATGAGGATCCATGTTTTTGTGGTGCTGCAGCGTGGCTCAGTGTTGGATCCACGTTTTTTATACTCCAGTCTGTTGGCGTGCTTTCCAGATGTGATTTGACACTGGATTTGTTGGAGTTATTTTTTAAAAGGTGGAGGATCCATGAGGATCCGTGTAGATCCGCCTTTAACCCAGAGCCATCTAGTGCAAAAATCATGAGGAACCGTGTTTTTTAACCATGTTTTTGCGCCATTGCGGCCTCACGAAACAGTGGATGCATGATTTTTTTTGATGCTGCCTACAGACTAGTATCATGGTGGTTTTATTTAATTTGAATGAAAAAATCATATGAACTCATGAGGATCCGTTTAAAATCATTTGGATCCGCCTTTTACCCAGTCCCGCTTAAGGGCTGCTACGCCCTGCTCTTGTGAGTCGCTCGCTGCCCCTTGCAGGAGGCAGCGCAAGCACTAAGAAACACTGGCTGGTTATACGGTTTTTCCCAAACGGGGAAATTTGAAAGATAACATTTTATGAAACGGTTATCATAACGTGGACTTCGAACCCTGTTTGTCACCCTTGCCCGTTTGAGTTCCCTAAATCACTTTTTGAGTTTTATTCTTGGCGATGATGACGATAACACTCGCAATGCTTTAAAGAGAGAGAAAGAGAGAGAGCGCAGTATTGTTCCTTCGTTGCTATTTAACTATTAATTTATAATCATTCTATTTTTGCCGCAAATGATCCCAGTGCAAAGGAATTATGCGTGAATGGCAATAGCCGCCACCCATCCACGCATCTGTTTGTGTACAGGTTTTGTGCTACTATTGTTTTACATTGCCTGTCATGTCAGTATTTAATGGAAGACCCGAACGAACAAATATTTAAAAGAAAAAAGAAAAGCAGCAGCCGCCACTGAACCGTCAGGGAGACCTGGAGGGTAACAGCTTTCCTGGAGCAAGAACTAAGGAAAGCGGCGGCGAAGCAACAACTCCTCCAGCCCGCTGTGCTTTGTGCAATGGGTTTTCTTTTTTAGTAAAAATGAGACAAAATGCAACGGAACAAAAAAAGAAAAAAAGGATGTGTCAGAAGTGGGATTCGAACCCACGCCTCTATACAGAGACCAGAACACCCAACCCCGCTCGCGGGAAGGCAACTCTATGCATCCGCCTTGAGTCTGGCGCCTTAGACCACTCGGCCATCCTGACACTGCGGGGAAGAGGCACGCAAAGGGACTCTCAACCTCGCCGAGGCAATAGGTCTCGGCTTCCCTCGCTCCCGATCCTTTCCTGAACCCACAGACCCCGAGACCCCGAGACCGGCCAGAGGCAGGCCAGCCAAAAGCTACTCTTTCCCACCCACCACTCCCAAAAGAACTGGGGGTGCCGGGCTGGCAATTCTTCCAGCCATACTATATTTCCCAGCATGCTCTTCTCGGAAGGCGGGGGGGGGGCACATGCGCAGGTCGCGTCTTGCACGGCGACGGCCATTGTGCTCTTCACCTGTGCTTGTCAAGGACGCCGGGAGAGGAACTCTGAGGGGCTGAGTCCGATCCAGAGGCTGAGACATGTTTTTTCCTTTGGCAAGGGGAGCTCTGCGCTTCGCGGGTGAGTGTAAAGGGGAAGGTCGGCCCTCCGTCCTCCGCGCGGCGTTGGGTGGCGGCGGACAGAGGCAACCCTCCTCTGACTTCTCCATAGTGGCCGGGGTCTCCCTTGCTAAGGCCGTGCTCGGCGCCGGGGTCTCGCGTTTAGGGCCCTCCTGCCTCGCCATCTGCTATGCTCTGTGCTGCCTGGACGGACCTCACTTGGCAGCGCCAGTTGCTGAGCTGCGAGGGTCCTGCGGGAGGTGGCACCCAGGACTACCTGTATAGGCTGAAGCTCCAAACAGCTATGTTGGTAGAGGTGTGGGGTTTTTTTTGGGGGGGGGGGTGGTGCTGCTAAAGGGAGCCGGTAATGCAGCGCTTTCATGTAGCCAGGATTTATGCTGGGTGCGGGGAGCCGTTATGTTGGGGTGGGGCAGAACCTCAGTTCGTTAAATGGCCATCCCGAGCATCGCACGTGGCGAATAAGATCCAGCTTTGCCGGCTCCCTCTTCTAGAGATGGATGTAAGAGGAGGGCGAGACGGAGACACTGCAGCAGTTTTAATGGAGACGGCGCTTTGCATTGCCAGCTGTAAAGGAGATGATGTATTCTCGTTTTTCCATTGACCCAGGAGAAAGTGGCTTTCTCCGCAACTAGCCCAGGATTGTGTTCATTTACTGGCAGTAGCACTCCAGGGATTCAAGGCAGAGGTCTTTCTCATCCTTACTTGCAGGCACTTGGGATTCCAGCTGTCCTTTATTATTACAAAAGAAGGGTGGTTTAAAACACACAAAAGTACGGTACATAACACTTTCTAAGCGCTGTATTCATTTTAAAAGATGAGATGGCTCCTACATCAAGATAATAACCTAATAGTACAAGGTGACTGGGAAAAGAAGAGGAGAGCAAGCACTGAATTGGCTGCTTATTCACTGGCAAATTGATGGGGTTGCAATTGTCTGTGCCATAATGCATTTTCTGGGAGTCCCAGGTTACCTGGTTGGGGGCAGAGGCCATAGCGCATTTGCCTTTGTTTATGGAGTCCTAGGACAACCAGCAATTAGAGCTTAATAAATAGTAATCTTTCAATTTCATTCTTGTATGGAAAAAGCACAGTAATGTGTGAGGATGCCCCATTGAAAATAAAGATTGTAACTTGATAGGATTGGGTCGTTGAGTATATATTTCTTTCTCTTGGAATTTTAGAGAATGACACATTCAAAGTAGAACTTCTTACCATGCAAACTTTTGAAAGTGATATTTGTTTCAAATGTTGGAGACCTTTGTTGGCCTCCTGTGAAAACATTTTGTATTTGGCAAATTCATCCAGCTACCCTAAACTACTTTAGTAAGTATGTAGGAATTCTGAATAGTGATGTCAGAACAGTAAAATAATTAGAGATTTCATTCTGGTTTCCCCCCCAAAATGTTTACTAATTTTCACAAAATTATAAACCAACCAACCAACCAAACAAACAAACAAACATAAATCATAACCTTATTAAAGTTATACTTATTAACATTGTTAAGCGACTTCTTCGCTTCCCCTTGGTTGGATTAAAATATATATCTTTTTAATGGTTTTCCAAATCAGAGTTCTTATAAACGTACCGGTAACTTAGTCGTTTAACTTCCTTATATCTTTTCAATTTGAAATTAAACATATTAATTCAACACTTAATTTATATAAAATCCTAAGCCAATCTAATTCCTGCAAGCTGTTTCAAATTAATTTTACTTAACAAATTTAACTAACTAATCATTAAATTTAGTCCATTCTTCCTGATACTCCTCCTCCTTCTGGTTGCGGACTCATCTGGTTAGGTCGGCTAGCTCCAAAAAATCCAGCATCTTCATCTGCCATTCTACCACAGTTGGTAATTCTTGCGTTTTCCACTTTTTAGCTAGTAAAATTGGAGCAGCAGTTGTGGCATACAAAAATAATTTAACATCTTTCTTGGGCAATTCCCGACCAATTATTCCAAGAAGAAAGGCTTCTTGTTTCTTTATAAATGTATATTACAACATTTCTTTCTTTCTTTCTTTCTTTCATTAATTTTTATTCATTTTTAAACATATTAATTATCATGCATACCACAACATTTTGCATTTTATACAATCTTTTTGGACTTCCATCAACACCTCTGATGATCCCCCATTTTTATCATTTCTTCTGCATTTCTTAAATTCATATTGCCTTTAATTATCTTAACTAATGTCTCCCTTTTTATCCAGTTAAGCATTAATTCAAATTATTCACCTCACAAAACTTCTTGCAAACCCACAAATGTAATCTGGTCGTCACAATTACTTTTCAAATAGTCCATAAATTTACACCAATCTTCTGTGAATCTCTGGTCCCGCCGTTTCGAATTCTTCCTGTTAGCTTGTCTAATTCTGCATAGACCATCAATTTCATCCTCCAATCTTCTTTCGTCGGTTATTCTTCTTGCTTCTATTTTTGTGCCAATAATATTCTTGCTGCCGTCATTGCATATAAAACAGCTTACAGTCCTTTCTGTTTATATCATCTCCTACAATGCCCAGTAAAAATGCTTCTGGTTTCTTAATAAATGTATATTTCAACATTTTCCCCCCATCTCATTATATATCATTTCCCAGAAGTTTTTCACGTTTTTACATTCCCACCACATATGATAAAATGTTCCTTTTTCTTTACATTTCCAACATTTGTTGCTTACCTTATACATTTTAGCCAATTTAACAGGTGTAATATACCATCTATACATCATTTTCATCACATTTTCTTTTAAAGCATTGCATGCAGTAAACTTTAAGCCTTCCTTCCATAATTTTCCCCAATCGTTCAGCTGTATGTTATACTCAATATCTTTAGCCCAGTGAATCATAACCAACTTTACCTCCTCAGCCTTCAAATGCCATTCAAGCAGCAATTGATACATTTTAGACAAAATTTTATATTTATTGCTTAATATCTCAACTTCAGACTTTGATTTATTTTCATCAAACCCTTTTTCTTTAAAGTCCTGTTTAAACATTTCATTAACCTGACGGTAGTGTAGCCAATCATTTACATATTTAACTTCCTCATATGGTTTCATCTTCCATTTACTTCCTTCTTTTTGTATTAATCTCCCGCAAGTTATCCAATTTCCACACATATTGATCTTTTTCACACTCATTGCTTCTAATGGGGATAACCAATGTGGTGTTTTTCGTTCTAATAGATTTTTATATCTATCCCATATTTCTATTAGAGATCTTTGAAATATGTGGTTTCCAAATCCTTTATGGATTTTTGCTTTATTATGCCATAAATATGCATGCCAACCAAATCTACGTTTTTTCCAATTCATTATAAATCTTTTCTCAGAAGTCTTTTACCTTGGGGCAGGTCCACCACATGTGATAAAAAGTTCCTTCTTTTTCTTTACATTTCCAACATAAGTTATCACAGTTATGATAAATCTTAGCTGGTTTAACAGGGGTCGAATACCATCTATACATCATTTTCATTATATTTTCCTTTAACACAGTACATGCGGTGAACTTAACCCCTTTCTTCCACAGTCTTTCCCAATCGTTAAGCATTATGTTATGTCCTAGATCTCTTGCCCAATCTATCATCGCAGATTTAACTTGTTCATCTTTTGTATGCCACTCCAGCAATAACTTACACATTTTAGACAAATTTTTACCTTTAGTATCCAACAACTCCGTCTCCAACTTAGATTTTTCAGAAGATTTCATTCAGAGCTTTTCAAATTTTTCAGAGATTTCATTCTAAATTCTAATAGCAGGTGTAAATCCAGTGTGTAGTACCCTAAGTGGGGAGCATTAAAAATACAAAAAAAAAAAAAACCTGAGTCAAGTGTTACCGCAACAGATCCAATGGGAATGAGAGGCTGTGAGTTCTGAAATGTGGGTTCTGATGTCTTTCAATAGCTTGGCTATAGAAGAGGCTCTCTTTTCCTGCAGAGAGAGGGACAGAGATAATAAAGTGCAAAGTGTGTGGGTATGGAAATGCATCGGATGGTGGACTTAGTTTCCCATTGATCACAAAGTGGAGTGTGTCTGAACGAGTGGATCCCATTGCAAACAAGTCATGCAACTTCACAATTTGCCAAGTTGTTTTTGTTGCAGCCATATATATACACTGTAATATTCAAATGGTTTGAAAGTACCTGTGGTGGAGGTTGTAGTTCTTTCCTATTTAATGCACAAGTCATCACATAGTAAAAGAGGTTCTTAACTAAAAGGTTTCATCTTGTGTTTTAGCTCGTGGCGTGCAGCGTACTGCGGCAAGACAAGTTCACCACAAACATGGGCCTGATTTTCATGACAAATATGGCAACTTGATTTTACTTGGTGGGGCTCTGTTTTGTGTCTCCATTTGGAGCTATGTAAGTATTTAAGCTTTGCATTTAGCTCTGTCAATTGGAAGTAACAATTCCTTCTGGAAAAGCCATAGGTCAGGCTATATGTGGATGAAAATTAATTAAAAAAAAATTAACAAATGAAAGCATCATCACAGCTCTTTAAGAAATCCCGAGAAATTGTGTAAAATATTTTCCTATTCTGCCATTAAGAAGAAAATACAGTGGTACCTCGGATTACATACGCTTCAGGTTACAGACTCCGCTAACCCAGAAATAGTACCTCGGGTTAAGAACTTGGCTTCAGGATGAGAACAGAAATCGTGCTCCGCCTGCGCAGCGGCAGTGAGAGGCCCCATTAGCTAAAGTGGTGCTTCAGGTTAAGAACAGTTTCAGGTTAAGAATGGACCTCTGGAACGAATTAAGTACTTAACCCGAGGTACCACTGTATGGTTACTCTCATTGATTAGCATCCCGAGGTTGATGTACTGCAGTGGTGGTATGACACTTAAAAGATTTTGCAGGACAGATTTGCCTTTAAAGTGCAACATTAAAAAATAAGTTGCACTAATGGGTTTTTTAATTAAAATTTATAAGCCACTTTTCTGCCAAAGGAGGGCCCTCCGAGCAGCATAATAGTTAAAAGTTCAGGACACAGATTCTGTAATATGAATAATTTTAGCAGCATAAGAGCAGAATCGACAATCCACTTTTTGGCCTCATGAAAACCAGATGAAATGAGGGAAAACAGCTAAGCAACATTTTAAAAATCATATCTCGGTTAGCCTTCACCAGTCAGAGGCAGGCTAATGAGGAAGAGGACAGCTTAGTCTTCAGTAGAAGCTCCACAGTCTGGATGCTGCAACTAAGAAGACTAAGAAGACATGTGTGCCAAATAGATTATAAAGTCTTAGATTGGGAGCTAGATTTAATTAATATATGGTGGTTTAGGTTATTCAGAACTAGGACATCAGTGGAATGAAGAAATAGTAAGCTGCCAGAACTTGAGTTCTGCCTTGACATATTGAAGTTTGGTCTGTGAAAACTGATGTATAACTGGTCCTTAATTTACACAAAACAATTTTACAGTTAAGCTTCATGCCTTCTGTTTGTGTAGCTGGTTGAGTGGTGTTGAGGGTTACACCAAAGTACAGGAAGTTTATAGCTTCAGAGAGACATGTCTCGCTCTCTGAAGAAAACACCTGTCACTGCTTAACAATATATAACACTATGTTGCTATGTACCATATGTATAGAATACCCTTTTTAAAAATTACATTGCATAAATCCAGATCAGAACGCTTCAAGAGAACTTAAGGGGCCATTGGTTATTTTTTCATTGTTTCACTGATGGTATGTGCACATTGTCTCATTACAAAGAGAAAAAATATAATGGGTGTTGCTGAGAAAGGTACAGTGGTGCCCTGCAAGATGAATGCCTCGCAAGACGGAAAACCCGCTAAGCCGCTTATCAGCTGATCCGATCAGCAGATAAGCCGCTAATAGCGCTAATCCGTCAATGGGCTTGCTTCGCAAGACGAAAAAACCGCTAGACGAAGAGAATCACAGAACGGATTCTTTTCGTCTTGCGAGGCACCACTGTACATTCAGCTGGCTTGCCTTTGAGGATCTGGCTTAAAACTTCTAAGAGAAAGTTGTAGTTGCAGCTGTTGGAAAGTAAGATTTCACTGTGCTTGACTGTTGATTCTTTACTGTTACTTGCAGGTTGTAACACAAACAGGGATAGAATGGAATTTGTCTCCTGTTGGTCGAATTACCCCAAAAGAATGGAGAGAGGAGTAGAGATGCTGTGTTAAATCCTCTGCTGAAAAGTTGGGAGCAGCCATGGGTTCGCTGGAGCTTTTATTGGAATATACTAATACTATGCCTGTAGAGGGCACAGTTATCTGTGATTTAATAAATGCATTTAAACATTAAAATTATTGGCTTTGTTCCATTAATTTTGTCCCTTATAGCTAGGTAGAAAAGAGTACTTTGGTAGTACAGATTACTAAACTGAATTGTTAAAATGTATTGTGCCAGTAGAGTATTGTGCTTATGAAACTAAAAAAGAGCCAGTCCCAAAACAATTGGAGGCAGAATGTGACATACATGTTTGATATGATGTTCTTCATGAATTAGAATAACTTCACCAACTCTTCCGCCATTGGTATCTGGACACAATAAAATACACATGAACATGCACACAACATGCATAGAGTTACAATTGGTAAATGATATTAACATATTGCTTTATCAATAGGATTAAAAATTTATTTAATTTCTAAACTTTGAGAACAACATGTACAGTAACCTCACTTAAAGTGTTTAAGGTAACTGAGATGTCATATGCAAAATATACACATGAAAATATATCTGCCAAATTATGTGAAATGCTGCAAGGTGGGCTCTGTGGCACTCTGGTAAGTATTTTATATTATGTCATTGAAATAGTTTAATTCAAAGGACTAGAATTATCTGTGTTTTGGTAACAGACTGAGCTGCAAACAATGAATGTCTGCTGATATTTGTTTAGTCGTGTCCGACTCTTCGTGACCCCATGGACCAGAGCACGCCAGGCACTCCTGTCTTCCACTGTCTCCCGCAGTTTGGTCAGACTCATGTTTGTAGCTTCGAGAACACTGTCCAACCATCTCGTCCTCTGTCGTCCCCTTCTCCTTGTGCCCTCCATCTTTTCCAACATCAGGGTCTTTTCCAGGGAGTCTTCTCTTCCCATGAGGTGGCCAAAATATTGGAGCCTCAGCTTGAGGATCTGTCCTTCCAGTGAGCACTCAGGGCTGATTTCCTTCAGAACGGAGAGGTTTGATCTTCTTGCAGTCCATGGGACTCTTAAGAGTCTCCTCCAACACCATAATTCAAAAGCATCAATTCTTCGGCGATCAGCCTTCTTTACGGTCCAGCTCATCACTACTGGGAAAACCATGGCTTTAACTAAACAGACCTTTGTTGGCAAGGTGATGTCTCTGCTTTTTAAGATGCTGTCTAGGTTTGCCATCGCCTTTCTCCCAAGGAGCAGGCGTTTTTTAATTTCGTGACTGCTGTCACCATCTGCAGTGATCATGGAGCCCAAGAAAGTAAAATCTCTCACTGCCTCCATTTCTTCCTCTTCTATTTCCCAGGAGGTGATGGGCCCAGTGGCCATGATCTTCGTTTTTTTGATGTTGAGCTTCAGACCATATTTTGTGCTCTCCTCTTTCACCCTCATTAAAAGGTTCTTTAATTCCTCCTCACTTTCTGCCATCAAGGTTGTGTCATCTGCATATCTGAGGTTGTTGATATTTCTTCCGACAATCTTAATTCCGGCTTGGGATTCATCCAGCCCAGCCTTTCTCATGATGAATTCTGCATATAAGTTAAATAAGCAGGGAGACAATATACAGCCTTGTCGTACTCCTTTCCCAATTTTGAACCAATCAGTTGTTCCATATCCAGTTCTAACTGTAGCTTCTTGTCCCACATAGAGATTTCTCAGGAGACAGATGAGGTGATCAGGAACTCCCATTTCTTTAAGAACTTGCCATAGTTTGCTGTGGTCGACACAGTCAAAGGCTTTTGCATAGTCAATGAAGCAGAAGTAGATGTCTTTCTGGAACTCTCTAGCTTTTTCCATAATCCAGCGCATGTTTGCAATTTGGTCTCTGGTTCCTCTGCCCCTTCGAAATCCAGCTTGCACTTCTGGGAGTTCTCGGTCCACATACTGCTTAAGCCTGCCTTGTAGAATTTTAAGCATAACCTTGCCAGCGTGCAAAATGAGTGCAATTGTGCGGTAGTTGGAGCATTCTTTGGCACTGCCCTTCTTTGGGATTGGGATGTAGACTGATCTTCTCCAATCCTCTGGCCACTGCTGAGTTTTCCAAATTTGCTAGCATATTGAGTGTAGCACCTTAACAGCATCATCATTTAACATTTTAAATAGTTCAGCTGGAATATCATCACTTCCACTGGCCTTGTTATTAGCAGTGCTTTCTAAGGCCCATTTAATTTCACTCTCCAGGATGTCTGGCTCAAGGTCAGCAACCGCACTACCTGGGGTGTACGAGACATCCATATCTTTCTGGTATAATTCCTCTGTGTATTCTTGCCACCTCTTCTTGATGTCTTCTGCTTCTGTTAGGTCCTTTCCACTTTTGTCTTTTATTATGGTAATCTTTGTACGAAATGTTCCTTTCATATCTCCAATTTTCTTGAACAGATCTCTGGTTTTCCCCTTTCTATTGTTTTCCTCTATTTCTTTGCATTGCTCGTTTAGGAAGGCCTTCTTGTCTCTCCTTGCTATTTTTTGGAAATCTGCATTCAATTTCCTGTATCTTTCACTATCTCCCTCGCATTTTGCTTGCCTTCTCTCCCCCACTATTTGTAAGCCCTTGTTGGATAGCCACTTTGCTTTCTTGCATTTCCTTTTCAATGGGATGGTTTTAGTTGCTGCCTCCTGTATAATGTTATGAGCCTCCATCCATAGTTCTTCAGGCACTCTGTCCACCAAATCTAAATCCTTAAACCGCTTCCTCACTTCCACTGTGTATTCGTAAGGGATTTGACTTAGATTGTATCTTACCGGCCCAGTGGTTTTTCCTACTTTCATCAGTTTAAGCTTGAATTTTGCTATAAGAAGCTGATGATCTGAGCCACAGTCAGCTCCAGGTCTTGTTTTTGCTGACTGTATAGAGCTTCTCCATCTTTGGCTGCAGAGAATATAATCGATCTGATTTCGATGCTGCCCATCTGGTGATGTCCATGTGTAGAGTCGTCTCTTGTGTTGTTGGAAAAGCGTGTTTGCGATGACCAGCTTGTTCTCTCTGCTGATATTGTCAGCTCTTAATCAGGACTCAAGAACCACCTGTTTTGGGAAGCCCTTGTATAAATCCAGAGAGAATTGATCAGCCTATAAACTGTTATGATGTACAGTTTCTCTTTTAATATAGAAACTGTCCATATGATAGGTTGTTCTTTAGATGTTTGGGGTAATTTTTAGAATGATGTAACAATGAATTTTTGTCCGTAGGCTTAGTATACCCTGTTACACAAAGACATCCAAGAATGGAATTTTCTTTAGATACATATGATATGCAAACTTGACATTATCGTTAATTGAGTTAATCCAACAAAAAAACAAAGACACCTTGGAAAACATATCCCATAATATCTGAAATACTTGTTAAAGGGGTTATGGTAGAATTTATGGTATTCTTAAGCTCAGTCATATGTAAACAGGCAGTGATGGAAGCTACTGGGTTGCCCATAGCAACCCCCTTTACCTGGAAAAAAGTATTAATTTTTTTCTGGAATAATGTCTAATTTAAAAAATAGGTTTGTTATCTGATGGATTGGGAAATTAAAACTAAATGTTGGAATGGCTGCCTCCTGGTATAGATGTATAATTGACATCTAGTGTAGTTAAATATGTGATTGCCAGTCTTTCAGCCTTTTACTGATTGAATAAAGTATGCAATATATAGTGTAGCACACCAACTTTTCATGTTAACACTGTGAGAAACAAGAAAATTGACTATTAAGTTTAGACTGCTTTAGACTATAACTTATAACTTTAGACTGCTGCAAGAAACTGGTAGACAGTTACAGCTCTGCAACTCAAGACAATAGCATCTTTCCCCTCATCAGCTGGGTCTTAAAATTTTAGTTTCATCTACAGAAAAGGGGATAACATAACACTGGAACATGCTCCATAAGGCCACTGCCATAAGCACAAGGATGCTTTCTTTTTTTCTTAAAGGGACATTTCTAAAGTGCAATTTGCAACAGTTATATCCACATCCTAAAACAAGTTAAAGCAGTTCTAAGAGGATTAGATACTAGCTTTATTGAAGTGCACTCAAGTTTGTATTAAATCATTGCATAACAAAGGGCTGTTCTTGGCAATGCCACACAAACCATAATATGTTAAGAACAAACTCCCTCATGCCTGGGCCCATGGCAAAGTGTCAGTTCCTCAGGCAGGCTTTTAAGCATCTGTCCAAAGGCACCCTGCTGGAACAGGCCAATAGCTCATCTAATCTAGTAATCTACCTGTGGGAGGCCGGAAAGCAGGACCTGAGCACAAGGGCAACACTCCTGTGGCTTCCAGGAACCAGAATTCAGAAGCATTACTGCCTTTGATATTAGTGGACAAAGAATACATCCCTCATGGCCGGTAGCTATCTATGGCCTTATCCTCCCATCAACTTGTATAATCCTCTTTCAAAGCTATTCCAAGTTGGTGGCCTTCGCTGTCTCCTGTGGGGGTGAGTTCCACAGTTTAACTGCGCTACATGAAGAGGTACTTTCTTTTATTCCGTCCTGGATTTTCCATCATTCAGCTCTATTGGATTCCTATCATTTATTATTTATATTATTATGAGAGAAGGGGAAAAACTTTTCTGCATCTATTTTCCTTTTCTCTAAACTGAGCCCTCCCCCCTGCAAAGCTGCCTCTGCACACTTCCAGCCTTCCTTTTAGACCAGGAGTGAGAAACGAAGGTTGGATTACAGTGTGGTTGGACTACAGCTCCCACCGCCCTTCAGCTATTCGCCCTTGCTGGCTGGGGCTGATGGGAGTTTGGAGTCCAGCAGCGGGTTCCTTTGACGGGCTCTAAGTCTATACCTACAGCTCTGCCTTAGAGGTTATTGAGGCGGGGCATCATGTCGCCTAGCGTCATCTTCCTTGTCACATGATCATCCGTTCTCTTCCACGTGATTCCTTTTGCTTTACAGGCGGGGCGGAAAGAGGGAAACGACGAGCGCGATGACAGCGCAAAGTGTGTAGCAACCGTCGTTGGGAGGGGCGGGGCCAAGCCTCAAGGGGGCGGGGGGAACTTAGGGAAACAGGAGGGGAAAGAGTCCGCCGCGCTGTTTGCGCTCGGCCGGCGCCTCTTGAGGGGCAGAAATCCGGCCAGGTAAGGAGCCTGTTCGGGCGGAGAGGAGCGCCCTCCTGCCACGTGAGAGGCCGGCAGACGGAAGAAAGAACGAACGAGACACCCCTCGCTGGCGCCTGAGGTAAATCGCTCCTCAGGCTACCTAGCAGGGTTGTTGTGAGGACAAAACGAGGAAGGGGGAAGAGCGATGTGGACCCCTTCGAGCTCCTTGGAGGTGGAAAAGGTGGGCTGCGAATGAATAAATATTATAAGTATAACAGATGAAACGCATCCACCCCCCCTTTCCTCCAGCTTCCTTATTCTCTTGAGCGGAGACTGCTGGGTGTGTAACCGCAATCGACCCCTCCGTGGAAGGACTAGCGTGCTGGAGTCGGTGGGCGGCATGGGGAAGCACTCTGCACTGGCTCAAGAGCTCTCTTGGTCGGCTTGGCTTCCCTCTCCGTCATCTTCCCACAGCGCCTGTTGTGGAGAGTAGCTTTCTGGATTGCAAGCCTCTTGGGGCAGGGATCTCTTCCTTTGTTTAAAGAATAAACCATCTTTTTTAAAATTTCCTGTTAAGCAAACTTAATAATGCACCATCCACTCACTTAGACATTTTTATTTATTTATTCTTAAAAGGAGAGCAAGCGAGAGCCAGAATATGTCCCTCAAGAGGCATCTTTTAGTTCATTAATTAATGCTGATGTAGCTGCTGAGTGTGTCTGTCTTTAAAGTCGACCTTCCTGAAAAGCATTTGATTCTGCTTGTGGATGCGAGGCCCGCTGCAGATATGCCCCACCTGTGGAGGTTTCATTCTGTCGGGTATCTTGTGCCTGGGTTTTAGAGATGTCTGCCCACCTTGGCCAGAGGATGGGGCCAGATGCTCTCCCCTGATTTGGTGTGTTTGGAAATACATGTTTGTGATGTGCAAAAGTTTTTGCTTTTGTTTTAGTCCCTTGTTAGCATTGAGGTGGGTTTACCAAGGAGAGCTAGCATATAGAAGAACACAGGGTAAAAGCCCCTTGATCAGTGGGATGCTGATGCTGCTTCATGTAATGAACAGGTCAAGTTTACTCCCTCTGTTGAATCAGCCTTCTGAAATCTGTGATATTAGGGCTAGTTACTTGTCTTCTCAAGGTGTTTAGCTTGTTCCCAGAGGACAATTATGTGGGACATTGTGGACTTGGTGTTTCTTGTTTTGTGCAAAACAGTGTGAACTTTTGATGAACATCTGAGGGATAATGTTGCCAAAACTATGTAAACAGAGATGATTGCATGGGATGGAGCATGGGCCAGGATCCCATGGACTACAACTAGTTCCACAAGCCTCAGGAGTTGGGGAAATTTTGGACTTATGTTTCTCAAATAGCAATCTCTCATTCCACATGACAAGCTGTTTTTGTAACTGAGAGGTGTTTCCAAGGCAGTTTGTGATAAGGAATAGGTGGCTAAGTCTTCTGATTTATGGGAGGATGGGGACAGAATAGGATTGGAGTGGTCTGAAATTGCTCTTTGGTTCCTGTTTTCTGTGATAAATTAATGTGCAAACAAAATTCTAACTACTCTTTCAATCACTGCTTCCTACTAGTGTTTTTTTCCTTTCGCATTTATTTTCCATCCTTTTCTCTTTTAAAACTATCTTCATCCATTTTTGTTCAAATATAATTACAGTCCTTCAACTGTTTCTTCTTTCAACATAATATTGGATGTGATAAATGCATTAAGTATAATGCAGTAGGAAAATGCTGTCGTTAAACTGAACCTATAAGTGTGTACTAATTAAGGTAGGAAATATATATGTCTGTATGACAGGTGGTCAGAAAAAGTTCAGGAAGGCTGATTAAAGCTGTTTCAGTTTCTTCTTACTTTTTTGTTTAAAAGCTTTATGTAAACTCCCTTTCATGTAAGTGTCAAAGTAATGTACATCAATCAAATCAACCACTTTAAAATTTCATAAATATACAAACACTAAACATGGAATCACTAAATGATTCTTCTCTTTTTGACATATGTGTGAGTGGCTTTGAAGGGAGGAAAGCTGGTAGAGTAGATTCTTCCTTTCATATGTAATTGCATAATATTTTGATCAAATCCTACACAGTAAACAGGTCACTAGACCTTATTAAGGTAATTATAGGGACACTTTATTTTGCTACAGTTGCATTTAAAAAACAAGCTGAACTACTTTTGTTCTTTATAATGGTACAGTTTAGTATGTGCATGTTCTGTTGGTTTAGAAATGGTGGTAATGAATCATTATTAATGAGATCCAGATCTTATTCTGATAATATCTTATACAAGTGGAGAACTGATCTTTCTACTTAAACTCATTCTTGTAATTTAGGGTGATGAGCCAAGGCATACTTTCTTTTAGAGTAAAATAGTATAAAATACTCGCACAACTTTTTTTTTTTAATGGAAGTGATATCTGTAATAGACGACTCAAATGATGAATATAGTGGTTAGTGAAGTTAAGATTGGTGCCTTACATGAACGTGCAGTGATTTCAGTGAATTGTTTTTCCGTGTAAAGTCCATAACTGATTGAGCCATATAAGAACAAAAGAAGAGCCTGCTGGAACAGGGCAATGGTTCATCTGTTCCAACATACCTATTCTTATAGTGGCCAAATAGATTCCAGTGAAAAACCTGCAAGCAGGACTCAGGCACAAGAGCCCTCTTTCTCTCCTGTGGTTTCCAGCAATTGCTATTAAAAAGCATTACCACCTCAGGCAGTGGAGGCAGAGCATAGCCATCATGACTAGTAGTCATTGATAGCCTTATTCCTAATGAATTTTCCTCATCTTTTTTTAAAGCCATCCAAGTTGTTAGCCATAACTGCTTCCTATATACACCAGACATCCTCCTTCCCCTTTATGTATAATCGAAAGGGGCTTCCTGGCTGTCAGTAAAGTTGTATGTGATGCAACATTTTCCACTACTACTAAACTTTTCTGATTTTAGAAATAGTTTCATAACATTGATAATGTAATGAATGAATACAATAAACATCAGATTTGGCAACTGGAATGGACACAATACTAGGTAGATCTAAAATAAAAATTATACTAAACTTTATATAAGTAGCTATCCCTAGAAAGTGCACAGTATATCTATGCACCCAGCTTTTCAGACATGCTAAAGTTAGATTGTTAGCCACTTCTGGCGCCATCAGGGTGCCCTTGGGCTTGCTCATCGAGCTCCTGCCAACCTAGCAGTTTGAAATCATACCAGTGTGTGTAGTTAAATAGATACCGCTGTGGTGGGAAGGTGCTCGTCATGGTGTTCTGTGTGCCAGAAGTGGGTTATTCATGCTGGCCACATGAAGCTATCTGCGGAGAAATGCCAGTTCCCTTGTTTGAAAGCAGAAGTGAGTGCCACACCCTATAGTCAAATTCGACTGGACTTAACCGTCCAGGGTCCTTTAACTTTACCTTTCCCCAAACAGTTCAGGTATCATCTCAGCTTAATAAGCCAAGATAAGCACCTCTAGGCTATTGATCCACCTGTCACTAGAGGCAGAAGTAATGTTTGTGTACAAGAGTGTCTTTATCAGTTTTGGCTGCTTCACCAGCTGCAACCCTATGTGTTCAGTGATAACCTTTCATGTTATCTTTCAGCTGGTAACTTCCCATTTGGGCTACTCTAATGCATTATACATACGGCTACTTTCAAAATGATTCAGTTACAGTATGCTGGTGCTTCACCATCTTCACTTCAGCACAGTCCAGCCCATTTCCAAGCCCAGTTGATGCAGAGGCTATGAATCAAGTGCCCCCACAAAGTGAAGTGTGGAAGGTGGCTACAGAAGAGAACATACTGTGATGCTCTTAACTGTGGAGTGCCCTCTCCAGGGATGCTCACCTGGGACCTCCATGGTGTCATTTCAATGTTAGGTGGATACCTTTTTTAATTTCCTAGGCTTTTCATTTGTTTCATATGTTTTTACTCTTTTGCTTGCTTTTTTAAACACTTTTTTATTTTTATTGAACTTCAGTGTGTCACTTTTTTGTTGTGAGATGCTCTGAGAGCTTTAAATAATTATATGTTAGGCTAGTGTCCTTACTTTAGTCACTGAATGTAATATGGAGAAAGGTCCTATTAACGCTACTTGAAATCTGTGGACAGAGACACTTAAATACCATTAGGTGTTACAAACTATATAATAACCTCATCAATACATACTACTAAAAAAGCAGTAAAAAGTACAGGGATGCAATAAAGCATTATACAGAAAGACAGGATTTAGGGCAGGGGTAGGCAACCCTCCTGATATTGCATTATAACTTCCAGCCACTGACTATCAGCCACTCCTGCCAACCTAGCAGTTCGAAAGCACGTCAAAGTGCAAGTAGATATATAGGTACTGCTCCGGCGGGAAGGTAAACGGCGTTTCTGTGTGCTGCTCTGGTTCGCCAGAAGCGGCTTAGTCATGCTGGCCGCATGACCCGGAAGCTGTACGCCGGCTCCCTCGGCCAATAAAGCGAGATGAGCGCCGCAACCCCAGAGTCGTCCATGACTGGACCTTTCCCTTTACCAGCCACTTGAGACCATATGAAGATGCCTGGGTGCCAGGGTGGTGCCTGACGTCTCCACCACCTGGGAGGTTCATGCCTGGGGATCTTTGGATCTTGACTGTTTTCACACACTAATAGTACATCCAGTAGAATTCTGTCAGTTATATTTTATCTTCACAATCAGAATGGATTTCAGGAACCAAAATGCTTTTTCTCTGCAGCCTGAGCAGGTGTAGTGAACAGTGTTAGAGTTACCGGTAATTGTTGTAGCTTGTCCTCACTTACTCTACCCCCACTGCCTTGCTCACAGTTGTAAAGAATGTTCTTATGTCTTATGAATGGTCTGTGTCACCATTAAGAAAAAGAGGTAGGAATAGGCCAATATATATGTTGGCTGTCTCTGGATAAAGCAATTTTTCTACTTTAAGTTTTCAAAGTTCTTAACCTAGCACAAGGTTGTCATCTGAACTAGCCAGATGCTTAAGTGAGAATCAATTACAGTCAGTCCATCATTTGAAAAATGAAACTTTAGAGCTGTCTTGCCCAAAAATGGCAACTAAACATTCCATTTTTGTGACTGTAACGGGGGGTGGATCTACAAGCAGAAAGAAAATGCTATAAATAAGTTAGAAATTAAATTGTTATAACAAAAGGGGAAAACACTATGGAAAATCACAAAGAAATATTTTGTTTTGCTCTCCAGCACCATCTGGAGTTTTTTGGACTAATGTAGCTGAGTCCCTGGGTTTAAGGAGCAATTAGGTGCCTAGCTTATATATCTTGAGTTTCTAACACTGGTTATTTAATTATCCAATTTAATTATTAGCTAAACCTTTAGCTGACTGTTTGGTGAGAATAATGGAGTACATGCTATATTCTGGGGCTTTTAAAAAAAATTATGGCGTGTGACTAACAACAGAAGAAGACAATACTGTATGTGGCTTTTCCTTCCAAGAATGGCTGGCAGGTGATATGTATGAAACTATATGTGTGCCTTGCACTTCCTTCATATCACAAAAACACACCTATACTGATAAATTAGGTGAGTAATTAACTAAAATATATTTGAGGTACCAGCTTGGCATACAAATGCCTTATTCATCATTTGTGAAGTGAACAAAGGCATCAGTTAAGCACAACAAGAAGCATTTATATGTAGAAATATTTGGTTAGGTCCTAGAACTGATAGCAAACATTCCTATTGTTATTTTTAAAAAGGAAGGTCATATGTTATTGAATCATTTTTCCCTGAAAGGAAGGCAAAGGAGAAAAGACCCAAACCAGAGAGTTTATGTACTATTTGGAGACCACAAATGGCCAGAGATTATTAGTTTTATTGGCTTTTTTCTTATTTTAGAAGTATTTGTACTTTAAATGATACTTCTGTGCCTTGAAGAAAGGCAGCAAAGTATACTTGCAACTTATGTGCATTTAACTTGTGCACATTCAGCTTTATGTGCTTGGCAAAAAAAATTAAGAGGGAGAAAAGGGGACAGACTCTGAGAAAAAAGACTTTGGCAATACCACATGCTACTGCGCCCATTGTGTTTTGACAGCACACGATTTTGGCTTTAGGTGCGGTCTTCAGAACATAACCCCTGTGCAAGTTGCAGGTTTGCAGAATAGAAGTATTGAAAATAATATGTAAGTTAATTGCTGTATTACAATGCCTAGTATTCAAATACTGTCTCCATCATGAATTTACTAAGTGTCCAGAGCAAGCCACTGTTGAGGTGTAGCTGCCTATCTACAGCAAGAGTGGCTATAGTTCCCATCATTATTTAGATTATGAATCAGTGCATATTTTTGAAACATGGAAATGTTATGCCCGTTGTGCATGTGGAATTAAAAAACAACAACTAATTCTTCAATTCATCTTGGTTTGTTCATGTGTGAAGTGGCCACCCAACATTGCACAACTTGTGTGACCCACCAAGGTGAGAACACAGAGCAAGGCATGGAGTATAGTCTGCTGGACCAGTGGTTTGCAACCAGTGGGCTGTGGCACCCTGGGGTGACTTGAGGAGCAATCGGGGAGCCTCCGGGGGTAGCTCGTCCTTTCTTTAACTTGCAGCCCATATCTTTCTGCATTACCTCGTAATCTCCCTGCATCCCTTTCTCTCCCCCCCCCATATTTATTTTCTTAAAATCTCCCCCCAAAACAAAAAGCTTTACAGTTCCTTAGGTTTACACAGAGGGCTTTAGAAATGCAAGAAAATAGCAAAGTAGTTGTGCTTGGATGTGTGTGTGTCCTATAAGAAGAGATTTAAAAATAACAATATTTTAGTGGTTTGTTTGATTCTTATGGGTTCTTTGTAGGTCTTGTTGCAAAAGAAGACCAGAGAATTGTGTGTGTTTTTGTTAAAGACACACTACTAAGTTGTTTTTATTTGCCTTGTGCATTGGTGATGTCATCTAAGTGATTATGGTGACTTCTTTACACATAACCAAGGTGTTCTTGTCTTCAGTTCCTTACTTTGGGAGAATATTTTATTCTCTTCTTAACACTATATCCATGTACTGCCTTGGCTCTGCTCTCTGCTGCCTAATGTTAAAAAATGTAAAGTAGCTCTCTTTAGTGGTTTCTTCTAGTGCTGGAGAGAACAAAGGGGCGTTGTCTACTGCTTTGTCATGAGAGTGTAGTGTGAAAGTTGGAGAGACTAGCCTCCCTCAATTCATCATTTCAGGCTCTTTGAATGAAAAACAGCAGTTGATGAGCTATTCCATCTCTTTAGTTAAAAGATAACACTAACTGAGAACTTTGGGATCATAAGTTTTAAATTGTATTTGTCTTCCATGTGCTTTGTTTCCTATTTTTTTATGCTTCTTTGTGAATAATTTTTTTTAACAAGCAAGTTACACTTTTATTAAACTTAAAGTATCTCTGACAGGACTTGCTTAATTTCATGATGCACAAAAATGTAAATGTAAATTGTGTAGATAAAGGACAGGATGCAGAGAACTGTACAACTAACTTTTTGTGCCCATGAGGGCATTAGATTATATTTCCAAAACGCCAGTCCCTTGTGCCATTTCACAAGACATACTTTGAAACTTAGTTGAGTTTTAAAAGTAAATTGGGCCTTCGAAAGTGTGCTAATGAAAGAGAACATAAAAATAAAAATCTTTGCTCATCTGCAATTGTATCATGGGTGTGAACCTATGGCAAGTTTTTGGACTCCCGCCAGTGTATGCCAAGCCAAGAATTTAAACTTTGGTTGGCTTATCTGAACTCAGTGGGTGTCAGTGCTTAGAACTGACTGGCAAGGAGGGAAGTTCAGAGTGCTAAGTTCAGGGAAGCTGAGCTGTAAGCAAATTAACTTCCGCATTTGTGCATTCACAGGCAAGCTCTCTGCTTTTGTCCAGCAACACAGAGTTAACAGTGAAGCTTCAAGCTAAGCTTTCTGCAATTTTACACCATTTTTTTTCTTTTTGAGCTAGTGTTGCGTTTTTGTTTACATTCCCAAGTTTGAAGTTCTGTGTTTAGATTCAAGTCATATTTTAGCTAGTTATTCACTGAAAAAACAAGGTTTATTTTCTTAACATTATGTAATACATCACTGCTCATTCCCGGACACCTTCCCTATATAGAGAGGTGTGAAACAGGGTTGTGTTCTTGCCCCAACTCTTTTTGGCAAATACTTCTCCCTGGTAGTCTCCTATGCCTTTGGAGCAATGGGGGTCTGTTCAACCTGGCATGTCTCTGCGCCAAGACAAAAGTGTTGCGGATCCTTATCCAAGAGATTTTGTTTTCAGATGACACAGTTCCTGGAAACAGATGGTCAGGTTTTACATCTATAGCAGTGACCAGAGGAGGAATGGCCACTTGGAACAGAAAGCAGAAATGCCATGGTTCATCTGCAGCAGCACAACTGGACACCTTCATCTGCCTCAGCTGTAACAAAACATGTCACCCCTATATCAGTCTCTACAGCCACAGCAGGTGCTGTAACCTTCCAAAAGTTTGACTTCACCCCCAAAGGCGCACTCCTCCATGGTCTCCCGAGACAGACGGATTTCAACTATTCTTAGGGGCTGTGGAGATCACATTGACTACTTAATCTTCATACCATTGTGGTTCAATATAGCATGATATTATTAGTCAGGTTAAAATGTAGTTGTTCAGTGAACTAGTATTTACAGAAAACATCTCAACCTGTGCAAATTACAGTTGTTACAGCAATCTTCTAAAAGAAGGTAAAGAGCATAATATGGTGGGAAATGCATCTTAGCCAAATCCCCTTTTATCTATTATTTGAACTTAGTTACGTGAAAACCATCTTTTGTTAAAGTTAATTTGCACCTGCTACTTAACTGCCACCTAAACTTCTTGTTCTGTGTCTGTATTTGTAATAGGGTAATAATCTTTATTGAAATTGTTATGTGACAAACAGAGCTTTTATACCATAAGGTGTAAAAATAGCAGGTGAATATGAAATTCTAAAACCCCTTGTTTTGTACATGTTTTGTGTTTAGGGTTTTTCAAGAGATTTTGGGAAGTAAAAAAGCTTCATTAACATGTAACCTTGAAATTTTGGATCCCCTCCAAACTGATGCCAAAGTTTTGTGGTGCAAAACCTGTGTTTTGTGTTACCCCCAAACTGAATACAGTGGTACCTCAGGTTACATGTGCTTCAGGTAATATCTGTTCTTATCCTGAAGCAAAGTTCTTAACCTGAAGCACTATTTCTGGGTTAGCGGAGTCTGTAACCTGAAGCGTATGTAACCTGAAGCATATGTAACCCGAGGTACCACTGTACTCCAATTTAATAGCAAGCTCTCTATTTTGATCTGATCAAGTGTTAATTTACAAATTGCCAAACATCTTGTGAACTCTTCAGGAATATTATGTAGAGGGTAGTTATATATGAGGGCTATATGTCCATTTTTTATTCTGGAAATTTATACAATTTGAATTAATTGTTCATTCCTTACACAGTATCCCAGTTTCTCCAAAGATGATGATATTGTCAGCATGAAAGGAAGGCTTTAATTACCTGTTTTCCTAATGACCTCATTCTATCTGTTTGGAATTTATGTAAACAAGGGCTTGGTCACATTTGAATTGCAGAGATAATTGTATTATTCCACATTTGTTGTTTGGGTCAATCTTCCAGGGATTTGTGCACACAGATGATGGTACAATTGTAGGCCTGTCATCCTTTTTGCTGTTGGATATTTTTGGACCAAGTACAGGTTGCAGTGCTTATTGGTGACAATACCATGTACTCTACTTCCCCTGGCCTTTATTTACCTTTGGATAAAATAGTCTGAATGAAATCGCAGGTTGCTTGTCGCAGAAAGGCATATATTTAAAGCATCACATAATGGCCTGTGACATAGTGGTGGTTTCCATTATGGAAAATCTTGCCTATATGCACCTGACATTTTTGTTAGGGTATTCTTTTAGTTTATGTGTTTATTTGGAAAAATTACGGAATGCAAGCAATGCTTTGTTTGATTATGCATCTTGATCAATGTACATGATATTTTATGAAGTTCTGTCCCATCTCCATACCTCCAAAAAATTAACTCCAAGGATCTTATATTCTAGAACTTGACATTTGGAAGCCCACCCAACACCCATGTAGCTCCATGGTCAGACAAGCAGGCAGAGGAAGGTGCTGGGGAAGCAACAAGGTGGGAGCCATAGACACACAGAGTAGCAGCCTCCAATGGCTCACTGCATGCAGCAAATGGGAACTCAGTATACATCTGGGAAGGGGTCCCACTTCCAGTTGCATGACTAGCAAAAAGATAACAATTTCTGGACAAAAGCAGTGGAGCTCGTGGGACAAATCCACAATGCAAACTCTGTGGAACAGCTCCCTATCTCATGGGTAGGCAGACTAAGGCCCGGGGGCCGGGTCTGGCCCAATCACCTTCTAAATTCGGCCTGCGGACAGTCCAGGAATCAGCGTGTTTCACATGAGTAGAATGTGTCCTTTTATTTAAAATGCATAGCTGGGTTATTTGTGGGGCCTGCCTGGTGTTTTTACATGAGTAGAATGTGTGCTTTTATTTAAAATGCATCTCTGGGTTATTTGTGGGGCATAGGAATTCTTTCATCCCCCCCCCCAAAAAATTGTCTGGCCCCCCACAAGATCTGAGGGACAGTGAACTGGCCCTCTGCTGAAAACGTTTGCTGATAATAGATGCTGGGTGTACAGAGGCTGCAGATGGAATCCCACCTGAGTAAAATGTGTTTTGCATAAAGTTCAAATTCAGGGTATAACCCCTCACTACATAAGGTGAAGTGGGGGGATCCTCACTCCAAATACGGCTCAATCAATCAGGAGGAGTGCTGCATGAACCAATAGCCTGGCATCTGCATGGACCAACCAGACCTTCTGGTCAGTTTTTGAAATGCGCCAAGTGCATTTTGAACCTTACTATCGGCCACTTGAGACCATATGAAGATGCCTGGGTGCCAGGGTGGTGCCTGACGTCTCCACCACCTGGGAGGTTCATGCCTGGGGATCTTTGGATCTTGACTGTTTTCACACACTAATAGTACATCCAGTAGAATTCTGTCAGTTATATTTTATCTTCACAATCAGAATGGATTTCAGGAACCAAAATGCTTTTTCTCTGCAGCCTGAGCAGGTGTAGTGAACAGTGTTAGAGTTACCGGTAATTGTTGTAGCTTGTCCTCACTTACTCTACCCCCACTGCCTTGCTCACAGTTGTAAAGAATGTTCTTATGTCTTATGAATGGTCTGTGTCACCATTAAGAAAAAGAGGTAGGAATAGGCCAATATATATGTTGGCTGTCTCTGGATAAAGCAATTTTTCTACTTTAAGTTTTCAAAGTTCTTAACCTAGCACAAGGTTGTCATCTGAACTAGCCAGATGCTTAAGTGAGAATCAATTACAGTCAGTCCATCATTTGAAAAATGAAACTTTAGAGCTGTCTTGCCCAAAAATGGCAACTAAACATTCCATTTTTGTGACTGTAACGGGGGGTGGATCTACAAGCAGAAAGAAAATGCTATAAATAAGTTAGAAATTAAATTGTTATAACAAAAGGGGAAAACACTATGGAAAATCACAAAGAAATATTTTGTTTTGCTCTCCAGCACCATCTGGAGTTTTTTGGACTAATGTAGCTGAGTCCCTGGGTTTAAGGAGCAATTAGGTGCCTAGCTTATATATCTTGAGTTTCTAACACTGGTTATTTAATTATCCAATTTAATTATTAGCTAAACCTTTAGCTGACTGTTTGGTGAGAATAATGGAGTACATGCTATATTCTGGGGCTTTTAAAAAAAATTATGGCGTGTGACTAACAACAGAAGAAGACAATACTGTATGTGGCTTTTCCTTCCAAGAATGGCTGGCAGGTGATATGTATGAAACTATATGTGTGCCTTGCACTTCCTTCATATCACAAAAACACACCTATACTGATAAATTAGGTGAGTAATTAACTAAAATATATTTGAGGTACCAGCTTGGCATACAAATGCCTTATTCATCATTTGTGAAGTGAACAAAGGCATCAGTTAAGCACAACAAGAAGCATTTATATGTAGAAATATTTGGTTAGGTCCTAGAACTGATAGCAAACATTCCTATTGTTATTTTTAAAAAGGAAGGTCATATGTTATTGAATCATTTTTCCCTGAAAGGAAGGCAAAGGAGAAAAGACCCAAACCAGAGAGTTTATGTACTATTTGGAGACCACAAATGGCCAGAGATTATTAGTTTTATTGGCTTTTTTCTTATTTTAGAAGTATTTGTACTTTAAATGATACTTCTGTGCCTTGAAGAAAGGCAGCAAAGTATACTTGCAACTTATGTGCATTTAACTTGTGCACATTCAGCTTTATGTGCTTGGCAAAAAAAATTAAGAGGGAGAAAAGGGGACAGACTCTGAGAAAAAAGACTTTGGCAATACCACATGCTACTGCGCCCATTGTGTTTTGACAGCACACGATTTTGGCTTTAGGTGCGGTCTTCAGAACATAACCCCTGTGCAAGTTGCAGGTTTGCAGAATAGAAGTATTGAAAATAATATGTAAGTTAATTGCTGTATTACAATGCCTAGTATTCAAATACTGTCTCCATCATGAATTTACTAAGTGTCCAGAGCAAGCCACTGTTGAGGTGTAGCTGCCTATCTACAGCAAGAGTGGCTATAGTTCCCATCATTATTTAGATTATGAATCAGTGCATATTTTTGAAACATGGAAATGTTATGCCCGTTGTGCATGTGGAATTAAAAAACAACAACTAATTCTTCAATTCATCTTGGTTTGTTCATGTGTGAAGTGGCCACCCAACATTGCACAACTTGTGTGACCCACCAAGGTGAGAACACAGAGCAAGGCATGGAGTATAGTCTGCTGGACCAGTGGTTTGCAACCAGTGGGCTGTGGCACCCTGGGGTGACTTGAGGAGCAATCGGGGAGCCTCCGGGGGTAGCTCGTCCTTTCTTTAACTTGCAGCCCATATCTTTCTGCATTACCTCGTAATCTCCCTGCATCCCTTTCTCTCCCCCCCCCCATATTTATTTTCTTAAAATCTCCCCCCAAAACAAAAAGCTTTACAGTTCCTTAGGTTTACACAGAGGGCTTTAGAAATGCAAGAAAATAGCAAAGTAGTTGTGCTTGGATGTGTGTGTGTCCTATAAGAAGAGATTTAAAAATAACAATATTTTAGTGGTTTGTTTGATTCTTATGGGTTCTTTGTAGGTCTTGTTGCAAAAGAAGACCAGAGAATTGTGTGTGTTTTTGTTAAAGACACACTACTAAGTTGTTTTTATTTGCCTTGTGCATTGGTGATGTCATCTAAGTGATTATGGTGACTTCTTTACACATAACCAAGGTGTTCTTGTCTTCAGTTCCTTACTTTGGGAGAATATTTTATTCTCTTCTTAACACTATATCCATGTACTGCCTTGGCTCTGCTCTCTGCTGCCTAATGTTAAAAAATGTAAAGTAGCTCTCTTTAGTGGTTTCTTCTAGTGCTGGAGAGAACAAAGGGGCGTTGTCTACTGCTTTGTCATGAGAGTGTAGTGTGAAAGTTGGAGAGACTAGCCTCCCTCAATTCATCATTTCAGGCTCTTTGAATGAAAAACAGCAGTTGATGAGCTATTCCATCTCTTTAGTTAAAAGATAACACTAACTGAGAACTTTGGGATCATAAGTTTTAAATTGTATTTGTCTTCCATGTGCTTTGTTTCCTATTTTTTTATGCTTCTTTGTGAATAATTTTTTTTAACAAGCAAGTTACACTTTTATTAAACTTAAAGTATCTCTGACAGGACTTGCTTAATTTCATGATGCACAAAAATGTAAATGTAAATTGTGTAGATAAAGGACAGGATGCAGAGAACTGTACAACTAACTTTTTGTGCCCATGAGGGCATTAGATTATATTTCCAAAACGCCAGTCCCTTGTGCCATTTCACAAGACATACTTTGAAACTTAGTTGAGTTTTAAAAGTAAATTGGGCCTTCGAAAGTGTGCTAATGAAAGAGAACATAAAAATAAAAATCTTTGCTCATCTGCAATTGTATCATGGGTGTGAACCTATGGCAAGTTTTTGGACTCCCGCCAGTGTATGCCAAGCCAAGAATTTAAACTTTGGTTGGCTTATCTGAACTCAGTGGGTGTCAGTGCTTAGAACTGACTGGCAAGGAGGGAAGTTCAGAGTGCTAAGTTCAGGGAAGCTGAGCTGTAAGCAAATTAACTTCCGCATTTGTGCATTCACAGGCAAGCTCTCTGCTTTTGTCCAGCAACACAGAGTTAACAGTGAAGCTTCAAGCTAAGCTTTCTGCAATTTTACACCATTTTTTTTCTTTTTGAGCTAGTGTTGCGTTTTTGTTTACATTCCCAAGTTTGAAGTTCTGTGTTTAGATTCAAGTCATATTTTAGCTAGTTATTCACTGAAAAAACAAGGTTTATTTTCTTAACATTATGTAATACATCACTGCTCATTCCCGGACACCTTCCCTATATAGAGAGGTGTGAAACAGGGTTGTGTTCTTGCCCCAACTCTTTTTGGCAAATACTTCTCCCTGGTAGTCTCCTATGCCTTTGGAGCAATGGGGGTCTGTTCAACCTGGCATGTCTCTGCGCCAAGACAAAAGTGTTGCGGATCCTTATCCAAGAGATTTTGTTTTCAGATGACACAGTTCCTGGAAACAGATGGTCAGGTTTTACATCTATAGCAGTGACCAGAGGAGGAATGGCCACTTGGAACAGAAAGCAGAAATGCCATGGTTCATCTGCAGCAGCACAACTGGACACCTTCATCTGCCTCAGCTGTAACAAAACATGTCACCCCTATATCAGTCTCTACAGCCACAGCAGGTGCTGTAACCTTCCAAAAGTTTGACTTCACCCCCAAAGGCGCACTCCTCCATGGTCTCCCGAGACAGACGGATTTCAACTATTCTTAGGGGCTGTGGAGATCACATTGACTACTTAATCTTCATACCATTGTGGTTCAATATAGCATGATATTATTAGTCAGGTTAAAATGTAGTTGTTCAGTGAACTAGTATTTACAGAAAACATCTCAACCTGTGCAAATTACAGTTGTTACAGCAATCTTCTAAAAGAAGGTAAAGAGCATAATATGGTGGGAAATGCATCTTAGCCAAATCCCCTTTTATCTATTATTTGAACTTAGTTACGTGAAAACCATCTTTTGTTAAAGTTAATTTGCACCTGCTACTTAACTGCCACCTAAACTTCTTGTTCTGTGTCTGTATTTGTAATAGGGTAATAATCTTTATTGAAATTGTTATGTGACAAACAGAGCTTTTATACCATAAGGTGTAAAAATAGCAGGTGAATATGAAATTCTAAAACCCCTTGTTTTGTACATGTTTTGTGTTTAGGGTTTTTCAAGAGATTTTGGGAAGTAAAAAAGCTTCATTAACATGTAACCTTGAAATTTTGGATCCCCTCCAAACTGATGCCAAAGTTTTGTGGTGCAAAACCTGTGTTTTGTGTTACCCCCAAACTGAATACAGTGGTACCTCAGGTTACATGTGCTTCAGGTAATATCTGTTCTTATCCTGAAGCAAAGTTCTTAACCTGAAGCACTATTTCTGGGTTAGCGGAGTCTGTAACCTGAAGCGTATGTAACCTGAAGCATATGTAACCCGAGGTACCACTGTACTCCAATTTAATAGCAAGCTCTCTATTTTGATCTGATCAAGTGTTAATTTACAAATTGCCAAACATCTTGTGAACTCTTCAGGAATATTATGTAGAGGGTAGTTATATATGAGGGCTATATGTCCATTTTTTATTCTGGAAATTTATACAATTTGAATTAATTGTTCATTCCTTACACAGTATCCCAGTTTCTCCAAAGATGATGATATTGTCAGCATGAAAGGAAGGCTTTAATTACCTGTTTTCCTAATGACCTCATTCTATCTGTTTGGAATTTATGTAAACAAGGGCTTGGTCACATTTGAATTGCAGAGATAATTGTATTATTCCACATTTGTTGTTTGGGTCAATCTTCCAGGGATTTGTGCACACAGATGATGGTACAATTGTAGGCCTGTCATCCTTTTTGCTGTTGGATATTTTTGGACCAAGTACAGGTTGCAGTGCTTATTGGTGACAATACCATGTACTCTACTTCCCCTGGCCTTTATTTACCTTTGGATAAAATAGTCTGAATGAAATCGCAGGTTGCTTGTCGCAGAAAGGCATATATTTAAAGCATCACATAATGGCCTGTGACATAGTGGTGGTTTCCATTATGGAAAATCTTGCCTATATGCACCTGACATTTTTGTTAGGGTATTCTTTTAGTTTATGTGTTTATTTGGAAAAATTACGGAATGCAAGCAATGCTTTGTTTGATTATGCATCTTGATCAATGTACATGATATTTTATGAAGTTCTGTCCCATCTCCATACCTCCAAAAAATTAACTCCAAGGATCTTATATTCTAGAACTTGACATTTGGAAGCCCACCCAACACCCATGTAGCTCCATGGTCAGACAAGCAGGCAGAGGAAGGTGCTGGGGAAGCAACAAGGTGGGAGCCATAGACACACAGAGTAGCAGCCTCCAATGGCTCACTGCATGCAGCAAATGGGAACTCAGTATACATCTGGGAAGGGGTCCCACTTCCAGTTGCATGACTAGCAAAAAGATAACAATTTCTGGACAAAAGCAGTGGAGCTCGTGGGACAAATCCACAATGCAAACTCTGTGGAACAGCTCCCTATCTCATGGGTAGGCAGACTAAGGCCCGGGGGCCGGGTCTGGCCCAATCACCTTCTAAATTCGGCCTGCGGACAGTCCAGGAATCAGCGTGTTTCACATGAGTAGAATGTGTCCTTTTATTTAAAATGCATAGCTGGGTTATTTGTGGGGCCTGCCTGGTGTTTTTACATGAGTAGAATGTGTGCTTTTATTTAAAATGCATCTCTGGGTTATTTGTGGGGCATAGGAATTCTTTCATCCCCCCCCCCCAAAAAATTGTCTGGCCCCCCACAAGATCTGAGGGACAGTGAACTGGCCCTCTGCTGAAAACGTTTGCTGATAATAGATGCTGGGTGTACAGAGGCTGCAGATGGAATCCCACCTGAGTAAAATGTGTTTTGCATAAAGTTCAAATTCAGGGTATAACCCCTCACTACATAAGGTGAAGTGGGGGGATCCTCACTCCAAATACGGCTCAATCAATCAGGAGGAGTGCTGCATGAACCAATAGCCTGGCATCTGCATGGACCAACCAGACCTTCTGGTCAGTTTTTGAAATGCGCCAAGTGCATTTTGAACCTTACTATCGGCCACTTGAGACCATATGAAGATGCCTGGGTGCCAGGGTGGCATCTGACGTCTCCACCACCTGGAGGTTCATGCCTGGGGATCTTTGGATCTTGACTGTTTTCACACACTAATAGTACATCCAGTAGAGTTCTGTCAGTTATATTTTATCTGCACAATCAGAATGGATTTCAGGAACCAAAATGCTTTTTCTCTGCAGCCGGAGCAGGTGTAGTGAACAGTGTTAGAATTAATTGTTGTAGCTTGTCTTCGCTTATCCCACCCCAGACGTATACTAATATATCTGTTAATCACAGTCAATCCATCATTTTTAAAAAATAAGACTTTAGAGCCGTCTTACTCCCAAATGGCAACTAGACATTTCATTTTGCTGACTGCAACCTTGGTCTAAGGAGCCATTTGGTGCCTAACATATATTTGAGTTTCTAACACTGCTTCTGGCCCAGCCTTTGCATACCCCTAAACATTTTGTGAATCTAAGTTTGGCCTCATTATCAGCCTTTGTGACCAATCCATGTGCACACCCTTTATTTTGCCTTCTACATCAGATCTGCTGGGTAGCATCATAAAGGATTTGACTGCCCCTCCCTACATTACGTATCCCTTTACACCTTCCATCTACCCCGTCCCAGTGTGTCATACACCCTGATAACAGCAGATTGGGTGAAGTCAAAGCCATTATTGAACCTGCCCAAGATGGAGTAAATCCCAAAAAAGTGTGCATGAGGTTGTCAGTGCATGAGGTTGCCAGCAGGGCTCCTGAGCCTCAGGTTGGAGTGCCTGGCTTAGAAAAATACAAGAGTGGATTCCCCCCGCCCTACTGTGTGTCTGCCCTTGACATAAAAAAAAAGTTGGACTGCTGTTCTTGTCCACAGCATAATGTACAGGCACCTCCCCACTCACACGTGACCATGTATACACATGTTGCTGGTCAGTGCTTCCCCCCCCAAAAAAAATGTTTAGGGGTACTCTCATTTTCTTACTCATGTTGAAATACTGCCCCTCAGTTAGGCCAAACTTAGATTCACAAAATGTTTAGGGGTATACATACCCCTGTGTCTCCCGAGCACTGGTGCCGGTATATAAATAGATAGAATCCTACCAGGAAATGGCAGGAGATAGCTGGAGAGTCCTTGTGGTTTGGACATCCATGAGGATGTCTGTGAGGGTGGAGGAAGCCCCGAAGGGATCTGAGGTGTGATGGGGCTTTGTTTAGACTATGCTTACAGCTGGTGTGTGGGGTAGCGCAGGCTACAGGAAAGCAGCCACTTTCCTGCTCATCCTCCAGCCTCCAACTGGCCCCAGAGCTTAAACCCTAGATATTTTGGTCTGGATTGGAGAAAGAGTGGGAGAGAAAGCTGGAGAGCAGGAAAAAGTTGGCATTAGAGGATGCTCCTCACATTACGTGATTTCACTTATATGTAGTGGGGCTTGGAACATAACCTCCACCTAAGTGGTGGGGATACCTGCATAAAGCCATCAAGTTTGCTATGTAAAAAATAGGCTTTTCTCCAACACACTCTTCCTTTCCCAGGTGTCTTCATGGCATTTCATAACTGAAACCTTCCTGTGCTGCTTCTGCTCTTTGGATGGGTAGAAATCCAGTATTTCAGATGGATATCCCCAATTAATGTGTACTGGATTCTGCAGTTAGGTCACAAGATCACACTTGATAATACTCTTTTAAAAATATAATGACAATTTTAGTGGGTGCATGGAAGTACTTTGAGAATTTCTATAGCCCTGTCTTTACAGGTGGCACATGGTCTTTGTTAAGTTTCATGTAAGATAAGTAGTCCAGTGGGCCGGAAATTAACATAGGCCATTTTTTGCCTGAGTACAAATACCACATCTGTTATTCTTCTTTTACATCTTTCAGGAATGTGAAGCAGTCAATAGAATGGATCCAGTATCAGGTGCCAGATCAATTGATGTTTGTGTGGAGGGAATGACATGCAATTCTTGTGTACAGACTATCGAGCAGCATATTGGAAAACTAAATGGGGTTCACCATATTAAAGTAAGTATATTTTTTCACATTGTTACCTGATCAAAGGGTATATGAGGTGTGGTAGGCCGTGTTCGGCTAAGCAGTTCACAGGATATAATTCATCTAAAGTTTTTTTGAAGAGCACCATCTGGGTTCTTGCTAAGAGATCAAGTTGTGCACTAAGGGATTAAGTTGTGCACTTTGGAAATACTATTCTTAATGACGGGGGAAATAGTATACGTTTACTGCTGTTTCGGAGAGCATGTATTTTGGTTATCTTACATATAATTGCAGGTAAATCAATCATTTCTACCTTAGGCAAACGCAGAGCAGAGAAGCTATGTTAGTTAAATAGATTACGTTTGTGTAATTAAATCATAAGAGTGGCTTCCTGGTTGTGTTTTGCCTAAGGAAAATAATAAAATTTGGAATTAATGTAATTGGCTTTTTAGTGGCATCAGTTTGCCCTTTGGAAAATTGAAATAGTCAGAAAAGAACTCAGCTTGTTGAAAGCAAATCCAATTTTGAGACAGTTGCCCTGTCTGATGTGAAAAGCTAGTGATGTCAGCAAGGTTGTGTATGAAGTACAAATTATTTTCTGCTTCTACTAATTCATCAGTTCCTTATTCTCTATCCTAGTTAGTGAATTCCTGACTTTTCTATCCCTATTGAAAAAGTTCAGGATCAGTTTTAAAACAGTTTTAACAGCTACATTTCTCAAAATGAAATATATCCTCTCTTTTTCAAAGATCTCTTTGTCACTCACATCATTTGGCTGTTTTTCCTGGAACAGGTTTTGATTAGCTGGTCAGGCACCAGAAGTTCAGTTCCATGGGGCTCGGAGAAGGAAGAGAAATTCAGAGTAAATGTTATAGTTCTTGCTGAAACCATCACACTAATCAGTGAACTAGAACAAGGTGGGTGGGTGGGAACGGTAACTCTGAAGACAGATGGAGATGTTCAGAGTGACATGGGTCACTCCTCCAAGTATGAGCCACCCAGGATATGACTGGACTCCTGCTGGACGACAGTAGGGAGCATGAATCTGGACAAGTGGGGAGTCACTTGACGAACACATCAAGATATTAAAGGGTCTGGAAACTAAGCATTATGAGGAATGGTTGAGGGAACTAGGTTTGTTTAGCTTAGAAAAGAGGAGACTGAGAGAAGACATGGTAGCCATCTCCAGACTTCTCAATGGGTGTCACATGGAAGATGGAGCAAACTTGTATTCTCCTGCTCTGGAGGCTAGGACATGAACAAAGGGATTCAAGTTACAAGAAAGGATTTATAAGAGCTGTTTGACAGTGGAACATACTCCCTTGGGAGGTGGTGGACACGCCTTGGTTCAGGAAAGGTTCAGCTATCTTTCAGTGATGTTTTAGTTGATATTCTTGCATTGCAGGGGGTTGGACTACTAGGTGATTCTCAGGATCCCTTTGAACTCTACAGTTCAGTTATTCTAAGTCTATACCGGCTCTTTTCTTTCTCTCTTTAACCTTTTAACCTGTAGAGTTTCATTTCAAGCCTGATCAGTGCAAGGGACACTGCAACATGGGATTAGTATAATCTTCGCTGTATGTAGAGTGTTATGTATGCTTAGGGCACTTTGGAAAGTGCTGTGTGAGAAATTTATACTGTATTATGTGTGTGATACTCAGAAAGAGTCTGGCCACTTTTATTGTGACTCATCTTGTAGCCAGTCATCTTGTCTTACAGATAAATCCAAGTTAATTTGTGGTTTAATAGGTACAGTCTTACACTTCCTTCTCAGATGAGTGGAATCACGTGCAGGGTGTCACTATAATAGGACAAAGCTGCCTGATATGTTAACGCCACCTTGAGATTTTAATCTTTGTTTGGCAAAGTTGTCTAACATGTTTTTTCTTTTTTTCTTTTTCTGCTTTCCCTTCAAGGTTTCACTGGAAAATAAGAATGCAGCCATTATTTATAACCCAAAAAAGCAAACTCCAGAGTCACTACAAGAAGCTATAGATGACATGGGATTTGATGCTACACTTACTAATGCAAACTCTAAACCTGTTTTAGCAGACACTATTTTTCTTACAATACCAGCTCAATCAGCATTAACATGTGAAGAAATCCGTACCAACCTCCTGCAAACCAAGGGCATCTTGGATGTGAAAAGCTCTTCTGACAGAAAGTCTGTAGTTGTAACATTTGTCTCCTCTATTATAAATGGCAAGCAGATCAACCAAATAGTGCCAGAATTCAGTTCAGAGAATGTAGTGCATGAAATAAATCCTGGAATGTCTGAAGATTCAAATTTATTCCAAACAAGCGATGTTGCATTAAGGATGAAAGTAGAGGGGATGACCTGCCATTCTTGCACTAGCACTATTGAAGGAAAGATTGGCAAACTGCAAGGTGTCACACGAATTAAAGGTAATTAAAACGGATTAGAGTTTGGTTTTTCCTGGCCTTATATGTTGCTTGATCATTTCCCACGAGTTTTCCAGTATTGCAACCCTTTATTTGGTATACCCAGCTAGGTAACTGAGTGGACTCTTTCTTTTACCCTATTCTGTGTAGAGTTTGCAGCCAAATCACAAATGCATGCTTTGCTGGACAAGCACAGGCTAGTACACAGAGAGTTCATAGAGAGGACCCTTTATGTGTCCACTTCCCCTGCCTCCTCTGGGCAGGTATTCTGTAACAAAGGCAATATTCCTTTATACTTTATTCTGCCTCTGAGGAGACTCTTTCCACCATGCGTCCAAACTGATCAGGCATGTGTCTGGGGGCTTTCAGACACACACTACCTATTTTGAAGCCAGCTTCTTTATTTTGTACCTAGGAAGTTTTCTTTTTGTATTAAGATTTTTACTAAAGTTTTTTATAATGCAATAAAATATAGAAAACTAAATTTAAAAAGAGACAAAAACAGCTGCAAAAGAAATAGGGGAAAAAGAAAAACAAAGAAGCAGAAAGAAGGATGGAAAGAGAAGGAAAGGAAATTTTAAAAATGAGAGAAAGAGAAAAGAAGCAAGAAAGAGAGATAAAAAGTACTCTGATTTTCCATCTGTCAGTTTCATTTCAAAAAGTTATTTAATACGTTCATGGGAATATCCATCTTCTCCACTTTCTGTTAATATTTCTCTTAAGTCCAACTCTCTCAAAAGCATTCATTTCCTTTCCCCTTGAAAAGTCCAAGAAGGGTTCCCAATTATTTTTATTAGTAATAAATTTCAGCTGTGCTTTTTCTTTAAAGTCTTTCCACTGTGATCGCATGTTAAAATAATATTCCACAATAATTTTCTTGTTACAGATCCTTTAATTCACACCCGGTTCAGTATATTCAATTTCCATTTTCTGTTGTGGTGCAATTGTGTGCTGTAGAATGAGTGGTGTTAATAGCAAAAGAAGACAAAGCTATGTTAGTAGACAGAGGCTCATTTGAGGGTGGCAGAACTTCCCCAATTGCATGACACAGTTTATCACTTTCCCATAGGGACAGTGCTCCTCCCACTTTGAAAGCTAAACCCCACCATTGCATGCATGTGACCCGTCTGTGTTGCACACTGTATTATGCACTGGTATGTCTGTGATTTTGCAGCCTTTCCCCACCTGGCTTGCCAGTGGCAGCAGACCTTTCAGAGGTGGGCAAGAGGTTGGATTGGCCTGCTAACGTGGAGGAGGAAACCAGGATTTTAGGTGAAACACCATTAGGGAAACATACTAACAATTCACCATTTATCTTCTAGTCTCCCTGGACAATCAGGAAGCTGTGGTGGTTTATCAGCCTCATCTCATCACATCGGAGGAAATAAAAAACCAAATAGAAGCTGCTGGTTTCATGGCATCGATAAAGAAGCAGCCTAAGCCCCTCAAACTTGGTGCTATTGATGTAGAGCGGCTGAAGAACACACAAACCAAATGCTCAGAAAAAGCTCCGCAAGAATCTCCAGAGTACACACAATGTTTGAAGACCATAACATTCCGAGTTGATGGCATGCACTGCAATTCATGTGTCTTCAATATTCAAAGCAGCATATCAGCACTCCCTGCAGTAACTAGTATAGCGGTTTCTTTAGAGGAAAAATCTGCCATTGTAAAGTACAATCCCAGCCTAATCAGCATAAGTGCACTGAGAAGAGCCATAGAAGCAGTATCCCCAGAGACTTTTAAGGTCAGCCTTTTTGACGGACATGAAAATGCTGCACTTCTGAACACACCTAAATCTCCGCTGAAATCTCCAAGAGCTGTCAACAGCACCATGCACCATCCCTTGACATGCATTACCGTAATAAATATAGAAGGAATGACCTGCAATTCTTGTGTACAGACAATTGAGAGAGTAATTTCCCAGAAGCCAGGAGTGAAGGCAATACATGTGTCTCTTCTGAACCATAATGGGACTATAGAATATGACCCCATGCAGACCTCTCCAGATGACTTAAGGAATGGCATTGAGGATATGGGTTTTGATGCATCCTTAACAGGTGATAGCTCTTTAAATTATGCTTATAGAGCAAATCCAGCTGCTATTTTGAAAGGTAGCTTTCTCTGGAGGGGGTTGTGCAGATCCACATGGTAATTATAATCTCTTAATACTGATTCTGAAATGGCCTAACCAGGAGGCACCCTAGTTTTTTTAGGGTGGGGGCACAGGAAAGGAAATATTGGGTGTCATTAAAGGCAGCTGATTTGGAGATGGGCAGGTCTGCCCCGCTGTGTAATTCCAACAACATGTTGTTCTGCATAGCCCCACTGAAATGAATAGGTCTGTAAGATGCCACATGGAATGGTGTATCTAATTGAGTGTTGCTGATCTCTTCAAAGATGTGGGAAGATGCCCCTCCTCCAGCTCTACATGCTTGCTTTCTACATGTATGCTGTACAAGCATGTGCTTCAAACAATTGTTTCGTGTTCATGCTTATTATCTTAGAATATCTGTAGTGTTGTGAGTGGTTGCTAGCCTTTATGTTTCGACATAAAGCAAGCATGCCTACTAAAGAGAAAAGATGCCTTATGGTTTCTGTTTAATTGGAAAGGATATCCTAAGGGTAATTTTCCAATTAGGAAGCATGGGATTTGCTATTTTCTACTTCTCAAATTCAAAGGTATCTTCTGGGCTCAGCTAGAAATAAGGTAGACTGGGAGAGCTGATATTTTTGGCTCCTCCAGATGTGAAATGAATGCATCAAATGCCCCTGGGACTAACATAGTTGCAGCAGTTGTTCAAACACATTAAAATTATTCTTTTCTGTTCCCAGGTCCCGCAAGTACAGAACCTTTGGTGCTAATAACTCAGCCCTCACAGGAAAGGCTGGCAGAATCTCAGGATAATAAACACTTCAAAATGGAAGCTCACTCCAACCTCTCCCCCATCCACAATAACCAGGATGCAAATGCACCTTCCAAGTGCTACATTCAAGTCACTGGCATGACATGTGCTTCCTGTGTGGCGAACATTGAAAGGAATCTAAAGAGAGAAGATGGTGAGATATACATTAGTAAAATGGCTTTAAGTTTCCTGACACCATTTTAGTGATCCTTAAACTGACCGTTTAAAGCTCAGGTGACACATATATGTAGGCCCTTCAGGGATTCTGATTATACAATTTAAATTATGAGGCTTGCATCTTTAGCAGGGATGAAGGAATGGAGTGGTACGTTGTGGGAGTGAGTGCCAGGAGAAGAGCTAGTAGCATTTGCCATTCATTATCATAAGACTTAACAATCTTCCAGTCTTCTCTGTGTCTCTTGTGGCAGAAAATAGAAGGTGGAATCCATAATTCTTCACTGCCAGCTATCAGTTTTGGTTCCCTCTCTAAACTCTTAAGGGCTAGCAGCCAAGAAATAGGATAGTGTATTTTAGTGGCTGCCTTTCAGAAAAGATCTGAAAGAGGATCCAAAGGCACTGCTGTCACAGCAGCACAATGACTGTGTAGCTTTCCCCTTCATTGCAGGGGTTTATTATTATAATACATTCAGTTTATATGCCACACTTTATCTGAAGATCCCATGGCGGTGTACAACATTAAAAACATAATTTACAGAGCGTAATAATAAAAAACAGTAAAACTATCACAGAAAGAATCTTAATAACAGTTCCCCCCTCTCCCACTTTTAAAAGGCCATAGATTGTTTAATGGCCAAAGAAGAATGTTTTTGCCTGGTGCCTAAAGACATGTACAGTAGTACCTCGGGTTGCATACACTTCAGGTTACATATGGTATGCTTCAGGATACAGACTCCGCTAACCCAGAATTAGTACTTCGGGTTAAGAACTTTGCTTCAGGATGAGAACAGAAATCACGTGAGGGTGACACGCAGCAGCGGGAGGCCTCATTAGCTAAAGTGGTGCTTCAGGTTAAAAACAGTTTCAGGTTAAGAACGGACCTCCAGAATGAATTAAGTACGTAACCGGAAGGTACCACTGTAATGCATTAGAAATTGGGAAGAGGAGACAGACTGGAGGGTGCTAGGGAGGTTGTCTGAGGACACTGTGGTTTCCACAGGTGCTGCATTGGGAACTTCCACACAAAACAATATTGTATACTTTCTTTGTAATGGCCACAAAAACCATATTCACTTTTTTTCTAACTTTAATCTACATTGAATATATGAAGTGAAGTGGAATGTGGAGAAGTAGTTACTGTATTTTTTGCCCTATAGGACGCACTTTTTCCCCTCCAAAAATGAAGGGGAAATCTGTGTGCGTCCTATGGGGCGAATACAGGCTTTCGCTGAAGCTTGGAGAGCGAGAGGGGTCGGTGCGCACCGACCCCTCCCGCTCTCCAGGCTTCAGGAAGCTATCAGCAAGCCTGGGGAGCCCGCGGGAGTTCCCGCAGGGCTCCCTAGGCTGTGGATAGCAGCCTGCCGGAGCGCCCTGAAGCAGAGCACCCTGCGCGCCGGGCAGACATCCGCAGCGTGGGGAGCCCTGCAGGAGTTCCCGCAGGGCTCCCCACGCTGCGGATAGCAGCCTGCCGCCCGGTGCGCGAGGCGCCCTGAAGCAGAGCGCCCTGCGCGCTGGGCAAACATCCGCAGCCTGGGGAGCCCTGCAGGAGTTCTGGCAGGGCTCCCTACGCTGCAGATAGCAGCCCGCTGTGCGGAGCGCGCTGAAACAGAGCGCCCTGCGCTTCGGGCAGACATCGGCCAGCCCCACAAGCTCGGGGGACAGCGGGGAGGTGCAGCGCTGCCATCCCGCTGTTCCTCGACCTGGTTTGGAGGCTGGCGCTGGGGAGAAGCACGCTTCTCCCCAGCGCCAGCCCCACAAACTTGGGGGACAGCGGGGAGGCGGAGTGCCGCCATACCACTGTTCCCCGACCTGGTTTGGTTTTCCCGACCTGGTTTTGGGGGGGAAATAAAGGGGGGTTCCTTTATTCCCCCCCCAAAAAAACTAGGTGCGTCCTATGGGACGGAGCGTCCTATGGGACGAAAAATACGGTATTTATCTATTTCAGTATTTATAGCTTGTCTACCTGTTAAAAAAATCAAGGTGGCTACCAAAGCCTTTGCTTTGCTTTGATTCAGATTAGAGCCAGACGACATTCTGTGAATAAGTTGGCTACTTTAGCTGTTGCAAATAATGCCTATTATGTTCCAGTATTTCTGTTCTTACCTAATCTGTATAGAGGTATATGGCATAACTCAGCCTTCCCTAATGCGTGCTCCCCAGATGTTTTGGATTACAACTCCCATGAAACCCCAGTCATCAATGGAGTGGCGGTCCATAACATTTGAAGACTACCTGATTGCGGAAGGCTGAGCAAGATCAACCCATTGTATATTACACTCCTAATTTCTTTATGTAATGTTCCTTTGTGTGGCCTTGTGTCTCTAGGAATACACTCTGTTCTTGTTGCTCTAATGGCTGGGAAGGCAGAAGTGAGGTATAATCCTTCCATCATCCAGCCATCAGCTGTAGCGGAATTGATTAGGGACCTGGGCTTTGGAGCTACAGTTCTGGAGAACTATGATGAAGGAGATGGCACCCTGGAACTTGTCGTAAGCAAATAATTTAATAATCAATGCCACTTAACGCTCAGCCATTTTTCCTAGTGAGCTTTTCATACAAACAGGGTTAATTGAAGAAAATTCCTCTACAGATTGTGTGTAAGTAACTATGATTCCAAAGCATTTAGAGTAATTTATCTCCCCCACCTCCTCATCCTTTGCATATGTGAGAGAGTGTGTGTCAGAGAGATTACTACCTGGCTAGCTCCAGCAATTAGCTAGAGACACTTGGTGTTTTTATGGAACAATTTTTGTCAGGACTGTAGCAGGGGTGGAGTGAAGCTAATTCTTAAAATTTAAACTCAGCCTCCATGCCAGCTTGTGTTAGAGCAACAAACATTTAATCAAGTTTTCAGTATAGAAAGGGGGAAGGGGCGGAATTAAGAGAGGTGAAGTCTGAGCTCATGCCCATTTGTGCCACATTTCTAGGCCAAGTCCATCCTTTAAAGCTCTGTGTCAGAGTGATGTTGTTGTTGTTGGCACTTTCTCCGTGAAAACCCACTCCAGACTGCAGAATTGGAGCAAAGGCAACCCACAGAAAACCCAAGTTGCCATTTGTTCCAAGTCAGTGCTAAGGAGCGGGTTTTCCTAGGGAAAGTGGTGGTGGTGGGGGAATGGTCTTGGACATGAAGCTTTAAAGTGCAGATATGTGCCTTGAAAGCGTGGGGGTAGAGGTAAGTGTGATTGAGCCCTCTGTCTTGGCAGCTCAAGATTTTATTTTATTTTGGTGTGTCTGATTCATAATACAATTAAGCAACTGCTGGCCAGCTAGGTTTACGTTTATACTTTATTTATTTATTTATTTATTTCACAACATTTATACACTGCTTGATTGTAAAAACCCTTGAAGTGGTTTATAAAAGATAAAAAGTAAAATAGAAAAATATTTACAACTTTAAGGTTCATCTGTTTATAAAAAAGTATTCTGCCTTCCTTCTGAAATACTTGGTGTACTATGCAAATTAAAATAACACTGTGAAACAGTTGTGCTACAGAATCAATAAAATAAAGTTAGTGCAATTTTGGGTCATTGACTGGGAACAGTGCCATCTTCCGATTGGAATTACTTATCAACTTAATTATTTATCTCTGATGAAAGAATATTCTGCAAACAATAAACTTTTGTTTTAACAGGTGAGGGGAATGACATGTGCCTCATGTGTTCATAAAATAGAATCCACACTTATGAAAACAAAAGGGATTCTGTACAGCTCTGTAGCACTTGCAACAAATAAAGCACATATTAAGTATGATCCTGAGATAGTTGGCCCAAGAGATATTATACGGATTATAGAGGTAAGTAGTCTTGTGAATGTAGCAATTTGCTGGTTCATTTTTCACATATAAATACTACCGTGTTAGTGGAACATATTTTGCTGCTGAAGATTGTTGGTCCCATTGTGGATAGTAAAGATACCAGTAGTAGTAGTAGTAGTAGTAGTAGTAATAATAATAATAATAATAATAATAATAATAATAATAATTTATACCCCGCCCATCTGGCTGAGTTTCCCCAGCCACCCTGGGCGGCTCCCAATCAAATGTTAAAAACAGTAAAGCATTAAATAATAAACCTTCCCTGAACAGGGCTGCCTTCAGATGTCTTTTAAAGATAGGATAGCTGTTTATTTCCTTCACATCTGAAGGGAGGGTGTTCCACAGGGTGGGCGACACTACCAAGAAGGCCCTCTGTCTGGTTCCCTGTAACCTCACTTCTCGCAATGAGGGAACCGCCAGAAGGTCCTCGGCGCTGGACCTCAGTGGCCGGGCAGAACAATGGGGGCTCCTTCAGGTGTACAGGACCGAGGCCGTTTAGGGCTTTAAAGGTCAGCACCAACATTTTGAATTGTGCTCGGAAACGTACTGGGAGCCACTGCAGATCTCTCAGGACCTGTGTTATGTGGTCCCAGCAGCCAGTCCCAGTCACCAGTCTAGCTGCTGCATTCTGGATTAATTGCAGTTTCCGGGTCACCTTCAAAGGTAGCCCCACGTAGAGCGCATTGCAGTAGTCCAATCGGGAGATAACTAGAGCATGCACCACTCGGGCGAGACAGTCCGTGGGCAAGTAGGATCTTAGCCTGCAGGTAGGGTCTTAGCCTGGGGGAGGTGAGTATGGCCTCTACATACAGGATTGCAGGCCAAAGGGAGATGACTGGCAGGCCAGGTTTGACTAGAGGATCCCCATCTGTGGTTTAGATTGGCCAAAACCTTCCTGTAGGTAGGTGTACATTGTTTTATGTTGCATATTGTACAGCACCATGTTTTTAAGGTGTTAATTATTAGCAGTATATGCACAGGTGATATGCAGATATCCAGACAACTGCATGGTATCCTCAGGAAGCATGATGTGTTTGAGTGATATGTTTGCATCATTTACTGAAATACAGTTAAAACTCCTCTAACATTTTGAAACAGATTTGTGGGAGGTATCTGCTTTCTTGCGCTCTGAATGTGTTTTTCCCTAGCTTTCAAAACTGTCTGCAACATTTGTACACTACAATAAATCTCTCCCCCCCTTTTTTTTTAGAATTTAGGATTTAATGCTGTTCTCGTGAAGAAAGATAGATCTGCTAGTCACTTAGATCACAAACAGGAGATAAGGCAGTGAGTATTCTTTTATTCGTGCTCCAATCCCATTCAAGATGTTTGATTCCTTCTGTGAGAATCCAGAATGCAGTTCTGTTATAAAGCAGGGGTGGGGAATCTTTTTCTTCCAAAGAGTTCTATTTCCTCAGAAGCATTTCAATGGGCTGCATGTTCCTATCAGTCCACGATTCATGAATATTCTCTTTCATTCACTCTGGCTGTGTACACACTGTACCTTTAAAGCACATTTCCCCCTTAATGAATTCAGGGCCCTGTATTTAGTTAAAGGAATTGTAATTCTGTGAGGATTAAACTACAACGCCCAAAAGTCTTTGAACGGTGGAAATGCACTTCGCATGTTCTTTAAAGCCAATAAAGTACACACAGCCTAATTGCAATTTGCATTGAGCAAAGAGATTCCCTTTGGTTCTTCTTTTCCCAGTGGACTGCCAGCATGAGGGCCAGTCTGGATCAGGATCCTGGGCTAGAGGTCTTTAAACCATAGGCTCCTGCTGCACCTGCAACTTACATTGATGGGCTGGGGGAGACCTTCTATTAAAGTGAATCATATACCCTACTAAATGCTTCCTGTCATGCTCAAGGTGCTAGATGCATGATTTTTTCTCCATAGTGAAACACTTTCCTTTCAATGTTGTTATGATTTCTTTACTATTATCTTGTTCTCTTATTTATTAAGATGGAAACGATCCTTCCTTGTAAGCCTAATTTTCTGCATTCCTGTAATGGGACTGATGATTTACATGATGGTTATAGACAGCCAGATGTCATCCATGCACAAGGTTGCAAACATGACCAAAGAAGAAATGGAAGCATATCATTCATCAATGTTCTTAGAGCGCCAGATCCTTCCTGGCTTGTCTGTTATGAATTTGCTCTCCTTTCTGTTGTGTGTCCCTGTGCAGGCAAGTAGAAATAAATCAAATGCTAGTGTGATAGTATTTAAATTTCATGCTAAGATTCCTTTGAATGAACCATATGGAATAAAGCAGGTGGACAAACTTACTGCCAACCCTTGGCCTAATTTCTTGAGCGTGCTTGGGGGTGGGGAATGGCACAGAGATAAGGGAAGAAAAGGGGATGCCCTGCCCATTTTAGATCCAGCCCCCATCATATTATCCCTTGGGGTATGCTGCTCCCACAAGATGCAGTGATGGCCACCGAGCTGCCGTATTTTTCGCTCTATAAGATGCACCTGACCATAAGACGCACCTAGGTTTTAGAGGAGGAAAACAAGAAAAAAAATATTCTGAATCAAATGTTGTACTAAACTATTTAATAAACCTAGGGGTGATGGGCATTGTAGTTCAACAACATCTGGGGACCCACAGGTTGAGAAAGGCTGAATTACGGTATGTGAGGTGGGGCTTACCTGGCCTCCCCCCCCCCATATATTATTCAAGTTGGAAGAGGGAGGGAGGGAGGGAGGGAGAGGGAGAGCTCAAATTTGTGTGTGCCTGTGGCGGGCAGCTGCCTTGCCTCGCCTCAGAGGTAACGCTGGAACCGGAGCAAAAAGAGGAGGAGGAGACGCCGGGACAGGAGCTGTGTAAGCGGCTCTCCCATCAGCTGGGAGTAAGGGCAGAAGGGGCTGTTGTCTGTCCCTCCTCCTGCCTCGCTGTAAAGCGGCTCTCCCTTTGCTTGCTTTAAAGCTAGCCATGGAGGAGGGAAGGAAGGGGAGCCATGGCTCCTGTCCATCCCTCCTCCGCGGCATTCGCTTCATAAGACGCACAGACATTTCCCCGTACGTTTTAGGAGGAAAAAAGTGTGTCTTATGGAGTGAAAAATACGGTAGATGCTTTTAGAAGAGGGTTAGAGAAATTCATGGATGAGAGGGCTATTGATGGTTACTAATCAGAAAGGCTTTGCTCTTCCTTCCACATTTGGAGGCAGCAGTGCTTCTGGACACCAGTTGCTGGAAGCTACATGAGGGAAGAGGGCCCTTTTGCTCAGTTTCTGCATGCTGGTTTCCCTCAAGCATCTGGTTGGTCACTGTGAGAATAGGATGCTGGACTAGATAGACCATTGGCCTGACCCAGCAGGATCTTCTTGTGTTCTTATTAGCTGAAAGCACATTAGGCCCTGTAGTCTAAGTTACTTTTACTGTATTGCTACCCCTCTAGACAAAAATCTGAAATATTAATGCTTGTTCCTTTTAAGTTTTATTAGGATGGAACAAAATGCAAGAATAAGCTCCACACTTCAACAATGCCTCTCTATTAAAGCTGAGCGTCCATCAGATTTTTCTAGGCAGTCTGCTGCCTGTTTGCTTAGCCACCCTACCAGGGAGAATTAATTGAACCCAGGAGGAGAATGACAGTTCACAGATCTCCAGTCCTTATCAATAGTGTGTTTATGTGCAAAATGTAATTGTGAATTTTGCTGTGCTTGCAGTTATTTGGTGGCTGGTATTTCTACATCCAAGCTTACAAAGCACTGAAGCATAAGACTGCCAATATGGATGTGCTGATCGTTTTGGCAACCACCATTGCGTTTGCCTACTCCTTTGTTATTCTTTTGGTTGCAATGGTTGAGAGGGCAAAAGTCAACCCTGTGACTTTCTTTGACACACCACCCATGCTCTTTGTATTCATTGCATTGGGGCGATGGCTGGAACACGTGGCCAAGGTAAATATAAAAATATAAATGCTCATATATTTAGGGGGCATTTATTAAAGCACTTTCAGACTTGGCGCTGTTAGTTTTGTAAGATTATCTTAAAAGTTTAGTGCTCAGTTATTTGTCAATTACATGATGCTTGTAGGAATCCAAGAGAGAATACAGGTATGCCATTCTGTATGTGGCAGAATTGTGTTAAATATACATTTACTGTTTTCAAGACAAATACTTCGGAATGCATGCTTCTCCCACACTTAAGTCCATCTTCATCCCAAGGAGAATAACAGAAGACTGCTTTGTGTAAACTTACTTAGAACTTATTTATTTGCTAGAAGTATGGCTTGTGCTGCATACGACTTTGTTGCCTGCAATGATCTTTTAGGTGGTACTTTGAATTTAACATATGTGGCTCTATGCTTTTATAGGGTAAAACATCAGAAGCCCTTGCAAAACTGATTTCACTACAAGCAACAGAAGCAACTATTGTTACTTTAGGCCCAGACAACATCCTCTTGAGGTATTTTGCTTTACTGTAGTTTTTTAATAATTTGTTTTGAAAGGCAGCCTGAATACATTTCAGTATGTTGTGCTCATTGATTTTCCCCCTGTGCTCTTTATTTTTGTATGGCCCCATCAATATATATGGCATTTTGTAGAGAAATAGAATCAGAAGATAATCCTTCACCCTAAATAACTTGTGGTCTAAATTGTTGGTATTTGGGGGAGAGAAAGATGTGGCAAGGCTTATGGTCAAACCATGAATATGCACAGATTCAGCTGCACATGCTAAGGCTTTGTTTCAATTGTGGATAAATAAGGACTAAGGAATTTTGTGTGTCCTCTTAGTGAAGAGCAAGTTGATGTTGAGCTGGTTCAGCGGGGTGACATTGTCAAAGTGATTCCAGGAGGCAAATTTCCAGTGGACGGCCGTGTTATTGAGGGACATTCTATGGTGGACGAATCACTCATCACAGGCAAGCGGTGTTATATTTATTTCAGCGGCTGCTTGAAACTAACTAATGGTGTGGGTAGGAAGGGAAAGAGACAAAGTGAAAATTAAGACTAGGGGATGAGAGGGGGAAATGCAAAGAATTGTGTCTCTTAATGTTTTGCTGGCAAATCAATTTATGCAGGTGAAGCTATGCCTGTGACTAAAAAACCCGGCAGTACAGTCATTGCAGGCTCTATTAACCAGAATGGATCACTGCTGATCTCTGCAACCCATGTTGGATGTGACACTACTCTCTCCCAGATCGTCAAACTTGTGGAAGAAGCACAGACATCCAAGGTACTTTCAATAAGCAATAGTAGGAAGGAAGTAAAGTTTTTCAGCCTGTTTCTTCAGCTTTGATTCAGTATAGCAAATTTATGAATCAAATTTGACATCATTACATGCTTACTTAGTGTACCAAATTGGTCTTCAGCAGAGAGGCAACTTAAAATTCCCATCCTTATAGGCCTCACATTCTCTGATCACGGCAGTTGGTAAGCAGACTGTAAAGCAAATCATTTTGTGTAATTTGGAAGCTTTTCAACCAAAGCACTGCAAAAAAGATATATTGTTAGGACTGCAGAAAAAGAGACAAGTGCAAAGGTGCCAGTGATGGGAAACTGCCTGCTACTTAGGCAAATGTGTAGACCAGAGGTGGCCATCTTTCAAAAGACTGCAACCTACTCACACAATTAAAAACTGGCAGTGAACTACCCCTTTTGGGGGGGTTCAGGTCAAAGGGCGGGGGGGAGATCGCTAATGAAACAGTCAGCCTCGCAGCAAGAGCTCCTTCTTCCATTCTAGCAATCTAGAGGGCGGAGCTGGATGGAGGAGCCAGAGATCAACTGCAATCTACCAAAACCTCCCGGGGATCAACCAGTAGATCAACCTTTTGCACATCCCTGGTATAGACAATCTCTGAGACAACCTCAAGCCTCAGAGAAGATGGCTAGAATTTATTTTCTTTTTCTCTCCCTGTGCTTTAGGCTCCAATTCAGCAGTTTGCAGACAAACTTAGTGGCTACTTCGTTCCATTTATTGTTGGTGTTTCTGTGCTTACACTTTTTGCCTGGATAGTGATCGGATTTGTCGATTTTGAAATTGTGGAAACCTATTTTCTTGTAAGTCTGGTATTCTTCTTTGGGAAGATTTATTTCACTTCCAGGTTTCAACCCTTTAATGCTGTTGACAACTCCCTACATTGTCTTTTGAAGTAATGCAGGGCTGGAGAATCTTATTGGCTCAGCAGACCAGATCCTTATAAAGATCTGTCTTGCAGGGCCATCCAGCTGTCAGTCAGGAGACTGTCAGTCACAAATGATGCCAGGGGATTCGGTGCTTTGAAGCCAGGACACCAAAGCCCAGCCAAATTGAGCATGTTGGGTGAGGTAGAAAGAGTTTCTTGTAGGGAGCTCTCGTGCACCTGAATCAAGCTGGATTGATCTCCCTTCATGTTGGCCAATGGAGAGAGAGGTCACTTCTGCTTATCGCTGAAGTGCATGGGGTTGCCTCAAAGAGGAGTCCTGGGAAAGAGGAACACTTCTCTCTCCCAGTGCTGCTTTTGGAAGCATGTCCAGTGAAAACAAGCAGCCCCCTTTCCCTTCAAGCATGGAAGTAGGGTGGGAACATTTGCGGTTATTCTTGATGTGCTTATCAATTGACCAATCTGTTTACATGCAGTTTTTAATGAGGGCATGATTGGGAATTACTAGCCTTAAAAAGGGTAATGGACTTAATTACATGATCTATATGAGCACTGAGGGGCAAATGTAGGTTTGCAGAGGCAATTACAACTCTTTAGAATTTTAAACCTTGAAATTTTATTTAATTGTACTTATAGTCTACCTCTTCCCAAGCACTCCAGGTGGCTCAATATAGAATTTCAACAAATGCTTCTTGTGTAGCTTTTGGAAGTACGCCCAGATTCATGCTTAGTTAAGTGTCAAGTGAAACACAGAAGCAAATTCCCAAGTTGAGGTCCAGCCACCGAAAGTGCCCAGCCTTGAAACCTGGAAATATAGGTGAAACTCGAAAAATTAGAATATCATGGAAAAGTTCATTTATTTTAGTAATTCAACTTAAAAGGTGAAACTAATATATGAGATAGACTCATGACATGCAAAGCGAGATATGTCAAGCCTTTATTTGTTATAATTGTGATGGTTATGGCGTACAGCTGATGAAAACCCCAAATTAACAATCTCAGAAAATTAGAATAGTGTGAAAAGGTGCAGTAGCTATTCAATCCATAACACCTGCAATGGGTTCCTGAGACTTTAAATAGTCTCTCAGTCTGGTTCAGTAGGAAGCACAATCATGGGGAAGGCTGCTGACCTGACAGTTGTGCAGAAAGCCATCATTGAGACCCTCCATAAGGAGGGAAAGCTTCAAAAGGTAATTGCAGAAGAAGTTGGATGTTCCCAAAGTGCTGTCTTGAAGCACATTGATGGAAAGTTATGCGGAAGGGGAAAGTGTGGAAGAAAAAGGTGCACAAGCAGCAGGGAGGACCGCAGCCTGGAGAGGATTGTCAGGAAAAGACCATTTAAACGTGTTGGGGACTTTCACAAGGAGTGGGCTGAGGCTGGAGTTAGTTCATCAAGAACCACCACACACAGATGGATCCTGGAGATGGGCTTCAAGTGTCGTATTCCTCTTGTCAAGCCGCTCCTGAACAAGAAACAATGTCAGAAGTGTCTTACCTGGGCTAAAGAAAAAAAGAACTGGTCTGTTGCTCAGTGGTCCCAAGTCCTCTTTTCTGATGAGAGCAAATTTGCATCTCATTTGGAAACCAAGGACCCAGAGTCTGGAGTAGGAATGGGGAGGCACACAATGCCAGATGCTTGAAGTCCACTGTGAGTTTCCACAGTCTGTGTTGATTTGGGGAACTGTGTCATCAGCTGGTGTTGGTCCACTGTGCTTCATTAAGTCCAGGGTCAACGCAGCCGTCTACCAGGAGATTTTGGAGCACTTCATGCTTCCTTCCGCAGATGAGCTTTATGGGGATGCTGACTTCATTTTCCAGCAGGACTTGGCACCTGCCCACACTGCCAAAAGTACCAAAACCTGGTTCAATGCCCATGGGATTACTGTGCTTGATTGGCTAGCAAACTCGCCTGACCTGACCGCATAGAGAATCTATGGGGCATTGCCAAGAGAAAGATGAGAGACGTGAGACCGAGCAGTGCAGAAGAGCTGAAGGCTGCTATTGAAGCATCCTGGTCTTCCATAACACCTCAGCAGTGCCACAGACTGATAGCATCCATGCCACGCTGCATTGAGGCAGTAATTGATGCAAAAGGGGCCCAAACCAAGTACTAAGTACATATGCACGCTTCTACTTCTCAGAGGTCCAATATTGCTCTATTTGCAATCCTTGTTTTGCTGATTTCATTTAATATTCTCGTTTTCTGAGATTATTAATTTGGGGTTTTCATCAGCTGTACGCCATAATCATCACAATTATAACAAATAAAGGCTTGACATATCTCACTTTGCGTGTCATGAGTCTATCTCATATATTAGTTTCACCTTTTAAGTTGAATTACTGAAATAAATGAACTTTTCCACAATATTCTAATTTTTCAAATTTCACCTGTATATTGATTTAGGTTGGCCTTGAAGTGGAGGTGGTCCCATAGATATGTGGGGTCCAGGCCACACAGAATTTTGTAGGTCAGCACCACACTTCGAATTAAGCCCTAAATAAATTTGTGAGCCAGTTAGTGAGTGGTCAAAGCTGCCTTAGAATAAGCTGTATTTTTCTTGTGAACAACCCTTGTTCATACCTAAGCAACTAACTGTTTGTTTGTCAATAGGGGTACAATAAGAGCATTTCCAAAGACGAAGTGATAATCCGCTTTGCTTTCCAAGCCTCCATTACAGTGCTTTGTATTGCTTGCCCTTGTTCTTTGGGACTAGCAACCCCAACAGCTGTGATGGTGGGTACTGGTGTAGGAGCACAAAATGGCATCTTGATCAAAGGTGGAGAACCTCTAGAGATGGCTCACAAGGTAAGAAATCAGACTTTCCTTTACAGTTTGGCCACAGACTGTCATGTTTCTAAAAAGGATCTGGCTAACTTCATTCATGGTTTGCTGTTGTTTTATTGATTCAGAAATTACTTATTGTAACTGTTGAGTGGATTTCTGTTTAATTTTGAAATGCTGATATTTAATATTATTCTATATTGTTTTGATGAATGTTGAATGTTATTTTATTTGCATATTGTATATTGTACTATGCATATTGTCTTATTTATATGATGTTAGCCACTCTGAGCCTGGCTTTGGCTGGGGAGAGCGGGATACAAATAAAATTTATTTATTTATTCATTTATTTATCCTTCCCCAAAGCTTGTATGACTTTAGTCTGCAAAAAAAGGGGGGGGTGGCGGACAGAAAGCACTTGGTTTCTAATGTGTTTGCGTTCTTTTTGCAGGTTAAGGTTGTGGTATTTGATAAGACAGGGACTATCACCCATGGAACTCCAGTGGTGATGCAGGTGAAGATCCTAGTGGAGAGTAACCGGATGCCACGCAATAAGATTTTGGCACTAGTGGGAACCGCTGAGAGCAACAGTGAGCACCCCCTGGGAGCAGCTATTACCAAATACTGCAAACAGGTAGAGGAGCACATACAGAGATTTCTTGATTCACCCTCTTAACTATCTGCCAAGTACCAACTTAATTGTGGGGGACATAACAGCCATGTCTGAACTTTCCTGCCATGCAGTGAAATAACCACATTTGCTACATATTCACACCTTATCTGGAAATGTTGTGGCATGGTGAGGCTGTCTTTGTCATCAGATTTCTCTCTGGAGTGAGAGTTCATGAGTATAGGATTTTGAGCTCATAGCATGCTGTGAAGTAAAGGAACAGCTGCAATATTCTGACCAGCAGAGGGATGTGCTCCTACAGTCTCTCTCAGCATGTCATACTGGGATGGGGCCACCCAGGTTCAAATATCCACTAACACATGAAGCTCACTTGGTTACCTTGACCCAATTGCTCTGCTTTTGCTTTATCTGCCTCATAGGATGGTTATCAGGATGTCATCAAATGGGGAGGGTTGGGGTGGAGAGAGAATCATGCATGCCACCCTGAACTGCTTGGAACAAGGGTGGGATAACAATGTAAGCCAATGGGCACCACAATGATATTTACTACAGTATATTTTTAGTAACTGGTTAATTTTACTTAGTGAATTATATTTAAATAATTATAATTAATACAGCTCTGTGTACATAATTCTGAATTGTCTAGAAATCTATGGAGTTGTATATAACGTAAGTTCTGCTCAGAGAAGACCCACTGAAATTAATAAACCTCATTTGGCTTTCTGAAAAGCCTCATTATTTACCGGTCTTACAAATATGTGATTATTTCTTAGCACCTCTTTAGTCTTAAGCTCCTTTGTACTTTGTTCCCTCAACCTACTATGTATTATTTATTTATAAAAATATTGATATACCACTGCATCATAAAGATATATCACAGCAGTTTACAACAATTTAAAAACAATAAAAACAAAAAAGTTTAAAACTAGTTAAAAGAAAAAAGAAATTAAATGCAAGTATCAATAGGCCATTGTGGGGGGTATACTCCTTATTGCCTTCATAGGCCTGGTGTAACAGAAAAGTTTTTAACACATTTAAAACTTGGCACAGATGGCACCTGCTGAATCCCTAGTGGCAGGGTGTTCCACAGGACTGAGCCAATGACTCTGAAGGCTCAGTTTCTCACATTACAATCTTGGGTGTGTATATGCTTTTGCAGAATGACTTTTAAAGTCTAGTATGCATTTACCAAATCCCAAGCACTATCTGATTATATATTCTCTTTAGGAATTGGACACAGACACCCTTGGAACTTGTACTGATTTTCAAGTAGTCCCTGGCTGTGGCATTAGCTGTAAAGTCACCAATATTGAAGCCCTGTTGTGCAGCAGGAGTGAGACCATGGAAGAGAACAATGTCAGGAATTCAGCCCTTGTGAAAATGGATGAGAAGATTGAGGAAATTATGCATCCTGCCTTGATTATTGATGAGCAGTTGCCAAGTAAGTTGAGATGAATCTGTCAAATGTGCTTCATGTAAGCAGAAGCCTTGTTTTGGCATCTGTTGCTAGAGGTGCATCAGCCTTTCTCTTTCACTGAGGGTGGGATCTGAGGTCTCCTTTGCTTTTAAAAAAGTAAAATACCAGCCCAATAGTATATTGTGCCTTGTAAAAGCTCTGAGGGGAACTGGGGGCAATTTCCTCTTGATCTTCTTTATTCTGATCCACTTCCGCTGTAACTGTGGTTTAGTGTCACAAGAATGAGATGAAGTAAGCCTTGAGTGCATACACTACCTCTTTCCCTCCTTTAAGCACAACTGAAAGTGCCAGCTTTGGGTTTCCTATAAACTGGTTTCTTGAGTTCAGCTGTATTGGGAAACTGCCTTTTATTTGGCATCAAAAGTGAAAGCTTTCAGTTTTCTATCTTTTCATGAGAAAGAGAGTAAAATGGGGTGTATGCTAGCCCAAAACTCAGTGGAGCCGTAGTTTAGTATATTTTCCTACCTGGAGCAGCATCTCTCACTCTCTCTTAGTTTTCTTTAGTCAACTATTTCCCTTATTTTATCAATTTAAAGTATTGCAAGGCATTCCAAGTGGGATAAACATGTGTTGCAGTTCTCACTGGACTGAATCATCTCTTACTGGAGATCAGGTCGGATGTGTATCTGAATCTTTCTCCCTCCCCACCCCCAAATAAGCTTTTGTAAGGATTAAAACTAGACTCGAATACATTGGGAGTGCCTTCAAACATGCAATTTCCCCTACCTTCAGCTTGAAGTAATACAGTCGCAACTAAAGTTGTACCGTGTGACTATGCTGCTCATGTAGCTCAGCTGTAAGCACACTGTTGCACAAGTGCATAATCTGGATAATTCTGACCACACACCTGTGGTCCCTAGCCATAGATCCCTAGTGAATAAATGTTCGTGAATAGCCATGAGTAAATGCTCCTGCAAACTTAGCATGCACCAGCAGCAGTGTGTAATTAACAGGTCACCTGTTTCTCAGAAACTGCAGTAATATTTTCCTTTCAGCTACTTGGGGTTCCCACAAGTATTCTGTTCTAATTGGAAACCGGGAGTGGATGTCTAGAAATGGTCTGCTTGTCAGAAATGAAGTTGATAGTGCCATGATTGAGCACGAACGTCGAGGTCGCACTGCTGTTCTTGTGGCTGTGGATGGTAAGCTTGATAATGAGGATTAGGTTTGGATTTTATGTGTGATACGTTGAAAAGGCAGGGAAGAACGCAGCTAAGGAGTAAACAGTGACTGAAAAAGTTGTACTTCAAGCAATAAGGAGCAAAATATTTTCAAGACAGATAAAAGAGAGCTCTAAGAGAGAATTAGACAAATTTGTGGGGGAGACAGGTATCAAAAGGCTACTAACCATGAGAGCAGAATATGATAACAGGATGCTGCACTAGATGTGCCATTGGTCTGATCCTGCAGGTTCTTCTTATGTTCTTACAGTATGCTATATTTTTCTATATAAAATATTCCAGTTCTCAAAATGAATTGTTTCATAATATTAATAGATAATCCAATGTGTGGCTACAAATCCTGTCAAACTGGAAGGTCTAACATTGTTCTTAACTTCTTTTTCCCTGTTGACTATTCCTATAATAAATATATACACAAAGCAGTACAGTAATCCTATCCAGTGTCATTTTCCTTTAAACATTAAGCAATGTAAATAAGTATTTTCAATTGACTTCTGTCTTAAAATACACACAGGTCCCAGTATGTAAACACTTGTTATACAAGTCTTCAGGTATCTACACATGAAGGATTTGTAACCTAACATTACCAAGTGAATGTCTTGAATCAGATATCCGAACAACAGTCAGAGAGACAGATATACAGAGAGACAAATTTACAGATACACAATTGCATTCACCGAAAAATCCCCGTTCCCTTCCTCCCTTGTCAGCTCTTTGTGCCACAAAACTTGTGTTTGGCTTGTGTTTCGTTGCTTTCTTGTTGAATAAATACAGGTATGTAGTTTAATTGTAACAGTGTTTGTGATTTTATTCATTATAGTAATGTTGTTAATGGTTTTACGGGGTTTTATTTAAACAATTTGGGGGCATGTTGTGGTTTTCTCCCTAGGAAGGAATGGAGCTTGCTATGTGAGCGCCCGCCTTACAAACTGTTTCACAGGAACAGATTATGTTTGCAAAGCAGGACCTGTGTGTATTTACAATTACTTCCGTTAAAATGCTTTCCAAGTAAAGCTGCCAGTAAATGTATTTGCATATAACTTTTAAGCGACATTTAATGTGCATTATTGATTCCCACAGAACCTCGATTCAGATAGGTTTGGCTATTAGAAATATTATTTGAGATCTGGAGAGGGAGAGAGAGAGAGAGAGAGAGAAAGGGAAGGAGGGCGTGTAATGTGGCATACTTTTAAAGTTTTGTGTTCTGCATGCAAGACAAGCTAAATACCAATAGTTCTAGGGCTTTAAGAAACTTTCTGGAAGCTTTCTGCCCAGAAAGCCAGTATCACTGCCTTGGAAAGTGAGAAGAACAGCCCATCTTTAAATTTGTGCAATGCCCCATGGGTGGAAGGAGAAAGGGGGTGAAGGAAAGAGGAAAAATAGTATTTCTGTTCTCTTCAGAAAACAAAGAAGATTAATGGAAACATATTCATGTCTGTCTAGGAGAACTCTGTGGCTTGGTAGCTATTGCTGATACTGTGAAACCTGAAGCAGAGCTGGCAGTCCGTACTTTGAAGGCTATGGGTTTAGAAGTTGTTCTGATGACTGGTGATAATAGCAAAACAGCCAGGTCTATTGCCTCTCAGGTAAGCTGCTCCATATGTTGGCTTGCCTTGCTTCAGGCAATTTTCCTAATGCCTACAAGGTCCAAAGGTTCCCCCCTTCAATTTTTAAAAATGCAATAGATTACTTATTCAGTCATTGGAGCATCAGTTAAATCAGTGTTACTCAAAGTGGTGGTCCACACACAGGTTCTGAGAGCCGCCAGCTGCCAGTCCCTGGTGACTCCACCACAGCTCAGGTTGGGTGGGATGCTTCAGGGACCAGATATGCTACTGGTCCCTGGACATTTGGAGGCAGGGATTGCTGGTCTACAGCATCAGATCGCTTGAGATGTACTGAGGTAAATAATGCTTTGATATTTCTAAGCAATGCCACTCATTGGGGGAATGCTTTTCGAAGATGAGAATCTCGTAGGTCCACAGATCTCATTATTCTTAACAGCTGTATTTTTTTTTGTGTCTGAGGAATCTTCTGGTATGATTTTGGACTTCCTTTTCTTTTTCAGGTTGGCATCACTAAAGTGTTTGCTGAGGTCCTTCCTTCCCACAAGGTTGCCAAAGTAAAGCAACTGCAGGATGAAGGGAAACGGGTAGCAATGGTGGGGGATGGGATCAATGATTCCCCTGCTCTTGCCATGGCTAATGTTGGAATTGCCATTGGCACAGGCACAGATGTGGCCATTGAGGCAGCAGATGTGGTTTTGATTAGGGTAAGTGATCGGATAGAGTGAAGACCCTTAATTCAATGTAAAACAAATTATGCCACCAATGTAACTAGTCTTGTTAATTCTTACTTGGCAGAATGATTTGTTGGATGTGGTGGCAAGCATAGATTTATCACGGAAGACTGTTAAAAGGATACGAATCAACTTTGTCTTTGCTCTCATTTACAATCTTGTCGGAGTTCCTGTAGCTGCTGGTATGTGATGATTCTGGACTTTGACAATATGTATAATATTGCTTTTTTTTCTTCCATGGAACATTAATTGAAAGTATATATCAATTAACAATTCCTTAATGTGGGAGAAATTTGTGTGTGAGAAAAAGAAGAAAGCTGCAGTTGATGTAAATATGTTGCACAGAAAGAAGAATGTTAAGGGTTGCAACTGATACCCAAACATTCTTAAATGTTCATGCAAATTATAGTGGGTAGAAAAAAGGGAAGCTTTTCCAGTTTATATTTATTTATTTATACATACATACATACATACATACATACATACCCTACCTATCTGACTGGGTTTCCCCCTGCCACTCTGAGCAGCTTCCAACAGAATATTAAAAAATACTGACATTTCAGACTTTAAAAACTTATTGATACAGGGCTGCCTTCAGATGTCTGTTGAAAGTTGTATAGTTGTTTATTTCCTTGACAACTGATGGGGTGCGGGTGTTCCATGGGGAAGGCGCCATTACTGAGAAAGCTATCTGTCTGGTTCCCTGTAGCGTCACATCTTGCAATGAGGAACTGCCAGACGGCCCTCAGAACTGGACCTCAGTGTCTGGGCTGAACAAACTGGATTATATTTACTTGCTTGCTTAATTTTTGGCATTTGCATGCTGCCCTATCACCCAAAGTTATTTGCGTGAGCTGTACTTCCGAAGAGGGCCTTAAGCAATGAGTAGGCAGGTACACATGAGAGAAAACCTGGTTCCAACACATTTATGAGTTTAAAGGTTAAAACCAATTAAAAAGTGATGGGAACTGTAAATGGACCATAAATGGTCAAGCTGGCCTTGCTTTGGACCAGCTGCAGTTTCCAGACTGTTCTAAGTGCAGCTGTTTGATTAAATATGCAGTGTTACAAAACTCTACAATTGATACTCTAGCTAGGTCCTCTGCAAGTCCATAAATCCTATACTTGGGTTTTGCCGTCAGCTCTGCTTTGCCCCCTACATAAACACTAATTTAAGATGCTTTGATTTTTTTTAATGCATTTCAGGATCATGTTTGTGACTTTGTTCTTTAACATCCCCTAGAGTTATTTCCAATTTCCCTCCCCAGGCGTCTTCCTTCCAGTTGGTTTGGTTCTGCAGCCTTGGATGGGCTCTGCAGCAATGGCTGCCTCTTCCGTTTCTGTTGTGTTGTCTTCTCTGCTGCTAAAATTGTAAGTACAATATCCTCAAGCTTCTCATTCTTACTTTCATGACTTGCTTGTGAAGTCCATGGTTGCATTTTGAGAAAAATAATTTGCTCTTCCAAAGAGGATAAGCAGCAAGCTGGGTTCTGTCCTACCTTTTCAAAATTCAGGTAGGACTTACCTGTGCCTGTAGTTTTCCAGAAGAATCCCCTGCCCCATAACTGCTGTTCAATGCAGTGAGCTTTCAATAATGTATTTTAATGCATTGCGTGTCTCATTCAGCCTCATCACAACTCTATTTAGAGAATGCCAGTTTTTGCAGTTATTGCCGATTAAGCTCGTTAGCCTAATTAAAGATTTGATCCTTGGTTAAATTGGGGATCAAATATTGTGAGTTGCTGGACTACCATGGTTTTCACATTCCCACTTTGTCCTTCTCAGCCCTGCGACAGCATTTTAAGAGAAGGAGACGTTATATCCACACTTCCATCCCAGTTAGGATTTCCTCCCTTCACACAAAGACATTGCAGGCAACATAGAGAACTGTCTGGCTCCTCAGCCTGGTCTGTTCTGGTTATGGATGATATTGTAGCTGGGCACCTCTGGAGCCAGTCAGGGGAGGAAACTGGCACAGTTTGATTTGATTATTGATTATTTAATTTCTGTACCTCTTAATATATTTTTTAAAAATCTCTTTAAGAGGGGTACAAAAAAGACAACTTAAAGTAAAATATTGCAGAAACACACAGTTACATATAAAACTGTTACATCAATACAAAGTTATGAATATATAAAAATCAATATCAATTCATCTTCCTTCTGACACACCCTCCCTCTCAGCCTCTAGGTTCTCATCCAGAGTCCAGACTACAAGCTTTAATAATTATTACCTGAATGATTAAATTGCAACCCTGTTTCAAACTGATGCAGAGGTGATTTTTGTGCATTTTCCCTTCCCTTTAGCTATAAGAAACCCACCTGTGAGAAATATGAACGGCGTACCCATGGCCAGGTGAGGCAGAAGAGCCCTTCCGAAATCAGTGTCCACATTGGAATTGATGAAACTGGACCAAGATCCCCAAAGCTGAACCTCATGGACCGAATTGTCACTTACAGCCGAGCTTCCTTAAACTCCCTCTTCTCTGACAAGCGGTCCCTTAGCAGCATAGTCCTCAGTGAGCCAGACAAGCACTCCCTTCTAGTTGTAGATTCCCGGGAGGAAGATGACACAACTCTCTGAAAGTCTTCTTTTTGCTGAGAAGTGAACTTGGTCTCTCTTCATGCACTGATCTATTCTGGAGGTTGACCAGCTGCACTGTGTTTCCAATCGTTTTGAATTGGATTTCAATTGCTCAGTTGACCAGGGCAATTATATCCCCACCCCTCCAAAAAAAATCACTTCTAACTCAAGAGGCTGGCAGTTTCTGCAGTGCTTTGCCAGTATTAGCAAGCCAGAGCTTATCCAAAACCAACACTCACAAGCCACAGTATGCACTGGAAGCCAGTGCAGAGCAAGACACTGCTGAGCTGCTGGGATCATGAAAGGGCAGTCACCAGCCCATGGTTTCTAGGCCATGTCTTTGCATGCAATGCGACATTATTTTATAGAGTGTGAACAAGTAAGGATAGAAACCATGATTTCTTTTTTCCTTTCCTTTTTTTTTAAACACAGATGTGCCTTATTTTGTAATGGTTGTCTTCATAATTTCTTCCTAATTTGCTATGTGTAAAATGGCATTTTTCAGAAAACATTGCAACACAGGTTTTCCCATGATTTGGAAAAAAAAGGAAACAATTCCCGTTATTTGTTTCTCCTCCCCATCCCAGCTGCAGAGCTATAGACAATTCAGTTCACTCACCCGAGGCTACTGGTGAGAACGGTGCTTTCAAGTGTATAGAGGAGCTCCACTCTTGCCACAGCCACTGCCACACAAAGAATCAAGGAGTCAGGGCCATGCCTTGTGATGTTTTTCATTACTCAAAGGTCTGTGTCTTTGTAACTTCAAAAAGATGGAGTGGCTCAGTCGGCAGAGCATGAGACTCTTAATCTCAGGGCCGTGGGTTTGAGCCCCATGTTGGGCAAAAATATTCCCGTATTGCAGCAGGTTGGACTAGGTGTCCTTCACAGTTCCTTCCGGTTCTATGAATCTATGATCTGAGATGTATGCTGGTGAGTTTGAGATGTTTGACACTGCAGAGTTTAAAAAGATGTGTTTTCCTTCAGCGCTTTCAGGGAGCTCCCATTCTTGCATTTTGAGTATGAGGTTTTTTTGTTTAGTTTTTTTTTAAAGGCTCCTGAGCAATCTTTATTTATTTATTTCTGAGCAGATCACAAAATTTCGTCTTGGAACTTTTAATTTCTTTTCCATTTTGCTCAACTAAAAATTGTCATGGTTGTCGCAATGCTACCGCTACAGTTACGACTGTGCTGGCTTGGGTCTGTCGGGAGTTTTGCAGTTCAGAACATCTCGAGGGTGTAAGGGTTGGGAAGGCAGTGCTAAGCCAAAGCGCGGGTTCTGCATTGATGGGAAGCTATTGTTTCGTCTCCCTGCATCACAATATACATTTGTTATATTATTTAACTTTTAAAGAGATTGGCACTAGATTTGCCCACGTTTCTCACCATGTTTACAGTTCAGCAGGTCTTAGATTGTAATCCTTTGCAGTGAATATTGCAATGTTGATATTTGAACAATGGTTGAAGACATACATTGTAGAGTCCTTTAACCTGATAATAGAGGCATTTTATAGTGTTTAAAGTAGCAAGAGAGAGGACCACGGTTCAGAAAACACCAGGGCTATTGTTCTTGACCTGCAGGGGCATTAATGCACCAGTTTTAGTCATCATTAATCCCATTCCTAAAGCCATACTTAGGGGGGAAATGAAGCCAAACTGCAGCTGTTTCACTCCCACCCCAAGTCATGATGGGATAATAAGAGTACAGAAAGTATATCAGTGAAAGTCCACTGCCAGGGAGTAAGTCATCATCTGACTCAGAATCCTGACCCTCTCTGGCACACACCCTGTGCAGGTCTGTCCCACATTCAGGAATCATGAATTTAGCTGGCCTGCACCGGCCCTTTGTCCTTGGCTGTTATGTGGCCACTTACCCTCTGCAGCCTCAGTTTGACTCAAGAGACCGGGTTTACCAGAAAAGGGGGTGGGGCTGGCTTCAAAGGAAAAGCAAGGGCCAAGGGCCCCTTCCTGTCGATTTGCCCCCTTTCACCTGGCATATTAGATGCAAGTGTTGGGTCCTGTGCCAGCCATCAAACACCACTGGCAAGAGTGGTGAAAAAATGTGTGTATTTGGAATGAAGTAAATTGTGTGCTCTAAAAATCTTTAAACTAGAAATGTTTGTAAGACTGCATCTTAACTGAGCATAGAACACCATATTGACTGCCCAATAGTGGCTCAATGGAAAGCTCAATGAAATATTTTCACAATGATGTTGCGTTTCAAAATAGTAATAATGATGGAAAGATACTGAGGAGGTGGTTACAGAAAATAGTTTTTGATGTTTGATCTGTGTGAAACAGAAATCTTGGAAATTTATTTTTCTGCATCTCACTGTTCTGCCCTTGAAGTTATATTCTCCCCTCCCTTGTAATTTGCACAAAGCATGCTTGAAATATTAGTTGGAAAGAGCAGCCAATTTCTTTCTGATGGAATCAGCCTATTAAAGCAGAGCTGGTGATGGCTTCACTCTGAGAAACAGATATTTTAAAATTTTAATGGCATGCCAGTCTGGGAGCCTTTACTTGCCTGAATAATTATCCACTTTACTTGCTCTGCAGTTTCAATGCCCGTTAAGCCTGCAGTGAAGAGCCATTAACTTCCTGTCCTGCCACCTCAAGAAAATCTGACCCATATGATACCTCAGTTTAGTTCCTGTTTGTTGCCTGATAAATGGTATTATTCTAGAACAGGCATAGGCAAACTCAGCCCTCCAGATGCTTTGGGACTACAACTCTCATCATCCCTGACCACTGGTCCTGCTAGCTAGGGAGGATGGGAATTGTAGTCCCAAAACTTCTGGAGGGCTGAGTTTGCCTATGCCTGTCCTAGAAGTATTACAGTTTTCTTCCTTTGGAGCAGCGGTTATATGTCAAGGCTTGTATTGAAAGGGTTCATATCTAAGTTGAATTATAGCTAGGGAGAAACCAGAGAATTGGTGTGGAGGACCACACAGTCGGGTCTGTATCAGTTGACGGTGGATGTTTTTGTTTTTTGAGGCTGAACAAATCTGCACTTTCCCCTTTCGAAAAATATTTGTGACGTGTTTTGATGAAACATTTACAGGATTTCAGCTGTCACATCACTTTGATCATTCACAAGATAAGTTGTGGGAGTAGGTGCTATCTTTTGGCAGGAGATGAGCTACTAGCATTTGCCATTCATGATCATGTCATAACAATCTTCCAGTCTTCTCTGTGTCTCTTGAGGCAGAAAATAGAAGGTAGAATCCATAATGTTTCACTGCCAGCTGTTAAATTTGGTTTCCTCTCTGTCCTCTTAAGGGCTACTGCCCAAGAAATAGGATAGTGTATTTTAGTGGCTTCCTTACAGAAAAGATCTGAAAGAGGATGTGTTTTATCTTCTTTCTTCTCTATCTTTATTTTTCATCTTTGGTTTCCTCTGCTCTGGGACATTATTGGGGTCCAAGGATTACATGCACACAAAGGTAGTGGATAATTGGTGGAAGGACCCTGACCGAGAGGCATGGAAAGGAAGACTCTCTAACTCTCAGGGTTAGAGACTGGGAGAAGAAAGGAAAGCTCCCAGGTGGGAGCTGGGAGAGTTCACTACATCCTGTGTGAGACAAAAGTTACAAGCTTCCTTTGACAGAGGACTCTGCTTTTCTCTTTCTCTCTTTTTTTTAAGTTTCTTTTATCTACTTGTATTATGAAAAAGCTTTAATAAAATCTAATTTTTTAAAAAATGAAAGAGGATCCAAAGGCACTGTTTCCTCAGCAGCAGAGTTAGTGTGTAGATTTTATCTACATTGTAGGGGGTCCCTTGGGGTCACTTCCAACCCTACAATTCTATGATTCTGTGGTGGTTTGAAATGTACTGCTATCACATACTTGATGCAGAAGCCCACCCAGTGTGTCTTCCCTTTCTATGTGTGATTTGCCAAACTTTTTTGGAATGTTCATCTTGATGCTGTGTGAATAATAGCTTATACTTGGCTTTAATTCAAAGAACCAAAATTACTTTACTGTCTTGACTGTACAGTGTTCCGATAAAATGTCTTCTTCTTTCTTCTTTGGCAATCACTCGTAGCCGAGTAAGATTGCCTTCCATGAACACGGTCTTAGCAGTGAGTCTGTAAGTGACTGTGGAGGCCAATTCTGGATTCACACGTCCTTCCACAGTGGGGACAGAGGTTTCCAAATGGGAGTTGATCACGGTGAGGGTTTGCCAAGCGTGCCTTCCTCCTAGCACGTTTCTCCCTTTCATCCTGAGTTCAAGCGTCTTCAAAGTCCATGAAACCTTTGGTAAAGGCTATTCTCCAAAAGGAGCAGTCGCAGGCCAGTGTTTCCCAGTTGTCGGTGTTTATACCACATTTTTAAAGATTTGCCTTGAGAGAGTCTTTAAACCTCTTTTGTTGACCACCGGCATTATGCTTTCCATTTTTAAGTTTGGAATAGAGTAATTGCTTTGGAAGACAATAATGAGCTATCTGCAAAACATGACCAGTTCAACAAAGTTGATGTTGAAGAATCATTGCTTCGACACTGGTGATCTTTGCTTCTTCCAGTGCACTGGCATTAGTTCGCCAGTATTCCCAAGTGATGTGTAAAACTTTTCAGAGACACCGTTGATGGAATCTTTCGTGGAGTTGGGGATGGCGTTTATAAGTGGGATCTCTTCTCTCTCCCAGATTTTTTCGATGAGCTTGTGAAGTTGTTGTGTAAGTTCAATTCCGCCCACTTTGAAGACTTTGGCAGGTATCCCATCAGGTCTGCTGTTTTTGTTGTTTTTCATTTTGTTAATAACTGTACACAACTTTCCCAGATTTGGAGATACAGCAAGCTGATCTCTGATTTATTTTTGCAGAATTTGTGAGAAGACCTCAGCAGCTATGGCGGAGTTGTGGTTAAGGAGATGCTGGTATTGTTCTTTCCAGCACAGTGGAATAGCTTCTTTATCTTTTAGAAGTGTAGTACCATCTGTTGAGTGTAGGGGGCATATGTCATGATTTACTGGCCCATAGATGGTGTTTGTGGCTTTAAAGAAACTTTGTGCATCATGAGTGTCAGCTAAGTGCTGGATCTCTTGAGCTTTTTTTATCCACCAGGTGTTATTTAGTTTTCTGGTTCCTCTGTGAACTTCAGCCTTAGCGCTGACATAGGTTTTTTTCTTAGTGGCACAGTTTCTATCTCTTTGCCAGATCTGAAAGGCCTCCCTTTTCTTGTCAACAATGCGTTCAATCTCACTGCCATCTCATCAAACCAGTCCTGATGTTTCTTGGTTTGGTATCCAAGAGTTTGTTCACAGGCTGCAATAATGGATGTTTTTAGCTTGGCCCAGTGTTCCTCATTGTTATCAGGGAACTCTGAAAAAAGATGGTCCTTAAAAGTCATTTGGAAGCAATCCCACTTAATAGGCTCTTGAAGAGCTTCAGTGTTCACTTTGCACCTTTGTTTCCTTCCTTGAAGCCTGCATTGAGGTATCTTGATAGCCGTTGTGGAGCATATTAACTGGTGATCTGTCCAGCAGTTGTCGGAACTTGTCATAGCTCTGGCACATCACAGTGATCTTCAGCTTGGACAATTACATAGTCTAAGACAGTGATAGCAAACCTTTTAGAGACCGAGTGCCCAAACTGCAACCCTAAACCCACTTATTTATTGCAAAGTGCCAACACGGCAATTTAACCTGTATATCTCATTTTTTCTGTGTGTTTCATGTTTCTTCTTTATGACTGCTGTTGTAATAAATAATCCTTCATAAAAGTTATTGCATTACATTCTTCGTTAAATTTTCTTTCCATTGATATATAATTTTATGGTATAACTTAGTGCTATTTTTCTAAAAAAAAATGTTTAGGGGTACTCTCATATTGACTCAAGAAAATCACCACGGGGGGGGGGGTAAATACAGTTCAAATTGGGGGGGAAAATACAGTGGTACCTCAGTTTTTGAACAGCTTAGTTCTTGAACTACTTGGAACCTGAGGAGTTCAAACCCGGAAATGAGTAATATCAAGGTTGTGTACTGCACATATAGTCAAAAATAAGACTCCGTTCTGGTTGCTGTTGCCAACTCCTCCTTTTCCAATAGTCCCAGGCCACAGATTGAAATCTTGCCCAACTCTTGCATTAAAATCACCCAGGAGGACTTAGGTGTCTCTGATAGGATGGTATCCAGTTGAGAGTAAATGTTTTTCTTTAATGTCTTCATTGGCATCCAGTGTTGGTGCATAAGCAATTAGAATAGTAGCCTGTTGGTTTTTGGTGAGATTTATTCAAAGGGTTGACAGTTGCTCATTAATGCCGGTAGGGACTTCTGACAAGAGCTTCACAAGATCATTTTTGATAGCGAAGCCTACCCCATTTTTTGATGTTCTTGTTCAGATAGACCTTTCCAGAAGAATGTGTTTCTTCCTTCAGTTGTCCCTCTCCTGCTTTTCAAGAGTCTTGAAGCACTTCAATATCAATGTTAAAACGTTGCAGCTCTCTTGCAATGATGGCTGCATTCAGGATGCTCATTTTCTGTGTTATCCCACAAAGTCCATATATTCCATCTTCCAAAATTCAATTGTCTTTTATGACCTCTGGGTGGTGACCCCACTGGGTGCGGTAATCCAGTCAGGGAAAAAGGAGGGTAGACTACGTCTAGGGCACATTTTCTAGCCCCTCCCTCTTTTCAGGGTGAGCAGAGTGGATCCTAAAAAGGGCTGCTCAGTCATGGATACAGCTGCTGAGCTGCTCAACTGCCTCATTCCTTGAGTCAGAACAACGGAATCTGTATTCACCGCCTATGTGCCGGTTTATGACTAGGGGCTTCCAGATTTCATGATCCTGCCCGCATTACCATTGCCAATCACCATGGGACTTTGGGGGGTTTGGGATGGGTTTTTGAAAGATGCCTGTGCATGACTTTGTTTTATGTGTGTAGATCAGTTTGTGCTGACCATGACACAGTCTTTGCAGTAAGGCTCTATTCCGATGGCATGAGTATCATGACGATTGGTAGATTCTTATCTGCTGCAGCCTTCATCCGCCTTCACAGCCGTTGCAACATGCCACTTGTTATCTTCTGCCTGTTCTGCTGTTGCGGACTTCTTGGATCCTTATTTGCCTAGCTCCTTCCCTTTGACCTTACCGCCTTGGGTGACCCTGCTGGGAGCCCAAGGCTTCCAACAGCTTCTCTCACAAGGGTCATAGGAATGTGAAAGCCCACTCACCACGGCAAGGTGATGATCTAGCAAGTGAGTCCGATAAAATGTACTCTGCCTGTAAATATGGTTTGTTTCCTGTCTTGAGCACATTTCATTTATTTACAGTTTTATGTTAACTCATGTGTGTTAAAATATCAAAAAAGCTATTTTTAAAAAGCTGCAGAAAAAGCTATGCATTTACATTTTATTTGATTTATTTATTGCTCTTCTCCACTGTTAGGCAAGATGTTCTGCTGTCTGCTTCATTTAAATTACTATCCAGAAAGTAAATCCAGACATAAATGCAAGTCAGGGCTTCCCTTTCCTCTAGATCACATTTGGCTGGCTGGCAAACTGAATGCTGATTTAATCATCTGTCTTGTCCTCCCCTCCCTGTTTTGCCAAGTTGGATGTCTACCTTGTTAGTTTTTTAAAGCGCTACATGTACATTTATTCAGTTAAATGTACACCCATCTCTCTCTTTTTAGGTGTGTCTGTTAAAAGCAATTACGTTTTCTTAAAAAATGAAAAACTGCTTTCAGATAAGAGTTGGGTTGGTGATGTCACTGGTTTATATCCATCTGCTGCAAATATGCAGTATTGATGGGCTCTCCAACCTTTTCAGACCTAGGACCTACTTCTAACCCGAACATTCATTTGTTAATATTTTGCCATATTTTTGCATGGTGGCAGTGCTCCTGTTGCAACCCATATTGGATTGGGCCACCACCCACTAGCAGGTCCCAACCTACCAGTTGAAGGCCAGTGGACTAGGAGGTAAGATAATCTAAACAAAATGCAGTGAGTGCAGTTCCATTGGTGGTTCAATTCTCACATGATGTGTGTATGTGTACTCCTGCAACTGGGCAGATGGTTGAAGCTTACATAGCATTTTCCCATTGCTTTTTTAAAAATAAAATATGTAGGTATTTTAGTACAAAGGTGACTCACTGGTGGCTTACACAGGTCCAGGATTTCTGAAAAATTGACTGAAGGTTGCTTTACAAGTTACATGACAGCTCACTTGTTTGTTGCGACCGCTGGTCCCAATTTCTCAGTAAGCAAATCTAACATGCTTAGTGTGCACACACCCATTATTATTTTTGGGGTGCCTTCCAAATGTTTTGGGTGAGCCCAGATTTGTAGGTCACCTGTGACAATAAGAATGGCCTTTCCCAATCTCCTGTAAAGCTGTCCTGCATTTTTAAGGAAACGAGAAATGTTTTCATCTCCTTGGGACTCTGATTATGGGTTCTACAAAGTACTATTGTGAGTACACATTGGGTTGCATTTAATTTTCAGCTGAAAAAATCACAAGTTCTTGCCATGACTGTATGTAATGTCTTGATTTTCAGGATACGCTCTGTAAAACAAAACAAAAAAACCAACAACTTTGTGCAATATTTGCTTTTAATGCATAATATTTTACATTTGGCGGGTATGCCACAGTTATAATCTTGTCAAGAATGTGCCTTCAGCTCTATAAATGTTATATCACAACATTACAAGACTGGTTGTGTGTGGATTTTTATTTGAAGGGCCCCATTTTGGTTTCATTCAATCTGTTTCTGTTCAGAAATATCTCACCTAGCTAAGCACCATTCAGAATTACATTCTTTAATTGGTGCCACGCCACCACCACAGTGTGCAATGCACCACTCCTGTGAACTTTTGGATTCTTTCCCATTACAATATATTTAGAAAGAAAAGGAAGCGGAACAAGGAAAAAAGGAAGAGGTTCTACCTTCTGGATGAAAAGCCAACCCCAAAGCACCACGTCACTTAACTAGTATCTGTATAAATGGGTGCCAAATGGATTCATGCTAGGGTTAGCTTTCCTATATTCTTCCTATACTGTCGGAGACAATGTGCCTCTGCATATCCATTGCTGAGAATCACAAGTGGAGAGAGGGCTCTTGTGCTCAGGTTCCACTTGTAGTTTTCTTAGAGGCATCTGCTTGAGTACTGTGAGAACAGCAAGCTGGACTAGATGGGCCTTTGGCCTGATTCAGCAAGGTTTTTTAGGTTCTTAAGCAATTTGTTCTATCCAAAAAAATCTGCTTCCAAACTACAGCGCAACCCAGTTTATAAAGCTGGCAATCCAAGGTAGACTTCCTGTAGATAGCAGATTGTTTTGCCCAGTACCCGTGCTTTCTTTGCTAGAAAAAGAGCTGCTGGTACTCACTATGAAGTTGTTGCAGTAAGTGCCACACTTTTTAACAACAACAAAAGGGGTGCTGGTACTGCATACCTGTGAATACCCCTAGAAAAGAGAACCACTGCCTCGAACCATATAACAATATAATTTTAAGAGCTGCTATTTCCCCCCTCTTCAAAATGAAGACAACAAGTTAGGACATAATAACAAGCAAACAACCCTGTGTTCCCTGTCCTCACCAAGTGTCCCCTAGCCCTCAAGGAGCTGCTATTTTCAATGCCTTAAAGGAAATCTATAATCGACAGGGACATGCAGGCCACCCTTTTCCAAAATGGTGCCCTCCCAATGTTTTTGGACTATGGCCTTGTTCATTGGAGATGATTGGTTTGAATGTGGAGAGCACAAAGTTGGGAGAGGCTGATGTCGACAATGTGAAAAGGCAAAAGCAGAAGAGGGTGGACTTGTTCAGAGTTATAAGCAAAATGCTCTTATAAAAGAGAAACCAGCCAGGCTTCCTGTGGCTATAGTCCTGCCCTTGCATCTTTGCTCACTTTTCTTAACTTGACTGCTGTCATCTAATCATCATTGGAAAAGAAGAGATTAGAAGAAAGATGGTATCACTGGCCCTTGACTCACTAACTAAGCCTTGGATGGATGACCTGTGGTCTTCCTCCTACAATCATCCCTGTCCATAGACCACCTGGGAAGGGCTAATGGAGTCAAGGATGACCTGTGGTCTTCCTCCTACAATCATCCCTGTCCATAGACCACCTGGGAAGGGCTGATGGAGTCAAGGATGACCTGTGGTCTTCCTCCTACAATCATCCCTGTCCATAAACCACCCTGGCAAGGGCTGATGGAAGCTGGAGTCCAACAGTTGGAGGCACCACATTGGCTAGTCCCATTCTGTGCACTTGCTCTCTGTATTACATTTGTGCAAATAAAAGTTTTTGAGTGCATATAGTTAAAATCTGAGTACTGTATACATCTGTCCTTCACAAATCCCATGTTGGAAGCCTTATCTATATCTACATCCATTTCCTTTGCTTTAATCTACATAGATTAGATACTAGAGCACAGTTTGAAGCATCTGCTGTCCTTCCTTGCACTGACAGGCTAGCTTTCCTCTGCTAAGCTCAATTCAGCAAATGCAAGCTCTCATCAGGCTCTCATTTGCTGAGTCCCTTCCCTTCAAAACTTGTAGGGGTGGGATGATAAGGATCGATCTCCTAAATATACTTTGGGTCCTACTATCATAAGCAGAAAGTGTGTGCCATAAAGTGATGTGGGTTTTCAAAAAAAACACAAAAAGCACCCTCCACTGCCCTAAATCAGTTGAGTTTTTAGTGTACAGTGGTACCTCGGGTTACAAACGCTTCAGGTTACAGACTCTGCTAACCCAGAAATAGTACCTCAGGTTAAGAACTTTGCTTCAGGATAAGAACAGAAATCGCGCAGTGGTGACTCGGCGGCGGCAGCGGAAGGCCCCATTAGCTAAAGTGGTGCTTCACGTTAAGAACAGTTTCAGGTTAAGAATGGACCTCCGGAACGAATTAAATTCTTAACCCGCGGTACCACTGTAATATATTTGGGGTAAAATCTGTTTGGAAAAATTAGCTAATTTTCCTTCTGTAAAATGGGTGACCTATTGCCTCAAGTGGGGGTTAAAGGAGTGATCCACCTTGCTCATCTCTGCCTTGTCATCTTCGTCCTGTTTCAAACTGCTAGTCTCCACGCTGTTCAATATTTCTATTTGTGCGTAGCACGTAAAGTGGTCCCTAGAAGCTCACAAGTACAGCAACTGCTAGCCCAGGCTTAAGTTATTATTTACTTACATTTTTTTACATTTATACACCACCTTTTCCTCCAAGGTGGCTTTCATGATTTTCCCCATCCCTCATTAGTTTTCCCACAACAATCCTGTGAAGTAGGTTCAGCTAACAGGTAGTGACTGAACCAAGGACACAATGAGCTTCATGGCTGAGTGGGGATTTGAACCCTGCTCTCCCAGGTCCACCCCTCTAACTCAGGGGTAGTCAACGTTTTCTTTTACCTAGCACCCACTAATGCATCTTTCTTGATGGTAAAATTTCCTTACTGCCCACCAGTGCTCGATAGAAGGAGGATTCAGCTTGTGCCATAGAACCCCCTACTGCCCACCTAGAATCCTGAAATGCCCACTAGTGGGCTGTAGAGACCAGGTTGACAACCCCTGCTCTAACCACGATCCCACATTGGCTCTCAGATTTGCCTCCCACCCTTTCCAAAAAAAAGCCAGGGCAGCAAACATCAAATGTTGCAGCCATGACTACCATATTGGCCTCACTACCCCCCCCCCAATTCCAACCGTGAAAAGTTAAAGTGTGGCTTATATTCACAACTTTACGGTATTCAGCCAGGAGCGCAGTGAAGCGTCGCCCTCCCCACGTGCAGTCCCTTGTCCTCTCCCCCAAGGCCAGGAAGGGAGAGAGCGAGGAAGAGGAAAGGCCGCCAGCAACGCAGCGCAGCTCCCCACCCCCATATGCAGCCAGGAGCAGCAAGGAAGGGAGTGGCTTATATTCGGGTACCGTATTTTTCGCCCCATAGGGCGCACCGGCCCATAGGGCACACCTAGTTTTTTTTTGGGGGGGGGAAATAAAGAAAAAAAATATATTCCCCCCCCCAGGCACGGGGCTGGGGCGGGGAAGCCCAAGCTTCCCCCAACCCCAGCCCCCAGAACAGGCTGCTATCCGCAAGCCTAGGGAGCCAGCGGGAAGTCGCGCCGGTCTCCCCAGGCTTGCGGATATCTGCCCGAAGCCCGGGGCGTGGACCCCAGGTTTCGGGATGCAGGCAGCTCTCTGCAAGCCATGGGAGCCCGGCGCGACTTCCCGCCGGGCTCCCACAGCTTGCGGAGAGCTGCCCGAAGCCCGGGGTGCGCACCGACCCCTCTCGCTCTCCAGGCTTCAGGAAGCTATCCGCAAGCCATGGGAGCCCGGCGGGAACTCCCTCGGGCTCGCAAGGCTTGCGGATAGCTTCCTGAAGCCTGGAGAGTGAGAGGGGTCGATGCGCACCGACCCCTCTCACTCTCCAGGCTTCAGCGAAAGCCTGCATTCGCCCCATAGGACGCACACACATTTCCCCTTCATTTTTGGAGGGGGGAAAGTGCATCCTATAGGGCGAAAAATATGGTAATTTTTCTTTTCCCCTCTCCAATTTTAAAGGTGTGGCTTATATTCGGGCCAATACGGTATCTTAAGTTGACCTCAACACTATTTTTGCAGCTGGGCAGGCATACACACACACACACACCAAAGTAGCAAGTTTAAAAATGAGGTTATGCTGTAGGTCAGGGGTAGGCAACCTAAGGCCCAGCGGCCGGATGCAGCCCAATCGCCTTCTCAATCTGGTCTGGGAATCAGCATGTTTTTACATGAGTAGAATGTGTCCTTTTATTTAAAATGCATCTCTGGGTTATTTATGGGGCATAGGAATTTGTTCATTTCCCCCAAAAAATATAGTCCAGCCCCCCACAAGGTCAGAGGGATGGTGGACCGGCCCACAGCTGATAAGTTTGCTGATCCCTGCTGTAGGTGATTCAATGTAGGATCTCACTATTTCGCTGTAGAACTAGATGAGACCATGCAAAGCCATGATCAATAAAATGTCTGTCCCTCTGCCCATCTATGGTGAGACATTAAGCTTCCAGGCAAAGGTTGGAAGTGAGGAGGATGCTCCCACCCCCTATGGATTTCCAGAATGTTAAACAACTTTGATATTTAAGACAGCTTCATTCCTTTTTGCATTTCCAGACAGCACCCAGACCTGCACCAGATTGCCAAAAAGATTGATGAGCTGAGCCCACCATGGCCAACCACAGAACACAAGCATGGACACCCTCAATCTGCTTCCTGCTGATCATCCCCTCACAACCTCTCTGCCAAGAGTCACATTCCTGAAACATTCAGCCAACAATCAGTGTAGCAACAAGAGGGGAGATGGGGGGAAACAGGAAAGGACTGAGCACCTCTGAAGTCTGCTCTGGCTTGCACAAACCAGCTGCCAAAGGAATGTTTCTCTGGATCTGACTGGTCAGCCTGACCTTAACCCTGAGCCCTTGGGCTCTTGGCCAGTCTTGTTCCACTGTTAAGGAAGGGAGGCTAAAACTGTCTTGGATGCCTGGGCTGTTTGTAATGCACAGGAATGGGTGATGAAGACTCTGGCAGCCTCTGCCTGTTATGGGGAGGCAAGGCAGACAGATGTTGCTCAGCAGTAGAGCATCTACGTGGCCTGAAGAGACTCCCAGTTTCAATCCCTGGAATCTCCAGGTAGGAGTAGGAGAAGACTCCTGCCTGAAACTCTGAAGAGCCATTGCTGGTCCATGTCATTGATATTGAGCCAGATGGACCAATGGTCTGATTGCATATAAGGCAGCTTCCTATGCACCTTGACACACTGGCTGCCTTGGAGAGGAGCAGGACAGGCAGGCTAAGCAGGTGTAGAAGCCAGAAGGGCAAGCAGACCTGCCCAAGGACATGCTCCAGGAGCCTGAGAGCCTAGAGTCCTAAGGGCTGGAGGCATACATTCAAGCACCTCCCAGTTCCAGGGAGACTTGGAGGGTCTGGAATTGGAACAACAGGTGATTCAGATTCTCCATGGATTGCCATTTGCCCCAATTCAGTGGTAAAGAGTGAGGTTTTGCAGGACAAAATGGGAAGAAAAAGAAAAAGTGATTGGACACAACGCTTTAAAGTGTGGGACTGTGCCTAGAAACTGAGCAAGAAAAGAAAGTCAGGGTGAGCCCTGAGACTAATGGGGAGGGCTAATCACCCCTGGGACTGGTTGGAAGTAAGTAGGGAGGTGGGCTTGTAGGAATCAAGACTCGGGGAGATGGGGCAGTGCCTCATTTGCCCCGATGCACCAGCCTCCAGTCGTGTAGTGGTGAATTCAAAAGTGCACTGTCCATTCATGACAGCCACGGACACACACTTTTCTAAAATAATACAACTGTTTAAGATTATACAGTAATCTTATCATACAATCTTATAATCTTAAATAAATCAAGAATCTTAAATCCTGGTGTTGACACAATGTTTTCGTATTATATATTTTGTGTTTTTTATATTGTAATTGTGTGTTGTGAACCGCCCTGAGATCTACAGATAAAGGGTGGTATGCAGATTTAATAAATCGAATCATCAACGTCACTGACCTAAGGCAATCCCCTAACAGTTGGTACAGAATTCTGCTGCTATCCAATATCCCTTTGTGCCAGTCCCCATAGTGCAGCCAAGCTTTATTACTACAGTAAAAGCTGAATCCTACAGATACCGGTACTTATATGATGTTTCAAATGACACTGTCTGCCCCTGGGGGGCAGTGAGGTTACCTGGGAGTGGGGGTCACTAAGAGGCAAGGGGCTGGCAGGGGAGCACTGGAGGGGTACAGTATTGCATACTATGCACATTAAACTTTAAGCAGTTGCAAACACACACATGGAAGGCAGGGAGCTTGCAATAGGGTTGCCATATTTCGAACAGTGAAAATCTGAATAGAAAAGTTGTTCAGCTTTCTCTTTTTTTGGTTTGCCCAAAGTTGTGAAAGTTTTCTTGTGAAAGTGAAAAGCGCATCTGTATTTTGGAATTGTTAAATTTTGCAAATAGGGTGCCAAAGTGTCATAATGACTAATTGGAAAATAATCATACCATGGACAAAATTTCCTTATTGTGGCCAGATTATTCTGCCACTCAATATCATATATGCACTGTCTAATTAAATTATTGGCTTTACTGAAGTCCAGTATTAATAACTGTTGTGGTGATAAACCAGAAAAGTAAAGCTTTTGGTTGACAATTTTAGTCCAAGCGCTCTCATGACAAGCTTGTGATACTAAGGGTAGTAGACCAGTGGGGTTTAAATTTAGACGAAGCCAATAATTAAATGTCCTACGCCAAATCTGTAATTAAACAGAGGGGAGGTTAGCCTCTAAGCACAATGAAGAATTTGGAACACAGGATGGAAGAGAATTTTTTTTGCCTTAGGAATTTAGATTGAGCAGCTTCTGTAGATCCAAGGTGAGGGCCTGTCCAAATCTGAGCCCCATATAATAACTCTGCTAGGGGTTTAGTTTTAAGGGCTTCAAGTGCTGATGGTATGTGTTTGCCACCTTTTGTATAGAAAAAGTGTGTCAGAATTTTGGCACTTTGGGACGCTTTTTGCTTTGCATATTTTTGAAGTGCTCCCCATGACCCTGTTGCCTGGAAAATAAGGCCGAAGTATTTTAAGACTTTAACTTGTTCAATCAACTGATTATACCATCTATGGGTCCTATAGTTTCTTGAAAACACCATGACTTTAGTATTCTTGTAATTTACAGCCAGCTGTTTTCTTCGGCAGTAAGCCAACTGCAGTATTCCGGATGTGACATATTGACATATTGTAAGGTTACCAGATGTCCCCGTTTCCTGGGGACAGTCCCCAGATCAGTCCCCTGACAAAATCCATCTATTTACCGTATTTTTTGCTCTATAAGACTCACTTTTCCCCTCCTAAAAAGTAAGGGGAAATGTGTGTGCGTCTTATGGAGCAAATGCAGGCTGCGCAGCTATTCCAGAAGCCAGAACAGCAAGAGGGATCGCTGCGCAGCGCTCCCTCTCGCTATTCTAGCTTCTGGCTTAGCCGCCCGAAGCCTCTTCAGGGCACAGGGAGCCTTCATCCCACTGCCCTGAAGAAGCTGCGCAACTATCCCCGAAGCCAGAACAACAATCCTTCTCACTGTTCTGGCTTCTGGGATTCAGATTTTTTCTTTCTTGTTTTCCTCCTCCAAAAACTAGGTGTGTCTTATGGTCTGGTGCATCTTATAGAGCGAAAAATACGGTAGTAGGAAGTTGAAAAGTGTCCCTGGATTCATTGAAAAAAAATCTGGTAACCTTAGCATATGGCAACCCTAGTTTATGAGCTCTTTTTGCACAGAGTTTATCTGTTATGGAAAGAGCTTTTCAGCTCTCTGCCTTGCTTACCAGGCAAGGCCCACTCAGTGTGTGGACTCTGAGATATTGCAGGCTGTCATGCTGAGAGGGCTCAAAATGCAGAGAGCTCAAAAGCTCATTTTGCACCTGGTAAGCCAAGCAGACCCAATGCAAAAAGGCCCTCTCAGCATGCAGGTTACAGAAGGGTAAAGATGCTCCCATATGGATTGTTCAAGTATGTGTTCTTGTAGACACATGGAAATCTTGGAACTGATTCCCTGTGTAAGATGCAATCATACTCCTAAAAGATCAAAAGATTTTAAAAAGCTGGTATCACTGGATCATGTTCATCAATTGTTTTGAATTACCTAAACAAAATAGTTCTAATTCTAATAGATTTTGATTAATAGAAATGGTTGTTCCAGCTTAGGTTCATGGCTCTCACAAGCCACTCTTGAATTCCTATATTGATTATTTAGGAACTGACTATGCAACTTTTTCTGAATGCTGTATGGAAAAGCACATGAATCTTACCTTTGGAGAGTTTGTAAGTAAACCACTTTTAACTTACAAAACCTGTGGTATTTTTCTTTGCTAGGGGAAGAGGGGAACCTTAGAACTCACAAGGGGATATTTTAAAGGTCTAACATTCTATATTTCCTTGCTATACTGCATATTTTTTTACTTTAAATCTCTGTAGTTCTCACACCAAAAAATACTTGCCCCAAACTTGGATCTTGGCACCCAATAATTCTCCTTTTTGTATACAGGCGACTCCCCATTTATGCATGCTCTATTTGCACATGACCATGCACACAAGTGGTGCTGGGAGCCTGGAAGTGAAACCTCGAAATGGAGAGCACCCTGGAAAGTTCTCCTGGCTTGTCCCAGGGCCCAAAGAGGATGTCCCATAAATGTGTTTGAGGTCTGCTTTAAAACAACAACAACAAAACCCTGTTGCTCTTCACTGCTGTGAGTTTTGTTTTTAGGCTGCATTTTGCCCTATCTTTAGTTGTGTTTTAGTTGTGTCTTGCTTTGTACAGTGGTACCTCGGGTTAAGTACTTAATTCGTTCCGGAGGTCCATACTTAACCTGAAACTGTTCTTAACCTGAAGCACCACTTTAGCTAATGGGGCCTCCTGCTGCCACCGGAGCACGATTTCTGTTCTCATCCTGAAGCAAAGTTCTTAACCTGAAGCACTGTTTCTGGGTTAGCGGAGTCTGTAACCTGAATTGTATGTAACCTGAACCATATGTAACCTGAGGTACCACTGTACTGTGTGTCAGTTTGGTGCCTTTGTGTACTTTTGTAGAAAGGTTAGGTACGTATGTTCATACATCCACAGATAAATGCATGTGGCTGAAAGCTTAGCGGTTCAATCTCCATGAGGTTGGGCAAGATTTCAGACTCTGGAAAAGAGCAGCTGCCAGTCAGTGTAGACAATATTGAGCTAGATGAACCTCTGATTCACTATACAGCAGCTTCCATCATAGCCATGTTCAATTTTAAAATAGGTTTACATGGATAAGACAAGGCACTAGAAATTGCCTTGACTTTTAAGTAGCTTATCTTTTTAAACAGCCAAAATCCTTTCATGGCTCATGTTTTATTGAAGAGAATTTCGATGACAGATGTGTACAGAATGTTATTGCACCCCAAAGTTATGTTTCTTCTTATCATCAATATTGTGGTGGTGGACTTTCCTCTAGCTGCAAGCTGGAATCTAACGCACAGGATGTTTTGGTTGCCCCATGAATGTTTCAGGAAAGATTTAGATTTAGGTTTCTCATCTCTGCCAAAAAGGAGTCAGCAAACATTTCCCTAAGCAGCAGCTGCATCCTTGAGAGGAAAAGGGATCCTGTTTCAGAGCTTTGGCCCAGGATGATATGTGAGCCACAAAGCTGTGTGGGACTCACCTGCCCTACATCTTAACAGCCTGTTTTTGCAGGGAAGGTAAAGGTAAAGATACCCCTGCCCGTACGGGCCAGTCGTGTCCGACTCTAGGGTTGTGCGCCCATCTCACTTAAGAGGCCAGGGGCCAGCGCTGTCCGGAGACACTTCCGGGTCACGTGGCCAGTGTGACGAAGCTGCTCTGGCGAGCCAGCACCAGCGCAGCACACGGAAACGCCGTTTACCTTCCCTCTATAAAGCGGTACCTATTTACTTGCACTTAGGGGTGTTTTCAAACTGCTAGGTGGGCAGGAGCTGGGACCGAAAGACAGGAGCTCACCCCGCTGCGGGGATTCGAACCGCCGACCATGCGATCGGCAAGTCCTAGGCACTGAGGTTTTACCCACAGTGCCACCCGCGTCCCTTTTGCAGGGAAAGGGAGGTGCAAAGGTTGAAGGTCCACTGTCATCTTGGGAGTTAGAGTTTGTTTCAGTAAACCACACATTGGGCCAGCCTGCTCCATTATAACTATTTCTGCTGTGTGAATGTTCATTTTGCCCCCATCCCAATGCAAAAATGCTTTGTGTAGTGATCATCCCCGCAGCCAAAGAGATGTAGAGGCAAGGTGAGCTGTGTGGTCTCTGTTTAGCCCATGTCAATGAGGAAAAGGAAGTTAGCCCTTCTATTGTGCCTCTTCACAATTAAAGTGCTCTAGTAAAGGTAAAGGACCCCTGACAGTTAAGTCCAGTCTGACTCTGGGGTTGTGGCGCTCATCTCGCTTTACAGGCCGAGGGAGCTGGCGTTTGTCCAGACAGTTTTTCCAGGTCATGTGGCCAGCATGACTAAGCCGTTTACCTTCCCACTGGAACGGTACCTACTGTTGCAGGGATTCGAACTACCAACCTTCTGATCGGCAAACCCAAGAAGCTCAGTGGTTTAGACCACAGTGCCACCCGCGTCCCTCTACAAAGCTACTATTGAGACCAGCCTTCCAGAAATCCTGGCGTGTTGCTGATGATTTGAACAATTCCCATCACCCTGGACTACCTAGCTGTAGTGATTGATGGAAGTTGTAGTCCAATCATCTAGAAAGCACCACATAATGAAAAACTGATTTAGACATTCTCTAATGACAAACACTGAGGGACGTGGGTGGCGCTGTGAGTTAAACCACAGAGCCTAGGTCTTGCAGATCAGAAGGTCGGCGGTTTGAATCCCCAAGACGGGGTGAGCTCCCGTTGCTTGGTCCCTGCTCCTGCCCACCTAGCAGTTCGAAAGCTTCCCAAAGTGCAAGTAGATAAATAGGTACCGCTCCGGCAGGAAGGTAAACGGCGTTTCCATGCGTTGGTCTGGTTTGCCAGAAGCGGCTTAGTCATGCTGGCCACATGACCCAGAAGCTGTATGCCGGCTCCCTCAGCCAATAAAGCGAGATGAGGGCTGCAACCCCAGAGTCGGCCACGACTGGACCTAATGGTCAGGGGTCCCTTTACCTTTACCTTTAATGAGAAACACATACATCAGCTGGCAGGAGGTTGGTGCAATTGTAAGTCAGCGAAATTCTGTTCTTATAATTTAAATGGCTAAAAATTGTAGTTTGCTCTGGCCCACTTCCACAGCTACTACAGGTACCATGACACCAATTCCACATTTGTAGGAACTCGTCCTTTTGTGTGGCAGCCCCTACACTTTGGAACTCCCTGCCTGTTGACATCAGGCAGGAGCCTTCACTGTATTCCTTTTGGCGCCTGCTAAAAACATTTTTAGACAAGCTTAGAAAGTTGGTACAAGCTTTAATCTGTTTTTAGTCTATTATTATTTTAACTTTTTGAAAGGCTTACATTGTTATTCATTATTCCCCGGGTCCCGTCCCCCCAGCCGGAGCTCAAATCAGGTGGGCACCATTGCCATTATAAGAGAACGAGAGAGGTGTTCATGGCGAGTTCCAGCACCTCTTTTTCTAGAAAAATAGCACTGGTTCTTCCTGTTGATAAAGTTTATTATTTTATCTTTTTTTGTAAACGGCTTTGAGGGCTCCCCCCCCCCTTACAATCAAATGGTGTAAAAAAAATAAAAATGAAACGAAAGATAAATAATTGTTTATCCTGACCTGCTGTGGGGCAGAGCTTAAGCCCCGCTTGCTCTGCCAGCAAAAGGGGAGAGATTATTGGAATGGGGTGAGCAGCAACCTGGGCAATCCAGGTTGCCAACTTACCCAAGTCAGGCCACAAGAGTGAGTGAAGTCGAAGTGGGTAAGAATCAACCAGGCAACATAAAAGGTGACTTAACCAATTTCTAGCAGTTAAGAGCCTTGCTCTGTTGGCCACCGTTAATCAATACAAGAGAGGTGGTGGTCACCCCACTGCCAATTTTGTGTGTCAGTGGTTAGGCTTGCCGACTGTTTTTTCTCCTTTGATTTTAGGCAAATAGCTAGAAATTAAAAAGGCAAGATTTCCTGACACTAAAATGCATGAAGAGGCGAAAGTGTCATCTGACACAATTTGGGCAGGGCACTACTAAAGGCACAACAGCCCTGTCAGGAAAAACACAATCAACAATGGCTGCTTGCGGGGTGAGGGGGGGGGACGACAGAGTGGGCCTTTTGCATTGATCCCTGAGAACACGCTGAGGTTTGTTGTGTTACCTTTCTCAGTATGTGACTAACCTTTGCAGATATTGTTGGGCAGACCAATGGGCATGGCGGCTGGGAGATGGAGTCCAACAACTGGACTTAAGAACCACTGTGATGTAGTGGTGAGAGCAGTAATGGCCCTCTTTATGTAAGGTGTAGTCAAAACATCTGCAGGCAACCACATCGCCTACCCCTGGGTTAGAACGCTGGACTAGGCCAGTGTTTCCTAAACCTGGGTCTCCAGATGGTTTTTGGACTACAACTGCCATCATCCCTGACCCCTGGTCCTGCTAGTTAGGGATGATGGGAGTTGTAGTCCAAAAAGTTTGGGAAACACTGGACTAGGCCCTTGGAGTCCTCTGTTCAAATCCTGAGAGCCTCAAGTTAGCCATCCCTGTTGCAAATGCAGTGGTACCTCGGGTTACATATGCTTCAGACTCTGCTAACCCAGAAATAGTACCTCAGATTAAGAACTTTGCTTTAGGATGAGAACAGAAATCACATGGAGGTGGTGCGGCGGCAGCAGCAGGAGGCCCCATTAGCTAAAGTGGTGCTTCAGGTTAAGAACAGTTTCAGGTTAAGAACGGACCTCCGGAACGAATTAAGTATGTAACCAGAGGTACCACTGTGTTTCCACCATCTAAACACTGATGTGGATACTGAAAAAGTAGAAGAGATAAAAACAGTCTGAAGCAAACATATTTGCAGAAACAATTTTATTTTCTCCATAAATACAGTACAGGTACACTTTGTCATGAGGTTTACAGTCTAGACATAAAAAATAATAATACACACGTTCCTATACTGGTGCAGGAGAAGAAATATATATATATAGAGAAAGAGGCACCAAGCGAAGACATTCAACATGTTCAGAGCTCTGCAAATTCCCTCCTTCCAACAGACTGGAGACACAAGATGTTGGCATCACCCCTACAACCAGTTCCTGAATCATCTGGTCTAATGGGTCTGTTCCCAGTGGGAAGAAGTTGCAGGAAAGACCCCTGGAGTGTTGCGATCAGGTTGGTGGGAACGCAACACCTGTTGGTTTGCTTTCAGAATCCTAGGATTGGACGTGACCCTAAGGGTCATCTAGTCCAACCCCCCTGCAGCGCATAAGAAAAACTACAAAGCCTTCCTCTATACAATCTACACATAGTCTTCCCCGCTGGTGCCTTCAAGATGTTTAGAACTACTACTGTCCCCACTCCCCACTGGCCATGCAGGCTGGGGAAGATGGGAGATGTGGTGTTCCCAGCTGGGGAAGACTCATCTACAGCATAGCTTCTATTACCCGAGTTTGTGTTAAAACTCTTAGTCTAACGTTTGGTTCAAGCACAAAGGTTATCAGTTTTATATTGTCTTGCCTCTTGTCCAGTACCAATAAATTTTACAGAGGAAAGGAGAAGCAGAAGAAGGAGCGTTGCGCAGCATAACTTCTTCTAAGTAGTGTCAACTTCCAACTTAATTCCACAGCAGGCCAAAAGTTACATGCGAGGAAAACAAATTTTCCTAATTACCAGGCAGATTCCCAAAGTCCCATAATTAGCATAATGAAAAGAGTGGGTGACTAGTGGAAAACTTCACTTGCTTGCACAAAACTCCCAGCTGCTATGAGACTAATTTGCAGCAGCAGCAGAGTTGCAAAAAATAAAAAATCAGCAGATTCAGGATGTCCCCAAATGTGCATAGAGAAATCTCCTCCTACCCAGCCTGGCACAACATTTTAGGGACGAACCTGCAGCCCTCCAGAACTCCTTCTGCTGGCCTGGGGTGAGTACACTCTCAAATAATTATATGGTATAAGATCACTTGCTTTGTCCCTGTTAAAGGGAAATTATCCTGAAGTTCAAAAGGCACCATAGGACACAATGGATTCTTTACTTTTCTTTATGCCATTTTAGATCTTTATCTTCTGAAGATGCTAAGGAGAGGTTGCATGCAACATGCTCTCTCACCTACCAGAGGATGGGAGGCACCTGGATAAAGGAGACTAGACTCACGCTCAGAAGGCACTTCCCTTTGGACACAACTTAACTCACAGTTCACATTTTGTTCAAGGGTTCCTTCTGTTGCCTCTGAATGACACAATCTAGTTACTCCTCCACTTTTGCTCATTTCTCTAATATACGTAACTTTGGGATCTGTGCTGGCAGTTGTTAAAAACATGTACAACAGAAACACATTCATTTTTCAAACTTTTAAATGCATGTTTGAAATCGATCCCTGCAAAGTTTGCTACCTAGTGCTGCAATATTTATGTCAGCTCCCAAGAAACAAAATAATGCAAGTTACAGGTGTGTGTCTATATGTATGGGTATGAAAACCTGAAACCTTAGGTATGAATCTATTATAATTTCTAAATGTGTGCAGAAGATTAATGAGAGTTTTCAGGAAAATGCAAGGTTTTCAACTTACAGGGTTGCTTTACTTTATTTAGAAAAGGACCCCAGTGTAACTATTATCTTGAGTAAGGCACTACATTCTTACATCAGAATATACAATTATTTTAAGAGAAAAAGCTGCTAACTTCTGGAATGAATCGATTATAGTCGAAGAAGGCATGTGGAAGAGGCAAAAATATGGTTTAGGGAAAATTCCCCAGCATGGCCACACAGAAAATCAAGTTTCTGTCTGGTGACACACCCTGCCACTTGCTTAGTTTAGCAGTAACTCCAGTCAAGCCAGCTGAATGGCTGCAGTTTAAACGGAACAGAACAGCAGAACAACATGGAGAAAAGGCTCACAGCTTGTTCACTAAAATCCTGAATGGGATGCATTATTCCTCATCCTGCTGCAAGGGTAGGAAGCCCTTTGACATATATGAAATAAACAGAAAACTCCCCTTACATCTTGGGGCATCTAACAGAAGGACAGGATGATATGAACAATAAGATGTATTTTTTAAAAAACAAAATAACGAGTGCAGGCACATTGTGGAAATCAACTTATTTTTTTCTAGTCCTGGAATGTTCTGTGAAAACGGACACTCTCATAAGGAGGGCAAGGAACGTGAAAAAATGTCGCCCCACCCTTTGGAGTCCCATACGTACAATGGTTCTCAGGGACCCCTGAATATTTGGGACACTTAAACGACACTCAAAAGTGACAGCACCATGTAATCATCTGGCAAAAAGAGAAACCTGGGAAGTAACAGGCTTTGTAAAAAGGCATTATGGACGTCAACGTCTAAATAAGGTCCTTACTTTCCTTACAACACAGGTTGTTGTTTTTAATTTAAAAAAAAAAAATACTGACATTTCAAAAATTTAGTGCATTTAGGAGCTTGGTTTAATTTTTATCCAGATGCTATCAGATCCAGTATTTTTAAAGAAACAGAAAGAAGGTATGGGAAAGAACCTTCTTTAAAAAAAACCCCAGACTTACTTTAATAATTTTGGAACAAAATATAAGTTAACCTGCCCATACCTTTGAGAAAATATATATATATATACAAAACAGCAGAAAGCTCTGGCTTCCTTTACTATGATCTGCTTTAAAAAAAAAAAGGTTTCACAGGGGGAGGGGTACGGAGACACTTCTTGCTAGTCTGCTTCAGCTTTCGATTTCTTCAGATGAGATACTCCACCATTTCCGCATCGTTGAGGTCCTGCCCCAAATTCTGAGCTGGGTTCTTCCTTTCTAGAGTGTTGGAATGGAAAACTGGTGTATCTATAAAGCAAGAGAAGGAAATAAGTTTAAAAGGTGGCGGTGGGTGGGTGACGGTAAGTTTCTAGGGGTGGTAGCCAATTGACAACTATATACTTTTCCAGCTCTTGTTTCCATCTAGCAAAATGCCTTCCATCTAGGGCCGCAATCTTTAAGTGATTTAATTGGTGAGATCAGCTGTTCCCCAACCTTGTGCCCTCCAAGTATTTTAGACGGCAACTCCCATCATCCCCAGCCAGTACGGCCCCTGGGCAGAATGTCACTTCAACTCATTGAAAGCTTTTAAATTATTGTTGTTCATTATTCTTAAGTCCTGGCTCAGCCAAGGGGAAAGTCCTCATTACCTGCTTTGTCCGAAGTGTAGGTCAGATTCATGGCAGGGAGCCTCCCCTGCACAGGAGGCAAAGCAGAGGAGGAAGAGGAGGCGGAGACCTTGCTTTGCTCACTTCCCCGGTCCGTCTGAGTGCTACAGTCTCGGCTGCCGGTCTTGGAGTGCGCAAACAGCAGCGGAGGGGAGGGGAGGATGGGCGAAGGAGTGGAAGGAATGGATTCGGAGCGGCATTCTGTTCCCAGCAGAACACCTGAAGGGGAGAAAAAGGACAAGGCAGTTGCACACCAGATGCATGATGCCAGCTTCGTCTTATATTCTGCTCCTTGGGAGCATCCCACAGTACCCACTCTGTTAAGACAATGTGGAGTTTTTTAATAATAAAAAAGAGCCAAGAGCCTTACTAAAGTATGCGTTCCAGAGGGTCACAACACAAACACACACTTCCAACAGTACAACCTTAGGCAAGTGATTATAATGGAACAGCCAGAAGTACAGAGTGGGAAAAGATGTGCTTGTTTGTTTGTGCTGCTGTGTATGTGTTTCACTGATGGCAGTCATGCTCCTCACTGCCCAAAGCAGGAAGATGTGTCCACCCCACCCCCTGCCGCAGGTGTGTAGTATTTGAGCCTGGTGTCAACATACTGGCACCAGAGAGAGAAAATTCCAGTGATTGTTCAAATACAACGAAAAATCAAGGGGTGGTGGTGGTGGTGACATCGTCATATCAAGACGGCAGTTTGAGTTGACTCTCCGTCACTTCCATGGGGACAATTTCTAAAAATACATGCCCCCGATGTCAAAACTAAATTCTACCTAAGGGCAGGGCCGGTCCTGCAAGGCAGGATTTGATCTCTGGTCAACTGGACTGCTCAGAGCCCATGTATGATTTGTGAAAACACACACACAAACACATGTGTAAATCACCTAAGCTGCCCTTCCAGCTCTTGTCCTCCCTCTTATCTTCCAGAATGGGTGTGCTGCTCAGTGTTGAAGAGTGGGAGAGCAAGCCTGAGCCAGTGTTGGAGATGGACATCAGGGATTTCGCTGGCCTCATGGAAGACAGCTGGTCAGTCTTGCTGGCCTCTTTCCTGGACCGCTGCTGGAGCACCTTAATCATGGCATCCTTCTCAATGATTTGAGCATGGAGGGTCTTGATCCTAGGACAGGGCAAAAGGACAGTCATCAATATATCAGTGATCCTGGGGCTTTTTCTGACTGCATCCCTCTTCCCAAATATTAAGAAAACTGGGCAGAGTTCATGGGTCTGTCAATAGGATGCTTGACAGCCCATGGGCTCTCGCGAAGGAGCTGAGGGATGTCCTGCTACACTCAAGAAGACCCCAGATAATTTGTGCAGGACAGCCTACACCAGGGGTCTGCAACCCGCGGCTCCGGAGCCACATGTGGCTTTTACACCTTTGCCGCGGCTCCGGGGCAGATACTAGCAAGGGGAGGAGGCGCATTGTGCGCCCCGACACTCCCCACTGTGGTGGGCGCTGTACTGGCTGTGACGTCGCATGGGGGCGGTGCGTGTGTTAGTCACGCACCGTCCCGACGTCACCTTCCCGGTTTTGCGGCTCCCAGTTTTTGTTCCTTCGGAAACGGGTCCAAGTGGCTCTTTTTGTCTTAAAGGTTGCAGACCCCTGGCCTACACCAAGCCTGGTGTTGATGGGACTTCAGGTCCAAGAAACCATCAGGAGGGCACCAGGTTGGCAAGACTTTTCTTTAAATAATTTTTACTGTTTTGTAAATATAAAAGGTACAATTTTATCACCACAAACAAGAAAAATCTAACCAACGTGGAAACAGAAATTCAATCCCCCTTCCAAATAACATAAACATTCTTGATCCTGAAATGGTATGTTAACTACTCTCAGTGTCCTTTATTCATCCACAGAGATAAATAACTACAAAGTATCAGTTTATTAATATGTGTATGAAAATTGTAAAAAAACAACAGCCAACCACTTAATTCCTAGGAAAAAGGAATATTAAAACAACAATTGTATGTTAAAGAACTGATTATTAATAAGCCAAAAAGATAAGAGATAAATAAATAGACGAGAGAACAAATAGGAACAGGAATAATCAGATTATCATTTTAAATTAATATAAGCATTCATCAACTAACGCTTAAATTTCACGTGTTACAAATTTATGCACAATGTGAAGGTGGCTGAATTTAATTAACGCTGGTATAAATATAATTGGCAAGATATGTCTGAAGCTCAGTGGGGTTTCTAATCGGGACAAGAGAAAGAAGAGCCAGAGAAACTATAAAGGTTCTTGAAAATGAAGCATTTTTTAATACAAAAAAAAATCACATTCCAAGAGGAGACTTGCTAGGCAGTGTTCAGACATGGTTAAAAGCAATTCAATTTGATGCTGGACACAAAAGATGTTTGCATGGAAGGAGGAACCAAGAAATATCTAGATTTTACACTATTATAGTTGCAACACAGCATTTGTTCCACATTTGTAAGAACTCACACTTTGGAACTCCCTGCCTCTCGACATAAGGCAGGTGCATTTTTGTATTTTTTTCCAGCAGGTGCATTTTTGTATTTTTTTTCCAGCACCTGCTAAAAAGATTTTTGTTTAGGCAAGCCTATCCAGATATGCAGAATGCTGAAATGTGATTTAAACTGGCTTATCATTTATTTTAATTGTGTTTTTTTAATGGTTTGAACACCTGTTTTTAACTGATAATCTTATTGTTTTTTTCTTCTTTTGTAAACTGGTTTGAGATTTGTTTGTTTTTACAATTTAGTATAGAAATGTTATGGGAGGGAGGGGAGTTGGGTATGCGCGCACACGTCAAAGAAGTTATGCTCCTCTTCCATGGACCAAGTTATCCAATCCTGGGAGTGGATGAGCCACCTGGCTAGCCAGAATCTCTTCCTCTGGTGTTGTACTACTAAGCCTGCTTGTGTTAAGTATCATTTCCACAAAAAAGGTTTTCTGCAATCCTATGGATTGTGCAGCATATCAGTTTTGACTCCAAGAAAAAGGGTGTCTGTGTGTGTGTGTGTGTGTGAAGAGAAGAAACGTTTCCTATCCTAATTAATTATGTATTTAAAAACTGATACGAAAGAACAGCACAAGAAAAATGTTCAAGCTGCAGTTTACCTTCCCTCCATGTCTAGGCATCTCCTGTTAGCCATCAGGATCTCCTCCTCTTCCTTCTGGATGCGGGCTTCAAGAGAGGTGTCATAACTGGCATTGGGCGAGTGGCTGATGACAGTGGTGTCCCTGAAAAACAAGCAGGACTAGTAGCTGGGCAGCGTGTTAGCAGGATCCCTACCCAACAGAACCCATTGCAGAGGAGCTCCTGCGTGTAACCAGTGGAGCTGAACCTCATCCAAATGCTAGCCAAACTCCTGTATCGGAAGAATCTCATGTTGCCACACAACGCAAGGTTTCGGTGGCTGAAGGATTGAGTTTTATTGAGAAATTTAGAAATTCTAGCCCTTGTGGTTGTATGAAAAAGCACACAAACTTTTATTAGAAGCCAGGTTCATAATAATGAGATCCTGGAGGTCGACCGCTCTTTTTTTCTTTTTCTTTTTAAATATGTTTTACTAAGAGTATAACAGCGAATTAAAGTAAATAAGAACAAAAGGGGCAAAAAAAAAACTTTAAAAACATTTTTAAAAGCAGTGGAAAACAGCACTTTCTCTAAAGGAGTGGGTAAGCAGCTTCTGCATCCTTTGCTGTCGTCTGAGGCTCAGGTGACATCAGTGGCTTCCATCAGAATATGCTTCGGCTCTTGAAACAGACACACCTTCCTTGCACATCAGTCTACGGAGCCATACTCCATGAATGAAATGAAATGAATAAATAAAAACACTGTGGGGACGTAGGCTCTATAGATACTATTTCCTCTCCCCCGGTTTCTGTACTATCAACTCCACTTCCTACCTCTGGGCAGCAACTGTAGCTGCGGCATCCAATGCAAACTGCCTCATGACGCTTTCTTCCAGGTACTTCTGCTCCCACTTTGTCATGTCTGCTTCCAGGGCAAGAATCCGCTCCTCCTTTTCCCGCAGGAGCTCCATAAGTGCTGTGGCGTTGTATTCAGAGACACTGGCCGGCTGAGAAGTCCCCTGGCGCTGATGATAAAACAAGCCAATAAGCTGCTTAGAATGAAGGCTGCTGCCGTATCAGAAATCCCCACTGAATGCATTTTTTTTTGTTTCAGGATAAATATTCGTTGAAAAGTGCAAACATAATACAAAGAGAAAGAATACAATGAACTGAAAATGTAAGCCAAGAGGGCCTTATTGGTGGCTACTCCTAGACTCTGGAACTCCCTTCCTAGAGAAGGCAGACTGGCTCCCTCCTTGTTGTCTTTCCACTGGCAGGTGAAAACTGTTTTATTCTGACAGTCTCTTGGGGACTGACTGTGCCCAATAGACCTGTCTTTATATTGCTTTAATTCTATTAGAGTTTAATTATTTTTAAACTATCATCTTTCATGTTTTTAGCCTTCTGCATGTTATCAGAGTTGTTTTAATTCATGTAAGCTGGCTTTTCCTGTCTGGGGAAAAGGTGGGATATAAATAAAGATAAAGAAAAACCATGGGACATCATAGCCTGTACAGTGCAGCTCCAGAAGGGATAATAAGGCATTGATTCATACAAATATACCGTTTAGAAGTATTGAAGAAATGCAAATATAAAAGTGTTCTCCACCTGCAAGCTCCGTCATTATGGAAAGTAAAGGTTATTTAAAATCATAGGTGTGTCACACATTTGCCTATGCCAGGGACACTGAGCAACTGTCCCACTGATCACATTATTATTACACTTGCTAACTCTGTGGCTTCCTGGAGAATAAAGTCCGATTCACCTAAGTCAGCCAAATGTTGGATTGCTTGGCAAGTTTGAAGTGTGCTAATTATCAGTTGTGGGACCAAGCCGTCCTGTGGGTCACTTGGACAGAACAGTTTTTATCCCCTAGTAAGAAAAATGCACACATCTCACTGAAAACCACGCAGTGGGACAACCTGACAACTGTTCAGCTGGAAGCTCTGCTTTGACACACACTAAATTCATTACATAACAGAGGCACTTTATGAACAGTGCAGGAAGCAGCACAAGGAAAGGCGCCTGTGATGTGTCTCCTAACAGAAAACAAACGCTCACTCTTGAGTCGCTAACTAGGGCCAGTGGCACAGTGTCTGCTCCACATGCAGAAGGTCCTGGGTTCAATCCCATTTCCAGGTAGGGCTGGGAAAGATTCCCTGCCTGAAATGCTGGAGAGCTGCTGCCAGTCAATGTAAACAATACTGAGCTAGAGGGACGAAGCAGCTGACGTGGTGTTAGGGTTAGGTTCCTGTGTGTGTTCACCTCCTTTCAAAAAAGCAGTCGGTTAAATAAGTTTCACTAGGGCTTTTTAAAAACCAGAAGCCCAGCTCCTCCTCCTCCTATTATTTATACCCTGCCCATTTGGCTGGGTTGCCCCAGCCACTCTAGGTGGCTCCCAGCAGAATATTAAAAACATTATAAAAGATCAAACATTAAAAACTTCCCTAAACAGGGCTGCCTTCAGATGTGCTCTGAAAGTCAGATAGTTGTTTATTTCCTTGACATCTGATAGGAGGGGGGCGTTCCACAGGGCGGGTGCCACTACCGAGAAGGCCCTCTGCCTGGTTCCCTGTAACTTTGCTTCTCGCAGTGAGGGAACTGCCAGAAGGCCCTCGGAGCTGGTGTCTGGGCTGAACGATGGAGGTGGAGACGCTCCTTCAGGTTTACTGGGCCAAGGCCGTTTAGGGCTTTAAAGGGCAGCACCAACACTTTCAATACTAAGTTGGAAGGTGGAGTTCTGCTTAAGATCCTCTTACCTGCTGCATCCGGAGGGATTCGAGTTCCCTCTCCAGCCGTGTCCGCAGTCGGTGTTCCAGCTGTTCGCGCTTCTCGCAGGCTGCCTGCAGCTGAACCAAGGCCTGCTGCATTTTCTCCACCTTCTCAACATAAACCTGCTTCTTCTTCAACTAAAAGGAAAAAAGGGTGTGGGGAGTGTAGGTGGTGAAGCTCCTTCAGCATCCAGAAGCATCACAGCACCTACTAGCTCCAGCAAGCCTTCGTCAAGAGCAGCAACCCAGATTCCCCCTCCCCCCAGTCATCCCAAAAGCACAGCAGGGGGAGGGCAGCAACCACCCTTTTGCTGTCTCCCCCAATCAGGGGAAGGGCTGTAGCGCAGTGGTAAGGCACTGCATGCAGGACATTATAAGAACACAAGGAGAGCCAGCTGGGTCAGGTCAAAGGCCCAGGACTCTGTTCTCACACCCACTGACCAGCTGGAGAGTTTGCAAGGTGGTTTGGACTACAGTTCCCATCATCCCCAGCCAGGACAGTCCTATGTTGGTGGGGTTGGTGATGGGAACACAGCTATCCTATCTGGGGCTGATGAGAATTGCAGTCCAAAACATCATTAATAATGATGATCATCACCACCACCACCACCACCAAGAGGTCCCAGAGCAGATGACAACAATTCAAACAATTTAGTATGGCAGCACCTGCACTTTGGAACTCCCTGCCTATTGACATCAGGAAGGCGCCTTCACAGTGCTTTTTGGCACATGCTAAACATTATTATTCAGATAGGCCTACCCAACTGCTTAGAAACTTGACATTAAAACTTGACAAGTTTTAATCTGTTCTTAGTCTATTGTTATTTTAACTTTCTGAAAATTCTAAATTATGGGTGGTGATTTTTTGTATTGCTAATTTAATTGTTTTATCATTTTTGTAAACTGATGTTCATTGCAGGCACACTTTTAATTGATCAAACCCTTCTTAAACCAACTAAAGTAACTGATTCGAGCCAGCTAAACATCACAGGCCTCTCCAAGAGCAGAAATAATTTTGCTTCAAGGAGATGCCTGCTATGGCTGAAAAGTATTTCATCAGCCAAGTGCTTTGGTCCAGCATTACTTCTCGCTCCTCATTTCAAATCTTTTTATTGATTTTGCATTAATATACATTAAATGGACACGATAATATCCATACAAAGAAAAAATGCTAAAGTCTCCCACTGCCTCCTTTATATTCTATTGCATGATCATCACTCGTGTTTGTTTAGTATCTATTTTTGCCATTTCTACAACAGGGATCTTATGCATCAAATCATTATAGTCTCCGAAACCTGAAGGAGAAAGGACACGCACAAACATAACTTTAACAAAGGGAAAGCAATCAGGAAGTCAGATCTGTACTGATGCAGCCAACGCATTCTGGATACATACGTAATGAATAGCCACCAACTGGCATAGAAAGTTTTCGGTTTCTTTTCCCCCTTCAATAATGCTACATCTCGAGTTATTTTCTCTGCAAGTGCTATTCTCCATACACTCTTATTTCTCTTATACGTTCATTCTCTTGCACGTATGTACTTCCTTATCTTTTGATTAGAGAATAAACCTGTATTCTGAATGGGAGGGTTTTGAGCATTGCTGAGTTGTTGCACAGAACCTTTGAAAACCAGACGTCACGAAGCGCCACCGTGCCTCAACAGCAACTCAAGCCAAACCCATCTGGTCAGTTCTTTCCCACTTTCTGTTTGCTTATTTTAAAATAAGTTATAACCCTCAAAGAGCACCTCTGGAAAATTACTCACAGACCAAAATGGAGTGTTTTTGTTTTTTTAAAACAGTTTAAAAACAACCCAGCAATTTCTGTGGCACTGCATATGCATGGACCCTTGAAACACACACACAGAGACTATAGACAGACATGTTATATCTATGGTGTCCTAGTCATAGAGTGTTGCACTAAGACCTGGGAATCCAGGGTTCAGTTCCCCACAACTAGCTATGAAGCTCGCTGGGTGACGTTGGGGCAAATCACTGCCTTTCAGCCTAACCTACCTCACAGGGTTGTTGTGCAGATTAAATGGGGTAGATTAAATGGGGGAGAGCTGTGTATGCCACCTTGAGCTCCTTGGAGGGAACGTTGGGATAGAAATGCAATAAATGGTGGAAAAGATGAGTAAAATGAATATTCTTGGGTGAGCACATCAACCATATTGCACTTGAGGCGGGGAGTAAAATAATCACACACACACACTGCAAAAACCCCCCAAAGCCTTCACAGAAACTGGAATTTGATCTGGTGATATCCCCCCCACCCAGCACTTCCGAGAGAAGGAATAGCGGACTGACCTTCTCTATCAGTTCCGCTGACAGAAGATAACTATGTGGTGATTGATGATAGTAAGACAGATGGCCTGACTATTAAATCATTTTGGGAGATAAGAGTGATCAAATAGGAGAAACCTCAAATGCTTTGATCAAGGCTGTTCTCTGCTTCCTGCACCTGGGGGCTTGGATGGGTGACAGAATGAGACAGCAAGCTGAGGAGCTGACACCGTGCCCAAACGCCACGTAACAACCCTCTGTGGGTAAGAAAACCCGCATCCTCTCTTTCTTAAATACTTCTGGGACAAGAAAAATGCAAATTACAGAGATTTCTCTGCTGATTAAAATTTACAATCAGAAAACTTGTAACAGCCACTTCCTGTCTCTAAGAACAAAGGGGAAACTGGTGGTGGGAATTAATGGAGGTAAAGTTAATATTAAAGAAAAAACTTAGTTGATATTTACCAATAATAATAATCTGGGAACCCGACTTGGACTTTGGTGGGGGAAAAGAAAAGAATGATTCTGAGAGGCTTTGACTTAAAAGAAATACTGATTAACAGAAAGTGGAGAAGATGGAAGTTATCATGGACTGACTGATTATTTCTTTTAAATGTAATTGGCAAATGGAAAATTGGAAGCCCGTTTTATCTATCTTTAATCTTTTCTTTCTTTCTTTCCTTCTCTCTCTCTCTCTCTGTTTCTTCTTTTTATTTTTTCTTTGGAATCCTATGCTCGGGGCCTTTGTTAAGGTCCAGGGAATTAAGTATTCATGTGGGTGGTGGATGGTTCATGGAGGACCCTGGGTGGGAGGCAGGGAAGTGTTGTCCCTCCTCCCAGGTTGAGTGGCTGGGAGGAGAAAGGAAGGATCCCAGGTGAGAGATGGGAGGGACTGATATGTTGGGGGGGGGGCTGATAATTGCCTTTGGGAGAGGAATCTATATTCTACTTGTTCTGCTTGTAGTTATAGTAGCGGCTATCTTATTGTATTGTGAAAAACTTTAATAAAAATCTTCTTTTTTATTTTAAGGAATTTGATGAAAGAAATGGAATTCATATCTTCCCATATAACAAAGGGGAAAGCTTGGCTACAACAACTGCAGATATCGGAGAAAACCAAAATTTGAAAAGTATACTTTGAAACAAATACTATTAGCAGCTTGGATTTGATCACCACAATAGTTATTCGGCGGAAAGAAAGCAAATTAGAAAACCATGGCCATATTATCCCTGTTGATGCTGATCAAAGAACCTTCCCTTATTTCCAAAAATTCTTTTTGTGCATATTCTGCATAGTGACCCAAAGCACAAGATGTCTTCCCAGCGGGTCAAAAATTCCAAGCAATCATTCAGCCATAACTCTAGAGCTGCCACAGTTTGGGAATGAGTCCCAAGACTCATGTTTGTCTCGTAACAGAGATGAATCCTTCTCCAGCTCCTATTAAAATCTGGGTGAGAGAAGACTTCCAGGGCGCAGACACAGAAAACAACCCCTCTCTTCAAAGGAGATGGGAAGACAACCAAGGCAGCTTTAAAAGGGGATTAGGGCAAATTCATGAAGAAGGAGAGGGCTACCAGCAACAATGGCTGTGCTCTGCCTCTACAGCTGGAGGCAGCAATGCTTCTGAGTATCTGGAATGCTTCTGAGTTGCTGGAAACTGCAGGAGTAGGGAGTGGTCTTGTGCCTGAATCCTGCGTGCTGGTTTCCCGCAGGCAACTGTTTAGGAGAACAGGATGCTGTACTACGTGGGCCACGGGTCTGATCCAGCAGGTTTTTACATTTTTAATGCAGCTGCTCTGAAATCAGATAATCTAGCAGCTGCGACCATCCTCCAACATTTGTACTGAAAACACAATAGCACCAGCATTCCATTGCATGAGGGTTTCTTTCTTTTCTTTTACAGCCTTGGTCACCCTGGTGACCCCAAGATACCCTGGACCACAACAGCCACCAGTCCCTGGCCAGCCCAGTTCCCCCACCTGCACAATGAGCTCATGTAGCCCACCCCATCTACAAGCCCCCCCCCCCGCCCCCCATTGCTACTTTTGGAAGCATGGAAAGAAAAAAACAGAGAAAGGAGGAGAGCACAGTTCCCCATTTTATTCCCCACATACCCAGCTGCGCAAAGACTGAAATCCCGCTGTCTCAGACGCACTGAAGAATAAGCATGCCACCGTCCAATTTTGTTATCTGGGCATCAGGAATGAAGCCACCCCACCCTACTTTATTTCCAAAAGCGAGCTCAGAGGCCCAACTGGACTTGCATAAAAACAACCTTCACAATACTATGCCCAATCATCCTCTTAAAAAGGAGTCTGGAAAAGGTTAAGCAAGCAGAGGAATGTCAAGGGAGCAAGAAAAGTGAAGAAGCAGCGTGCACAACACACACACACACACACACACACACACCCCAATTATCTGCATGTGCCAAGAACACCACTTGGCAAAATCCTTCCTCTTTCGTAAAGCTAGATTGGAAATTATTTACAATTACGGGCTCAGAAATGTGGACTAAGCACACAAAGGATCTGGCCAAACCACCTATAACAGCTTGATAACCAGTCGGTGCTAAAATCATAGGCCTAGTTCTCCTTTTCAGAACTGAAACACCCTTCACACAATGGTGTTTTGGAAAATTACAGTAAAAAAGAAAAGGGCAAGTCTTTTAGTTTCCTTAATAATGCTCAGTGAGTGTTTGAAGAAAGGGGGTCCGGCAGTCAAGCTGGCATCCTTAAGGACATTCCATTCTTACTGCCTTTTAGCAGTGCAGATCCTATAAGTTTAACTGATGCTCATTCATGGAAAAGCATCCACATTAATTTGCAAGAGGAATGAAAAGCACCAACCTGGCCCTTCGCAAGAGCTTTAAGCACAAATGCTGGTTGGGATCTCACTTATTTGAGATGAAAGCAGTGGAGGTTTTCCTTTTAAAAATGTTTTGTTTTTAAGACCAATTTCCAAACTTTCTAAACTCTCCAAGGGACCTTTGCAGATATGACTAAACTGAGAAATACAGCTTTAACTATATTCTTTCATGACTCTCTTGAGATAGATGAAAAAAGCTTTTGTGCTGCCCCCAGGACATTATATGATGGGCATCTGGATAATTTGTATGGATTAATAAGAATCATTTATGCTACTGCGCAACTTGATATGACTTTCTTTGCTTTTCCGTTAAAAGTGAATGTAGATGACAGAATGCAAACACAAAAGTGTGAAACAAGAAACAGACTGAACATGTGACAAGAACCTCCAGCAGCTCCTCTGCGCCGGGGAATGGGGCCTTACCTCTTCTTCCAGTTTCACCACTTTGGCCTGAGCATTGTTCAAAGCCTGGTCGCGAATTTCAATGTGCCTCCTCTGTTCCTCATTAGCAGAGCGAACTCCAGCCAGCTCGATCTCTAGCTTCTCCTTCTCCCTCTGGGTTTCTTTGTCTGTCCGAATAAAAGGGGGGTGGAAGGAAAACTTTTTAAGAAAATGGGCAGAAGGGCAAGGAGAAAGATTGAGTCGTCTTCTGGGAAATCCATTTAAAATCTCTGTTTCTTTTAAAATGCGTATCACTCTTCTTCATTCTACCTTTCCTCCAAGGAGTGCAAGGCAGTTGGCATGGTTCCCCCCCTGACACTTTTATCCCTACTACAACCATGTGACAGGCCGTGACACTGGTGGATCTCAAATTCTAGTAAAAAAACAAATTACGATTCTGCAAGCCTGATGTTTGTCCACCTGTATTTTATATATTAACAGCCTCAAAAATCGTAGGTCTTGCAGCAGATGTCAAATTCAGTGCCTCACCGTGTACAGAAAAGGACAATATACAGCTAGCAGGAGTGATTTCACACACCTAATTTCCAGGAAGATTATCTGACTGCTTTGGTCAAGTCCAGCCTTCGCCCCATTCCTTAGCTACATGAACTACACAGTGGAGTTTGCTACAAATGAGACAGACAACACCCATGCAAACATAGATCCTAACTGTGCAATTCCTTGTTCGTATTAAGGAAAGTCAATTCTGGTGTGCAAAAACAACATTTTGTGCTAGTGATTAAGGATTTGGATGACTTCCACACAATATGCCTAGTGTGATTTGGGTTGGGTAATTGGAGGGAGAGAAGTGAGTCTACCCCCACACAAGGGAATTGTGTAAATTGGACTTCAACTAAGGACTTTGATTTGGCTGAAGCAAGCGTGCGCGCGCGCACACACACACACACACACACACACACGAGATGAATCCCAAATGGAATGGATTCGCTGCTTGCTTTAATCCAACAAGAAGTGTTCTACGAAGAATGAACTATCTGGAACCTCTGCAGTGAGGTGTCCAAACAAGACCCATTTTACGGGTTACTATGTTAAAAAGCAAAACAAAACAAACAGGATAATCCAGGCATGCCTAAGGCATGAGGTGGCGCGGCAGAAATGAAGAATAAATTCACCAAGGGTGCTGCTTTTTGTGGAGCTGCTGTGGTTCTCAGCATTCTACCAGTTGGATGCCAACACTGACTCAGCTGCAGAATACACACCTCTTGAATAAAATACATCCAGCCCTGACAACACAGGAGAAAGCACATTCCAAGCTGCAGCATCATCCCATGCCTAAGGAATTACACCAAGTCATTTTGTTAACAGAACCAGATTTTATCCAGCCAGCAGACAGGCTAAGCAGTGCCAGTCTTGCAGGTGTGGAGAGAATGGAAGCGGAAGATAATCACACACAGAATTTTACACTGTATTCACATTGAGAATTTTACACTGTATTCACATTGAGATTTTAGTGGTAGGGCTCTGTTTATAAATGTTATAAAAGTGAACCTATAGATGTGAAGTATTTTCACACCCTACCGATGGGAAATGGGATGGTGCATCTCATTCAGTTAGCACTGGAATATCCATCAGTAATTAAAAAGATTGCAGGCGCTGGCGTTAAGGAGTATCTGCAGCATTTTCCCCTTTCAAAGCCAATTATGTTTCAGGAGCAAACCAGAGGAAGATGAATGTTGGTGCAAGACAAGCTTTGGGTCTGCTCCAGCAGGAGTCTTCCTAGATTCTTATCCCAACAGGTCCTGGATCTACCTACAATGGCCAGTCAGATGCTTCCAGAAAGTCCACAAACAGAGGCATGAAAGAAAAAGTCCCCCGTCCCCCGGTAGTTACTCCCTTGCAGCTAGCATTCAGTGATCGTCATCATGGCTGGGCTCAGAGGCAGCCTAGCAGCCACTGGCCAGGGAAGAACCATAGCCTGCACCATCAGTTCAATGAGCCAGAAAAGAAATCCCTGCTGGCATCTCCAGGAAGAGCTGGGAGAGTCCTATAATCTCTCACTTTGTTCTGCACTATACAACTATATCCAGTGCAATTTAGGAAAGGTAGCGGTAAGGTGGGGTAGAACCAAGGGGTAGAAAAATAAATGTTCAGGGGAAGTGTGAACGTGTGGAAGTAAAGACCTGTAGTGAGTAAAGGGTGGGAAAGAGAAACTGCTCATTACTATGAGCAGCACTGATTGCGCCTAATTTTTTTTTAAGACACCCCCAGCATCTCACCATCTTATGCAATGCTGAGCCATTCCCAAGCCTACCCACTGTTTGCCCTAGTGATTTCTGAACAGCTGTCACCTTAACCCCACCTTTGCAACAGGCCTCTACCATATTAAAGGAGAAATTCAGACTCACTTTGTGCAAAGAGCTGGCAGATGGTTTTCTTGTTATCCTCAGAGCCTTCCTTCTCCGCAAGCTGCTTGTTGGCTGTTTCCATACGCTCTGCAGAGGAGAGGATAAATACATTTTACAGAATCCGCACAGCTAATTGCAGCTAGCATACTGTACGTTTTTCTAACACCAAACTTCCTCAATCAATCTGGTGCTCCGGCTGGAGCTGATACCAAGTTGCAGTGAGGTGGATAGCAATAAAAGATGACTGGATAAATTCACAGATGGTAAAGCTATCAATGGCTACTGGCCACAATGGAGGCTAGTTCTCATGGCTGAAAAAATAAGTGCAACAGTTTTTTAAGAAGACTCTGTCAGGCAACCAGGGGTGGTGAGGGGGCAGTGGGAGAGGAGGAGAAGTGCAGGGTCACTTTACTGGAGCACCTGAGAAACCAGCTGTTATAAGCAGTTCAAGGGGGAGGAAGGGCTAATATCTCAGCTGCTCATTAGAAGATCTCATCTGGTATCTGAGTTTGCTTATTTTCTCCTCCTTCCCCACTCATTTGCCTTTTCTGCTGTGTCTTTTAGATGGTGTGCCTGAGGACAGTGACAGTCTTTCTTTCTTTCTTTCTTTCTTTCTTTCTTTCTTTCTTTCTTTAAAAAACTGATCTGTAAATCACCCTCCAAGACTTCTTTTCCAGCTGAAGGGTGTAGTTAGAAAAAGCTATAAATAAATAAAAGTTTTAAGCATAGAATTTCTCAAAATAGGCTAGAGAGCTTTTAGGTATGGCAAACTGCCACAATGGCACAATTCAACATCTGTGTCGCTACAACAGAGTCAGAAGACAGAGAATGCTGCACTTGGGTAGAAATCTCCCTTGAGCTGTGAAGCCTATCAGACAACCTGGAGTTCGTCACATGCTCTCAGCAGAACAGAGTGCCTGTGTGGAGTAGGGGTTAGAGTGTCCGACTAGGACCTAGGAGACTGGGGTTCAAATCCCCGCTCAACCATGAAGCTCACTGGATGACTTTGGGCTAGTCATTGCCTCTCAATCTAACCAACCTCACAGGGTTGTCGTGTGGATTAAATGAGCCAGAGAAGAACCATGTATAGCACCTTGAGCTCCTTGTGGGGGAAAGAAGGTGGGATATAAAATGAATGAATGACTGAGTTCTCAGAGACCTCAGAGTTGCCATACAGCAAGTTTCGCAGGCAAGCAGGACACCAATGTTTTCCCAGTCCAAGTTACTACACAGAGCTGTTGTAAGGGGAGGCGTGCTAAGACTTGTAAGCCAATAAAAATTATTTACAAGGGAAATAAATAGTGTGGTATTAGAATAAAAAATCTTTCTATCATGGTACTAATCTTAATTACATACATTAGTTAGTCATTAGCTATCAGTGCTAACACGTAGAGTATTTTAAATGTCTTTTTCATGCCTGTGTGTGCACTCCTGGAACCATATGTTTAGAGAAATGCTGGTAGTCTTAGTGGCCAAGGTGATTTTTATTAGCCTGCACAGTAGCCATGGCTCTAACTGGAACACCTGTACCTGGAAGAAAACGACATTGGCATAATGTGTTCCTGGACTGCAACTCCTATCATCCTCGACTATAGGCTTTGCTGGCAGGGGCTGATGGGAGCTAGAGCCCAGCAACTCCAAACCCAGGGAAGCCTGCTTTAAACTCATGTATAAACAGAAATTTACCTCTGAGGTCTCTATTGAAGTCATGCAGCCTTCGTATCTCTCCTTCCAGCTTGTTCCTCATGGTCTTCTCCAGAGTCTCCCGCTTTGTGGAAGACTTTTCCAGGTTATTGTAGGCTTCTGAAACTTGCTGAATTTCTGTTTCCAGCTGGAGCAAACAAGAAAAGAAAACTATGCATGCATTTTCTATCTATCATCTATCTATCTATCTATCTATCTATCTATCTATCTATCTATCTATCATATCTCTCTCTCTCTCTCTCTCTATCATCTATCATCTATCTATCATCTATCTATCTATCTCTCATCATCTACCTACCTACCTATCCACTATATAACAGTATTTAGCATGAACATATATAGGCTTTGTGGTGGTAGTGGGGGAATGAACGACTAGACCTCATGCAAAAGAAAGCAGATCACAACCATGTTGCAAACAGAACACCTTTCACTCAGTGAGCCACAGGCACATGATACTGTTCTGGTACTGAAGCAAGCAGGTCTGGTCCTGAGAAAATTGGATGGGAGAAGGAGGGCCATAGCTCAATGATCAGAGCATCTGCTTTGCATTCAAAAGGTCCCAGGTTCAAGCCCCAGCATCTCCAGGTAGGACTGGTAGAGACCCCATGTCTGAAATCCTGGAGAGTTGCTGCCAGTTAGTGTGGACAATACTGAGTTAAGTTGACCAATGGATCAGAACAATGGCCCATCTAGTTCAGCATCCTGTTCTCACAGTGGTCAACCAGATGCCTCAAAAGGAAGCCCACAAGCAAGAGCCCTCTCCCCTTCTGTGCTTTCCAGCAACTGGTATTCAGAAGCATTACTGCCTCCAGCTGTGGAGGGCAGAGCATGACACCCTGGCTAGTAGCCATCAATCGCCCTTGCCTCCATCCATTTGTCTAAATCTCTGTTAAAGCCATCCAAGTTGGTGTCCATCACTGCCTCCTGTGGGAGCAAGTTCCATAGTTTAACTCTGTGCTGTGTAGAAGTCTTTTCTTTTATCTGCCTTGAATCTGCCAACATTCAGCTTCACTGGATGCCCACAAGCCATCTAAAAGGGTGTCCCATGGAAGATGGAGCAAGCTTGTTTTCTCCTCCTCCAGAGAGCAGGACCTGAACCAATGGCTTCAAGATTCTGACTAAACATCAGGAAGAACTTTCTAGTGGTAGGAGCTGCTCAATGGTGAAACAGACTCCCTTAGAATGTAGTGGACTCTCCTTCCTTGGAGATTTTTAAGCAGCGGTTGGATAGCCATCTGTCATGGAGGCTTTAGCTGAGATTCTGCATTGCAAGAAGCTTGGACTAGATGACCCCAGGGTCCCTTCCAACTCTACAATTCTATGAAATGAGTCTCCTCCACCTTTCCAAAGAATGCAAAGTTTTGTGGGTCAACGAGAGGTGTTTCAACACCCTCACAAAAGCCACAATTTCTAGGACATGTGCAATAGAAAGCTGCCTTCTTGGTCAACGTGGCTCAAGTGTTATGCACGTTGACCGGAAGTTGTTCTCCAAGGATTCAGGCCAGACTTGCCCAGCCCTCTCTAGAGATGCTGCTGGGGGCTGAAGCCAGGACTCTCTCTGTACAAAGCAGGTCTCAGCCACTGTGCAAGGGTCTTCTGAAGCCATAAGCAAGACAGCAGCAGATGTACGTAAAAGCAAATGTGGTCCAACAGTATACATGCAGGCTAAACCAAGACATAAAAAGGTGCTCCCAGTAGATGCTTGCATACAACAACTGTGGTGTTCTCCGGCTTCAGAAAAGGGCAATCAAAGTGATGAAAGGAATGCCATCACTCCCCTATGAGGAAAGGTGGCAACATTTGGGACTTCTCACTTCAGAGCAAAGGCGAGTAAGAGGCCAAACAATAGGAGTTCATAAAATTATGCATGGCCTGGAGAAAGTGGATAGAGAATCGTTTTCCTCCCTGTCTCATAAAACTAGAACTTGCTGATATCTGATGAAGCTGAATGTTGGAAGAATTTTGGACAGATAAAAGAAAGTACTTCTTCACTCAGTGCATAGTTAAACTGTGGAACTCCCTCCCACGGGAGGCAGTGATGGCTGACAACTTGGATGGCTTAGAAAGAGGAATGGGCAGATTAATGGAGGATAAAGCTATCAAGGGCTACTAGCCATGATGGAGGCTGCGCTTGGCCTCCGCGGTCAGAGGCAACAATGCTGTTGATGGAAACTGCAGGACAGGAGAGGGCTCTTGTGCTCAGGCCTGGCCTGCGGATTCCATACAGGCATCTGGTTGGCCGCTGTGAGAACAGGATGCTGGACTTGGAAGGGCAGCGGTCTGAAGGGCACCTCTTACACTCCTAAGAATGAAATACTAAATGGGGGTGGGATGGAGAGGTTTCACCAGTTCTTACCTTTTGGAGCCTGGCTACTTTCTCATAGCATCCTTCCAGCTCCTGGCGCAAAGCTCTGTTCTCATCAGAGAGGATCTCCACCATCTGCTGGGCCCTGGAGACAATGGCGAAAGGGTCGACAGGCATCTGCTGGTATGGGGAAGGGGTCGGCTGGGGCCTGCTGAGGGCCGAGTAGGAGTCCCCTTGCTGATGCTGATGATGTTGCTGCTGCATTTGCATCTGCATCTGCATCTGCTGCTGCTGCTGGAAATGCTGCTGTGGCTGCCCAACCACAGGCTGGCAGAGCCGGTAAAGCTCTCCCTGGTGGACATGGCTGGGCATAAAGAGCTGCTGGGTCCGTTGCTGGGAGAAAGGGTCTCCTTGGACAGGAGTGTTTGGAGGCTGGGAAGGAGATACCCTGGAGGGAGGCAGCGACTGCAGGAGCGTCATGGAGCCCAAGGAGGTGAGTGAAGACGTTGGGCTGTGGTGGTGAGGAGGCCTCTGCTGCAGCTGGTGCTCTGGGTTTTGCCTGCAAAGACCAACAAACACCAGTGGCTCACTTGGGCTGATCTGGCAAAGAGACAAAGTCATATGAACAGAGATGGGTGTGCGGTCAAGGCCTCTACAGCCTGGCCATATGATGCAGGGGGTGATGGGAGTTGTAGTCCAGCCCGCAGGGGCTGGTGGGAGTTGTAGTCTGGCCTGCAGGGGCTGGTGGGCATTGTAGTCTGACCAAGAACCTGCACTGTGCTACTTCAGATTGCAGGTGATGGTTCTGCCCACGGAATGGTACCCGACCAAAAATGGTTCCTACGTATGAAGAGTTAGCAGGTCAGGTAAAAAGCCTTCAACCCAGAGAACTCATTTTTAATGTGTAAGACTTTGTCCTTTTTTCCTGACATGGAGGAAATGTCAGTCACATGGGCCCTCATGTTTAGTCTGAATTGGTACAGTCAGTTGGTACTGACTGACAACCTCAGTGAGAATTAGATGCTTCTTTGGCCCAGCTACTGTATATCAATCTTCCATCAAATACAAATTAGCCTGAAAGCATAACCATTTCAGAAGCAAATAATTTTTTTTGAGGCTGGTTTAAGAAAATTCCTTCTAGCACACCAAAGGGGAAAAGAAGAGTGATCAATGTGCCCCACTGCAAAAACCTTTGTTCTCATGTTAAGGTTCACTGTCTGAACCTCCCAAAAATTTCTTACCTGCTGCATTCTGCATTTATATTTATTTGTAAAAAATATTTTGCTTGCTGGTCTCCAGATGGAGAATAATAATTTTTTTAAAAATGCAGTGAAAACATCAATACAACTATGTAAAGGAGACAATGAGCATTCCCTCTCCCCAAAGATGTGGCAAACATTAAAAGCTTGTTTACAGTTTCCTTTGAAGAGACACAGCCCTGAATCTACTGGGTGCTGTTCCGTTAGGGAAAGGAAAAAGACATACGTGCTCCCTCAATTGCTACCTGAACTCTCCATACCAGCTGTCCATTACAAGAACCTTAAATTTAAGAATGTAAACCTAAGGGCAAAGACTGCCTTACTACTCATTTTCGTCAGCAGTTCTGGAAGCCCTTTCAGCTAAAGAACAGGGTAGAAATGCTATGTATGTATGTATGTATGTATGAATGTATAGGTCACTGGTTCTGTGATCTGTAGGCCGCCATCAAGGAAGCCCTCTCCACAATGACCACCAGCATACAAAGAAAATAATCTAAGCAAGTTCTTAAAGAATGGGAAGGTCTCATATGGAAGAAGACACACCTTCAGCAATCAATGCTCAGGTTAAAAGCAGAGCCTCACCACCTTGAATTTCACCTGGTAACAAACTGGTTAGCAAGAGCAGCTCACATCAGCCCACGTGTTAGATGCTCTCTGTCACCAATACCAGAAATCACCTGCTAACATATTGTCTGCTTAACACCAGAAAAGCCCTGATAGATCAGGTCAGGGGTGCCAACCATAGGGGGCCCCAGGGGCCTGAGAACCCACAAAAATTTGTTGTGGGTGCTTAGAACCCACATTGCTGGACCCCCGATACATCTTCCGGTGCCTCATGAAGCACCAGAATTCAAGTCTGAGGCCTTGCAAGCCCTTGGAGATGTTAAACAGCATTGGGAACAGAGACCTTGCAAGACAGGATAGCTCAGTTGGTTAGAGCTGACAAGAGTGTGGTGTTAATAAAAGCAAGGTTGCAGGTTTGATCCCTGCATGGGACAGCTACATATTCCTGCACTGCAGGGGGTTGGACTAGATGACCCTCAGGGTCCCTTCCAACTCTATGATTCTAAGAGGGTTTCCATTTTATCTCAGAACAGTCTGTCCTACTGTGGGATTTGAAGCAATGTGTGCTGGTAAATGCCCCCTGGTAAGTTCCTTCTTTTAAAAAATATTTTTTTAAAATCACATGCAAGAGGGTTTGAATCTCACAATAGAGATTCAATGTCTAGAAGAGATGCTACTCAAAGACTGCCTGTCTGTCTAATAAATTTACTTATCTGGACAGACAGTTGTCCAGGCAGGGTGGGATGGGTGGGACTGGGTATGCTAGTCCACAGCAAATAGCAATCTGACATTCTGAGATCATGCATGTCCATTTACACACATCTATGCATGCCAGAGAGATATGACAGACATCTGCCACTCCGAGATGCAAATTCTAAGGAGTTGGAGGAAGGGACTCAGTTTATTGGGAAATAAACATTACAAAAAGATATATTTGAATTTCCCTTAAGAACAAGAAGAGGATTAACAACGGAGGTACCTTTAACAAGGATTATCCCTAACACCACAAGATGCGACTAGAACACATGAAGATGGCCACTATATATGGCAGGACAGGACAGAAGGTAGATTGGGATCTACCAACAGATCTCCAAGCAACAAAAAGCTTTTGTCCCTTATGAAGAAACACTCTGGCAAGACCCAGGAATGGAATATTTCTTGGCGGATAAAAAGAATAACAACGTTAATGACCAAGGTTTGCTTCTCAGCTGAAAGGTCTCCGAAGATGAAACTTTCACGTTAATTGCAAATTGTATCTCATGTTTTTATTTTCCATATCATATAGTATTTTAAATATGTGCATATCTTATATTTTGCATAATCCTGAATTTTAAACAAGGAAATGTTTTAATTAATCTTCAACGTTTCCATTCTTTGTATGCTCTGGGTCTGTGACGGGATAATAAATCACAGAATGATGCAAAGTCAGAAGAGACCACAAGGTCATCCAGACGTACCCTCTACAATGCAAGAATCTAGCTAAAGAATCTCTTAACAAGATGGCCATCCAACCTCTGCTTGAAAGCCTTCAAAGAAGAGGAGCCTACTACTTTCCAAGGTAAGTCCATCCCACTATCAAATAGCTCTGACTGTCAGAAAGTCCTTCCTGATGTTTAGCTGGAATCTCCTTTCTTGTAACTTGAAGCCACTGGTTTGTGTCCTACCCCCTGTAGCAGTAGAAAACAAGCTGGCTCCATCTCCTATGTGACAGCCGTTCAGATAATCGAATATGGCTATCATGTCTTAGAACATCAGTTTTCTCTTCTCCAGGCTAAACAAACCCCACACCCTCAACCATTAATGACTGATCAATTGACAAAAATCCTGCCCAAACCATCTAAAGACTAAGCAGCAGTAGCAGATTCTGTGACCTAGTCATGATTTGTGGGCTAAGCAAATGCCCAAAGGAACCCTGGTCCTTAAATCTATGTTCTGCACCTGCACACACACAAAGCACACACATCACATAAAAGTGCATCAGGTAAAAGCCACTATGTGGAACCTGGTTCAAGTTAGTGGATCACAGGGTTCTAGTCAGAAAAACATAAAGGCTTCCACAAAACCATATAGTGCCTGGCCTGGTCTATGGAAGCTACTCCTCCGACTCCCAAAAAGGGAGGGAGAACGAGACACAGTTTATTGTATTCATTATTGATCTAATTATCTCATTTATAACTCACCTTTCCTCCAAGGAGTTCAAGGTGACATGCATAGTCTTTCTCCTCCCCATTTTATCCTCAGAGCAACCCTGCAAGGTAGGTCCAGCTGACAAGTAGTGACTGGCCCAAGATCACCCAGTAAGCTTCGTGGCCAACTGGTGATTTGAACTCTGGTCTCCCAGGTCCTAGTCCAACACTCCAGCTACCACACCACAACTGGCTCAATTTCTCCTCCAAACAGTAAACGAGGAAGAGGTGGGTGTGGTTTCAGCAAAGAGAAAAGGGTCCGTATTTCCCCTTAAATTTGTCAGGAACCACATTAAGTGTTATATGCAAACTCAACCCTGATGAATTCATAGCCGTGACAGATGGCCTGGGACTGCAGAAAGGAGGCGAAAGGACAGTCTTGCCCTGTCCATTGGCCGAAGGAACAACAACCACTAGCCAGCTGTTTATTAGGCAAGATCGGCGAGAGAAGATCAGCTTGACCTGAACCAAATATAAATACATAATAGCTTAGCAGTTCATTGCTGTCTTGAACAGTTGAACCCTGTCCTACATATTTTGCAAGCTTTGTCTTCTTAGTCTGAAGTCTGATACTTATTATTATTATTATTATTATTATTAATGCTAAGGAGTTGCTTTGCGGGACAGTAACGTTCACATTTGCTGATATTTTGTGAGCACAGTATTATTTCAAAGTACCCTATGCAAAATGAATTACTGGATTCTGTTCGCTTTTAGCTATGTTTTGTGTACATCTTATGGGCACTGAAGTAATGTGACTTCAATCATACGCAGCTAAAGACCGACGGGTTGAAATTCTGCAAGTTAAAGGTGGAGGGCTTCAAAGCTCTTTTTGCACTAGGTTTTCCTGGAGCAAAAATATCCTTTCAGCTCTCAGCTTTGTTTCGGGGGACAAAGCCCTCCTTGTCACACTGGTTCTAGGATGCACTCACAAGATCTCACAGGGCTGCCTTGAGATCCCAGGAGATTTCAAATTAGCAGGGCCCTCTCAGCACAGTCACTCTGGAAAGCTGAGATGCTCATATGGAGGAGGTTTGAGTATACAGTCATACCTTGGAAGCCGAACGGAATATGTTCCGGAAGCCCTTTTGACTTCCAAAACCAAAGCTCAGCTTCCAATTAGCTACAGGAAGCTCCTGCAGCCAATCGGAAGCCGCGTCAGACATTTGGGTTCCAAAAATAGTTTGCAAACTGGGACAGTCACGTCCGGGTTTGCGGCGTTCGAGAGCCAAAACGTTTGAGAACTAAGCTGTTTGAAAACCAAGGTACAACTGTACACATTTTTGTGCACATATTGAACCCCTGGAACCAAACCACAGCATAAAATACAACTGTACTGTAGTTATAGGGTGGCAATATGGGGTGGTGTTTTTTTTTTTTAGTATTTTGGTTGTAAACAACCTCTAGTACAGTAATAACTAACAATGAAAATGAACTGAATGGCAAAAAGTATGCAGCCTACAAGTGCTCTCAGCTGCTCTGAGCTCTTGGTTGGAGGGCAACGAATTTATTTGTAAGTTTTAGGTGTTCTTATTCCGCTGCTGCCCTGCTTCCATTGCGTAATATAATCTGAATTAATTAATTGCCATCCGAGTCTCACTTCCACACCCCCATTGCTGCTGCTATTGTCTCCCTCCACAAATTACAAGTTAGGAAGGCTAGTTTAAGTCGTCTTATTGTTCTTCTGTTATAACTGTCTTCACAATGGGGGTTATTCAGGTTAAAAAGAAGGGAGGAGGGAATCCTTGTACATATTACAGAAGTGGAATTTTAGCTGCTTCTGGCAAAAAAAAAGCATTCTAAAATTCTCCTAACTTAAAAAGAGAGAAATGAAGTCATGTGAATATTTAAATTCAAATATGTAGAACGGGATTCACAGCCCAAAAGGAAGAAATGCATCACCAGAAGATACAGATTTCGCATTAAATCGCCATGCTAATTTATAAGCACAGAGACAGATTTAGAATTGATTGCTATGATTTAAATAAAAATATGGTGAATCTGACCATGGGGAGGAGAGGAGACTGCGCTACCCCAATGCAGAAAAAAATGCCCCAAGACAAGAAATCACTCTAATACTGTATACTTTAACACCCAAAGGCTGTCTGTTGGTTGAAGTTCCCGTAGAAAATGAGCCTCTAGGAAAGGACATTATTATCATCAATAGTAGTGGTAGTAGTATATTTTATTATGATAATCATGAGCAATCTGTCAGTTTCTAAACCACCGTCTCAAAGTGATTTAAACAAGTTAAAAACAGCAAGTGCATTTAGAACAAGACTAAAACCCTAACAGAAAACCTTTTGAATCAACGATATCTTTTGATTGTTTATAGAAAGTGCAGGCAGTTGGTGATTACAAGGATGCTATTCTGTAGGGATGCTATTTGCAAGTGAAGTGCAGGATGTATTAATCACCCTGTCTTCTGGTGGTTAGGGCAGAAAAATAAGAATACTGTATTGGGATGAGATGGGTAAGGATTAAATAATACATGAGAGGTTCAGGTCTTTGAATAATCAAAGGAAGGGTGGGGAGCCTGTGGCCCTCCTGAAGTTGTTGCCTTCCAACCTCCATCAGCTCCAGCCAGCACTGAGAGTCACAGGGTGGTCTGATTTAAGGGTCCTAAACAGGAACCAAAAAGCAGAATATTTAGGAAAACACAGAGATTGATTTTCCTGCATGAAAGAAACCAAAGGCTTCCTGAACTGGTTTTGAATGTTGGCTCTGTAAACTCAGCCCCAATGCCCCCTACCCTATAAAAAGCATGATTCAGAATAGCGGTTTGCACATTCCACTAAGGAAGGTAACAACACAATGAAAATTCAGAACAGCAATGATTAATCGCACATTTATTCAAAATGCAATTGAAACTATTCAGTTTAATTAATTTAACAAAACTGATGAACTTGATCTGGTGATACCAGTTTTTCGAAGTCTTGACAGTCACTGAAACCTGCAGAGCCTCCCTGCCAGTTAGCACTGGGGTGTGGGTATGTGCTATTGCCCACTTGGGGAACCACTAAACTAAAGTGTCCCATCGGCTCTAGGACTACTGTTAGCACAACAAGGCATCTCCCTCTCTATGTCTCATGTTCCCTGCCCTGCATCATTATTTTATTTATTTCTTTATTACATTTATATACTCCAAGGAGCTCAGGGTGGTGTAGATGGTTCTCCTCCTCCTCCTCCTCATTTCATCCTCACAACAACCCTGTGAGGTAGGTTAGGTCAAGAGATGCTGACTGGCCCAAAGTCACCCAGTGAGCTTCATGGCTGGGTGCTTTGAACCCTGCTCTCTCAGGTCACAGTCCCACACCCTAACCATTATGCCACACTGGCTCCAGAGGACTGGAGGAACCCCAGAATAGATTTAGGAGGTGGGGGGGGAGAGAAGAAGTAGGAAAGCTCCACTGTGCAAGGAGAAATATTTGCGCTGACAGAACTACTGACTTAGCACTACCCTGGCTTAGCACAAACCCAACTTATGTTTTTACGCAAAAAAAGAACCTAGGAGCAAAGTGCTCACCACTTTTGAAAGACACCATGCGAAATAGCATTTTTTCCCCTCCTCAGAGCCAGACACCACCTTCTTGGCAAGTAGACCTAGACTTCTACAAAGCTGCTCAACTACATACCAGGAGAGAGGATGTTTTTCATCTTTGTGGGTTTGAATGCCTCAAGCTCTGATGACCCCGTGCATCGGGAAGGCTCACTGCCTGATCTCACACAGAGTTAGGCATCTGGTTTAGGCAATTATTCATAGGACTGACTTCCAGAGCAGAGCAGAAGACGTGACTTTAGCTGTTAGTTGGTGGTCTCCAATTCTGGCGAACTTAGCAACACAACGGGTCACTTTCCTTCAAGATGGCGTTCCCGTAAATCCAATCCTTAAGAAAAGCGATTGCTCAGAGCCTTGGAGCTACAGACCTACCAGTCTTTTAGATGTAGTCTCTAAACTATATAAGTTAACTAAATAAGTTACAAGAATGGGAAATCTGTGCAAAACAAGCAGGGCAGGAGTACTGTAGACCAGACTTATCAGCAAATTTGTGAACACACCAACAATCCAAACAAGTTCATTTTTATAGCCACTTTTCATGTTCATCAGCCTTTGATTTAACAGAGAGTGATTATAGCATAAACATTGATAAAATAATACTCTGGTTATTCAGTTACAACATCAAGAGAATTATTTGCCTTATCACGAGCATTTCTTATCAAGCAAGGAATGAAACAAGGCTATATTTTGGCGTAATTTCTAGTAACTATTAACCATTTAAATCCAGGTACAGTGGTACCTCTAGATGCAAACGGGATCCGTTCCAGAGCCCCATTCACATCTAGAAGCAAACGTAACCCGTGTCTGCGCATTTGCGCGGCCCACGTTTCGGTGCTTCTGCGCATGACGTCATTTTGAGCGTCTGCGCATACGCAAGCGGCGAAACCCGCAAGTAACACACTCCGTTACTTCCGGGTTGCCGCGGAGTGCAACTCGAACACGCTCATCCCGAAGCACATTCAACCTGAGGTATGACTGTATGGCTTTCCCCTTCCTACTTTCCCCTTCAATTGGAAATCGTAAGTTGTCTGAAATGCCTTGGGCTGATGACCTGGTCTTGCTCTCCTTGAACAGAACAGGCTTTAAAGGAACATTAACCAAATTTGGGCAACTCTGTAAAAGAAGATCAGCTGGCAGTAAACAATAGGAAAACTAAGGCCATTAGACTTAGGAAGAAGGCACCTAAGTTCAGGTGGTCATTAGGTGGGCATGCCCTTGAACAGATCCACTTGATGAGAAACTCTTATGGGTGTGATTAAATTACTGCATGCCAGGCCCATACAAAAGGCGGCTAATTAATCGATACTGCTCTTGAGATCTTTGTGGCTAAAATCATAGCACAAATGTTACGTGGGGCATAAGCTTGGGGAATAGGAGCCAAATCTGAGCTGGAAATTCGGCAGAATAAGTTTATGAAACAGACACGGGGAGTCTTGAGCTTGGTCCTTCATTGATTGCAGCTAGAATCTGTTTAGCGTACATCAGGTATTGTCATAGACTAAACAGCCTGGAAGGCTAAGCTTTGCTGGTTGGAGCATCTGAAACGCTATTTCACTGTTTTAATTTTTGTGTTCTTCCATGTAAGAGATCTATTGAATAGTACTCCTATTGCAACCCCCCCTGGGACCTTAGGATGATGGGTAGGCAATAAATAAAATAAAATAATTAATGAAAATAATAATAATAAAGTTGTTGAGCTTTTTTCTTTTACGGAAAACCTCAGAATCCAAAATCCCCCCCCCCGATAAATGGCAGCCCTAAATAAAAGATAGACAAAGGATTTGTAATCTCCCCATGCGGGAATATCTTAGTCCCCATGTTCTTAGGAACTGGATTTTGGATCACGATGTTGATCAAGACAAAGCATCTGTGGTTGATGCTCCCCCCCCCCCATCTGGTACACCTAAAATCAAGATCAATCATTCAAGGCGCCGTTATTTCTATTCACAGCTCCTCGGAGCTTTTACAAAACCTAGGTTTTGGCAGATGCTCTCAGCATATTTGGACAGGAGACACCTTGGAATCTCAGTTGCAGAATGGATATGGATATTCAGTTGTAATCAGATCTAAAATATTATGCATATCTCCATGCATATCTGCTTTTCTTTTATTGATTTGATAATTGCAACGAAGTGCAGACATAACAAAGAATCAAAAATTTAAGCCATTAAGTGGAAGGACAAAAGTGCAAAGCTATAGTACAGGTCCAAAGAAATAATAAAGTATTAACTTATACAAATATTCCTTTTACAAATAATAAAAATTTATAAAAATAAAAGTATTATGCACCTATGGATAATAATATTATTCTCATTATTGAGAATAAAGATTATATATAGTCTTAAGGAATAAAATTTGCGTAAGAAATAAAATTTGCTGTTCTGTCCTTTCCATTTGGAGCCCAAAGAGAGATATTTATCCCCTATTCTTCAGCTGTATTCAGAATGTCTAGCTGATAAACACATTACACATTCGGTAGCTAAACTTGGACTGTCAAGAATTATCATGTATTATAAATCTTAACACAATGTTTCGTTACCCTTGCTGGATGGCACACATGGCTACTAATGGTGGTCCTGTGACTTTCTGCAACATGCATCTCCTTTAATTCATGCATTGCTTTAGAAACTATATAATTTTTGTACTGGAAATGCCTTTGGCTGTGTTCAATAAAGCTGACTGTCAGCGCAGCAGCAGCAGCAGTAGCAGCTGGTGGCTCCCTTGCTCAATGGGAGGAAAAGGCACTCTGCATGTGCTCAGGTAAACTCTTTTAATATTCCCACTGGCTAGAATATTGGACACAATTTTCTGACTGGGACAAATAAATAAATTCTGGTCCAAGCTGGGCAGCAATCATATTTCTCATTTCATAGAGTCACAGAATTGAAGAGTTGGAAGGCCCCCAAAGGATTATCCAGTCGAACCCCCTCTGCAATGCAAACTTTTCTGCAAAGACAAAATTTAGAATACATCAACCAACAATCAAAAAGGGGGGGGGGTCCTTTCCTGCTGCTCTTCAATCTCTATTCAGAGGTATAATACAACTAATTTCAAATCATGCATGCAAACCAAGGCTTAAAACAGAGAAGCAGCACAGAATTCATCCAGCAAAACCCCATCAATGGTCTACCTGCAATCTGAAAAATGCACAGAACTTTTGTTGATATTTGGGACAACTCACATGCTGTATCGTGAAGTGTAGAAGGTAACGGAGTCACTCCTGGATGGGAGAACACGTTTCTTCAGTGATACAAAGCAGCCGGTAAGCCTAGGCTTACATTTCCAATCTTTGGAGGTACCAGATTTGGAAAAAAAACGCTCCATCATCAATGCCTGAGCCAAAAGCACAGCAAGAATCCTATAGACTCAAGAACACCAGACTCTTCCCTCAGCAAGTGAGGCAAGTGTGGAACCAATGTGGAAGGAAGACGCCTATGCGTCCATACAACAAGAGAGAGACAGACAGACAGAGAGAGATATCTCAGTGCCTCTCCAAGAACACATACCAAGGGGGATGTACACGGTCAAGGCAACAACTGACATCAGGCATGCGCCTTCCCTGTACTCCTTTTGGCGAAGGCTAGAAGAATTTTTGTTTAGGCAAGCCTATCTAGATATGTGGAATGCTGAAATGCAATTTAGTTATATTTCAGCTCAATCGTCAATTTTAACTGTATTTTGAATTATTATTTTTGTAAACGAACAAACAGATGCTTGCAACTTTGTCCCGTGTCCACTGTTTTAATGCTTTGTTCTTCTGTAGAATGCTTAGAGATTCTATTTGCTGTCAAGAAGGCAAGAGCCAGTGTGGGGATGAGGACCTGGAAGAGACCAGGACTCAAATCTCACCCACCTACCCACTTGGGCGTGAATCTCATTAAATGAGGGGCAGAGCAATGCACACCACACCTTGAGCTCTTTAAGAGGAAAAGGTAGGGTGGAAATGCAATGAATAAATGACTGATTGTTTTATTTTAAACCCTACTCAGCATATCTGGACAATGTGTTTTATGTGCTTCTTACATTGATCATAACAATAAAGATTTGAAGACAGAAAGGATAGTTTATTTATATATCACATTTAGATCCCTTCTTTTTTCCTCCAAGGAGCGAAAGGTGGCACACATGGTTTATCCCCCTCCTCATTTAACACCCACTACAATCTTGTGAGGTAGGTTAGACTATAAGAGGCAGTGACCGGGGCTCCATGGCCAAGTGGGGATTTGAACTCTGGCCTCCCAGGTCCTAGTCCAAAACTTTAACCACTACGCCACACTGGCTCTTAAAGGTTTGAAGGTTGGGCCAGATGGAGCTCTCTTCCAGGTCCTGGAATCCCACTGGACTGGCAAATGGATCTTACTTAAACACTAGCAATGGGAGAGCATCCTCCACCAACCCTGAGGCAGCAGGCCAAATTGCAGTGGTGGGACAAAGGGAGGCTATGTGGCAACAGAGGGGAGTTGCTAGAGGCTCTGGAGCAAGAAGTGTGAGCTGCAGCTGCCCCTGAGAATCTGCCTCACACTGTCTAATGAGAGGGCTGGGCTTGCTGAACACACCACCAGGTTCTAATTCAGACTATATTCAACGAAACCCTTGCTCAACCATGCAGTACACCACAAGAGCAGCCACAGAGAGCTGACAGCATCCTGCTGCAGAGTGTGGTTTCTGTTCATGGAGACCAAAAGGGGAAGGCATGGAAGATGGTACCCTGGAACATTTCCCAGAATCCTCTGCAATGGGCAAGCATTCTGCAGTGAATAAATTGATGTGGCACTTGTGCCCTGGGGGAAGTAAGTTTGAAAGCCACAGACGTCCACAGCAGGAGCCATAGCTAACTGAGAAGTACAGCGTCTGCTCTGCATGAAGAAGGTGCCAAGTTCAATTCTCAATGGGATCCCTAGGTATCTTATGCCCAACACCCAGGAGAACCACGGCCACTCAGTGTAGGCCATACTGAGATAGACAGAGCAACAGCTCTGACTATCACAACTTTCTACAGTCTGTTATTTTAGTTATCTGCTTAACTTACAAATATAACTGCTCTTTGTTATCAAATTCCAGGATGGATTACAAAAAAAACACTGAAACAGTAGTACGCAAAAAACACAAATGCTGTACAACATTCCCATAGTAACCTCCCTGCAACAATGCCAAACAGAAAACATGTCACTCAAGAGGCTGGTAAAAAGATGAGCAAGTGTTTGTTTATATATATATATCAGTCTCTAACAAACTCTAAAACATACTCCAGCAGGGAGCCAGAGTAACAAATGTGCTACACCAGCAAAATATCTGTCTCTGATTGCCACAAGATCTACACTGGTAGTCAATAGGAGCAACCAAGAAGGCCTGATGCACAGATCTAAGTGAATGGGAAGCCTGACTGAGCTGACTGCTGCTAGCCTGAGTGATGGCCCAGTAACTGCTATGCAAAACCACCAGCAGGAGAATTACCACTCTGGTAACCTCTATCCTGGAAGGGTCAGGCCTCTCACATCCCTTTCTGCCTACAGCACTTTTCAGTGACAGGTGCAGCTATCAGGAAGTCCTCTTGTTCCTCCAGCTGTTTTTAAGGAAAGCCAATTTCACATCAGGGTGGCTACTGGCCACCATGATGACCATGTTTTGTCTCCAGTGTCAGAGACAGAAATGCTTCTGAATACTAGTTCCTGGAAACCACAGTAAGGAAAAGGGCTCTTGAGCATCTGGTTGGCCACTGTGAGAACAGAATGCTGGACTAGATGGGCCATTGGCCTGCATCCTGCAGGCTCCTTATTTTCTTTTGATTCCCATTAGCAAAGTACAAAACCGAGACATCACCTGAAAATACCACAAGTTCCCAAGGATGGTTTGTGCAGACAGGTAAGGAAAAAAAGCGCCAGCAAAATACAGTAAGCCCACAACTTATGTGCTTTTAACTTGTGCGCAATCAGCAGTTATGTGTGTTGCAAGAAAAATTAAAAGGGGTGGACAGAGTGCAGGGTTCCAGGAAAAATGACTTTGGCAATCCTGCTCACCACTGAACCCAATGTGTCTTGATTATAAGTGATTTTAGCTTTAGGTGTTATCCTTGGAACATAAGCCCTGTGTATGTTGCGGGCTTACTGTAGCTCATTCTGGGCCCTTTGAGGACCTTGGGCTGATTTGCTCCCTTTCTTTGGTTTCATGAATGAAAGGCAGGCTGCTTACCTGAAAGATCCATATTCAGGAGGATGCTGGTACCTCATCAGTGGCCCGTCAGCTCGGCCTTGCTGACCCAGACGGTGGTCGCTGTAGAAATGCCCGGGGTCCATCTGCTTACAGCTCATTGGAGGGGTGGGCATGTTTTTGTAGGGGTACTCAGGAGGAGGTCCCCTGTGCTCCATCCCTTTCATATTTGGCTGGGGAGGAGCTGTCACAGAGTTCTTGTAGAAGTCATTGGTCTGCTGGGAGGAGAGTGGGGAGAGCGGGGCGCTTGTGACGGGCGCGTGGGCCTTCACGCCACTGGTGGCCAGAGACAGCTGCATCAGCCTCTCGCTCAGGGAGCGGACGTGCCCTTGCTTTAGGTCCTTGAGTCCTTCGTCCTGGTGGACCTTCCCAGGGCTCACACGCTGGACTGTCGGGCGCCCCTCAGTCCTCATCTTCTGGTTGGAGACCCCCGTCACATAAAATGCTGCCCCAACGCTGGCGTGCTGCTGGCCCCTGAAGTACTGGGACTGGACTTTCGCTTCCTCATAGGTTGGGAGGTCTTCGCTGTTCTGGAGCCTTGGAGAGAGCTGCTTCTCCATGACACTGTTGTCCATTTGTATTTCCTGGCCCTGGGGCTCCTGGCGGGCAACATGGGCTCCGGCCTGGTGGTCCTGGGGGCTCAGCCCTTCGCTTGGAGCCCCTGGGCTCCCGTTGCTGGCGAAAGTGGGTGCGTTGCCCGTAGCTTGGTGGTGCAAAGCGAGGAGGTTGCGGCTGTCGTTTGGGTTCCCATATCGCAGCTGCTCCTGCAGCAGGCGCTGTAAAACTGTCGTGGCCGTTTGCTCGTCTGAATTCCTCATCTCAACTGCGAGGCCTCGGGGGTGGAATGCGAAAGGGGGCACGCAGGCTGCCCGTGACCTGGAAAGGAGGGGAAGAAAAGAGGGGATTGTTGGCCTCCATGTTGAGCTGAGAAAAGTGGAAGTCCGGGTGGAGAAGGCAGAAAACCCCATACCTTTCCTTATTCAGGTAGTGGGGCTTAACAAAAAGATTGCCATTAGCAACTTGGGACCAGTTTGTCTGAGACTGCCTTACCCTGACTGCTTCAATCTGTGGCATTAGCACTATTACAGACGCTGCCTGTTCCACATTTACAAGAAATCAATCTTTTAGTGTTGCTGGACCTATAGTCTGGAACTCCCTGCTTACTGACATCAGGCAACGCACCTTCAATGCACTCTTTCCAGTGCCTGGTAAAAACATTTTTGTTTAGACCTACCTGCGCAGACATGTAGAATGCTGACACACATTTTAATCTGTTTTTCATTTATTGCTGCTTTAATCTTTTATATGTTTATAAGAGGTTTTTTTTTTACTGTTTTTAGTGATAATTTTATTGCTTTGTTCCCTTTGTAAACCACGTTGAAGGGTTGTTGTGGGGTTTTTTTAAAAAATAATCAAGCCATGTCTAAATTTTGTGAAATAATAAATAAATAAATTCAGAGAAAGGGATTTATCTGAGAAGGTGGTCTGAAATAAGAGCCACCTCCCACAAGGAGCGTCAAGAGTCTAGCCATAGGTTTGATTGCTAAAATACAGACAGCGTCTATACTGTCAAGTTCACACCATCATGTTGAACCATGGTTGAAACCTCATTTTCAGACATGGCTAAAAAATCCCCACTTTGCTCTCTCCCCTCCCTCCTCCCCCCCCACCCACTGCCACAACTCCTGCTATGTTGCCAGGAAAAGGGACAGAGTTCATGGCTGTGCGGTTTCTTTTGGAAAAAGCAAACTTCCAAGCTGTAAGCTCCTTATTTGCTCCTTGTTTGGAGATAAACAAACCAAAAGCCCAAGTTTGGACATCGCAAAAAGCTAGCCCACTGGTTCCCTAACAGTTTTGGCCCATCAGCCCCTTGGTTCCAATAAGCTGGTGCCCATTCCCCACCAACCTTGCCTTATAAAGAATGTTATTTAGAATAGCGTTTTTCATGATCCACTAAGGAATATAATAAGATAATAAAATTTGGAACAGTATCAGTTACTTGCACATTTATTCAAAATCCAACAAAAACTGTTCCGCTTAATTGATCCAACCAGACCAGGGGTAGGCAACCTAAGGCCCGGGGGCCAGATGCGGCCCAATCGTGTTCTCAATCCGGCCCACGGACGGTCTGGGAATCAGCGTGTTTTTACATGAGTAGAATGTGTCCTTTTATTTAAAATGCACCTCTTGGTTATTTGTGGGGCATAGGAATTCATTCATTCATTCATTTTTTCAAAATATAGTCCGGCCCACCACAAGGTCTGAGGGACGGTGGACCAGCCCACGGCTGAAAAAGGTTGCTGACCCCTGAACCAAACTGATGAACCTGATCCAGTGACAGCAGCTTTTCAAAGTCTGAGCGCCATTTACACCCTCAGCGCCTCCTGCTGTCCCCTTGCCTCTTAGAACCCCCTTACATAATCCCACCTCTACCCTTTGGGAACCACTGAACTAGACTCTGACTTGTTTCCTGGCAGCAGCAGGAGTAGAGAAGGAGCACAGAAATGATTATTAAATGTAAACAAGGTGGAGAGCTTAACACTTTGTTTTGCACTGGGTAACCCAAGAGGAACCAGAGTGAAAATGGATTTTAAGCTCTCCGCCTTGCTTGCTGGGCAAGACTCAATTTGTACACAGGCTCTGGGAGAACAGGGAACTCTCTCTCTCTAACCCTCATTCGCTAGTTGTGGGGCAGTTCCAAAGGCTTGCCTATATGCAATTTCTGTGATCGTATGCTAGAAACAATTAGAAATGTCATCAATCAATAAATACCAAAAAAATGGTATATGGTTGTATAAAACAATACAAATAAACCAATCTAATTTAACAGCTTAAAACTAAGCAGGAGAGAGAATAATGCCTAACACAGTAAAAAGATTTTTAAAAAAGTAATATACCAATCATCCACACTCTCCAGAGGATGCAATTATTTCTAAGAGTTTGTATCCAAGATTAAATCTTCAAAGATCCAGAGGTCATGGCCACTAAAAAGTCCCCAGTTTCTAGCTGTTTTCTGCAACTCAGGAGCACCCCCTTGCAACCAAGTTGAGATTTCCTGCTGCGAGATTTGGGACTCTCCTCTGGTTGGGTAGAAGAGCCAAAGACAGCCTTTCAGCCCACTCCCCATGAAGTCTTTTGTGCTGAAGAGGAAAATTTTCAATTGTTGTATGATTTGCATAAGCAAGCAAACAAACTGCTTTCACGCTGTAAAATGGACTACTTCTCTCTTGGGCCAGGAGCAGGAGGTGAGATCTGGCTGATTTTCACCCCTTAAATCACTAACTTTGCAGGTAGCAACTGATGGTATCTTCTGGGGAATTTCAGATAGTCTCTCAGTGTGAGACCCATTGAGGTTTGCAAGTTTTACTTGTGGACCTCTTGCTGTGCTGGCTGATTATTTAAGGGGTTTCTAATTGGTTCTGGTTTTGCTTCTCAAAACGGCTTTCGCAGCAAAGCAGTGCCTCTCTTCTCTTGCTTTGGCTTTCATTTCTTCTAATAATAACATTTTTGCTGGCTTCCCTGCAGAATAATGCCCCCCCCCCCTTTATTTGGGTTCTGCTGCATCTCTTTTTTTTCTAGGAATGCGGGGCTGGGGAGAGAAGACTGGAAATTATGGCGAAAAAGGAAGATTTCCTTTGGGTTTCCCTTCCTGATCTAATAGTCGCCTTTGACTGGACTTAACTGTCCAGGAGTCATTTACCTTTACCTTTATCCTTTCTGTGTACCTACCCATTCTGAAGTTTTATTTTGTGTATCTGATGGTGTGTTTGGTATGGAGCGGGGAGTGAAAGTAGGATAAATATTCTTCTATCTTGAAATAGATAAGAAAACCATTCTGGTTTAATTAATCGTTCCGGTCCTACCCATCTGTGATAGTGAGTTAGATTTACTGGATGCATGTTGTCTGCTTTTTGAACCTAGGTTTGCAGCATGAGACACAGCATCTTTCTAGTCCTTTCTGGAGATCACAGAATCATAGAGTTGGAAGGGACCCTGAGGATCATCCATAACTGTCAATGTTTCCCCTTTTTAAAGGGAAATTCCCTTATTCTGAATAGGATTTCCCTTAAAAAAAGGGAAGAGTTGACAGCTATGGGATCATCTAGTCCAGCAAATTTTGCTGATGACACTAAGTTGTACAGGGTTGTTGTTGTTGTTGTTGAACTAAAAGAGGCTATGAGGCGACCAAAAGGATCTCTCCAAACTGGGTGAATGAGAATTTAAATCACAAGTGTAAAGTGATGCCTGCTGATTCTAACATTACATATGTTATTGAGGTCTGAGCTGGTGGTGACTGACCAAGAACGAGATCTTATGGTCATAGTGGATGGATCAATTAAGATGTTGATCCAGTTGTGGCAGCGGTAAAAAAAAGGGGGGGGATTAAAGTTTAGGGATCATTTTGAAAAGGACTGAAAACAGAACTGGCAATATCATAACAGCTTTATACAAGTCTATGGAGCAACTGCTCTAGAAATACTGTTTATAATTCTGGTCACCACATCTCTTAAAGGATATCATAATGCTGGAAAAATTTAGAAAAGGGCATAAAACCTCAATCCTGTTGTCGTTACTCCTGAATATCACATTTCCAGAAGGCATGGGTTGAAATATTCATCTTCTCTCCCCTCCCCTCCCAAGGCATACAAAGGAGAAATTTATAAGATGGTAGCTGAATGGGAATGAGATGCAAAAAATACGGCCAGTGATAATTACAGCTTAATTGTATGTTCACTAAGTGGTGAGATCAAACATGGGAGATGTGGGGGTTTTTGGGTTGCGGAGAACGATACAGCCTCTTGCCAAGGGTGCAAACAACCCTCGATATGCCTCTGTCACTGAGTTCAACTGCGACTTAGCTGTCTAAAACCATGTGTAGGTTTATCACATTCTCTAGCTTCTCCAGCAAAGTATCCTTGGATCTTTCATATATAGAGGGATAATTGAGAGACCTCATGGATTGACCTCCATACAAATTTTATCAAACAGGACTGTGCCACCATCATCACAAGAAAGCCAAAACACTGCTGGGATATTTTAGGAAAGATTTCAAAACAATATTGTAAAAAATGAATAGGCTGAATGTGTGTAATTTGATGAGGATCCATCCATTTGTGACTGCTCCTGAAAATATTTTAAGAACCAACTCCTGGATCTGTTGCTAGTGGGAATATTAGAAAACAAATTGCACAGTCCATTTAGCAAATAAATTAGTATTACACACTACTGTAATGATAATGGTGCTACCTTCTTATAATTGGTTTATGGCTTTAGCACAAGTAATACATAAAATATTGTTGTCATATCAAGTAGTGTTTCATATTAATCTAGAACAATATGTTAAACACATACCCCCACACCAGTATTTATAAATATTAATTATTCAAATAACTTGTGGTCGGCACCAATTCCTAAAGCTGAATCCTGTTTATGTTTGTGGGGTCCAATTAACAATGCTATGAAAAATGTGATATTAAAAATGTGTCACTGCAATAAACTTTTGCGATACGTAAAAAAGAATGCCAAGACACTGCATTTTAAAAGCTCACTCTGAAACCCGGTAAGGGAGGGCAGTGAAGAGCTCCTGGCTCACCCCTGCTCCTTCTGCCTGTGGTCAAACCTATCTTACCGCGGTTGGCAAAGATACAAGCATTTTCCAACAGAGATTTATACAGCCACATGAAAGCTGCCCACAGTTATCTTCTTGCTTGGAAAAGATTGTGGAGGCCTTTGATGTACCTTAGAAAACAAACTTAAATTGGCGACTCCAGCCTTGGCTCTTGCAGCATGAAGTGGGAGTTCTGGTATGAGAGATGACGATAGTCCCTCTTTTCTTCCTTAGTCAAGAGTGGCAGCGTATTTTTGGGTCCCTTGAAATTTGGGTTAGCTTGGCAATTCCTTGACACTTTAGAAAATTCTGAAAAACAAGAAATGGTGGAAACTGATTAAATAAGACAGTATTAGAAAACAGCTACTAACTTAACTCTGGAGGCATGGTGAGATAGGCTATGCAACACAGCCCTTATAGAGAAATGAATGAAGCATCTTAGCGTGCTCAGGAACACAAAGGCCAACGGTGATTTTGAAACTGTATGGCCACTGGCCCATGTATATTCAGTGTGCTGGAAAGGGCAGTGCTGCCCCCCACCCACAGCTGCCCACAGCTTCCTCTGGGCAAATCTGTTAAGACAGAGAGTAGAATTGTAGAGTTGGAAGGGACCCTGAGGATCATCTAGTCCAACCCCCTGCAATGCAGGTATATGTAGCTGTCCCTTACAGGGATCGAACCTGCAACCTTGGCATTATCATCGCTCTAGACAACGGAGACATTTAACTGATGTGATCCACTCTAAACTATTTTAAAATTTCATGTTTGGCTGCATTACTTACATGGTATATGCATGGAATGTTTATTGGGGGTTAGGGATAACATATTTATGTTTGTTACGTGTACTTTTAGAAACTGAAAAATAAAGTTAAGAATTGTTGGGATTTTTTTTAAGGAAACATTCCTACTTTCATCTGGGGCATTTGGCAACACTGCATCCAGTTCTGACATGCTTGATTAAAATGCTGCATTAAAAAGATATTATTTTAAGCAAAAGGAAGTGCAGTAAAGAGCACCTATTTCTAGGTAAAGAAGCACATTTTCTTCTTAAGTTCCGACCCTAAGGGAAATAAAACTGAGCAGATCAGAATCAGTTAAAATTACAATCTAAGTAAGATGAATGCTGCCAGTGTCAGTGCTGACACAAATACAGACACTTCAGGTTGCGTTTTTTGGGGGTTACGGACCGCCGAAACCTGGAAGTACCGGAATGGGTTACTTCCAGGTTTCGGTGGTCGCGCATGAACAGAAGAGCTAAATTGCGCTTTGCGCATGCGCAGAAGTGCCAAATCGCAGCCCGTGCGCGCGCAGGCATGGGTTGCAAACACTGCGGGTTGCGAATGTGCATCCCACACGGATCACGTTCGCAACCCGAGTGTCCACTGTAACGCACAAGAGCCTTTCCGGACCCCTCCCCCAGTGGCCCATAGCACCCCAGACAATAAAAGAGCTGACTTCAATGCTAGAGAGGCACGTTATCTGTAGGGCAAGGGGGCTGGTCTCCCAATGATAACTGCATTAGCCTCTCTCCATTGCACTTAAATTATTAGCAGTCCAGCAGAAAGAACAGAGTGTCACCAATGACTCAGGTCCTGCTAGAGCGGATCCCGCAAGGCATCTGGGTGGCCATGTGAGAAGAGGATGCTGGACTAGATGGGCCACTGATTCAGCAAGGGCTCTTCTTACATAATTACGGAAGCCAGCAGAGAGTGCTCTTATCCTCAGATCCTGATTGTGGACTTCTCATTGGGGCATTTAGTTGACCACTGTGAGAAGAGGTCTCTGGGCTAGATGGGCCATTGGTCTGATCCCACAGGCTCTCCCTCTGTTCTTATGTATTTGTCACTTGCAACCAAAAATGAAAGCTATGGGAACAGGCAGCCGAGCCTTGTGCAACAGGGGTTGTTTTGGCTGGCAGGAGTGCATCCATGTGTGTATGCAAGCATGTGATAACAGCAGCTGTTTCTGCAACGTGAAAGGATTTTGGAGCATGCTGTTTGTATGCATTTGGTCTTTGGAGGAAGAGCTGGTATTCGGGGGGCTGAGTGGAGGAGAGGTGCTTTAATTCACCAGTCCTCCTAACACCCTACTCTTCTGCCAAAATTGATCAAGGATTTATTACAAAACTCTCTCTCTCTGTGTGTGTGTGGGATGGGGTGGGGTGGGTGGGTGTAATTTGGTTGCATAACCCATTTGAGTTGGACACCCCTTCTCTACATTCCAGCAAATTGTGAGGAACAAAATCAGTAACTAAAGGACATAGGTTGAATGACAGTATGTCATTGTTTTATTTCTTATTCAAATATTGAGGGAGACAGTCACTCAGCACCACCAGAATATGCAAATGCCTGGCTCATTTAAGACTTTACAGAAACTGTTCTGAATAATGATGGAACTCTGAACTATAGATATGCTATAAAGCAAGATGAGTTGGCGGAGGAACTGAGGGAGGGTGCCAAATAACATCTTGGAATGTTTTTTAAAAGCAGATATAAAAAGTAGATATTGCAATAACAATTATTATTTCACCCAAGTTCAAGTCTTTATTTGTGATTAAACACACAGAGAATCTCTATTGAGCCACTGATTGTATGGATTCTGTGGCTAAACCCAAGAAGATAATCAAATTTAAATTGGTTAAATAAGAAGCGACATGACAGAAGTTTATGAAATTATGCATGCCATGAGAAATTCGGTAGAAGACAAATTCATGGAGGAGAGGGCTGTGGGTGGCTACTAGCCATGATGGCTGTGCTCTTCCTCCACAGATGGGGGCAGTAATGTTTCTGAATACCAGTTGCCAGAAACCACAGGAGGGGAGAGGGCTCTTGCACTCAAATCTTGCTTGTGGGCTTCCCATTGGAGCATTTGGTTGGCCACTGTGAGAGAAGGATGCTGTAGATGGGACACTGCCTTGAACCCGAAGGTTCTTCTTATTTTCCTAAAACAAATCTCCTCCTGCTAGATTTCAGAGGGATGTACCAGTGTTTGGCACTCTGCTGCCCCACCCCCCAGATGTTTTGGACTGCAATTCCCATCAGCCGCAGCCAGCCCAACTGCCGGGAAAAGGCTTCCTAAGCACATCTGCCAACAAACATTCCAGCAAAGGTAAATCCAAGTCTTAGAACAACAGAAAAGCAGAACCTTTCTGGCATGTTTTACAAGGAGCTTACTAAAACCATTCTTACTTCAGCTGTCCATTTAAAAAAAAAATGCCCAAAGCCACTCACAACACAAACATAGTTAAAATAACAAGCAGTGAAGGGAAATACAAGGGAAACAGGGGCGGGGGACAGATTCAGACTGCAATACAAAGACTAAAACCTTAACAGAGCAGCTGGTCAAATATCTGCTGTAAAAGAAAAGTCCTCCTCTTGCAACAGAGGACCACAAGAAAGGAGGGCCAGGCAGAACCCACTAGGAGAGTGGTGGCGAACCTATGACACGCATGCCAGAGAGGGCACTCATAGCCCTCTCTGTGGGGACGCGCGCAGTTGCCCCAGCAGGGCTGAACCAGCCTTCCCTCACTCAGCGCTGGGGCCGCCAGAGCTGGAGGAGGGGGTGGTTGCTGTTGTGGCAGCGGCAGTGGAGGGACACAGTGCTGGTGGGTGGCAGGTGCCTGCTTGCTTGCTGCCCGGCCTGCCTTCACTCACCAGGAAAATTAAGTGTGGCACTCAAAATGGAAGTTATACTCAGAACAGAGCACGTTCGGCTTCCGAAAAACGTTCCAAAACCGGAACACGCATTTCCGGGTTTGAAGTGCTCAGGTTCCAAGTAGTTTGAGAACTAAGCTGTTCAAAAACTGAGGTACCACTGTATTTATTTTTCCCAATTTGAACTGTATTTATTTTTCCCAATTTGAACTGTATTTATTTTCCCCCCAGTGGTGATTTTATTGAGTCAATATGGGAGTACCCCTAAACATTTTTTTAGAAAAATAGCACTGAGTTATACCATAAAATTATATATCAATGGAAAGAAAATTTAATGAAGAATGTAATGCAATAACTTTTATGAAGGATTATTTATTACAACAGCAGTCATAAAGAAGAAACATGAAACACACAGGGGGGAAAATGAGATATACAGGTTAAATTGCCGTGTTGGCACTTTGCGATAAATAAGTGGGTTTGGAGTTGCAGTTTGGGCACTTGGTCTCTAAAAGGTTTGCCATCACTGCACTAGGAAGACAGTTCCACGGGCTTGGAATGGCCACAGAGAGCCCACATCCCAAACAGACACACTGCTCAGATGCTGGTGGGATGCAAAGGGCAGCCTTTCCAGAAAATCTTAAGGACAAGTTCATCAGGGGAAAGAGAGTTCTTGAAGAACCCTGGTCCCTAGTCATTAATGATTCAAAAGGTCATAGCCCCCATTTCGGATTTTGGCCTGAAAACAGACTGGGAATCAGTGTAGCTGTGGCAGGTAGCGAGACACAAGCTCCTCAAAACTGGCTGTAATCAGCAAACTCCTTGAAGTTTCCAAAGGTAGCCTGACTTAAACTACAGTTTGACTGAATCTCACACAGGGTGTCAGTTCATAGGGTTCTGTGTATACATGAAAATTGCATATACCCAAACCCCTGGAGCTGCCCCGATGCCTAGTTTGGGAGGGGAGAGATAGCTCTCTGTATTCCCAGAGCTAGCACACTGAGCAGAACTTGCCCAGAAAGTAGTGCAAAGAGCTTAAAACTTCTTTTCACACAGGGTGAGCCCAAGCAGACCTGGTGCAAAAACGGCTTTTAAGCTGTCCACTTTGTGCAATTCCATCCAGCACGCATGTTTCTGAAACTGTGTAGGTTGAATGCGTGTTAAATGCACAGAAGGTGCAATTGGTTGATGTGAACAAAGGCATGCGTGTTACCATGCCCATGACTGCATCCAATGTTACATTCCCAGGCTGAGCACCAACTATGGTATCCAAGTCAGAGCAGGCTGTTCACCTCGGCAAGGAGACTGTTTTGCAGTGGGGATTCTATGCAGTCACCTTCAAAGAAACACACACACAGGCCAGATGGGGTACCTGAATAGAGGAATGCAGCTGTGACAAAGTAATCTGACTCCACCTTTCCAACCTTTCTCCCCCTAGCCTGCTGAGGTACCACAAATCCTAAAGTGAAGGCTCCTAAGTCTTACTTGTTAATTGCTTCTGCCAAGCTGTAAGCAGCCCAAATCTTTTTTTTTTATTAGAAAGAAAGAGGGGTTTTATTTGTATTAGACAATGTGAAAGTCTATTCCTGACTCTTCGCTGCCATATTCTCTCAGTGTCAACTGGATAATCCCATTTACTTGTTCCACATGCTGTTGTTTTAAACAGACAGACACGCACTTCTCTGTTCTCCAGAGTACACTTTGGTCACCAAAAACATTCCACAGATCCTAGTTTTCAATCTTAAAAATCTATTTAAGGGGTGGTGGTAGAGGAGATTACTTCAATGGGTGGAATCAATGAATATTTACGAATAAGCCACAATGCCCAGGAATTCCACTCTCATGCTGACTGGGATGATTAAGATGACAAAGACTGGTTCCTGATTGTATGACCAAGTTCAAAATCAATTACCTCCAAAGTCATCACCATTCTCTGCAAGCCTAAATTCCAGCAATATTCAATCGATCGACAGCAACAGCACAATTTTACCTGCCTGCATCAGTCCAAGGTACTCCTTAGTGTAATGACCCACATGCTTAAAAAGTCATGCCTCACACAAGCTTGTAGTCCCCAACCTGATCTTATCTCTCCTCCATTTTATTCACCATCCTACTCTTTCATTCTTATTTACTTATTTTTGCTCACCTGTTCATTTTACTGATGTAGTGTTTTCGTTTATTTCTCCTTCCTATATATATCATCACCTCATTTCCTCCATTTTGCATGGTTATTTCCTGGCTGGGGCCCTCAAGAAGCAGGCCACAGCACTTTCACCTCACATCAGAGACCCTGTAGGCATCTCACCCTGCTTAGACCTGCAGTGGTGCCTCATCACCAGGGAGAGAGTGTCTGATGGTCACGTCAACCAGAGCTAGGGAATGGAAACCAGAAGACATGATCCATTGCTATGGGACTGGAAGAGTATCAAGGGCATTTGAGGAATGGGTTCATGTTTTTGAAGCAAAGGTGTTGTTAATGGAGCACAGTGCCTGGGGGGCAGTCTCTGGAGAGGGCTACAAACTCATCCTGCAATCGCTTCAATTATCCTAATTCCATGCACTGCACACTTCAAATGTCAAAAAGGCCACTTGAAAAATATGGAATGAAATAAGCAAGATGTAAGTGATCACGTGGGGGATCAAGTACTTGCAAATTATGCCACATACTACTTCCAGAGAGTGCTGCAAGCTACTGGATTTTTCGCTCCATAAGATGCACTTGACCATAAAACGCACCTAGTTTTTAGAGGGGGAATGCAAGAAAAAATATATTCTTTAAAAGAAGCACTGAGCAGAGCCTGTATGCATCCCAGGCTCTGCTCCCTTTCACAAGCCACGTGGAGCGTGTGTGCGGCGCTTGCAGGCTTTTCCCCGAGGAGGGAGAAGGGCAGCCCATCACTGACTGGCTGCCCTTCTCACTCCTCGGGGAAAAGCCCCCAAGAACTCCATGTGGCTCTTTAAAGGGAGCGCGGCTCGGGGGCTTTTCCAGGAGACGGGGGAAGGGACTGAGGGGCTAAGTCAGAAGCTAGAACCTCCCTCTCGCTGTTCTGGGTTCTTGGGATAGCCGTGCAAAGCCTCCTCAGGGCAGCGGGATGAAGGCTCCCACTGCCCTGAGGAGGCTTCACACAGCTATCCCAAGAACCCAGAACCGCGTGAGGGAGCGCTGTGCAGCAATCCCTCTTGCTGTTCTGGCTTCTGGGATAGCTGCGCAGCCTGCATTCACTCCATAAGACGCACACACATTTCCCCTTACTATTTAGGAGGGAAAAAGTGTGTCTTATAGAGCGAAAAAGACAGTATTTGTCAGATTGTCAGCAGCAACTGAAACAGTAACAGGCACATACAAGTGCTTCTCCTCTGCTTGCAAAACTAAGAAAAGTGGGCCACAAGATTTGGTGTAACCTGCAATAACTTGCCCTGGAAAGAGAGCCCAGCCAAGAAATTAATAGGGAAATATTCCTAATTGGAAAGAACAAGTTCACCTCCTTTTGCGGGGAGGGCACCAGGGCAGGCCTGCCCCTATGAGTAATCCAATGTTAGCCACAATAAATAAAACTAGAGGGCTCAAAGGCTTGGGCTAGTAGACTATTATTTCACAGTAGAAGGTTCATACTATTCTCAGAAGGCTCTCATTATGTTTGAAAAATGCAGGCACCACACAAGCATCCACCTGAATTGCAACAGGAAGAAAACTGTGTTGACAGTCTTATGAGAAGTCTCTGAGAATCAGAAGCATTTCTCTGCCCTCAACCCAGCAGTAAACCTCTGAGTGTACACCACACTCAAAGCTATTCCTGAAAGAACCCCCCTTTAGTAAAATGGGGAAGAGTTGTGAAAGTGAATCCATTAGAAAAGGGCTGGGCAAAAAGGACAAATGCTCAGTGTCCTGTTCAGCCTGAGGCATCACTGTCATCAGGCTGTGCAGCACATAATGAAAACTTCAAAAGGTGGCTTCTGCCCAGAACTAAAAATTCCCATAAGCAAACACAGAGATCAAAAGCAGAGGGGACAGAAATCCTAAAGGACCCAACTCAGAGCCTGTGGAACTCTTAGGGGTTTCTTCAAGTAACTAAGACCCTTGAGGTAGAGCAGAAAAAATAGGAGCATGTTGACAGGAGAGTGAAATGACCAGGAGGAAGGCATGGAATGGAAAGCTTGGCTAAGAAGAATGTTTACAAAACAACGACTTTTCAGCTTTCTGTATAACTAGAGTTAAAAGTCAATTATACTGAAGTGTACACAATTGGTCCCAATTAAGTAAATACAGTGACAAAGAAATGGGCCGCATTGACAATTATGCTGCTTTAGCTACCCCTATCCCAGTTGCCTACCAACTGTGTCTCAGGTGATCACAAAGGTGTGGCACCAAGCAGGTGCATGGACAAGGGCCAGTATTACACATCCTCATTCCAGAGAGTGAGAGTCACCCTCACCACCACCTCCTGTTAATTAGAAACAAGAAGTGAGACTGCGGGAGACATACACATATTCTTAGCATGAGCTCAGCTTCCCAGCTCCTAAGGCAACGGAGTCGTACAGGCGAAAGGCATAATGGAAATTGCTCCTATGACCCGGTGATGCAAGGCAAAAGCTCATTTTCAGCAACCACTTGCCATTTTAAGAAAGGAGTTTAAGCTGTAACCGCAGCCCATGTGATCAATTGAAGTTCAAAACTGGAACACCAGAACACATTCAGACAGAAATAAAAATAATAATCTAATAATAATAATTTGCTGGGCCAAATTCTCCAAAGTGAACCAAACACAGTATGATCGCATGTGATGTGGGGAATTCAATTCCAAGAGTTCTGCATATACACGAAATTCATGTATACCCAAACTATTTGAGCCACCCCTGTGGCTAGCATGTGATGGGAAGAGAGAGATTCCCCAGCACTCCTAGACCCTGTGTGCTAAGTGGGCCTTGCCCAACAAGCAAGGCAGAGAGCTTAAAAGCTCTTTCCAAGCCAGGAAACCCCAAGTGGACTTGAGATAGCTCACTCTCTCTAGAGCATGAGACCATTCATCTCTGGGCCATGGGTTCGAGCCCCATGTTGGGCAAAAGATTCCTGGTGGTTCCCAAAGCTTTTCAGGCAACCACCCACTCAGTTTCATAAACTCGCCCCCAGTGTCCTCTGCCCTATTATTCATAATAGCAGTTCTCACTAAGCGACCCACTAAGGAATAAAATTCAAAACCGAGACAATGAATTGCACCTTAATTCAAAATGCAATTAAAACTATTCTGTTAAATTAATTCAACAAAACGGATGAACTTCTGGTAGTCATTAACACCTCCAGGGACCCCCCCTGCCACACCCTTGCCTCTTAGTGCCCCCGCCTTCGTAATCCCACTGCCTCCCCAGTGCATGGATGTCAACTTTCAGATTTGAAAATAAGGGATCAGCAGCCTCACCTGTTCCGGGGTCAGTCTACGGGATATCTAACAATCCGGGATAGCAGCGGGAAACGGTGCTGGAATAAGGGAATTTCCCGCAAAAAAAGGGAAGGTTGACCCCTATGCCCCAGTGGGCAGCGCTGCCCACTTGGGAAACCTAGATAATATTTACACACCCATTGTGAAAGTGCTAGGCAGGCCCAAAAGCCTACCCAGTACAGTTCTACTCCTATCGCAAGAGCCAGTGACCCAACACAAGCAGGAATTTAGGAGTTATAGTTCAGCTCCATTCCTTTTGCTTTGCTCCTTAGCGATCCGGGTCCTGCTCTTTCCTCTCTGTTGTTAGAAGCCCCATCCCACAAATATCCCAAGAATGCTTCAACGTCATCTTCATTTATTTGAGTGGTTTTTGCCATTCCTCCGCTTATTTAGCCCAGGCCTCTCTTTCTGCTCTGGGGTCCCAGTTAATGAAAACCACATGAGATCACAATGTGAGTTTGCCTACTGCTCAAATCAATGTCATCTGCATTAAGGGGGGGGGGGCATTTTTTAGCATATCGTTTTTAACAAGGATCAAAAATGTCAAGCTGCAGTGCGCACAGAGATTAGATAAGCGCACAAATTTATCCACCTATCCATGCCCCCTCTCCCCTGTCCCAGCCACTGTAATATACTTTTGCAGAAATGCCAGCTGAGATGATAATTGTGCTTAGCACTGAAAGCCCTTTTATTATGGCCGAAGTGCTTCGCAGTATATTATCTCACTAATCCTGACAACTGCTCTGTAAGGGAGACCAATATTATAATTATTGTAGATGACCTGCTGATAGGGTGGCCCTTTGTACATTGCCAAAAAGGGAAAAAGAGAAGAGGGTGCAGATTTACATAAAATTTACATGTGCTAATTACAAAAAAACCCCACAATTTTTGTAATAATAGCTATGATCTGAACAGCAACACACCTTAGCGCTGCTGTGAACAGGTGACCTGTGTTGCTTACTCAGCCTGATGCCCAGCTGCAAACTAGGGATCAGGCCTCCCTGATCTCTCCTTTTGGGGATCTTTAAACTGGATTCGCAGTGGATAGCCTTGCCAGACACACACAAAATGTTTGTAGAGAACTGACCTCTGTAAAGTAAGACACACGGCTGCTCTGTCAGGTGAGTCAAAGACAGGGCAGGAGCCTAGTCTTAACTAAGGCCCCCAATGAGTGGACGGCAAAGGCAAGGTTTGAACAGGGGACACAAGTTCTCAGCCACTATTAGCACAGGGTGGCATTTAGGTTGGCCCTAATGTGGTGAATGGATTCTTTGATGACTCTGCTGGATTTGGTCACAGAACTCTCAATTTTCAAATTTATATTTGTGACCTACTTTTTACTCAGCGCTTATACCACCGTGAAGTTGTAGAACTGAAAAGCAGGATACACACCCTGTTTTGAAAATAGGGACAACATTTGCCCTCCTCCAGTCTGGAGGGCCAGAAAGTGGGAGAAGCAACAAGAGGAACAGCCATTTTAGATCTGGTCCTAACCAGTGTTGATGACCTGGTTAGTGGGGTAGAAGTGGAAGGATCATTAGGCGTGAGTGATCATGCTCTTCTGAAGTTTACTATACAGCGGAAAGGAGCAGCCAAGCATGCTAGGACACAATTTCTTGACTTTAAGAAAGCCAACTTCATAAAACTTAGGGAAGTGCTGGGTGAGATCCCATGGACAGTAATACTAAAAGGAAAGGGAGTTCATGATGGCTGGGAGTTTGTTAAGAGGGAGATAGTAAAAGCACAACGTCAGGCAATACCAATGAGACGGAAACATGGAAGGTGCCTAAAGAAGCCAGGGTGGCTATCTAAAGAACTTTTAACTGAGTTAAGATTAAAAAAGGATGTGTACAAAAAATGGAAAAGGGGGGAAACCACCAAAGAGGAATTCAAACAAATAGCCAGCACATGTAGACACAAAGTCAGAAAAGCTAAAGCACAGAATGAACTCAGGCTTGCTAGAGAGGTTAAAAGCAACAAAAAAGGCTTTTATGGGTATGTCCGTAGCAAAAGGAAGAACAAAGAAACAGTGGGGTCACTCAGAGGAGAAGATGGTGAAATGCAAACAGGGGACACAGAAAGGGCTGAACTCCTCAATGCCTTCTTTGCCTCAGTCTTCTCCGATAAAGAAAACAATGCCCGACCTGAAGAATTTGGAGCAAATGATTCAGCAGAGGAAACACAGCCCAGAATAACTAAGGCGATAGTACAAGAATACTTCGCTAGTTTAGATGTATTCAAGTCTCCAGGGCCAGATGAACTGCATCCAAGAGTATTAAAAGAACTGGCAGAGGTGATCTCAGAACCACTGGCAGTCATCTTTGAGAATTCCTGGAGAACAGGCGAAGTCCCAGCAGACTGGAGGAGGGCAAATGTTGTCCCTATTTTCAAAAAGGGGAAAAGAGAGGACCCAAATAATTATCGCCCAGTCAGTCTGACATCAATACCAGGGAAGATTCTGGAGCAGATCATTAAGCAAACAGTCTGTGAGCACCTAGAAAGGAATGCTGTGATCACCAACAGTCAGCATGGATTTCTGAAAAATAAGTCATGTCAGACTAACCTGATCTCGTTTTTTGACAGAATTACAAGCCTGGTAGATGAAGGGAACGCAGTGGATGTAGCCTACCTTGATTTCAGCAAGGCATTCGACAAGGTGCCCCATGATATTCTTGTAAAGAAGCTGGTAAAATGCGGTCTTGACTATGCTACCACTCAGTGGATTTGTAACTGGCTGACTGACCGAACCCAAAGGGTGCTCATCAATGGTTCCTCTTCATCCTGGAGAAGAGTGACTAGTGGGGTGCCACAGGGTTCTGTCTTGGGCCTGGTCTTATTCAACATCTTTATCAACGACTTGGATGATGGACTCAAGGGCATCCTGATCAAATTTGCAGATGACGCCAAACTGGGAGGGGTGGCTAACACCCCAGAGGACAGGATCACACTTCAAAACGACCTTGACAGATTAGAGAACTGGGCCAAAACAAACAAGATGAACTTTAACAGGGAGAAATGTAAAGTATTGCACTTGGGCAAAAAAAATGAGAGGCACAAATACAAGATAGGGGACACCTGGCTTGAGAGCAGTACATGTGAAAAGGATCTAGGAGTCTTGGTTGACCACAAACTTGACATGAGCCAACAGTGTAACGTGGCAGCTAAAAAAGCCAATGCAATTCTGGGCTGCATCAATAGGAGTATAGCATCTAGATCAAGGGAAGTAATAGTGCCACTGTATTCTGCTCTGGTCAGACCTCACCTGGAGTACTGTGTCCAGTTCTGGGCACCACAGTTCAAGAAGGACACTGACAAACTGGAACGTGTCCAGAGGAGGGCAACCAAAATGGTCAAAGGCCTGGAAACGATGCCTTATGAGGAACGGCTAAGGAAGCTGGGCATGTTTAGCCTGGAGAAGAGGAGGTTAAGGGGTGATATGATAGCCATGTTCAAATATATAAAAGGATGTCATATAGAGGAGGGAGAAAGGTTGTTTTCTGCTGCTCCAGAGAAGCGGACACGGAGCAATGGATCCAAACTACAAGAAAGAAGATGCCACCTAAACATTAGGAAGAACTTCCTGACAGTAAGAGCTGTTCGACAGTGGAATTTGCTGCCAAGGAGTGTGGTGGAGTCTCCTACTTTGGAGGTCTTTAAGCAGAGGCTTGACAACCATATGTCAGGAGTGCTCTGATGGTGTTTCCTGCTTGGCAGGGGGTTGGACTTGATGGCCCTTGTGGTTTATTCCAACTCTATGATTCTATGATTCTATGATTTTAACAATTTCCGCAGTCACACAATCAATCAATCAATCAATTGCTGAACTGGGATCCACGCAGTCCCAAAAACAGATTAACTGAAAAAGCCTCAGAACAAAAAAATGCAAAATAAATAGCAAAAACAAAAGCACGAAATATAACCTCCAAATATCACCACAGAACACTGCAATTGGGAATGGAACTTGAATTACAATGGGAGGGGGCACAAATTAGCAGCGCAACAGGAAATCACGGAAACGGAAGGCTTGAATTACAATGGGGGGATCCAAAATAGCAGCGCAACAGGGAGACTCAAAACGGAGCATGTTCAGCTTCCGAAAAAAGCTCGAAAACTGGAACACCTACTTCCGGTTTTGCAGCGTTCGGGCTCCAAGTTGTTCGTGAACTAAGCTGTTCGAAAACCGATGTACCACTGTATTAATAAAACTACCCCCGAATTACCTCACCTAAGAAGAGGCATGGCAGTAAGACTAAACTCTCAAAAGGGACTGACTGAGTCAGGACACTGCAGATGCTGTCTAGCTTCCTCCATCTGCACAATGGGAGCTGGGAGTTCCTCCTCCCGCTCCATCCCCACCTCCCTCTTTCCGATAGGGCTGGGCGATATCCGGTTTTCAACACTGTGATATATCACCAGCTATACATTGCAATACACTGATACATCACGATGTCTGAAGTAAGGATGGAGCTTGTTGAGGCATTGACTGGCTTCACGGTTTTTCCTGTATCACGATTGCCAAGTCAAAAATTATGAAACTGATGTCACAATATGGACTTCATACCAGTTTTGGACGATATATCGCCCGGCCCTACTCTCTTGACATGCCCATCCCAGCACTATCAAATACTGGGAGTTGACCTGCTTGCCCTGGGATGTTTCACCAGTTGACACCTCCCAGTCTCCTGAGTCTAGGAGGAGTACTAATATGACCTGGGTATGCACTCCTGTTCTTATCAGGATCAAGTAGTTATGCATATAGAGAGAGCCAATGTGGTGTAGTGATTCAGAGTGTTGGACTAAGACCTGGGAGATTGGGATCCCAGTCCTCTCTCAATCTTAATCTAGAGCTCACGGACCTCCAATGAAACTGAATATTGGAAGATTTAGAAAAAATAAGAGGAAGTTCTTCTTCATGCAGTGCATAGTTAGGGAACTCACTCCCACCAGAGGCAGTGATGGCCACCAACTTGGGATGGCTTTAAAAGAGGATTAGATAAATACATGGAGGAGAGGACTACTGACGGCTACCAGCCTGGATGGCTCTGCTCTGCCTCCACAGTTGGGGGCAGCAATGCTTCTGAATGCCAGTTGCTGGACACCACAGGAGAGGAGACAGTGCTCTTGTGCTCAGGTCCTGTTTGCAGGTATCCCATGGGCATCTGGTTGGGCACTGCGGGGACAGGATGGTAGACTAGATGGGCAACTGGCCTGATCCAGCAGGGCTCTTGTTATGTTCCTACATTCAAATAAGTAGTAATTAAAATGTTGTACAGTACTTGAAATATACAGGTCATCCCAGCGTGCGGATCAGGCAGGCCAAGAAGCAATTAGTTCTACCTTTTGAGTCACCATATTACATCTGGCTCCAGTTGGCAGACTTCAATGTTACAGTAGACACAAACACACCCTTCAAGCCTCGCTGCAGGCCAGAGATGGGGAACATGCATCGCTCCAGATGTAGTTCAACAACATAATGGTAGTCGTAGTTAACAACCATTATCCCATAGCACTGCCCAGGAGAAAGGGGGTTGGAGCCCAACCACAACTGGAGGGCCAGAGATTTCCCATGCGTACTGCTGGGCAGAGAAGTGTGCTCAGGGCAATTTTCTCTTCGTGAATTTTTTCTTGAGGGTAAACTACATTTTTTAAAGGGTCAAACTCTCTATTCCCCATCACTTGAATCTAACAAGTCCTTAAACTAGGATTAGATTGGACTGATGGCACCAGTTCTGGAGATCTGATTAGTCACATGCTAGCATAACCATGGAACAGGAGGAACTAATTTCTGTCTTAATCAGAGATCTTTGCAACTACGAAACCTAGCACTCTAGCTCAGTGGTTTCCAAAGTGGGTAGCACTGCCCCCTGGGGAGGATAACCTAGGGGGCTCTAAGAGGCAAGGGGGCCAAAGGGGGGCCATTAGAGGTGTAAATGAATATCAGATTTTGAAAAGCTGGTATCGCTGGATCAAGTTCATCAGTTTTCTTGAATTAATTAAACTAAACAGTTTCAACAGGATTGTGAATTAAAGTGCAATTAGTGGTTATTGTTTTGAATTTCATTTATTATCTTCCTTAGTGGGTTGTGCAAGGGGAATAATGCTTTTTATGTGTTGCGTAGTGGGTTCTGGGGATGTGTTTATGGAACCAACAGGGTGGGGGTGCAAAGAAGTTGGGGAACCACTGGTCTAGTTCTTCACTTGTTTGTTCTGAGAGAAGGGAGAAAAAATAATGGGTCAAACTCATGCACAACCTGCCTTGTAACTCACAGGAACATGCAGTGTTTAAGTCTTTTATGGGTTGCACTGAACTGCAAAGGTGGAATAAGATCTGTTCATTCCGATGCAGTTTCATTTTAGTCTTGTAAGCAAGAGTGAGATGTTAATGTCAGTTCTCAAATATCTTGGATGCAACAGCCACTTTGAGGGTTGCTGTTGCTGTTTACAATCAAGTGGCATGTAAATTTTATGAAATGAAACAAATTTAGTATGTATTACGCCCAGACCAATCCCTTTGCAGGGCCTACCATGCTGCTACATAAGGGTCATAAACACACTTGATATTCAGACACCACACCAAGTCAAACCATGAGATTAGCATGAGTATATGGACTCAGGGAGAGGAGACTGCAGTCACTTCATTCCTTTCTGGTTGTTCTGCCATTATGCCTCACTGAGCTAAGCCATGGTTTGCCATAGCATGTGGTCTTACTTTGGACTTGTGATGTAGTTCTCCAAAACAAACCATGAGTCACAAACAATAGGATAAGCCTTGGTTGCACCACGCGGGTGGCACTGTGGTCTAAACCACAGAGCCTAGGGCTTGCCGATCAGAAGGTCGGCGGTTCGAATCCCCACGACAGGGTGAGCTCCTGTTGTTCGGTCCATGATCCTGCCAACCTAGCAGTTCAAAAGCACGAAGTGCAAGTAGATAAACAGGTACCGCTCTGGTGGGAAGGTAAACGGCGTTTCCGTACACTGCTCTGGTTCGCCAGAAGCAGCTTAGTCATACTGGCCACATGACCCAGAAGCTGTCTGCGGACAAAAACCGGCTCTCTTGGCCTAAAGAGCAAGATGAGCGTGCAACCCCAGAGTTGTCCACGAATGGACCTAACAGTCAGGGGTACCTTTACCTTTACCTAAGGAAACTAAACCAAAAGCCCAGATTTAAGTGGCACACTAAGCTAAACCATAGCTTAACTCCTTCCAATTCTATGATTCAACACAGCAGCAAAAAAAGCAGGGAGGCCACATCCTCCTCTATGGGAGCCTGCACACGAAATAAGTCATGGTTTGGCTTATCAGGATATACAAACCAGATCATTCTGTTATCCGTACCGCACTAAAAATTAACCTATGTGGGGTGATATGAGAGGGAAGTATCAGCCCTGCTGTAAACTTCAGTGGAATACAAAAGATCAGAAAAAATCAAAGTGAGGCTGAAGAGACATTGGGGGCAGGGAGCAGAACTCTCCCCAACCGAAGATTTTAACACAGTTAACAATGCCTATGTAGGGCTAATTTTGCACCATTAAAAAAAATGTTTACACAAATCTGCATGTGTAAAAATATTTCTGCCTACATACTTTGCTTTTGATCATACAAGCAGGTTGTAGCAATGATTTTTTTTGATAAGGTTTTTCCTCCTCTGGGAGAGAAAAGGGACAATGGTTCTCTCAATGATACTTCCACTCTCTATTTTTTAATATCTGCATTAAAAATTATGAGTTATATCGAACCAAGTTCTACTCAGAATAAACCCACCAAAATAATGCACTTGTTAGTCCTGCCTGTTATTTTTAATGGGTCTACTTTGAGTATAACTGATCATCATCATCATCATCATCATCATCATCATCATCATATATTTATACCCTGCCCATCTGGCTAGGCTTCCCCAGCCACTCTGGGTGGCTCTCAACATAATATTAAAAACATAATAATAATAATAATAATAATAATAATAATAATAATAATAATATTTATTTATACCCCACCCTCCCCGGCCAGAGCCAGGCTCAGGGCTGCTAACACCAGTAAAATTACAATAAAAACATAATGGGGGGGGGGACAATTTAAAATACAATTTAAAATGCAGCCTCATTTTAAAAGTAGCCCATGGATCAAAACCGTAAGGGGAGGGAAAACATAAGGGTCAGACTGAGTCCAAACCAAAGGCCAGGCGGAACAGCTCTGTCTTGCAGGCCCTGCGGAAAGATATCAAGTCCCGCAAGGCCCTAGTCTCTTGTGACAAAGCGTTCCACCAAGTCGGGGCCCATACTGAAAAGGCCCTGGCCCCAGTTGATACCAATCTAACCACCTTGCGATTTGGGACCTCCAAAGTGTTGTCATTTGTGGACCTTAAGGTCCTCCGCGGGGCATACCAGGAGAGGCGGTCCCATAGGTACATGGGTCCTAGGTTGTGTAGGGCTGTAAAGGTAAAAACCAGCACCTTAATCCTGACCCTGTACTCCACCGGGAGCCAGTGCAGTTGGTAAAGCACTGGGTGAATGTGATCCTGCAGCAAGGACCCTCACCGCGGCATTCTGCACCCGCTGGAGTTTCTGGGTCAGCTTCAAGGTCAACCCTGAATAGAGCGAGTTACAATGAGCAAGCCTGGAGATGACCATCACATGGATCACTGTGGCCAGATCAGGGTGAGAAAGGTAAGGGGCCAACTGCTTAATACGGCGGAGATAGAAAAATGCCACCTTTGCTGTGGCTGCAACCTGCGCCTCCCTGGAAAGGGAGGCGTCGAAGGTTACACCCAAGCTCTTGACAGAAGGCGCTGGCACTAATTGGGTCCCCGCAAGAGATGGGAGTTGGCCCCCCAACCCTATGTCATCCTGACCCAGCCAGAGGACCTCTGTCTTCGAAGGATTTAACTTCAACCGGCTCCCACGCAGCCATCCAGCCACAGCTTCCAAGCATCTGGTCAGTGTGTCCAGGGCCGAGTCAGGGCGGCCATCCATCAACAGATAAAGCTGGGTGTCATCAGCATATTGATGACAACCCAGCCCAAAGCATTAAAAACATTAAAAACTTCCCTAAACAGGGCTGCCTTCAGATACAACCCAGTCTCTTTACCCATTTTGTTTCTTCTTTGCTTCCCAGTTGATTGGGGATACCTTCCATAGTTTAAAATTGATTAATTTGGGCCACTGCCCCCTTGATTCCATAAGCTCATCCTCAAGGCTCCTTACCCTATAAAAAGCATTATTCAGAATAGCGGTTTACAGCAGCCACTAAGGAAGATAGCAACACAATGAAATCCCAAACAGTGACAACTAATTACACATTGATTCAAAATCCAGTTAAAACTATTGAGTTTAACTAATTCGATAAAACTGATGAACTTGAACAAGTGATGCCAGCTTTTCAAAGCCTGATAGTCATTTACACCTCCAGTGCCTTCCTAGTGCCCCCTAAGTAATCCCACCACCTCCTGGGGGCAGTACCACTCACTTTGGAAACCAGTGACTTAAGTTGTAAAATGCTTCACCCTTAGTGCTGGTATCAGTTAGGTGGTACCATCACTGCTTCACCATCAATGGGACGAGGCAAGTGACCACATAGGCTTGACCTGGGAGTTTACTGGCTCTGCAAAGGGTCAACAGTCTGGATTCTGCAACCGCAATGATTTGCACGCAAACCACATGAAACAAATGAGGATGCTCATGCCTCCATCCCGCCCATCCAGCCAGACCCTTCCAATCCCATCATATCCAAGAATCCCCGGAGCACAGCACTGGAAGGAGCCAGCTTGTGTCACACCCCACCGTGGGAAACTGAGAAGCTAACTGGAGGGGTGGAGCACCCGTTCCACGGCATTCCTCCTCTGCCCTGTGACACAGCCTGGGAGCAATAAGAGATGGAACCACAGGACGTAAAGGCAGACATGCTTTGCCTGAGCATGGTGTATGCAGGCACCGTGTGTGCTATATACACAGCCAAGTAATGTATTGGTGCTACTTCAGGTGAACATTGAGTTGTGGCTGATCAGTGCTGTTAGCAAAAGAAATAAAACATCTAATTGCAAGTGAATGTGGTTTCATGCTCTTAGGCTTGGTGCACTCTTTAGATCAGTGTTTCTGGAGAAAAGCCTGAAGTGTTTGGTTATTTGTTCAGTTGTACTTTAATTTCATCTGTACTTGAAAACAGTTGACAAAAATGAACTGGAAAAACTGAAGACGAAATAATACATAATTGCAAGGAATGTGGTTGCTCTGCTCCAGTACTGACCTGACACATAGCACTACCAAAATATATGCTTGGGTCTATTTCCACCCACTTAAAGAATGCCCATTAAAGAGGTACTGAAAAGTCATACTGCTCACTTATGTTTGCTTGACAGCAAAGCACAGAAAGCAGTTTCTGAAGAAGTATAAGAGGCAAGAACAACTGGACCCTCTGCTTAATTATAGATGGAACTGATTTGGAACAGAGGAAGCCAGGAATTAATGATAAACAATTCAAATTCAAAATCAGCACTCAAGTTCTACTATCCAGTTGCCCCTTTAACTAATGTTACTTTCCATCCCAATATTATTGCAACAAAGGATGATGTGGTTCAGTTTACATATTGGCCAGTGTGGTGTAGTGGTTAGTGTCTTGGATCATGACCTGGGAGAGACCAGGGTTCAAATCTCCACTTGCCCATGAAGCTCATTGGGGTTGACCCCTGGGGGCCAGTCTCAGTCTAATCTAGGGTTGTTGTGGGAATTAAATGACGAAGGGATGAATTATGTGTGCCACCTTTGGCTCCTTGGATAAATAAGTGGGGGGTGTAAACGCAATAAAATAAATAATACAGAAAAAGTTAAGAGTGGCAAAATAAAGTATTAGTTGTCATTGTTGTCATTGGGCAGCAAAGACTGACAAGCCCACTTGGGAGAATAACTTGATAAATCTAACTGGGCTAAAACTTTAAAAATCCATCAGGTTCCACACCAGGTAGCTCCTGCATATCTTCCCCCATGTTAAGTAAAATTACGAATTGCCAAAGAAGCCACTTTCGTCTTAAGGGTGTCGCTGTCGCAGGGAAACAAAAAGTGCATAACTTTTCATTCCTGGCACACACACGGGCCCGTGAGAGAGAAGGAATACTGGAAGGAACTTGATTTCCCAGTTGCAAAACCCCTTCACCAGCCTTTTGCCTTCAACATGCAGGAATTATATACTTTTGTTTTCAAAAAGTTGGGTTAATATATATAACATATATATTGCCCAAGAAACCAAACCTGTGCGCGTCCCAGCATCACAGGAGGCGGAGGCGGAGGTCCAAAGGGGCGGAAACGCTGCCGCTGGAGAAAAGCAAGGGTGGGGTGGTAGGGGCGTCCGTCCCGACGACTCAGTTTGTCGCGTGCGAAAAGGCTGGAAAAGGGGCGCTTCTTCTGCACAGTCTCAGCGGGAGCTGCTGCCGCTGCCCGGAGGACAGGCAGAAGCGTGCAGGCGGCCCATCCCCGCGTTCCCGGGGCGGCAAGAAAGATTCGCTTGCCTGCTGCTGGTGCCAAACTCCAGAGCGCCGCTCTCCCCTTGCGCGCAGGCGTTCAGCGCTCCGCCCGCTAACGAGGAAACATGGCCGGGGAGGGGAGGAGGGGGGGAGCAGTGGGAGCGGAGTGCCTCCGGGAAGCGGAGAGACTCAGCCCCTCGCTTGCCTAGCGGAGCCTCAACCAAGGAGGGAGAGCGCGCTCAGCGCCGCCGCAGCCTTGCCAAGCGCCCCATCTCCATCGCCTTTGCGCGCCCCGGACGCGCCCTCCTCCCGAAGACTTTAAAGCAACAGCAGCCGCTTTGGAAACCAAAGGCTTGGAAGGAGAGGCAGGCAGGAAGGTCTGCCCAAAGCCACACGCCGCCTGCTCACTGGCCCGAGCCGGCCCAGCTGCAGATTTCCGTTGGCTGCCCGGCCTGCCAGTCGCGCTCATTGACGAAGCGGGAGAGGGAGGGAGGCGAGACACGGTTCTTTTGTCATCTCTGGCTTCTGCAGCAGAAAGAGTTGCAAAAGAGCCCGGTCTCAGGCAGCGCCTCTCCGGAGTAGGCTTTGCAAAAGGCTCCTGATTTTGCTGCAGGATCTTGTCCCGCGTTAACGCAGAGTTAAGTTCCACAAGGACACAGAGGATCTCACACAGAAGACCCAAAGCCATCTTCCTCGCACGGATTCACACACATTAAGTTCAGCAATTCTTACAAACAACCCTGCCGGGTAGGCAAGCATTACCTACTGACAGGCCCCTTGTGGCCAAGTGCAGTCGAGGCCACACAGTGAAGTCCTGGCAAAGATTGGAGTTGCAATTAGGACTTTGCAGCACAGTACTTCACTGCCATGTCCTGTCAAGTTCCCATGATGTGCCCTTTTCAACCCCAAATGAAACAAAGGGCACATTTCCACCATACATTTAAAGCACTAGGAGGCCACTTTAAACCATCATGGCTTCCCCCAAAGAATTCTGAGAGATGGAGTTTATGAAGGGCACTGAACAGTTGTTAGAAGACCCTCCCCGCCAATTCCCCTCCCAGAGCTACAGTCCCAAGTATACTAGAATCAGAGGTGTACCTAGGCTCCTTTGAGCCCTTGGCAAAGAACTGTAATGGTGCCTCTGAAGCTGGGAGAGACCATGGACAAGAAACTCAAAAAGTTTGCTTTTCAGCACCTTTCATGCTCCACCACTTACTTCCTCCACAGCCATCAGGGTTAAACTGAATAATGCAAGGGCCACTGGGAACAAGGTTTAAGGAACAAAAGGCGAGGAGTGGCCTGAAAAGGTTTGGGAACCACTGGTCTAGTGAGATGTACCAATGGGACAGTTTTGGATGTTGCTCTTAACAAAAAACCAGGACTGGCTGAAGACATTGTGCTCTGTGGTGAGCGACAGGTTGCCAGCCATTTCCATTCCATATGCAGAAGCCAATTTGCCTGGCAGCTGTATCAGACTTCAGCATGGTCTGCCCCTCTCCACCCAAGGACAGCTGTCTAGCTTAGGCACACCTTTCCCTCACCCTCAACTTCACTCTGCCTGATCCTGGGGTGGGAAACCTCTGACTCACCACATGTTGCTGGGCTAGATTACATTGTCTCTGACCATTTATCATGGTGGCTGAGGCTGATCAGGGTTGAATTCCAACCAACATCTAAAGGGCCACAAGTTCCCCATCCCTGACTGGCTAGGAATCCAGGCTGATATGTTTGTTGGTACAGTGGTGCCTCGCAAGACGAAATTAATCCGTTCCACGAGTCTCTTCGTCTTGCGGTTTTTTCGTCTTGCGAAGCACGGCTATTAGCGGCTTAGCGGCTATTAACGGCTTAGCGGCTTTAAGAAAAAGGAAACAAACTCGCAAGAACTCGCAAAACGTTTCGTCTTGCGAAGCAAGCCCATAGGGAAATTCGTCTTGTGGAACGACTCAAAAAATGGAAAACTCTTTCGTCTTGCACGTTTTTCGTCTTGCGAGGCATTCGTCTTGCGAGGTACCACTGTAATTTATTTTTTTATTGAGATATGTTTTAAATAAAGAAAAATGTTAAAGTGCATATAACACATCAACAACCACAACTGGGGTACATTTCAGCAGGTAAATCAACAAAGGGCAGAGGATCAACAATTGGGGGTGTGGGGGGGAAAGGGTCACCTCAGGGAAGAGGCAAGTAATGACACATTCAGTGTTTAGGTAGTTGCTTAGAACCAAAGCATTTGACAAACACACATGAAGAACCGAAATAGTTTGGGAATAATCCCGCACCGCAAAGTACAGTGAGAATCTGGAGGGAGGGGGGCTCCTTGTTGATGTAACACAAATGAAAACCTTTTGACTGAAAAAGGTGACTTGCATTTAAGTCCCCAGATTTGTGGACTATGTCCTGTAAGTTTCACTGCCATTTGCCATACCCCGTTCCACCACCCTGCCAAAGAAAAATGGGCATGAGGCCTCCAGCAACTTCAATGGAATCATAGAATCACAGAATTGTAGTGTTGGAAGGGATCCCAAGGGTCATCTAGTCCAACCCCCTGCAATGCAGGAATCTCAACTAAAGCATCCGTGACAGATGGCCACCTAACCTCTACGTAAAAACCTCCAAGCAAGGAGAGTCCACAACCTCCAGCGGTTGACCATTTCAGACTGGTTACAGTTAACCAATAGCACAATCAAAACTTTGTACAAAGTGTTTTGCATATTTTCTGGAAAAAATGAAATTTGGGATAAACCTGGGGGAACAAGGTATTTCAAGGAGTGTTTCTAACCAGCATTTGTCAACCCATGCCTTGAGATCTGCTGGGAGGGCCGCTACAGCTTATTCTGCAGCGGCTCACAGTAGGGCCTTCTTGCTTATACTGTATAGGCACTATGGCTGTAGAAATCCTTTCCATTGAAGGGACACTTGACTCCCCCACCAATGTTTGAAGATGTACTTGTTCTGCTTGGCCTTTGGGAATTGGTTGGCTTAGTCTGTTCACCATGACTCATGCAGGCACTGGTGAAGATTGGTGGAAAATCTTTGAGCTTTGATCATTTGAATGTTGAATCTGGTATCATTGCAATGCATAAAAAGGTAAAGGTACCCCTGCCCGTACAGGCCAGTCGTGTCCGACTCTAGGATTGTGCGCCCATCTCACTTAAGAGGCCGGGGGCCAGCGCTGTCCGGAGACACTTCCGGGTCACGTGGCTAGCGTGACAAATGCATACCCTGGTCTTAAATTGGGAACTTTGAACATAAGAAGAGCCTCCTGGATCAAGCCAACAATGGCCCAGTCAACATCTGGTCCAGCATCCTGTTCTCACTGTGGCCAACCAGATTCCCCAAAAGGAAGCCCACAAGAAAGCCCTCTACCCTTCTGTGGTTTCCAGCAACTGGTATTCATAAGCATTTGTTGCTTCTGACCATGGAGGCAGAGCATAGTCTTCATGGCTACTATTTACCTATAGCCTTATGCTCCCCCATGAATGTGTCTAAGCCTCTTTTAAAGCCATCTAAGTGCCTCCTTTGGGAGAGAGTTCCATAGTTTAATTCTGCTCTGCATGAAGAATGATTCTTTCATTCGTGTCCTGAATCTTCTAATATCCAGCTTCATTAGATGTCCACGCGTTCTAGTGCTATGAGAGAGGGAGAAAACGTTTCGCTATCCACTGGTAATGTAAAGATATTATTAGGTTAAAATGATGGTGGTGGTCAGGAAAGCCCTGACTGAAAGACAGCTCTAGGAAGTTCTGGAAAAGAGGCACTGGTTCCCTTACCCTTTTAGAAACAGTTCTCTTGTACTGTACTGTAATAGCTCTTGTGTGACCAGTTTCCTTTAATTTCAGGAGAGCAGGAATGCATTGCGTTTTCTAACCAAACAAAGCCAGACACGACAACTTGAGCTGAACAGGAAAGGAGCAAGGAAAGGAGCAGGACATCCCAGGTTCCCTTTGCCAAATGTTCCTCCTTCCCTCCCCCCACTCTGTGAGCTGCAGCAGCACACTCTTGAGGGCCTGCCAGATAAAGGAAGCTTGCGATTTTCCATGAATAGATCACACTACAATGTCAGAATACAGGAAACAGCGCAGGAAAGGAGCTAGTAAAAGCCACTAAATTGTAGTGCATTTTTCAAGCCAAGTTACACAACTGAGCAAAAGGTTACTTCTGGTCCACGGAAAGAACAGAGAACACAAGGGCTACTCTGCAAACAAATTGGAAGGCTCCAAAATGCCTTTTTTGTTGCCATTGCCTCCCATAGGAATGTGGCTGGAAAGAGCTCTATCTCAGGTTATTAAGAAGCTGTGCAACAGGGATGGTGCTGAACAAAAGGGTACCCTAAAGGTCTTCTGTCAGTGAAAGAACAGGAGACTGCAGCCATCTGTATTAAATTTCCATAGAAGGATGTTTGTTGCACAGTGAAGACCACTGAAAAGAGGATCTGCAGAATTTTTCTCCTTAAAAACCCTGGAGCTGCAAAGTGCACGGGAATCTTCACTAGTTCAAAAACATGCCACAAGAGATTAACTCAAGCTCATTTGTTAAAATGGATTAAAAGTCACAGAAATAACCCATAAATTCCCAATACACCACTCCCTATTTGTCTATATCAAAGACAACCAGGATAATAATAGGACACTGTACTATTTTCAGGTAGGATGCAAACACATACAGTACCAGCAAATTCAGGGTGTGCAGTTACAGTTGATTGGGAGGTCTTGTGCAACAAATCCGCTTCTCTAAAAGATCAGACATTTTGCGATAAGGAAGGTGGCAGAAAAATGCACTGGAGAGTGTGGGACTACACTTACTTAGCACCACACTGTCTAACCTCCCTGCAAACAAATCAGGATAAAGGCTCCACATACAGGTTATCGGGAAGCACTTTTACATTCTCTTCTTCCTGTCTCCCCAGTGGGTGAAGACAGTTATCAGGTGGCTTTAATATACATAGCTGCAAAATCTCGTAGCACATCTGGATGCTACCTTCAAGGTTCTTGGTGGGGATTAAGGAAGTCTGAGACCTATGACCTGCTTGCATCTCTAGAGCCATTCAAATACCCAGCAGTTCAATAAATACTTCTCCATATAGATGTGCAACCTATACTAGAACTTCAGAATCTACCAGCTGGAGACACGTGTAAAAAAACACACAGTTAGATTGAAAAAACAGTGCTGAAGTCAGTTAGGCTGGCAAGCACACGAGGCCTTCTTGGTGGTGGCTCTGCAGTAATGCAACTCTCTTTATGTTACCATTCATTGGCCCCTCCAGCTCTAACATTCAACAAAGCCTTAAACACGTGCATTTGTTACTATTACCTTAAAGAGAGTTTAGGTGATCCAGTTCGGTTTCTCTCATACACATCTTTGTCTGTATCCATACTCCATGTTCTGCCTAATGCTCTGTTGCTTTATCTCCCTTCTCTGAGCTCCGTGAGTTCTTGGCCCGAAAAGCAACTAATAAATAAGCAGAATAATACATATTCTGAGTTGAGAAATTTTTATGCACCAGAACTGAACTGAACTTATACAGCCCTTTGACACAAAAGGCCACCCCCTGTTAGCATTCCTCATTACACCAGCATGGTGTCGTGACTAGAATGTTGAACTAAGACCTAGGAGAACAGGGTTCAAATCTCCCAGTGGTCCTGGGAGACCTTGCGGGGGGGGGGGTCTGTCGCTGCCTCTCAGCCTAATCTACCTCACAGGGCTGTTGTGGGTATTATATGAAAAAGGTGAGAACAGTGGGTGCCACATTGAGCTCCTTGGAGAAAAAAGCAGGATAGCAATGCAGTGAAATAAATAATAAATAAATGTGGTCGTCTGTATCTTAGGTGGGAAAAGTTGTTTCATTGTTGCTCTTATAAAATGATTGGGTGTCACGATAAATCACTCAAGAGATCCATCAGCAGATCCCAATCTACCTTCCACACACCCTTATGTTAGGTCCAAGGAAAACAAATTCAGTAGTTTGTATGGCTTTATTGGAGATTTGGACTGATCTTCTCCAACCTGATACCCTCCAGATAATTTGGTGGTCAGCTCCCATCTACCTTAGCCACCATGGAAGGATCAAATCAATGCTTTCTAGGCATGATCCTGGGGACAAACCACACAAAAGGTGGTTGTTTTTTGGGCCAGACTTGTAAGCTTCCCAGAAATGCCTGGCTGGCACTTTTAGGAACAGAATAAGGTAAAGGTACCCCTGCCCGTACGGGCCAGTCGTGACCGACTCTGGGGTTGCGTGCCCATCTCGCTTAAGAGGCCGGGGGTCAGCGCTGTCCGAAGACACTTCCAGGTCACGTGGCCAGCGTGATGAAGCTGCTCTGGCGAGCCAGCACCAGCGCAGCACACGGAAACGCCGTTTACCTTCCCGCTAGTAAGCGGCCCCTATTTATCTACTTGCACCCGGGGGTGCTTTCGAACTGCTAGGTTGGCAGGCGCTGGGACCGAACGACGGGAGCTCACCCCGCCGCGGGGATTCGAACCGCCGACCATTCGATCGGCAAGTCCTAGGCGCTGAGGTTTTACCCACAGCGCCACCCGCGTCCCTGGAACAGAATGCTCGATAGCTATTTGATCTAATATAGCAGGACCTTCTGCACACATTGGAAAAGCTCTTCCACTAAGCTGTGGCTCTTCCCCAGAACATGTCGTGTACATTGATGGTGCTATGATGCTACTATGATGCTATAATGATGCCTACGATTAGTACCATGAAGTGGCTCTTGATTGTTTTGAGAGTCACTTTGTTGGAATCAGAGAAGGTAACAAGGAGTTCAGAGGAGGCATAAATTTGCTTCGGCCATGTACAGGCCATGCTAGATGTTCTTGGTTCTACAGAAAGTGCTGTAGGCACAAGGGAAGCCTCCTTGAACAAGTTCGGAGAGTCTCTGCTGAATTCAAACCCCATTCAAGCTGAGAGAATGACCCACTTATGCAGATGCTTATTGTGATCAGAAACACAGCATTTATAACAACACAAAAGAGGAGCCCTGCTGGGTCAGGCCTATGACCCATCTAGTCCAGGACCCTCTCCTCACAGGGGCCAACCAGATGCCCCAAGGCGAAACCCACAAGCAGGATTCAAGCCTATGAGCCATTCTCCCCTCTGGTGGTTTCCAGCAACTGGTATTCAGAAGCAATTCCCATCTGTGGAGGCAGAGCACAGCCATGATGGCCTTCTCCTCCATGAGTCGCTCTAATCCTGTTTTAAAGCCATCTAGGTTGGCGGGCAGCCACCACTGCCTCCTGTGGGAGCAAGTTCCATAATTTAACGCTATGTGGTGCATGAAGAGGTACTTTCTTTAAACTCCCCTGAATCTTCCAACGTTCAGCTTCATTGTATGCCCACCAGGGTTATTTATTACGAGAGACAGAGGAAAACTTTCCTCTATCCATTTCCCCCATGCCATGCATGATTTTATAAACTTCTGCCATGTATCCAACCCTACATACAAAGTGCAGGCAAGCAAAACTAAAGGTGGTTCTTCTCATCCTGTCACTTTTATGCCTTGGAAAAGGTAAATGCAAATAGAAATGTAGCACCCCCTACTGGTGGTATGTGGCTCCACAGGCCTTTTTGAAAAGCCATCATGGGCCAGTTTTAAATGAAAACAAAAAAACAAAGCTCTGCAATTACCCTTGCAAAATATTACTAATAATATCTGGCTACAGACCTGCTCCAACCCTAGGGACCTTGCAACCATATGTGTATGTGTGTGTGTGTGTATACAAATTTCATGTTCACTAATGGTGTAATATTACACTATCTTCACTAATGGTGTAATATAAAGCTAAAGCAAAGTGGGCGTTCCTTTCTTGGTTTTGAAGGAAATGGTTTAAAGATATAATTTACGGGCAGATCTTGCAGCCAGCCTTGGTGCAGCAGATGTTGGAACGGGAATGATATCGGGCACTGCCATTTATCCATCCAGCTCAGTATTGCCTGCACTGACTGGCAGCGGCTCTCTGGAGTTTTTCTCCCAATCCTACCTGAAGCTGCCAAGGACTGAATCTGGGGCCTTCTGTATGCAAACGAGACCTTCTTGCGCTAAGCTAACCCTACCCCCGATCTGCCTTTTATCAAATCTGTCCACCCAGCTCAGTATTGTACACACTGGCCGGCAGAAACTCTCCAGGGTTTCAGACCAAGGCTGTCCCCCAGAGGCCCAGACCTACCTGGAGAAAGTCCAGGGACAGAAGCTGGGACTTTCCACCTGCGCACGCTCTGCCATTAGGTTGCGCCCCATCCAAACACTTCTCCCCACAGCAGGCAGGCAAACCTTCCTTCTCCAACTCCCACACAGGCTCCTTCTGTTTTACTCGTCGGCAGCCACGAAGCCGCTCCGAGGGCGGATTAGAGGCGGCGGGTTCAACCTCCCTGCTCCCTTCCCGCCGCAGCTGCCCCAGACCCCGCTTGCAACGGGGGTTGCAGCAGCCATGCACGGCAGCTCACCGACTCCCACAAGCTAGCTCCCCCTTCCAGGAAACTGGCTGTTGCAAGGGCAGCAGCTGGACAAAGCCCCCCACCACGCGGCGCCTAGCTCCCTCCTATACACCTTACCGTGCGCCTTCGCCCTCGGAAGCCAGCATGGTTAACGAGGGCAGGCAGCCGCCCTCTTCCTCTCGTTAACTTTTATCAGCCAACTTCAGCTACGATCCTCAGCGTGCAGCTAGAAGATACGGTGAGCAGCAAAGGCTCTTGGGAAATGTAGTCCATTGCCCAGGACAACCTTTGCGGTTTCCTCGATTATGGCAAGGCAGTGGATGCATCGCAGCAGCACCTCCACCAGGACCCACTTCTTATTTACCAGAAGTGCACTCTAAAGCAGACTTCACCAACCCAGGTGTCTTTTGGACGCCTTGGATGGACTACAACTCCCACCAGCCCCTGTCAGCAAGCACATCAGCCTGTGGGTGTTGTAACCCAAAACATCTGGAGGCCAGTAGAATGTTGATAATGATTATTAATTTCATTGCATTTGCATCCCACCTTTCCTCCGAGGAGCTCAAGGTGGTGTACGTGGTCCCCTCATCCCTCTCCATTTTAGCCTCACAACAACCCTGTGAGGTAGGTTAGGCTGAGAGGCAGTGACGGGCCCAAGGTCACTTTGAGGCCTAGTTCTAGCTGGCACACCACACCACAGGGTCTCTAGAAGGCTCTTGTTACAAGACTGCTCTAATCACACATGGAGTGTGTGTGATCCTGTGCACATTTGGGAGTAAGCATCATTGAACCCAATAAGACTTGCTTGTGAACAGACATGCATAATGCTGTCACTCAAGAACAAAAGTAAGAGGCATTGCTTCTGCAGAGCGTTTATTATAAAATTTCTATTCCACTTTTCCTCTAAAGCAGTGTTTCTCAAACTTTGGTCTCCAGCTGTTTTTGGACTACAACTCCCATCGCCCCTAGCTAGCAGTGATGGAAATTGTAGTCCCAAGGCAGAGAGAGAGAGAGAGAGAGAGAGAGAGACCCAAGTTTGGGAAGCACTGCTCTAAAGAGCTGAAGAATCAAACATAGTTGGGAAGGATCTTACCCCAGTGGCAGATCATCTGTTTGTATGCAGAAGGTCCCAGTAGGAGATGCCAGTATGAGGTAACCAGCCCAAACGTACCCTTTTGAGTTTGCACCTGTGAATTGCAATAACTCTAGGTGGTTAAGGGTTTTTCTTGTTTTGCAGCCCAGACATGTATGCTCTCCCAGCAGACACAGGTTCTTACCACCATCTCACACTTCATAGCCTAGAAAGTGGTGGCTGTCTTGCAGCAGGGCTGCAAGGGCAGAAATTGATTGCGCAGCAGCTCCTGCTGGCTACATCAACTTTTCTGCAACATTTATGGAAAGTTTGGTGAAAGGAGATAAAATTATAAGGGTGGTTATGCGCGCTCTCTCTCAGCAGTTTTTGATGCCTAAAGTGCATTTCAAAACTCAAAACCTGAATACAGTATTTGGCTGCAATGCAAGCTCTCACGCCTGTCTCCCCTTTCGGTCTTGAGAGCCAGTATTGTAGTGAGTGTCCGACCTGGCAGACTAGGGTTGAGATCCTGACCCTCAGCCATGAAGCCCACTGGGTGACCTTGGGCCAGCCACTTACCCTCAGCTTAACCTTTCTCAACAGGGTGGTTGTGGGAATTAAATGAGGAGGGGGAAAGAACTATGTACAGCCCCCCCCATTTATGTGGGGGTTATGTTCTGAGGCACCATGCACATCAGTGAAATCACATGCAATTGAAACCAATTGGAAAAGCCTGCAAACACCCTGTTCCGCCCCTTTAGTGATGTTTCAAGGTCACTTTTGGGTTCGGTGTGATGTGCATATACATGGTCACACACATATTGAACATGATGCATAAATGGGGGTCTGCCTGTATGCCACACTGAGCTACTTGGAGAAAAGATGATGGGACAGAAATGCAAACGGTTAACAAATCAGCTCTAAAAGTAGAACCTGTGGCTTTGCACAGAGAAAGGCCTGGGTTCAAAACAAGCTCCAGCTTCCCTAAGCAAAGCAGAGGAATAAATACCATGTGGAATGTTGGAGAGGGGGTATCTGCTAGTAGCCTGTGTTGACAATTCTGAGCTTGGTGGACCCATGTGCTTATTTGGCACAAGCCAGGTTCCTCTGTTCTGTTCAAACAACTTAATGTTCTCAAAGCTTAGCCTTTATACATCGTAAGAGTAGCAGCATATATTGTTTCTGCTGCCACAGACTAAGACTTGAGGCAGCTTATAGACCAAAACATTTACAATGGCTTAAACTTTCAAAAAGCTTCTGTAATGTTTGCCTTTAAGGTGCAACACTCTTTGCTTTAACCCTTTTATCTTCGGTTACTTATTAAATGTACTCCAAATGTTTGCTTTCCTCTGCCTTCTCTCCAACTGCCACCTCCATTGCTAGACCAATTATTTGAACTTCAGCCATGTATTTGCATTTAAGTCCAAAGCTCATGCTTCGGACTAAAAATCAGCTATGCTGCTCCTGCAAAGATTCAACCCCCCCCCCCCGAAAGAGTATAATTGGATTTCCTGTAACAGGAAAATATCTTCAAACTTCTCAGTGGCTATATCCTGTTATTGGTAAAGTGTAGAATTTATCCTGTAACCCCAAGGGATTCTCGTCTCCTCTCAATCTATTGCTTCCCCCAAAAACCTTATTTCATATCAGCACTCTTCATGTTTTAGCCTTTCTCTGAAGTAGTGAATAGCAAGTTCTTCTTTATCCTCCAACTCAGGCTGCATTAGTATGGCAATTTATTCAGTTTCCCTAACTGTTAATTTCTGTATTATATTTGAACTTTCATGTGTCATAAAAGGCACTTCTGGAAATCTAGTGGAATATAGTGAAAACTTGGCACTAATTTCTGTGTTAACTGGTTCCAGAAACAATCTATTTGCAACCCTAACCCAGAAAACAGGAGTAAAGTGATAAAATTTGAGGCAGAATATAGGCATATAGTCCTTTCCTGCCATTTTCTGGGTGAATCATGGAGCAACTGGACAGAAGATTATAATCAGGAAAGCTAATGCAATAATACATGGAGAATTACACCCTCAGACTTGAAGCAAATTCAGGAGTACATGTATAGTATTTCAGATAAATTTAAATTTAGGGAATTCAGGGAAGGAAGGAATAGAAGCTATTTGTTTCCCACCATAAACAAGAAATTAAATAATTTGTCTCTGAATAAGCATTAAAAATTGCAGCCCACTACTGATAATTGTTATAGAGAGTTAAAAAAATGTCACATGCTCACTTAGGAGCACTTTGAAAGATTTACAATACATACTATACATACTATACTGTACTAAATTTAAAAGGGGGGCGTTATTGCAGAGGCTGTGCAAGTTTAGTCCAATGATCAAATCCAAAACAATAAAACTCATACAAGTAAAACAAATATTAAATTAAGGATTAGGAAAATTGTTAATTCTGAATACTTCTAAACCGTGCAAAACACCACCTACTTATCTGAGATCTTTACCCTAAAATTTTGGGTAACCTCAAGGCAATCTTAAAAGATTAGGATTAAGAGATTAAGAGCGGGTGGCGCTGTGGTCTAAACCACTCTTGGGCTTGCCGATCAGGTCGGCGGTTTGAATCCCTGCCACGGGGTGAGCTCCCGTTGCTCGGTCCCTGCTCCTGCCAACCTAGCAGTTCAAAAGCATGCCAAAGTGCAAGTAGATAAATAGGTACCGCTCTGGCAGGAACGTAAACACCGTTTCCGTGCGCTGCTCTGGTTCACCAGAAGTGGCTTAGTCATGCTGGCCACATGAACTGGAAGCTGTCTGCGGACAAACACCGGCTCCCTTCCTGCCAGAGATGAGCCAGATGAGTGCCACAACCCCAGAGTGGTCTGTGACTGGACCTAACAGTCAGGGGTACTTTTACCTTTACCTTTTAGGTCTGCTGTGGGGCCATAATCTTTTGCTGTGATATGCTGGGACTTTATTTTAATGATAGAATTGTAGAGTTGAAAGGGACTTCAAGGGATGAAATGCAGGTATCTCAACAAAAGCATACATGACAGAGTGCCATCCAGCCTTGGCTTAAGACACTGTCAAACAGCACTTATCGTCAGAAAGTTCTTCCCAATGTTTGGTCAAAATCTCCTTTCTTGTAACTTGAATCCATTGGTTTGGGTCCTACCCTCCAGAGCAGAGAAAACCTTATTCCATCTTCCATGTAGCAGCCAGCCCTTGAGATATCTGAATGTGGTTATCATCTCTTCTCTCAGTTTCTTCTCCAGGCTAAACATACCCAACGGCCTCAACCATTCCTCATAAGGCTTGGTTTCCTGAACCTCTCCTCTGCACATGTCCCATCTTGTCAATATCCTTCTTAAACACCAGACTTAAATATTTATTTCTTAAACGGTCATACCCTGACCTGCACACAGTACTCTCGGTGTGGTCTAACCAAGGTAGAATACAGTGGTACCTAGGGTTAAGTTCTTAATTCATTCTGGAGGTCCATTCTTAACCTGAATATGTTCTTAACCTGAGGCACCACTTTAGCTAATGGGGCCTCCTGCTGTCGCCGCGCTGCCGCTGCACGATTTCTGTTCTCATCCTGAAGCAAAGTTCTTAACCCAAGGTACTATTTCTGGGTTAGCGGAGTCTGTAACCTGAAGCATATGTAATCCGAAGTGTATGTAACCCAAGGTACCACTGTAGATCTATTTACTTCCCTTGATTGGGACACTGTTGATGGTAGCATTAGCTTTTTTTGCTGCTGCAACTCATTCATGTTCAGCTTGTGGTCTACTAAGACCCGTAAATCCTTTTCACATGTACTACTGGTAAACAATGTGTTCCCCATCTTATATTTCTGCAGCTGGTTCTTCCTGCCTAAGTGAAGCACCTTACATTTGTCCCTACTGAAATTGTGTTAGTTTGTGTCCAGCTCTCAAACCTGTTAAGGTCATATTGAATCCAGATTCTGTCTTCAGTGGCATTTGCTACCCCTTCCAGTTTGGTGCCATCTGCAAATTGTATGAGCATAGCTTCATTACCTGCAATCTAAGTTGTTTATAAAGATGCTGAACAACAGGACCAGGACAGAACCCTGCAGCATTCCACTTGTCCTTTTTTTCCAGGATGAGGAGGAACCATTAGTGAGCAATCTCTGGGTTTGGCCAGTTGACCAGCTACAAATTCACCTAAAGGTTAAGCTCATCCAGCCCACATTTTGTCACAAAACCTGTTGGAAACCACCAGGATAACTTGACTTCAGGTCTTCTATCAAGGTCCAGCTTTTATTATTGCATTGGTATTTATTTTTGCCTCTCATTGATATAGAATTATCTTATATACTGTGCTAATGCTCCTGCTCTCCCGTTCTGCTTTGGAGGAGGGGGAATTCTTTATGTAGACTTTATGCTTTGGTTTGCTCTCTATACAACTGAAAAACTAATAAAAATATATTTCTTCTAGTTCATCCCAGTCTAAAACAGAAAATTGTACCTATGTAATTCATTCAAACTCCAAACAGCAGATGTAAGAGGCCTTTTCAAATAGCTGCACCCAGCCTGGTGCTCTCCTGATGTTTTAAGGTTACAACTTCCCTAGCCAAAGCCAGCTGCCAGCACCTGCATCCAGCAAATATGTGGCAGCAGGATTTCTGCAGTCTCAAATATCTGGAGGGCACAAGCTGTCCTAGAAACGGGTCCAACCTGCAATTTCCCAGTACTAATAAGATCATCTTTTTGGGTTGTCTTTTATCTATCTGCCAGGCTTAAATAAACAAGTGCTAGATAATTTGCCTGTTGTTAACATACGTCCCCACCATGTCCTCCAAAGGGTAAGAAATATAAGCAAGACTATAGAAGTATACAAGAATAACCAGATGCACAAAACAGTGTGAAGATAATGTGCATGATAGCCCAGGGGTTGGGGGCGGGGGGAGAAGAAACACACTTTCAACTCTGTTTGCATCTCAAAACATTTATTTAGAAGCTAACATTGCAGTTGACACCTGTATTTTCCCTCCACCTTGTGGTACTGTGCAAAGGTAAGAAGTAGCAGTAGCTAAACAAGCTGTTGAGATTGAATAAAGAAACTTGCTTTGAGGTACTGACAACTAGTAGGGGAACTTGGCCTTGGTAAGAAGGCAAAAATATATAAATATATCCACTCTAAATATCACAAAAACCATTTAACACTAAATTCAGGTGGGGCAACAGTCAACATCAGGTAAACTGCAGACAAGAGCCATTTTAACGCTGCTGTAAATCTTCCAGGTTACTTTATCTGACTCTGCTGCCAGTACGAATACAGAAGCGCTGCAGTGGTTGCTTTAAGGGCTGTGCACAGGAACATGTCAGGGGGGAGCTCTTATTCATCCCACGCTCTCCATCTACTGCTACACATTGCTCAGAGCAGCCACACCAGGAAGAACTTTACCTGCAAAGCGTAAGAGACACAAACACATATAAAGATGATGCATCATGGAACATCTTTTAACACATCTATAAAGAATCTATAAAGGATGGTACATGGAAACTGACTTTGGCTGACACTTTCATGACTGTCTTATATCAGGCAGGTGTCTTTGCTGTACTTTTTTTTGCATCTGCTAAAAACATTCTTGTTTAGACAAGCCTGTCCAGATGCTCAGAAAGTTGATGTGTATTTTAACCTGTCTTCAGTCTATTGTTATTTTAACGTGGAAGGTTTTAAATGGGAAAAAAATATTGTTGATAATTATTTTTATTTTTTTGTAAACAGCCTTCAGATTTTTGACTTTTTTTACAGTCAAGCAATATTTAAATTTTATGGCATAAAATATAGTTTATTTTTAATAATTTATTTTAGATTTTCTGTACCCCACCTTTCCTCCAGATTGGAGACTTGCAGTGTGTGTGTGTGTTTTGGTGGTCAAGGAATCACACACCCCTGCACCTTTGGAAGTTTTAAGCAACATCACAGGAGTCTTCATAGGACCAAGGTGAAACTGCCAAGCTCCCTTGTTATTTTAGCTATCGATAGATATTTGCTATTATGTTGCTATGAGATTATTTTCATGATGGTTGATTTTGGGACATACTTCTTTGTGGTTGTAGATCTGCGCATGATTCTTTTTGTGAAAGGGCAGCATACAAATAATAGTATTATACATGACAGGGGCCCCAATGTCGTTCTTCCCAGCCTCCGTCTCACTCTTGGGAATCCCCCCCCCCAGGCCACACACCTACACTCCTCTGCTTCACACCCTCCTTCAGAATTTTTGCCTGACTTTAATGTATCTTTGAGCTCTGATAATGCAGTCTGTTTTCTTGGAAGGGGGATAGAAAGGGTGTGTGTAGAGCAACTAGCCTAAGGCACGGAAGCAAAATTTCTATGAATATCTCCACCCAGTTTTGCCTCAGGTGCTGCCCATGATTTCCATGTGGCCCTTGGAAGGCTGTCCAGGAGAATGCAGCTCTCGAGCTGAACAAAAGACCCAGAACACATATGAGTGTTTTTTTTAATGAAAAGGAAAAATACCCACACATTAAATACTGCCCAGAAATTAATTGGTACCCAATAAAGGTTAACAGAGATGTTACATCTACAAAGCCTGAAACCCATCAGCAGTCTAAAGCTGCACTCCTAATCCCCACATAGTTCAACAGGATTTACTTCTGAGTAGATGTGGTTAGGATCGTGCCATAATTCTGCCAACACTTTCACCTTTCTACTAAAATAGGTTTAAAAGCTTAATTGACAGGTGCTTTCACATAGAACCAGAAATAGTTCTTTTCAGAACAGCAGAGTAATCCAGTGCCAGACTTCTCAGAGTTAAGCCTCTTTTAATTCAATTAAACATATTCCCAGATAAATATGCTTGGGGCTGCATCTTAAAACCCTAAGATTATTTTATTTTTTCTCTGAATTTCTGATACACATCTTGCACTGTGCAACTTAGTTAATATCATTAAGGTTGCTGCTGGGGTATTAGTCAGGATTGTGAAAAACTTTAAATGCTGATCTGTATAGAAAGCACAGTCACAGTCCTGAAGGTGGACAGATAATAAAGTATTAAAATTGCCTCAAGCGCTGAAAGCTCTCCATGAGCACCCTCTGAGTAAGCTTTTAAAGAGGCCTATTATCATTCTGGGGCAGGCTGGGGGGTAAGAATGAGGCAGCAGTAGCCGGTCTAAAAGCCACTTAGTGAGATTTTGAGCAAGGCCTTTTGACAAACTCAGGTCATTCCTATCATTTATTGCCTTTCTATCCCCTCTGTCCTCCATGGTTCTCCTCCCTCTCCATTTTATCCTCACAACCACCCTGTGAGGTAGGTTAGACTCACTTTTCTGATTTACAATGAATACAGACACACACGACTCCCTCACCATGGTACATTGTGAAATTTGGCTTTCCAAATGGCCTTAAGTACTCTATTTCAGTGTTTCCCAACCACTGTTCCGCGGCACACTAGTGTGCCGCGAGATGTTGCCTGGTGTGCCGCGGGAAAAATTAAAAAATTCGAAAGATTTTTTTTTTATTAAGTCAAATTTTCGATTGGGGCGCCGTCACTAGATGACCCCTGGGGTTCCCTCCCTCCCTCCCGCTCTGCGCCTCCCTCCTCCTCCTCCTCCGGGGAGGCCCTTCCTGGCTCTCGGCCAAGGCTTGGCGGCTGCCACTCACTCACTCGCTCGCCCACCCGTCCCTCCATCCCTGCACCTGGCCTCTCCCCCTCCGTCCCCGGCGCGGGGGCTGCCGGGATCCGTAGTCCCCTCGCCCTTGGGCTCCGCGCCCGCGCGGGGTGCGCAAACTACGTTTCCCAGCGTGGCCTGGCGGGCCGGGCGTTTTGTTTGAAGCGCTCTTCTCCCGGCCATGGAATGAGTGCAGCAGCGGCGGCCGGGCGGGCAGGGGCTCTTCTGCGCAGACCCCGCGCAGCCTGCCTGCGCCCCGTGGAGATCGGGGGCAGGATGGAGGCCGGGGATCCCCGCGGAGGCGGAGCGGCGGAGGCGGAGGCTGCCCCCCAGGTAGGGCTGCGTTGGGGGGGGGGTTATTTTTGCAATGCTGCATCCGCGCCGGAGGGGACGCATCGGACTGCGGGGAGACCCCTTGGCGGGCGTGCAAGGCAATGCATGCGTGCAGGCGTTGCATGGAGTGCAGTGCAATGCAATGGCAACGCGGCGCCCTGCATGCATGCATGCAACTTCCACCGGCGCTCCGGACTTGGCAGGTGAGGGGGGTCCCCAATGGGCGGCAGAGAGAGCCGGGAGGGCGAAGGGGAGCCGGGGGGAGCAGCGCTGCTCCCCGAGCCGAGCCCGGGGGGAAACTTTGGCGTCGTTGCGCCGGGTGTTGGAAGCGGAGGCTGGCGGGGGCCCCTCACCTGCAAAACCTGGTCACCTCTCATACATTTCGTGCATTGCATTCATCGCCCGCTTTCTCCTCCAAGGAGCTCCCGGGGGCGCGCGTGGTTCTCCCCGTGTTATCCTCGCAACAACAGCCCTGCGAGGTGGGTCAGGCGAGTGGCACAAGGGAGCACCCAGGGATTGTCCTGGCCAGGTGGGGTGATTTGAACCCTGCTCTCTGCCCGGTCTTCGTCCTCATTTAGCCCCCACATGTGCATAACTGTGCATGACTGAGGTTTCCCCCCCGTCTTGGCTATGGTGTGAGTCTGTCCTGTTAATTAATGGGGTTCTGCCTTCGGAGAAGATGAGCCAGCCCTCAAGGAGGTGATTATGTAATTTGCTAGCAATTCATGTCCCTCCCGGCGTGACGCTGCGCGCTGACGTCACAGGGCTGTAATGGTGGTGTGCCTCGAGATTTTTTTCATGAAACAAGTGTGCCTTTGCCCAAAAAAGGTTGGGAAACACTGCTCTATTTACCCAAGTCTCCTCCAGATATACTGCACTGCTTTTTTGTATTTGTAAAACTCATTATTTTTATTGTGTTGCTTGATGTACTCCAATACAAAATTATTTTTAAACGAATTCTACAATCTGACTTTTTATCCAATTCCTTTCTCCCCAGTCTGAAGCTGCCTAACAATTCTTCTACAGTTAAGGAAAAGGAGTTTGGTGCAATTTAAAACTCTGAAGTTTAGTGCCACTTAGCAAAGCCTACATTTCCCAAAATGTCTTCCTTTGGTGTGTATACCATTGCAGGTCTCCTTTTATTGGTCTGCATTTTTTCCTTTCTCCACTACTTCCTAGGCAACAGAAACAAAGCCCTTTCAGAACATAACTGAAACTGTTTCTATTATAGACAGCTCTTTTAAAGAGCTGCAAATACGAGGGCAACTCTTTAGTCCTGGAATTGCGAGCCATATGAAAGAGTAGGGAATGAATTTGGTTAAGTGTATAAGCCTTTTTTTGGCCGGGGGGGGGGGGACACATAGTAAACATTAGTTTCACCCCTTTGTTTAGTCTAGGCACATGGCCAGAAATTATGTCCTGGGTCTGGGTTTTATGGAGGCCTCAGTCCGAGCACTTGAGAGATGTAGACCTTTTTCTGGTCACCATCATTATGCAAAACTGCAGCTGTCATGAAAATGGTCCCTATGTGGAGTCTGCTGGAACCATCATAGGCACCAGCTACTCTACTTGTCTTGCCCCACCTCCCTGCCCAAGAACCTTAAGAGGAGGAACTGCTCTTCCTGCTCTCTCTTGCTTTCAAGTCTTTCACTGGGAATAATCTGCTGCCTTTTTGTCAGGAAAATGAATGTATCAATACTTTTGAAATATTAAGATTTATTTTTATTGTATTGCATATGCATTCGTATTGTATATGCATTATTTTATATTATTGTATATGTATGCATCTGTTTATTCTTGAGAGCCTTTGGGCTGAAAGGGGAGGTTGGGTGGCCATTTGTCATTGATGCTTTAGCTGAGATTCCTGCATTGAAGGGTATTGGCCTAGATGACCCTTGAGGTCCCTTCCAACTTTACAATTCTAAAGAAACAAACAGTAGTATAACATGACATTGATTTTCTTTAGCCACCTGGTCTTTGAAGAGTAATCATGTGTGTGGGTAGCTGTAAGAATGACCAAGGTACAAAAAAAATACAAGCAAAATTAATCCCCTGGACATCTAAGGAAGAGGGAGGAAAACACACACTACCTTCTAGGAGTTCCAAGCTGGCACCACCTCCAGTGCTAACATGACTAACTTTATCCTCGGTGTTCCATTTGGCACAGCATGTAGCAGTGTCTCCACCACCTGTTCAAGAAAACACAGTCAAGGAACCTGAAAATGGTTTTGGACGCATAATTTGGAAGCTTAACTGCAAGGTCGCCATACCCCATACACTGGCATGGTGATAGGTGCCACATAATACTTTTTGCATTTGTAAGAAACGGGTATTTTAGTGTGGCAGGACCTATACTTTGGAACTCCCTGCCTATAGACATCAGGCAGGAGCCATTGCCATACTCTTTTTGGCGCCTGCCAAAAATGCCAAGTTCACCTGTGGAACTTATGGTCAGGGCTGCTGCAATAAACAGGTGTGCAAGCCTTTGGGAGGCAGAAATGCAAGAGGGCATCAGAGGGAAGGAAAGAGGGACAGAGGCCAGAGTTGCCTGCAGCACCCCTGACTATCATTCAAGGCACCCCAGGGACACACTGGCTGAAAACCACTGCACTAAAGGGATTACTGGGGTGTGTGCTAAGAGGCAAGGGGATCACTGGAGATTAAAATGACTATGAGACTTTGAAAGGCTGGTATCACTGGAGCAAGTTCATCAGTTAAATAGTTTTAATTGGATTCTGAATAAATGCGCAATTAATTGTTACTATTTTGAATTTCATTGTTACTATCTTTGTTATTGGGTTGTAGAATCTGTTTTTCTGTTTAATCAGTTAGGGTAGGACAGAGGGTACTGGGGATGAGTTTGTGAAACCAAGGGGGCAAAATGTTTGGGAACCACTGGCTTAAAAGCTCGGTCCCAGAGTCTGACCATGTATAAGGCAACTTCTTACGCCCTTCTTATGAAGAGAAAATAAATAAATCAAGTATTCCAAAAGACTGAAAAACTATTCATTTGAACTGGAGATGACAACGAATGGTGGCTCTTACCAATGATGGTGATGGTGCCTTTGGATGTAACTTCCACAACTTTATCCATCACAGCTTTAGTTCCTTTAGAAAACTTGTCCCACTCAAAGACACCAACTGGACCGTTCCATACAATCAGCTTGGCCCTGCCCACTGCTTCCACAAACAGCTTAACACTTTCAGGACCACAATCCAAACCCTAGGATCAAAAAGGGGAGGGTGGTAGCTGTTCAGCCATTGCACCAGAAAGATCAAACAAGTAGAAGAGCTCCTCAACCCACCCACCCCCAACCTCTCCCCAGTCTTTAAACCAGAATTCTCCATGTGGGTTCCTTTGATGCTTTTGACTGCAACTCCCATCAACCCTATGCTATCTGGAGATGATGGGAGCTGCAATCCAAAACATCTGCAGGAAATCAAGAGTTAAACCTACCATCCATCCATCAGGTATCCCAGAGGCCACAGTGGCTTCTCCAGTGTTAGCATTCTCATCAAATTTATCTGCAGTGACAAAGTCAACAGGCAAAGTGATGCGTACACCATTCTTCTCTGCTTTAGCCATCAGGTCCTTGACTATTTTTGATCCTTCTTCATCATACAGAGAGTTGCCAATCTGGAAGCAGAAGACAATGCACTATGTAGCTATCTACAGATGTTTGTGTAGACTGCTACAAAGCAAATCAGAATCTCAAAAGCAAGGTATTTTTTATTATTAAATCCAAGTAACATCAACAGATAATATGGGTATGTTAAAGAAACTGTAACTAACAGAGGACAGAGAATTAATGCAACCTCTTAACTGCTGCCAGGATTATTATTTGTCAGAAGGGGGAGGGGCAGGGGAAAGATATCAAGAAAATCAACCCTGAGGAAATTGATAACTAAAACCTAGGACCTAGTACTATTATTATTTATTAAATTTGTATACTGACGCCTGTAGATCTCAGGGCGGTTCACAACATAAAGCTACAACATGAAACCCACAAAATACTTTAAAAATATAAGAAAAAACAAAAAATCCCCCCCTACCATAACACATTTAAAAGAGCATTAGATGTCAATCAGCCAAAGGTCTGGGTGAAGAGGAATGTTTTTGCCTGGTGCCTGAAGTATAACTGAAGGCACATTGTAAGTAAGCATGGTTAAGCTTACATAGTGAAAACCAAAGAAGGCAGGTAACAAACAAATGTCTTCATAGAGAAATGAAGTCTTTTTATAATGTACTAGAATAATAAAGAACAGGATAATGTAAATCCTTTTGTGTTACTTGGAACCTTGTGATATTAATTTATTGTGTTAAGACTTTGTAATGAAAATCTTTTTTTACGACAAAGTCTTAACATAATAAGTTAAATAAATCCAAATTATGTTTAGTTCTAGAAATCTCTTTCTACTTCTATTTGGCATTTGTTGGTATACTTTATTATGTTAGGTAAAGGTAAAGGGACCCCTGACCATTAGGTCCAGTCGTGGCCGACTCTGGGGTTGTGGCGCCCATCTCGCTTTATTGGCCGAGGGAGCTTGCATACAGCTTCCGGGTCATGTGGCCAGCATGACTAAGCCGCTTCTGGTAAACCAGAGCAGTGCACGGAAACGGCGTTTACCTTCCCGCCGGAGCGGTACCTATTTATCTACTTGCACTTTTGACGTGCTTTAGAACTGCTAGGTTGGCAGGAGCAGGGACTGAGCAATGGGAGCTCACCCCGTGGCGGGGATTCGAACTGCCGACCTTCTGATTGGCAATTCATAGGCTCTGTGGTTTAACCTACAGCGCCACCCGCACCCCATAACTTTATTATGTTAAATATATGTAAATAAGAAAACACCAGATAAACTACATGAAGCTGCAGGAAAAACATTTTCAGCTTGTCCTCCGAGCGTTTAAGTTACAGCCAACAGCCAGAGATTTTACCAGCAGCCTAGCCTGCCCCCAAATCCAATGTCCTGTTATACACGATTTATTTTGCTCATTAATTTGCATCCAGATCTGTTTAGCAAATTTTAAGCCATAGAATGCAGTTCAAAAACTATTGTCAATTAAGATTGCACATATGGAACAGTCTTCCCCAAGCTTGTGTTCTCTGGAAGTTTCAAACTACAATTCCCATCAGCCTCAGCCATCACAGCCATATGCTGCTGGGGTGGATGAGAGTTGCAGTCCACAACACATGGAAGCCACCAGCTTGGGGAAAGGTTATAAAGAAACAGTCAAGGAAACATAAGAAGCATCTTTATCACCCAAATTATATATAGCAGACACTGCAGGTTGCATACCTTCATGTTTTTGAGCACTTTAAGGAAGGTAAAAGCCATTCCACCACCGATAATCATCTCATTGACTTGATCCAGCAGGTTTTTGATCAGCTGAATCTTATCCTGAACTTTAGCACTGATGAACAGAGAGAGGTTAGGGGAAGAAGAAAAAAATGTGAGTTGATGCACCACTTTATTAGCAGGGTTGTAGACAAGCCTACTATTGCCAAGTTTCACTTGTTATCAGTACCTAATACAGAAAAATAAATACAGAGAACAAGTACATAATTATTGATCAATGAGGAAGCCACATGTATTGATACATATGCATGATAATCTAATAATTCTCTTAAAGCAAAAAAGGGGATAAAGTTACAACTGTTAGAAGCCCACTTTCCACCCCTGCCTGGGGGAAAAAATCGAGGTTTGGCTAACGATTTGAATGTGTATCTATAAACACTGGAACTACAGGAGGTATCCAACATTTATTAAGTATGTGGTATGGTTGGACTCTTGTTCCAACTTCCAACTTGTGGTATGGTTGGACTCTTGTTCCAACTTCTTCCACTGCATTGGATGTTACTAGGATTTCATCTCATTTTACAGAAGCATGAAGCAATTTAACTCAAAGCAAAACAGGAAAAGTTGTAGCAAAGTGGGAGGGAAAATACCCAGAGTCTCCAAAGCTGGCCACTCTAGTGTGCTGCTCCCTGCCCCCCGCAAAAAAAACGGATTCTGAACAAGGCACTGTCTTGTTTTTATTGATTGTATGTAAGCCACTCTGGGAACCTTTTTGGCTGAAAATGCTCTAAATAGTTATTTCTAAAAGACATTATGCACTACAATCATACCTTGGTTTTCAAACAGAATGTGTTCCGAAAGTCTATTTGACTTCCGAAGTATTCAGAAACCAAGGTGCGGCTTCCGACTGGCTTCCAATTGTGCAGGTGTGTCGGAAACAACAGTGGAAGCTGCATTGGATGTTTGGCTTCCAAAAAAAGTTTGAAAACCGGAACACTCACTTCCAGGTTTCGATCGTTCAGGAGCCGAAACGCAAGAGTACTAAGCCGTTCACCAAGGTACAACTGTACTGGTAGCACTGGTTAATAGGAGTACAGGAAATGACTAGCATGGATTCATTAATGTCAGAGTAGTCATATTCATTGGTCAATCTAGCAAAGTATACTCTCCAAGGACTGGCAGGAATTCTCCAGGATTTCAAACAGCGTTCTCTCTCAGCCCTACTTGGAGATGATAGGGGCTAGACTGGACTTTTATTATGCAAAGCAAGTGCTCTATAAATTATTGAATTTATCACCCATCTTCTCACCAGCTGGTTTCATTTGACACCCACAATAATGGGCTGACCATATGTAGTGTCTACAATCCTACCTCCGTTCGACTTCCAAAATGTTCGGAAGCCAAGGCGTAGCTTCTGATTGGTTTCAGATTGTGCAGACATGCTGGAAACAATAGCCACACTGAATGTTCGGCTTCCAAAAAACCCCCACTCACTTCCTGTTTTTGATCATTCGGGAGCCAGAACGTTTGATTCCCAAGGCGGTCAGGAGCCAAGGTACAACTGTACACACTGCAGTTTTAGGTAAGAGATTAAAACAGCACACCTACTGTTTTTAACATTATGAATTGAGTTGGCACAACATGTTTAAAACTGGGGGAAGCAGGCTTGCTCCCAACCTCTGCATTTTGGACTACAAGTCCCATCATTCCCAGTCAGCACAGGGAAGGCTGGCCTTTGGAAACGCCATTGAGAAATTTAATGGACTTCTGGTAGCAGCAGCACAGCAAATGAACAGAGATTGGTCAAGTCAAGAGCTGCAAGGCTACTGTGTTCCCTATTATTCATGGTTGCATGCTTGTCCCCACAGGGGGGCCTTTGCTCATTGTCAAAAGCTTGCTTTGTTTTTGCAGGGAAGAAAGGAACAGAAAGATTTTGCCATCGGAGTTGCTAGTTCAACTACGGACATTGGGATGCAGAGAGGGGGGGTATGGGGAAGTCCAAGAAAAGAGGTTTATGAAAATATGTTTGAAACTATACGTGTATGTTTGTCATTTTTAATGTTTGTTTGTTTTTCTTAAAAATGTTGTAAAACCAATAAAAATTTTATAAAAAAAAAAAAAAAAAAGAAAGATTTTGCCATCAAAGCAGCTCAGGTCTTTGTACTTTATCATACACATTTGAAAGCTGTAATTGGGGCAATCAGGGAGATTCAAAGCAGTGCACAATAAGAATGAAATCTTAATTGCAATGCAGTCCTTGAGATTTGCATGAGGATTATGATTTTGTATAACTACATCTGCATTCTTAAAAAAAACAAAACCCTGAAAAATGCTTTTTAAAACCCCAATTTCATTTTTCTAAGCAAAGCCGGGGGGGGGGGGGGATATTCCAGACAAAAACAGCTTTTTAGGCTTAACATATAGAATTCTGGCATCTGACCGCATGTTCTGAGACTGTACATCTACATCTACATTATCAAACTATGCCTCTTGGAAGCTGTAGGAGCTGACATGTATCCAGCTACAGTTCCTCATAGTTGCATAACGACAGGCAGTGTCAATTTACACACAGCACTGCTGAATAAGGACTGTTTGTACTTTAAACTTTGGTGGAAAGGTCAGCCACAGGCAGACACACACACATGCTGATTTGGCCCATGACACAATATGTACTGACTGTACTCTACACTTTTATGTATTCTACTATGAACTGGTTTGAAAATGCCTTATTTATAGTCACATCAGAGAAACTGACCCACCAACTTCAGGTTCTCGGAGGAGACGTGGGCCCATTTTTGTAGTTTAACAACACATTCAGGCAAATCTTATCCAAATGTGATTTCATGTGGTGTAGTTTTTGATTACAATATATGAGTTTCTGATCTGCTGTGTCTTATCTTGGAATACTGCCATATTGCCTTTTTTGCACAAATTTCTTTTAATATTTTCTCCTTATCTTATACCTAATCATGCTCAAATGTTTTTTCTTACCACCACCACCCTTTGTTGGATTGTTGGGGGTACTTCAGGCTTGTTTGTTACACATTTAATAAAATTTTAAAATATTATTTTTTAAAAGAATTGCTGAAATAGACATAGTGTTGAAAATATGGAAAGTAAAACGATCTGCACAGTAAACCAATTAGTTACAAGTTCACATAAAGGTAGAAGCAAACAACAATATAGGCAAATATATTTTGTCCTTACCCTCCCAGGATTGCTAGGAAGGGTCGCTCTGGGTTCTCTAGAGCTCTTGCAAAATACTCCAGTTCTTTCTTCATCAGGAAACCAGCAGCTTTGTGAGGCAGATTGACACCCACCATGGAACTGTTACATTGGAGAGAAAATATACAAATCAGCCAATAAAAATGAGTTCCACTGTTGTTTTTGATGCTATATGTTTGGATGCTACAAAACCCTTCAAGTCCACAACTGTGCAAATATTTAGCAACGAATAAACAACTGTGTAAAAGGCATGTTACTTCAGAAGTCCACACAAAAAAATTGATTTGTTAACAAATAAAAGTGCAAACATAAAACACAAAGATACACCGCAGAAGCCTTCTCTACCTGGTGAGCTTCATCACTATTGAGAATAAAGGTTCTATATAGTCTTAAATGAGCCACGCATTTGCATATACTGGTGGCACTGTGTGACCTCAGAAATTAAACCATGCCTTGTATCACAAAAATAGTTGAGCTCTTCCATCTAGATACTTTCAGGTTATGAGATAACAGAAGTCCAGATCTTTTTTTCTGATCTAACAGGCACATGACCTGCAGATTCTGTAAGGAACGTTTTTGTTTTTGTTTTACATTTTCAATATGGAATACCCATTTTATGCTACTGGGTGAAATTCTGGGGAAAGGGAAGTGAAAAGATCCATCACCAGAGTTTTGCTTTGCTAGATGAAGGGTGGTTTTTAGAGGCTGCATGGCAAAACCTGAAGGTTATTTCTGCAACTTGACAAAGGATATAGATTTAAAACATTTGCATGACAGAAGCACACTTCCATCCCACTGGGTGTCAATGTAATGCAGCTGCTTAGTAGAATATACAACTCAGAAGTCTGAGGAAAACTGAGCCCATATAAAGCTGTTTTCAGTGCATAAAGCAAACAATACTACATTGTTAATAAAGCAAATATCACTGTGTATTTCATAAAAGATCGAAAGGATTCTGTGATAATGGTGAGAATCCAAACCTAAAGATCTGTGGAATGGTTGTTGTTACATGTGCCACATAATTCTCTGTGTTGTAAGGTTCTGCTGTCGTAAGAAATTTACCTTTTAAGTGTGGCAAAACCTATACCCTGGTACTCCCTGCCTACTCATATCAGGCAGGTACCTTTGCTATACTCTTTCCAGCTCATCTTAAAAACATTTTTGTTTAGGTGAGCCCATCTAGTCCTGCAGAAACACACATGTGTTTCAATCTGTTTTTAGTTTATTATTTACCTGTTTTTACTGTCTTTTATTGATAATGTTAATGCGTTTTTCTTTGTAAAGCACTTTGAGGATTCATAACATTCAAGCAGCATGTGCGTTTTGTTAAAAGCCAGTCTCTGAAACAGACAGAAGCCCAGCCATGACAAAATAAAAGGCAGAGGCTTAAATACCTGTGAGCTCTGTGTGCAGTTCCGAAAGCATCATTGATGTAAACATCTCCGAGTTTAGAAAGTGACACTCTGAAAGCATCAACCTTTGCTTGATCAGCTTTGATCTGGGAAGAGAAAGAGAATTAAAAACTCATCAGTTTTAGTTACTTTATCAATGGGCATTAGAAGCCATCAAATCACTGTTTAAATAAAATTGTTAAGAGCTTTTCCTGGGCAGGGTAGGGAACCTTTCCATCCAGTAATCACAACAGTTGATCTCCTGATATAAGATGTATTTTAAATGCCTCTGAGCACACATGTAAACTCTCATCTTGACAGCAGTATTTAAAAAATCGAAAGTGAATGCAGTACATACGAAAAGTACAAAAAAATAAGGAAGACAGGTGGGTTTTAAGCTTCATTAAAATGCCATCATCATTAAGCACTTCTATACAGGTTGTTTCATTTATTTTATGTAGCAAACTTTATACAGGTTGACTGCAATGAAACCTCAAAACAGTTCACTAGGAGAATGGGCCACATTTCTGTGTTGTTTCTGAACTATGTACAGCAGAACAGCTCGTCATATTGCTTCCACCACAAGGTGGTTCTCATTCAATGCAAAGATCAGAGCTCTTCTCTTTTCTAGGCTAGTGAAAGCCATTCTGGAAGGAGTGCAGATTCTACTCTAATAAATGTTCATTATAAAAAAATTAAGAGAGGATGTGACTCCCCTTCTGCCTCTTGAAAGAGCAAAACAGTTTATTAATGAATCGGAATGAATGCACACAGTATATTTGCACACAGTATATTTGCAACTTAAACATCATCATCATCATCATCAACAACAACAACGCAATCACATTTTGAACTAGTCAAAGGCAAATAGACTCTGCCTGCTAACTCTCCCATTAAAAACAGGGCAAAGCTCTTAAATTCTTATGTGACTCAGTATCTCAAGGACCACCTCTCTCCATATGAACAGATTTGGACCTTGCAATGATAATCTGAAGCCCTTTTTAGGTGCCCCCTCCAGAGGAGGTTCAGAGGGTGGCAACATGAGAACAGGCCTTTTCAGTGGTGGCTCTGTGCTTGTGGGATGCTCTCCCTGAGACTTGTCTGGCACCATAACATAAAAGGTAAAGGGACCCCTGACTTTGGTCTCAAGTGGCTGGTAAAGGTAAACGGATAAAGAGTTTTTCTTTTCTGGCTTTTAATTATGTATGGCCTCCTTCAGAGAGTGGGATGTTTTAATCTTGCATTTTAAAAATAGGATTGTCTTCTAGATTTTTCTTGGTGTTTTTTTTATGCCGGTCTCAATGTAGGTGCTATGGTTTTGAGTTATCTGTTAAGCAACCGATTAGATAGATAGATAGATAGATAGATAAATAAATAAATAAGCAAGCAAGCTCTCTTCAGCCTTCTTGGCCAACAACACACTGAGAAGCGGTGTGGTGTAGTGGTTAGACTAGGAACTGGGATACCTGGGTTCACATCCCTACTAGGCCTAGCCTACCTCACAACATTGTTACAGGGATTAAATGAGCTCCTTGGAGAAAAAGGTGAGATATAAATGAAACAAACAAACAAACAAACAAACAAACAAACAAACAAACAACTAGTACGGCTTTTGGTTGTGCAGTTCAACCTGCCAAAGCCTCTGCTCATTTGGCAGTGGAGGTAGGGATCTTAAAAATAATCCTGTTTCAAGACTCGGAAGCAGCAGGAAACACTGCCAACTAACAGTTGCATATAGGCAGTACAGATCTGTAGCATTCCTCTAACCTTGAGGAGGGAAAAAAATCTATTATTATTATTGGTTTAAACTAATACAATCAATTGCTGCTTCATCTCCTCAGCTGATCAGCTTTATGTACTTAGTTTAACTGCCTCTACTACAGCCAGTGGCAGCTAGCAGAATAGGAAGTATGTGCAATCCATTCTCCTTTAGCTCCTGATTAAGTCACCAGCACAGCACATAGGCGCAACGCATCTTAAGTGTTTGCTGCAGCATTTCTAAGGCATCTGCCGTTTATTCAGCTCAGGCTTGTTGAGGCAGCCACCTTTCCTGTTGCTTCTCCAAGGAAACATACTAAAGCAGGCAAACAATGAGAAACAAGCCATACTTAAAGTGCACAACAAGAGCAAATACTTAGCTTTTCTGTAATTTAAGATGGATATCCTCTCAAAAGATGAACTGCACCCAAATGGGCAATTCCAAATATTCTACATTCACTGAGGATTGTTCCCTCCTGACAAGCAGTTCTGTAACTGATTTTATGCTGTTCACAATCTTTTTTCTTAATACTGGCAGTATAGAAAATTTTGCAAGTAAATAATTACATTTCAGTGATACGGGCAACACTAGCCCAATATTTCAAGAATAGAATAGAGATAGACAACAAAAAGGGAGGCCAGGGTCTTAAGAAAAAAATGGGACCATGGGAGCAAGTGTTAAAAGTGTAAATGCAAGGTAACCTGACAGTTACTTTCGACTGGAGATGAGGACGAAAGGATTGTGCCAAGAGGCTGAAGCTGGAATCTCTAAATTCAAGCTCTTCATCTTGAGAAGTTAATTTGCATGGGCTTTTATAGCACAGTGTGGTGTTCTGTATCAACCTAAAAAAGGACACTGTACTATATATCACTGTGGCTGCATCGAAAGGGAGCCAAGACTCAAGTCTTAATAGGGTCAGAGGTGCTAAGAAAAGAAACCAAATGGTCATGGCGACCTTCATTAAAATGTCAAGAGGTATGGATACCCAAGCGGCTGCCCAAGCAGTGTGGCATCTGGATTCAAAGGTTTTGCCAGTCCCAGTTAACAGGGTTCAAACAGCCCATGAACAAATCACAGCATTAACTGAGCAGAGAAGGGAAACATGCTTCTCACATGCTCTTGCTGAAGATATTTCCTGCAAAAACATACCCTTAAACCTGTGTTTCCCAAACCATTTCAGACCGCCAACCCTATGGTTCCAGTAACTCCCCACCCTAACCTATAAAAAGCAGTACTCAAAATAGTGGTTTGCACAACCCACTAAGGAAGAGAATCACCCAGTAACATTCAAAATGGTAACAATTAATTGCACATGTATTCAAAATCCAATTAAAATTATTTAGTGTAGTTAATTCAAATTGATGATCTTGATCCAGTGATACTAGTTTTTTCAAAGTCTGATAGTCATTTACACCTCCAGCAGTCCACTGCGTATTAGCACCCCCACCCTAAGTACCATCCACTTTGGATAAAAGGTAAAGGTAAATGGGCCCCTGACCATTAGGTCCAGTCGTGGCCAACTCTGGGGTTGCGGCGCTCATCTCGCTTTATTGGCTGAGGGAGCCGGCGTACAGCTTCTGGGTCATGTGGCCAGCATGACTAAGCCGCTTCTGGTGAACCAGAGCAGCGCACGGAAATGCCATTTACCTTCCCGCCGGAGCGGCACCTATTTATCTACTTGCACTTTCATGTGCTTTCGAACTGCTAGGTTGGCAGGAGCAGGAACCGAGCAACGGGAGCTCATCCCATCGCGGGGATTCGAATCGCCAACCTTCTGATCGGCAAGTCCTAGGTTCTGTGGTTTAACCCACAGCGCCACCCGCTTTGGGTACCACAGCCTTAAACAGTGATTTTAGTTATTTAGCCAGCATTCTTCCTTCATTCTCTGGGCACAAGATGGTTAATCAGCACTCATGCACTGCTCTATACTTATATGCATATCATCAATCTCCTGTGAATTATTTACATATCAGGCTTAAACGCTCAGCTGAGCATCTCTTCGTTCTAGTTGCTACGAATTATCTTTGTAACCATATCAAGTAAAATGGTAATCAAGTAAAAAATAATAGATAATAGATTGCTTGTGTGGGGGCAACTCCAAGCGGGTGGTTGGTATACATATGCTTTGGTGTATACATGTCACCCCTGAACATAATCCCTGCATAAAATGAATGATACCTATATTGGTGCAAATAAAACCATATATCCCAAGGACACCACAGTCACTGCTGGCCTTCATTCCAAGAAAATTGAACCTTGGAGAATCACCTAGAACCCCTGGATTCTCTCACCACTTGGGAGATTGGGATGGCATTTATCAATTTCTAACTAACGCCATCTGAGAGCACAAACTATTAGTAACTTTGTGGAAACATTTACATGAGAGTGGCACAATTTAAGCACCCAGAAGTGATGCAGTAGAGAAAGCAGAACACAAGACAAGATGTCTCACCTTGTTCCCTGAAGCGTCCTTTCCCTTCCCTTCCTCTTCTACATGGAATCGGAGGTTTTCCAGAAGAATGACTGAGCCAGTTGCAGGATTAGCGCAAGCAGCTTCCACCTCTGCACCCACGCACTCATTCAGGAACATGACATCCCTGGAGACAATTCCCAGATAAATGTATAGCCTCAGTTTACCAATTATAAGAACGCTTCACAACAAATTATCATTCAAAGCACCTCTTTCTAGTCAGTCTGTAATGTCATTGTGCCATACCTGCTTAGCAAAGCTTTGAGCTCTGCTGCTACTGGTTTCAATGAGTATTTGTCGGGCATAGGAACCCCATCAGGCCGGCCCAGGTGACTCATCAGCACCACAGACTTGGCTCCATTGTCCAAGCAATGCTTGATGCTTGGGACAGCTGCCTTGATTCTGCAACGAAAATAGAAGAACAGAAGGTTCCCACAGCAGTTCCTGCGGCATCTAAGGTACATCAACAGATCATGGTTTTAAAGGAAAGATTATGCACATCAGCTACAGAATCAAGGGTTATTAGAATCAGGAAGCAATAGATCCCATTAGCCTCTTCATTCCTACCTTCTCCTTCATCAGCTGCTATACCACACTAACTGTTCCCTACAATACAAACTGCCTTGGTCACTATCACTTTACCATGTGTGGGACTGTAACAAATGTTTTACTAGTCCTGTTAAAGATGGATCAGTTTGATACCATTAAAATCTTTGCAGCCATTAGCTTGCTTGGTGCACAGACTATCCGTTTGGTGCAATAACTACTCAAAATGCAGAAAGGCTGAATATACAAGTCAAAATAATATATAGCCCCTTTTGGGTGGTTGTGATAAAAAGAAAAGGCTGTGGTATCCACAGCAATGCCTAGTTAGCTACTCTGGAATGAATGTTCTGCAGTGGATAAGTGTTTTTTATCCTCATTCTCAATAAAATAATTTCTAATCCAGTTTTAAAATATCAATCCAGAGAAAAAGAGGCACATCCAACAGTTACAGAGGTCAGTAGGGCATCTTGCTACTGGAACCACAGCCTGCAAGAGGGGACCTGCTTCAAGGGAGACAGGTCACAGAGCTCCTAAGTACAGATCCTGCCTCAAGTTTTTCTCCCCGTTTGGCCCTGTCTTGCCCCTTTCTTTCCTCCTGGCCAGCAGAAGGCAAAACAACACACCAGCAGTGGTCAAATTCAAAAAGGTGTGTGGAGGGGCCTCTCCTCCTAAAGTACAATGCAAGTGTGAGCTGCTGGGAAACCAATGGTCTCGAACATACCTCTCCTTCTCAAGCCCCCTCAAGCCTAGCACAGCATTAGCAGGAAACATGAAGCTGGTATGATGAGTTGCCTTTAATCAGAGGCTATCTTGCTATCAACTTTGACTAGCAGTAGATTCAAATAGAAAGCTGCCTTATACAAAGCCAGGCAATTGGTACATCTAATTCAGTATTGTCTACACTAACTAGCAGCAACTCTCTAGGATTGTAAGAAGGGAGTCTCTCCCAACCCCACTTGGAGATACCGTTGAGGTATTAACCTGGGAACTTCTGCTTGCAACACTGATGCTGTACCATTGAGCTATGGCCCTAAATCTAGCTTGGAAGGACAGAATGAGCCCAAGACATGTTTCACATTATCAGTACCTCAGTATCTTACCTGGAAATGCCAGGGCATCAGTCCTGAAACCTCAAATGAGTAAAGTACTTTTTTCTTTTTCTTTCACTGAGTCACAGTCTAGTAGAATCACTTAGCAAGGAATGACTAAGCATAGACCCTACTTGGAATTTGCAGGGGACTCTTACCTTTGGTTGTTGGTTATTTTGTTGTCCTTCATTGGAACATTGAAGTCAACCCTAAAAAAAAGGGGGGGGACAGAAATGTTTCAATGCAAGTAGTTGTTCACACAAACACCATTAATTACTGGATGCTGTTGTTAATGTCCCAAAACAGGCAAGATACTCAAAAAGGAGCTGCAGCAAAAATTGCACTTGGGTGGGGTGAGTGCAGAGGGAGAGCTGTCACAGTATTACTGCATTACTCCCTTCCCCTGCTGTGTTGGTTGGTACAGCACTCAAAGGCTCTCAGATCCATGCAACTTCTCTTCTCTATACCAGGGATATAAATTTCAAAACCAGGGACCAGTGGTGGAACAAAGAGACTATGTGAAGGGAAAAGCCTAACTGTGCTGAATCACTTTGGGTAAACCTGTTGCAAAAAAGGAGAAGGCTTGCAAAAGGGTTTTGCAAGAGCTGTCCTGTTTCAGAGGCTGCTTGAGTGAATTAATCCACTTGTGCCAACATGGCATAATCATCAGTGTGTCTAACTAGGACCTAGGAGACCAGGGCTCAAGTCTCCACTTCGCCATGAAATTCACTATGTGAGCTTGGGCCAGTCCCTCACTCTCAGTCTAATTCACATTGCGGGATTGTTTTGGGGATAAAATGAGGGGGAGAACCATGTACACAACAAAGAGCTCATTGGAAAGAAAGGAAATTTTGCAAATGAGTAAATCATGCTGAGACAGCTTCAACACTCATGAACAAGGCTATATAAGCCAGCTATATTTCCTGCTGGAGGCTTCTGCCACTGTTCAACCCCTAGGCAGGCAAAAGTTTAGAAATTCATTACTATGCGAATTAGAACACCAGAATGTTGTTGGGCCCCAAGTTCCATCAACTCTAGTCAGCACGGCCAATGATGATGAAAGCTGCAGTCCAACAATACCTGTGGGTATGTCACAGGTTGGCCACCCCTGGCCTAAAATAAAAGTGACCAGTTATGAATATCTAAGTTATCAAGTATTAACAGAGATGCCCTTGACTAGAAAGCAAAGGTTGAATTCAAAGAGAAAGGCAGAGAATAGGAGAAAAAGGTTCTAATACCCATTCCATAACCAAGAAGGGTAGGGGGTTGAGAGGCACAAAAGCCACCTAGACACAATATGAGTTTTACAGGCAAGGTAAACACATAGTGCAATCATATTCAATATCTGTTATAATCCCTTATTTTCCTTCACAAACTGCTTTAGCTATACTGTTGTAAAATAATAATCCAGGAAGGATGCAGCATATACTGCATCTGAAGTACTTGCAGATCAAAGACCACCACCAGAGGCTTGGCTGTGACTAAAGCAATGGGTTTTTATACAGAAAATCTAGGATCAAGTCACTTATCAAGCTTCTATGATTGCCTTGGGTCAACCTAAATACTCTGGGATGTTGCAATTACCATTTAATTATTTATTTAGTTAACTACTGCCCCACTTTTGTGTAAACTACTATTTTAAGTGCTGTATACAATCTCCCTGATCACAGATGCTTGGCAATTCTAGCAAAATGTTATAAAATAAAACTTTTATTAAAAAGATAATTCTAACAAAACTTTAGGGCTTCCATCACCTGGGATGTCAAAAACAAGCACATAACATTTAGCAAGCATTTGTCTCAAGCATTTAGCAACCATGTACAAGGTTTGGATTTTATAAGAGGCCTGCTTGATTCAGCCAGCACACTGTACAAAACATAGATTCAATAGCAAACGGTGCTTCCAGAAACACTCATCTCACATGCCTACGCAGGGAGATTACTCAGCAAAGGCCCGCATGATGTAGCCTGCCCAACAGACAGAAGAGCAGGAAGAGCCTCAGAAGCCATTTCTACAAAGCATGCTGTGCCCCAAAGCTGAAGGAGACAGGAAGTCATGTTGCATAATACAGCAACTGGCAGAACAGAACACATTACAGTGATTAACAGGACTAGATTTTGTTTTAAGCAATTTAAGTTTTTTAGAATAGCATTCCCCAAGTTTCAAAGGCACGAAAGAAACGCAGGAGCAAATCATTTCTTTTCTAGATTTCTCCATAAATAACATGCTTTGGTATATAACATTCTGCTATCATTAAGTTAGATGGTAAATGTGGAGGACAGGTGGGAGAATTGGACTGATGGCCACAGCATATAGAGGGTAAGCTTTTATTATGTATTATGTATTTTGTGTTTTTATTTTGTATTTATATGCTGTGGACTGCCCTGAGATCTTTGGATGAAGGGTGGCATACAAATTGAATAAATAAAATAATAAATAAATAGCTCCATACTTTTGATGCTCTAGTCATCCAGCTATAAATCAGACGGCAATTTAGAGCACAATACTGAACCAATAGAGACAATAAATTTCATGCACAAAATAGGGTTATCACCTCGCAGCCAGAATGAAATTCTTTTATCTTTGAAGATCTGGTACCTCAGTTAATGAGGAGGCACAAGCAGAACAGGGGTAAGCAGCTAACTAAAGAGATGATAAAAGCCAGAGTTTCTCTGCCTGAACTTTGCACCTATGTAGTTGTATCCATTGGCCTGCATAAACACAAACAGGCCATTGAACATCTCTACACAGGGTATCAAGTGGGAGGCCCTGCTCACCAATCTCCTTAGTTTGTGTGCAGCACAAGTGTCTTCACAGTGAATAAAGGTGGAGTCAGTGACCAGACTGCAAGCTGGCAACTATTACCACAATGGAAGATGCTTGGAAAAACAGGGTATGAATGAAAGAATGCCCATGACATTAAGGTCACTTGGTAATGCAAGTCTTTGGGTTAGATGTATAAAAAATGTAGAAAAGTGAAAGTGTTCCACTGAAAGTTTCACAAAGGTTTAAGAGAGAAACTGCCAATAACTTCAAGGAAGAAACTGAAATATGAATAACAAAATGAAATGCCTTTGCTTAACCTCAATGACCTTGAAAAAAAAATACTGGAGACTTTTATAATACACATATACAAGGTTTGGAGACAATAAAAAACTCACACACATGCGGTATGAGCAGCAAACTATTTCACAACAATTTTTACATGGCAGTTTAAAGTCTTTTTCTGAGGCTTACAACTCAATACCTGAAATTAAAGTACTTCCCCCAGCTCAAAATTCTGGTTTGACTGACTTCTGCTTTTAATAAGGTAGTACTACAAAGTTTAGATGCAACTGATTTCCCTCTTCTAATTTTGATTACGCTCCATAGGCATACAATTCCTTAGCTTGGATTTTAGACTCCAGCCCCCACCTATGATCTCTTGCCAGGCTTGGAATAGTTTGGCATTTACAACCTCCCCTGTCAATCAAATGCTGGACTAAATGAAAAGCCCTCTTTAATATTAGTTGAAATAAATAGCTTAATTAAAGCACATTTCTGAAATTATAATATACTATGCATGAAAATATAGTTCTATGCAGTTTGCAACACCCAAAGGAATGCTGAAATGAAAATTAAGATCTTGCTTTGAAGTTGTCCTTGGTTTAAATGACTATAGGGAGCTCATTATTACTTCTGGATAACGGAACCACCTACAACTCCTTTCCTGTGCCTGATAGGAATCACTGCAATTCTCAGAGTCTTATTGCTGAGGGCGGGATTGAAATTAGTGACACAAGCCACAGAAACCAACAAGCTATGAATAAACTATGCACCTGCAAGCAGAAAAAGGTTTACTATGTGCATCCTGTATTAGCAACGTGTATAGTGATTTGCACAGTGATTATTAAGCACTGTTAGTATAAGTTAATACTTTACTTTTAGAAGTCCTACAAAACATAATCACAGTCCAGTTCTCCCAGATTTGGAATCAAACAGCATAATCTTGTCCCCACTGTGTTCAATTATTTATAAGTAACCATGTTCAGAATACACAGCATAAGATGTGTAACATCTCAATTAAAACAGAAACTAGAGTTTTTATGGTTTTCTATTCCTGTGGCTTTATGGTTAGCACCTAAAGGACAGCGCTTTACTACTTTTCTATACTGTAATGGGTTTGTGCTAATCATTCCACAATACTACTCCTTCCCACGTGGGTAACTATGGGCCTTAAGGCTATTTTTGACCCCAAAGTAGATATATGCCATTGCGAATGGGGGGAATTGATATGCCATGTAAATATTCTGTGATGGCTGAAAAGTTCAGCAGCAGATGCAAGTCACTGTGTTCTAGTGTTTGAAGTGTTGCACTAGGTAGGGCCTCTGGCAGGCCAGAGTTGAACTCCCTGCTCAGCCATAAAGATCACTGGGTGACCTTGAGCCAGTCGCTGCCTCTCGGCCTAACCTACCTCGCAGGGTTGTTGGGGGGAAAAAATGAGATTGGAGAAAACTACCTAGATTTCTTCGGAGGGGCCTTGGGAAGGTGGGATATAAATAAAACTGTTTGTTTCTCCCCCTAACATTATCTGTTTCGCCAGTACTTAACTGAAAGCCTCAGTAAACGTTAATATAAATATAAACTCAACCCATAACGGTTTATGTTCATTTACGTTCTAATTCTTACATCACTTGGTTTGCCACCACTTAACTGAAAACCTCAATACACATATATAAATGCGAACACTTAAGCCAACCTCCCCCCCCCCCCCGCCAAACCCTCTTGAAGATGCATTGCTTTTCCTCCCCCTCCCACCAGCCCACCACCCCAGGCTACCCAGTTTTGCACCCAGCCCTGCGGTGCAGGCCTACGACGAAAAAGAAGCAGCGAAAGCAGCTCACCGCATGACCACGCGCTTGCCCTTCACGTCCACTTTGTCCAGGGTGAGCTTGTTGGAGAGAGACATTTTCGCAGCAGGAGCAAACAAACTGCAACCTCTTCCTCGTTCACCGGCAGCAAGAGAAAGAGGCGGAGGGAGGACGAGCTAGCGCTGTGGCGACCGGAGCTTGTCGACTGGAGCCCCGCCTGCCACCAGCTTCGGGATTGGCCGGGCAGCGTCACCCGCGCCGAGGATTGGCTCAGAGGGTCGCGTCAATCTCGGAGTGGGTGGGGGAACCGGGGCACCGGCTGGCGGCGCAGTAGTCACGTCTCGCACGCAGCAATGGCTCAGAAAGGGCGGGAAGCCCCTGAGGGGAGAAGAGCGGTTGGGTATCTGGTCCTCCTCGTCGCCTGAGGGGACTGGCCGCCCTCGCGGGGTACCCAAAGTGTCCCCCCCGCCACGTTATACAAGCACAAACATACACACGTGTATATAATTGAAAGGTTCAGAGAAGAGTGACAGGGGAAACGACGGAGGAAGTGTTTCTTCCCTCTCCACTCACACTGGATCTCTGGGACACTCAAGAAAACAATGTGGGGAGAAAAAGAAGCAGCTAAACTCCCTCAGGAGGCAGTGATGGCCACCAACGTGGATGGCTTTAGAAGAGGGTTGGGGAAATTCACGGGGGATAAATAAGTTGGCGGCGGCGGTTGGTTACGACGGAGGCAAGCAATGCTTCGGAATGCCAGTTGCTGGAAGCTGCAGAAGGGAAGAGTTTGTTCTTGTGCTCGAAGTCCTGCTTGCGTGTTTCCCACAGGCATCCCGTTAGGCAATGGGAGAGGAGTGTACTGTGCTAGATGGGCTACTGGCCGGGTCCTTAATACCCCTTCTCGGAGGGATGCGAGTGGGTTTGGGTCTTGGAGCCCCGCACCGAGGTTTGCCACCTTCGTTCCTGCAAAAAGCGGGGCGGTTGGGGGACGGTTTTTGGTGCTGAAGTGACTTCAAAGCGACCCATGACGATTTATTGCAGCCTAAAAGGAGGTCCTCTCTGAATTGTGTCACGCGCGCACGCGCACACACACATACGCATGAATTTGTAAATCTGTCTGCCCTTGGCTACCCAGAGCTTAAATGCATGACCTTTCACACACCTTTTCAAACACATGCATTTGGAGAGGACCCCTAATTTGGCGTGGGGAGTGGGGGGGGGGAGAGAAAGGCCTGAAATACAAGGCAAAACTGTATTAATACAGGATGCAGCATTTTACATTTAAATACAGTGGTAGCCTCTGGTTGCGAACAGGATCCATTCCAGAGGCCCATTCACAACATGAAAAGCCCGCAACCTGAGCCCGCAATCTGCGCAGGTGCACAGCATGATTTGGCGCTTCTGCGCATGCACAGAGCGTGATTTGGCGCTTTTGCGCATGCGTGAGCAGTGAAACCTGGAAGTAACCCTTTCTGGTACTTATGGGTCGCCGTGGGACGCAGCCTGAAAAAACGTATCATGAAGCAAACGTAACATGAGGTATGACTGTATGGGACAAGCCTGTATTGTACAGGACAGATGGCAACCCTACACACCCCAAGAAGAGCCAAGGTGACCCAGAGAGGGGGCAGCTGTGAAACAGGCCCCCCACCAGCAGATAGGTTGACAGTAAGGCAAGGCAGGGCCTGGTGGGGTAAATGGTAGTCACTAACATTCAGTCAATCAATCAATCAATCAATCAATCAAAACCTATAAATTAGGGCTCATCGCAGATGACCTGATGTTCACAACACCACACCCCATAATGAATGGGGGGGGGAATGCTGAAAATAACTTTTCCTAAGAAACCAGAAGCTTTTCTTTTAGATATTATGGGACCAGAGATCCCGAAGGACCAGATGAAACTATTTATGCATGTGACCACTGCTTCACCGGCTCTCTTAGCCCAGAAATGGAAAGATGGTACAACTCTGACCAAAGAAGAACGGCAGGCAAAACTGTTGAACTATGCAGAGATGGCATAAGAAGAATCAGAAAACAAGAAGAGGAGGTCTTTAATAAAGATTGCTTATAATTTTATAATTAGAAAGTTTATAATTTATTGGAAAAACTATAGTAAACAGATACATACCGTACATTGGTAGGATTGACAGAAAACCTGTAGTAAAAATCTGAACAGGATTGAAAAGGATTTATAAGAATAGAATTATGAAAGAGATGCAGAGGGGGAAAACATTATATTAAGATCCACAAGGGTGGGGGAGGGAAGTCAAAGGGGATTATATATTTATGTTTTTAACTCATTTATGTAAAATAGGAAATGCAAAAAATAAAATTTATTAAAATAACAAACACCAGATCCCATAAACACAGCAACCACCCTAACTAAAGAACTCAACATATTCACATTGTTGTCGGGCCTACAAGTAAACTTTGCAAAATCTGAGGCTATCTGCTTCAAAACACACACACATACATGTCTTGCATACCCAAAAGGAATTCACCAACATCACAAAGATAAAACTCTGCTTCACTAAATTCAGATACCTAGGCTGAGTTAGAACAAAACATTGAGATTGAAGTCCATAAAAAGGTTAAGTATTTAGGGATTTGGTTAACATCAAGAAATATAAACCTGCTTAAAAATAACTATGAAAAAAATTGGCTTGAGGTAAAAAGAAATCTAGAAATTTGGAGCAGAATGAATCTCTCTCTGTTAGGCAAAATATCGGCAATTAAAATGAATGTGTTGCCAAAAATGCTATTTCTTTTTCAATCAATACCAGTCATCCTGAAAGATGAATGTTTTAAAAAATGGCAGAAAGAGATCTCAAAATTTATCGGGGGGGGGGGAGCAAAAGGCCAAAGATAAAACATAAAATACTTACAGATATAAAAGATAGAGGTGGGTTTGCCCTCCCAGACCTTAAATTGTATTACAAATCTGCTTGTCTGGTATGGGTCAGGGACTAGATGAGGTTGGATAAGCAAGAGGCATTAGAATTAGGACACGACAATAGATTTGGCTGGCAAGCATATCTAGGGAATGGGGAAGGAAAGGTCCACAGAAGTTTTTATAACCATATAATTAGGAAATCATTAATGAGAGTATGGGAGAGATATAAAGATTTATTGGAACAAAAGACCCCTTGGTGGCTTTCACCATATGAAGCATTACTGCTCAAACCACTCTGAAAGAAAGGAAAATGGCTCACATATGTCAATCTATTAAGGGATCATGATGGAAAATGGAAATGAAGAGATTACGATGAGATCAAAGATCATTTTCAGAGTTGGTTGCACTATCGACAAGTAAAGTGGTACCTCAGGTTAAGTACTTAATTCGTTCCGGAGGTCTGTTCTTAACCTGAAACTGTTCTTAATCTGAAGCGCCACTTTAGCTAATGGGGGCCTCTTGCTGCCGCTGGAGCACGATTTCTGTGCTCATCCTCAAGCAAAGTTCTTAACCCAAGGTACTATTTCTGGAGTCTGTAACCTGAAGCATATGTAACCTGAAGTGTATGTACCACTGTGTACGAAACGTATAAAGAAGACAGTAAGAAAGTATTTAGCTATACAAGATCTACGGTAGGTTCCAAACGGAAGTGATTGAAGGGAAAGTGAAATTATTGAAGGCGGCATACATCATACTATTAGAATGGGAGACGAAAGATGAAGAGGTAAAATCAGTCATGATTAAATGGGCACAAGATGTAGGCCATAATATTATGATGGAAGATTGGGAAAAGTTATGGAAAACTGATCTAAAATTTACAGACTGTTCCCTGTTGAAGGAGAATTATATGAGGAGGATGTATAGATGATATATGACACCAGTGCAGTTAGGGAAAATGTACAAAACTAGTTCAAATATATGTTGGAAGTGTAAGGAAAAGGAGGGGACATTTTATCATATGTGGTGGGATTGTAATGTAATTAAATTTGGGGGGGGGGGGGAATGATATACAATGAATTGAAGAAAATGTTCCACTTAACATTTGTTAAAAGACCTGAAGCATTTTTGTTAGGGATTGTAGGGAAAGACCTGCCAAAAAAGTTGAAAAACATCTTCATGTATGCGACAACAGCCGCGAGAGTCTTAATAGCACAAGGATGGAAGTCTGAAGAAATTCCAACCAAGGAATCATGGCAAAAGAAACTGATGGATTATGCAGAAGTGGCAAAATTGACACAAAAGCTATGGGACAAGGATAACTGTGACTTCAGAGATGAATGGGAACCCTTTACAAAGTATTTGAAGATGCAACAAAGTGAATTGGACTCCTTGGCAGGTTTTGAATAAACATTTACAAACTCTTTATTGATAAGAATCAGTTAGATAATTTAAGGATATATATAACTTTGTAATATGCAGAGAATAGCATTCACAGAGAAACCAAAGATTGGAACTGAGGGAAGTCAGGTGGGGTGGGGGGTGGGTCTTGTATGGGAGGGTGGGGGGAGGGAGGAAAATGGTTAAAAACCTAAGAATGACATGCTTTTGGATAATATGTTTTGTTAAAATTTCTAATAAAAATTATATATATGAAAATCAGGTACCTAGGGGTTCAAATAACCAGAAACCTCAGCAAATGATACCTCTGCAATTACGAGCCCCTGTGGCAACAAATGAAGAGAGACTTGAGGAAATGGAACAACACCAACTTCACTCTCAGACAAAATAGCCATGATCAAAATAAAAAATGGAAATAGGAAAGGTGCTGGAAGGAGTATAATGGGAACTAACTGGCTGAGAGAGAAAATCAATGTCTGTTGAGAGAATATTATCAAGCATCATAGAGCCAACTCCTAAGGGCTAAGGGGTCCACCCCCGACAATAAAATATTTGAGGAATCTGGGCCACCTCAAAGTTGAAGGGCATTGCAATTCTAATGGTGTGTGTACACTGTGACCTCTGATTATGAGGAGAGGAGCTTACCTGGGCATATTGGGTTGTGTATAAGTCTCTGAGTGGGCTGCAGAGAGAAAGGTGAAGACCCAGATTTTCCATTATGAATTGATGCAGCTTTCGTCTGGTCTGTGGTGAAGGGGTTTACAAAAAGGAAATTTAAAACCATTTCTTTGACAGGTCCTGATTTGTCAAGAAACCAAAAGGCCGGGCAGGAAAAGCAGCCTAGAACAGTGGTTCCCAAAGTTTTGGGGCACTCCCCCCTTGGTTCCGTAAACCCACCCACAGTACCCTCTACTCTAGAAAAAGAATTATTCAGAGTAGCAGAATTGCATGCTTATTCAAAATCAAAATAAAACTATTTAGTTTAAGTCAGCAAAACTGGTAAACTTCAATCAACCAGTGATACCAGGATTTCACGGTCTGATAATCATTTGCACGACTCCCAACTGCCCCAACGTCCCTCCACTGTCCCTGCCACCCCCTTGTCTCTTAGCACCCCGTAGGTAATCCTACTGCACCCAGGGCAGTACCACCCACTTTGGGAATCACTGGTCTAAAAAGAAACTCACGTGTCTTTAGTAAGGGTTTATTTTAGGGTCATATTTCAAAAAGTCAGTGCTTTTTTCTGGGGGGGGGGGCGCAGGACTACGTTTACCCCTAAACATTTTGTGAATCTTTGTACTTTTGTCCATTTACTGTATTTATTTTTGCCAATTTGAAGTATAAAATTGTGATTTTATTGAGTCAAAATGAGAGTACCCCTAAAAATGTTTTTAGAAAAAAAGCACTGCAAAAAGTGAAAATCCAGACACAAAAGTTGTTGCTGCCAAAGTTGTTCGAGGTTTGGTTTGTTTGTTTAATTTTGCCCAAAATTTGAGTTTTTGCGCTATTTTTAAGGAAATTCACCAAAATCTAGACTTCTGACATGGGATGCCATATGTCTGGATTTTCCCAGACATTCAAGCGATTTCTGCCCGGATACTGTTTCCGTGTGCTGGGCTGGTGCTGGCCCCCCAGAGCAGCTTCGTCCCGCTGGCCACGTGACCCGGAAGTGTCCTCGGACAGCGCTGGCTCCCGGCCTATAGAGTGAGATGAGCGCACAACCCTAGAGTCGGACACGACTGGCCCGTACGGGCAGGGGTACCTTTACTGTTTTCAACTACTATATTCCGACTATGTCCAGGAAATTTCGGACGTATGGTGACCCTATTTTTTTCATGGTGCCACTGCCATAAGTTGCTTGAAGATGCATTAATATTTAATTTCTGTGAGGGAGCTGTAGTCATGGTTTCCTATATTCATTGCTAAACAGGCACATTCTGGAAGGGGGGTGTTCTGTTTTTTAAAGCACTTATTGACAGCCAATGTCTGTGCCTGCCCATTCTTTACCTGGCCAATGTTGATCAGTGGGAGCAACACATAAATAAAGCTGTCATCTCATCCCGATCAGATGCTTAAATTTTGAGGTATAGAAACATAACAAGGTGCAATCATGTACAGTGGTACCTCGTGTTACATACGCTTCAGGTTACAGACTCTGTTAACCCAGAAATAGTGCTTCAGGTTAAGAACTTTGCTTCAGGATGAGAACAGAAATCGTGCTCCGGCGGCGCGGCAGCAGCAGGAGGCCCCATTAGCTAAAGTGGTGCTTCAGGTTAAGAACAGTTTCAGGTTAAGTACGGACCTCCGGAACGAATTAAGTACTTAACCCAAGGTACCACTGTACATATTTTTGCTTATGTTGCAAATTCTCTTGGAGAATAGGGCTGCCCTCTAGGGTCTTCTGGGCTGGGCACCCAACCGTCGTGATTCAGGGTGGGCCCCTTTCACCCCCTTACACCCCCGCAACAGCCTTTGATTCCTACTTCAACCCGGTTGATTTGATTCTCCCCCTTTTTGCCAATGTAGATCTTCATTCCTCCCTTGTCCCAGGGGGACCGCCATTTTGCAGTTTGCCTCAGGTGCCAAAATGTTTCAGGCTGGCCCTGCAAGGGGCTGTCCTATTGCTCCCTGTCACAACTGTTGAAACAGCAATTGGTTGTTGAAGGAACTGGGATGTATTGGCTCTGAAAGTGAGGGAGGGGGTAGTAAATGAGTTTTTGAATAACTTTGTAAATACCTATGCTAGGTGTTGTAGATATTTGCCTCATGCCTTGGAAAGCCTGGTGGCCAGCAATTGCTGGTTGGCCAGAGGTTTCCCATCCTTGGCTAAAGCCATTATTTACGGAGCAGCAATGATGCTTTGATTTGTAGCATCTCTTTCTGTCAGTGCTCAGCATGGAACGACTCTGGTGCAGGAAACGGTCAAGAAGACCAGGAAATGATCTCCTTTGAAAATACAAAGTGTGTTGAAGAGGTAAAAATAGCTTTCTGTGGCACCCTCAGACACTAGAAGACTCTTTTCAGAATAACCTTGGCAGGAGGTGCAGAATCCTGCCCTGAGATTCGAAACTGGGACTGTGGAAGAGATAACAGGAAACAAGGGAGAGAGGAGGAAAAGCAGGGATTAGGTACTTGAAGAATAGATTCAGACCCACTTAGGCACCCTTTGGCATCATTTTGGTTTGGGTAGCAGAGGAACAAGAGGTTAATTGTTTTATTTCTGGAAAGCTGTTCAGTGAACAACGAAATAGGGCCTTTGAAGAGAGAACCATGCTGGCCAACTGTTAAACGGATTTTAGGCACACATAGTGGACACACACTTCACAGAAAACCAATCCTTCACCCTTAAAAATTAGGAAATATTCGGGGGGGGGGAGGAATACACTCTATTTGAGTTCACAGAGCAATCTGGAAGTCATCTTGACTCTCTTAAAGACCCCAAATATCTTCTCTGCAGTGGAAGAAAGTATCTTGGTGAAACCTTTTCTAATAGTTCTTTTCATGTGCAATCTTCTGAATCCTGTAAATAGATAAACTTCTCACACAATTGGTAAAAAGATCTGGCAAGTATCTGTTAAAAGCAGAGCAGAACTGTCAAAAGGGCATATTCTGTGTATGAATAGCTTTGTAACAATGGATTCAAGAACTAAGGTATTTACAATTTCAGATTACATAATGGGCCCAGTTGCCAGGAAAAGGCAAGCATTATTAGGTATCCTGACAGACAGGAGACAAGCCATAGTCTCAAATTTCTGTTGTAAATTGCTTCTTTTGTGAGGCTTGTAGGATGCTTGTGGGTGGTCTTTGGCTAATAAAGATATCCTTTGCTTTCCTCTACTGGTTTCTGCCTCCACCCATTCTTCTCTGACCAATCGTGGACTTAGAGGATACTGGGTCACTTGATGGGGATTTTGGTTGTAAAGGCCAACCCCAATTTTCCTTATAACACAACCTCCAAATGTAAAGTGAGATGCCCCAGAGCTGAAAAATCATTATTCATGTAAACGTAATGTCTATTTCCAAGGATATGTGGAACGGGTATAATCACATCTCAGAAGAGAGGTTCACTCTCTCTCCCTCCCAGCAAGCTGCTCTCACTTCTTCTAGACCAGGGGTCACCAACCTAAGGCCCATGGGCTGGAAGCAGCCTGCGGAGGTCGTTTGACCAGCCCACAAGCCGCCCCTGATCCGAGCTGCCCGCTTGCGCTCTGTGCTAAACCAGCACAGTGCGGCACGGGGACTCGCTTCTGCGGTGCCAGAAATTGCGTCTGTGCATGCACAGATGCCGGAAATCATGGGTGTGCGCAGTCACACACACACACGATCTGGCCCATGGAGGGATCTCCACGGGACCGATCTGGCCCAGGCAAGATAAACCTTGCTGACCCCTGTTCTAGACCCTCCCGCCAGGAGAGTCTAATACGCTTTTTGAACGAAGGTTCTATAGCTGGAAAATGCAGCATTATTTTCATAGTTAATTTTGAGTGGTCTTAACCTCCCTAATTGCGGTTCGAATCCCCGTGACGGGGTGAGCTCCCGTTGCTCGGTCCCTGCTCCTGCCAACCTAGCAGTTCGAAAGCACCTCAAAGTGCAAGTAGATAAATAGGTACCGCTCTGGCGGGAAGGTAAACGGCGTTTCCGTGCGCTGCTCTGGTTCACCAGAAGCGGCTTAGTCATGCTGGCCACATGACCCGGAAGCTCTACGCCGGCTCCCTCGGCCAATAAAGCGAGATGAGCGCTGCAACTCCAGAGTCGGTCACGACTGGACCTAATGGTCAGGGGTCCCTTTACCTTTACCTTAACATCCCTAATTAGCTTTTTACCACAAGGTGTGCCTGTAATTTTTTCTATTAAGTACATTTTCTGTAGTCTGGCCAAACCTGAGGTATACCAGATTAAGTGTCAAGTATAACACAGGGGAAATATGGATTTTTTTTTGGGGGGGGGAGAAAGTCCCTACAACCAAACTGCATTTTTGAATGCTGTCATTAGCTCCTGATTGGGGACTCTAGTGCTAACACAAAGCATTTTTATATTGTTTTTAAACTGCCCTGTGATCTTCAGAGGAAGAGTGGTATAGAAATTTAATTAAACATAAAAATAAGTAAATAAACATTTTGAATTTTCCACTTCCATAATTTTCCACGGAATGGGTGTAATTTCGAGAGACTCTCTCCCCTTTCTTCCTTGTCATTGTGATCAAATGTGTGTTTTAGCTTGTTCCTCTTCATCTAGGTCCACTTCACCCCACCTGTGTGAACACAAAATAAAAACAATCTTTGTTGGAGTTGTTGGCGGCATCTTCCTTACTCTGGCACAACTTTTTCCTGTAATAAAGCCATGGCACATGAGAATTCTAGAGAAATCCTGTACAGTCTGCTGGTTGTCTTAGCACCTGCAAAATTAAAGAAATTAGCAACCAAAGACGAGTGTGTAGAGGCGCCCTTACCCTTCCTGGTTCAGTGCTTCAGTATTGAGCCAAACCTCTGGGAAGTACGTAATACCGTAAAAGGTAAAGGTAAAGGGACCCCTGACCACTAGGTCCAGTCATGACTGACTCTGGGGTTGTGGCATTCATCTCACTTTATTGGCCGAGGGAGCCGGCGTACAGCTTCTGGGTCATGTGGCCAGCATGACTAAGCCACTGCTGGCGAACCAGAGCAGCACACGGAAATGCCGTTTACCTTCCCGCCGGAGCGGTACCTATTTATCTATTTGCACTTTGATGTGCTTTTGAACTGCTAGGTTGGCAGGAGCAGGGACCGAGCAACGGGAGCTCACCCCATCGTGGGGATTCGAACCACCGACCTTCTGATTGGCAAGTCCTAGGCTCTGTTGTTTAACCCACAGCACCACCCGCGTCCCTAACATATGCCTTATTCAAGCATAGTGTACCAGGTTTGTTAGTACTTCCCCTATATGGGCTGAAGCATCCATACTGCAGGGGAATCGGGGCTGTAGCTTAGTAGCAGAGCATCTGCTTTGCTTGCATAAGGTCCCAGGTAGGGCTGGGAATGTGTGTGTGCCCCCACACCTGAAACCCTGGAGAACTGCTGCAGTCAGTGCAGATAATAGTAAGCTAGATGGACTAGTGGTCTGACTTTGGATAAGGCAGATTACTAATATTATTAGTATTGCCCTCCCTTCACCACAAAGCATCTATTCCAGGGGCTGACACTGTACCTCCACACTATGAGGAGGAAGTGAGTTGCGGGAGGAGTTAGCTGCTAGGAGCAGTTCTAATGAGCCGATTGCAGCCTCTGGGAGCTTATGGCCTGGACTTATAAACTGGGGCGTTTGTGAGGGCATTTTGATGGGGATGCCCAGAGTGCTATCTCACAGTGTATGTAGGACCAAGAGACATGAAGGACAAGGGAGCTGCTGGAGCCATCTGGGCACCTTAGTTCAAGAAGAATATTGACAAGCGGGGGATGTGTGCAGAGAAGGGTGACCAAGATGATCAAGGGTCAGGAACAGGGGCGCCGACTTATAAAAAATATTGGGGGAGCCCGCAAAAGCTCATGAATAATAAATAAGCTCATGAATATGCAGATAAAGTGGCGCCGCCTCCTCGTGAGCGAATAGGGGAGAGCGTGCTGCGCCTATTAATCAGCTCCGAAGGAAATTGGGTGGAGCTTTTGCTCGGGAGGGAGGGCAGGAGGCATGCAGCCCGACCCTGTGCATTTTGGGCTGGGGGAGGGGCGGCGGTGGCGCTCTGCTGGAGGGGCGCCTGAGATTATTGGGGGGGCGGAGCCCCCAAACGAATTTTTGAGGGGGCTCGGGCCCCCTCAGGCCCCATGGAGTCGGCGCCTATGGTCAGGAAACTAAGCCTTATGAGGAATGGTTGAGGGTGTTGGGTATGTTTACCCTCGGGAAGGGGAGACAAAGAGGATGACAGCCAGCTTTGTGGATGTAAGGAAAGGAGAAGATAGAGCATGCTTGTTTTGTCCTGCTCTGGAGGGTAGGACCCAAACCAATACATTCAAGGAAGAACTCTATGACAATAAGAGTTTCTGACCATGGAGCAGAGTCCATCAGGGGGTGGTGGACTCTCCTTCTTTGGAGATTTTAAAGCAGAGGTTGGATGGCCATCGGTCATCGATGCTTTAGTTGAGATTCCTGCATTGCAGGGGGTTGGAGTAGAATATACGATACTTGGGGTCCCTTCCAGCTCTACAGTTCTATAATTCTATGAACCTCAAATCCTTTGGAGCAATGCTTCCCAGAGTGGGTGGTGGTGCCCACTGGGGGCAATGGGATTACCTTGGGGACACTTAACATGCAAGGGGGTAGTGCTGGAGGTGTAAATTGCTATCAGTCTTTGAAAAGCTGGTATCAGTAGATCAGGTTTATCAACTTTGTTGACTTCATGAAGCCAAATAGTTTTAATTGGATTCTGTATAATTATTTGCTACTGTTTTTAACTTTTATTGTGTTACTTAACTGTTACTGTTTTTAATTTTAATGTGTTATTATTTTCTAATTGGAGAGCAGGACTGGATTGCATCTCCCATTGTTCTCAGAAGATGAGAGTTAGGAGGTAGCAAAAAAGGTGAAAGAAGAAACAAATCAGAAGCGGAAGTTGGGGGAAGCCCAAGAGGGGAGGGAGGAAGGAATGTATAGTAAATGTTATGAATATGAAATGTATGTAATGAATGAAAAAGGAAAATTAATAAAAAAATTAAAAAGAAAAAAGAAATATTTCCAACAACAAAAGTGCAATGATGTGGTTAAACAGCGCCACCTGCTGCTTGGTAGTGGGAGTTTGTTTGCTTGTTTGTTTTAAAAAAACACATCACCACTACCATATTTACACGACATCAAATCTAACTTGTACCTCAATTTTCAAAACCTTGAAACAAAAATGTACTGCATTTTTCTGTGCAAAAGACGCCTCCATGTATAATACGCCCCCTATTTTTTTAACCCCCAAATTAAGAAATTAACTTGTTTAGCTTTTTTGGGGGGGGGGCCCTACTGCTGATCACTTGCCACAGCTACTGCCAATCGCACACCTTGCCACAGCCGCCAATTGTCTGCCTGCTTGCCGCCACCAACAGCCCACCTGCCCCCTTGCCGCAGCTGCTAATCACCTGTCCGCCTCGCCACAGCCGCCAATCACCTGCCCAATTGTTGCAGCTACAGCTAATCGCCAGCAGCCACCAATCACCCACTCAATCACCGCTGCCAATCTCCTGCTTGCTGCCATTAATCGCACATGCCCCCTCTGCATTCACTATCCGTGTATAAGATGACACCCAATTTTTGCCTAATTTTTTTTAGCAAAAAGCATTGTCTTATACACAGAAAAATACGGTATTTGCTGGTGCAATCAAATCTAATGCACACTCTAATTTTTGCAATGTTGTTTGGCCAAAAAAGGGTGTATTACATTTGAGTAAATATGATGAATATTTAAAGCGGTATCATGACACTTTAAACCAGTGGTTCCCATAGTGGGTGGTCCTGCCCCCTAGAGGGTGGTAGGTTGCTTAGGGGGTGCTAAGAGGCAGGGGGCAGTAGTAGTTGTTGAAGGTGCAAATGACTATCAGGCTTTGGAAAGCTGGTACCACTGGATCAAGTCTATCAGTTTTGTTGAATTAATTAAACTAAATAGTTTTAATTGCATTTTGAATAAATGTGCAATTACTTGTTACAGTTTTGAATTTTATGGTGCTCCTACCTTCCTCAGTGGGTTGTGAAGACTGCTGTTCTGAATAATGTTTTTTACAGCACAGGGAAGGCGACACCCAGAACCAAGGGGTTGGTGGCCCAAAAGTATGGAGCCACTGCTTTGGAGGCTGGAAAGTAGGAACTGACGGAGGCAATGGTTATGGATGTGATTATTTTTCCTTTCTGGAAGAATTCATAAGTGTTATGTATGATACTAGCAACAAAAACAGACTAGGGAGGTATGAGAAACCCAATGCTAGGTCTGTTTCAGCAAATGAACAGTCCTGTATTAAACCTGCCATCATCTGAATGAGATATTTTACATATTTGCCAAATATTTCATCAACTCACCTTGATCAGGCCCAGCTCACAAATCCGTTTTGAAAGTCTGCACGTTTGTGGTTGAGCGGATGCTCTGTAAAGAAAACCTTTGCTTGCATTTGATTTGCTGCATCCATGCCTCCCCATACGGCAAGGTTGCCCCTGGAATGAGGTTGTCTCTCGTCTGCTGCGCCTTCAGGCACATGGCGAACAAGGACTTGAGCTCGGAACGGAAGTTGTCATTCAGCCAGCAGTAGATGAAAGGATTGTAGCAAGTGCTGCTCATGGCAAACCAATGAAGGACGAAATAGAGGGAGTTTTTGGTTCTGATGTTCATGGTGGAGATGAGCAGCACATAGCAGTTGAGCGGGAACCAACAGAGGGCAAAAACCACCACCACCAGCACAAGCATTTTGATGCTTCTCTTCTTCTTGTTGTGATGGATGATGTACTGCTGCGTGGTGACATCCCCCACGGCATTGCGCAGCCAGAGCTTCTTGGCCAGCCGCGTGTAAGTGACGGAAATGATGAGGAGGGGCAAGAGGTAAAGGAGGAGGAAAGTGGAAAGGTCCACATATTTCTGCACCACCTCTGCAGGCTCAGGAAAATCTGGGAGGCACAAGCTACGAATAGTAGTTTCCCTTTGAAAACAAATAAACATTTATTCTGGATATGTAGTCAAGAAAACTTTGGAAATTTTTATGTAGCTTAACATAGCTGAACATACTGTTATGAGGGTTTTTTGGGGGGAGGGAGGGATGTGGCCTGGATGATATTTGTGGGTCCCTTCAAGGGCCTGCTTAGAATCTAGGAGACGAGGCTGCTGAACCAGCCAAACCAGCTCCTTTGCTGGCCAATTTAAGTGCTATTTACCTCATCCTAAGAGGTTGCTCTGTTACCATATAGTCCGTTTTATTATTTGGGATTGATAGAATTTCATTAATACCAAAAGTACATCTCTTCAATCTGTGGGATAATGAGCCTCATCTGGTGTTGCCATACATCCGGATTTCCTCCTACATATCTGGAATACTGCTGCCTCTAGCAGTGAGCAGTGTCTGGGTGGAAATCAATAAAATGTTGGGGGAAATCCGGTTGTATGGCAGCTCATGTTGGTGGTGCAGTTTTCAATTCAAAAAGCTCAAAAGCCACAAAAATAATAAATGCAATTTTGCCCAAAAAAGCTCAATAACTTTTCTGTCCAGATTTTCCCTGTTTGAAATAAGGCAACCTTATCCTGTAACCAACATGCTTAAGTCTAATTAATGCATTAAGGGGTTAATTCCATAGAGTTAGCTGTCCTGCCAGGCTTAACTAGTTCACTCACCCTCACCTTGGGAAAAGGGTGATCAAGCCTATTGCTACCAGAGAAGCTCAGTTTTGAGCTGGTTGCTACAGTTCAGACTGCATGCCTCTTACAAGCCATTCTTGTGTTCCTATATGAATAATTTTGGAACTTTTATCACAGTAACTATGCCAGGTTTTACTGCCTCTGTTTTCTGCCTGAATATATGTAAGGAAGGTACCAGGAAAGCGTCCATGGGGAGAGCATTCCACAAACGTGGAACCACCACAGAAAAGACCCATATGTGTGTTGTCACCCCCCAGGCCTCTTGTGGAGGAGGCACATGAAGAAGGGCCTCAGATGATGATTGTAGAGTCTGAGTCGGTTCACATGAGGAGAGGTAGTCTGTGAGGTATTGCAGCCATTTAAGGCTTTATAGGTCAAAACCAGCACTTTGTATTGGGCCCAGAAACTGACTGGCAGCCAGGGCAGTTGGACCAGGATCAGTGCAATATTCTCAAACCATCTTGTTGTAGTGAGCAACCTGGCCGCCAAATTCTGCACCAGCTGAAATTTTTGAACCATCTCCAGATGCAGCCCTAAGTATAATGCATTGCAGTAATCTAACCTAGAGGCATAGACAACAGAAGTTAGGCTATCTTCGTCCAGACAGGGGTGCAGTTGGGCCACCAAGCAGAGCTGGTAGAAGGCACTCTGCACTAGGGCTGGGCGATGTATTGATGCATTGTCCAAAACTGGTTTGAAGTTCACACCGTGGTAATGGTTTCATAAAAGCTGACATGGCAATATATCCTGAATCACAATGTGTGTGTGAACTATATAAAAAATTACGATGTGGGGGAAACCATGAAGCTGGTCATTGATTTTCTCATTATTCCTGCTACATTATTCCTTGTTGCTCTGCTGCCTCAGCTCTCTCCTGCCTTGTGCAGACGGCAGGGAACCACATGAACAGGCGCTGAAGAAAGCAGCCTACCTGGGAACTTTCCTCAGTAATACTGATGCCATGAGCTTCTTGTTTTTAAGCTCAGGGGCCAGGCTGGTAGGTGGTTGAGGGAGATGCCGGTCCCAGCCAGCTATGGACTTCTTACTGGGAGCTCCTTCCCTCCTCCATCCTTTCTCCTTATTTGGACTCTCTCTGCTCATCCGAAGGTGCCTCCTGACACCCGACCTCCGCCAGGGCCCTTGCAGAACTCCTTGTGCCTCACCTCCCCACCCCCACCCCCCATGTCGCTGCCAAACCCTGTGTTTTGAACCACTGCCTGGTCCCACTGAAATTAAACCGTATGCAATATGCAAGCTCAGATTACTCTGAGATCCTTCTTCCCATTTCACCTCTCTTCTCATCCATTCTTGTCCTACAGATATTGTCACTGCATAGTTCTTTTCATGGCTTGATTCACATCTTTAATATCCTGTTTTCAGCCTCCTGAACTGCAGTGGTGCTGTGCTGCGAAGGGACGTTCCACACACACTGGCTGTTGTCCCAAAGTGGGAAGCGAGAATGGAATGACAATAGATTCCCCAGAACCACTGCTCCCATTCTGTTGTTCCTTGCCAGATGAATATCGGTTACTCGATTTAAAAAGGGTAGGGGGCTAATCTCAAGGAAGGGGTGGCTGAGTTGGTGCCATCCAGGTGTCATACTGAGCTCCCATCAGCCCCAGAAAACACAGTCCAAGGTCGGGGATGATGGGAGTTGTGTAGCACACCAACATACTGTTGTGGGTTTGGTGAGTCCTTTCCCATTTGGGGGGGGGGGTCCTGCCCAGTGAAGGTTGGAATCTAATAGAGGAGGAAGTTGCTAAACTGGTCAGACCTTTTCTTTGTAAGACGATGACCTTAGCTGCCCACTCAAGTGTCCTCATAAGCATCCCAAAAGAATGAGCTGGGTTGCAAGAACTACAACTAGGTGTGATGGGGCCCTCAGTGCTAATGGGTGGGGCTTTCTCCCATTTGCTCACCTCTGTACGGTAACTGATTTGTAAGAAAATTGATAGCTGTTATTACCAATAATTGGCTGCCTTGTGACTTGCAGCAACTCAGAATCATAAATGCAAATGACCAAAGCAAATGGCCTTGAAAGCCGCAAAAGCAGTAACACTTAAAATATGAAGTGAGGAAGGTGTGCTGCTTTAGGCTGGAGTCTGACTAATTGTAAATAAGCGATCAACGCACTCAGAGGTGCCCACCTCCAGAGCCCCCTGCTGCCCCTTTGCCTCTTAGCAACTCCCCACCTCCCAGGGGACATTGCCACCTACTTTGGGAATCACTGGTGTAGGGAATCATTCAGCTGGATGGGTGCATGGCCTGATTCGGTATAACGACACCTTCCTGTATTCCACCTACAAAATGGAAGTTGCCTAGTCCAGCCTCCTGCCAATGTAGGAAATCCACTCCTGTGGCCATCTTTGGTAGGAGGTGAAGCTTGCTTTTCATTTTTTAAAGTAACACGTAGTTTGACAGGCGAGAAAAGAAAAGGGTAGGTTAAAAGACTCACCTATAATTATAAATGAAGAGCTTTTGGTAGATAGCATGGGGTAATGAAAAGCAGGCTGCCATCATCCAGATGCTGGAAATGGCCAGTGCTCCTTTGGTCAGTGACATCCTTGGCTTGAGTGGATGGAGGATGACCTGGAAGAAAGGATGCCTCACAGTGATTCTCATCTCTGCAGACCAGGGGTGGGTAAAGTGCAGGCCATACCCATACCCATACCCATACCCATACCCATATAAAGCTCCCCATAAATTTAATTGCCATGTTGGGCACTACCTGCACTATGCATTTAAAGCACTGTGACCCCATTTTAAATGGCCACAGCTCCCCCCAAAGAATGCTGGGAACTGTAGTTTGTTAAGGGTTCTCATAGTTGTTCGGAGACCACCTCCCCCCCCCACAACATTTCCCAAAGCGGTTAACAACCAGTCCGTCTTCCCAGGGAACTCTGGGGATTGCAGCTTGGCAGTAGGAATAAAGGGGGCCTCCTAAGAACTCTCAGCACCCTTGACAAACCACTTCCCATGATTCTTCGGGGGAAACCATGGCTGCCAAAACCAGTGACTCCTTTTTTTGGGCCACCCCCTCATTCCATAAACTCATCTCCAGTGCTTCCTACTCTACCCTACAAAGGAATAGTGGTTTTCAGAATAGTGGTTTGCACAGCCCACTAAGGAAGATAGGAATAGCATAAAAATCAAAACAGTACCAATTAATTGCACATTTATTCAAAAGCCAATTAAAACTATTTAGTTTAATTAATTCAACAAAGCTGATGCGGATAGTTCAATTGGTAAGAGCGTGGTGCTGATAACACTAAGATTGCAGGTTCGATCTCCAAATGAAACACCTGCATATTCCGGCATTGAAGTGGGTTGGACTAGATGATCCTCAGGGTCCCTTCCAACTCTACAATTCTAAGTTGGCGACCATGGCTGCATCTAAGTTAGTGATGGACTTGATCCAGTGGTACCAGCTTTTCAAAGTCCGATAGTAATTTGCATCTCCCACAACCACTACTGCCCTCTTGCCTCTTAGCGTCCCCTAGGTAATCCCACTGTCCTCTAGGGGGCAGTACCGCCCATTTTGGGAACCACTGGTCTAAATGGTCATGATACTGCTTTAAATATATAGTGCGGATGTTTTAAAAACCTCCCACTCCCACTACCAAGCAGAGCGTGGCGCTGTTTAACCCCATCACTGCACTTATGTGGTTGGAGAGATTTAACCCACATCTCTGTAACCAGTGCAGGCAGCCATGGGAGATGCAATTCAGACCCACTCATCCAATCAGTCTTGACAATGGAGGCTCTTGACCTTCGTTATCGTGCTGGTGCGAATCTTGAATCAGAGACAGTGCTTTGAGTTCTGAAGTCCTGCCTCTTCCTACTGCATTAGACATAAAAGGGCTGGGCGATCATGCAAGAATATTGGCATAAGCAACCACCATTATCAGCTTCTTGCTAATAGAAAGCTGTTGACTGAAGTTTGCAATCCATGGGAGATGCACAGACTTGGCTGAAGAAAGGCAGCAGAGTTACCTGCAAGTCCGTGGTTTCCAGGTGATGCTCAGCACATAAAAGGGAGTGCTGTGTTTCTAGTGGTCTGCCCGTGTGGGTTTGTGTGGCAAAAGCCATGTATCTCTCAGAGGAGTGGCTAATATTAGGCTGAAGAAAGGTAGCCATCCCTGCTGCAGACAATCTGCAAAGCTTACCTCACTGCTACCAGCACATGACAATCTGGTGCTTTTAATGCTGCCAATGCTTGACTTATTAGGGAGATGGCCTCAGTAATAATAGAACACTTTCTCTGAACACTCAGGGGAATATTTCAGTATTCACTTCCTAAGCCTGCAATTTCTTTCTACCTTCTTTCAGTGTCACAATGTTCTATTAATCATTTTCCCTACTGAGCTGATATTATAATACACATTGTTAGCTTACTGATGAACACAGTACCTCAGTTAATGAAAGAAGCTCCTAAGACACACTCCAACCTTTTTAAACTGTTTCATCTTTCTGTGAGTATATGCTCCAGGAGTTAAACAAAACCCACTATGTGACACAACGCCTATCATTCTGCATTGCAGATTCTGCACTGATGGGGGAGGGAGGTGGACTTGATGATCTCCTAGGTCCTTTCCAACTCAATGAGTCCTTAATAATCATGGAGCCCATGTAAACAATCTACCAGATGCTTGATAAGCCATGTAATTTTGCTGCAGGACATTTATCAAGAAGTGCAAAACAACGGGTCAGTTATTGTACATGAATATGTGTGAGAGCTGAACCTCTTTATTCTAATATAGACCAATAGTGCCATCTAGAGCTAAGACCGGTGCATGGAAACAATATCCTTGGTTTCATTTCATTTAATCCTTTCTTTCCTACAATAGCAAACTGGTCTGAATTGACTAGTTCTTTCGTAATGGATGTTCAACACCATTAGGAAGCCGAACCATCCTCTATGCACATTTCTGACTAGTGGTTGTTGGCATCTATCTGTCTCGAGAGACAATGCAGTGTACCTTTGGGGGTGAAGTCAAATTGCTGTGTTAGCAACACCAAAGTGACCTCCCTGGGGTGCAAGTCTAGGCAGTGTGCATGGAGGTCCTGGGCTGCCCAGATGACAAGACCCCCCCCCCCGGTGTCACTGATGAGGTCCAAAGGAAATCAGAGCAATATGTTTGGCACCAACTTGGCTACAGGAGTTGCCGGAAGGAGGCGTACAAGGCACTGTCCAACTGTCTTAGGGACTGAACTCCGGATTTGTGTTGGGTCCAGCAGAGGTTTAGGGTCAGAGTTTTCCTTCCCCGGGATGCACTACTTTCTCATGTAGATGAGTCCTACCTGCCCCTCACTTCCATCCACAGCACATGCAGAAACTGCCTTCTTGAGGTCTATTGGGTCCACTCAGCCCACAACAGCCTGTTTTCACATGCAGGGGAAGTCCCTAACTCATCAAGGATTTGAGACCCATCGGCTACCCCTCACCTGGTTTAGCTTGCCAGTCAAAGCTGTTCCCGGGGTGTAGCTGCTGTCCTATGCTGACAGCTTCTAGGACCCACAGGTGAGAGCTGAGTGCAGGGTGGGGACCCAAGGTGGAAAAACTACCTCAGAAAATGTACAACATGTCATCCACCAGAGGTACAACCCCTCCCCTAACACCCCAGACACGGCTTCTGATTGATACCTAACCACTTACATGAGAGATGGAGCTTATTTCACCATTGGTTCAAACTACAGTCCAGGCAGGCAGCTTTTTCTGGTCCCAAACTATAATAAATGTGTGACATATCCTGTAGTCCTTTGCCTCCTTTGGAACCATGAAAACCAGAGATATTCTGCAAGGGACTAGCACTTTCCTACGCTGCCTTCTTTCCACGAGCTCTGCATGTTTTCTGACACCCAAGACAGTACTCAAATAGGTAAAATGTAATTACGGTAACTAAATTAGATTGACTTTAAAAATGTTATTTGGAAGTCTCTCTCTGTGTGATTTGTTGCATTCCTTTTCCCCTCTGAAATAAAGTTACTTATATACCATGACAGTTGGCTTTATTAGTTTAAAAAGGTTTTTCTCTGTAATACAGGCAACCCCCATTTTGCACGGGGGATGCGTTCTGGGCATTCATGCACGTTGGCAGAGCACGCATAAGCCAAGCCCAGCCCACCCCCTCATGCCCTGTTATGCCCCACCCTCTTCCAGGTCCAAATGACCCGCATGTCAGTGGTCGCGCAGTAATTGAACGTGTGCAAAATAACCACTGCCCAGGCTGTTTTTCACCTGATCAGATCGGATGGATGAGCTGCAGTACCCTTCTCTGACCATTATGGGAAAGGGCCATAGCTCAGTGATAGAGCACCTGCTTTGCATGCAGGGAGGTCCCAGGTAGAATCTCCAATGGCATCTCCACTTAGTGCCGGGAGAGATTCCTGTCTGAAACCCTAGGAAGCCATGGGCAGTCAGTGTAGACAGTACTGAATTAGACACGCCAATGTCCTGACATCATATAAGCAGCTGCTTATACTCCCAAGTGACCACTCCCAACAAATACATACATACACTGGCTGTTTATTATGGTGGGCAATTTCAATTTCCTTGTGTCCTTAGGGCACCCTTTCTCCCACTGCCCACTCCACAACTTTGTGTAGTCAAGACTAAAGGCAAAATAGGGCCCAAGGTCCCTTCAGCCGCCCCCCAATAAAATATTTGAGGGGGGTAGGGTTCCCCAAAGTTGATGAGCATTGCCACTCAAATGGTGTGCATGTGCTACACCTTGTGATCAATTATGCAGGACAGGGATAATTGATAGGGATCAATTATACCTCCTCACCCCCCCTATTTTATTCAAGCTGTCACCCCTGGTTTCAGGATACCTTTTTCAGGGGAAGGTGGGGGATGGAGTTGAGTTTCATACCTGATGCCGGTCCAGGGCTATAGCTGTCAGGGTCAGGGTGGAGACGTGGAGAGAGCAATACTGCGCAAAGCGGCTGACATGACACATGCTTTCCCCAAAGACCCACGTGCTGTTCACGAACCGAACCTGCGGAAGAGACTGGCAAGAATAATGGGGCCAGCAGAAGATTTGTGGCTAACAACTAGGATTCACTTGGTACAGTCAAGCACATGGGGTTTCCATCGGCACATGGGGTCAGGAAAACCTCTGTCCATTTGTGAAAGTTTGCAAAGATTAAAATAGGGACTTCTGTCAATTTTTTACTTGATCTGACTGTTTGCTTGCCTGGTGGCAATGGGAGTGGAATAGGACCCTCCAAACAACTCTCAGCATCTTTAGCAAACTACAGCTCCCAGAATTCTTTGGGAGATCCATTTATTTATTAATTTAAAAGATTACAGTATTTATAGTCCACTTGTCATTGAATGTTTTCAATCTCAGAAAGGGGAACAAAGTTTATAAAAATAAACATAGAAAAATATCCACCAAAATTACAAAATCATATAAACAGGACCAATAAATAACCAAACAATTCTATCATAAGGCAAACAAGCAAAATCATTGCAACATAAACTAATATTTCCAATTTAATGAAATATGAGCCTCAAGGTCAGCAGTTCGGCCAGGCAGGGGTGGGCAGATGAATTTGCTGACCTCCTCCAGCTCTCCCATGAACATTTAAAGTGGGATCACAGTGCTTTAAATGTATGGTGTGAACAAGGCCCTGGGTGGCTGTCCAGCACACCAAATGCAAATGCAAGGCAATGACTTAATCCAGGCAGTGACCTCCTCCCTTTCTGGTCTGGGGGCATGTTAGTGGCGAAGGACTTACCAAAGTGAAAGGTGTGTTGAGCAAGGTGATCATGATATCAGACATGGCCAGGTTGGCAATGAAGAGGCTGGTGGCCGAATGCATCCTCCTCCTCCTCCTCTTCTTCATCACCACATGGCATACCAGCAAGTTACCAAAGAGAGATACGATGATGATGATTGTGTAGGCCACAATGAGAAGAGCTTTCATGGTGGGCTTCTGCGACTCCGGCTCGTATTTAGCCAGCTCAGCAAACTTCTCCCACTCAGTGATCTGGCTCTCTGTCCAGTTGAAGGGTGTGCCATTCTTGGCTTGGTAGTGTAACATAAACTTGGCCAGAGAAAAATTGCATTTGGGCTCCTGAGGAGGACATGGGAAGTGAGGGGAATGGGATAGAGGGAAGAGGAGCATGTGAGAGAGGTGGTCTTCCAGCCAGCTGGAGCCTTGCATGGAGACAGGCTAAGTTAGCAGGAGGCGTTTGTTCTAGCAGGTGGGACTAAATAGGAGAGAGAGAGAGAGAGAGAGAGAGAGAGAGAGAGAGAGAGAAGCTTTTTAGCCAACTCAGGTTGGGAGCAACTGTCAGGACAAAGGCAACATTTAAATATCCAAGTAGAAAGAAGTATTGAGGTGCATTAAATATGTTTTGTAGCACACTGTCAGAAAGGCACTAGTGTGTCATTTGACAAAAAATGTGGACAGTAAAAGTGGAGCTGGGAGAATCTGGTGTGTTCATGCACAAAAATAAATAAAAAATGGCATACGGCAGAGCACACACAAATCATGGAGAAAGATCAGGTGTGCAGCTTTAATTGGTCATCTTGAGTCGTTTTGTGCTACCCGTTATTGAGGCATTCAGTCTTCCAACTTCTGAGAGTGCCCTACAGTGTTTTGTTCTCCCCCCTTCCTTTTTTCAAAGCACTTTACCCTCCTATTTGCTTTGTCAATTTTTTTGGAGCACAATTCTTCTAAAATGTGTATTTTCCCCTCCCTTCTTTATAATTCTCTTCCCAGCTGGATTGTCCTACAGAACCTGTGAAAGATATCAGGGGAAAACATTAACATTATGCTGATAGATTTGATTTTTTCTTTTCTGTACAATAGAAAGCAACTATGCAAATATTCAGAGATGAGCTTGGAACAGTGTCCTAAACAGGGAACAAGCTGGCTTCTGGCACCATAAGTTCACCTCTGTTTTCTTTTCTTCCTGCATTCCATAGGATCATAGAATCATAGAGTTGGAATAGACCACAAGGGCCATCGAGTCCAACCCCCTGCTAAGCAGGAAACTCCATCAGAGCACTCCTGACATATGGTTGTCAAGCCTCTGCTTAAAGACCTCCAAAGTAGGAGACTCCACCACACTCCTTGGCAGCAAATTCCACTGTCAAACAGCTCTTACTGTCAGGAAGTTCTTCCTAATGTTTAGGTGGAATCTTCTTTCTTGTAGTTTGGATCCATTGCTCCATGTCCGCTTCTCTGGAGCAGCAGAAAACAACGTTTCTCCCTCCTCTATATGACATCCTTTTATATATTTGAACATGGCTATCATATCACCCCTTAACCTCCTCTTCTCCAGGCTAAACATGCCCAGCTCCCTTAGCCGTTCCTCATAAGGCATCGTTTCCAGGCCTTTGACCATTTTGGTTGCCCTCCTCTGGACACGTTCCAGTTTCTCAGTGTCCTTCTTGAACTGTGGTGCCCAGAACTGGACACAGTACTCCAGGTGAGGTCTGACCAGAGCAGAATACAGTGGCACTATTACTTCCCTTGATCTAGATGCTATACTCCTATTGATGCAGCCCAGAATTGCATTGGCTTTTTTAGCTGCCGCGTCACACTGTTGGCTCATGTCAAGTTTGTGGTCAACCAAGACTCCTAGATCCTTTTCACGTGTACTGCTCTCAAGCCAGGTGTCACCCATCTTGTATTTGTGCCTCTCATTTTTTTTGCCCAAGTGCAATACTTTACATTTCTCCCTGTTAAAATTCATCTTGTTTGTTTTGGCCCAGTTCTCTAATCTGTCAAGGTCGTTTTGAAGCGTGATCCTGTCCTCTGGGGTGTTAGCTACCCCTCCCAGTTTGGTGTCATCTGCAAATTTGATCAGGATGCCCTTGAGTCCATCATCCAAGTCGTTGATAAAGATGTTGAATAAGACCGGGCCCAAGACAGAACCCTGTGGCACCCCACTAGTCACTCTTCTCCAGGATGAAGAGGAACCATTGATGAGCACCCTTTGGGTTCGGTCAGTCAGCCAGTTACAAATCCACTGAGTGGTAGCATAGTCAAGACCGCATTTTATCAGCTTCTTTACAAGAATATCATGGGGCACCTTGTCGAATGCCTTGCTGAAATCAAGGTAGGCTACATCCACTACGTTCCCTTCATCTACCAGGCTTGCAATTCTGTCAAAAAACGAGATCAGGTTAGTCTGACATGACTTATTTTTCAGAAATCCATGCTGACTATTGGTGATCACAGCATTCCTTTCTAGGTGCTCACAGACTGTTTGCTTAATGATCTGCTCCAGAATCTTCCCTGGTATTGATGTCAGACTGACTGGGCGATAATTATTTGGGTCCTCTCTTTTCCCCTTTTTGAAAATAGGGACAACATTTGCCCTCCTCCAGTCTGCCGGGACTTCGCCTGTTCTCCAGGAATTCTCAAAGATGACTGCCAGTGGTTCTGAGTTCACCTCTGCCAGTTCTTTTAATACTCCTGGATGCAGTTCGTCTGGCCCTGGAGACTTGAATACATCTAAACTAGCCAAGTATTCTTGTACTATCGCCTTAGTTATTCTTGGCTGTGTTTCCTGTGCTGAATCATTTGCTCCAAATTCTTCAGGTCGGGCATTGTTTTCTTTATCGGAGAAGACTGAGGCAAAGAGGAGTTCAGCCCTTTCTGTGTCCCCTGTTTGCATTTCACCATCTTCTCCTCTGAGTGACCCCACTGTTTCTTTGTTCTTCCTTTTGCTACGAACATACCCATAAAAGCCTTTTTTGTTGCTTTTAACCTCTCTAGCAAGCCTGAGTTCATTCTGTGCTTTAGCTTTTCTGACTTTGTGTCTACATGTGCTGGCTATTTGTTTGAATTCCCCTTTGGTGGTTTCCCCCCTTTTCCATTTTTTGTACACATCCTTTTTTAATCTTAACTCAGTTAAAAGTTCTTTAGATAGCCACCCTGGCTTCTTTAGGCACCTTCCATGTTTCCGCCTCATTGGTATTGCCTGAAGTTGTGCTTTTACCATCTCCCTCTTAACAAACTCCCAGCCATCATGAACTCCCTTTCCTTTTAGTATTACTGTCCATGGGATCTCACCCAGCACTTCCCTAAGTTTTATGAAGTCGGCTTTCTTAAAGTCAAGAAATTGAGTCCTAGTATGCTTGGCTGCTCCTTTCCGCTGTATAGTAAACTTCAGAAGAGCATGATCACTCGCGCCTAATGATCCTTCCACTTCTACCCTACTAACCAGGTCATCAACATTGGTTAGGACCAGATCTAAAATGGCTGTTCCTCTTGTTGCTTCTCCCACTTTCTGGACAATGAAGTTGTCTGCAAGGCCAGTGAGGAATCTGTTTGACCTTATGCTCTTGGCTGAGTTTGACATCCAACAAATATCCGGGTAATTGAAGTCCCCCATTACTACTATGTCCCTTCCTTTTGCATGCTTGGCCATCTGTTCCAGGAAGGTATCATCTATGTCCTCCGTTTGGCTTGGGGATCTATAGTAAACTCCCACAATGAGGTCTCTGTTATTCTTCTCTCCCTTAATTTTGACCCAAATGCTCTCACTTTGGCTTTGTTCTTCTTCAGTACAGTATAAAATGAAGGGTTATTTATTTAGTCTTTTGCTTTCAATTACATTTTCCAGTCAGCAGGCAGCCAGGACCAGATGAGGCATGATTGTAACTCTGTACAAACTGAGCAAGGTTTGATAACGAAGAGTTCTTGTGACTAGATGGGGAAAATAAAATGTCCATTTCCAGAACATGTTCCTCCCAACAGTAAACATTACTAGCTCAAGTGAACAGGCAACCTAGTTCTGAAGCTAAAGTCTATAAAGTAAGCACCCCCACTCCCCTTTCTGAAACTCTGTGGTTATGGTTGTTCAGACAGTTGCCATGGTTTCAGGGGTGCCAACTTGAATAAAATATTGGTAAGCTCTGCCTCACATAATTGATCACAAGATGCAGTGCATGCACACCATTTGAATGATAATGCCCATCAACTCTGCCCCCCCCCAGCTCTGATATGTTCTCATGAGATATCATGGAGCCATCCAAGTCCCCATGAGATCTCCCAGCACAGCACCACCCCTGGCAGAGAGCTCAAAAGTTCTTTTTGTGCCAGAAAAACCTTGCATACATTTAATTTGCTCAATTTCATCTGGCCAGACTTGGACCACACAAGCTTGAAACCGCACAAATTTAAAATGTGTAAGATGCAATCATACTGTAGTGCTATGCAGACATAGAGAAACAAACCTAACTTTTAAAAAAGTACTACCTGTGCTCCCCTTTGTCTACCAGAATACCCATAATCCAGGATGCTAAAGGGAGAACAAATAATCCTTCAAAAGTTGTTTATATACTATTCATTCATTAATTCTCTGCCCTTCAGGTGTGTGTGTGTGGGGGGGACCGGGACCAAGTCTCTGAAGCAGCTTTCATCACTCCGTAGTAAGCTACCGTAGTCCCTGCCCCTCAGGTTTACAATCTAAAAGACACAACACAAAAGGAAAAGGGGTTGGACTAGAGATGGAAAAAAGGCAAACTCAGACACCAGTTCTCAGGTACAATCTGTGCTATTTTTCTAGAAAAAGCAGAACTCATCATGAATCCCTCCCTTATTCTTTTAGAATGGCAATGGTGCCCACCTGAGAGGTGCCAGATCTAAGTTTCAGTGAGTTCTGGCTGGGGAACAAAAAGCTCTGGATATAATATTTTTTAAAGTGCTCTTCCTGACAGGGAGGCACAAAGCAAGCTCTCTGCAGTTGTTCCTTCTCTGCCCAGTGGAAAGAGAGCCAAGAGGCTCTTCAGAGAGTGCTGCCCTTCCAGCCTGCATCTCCCAGGAGAACAGTGCTTTCCTTTTCCACCCACCTAAATTGTTACGATTGGGAGGCAAAGCTCACCAACATTCAGTTAAAACCCAGAAAGAACACAGCAGACATAGCCAGCAATCATGTTTGGAGAGTCAGCTTTTATGTCTTACCGGAAGGAGATGCAATGGCATAGTACAATTCCACACAAGGTTGCTCAGATCCAAATCCCACTAATCTCAATGGGTTTTACTTACCTGGGGGCAAGTGTGTTTAGGCCTATAGTTTAACTAACTACTGCTGAAAATCAGCCCCATTAACTACGAACCCCTAAATTTGGGATCCACTCCAAACCTGTACCAAAGTTTAGCAAGTTTTTTGCAGCAAAAACCTTGCGTCTTGTAGCACCCCACAAACTGAGCAATTGATATATCAAACATGGGGTTCACACTTAACTACAAACCCCAAAATTTGGGCACCAGGAATTATGTTTTAAGTGACCACTGCACCTTATTGGCTTTGCCTGGTACATTTTTATGAAATGAATGGAACAAAAATTCCCACTTATTTAAAAGGTGCATGTTTCTAGATCACATTTCTCCTGTCTTAAATATGTGGCTTGTGTGTTAAATCTACCTCAAGAGCCCTTACAAACTAGCTATTTATTGGGTATTCATTCTGACTTGCTTGCACAAAGCTTCCTCAGAGGCTAGATTATATCTGGTCTTTATCAAGTATTCATTGTGATTTGCTTGTGGGATGGTTACATGACAATGAGAACTTGTCTGGCATCCATCCTAATTCACTTGAGGTGTCTTTAAGCATCTTCATGTTAGTCATTCATTCATCCCACGTTTTACTGTGAATTTCCCTGTCAGTTTCCAAACCAAAAGTCCTTTTCTCAAAGAAGAAATAAAGTAGATTTGCATGTCCTGGCGCAAAACAGCACCTATTTACTTTAAATGATCTACTTGAATCAGTACAGCAAAATACTGACAGCTCAGACATTAAATTGGTTCAGCAAATCATTCCTTTGTCTGTTGAAGTGCATTTCTGCTGTGAATTTTCCCAGTTATATTTTTTAAAATACTCACATAATCTGTTTTAAATTGTGTTATAAAACTAATAACCGCATACCTACAGGTAACATTTTTTTACCAGTCATGAATCACCAGTAAGAGTAAGATTCTATGCAACAAACAAGAAGCAACTGTGTGTACAGCCTTATACATAGAATAGAATCGTAGAATTGTAGAGCTGGAAGTGACCCCAAGAGTCATCTAGTCCAACCCCCTTTAATACAGGAATCTTGCCCATAGCTGTTCCTGGGTACCTGGAAATCTATTTTGTAATGCAATACAGTGAAACATGGCTAGGAATGCACACATTGTGGTGCACAAGTGAGTGGTTTTCTTACATAGGAATGATATTCATGCAGGAAATTGTCTTGGATGAAGCTACCCTAAGGCAGCAATCCTATATATCATTACCTGATAACAAGCCCCATTGATGATAGCAGAAGTTACTTCAAAGCAGGCAGGCATATGATTGCACAGTACATAATACTTCCGGCCATTGTTTGTCAGCTGAAGGCAATAACATTCTCTATTCACTGCACAATTATTAAAACTGAAAGTTATACACAAACAAAATCTAATTGCCTGGGACTTGTTTTCAAACTGCTTATCCTCAAGGAGCAGTTTCCACTGTGATTTTTTTGTTGTTGTTGAGAACCCCCACTTATTTTTCCACTTGTGCCTCTCCCTTTCACAGTAAGGCAGCTGCATCAACCAAGACCCCCATGTGTGGTGCAGAGAGTTATTGTGCATCCGGGGGGGGGGGCTCCTTTTACCCAGGACCCTCCCATAACATGTTAGACCTGGTTTTGCCATTACCTGCCAACCTTTTTTAAAAATTGTATCTTGCAGCATTGCAATGTACCTGTCTTCTGTACTAACACATTGGACCCAGATATTGTAAGCAAAGTCACTTAAATAACCCAAATGCAGTTCCAGAAAGAAAAGTCCAGATAACACTTTACTGAGCAAACTGAACAGAGACAGTGTGTAATATGAAGAGAAAGGAACAGAGAGGTTTTGTCTTTCTTAGTTCAGGCCTTATATATAGCAAGGAGACATTCAGCCAAACACACAAATTAAAAACTCCCTCAGAACTACACAGCCAGTCAGAATGCATGCCACCTCAGGGAAGATCATGCCACTCTGCTTGGTTGCTATGTGACACCTCCACCCACCCACCTCTTGGCTTTAACAGACTGTAACAGTAAAATAATTTACTACTAAGTTACAAACGATCGCTGCTGTTGCACTTCCAACCGATACTTCAAGGACCATCTGCCCCAGGAGCCTGCCCTTTCCCAGGTCTCTATGCCATTAGAGGTCTGATGGTTGGTGTACAGAGAAGGGGCCTTCACCGTGTTGGTGCCCCAGCTCTGGAATTATTTCCCTCAGTACAACTGTCCCTATTTATATAATAGGGGCCTCGTAATAAGTGTCTCTCTGCACCCTTGGCAAACTACAGCTCCCAGAACCCATGGGTATTTAAAGTGGTATCATATCATTTGAAATATATGGTGCGGATGTGACCTTTGACAAGCTATTATTGCTTTTTGTGCCCTTCCCCTTAGCCTTCTATATTCTGTAACTTTTATACTGTACTTGTAGCCTGTCTACTGTAAATAAATTATATTTGATTTGATGTTTGAGTTTGAAACTGCTAACCCAGGTGAATGAGGTCCAAATTAAACTTGAGGACATCGAGTGACCTATGGAATTTGAGGGATTCCCGAATGTTCTGGGGGCCAGTGAGGTGGGGTGGCATTCTAGTTGCAGTGCTGGTGCTCATCTAAGGGCTCTGGTCTCACATGGAATGGGGAGATGGACAAGGCCATTGACTCCTAAGTGAGAAGGGGCCCTCCCTGGGCCATGACCACTACTGCCCAATCACAAATATCCCTTTATTGGGCAAGGTACTTGAGAAGGTGGTGCCAGTGCCTCTTTACGGAAGAAACAGATTCTCTGGATCACTTCAGTCTGGCTTTGATTTATTGGTTGAGTTTATTTCCACAATGAGCTGTGCCCAAGGCATTTTACAGCAAACATTCAAAACATCAAAACACAGAGCATGGGAGAGGCAAATACAGAACGTCAGTAAATTCAAAAGCGGCAAAAATCAACAATCTGGCAAACACAGAATAAATTCAATATTACAAAACAAAAGCAATCTATGCCCAAGTGCATTTATATCCCACCTTTCTATCCAAGGAACTCGAGGTGGCATGCACAGCTCTCTCACGCTCATTTAATCCCCACAACAACCCTGTGAGGTAGATTAAGCTATGGGCTCACCCACACTTCTGCTTGCCCTGTGCCTAGAAAGCAAGGGCCCAAGCGTTTTCCCCTTTGCCTGGCTCCTTTCCCAGGGAAAACCCACTTTTTAGTGTTAAAATCAGTGCAAATGTCAATCTAGAGAGAGCCCAGTTGACGTTTGCTCCGATTGAGCGCTAAAGGGCGGTTTTCCTCAGAGGGAGCAGAGGTTGTCATTTGCACACATGCAACAGCTCTCTCAAGTGTACATACCTCAGCTTAATTGCGGCTTGCATTTTAAAATCAGAGGGAAGCTGGTTTGAGGGAAAGTGCACCAACCAGCAATATTTTATAAGAAATGGCAGGATGCCTCTGGATCATGGCTAATGCTGTTTGTACTCAGCTTCAGAAACCAGTTGAGGGAGAGCACTGGAACCAGAGCAAAGATTAATATGACAGGCTTTTTTGTACTCAGTCTACTAAATGCCTTGCCACTGTATATTTCCATTCCTAAGAATTATCATTCAGTTCATCTCCTCAGAAATAAAGCCGAAAGAAAGCTTTAGTGTATTGCGGTCTAGCAGAAAAAGTTAGATTTCAATGTGAGTAAGAGTCTGTTTCAGAATTGCCAGTGCAAACCTGGAGATGGAATGGCAACGTTATTATTTATTACAATTTTTATGTCGTGCCCTTTCTCCCAAAGGAGCCCAGGGTGGCAAACACCAAACAGCACTATTAAAAACCAAAAACAAAAGAATATTTAAAACACTTGGAAACTATTTTAAGCTTCTGAAACATTAAAAAACTTTTAAGAATGCCTTAAAACATATAAAGCATGGAAGGTCATACATTTCACAAACAGCCTTTGAATGTGTGTCTATAAGAAAAGAAGTCCAGTGGCAGCACCAGACATTATTATTTTTTTTGAGGGTGCGTACAAAAGGGGCAAAGTACCGATATACGTCTAGATGGGTGAGTTTTATTCCACGTGTTAAGATCTCTGAATGAAAAATAAGGGTATAAGTTTGTGGCAGGAGTCCAGCAATGCGCGGGGGGGGGGGAGTGTGTGTGTGTGGGAGCTCCCTGCTGGGTGGGTGTGTCTGCCGTCTTCTCTCCCTCTGGTGATGCCCATGATAGAATCCAAATATAACAGAATATAATCATTGCAGAGGGTCACTTTCAACTCTACAATTCTCTGATTCTGTATAAACATCCATACACAGCTGGAAATGTTAGACACATAGTATAGTCTAAAGAACCTTCAAATAGTGCTTACTACTACTACTACTATAATAGTACAGTGGTACCTCGGGTTACATACGCTTAAGGTAACATATGCTTCAGGTTACAGACTCTGCTAACCCAGAAATAGTACCTCGGGTTAAGAACTTTGCTTCAAGATAAGGACAGAAATTGCGCAGCGGCAGCGGAAGGCCCCATTAGCTAAAGTGGTACTTCAGGTTAAGAACAGTTTCAGGTTAAGAACGGACCTCCAGAACAAATTAAGTTCTTAACCCGAGGTACCACTGTAATAATATAGCTATTATTGTCTTTATTACACATTCAAGACAAGATCTATGCTACTTCAGAGACCACAATACATTATCTTGTAGCGTTACATGTTCAACGTAGTATCAAACCAACTCTGCAGTCGAGCCGCATCCTTTCGCTTTAACTCGCCAGAAACATCCGAACACATGAATACAAAATTGTGCAAAAGCTGAGGGAATCTGCAGCAGCACAGGAATATTGATGCATGGGTGACAGGCAATGAAAACAATTCTACTTGTCCTTTTCACTTTACTCACCCTCTGGGAAGGAAGGGAACTGCTTCGGTTGGTCCTGCTGGCTTTTCCACAGCCACCCAAACCTATGGCCCAAAGGAAAATGTTGAGCACTCTTTCCCTCCTCTGCTGATGAACTACTTCCCAATCTCTCACTGTGCCTTCTTGCAGGAGACCCTGTTCTGCCTGCTCTTCCTCTAGTCCTGCAGAACACCAAACACACACAGTCCCTTCTAATCACTGGGCACATGTGCCTTAACTGACTGGCCAGTCAGAGATAGGCAGGAAAGTGGGCGAGGTGGGAGGGAGCTTGCTAGTAGTGAAGTGCTTGAGTTCCTTCTGTCATTTACAGGATGATGAGTGACACTTACAGTAATGCTTTTTACTACAAGAGGATAAGAAGGGATGGTGGTTCTGATCACTCAGTGCAAAAGAGGGAGAAATCCAAGGGTTGTTTTTAAACCACAGTGAAAACTGAATCTCATTTCCCTTTCAACTCACAGTTTACAATTCTTCCCCACTCAACCAAATCCACACACACATGTGCGTGTGTTTGTGTACTCTGTGAGAGCTGAGCTAGAAGCAGGTTGCAGGTAGAAGCCTGAGAGTGATAGCCATGCTTCATTTTTGCTGGAATCCAAGACTGTGACTATGGTAGAAGCAAGACCTTTTTTGGTTGCTAATCCTGCAAGCTCCTCCATCATAGACTCAGGTTGTACATGTGTGTAAATAAACCATATATCCTAAAAACACTACACTTTCCACTGTCCCTCATTCCAAGGAAACAACCCCAGAGAAGCACCTGGAATCCTCCAAGCACTGCTTGGAGATTGGGTTGGTGGGCAACACCTCAGATTAGAAAGTTGATCTCCAAATCACAGAAAAATCCAGCTAGTGTTTGCTTAGATGTACCGGTAAGTCCAATGGTATTCACAAGTAATGTGCACAGGAGTGATCAAAATGGAATGTCTGTCAATCTTAATTTTGCAGTTTGATGGCAGCCTGTGGTGCTAATAATAGGGGCCTTCCAATCCTTGACTGAAATTTCCTCAGAAGCTGCTGGAAGAAAGCTAACTGCAGAATAAGCTCCACTGATCTTATTAAACTTACTTTTAAATACAGTAAAGTTGCAATCTGTACAGTGAAACTGTCTCCAAAGGGTCTCCAAACACTAGAAAGTGTTTATGCTCACTTGTCTCTGTGTGTTGCTTTCTGCATTGATAAATGGACAATTTAACAAGAGCGGGACAACAAACCTTAGTTTCTGTGTGGGGCTGGAGTAACAGAATATGTTGATCATGTTCTTTTGCATTGTAAACCACTGGAGGCTATTGTAGCTAAGTGGTATATAAATTGTTTAAATAAATAGTAAGTGCAGCTGGATTTTGATGTCCCCGCTATTAAGAACCCTTCCTTATATTTACTGTGTCTGCTGCAGGGTGTGGCTAATCTTACTAATCTTATTTGCATGTGTATATGCTGCTGTTTTGCTGGTTTTATTTTAATTTGCCAATTGGTTTTATTTTAATTTGCCAATTGTCAAATAAGCTTTTGAAAACCAAAACCAAACCAAACAAAAAATAAACAAAATCTCCTGGGAAGGTCTACTATAGATTAGGTATTGTTTTGATTAAGGCACTTTTATTTCCACATTACTGAGAGAATTGCAAAAATTAGATCTGAAATGAGTACAGATGAGAAATTTGTTGTCAGTTTCGTGCGTGAGTGCATGTGTGCGTGTGTGTGTGTGTCCATTTCAATTAGTTCTTCACACAGCACATTTTTAAACTATGGAACTGTGTTGAACCAAAGGTGAACTGTTTTGGAAGCTCTACAAACTGTCATCTTGGTAGTCAAGATAACCCCAAGATTAACTGGTAGTTGTTGTAGCAATTAGCTCATATATGTTTATACCTACTTGTTTTGATGTTATCCTCATCTGTGGGCTTGGGACTCTGAGCCCAGAAAGAAGAACTATCTGTAAGATATGGGTATTTGCCACATATGGCCAGGTGGAATGATGGGAAGCCCTGGCCAAAGTGATGTATGCTGCTTTGTGTATAAAGAATGCATGCACGCTTGCTTGGGTGTGGACAAGTCATCTCCTTGCTGTCCATCTCACATCTGGAAAGGCTGAGAGACCTGGCAGGCTAATTTGCTGTAAGTCTACACCATAGGTAGACAAACTAAGGCCTAGATCCGGCCCAATTGCCTTCTCAATCCGGCCCACAGACGGTCCAGGGATCAGCGTGTTTTTACATGAGTAGAATGTGTGCTTTTATTTAAAATGCATCTCAGGGTTATTTGTGGGGCATAGGAATTCGTTCACCCCCCCCATATAGTCCAGCCCCCCACAAGGTCTGAGGGACAGTGGACCAGCCCCCTGCTGAAAAAGGTTGCTGTCTCCTGGTTTACATCTTTCTTTAATAAAGCACTGGAACTGATCACTCTGATGTTTTTGACAACCTTCTTTGGTATCCCTGCACTCAACCACTTCCACGAGCCCTCCTTTGGGCTTGTGGTTCAGAACAGGAACTCACTCCCCCAGGAGGCAGTGATGGCCACAAACTTGGATGGCTTTAAAGCAGAATTAAACAAATTCATGGAGGAGAGGGCTGTTGAAGGCTATGCTCTGCCTCCACAGATACAGTATAGGCAGCAACACTTCTGAATACCAGTTGCTGGAAACCACAGGAGGGGAGAGTGTTGCTCTTGCATTCCTGCTTGTGGTTTTCCCACAGGCATGTGGTTGGGCACTGTGTGAACAGGAAGCTGGACTGGATGGGCCCATGTATTTAATTTTCTTGGTCTGTGATCATAATGAATATTCCTTCCTTCATTCAACTGAGGAGTAGGATTGGCATCTTAATTTGCTTCTACTATTCAACTCAGCTGGAGGCATTTAAACACCTCTAGACTTTCCAGGTGCCATGATCAGAAACTCTCCTCAGATTTACAACAAAGCACTTTAGTTTAAAACCTGTGAATGTTGATATCCCAGTGTATGGTACTAGTTGCTTTGTTTTTCTTTACCTTGAGAGGATTTTAACAGAACCTGAAATCAGAACAATAGACAAACCAGGTGTTAGACAGCAGGAGCTGCATCAAAATATCCTGCAGATGTTATTGCCTTTGACATTTCCTTGTTTGCTGAATGAATTCTCCTCCTCATCTTGTCACAATATATAGGTATTATCAGTGCCTCATCACCAGGGTTTCCTGGTCAGAGTCTCACAATTCTTTTGCTTGTTTCTGGCTCCATGCTGCTTATTGCCCAAAGGACTCTGCAGGAGTTCAACCACCCAAGGTGGGTGGATTAAGGTAGGCCCAGTACATCTCAGTCTGCAGATCAAAGGATAGCCATGTTCAAATCTGTGTCTTCATGTGGGAAGTGGAGTTTTGGTTAGCTTGAGTGAAATTCTTCAGGGGTAAAGGACCCCTGACCGTTAGGTCCAGTCGCGGACGATTCTGGGGTTGCGCTGCTCATCTCGCTTTATTGGCCGAGGGAGCCAGCTTAGGGCTTCCAGGTCATGTGGCCAGCATGACTAAGCTGCTTCTGGCGAACCAGAGCAGTGCACGGAAACACCATTTACCTCCCTGCCGGACCGGTACCTATTTATCTACTTGCACTTTGACGTGCTTTCGAACTGCTAGGTGGGCAGGAGCTGGGACTGAGCAACAGGAGCTCACCCCGTCGTGGGGATTCGAACTGCTGACCTTCTGATTGGCAAGCCCTAGGCTCTATGGTTTAGACCACAGCGCCACCCGCATCCCTTACTGAGCTTTCTTACTGAGAGTAAATTACAAACATAGATTTGTAGTTGGTTTTAAAGGGTAAACCAAGTGTTTCTCAGGGGTGCGTATAATAGTTGAACCACTCCAAGGGAGGCAAAGGCAGGTCTGCTCCTTTACTTGACCTTAGGCAAAGGGCTAAAAAGTGATGGGCCTGCTCTGTCATAAACTGGTGTCAACAGTGTGATGCAACAGAAAAAAAAAGCTAATGCTATTCTAGGCTGCATCAACAGAAATCTAGTGTCCTGATCAAGGGAAGTAATAGTCCTGCTGTATTCTGCCTTGGTCAGACCACGCTTGAAGTACTGCATCCTGTTCTGGATACTACAGTTTAAGAAGGATGTTGACAAGCTGGAACGTGTGCAGAGAAGGGTGACCAAGATGATAAAGACTCTGGAAAACCAGACTTTTGAGGAATGGTGGAGAGAGCTGGGTATGTTCAGCCTGGATAAGAGGAGACTGAGAGGAGATATGATAGCCATCTTCAAATAGCCAAAAGGCTTTCACATGGAAGATGGAGCAAGCTTGTTTTCTCCTTCTCTGGAGGGTAGAACCCAAACCAGGGGATTCAAGTGACAAGAAAGGAGATTCAAATTAAACATCAGGAAGAATTTTCATTAGAGTGTGTAAAGGTAAGATGAAGAATGCCTCTATATAAGCCTGTGTAATGTACAGGCATGTGGACTCTACTTTTGTGGGTTACCCAGTGAATGCTATTTCTCTGACAAATTAAAGCTGTCACAAGTATCACAGTAGTATGCTTTTACTGTTTTCACAATACATTCTACAAAGGGGAGATTTTCCATTAGTTTGGTCTTTCCTTTTTTGGAATTGAGAGTCAATTCACTCTGTGATCATTGTTGAGAAAGAACTGTACAACAAGATAGCAGATTTCTTCCACATGAGATGGGCAAGTGACAGAGCTCAAGCATTTTGGAAAATCACTGTCCAAGCAACTTCATCCATCACAAATGTCAAAGTACCTTTTCATCTTCTTGATTTTAGACAAGATTTACCCGCCTGCAGAAGGAAGCACAAAGTGTATTTTGAAGGCTGTAGTGGTTGCTAGTTGTTGAGTTGTACATCTGCTGCAGTAGAGTCTTGAGACAAATTGTGCTTAGGGCAAAGGAGGAATTGGGTTCAGGCAGCCATGGATTGACTACAGGTCAGGTTGGATGACCCAGAGCGATCTGCGGCTATTATGCGATGGAGGATCAGACAGGATGGAGAGGCAGGCAGGGTGGAATAACCCCATGAGATAGCTGACACCTACCTCTGATTGCTGGCTTCACCTTCCAGGAGAAGATAGGCTTAACTTATTATCTGTCTGGTGCTCACCTTCCTGCCTAATATCTGCCTGCCCACAGGATCACTCTGTCCACTCAACAGCCATTGAGAGGAGGGAGTGATCCTGCAGCATGTGGGTCGTGCTCTGCATGTTGCTTTCCTTTAGCTGTTGCAGAGCACCCCCCCTCCGTAGAACACCCTCTCTCAACACCTGTTAAGCAAGCAGGTGGAGTGGTGGTAGCACCCATGGTCTTATTCAGGAAGGAACTTAGAACAGGATCCAGAGACAGGAATGGTCCACAGGTCATCGGAGGTCGGGTAAACCCCCTGGGCTGTAGCTACAGGGTAGATCGGGGATGGGTGGGCTGTGTGCAACCCTATTTCCTAGACTGCTTTTTGTTGATCATTCAAAATGTAAGGATAGACTACAAAACAAGAATGGCTAACACTCTTTTATTTACAGCATTCCATGAATCTCCAAAAGCATTTGAAAACTTTTATGAGCTATGGAGCTCAGTAGTAGCTTTTACAAACAACTCTTTGATACTGCGTTATGACTAATCTGAATGATTAGACTGCCCCTATAGAGGGTAATAGTCTACCTAGTATAAATTTACTTTATACTGTTGACTGGTGGCTTTTATATGGAGTCAACATTTCAGCTTTGTTTTGTTTTGCTGCTTGCATCAAAACCATCTAAAGTGAAGAGAAGAATTTGATTCCCCTGAGGACTGGCAGTCTATTTTCACAGTTTCCTGTTTCATTCATTGATATTAATAAAACAAAGGGATGACACCCAGGGAAGAAAACAGTCATTCATGGATGCCCTGCCACCTGCTGTGTTTAATTCCAAGGTGATGTTATCACAAAGACTTTGTGGTGACTGAGGCATAATTGCTGTCATTAAGTGTGCCTTGTCGGGCTGAAGAAAGAGAAAACTTGAGGGGAGAGAAGATAATTCAAGAAGGGAGAATGTGAGGACAACAATGTAGTAGAAATTACAGGGGTCAGTAACCTTTTTCAGACGTGGGCCGGTCCACTGTCCCTCAGATTATGTGGTGGGCCAGACTATATTTTGAGGGGGGGAAATGAACGAATTCCTATGCCTCACAAATAACCCTGAGATGCATTTTAAATAAAAGGACACATTCTACTCATGTAAAAACACGCTGATTCCCAGACCGTCCGCAGGCCGGATTGAGAAGGCGATTGGGCCGCATCTGGCCCCCAGGCCTTAGGTTGCCTACCCCTGAGAAATTAGAATCACAGAGCCATAGAAGCATAGAAGCATAGAATTGTAGAGTTGAAAGGGACCCAGGGTCATCTAGTCCAACCCCTTGCATTGCAGGAATCCTGCCCACAGCCATCCCATGGTGGGCTCAAGCCACCAGCCTTCTGGTTCACATCAAGACACACAGACCCATTGCACCACAGAGAACTCTACAGTATATGCCTTAAACATGTATAATTTTTATTCATTTACCACAAATGTGCAGTATGTGCAAACTAACACATAGCTGTGCAAACAAAGACAGAGCTGTACATGGAGCACATTCAGTATAAAAAAACAAATTACAGAGATGCGGTTACATATACCCAAGAGTTTATGATGAGCCTTTATAGCCCAGCCACAGTGAGGAGTGACACTTGAGAGGAGTATTTCTATGACTCTCCCTATTTATATAATCAAAAAATGGAGAGCAGTCGCATCAAAACTGTCCGAATTGTCTTCATCCCAGACTACATGTTCAGATAAAGCAATTTTCCAGACATGAATAAACTGTGCCTCCCACGTAGGAACTTTTGGCAATTTCTGGTATTGGGCTATTACTGGTCTGGCTGCTCATAGTAACATAAGGACTAGTATATGCTTTGATGAATAGTATACATATGAATAGATGGGGAAAAACTGAAAAAGGAAGTGTGAAAAGCATATTGTTAGGAGAATCTGTTCATTCAGATATATTGTTGGGAGTTCGGAGGAGTGTCAGTCCAGCTGATGACCTGAATCCCTTCCAGTTCTTGGTGGCAAATAGCTAAAGGCCTGATAACTGAGGCATGGTACCAAAGGGCCTGATCCGTAGCACTAGCAGAAAAACCAACATGCCAATTTCATGTGTGTAAAGGAAGAAAAAGCACCTCTTCTTTCTACATGGTCTGGCAACTGTTCACATCCAACATGAGACAGGAAGGGCAGACCAGGACTTCCCCACAACCTTACAGTGGACTTTGGAGAGATCTCCTTGATTAGAGTATGTTCTCATATGCCATTCGTATGCTGTGACGATGTATTATTCTTTCATTCATGATTTTCTGAATGCTCTTATGGGTGAATAATGAAAAGACTGTGAGTCAAGATGCTACTTATACATTGCAAAATGAACTAAAAGCATTTTATATAAAAAAAGAGGAAGTTTTCAAGCTAGGCATCACTCAATATTTACTAGGCTTCCTAAAGCCAGAATGAAAGCAGTAAAACCCAGCTTTAATCACAGCAGCGAAAAGTAACAATAAAACACCAAGCACATTCAGCAGAATACAGCAACAGATTTAATACTACTACTAAAATAATAATAATAAAAGCTGCAGACAGAAGCTATATAGTAAGGAGGCCAATCTAATTTCCCAAGGTGTCAAAACAAAAAAGACTCTTCTCTGTAAAGCCTGCTGAACCTACTATCTTCACTCTTTATCTCAATAAAAAACCAGTCCATGCAGGCTGTGTTTGCACACATCCACTGGAGGGCAGCAAAGACCATGAATAATGAATGAGGACTTTATTCCTTTCCTTCTGACTCAGGCTTCTCCTTTGACATTTGAAGCGAGAGTCGTGTACTGTATTATTTCTACCGAAGATCGTACAACAAGAACATCACAGATCCTCTAACATTCGACAGGTAACAGTGCTTGCCCCCCCACCCCTTTTAAAAGTCATTTGAGCTAGGGGCCATCACCACAGCTTGGGGGGTCTGTCCAAAGTGCAGCTTACTTTTGAACCTACCACTGATAATTTTTATTGGGTGACTCTGAGCTCTAAAGAAAAGGAAGCAGCTGTCTCTATCCACTTTCTCCCCGCTACTCATAATTTTATAATTTCCTATCATGCCTTCCTGCAGCCATCTTCACCGCCTGTTACTTTTAAAGCTCACCTGCTTCCAGCTTTAAGATGCTGCTCAAATAAAAGCTCTGTTATAGGAAAGTCAAGACACCACACTATGCAGCAATGAGAGGCTTTATTGAGAGTCTTCACTGGAGAGGACAGGTTGAATATTGTGTGTTCATTCAGCTGAGTTGGCCTCCCTTCCTCTAAAATTTGCATCCCCAGTAGTTACTGAAGCCTTTGTGGTATATTTTCCTTAATTGAGCCTTGCATATATATATAGAGAGAGAGACAGAGAGAGAGAGCGCAAAAAGAGATGAGATTTTGCAAAAAAAAGCTCAATTACCCTAGCCTATCTATTGAACCCCTAAAAGATTTCTCCCACACTTGGCATCTTTAGCCAATAGACATGGTTTCAGCCTAACCCAACTGACATGATTTATTTTTGTGTATTATAAAACATTTCTATGTTTCAGAGAACATATCCTTCTTGTTTACTCTGCACCCAGTGCACTCCCTACCTTTGTGAAGCAGTGTAAACAACGTTAGCTACAGTTGGTATTTTTCCTGCATCTATCCTGACGTTTCTTATCAAATGCTGCATTTTGATGTGTTTCCTCCCAAATTAGCTTCGATGCAAATGGAGAAAAAATGCCATGCTTCTGATTACCAGTTGCTGGAAACCAAAGGAAGGGAGAGGGCTGTTGTGTTCAGTCAGGTCCTGCTTGCTTGTTTTCTTCAAACATCTTGTAGGCCACTGTGAGAACAGGATGCTGAACTAGGTTGGCCATTGGCCTGATCCAGAAGCCTCATTTTATGATCTTAGGTTCTTACAGCCTACCAGTTTTAAACTGGTATTATGTACACAGCCTGTGATTTTTGATATTTGGCCTCTAAAAATAGCTCCCAAAATTACAGTACCTTTTTGGCTTGTGCTCCTAATAATTGACCCCTTCTGTCACTTCTCCTTTCAGTAAAATCATAGTTGTGTCAAGGACAGTCCCACTTTTGTGAGGGACAATTCTTTTATCTGCTAAAAAGGGGAAAGTATCTGAGAAAATAACCTGTTACTTGCTATTATTTTAAAAAACAACAAATTATATTAAATATTTTATTAGTTTAGAAAAGTACGTGTATTGTCTCTTTTTTCAGGTTGTGTTTTCTACAGATCAAGTTCATTCGTTGTGAGACAGTATAAAGTTGGGAAGAAAAAGGGGGTAGAGGGGGTGGGGGGGGTAGAGCATAGCTGTCAAGTGTCCCTTATTTGAAGGGACAGTCCCTTATTCCAGCGCCATGTCCCGCTGCTGTCCCTTATTGATGGATGTCCCTTAAATGATGTCCCTTAAATTTCAAAGGAAGCAGCTCCTTTCCCTGCCAGCCAGGGAGGAGTGAGGCTCCAACTGTGTTGCTTGGCTGTGTTGCTCACCCAATAAGAAGTCTAAGAACGACTGGGGGGTGGAGCTTGCATGCCTTGTGTGTGGCTAGTTAATGCAAGCTGAGGGGGGTTTTGAATGCTGGACGCCATTTTGTTGCACGTGCTGCTGCAAACTTTGCAGTGCAAAGCCAGGCCGGGGAGCCATCTTAAGTTGAGGCTGCATAGGCTTTGTGGTGCATGTGATTCAGATTCTATTCAGTTGAACCTCTGGTTACAAAGTTGGTTGGACAGTGTTCTCGAAGCTACCAGCATGAGTCTGACCATACTGCAGGAGGACAGGAAGACTGGAGTGCCTGGAACAGGTGAGGCTGCAGGTCCCTTATTTTGGCTGCTGGTCCCTTATTTTCAAATCTGTAAGTTGACAGCTATGGGGTAGAGTGGAGTGGTAAAGCTTATATTCTTCTACTTAGTATATGTGTGTGGGGTTTTGTGTCAGCAACTCTTGAGTAGGTTCTCTTTCTATTCGTTTGTTATATTTCCTTGCTGGTGAGAGAGAGGTTGGGAGCGGCCTAGGGTGTGGTTGGTTGCCTTTGGTTGGCTGTAGTGTGATTTGTTTATTGGGGAGGGGAAGGATTGTTGGGTCAAGTTAGCCATATTGATTCATATGCTGTCAGTGGATTCTCGTTCTTGTCTTGTTGGGCTATGTATGTAATAAAGGGGAGGCATACCGGGGTGAAGGCGTCCTCTTCTATTTGTCCCCGTGTCAGATTCAGTCTATTGGTTAGCTTTTCTAGTAAGGCCATTTCCCATACTACTTGATCCCAGTGGTCCATGTTTACTCCTGACAGGTCTCTCCAGTGTCTGGCTATGAGGCTTGGGGCTGCTGAGAGTAGGTGGGTTATGTGTGAGTAGGTGGCCCACTCTAGTGTGAGTGGGCATTCTTATTTTGGAAGATGTTCAGTAGGGCCAGTTCTGGAGTGACTTCTAATACTTGTTTAGCTATTTTGTATATTTCTTGCAGGACTGCTGTCTAGTAGGCTTGGATTTGGGGGCATTCCCATGACACGTGGAGGTAGAGAGGCCTGTGGAGGGGCAGCCTCTCCAACATTTTGGTGAGGTTCCTGGACATTTCAGCACCAGTTCCTGTGGTGTTAGGTACCATCTGTAAGTTTCAGAGTGAGTTCTCTTCTTTTGGATTTAAAGGGAGGTTTAGACCACATTCTAGTCCATTAGGTGGGGTTAATTTTGTAGCCTGTCATGCTCCCATTGTTTTTTGATTGCATCAAGGGGGGTGAGGTGGGATTTTGGAGCAGTATTTTGTATATTGTGGATACCATCCCCTTACCATTTTTGAAGGTGGTCAAGGGCCTAGTGACTGCTGATTTTACTGCTGGATTGTTTAAGAAAGCATGTAGTTGGTGATGTGTTAGCCAGGGTATTTGGTTCTCCCCTAGTTTGTCTTGTATTTATTTTGTCGATATGGGCTTGCCAGGTTTTTATCTGTACGTTTTGTGCTGCATATTGGAATAGTGGCTGATGAACCAGGGGGGTTACTGGGGATGGGGTTGGAGATAGTTTGCCTACCTTTTCCTTCTGTGTGAACCTATTCAGTGTTGTGAGGATTTTCCTTTGTTTGTTTTGGAGGAATTGGTATGCTGTGGTGTTTTCAAATATGTCTCTCTCCAAGTGTACCTATGGTTTCATCTCATCTTCTAGGATGTATGGGGTTATGTGGCACACTTGGTTTGCGATGTGCTTGCTATTATTTTTAAGATACCAAGAAAACCAGCCAATTTTGAAAGAGTTGGCTTTTGTTCTGCAGTTTCACACATTCACCTGCAGCATTTTCTTTGCACACATACAGAAACACCCTCAAGGTCTTATTGGGGGGGGGGAAATGTGAAGGTTTATTCAAAGGCATTCATTCCCGAATTACTTATTTTTCAGTGTGAGCAGCTAACACTGACTCACTCAGGGGAGCTATCCAGCCAGGCTGCTGTAGATGAAGCAGAATCTGACCAAGGGAGGAGGAAAAATAATAATAAAAAACATAAGAATCTGCATCAGACCTATGGCCCATCTTGTTCATCATCTCACAGATGTCAAAAAGAAGTCTGTGGGAAGCCCATAAGCAGGACTTGAGTGCAAGAGCACTCTTATCCCTTATATTCATAAGCAGGGGTAGGCAACCTAAGGCCTGGAGGCCGGATGCAGCCCAATCACCTTCTCAGTCCAGCCTGCAGAAGTTCCAGGAATCAGTGTGTTTTTACATGAGTAGAATGTGTCCTTTTATTTAAAATGCATCTCTGGGTTATTTCTGGGGCATAGGAATTTGTTCTCCCCCCCCCCATATAGTCCAGCCCACCACATGGTCTGAGGGACGGTGGACCGGCCCACAGCTGAAAAAGGTTGCTGACCCCTGTTCATAAGATTATAAGGAGAGCCTGCTGCACCAAGCCGATGGCTCATCTAGTCTAGCATCATGTTCTCACAGTGGCCAACCAGATGATCCCTGTGGGCAGCCCATAAGCAAGACATAAGCACAAGAGCACTGTATATGTGAAGAAGGACTGTCAGTTTATTTTGTGGGGTAAAATCCTAAAAAAAAGCTCAACAACTTTGGTCGGCCCTCACGCATGTTTGTGTACTTCATCAAATCTGGCCCTCTTTGGACACCCCTGCATGATTACAGACATAAGGATGGGCCTTTTCCCACCTCACCTGGATGGCCGTCCCATCATCCTATGATGGAGAACAATAGGCCAAGGGAGTTAGTTTTGGTGTGTGTTTGGGCTGATACTGGAAGCTGAAGCTGAAAGCTGCCTTGCCCTATGCTGGAGCCAAGAGCATAGAGCTTCCCGGGAAACCTAATGTGGAAACAAAATATTCTGGTGTGTTAATACTGTGAGACCATCCATCCTATCCTCAGGTTGTATATATGGGTAGATAAAACCATAGCTCTCAAAGCTACCCCAGGTTCCATTGACTTTCATTCCAAGGAAACTGAAACCTTGTAATTGCAAGAACCCTTGGAGTCTCTTACCACCTGAAGATTGTGGGATGTAACAATTTCCTTATTAGGGTGTTAATTCCAATAGGATCACTATTTATGCATCTCCAAAAAAGATATAGTTGTACATAACATTTCCAGATTGTAGCCTATATGAATAGATGCAAATTTTATTATTTTGATACAATTGCTATAACTTAAATAGAAATACAGAAAATCTTGCCATAGTGGGGAAGACTGACTCCAGGCACTGGTTGTCTGGATGTGTTAGGCGAAAACCCGTGAGCCTCTGCGGCAGCAGGAGAGGACAGGGAAACAATAAAAAATGGTGCTGCGTGTCTGGAGGAGAGAGGAAACGCTGCATTGGGCCGCAACAGCTGCTCACAAGCAAGACGGTAAGTAGCCCTTGTCTGGCAATATCAAGGCTGTTCCTGCAATTTCTTGCTAGGGTTTTTTATGTTTAAAACATACAGAACTCAGTGAAACTTGGTTCTGAGTAAATGTGATTTGGATTGTCACGTGCTGCAAACATCAAAAGCTTATAGCCTATCTAAAGCATTCTCCCTGAACTCAATGGGATTAAGCTGGCACAAACGGCTGGAGTGCAGTAGCCAACGGCAATTGAACCTTGCCCACGTAGTTGTACACATGAACCTGACATGAAAGAGGAACCTCTTCACCTACCCAGTCCGCTGCACTGAAATCTTTCATTTGTAATGCTTTGCATCTTTCCTAAAAAATTGTTCCTTTTGACAAATCCCTTTCATAATTACAGTATGAAGATCTCCTTCTGAGCATTATCTGAAAATTTGACAAGATTAGTCAAATCCATCCCCAACCATTTTCCCCCAATAGCAAATGATGAGATACCCACGAACACAGCCCTCTATCCATTGGTAGGTGGATGAATGCAGCTCATTAAAGTAATGGCTGTTATTGAGAGAGGCATAAGCAGAGAATAATAGCATCAATTGACTGATCTCCACTTTGATCTCATGATGGACACTGTAGGGTGCTCAGATGCAAAGGAGGGCACAGCTCGTGTACCATTATAACTGTGATGAAAATGAAACGAAATGAAATTATTACTATTAATTTCTATTCCCAGAGTCTCCTAGGATGACTCCTCTCCTCTGATGGGACAGGTTCTTGCACGGGGGAGGAGTCATTCTACACTCGCCAGACCAGCTGGCCAAGCAGGAAGAAATCTCTCCCCATCACTTCCCTGTGGCATCCTGTTCTGCTTTGCATTCCCCATCAAGATTGTATTGTAACCTCACAGCTCCATGAAATAAAAAAGGGATGGATATGAATAACATTAGTATTCTATACAACCTTAAACCCCAGGCCACCTCTCCTTTTGGTACCCCCTAAGGGAAATGGTTGTCTCTCTAGCTATGTTTGGCTAAACTGGTGGGTGCTATACTCCAAGAGACTCTGGAAATAGAAATTCACGGTAAGAATTTTATTTCATTCCCAGAGACTCCTGGAGGACATTTTTTATGTTGGGATTTGCCAGAGCTTTACTGACAGGGTGGGCATGGAGAGACGACATGGTTGTACTACCCTTTGCAGCACCTTGCTACTGAAGGCTGTGTCAGACAAAGCCAATTTGTAGTGTCTGGGAAAGGTGTGCAGGAAGGTCCATGTGGCCACTCTGCAAATGCCTGCTTAACGAGAAATAATAATAATAATAATAATAATAATAATAATAATAATAATAACAATTCATTATTTATACCTCGCCCATCTGGCTGGGTTTCCCCAGTCACTCTGGGCAGCTCCCAACAGAATATTAAAAATAGAATCAAACATTAAAAACTTCCCTGAACAGGGCTGCCTTCAGATGTCTTCTAAATGTCAGGTAGTTGTTTATCTCTTTGACATCTGATGGGAGGGCGTTCCACAGGGCGGGCACCACTACCAAGAAGTCCCTCTGCCTGGTTCCCTGTAGGTTTGCTTCTTGCAGTGAGGGAACCACCAGAAGGCCCTCGGCGCTGGACCTCAGTGTCCGGACTGAACGATGGGGGTGGAAACGCTCCTTCAGGTTTATGGGCCGAGGCCATTTAGGGCTTTAAAGGGCAGCACCAACACTTTGAATTGTGCTTGGAAATGTACTGGGAGCCAATGTTGGTCTTTCAAGACTAGTGTTATATGGTCTTGGCAGCCACTCCCAGTCTAGCTGTTGCATTCTGGATTAGTTGTAGTTTCTGGGTCACCTTCAAAGGTAGCCCCATGTACAGCACATTGCCATAGTCCAAACGGGAGATAATTAGAGCATGCACCACTCTGGCGAGACAGTCTATGGGCAGGTAGGGTCTCAACCTGTGTACCAGATGGAGCTGGTAGACAGCTGCCCTGGACACAGAATTGACCTGTGCCTCCATGGATAGCTGTGCGTCCAAAATGACTCCCAGGCTGCGCACCTGGTCCTTCAGAGGCACAGTTACCCCATTGAGGACCAGTGAGTCCTCCACACCAGCCCACTGCCTGTCCCTCCAAAGCAGTACTTCTGTCTTGTCAGGATTCAACCTCAATCTGTTGGCCACCATCCATCCTCCAATCGCATCCAGACACTCACACAGGACCTTCACTTCCTTCACTGGTTCTGATTTTTAAGAAAGGTAGAGCTGGGTATCAACTGCATAAAGGAAGCATAAAGGAAGGGTCTGCTCTCGTCCTGATGGAACATGCATAACTGGGGGTCAGAGGACAGGGCTCCTATCTCTGGTACCCTTATAGCTGATATGATGGCCACCAAGAACACTGTCCTTAGGGTAAGGAGAAAGAGGTCCATTGAGGCCATGGATTTGAAAGGTGGGCCCATTAGTGCTGTTAGCACTATTGGCATGTCTTTACAGAGTTCACACCTTTCAGGAACCTTTGAAGTAAGGGGGGTAGAGACGGTGTGAAATCCCCTTTGCAATCCAGGATGCTGCCCAGGGCTGTGGCCTGTCTCCGCAGTGGACCAATGCTGAGTCTTTTATCTAACTCCTCCCAAAAGAATTCTAGGATGCTGAAGATGTTTCTGGTGTTGGGGTCTTTCCTGCCCTTACTGCATTTTAATAGGAAGACCTTCCACATTAAAACTATATGTTCTATACATTGACGCCTTGCATGAAGCTAAAACCGCCTCCAACACCCCTCCCAAAGCTTGAAGGAGCAAGGAATTCAGGTAGTGGTGAGAAAGAGTGTGCTTTTGGATGGGGTGGGAGGAAGAAAGAGCAAGGAGTTCAGGCGGGGTGGGAGTGCAGGATGTGTTTGTCCTGCTTTCCCATCCAAGTTTAGCAGGTTTCTGGAGCACCACCTCAGTTTCCTGTGCGTCAATGAATCTCTTATCCCCAGGGCCAGGTGCTCTTCTGTGAGGTGCAGCCCATCTCTCACCAGAAGTCCTACCTCAAGGAAGTGGAGACCATGATCCATGAAGCCAAATCCTTCCTGACAACACCACCTGTACAGCCAGTGGTTTACCTCAAGTTTTTTCCTCTCTCTTCTTGGGCGATGACCTTCAACAGGAAAGAGTGATGAAAAGACTACCTTTGCCCCAAGTCTCCTCAGCTCCCTGCCCAGTTTCTCATAGTCCCTTGCTATGTGTTGCAGGCTATGTGTGACAGTATTATTTGTACCCACATGAATCAGAAAGGAGGGGTAGAGGTCAGTGGGCTTTATAAGACTTGGCAACTTTTCCGTCACATTGTGAATCTTTCCACCCGGAAGAGAGCACACCTCCCAGGACATCCTGTTACCTCTGCACACTGCTGCCTCTGTTCCCCTCAGTGGGGAGTCAGCTTTCACCCCCCACTCGTCTCCTCCTCCTCTGGGGAGCAGCAGGAATCATTCTATTGGCTGTGCCTTCCAAAGGCTACTTGGAGTGTTCTGAGATCTGCTTCTGTTGTCCTCGAGTCTTCCGCTCTTATTTATTGGAGCTTATTTTGATATTGTTAAGATTAATTACAAAGGCCGAAAACTTATTGTTTGAGTACTTCCTACTCCTTCCTCCCAGCTTGTCATCTTTAGGCTGCAATAATACAAGAGTTCTTGGGATCCAGGCTCAATTCCGCTTGCCTCCCTGAGTCATAGCCATTCTCTTGTTTGCAAATGAGAAACCTTTCAATGTCATCAAATATTTCATGGCTGATGCTGTCTTTGCTGCTAAACATTCTCTGCTGTTATTGTATGGCCTTTAGGCAGCAAAGCCAGGTCACGGTGACCTTCCATCCTTAAGACACTTATATCTTATTGATTTCACTCTCCTATTTAAACCACCACCCCAAGGCACCTGCAATGTACGGAACATGGTTTCCAAAGCAATACTGGAGAGCTGGGGGGGGGCCTCCCTTCTCCCATGTAAGACAGTTTTCTTCAAATGAACATTTCTCTGCCTGCGAGCGGTGCACACCTGCCCCATCTCCCACTCTCTTAGCTTCTTTTCTTCTCTATTTTTGACTCAAGTAATAGAGATGTGGCTGCCCTGACATTTTGACAACAGCAGGACTTTATAAATGAAAGATTCCACCGTCTTCTTGATTGGATTTTTTAAATAGCTTCTTTATGCTTCGTTCCCCATCTGCGGAACTCAGTGAAGTGCCCTTCTCATTAAGAGGATGGGGCGGGGAAGAACTCGTGGACATCCAATTAATCTGAACGTTGGAAGTTTCCGGACAGAGAAGAGCAACTACATCCTCACAAAGTGCATAGTTAGACTAGGGAACTTCTCCCAAAGACAGTAATGGCCACCAATTTATATGGCTTTAAAATATTAGACAAACCCACAGAGCAGAGAGCTATCTATGACAATTAAGGACAATGTCTATGATCTGCTTCCACAGCTGCTGGAAATTACAGGCGGGGAGAGGGCTCTTGTGCTCGGGTCCTGCTTGTGAACTTCTCATTGAGGCACCTCGTTGGCCTCTGTGAGAACAGGAGTCTGGGCTAGATGGACCACTAGCCTGATCCAGCAGGCTCTTCTTGTGGTCTTATGAGAGGAAAATACTCCAAAGTTTTAGGAGCCCAATTAAAACACTTATGTGCCAATGCTGGCTTAGAACTGAGCAGGCCAAATTTACTTCTTTTAGTACAGCTACACTGTGATAAGAATTTTAAAGTGTTAGATATATATAATGTTCATAAATGTACCAACCAAGCCCGTACATAGATCAGCACAGGAAGACCGACCTGAAACCATTTTTTATTCCCAAACCGACCAAATGTTTTCTCTGCAAGGTCAAAGGAAAATGGAAAAGCCTCCCCATTGTCTTTTCCTTCACAAATCCTGTCTTAAGGGTATGTCTGTCTGTGTTTGAATAGGGTGCACCTGTGACCTGGCTCGGGAACTACCGTATTTTCTGCTCTATAAGATGCACTTTCCCCCTCCTAAAAAGTAAAGGGAAATGTGTGTGTGTGTTACGGAGTGAATGCAGGCTGCGCAGCTATCGCTGAAGCCAGAACAGCAAGAGGGATTGGTGTGCACCGATTCCTCTTGCTCTCCTGGCTTCAGGGATAGCCATGCAAAGCCTCTTGAGCGCAGCCCGAGCACTCCTGCCTCTTCACTCAAGAGGCTTTGTGTTGCCTTCTTGCTTCTTGTTTTCCTCCTCTAAAAACTAGGTGCGTCTTATAGAGCAAAAAATATGGTGCCGTATTTTCGCTCCATAGGACGCACTTTTTCCTCCTAAAAAGTAAGGGGAAATGTCTGTGCGTCTTATGGAGCGAATGCCTATGGATGGCGGGGGGATCTGCTGCAGGCACAAGCAGAAGATCCATGTTTCCCCTTCCTTCCCTCCTCTGTGGCTCGCTTTGAAGCAGCCAAGCGGGAGAGGAGCCACTTACACAGGTGTAAGCGGCTCCTGTCCAGTTGGCTGCTTTAAAGTGAGCGTGCTCTCTTTCATTCCCTCCTTGCCGCTCAGCTTGCTGAAAAGCAGCAAAGCTTTTCAGCTCGCTGAGCCAGGGAGGAGGGAGAGAAGGAGAGCCCACTTGCTTTAAAGGAGCAAAGCGGGAGAGGAGAGGAGCCGCTTACACGGGTGTAAGCAGCTCCTGCCCAGTTGGCTCCTTTAAAGCAACCGTGCTCTCTTTCCCTCTCTCCCTCCCCGGCTCAGCGAGCTGAAAAGCTGAAAAGCTCCTTCTCCATACACCCCACACGTGCTCCTTGTCCCTTCAGTGTTTTTCCTTCCCTCCACATAAACCCCTCTCCTGCGTTGTTAGCCGCCTCCTTCTCCACCCCCCACATGCTCCTTGTCCCTTCAGTGCTTTTCCTTCCCTCCCCACTTAAAACGTGGTTACAAAGCACGGATCCACATGGATTCTCAGGATTTTTGCAGTGGGCTACCCCAAACTCACCGTCAGATCACATGTCTGTGGCCACAGCATGAACCACAAAAATCATACATCCACTGTTTTGTTCAGAATATTTTTTTTCTTGTTTTCCTCCTCTAAAAACTAGGTGAGTCTTTTTGTGAGGTGTACCTTATGGAGCGAAAAATACGGTAAGTATTTATCATTACAAAAGACTGGCCAGGCTCCCCAGGGTATCCAATCAAGTGAGCATTAACAGGTAAACCTGTCAGATGAGATAAACAACGCACTCAGATTTCTGCTGTAGACCGCCTTTTCTGTGATGTAGGTATGATGTATCTTGGGGGTGGTGGTCTTGGATTACACCCCTTCCGTGATGTATGTATGATGTATAGAGGGGTGGTCTTGAGCTCCAGGGCAGGGAATTTAAAATGTCTGTATAAGGGCAGGCACACTTTTGTTCTGCGTTCCTCCTCCTTTCCTGCGTGTGAGGGGAGCACCCTGTTGCAACAGATCAATAAAGATCAGGCTTACTAGCTGCTTTGCTTCTCAATATTCTCTGGTTGGCCTCTGTTATTTTCTCCTACCAATAGGGAACCTACGTAAGGACTCTATATGGGCTCTTGGATACCCCATAAGGGAAAAGGGCAGATTTTTGTTTACAACAACACATTACTTTTTTTTACATAAGACATTTTAAGCTTAACTGTAAGCTTGAAAATATGAAGTGTGAACACATGGCATCAAGCATGTTCTTCTTACTTTTAGAAATCAAGCTATCTTTCCCTCCCCACCCCCCTCAGCCTTTAAGGGACAAGGGCTGGGTTCACCTTACTGGCTTCAAATTCAGTGTGGTCGTTCTTTTGCTTACTGCAGATCAAAACTGGTTTGGGGTGGGAAATGCATCAAAACACAGTATTTCATAAGAGGAAACAGGATGAATACACCACTTACTGAACCAGAAGTGAGAGCTTGAGATGACTTCTGGGTTAGCGCCATCGGCAATGGCGGAATTCCTCTGAACGAGAGGAATTAGCTCTGTGGAAATCGGGTCTGGCTGCCACGGCGAAGGCGGGGACCCTTCAAAAATCACAGGCGGGTGAAGCCTGTGAACGTGGGATTCGGCGGGCACCTTTTGCGCCTCCCCTACTTGCGGGGAAACCCGTTTTCGGGGATCCAGAGTGAAGTGAGGTGAGCGGCGTGGTGCTTTGAATCGACTGCCGGAGAGCGCTGACTTTTTCCTGTGGACAATTGGATTTAAAAGTAACTACACGTGAGTAAAGTGAAGAATTGGAGTTTTAAAAGTCTGAATTTGGCAACGAAACGGGGGAGGTTCAAAACAGGAAGTCCACCTTCCTCTTTTGTAAATAGTCGGAAGCAAAAAGGCTCAAGCTAAAGCCTTGGAAAGCCTGTTGTAAAGGTCTAAATTTCCAGCGAACCCCCCCCCCCCCGGAAGCAGGAGAAGAGGGGGGATGTTTGGACTGTATTTCCCTGCAAAAGAGAGGGAAGGAAGCTAAAGCTCCACCGCTCAGAACCTGGAAACGGGCTGCCATTAAGACTGCTGTACTTTGGAGCGTGCATTGACTGTGAATAGATCATTTGTTGACAGCAAGCTAAATAAGAGAGATACATTGTTTCAATTATCTTCTTCTGACTTTAAAAAGGAGTAAAAGGAGTAAAAGTAACTGAGATTTGAGACTAATTTTATTGGTGCAACTGTGTTTTAAAAAGTGACATTTTGGATTAACATAAATACAATTTGTAACTGTTTCCCTCTAGAGGAACGGTTTCCCTCTAGAGGAACTGTTTCCCTCTAGAGGAAGTTTCTGAAATTGCCATAAAAGCTGGAATTTTCCAAACTGTAAGATAAGACTTTGGGACTGTGGGATCGACCTTGAATTACTTAAGTGTTATGGCAGATGGAAAAGAAAAAATAGATCAGTCAATCCAAGACAAAACAACAAGATCTGGGAAGTCTTGGCAGCGAAGAGCCTCTACATCTGGTCCTCCTGCCTCATCTGCGGCTGTACTAACTCATTCTAAACCAAAAGGAATGTCATCAGAAGAGGCCTTAGCGCTTGCATTAAGATAAATGAATCATTGGAACAAATGAATAAAAAATGCTGCAAGTAATAAAATTGACCAGAACACAGAAAGTATAAATAGCTTGGGACAAAAAGTTAACAACAATACAGAAACCATTGAGAAACTGATACAGGAATCTAATTTGACAAGACAAAATGAAATGAAAAAAGACAAAAACTTAATACCATTACAAATCTGGAAGTGGAAGGAAAGAATATACAGAACCCAGTGGAAATTAGAAAGTGTTTCCAGAGGTATTTTAAACAACTATATACACAGGAGACGCAGAAAGAAATGGACATTGACAAATTTTTGAAAACTAATGGACTACAAAAAATCTCCCAGGAAAAAAAGTTAATGCCGAATTACAAAATAACGGAGCAGGAAGTAGAAGGGGCCATTCAGAACATGCAATTAGGTAAATCTCCAGGACCGGATGGACTGACTTCAAGATATTACAGATCTCTGAAAGAATGGTTAATACAACCTTTAAAGGAAGTCTGTAATGAAATATTGGAAGGGAAAAGGGCACCAGAGTCGTGGAAGGAAGCGTACATTACACTTATACCGAAAACAAAGACTGAAAAGACACAGCTTAAGAACTACCGCCCCATATCCCTGCTTAATGTGGATTATAAAATTTTTGCAGATATCTTGGCTAAAAGATTAAAAAAGGCGTTAGCAGAAGAAATTCATAAAGATCAAGCGGGCTTTCTCCCGGGCAGACACTTGTCCGACAATACGAGGAACATAATTAATATTTTAGAAAAACTACAAGTGAAGATTAATACTAAAGCAGTTCTGATATTTGTGGATGCGGAGAAAGCCTTTGACAATATTTCTTGGAGTTTTATGAAGAAGAATTTACAGGGGATGGGGGTTGGTCAAGGTTTTGGAAATGGTATAGGTGCAATTTATTCAGAACAGAAGGCTAAATTAATTGTGAATAACGTAGTGACGGAAGAATTTAAGATTGAGAAAGGAACATGACAAGGTTGCCCAATCTCTCCGTTGCTTTTTATATCGGTCCTGGAGGTTTTGCTAAATATGATTAGAAGGGACCAATTGGTAAAAGGTATACAAGTGGGAGCTAAACAGTACAAACTGAAAGCATTTGCTGATGACTTGGTATTGACTCTACAGGAGCCACAATCTTGTACTAAAAGAGTACTGGAATTGATTCAAGAATTTGGTCAGGTAGCAGGTTTTAAGTTGAACAAGATGAAAACTAAGGTTTTAGAGAAAAATCTAACTGTGATTGAGAGAGATAAGTTTCAGAAGGAGACAGGATTAACATTGGTTAAGAAAGTGAAATATTTAGGGGTCAACATGACTGCTAAGAATGTGAATTTATTTAAGGATAACTATGAAAAATGTTGGACTGAAGTGAAAAAGGACTTAGAAATATGGTCAAATTTGAAGTTATCATTGTTAGGCCGAATTGCTGTGATAAAAATGAACGTATTGCCAAGGATGCTGTTTCTGTTTCAAACATTGCAAATTTTGGACAAATGGACTGTTTCAAGAAGTTGCAGAGAGATATCTCTATATTTGTCTGGCAGGGCAAGAAGCCTCGTATAAAATTTAAGATATTTGATGCTAAAGAAAGAGGTGGATTTGCCCTGCCAGACCTTAAACTTTACTATGAATCAGCCACTTTTTGTTGGCTGAGAGAATGGATGCTTCTTGAGAAAAAAGATGGTACATTATAGGTGGTACATAACACCAGTCAAGCTTGCAAAAATCTACCATTTGCCCGACAATAAATGCTGGAAATGTAATGAGACTGAAGGTACATTCTTTCACCTTTGGTGGACATGCCCAAGGATTAAGAACTTCTGGGAGATGATCTATAATGAAATGAAAAAGGTATTTAAATATACCTTTCTGAAGAAACCAGAGGCCTTTCTCCTGGGCATGGTCGGCCAATTGGTGTCAAAGAAGGATAGAACTTTCTTTATGTCTGCTACAACAGCAGCAAGAATACTTATCACAAAGCATTGGAAGACACAAGATCTACCCACCCGGGACGAATGGCAGATGAAGCTGATGGACTACATGGAATTGGCGGAAATGACTGGCAGAATATGAGACCAGGGAGAAGAGTCGGTGGAAGAAGATTGGAAAAAAATTAAAGTATATTTACAGAAATATTGCAAAATTAATGAATGTTAGAAGGATGCTAGAATGAAGTTATATGGCGTTAGCAGAAATGTTATAAAGAATTAAGTAAAAATAGACTGTTAATGGGCCAAAGTGGAAAACTTAAGGTTAGATTGCATTAAGATAAATTATAGAACAAAAATTGAGAAAGATGGAAAGGATTTGCTGAAATAGCTAACTGAATTAGAATACAAAAAAGGGAGGTGTGAGGAGGTCGATGAAACAAGTAAATGAAAAGCAAAGATACGGAAATATTGGATGTGTTTTTAAGTGTTTTTGTTTTTCTTATTGTTTTGTTGTATTGTTTTTCGTTTTTATTTTTATTTTTGATGTAACTTTTTATTGTCCCTTTTTTCTTTTTTCTGTAACTACTAAACCTCTAATAAATATCATTTTAAAAAACAACAACACAGAAGTGAGAGCTTGCTCTAGAAAGTTGGAGAAGAGGGTGTGAAAGGGTCTGGTTGTGCATCTTTGGTTTGGTATTGAATCCAATGAACTTATTTTTACTTTTCTGAAGGGGTGGTGGTGAACATCAGAGGAACCCTGCTGGATCAGACCAATGGCCCATCTAGTCCAGCATCCTGTTCTCACAGGGGCCAACCAGATGCCCCAAAGTGAAGCCCACAAACAGGACTTGAGTGCAACAGCCCTCTTCTAACCTCTGATTCCCTGGTGTTCAGAGGAACCATAGAGGCAGAACACAGACCTTGTGACCAGAAGCTATTGATGGCCTCGACCTCTGTGAGCCTGTCTAATCCTATTCTAATGCCATCTGATTTGGTGATCACTATCACTACCTCTTGTGGGACTCCAGCTGCAACTGGTCCCAGTTCTGAAGATCTAAACATGCATGTTTCTCAAACTAGTTTATATAACAATCTCTGAATGGTGTAAGATTCCAGGGGCTCCAGGCACTTACCCAGGGTTCATTTTTTTGTTTTGTTTTTTGGAATGAGGCACAGCAGAGACCGTGGAGTCTTTAAGATATATATGGGTTTTTTTTAACGTATACTGCATATACAATCTGAGCCTTCAATGGAGGGGTTCACAGCATTAACACCCCCGAGGGGTCTTGTTTGTCCCATAGCCACAGCCTTGGATTCAAGCAGAGATCTGGCATGGCTCTCTCTCTCTGTCTCTGCTTGCTGATTTGCTTCTGGCCCACATCACTGCAACTCAGCTCTATATTCTGGCTTTGTCCTTCTAACTAACCACAAGCTGGGGGAAGGCCCCCACCCATTTGCCATCTCACGAAGAGCCCCTTTTCTCTTCTCTTCTCTTCTCTTCCCTTCTCTTCTCTTCTCTTCTCTTCTCTTCTCTTCTCTTCTCTTCTCTTCATGGCCCATCACCCAGGCTGTCACCTCAACACACTTGCTGGATCCATGGATTAGAAGGATCTTGCATATAGCCTACTAGTCAAACTCATAGCACCATTCTTATCTTGGAGCTGTTCTTGGGGAATGGGGATGCAGGCATGGAAAAGTACCCAACAGGAGATTTAAACAAGTATGAGCAACAGTTTAAATCAGATCTTTCTCAAGGCTTTGTTCGCAAATTAAGCAGAGCAACCTGGCCTACAAGTGCCATAATCTGATCTATAACCAGATCTACACACCTGAGTCATAATGTAATTTAAACCCTGGAGAGCTTTGCCATTTCCAAAATACAAAGCAACCCTTTGGAGTGCACACAGATGGAACATTGCAGAACTTAATATATTTATCTGCCTGCACTGGAGTAACTGGAAACAGAAAACAAGACAAAGAGTCTCTGACTGAATCAATTAATAGATTGCTTGAGGTGGAGTGGAGAGAAGTGGAACAGTCTGGCTTTCGTAGGGCTGTGGAAATGAGTGTATTCAAAGACAAATTGCTTAGCATGCCAATGCAATGAGGCAGATCATGTTGTTGCAATGCCTCAAGGACCACCTCTCTCCATATGAACTGACCCAGACTGTGAGATTATCCTCTGAGGCCCTTCTTCATGTGCCTCCTTCACGATAGGTTAAGAAGGCAGCAACACAACAACAGGCCTTTTCTGCAGTGGCTCCCCATTTGTGGAATGCTCTCCCCCAGGAGGTTTGGCTGGCGCCTTCATTATGTGCCTTTAGGCACTAGGAGAACATGTTCCTCTTCAACCAGGTCTTTGGCTGATTGACATCCAATGCCCATTTGAATGTGTTGTGGAAGGGGGGATTAGGAAAGGAGAGCCTAAGTCAACCAAACCTTATTTTATACTGGTGATAGCAAATATCCATGCCCATATTGGTAAATATTGTAAAATCAGACCACACCACAGTAATATTTCTAAAGATAGCAGGTTTTAAATGCAGCCTCTCAATCTCCTGAACAATCATGAATGTCCTGGAGATTTGTGGTGAGTGCTTGTAAGGTAGAGTGTGAGTAATGTAACTGTTTTTGCACTTGGAAAAGACAGTAGGAAGGGGCAGAGAGAGCTGTGAGCGGTTTTCTTTTTGGGGAAGGGTGTGCTGCCTTGTATAGCTGTTCTCCAGGGTAGGGCATAATCTTACCAACAAAGCCACACCAGCTCTTTCTTAACAGACAATTCAGATGATAAGAACAGGTAAGACTAAAGTCAAAATGGTCTACTGAGAATAAGAAGGAAGCAGTATAATTCTGAGAGGACCCCTGAGGTTGGTCAAAGTACATTTTAAAAAAAGAAGATTGTAAAACAAAACAAGGCACACATCAGTGAAGACTGAGCATGGGGAGTACATATGGAATGTTGACTGTCAGCTGTCAACTAGGGTGGAATGGCCTGCTTGCAGCAATGATGAGCATAATAAGAATGACTCTTTGCCTTTGCTAATGCTTTACTTGCATACTTGCAAATAAAGCTAATATTACTGTAAGTGAGAGCCTGTGTGGTGTAGTGGTTGGAATATTGGACTGTGGACTGTGACCTGGGAGAGCAGGGGTTTGAATCCCCACTCAGCCATGAAGCTCACAGGGTGAACTTGGGCCAGTCACTGCTAGGATGGTTATGCTCAGGGTCCACAACTGGATGCAGTGATGCCTTAATACCAGTCCATCATCCCCCACACCAGTTGTTGGAAACCTCAGGAGAGGAGAGTTGTTCTTGTGCTTGAGTCCTGCTTGTGAGTGTTCTGCAAGAGGCATCTGATTGGCTAGACTACATGGGTTGGACTATGTGGGCCACTTGCCTGATCCAGCAGGCTTTTTTATGTTCTTATATAAGTCACCTTGAACTCCTTTGAGGAAAAAGTAGGATATAAATGCAACAAATAAATAAGTGTGCTCTCTCTCTCTCTCTTCTACAAGAAACCAAGCCTTGCTATGCTGACCTTGTAATTTCTGACTTCTTAGAGAAATGGTGAGCTTATAATGATATTCTTCTATGTCAGATTCATCTTAACACAATTCTGTAGGCATTTCTTTAATCATGCTGAATCCCATCCTCCACCATGAAGCACCTTCTCACATCTCCATCACTGCATTGAAAAACCATTTCCAGGTTCTTTTTTATGCTTTCTCTTCTAATAAATGTGTAGCTGATGAAAGGGGATAGCTCCTGACAAGAAAAGATATACTGTGAATATCTGCCACACAGACTGGGAATTTCATCAAGGAGGAAAGAAATACAGGACAGGGGGTGTTTTGGACAAGCTGCCCCCGTTATGCCTCTTTCTGCAAGAACAAAGAAAGACTATTATTGCACAGCAGAAAGGAGTGGGGTCATAAATTAGTGGAGATAATTGGGGAAATAGAGGTTTGCTGAATTAAGGATGTAGCGACATAGTGAGGGGGGTTGCAAATTTTCTGGCCGGTGGTGGAAAAAAACTCCTGTGCCTTTAATAGTGTAACAAGGGGGTGGGGTGGGGGAAATCAGTTTGTTCAGTTTGGTCAATCTGTAAAATCCTTGAGTGTCCCTTTCAAACCAATGATCCTGTGTACCGTAGTTAAGGGTTGAATCTGTAAGAGACAACCAATTAGAATGAGGTTGTATTGTTGCTATAGAGACAAATGGGGGCAACCCCCCATACCTGGTTGGAAGCAACATCGCCTTGTAGGGTAGGAGAACAAGAGCCACAGGGTTTTTTGTGTGTTTCTGACTAATGCTGGAAGCTGGAGACACAGAGTTGTGTCCTGCTCTTTGCTGGACCCAAAACTTGGGATTTGGGCTTTCTTGGAAACCTGATGGCAAAACCAGATTGGCTGGAGTGCTAATGCTGTGGGTCCCTCTATCCCGCACTTGTAACCTTTTGCCCGTTATTCTCCATCCTACGTGATGTGGCATCTAGCCAGGTGCGGTGCATAAAGGCCCACCCATTTGTCTCTATGGCAACTTCTGAGTATATGAAAATAACAGTACTTAACTGCCTGGCCCAGGCCATTACCTTACCAAATGAAGTGATTTGGCCAATTTAGCAGGCTTCCTTATATAGATTGTAGTCTCACAGGTACAGGATCACAGGTTTGGAAGGGACCAATAGTTATCATCACCCAGACTGACCCCTTACTATGAGAAACTGCCCATTTTCAAGCCCCAGACCATTGGTCCATCTATTGTCCTCAGGGAGTGGCAGCTGCTTTCCAGGATTTCAGGCAGCTGTCTCTCCCAGCTCTTCCTGAAGATGCCATCAGGGATTGAACCCAGGGCCTCCTGCTTAAAAGACAGGTGTTGCTGCCAGTTAACTATGGCTGTTCCCCATCATCCTTTGGTAATGGGCACAGCTTCCAATAATTCACAGCCAAACTGATTCCAAGAACATTTAGCATTTTCTCCCTCTCTCTTGAATTGATGGAGAGATAAATGGGCAAGAACAAATAATGGGTTTCGCTTTACCCAATAAACTGTGAAAGGGGCTGAACAAGTCCAATGATCTGTCAAATTTAAATATTCTTTAGGACACCCCATTGTATTATCCTTTATGACAAACCATTATATCATGGCAGATAACGAAATCATTTGAATAAATGCAACTCCTTTTTATTAACTATACTCTTTGTGGAGGTTAAAATGTTCACAGTAATCTGTCAGTACAGTGAGTGACTGGCTGAGCATTAGAAGACTGAAAATTGAATAGTACCAGAATGGTACCTTTTAAGCTATTAAGCAGGTCTGCTGTTAGTCAAAGTATCATTGGTTTATTCAGGGTGAATAACAGTTCAGCGTGTACAATTTTTTTGTGATATTTCAAACCAGCTGAAATCTGTGACCTCTGAATTTTGCCTCCTCAAAAGGTGCTCTCAGGATAAAGATTGGGTAAAAGACCCAGCGGCTTTGCTGCTTTAACGGTGCAGCTGTGAAAAAGAGATATTACTTTGTGGAGATGGAATTTTCTTTACCCCACAGTGTACAACCCTTGGTGTCAAAAGATTTTAGCCTGACTGCAGTTCCCACAGTCTATGTTGCAGAAACTGACATGTATTTTCAGGAGATCAGCAGGTTAATTTTTTTAGTTGATTGACTGAGCAGCAACTTTCTTACAGGCTGGCTCATTGATTAAGTTTAAATCCTTTCATATTAGCAGAATTCAAACACAGGTGACTTTTCAATAGGTTTACCTTACCCCAGACACACCCACTCAGCCACTTCAATTGGCAGAAGGTGCAAATTGTTACAAGAGCCACAAATTAACCCATTCCACATTTGCAAGAATTCAACCTTTTAGTGTGGCAGTACCTACCCTTTGAAACTCCCTGCCTATTGATATATTTTCAGCGCCTGCTAAAATGATTTTTGTTTGCACAACCCTACCCAGAAGTTCAGAAAGTTGATACAAGTTTTAATCTAGTTTTAGTCCATTGTTTTAACCTTTTGAAAGTCTTAAATTATTGCTGTTAATTCTTCTTATTGATAGTTTTGTTGTGTTGTCTTTTGTGTGTGTGAACAGCTTTGAGGTTTTCTTTTACATCCAAGTAGTGTATATATTTTATCAAGCAAACAAACAAATATAGGAACCCTCCGCTTGCTTGCTGTGTTGCAAATAAATTTAAAATGGTACCCACTTAATGGAGACAAAGGATGGACAGACACAGCAAATTGGAGAAAAAGAAGGTGAGGTTTTATTGCTGAGTAATAATGGATCCAGTTGGAATCCTTTCCAAAAGACTGGGACCCCAAAGCATTCAAGTTCTGAGATTATATACCTGGGTACAGCATCACAGATCATGAGACAATCATGAGACAATCACGAACGCCAGCAACGAATCACCAATAAGCGCATTCTGTCGGCTCCTGACCGTGCACAGAGTATAACTTCCAACTTCTGCTTTCTTTGTCTGTACAGTAAAAGTACAGTCTGACCTTTTCCCTAGTTGATGGAACAGGGAATAGAAACTTCAGCTAGGAGGGGATCTCCTGGCGCTAACTCCCCCATGCATCTGTTCATGTAGGGGTATTGTGGTCAGCCCTTCCTGTTTCATGTCCAGAATTAGTCTGGAGCTGAGGGGGAGAGATGTACCAGCATCTTCTGATTTATAGCTTCCCCTTTCACTAAGGTGCAAAAAGCACTGGGGGAAAGGTCGAGCCGCTTGCTGTCACACTAGGCAAAAAGCTTTTTTTATTATTCAAATGGATTATAAAAATCACTGTAAGCCCTGATTATGTGTGAGCATATGTCAGTATATTGATTACTGGTAACTGATTATATGAATAACTGATTATATGAAAAGCCTAAGGATAATAATCTCTAGGGTCCTGCTTCAGCTGCACCCCACCAAATAACTACTAAAAGTTTACCAGTCAAGCCAGCTATAAACTTGCAGCCCTAATCTCATACCCTCCAACATCCTGGAGACCAAAATCGAGGTGCTTCTTTTTTGGCCCCAAGCTCTTGCACATGTCCAAGACCAAAAAATGAATGACTTTTGTTCCGGTGTACTATGCAAGACTGAAAGGGGAGTGTCTTCCAGTCCAGCACTCTGGTGCAAGCCAGCTGACTCATGCCAGAGCGAGTGTCTTTTAGTCTGGTGCTCTGGGTCGAGCCAGCTGACTCACGCCAGAGCAATGGACAAAAACAACAACAAAACGGGACAACCTGGGATCCAATACAGATTTCCCTTTGTGCCACTTTTCTAGGCATACATAGGTCTGAGCTTTCAACTTCCATGTCTGAGCACTTTTCGTTTTGCCCTGGTGCTTTCCCCACAAAGACACCCTCTTTACCACCAAACAGCATTCTGCAGAAAATCCAAATTGCCATTTGTCTTGATTCAGCATTTTATGAGGGGGTTTTCCAGGGAACCCTGGGGGCAAGGGGAAAGCACTCGGACACAGCGCTTTCAAGCACATACCTGTGACTAGAAAGTGTGGGGCAAAAGGAATTGTGTGGATGAGTCTCCATAGTTGTCAAGGCTGGAATGCTTCATAATATGTAGCCAAATTAGTTCCTCTCCATCTGCCTTTATTTTATTTTATATATATATAGATGAATTTCATGGACATATACTCTCGTGACCTTATACTCTGGAAAATAAAAGGAACATATATTCCAAAAACTCTAGGGAAATTGCTTGTTTTAAATTACATATCTTTAATGAAGGCAATCCAAAATGAGATGGGAGCAGAAAAATCTATGCTGGGCAGAATTTGTTTGGTGCAAATGACCTTTCTTCCAATGTTTTCTAATTTGTTTCAGGAGCCCTCTATCCCACTTTCAACATTAACACAATAATCATCACAATAAAACGGCAGAACTGGCTTGGATCTATGTGGGTTGTAGCCCAAAACATCTGGATGAACTCAGATTGAGAAAGGTCTGCTTTGCAGCACTGGGACAAAGAAGGCACTCTTCAACATACTGTTAGGCACCACCCTAGTCTCTGAGTGGTGAGAAACTCCAGGGGCTCCTGTGTTTGCCCAGGTTTGGTTTCCTTGAAATGAAGTGTGGGAGAAAACACCATTTCAGGGTGCAATATGGAGGCAGTGTTCGAAACTCCTATTGTTCTAGGCGCATTTTGTGACAGGGAATTTCATTAGCATGAGAGGTTTCTGAGCTCTGGGCGCAGTACTGTGCCTAAGATTTCAGATTAAAACTGCAGAGTGGAAGAAACAGAGGACCCTTTTCTGCCTCCCCACTTCCAGCTACTCTCTGAAGACTGGAGAAGAGACCCTCTTAAGAATATTAGGGGGTAGGCAGGGGAAGGACTAGACCATGTGAAAAATGAACATAATATTTTAACTGCATTTCATTCATTTTCAGCTTTGTATTCTTGTTATAAAAAAGCGCACTTAGACATTCTATAACCTAGTTTTAAGGAGCCATTTAGCTCCTAGCTTTCATATCTCAGTTTCTAACGTTGTGTGGAGGCTCACACCCAGGGGTGCCAGCTTGGATAAAATATTGAGGGGGAGGGCAGGTAAGCCCCTCACAAGGCACACACCATTTGACACACACCCATCAACTTGGGGGGGTAGCCCCCTCAAATATTTTATTAGGGGACTGAAAGGATCATCCCTTGCATTAATCTTCTAAGCATCAATGTAGGCTTGTCTAAAAATTGTTTTGGTTTAGCAGGCACCAAAAGCAGTATGGCATGATCACATCTTACATAGGAATTCATACTCAAACCTTTGGAACCAGGGCCTCCCAGGACTTCTGGAGCCAATGCACCATGACCCCAAGATGCTCTCCCTAGATCTCGTTGAGCTGTTCAAGTTCCCAAAAGATCTCGGAGCATCTGAGACCCAGTGTGCAACAAAGGCCCTGCTTCCCAAGTGAGCCCCAGAACTTAAATGCTCTTTTTGTGCCAAGTTCTCTTGGTGCAAAAACAGTGTTCAAACCAGAGCTTTCCAGACTTTTCATGTTGGTGACATACTTTTTAGATATGCATCATTTTGCGACACAATAATTTAGTTTTACTAGCAAGTTAGAGGTTAAACTAACCGCTTTCCAGCCCTGGGAGGAGCACAGGGAGCAATCATGCAACACACCTACACATTGCAGCTGACACACTAATGTGTCGAGACACACAGCTTGGAAAGCTCTGATTTAAACTCTTTGCCTTGCTTGCATTTAACATGCGCAATTTCAACCAGTGGCTTTCAACTGCGTATGTGCACAAAATGTGATCGTACTATACAGTGAAGTACGTCTCTTTGCACATCTAGTGAAGGCAGCTTATACCAGCAGCTTAAGGTACCTCCAGTGGCGTAGCGTGAGTTGTCAGCACCTGGGGCAAGGCAAGTAATTTGCGCCCCCTCTGCCCTAGGGGCAGAGAGCTGTGAGTGTGAGCGCCCCCCCGATGTTGCGGCCAGTGCGGCCAGCCCCCCTGCACCTCCCACGCTACGCCACTGGGTACCTCCTTCTGCAGTCACAGGCCCATCAATCCACACAAAAATATTGGACCACTGACTGTCAATTTTCTGCAGCTTTCTGTCTACTTTCCACACCCACAAATGCTTTCAGACCTGGTGATGTGGCTGTTTTGGGCTCCTAGCAAACACAAGCCCAAGGGACCAGCAACTGTCAGCAGGCAACTGGGGTGATCTGTGCAATCAATAGAATTATTTTGCCCTCCAGCTTCACAGCAGGTTGCTTTTGTCTGGAAATCACATTAATGTCTTCCTCATGGTGCAACAGTGGGTGACAGCATTACAGGAGGCTGGAGGCAGTTAGTGTGGTGTGTCATAGCAGGAGTTATTCTGAACACCATCCTCTCAAGATTTTTTTTATATAAGGTATAAGAACTTATGTCTACTATATACAACATTATGAAGGTGCTTTTTGGAATTCAGACCACGGCCTCAGCCCATATTTAAAAAGGTTGAAAATTGCCAATAGCTACTCAAAACAACCTCTGCTGGTTTCCGAAACACCCTCTTATGCAGTTAGATTTGATACACAGTAGTGAGCTATCAATTATATGATCAACGCAGTTTATATCAATTTCCCATTTAAGAAGCAGAAACGTTGAATCATTGCATGATTCTGCAAGAGAGTGATTTTACAGTTAAGCCTTGTGTTGTCAGATGTTTCTCATGGGTGAAGCATGGAGGAAAGATCACAGGATGCTTAAGCTACAGTGCAACTCCCAACCTTTCCCCTTGCCATCTGCACAGTTGGAACAGATCCTTTTTGTCAAAGATATGGTTTTCTTTTAAATCAACAGCTAAGATCTTGGGTCATTCTGTTTTTTGGAGCAAAGTGAAGATGGAAGTCATTCATCACACACATGCCTGCTATGACGCCTGCCTAAACTTCTGCACAAAAGTAAAAATATGTCCCTTGGGGAGGTGCAGATCACAGGACTTTCCCCTGGGACCTTCCTCTCTTCTCTCATATCTGGCTCTATAGACAATTGCATGGTGCAGAATTCAGCAACTCAGTTCCTACAACTTCAATCAATGGAACTGGAACTCCTACAGGTGCCACATAATTCCTGTTCCACATTTGTAAGAACTTGATCTTTTAACGAGGCAGCACCTAGTTTGGAACTCCCTGCCTATTAATATCAGACAGGTGCCTTCATTGTACTCTATTTAGTGCCTGCTAAAAAAAACCTTTTTAGATAAGCCTATCTAGCGGTTTAGAAAGCTGATGCAAGTTTCAACCTGGTTTTAGTCTATTGCAGTTCTTTTTTTTTAGGAAAAAAAGATGGCAATTCTCACCATGTTGTTGATACAGTAAGTGCCACACTTTTTGGGGGTGCCGGTACTGTGTACCCTTGAGTAGCCCCAGAAAAATCCACCAGTCTATTGTTATTTTAACTTTTCATAAGTCTTACATTATTGTTGTTAATTGTCTTGGTGAGAATTTTGTTTTATCATTTTTGTAAACTGTGTCTCTCTCCCCACCCCCCACATCAAGAGGTTTATACATTTTATGAAATAAAGAGCTTCTCCCCATCTTCTTGAGACTGGGAAGGGGACTGAAGCCTGCAACATCAGCCTTTGTGACTGGCAAGCAGTAGAAAGCCTTTTGATTGGCCCAACATGTTGCATGTTCAGACCCAGAGACCTCCCCCCTAAATAAATTCACACATGACTCAGATTTTAGTTTTGGTTTTTGGCAGAATTTGGGCCACAACTTTGTTGATTACAGCAAGTGAGTGGTTGTATAGGCTCTGGTTCGACTAGCTCCCCCTACTCTTGCAGGCAGCGCTGACCCAGGGTACCACATAGGTCAGCCATCGGTGAACACCTGGGAAGGTGAAAAGCCGGGAACAGACTCTGTTCACCACCCAGATGCCCCCCTGGACTCAGGCACGGGCACAACCGCCTCTCAGGGGTTGACCAAACCAGTTGAGTCCCTGGATTCCTTTAACGGAATACCCTTCACATAGGGATGGTGAGAGCGTTCTCCCATCCCTATCACCTGAACCAGAGCCTATCCGCCACACAAGCCCTGTGCTCACCACCAACCATTCAGACATGTAACCAATCCCTTAACCCCACTGACACGGAGGTCAGCCATAAATCAATCTCAATCACAGACAGATGAACTCCATCAAGCCTGTAAAGGGACGCAACACAGAAGGTAATGCCTGGGTGACGGATCACTGTCCCGCCCAAGGCCAGAACCTTCTTGGCCACTGCACTCTGCACGCGCCTCCTGGCCATCTCAGTGGCAGCTGGGCATTGGCTAACACGCCACACATGTCGCTGCAACAGCTGCAACCAAAAGATTTTGGATCCAGGAAGAGCTGCCTTCAACTCCTCCAAGTCCTCCTGCATGCAGGTCTGCAGGCTCAAGCTGGGAGCTTCCGGCAAATCATTCTCGCCCAGCTGCACCGCCATCGCCACAGGTGTGCCTTCCGCAGACACCTTGTTATGCACTGTTGGGAGAAGCTCCTCCCAATGCATTCCTCGTCTGGACACACAGGAGACGCACATGTGGTCGGGGAGCCCAAGCCTGCATCCAAATCTCTGCACCTCTTAGCTCTGCGTTTGGAGCAACGACTCCTCTGCCACTTGCCACCAGATGAAGGGACTCTAGGCACTGGGACATACTCCTCCACAGACTGGACACTGAGCGCCTCCCTCGAAGGAACAGACCAAACCTGCGCAGAACTAAAAATATGTGAGGAGCTTGGCTGGGAGAAAATTTCCCCTCCCACATGCTGTGCGGGCTGAAGCCCCGAGCTCCCAGAACCTGGGGGTGCTGACTGCAAACGAGGCAGCCCTGACCGAAAGGCAACATAGTGCCCATACTCCTAGGATGACCCCTAGGACTAGCTGGGACTTGTATTCTGGAAGGCTGAAATTGAGACAGCAAAGCTCCAGAAGGATCATAAACCTCACTCCCTTCACTCACATCCGAAGGACCATGAGTCTCAAAAACAGTAGAGGATGTTGAGGGGCCGGGCTGCACATCAGGCTGCCTCCCAAATTGCTGGGCCAGTGACTCAAGTTCTGTATTGAAGCAAGCCATGGCAGCAGGGTCTGAGCCAATATTGGCCATAATTGCACTCAAGCGATCCATCATAGGCTGATGAACTGCAGGGGCTGGCACAGAACTCAGTGACTGAGAGGGACCTCTAATGACCCTCTTGGAAGGGAGAGCAGGACTGGGGTTCCTTTTAATAGGTACTGCGATCCTTTCTTCTTGCATAGGGGTACTAATTACAATCACACAAAAGGACCCAGGCATTGAAATGGTGCTCCAGTGCCAACAAGATGGCACTCCTGCCAAGGCAAAATGGCGCTCCCACAAAAAAGTAGTCAGGAACGAACCTGTCCCTGCTATCTAAAATGGCGGCCAGAATGAAACGGGGATTTCCCCCCCACCCTTAACACATACCCAACTAAGCTAAAACAAAAGGGGGCACAATCAAGGCAAGGAGAGGGAACTCTTGCTGCAATGAAACCAATAAAGGACTTAACAAGTGCTAATACAGCGACAATCACAATTGCCCAAAGTTGCATATTTGCTTCTGCTGGAGCCGGAACACCAGCCGCTGCAATGTGAGGGAGAGATAAACAGGCAGCGGCAAGCTCCACAACGGGAGCGCCCGGGGGCTGGAGCCCCAGAGGGGCAAAGCTCCTCTAGAAGGATGGGAAAGGGATGGAAAGAGGAAGAGGACAACTCAAAAAGGAACAATAAAAGGCAATAACGAAAAGGGGGAATTAAAAAACGGAAAGAAATCACCAAGACGATCCGTAGAAAGTAAGTCTCTTGGCTGCACAGAGGACACACTGTTAGCTTGTTCTGAATGCACGAGCCGAAAGAGGAAGCTCTGGGTCATGTGCATAGGTAGAAATAGGTCCCTCTATCCATTTGGACTGCACCCCATTGGTCAGATTGAACCCAACATCAAGGGACCTACCAATCAGGTGTTGTGGCAAACCAATCCAACCCACCCACAACATAGGAGGTTGGTCTCCAGGTCTCACTGCAACACTCTTTTAGGGAGGACACAATTTATAAATACAGTGGTACCTCAGGTTACAGATGCTTCAGGTTACAGACGCTTCAGGTTACAGTCTCCACTAACCCAGAAATAGTACCTTGGGTTAAGAACTTTGCTTCAGGATGAGAACAGAAATCGTGCTCTGGCTGCGCAGCAGCAGCTGGAAGCCCCATTAGCTAAAGTGGTGCTTCAGGTTAAGAACAGTTTCAGGTTAAGTACGGACCTCCAGAACGAATTAGGTTCTTAACCCGAGGTACCACTGTACTTAGGCCTTTCGTCTTTATTTGCTTAACAAGTCAGTACTCTTCGAATGCTGTTCATTTGACTCTAAACTCCAGGTGAAGTCTCTGATTAGGTATGTGCACCAAATTCATGTTTTTTTGTTTTTGTTTTGAAATTGCTTATGTGAAGCACAATGTAATTTACGATTTTGTGCCCTTGTTGAAGCAAGCACACATTGAGTGGGATTCAGTGAATGTTCTTGGGATTACAATGCCCTGGACCATATTCTTTTCTAAATAGTTAAAACCTTTTCCCTGTAATAATAAAACCTGCTAGGTTAGCTTCCCTTTGTGCATACGCATATGTGATCTAAGTAGTAAGACTTCACAAAATTACATAAACCAAAACAGGCACTGAAGTTTTCAAGAATAATGAAATCTTGTTAAAGAGAATCAAAATGCTGCACAAGAAAGTGGGTTGGGCTCAATAATTCGCAATAAAATGGATGAAGTAACATGACATCACCAGTTACATCGCTAGCTGTAACTTCTGGTACAATAAAAGTCTTGTACCTTTGTCCAGTGCCTTTTTTCTGGGGGTTCTTAATGATATGCAGTAGTGGCACATTTCCCCCCCTAAATTGGTAAAAGTGTGGCACTTAATATAACAACTTCATGTTACAAAAAAGCACTGCCTTTGACCAATGAGGCCAGAAGGCCAAGGCATACTTGTTATCAGCTAATTGAGAAGCTGGCTGTCCCTGGGCTGCTGTTAATTATAGATGGCAAATGGAGCAGGAATCAATTAACTAGCTATTAGAGTAGAGGTCCATCTGGAAGGAAGTATACAATGCTATGCTTGAATGAGAATGGGGGGGGGGGCAGTGCTGTTTCCTGGAAAGTGAGTCATCAACTTGCCTTAATGGAAATTCCTGGGCTAGTTAATAATTCACAGACAGCACAATATCATTTGAACTAACTAGTCGCTTATTCACATGCAGGTCCTAGTGACATTTAAGCAGCTTCCTAAATTGCAGGGGCGGTTGTTCTGTTGGTTCAATTCAAAAGCCCATCTTAGTCCAGCGGTCAACAGCAAGCAGCCAGATGCCACTTTGGAGAGGCTCGGGAATTGGACATAGAAGCAACAGCCTGTCTTCAAAACTTCTCTGGTGTTTAGAAGTTCCACCGCCATCCTCCTTTTTGAAATCAGGTTGGGTAGGAATGTGGGAGTAACCTGGTTTGATTCACAATGGGTAGAGGTATTAGAAAAGAGGTTAAAGCTCTGTCCCAATATCTTGGAACAAAGAGAATCATGTATAGACTTGAGCAGCTTTGGGGAAAGGTGGGATATGAATGCAATGAGTTAATTAATTATAGAGCCAATGTGGTGTAATGGTTAGAGATTTCTGCATTGCAGGGGGTTGGACTAGATGACCCTCAGAGTCTCTTCCAACATTATGATTCTATGATTCTATCTCACTTGGTATAAGGCAACTTCTTGTGGATTCCCACTCTAAATTTCTGAAGTGCCTCTTTCATGCTGTACTTTTTCTCTCCTGCAGTTTCTCTCTGCTTGAATTTACCCTTTCCAAGATATCCGACTCAGCTTCCAAGAGAATCTCCATTTGTTTCAGGAGAGGGTTTCGAGAAATCTTGTGATTGATGTAATTTTAACAAGGGAGATGAAGGTGTCGTGCTGAACTCCACAGACATAGTGATTCCTTATTGGAAAGAGGAATGCACCCTAGTTTTGACATGATTTGGCTTATTTTCCTGTAATGCTGGTTGAATTACTCATCAAGATGATACAAACCGTTCGCTTCGCTCTCTGTGACTGCGAGTATATGATTGCTTGCTTAGTAGTTACATGAGTGGATGACTGTGAAATGTTCACATGGGTCCTTTAAAAATTCATCAGATGTCGCTATCAAATCTGGCTGCAAAAGGAGCAGTAGAAAAAATGTGTAAAAGGCAGAAGGACACCGAGACAGGGAAGAGGCATCTTATTGCCAATATTATTTCTTAGCAATTATTGCCAATATTATTTCTTGGTTACTCTTCAGAAACAGAAGCAGAAGCAACTTTATACTCTAATTTGCTCTCTTCAGAATCCCAGAAAAGCAGGAAGAATAACAGAGCGATTGAAAGTACAACATATTCTGTTCTGAAGTGCTACTCACAGACAAGCCACAGGCTCCAAGATTAAGGCAAACCTGGATGAGATGGTGGTGGGAGATCAGATCTTCCATAGTTTTATAAGGATAAATGCAGCTGTCTAGGCTGTCATTCAGATCAGGGTATGGATCAATATATCTCTATCTCTGTCTATTGTTATAGATTTGGGGTAGGGAATTTCCCAGACATAGCCAGGATTCACTCGTTGAAAATGGCATCCTAGCGGAATTTTCGGAAAACGGCTAAAATGTCCCCAAAAACCTGGGCATAAGTGTTGATTTAGCAAAAAGCTCAACAACTGTTGTGTCTGTATTTTCGCGTTTTGAAATATGACAAACCTAATTTTTTTTTGGGGGGGGGCTCCCTAAACCAGGGATGGTGGGAATTGTAGTTCAAAAACAGGTGGAGAGCCAAGTTTGGAAAGCCCTATACTAAACCCTGGAAATCAACAAATGCTAGGATTTTGATTATTTAGGATGTGAAGGTAGAACAAAAGCTGCAGAGGAATTCCTGGGCTAGCCTATGCAAAATGACCTGACCAGGCTTGGGTCCTTAAGGAACAATAGAGGGCCTTTGAGGGCCATTGGCAATGCTAGAGAACAGTTCTTCCCCATTGCTCCGAGGTGCAAACAGAGACAAGGGTTTGGAAGGTTGTGAGGGTAACTGGCTATGAGGTGACAGGAAAAGAGAGTTTCGAGCAAGGGTTGCTGGGAGAAGAAAGAAGAAGGTCTGGGATCCACCTTGGGCAGGCTGGCAGCAGACTAACTGGGAGAGATGCCTTGGCTCTGGGGGTGCACTGCTATGGGGGACAAGCCCTTCCATGCAGACTGAAGGTGTAATTTGCTCCTAGACCTTTTCTCCAGGAAACAGAGATCCCACTGCTGACACCAGTGTTACAAAAGTATTACTGAGCGGTGGCAAGACTCCAGGGGGTTCCAGGCACTCACCCAGGTTCTGTGTTCCTTTGGAGAATTGAGACATGGCAGAGACTGTCATAGCTTTAAGAAATATGGTTTAGTCACCTTCAGTCTGCATGGAGGGAGTCCAGATCTTACATGGTCCTCTGCATACAGCCAGTCCATGACAGATCAGGGGCGAACGAAGGCGTTGTTACACCTGGGGCGGGGCATCACTACGTAGGGCGCATGTGCGGTGTCGCTATGTATGATGCATGCGCTGTACGTAGCAACACCGTACATGCGCTCTACATAGCGGTTTGCTGGTGCCAGCGTTCCAGCGCTGTACAGATGGTGCCGGGATCCTCTGCTCGTGGCTGCAGTGTGATGGCTGCTCGCACCACTGCGCCCGGGCTGGGGCGGCAGGACAAGCACCCCACGGGGAACCTGGGGTGCACCACCACCCTGCCCCCCCATTGTGACGCCACTGTGACAGATATAAATGCAGTAAATTATTTTTTCTGAAAAATTATATGTTCACAGAGCAGACAACTAAAACATGAAAGGGGATAATTCTCTCTCATGCACTTTGCATGAACATCTTCATAAGGCTGTGAAATGACAAAGCATCTCTGTCCAAATATTTAAATGTAGAAAGATTGTTCACATTAGGAGGATTTGGCACAAACTCCAGTTTTGTATTTTGGGAGCCTCAGAGACTCCTCATGAAGAACATATCGAAGGGAACCATGTAGGATAGCCATGTTATCACCAAGGTATGAGGTACCCACACCCCCACTGCCAGCCCATCATGTGAAACAGCTATAAGCACATATATGTCATATGAGCACATAGAGCTCTTCCATGTGAGGGTGTATCCTGGCCCAGCCAGGGTCCCTCACATGGAAGAGCTGTATATGTACATCATTATAGTGTTATGAGTTTGGATGGCAGGGTGGGGGCAGTAGGCTGCATGCAGAGACTCTTCTAATTCCTGGAGCAGGCTAGTTTCCTGGTGAGGTGATAATCCTAGGTCAGGCATGGGCAAACTCAGCCCTCCAGATGTTTAGAGACTACAATTCCCATCATCCCTGACCACTGGTCCTGATAGCTAGGGATGATGGGAGTTGTAGTCCCAAAAAACATATGGAGGGCCGAGTTTGTCTATGCCTGCCCTAGGTAATGGTACATTAAGGGAAGAAAGGAAGTGATTGTGTGCCAGACAGCAAATAAGTGGGCCGAATCCCTCAACTTACTGGGAGTTAGAAAGACTGAGTCGAGAGTTGAGTTGTGTGAGCTGGAAGCTGGCAAGGTTGCAGGCTGGGCAGCTTGTAGTTTGGGACCTTCTGATCACACTTACAACATTCAAATCTGAGGTTTTCCTGGACTGCAGGGTCCTGTATTCATCTCATATGTGCAGCCCTAGCTACACCTCTGACAGCATGACCAACATACAAGAGGGAGGTCTCAGCAGGCTCAGAGGAGCTCTAAAGTTTGCAGAAGTACAGCAGAGAGAGGGAGAGAAAGAAAATAATATTCCTAAGCAGCAGTGGCAATGCTAAAACAGCCAATGTGAATTAAGAGTCCATAGAATACCAGAAAACTGGCAGTGGTAGAGAGGATTGTGGCATATTGTGATGTTGGCGGAGCACGGCTGGCTTCCTGTAACAGTAAGCACACACATGCATACATTATTTTATTGTACTTATGCTGGACTTATGCCGCCTTTCTATAGTCAAAACCATGATCAAGGTGGCACAATAAACTTAAACGCACTGCAACGTTTCGTTACAGGTCTCACTCACAATGCTCTATTATTCTGTGCAGAAAATAAGTACAGCATATACCTATCCCTAGTGTCGTTTACTCAAGGACTAAAAGTGTAGCTTCTTCAAAAAAGCTTTTCAAAAGCCTCTTGAGGAAAACTTTCCAAAGGCACTCTCTTTTAATGCAACGCTTTAAGGACCCGACAAAAGGACAATGATTTAATGTGCCTGGCAAATGGGGGAAGGAAGGAGGATGAGATGCCTTAATAATGGAATCCCCTTACATGATCACCCTTCTTATTTAGAGAGTGTCTTCCTTAGCAGTGCATTTCTCTTATTCTTAGAGGCAATCAGTCCCAAGAACAAGTTGCTGCCTCCATGAGAAAAGCTTGGATACAACTCCATTAAGCTCCAACCAGAATGGCTGGGATGGTAGACAATATCTGAGGGGCCAGGAAAAGGTTAAAAGGTAAAGGCACCCTGAACGGTTAAGTCCAGTCAAAGGTGACTATGGGGTTGTGGCACTCATCTCGCTTTCAGGCCAAGGGAGCCAGTGTTTTGTCCATAGACAGCTTTCCAGGTCATGTGGCCAGCAGGGCTAAACCGCTTCTGTGCCAGAGCGCACAAAAATGCTGTTTACTCCCCCCCCCAGTGGTATCTATTTATGTACTTGCACTGGCATGCTTTCGAGCTGCTAGGTTGGCAGGAGCTGGGACAGAGTGACAGGAGCTCACTTCATCGTGTGGATTCAAACCACCAACCTTCTGATCAGGAAGCCCAAGAGGCTAGGTGGTTTAGACCACAGCACCACGCATGTCCCAGGAAGGACTAGCCAGTCAGAACCCCATTCCCAGGAGGTCTTGGGCTTCAGCAGGTAAATATGAACCATCAGCTTTCCCTGCTCCCAAATAAATACATCTTGCATTAAGATTATTCCTCAAAGAAATGGCAGGGGAAGTTCCAGGTTCTACTTGGTGCAGCTCAGGTTGCCAGACCCACCCTGTGAGTGAGAACTCCTGGATTTTTATTTATTAATTACAAGACTCTGTGGACAGCTTGTGCGCTTCAGTTTGGCAGGAGCTGTCTACAAATTATAGCAGTTATTGTGAGAAAGGGATACTGCCCTCACCCTCTCTCAGTAAACCTCCACTTCCAAGGCTCAGTGATGGGAGGGAACACAGAAGAAGAAAAAGAACTGGGCTGGGCTCAAGAGGAGGAGAGGGTTGTGAGTGTGCATGTGTACCTGGTGCAAGGGCTAGGACTGCAGAAGTAAGCAGAGCACATGAAGAGCAGCAACAGGAGCCGAACCCTGCTGTCTCTACCACCTTCAGCAACTTCTGATTGGCCTTTTGTTCTTCTCGAATGAGTCAAAGACAACAAGGACAAAAATTGACTGAGGGAGACTGGAATGCTAAGAGACAGGAGTGGAGAGTGTCTGGACTGGTTTCAGGTTTGGACCCTAAAATCTCAAGGTCAGAATCTGGGATGCTGCTGACCTGGGGACCAACTCTCTACAAAGGGAACTCAATGACATCAACATAGCATCTAAAGTTTTGTGGATTGCACAACACACTAAGGAAGATAATGACACCAAAAAATTCAATTGCACATTTATTCACGATCCAATTAAAAACAATTTCACAATATTGATTAACTTGATCCAGTGATAACAGCTTTTCAGGGCCATGATTGTCATTTAGCAATAGTCTTAGATACAACATTTAATAATTACTTCACAACTTCATTAAATTCTTAATATGATGGATGGGCTTACAATCATGAGTTTGTGACACAACACAAATATATGCTCTGATCTATTCTTGAGGCTAAAACAAGAATATGCAGCAATGAATATTTCATGAGAAATATTTCTATGCATTATTACCAACAAAAGCATGACGAAGTAAATCTATAGCATAAAATGTTTATATATAACTCTTTACCAAACACACACAAACCTTCACCTTGCACACATGCACGGTAACTAATTTATAAGAAAATAAATAACTATTACCAATAATTGGCTATCTTGTAGCAGCTTAAAATCGTACATACAAAAGTGACCAAACAAAGTAGCTTTGAAAGCGACAAGAGCAGTAGAGCTTTAAGTTAAAAGCAAGGGTGGTGTTTCACTCTAGACTCCAGCCTGGTCAATCGTAAAGAAGCAATCAATGCGCTCAGAGTGACCCACCTACACTGACTGTGTGCTGTTCCCTTGCCTCTTGGCACCCCCTAGGTAATCCTACCACCCTCAGGGAACCACTGGTCTAAGATCTTATAGACAAGAGCATCAGCTGGGGTGGGGTTCTAGTGCTGGATCTACATTGATCATTTAAACGTTATTAAAAATAACATTCTATAACATTTAATGGCAGTTTTTCTTTGCTGGTGGCTTGCTGCTCTGCAGCACCCTCTGGTGTTTCATTTCAATAATACTTTTTAAAGTTGTAAACGACAAGTGTAGATCCCCCGCTAGGTCTGTGGCATCAGCCCTCTGCTCATCTAATGAGGACTTGTGTGTTTCAATGCTGGTAAAAGACACCTGATGGTAGGAGACAGCTGTGTTTTGAAAAAAGAAGATTGGGTTCTTAATTTTTTGGAGTGTGGTGGCCAGTGTTGCAGCACTACAGAAGTGGTGGTGAGATCAATCGACATATCTGTGGTTTCCATTCCAGCACCTAAAGAAATAAAGAAAATTATGCACCTGATAAAGAGTTACATCTTTATGAATTTGTTTTCCAGATTAGCTTGTATTTTACTAATTCTGTTAATAGATCTCAGAGATATGATTAAACTTGTGCACATGGTAAGATGGGACTCACCAAATTATATTATTTCATACTAACTGGAATTACTTTGGGGGTTTTTGGAACAGAAAGAATATCTGGCGCATACTGGGGAATATCACGGTCTTATAGCAATCAGTTTCTGCTTCATGGGTGATAATGAATCATGTTTTGATTGAACAGTTACTCATTTTCATACATTTAAAATGCCAGATTAGTGTTGCTAATTTGACTCATTAATTTGAAAAAGTAGCAAATTTCAACTGCAAATTTCTACCTGAGCTATTTATGAAGTGAATTTTACAGTGCCCAGAATTCTGTGATCTTCTGCAATGCCTTGCACTGGCTGGCTCTGAAATACTGGATTTCCCCCCCTAATGTTCAAATCTTATTGTATTTTGTGTTCCTTTCACAAAAATGTTCATTCTATAAGTGACTCTTTAAAATCTCGGAACTCTTTATAGATATATATACTGCACATTAAATATAATATTTAAAGTATGTTATGCATGCTACTGTGATTTCAAAATTTTGTCAGTTCTTTGTCAGTAAACCACTTGAACTGACTGCAAATCCTAGAGCTTGCAACAGGCCTCCCTGTACTGAACATGATTTGAACATCATCATCATCATTAATTGATTACCTGCCCTTCACCCTATGGTCCTAGGGCAGGTTGCAGCATAACAATACAACATTCAAAACTATTTAAAACAACATAAGGCAGGGCCACCACCAGCAACCATTTCATCAGGTTGAAGCAGAGGGCAGTGCCCACTTCACCAGCTCAGCTGAAGGACCCTCTCCTTCTCTCCCTGAACTGTCTCCATCCCAGCTAGACTTTTTTTTTTTAAAGGTATTTTAGAACTAGCACCCCAAGTGTTGCTCCCCCCCTTCCTCTTCCTCTTCCCCAACCGCTTTTCCTTTTATGCTGTACCTTTTAGGCTGCAAGCCTGAGGGCAGGAGTTGTCTTATTACTGATCTTTGCAAACTATCCTGAGGGGTCTTCTTTTTCCTGAAGAGTAAGGTAAAAATGCTTCAAACAAATATATAAGCATAAAACAACAGCCATTCTCGTTCCTGCAAACCAGACAGATGGAAGTAAAGAAAGCAGGGTGGGGGGAAGCAAATAAGATTTCTTTCTCTGAAACTACTTTAATCTTCTTTAGGAAAGGATGGCAGTTAGCAAAAGTGATGAGCCACAGTGTAAGGTCTAACTTTCTGCAAGGGTTAACAGAAAACCATTAATCTATCCACAAACTTGTGTCTTCATCCAGCAAGGGAGCATATGTGCGCATATATAGTATGTGCAGAAGCAGCACCACCTAGAGGTGGGTATAGGGCACACTAGTGTACCAAATACACAGCCCCTGGGGCTTCCATTTTTCTTTTTCTTTTTCAAAGCAAGTCTCTAGTCTACTAGAATGAAAGTTATAAAGCAAAATGTTTAGGTGCCCTTCTAAACAATTTCTGTGAAGTGAGCCTGCCTGGTAGTGTTTTTAGCTGATGAGTAAAGTCAAGAGTTGTGACTGATGAGTGAGTTGTTTGGGCAGCTAAAGAGCTGCTCTTTTGCTCTCCGCTTTCATCCACTTTTCCTGCCCTGGTCTCATTTCTTTCCCCAGTCCTTTGCTCTCTCTCTCTTCTCTGCCCTTCTTTTTTCCTAGAAAAACAGGATGCATCTTTTCTGCAGTGGATTCTGATACAGTACACCCCAGAAGATATTTCCTGCAAATACTATTACACACTGAGTGCAAGCGAAGGTCAAAGAACCCCTCTTCCCTGAAATGGCAAAAGCAAAATGTGAAAACTTTGTCCAGAAAAAGGCCATAGGCTTATCTCCTGCTGTGCAGGAGCTGAAGTCCAGTCACTCTTAAAAATTCACTATATAGTTAACAAACAATAGAATGGTAAACATGTCTACTCAGCAGTAAGTCTCCGTGATCAATGGGACTTACTTTGATGTATGTACAGGGCATGGTTTAGGGTTGGCACTGGGAGAAAGCAGGGTTCTTGTACCTTTAACAGCTGTGTGGCAGGCAGCAGTTCAACAGGTTAAGCACTTTCAAGCATGGAAATGCAATTATGGGGAAAGTTCCAAATGCTCACATTTTTGTTGTTTATCATACACTTGTAGTGACTGGTTTATTTTGGGGCCTTCCGGTAGGCACACAAAACAGGGCACAAACTTGTATATGACATGTACCCCGTTTCATGAGCTAGTTGGATGGTCCAAACTATCTACAGTGTAGCAGGCACAGAATATCCTGCTGGCAACTCCTGTGAATCTCAGGCTTGGTGAAGAACCATGCATGTAAACAGGGGTGGCATCCATGGTTTCTTCTCCCCTATGCATTAAGAAATAGAGGCTTCTTCCAGAATCAGAAATCACACTTACCAGCTGTTAAGGGAAAAGGATGAGGTGATAGATTCAGTCTCCCTGCACCCCTTCCAGATACAAACAACCAATCTCTCCCACAGCACTGTGAAGATGCCTCCATGCAACCTAGATTACTGAACACACACCTTGTTGGTTCGAAGACCAGGTTTATCCTGAATTATGAGCATTCCATCATAACGTCGACCATCAGTCAAATTCACCCTCTTGGTTCCTACTGAAATAAGTTGCCTGTTCACCAAAGATCTGTTTAGCATCCTATCATTTAAGCACAGGCCAAAATTTGATAACTTGACAAAATTTGACAATGCAAAACTGGATTTCCTCTCCAGAGGAAAACGGCTCCATCTCCAAAGTATAGAAAGAACATGTTCCCAGGCCTCAACAAGGGAGGGTCTGCTGAAGGTCCTAATGTTTAAGAGGAAAAGATGCATGCAGGACCTTCACATACCCACAAGTGTCCCACTTTAAGCAGGACTTCCCAGATCACAGAAGTCAATTCTGGCTTCTGTTTGGATCCCAGAATGTCCCCCTTTTTTGGTCCAACACTCTGATGCAAGTACTCACACCAGAGGGCCAAACCTAAAGACACTCTGGTGTGAGTCAGCAGGTTCATGCCAGAGTGCTGGACCAGAAGATGCTCTGGCATGATCCTGCTGATGATCCCCAGAGCAGTGGACCAGAAGGTGTGCCTCTCCTGACTTCCCTGTTTTGGGGACAAAAATGTTGGAGTGTATGCCTTCACCTCTCACAATCTCTCTCCTCCTGATGACCAAGATGTAAGCTGGATCCAAACCAGAGCTTTTTGCTTTTCAGGAGGGGTGAAACTATCCTTCTTTGGTCCAAAATGCACCAGTGCTGCTTTTTGTGTGCATGCATTCCTGTGCGCAAATAATAGCCCAGGAAATGCTTTCAAAACATGCACCGGTGTCAGGTGGCAACTGAGGCACCACGAGGCGTGGTGAGGCAGTTGCCTCAGGTGGCACGCTGGGGGCCGCTGGGAGGGGGTGGCAGATCTGGGCCCTGAGGAGCACAGTGCTTGCAGCCTCCTGCACTTGTTATCCTCATCACCACTATCCACCCACCTCCATTGCCTGTTGTTCTCTGGCCTCATTTTTTCTCCCCTCCCCCTTCACTGTACAGGGGCTTCCCCCATGCCACCTCCAGGCACTTCATTTTCTGTTTTGCCTAAGGTGGCAAAACATCTGTAGCTGGGCCTGCAAGCTAGACACTAAGGAAATACATTCTGCATCAATTTACTGACTGGGACCTTCTAACCTGTGATTGAAAATGAAGTCTCAGTCCTAATGGTGGCTTCTGTGCCACAGTCAGAAGAGCTTTGTGAGAATGATCCCTTCTACCAGGCATGGCCAAACTTGGCCCTCCAGGTGTTTTGGGACTACAACTCCCACCATCCCTAGCTAACAGGACCAGTGGTCAGGGATGATGGGAATTGTAGTCCCAAAACATCTGGAGGGCCAAGTTTGGCCATGCCTGCCTTCTACCAAAATCACCACATCTTTCCTGGAGAGATGCACCCTAAAGCTGTGACTGATTTGTGTAAGAGTGCATTGACTAAGTTCAGGCCAAAAAACAATAATGCCTCTGTTTCTCAAATGCCTGAACAGTCCATGCATCTGTGTATGGAGCTGCTGATATCCCAGAGTTGCACTGGCTGGCTAGCTCCATACACAATGCTGTGGGAGCCCTCTGAACCCATTCATTCTTCCAGAGCAGCCTTCATCAGCCTGGTGCCCCCCACAGTAGTTTTGCAACACAGCTCCCTTCAGCCTCAGGCAACACACTGATAGGAGTTGTAGCCCAAAATATGTGGGGGGCACCAGGCTGATCCAGAGATGCATCTACCCATTATTATTGGCTGGACATTGGATATCTCTGTCCATACCAAATTCCTGTGGGATGCACCTCTTGTTTGCTGAAATGGTACCTTGCTTGCAGGGGCAATTCTCACTGCAGGTGTGCCTGAAAGGGGCCATTATTAACTGCAGGGTGTGATTTCCAGTGGCCCTCTTCCTCCAGCACATACGCAGCAGGGACTTGAACTCCGAGCGGAAGTTCTCATTCAGCCAGCAGTAGATGAAAGGGTTGTAGCAGGTGCTGCTCATGGCGAACCAATGGAAAGCGAAGTAAAGGATGTTGTTGCTCTGGATGGCCTTGCTAGACATGAGGACTAAGTAGCAATTTAACGGGAACCAGCAGACAGCGAAGACCAGCACGACCACCATCAGCATCTTCAGAGTCATCTTCTTCTTCCTCTGGTGGGCATAGTACTGCTCCATGGTCACATCACCAATGGCGTTCCGCATCCAGATTTTCTTGGCAACCACTGTGTAAGCGATGGAGATTACCGACAGGGGCAGGAGATACAGGAGAAAGAAGGTGGTCAAATCCAGGTACTTCCAATAAAGATCTTTTGGAGGGGGGAAGCTTGGGAGGCAGACCACACGAATTGTTCTGTTTCTGGAATACAGAAGAAGAACAAATTCCTCCATGAAGAGTAGACAATACTGATGGGAGTTGTAGCCTAAATCATCAGGAGGCCACCAGACTGGTGTAGACTAGGCAAGCTAGGCCCATGTTCACATCATCCATTTTAAGTGCTATGATACTACTACAACCATTCATGGCTTCCCCCCAGAGAATTCTGGGAACTGCAGTTTGTTAACAGAGGTATTATGAGGTTTCAGGCAAAAGGTGAGAAACAGGTTTCCATCTTGCATGGGGTAAGTTGGGCTCTCATCCCAAACCTGTTGGAGTTGTGGGGGGACGGGGATGGATTGTGATAAATCTAGCATCATATAACCACCATGCTTAACCCTAATTAATGCATGAAGGGGTTAAGACCATAAAGTAAGCTGTGCTGCCAGGCTTTACTCGGTCACATCTCCTCACCTTGGGAGAAAGGGTTACCAAACTCTCAGTTCTCTTCTCTTCCACTATGAGAACCCTACCAGTAAGGTGGTCTACCGTATTTTTTGCTCTATAATACTCACTTTTTCCCTCCTAAAAAGTAAGGGGAAATGTGTGTGCGTCTTATGGAGCAAATGCAGGCTGCTCAGCTATCCCAGAAGCCAGAACAGCAAGAGGGATTGCTGCTTTCGCAGCGATCCCTCTTGCTGTTCTGGCTTCTGAGATCCAGAATATATTTTTCCTTGTTTTCCTCCTCCAAAAAATAGGTGCGTCTTGTGGTCTGGTGCATCTTATAGAGCGAAAAATACAGTAATTTGGATGTTCCAAGCCTAGACTGTGTTGCTTAAGCAAGCCACTTTTGTGTTTTATACAAATAGTTACTGAGAAATATTTGCCAATTTTGAAGTAAGTTGTACTGCTGGTCTTTTCTTGCTGCTGGTGGAATATGGCATTTTGAAGAATTTGTAAGGAAGCCATTTTTAACTTACCAAATGTGTGGTCTCTTTCTAAGCTAAGGGGAAGTGGGGAACTTTGGAAGCAACTTAAAGGGTTTTTTTTTTAAAAGGTCTATCAGCCTTTGTATGGAGGGAGGGAAGCAGTTCTGGGGAACACCAAGGCCACCTTCACAACATAACATTTAAAACAGTCATGGCTTCCCCGGGAGAATCCCGGGAGCTGTAATTTTGTTTTGTTTTGTTTTGTTTTGTTTTAGGGCCCTGAGTATTGTTAGGAAATCCTCTATTCCCTTCACACAGCTACAGTACCAGAGTTCCCTGTGAAGAAGGATCGGCTGTTAAACCACTCTGAGAACTGCAATTCTGTGAGGGGAACAGGGGCCTCATCACGACTCTCAGCACCCTTAAACAAACTCCAAGTCCCATAAATCTTTAGGGAAAGCCATGACTGTTTAAGTGGTATCATAGTGCTTTAAAGGTATGGTTTGAATGTTTCCCAAGTAGAGCATGGACACCTAAAGAAGCAGCTAAAAGATAGCAGCAGCATTGTCAGAGCTGAACCCTTCAAATAAATTTCCTCTGCAGTACCTTCCCATCTCTTGAAATGCAAACAGGGGACACAGAAAGGGCTGAACTCCTCAATGCCTTCTTTGCCTCAGTCTTCTCCGATAAAGAAAACAATGCCCGACCTGAAGAATTTGGAGCAAATGATTCAGCAGAGGAAACACAGCCCAGAATAACTAAGCAGATAGTACAAGAATACTTGGCTAGTTTAGATGTATTCAAGTCTCCAGGGCCAGATGAACTGCATCCAAGAGTATTAAAAGAACTGGCAGATGTGATCTCAGAACCACTGGCAGTCATCTTTGAGAATTCCTGGAGAACAGGCAAAGTCCCGGCAGACTGGAGGAGGGCAAATGTTGTCCCTATTTTCAAAAAGGGGAAAGAGAGGACCCAAATAATTATCGCCCAGTCAGTCTGACATCAATACCAGGGAAGATTCTGGAGCAGATCATTAAGCAAACAGTCTGTGAGCACCTAGAAAGGAATGCTGTGATCACCAATAGTCAGCATGGATTTCTGAAAAATAAGTCATGTCAGACTAACCTGATCTCGTTTTTTGACAGAATTACAAGCCTGGTAGATGAAGGGAACGCAGTGGATGTAGCCTACCTTGATTTCAGCAAGGCATTTGACAAGGTGCCCCATGATATTCTTGTAAAGAAGCTGCTAAAATGCGGTCTTGACTATGCTACCACTCAGTGGATTTGTAACTGGCTGACTAACCGAACCCAAAGGAGAGAAGAGTGACTAGTGGGGTGCCACAGGGTTCTGTCTTGGGCCCGGTCTTATTCAACATCTTTATCAACGACTTGGATGATGGACTCAAGGGCATCCTGATCAAATTTGCAGATGACACCAAACTGGGAGGGGTGGCTAACACCCCAGAGGACAGGATCACACTTCAAAACGACCTTGACAGATTAGAGAACTGGGCCAAAACAAACAAGATGAACTTTAACAGGGAGAAATGTAAAGTATTGCACTTGGGCAAAAAAAATGAGAGGCACAAATACAAGATGGGGGACACCTGGCTTGAGAGCAGTACATGTGAAAAGGATCTAGGAGTCTTGGTTGACCACAAACTTGACATGAGCCAACAGTGTGATGCGGCAGCTAAAAAAGCCAATGCAATTCTGGGCTGCATCAATAGGAGTATAGCATCTAGATCAAGGGAAGTAATAGTGCCACTGTATTCTGCTCTGGTCAGACCTCACCTGGAGTACTGTGTCCAGTTCTGGGCACCACAGTTCAAGAAGGACACTGAGAAACTGGAACGTGTCCAGAGGAGGGCAACCAAAATGGTCAAAGGCCTGGAAACGATGCCTTATGAGGAACGGTTAAGGAAGCTGGGCATGTTTAGCCTGGAGAAGAGGAGGTTAAGGGGTGATATGATAGCCATGTTCAAATATATAAAAGGATGTCATATAGAGGAGGGAGAAAGGTTGTTTTCTGCTGCTCCAGAGAAGCGGACACGGAGCAATGGATCCAAACTACAAGAAAGAAGATTTCACCTAAACATTAGGAAGAACTTCCTGACAGTAAGAGCTGTTCGACAGTGGAATTTGCTGCCAAGGGGTGTGGTGGAGCCTCCTTCTTTGGAGGTCTTTAAGCAGAGGCTTGACAACCATATGTCTGGAGTGCTCTAATGGAATTTCCTGCTTAGCAGGGGGTTGGACTCAATGGCCCTTGTGGTCTATTCCAACTCTATGATTCTATGATTCTTTAGGCATCATTTGTAATATTTTCTGCGACAAATAATGCAGCGGGTGCCCCTTTTAATGATGTCTTGTTTATTCCTCTTACCCCATAGAAAGCCACATCAGCTTCTGGTAGATGGCATGGGGCAGGGAGAAACAGCTTGCCATTAACCAGATGACAGCAATGCAGATCCTTCCTTTCATGATGGACATTCGAGGCCTCAGTGGATGCACGATGACCTAAGGAAGTCACAGAATGAATAAGGTTGCAAATTCTCATACAGTGGTACCTTGCGTTACATACGCTTCAGGTTACATATGCTTCAGGTTGCAGACTCCGCTAACCCAGAAATAGTGCTTCAGGTTAAGAACTTTGCTTCAGGATGAGAACAGACATCGTGCTCTGGTGGCGTGGTGGCAGCAGGAGGCCCCATTAGCTAAAGTGGTGCTTCAGGTTAAGAACAGTTTCAGGTTAAGTACGGACCTCCGGAATGAATTAAGTACTTAACCCGAGGTACCACTGTACAGGCCTTGACTCACAAACATATTCCTATGTCTTATGGAGATCAATAGGACTCAATCTCATGTAATAGTGGGCTGAGTCAAAACAGAGGTGAAAAGAGGCTTTGTTTGTTTTTGCAAAAGGTCTTGCAAGCTGCTGGAAATGGTCTCTGCAACTGAGGTTGGCAGTGGCAGGGTTATTGCAGATTTGGGCACAAGTGCTTTTCCCTTTCAGAGCGTGGGTGATGTTTACTTGCTCCCACTTTGAATTTGCTTAGTATATTATTTCATGAACATAAGGACAAATGAAGAGCCGGCTAGATCAGGGCTGTGGCTCATCTGTTCCAGCATCCGGTTATCTTACTGGCCACCCAGATACCTGTGGGAAACCCACAAGCAGGATTTGAGCACAGGAGCAGCTCTCTGTTCCAGCTCTATCAAGTAGTATTCAGAAGCGTTGCTGCCTCTGACGGTGGAGCCAGGGCATAGCCATTAGCGCCAGTAGTTATTCCATGAATTTGTCTAATCCTCTTTTTAAGCAATCAAGGTTGGTGGCCATTATTGGTCAAATCTGAGGCCCATTTAAAAAACAACATTAGCCCATTCCAGTGTTATGTTTGAAAGACATTCTCAGGAAACACCAGAAAAACTGGCTGTCAGTTGATATGTGAAAATGCCTTTATACACTTGTCTTGGAATGCCAGCAAGGCTGACATAGGCTGTTTCAGTGTCCCACCCACCTGCCCAAGCAACGTTCAGTGTTCCCTCTTACCTGCCATTAGCAGGCCATTCTGTTTCTCCCAGCTTTTAAAGTGCATTATTAATTCTGATTGTGGAATCTGCATTCTCTTGGTGCAGATTTCGTATTCTCTTTGTAAAGTATTGGGATTTAAAAAAACAATACTCTACCTGATGGCGGTCCAGAGCAATAGCTGTCAGAGTCAGCACAGACACATGGACAGAGCAATATTGAACGAACCGGCTCACGTGGCACATCTGCTTTCCAAAAACCCAGGTTCTGCTAACAAATCGGACCTAGAAAGTATAGCAGGCAATTTGTAAATCATCCCAAATGTGGATTAAAGTGAAGGGGTTTCCCCCCTCCCCCAAACAGGAGCTTAATATCATAACTGATCATTCAGATATCGTAAATGGGTTGCTGGCAAAATGTTTTTTCACATTATCAGAATCTTACTAGAAAGGGCAAACCTGGATTATTATTATTATTATTTTGGAGGGGGGTAATAGAGATACCATGTGGGTGTACAAAATATTTGCATGTCTGAGGACACATCCCACAGTAGACACCCATGTGGAAGCACTCCTAGTTGTTTACTTGTTTGTATGTTTGTTTGTTTTATTGCATTTATATCCCACCTTTTCCTCCAGTGAGCTCCAGGGGCTTTCAGAGGCCTCCTCCTTATTTAATCTCCAAAGCAACCCAGTGTGGTAGGTTAGGCTGATAGGTAGTGTGACTAGCCCCCAAGGTTACCCAGTGAAAGCTTCATGGCTGAGTGGAGATTTGAACCCAGGTCTTAGCCTCAACCTCTAGCCATTTTGTCAGACCAAGGAACACAGGATTCATAGTTCCTCTTCAATGTATCCTTACAAGAGCATTGTATAGTGAGATAGATTGGCAGACAGGTGAACCTGTCATACAACCCCCCCATCAACACACACACACCAGATGCAAATTTGAAAACGAGTTACCAAATCTTCCCTTTTAGGGTACAATTCCCATTGAACTGCATGAATTGTTGTAAACAAGGGCAGAAGACTTTCATCACACCAACCAAGGCCAGCCCAAGACTTCTGGGCACCTCAAATGAAGTACAAAACAGCACCCTGCTTCCTGCCAGGGAAGAAGAGATAAGTGAAGATCTACATCAGGAACAAGAGGGGAACAAAGATCAGCATTGGGATCTGCTGCCCCTGGGGATTCTGCCACCTGAGGCAGTCACCTCACTTTGACTCATGGATGGACTGGCCCTGAGGCCAATTGTAAAAGTGTCTGTGAGGAAATGGGGCCACAATCCATTTGGGATGGTACAAGAGATTTTCCCAGTGGATTGTACACTGTGTTTTCAAAACATTTCCCAAACTAACATTACTGGGGGGGGGGGGGCGACCAGTTTCTTCTGTTCGGTCAGGAGCTGTTTCAGGAGCTGTCAGAGAAGAGTCATCTATCTGCACACCTCCCCAAGCCCAGTATCAAGATAAAGTACCGTACTTTAAGAAAGGAGAGTGGGTGGTGGTGAATATGTGATTTAGGGTTAGATTTGCAGTTGATATCAGACACGTGCCTTCACTGTACTCTCTTTGGTGCGTGCTGAAGACATTCTTATTTAGGTAAGTTACAGATAGGTAGCCGTGTTGGTCTGCCATAGTCAAAATAAAAAAATTCCTTCCAGTAGCACCTTAAAGACCAACTAAGTTAGTTCTTGGTATGAGCTTTCGTGTGCATGCACACTTCTTCAGTGCTTGCACACGAAAGCTCATACCAAGAACTAACTTAGTTGGTCTTTAAGGTGCTACTGGAAGGAATTTTTTTATTTTTATTTAGACAAGCTTATCCAGATGATTAGAAAGTTTTAATTTGTTTTACCGTAATTTATTCTGTAGTGGTTTAATTTTTTTATATATTTTAAATTATGGATGAAGTCAGACCATTGGTCCATCTGCCTCAGTACTGTATACATAGACCAGCAGTGGCTCTCCAGGTTTCCAGAGATAGTCTCTCCTACCCTCCTTACCTGGCCATGCTGGGGACGGAACCTGGGAACGTCTGCTTGCAAGGAAGATGCTTTACCTGGAGCAACAGCCCTTCAGTCTCTCCCACCTAACCTACCTCACAGGTTTGTTCTGAGGATTATTTTTAAAAAGGAAAAGGGGGGGGGACTCTGCTCTTTGGAGGAAGTGTGGGATAACTATATCATTACTGAAAACTGATTGAAAGAACTGGGCACCATTTTTGTTGCACTGAGAAGGGACAGGAAGTTTCTTCATTTTCTAGAGACGTGAATGGTATACATTCTCCTTTGCTCCAATACTGGGGGGAGTTTTAACTTTGTGCACAAATGGTGGTGGTCCAGAAGAGAACAGAGCAAGTCCCTGCTGGATCAGGAACAAAAACTCCAAATGCTTATTACCAGAAGAGAAATAAAGCCAGCCAGTGCTGGTGCAGCGGTTTGAGTGCTGCACTAAGACCTGGGAGACCAGGGTTCGAACCCCCACTCTGCCATGAAGCTCACTAGATGTGACCTTGAGCCAGTCACTTTCTTTTGGCTTAACCTACCTCACAGGGTCGTTCCAAGGATAGCATGAAAAGGAATGACAGCATTTATGCTACCTTGAGCTCCTTGGGAGGCAAGTTGGGAGACAAATGTAAATAAATAAATAATAGATAATAAATGCACACCTTCCCTCTTATTCCCCTGTGAAATCATACTCTCTCACAGTTGGAGGCTGTACATGACTATACACGGCATTCCAAAATAATAGCATTTGCAGAAGTTTAAAAGGTTTAAAATACACAGAAGCTTAAGCACACCCTAGAAATGCACTTTGGTAATTTTAGACTCAGGACTTAATGGTCATATGATGGGTGGGTGGCTTTTTAAATGTGTGTAACTTCACTCACACCAAACATGTGGCAAGTCAGTCCAACTGCATCTGCTCTCTCCCCCCACATTCTGCTGAGCAAGACCCAGGGCTTCTGCCCCAAAGTCCTGCCCTGATGGCGCTATAAACCAAGACATTCTGGCACACTGTGCTAGTGTGGAGAGGTCCTCCTGTGGGTCAGGAATTGGTTAAGTCACAGGAAGCAAAGAGTCGGAATAGATAACAGTTCTCTGAATGAAGAGGAGAAAGCAGAGTCCCTAATGATCCCCACAGAGTACTGTGTTCAGCTCTGGTCGCCTCACCTCAAAAAGGATATTGGAAAAGGGTTCAGAAAAAGAGCAACTAGAATGGAGAGTTAGGGACTTTTTCATTTAGAGAAAAAGTGAGGAAGAGGCGACATGATAGAAGTTTATAAAACTACACATGGCATGGAGAAAGTGGAGAGAGGAACGATTTTCTCCCTCACTCATAATAATGCTAAAACTCGTGGACACCCAACAAAGCTGAACATTGGCAGATTCAGGGCAGATAATTCACTCAGCACATAGTGAAACTGTGGAACTCTCTCCCACGGGAGGCAGTGATGGCCCCCCAACATGGATATCTTTAGAAAAGGATTAGACAAATTCATGGAGAAGGACTACCCCTGGCGACTAACTATCAGTGGCCATGCTCTGCCTCCTCAGTCAGAGGCAGCAATGCTTCTGAATACCAGTTGCTGGGAACCACAAGAGGGAAGAGTTTGCTCTTGTGCTCAACTCCTGCTTGTACGCTTCCCATGGAGGCATCTGACTGGCCACTGTGAGAACAGGATGTTGGACTAGATAGGCAAGCTGTTCCTACACTCTTATAGACAGACACACTGTGCCCAGCCAGCAGATAAAACTACAGCAGGAAGTTGAAATCCAGTACACACATACCAACAACCTGCACACATTGTAAGAAATCGAGAACCATAGCCAGAGCTAGACAGCCAGTGTTGGTAAGGTTGTTAGCGTCCTGGGCTAGGATTTTGGGGGCCAGTCACTGTCTCTCAGCCTAACCTACCTCACAGGGTTGCTATGAGGATAAAATGGAAAGACGTCCGTCCACACATTGGGCTCCTTGGAGGAAAGGTAGGATATAAATATAGTAAGTAAATAAACTTAATAGGAGCCTGCTGGAGCTTAGTTCTCAAAAAAGTGGCATAGTTGTGAAGGATGGGAGGTGCAAGGGTCCTGAGGGGGATTGTTATTTTATTATTTTCTTTTTAAAATGTAGTTTGCTGTTCACTCCTTGTTGAATAACCCTAGAGCCAGTGTTTCCCAAACTTGAGTCTTCAGCTGTTTCTGGACTACAATTTCCATATTCCCTGCTAGCTAGGGATGATTGGAGTTGTAGTCCAAAAACAGCTGGAGACCCAAGTTTGAGAAACACTGGACTAGACAGTTCTCCTTTGGCTTCTGGGATTGGGGTAGGGTTTCTTAAAGAGGGGTATAAGCGAGCCCCCAAAGGCTTTCAAAGAAGGAAACTGACTCCTAGTTAGGATAGAGGTATGCCTCCCCCCCCGTCAGTCTATTCCTGCAAAAACAGCAAAGACAAACAAAAGTTTATGCCTGTTCAGTACATTCATCAGTTTTAAGGTGCTGCAATACTTTCTGATAAACTTGCTTAACCTTGAGACTTAAATTGGAGCAATTGCACAGACAGATAAAAATTATTGATTAACTCTTATATGCTTCACATGGTATGTGGAGCTTTTTGCTGGAGGCTGGCACCAGCACAGAGATTCGGTGTGCAGTTTGGAGCAGCCACTTGGAAAGAGGAGGGAACTCTGCATATCATCAGGGGAACTCTTGCCCCTGTTATTTTTGTCTCCTGTCTTGGGACTGAGCCCTGTTTGGGAGCCAACACAATGCTAAATGCTGTGGGCTAGCGATTCTAAGACCTGATGACCCAGCTGCTGCTAGCTTGTTCAGATTTAGATCTACAAAAGGAATTACTCTTCCCAAAGAGCAACATCATGGTGAGGGGGAAACCAGCCTGGTCTCATCCATCCACTGGAGAAGATGCAGCTGGTGTTGCCCTTCCCTGCCAGACTGAATACTTATAAGAACTTTGCAACTCAGAGCTAGCCTCTGGATTGGAGTTTCCCCCCCTCTTCCCTCCCAATCCCTTTCCCTTTTGTGCTATGCCCTTTATGATTCTAAGCCTGCAGCCAGGAGCTACATAACTTATTTTTGCTCACTGCAACTTGCTGGCTGGGTGAGCAGGGGAGCGTTCCCTTCCAGTGACCATTTCTTACCAAAGTGAAGGGCGTGTTCAGGGTGGTGATCATGATGTCCGCCACGGCCAGGTTGGCGATGAAGAGGCTGGTGGCCGTGTGCATCTTCTTGTTCTTCACCACCACGTGGCAGACCAGCAGATTCCCGAAGAGCGAGACGCAGATGATGACCGAGTAGGCCATGATGAGCAGCGCTCTCACCCTGCTGTTCTGGGACGCCCCTTCGTAGCGCGCACCGCTGTCGAAACCGTCTAGGTCGTCCACGTCCCAGTCGTCTAGGGAGAAGGAGCTCTCGTTGTCGAAGCCCTCGAAGTCTGAAAACAAGTCTTCGCTGCTGTTTTCGCTCTCGGCATCTTGGCTGCGGAAAAAGGGATTTGAGAGGAAGAGAGGCGGAGGCAGCCAGAAGGGCCGCTGCCGGCTCATAGTTGGTCAGAAGCCAAGGGTCTTGCAGCGCCCATTGGATTTGGATCTAAGCTTTCTTGCGAGGGGTCCGGAAAGTTGCGAGCCAGCTGTTGCCAGCTGCGTCCCGGCTGCGGAGGCAGAGGGAGCCGCCGGGACGTTGGACAGCCTCTGCCTGCCTGCCTTATATCTGCTTTCTCTCTCCCCCCACCCGGTCAGAGATGGGCTGTTACCCCTGCTTAAAAGTACCCCCCCCCACACGCTCTGCTCCTCCCTCTGTCCGCCACGCGCGCCCAGAGTCTTGCTGTACCTGGCCGCGCAACGAAGCCGTCAACAGTCAAGGAATGGGGACTAGGAGTGGGGTGGGGGGGGGGCTGACTGTCCCCTCCCTCCCTCCCATTTCCCTTCTGGAGGCGAGGCGGCGACGATTGCATTGAAAGAGGAGGAGGAGGAGGAGGAGGAGGAGGAGTCCTCGCTCGGCCAGAGAGAGAGAAAGCGAGAGAGACTCATCCAGCTGAATGCTCCACGCGAGGAGCGAAGAAGAAAGTGGAATAAAGACCTGTTGAGTTGGAAGGGTCGTCTGGCCCCAACCCCCTGCAATGCAGCTGTCCCATACGGGGTCAAAACTGCAACCTCTTTGTTTTATTTCATTCTTACGTTCGCATAGCCACCTTTTCTTCCGAGGAGCTGAAAGTGGCGGCGCCGTTCTCTTCCCATTTTATCCTCACGAGAGACCCAGTCCAAGTGGATCAGGCGGGTAGTCCCTCTGGCCCAGCATCCTGTTCTCACAGGAGCCAACCAGATGCCTGTAGGAAACCTGGGCACCCCAGCAGCCCTCTCCCCTCCTGTGGTTTCCAGCAACTGGTATTCAGGAACATTGCTGACTGCCACTATCAACACAACAACCCTCTGGTCTATGTCAGACTGAGAGTGGGTGACTGGCCCAAGATGAGGTTCATGGCCAGGCAGGGATTCAAACCATGGCCTCCCTGGCCCTAGTCTGACACCCTAAACACTATACCACACTGCCTTAATTGCCATATCCTCTGACTCTTGCCACTGATGAGACAGTGAATGCCATAGAAGGCAGGAAAAGGCTGCCACCCAGATATATTTTATATACCAGAGGAGAAATGACCTCTGGGAGGAGGGCAGAAAGAAGAAACTCTGTGGTGTACCTGCATCAGCACAACCTGACACCTTCATCTGCCCCAGCTGCAACAAAACATGTCTCTCCAGCCACAGCAGGAGCTTAAACCTTCCAACAGTTTGACTTCACCTCCAAAGGTGCAGTCTTCCACTGTCTCCAGAGACAGTCTACATCTCCTTTCCCTCCTAAGATCTCAAGGTTGGGTACATGGTTCTCCCCTTCCTCATTTAATCACCACAACAAACCCTCCAAGGTTGGGGGAAATTGACTGCCCCAAGGTCACCCAGCAAACTTCATGGTCAAGTGGGAATTCAAACCCTGATGCTCTACCTGCTGTAACCTTATTCTGCACTGGTTCTCTCCCTCCTTCTTTCCAAAGTCACTGAGAGTTCTGGAGGGCAAAGGCTGCAACCTCTTTTGCTCCTCTGTCAGGGGTCCCCTTCCTGGAGCCTCCCTCCTTTCTTCTCTGTCTGCAAATAGATCTTTTGCCCCTGATAATTCAGGGGGCAAACTGAGTAACTGGGGAGAGAGCACCCTTAGCTGGGAAGGTTGGCAGATAGCTTAAGCTGTGGGCGGGGAGGAACACAGATGACTGAAAGAGGTACCTACAGGACAGCTATTTGACAATCCAAATAATCAAAGGGATGGAGCGATTCCCCAAGAGGAAAGGTTGAAGTGTTAGGGACTTTTCAGTTTAGAGAAAGGGTACATAAGAGGCGACAGGATAGACAGTTATAAATATATGTATGTCCTGGAGAAAGTGGATAGAGAAAAGCAATGAAGGGTACAGGTAAGTAAAAGAAAATAAGAAGAAAAGATTGTTCAGGTAGAAAACATACAATATTGATGTAATAGGAAGCATAAAACCATTTACTTACTTATATACTTACTAAATTTATATACTGCCTTTCATCCAAGGATCCAAGGGCAGTTTACAGAATGAAAACACAAAAATATAAAATAATACAAACAAAACAATAACTACCCCCTGTTTAAAAGGCCATAGATCGTTTAAGGAGCCAGAGACCTGGGAGAAGAGGAATGTTTTCACCTGGCACCTAAATATATGTAATGGGGAAAAGCATTCCATATAGTACAAACAGCCTTATTTGTTATTTCTAGCTCTTCACAGGGCAATTCCGGTGAGTGAAGAATATCTGATTGGGGGGGGGGGAATCTAAATGAGACCCAAAGGCTTTTAAATGCCACAGGTACTCCTTTCTTGTTTGTGTAATAATGAATAAAGCTGTACTGCTCTTATGAAACTAAGCATTCCAAATTATTGTATAATGCAACAGGAGGATGTTGACTGTTAGTTTAATTATTGAGATAATTAATACAAGAATGCCATGCTGAAATAAATTTGTCAGACTTAGAGACTCTACTCTCTTTTCAGTTTTCCCATAAAGGCAATGTACCATACCTTGTGATACAAATATTACACGTAGTGCATAGTTCAACTATGGAACTCACTCCCAACAGAGGGAGTGATGGGTGGCTTTAAAAGAGCCAAATTCATGAAGGACAATAAGCTATCAAAGGCTGCTTAATAGGTGGCTGTGCTCTATCTTCACTGTCAATACCTCACAGCTCTCTACCAGTTGCTGGGAATCCCAAGTGGGGAACAGCTGCTAAAGCACTCAAAAGCCCATTTGCCCATGAAGCTCAGTGGGTGATCTTCGGCCAGCCACTGCCCCTTTCAGCCTAGCCTACCTCACAGTGTTGCTGTGAGGATGAAATGGGAAAGAGCAGCATCATGTATGCCACCTTAAGCTCCTTGGGAGAAATTTGGGGTATAAATGTAAATAAATTGCATTTTTGGTCTTGTATTTTATGCTTTGTTGTACACACTCTTGAGATGTCTACATAACTGGTGCTATATAAGTATATGTATTTAAATACCTGTAAATATATATCTCCATATCAAAAAGAAAACCATTCCCCAAGAACATTCTGACCCTATCCCATATCTATTTTATTTTATTTATTGCATTTCTTTCCCATCTTTTCCTCAGAGAAACTCAGTGGCAAATGATGTTCTCCCCCACTCTTGCTTAATCTTCACAACAACGCTGTGAAGTAGGTTAGGCTGAGAGACAGTGACTGGCCCCAGGTCACACCAACTGAGCTTCATTTCTATTTGGGGGGATTTGAACCCATCTCCCCCAGGCTCTGGTTCTACATTCTAACCACTGCACCACACTGGCATACCCTCCAACATTTCTCTGATAATAATTGGGACATCCCATTCCACAATGATAATACTACTATTTTTAAACCCCCCCCCCCATGTTACTAGATTGCCCTGGCCACTCTGGGCAGCTTCCAACATATATAAAAACATAAAAAAACCTTTCCTATATAGGATTGCCTTCAGATGGCTCGGGGGTCAGATAACTCCATACCTTCCAACATTTCTCTAGTGAAAATAGGGACGTCCTAAGGAAAAGCGGGACATTCCAGGATCAAATCAGAAACTGGGATGCCTTCTCTAAATCAGGGGTGTCCCTGGAAAACAAGGACTCTTGGAGGGTATGCACTGGCTCTCAAAAAAGTCATTCATTTGTAACTTGGTAAGCATGTTGATTTTCTGAAATTACCGTAGTGTTAACAGATGTGATGAGATGCCTTGCACCACAAAGCAGTAATGGGTTGTTTTTGTATTTAAAAGCCCCAAAACAAAATATTATTTTGAACCCATCTACTTAGTGCATGTGAAGTGCCAGCTGACAGATTCCCCAACTCTTGGGTTTCAAAGGCCCTGGAATGTTAGCTGAGTGACTGGGAGCCTTCAAATATCACATTTCATCTCTCAGGGGAATTAACGCTCATTTCTGGACGAGATGGATCACCATTTGCCTTGGAGGCTGCTGCATCAAACTTGTGAGTACAGTAGCAGGGACCTGCTGGCTTGAGCCAAGACCTCATCTAGCTCTGCTTGCCTGGAACATTCATCACCCGAATACTATCCACTGAGAAGCCCAGAAAGAGGGCATGAAGTCCAAAGCCCTGGCTGTTCCTTTTGCTGTCTTCAGCATCTGTCACTCAGAGTCAGGCTGCCTTTCAACACGGAGGGTCATTCATTGGGAAGGAGATGTAGCTCAGTGGTAGAACACCTGCTTTGCATGCAGAAGGTCCTAGGTTCAATCCCCAGTGGCATCTCCAGGTAGGTCTGCGAATGTTCCCTGCCTGAAACTCCTGAGAGCTGCCAGAGACTCAGTACTGATAGCAGACTAAATGGACCAGTGGGTTAATTTAGTATGAGGCATGCTCCTAGGTCCTATCTGAGTTATCCAATCTCTATCCATAAATATCTGTCCAATCCTTCCAAGCCAACTAAGCTCCAGTTATTGGTAAATAACAGTTGGAACCCATACACAATGTCCCCATGTGAGACCAAACAGACTCAGAAGCCCAGGGTTTTATAAATTTCACAAATGTATGTGCAGTAACTTGGGGGTGTGCCCATCTTTCAAATCTTGGGTTTGCTTCCACAGCTACTGTTATCTTCCAGGACCCTTTAAAGCCGGGGTGGCTGACCTTTTGGAGGTCAAAGGACCTCATTGCAAATTCTCTGGTGTGTGTGTGTGTGTGTGTTCATGTCACAGTGGGAGGGAGTGAAGTGCCACAGAGGGGTCAAAGTCAAGTGATGTTATCATTACTCAGCAGTCGCCTACGCTTGCTTTGCAAATTAGTTTTCTAATATTCCCAAATAATTGTGACACTATTTGTAAGAGCCTGAATTAATTGACATGAAATAATTAGGCTAGCTTGACCGATACTTTCAAAAGTACCTATAATTATTTGAAAGCTTCCTCTGCTCTTCCATCTTTTGCATTCATTTGAAATAAAAACATTCCCTCCAACCTTCTTTTCCCCATTCCGCCTCCAAACAACTGAGGATGGTCACTCTCTCTCTAAATATATATTAGGTATATATCGGGGGGGGGGGATAATTGGTGTGCACTCAGATTCCAGAATAATTAATTTATTGACCAATGTCTTTCTTAAATAAGTACTTGGCATGTACATGGAATCTTAGCCCTGTCCAGAAGTACAGCTCCTTGCAATGCTGGCAGGAGGATGATCTGCACCTCTTGGACCCAAGTTTTGACCTGGGCTATGAAGAGTGTTTTTGGAAATTGTTGAGTGCACCATGTGCAACTCTAGTCTGCTCTGATTTTATGAAGCAGTCTCCAAACTGCTGACAGGAGAAATTGCCAATGCTCAAGAATGCAGAAGTAACAGTGGTGATGCTGCTTGCCATTCATGTCTCCTAACAAGCCACGGCTAATCCTTGCACCCCCAAACCATATGGCCAATGGTGGCTAGAGAGTATTGGGATAGGACCTGGGAGAGGGTTCAAATCCCCACTCAGCCATGAACCTCATGGGGCTTGTCCTTGGGAGCCAAGTCACTGCTCTCAACCTGACCTACCGCAGAGGGCTGTTGCAGGGATTAAATGAGAATGGGGACAGAACCATGCACACTGCCTTAAGCTCCTTGGAGAAAAAGGTGGGATATAAAATGAATAAATAAATACATCTGCACCCCCCCCCCCTGCAACTGCAGAGTGGTTCATGACTTTCTGTTGGGTGGGTGGGTGGTGCGTGGTGCCTCCAATATATTGGCAATTCTGGGGTCCTTGGAAATAGTTTGGGGATCCAGATCAGACTCAAAGACCACTGGTTAGCCATCCCTCCATTAAAGGTTATCAGTGTAATAACAACTCCCTGTGGAGAAAGACTGCGGCATTTGGGGCATTTTAGTTTAGAGAAGAGGAAAGTAAGGGATGACATGATAGAAGTTTATAAAATGATGCATGGCATGGGGAAAGTGAATAGAGTTTTTATTCCCCTCTCAAAACACTAGAACTTGTGGACATCCCTTGAAGCTGAATGTTGGGAGATGTATGACAGATTAAAAAAAGGGGGCTTCTTCACATAGCACATGAACTATGGAACTCTCTCCCACAGGAGGCAGCGATGACCACTAATTTGGATGGCTTTAAAAGAGGATTGGACAAATTCTTTGAGGGACAGAGGGGAGAGGCTATTGATGGCTATTAGATTAAAAAGGTAAAGGTAAAGGACCTCTGACAGTTAAGTCCAGTCGTGAACGACTATGGGGTTGCAGTGTTCATCTCGCTTTACTGGGCAAGGGAGCCGATGTTTGTCCACAGACTGTTTTTCTGGGTCATGTAGCCAGCATGACTAAGCTGATTCTGGCAAAACCAGAGCAGGGCACGGAAACACCACTTACCTTCCCGCTGGAGCGGTACCTATTTATCTACTTGCACTTTGACATGCTTTTGAACTGCTAGGCTGGCAGGAGCAGGGACCGAGCAACGGGAGCTCACCCTGTCACAGGGATTTGAACTGCCGACCTTCCAATCAGCAAGCCCTAGGCTCAGTGGTTTTATTTCAATTATTTCTTTTTTTTATAAGATAGTTATTAAGATTTTCAAAAAATTACAGAATAAAAATACAAAATAAAAAATAAAAATACAAAATAAAAATAGTTAAAAAACAGTTCAATCTTTCTATCACATATTTTTCATTTGCTTATTTCCTGGACCTCCTCACGCCTTCCTTTTCTGTATTCCAGTTCCAATTGTTAATTCAGCAAATCCCTCCCCTCTTCATTCATCTTAATCTTCAATTTTTAAATATTATAACATTAATTTTTTTTTACCTATTAATAACAATTTTCTCATATTCCCTTATAGCATTACAGCAAAAGACCACTTAGTTTCTATCCAACATCATTCTAACATTCTTATTTCGATTATTTCATCTCTGAGCCAAAAAAGAGGAAAGAATCGTAGTGCAATCTGACTACCCTATTCAGTGAAAGATTCTCTGTTACCAATAATGCTAGAATTGGCACAAATAAGAAAACATATGGAAATTCAGCTGAGCCTTGACTTAAATCTGCCTCCATTAAACTAAAATAGGCAAGTTATTGTGGGTTCTGCAACCAGGAGGTCTGGAAACATGAGTCTTGTTTTAGGGCTGCATTCTGTTTTGTTTTACTCTCCCCAGCCATAGGTACATATTGGAAGAGATTGCTTGTATAACCACCAGATCTGTATTAAAAGGTTGCCTAAACAACCACCAGATATAAATAGATACATCATATACAGTCATAACTTTGCTATGGGCCAAACCAGATGAGACGTAGCATAGAATTCATTGCATCTTTTCCGGACTTTATTTTCCTTTGTGTGGCTTTTATTCTTCTGCTGCTTCTGTTTTAGAACAGCCTTGGAGGCTACCAATGAGATCAGAAGACTACTAAGAATACTCTCTGATTGCTTTCTTAATTCTTTCTCTTCCTGTTCATTGTTGATTTGAAAATGAGGTCCCTCTGACATGTTTTTCCACCATGAAGAAAAACGGTGATACGGACTTTCTATATCTTTCACTGTGAAACTAAAGTGGTTTGTGGGAGGGTGATTTTGATTTTCCTTTTCAAATTGAAACATGTACACAAACACAGTTCAACACAGCACAGAGGAAAAAAGACATAGAAGTTGGACAGGTCTAGTTTTGCCCTAAACCGTAAATGTAGGATCCTTTGTAGGATTTGCTGAAGCAGAAATATGGGCAGCATAAGGGACAGGGTATGGTTCAGTTGTCACCAGCTCTACAGCAGCCTTCTGCAACCAGGTGCCCTTCAGATGTTTGGAACTCCGGTTGCAGCCAGCATGACTAGTGATCAGGGAAGATGGGAAATGGAGACATCTGGAGACTAGGCCAGGAGGTTGTTCCACAGACTCATAAGAATATAAGAAGAGCTGGCTGGATCTGGTCAGTGACCCATCTAGTCCAGCATCCTGTTCTCACGTGACCAACCAGATGCCCATTATCGGAAACCATCAAGCAGGATTCGAACACAAGATCACTCTTACCTCCTTTGGTTTCCAGCAACTGATATTCAGAAGCATAGCTGCCTCCCAACTGTGGAGACAGATCATAGCCATCATAGCTAGTTGCCTTTGATGGCCTTCTGCTCAGTGAATGCATCTGATCCACTTTTTAAGCCATCTAGGCTGGTGGTTGTTACTGCCTCCTGAGGGAGCGAGTAAGTTAAGGGAAGAAGTTATCAATCCAGAATCTTCCAGCCTCACTCAACTCTTGCCCTGTGCTCTCTTCCTGGACAGGTTTGTGGATTGGACCCAGAACTACTAGAACCCAGTGGAGGTGGCCACAACAAAGGCTGGAGGATGGAAGTACTGCAAGAAGTGGCTCAGAAGTGTGTGTGTAAAGGGAGGAAAACTTTTACGGAGAAAGGTAAGGGGCAATGGCCCATGTACTGGGATTAGTCGTGTGAATTCCCTCTTCACTTCCAGGCTGAGTTGTGAAGCTTTCTCTGCAGATAAAAGAAAGTACTTCTTAGAATAATAGCATTGTAGCATTGGAAGGGATCCCAAGGGCCATCTAGTCCAACCCCCTGCAATACAGGAATCTCAACTAAAACATACATGGCATGTGGACATCCAACCACAGCACTCCAGGTGTGGTCTGAACAAGGCAAAATAGAGTGCTCCTATTACCACACTATTCTTTCAGCACATAGTTAAAACCATGGAACTCGCTCTCACAGGAGGAAGGGGTGGCCACCGACTTTAAAATATTATTGGACAAATTCATGGAGGGGAGGGCTATTGATGGCTTCTAGTCACAGCTGGAGACAGCAATGCTTCTGAATACCACTTACTAGAAACCACAGGAGTTTGGAGTGCTCTTGAGCTCAAATCCTACTTGTTGGTTTCCTGAATAGGTAACTGGTTGGCCATGGAGTGAAGAGGAGCTGGATTAGATGGGCCAATGGCCACATCCAGCAGCCTCTTCTTATATCCTCTGGATGAACTTGGTCAGTTCCCCTTCACTCAGTAATCTTTCACTCTGTTGTGGTAAACAAGGCTATAGACATGAAAGGTCAGGCTGACCTCCTGAGTTCTGCTTTTTAAATTATCCACAGCCTTGGCTTGAAGTCAGCTTAAGTCTTACATGTATTTCTTATATGTCAAAATGACAGCGAGATTGTCACTTCTCGGAAACAGCGCCCACTTTCTTTCTCTTTTTCTCATTCTTTAAATGTCACCAGTGACCCCCCAAATATCTTATGAAACCTTGTATTCCCAAACATGCACTGCAGTTAATAACAGCATATATCTGTTAAAAAAAATGTTCTTCTAAAGTTGTCCACAAGTTAGTACAGTGGTACCTGAGGTTAAGAACCTTCGTTCCGGAGGTCCGTTCTTAACCTGAAACTGTTCTTAACCTGAGGTACCACTTTAGCTAATAGGGCCTCCCGCTGTCGCTCGATTTCTGTTCTCATCCTGAAGCAAAGTTCTTAACCCAAGGTACTATTTCTGGGTTAGTGGAGTCTATTACCTGAAGCGTCTGTAACCCGAGGTGCCACTGTATAAACCTTTGGGATTGGATTTGGGATTGGTTTTCTGGAGCATTTGCGAATATAATGAAACACTATCGTCAGGAGCAACATGCCCCCTTTTGCTGCTTGAGGTAGAACAGGAAGTGCCACCATGACAGGAAGTGTTGCGCTGTCATGGTGTCCGTGACAGTTTCTTAGACTTCCAGATGTGCACCGAGCCCCAAAAGACTGGAAACCATGATTGAATGTATTAGATGTGTGTGTGAAGGATCCTACCAGCCTAATAGGCTGATTAACTACCTCCTGGGGTCTGATTGGTCTGCTCCTGCAGGCCAATCAGGTTGTTGCATTCTAGGATCCTACCTGCCTATTATTCTAGGATCCAAGCCCAATACATAACAGTGTGTGACAGAGAGCAGGGTATCATCCAAACTTACCTTTCGCCCCACACTTTCTAAGCACAGTCCTGTGCTTTCCTAGTCTATGTCTAAGTGATTTTTTTACCCTGCTGTTTTCCCCAGGAAAACCTCTCTTTAATGCTAAATCTGGGTTTTCTGTGGGTTGCCATCCACTCCGATTCAGTGGTAAAGTGTGGGTTTTCAGAGGGGAAAGCACCAGGGCAAATTAGAAGCGCTCTGACAAAGAGCTTTAAACCTCATATCTGTGCCTAGAAACACGGCACAAAAGGAAGTCCAGATGAGCCCAGAGAAAGAGAGAAATAAAAACTTGTGGAATAAAAAGCAATAAAATACAAAATGGCGGAAATTTCCAGATAGTGGAAATGAAATTAAAGCTTAAATATATGTAAAATATGTTGGATGGATTTATTTTACGTTTTTTACAATGCATTCTCCCTATCGCTGATGTGTGTGAGCAGAACATTTAGCAGAGTTTAAAAACACCATCCCTTGTAGCATTAAAGTGAAAACTTAGATTCACAAAATGTTTAGGGGTATGCGTACCCCTGTGTCCCCCCAGAAAAAAGCACTGCTTCTAGGTTATAAAATACATAGCTGAGTTCAAAAATGAAGTCTCCACTTGAGCAGATACCAGACAGATGTCCATCTGCCTCCGAAGCATGGTGGAAAAGAAGGCTTAGTTCTGAGGCAGAGGGAAGTAGGAAGTCAGTGCGCATGTGCAACAGTTAGGCAGCTGCGCCATGGGTGCCTCTTGTTAAGTTGTGGGTGAACATATCAGACGACACAGCGATTCTTCAAAAAGCTCTTGTTTATTTACAGGCCAGAACTGAACTGGGCTGAAGGGTTCAGCCAACCTGCTTATATAGAGCTAAACTACAAAGCAACAGTAACAACTTTCTGTAACTATCCAATCACTGAACTTCACTTTCAATTCCTTATTTGCATATGCGGACCTGAGTGAAAACTATCTACAGTATCCCCCTGCTGGCCCAGGGTGAGAACTTCAGTACATAACACCTCTGAAGCTTTGCCCTGTTGCTGGGCTGGGAAGGGCCAGGGGATAAAAGAATTCACTCTTGCCTTTCCAGCTAATCAGTCTTTTCTTAGGAATTGAGTGCAGGGGATGGGGGAGACCACCCCTCTAGGGGCCACATGCCATCAATGTGTATGGCCCAAAGTAGGTGTGGCAACCCCACACTCTTGCACGCATGTACACCCACCCACAGGCACTCAATCCAGGGTCTGCCAGGGTCTAGGATAAGCTAGAGAACATTGATTGGTAGGCTGGATTTACTCACCCCTGCTTTGCTCACTCACCCTCTTAAAAGGGCAGTTAGATAATTGTGCCTGCAAATCACTGCAATCCACAGTTTACTGTGTCGCATCCTCCTGATATTGACTTTTTGGGAACTGTAATTTAATGGCAGCACTATTGAGGCTTTTCAGAAACTATAACTCACCTCCTTTTATTCCACCCCCCCTTCTAATTCTGGACAGGAAATTACTGAGGAATGGACTCTTGAATAGTCTCTCTTAACTGCCACTTAACGTGTGTTTCTGTTGCTGTGTGTGGAGATGGTATTAATTAACTAGTTTTTCTTCTTTGGATATTCGAAATAGGCCGTTTTATGTACTTACGGCACTAAACATTTACAGTAATTGAAATTGCCAGGAATCCTTGCTTGATGGAACTTATTTGAAATTAAATATTATAGGAGGGTCTTGTCTGGATAATGCTGCGATGCACTAAAGTGCTTTGTGGAATCTCTGTTCCTGACAATTGCGGAAAAGTAATGCCTCAATAGCACTGAAGAGGTTGAATTTAGAAGCATACTCTGATAATATAAGAGCAACCAGGAAAACAATTTCAGATTTAAGTAGTGGAGTCCGTGGGTAATATGTGTGTGTGTGTGTGTGTGTGTGTGTGTGAGAGAGAGAGAGAGAGAGAGAGAGAGAGTGAGTTAAATGTCACTCAGATCCTGCATTTTTTTACATATTTGCAGTTGTTGTTTATGATTATTATTTTATAATAATCCCTGTTTAAAATTTATGCTCAGTGTACTTGTAGCTTGAATTTTTCCCAGTAAAGTTGGAAATCCTAATAATAAAACCAAGGCATAAGAATGTGTATGCTGTCTTGGAGGTTGTGTGAAATGGAGCAGTTATCTCTTGGTGCAACAGGCAATATAAGAAGTATGACAAATGCTTTTGGGCTTTTGTAACAATACTGTAGTTTGGATTTTTTGGTCTTGGCAACTGCGTGATAAAATGTCCCTTCATGTTCTTGACACTTCCAACAAACATTTGAAACATTTTTGTGCATTCCAAATAACTTCTCAGGAGTTAAGTACCAATGATACATCATTTTGTAAAATTTATTTTTTAAATCATAACATAATGTGCATTCTAATTTATTTAACCCTTTAGTTCACGTATGGGTTGTTCCATCTGTTCCATCTGTATATTATAACTTTCCCACCTCCCATTTAAACATGCATTCTTTAACTTCTTCTTCTTGCATTTCAAATTTCCGCAAAAGTTTATACATTTTCTCAGCAATATGTTCATCATCTGTATACAATTGTACTTCAAAATCTGTATTTTTTGTTCTATACCAAAAGTCTTTTTATTCAACTTAAATCTTTCTGCTAGTTGTAAATGAGAAATCCATCGGAAACTTAGTGGTGCATCGCACCAGGGCACCGGCCTCTCAGGGGCGCCCCAGCAAGTGGGGGGCTGCACGGCTTTGCCAGCAGCCTCCCCTTTCCCTGCATGCCCGCCAGCTGCGCCCCGCCAACCATAAGGCTGGCAGGCGCGCAGCTTCCCTCCCAAGCCTCTGCGGGGATCGCTCTCCTGCAGCAGCATGGGGGAGAGTTGCGGCCCCCCCCATGCCTGGCAGTGCGCAACTATGGCCACCCCAACACTATCGGTGGTAATTTGGTGGTGCTGGGCGGATATTTGCACCCCGGCACCGCATCTGCTAAAGACATCCCTGCCTGCAGCTGCACCAGGCCACAATCACCAGTGCCACCGAAAATGGTAAGCAGTTGTTCTTTCCCAAGCAAATCGCTTCTGTTGCATTTGTCCTAAACATCTGCAAGAGAGGGCAACATGAGTTTGATTTGTTCTGCCACCTGAAAAGCCTGTTTGGGTAGGGGAAAAGCAGTTTGTGATCATGCAAGAGAAGCATTAATTAGAAACTGACATAGAGCAAGGCAGCAAGAAACTGTGTTCCGATGGGCTCCGTTACAAAAATGTGATTAATGGATGAAAACAGAAATTCATTAAAGGGACCCCAGAGGAAAGCCACACAACTGCCTGCCTGTTAGAATGCTGGACTGTGGAACAGGGGCCAGTTCAGCTATTAGCTATAATGGCCTGTGTCAAAGCTCAGGTGGTAATTAGTGTGTTGGTGCCATAATATTTATAGAATAGTTGGAACATTTCCCCTCCTAACTGATCTGGTAGATATTCTGCAGCGTTCAGCTAGAACTAGAAGTCATGCCTTTGAAACATTAGCAGTGAAAACATTTCTATAGTTTATTGAGATATTTTTTCCCCTGTTTAAAAAAAATAAAATATCTCCATGAATGTCACCTGTTGAATAAATGAAGGCCTTAAAGACAAATAAAGTTGAAATATGAAAAAGGAGCTCAAGGTGGCACACATGGTTCTCCCCCTCCTCATTTAATCCCCACAGCATCCCAGTGTGGTAGGTTTGGCTGAGAGGCAGTGACGGGCCCAAGGTCACCTAGCGAGTTTCATGGCTGAGTGGGGGATTTGAACCCTGGTCTCCCAGGGCCTAGAGTAGACTAACACTCTAACCACTGCACCACACTGACTCTCTTGATTTGAATATATGCCTCCGTTATCTATATTAATGTTATTTGTAGAACAAAATGAAAATGTTATAACAAAAGACCAGTTGAAGCTCAGATATAGAGAACTTGGCCTGCATTAAATTTAGATTTATGAAATAAAAATGTACAGAGACCAGCAACAGTAGAAAAAAATAACTTGTGATGCTAAAGCAATGAAAGGGTTTGTGAAACTAACCACATTCTATTCCGCATGGCATCTATTTATCATGTATACAAAGTAAGTAAGCTATCACCAGCAAATCAGCAACTATGGATGTCAGTGTGCCATAGAAGGGACTGCTGTAATTGTTCATTTTCTCAGGATATCATATTAGGAGCATCATCAATTACCTGCCAGTTTACAATCACAGATACAAAATCACAGTTTACAATTCTGAAAACACAAACCCTAGGATAAAAAGGTGTGTCTTCAGCACTCACCAAAAGCTGCATAGTTAAGAAGCCGGATACGCCTCTATGAAGAGTTCTACAAATTAGGGGGCTACCACAGGGAAGGCCCTCTCCTGCTTCCCCCACCAACTGCTGAGGGTGGAGGAAGTACCAAGGGCTCCCCCAATGCTCATCCTAACAGCCAGGAGGGTCTGTAGGGAAGGGAGCAGCCTTTCAAGTATTAGGAGTGCAAGTCATGCAGGGCTTTGAACACTAAAGGCTTTGGCCTTTAAAGACTGTCACTAGATTGCCATAGAAATGTTCTGGTATTACTTAGATGGCAATATTGAAGGATATTAATATTCATCAATCTGTACCACTGACATTTTATGAGAGTTGTAGGGGGAAGGGGTGTACCATGTATTTGTTTGGGCTAAACATTAATTTAAAAAAAAACCTATTTATGTAAAAGAAAGAAAAGAAGAAAAATAGCTCACTGATACCTCCATGACTTAAGAACATCAGGTGAGCCAGTGTCACGGTGACCAACCAGATGTTTCTGGGAAACCCTCAAGCACAATCAGAGTATAGTGGTACCTCTGGTTACGAACTTAATTCGTTCCAGAGATCTGTTCTTAACCTGAAACCGTTCTTAACCTGAGGTACCACTTTAGCTAATGGGGCCTCCCGCTGCCGCCGGCGCCGGATTTCTGTTCTCATCCTGAGGTAAAGTTCTTAACCCGAGGTACTACTTCCAGGTTAGCAGAGTTTGTAACCCGAGGTACCACTGTACAACAGCACCCCCCTCCTGTGGTTTCCAGCAACAGGTAAAGCTGCCTCCAAATGTGGAGGGGAGAGCATAGCTGCAGTGGCTAATAGCTATTGATAGCCTTCTCCTCCATGAATTTGCCTAATACAGGCAATCCTCACTTTGCTTGGAGGTTCTGTTCCAGAACGCTGTGTGCATTGACAGATTGTGCATAAACCCGCCCCTTCCATGACACCTTTATGACGTTTTGGGGCAACTTCCGGGTTTGGTGCCATGCATGTGAGCACAATCATGCATCTTTCTGATATGCCTAAATTGGTTGTTGCCTGTACTCTTTCAAAGCCATCCAGGTTGATGGCCATTACGGCCTCCTATGGGAGTGAGCTCCGTGGTTTAACTATGTGCTGTGCAAATGATTTTGGAATCATTATGCCCTACCATTGTATACAGAATTAGGACTGGCCTCAAGGATCAGCACGATGAAGCTGAAGATAGCCCATTGGACCTGCTTCTCCCTTTTGCCATTGCAACCTCTGGTCCGGGCAATGGTGGTGGTAAGGAGGAGGAGAAAGAGTGAGGCAGAAGGGGAACAATAGAACTTCTGCCTGGAATGAGTCATCTGCACTTGGGTAGATGTCATTATATGAGAGAAAGAGACATGCCACTTTGCAGATGACTCCTTCTGGGCAGAAGTTCTATGGCTGGCAAATGTGAGTTGAGTGGGTTGTCTAGCATAGCACAAGTTCCTGGTTGCTGCAGGAGCACTCACTGTTGCTGTGGATATTCTAAAATTTTGCAATGGCAAATAGGGAAATTGGTACTGAGCAGACCACTCCATACTGTGAGGATCTAGACTTTCATAAGAATCTGTGGCTGCATCAACACGGCAGTTTATTAAATTTTCCTCAGGTTTCCTCAACAGTTGATTTCCACATTATATCTGAGCTTTCGCACAATGTAAAAGCCACTTCCAGAAATGTAGTGCAAATTTAGTGCTCATTTTTCTATGTTATTTGCAAAAGGTTTTTTTTTTTCTTTTTCTGGAAGCAAATAACATGGAAATGAACACTAGATTTGTACTATATTCTGCCACAGAAGTGGCTTTTATGTCATGTGAAATATATACAATGCAGAAATTAGCCATTCAAGGAAACATTGGGGAAATGGAATAAACTGCCTGTATCTTTTTTGATACCTTAACCATGGTAACATGTATCAATCCTGAAAGTGTGATATGACACCATGCAGGCCACGTTCAAAGCACAATCCCACTACTGACACCAATGTCTCATGCACTCCTATTGCCAAGCTGTGATAGACTCCAAGGGTTCCAGTGCTGACCCGGGGTTTGGTTTCTTTGGAATGAAGGCCAGAAGTGTCTTTAGGATATATGGTTTCATTGACCCACGTACACAACCTGAGCACAGGATGGAGAGGCTCACAGCATCAGTACTTCAATGTATTTTGCTACAAACTGGACCTGAAGTGAACATCTGCTGGAGAACACCTTGACATACAGCAGCCCATTAAATAGAAGACTGCCCCCTGTAAAGGACATATCCATCCTAAATCTCAGGGAGAACAAAGCAATCTTGAAGTCAGGGTACGGGGCTTCAATGCCCTGATGTGGCTCATGCTGGGTGTGGAACTTGCTGCCTCCCCATGCAGCCCACCGGAACTTGGGTGGATGAGTACGTGTGGGAGAATTGGGAGTGAAGAGGAAAACTTGTTTTTCTTTAGTGTGGGGGAAGAAGAGAAGCAGATTTTGTATTGTTCTGACACACTGTGTTGTAAAAATCTAAATTGGACTGTAATATGAAGTATTTTTATTATCATCATCATCATCACACTGTGGCATTTGCAGTTCTCCTCAGTATGAAAAGTTCAAACTGATGTGTTAGCCTAAGCTCCCTCAATATAACACTGTGTGGTTAAGAGATATTTTGGGCAAAGCCTCTGAATCCAATATCCCATGGGCTTCCACAACTAATAAAAAACTGTTTGGGGAGCGTGTTTGGTGCTGAAATATGAACATCCTTTGGAAATTGGCAAATGTGTCATCTTTCTTGCTCTTCAAAATATGGTAAGCCTACTGTAGTATGTTCTCGAAGCTACCAGCATGAGTTTGACCAAACTGCAAGAGGCAGTGGAAGACAGGAGTGCCTGGCGTACTCTGGCCCATGGAGTCACGAAGAGTCGGACACGACTAAACAATTAAACAACAACAACTGTAGTATGCAACAGTGAGCGCACGCGTGTGTGCGCGCACACACACACTCTTTTCCCTCATCACTGCCACCCAGTGGGCATCTTGATTCACTGATTCACTTGATTCCATCATGCAGCCATAGGCGCCGACTCCATGGGGCTTTAGGGGGCCCGAGCCCCCTCAAAAATTCATTTTGGGGGGCTCCCCCCAATAATTTAAGAAAATTATTAGGCACCTTGCCATAAACCACGCAGGGGGCTCCGGCGCACGCCTCCCAAAGTGACCGGGAGCTCCTGAGAAGGGGCGGGCAGGTCGGTCAGTCAGAGGAAGACCCCCAGCGGCGGGACTTTAGAAAGGAATGGAGCCACGGGGCCGAGGAATGGCGTATTCGTCGCCGGCGAGGGACTGGGGTGAGGGGAGAATGGAGGGGACGGGAGTTCCCGCCGCCGGAGCGGGGCTTTTTTTCTGGGTTCGGCTAAGGTGACGTTGGTAGGAGGGGGTGGCTGCCTCCCGGCGCGAAGCCTGGGGAGGGCAGGCCGGTTCTTGCATGCAAAAGCACCACTGCCATCCTGCCACCAGTATGGACCCCGGTATGGGCCCCCCCCCAATATTTTTTATAAGTCGGCGCCCCTGCATGCAGCCCTTTGTCTTTGTAGTAGACAAAGCCCTGAACAACAACTGTACTCTTTTTGGTGCCTGCAAAAAACCTGTCCAGACATATAGAATGTTCATATACGTTATAATCCATTTTTAGTTTATTGCTGATTTTATCTTTTGAATGTTTTCAAGTATTGTTCTTACTGATAATTTTACTGTTTCGTTCCCTTTGTAAATCATTTTGAGGCTGTGGGGGATTATTATTATTATTATTATTATTATTATTAAGCAGTATATAAATTTTGTGAAATAAATAAATAAATGTTTTAAATGGTATTGTACAATTCACACTGTAATACAATAAAATACATTATTTAATTTTTAAAAATGTGCAAGAAATAAAAGATGTGGTAAGAATACAATTAAAAACATCCAGCACCATTACAATTGCTGTGACAAGCGGGGGGAAAAATTAAGTGGTCTACCAAACAAATTTTGAATGGGGGAAAAAAGTTTGGGGTCTGCTGTACTACTCTATTGTTTACACATCCTAGAATTCCAGTAACCTTTTTGTTGTTGCTACTGCATTGCACTGCAAAAAGGCATGGAGAGGGAGATGGAGGGCACTGTGAGCGTTTAGAGCAGGGGTCAGCAACCATTTTCAGCAGGGGGCTGGTCCACTATCCCTCAGACCTTGGGGGGGGGGCGGACTATATTTGGGAGGGCTAATTGGAGGCCAGTTACTGTGGAGGAAGTCCATACATTAATTGGGAATCTGAAGAGTGGAAAGGCTCCGGGGAAAGACTTTATCCCAGCAGAGTTGATTGCATCAAACCAGCACTGGTGGGCTCCGCTTCTGGCAGCACTTTTTACGGTAGTAAATAACTCGGGCAAGGTACCATATAGCTGGAAACATGCTATAGTAGTCCCAATCTTTAAGAGAGGCCACCCAAATGTACCTTCCAATTATAGGCCAATTAGACTGCTCTCAATAATTGGGAAGCTGTATGCTCGTTTCCTCAGTAGCAAACTGACAACTTTTCTAAATGAACATAATATACTATCTGAAGCCCAGGCAGCTTTTCGTGAGAACCATTCAACAGACCACTGTCTAATGCTGTCCTTCCTAGCTGAGAAATATACCAGGCCTCTACAGGGTAAACTCTTCGTGGCCTTCATGGATCTGAAATCAGCGTTTGACTCCATCCCTAGATCCCAGCTATGGTCCAAATTAAGTCTGATTTTGCAGGACAAATGACTTCTCTTTCTTATAAAAGCCCTGTACAATGGAACCAAACTGCAGGTCCGATGCGGTCGACAGGGACAGCTATCGAACAGCATCGAGATGACTAGGGGGGTGAGACAGGGTTGCATTTTGGCCCCCACATTGTTTTATCTATTCTTAAATGACCTAGAAGAGAACTTAATGGACCCAGATGGACACATTCCAAGAATAGGAATGAGAAGGACCCCCTTGTTGTTATATGCTGATGACGCGGCCATCTTCTCACGTTCCAGATTGGGTTTGAATTACCTGCTGAGGAAATTTTCTGATTACTGTTCTGGAAATGGTTTATCCATTAATTATGAAAAATCTAAAATTTTAGTTTTCGAAAGAAGCTTCTCCCGGTCTAAATGGGTGCTGGATGGCCATAACCTTGAACAGGTAAAATACTTCAGTTACCTAGGGCTCACATTCCATCATACAGGATCTTGGAAGCATCACTGGCAAACCTCCCTTCAAAAGGCGGAGATTACAAAGCTAGCCATACTGAGATTCTTTTTCACAAAGGGCAGCAAATATGTTCCAGCAGCCTTAAGGGTTTTCAACGCAAAACCCGTTTTCCCAACTCCTGTATGCTGCAAATGTCTGGCATAATGGGGACCTGCCTAAGCTAGATGGCTTTCAGGCAAAATTTCTACAATCTCTGCTGCAGGTACCCAACTGCATTCCCAACTCCGTACTTCTGTTAGAAGCTGGTGAATGCCCAATTTCAACTAAAGCGTGGTGGGCTGCCCTAAAACATTGGCTCAGGATTTCAGTGTTTAATCTAGGGAAGGGTTTGTACCAACACCTGACCAATGAGGAATTTGTCAGCAAATGGCAGAAAAACATGGCTAAAAAAGCCACCTCTATTGGTCTGTCTCCCCCCCCAACTGTATTACCAGGGTTATGAAGGCGCCCAAAAGATGTTAAAGCAAAGATTATGGGATAATGCACACAGTGACTTGCGATCACGATCACACGCAGTCTGTAGTCCACTGGCAGTAGGAGTTCAATATGGGTATGTCTTTAAGTTAACATCTTACATTAAAAACCTGACAGTACCAAACTACCGAAGGCTTTTCACCAAAGCCAGACTAAATGTCTTTCCCTCTGCAGTGTTGGATGGCAGGTTGAGAGGAGTTCCCTACCAGGACAGACTTTGCTCGTGTGCTCAAGACATCCATTCCATAAAACATATTTTGTTGCATTGTGCAAAATATGAGCAAGCCAGGGCTGAACTGATACTACCCTTGCTGGTACCTTTCCCAGGAAAATCAGAGGCTCACTATGTCAGGTTCCTACTGGAAGACCAGATAAATGTTAGAACATTAGCAGTGGCAAAGTTTTTGTCGGTGGTTGCAAGATCAAATGAGCCCTATATTCTAAACAAAATGCTTATTTAACCTGGAGGTAGGCTGTGTGAATTGTGTATTGTTTTGTAATGATTTGTAATGATTTGTCTGGATTGATGATGATATTTGGGAGGGGAGAATGAATGAATTCCTATTCCCCACAAATAACCCAGAGATGCATTCTAAATGAAAGGACACATTCTACTCATGTAAAAACATGCTGATTCCTGGACTGTGTGCGGGCCGGATTGAGAAGGCGATTGGGCCGGATCCGGCCCCCGGGAATTTAGTTTGCTTACCCATGGTTTAGAGGTTGCACAAAGATGGAAAGATGCTACCAATATTACCTTGGACAGGTGCCTTTTTAAAAAAAGCTCTACACATTGCTACTGCTAGGAAACTGCCCTATCAGCTGAAGGTTTTGAAGGGTAGAGCAGAAGCAGAGGGCTTTGCTGCTTTCTGGTAGACTTGTGTAATGCATATGAATAAGCAGCTTCACAAAAACCTTGGGTGAGCTAAATATGGCACCTTTTAGAAATACTCTCAATGTGCTTTTATTTATTTTATGTTTTGCTGTGAGCTCTCTAGAACCTGCTGTTCCTTCTTTTGTCTGGCTTCCTCCGATTCTCTTAATCAACCTCTGCATTTATTTTTATCTTCCCAACCTGCAACAAAAAGATAGGTTTTATTTTCTTGTTATTATTATTTTGTTCTTTTGCCTTTTTTACACTGTACTTGCCTTTTGACATCATTATATATGTACACACACACACACACACACACACACACGCAAATAGGAAATCCATCTTATTACAGAACTACATAGGGAATGTACTTGCTACCACTGTACCATACTATGACCTCCATTGTGTGTCCTGGTCCTCTTGCTATCTCAAGCACCTGGCTTTTCTGTGGTGGTGGACTCTGCTCCCTTGTAGGTTTTTAAGCAGAGCTTGGTTGACCGTCTGCCACATATGATCTAGTTGAAATTCCTGCATTGCAGGGGGTTGGACTAGATTGCCCTCAGGATCCCTTCCAACCCTACCATTCTATGATTCCCCTTCAGTGCTTGGTATGAGGATTGAGCAATGTTCTGCAGGGAACACCTGGCTCTCCATTCTAAATAATTTAAAATAATTTGACTTTCTTTTGCTTTATAGTCTGTTGGAAATCTCCAAACATGGAATGTTTGGTAATCTGCTCTAGTAAAGCATTATCCAAGTTTTCAGTCTGGCTTGGTGGTCTATAGCAGACACCCACAGTAAGGTCACTGTTGTTTTTACCCATAAACTCTCAATCTGCTTTCCATGCTCCAGCTTATGTCATGGATGTCTTCACATGTGTACACATCCTTTACATACAGTGCTACTCCTCCCTCCTTCCTGTCTGGTCTATTCTTTTTGAGTAGGTTGTACTCTCAATTCCCAGATTTCAGTCATGAGTCCTACCCTCCCATGTTTCAGTAATGCCTACTAAGTCATATTTGCCATCTTGTATTAAAAGCTCCCATTTATCTTGCTTGTTTCCCATACTCTGTGCATTAGTACAGAGACAACTGAAACCATGAGTCATTCGCTCCAGCTGCTTCCTCCTTGTAGTTTCTTGCTTGGTGGTCTATAGCAGACACCACACCAAGGTCACTGTTGTTTCTCTCTCCAGTAATTGGTGTGGTGGTTAGAGCACTGGACCAGGACCTGGGTGACCTGGGTTCAAATCCATACTCAACTATGAAGCTCATTGGGTGACCTTGGGCCACTCACCATCACTCAGCCTAACCTACTTCACAGGTTGTTGTGAGGATTAAAAGGAGAGGAGCTGGACCACACATACCACCTTGAGCTTCTTGGAGGAATGAATGCCATAAATGAACAAATTCAAACCCAAGGGGAACACTTTCCACTCCTATGGTTTCCAGCAACTGGTACTCAGAAGCATTGCTGCCTCTGGAGACAGAGCATAGCAGTAGCAGTAGCAGTAGCAGTAGCAGTAGCAGTAGCAGTAGCAGTAGCTGTAGCAGTAGCAGTAGCTGTAGCAGTAGCAGCAGCAACAGCAACAGCAACAGCAACAGCAACAACAACAACAGGATCAACAACAATTTTATTATTTCTGTGCCGCCTATCTGACTGGGTTGCCCCAGCCACTTTGGCTAGTAACCTTCAGTAGTCCTCCTCTCCATGAATCTGTCCAATCCTCTTTTAAAGCTATCCAAGTTGGTGGCAATCACTACCTCCCGTGGAAGCAAGTTCTGTAGTTTAACTCTGCACTGAATGAATGACTTTTTATCTATCCTGAGAATCCCTATATTTCCTGATACTACCAGCATACCCTCCAACATTCCTCAGAGGAAAATAGGGAAATTTCTTACTCCCCCTGCAACGGACACTCCTCAAGACCCCATTTTTGTTCCCAGTCCTGTAGAGCATTTCCTATCAGAAGACAGAGAAGTTCCACCACCACTACGTCAATGGGACACAGCACACCCACCCACCACTGTCCTGAGAAAACCTCTGAATCCCTATTTTATTTTATTCTTTTGTAGATTTGCAAAACAAACAAACAAACAAACAAACCTTCAAATTATAAAAAAGCCCAAGACTCCTTGCACCCCTCTATTCTCCTCCTTTCTTCCCACCCAGGATGGCCCAGCTCTCTGCCTGCCCCTCACAGCAAGCACGTCATGCAGGGCTGGGGCCTGGCAGTGGCAGCATCTCCTCCTCCTCCTCCTCCACCCGTCCTCCAGTAGCCACTACAAGCCGTCCAAGACAGGAGGTCAGCAACAGCAGCCATGGAGAGACCATGAAGTGGCCATAGAGAGGTGAAAGGATGCTCTCTTGCAGCTGCCACAGCTGCTGCCACCACTTGGGGCAAGCATTGTTGGCACTGGTTTGTGCTGATGGGAGAAATAGGGACATTCCCGGACTAAATCAGAAGCTGGATGACTTTTGTAATTCCAGGACTGTCCCTGGAAACCAAGGACACTTGGAGGGTATGCGTTAGCTTACAGAGCCCTCCAAAACTGTGCTTTGTCTGTGTCCCACTTGAAAAACCTATTCTCTACTTCTTTAGCCTTCTCTTTTGCTAGAAGGTACAATAAGAATGAGTCGTTTCCTCCAGCCATCTGCTAGCCTTCTTGGGATCATTTACCTGCATCAAGAAACAATTGTCTAGCAATTACTTCCCATGGAAACACAATGCCTGTATATATCAGGCTACTGATACTCCTTTGCCGAAATCCAATACCCTGACCAGCTATTGTTTTAAGGCAAGGGTGGGGAATTTTCAACCATCCAAGACTCATCTAAGACCTACTGTCTCTGACCTTTGGCCAGGCTCTTTGGGGCTGATAGAAACTTGGAGTCCAATCCTGTCTTGAAGGTCATGGGCTCCTCATCCCTGCTTCAAGGCTAGTCAAATAAATAGTCCTATTAACAAAAATATGATAGCAAACATTATTGCAATAATTGCTTTTTTGTATAATAATAATAATGTTGAAATTATCTACCTTGGAACATGAGAAATGCCTCTGATAAGTAATAGCTATGGGCTCTTTCAACTGAAATCTATTAGTATGATGTCCATTTAATTTTTGAAATGCATTCTATGAAGCATCTCAGAAGAATTTCACAATGCAATAAAATGTATCTACACTTATATAAGGCAATTTTGAGATGAACTGGGGACTCAGAAGAGCTTGGATACCTTATTACCTGTACTACCGAGGCAAAATGAAAGCGGGCACAGAGGGGATGCAGAAGCCTGCCCCCCCATTGCCGACGGTATGGCTGTTTCAATGAAATTCAGAGCCCCCTGCAGCTGGATTAAAGCACAAACAGGAAAGCTGGGAGACTGAATTGTGGTAAAGGGTGTTGTTTAAGCTGTCAATTTCTGTAATTTTTTCAACCCCATGACATTCTTTTAAGACCAAACTAATGCACAACATTCTAAATGTGACTGCACCATAAATTTATTCTTACATAATCTTCCCCATTTATATAAGTGTTTACTGGCAGAGAACAGAATAGGAAAGTCCTAGAGGGAGGTCAATTTTGGAAGTTTGCCGATTAGTTGGAGAGCTGGGTTGTTGCATTAACTAGTGCTCACAAGGCACTGTGCATATACAATGGTCTTGCAGGTCCTTCCTGTTTATGTTTAATTAGCAGTGACTCCAAGTAAGACAATCTTCAAGGCTCAGAAAGGTAAACGACAGGGCTTCAATTCAAAGCCATCGCTCTAATGAAAGGTAGTATCCTTCCATATTGAAGTGTTCTGAGTTCGTCAAATGAGAGCTCTTCTAAGTGAGAGCTTTGGGAAAGGCCAGAGCTCAGTTAAATGAACAACACATTTGCATGCAGAAGGTCTTCAACTCCATCTCTAGCAGCTCCAGATAGGACTGGGAATGTCCTGAAACCCTGAAAACCTGCTGCCAGTTAATGCTGAGTTAGCTGGACCAACGATCTGACTCGTTCCGATCATTGAGTTCATCCTCACTTTGGCTGCCCCCCCCCGCATTTTGCTTGTGTTGTCTGAAAGCTTTTCCTCATTGTTCCATAGCCGTTCCATGTGAAAATCTGATCCAATCCACAGAAGTGGATCTTTGCAGATGCATGGGAAATCTGAAGAGTAGTTTTGCTTAACGGAGCTCCAATTCAGTGGGTGAGGTGGGATTTTGCAAGGCACCGCCGTGAAAGAACAAGAAAAGCTGTTGGACTCAAGGAAATTAACCGAGCAATACGATCAAAATATGGGTGGTCAAACAAAAGTGTGGATGAGCCCTCATTGTAAGGCTGAGCATTGCTGAGCATTTGTTGTTCCTGCTAGAGAAATGTAACAACCTTGAGTAATATATCCCCCACACAAAGGCTGCTGTTTAAGGTCTACTTGCAGGGTCTCACTCTGATTTGCTTTGTGCCATTCTCCATGAGTCAGGCAGTCCTTGGGAACATCCACTCAGTGTGGATGTTGATGAACCCTTTGAAAAAGAGGGATGTGACTTGTTCCTGAGTCACCTTGGCAACTCTTTGTGAATGTACTCTGAAGGTGAGAGCCAAACTGGAGTCCCTTCTCTCTCATTTTTAACCATAGCACAGCTGTGAGGAGCTCGGAATTGGATTGGAGCAGCTGTGGAAGCTTAACCATTATTTTGCACCAACTAGTACCCACAAAGAAAGCCACCTTGGACATGTTTTCACATCTGCAGGAGCAGAGGTGTCAGATCAACATATCAAGAGTAATGGACCAGGGTTCAAATTCCCCACTTGAGCACATGAAAGCTCACTGAGTCTGGCCTTGAGCCAGTGGCTGCCTATACCACAGGATTGTCATGGAGATCAAGCAAGAGAACCACCTGCACCATCTTGAATTCCTTGCAGGAAAAGGTGGGCTATAAATGCAAGAAATAAATAAATATCATCACATCTTATGCAGGGGTTCATTCCAAGGATTCCGTACATACATGAAAATTGTCTTTACCAAAACCCTTGAAGTCACCAGGATCAGGGACAACCCCTAAACCAGCTAGGGAGACTTTGCCATAGTTTTTAGCACCTCCACAGTTGGTGAATGTGGCTGTTGTCAAACTGGCTTCTGTTCAGGGCTGTCCCAAATCACTGGCAACGTATTGCAACAACTTCATGGTGAGTTCCAGCACCTGTTTTTCCTGGGGGTGGGGCGGGGTAGAGCACATTACAAACATAGTAAAAGCATTCGTAAACATTACATAAAACATCAAAAGTACACAACCAAATTAAACAACTTCCACAGAAACCCTAATAAGATCTAAAATAAAGATACAAGAAATTAATATCAAAGCCAGCAACAATTCACCCCCACCCCAACCCCCCTAAACAATACTCCAACCCAAGAGTCTGTTCAGCAGCCTCAGCTTTCGTAGCTGGAGTCAATCAGGGCCCCACCTTCTCAGACCAGGTCGTGGGGTGGGAGTAGGGGTGGGCAGCCAGCAAGGCAGGGATCAGGTCTTCCAGGACTAACAGCCAAGATGGTTCAACTGCATATAGTTGAAACTGTGCAAGTCAAATCTACGTAGGTTGTGATCACACTGTAAATAAATCAATATCTGGAGCGAATGTGGTCTCAGGCTGAAGAAGCTGGCCACTTTGTTTTAAAGGTTCTGCTGTGCTCACAGCCATAAGGTTGTTTTTTGGTTTTTTGGTCATATTTCGATAACAATTGAATTTTGTGTCTGGTTAACATCTGTCCTTGGCATATGCTGGCACCTTTTAAGTCTGAATGACTCAGCCAGACTCATCATCAGCCGGATACTTTCCTTAGGCATCTCTTAGGCGGAGGAAGCAATGGAAGCTCAGGGTCAGGGCCAACTTGGCATGACATCTTCAACATTACCACCCAAAAGCCCAAATCGTTTTTTTTATCCTTGGTAAACACTGGAGGGGGCAGATTTTGTAGGCACACAGAAGCATATTGCTGAGGACACTTTGAGCAGGCCATGTGCTTCAGTTTATTGATTTACTTGGTCCCACAGGTTATAGACACAATTACCTCTAAAGTTAATAGTAATCATCATCATCATCATCATCATCATCATCTGCCAAGAGGAACAATCAAGCCAGAAAATTTTCTTACACTTCTTTGCTGGGATAAAATGGTCTTCACCAGGTGCCAGGCATCCAACAGGAAAGTCCAAACCTTCCCCATACTTAGATCAGAGTTGAGTTGGGCCCTTCCATTAAGACTGCTCTGTAAACTGTGGTTAGGAAACTTGAGAGTAGGTGCTGTGCTCCCAACCTCTTCCCCTCATGGTGAGTTGGTACATCTAGGAATGGATATTGGGGCTAACAGACAGAACACCCAATTTAGGAGGGGGGCAAATGACCACCCAAAGAGTGGTGAATAAGGGAAGCCATGGGAAACAGGCCCAATGCCACCTCTTGGGTCAGCAAGGGGGCCACTGGGGTCGGCGCTGATTACAGCAGCATCTTTTCTATTTTCTTTTTTCAAACAAACAGGGGTGGTTAACTTGTTTTCAGCCCGAGGGCTACATTGATGGTCTGTCACTCTAACGAAGGCCTTGGTGGAGGATGGGCCACACACACACACACACACACACACACTGCTGGTCAGGCAGGCAGTGTTCTCTTGCCATGTCTTCATTTCACTCTTTATTTCATACACATAAATACAACCTCTCACACAAAAGCATTTACGTACACACATGTCACACAGAGAGAATACTCTCCATCATTTCTTGGATGAAAATAGGGACATCCTATTCAATAATAAAAATAATTTTATTATGCTTGCCCCAGCCATTCTGAGCTGCTTGCAACATATATAAAAACATAAGAAAAACATTAAACATTTTTTTTAAAAAAACTTCCCTATACAGGGCTGCCTTCTGATATCTTCTATAGGTTGCAAACTTATTTTCTTCGCTCAGGGATTGCATAAGTATATACCCCCCCCCCAACATTTATCTGATGTGAAAACAGGGATGTCCTAAGGAAAAACAGGGCATTCTGGGATCAAATAAGAAACCAGGATGACCTCTTTAAATCTGGGACTGTCCCGGGAAATTAGGGACACTGGGAGGGTATGGGAGAATAGCATTTCCAATGCTCCCCATTCCAGTGCTGGAAATGCTGTCTTTACTTCACACAGATTGTTCTGTGCAAAGTAAAACACAGCATTTATATCTACCCCTCACAAACTCCAGTGCTGGGCTGTGCCCTTGTCAATGTTGTCTTTCAGTCTTCCAAGAGCAGGGAGGTTTTATTAGCACTCTGGTACTTAGCACTAAGTTCCAAGTGCCCATTAGAGAGAGTCTTAAAGCTGTGGGGGCAGGACTGGCCAAATACATGTTGCTGCCTGAGGTGAAGGATGAGGCAGCACCTCCCACAGTTCATGTACAAAAGCCAGCCAGGCAGAATGCTGGTGCAGGATAGCATCCTCCAATCTCCCAGAGGGCAGCAGGGCGGCTTAGAAACTGCAGTGTGGGCAATGTGGCACACAGCTTTGTCCATGTCCCACCCCTCACCATTTGCTACCTGAGGCAGCTGCCTCACTCTGTCTCATAGAAGAGCTGGCCTTATTGTGGGGGCTGCTGGATTCCTTACTACTACTATTTATTAAATTTGTATACTGTCCTATTCCTGCAGGTCTCAGGGCAGTTCACAACATAAAGCCACAATATAAAAACACAAAATGCATAGTAAAAACAAGAACAACCCAACACCCCCCCCCCCTGTTCTTGTGGTTTGGCAGTTTGGATCCAACCTGCAGGCCCCAGGTTAGCTACCCCTGGTTTATTGTCAGGGTTACTGTCAGGCAGGCATGCTCAAGGTGACAGCTACTGGCTTTATCGTTTTTACTTAAAATATGCATATTATCATTTTGTATAGCAAAGCAAACATGTGTAGCATCCAAGTAGAAGAAACAAACTCAATTTCATTCCTATAGTCCTGTTGGTGCTGTGATTTAAGTGAGCTTGAAATGTGAACCTGCATATGATCAAAATATTTCTTAGAAGAAAATCACGATTGCCAAGATGGACCCCTCCTTCTGCTCTAACATATCAAGAATCTAGAAGAAGTTGTACCGCAGGACTATAAAGTCCAGGATCTAAAATTACCTAGCACCATTACTCCTTCTCCTATTTTATTCCTTCCCCCCTGTTCAATCAAACTAGAGTTTACTGTGATGTCTGACTTGGCAAACTCTGATATGTGGGATTCCCTCTAAACCAAGATTGCAAGCGACACAGTTTAATTCTAGTTTCCTGGCTTTTGCTTTTGTTTTTTGCCTTTGTTGCAGTGGTTGGCCAAAACGTTCTTTTGGGGGCTCTAATGAGGGCACTGATGCGGGAATGCAGAAAACATTTGCACCGCTGTGCCAAATATCCTTTGAACACGGAGGTTGTGTTTAGCCTCATGACTGATAGAAAGAGTTTCCGTTGGCAAGGCCAGGGTCAAGAAAGTAGGAGGAACATTGGGTGGCTGGACTCAATGGTAGTTGTGGGGTGAGTGGCATGGCAGGATGAATGGGACTTGTTGGAAGCAGTGGATATTGCTAACAAGCTACATATATAACTTTGCTATGTTTGAAGGAGAAAAAAACAAAAACAAAGAACCAAACCCTCAGTTGGTCATATTTTCTTGCAGTCCCAGCCCCAATTTCTCATCAACACTCAGAGGTCAGAAACTATGTGCTTATTTCTCATCTCTTAAAAGCACTGTAGGGCTGTATTGCCTAATCCTGGAAGACCTTTAATCTTCATATTTTGGATTGCTAGTATTCAAGATTGCTGTTGTTCTCAGGTCCTGTTTGCCATCTTCCCATGTCCAAATAGGATTTGGGATACAAGGCCTCAAAACTTTAGGTGATTTTTTTAATCTAGCAATTCATGAAAGTACAACCATAGTCACCATGCTGCCATTTCTTAAGAGAAAGTTGCAAACAAAAGTCTACTGGAATACGCCTTTCATGGATTGCAACATTGATTTTTATTTTTATTTTTTTCACCTAAAGTGCTTGTGAGTTACATAATATCCATGGAGAGAGCCCAGAGCTTGCTATGATTGATGGTTCAGGCTGCAAGTTCTGCCTTTTCTGGGAAATCATTTCTGAGAGGTACACAATGGCAGTTCTGAGCATCAAGTTCTGTCCAATGCACAAAGAACACAGTTTCTTGTTTCTTTTTATCTTTTAAAAATGTTATTGCTTTATTAATGGGGGGGCGTGGGGCGTAAACATAGCAAAAAGAAAAGAAACAAAGAATAAAAAAAATAAAACCAAAAAGCACCACAGCCAGGTAGGACAAAAGTACAAACATACAGCACAGCTCCAAAGGAATAATAATGTCTTAACTCATACAAATCCCCCATTTACTCCACCTATATATTCTCCACCTATGAGTTCCATCATTATTGAGAATAAAGGTATCTGGCTCAATTAAGACTATATAGAATAAAGGGTCTGTATAGTCTTAATTGAGCCAGACATTTGCATATACCAGTGGCCCTGAGTGACCATGTGCCTCAATATTCGAATATGAAATAAAATAATATATATGGGGGGGGGGAGAGAATTGGTCATCAACCGCTGTCCTTTATATACTTGTAGTTTGTGAGGTATCATTTCAAGCAGGGCTATTTCCAGAAAGCTTACAAAATGTGTTATACAATGACCTAATTATTCACCTACCACCACCTACTAGGTTGGAACTGGCCCAACATTGGAGATCTCATTCCCACTTCACCTGAAAGGATGGTGGAACAAGGTGTGGCAGCTGGCAATTGTAGAAAAGGAGCAGAACAGACAGATTAAGGCTTATCCACGCTTACCTTTTCTCCACTCTCTCCAGGCATGGTTCACCATTTAAAGCTCTGTGTCAGAGTATCCATTTTTGCCCTGAACTTTCCCAGTGGAAACCTGCTCTTTAAAGCTCAATCAGAGAAAACATCAATCCACAGAAAACCCAGAAGTGACTTTTGCTCTGATTCAGCTTTAAAGACCAGGTTTTTGGAGGGAAAGCTCGGAAGGGGGGGAATAAATGCTTTGACCTGAGTGTTAAAGTGTGGACCTCTGTCTGGAAAGAGCAGTGCAAAATATAAGTGTGGATAAGCCCTATTGAGAAATCGAAAACATCCTTCTCTGCTGTTTGGTCTCCTTTCTTCATCTATTATGGACTGGTACTATATCTAAGCATTTTGACCTCTAGCCTAAAAATTTGTGAATTACTTCCTTCAGTCTTCTAAATGGCTGTTTCTTCATCTTACATATTTTGTGATCTCTGGATGCTTCAATTTGCTCCCCACCCCATCAATGGGTGCTGGCACCAATATCACAGTCAGTTCTTGTTGTATTAGTGCTACATAGTTCTCATTTAACATTTATAAAAAGGGAGGGGGGAAGAAAGGTGATTTGCGTTCTTTGTGCCAGGTTCATTTGCTTATGTTGCTTTGTTTGCAGCGCTGACCCTGGAAGTATTCATGGGCATTGCAGCCAACAGGAGAAATTTGTTGTGTCACACCCTCACTGTGGGGTCTGTAAGCTGCTGCTCATTTCTACCAATTACATTCCTATGCTCAAATTATGATGAATATCTTTATGTACAACTTCAGAAGAGCCATCGAACATAGAATGACACTCAGTGCTTGCTGCTCAGCTAGCAATTTTGCTGAATATAAATTAAATTTACTATATTAAGTTCCAAGCCTCATACTGTGCTTGCCTAATAAGAAAATTACATTCATATTTTATTGATGAACTATTAAAAAGGCAATACAGAAGTTTTTCAGTAGGTGCACGCACATTTGTTAATCTTCCAGAGTAGATTTTGCTCAATGCTTTGGGAAGCTACAAACCTTGTTTGGGAAACTAAAGCAATCAGTGTTGAGAGTATTTAGTACCCTCTTCCCATAGAAACAAGGCAACACAGGGAAGGATTGGGTTGTTTTTGATTTTATTATTTTTTGTGAGTTTTTATATTGTGATTCTGGGACACAGGTGGCGCTGCGGTCTAAACCACAGAGCCTAGGGCTTGCCCGACAGAAGGTCGGCAGTTCGAATCCCCGCGATGGGGTGAGCTCCTGCTGCTCGGTCCCTGCTCCTGCCAACCTAGCAGTTCGAAAGCACGTCAAAGTGCAAGTAGATAAATAGGTACTGCTCCAGCAGGAAGGTAAATGGCATTTCCATGCACTGCTCTGGTTCGCCAGAAGCGGCTTAGTCATGCTGGCCACATGACCTGGAAGCTGTACACCAGCTCCCTTGGCCGATAAAGAGAGATGAGCGCCGCAACCCCAGAGTCAGCCACGACTGGACCTAATGGTCAGGGGTCCCTTTACCTTTACCTTTATATTGTGATTCTATGTTGTAACCGTCCTGAGACCTGAGGGGATAGGGTGGTACAAAAATTTAATAAATAATAGTAATAATAAAAGGAACTGCTTTTGGCCCATACAAAAAACTTTTCTTCATCACCTATTAATACATAACTTTTTTTGCGGGGGGTGTCCCAACTACACCTGGTTTGGCTGGTTCAGTAGGCTTCTTCTCATAGACTCTTAATGGCACATACACAGGATCACAGGTTTGGACCCAAAGATATCATCCATATTGACCCTCCAAACTGATAACAGTATTTTTAACATCAAGTAATTTTAGAATATTTAAAAGTAAATTAAAAAAAATATATTATGAGGGGGCATTAAAAAGGGCAAAGTTTTTCAGTGTTTTGTCCCATATGTCAAAAATCTGAAAAAACAAGATACTTAATGCTTCCAGACCTAAACATATTTCCTCCAAAATCCTATTGATTTTGGTTGTCTGATCCAGCCTTCTGCAACCTGGTGCCTGTTTTGGACTACAACTCCCATCAGCCCCTGCCAGACAATATAAGGCCATGGCTGATGGGAGTTGTAGTCCAAAACATCTGGAGGACACCAGCTGGAGAAGGAGGGTTTAAATTTTAAGCAAGCATGCTTAGGATTGCAGCCTTATTTTAAGATTTTTATTTATTTATCATTTGATTTTGAAAAATGAACCTTTCCTTCAAGTTTCCACAGGGATCCAAGGATGGGGTTGGTGAGGTACCTCTGCTTCTCCTTAGGCTCCACCTATGCAAAATAATTAATCTTCTCGCTCCTCTCCCAGTTGCTGACCCAACAGCCAATCACTTTCCCACATGCATCCTTTTTCCTATCTTGATCTTCAATTTTTAGATACAGTTCTCCAACCAACCAATGTTTACAAAATGGGTATATTAGGGGAAGGTGCATAAAACTGAATATATTAGTGAAAACAGCATACAAAATAATATTAGGGAAGATTGTCTGTAGAAACTATGTCCATTAGTCAAAACTGCATGGAAAAATATGTTCATTGAGAGAATGTCGAAGCATTTTCATGAGGATATTAATTTTTTTTTTAAAAAAAAGCACAAATTGCTGCAGAAATGTAGAGAACTGAATTTAAGATTGGGGGGGGGGGGGTGAAACAGAGAGAACCAAAATTGCCAGAGCCATGCATCCATATTCAAATCCCAGACAAATAGCAAGACAACACAAGGACCCATCATGACTACAGCATGTTGGCTTGAAATTGTGTTCAGAATTATGAATTTTATAAGAGACAGAAAGTGAAATTTGCTCTTGTCCCTCAGATTTTGCCTTATTACTTTTGAGTCCTTTATACGGGACATTTCTGAGGAAATGCTTCTGAGGCAACTCAACAAAACCTTTATGAACTGAGTACAATTTCCAGCATTGTTTGACATTTGAGAATTCACACAGGCTGTTATCAAAGCAGATGATAATAAATTGTATGCTCTCACAGAATAAGGTTACCAGACGTCCCCGTTTCCCGGGGACAGTCCCTGGATTTACAAATCAGTCCCCATACAAAATCAATTGAAGTTGAAAAGTGTCCCTGGATTAATTGGAAAAAATAATAATCTGGTAACCTTATCACAGAATGCATTTTTGACACAATAAGAAACTGGAAGCCAAAGGGTCTGTAGGAGTTTTAAGCAAATAAAATTGGTTTTTCTGTTTCCAAAAATTACAGATAAAGTTGCAAGTCAAGCAACATTGATGCATGCAGGCTTGAGAACTGTAATTTCACACAATGTAAAACTGGTTCTATTGGCCACGCAGGCTGGAGCAGATGAGCATTGCATTCCAACAACATCTGGAGGACAACAAGTTCCTTGCCTGTTTGACAAGCAAGGCTATCGGGTGGCTCACTTGTTCAGACAGGATGGATGTGTTTTTGCACTTGGTTCTGGTGCTCTGGGTGTAGGTATATTACCTGCCTTGAAGGGGTTGCATTCCCCTTGAAGAACTGACTGTGTATTCTCAGGGTATTCCTAGATACAATACTGATGTTAGAGGTTAATAATAATAATAATAATAATAATAATAATAAAATTATTTATACCCTGCCCTCCCCAGCCGAGGCCAGGCTCAGGGCAGCTAACAACCAATAATAAAAACAAGTTGATTGAAATACAACTTAAAAAACAAGGTTAAATACAACGTTAAAACATTAAAACGTTAAAATGCAGCCTCATCACAGGAGAAAGAAAAAAAAAAGAAAGAAAGAGGGGGAGGGTATCAAATTGATTCTAAGCCAAAGGCCAGGCGGAACAACTCTGTCTTACAGGCCCTGCGGAAAGAAATCAGATTCTGCAGGGCCCTGGTCTCATGAGGCAGAGCGTTCCACCAGGCCGGAGCCAGTGTTGAAAAGGCCCTGGCTCTGGTTGAAGCTAATCTAACTTTCTTAGGGCCCGGGACCGCTAGGGTGTTGCTATTTATGGACCTTAAGGTCCTCTGTGGGGCATACCGGGAGAGGCGGTCCCATAGGTACGAGGTGATGGCTTTATACCAGCTTTTACATTGGGTGGAGAATATGTGCATAGTTCTCTTCCAGGACTAAAAATGTCCTCCTTCCCCACACTCCTCCAGTAACTAGGGTTCCTTCCCACACCCCAGCTGGGGAAAATTGTTGGGATCATCTCTACTTGTTTCAGAGTCTATCTGCACTGTGATCGCTGACATGTTCAACAAGAGTTTGGAATGTTTATATACAGTGGTACCTTGGGTTACAAACACTTCAGGTTAACAAACTCTGCTAACCCAGAAATAGTACCTCAGGTTAAGAACTTTGCCCCAGGATGAGAACAGAAATCTCAAGGTGGCAGTGAGAGGCCCCATTAGCTAAAGTGGTACTGTAGCACCCTGCTTGTGGTTAACGCTTAGCTGGAATGAAATATTCAACGCAGCAATAGAGAAATTAAAATAATAATTTATTTGTCAGACAAATAAATGAGAGACACAGTGGTATATGGTTACCAATGCTCTGCCCTTCCAGCCCTGATGGCCAGCACTTATATTCCCTCAGCCCAGTCCCCTTGCTCCTCCTTTGGCTGCCTCTGTCCAATCAGCCTGGTTGAATTTCCTATTGGCTGATTGCTAGAACCAATCATATCAGATACACCCATTTCCTATTACCTTTTATGGGAGACAGAGAGCTATATTTTCTTCTATTTATAAATGGCAAACAAGTAGCCATTAACCTCTACAAGGCACCTTAATTACCAGATAACCTTTGGCCCCTCTTTCCCTATTCCCTACAAACCAGATGGTTTTTAATTTCATTTTAAACAGAGGCTCGGCAACCAGATGTCAGGAGTGATAGTGCTTCCCGTTTGGCATGGGTCTGTGGTCTCTTCCAACTCTAGGACTCTATGTCTCTATGAAATAAGAATCTAACATCTAAATTTCATGCTTTCTAAATCCTTTGCATAATTACATTTAAGCCTATATATTTAATACATTAATATATATATATATTTAGAAGAAAGGGAACTTAGTAAAAAAACAGTTTCCAAAAGCAACTTCCGAGAGAAGCCTCTTAGTTTACAGCCCCCTTTTGCTGCTAAAACAGCTGCTGTTCTAAAAGCAACTTCTTCAATTTACCCTTTGGGCTTAAGTCTAAAATGGGAGGCATAATAATTGTTTTTGCAACTTGATTATTCTGTAATTTGTAAGGTCAGTGACCTCGCTTCTCAGCCTTTTTATGACCGCAATAAACCAGGGGCCCTCTTTAAGATGAGCACATCTGCCGATGCACTCACTGCTTGGCATGAGAGATGCTGCCTGGCATGAGAGATACAGATATTTTAAAATATATTTTAAGCTCATTTTAAGAATACAGGTGTTTGATCAAAATATAAGCCTTGATTAAAATGCAGACTATGAACAGATGCCTCATTCCCCCCTTTCAAGCTCAAGGACCTTCATCCCAAGTGTCCTTGATAGCTTGACCTTCATCATATTCCTGAGGTAAAGCTCTGTATAGGGCCATGATATGAGGTAGAGTTTCATTTGAAATCATCTTGCTAATTGTACTTCTAAAACATGAAATGATACATGGCACCATACATAAAACCATTACTACTACCGTCAAGAAAAACAAGCAAGACAATAATATCCCTTTGAGTCCCGCAACATTAGGTAACCAGTTGGTGAGCCATCCCATATCCCATCCTTCCCATGTTTGTACTGGGACATGTGCTATATTCTCCATTTTTGTGGCCAACACACGGATTGCCTCACCATTATCAGAAATGTTAAAGCAACAGGCATTCCCTGTCAAGTTCAAGACTCCACATAGGCCTCCCTGCTTGGCAAGTACATAATCCATTCCCATTTTCAGCTGCAAAATGGCGGCTCTACTTTCATCCAACTGTTGTGCAATAAGTCTCAAACTCCGGGCCGTTGCATTGGTTACAAGTTCCACTACTGCTTGCAATCGAATTATTCTGTTTAGATTATAAATAGGATCCCGTGCCCCTTGTATGAGCTCACCAGGATTCCAGGAGGCAGGATCATAATAGGCTATAATGCGCTCTGGTGGCCAATCATCAGTACCGCTCCAACTTTGGGTACTTCCTCCTGCTATATGAGAAATATCAGCGTTTCTTCGTGTACGCTTGGGCAAATTAGTAGGCATAATCCACATTGGTGGTAATACCCATCCCAGGAAACAAGTCCCACTCCATTTGGAGGGGAGTTTCTTGTATGCCCATTCTCCACATATCCACCACAACCATCGGGTCTGAGGTTTTTGGTATGTGGAGGACATAAGGCGAAATAGTAAAAGAGGTAGAGAGTTCACAGTGCAGTATGTTAGATTGCCTTTTTCTGTCACAGTTATGTTCCATACCACTTTCCATGCATGAATAAAAGGAGGTGCACAGGGCAAGGCATCCCGAGTTCGATAGGTAGTATCGTGTGCCCAGGTATTCTTAATATTATCCCAAGTATAGTGACAATGAGAAGAGCCTATCATGGTAGAATCAGCTGCATCTGATGATTTATGTACACAGAATTCCCCTTGTACAGGTATAACTCGTAATGGTTTAGTTGAGTTCCATCCGGGGAAATTCTGTACTTCTGTTTGGTGTGGTATTTCGCTTACCATACCAATGGCATCTAATGGTATCGGTAATAAGGGCATACCTCCCTCTGAATCATCTGGCCCAAGAGAGCAAACAAGGCAATTGGTCCTATTTGCAACATTGGCTACCATTTCAGCCAAACCTACCCACATATTGTGGTCATGGCGGAATCCATATTTAGTCAATTTGGTCAGATTCAAGGACCCTTCCCCTTCCCAAGGGATCAGGATTAATAATAAAATCATGTTGATGTCTAGCATATGCATTCCTTCCACAAAAGATTACCTTATTGTGATAGCAAATAAATATTAGTCCCAATATAATTCCCCCAGTGACAGAAATGGGGAACCACCAAGACCAAAACATATATCCCGAGGATCCCCAATGAGTAATATCTCTGATAATTGTTCCATAAAAAGGGGGGGCAGTCAATTAATTGTATAGGAGAATCTTCCCGGTCACAATCGCTGGTTCAGATGCTCCTCAAGCTTCAGGCGTGCGCAGGTCAGCCAGCTTCCAGGTTGTGGCTGCAGCAGGCCGGTCGTCTAATGTTGCCCGTGACCTAGCCCGTTCCCGGTAGGGCTAGATACAGGGGTTTTTGGAGAGAGTCAGTTTAAGAGGATTAGAGGGGTCACCTTTGCACGTCCAACTGCCTTTGGACTTCTTCAAACGGGAGTGATGAATCCAGGGGGTCACCTCAGCTACCTTCACCGCTGTTGGAGTAGAGAGCAAGACGGTGTAAGGCCCACACCACTTAGGTGCAAGTGGATCACGTTTCCACTCTTTCACCCATAGCTATTGCCAGCCTGGAACTGATGAATCAGCTTGGCAATACTGCACGGCGTGCGCTTGAGGGCCCACCTGTTAAGAGAAACAAAAACAACACGGGAGAGAGAGTGCACTTGTCCCTGTGTCACATGGTCTCCTATTTGTTTGAGGTCAGCTGGAATATCCTGAACAAAGGAGGGTGGCCTCCCATACAGGAGCTCAAAAGGTGACAATTTAAGTCTTTTGGTGGGTGCACACCGAACACGAAACAGTGTTATGGGTAACACATCACTGCTGTGGCTAGCATCACCATCTTTTCCTTCTGCCACTTCTTCTCTTGTTTCTCAGCCTCAAATCATAGGGGATGGTATTTGTCCCAAGGCGTTCTTTTAGCAGCCTTATACGCCTGGCTGTATTGCTTGCTGACCGATTAAGGTCTCCCTGTAACTTCTGTAATAATTCTCTAGGATTTGGATGTACAGGAGTTTGGGGTAGGCAATCAGTTGTTCCACTAAAGGAGACTGTAGATGGAGTTCTACTGGGACTCACAGGTGGAATAACCACTTCTGCTTGGGCTTCATTATAGGCCTCCAATGCCTCCTGAAGATATTTATCATAATCTATCAAGGAATCAAGTTCTGTGACTCCAGCCCCATTATTCATTCCACTTTCTTGCCTTGGGGTTACAACTGGTGGAGTGTTTGGATTAGGCTCCCTTCGATGTGGAGCATAGGGTGGAGGTGGAAGCACCTCTTCCTCTGGTCCCTCAAAAATGGGTTTGAGTTTATTTGGCAAGATTCCTTTCCTAGCTTCGGCTTTTACAGCCAATAATTTGCATCGTTGGACTTTGCATTCCCTTATCCATGGAGGATTTTTATTTAATGTGCTCAGCCAAGAATCTATATATGAAAATTGTTCTGGGCACCCTCCAGTTTCTTTGGCGATGTTAGACCAAAGTTTACTTACTAAATTTATATCAAAGGTTCCCTGAGATGGCCATCCAGTATTTTGTTTTGGCCACTCTAATTCACATAACGTTCTCAAGTGCTCTGGCGTCATTTTGACTCCATATGCCCCTGAGAAGGCTTTCTTAAAATTATTTAACATACATTCAAGAGGTGTATTTTCCCCCTTTGAACCTCCAACTCCCATTGTATGGCCCTGTGAAGTATCCACTCAGTCACTCACACACTCGTTTTCACACTCAGGTCAGCTGCAGATTGTACTTTCTCATACATACAATGCGCTGGATACTTTACCACACACTACCTCCCATTCTTCCCTTTTCCCTACACCAGATCACCATCTGATGTACCCAACCACCTAGCGTACTCAGTTCCCACTTACTGAGACGCAGAAGTTTGATCAAGACTTCTCTTCCTCCCAATTAATTGGAGGGCCAAAAACCCCTTTGTGCACTTACCCTTGGTTGGTTCCGTTTCCCCCCCGGTCCGTCGCCGTCAGTGGGCAGGGTATCAGACAGACGAGACTTCTGCGTTCCCCTGGAAAAAGACTTTCCAGTGCGCGCTGGGTAGGCAGTGAGTGGTCCTCTCTCTTGTACCCCGCCCAGTAAGGCGAAGGGGCTGCGTTCCAGCAGACCACTTATCCGAGTCACAAGAGCACCATAAAATGTAGCACCCTGCTTGTGGTTAACGCTTAGCTGGAATGAAATATTCAACGCAGCAATAGAGAAATTAAAATAATAATTTATTTGTCAGACAAATAAATGAGAGACACAGTGGTATATGGTTACCAATGCTCTGCCCTTCCAGCCCTGATGGCCAGCACTTATATTCCCTCAGCCCAGTCCCCTTGCTCCTCCTTTGGCTGCCTCTGTCCAATCAGCCTGGTTGAATTTCCTATTGGCTGATTGCTAGAACCAATCATATCAGATACACCCATTTCCTATTACCTTTTATGGGAGACAGAGAGCTATATTTTCTTCTATTTATAAATGGCAAACAAGTAGCCATTAACCTCTACAAGGCACCTTAATTACCAGATAACCTTTGGCCCCTCTTTCCCTATTCCCTACAAACCAGATGGTTTTTAATTTCATTTTAAACAGAGGCTCGGCAACCAGATGTCAGGAGTGATAGTGCTTCCCGTTTGGCATGGGTCTGTGGTCTCTTCCAACTCTAGGACTCTATGTCTCTATGAAATAAGAATCTAACATCTAAATTTCATGCTTTCTAAATCCTTTGCATAATTACATTTAAGCCTATATATTTAATACATTAATATATATATATATTTAGAAGAAAGGGAACTTAGTAAAAAAACAGTTTCCAAAAGCAACTTCCGAGAGAAGCCTCTTAGTTTACAGCCCCCTTTTGCTGCTAAAACAGCTGCTGTTCTAAAAGCAACTTCTTCAATTTACCCTTTGGGCTTAAGTCTAAAATGGGAGGCATAATAATTGTTTTTGCAACTTGATTATTCTGTAATTTGTAAGGTCAGTGACCTCGCTTCTCAGCCTTTTTATGACCGCAATAAACCAGGGGCCCTCTTTAAGATGAGCACATCTGCCGATGCACTCACTGCTTGGCATGAGAGATGCTGCCTGGCATGAGAGATACAGATATTTTAAAATATATTTTAAGCTCATTTTAAGAATACAGGTGTTTGATCAAAATATAAGCCTTGATTAAAATGCAGACTATGAACAGATGCCTCAGTACCTCAGGTTAAGAACGGTTTCACGTTAAGAACAGATATCTGGAACGAATTAAGTTCGTAACCAGAGGTACCACTGTATCTGTAGTTTTAGATGTTAATGTTGCACAGCATAGGCCCAAATCAATCTTGCTGAAAACTGAAATCTATGAAGCTGCTCCTTTGAGAAGCTGTAGCTGTGTCTAGCAGGAGGAAAAGTCTCCTGTGAAGTATCCTTGTTTAGTGCTGAAGGCAGGCACAGAGGTTGTACAAAGGCTAATAGGCCACTAATGAGCTTTTCCAAGGCAAAGATTCCCATTAAATATAATGCAATTTAGCAATTCAGTTCCTTGAAAGGTCATAAATGCAATACAATTGCACTGTTTTTGCTTCTCAACAAATCAACAAGCTATTCCCTGGCAACAAAGAAGGGCACCTAGATACGGCATTTTGGGAGGTGCAGGGCAGAGGCACCAGGTCAGAGAAGCATTTACAGGAACCTACATGGGCAGTCTTTCTCCATGAAGATCAACAGCAGGAATCTTGGGTGCAATCTAGAGCTACAAATTTAATAAATGTGTGAAATGAGAGATGCTACCTGTAAGAAACAGCTTTTGATCCTGGAATGCCTTTCCTCTAATTTCCAGTGTTATGTGGCTGGTTTGGTAAGTGAAAACACAACTTACGTACATTTCTCAAGGATGTGTCTTCTTTTATGCACCAAGGTGCAAAGTACCACTAGCTACCCGTAGGTAGCTCCTTTGGCCAAAGTTGATGCAAGTGTAGTGGGGAAATGATCGGTATATACATACATTGACAGATAGTCTACGATGTATGGGCAGTAAAAGAAAGTGTTAGAAGGATGTTCGGGAGTCAGTGTTGTAAAAAGAGCCAAGATTTCTATGAAGATGTGTGAAGGAATTTACTGGCATTGATGGATAAGTTTATGGCCTAGTTCTTCCTCTGTTCCTGTGATTTTATTCTGGTTTTAAGCTGTATTTCAATTGATCGTTTGATTTCATATTTTAATGTATTATATATTTTGATGTTAGCTGCCCTGAGCCTGGTCTTGGCAGGGGAGGGTGAGATGATTTATTATTATTATTATTATTATTATTATTATTATTATTATTATTATTATTATACTACCTTTTGATATTCTGATAAGGCCATTGCGTAGATGCCTAATTGTAACCTCTGCCTGTTACGTGACATAGAAAGTGTGCATGTGCTTAGATGTGTTAATCTGGAAGCTTATAAAATTTGACCTGCTCTTGGAGGCCTTCTGAATTCATTCCCCAGAGGCTGCTGCTTTGACTGAAATAAAGGTGACTTAAACATCACAGCTGGTATAGTTAATTGAACAAAATCCACGGCACATGTCCAAAGTGAGTGACATCCTGCATTGACATGATGTAGCTGATGAATCACTCAGTCAGATTCATTTGCTAAAAGCCACTGGTCATCACCCAATACCCCCCTAGTTCATGCACTGGTTATGGCAAGACTGGATTACTGCAATGCGCTCTATAGGAGTTTTCACTTGTGCTTGATCTAGAAGCTGCAGTTAGTGCAAAATGCTGCACCATGATTGTTTAGTGGAGTTAGGCCTTGTTGGCATATAACCCCCTGCTCAGAGTGCTGCACTGGTTGTCGATTTGCTACTGGAGCAAGTTCAAAGTTTTCCTATTAGTATACAAAATCCTTAGCAACCTTAACAACTGTTTATCTGTGGGACCATCTTACCTCATAGATGCCCTCTCAAGGTGTGTTGTGTGTGGTGCCCACCGTTGGCTCTTCAGTTTGCAAATGGGACTATGGGCCCCAAAGGTTTAGTGATCCCTGACTTAGCAGTTTTACTTTTGTTGGGAGAATAGGCCTTTGCATAACTAAAGAGATGGACAAGTACAGGCTGTGTGTCACCACAGACACTAAATAGCTGGAGATCCTTCAGCAACAGTCAAGACAAAAAAATCCACCAAAACAATTAATACATTTCCGTGCAAATTACAGTCAAGAGAATAGAGTCAAATGGTTGCAATGCAACAACTTAAACATACCATGTTACAGCAATTTGTTTCAACTTATTTTTATATTGTAATTTTTAAATTGTTTCAGCCCACCCCAGGAAATCTAAATTATGACAACAACATATACTGGTAATCTGTAGTGAGCAATATCATCTATCTCTCTCTGACCAGAAAGGGATAGGTAACAATTTACAGGTATTGCAGTAGTGTGCACCCTCTAAGTCTGCTGTGGCCATTGATTGAAATTCCAGGGCAGTAAATGACAGATAAAGTGAAAAACAATAGGGTGATACTTGACGCTAGTCCTACTCAGAGTAGATGCATTGAAGTTACGGGTGTGACTAACTTGGTTTCATTAAGCCTAGTGGGTCTACTCTCAGTGTGGAATACCATAATCAAATCTAAAGTAATAATAACATGGTGAGAATTGCATTGTTTGAAGAGAACATTGACTTAACAAAACCCCCCACTCCTTCGCTCTACTTTTAATGCTCTCGGATCATAGTAGAGTTGGAAAGCACCCAAAGGGTCATTTCCCTGCAATGCAGGAATATACAGCTAAGGTATATGATGGTCTTGTTGGTTCAAATTGGCCCAGGGGGCCTATGTGTGTATGGAAGGAGCCTTGCCACAGAAACTCCTGGAACTGAAAACTCCTTTGTAGGAGCAGTCAGGATTCTACTGTGTGTTTAATGGCAGCAATGGAGACGCCAGAATCCCCAAAAAGTGGGATGTGTCAGAGAAGGTCAGTATGGGTCTGATGAGCCAGAATGTAAGTCATTTTTGGTTCCCCCTTCCACTATTTTACCTTGTGGTGAGATAACCTTGCTTCTCTAATGAACTTCTGGATTCAGAATGTTTGACTGCAGATGAAGGGGCCTGTTTGTTGATATAAAGGTTGCTCATCCAATGTAGCTCTTTCATGTATAAAGAAGCACTCAGCAACCCAGCCTTTGGTTTTGTATATACAGTTCATAGGACACCTGCAGCATAATGAATTGCTTGCTTCTGTGAAAAATGGAAATCCAGTGGAACCGATTCTCTGGCCAGCTAGTAAATGTGGATAATTGAGCCCATCAAATGCTAATATCCATTTGATAAAACTATTTTTATCAAATGGCTTAGTCTTTCCACTCCAGCACCCAGAGGACTTTATTAAATGGTGAGGCTGATGTTTACAGGGTTTTCTGTATCATTTATGTACGTAACTTCTGCCCCAGCCACCCCCCCAAAAAAACCATTTTAATTATATAGCAACAAAACCATCCAGTCCCCCCCCCCCTTTTCTTCCTATGGCTGGTAACTGAATTAGCGGCCAGTTATAGACTGTTTCCCATGTTGTCTTGCAGAATCCGGATCCATATTTATGAGCTGATCAGGTCCCTCTCTCTCCAGGCTGTCCCTCCATTACCAAAGAGGATTTAATCAGATGCTAAAAGGATTTATTCTAATACTGGTTTTGAATGATGTGTGAATGTGAAAATGGTGTAGATGTATGCTTAGGAACATTTCAGTACACAGTGCTGTGCTCATCAAGTAAACACCATTATATTAATTATTTCTACAGAAGACCTTTGTGCTCCAGTTCCTGACTAAAATTTTCTTTCAAACTACTTTCCAAAACAAATTTCTCTTTTACACAAGAGTTTGTGGTGGCCAGACCAGGGCAAGTCCATGGCTAAACTCATGCACGTCAAATTCCTTGGCAGTCGGTGCAGAGAACTTGTTGAATTACAGATTTGGCACAGGACATTTAATTATTGGCTTTGGCTGAATTTAACCCCCACTGGTCTACTACCTCTAGTATCGCAAGACTGTCACAAGAGCAACTGGACTAAAATTGTCATCCAAAAGCTTTACTCCTCTGGTTCATCACAACAGTTATTATCATTGGGCTTCTGCAAAGCAGATAATTTAATTAGACAGCACTTTATATATCGAATGACAGATTAATTTGGCCACGGTAAAGGAAATTTTGTCCATGGTATGATTATTTCCCACCTAGTCTTCTTGACACATTTGCACCCTACTTGCAAAATTTAACAGTCCCAAAATACAGATGTGCTTTCACTTATGCAAGACTGAACATACTGCATTCCGCTGTTCTGCAGGGTCGGTTTAAAAAAATTCCACTGAAAAAGCATTTATGTCCATGTGGAGATGGCAGTATTGAATCAGTAGCTCATGTACTGCTAGATGATATTCTTTATAAAGATTTGAGGAGTGAGGTTATTACCCCTCTACTATACCAGGTTACTCAACCATTGCCACTATGTCTTTTCTTCTGACAGCTCAAAATATCCAGGTGACAGCAAAAACTGCAAAACATTTAGCAGGTACAATTAGAATAAGATCTAATATTTGGTTAATTTTTTTAACATTGCTCAGCTCTTTTTATATATATATTTTGGTTTACAAAATTATGTGCAATGTCTCTTTTCCCAAGTTACGTTTTCTACAGATCAGTTACATTTGTTGAGACATTAGTGTTACATTAGGAAGAAAAGCGGGGAAAGAGGTGGAGGGGGGGCATGGCTTCTGTTTCACGTAGTGTATGTGTGGGGTTTTATGTCAGCGTCACTTGTGTGGGTTCTCTTTACTATTTGCCTGTATTCCTTTGGTGGTGAGAGGGGTTGGGTTGGCCTAGGGTGTGGTTGTTTGTTTGTGATTGGCTGTGGTGAACTTTGTTTCCATGTATGAGTGGTGTGTGTGTGTGTGTGTGTGTGTGTGTGTGTGTGTGTGTTTGGATCTGGTTAGCCATGCTGATTCGCATGGTGTTGCGAGTTCTTGTTGTCTTGTTGGGTTCTGTATGTGATAAAGGGTAACCATACAGGGGTGAAGGCGTCTTCTTCTATTTGTCCTTGTGTCAGTTTCAGTTTGTTGGTTAGTTTTTCTAATAAGGCTATTTCCCATACTATTTGATAACATTGGTCTATGCTTACTCCTGACAGGTCACTGCCCAGCATTTTTTAAAAAAATCAAAATAAAGCCTATTGGCTCACATGTTTGGTCTGTGGCTAAAGGATCATGTATCAGTTTTGTCATTTGTATTGATGTAAAACTCCAGAACGTATTTTGTATAGTCAACTGTTTAACTCTATCCCCAGTATATTTTATCTTATCACTATGGCTAGTGGCTAATGCAAATAAAGTTTCTATCTATCTTGTCCATTCTGACAAATGGCAGCAGTGCCTGAAGACCCAATTCCTTTCGAGGAGGATATAAGTACATAATAGCCTGATACCAGTGGAGGAACTGGGGATCTCAAATTTCAGTGGCACCCTGTGCGGTGCCAAAATTTGGTGCCCCTTGCCTCTTTGCTGAAAGATCAAGCCCTTTTGCGACATTTTCTTGTTGCATGTTTGAATGGGAAATGGTATATCTAACAGCATCACAGGTAGAGGAGAGTTCTACACATCACTTGGAATACAAAGTTGGGATCCATTCACAAGCTCAGCTGCCAGTGATGGATCAGTTCTGGCAAGGCAAAGCCAATGAGAGTATGTAGATCCTGCAAGAAATCTCTTGAAGGAAAGGAAAATAATGAGCAGGACTCAACTCTGGATCAATATGGAGAGTAGAAGACAACTAACTGATGCAATCAATTTTAAACTAATTGCAAACATAATGTTTGACTGTACATTGCATATTCATGGGATGTTTCTTGTTGGGTGGTGGTATAAGGGAATTGTTATATATATGGAAACTGAAAAATAAAGTTAAGAAGTGGGGGTAAGCAGCCAAGAAACAAGACTTTCAGGACTCTGAACAGAGAACAGGGATCAGAGCGCCTGTTCCAAGAGGCGCTCAGCCTCAGCTGTGCTAATACCTCTTCTTTGCTTGGATGGAGGTGTGTGTGTGTCTATGTGTGTGTGTAGAAGCTTCTAGCTTCTGTGTGGCTGGAAGGTAGCCTACTTCACATAGAGTCACTGCTGCTATTCTGCCCACTTTCTGCCTCAAGCCCTGTCTGGATGGGGGTGAACAGAGCTTACAAATTGCAAGCCTCCTGCTACTTAGAACAGCAAATTAATGTGCACCATCACTCATTTGCCCCATCTAATGTTTATACAATCACAAGCCATCAAACACTGATTCCTCCATTTCATTTAATTAGCAGTCATGACTATTTTACTGCAATGGCCAATTAGGAAAAATCACCTCTTTTTCCCCAGCAGAGACAAACAGAAGTCACACTGTATGATTTCCTTGTTTTTACTTTCTGTTCATGAAGGGATGGGAAGAGATAGAAGCAGATCAAAGCAGGGAAAAGAATTTGCCGTTAGAAAACAGTCCCATAGAGAAAACAGTCCCATGGAGTATTTGCTCCCTCCTCCCCTATGCTTCCCTGGGAAGATTCCTCCCCACACATGTTGTTTCTCTTCAGTTGGCTGATAAGGTCAGTTAGGCCTGCTGGAGCAGATAGTAGCCAAGCAGACTGTCTGAAAAACCCCAAATAGGAGCAGAAGGTGAGAGAGCAGCAGGATGGGTGGCTTCCCTGAGCAAAAAAAGACCAAGGGAATGCTGCAGATCCAGGAGCTTTGTTCCATAGAATCATAGAGTTGGATGGGACCCCAAGGGTCATGTAGTCCAACCCATTGCAATGCAGGAATCACAGCTAAAGGGTCCCAAACAGATGGCCATCCAGCCTCTCTCTAAAAAACCCAATGAAGGGGAGTCCAATGCCTTCCAAGGGTGTCTGTTCTGCTGCTGCAGAGCTCTTCCTGATGTATAGTGCAATCTCCTTTCTTATAATATGAAAAATTGCTCCGGATTGATCCTTGCTTGTCAGCTGACTCCCCAAGTTCTGGAGGATTACAGGATTATTGTATAAATGTGCCTGATTAAACTTCTTGTGGCTTACTTTGAGTCCTGAATAGAAAGTAGAAAACTAGGCACTGGGTGGCATTTGGAGATGTTTCCTTTTTTATTTTCCCTAAGAGGACAACATCACGGGTGGTTTTGAAACATAGCTCCCAAAGTGATTTATTTTTATTTTTATTTTGCAAAAGGCATTTCAAGGCACTTCCTCCTTGTATGCAGCTCAAAGGCCACAAAAACCTCCGCCACTCCTCTCCAGATGTTAGTGCTTTTTTGTAGACATAAGCTTGAACCCTTCGTCTAGTATGGACCTCCTGTTGCGTCTCAGCCTCTTTTGTCTCTGCAGGTAAATTATCACTCCCAAAAAGGTGCAGGCAATGAGGAACAGCAAGACACCGGTGACGGCAAGGAAAATAATGGTCGCCTCTACTTGGCTATGTGCCAGTTTTGACCCGAACAAAACAAAGTGATGGCCATTGTCTTCATCTTCAGGAGGTGTCTCTGAGGACAAATGGATGATGAAAGGTCACTTTTTGTGGGCAGGTGGGGAGGAAATGAGATTGCATTAACGGAAGTTAACAGTACAGAATGACAGCAGCAAACAACCACTCTGCTGTCTTTTCAGTTTAAGGGCAAATTCACATTTTCCAAGGAAAAACAGGTACTAAGTCTGCAAAACCTCCACACAGTTAGATAGCTAGATGAGCAATAAGGCTAGTAGAGGAATCTTTTTCATTACCAGGAAAAGTTCAACCTGTTACTTGTACCATGCAAAGAACTTGGAACAACTTGGAACCAGTCCTTAGCCCACTTGACCACTTCGATCGCTGGAAATTATTTATTTATTAATTATTGTATTGTATTACAATTTGAATTCCATGGAGTGTGTTACGTTTGCACAGATGTCAGCCATCACAACGGCTAACTGGGCTTCCATCTTAACCAGAGTTTGAACACTGTTTGCAAACCATGGCTAAGAGGGAATCTTCCTAGCATTAGATGCAGTTAGTCAGTGAAGATGTAATAGCAAACTGTGGCTAAAGCTGACAAGGTTAATGGCTGCTTACCTGGGAAGCAGCAGTTTGCAGCCTGGTGCAGCCACGGCCCAATGTGTGGGCCATCTTCAGCACAGCACGACCACTGGGGGATGTTAGAACCTCCCCCCCGTGGCCATGTGGCTTGGCACCCAAACCCTTTCAAATGGACCAATTAGGAGGCTGTGTGTGAGACAGAGGTTGTGGCAACAGGCCTGGCTTCACTCAGGTCTATCCCTGTAGTATATATCCAGGCCGCAACCAGACCTCTGCAACTCAGATTGCCATGGAATTCCATCTTAAGTCTCAACATAGTTTGCAAACCATGGCTAAGAGGGAATTTTCCTAGCGTTAGCTAGTCAGAGTCAGTGAAGATGTACAGTGACAGGGGGAAAGTATTTGATCCCCTGCACATCAATCTCTGACTTTTGTCTTCTTGGTTTCTGGGGGCTTTCCTGATGTTATTCTGTCTCTCACACCTACAATAAACCTACCATTAAAATTATGGACTGGTCATTTCTTCGTCAGAGGCCAAACAGGCAAAGTTAGCAGGGGATCAAATACTCCCCCCCCTCACTGTAACAGCAAACCATGGTTAAAGCTGACAAGATAATTTGCAGTGGTTATGGAAGAAGGGAGCTGGGTAGAGTGCACACAGAGAACACTGACTCCCAGTTTGCACTCACAGAATCATGGAATTGGAAGAAACCCAAATGGTAACCTGATCAACCCTGTGCAGTGCATGGGGTTTGCAGGGAGCCAGCAGCACTGGACCATTGGGTGAACTTGAGGAATGAAAGGAGAATAATGGTGGACAAAAAGGGTGCCTTGATAGGCTTCACATCGGGAATTGTCCTTATTCAAGAATGCTCAAAAGGGGTATAAACCTGAGATGCAATGACAGCCATACCTGTATAGGAATTGGTCTTCAGAAGCACTGAATCTGAAAAGAAAGTACACAATTTAGTAGGAAGCTAATGGGAAGCACAAAAGGATGGCACAGGAAGCTGTGTTCTACTTAGACGAATGACGTCCATCCAATGTAACAGTTGCTGGGAAAAGATCTCTAAGGTTTCAGGCAGGGGACAACTCCCAGTCCTACCTAGAGATGCTGGGGACTGAATCTGGGACCTTCTGCATTCAAAGAAGATCTTCTAAGCACCAAACTGTGGCCCTTCCCAAGCACTGGGACACTGTACTGGAAATATTTTTATGGGGGAACTGTTTTTAAATGTTCACATTGTTTTTAATAGTTTTTACACTTCCTTCTTGGGCTGCAAACTGTTTTATTTGTTTTGTAATTGCATATTTTACCCACCCTCTGACCCGGTGGTGAAGGGTGGGTAAGAAATGAGACAAAACAAATAAGCACAAGAGATCCCTGTGTTCAAGACAGATAAAATGGGTGTCTGTAGCACCACATTCTAATATTAAGAACACAAGAATAGCCTGCTGGATCAGGCCAATGGCCCCATCTAGTCCGGCATCCTGTTCACATAGTGGCCAACCAGATGCCTGTGGGAAACCTGCAAGCAGGATTCAAGCACAAGAGCCCCTCCCCTCCTGTGAGTTCCAGCAAATGGTTTTCAGAAGCATTTCCTCCCTCCGACTGTAGAGGGCAGAGCATAGCCATCAATAGCCCTCTCCTCTTCCACGAATTTGTCTAATAATCTTTCAAGGCAATCTAGGTTGCTTGGCATCAACTGCCGCCTGTGGGAGAGATTTCTATGGCTTAACTGTGCTTTTGCACTCCTCTTGTGACTTCGTCCTTGGCTCTGCTCTGCTTTTCCTCCTCCTGCTCTTCCATCAGTCCATCCGTCTTAGTGCATGGACAGGCAAGGCGGGTTTCTAGCCACTCGGTGCCAGAGTGGAGAGGCACAATTTTTGTGTGCCCCTCCCCACCCCCCCAGACCTGCACCCTTGGTGGGGGCAACCTAACCAGCCCCTAGGTACAACCCTGACAAAGGCTCTAAATAAAATAATGGTAATGGTAATGATATAATGATAATGATGTTGATAAAAACCAACCTGCTCTCTCCTTACCATGCTTAGGGAAGACTGTGAAGAGGGTTTCCATTCCAGCATGGATGTGATCGGCCACATGGCAATGAAGCAGCCATGTTCCAGGATTGCCAACCAGCATCTCCACCACTTCAAAGGTCCCGGGGAAGAGGTCCGCCACATCTGCTCTGTACGTCTTGCCACTCTGTCATGTGGGGAGGACCCAGAGAGCAAACATTACTTTGGAACAGGGAGGGCTGCCCCTGCAAAGCTACTGCCTGCATCAAGAAGAGCTGGGTTGCTGGGCCAGGAAAGTTGAATCATGTGACTTCTACCTATAAGGTAAGTTGTTTTGGTGTTTTTTTTTTTAAAAAAAGTACATTTATTCTGCAGTCTTGTTGATTTTTAGGTAAAGGTAAAGGGACCCCTGGTACGCAGGTGGCGCTGTGGGTTAAATCACAGAGCCAAGGACCTGCTGATCAGAAGGTCAGTGGTTCGAATCACTGCGACGGGGTGAGCTCCTGTTGTTCGGTCCCTGCTCCTGCCAACCTAGCAGTTCGAAAGCATGTCAAAGTGCAAGTAGATAAATAGGTACCGCTCCGGCGGGAAGCTAAACGCCGTTTCCGTGCATTGGTCTGGTTCGCCAGAAGTGGCTTAGTCATGCTGGCCGCGTGACCCGGAAACTGTACGCCGGCTCCCTGGGCCAATAAAGCGAGATGAGCGCTGCAACCCCAGAGTCGGCCACGACTGGACCTAATGGTCAGGGTCTCTTTACCTTTAAAGGGACCCCTGACCTTTAAGTTCAGTTGCAGACGACTCAACTCATCTCATCTTGCTATACTGGCCAAGGGAGCCGGCATTTGTCCGCAGACAGCTTCCGGGTCATGTGGCCAGCTAAGCCGCTTCTGGCGAACCAGAGCAGTGCACGAAAATGCCGTTTACCTTCCCGCCAGAGTGGTACCTATTTATCTACTTGCACTTTGATGTGCTCTCAAACTGCTAGGTTGGCAGGAGCTGGGACCGAACAACGGGATCTCACCCTGTCGCGGGGATTCGAACCGCCAACCTTCTGATCAACAAGCCCTAGGCTGTGTGGTTTAGACCACAGCGCCACCTGCATTTATTTGGGTTCAAATCCCCACTTGGCATTAAGCTCACTGAGTGTGACTTTGGGGGCCAGTCATTGCCTCCCAGCTTAACCTACACTACAGAGGATAAAATCAGGAGGGGGAGAACAATGTATGCCACCTTGGGGTATAAATGTGGGATTTGAAAAATAAAATAAAAAAGGTTGTCGTTCCCCCCGGCTTAAAAATAAAAAAGGTAAGTATCTCATTAGTTGCCTCTAGAAGCAACACAGGGATTGTCATAAGAACGTAAGAGCCTACAGCTGCATCAGGCCCATGGCCCATCTAGCACCTTGTTCTCACAGTGGCCAACCACTGTGGGGAACCTGCAAGGAGGATCCGAGCACAAGAGCCACTCTCCCTTCCTTTATTTCCAGCAACCAGTGTTCAGAAGCATGGCTGCCTCCAGAACTATGGAGGCAGAGCACAGCTGCTGTGGTCAATAGCCATTGATAGCCCTCTTCTCCATTAACTTGGCCATTCGTCCCTGGAGTCATCTTCCAGGTTGGTGGCCATCATTGCCTACTGTGGGAGTGAGTTCCACAGTCTGTGTGCTGCATAAACAAGGACTTTCCTGAATCTCCCAACATTCACCTTTACTGGGCATCCAGGAATTCTGGTGTTATGAAAACTTTTCTCTGACCACTTTTCCTCCATGCCCTGTACAATTTAATAAATGCCTGTCATGTCACCTCTTGCTTTTTCTTTAAACAAAAACTTTTCATGTTAACTTCGTGGGACGGGGTGAAGCTGAGAAAGACACTGACCCCACAGTTCTACATATAGGGGCAGAGCACTGCATGGATTCATTACATGGGAAAGCTCTGCTTTGTAGCAGCAGACTGACATTACATAGCGTCATAAGGTTATTCAAGCAACAGCTTCAAATGCTCACCCGATAAAGGAAGGTCTCAGCGTGGAAATGAACTGTGTGGATGTCAATCTCCTGGCCCATTCCCAGCAGGTACCAGTTCACCCAGTCTCCTTCGTACATTGTCAGCCCAGGCAAGTTTGCATAGAGTTTACCATTGATGGCTAAGCGGGAGGAAGGAAGGAAGAAAAGGTCTGCTTATTGATAGAACAGAATCTCTTTGGTTCATGAAATATTGCAAACTGCTGCTAGGGGGCACTGTTGGTTTTCCATGGGTTTATACAAGCAGAAACATGGGGAAAGTTGATTTTGGCAGGTTACACGCCTTGTAACGGCACAGAGCTGCTAGCCATAAAGACGGTAGCAACTCACCTTGAAGCCTAAAAGTCAGAAAATCCTAATAACTTACATTTTTTGTCCATCTTATACCCACAGGGATACAGTTATTGACTGGGGCTGGTGGGGACTGTAGTCCAAAACAGTTATGGGGGCTACTAGGTTGGGGAAGGCTGAAATATTTGATCTTAAGATCCTCTCTTCTGAGACACCAGGAACTGTTACATTCTCTTGGGATGCTTCTGTGGGTGGGGTATCCCCCCCCCCCCTACAATGGGATCTGGTTGACCACCCTATCTGGGAATAAAGAGGAACCTTCCCTAGGAAAGGTTGTCTAGCCACTCCGGTAACAGTTTTAGTTGCCTCTCCCTATAATGTAGCTAGGTAAAGGTAAAGGGACCCCTGACCACTAGGGCCAGTCGTGACCGACTCTGGGGTTGCGGCACTCATCTCGCTTTATTGGCCGAGGGAGCCGGCGTACAGCTTCCGGGTCATGTGGCCAGCATGACTAAGCCACTTCTGGCGAACCAGAGCAGCACACGGAAACGCTGTTTACCTTCCCGCCGGAGCGGTACCTATTTATCTACTTGCACTTTGACGTGCTTTCAAACTGCTAGGTTGGCAGGAGCAGGGACTGAGCAACGGGAGCTCACCCCGTCGCGGGGATTTGAACCGCCAACCTTCTGATCAGCAAGCGCTAGGCTCAGTGGTTTAACCCACAGTGCCACCCGCATCCCATAATGTAGCTACATTACATTACATTTATATCCCACCTTTCTTCCAAGAAGCTCAATGTGGTATACATGGGTTTATGTCTTCCTTTCCTATCCCTAAACAACCCTGTGAGGTAGGGTAGGCTGATAGACAGTGACTGGCCCAAGGTCACCCAGTGAGCTTCATGGCCGAGTGGGGACTAGAACCCCAGTCTCCACGGTTTTAATCCAATACTCTTGACCACTATGCCACATCGACTTTCCCTCTCTTCTTTACAGAAGTCATCTCAGGTGCTTTGCTCCTGTGTGTCCTTCCTGCAACACCCCTGCTCTCCCTAGTGGCAGGGTTCAGAGGTTTGGGGTTGAGTTGGTCTGGTTTCATTAACATTAGCAGTGGATTCTAACTTAGAAAGGGCATCTAAGGTACAGCCAAAAGTCAAATCCTAGCAACTTCTGAGTCTTTCACGGATTACTTCCAGGAACTAATCATGTGCAAATTGCTACACAGCAGGCTTTTTTCTTTCACAACTTAGCAACAATTAGAGAGAACAGCTAATGGCTGAAAGTGGCAGGTTCTGAAGTCTGTGCTGCTGCACTTTTCCAATAAAAGGGCGCTCCCCTGTGAAGTCTGAGATCCTTCCTTAGTCCTCCCTCTTCAGAAGGTGTGTTTAATGGTCCTGAGTGCAGGGTGCTAAGCAACACCTTCTCGACTCTTGAAACATTGGGTGAGGGCACAAAGTGGAACTGAACCTTACACAAAACATTCTCCTGAGTTCTCTGCCCAGCTTCCCCAACACAACAGTTAGTTGGTGTGGCCAACCTCATCACACCATAGTGCTGTGGGCCTCCCCCTCTACCCTCTGAACATCAGAAGAGCCTGCTGGACCAGGCCAACGATTCACCTACTCCAGCATCCTCTTCTCACAGTGCCCAACTGAATGCAAGCAGAATTCGAACACGTCCGCTTACCCCTTTTGGTGAGGAAGCATTGCAAGATGGCAGAGGCTTCACCCAGCTCCCCATGAGGGAACTGGAACAGCGGTCCCCTTCTTGATAGGCAGTGGGGGCTTAAGCCCCCTCCGCCTATCAGGAACTGTATCCTAGCCTGTACTTGGCTTTGGCTAATGAGGATGCAGGCTGGAACATGGGCTGTGCCAGAGGGCAGAGCAGATGGAGCCAACAGTGGGCTTCCCTCAGATCCGCCCCTTGCCCATTTACCATATTTTTCGGTCTATAGGATGCACTGGACCATAGGACGCACCCAACCATAGGAGGGGGGAAACGGGGGGGGGGAATTCTCCCCCTCTCTGCTCAGCGCCCCTTCAGCGAAGCGGCAGGAGAAACGGAGCCCCTTCCATTTCTCCTCCCGCTTCGCTGAAGGGGCGCTGCGCAGAGAGGGAAAACTGTGCAGCGCCTCTCCAGCAAAGCGAAGCCTGGAGAGCAAGAGGAATCGGTGTGCACCGACCCCTCCCACTCTCCAGGCTTCAGGCGGCTATCCGCAAGCCTTCAGAGCGCAGCGAGAACTCCCCCTGCTCTCTGAAGGCTTGCGGATAGCTGCCTGAAACCCCCGGAGCGCAGTGGCAGTTCGCGCTGCGCTCCGGGGGCTTCAGGCTTCTCCTTTTTAGCCACGGAGCTGGGGCAGGGGAAGCCTGAGCTTCCCCCGACCCCAGCCCCCAGAACAGGTCCGGAAGCGGTGGCAAGGTTGCAAGGGACCCCTGACCATTAGGTCCAGTCGTGACTGACTCTGGGGTTGTGGCGCTCACTTTATTGGCCGAGGGAGCCGGCGTACAGCTTCCGGGTCATGTGGCCAGCATGACTAAGCTGCTTCTGGCAAACCAGAGCAGCGCACGGAAACGCTGTTTACCTTCCCGCCGGAGCGGTATCTATTTATCTACTTGCACTTTGACATGCTTTCGAACTGCTAGGTTGACAGGAGCAGGGACCGAGCAATGGGAGCTCACCCCGTTGCGGGGATTCAAACCGCCGACCGTCCGATCGGCAAGCCCTAGGCTCTGTGGTTTAACCCACAGCGCCACCCGCGTCCCTTATTGGTCTCTTATTTGCATGGGTTGGGGTAGGGGAGCCCGATTCCTGGTCCTGCAAGACCAGGGGCTTCAGAAGTATTGCTGCCTATCTTATAAATATTATAGTTATTGCTGCTGTTATCATTTATTTATTACTTGCCCTTCACCAGCAGGTCCCAAGACAGTTTGCTAAAGTTTAAAATGAAATACTAAAACCAGTTAACACAGATTACAGTCATCAGAATAAGGTGGGTTCTGAAAACACATAATACCTTGGTTGAAAGGCGGTAGAGAGGTCCCTTTCTTTTCCCTACCCCCATAGCCTTTCCAGTGAGAAACCCAAATAAATAATTATGAACATTACTTTTGAAAAGATGGTACCAGTGGGAAATAGATGGCCCAGGTGTTGTTTTTTTAATACAGACAATTATAGGCAACACTTTGCAATCCAGGGCAAAGGCAGGCAGCCATGCAGGACGAAAAAGTAATAACACAAAGTCACCGTGCATTTTGTTGCTCTCCAGAAACTCTTCATCCTCTCGGTGGGAATGAACCCAGTCCCCTTGGGCATACTTTTGCACATTCTCCTCCAGGTACCAGGACTGATTTTCATCAAAAATCAAGAAGAGGAGTGCAAACTCCTTGTTGACACCTTTCCTTCTCCCATCTAAATCCAGCGTCCCTTTACGGCAGACCTTTAGGGGGCCAATGAGACCACTGAACACATCCTGGGGGTAAAAGGGCAGAGAAAAGTTAGGAAGGTTATCCTAGCAGTTTTACTTATAGACTCCTGTTAGCTGGGGCAGCTTCTGGAACCAAAATAATTCTCCTCCAAAGTACAGTCATACCTCGAATTGAATGCGCTTCGGGTTGAGCGCATTCGTGTTGCGCTCCGCGGCAACCTGAAAGTAACGGAGTGCGCTACTTCTGGGTTTCACCGCTCGCACATGTGCAGACGCTCAAAATGACGTCACACGCATGCGCAGAAGCGACGAAACGCAGCATGCGCAGGCGCGCAGATGCGTCTTGCGTTCCGTTCAGGATGCGAATGGGGCTCCGGAACGGATCCCATTTGCATCCTGAGGTACCACTGTACATTTTACGGGCTACAACCAAGGATTTCTATAAACCAGGGTTTCCCAAACTGCCATATGTCTGGATTTTCCCAGACGTTACTGGGATTTCAAAGGTGGAATTTGCACCTGGGAGTGATTTCTGAAAGGTGGCACATTGTCTTTTTTCTCTTTTTTCTGGCGTTTTTGTAAAACAAAAGCTTAACAGCTTTGGGGTGTCCTGGTTTTTACTTTTTGAAATATGGCAACCCTGTTGCCAGGAGTGAGGAATTCTCTCCCTCTCCCAATGGCACCAAGAAGCAGGGAGGAAACAAGAAAGTTATTTCTTAAGATTTTTTTTGAGTCATCACAGTGAAAGACGAAGAATCCAGTCATTCCTCAATGATAGCATTGCTTGCACCGAGCTCCTCCCTCCTTCCCTTCTAGCAACAACACCTGCCTCTATGGCGTCCATCCATGGTCAACTGTCTCTGTGTCCTTTGTGCTGCACCCTTAACGAATGTCGCGTTTTGGGAGAAGGGTTGGTTATGTGGTCCAGTGACGTGTCAGCTAACTGTTTTGCCTCCCCTCCTCCATCTCCTAACACCTTACAACTCTTCTGTTTTCCTCTCTCTAAGTTGTTGTTTTCCTCACAGCCCTGCTGTAATTCGAGACTGCCACCCTCTTCTCTGGGAGCTACAGGAGAAAGGGGGGGGGTGACCTTCACCATTCCTCCTCCTCTTCAGCCTTGTTCCTGAAACCTGTACAGAGAGCACAGGTCTTTGCTTGCAAAGTTTAAGCTTAGTATGAATAAACATCCTGGTGGGGAGCTCCTTTGCATGGTGGTATAATCCTCTCACAAAAGCTAGAGAAAAACTGCAAACCTTTACAGGATCCACACTGGAATAGTAGATCCAAGAGACACAGGCAGAATCATTAGGTCCTGGGCCAGATCTTTCAGGAACATCCCACCGATAGGTGACAATTTCACCTGAGACAGACACAGACACAGACACAAATTTTATTATTATTATTAGAGAGAAATTGACACCTTCTACTTCTGTTGGAATCTCAGAGACTTATTTATTTCATAATATTCATACTGTAAAGGTAAAGGTAAAGGGACCCCTGACCATTAGGTCTAGTCGTGACCGACTCTGGGGTTGCGGCGCTCATCTCGCTTTACTGGCCGAGGGAGCCAGCGTACAGCTTCCTGGTATGTGGCCAGCATGACTAAGTTGCTTCTGGCGAACCAGAGCAGCGCGTGGAAACACCGTTTACCTTCCCGCCAGAGCGGTACCTATTTATCTACTTGCACGTTGATGTGCTTTCAAACTGCTAGGTTGGCAGGAGCTGGGACCGAATAACAGGAACTCACCCTGTCACGGGGATTCGAACTGCCGACCTTCTGATCAGCAAGCCCTAGTGGTTTAGACCACAGCACCACCCATGTCCCTTATACTATACAGCACTTAATTATATTTTTTTTAAAAAAACCTCTAAAGGGTTTGCAAAAAAAAAAAAAGATAATACAATTACCAATGTGGAAAATTAACAATAATTTAAAATTTTTGAAAAGATAAAATAACAATAGACTAGAAGAAGATTAAAACTTGTATCAGGTTTCTAAACATATCTTACAATTTAGATATCCAATTATGAAATGTTTCTTATTGAAAATCAGGGGCTTACCCACAATTACCTTTTGCCCTGCTCTTTCCAGGCACAGGCCTACACTTTAAAGCTCTGTATCTGAGCACACCCCCTTCCTTTCCCTCTGGAGCTTTCTCCATGATATGCCGCTGTCTAAAGGAGCGAACTGGCTCCTTTAATGGGAGGAAATGGCTATTTGGGTTTTCTTTGGGTTGCCGTTTGCTTCCATTGGGCTTTAAAGAGCAGGTTTTTACGGGGAAAGCTCAGGAGCAAAAAAACAAAACAAAAAAACCAAAAACTTCCAAGGAAGGAGAGTCTACCACCTTCCAATGGAGTCCATTCCACAGTCGAACAGCTCTTGCTGTCAGAAAGTTCTTCCTGATGTTTCATCGGAATCTCCTTTCTTGTCACTCGAGTCTATTGGTATGGGTCCCAGACTGTGCAAAATAATAGGGAGCCCACCCAGCCTCTAACCATACGGGTGCCTGAGGATGGACTCCAGGTGGTCTATGTGAGCACTGCAGGGGATAGTTAATAAGAAGCTTGGCCGCTATACATGACACAGGGGTCTAGACAAGGCAACTCACAGCAGAGGGCTAAGACTCACCAGGCATTGCTGCTTCCGAGCCTTTGTTGCTGTTCTTCTCCAGGACTCCATGGGCATGAAGGGAGTAAGGCCGTGTGGCGTTGTTCTTGAACACAATATTGAGGACATCTCCCACTTCTGCCCAGATGAACGGACCTAGAGGCAAGGAGATGCTTTAGGGAACAAACGCTGTTGGGACAGTGACTGGGAATGGATGAGAACAACATAAAAAGATGTACACTTGAAAGCAGTGCATTGAAAGCAATACGTGGGTGGCAGAACAGTGCTGATACAGTGATGTGCATGTGCTCATGCAATAGCTGTGGCTATTGCTGGGTCAGTACAAAGAATTATCTCAATGTTTCCACAGTCCAAGCTATTGGAAGATGTGCAGGGGGCACTGCTATACTAGGTTCAGAGTGAATTTGGGACCCAGACCCACCCCCCCACTTGCTTGCTTCCCAAAGTAGGTCCCCACTCACTAAGTAATGAGAGTTCTGAAGTGAAATATGCAAGCACTATTTTAACCTGCTGCTTTGAGAGAAAGCAACTCTCCAGGCCTCAATGCAGGCCACGCCTCTCAGTTCTGCACAACCCTCCCTGCTTTTACCTGAGTGTGTTTGATTTAGCCTACTATACATGCCAACCTAGCAGTTCGAAAGCATGTCAAAGTGCAAGTAGATAAATAGGTACCACTCTGGCGGGAAGGTAAACGGCGTTTCTGTGCACTGCTCTGGTTCACCAGAAGCGGCTTAGTCATGCTGGCCACATGACCCGGAAGCCGTACGCCGGCTCCCTCGGCCACTAAAGCGAGATGAGCGCCGCAAGCCCAGAGTCGTCTGCGACTGTACTTAACGGTCAGGGGCCCCTTTACCTTTACATGGGCATAGCCGGGGGGGGGGGCAGCGAGAGATAGTTGCCCCCCCCAATAAATAAAAATCAATAAAAATGCTTAGCTAACTGAGGTTCTGTCACCCCCCAAAAAAGCCTGCCCCCCAAAAAAAAACCTTGCTACACACCCATGCATCATCTTTGCAAACAAATTTAATTAGCTAAAAGACTGAAAGGCAGGAGGAGGCTCACTTCTCCTGAATGAACTGGTTAGAGTGGTGCCTGAATATCTTGCTTCAGAATTCTCATTCTTCAAGGGGAAGAGGCTTTTACAAAAGGAAAGCTGCAGAAATGGGGAAACAAAGATCCCCCTGCTACAACTAATTAGCCAAGGAAAACCTGGCAAAATATCGCAATGATATAACTTATGTATAAGAAACATGCAGCACTTATTTTACTCCTCAGATTAAGAACATAACCAATATGAACCTCATCCTCCATTTATTATTGGCAGTTAGATTAGTGATCATAAAGATCTGGAAAACTTTAAATGCAAATCTTTTTGAAGGCTGAAGTTTGCAAGTATGGGACTTCATGCTTATGGACAAACATTTCACAAAAGGAATATTGATCCAGTGCAATGGGAGGACTAACGCTTTCTATATATCCTTTTATTGGCTTTGTTAAGGCAATCAAACATGGTTTTCACTCTCGACAGACTCAAGGAAACTTATTGAGAGATACTTTCATTTGATTGTCTTTCTTGGAATGTTTAAAAATACAACCATCAGCTGCTATTTAGCTTTCTTTTCTGTACATCTACTAAGCCTCCTTTTCCTAGTATGGCTATATTTTGTTAATTGAAATTGAAAAACCAATTACCAAAAAAACCGAAGAAAGAAAAGAAAAATGCAATCTGAAATAATTAAGAAAACAAAATGTATTGCGAAGTTCTTACATTTCTGGATGACAATGTAAATGATGACATTTTTCCTTTTATTAATTGCCCCATAGAATTTTTTGTTATATTATCCCTTCCGCCTTCCACATCTCATGTTCTCTCCGCCCCCCGCCTTTTCTAGTTAATTTGTTTTCTTTTTTCTTCTTAGAAAACAAGAATGCTTCATATATAATAGCTATGGCAATGAATTGCAATAATAACGTTAATAAAACCGTTTTTAAAAAGAAGAAGGAAATAGAAAAGCTGAGAGTCTGGGCCCCAGATTTGTTTTGTGCCTAGTACAGCTGTGCTCCCCTGCAATTATCGTCAGACCCATCTCTTCTGATGGCTTGCACTGTGACTAAGCTGCGGTAGTTATTTATACTGACCCAGCTATTTTCCCATGAGAGCGGGAAAGGCATGGGCAGAAAAGAGTGGGCATGGACCGAACAGCCCATAATAAGCAGCACATAATAAATTTCCATCGCTACCCACAGTATACTGAAGAGCCATGGAGAGGGAAAAACAGAAAAACTTATCAAAAGAACACAGCACTCCAAAGATACAGTCCACATTGACATCATGCCATTAAAGTTCTATTATACCATTTTAAATAGTCAGTGGCTTCCCCAAAAGAATTATGGGAGCTGCATTATCAAACCACACTGGGAATTGTACCTCTGGGAGGGAAACAGGGGCTTCCTACCAACGTTAAGCACCCTTAACAAACTACAGCTCCCAGAATATTGGGGGGGGGGGCGGTCGTGACTGTTTAAAGTGGCATGGTGCTCAGATACTGCTTTAAATGTGCGTTGTGAATGTTGCCACAGAGAGACTCCCATCTACATCTGGAGAGGCATTACAATGGGGGAGAAGACCCTCAAGTGCCTAGACATCCTCAGTTCTTACATTTATAATGGGAGTCTATTATGATGATAATTTGAAGTCCAAGGTACATCAGGCCCAGTGCTATTTTTCTTTTTCTTTTTTATGTAATAATTTTTATTACTTTTCAGTTACAATAACCCAATAAAAGCCTCGTTGTCAATACCAATTTATAATACCAAATCATAATACAATTAATAATGCCAATTGTTCAAATAATAATAATAATAATAATTAAAATAAATAAATAGATTATTTATACCCTGCTCTTCCCGGCCAGAGCCAGGCTCAGGGCGGCTAACACCGGTAAAATTACAATAAAAACATAATGGGGGGACCAATTTAAAATACAGGTTAAGGTACAATTTAAAAAGCAGCCTCATTTTAATGATAGCCCATAGACCAAAACCATAAGGGGAGGGAAACATAAGGGTCAGACTGAGTCCAAACCAAAGGCCAGGTGGAACAGCTCTGTCTTGCAGGCCCTGTGGAAAGATGGCAGGTCCCGCATGGCCCTAGTCTCTTGTGACAGAGCGTTCCACCAAGTCGGGGCCAGTACTGAAAAGGCCCTGGCCCTAGTTGAGACCAATCTAACCACCTTGTGACTTGGGACCTCCAAAATGTTGTAATTTGTGGACCTTAAGATCCTCCGCGGGGCGTACCAGGAGAGACGGTCCCCTGCGCGCTAGAATTGATGATTTGATAATTTACTTTAACTCCGCATTCCAATTACACACCAGTCAGAATAACAAACCCTTATGCCTCCAGTGCTGTTTTTCTAGAAAAAGAGGTGCCAGAACTCACCACGAACACCCTCCTTGTTCTCTTAGAATGGCAATGGCGCCCACCTAAGAGGTGCCAGAACTGGGTTTCGGTGAGCTCCAGCTGGAAAAAGAGCAGTGACCGGGCTTGGTTTACACATGCAGACATATGATGTGTTAACAGAATGGCAGGGTTCTGAGGCCGGGGATTGCAATGTACCACCTCAGACCACAAGGCATCCTATTTTTTGAACACTCTCCTAGAGTATCAAACTAAACCAAACCATAAAAAACCCACCACTTGTTAATTAGAAAACTGGTAAATCTAGAAACAATTTCCAGCGGTATAGCTGAGTTAGCCTATTGCTGTGAAAAACAAAAGAGTCCTTTAACACCCTACTGCATTAAAATTCATTTGCAGAGAATGTTTTTACAAAGGGGCTGATTCATAAGTTATACCCCCACCTGCTGTCTGAAACAGTGCAGTGCACTCTACTGTTTCTAGCTTTCAAACATCTAACTCTGCTGCACGTGTAGACCAGGTCATCTGGACGGGTGTTCATTGTGGGATTTTTGTGCACATTTTTTTTCAGTGTCCATGCAATGCTGTTTTCATCAAAGTGACAATTGGCACACCCCCCCCCCGATGCATTTAATTTATATTCACCCTTTTCTATGGAAGTAAAAAAAAAAGTAAAAGCAAAAATAAGTAAAAAAGAACCCTGTAGCCAAAGGCCTGTTTCTGATTGTGCTATCTAACAAACTTGCTTGCAGGTTAAGCCCCTGACTTGCTCAAATGGAACACAGGAACAAAAGAAGATCCTGCTGGATCAGGTCAGTAGGCCATCTTTTAAACCCATCTAATTTGGTGGCCATCACTAACTCCTGGAGAAGTGAGAGGAGCAGCACCTACTTTGTGTACAATCCTTCTCCTTACCCAGGATCCCTAGGTGTTCCTCGCCATCCGTCCTGCTCTTTGGGGTCTTGAACGTCCCATTCGTGTATTCCCTGTACACTGCTTTTTTGTACCGGGAGCCAAGGAGTCCGTTCTTGCCACTCAGAAACACGTCGCTATACCTGTGAATGCTGAAGTTCCTTTGTGCGTTAATGATGCTCTGTTGGCATTAATAAAACAATAACACACATTTTGTCTGTGCCGGGCAGGTCATGGCTCTAGGGAATCTGGTTTCTGGAGATGTGAAACCCGCTGAGATGAAAGGCTTCGGGAGATGCCTGGAAAAGGCTTAGCATAGGGGGACCTGGGTACAGGTCAGCTATGTACTAGCAGGGGAACTAAAAGTGATAATATCCTGGTGCATGCCCTTGGTGTTGGTGGTGGAATGGTTTCATGAGATCCCTCCAGCCAGGGATTTCAGGGCTGCGTTCCCACATGAGCAGCTTTCAAGGGGCCACATCTCAGGGATCAGCAGGGCCAGAGAGGCAAAAGTGGATGTGGCTAGAGCTAAAATGGCCAGAGCCATCTTTTCCATTGGGATTACTGGCACGTTGCGCCAGGGCGCTAGCTTCTCAGGGGTGCTCCAGTGAGTGGGGAAGCTGCGCGGCTTTGCCGGCGGCCTCCCCTCTCTCTCATGCACACCCACCAGCGGCGCCCCGTCAACCACATGGCTGGCAGGTGTGCAGCTTTCTTCCCAAGCCCCCGCAGGAGGAGAGCGACCCCCGCAGAGGCTTAGGATAGAAGCTGCACCCTGCCAACTATATGGCTGGCGGACATGCAGCTTCCTTCCCAAGCCCCTGCGGAGGAGAGAGATCCCTGCAGAGGCTTGGGAAAAGGTCGACAACTCTGGAAAACGCGGGGTGGGGTGCCGGAGGGATCTTTGCACCACGGCCGGATATGCTTAAGACAGCCCTGAAAATGGATGTTGCTGTTATCTTTCTGAAATCAGCTGCGTTTTAGCTGTGCAGAAGTCGGAAGCTTTTACCCACCCACATGTCTTCCCAGCCTCTTTTCCGGCAAGTGGGAGGCATTCTGTTGAAGGACACTCAGGCAAAAGCACTCAGGTGTGTGCGCCACTGAGGGGGTGGTTGGAGCCCTGGCTGCTGAGGTCCAGAGAGGGCCTCCTTTTCCCTCCAGCCTTAGGTTCCCCACCTCTTTCCTTAGGCATATTGCTGCAATCCGCACATTTAAAGCCTCAAAAACCTTCTGCCTTCCATATGGTGCTTCTGGAGAGCAATAGCAGGGCAAGAGCTAGGAAGCATGTTAAAAGGCCAGAGGGCACGCCATCCCTTTTGTGTGCAGCAATAACTATAATATTTATAAGATAGGCAGCAATACTTCTGAAGCCCCTGGAGGGTAGGGGAGAGATGCTCTTGCAGGACCAGGCATCGGGCTCCCCTACCCCAACCCATGTGGGTTAAACCACAGAGCCTAGGGCTTGCCGATCAGAAGGTCGGCGGTTCGATGGGGTGAGCTCCCGTTGCTCAGTCCCTGCTCCTGCCAACCTAGCCGTTCGAAAGCAGTGTTTCCGTGCGCTGCTCTGGTTCGCCAGAAGTGGCTTAGTCATGCTGGCCACATGACCCGGAAGCTGTACGCCGGCTCCCTCAGCCAGTAAAGCGAGATGAGCGCTGCAACCCCAGAGTCGGCCACGACTGGACCTAATGGTCAGGGGTCCCTTTACCTTTACCTTTACTAGGCTGAAGCTTGCAAGCTGCACTCACAGCCATAATAATAATAATAATAATAATAATAATAATAATAATAATAATAATAATAATAATAATATTTTAGGTGGACTTGACCACCTGGAGATTCAAGTCATCCCCCCCCCCCCCAGTAATGGCTGAGCAAACCTGGGAACTTCAGGAAAGTTCTGGGGTCTGACAACCTCATTGCCCCTTTGGGTTAAAAGGACAAGCTGGGTTTTTAAGCTCTCTGTTTTTAAACTGTAACATTATTTTGTGGGTATGGACTAGTAATTGTCTTATGCTGTATCTTTATAAAATTGCAGGTATTTGTGTTTTTGTTTTGTTTTTAATATTATGATACTATAAGCCCTCTTATGGAAACTTTTGTTTTGAAAGGTGGCATACAAATCCATACTGTAAAGCAAGCAAATAAAAGTTAGTTAACTCAGCCAACTTGGCGTGGAGAGGAGCCAGAAGAACAGAAGAAAAGCCTGCTGGATCAGGCCAATGGACTATCTAGTCCTCCTGCTCCTTTCTGAAGCAGACCAGTTACCTCTCCTCCGCAGAGCTGTTATATCTTTCCAGTGCCCAACGGCGATCCAGAGCATAGTCCCACTCCACTTCTTCTGCCATGATGTAGAGGGTCCTCACTTGCTCATATTGCTGGTCAGGAAACAGTGTGTTCTTCCCACACTGCTGAACTGAGTAACGTCCTCTCATCCCAGACTGGTAGTGGTTGCTAGTCTGACAGTATACTTCAAAAGTCCCTAGTGGGCAGCATAAACAGAGATGTGCAAGATGGTTGCAGACAGGTCCCTCCAGATGTTTTCAATCAAAACTCCCACCAGCCTCAGCCAACACAGGAATGTCCCCCCCCCCCAGTGCCATATGGCTGTGTTGGCTGTGGCTGATGGGCTTTGTAGTCCACCACAGGGAGTTCCACAGTTCAACCCAGTCAGATGGGTGGGGTATAAATAATAAATTATTATAATATTATTATTAACTGTCTGCTTTGCAAAGGACTTCCTTTCATCTTTCTTAATCTTCCAACATTTGGCTTCATTGGATGTCCACAAATTCTTGTGTCATGAGAGAGGTAGAGCAACTTTTCTCTATCCACTTTCTCTTTGCCAGGCATAATTTTTTATAAACTTCATTCATGTCACCTCCCCCCCTTGGGTTTGCATTTTCAGGACAGACTTGTGTTCTATTATATCAAGCCATGGGTCTAACTAATGAACCCTCATTTTATCCTCACAACGATTCTGTGAGGTAGGTTAGGCTGAGGCGGAGGGTGTGACTCAAGAGAGCCCGCTAAGCTTCATTGCTGGGTGGAAAGTTGAACCCTGCTCTCCCAGGTTCCAAATCAATTGCACTATGCCCTACAATTCTGTGATTCTACCACACTGTGCCTCAAGCTTGAAAGCAAAACAAGACCCTGAAAAATTCATCTCCAGGGATTTAGGAGATCTTGCATATCCAAGGTCAGTGTCTGTACATGGCCTTTATTGAAAGCTTGCGTAACTGTCTTTCCTTGGACGGTAAAGGTTATGATTAGACTGAAAATGTTTACTTGCTTCTAAACTGACTACACTGGTCCACACCATGCACTGGAAGCACACACTCCTCCCCCCCCCCCCCAGCATCCTGCAAAATGTAGCCCATGCCTCACAGAGCTGTAATTCCCCAAGACCCTTAACAAACTATAGTTCCCAGGATTTTTTCAGGGAAACCTTGTGCTTTTAAGCATGCATAAAATATATGGTTTGGGCATGACTTATGTCTCCCTTGAGAAAGAAAGGTTGCAAATGGGTTGAGGCATTTACCTTCGCTATCTGGCTGCATGAGGGCTGTGGCAAATGTGTGAGGGAAGAGACTGGCTCCATCTCGCCTCATCCCATTCATCAAGACCGTATTTCCCTGGAAGGTTGCGCCATGGACGTCGGCTTCACTGCCAAAGCCCAAGAGATGCCAGGAGACAGTTTCTTCCCTGCAGACATCTAGGAGAGGCATGTTGCTGAACAGGAACCCATTAATGGCTTTAAGGGAGGGGGGAACCCCAAAGGAAAATAAACAAAAAAGGAGACATTTATTTATTTGATTCATGCATAGACCATACCTTTTCATATACTGCTTTGAATTTGGGGAGGCTTTTTTTTTTTTGCAACCAAGCAGAGTACAGTACAAATTTTACAAAAGAAATAAATGAAATAAATAAGAACATTGTAAGAGCCTGCTGGATCAGGCCAAAGGGGCCCCATCAAATCCAGCATCCTGTTCTCATTGTGACCAACAAGATGTCCCAATGGGAAACCAGCAAGCTGCGCAAGAGCTACACTTTCCCCTCCTGTGGTTTGCAGCAACTGGCATTGAGAAGCATTGCTGCCTCCAACTTGTTAACGCAGAGCAAGGCCATCATGGCTTGTAATAATAATATCATAGCAGTTTCAGTTACAGATAGGTAGCCATGTTGGTCTGCCATAGTCAAAATAATAATAATAAAAATTCTTCCAGTAGCACCTTAAAGACCAACTAAGTTAGTTCTTGGTATGAGCTTTCGTGTGCATGCACACTTCTTCAGATACACTGAAACAGAAGTTGCCAGATCCTTCTATATAGTGGGAAGGTGGGGAGGGGTATACCTATAGAATCTGGCAACTTCTGTTTCAGTGTATCTGAAGAAGTGTGCATGCACACGAAAGCTCATACCAAGAACTAACTTAGTTGGTCTTTAAGGTGCTACTGGAAGAAAATCATAACAGTTTATTATTTACTGTATTTTTCGCCCTCTAGGACGCACCGTCCCATAAGGCGCACCTAGTTTTTTGGGGGGGAAATAAAGGGGGGGAAATTATTTTTCCCCCAGGCGCAGGGCTGGGGCAGCCCGAGCTTCCCGCGACCCCAGCCCCCAAACAGGCAGCTCTCTGCAAGCCGTGGGAGCCCAGCGGTGGCTCCCGCTGCTTGCAGAGAGGTCCGCGAAGCCTGGACGCGCTGATCTCAGCGCGCGCAGGCTTCGGCATGGAGGCAACTCTCCCCAAGCAGCGGGAGCGTTCCCGCTGCTTGAGGAGAGATCCGTGAAGCCTGGACGCGCTGAGATCAGCGCGCGCAGGCTTCGGGATGCCGGCAACTCTCCCCAAGCAGCGGGAGCGTTCCCACTGCTTGAGGAGAGATCCGCGAAGCCTGGAGAGCGAGAGGGGTCGGTGCGCACCTACCGCTCTCGCTCTCCAGGCTTCAGCGAAAGCCTGCATTCACCCCATAGGACGCACCCACATTTCCCCTTCATTTTTGGAGGGGAAAAAGTGCGTCCTATAGGGCGAAAAATATGGTATAAGCTGCCCATCTAGCTGGGTTTCCCCAGTCACTCTGGGAAGCTCCCAACAGAATATTAAAAACACGTTAAAACAGCAGACATTTAAAACTTCCCTAAGCAGGGCTGCCTTCAGATGTCTTATAAAAGTCACATAGTTGTTTATTTCCTTGACATCTGATGGGAAGGCATTCCACAGGGTGGGTGGCACTACTGAAAAGGCCCTCTGCCTGGTTCCCTGTAACTTCACTTTTCTCAGTGAGGGAACCGCCAGAAGGCCCTAGGAGCTGGACCTCAGTGTCTGGGCTGAACAATGGGGGTGGAGATGCTCCTTCAGGTATACTGGGCTGAGGCCATTTATGGCTTTAAAGAGCAGCACCAACACTTTGAATTGTGCTCAGAAACGCACTGGGAGCCAATGTAGGTCTCTCAGGACCAGTGTTATATAGTCTCAGTGGCCACTCCCTGCCGCATTCTGGATTAGTTGTAGTTTCTGGGTCACCTTCAAAGGTAACCCCATACAGAGCGCATTGCAGTAGTCCAAGAGGGAGATAACTAGAGCACGCACGACTCTGGTGAGACAGTCTGAGGGTCTCATCCTGCGTACCAGATGGAGCTGGTAGACAGCTGCCCTGGACACAGAGTTGACCTGTGGCTCCATGGATAGCTGTGAGTCCAAAATGACTCCCAGGCTGCGCACCTCGTCCTTCAGGGGCACAGTTACCCCATTTAGGACCCAGGAGTCCTCCACACCTGCCCGCCCCCTGTCCCCCAAAAAGAGTACTATAGGTTTGTAGCCATCAGTAGTCCTCTGCTCTATGAATTTGTCTAAACCTATAGGTTAGAGACCCATCCTTGGCTCTTCTGGAAGCAAGTTCTGCAGTTCAGCTATGCGCTGAGAGAAGTCCTCTCTTTAATCTGTCCTTAATCTTCCTACATTCAGCTTTACTGGATGCCCATGCGTTCTGGAGTTATGGGGGGGGGGGACTTTCCTCTATCCACTTTCTCCATGCCATGGATTGCTTACAAACTTCTACCATGTTGTCTCTTACATGCCTTTTCTCTAAGCTGAAGTCCCAAATGTTGCAACCTCTGATTACAGAGGGGTTGCTCCACCCCCTTAATCATTTTGGTTGCCCCTTTCTGAAGCTTTCCCAACTCTATAACATCCTTTCTGAGGTGACAGCTCAGAGTAGATATTTCAGATAGGTGCTCCGATTAATTTCTAGGTAATCCAATGTTCAACTGCGTCTTCATTCCCTAAGATTGGGAGTGATGACATACCGTGCATCCTGTTGGATTCCTTGAAGTCTTGATCTTGAAAAGGATGGTCCTTTCTCAAGAAGTACTTCAGATTTGCATCCAGATACCAACTTAGATTTTCATCAAACACACCAAACAAGAGATAAAACTCCTTCTCAACACCTTTCTAGGATAGCAACAACACACAGGATGTTAGGCTTTTGAGAAATACCTATTCTCATGCACTAATCATTTTTGGTCATTCCCCGAGTTGGTGAGGCTCATTTGACAACAGTGAGAAACTAAGCCTTGAGTGTCATTGGAACTCCCTGCCACTGGGGATTCATGCCTTCTTTGTCAACTTTTAAATTTCTGCTGAAATCTTTTCTATTCCGCCAGGCCTATGCTGGCAGTTAATAACACGTCCTACCACAATAGTTATTTGTTATCTGTTTTTTAACTTTTTAATGGTTTTATTGTATGGTTTTATTGCTGTAAATGGCTTAGATTTTTTAATGACAAAACGGCATACAAATATACAGTGGAACCTCAGTTTTCAAACGTAAACCATTCCAGAAGACTGTTCGACTTCCAAAATGTTCAAAAACCACTCAATACAATAGGGAAACTCAAAACGGAAGCCACGTGTCATGTTCAGCTTCCAAAAATCGTGCAAAAGCCGAAGCAGTTACTTCCAGGTTTTCGGAGTTCGAAAGTTGAAACGTTCGACTTCTGAGACACTTGAAAACCAAGGTTCCACTGTACTTATAAATAAGTAAGTAAATAAGTAAAACTTTTTGCTTTGTGTTTAATGCTGTAACTTTGCTATTAATTGCCCTGGACTCAGGAGAGGATAGGCGAGATATAAGCAATAAAATAATCGCCATCATGTTCCAAGTCTACCCACCTAACCACAAGCCACTGTCAATCAAGTAGGGAGCCAGGGAATTCCTACCCTGTAGGGCTGGCAGTTTTGATGGTGGTCTCATGGGAGTACTAATGTAGGTTGAGTCTCAAAAAATTACCCCTCTCCAGTCCCTTCTGCTGATACTGGTCAATGGCACAACGGCAAAGCAGCAAAGCATACCTGCTTATTATGTTCATCAAGAGTCCCAGGCCGACATATAAGCAAGGGCCCCACTAAGCCAGAATTGGTGTCTCTGACTGGATCTGCTGCAGAAGAATACATCCAGGTCAGACAAGGAGGGTCGTTGGCTGTAGGCCCAACATGTTGAGGGACCATCCAGTGGTACACAAAGCTCCCCAGAGGCTTCACAGCAGCTCCGTTCCTAGATAAGCCTTTGAAAAGCAAGAAGGGTTATGCAACTCCTTGTATCATTAGAGCTAGTCATGGTGTAGTGGTTAGAGTGTTGGAGAGACCAGGGTTCAAATCCCCACTTGGGCATGAAGCTCGCTGGGTGACCTTGGGTCAGTCACTGCCTCTTGGTCAAACCTACCTCACAGTTGTGGGGATTTGATGATGATGGGGAGACCATGCACACCACACCTCAGGCTATTTGAAGGAAAAGGTGGGATATAAAAACAAAAAACAAATAAATGAAATTTTAAAGCCGTTTATAGCAGCTGGGGAGAGATAGCATTAACCGGGGAAAACCTGCTTAGTGTTCTGCAAATACTGCGGGACTCCAGTTCCCATGAGTCCCCACAAAGATGGCCAAGGCTGATGGGAACTATATGGAGGGTGCCAAGTTGGTGAAAGACAGTGCTGTGAGGGGGTTAATTTCATGTTTGGGTAGAAATGTTTTCTCTTGTAATTCTGGATCTTACTGACCAGTGCTGTTCAGCAATCTCCTGAGTCTGAGAATTATGATAGGCAGACACTCATTTCTCAAGCTACATTTTCCATACCATCCATCATTCTATATACAGTCATACCTCAGGATAAATGTGCATCAAATTAAGTATTTTCGGGTTGCGCTCCGTGGCAACCTGGAAGTAACGGAGGGCGTTACTTACGGGTTTCGCCGCATGTGCATGCGCAGATGGTCTAAATGACGTAACGGAGGTGGCGAAACGTGACCCGCGCACATGCAGATGCGCAGGTTGCGTTTGCTTCAGGATGCAAATGGGGCTTCAGAACGGATCCGGTTCGCATCCTGAGGTACCACTGTACCTCCACTATCTCCCCACCTGCCTTACCCTCAGAGGCCTCAGAAACTTTAACACCTACGCTTAGGAAGAGTTCTCCAATCCCTTGACAATTTGAGTTGTTGTTTTGTCTACCTTTTCGTGGCATTGTGTCTTCTTAATTTTTGTGGTTTGGCTCGTTTCCCCCACTTCATAACCAAGCTGTCAGCATGGCTTGCAACAAGAACACAGTACAATTGCATCTTATTTGGGGTTCAGTTTGTGTCTATCCAAAGCCTCGGAGCCGCCCTACAACTGGAAGGGTGGGGTGGAGAAAGAGAAACCCTCGTGCTCCCAGACCCCATGCTCTGAGTGGGCCTTGCTCTCTCCCCCAGCAAGTGGGGAATCTTTTTCAGCTTGAGGACTGCATTTTCTTCCAGGCAGGTTTCCAGGGGCCACATATCAGTGGTGGGTGGGGCTGGAGGCAAAAATGGGCAGGGGAGCTATTGATGGCTACTAGGCTGGATAGCCATGCCCTTCCTCCAATGCTTCTGAACGCCAGCTGCTGGAAACTGCAGGAGGGGAGAGGACTGCCCTTGAGCTTAGATTCTGCTCCTGGGCTTCTTCCCATTTTGAGCCAGGTCCCTTGGAAACTTGTCCATATGAGAAATCACCCCTCTAGCTGAAAAAGGATTCCTCACCTGATTCACAGCAACTGCTATTCAGAATCATAATTCCTCTGGCAGTGACACATTGCAGGTGGCTCGGCCCCATGCCCAGAAAGCACAGGACAAGAGGAAAACCACTCGGGCTCATACTTTCTACACATGGGACAAGTGGGAGCATGGATAAGCCCTATGTGTCAACTTTTCTCCATCCACTTTTTCCGAAATGCCATGCACAATTATGCAGATTTCTATCATGCCATCTCTTAAGGCTCATCCACACTTATCAAGCCTCACGCTTTCCAGACAGATGTCCAACTTTAAAAATCAGTGTCCAAGCACTTTCAAAAAATTTTGCTCTGCAGCTTTCCACAGAAAGACCTGCTCTTTGATGCTGAATCGGAGCAAACAGAATCCCGTGGAAAATCCAAATGGCTGTTTGTTCCGATTCAGCAGTAAAGAGTGGGTTTTTGTGGGGAAAGCACCAGAGGGGGGAAACTGTCAGACATGGAGCTTTAAAGCAGAGACCTGATCCTAAAATATGTGGCACAAAAGGAGGTCTTAATTAGACCTCACTCCAAACTGGAAAGTTCCAACACTGCAACCCTTTCTCATAGGGAGCTCTAGCATTAAAAGCATTGTGAAACCTGCCCTTTCTGAAATAACTGAAAACAACCTCTACTTCTTCACCCCAAGCGATTTATCCTGGTCTTGCTAAGCAAGTGAAGAGCACAGTTTTTATACAGCTGTTGCTAAAATGAAAATGTGCATGTAAGAACTAACCATCCTGGTAAGCAGTTCCTTCCCATTCCTTTTCATAAAATGCACCATGGGGCTGAATGCTAAAAGGCCAAGAGGCTTTGTTTGCAAACGTAACCTGGATAGTATCTCCGACTTCAGCTTTGATCACTGGTCCTGCAGGGAGAAAGACAGGAATCATAGGTCATAGAATTGTAGAGCTGGAAGGGACCTAGTCCAACCCCCTGCAATGCAAGAATCACAACTAAAGCTGGTCTGTAAGTTTGCCCCCTCAGCGAGCCATTTTGTTTTCAAACAGCATGAGCATGCCTTATGTCCACTGAACACTGCATGCAGAAAGCACCTATTTACGAGAATTCTGGCATAGCTAAATATCAGTATTGTGCAAGAGCTCTATATCAGGGGTCAACAACTGAAGGCCCATGGGCCGGAAGCAGCCCGCAGAGGTCGTTTGACTGGCCCACAAGCCGCCCCCAAACCGAGCCGCCCACTTGCACGCTGTGCTAAACCGGCGCAGCGTGGGGCGGGGACTTGCTTCTGCGGCACCGGAAATCGCGTCTACGCAGATGCCAAAAATCGCGGGCGCATGTGCAATCCGACCCACAGAGGGATCTTCCCGGGACCGATCCTGCCCAGGCAAAATAAACCTTGCTGACCCCTGTTCTATATTTAAAAGCGAAAAAGGAAACGTGTGTCCCAAAATAGCACAGGCCTCCATAAGAACATAAGCAGAGCCTACTGGATCAGGCCAACGGCCCACCTAGTCCAGCATCTTGTTCTCACAGTGATCAACCAGAAGTCTCTTTTGGGAAAACCACAAGCAGAACCTGGGGCAAGAGTACTCTTCCCTCCTGCGGCTTCCAGCAATGGACGCAGAAGCATTCACTGTATCTGGCCATGGAGGCAGAGCATAGCCATCATGGCTAGTAGACATGGCTAGTAGTCCTCTCCTCCGTGAGTTTGTCTAATCTTCTTTTAAAACCATCTTAGTTAGTAGCCATTACCACCTACATTTTGCCCATAGTGAAGCATGGTAACTAGGAGCTGGTAACATTTGCTGTTTTGCACTTGCACATTTCTGGTTAAAAAAAGAAAAACTTTTAAAAATGCATTTGTGGACAGGTACAGAAATACCTCCATGCATGCCCAGAACAGGCAAAGGTAGTAGAAGACAGGAGAATAATGACTGGGGGTAAGGGCCAGAAAACATTGTATCAGAAACTATCTATTGCTGTGTGGACAGGAACCAGCAGAATGCATTTGAAAAATCTAAGATTAAAAAAAAACAGTGTGTATTGATAGTCAATCATGTACACAGAAAAATTTGATTTTGTTTGCAACAAAATATGGGAGCCCCTCATTTATTGTACCCAGATTGTGGGACTCTGCCTGCCTAGGGAGGGTAGACTGATTCCTCCTTGGTGGTTTTCCACTGCCTTGTGAATACCATTTTTTTCCTAGTAGGCATTTCATCTTTGGGACTGCTCTTGTTTTTAGGTTTTTGTAACACTGCACTGGCTTTTGAATGACTATCCCTGTTTCCCAGATCATAAAATATTTATAGTTGATGTGAGCAGCATTGAGTGTCTCTGTTAAGACAGAAAGAGTGAGTTACAAATCTTCCAGATAAATAGATAAAACTTCCCACCGTGCCTCTCAAAATGTAACAAGTCATAGCCCATATATCTGGCTGGGCAGGAAAGTTAATTTTGATGTATTACCAAGTATTCCGAGATGCTTTTCTTCTTTTGTCCGCCCCTTCTCCACCTGAAAAGTTCCATCCATGTATTCAGTGTATTGGACCTTCCAATATGTTCCCCCAATCCTAGTGGAATTCTGCTTGAAAAACTGCTCTGAAGAACTAAACACAAAGAAGCAAACATGTGATTCCAGGATGCAACAACAACCAAATCTTTAGATTTTGCAGCTTTTGTTGTTGCTTCTGCAAATCCAGCTGCATCAGCCAAGATCCACAGTAGCTTTGATGCTGAACTATGCAAGACTTGGCAAAAGAAGACTGTTTTCATCGTTAACGCTGTCTTTTTAGGGAGGTGGAAAGGATGTTTATGTGTCACATATAAAGGCTGATAGTGCAGGCGGGTGAGAAAAAGTCCAGCTAATTGCCTTTGGGGAGAAGGGCCAGAGAGGCTCAGTAGCAGAGCATCTCCTTAGCAAACAGAAAGTCCCAGATTCAGTTGGCATGTCCAGGTGGGCCAGGGGAAAACTCATGTCTGAGATGATAGAAAGCATCTCCTGCCAATGAGTGTAGACCACACTGAGGTCTCATCCACACTTCTGCTTGTTCCTTGCCTAGAAAGCATGAGTCTCAGCGGCGTTTGATACCATTGACCATAACATCCTTCTGGACCGTCTTGAGGGGCTGAGAGCTGGGGGCACTGTCATACAGTGGTTCCGCTCCTTCCTCCTGGGCCGTATTCAGAAAGTGGTGTGGGGGATGAGTGTTCAGACCCCTGGGCTCTCACTTGTGGGGTGCCTCAGGGTTCTGTCCTCTCCCACATGCTTTTCAACATGCAGCCGCTGGGAGAGATCATCAAGGGGTTTGGGCTGGGTGTTCATCAGTATGCAGATGACACCCAGCTCTACCTCTCTTTCAAATCAGAACCAGTGAAGGCAGTGAAGGTCCTCTATGAGTGCCTGGAGGTGGTTGGAGGTTGGATGGCGGCTAACAGATTGAGGTTGAATCCTGACAAGACAGAAGTACTGTTTTAGGGGGACAGGATGTAGGCAGGTGTGGAAGACTCCCTGGTCCTGAATGGGGTAACTGTGCCCCTGAAGGACCAGGTGCGCAGCCTGGGAGTCATTCTGGACTCACAGATGTCCATGGAGGCACAGGTCAAATCTGTGTCCAGGGCAGCTGTTTACCAGCTCCATCTGGTACGCAGGCTGAGACCCTATCTGCCTGCGGACTGCCTCGCCAGAGTGGTGCATGCTCTGGTTATCTCCCGCTTGGACTACTGCAATGCGCTCTACGTGGGGCTACCTTTGAAGGTGACCCAGAAACTACAACTAATCCAGAATGCGGCAGCTAGACTGGTGACTGGGAGCGGCCGCCGAGACCACATAACACCGGTCTTAAAAGACCTACATCGGCTCCCAGTACGTTTCCGAGCACAATTCAAAGTGTTGGTGCTGACCTTTAAAGCCCTAAACGGCCTCGGTCCTGTATACCTGAAGGAGCGTCTCCACGCCCATCATTCTACCCGGACACTGAGGTCCAGCTCTGAGGGCCTTCTGGCGGTTCCCTCACTGCGAGAAACCAAGTTACAGGGAACCAGGCAGAGGGCCTTCTCGGTAGTGGCGCCCTCCCTGTAGAACGCCCTCCCACCAGATGTCAAAGAGATAAAGAACTACCAGACTTTTAGAAGACATCTGAAGGCAGCCCTGTTCAGGGAAGCTTTTAATGTTTGATGTATTAGAGTATTTTAATATATATTTTTTGGAAGCCGCCCAGAGTGGCTGGGGAAGCCCAGCCAGATGGGCGGGGTACAAATAATAAATTATTATTGTTGTTGTTATTGTTGTTGTTATTTTCTGCTTGTCCTGCACTTTCTAGCCACAGGTCCAAGAGGTTTTGCCTTTGCTCTGCTGCTTTCCCCTTGAAAATCTGTTCTTCAGCACTAAATTGGAACAAAAGGCAAACCACAGAAAACCCGAGTACTGTTTGTTCTGATTAGTGCTAAAGACTGGGTTTCTCCAGAGGAAAGCAGCTGGGCGAACAGAGGTGTGGCTAAGCCCTAAATTAGATGGACCAATAGTTTGACTCCATGAAAGTCGGGTTCCTAGGAAGTAGGGAGCATTTCCCCTTTGCTAGTCAGCTCAGGCCAGAGGTGGATAATGTCATAAGAACATAAGAAAAGCCTGCTGAATCAGGCCCTGTGAGATCTTGCAAGAACCAGTGGGGGCTGCCTAAGCAAGGCAGAGAGCTGAAAACTCTCTTCGTGAAGGGAAAACCTGATGCTAAAAGAGCTTTAAAGCTCTCTGCCTTGCTTGCATTTAAATTGTGGAATTTTAGCCAGTGGTCCTTCAGCTGTGTGTGGTTGAAATGGTGCGAGTTAAATGCACGTTAGATGTGATCGTGCTGTTTATAACTAGCTGAAATCAAGGTGACCTTGGGTGGTGTTGACAGAACACTGTGTGTACCAAGTGATCCAAAAGTAAGACAATTAAGAGAAGGAGCTCTCACCCAAATCAAGATTGGAGTAGAGAGGCTCATCCAGAACCCCCAGCTTTAAATGAAGAAACTGAGACACATAGCTGTCAATGTTTTCCTTTTTTTAAGGGAAATTCCCTTATTCTGAATAGGATTCCTTGTAAGAAAAGGGAAAAGTTGACAGCTATGCCCAGATAAAGGGCAGCTGGCAGATGGGATGAGAAAGTGCAACTGTTCAGTAATCTTAAAACACCATCAAAAAAGCAACTGTAGAGCAGCCCCACTATCCCCAAGGACACAGAGCTGTTGCTTTGTAAACATGTACCCAGTGTTCTGTTTCCCAAGGAAGCATAATCCATCCCCTTATTTCATTAAAAAAACACTATACCCAGGTCTATAATGCAGAAAGGTTGCAGCACCTGGGCCAAGTAAGAGGTGACATGATAGAAGATTATAAAATTATGCATGGCCTGTGGAAAGTGAAGAGAGAGAAGTTTTTATCCTCTTCTCACAAATTAACACTAGAACTGGCTGACAATGAAGGAGAATGTTGGGAGACTCAGGACAGATAAGGACTTCCTCACACAGGGCAACTGATAACTACCAGCCAGGATGTTTTCAGCTGGAGGCTGCTATGCTCCTGATTCCCAGTTGCTGGAAACCACAGGAAAGTGATCTTGTGCTCAGGTCCTGCCTGCAGGTTTCCCTGTGGGGCATCTGGTCAGAATAGTATGCTGGACTAGAAGGGCCGCTGGCCTGATCCAAAAGGCTCTTTTAATGTTTTGATGATCTACCTCCCAACCTAGGGACACAGGGAATTAAAAGGGATAGGGAGCTCTCAGGATCTGCAGAAGACTACAATTCTCATGATTAGGGGTCTGGGGTATTATCACCATTATTTTTATTTAGTTATTATTAGACTTTTATCCTGCCCTTCCTCCCAAAGAAGCCCAGGTGTCTATCCACTTGCTGCTATTTCTAACTACAGGAGGGAGGTGGACTAGCCAACAAATTTCTGCCTTGTTATCAAACAGACCACAGGTGGACCAACTGCTACGGTTAACCATTTTTAAGCTGCTTTATATTTGCTGTAAAGGTAAAGGGGACCCCTGACCATTAGGTCCAGTCGTGGACAACTCTGGGGCTGCAGTGCTCATCTCGCTCTATAGACCGAGGGAGCCGGCGTACATCTTCCGGGTCATGTGGCCAGCATGGCTAAGCCACTTCTGGCGAACCAGAGCAGCGCACAGAAATGCTGTTTACCTTCCCACCAGAGCAGTACCTATTTATCTACCTGAACTTGACATGCTTTCAAACTGCTAGGTTGGCAGGAGCAGGGATCGAGCAACAGGAGCTCACCCTGTCGTGGGGATTCGAACTATCGGCAAGCCCTAGGCTCTGTGGTTTAGACCACAGCGCCACTCGCGTCCCTTATATTTGCTGTATGAGTACCCAAATTCAAAACCTGACCTACCACATTACAAAGAAGCTTGGTTCAAACAATATTTTGGTTTCTTGGGGGCAAAGTGCCACACTGTAGCGCCTTGAAAAGTGCAGGTTTAGCTACTCTGTTGAAAAGTCTCCTGTGCGATGGGGACCCCCTTTCAGCACTGTGTAAATGCATTCTCAAGCAGAGCAGGAAATCCACAAATAAAATCCCCCTTACCTGTTTGGCTGCAGCAGGCTTTCCCCAGTGCCCAGGTCTAACCCTGAGGGTCCGTAATTCCACTGAACTTCCTTTGCCGCTATGTAGTATTTGCGAAGTTTCCCTTTCAGGGCAGGCTCTGGATTCTGATAGGAGCAGTTCCTGACTTCATAGAGAGCCTCCATCCCAGCTGTAGGAAGCACAACAGAGCACAACACACTCAGACTGGCCTGCTTGTCAAAACAGCCTGCAGGTTGAGAGTGATGGAGGCAGAGGAGGTCAGGAGCAGCCCAACAGTAAGATCCTGTTCCCCACCACAGATTCAACTTCCAAACTCTATTTCACTTTTAAAAAACATTTTTTTATAGTCTATATACACAAGGGAAGAAGCATAAAGAAATACAGTATGATCACATCTTGAGAGTGATCAACATGCACAGTTTCATCGTTAAAAGGTTGAACCCAGGCTGGCTGAAACTGTGCAAATTAAATGCATGCAAGGCAGAGAGCTTAAAAGCACCTTTTGAGCTGTGCTTTACTAGTGCAGAAAGAGCGTCTAACCTCTCAGACTTGCCTGCTGGGCTCAGTTGGGAGACCTTGTGGGAACTCAGATGGACCCACAAGACCTCAGAAGAGCCTCCTAAAACACAGTTAGCAAAGCAGAAAGCTTAAACGCTCCCTGCCTTGCTTGTGGGGCAATGTCCATGTGGTGCACCAGCTCCAGAAGGTAAGATTGTTCATGAGGAGCCGTTCCAAGGGGGTGGTTCGAGCATACATATTTTTGCATATACACGCCACCGCTGGAACACAACCCCTGTGCAAGATGCAAACATGCTATACTCATAATGTTACAGCGGGTCAAAAGAAGCATTAGGTGGAACACTACCATTAAACTTACTGTTCCAAAACATTACTAATTTTTCCCACCATAGGCTGGTTTACATATATTCTTTTGTAGTAGATTAACTTAATCATAGTTATTAGAGACCAATTTTTCTCAATTCGATCATATGTAGTAAGAGATATGCAGCTTTCATGCTTTGCCCCATATGGAAAATCCATCCTTGTACCCTTACTGATTGCTGGCATCACACATATATTCCTATCTTGGTTCCCACACAGCACTTAAAACTTACCTTATCTAGATAAAGGTCCATGTTTTAAAGTGCTGCATTCAAGCTCCCCCCCCCCATCCTTTTTTTGTCCTGCGTTTTCCTCAGGAAAACCCACTCTTTACAGAAGAATCAGTAAAGCTAGCTACCCCTGCCCGTACGGGCCAGTCTTGACAGACTCTAGGGTTGTGCACCCATCTCACTCAAGAGGCCGAGGGCCAGCGCTGTCCGGAGACACTTCTGGGTCATGTGGCTAGCGTGACAAAGCTGCATCTGGCGAGCCAGCGCAGCACACGGAAACGCCGTTTACCTTCCCGCCAGTAAGCGGTCCCTATTTATCTACTTGCACCCGGGGGTGCTTTCGAACTGCTAGGTTGGCAGGCACTGGGACCGAGCAACGGGAGCGCACCCCGCCGCGGGGATTAGAACCGCTGACCTTTCGATCGGCAAGCCCTAGGCACTGAGGCTTTTACCCACAGCGCCACCCGCGTCCCCTACAGAAGAATCAGAGCAAACAGCAAATCTGCAGAAAACCCGATCGCTCTGATAAAGAGTGGGTTTTACTGGGAAATATGCCAGGGCAAAAGAAGTAAAAAAGTAAAAAAAAAGTGCCTGGACGTGGCGCTTTAAAGAGTGGACCTTTGCCCAGAAAACACAGAATGAAAGGTAAGTGTGGATGAGCCCTCTCCGCTCAATTATCCCTGGAGGTATGATTCCCCAAAACTACTGCATGGCATATACCTAGATCAGGAGCCACCCAATCCAGCTCCAGGTGGAAGTGAATCAGCGACCTGATTGGCCTGCAGGAGCAGCCAATCAGGCTTCTAGATGAAGTGAATCTTCAACCTGATTGGCCTACAGGAGCAGCCCAGAATTAGCCAATCACGCGGGGCCCATTGTCTAAATAATGTATATATAGCTAGAAGTTTTGGGGAAAAGTTTCATTCAATGCTACTATGAGCTGAATAAAGAGCATGAAATTCACACTCAACTCTGAGTATATTTCACCCACTTTCTGTTGTCATGGGCAAGGAATTCAGCAAAGAACTAGTGATCACAGTTGCAAGGGGAACTCAGTCTGGGAGACTTCCTTACCTTGCAGGTGATCATGGACTGCGCAGTTCAGCAGCCATTTCCCAATGTGTCGAGGGATCATGTCTGCTGCCACAAAAGTGGCTGGGAAGAGGCTGGCCACGTCAGTCCTGTGGCCCCGGACAATCAGGGTCTGTCCATGGAAGAAGACGGTGTGGATATCAATCTCATTGCCCATCCCAAAAAGATGCCATGACACATGATCCCCAGCACACATGGTCATCTCAGGGAGGTTCCCAAACACGTAACCATTAATTGCTGCAGAAATAGAGATCAAGATGTTAACATGAAAATGGGGTTTCGTATCAGTGTGTGGGTGTACATATATGTAGCATCCTATATTCATAAAAATGTAAGGCTGTTACTGTGCAACTGGAGAATTTACAGTGCCTCATTACAATCCTGGATTTGCATAAAGTCAGGGTGAGAGAAGGGCAGTTTAAAATGGTGGTTTCAAACAACAGCAGAGGTTTGAATAAAGCAAAGACAGAGGTCCACAGGTTCAATGTATCCTGTTAATGTGCACAGAATTTAAATACCTTCCGCCTACTTTTTCCCCCTTTTTTTGTAATGCCGCAATATTAATAGATTTGCTTCATTTTCCTTCTGTTTTGCAGTTTGGAGGCACATTGTGACTCGCCAATGGTTGTGTAACTCCTGTGAAGTTGTATAACTGAGTGGCTTGGGTTGTGTTGTTTCCCAATACAGCGTTCCCAGACTCACATTTGCTTTCATAGAGTATTAGGCATGAGTTTCCCTATGGCAGTACCCATATGAGGGAGCAAGTTGTACATGTGAAAGAACAAAAGCTGTGGCTGAGGAGGCTAGGTTGGAAGGTTATCAGAATGGCCTGTCTACGTGATGTTCATTCACTGGTGCTCCAGTGGCAAACCTGTGGACGAGATACAGTTGCTAAGGATGATGAGAGATCCCACTTGCCACCCTTGTATTGTGTTCCCTACTGTCAAGTCACGAGAAGTGACTAACACATTCCTCCACTCTCAGAGGCTTGGGGAGGGGTATCCCAGGGGGAGGGGGCCTTGTAAGCTGCAGGACTCCTTCCTCACAGAGGCTCCCCTGGCACTTTACTATACAACTTCCAGAGAATGCTGAATACACACATCTTTATCTGACACCTGAGGCGTATATTTTTTAGGAGTCACTTTATTTTTATGATTGTAAGTTGTTTCAAACTGTTTTCAGTGTTGTTTCAATGTTGTAACATGCCTTGGGAACTTAGGGTGAAGGGAAGACAATCCATCAGTCAGTCAGTCATTTTAATCAGTTATAATTCTTTGGCAGCCCTGAAGTTAATACATCTCTGTTCTGTAGGACCTCTGAGTTTATTTGATCCAGAGAGGGTGTGCTACAGCTGTCCCTACCTGGATATAAACAGAGGTCAAGAAAAGGTCCTGCCCAACTGCACCCACCATGCATCTTGTTGCTCTCCCTGAACTCCTTGTCTTCCTCATCAACAGTGCTTGGATCTCCGCAGAAGGAGGCAATGTTTTGATCCAGGTGCCAGCTCTCATTCTCATCAACCACGCTGAACATCAGAAAGAAATCCAGGTCCGCGTCATGCCGCCTTTGAGAAACGCTCTTCAGAGTCCCTGGGCCAGGAGAAGATAGGAGTGAATGGAAGGAGCCAGGAGGCCTGATGCTGTGGGGGGAGCATGCTGGATTTCTTCCTACTTTCAAGAAAACCCACCTCTCTTAGCCCTGAGGGAACACACTTCTGCTCTCAAAGCAAGTCTGGCGAAGGACTGTGGGGCTGGCTTCACACAGTGGTGAGCAGCGTCCCTCCTCCAGGCAGCAAATGCCACCATTTCCTCTAACTGGAGGAAAGTGGCAGGACAAATGGAACTGTGGCCGAGCCCTGATATCTTGCCACCTCTGTATGAGTTCAAAAACCAATAGCACCCAAACAAGAAAATAAAACAACATATTATATATATTTATCCTAAAACAAGGCCTTTGGGCCTTGCTTCTTTCATTTCCAGTTCTGCAAATGGCACGTTACAACCCCTGACCTCTTTCTTTCACTTAAACTACCAGGCTGAATATGGTCTAGAAGCTTGTTTCAGTCAATTTACACCTGAACTGATGAACAATTCAGGAAAGGTACTTGTGGCCTATTGCACTGTTTGTGATATAATTTCAAAAATAAGCTATGAAATTAAGCAATCTTTTCCCAAGGGCAGCCTTACCTTCTCTACATATCAGCAGCGGCCCAATTAAGCCAGTGGCAATGTCTTTTGCTGCATCAACATGAGAATGATAGATCCATGTTAAACAGGCTGGGTCATCATCCGTTGGACCATGATCCTCAGGAACAGTCCAAGTATATGTGTGGTTCCTGCCCGGGGGGATGGCATCATCCTTCTTAAGGTCTTGGGAAGAGGACTCATCAGGGTATAGGGATCCTGGAAAAATTGAGAAATTGCAGTATCCATTCAGTACAATTTCCATTTAATACAGTTGCATTAGCCTTGAGAAGAGCCTGCTGGATCTGGCCCGTGGCCCATTTAGTCCAGCATCCTGTTCTCACAGTGGCTGATCAGACGCCTCTTCTGGGAAACTCACAAGCAGGATTCGATTGCAAGAGCACCCTCCGCTTTGGCGATTTCCAGCAACTGGTATTCAGAGCACAGCCATCATGGCTAGAAGCTACCGGCAGCCTAATCTTCCATGGATTGTACTGTTGCACACAACCCCAGCTTCTGAGTTTCAAGAGACTGCAGGGGTGCCAGTACTTAGCCAGGGTTCAGTTCCATTGGAATGAAGATAAACAGACTGTGTTGATAGGATATTTGTTTTTACACATATATACAATCTGGGGACGCGGGTGGCGGTGTAGGTTAAACCACAGAGCCTAGGGCTTGCCGATCAGAAGGTTGGCGGTTCGAATCCCCGCGATGGAGTGAGCTCCCGTTGCTCGGTCCCTGCTCCTGCCAACCTAGCAGTTCGAAAGCACGTCAAAGTGCAAGTAGATAAATAGGTACCATAGGTTTCCGTGCGCTGCTCTGATTCGCCAGAAGCGGCTTAGTCATGCTGGCCCCATGACCCGGAAGCTGTACGCCGGCTCCCTTGGCCAATAAAGCAAGATGAGCGCCGCAACCCCAGAGTCGGTCACGACTGGACCTAATGGTCAGGGGTCCCCTTTACCTTTTTATATACAATCTGAGCATGGGGTGGAGGGGCTCACAGCATTAACACTCCAACCTATAACAGTATACTTTAAGAGCTTCCATTTTGACAGCAGCCTCTCAAACTTAACACCCCACTATGAATTGCTTTTAAATCATCCAGTGATTAGAGAGCCAGTGGTTAGAGTGTCTGACTAGGACCTCGGAGACCACGGCTCGAATCCCACTCAGCCCAAAAGCTCACTGGATCACCTTGGGCCAGTCATTGCATCCCATGTACACCTTGAGCTCCCTGGAAAAAAGGTGGAGTAACAATGCAATATATAAATATATAGATAAATAAAAGCATCATATGCAACATGCCAACTCATGTTGAAACATCCACGAAAGCAGAGGTGAGAGGAAACTTGTTTATTATTATTTATTCAATTTATATATTGCCCTTTATCAAAATACTTACCTTCTGAGTCCTTCTTGTAGAAGACACCATGAGGATGAATGGTGAATGGTCGCCTGCCAAAATTCTTCAGGTGTACAATGATGGTGTCACCCACTTCGGCTCGTATGATGGGCCCAAGGAATCCCAGCCAGGAGGGTTTGGGTATTTCTGATGTGTACGTTTCATCTAAGTATTGCTTATACACAGATTTCCTGTAGATGCTGCCAATTCTGTTCTCGGCAGGCTGGAGAAAGCTAGAGGCTATCCTGAAAAGGAAGGGGGAACAGCAATGACAATATTGGTAGCAATTTTCATATGTGCTGATACATCTCTCCTGTTATCTGTATGCACAGCTGGTTGTTTTTAAGGCAAGGCAGAGAGAAGAAAATGTGTGTTTTATTTGTTTATTATTAGTCACTTTATCTTGCCCTGAGACGCGGGTGGCGCTGTGGGTTAAACCACTGAGCCTAGGGCTCGCCGATCAGATGGTCGGTGGTTCGAATCCCCGTAACGGGGTGAGGTCCCGTTGCTCGGTCCCAGCTTCTGCCAACGTAGCAGTTTGAAAGCACGTCAAAGTGCAAGTAGATAAATAGGTACCGCTCCAGCGAGAAGGTAAACGGTGTTTCTGTGTGCTGCTCTGGTTCGCCAGAAGCGGCTTAGTCATGCTGGCCACAAGACCCGGAAGCTGTACGCCGGCTCCCTCGGCCAATAGTGAGATGAGCACCGCAACCCCAGAGTCGGCCACAACCAAACCTAATGGTCAGGGGTCCCTTTACCTTTTATCTTGCCCAGAGCAACCCAGAGTGGCTTACACTCAACCAACCAAAAAAACCAACATAGATACATTAAAACCAAGAGGGGAAAGAAATACAGTGGTACCTCAGGTTAAGTACTTAATTCGTTCCGGAGGTCTGTACTTAACCTGAAACTGTTCTTAACCTGAAGCACCACTTTAGCTAATGGGGCCTCCTGTTGCTGCTGCGCCGCCAGAGCACAATTTCTGTTCTCATCCTGAAGCAAAGCTCTTAACCCGAGGTACTATTTCTGGGTTAGTGGAGTCTGTAACTTGAAGCGTATGTAACCTGAAGCATATGTAACCTGAGGTACCACTGTATATTAAAAATATCCCACCCACTTTTAAAAACGGGTTTAGTACAGCAGTTCCCAGACTGGATGGTACCTTCCCCAGGGGTGGAGGGGGGCGGGATTCCTAGTTGACGCTAAGAGACAAGGAGCTGGCAGGGAGGCAATGGAGGTAGAAATGGCTATCAAACTTTGAAAAGTTGGCATCACTGGATCAAGTTTATCAGTTTTGCTGAATCACTCAAACTAAAAAGTTTTAATTGGGTTTTAAATAAATGTGCAATTAATGAAACTAAACCATTGGTTTAATAAATCCTGAGTATGTTCTTGTTCTGCTTAAGAAACTCAGCTGTGCTTTACTACATCAGATAAGCAGTCACATACCCCTTGGCAAGAATTCTGCTCTGGCAGGTTACTAGGTAAAGGTAAAGGGACCGCTGACCGTTAAGTCCAGTCGTGGCTGACTCTGGAGGTGCTCATCTCACTTTGTTGGCTGAGGGAGCCGGCGTTTGTTCACAGACAGCTTCCGGGTCATGTGGCTGGCATGACTAAGCCACTTCTGGCAAACCAGAGCAGCGCATGGAAACGCTGTTTACCTTCCCACCCGCGTGATACCTATTTATCTGCTTGCACTTTGACATGCTTTTGAACTGCTAGGTTGGCAGGAGCTGGGACCGAGCAACGGGAGCTCACCCCGTCACAGGGATTCGAACCGCCAACCTTCTGACTGGCAAGCCCTAGGCTCAGTGGTTTAGACCACAGCGCCACCCACGTCCCTTTTATCAAAGTTAAAGCAACCAGTGGGAGTCCTAAGTCCAGCCAAGCAGTGACGTGCTTTTTATCTCTATTTGAAGGTGAGAGGTGCACAGCCATTAATGTGCACAGCGACATCTTGGGAGGGGTGTTTCCAGCTACCCCACCCTTTGCCCTTGGAAACTGCTGCAGGAGATGGGCTGTGAGCAACATCATGGGAGGGGTGTTTATTAGGACTAAGGTGAAAGTGTGAAGCTACCTTGTTATGCTTCGGGTGATGCATGCTGCTTAAGGAATCTTGTTATATGTATAGTATTAGAATTTGGTTTTTTTGATATGTTATTATATTTGCTGTTGTTTTACTATATTATTGGTTTTTGCAGTGTTTGTTCGAAATGCATCTGTTTCTTTGTTGCAAGCCACTTTTAGCATGGTATTTGTGTGTGTGTGTGTGTGTGCGCGCGCGCAAAAGCAGGATACAAATAAAATGAATGAATGAATGTCAGACTATGGAGATTTTGAGTATTGGATGCAGAGGGTAGGGTGGGGGGTAGTTTATGATGATTCCAGACAAGTGGGGAGAGGACAGAGGTGAAACCATCTCCCTCCCCCGTGGGAAAGGCAATCTCTTGTATCTTTTACTGATACAGAAAATTGAATTCTAGTAGATACAATTTTCTGTCCCTTGCATAACAACCTACACCAGCCAAAAGTCCTGTATACCAATGTTCAGAGGTGTAGCCATTCTCTAAGTTGTCTAAAACATACATGTACCTGAAGAGTGGTTGGACATGTACAACTCGTTCACACTTCCAGATGTTGGACTCCCAGCCAGCAGGGTGCCCCTTGAACCAGCTGTGCAAATGCTTGATTTTTTAATATACCGTATTTTTCGCCCTATAGGACGCACCTTTTCCCCTCCAAAAATGAAGGGGAAATGTGTGTGCGTCCTATGGGGCGAATGCAGGCTTTCGCTGAAGCCTGGAGAGCGAGAGGCGTCAGTATGCACCGACCCCTCTCGCTCTCCAGGCTTCAGGAAGCTATCCGCAAGCCTTGCGAGCCCGGAGGGAGTTCCCGCGGGCTCGCAAGGCTTGCGGGCAGCAGCCTGCAGCCCGAAGCATGGGGCGCCCTCCGGAGGGTGCCCCGTGCTTCACGCAGGTGTCCGCAAGCCTTGCAAGCACGGCGGGAATTGCTGCCGGGCTCGCAAGGCTTGCGGATAGCAGCCTGTTCTGGGGGCTGGGGTTGGGGGAAGCTTGGGCTTCCCCCGCCGCAGCCCCGCGGCTGGGGGGGAATTTTTTTTTTATTCATTCCCCCCCCCCCAAAAAATGAGGTGCGCCCTATGGGCCAGTGCGCCCTATAGGGCGAAAAATACGGTATAAAAAAGGGAACTGAAAAAAATCCAGAATTACATTGCTTTTGGGGTGTGTGTGTTAATCTCCTTTAATATTTTCACAGATGGATTCAGGAAGGTTATTTTTGGGCTAGACCAGTGGCTCCCAAAGTGAGCAATACCAGGATGGGGGTTCCCTGAGGAGCATGGGGATGGCAAAGGGGTGTTGCAGCTATAAATGTCTATCAGACTTTGAAAAGCTGGTATCACTGGATCAAGTTATTCAGTTTTGTTGAAATAATTAAAATGAATAGTTTTAATCAGATTTTGAATAAATACAATTATTTATTACTGTTTTGAATTTGGAGTTTCAGCACCCACTTTTCAAGCAGGGAAACTCAATCTGCTGGCAAACATTCGACAGAAGATATTGTCCCCCTCAGCTCTTAAATGCCATGGCAGTGGCGTCAGTGCTACACACAGAAATTTCTGCTTGTGCATGTGTGTGTGTGTGTGTGTGTGTGTGTGAGAGAGAGAGAGAGAGAGAGAGAGAGAGGGGCAGCATTGCCAATAAACCACCAGAGCAGAACTTACAGATGTCTCATTATTGCTGCAATACATGACTGATTCCCCATCACCTTCAGGTTATTTGGGTGCATAGGTTTGACCAGCCTTTCTCAACCTGGGACCTTCCAGACATCTTGGACTCCAGCTCCCATCAGCCCCAGCCAGCATGGCCAACGGTCAGAGATGATGGAAACTGTATCCAGCATCTGAAGAGTCATGGGTTAAATCACATCCTGGTATTTTGTATGTTACACTACTGAAGCTTGGTAATTCTCCTGTTTCTTGGGTAATGTGGCATTAACCATTAAACCAACCAAGACCAGATACATATCAAGAATGTATTATCCTCCATTTTTTTTATATGAAACTCTGAAGTGGCTAGAGTTAACTAAGTTATTAAGCCAGGACCTAGTAAACCAAGAAATGAAGCTCACATATCATTTGCTATGCTTTGTCCTGTGATGGTGTTCTTCCCCAAGGGAGCATAGTTCCAGTCCACTTCACGGATGCCCAGGTAGTAGACTCTGGTGGCACCTTCAGCCAAGACATGAACAAGGAGGTGGAGGTGGAATGCAGTGTGCCATGTTTGTTTACAGGACAACATATCAGCTCTTGGAAGGTCAGTTCAGGTGTCAAGGTCTTCAAAAAGGGAGGAAATAAAAACAAAATCTTAGCACGAGTGAAGAAGGAACAGAGGACACTGGCTTATACTGAGTCAGGCCATAGGTTCAAGCAGTTTGGTACTGGCCTTGCTGACGGACAGCCCTCTGCAGGCTTACTGACGTGGCCTGTTTCTCAGCCCACCTGGAAACATTGGGGCATTGAACCTAGAACCTTGCACACTCAACTCCTGTTTTCTGCTGCTAAGCGACAGTCTTTCTGTAAGAAAGAAAGGCAGGAGACGGTACAAGGCCATATAAATCTGCAGATTTTATTTTCCAACAGATGGTGTTTGTGGGTGAATGAAGAGAAGGTGATGTTCTCGGCATGTAATCCACCCCACTACTGTCCATTTAATTAAGTGCCAGATAATGTCAAGATGACATACAGCTTCAAGGACTCTTTCTCTTTGATGGTGGAGCAGGGGCTGATTTAATTGTATCAACTAGGATGCAGATTTCAGTCTCCTAGTCTACCCACCACCAGCACCCTTCATGGGGGACCTGGAAAAAAAGTCTGTATTGTCTTCCCAGGTTCCATTACCAACGTGTCCCACAGCCCTTTGGTTCCTTTGATCCCAGATAGGCTCTAAATGCTTCAAAGTTGGGGCCTTCACCTGGGCAGCAGCCAAACTCTGGCCCTGCCTGCCTTTGGATGGACTTATCAGCCTGCCAAAACGTCTGAAGGGTACCAAGTTAGGGAAGTCTGGGATAGACTCTCAGTGCCCAATTCAAAGCAGTAGCCCATTCCAAACATGACTAAAGCCTGCTAACAATTTTGTTGTTGTTGTTGGCAAAAATAATTATATGGAATGAAACGAAAACATTTGTTTGCATGCCTATAGCATGAAGGTTAAAAACCCCCAACAATCATCACTTGCCTGGTTTCATATTTTTAGTTACTGATACAGGCAACAAGACCAGAGCTACATTTGAAGTTAACCTGCTGTTATTTATTTTTATGTAGGAGAGTACCAGCCACCTTTTTAGCCAAAGTTGTTGAGCTTTCTTCAGTTGTTGAGCCAGGTGCAGTAGCCCCTGTGCGTGAATCCTAAATGTTTGGCCATTGTGAAAATAGGATGCTGGACTCTATGGGCCAATGACTTCCACTCTGAGGAGGACCTGAGTGGCCCTATGGATTTGAAAATGATTTTTAATGTGTAATCATTGTCCAGTTTTTCTCTCTCTCCCCCCCCCCCCCGTCCCTTTCCCCTTGTATGTGCTGCTCTTTTAGACTGTAAGCCCTCGGGTGGGAATTGTCTTGTTTTGACTGTAGGCAAACCACTTCAGGAGCCATTTTGGAAGAAGAGCAGGGTACGAATGCTCCAAATAGATAAACAAACCCCACGGTGGAGGAACAAATCGGAGGCCAAATCATTCTGCTGTGATAAGAATATATTTCCTCCTCAGAAATGATCCCAAACAAGTTGGAGTCAGATAACAACTGCCAGATGTTTCCAAGGTCATTTGTCTCTCCACTTCATTGGAAGCCTTGTAAGTAAGAAACTTGCTGTTTTCATTACTCACTTTGCTTAGAAGGCTTCTGATTAAACACAGAAGCACCTAAGCCCACAAGAATCTAAGAAGAGACCACCTGGATCAAGACAGTGGCCCATCTAGTCCAGCATCCTCTTCCCACAGGCCAGATGCCCCAAAGGGCACTCTCCCCGCTGGTGACTTCCAGCAACTGGTATTTAGAAGCTGACGTGAGAGCTGGAAGGAAGACCTGCTCCCTGCTGCAAGGCCCGTTTCCACCTGGCCTCGGGGACGGGGCCCACATTTACCCAGAACAGCTAAAAGGCTCCTGAGAGGCCACTGGGACATTGCTGCCACCGAAAATGCTTTGCAATGTTATTAAATAGTTTTAAATCTGTGGCGTTTTAAATGTTTTGGGGTTTTGTTTGCTCTGTTGTGGGTGGGATAAACATTTACCGTAGATTCCGGCATATTAGGCGACAGGGCGTATAAGACGACTCCCCAAATTGCCAATTTGAGGGGTCAACTTATACGCCCAATTGCCTAATACGCAGCATCAGTGGGCGGCAGGTGGCACGCCGCGCTGGGAGGAAGCTGCCAAGCGAAGCCGGCTTAGCATCACTGGGCGGCGTCCTCCCGGCATAGAGCCCGCTGCCGCTGCCCAGCAAACCCATACCCGGCGTATAAGACGACCCCCGACTTTTAAGAGGATTTTCAGGGGTTAAAAAGTCGTCTTATACGCCGGAATCTACGGTAGTTGGGACTGGGGACTAGTTTAGTTGTAGCATAAATGCTTTAAAAAAAAATAGTTTCTACTGTTTTATTGTATAGTTTGTACTTTGTTTTGAAGGAGAGAGGGTCAGGGCTGCCTGGCTGTGGGTCCCAGCCAACAGAATGGCCGGGGCAGGTTCCATCGTGGCGGGGGGATGCACTGTGACATCTGATTTCAGAGATCATGGGCAGGAGAAGGAGTCACGCTAAGACCAGACCATGTCATTACTGAGGAGGCAGGTTTAGTCGTCGTTTGAAGACTACCCCTGCCTCTAGGTCTGGTCTTGACCGGAAGGATGCTGGAATCATTAAGGGAGACCCACATGATCTTAAGGTGCTGCTGTGCAATGCCAGGTCGATGATTCATAAGACCACTGCCATCCATGACTTGATCGTGGATGGAGGACTTGACATGGCATGTGTAACAGAGACTTGGTTGGATGAAGCAGATGGGCCTGTCTTAGCTGCTGCTTGTCCACCAGGTTTCTCTTACGCACAGCAACCCAGGTCATATGGGCAGGGATGTTGGAATATTCTAGAAAGAACTTGAGAATTGGTCTTGAACAGGTTGCTAGGCAACAGAAAAATCTACCCAGCAACAGGAGCCTTTATAAAGGGCATGTGATCAACAAGGGTCAGTGTATAAATGAGCATGAGTCAGCATTAGGTCTCTGGCCAGATGGCTGAAAGAGGAAAAGATTGTGTTATTCTATTTGTATTTGACCAGTGTAATTTTTTGTAAATAATAAAGATATTCAATTAAAAGGAAACTGCTGCAAGTCTATTAAAAGAAGAAAACCCAAGAGTAGATGCTGCATACACATCAACAGGGATGGGGAGGGTTGCAGTGATTTTTAGGAAGCTTACACCAGGCATCCTTTTGGGAAGACCCAGTTTTCTGAGTGCATGTTCTGGATACAGTGGTTCTGCTCCTTTCTCCTGGGCCGTGTCCAGAAAGTGGTGTTGGGGGATGAGTGTTCAGACCCCTGGGCTCTCACTTGTGGGTGCCTCAGGGTTCTGTCCTCTCCCCCATGCTTTTCAACATCTATAAGAAGCCACTGGGAGAGATCAACGGGGGTTGGGGTTGGGCTGGGTTGTTCATTAATATGCGGATGACACCCAACTCTACCTCACTTTCAAATCGGAACCAGTGAAGGCGGTGAAGGTCCTGTGTGAGTGTCTGGAGGTGGTTGGAGGATGGATGGTGGCTAACAGATTGAGGTTGAATCCTGACAAGACAGAAGTTCTGTTTTGGGGGGACAGGGGACGGGCAGGTGTGGAGGACTCCCTGGTCCTGAATGGGGTAACTGTGCCCCTGAAGGACCAGGTGCACAGCCTGGGAGTCATTCTGGACTCACAGCTGTCCATGGAGGTCAATCCAGGGCAGCTGTTTATCAGCTCCATCTGGAACGCAGGATGAGACCCTACCTGCCCGTGGACTGTCTTGCCAGAGTGGTGCATGTTCTAGTTATCTCCCACTTGGACTACTGCAATGTGCTCTATGTGGGGCTACCTTTAAAGGTGACCCGGAAACTACAAATAATCCAGAATGCGGCAGCGAGACTGGTGACTGGGAGTGGCCACTGAGACCATATAATACCGGTCCTGAAAGACCTACATTGGCTCACAGTGCGTTTCTGAGCACAATTCAAAGTGTTGGTGCCCTTTAAAGCACTAAATGGCCTCGGCCCAGTATACCTGAAGGAGCATCTCCACCCCTATCGTTCAGCTCCAGGAGCCTTCTGGTGATTCCCTCACTGCGAGAAGTGATGTTACAGGGAACCAGGCAGAGGGCCTTCTCAGTAGTGGCACCCGCCCTGTGGAACCCTCTCTCATCAGATGTCAAAGAAATGAACAACTATCTGATTTTAGAAGACACCTCAAGGAAACCCTGTTTAGGGAAGTTTTTAACGATTGATTAACTTATTAACTATTGTATGCATGTGTGTTTTAAAACCCAACTTGTTTTTATGACTTTAAGTTGTTTTAAGTTGTTTTTAATATTGTGTTTTAATGCAGCAACACTAGGGTTGCCATACAGTCATACCTCGGGTTTTAGACACTTCAGGTTGTGCTTTTTCGGGTTACAGACCACCGAAACCCAAAAGTACTGGAATGGGTTACTTCCAGGTTTCAGCAGTCGCGCATGCACAGTAGCGCTAAATCACGCTTTGCGCATGTGCAGAAGTGCCGAATTGCAACCCGCACGTGAGCAGACGCACCGCTGCGGGTTGCGAACGTGCATCCCGCATGGATCACATTCGCAGCCCGAGTATCCACTGTATTTCAAAAAGTGACAATTGGCACTCGAAAGTCATTGAGCTGTTTTCTGGCACTTCCTTCAAAATGTCAGGACATATGGCAGCACTAACATATCCTAGGAGCTTAAGGTGAAGGACATGCCATTATTAATAATAGCTCTGTTGTTTGTCTCTTTTCAGTGGCAGAGACTGCAAAACACTTTTGACGTCCGGAAACTATGAAGAAGATGCTCCCAGTCTTTAAATACTGCTTGATAAACAAAATCCCTAAGTGGTCTACTTAAAACACAGAAAGCCCATAAAAGAAAATTATAGGCAAACATATACACATACACAAAGTTATAATAAAAAATACAAAGAAATACATCAGCAAAACAGAGAATCCATCACTAAAAATTAAATTAAATTTCAAGAAATAATAAAACAGAGCAGTGTTATTAATGTTATGAGCAAGGGAAATCTTGTTTAAATAAGTGAATCTTCAGGAAGTATTGAAACCTTGCCACAATTTCTGCCTAATCTAGAGCATTCCAGGTGTCCAGAACTATTGCTCCCACCCTAAGTAGCCTAAAAAACCTGGAGGTGGACCAGGATGGCGAAGAAGACCGTCTTAGAAGTTACCAGCTTCAGAAATAATTCCCCTCCTTACCCTCCCCACATCATACCTCAGGTCCCATTGAGAGATGTGACCCACTTGTACATGTGCAATTTGCATGCTTCCTGAGAAGTAAGCCCAACCAGAATTTACACTCAAGTAAGTGTGCCTAGGATTGCGGCCCAAGCAACCTCCCCCTTGCTAAGTATTCAATTAAATAAGTTCACAGATCCCTTACTTTGATACAGGAGGAAGAGCTGGTTAGAAGCTGAGACCATGGGAAGGGTTTCAGAACTGTTCCCCGAACATTTTCTTCCTGAAGCTCCAAAGAAGCCATATGATAGCTACAGACGCCAAGAGGGGGCAAAGTCTAGGCCATAAAACCAGCTGATCCCTGGACCCAAGCCATTGGCCTATCTGGAACATGTAATGCTTTCGGAATGCACTAAATAGAATAAATGTTTTGCAAGCTGATTGGCTGCTGAGCAAGGAACAGCCTTATGTTGATCAATTCAGTGTCATTAGCATTGCCGCCTACATTTGTTTCATTTTCAGGCTTTAGATGGCAAGGGCAAGCTGCTTGTGCAGCTTGTTACTCCCAGGTCAATTATGACTGGATGTTGCTTTATGGCATTGAAGTGTGAATGTGCATGCCACCTTTTGGTTCTTGGAGGAAAGCTGGTATATATAAATGCAAAAAATAAATGAATTAATCTGGTTCGACAGCAGGCAGTGGCTGGCAGAGCCCTTTGCCCAACTATGGCAGAAAATGGGCAGGGATGGTCTGAGCAAAACAGCAGCTTTAAAAAAGCAAACCCCCCCCCCACAAAAACAACAACAAAAACCCACAACTAAACTGAAACAAAACTCCCAGCCTTCCAAGCAAAGAGCAAAAGGAAAGAAAGTGGTTTCATCGTGCATACAGTGAAGAACCTACAATAAAGGGTTTCATATAAACATTTTTGGTTGGTTTCAGTATTTTTTTATGTTACCCTTTATGGATCTCTGGAGCCAGGATATATGAAGTGGACTTGAATTTGGATTTGGAAGCGAACCACTATCTTTCCTGGAGAGTGGGTGGGGGGAAACATTTTTCACCTCCACACAAATGTTCAGCATGGTTATATTAATTAAATAATATATAAAATTGCCTTACAGCATGCGTGTTCACTTGACTGCTTCGATCCGCAGAACTAGCGCTATTACAGGCGCCACTCAAAATCCCTTCTGCGTTTACGAGAAATTGATCTTTCTGTGCGGTGTCGCCTGCACTCTGGAACTCCCTGCTGCCTGCTGATATCCTTCAGCATACTCTTTTCGGCACCTGCTAAAAGTATTTATTGTTTAGCATGGGTGCTGTCAGGATTTATGTTGGGGGGCAGGCTTCATGTTGTGGGGAGCAGAACCTCAGTCAAAGAAGTATGTAGTTTTACTTGCGGAGGGCAGCTCCTCCTCTTGGCTACGTCCAGGTTGTTCAGATATGCTATTTTAACGTTTGAAAGTTTTAATTTTTTGTTGTTAATCCAATTGCTTTTTTTTATTATTTTGTAAAATGCACCGAGGTCGGGGTTTTTTTGCGTATAAATTCTTCGAAATAAATTAATACGTGAAAGGGAAAGAGAAAGTGAAAGGACTGCAGACATGTATACGTCAGGAAAGCTAAGTGATTCGCTTAGAGCGCATTCGCGGCCCCAGCGTCGGCAAGCGGCACACCGCTGACGCTGACGCGCCGCCCCTTCTTCCGAAACCTGCCTTTTTCTGAATAGCCGGACCGCTCTTCCTGCACGTGCGCGCGAGTTTGTGTCGCCTCCCCTCCAGGGGCAGCCGGTGGGCGGCCGAGCGCGAGGCCCCGCCCCCTTCATGCAAAGTTGAACTCCTTTCTCTTGCCGGCAAAGGTATTCCCTCTGCTTGCACGCCGCTCGGGGAAGAGCAGCCTCTCTCTCGGTACCATGCAGAAGGCGCCAGCTGTTCCTGCCGCGGCTGCCGCGGGGATCACTGCAGGTCCCGTAGCCCCCGGAATTCTGCAGCTGCCCCCCTTCCTGATAAAGCTGTGGGCTATCATGGAGGATTCGCGGAACGCCAGCATGATAACTTGGAGCCCGGTGAGGAGCGGCGGGGTGGATTGGGGATGGAGGGTTCCGCGGGAGCGCGCCGTAATAGACTTGTAGTGCTTCTTCCGAACTCGGACTTTAATGTCCAGAAGCAACAGGCGGCCAATACTGTATTCTGGCGCTTCTGCGTCAGACGAATTCGTTGAATTTTTAATTTAAAAAATTAAAAATTTATCCCACCTTCAAAGAGAGTAAGATGCGACCTGATAGAAATTATTATTATTATTATGATACTTATAACCCGAAGTCCCGGAGTATGTTACAGTGTTAAAAGCAACTAAAAGCAGCTTATAAAATGATGCACAGCATGGAGAAAGCGGGTAGAGCCGCGGTTCCCAACTTACGGCACACGCCGCACGGAGGGGGCAATTTGATTTTTAAAGGGGGAGGCAATTTGGAAGCTTGTTTAGACCAAGTTAATGGCATTTTAGGCTTCGTCTACGTGAATAGGATTTCACTTTTTGCACGATAAGAATTAAATGTCGTGGGATTTTAGAGATGCCTAAGCGGGGCTTGGCCAAAAATAGTTTGGGAACCGCTTCGATAGAGGAAGGTTTTTTGCCTCTTCGCGTAGCGCTAGAATGGTTCCCAACTTACGGCACACGCGGCACAGGGAGGCAATTTGATTTTTAAAGGAGGGCGGGCAATTTGGAAGCTTGTTAAAAAAAGGTTTGGGTACCACTGCGAAAGAGGAAGGTTTTTTGCCTTCTCCCGTAACACTAGAACTCTAGCGAAGAGTTGGGAGAAGGCGGAGAAAAGAAAGTCTTAACTTCACACAGCGCAGAGTTAAACTGTGGAACAGCTTCCCGCGGGAGGCGGCAATCATGGTTCCCAGCCCTAAACTGCTTTTTTAAAGATGATTAAGCAAAACTCACGAAGGAGAAGAGGGCTATCTGCTGCAAGGGAACTGGTAGGAGGCAGCTATGCTTCTGAATACCAGTTGCCAAAAGCCGCAGGAGGGGAGAGTTGATCTTGTTCTCAAAATCCCGCTTGCGGGTTCCGTAGATAGGAATCTGGCCACTTTGCGAACAGGATACTGAACTAGATGGACCATTGGCTTGATCCATCAAGCTCTTCCTATGTTCTTACATTTTTCCAGGAGACATTTTAAATCCGCCAGGTGCATTTTGCGCCTGGCTATTGGCCACTTGCAACCAAGTGAAGATGCCGAGGTGCCAGGATGGAGCCTGACATCTCCACCATCTGGATGCACGTGCCTGGGGATCCTTGGGCCATGAATGCACACTAGCAACACATCCTGTAGAATTCTATTCCTTATATTTTATCTGCACAATCGGAATGAATTTCAGGAACAAAAAAGCTGCATTGAAAAATATGATTTTCAAGCTGCATCACCTAGAAATGGCAACTTTTTGTGACTTTTCTTTTTGGTGACTGTAACATTGGTTTAAGGAGCCATTTGGTGTCTAGCTTATTATATATCTGAGTTTCTCTGTTTCCAGGGGTCCTCCTGTGATGAGGCTGCATTTTAATTGTTTTAATGTTTTAATGTTGTATTTTAATCTTGTTTTTAAGTTGTATTCATTCTAATCATTTTTATTATTGGTTGTTAGCTGACCAATATAAAACAGGTGACAAGACACACACGCACAGAATTAAACCACAGTCAAAATGTTAATGTAAAGCTAAAGAGAAATGTAACAATTCCAAAAACAACTACGAAATAAGCACAGAGTTCGGCAAAGAAATTTAATTTGTTATCCAAGTGCTTTTTCAAGATGCCATCCCTTCACCAAGTGTCTAAAGTTCTAGAATGGTGGGGTTACTTCAGCCATGCCCCTTGCAGACCCAGGGCAGAGCTGCCTGCTTCCTTCCCCAACGCACCAGAAGGCTTCATGTAGGGAAGTTAGGAACACCATAGCAGGAACTCATGCAGAGATGTAATAGGCAGCCTCCTCTGTGTTCTGATAACCTTGGCTCGTCTAAGCTCTGTGTTGTTTACTGGCAGAGGCTGCTGGAGGCTGAATTTGTGACCTTGTGCATGTCTATCCAAAAGCTATTCCTCTTTTTAAAAAATAAAAGAAATATTTAACTGGTTTTTTATATTAACATTTTACAATCACATATCCAATACACAACATAAAAACAAGTTTCCACAGAATCTCCTGGACTTCTCTCCTCCACTTTCTGGGTCCTATTGTTAAACATTTCCTCCTGCTTCTTTTATGATAATCCAAATCTTTCACCTCTACATTGTGTCCAAAATTCACCATTAAACTACAAGTGTTATTCCAGTCCTACCAGGGTGGATTTGATTTAAATCACTAGTCAGTAAGACTTGATTTAAATCGTTTTTATTTATTTTTTACAGAAAGATTCATTTTTGCTGGTATAATCTTAATATTTACAACCAGCTGAAGGTTTCATTTTTGGAATAATAAATTTTCAAAGTAGTTTTTACAGTTATATAAAAAATTACTGATATGATTATAATATTAGAAATACATAGAACAATAATTATGAAATTATTGTGAAGTTTAATAAGTTAATTTTATATTTGGACAACTATTCTGCTGTACTTTATTGGAAGGAGAAAAATAATCATTTCCTTAATAACAATTAAAACAATTTATTTAACTAAATAACATTTTAGCATGTGTATCCATGTTTGTTGATGTGGTTAAACTATTAAAAAAAACTTAGACTGAGTTTTAGCACACATGAAAAACTTAAACAAATTTTTATTTCCTGATGAATAGCCTTTGGACTATAATGAAACTTAAATAAAAGACTATATTTAGAAAGATTTTTCCTCCAAAAGTATTTTATTTTAAAAATCCAATTTAAATTAAAAAAATATCTGATTTAAATAAAAAATATCTGATTTTAAAAAAATCTGATTTAAATAAAAAATCTGATATTTTTATTTTTTAAAAAAAACATTGATTTTTTTTTATCCACTCTGAATCCTATCAACGATTTTAGCTGTTTACAATGGTTTTTAAAATAAATTATAAATTTTCCCCATTCCTTATTAAAATTTTGGTCTTCCTCTTTTCTGATTCTTCCAGTCATTTTAGCCATTTCAACATAATCTACCAACTTAATCTGCCATTCTTCTCTGTTAGGGACTTTATCTACTTTCCATTTCTGGCCAATAGCATCTGCGCAGCCGTGGTCACATACGTGTATTTATGTATCCAAAACGTACTCCCTTGCATTTAGGATTATGGTAGTAGTTTTGTTTTATTTCTTCTAGTTTTCTAATAGTTAATTTGTTGTCCTTGATGTGAGTGTAACCTGATGTGTACACGTTTCTTTTCTGGAATGCATGAATACATTCCGTACGTGTGCGTGCCCATGTATGTTCATATGAAGGCATATCATCTGAGTTGCAGAAGTTTGCATAAATCTCAGTGTGGCACATCTTGCCTGGTTGTATCTGTCTGTATTGTCCTGCTCCCCTAATACTTGATCAAAGCAAACTAGGCATATTTGCACTGCAATTTGCAAACTGGAGAATTGTGCAGTAGTGAACATGCCAAATCCAATTTCATTGGGTCCACTGGTCTGAAATATTATTACTGTAATATGAAAAGTGCATGTTTTCATGATGTTTCTAATGCATATTTTTAATTGCTCTAATGAGGGTAAACTGGTCCTAGCCTGTAAAATTCTACTTTTTGCATTGTTTAGTTTTTTAATAGGTCAAGATATGCTGTAACTTTGGTGCAGTGGGCAGGTAAATGCCAGCATTGGAAACTAGCTGACTGAACACTTATAATTTGCCCATGTAGTGAGAGAATCAGAAACAGTTGAATGGTGTGATATATACCTACATAGGGAGACTGAGCCCTTTCATGATGCATAGCCAAGTTGCATGTGTGCCTTAGAGAATGGCAAAGAATGCAGAAAATGCATGTTTGCTTTTTTAGCTAGGATACAGTGGTACCTTGGGTTAAGTACTTAATTCGTTCCGGAGGTCTGTACAGGTTAACTGTTCTTAACCTGAAGCACCACTTTAGCTAATGGGGCCTCCTGCTGCTGCCACGCCACCGGAGCACAATTTCTGTTCTCATCCTGAAGCAAAGTTCTTAACCTGAAGCACTATTTCTGGGTTAGCGGAGTCTGTAACCTGAAGCATATGTAACCTGAAGCGTATGTAACCCGAGGTACCACTGTACTGTACTTTTGCTTATAATATGGCCATGCAACACGGTACAATGAAATTGCAGCTACGTATTTTCTAAGTTTGTAAGTTTTCAGTTCATACACCTGGGTCCACAGATGCAATTAATAATAATAATAATAAATAATAATAATACTGATTGGGTTGCCCCAGCCACTCTAGGCGGCTTCCGGCATATATTAAAACATAGAAAAACCTAAAACCTTAAAAAGCTTCCCTATACAGGGCTGCCTTCAGATGTCTTCCAAAAGTTACCGTATTTTTCACTCTGTAAGACTCACTTTTTCCCTCCTAAAAAGTAAGGGGAAATGTGAGTGCGTCTTATGGAGCGAATGAAGGCTGCACAGCTATCCCAGAAGCCAGAACAGCAAGAGGGATTGCTGCGCAGCGAAAGCAGCGATCCCACTTGCTGTTCTGCTTTTGGAATAGCCCTGTGAAGCCTCTTCAGGGCAACAGGAGGAATGCTCCCCCTGCCCTGAAGAGGCTTGGCAGTTCAGAGATAATGCCCAAACGTATGCTGCTTTCAACTTGCTGTAACTGTATTTCTGTAAGTTTTCTATCTTTGGTTTATTTCATTTCTTGGTAAATAATGTTTTACAACATTTAAAAAGAAGAAGAAGAAGAAGAGTTTGGATTTGATACCCCGCCTTTCACTCCCCTTCAGGAGTCTCAAAGCGGCTCACATTCTCCTTTCCCTTCCTCCCCCACAACAAACACTCTGTGAGATGAGTGAGGCTGAGAGACTTCACAGAAGTGTGACTGGCCCAAGGTCACCCAGCAGCTGCATGTGGAGGAGCGGAGACATGAACCCGGTTTCCCAGATTACGCGACTACCGCTCTTAACCACTACACCACACTGGCTCTCTCACAGCAATCAAAGCATACCTTAATTTTATTTGGAGCCTGACTATTCAGCCATGATGGCAGGTGGTAGGGTGGGGCACATTCAGCTCAGTGGGGCCTCAGATTTTGCCCCCCAGGATCTTGCCCTGAACCAAACAAATGACTATAGGTACTTTTTTGTTGAATGGAGTATCTCTGCAGTTCTGGGGTTCCACCACCAGAGGTCATTTAGGGTTTTAGAATGACAAATAGCCTAGCACTAGACAATGTCTGATTATCAAGATCATGGTATACCAACAGCTAAACATTGCAATATACCTCTATCGCACAGCGTCCAAAATAACTCCATTCACCTGTACGTAGTTCTGTGCTTATCACCTGGTAACTGCTAGTACCAATAGATTTTTCCTTGCCTTTCGCATATTACTATAACTGTGATTCTGTAGTACATATAATTTTTTATTAACACTTTTTCTCCAAAGTTAAAGCTCTAGAAGTAATAAGTACCACAGCAATCAAAGGTAAGGTGAGTTAATGTTCCCTAATAGACATGATTGGGGAGGCGAAGCGGAAATGGCTTCTTGCTCTTTCAAGGGCCCCAGGAAGTTTTGGGTGTCTCACATTTGTCTCAGACTTTATTCCTCAGCACACCGTCCTGCCCTGACAAAACCACATTTTTATCTTTTTGTTCAATGAAATATAAGATAGCATAGCACTATGTAAAAATGAGAACAGCAATAATGGAATTGAAATGGGAAATATCTCGGGAAGAATATACCCTATAAGAAAAGCAGGTCCTACATGCCCGGTATTAGATTTTAGATGCGGTTCTGCTATGTCAAAAGGCAAGGGAACTGACCAGCAGAAATGAGCATCCTACATGAACACAGGCCAGAAATTAAAAGGGTTGCAGGTATGGCTGGGTGATGTGTGGTTCTCAAGATTGTGATATACCAGGAGCTAAACATTGTATGTAGAGGAGAACGGGTGATGTCCTGGTAACTGCTAGTAGTTAGTGGCATAAAACTGATAGATTTTTAATTATGTTTTACATACTGCTACAACTGTGATTCTTTAGTACAGGTAATTTTTTGTCAGGGAACTGACATCAGAGCGAGAGGCGAAGGGGAGGCTCCCAGATTCTGCAGGCTAAGGACCCAGCACCAGGGGGAGAAGCAGCTCAGTAGAGGAGGAAGGAAATCAGCGCAACACCAGGGATAAAGGGGGGCAAATGGGGGAAGTGGAGGGAGAGCTCCGGGATTCTTCTCTGGACATCAGTGAGGAGAGCACAGGTCCTCCACTACCCATGCCCTCCCTGCGCAGAAGACTCCCGCGCAGTGAGAGGAGGAGGAGACTGGGAGTCAGACAGCTTCTATGCTGGAAAAGGTTTAAGAAACGCCCACAGACAGATTCTGCTAGCGACTGAGGCAGCCACGCTGAGATGGGCTGTGCAGTCAGAACGGTTTAACCAAGGCAATTAAGCCTAGAACGGCGGCAGTTTACGCACGAGTAACTCAAACCCATTACAGCAATCTGTCTGTCCCTGAAAGTTGCTCGTGCGCAACAAGCAGACGGTATCATGAGTAAGACAGGAGAAGTGAAAGCCACGGAAGGGGCTGCTGGAGGGCAATCGCTGGTGGAGAGGAACCGCAAGTTGGAACAGCATGTGGCCCTCCTGACGGCGCGGCTGGATGAAAGGCGGTCTCAAGATGCCCAGGTCAGGCCCACCCCCATAGCAAGGAAGGTACCGGGACTGGTGCACAAGTTTGGGGGGAGGCCTCAGGATTACAGCGCGTTCAGAACAGAAATAGAATACGCATTGAAATTGCAGCATGACGATTTTGAAGATGATGGGGCGCGAGTGGCCTATATTGTGGGGCACCTGCAGGATAGGGCCAGAGAGTGGATCAGGCCCTTTATGGCGACGCAGAATGCTGCCATGCAGGACCGGCGGAAATTTTTTCAGGCAATGGACGCGATGTTTTCCAGTGATGTACAACAAAGTGTGACAAAACGGGAACTGATGAACTGTAAACAGGGGAACCAGTCAGTTAGAGACTGCTGGTCACGCTTTGCAATGATAGTTCACCGTCTCGGGTGGCAGCTGGACTCTGAACCCATACAAATGTTATTTGAGGAGGGGTTGTCCCCAACGTTCAAGGATGAGCTTTCGCATGCACCCCGCCCACAGTCCATAGACCAGCTGACCAAGGCTGTGCTTGCGATTGGCGTGAGGCAGGAAGCGCGGGCTCAGGAGAGGCGGGAAGGGAGAGAGCAGCGTTGCCATGACTACCGCATTCCTGAAATACCAAGGCAGCCTTCCCCGCCGGTGGAGCCAATGGAAATAGATGGGGCGCGCGCGGGGGAGGTTTCAAGTTCCAGTGAAAGTCGCAAGAGAGAGGGAAAGGATGGAAAAACAACCAAGAAGTGTTTCCTCTGCCAGCGGCCAGGACATTTTGCCAGGGCTTGCCCTCAAAGAAAAGCCTGGCAAGGAATGGTGGGAGCCGCAGGGGGTGAGGAGGAGGTGGAGAAGACACAGGAACAGGGAAACGGGAGTGCTTGGCTGCCACTCAGCGGGCACAGCAGCCAGGCCAGCAACCAGTAAGAGTGCCCCAACCAGACCCCCCTAAGGCAGCTATAGCCATCGAAGTGGTGCTAGAACTCCCGAATGGGCACCCAGTCAAGGTGAAGGGGATGCTGGATTCGGGCAGCTCCTGCAATTTCTTCAGCAAAGACTTCGCATTAGAGCACCAGCTTCACTTATTGCCTTTGGATTTTCCCTTGCAAGTAACCACTATTGATGGCAGGGAGCTTCTAGGAGGAGAAGTGACACACCAGACCCCACCAATGAGAATGAGGGTGTCCAGGCACTCGGAGACCATCGCCTTTCACGTTGCCTCACTAGTGGGGCCTCCAATAATATTAGGGATGAGCTGGCTAGCACAACATGATCCAGTGGTGGCGTGGCATCAGAGGACAGTCAGCTTTGGGTCAGCCTACTGCCTGGAACACTGTCTAGGAGGGGAAACCCAAGGATGAGTGTGGCCAGGGTGGCTGGGATGGCGGTGGAGCGGAAGGGGGTGGTGCCGCCGCAATATGCTGATCTGCGGGAGGTCTTCAGTGAGAAGGAGGCAGATAGACTACCACCCCATAGGCCCTTTGACTGTCAAATCAACTTGCTCCTGGGGGCGCAGCTGCTGGTGGGTAAGCTGTATGCCATGTCAGACAGGGAGATGAAGGACCTGCGGGAGTTTATTGACAAGAACCTAAAAAGAGGATTCATAAGAGAATCAAAGGCAGTGGGAGGCAGTCCGGTGTTTTTTGTGGACAAAATGGCACTAATAAACCCAGGCTGTTGGTGGACTTTAGAGCCGTAAATTTGGTGTCGGAACCCGTGACCTTCCCAATGCCCAGAATCGACGACATTTTGACGAGAGTGAGGAAAGGAAAAATCTTTACCAAGCTGGACCTCAGGGGGGCATACAACTTGATCAGGATGAGGGAGGGGGATGAATGAAAGACCACAATGTTCACCCCCCCTAGGGGTTATGCCTTTTGGATTACAGTCAGGCTCTGCCTGTTTTCAAGCTTTCATGCACCACGTGTTGGGGTCTCTGCTTTACAAGAACTGTGTAGCCTTCTTGGACGACGTCTTGATTTATTCGGACAATGAGGAGCAACATGTCCAAGACGTTAGGGAAGTGCTACAACAATTGCAGAAACACCAGTTGTGGGTCAAGCTAGAAAAATGTCAGTTTCACGCCAGAGAAGTCGAGTTCTTGGGCTACAAGTTATCTGACAAAGGCCTAGTGATGGACCCAAGCAAGGTGCAAGCAGTGTTGCAATGGAAGGCCCCAAAAACACGGAAGGATGTGCAAAGGTTCCTAGGTTTCAGCAACTTCTACAGGAAGTTCATGAAGAACTTTGCCCACTTGACAGCACCCATCACAGATTGTCTCAGTAGCAAAAAGAAGTTCGTGTGGACAGAAGAAGCCCAGCAATCCTTTGAAAGACTGAAGAAGGCATTCGTGTTGGAAGAGCAACTCCTGCACGTAGATTTGGAGAAACCCATGAGGCTAGAGACCGATGCGTCCGACCGGGCCATAGAGGCGGTCCTCTTGCAGCCAGGGAGGAGCAAGCAGGAATGGAAACCGTGTGCCTTTTTCTTGAGGAAGCTGAGCAAGTCGGAGCAAAACTATACCATGTATGACCGAGAACTGCTCGCGATCTACGCTGCCTTTCGTCGTTGACATCATCTACTGATAGGAGCGCAACACGGAATCCAGGTTTGCACCGATCACAAGAACTTAGAGTACTGGAGGACTGCACGAGTACTCAACCAGAGACAGATGCGATGGGCACAGGAGTTCTCCAAATTTTCTTTCGAAATCCGGTATGTGCCAGGAGAGGAAAACGTGAGAGCAGACGCTCTCTCACGGAAGCCGGAGTACTTCGAAGGAGAGGGGCCACCGGAGACACGACACGTTATCCCCGAGGACCGATGGGTGTGTGGGGGAAACGAGAACTAGCTGGGCTTACTAGAAACGACGTGTTCACACAAACTAAAATCCGGGAACTCCGAAACAGAAGAGGGGTCCAAGAAGGGTTTGAGGAGAAAGAAGGGGTGCTGTACTATAAAGGGGCGCTGTATGTACCGGGGGAGACCCTGAGGGGAAAGGTACTCAAACAACTTCACGACAACCCCACCGCTGGGCACTTTGGACAGCACAAAACCATGGTGCTGGTCACCAGACAGTTCTGGTGGCCCAGGGTGAGGGAGGATGTACGGGAATATGTACGGGGGTGTGACCACTGCCAAAGGGCAAAGGAGGAGCGGGCGGTCCCCGCAGGCTTACTGGAACCCTTACCCACACCGGGTAAACCCTGGGAGGTGGTGTCCATTGATTTTATGACCGATTTGCCCAAATCCCGGGGAAAGACAGCGGTCATGGTAGTGGTTGACTTACTGACAAAAATGTGCCATTTTATAGCCTGCTCACATGCGGTGACGGCGGAGGAGACGGCACGTGTGTTTGTGGAACACATATTCCGGCTGCATGGCGCCCCCTTGACGGTTATCTCCAACCGCGGTAAACAATTTACTTCCCGGTTCTGGAGGAAGCTCATGAGCTTGCTGCAAGTCGAGGTGGGGTTCTCGACGGCGAGGCACCCAGAAACCAATGGGCAAGCGGAAAGAGCAAACAGTATACTCCAGCAATACCTATGCTGCTACGTCAGCGAGAGGCAGAACGATTGGGTAGAAAAACTAGCGCTGGCTGAATTTGTGTACAATAATGCTGAACACGTGTCCACGGGAATGAGCCCATTCATGGCCAATTATGGGTGCCATCCCAGGGCCTTCCCAGGGAGTGAGGAGGGAAACGGGAGTGTACCCGCGGCGGAGCAGTTTGTGGAAGAAATGGAGGCCCTGCACCAGCAACTTAAGATGAACTTGGAGCGGGCCAAGGAAGTTTACAAGAGGCAGGCAGATAAGCACCACAGGGAAGGGGAGACCATACGGGTGGGGGACTGGGTGTGGTTGTCCACCCAAGGGTTACCCTTCAAAGGGGGGTGCAAGAAGTTGCAGCCCAGACGGCTGGGGCCATTTGAGGTAACACAGCAGGTAAACGCCGTGGCATTTAAGCTCAAGTTGCCTGACAGCATGAAAATACACCCGGTGTTCCACAGGTCCCTACTCTCACCACACAGGGAGGGGTGGGAATTCCCGGGGCGAGAGGGAGAAGTCACCACACAACCGCAGGTAGAAGAAAGGGAACACCAACACTCGGCCACGGAAATACTCGATTCAAGGTGGCGAGGGCGCCAGGTGGAGTACTTGGTGGCTTGGGAACGGGAGCCCGGGTCGGAAAACACGTGGGTTCCAGCGGAAGCTCTAGATGACAGGTATCTGGTGGAGGTATTCCACCGCCAGTTCCCGGACAAGCCCAAACCCCTAGAGAGATTCTGGGAGGAGCAATTTGGAACCACAGACGACGAGGAGAGTTTCGAGGGGTTTTCGGAATATGAGGGAGAAGGAGGAGAGGCTTGGGAGGAAGAAGAATCGGACTGGGAGGGCCACTCCGTTAATAGGAATCAGAGCAGGTGGAAAGCGGGTTTCAAATCCACTGAGGACGGTGACAGTTCCTTCCGGGGTTTCCCTGCCTCGTCGGCCGAAGAAGAGGGAGAAATTGGTTCCACAGGTCGGGCCGGGGGTGGAGGGGGTCCTGGAGGGGAGGTGGATGTCAGGGAACTGACATCAGAGTGAGAGGCGAAGGGGAGGCTCCCAGATTCTGCAGGCGAAGGACCCAGCACCAGGGGGAGAAGCAGCTCGGTAGAGGAGGAAGGAAATCAGCGCATCACCAGGGATAAAGGGGGGCAAATGGGGGAAGCGGAGGGAGAGCTCCAGGATTCTTCTCTGGACATCAGTGAGGAGAGCACAGGTCCTCCACTACCCACACCCTCCCTGCGCAGAAGACTCCCGTGCAGTGAGAGGAGGAGGAGACTGGGAGTCAGACAGCTTCTATGCTGGAAAAGGTTTAAGAAATGCCCACAGACAGATTCTGCTAGCGACTGAGGCAGCCACGCTGAGATGGGCTGTGCAGTCAGAACTGTTTAACCAAGGCAATTAAGCCTAGAACGGCGGCAGTTTACGCACGAGTAACTCAAACCCATTACATTTTTTATTTTTATTTTTTTATAAATATTTTATTGAGTTTTCACAATAAAAAACAAAGAAAATACAAAATCACAAAAAACAATACAATACAAAAATACAAACATTAAACACATCAAAAGAAAAAGAAAAAAGAGATAAAAACACATATAATAACAACAAACAAAAATTCCCTCTTTCTTAATTTCTCATCTTCAATTAGCTTATTTTCCGGACTTCCTCACGTCTCCCGTTCTTGTATCCCTTTTTTTAAAAAAATTAATTCAGTGAATTCATATCCTGTTAATTTATCTGTTGCTAATCCAATCTTACATTTTACTTTGTTGCTAAAGCCCCTGCGATTCATTTCAATGTCCTTAACATTCATAAATTTTACAATATTTCTGCAACTAAATTTTAAATTTCTTCCAATCTTCCTCCACCGTCTCCTCTCCCTGGTCTCGGATTCTGCCAGTCATTTCCGCCATCTCCATATAGTCCATTAGTTGCACCTGCCAATCTTCCAAGGTGGGTAAATCTTGTGTCTTCCAATGCTTTGCGATGAGAATTCTTGCTGCTGCTGTAGCATACATAAAAAAGTTCTATCCTTCTTTAACACCGATTGGTCGACTATGCCCAGGAGGAAGGCCTCTGGTTTCTTCGGGAAAGTATATTTAAATACCTTTTTCAGTTCATTATATATCATTTCCCAGAAGGCCTTGATCCTTGGGCACGTCCACCAAAGGTGAAAGAATGTACCTTCAATCTCTTTGCATTTCCAACATTTGTTATCGGGCAAATGATATATTTTTGTAAGCTTGACTGGGGTCATGTACCACCTATACATCATTTTCATAATATTCTCTCTTAAGGCATTACATGCCGTACATTTAATCCCGGTGGTCCACAACTTCTCCCAGTCAGCGAACATGATGTTATGGCCTATGTCTTGTGCCCATTTTATCATTGCCGATTTTACTGTTTCTTCCTCAGTATCCCATTTCAGCAGCAGTTTATACATTCTCGAAAGTATCTTTACATTGGGTTCTAACAGTTCTGTTTCCAACTTTGATTTTTCCACCTGGAAACAATTTTTTTTATCCAAGTTATAAACCTCTCTTATTTGAAAATAGTGTAACCAGTCTCGCACCTTCTCTTTGAGTTTGTCATAACTCTGCAATTTCAATTTGTCACCTTCCTGTTCTAAAATTTCCCAGTATTTTGGCCAATTAGCTTCCATGTTGAGTTTTTTCAAGGCCTTCGCCTCCATAGGTGATAGCCACCTTGGAGTTTTGCTCTCCAAAAAGTCTTTATACCTTATCCAGACATTAAACAATGCTTTTCTGACAATATGGTTTTTAAATGCCTTATGTGCTTTTATCTTGCCGTACCATAGATATGCATGCCACCCAAATACATTGTCATACCCTTCAAGATCCAAAACATCAGTGTTCTCAAGAAGCAGCCATTCCTTCAGCCAGCAAAAGGCTGCTGACTCGTAGTAAAGTTTTAAGTCCGGCAGTAAGAATCAGTAAGAATCAGTAAGAATTTTAAGTTTTATTCTGGGCTTTTTGCCCTGCCAGACAAATCTAGATATGTCTCTTTGCCACTTCTTGAAACAATCCATCTCATCAATAATTTGCAATGATTGGAATAAAAATAGCATCCTCAGCAATACATTCATCTTAATAACAGCAATTCGACCCAGCAAGGAAAGCTTCAAGTTCGTCCAAATTTCTAAATCTTTTTTCACCTCTGACCAGCATTTCCAAACCCATTACATTTTTTATTAGCACATTTCTATCACAGGTAAGGTTAGAGAATGCTCCTTAATAGACAAGAGGAAGTCATAGGCACAAATCTGTATGTTGGGGAGAGTTGGGCAGCAACATGGGCTGCAATTTGGGAGGCGGCTTCCTATTCCTTCAAGGGTGTTGGGAGGACCAGGTGGGAAGGAATGAACAAATGGAGAGTGGAAGAAATCTACTCTCCATTTTTTTTCATTCCCACCCTATCCCAAGTGGACATACCTGCGCAAATTGTGAATTTATCAGGTTTAGCCAGCTTTGGGAAGGCAGCAACATCCCAAAGATAAATGAGACAGACGGACTTTGGTACTACACCTCTGCTCTGCTCCCTGTTCAGAAAAACTGCCAGACTTCCAGCTTAGGGGAGTGGATCATCTCAATTTTGTGGCATTTTAGCTGTGCAACAGCAACTCAGTCCTGCACCTAGCAGGGCATCTGGCTCTGGGAAGGAAGATCCAGGGTTCTGGCATGGTCCTAAAGACTTTCCCTCCTTCCCAAAGATGGGAAGCACTTTCTGTGCTTCCATCATTGGAAAGGCGGTGCCAGGGCTCTGACATCCCAGAGCCTTTGCACCACCCTCCAAAAGCCAAATGAAATGGAGGCACTCTTGTGATCTTTGGTAAAATGGCCGCCTCTGGAAAGCCGCTATTTAGTGCCCCCAAGTGGATCTTGGTGATTTTGTGTTTTGTTTTTTAAATGATATTTATTAAAAGTTTAAAAATTACAAAAAAGACAACAAAAAATTTAACAGGACATACATTACAATACATAAAAAGAAAAACAATACAACAATACAACAAAAAGAAACAATAACACTAAAGCACAGATCCAATATTCCCTATCTTTACCTTTCATTTGCTTGTTTCATCGACCTCCTCGCACCTCCCTTCTTTGTATTCTAGTTCAATTAATTGTTTCAGCAAATTCTTTCCATCTTTCTCAATTTTTGTTTTTTTTATAATTTTTTTATTAGTTTTACAAAGTTTTTTAAACAATACAAACAAATAAAAAGACATAGATACATGTATAATTTCATAACCTTTTTTTCATATCCCTCGCTTCTCGGACTCCCCCAAACCTCCCCTTCCTACATCCCAATTTCCAAAATTATTTCAGCAAATTCTAAATAATTTTAACAAATATGTTTCTTCTTATTCTTTTCTTCAACTTAAGCTTATGTCGCTGTAATCTCCTTTTCTTTCTCAAAACCTCAACATTTTAGCATTCATCAATTTTATAATAGTTCTTAAGATAAATTTTAAATTTCTTCCAATCTTCTTCCGCCGTCTCTTTCCCCTGATCACGGATTCTGCCAGTCATCTCAGCCAGTGTCATATAGTCCATCACCTTCATCTGCCACTCTTCCAGGGTGGGTAGATCTTGTGTCTTCCAATACTTTGCGATGAGTATTCTTGCTGCTGTCATAGCATACATGAAAAAAGTTCTATCTTTCTTTAACACCAATTGGCCGACAATGCCCAAGAGAAAGGCCTCTGGTTTCTTAGGGAAGGTACATTTAAGTACCTTTTTCATTTCATTATATATCATTTCCCAGAAAGCCTTAATCTTCGGGCACGTCCACCAAAGGTGGTAGAAAGTACCTTCAGTTTCTTTATAATTCCAACACTTATTATCAGGCAAATGATAGATTTTTGCTAGCTTGACTGGGGTCATGTACCACCTATAAATCATTTTCATAATATTTTCCTTTAAGGCATTACATGCCGTAAATTTTATCCCGGTGTTCCACAACCATTCCCAGTCAGCAAACATAATGTTATGACCAATGTCCTGTGCCCACTTAATCATAGCTGATTTAACTGTTTCATCTTGTGTATTCCATTTCAGCAGCAAATTATACATTCTTGACAAATTCTTAGTAATGGGTTCTAACAGTTCAGTTTCTAATTTTGATTTCTCCACCTGGAAGCCAATTTTCCTGTCTTGTTTATACACCTCCATTATTTGATAATAATGGAGCCAATCTCGTACTTTGGGTTTCAATTTCTCATGCCTCTGTAACTTCAACTTATCTCCATCTTGTTCCAAAATTTCCCAATACTTTGGCCATTCGGCTTCCATATTAAGTTTTTTCAACGCCTTAGCCTCCAAGGGTGACAACCACCTAGGGGTTTTGTTTTCCAACAGATCTTTATATCTTATCCAAACATTACATAGTGCTTTTCTAACAATATGGTTTTTGAAGGCCCTATGCACCTTAATTTTGTCATACCATAGATATGCATGCCAACCAAATGTATTATTAAAACCTTCTAAGTCCAAGATATCTGTATTCTCGAGGAGCATCCACTCTTTCAGCCAGCAAAACGCTGCTGCTTCATAGTACAATTTTAACTCCAGCAGGGCAAATCCCCCTCTTTCTTTTGCATCCGTCAGTATTTTAAATTTTATTCTGGGCTTTTTGCCCTGCCAGACAAATTTCGAAATGTCCTTCTGCCACCTCTTGAAACAGTCCATCTTGTCAAGAATTTGCAATGTTTGAAACAAAAATAGCATTCTGGGCAATACATTCATCTTAATAACTGCAATTCGGCCTAACATTGACAATTTCAAATTTGACCATATTTCTAGATCTTTTTTAATTTCTAACCAACATTTTTCATAGTTATCTTTATACAAGTTCAAATTTTTAGATGTCAAATGAACCCCTAGGTATTTCACCTTCTTAACCACTGTCAAACCTGTTTCATTCTGGAACTTCTCCCTCTCCATGACTGTTAATTTCCCCCCCAAAACTTTAGTCTTTTGTTTGTTCAGTTTAAATCCGGCCACTTGACCAAATTCTTGAATTAACTCCAACACCCTTTTTGTACTAGTGTCTGGTTCTTGTAAAGTAAGTACTAAGTCATCTGCAAAGGCCCTTAACTTATAATGTTTAGCTCCGACCTGTACACCTTTAACCTTCTGGTCATCTCTAATCATATTTAGCAACACCTCCAGGACAGAAATAAAAAGTAATGGGGAAATTGGGCACCCCTGTCATGTCCCTTTTTCTATTTTAAATTCTTCAGTTATCACATTATTTACAATCAACTTGGCTTTTTGTTCAGAGTATATAGCACCCATACCATTCTCAAATCCTTGGCCTACCCCCATCCCATGAAGATTCTTTTTCATAAAACTCCAAGAAATATTGTCAAAGGCTTTCTCCGCGTCCACAAAGATCAGAACTGCTTTAGTATTTATATTCACCTCTAGTAATTCCAAAATGTCTATTATGTTCCTCACGTTGTCTGATAAATGCCTTTTGGGGAGAAAGCCTGCTTGGTCCTTATGAATCTTCTCCATCAACACTCTTTTCAATCTTTTTGCCAAAATGTCTGCAAAAAAATTATAATCCACATTAAGTAATGATATTGGGCGGTAGTTCTTAAGTTGAGTCTTTTCAGTCTCTGTCTTTGGTATGAGTGTAATATATGCTTCTTTCCACGATTCTGGTGCCCTTTTCCCCTCTAAGATCTCATTGCAGACTTCCTTTAACGGTTGTTGCATGTTCCGAATGGCACCCTCTATCTCTTGTTCTGTTATTCTCTGATTTAGATCCACCTTACTTTGATGAGAGATTTTTTGTAATCCATATTTTTTAAGGAATTCATTTATATCCTCCTCTTTCTGCGGTCCTTGTGAATATAATTTTTTAAAATAACTCAAAAAACAGTTTCTAATCTCATTGGGTTTAGATATAATCTTTCCATCCACTTCTAGGCTTGTAACTGTGTTTAGTTTCTGTCTTTTCTTCAATTGCCAAGCCAGAAGCTTACCACATTTATCTGCAGATTCAAATGTCTTTTGTCTCATTTGCTTTATCTTCCATTCAATCTCTTGATTCATCAATTCCATGTATTGTGTCTGATATAACTTAATCTCTCTCAAAATCTCCTGGGACTTTGGTTTTGATCTCAATTTCTTCTCTCCTTCTTTTATCTTTTCCAAGATCTTGTCCTTCTTCTCATTTTGCTTTCTCTTTTTTACTGAATTTTGTTGGATAAGAAATCCTCGCATCACAGCTTTACTTGCGTCCCAGATCACTCTTTTTTCTACATCAGTTTTAAAATTTATTTCAAAATAGTCCTTTAAATTTTTTTGGGCCTTTCTGTGGATCTCCTCATCTCAAAACAGGGTGTCATTCATCCTCCATCTGAATTGACCAGTTTTTGTAAATTTCATCTCCATCTTCACGGCGTTATAGTTTCTCTTCAGATCGTATAAATCTTTCGCCTTTTACAATTTTTGTTCTATAATTTATCTTAACGGTCTAACCTTAAATTTTTCATTTTGGCCTTTTATCAATCAGCTTTTACTTATTTCTTTATTACATTTCCGCTAAAACCATATAACTTCATTCCAGCATCCTTCTAACATTCATTAATTTTGCAATGTTTTTGTAAATATACTTTAAATTTTTTCCAATCTTCTTCCACCGACTCTTCTCCCTGGTCTCGGATTCTGCCAGTCATTTCCGCCAGTTCCATGTAGTCCATCAGCTTCATCTGCCATTCTTCCCTGGTGGGTAGATCTTGTGTCTTCCAGTGCTTTGCGATAAGTATCCTTTCTGCTGTTGTGGCGTACATAAAAAAAATCCTATCTTTCCTTGGCACCAATTGGCCGACCATGCCCAGGAGAAAGGCCTCTGGTTTCTTCAGGAAGGTATATTTAAATACCTTTTTCATTTCATTATAGATCATCTCCCAGAATGCCTTAATCTTTGGGCATGTCCACCAAAGGTGAAAGAATGTGCCTTCAGTTTCATTACATTTCCAACATTTATTATCGGGCAGATGATAGATTTTTGCAAGCTTGACTGGTGTTATGTACCACCTATAGATCATTTTCATTAAATTCTCTTTTAAGGCATTACATGCCGTAAACTTCATACCAGTGGTCCATAACTGTTCCCAGTCAGCCATCATAATATTATGTCCAACATCTTGTGCCCATTTAATCATAGCAGATTTCACCGTTTCATCTTGAGTATTCCATTTCAACAGCAAGTTATACATTCTTGACAAATTCTTAACTTTAGGATCTAACAATTCTGTTTCCAATTTTGATTTTTCTACCTGGAAGCCTAATTTTTTGTCCAAATTATATGCCTCCATTATTTGATAATAATGGAGCCAATCTCGTACTCTGTTTTTTAATTTTTCAAAGCTCTGCAATTTTAATCTGTCACCCTCTTGTTCCAAAATTTCCCAATACTTCGGCCGTGGATCTTGGTAATTTTGTTCCAGCTCTGCTTGACACCTGTGCGGAGAAACCACTAGCACCTCTCTGAATTTTGTACTGCAGCAGAGCAAGGATCCTGGCTCCAGGAATTAATGTCTAGGGCTCTGGCAGGATTCGAGAGCTCTTCCCTCCTTCCCAAAGCTGGACAAGTGCTTACTGGGCTTTGGGAAGAAGGCAGGAGGTCTCTGGAAGCACCTCAGATCGCCCTCCCACCTCCACCTTCCCAAAGTCTGGAAAGCAGCCCTCCACCTTGCTGGGAGCCCTGTTCTGGGGATTACTGGCTTTGCACATTTTTTGCCCTCAGATTTTATCCCCCTTACTAAAGCAGTGGTGAACATATATGTACCCTTCTTTTCAATGAGGTGTCTATGCATTTCTGCTTTTCCACCACTAGAGGTGCATTTAGGAGTTTTCAATTACTGAGATAGTATAGCACTGTGGAAAAAAAACAAAAACCAAGAACAAGAACAGCAATAATGGAATGAAAATAACATTAAGTATCTCGGGAAGAATATACCCTACAAGAAAAAACAGGTTTTATATTTATTAAACCACCGATGAAGTTCTGCTCTGTGAAAAGGCAGGGAGGTAGACAGAGTGAATTGAGCATCTTACATGAACAGCGGTCTGAAAGGAAACGGGTTGCAAGTACGGCTGAGCGATGTCTGGTTTTCAACATCGTGATATGTGAGCAGCTAAACATTGTGATATATATATATATATATATATATATATATATATATAGTAAAATGCCTGAAATAAGGACAGAACTACATACGGACAGACAGAGTAATGTCTTTGCAACTGTTGGTAGCTGGTGGCATAAAACTGCTAGATTGTTACTTATCTTTCACTTATTACTACAATTGTTACTTAGTAGTGCAGATAGTTTTTAGATTGACACATTTTATCCAAAGCTGTAATTTGTGGCATATATGTAAAAGGTAAAGTGAGAGAATGTTTCCTAATAAACAGGAGGGAGACACAGGTACACACCTGTATGTTGGGCAGGGTTGGACAGCAACATGGGGGGACAGTGATTTGGGAGGCGACTTCCTGCTCATTCAGGGGTGTAAGGAGGTGCTAGTGGGGAGGGATGTGGGAACATTCTCTCCATTCACTTCTTCCTCTCCCCATACACACACCTGTGCAAAACTGTGATTGCTTCAGGTTTTGTGGGGCAGGGGTAGGGCAGCATCCCAAAGATAGACTAGATATATGAATATTGGTAATCTTTCAAAGCTGATATTTGAGTCCCATCTGCGGCACCAGAAAAACAGCCAGGCTTCTGGCTTAGGGAATGTGGTGTCAGGGCTCTGGCAGATTCCCAGAGCTCTCGCATCACCCTCCCAAAAGCCATACAAAATGGAGGCACTCTGTAATGTTTCATAAAATGGCTGTCTGGCGAAGCTATTTGGTGCCCCCATGTGGAACTTCGTAATTTTGCCCCGCTTTGGGTTAGTACCCTGTGCAGATAAACTTTCTCTGCTGACATCTTTCAGTGAGCAAGGCGCCTGACTTGGGGAAGGTAGCTTCTGGAGCCCTTCTTCCCTTCTGAAAGTTGGGCATCCGCTTAATGGCTTTGGGAAGGAGACTGCCAGAGCCATGGTGCCACCTTCCCGAAGTTGATTAAGCAGCCCTCCACCTTGCTGTGGCCCCAGTTCAGGGGTTTTCTAAGTTTACATATTTTTCCTGTATGCCAGATCCTCCGGCACATTCATCTGAGTGGAGCTGCAGGTTGTACCCTGCAGTGTCCTGCTGCTGCAAAGCCAGTGATGTGTATATATACCTTTTTGTACAATGAAGTATTTATGCATTTCTTGGTTCCACCGCTAGAGGTTCATTTTGGTTTTTGAATAACTGAAACAGTGTAGCATTATGTAAAGACGCTATGGCAATAATAGACTGGAAACAGTATTAAGTGCATTGGAAGGAATATACCTAACAAGAAAAGCAAGTCCTCATAGATGACTATGGCATCTGGAGGTGTGTGTGGGGGGGGGGGGAATAAATAATTGGAGAGCAAAGGAAAACCACGCTCCATTTATTTATTCCACACCCCATACACACACCTGTCCAGAACTGCAATTAATAATTTTCTTTCTTTTCTTTTCTTCTTATTCTTTATAAGAATAAAAGAAAATTATTATGAATTAGTTTGGAGATGGTATTTAACACTAGTCAGATTAAATCAAATAAACAAGGAATGTTCGGTGATATTTTGGAGGGAATGCCAGGAAACCAGGAATAATGTTCACTTGTCGTGGGGGTGTAAATATTTTCATTCTTTTTTTCCCAAGAGGGTGTTTAAGGAGATAACAGAAATCACTGGGTTAAAGCTGACCAAAAGTCCAGAAGTAGCATTATTATCAATTTCTTATGGGGTGGGAGGTTTGCAGGCTATGAAGGACTTGCTTACAAATTTATTGACAGGTGCACAAATTATTATAGCTAGAACATGGAAGGGGCAAGGTGAATATAAAATGGAAGAATGGTATAAAGGGGTGTGGGATATAGCTATTAATGATAAGTTAACATGTGCCATTAAGGTAAGATGGGGAATATGCAAGAGAAATGATTTTGAGGAGATATAGAAGGTGTTTGTAGAATTTGTACTGTTAAAACAGAAAGGAGACAAACCATCACAAGAGGTGTTGACATTTTGGGAGGTTGGATAGTTATAATTGAATGGTCTTGGGGGTTGGGGGTGCTCATTTTGATTCTTATTTATTTATGATTATTGCTTTGTCAAAAAAATTTTTTTTTAAGGAACTGTGATTAATCTTCTCTATTATGGGTCTTACTGCTGGTACCACTCTGGCTCTGGAAAGAAATCTCCAGGGCTCTAGAGCCCTTCCCTCCTACCCAAAACCCTTACTGTGCTTCTGTCATAGGGAAGGAGTCTGGCAACAGACCAGAGGGCTGACTCCGCCCTCCCAAAGCCAGGCAAAATGGAGGCACTCTGGGATCTTTCATAAAATAGCAGTCTGTGGGAGGCTACTATTTGGCAGCCACAAGTGGATCTTCTTAAACTTGCACCATCTCAGCTCTGCTTCATGTGTAGAGAAACTGCTGGCATGACTGCTGCATTGATCTGAATCCTGCACTGAGCATAGCGTCTGAGTCTAGGGCTCAGAATTAAGGTCTAGGGCTCCGAGAGCCCTTCCCTCCTTTCCAAAGCTGGGCAAGTGCTTCCCGGGCGTTGGGAACGAAGCGAGAGGGCTCTTCCCATGTCCCAGAGCTGCCCCACTACCCTTCCCAAAGTGGGATAAGCAGTGCTCCACCTTTCTGGGAATCCAGTTGTAGGGGTTACTGGCTGTATTCATTTTTGCCTTAGATTTTATCCACTAGCATCCTGCTCTGACAAAACCAGTTATGTATAGATGCTTACCGTTTTGTTCAAAGAAGTATTTATTTAATTCTAGGGATTCAACAGTGGAGGTGCATTTAGGATTTTTGAGTGGCTGAAATAGGATTGCATAGTTCAAAATTGATAACAGCAAAAAATGGACTGGAAACAGCTGTAAGTGCCTCAGGAGGAATATACTTTACAATAAAAGCAGGTCCTACATGCAGTGTATTAGATAATATATGCGGTTCTGCTGCATGAAAAGGCATGGAGGCTGACAGACTGAAATGAGCATCCAACATGAACAAATGTCAAAAAGGAAAAGGGCTGCAAGTATGGCTGGGCGATGCAAGATCATGATATACCAGGAGCTAAATATCACGATTTGAAGCCGATGTTTGCCGCCCCCCAATGGATCTTCTTAATTTTGCATCTGCTCTGTTCCATATGCACAAAAACTGCCAGGCTTCCAGCTTAGTGCAGGGCTCTGGCAGCATCCCAGAGCCTTTGCGCCGCCCTCCAAAAGCCAGACAAAATGGAGGCACCCTGTAATCTTTCATAAAATGGCCGCCTCTGGCAGCACCCCGGGGCACACCCACACATCGTTTTCCCAAAGTCTGGTAAGCAGCCCTCCACCTTGCTGGGGAACCAGTTTTGGGATTACTGGCTTTTCGTATTTTTGCCTTGGATTTTGTTTACCTTGTCCAGCCCTGACAAAAGCAATGATGTACATATGCTTACCCATTTGTACCATGAAGTATTTCTGCAATTTTGAGATTCCACCAGCAGTGGCGCATTTAGGATTTTTGAATGAATGAGATAATATAGCATTGTGTGAAGAAGAAGAAGAAGAAGAAGAAGAAGAAGAAGAAGAAGAAGAGCAGCAGCAATGGACTGCAAACAGTGTTAAGTGTCTCAGAAGGAATATGCCCTACAAGAAAAGAAAGTCCTACATGCCCTGTATTAGATCATAGTTGAGAATCTGCTAATTTAAAAGGCATGGAGATCGACAGACTGAAATGAACACAGGCCAGAAATTAAAAGTACTGCAAGTAGGGCTGGGCAATGTCTGGTTCTCAAAATCATGGCATACCAGCAGCTAACCATTCTAATATACTTATATATTACAATGTCTGAAATAAGTATAGAGCTATGTAGAGGCGAATGGATGATTAATGTCATAGCAGCTGCTAGTACTTAGTGGCATAAAACCAATAGATTTTCCCTTATCTTTCACATATTGCTACAACTGTGATTCTATAGTGCATATAATTTTTTATTAACACTTTCCCCCCAAAGTTAAAACTCTAGAAGTAATTAGTAGTACAGCAATAAAAGGTAAGGTGAGTGAATGTTCACTAATAGGCATGAGGGAAACACAAGGACACTTCTGTATGTTGGGGAGCAACATGGGGGCGCGATTGGGGAGGCGGGGTGGAAATGGCTTCTTGCTCTTCCAAGGGCCCCAGGAAGGTTTGGGTGTCAGGTGGTGCAGGGTAAATAAATAAATGAATGGACTACAGAGGAAACCCACCCATTCTCCATTTATTTGTCCTACCACCACCACTTCTTCTTAGGCAATCAATCGTAGCTGAGTAAGATTGTCTTCCATGAAAACGGTCTTAACAATCAGTCTGTGAGTAACTGTGGAGGCCAATTCTGGATCCACACATTCTTCCACAGTGGGAACATAGGTTTTGAGATGGGAGTTGATCACTGTGAGGGTTTGCCTTCATTTTAGCTCATTTCTTCCTTTCGTCCTGAGTTCGAGCATCTTCAAAGCCCATGACACCTTTGTTAATGGCTGTTCTCCAACTGGAGTGCTCACAGGCCTGTGTTTCCCAGTTGTCAATGTTTATACTACATTTTTTTAAAGATTTGCCTTGAGAATCTTTAAACCTCCTTTATTGACCACCAGCATTACGCTTTTCATTTTTAAGTTAGGAATAGAGTAGTTGCGGGGACTTCCGGGTTAGCGCAAACGGGTAATGGAGGATTCCTTCCGAGCTCCGGAGGGAATCAGCTCTGTGGAAGACGGGTCTTGCCGCGGCGGCGACGCGGGGACCCTCAGAAACCACAGGCGCTTTAGCCTGTGGACCTGGTGACTCGGCGGGCACCAATTGCGCCCCCCCGACCCGCGAAGGAGCCTTTTTAAAGGCTTCAGGAGCGGGAGATGAGGAGTGGTGTGGTGCTGTGAGTAGACCGCTTCTCCCACGGAGCGAAGCTGCATGCCATGACCGGAGAGCGCTGACTTCTTCCTTTGAACAATTGGACTCTTAAAAGCAACAACCCGTGAGTAATATGGAAATGGGACTTAAAAATCTTTTTTTCTGTGGAATTAGGCACGATCGGGTGAGGTGCTAAAAGGAAGTCCGCCTCCCCGTCTTGTAGACAAACTAAAGCAAGAATTAGATAACTAAGGTCGAGAGAACACTCTTCTCTTTATTGGATAAAAGTTATTAATTTCACGACTTGGCAGTATAAGTGATTTTGCTGAAGGATTTGAGCTGAATTTAAGAGCTGAAGTGCAACCCCCCGGGACCCGGGAGTGATCCGCGAGAGAGCCTGTTGAGGAGATACACAGAGTTTGACAGCTGTCAAACTAGCTGTCCAAGCTGGAAAAGGAAAAGGAAATCTGGCTTCTGCTATCTTTGCTGGATATTTTGTTACAATTGGATTTTTAAACTGTTGAAAACAAAGAATTTTAGTAACAAACTAACTTGACTGTTGGGTTGGAGTTGGAAGGAATATTAAGTAACCTGAATCCCTCTAGAGGGGGTTCTGAGACATTACAATGGCTGCAGGTGGAAAAATACAGGCTGAGCTGGACAGAATGTTTTTTCTCATGGGAAAATTACAAGGCTAGAGTCAAGCTTTGGCTACAAATGTTACAACTTTGGAATCAAAAGTAAACAAACTTGCTGAATCTGTTAAGGACTTGACTCAAGAGACCTATGCAGCTGAACAGGAAGAGATATGTGCTGTTTCAGAGGAGTCTGAAGGAGGAGCGGAATTGCCGGAGATGACAAAGGAGAGCCAGAGGCATGCTAAGATTGATATAAAGAGAAACATGACCTGGATGATGAAAATTTGTTTTGAAGTGGAGAATGAAGGGACTTCCGGGTTGGCGCCATCGCCGAATGGCGGACTCCCTCCGAGCTCTGGAGGGAGTCTGCTCGGCAGGGGCTGGGTCCTACCGCGCCGGCGATGCGGGGACCCTTACAAACCACGGGCACGGAGCCCGTGGACATGGGTGACTCGGCTGGCACCATTAGTGCCCTCCCGACTCGTGAAGGAGCCTTTTTAAAGGCTTCGGATCGGGTGCCGGGGAGCGGCATGCTGCTTTGAGTCCTCTGCTTTCCCTGCCGAGCGCAGCCGCATGCCATTCGACGGAGAGCGCTGACTTCTTCCATTGGAAATTTGGACTATTAACAACAACCCGTGAGTAATTGGGAAACCGGGTTCAAAAGGAGAAAAAAAAGGATTTTTTTTTCGGATTCGGCACGAGCGGGGGCGATCTAAAAAGGAAGTCAATCCCCCCCTATTGTAAACATTCCAAAACAAGGACTGGGTAACCAAGGTCGAAAGAGAAGTATACTCTTGATAAAAATCATTAATTCCACGATGGGAAATTATAAGAACTGTGCTGGAGGAGAAGAGTGGAGGGTGAGAAGGAAAATGCAACCCCCCCTGGGAACCGGGGCGATTCGCAGAGCCTGGTGAAGAGAGACGGAGACTTTGACAGCTGTCAAAGTAGCTGTCAAAGCTGGAGAATATAAAGCAGACTTTGTTATGAGGACTTTGCTGGTTAATTTTGTTACAATTTGCTACAATATGGATATAAACTGTCGGAAAATAAGGAACAACAATTTGACTTTTGGATTAGAGGATACAAAGTTATTACAATCCCCCTAGAGGGGTTTCGGGACATTACAAGAACGGTCGTAAGTGGAAAAATACTCCGGGATTCGCACAGGACTTGTTATCTTCTGGGAAAGCTGCAAAACTGAAATAGTATTTTGTCTACAGAAGTATTTACATTAAAGGAGACAATAGAATTTTCTATTGAAGAAAGGAAGGGACTGGACGTAAGTTTTTGTTCCTGAATAACAAACCTCTGTAGAGATACCAGATTTCTGAATTAGAACGTTTTAGCAGCTGCACAGGACAAGAAACCTGAGAAAGTGAGGAATAAGAAGAACAAAGGACTGACTACGACACGGAAAGAACAATGGGAGGAGTGGTAAAGATCAAGGAAATTAAAGGCCTCTGTTAGATTGGACGTTTGAAGTTAAATATTATTAAAATTAATAAATTAAAAGAAAACCGGCAAGATGGAATTGGGGAGAAATTTGGCCATGACCTGAGACCTACAGGCTGATAACATATAGACTGATGGACATGGGGAATTCAAACCGGGGAAGGGGGGGGAGATTTGGAATCCAAAGGCTGTGTAACCATCTTTTGAATCTTTTTATATCTTTTACTTTCTATTTCTTTATATAACTTACGTGTGTCATTTTATTTTGATTGGACGTGTTTAAAAAGGAATTCGTGGAAGGAACTGGGGTGGATCTTGGGGAAAATCTTTTTTCTTTTTTTTGTTAATGATGTGGGACGGTGGTAAGATTTGTACAATTCAATTTGGATAGTGATGATAGATAGATAGCTAGATAGCTAGATAGATAGACAGATGATAGATAGATAGATAGATAGATAGATAGATTGATAGATAGATGATAAAAGATAGATAGACAAGACAAGACAAGACAGACTTTGGTAATCTCTTGAAGCTGATATTTGGCTCCTCCAAGTGGATCTTCTCATTTTTGCAGCACCTCTACTCTGCTCACTGCAGAAAAACTGCCACACTTATAGTTTAGGGAGGGCCACGCTCCCAAAGCGAGACAAAATGGATCCACTGCATAATCCTTCATAAAATGGCACTAGTGCGGGGCTATTTGACACCCCCAAGTGGATCCTTGTAATTTACTGCCACCTCGGCTTGGCGCCCTGTGCAGAGAAACTGCTCGCATGGCTCTTCATCCCGCACTGCAGCAGAGCAAGTCACCTGGCTTGGGGAATGAATATGTCCAGGGCAGAATATTAGAGCCTTTTTCTCCTTCCTAAAGCTGGGCAAGGGATTACTGGGTTTTGAGAAGAAGGCGGTATGTATTAGATCATAGATGCGGTTCTGCTGGGAGATTGACAGACTGAAATTAGCATCCTATATGAACACAGTCAGAAAGGAAAAGGGCTGTAATTAGGGATGGACGATTTTCAACATCGTGATAGATCAGCAGCTAAACATTGTGATATACTGATATTGCACAATGTCTGGAATAAGGTCTGCACTACATAGAGGCAAACGGAGTAATGTCTTGGCAACTGCTGCTACTTAGTGACAGAAAACTGATAGATTTTTACTTACTTTTCACGTATTGCTAAACCCACTCCACTCAACATTTCATTTATTCAACACCCTTGGAAGAGCAGGAAGTGATTAACACCTTGCCTCCCAGAAGTGAATAAATAAAAGGGGAATGGAGTAAACCCACTCCCCATTTACTTATCTCCCCTCCTATACAAAACTGCTATTGCATTTGGGAAAGCGGTAGCATCCCAGAGCACTCACGCTGCCCTCCCAAAGACATTGGTAATCATTTGAGGCCAATTTTTGGTGCCCTCAAGGGGATCTTCCCTATTTTGGGTCTTATTGCTGGTACCACTCTGGCTCTGGGCAGGAATTTCCAGGACTCTGGTATGGTCCTAGAGCCTTTCCCTTCTTCCCAGAGATGGGCAAGCCCTTACTGTGCTTCTGTCATAGGGAAGGCGGTGCCAAGGGTGTGGCAGCATCCCAGAGCCCTCACACCGCCCTCCAAAAGCCACACAAAATGGAGGCACTCCGTAATCTTTCATAAAATGGCCGCCTGTCTGAGGCTATTTAGTGCTCCTACTTGGATCTTTGTAATTTTGTGGCACTTCGTCTTTTGCAGATAACTTTTAAATTTGCAGAAAGTTGTATAAGTAATTAATACTCTACCTCTCAAAGGTAAAGTGAATGGTGCCTGTGTTACACAGTGTTGGGCAGCAAAGAGGAGGGGGGCAATTTCGGAGGTGAGGTGGAAATCACTTTATGCTCTTGCAAGGGTGTTAGGTCATGTGGGGGAATAAATAAACAAATGGAGAGATGAGGAAACTCAGTCTTCATTTATTTATACTTCTCCCCATACACCTACCTGTGCAGAACTGTGATTGTGACAGGTGTCTTTGGGAAAAGAGCACTTGTGCTGCCCAACCAAAGACAAATAAGATGGGTGGACTTTGCATAGCTCAGTTGGTTAGAGTGTGGTGCTGATAATGCCACGGTTGCACAATTGATCCCCATATGGGACAGCTGCATATTCCTGCATTGCAGGGGGTTGGACTGGATGACCCTCAGGGTCCCTTCCAACTCTACAGTTCTATGATTCTATTTTTCTGCTCCCAATGCTTAGCGCCCTCAAGGGGATTTTCTCTATTATAGATCTTACTGCTGTCACCCCTTGGTCCTAGAGTCCTTCCCTCCTTCCCAAATATGGGCAAGCACTTCTTAGGTTTCCGGCTTATGTAAGGCAGTGCCAGGGCTCTAGCATAACCCAGAGCCCTTGAGCCATCCTCTCCAAAAGCCAGACAAAATGGAGGCACTCTGTGATCTTTCACAAAATGGTGGCTTTGTGAGTCCGCTATTTACCACCCCCCAAGTGGATCTTCTTAATTTTGTGTCACCTTGGCTGGCATCCTGTGCAGAGGAACAGCTGTCATTGCTGTCAATCCTGCACTGAGCATGGAGGCTTTTTGGGGTCCCTCACTCTGGCAAGTTCCTGGAGCATTCCCAAAGCTCGACAAGTGTTTACTGACAGCCAGGAGAGCTCTGGCAGCATTCCATAGCCCCACCACCACCACCTTCCCAAAGTCAGGTAAGCAGCCCCATACTTTGCTGGGGACTTTATTCATTTTTTCCTCAGATTTTGTCCTCCAGCATCCTGCCCTGACAAAACTAGTGATGTGTAGATGCTTTATCTTGTTGTTCAATGAAGTATTTATGTGATTTTGTGTTCCACCACTAGAGGTGCTTTTAGGATTTGTGGATGACTGAGATAGCGTAGCACTGTGTAAACAAGAGAACAGCAATAATGGACTGGAAACCGTGTTAAGTATCTTGGGAAGAATACCTGTCATGTATTAGATAATAGATGTGGTTCTGCTATGTGAAAAAGGCATGGAGACTGACAGACTGAAATGAGCATCCTACATGAACACAAGCCAGAAATTAAAAGGGCTGCAAGTACAGCTGGGCGATTCTCAAGATCGCGATAAGTCTAAACATCGTGATACATTGATATTGCACAAGGTCTGAAATAAGTACCTTTAACATATTGCTGCAACTGTTATGTCACAGTACAGATAATTTTAGCCTAGCACATTTTCTCTTAAGTTAAAGTTGCCGAAATAGTAGCATAGATATCAAAGATAAGGTGAGAGAATGTTCCTTAATAGACGAGAGAGGAGTACACATCTGTATGTTTTGCAGTAACGTGGGGGGGATTTGGGAGACCATGCATAAGGGTGTCAAGAGGTGGAGAAACAAATAGTAAGCAGAGAAAAAACACACTTCATTGATTTCTCTCACACCCACCCTATACACACACCTGTGCAAAACTGCTATTGCATCAGGTTTAGCTGGCTTTGAAAAGGGGGCAGCTTTCAAAAATGGAATATTTGGTGTCCCCAAGTGTATCTTCTTAATTTTGTGGCAACTCAGCTCTGTTCCATGAGTAAAAAAACTGCCAGGCTCCTGGCTTAGGGAAAGCGGTGCCAATGTTCTGGCAGCATCCCAGAGAACTCACACCGTCCTCCAAAAGCCACACAAAATGGAGGCACTCCGTAATCTTTCATAAAATGGCCGCCTGTCTGAGGCTATTTAGTGCTCCCACGTGGATCTTTGTAATTTTGTGGCACTTCATCTTTTGCAGATAACTTTTAAATTTGCAGAAAGTTGTATAAGTAATTAATACTCTACCTCTCAAAGGTAAAGTGAATGGTGCCTGTGTTACACAGTGTTGGGCAGCAAAGAGGAGGGGGGCAATTTTGGAGGTGAGGTGGAAATCACTTTATGCTCTTGCAAGGGTGTTAGGTCATGTGGGGGAATAAATAAACAAATGGAGAGATGAGGAAACTCAGTCTTCATTTATTTATACTTCTCCCCATACACCTACCTGTGCAGAACTGTGATTGTGACAGGTGTCTTTGGGAAAAGAGCACTTGTGCTGCCCAACCAAAGACAAATAAGATGGGTGGACTTTGCATAGCTCAGTTGGTTAGAGTGTGGTGCTGATAATGCCACGGTTGCACAATTGATCCCCATATGGGACAGCTGCATATTCCTGCATTGCAGGGGGTTGGACTGGATGACCCTCAGGGTCCCTTCCAACTCTACAGTTCTATGATTCTATTTTTCTGCTCCCAATGCTTAGCGCCCTCAAGGGGATTTTCTCTATTATAGATCTTACTGCTGTCACCCCTTGGTCCTAGAGTCCTTCCCTCCTTCCCAAATATGGGCAAGCACTTCTTAGGTTTCCGGCTTATGTAAGCCAGTGCCAGGGCTCTAGCATAACCCAGAGCCCTTGAGCCATCCTCTCCAAAAGCCAGACAAAATGGAGGCACTCTGTGATCTTTCATAACATGGTGGCCTTGCGAGTCTGCTCTTTAGCGCCCCCAAGGGGATCTTCTTAATTTGGCACCCTGTGCAGAGAAAATGCTGGCACCACTCTCAATCCTGCACTGAGCAAGAAGGCTGGCTCTGGAATGAAGGTGTAGGGTTCTTGCAGGGTCCTAGAACCCTTCTCTTCCTCCCAAAGCTGGGCAAGCACTTACTCGGCATTACTTAGGGTCATAAAACTGACAAGATATTTACTTACCTTTCACATATTGCTGCAGCTGTTATTTCATAGCACAGATAATTTTAAAATTTGCACTTTTTCTCTAAAAGTATGGCTGTAGAAGTAAACAGTAGCATAGCTAACAGGTAAGGTGAGATGTTGTTTCCTAAAAGTTTAATTACCATATTTTTCGCCCTATAGGACGCACTTTTCCCCTCCAAAAATGAAGGGGAAATGTGTGTGCGTCCTATGGGGCGAATGCAGGCTTTCGCTGAAGTCTGGAGAGCGAGAGGGGTTGGTGCGCACCGACCCCTCTCGCTCTCCAGGCATCAGGAAGCTCTGCGCAACCCTCGGGAGACCAGCTCCGAGGGTTGCGCAGAGCTGCCTGCAGTCCCCAGCGCAGCGCAGCTCTGCTCGGCCACCGGGAGCCGGCGCAAAGTCCCGCTCCGCTCCAGATGGCCGTGCAGAGCTGCCTGCAGTCCTGGGATCAGCGCAGCTCTGCACGGCCACCGGGAGCTGGGCGCGAAGTCCCGCCCCGCTCCGGATGGCCGCGCAGAGCTGCCTGCAGTCCCCGGCTCAGTGCAGCTCTGCGCAGCCACCAGGAGCCAGGCGCGAAGTCCCGCCCCGCTCCGGATGGCCGCGCAGAGCTGCCTGCAGTCCTGGGATCAGCGCAGCTCTGCGCGGCCACCCGGAGCCGGGCGCGAAGTCCCGCCCCCTTCCGGTGGCCGCGCAGAGCTGCCTGCAGTCCCGGGATCAGCGCAGCTCTGCGCGACTGTCAGAGCTGCCCTAGGTCCCAGCTCACAAAGGACCAACGCCACTCTGTTGTTATATACAAAAGTCTTTATTGAAGTTCATTTTCGTTTTCACAACCGCAGCGTGCAGCTCTACGTCTGAAACTCTAGACCGCTGAAGCTCCGTCTGAGTCTCCTCCCCCCGACACCAGTTTAAGACCCTAGCCTTGCTCCACCTCTTCCTCCGCTCTTTCCTCCTCTTGGTCCGCCTGTCCGCTGGGGTCTCGCCCTTCCTAGACTCTTCTGACGCTGAGTCCCCTGATTCTTCTCCCTCCCTCCGGCGGGCTTTGGGACCTGGTTCCCAATCCGGGCTTTCTGCTGTCCCGCGCGCCTGTACATTTGAACTTGGCGCGCGCGCCCAGACCCCAACCTTCCTTCTGACCATTACACTGCTCTTGTCACTGCTTCCCCCTTCGGAGAGGCTAGCTGGACTTGACCTCTCCGTTCCCCCACTCTCCGATGGAGGCGTGGTCAGTCTCGACTCATCTTCTCTCCCTGCTGGAGGAGACGCTGGGTCTGACACCTGGGACCTTTCCCCCCCCACTACGCTCTGGTGGGGAAGCTGGTCCTGATCTCCAGCTGCTGCTTTGGGAGTCCCCGCTGGCCCCCCTTGCCCTAACCCTCGGCGCCTCCTTCTGGGAATCTTCTGATTCACTGGAGAGGCTCGTGGAATCTCTCGGGTCACTGCTATATCCCCCTACGCTGCCCTCCGATTCTTCCCCTTTGCTCTCCATTTCCTCTCTCCCCTGTGCCTCTGTTCCTGAGGCCCTGACAGCGACCATCAGGAAGGGGGCGCAAAGTCCCGCCCAGCTCCGGATGGCCGCGCAGAGCTGCCTGCAGTCCTGGGATCAGCGCACTTCTCCCCATAGCCAGCCCCACAAGCTCGGGGGACAGCGAGGAGGCAGAGCGCGCCTTCCCGCTGTTCCCTGACCTGGTTCTTCCAGCCCCGCACCTGGGGGGTGAATAAATTTTTTTTCTTTATTTCCCCCCCAAAAAACTAGGTGCGTCCTATGGGCCGGAGCATCCTATGGGGCGCAAAATACGTACATAATCAAGGGGGGAAGCAAATTTTGTGAAGTGAGGGAGACACAGAAACACACACACACAGAGAGAGAGAGAGAGAGAGAGAGAGAGAGAGAGAAGGGGACCAGTGAGGAAGGAGGCTTAAACAACAGGCCAAGTTTTAGTTTTATTTTATTTAACTCAAAAGTTTTAACCCCAGTTCATTTTTCTCCCGGACTAGCAGCGGCTTCCAAGGAAGCCCAGCTGAGGGCAGCAGTCGTTCAAAAGGCAGGGCTGGGCAGCCACATGGCAGCTTTTGTGAGGCTAGACATAATGGGCTTCCTGCATCGGAGGCCTCCCTCAACCACCTTAAAAACAAGAAGCTTATGGCCTCAATATTACTGAGGAAAGTTTCTGGGTAGGCTCCTTTCTTCAGCGCCTGTTCTCGTGGATTGCTCCCATCTGCAAGAGGCAGGAGAGAGCTGAGGTGCCAGAGCAACAGGGGCAACAGGAATCAGGAGAAAAGCAATGACTTGCTTCAGTTTTCCCCACATCATGATTTTTACACAGCATGATTTTTACACAAAGACATCATGAATTGCAATATATTGCCACGTCACCTGTTATGAAACCGTTAGCATGATGTGGATTTTAAACTGTTTTTGGATGATGAAGCAATTCATCCCCCAGCCCTTTTTTAGATTTATTCAACACATATCCCTTTTCTTAAAACAACACTTTCTGGCTGCAAGAAAGTATTGTATCCTGCTTCAAAACTTTACCCCTTAAAGATACTATTTTTTCATTTTAGTATTTTACAGTGGTGGAGGAAGCCGCTCGGGCACCTGGGGCAGCGCACCCAGGGGCAGGCCAATAGGGGTGGGGTGCACCACGGGGCCTGCAGAGTCTGCCTGCCTCCTCCCACTCAGCTGCCCTACATCATTTGGGCACTGCAGAGCCTGGTCACACCCAAGCCACCATGTCTATCTCATGAGAGATGCGTGGCTCGGGCATGCTGCAGGCCCCGCAATGAGTGCCGCCCAGCATTTTGTCACTGCCTTCAGTGGTGACACCCAGGGCAGACCGCACCCACCGCACTCCCTTCCTCCACCCCTGCTTACAGCTGTTTTGTGTCATTTGAGTGGGAATTTGTGTTTTGCAGCTACTTGCTGTGGGGCCGGTAATGGGAATCAGTCTTGCTGAGCATTTTCTTATCCAATCCAAACCTTTGTAAAGAAGTCCACATAAGTTATTAGCCAAACCTCTCTGCCCTGTGTTAGGCACATCAGCACCCTGAAACCATGAAAAGAACCCAAATATCTTCCAGTTTATGTGTGATTGTTTGGCTGCTATCCTTTAATCACCCCAGCTAAGTGACTTTACGTGCCTGTTCCATACACCATTCTGGGACCTGTTGCCATTTTCTGGGACCTGTTGCTGGGCTATAGCTCCTGTCTTCCCTGCTCCTTGGCTGGGGCTGGTTGTAGTCTCAGTCCAACAATGGCTGGAGGGCCAGAGTTTCCCCATCACTGCTCTAAGATTAGGCAAAAGAGGATGGGAGCTTGATCACAACCTACTGAATTTGTGAGTGTGAAAAATCAAATCAGGATTTTTTCATGTAGTCCTAAAGCATAAGGCATTGTGGCATACTCTTCCTCCTGTCTCCACAATGGCTCTTACAATAGCACTCCTTGTGTGTCTAATATGTAGGAAGCTCAGATTTGTTGCTGCTCTTCCTTACTGTGCTGTTCCACACCTTTAATTCTTCTAGGATGGGCAAAAAGTTTGCGTCTTGGATGAGCAAAGGTTCGCGTCTCAGCTGCTCCCAAAATACTTCAAACACAACAACTTGTCCAGCTTCGTTCGTCAGCTCAACTTGTGTAAGTACCAGATCTCTGTGTGTTTACTGTTTTCTGTCCATGATTTTCAGTTAGTTCACATTATAAACACAAATGATCCAAAACTGTTCTCTAAATAAAAATCAAATGATTCTCCGTTGTAGTTGAACAAAACTGAAATTGTGGAACAATTAAACATCCCTTCCCAAAAGTTCCTAGTAGGTCTTATTCCAGATTTTTTTTTTTAAGCCTATCATTCCAACAGTTGATATGCCCAATTAACTAGGATATAATTAGTCAATGCACAACTCTTAAGATTCATGTGAGTTGGCCACAAGTGCTGGAGGAAACAGCAGCAATTCTCTCAAATGATGATTATATTGCTTAAAGCTCAGGTGCAGGGAGCAAGGCCTAGTCTGAGGCACCACCACCAGGGGGAAGAAACAAAGAAAGAGGAAAAATAAAACAATGAGTCTCTCAACAGAAGTAGTTTTTTAGGCTTCAAGTAGAATTAGATCAATTACAAGAATTGAAGGCAACAACTGCTTTCTCTGTTGCATGTTTTAGAGTGAAGCATATTCTGATGCACAGTATCCTCTGTGATGCATTGCTGTGAAGAGGGTTTCCTGTGAGGGGAATGTTTTGAAAAGCCCTGCCCTAAAGATAACCATAACTTTAAAATGGAGTGGGGTGGAGAATAGTCCCATATCCCACAACAAATGTTCTTGTATTGAAATACTGATTTCTAGCTAAAATGAAGAGATGATCTCGGGAAAGAGTGCAGGCATTGTTGAGTTGGACACAATAAGAGTTTCCTGGTCTTGAAACAAAGCAGGGGAATGGCAGGAGGTGTCACAATTTGGAACATGGGTGGCATAATTCATGGATGAAGCTTGTCTTTGTCCAGCATCATTAATCGCCTCCTCTTTTGAAATTTAGACTTGTGGCTTAAAAGAAGTGAAGGGGAATAGTGTTTCACCACTCTGTTGTGAAGTTCACTGAGGGCCTCTCAGACATTCTTGGGACAGTCAGGTGTTCTCAGCCCAATCTGCTTTGCAGAGCTGCTACAAGGGAAACATGGGAGGCCGGGTAGGACCACCTCTGTGTGCTGTTCTGAGCTCCTTGGAGGAAGAGGGGAATAGGAGGGCATGGATGAACTAACTAAAAGCACCGCAAGTAATATCAGTTTCTAGAGATGTAGCCGTGCTAGTCTCGCAGAAAAACCCTCAAGAGTCCTGTGGCCCTGGTCAGGTGCATTTGATGAAGTGGGTTGTGGTCCATGAAATCTTGCACCATAATAAAGTTGTTAGTCCTGAAGGTGCCACACAACTCTTTGCTTGATGGTACTAAAACAACAATCAAAACGAGCAAGCCAAGGTGCTGCAGTTCTTGCTGTTAGAGGGCATGATGAGTGGCAGGTGTGGTTCCCTTCGTTGCTTCCCTCTTCCCTTACCTGTTTACCTTCTATAATCATTGGTCAAAAGAAATGACCATGGGCAGGTTTGTTTCAGTTACGTGGCCCTCCTCTCTCTGAAAAGTATGTTTTCAGGTGTCTTATTCTGTGTTGTTATTTATTTCATAAAATTGAAACACTGCTTGATTGTAAAAAAGTGAAGACAAAAACTCAACACAGTTTACAAAAAGGATGCAACAATAAAATTATCAGTAAGAAAAATGAATAATTTAAGACATTCGAAAAGTTAAAACAGCAATAGACTAAAAACAAATTAAAACACACATCAGCTTTTTCTAAACGTAAGGACAGGCTTGTCTAAACAAAAATGTTTTTAGCAGGTGCCAAAAAGATTACAGGGAAAGTGCTTGCCTGATGTCAATAGGCAGGGAGTTCCAAAGTATAGGTGCTACCGCAAGAAAAAGATCAAGTTCTTGCAGATGTGGAACAGGTGTTATATGACACCTGTAAAAGTACCAGTTCCGCAGATTGAAGCCATTGAGTAGGCTTATGTGGGGGCAAGGCAATCTTGCAGGTAAATTGGTTCCAAGCTGTTAAGGGCTTTGTATACCAATAGCAACACCTTGAACATGGATTGGTATATTGTTATATTCTTACTAAGGAAGGTGAACAGATCTAGAATCATATCGCCTCTTGGGAGGAGAAACTAAAGAGCATTCATCTCCTTTAATGCCTTCACAGATGGCTTCAAGAAGGTAACGTCAATGAGAAGTGAAACAATGGTCACTTTCAACAACTCTACCATGCAGTATCAACACCCACAGTTCATAAAAGGGAAACCTGAACTGCTGGCGAGCATCAAACGGAAGGTATTGTGTCCCCCGTCCGTCCGTCCCCCGTTCACAACCTGGTGAAGACCTTAGCTCATAAATGCAACCACAGTGATGTTGGTGCCACACACAGGATTCCTGCTTGTGCATGTGTGTGTGTGTGTGTGTGTGTGTGTGGCAGCATTGCCAATAAGCCTCCATAGCAGAGCTTACAGATGCCTCATTATTGCCGCAATACATGACTGATTCCCCATCACCTTCAGATTATTTGGGTATATAGGCTTGACCAGCCTTTCTCAACCTGGTACCGTCCAGACATCTTGGACTCCAGCTCCCATCAGCCCCAGCCAGTATGGCCAATGGTCAAGCATGATGGGAGTTGTTATCCTTCAAGGTGTGAAGGGGCCAGGCTGAGGAAGCCTGAACTTTACTGCGACTGGCTGTTACAGCCATATATAACAGTCATTTTTGTATGCTGCCTTCTGAGATTATTAAGAAATTGCAGTATTTTATTTGAAAAATATATTGGTTATATAGGCTGAAATATACAGATACCAAGTAATGTTCAAGGCTTCCAACTGTTTTCACTCATCTGTGCAATAGTCTTGCAAGGATGGCTCTTGTTGTTTGAATAGTCAGAGGTCAATAACTTTTGGCTGGCCTTAGCAGCCTAGTTCTCTTGCTGCTTCTGGACTGGTGTGGGGGCAAGTTCTTCACTGTGCCATCATTCTGCATCTCTGAGGGGGCTCCTCTGACCTATTGGGGCAATGCTCTCGTCCCCAGGAGTGAACAGGGCTCTCACTGTTCCTCTAATATTTTCTGAGGGTCAGTGCAAAGTTGATGAAACCCTCCACTTTCTTTCCAAGCTTGATTTCAGATCATTCTAGTGGGTGTGTCTCAGAGTGACTCAGGACAGGGCCTTCTCTGTAGTGGTGCCTCAATTGTGGAATTCCTTCCCCTGCAGGTGCAAAAGGCCACTATGCTGGTTCAAGAGGAGGGGAGGATGACCTTGCGTGTGAACCCAAGGTTCATCTGTGGGGTGGGGAGCTGTGGTTTTCCTTTTGTGTGAGTCAGGCCTGTGCGAGGGAAATATCAGTGGCCTCTCAAGTGTTCCCTAAACATTTTTTCCAAACTGCACAAACCCACTTAAAGGGCTCACTTTTGAATGATGCTTGAATGAACTGGCAGTTTTCTTACTGAGGCACTCAGAGGCCATTTGTTTCCAAAATTATAGAACTGCAGTTGTGCTGCTGCTGCCAGCTGAGGTGGTATATGCACCAGATTTGGGATTTCTCCTGTGATAGATAGAGGTGAGGCTGGATGGCTTCCAAAGCGAGGGCTCTGCAAAAGCCAGTCCCTTAACTGCATTTGTTCCCTGCTTAAACAATAACTTGTTTCTAAAAACAGTACCTGCAATCTGATTCTGTCACAGGTGTATACATACAAGGAGCCCGCAGCAAGCTCAAAAAAAGACCAGCAGGCAATGCTCGCCGAATTCCGGGCCATGAGAGAACAGCAGGATGGCATAAGCATCAAGCTGGATACCGTGACCAGGTGTTAACATTTCTTCTGCTGAGTTTGTACTGTCTTGTAATGAGAGCCACTCTGCTCATTTTAGGTTTTGCAACATCTTCAACTTATCTGCATTTGCAAAGCTATAGGTAGGGTGGGGGCTGCATAGCAGGATTTGGCACCACGGTGAAGTGTGATGCTGAGTGCAAAAATAAGCAGAATCTGGGTAATTTACACACACTTTTCAGTGCCTTTTTCAGCATTATGGCTAAGTAGCTTGTAGGTACCATGAAGCTTCTATCTGTGCTATGTTTTGAGCTTCACTTGTGTGCTATGTTATCTGTTTGCAGAGCTCAACTTAGGGCAGAGACCGAAATGTCCTGTTTAATTTCTGGGTAATTCAGCAGCATTAGTACTTTCACACTTGGCTGTTTCTCGCTTGCATTTAGGCAGTTCTGAAGTGGCCGTTAGAAAGAGCCATTCTGTACCACTGGCATCTGTCTGTCTTGAGAGACAATGGGGTGAAGGGGTGAAGTCAAACTGCTGGAGAACCTATAGCTCATTTCTAATAAGGGCATGCGAGGAATCCTGCTGGATCAGGCCTAAGACCCATCTTGTTCAGCGTCATGTTCTCACAGTGGCCATCCAAATGCCTCTGAGAGACTCAGAATTGTGAGCAACTGATATTCAGAGGCCTGCTATTTCCGGTACTGGAAGCACACGGTTATCATGATAACATTATTTGTTCATGGCTGATATACCAAATAAACTTATCCGCCATTAATTTGCCTAAGCCCATTTTAAACCAGTCACATTTGGTGATGATCACTACATCTTGTGCTTAGCAGATTTCATAGTTTACACACTGTGTGAATAAATAATAGCTTTTTTCTGTCTTGAAGGAAAGTGCCTTATATTGAACCATACACTTTCCCTCAGCTCTGTCTACACTGGCGTAGCCAACATGGTGCCCCCTAGATGCCCTATGCAATGTAGGCCCAAGCTATCTGAAAAGCCTTATTCCCTCATATAAACCTGCCCCGAACTCTAGATTTAGAGAGGCTGCTTCTAGGCTTTGAAGCTCTCTCCCCAAAGAAGTTAGACTGGCTCCCATGTTGTCCTTCCAGTGGCGGGGGAAAACGGTTTTATTCTGACATTCTTTGAGGAGCTGTTCTTTTAAGGAAGTGTTTTTAACAGTGCTGTTGTGTTTTTATTATCTAAAAGATAATCATTAAAAGGTAACTGAGATCTTATAGAATTGAAACAATATAAAAACAAGTCTATTAAGAGTTACTTTTTAATGATTATCTTTTCTGTTTTTAGATTTTTTTGTATTTTATCTGTGTCAGTGTGTCAGTCCCAGTTAGCAAAAGAATGTGAGATACAAATAAATGAAATAATAATTAATAATGGATATTTTTGACTACAGTTCCCAGCAGCCCCAGCAAGCATGGTCTAGTATTAAGGGATGATAGGAGTTGTGATCCAAGCATCTGGAGGGGGCACCAACTTCTGCTTTAGAAGGGTACAGTACATATGCACGTCTAACCTTTGCGATTTCAACTTTATGCTGTTGAAGACCAGCTGGTTGAAATCAAACAAATTTATTGCACATAAGGTGGAGAGCTTAAAAGCTTTTATTGCATAGGGTCTTTTTCTGGCATGGAAAGAGCTTTTAATCTCCCTGTCTTGCTTACCTGGCTCTCATGAAATCTTGGATGGCCTCATGAGATCTCACAGTCCAGTAAGCAGAGAGCTTAAAAGCTCTCTACCTTCCTTTGGTGTGCTGGCTCCAGAAGATTGCTCATGCATGGGCATTTCAAGTATATGTGTTTTTGCATATACACACTATCCCTGGAATGCAGCCCCTGCAGAAGATGCAATTGTATTGTACCTTCCAACTCAAGGACTGGTTGAACAGCAAGGGAGGTGTATGTGAAATTCCCCAGAACCAACCCAGCAGGCCTGGCATGATGAGGAACAAGAGCTGGTTAACTCAAGGGTCGTCAGGATTGGCGGTCCAAGTACATAATCACTGTTTTTCTGACACATCAAGCTGAGGTTTTCCACTGAGTGCAGCACTGAAAAGCAGCTGTGTCTACTATGCTTGTATGAAGTGGGTACATTGCCTTCCCACTTCTCATTTCTGGTTCTATATCTAAAAAAGCAGCATGAAATGTCCCCTGACGTTGTGCCATCATAAGGCAGGTATGTGACCATCTTCCCCTCTCCCTTAGTTCTTCTTACCTCCCTCTGTGCCTGTTGTTTCAGGGACACCACCTCAGTCCTTGCGGGAATGGGCTCTCTGCAACAGAAGGAGGATCAGCAGCAGAACGTCTTATCTCAGGTACCAGAAAAAGACTTTGCTTTTCTCCTGATGTTCCAGAGCAGCCTGTGCCAACTAACTGTCCTCCTGATGTGTTTTGGACTATGGCTTCCATCAGTCCTGGTCAAATGGAAGTGGCATCTGGAGGGCAACACCCCTGTTTGCAAAGGCTGCACTATGGCATACCAGAAGTAGATGAGTAAAGTACACAGAGATAGATGGTAATCTTTATGTCCTGTTAAGGCTGGGTAATTTAGCATAGTGGCTAAAGCTGAGCTGTGAATTTAGAAGTCCCCCCATTCAGAACTCTCCTAAATGCTCTAGGACAGGGGTCTGCAACCCGCGGCTCCGGAGCTGCATGTGGCTCTTTTACACCTTTGCCGCGGCTCCGGGGTGGATACTAGTGAGGGGAGGAGGCGCATTGTGTGCCCCGACACTCCCCACTGTGGCGGGCACTGTACTGGCTGTGACGTCGCATGAGGGCGGTGCATGCGTTAGTCACGCACCGTCCCGACGTCACCTTCCCGCCCGCTGTCAGATCGCGGCTCCAGAGATATATTTGTTTTAAATGTCGCAGTGGTTTTGCGGCTCCCAGTTTTTTTTCCCTTCGGAAACGGGTCCAAGTGGCTCTTTTTGTCTTAAAGGTTGCAGACCCCTGCTCTAGGAGGATTATGCAAACCACTGCCTGCCTTGCCTCACCTCCATAATATGCAGTATGGGGATAATGCTTGTTTGCTTAAAAGTATTTATGTACCATTCAATATTTTCAAAAACCTAAACAGTGTACAAGACACGATCTAAAACCAGTAAATCAGCAATATAAAAACAAATGAAACAGATATTTAGAGGATTCAAACACAGAAATATGCTTCTCTGTTCCATGCAGCTTGCATAAAATCATTAACAAATAAGGCAGTCTCTGCCTGCAGGCTTGTTATATAAAAGATACAACACAAGAAGAAAAGGCAGGCAGACAAGATGGAGGAAGAGGAAAACTAGCACACTTGGGTCACTAGTCCTAAATGTTACTGAGTAATTACTGCAATGACTAGTCTGAATGGAGCTGAGTGGAGATGGTCTTTCTTTGATGCACCCTGACGGAACTGCTTCTGCCAAGTGGTAGTTGAAGGGTGGGAAGAGCCCATGCTGGCTGCTGCATGGCAAATGCTTTTTCAAACTCAGGCCTTCTTCGGTAGCTTGCAAGCCTGAACATGGCAGGTGTGTCTTGATAGCTAACTCTCAGTGGGAACTGTCCCCTGGCTAAAAGGAATACATGGCTTCTAACATTCACTCACTCACTCACTCACTCATTCATTCATTCATTCATTCATTCTCTCTCTACCTCTTTGACTTCAGATCCTCCAGATCATTATGAATTGCATGTCTGAGAAAGGCAGGCAGGATGCCCAAAGGAAAAGGTAATTCTTACTACTTTCTTCTCCTGTTGCCCAAAATGAACCTATAAAATAATTCCCCCTATTTAGTTGGGGGGAAAAGCCAAAGCTTGTATTTGCAGCATGCAGTGCTTTGACCTCTGGAAAACGTCTTAGACAAGACCAGCAGAAAGGGGTTTGCTGAGGCACTAAGACCCCAGGTACCCTCAGTGGTGCTTCTTTGAAATATGGTGCTTTCTGTTCATTTCACACTGTCACCACACTATTTTAAATATTGTGGCTTCATCTCTCTGATTTCTTATATCTGGTTTTGTGAAATATTTGTTGTGGGCGTGTATGGAGATACTTAGTGTTTAAGCTGTTTAGGGATGCTTTAGTTACAGATAGGTAGCCGTGTTGGTCTGCCATAGTCAAAATAAAAAAATTCCTTCCAGTAGCACCTTAAAGACCAACTAAGTTAGTTCTTGGTATGAGCTTTCGTGTGCATGCACACTTCTTCAGATACACAGGGATGCTTTAGATACTGTGGCTTTCTTGCTTACCTGGAAAGGTCACATGAAGCTGCCTCATGCTGAGTCAGACCATAGACCAATATTTCCTATACGTTGACTGGCAGCAGCTCTCTGAGTTGTTCCCCACAAACTCAAGCCCTCCTACCTGAGAATATTTTAACAGGAGATGCTACAGATTGAACCTTGGCCCTCCTTCAAGAAATGTGTGTGCCTCACCACTAAGAAGCTCCTTACCTCATGGTCCATGTTCACCTGTTACATCCTTGTCCTTTTCTCTGTACATCCCCACCTTTTATAGATGCTTGGGGAGCCATAGCTCGCAAGAGCTTGCTATTTTTACTTGGAGTGTTTGTTCCTGGTTCTTCAGCCCAAAAAGCTTCCAGAGTGGCTTACATATAATCAAAACAGGACAGTCCCCACCCAAAGGCTTATGAACTTAAAACAACAACAACAACCCCGACAATGTAGAAGGGAAAAGGGAAGGTGGGGCAGAGAAGAAAACCAAAACTCAAACACCGATTTCTAAACAATTGTTCCTATAATGCCCAACTGGCACAGTTGAGGACCAGCAGGTGTTTGGTGGAACTGGGCCTCCAGCAAAGCTGACGGAGTGAGCTTCCTGCTTCCCTTATCTCTCCCCACTGAGGTAGCCTGATGGAAAGGCTGCCCACAATTGATGGATGAGGGAAAGGAAGGCTGGAGGCGCTGGCCTGTCAAAAAAAGAAAAAAGAAAAGAAAAAAGCTTGGTAGGAAATTACGCATTTTTAATAATTTCACAGGACTGGCTTTCAGATTTTACTGCAGAAATCATACACGACAGAAAGCCTTTGTGAAGATACTTTATCAATCATCATAATATGATTGATATTAACAATACAGTAGTAAGTAGTAAAGGGATCTTCCATGCTGCAAAAGAGGGTAAAATCTTGAGCAAGTGGATAAGATTTAGGCCAACCTATCTGCACCTCTGGCTTTGCCTCCTCCATTTCTTCTGCAGGTTAACCCAAGTAAGGATTGCCTTATGTGGAAGACACCTGCCCAGATGATTTTTTGAATTAGATGTTTTGGCCCCTCAGTTCTTTCTAAGCATGTCACAAGAATTTGGTTATTTATGTGTGTGTGTGTGTTTTTCTCTCTCTCTCACTCAGACCTCGGAATGATGCTTCGGAAGCCCCTCGTCCAAAGAATAGCCGTCCACAGGCTCACAGTGCTAGGGAGGATCGTGAAACAGTAAGCTTTTTAAAAAATTAAAAAATAATTCTCCAATTTTACTTTGTGTACAATAGCCCAGGTAAAAGATTTAACCAGTATGACACTAGTCAGACATTTTATTTATTTCATAAGATTTATACACCTGCTTGATGGTTGTGGGGGGGGGGTGTAGGGAGAGAACATCAAGAGAAAATTAAAAATATCATCTGTAAAAAAGCACTTAAAGCCTTCAAAGATTAAAATAAGGTAAAATCAGATTAAAACATATATCAACATTCTATATGTCTGGGTAGGCTTGCCTAAACAAAAGTATTTTTAGCAGGCAGGCTGAAAGGAATACAGTCATACCTCTGAAGTTGAACGGAATCCATTCCGCAAGTCCGTTCGACTTCCAAAATGTTCGGAAACCAAGGCGTGGCTTCCGATTTGCTGCAGGAAGGTCCTGCAGCCAATCAGAAACTGCAGGAGCCCCGCTCCGGGCGTTCGGGTTCCAAAGAACGTTCGCAAACTGGAACACTCACTTCCGGGTCACAAGGCATTCAGGATCCAAGGTACAACTGTACAGTGAAGGCACCTGCCTGATGTTAGTAGGGAGTTCTAGAGTGTAGGTGTTGTCACGCTAACACATCAGTTTCTTACTCTTGTCTCTTGCAGGCAGCTGTTCCAGGACACAGTGCAGACCACAGAAACTTGATTGTGACCTGTAACAACATGGAGGGTGAAGCAGGGGGTGCTGCTGGTGCAAATAATGGGCAGGCTGTAGTGCTTGGGCCCCATGGGACTGGGTGAGTGTTATGTACTGAAGTTCTCACCCTGGGCCAGCAGGGGGATACTGTAGATAGTTCAGGTCCACATATGCAAATAAGGGATTGAAAGTGACTTTCAGTGATTGGATAGTTACAGAAAATGGTTACTGTTGCGTTCTAGTGGAGCTCCATATAAGCAGGCTGGCTGAACCCTTCAGTTCAGTTCTGTTCTGGCCTGTGAATAAACAAGAGCTGTTTGAAGAATCGCTGTGTCGTCTGATATGTTCACCCACAACTTAACAGTGAGGATGCAGAATTCAAAACGTGCATTGTGGTTTAGACAGGCAGGTTGCCTGGCTGTTTCTCAGTAAACAATTCAGAGGCTAAAGACGGTGCTGCAACCCTTTTTGCTTTGGGTGATATATGCATAGAGTGTCTCTTTGGCTGACTGCTTGGAAACCCCAAAATGCCAATAAATTGATACATGCTTCCCTGCTTCCCAAAGATTTGATTGTTGCTTCTTGCATAAGTGAGTGAAAACAATCAATATTCAGCAATCCTACCTAGAAGCTGCAAACATCTATTTAATTACATTTAACTTTACAGTCATTTTAGCTTTTAAACGAAGGCATCATTCCATAAGTTGCTGTGTGTTCTCGGAGGCCCTAAACCACGTTCTGTCAGTGTTGCATATGCAGTGCTTTTTTCTGGGGGGACGCATACCCCTAAACATTTTGTGAATCTAAGTTTGACCTCATTGAGGGGCAGTATTTCAATATGCGTAGGAAAATGAGAGCACCCCTAAACATTTTTTTAAAAAGAAAAGCAGCACTGTGCATATATGTAAAGAGAAGTATGCCAGGTTGATTGAAAAGTATTGATTTTCTTGTCCGCTTCACTCTTTCAAACATGGGTTGTCAGTTTTTCCGTTAATGTTAAGTATGAAAGTTGTGGAGTGTTTTATTTTGGCAGAATACTGTACTTTCTAGTCACTTCTTCTTTAAAAGAAGCTAGTAGAGCTGGCAAAGTGTGCAAGGAAATGAGTAAGTACAAAACTGACTGGGTTTTGCTTGAACAAAGCTTGGAAGGATCCTAAACAGAGTCTTCCCCTGTGTTGGAGATCCTTATAACTGGAGATGCTGAGTACTGAATCAGGGGGCTCTCTGCATGGAACCCTGTGCTTTGGTGCTAGGTTAAGTACCAACCTCCTAAGATTACACTTGTTGTTGTTGTATAGTCGTGTCCGACTCTTTGTGACCCCATGGACCAGAGCACACCAGGCACTCCTGTCTTCCACTGCCTCCCGCAGTTTGGTCAAACTCATGTCCGTAGCTTCAAGAACACTGTCCAACCATCTCGTCCTCTGTCGTCCCCTTCTCCTTGTGCCCTCCATCTTTCCCAACATCAGGGTCTTTTCCAGGGAGTCTTCTCTTCTCATGAGGTGGCCAAAGTATTGGAGTCTCAGCTTCAGGATCTGGCCTTCCAGTGAGCACTCAGGGCTGATTTCCTTCAGAATGGATAGGTTTGATCTTCTTGCAGTCCATGGGACTCTCAAGAGTCTCCTCCAGCACCATAATTCAAAAGCATCAATTCTTCGGCGATCAGCCTTCTTTATGTTCCAGCTCTCTCTTCTGTACATCACTACTGCGAAAACCATAGCTTTAACTATACGGACCTTTGTTGGCAAGGTGATATCTCTGCTTTATAAGATGCTGTCTAGGTTTGTCATTGCTTTTCTCCCAAGAAGCAGGCGTCTTTTAATTTCGTGGCTGCTGTCACCATCTGCAGTGATCATGCAGCACAAGAAAGTAAAATCTCTCACTGCCTCCATTTCTTCCCCTTCTATTTGCCAGGAGGTGATGGGCCCAGTGGCCATGATCTTCATTTTTTGATGTTGAGCTTCAGACCATATTTTGCGCTCTTCTCTTTCACCCTCAATAAAAGTTTCTTTAATTCCTCCTCACTTTCTGCCATCAAGGTTGTGCCATCTGCATATCTGAGGTTGTTGATATTTCTTCCAGCAATCTTAATTCCGGCTAGGGATTCATCCAGCCCAGCCTTTCGCATGATGAATTCTGCATATAAGTTAAATAAGCAGGGAGACAATATACAGCCTTGTCGTACTCCTTTCCCAATTTTGAACTAGTCAGTTGTTCCATATCCAGTTCTAACTGTAGCTTCTTGTCCCACATAGAGATTTCTTAGCAGACGGATGAGGTGATCAGGCACTCCCATTTCTTTAAGAACTTGCCATAGTTTGCTGTGGCTGACACAGTCAAAGGCTTTTGCATAGTCAATGAAGCAAAAGTAGATGTCTTTCTGGAACTTTCTAGCTTTTTCCATAATCCAGCGCATGTTTGCAATTTGGTCTCTGGTTCCTCTGCCTCTTCTAAATCCAGTTTGCACTTCTGGGAGTTCTCGGTCCACATACTGCTTGAGCCTACCTTGTAGAATTTTAAGCATAACCTTGCTAGCGTGTGAAATGAGTGCAATTGTGCGGTAGTTGGAGCATTCTTTGGCACTGCCCTTCTTTGGGATTGGGATGTAGACTGATCTTCTCCAATCCTCTGGCCATTGCTGAGTTTTCCAAACTTGCTGGCATATTGAGTGTAGCACCTTAACAGCATCATCTTTTAAAATTTTAAATAGTTCAGCTGGAATACCATCACTTCCACTGGCCTTGTTATTTGCAGTGCTTTCTAAGGCCCATTTGACTTGTATAAACTAGTACAGAGTTCATGAATGGAGAAACCAGTTACTGAACTGAAGTTTCAGGCAGTCTCTCCCAGACCAAGGCAAAAAAGAGAGCTTCTGTGAAGCCGCTTAACACCTTGGCGGCCCATGTCAAGGCAAAAAAGACCAAGATCAAGGCAAAAAAGAGAGGTTTTGTGAAGCTGATTGACACCTTGACGGCCCATGTCCGTGGAAAACAAGCACGGCTCATCACTTCTCTTGACAGGTGTACCTAGTTTCATGGGGGCCAGTCTGATTCCTTGAGTTGGGCATTCTGGTAAATCAGCTAGCCCAGCAGTTTCCAAAGTGGGTGGTATCCCCTCCTCGTAGGTGGTGGGATTACCTAGGCAGGTGCTAAGAGGCAGGTGGTTGCTAGAGGTGTCAGTAGTTTTCAGACCTTGAAAAACTGGTGTCACTGGATCAAATTCATCAATTTTGTTGAATTAAACTAAATAGTTTCAATTGAACTTTGAATAAATATGCAATTAATTATTCCTGTTTTGAGTTTTTTTGAGTTTTAGCTTCCTTATTGGGTTACGCAAAGCAGTATTCTGAGTGATGCTTTACGTAGGTTGGGGGGCTCTGGGGATGAGTTTATGGAACCAAGGGGGCAGTTGCCAGGAAAAGTTTGAAATGCCAGACCAGTGGTTCCCAAAGGATGATTCATTAGTGGCCTTGGGTGATCATCTAATGCAGGGATGAGCTGACTTCAAGGGCTCATCCACACTTTCGTATATGCCATGATATCTAGGCACAGGTCCATGATTTGTAGGTGTGTTTGCTGCTGAACAAGAAGAAACATCAATTGGGTTTTCTGTGGATTGGTGTTTGTTCCACTTCAGTGATAAGCAACAGGTTTTCTCAGGGAAAGCACTGAGGCAAGCAGAAAACCGCTCAGACCAGTCCTACAAATAAGGGGCCTGTGCCTGGAAATCATGGCACAAATGGAAGTGTGAGTAAGCTAAAAGTCTTGCATGATCAAGTCCCCTCTTCTCTCCCATCAGGTTTCAATACCACCGTTCCACCTGTGTGTTAAATTTACAAAGCAGAAGTCAAGTGCCTTTTCAAGATATTTTCACAGTTAAGGCATAATTCAACCAGGGTTAAGTGATGCTGTTTATGTGTGTTTGCTTAAGAGCAGCCTGCCTTAATGTGGTGCCCTGCAGAGCAGCCAGCACAGGTTGGGAGAGACTGCCTGAAAACATGAGGAAGTGCCTTTCTGAGATCACATTTAAGCTGAGTCCTCTTGGCAAAAATCCCAGCTTTGTTGCTGACCCATAGCTAAGTTCATATGGATCTACATATTTCAAAGCAGGTTCTCAACCACTGAGCTGTGGCTCTACCCATCAAAGCTAACCTTTGCACCTATTTTTATTGTTAAGGCTGTTTGGGAAAGGCCATAGCCTACTGGTAGAGCATTGGCTTTGCATGCAGAAGGTCCCCAAGTTCAATCCCCAATGGTGGCTCCAAGTAAGGCTGAGAGAGATTTCCAAGTAAGGCTGAGAGAGATTGGACCAATTTGATTTAAGGCAAGCTACCCGTGTTCTTTTGTTTTCTATTGGAAGGTGGGACATAAGCACTTTAATTAAAACAACAACAACCCTGCTACTCCACATTCCTGCCATTGAATCAAAAAATCATAGAATTGCAGAGTTGGAAGGGACCCCCAAGGCTCATCCAACCCCCTGAAATGCAGGAATCACAGCTAAAGCATCCCTGACAGATGACCATCCAACCTCTGTTCCAAAACCTCCAAGGAAGGAGAGCCCACCACATTCTAAGGGAATTCATTCCACCATGAAACAGCTCTTTGGTCAGGCTGCTTCTTTCCTTTGGCTTCTCTCATGAATGTGGCAACACTTGCCTTTTTTCTTCTACCTATTGTTTAATTTTAGACTTTCTGCTTTTCTTCATAGAGAGGAGGGTGAAGACTTATTGAATTTATTCATAACAAACACTGTGAAGATTGATACGCAGCTGAGTAAGGAGGAGCAAAACGATATCTCAGAAATACTTTCTAAGGTAAGTTCATCTTCATGTGGGCAAGTTCCTAGATTTGTAATAGCGGCACTCATTCATGCAACAAAGGACGAAAACAGCATTTGTGGTTTTAAAAAAGTGGTTTGCCATTGTACTGCCATCTCGGTTGTGAGTCTTGGGGGAGGGTAAGGTCCTGACTAACTGCAGATTTGAAAGCTGAGGCAGCTGAATAGATCTTTGGGTTGGGGTACTTAGCTGGTTTCAGTTTTGATATAATACACCCATTGTCTAAAACGTTTTAAATAGTTTTAAACAGTTTTTTCTTGCATGTTTCTTGTTTTTTGTGGAATATACCTGGGGAGAGAGGAGCTAGGAACAGCAGCCCCATCACAGTGGTTCAGGGTAGGGGGAGGAATAATGTAGGAGCTGGGGTGGGCAGGGTAAAAGGCAAACGGCACAGGCAGTTGGTGACTCTGCCATATGCCAGTTCCTCTTTGAACTCGAGGACTTATCTTATCAGCCATCCGTCAGGTCTATGGCTGCTGGTGCTGAATACGAAGTTGGCTCGGAGTGAGACCATCCTCATCCATTGTTCCACTGTGGATGTGGAGGCTCGTCTACATGATATAATTGAGACCTGGGTGGGTGAGCAGGGTGGAGTTGGTCTCACCCAGTTGTGCTTACCTGGATACTTGGTGCAGCATCAGGGCAGACTTGAGGGTCAGGGAAGGGGGTGTTGCTGTGATCTATAGACATTCTCTTTCTCTCCAGCGTCTCTATCCAGTGTGGGGCAGGGATCAAGAGTGTGTGTTCCCTGGCATTGGGCAATCACAACAGATTAGGGATTCTGTTGGTTTACTGCCCACCTTGCTGCCAAGCAATCTCCCTGCCTGAGCTGACAGAGCTGGTCTCGGTGTTGAGGACTCCCAGACTGGTGATTCTGGTGAACTTCAACATCCATGCTGAGGTGACTGGCTCTGGAGCGGCTCAGGACTTCATGGCTGCCACGATGACCATGGGGCTGTCCCAACAAGTCAACAGCCCAACACTTGTGGCAGGCCACGTTCTGGACCTTGTATTCTCAACTGGGCAGGAAGAGGGTGATTTGAAGGTGGCGGACATTGACATCAGTCCCTTGTCATGGTCAGATCACTTCTTGTTGAGATTTAGGCTGTCAGCATCTTTCCCCCTCCTCGGAGGCGAGGGTACTGCATGAATGGTCCGTCCTCAAAGGCTGATGGACCCAATGAGTTTCCAGAAGGCTCTGGGAGATTTTCTGGCTGATATGACTGGCTCTCCAACTGGCTGATATGACTGGCCCTGGCCTACCTCTGGAACATCCAAATGACAATTGACACAATTGCCCCTGAGCACCCTTTTCCACTTCATGGAGCCCCCTTGGCTCCATGGTATACTCCAAAGCTTAGGGCGAGGAAACAAGTGAGGCACCCTGAACACAAGTGGAGGGAAGATCTGGTTGAATGCAGTTGAACATGGGTGAGGGCTCATCATCAAGCCTATCTAGCAGCAGTGAAGGCAGCAAAGAGGGCATATTTTGCTGCCTCCGTTGCATCCTCACTATGTCATCTGGCAGGCAGAGCTTTTCCTGGTAGCATGGGGCCTCATTACAATCTGAACCAAAGGAGATGGTGTAACTGACGGTAGCTTGCTATGACTTGTTTGCAAAGCATTTTGTGGATAAAATCGCTTGCATCCACTGTGATCTTGACTCCACTGTTATAGCAGATGAATCTCATGGGGTGTCTAGACCTGATATGTTGGATGAGTTTCAGTTAGTAAGGCTCAGGGATTTGGACAAGGTGCTTGGATCAGTCAGGGTGATAACTTGCACTCTGTACCCTTGCCCTCTTTGATGTTAAAAACTAGCAGGGTGGGGACAGCAGTCTGGGCCAGGGATGTGGTTAATGCCTCCCTATGAGAGGGGCTGGCAGTGACAAAGCCACACCTCAAGAAACCCTCCCTGGAATTGGAAAATCTAAATACCGTATTTTTCGCTCTATAGGATGCACTTTTCCCCCTCCAAAAATTAAGGGGAAATGTATGTGCATCCTATGGAACGAATGCAAGTTCCTTGGCTTCAGCGATAGCAACGTGAGCCTCCGAAGCGCAGAGGGAGCACTCCCTCCATGCTCCGGAAGCTTCACGTTGCTTTCGCTGAAACCTGGAGAGCGAGAGGGGTCGGTGCACACTGACCCCTCTCATTCTCCAGGCTTCAGGGATAGCCGCCTGAAGCCTTCGAAGCGCAGCGTGAGTTCCTGCTGTGCTCTGCAGGCTTCAGGTTCCTTTCGCTGAAGCCAGGAGAGTCTTGCTCTCCCGGCTTCAGCAAAAGGAACCCAAAGCCTCTGGAGCGCAACAGGAACTCACACTGCGCTCCGAAGACTTCAGGGATAGCCAGAGGCTTTGGGTTCCTTTTGCTGAAGCTGGGAGAGCAAGACTCTCCCAGCTTCATCAGAGAGGGAGAGCTGTGCAGCGCCCCTTCAGCCAAGCGGGAGGAGAAATGGAAGGGGCTCCATTTCTCCTGCCGCTTGGCTGAAGGGGTGCTGAGCAGAGAGGGGGAGAATTTTTTTTCTTGTTCTCCCCCTCTAAAACAAGGTGTGTCCTATGGTCGGGTGCATCCTATAGAGCGAAAAATACGGTAACTACCAGCCACTTGCTTATCTCCTCTTCTTGGGGAGAACAGGATGCTGGACTGGACTGGCTTAATCCAGCAGGCTCTTCTGATGTTCTTATGTTCTATGTGAGAATCAGGAGAAAGATATTATTTGTCATCTTTGGTTCCCCTATTTAAAGTCTCTTGCCTGATTGGTTGTCAGGGGGAACCTTCTTTGGGTTGATCAAAAGTCTGTTTTCTTGGTTTGTGCTTTCAGACTTTTGTCCCTGAGATTCAGGATCAGAATGTGGACTCTGCGGGAGCTCTAGACTATAGTTTGGAAAACATAAGCAGCAGAGGCTTTTTCACTGACTGGCAGAGAGATGTGGGGCAGTGCTATGGGGAGAGGTGGCTCTGAGTTCACAGTCACATTTTTTGTCTCTTTTGGGGCAGCGAAATTACCTGGACTCAGTGGCCCTATCCGAACAGGTTTGCCAGATAGATAGAACAGTAGGAATAGTATTTGTGAGGGGAAAGCTCTTGGGCAGGGGTCAGCAAACTTTTTCAGCAGGGGGCCGGTCCACTGTCCCTCAGACCTTGTGTGGGGCCGGACCATATTTGGGAGGGGGGAATGTAGACATTCCCATGCCCCACAAATAACCCAGAGATGCATTTTAAATAAAAGGACACATTCTACTCCTGTAAAAACACCAGGCAGGCCCATAGCTGTCAACCATCCCTTATTTGGCAGGAAACTCCCTTATCCCAGCACCGTGTCCCACTGTATCCCTTATTGATGATGTCCCTTAAATTTCCCGGGTTTCATGCTTGCCCGGCTTGGGAGGGAAGCAGTGGCTCAGGGTCCTCTGCCGCGAGAGAGCACGCGCGCTCGAGCTGCCCGTCTCCATCTCTCCCTTTTCCCCCTCAGGGAGGAAACGGGTGGCGACGGGCGGGCAGACAGCCCCTCTTTTGCGAGATTTCCGCCGCGCTGCCAGGGGAAGCCTGAGGGAGGAGGAAGAGGAGGGGATAGAGAGGGATGCAGAAGGGCGGCACTTCAGCGGCCATGGCGGCGCTGCAACCGCCTCATGCCGGGCTGGTGGGTGCGTGGGCGAGAGTCTCCCTCCCTCCCTCCCTCTCTCTCGGGTGGGGAAGGGCCAATGGAACTCCTCGCACCAGGACGATGGCAGCCCCGACATGCTGCTTAGCATACCCTCCAAGCAGTGCAGCATCTTAATGTAGTGATTTCCCTCTCTGCATCCCTTTCATAACTCTATTTTTATAAATCATTTGTCCATCCATAGTTCAAATTTTTACTACAAGTTTTCTGCCAATCCTTCCAATGTATGTAACTCTTTACAATAGCTTTTCAAGTAAATTATAAACTTTCCCCATTCTTTATTAATGAGGTCCTCTTCCTGGTTTCTAATTCTGCCTGTAAGCTTTGCCATCTCGACGTCGTTCATCAGTTTTGTCTGCCACTCTTCTTTGGTGGGAGTTGTAGACCCTTAGGATCATCTAGTCCAACCCCCTGCAAAACACAGTCAGTGGCAGCAAAAGCAGCACGGCTCCATCAGTGCCGGATTTCTGTATAAGCTAAGCAGTATCCCTTATTTCGGCTGCTGATCCCTTATTTTCGAGGCTGCTGGTCCCTTATTTTCAAATCTGTAAGTTGACAGCTATGGGCAGGCCCCACAAATAACCCAGAGATGCATTTTAAATAAAAGGACACATTCTACTCATGTAAAAACACCAGGCAGGCCCCACAAATAACCCAGAGATGCATCTTAAATAAAAGGACACATTCTACTCATGTAAAAACACGCTGATTCCCAGACCGTCCACAGGGGCCGGATTGAGAAGGCGATTGGGCCAGATCTGGCCCCCAGGCCTTAGTTTGCCTACCCATGCATTTGGGCATGTGGCAAATGCAGTCTTTTTCTGGAGTTTCTATAGGACCTGCCTGCTCTACACAGCTCTGCCTTAATTCTCACAGCTTCCAAACAAGGAACTCAAACAGGGATGGTAGGCCACATTTTCTGTTTAAAAAAAGATATTCCATAACTGCCAAAAGAAAGGAGCAAAACAGGCATGTAGCTAAGTACCTGAAAAACAGAGATAGTCTGACCTGCCCATCTCTGAAACCCAGATAACTGTCATTTGAACAGAATGGTTGGGATTCTTCCCCACCCCCTCCCCATAAGCAGTTTTCTGAAGAAGTCACAGGAGTTGAGCTGCTTCAAAGTGCTTTAAAACCTTGATTTCATCCGGACAGAAAACCTCCATTTCTGAAAGAATTGCAATCAGCGTGCTTATGAGGAGAAGGCCCTCCTATACCTGAATGCTTGTCAAGGATTATGAAAAGTCCAAAAAGCTACTCCCCAGCCCCCAACTTTCAATAGATTCTCCCCCACCAACCTGCCCACCACCTCTGCCCAAGTAGATGTCACTCTCCTGTAATGGAGGAAGGGGATCCTGTGTGGGGGCTTTCCCCCCACCTTAGAGAGGGAACTACTCCAGGGACTAGCCGTAGGTGCAGAAAACCTATCATGGTAGCTACAAACTTCTGATTTTCTCTTTAGCCTTTAAGTGGCACCAAATAGTTTTCTTCCGATTGCTGAGTGGCTTAAGGATGCTTACCAAGCTAGACTGATTATGAGGGGGCGGGGGCGGGCGGGTGATGTGGTGATTCTTTTGACTGGCCTTGAGTTGCTTTAGCAATTGCCTTTCTTGTGAGCATATCTGATAGGCTGGGAGATTAGATGAACCTTCTGGTGAATTTTGTTGCCATTGGCAGCAGCTCAAGTGCAGTATTCCTGGCCGAGGCCCCTTCACCTACTCATATGCGTTACCAGCTTGTGGTATCAGCTCTGTGCAAATTTTGAGACAAGCTCATCTGCTGTTTGAGCTCCCTGGCTTCGCTTAGAAGCAAATAGAACAGCATTTTTTTAGGGGTCTCCTAATGAGTCCAAACCTTTTTTTAAAAAAGTTTAGATTAAAAAGTTTAGATTCAATAAAGAAAGAAAGAAAATTCATAAGGATAAAAAGCAAAGCCAGAAACTTACACACATTTAACTTGTGCACGTTCAGCTGGTCCCTTCCAACTCTACAGTTCTTTGGTTCTGTGATTTAAGTGCACGGCAATAAAAAAATGAAAATTAAAAGCCAGAGGTTCCAGGATAAATAGCATCCAACCTCACTGGGTTTTTACTGTACACGATTTTGGCTTTAGGCGTGATGCCCAGAATGTAACCCCTGCGTAAGTTTCAGAGAGGCTTCACTCCGAATATTACAGCAGATTGAGCATTGTCATTAAACATATTATTCCAAAACATTAACACCCTCCCTCAATATTTCCAGAAACCTGTTAGGCTGATTCTAACAGTATTCTTTTATAATAAGTTAACTCAATAATTGCTAATATATTCCAGATTTTTTCAATCCATCCACATATTGTAGGAGATGTACTGCCTGCCCCTATTATTATTATTATTATTATTATTATTATTATTATTATTATTAGTTTTCATAATCTTAGTAGAAGTTATAAGACATAGTACTGATTATTGATCATTTTCCAGGATAGCATGCTTTAGATAGCTCAAACAGAACTATTTTAGATTCCAAGGGTATAAGGGTATCCTAACATGTCAGAAATATTATCCCAACTCTTGAAACAATCCATCTTATGCACAATTTGCAATGTTTGGAATAAAAACAACATTCTAGGCAAAACATTCATCTTAATAACAGCAATTCGGCCTAACAAGGAAAGCTTCAAATTTGACCATATTTCTAGATCTTTTTTTACTTCTGTCCAACATTTCTCATAATCATCTTTAAATAGATTCACATTCTTCGATGTCATATTAATCCCCAAGTATTTCACCTTCTTAACCACAGTTAATCCTGTTTCATTCTGGAACCTCTCCTGTAATGGGAATTGGGGTTGCTTGTGCGTAAACTGCAAACTGCTCCAAGCTAGCTGTATAGCTAAAACTTTCCCTGGTTTGACAGCCCTTGAAACGCGACTGTCTTAGTCACTGGCAGAATCCGTCAGTGGGCGGGACCTAAATTTCTTCCAACATAAAAGTTGCTTGACTCCAAGTCTCCTCCTAGATTCTCTGCATGGAAGCCTTCTGCGCAGCATGGGCGTGCCAAGCGGAGGTCCTGTGCTCTCTCCGCTGATTTCACTGGAAGAGTCTCTGAGCCTCCCCTCCGCCTTACTCTCAGCTTCCCCTTTCTCCCTGGTGTCCCCTGGATTTCTTTCCCCCGGGGAAGCTCTCTCTCCTTGCTAGTTCCCTCCCCTGCATCACTGGAGCGACTTTCCTCTCCTCTTCCCTCTGATGGCAGTTCCCTGACATCCACCTCCCTCCCAGGGCCCTCCCCCTCTCCCCTCCGTTCCTCGGACAGCGACGCGGGAAACCCCTGGAAGGAGCTCTCCCCTTCCTCAGAGGATTCAAACACCGCTCTCCATCTGTTGCTATCTCTTTCCTCTGCCCAATCTCCCCAGTCGGATTCCTCTCCCTCGGCTTCCCCTCCTCCCTCCTCTGCTGAGGCTGGCCACCCCTCAAACTCTTCTTCATCCTCCGTGGTGCCAAATTGCTCTCCCCAGAACCTTCCAAGGGGCTTGGGCTTCCTTAGGAACCTGCTATGAAACTCCTCCTGCAGATACTCATCCCTGATCTCTTTCGCAGGAACCCAAGCGTTTTCCGACTCTGGTTCCCCTTCCCAGGCCACCAAATATTCCACCATTCTCCCTCTCCACCTTGAATCAAGGATTTCCGCTGCCTGCCCACTGAATTCCCTTTCCTCCACCCGTGGATGCCTGGGGATTTCTCTTTCTCCTCCCTGCAATTCCCACCCTTCCCGGTACGGTGAGAGCAAGGACCTGAGGAACACCGGGTGTAGCTTCATGTTGGTGGGCAATCTTAGTCTAAAGGTCACCGGATTTACCTGCTGCGTTACTTCAAAGGGTCCCAGTCGTCTCGGTTGTAATTTCTTACACCCCCCCCCTTGAACGGTAACCCTTTGGTTGACAACCACATCTGATCTCCAACCCTTATAATCTCCCCTTCTCTTCGGTGCTTGTCTGCCTGCCTCTTGTATACTTCCTTAACCCTCTCCAGGTTAACCTTAAGTTGTTGGTGTAAAGCTTCCATTTCTTCCACAAATTGTTCGGCCGCCGGCACACTCCACCTCCCCTCCACCTCCCCTGGGAAGGCCCTGGGGTGACACCCGTAATTGGCCATGAAGGGACTCATCCCCGTGGACACATGTTCAGCGTTATTGTATGCAAATTCGGCCAGCGCTAGCTTTTCCACCCAATCGTTTCCCCTTTCGTTGACGTAGCACCAAAGGTACTGCTGAAGTACGCTATTAGCTCTTTCTGCTTGTCCGTTGGTCTCCGGGTGTCTGGCCGTCGAGAAGCTCACTTCGATGTCCAGCAGGCCCATGAGCTTCTTCCAGAATCTGGAAGTAAATTGTCTGCCTCTGTCGGACAAAACCCTCAAGGGGGCGCCATGCAACCTGAAAACGTGATCTATAAACAGCCTAGCTGTCTCCTCTGCTGTCACTGCATGCGAGCATGCAATAAAATGGCACATTTTGGTCATCAAGTCCACTACCACCATGACTGCTGTTTTCCCCCTGGACTTGGGTAAATCGGTCATAAAATCTATAGATACCACCTCCCATGGCCTTTCCGGGGTGGGTAAGGGCTCCAGTAACCCCGCGGGTGGTGCCCTCTCCCCTTTAGCCCTCTGGCAGCGCTCGCACCCCCTTACGTATTCTCTAACATCTTCCCTCACTCTTGGCCACCAGAACTGCCTGGTGACTAGCAACATGGTCTTGTGTTGACCAAAATGTCCCGACGTGGGGTTATCATGTAGTTGTTTGAGTACTTTTCTCCTCAAGTCCCCTTCTGGTATGTACAATGCTCCCTTATAGTACAGCGCCCCCTCCTTTTCCTCAAAACCCCCCTGATTTTCTTCTGCGTCTCGTATCTCCCTGATTTTAGTTTGTGCGTACTCGTCATTCCTCGTCAACCCGGTTAGTTCTTGTCTCCCTATCAAACTCCCCCACACACCCATCGGTCCTCGGGTATCACATGTTGTGCTTCTGGCTCTCCCTCTCCTTCCACGTACTCTGGTTTACGGGAGAGGGCGTCTGCTCTGACGTTTTCTTTTCCGGTCACATACTGAATTTCAAAGAAGAACTTGGAAAACTCCTGTGCCCATCGCACCTGTCTTTGGTTGAGAACTCGAGCAGTCCTCCAATATTCCAGGTTTTTGTGGTCCATGCACACCTGGATCTTGTGCTTCGCGCCTATCAGGAAATGTCTCCAACGTCGAAAGGCTTCATGAATTGCCAGTAATTCCCGGTCATACACTGTGTAGTTCTGCTCTGACTTGTTCAGCTTCCTAGAAAAAAAGGCACACGGCTTCCACTCTGATTGATTTCCTGGCTGGAGCAGCACGGCTCCGACCGCTCTGTCTGACGTGTCTGTTTCCACCCTCATAGGCTTCCGCAGATCCACGTGTAAGAGTTGCTCCTCCGAAGCAAACACCCTCTTTAGCTTTTCAAAAGACTCCTGAGCTGCTGCTGTCCATTCAAATTTCTTCTTGCTGCTGAGACAATCAGTTATGGGTGCCGTTAGGTGGACGAAGTTCTTGATGAACTTTCCATAGAAGTTTCCAAACCCCAGGAACCTCTGCACGTCCTTCCGGGTTTTGGGAGCCTTCCATTCTAGTACTGCCTGCACCTTGCCTGGGTCCATTGCCAGGCCTTTGTCCGACAACCTGTAACCCAGGAACTCCACCTCTCGGGCGTGGAATTGGCATTTCTCCAGTTTGACCCACAGCTGGTGCTCCTGCAGCCTTTTCAGCACTTCCCTGACATCTTTTACATGCTGCTCCTCGTTCTCTGAGTAGATAAGCACGTCGTCCAGGAAGGCCACGCAATTCTTGTACAGCAGGGACCCCAGCATGTGGTGCATGAATGCTTGAAAAGTGCTGGAACCCGATTGTAATCCGAAGGGCATCATGAGGTACTCAAAGGCCCCCAGAGGGGTGAACATCGTGGTTTTCCATTCATCCCCCTCCATCATCCTTATCAAATTGTACGCCCCTCGAAGGTCCAACTTGGTAAAAACCTTCCCTTTCCTTACCCTGGCCAAAATGTCATCAATCCTGGGCATTGGGAAGGTCACTGGTTCCGATACCCAGTTGACGGACTGGTAGTCTACGACCAAGCGGGGCTCCTTGGAATCTCTTTTGTCCACAAAGAACACTGGACTGTCCCCCACCGCCCTTGATTCTCGTATAAAGCCCCTCTTCAGGTTCTTGTCAATGAACTTCCGCAACTCCTGCATCTCCCTGTCCGACATGGCGTACAGCTTACCCACTGGTAACTGAGCCCCTGGGAGTAGGTTGATCTGACAGTCAAAGGGCCTGTGAGGGGGTAGTCTTTCCGCCTCTTTCTCGCTGAAGACTTCTTCCAGGTCTGCATACTGAGGTGGTACTCTCACCTTTTCTCCCACCGCCATCTCTGCCACCCTGGCTACTGCCATCCTCGGGGTTTCCCCTTCGTGGCAGTGCTCTACGCAGTGAGCTGACCCAAAGGTGACTGTTCGCTGGTGCCACCCCACTACGGGATCGTGCAGTGCTAGCCAGCTCATTCCCAGTATGATTGGTGGCCCTGCTAATGTGGCAACGTGAAAGGCAATGGTCTCAGTGTGTCTGGAGACCCTCATTTTCATGGGAGGGGTCTGGTGGGTCACTTCCCCCCCAAGAGTTCTCTCCCATCAATGGTTGTTACTTGCAGGGGGTGTTCGAGAGGCACCACCTGGAGTTGGTGTTCTAGTGCAAAATCCCTGCTAAAGAAGTTGCAAGAACTGCCAGAATCCAGCAATGCCTTCACCTTAATAGGGTGTCCGTTGGGGAGCTCTAACACCACCTCTATGGCTATGGCTGCCTGGGGGGTGTGTGTCTGGTTTGGGCACCTTCACTGGTTGCTCGCCTGGCTGCTGTGCCCGCTCTCCTGCAGCCAAGCCTTGCCGTTTCCCTGCTCCTGCTCTCCCCCAGCGGCCCCCACCATTCCTTGCCACGCCTTTCTCTGAGGGCAGACTCTGGCAAAATGTCCCGGCTTTAGGCAGAAAAAACACTTCCTGGTCGTTTTCCCCTCTTTCTTGCGAACCTCTCCGGAGATTGAAACACCCCCCCCGCGCGCGCGCACTCCTCCAATTTCCATTGGTTCCGTGGGCAGCGCGGGCGGTGCAGGTGGCTCAGGCACGTCTGGAATGCGATTGTCATGCCAACACTCCACTCTCCCTTCCCGCCTTTCCAGAGCGCGCGCCGCTTGGCGTACTCCCACAGCAAGCGCCATTTTAGTCAGCTGGTCCATCGATTGCGGGCGGGGCGAGCGGGAAAGTTCATCTTTTACCCAAGAGGATAAGCCCTCCTCAAATAGCATTTGTACTGGTTCGGAACTCAGTTCCCACCCGAGTTTGTGGATTAGCATGGCAAATCGTGACCAGTACTCTCTCACTGATTGGTTCCCTTGTTTACACGCCATCAGCTCCTTGCGTGTCACGCTTTGCTCCACATCACTTGAGAACATATGGTCCATGGCGCTAAAAAAATTCCTCAAGTCCTTTAAGGCGGCATTCTCCGATGCCATTAAGGGCCTAATCCATTCTCTGGCCCCGCCTTCCAGGTGCCCTATTACAAAAGCGACCCTCCCCCCATCGTCTACAAAGTCCTCATACTGCAGGTCCAGCGCATATTGCACTTCTGTCTTAAAAGCATTATAGTCTCTGGGTTTGCCTGAAAACTTCGGTACTAGTCCCGGTACCTTCCTTGCGATGGGGGTGGGCTTCCCCTGGGCATCCTGAGTCCACCTTTCATCCAGCCGCGCCGCTAGTATAGCCAGTTGCTGCTCCTACTTTCTGTTTCTCTCTTCGAGCGTTGGTTCCTTCCTGGCCCCCTCTCTGGCACCTGCCCCTCCAGTTTGACTCATGACGCTGCCTCTGCTGCTCTCCGCACAAGCAACGAAGGGACTGACGGATTGCTGTAATGGGAATTGGGGTTGCTTGTGCGTAAACTGCAAACTGACATCTCCCTTTCAGTAACTGTTAAGTTTTTCTCCAATATCTTGGTTTTTTGTTTGTTCAACTTAAATCCTGCAACTTGACCAAATACTTGAATTAATTCTAAAACCCTTTTCGTACTAGTGTCTGGCTCTTGTAAAGTAAGTACCAAGTCATCTGCAAAGGCCCTCAATTTGTACTGTTTAGCTCCGACCTGTACCCCTTTAACCAGCTGGTCCCTTCTAATCATATTTAGCAAAACCTCCAGGACTGATATAAAAAGTAATGGGGAAATTGGGCACCCCTGTCGTGTCCCTTTTTCTATCTTAAGTTCTTCCGTAACCACATTATTTACAATTAACTTTGCCTTTTGTTCAGAGTATATTGCACCCATACCATTCTCAAATCCTTGGCCTACCCCCATCCCGTGTAGATTCTTCTTCATAAAACTCCAAGAAATATTGTCAAAGGCTTTCTCTGCATCCACAAATATCAATACTGCTTTAATGTTTATATTCACTTCTAATAATTCCATAATGTCTATTATATTCCTCACGTTATCTGACAAGTGTCTTCCTGGGAGAAAGCCTGCTTGGTCCTTATGAATCTCTTCCATCAATACTTTTTTCAGTCTTTTTGCCAAAATGTCTGCAAAAATTTTGTAATGCATATTGAGTAATGATATACGGTGGTAGTTCTTGAGCTGAGTCTTTTCAGTCTCTGTTTTTCAGTATGAGAGCAATCTTCTACCTCATCTTCAGGATCTTCTCCCTCATCTTCAGGATGGTCCCGATGGTCGATGGGTTCCTGCCGTACTCCCTGGCGAGGTCTGTCACACGCATTCCACCGTCGTGCTTCCAGATGATCTCCTTCTTCATTTCCAGCGTCACCTTCTTCTTTCTTCCTCTCGCCGGCCTCTGCAGCAGCAGTCTTCTTGGGTCCCATGGCAGCACAGCTCCTAGCTTCGTAAACTCAGGAGAAAAAAAAATCAGTGCTTCACACCCAAAAAATTCAAAAGTACCCAGCCACCCACCACACAGGAATTCAAACCCAGAACCAAGTCCTTGAATTCCAAACACCCAACCCAAAATCCAAAAAAACCCCAAAAAGTTTTAAAAGTTTAACTTACAAAATGGCTGCAAATCACCAAAGTCTTCAACATCCTCAAATGGCTGCAAAAGAAGTTTTGGGAAAGCTTTAAAAATCACCAAAGTCTTCAAAAACCCCAACTGTTGCAAACCCCTCCTGAACTGTTCCCCCATCCACCCAGCACACAGAAATTCAAACCCAGAAAATTTTTCAAAAAAAACACAACATGGCCCAATGGTCACAGAAAACCATAAAAATGCAGAAAAAACCCACACAAGCTCCCAGATTCTTGCAAACCCATCCTGAACTGTTCCCCCAGCCACCCAGCACACAGAAATTCAAAACCCAGAACTTTTTTTTCAAAAAACAACAACATGGCCCAATGGTCACAGAAAATCATAAAAATGCAGAAAAAAACCACACAAGCTCCCAGATTCTGAGCCAGTGAATGAGTCATATTAAGAATTACACTGGAGGTGCAAAAAGAAGAACAGGACACATTACTATATGCAGTGAACCTGTAATTCTGCATAAAAATACTGGAAGATGATTATTAGAATAATAACAAAAACAAAATTGAAATCTGAACCTCCCTTAGATCCAGTCTGATTGCCGCTTGGCAGCCAAGGCTGGTTCTCAGTGCTTTTTTATTTATTTAAAAAAATAACTTTTGCTCTCCCGGCTTCAGCAAAAGAAACCCAAAGCCTCCGGCTATCCCTGAAGCCTTCGGAGCGCAGTGTGAGTTCCCATTGCGCTCCAGAGGCTTCGGGTTCCCTTTGCTGAAGCCGGCAGAGCAAGACTCTCCTGGCTTCAGCGAAAGGAACCTGAAGCCTGCGGAGCGCAGCGGGAACTCGCGCACTGACCCCTCTCACTCTCCAGGCTTCAGAGAAAGCAACGCAAAGCCTCCGGGAGGAGAAGCGGAGCCCCTTCCATTTCTCCTCCCACTTTGCTGAAGGGGCGCTGTGCAGCTCTCCCTCTGCTGAAACCTGGAGAGTCTTGCTCTCCCGACTTCAGCAAAAGGAACCCGAAGCCTTTGGAGCACAGCACGAGTTCCCACTGCACTCCAAAGGCTTCAGACAGCTATCCCTGAAGCCTGGAGAGCGAGAGGGGTCGGTGCTCACCAACCCCTCTCACTCTCCAGGCTTCAGCGAAAGCAACGTGAAGGCTCCGGAGCATGGAGGGAGCGCTCCCTCTGCGCTTCGGAGGCTTTGCATTGCTATCGCTGAAGCCAAGGAGCCTGCATTCCCTCCATAGGACGCACACACATTTCCCCTTAATTTTTGGAGGGGGAAAAGGGTGTCCTATAGAGTGAAAAATACAGCATGTTAGAGTAAAGAAGTTTAGACCTTTTTTGGTAGATTAGTAAACAACATTCAGAGATTTATTGATTCCTGATCAAATGAACTACGCACAAGCTGTGTGTTTTATTATAAATACTTTGCAAACCAGACAAAGCTAAGCAACTGTCACCTCACATTCAGATTGGTTTTTAGTCATCTGCCCTGGCTGCTCATCTACTACTGAGCCAGATTTATGGTTCTTGAGTTAATTTACAAGGCCCTGAGCTGCTTAGGTACTGGGTACTTCAGGGACTGCCTAAACCCTAATATCCCAGCTCATTCACTGAGATCACCCGCAGGAGCGTCCTTGTTCATTCCCCAAATTGGTGAGGCTTCTTTGACAACAATGAAAAACCAAGCCTTTCATGTCATTGGTCCAGTGCTGTGGAACACCCTGCCAATAGAGATTCAGCAGCCTTCTGTGCCAACTTAAGTCCCTGCTCAAGATGTTTCTATTCTTATTATATAGGCAGTTAAGAATACAACTTTCCATAGTAGTTAGTTGATTCCTGATTTTAAATTTTTGCATAATCTTTATGGTATGGGCTTTATATACAATTGTTGTAAACCACTCTGATTTCTTTTTAATGAATAACGGAATATAAGTAAGTGCTCGTCCTTAATAGTTTCCTTGTATGTTTGCTTTCACCTAGACGGCAGGGGAAACCGTTGCGACTGGGATGGATGAGCAGGAGGCACCAAGGAATGGTGAGCTATTGGATATAGATGAACTGCTTTGGTAGAAAGCTTATTTATTCCCAGATGTCGATCAACGTGGTGGCAGTGCAGGGAGATGATTCCCCCTCCCCCATACACCTGGTGTAGGAAGGGTTATGGACTGGTTATGGAGTGGTCAGGCATAGGGCTTGCCCACAGTTTGCTTGTGCCATGCCCACCAAGCACATGTCTGAGAGACTTTCCGCTTGTCCTGAGCTTTCGAGGCACGAGTCAGAGAGGTTTTCTGTTCACCCCGCCACTTTGCCCGGGGAAACCCTTAGCCCTGAACCTGAGCAGACATCAGTCCACAGGAAACCTGATTGACATTTGTTCCGATCCAGTAGTAAAGAGCGGGTTTTCCCAGGGGAAAGCGGTGGGGAGAATGAGCTCATAGATGTGCAGTCTGGGCAGAAGCCAAACTAGACAGTTTTGATGTGGACTCATTATTTTATTTTATTTTATATTAAATAGGGAGAGTCACATAAGTACTCCTCCCAGTAGTTACTCTTTGTAATAGCTGGGCTATATAGACTCATCTTAAAATCTTGGCTATGTGCAACTGCATCTATTTATTTATTTTTATGCTGGGTCTGCTCCATGTTTGCTTGGTCATGTGCTAACGATAAATAAATAAATAATTGAAAAGAAAAGAAAAGAAAAGGATTACGGTTCAGGTAGCATGGAATTCTTTTTTGCAAACTGCTTTGAGGTTAGTTTGTTCGGTTTTTTTTTTACAAAAGCAGCATATAAAGTTTATGAAATAATAAAAATAATAAAAGGAATAAAGTCCACTCTGGTGGCCTTACATCTGTGATCCATTTGGACATGCAGGCAATCCCTTGATGTTGCTTGTTCACCCCTTGATTATACATGTGGAGTCTCACTTAGCTGTAATGTTGGTGGGTGTGTTTTCCCTCTCCACAGACTTGCAGCTGATTCAGAACCACGTGAATCCCATGTTGGGGGAGCCTCCAACTTTCAAGATGGAATATGACAACAGTATTCCCCTGGAGGCTTCTGTTGACATCATACCTCCTGTTCATTTCAGCAGTGAGGCACTTGAGGAGTGCCTTAGTCAAGCATGCCAAGTAGATGGCGCACCTACCCTGTTGCTCCTGGATCAGTCGGTTTTCTTTGAAAATGTGTAAGACAACTAAAGAGGCCCTCCCCTCCTGCTCCGCAGCCTGGTTGCAGATTTCATAGAGAAAGCTACCTAGATATAGCTTTCAGCACCAAAGGCTGGTAGAGCTCTTGCTTTGCCTTTCTGCGGTTTTCTGTAAGGGGAGGGTTTATTCTGCTTATTCTGAATACCAAAGCCTGTGCAGCTAAAAAGCTGGAATTGTGCCACAATGGTTTGTTTGTTTTTTCAAAAAACAAATAATCCAAAAGGAGTTTATTTTATATACAAGTATTTTTTCTAGTCTTAGCAATTTGTAGCTCACTGTAAACCTTTGCCTATCAAATTGTCTAGTCTCGTGATATCCAGTATTGCAAAACTGCAATAATTTAACTCTTGTTAAATTTTGACTCAGAGGTGGTTTGTACTCCCGTTAGGATTGATTAACTTTTGTGAAAATCAGAACTGAAGAGGCTGCTCCTTGCCTCTTCTGTTATTTTGACTAATGTTGTCAGAATACTGTTGTATTCTTTGGTTATGTATTTTTTTCATTTTGGTTATGCATTCTTTGGTTTCACCTCTGATTTTTTTATTATTATTTATCATCATCATCATCATCGTCGTCATCATTATTAAATTTATTAGTCACCTTTTCTTTGCCACAGTAACCCAGAACAACTAATGAAATCACAAAACAACAACAACCTGAAATACACAAACTAAAATTGGGGGCAGGCAGGTGGGAAGTACATTAAAACATCCCACTCACTTTATGGCAGAAATGACGGGCAAAATCCGAGACCAGGGAGAAGAAATGGTGGAGGAAGATTGGAAGAAATTCTGTAAATACTGTAAAATTAATGAATGTTAAAATGATGTTGGACTGAAAAGAAGTGGTTTTGGTAATAAGGTTAATAGGACTAGGTAAATATAGATAGTTATACGGATGAAAATATATAGTTATAATAGGTTAAGTTATAGAGCTAAGATAAATGAAAGAGGGTAAGAATTTGCTGAAAAGACTTGGAAAACGGGAATACGAAAGGGGAGGTGTGAGGAGGTCGATGAAACAAGGGAATGAAAGAGAGGATATTGAGATGGTATGATGTGTTTTTTTTGAATTTTCTTTTGCTTTCGTTTGGTTTAATGTGTTAATGTTGTGTTGTGTATTGTTTATATATTGTACTGTATTGTTTTTTCTTTTTCTTTTTCTTTTTCTTCTTTTTTCTTCTTTTTTCTTTTCTTTTTTGTAAGGTTTAAAAGTAGTAAATATTTTTTTTTAAAAAATAAAACATCTCACTCACTTTAAACGATCACAGATAGAGGCCTGGTTGGAAAGCAAAAATTTTGCCCAACACTGAAGATATATCACAATGGCACCAGGTCTGCCTCCCAGGGAGGAGCATCCCACAAGAAAGAGTCACATTGAGAAGGCCCTATTCTCATGTTGCCAACCTCAGGAGCTCCCATGGGTGGAGCACAAGAAGGAGGCCCTCAGATGACAATTGCAGGGACTGTGTTGGTTCATATGGGAAGGGCTGGTCCTTGGGGTACTGGGGTTCTGAGAAGCATAACACTGTAAATATCAAAACCAGCACTTTAAACGGGGCCCAGAAACCTATTGGTAGCCAGTGCAGTTGGGCTAGGATTGGTGTTATATGTGCAGAGCATCTTGCTACAATGAGAAAATATCAATGTAAGCAATTTGTTTCCTTTGAGAAATTATATTTCTAATTCATGTGTGTGAAATGATGCCAGTATGTAGCTACAATACTGAGTATAAAGACAACGCTTTAAAAAAACAAACTGCTTGTTTCTGTGCACTGTCCGCCAAATGCTCCCAAGTCACTTCTCAATAAATTTGTAGCAATAAGCAAAATAAATATCATTAAGATTGTGTGATTAAGTGTTCTCTTTTTAACTCCTGGGCCAAAAGTTTGAATGATTCCTGTGACCTGTCCCACCTGCACATCTCTGGCAAATGACCTTTATTATAAAGAGTGTGACCTGATGCTTGTTTTCTCCCAGAGCTCTTCACAAGGCTTCAAAGTTTGAGACTTGGGGGACGGGGGGACGGTGGCAGGGAGAGTCTTCCCTGCACTCAGAAACAGTGATAGGAAACAATCTAACATATTGCTTTGTTTTAAAGTGATTGTGCTTTAGTTACACAATCACTTTCCATAAAGTCTGCTGTTTGCCTTGTGAGGTTGCTTAATGGTTCGCCTTCCCAAAAGCAAAGCCCCTCTGTAGTCCCTAGGCAGTGTTAAATGTCCTCCTCCTTTCTGCCATTCCTGGATTTGGCCCTTGTACCATCCAAAGCAGGAACATAGGAGAGCAAATGCAAAGGGGATGGTGGTTTAGGTTTGCTGATGAGCTGCATAGCAGTGATGAGGCTAGCAAACTTCCCATTGAAATGGAATACTTTTATTTACAAGTACTGTAATTGTATAACAGGCTAGGAAAGCCTTTTGGGAATTTCATATGGCTGCTCTTGTGTCAATCTGGGCATGAAGAACAGAGCTTCTGCAAATTAGTGGGTTTATTTTATCCTAAGCTTTGTTTTCAATAAATTAAGGACCTGTGATTTTCATATATATTAGAAAGTTTATACTGGCAAATCAAAATTCAAGTACGTTCGCTCCTGCTAATTAGTGCTCATCATAGATTTTTGCATTCCTTCCAGTCTTTTTTAATTTTTTTGGTTCAACTGATGGATGCAGATTTAAATTCTTGGGTTTAAAATGCCATTGACACAAGTACTTAAACACAGTACACAGAAACCACTTGCAGGACCAGGCATCGGGGTCCCCATACCCCAACCCATATAAATAAGAGACCAGTAAGAGTGGTTTTGGGTAAAAACAGGCCACAGCTTTATTGAATGCAGATTAAAGAGGTTTGGCTTGGGCATGGGGCAATCTAAATACTTCCGGCCCGCTCACTGGAAGTGACGCCTGGTCAATCCAGGTGGGGCTTTCTAAGGCTTACATCAAATAGGGTGACTTCTGCAGGGACCACCGTCTGGGGGAGTCCCTTTGATCCTGGCCCCTCTGGGCATGTGGATGTAGCCACTCCCCCCGATCCCTTTAACGGGATACCCTAGCATTTGGAGGGGCAGGCAGAGACTACAACCTTGCCTCCATCCAAGACAAAGGATCGCCCCAATGCCCAAGTAGTTGTGACGATTGCGATGAGGTGGGGAAAACCACCAGGTCAGAGCCAATTAGCCCGGTGGGCAAATTCCTACCCGGCTCCATGAAGAACAGCAACCACAGCAAAGTCATCGACTATCATCGTAAACCAAGGGTGGATGGGCAGGGAAACCCAGCGAAGGAATGAACAGGTAGTGCCCTGGGTGCAGGCTGCTTAAATGGGCAAGGGGCAGATCCGAGGGAATGCTACCTGCTCTGTCAGTTCTGCCCCCTGGTACAGCCCATGTCCCCAGTCTGCATCCCCATTAGCCAAAGCCAGAAACAGGCTAGGATCCTTTTCCTGATAGGCAGCTGGGGCTTATGCCTCCACCGCCCATCAGGAAGGGCACTGAAGTTCAAGTTCCCTCATTGGGGCCCCAGTGAAACCTTTGCCATCCTGCAACGCTGCCACACCAAGAGCAGCATTTCTTTCTTTTAGCATATGCTAAAATGTGGAACTGCTTAACATGAGAAACTTGCACAAGTCATTAAATTTCAGGATTGTCACACCAGCAAATCCTTTACATTTCTCTCTTAAAGCAAGAGAAGTGAGACAAAAGGGCAGGGTCAGCTGCAAGGGCTCTAGCTGAAGCGACTCCAGTCATAAGGGTGTTGCACTGTTGGTATTCACAAAATGTTCCAGGGTAGGCATGAAGGAGAGAAAGTCTCTCCATGGGCAACAGCACCAGGGGCCCTTCCAGCCTTACAGTGCTGTTGTCCTGTTGTAGTCTCAACCACAAAAGAGATACTGTAAAATTGGAAAGGTTCAGGAAAGGGCAAACAAAAGCATCAGGGGGATGGAGCAACCCCCCATCCCCATGTGAGGAAAGGTTGCAACATTTGGGACTTTTTGGTTTAGAGAAAAGATGAATAAGAGGTGACAAGGTAGAAGTTTGTAAGATTATGCACCTTCTAGAGAAAGGGGATAGAGAAGTGTTTCTCTCTGACATAACACTAGAACTTGTGGGCATCCCAGGAAGCTAAGCAGTGGAAGATTCAGGACAGGTAAAAGAAAGGAGTTTTTCATGCAGCACATTGTTAAACACTGGAACTCCATCCCACAGGAGGCAGTGATGGACACCAACTTGGGTGGCTTTAAAAGAGGATTAGACAAATTCATTGAGAGGACTACAAAGGGCTATTTGCCATATGCCAATCTTCTGCCTCCACAGTTTGAGAATGTTTCTGGATAGCAGTGAATTTGTCTACCCCATGTTTTAAAATTAATCCATGGGGGTGGGGGGGTCATGGATGCAAGAGCTCTCTCCCCTAATGCAGTTCCCAACAAACTGGTATTCAGAAGCATTATTGCCTTTGACTTGAGCCAGAGCATAAGAATCATGCCTCACAGTCTTTCATAGTCTTATGATCCTTCATGAATTTGTCCAATACTCTTTTAAAGCCATCTAGGTTGATGGCCACCACTGCCTCCTGTGGGAGTGAGTTCCATAGTTTAACAAGGCACTGTGTGAAGGACTTTTCTTTCATCTGTCATGAATCTTCCAGCATTCAGCTTCATTAGATGGCAAAGGCTGCGGGGTATTTAATCTGGCTCTACTTGCATCAATAGGCTGGCTGCACGATGAAAAACCCTGAACAAAATCAGGGTTCTAAATTGCCCACATGATTACAGGAGGCTCCCTGCTGCACAAGGCTGCCCACCAATTCCTGGAGGAGGGCAATTTGGAATAAGGGTGGGGTGGGGTGCTTGCCTCCACAACCTTCAACATTTGTCCATTTAGTAAAAAATAAGGAGCTTAGTCAGAAGACCTCCGCACAGAAGTCCTGCAATTCTACAGGTCCAGTTCCTGAAAATATGTGCTGTGTACATGTCGGAAATTATGTCTGATGCATCCACAGCATGTACTGTATTCCCTCCCACAGTGATGTGTCCAGACAGAAATTATATAGGTGCAGCTCTCTTCCCCCCCCCCAACAGTTGCTGTGTACATACTCAACAATTTATGCCTGATGCATCCACAAAATACACAATGTTCCTTCACCATGGCAACATGTGAATGTCAAGACAGCTTCTGCAAACGCAGCTAAGAATTTCTACCTGATGTGCGGCCTTAAAATTTCTGCAAGCACAAAAGACTGTTGAGTCACCAGAACAACATGTAGTGAATGTCCAGGCAGAAATAGTACAGATACACTTCTTCCACCAGTTGCTACAAATACAGATGAGGAATTCCTGCTCCAACACACGGTATACTCTTCACATAACAAACGAAGCCCAATTGTCAATTGAAAGAAGACACGGTGTAAATGAAATCTGGCCAAATTATACACTGCCTCAGATCCTATACAGTGGTGCCTCGCAAGACGAAATTATGTCGTTCCGTGAATTTTTTCGTCTAGCGAATTTTTCGTCTTGCGAAGCACAGTTTCCCATAGGAATGCATTGAAAATCAATTAATGGTCAAAAAAGGTCCAAACAAAGCCAAATTTGGTACAACAAGAGTTTATTAAGTGCTCTTTAAGGTCACACATACTGTAAAGAGCATTTCAAAATTCAAACCCAGAATTTTTTAAAAAAAACAGCAGAGTGGCCCAATGGTGACAGAAAATCATAAAAATGCAGAAAAAAACCACAAGCTTCCAGATTCTTGCAAACCCCTCCCCAACTGTTCCCCCAGCCACCCAGCACACAGAAATTGAAATCCAGAAGTTTTTTTTTAAAAAAAAACAGCAGAGTGGCCCAATGGTGACAGAAAATCATAAAAATGCAGAAAAAAACCCACAAGCTTCCATATTCTTGCAAACCCCTCCCCAACTGTTCCCCCAGCCACCCAGCACACAGAAATTCAAATCCAGAATTTTTTTAAAAAAACAGCAGAGTGGCCCAATGGTCACAGAAAATCAAAAAAATGCAGAAAAAAAACCACAAGCTTCCAGATTCTTGCAAACCCCTCCCCAACTGTTCCCCCAGCCACCCAGCACACAGAAATTCAAATCCAGAATTTTTTTAAAAAAACAGCAGAGTGGCCCAATGGTCACAGAAAATCATAAAAATGCAGAAAAAAACCACAAGCTTCCAGATTCTTGCAAACGCCTCCCCAACTGTTCCCCCAGCCACCCAGAACACAGAAATTCAAATCCAGATTTTTTTTTAAAAAAAAGCAGAGTGGCCCAATGGTCACAGAAAATCATAAAAATGCAGAAAAAAACCCACAAGTTTCCAGATTCTTGCAAACCCCTCCCCAACTGTTCCCCCAGCCACCCAGCACACAGAAATTCAAATCCAGAATTTTTTTAAAAAAACAGCAGAGTGGCCCAATGGTCACAGAAAATCATAAAAATGCAGAAAAAAACCACAAGCTTCCAGATTCTTGCAAACCCCTCCCCAACTGTCCCCCCAGCCACCCAGCACACAGAAATTCAAATCCACAATTTTTTTTAAAAAAACAGCAGAGTGGCCCAATGGTCACAGAAAATCATAAAAATGCAGAAAAAAACAACAAGCTTCCAGATTCTTGCAAACCCCTCCCCAACTGTTCCCCCAGCCACCCAGAACACAGAAATTCAAATCCAGATTTTTTTTTAAAAAAAAGCAGAGTGGCCCAATGGTCACAGAAAATCATAAAAATGCAGAAAAAAACCCACAAGTTTCCAGATTCTTGCAAACCCCTCCCCAACTGTTCCCCCAGCCACCCAGCAGACAGAAATTCAAATCCAGATTTTTTTTTAAAAAAACAGCAGAGTGGCCCAATGGTCACAGAAAATCATAAAAGTGCAGAAAAAAACACAAGCTTACAGATTCTTGCAAACCCCTCCCCAACTGTTCCCCCAGCCACCCAGCACACAGAAATTCAAATCCAGAATTTTTTTGAAAAAACAGCAGAGTGGCCCAATGGTCACAGAAAATCATAAAAATGCAGAAAAAAACCACAAGCTTCCAGATTCTTGCAAACCCCTCCCCAACTGTTCCCCCAGCCACCCAGCACACAGAAATTCAAATGCAGATTTTTTTTAAAAAAACAGCAGAGTGGCCCAATGGTCACAGAAAATCATAAAAATGCAGAAAAAAACCACAAGCTTCCAGATTCTTGCAAACCCCTCCCCAACTGTTCCCCCAGCCACCCAGAACACAGAAATTCAAATCCAGATTTTTTTTTAAAAAAACAGCAGAGTGGCCCAATGGTGACAGAAAATCATAAAAATGCAGAAAAAAACCCACAAGCTTCCATATTCTTGCAAACCCCTCCCCAACTGTTCCCCCAGCCACCCAGCACACAGAAATTCAAATCCAGAATTTTTTTAAAAAAACAGCAGAGTGGCCCAATGGTCACAGAAAATCAAAAAAATGCAGAAAAAAAACCACAAGCTTCCAGATTCTTGCAAACCCCTCCCCAACTGTTCCCCCAGCCACCCAGCACACAGAAATTCAAATCCAGAATTTTTTTTAAAAAACAGCAGAGTGGCCCAATGGTCACAGAAAATCATAAAAATGCAGAAAAAAACCACAAGCTTCCAGATTCTTGCAAACGCCTCCCCAACTGTTCCCCCAGCCACCCAGAACACAGAAATTCAAATCCAGAATTTTTTTTAAAAAAAAGCAGAGTGGCCCAATGGTCACAGAAAATCATAAAAATGCAGAAAAAAACCCACAAGTTTCCAGATTCTTGCAAACCCCTCCCCAACTGTTCCCCCAGCCACCCAGCACACAGAAATTCAAATCCAGAATTTTTTTAAAAAAACAGCAGAGTGGCCCAATGGTCACAGAAAATCATAAAAATGCAGAAAAAAACCACAAGCTTCCAGATTCTTGCAAACCCCTCCCCAACTGTCCCCCCAGCCACCCAGCACACAGAAATTCAAATCCACAATTTTTTTTAAAAAAACAGCAGAGTGGCCCAATGGTCACAGAAAATCATAAAAATGCAGAAAAAAACAACAAGCTTCCAGATTCTTGCAAACCCCTCCCCAACTGTTCCCCCTGCCACCCAGAACACAGAAATTCAAATCCAGATTTTTTTTAAAAAAAACAGCAGAGTGGCCCAATGGTCACAGAAAATCATAAAAATGCAGAAAAAAAACCACAAGCTTCCAGATTCTTGCAAACCCCTCCCCAACTGTTCCCCCAGCCACCCAGCAGACAGAAATTCAAATCCAGATTTTTTTTAAAAAAAACAGCAGAGTGGCCCAATGGTCACAGAAAATCATAAAAGTGCAGAAAAAAACACAAGCTTACAGATTCTTGCAAACCCCTCCCCAACTGTTCCCCCAGCCACCCAGCACACAGAAATTCAAATCCAGAATTTTTTTAAAAAAACAGCAGAGTGGCCCAATGGTCACAGAAAATCATAAAAATGCAGAAAAAAACCACAAGCTTCCAGATTCTTGCAAACCCCTCCCCAACTGTTCCCCCAGCCACCCAGCACACAGAAATTCAAATGCAGATTTTTTTAAAAAAAACAGCAGAGTGGCCCAATGGTCACAGAAAATCATAAAAATGCAGAAAAAAACCACAAGCTTCCAGATTCTTGCAAACCCCTCCCCAACTGTTCCCCCAGCCACCCAGCACACAGAAATTCAAATCCAGATTTTTTTAAAAAAAACAGCAGAGTAGCCGAATGGTCACAGAAAATCATAAAAATGCAGAAAAAAACCACAAGCTTCCAGATTCTTGCAAACGCCTCCCCAACTGTTCCCCCAGCCACCCAGAACACAGAAATTCAAATCCAGAATTTTTTTAAAAAAACAGCAGAGTGGCCCAATGGTCACAGAAAATCATAAAAATGCAGAAAAAAAACCACAAGCTTCCAGATTCTTGCAAACCCCTCCCCAACTGTTCCCCCAGCCACCCAGCACACAGAAATTCAAATCCAGAATTTTTTTAAAAAAACAGCAGAGTGGCCCAATGGTCACAGAAAATCATAAAAATGCAGAAAAAAACAACAAGCTTCCAGATTCTTGCAAACCCCTCCCCAACTGTTCCCCCAGCCACCCAGCACACAGAAATTCAAATCCAGAATTTTTTTAAAAAAACAGCAGAGTGGCCCAATGGTCACAGAAAATCATAAAAATGCAGAAAAAAACCACAAGCTTCCAGATTCTTGCAAACCCCTCCCCAACTGTTCCCCCAGCCACCCAGCACACAGAAATTCAAATCCAGAATTTTTTTAAAAAAACAGCAGAGTGGCCCAATGGTCACAGAAAATCATAAAAATGCAGAAAAAAACCACAAGCTTCCAGATTCTTGCAAACCCCTCCCCAACTGTTCCCCCAGCCACCCAGCACACAGAAATTCAAATCCAGAATTTTTTTAAAAAAAACAGCAGAGTGGCCCAATGGTCACAGAAAATCATAAAAATGCAGAAAAAACCCCACAAGCTTCCAGATTCTTGCAAACCCCTCCCCAACTGTTCCCCCAGCCACCCAGAACACAGAAATTCAAATCCAGAATTTTTTTAAAAAAACAGCAGAGTTGCCCAATGGTTACAGAAAATCATAAAAATGCAGAAAAAAACCACAAGCTTCCAGATTCTTGCAAACCCCTCCCCAACTGTTCCCCCAGCCACCCAGCACACAGAAATTCAAATCCAGAATTTTTTTAAAAAAACAGCAGAGTGACCCAATGGTCACAGAAAATCATAAAAATGCAGAAAAAAACCACAAGCTTCCAGATTCTTGCAAACCCCTCCCCAACTGTTCCCCCAGCCACCCAGCACACAGAAATTCAAATCCAGATTTTTTTTTAAAAAAACAGCAGAGTGGCCCAATGGTCACAGAAAATCATAAAAATGCAGAAAAAAACCACAAGCTTCCAGATTCTTGCAAACCCCTCCCCAACTGTTCCCCCAGCCACCCAGCACACAGAAATTCAAATCCAGAATTTTTTTAAAAAAACAGCAGAGTGGCCCAATGGTCACAGAAAATCATAAAAATGCAGAAAAAAACCCACAAGCTTCCAGATTCTTGCAAACCCCTCCCCAACTGTTCCCCCAGCCACCCAGCACACAGAAATTCAAATCCAGATTATTTTTAAAAAAACAGCAGAGTGGCCTATGGTCACAGAAAATCATAAAAATGCAGAAAAAAACCACAAGCTTCCAGATTCTTGCAAACCCCTCCCCAACTGTTCCCCCAGCCACCCAGCACACAGAAATTCAAATCCAGAATTTTTTTTAAAAAACAGCAGAGTGGCCCAATGGTCACAGAAAATCATAAAAATGCAGAAAAAAACCCACAAGCTTCCAGATTCTTGCAAACCCCTCCCCAACTGTTCCCCCAGCCACCCAGAACACAGAAATTCAAATCCAGAATTTTTTTAAAAAAACAGCAGAGTGGCCCAATGGTTACAGAAAATCATAAAAATGCAGAAAAAAACCACAAGCTTCCAGATTCTTGCAAACCCCTCCCCAACTGTTCCCCCAGCCACCCAGCACACAGAAATTCAAATCCAGATTTTTTTTTAAAAAAAAGCAGAGTGGCCCAATGGTCACAGGGAATCATAAAAATGCAGAAAAAAACCACAAGCTTCCAGATTCTTGCAAACCCCTCCCCAACGGTTCCCCCAGCCACCCAGCACACAGAAATTCAAATCCAGATTTTTTTTAGAAAAACAGCAGAGTGGCCCAATGGTCACAGAAAATCATAAAAATGCAGAAAAAAAACCACAAGCTTCCAGATTCTTGCAAACCCCTCCCCAACTGTTCCCCCAGCCACCCAGCACACAGAAATTCAAATCCAGAATTTTTTTAGAAAAACAGCAGAGTGGCCCAATGGTCACAGAAAATCATAAAAGTGCAGAAAAAAACACAAGCTTACAGATTCTTGCAAACCCCTCCCCAACTGTTCCCCCAGCCACCCAGCACACAGAAATTCAAATCCAGAATTTTTTTAGAAAAACAGCAGAGTGGCCCAATGGTGACAGAAAATCATAAAAATGCAGAAAAAAACCCACAAGCTTCCATATTCTTGCAAACCCCTCCCCAACTGTTCCCCCAGCCACCCAGCACACAGAAATTCAAATCCAGAATTTTTTTAAAAAAACAGCAGAGTGGCCCAATGGTCACAGAAAATCAAAAAAATGCAGAAAAAAAACCACAAGCTTCCAGATTCTTGCAAACCCCTCCCCAACTGTTCCCCCAGCCACCCAGCACACAGAAATTCAAATCCAGAATTTTTTTTAAAAAACAGCAGAGTGGCCCAATGGTCACAGAAAATCATAAAAATGCAGAAAAAAACCACAAGCTTCCAGATTCTTGCAAACGCCTCCCCAACTGTTCCCCCAGCCACCCAGAACACAGAAATTCAAATCCAGAATTTTTTTTTAAAAAAAGCAGAGTGGCCCAATGGTCACAGAAAATCATAAAAATGCAGAAAAAAACCCACAAGTTTCCAGATTCTTGCAAACCCCTCCCCAACTGTTCCCCCAGCCACCCAGCACACAGAAATTCAAATCCAGAATTTTTTTAAAAAAACAGCAGAGTGGCCCAATGGTCACAGAAAATCATAAAAATGCAGAAAAAAACCACAAGCTTCCAGATTCTTGCAAACCCCTCCCCAACTGTCCCCCCAGCCACCCAGCACACAGAAATTCAAATCCACAATTTTTTTTAAAAAAACAGCAGAGTGGCCCAATGGTCACAGAAAATCATAAAAATGCAGAAAAAAACAACAAGCTTCCAGATTCTTGCAAACCCCTCCCCAACTGTTCCCCCTGCCACCCAGAACACAGAAATTCAAATCCAGATTTTTTTTAAAAAAAACAGCAGAGTGGCCCAATGGTCACAGAAAATCATAAAAATGCAGAAAAAAAACCACAAGCTTCCAGATTCTTGCAAACCCCTCCCCAACTGTTCCCCCAGCCACCCAGCAGACAGAAATTCAAATCCAGATTTTTTTTTAAAAAAACAGCAGAGTGGCCCAATGGTCACAGAAAATCATAAAAGTGCAGAAAAAAACACAAGCTTACAGATTCTTGCAAACCCCTCCCCAACTGTTCCCCCAGCCACCCAGCACACAGAAATTCAAATCCAGAATTTTTTTAAAAAAACAGCAGAGTGGCCCAATGGTCACAGAAAATCATAAAAATGCAGAAAAAAACCACAAGCTTCCAGATTCTTGCAAACCCCTCCCCAACTGTTCCCCCAGCCACCCAGCACACAGAAATTCAAATGCAGATTTTTTTAAAAAAAACAGCAGAGTGGCCCAATGGTCACAGAAAATCATAAAAATGCAGAAAAAAACCACAAGCTTCCAGATTCTTGCAAACCCCTCCCCAACTGTTCCCCCAGCCACCCAGCACACAGAAATTCAAATCCAGATTTTTTTAAAAAAAACAGCAGAGTAGCCGAATGGTCACAGAAAATCATAAAAATGCAGAAAAAAACCACAAGCTTCCAGATTCTTGCAAACGCCTCCCCAACTGTTCCCCCAGCCACCCAGAACACAGAAATTCAAATCCAGAATTTTTTTAAAAAAACAGCAGAGTGGCCCAATGGTCACAGAAAATCATAAAAATGCAGAAAAAAAACCACAAGCTTCCAGATTCTTGCAAACCCCTCCCCAACTGTTCCCCCAGCCACCCAGCACACAGAAATTCAAATCCAGAATTTTTTTAAAAAAACAGCAGAGTGGCCCAATGGTCACAGAAAATCATAAAAATGCAGAAAAAAACAACAAGCTTCCAGATTCTTGCAAACCCCTCCCCAACTGTTCCCCCAGCCACCCAGCACACAGAAATTCAAATCCAGAATTTTTTTAAAAAAACAGCAGAGTGGCCCAATGGTCACAGAAAATCATAAAAATGCAGAAAAAAACCACAAGCTTCCAGATTCTTGCAAACCCCTCCCCAACTGTTCCCCCAGCCACCCAGCACACAGAAATTCAAATCCAGAATTTTTTTTAAAAAACAGCAGAGTGGCCCAATGGTCACAGAAAATCATAAAAATGCAGAAAAAAACCACAAGCTTCCAGATTCTTGCAAACCCCTCCCCAACTGTTCCCCCAGCCACCCAGCACACAGAAATTCAAATCCAGAATTTTTTTAAAAAAAACAGCAGAGTGGCCCAATGGTCACAGAAAATCATAAAAATGCAGAAAAAACCCCACAAGCTTCCAGATTCTTGCAAACCCCTCCCCAACTGTTCCCCCAGCCACCCAGAACACAGAAATTCAAATCCAGAATTTTTTTAAAAAAACAGCAGAGTGGCCCAATGGTTACAGAAAATCATAAAAATGCAGAAAAAAACCACAAGCTTCCAGATTCTTGCAAACCCCTCCCCAACTGTTCCCCCAGCCACCCAGCACACAGAAATTCAAATCCAGAATTTTTTTAAAAAAACAGCAGAGTGACCCAATGGTCACAGAAAATCATAAAAATGCAGAAAAAAACCACAAGCTTCCAGATTCTTGCAAACCCCTCCCCAACTGTTCCCCCAGCCACCCAGCACACAGAAATTCAAATCCAGATTTTTTTTAAAAAAAACAGCAGAGTGGCCCAATGGTCACAGAAAATCATAAAAATGCAGAAAAAAACCACAAGCTTCCAGATTCTTGCAAACCCCTCCCCAACTGTTCCCCCAGCCACCCAGCACACAGAAATTCAAATCCAGAATTTTTTAAAAAAAACAGCAGAGTGGCCCAATGGTCACAGAAAATCATAAAAATGCAGAAAAAAACCCACAAGCTTCCAGATTCTTGCAAACCCCTCCCCAACTGTTCCCCCAGCCACCCAGCACACAGAAATTCAAATCCAGATTATTTTTAAAAAAACAGCAGAGTGGCCTATGGTCACAGAAAATCATAAAAATGCAGAAAAAAACCACAAGCTTCCAGATTCTTGCAAACCCCTCCCCAACTGTTCCCCCAGCCACCCAGCACACAGAAATTCAAATCCAGAATTTTTTTTAAAAAACAGCAGAGTGGCCCAATGGTCACAGAAAATCATAAAAATGCAGAAAAAAACCCACAAGCTTCCAGATTCTTGCAAACCCCTCCCCAACTGTTCCCCCAGCCACCCAGAACACAGAAATTCAAATCCAGAATTTTTTTAAAAAAACAGCAGAGTGGCCCAATGGTTACAGAAAATCATAAAAATGCAGAAAAAAACCACAAGCTTCCAGATTCTTGCAAACCCCTCCCCAACTGTTCCCCCAGCCACCCAGCACACAGAAATTCAAATCCAGATTTTTTTTAAAAAAAAAGCAGAGTGGCCCAATGGTCACAGAAAATCATAAAAATGCAGAAAAAAACCACAAGCTTCCAGATTCTTGCAAACCCCTCCCCAACTGTTCCCCCAGCCACCCAGCACACAGAAATTCAAATCCAGAATTTTTTTAAAAAAAACAGCAGAGTGGCCCAATGGTCACAGAAAATCATAAAAATGCAGAAAAAACCCCACAAGCTTCCAGATTCTTGCAAACCCCTCCCCAACTGTTCCCCCAGCCACCCAGAACACAGAAATTCAAATCCAGAATTTTTTTAAAAAAACAGCAGAGTGGCCCAATGGTTACAGAAAATCATAAAAATGCAGAAAAAAACCACAAGCTTCCAGATTCTTGCAAACCCCTCCCCAACTGTTCCCCCAGCCACCCAGCACACAGAAATTCAAATCCAGAATTTTTTTAAAAAAAACAGCAGAGTGGCCCAATGGTCACAGAAAATCATAAAAATGCAGAAAAAAACCACAAGCTTCCAGATTCTTGCAAACCCCTCCCCAACTGTTCCCCCAGCCACCCAGCACACAGAAATTCAAATCCAGAATTTTTTTAAAAAAAACAGCAGAGTGGCCCAATGGTCACAGAAAATCATAAAAATGCAGAAAAAACCCCACAAGCTTCCAGATTCTTGCAAACCCCTCCCCAACTGTTCCCCCAGCCACCCAGAACACAGAAATTCAAATCCAGAATTTTTTTAAAAAAACAGCAGAGTGGCCCAATGGTTACAGAAAATCATAAAAATGCAGAAAAAAACCACAAGCTTCCAGATTCTTGCAAACCCCTCCCCAACTGTTCCCCCAGCCACCCAGCACACAGAAATTCAAATCCAGAATTTTTTTAAAAAAACAGCAGAGTGACCCAATGGTCACAGAAAATCATAAAAATGCAGAAAAAAACCACAAGCTTCCAGATTCTTGCAAACCCCTCCCCAACTGTTCCCCCAGCCACCCAGCACACAGAAATTCAAATCCAGATTTTTTTTAAAAAAAACAGCAGAGTGGCCCAATGGTCACAGAAAATCATAAAAATGCAGAAAAAAACCACAAGCTTCCAGATTCTTGCAAACCCCTCCCCAACTGTTCCCCCAGCCACCCAGCACACAGAAATTCAAATCCAGAATTTTTTAAAAAAAACAGCAGAGTGGCCCAATGGTCACAGAAAATCATAAAAATGCAGAAAAAAACCCACAAGCTTCCAGATTCTTGCAAACCCCTCCCCAACTGTTCCCCCAGCCACCCAGCACACAGAAATTCAAATCCAGATTATTTTTAAAAAAACAGCAGAGTGGCCTATGGTCACAGAAAATCATAAAAATGCAGAAAAAAACCACAAGCTTCCAGATTCTTGCAAACCCCTCCCCAACTGTTCCCCCAGCCACCCAGCACACAGAAATTCAAATCCAGAATTTTTTTTAAAAAACAGCAGAGTGGCCCAATGGTCACAGAAAATCATAAAAATGCAGAAAAAAACCCACAAGCTTCCAGATTCTTGCAAACCCCTCCCCAACTGTTCCCCCAGCCACCCAGAACACAGAAATTCAAATCCAGAATTTTTTTAAAAAAACAGCAGAGTGGCCCAATGGTTACAGAAAATCATAAAAATGCAGAAAAAAACCACAAGCTTCCAGATTCTTGCAAACCCCTCCCCAACTGTTCCCCCAGCCACCCAGCACACAGAAATTCAAATCCAGATTTTTTTTAAAAAAAAAGCAGAGTGGCCCAATGGTCACAGAGAATCATAAAAATGCAGAAAAAAACCACAAGCTTCCAGATTCTTGCAAACCCCTCCCCAACGGTTCCCCCAGCCACCCAGCACACAGAAATTCAAATCCAGATTTTTTTTAGAAAAACAGCAGAGTGGCCCAATGGTCACAGAAAATCATAAAAATGCAGAAAAAAAACCACAAGCTTCCAGATTCTTGCAAACCCCTCCCCAACTGTTCCCCCAGCCACCCAGCACACAGAAATTCAAATCCAGAATTTTTTTAGAAAAACAGCAGAGTGGCCCAATGGTCACAGAAAATCATAAAAGTGCAGAAAAAAACACAAGCTTACAGATTCTTGCAAACCCCTCCCCAACTGTTCCCCCAGCCACCCAGCACACAGAAATTCAAATCCAGAATTTTTTTAGAAAAACAGCAGAGTGGCCCAATGGTCACAGAAAATCATAAAAATGCAGGAAAAAAACCCACAAGCTTCCAGATTCTTGCAAACCCCTCCCCAACTGTTCCCCCAGCCACCCAGCACACAGAAATTCAAATCCAGAATTTTTTTAAAAAAACAGCAGAGTGGCCCAATGGTCACAGAAAATCATAAAAATGCAGAAAAAAACCACAAGCTTCCAGATTCTTGCAAACCCCTCCCCAACTGTTCCCCCAGCCACCCAGAACACAGAAATTCAAATCCAGAATTTTTTTAAAAAAACAGCAGAGTGGTCCAATGGTCACAGAAAATCATAAAAATGCAGAAAAAACCACAAGCTTCCAGATTCTTGCAAACCCCTCCCCAACTGTTCCCCCAGCCACCCAGCACACAGAAATTCAAATCCAGAATTTTTTTAAAAAAACAGCAGAGTGGCCCAATGGTCACAGAAAATCATAAAAATGCAGAAAAAAAACCCACAAGCTTCCAGATTCTTGCAAACCCCTCCCCAACTGTTCCCCCAGCCACCCAGCACACAGAAATTCAAATCCAGAATTTTTTTAAAAAAACAGCAGAGTGGCCCAATGGTCACAGAAAATCATAAAAATGCAGAAAAAAACCACAAGCTTCCAGATTCTTGCAAACCCCTCCCCAACTGTCCCCCCAGCCACCCAGCACACAGAAATTCAAATCCACAATTTTTTTTAGAAAAACAGCAGAGTGGCCCAATGGTCACAGAAAATCATAAAAATGCAGAAAAAAACCACAAGCTTCCAGATTCTTGCAAACCCCTCCCCAACTGTTCCCCCAGCCACCCAGCACACAGAAATTCAAATCCAGAATTTTTTTAAAAAAACAGCAGAGTGGCCCAATGGTCACAGAAAATCATAAAAATGCAGAAAAAAAACCACAAGCTTCCAGATTCTTGCAAACCCCTCCCCAACTGTTCCCCCAGCCACCCAGCACACAGAAATTCAAATCCAGAATTTTTTTAAAAAAACAGCAGAGTGGCCCAATGGTCACAGAAAATCATAAAAATGCAGAAAAAAACAACAAGCTTCCAGATTCTTGCAAACCCCTCCCCAACTGTTCCCCCAGCCACCCAGCACACAGAAATTCAAATCCAGAATTTTTTTAAAAAAACAGCAGAGTGGCCCAATGGTCACAGAAAATCATAAAAATGCAGAAAAAAACCACAAGCTTCCAGATTCTTGCAAACCCCTCCCCAACTGTTCCCCCAGCCACCCAGCACACAGAAATTCAAATCCAGAATTTTTTTTAAAAAACAGCAGAGTGGCCCAATGGTCACAGAAAATCATAAAAATGCAGAAAAAAACCACAAGCTTCCAGATTCTTGCAAACCCCTCCCCAACTGTTCCCCCAGCCACCCAGCACACAGAAATTCAAATCCAGAATTTTTTTAAAAAAAACAGCAGAGTGGCCCAATGGTCACAGAAAATCATAAAAATGCAGAAAAAACCCCACAAGCTTCCAGATTCTTGCAAACCCCTCCCCAACTGTTCCCCCAGCCACCCAGAACACAGAAATTCAAATCCAGAATTTTTTTAAAAAAACAGCAGAGTGGCCCAATGGTTACAGAAAATCATAAAAATGCAGAAAAAAACCACAAGCTTCCAGATTCTTGCAAACCCCTCCCCAACTGTTCCCCCAGCCACCCAGCACACAGAAATTCAAATCCAGAATTTTTTTAAAAAAACAGCAGAGTGACCCAATGGTCACAGAAAATCATAAAAATGCAGAAAAAAACCACAAGCTTCCAGATTCTTGCAAACCCCTCCCCAACTGTTCCCCCAGCCACCCAGCACACAGAAATTCAAATCCAGATTTTTTTAAAAAAAAACAGCAGAGTGGCCCAATGGTCACAGAAAATCATAAAAATGCAGAAAAAAACCACAAGCTTCCAGATTCTTGCAAACCCCTCCCCAACTGTTCCCCCAGCCACCCAGCACACAGAAATTCAAATCCAGAATTTTTTAAAAAAAACAGCAGAGTGGCCCAATGGTCACAGAAAATCATAAAAATGCAGAAAAAAACCCACAAGCTTCCAGATTCTTGCAAACCCCTCCCCAACTGTTCCCCCAGCCACCCAGCACACAGAAATTCAAATCCAGATTATTTTTAAAAAAACAGCAGAGTGGCCTATGGTCACAGAAAATCATAAAAATGCAGAAAAAAACCACAAGCTTCCAGATTCTTGCAAACCCCTCCCCAACTGTTCCCCCAGCCACCCAGCACACAGAAATTCAAATCCAGAATTTTTTTAAAAAAACAGCAGAGTGGCCCAATGGTCACAGAAAATCATAAAAATGCAGAAAAAAACCACAAGCTTCCAGATTCTTGCAAACCCCTCCCCAACTGTTCCCCCAGCCACCCAGAACACAGAAATTCAAATCCAGAATTTTTTTAAAAAAACAGCAGAGTGGCCCAATGGTTACAGAAAATCATAAAAATGCAGAAAAAAACCACAAGCTTCCAGATTCTTGCAAACCCCTCCCCAACTGTTCCCCCAGCCACCCAGCACACAGAAATTCAAATCCAGATTTTTTTAAAAAAAAAAGCAGAGTGGCCCAATGGTCACAGAGAATCATAAAAATGCAGAAAAAAACCACAAGCTTCCAGATTCTTGCAAACCCCTCCCCAACGGTTCCCCCAGCCACCCAGCACACAGAAATTCAAATCCAGATTTTTTTTAGAAAAACAGCAGAGTGGCCCAATGGTCACAGAAAATCATAAAAATGCAGAAAAAAAACCACAAGCTTCCAGATTCTTGCAAACCCCTCCCCAACTGTTCCCCCAGCCACCCAGCACACAGAAATTCAAATCCAGAATTTTTTTAGAAAAACAGCAGAGTGGCCCAATGGTCACAGAAAATCATAAAAGTGCAGAAAAAAACACAAGCTTACAGATTCTTGCAAACCCCTCCCCAACTGTTCCCCCAGCCACCCAGCACACAGAAATTCAAATCCAGAATTTTTTTAAAAAAACAGCAGAGTGGCCCAATGGTCACAGAAAATCATAAAAATGCAGAAAAAAACCACAAGCTTCCAGATTCTTGCAAACCCCTCCCCAACTGTTCCCCCAGCCACCCAGCACACAGAAATTCAAATCCAGAATTTTTTTTAAAAAACAGCAGAGTGGCCCAATGGTCACAGAAAATCATAAAAATGCAGAAAAAAACCACAAGCTTCCAGATTCTTGCAAACCCCTCCCCAACTGTTCCCCCAGCCACCCAGCACACAGAAATTCAAATCCAGAATTTTTTTAAAAAAACAGCAGAGTGGCCCAATGGTCACAGAAAATCATAAAAATGCAGAAAAAAACCACAAGCTTCCAGATTCTTGCAAACCCCTCCCCAACTGTTCCCCCAGCCACCCAGCACACAGAAATTCAAATCCAGAATTTTTTTTAAAAAACAGCAGAGTGGCCCAATGGTCACAGAAAATCATAAAAATGCAGAAAAAAACCACAAGCTTCCAGATTCTTGCAAACCCCTCCCCAACTGTTCCCCCAGCCACCCAGCACACAGAAATTCAAATCCAGAATTTTTTTAAAAAAAACAGCAGAGTGGCCCAATGGTCACAGAAAATCATAAAAATGCAGAAAAAACCCCACAAGCTTCCAGATTCTTGCAAACCCCTCCCCAACTGTTCCCCCAGCCACCCAGAACACAGAAATTCAAATCCAGAATTTTTTTAAAAAAACAGCAGAGTGGCCCAATGGTTACAGAAAATCATAAAAATGCAGAAAAAAACCACAAGCTTCCAGATTCTTGCAAACCCCTCCCCAACTGTTCCCCCAGCCACCCAGCACACAGAAATTCAAATCCAGAATTTTTTTAAAAAAACAGCAGAGTGACCCAATGGTCACAGAAAATCATAAAAATGCAGAAAAAAACCACAAGCTTCCAGATTCTTGCAAACCCCTCCCCAACTGTTCCCCCAGCCACCCAGCACACAGAAATTCAAATCCAGATTTTTTTTAAAAAAAACAGCAGAGTGGCCCAATGGTCACAGAAAATCATAAAAATGCAGAAAAAAACCACAAGCTTCCAGATTCTTGCAAACCCCTCCCCAACTGTTCCCCCAGCCACCCAGCACACAGAAATTCAAATCCAGAATTTTTTAAAAAAAACAGCAGAGTGGCCCAATGGTCACAGAAAATCATAAAAATGCAGAAAAAAACCCACAAGCTTCCAGATTCTTGCAAACCCCTCCCCAACTGTTCCCCCAGCCACCCAGCACACAGAAATTCAAATCCAGATTATTTTTAAAAAAACAGCAGAGTGGCCTATGGTCACAGAAAATCATAAAAATGCAGAAAAAAACCACAAGCTTCCAGATTCTTGCAAACCCCTCCCCAACTGTTCCCCCAGCCACCCAGCACACAGAAATTCAAATCCAGAATTTTTTTTAAAAAACAGCAGAGTGGCCCAATGGTCACAGAAAATCATAAAAATGCAGAAAAAAACCCACAAGCTTCCAGATTCTTGCAAACCCCTCCCCAACTGTTCCCCCAGCCACCCAGAACACAGAAATTCAAATCCAGAATTTTTTTAAAAAAACAGCAGAGTGGCCCAATGGTTACAGAAAATCATAAAAATGCAGAAAAAAACCACAAGCTTCCAGATTCTTGCAAACCCCTCCCCAACTGTTCCCCCAGCCACCCAGCACACAGAAATTCAAATCCAGATTTTTTTAAAAAAAAAAGCAGAGTGGCCCAATGGTCACAGAGAATCATAAAAATGCAGAAAAAAACCACAAGCTTCCAGATTCTTGCAAACCCCTCCCCAACGGTTCCCCCAGCCACCCAGCACACAGAAATTCAAATCCAGATTTTTTTTAGAAAAACAGCAGAGTGGCCCAATGGTCACAGAAAATCATAAAAATGCAGAAAAAAAACCACAAGCTTCCAGATTCTTGCAAACCCCTCCCCAACTGTTCCCCCAGCCACCCAGCACACAGAAATTCAAATCCAGAATTTTTTTAGAAAAACAGCAGAGTGGCCCAATGGTCACAGAAAATCATAAAAGTGCAGAAAAAAACACAAGCTTACAGATTCTTGCAAACCCCTCCCCAACTGTTCCCCCAGCCACCCAGCACACAGAAATTCAAATCCAGAATTTTTTTAGAAAAACAGCAGAGTGGCCCAATGGTCACAGAAAATCATAAAAATGCAGGAAAAAAACCCACAAGCTTCCAGATTCTTGCAAACCCCTCCCCAACTGTTCCCCCAGCCACCCAGCACACAGAAATTCAAATCCAGAATTTTTTTAAAAAAACAGCAGAGTGGCCCAATGGTCACAGAAAATCATAAAAATGCAGAAAAAAACCACAAGCTTCCAGATTCTTGCAAACCCCTCCCCAACTGTTCCCCCAGCCACCCAGAACACAGAAATTCAAATCCAGAATTTTTTTAAAAAAACAGCAGAGTGGTCCAATGGTCACAGAAAATCATAAAAATGCAGAAAAAACCACAAGCTTCCAGATTCTTGCAAACCCCTCCCCAACTGTTCCCCCAGCCACCCAGCACACAGAAATTCAAATCCAGAATTTTTTAAAAAAAACAGCAGAGTGGCCCAATGGTCACAGAAAATCATAAAAATGCAGAAAAAAAACCCACAAGCTTCCAGATTCTTGCAAACCCCTCCCCAACTGTTCCCCCAGCCACCCAGCACACAGAAATTCAAATCCAGAATTTTTTTAAAAAAACAGCAGAGTGGCCCAATGGTCACAGAAAATCATAAAAATGCAGAAAAAAACCACAAGCTTCCAGATTCTTGCAAACCCCTCCCCAACTGTCCCCCCAGCCACCCAGCACACAGAAATTCAAATCCACAATTTTTTTTAGAAAAACAGCAGAGTGGCCCAATGGTCACAGAAAATCATAAAAATGCAGAAAAAAACCACAAGCTTCCAGATTCTTGCAAACCCCTCCCCAACTGTTCCCCCAGCCACCCAGCACACAGAAATTCAAATCCAGAATTTTTTAAAAAAAACAGCAGAGTGGCCCAATGGTCACAGAAAATCATAAAAATGCAGAAAAAAAACCACAAGCTTCCAGATTCTTGCAAACCCCTCCCCAACTGTTCCCCCAGCCACCCAGCACACAGAAATTCAAATCCAGATTATTTTTAAAAAAACAGCAGAGTGGCCCAATGGTCACAGAAAATCATAAAAATGCAGAAAAAAACCACAAGCTTCCAGATTCTTGCAAACCCCTCCCCAACTGTTCCCCCAGCCACCCAGCACACAGAAATTCAAATCCAGAATTTTTTTAAAAAAACAGCAGAGTGGCCCAATGGTCACAGAAAATCATAAAAATGCAGAAAAAAACCCACAAGCTTCCAGATTCTTGCAAACCCCTCCCCAACTGTTCCCCCAGCCACCCAGAACACAGAAATTCAAATCCAGAATTTTTTTAAAAAAACAGCAGAGTGGCCCAATGGTTACAGAAAATCATAAAAATGCAGAAAAAAACCACAAGCTTCCAGATTCTTGCAAACCCCTCCCCAACTGTTCCCCCAGCCACCCAGCACACAGAAATTCAAATCCAGATTTTTTTTAAAAAAAAAGCAGAGTGGCCCAATGGTCACAGAGAATCATAAAAATGCAGAAAAAAACCACAAGCTTCCAGATTCTTGCAAACCCCTCCCCAACGGTTCCCCCAGCCACCCAGCACACAGAAATTCAAATCCAGATTTTTTTTAGAAAAACAGCAGAGTGGCCCAATGGTCACAGAAAATCATAAAAATGCAGAAAAAAAACCACAAGCTTCCAGATTCTTGCAAACCCCTCCCCAACTGTTCCCCCAGCCACCCAGCACACAGAAATTCAAATCCAGAATTTTTTTAGAAAAACAGCAGAGTGGCCCAATGGTCACAGAAAATCATAAAAGTGCAGAAAAAAACACAAGCTTACAGATTCTTGCAAACCCCTCCCCAACTGTTCCCCCAGCCACCCAGCACACAGAAATTCAAATCCAGAATTTTGTTAGAAAAACAGCAGAGTGGCCCAATGGTCACAGAAAATCATAAAAATGCAGAAAAAAAACCCACAAGCTTCCAGATTCTTGCAAACCCCTCCCCAACTGTTCCCCCAGCCACCCAGCACACAGAAATTCAAATCCAGAATTTTTTAAAAAAAACAGCAGAGTGGCCCAATGGTCACAGAAAATCATAAAAATGCAGAAAAAAACCACAAGCTTCCAGATTCTTGCAAACCCCTCCCCAACTGTTCCCCCAGCCACCCAGCACACAGAAATTCAAATCCAGAATTTTTTAAAAAAAACAGCAGAGTGGCCCAATGGTCACAGAAAATCATAAAAATGCAGAAAAAAAACCCACAAGCTTCCAGATTCTTGCAAACCCCTCCCCAACTGTTCCCCCAGCCACCCAGCACACAGAAATTCAAATCCAGAATTTTTTTTAAAAAACAGCAGAGTGGCCCAATGGTCACAGAAAATCATAAAAATGCAGAAAAAAACCACAAGCTTCCAGACTCTTGCAAACCCCTCCCCAACTGTTCCCCCAGCCACCCAGCACACAGAAATTCAAATCCAGAATTCTTTTAAAAAAAACAGCAGAGTGGCCCAATGGTCACAGAAAATCATAAAAATGCAGAAAAAAACCACAAGCTTCCAGATTCTTGCAAACCCCTCCCCAACTGTTCCCCCAGCCACCCAGCACACAGAAATTCAAATCCAGAATTTTTTAAAAAAACAGCAGAGTGGCCCAATGGTCACAGAAAATCATAAAAATGCAGAAAAAAACCACAAGCTTCCAGATTCTTGCAAACCCCTCCCCAACTGTTCCCCCAGCCACCCAGCACACAGAAATTCAAATCCAGAATTTTTTTAAAAAAACAGCAGAGTGGCCCAATGGTCACAGAAAATCATAAAAATGCAGAAAAAAACCACAAGCTTCCAGATTCTTGCAAACCCCTCCCCAACTGTTCCCCCAGCCACCCAGCACACAGAAATTCAAATCCAGAATTTTTTTAAAAAAACAGCAGAGTGGCCCAATGGTCACAGAAAATCATAAAAATGCAGAAAAAAACCACAAGCTTCCAAATTCTTGCAAACCCCTCCCCAACTGTTCCCCCAGCCACCCAGAACACAGAAATTCAAATCCAGAATTTTTTTAAAAAAAACAGCAGAGTGGCCCAATGGTCACAGAAAATCATAAAAATGCAGAAAAAAACCACAAGCTTCCAGATTCTTGCAAACCCCTCCCCAACTGTTCCCCCAGCCACCCAGCACACAGAAATTCAAATCCAGAATTATTTTAAAAAAACAGCAGAGTGGCCCAATGGTCACAGAAAATCATAAAAATGCAGAAAAAAACCACAAGCTTCCAGATTCTTGCAAACCCCTCCCCAACTGTTCCCCCAGCCACCCAGCACACAGAAATTCAAATCCAGAATTTTTTTAAAAAAACAGCAGAGTGACCCAATGGTCACAGAAGATCATAAAAATGCAGAAAAAAACCACAAGCTTCCAGATTCTTGCAAACCCCTCCCCAACTGTTCCCCCAGCCACCCAGCACACAGAAATTCAAATCCAGATTTTTTTTAAAAAAACAGCAGAGTAGCCCAATGGTCACAGAAAATCATAAAAATGCAGAAAAAAACCACAAGCTTCCAGATTCTTGCAAACGCCTCCCCAACTGTTCCCCCAGCCACCCAGTGCCCAGAAATTCAAATCCAGAATTTTTTTTAAAAAACAGCAGAGTGGCCCAATGGTCACAGAAAATCATAAAAATGCAGAAAAAAAACCACAAGCTTCCAGATTCTTGCAAACCCCTCCCCAACTGTTCCCCCAGCCACCCAGCACACAGAAATTCAAATCCAGATTTTTTAAAAAAAAACAGCAGAGTGGCCCAATGGTCACAGAAAATCATAAAAATGCAGAAAAAAACCACAAGCTTCCAGATTCTTGCAAACCCCTCCCCAACTGTTCCCCCAGCCACCCAGCACACAGAAATTCAAATCCAGATTTTTTTAAAAAAAACAGCAGAGTGGCCCAATGGTCACAGAAAATCATAAAAATGCAGAAAAAACCACAAGCTTCCAGATTCTTGCAAACCCCTCCCCAACTGTTCCCCCAGCCACCCAGCACACAGAAATTCAAATCCAGATTTTTTTAAAAAAAACAGCAGAGTGGCCCAATGGTCACAGAAAATCATAAAAATGCAGAAAAAAACCACAAGCTGCCAGATTCTTGCAAACCCCTCCCCAACTGTTCCTCCAGCCACCCAGCACACCGAAATTCAAATCCAGAATTTTTTTAGAAAAACAGCAGAGTGGCCCAATGGTCACAGAAAATCAGAAAAATGCAGGAAAAAAACCCACAAGCTTCCAGATTTTTGCAAACCCCTCCCCAACTTTTCCCCCAGCGACCCAGCACACAGAAATTCAAATCCAGATTTTTTAAAAAAAAAACAGCAGAGTGGCCCAATGGTCACAGAAAATCATAAAAATGCAGGAAAAAAAACCACAAGCTTCCAGATTCCTGCAAATCCCTCCCCAACTGTTCCCCCAGCCACCCAGCACACAGAAATTCAAATCCAGAATTTTTTTTAAAAAACAGCAGAGTGGCCCAATGGTCACAGAAAATCATAAAAATGCAGAAAAAAACCCACAAGCTTCCAGATTCTTGCAAACCCCTCCCCAACTGTTCCCCCAGCCACCCAGCACACAGAAATTCAAATCCAGATTTTTTTTAAAAAAAACAGCAGAGTGGCCCAATGGTCACAGAAAATCATAAAAATGCAGAAAAAAACCACAAGCTTCCAGATTCTTGCAAACCCCTCCCCAACTGTTCCCCCAGCCACCCACCACACAGAAATTCAAATCCAGAATTTTTTAAAAAAAACAGCAGAGTGGCCCAATGGTCACAGAAAATCATAAAAATGCAGAAAAAAACCACAAGCTTCCAGATTCTTGCAAACCCCTCCCCAACTGTTCCCCCAGCGACCCAGCACACAGAAATTCAAATCCAGATTTTTTTTTAAAAAAAACAGCAGAGTGGCCCAATGGTCACAGAAAATCATAAAAATGCAGGAAAAAAAACCACAAGCTTCCAGATTCCTGCAAATCCCTCCCCAACACCAAGTCCTTGAATTCCAAACACCCCAAGGCAAAATCCAACCACCACCACCCCCAGAAAAAGTTTTAAAAGCTTAACTTACCAAATGGCTGCAAAAGAAGTTTTGGAAAAGCTTCAAAAATCCCCAAACTCTTCAAAAACCTCAAAAAAGGCTACTATGTACACTGCGTTCTATGAGTTGCTCCTCGAAGTCAAGTCGCAACTGTATTAACGGTGTTAAGAAAAAGGAAACAAACTTGCAAGACGTTTTCGTCTTGCGAAACAAGCTCATAGGGAAATTCGTCTTGCGAAGCAGCTCAAAAACTGAAAACCCTTTCGTCTAGCGAGTTTTCCGTCTTGCAAGGCATTCGTCTTGCGGGGCACCACTGTATACCAAATTTCATACTGACACAGTCAATTGTTTTAATTTTATAAATAATAGAATTTAGAAAAGAACCAATGGAAACAGGGATTCAAATCCCCACTCAGCCATGAAGCTTGCTGGCTTACCTTGGGCCAGTCATAATCTCTTAACATAACCTACCTCACAGGGTTTTCAGGAGGATAAAATGTAGAGGGGGAGAACAGCACAGATAGCCTTTGACTCACGTATGAGGAAAGATTGCAGTGTTTGGGACTTTTTAATTTAAAGAGAATGCAAGTAAGAAGAGACATGATAAAAGTTTATAAAATTATGCACTGCCTGGAGAAAGTGGCTAAAGAAATGTTTCTCTCTGCCATAACACTAAACAGGATTAGACAAATTCATAGGGGATAAGAATGTCAAAGGCTACTAGTCACAATGGCTGTGCTCTGCCTTCACAGCTGGAGACAGCAATGCTTCTTTTTTTTAAATATATATTTTATTCAGGATTTTCTTGTTTTACAGAAGTGTAGTGCCTCGTATTTTTTTTTCCATGTAACATTTTTACAAATCCGTTTCATTTGTTGAGGCATTAGGGGGAGAAGAAAAGAAAAAAGAAAAAAGAGGGGGGGTGGAGGGAGGGAGGATGGATAGGGGTGGGGTTCTGAATACCAGTTGCTGGAGACCACAGGAGGGGAGAGGGCTCTTTTGCCCAGGTCCTGCCTGTGGGCTTGCTATTGGGGCATCTGATTGACCACTGTGAGAACAGGGTGCTGGACTAGATGGGCCACTGGCCACATACTTTCCCTCTAGTTAATTTGTGAAAAATCAAAGACACTCTGCTTTAGAAGAAACAGTCCATTGCCCAGTTTCTGACCCTCTTGACGCCAGAAAAAAAAAGGAATATGCAGGCACAATCTGCCCTTGCAGTGAAGTTCAGTGACCCTCCAGAAATTTCTCGTTTGCTTTAGCATAACTGCATGTTGTAATGCTACTTTGTTTCTTGCACCACTATGCATGCTGGTTTTGTAATAACTGCCTTCGTGGAAGAGAAGGAACATCAGAACTGTCAGCCTCTCCATGCCTGACCATGCTGTGGATTCCAGATCTTGCCTTGAACCGGTCAAACCAGCCTCTGCTTGCCTTGAAGACTTCTGGCTCGCCTGAGGTTCCTGGCTGTTCCTGGACGAGGTCTGCGTGCAAGGCCTTGGCCTTCTCGCAAATCACGGCCTCAGTCACTGTGTCCCCTGCACGCTGCTTCTCTTCTAACCAGATGAGCAGCAACTTCTCGACCTCCTCCAGAACAGCTGGGCACTTCTTCACAATCCTGGTGACTCCCTTCGTCGCAAGGATCTTCTCCCTCATCTTCAGGATGGTGCTGATGGTCAATGGGTTCCTGCCGTACTCCCTGGCGAGGTCTGTCACACGCATTCCACCGTCGTGCTTCCGAATGATCTCCTCCTTCATTTCCAGCGTCACCTTCTCCTTCTTCCTCTCAACGGCCTCTGCAGCAGCAGTCTTCTTGGGTCCCATGGCAGCACAGCTCCTAGCTTCGTAAACTCGGGGGGGGGGGGGGAAATCAGTGCTTCACACCCAAAAAATTCAAAAGCACCCAGCCACCCACCACACAGGAATTCAAACCCAGAACCAAGTCCTTGAATTCCAAACACCCAACCCAAAATCCAAAAACCCCCCAAAAAGTTTTAAAAGTTTAACTTATGAAATGGCTGGAAATCACCAAAGTCTTGAAAATCCTCAAATGGCTGCAAAAGAAGTTTTGGAAAAGCTTTAAAAATCACCAAAGTCTCCAAAAACCTCAACTGTTCTCCCAGCCACCCACCACACAGAAATTCAAACTCAGAATTTTTTTTTGAAAAAAAACAACATGGCCCAATGGTCACAGAAAATCATAAAAATTCAAAAAAAAAACCACACAAGCTCCCAGATTCTTGCAAACCCCTCCCCAACTGTTTCCCCAGCCACCCACCACACAGAAATTCAAACCCAGATTTTTTTAAAAAAACAACAACAGCAGAGTGCCCCAATGGTCACAGAAAATCATAAAAATCGAAAACCTCAAAAAAGGCTACCACACCACGTGCTATGTGTTGCTCCTCGAAGTCAAGTCGCAACTGCACCTCTTCAAGCAATGCACCCTGGGTGTTAACGGTTTTACGAAAAAGGAAACAAACTTGCAAGACGTTTTCGTCTTGCGAAGCAGCTCAAAAAATGGAAAACCCTTTCGTCTAGCGAGTTTTCCGTCTTGCGAGGCATTCGTCTTGCGGGGCACCACTGTATACCTGAAGGAGCGTCTCCACCTCCATCTGCCTGGTTCCCTGTAACTTGGCTTCTCACTGTTAGGGAACCACCAGAAGGCCCTCGGCGCTGGACCTCAGCATCCGGGCAGAACGATGGGGGTGGAGACGCTCCTTCAGGTATACTGGGCCAAGGCCATTTAGGGCTTCAAAGGTCAGCACCAGCACTTTGAATTGTGCTCGGAAACATACTGGGAGCCAATGTAGGTCTTTCAAGACCGATGTTATGTGGTCTCGGCGGCCTTCCCCAGTCACCAGTCTAGCTGCCGCAGTCTGGATTAGTTGTAGTTTCCCGGTCACCTTCAAAGGTAGCCCCACATAAAGCGCATTGCAGTAGTCCAAGCGGGAGATAACTAGAGCATGCACCACTCTGGCGAGGCAATCCACGGGCAAATAGGGTCTCAGTCTGCGTACCAGACGGAGCTGGTAGACAGCTGCCCTGGACACAGAAGTGACCTGCGCCTCCATGGACAGCTGTGAGTCCAAAATGACTCCCAGGCTGCGCACCTGGTCCTTCAGGGGCACAGTTACTTCATTCAGGACCAGGGAGTCCTCCATACCCGCCCGCCTCCTGTCCCCCCAAAACAGTACTTCTGTCTTGTCAGGATTCAGCCTCAATCTGTTAGCCACCATCCAATCGTATCCAGGCACTCACACAGGACTTTCACCGCCTTCACTGGTTCTGATTTGAAAGAGAGGTAGAGCTGGGTATCATCCGCATATTGATGAACACCCAGCCCAATCCCCCTGATGATCTCTCCCAGCGGCTGCATGTAGATGTTGAAAAGCATGGGGGAGAGGACAGAACCCTGAGGCACCCCACAAGTGAGAGCCCAGGGGTCTGAACACTCATCCCCCACCACCACTTTCTGAACACGGCCCAGGAGGAAGGAGCGGAACCACTGTATAACAGTGCCCCCAGCTCCCAGTCCGTTTAGACAGTCCGGAAGGATATTATGGTCAATGGTATCAAACACCGCTGAGAGATCCAGCAGAACTAGGAAACAGCTCTCACCTTTGTCCCTAGCCTGCCAGAGATCATCGACCTGCGTGACCAAGGCAGTTTCAGCCCCATGAGGCCTGAATCCCGACTGGAAGGGATCCAAATAGTCCGCTTCTTCCAGGCATGCCTGGAGTTGTACAGCAGCCACCCGCTCAATCACCCTGCCCAAGAATGGAAGATTTGAGACTGGGTGATAGTTGGCCATATTGGCTGCATCTAAAGATGTTTTTTTAAGAAGCGGTTTGATAACCGCCTCTTTCAGCGGGTCTGGGAAGTCGCCCTCACAGAAAGAAGCATTCACCACCCCGCGAAGCCCATCACCCAGCTCTTCCCGGATAGCTTTTATAAGCCAGGATGGGCAAGGATCAAAGAAACAGGTGGCTGGTTTCACTCGTCCAAGCAGCCTGTCTACATCTTTGGGGGTAACAGATTGAAACTGGACCCATGCAACTTGACTAGACAGGACTCTAGCACTCTCCCCCCACGGCCCAGCTTCCACGGTGGAGTCTACCTCTTCCCAAATCTAAGCGACTTTATCTGCAAAAAAACTTTGCAAAATCATTGCAGGAGACCATGTGGCCTGTACTGGGCCCTGATGGAGCAGGTGGTTCCGCTAAATTGCGAACCGCCTGAAAGTGTCTCCTGCTGCTGTTTTCTGCAGGTGCAATAGAGGCAGTGAGGAAAGTCTTCTTTGCCACCGCTACCGCCACTTGGTAGGCTTGACATTGAGCTCTAACCTGTGTCTGGTCAGCTTCAGAATGCTTTATCCGCCACCGGCGCTCTAACCGTCACAGGGATTGTTTCATTGCCCTCAGATCCGTGGAAAACCATGGGGCTGTCCAGGCTCCATGCAATCGGAGAGGGTGCTTCGGAGCCGAACAGTCAATAGCCCTGGTTAACTCCACATTCCAGAGGGCCACCAGGGAATCAGCTGAAAGGCCATCAACATGGGATAAAACATCCCCTACCACTCTCTGGGAACTATTTGGATCCATTAAGTGGCAGGGGTGGACCACTCAAAGGAAACTAGGCAAAGGAAACTAGGCAATTTGCAAATTGGCACAGTGAACTGCAGTAGTGAACAAGCCAAATGCCAATTTCATGGGGTCCGCTGGTGTGAAATATTATTACTGAAATATGAAAAGTACATGTTTTCATGATGTTTCCAATGCATATTTATTTGCTCTAGTGAGGGTAAACTGGTCCTAGCCTGTAAAATTATGCTCTGTGCATTGTTTAGTTTTTTAATAAGTCAAGACATGCTGTAACTTTGGTGCAGTTGGCAGATAAATGCCAGCATTGGAAACTAGCTGACTGTACACTTATAAGTTGCCCATGTAGTGAGAGAATCAGAAACAGTTGAATGGTGTGACAGAGGGAGACTGAGCCCTTTCATGATGCATAGCCAAGTTGCATGCGTGCCTTAGAGAATGGCAAAGAATGCAGAAAATGCATGTTTGGGTGTGTTTTTATAGCTGAGGATACTGTCCTTCTGCTTCTAACATGGCCATGCAACATGATGCAATGAAATTACAGCGACGTATTTTCTAAGTTTGTAAGTTGTCAGTTCACGTCTTTGAGCTAATTTTTTTGAAATTTGCAAACCCCATGGTTTGCTATACACCCAGGTTCCCCCAGACATTTTTCCTGATTTTTCAAAATTCCACCTAGACACCAGTTCCAATGGATGAATCCTGAATACCTCCGGGGAATTCTGGGTTTATGGCAGCCCTAGAACTGTCTAAACAATACAACCCCAACATTGGTCATGTTACCCAGCTTTTTTTCAGCCGGAAATCACTGGAACTCAGTTCTAGTACCTCTCAGGTGGGTGCCATTGCCATTCTAAGAGAACAAGGGAGGTGTTCATGGTGCACCTCTTTTTCTAGAAAAATAACACTGCCCAGCACCCATTTTCAATGGGGGTAGCTGTCACAGCCTCCTCTTCTGCTTTTTTTACTGGGATACCATTGCACAGGATTTCAAAGTTATAGGGTTGTGTAGGGTGCCTCATGTTGTCTTTGCAAATGAAGGAAGAAAACATGAGCAAATTAAGCCCTAGCAAGGCAAACACAAGCTGCTATAAACAGAAGAAATGTGGAATGTTTGAAGGGCATTTCCGCAGAAACAGGAGAAAACAACACATTTCTGCAGGAGAGATACAATTCCACAGCAACTCTCAGATATGATATAGACTAAATTGTATTCTCCACCATATACATTTTCTAAAAAAAAGCATATTGACAGCACTTCTTGAGGCTTATTTTTTAAAAAAACATGATAACAGTTAAAGATGTTTATTTCCGAAGTGGCTGTCCTGTACTGAGTGTTTCATAACATGACTTCTATCCTTCATTTTGCTCTAGTCAAATTCCGAACTCAGCTGCAGGAACTAAAAACAAAAGGAGACCCAGTCACATATCTCTGGAACAGCATGGAATTTGGCCCTCAATTTTTATGCAGATAGATACATGTTTTTCTCCTTCTCTTGTAACACCACAACTCATGCACACCCTGGGATTCTAAATGTCGTAAGATTCAGGACAGACAGAAGGAAGCCATTCATGCACTGCCTTGTAGAACTATGGAACTCATTCCCACTGGAGGCAGTAATGATCACCAACCTGGATGGCTTGAAAAGAGGATTATACAAATTACTTAAGCTCTTCTTACTGGATGGAAACTGAGGGCTATTGTCTTTGCACCCTGCTTGTGAGTTTCCTTGGGGGATCTGGTTGGCTGCTGTTAGATACTGAGTGTTGAACTAGATTGGACACAACATCTGACCCATTTGTTACATGCTGGAGAATGGCACGTGGCTAACAATTCCCTTGCTTTTTGTTGTTTGCAGCTGTTAAATGTTCAGAAAAAGTCAGAAACCCAAGGCAGTATAAGTTCCTCAACTAAGTTTATTCAACATTTGTCAGTGACAACAGCTCACTCATAGGAACCCGAGAACCAAGCTGACTGGACAATGCAAAAATAATGCCAAGCATGAACTGACCGTTGACAGTTGAAAGAGCATGCGCTTACTTGCCATTAGAACGTTCGTCTACCAACGCTTATACGATTGGTTAGAACGCGCCTTGTAACATAAAATGTGTTAAACCCAATACATAACACTCCTCCTCCCCCAACTTCTTAACAAAAGGAACAAACATAGTCATCAAGGTGTGCTGGCCTTTTCCACTCCCGCTGGGACCGTCGTGGTTCCTGTGCCCGAGTGGGTGACCCAGGAGGCTCCTCCGGTACCCATGGTCTGAGTGGGGCGGTCAGCGAGGCCGGCTCCGAAGGGGTCACTGCCAATGGAGCCACTGAGGATTCCAGCCTGAAATCGCCCTGCTGGGATAACTCAGTCACCAGAAACCCGTCTGGTTCCCTGCCTGGCCTGGGCACAGAATCTCCCAAAGTACCCATTTCTCTGTCCTCTGGTTCTGCTTGAAGTTCCATGTTCGGAGGTGCTCTGGCTCTGATATGGTTGATGTGTCTCTTCCAAACCAGTCCCCCCTCCAACCCTACCTTGTAGGAAACCGGACCTGTATGGCAGGCAATGATACCAGGGACCCAACCCTGTCCAGACCCATAGTTTCGGATGTATACAGTGTCCCCAGGGAGAATCCTCTTGGAGCCCCCTGCACCACAGTGGATGGCCGTTGCTCAAGAGCCCGGTTGGGGGGTGCATACGATCAAGGAGAGTAGTGAGCCTCCTCCCCATAAGCAACTCCGCCAGGCTCCAGCCAGTTACTGCACTTCGGGTCATGTGTTGGGCCAATAAGAACTCCGCTAACCAGAGAGTCCAGTCTCCATGCACCATGCATCTAAGCGCATCTTTGGTAGTACGGACCATGTGTTCAGCTTGGCTGTTAGTGGCCGGGTGAAAAGGAGCAGAACGAATGTGGATTCCATTCTTGGTTACATTATCACTCACCAGTATGTCTGGCAAGCCGTGTGTCGCAAATAGCTTCCTGAACATGTTTATAGTCGCTCTAGTGGACATGGTTGAGGACGGCACCACCTCAAGCCACTTGGACTGAGAGTCGACTACTATTAGGAAGTGTTGGCCCTGAAAAGGCCCCGTGAAATCCATGTGCACCCGAGACCATGGGGACTGTGTGGACTCGCAGGACTGTACTGGTGCCTTGGGTGGATCTGGCCGGGAGACCTGGCAGGGCTCGCAACATTTCACCCAGCCCTCTATCTCCGCATCTATGCCTGGCCACCACACATAGCTACGGGCCAATGCCTTCATCTGGACGATCCCCGGGTGGGACACATGCAGCCCTTCTAAAACTTTTTTCCTTAATGGGGGGGGGGGGACTATGACACGGCTACCCCATAACACACATCCTTGGCGAGTAGACAGCTCATCCTTGCGGGCTGTGCAGCATAAAATTTCTGGACCCGGCTTCCCGGGCCACCCCCTCCCCACCCAGTCCGAGACGCAAGACAACAGCCTATCCTTCACAGTCGCGGAGGCAATGTCCTTCACATGCAAGGGCTGGTCTGGTAAGTCTTCCTGCCACAGGATCTGCATGTCCGATGCTCTTGGTTTTCTCCAAAGCTGGTGCAGGTTCCTCAAGGTGCGTCAGATGATCGCTGGTTCGGCGATGTTCTCGTAGCTTGGGAGCAGTGGTGTCAGTCGGATCAGTCCAAAGCTTGGTGGACATCCTCATTGTGGGAATCTACGGAAGACGACCGGTCTCGCTGGATGTGGTGAGTTCTCCTTATGTGGGTTGTGGGCCGCCTCGTGGGCATTATCCTTCTCAAAGGCTGTGGCCATATTCATTGCTTCCATCATTGTGATAATGTCTTTTGCCAGCAGCTTGCGGCAGAGATGGCTGTCTGATGAACCTTTCGAGAAGTCCCTTGGTGTCAGTGAATTGGCAATACATTGCAATCGCCTAGAGTGCTGTGATGTAGTCACTCACTGACTCTTGTGCTTGTTGCTCTCTGTGTGCAAAGTTGCAACGGCGGTGGTTCTTAGTTGGCTGAGGCGTGAGGTGCCTTGTCATAGCCTATGTCAGCTCATGGAAAGTGCATGCCTCTATGTCCCTGGGTGCCGTCAGACCTTCCAGTAGAGTGATGGCAGAACTTCCCAGCACCATCAGTAGCACATCCGCCTTGTCTGCCTCCCTAGTGAAGCCTTGTAGTCGGACATAGCTCCTGATTCGGCGGAGGCACTGCGGCCATTCTGCAGGATGGCTCATATCAAAGTCTGGTGGTGGCCGACTATGACTGGTAGCCATCCTCGGAGCTGGGGCAGTCGCTTGTTCAATTGTGGGTGGTTGCGAAGACACGGCAGGCGCAGTCTTGTTTCCAGGACTATTTGCTGAGTCCAGTGTGGCGGTGAGGTCGCGCTTACTGCAAGGTGGCAGGCGGCGGTGCTGCGGTGCGGTCTTGGGCCTCTGGCAGCCGGTGGAAGCTCATCAATCCCACCCTCATCACTAGTGTTAAATGTTCATAAAAAGTCAGAAGCCCAAGGCAAAAAAATCAAATATCTTTAATATGGTCAATGACCAACAAGCAATTTATAAAATAAAATAAAATTGGCAATATGAGTACTATTGTACTACAGATAACAGTGGAGATATGGCCAAATCACATAATTGGTACTTATGTTTATGACCAGGTTTCGACTTTTAAAGTTTTGAGAATTCAATTCAAATGTCATTACTATTTATTATCGTTCCTTCGATGTTTACAGTTTGAACTCCGTTGCTGTCATCATTGCTCATCTTATTCTTGTTGCAATGTAACAGTACTTCGCCACAGGCCTGTTGATTTCGGGGTCTTTGTCAGCTAAGAGGTGTCTGATATAGGTGTCATCTGTACTACGAGGTAGTACTACTTATACTACAAGGCAGTATAAGTTCCTCAACTAAGTTTATTCAACAATTGGGAGTGACAACAGCTCACTCATAGGAAAACAAGAACCGAACTGACTGGATAACTCAATAATAAAGCCGAGTATTAACTGACCGTTGTTGACAGTTGACAGTTGAAAGTGCATGCGCTTACTTGCCATTAGAATGTTCGTCTACCAACGCTTCTACGATTGGTTAGAATGCGCCTTGTAACATAAAATGTGTTAAACCCAATACATAACAGCAGCCCTGCCCCAAGGCAATACAGTCGTACCTTAGAAGTCGAACAGAATCCATTCCAGAAGTCCGTTCGAATTCAAAAATGTTCGGAAACCAAAGTGCAGCTTCGGATTGGCTGCAGGAAGCTCCTGCAACCAGTCGGAAGCTGCAGAAGCCCCGGCGGATATTTGGGTTCCAAAGAATGTTCACAAACCAGAACACTCACTTCTGGCTTTGCGGTGAGTACGAAGGCATTCGGGATCCAAGGTACTTGAAAAAGGAAGTTTACATATACAGTAGAACAGCTCAGGAGTTATGAGTGCAGCTTGGAAGAGTCTCCCCTTTTACACGGTTTCCCCTGCCACTTGAAAATGCGATAACACAGAAGGCTGGTTAGGTCATTCAAAATTTGGCAGCATATGATCGCCTACATGGAATTGGCAGAAATGACTGGCAGAATCCGAGGCCAGGGAGAAGAGTTGGTGAAAGAAGACTGGAAGAAATTTAAAGATTATTTACAGAAATATTGTAAAATTAATGAATGTTAGAAGGATGTTGGATAGAAACTAAGGGGTTTCCAGCTGTAATGCTTTAGGAGATACGGAAAAAAAAGGTTTATAAATGGGTAAAAGCTTAATGGTAAGGATTTGCTGAACTAACAAATTGAAGTGGAATACAAAGAAGGGAGGTATGAGGAGGTCTGGGGAAATAAGCGTAAGAAAGATATGTTATGGAAAATTATTTGTTTTTTAACTGTTTTTATGTTGTATTTTGTTTCTTTTTATTTTTTATTTTTTTCATTGTTATATTTTAAAAAACTCTAATAAATATCTTTTTTTAAAAAAAAAACAAAATTTGGCAGCATAAATTTTCCTGTAGGTTGTATGGGGTGACTTGGTCCCCTGCAGAAAATTATTTTATTTACTCCTTTGGAGTATTTGGTACCAACCCAAAAGGGTTATCAGAGTGGCTTTCATATGATTAAAACAAGACAGTCCCCACCTGCAAGATTACAATCTAGAGAAACATGATACACAAGGAAAAAGGGAAAGCGAGGAGAGAGGGGAAATCAAAATTAAGGCACTGATTTTTAAACCGTTCTTCCTGTATTTTATTTATTTTTATTCATTAAATTTGTATTCTGCCCTATACCTGCAGGTCTCACGGACCAGCCTGCACAATTCAGGGGCAAGAGGTGCTTGATGGAGCCTTCAAGGAACTGTTTTTGTTTGTGTTTATGTTTAATAGCAGCACGGTATTATCATTATCTGAAGGGCAACTTGTGACTACTTTTCCTCACCCTGACGATCTAAATAAGGATAAGGAACTTTTAGAGTTTACGCTCAACGAGGTTATAGCTTAGTGGTTACTTTTGAAAGGCACAACACTCTAGGGCTCATCCGCACCTCTGCTTGTTCTACCATTTCCCCAGGGGAAACCTGTGGATTACAGCTGAATTGGACCAAACAGCAATTGAGTTCTCCATGGATGGCTTTTTCTTGCAATTCGGTAGTAAAGAATGTGTTTTCCAGGGGAAAGCGGCAAGGCATGTGCAAAATCACTTGGACCCACATCTAGAAGCAAGGGACAAGCAGGAAAGCACAGGACAGCTGGAGCTGTGCAGCGGCCCTTTGTTTCAAACAAACACTTTGCAGAGATATTTAGGGTTATTCTTAATGTCACATTTTAAACTTGTCACTGGATGGTTAAATTGTTTCTAGCATGACTATTGACTTGTACTACCCAAATAAACACTCCCATACCCTTCTAGAATCCTAACCCTTCTGTCAGGGAATCAAAACTGGTGTGTCCTGCCTAGGCTAACCCCATTCAAATTGTTCAGTCTTGTCTACCCACAGACAATCCCTAATTCTAACTGAGAAACCTATGGCACATCTGTGGAACGAGGAGAAAAGGTATTGGACCTGGGACGATTAGCCATAGACCCCTTCTGTCAAACTAGGCCAAAAGTCCCTATCTGACTATTAAACTGCCGGCATCAAACTGTCACTCTCACTCACCTGGCTAATGGCCTCACCAACTCTTACTAGTGGCTGGGTCACCAGGAAGCAGACCCATGACCTGTCCTTCACAGAGGGCTTCCTTATTTAACAGGCCATGCTTTTATTATGATGGGGTATGTGAATGAATATATAGGATGTGTAGATTGAAAGGGCTCAGGGAGTATCCAGGAGACAGGTTAATGCAGGGGTAGGAGAAACAAGCTCATCGTGCACAGAGGCGTATTGTATACCTTCAAAAATATCTGTCAGTGAGGGTCTGGGCTACCCTCTGCCCCCCTGCCCTGCTTCACCACAGCCACTTTTAGACATCCTGTTGATTGAACATTCATCCAGATTTGTTTGTGCAGAGATCAGACAATGTTGTCTATTCAATTAGCATTTACCCTGATAGGTTTGCTGGGATGTTGGCTGACAGTTTACTAAGGATGCTGAGAAGTGGCTGCAGTTCTCAGCATCCACCACTCCAGTTCCCAGAATTCTCTGAGGGAAGCTCTGAGAATTCAAGTGGTATCATAGGGCTTTAAATGCATGGTGTGAATGTGACTGGTCTTGTTGCTTTTCGTAGAAAGGTGCTACAAAGGTTTGTTCATATTTGGTTTTGAGGCAGAAGAATCCCACCCTGTCCTGAGGGAATAATGCTCTGCAGCCACTTATTCACTTCATCTACTCCAATCCACTCTGGCAAAAGAGGAAAATTGGTACTTACTGTTAATTTCAGTTTGAAGAGTGGACTGGAGAACATTAACCCACCTCATTTTTTTCCTCTGCTTTCTCTTAGACTCAGAGTGGCTTAATATGTTTTTGTTCTCTTGGTTTGAATAAAAATGTAGCTACTGTTATGTAATTTCCAAATGCTAGCTTTGTCTGTTCATAGAATCATTTAATTGTAGAGCTGGAAGGGATCCCGTGGGGTCATCTAGTCCAACCCCCTGCAATGCGGGAATCTCAACTAAAGCTTCCATGACAGGTGGCCCTCCAACCTCTGCTTAAAAACCTCCAAGAAGGAGAGTCCACCACTTCTTGTGGGAGTCTGTTTCATTGCCAACAGCTCTAACAGTCAGAAAGTTCTTCCTGATGTTTTGTCAGAATCTCCTTCCTTGTTTCTTCACTCCATGTGTCCTCCTTTCGAGCCCTTAAGTACTTTAAGTTTTTAACTTTGAAAACTGTTTTCTTAGTAGCCATGACTTCAGCTCATAGGTTTTCAGAGTTGAGGGCCTTGTCCTCTGATCTTCAACTCATTGTTTTCCCACCAGGATAAAGTTGTGTTCTTCCCAACCCCTTCTTTTTCATGCCCAAAATTAATTCAGTTTTTCATAGAACCCAAGAAAAACTTGCTCCTTCCTTCCTTCCTTCCTTCCTTCCTTCCTTCCTTCCTTCCTTCCTTCCTTCCTTTCCTAGTCTCTCATGCAGTCGACGATACATCTAGGGATGGTATTCTCTAGATGTAAGACATGCCCTACTCTTCCCCCCCTTTTTTTAAGCAGAGCACTAGAGTTCTGCAAGGTAGGGTCCCTGTATGTCTTACTTAGGTCCATTTAAGGAGAAAAAGGTGTCTTCATCCTCTGTTATCTAGATGGCTTGAATTCTGTATCACTCAGGCATATGGGTCACTGGGGAAGGATCCTTCTAGGGGATCTACCACTCATTCTTTAAGGGGAGTGGCAATAACAACTGCTTTTAAGAGCATTTATTCTAGGTACTTTGAAGGAAAAGATTTTTGTATCTGATTGAGTGGGATCTGACTTGGGGGGTGGTTGGAATAGAAACACCAGTTTGGGTAGGATCATAATTTTTACTGTTGCTAATCTGTCAGGGAGGGACACGGGTGGTGCTGTGGGTAAAACCTCAGTGCCTAGGACTTGCCGATTGTAAGGTCGGCGGTTCGAATCCCCGCGGTGGGGTGAGCTCCCGTCGTTCGGTCCCTGCTCCTGCCCACCTAGCAGTTCGAAAGCACCCCCGGGTGCAAGTAGATAAATAGGTACCGCTTTATAGCGGGAAGGTAAACGGCGTTTCTGTGTGCTGCGCTGGTGCTGGCTCGCCAGAGCAGCTTCGTCACGCTGGCCACGTGACCCGGAAGTGTCTCCGGACAGCGCTGGCCCCCGGCCTCTTAAGCGAGATGAGCGCGCAACCCTAGAGTCGGACACGACTGGCCCATACAGGCAGGGGTACCTTTACCTTTACCTAATCTGTCAGGGAGGGTAAAATGAGTTTTGCTCCATTTTTTTTTTCAAATTTTGAAGAATTGTCCGCCATACAAGCAGGACAGTGTTTTGAGTAAAGGTTTATTGTTATAATTAATCTAAGGTTTGTGTGACAGAATCGAATGCCTATGAGTTATGTGAATTTTATTTATTTATTTATTTATTTATTTATTTGAGATTGGTGGTAAAATAGTGTTGACTAGCATGGACATAAAGATTTTATAATCCTGATTAATCAGATAGATTGGCCAGAAAGATTCTACCTTCTGTTGGTCTTTAAATAGTTTTGGAATAGGTACAGTTGTGTGGTTGTACCATGATTTGGGGAGGAGGGGCTCCTCTCGCTAAGTCAATAAATAGGTGGACAATATATGTTAATAACATTTCTTCAAAATTGTTTATAAAACTCAGAAGTGAGCAAAGATTTATGTGGTTTCAATGTTTTAAGAACATTGTCAATTTCTTCTAGGGAGACGGGGCTATCTTAAAAGGTTTTCTCATCATGAGTTGTTGATGGTATGGCTAAATTTTCTAAGAAATTGAGGGTATCTTTTTTTATTTGGAGATTGCGAAGCAAATTCTGAGCAGATGTCTTAAGGAGAGACATCTTCTCAGAATGTGATTTTTCAGCTTTCCTGAATCCTTTTGCATTCCACTCTACTTTCTTCAAGGTTTGGGCTTTTTTAGACAGTGGGGGCTTTTGCTCCGAGCTGTTTTTCTGGGCCTTCAAACAGAACTTTAAGCCAGAGTTTAAGCCAGGGACAAAACTAGGCTTTCTTTCACCAGAGTCAAAGACTCAGTCTGTCACACACACAAGCCCATAGGGAAATTCGTCTTGCAGAACAACTCAAAAAACGGAAAACTATTTCGTCTTGCGCATTTTTCGTCTTGCGAGGTACCACTGTACTTCCGGGTTAGCGAAGCTCGTTACCCGAAGTGTTCATAAGGAGAACGGTACGTAACCCGAGGTTCCACTGTACTGTACTATAAAATAAATAAGACGGTATTGTAGATGATAAAAAAATTAAAAATTTTTTTTTTCTTAGCTGCACTGATGATAGTCACTGTTTGAATGGGGGCTTTTATCCATTTGCGCAGTCACACAATCAATCAATCAATCAATCAATCAGTAGCTGAACTGGGTTCTACACAGTCACAAAAACAAATTAAACAAAAAGGCCTCAAAAAACAAAAATGCAAAATAAATAGCAAAAACAAAAGTACCAAAACTAATCTGTTCAAGAAACCCGTTTGACTTCCGAAATGTTCAAAAACCAAGGCACAGCTTCTGATTGGTGCAGGTGCCCTGGAAACAATAGCTGACAGCCACATCGGACGTTTGGCTTCCGAAAACCGTTTGAAAACCGGAACACTTACTTCCGGTTTTTCAGTGTTTGGAAATCAAGGCGTTTGATAACCAAGGTACCACTGTAAAGGGTTGCAGTTTAAGAATCTAAGGAATAAAATAAAAGAATGAAAAATAGAAGCATCACATTTCTTTCATTGCAAGTATTTTATTTGCAGTATAAACAAGTTGAGTTTTTATAGCTGACTGTATGCCCTCTTTATGTATTCACATGGTGTAAACATGTATGTTGTCCTCTAGATCCTAACAAACACAGAGAAATTAGAACAGCTGTATTAGAAGCAAGCAATACTCCAAATTGCTTGTGGACTTGCCATTTAATCATAACAAAAGATCCTGTTTCAAAAAAAGGACAGAAGGTGGTGGAGGCTTCACCCGGGGCAAAAAACAACAACAGCTAGCCCCCACCCCCACCTCCACCAGCTACAGCTCTGTTTAAGCAACCATCTTCTTCCTTCAGGCCCCCACCCCTCATCTATAATAATATATACTATATATACCACCCTGGAAACTAATATAGTCTTATGATAGTTAGCTCATTCAGCTTTCCAGGCTGTATCAAAAACTTAAGGGAAAAAAGCCACAGTTAGTGGTACAGAGTAAGGAAAAAATTTCCTTATAGGAGAAAAGGGGACCTGACAAGATGATCAGGGGCAAAGCAGAAATGGAGGGTGGGATGGCTCCTGCCCCCAGATGAGGAGACAGAAGACTTGAAAGGCTCTGCCTAGCCATTTCAGCAGGATGAGTCATCCTATTCAGTGAATGTCCTTCAGTCGATTCTGGCAAAATTGAATTATTGGAAGAGTTACTATTTTTGTTGCCGCTGTCCTATCTAATATAGTCGAAATTCATGCCATCTCTTGAAATAATGAGTAATGGACTTTTAACACCTGAGTGTAATTACCTACAAAAAATAGCTTATTAAGTTTTCTGGTGCTGTTTTTCTAGAAAAAAAGAGGTGCCGGAACTCAGCACAAACACTTGTTCTCTTAGAATGGCAGTGGTGCCAACCTGAGAGTGGCCAGAACTGCGTTCCGGCTGAAAAAAGGCTGGAAGGGAATAGTATGATCATGCCACTGATCTCCCTTTCACGCAGACATCATGCCTTACCTATAAAAGAAATTATGGAGGGGGAAAAGGCGCCGGAGACGTGGAAAGAAGCTTATATCACACTTATACCGAAAACTGAGTCTGAAAAGAGACAACTTAAGAACTATCGCCCCATATCCCTACTTAATGTGGATTACAAAATCTTTGCAGATATTTTGGCTAGAAGATTGAAAAAAGTTTTGGCAGAGGTGATATATAAAGACCAGGCTGGCTTTCTCCCTGGAAGACATCTATCGGACAATACAAGGAATATAATTAACATTTTTGAAAAGCTGTAGGTGAACATTAACACAAAAGCAGTCTTGATTTTCGTAGATGCGGAGAAAGCCTTTGACAACATTTCCTGGAGTTTTATGAAGAAGAATCTTCAGGGGATGGGGGTTGGACAAAATGGTATAGGTGTGATATATTCTGAACAAAAAGCTAACTTGATAGTAAACAATATGGTCACAGAAGAGTTTAAAATAGAGAAAGGGACACAACAAGGTTGCCCATTTCCCCACTGCTTTTCATTTCGGTCCTGGAGGTTTTGCTAAATATGATTAGAAGGGACCATTTGATTCAAGGTATTCAGGTCGGAGTTAAACAATACAAACTTAAAGCTTTTGCAGATGATCTCATTATGACATTACATGAGCCGATATCAAACACTAAGAGGGCCCTAGAAGTAATCCAGGATTTTGGTCAAGTGGCAGGCTTTAAATTGAATAAATTGAAAACTAAGGTTTTAGAGAAAAATTTGACGCCAATAGAGAAAGAGAGGTTTCAGAAAGAGACAGACTTAACATTAGTAAAGAAGGTAAAATACCTGGGGGTGAATATGACATCCAAGAATGTGAACCTATTTAAAGACAACTATGAGAAATGCTGGTCAGAGGTGAAAAAAGATTTAGAAACCTGGACGAATCTGAAGCTTTCCTTGCTGGGTCGAATTGCTGTTATTAAGATGAATGTATTGCCGAGAATGTTATTCTTATTTCAATCATTGCAAATTATTGATAAGATGGACTGCTTCAAGAAGTGGCAAAGAGATATATCTAAATTTGTCTGGCAGGGCAAAAAGCCCAGAATAAAATTTAAAATTCTTACTGATGTTAAAGACAGAGGGGGGTTTGCCCTGCCAGACTTAAAACTTTATTATGAGTCAGCAGCTTTTTGCTGGCTGAAGGAATGGCTACTTCTTGAGAATACAGATGTTTTGGATCTTGAAGGGTATGATAACATATTTGGGTGGCATGCATATTTATGGTATGGCAAGGTAAAAGCACATAAGGCATTTAAAAACCATATTGTCAGGAAAGCATTGTTTAATATCTGGACAAGGTACAAAGATTTTCTGGAGAGTAAAACCCCAAGGTGGCTATCACCTATGGAAGCGAAAGCTTTGAAAAAACTCAACATGGAGGTTAAATGGCCAAAATATTGGGAAATTTTAGAACAGGAAGGTGACAAATTGAAATTGCAGAGTTATGACAAACTTAAAGAGAAGGTGCGAGACTGGTTACATTACTTTCAAATAAGAGAGGTTTATAACTTGGATTAAAAAATTGGCTTTCAGGTGGAAAAATCAAAGTTAGAAACAGAATTGTTAGAACCCAATGCTAAGATACTTTCAAGAATGTATAATCTGCTGTTGAAATGGAATACTGAGGAAGAAATGGTAAAATCTGCAATGATAAAATGGGCACAAGATATAGGACATAATATTATGTTTGCTGACTGGGAGAAGTTGTGGACCACCGGGATTAAATTCATGGCATGTAATGCCCTAAGAGAGAATATTATGAAAATGATGTACAGGTGGTACATGACTCCAGTCAAGCTTGCAAAAATATACCATTTGCCCGATAACAAATGTTGGAAATGTAAAGAAATTGAAGGTACATTTTTTCACCTTTGGTGGACGTGCCCAAGGATTAAGGCTTTCTGGGAAATGATATATAATGAACTGAAAAAGGTATTTAAATATACTTTCCCGAAGAAACCAGAGTCCTTTCTCCTGGGCATAGTTGGCCAATCGGTGTTAAAAAAAGGATAGAACTTTCTTTATGTATGCTACAGCAGCAGCAAGAATTCTCATTGCAAAGCATTGGAAGACACAAGACCTACCCACCTTGGAAGAATGGCAGTTGCAACTAATAGACTATATGGAGATGGCGGAAATGACTGGCAGAATCCGAGACCAGGGAGAAGAGTCGGTGGAAGAAGATTGGAGGAAATTTAAAACTTATTTGCAGAAACATTGTAAACTTTTTGAATGTTGAGGACATTGAAATGAATTGCAGGGGTTCTAGCAACAAGGTAAAATGTAAGATTGGATTAATAATAGATAGACTAATAGGACATGAATTTGCTGAACCAATTTTTAAAAGGGATACAAAAATGGGAGACATGAGGAAGTCAGGAAAATAAGTTAACTAAAGAGGAGAGATTAAGAAGGAGGGAATTTTTGTTTTCTTTTATATGTGTTTTTCTTTTTCTTTTTTTGGTGTTTAATGTCTGTATTTTTGTATTCTATAACTTTGTATCTTTTTCGTTTTTTGTATTTTTCTAAACTTTTCTATTGTTAAAACCTAATAAAATATTATATATAAAAAAGAGAAAGCTATAACAACATTTCACTTTATGAACATTATAATATAATTTGCATGTCTGTAAAATCATAAGAAATGTGACACATATGGAGTTTCAGTATTTAATCTATTAGTGTGCTGCAGATGTATGGTTGTGAGTTTTATCCTGTTATGGTGATGGTGGTGATGATTAGGGGTTGCTTTAATGTTCTCATATATATTTTTAATTAAGAGAGGGTACCATAGTGGGGGTGGGGAGCACACTGAATAAACCTCCAGCTCTCCGCACAAAAAGGAGATTACAAGGAACACGTTGTGTGCCATCTCAGAGAAATGAAATGAGTTATCACAAGCATAAGCAGGTGGCACGCAACCGTGGAGAAAAACAATGGCAAGACACACAACCCATCCGCTTGCCCACCGTTTATGGGAGGTGTGCGAGACTAACTCCCACTGATTCATGCCCATGAGCCGGGGCAGAAGGGGGATCAAATACCACCCGGCTTTCAGGAAGCGGACTGTTGCCTGGATTAATGAGATCAAGAGATTATAACTCTGATAACAATTAACATCACTGGGTGGGGGTGGGGGTGAGGATAAACAGCCTTGCAAAGCCTGACACTGACTGAAGCTAGATAAGTAATTAAAACTTGGCTTGAGCAGATTTCAGGATATTTGAATCTGATTTTTCCATGTCCTTGAGGACACGTCAGTGCTAGAGGACTGGTCCTTGTTTTCCGTAATCCACACCTCCGCTGTCTCATTTTCAGGATCATCAGGTTTCAATTCATCCTCACCCAGCAGGACTGAGAGGTCAAGCGGAATGAGGGTACGTATGAGTTACTTCTGAGCAAGAGACAGCAGAGTGCATGATCCAACCCATTGTAACCAACAGTCAAAAGGGGAAGCCTCAACGATAGGGGGTCTTGGCCTCACACAAGTGCTCCATGGCCAGAACTAAATATCTCCTACTTTTAAAAGTTTCGCTGCAGAGATTCTGTAGGACTGTAAAGGGAAATTCCTTGTAAATTTTCTTTTTTTAAAAAGCAGACTGTGTAAGAAATCTTCCTTAGTAAGGTGGTAGGTAAAACAAACAACCACATCCTGGGGTTTGGCAGAATGCCGTATGCTTGCTCAAAGTCACATAGGATGTTCCCCCATTTGGGGAACAGCTTAGACCACCAAGCGATCTCATGTCCTGCCCCTCAAGATCTCATCACCTCGCTGCCCAGCAGTGTCTTTCCCTGAGCTGAAAGAGTTACTGTATTTTTCACTCTATAACATGCACCAGCCCATAACACGCACACACCGTATTTTTCGCCCTATAGTACACACTTTTTCCCCTCTAAAAATGAAGGGGAAATGTGTGTGTGTTCTATGGGGCGAATGCAGGCTTTCCCGGGCTTCCTGCAGCTCTGCGCCACCCTCCCGATCTCGGCGCGAAGCCGCGCGGGGCTCCGGAGGGTGGCGCGGAGCTGCCTGCGCTCCAGGCTTCCTGCAGCTCTGCGCCACCCTCTGGATCCCGGTGTGGAGCTGCCTGCGCTCCAGGGCTTCCTGCAGCTCTGCGCCACCCTCCGGATCCTGGCGCGGAGCTGCCTGCACTCCAGGGCTTCCTGCAGCTCTGCGCCACCCTCCGGATCCCGGCGCGAAGCCGCGCGGGGCTCCGGAGGGTGGCGGTGAGCTGCCTGCGCTCCAGGGCTTCCTGCAGCTCTGCGCCACCCTCTGGATCCTGGCGCGAAGCCACGCGGGGCTCCGGAGGGTAGCGCAGAGCTGCCTGCATTCCGAAGCCTGGTGCGTGCTGAAGAGCGCCCCCAGGCTTCGCGCACCTCTCCACAAGCCTGGGGAGACCGGCGCGGCTACCTAGGCTTGCAGATAGCAGGCTGTTCTGGGGGCTGGGGTCGGGGGAAGCTCGGGCTTCCCCTGCGCCTGCCCCGTGCCTGGGGAGGGAATTTTTTTTTCTTTATTCCCCCCCCCCCAAAAAAAATTAGGTGCGTCCTATGGGGCGGTGCGTCCTATGGGGCGAAAAAACCAGTAGTTTTTAGAGGAGGAAAACAAGAAAAAAAATATTCTAAACGAAATAGTGGATATATGATTTTTGTGGTTCATGCTGTGGCCACAGGCATGTGATCTGACAGTGAGTTTGGAGTAGCCCAATGCAAAAATCCTGAGGATCCATGTGGATCCATGCTTTGTAACCACGGAGGAGGGAAGGAAGGGGAACCATGGATCCTCTGCTCACGACTGCAGCAGATCCCACCCGCAGGCATTCACTCCATAACACACACAGACATTTCCCCTTACTTTCTAGGAGGAAAAAAGTGAGTGTTATGGTGCAAAAAATACGGTAGTTATGGAAGTAGTGTTGAGGATGCCCAGACTGCTGGTTCTACGGGACTTCATCATGTTTTGTCTTCTTCTGGCAATGTTAAAGAATGTGGGTTGTATTCAACTAAGTCTCACTCAGAGGCAGATCCACTGAAATTAGTGAATCTAGGTCAGTATTGCCCATAAACTTCAATTGGTCTATTCTGAATAGGACTACCATGTGTCACAAAGAATAAAAATGCAATCCTCTTCCCCAATACTGGGGTGCTGTACTCACAAAAACCCTCACCACCAGTCATGCCAGTGATTTTAAAAATAAAATGCACAAATAGATGTGTATTGTATGTAAGGGCTAAATCTGATGAGAAGAGGAAGAAAGGAGCACAAAATCAAGTTGTTGTTTGGGGGGGAGGGTTGTTTTGCCTACTGAAGCAATTTTGTGCTGGTTCCCACAGCACTTTTTATCAATACAATGGTACCTCGACTTTTGAATGTAATCTGTTCTGGAAGACTGTTTCGAGTTCCGAAATGTTTGAAAACTGAAAACTCAATACGGGAGCCTCAATATGGAAAACTCAGTATAGAAGGTGTGTGGCATGTTCAACTTCCAAGGCATGTTCGAAAACTGAAGCATTTACTTCCGGGTTTACGGCGTTCGAAAACCGAAATGTTTGTCAACGTTTGAAATGTTCATTAACATTTGAAAACCGAGGTACCACTGTATATGCATACCAGCAACTCATTTTTACCCACCCACCCAAGGCGCATGGGAAGACTATATCTATTTTGCTGCCCCACTAAAAATGATTCTAATACAGTGTGGTTTTGCTTTAGATGGAACATAACGTTAATTGATGCTCATAAATATTCAGATGTCTATTAACTTAGCAGCATAAACAGTTGCCTTTTATTGAGTCTGTTCACTAGTCCATCTAGTTTAGTATTGTCTACACTGACTGGCAGCAGGTCTCCAGGGTTTCAGGCAGGGGTCTCTCCTGGCCTTATTTGGAGATACTACTGGGGATTGAACCCGGGACCTTCTGCATGCAAAGCAGGTGCTCTGCCACTGAGCTACACTCATCCCCAGGAAGCCATTCGTTCTTAGACAAGGAGACCCTGCCAGGCTACTTTAAGCAGAATCATGTTTTAGAGCAGGAGTTGGGGTGGGGGACCCTAAGGAAGGGGGCCAAATGCAGCCCTCCAGGCCTCACTAATCTAGTCATCAAAGCTTGCCTTAATCCTCACTGGCCCTGTGATGCATTACAGGTGTCTTATCGTTGCTGAAATATCACCTTGAACTTTTATAATGCCTCTTGTTTATCCAGTCAGAGGAAAGCCGATATGTGTGAGTGGGTGTAAAAACTAGACAGCTAAACCCAGGTAAAATGTACCCACTGTTGCTTTCTGATCTACCAGCATGTGGCCCTCAGGAAGTCGTCCAGAAGTCCTTGGGCTGGAAGGGCTCTAATCCCTGTTTTAGAGTTGCTCCCACACTCTGCAAGGTGTTCCCATTGCCCAGCTGCTCAATGGACAAGATTGCTCTTCCCCTTGCTCCCTGGTGCTAGCTTCCATCCTGATAGCTGATGGCAACAATCCACCTCTTAAATGTCTGAGAAATGTTTTTGGTGTGACTCCCCTCTTCCACCTTTTCCCTGTTTTTTTTGTTTTTTAACTTTTCTACTAAATAGCATATTCCATCTCCCCCCCCCCCGATTATATGTAACACTCAGGCCCAGATGAGACAGTTTATGTATGATTTTTCTTCTTCTTCTTCAGTGACAGTGTGAATCACGAGAGCTATATACAGTGGGAGGGGTGTTTCTCTCTCTGAAACATGAAGTACACTCTGCGTACAGTTGCGCCCCGCAAGACGAATGCCTCGCAAGACGGAAAACTCGCTAGACAAAAGAGTTTTCCGTTTTGGAGGTGCTTCGCAAAACGAATCTCCTATGGGCTTGCTTCGCAAGATGAAAATGTCTTGCGAGTTCCTGCGGGGTTTTTCTCCTCCCCCCCTTTTTCTAAGCCGCTAAGCCACTTATCAGCTGATCCGATAAGCTGATAAGCCGCTAAAAGCCGCTAAAAGCCACTAATAGCGCTAATAGCGCTAATCCGCTAATGGGCTTGCTTCGCAAGACGAAAAAACCGCTAGACGAAGAGAATCACAGAACGGATTCTTTTCGTCTTGCGAGGCACCACTGTATTCGCTATTTTTTCATGTTTGATGCTGTTACATCGAATAAGGGGGGGAATGAAGGTTTTATGGTCATATTTGAAGGGGTTGGACTAGATGACCTTCGGTAGTCCCTTCCAACTCTACAATGCCATGGCTTATGGTTCTATGATATTTTGGGGGAGAGGTAATACTAGTGTTTATTTTTCTGTAAGAGGCCTAGTTTGGTCAGAATCAAGTATCAACTTCCAGAGTTAATGAAAAATACATTGTCTTTGTTAAATGAGCCACCATAGCCGCTAGAGGGCCATGGAAATTTGTGTCCCAGGCTTTTTAGACTTGTCTACCCATGTACCATCTGGAACCAAAGTGGCACATTGGTTGGCAGATGTGAAATATTTTGGCATTATTTTCAGCTCTCCCACTCCACTAATTAGCTAGGAGGGCCCGTCACTTAGTTGTAGTTCTTGCAGCCCAACTCATTCTTTTGGGATGCTGATGAGGACATTTGAGTGGCTAGTTAAGGTCACTGTCTTACAAAGAAACCTCCCTGTTTAGTTCAACAACCTCTTCTTTATGATTGTAACCCTCACTTGCGTACAGAACCCCAAGAATTGGAAGGGACTCAAGGCATCATCCAGACTGACACCCCCCCAAAACACAATCCAGAAAAATATTTAATTGAAAATACATGTGATTGGGAAAGAAAAAGAAGGTACTTTCTTTCGTATGTGGTGGGAGTGTAAAAAGGTGAAAGACTTCTGGGAAATGATATACAATGAATTGAAAAAGATGTTGAAATATACGTTCGTTAAAAAACCAGAAGCCTTTCTATTAGGAATGGTAGGAAATTAAATCAATAAGAGAGACTGTAAACTGTTTCAATATGCAGTGACTGCCGCAAGGATACTTCTGGCCCAAAGATGGAAACAGGAAGAAATTCCAACAGTGGAAGAATGGAGAAGAAAATTGACTGAATATGCAGAATTGGACAAATTGACTGGGAAGATTTGATACCAGAAAGACCAAAAGTTTATCGAGGACTGGGGGAAATTTACAGAATATCTGAAAAATATATGTGATGCACAGACAACACTTGTTGGTTTTGAAGAGACTCTGTGAAATAGTAAGAAATACTGCAAAAAAAGAGAGTAAGAGGAAAAGGAGTGGGGAAAGGCAATATCATGTTTAGAAATGCGTCAATAAATAGAATTTTTTCGAAAGATTGACAGAGAAACTGAGGGAAGTCAAAAATTGAAGCATGAGTGTAAAATAATTTGTTGACTGTATAAAACTTGTTTGGAAAATGAATAAAAATTATTTTTAAAAAAGAAAGAAAATACATGTGATTGGGATGTTTTCTTTCTTTTCTCAAGGGGTGGGGGATGATAGAGAAATGCTGACTGCTCCAGCATTACTTAGTTCCAATGGCTGCTAAATTTGACAGCCACTGCAGTTTGCAAAACACTTTCCTTAGTGGCGGCCCTCCAGGGCAAGGACACCCTCAACTTCCCCATCTTGAGCAGCTGTGTTGCTACCCTTGAAGAAAAGTCTGTGCGGGGTGGGTGGGTTGCATTGCATACGGAGAACAAGATCTGAGAGTGACTCAGCTGTGCAAAAGCACATGCATCATTTTTTCATTATATCAGCAGCGCTGGCTCCAGAGCTCTGATAGCCTTTGCGCAAAGCATCGCCACTGCACGCTTTTAACCTGGAAAGTGTGTCTATTTCATGCCGATACCATGCCTTGCAAAGTGAGAAGGGTAGTCCTGTGGTGTGGTGCCCAGTGAAAGACTTCCTTGGTCCTGGGTGCCTTGAAAACACCTGAATTTGGCATCTGTTAGAGCTACAGATTGCAATGATTTACAATTATAGAATTGTAGAGTTTGAGGGGATCCTGAGAGTCATCTAGTCAGGAATCTCAACTAAAGAATGCATGTCAGATGGCCACTAAACCCTCTGCTTAAAAACCTCCAATGAAGGAGTGTCCACCACCTTCTGAGGGTGTCTGTTCCACAGTCAATCAGCTCTCACGGTAAGAAAGTTCTTCTTGTTTAGTCAGAATCTCCTTTCTTGTAACTTGAATCTATCGGTTTGTGTCCTTGCTCCACCTTCCTTTTGACAGCTATTTAGATATTTGAAGATGGCTATCATACCTTCTCTCAGTGTCTTCTTTTCCAGGCAAAACATACCCAGTTCCCTCTACTGTTCCTCATAAAGCTTCATTTCCTTGATTATTGCAATGTGGTCTCATACAGTGGTGCCTCGCAAAACGAAAAGAATCCGTTCTGTGATTCTCTTCCTCTAGCGGTTTTTTCGTCTTACGAAGCAAGCCCATTGACGGATTAGCGGATTAGCGCTATTAGCAGCTTTTAGCGGCTTATCTGCTGATCAGCTGATCAGCGGCTTAGAAAAGGGGGGGAACCCGCACGAACTCGCAAGACATTGTCGTCTTGCGAAGCAAGCCCATAGGAAATTCGTTTTGCGAAACACCTCCAAAACAGAAACCTCTTTCGTCTAGCGAGTTTTCCATCTTGCGAGGCATTCGTCTTGCGGGGCACCACTGTATTTTGACTTGAGTTCTGCATACACCCTTCAATCCTTTTGTGTCTGTTTTCTGTTAAAGGAATGAACATTAAGCAGTATGGACCAAATAAAAAAAGTCCAAAGTTGTGGTTTAAGAACATCAGAAAAGCCTGGCTGCTGTATGAGACCAAATTGCAATCTAGTTCAGTATTAGGGTTGTCATCTAACCGTCTAGATGCTTTCAGGCTGTGACCTTTGGTTGTTCTATAAATATGACCCTGCAAGAATGTATATAATAACAAGATGGAAACAGCTTCAATTGTTGTTTTGAAAGATTGTGCCAGCAAAGAATATTTGCCATATCATGTCCCTTTCAGGAGGTCAGCTGCCGGATTGTTATTGGGAACTGGCCTTGGGGTTTTTTAAGTAAGGTTCCGGATAAGCCTAGGAGGTTACAGGGCAATTATTCTAGTCCCCCCCCCCCTCCTGCCAACCCAATAATTGGCCAAGTCAGATGCAGGACTGAAAACTAGCTTGTAACTTTACTGACAGACAGACTACCCCCCCCCGGGGGGGGGGTGCTGGCGGGCTGGCATAATGTTGAATTTGGATCTGTTGACCAAAAGGATTTCCAGCCCAAAGTCTGGCCATCCCAATTCCTCCACAAGAGTAAAGAAGTGGCAGGTCCTTTTAAAGGTTCTGCCATCCTGCCCATTTGCAAGCTGTGAAAGATGCTTGAGCCCCAAGATCTTGAGAAGTCTCCTCTTTTGCTGTGGCGTCTACCACACTGCCCTGCAAACCAACCTGACAGCTTATCTGGGCCAAGAGTTACTGCAAGAACACAAGAGTCAGAGAGGAAGGTTGTAGTGAAGAAGCTACCAGGTTAAGACAGAAGCTTTCGAGCACATGAGCGTAATTTATGGAAACTGGCATTCAGAAGCATTGCTGCCCTTCTGCTGTGGAGGGCTGAGCAAAGCCGTCCTGGCTAGTAGCCATCCATAGGCCTCTCCTCCTCCATGGATTTGTCTAACCAACTTTGCCTTTCTGAGAGGGCATGTGAATGGATTGGTTAATATAAACATTTTATATGCATCAATAATAATAATAATAATAATAATAATAATAATAATAATAATAATAATTTTTATTTATACCCCGCCCTCCCCAGCCAAAGTCGAGCTCAGGGCAGCTAACAACCAATAATAAAAACGATTTGAATGAATACAACTTAAAAACAAGATTAAAATACAACATTAAAACACTTAAAATGCAGCCTCATCACAGGAGGAGAAAGGAAAAAGAAAGAGGGGGAGGGAATCAAATTGACTCCAAGCCAAAGGCCAGGCGGAACAACTCTGTCTTACAGGCCCTGCGGAAAGAAATCAGATCCCGCAGGGCTCTGGTCTCATGAGGCAGAGCGTTCCACCAGGCTGGAGCCAGAGTTGAAAAGGCCCTGGCTCTAGTTAAAGCTAATCTAACTTCCTTAGGGCCCGGGACCACTAGGGTGTTGCTATTTATGGACCTTAAGGTCCTCTGTGGGGCATAGCGGGAGAGGCGGTCCCGTAGGTACGAGGGTCCTAGGCCGTGAAGGGCTTTAAAGGTCAAAAGCAGCACCTTAAATCTGACCCTGTACTCCACCGGGAGCCAGTGCAGCTGGAAAAGCACTGGGTGAATATGCTCCCATGGCAGAGACCCCATGAGGAGCCTCGCTGCAGCATTCTGCACCCGCTAGAGTTTCTGGGTCAGCTTCAAGGGCAGCCCCGCGTAGAGCGAATTACAGTAGTCAAGCCTGGAAGTGACCGTCGCATGGATCACTGTGGCCAGGTCGGGGCGGGAAAGGTAAGGGACCAACTGCTTGATGCGGCGAAGGTGGAAAAATGTCGCCTTGGCTGTTGCTGTAACCTGCGCCTCCATAGCATTTCTGTCAGAGAAAGTATAGATCTATTCTATTTTAAGGGTTCCCAAAATTAAGAAAGGCTCTCAGGTTGGATGTGTTGATATACAAAGCGCTAAACAACCTTGGCCCAGTGTACCTTAAAGACCACCTGAGCCTTTATATCCCAGTTAGTCAGAGCTTATCTGGAAGAGGACTGTTACTTGTCCCCACACCAGGGTTACTGAGGCCCAACTGGCCCCAGCTAGAAGTTGGGCATTTGGTGTCACCAGAGATTTGGAAGACATCCTCAATGTTGACTTTCAGGCATCTCTTGGATGGCGGACAACAGGACTTTGTAGCTGCTTAATTTTTCAATTTTTTATTAGCTACTCACTTTGTTTTTAATGGTGTTTTTTGCTTTAATGCTGCACACTGTGCTGATATTTTCTGTTCACCCACTATGAAGGATTGCCTGGGTGGCTGTTCACACCTCTGAAATACTACATAGGACAAAGGGTAGTACATAAATGTTTCTAAATAGCAAAGGCCACATCTGCACCAGACAGTTAAAACACTTTAGAACATTTTAACAGTGGTATAAGAGAACAGGGCTTCCTAGAAAGCATTCTGGGAGCTGTAGTTTGTTAAGGGTGCTGGGAGTTGTTATGAAGCCCCAATTTCACTCCCAAAACTATAGTTCCCAGAGTGCTTTAACTGTCAATCCCTCTTCTCGGGAGATCTGGGAACTATAGTTCTTGCAGGGGGAGTAGGAGTCTTCTCACAACTCTTAGCGCCCTGAGCAAACTACACTTCCCAGGATCATTGGGGGGAAGCCATGAGTGTTTAAAAGTGGTGTCATAAAGCTTTAAATGTGTGGGGTAGATGTGGCCTCTGAATGACATCAGCTGATCCAGGCTGCACCTATAAATACCCACCATGATTCTCGCCCGCCCCTTCAACTCCCTTTCCGAACCTGACACTCAACAGGCCTGCTCCATTGTATCAGCAGAAGGCCTCAGACCTGACAGTGGCACTATGATGCCCTCAGAGGTCACAGAACCATTTCACAAAGCAGAAAACATAGGCAGGCAGACATATATTCACAGCATGTCCTCACACTCCCCAGCCCCTAGTCTGCATCCTCTGTTTTTCTTCCCTGCTCCCCAACTACCTACCTACCGTATTTTTCGCTCTATAAGACGCACCTAGTTTTTAGAGGAGGAAAACAAGGGAAAAAATCTCTCCCTCTCTGCAGAGCACCTCTTCAGGAAAGCGGGAGGAGAAACGGAAGGGGCTCCGTTTCTCCTCTCGCTTCGTTGAAGGGGCGCTGCGCTGCTCTCCCTCTCTGCGCCGCACCATTTGCTCCATAAGACGCACACACATTTCCCCTTACTTTTTAGGAGGTAAAAGTGTGTCTTATGGAGCGAAAAATACGGTACTTTTCTTCAATTGCAGGGGTCGGCAAGGTTTACCTCACCTAAGCCGATTCACTCCAATGGAGATCCCTCTGTGGGCCAGATCGCGCACTCATGGCCGCGATTTCCAGCATCTGCGCAGACATGATTTCCGGTGTCTCTGCATAGACGCAATTTTCGGCATCTGAGCATGCGCAGACGCGATTTCTGGCACTATGGAAGTGAGTCCCCGCACCGTGCTGTGTCAGATTAGCACAACGTACAGGGACTTGCCGAGTAGGCGGCTCGGTTTGGCAGTGGCTCAGGGGCCAGTTAAGCGACTCCCGTGGGCCGCTTGTGGCCCATGGGCCTTAGGTTGCCTACCCCTGAATTAAGGCCACATCTATCCTGTGTGTTTAAAACATTATAATCCCACTAAAATTATCACTTAAATGTTTGCTGCCTTGGGCTCCATGGGGTGGATATAAATCATAACACTTAAAAATAAATCAATTAAATGTGTTCAGTTTCTATGAAACTGACAGGGCTTTTTGTGCTTGAATTTTTAGTTCTAAATGTGCAGTTCAGGTGTCGAAGTCTCTCAGCCCATTTAGGGTTACCCTGAAACTTGCAAACTTTGCAAATATACATAAAATGTGAGCAAAAGGAGAGGATGCAAAAAATGGAGAGGCGGGGGGAAGAAGTGTGCGTTGGGGAAAAACATGTGATTTTAAAACAAAGTTCTTTCTAAAGGTCATGCAGAAATCGAGACATAACTATTACAAGGTTCTTCCAAATAAACCCTTGTGCCTGCAAACAAGTGCATTTTTTTCTTCCATTCATTGCAAAGGTGATGATACTGCTTCCCCTTGTTTTTTTTATTATAATCAACAAGCTTACTCCAATAATGTCCTTGATGCATTCAGCCAATTGGAAGATGCCCCTCCTTTCTTTTCCTTTTTGAACAGAAGAGGGAGGACGAAGGTACCCTGGCAATGGTATAAAAATCTGTGATACACTGATGCTGTTGTCCGGTCCGCAGGGAGCAGAGAGAGGGAAGTTTTGTTCACTGCACCCTTGAAGGATTCAGTTCCTTACTAGTTAGCACAGAGTGAGGAGCAGTCAGAGTAATCAGTCTCTGGCAATCATGGCCAAGGTAGCTTGGCTGTGGTTTCTGCTGCTTGCACCCACTATCCATGGAAAAGGTAAGTCCTTTCAGGATTAAATTTTAATATTGTTTAAATGAGATGTACAATACTTCGTTCTTCAGAAATCATAAGAGTAATAATCAGGGCTGCAATGCTTCATTTTTTAGATTAAAACTTAAAGGTTTTTAACTTTTTATGCTTTTAATGTATAGTTTCATGGCTTAATTGCTGTAAGCTGCTTTGATTTTTTTATGATGCAGAAATATACTCAGGCTTTTTAAAATATAAATAAGCCAATAAGCTAAATAATGTGCCACACAATTAACCAGGTGGCAGACTTTTAAAAAATATTATCTTTAATACACAGAGATGAGTGAAGCTGCCACTTTTGCATTTCCATGTCAATTTGTAATTCCCCCCCCCCTCAAATCCACATGGAAATTAATCAGCATTTCAGTGAGAATTTCTCCTAATATATACATGTTTGTGTGCATTTATATACATTTCTGTGCACATCTTACCACAGCATATGCAGTTCTGTTTGCATTACTTGGATGGAGAACTGCAGGGTTCAGAGAAGTGTGGATTTAAAAGGATGGCTGTATTTTGATTAACATATTGTTTCAGAAAGTTAGGGAGGTTTGCCTTTAACTGAGGACTGAATCCGATCTCTCCGGCTTCTCTATTAATGCAACAACTCATTATAAAAGCAGCCTTGAGAGATTTCTCCTTCCACTTTGGAATGTTTCTTCTTAACTGATGCCTCCCGCTACGGCAACCGGTGTCTCATCTACAAAGTTGTTGCTTGGGTTCAGAACTAGGCATGGGTTGGAAGACAGTAAAGCCACAGATTGTGTGTTGCAACTGAAATGTGTGATGTTGCTCTGTTGCATTGTTGTGAGGAAGAGGCGGAAAATTTCACTGTTTGCTTAATCACTCCTGGCTATATATTATGGCTTTGATTAAATTACACAAAACAAGAAAACTTCCAAAGAAGTTGTAGAACATTTTGTATGCTTTTTTTCTGTAAATCTGCCTAGGCACTTAAGTGACTGCAATTAATCTGATGGTTTTATGCCACTCTACATTTGCTGTACCTTTAAAATTTTGCAAGGCTTTTCATCCTTTTCATTCTGTCCTCTCATTCACATTTACTACATAAGCCAAATGTCATTCTTTGATATGTTTAAGAAAGAAGTATGAAGTGTTTAGCATGTCATGGGGGCTTGAACAGGTGGATGGAACAGGTGTGGTTTTCAAAATGTAGCAGATGCCGTAATCTTGCATAATCTTAGCTTCGTGCCAAATTACTTATGATGTTGTTTTCTGGCATTGTTTTTTTTTAGAAATGTATTTCTTAGTTGCTTTGAGCTCAACATTTGTTGCCGGAAAAGCAGAGTTTAAATATTAAATTAATTACTCGGAATCAGAGGCAGTAGTGCTGTTGCACCCCAGGTCCTTCCTGTGGGCTTCCCATTGAGGCATTTAGCTGGGCATTATGATAATGTGATGCTGGACTAGATGGGTCCATGGCCTGATCCAGCTCTTGTTATGTACTTATGGTAAATAATCCTTGTGCGAGACCTCTGTATTTATTTAATTTTAAAAGGTAACTGAACCTCTCGTCTTGTGTCTTTGGTTTCATAAGTGTTCTGGTTGTTAGTTGCCTATTACCTTCTCAGAGAGATGGCTTCAGAGGTCAGTTGGTGTCTCTTTATGCAAGGAGGTGTCCGTTATTAGCTCTTTATGCCTGTCTACAAGACACAATGGCTATGTGCTAACTTCATTGTCAGAGGCAGATTCTGCTTTTGTGCCTCCTGCTTGTGAGCCTTGTGTGCAAAAGATGGCAGGTTCAGCCCTTAATAGGGCTCAGAAAGGCACCTGTATGATAAAAACCCCCAACCCCCAATCTTCTTTCAAGAATGAAGTGCTTGCATGAGATATACAACCCAGGTTTTTTTTGGGGGGGGGTACTGCTGTTTATGGTAAGCACTGTTAAGAAAATGCCTGGGAAGAGGGCACTTTCTCTCTCTGACAGGGCTAGTATGAGCGTATTCAGGATTTATGTTGGGGGGGGGGCAAGCCTCAGTTAAGTATTTTTATTGATTTACCTGATTTGGGGGGCTGCCCTCTTGGCTATGCTCATGTTGGGGGGCAAGCCTCAGTTAAGTATTTTTATTGATTTACTTGATTTGGGGGGCTGCCCTCTTGGCTACGCTCATGTTGGGGGGCAAGCCTCAGTTAAGTATTTTTATTGATTTACTTGATTTGGGGGGGCTGCCCTCTTGGCTATGCTCATGTTGGGGGGCAAGCCTCAGTTAAGTATTTTTATTGATTTACTTGATTTGGGGGGGCTGCCCTCTTGGCTATGCTCATGTTGGGGGGCAAGCCTCAGTTAAGTATTTTTATTGATTTACTTGATTTGGGGGGCTGCCCTCTTGGCTACGCTCATGTTGGGGGGCAAGCCTCAGTTAAGTATTTTTATTGATTTACTTGATTTGGGGGGCTGCCCTCTTGGCTATGCTCATGTTGGGGGGCAAGCCTCAGTTAAGTATTTTTATTGATTTACTTGATTTGGGGGGGCTGCCCTCTTGGCTATGCTCATGTTGGGGGGCAAGCCTCAGTTAAGTATTTTTATTGATTTACCTGATTTGGGGGGGCTGCCCCCTTGGCTATGCTCATGTTGGGGGGCGAGCCTCAGTTAAGTATTTTTATTGATTTACCTGATTTGGGGGGGCAGCCCCCTTGGCTACGCTCAGGTTGGGGGGCAAGCCTCAGTTAAGTATTTTTATTGATTTACTTGATTTGGGGGGCTGCCCTCTTGGCTATGCTCATGTTGGGGGGCAAGCCTCAGTTAAGTATTTTTATTGATTTACTTGATTTGGGGGGCTGCCCTCTTGGCTATGCTCATGTTGGGGGGCAAGCCTCAGTTAAGTATTTTTATTGATTTACTTGATTTGGGGGGCTGCCCTCTTGGCTATGCTCATGTTGGGGTGCAAGCCTCAGTTAAGTATTTTTATTGATTTACTTGATTTGGGGGGCTGCCCTCTTGGCTATGCTCATGTTGGGGGGCGAGCCTCAGTTAAGTATTTTTATTGATTTACTTGATTTGGGGGGGGCTGCCCTCTTGGCTATGCTCATGTTGGGGGGCGAGCCTCAGTTAAGTATTTTTATTGATTTACTTGATTTGGGGGGGCTGCCCTCTTGGCTACGCTCATGTTGGGGGGGCAAGCCTCAGTTAAGTATTTTTATTGATTTACTTGATTTGGGGGGGCTGCCCTCTTGGCTATGCTCATGTTGGGGGGCAAGCCTCAGTTAAGTATTTTTATTGATTTACTTGATTTGGGGGGGCTGCCCTCTTGGCTACGCTCATGTTGGGGGGGCGAGCCTCAGTTAAGTATTTTTATTGATTTACTTGATTTGGGGGGGCTGCCCTCTTGGCTACGCTCATGTTGGGGGGGCAAGCCTCAGTTAAGTATTTTTATTGATTTACCTGATTTGGGGGGGCTGCCCTCTTGGCTATGCTCATGTTGGGGGGCAAGCCTCAGTTAAGTATTTTTATTGATTTACTTGATTTGGGGGGGCTGCCCTCTTGGCTACGCTCATGTTGGGGGGGCGAGCCTCAGTTAAGTATTTTTATTGATTTACTTGATTTGGGGGGGCAAGCTCCTTGGCTACGCTCATGTTGGGGGGGGCGAGCCTCAGTTAAGTATTTTTATTGATTTACTTGATTTGGGGGGGCAAGCTCCTTGGCTACGCTCATGTGGGGGGGGGGGCGAGCCTCAGTTAAGTATTTTTATTGAGTTACTTGATTTGGGGGGCTGCCCTCTTGGCTACGCTCATGTTGGAGGGGCGAGCCTCAGTTAAGTATTTTTATTGATTTACTTGATTTGGGGGGGCAAGCTCCTTGGCTACGCTCATGTTGGGGGGGCGAGCCTCAGTTAAGTATTTTTATTGATTTACTTGATTTGGGGGGGCAAGCTCCTTGGCTACGCTCATGTTGGGGGGCAAGCCTCAGTTAAGTATTTTTATTGATTTACTTGATTTGGGGGGGCAAGCTCCTTGCCCACGCTCATGTTGGGGGGGCAAGCCTCAGTTAAGTATTTTTATTGATTTACTTGATTTGGGGGGGAAGCCCCCTTGGCTACACTCATGTTGGGGGGGGCGAGCCTCAGTTAAGTATTTTTATTGATTTACTTGATTTGGGGGGGGCTGCCCTCTTGGCTACGCTCATGTTAGGTTTCCAGAGAAGCCTCAAGTCACAGTTTGGGATCCAACACAGAACAACACATGTCTCTACGTCTCTATGTCTCTACGTCTGAGGTTTCCAAAATCAGCGACGGCTCACACACAGCCCCACAATAGGATGTTGTTCTTCATCCTAGGATGACAGTGGTATCCAGCATAGGAAAAGGCCCACTCATTTGTCTGTGTGTGTTTAAATAAACAAACAAGCAAATAAATAAAATTGATTTGCTGGACCAGATTCTTCAATTCACTTTAATTGCACAGGCCTAAATTTCTGGCAGGACACGGGTGGCGCTGTGGGTTAAACCACAGAGCCTAGGACTTGCCGATCAGATGGTCGGCGGTTTTAATCCCTACTACGGGGTGATCTCCCATTGCTCGGTCCCTGCTCCTGCCAACCTAGCAGTTCAAAAGCACGTCAAAGAGCAAGTAGATAAATACGTACTGCTCTGGCGGGAAGGTAAACAGCGTTTCCGTGTGCTGTTCTGGTTCTCCAGAAGCAACTTAGTCATGCTGGCTACATGACCCAGAAGCTGTACGCTGACTCCCTCGGCCAATAAAGTGAGATGAGTGCTGCAACCCCAGAGTCGGCCACGACTGGACCTAATGGTCAGGGGTCCCTTTACTTTTACAAATTTCTGGCATATCAATCAATCAGTCCTGTGAAATAATATAATAACCTTCTGTTTATCTTGCTGCTCCCCCAGTTGTTCTGGATTTGACTGGCCCACATGAGACCCACGGCACTTGGAGGGCTTCGGTCACTTTGCCATGTTTGTATGACCCATCTCCTGACTTCCTGGAACAAAGTGTTGTTTGGAGGCAGCGGGATCATCACAATAGAGCCATCTTTCACCGGGATAATGACTCAGGGGACCAAACACCTGTGGCACATTTCAGAGACCGACTCACCGTTCCTAAGCAACCCCTGGGAGATGTCTCCCTCCTGATCCACGATCTCGACATGGCAGATAGAGGGCGATATGCCTGTGAAGTTACCTTCCTGACCAAAAACAATACCAGGGTAACAATATCAAGGATCATCATACTGAAGGTTAAAAAAGGTAACCTGTATTAATATGCTGAGAAGGCTTCATGGTTAAAAATGCAATATATATGTGTATATATATATTTAAGTTGCATAGTATCATTTTCTATTTTGTTTATTCAGAGAATGTGTGGTTTGCTTTTTATTAAAGATTCTCAAGCAGGATTTTAAAAATGTGAAGAAAATATAGCTTTGCTTTCACCATTCAGGTGCTCAGCTGCTTCTTTGCAAGGTGCCTTGGTGACAGATGGGACTGGCTTTAAAAGAGGACGAGGCAAATTCAGGGGGGAGAGGGCTATCAATGGCTACTAGCTACAATGCTCAGCTCTGCCTTCTCAGTTGAAGGCAGCAATGCTCCTTTCTGATAACCAGTTGCTGGAAACCACAGGAGGGGAGAGTACTGTTGTGCTTGGACCCTACTTGCAGCTTTCTCAGAAGAGGCATCTGTTTGGCCACTGCGAGAACAGGATGCTGGACTAGATGGGCCTAATCCAGAAGGGCTCTTCTTATGTTCTAAATGGAGAGAGGGGACAGGTCCCCAAGCTTTTTATCAATTGTGAAAAGAGGTAGAACCTTGAGGATCACATTCTCCTTGAACCTTACAATTCCAAAGTATCTTCAGTCATCTTCCTTTACTTTCCTCGCATTCTATGTCTGCTTGAGCTGTGCAAGCACCAAATTTGCTGCAGGTGCTTGATAAGTATCGTTTTGCTCCCCAGTTCCAGTGGCCAAGCCTGTCATTAAGGCCACCAACAATGATGAGACCAGCTTGCCTGGCGTGATAAGGTTCAACCTGTCGTGCTTGACCAGCGGCTCTCCACCCATCACTTACCGCTGGTTCAAACAAGTGGAAGGAAGCAATGCAACCCTTGTGGGCAAGGAAGCCGTGCTTACCTTTGACCGGCTGGAGGCATCGGATGCTGGCAGATACTACTGTGAAGTTGAAAACAGGGTCAGCAAGCAGATCCAGCAGAGTAGAGCTATTCGGATAAACGTGCAAAGTAAGAGCATCCAACAACCTCTGCTATGCAAAGATCCATAATGTAGCTCCAGAGTGATTTAGGTTTTAGGAAACCCAATTCATTCATTTATTCAAATAATAATAATATTTAATTAAAAATGCAGTAAAATGGCTACATAAAAATTCAAGAAAACCAGAATACAGCACAAAGCAATACGTAGTGTAACAATAGCCTCTCCAAAGCAGCTACCCCCCCCCCAATTTATAACAATCAGTTTTGTCCAGGCTTGGCCTCTGTGTTAAGAGCTCCAGTATCTGAAATTCTTTGCATGAAATAGATAGATTTTATTCTATTTTATTTGACAAATTTATAAACTACATTTTAAAAACATACCAGAGCAGTGTACAATAATCAATACCAAAGTACACAATAAAACAATGCATTCTGCTCCCTAGTTTCCCTTTGGCATTTGGCTGGCCACTGTGGAAACAGGATGCTGACCTAGATGGGCCATTGGCCTGACTCTTCTTACGTTCTTACTTTCTTAACATAACATTCAGTTCAGAAAGATCAATAAGGCAGAAGGCTGCAATCCTGTATCTAAAAAACAAAGGACAAGTGTGAATTGGGAGCCCACAGCATTTTAACTCCACAGATCTTACCTGCCCATTAAGTTCCTAGGGAAGCCCCAAGTCACAGCTTTGGGTCTAGCGTACAGCAGACACGTCCCTGCTTCTGCAGCTTCCAAGATCAGCCCAAACTCTCTCTCACACACTGTTCCCCATCTTTGATTGATATGGCATCCCACCAGGTGATGTGGAAAAAAGCCTACCCACTTATCTCTATGGCAGCCTCCTACAACATGTAAATGGCAGTACTTAACTGGCCAGCCAAGGCCATTACCTTAACAGAAAGACTAGTTTGATTGGTTCAGCAGGTTTCCTGTCCTAGATTTGCACTCTGCACATACGCAGGATTGCAGGTTTGGAAGGGACCCACTGGTATCATCCAGACTGACACACACACACCCACCCCCCCCAAAAAACAACCCTTTGCAGTATGTTAGCTGCCCTGTAAAACACCAGTTACATTGATGGTGCAAGATACATATATTAGAAGGAATAAAAGCTGTGGAATACCAACAGTTATTGAGCACTATCAGTGCATCTAGTGATTATCAGAATCTTACATGCAAAAAAGAACTGATCTATTCTTCAGAAAAGGAGTGGGATGGAGAGAGAAAAATGCATTCCTGCCTTTGCTTGCAGGTTCTGCAGTGCCATCTACTTTGGGGCCTAGCACTGAGTTCGCAATGAGCACCACAGCTGTGGCAGGTAAGCTGTTGCCAAATGATAGGCTGTTCAGTTTTGAGTTGTGGGTGGGAAATGCATGGGTGATTGAGGTGGGGTCGCCTGCCCCTCTGCCTGGTCTTCAATGGCTACAGCAGGTAGCCTTTGGGGAATGCCCCCAGTTGCCCTGCTCCTGCTTTTGTCCACTGCCCCCCCCCCCCGTTGAAGGCATCCTCTAGTTGTCCACGTGGTCGTGGATGGAGGGGAAATAGAAATTAAGGACTCCTTCACCCTGCGGCCTCAAAAGGTGCCCCTGTAAACTCAACTCGTCTCTAGTTGTGTATCAAGTGTGAGGAGGCAGAGGCCCAATCTAGACAGCAAAGGAGTGGGCGGATGAGGGGTGCCAAAACCTTCCCAGTGCCTTGCAATGCCACACCACAGCACTTTCCAGGGCATGGTTTTCTCCCAGCTGAGTCCTGCCGAGAGAACAGTGGCCCTGGGGGGACAAGAGTGCATATGGGGAAGGCACAGTATTGGGACTTGCAACTTGACATATCTCTAATATTCTCACAGATGCCACAAGCACGGCTTGGATGGCGTTCGGAGGAAGAACTACATCTGGCAGCTTCAACTCAAGAGAGCTCACCATGGCAAAACGTGAGGAACATTAGTGTGGCCTTCCTGTTGTTTTAGACTGCTGGAGAAGGACAACCTGAATTCCCTGGGAGGGGAGGGGAATGTGCAATGCGGCAACTCTTTAGGTTTACTGGGAAAGCTCTGGGGTTCACTGCAAAAAATTCTCTGCTCAGGGGCCTTTCCAGGCAATGTCAGAATCCTTCTCAATGGCTCTAGTCACCCTTTCCTTCTCTCTGAGTGCCAAGCACCCAGAAGTCTGCTTCTGTCCCTAAGGCTCCTTCGCAAACTAGAAGGCCGGGTTGGCAGTGGGGTCTTGGCTACTCCCCCTGGGTTGGCCCTTGAGCACAGATGTACTGATAAAGTAGCTGGATACCGCCCCTGGTTGCAAGTGACAGGTAAAGTTTACCTCATTACAGGGGCTAGCATTTTCAGCTCCAAAAACTAGTCAAGCTGTACAGTACTGTGGGGCTTTCATTGCCTCTTTAGGACTCGACTTGAGGAAGAGGATACTCTCACTAGCAGCCAGGAATGTATTTCTGCACCCACAGAAGCACAAGCGTCATTTCCTCCAGAGCAGACACACTGACATGGGTCGACCTGAATTAGTCCTGTTCATGCCTTTCAGTGAGTCTTCTCTGAACAGGGCTAACATGGAATACAAATGTACTAGTAACTGGTGTATCCCGGCTCAAAGATGTGTTCCAAAAAAGATCAGCTTCCTAAGTGGCCTACATATACCTTGACTGCTGGTGGGAGTTCCCAGTTTTGAGGAACATTTGTGCACTGTCATTTCCAGAGGGAGAGGGAGAATTTACATTTTTATTTCATTTAGGGCTCATCCAGACTTAACTTTTGCCCTGCACTTTCTAGGCACAGGTCCATGGTTTCCTGGTTTGTGTTTGAACATGTGGGGGGGGTTGTTTTTGGTGCCCCACCACTTTCCACAGGAAAACCCGATATTTACTGCTGAATTGGAGCAAACAGCTATTCAGATTTCCTGCAGGTTGCTGTTTGCTCCAATTTGGTGGTAAAGAGCTGGTTCTCATGGAGAAAGTGCTGGGGCAAAAAGAAGAACAAGACCCTGTCCGACATGAGCCTGTTTCTAAAGGTCACCCCAGTTGACACGCCAGCAGAAGTACCCGACATCTCAACCCTAAAGTCTTTTGTGTGGCTCCAGAGATGAAATTCACCCTGCGAATACACTGGGGTGGGCTGGGGAGTTCTAACAGCTGCTGCATAGATTCTCCTCCAGCCTTGCTTCAGTTGCTCTTTGGGTGAAAGCCGGTCTCCTTTCTGATGACGCAGCATCTTTGCCTTGGTTTGCAGGTCCAGCTACAACACCAGCAACTACGACAGCGTCTACTACAGGGAAGCCTTTACCAAAGCCTACTGGTAAAAACCGCACTTGATAGCAAAGTGAAGGGAAAAGAGGAAGTGAAGTTCCCTGTGTGGCAGGCTTGAAGGTGGCAGAATTCAGGCTGCAAGTTGGAAGTGCCATTTTTGAATGCATCCCCCATTAGTGGGGGGGGGAGCGGACTTGCTAAAAGTATTTTGGGTTTTTAACCAAACCCTTTACATACTGGGGAGTACAGGAAAGTTAGGCTCCAACCCTTTGCCTGCCACTTTTCAGGATACTTTTAACATGGGAAAGGATTTAAAATGTTTTGATTCCCCTTTAAGCTGAAGTCCTGTGACCTATTCTCGGAACTAGGGATTGGGAAGAATTAAAATTTAGTTCACATTTAAAGGCAGTTGTATCAAATCCACACTTTTCAAAACAGTGTGAGAACCTAAACAGTGTCACCCTACAAAATTCACCCTCTTCTGAATTTTGCGGTGCAGTTTTCCAAGCAGTGTTTACAAAAGTGTATATATTTGGGGAACATGTGCATTAAAATGAACATATCAGTATGAATAGACATACAAATATGTAAATTTCATCCTTTGCTGTGTTGTCCTAGGGTCCAAGATGTCAACTTTCGCCATCATCATGCTTGTTCTGCTCACCCTTGTTCTCACTGGTATTCTTACGTGTATTGTCTGCTACAGAATAAATGGAACTGGTGAGTGAGTTAGATTTCACTCAGAAAACAATGGCTTCTCTGATTTGACAGAGTGAAATGATATATGAAGAACTGAAGGGAGGGACTCTGCTGCATTAGTCCTCAGGACCAGGGTGGGTGGACCAGGGTGAAGGATTTAGGAACCCTATCTATGGGATTAGTGAACTGCAGGTAGTTCTTAGCATAACTTTGTATGTCCCTCCCGAAGCTATGTGCTTGGTGGAAAAGGACGACCATGCCAGACAGAAAGAGTGTTTATAGGCCGTTTTGCCTAAGAGCTGCACCAGTGCCCTCCTGCCACATACAGCACAGAGTTGCGCAGCAGCTCTATGTGTTTTCCCCTTGTTGGGATTAGGGTATAAGCTGCACTTCTATTGTTCATCTGATATTGCTTGTTACATTTTTAACAAAAGCTGTTTGCAGTTTTGAAATGATTGTACTTTTCTGGAGGGACGGTTGCTCATAAAGTTCTATTGTTTGTTTTTTGTATTTCAGGTGATGGCTTTCCAATTTCATAGTAAGTGATTATCTGATTATCTAGGGGTTGTAGAACTGACATGTTTGGGCTGGCAGCATATTGGAAAGATGAATATGAATAAGTGAAAAGGACCTGAAATATAAATGCTACAGTGCATATGTGTTGTGGTAGGAGGAGGGTGAATGAGAAGTAGGTCTCATCCGGAATGGCCAGATTCAGGGCTGGATTATCCAAAAAGATGTGGTTAGGGCACTAGCAAAGCAGGGGTACCCAAAAAGTGACCATTTTGTTTGTGTGGTTTTTTGGGGGAGGGGAATGACCTTTGATATTTTAAAGAAGAAGTATTGAGGTGGTTATGGGAAAAATCAGAACTTTGCTAGTCTTCCTTACACTCTACTTGTACTCTTCTTGATTTTTCTTTTCTCTTTTTTATTTTGAATTTATTTTGAACACCATAATCTTTTCAGTGCTCAGGGCCTCTGGCAGTCCTAATCCAGCCTCAGCCAGATGTCACCAGTGGGCTCAGCAGATCCCCTGCTCTTGCAAAGGACATAAACTATTGGATCAGATATTTGGGCTAAAATCTAGGAACTCTTTAAAACAAGAGTAGACACTTCCAGCAAATCAGGCCTTGCTCAGTGGCTTGACAAGCTCCCTGATTCGTGTTTTTTTTTTGGCAGTGGCATAAGTTCCGCTACCACTAGAAAAATAAAAGTGTGTAAAATGACAGCAAGGACCACTCAACTCCATACAGCAAGTGAGCCTCCTATCTCCTTAGAAAACATGGATAGAATAGTGGTATGTTGTGAGTGGAAAGTGGCCAAATGTTAATCTTTGCACTTGTTTAAAAGTTGAAGCATGGATTTCAGAAGCAGACTGTGCACATTGGAAAGGCTGAAACAGGACATAGGAAGCTGTGCAAAGAGACCATCTAACTGCAGAAATGCCACTCTGTCTTTGAAGTTCCAGCCCTCCAAAGTACTTCGTTTTCTTCCCTTACGCCTATTGCAAGCCCTTGGTCTATTGACCTGATTCTCACCTTTTCCTTTCTGTTTCAGCTTCTGTATTACCAGAGGCACAGATGAAGACGATGACAACATAGGTGGAAGTGATGGGGACAATCCACATGACCTAGGAAGACACGACAGGTGTGCATGCTCGTATGAGTACGAGTTACTGAACGGCAGTGCTGACAACAGCCGCATCCTGGCACCTATACTAGGCCTTGAGGAAGAGGCGATAGAACTCAAGACAGTCAATATGTATGAGGCCCTGGTCAATGAGTCAGATTCTGACATTGAAGTGCTAGATGCCTCCCTGTGAGGCGCCTTCCTTTTTTGCATTGATGAGAGCCAGAGTGCTGTAGTGGTTAAGAGCGGTAGACTTGTAATCTGGTGAACCAGGTTCATGTCTCCTCTCCTCCACATGCAGCTGCTGGGTAACTTTGGGCTAGTCACACTTCTTTGAAGTCTCTCAGCCCCACTTACCTCACAGAGTATTTGTTGTGGGGGAGAAAGGGAAAGGAGAATGTTAGCTGCTTTGAGACTCCTTCGGGTAGTGATAAAGCGGGATATCAAATCCAAACTCTTCTTCTTCTCCTCAACCCAGCCATCGTCAGGCTATTTTCCGTATTGTTTCTAGAGGTAAAATTGTGCCACCAATTGGGCAAAGAGGCCATACATCTTGACTTTCCGTGACACAGCTGGGATGCAATAAGAAAACGGACGCAAATTGAGAATTAGCAATTAAAAAAAGCTCAACAACATTGCACAAAAATTGGCCAAAGCTCAAAATTGATTCAGTTTTTGAAAGATGGCAACCCTAGTTAAGTAGGGTGGAGTGTGGATCACAAAAGCAATGGCTGATGTTCAAGTGTGCCTCAGGAATGCATTGTCAGTTCTCTGCCTCAGAACTGCCCTGTATAAGGTGGAGGATAATCAGATTTTTTATATGCTAGTGGTGGCGGCAGCAGCAGTGGTGGTGGTGGTGGTAGTGGGTGCTGTGTTGCTGTTCTTGTTCTTGTTCTTGTTGTTGTTCTTGTTGTGGTTGTGCTTGTAGTTGCTGTTGTTATTATTATTAAATTTATTAGTGATATTTTCTTTGCCAAAGCAGCTCATGTTCATTTCATTCAGTATTGCTGGTCTGGAAGACAATCAGACTGGTGCCTGTGTTGCTTTTTTAAAGGTTTGTGTCATTTACATCAATGGTCCTCAACCTTTTTGAGTCCATGGCTCCCTTGACCAACTACATTCTTTCTGCGGCTCCCCTGTGGGGCTCAGGATCCCAGTTATTTCACCCCTTGCCTGCAGAGCCAGCAACCTCTCACTCCTCCCTTGTGGAGGGTTCCCTCAACCTCCTCTCCTTTCCCCTCTCCTTGGGAGTCCTCCAGGCAGCTGCTCCTACCACCTCTAGTCTCTGAGCTGCCCCCACCCCCGCCCCCACCCCAAAGAGAGGTGCCACCTCACACCACCCCACAAGGGCCTGAGAAGAGGATGCCCCCGGCCTTAGTGGCCCAATGGAGATTGGCCAAAGGTGAACATGAGGCCAGCACCAGGGGCAGCAATGGCAGCAATGGGCGCTGCTTGCCCTGCATGGCAGAAAGACTTCCCTTCAGCACTGGGCACTCAGCTTCCAGGGAGGCTTCGCACACAGCAAGTACATGAAAGTCCAGTGCAGCACCTGCCTGAACTGGCTGGCTGGGCTCCCTCGCCCACTTGCTTGCTTATCCAGCTCCTGGCAGCCAGCACCCCCTGGCCAGCCCCAGAGGCACCATTCACCTGGGGAGCTTGTAGCTGTGCAAGCCTTTGGGAGGCAGAGACCAGAGAGGGCATCAGAGGAGGGAGGGAAGGAAAGAGGGACGGAGGCCAGGCTTGCCCCCAGGACCCCTGACCATCATTCAAAGCACCCCAGGGTACCACGGCACACTCATTGAAAATCATTGATCCAAGCTATTTCATAATTCCCCCTTTGCTACACTTGGTGGGCGGGCTGTTCTTCTCTTGCATTGCCGTCATTTATAGATCTTATATTGTAAAGAGGCAATGCATGAGTTCCACTTGGAGGAGGGAGGATTACAATTTTTCTATCTATCTATTTGTGTGACAGAATGTTGGACTAGGACACTGGAGAGGCCACGGTTAAAATCCCTTCTGGGCCTTGAAGCTCAAATGGGTGCCACAGGCCAGTCAAAGACCTCAGCCAAACCTACTTCACAGTACTGTGAGGATGAAACGGCGTGAGGGTGAAGTGTGTACGTCGTCTTGAGCTCCTCGGAGAAAATATATGTAACATGAATGCAGAAAAAAAACACCAAAAAAATAAATAAAATTTGTTAAATTCACTGTTTGCCGTATTTATATTGTGGTTCCCTATGCCCTTATATTTGACCAAACTGCGGGAGGCAGTGGAAGACAGGAGTGCCTGGCATGCTCTGGTCCATGGGGTCACGAAGAGTCGGACACGACTAAACAATAACAACAACATGCCCTTAAACAACAAAGCTTTAGATATGCTAAAGAGAGATGCCTTTGCTCAGCCTGACAGGGCTCCCAACCCTGAACTCACAAGGGGGGGGGGCAAACCAATCTCATTTTCCTTGTTTGGGGTTTTCCTTAATGCCCTCTATTAGTTTTCCCTCCCTGAATTATTTTGCAGTATTGCTGTCATCCAGCAATGGGCCCAAACATACTCTTGATTGTGCTATAGCTACCTTCCCCAACCTGGTACCCTTCTGATATTTTTGGGATACAACCCCCAGGTTGGGCATGACTGCACTCTGGATTCTGCCCATATTGTCCCCCCTTTTTTTGCCTTCCTCCCTACCCCTTGATTTGCTGCCACCTAAGCAGTTGTGATCTGTTAGCTCCATAGCTGTCAACCATCCCTTATTTGGCGAGAAACTCCCTTATCCCAGCGCCGTTTCCCGCTGCTGTCCCGGATTGATGATGTCCCTTAAATTTCCCGGGTTTCAAAGAAAGCAGCTCCTCTCCCTCCCTCCCTGCCAGCCAGGGAGGAGAGAGGCTCCAACTGTGTTGCTTGGCTGTGTTGCTCACCCAATAAGGAGTCTAAGAATAACTGGGGGTGGAGCTTGCATGCCTTGTGTCGATCAAATCGGCCACGTTGCCTGGGGACTCGCCTTTGCTCAGTGCTTCCCAGCGGAGAGGTGACGGTGGTTTTCCTTGCTGCATCCCCTTTGCCGGTTTGTTGCGCTGTGGGAACCACCACTTGAGGCTTCGTTTGGCTGCTGGTTGACTAAAATCCCTTATTTTGGCTGCGGGTCCCTTATTTTCAAATCTGTAAGTTGACAGCTATGGTTAGCTCCTCCCTCCCCAAGGCTGTATCAGGTGGATACAACCCCCCAAGTTGCTACACAAATTTGATGGTTCTGATTCTACACTTAGGGTGGCTGGGACTGTCTTCTGCTGCAACAACTAACAACCTTCCTTTGCCCACTCCTGTGTCCTTTCCTTGCCTGTCTTGTCCTGCCTAAACATAGGAAGCCAACTGAATTAGGCAAATGGGAAACTGTCAGTCCAGTTTGGTCCACCACACTCAGTGCTATTTACTCTGACTGGCAGTTGCTCTCCAGAGTTTCAGGTAGGGCATCTTCCCCAGACCTAACTGGAGACAACATGGATTTAACCAGGACACTTCTATATTCGGAGGTGTTCTCCCACTGCGTTATGGCACTTGAGATTTCCTCTGCAGCAGTGACCACTAGCAGCATCTGAGGAGAAGTAGGATAAAGGATAGAGCAGGGGTCGGCAACCTTTTTCAGCCGTGGGCCATGTAAAAACACGCGGATTCCTGGACCATCCGCAGGTCGGATTGAGAAGGCGATTGGGCTGCATCCCAATCCCCTTAGGTTGCCTACCCCTGGGATAGACCCTCAAGGAGTCTTGCAATGGGAAGAACCTAGAGGGGAGAAGTTTGGGCAGGGAAAAGGGTGTGGGAACTAAGTACCAGTCTCCCTCCTTATCCTGACATTAGCAGCAAGAAGGTGTTTGTTACCTGCTGCAGTTCCAGATGAGATGGGAAGGGAAGGGATAGCTTTCAGTCTTTCTGTTTTCTTCACTATTCTAGTTGAGGAGTGTTAAATTCCACCCCCACCCCCCGTCTCTTCCATGTGCGCACACACACACCATCATCAGGTGTGGAAGCTCTAAATATCCAATGTCCCCAGAGAAGAGATTCTCTTGCACAGAGACAGGTCGAAACTAGCCAAGGAAATGACCATTTGGCTCTCTGAGGCAAAATCCTGCTCCATTTGGGTAAAAAAAGGCACAGAACAGCACCCTCCATTTGTAGGTTTCAAGTGACAGGGAGTCATGTATGGGAGAAGGTGCTGTCTGTCACCGAGATGAATGCCAGCAAAATAAACACTGAGCTTTGTTTTTAATACGGGCTTTAAATGTGACATGATATTCCCCCTTAAAGAACTTGAGCATCTACTTCACAAATAAGCAGCATGGTGATTGAACCGCAAGAGATTGAACCGCACCTATCATCCATGGATATCTGGCCATGCTGACGAGCTGATGGGATTTGGAGTCCAACAACTTCTGGAGGGCGCTACACTGACTACCTATGAGTAGATCAAACAGCAGGGTCTTGTGTCACCTTAGGAATCCAGCAACATCTGGACTGACTACCCCTTTCAATTATCAAGGCATATCTTATCCTTTAGCTTAATTTTTCACTTGGCGTTTGTGTGTGTTTTCTGTTCAGTAGTAAAAATGTAACAGTTGGGTTTGGAAGTCAAGTATTTAGGACACACAGGAGGAAAACCGTAATTGCACGATTTGTGAAACTCTGGCTTCCATTAAAAAAAAACTTTAAAAAAAACTTGGGCCAGGAACTGAGTAATGGAAGAATGGATAGCTGGTCTAGGAATAATCTTGCATTGGTCCACCCAGAGAGAAAGAGAAAGACACAAACAAACAAACAAACAAACAGGAGTGTGCGTTTTTGCAGGGTGCCCAAGTGTGGGTTTGAGACTCTATATACATATTGTTTTATGTGCACAGATGCTCTCTTATTCATTCATTCAGTTTTAAAACATTTTTAGACCAACAATCATCACACATTCTTGGGCAGTCAACAATAAATAAACAATATAAATAAACAAAATAAAGTATTGTTACAGAAGTTGGGTGCCACCCCCACTCTCTGCCAGCAGTAGCAAGATTCCACGGGGCAGGAGTGCCAACTCAAATAAAATATGGGGGGGGGGACAGGTAAGCCCTGACCTGTATAATCGATCAAAAGATGCAGCATACACACCATTTGAATGGCAACACCCATCAAATTGAGGGGGCACTCTCAAATATTTTATTGGGGGGAGGTGAAGGGACCTCTGCCCATAGGAGTTGGCTCCCAAGCCAGGGGGTTCCAGGCACTCCCCCAGGGTGTGTGTTCCTTTGGAGAATTTAGACACATCAGAGACTGTTGTAGCTTTAAGAAATATGTTTATTCACCTATTTACACCTTCAGTCTGAGTGGGCAGGGTCCAGATCTTACAGCACAGTCATCTCAAACATAGCTTGTTCCCCATAGCAGTGCAGCCCTGGAGTCAAAGACATCTTTCCCAGCCAGCCTTCAGCCAACCTGCCCAAGGTGGATCTCCCTCATTGTTTCCCCCCTTCTTTTTCCCAACACACCTTGCCCTAAAGACTCCCCTTTCCTGTCACCTCAAATACACACCCCATCACCATGGCAACCTCTGTCTGCCTAAGCCCCAATTTCCTGTTTGATGGGCCATCAACACTTTTTGTCATGTTTATATATATCTCTATTCCAGGTGAGGCCCTGTCTTGGAAGGGAGGCCTGGCCTGGCCTTTTCCACTGGCCTGCAATCTTCCCTTTAAATAATCTGCCACCATTTATTAATTTCTGGGGTTTAGTGGGCTCCCCCAAAATCTTTAAGAGTATAAATTAGTTAAAACCTAATACTACACAATAAAACTCTAACATTATTCAACCATAATAAATGACAGCAAATTAAAGTTATTAGGCAGCCTGAGGAATTGTACAAATTTAAAATGCTTGAATAAATAGAAACGTACTAACCGGTCCAAAGAGATTGTAAAGGAGGAACTAACCATACCCCCTTAGTTATGCAATTCCACATGGCCCCCCTTAGCAAGAAAGCCATCTCCTCCCAAGAAGAGAGACCCTCAGAACTGGGCCATAGCAGAATGTCTTAAGAGCAGAATGCTCTTAATAGTATTTGGATCCCAAGCCATTTCTTTCGGATATTATGGTAAATAGAGATGTGGAGGAGAGGGCAATGGACACAATCCAATTCCCCCCACCTTTGTGCATTCAGTCAGTAGTATCAACATTGACTGCAACATCGTCACACAATAAATCCATTGCCACATGGAATACACTTTGAAGCATCTTTAAGTGCATGCAAACATTTCAAAATATAATTACGGCAATAACTATCACCATTGTACTGATGCTGTTTCAGTCTGTTGAACCAACGGAAATGGAGCAGTTCACCTTTACCACTTTGACCACCCTTTCCCAACCTGGTGCCCCTCAGATGTTTTGGTTTATAGCTCCTCCCATCATCTCTGGCAACTGGTCATGCTTGCTGGGGCTGATGGGATTGAGAGCACAAGAATTTCTGGTGGGCACCAGATCTTGGAATGCTGACATTGGCCTTGATGGAGACCATGCTTTGCTGTCATAGCTGCTGGCTACAGAAAATATAGAGGGCTCTGCCTGTGTGTTTGTGCTCAGGCGCAACACAGTACAGCCTGAGCTTCCTATTCATGATGTACCTGCAAACATGGTGTGGACCTTCACATTTTCTTCAAAGCATAAATGCATGAAGTAGAATATTGGGATCCAATTCCACTCTGCACAACTAGTGCAAAGTAAAAGAAGCAACATTTAAAAATGGCCATGGTCCATTTATAAAAACATCCAGAAAACCTTAGCAATGCCCCCCCCCCACACAAAGCCAGCTAGAAACATCTGGAAACATTTGCTCAAACCACCTAACATCATATTGGGATACATGGTAACATAAACTGCATCCAGGGCTTCAACATTTAGCACAGTTTAACTCCCCAAACCTTGCTTGATTAATTCAAATTTTTATTTGATCTAATAGCTTAGGTATATCACACCCCACAAACTCATAACAATACCAAACTCTGCCATTCATAGAGCTCCCCTCATCCCTCTTTGCCAGCAATGACTCCTGCTCTGCGGAGAGGTCCTGTGATGACTTGCTGGATGCTCAACGTTGCTGGGCAAATGCCGCACTTTGCATATTTGACAAACTGACACTCTGCCACATTGAGTGTCGAACTCAGCTTGTCAAATACACGGAGAGAAGCACTGCAGATCCTCAGGGAACACTGAGAGAAGCACTCAGGAAACACTGGTGATGTTATATCCGGCCAGGCAGCACCCTAAAGTGAGGGAAGAAAAGACAAGACCAGAAAAGGTTTGTTTTGATGGAAACCAGAGAACAGGAAAGGAGAACCAACGTAGACTTGAGTTTTTTTACAAACTTTTTTTTTGGTTTTGTTTTTTACAAATATGGAGCAGATATTATGTGGCACCTATAGCAGTGCCAATTTAACCGATTGAAGTGGGCGAGTGGGCATATATGGGATAAGGTTACATCACAGGTAAACTGGCCAAGTTGTTAAGGGCTTTGAATACTATTAGTTACACTTTGAACTTGGTCCAGTAGCAAACAAACTCTGAGCGCAGGTGACAAGGCTTCGTTCTCATCAGCAGCCAAGCTGCAAGATTCTACACTAATTGTAGCTTTCGGATCAAGCACAAATGAAGCCCCATATAGAATGCATTGTAGTAATCCAGTCTTTTAAATTTATTTTTTATTTATTAAAAGCCCATAGCACTCAGTATTAGTAACCCAGTCTTGAAGTAACCAGTGCATGAACTACGCTGGCAGAGCTAAGACAAAAAGACTTCTTCCCAGGTGTCTGAGTTTGTAGGGTGTCCTGATGCTCCAATTTTCCTTCTACTAAACATCTTAGGCATCCAGAAAGAAGTCTTTTTTGTCTCAGAATATTCTCCATCTCACAGAGAGTTCTACAGCCTCTACCAAACATCCTTTAGTCTCCCAGAAAGGGTTAAATGTTCTTTTTTATTTTATTTTTAGGAACTGCTTCATGATAATGCTTTGAAGCAGCATAGTTTGTGTTCCATAATAGAAGCCTAATCTCTTCAGCCCTCCTAGTGACCCTGAACTTTTAATTATCTTACTGTGTGGATCTGGTTGTTAAGCACTGAGCTTTTATCAGTGATGCTTTTCTAGAAAAAGAGGTGCCGGAACTCCCCACAAACTCCTCCGTTGTTCTCTTATGATCTTATAATGGCAAAGGTACCCACCCGAGAGGTGCCATAGCTGAGCTCCGGCGAGTTCCAGCTGAAAAAAGCCCTGCAGATAATTGTCTATAAAATGGGTGCTCCCCCCTCCATTTCTCTTGCTCTCAGATGTTGTATAAGAGTGCCTGGTCATCTGACTTAAAAAATTGAAATTGGAAGATAAATGCACCTGCTCTCCCATCACACACACACACACACACACACACACAGAGAGAGAGAGAGAGAGAGAGAGAGAGAGAGAGAGAGAGAGAGTTTCTCTCGCTCTCTTTTTCTGTTAAAGCTGACCTGACTGTTGATACAATAAAAGTGAACTCTTTCTTTGTGAACAGTAACAATGAAAATAAATTGATCTTATTCGCCCATCTTGTTCATGTGTTACAACAACCCCTAAAGCAGGCTTCCTCAAACTCAGCCCTCCAGATGTTTTTGGCCTACAACTCCCATGATCCCTAGCTAGCAGGACCAGTGGTCAGGGATGATGGGAATTGTAGTCTCAAAAACATCTGGAGGGCCGAGGTGGAGGAAGCCTGCCCTAAAGAGAGAACAGAGTGTGCAGCCTTTTACAAAACTTTTTTTTTTAAAAAAAATTCATCAGTTGCATTTATAGCTCATCTTTTTTCACTAGGTGGCATATATAAATCTCCCTCTCTTCAACACCACAACAACCCAGTGAGGTAGGATGGGCTGAGGGGCAGTGACAGGTCCAAGGTCACCCAGTGATATTCATGGTCAAGTGGGGATGTGAACCCTAGTCTCTCCCAGGTCCTAGACTGACACTCTTAATGCAGAGCATTATCGCATTCTAATATTTATTGGAAGCCACTCCGTCAAGTTTGTCCAATAACTCAAGTGTGCTGTGCTACAGCAAGCTCATTATGAGGAGTCTGTCGGCTTGTGGAAGTGGGAGCTCGGATGAGCCTGGTCTGAGACAGAGCAGCAGAGGGGCAGAAAAGTCATGCCCCTGGTCACACTTCCCTCTTTTGCACAAAAGGAACAGGAATCCTGTCCTCTGTTGATGTCAATACACGCACACTGTTTCACAAGCAAAGAGCCAAAGCTCACCATTCTGTGAGGGTGCAACAGTTGCGTGTCATCAGAATGTTAAAGACATACACACAGAGACACCTATATGTGGCGCATTTGGTGTGAGAGACAGACAGAGCGACAGGGCCGTCTTAAGCATATCCAGTTCTGTGGTTCAAAGCTCCCTCCGCCCCCCCGCCCCCCGTTTCCCATAATTTTTTAGGGATGACAGCACTGCCAGCAGGGCTGGAGGAGGCGGGTGAGGGCGGCGAGCATCCAGCCTCCGCCTCTTCCCTGGCGCCCTCCAGAACTTGGCGCCCTGGTGCCCTGTGCCACTAGCCTCTATGGGTAAGATGCCCCTGCAGAGCAAGAAGCATTCAGCAGTCAGTTCTATATTTTTCTATCTTTTTATTAATAACCATGAAACAGGTAAAGGTAAAGGGACCCCCTGACCATTAGGTCCAGTCATGACCGACTCTGGGGTTGCAGCGCTCATCTCGCTTTATTGGCTGAGGGAGCCGGCGTACAGCTTCCGAGTCATGTGGCCAGCATGACTAAGCCGCTTCTGGCAAACCAGAGCAGTGCACGGAAACGCCATTTACCTTCCCGCCGGAGCGGTACCTATTTATCTACTTGCACTTTGGCGTGCTTTTGAACTGCTAGGTTGGCAGGAGCAGGGACCGAGCAATGGGAGCTCACCCCGTCGCGGAGATTCGAACCGCCGACCTTCTGATCGGCAAGCCCTAGGCTCTGTGGTTTAACCCACAGCGCCACCCATGTTCCTAACCATGAAATAGTGCCAGACATTTCCAGGACAATTTAGGCTGCTGGCTAGTGAGTAAGCCTTACTGAATACTCTGGGAGTTACTTCTAAGTATGCATGCAGTGGATCATACCGCACATCACTTTACATGGATATATAATTAGGAGCATTAGGAACTGCCGTGTACAGAGTCAGGACATTGGTCCTGTAGCCCAGTATTGTCCACAAAGGCAGCAGCTCTTTCCAGGGTTTTTGACCAGGGACCTTTCCCTGCCCTTCCTGGGGACTGAACCTGCATGCTGGATAATGTCCACTTGAATCGTGAAAGCATTATTTTGTCACTGGAACACTGCTGGTTTTAACAAGTACTGTGAAATAAAGTGGTTTGACAACTGTAGCCTCTGAGAGCAACAGTGTAAAGCACTAAAGGAATTTACAAAGGGATTTTTTTTCAGCCGGAGCTCCCAGGGGCTCAGCTCTGGCACCTCTCAGGTTGGCGACTGCCATTCTAAGAGAACAAGGGAGAAGTTCATGGTGAATTCCAGCACCTCTTTTTCTAGAATTGTTTGGGGAGGATCATGTCATAGCCACCAGGGGCTTATTTCAGAGACTATTTCAGTTTTCAGATGCAGAATGCCATGATTTTGTGCCTAGTTACTTTTGGGCTACTTTAAAACATGATCTCTATGGTTAGGCCAGCAATATTTCTTCTTCTTTTTTCAAATCTGTTGCATGATTCCCCTCCCCCTTTATAAAGAGTATTATGAAGCTTGAAAACTTGACACATTTCTACTGAAAGATACTATACCTGATCCAGCAACAAACGTTTGCTGGTAACTCCTGTTGAAATATATCCAGGCCTTCCCCATTCCTAAGGAGCTCCAGGCAGTATACATGGTTCTACCTCTGCATCTAATCCTCACTACAACCCTACCTGCAAGGTAGGGTCACTCAGTCATCTTCATGTGGATGAGTGAGGATTTGGATCCTGGTCTGCCAGGCTGAAGTCCAACACACAAATAAGCCCATGCAATTATAAGCCTTGAGGTTGCAACCAACCTAGTCTTACCCATTGAAATAAATTGACTTGTTAGCCACAGCCATTGGGCTTAATCATTCTATCAGATTTTGGTTGGATTGTGCTCACTTTCTAACCCTTTTATGTGTCTCAGCTGTGCAACTGAAGAGAGACACACATCTCTCCTACTTCTGTCTGTATTTTATATATATATATATATATATATATATATATATATATATATATATATATATATTTTAAGGCAAATAAAAATGATCACCAATCCAATACTATGCTTAGAACAAGCTGGGGGTTGTTTCTGAAAGAAATATCCCCCTTTAAGACTGGAGCTGGGGTAGCTCAGTCGGTAGAGCCTGGATGGCTCAGTTGGCTAGAGTGTGATGCTGATCATGCTAAGGCTGCAAGTTCGATCCCTGTATGGGTCAGCTGCATATTCTTGCATTGCAGGAGAGTTAGACTAGATGACACTCAGGGTCCCTTCCAATGCTGCAATACTATTATTCTATGAGACTTGTAATTTCGCAGGATGTTGGGCAAAAGATTCCTGCACTGCAAGGGACGATCCTTGTGGTCCCTTCCAACTCTATGGTTCTATGGGTTTGTTTGTTTTTGAAAAATCCATTCCAGGATTGGCCTGAGGCGCTTTCTGGGGAACTATCAAACAATCACTAGTTTTCCTGGCATTTTGAATTCAGGACTTATGCATTACAGTCTCTGAAATTAAAAAACACACACAAAGTAAGCGAGAAAATGCCTCAGTTTGGACCAATTTCTTTTAAAATGCAAGAGTCGTTTGTGGCCTAACCTATTTGGATACAAATCCCATGAGTTACTCTGAATTAGTAAATGTGTTTAGCATTACTAATCCTTACAGGCAGTGTGGCAGAGTGGTGAGAGTGAGACTAGAACCTGGGAGACCAGGGTTCTAAATCCCCACTTAGTCATAAGGCTCCCTGGGTGACCTTGGGCAGTCACTGCCTCTGAGCTCCTTGGACGAAAAGGTGGGATATAAATGCAACAAATAAATTAAAATCCTGATTGAAGCATGCTTCCATCTTAATTCCAAAATAAAAGAAAAGGGGAACAAAGATACACTCGACAAGTACCCTCAAGTTCAAGCTGGGGAGGGAGACTGTTAAAAGCAATACCAATTTGATAGGGTGTTTGACAGTTCGAAGTTTCTCATAGTCTATCTCTGTGATCTACCCTCAGTACATTTACCTCCCCTTAAAATAAGCACACAACAGTGCTAAATACTGGGTAATTATTAGCACAATTAGTGAAGATCACCAGCAGCTAGTAGTCTGGGAGGCACTACTCTCTCTGAAGAGGGCTGCCAACTTTTCAATCAGCTCAGCAGCTGTACCTTTACAGTGCAAAAAGTAGCAGCTGAAATTTTCAGAGAATAATACTGTTTAAGGCTTACTTACTTCGCCAAACCTTTATTAGTATAAAAAAAGGTAAAGGGGACCCCTGACCATTAGGTCCAGTCGTGACCGACTCTGGGGTTGCGGCACTCATCTCGCTTTATTGGCCGAGGGAGCCGGCATACAGCTTCCAGGCCATCATAAAACATCCATATATAAAAATTATTATTATTATTATTAGCCTTTATTAGCCTTTATTGGCATAAGTTTAAACAATGAAATCATAAAATCATCCAAATACATTGATAATCCAAACACATACAATATATAAAAGACTAGATAGCCACCATTGAATAAATCAGACAACTTGAGATTTAGCTTTACAGATCTTGGCTAAAATTTTAAAATATATACAAATAAACAGCCAGGTAAAATACCATATATAATGACGAGGATTTTTATTGGGATTTCTTCCTGCTAAATAGTGCCATTCACCACTCTAGGAGATACTATTGACAAAAACTCAGTCACCCTTGCACAGTTACTTCCGGGTTAATATCAGACAGATAGAATCTGATATTTTCATTGTGCCATGATGTTAGACTACCCAAAAAAGGGATAGTACGCATTGTACAATGGACATAGCTGGTTGTACAATGGACAGTAGAAAAGGATATGTTCTACAGTGCCTGGCACATTCAAAGAACATCCGCAATGTCTATCATCCTGTTCTCACAGTGGCCAACCAGATGCCCCAATGGGAAGCCTGAACTCCTCAAGCACAAAAACACTCTCCCCTCCTGTGTTTTCCAGCTACCTGGCATTCAGAAGCATTACTGCCTTGGAAAGGTGAGGTAGAACATAGGTCCCCATGTGTGCAAGTTTGCTTGTTTGTTTGCAGTGCCCACACAGTCATTGGCATCAAAATGCCAGTTTGTATTCTGCCACCACTTTTAATCTGGATCTACACTATCTAGGGACAATATGATTTTTTTTAAAAAAAGTCTGTTGCAATCTCTCTCAAAAACCTGTTTGCAATATAAAGGTTTTTGCAGTAAAAAAACCCCCCGTCCCACCCATTCTGGAAGCACCCAAATGAGCAGAGCTATGCAGACATACTCTACCTGTTCCTGTGATCATGCAAAGTGGGTAAGACGAGCCCACTCCACCTGCTGAGGAGCACCCTTCCAGCAGAGCAGAAGAGGAGCAAATGCAGCTTCGGGAAGGACAGAGGCTTGTTTTGAAGGGGCCTCTCCTCTTTTCAAGAGGAAGCTGAAAATGGGGAAGATAAAGCTGAGGTTAGATGACAGGAAATATCTGGATGTGAAGTGACAACATGTCAGCATTGAGAAATATTGCTGCAAAAGCAAGCAGCTTCTTGTCTTTAGCTGTGTGGCAAACACCACCAGCTGCTCCCAGTTGACACCAAATTAGGACTGCATTTCTAAGTAATGTCCTCTCCATCCTGCAGCTAAGGGTTTATCCACATTAACCTTATCTTTGCCCTTTGCAGGCACGGTCCACACTTTAAAGTTCTATGTTCGAGCACAGCCACCCTTTTCTTTTCTTTTTTGCTCTTGAGCTTTCCCTACGAAAACCCACTCCTTAGCACTCAGTCAGAGCAAACATCAATCTGCAGAAAACCCGAATTGGTGTTTGCACCAACTGAGCGGGTTTTGCAGGGAAAGTTCTGGGGTGGGGGGGAAAGAGCACTTGGACGCAGAACTTTAAAATGCAAACCTGTGCCTGAAAAGAGCAGAACAAAACGTCACTGTGGATAAGCCCTTTGAGTACGAACTAAAATGTTGGGAGATGCAATCAATTTAATGCAAGGCTTAAGAAATGAAAGGGTAGTAGTGGTTGGAGCTAGGGGAGACTGTGGAGCTGGCCCAAGAGAGTTTGCCATGGCCAGTGGCTGGCAGCACACTGTACCATCTGCACAGGGCACCCCCCACCCAGCATACCAAGAGATCCTTGTTGGAGGCCATGTTGCTTCAGTGATGACCCTGAAACCATTATCATTCCATTGAGTGCCATTCAGGTGGCTTGTTCAGTTGAGTGGGTCCTAGGCAGTGAATCCATTGCCCCCCCTCCCCCGCTTCCAAAAAAATTGCCCTTTGAATTTCTGGCTTGGTTTGGTTAGGTTTCTAGAAGCATTTGGTCAAGACAGAATGACCAATGCTCTGTTTGGTGTGCATGAGTGGCTAGCACCAGAAAACTTGATGGGTGGTAATGCTCATGCTAATCACCTCAAAGGAAACATCACTATGGGACTTGCATTGAATGTGATCAAAGGAACAGTGAGGACTTGGGGGAAGGGCCAAAACTCAGGAATCTGGCAGATAGAAGTCAACATGACAAGCGACACATGGTCTGTGTCCAGCACCATGTAATGACAGCAAAGACATGTGAGCCAGCGTATGTTGTAGAGCAACAAGCCTAAGAGACAGTGAACCTGTCTGGTGTGGCTGATACACATCAAAATCCACTTTTGGTGAGAACAGGTGAGAGTTAAACAAAAAAATTCTTTTAAGCGTTCGTTCATTAACCAGCTGAGTTAGACTTTGGCTTAGCTTATTTGGCATTACATATAATTTGCTTGTTAAACCCCTATCACAGCTGAATATCAGGGTATTAGAATTAAAATTGCCATGCATATTCAGGACTCAGTCAACGTTTGAAGTTCAAATATCAGCTTGACTCAACTTCCTTCTTAAATGTTCTCAGAGAGAAGGCGAAAACCATAATGTAAAATGCAATATTCGTATTGAAATTCAGGAGAAAGGTTGAGAAGACAATTGCATGTTTCGAGTTCAAACACTCGCTCAAGTGCCACAGCTCTTGTAACTGTGTGGTGGTAGAGATCCTTCAGCGTGTTGTCCCTCTAGAGCAGTGAGACATAACAGTGGAAAATGGAATGTAGGCTTAGCTTCTCTGCTTAAAGTTTGAATTCCAATAGACTTCCTCATCTGGTGGGGGCTAGAAGTGGGAAGGTTCTAAATCACACAGTAAAACGTCGCCATCATCATAATCATGTTATTATTTATATGCCACCCATCAGACTGGGTTGCCCCAGCCACTTTGGGCGGCTCCCAACAAAATATTAAAAACACAATAAAACATCAGCCATTCAAAACTTCCCTGAACATTAAGGGATCATGGTGGCGCTTAATAAGCATGTTCAGCTGGCTCCCTCATACTCGTTTTTAATGGAGGAAAGGAAGATGCAAAAAAACTGAAGTTTTCCTTCTCTCCTTAGTCGTTAATTGATGATTCAGCTGAAAGCCAGGCACAGGTTGTCCTCCTCTCCCCACTGCCCAAAGCAAACTTGCAATGGGTTATACCAGAACTTAATTAGCGTGGGTGCATAATTACATTGGCCCTCCTTGTGCTCTCGCACACACGCACACACAATGAAGGTTTGCCTCATCACCTACAAACTATTCCCATCCATTGCTAACAAGCAGTAGATTCACTGAGAATGTGGTTGCTCTAGTCTTCCTCTTTCATTTCAAGTGTTTAATGAAAGAGGAATGGAGAAAAATAATGTTTATTTAAAAATAGACTGCACAGAAGGAAGATACTACCCCAAAAGTATGCATTATTTAATTTTTTGAAAAACACTGAAGGTGTCCTCCCTCTTTGATTACCTGCAATCCAACGGGCGTGATGAATACCTCTTAGAAGCTTATGTTTGGTTGGCGGGTTATAATGCTGTTGTCAGGGGTTCAGGAGCAGAGGCGAGGGCAAGGGAGGAAACAGAGAGCGAGGGGGAGGAGGCAGAAGAAAAGATGAGTGATGACGACGACCCGAGATCTCCGAGTCTTTCCAGTGAATCAGAAGATTCACAGAAAGGAGCACCAGTGGCCAGGGCAAGGGGGGAGACTAGGGGGACACCCCAGGAAGATAGAGCCAGAGGGGACTCAGAGGGGAGCAGTTGGAAATCGGGACCAGCGTCACCGCCAGAGAGCAGGGAAGAGGAAGGGCGCCAGGTATCGAGCGCTGGCAGCTCACCACAGGAGGGAGGGCACGAGTCAGGAGTGGCCACACCTCCATCGGGGAGCGAAGAAACGGTTAAGCGGAAAGTGGAAGGTTGGGCGCGCGTGCCAAGTTCAAATGCACAGGAAGGCGGCGCAGTAAGCAGCCCGGAAAGGGAGCCAGGTCCTAAAGCCCGGCGCAAGGAGACAGGAGGGTCCGGGGGGTCAGCGTCAGAAGAATCCCGGAAGGAAGAGACCCCGGGGGGCAGAGGGACCCAGAGAAGAACAGTCAGGCGGAAAAGGTGGAGCAGGGCTAGGATATTAAGTTGGTGTACAAGGGGCGGAGATTCAGACGGAGCTTCGCCGATCTAAGCATAAGACGTAGAGTTGCACGCAGCAGCTTGAGAATGGAAACTGTAACTCAATAAAGACTTTTATTTAATGATCGCTGGCTAGCGTGATCCTCTGTGAGCTAGGATCTGGAAGCAACCCTGACAGCTGTGTTGACACTTGTGGTAGAAATGGTGGAAAGTTTCGAGTCTTACAGTGGTACCTCAGGTTAAGTACTTAATTCGTTCTGCAGGTCTGTTCTTAACCTGAAACTGTTCTTAACCTGAAGCACCACTTTAGCTAATGGGGCCTCCTGCTGCCGCCGCGCCACCAGAGCATTATTTCTGTTCTCATCCTGAAGCAAAGTTCTTAACCCGAGGTAATATTTCTGGGTTAGCGGAGTCTGTAACCTGAAGCGTATGTAACCTGAAGCGTATGTAACCCAAGGTACCACAGTATCATAGAATTGTAGACCTGTAAGGGGTCCCAAGGATCATCTAGTCCAACCCCCGGCAATCCAGAAATCTCAACTAGATCCCACATGAGAGATTGCCATCCAGCCTCTGCTTAAAAGCCTCCAAGGAAGGATGTTAACACTTGTGAAATGCTCTCTGGTTGCTGGCAGCAGAAAAGGCCTTAGGTCCAAAATTCAAGTGACAATAAATGAATGTGTCCCTATACGAAGTGAATTTGGACTAGTAGGTTGCCATACCAAAAAGGCTGGGAACCACTGATCTAAAGCACTTTTATGCCACTTTAACAGTCATGATTTCCGCATCAAAGAATATGGGAACTGCAGTTTGTTAAGGGCACTGAGAGTTGTTAGGAAACACCCCCCTATTCCCAATGAAAGCCCTCCAATCACTTTGCAATTTAAAAAGAAGTCGGCATGCACATGCACATTTTTGAGTGCATTTTACTAAATATCTGAAATTTTACAGATGTCACTGGATTCCAACTCTTATCAAGCCTAGTTAGTGTGGCCAGTGGTCAGGGATTTTGCTTAGGACCACAATACCCCAAGGACCCATATGAACCTACCTGGACCCTGAGATCATCCTCTGAGGCCCTTCTTTGTGTGCCTCTTCCACGACATGTCCGGAGGGTGGCAACACAAGAACAGGGCCTTCTCTGCAGTGGCTCCCCGTTTGTGGAATGCTCTCCCTAGGCAGGCTCCAGGCCTTTGGCTAATTAAACAATCTATGGCCTTTTAAACTTCCTGTGGGGGGTTTATTGTTTTTGTTTGTTACTATGGTATGTATTTCTGTGTTTTTATAAATTACTTTGGGATCCTCAGATGAAGGGCGGTATAGAAATTTAACAAACAAACAAATGCTCTTCCTCCTTACAATAAGTAGTGAATTTGCATGCTTGTACACTTGCACAATTGTAGATGGTGGACAAAGATAAGAGCCCCTGATGTGAAGGAAGGGTGATGACTGAAAAAGGACCAGGATTTAAGTTTCTGCCAAATTAAAAACAAACATGGCAATTTGTTGGGCTTCATAATACTCTGGGCATCTTCTAGCAATTCCTTAGGGTGTTCAGTGTGGAGGGAAAGAAAGACAGAGAACTAAATGTTACAAAGTGAGTTCCTGTGTTCCTCCAACATTCTGCACTTACTCCGTCTCCAACAGCAGCTGGAAATTGTGTTGTGATATAATGGAGTACTGTAGAACATTTGATCAATCTGATTTTGAAACAAAATATCTTACTGGGACCTGAAATTGGTACTGATTACCGTATTTTTCGCTCTATAAGACGCACCAGACCACAAGACGCACCTAGTTTTTGGAGGAGGAAAACAAGAAAAAAAATATTCTGAATCTCAGAAGCCAGAACAGCAAAAGGGATCGCTGCGCAGCGAAAGCAGCAATCCCTCTTGCTGTTCTGGCTTCTGGGATAGCTGTGCAGCCTGCATTCGCTCCATAAGACGCACACACATTTCCCCTTACTTTTTAGAAGGGAAAAAGTGAGTCTTATACAGCAAAAAAATACGGTAATTAACAAACTTTAGAATTTTGCAATTTAATAAATAAGGATTTAATTTAACACTTGTTAACTGCTGCAAATGTAGTAATCACTAAATCATTGGAAGTGCCTTGATGTGGACCTCCTTGAAACCCAGACTGCACAGATTTGGGACTTAATACTTATGGACAAACTTACCATTTTGCAACAAGAACACTGAAAGGGAACAAGAGCATTGCTTTTATGCAACATCCTCTGACTTTATTCACCATGTACAATCAATTGAACACAGCTTCTGCCCTCCAGAAATGCACTGGAACGGTGCATTTGTTTAATGATTTTGTACATCTACGTCAGAAATTGGAACATAATGGATACCGTATTGTGTATAAAACTAGTTCCACACTGGGGAAGTGGGGAGGACTTACATTTTCTGGATGTTGCATTTGTAATTGTTTATATATCTTAAAAATGAATTTAAAATTTTTAAATAAAAAATAACTTAAGAAGAGTCCTGCTAGATCTGGCCCATCTAATCCAGCATATTGTTTTCACAGTGGCCAAAAAGAGTCCTGTGGGGAACCCGCAAGCCGGACTCAAGCACAAGAACATTTTGCCCTCCTGTGTTTCCCAGAAGCTGATCTCCATAAGCATTTCTGCCTCCAACCATGAAGGCAGAGCATACGCTCTGTCATGACTAGTAGCCATTAATAGCCTTGTCTTCTGTGAATGTGCAGATATAATACACCTGCAAGTGTCTTGGGGCCTCCTATCTCCTCCCGTTTTGTTTTCAGACTTCAGCCGACACTGAAGATTCATTTTTCTTCTTTAAAAATGTAATGAGTGGGGGATATTGCTGCTGCTTGATGATTATGTGTTTGTCATCTTTATTTAAAGTTCTAAGCGTCTTCTTTTCCCCCCTGAAAAAAAGGAACTGTGAAGTCTTAGCTGCTTCTCATATGAGACGGGTGTGATAAGAAAACCCCAACTAACTGTTACAGACCTTGGTTATGAAGAGTTCCAGCCTCTGGACGGCCTTCAAAGCATCCTTCACTAAACACAACATCACCATTGTACATAGTTCCTTCCACTTAGAGTGCCCAGGGGTTTAATTTTGTAAACGGGTCATTTAAACATCACAAAGAGGTAGTTGGCAACATTTTTTTAAAAAAAAAAATCCAATCATGTGAATCGCCTGCCCCACAGTACATATGGATTGAAGGTGGAGATGGCAACAACATACTGTAGTTTTCGCTCTATAAGACGCATTTTTCCCCTCCTAAAAAGTAAGTGGAAATGTGCATGCGTCTTATGGAGTGAATGCAGGCTGCACAGCTATCCCAGAAGCCAGAACAGCAAGAGGGACCGCTGCGCAGCTCTTGGGGGCTTCTCCCTCCTCAGGGAAAAGCCTGCAAGCGCCGCACACATGCTCCACGCGGCTCGTGAAAGGGAGAGCTGAGCAAAGCCTGGGGTGCATACAGGCTCTGCTCAGTGCTCCCTTTAAAGAGTTTTTTTCCCTTGCATTCCCCCTCTACAAAATAGTTGTGTCTTATGGTCAGGTGCAATTTATGCAGTGAAAAATACGGTAATCTGCATGCTGTAAAAAAAACAGCCCCTTGTACTCATTTATGGGAGCACCCATCCTATAATAACCTCCCCCAAATCCTCACACAAACTGTAAGTGGCACCCCAACATGGCACCAGTAACACCAGTAGACACCCACTCAGGGCCCACCAAGGCCTTACCCAATTTTAATTTATATTCTTTTTAAATGAGTTTTGGGGGAAATGGTTGTTGGGGTTGTTGTTTTTTTTTTTAGCAAGTTCAGACACATCTGTCCTGGTGGGTAACATGGCGTGAAGAGTGAGAGACAGGAATAGAAAATGCTTTACTTCCTACCTCATGGAGGTAAAGGTACATGACCTAGCTGAGCCTAGGAACAGAGCTCTCTGGTCTTAACCCCTTCATGTAATAACTCACACTTATGCATAGTTATGTTTCACTGCAATTTCCCACTCTAAATTTGATGCACTTCCAAAAGGGAAGGATAAACTGTGCCCTTCTTCGCCTTGCCCAACCTTGTTCTTTTGCTTCACTGTGGTTGATTGCTTCTCTGTGGTCCTACATGAAGATGATGTACAGATGGTACACAACACCAATGCGGTTAGGGAAAATGTACAAAACTAGTTCAAATATATGTTGGAAGTGTAAGGAAAAGGAGGGGACATTTTATCATATGTGGTGGGATTGTAAGGTAATTTAAAAAAATTGGGAAATGATATACAACGAATTGAAGAAAATGTTCCATTTAACATTTGTTTAAAAACCCGAGGCATTTTTGTTGAGGATTGTAGGGAAAGACCTGCCAAAAAAGTTGAAAAACATCTTCATGTATGCGACAACGGCCGTGAGAGTTCTGGTAGCACAAGGATGGAAGACTGAAGAAACCCCAACTAAAGAATCATGGCAAGAAAAATTGATGGGCTATGCAGAACTGGCAAAACTGACATATAAGCTACGGGACAAGGATAACTGTGACTTTAAGGATGAATGGGAACCCTTTACAAAGTATCTGAAGATGCAACAAAGCGAACTGGACTCCTTGGCAGGTTTTGAAAAAACATTCACAAACCTTTTATTGATAACAATCAGCTAAATAGTTTGAGGATCTATACAACTTTGTAACATGCAGAAAACAGCATTCTTAGAGAAACCAAAGACTGGAACTGAAGGAAGTCGGCGGGTGAGGTGGGAGTGGGTGGGTTTTGTGGGGGTGGGGAAAGAAAAATGGGGGGGAACAAGGATGATATGTTTTTGGATAATATGTCTTGTTATAATTTTGAATAAAATTTAAAAAAAAAGATTGCTTCTCTGTGGTCATCACACATCTTAGTCTACCCACCCACAAATTCTGAAGAAAAACAAACAAACAAACAAACAAACAAACAAACAAACAAACAGCTCTTTGCACATAGGCTGTATTCAAGCAGCATTTCATTTCATTTCCATAACTGCTGATTTCCACATTATATTTGAATAGTCACATGATGTAGAATGCATTTCTAGAAAACTAAGGACAGCTTTAGCACTCATTTCCGTGTTGGTCCAGAAAAAAATACATTTGCAGCCCTCTTAACCCAGAAAATCGCAGGAGTAGAGCTGGAATTTGGGGCAATATGCCAGCATGTAGTTCTTCCCTGATATTTTCAGGGGAGAATAATGGGGGAACAGAAGCGGGCAGGTCCGGATAGAGTGGGGAAGTTATGACATGGCATTTGTTGTTGTGCCACACCATGCCCACTGGTGTGAATGAAAATTAGCATGACATGGCGGCATATTGGTCAAAATGCCACAGTTCCATAAAGCAACAGGTACAGCAGTGTGAAAGAAAACAAGACAAAAGTGCTAGCATGATAATCAGGCAAACTAACGCAATATTCCTCATGTCTGAAGGCACTTTGCTTATTCCACTATTGATATCAATGAGAGGATTTGATCTGAGAGGTCTCATATACATAGAGACACTTTAACCATGGTGGTAAGTGGTAGGGCATAGGTGATTTTAATTCCCCTCCTGAGTGGAAACCACCAGGGGCAATTGAAACCAAACCAAACCAAACCAAACCAAACCAAACCAAACACCACATACATTAATAATAATAATAATAATAATAATAATAATAATAATAATAATAATTTATTTATACGCCGCCCATCTGGCTGAGTTTCCCCAGCCACTCTGGGCAGCTCCCAATCAGTGTTAAAAACAGTACAGCGTTACATATTAAAAACTTCCCTGAACAGGGCTGCCTTTAGATGTCTTCTGAATGTCAGGTAATTTTTTATCTCTTTGACATCTGGTGGGAGGGCGTTCCACAGGGCGGGCGCCACTACCGAGAAGGCCCTCTGTCTGGTTCCCTGTAGCCTCACTTCTTGCAATGAGGGAATCGCCAGAAGGCCATCGGCGCTGGATCTCAGTGTCCGGGCTGAACGATGGGGGTGGAGACGCTCCTTCAGGTATACAGGACCGAGGCCGTTTAGGGCTTTAAAGGTCAGCACCAACACTTTGAATCGTGCTCGGAAATGTACTGGGAGCCAATGCAGATCTCTCAGAACCGGTGTTATGTGGTCCCGGCAGCCACTCCCAGTCACCAGTCTAGCTGCCGCATTCTGGATTAATTGCAGTTTCCGGGTCACCTTCAAAGGTAGCCCCATGTAGAGCGCGTTGCAGTAGTCCAAGCGTGAGATAACTAGAGCATGCACCACTCTGGCGAGACAGTTCGCGGGCAGGTAGGGTCTTAGCCTGCGTACCAGGTGGAGCTGGTAGACAGCTGCCCTGGACACAGAGTTAACCTGCGCCTCCATGGACAGCTCTGAGTCCAAAATGACTCCCAGGCTGCGCACCAGGGAATCCCCCACACCAACCCGCTCCCTGTCCCCCAAAAACAGTACTTCTGTCTTGTCAGGATTCAACCTCAATCTGTTAGCCGCCATCCATCCTCCAACCGCCTCCAGGCACTCACACAGGACCTTCATCGCCTTCACTGGTTCTGATTTAAAGGAGAGGTAGAGCTGGGTGTCATCTGCATACTGATGAACACCCAGTCCAAACCCCCTGATGATCTCTCCCAGCGGCTTCATATAGATATTAAAAAGCATGGGGGAGAGGACAGAACCCTGAGGCACCCCACAAGTGAGAGCCCAGGGGTCTGAACACTCATCCCCCACCACCACTTTCTGGACACGGCCCAGGAGGAAGGAGCGGAACCACTGTATAACAGTGCCCCCAGCTCCCAGCCCCTCTAGACGGTCCAGAAGGATGTTATGGTCGATGGTGTCAAAGGCCGCTGAGAGATACAGCAGAACTAGGAAACAGCTCTCACCTTTGTCCCTAGCCCGCCGGAGATCATCAACCAGCGTGACCAAGGCAGTTTCAGTCCCATGGTGAGGCCTGAATCCCGATTGGAAGGGATCCAAATGGTCCGTTTCCTCCAGGCATGCTTGGAGTTGTTCAGCAACCACCCGCTCAATCACCTTGCCCAAGAATGGCAGATTTGAGACTGGGCGATAGTTGGCCAAATTGGCCAGGTCTAAAGATTTTTTTTAAGAAGCGGTTTAATGACCGCCTCTTTCAGCGGGTCTGGGAAGGCTCCCTCACAGAGGGAAGCATTCACCACCTCGCAGAGCCCATTGCCCAGCCCTTCCCGGCTCGCCAGGATGGGCAAGGATCAAGGAGACAGGTGGTCGGTTTCACTTGTCCAAGCAGCCTGTCCACATCCTCGGAGGTAACAGATTGGAATTGACCCCATGTAACAGGACCAGACAGAACTCTAGCACTCTCCTGCCCTGGCCCTGCTTCCACGGTGGAGTCTACCTCCTTCTGAATCTGAGTGATTTTATCTGCAAAAAACTTTGCAAAAGCATTGCAGGAGATCTTGGGGTCCCTACCAGGCCCCGGTGGTACAGGTGGTTCCGATAGATTGCGAACCACCTGAAAAAGTCTCCTGCTGCTGTTTTCTGCAGATGCAATGGAGGCGGCAAAGAAGGCCCTCTTCGCCGTCGCCATTGCCACTTGGTAGGCTCGACGTTGAGCTCTAGCCCGTGTCCGGTCTGATTCAGAATGAGTTTTCCACCACCGGTGCTCTAGCCGTCTCAACGATTGTTTCATCACCCTCAGCTCCGGGGAAAACCATGCGGCTGTCCGGGCTCCATGCAATCGGAGAGGGCGCTTCGGAGCCAGACAGTCAATAGCCCTGGTTAACTCCGCATTCCAGTGTGCCACCAGGGAATCAGCTGAAAGGCCATAAACTTGGGATAAAGCATCCCCTACCACTCTCTGGAAACCAATTGGATCCATTAAGTGGCGGGGGCGGACCATCCAAATCGGTCCCACCTCCCTGCAGAGGGGAAGGGTTGCGGAGAAGTCCAGTTGCACCAGGAAGTGATCTGACCCTGGCACTTCTTTTGTTTCGCTTTTAGTTAGTGTCAGATCACCAACATCCATAGAGGTGAACACCAAGTCTAAGGCATGTCCACAGCTATGAGTTGGGCCAAACTTATTCAGGGACAGTCCCATGGAGGCCATGCTTTCCACGAAGTCCCATTGAATTCCCACAACAACCCTGTGAGGTGGGTTAGGCTGAGAAACAGTGGCTGGCCTAAGGTCATAACCCTGTCAGCTTCATGGCTGAGTGGGGATTTGAACCCTGGTCTCTCACAGGTCCTAACTGACACTCTAACCACCACACCACACTGTCTATAAATCTAACCATTGCTTCACGCTGCTTCCTATGTGAAAGTGGTTTCCATGTAAGCCAAGAGTGGGGAACCTTTTCAGCCTGAGGGCCACATTCCCTTGTGGGCAACCTTCTGGAGTCCACATGCCAGTGGTGGGCAGGGCCAGGGGTGAAAGTGAGGGAGCAGATCTCTTTATGTATGCTACAACAGCAGCAAGAATACTCATCGCAAAGTATTGGAAGACACAAGACCTACCCACCTTGGAAGAATGGCAGATGAAGGTGATAGACTATATGGGATTGGCAGAAACGACTGGCAGAATCCGAGACCAGGGAAAAGAGATGGCGGAAGAAGATTGGAAGAAATTCAAGAATTATCTTAAGAAACATTGCAAAATTAATGAGTGTTAGAATGATGTGGTTTTAGAAATTAAGTGGAGTACAGCTGTAAAGATTAAGTTAAAAGAAAAGAAAGGTTGACAACTAGATAAAATTAAGGGTGAGGATTTGCTGAACATAATATTTGAAATGGGAATGCAGAAAGGGGAGGTATGAGGAGGTCGGTGAAGTAAGTTTTAAGAAAATAAGGTTTTGAAATTATACTTGTTCTTTTTTTGTTTTTGTTTGCTTGTATTGTTGTGTTTGATAAAATTTGTAAAACTTTAATAAATATTTTATTTAAAAAAAAGAAAGTGAGGGAGCAGATCGATGGATTTCACTCTCAAGTGTATTCCGGCCACACAAAAGTCAGAGGCTTCATCCAAGAAAACAAAAGGTATTCGTATTAGAATTACTACTAGAATTACCACTGCCTTTCATCAGTAGTTCCCAGGGCAAGTCACAACAATTAAAATTTAAAAAGAGTTATATTTCAATCACAGGAATAGGTTGGGCCCTAAAACACACAAATCTGGCGTCTGGCATTTCTGAAGCCAGACGCATCTCTGTGGGGAGGGAATTCCACGATATAGGGGCTGCCACAGAGAAGGCCCTGTCCCAGGACAACTCCCCACCCCCACAAAAAGAAAACACCCGAGGGAGGTAGAATTAGTGGAAGGGCCCCTATGCTGATCTTAACACTCAGGAGGGCCTGTAGGGGATGAGGAGTCCTTTCAGATAACTGGGGCCTGAGTCTTTTAGGGCTTTGAACACTAACGCAATAAATCTTGAATTGCTCATGGAAATGAACAGTTAGCCAATGCAGCTCTTTTAGAATAGGGGTCTTATGAGTTCTAAATGCAACCTCAGCCAGTAACCAAGCTGTTGCATTTTGGACCAGCTGGGAGTTTCTGAGTTATCTAGTCCATTAACAATTATCCAACCTGAAAGCTACAAGAGCACAGTAAACAAGTAATCTATCATTTGTTCAAGCACATATTCTAGCCAGGCAAAAGCACTTGAGAAGAGCATGGAGCAGGAGTGGTAACGCATGAATCCTAGGGAAGGGCATGGCCCCAGAGGTAATTCTGGGGCCAGATTGAGAGGCCTGGAGGGCTGCATTTGGTCCCCTAGGCCTGAATTTTCCCACCCCTGTTATAGGGTGTGTGCGCAACATGAAGCAGACCTGTAGCCGCAGAAAGTTTTTAGGGGGCTGGTGACAAGCAAAGGCCAGCTTATCAGCCCCTCCTGAAGCTCCTAAAGTATCTGTCACAGGCCAGCCCTATAGATTTGTGTGTTTATCCCTCTTGCCTGTGAAGAGGCAGCGGATGTGTCATTTATCTGCCACCACTTGTCTTCCCTAACCAAGACAACATTTCGACACTGTTCCCTCTGCTTGCAGAGTCATTGCCAGGGGGAAGTGACTGACCGCTGGGCTTTCAGCTCCTCCTGGGTGGACCGTCTTGCTCAAGACTTGACAGTTGGGGCTTTGCATCAGCTTCTATCCGCTGTGGCAATGAAGGTTCTTCCTCAATAGCTCACTATGCTTTTCAGCTGCTGCAGAATCGGAGAGGGAGGGGGCCAGGAAGGGGCCAGGGCTGTGCCTAGCTCAGGCTATGGGGACACATTTTTATGCCCTCTTAAGGAAACACATCTTCTATTTAATTATTTATTTCTGTAGGCTTCGTGAATCGACCCCACAAGTTGATAAACACCATGGCAGTGTGCAAGAAATAAATAAATACAAAATACAAATATAAATCCACCTGTACAGCCAACAGGGACAATATTCAACAATGCCTGCCTGAATAAAAAAGTATTGAGGTGCCTAAAATGACAAATTTCTGGCACCATGTAAATTTCCAGAGGGAGTGTATTCAAAGAGCGAGTGCTACCCATTTCATAGAACAAACTTCTTTGGTTGAATAAAGTTCAGTGAAGCATTTAAAAAATATCTGAACTACACCTGAAAGTAATTCCCATAATTACTGGGTGAACTAAAGGTGTCTTAAGTTCATTTTGGGGTAAAAAACTGAATAATTTCTAGTTCATCCTCCAGCAGCAGCCATGGACTCTTATCTATAAAGTTAGAAAGCAAAATGTTGAGGCAATTTTCTAAGGCTTGTTAGGCAGATATGGAGGTGCTGTTGTTGTTAACGACACTTAGTCACTTGATCACTGTTGCTATGACATCAGAGGGAGAGAGTTCCCTTCCAACAGAGCCACTTTCAGTGAGAAGGATAGGGTCTAAGAACAAAGTGAATGATGCTTTGTCTTTAACAGCTGTGTGGCAGGCAGAAATTAAAGAGAGTGAGCTTTTGCTGCTATGGAAATGCAATAATGGAGAAAGCTTCACCTGTTGACATTCTGTCTGTCAGGCTTCTTACTACCTGTGTATGACCCCATTTCACTTTTGAATCTTATATTTCAGTAAATAATTTTTTAGCAACTTATTGTGAACTAAAAATGTTCATTTGGATGAACGTAAACGGAACAGTTTTGTTTTGCAAAAGTACAAACTTCAACTAGAAGCAGTTCCTTTTTGGACAGGTGGAACTTGAACATAGAACTAGTTTCTTTAAAAAAAACCAAACATGAACCTCCAAGCACTGGGGCTACTGTCCCAGGTGCTTGTTGAATGAACTTCAGCGGCATGTGATACTCACAAGAGCATATCACTTGATGACCTATAAAGGTTCAAGCAGGATGTTATGAGAAAAGGTGGTATCTCAGGTGAACATTGCTAGGGTGATTATAGGCTTCATACGTTAACAGTAAAAACTTAAGCTTGGCCTGGTTGCTAATTAGCAGCTAGCAAAGATCACTCAACAGTGATGTTACATGCTGGCAGCAGGTTACTCCTAACAGCAGCCTAGTTATGGCATTCTGCCTTAGTTTCAGCTTCCAAGGGCAGCCCCGCAGAGAATGTGCTGTCATAATCTAACCCCAAGATTACCAGTACGTGAATCACAGTGGCCAAGCTATCCTTGCCAAAAGCTGGTATATCAACTGAAGATGTTAGAAAACACTTCAAGCCACTGAGGCTACTTGGGCCACTGGTGACAAAGATGGATCAAGGAGCATAGCTAGGCTATATACCAAATCCTTCAGCCCTGTCCAGAACAGGTAATTGACCTATCTCTTGCACCCGAGAACCATTCACACACAGGGCCTCCATCTTGCCAAAATTCAGCACATTTATTGGCCCTCCTCAGCATCTAGGCATCAGTTTTAAAAAGTTACGGTAGAATGGTAAGGCAAGTGTCCCTCACCAGACCTCAAGTTTGTAATGTTGTTGTTGTTTACTGGGAGGGGTGAGCCAGTAGGGAGGTTGGTATGGTGCAGATGTACCAACAGAAACACCGGATTTGCTTTCCCCGTATGTCTGTATCACACTGGCCTCACTACTGCCTCCCCCTCTATGCCCCCGCCCTCCATAAGCAGCAACAAAATTGACCGGAAGCCCATCGCCGCTCCACTTGGGCACCAAACAGTTGAAGAGGTTGCAAAATGTGAAGCTGTAATTAACACAGGGGGCAGACATGTGGGAGAGTGTCTCAGGTCTGGAAGGAAGCATTTGTTCAAATAATTGCAATTACTAGACAAAACATCTCAAAATATCCATCTCTGGCTATGCTCAGTCATTTCATGGGAGATAATACTATCTTACAGCTCATTACAACAAGGTAGAGGAAGAACTTGAAGGGTGCTTGTCTGACTGATGGGTACGATAAAGTGCAGCAAATAGCACATGTGGAAAATTGACCAATAAAATAAAATTGGCACAAGGCTTGAAGCACAATGACACCTTTGCAACCGAGTTGTACAGCTTTATAATGTACAGACCTAAAAATGAAAACAAAGGACTCCTCTCACATTATAAAACCTTTCTGTTAACACAAATTGTTTATTGCCTTCTATACAAATGGTAAACTGGGATAAGAACTTAAGTTTCTTGGACGTTATTTTGCATGAATTGACTAAACACCATCTGCTGGGTTAGGGCGGGGTGTTTTATTACTTATCTATATAAGAAAAGAAAAAAGAAGAAAAAAGAAAAACAACACCTCAACTAACTGGAAGCACCACACCATGCCCTCAACAACTGTTTAAAGACTTACATGACTTCCCTTGATTCATATGGCCAATAGAGCTATCTACTTATTCAAGTGTGCCATCTGACTTGGTCAGAATTATGGATACTCCATGTCCGCCTGAGCAGGACACAGGATTACAAAGGTTACTCAAGCAGAAACAAATATTCAGAAATATTTGAGATTTGCAGATAGTTTGCATTTTTAAAATTTCAAAATACAAAAATAAGCAGCAAAATACAAGAATAACAGCCTAATTTCCAAAATACAAAAATAACAGAAAATTTCCCAAAATACAAAAATAACAGAAGCTAATGTGTTTAACTTCTTCTTCTTCTAATTGCCCTTCACCTCACCAGCAGAACATGTTCTGAAGTTTCCTTCTTGGTTATTACTCAAAGTTTTAAACAGGAAATCCAAATGCTAATTTTTGAATGTGAGTTTTTACTTGGAAATTTTAATGCATTACTTAAGACTTGTTGGCATTGTTTAAAATGAGGAAGCTCCCAAATAGTCAGCCTGTCAAATACCAAATGCTATTGCATACAATTATCTGATGCAGGATATTTGTGTGTGCCAGCCACCAAATACTGCCTTAGCACCAACTATCAAATATTAGTATTAAATATCATCAGCTAACAAACAGCAGTATCAAATGTGCGGTGATTAATATTTGAAGTCTCTGAATATTTGATATCAGAATTCACAACTTCTGGACCCTAAAGCCAGTTGTTCCCTCCTAGTGGTAAGAACAGAAGAACATTCAGAACCTTCTGCATCAGGCCTATGGCCCATCTAGCCCATCATCCTTTCCCCCACTTTCTTCTTCTTTTTAATAAGATTCTATTAAAGCGTTTTTCCAGCTGATGCTTGCCTCAAGGAAAGGACAAGTGGAAAATGCACCTTATTTAGGAATCAGACCATTGCTGCCACACACACCACTGCGGTTGCTCTAGGCCAGGGGTCAGCAACCTTTTTCAGCCAGTCCACCGTCCCTCAGACCTTGTGGGGGGCCGGACTGTATTTTTTTTGGGGGGGGGAATGAACGAATTCCTATGCCCCACAAATAACCCAGAGATGCATTTTAAATAAAAGGACACATTCTACTCATGTAAAAACATGCTGTATCCCGGACCATCCACGGGCTGGATTGAGAAGGCGATTGGGCTGCAACGGGCCCCCAGGCCTTAGGTTGCCTACCCCTGCTCTAGGACATTGTTCCGCATTTTAATGCCTCTCTAGGAATACAGTGTCCTGTTTCCCTAGGCTTTGCTTGAGTGCCCACTAATCTACCAGAAATAAGCACTACAATAAGAAACCTCTGGTGTGCAAATTAAATTCACCTCCCAGAAGTTCTTTAATAGGGGTTTTCCGCGAAAGCTCCAAACACATGGGAGATTTTTAACAACAACAAAAAAGGAAGGGGAAAAAGGAACGGAAATGAGAAAGTAGGAGTTTCTCATGGAGCAAGAAAGATGAAACAGGCTAATGGGGACTGTCCACACCTGAAAATCCAGAGAAATGTGTTCAGGAATGGTATGAAAAAAGTTTTAGAAGAGAAACAGATTTCTTTCTGGATTTTCTGAGCAGTGCGTAACTCTGAATTTACCAAGAAAAAAATTGTTGGACCACAGCTGTATATTATTATTATTGTTTATTCAATTTATATACTGCCCTTAATCAAAAGAGCTCAGGGCAGGGAAGAACACCCAGACACAGGAGATTTAATGGACCCACAAGGCACGGGTTCGTCCTTGTCATCAATCGTGTATGACTTAATAATGCAAGTTAAATTCTTCTATAGTAGCTGACTTATCAGTTGATAATCTTGTGTCAAACCTGGTTTTTATGCAGTTTAGCGTTTAGGTCAGCGTTTTTAAGCACCAGAAACTATTACATTTGAGCTACTCTTTTTTAAAGGTTGCTTTTGCTCCAATAGCTTTTTAGAAAACCCTCGTACAGAAACGTGGCAAGGAAAGCTAAATCTTCCAAACACTAGGGGGTGCTGCACCTTTAGGCATAGAAGCAAAAGTGGGTGTGGCATTTCCCCTCTTTTTCTAACTGTGAATGTGAAAGAAAGAAAGAAAGAAAGAAAGAAAGAAAGAAAGAAAGAAAGAAAGAAAGAAAGAAGATAGTCAGGAAAACTTGTCTTCCTGAGGAGCCACTCGCGCGCCCTTTGCTGTGCTTCAGGCATTTGTGTCCAGTGACGAGCTATCTAAGGCGGGTTTCTCCTTTTCCATAATCGGTAGCACCAGCTCAGTTGCCTGGGAACATTCTTTGTAATTGAATAGTTCCCAGGAGAAAGTCTGAAAATAAAATAGAAGGGCTTTTTGGTTTTATTTACAACAGTGCCCAAAAAAACTCATGCACAAAACAAAACAAAACCTGACCCCCCCCCCACACACCTATTTAGGTTTGGTCTTTGGCTAGTGGCATCAAGGACTGTGCAGGCCATAAAGGCCAAGGGGAAGGCATGTTCTGGGGCAGCTTCTGCAAAACAGGCACTTATGGAGAGATTTCACAATGGTTTTCCATGCTAAATCTAAATCAATAAATGGAAATAGGACAGAACCACTTGGACCCATGCCTAGAAAGCAGAGGAGCAGTAGAAAACCATTCAAACCCATGCTTTCTAGGCACAGAACAAATGGAAGCGTGATGAGCCCAATGTCAGCAGCCCACAACCCCATAGTGGCATGAAGTTAGCCATGCTTCTCACCTTAGCATTCAGTGGAATGTATGAAAGGGGACCCTAATCGTGGAAAGTGGTGCATCTGCAGGAGCTTCCAACATGATACGGAGTTCTGCACTGTCATGATTTCATTTCATCTGCAGATCCCTGCATGCATGATGGGCCCTTTCTGGCAGTTTATAGAATTATGCATAACATAAAGAAGTGGCTGGGGAAGAGTTTTCCTCCCTGTCTCATAAACACTACAATTCATGGGCAGTCAATGAAGCAGAATGTTGGAAGGTTCAGGACAGATAAAAGAAACAGGGCATAACAAGGCTTTTTTCCAGCCGGAAATCACCAGAGGGACGTTTTTGTTTTGGTTTGCATGTTGATTCAGAAAGTGCAAATTAGGTAAGCCCACCTTTAAGTATGAACGGAACTGAATTTCTTCCCCATCCCTCGTGTCAAGCAAGTGCCACCCCATGCTTCCCTGCACATTTCTCCAACACTTTCCTTATTGCAAAAAGGCTGCCAAACAGTGAAAATCTGGACAGGAAAGTTGTTGAGCTTTTATTGGCCAAAGTTGATGAGTTTTTTGGCCAAAGTTGATGGGGTTTTTGGCCAAATTCGCAGAAAATAAAATAAATTGGAATAAAAGTTTTTGAGGGAAATTGCCAAAAACAACACTGCCAACATGGGTTGCCATATGTCTGCATTTTCCCGGACATTTTTTCTAATTTCTGTATATGTCCAGGAAATTCCAGACACATGACAACCCTACAAAAAGTCCAAATTTAGGCCCCCTGATCAACTTTGAAATGCAATGCTGAGCAAGAGAGGCCTTTGGTTTGATCCAGCTGAACTTTTATTTGTCCTTATAGAAAAAGCAAAATATATTGTAGCCTGCCTTCATTAATACTGTTGCGTTGTCTCTCTATAACTTCAACAGCCATAGATTAGGTATACAAATATTATTTATTTGTGTAGTTACAAAAAACCAAGATGCATAAGACAAAATAAAATACATTACACAGTTAAAATAATTATTTGATAATTATTTAAACCAGGCAGAATTTAACTGATCATTCCCACAAACCTTTTCCCTTAAAACTGCCAGTCTACAGGTGAAGCTGACCACTTTGTCAGTTGTGCATTCCCTAAAAATTAATCAAGTAATATATTATGATGTACAGGGAAACAAACCATGAACTCCTTGGAGAAAAAAGACTGGGTATAAATGCAGCAAATTAATAATAATAAATAACATCATACCCCTCAGCTCAATTCACTCCCCAGCCTCAGTGCTTTGAGCGCAGATGCCTGCGGGGTGGGAATTGCAACCGTTTTGGCAAATGACCTTAGTGTTGTTTGTATAGTTAGCCATTGAGAGGGGACTGTTGAGGCAGTTTGAAGAGGTGTGCTTGCTTCTTATAGGGAATGCAAAAGTAAGGTAACTGCCAGCGACGAAGGACTTGGCAACGACAGATTCATCCTCATTTATCCTGAAAACTGTGACCAAACATATTGCGTTTTGACCAAAATACAATATGGTTGGTAAGTTACATACTCTGGAATATGCCAAAAGTCCGCTCACCTCTCTTGGTGTGGCGGCATTGCTGGACAGAAGAGGCTTCACTGGGGTATATTTAGAAGATAATTTTGTAAGGGGGCATTTGTTATCTGAGGAGTCTTGACTATGATTACCCCCTGTGGAGTTTTATTTGTCATAAGATAACCCTAGTGGTTCGGCTTGCTATTGCTCACGATATTGCCATAAAACATTAAGTGTGCACCTCCACACAGTGGACAAAATGTGCAGCTGTTCATGAGCTTCTTGGTGTCAGCTTATTGAGCCTCTATTAACTCCAATGCACCACCACCACACTGGATGGCAATGGATCATGAAGTTGTTCCAGCAAACTCCAAATATGTGTAGCTACACATATTTGGGACGTTCCAGCAAAGCATAGTAAAATACCAGTGGACTCAAGAAGATGTTCTAAAGATTTGATACAGTGGTACCTCTGGTTAAGTACTTAATTCATTCCGGAGGTTTGTACCTAACCTGAAACTGTTCTTAACCTGAAGCACCACTTTAGCTAATGGGGGCTCCCGCTGCTGCTGCGCCGCCAGAGCACGATTCCTGTTCTCATCCTGAAGCAAAGTTCTTAACCTGAAGCACTATTTCTGGGTTAGCGGAGTCTGTAACCTGAAGCATATGTAACCTGAAGCGTATGTAACCCGAGGTACCACTGTATTTGCCTCAGTGAATTTCTACACTCTGGCTCTTCTCTGCTTGACTAGGCTATTAAAGAGAGCATAGGTTCTTTGGGAAAGATTTATCAACTGATTTTATCTTTTTTATCTGTGTTTTTGTAACCGTTCATTAAGGTAGATCCTGGGCTCTAATAACTTGGATTTTCAGATCACTCAAAGTATGAGTCTTGTTGGGTCAATTATAGAGAGGAGAAACCAATTTTAAAAACACCGTTTTCTTGCCCACTTTCAGGCAGAGCCTCAGTGTATTAAGGCAGGGAGCACTTCACTTCAGAGGGTTTTTTAAAAGAATAAAAATAAAAATAAAAATAAAATTTTAGTTATATCCCGACCTCCCCAGCCGAAGCTGGGCTCAGAGCGGCCAACAACAGTGAAAATAACACAGTTTACATAAAATCACAATCAATTAATTGAAATACATTCTAAAATCAATTCAAGAAGAAGAAAAAGAAGAGAGTTCTCCCCTTATGTAACCTACACAATTGTTCACAGAGATTGGAGGCAGTGGACAAATTAAATTCTTCCCATTCTGAAGCCCAGTGGAAGCTCATCAGAACATGAACTATTGCTCTAAGAATAGATCCGTATACAGCATTTTCTAATTTTCAATCATGGCTCAGAAGGAGGCTTGAATCAAATTGAATATGTAGAAAGAAATGAGAGAGAGAGAGAGAGAGAGAGAGAGAGAGAGGGAGTGGGAGGGAGGGAGAGGGAGGGAGGGAGGGGGGAGGGAGAGAGAGAGAGAGAGATTGTTCTCCCAGGCACCTGTCCAATACGCTAACCACTACACCACACTGTTGCTACTGGAAGTCATGTCAGATTCTAATCATAATCATCATCACCACCACCATCATCTTTCTTTTCCACCCACCCTCTCAAAGGAGCCCTGGGAAGCTCTTCTGCAAGTATAGTTCAGACAGGTTTTGTGGCAGTGGAGGACTCAGAATATTTTCTATTCCATTTCGACCATCCCAGAATAGCCACTCTGCTCTCGCATCCAGTGACACCCGTTTGAGACAAGCAAGAAAGCAGGCAGGATTGGATGGAACTTTCCACAGAAAACCCACTTTCTCCATAGCTGCCTTTTTTGAAGCTCCATTTTGGCTGACTGCCAGACGCTGGTCCAAATTCACTCATTCTCTGGTTGGAGGCCAAGAGTGCCGTCTGGAAGTTTGGGCGTCACCCTCAAGATGCCATTTGGCTGACAGATGTTCTGGCTGCCTCCCTCCTTGTTGTTATTTATTCCTTCCACTGATTCCTTTCTTAGGATGTTTCATGGCAGGCAGTAGTCGAGGAAAAGAGACTCATCCTGTCATGGAACTTTCTGCTAAAAGGGTGCTTTTCTGCTGCAAACATTTGGCTTTCTCGGTTATGGTTTTGCAGACCATGAATATTATCTTGAAAACGAAGGGGAAATGTTATATAATCAATAGGGACAAATGTAGGTTTCTACACTTTGGCAGGAATAACCAGCTGCACCAATGTAAGATGGGGGACACCTGGCTTTCCAGAGTATATGTGAAAATGATCTAGGGGTCTTAGTAGACCAGACATGAGAACAGTGTACTGCAGCAGCAAAAAAAGCTAATGCTATTCTAGGCTGCATCAACACAATGAAAGTTGTTGCTCTACACATATGGAAATCCAAACAACAGTAATTCCTCTCCCCTCACCCATCCACACCTACCCACCCCTAATCTGCCCCCTCCAGCAGGAATCAACCTTCTTCAACCATCTCCTAACCTACCGTATTTTTCGCTCTATAGGACGCACTTTTTCCCCTCCAAAAATGAAGGGGAAATGTGTGTGCGTCCTATGGAGCGAATGCAGGATCCTCGGCTTCGCCGCGAGGCGCCTGACCTGGAAGCCAGGGGAGGAACAGAAGGGTCTCCTTCCTTCCAGGAGAGGCGCTGCGCAGAGAGAGAGAAGGTGCAGCGCCCCTTGAGCGGCACGCCTGTCCAGCGAAGCCCGAGGAGGCACAGAAGGGTCTCCTTCTGTTCCTTCTCTTGCTTCGCAGCGACACACCTGTCCAGAGAAGCCGGAGGAGGAACAGAAGGGTCTCCTTCTGTTCCTTCTCCAGCTTCGCTGAAGGGCGCTGCGCCTTCTCCCTCTCTGCGCGGCACCTCTCCTGTGAAGGAGAGGCGCTGCACAGAGAGAGAGAAGGCGCAGCGCCCCTTGAGCGGCGCGCCTGTCCAGCGAAGCCCAAGGAGGCACAGAAGGGTCTCCTTCTGTTCCTTCTCCCGCTTTGCAGCGACGCGCCTTTCCAGCGAAGCCGGAGGAGGAACAGAAGGGTCTCCTTCTGTTCCTTCTCCAGCTTCGCTGAAGGGCGCTGCGCCTTCTCCCTCTCTGTGCAGAGAGAGAAGGTGCAGCGCCCCTTCAGCGACGCGCCTGTCCTGGCTTCTGCTTTAGCCCTGCGCAGCCTCTTCGGGCAGGGGGGGCCTTCATCCCGCTGCCTTGAAGAGGCTTGGCGCGGTTATCCCAGAAGCCAGAACAGCCACACGGTATCCCAGAAGCCAGATCCCTCTTGCTGTTCTGGCTTCTGGGGTTCAGAATAAGTTTTTCTTGTTTTCCGCCTTCCAAAACTAGGTGCGCCCTATGGTTTGGTGCGCCCTATGGAGCGAAAAATACAGTATATTGCAGTGGGAAGAGGAAAACTCTGTCACAGAGAAGTTTTCTCTGCTGACATTCTACTGTTTGGATTTATTTTTAACAGCAGTTACATTATGCTCATATATTGTTGATAATTATTTTTTACAAGCAGGCCAAGGGAGTAGTTTCTATGTGGTTTGGAAGGTTTAAATCACTTGGGCCAAGAAAAACAAGCTTTGGAAAGGATTTTGATTCTGCATTTGAGGAATGCTGCTTACTATAGCTTCTGATCCAGGAAATATCAACATTCCAGCCAAATTCTGCCCTTACTTAAACTCAATATGGCCTGTGCCACTGATTGGGATGGAGGTACCATTTTAGCTCATGTCCATTTTTGTTCAGGTGGTACTAAGTGGGTTACATGCAGAAGGTCCCCGGTTCAATCCCCAGCATCTCCAGGTAGGGCTGAGAATCTGTCTGTTTTTTATTCCTATCCTGCCCTTCCTCCTGAAGGAGTACAGGGCTGCAAACAGATACACAATTTAGCTAAAGACAAGTGCAGCTGAAAATATCTAAAAGCAATTACATTTGAAAAGGCTCTTAAAAAGTTTTTATCATTATTATTATTCTTCCACACAAGGATCTTGTGGTTGCCGAGAAACAGCATTTCTCAGCCACCAAATTCCTCCTGAAAATTAACAACATACCCTCCAACCTTTCTCTGATGAAAATAGGGACCTGACATTCCCTAATGATAATTTTACTGCCACTCTGGGCAGCTTCCAACATATATGAAAATATAATGAAGCATTAAACATTTTTTTTAAAAACTACCCTATACAGAATTGCCTTCAGAGACAGCTGGGGAGTCAAATAACTTCATACCCTCCAACATTTCTCCAGTGAAAATAGGGACATCCTAAGGAAAAGCGGGACATTCCAGGATCAAATCAGAAACTGGGACCGCTTCTCTAAATCAGGGATGATTCTGGAAAATAGGGACACTTGGAGGTCTGCAATGGTGGGCACAGACACACGTTACTAGAAAAGGGCATTTCACACATGGGGCATTTCACACATGGGGAACCTCAAATATTTTATTGGGGGGGACGAAGCCCCCACAGCCCCAGGAGTTTGCAACCATCTATTTTCTATAAGCCAATATTTTTTCAATCTTCAAATCTAGATATTTCAAGTTCATTTTCTTTGTCACACAAAAAGTCCATAAGAAGTTTCCAATCTTTAATAAATGTCAATAATGATTTTTCTCTAGTTAAAGGCATTAACTTTGCCATCTCAGCCAAGTCCAATGATTTTATCAGTGATTCCTCCATAGCAGACGGGGCTGCATTTTTCCATCTTACATGGAAAAGATGTGTTCAATCTTGCCATTGAAATAATATATTGGCACAATCTTCCATAGTTTTGTTTTCTGGTTATATATCCATTAACCCTTAAAAAAAAGAAACAAAGTTCTGTCTTCAATTGCACATTAGACTTTAGAATCTGCTGTATCAACATATGTATTTGTAACCAATATTTTTAAGCCATTTTTCATATCCACCAAGCATAATAAAATGTCCCTTCATGTTCTTGGCACTTCCAGTAACTATTTGAAACACCTTTAATGCATTCTTTAGACACACACAAATACACCAATTCACCCAGTGATCAGATTCTTAGGCCTTTGGGACATATTCTCCCAATTGTTTTCCTGGCTGGGGGAGAAGGGGGGGGAGTCCAACATAGGCATAGCAAGCAGGATGTTGAATTCCAGAGACTCAGGAAACCCAGCCCGATGATTCCTGGGAGTGAAGAAAGCGGGTTTGTCACCATGCTGCATACCTTTAAAGTAAGGACATTTCCTGAGCCCTTCTCCCCATGATATTGTGTACACTATCACTGTTTCCGTCATGCGACGCATAAAGGAAAAGTCCTAGGAAAGGGGGAAGGAAAGAGGGTCGTGGAATCCCTGTCACTACTGCTGCTGCTGCTCTGTTAAGGCCACATGTGCACACTTTGACCTACATCAGAGAACGAGAGCTTCTGCCTCCGCAATGCTGAATTGTGTTTTTTCTCTCCAAGTGTGAGCAAAGCCGCTCTTGCTGTCCCTGGCTCAGCACATGGATTTGTCACATACTTTGAAGTCACTGCGTGCACTGAGATCGTGACTCAGGAACGAGAATTTACAGGGGTTTTCAAATGCCACCCCCTCTGAGTCAAGGGATATGGGAGGTTCTTGCCAAAGCTCTGTTTGGACCAAAGCTGGGGAAAGATGTGCAACTTCCTTCTTCAGAGTGATTTTGTTTAACAACACTATAGAGAGTTTACTTACTAATTCATTCATTCATTGCATTTCTATGCCAGCTTTTCCACCAAGTTGCTCAAGGTGGCATACATGGTTCTTCCCCTCCTCAATTAATTCCTACAACACCCATGTAAGGTGGGAGGAGACCGAGAAGCATTGAGTGGACCAGGGGTCAGTCAATGAGCTTCATAGCTGAGTGTGAATTTGCATCCTGGTCTCTCCCAGGTTAGTCTGACACTTTAACTGCTACAGCACAATTGGCTCTCTTCCCCCAGTATATATTTAAACCAGGCTCCACTGACCTGGTGCCCTCCAGTTGTTTTGTGCTACGAGTCCGTACCTGCCAAGTGCCCCAGGGGGGAAACGGGACGTCCCTTTTTTTTTACAAGAGGTCACTGTGGCCATTTTGGGTGCTGTGATCTCACGTGCCATGATCTTACCCTGAAAAATGCTCTCCCCCTGCCCCCACCCAGGACAAGATTGCAATGCGGATCACGTGAAGTACCTGGGAGCATGTTCTGGAAGACGCGTGTCCCAGCTTTGATCTGAAAAAGTTGAACTGCTTCAACCAGCACAGCTGTATGCTGATGGGAGTTGTGGTCTGGTTTAAACAATACATGGATTGCTTCCTCCTTACTGAGCCCACCTGCCCTTTCTTCAGGAGTGTATCTTAGCCCCTCCTCCTCCTCTGGGTGTGCAAGAAACTGTGGCTTCCATGACCACGGTATCGTTTCTGCAAGCATCCTCTCCAATGCGTGCTTATTACAGGGTTGTTTTTTAAAAGTTAAAAAGCTCAGTGCCTTCAGACATTACGATAAATGTATTTCATAGGACAAAACAAAACAGAAACCATGCGCTTTTGTCCCATTGACTATCATGCTGACAAGTGGAGGCTGATGCCATCATAACAACATTTCCCTTTCGCTCCTCTAATTGAAACCAACTCTTCCTTTCTGCAGCGGGGAAAAAGCATGTGCTCAGAAGATGTTCTTTGGCATGTCAAATGTTAACCAGCAACACATGGGCAGAAAGAAAGAGGATGCTGCCCTTTAAAAAAACCTATCTGACAGCTTGATGTAGGCAGAGGAAAGTCTGCTGCGGGCAGTACAGAAACTGTAATACATATGTGGACCTCTCTGAAAGAGTTTCCCCGTTTACTTAACTGGAGGAAGTGGCTGCAATACCTTCATCATCCGTTTGCATTCAGCATCTGTCCTGTTTACGTGCTACTTGCATATAAGTCACTCGTGGATCAGGCCTTGCCCCAACTAGTGTAGTGTAACAGGACTAGGACCTGGGAAAGACCTTGGGGGCCAGTCACTGCCTCTCACTCTTACCTATCTCACAGGGTTCTTGTGGGGATTAAATGAGGAGGGGGAGAACCATGAGCTCCTTGGAGAAAAAAGACTGGCTATAAATGCAGCAAATAAATAATAATAAATAACATCATACCCCTCAGCTCAATTCGCTCCCCAGCCTCAGTGCTTTGAGCGCAGATGCCTGTGGGGTGGGGATTGCAACCGTTTTGGCAAATGACCTTAGTGTTGTTTGTATAGTTAGCCATTGAGAGGGGACTGTTGAGGCAGTTTGAAGAGGTGTGCTTGCTTCTTATAGGGAATGCAAAAGTAAGGTAACTGTCAGTGATGAAGGACTTGGCAACGACAGATTCATCCTCATCTATCCTGAAAACTGTGACCAAACACCACTCTTAAAGATCGTCACAGATGTAAAACCCTATATTGCTTAAACCCAGGCTCTCTGAAATATCGCATTCCCTCAAACGAACCTGCCCAGACGCTGAGGAGGCTATTATTTCGGTCCCGCCGCCCTCACGCTTGCTGGGGATGCAGGACAGGGCCTTCTTGGTGGTGGCTGCTCCCAGACTCTGGAGCTCCCTCCCTAAAGAAGCCAGACTGGTTCCCTCCTTGCTGTCCTTCTACCAGCAGGTGAAGACTTTCCAAACAAGCCTTTGGAAACTGACTGATTTTAATGAAAGGGCTCGGTTTTTGTTTGTTTTTATTTTTTTAAGTTATTGTCTGTGTTTTTAATGGATTTTAAAAAATACTATTTTAATTCTATTAGTGTTTAATAGCATTTAATGACGGTTGTCTCAATGTTTCTGGCTTGTTCTGTTTTATCTGTGTAAGCCACAGAACTGGGAAACTGGCAGGATATAAATATAAAACCAAAGTTAGGTAAGGTTTCATAAAAGTGTGACCCAAACTGAATTTATCTGCTATCCCTATTGGCCGTGTGCTCTTCAAGACATGGGGAGAGGAGGGGTGTTGTCAGCAGAGCAAGGCATTATTCAAGAGGAGATTGTTGGAACTGGCTGAGAGTCAAAGGGAACCAAGCGCTTCCGGCATTCCTCTGCCTCAGGCTCTGTTCCTCGATGCAGCTCCTGCAGCTACCATGCAAAGGCTTCAACAGGTGCCTTCCATGCCAACTTTTAAACGCCTGCTGAAGATTTTTCTATTTTGTCTGGCCTGTGCAGGCAATTATGAATGCGTCTTTCCATAACTGATGTCTGGTTTTAACCTTTTAAATATGGTTTTACTGTATGGTTTTATGCATTTTAAATGAAACAGAGCTTCAAAATAAACAAACGGATGAAATGAAAGCTGAGCATTTTGGTGTAGATTGTTGCAGCAAATAAGAGGGTGTTTCGGGTGGTTCTGGCGGCTGCATGGACAATAACTGGAAATTGCCCGGCGAGAGAGAAGCGAGGGAGGAGTGTGTGTTGAGAGGAGGGGGTGGGGATGCCTGCATGGATTTCAGCCCATGTAGCGAAGAGAAAATAATAATTTGAGAGCAAAAGGAATGATGGCGTTTGTGAAAGGAAAGGCAGCAACTCAAAACAAGATGCTGTGGGTGGGTGAGAATTCTCCCGGCTTTATGTGTGTGGAAAGTGTGTGTTGTGTGGTTGCACTTACGTACCAGAAAGATGAGTTTTCAATGGCTTTTCGACGGTTTGTTAATCCTTTTCTTTGTTGGTTTGTTGCCCGTTCCACTGTCAAACAGTCTTCCTAATTCCTGAAGATCCTCCTGATTTTTAGTCAGAATCTCCTTTCCTATCACTTGAATCCAATTAAATTTCAGAAGGCTGAAAGGCTGTTTAGTGGAAGCACTGGGAGAAAAATAAAGATATCCACTTGGTGGCAGGCAGCTGCAGTGAAGTGAGCAAGGAGGAGGGGCCAGTTTGTGCTGGTTTGATTCCACTGCCCCCCCCCCTTCCCTCTCTTGGCACAGCTCCACGCTTTCACAATTTGCTAGGCTGATTTTGACTCGTTTTTGTTTTACTACATTTATATCCTGCCCTTATTCCAAGGAGGTTCAGGCAGCAAACATGGTCCCCCCCCCCAACACACACACTTCATTTTTTCTCTCACAACAACCCTGTGAGGTAGGCTGGCTGAGAACAGCTGACACGACGTTACCTAAAAGAGTTTCATGGCTGAGGGAACCTACATCTTCCTGGACCTACACCCACTACACCATACTGCCTGGCCAAGCCTAAGGTTGCCAAGAGGTAAAAATACATTTTCATTTAACATTTACATTCCAGCAGCGGGAGTAAAGCGAAGCAGGGCTCCCTCCATCGGCTCTACTGTAGCTGGCCAACCCCACCAGGCTTCCTCTCCCCTCAAATGGCACTTGAGGGAAAGCCATTCCCTCAGGCTGCCTGGGGGCTTATCCACACTTCCCCTTGTCTCTCTTCTTTCCCAGGGAAAACCCATTTTTTAGCTCTAAATCGGAGCAAACCTCAGTCTCTGGAAAACACAATTGCTGTTTGCTCCAACTGAGTGCTAAAGAGTGGCTTTCCCTGGGGCAGGGGTCTGCAACCTTTAAGACAGAAAGAGCCACTTGGACCCGTTTCCGAAGAAAAAAAAACTGGGAGCCGCAAAACCATTGCGACATTTAAAACAAATATAACACTGCATATATTGTTTCTTACCTTAATGTCCGATCTGACAGCGGGCGGGAAGGTGACGTTGGGACGGTGCGTGACTAACGCACGCCCCGCCCCCATGCGACGTCACAGCCAGTACAGCGCCCGCCACAGTGGGGAGTGTCGGGGCGCACAATGCTAGTATCCGCCCCGGAGCCGCGGCAAAGGTGTAAAAGAGCCACATGCGGCTCCGGAGCCGCGGGTTGCAGACCCCTGCCCTGGGGGAAAGCAGCAGAACAAGAGGAACTGAGACCTCAGCGGGAGAGGTGGGAAGCAGGAAGCTACCTCCATCACCTTTGCCAAAGACCCTGCTCCACCAGGCACCTCCTCCTGCTGGTCATTCTAAGAACAGCTGTTTAGAAATCTACCTGGGTTTTTGTTTTTCCTCTTCCCTCTCTGTGTCTTTGCCCTTGTGTGTCATTTTTTAAAAATATGGTAACCCTGTGGAAATATACTTTTCTTGTTTTGATTGTTTGTGAACCACTCTGGGAGCTTTTTTGGCTGAAGAACCGGGTACAAACTCAACAAACAAACAACGCTTCTTTCATGTAGACTTTTTGCCATTTTTGAAAGGGTGGGTAACACCCTCCCCAATTTTGACCCCAGAAAATGTCCAGATATTGTTGATACCACCCATAATTTTTTAAAAAATATATCTCTGACTTCTGTCAAAAGAAGGAAACAAATAGGAAACACATGACTGTGTGACACTACCAGGATCCACAAAGGTGGCTATTACACCCAATCCCAGCACAGGAGCCACAATGAATCAGGGATACTAAGAGCATATTAACAGTTCCTTTGCCTTCTGTACTGTTTGTAAATACTTCAGAGGACAGTCACTGATCCAAAAGGAACGGCCCTTCAGTCACAAAGTAGCCTGCCAGGAAACCTTGGCCACCAACTTAGTTTGCGTGCTATGCTTTGCCTGGATCAGTCACTGCAAAACTGTTCCTGCCTCCCCTTTTAGGAAAAACTGACTTCTTCCAAGCGGACATCAAATCTGGTAGCATCCCCAGGGGAGAGTCAATTTAGCACAAAAGGTGAATGGCAGGCATACTATTTTCAGCTCTTTCCGTTCCACATAACTCTGCTTTGAGAGAGGAAGGTAAACCACATTTTCTGGGGACTGGACCATAGGCTGGGCTTTCTTTCTAAGTGGGGTCATCTTTGTCCGGTTATCCACATCTTGGTCTCAGGTCCAGACATTGGCCATTTGTTTGCTCAACTCGCAGGACTAGTGGCTGGCCAAACAGCAGAGGGAATTTCAGAGGTGAAAGGATAGAAGTTTACAAAATCATGCATGGCATGGAGAAAGTCAACAGAGGAAAATTTGCCTCCCTCTCTCATAACATTAGAATTTGTGCGCCTCCATTAAGGTTTAAAGTTGGCAGATTCAGGACAGATACCCCCCCCCCCAAAAAAAACCCTTCTTCATGCAGCATGGAGTTACTGTAGTTGTGGTTGTTGTTTTTATTTATCCACCCTTCACCCTAAGGTTTCAAGGTAGGTTACAACATTAAAACACAGTATTAAGAACAGTTTTATAATAACTTCCCACCACAAAAGTAAGGTGGATCCTAATAATATACACCTCAAGTATCAAAAGGCAGACTGAAAATGCGAGTTAAGACTGTGGAACTTGGTTCTACAGGAGACAGTGATGGCCACCAAATTAGATGGTTATTTTTTTAAAAAAAAATTCCATGCCAGGGGTCATTGGGAAGGGAACTGCAAATTGAACTACTAATATCATAATGCTATTATACAAATCAATGCCGTGAAGGCATTTGAAAACTGTGTATGGTCCTAGTTGCCTTGCGTCAAAAAGGCTGTTGTAGAGATGGAAGATGTTTAGAAAAGAGCTACCAAAATTATCAAGGAGTGGAGCTCTTGCCCTGTGATGAAAAGTTGCAGCATTTGGGACTTTTTAGTTTAGAGAAAAGGCAAGTAAGAGGCAACATTATGGAAGTTTTTACAATTATGCATGGCATGGAGAAAGTGGATAGAGAAATGGTGCTGGTCCCCCCCTTATTTCATAACACTAGAACTTTTGGACATCCAATGAAGCTGAATGTTGGGACATTCAGAACAGATAAAATAATAGTCCGTCCTCAGAAGGGCACTTCACTGAGTTCCGCAGATGGGGAACGAAGCACAAAGAAGCTAAATCAAAACCAATCAAAAAGACGGTGGAATCTTTCATTTATAAAGTCACGATGTTGTCAAAATGTCAGGGCAGCTACATCTCTATTACTTGAGTCAAAAATAGAAAAGAAAAGAAGCTAAGAGAGCGGGAGATGGGGCAGGTGTGCACCGCTCGCAGGCAGAGAAATGTTCATTTGAAGAAAACAGTCTTACATGGGAGCGGGGAGGCGGCCCCCCCCCCCCAGCTCTCCAGTATTGCTTTGGAAACCATGTTCCGTACATTGCAGGTGCCTTGGGGTGGTGGTTTAAATAGGAGAGTGAAATCAATAAGATATAAGTGTCTTAAGGATGGAAGGTCACCGCGGCCTGGCTTCGCTGCCTAGAGGCCATACAATGACAGCGGAGGATGTTTAGCAGCAAAGACATCATCAACAATGAAATATTTGATGACATTGCAAGGTTTCTCATTTGCAAACAAGAGAATGGCTATGACTCAGGGATGTAAGCGGAATTGAGCCTGGATCCCAAGAACTCTTGTATTCTTCGCTCTATTACTTTCCAAGGGCATCTTACCCTGCCCTGTTCCTTCTATACATGTAGAAAATATAGCATTAAGAAGCATTGTTGTATTAATCATAGCAAGAGCAAAACAAATTCTTTAAAGAATATTGGCCTCCGTCTATTGAATTTGATTTGCGTCAACAGCGAAGAATCGTCCTTCCAGATGTTCCTAGTCTGTTAAGGACTAGTATAATACCTAAACAGTTCTGACCTTTAATGTAAAAATCTACAAATTAGATTTGGAATTTAATGTTCCAGGTTGCTGTGTCTCCAAATCATTGTGTCCTCTGGTTTGTTTATTAGTTTGGTGTATCAGCAAGAACTTTACTAAGTTCACAGTAAAGTTTTGTTTTGTATGTTGTGTTTGTTATTATGTATTTCTTATTTGAGAAATTTCAATAAAAATTTATTTAAAAGCAATAATATTGTTGAGAGTGTGATTTCTTAATGTTAATATATGATATAGAAGTAATTATGGAAATACGATAGATATGTTAATGTCTTAGGGATGTCAGAAAGAGGGAGGGAAGGAAGTCAATGCTCCTTTTGAGCAAATAATATAAGTTGTGAATATGTGTATTGAACTGAAATGAAATATGGAAAACTCAATAAAAATTATGATAAAAAAGCAATAATATTGTTGTAGGTTTGGGAAGAGGGTCAGTCCAGACAATGCCCATGGGGCCCTTTCCAACCCTGTGATTCTGTACCTATGAGGGTAGACAGTATAACAGGAAACCTGTTGAACCAGCCAGATCACTGCATTTGTTAAGGTACTGGCCTGTGCTGGCCAGTTAAGTACTGCCAATGTCTACCTGTCCAAAGAGAAACAAATGGGTGGGCCTTTACGCACCTCACCTGATTGGAACTACATCAACCTAGGATGGAGAACAATAAACTAAGGAGTGTGTGAGAGAATTTGGGGCTACTGCTGGAAACTGGAAATACAGATGCTCCTCTTGCTCTGGGCTGGACCCAAAGCTGTGGCTTGGGGCTTCCATGGAAACCAAATGGGGAAGAAAGATCTGCTTGAGTGTTAATGATGTGAGCCCTTCCGTCTATGTTCAGGTTTTATATGTATGTAAATAAAACCACAAATACTAATGACCTCACGATCTCCATTCACTTTCATTCCAAGGAAATGGAACCATAGGTCATAGCACAGCACCCCTGGAGTCTCTTAGCATTCAAAAGGGGGTGGGAGGGCATGCAGCAATATTAATTCAATTATGCAGCAAAGGCATATTAAAACATTGTTCTCTCATTCCACATCAAAATGTTGCTGAAAACAGTTTATTTCTAGGTCCATCAGAACATAATATATTTTCTAGTTCAATTCGTGCAGCCAGTACTTTAGAAACAAAACAAACCCTGCAACACTACGAAAACCACCTCTAGTCCAAACTTGTTTACAGATCACAGTGTTGAGTCCTGGTTCAGACTGGTTGCAGCGTGGTTGCCAGGGAAGAGAGTGGATCAAAGGATTTACAGAGGCTGGCTATGGCTGATCTGAGAGATATTTTATATCACCTGTGCTCTCATTCTTCCAATAATAACACTTGCTTACATCAGGTAAGCCTCTCTGTTTGTAGTGAAACATGCAATGCATGAACTGTTTAAAATTTTTAATTGTTGTAACCTGCCCTAGGACCTGATGCAGCAGCAAAGAAAGCTAATGCTATTCTAGGCTTCATCAATAGAAGTATAGTGTCCCAATCAGCGGAAGTCATATTGCTGCTCTCTTTTGCCTTGGTCTGGGCTCCCTCATTTAAGGAGGATATTGACAAGCTGGAATGTGTGCATAAGAGGGCAGTCAAGATTATCGAGGGTCTGGAAAGCAAGCCTTATGAGGAGTTGTTGTTGAGGGAATTGGGTATGTTTAGTATGGATAAGAAGAGACTGAGAGGAGAATTGATAGCCATCTTCAAATATCTGAAGGACTATCTCATAGAAGATGGAGCAAGCTTGTTTTCTCTGGCTCCAGAAGGAAAGACCTGAACCAATGGCTTCAAGTTACAAGAAGATTCTAAGCACCAGGAAGAACTTTCTGACGGTAAGAGCTGTTTGGGACAGACTCCCTTGGAAGTTGGTTGGGGTCTCCTTCGTTGGAGGTTTATAAGCAGAGGTTGGATGGCCATCTGTTATGGATACTTTAGCTGACATTGCAGCACTGCAGGAGGTTGAACTACATGATCCTTGTCCCTTCCAACTCTACAATTCTACGATTCTAGTAGTAGTAGTACTTCGCCTGACTGGGTTGCCCCAGGATGTGTAATGTTAATAATACTGTAGCCTCAAGGCTGCATAAATACTTGCACATTCATATTTTGCTGCAGGCTGCATACAGCAACATGGGTTTTGTAGTCTTAATGCTTCAAAAGTATCTGGAAAATATGCTTAATTATTTTATACTGGAAAGGAAAATGTTAGAAAATCTAACAATATTTTTACTGCCTACACAACACATTATCTTGGATGCTTGTTTTGCACCCTGTTCAAAATGTGCCCAGGGCACCACATTACATCACTTTAGTTCCACTGGTGCTGTCAGATGCTGAGAAGTTCATATATTGTGTATCTCGGCTAAGTTCTTGAGGATTTTATGATGCCCACACCCACAATTACTTAGCAGCTTCAGGCTATAAGCCCAAGGAAGCACATCCTGTCTACACCCACAATGAGATGAATGTAACATCTGGATGACATTACCAGGGTTTTCTATCATCTAAAATATCCATAGGTCTTTGCCATGTTTCCCTCCCCCCTAGCATGATATATTCTTCAATAGTACACAACCTCAAACTTACTCTCCATGGTTTATCACCAGAATAACTATCATCCTCAGATTCCATGCTCACAATCATTAATGTGATGCAGCCATAAAAAGGGGGGGGGGGGTTAGAATGGTAACTAGTCCCCCTTCCATTGCCTCTCCTCTCTTTTACCCTCCCCTTTTAGATCTGTTCAACAATATGTGTAATACATTGCAGGACAAGGAGTCTATGAGAGCTTTCCACCAGAACATACACACACAAATAGATGTCATCTTGACTGTTTCATCCTCTCCCTAACCACCACCTGCTACCCATTTGTTCCAGCATCTCTTCACCCAACCACGGTCTTTGAAAATGCTTATTCAACCCAATTCCCCCATCCTGTATATTCAGATCCTTCCTTGTACCCTATCTGGAGTTTTTGACTCAAATAGCCAGCCGTTGGGTTCCTTCTTAAATGGTTCTTACCAGTTGTGTAGTCAAGCTGCATACATGGCACAAGCCTCATGGATGACAGGTTCCACAAAAATTCTACTTCTGTTGGTAACGACTTTGATGGTTTAATTTGTATGAGCAGAATATGCCCTTTTGCACAGCTGCTGTGCACTGGGCTGACAGCTTCATCAGGCTGTCCATTATGACAGTTGCCACAGGAGGACAGAGTTGCTCTTGTACTCAGGCTCTGCTTGCCTGTTTCCCACATGCATCTTGTTGGCCACAGCAGTGAGAACAGGATAAAGGACTAGATGTGCCATCGTTGGCCTGTTTCATCAGACTCTTCAGATGTTCTTAACATAGGGCTACCAGACATCCCCGGTTCCCTGGGACAGTCCCTGGATTCACCAATCTGTCCCCGGACAAAATCTGTCCCTGGAATGTCCCCGGTTTTTAATTAATGTCCCCGGATTTATGCCTGGGGACTTCTGGCGATGCAACATGGTGGACGCCATGGCAGCGAGCAGCACTGGAGGTCCTGGACATGTCAAAGTTCCAGCCAGTCAATCCGCTGGTGGGGGGAGGGGTTATTTAAATCAAGGCGCGAGCCAGAGAGCTTCTTTCTGGCTTGCTTCCTCAATCAACGCTCGCCCTGAACTAGCGCAGAGCTGCCTGCAGCAGAAGAGCCCACGACGCTCTTCTGCTGAGGGCTCTGTGTGCCCAAGTTGGGGGGGGGGAGCGAGGCACTGAGGAAGTGAAGAAGAGGAGGAGAAGCATAGAAAAGAGTTTTGCCGCATTGCAAGACAGAGAGACAGAAATTAAAATTATGTCTGATTCAATTCCTCTGACCTGTTCATCAAACAATGCACCAGAAATGGAGTCAACAAGGGAAGCAAGGTGAGAAGACTATGAAAGATGGAATGGCCCATGGGGGGAGATGAAACTCATTCACATTCCTATTTGCCATGCTGCTTTCCCCCAGGAAACCCTCTCTTTGGTGCTAAATTGGAACAAATGGCAATCACCAATTTAGCACCAAAGCCAAGGTTTCCTGGGGGAAATTGGTGGGACAAAGGCAATACCTAGAAAGCATGGGACAAGCAGGGAACAGCTCAGAGTTGTGCTTCCTAGGCACTCCCTAGTGGAAGTGTGGACAAGCCCTCGGTGGCAAGGCAGCATAACCATGGAAAGGTTTAAGCAGGACTTCACCATGCAAGGTACAAGAATGGATGAAAAAGAAGACCCTCAAAAGATAGCATGTATTTTTGCCCATAGCTGAGCATACAACAATAGGGATAGGCTGGGCCATAGCTAGCGGGTGGTGAGGTGGGCCCCCGCCAGAGGCGCAGGCAAGGGGGGGTACAAAATCAGCTTAAAATATGTCCATAAATATGTCTATAAAGAAAAATATTGATTATTGCCTCGTAAGAAAAGGTTTTAAGTAGAGGGTGTATTGAACGGGTAGCAGGGGGGTGGGTTGGAGGAGAGGCAGAAATAAAAGCTAATTTGTCCGTGGCTAGGGGGCGCAATCTGGACGGTTCTGCCAGGGGTGCAAGATCACCTAGCTATGGCTCTGGGCACAGGCAGTCAAAGAAGCAGGAGGCAGGGCAAAGTGAGGTAGAATATAAAGGGAAGGCTTGTTGCACTCAGTTCATTAATAAAGCTGTTTTGAGTTCTGCTCCTCTGACCTGATCAGGACCAAGAGGGTGTGACTGTTGAAGAGATGCCCAAATTTCAAAATCAGTTATGGGGAATCTATGGATGCTCTCGGAAGATGGGCCTAAAGGCATTTCCCAGATGTCCCTAATTTCCTTACAGCAGGATTTATTTCATCAAATTTATGCACTGCTTGATTGGGAAAAAAAGCAACTGTGGATAAGCCCATGTGTACATTAAAACCAAGGACTTACCCACACTTCCTCTTGTTCAACTGCTTCACGACTGGGAAAACAGCTCTTTAGTGCTCAATTAGAGCAAATGGCAATTTAGGTTTTCTTTCCCTGGACTGCCATTTTTTCTGATCTATCACTAAATAATGATTTTTCCATTGGAAAGGAGTGGGGCAAGGGGGAAACCACTCAGACCTATGCTTTCTAGATGTGTAACAAGTGGGAGTTTGTGAGCCCCAAGGGGGGGGGGATACATTTAAAACATCCTGCCCACTTCTAAAAAAAACAAAAACCCACAAACAGTTAAAGGCCAATGGGGGGGGGCAAGTACCTAAAAATGTGTGTGCGTCTTATGGAGTGAATGCAGGCTGCGCAGCTATCCCAGAAGCCAGAACAGCAAGAGGGATTGCTGCTTTCACTGCGCAGAGATCGCTCTTGCTGTTCTGGCTTCTCAGATTCAGAATATTTTTTTTTCTTGTTTTCCTCCTCCAAAAACTAGGTGCGTCTTGTGGTCTGGTGCGTCTTACAGAGCGAAAAATACGGTAGTTACCTGCCACCCCAACTCTACAAAAGGTGTGAGACCTGCAGCTCTGAATTATACCACGTATATACTCTGGTTGATCCAAAAGAGTATTCATTATCTCAACAGTCTTACAAGTTTCTTTCTTTCCCTCATCGCCCTTCCATTACAACCTCTTTCCTCTGAATAATAAATAATTGGATTTCTATTTGGTTCCCTGACTTTTTTTCTTTTTCTCTCTTCAGATTTTATCTGTGTTGAAATTATGTACATAACATGCACGTCACTGGACTTTTGTTTCCTTCTGTATGCATTATAAAAGAAATATAAATTCAAAAATCCAAATAAAAAAGGAAGGACACCCTCATTGTACATTTGCTCCCTCACAAGACAAAGGGAAGCGCACGGAGGCAGGAGGCAGGCATTAGCTCCTCAGCCCACAGCTGCAAGCAGCCTTTACTCCCTGCTCCCACAGACTGCTGGTTGTTCTAAGGGCAATACGATCCTGTTTACCTCCTTCGGATGAAAGAGTGATCGGGAGACGTGTTCTTTTCAGGTGTTTGTTTTGTTTCAATGTGCAACTAGTATTTTAGCCTTCTCCTCTGTTTAGCTTCTTTTCGTGTCTTTGCATGCTCACTGTTCTCAATAATTGGAGAGACGTCCAGTTTCCCCCCCTGCTTCTGACTCTCCCCCCTCCATGCTAACCTTAGAAGGGTGAGGGGGTCCCCTACAGGTGGAAAAGGTCCCCTGCAGCAGTTTTATGGCATGGCCATCCCTAGTTGTCAGTACCAATGAAGGGGAGTCTATAAATATTTTTTAATAGACAAGGACACAAACAAATCCCTGCTGAGGGGCACCCACAATTGTGGGGTTTCAGGAGACCATGGTGATGCATCTCCAGCTGTTGCCATTGGCTACAGAGTACCTGTGACATCACAAAAGTACATGGCGGATATATAAGTGGCTATAAAGGTGGGCCTTATCTTGTTCCCTCAAGAGAACACAGAGGGCAGCAGCTGTGACATGCAACGTTGCCCAGCTTTATTCCACCTGCAGGAGGTGAATTTGAAGATGGACAGAGATGATTATCTGGCAGTGGGATGCTGCGGAGCAATAATAAGGCAAGTTCACTTGCTGAGAGGGACCTCAGCTTGAAGGGGGCTGATACCCAGTGTCAGAAGCAGGTTGGTGTCTACCTGCGGAGCTTGTGAAAGTTGGCAGGTGTTGGTGGGTGGAAGGTGGTGGAATTCCCATTCTGTAAGGCTGAAGCAGGCTGGTTTTGTCTTTAGGAGCTGGTGAGTATTTGTGGGTTGGAGACAGGGCACATTTGTGAATGGATGGAGAAAGATGAGGGAATAAGTCTGTTGAAGTTCTTCACAGATATTGCTTGGTATATGCTTGTGTGTGAGAGAGGTTTTGACTGTATTTGAGGCTAATGGGTGTGCACAAATGTGATGTGTGAAAGAATATTAATGAATAGATGAAACCCATAGAAGTTGGCAGGCAAATGTCACAAAAGTAAATAGTGGCTGAGGGGAAAGAGGTAGTTCTTATGGGGAAGCAGGCAGGGAGGGTAGAGACCCACCAGGAGGAGGCAGAGGAGAAATCAAGGCAGGACCAGCTGGAGACACAGTAAGTGGGGGAAAACATTTGGCTCCTTCTTGTCTATTTGAGTTGCCAACTTTTTGTGCTTGTCTTGTGCCTGTCTCACCTATATAGCTGTAAAAAAACTAAAAACTAATGCTATCACTGAGAATTCCCATCCCTACTCATCCCTGATAAATTTATTAGGATCTCTAGGTTTTGAAAAGTTATGCTTTAGTTGAAATATGCCTGCTGGGTCTAGTAAGGTGTTGATCCTTCAATGTGAACTTTCATCCATGTATTTTATTTTAAATGATTTTATAAGCTGCTTAGACTTTTCAGTGTACAAGGTAAAAGCAATAAACAATATCATTAAAGCAGAAATACAGCAGAAGATCAGCAAAGCAGTAAGTATGAAAGCATGTTGAAACCAATAAAAGCATACTTTTGGGGTAATTAAAACAATTTAAAACAAAGTCCAATCTTATGGGCCAGGGAAAAGAAAAAGAATCTACAAAAAGATACTTTGTAGAATCGGGAGTGGGGGGGGGTCAGACTGTGAGCCATAATGAGCCACAAAGACCGGGGTTTGAATGTCACTTCTGCACTCAACTAAAGAGAATGTTTTACCCTCGGTCTCCCTCCTTCCTCCCTGCCCCACATATTTACATAACAGTCTGAGATACTTGCAGCTGCCAGTGCCATGCTAGGGATTAAACCTGTGCCAGATATGGCTGGGGGATGCTACCTAACACCCCACAAGAACATCGGGCTTCCTAGCTCAGCAGTCCCCACATCTGTCTTTGCCAATGTGGGGTTTTAAGGTTCCAAGGTCCCCATTAAGTTCCCCTGCAACACTTTCATCACCCCAGTTTGAGATTTGAAGCCTAAGCTTTAAGAAGCAGCCCCAGTTGCAGTATGTTTTCTTTCTTTCTTTTTTAAAAAAATATTGAATTGTTTAAAAGTGCAAACATAACAAAATGTAAGAAAACAAAGATTTAAAAATTCAATCTGTATAGCTTCTCAGCCTGGAAGGACAAAAATACAAGGATCTAGAGCAGCTTCAAAGCAATTCCCTTTTAGGAATAATAAATATTTATTAAAGTATTATCCACTTGTGAGTGCCATCATTATTGAGAATAAAGGTTCTATATAGTCTTAAATTTGAGTCAGGCATTTGCATATACTGGTGGCACAAATACTGTCACTTTCCCCTGGGAAACCCAACCTTTAGCACTCAAGATTAAAGTTAAAGAGCAAGTTTTCCCTAGGAAAGGAACAGGGCAAGGGGGAATCTGCCAGAACCGTGCTTTCTAGGCATGGAACAAGCAGAAGTATGGATGAGCCCTGAGTGACCACCTGCCTCAATATTTGTGTAACAAATAAAACCATACCCTATTGGGGGGGGGGGAGTCATTCAAGCTCTACCCTTTAGATGCTTTTAGTTTGTGAGAAACCTTTTCAAGGACAGCATTTTGCAAAAACCCTTGAAGACCAGCAATCCAGATTATTAAGATTAATATCCAAATTACTGAGAGGTGTGCTTTCTTTGCTTACAGATATACACCAAAGAGCCCCCTGAGGAAGCAAGACAGATCCAAAGAACTGGAAGCAGATTCTTCACAGAGCAACTCCTATAGGAACCCACTCTCCAAAATGCTGCGCCTCAAGGTATGTCCACCTTAAAACCTTGCTTCTTCTCTCACTGTATGAAAAGGTGATTTAAATCAGGAAATATTGCTGTGAATTTCCCACTCAGGAACTGCACTCCTAATTATCTGCTTCCCCTGTGGTTTGAACCCACGACTGTTTGCAAACAATTTGTAAAGAATGGTCTGTCGGCAAAGGCAACCCCATTTAGGGAAATTTAGCATATTGTAATTTTATTTGTATTAAGGGTTTTTATTAGTTTTATTATTGTGCTTGTACTGGAATATAATTAGCTGTTCATGCCTCTGAAATCCTAAATAGGATGGGTGGTATATAAATGTTTCTGAGTTGTTAGGAGACTGCTATTCCTCAGTCCCCAAAGTTCTCCGGGAAGAGGGACTGGTGGTTAAACCAGCCTGAGAACATGTGGAGACGCTTTTCGGGAGGGAGAGAAACAAGGAGTTGGGACAACCAACTTTTTTGCTTCCATATAACACTCGCGCTAGTTTTTCTTGTCTTCCTGCTGCCTCCCCCCCCCCCCGCGCGCTTCTTCTTTATCAGTGGTAAGATTTATTATTTTCCTCTGCCCCCATCCAATTCTGCTTTCACATCTTGAGTTTATCTGGAAAGTATACTTGGCTGAAGTTGCTGGAGGAGACTTCGTTCCTTTAATGAAGACCAGGTTGCTTTCCTAATGCCTGAAATCTGCCGCGGTGAAAGCAATCGCGGGGAGGGGGGGTGGACGGGGGGCGGCGTTGGCAGGAAGGATGGCGGAAAGCGAGCACTTGTGGCTTTGCAAACCTCTTGAACCTTGGGGGATTTTTGACAATCTTCAAGGCTTTATCCAAATCCCAGCAGCTTCAGAGGGAAATGGGAATCCTCCTTTGCCCGGTAGTGATTCCTGCCCATCAAACAGCTTGGAGTCAGGTGAGCCCGCAAGTCTTGTAAACTCTGAGGATCCACTCATGGGTGTAGCCCGGGGGGCAGGGCAGCTGCCCACAGGCATAGGATTTTTGTTAGAGGGGTTTTTGGGAGAAATCATGGGTAGAAATACGTGATTTCATTACGTGGGGCAGGCTTCTGCTGGGGGGAGGGGGAGGGGCAGAACCTCAGTTAAGTGGGTGCTTTCAGTGCTGCCCCAACTTCAGCTCCAAAGCTGGACTATGATAGACCATGTGGGAGAAGAGACTCAGCAAAGAGCATTCAAGAAGGCTGAACATAGCAGACCTAGTAAAGTAAGTGAAACGCTTTTGCCCTACCACAAAAAGCCTCTGCTCATCTCTCTTGCTCAGCCATGGGTATGTCTAAGGACTCAGGGAGGGGCAGCTCCCCCCCCCTCATCAAGTAAATAAATACAAAATCTTAACTGAGGTCCTGCCCCCCCACCCCAAACATAAATGTTGGCTATGCCCATGTGCTCAGCCATGCGCACCACTTGTACCATAGAGCTGTCATTCAGTGCCTTACAAAAAGTAAAGACATGGCTAGTGACAACGATGACAGGTGAGTGTCTCAATGGGCTTTGGTTACTGAGTATGCACCGAAAAAACTGCATTGGGGGGAAAGAAGGAATTTGAGAAAGAAGTGCTGAAAAGGTTTTCAGCAAATGCAAGAAAACTTGTTTTAGTTTTGTTTTTTTAAAGCAACGTAAAAAATACATGTTCCTTGTAATTTCGCAAAATATACCCGTTAACCACATGAAAGATACTCCCTGGTGCTAACTGTTTTATTTAACTTCCTAGTTTTCAAATGACTGAAGATTTTGACTGGATTTTTCTGAGCACTTGGGGGCAAAAGAATAATTTAAAACAACTGTTGTTGAGGCATTTCATTCTGAATCTGCTAGAGAGCCTGACAGGGGTTGATGGCAAGTGGGTGTCCTGCCCTCCACCACCCCAGAACACAAATCCTGGCTATGCCCATGGTTCTGTGCCCTTATAAGCTCCCACAGTGAAAGAACCAAACCAAACCAATTAAAATTCAATTCAAACCAAACCAATTCAAACTGGAAACATTAGGAAGAACTTTCTGACAACAATGGAATGGAGGTGAGTTTGGAAGGTGGTGGACTCTCCTTCGTTGGAGGTTTTTAAACCAAGGTTGGATGGCCACCTGACAGGAATTCTTAAACTGTGGTTCCTGGATTGCAGGGGGTTGGACTAGACCCTAGGGTGTCCCTTCCAACTCTGCAGGGGGTCGTCAAGTCTAACCCCCTTCAGTGCAGAAATCTTAACTACAGCACCCATGACAGGTGGACATCCAAAAAAACCTCCAACGAAGGAGAGTTCACCGCCTTCCAAGTAAGTCTGTTCCACTGTCAAACAGCTCTTACTGTCAAAAAGTTCTTCCTGTTTAATCAGAATCTCCTTTCTTGTAACTTGAAGCCATTTATTCGAATCCTACACTCCCGAGCAGGAGAAAACAGGTTTGCTCCATCTTCCATGTGACAGCCCTTCAGATATTTGAAGATGGCTATCATATCTCCTCTCAGTGTCCTCATATCCAGGCTAGGTAAAGGTAAAGGGTAAAGGGACCCCCGACCATTAGGTCCAGTCATGACCGACTCTGGGGTTGCAGCACTCATCTCACTTTATTGGCCGAGGGAGCCGGCGTACAGCTTCCGGGTCATGTGGCCAGCATGACTAAGCTGCTTCTGGCGAACCAGAGCAGCACACGGAAACGCCGTTTACCTTCCCGCCGGAACAGTACCTATTTATCTACGTGCACTGTGATGTGCTTTTGAACTGCTAGGTTGGGAGGCAGGGACCGAGCAACGGGAGCTCACCGTTGCAGGGATTCGAACTGCCAACCTTCTGATTGGCAAGCCCTAGGCTCTGTGGCTTAGACCACAGCGCCACCCTGTGTCCCTCATATCCAGGCTAAATATACCCAATTCCCTTAATCAAAGAATGTATCAATTTTATGACATAAATAAGGACAACCAGGAGTCAGGGTCAGCAAGCAAGGGAAACCCATGCCACCTTGGAACCCAGCTGGACCTCATTACTGAAGCAAAAATCACCTGCAAGCCCTTTAAACCCCTTAGGGCCCAGGGAAAGCCAATGGCTAACCTGGGTGGGCAGTCAAGCCCAGATCTGGACCATTCTTTACTGAGCTGCTGCATTTATGTGGCTCACCACATGAGGGCAGCAGTTCCTGAGGAAGGCGAAGGCCTTGGACTCTGCCCTGGACTCATTAAGGAATGGTGGCACAAACACCTAACTAATAATTATAATGCTTGCTAGTAGAGGTGAGAGAGCAGCTCTGTGGGCATAGCCTGTTTTCCCCCCTTCTTGTTCAGGTTTTACATAGTCATTTAGAATAAACAAAACATGTCATGTAACAACAACCGTGTTAGGCAGGTCAGTATCATTATGTTGCAGATGGGAAACTGAGGCTGAAAAAGGCAAGCCTCAAGCCACATGGCAGAGGTGCAGTTTGACTCCTGATCCAATTTAATTTCAAACTGATAAGGTTTTTTATTTATTTATGTTGTAAAATTTATACACTGCTTGGCTGTTGTTTTTTAAAAATGAAAGCTCTCACAGCTGTCTAAAGACTGCTGTCTAAAATAATCAACAAGGAGAATTAGCAACAATAGTTTTAAGACTTTCCTCCTCCTAGTGGTGCAGTAAAAAATTGCTAGCACATTGGCAAAGCTAAGCAGGGTCTGGTGTGCGTTGCAGGGGATTGGCCAAATCAGTGTTTCTCAACTGGGGTGTTGGGGGGGGTCACCTGGGGCCCCCAGGATATTCCAAGGGGGGCACAGGTGAAAATCATGTAACTGGGGAGCCACGGCACGAGACCAGGGGGCCACAGAGGGAGGCGAGAAGTGAAGAAAACAGAGACGTGGCCGAGAAAAGAAAAAAACAAACAACAAACAAACAGAAGTAAAGCAAATAAAGTGGTACCTCGGGTTACATACGCTTCAGGTTACATACGCTTCAGGTTACAGACTCCGCTAACCCAGAAATAGTACCTCGGGTTAAGAACTTTGCTTCAGGATGAGAATAGAAATTGTGCTCCGGCAGCGCAGCGGCAGCAGGAGGCCCCATTAGCTAAAGTGGTGCTTCAGGTTAAGAACCGTTTCAGGTTAAGAACGGACCTCCGGAACGAATTAAGTTCTTAACCTGAGGTACCACTATAGAAAGCAGAGAAGTGGAGTGAACCGAGAAGTGACCATAGTTCCCAGTGGATGGATTGCCACACACCCCCCTACAGCAACGTTGCTTCCATTTCCTTCTCCCTCCCAATTTGGGATAAAGCAAAATTGTTTTTCATGGCATTTCCTCCTTTGTATTTGGTAGAATCAGGTTTCAGTAGTGTGAATTATTTGCTCGGCCTAATGCGGAATCGCCTCAGTGGACAGAGATGATCTTTGGTTATTCCTCACAGAGATAGAACCGGATATAAAAAAGCTTGTTTCTGGTCCTCAAGAACAAGGTAGAGAAATACTTAAAAGTATAAGTTTTTACGTAATTGTCTTTCCTATAAATTATAAAAATTGTAAGTAAAGCATGTTCCATTTACAAACAAAACTGCCTTTCTGAATTGTATAGGTAGGAAGGGGGGCCACAGGAAGGAAAAAAGTTCAGAAGGGGGCCACAGCTCAAAAAAGGTTGAGAAAATTTGGACTAGATGACCCTCAAGGTCTCTTCCTACTCTACCATTCTATGATTCAAAAATTAAGATAACAATAGACTGATAACAGGTTGAAATTCACATCAGCTTTCTAAACATCTGGGTAGAAAGGTAAAGGGTAAAGGGACCCCATCTGGGTAGGCTTGTCTAAACAAAAAGTGTTTTCAACAGGTGCCAAAAAGAATAGAGTCAAGGTGCCTGCCGGATATCAATAGGCAGGGACTTCCAGCAATACTGTTTTTAAGCAGGACAGGGCCTAGTAGGGTAATTTTAAAAGGTTTAAAAAAAACACACACAAAAATAAGCAAAATCATCACAAAATGGTGCAGGGACTCCAGTACCCTTTGTAATCCTTCTTGGCACCTCCTGGGTCTTCCTTGACCCTCCTAAAAAGATGGCATTGCTCCCGAGTCTGGATCTCCCTGACATTGTTCATTTCAGCGCCTGGAAGCCGTCATCAAAAGGATGGTCCTGCTAGGGTGACTGTTTCTGCCTCCTTCCAGCTCTCTCTTAATGCTCACTTCATCCCGTGAAGGCAGCTGCTTAGCAGTTACTGCTTCCAGGATGGAGCACAGCATATGAGCAAATGTCCATATTTAGGCAGTACGAGGAGGAGCTACTTGGTTTGTGCACACTCCCCCCCCCCTTTTTTCCTCTCTTGGCTGATGAGGAAAAGCAGGCAGGCAATGCTAACTTGCTCCAGTCGCTCAGCCCCTAGCTCTGGGCCTGGACGTCCAAGCACGTCAGCAGCTTTGCCCAAGGATATACAGAGTCCATCTGGACCACGGCAGGGCTTCTCCAGCCTTCTGCTGATGGTGGGTGAATGTGCCTGCAGCAACAGCAGCAGCAGCAGGAGCCCTGGCTGACCACCGGTCCTCCTCAGGATGACTCCCCAGCAGAAAGCCAGCTTGTCACCACAGGGGCAGAGTGAGCAGAATTTGGGAGCCTGTCCTCCCACCCAGGAGTGGAGCAAGGCAAGTACTTGAATGGTGTGAAAGGAGGCTGAAGGTGCAGAGAGTCTGTGTCAAGAGGTACAGCTAGGCTGGCTGTTCCATGTGTCTAGAGAAGTTACCTCTCTGTCCGGGCTGGAACGGCTTGTCCCCACATTCCTTCCTGGACGTTTCACTTTTTCCAATTTGTTTTTCTTCCCCTTCCCTTCTATTTATTGCTCGTGTGCTCATTTCTCCGCCAGCTTCCCCTGATGAGCCGCTCTTGAATTCTTGCTTATTTTCTTTTACTTGATCGTACCACAGAATCTGCTGAACCCGCAGCTGCTTCCTCCAACCATACGTATTTCCCCGCACCGGGATAAACTTTCCGTGCTTAGCTAGACAGTGTGTAACCACTACACCTGTCCAACACACTTTCCTCTCGGCAGCCAACACATCTCTGTGTGCAGAGTACATGCTTATACAATGGTTCTCTGTGTGCTGTTCTTGTGCATGCCATATATCATGCACATGCTAAAACAGACAGGCAGTGCTTCTGAATACCAGTTGCTGTAAACCACAGGGGCAAAAGTTGCCCTTGAGCATCCCACTGGGGCATCTGGTAGGCCCCTGTGAGAACAGAACGCTGGACTAGATGGGCCATTGGTCCAATCCAGCAGGCTCTTATCCGTTAGACAATATTTGCTCAGCGCACCCATTAGGCAGAATTCCATAAATATGTTTGTGGTTTACCAAGACTGAATAATATAATCACAGACTGATTCATGGCTTGACATTTCAGGGCCATTTCACACATTCCCTAGGCAATCTAAACCCAGATTTATATCCAACCCACAGCCAGTTCTCTACTTCTGGAAAAGTGTAACTGTCTAATATGCATATTTTAAAGCACCTGTCAGTCACACTGACAGTTCACATTCTGAAGACTGTCTAAGACTATCAGTAGCTACATGGTGGCCATGCTCTGGTCAGAAGCAGTAATTCTTCTGAATACCAGTTGCTGGAGACTACAGGAGGGGAGTGGGCTCTTGTGTTCAGGCGCTGCTTGCTGGTTTCCCACAGGCATCTGGTTGGCGACTGGATGCTACACTAGATGGGCCACTTGTCTGATCCAGAAGAGCTCTTCTTCCTTTCTTCTGTTTAAGTAGACACCTGAAAATTGCAAAGCATAAAGAGGCATTTCGTGTAAAGCTGTTGGGAGTTTTGTTGCTAACCTGGATAGTTAAAACCATGACTTTATTCTACTTGAATTCTTCATTCAAATGTTTCAAGGGGACATCTACTTAGGGTGGCCATGTGTCCTACATTCCCAGAAGAGAGTACTGTATTTGATGAGCTGTCCGGTTTAACAGCAGAAAACCCTAAGATGCGAGAGCAAGTTGTACACCAACAGTTAGGACCTTGGCAGCAGTCTAAGCAGAGATGGATATATGCATTTCTGTTTAAATTATAGTAATCATTTGCAGTATAAATATAAATTAGCACAGGGTGATGCATTTCCTCTCCTGGAGTGATGAGTAAGTGGACAGCTTATACCCACTGGGTAGGAAATGCCTGGCAAAGAAGGTGCTCAGTTGCTCCAGACCAGCTTACTTGATGCTTGAAGCATGAGCCCTCCAAAGTTTAGGTAGACCTACGCCAGCTGCTGCCCTCCACTTGTAGAGGTGGCCAAATTTCACGGTGAGGTGAATTTCTGTCAACCAAGGCTGCTGTTTTTTATACTGTTGTTATACTGTTGTGATGCTGTTTTGTCTGCTAATGTTATAGAACTGAATGCTGTACAGGTGGTGGTGGTGAGGAACAACAGGTATACTTGCAGGAGAAATTATCCCATTACCTGATGCTACTTTAGATGCTATAAAATCCCTCACCTTTCCTCTGAGGAGCTCAAGGTGGCATGCGTGGTCTTCCTCATCATTTAAATCCCCACAACAATATTGTGAGGTGGGTTAGACTGAGAGGCCATGACCAGCCCCCAAGGTTGTGGAGAACGAGGTTCCTATTTTTGTGGGGGAGTGTACTGTGGTTCATGCCTTTTGGGGGAAAGCCTTTTATCTGACCTCCAAAATCACTAAACAATCTATGTCTCCTCTAATTCGGCACTTGCCAGGCGTATCACTGGATTTGACCCCAAATTCTACCCTTAAATCTAAAGAATTAATTTCCTTCCTGAAGCTAGGCTAGTTATTGCCCAATATGGAAGGAAACCTCTAATATACCAATAGTGGTTGGGGTTAATAACATCTGCAACATTGCTCTATCAGAATGCCTCACATATCACTGGTGAATAATCAAGGGCATCTCCAAAAAGATACCTTTGACACAATTCAATCTCCCTTTTTCTCTTTTATTGGGAATGGGATATTTTAATGCCATAATCATTACAGAGGTGTCTGTGGAAGTGATATACAGTGGTGCCCCGCAAGACGAAATTAATTCGTTCCGCAATTTTTGTTGTTTAGCGAATTTTTTGTCTTGCGAAGCACGAAATCCCATAGGAATGCATTGAAAATCAATTAATGCGTTCCTATGGTGAAAAAAAGTCCAAACAAAGCCAAATTTGGTACAACAACAGTTTATTAACTGCTCTTTAAAGTCACACATACTGTAAAGAGCAGTTCAAAAATTTAAGGGAAAATAAATTAACTTTATAAACAAAACATGTATTTGTTTTTAGTCAAAGAAAAAAAAGTCACGAGACGTTTTCGTCTTGCGAAGCAAGCCCATAGGGGAAATTCGTCTTGCGAGGCAAATCGCGAACGGAAAAACCTTTCGTCTAGCGAGTTTTTTGTCTTGCGAGGCATTCGTCTTGCGGGGCACCACTGTATTGATTGAAAAATGTCTAGTATACCAGATCAGTAATTGGGTCCCTATTGAGGGTATTTGGTGAGCCAACATGACAGTGATGAGGGATTGAGGATTGGAGTAATTTTTCTGTAGGATTATAGCAGTGGACAAAGCTGAAGTGTAACTTTTGAATAAACGTGTGTGTTTTTTAATAATAAGTGGCATACATGACTGTCCATAGCCACTGTATGTCAACAACCCTGGTCACCCAGTGAGCATTGTAGCAGAATGGGGATGGAGTGTCACCTACCACAGATGTATGGTAACTAATTTATAAGAAAATCAATAGCTCACCAATAATTGGCTACCTTGTAACAACCCAGAATCGTCAATACAAACAAATGTGACCAAAGGAAATAGTTTTGAAATTGATATGAGCAGCAAAACCTTAATACAAAGTGAGGAAGGTGTTTTGTGCCAGAATCCAACTTGGTATATTGTAAATACGCAATAAATGCTCTCAGAGGGGTTCATCTCCAACCCCCCCCCCCCGCTGCCCCCTTGACTCTTAGCTCTCCCGTAGGTCCTCCCACTGTCCTCCAGGGGGCGGTACCACCCACTTTGGGGACCACTGCCATACACTACCATGCAAAGACATTTCCCTTCCCAGTGACTGTCCCTGTCACTCTCCAGCTCTTCCAGCTGCAGGCATTTATTTCTTTAGTCTTACTAGCCAGAGTGGTGCAGTGGTCAGAGTGTCAGACTAGGACACTCCATCCCCATTCAGGTGAAGGTTTTTGCATATTTGGTAAGTCGTTATATATTAATATTTTGTGCTGCAAATTTGCTTCACCCTTATGTTTTTGTTAGTAAGAATATGTAAAAAAGACTTTTATGCAATATTCTTTGCCATTTATATTTTTTTCTAAGCTACAGAGCACATGCTTATTTTTACATGGGTTTATTTTTTGAATAAGGGAGCAATTAATTGTTACTCTTCTGACTTTTACTGTGTTAGCATCCTCCTTAGTGGGTCATGCAAAGCCCTATTCTAAATAATGCTTTGACAGGGTAGGGGGCACTGGTGATGATTTCAGGGAACCAGGGGACAGTGGTCCGAAAAAGTTTGGGAACAACACTGGTCAGTGGATACACAGTGCTGCCCACTTGGGGTTTTCTCCTTTCCCCAGGTGCCCCCAGTCTGTTCATAGCACAAGGTTGGCTGCCCTCCCTTCTTTTCTTGTCGTGCCAAAGTGAGAAGATTCAGAAATGTTTAAGCCTTGTGTGAAAGGGGAGCTACTTCTAAATAGCTTGGTGTTAGCTTGGATAGCTCAGTTGGTTAGAACACGATGCTGATAACACCAAGGTTGCAGGTTCGATCTCTGTATGGGACAGCTGCATATTCCTGCATTGCAGAGGGTTGGACTAGATGATCCTCAGGGTCCCTTCCAACTCTACAATTCTATGATCCTTACTCTGAATATTATTGCTCCCTTCGAGTCCATTCCTGCATACCAGTGCAGATATGAAAGGTCCGTCCCGTCCCGTCCTGTCCCCGCACCCAGTAGGATTTACACTAGGGTAGTTACTAAATCCCCATCTCTGTTCCTTCACTTTTGCAGCCCAGTCTCAGGTGGGGAGTCATTTTGGTGATTTTTCAGAAAGGTGTGGAATTCAGCATGGTGGGGCGAATGTTATTACTATCATTATCATAGTCATTTATTTAGACCCCACCTTTTGCCCTGACAGGGTTCAGGGTGACTAACAGATAAAAACAAGAACCACTAAAAATAGGGGGAAAACAATACAGTAGTACCTCAGGTTACATACGCTTCAGGTTACATACGCTTCAGGTTACACACTCCACTAACCCAGAAATAGTGCTTCAGGTTAAGAACTTTGCTTCAGGATGGGAACAGAAATCGTGCTCCAGCGGCGCGGCAGCAGCGGGAGTTCCCACTAGCTAAAGTGGTGCTTCAGGTTAAGAACAGTTTCAGGTTAAGTACGGACCTCTGGAACAAATTAAGTACTTAACCTGAGGTACCACTGTAATAAAAAAACAAGTAAACATTGATAGAATTAAAACTATATATACATACACAATCTTATTACAAACATACAGATAATTACCATAAAACCAGCATGGTGACAGCCCTTTCATTAAAAGCAGCCAGTTCTCAAAAGAAGGACTTCACCTGCCAGCAGAAGGCCAGCAAGGAGGGAGCCAGCCTAACTTCTCTAGGGAGGGAGTTCCAAAGTTGTCTGGGTGCAGCCATCACTGAGAAGTCTCTCAGGTCCTGGGCCCCCATGAAGTGTGCCTGTGAGGGTGGTGGGACTGAGAGAAGGGAACCCAGGCAGGTTCCTATAAGGGAATAACGTATTTCAAATAGCTTGGGCCTAAGCTGTGTAACAATAACACCCTGCACTCCTTTCCTCTTGGTAAATGGTTGCTGGTGGGTGGTGGCAAATATTTATTTTATTTGCAATCAGAAGAATAGGGTGAGCCCCTATGAAAGATATGTCATGTATCCAAGAGTAAAGAGGCGCATCTGTGGCACACTACAGAAGCTATGCCATGTGAATGCCTGACTAAATAGCACCCTATCTCCTGGGCCACTTTCCCCTGCCTTGCAGCTGCCGTTTCCCTGCCAACCCCCGGAATATCCATGGAGTGACATGAGCTGCATTCACACAGCGGTCTATGCCATTTCACTTTCCAAAATATTTAAATTTGTATACTACCCTTTATCTATAGATCTCAGACTGGTTCATAACCTAAGATTACAATATAAAAAGCACAAAATGATTCATTCTCTCCTACTACCTGTTGCATCTAGACTGCAACTGGTCAGTTTCAGTGCAAGCCTATGATTGCTGGCTGCATCTTGCCTTCTTCTCCCTATCATGTTACTTTGGTAAGTAGTTTGATAGGGAGAAGGTCCTGAGTGTGTGTGGCTCTGCTCATGGATTTTCAGAATGACTTCTTAATGGCTTAAGAAAAAGAAGGAGCTTGGTCTATTACAAGACCAAACTACATTGCAACGTGGGTCATTAACAGACTGATCAACAAAGACCTGAAATTTAATAAACAGTGTATGTAAAACTTTAGAGCCAAATGTTGTTTGACTCCCAACTCCCACCATCCCTGATGATTCTGGAAACCTAGCAGAATATAGTGGAAGTTTAGGACTGATTTTTGTATTAATTGCTTTGGGGGGGGTGATATTTGCAACCTCATTGACCGAGAAAATGGTGAAGGGTAATGTGATAAAATGTCAGGCTCTAATCTGGCATGCAGTCCTTTCCTGCTGCTTTCATGGGGGGGGGGGAGATCATGGGGAAACAGAAGCAAGTATGTGCAGAAATAGGGGTGGGGGCGTTGCCCAGTGATGTAGTGCAGTGTTGTGCCACACCGCACCCACTGGTGTGAATGAAATTTATCGCCACGTGCCAGCAGATCAGTAAAAAAACAGCACTTCCATAACACAACAGTTAGAGTACTGCAGCGTGAAAGGAATGTTAGAAAACTACCACAGTATTTCCTGCATCTGAATGCACCCCTGGTGTCAGGAAATGTAACATCATTTCAAGGAGACAAGCTGCAGTTGCAGGGGGTGGGGGGTGGGGGGCAGCAAGCAAGCAACCTCTGTTGTCAAACAGCTGGAGTAAAAACACAGAAAAACTCAGCGTCAAGAAGAATGGGCCTGTGCCCTATGGCTATGGTGTATGTAGGACTGGATCAAAGGACAGAAGTCCAGGGCCCTGCAGCCCTGGGCCCCCAAAATGAGTGTGGCAGGTGATGCAGCACACATGGTTGCTGAGCTTTTTTTTAGGGAAACCCCAAAATTGTTGAGGTTTTTGTTGTTCAGTTGTTGTTTTTTACTTGCCTAAGATCCAGAACAAAGCACCACCTTTAGGAAATTCCTCCCGGACATTCATTCCGCCTCTGAAATCATGGTAATGTCCAAGAAAATCCAGGCATACGGCAGTCCTACTGGTGTGGGCATGCCTGGGAGTTGAAAACACCAGGCTGATACTTACCACTGTAGCATCCTTCCTTTCCACTTATCTTTTCTTTAAAACGTTTTATAGCCACGGGGCAGATACCTGGCCGTGTGCATGGTTATCGGTGCTCATTTTATCATTTCTAATTGGAAACCACACTGGTCTTCTTTTCTACAACAAAATGCTGATTATTAGTCCCAAAGAAATGTATTGAAAGCATAAGGAAGCATGTCCCATTTTGTTCCTTTAGTCATGATGGTGCTGTGATCTCAGTGACTTCAAAATGCAAACTGCACGTGCTCAGAGTCCTTCCTTTATTTCTTTTTTTAAAATCAGTGCTGGTAAACTTTTTAAAAAAAAAAATATTTTGGCTCTACCATGGCAGGAATGTAGAACCAGCTTCAAACGCAGCTAGGCTGTTCTTTTTATTAATTCAGAAGCTGGGCGGGGGTGGGCAACACACATCAAACAAAATGCAATATTTCGTAAGAAACGGCGTGACAGATACAGGATAGGTGTGGACTGTGGCTATGTTTACAACACTTCCTAAACAAACAATGGGAGTATACTGCATGTGTCCACTGGGTCAGTTTTTATCTGAGCTGTGGCACATCTGGGGAAGGGGATTCAAACCATTGGGTGCCCCTGCATACAAAACATTCCCAGTGCATGGAAAGCCAGATTGATCTGCTTTACCCTGCTTTTTCTTAGTGCAAGGGAATTTGATGGTGTGAAAGTGGACTAATGTCTGGAGTTGCTCTGCCCAGACACAGGGCCAACCACCTTGAGGAGAACTTAGCCATGGTGGGCATGTGGGTGGTTTCCTCTCAGACATTTAAGGTAAAGGTAAAAGGACCCCTGACCATTAGGTCCAGTCGTGGCCAATTCTGGGGTTGTGGCGCTCATCTCGCTCTATAGGCCAATGGAGCCAGCGTACAGCTTCCGGGTCATGTGGCCAGCATGACTAAGCCACTTCTGGCGAACTGGAGCAGCGCACGGAAACGCCGTTTACCTTCCTGCCGGAGCAGTACCTATTTATCTACTTGCACTTTGTGCTTTCGAACTGCTAAGTTGGCAGGAGCAGGGACCAAGCAAGGGGAGCGCACCCCGTTGTGGGGATTCGAACCACTGACCTTCTGATTGGCAAGTCCTAGGCTCTGTGGTTTAACCCCACAGCGCCACCCGCATCCCTCATTTAGGACATTTAAGATGCAGCAAATGCCTAACACTTTAGAACAGTCCTTTCAGCCTTGGGTCCCTAGTTGGACTGCAACTCCCACCATCCCGGGCTGAGGAGGCTGGGAATGATGGGAGTATTAGGCCAACAACACCTGGGGACAGGAAAGCTGAAGAACACCAGCTTGAATGAAAGAAATTCCCTCCTCCTGAAAGGAATAACAGTAAAGGTAAAAGCACATCAATCCTACACAGCTTCTGTGGGAAGGAAACATGAATCCCTGTGATCCATGTGTGTAGGGTGAATAGCAAGAGAATCAGCTGGGTGCTTAGATTCAAAATGTGAGGCTAAACTCACCCTCCAGCAGAAGAAATTCCCCAATAGCAGATTTTGAACTCACAAAAGTCAAGCAGCATTATAATGTGGGTATATAGGTAATTGTACCCTTTTATACCACTTAGCTGTATCCAGGGCTTCCCTCTTTCCTACCCCTCTTAGCACTGAACTGGCCATAACACTGAAGTAAGTTTCAAATGTGTTACTTACAAAACGTTCTAAAGGTCAGATTCATTCATGTATCCAGACAGCAGCAAGGAAAACTCAGGCAGAATACTCTTGAATAGAATATACAGAAAGGTTGCTTCAAACATGTGCTCTAAGCTTGGAGTCTGCTTAGGCCTGCTTAGACACGTCTTCTTTGGCCATTAACATCATGTGGAGAGAAAGAGAACAGGAAGAAAAGGCTTCACTTCCTCTCTCATTTGAGAAGAGGGGGCATCACTTAGCTGAGTCTAGGAATCCAGCTCTATAGTCTTAACCCCTTCACACACTAACTAGCACTAATGCGTAGTTATGTTTGACTGCAATTTCCCATAGTTTTTATGTCCAGGCTGCTTCAGGTTGAGCTTGCAGTTATCTTATCTGTGCCTCCCCTTCACATGGAACTGCTAGGTCCTGCATCTTTTACAGCTAGATCATTGAATCAGTTGTAGCAGATAAAGCAGGCCTGATCTCCAAGAGGTCTTGGAAGTTTTAGGGCAAGGATGAGGAATCTCTTTACAGACTGGTCTCAGGCCCAGACATACCTGCAATTTGCCACTTGTTTGCTAAATTCACAGGTCTAATGGTTGGGTCAAGTGTGCAGCCGAACAGCAGAGGGAACTTAAGAGGTGGCAGGCTAGAAGTTTACAAAATCATGCAAGGCATAGTGAAAATTGGCTAGAGAAAAGTTTTCCTACCTGTCTCATAACTCTAGAACTTGTGGACATCCAAGGAAACTGAATGTAGGAATAGATAAAAATTAGTCCTTATTAGTAGTATTAGTGTTATTGAAGCAAAAAAAAAAAAAATCAACACAAGAATAGAGATAGAAATACAAAGCAAAACAAACAGTGCAGTATACTCTCCTTAAACCAGGTAAGCAGAGTACTTAAAACCATTCCAAAAGCCAAATTTCACACTACCATGGAGAAGGGCCCTGGGTGTCTGTATTTGTTGGATATATGGAAGACTAGATGGCCCATTGGCCTGATCCAACAGGCACTTCTTAAGTTCTTCATTCTGCTCCAGTGCTTTTCAACAGCAATTCATTGTACAGAAATTAGCAGGTGGCAAGTGATTATCAAGACCTGGCCAATCCAGTTTTTCCCAGTCAGTTGGCAATCCTTTGTCAAGGTGCATATGCAAACTAGCCAGAGGGAAAGGAAGAGAGCAGGGTGTAGCTTTTCTCATGTCTGTACCTGCCCAAATTCCTTCTTAATGATGCCATTACTTGGCACTTGCCTGTAGCTTTCAGATGTCCAAAGCACTTAACATTATCCCGTCATCTTACAACAATCCTGTAAGGTACACCAGTATTATTAGTGCCAAGTTGCAAATGGGAAGTCAAGGGTGATTGGCTTACCGAAGGGCGGGGGGGGGGGTGCTTCCAAAATTCTGCATCTGAATTTCATAGATGAGTAGAGTTGGAAGAGACCAAATGGTTATCTAGTCCAGTGTTTCCCAACCTTTTTTGGGCAAAGGCACACTTGTTTCATGAAAAAAATCTCGAGGCACACCACCATTACAGCCCCGTGACGTCAGCGCGCAGCGTCACGCCGGGAGGGACGCACGAAAGTGTAAGTTTCAATTTTCCCCCCTCCCCCTTGCCTTCCTTCTGTGCCAACCGCCAAAAAGCCAAGAAAAAAGCCAAGACTTTAGGGCAGCAGGTTGACACGGAAGAAGCTCCTACCTAAGGACAGGTGCGACGGCAGTGTCCTCTTCTGCCACACTTGGCAGCCCTGCCTCACGGTCGTGACTCCCACCCTGATTTCTCCCCGCAGGTCGAGCGGCACAGGCAGCCCAATGTGTCCAGCCCAGACACAAGCCCCGCTTCCCCACTCTAGATCCTGAATGCGACCAAGTGCTCTGGACTCCCGAGCAGGGTGGGAAAGAGGACTCGCATCTGGTAGCCTCCGGGCTCCTCGCCTGCTCGAGGGATGGCATTGCAGGCAAGCTGCCGGCCGTCGCCATCGCCACCCCCTCATGCGAGTGGACCTGCCCGGAGTGGTGGGCCGGGGGAGGCTCGCTCTCTGTGGGGATGTGGCCCGCACGTGCGGCCCTGCTTCCTCCTGCCCAGGGCTGAGCTCCTTACCCGCGATCTCAGTCTCGCGCATGCGGATCCCACTTATTCCGAAGCTCGCGCCACTAGCCGGGGCTCTCACACCGTGCCAGGGCAAGGCGGCGCGGCCCACTGACGTCATCGCGGCTCGCCGCCGCCCTCGACTTCCCTGTTCCCTCCCCTCCCTCGGGTCGCCGTGGTTACCGAGGACTGCAAGCTGCTCGGGCGAGCGTGGGGTATTAAGTGGGGGAAGGAAAATTAAAATTAAAACTCGCCTGAAGGCCGCCTCTCTGGATATGAAGCTATCTTTCGAATTTTTTAATTTTTCCCGCGGCACACCAGGCAACATCTCGCGGCACACTAGTGTGCCGCGGAACAGTGGTTGGGAAACACTGATCTAGTCCACTCCCTTCAGTGCATGAATTTGTTCCCAGATTTTGGAGTTCCAACTTTACCTGAAGATTTTGCTTCTGAAGTGGAGCTGTGCCTTAGAAAGTTTTTATCTTTCCTTCCTGCCCCCCTTCCCATTTCCAAATTCTGTACAGAGCCCTGCTTTCAGTTCCTTCGCATCTCTCTCCCCTCTCCCCATTTTGTGGTGATAGTATATTTTGGTGGTTTTTAAGGTTTACCAGTGAGCACATAACTCTTGTGTACTGACACACATCTCAAAGGTGCCTTCCATCTTGCTCCCTTTTCTCCCTCAGGTGGTGTACACACACACTAGTATACACACACAAGGTGGTGTATACACACCCAGTTTGGTGTTTTCTAAAGGCATTTTTGTAACCATTGCTTTGCAAGTGTCCTTACCTGCAGCCTATGCAGGCAGCACGAGCAATTGTTAAATCATTGCCATTTATATATTTGGGCAAAACCTGCAACCAGTTCATTTTTAAGGCAGGGTCTTGCAAAACATGTTTCCTGACCAGGAATTGAACCTGGACCATGGCGGTAAGAGCGCCGAATCCTAACCACTAGACCACCAGGGAATTTTTTTTAATTACTGCCATTTGTACCTACAGAAGGTGTATCCTCTTTGCCTAAATTGTACATTTGTTCCTTTGCACCCTCTCCTTTCAACGCTCAACACCTTTTTTTAATCTCTTGACCCCCATAAGTTTATTGATAAACCGGAAGACTAATATCACTGTGTTTATGTTAGCACTCTGTATGTCCAATGGTTTCCTTCCCTTGCATCATGCAGGAAACTTTACAACTACATACCTCTTTTCTTTTGGCAGGGCACTCTAAGTATGCTCAAAGGCTATCTGCTCTGGCACAATGCATGGCAAATTACAGTGTTTCATTTCAAGGTACCATATTTTTCGCCCTATAGGACACACTTTTTCCCCTCCAAAAATGAAGGGGAAATGTGTGTGCGTCCTATGGAGCGAATACAGGCTTTCGCTGAAGCCTGGAGAGTGAGAGGGGTCGGTGCCCTCTCACTCTCCAGGCTTCAGGAAGCTCCACACAACCCTCGGGAGCCCGGCGCGAAGCCGCGACGGGCTCCCGAGGGTTGCGCGGAGCTGTCTGCACTCCCGGGCTTGGCAAGGCTCCACGCAACCCTCCGGAGCCTGGCGCGGCTTCGGCATCGCTCTGGCTCCCGTTCTGGGGGCTGGGGTCGGGGGAAGCTAGGGCGAAAAATGCGGTACTTGAGTTTTGCTATGCTCTGAATCTCCATGCCCTGGCACTAGACAGGCTGGGACCCAGTTTGATTTATTTAACGAGGAGTGCAAAAAAAAGGGGGTGGTTGGGAGGCACTTCTGGCTTCCAATATATCTGCTCCTGTTATACCTATTAATTCCATTGGGGTCATTGTGGTTTCTCAAAGGGCAACACACAAAACAGACATGCCTCAAACCTGTCCAGCTGCCACCATAAGCAGTCAGATGCCATGCTTCTCGGTTGAAAAAAGTTTATAGGGACTGTGACATTAAGTTGATCAAAGCTTTGCAATTTTAATAAACTGGATTCAGCAGTAGCAGCAGCAGCAGCAGCAGCAACAACAGCAACTGAAGTGCCTTTTTGCAGAATCCACACATGATGTTATTAGCACCAAAATACTGGCCTGTACTTTTTCATTTAATCTGGATTTACCCTTTCTGGAGAAAATCCAGTGTGTTGGTTGGTTGTTTTTCAAGTCGGTTGCCGATGACCCTTTTGCAATATCCATTTACATCCCCTTTCTGCAAAAAACCTTTTGGAAGAGTCTGCTCTAAGTTCGAAGCGAGACAACAGCTTCCACCACCCTAGAGGTGGAAGGTAGTTTTAAAGAGTGGTGGCTGCTTCTGATATGTGGATATCCATCCTTCTTTCACCTCTGCTCTGAAAAGGTTTTGCATGGATTCAAAAACCTGCCAAACCTCTTTGAGCACATGTGCCAGTCAGTAATGGGAAGGAAGTATATCTGTACAACATAGAAAATGATGCCTCTCCTAACCCCACTTTTAGCCAACTTAAAATACTATTGTCTGTCTCCTGCTTTAAAAGAATGAATCCAACATGTTTTAAATAAGGTTCTTTCCTGTAAATTCTATGCCAACAAACAAGACCTTTTCCACTTAACGTTTCCCTTAAGGGGAACGTTACAGTCGGCTGCCAGTAGTTCTGTGGAGCTGCCTGGGGTGCTATTTATTTATATACAAACTGGGTGCTGTTATTAGAAACAGCTGGCAATGCTAAAAGTTAAATTTCTAGTTCATGGGTTGAAGAGCTTCAGACGTCTTTACACCTAGAGAGAAGCACTGATCTCAGTGCAAATGCGTTCACTATTATACATCCCTGAGGCATCCTGGTGGTGGAATGGTGCAGTCTTGTTAGGTCCTGCAAGTTATGGGACAAGGGGAGAGAACATAGCATGGGATGCTGTTTTTAGGCGTATTCCCACCACTTCTGTAGCATGAAATTCTGAGCTCAATATTTTTCTAGGGTCTCTGAGCATAGGTATTCTGTTTAACTCTTGCCTTTATGAGTCATCAGTTGACATCACCTAACACACACACACACACACACACACGCCTAACTAGGCCCATGTACATTACCACATAGAATCACAGAATTGTAGAGTTGGAAGGGACCTCAAGGAATCTCAGCTGAAGCATCCATTATAAATGGCCATCCAGCCTCTGCTTAAAAACCTCCAAGGAAGGAGAGTCCTTCCTCAGGAGTTAATAATGCACTGACTGAAGCAGTACACACATACACATTCCCATGAATTTATTGTCAATCAATTTCACTTGATGACACTCCCTCTCTGGAGAGCCAGTGTGGTGTAGTGGTTAAGAGCGGTAGTCACGTAATCTGGGAAACCGGGTTCGTGTCTCCGCTCCTCCACATGCAGCTGCTGGGTGACCTTGGGCCAGTCACACTTCTGTGAAGTCTCTCAGCCCCACTCACCTCACAGAGTGTTTGTTGTGGGGGAGGAAGGGAAAGGAGAATGTTAGCCGCTTTGAGACTCCTGAAGGGGAGTGAAAGGCGGGATATCAAATCCAAACTCTTCTTCTTCTTCTTCTTCTTCTTCCTCTCTCTCTCTCTCTCTCTCTCTCTCTCACACACACACACACACACACACACACACACAAAGAGCTACGTTGTGCAAACATCAGCAGGTTAAAATGCAGCTAGGTCATTATATTTCTTAATTCTGATTGAAGCTGGTTTGGGAGAAAACAAATCAAAATGCAGGATTTCAGAAGAAACAACAGGTTAGATATGGGTTGTGGCTAATATTAGGTGTACACTGCTTCCCAAGCCAGAACTGGGAGCACACTGGGTGCCAGAAAGAGTAAACAGGAGGGTGCACACTAGGGTATTAGGAGTCTGGGGTAGGAGCTGTCCACTCTGGCCACATGGTGTGTTCATTTGGATGCCAAATCCCCTGAATTTTGGTGGTTGCAAATGGCATCCCTACACAAAGAATACTGTTGTAGCTGGGGTACCAAAGTGAATATTATAAACTAATAAACAGTTGTGTTTAGATAATATTTGGGATATGGATGCAAGAGAACTATTCCTCTCCCCCCACCCCTGCTCTGAGGAGTGGAAAGAAACAAGATAATTAGCAGGTTGCCTAGATGATGGGGGGCCTGATGTCACAAGAAAAAATGTCCTTTTTGAAATCTAAAGGTCTGCTGGGAGGAAGTGGGGCAGAATTCTATGGGTTGATGTGGAGGTGAGAAGCAGGAACAAGGAGATGGTGCATGGGATGTCTCTGAAAGCAGTGCTGGGTGGTAGGGAAGGAGTTAGAAGATAGGAAGTATAGAACATAGGGTGCTGCCTTATATTGAGTCAGATCACTGGGTTCCTCTAGCTCAGTATTGTCTACACTGACCAGCAGCAGCTCTTTACAGGGTTTCAAGCAGGGTGCTCTCCCAGCCCTACCTGGAGAGGCCATTGGGAACGGAACCTGTGACCTTCTGCTTGCAGAGCAGTTGCTTTACCACTGAACTATGATCCTTCCACAGATAGTCTACTTCATGTACATTTTCAATCCTGCAACAACCTTCCTCTTTAAAACCTTTGTAGGAAATAAACAGACTGATAGGAAATAAACAGACTAATAGTGTTGACAAAAATGGGTGGAAATTTTTCCAAAACTGAATGCCCAAAATAATTACTCCCTCCAAAAATCAGGCAGGGTGGGTTTAAGCTTGCAGCACTACCAAGACACAAAATGCAAAACAAAACACAAAACAAAAGAACACCAGGATTCCTCACACCACACCCCCCCCCATATAACTTATTGTGTGTGCGTTTTCCATTGAAGTGAGTGTGTTTGGAGGGGGAGAGAGGGAGCTGTCCTGTTTTTAGAGCTGTTGCTTGTGTTATCAAAGGAAGAAAAGAGAGGCAAGATGGGCAAAAGCATTAAAGAGAGTGGGAGGCAATTAGCATGTTTTCTTTTCCTTTAGACTACAGAAAGGTTGCTTGTTTTAAAATCTTAGGTAATTTCCTGGGGGCTGACCTTAGCAGACTGGAAACTGAGCCACAATGAACAAAATGAATTTCAACAGAGACAAATGTCAGGTTCCACACTGAGGCAGGAATAACCAGATGCACAAATATAGGATGTGGGATGCCTGGCTTTTGTAGCGGTCCATGTGAAAAGGATCTAGGAGTCTTAGCAGTCCTCAAGCTTCACATGGGCCAGCAGCGTGGTGCACCAGCCAAAAAAAGCTAATGCAATTCTAGGTAAAGGTAAAGGGACCCCTGACCATTAGGTCCAGTCGTGGCCGACTCTGGGGTTGCGGCGCTCATCTCGCTTTATTGGCCGAGGGAGCCGGCGTACAGCTTCTGAGTCATGTGGCCACATAGGCGCCGACTCCATGGGGCTTGAGGGGGCCCGAGCCCCCTCAAAAATTCGTTTGGGGGGGCTCTGCCCCCCCAATAATCTCCGGCGCCCCTCCAGCAGAGCGCCATCGCCGCCCCTCCCCCAGCCCAAAATGCACAGGGTCGGGCTGCATGCCTCCTGCCCTCCCACCCGAGCAAAAGCTCCACCCAATTTCCTTCGGAGCTGATTAATAGGCGCAGCACGCTCTCCCCTATTCACTCACGAGGAGGCGGCGCCACTTTATTTGCATATTCATGAGCTTATTTATTATTCATGAGCTTTCCCGGCCCCCCCCCCCAATATTTTTTATAAGTCCGCGTCCCTGTGTGGCCAGCATGACTAAGCCGCTTCTGGCGAACTGGAGCAGCACACAGAAAGTGGCGTTTACCTTCCTGCCAGAGCAGTACCTATTTATCTACTTGCACTTTGACGTGCTTTCAAACTGATAGGTTGGCAGGAGCAGGGACCGAGCAACGGGAGCTCACTCCATTGCAGGGATTCGAACCGCCGACCTTCTGATCGGCAAGCCCTAGGCTCTGTGGTTTAACCCACAGCGCCACCCACATCCACAGCGCCACCCGCATGCAATTCTAGGCTGCATCAATAGAAGCAAAGTCTCATTTAGCTACGGGCAGTTTGAGGATGTTCCATCCACCATCTAGAAATGGTCTAAATGAATAAACAAAGTGGGTTGGTGTGTGGAGGGTTCAGCATAAATCCACTTCAAGTGCACAATTAATGAGTCAACACCACAGGCACACGATAAAGAACTAAGCTGCAACTTTAAACAGCTATGGCTTCCCCCCAGTGAATTCAGGGCACTGCAGTATGATAAGGGTGCTGAGTGTGGTTAGAAAACTCCCCCATTCCCCTCCTAGAACTGCAGTTCCCAGAGTGCTTTAATAATCCCTCCTCAGGGGACTCTGGGAATTATAGCTCTGTGAGAAGAATAGGGGAGGAGTCTCTAGGCACCCTTAACAAACTTCACTTCCTAGGATTCTTTGGTGGCAACCATGACAGTTTAAAGTGGCATAATAATGCTTCAAATGTATGGTGTGAACATGGACTCAGAAAGGGAGAGAACTGGGTGTCTGTCTGTGTGAAATGACTTGAGAACTTAGTTCTGGCACTGGTCACAAATTTCCTGGGCTGTGCATGTGCTCCTTAGGTTTCTGGTGTGTATACCCACACAGCAAGGCCGCTGTTTTGCACCTGGTGCCAGTTGGTGGTCCATAGCTACACAGGAATCTGCCTTACACTGATCTATCTACCAGTATTGTCAATACTGATGGGCAGCGGCTCTCCAGAGTTTCAAGCAGGAGGCTCTCCCAGACCTACCAAAAGGGAGCTGAATGACTTCTGCATTCAAGGCAGGCAGAGCCAGCGCAATACATGTGGGCACCTGAGGTGAACCACAAAATGACGCCCTCCCACCAGGGAACAAGCGAGGAGTGAAGAACTACATCGGGAATAAGAGAGGAATAAAGATAAACATTGGGAACAAGGCAGGGAATCAGATTAACCTTACCTTTTGGCTGAAGTGTGAATCAAAGTATGGTGTGGTGGGGGAAGGGGCCCACGCTGAATCACACTGGCAGATCCAGCCTCCAAGGAGTGCACCACAGCCATTGCTGGCTGTGCAGCGGCAGCAGGGGACATTGCATTCCTTAGAGGCAAGACCAGGTGCCCCTGTAGATCCTGCCACCTGAGGTGGTCGCCTCACTTTGTCTCGTGCATGGGCCAGCCCCAAGGGGGGGGGATATGTGAGCCTGCAGCCGAGTTAATAGTAAAGCAGAATGTTCCCCAAAGCTTTACACTATAATAATAATAATAATTTATTATTTATACCCCACCCATCTGGCTGGGCCTCCCCAGCCACTCTGGGCAGCTTCCAAAAGAATATCAAAATACTATAATACATCAAACATTAAAAGCTTCCCGAAACAGGGCTGCCTTCAGATGTCTTCTAAAAGCCTGGTAGTTGTTGTTCTCTTTGACATCTGGTGGGAGGGTGTTCTACAGGGAAGGTGCCACAACCGAGAAGGCCTGGTTCTCTGTAACTTGGCTTCTCGCAGTGAGGGAACCGCCAGAAGGCCCTCGGTGCTGGACCTCAGTGTCCGGGTAGAACGATGGGGGTGGAGACGCTCCTTCAGATATACTGGCCCAAGGCCGTTTAGGGCTTTAAAGGTCAGCACCAACACTTTGAATTGTGCTCGGAAACCTACTGGGAGCCAATGTAGGTCTTTCAAGACCGGTGTTATGTGGTCTCTGCGGCCGCTCCCAGTCACCAGTCTAGCTGCCGCATTCTGGATTAATTGTAGTTTCTGGGTCACCTTCAAAGGTAGCCCCATGTAGAGCGCATTGCAGTAATCCAAGCGGGAGATAACCAGAGCATGCACCACTCTGGCGAGGCAGTCCGCAGGCAGATAGGGTCTTAGCCTGCGTACCAGATGGAGCTGGTAAACAGCTGCCCTGGACACAGATTTGACCTGTGCCTCCATGGACAGCTGTGAGTCCAAAATGACTCCCAGGCTGCGCACCTGGTCCTTCAGGGGCACAGTTACCCCATTCAGGACCAGGGAATCCTCCACAACTGCCCGCCTCCTGTCTCCCAAAAACAGTACTTCTGTCTTGTCAGGATTCAACCTCAATCTGTTAGCCGCCATCCAACCTCCAACCGCCTCCAGGCACTCACACAGGACCTTCACTGCCTTCACTGGTTCTGATTTGAAAGAGAGGTAGAGCTGGGTATCATCCGCATACTGATGAACACCCAGCCCCAATCCCCTGATGATCTCTCCCAGCGGCTTGAAAAGCATAGGGGAGAGGACAGAACCCTGAGGCACCCCACTGTAGTGTAAATAGGGAGGAATCTCTTTTCCATGCCCCCAGCGCCCCCCCCCAAGCTTACCTTGACTCACCATTGCCCCGTTCTCATTAAAAACAGCTTCCTCCAGTTGCTCCGGGTTCCGTGTTATTTGTTTCCAGGCGGCAGCATCAACATTTGTCTCTCAAAGCAGGCTGCAATATAAAAGAAACCATACACTATGATAAATGCATAGTATCATTACAATGCTTGCAAAGTATCACATTTAAGAACTCAAAAAATCCTAAAATTTAAACTTTTCCATATTGGGACATGGGCACAAGGCAGGCAGGCAGGCAGGCAGGCAGGCAGGCAGGCAGGCAAGAAGGAAGGAAGGAAGGAAGGAAGGAAGGAAGGAAGGAAGGAAGGAAGGAAGGAAGGAAAGCAGTCTCTTTTACATAGTATTTCTGTGTGTTCTTAGGAGGGGGCATAAAGAAAGTATATTGGTTAATATTGTCATGAACCACCCACAATCTCTGCCTCACGGTGACAAGATTTCAGGGCGTTCCAGGGGCCCACACAGGAGTTGTGTTTCATTTGGAAATCAGGCACAGCAGAGACTGTATTGTCTTTAAGATATGTGTTCTTACTGACACATATATGCATTCAAGCCTACTGTGGAGAATTCCAGAGCATGCACATCTCAAGAGGGGCATACTTCCTGCAGGTGCAAATCATTAGACCTCTGTGTCTCTTTGTAACAGCCTGCTCCAGTCAGTCCACATGGCTCCTGCAACCCCCTTCTTCCCAGAAACCCTTGCCAAATGCGGCTTCCCCTTCCGCTGACATCATTGCTCTCTGTAACCTTGGCAACCTCCCTCTCTGTGCAAGGCAGAGTTCTTGTCTTGTTGATTTCTTCTATTGATGGGTTAATGACTGGCCATTTCAGCCTTTGTTTCTTAATGGCTTATCCCTGGCAAGCTATGTCAAGCTGGGCTGGCTCGTTGTCGGGAAAACTTAACCCAGCAGTGTTTGGTACAGTAAATCAAACCTTGATTAATTCTAACTTTTACTAATTCCATAAATTATGGGTGCCCTGCACCCAAAAACTCTGGGACTTCAGACACGGGTCCCAATATGAATGGAACCTCTTCCTTCCCTTCTGCCCTGCAAAGGCTCTGGTGGCAGATTGCTCTCCAGTCCCTGTTTCGGCAGGGAGGTGAGTCATCAGAGGCTGCTTTTCAAGGCATGTTTGCTGTAAGTGCCCCATTAGTCCACTTTTTCCACCAGCCACCTCTTCAAATGCTATTTAGCAAATCAGAGGCTGTGCCCGTTGTGTGATGCTTTTAAAGCATAAAGGGATTAATGTTCCACTCTAATGAAAACCAGATGTAGAAAGTTGCCTGGCTGAAAGCTATTTTCCACTGCCAAGCTGCAAATGAAACGATTTAATCAGCATGAAAATTGTTGCCAAATCTACAACTTTGACCGTATCTCCCAAGCTGAGATGCACCAGCACTACAGGCATCTGGGATCTGCAGGCAGGTCGTCCAGTAGAGGTGATATTTAAAGCACAACTCCAGCTCAGGTTTTTAATTTTAATTTTTATTTTTATTACGCAAAAAGGGGGGGGAATGCAAAACTCATGTGTACTGAATCCTGGAAAAGTCCAATAAGCATGAATGGATGCACAGACCGACCATCAATAACGTACAAATATTGGGACTATTCATGCTCAGTATAATCATAATAGTAAAGGTAAAGATAAAGCGACCCCTGACCATTAGGTCCAGTCGCAGACTTTATTGGCCAAGGAAGCCAGCATACAGCTTCCGGGTCATGTGGTCAGCATGACTAAGCCGCTTCTGGCGAACCAGAGCAACGCACAGAAACACTGTTTACCTTCCCGCCAGAGCGGTACCTATTTATCTACCTGCACTTTGACGTGCTTTCAAACTGCTAGGTTGGCAGGAGCTGGGACTGAGCAACTGGAGCTCACCCCATCACGGGGATTCAAACTGCCAACCTTCTGTTCGGCAAACCCTAGGCTCTGTGGTTTAACCCACAGCGCCACCCATGTCCAATCATAATAGTAGTTAGGGCTTATTAAATTAGTCATATTTTACGTATAGAAGATTGGTTGTACAACAGATCCCTTGCTTTAAGAATAATTCTTAACTAGTTCCCATTCTTGTTCAAACTCATTGATTCTTTGCTTTCCTTGTCTTGTAAAAAAAATAAAAATCAAGTTAGCTCAGCTGGTTAAAGCATGGTGCTGATAATGCCCAGGTTTGATCCCTATATGGGACAGTTGCATATTTCTGCCTGCAGGGTGTTGGACTAGATGATCCTTATGGCCCCTTCCAACCAACTCTACAATTAATTATAAGATTCTATGGTTCTACTTAAAGCATCAAATTCCCATAGTATAATGAACACCTCTTTAAAGAATGAATTACTGATGTTTTGCATGTGGTGTCTGCACTGCTAGCACTACATAAAGAATTTTTTCTCTTTGTGAAAACCTGCTCTTTAAAGCTCAATCGGAGCAAGCAGAAGTCCGCAGAAAATGCAAATTGATGTTTGCTGTGATTCAGTCCTAAACAGCAGGACAAAGAAAGGCCCACGCATACCCAGAACATGGAAGCGTGGACTGTGCCTGGAAAGTGCAGGGCAAGAGATAAGTACAGTATGGATAAAAACCCTTGGTGTTTGGTTCTCAAGTTGTGAAACATTTGGCATTAGATGGGGGATGAGTGTTTGAGTTCACTTACAAGAGAGTCCCCTTCCTCCCCCCCCCCAAAGAAGCTAAAGAAAAATGAGTCTTAAATACAGATAGGCAATTTTACTTATCGTTTTCCAAATCTTAATTTCAGTTTGTCCGATTTTTAAAAGTCCTCAAAAGAAATTACCAGCATTTAGGGAGCACTTTATCCTAATATATACATTTTTGCAAGCAGTTCTACCTAATGTAGCATATTTTCTTGATATGCTATTGCAACACATCTATGCATTTGTAAGCACACTGTCCCCCGATATGTGCATTTTGTACATATTTTGGGGCGGGGGATTGGAAAACTGCAACACAAAATGTATAGAAGTGCTAAATTTTGAAGGAGATCTGTAGTGCATGTATGTGTGTGAGTTAGAAAGGTTCACATTAAAAATGCAAGCTGAGCTGGACTTCTATCCCTAACTCAGGAAGTCATCTGAATGCAAAGAAAGAGCAGAAAACATCCTTGTAGTGAGAAAGACTCACATGCATCCCATCCACACCATAGATATAAGGTACTATTATGTCATTGTAACAGTCATGAAAAATGCTGGAAGTTGTAGTTTGTTAAGGGTGCAGGGAACTGTACCTCTCTGGTTCTCCATGACTGTTAAAAGCAGTGTAATCATGCTTTAAATGTATGATATGGGTGTAATCAAACTGAGGAAGAGAGCAGGCTGAGTTTAACAAGGAGACAAATTTTAAAAGAATTGAGGGAATCTACAGCTGAAGAATCAGAATTGTAGAGTCGAAAGGGATCTTCAAGGTCAAGTAGTCCGAAAACTCACTCTTTAAAGCTAAAGTGCAACAAACATCATTTGGGGTTTTCTGGGGATTGCTCCTTGCTCCAATGGAGCTTTAAAGAGTGGGATTTCACAGGTAAAAAAAGAGAGCACTTGGACATAGAGCTTTAAAGCATGGACCATGCCTGGAAAGTGTGGGGCAAAAAGTAACTGTGGATAAGCCCACAGTTGCACTGAAGCATGTAACGTTGTTTGATTGATTGATTGATTGATTGATTGTTTGCTTGCAGTATCCATGCAAAATCATATTTACCTCTACAGAATATCTAATGGAAAAACCTTTTTCGAGAAATGGTAAATTTAGAATAAATGAGACAGAGAGACTTATGGGAGAGCATTTCGATGAGGACAATGTATGTACTTGGATGCATGAGTACTAAAGTGCCTATTATTTCGCAGATATACTGTTTATTGGCCATGGCTAGAAAATCAATCAGTTATGAAGAATGAACTTCCTATACTGTGATATTGTTAGCTTGTTGGTGGAATTGCTGTATTGCCAGGAATTGCTGTATTGCTGAAGTAACTGCCTCTGCTGTATGAAAGGATTGGTTTCAAAACATTTTGGACGCATTGGTCCAAAGATCTGTTGTGTGAGCCAAAGAAGTCAATTTCTGCAGGGGTGGGGCAGTGTAGAGGGGCAACATGATGCAAACATGCCAGCAGGAGCTCTGTTTTGCTAAAGCCTAGCAGCAGATTTTTTAAAAAAATATATTAAAATGATAAACCCTGTAATGCTCTTCAGAGCCCTACGTTTTGCAAAGCTTTGTGTTCTGGGGACTCTTGGAGGCCTGCAAGACTGACAGAGGTCACAAGCCCTGGAAAGGTAAAAGGCCAAAGGAAAAGCTGAAAAGTTCTAAGCAAAATGTGCAAGCAAGCAATAATGCAGACCAATTGGACAGCTCTTCGCGATTTTAAGGTAGCAAAGAGCAGGAGATGGAGGATTGTGGAGGAAAGTCAATCTTTCCTTTTTCTTCTTCTCACAAAACAAATCCCTATTTGTGGGGACCTATTTACCTGCAATATGGCAGTCTTGGTCCATGCTGGAATGGCTGCTGTGCCTATAAATTTCACCCAGTTTATACAAGAAAGAGAAAAGTTCAAGTTTCACTTCATGCAGGATGCAGAATAGCTCAGGGTTCACCTTGTGGGTTCGCCAGCAGGTGAATACTGTTTTGTTTCAGCAGGCCTTTAGGAACTGGCTGGTTTTTAAGGAAAGGGTTTTTAATAGGGCTTTATTATCTGTATTTCAATACGATTTTTTGGTATTGTTTTAATTACTTTTTAAATACTTTTTGTATGTTTTCAGCTTTCTGTATCTTATCTGTGTTATTTTAATGTGTGCAAAGCACTTTGAGTCCCAGTCTGGGGAAAAGGTTGGATATAAACAAACAAACAAATAAAACAACAACAATATAGGTTGAGTGGAGAGAGCAAGAAAGCAACTTGGAAGCAGATACAAGCAAATTTTGGGTCTCTTGCACACCCCTAAGGGGGGGTGTACGCTTTATGCTGCCAGTTATCAAACAGGCTTGGCTGCCCATTAATCCAGGAGGACACACGAAAGAAAGATTCCCCCCCCCCCAATAGAACGTAAATAATTTTATGGATGGCTATGGAGAGAGAAATGACATATTTGTGGAATAGGAAATGTCTGCAAATGATGGTTTGCTATAATATGGCACAAGGTATATAAATTCAGTAAATAAATACATAAAATAAGCAGTGTTATTTTTCTAGAAAAAGAGGTGCTGGAACCCACTATGAATGTTTGCCTCATTCTCTTAGAAGGGGCCAAAACTAAGTTCTGGCTAAAAATAAAGCTCTAGGCTTTAAGCAAGGGAGCCAGGGACTCATGGCATCAGCACCAGAAGGGGCACTTAGTACATACCCTCCAACATTTCTCGGATGAAAATAGGGACATCCATTCCATAATGATAATTTTACTATTTATACCGCACACATCTTATTGGGTTGCCCCAGCCACTCTGAGCAGCTTCCAACATATATAAAAACATGATAAAACATTAAACATAAAAACCCCTCCCCTATACAGGAATGCCTTCAGACAGCTTGGGGGGTTGGATAGCTCCATTCTCACCAACATCCTAAGGATGTCCTAAGGAAAAGCGGGACATTTCAAAATCAAATCAGAAACCGGGATGGCTTCTCTAAATCAGGGATGTTCCCTCGAAAATAGGCCCAACAGGTGACTCTCAGGGTGCTGTTCTGAATGTCCAAGTGGGTACTACCTTGCTGTTCAGTGGCTGGGTGTTTACATAGTGGAAGAAAGGTAGGATACAAATGTAAGGAAATAGACAATTGATGTGTGTTCCTTTCAGTACAGATGGCGACCATTTTGCATGAGTCCAACTGATGTGCAACCTCCAATGTGTGGGTCCTTTTGGACCTGGAAAAGGGCAGAATGGGGGTTGGAAGTGGAATGGGCAAGGTGGGCTTATACACGCTCAACAGCCATGCATGGGGGACAGGAACAGAAGCCCTCGTGCAAAACGGTTGCCATCTTTATTTTAAAATTTGTGACCACCTTGGATGCCTTTGCAGAAAGGTGGCTTATAAATACAGACATAGAACGAAACTTCATGGCCAAGTTCACACTATGCATTTAAAATGTTATGGTTCCACAATCGTGGTTTCCTCCAAATAATTCTGAGAGCTATAATTTGTTCAGGGTGCTGAGAGATGTTAGCAGGCCCCTACAGTTTTCAGCATAGTTTGACAAATCTCTCCTTTCCTGAGATTCCTGACAATTGTAGCCCTGGGAGAGGAACAGAGGCCTCCTAACAGCTCTCAGTACCCTGAACAAACTACAGCTCCCAGAATTCCGTGGGGATGTGAGCCCTGATTGTTTAAGGGGTGTTATGTACTGAGAACAATAGGATCCAAATTGCAGCAGTCTGATTAGTCCTAGAACAATAGGATTCAGAATGCAGCAGTCTGATTGGTCCTAGAACAATAGGATTCAGAATGCAGCAGTCTGATTGGTCCTAGAACAATGCAGCAGTATGATTGGTTGGCAGGAACCACCCAATCCTGCTCCAGATAGAAGTGAATCCACAACCTGATTGGCTTACAGTAGAATTCCGGAATTAGCCAATCATGTGCAGCCCATTGTGTAAATAATGTATATAAAGCAGATACTGTGAGGGGACATTCATTCATTCCTCCTCACCACTATGAGCTGAATAAAGAGCATGAAATCACTTTGCGACTCTGAGTATATTTCACTGGCGACGAAGGTGGGATCCCGCTGAGCTGACTGCCACACACAGCACCGCAGCAACGCCACCTGCCGCACCGCTGCCTCGCACCGTGTATCCAGGCTTCAGCTCCGGGACACAAGGAACTCAGAATGGGAGCCATAAGCAGCTTCTCGCCATTCAACCCAGCATCTGGAGACTGGGAAGCGTATGCCTCCCGTTTCACCTTCCTCCTAGAAGCCAAAGGGGTCACTGACGAAGAAGACGCCAAGAAGAGGGCGATATTCTTCAGCGTCTGCGGAGAGGAGACGTTTGAAATCGCCCGGGCTCTCCTTGCGCCTGAAGACGTCGCTACTGTTCCATACAAAACAATAATGGAACAGCTGAAGGGGCACTTTTCGCCGCAGCCCTCAGTGGTGGCTCGTCGAAATGCCTTCTACGCAAAGCGACAAGCCCCTGGGGAAACCATAACGGGGTTTGTGACCTCTCTCCGCCAAGCCGCCCGGTTCTGCAACTTCTCAGAGCTGGAGAACATGCTTCGTGACCGCCTCGTCGGTGGCCTGAAGGATGAGAAGCTGCAACGACGCCTCTACGCTAAGAAGGACCTAACGTTCCAGGTCGCTCTGGAGGAGGCCCTGGCAACGGAAGCTGCCGAGAGGTCGACGCAAGAGGCACGGCCGAGCCTGCCATCCCAACCGAGGGTCCACCACGAAGACCTCACCGACGACTCAGGATCCGACAGGGAGGAGGTGCACCGAGTACAGCAGCGCACTCAAGCAGCGCACAAACCACAGCTGCCTCGACGAGAAGGAGGAAACTGCGCAAGCTGCGGGGAGAGTCACGAGAGGAGGACCTGCCGTTTCCGCAACGCAGAGTGCAGGCAGCGCAGAAAATCGGGACACATCGCCCGGGTGTGTCGGGCTCGGCCCACCCGACACCAGGCATCAGAGGACCAACCCAAGAGCCCCAGGTCCCGGGGCCCAACGCACCAAGGCAACTCGACGGAGCTCACGGACTGCCAGGTATACCAGTTGCCCCACCCCAACGTAGAGAAAATTTATGTAGAGGTACAGATAGAGGGGGCCCCATGCCGCATGGAGCTTGACACAGGTTCAACTCTATCCATAATCTCGGCAAGGACCTTAAGGAAACTGTGTCCTACTGGGGGTCCCAAACTCAGGCCGGCCCCATTCACCCTACGGGACTTCCAGAAACGTAAGGTCCCCACAATGGGGGTGGGGACCTTCAGGGTGCAATACCGAGGGCGGACACGGCAACTGGACTTGCTTGTGGTCAAGGGCCCCTACATTAGCTTACTGGGATTGGCATGGTTTGGACCACTGGGGCTAGCCATCACCGGGGTGAACCACACTACCTTACAAGTGGACGTGGACGCCATCTGCAAGGAATTTCCAGGGGTTTTCGACGGGAAATTGGGACAGTATACGGGCCCCCCCATTGCTCTACAGCTTGACCCCGCAGTACGACCGGTCAGGCTCAAGGCCCGCCGGGTCCCATTCGCCTTGAAACCCCGTATAGACGAGGAATTGGACCGACTTGTGGAACAAGGAGTGCTGGAGCTGGTACCTAATGCCCCCTGGGAAACCCCAATCGTCACACCCGTCAAGCCTAATGGTTCGGTCCGCATCTGCGCAGACTACAAATGTACCATAAACAAGGCCCTCACGGCCCATGCATACCCAGTGCCAGTGGTCAGCCATGTCCTTGCCACCCTGGCTGGGTCGAAAATTTTTGGCAAGCTGGACTTGGCCCAAGCATATCAACAGCTGCCAGTAGATGAGGCCACAGCAGAGGCACAGACGATTGTGACGCACAGAGGAGCGTTCAGGGTAAAGCGGCTGCAATTCGGGGTCAGCGTGGCACCAGGCATATTCCAGAATCTAATGGACTCGCTCCTTAAAGGGATTCCTGGCGTCACCCCCTTCTTCGATGATGTGTTGATTGCCGGGCCCACACCAGAGGAGTTCGAGGACCGCCTCCGCACCGTTCTACACCGTTTCCAGATGGCGGGTCTCAAGGTGAAGAGGGAAAAATGTCTACTAGGAGTGCCTCAGGTGGACTTTCTGGGATTTATGGTGGACGCAGAAGGGGTCCACCCAACTGGGGACAAGGTACGGGCCATTTGTGATGCCCCAGCACCCAAGAGCAAGACTGAACTTCAGGCCTTCTTGGGACTACTGAACTTTTACCATTCCTTCCTTCCCCACAAGGCGGCGGTAGCGGAGCCCCTACACAGACTCCTAGACAAGCGGGCCCCTTGGGTGTGGGGCCAGCGCCAGGAGGCCGCATTCCAGGCAGTCAAGGACTTGCTTGTCTCAAACTCTGTCTTGGCACACTTCGACGAGAGGCTGCCGGTGGTGCTAGCATGCGACGCCTCACCCTATGGCATTGGCGCTGTCCTGGGGCACCAACTCCCGGATGGAAGAGAGGTACCGGTGGCGTACTTTTCCCAGACACTCAACGCAACCGAGCGGAACTACTCGCAAATCGACAAGGAGGGTCTGGCTATCATGAAGGGAGTAAAAAAATTCCATGATTTCTTGTACGGGCGGCCCTTCACCGTGGTGACTGACCACAAGCCGTTGCTTGGCTTGTTTGCCCCCGAAAAGCAGACCCCCCAAGTGCTGTCTCCTCGTGTCCTCAGGTGGTCAATTTTCCTTGCCAGCTACCAGTATGCACTGATTCACCGACCTGGGAAGGTGATGGGCCATGCGGACGCCCTCAGCAGGCTACCACTACCAGAAACAGGCCCTGACCCAGCACCTGCACAAGAGGTTATGAGCCTGGAGCTGCTTCCCAACCGCCCCATTCAGGCACAAGAAGTTGCCCACCATTCCAAGAAAGATAGGGTCATCTCCCGAGTCCTGGACTGGGTGTGGAGGGGATGGCCCAGCAGCAGCCCCGGGCCAGAATTCGCCGGCTACACAACCCGCAAACATGAACTGTCGGCCCACAAGGGGTGCCTGTTATGGGGAAACAGAGTCGTTGTTCCCCAGCCCCTCCGCAAAAGGGTCCTCACAGCCCTACACGAGACACACCCAGGGGTAGTAAGAATGAAGGCCCTTGCCAGGAGTTATGTGTGGTGGCCGGGGATCGATGGAGAGATAGAGGCCTGGGTCAAACACTGCCAGGCCTGCCAAGAATCCCGCCCAGATCCCCCAAGGGCCCCAGTCCAGTCCTGGGAGTCCGCCCGAGCACCATGGTCACGCCTGCATGTGGATTTCGCTGGCCCCTTTCAGGGGAAAACATTCTTCATAGTGGTGGACTCCTACACCAAATGGCTGGAAGTCGCACTGGTACCGTCCACTTCCACGTCCGCAGCCATCCGGGTACTACGCAGGCTGTTTGCAACCCACGGGCTCCCTGACACTCTCGTCTCAGACAACGGGACTGCATTTACGTCAGGAGAATTCCAAACCTTCACAGCACAGAACGCCATCCGCCACATCCGTTCGGCGCCGTTCCACCCTGCCACCAATGGCCAAGCAGAACGCATGGTGCGGACCACCAAGGACACCCTTCGCCGCATGACGCAAGGGGACTGGGAGTACCGCCTTGCCACATTCCTTCTAGCACAGCACAGCACCCCCAGCTCAACGACTGGCCGGAGCCCCTCTGAACTACTAATGGGTCGGCGCCTTGCAATCAGATTGGACCGCCTTCACCCCGATAGAGCTCAGGATGAGGTAGTGGTGGGGAAAGGCAGGAACCCCCGGACCTTCGAGGCCCAGGACCCAGTGTACGCAAAGAATTTTGGGGCAGGCCCAGCATGGGTACCCGCCACAGTCACCAGGGTCACTGGCCCAGTGTCATACGAGGTGCTAACGGATGGGGGGCAATGCTGGCGCTGCCACTGCGACCAGATACGGCGACGATTCCCGGGAGAAACCCAGGATGAGGACAGGTCAGAGGAGTCCCAAGGGAACAGCGGGGCAGTGAGGCCCATAGAGCAGGAGGGGCCAGCAGGAGAGGCAGAATCAGTAAATACAGAGAGGACCCATGAGGCCGAAAGGACACCGGAACCAGAACCACGACTGAGCGAGCCGGTTGCACCAGACCAAACAGCCCCATCACAGCCAGCATCCTTGGAACACGAGCCAGAACCTGAACCCCGGACCAGGGAACACCACAGGCCGCAACGCACACGTAGGCCGCCGGCATACCTTGAGGACTATGAATGCGACCTCCCGGGCAGGACTGGAACTTAGAGGGGAGGGGTGTTATGTACTGAGAACAATAGGATCCAAATTGCAGCAGTCTGATTAGTCCTAGAACAATAGGATTCAGAATGCAGCAGTCTGATTGGTCCTAGAACAATAGGATTCAGAATGCAGCAGTCTGATTGGTCCTAGAACAATGCAGCAGTATGATTGGTTGGCAGGAACCACCCAATCCTGCTCCAGATAGAAGTGAATCCACAACCTGATTGGCTTACAGTAGAATTCCGGAATTAGCCAATCATGTGCAGCCCATTGTGTAAATAATGTATATAAAGCAGATACTGTGAGGGGACATTCATTCATTCCTCCTCACCACTATGAGCTGAATAAAGAGCATGAAATCACTTTGCGACTCTGAGTATATTTCAAGGGGGTATTATAGCACATTAAATTATATAGCACATTAAACATCACAGTGTAGATGTGACCCATATTCTTTTAAGGTAGTATATCCAGTGCTTTTTCCTTAAAAAATGTTTAAGGGCACAGTGGAACCTCGGAAGCCTGTAAACTCAGACATTTTGGCTCCTGAACTATCGAAAACCTGTAAGTGATTGTTCTGGTTTTTGAATGATTTTCGGAGGCCGAACATCTGGCACAGCTTCCATGGTTGGCTGCCAGAGTGTCCTGCAGCCAATCTTGAGTCAAGAAAATCACTATTTTAGGGTTCAAATCAGGAAAAATAATACAGTAAATGGACAAAAGTACAAAGATTCACAACATTTTTAGGGATAGGGTACCCCTGCATCCCCCCAGAAAAAAGCAGAGTATATCAGCTGCAAGAGAGCCACAGGAAAGGAGGCTTGCCACCTTCATGTCTGGCTTGGGCTGTGGGCAGAAAATAGGATGCAGGACTAGAGAGACCATTAGTCTGACCCCGGAGCATCCTTGCCAATCACCTGCAATTTCAGGAGAGAGTTGATGTGGGCCCAGGGAAAGACCCACAAGGCTCCACCTCTTCTGGCAGGGTGCCACACTCCTCCCACCCCAATACACGTGGGTTCTGGCAGAGTTTTCCCTGCAGTCACCTTAAGGTAGGAGCCCCTTAGCGGTGTGGCTCCTCTGCACCATCGCATCAAATATTCCTGTGGGTGCACCCAACTCTTTTCTGGCCTTTAAAATGGTCGCCTTTGAGAAGGGTTGTGCTAAGAGTAAGAAAACAGCCCTGCTCTCAATCTTAAAAGACCCCGAGGAATGTGCTACATTCTTCCAGCCCTCAAGGTTGGCGCCTGCACAAAAATGCTCCTTTTGCCAAATATCAGTCCAATGAAATGCTTGTTTGCTTTCTTTAAAAAAAATGCCTCACTTCATAATTTACCTTGGCCTGGAGACGAATCTTTATAGACAGAAACCCATTTTACCTTTTTATACTACCCCCCCTCGTGCTTGCACACCTTAAGCTTTTTATACTACCCCCCCCCCTCGTGCTTGCACACACACACACAGTCACAAACATTCTCCTGACATTAACAGTAGTTGCTTCTCTTCCACTTTAAAAAATTACCAAATGGAGGCTTTGCTGCCTATTTAAAGGTTAGCCCAATAACCCTGTGCACGTTCACTCAGAAGCAGGCCCCACTGCATTCAGCAGGGCTGGCTTCCAGGTGAGTGGGATTGCATCACTTGTTGAAATGTTAGGTCTTCTTTGGCCATATTATAATTGCAAATCATAAAATGAAAGCAGTTCATTTATGTTCACAGCCAATTTATGGAGCTGAAACAAATAGACTCCAAAATATATATTCCTCTGTGAACTTTTTAAAAATATATTTTATTGCTTTTTTACATAGTCATTGCTGTCAATGTTTCCCTTTTTTAAAGGGAAATTCCCTTATTCTGAATAGGATTCCTCGCAAGTAAAGGGAAAAGTTGACAGCTATGCATACAGTAAACATAATTTAAAATACAATAGACAACAACAACTGGCAACTACTCATGAATTGGAAAGTGACATAATAACAGCTTAAAATTGGAATTTTGATGGTAAATATTTTACAGAAATTTGCTGGATGCTTGAATGTTTCTTAAATATTGTCTGAGTCATTCATGTGTGATATCCTGTGGCTATCTAGGAAAAAGAGTATGACAGCTGACATTTGATAGCAGCTATTTTGCAGTAGTTAATAGGTGGTATGCAAAGTATCTGGTGGTGTCTGGTGGGTGGCATGCTATAGTACAGGGGTCGGCAAGGTTTACCTCACCTGGGCCTGTTCACTCCAGCGAAGATCCCTCTGTGGGCTGGATTGTGTGATTTCCAGCATCTGCGTCTGCACAGACGCGATTTCCGACCTCAGTGTCTGCACATACATGATTTTCGGCGTCTGCGCAGACACGATTTTGGGCACTGCGGAAGTGAGTCCCCACGCCATGCTGCACTGGTTTAGTGCAGCGCACAGGGACTCGCCAAGTGGGCGGCCTGGTTTGGGGGCAGATTGGGGGCTGGTTAAACGACCCCCGAGGGTCACTTGTGGCCCATGGGCCTTAGGTTGCCAACCCCTGCTATAGTAGCTGCTAATACTTGATAATTGCTGTGCACTAGCATTTAGCATTTGGCAATATCTAATATCTGACATGAAATAGTATTAGTATCTCATGGGTATGCAATAGGAATAGTATTCCACTGTGTATGGTATTTCACACAGGTTTCACTAACATTTTGTGAGATCCACCTAAAAAGCAGTACAGTATATGAATACTGTAAGCAAGTAAGTAAGTAAGTAAGTAAGTAAGTAAGTAAGTAAATAAATAAATAAATAGTAATGTTTTGCTATTCTAAAGGAGTGGAGGAAACTGTTCACTTTTTCTCCTATGCACTTGAACACAATTGGAACGGGACTGGTGTTTGCCATAGCTTTCTTGTTTTGTTTTTTTAAGTAATTCCTCCAGTTTATCAAAATCCTGAAGCTTTCATCAGTTTAATGTAGCATTCAGAATAAATTTTTCCAACCAAGAAGCATAGCATATGGCTGTTTATGGTGGTAGTTCGACAGGTTTGAGTTGTGCCCATTCTGTGTGTTGCCCTTTAAGAAACCGTAATGATTCAGCAGAGTTACTTGGTAAAACAGGGAGCTGGTATATCTGAAGCCAGAAGTGATTTACTTTGCACACTTCATTCAATAAATAAAACTGTTTCTTGCCTGCTTGGTGCCACGGCACGGAGACTCTGTGCATACCGTAACGAGTGCCTTTCAGTAAAACAGACACTGCAGGCAGTAATTAGCCATGTACGTTGCCAAAACAGGCAGCCTCTGAGCATGCTCAGAATTCCTTGCCAAAAGAAAAGAGGTGGCCATGAAGTTGCCGGCGTGATACAAGGACAGGAAACCCCTGGGCATACACGGAGGGGTATATTCAGTGTTAGTCATATTTAGAGCAGACTCATTGAAATTGATAAACATAATTAGCTAAGGACCATTAATTTCAGTGGGTCTATTCTAAGTAGATATTAATTTGATATAGGCCAGAGTGCCTCCCAAACTAGAAATGAAGGTATGAATGGTGCAAGGGAGAGTAAGTGGCTTATGAGTTCTTTGTAATGTGAGTGTGTGTTTGTTGTCTTGGAACATATTTAATAGGGCCAGTTCTGGAATGGCTTCTAATACCTGTGAAATATACTTAGAGTCAAGTGTGAATTTCATGCTCTTTATTCAGGTCATAGTAGCAATGAATGAAACTTTCTCCAAAACGTCTAGCTATATACAGTCATACCTCATGTTACGTTTTTTCAGGTTGCGTCCCGCAGCATCCCAGAAGTACCAGAAAGGGTTACTTCCGGGTTTCACCGCTCGCGCATATGCTAAATCCCGCTTCGTGCATGCGCACAAGTGCCAAATCACGCCGCGCACCAGAGCAGATATGGCACTTCAGGTTGCGGGCTTTTCATGTTGAGAACAGGCCTCCAGAACGGATCCTGTTCGCAACCAGAGGTACCACTGTATACATTATTTACACAATGGGTCCCGCGTGGTTGGCTAATTCCGGGCTGCTCCTGAAGGCCAATCAGGTTGCTGATTCACTTCATCCAGGAGCTGGATTGGGTGACTCCTGTGGACCAATCAGACTGCTGCATTCTGGATCCTATTTTTCTAGGATTCAGCTCAGTACATAACAACCTGCTTTGTTATTTTGAAGATTTCTTGTAGGACTGATGTCCAAAAGGGTGGGGGTGGGGGAGAGGATTTGAGAAATCCTCTTGTCATGATGGAGGTTATGCTGTGCCTTGACATTGGGAGGCAGCAGTGCTTACAAATACCAGTTTCTGGAAAACACAGCAGGGGAGATTTCTGCTTGCTGGTTTCCCACAGGCGTTTGTTTGGCCACCAAAAACAGGATGCTGAATGAGATGGCTACTGGCCTGATCCAGCAGGCCGTTCTTGAGCTCTACCATCAGTAAAAGTTTGCCTTGGTGGTGATAAAGGGACCACAGAGCTGTATTGTATTCTACATTCCTGTGCATCTCACAGTTGTAGATTTGTATTTGAGGAATTGGCTGAGTGTTTTTGCAACAGCCAATGTTAGTGAAAGGGTATGAATAATTGAATGATGAACTGTGTGGCAGGACTGGTCTGGAGTGTAAGCAAAGTGTGTACAGTAAAAGTAAGTTTCCTTTGGGTTTGTGATTCCTTTGTGCTAGAAGTCCATATCCTAACAAATTAAGATGGGAAGACCTTCTATTTTAATAGACGGAACAACCTTGACGCAGCATTTCCCCTCAACTTCCCTTAAGCATTGTACTGCAACATTAAAAAGTTAACCCAGTTTAAAATTATCATGAAGAGGGTATGTGCAATAATTTATTTATTTATTGCATTTATATCTCACCTTTTTCTCCAAGGAGCTCAAGGTGGCATACATGCCCTTCCTTGTCATTTAATCCACACAACAGTCTTTTGAGGTAGGTTAGACTGAGAGGCAGGGACTGGCCACACCCAGTGAGCTTCATGGCCAAGTGGGAATTTTAACCCTGGTCTCTCCCAGGTCCTAGTCCGCCACTCTAACCACTATGGGACACTGCCTCTCATAAATAAAACTGCCTCATTATTCGAATTCAACCCAATCAGAAAAGAGACTAAACAAATCAGCTCAAAGAAAATCTTATAGAACAGAGCATCTGGATCTCTCAAAAGCCCCCCCCCCCATACCTATTAAGCACCTGATTTTTGTCTGAAAACCCTGGGGTTGCTGGCTATGGGTTTTTGCCCCACTCAGAGCTGTTCAGGTGCTCTTAGCTTCCAGCCAACAACTCACAGATCCTGTCTTTTGTGGCCAGCAAAATCACCTGAAACAAGGGCAGTTGCACAGGACTCTTCCATGCCTGCCCTTGGGTAGTGACGCAATCTGCTGTCCTGGAGAATGGAGCTGTAAGCACTCTGAGATGCAGTGGGGTGGACGCTCAGGAAAACAGCCACAGAAACTGATTTTGTGAAAATGCACCACCCCAGAGCAAATGCTGTAGATTGAATGAGATAGAAAGAGAAGTATTCCTCCCCACCACCCACTGCCATGTAATGGTACTTGATTTATTTTAAATATAAGTGGTATTGGAGATCCTTCTGGATTGAAAGGCAGCAAATCTAATTAATTAAGTAACATCCCATCAGCCCTTCAATAAATGATCCAGGCGTGCGTCTTCTGCAGCCATTCATTAGGGAACTTTAAAAATATAGCCATTTTCTGCATTTCATTTTGGACTGGTTACTTGCTGACACCTCTCCTTTACTCCCTCTTTTTAAATCTAGAGTAGCTTAGAGGATATTAAATATTCTAGACTCATTGTTTTATGCCAGCTGCCTGTTTATCCCTTGAGGACATAGGATTGGCTTTGTTCCTCTGATAGGTTTAAACTGCTGAGGTAGCTTGTGCTGCTCCTGAAGTACCAAGCCTGAATTCTGTCCTTTAAAAATCTGGAAACCCCATATCACTTGAAACTTTCATTGCTTAGGGGCTAAGGCATTTGAATTTCTGTGGCCAGGCTCAAAGGTATGCGACAAAATCATATTTGCACAATGGAAAAATGAAGATACTGTGTGATGATAATAAAAACAGTAGTAGAAGGGTTGACAAAAGCAAGCAATAAAATAAATAATAAAAAGCAATAAAATTAATAAGGAAATTATCAAACCACAGTATCATCATGACTAATTGTAGCTGTCTCTGAAAGTGCTCTACACAGAGCTGTGCAGCAGCCAGTGCAAATAATAATAATAATATTAATAATAATAATTAATAATAATAATAAAATAATTCATACTTGGCTTGATTGTAAAAAAAACCATAAAGCAGTTTTCTAAAATGCTAAAATTATCAAGTAGAAAAGCTTTAAAACATTTTTTATTGATTTCTTCCTCTTGTTATATAAGAAAATCAACAACTTTCAAAAAATTAAAGTAGCAGGAGGTTAAAAACAGATTAAAATTCAAATCAACTTTCTAAACATCTGGGCAGGCCTCCGGGTTAACAAGGACCACAACTTTATTACCGTTTAACAGGAACTGTGGCAGGGTTAATACCTCAGCAGCAGCAGCAGCACAGCCAGCACTACCAATGGCAGAGTGAGGCAGCAGCCTCAGGTAGCAGATGCCAGAGCGAAGCATTCTTTGTGAGCAGTCTCATGAAGGCAAGGATGAGAAACATGTGGCGTTCAAGATGTGGTTGGACTCCAGCTCCCATAATTTCTGATGTTTGGCCATGCTGGCTCTCGAGGCTGATAGGAGCCATCAGGGCCGTCTTAAGCATATCCGGCACTCCCCCACCCGTTTCCCAGAGTTGTCGACCTTTTTCTTTAGGGAGCTGACACCACACTTACACATTATCTCTAACAAGCCCTTAGGACAAAATGAAATGAAAAGGCAGAAGAAAATGTAATGAAGTCCTCAATTCCAAAGCAAGACTCAGTCAAGACTCAGCAGTTCTTCTAATGCATCCTCATGATTCAAATCACCACATATCAAAAAGTTAAAGCAATCACCAGTTTGTTGTTCTTTAAATAAATTGATAAAGACACAGAGAATGCAATGCCCGGCCAATTTGTGTTTAAGTACAAAGCTGACGTTTTCAAATATTGGGGGGTGGGTGTAAAGCAGTGACATCCTGAACCTAAAAAGGACCCAAAACTTGGGTCACAAAGGCTGCAGCCCTAACTGCACTTACCTGAGAGTAAGCCCTGCTGAATCTAATAGGACCTTAAAACCCGCCCCCGTTTTTAAAGGACTTTTTGTTGGTGTTTGTTTGTTTTTAACCACTAACTGCATGGAGAGCACGCTCTCGAGTTCGCCCCGGGTGTCATCACTGAGGGAGGTGACATTTGGCACACCGCCTGCCCGCAACTCCCAAGCCTAACCTGAGCTGTCAGAGAAGGGCCGGAGCGGCACCACCTTGTAGGCAGCCTTCCCCCTTCATTCTGACAGCTTGAGGGAGGCTTGGGAGACGCGGGAGGATGGTGCGCGGGAGGATGGTGCGTCGTTGCCCCCTGCTCCTGGGCTGCTTCCTGGTGGGTGGGGGAGCCTCCCCTGAACTGTCAAAAGGAAGAGGAGAGGAAGGCTGCTGGCAAAGCAGCGTGGCTCCCTCCCCGCCACCGCCCAGGAAGCAGCCCGCCATGGGCAGCTCACTCCATATACACCCTGGGCGGCTTGTATCCTGGGACGCTAGCCCCACCCCCATGGCCCCACCCCCAGGTGCACAGCATGTGCCCCGCTCTGGGTGCCTGAGCAGCTAGCTCCGCCTCTGTGTTTGTTGTGTCCTGTTGGCGGAGTGGTTGCAGCCGCACTTACCCTTCTTCTGATAGGAAATGCTTGGTGGGGATGGACAAAAATATGGGGTTGAGAAGGGTCAGTTGGGAGGGGTGTGAGAAATGTCCTTAATTTCGTCTGAGGAATGTTGGAGGGAATGTTATCTAAATGGTCTGTCATCCCTTAGCATTATGATCCTCCTGTTAGGAGGTGGTCCCTGGGAGATCCTCTCCTCAGTTTTGCTGAGCAAACACAGACAGTTTCCTGCGGCTTTAATCTGAGGACTTTGCCCTTTTGAGGTCATGTTTTAAGCTGTGTATATGTGTGTGTATTCCCCTTCCAGAAATCTTATGAATAACCTTGCTGGCATAAATAATTTGCAGGACAGCAAGAGAGCCAAACTCATCCCTTGGTGCCATCTCCCAGAAAAGTGTGTGTATGTGTGGTAAAACAACAAACTGCTTTTGGCAGATATGTGTTCCGCCCCTCCCGCATGTCCTCGTTTTGAGGACATTTTAAAATAAATGAATCATCTTCCATTTCTTGGAAGGAAAGAGGCAGCTTGTTCCTTTCAAAAAGCGTCCTTCAGATGTGATTTAGTACCTTCAGGCCCAAAATCTTTGCAAAAACTTTTGAGCTCAGATTAAGATGCTCTCTCAGGATGAGGGGGTGGGGAAATAGTAAAAATATCAAGTGAAGGCGCATTAGTCCAAATATTTACAACCAATCTCCTTAGCTTTAAGTTCACATTAAGCCAGGGCTCCTGCCTTTCCCAGGCGGTACAGCCTCCTCCTGCTGTCCTTTCCTTACTGATGCCCTTTAAAGTGTGGGATAACCAGCCTCATGTAACCAAGAAGCATAAATTAATTAAAGCATAAAGGGGTTAAAACCATAGAGCAAACTGTACTGCCGGGCTTAGCTAGATTATCTAGCTTGGGAGGGACTAGAATCAATTATTTGGTCCCCTAAGGCTATCTAATGAACTCAGTGTGTGCAGAAGCCAAGTTGCTTGCTCCAACTTAGTCGCATGGCTCTCACAAGTAACTCTTATACCAGTAACTTAGGAACTTTCACCACTTTGAAACTAAGCCGAATTTTCCTGCCTCTGCAACTTTCTGGAGCATATGAATCTGAACTTTGAATAGTTTGCAAGCTAGCCATTTTTAATTTACCAAACGTCTGGCCTTTTTCTATGCCAGGGGAAAAGGGAAATTTTGGTACTCACAAAGGTATATTTTAGTCTATATGTATTTGCATGCTTTTGCTGCATATTTTGTGATTTTAAATTTCTGCTGGGGCTCTCTCACCTAAGAGTACTTGCCCCAAACTTGGATCTTGGCACCCAGGAATTACCTTTTACATTTGGCTTCTTGCCAGAATGTTTTGTGTACTGCCACAATTTTCTAAGTAATCGTCAGCAGTCTCCTTTTACCGTAGTGTGCATTCATAGAATCATAGGATTGTAGGGTCATCTAGTACAACCCCCCACAATGCAGAAATCACAACTAAATAATCAATGACAGATGGCCATCCAAACTCTACTTAAAAGCCAGCAATGAAGGAGAGTCCACCACCTTCCCAGGGAGTCTTTTCCATTGTCAAACAGCTTTTACTATCAGAAGGTTCTTCCTGATGTTTGGTTTGAAGCTCCTTTCTTGTCATTTGGATCCATCGGTTTGGGTCTTTCCTTCAGGAGCAGCAGAAAACAAGCTTCCTCCATTTTCCATTGTTCAACCCATCAGATACAGTGGTACCTTGGTTCTTGAACTCAATCTGTTCCGGGAATCCATTTGACTCCTGAAACCGTTCGAAAACCAAGGTGCGGATTCTGATTGGCTGCAGGAGTTTCCTGCACTCAAGCGGAAGCCGCGTCAGACGTTCGGCTTTCGAAAAACGTTTGCAAACCTTAACACTTCCGGCTTTGCGTCATTTAGGAGCCGATTTGTTTGACATCTAAGCCGTTTGGGAACCAAGGTACCACTGTATTTGAAGGTGATTCTCACGTTATTTTACCACTGTCAAGTCTGCCACCCCCTCTCACAAGGAGGCATTAATCACCCCTCTGGCCCAGCCAGCTGTCCACTCCCTCCTAGTTTTTATCAGCCAAGAGGGGCAAGTGTACAGAGCACCTCGTCATCCTGACCGATCCAAGCACCTTGTCCATATCCTCAAACCTTACTAACTGAAGCTCAGCCAACACAACAGGAATAGACAGTACACTGGACACCCCTTGAGATTCATCTTCTGGAATGGAATAGAATAGAATAGAATAGAATAGAATAGAATAGAATAGAATAGAATAGAATAGAATAGAATAGAATAGAATAGAAATTCAATGGCTATAATATAGCTATATCAGAGGGCAGATCCACCCCATAAATTTAAAGCACATGAGAATGATGGATAATATAGTTTGTTAAGGGTGCTGGAAATTGTAGTTTTTTGAAAGGGGAAAGCACATTTTTCAAAAGCCACCAGAATCCACAGTAGCAAATGAGACCTCTAGTATTTCTGTGACTTTGGGCAGCTTGGAGTCCCGGATCCATATTTACACTAAGTGATTGACCCTGGAAGGGTATGATGTGGAAATGAGGGAGCAGGAGCAGGAAGCAGCTGTTGGTGTTTGGAAATAAGTTATATGAACCTCATTTTGTGGACAGCTTCCCCCTCTCCCAATTGGCCTCCCAAGGTTTTATCTGTTCTCCGTAAAAAAATAAATCATTTCCTTGCATGGGGTTGCAGTGACCTGCTGCACACTGATAGAAAACAAGAACACAACCCCACAATGCAATGCTGTGGGCATGTTTTTGAGAAGGGAGATTATCTGATAGCTTAGCTATAAATTACATTGGCGGGGGGGGCACCCAATAACTTGATGACACTTTAAAAATAACATAGATTCCATGAAAGCTTCTGCCTTAATAAATTAGTTGGTCTTTAAAGGCGTCAGGAGATTTGGGTCTCATCCCCTACCTGTGCCCCCTACCTGCACACAACCAACCTACACATGGAAACATATGAAACAAAAATCTGGGAACTCTTTTATAACAGGGGAAGCCACTTTGGCAGAGGGCAGCTGGAATCAGGAGGAAGCTGTGCTTTTCCTGCACTGACGCCACATTCACACTATACCTTTAAAGTACTTTGATGCCACTTCAAATAGTCATCATGGCTTCCCCCTGAGAATCCTGGGAGTTGCAGCTTGTTAAGGGTGCTGAGAGGTATTAGGAGACCCTTTATTCCCATCACAGAGTAACAATTCCCAGTGTCCCCTGTTGGGAAGGATTGAATTGCACTCTAGTAATTGTAGATCTGAAAGGAGATGGGGGGTGGGGTTCCTCCTAGCAACTCTCAGCACCCTTTGCAAGCTGCAGCTCCCAGAATACTTTGGGGGAAGCCATGACGGTTTAAAGTGGTATCATAGTGCCTTAAATTGTAATATGTTTTATTTTATTTCCCCAAAACAAGAGCACAGAAGGTCATCAGAGAGATGCCTACACAATAATGGTAAATAGAGTTCTACATAAGTATATTAAACTAATATGTAATTTAGGAGAGCCGTATTTCTTTCCTAAACCATATTTAAATAGTTGCTTTTAATGCTGTAAGCCACCCTGGGACCTTAGCGTAAAGGGCAAATAATAATAATAATAATAATAATAATAATAATAATAATAATAATAATAATAATACAGTGGTACCTCAGGTTACATACGCTTCAGGTTACATACGCTTCAGGTTACAGACTCCGCTAACCCAGAAATATTACCTCAGGTTAAGAACTTTGCTTCAGGATGAGAACAGAAATCGTGCTCCGGCAGCGCGGCAGCAACAGGAGGCCCCATTAGCTAAAGTGATGCTTCAGCTTAAGTACAGTTTCAGGTTAAGTACGGACCTCCGGAACGAATTAAGTACTTAACCCGAGGTACCACTGTAATAACAATGGTGTGAATGCGGCCTGAGTGTCCCTCTCCTTCTGTATGCTTCTGAGCATATTTTTCTCATTTTGTGTTTTTTAAAAAACCACTGCAGTCCCTGTTGCTCTTTGTATAAACATGACCACTGCTGCTGCCAGATAATTTTGACTGTGGAAAAGGTGATTTTTAAAAAATGCTCTGGATCATTAGGAAAGAGTCTGAAACTTTAACTGCCCATGTCACAATGCCCTTATGCGCATCTGTGATGCAATCAAATGCGGAATGCTGCGCACAGTTCTGTTTACTTCACTACAAAAAGCTGGAGAAAGTGGAGAAAAAGTCACCCAAAGCCATTGGCTGACTTGTGTGGTGGCACATCCGCCGCCATAGCTAGTAGGAGCAGGGATGAGCCTGTGCAATGGTACTGGGTCTGGGGATGGGAGGAGTGGAGAGCCCCTCTAACAGAGCTGGCTGCCATCCTGCTTGGCTTTCCTGCATTGGCAGCAGCTATTTCAGATTAGCAGGGGTCTCACCTGGGTCCGCATAAGAACATAAGAAGAGTTTGCTGGATCAGGCCAATGGCCTACCAAGACAGCATCTGGTTCTCACAGTGGCTAACCAGATACCTGTGGAGAGCCCAAAAGCAGAATCTGAGCACAAGAGCCCACTACCCCCAGTGATTTCCGGCAACTGTTATTCAGAAGCTTTGCAGCATAGCCATCATGGCCGGGAGCCATTAAAAGCCTTCTCCATGAAATTGCTTAATCCTCTTTTAAAGCCTTCTAGGTCAGTGGCTATCACTGCCTCATATGGGAGTAAGTTCCATACTTTAATAATGCTCTGTGTGGAGAAGTGCTTTCTTCATCCCAAATCATCCAATGTTCATCTTCATTGGCTGTATGCAATTTCAAGTGCTATGGACTAGGAGAAAAACTTTTCTTTCTCCACATTTTCCATAAAATTACCTTGCATAATTTTATAATTTTGTGTTTTTATTTTGAATCTGTGGACAAAGCGCGGTATACAAATTTAATAAACAGAAATATCATGTCACCTCTTATTTGCCTTCTCTCTAAGTTAAAGGGTCCCAAACTCTGCAACTTTTCTTCATAGGAGCATTGCCTTTGATCAGGGGTCAGCAATCTTTTTCAGCCGTGGGCCGGTCCACCGTCCCTCAGACCATGTGGTGGGCTGGACTATATTTTGAAAAAAATATATGAACAAATTCCTATGCCCCACAAATAACCCAGAGATGCATTTTAAATAAAAGGACATGTAAAAACTCATGTAAAAACACGCTGATTCCCGGACCATCCACAGACCAGACTGAGACGGCAATTAGGCTGCATCCGGCCCCTGGGCCTTAGGTTGCCTCCCCTCCCCTTGATCATTTTGATTGATATTTTTCCAGCTCTACAATATCCTTTTTGAGGTGAGACAACCAGAACTCTTCACGGTCTCTCAAATGCATTTATACCATAATTTATAATTCCCGCTGGATGCTGCAGGAGGCATGTGGGGCTAAACGTCAGACAGACTTTAGGCCACAACTCTTGTAGTCAACAGATCCTGTGCCGGTCCCACTTATTCTTCTTAGTCAATTTTCACACGTACACATCTCTTGGTTTGTTACTGGTTTGCACTCTCACCTGCCCCAATGGGGGCCTCCAGGGCAAATGCCTTTCAAGGAAAAGTTATAATATTTGGAATTATTCAGTTCAGAAAAATCCTGAGGATGGGGAGACATGATAGAGATATGCATGGAGAAAATGGATAGGGAAAGGTTCTCTCTCTCTCTCTTATATAATATGGAACTTCCTAGTGATGACTACCAACTCAGATGGCTTTAAATGAAGATTAGACAAGATCTTGGAGGATAACGCTATCAGTAGCCAATAGCCATGATGGCTATATTGCCTCCAATATGCATCAGCATACCAGTTACTGTTGACCCTGAATGAGAGAGTACCATTGCACTCATGACTTGCTTGTGGGCTTCCCAGAGGCATCTGGTTGGCAACTGTGAAAACTAAATTCTAGATAAGATGGACCTTTGATTCAATCCAGTTTATGCTCCTGCAAGCTATTTTAAATTGTAGTTGCCATTGACTAGACCAGGAACCTTTTATATGCAGGATCTGCTCTGCCATCAAGCATTGCTTGCTTCTCTAAGAGTTCCTGTACTAACCAAGAATGTGCTAATGAAGTCCAGGCTTTCTGCACAAGTTTTCTTGCTTGACGTCTGTTCTGTCCCTTTTAATGTCAGAAGGAAAGCGTTCGCTGTACTGAGCAGGGCAGGTGTGTTGGGGTGTTCTTGTGCTCTGTCTTAAGTTAATTGTCTGGATAATAACACAGGAGACCATGCCAAGATCACAGCTCGGAAGGAATCCTGGCCCATTTCAGCAGGCCACATTGATAGCAGCAGGCCATACATGGGTTTGGAATGAGACTATTAGACTCTCAAGTTTCCCCCTTGCCAAGAAACACAAGGCAGGAATTGGCAGCTTTAGGATGAGTAATGCACAAACACGGTGTGGCGTGTTGCAAGTTTTCAAGCACTTTCAAAGTGTGTTTGAGTAAATGTGGATCTGTCACCATGGCCACGGAGCAAATCGAGCGGGAGAGTGAGCTGGGTCTCTGCGAGAAGCCCCAGGAATGTGCACTGGGAGAGCAGAGCAATCACTCCTGCCCCTGTTCAGGGGTGGGAGTTGTGATGAAATGAGGGGGAATTGATGCACATTGCAGAACCTGTAAGGTTTGCTTGACCCGGTCACCTGCCAGAGGGACAGAACATTTTTAGGAGACAAAGACAAATGCTTTCCAGGTGGACAGCAGACTTTCTAGGTCATGTTCCACACTAGCAGCAGTATTTCAGATCTCATTTATTATGGTGATGATTTATGGCATGAGACAGGACCTCCCCACGGTGCCAGTAAAGAGCCAGAATGGATGCTCTGCAAATATAGCCCAAATAGGCGAGGACAGGATGGGAGCCCAGTGCTGCTCTGCAGCAATCACTGGGGCGTCGTTTATAGTTAAGCACTAGAGCGGGAATCCAAAGCCTGGGCAGAAAATGAAATGCATACATAACTAGAACCTAAGTGCATACTTTGCATGAAAACCCCCAACCTGCCTGAAGGTAGAAAACATTATGGGTTGGGAGCGTTAGTCTGCATGATGTTCGGAGTTCCTTCCAGTTCTTAGGTGCAGTACCCAGTGCGGGTCAGAATCATATGGAGGAGATTGCAAACCATTGGGACATCCTACTGGAGACCCTTAGCCAATTAGGGAGGGAGGAGAAAGGTAGTGAGGATGGAAAAAGGAAGAAATAGGCAGTTCTTGTTTAAACCTGAAACACCACCTGACAGAAAATTAATATTGTTCCTTTAATAGTGAAACCTTCAAGCTTTATCCCTCATTGCGTGTTTGTTTATAAAAAATACCAGGACAGACTTTGCTTGTGTGCTCAAGACATCGATTCCATAGATCATATTTTGTTACATTGTGTGAAGTATGAGCAGGCCAGGGCTGAACTGATACTACCCTTGCTGGTGCCTTTCCCTAGAAAGTCAGAGGCTCACTATGTCAGGTTCCTACTGGAAGACCAGACAAAAGCTAGAACGTTGGCAGTGGCAAAGTTTTTATCGGTGGTTGCAAGAACAAACGAGCCCTATACTCCAAACAAAGTGCTTGATTAACCTGGAGGTAGGCTGTATGAACTCTGTATTAATTTGTAATATTTTGTTGGGTCTCTGGACCGTAATAAAGATTGATGATAAAAAATATTTTTTTTCCATTCTCCTTCAGCTTCAATTTGTACCTAGTTCAGGGAATAAGATATCAGGAGTCTTTGTTGTTGATCTGCGTATGTCATATAGATAATCCTTGAATTCTCAGGTATCAGAGGGAGGGAGTAACCAAGGTTAAAAAACATCAGATTGGGTCATGTTGCCCAGCTTCCATCTTAGAATAATAGAATTGTAGAATTGGAAGGGATCCCAAGGGTCATCTAGTCCAACCCCCCTGCAATGTAGGAGTCACAGCTAAACTCACTGAGGGAGTTTGTCACAGAAGAAATGCCTGGTTTCCCACTGAAATCAAAAGAACAAGCCTTTGCTGTGTCCTGAACTCCCATTGACTGCATGGGAGTCTCTCTGCTCTTTGAATGGTGGCCTCCTCCTCCAGATTTCATTAAAGATAAACTTTTAGGTTTTTTCCTGCTACATATTTTGGCACTTAATAGTTTTTACTGTTTTTTGTGACTTAATATTGATTGGATTTTTTTAAAAAAAAAACTAAATCTGGAAATGCACTTCATGAGTCCATTGTGTTATGTTATTAATTTCAGTATTTATATACCACTTTTCATCAGAAATTATTAGAAAATGGGAAAACATCTGTGATGTTATGAGTTTGTGGGTGAGGGGGTCAGTCCCTTCCAATTCTCTAGGTCCTATACCTAGTATGGGTTATAATTTAACAGATGAGGTTGTTGCAGTAAGTCAGACTGTTTTCTTTTTAAGACCATGACCTTAGCTGGCCACTTAAGTGTCCTAATCAACCCCAAAAATGAGCTGGATTGCAAGAGCTGCAACCTGCTGATGCGGCCCTCCATGCTAATGGATGGGCCTTTCCTCCACTCCTTCACTTACCATAGCTGTTAAGTAGAACAAGAGCCAGTGTGGTGTGTGAGAGATGAGCTGGGAGCCAGAGACACAGAGACCTGCTTACTCTGTGCTGAATCCATAGCTGCAACCAATGGAGAAACAAGATCTGTTGGGATGTTAATGCTCTGAGCCCCTCCATGTTAGGCTCAGATTGTATATGTGTGTAAAAGGATGCGGGTGGAGGTGTGGCCAAACCACTAAGCATCTTGGGCTTGCTGATCAGAAGGTTGGCGGTTCAAATCTGCATAACGGAGTGAGCTCCAGTTACTCTGTCCCATCTCCTGCCTACCTAGCTGTTCGAAAGCATGCCAGTGCAAGTAGATAAATAGGTACCGCTGTAGCGGAAAGGTAAACAGCATTTCTGTGCGCTCTGGTTTCCTTCACAGTGTTCTGTTACACTAGAAGCGATTTAATCATGCTGGCCACATGACCCAGAAAGCTGTCTGTGGACAAACACCAGCTCCCTAGGCCTGAAAGTGAGATGAAAGCACCGCAACCCCATAGTCGCCTTTGACTGGACTTAACCATCCAGGGGTCCTTTACCTATACCTATATGTGTGTAAATAAAACACACCACAGTCTTTAGGTGGTGTGTAACAGTCCGTAGAGTGGCAGATGGTAGAATGCTATACATATTTTCTCTGGGAAGACTGCTGGAGTAAGAATATGCTATTTACATGCTTATGGTCTAGTTGCACCCCTCCCAATTCTATTTCCTGGGAACTCTTTTAAAAAAGTAGTCCTGTGGCCCTGACCTGGTCTTAATCTTGCCTCACTGAATGGCCTGAGCTAGAACAGAGTTGGCTTGTTTTGCCTGTGCTATAATCCTCCTGCTCCTGGTGGAATGATGTCATGCAAAACAAGAGGATTTTTTTATTTTTATTTTTTTGCAGAGAGTTGTATTTCATGGGAAGGGCATGAAAGGAGTCAGAAGAGTTTCCTCACATAGCCTGTAGTGCTTTTAAAACAGGATCCATGTGCAGTTTGGTTGTTATCAAATGCATATGCTGAGAAACTCCTTTCTATGATCCACCATTGAGAGGATCGCCTGTCCCCATATGAACCAACTCAGACCTTGTGATAATCATCTGAGGCCCTTCTTCATGTGCCTCCTCCACCAGAGGTCTGAAGAGTGGCAACACAAGAACGGACCTTTTCTGTGGTGGAATGCTCTCCCCAAGGCCGCTTGCCTGGTGCCTTCATTACATATATTTAGGTGCCAGGCAGAAGCTTTCCTCTATAATTAGGCCTTTGGCTAATTAAACAATCAATGTTCTTTTAAGCTATCTGTGTGTGGTGGGATGGGGGGTAATTTTTGTTATTGTGGTATGTATTTTTGTGTTTTTATATTGTAAACTGCCCTGTGATCCTTGGACGAAGGGCATGCTTCTGCTCTAAAGTAATTATAAGATTGCAGTGGGAATCACTATCATATGCCACAGTCTGGTTCTCAAAAGGATGATGGGATAAATGACCCGTTAATAAATAAACTGCTTGCTAAAGTTCACACTGATCCTTTTTTCATTAAATAAAGAAATCAGATTTGTCTGGCTTGATCTACCTTTTGGCAAAGCTCCAGCATCCCATTTGTTTGTTTTTCTTCCAGCTCTTGGATTGTTCTCCCCTGCCGCCGCGCCCCCCCCCTCCATTTAAAGTTTATTCTGTGGGTTTTCGTGCTACTGAAGGCAGAAGAACATTGTTCTGAATTCCTGATTGTTAACCATTTAATTTAATTTTCTTTTTCGTTTTTGTAAGCTGAAAACAGGACCCAAAAGCACCAGGCCAGAGGTGGAATAAGACCATTGAATTAGGACCTCTGTTATATGTTACCTGAATAGACTAGAGCAGCTTTTGCCAAGTTGATGGTATAAGAAAATTTGGGGTTTGGCTTTTACAGACCAACTCTCCCTTTAAAGGACCCTGTATCTCCTAAGTTCACTATCAATCAGAGAAGAATGAGTGAGGGCAGGAACAAGTTGAAGAAAGTAAGGCAGATCTTCATTTTCTGTTGCAGCAGAGTTCCCCCTCCCCCTTGCAAGGAGGTGAGGAACCAGAACAAAAATGTTTAACAACTTTTAAAGACTTTAGAAATTGCCCAACCCCACTGCTTGTAAGCATCAAACAAGCATCACAGAAAGAGGTAATCTACAACAGAAATTTGAGAGTATGACTTGTCTCCTGACTGTCAAGATACCTGATAATGCTTGATGATTGCCTTTTCCTGGCCAGTCTGGCCCATTATTTTGAAATGGCAAATACCTTAGTTCTTGAATCCATTGCCACAAACCTACCTTTATTCATACACAGAAGATGCTCTTTTGACAGGCCTGCTCTGCTTTTAGCAGATACTTGCCAGCCAGGTTTTTGCAGAGTGGGTAGCCCATTAATGTGAGAAATCTATCTATTTACAGGATTTGCAGGTTTTTGAAGGATATTGTGAAAGGTTTTTCCAAGATACTCCTTTCTGCTTCAGAGAAAATCGCTCTGTGAACTCAAATGAAGTGTCCTCCCCCCAGAGGGGTAGGAAGGTCAGGTGGTACTCGGTGCGGAAAATTTCTTGTCACTCCCCCATTGAATTGGGGGGGGGGCCTGCAAAAATGGTTTAACATTTCTTATTTTCTTACAAAGGAATGTGGATTCTGGGCCTCTGATAACAAGTAGGTGACTATGGACAGATACTTAAATCTACAGGATGGATTGTGTTTTGGCTTGTGTTATTTTATTTATATTTATTGTTTCTTTATTTAATAAAATTTATCTTAAAAAACCTGCAAAGTGGTTTACCAAAACAAAAAACCACCACAGCTGTAAAATCAAGAAAAATTAACAATCCTACTTTAAAACATACAAGAGCTAACATATTAAGATTAAAATTACTTCAACTTCCTAAGCATCTAGGTATGCTTGCCTGAAGAAGAATGCTTTTAGCAGGTGCCCGAAAAGAGTCTAGCAAAGGCACGTGCTTTGTTGCAATAGGCGGGGAGTTCCAAAGTGCAGGTGCTGTCACAGTAAACAATGCAGTACAGGTATTTATGTGGAACCTGTAGTAGTGCTTGAAACTACTTAAGGGGAGCTTTTATTTATTGTGATTTCACCATGCTCTGTATTATCTGAAAAGGAAAACATTTATTTAAAAAACAGGACTGCACAGCAGCAATCTAGTCTCAGCATGATCAGTGGGACTTATTCCCAAGCCGACGGTGCATAAGATGGGCTGCAATCCTAAGCACCCCTTGCATCCAACTTGTACCTAAAACTCTGCACAAGCCTGCACCAGAGAAGTGTAGAGTTGGAAGGGACCGCTGAGGGTCATCTAGCGAAACCCCTGAGGCAATGCAGAAATCTCAACTAGGCCATCCCTGACCAATGGCCACCCATCTTCTGTTTTTTCCCTCAGCCAAGACAACAACAGAGACTGGAGGTGGGGGGGAAAGATAAATTTTGACAATGGGGCAGATTTGTCAGGCATGCGCAGGAACAGCTTGAAGACTTTACACAGAGAGGAACCCCACACGGGTTTCCCCGCATGTAACGTAACAGGCTGGGAGCCAGCTCAGATAAGGAGAAAGACATTGGGGGACGGGAGGACAAAAGAGTACCAAAGTCTGCTCTTTGGGATGGTGGCACTAGGGCTCTGGGACCACCCTCCTCAAAATATTTGCTTGTCTTCAATGTATTGTTATCACTGTTGTTCTATAGTACAGATCCTTTTAAAATTAAACACTTTCTCTAAAATTAAAACGGCAGACGTAATCAGTAGCATAGATATCAAAGGAAAGGCAAGAGAATAGTCCCTAATAAATACAAGGAAGACACAGATACACAAGCACACAGAAATAAATAATCCAGCCTTGGGGAGAGGGGTGGGAATGTACAGTTTGCTGTACTTAGCCTCGAGATGGCAGACTGAAAGGGCTTTAAAAATAAAAAATAAAAATCTTGTGTCTAGGAATATTTTTCTGCAAAAGCATCAGACTAGTTGTCAAAAGTGTGAACTTCATTAATAGACCCTATTTAAAGGAATTGTTCAATTAGCCACAGATTTGCTTTTGCTGATTTTCCCCATCTTCTTTTAATTACACAACTGCTTTTGGGGGGTGTTAGCTTCATGTAGGTAAGACTGGGGTATGTGGCTGAGAGGGTGGGGATCCTACCTTCATCCAGGGGAGGCTGAGGAAAAGGGGAGGCTGGCCTGCCGAGTGCCCAGGGCGGCGCTGAGCTGCTCCTCCTGGCACCACGTGCAGGCAAAATGAGGCGGCAGTGCTGCCATTGTCCCGTGCGCTCCACTTTTGGGGGCAGCAGATGCTTTTCAGATGGGGATTGGGGCCCAAAGGGGGTGTGCAGGCCAGGCAGCGGCCTTGGCAGGCTTCCCCAGCAGCCCAGAAAGTCAGCCTATGTGAAGAAAATGAGACCAGGCCAAGTAGAATTGGCCTTGCCTTGCCTTGCCTTTGCCCCGCCTCCAACCCAGCTGGCCAATCAGCTGCAGGTAGGGGGGTGGGGCCAAGGCAAGGCAAGGCCTACTCTATTCGGCCTAGTCTCATTTTCTTCACATAGGCCTATTTTCCAAGACCTGGAAAACCTAGCGGAGGGTAGGGCAGTAGGGCGGTTCATAAAAAACTTTATTGGAAAATGCCTGTTCCAAAGGTTTTATCTTACTAAACTAGGGGTTATATAGCTATATCTGAAATTTCATGCATATCAATTAATATCTTGACCCTGCTCCACTGAATTGAAATTTCAGCCTTCAGGACATAGGAAAACAGCCAAGTAAACAGCTATTTTCGTGGAGGAGGGTCAAGATATTAACTGATATGCATGAAATTTCATATATAGCTATATAATCCCTAGTGTAGTAAGATATGACCTTTGGAGCAGGCATTTTCAAAAAAAAGTTTTTTATGAACCGGCCTAGTAGGGCAGTAATTGTTCCTTGATAATTTGTTACCCCCCTCTATGATGGCACCTAGGGTGGCCCGCCCCCCTTCCTACGCCCCTGCTCCCCCCCGTTGCTTTTCTGTGGAGTGTGCGTCTGCTTTGTGTTCATCTTAGAATTTGCATAATACTGACACCCCCCAACTCCTAATATTTTGGACCGCAGCTTACATCAGCCCTAGGGAGCATGTGTCAATTCCCTATACCCAGCAGTTGATCCTTCTGCCAGATAAACTTGACTCTGGAAAAGGTAGGTTTTTTATGTCTTGAATTATTAGGAAAGCATCTGAAATTAACTGCCCATGTCACGATGTCCTTATGTGCATCTGTGATGCAACCAGACTTGAAATAATGTTCATAGGTCATGGAAACTCTCACCCATAATGATTGTGGGGCAGGAACATCTTCCCTGTAACTTACATGTGTGCTGAAAAGAGCTCTATTCTGAAATGTCAGGTGGCACAAGGGTAGGGGTGGCTGGGCCCAAGGTCCTGAAACTCTCTGGGCCAACCACCATTCCAGTTCATTTCCAGACTCATTGGGGGAAAGACTTTTCTAAAGACCAAATTGCACATGGCATTATTCACACTGTTAACTGTGGCATGATAATTATTGTTTGTTTGTTTTTGAAAATTAATGAGGGAGGGAGATTTAGACTACCGTGTGCAGAGGGAAGGCTTTAACCATTTACCCCATAATGTTCACAACTGGAATTAGGTCCACCACACTTGCTCTTTGCAACAGGAGAAAAGCTGTGCTATTTATTTTCCCCAAAGGTATAAATGACATGATATAAACACCCTATCTACGGCACAGCCACAACTATTGCTTAAATTGTATTTTGATTTTTTTGCATATTGATTAATTCCCCTGGGACTGTAAGCTTTTTCTTCTTGTTCCGCAGCTGCGCCTTGCAAAAATCCAATCTTAGCCACCGAATTTAAGGTTGGCAAAATCCCTCAGGTTGTCTGCGCTTCTAATAAGACCCAATTCAGTGGCTAAAATTTGATTATTTGCAAAGCACAGCCACAGAACATCGAGAAAAGGTCTTGTAATAGGGGGATTAATCAGTGCAAGATAGGGTCAAAATATGGGTCAAGCAAAGGTATGGATGAGCCCTTGAGCCTTTGAAAAGCAAGCAGAAGAAGAGAACGTTCTACGTGGCTGTGGATGCTTTTCTGCACATACACATACGTTTGCAGAAATAGGATGCTTCAGACACCAAGGCAACTCTTATCTAAAGTGTCACCACACATCTATATGGAAGTCCTTATTTAAGTTCCACAAACTGTCTGGATCAAGTTGACTTGGGGCAGGGCAAAGCTGTTGCACATGACTAGAGATGGATCAGGCCTCTGCATATGGGAAATTTGAACATAAGAAGAGCCCTGCTGGATCAGGTCAATGGCTCATCTAATCCAGCATCCTGTTCATCCAGGTGCCCCAAACTACAAGCAGGACCTGAACACAAGAGCACTCCCCAACACCCCATGGTTCCCTGCAACTTATTCAGAAGCATTACTGCCTCCAACCCTGGAGGCAGAGCATGACATCGTGGCTAGCAGCCATTGGCAGTTTTTATCTTCCACGACTATGCCCAATCTTTTTAAAGACCTTCAAGTTGGTAGCAACCACTTCCTCCTGTGGCAGTGAGTTCCATAGTTTAACATCCTTTTTGCTGCCAGCGTAGTTCAGCTTTAAGCATGTGGAAACTAGTGAATTGGTGGCATACTTACCTAATCTGCCTTTTCTTTTTTTCCTTACAGAAAATGAAGCCTCTTGGACAGCGGAAGCGCTCAACACCTGTTGCACTCAGCAAGGCACTCAGCATGTCTAAGCATCACTCCGGGTCAGCAACTTTCATTTGCAATCCCTCCTTAGTATGCGCACATGCTTGGGTTTTATTGCCTAGATCAGCCTTTGCCAAGCCTTAGCGTCATATGACCATACTGGGTAGAGCTGAGGGGAGTTGTCCAAAGCATATTGAGGGCACTAGATTGGCAGTGGCTGGCCTAGAGTGATGGGGACTGAAATTACCAATATTCTCCCAGTCCAAATGTCCAGCATTCTATTATCTTTTTTTAGCGGGGGGTGCCACTTGAAAGATTTATATACCCCCTGACATTTAAAAAAGAAACAAGCTTGAAAGTGGTTTACAAAGAGAACAAAACAATAAACATATTAAGAAAATCTGTTAAAAACAGCTATTCAAAACTTTTCAAAGAATAATTAAACTTACGGATAAGCTATAAACAGATCAAAGCACATTGATAGGTTTGCCTGAACAAAAATGTTTTTAACAGGTGCTTAAAAAAGAGTACAGTGAAGGTGATATAAACAGGCAGGGAGTTCCATAGGGTAGGTACTGCCACACGAAATGCTTGAGTTCTTACAAACGGTGTGATGTGGCACGTGAAACAGGATCCAGTGCTGCAGATCAAGTGTGTGTTAATGGGGTAAGGCAATCTGGCAGATAAACTCACCTCCAGTTGTAAAGGGCATTGTACTGTATACTACAAGTTCAAGCTGTTAAGGGCAACAGCTTGAGCTTGGCCCAGCAGCAGATTGGCAGCCAGCACAGACCATCTTCCTCTTGTCAGCAACTGTGCTGCAGCATTCTGCACTAACTTCAGCTTCCAGATCAAGTGCAGGGGAAGCCGCACACAGCAGTAATTCAGTACCAGTTCCTCAGGTCAAAGTGAACAAGAGGGCATAAATAGGTAGTGCAATCGCATAAGTAAACTGGTAAATTTTAGGCAGATCCAAGGCTACTGATCACATAGGAAAGTGAGGTCTAGATTGTGCCTACTGGCCTCACCTCCAAATCTCTGCAATTTCACCTAGATTTATTCACAGAGGCTGTGTGCCAGGGTTGCAGACCCTGTGGCTTTCCAGGTATACTGCAGCTCATTTTTTTTGTTTTTGTTTAAAAAATCTGTTACAGTCATTTGACCACGTGCAATCTTAAGGGCACTGGACATTTAACTGCTGATTAGTTTTTTCTCTGCCCCCACCCCATTAATTCACAGGAGTGAAAACAAAAGAGCCCTAGTTCCCATAGGGCCACTGTGGAGGTTGCCCTGACCTCCCCCATCCTTCCAGGTTTCCTCTTTCCTGCACCAAATTACATTCAATTTGGCTTAGCAAAGGCCGTTTTCTAGAAGAGACTTGTTGGCGATGCTGGACATTCCACAAAAGAAGCAGTGAGAGAGGAAACAAAAGTGCGTGGCTCTTCCTCTCCTGAAGGCAACTTCTAGGTCTCCCTGGAAAAGCGGAGGTGGGCATTTCCTCCGAGGGTGCAAAGTTCTCTTGATGTGGGTCAGGGTGTGCTTCTGTTCCCTTCAGATGATTCCTAGAAACATGAATCACTTCCTCTCTCTTGCTGCTTCTGTTGAAAAATCTAGAGTGGTCACCACAGTTTATTGCAAGGCTGTTCTAAGTATATGGAGAAATATTATCCATAACTTTCCCATTGCAAAACTGAATGAACGCTACCCGTCTCTTGATAAATCTGTCCTGCCAAATGCAGTGGTACCTCGGTTTATGAACTTAATCCGTTCCAGAAGTCCGTTCTTAAACCAAAGCCATTCTTAAACCGAGACACACTTTCCCTAATGAGGCCTCCCGCTGCCGGTATCCTTCCACCGTTCAGCTTCCGTTCTTAGACCGAGGTAAAGTTCGTTAACCGGAACACTACTTCTGGTTTTGCGGAGTTCTTATACTGAATAGTTCGTAAACAATTCTTAAGCCAAGGCTGCTTTGTGATCTTATTTTATAGGTCCATTTAGTCATTAATGTTATTTCCAAAATTTCAGAAGTAAGAAGCACAGATTTCTAGTGGATGGCAAATTTGTAAATTTATTCCAAACTTTGCTTTGCACAAAATGGAACACTAAACACCCCTACCCCTTCCCCGTATGTAACAGAATGGATGAGAAAATAATTTGGAAGGAACAACTATCATTGTTACTTGAGGCCTAGATGACCTTGTTGGCTTTCCTGGGTAGAAAACCTTCAAATCTGAAATCCAATCTACTTGGGCCTGCCTTAGAAGACAGTCCAGAAATTGCAGCTACCGCAAAATTCAGCAGCCCAGAGTGCTTATGGGAGTGGCAGACTAAGCATATCCATTGTAAAAAAAAAACCTTCACTGGTTGCCACTTGTTTTCCGGACCCAATTTGAAGGACTTATACTTATGTAAATCGAACCATCTGAAGGTTAGGGACTTCTCATGCATGTGAAGACTGGTTCCGGGTGGACTGAGTGTACGAAACTAATAGTGGGTCCAGTGGCCAAGAAGGCAGTTTCTGCATGTGCTGTAGAGGGAAGTGAGGGGCTGATGGGACTTGTCAACCTGGGAAGAGAGCCCATCTAGGAGAAGGAAAACTGATCCTAAACCTCCCCTGCGTTGAGGGTCATCTTCAGGAGAAGAAAAGGCTAAGGAAATCCCTACACAAATCCAGAATGGTGTCCATAAGACAGTTGGATGGCGCCTTGCATGCCTTCTTTCGGCGGGGGGGGGGGGCTAGCTAAGGTCCTGCCCCTCATTGCATGAGGGGCATTTGTGCCTGAGCCTTCTGGACTTTTCAAAAGAACAGCAAGCCCAAACGGCTGTCTCTTTAATAGGGAATAAGTTATCACAGAGTTTGGAGACTCCCTCACCCCCACCAGCAATGAGATGATGGATTCTAGAAGGCCATGCTCTCTGTCATTCCTGTTCCAAAGATGCCCTCACAAATAACATTTCCTGCCAGTTTATTTAATTGAAATAAATATTTTCTTTAAAGCCAAGATAAAAAAACTTTAATGATTTACACTTCGAACCAAGCAAGCTTTTATGGGAACACTATTTTTCATTTAGCACCATACTATAACCCCTCTGCTTTGGGGAAATGATTTGTGCAGCTTCCAGCATGGTTTTTATCTGAGAGGAATTCTTGCACTGGCTGCCACTGAGAAGGCCTTTCCTTCTTCCAGCTTTCTCCATTTTCTGCAAGCGACTCGAATGGGAGAAACACATTCTTGGCTTTATTTGGATGCAGGGAAGAATGTCTTTTTGCAGACTAGGCAGAGGGCAAAGAGGGGGCACTTAACATTTCCTGGGTTGGCCTGACCCTGGGAATTTGTCACAACGTCACTGGTGATTTGTAGGTTCGCGTATTATTAGTTCCCTTGCATTGCATTTTTTAAAGAACAAGATTAGATAGCTTTTGGCCACATATACAAAACTTGCACAATTGCTGGTTCAAAGCGTTAATAGATGTTGGTGTTGGATTCTGATTTAGAAATAATTAGTTTGGGGGGAGGAAGCAAGTAAGAGGCAAAATGATAGAGGTTTGTAAAATTATGCATGGCATAGGAAAAGTGGATAGAGAAAAGCTTCTCTCTCATTCTTGCGTAACACTTGAACAAAGGATTTGCTTTCATTATATGCTGGGGAGCAGCCCTGAGAAATAAAAGAGGAAGGTGTCATGCAGATACAGTATTCTGGGAGGGAGTTCCAGGGGTAAGAAGGAGGGGCAGGTTCATTTAAAGGAGCAGGAGGTTTTCAGGTAGATAAAGGAGTGCTAAGAGTAAATGAACCAAGCTCCAGTAGGACCCTGGGTGGATCTGGTCAGGTTGGGTCTGAAGTGGATGCTTAGACTCCAGAAAGCGCTCATTTTGTGTATCAGCCCTGTATGGGTGATGATGAGTCTTTCTTAATCAACCAATAAAATAATTAGGCAGTGTCAGTAACATTTTCCTGTTTTACAAACTAATATGTATTTGAAGTGATCATGTGGAACTTGATGATTTGACCTTTTTTATTATTGAGCAGTTTAGAACTTTTATATTAGACCTTATATTGGAGGCTGACAACTTAAAGTGAATGCATAAGGCTATGGACCATAATCAGGATGCAAGCGAAGATTTATGTATCTTACTCTGTTTTCAGCTCCCTCAAGCTTGTAACAAATTGCCACCCCACCCCACCCCCAGTCACCTTCCCCACCCCAAGAAAATCTTTAATAAAGATACATTTTTTTAAAAAACTAACTGACCTAACTAACTGACCCATTGCATTGGGGATAACTTGGTTCTGCCCCCAACAAAAAGCCTGCCCCCCAAAATAATAAATCCTGACTACACCCAACCTCTGGGATGAATTCACCTCTCAGCTGTCATCCACAAAGATCATTGTCTGAGAAACTTTGAAAGAACTAATGACCCCCATGGATGAGCAGCTAGCAGACATCAGTGTGAGGGTGAATACCATAGCTGTCAACTTTTCCCTTTTTTAAGGGAAATTCCCTTCTTCCAAATAGGATTCCTCGCAAGAAAGGGGGAAAGTTGACAGCTATGGTGAATACTTTATTGGAGAATGCAGATTTGGTCAAGGAAATTGGTCTCTGACATGAAAAGCAGATTCAATGAGTTCTTTTTAAAAAAATGTATTTTTATTAAAGATTTTCTTGGTTTACAAAAGTATGTGCAGTGGCTCTCTCCCCCCCCCCCCCCGTAACATTTTTTAACAGATCAGTTTCATTTGTTGAGACATTAGGGTGAAAAGGGGGGGGGGAGATGAGTGGAGGGGGGTCAGGTGGCGATATTTCTATTTTACTTAATATATGTGGGGTTTTGTGTCAGCGTTGCTTGCGCAGGTTCCCGTTAGGTCAGTTAGTTAAGTATTTTTATTTATTTGCAGTCATACCTCAAATTGAATGTGCTTCGGATTGAGCGTGTGTGAGTTGCGCTCCGCGGCAACCCGGAAGTAACAGAGCACTTTACTTCCAGTTTTCGCTGCTCGCGCATGTGCAGATATTCTAAATGACATCACGTGCATGCACGGAAGCGGCGAAACACGACACGCGCCGACGCGCCATCGCGTCTTACGTTCCGTTTGGGATGCGAACAGGGCTCCAGAACGGATCCCATTCACATCCCGAGGTACCACTGTACTTGATTTGGGGGGGTGGGACAGCTGCCCCCCTTACTACACCCATGTCCCAGAGACAGGGGCTGCCACTGCATCCCTGGTCTCCCACACTAATTGAATCTTCTGCCAAGTTGATAATGGCCTGATTGTGGTTTTGCAGCTGGCCTACCTTTTCTTATATCGGTCATGTGGTTTGAAGAAACCAGGAAGATTGTCTGATTTTATTTTTTGTGTTGATTCAGATTCACTGGCATACACAAAGCACAAAGAAGAGATTTATATCCAAAACATATGTGCAGGATCCGTTGGGTGAGAGGGGTTATTTCTGGTGTTTGCCTGAGCTAAGGATTTAAGGGGCCACCTTCATCGGCATTGACTCCACTCCCCCATCACAACTCATTAGATAATTTCTCTTTTTCAGCAGGCAAGTAACTTGTCATCCCGTCCATTCAGACAATGGATTACCAGCCGGGGCTTTCGGTAATCCAAATTCCGTTTTCATTTTGGAAGAACAAGTACAGCTAACCGCAGGCTTACAGACGCAAGAGAGATGTTTGTTCCTCTTCAGCAATATGTTGGTTGTTGCCAAGTTCAAGTAAGTGCAGATTTGATCTACAAGGCTGTTAATGAAGTGGGTGTTTCTTAGGAGTACCTTGCAAAGGTTACTTGCCCAGGTGTCTGTACTTGCTAATGGAACCTTCTTGAGTGTGGTCCATTTGTGGCCTCTCTCTCCATTCTCAGAATTAAGCTAGCCATTGTTGCACCCTCCAGATGTTACAGCTCCTCTCACTGTTTGCCATGCTGGCTGCTGGGACTGCTGGGAGTTGGAGTCAAACAGCATCTGGAAGGCACCAGGCTGGGGGCGTCTGGTGCAAGACCTTGCTTAGCTTATCATCAGGGGAGGAGGGCAGTGGTGAGCTTGAGCAAATTTGGAAAATATGGGTGTTTCCAGCTGTTTGTTGATGATTGTGGGATGGGCACATCTCACCCATGCAAAAAATTTTTTTTGCTACATCCACATAACTTTATTGGCACCAGAACACCTGCCTGTATTTTCCCTCTATTGAATCAGGATTTACCCTGCACATGGAAAATCTGACAAGTATTTTTTTTAATGCCAGCAATCTGCTTATGATATCTGAACGACCTGTTTGCAGAATTAATGAAGTCCTCATATGGAACACCCCAAGTTTCTAAAGTTCTTTTTCTTCATCTATTATTATTATTATTATTATTATTATTATTATTATTATTATTAAAAACTGGCCATTTTCTGAAATGGACCAGCAAGATAGAAATGTGCTATAAATCAGAATAAATAAATAGTCAAGTCCTGACTTTCTGATTTCTTCATAAAACAAGTTAAAAATGCAGCAAATATTCTTATGAAATTAGAACATGAGGGGCATAGGGTTGAGCGGGAGGGAGAAGCAGAATTAAAGAAATTGTGCAATATTTTGCCAGATTGGTTTTGTTACTGTTAAGTAAAATCACAACAAGGCTAATGACTCTTTTATGAAATGCCAGACCCCAACAGAAATGGGGAGACTTGGAAAACATCAGTCTCTCCCTATGCAAGGTTTTACTGGTGTGCAACAGAACAAATAATTGTGATTATTTTATCATTTGTTTTATTTGTTAAAGTAATTTATATCTCACCATTCTACGAAAAAATTGTACTAAAAGAATGTCACGATATGGTAAAATAAAACAGAAAATTTACAAGAATGAACAGATCGTACACTATTAAAAAGCAACAATTTAAAACATAACACATTCTTTAAAATTATGCTGGAAGAAAACAGCTTTCACTGCCTCTTGTGTAGATTTGGGAATTGACTGCTCCATTGGAGTCTTTTCTCTCATAAGGAGGAAATTTCTGGCCCCTGATTCCTAACCCCAACAACAGCCATTCCCATTCATAAATCTGTGGGTCCATCCTGCTAACAAGGAGTGTGACTTCACTGGTGAATGTGTGTTGGGATGAATGAACCTGCCAGTTTCAGTTTCTCTTCATCTCTCATTTATCCAGTCTTCAAGTTCAGGTCTCTCTGCATTTGCACATCAGTTTCCGAGTTGCTGCTTTTAAAAGTCCTCATAAAACTTTGTCTGTATTTTAATGTATAATTTTCCTAATACAGTATACACAACTTGTATGCATTTTTGCCCTAGTAATGCATATTTTTATTAACAACCCCCCTATTGTAATGCACTTTTAAATGTTGTTTTCACTAACGTATGCATTTGTCCACATTTTCCATTAAAATGTGAGTTTTTGTGTACCTTATTTGATCGGAGAACTTGCAGCACAAAGTTCAGAGAAGTGTAATTCTTCTTTTTTTAACTGCGTTCTGTTTTTAAAAGAATATATATTGTATTGCTTTTTCACATGTAATTTAAAAAATAACAACAGTAAGCAACAACAATAGCAGCAAGTCTGTCATTTCTTGGGGGGAAACTGTGTCAGCAGTTGGAACCAGCAATTAGAACAAATCTGTGGTGCATTTTAAAATCTCTAATCAAATAAGCCTCTCCAGATATTTCCATGGGGAAGTTGTGTCAATAATTTTGTAGGATGGGTGTGTTTTTTGTCACATATTGTTTTGGGAAGAGTGAATCAGGAAGGTTTACCTTTAAGGCAAATTCAATCAAATTTTTCTCTCTCCCCTTATGGGTGGTTCAACAGTGGTCATAATTCAGGAGAAGTGAAGATAAATGGTGGGGAGGTCTATGGTGAGGATGCAGAAGAAGACATGGGCACCACATGCCGTCTTCCTCTTGCCAGCATTCTTAACATAACCTGTCTCTGGCTTTGGATCTAGGTCAACCTCCAACTTGAAAGTGAAGAAGCAGGTGCACCTGAGTAAGGTGTGGACAGGCAGCTGCCTCAGTGAAGTGTCGGAGAAAAGATTCACCCCTGAGACCTCTTTTGTGATTGGCTGGCCCACCACCAACTTTGTTGTCACTTATAGGTAACACCTTCTCTCAGAATTCATCATCTATCCCCCCCCAAGAAAAAATCACCTCGCATTTTCCTTAAACAACATCTGATGACAACACAGGGATATAGAAGCTGACCTCTACCACCCCTCACTCACTAAGAATGTTTCCCAATCTTACTTACTTTGTTTGGCTAACTTATTTACAAAAATTATCTCCCACAAAAATTTATCTCCCACAAAGATTTGTACTCAAAGTAGATTATGATAATTTTAAACAACAGAATATATAAGCAGTAAAAGCTGTCAATGGCAAAACTACGATGGCAACAACAACAGGAGTAAAGAGTTAACATCAGTTAGAACCAGTATTATTAACATGGAGATTCATTAAGGATTGAATGGTAGTTTAGCTTCCTTTGAAATGTTTGAGATTTCCTGCATGAGGAGAAATCTCAAAATTCAACCATTCATTCATTCATTCATTTACATCCTTTGGAACATACCATGAACATGACTTAAAATACAAATAAAATTCAGTTCTGGACACATCAAAAATCACACAAGGATTACTGTCTTCAAAGCACAGTATAAAGATAACCATTCTTACTATGATTCTTACTGTTACAGCATAAATAAGCAATGCTGAGTACCTCAGAGTAGCATCCTGAGATAGCTGCATTGCATCCTTAGTTTTCTTATTCTCACATGTTACAAAATCAGACCAATCTGACCCAATCAATCAAACCAACATTTCATTCTTTTTAGTCCCTCTAGACAACTTTATGTGTCAATTTATGATTTCTCATTTGTGAAATATTTGGGGGTCATACTTGCTCTTTCTTTCTCTTTTCCCCTTTGTGATGCGATTCCTGTAGCCATTTGACCTTTGAAATGATTGTGCCTATTTGTCCATTTCATGGCTAATTTCATAACAGAAATGCACAAAGTATACATGCTCTGTAATTCCCCCCCCCCAGCCTGTATCCCTCCAGATGTGGTTTGACTACATCTTCTGTTGGGTGTTGATGAGGGAAAGCTGCACCCAGCTGAGAGTGTCTGTTATCTGAAAATAGACAACATTCCCTCCTTTACATACTAATTCTTCACATAGCTATACTGTGGGATTTGTTACCACAAAATGGAGTCATTGCCACCAACTTTGATGGCTTTAAAAGGGGTTTAGACACCTTCATAGAGGATTTGACAAACAAAGGCACTACTCACAATGGCTGTGCTGTTCCTCCAGGGTCAGAGGCAGTATGGCTCTGAATACCAGTTGCTGGAAACACAGGGGTGGAGAGTTGCTCTTGTGCTCAGGTCCTGCTTGCTGGTTTTCCACAGGCACCTGGCTGCTAAGAGAACAGGATGCTGGACTATAAATGGGCCATTGGCCTGATCCAGCTTCATAGCTCTAATGTTCTTAATGTAGAAAATAAATACCATATTTTTCGCTCCATAAGACGCACTTTTTCCCTCCTAAAAAGTAAGGGGAAATGTGTGTGTGTTATGGAGCGAATGCAGGTGGGAGGCTCTGCTCAGCGCTCCCTTTAAAGAATATTTTTTTCCTTGCATTCCCCCTCTAAAAACTGGGTGCGTCTTATGGTCAGGTGCGTCTCATGGAGCGAAAAAATACGGTGCCTTTAATTCATTAAGTCACTATTCCATCACATCCACACCATATATTTAAAGCCAATGGCTTCCCCCCACAGACTCATGGGAGTTGTAGTTTTCCCACTCATAGCTACACACAGTTAAGAACTACCGTTCCCATGGTATTTGGTGAGGGTCATGTTTAAATATATGCATTAAATATATGGTGTGGATCAGCCCTTTATTCCTGCTTCAGCAAACAAGGTTGGCTGACATTTGCCCTATGCCCCCCTCAATATCTTCCTGATTGAAGCTAAAAATGTAAAATTTCTTTCCTCATCTCATCCAGGAAATAATTTCCTATTGGCCATTCAGGCTATTGGGGAGTCTCTGCTCTGCCGCGCATTGCAGGATACCTGACTAGAAGAATGACGACTCTTGGCATTTGCTTTTTACAGCCAATATATGTTTGGGCAAACCTTGGTACAGGTTCTGTATCTCTCACGTCATTGCAGGGAAATAGTTTCTAAGAATTGCAAGGCAAGGAAAGCAGACAAAGCAAGATATTAATTAGAGGCCATAGCCCAACGTGAAAAAGATGTTTGCTTCAAACGTCAGAACAAGGCACTTGCTCTCCGCCCCCTTATCAGAGCCTTGCTTCGCTTCGCCAGGAAATTGAGCTCAGCAGCACAAGAAAATTATTTTACTAAAATAGAACAGGAAGGGGCTGTGCTTTTGTACTGGGCCTTTGTCAGAAGGGACAGTGATTTATAGTTCTGTATATCATCTATGGCAGTGGTAACAAAGAAAGGGGGGAAACTTCCCCAGCCTGAGAGCCACATTATTCTCTGGATCATCTTCTGGGGGCCACATGCCACTGGCAGGCAGGGCTAGAGGCAAAAGTGGATGGAGCAATGAATGTGACTTTTACCCTTCATATGGAAGGCTACAATCCAGCCAGACAAGACAGAGATTTCTATGGAGGAGGTTTCTATTCATAGAGAATAAGTCTATCAGTGACTGCTAGCCATGATGGCCAAGCTCTGCTTCCATGGTTGGAGGAAGTAATGCTTCTGAAAACCAGTTGCTGGAAACCTCAGGAAGAACTTGAGTGCTCCTCTGCTTGGGTTTTGCTCAAGGGTTTCCCACAATGAGCACCTGGTTGGTCTCTGTGAGAGTAGGATGCAGGCCTAGATGGGCCCCCTTTGGCCTGATCCAGCAGGCTCTTCTTATGCTGTCATGGAAACCACAGGAGGGGGAGAGTGCTATTGTTCTCAAATCCTGTCTGCTTGTCCCCCACAGGGAACTGGAGGGCCACTGTGAGAAGAGAATGATGGACTAGATGGACCATTGGCCTAATCTAGCAGACTTTTCTCACACATCTCAACTTCTGAGACATTATCACATTATCACCCACGCAAAAGCACTTGAGGAGCAGGGCCTGGCAAGGGGTGGGGCCTCTGGAGGGGGAATAGCATAGAGAGAGTCCCAAGGGCCACAGTTGGCCCTTGAGGCCACAGTTGTTCCCCGCCCCTGTTGCAGCCAGAGGACTTTTGATGCTTTCTTACCATTGTGTTTACTACTCATTTTCAGATCACCTGAAGTGAAGGACAGGTGGATGTCAACACTGCTGTGGTAAGAGTTGCATTCTTTTTGTCTGCAGCAAGGATGCCATGTGGCGTAAAGGTAGGAGTGGCATTGTGCCATGGTGGCCTGCCTGTGGCATCTAGTGGCCCTTGCCATGGTTGCTGCCTGCTCCCCACAAAAGCAGGCTAGAAGCAGGGCTACCTCCATCAGTTCCATTGTGGCAGGCCAGCCTCATCAGGCCTCATCTCCTCTCAGCTTGGCACCTGAGGGCAACTGCCATTCCCTCAGGCTGACTCAGTGGGAGAAATGGGAAGCAGAAGGCTCATTCCATCAGCTTTGCCAAAAGCCCAGATCCATCAGGCACCTACTGCCCCTGAACTGTTCCAACTGTTTAGAAATCAATACTGAGCTTGAAATTTAATTTTCTTCTTCCCTCCCCATCCCTTTTTCCTTGTATGTCATGCTTTTTGGTCTTTAGGTTGTAAGCCTGCAGGCTGTTTTGAATGTAAGCTGCTGTGGGAACCTTTTTGACTGAAGAATTGGGTACACAAGTTATAGATAGATAGATAGATAGATAGATAGATAGATAGATAGATAGGCCAACTGGAAGAGGGAGGAGGGAATGTGTTGGGTCTATAGTGTGCCTCAGAGAGTACTGTCTTATACTTTATCAGTGTTCCACTTTGATCCCATTTAGCCACTATTCAGGTGTTCATTCACAAGGATAGCCAACGTCCTGCAGCCTGCAAAGCAGGCTCATCAGCCCCCGGGGAAGATGGGAGTTGTAGTTCCACAATATTAGGAGGACATCTTTTTAGCTACTGCCACATAGGAAACACATGGGAAGGGTGGCATTGCAGTGACAGGCAGCACCCTAGACTAACATGCACCCATTAAAACAGGAATCAGGAACCATTTTCAGCCTGAAAGCTACACTCCTGCTGTGTGGGTAGCTGCATGCCAGGGCTGGGCGTGGCCAGAGATGAAAGAGGGTGGGGCTTTACCTTTGTGCAGTAGGTTACATTCCTGGCAAACAGAAATCAGAGGTCTTGAACATACCCACATACCCACACATGTGTAAAGCATTATCATGGCCCCAGGACCACATTCCAGCCAGGACTGCTCTGAGGGGTACAACCTGAGGAGAGGTGTCGTGGGCTGAGTGGGGTCCTCGGGGCATGAGGTTCTCCACCCCTGTGTTAGAACCTCTGAAGGGAGCTACTGAGTGTGCACAGGACTTAAATGGCATGGAGATCCTTGAGTGAAATCAACCCCACCCCAAAAACGTTAGTCTCCCCAAAATGGTCTGTAGCAGTGTTTTTAGTGCCTTTCTCTGCATGCCCCAGTAACTATACACCTTGTGGTTTATTTTCTTAATGGTAAATTTATGAATTACAGGCACATCAATGAAGTGAAGCAGGCTGAGTATCCCAAAAGCATACCCATGCAGATTTTGTTGATGGACGGTGACCACAGCTCCTCTGTGAGTAACAGTGGGGAAAATAGCCTGGCCTATTAGGTTGGTCCTGTTCTTCAGTACCGCCGTATGTGGCAGTGCTTAGTCTTGATTTTCAATCTACAGTGGTTTTAAGGCTCTATGTTACCTGAGCAGAACCTAAATGTGTTTTTTATTCTTTGTGTCAAGAGCACTGCAATAATCGTCTCCAATGTAGAAACAGCAGAGCATGTCATCAAGAGGACCACTGAGAAGCTGGGACTTCCTGTAAGTGCAAAATGTATTTCCTTTTAGAAATGGCTCAGCAGTACTGCATTATTATTTTTACTAGGTGTGAGGCAGGGGGTGGGAAGATGAAGTCACTTGAGCTTTCCTAAGTGTAACTGAGGCAAGGGATCCACTCATGCCCAAGAAGCAAATAGACTGGAGAAGGGATCTGGGCCACATGCTTTTGCATTCTACATTTTAAAAAAATTAAGGAGGTATTAATGAACAGGATATTATTTATCTAGACTTACTGTGTATGCATTTTATTTTTGGGGGGTATACTGGGTTCTGAGAAGGAGTGGAAAATAAGCACTAAAAGTGAAGATGCATGATTTTAATAAATACATAATTATGTCAACTGTAGGGTTGTAAAATACAGATTGGTTCTTTTATGACCAACATATTCACATGAATGCTTGTGTTGCAAGTTGTAGACAAAGCCATTGATTTCTGTGGCTTTGCAAGCATTCCTCCATGAGGAAATTGGTAATGTCAGTTAAGATTCCCTAAAACTCTCTCCCCCTGCTTTCCAAATCACACCTAAACTTTGCCACTGCTAAGGAGGGCAGTCTGGGAGGCACAAGGGTGAATTCTCAGTTTATACAGAGCAAGTGGCTGTAACTCGTGGTCAAACCTTTTGCTCTGGAGCATGTCCCAGAATCCCTCAATAATGTACAGGGGTTCCTTGAGAAAAGAAGAGTTTGAAAGCCACTGGCCTCATCCCTTGCCACCTAGGCAAAATATACTAGTTTATAATTAGACTGTGGTGTACTAAAATGTGCCATGTATATAATGACTCAAGACATGTTCATTGGCCTGACTCGCATGCTTTTCAAGTCTTTTGTGTGGATATTGCATCCATTTCCAACCTAGATGGCTTTAAAAGAGCATTAGACAAATTTGTGGAGAAGGAGGAGGAGGCTACCGCTGCCTGCTAGCCATGATGGCTGTGCTCTGCCTCCACTGTCAGAGGCCGTAACGCTTCTGAGTACCAGTTGCTTGAAACTACAGGAGGGGAAAGTCCTCTTGCTCTTGGGTTCCTCTTGCAGGCCTCCCACTGATGCATCTGGTTGGCCACTGTGAGAAGAAGATGGTACTAGATGGGCCATTTGCCTGCTCCAGCAGGCTCTTCTTATGTTCTTATGTAAGCCGCTGCTGTCCAGATGCATGGCTGTGCTGGTTGGGGCTGATGGAAGTTGTAGTCCAAAACATCTGGAGGGCACCAGATTGGGGGAGGCTCCTGTAAAGTTTCAGCTTTGACTTCTTTCTGTCTGACTGCCTTCCCCTTTCCTCAGCTGTTCTGTTCCGCTTCCTCTGAATGTCAGACATGCTGGTCACTCTGTTGTATTCCATCAGGTTTGCAGCCCTGCATTTCCTGATCCTCCCTTCACCACCTGCTGCCTGGGCTTCATTGCCTGGTATCCCCTTCTGTTGTTTTGCATCCCCTTTTCCCAGCTTCTCCAGTCCTTCATTCTGCCACCTCATTTCTTTCTGTTTTTCAATCCACAGGGCCGGCCAAGAGACTATCTCCTTTGGGTAATACCAGGAAGGGACAATAATGCTTACCCACTTATCGGTAAGAGCTCTTGCTTTCTTGAGTGAACATAGATAATTCAGTATTAATTAATGTCAAAATGAATATTTGTAAGTCCTTCTGATGTGAGTGGCATCTTACCCTTTCATTTCTGTGGAGTGAAATTGTTGTTCCTTTTATCATCCAGGACATTGCACTCTGTGAGGCAGTGTAATGCAGCAGCAAAAAAACAAAACACAACAACCCTAATTCAATTCTAGGTTACATCAGCAGAAGTTGAGTGTCCAGATCAAGGGAAGTAATAGTCCTGCTCTGTTTTGCCTTGGTCAGACCACACTTGGAATACCGTGTCTAATTCTGGGCACCACAATTTAAGAAGGATGTTTATAAGCCGGAACATGTGCAGAGAAGGGCAACCAAGATGATCGAGGTTCTGGAATCTAAGCCTTATGAGGAACAGTTGAGGGAGCTGGGTATGTTCAGCCTAGAGAAGAGAAGATGGAGAGGTGATATGATCCCCCTTTTCAAATATCTGAAGAGCTGTCACATGGAAGATGGAGCAAGCTTGTTTTCTGCAGCTCCAGAGGGTTGGACTCAAACCAAAATACAGCAGGTGAAGCTCTTATGGCCAGGACTTGTATAAACAGGGGTGTTTGTGAGGGCATTTAGTGGAGGAGTTTGAGGGGGAAGCCTGAATTCCATCTCACAGCATATTTATGACTAAGAGACACAAACAGTGAACTGCAACACCTGTGCCATGTTTGCCTTCCTGTCTAAGAACGTGCAAAATCATACATGACAGATGGCCATCCAACCTCTGCTTCGAAATGGTCAAGGAAGGAGAGCCCACCACTTTCAAAGGAGAGTCTGTTCCACTTCCAAGCAGCTCTTACTGGCAGAAAAGTCAGAATGTCCTGTAGTGTAACTGTTTGGAATGTCCTTTATTGTAACTTGAACCACTGGTTCGGGACCTACCCTCCTGTTACCTCCATACACTACTGCCTCTGTCCTGCCCCCAGTAAAGAATCACCACCACCACCAACTCTTCCTCTGGGAAGTGGCAGGAATTGTTCTGTATCATCATTACACCATGTGATCTCCCACTTGCAGTCTAAAGGACTACAGCCAAATACAGGTTTGCCACATCAGGGAGAACCAGACCCTTTCTGAATGAAGGCTCTCCCACACTTCCATTTGTCCCAGGCTTTCTGTGTGTTTGCCCTGCTGCTTTTCCTGGGAAAACCTGCTGTTTACCACTCAGTCGGAGTAAAAGTCCATCAGGGTTTTCTGCAGATTGACATGAGTTCGGATTCAGTGGTAAACATCAGGTTTTCCAGGGAAATGGCAGGGTAAACGAAGAACCTCTAGGACCCATGCCCAGAAACCATGGGACAAGTAGAAGGGAATCCAGGACAAACAGAAGTATGGACAAGCCCTGAGTGAAAGAAGAATCAGATTCAAACCTTCTGCCTAAAGCAACCCAAACATCATATGGTTATAAAGGTTAGGTGCCACCCCCCATGTTCTACAAGACTCCAAGGGGTTCCAGGCTCTCACCCAGGGTCTGTGGTCCTTTGGAAAATTGAGACATGGCAGAGACTGTAATAGCTTTGAGAAAAATGGTTTATTCACCTATTTACACCTTCAGTCTGTATGGAGGGAGTCCAGAACTTAAGGCATGGTCATCTGAAGCAGAACTTGTCTCCCATAGCAGTGCAGCCCTGAAGTACAAGGCATCTCTCCCAGCCAGCCTTCAGCCACCTGCCCAAGATGGATCCCAGTCTTTCTTCTCTCCCCTTCTTCTTCCCAGCAAACCTTGCTAAACAACCCTCTTTTCCTGTCACCTCACACCCAGTTACGCTGACAACCTTCCAAATCCCAGACTCTGTTCACACGTCAGAGCAAGGGGAAGGTCAGTTTTCTTGTACTGCCAATGGCCCTCAACAGCATTGTATTGTTTTTAATAGCCCTATCTTGGCCAGGTTGTTTTGCATTGGCTAACTCAGGAATTCCTTTGCAGCTTGTATTTCTCCCTTCACATCCCAAATAATCAAAATCCTACCATTTATTAATTTCTAGGGTTTAGCTCACCCAACCCAAATCTTTAACACCATGCTTCCCACACCAACTTAGACAAGAGCTATGAAATTCAAACTTGCAAGGAAAACAATGCCTTCAGAGATGCTGTGGGAGGAAAAATGCTGTTTCCCTTAATCAACTACTCCTGTTTAAATAAGCAAACATCCATCTTCCCATTATGAGCGTGGAATCTTCAGCTTGTTTATTTCTCCTGTTAAAGAATTCCAGCTGATATTTCAGGATATTATTTCAAGTACGATAGGCTGGTAGTTAATTCAGATGGAGTTTGTAAGGACATAAGAGCCTGCTGGATCAGACCAATGGCCCATCTCACATTGGCAGGACCCAAGCACAACAGCTCCCTCTCCTCTTTCGGTTTCCAGTATGTGGTACTCAAAAGCATTTGCTGCTTCCAACCACACAGAGAGAGCATAGCCATGATGCCCGGTAGTCATTGATAACCATCTCCTCCTATGAATTTGGCTGATCTTCTTTTAAAACCATCTAAGTTGTTGGCCATCACTGCCTCCAGTGGGAGTGAGTTCCATAGTTTAACTCCGCGCTGCGTGAAAATGTCCTCTTTATCCGTCAACTTTATCTTCCAACTTTCTGCGTCAATGGACATCCACAAGTTCTAATGTTATGAGAGAAGGGGGGCTTTTCTCTATCCATTTTCTCCATTCCATGCATCATTTTATAAACTTCTATCATGTCGCTTCTTACTTGCCTTTTCTCTAAATTAAAAAGTCCTGAATGCTGCAACCTTTTTCATAGGATAGTTGCTACATCCCTTTGATCATTTTGGTTGCCCTATTCTGAACCTTTTCCAACTCTGCGATACCCTTTTGAGGGGAGGCAACCAGAACTAAAGACACTGTAATCCAAATGTGCTCACGCTATCAGTTTGTATAACAGCGTTGTGATGCAGGCAGTTTTATTTTCAATTTGTTTCCTAATGATCCCTAGCATAGAATTTGTCACGGCTACTTCACACATGGCTGGCAGCTTCTGCTTCATTGTGTTAAACATTGTATCCTAGTTCAATGGATTTCTGAAATAGATACAATGGAACATTCTATACATAGTGTGCTGTCTATTCAGATGTTGCTGTTTTTCTTGGTAAAAGAATAAATTAATCCATTTAGCTCCTAAACAGCTTTGCGCTGCCTTTAAGGAGCCTAAATAAATGCTTGGGTTTGAACTGAGGCTAAATGACTGGTAACAGGGAGTGATTTCAGAAATAGGCAGCAGGAAATTAAGATCAACACAATATTTTCCTTTAAATTATTCAATAATAATAATAATAATAATAATAATAATAATAATAATAATAAATGCCCTATGAAGGCAAAAAGTGTTTTGGATTTTTTTGCCATTGGCACATATCAGAAAATGATGCAAGTTTAGATGTACAAATAACATTACACAGAGTATTTACTTTGGCTGAGAGTACAGGGCATGTCTTTTCAACTTTTTCCCATAGTGTTTCATAACAATTTCTATTATTAAATGTGACATAATGACAGTATCGTATTTAGGGTTGGGCTTTCTGGTCAAAATGGGACTAAAATGAGAGCAGAACTTTTGATGAAGGCTGCTTGGGAATGTTGACAAGAGCAGCCTTTTCCTTGAGACTTTTCAGTTAACTTCTTTCAGAGGAGCCAAAACCCTTTCACTGTTGCTTCTCTTGGGCTGTGGGAGATGTCAAAGCCTTTTAAAGCAGGCTCAGCAGATTTGGGGTCAGAGCCCCCTTCCACCCTCCTCCTCCTCCTTCAGATTCCCTTTCCTTTGGATGGCTAACCATGTCACATCTGTGATGGGCTTAAGGTTTGTTTGTTTATATCCTACTGTGTAGCCCACAGGGATCCTCCCCACCCCACAAAATTTCACCAATGAAAATTAGATCAAAGTCTAGTGTGAGGAATAGACCTGCCATGCTGTATTACTTCCTTTACAGGTAAGGGATGATCCCATGTCTGGTGTGAAGGATATTTCCACACTTTCTTCCTTTAGCTAGATGTGGTTGGTGGGCACAGGATTCTTCTCCAACTGACACCCCCAGGCCAGTCAGTGACCCACTGTGGATCTGAGTCTTGACTAGGGACTGGAGGATAAATTAGATTCAGGGCTTATCCACACTTATCTTTCATCTACTCTTTCTAGGCTCTGTGTCTGAGTGCCCTTCTTTTTGCCCTGGAGTGTTCCCAGTGAAAATCTGCTCTTTATTTTATTTTTTTTAATAAATATTTTATTAAGTTTTCAAACATAAAACAGAAAAACACATATTAAACACACAAATACACCAACATTATACATAAGAAAAAGAAAGAAAAAGAAAAACAAAGCTTTTCATAATTTTTTTTATATAACTTATTGGACTTCCTTGCATCTCCCTTACCCTGCGTTCTCGGCAATAAAAATTATCAGCAAATAGTTACCTTGTGTCATACCTTATTTTGTACTTCTCAAATGTTAAATTTCTTAGCTTAAAATAATTATTGTCAATTAATTGTAACTTAAGTTTACCATAAATTTACTGGAACCATATTTTTCTAGATCGCGCAATTTCTTAACATTCATACAACTTAAACTGTTTTTGTAAATAGTCTTTAAACTTTTTCCAGTCCTCTTCCATTGTTTCTTCGAAAATCTGCTCTTTAAATATGAATTGGAGCAAATGGCAATCTGCAGAAAACCTGATTCCTCTGAATGAGCACTAAAGAGTGAGGGATGGAGGGAAACTCCAGGGCAAAAAGCCCCCAATGTTTGGACATGGAGCTTTTAAGCACAGACCTGTACCTGGAAAGAGGGGGGTAAAAGAAAAGTGTGCATATGTTGTAAACAAAATCTGGTCTTGTTCCCTTATGGGGTACACAAGAGCCCTTATAGAGTCCTTTGTAGGTTCTCCATCGGTAGGAGAAAATAACAGAGGCCGACCAGAGAATATTGAGAAGCAAAGCATCTAGTAAGCCTGATCATTATTAATGCTGTTGCAACAGGGTGCTCCCTTCACACACAGGAGAGTGGAGGAGGACCCAGAACAAAGGTGTGCCTCCGCTTATATAGACATTTTGAAATTCCCTGCCCTGGAGCTCAAGACCACAACCAGAAACATCATGCATACATCACAGAAGGGGTGTAGACCAAGACCACCCCCCAGATACATCATACCTACTTCATAGAAAAGGCAGTCTACAACAGAATTCTGAGTGCTTTGTTTATCTCCTGTCTGCCAGGTTATCTGATAACGCCTTATCTGTGGTAGTCTGGCCATTTTTTTGAGATGGTAATCACTTAATTCCCAAGACAATGGGAAGGTTCCTTCACCCTCACCCTCCTTGCAGAGAAACATTTGGTCAGTTTGGGAGTCAAAATGATTTCAGGGCTGTATTTCTGTGCTGCTGCAGACATGTGGTTTATATATTTATGTACCGTATTTTTCGCTCTATAAGACGCACCAGACCACAAGACGCACCTAGTTTTTGGAGGAGGAAAACAAGAAAAAAAATATTCTGAATCTCAGAAGCCAGAACAGCAAGAGGGATCGCTGTGCAGCGAAAGCAGCAATCCCCCTTGCTGTTCTGGCTTCTGTGATAGCTGCGCAGCCTGCATTCACTCCATAAGACGCACACACATTTCCCCTTACTTTTTAGGAGGGAAAAAGTGAGTCTTATAGAGCAAAAAATATGGTATGTCCTTGCTTGGTACATTTATGAACATTTATTATATATCTAAGACCTTAAAATTCTTATAACACATAATAAGCCCTTTGTTCTCATTTGAAGGGAAATTGTCAAATTCTCACTTTCCTAAACAATATAGGAACGAAAGCATGGGACCTTCCTTAGAAATCTGTACATGTCCAAATTTTGAGGTGTGGTTTTCCAACCAAACTGTGTTTACAAAAATGCATATACATTGATACCTTGGTTGTTGAACTTAATCCATTCTGGAAGTCCGTTTGGCTCCCGGAACTGTTCGAAAACCAAGGCGCGGCTTCCAATTGGCTGCAGGAGCTTCTTGCACTCAGTCAGAAGCCACGTAAGCTGCATCAGACGTTCAGCTTCTGAAAAATGTCCACAAACCGGAACCACTGTATTAGGAGAGAGCATGCATAAAAATGGAATATATGGTGAAAATATCATACAACATGCTAGAAGTTGCTTGCAAGAAATGTGTACCTAAAACTGCATACAAAAATGCATGTATTAGGGGAAATCTGCAATAAAATGCTAAATAATTTTTGTAAGGACTTTTTTTTAATTGCAAATTGCTGCAGATATTCAGAGAATTAAGTTTAAGATTATAAAAATGAGAAACTGAGAGTTCTGAAATACAGTGGTACCTCGGGTTAAGGACTTAATTCGTTCTGGAGGTCCGTTCTTAACCTGAAACTGTTCTTAACCTGAAGCACCACTTTAGCTTATGGGGCCTCCTGCTGCCGCCGCACCACTGGAGCACGATTTCTATTCTCATCCTGAAGCAAAGTTCTTAACCCAAGGTACTATTTCTGGGTTAGCAGAGTCTGTAACCTGAAGCGTATGTAACCCGAGGTACCACTGTAGAAAGGTCTTTCTATCCCTCGTCGTGACAGGCAAGTTCTTTCAATGCATTTAATTTCGTAAGTCCAGCTGGTTTAAGCATGGTCAGGGCTAGCGCCTTGACTGTTTTCAGAAGCTAACACCTCTTGTCGTTGCAACAGGCCATGAGCAACCCTTCAGCATTATTCTCAGCTGCCTCGAAGACTCCATGCACCAGCCACAAGATACAGACAACAGAATGCTGTTCACTGATTATTATGGAAATTCCATCCTGGACCAGCTCCCCAGGGATAGGCAATGCCAGTTCATCCTGAAACTCAGACACCAGGCTCCAGAGCATCTGCAGAGAGGTAAGAAAATAGTCCCAAATTGCTGGCAAGACCTTCAGGGATCTCAGCTTGTGACCTACTGTTTTAATTGTGGCTACAAATTTAGTACCAACATGAATTTTCTCACTAATTAGGAATCCAGTAAATTCAGATGCAACTGTTTGAACTCTGGGCAAATGTTTGTTTATCTTATTAAGGCAATCAAATTGTCAAATGTTATTAAACACCATATTGGTTTATCAAATCACCAAATATTGTTAATGGAGATAGTTGAGGAGCAGGAAAAGGATAAAGGGGGAAGGCAGAGGTTGGCAGTTTGTCCTCCTTCCCTAGTGGAGGCTAATAACTGCTTCAGGAACTAGAAGATTCAATCAGCGAAATGAGTTGCTGCTGTTTTGGGGGTGGGAGGACTGAACACCCCTCCCGCAAGCGAATATCTTTCTAGTCCCTCATTTCTATATAATGCATTCCAGTAGTTCACAAAACAGTTCTATCTCTCTGCATAAGGATCTTAGAGACCTCCCTGCCTCATTTCTAATAGCTGCCCATCATTCTGCTTTATTAGAAAGCAATACCTCTCAGATATTATGGGCAAGGAGAAAAGGCTTTCTCAGCCAGGATGGACAGCAGGGGAAGGAGAGGACATTTGGAAGTTCATGGAAGATCAGCAGTCTCACTTCTTAATTGCTCCGAATTGCCTGCCTGGTACCCAGTTTGTACCTCATCAACCTTGCCTTAGAAAGGGAACACCCTGAAACCTGAGGTGCATTTGTGCTTTCAGAAAAGGTACAGAAGCACACCAAGAGGAAGAAATCTTTGATCGATTGGGCACTCCGCCGAAGCACCAGCACCCCAACTGGCAGCACAGTATCACAGTCTCCGACCACCTCGAGGAAGCTTTTTGGCCTGTCCCTGGAATCATTGTGTCCTGATGGAAACCTCCCCAAGCCAATTATGGTAAGATGGGGACCCAGGGATGTTGTTTGGGTGCCTCTGCAGAATAGCTTCTTTACTCTTTTGTTCACTGTGTCAGTGCATATTTAGATGCATGGGAAGAAGGCTGTGAAGGTGGCTTGGGCCCTGTCTGCACTATACATTTAAAGCAGTATCATACCATTTCAAACAGTCATGGCTTTCCCCCAAAGCATCCTCGTACCTGTAGTTTGTTAAGGGCGCTTAGAGGTTGTGGTGGTTGGCACTTAGAGTTTGTTGTTGTTGTTTGCATTTATGCCCCACCTTTTTCTGCAAAGAGCTCAAGGTGGCATACATGGCTCTCCCCTTCCTCATTTAATCCCCACATCAACTGTGAGGATGGTTAGGCTGACAGAGGCAGCAACTGGCTCAAGGTCACACTGTGAGTGGGTTTCATAGCCATGTGGGGATTTGAACCAGATCCTGGTCTACTACTACAGAACAGTGGTTATTAAGAGACCCCTGTTCCCCTCACATAGTGACAATTCCCAGAGTGGTTTGTTATGGTTGTTAGTAACAACAACAACAACAATAACAATAACAACAACAACAACAATAATAATTTCATTTCTATACTGCTTTATATTTCTAAGAAAAAAATCTCAAAGCAGTTTACAACACATTAAAACATCAAATAAAATAACCCAGGATAAACATTACTGAAGAAAATCAAATACAAAGGGAGTTGGACTAGAGGACCCTTAGGACCCCTTTCATATCTATGACTCTATAACTGTTTATAATACAGATGGTACCTCAGTTTTCGAACATCTCTGTTGACAAACAGTTCAGTTTTCAAATGCTGTAAACCCGGATGTAAAAGCTTCGGTTTCCAAACACGCCTCGGAAGTCGAACATGCCATGCAGCTTCCGCTGAGTGCAAGATCCTGAGGCCTAGTTGTCGGCTACTGAGTTTTCAGTTTTTGAACATTTCAGAATTCAAACGGTCTTCCGCAACTGATTATGTTAAAAAATCGAGGTACCACTGTACAGTGGAACGTCGGTTTTCTGAGCATCTCAGAAGCTGAACGTTTTGGTTTTTGAACACCGAAAACCAGGAAGTAATGGCTTCTGTTTTTGAACACACCTTGGAAGTCGAACGGCTTCTGCTGAAGTTTTTTCAGTTTTCTCCGCTGAAATTGTAGACCGCGTTTTGCACCTCGGTTTTCAAACATTTCAGAGGCTGAAAGGTCTTCCAGAATGGATTACATTCGAAAACCGAGGTTCCACTGTACTGAATTTTAAATTGCAACCTGCCCTGGGACCTGCTGGTGAAGGATGGGTAATTAACAGCAACAACACGAATATTCCCTCTGTCATGAATGAGAGCTTAACCTGATTGTCCAAAATGCAAATTATAATAATTGCCCTTAGTGATCATATAACTGACATTGTTCACTTCCACACAACCCCAGGATATCCTGCAACTCCTGTACCATGAGGGCCCCACCACAAGGGGCATCTTCAGGCGCTCAGCTAATGCCAAGACTTGCAAGGAACTGAAAGAAAAACTCAACTCTGGAGATGATGTCCAAGTGGATGGTGAATCTGTCTTTGTGGCAGCTGGAGTTATTACAGTAAGTTGGACCATATTGGTAGTACTTTAAAGACCTCAAGTTTTGCTGTGCTGACTAACAAGGATCTGCTGCAGTGGCTTAAGTGGGGGAATCATAGAATCAAGAGTTGGAAAGGACCCCAATGGCCATCAAGTCCAACCCCCTGCAATTCAGGAATTTCAACTAAAGGGAGGGCCTTTAATTCAGAATTGATGGCAAGTGGTGTCATATAACCCTCTCAGCCTATGGGCAACAGCAGTTTTGAGTCATCCCATACTAACATCCAGGCATGTCAACTAATTTAGATAACAGTAGAGAAGTGTGAAGGGTTAAGGACTGGCAATCTGTGCAGAAAGATTAGAGGCATTCAACATGTCATTCTTCATGGCGATTAGTAAAAAAATTGACCCTCCTTGCTCCCATGATAGTGCAAACTGTGCTTTATGGAGATACTGATGATGTTAATTTTGCCCAATAGGTTTTCTTGCAAACAGTGAGGTTTCTAGTATTGTGGTGTTCTGGGCTTCTTACAGGTGGATTCTGAGAAGCCCTGGAAAATGAAACCAAGTGTGGTAGAGCAGCATTGAGCAATATGCTTCTATCTGCACAGCACTGTGCACAATGCCATCAGACTGAAGTGCACAGGGTCCATTTTGTGCTCATGCCGAAAGGGGATTCCAGACACTGCCGGTCAGCTGGTTGGCAGCACCTGCGGGGATTGAATGAGCAAATACTTGTCAGGGCTTTGAGCCCATTGCAAAACATTCCAGCGGTCACCTGGTGTCATTGTGATGCTAGGTGGTTGACTGGTGGGTGTCCACATCTGCCTATCACAGGGTTTCCCAAACTTGAGTCTCCAGCTGTTTTGGACTACAATTCCCATCATCCCAGACCACTGGTCCTCCTAGCTCTGGCATGGCCAAACTTGGCCCTCCAGCTGTTTTGGGACTACAACTCCCGTCATCCCTAGCTAACAGGACCAGTGGTCAGGGATGATGGGAATTGTAGTCTCAAAACATCTGGAGGACCAAGTTTGGCCATGCCTGTCCTAGCTAATAATGATGGGAGTTGTGGTTAACATCTGGAGACCCAACTTTGGGAAGCCCTAGCCTATCAGATTTGGGCCATACGGTGAGGGATAAATAGACTTTTCCCACCCCTACCTTAAACTGTGTGGTTTTTGACACACACTCACAAAATCAGGGCTTTTGTGCTTCATTGTAGAATAAATCTCAAAATCGACTCAGTTGCTCTCTGCATGACTAACCAAATCACTCTGCATGTCTGTATTTAATATAGGATTTCCTACGCAATATACCTGACAGTGTTCTATCCTCAGACATGCACGGGCTGTGGATGGAAGCCATGGATAAGGAAAGCCGAGCACATAAGATTGAAGCACTCAAAAGGTTTGCTACTGGGGCAGTCTGTCTGCTTTGATAACCCTGGGTAATGAATATCTACTACTACTCAGTCTCCCATTCCAACTGCCATGTGGGATCCTTTAGAAAAAATAGTGCCATACGCTACATTCTAGTAAGATGCTCTTATTTTAAGGAGAATTTCAAGCATGCCCCCTCCTCAAAATGGCAAGGGGATGGAAAATTACTTGATCCATGTAGTGGGGGGGGGGAACATTTGTGGACCCTGGCTAATTTCTCTTAGCCTGACTTTAAGGGAAGGGCTCAGCAAGAGACCACAAGGTTTGCCAGCAGAAGATCCAAGATTCAATCCATGGTTTCTCCACTTAAGAGGATCGGGGAGGGAGAGAAGGAAACGATGGGAAAAACCTCTGCCTGAATCCCTGGAGGGCCACTGCCAGCCAGTGTAGGCTATACTGAGCCACATGGCGCCTTCCTGTGTCCCTAAACTCACAGAGTGGTTGTGAGGATAGAATTGCAAGGGAAGAGCCTTGCCTACCACTCTTGAGTGCAGTCGAGGAAAGGCAGATTTGGAAATGTGATCTATCAACAAGCAAGCTTCCAATATTTCCTGGAACACAGGTTGGAAGCCACTCTTCCGATTTATGCCAGCTGCTCTTCATTCAGCAGTTGATGGCTTTCCATGGGCTTTATACATGAGCATAATAACAGGCTCATAATTTGGAGTAGAATTAGAAATGCAGAAGCATTCAAGGCTCAAGTCCTGCTATGGAGTCAGCTGAGATAAGGTATCATTTGCAGGAACCCTGCTTCTCAGTTGTGCTGCCAGCTGCCCTGGACTGGATACTTACACTTTCTCGGGGGAAATGATAAAACTTTAGTCCAACATGCAGTTGCCAAAATCAAACCCAAGCAGCATGTCCAAAGGATTAAAAAATAATAATCCTTGTTAAGAATTCTAATGTTGCATTCAAAATTAACGTAGCAAAATTTCCTGCAAATGTTGAATGCTTGCTTTTCCTTTCTCAGTTGATGTGCAAATTTGAGGCACAAGTACATTTAGGGTATGTTTTGGCTGTGCAGAGTAGTAGTTACTATGCCACGAAAATCCCATCAGATGTGGACCCTCCTCCAGGGAGCCGATTCTCCCCTTTTGCCTGCGGTCTGAGCTGATGTTCTTCATTCTCGTTTCTCTTCCTTTTTTTGCAGCTTAGTGAATCAGCTCCCAGAAGCAAACCTCATTTTGCTCAGACACCTATTTGGAGTTTTACATCACATTGCGCAAAATTCGACAGAGAATCAAATGAACGCCTACAACTTGGCCCTCTGCATCGCCCCCAACATGCTGTGGCTTCCCAGCCCAACAGGTCCTGAGGAGGAAAGCAAATCCACAAAGAAGGTAACAGCCTTCTCTGCTTCTGGGTTTTTACCCACATCCCTTTCGTTGGCTTTTCCCTTTGGCTCAGACACTCTGAACTCTGATTAGACTTCCCAAATCCTTGTTAAGTTTGTAGTCCCTTTTCTCAGAGCTGGAACACAGAGCTAGCAGTTGCATGATGCTAACCCTGGCCCAAATTGCTTTGGTCATCATGTCCAGAGGATATTTGTGATATGGTATGACAGTACTGACCACAGTAGCTCATGCACTGGTTACTTCAAAACTGGATTACTGCAATGCACTCTATGTGGGACTTCCCTTTGCAGAATGCTGTAGCACAATTGCTGACAGGAGTGATATCTTGTCAGCATATAACATCTCTGCTCAGAGATGCACACTGATTGTCGATTTGCTGCAGGGCCAGGTTCAAGGTGTTACTGTATATAAAGGTGTTTAGGATCAGTTTACCTGTGAGATCACCCCATACATGCTCACTTTGACCACTTCAATCTGCGGAACCGGCTCTGTTACAGGTGCTACATAATACTTGTTCCACATTTGTAAGAACTCAATCTTTTAATGTGGTAGCACCTGCACTTCAGAACTCCCTGCCTATTGACATCAGTCAGACGCCCTCACTGCACTCTTTTTGGTGCCTGCTAAAAACATTTTCATTTAGGCAAGCCTAGACAGATATTTGGGATGCAGGTGGCTCTGTGGTCTAAACCACAGAGCCTAGGGCTTGCCAATTGGAAAGTAAGGTTCCAGCAGGAAGGTAAACGGCGTTTCCGTGTGCTGTTCTGGTTCGCCAGAAGCGGCTTAGTCATGCTGGCTCCATAACCCGGAAGCTGTCTGCGGACAGACGCCGGCTCCCTTGGCCTATAGAGCAAGATGAGCATGCAACCCCAGAGTCACCTGAGACTGGACCTAACGGTCAGGGCTACCTTTACCTTTACCCAAATATTTAGAATGCTGATGTGTTTTTAGTTGATTGCTGGTCTGGATTTTCTGAATCTTTTAATTGTTTTACTAATAATCTTACTGTTTATTCTTTCAGTAAACCGCTTTGAGGTTTTTGACGATCAAGCAGTATATAAATTTTATGAAATAAATAAAACTAAGTGGGTTTGGGTGAGTGTAAAAGGGCAGAGCTGGATATAGCACAGATCTTGTCCTGCTGCATGCCCTAAGCAAGCCTCATGCCCTCGGGCACAATGTCCTGGTCCCAGTGTTAATGTATAAGATTCACTGCTGGTCTCATTCGTATATCTTATTCATATAATTTATACAGCACTTGATTATTTAAAAAAATCAAAACCTCAGAACGGGTTACAAAGAAAAGATAAATCAATAAAATTATCAATAAGAAAAAGTGGCATCAACAATTTAAAACTTTCAGGAAGTTAAAATTACAATAGACATCCGCTTTCTAAATGTCTAAGCTTGTCTAAACAAGAAAGATTTTAGCAGGTGCTGAAAACAGAACAGTGAAGGCACCTGCCTGATGCCAATAGGCAGGGAGTTCCAAAGTGCGGGTGCTGCCACACTAAAAGATTTGAGTTCTTACCAATGCAGAGTGGGTATTACGTGGCACCTGTAACAGTGCCAGTTCCACCAAGCAAAGCAGTCTTGTCCTTTGTCTCCTGGCTCATCCACACTTCCACTTGTCCTGCCACTTTCCCCCAGGAAAACCTGCTCCTTACCGCTGAATCAGAACAAACATCAAAAAGCATTTCTGCAGATTGATGATTGTTCTGATTTGGCAGTAAACAGTGGGTTTTCCAAGGGGAAGTGGCAGGACAAACGAAAAACCACTTGGGGCTGTGTTTTCCAGGCACAGGACAAGCGAAAATGTGGACAAGCCCTTAGACACCAAAATGTCTCGGGCCAGCCCTGCTGCTCCTCTGTTCACATCTAATGCAAATTTCCCCTGCACAGAGACAAAATGGGTTTGTTTGCTGATTGTGTGCTTCAGCTCTTAATCGCACAGTAGAATAGAGACTGGAATAATTATACATAATAACTAACAGACAAGTACCATGTTGTTGGAATTAGCCACATGAACAGCATCCAGAGCTGGTGTCCTCCACTTAATAGAATCATAGAGTAATAGATATTACCTTGGCAACTGCTCCCTTTCATACAGGTGGCCAGGCTGGTGCAGTTCCTGATTGAAAATTCAGCTGAAATTTTTGGAGGAGACATTGCTACACTGTTCCAACAGTCAGAGAAAGAGAAGTCCAAGAGTGCGGGTGCCTTCCTAGGTAAGACCATGGCTGAGATACATACCGTATTTTTCGCCCTATAGGACGCACCGTCCCATAAGATGCACCTAGTTTTTTGGGGGGGAAATAAAGGGGAAAAAATTATTTTCCCCCCAGGTGTGGGGCTGGGGCAGCCCGAGCTTCCCCCGACCCCAGCCCCCAAACAGGCAGCTCTCTGCAAGCCGTGGGAGCCCAGCGGTATCTCCCGCTGCTTGAGAAAAGGTCCGCGAAGCCTGGACGCGCTGAGATCAGCGCGCGCAGGCTTCGGGATGCCGGCAACTCTCCCCAAGCAGCAGGAACGTTCCCGCTGCTTGTGGAGAGATCCGCGAAGCCTGGACGTGCTGAGATCAGCGCGCGCAGGCTTCGGGATGCCGGCAACTCTCCCCAAGCAGCGGGAACGTTCCCGCTGCTTGAGGAGAGATCCGCGAAGCCTGGATGCGCTGAGATCAGCGCGCGCAGGCTTCGGGATGCCGGCAACTCTCCCCAAGCAGCGGGAGCGTTCCCGCTGCTTGAGGAGAGGTCCGCGAAGCCTGGAGAGCGAGAGGGGTCGGTGCGCACCTACCGCTCTCGCTCTCCAGGCTTCAGCGAAAGCCTGCATTCGCCCCATAAGACGCACCCACATTTCCCCTTCATTTTTGGAGGGGAAAAAGTGCATCTTATAGGGCGAAAAATACGGTAGTCTGTTCATTTAATATCCCCGCCTTTTCAGGATGCTAATGATGGATTACATCCCAGAATGGAATAGAAAGGGGCCGGGGATTTCAAAGTAGAAAGAATCACCTGACTGGCTATGCCCACAGGATTCCTCCAGTCACTCCAGCATCCTGTTCTCACAGTGGCCAGCCAGGTGCCTGTGGGAAACCAGCAAGCAAGACCTGAGGCACTGTAGAGGCAGAATATAGCCATTGTGGCTAGTAGCCATTGATGGCTCTATCCTCCATGACTTTGTCAAATCCTTTTTAAAAGCCATCTAGATTGGTGGAGAAAAGAGAGAGAAGGAGAAGGGCACCAATCTGTGGCAGAGCTGATTTTCCCATTAATCCCCACCTCCCAAAAAAACCTAACTTGTCCCATTTATTTCAGTGGACCTAAGGAAGGGGGATTCATGGAGGACAAGGTTATCGATGGCAACCTGCCATGATGGCTATGCTCTGCTGCCACAGCCGGAGGCAGTAAATGCTTCTGAATACCAGTTGCTGGAAACCACAAGGTGTGGGGAGAGGGCTCTTCTGCTTGTGGGTTTCCCATCTGCTGGCCGCTGTAAGAACAGGATGCTGGACTGGATGGGTCATTTGGCCTGATCCAACAGGGCTGTTTTTTGTGTTATTAGGTGCTCCCAGATGGGCTCTTAATACTGTGAACAGCTGAGATACTATAAATGGGTTGTTGGCAACAGGTTTTCTTTACAGTGGTGCCTCGCAAGACGAAAAGAATCTGTTCCGCGAGTCTCTTTGTCTAGCGGTTTTTTCGTCTTGCGAAGCAACCCTATTAGCGGATTAGCGCTATTAGCGGTTTAGCGGCTATTAAAGGCTTAGCGGCTTAGCGGCTAAAAGGCTATTAGCGGCTTAGCAGCTTAGAAAAAGGGGGGAAAGCGAAAAAAATCGCAAGACGTTTTCGTCTTGCGAAGCAAGCCCATAGGGAAATTCATCTTGCGAAACGCATCGAGAAACGGAAAACCCTTTCGTCTAGCGGGTTTTTCGTCTTGCGAGGTATTCGTCTTGCGGGGCACCACTGTACTGAATTTTCCTCAAATCCAAATTAAAATGGGGTTGAAATCCAAATTAAATGGGGTTAAAATAGGGCTGGCATTTTGACACTTGTGTGTTGGTGCTGGAAATAAAAACCACACACACACACACTTTGCATTCCTGAGGAGCACAGCAGGTGCACATTTATCTTGATGTGGCTTCCTCTTATCCCCACAGGCCAGCTCATTGATTCCTCAGATGAGATGGAAAGTGCTCCCTCCTACCAAGGAAGGGCAAATCAGCATTATGTGCGGGAAGCAGGCGGTGAGGGCCTCTTCAGCCCATTTGATGGACTGATGCTCAATGAGGATCAAGAGGACTGGGATTTGTTTAGCGAGATCACTGCCTGCTATCAGAGCAAAGCTGGGCACACCAGTTCCAACAGCTGCGACTTCCTGAGAGAGCAGGGATCCTTTTGCTCACACTGCCCAGTCTGCTCACTGGGGCCCTCAAGGAATCGGTGCTCTTCAGAGCCCAGCGTTTGCCTGAGCTCTCAACTTTCTGTTGAGGACCACGAGCCAGTGGCCCGGCAATCCAGTTGTGATGCCACCATCATGCACAGCCATAGTGATTACGTCCGCAGGCTCCAGCAACTGCAGATGGAGAGCCAGAAGATCATAGATGAAGGGCTGAACCCTGGTCCGAGCAAAGGAAAGCAGAGTTTCTGGGGGGCCTACCCAAGCACCAGCATGCCCAAGAAGCTTGACCCTCTGAAGTCGTGCCTGTCTAACACGTCTAGCTTCTCCAGCCTTTCATCAACCACCACATCTGCCTCCTCGCTGAGCTCCTTGGAGAGTGCTTTCTCGTACTGCTCCGAGTCATCTACCTTCAGCCCCACTGAAGCCTCCACCCCGTCATTTACATTTGAGACGTCTACCAAGCACCACGGCTTGTCCCCTAAGATGGCAGAGAGATCCTTGAAGGAGTGGCACAAGCCCTTGACCTCCCCTTTGCCACTGGGCCCTTGCAATGTGGGCGCTTGCTGCGGGAGACAGGTGGATGACCAAGAGCCAAGCTGCAGCAGCAGAGTGTCATCGAGGGTCTTCATACCTGTAGGTAGCCCGTTTCGTGAGGACAACTGGGACGAAGAGAGGAAAGAGGCAGGAGCTGCTGAGATGTTCGGACGCACTCCTGTGAAGACAGACTTCAGAGGTCATTTCCCTAATACCGAGAGCCCTTCTCTGCCAGCACCGCAAGTGCAAAGGGAGAAATCTGTGAAGCACATTGAGATCAGTCGTCCCAAAGCTTCGCATCATGGCCAAGAAAGCCTGAAGCGCACCAAGATAACCGTATTCATGGCACCTAAAACGAGCTATCCAACAGCATCTCCTGTAGGGCAAAACAAGGAGGAGACAGCCAAGAATCTGCAGAGCATGAAAATTCATATTCCGCAGACAGTGTTCTACGGGCAAAACACTCCTTTGGTCCTCCAGTCTGCCTCAAGGAGATACCACCATGAATCAGTGAGCCAGTCACCCCAGGTGGAGATCCCTGAAAGTGTTCCCCTCATGGAAGTCCCAGGGGACCCAGCTGAGCAGGAAGGGTGGCACACCAGGGTCCAGCGGAGCACACTCGGCCACAACCTCCGCGTCTTTCTCCCGACCTCCATCCGCAACACCGTCCGGGAGTACTTCAACCAGGAAAGCTCTAAGGAATACTGCATGATGAGAGCAGAATCGGTGGAGAGTGAGCTTCTGCGGAACAGGGCAGAGTGGCTTAGAAGCCAGCCCCGCCCCAGCGCCCCGCCCAAGAAGCACAGCGGTCGAATGTTTCCAGAAGAAACCATTGTCTAGGAGCAGAGCACCTGCACCTTGCGCATTTTTGTGCTTTCTTTCCGCATAGGGAGGATAGTCCTGTGAAAGTGCCTCTAAAATGCTTAGCTGAGATGTGAAGATATTCGTTTTCATGGGCTGGTGTCAAGTGGCTGTCAGTGTGGTCATTTGTCGCTTTTCCCTTGGCCTCTGTGTGTGTGTGCTTTCCCTGCCCAGAAGAAAAGACGGGAACAGATGGCTGCTAACATGAAGCCGCACTCCACACATGCAAAGCTTCATCCTGCTGCTTTCTGCTGAAGATGCCAGTTTGCACAGAGGGGTGAGCAGACAGGAGCAGAGTCACTCAAAAGGATTTTTGTTGTTGTTGTTTCAGCTCCATGCAAACGTCATGGCAAGCCTACAAGGACGCTGAGGAGACCCTTTCAATTACATTGAAAAAAAAAGTACAACAAAAAGAAATCCTGGCTGTTTTTTGTTTTGCTTTTCATCACTTTGTTAGGTGAAACTCGAAAGAAAAACATTTCATTTCATCCCCCCCCCCCTTCATTTCTGAATTCTCATTGTTTGTGTGTTTAACTTGGGCATGACGCCCAAGGCCGTGTGGAAATAGTTATGTGATATGGCCAAGTATGGGACAAAGCAAGAAAGCTACTGGTCTGCTAAGTTTGGTTTGGTCAGCTGGCTGCTTTCTTCTTAGGGAAGACCTACTGAAGCTCTCAAGGTATCCCAGGCTTGGCAGGCTTCGCCTGGCTTGTTGATCATACTTATGCCATCTCCATTTCATCTTGCCTTGACTCATGTGCTTCATGTGAACATTATTTCTTTCTTGCAATGTTCTTTTGAAAGAATGGACAAATGTCTCAGAATAGCCCTCCTTTCATCCACAGGATTTTCACTTACCGTATTTTTCCGTTTGTAAGACGCCCCCATGTATAAGGCGCCCCCTATTCTGGAGGACTCAGATTTAAGAAAATGGGGGGAGATGTATCCATGTATAAGATGCCCCCTAATTTGTGACATTATTTTAAAGGAAAAAAACCTAGTCATATACACAGAAAAATGTGGTAACCTCCAAATCTCCCCTTGTCAGCACCGCCAACTTGAAAATTTCTTCGGCGGATTTCTTTATAAGGGATGCTGGGGTCATTTACAACTTTCTACAACTCTGGCTACTTCATGAGGTCCTGTCTCAAGGTCCCTCCCTCCCCAGCTGTGTTTTGATGCATCAAAGTTACTGGTCGTTGTTGTTATTATTATTTATTTGAACTTACTAGTCATTTTTCACAAAGCTCTTAAAATGTCTTACAACTAACAGCAACAAAAATAATATGCAGTACTAATAGTTTAAAACAGATACACAACACAAGGTAATCAGACCATGAAAACAATCCCTCTCCCTCTCCCTCCAACATAGGTCTGACCACAAGAAAAAAGCCACCAAAGAAGGGGGTGCTTCCCAGATAACTGGGGGGAAAGGAACATCTTTGCCTGGAGGCAAAAAATATCAATGTCAGTCAGCGGTGGAGGAAGCCGATCAGGCTCCTGGGGCGACATGTGTGCGCTGCGCCCAGGGGCGGAGCCAGTCATCCACAGGGGCGGAGCAAGCTGGCCACAGGGACACCGTGGGGCCTCCAAGGAGTCTGTCTCCTCCCACTCAGCCACCCTACAGCTGAGGAGGAGGTAGCAGGCAGACTGTTTGGGGCAGCACGGAGGCTGTAGGTGCTCAGGCCACGGCATCACTCCCAGGAGAGACGCGTGGCCTGGGCACTCTGCAGGCCCTGCAGTGAGTGCCGCCCACCATTTTGTCACCCCCCTCAGTGGGGTAGACCACACCTACTGCACTCCCTTTGCTACACCCCTGATGTCAGTACCAGGTGTCTCCCTAGGGAGAGATTTCCATAGATAGGCCTACTGAAAAGGCCTGTTTTCTGGACAGCTGCTCTCTGGACAGCTGCTGGTGGGGTACACAGAGAAGGGGCTCTTATGCTGACCTCAGGATCTTGGCAGGCATGTGTGGGAGGAAGGTGTTCTTTAAAGTATTGGGCTCCTTCTGAGCCATGGAAAGCTATATGAATCAAAACTGATTTGGTTGTATTTACACATAGTCCAGCATAGAAGGAAGTTTGTATGTAGAGTAAAATGGGCAGAAGGAACAGAGGAAGGGCAATCTGAAATGAAATTTTAACAGGTGGCAAATAGGTCTGGCAATACCTTAGGGCGTTTTTTAAAAACTAGGCATACTGTGCTGTGGGTAGCGCTGACCCTGGTGCAAAGAGCAGCCTGCACTGATTTCAGGAGGGAAAAACAGAATAGTCTGAGCCCAAGCATTGCCAAGGGAAGTGCATGGATGGCTACCCCCAAGTGAAATCATGTGATCCTGTGTGCACTGGAAAATGCTGTCTGGCCGGCTGAAAGTGCTGGCTCATCCACAGGGACAGCAGATCTGGCCACCAAGGAATACATCAACTGCTAGCTGAACCACATCTTTCTGTGAAAGAAGAGAGCCATCCTTGCTTAGGGGACAGAAAGAGTATGTGATAGAGATTTTTTGAAGCAAGGTTTCGTTCAAACGTTATAGAAGGTTTTCCGAGTGGGACATGTAGAAAAGAAAGCTGGGCCACTTTTTTAAACAAAGTGTTTATTCGCTTTAACTGCCGGTTTAAGAAGCTTTAATTGTGTCTGTGGTCTGCTCTTGAGTATTTTTCATTGAACCTAAAAGTAAGTAGAAGATCTCTCTTCCCTTAGTCAGTGGAAATCACTGTCCTTATCTTTAAACTGGAAGAAATAGATTTTTCCTGCTGATACGTGATCATTAAAAAAAAATAATGTTGCTGTTGTTCGTGTCGAGTCCCGTTGTGCTTGTTTGTTCTGTGAGTACAAGTTTAAGCTCTTTGTTGTCAATTTCTCTTGCACATAAAAGCTGATAAAGAGATTGTTTCCTTCTAGATTTCTAAGCTATGGTTGTAAAATATTTAATAAAAGAAGCACAGCTTTATTTGTCGAAACTGCCTACTCGTTTTTGTCCACTGCTTACTAAAGGTTGCTGGCTTTTAACACACATTTTATTTGTTAGAGACCACAAAGGAATTGTTGCGGTAGAAAGAATCCTACTCACTTCATGTTTTTGCAATTAAGAGGGCTGGAGGTCTAAAGAGGTGCAGGGGTAACAACGACCTATGCTACCCCCTTGCCTCTTAGTGTCCCCCATAGCGATTCCCACCGCCCTGCACGGGGTGGCACCCCCCACTTTGGAACCACTGGTCTACAGGGATGGCATTCCAAAGCTATAGGGAAAAGGCCACTCACCACACTGTCCTGGGGGTGGGCACACCAAGAGGGCCTTCAATGCAGATCTCAAGTGTGTGGGCAGGGTGGTCTGGGTACAGGCAACCCAACAATCCAGACCATATTAACACTTGCTGATTTCATGGACAGATCAGAACACACTTAACTCTTTCCCATTGAAATCAAGACTTCAGAGTGGCTCTCTTTGGCTGGAACACTGCCTGGCTCCCTTTTATAGTTCACCAATCACCACTGCAATACCTCTCCATGCAAAACCTCTTTTGTATGCTTGATTGCTAACATACACCTACAGACTTGGCCCTTTGGGGTCCCTTCCACCTCTACAATTATATGATTCCACATATACCTGTTCCTAGGGTGTTTTGCACTGTTCAAACAAGTGCATCCCCCCACCACCACCTTTGGTTTCCTGATTACATGTGGGATATCATATATATTTTTCCTGGTTTGTTCTTAATATTTAACAGGCTCTTGGGCCATTAAAATGTTTCAGGAGCAATTCACAGTATTGAAGAGGGCAGTGAAGATTCTCGACAGTGGGAAAGAATCTCCTTATCTAAATGTTCCAAATCCCCGTTTTCAAGATAGGAGTAAACAGAATGAAAAGTTAAGTTTTCTTTGGAAGGAAATTTTTAAATATGTATTCCAAGAATCTAGAAAGATATCAAACTGGCTCAAAAGTCATCCTGACTTCAGCCCAAACAAGGAGTTTTGGCAGGGTCCGAATGTCCCCTGCCCCTCCCAGCTGCACATGAACCATCAAACTGTTGTCATATTATTAAAGAGCAACAAATAATTTAGGGAGCCGTATTCTCACATGTTTACTAAAAGTGGTGGAGGGATCATGTCCAGGAGACGGAAACTAGATTTGCTCCAGATGCTTAATACACCACTCATATTCGGGGTTTTCAAAGTCCTCATGGGGCTTTGCAAGAATCCTGTGCTTGTCGCATTGTTCCATTCCCCAGTTCTTTAGATCCTGAGGTCAGTGGTGCCCTGTGCCCTCCCCCACCAAAAAAGGGGTTAAAAATCAAGATTACAAAAGTTGGGTGCCACCCCCTCTCTCTGCTGAGCGGTAGAAAAAGCCCCTTGGGGTTCTGGGCACTCAGCCAGGGTCTGTGGTTCTTTGGGGACTTGAGACACGATGGAGACTGTCATAGCTTTAAAAAATATGGTTTAGTCACCTATTTACACCTTCAGGCTGCATGGAGGGAGTCCAGATCTTACTGCATTGTCATCTCAAGAGGGGCTTGTTCCCTTGTCTTCCACAGCATTGCAGCCCTGGAGTCCAAAGGCATCTCTCTCAGCCAGCCTTCAGCCAACCTGCCCAAGATGGATCCCGGTCTTTTCTCTTCCTTCTTCCCGAAGTGTTTTCTTCCTCAAAAACTTTCTTTTCCTGTCCCTTCAAACACACACCTTGGCAACATCTGTCTCCCCAGGCCAAAGGATTACTCTCAAATGGCCCATCAACACCTTTTGTCATGTTAACAGATTTGTTCTTCACATAAACCAGCCCAGGTATTCCATGTCTGGCACAGCTCTGCAGCTTGTACTTTTATCCATATCCCAATTAAAATCCTACCATTCAATAATTTCTAGGGTTTGGGGAGGTCCTCCCAAATCGATAGCATTATTACTTATTAAATGTATTAGTTTCTTTTTTGCCACAGCAACTTGAGACGAGTCACAATAAACAGAAAACAAGCACATACATATGCAAACGTGCATAAACTGCCTTAAAATATCCCACCCATGCCAAAAGGCCACAGTCGAAATCCAAAGCCCTGGTTAAAAAAGGAACTGAATGAATACGCAGTAAAATAGCAAATAGAATTCAATGCAAAGAAGAAAAATCTTAATTTCATATACATGTTCATGGGACTAAACTGAAGATGACGGAGTAATAATTTGGGGTCATTGCAGAGAGCTTGATGAAGATGTCGATGCAGTGCATGGTGTTCGTGAAAAAGGCAAATTCCATTCAGAAAGGAATTTAAAATAAAGCTACCAATATCATAACGCCATTACACAAATCAATTTTGGGACGTTTTAGTTTAGTTTAGAGAAAAGGTGAATAAAGGTTTTTAGTTTAGAGAAAAGGTGAGTGAGAGGCAACATGACAGAATCAAAGAGTTGGAAGGGACCCCCAAGGATCATCTAGTCCAATCCCCTGCAATGCAGGAATCTCAACTAAAGCATCCAGGACAGATGGCCATATGTTTATAAAACGGTGCATGGCTTGGAGAAAGTGGAGAGAGAGAGTTGTTCCCCATCTCTCATAACACCAGAACTTCGGAACATCCAATAAAGCTGAATGTGGGAAGATTTAGGACAGATAAAATGTAAATGTAGTAAAATATATAATTAAGCAAGCAAACAAATAATAAAAGGCTGGTGGTCTTAAGATTATAAAACAAAATAACTTTGAATTTGCAAATAAACCGGGAAAGTTGCTGGCTTGGCAATTTAACAAAGAGAGTAGACCAAGAGTAATCAATGACCCAAAAGAAATAAGACTGGAATTTGTAAGGTTTTACACAGATTTGTATAAGAAAGAAAAATAAGATCTCAAACAAATAGAGAACTACGGTATATAGAGGAAAGTAAGCTGGGCAACACTTCAAGAGAAAGTAAAGAGCAACTAAATAGGCCAGTTTCAATGATTTGAAATTGGAATTACATCAGGTGATAAGTCAGGGAAAATTGGGTAAAGCCCCAGGGCCAGATGGTGGACTACTACAAAAAATTCCAGAACAAGTTAGCTGTCCATAGCTGTCCAAAGTGCTAGAAACAGGACAAGCTCCAGAGACTTGGAATGAGGCTTATATCACCTTTCTACCAAAACAAGATGACGACATGACAAATCCCAAAAGATTTCGTCCAATCTCACTACTAAACTGCGATTATAAATTATTCGCAGCAGTGTCAGCAAATAGACTTAAAAGAACTATGAGTGATATAATACATAAGGACCAAGCAGGCTTTCTCCGCAGCAGACAGATAAAAGTTAATGTTAAAAATATAATAAGCATAATAGAATACCTAGAAGTGCATAATGAAAAAACAAGCAGCATTGATATTTCTGGACGTGGAGAAAGCATTTGACAACGTGTCTTGGCTATTTATGAAGAGAGTTCTGAGGGAAATGGATTTGGGGAAAACATTTTTAAAGGCTATAGAAGCAATATGTACTGAACAACGAGCAAATATTATTGTAAATAACATTATTTCTGAGAGGTGGAGTCATGAAAGGAACTAGACAAGGGTGTCCATTGTCCCTATTATTGTTTATTTTGATTTTGGAGGTATTGACACAAAATATAAGGAATAAAAAAAATAAGGGGTATAAGAGTGGGCCAACGAAATTATATAAAGAGTGAAAAGAAAGTAAAATACCTGGGAAATATGGTTAATAGTGAATAATCATAATATCATTTAGTGATAACTATGTATGGGTTTGGAAAGAAATAAAAAAAGCTCTGCAAATTCGGAATAGAATGCAATTATCACTGCTAGGTAGTGATTGTGTAGCATAACTAAAAATTATTGGAAAATGATTTATACTGAACGAAAAAAACCATTTTAAAAATCCTTTCCCAAAAATCCAGAAGCATTGCTCTTAGGGTTAATAACAACAGAAGTCTCCAAAAAAGAGGGAAATCTGTTTCTATGTGCAACAACGGCTGCCCGTGTACTATTAATGCAAAAATGGAAAACAGATAAAGTACCAATGATAGAAGAATGACATATTAAACTGTTAGAATATGCAGAGCTAGCAGGGATGACTACTAGAATAAGAAACCAAAATGACTAAATATATAAAGAGGACTGGATTTTTTTATGGAATATATGGAAATGTATTATAAGCAAACAATTTACTGAGCAGGATGGCAAGTCTTCCAGCAGAGTAAGAAATAAATAAAGTATATAAAAGTTGTTGTGATAGATGAGGTAAACTTAGAAAATGCAGGGGGAAGAGAGGATAAAGGAACCTCGGAAGGAGAGGATAGAATTGTTTTATGTTGTTGTTTGGTTTATTCTTTGATATCTAAAATTTAAAAAATAAATAAAAAAATTGTATTTCAAAGATTTTTCTTTATTGTATCATTTTTGTTTATATTTTGTTGATACGGAATCCTATCAGAAAAGCATATCAATAAAATATGAATATCTAATCAAACAAGCAAATAATAAAAAGCTGTTGGTCTTTGTAGTGAAATAATAATTTTCACAGTCAAACCCGCATTTTGATGTTTACTTATTAAGAATATTTATATCCCACCTTCCCAAAAGAAAATTGCACAAGGTGGCCAACCATAAACGGAAAATGCATCGAACAACAATCTAAAACATATTAACTATACTATGAAAATCACACAATGAAGAAACAAACAGTTATTAAAGAGGAGGACTAATCACAGATACAAGCAGCAGAAAGGTTTCTAAAGCTCACCAGCTTTTAAAATTATATTTATATACGTTGGTTTTGAGTGAAACAATCTATTGGTCCCTCCTGCAACAGATGCAGGGTTTCTGTGATTAGTCAAAGAGCGAAGGCTGCTGTGAATTGGCGTATTATAGTACACCGTAAGACTGGGATGCCCATCACCTTAGCTGATAAAGTTTGGCAGTTCCCCGCATTGCTCACAGTAAGAATCACCAGCATTGTTAACAAAAAGTTGCTTCCATTTCACTGTCATATGTATTACAGACCAGCAAAATGAGGTTCAGAGACATAAGGACCCCAGGACTATCATTTAAGTATCAGGGGCATGCTATGCAGTTTCCACGTATGTCATGCCAAATATCGAACTTCAGTACACATGGCAGGTTTTAAACACAGAAGGCATCTCAAGAAGTCACAAGGAAAAGCAAGCAACAGCAAAATGATCAAGAAACATGAAGCCTGAAATGATTGCATTGTAGGAAGAGCATTCAGGAGAACACTGCGTCAGCTATTATTGCTTGGTTTGCTTCTCCCCTTCCAGTTCTCTCCTGATGTCTGACACATCTGTGGGGACCTGGACCGTGAGGCCATCCATCCAATTCTTCACGCGCACCTGGCAGCCTAGACGAGACCTTATAAAGGACAAAAACAGACCCAGACATCTCTTGGTTTCGTTGTGTGTGCTTTCTTGGCTCCCTGGCTTCAGAACTCACTTCCTAAGGAAGCAGCTCCTCCCCACTGTGCTTCTGCCCGACAGCTGAAGGCTGCTTTATTCCAAAAGGCCTTAGGGAACTGGCTTATGTTAAAGGAAAGGGCTTTTAACAACGATGTGCTGCTTTTATTTATTCTTTATTTATTAAATTTATATGCTGCCCTTCATCCGAGGATCATTGGGTAGTTTGCAGTATGAAAATGACAAAAAATACACTTGGCAAATGAAAGCAAGCTTTTGTGTATGTGTAGCTGTGGAAATGGGATGCAGGTGGCGCTGTGGGTTAAACCACAGAGCCTAGGACTTGCCGATCAGAAGGTCGGCGGTTCGAATCCTCACGACGGGGTGAGCTCCTGTTGCTCGGTCCCACCTCCTGCCAACCTAGCAGTTTGAAAGCACATCAAAGTGCAAGTAGATAAATAGGTACCACTCCGGCAGGAAGGTAAACGGCATTTCCGTGCGCTGCTCTGGTTCGCCAGAAGTGCTTGGTCATGCTGGCCACATGACCCAGAAGCTGTACGCCGGCTCCCTCGGCCAATAAAGAGAGATGAGCGCTGCAGCCCCAGAGTCGTCTGCAACTGGACCTAATGGTCAGGGGTCCCTTTACCTTTACCTTTAAGCTATGAAATGTGTCTCAATTGTTGTTGAACAATGTAACCAAATTAGTTACAGTTATTGATAGACCTATGCTTTTTCCTCTATTTGGAAACAAGTACCGGTAAGAAAAAACCTCTTCAGCTTTTCCAGTCAAAGACACTGGGTAGGGTCACATGTGCTAGGTATGTATGTAAGTATGTATGTATGTATGTCTCTATATATAATAAAATATATAAAATATAATAATTCACACACACAATAGAATCAAATGACATCAACCCATACTACTGCAGCAAGCTGCCACTCTTCACTGAGGTCCTCTTTGGAAGCTTTGCTGTAGGTTCCCTGCCATGCGAGATAAGGAGGCTGGTGACCAGAGACACAGCCTTCTTCACAGTGGCACCCTGCAGGTGCAATGCCCTCTCTTCTGAGATGCGCCTGGTGCCAACCTTAGTTTCATTTCAGGGCCAGGTGAAAACCTGCTTATTTACTCAAGCTTCAACTGATCATTAATCTCACCACTTAATCTCTAGCTCACTTGGTTAGAGCATGGAACTGATAATGCCAAAGTTGCAGGTTCAATCCCTGTGTGGGACAGCTGCATATTCCTGCAATGCAAGGGGCTGGATTAGATTAGGGTTGCCATATTTCAAAAAGTGAAAATCCGGACTAAAAAATTGTTGCGCTTTGGGGGGGGGGGCAAAGTTGTTGAGCTGCTTCTTTCTTTCTTTCTTTCTTTCTTTCTTTCTTTCTTTCTTTCTTTCTTTCTTTCTTTCTTTCTTTCTTTCTTTCTCTTTTTTCTGCCATAGAAGACGTTTTGAGCTATTTTAAAGTAAATTTGCCAGAAATCTTCACTTCTGACATGGGTTGCCATACGTTTGGATTTTTCCGGACATTTCAACTATTTGAAATCCTAGACGCCGACTGCAAGGGCCAAATCTCAGCTATGTCCGGGAAATTCTAGACGTATGGCAACCCTAGATTAGATTATCCTCAGGATACCTTCCAGCAATTCTGTGATTGTTGCTTGTGCCAGAACCAGGTCACCAGATGGAACAGAGCTGCCAGAATGGCATCCTGGGAGCTGGATCACTGTTGCTAAGTAGGAGGATTGAGATGGGGGAGGGGGCAGCACTGTGCAAACACACTGGCAGGAGTGCCATAATGATGCCACTGGTGCACCTACATGGCAGTAAACCTCACTACCACCTTCATAGAATCACAGAACTGTAGAGTTGGAAGAAACACCATGGTCACCCCCCTGTTTCTCTGCCTCTCCTTCCTCATTTTTCATAAGCAATTTTGCTTCCAGTGGTTCCACAAGCTATAAAGGTATTCTTACTGCCATATTCCCCGGAGAGGAACCACTTCTAAAATTTCACCTGGCACTAAAAGGAAATCAAAGGGGCAACAGGAATTTCCATGTTGCTTTTTAAAAGGCTAGAACTAAGATTCTGAGGGTGCAGAATTCTGCCCCCATCTTGAGTTTCGATCCTGCGCAGTTCAATTCAGCATGCAAATGTCTAGAAACAGGGTATGGATACTTACGTCTCGGTAAGTCCGTATGCCAGGTCCAGCATATCTGTCTCTTCGTCACTGATGGGGTCCAGTTGTTGAAATGTGCTGCCCTCAAAGATGAGGTGGCAAGTGGAGCAAGCCAAGGCCCCCTCACATGCCCCTTTGGGGGGGGGAAGGAATCAGCATCAATGCTACTTGTCTTAGTCATCTGCTGCAAGAACCTACAGTGTTGCACACATATATCACATACTCTCCAACATTTCTCCGATGAAAATAGGGACATCCCATTCCATAACAATAATTTTACTATTTATACCCCACACATCTTTATGACTTGCCCCAGCCACTCTGGGCAGCTTCCAACATATATAAAAGCATAATAAAACATTTTAAAAACTTCCCTATACAAGACTGCCTTCAGATGGCTCGGGGGTCAGATAACTCCATATCCTCCAACATTTCTCCAGTGAAAATAGGGATGTCCTACGGAAAAGCAGGACATTCCGGGATCAAATCATAAACCAAGATGCCTTCTGTAAATCAGGGAGGTCCCTGGAAAATAGGGACACTTGGTGGGTCTGATATTCTAAAGACACCACTATCTCTGCTGACCCTGATTCCAAGGAAACAGAACCCTGAGTAAATGCTGGAACCCCTGAAATCTGTCACCAGTCAGAGATTACAATGTGCACAAACAGTGTCCCCAACCCTAAATTACTGTAGTTGAAGTGCAATTGCTGAGGGTTGCTACCCATAAGGTTTGTTGGCTAAAATCATCAATGGATAGCCCCCCTCCCTCCCTGAGATCGCTGAAAAAGAAGAGTTTGTAGGCTGTACATCACTTGCACCTGCTTTTGCTGCCACCTGCTGGATCTGCCTTATTACAACACATCATTTTCTTCTTCCTTACACCCCAGCAGAGAAAGCAACAGATTTGTATTTCATTTATTTGTTATTGCATTTATATATCACCCTTCTCTCCAGGAGCTCAAAGTGGCATACATGGTTCTTTCCCTTCCTCACTTAATCCGCACAACAACCCTGTGTGGTAGGTCAGGCAGAGAGGCAGTGACTGGCCCAAAGTCATAGAATCAAAGAACTGTAGAGCTGGAATCATCCAGTCCAAGCCCCTGCAATGCAGCAGTATGCACTTGTTCCATGCATGGATCAAACCTGCAACCTTGGCATTATCAGCACCACGTTCTAACCAACTGAGCTATTCAAGTGAGCTTTGTGGCTGAGTCAGTGGCGTAGCGTGGGGGGTGCAGGGGGGCCAGCCGCACCGGGCGCAACATCTGAGGGGGGGGCACGCTAATCTAGTGGAAGAGACTCAAGGGGGGGCCCGGCCGCACCGGGTGCAACATCTGAGGGGGGGGGCGCGCTAATCTAGTGGAAGAGACTCGAGTGCTAAAATCCACGGGTTAGGGGGCGCAAATTACTTGCCTTGCCCCTGGTGCTGACAACCCACGCTACGCCACTGGGCTGAGTGGGGACTTGAACTTTGGCCTTTCCTAGGCCCTGGTCCAACACCTTGAGCCCTGTGCCACCACTGGCTCCTGCTGCCTCTAAGGAAGACCACATAACACAGACTTGCATTGGCACATATAGTGTTTGAGAGAAAGTGGGAATCTTTGACCTAGTGGGGTAGCTTTGTGGGTTTTGCTTGTGCAATTATTTTTATTCATTTATCTGAATAAATAAGTTGGACACACTGGTATGGTGTGTGGGTATCGGGGTGTGTGTGTGTGTGTGGCATGTGTGATGGCTACAGAGGTGTCCAATTAGGGGTTTCAGGTCTGAGTCAAAAGGAAGTAAAAGAAGGTCGGTCGTTGCATGGCACTTGGACCCTCTGAACCAGTGCTGTTTCCTTCCAGAAAGAGAGGTGCCTGCGTTCACCACGAATGCCTCCCTTGTTCTCTTAGAATGGCAGTGGTACACACTTGAGAGGGGCCAGAACAGAGCTCCATCTGGCTAGAGCCATACAATACAAGAGTCTGCCTCCCACCCAAACCATGTGGGGGTAGAGCAGGAAGGTAAGAGAGAAAAGTGTAAGAAGAGAGGCGTCCATTTGTGGGGCTCATTTTGAAAGCCTGACGCATGGACTGCTTGCCTGAAAAGTGGGGACTGAGTTTATTTATAGAAGACTGCTATGAAGAGTAAATAGTGTTTGATTCCAGCATGCTGTTAGCAACTGACTGCTTTTAAGGAAATGGCCTTTAAATCGTGCTGTGCTGTTGTTACCTATCTACACTGTAATATATTTGTTTTTACATCATTTATGATTATATTATAGGTTAATTACTTTGCTTTAATCTTTGTGAGCTGCTTTTAATCCTGGTTCAGGGGGAAAGGCAGGGTATAAATAAATAAAATTGATGATGATAACAACAACAACAACTAGATTGCTTCTCCTGACTAGTATCTAGCTCCTGCCAAATACACTTTGGAACTCCCTGCAACTTGATATCAGGCAAGCACATTTGCTGTGCTCTTTTTGGTGTGACATTTTTGTTTGGATAAGACTACTTATATATCTAGAGCATTGATGTGTATTCTAATCTGATTTTTGTTTATTACTGATGTTTTTTTTAAATGATTTAAATTGTTGCCCTTACCTGTTTTACTTATGTTTTATGGCTTTCTCCTTTTTCTAAATGACTTGAAGGTGGTGTGTTGTTGTTTTTACACATTTTATGAAATAAATTAATAAAAACAGTAACTGGAGCTGTATACATGTTACTGCCTTAAAACACAGTTAGGCTGTTCTTTTTCTCAATTTGGATCTAAGTTGGTTTTGGGAGAAATGCGTCAGAATATAGCATTTCATAAGAAATGACAGGCTGGATCTGGCTCATTACTAGCGCCATGTGTTACCACTTAGCAAATCGGTGATGGGAGTGCGCATGAGGTGCGGAAAACGACTTAAGGCTAAAGAAAGAGAATGGGTCACATCACTTACCAAAGCCATCGATGTCGATGTTTTGATTCATCACCACCTCCAGCAAGCTTTCTCCTTCTTTAGCGGTGACTGAGAATTTATCTCCATCCCGGTTAATAAAATTTAACTTCACTTTCTCAGTAGATCTGTGGGAGGGGGAAGCACACATTCAATAAAGTTAGGATGCTTCCAGACATGAGAAGATCAATATTATTATTGTTGCAGTAAATGCTTCCAACGGTGACGGTGGTGGCGGTAATTAAGTCTTGTTTTCATTTGCTTCCTATGAAGCATCTCAAAGGGATTTCACAGTACAATAAAAGCACATGCAAAGCAATTACCTAGATGAAAACAATTTCACATCCAATACTGATGCAACCAATAATGATGATGATGATGATGATGATGATGATGATGATAATATCTCCACCTATAAATGGCTTGTTGGAGACCTCTTCCAAGGGAGCTCTGAGAATTGTAGCTCTGGGCGAGGAATAGGGGACCTCCTTACAACTCTCAGCACCCTTAACAAACTAGGATTATTTGAGGGAAGCCATGGGTGTTTAAAGTGGTATCGCCATGCTTTAAATGTGGTATGACTGTGGCCTAAGGGGCAGCAAGAGAGGATTCAGGCTCAGGCGAGTTTTAACCTGCCAGGCCAAATGCAGCTGCCAGGTGTTTTGTCCTGCTGGGTCCTTGGCCATCTCCCCCTCTCAGTTCAGCATGTCCCAAGCAGGGAGATTTCTCAAACCACGGGTGGGCTGTCACACAGGCTGCACGTGGCCTGTTGCATCACAAGTGTGCAGGCCTGAGATAACGGTAGAGAAGTGTGAAGGGTTAAAGACTGGCAATCTGTGCAGAAAGATTAGAGGCATTCAACATGCCATTTTAAGCAGTCATGACTCCCCCAAAGGCTTCTAGGGGTTGCAGTTTGTTAAGAATGCTGAGAGTTGTTAGGAGACCCTTATTCCCGTTCCAGAGGTATGATTTTTAGAGTGATAGAACAGTCAATCATTCTTTAGTGGAACGTATGGAATCTATCTATCATCTATATCTATCTATCTATCTATCTATCTATCTATCTATCTATCTATCTATCATCTATCTAATACTGTTTTTCAGTTTGAATGTGTGGGTACCATGAATCCAATATGGGAGAAAGGTGGGAGAGTTTTGTTGATTTGTTTTTTAGAAAAGAAAAGAAAAGAAAAGAAAAGAAAAGAAAAGAAAAGAAAAGAAAAGAAAAGATGAGCAGTAGAGAGATGAGGTTGTTCCAATGGAAGGATCTGTTCTTTCTCAGGCTCCATACATAGCTGTATTCAAATAAATTGTCATTCATGCATCTTGCTACAACCTCCTCACAGCTGGAGCAAAGGCACTCCATCATAAAGACCTAGAAAGGTGGCTTAACGGAAGCAAGTCCTGTTGAATTCAGTGAGATTAGCATCCACACCCCCTTCCTCCAATGGGATCTACGGAAGCAAAGAATTTAGTTAAGATCCTGACTTACCCTGTGCCCCCCGCGGGGACATATTGAAGCCTGTGGCTGGTACTGAAGCATCTCCCCAGGTGAAGGCCAGCCAGTGCCGGACTGCAAACAGTTGTCACAAAGATAACCTGGGCTCTGGCCCTGTGTGCTTGAGACAGCCCAAGGCGGAGGAGCCCAGAGATGCTCCGAGACATCATGCTGACAGATCTTGATGTCTCCTAGTCTTTCAAGGACTGCGGTGCTGATATAAGTGCAGATGGGAAGGGGTTGGGACAGCCTCCCTGGGAGGGAGGGAGAGAGGGGGCACCGTTGTTCCAGCCCATCCCACGGGGGGAGTGGGGAACTGTGGTTGCACAAGACATGGGTTGCAAATGTGGTCACATGCGTAGGCTTGTGTCAGCCGTGATGAGACTTGCATCCCTCATTTGTTCTGACTTATTGGAAACTGCATCAGCACGAACGCTGCCTGTCAGGGAAAGCTCACTTTGCTTAATTTTGAGCCAGGGGTTCCCCTCCCCCTCTTACATAGTAAGGCTGATCCATGATATGCAATGGTCACAGCATTTGGGGGTAAGCAGAGGATGTAAGGAGGGGCAGGAGCTGCCTGCTGTCCTGGTCTCCTTGGGGCACCACTGCAAACCTTCATCTAACTGCTGCGTCCCCAAGACAAATGGTGACCTGTTTATTTGCTACAATCTCAGGGACATGGGGTTACTGTGAGGGATGTCTGCCTTGAGGCCAGGGAAATCCCTGATCCCATTTGTAGCTGTGAATGAAATTTGGGCACATGTGCATGCAGGGTATCAATCTCTCCCTTGCTGCTGCCTTAGAAATAAGGGGGGGGGGAGCCAGTCCTTCTCCTGGACTCCAGGTGGTGAAAGCCACAAGGCCTGCACTTCTTTCACTGGCCAAGTTTTAAAATGTGTCCCTGGCCTCCTTCTGCTCCCCAATCAGAAGCAGCATCCTGCATGCTGTGCCTCAACCATCCAAAGTGGCTTATCTCACAGGCAAACCTTGAACTGAAAGATGTGGGAGATGAATGTCCATCAGTGACCCTTTTGCCAAGGACGCCCATATGACTGGCAGCGACCTCTCCTCTGTCATCTGAGAGATTGTTGCTCAGAAGGCAGGACAAGACAGAGGCCCTTGGAAGGGGAATGGGGGAGTCCGTTTTTATTTATTACGTTTGGTGTACATGCACCAAGCTAGAGGGATTTAGAAGAGGATTGGACTAGGAGGAGGAGGCTGTCAATGGCAACTGGCCATGGCAGCTGTGCGCCTTCTTAGTGGTCAGAGGCAGTAATGTTTCTGAATACCAGTTTCTGGAACCCACAGGAGGGGAGAGGGCTCTTGTGCTCATGTCCTGCTTGCAGGTTTCCCATAAGGGGCATCAGGTCTGTCACCAGGATACTGGGCAAGATGGGCCTCCTTTGTTCTGAGCCAGCAAGCTCTTATGTCCTTAATACTCTGCAAAACAAGAAAGTGCCAACTAAGACCATTCATCCATCATGCATGGTGAAAGTGGGCAGAGGAAAGTTCTTCTCCCTCTCTCATAACTCATGGCTATCTAATGAAGATTGTTGGGATATACCGTATTTTTCCGTGTATAAGGCTAGGTTTTTCCCCTAAAAAATAATGTCCAAAATTATACACGGGGGCCATCTCCCCCCCATTTTCTTAAATCGGAGTCCCCCAAAATAGGGGGCATCTTATACATGGGAGCGTCTTATAGACGGAAAAATAAGGTATATTGGAATATATAATGAATTATGTTGGGAGATTTGGGACAGATAAAGGGATGTCCTTGTTTATGCAGCAGAGAGTTATACTGTGGAACTCACTCCAGCGGGAGGCAGTCATGGCCGCCAGTCTAGATAAATACTTGGAGAAGGCTATCAGCCTTGGCTGCTAGCCAAGATGGCTATGCTCTGCCTCCATAGTCAGGGGCAGTAATGCTTCTGATTATCAGTTGCTAGAAACCACACAGCAGGGGAAAGTGCTCTTGTGCTCCATTCCTGCTTCAGGGTTTTGTGTTGGGGCATTTGGTTGGCCCCTGTGAGAGCAGGATGCTGGACTAGTTGTGCCATTGGCCTGATCCAGCAGGCTTTTCTTAGTTTAGTGTTGGCTATATGAGGTGTGGAGAACCAGTTGCTCCTCTGACGTTGTTGGACTCTGTGACGCCCATGGGCCGAGCCAAATGGCAAGGATGATGCATAGTCTAACAATGTCTAGTAGAGGAGATCCCTGGGATTGCTCCTGGGACCTTCTGCATCCAAAGCAAGGGCTGTCCCACAGAGCTATTCAACCCTTCCCTAAAAGGACCCTGTGTTGTAGCTAATGGATTAATGTATTTATTGCAGCTAAGATTTGGGTTCCATTGGGAAAAGGCAGAAACACCAACTATAATATCATGGGAGCTTAAGAGGTGGTCTCTGCCAAAATATTTGAAACCCACTAATCTTATGCACATCAGAGAAGGCATAGGTGTGAAACATGGACTGTAACAATTAGAATTTCTCAGAACTGGAGAAATCAAGATAAAATGAGAGTTGATAACTGGTTTGGGGGGGGAGGTATTAAAAAAAATAACTTTAGGATGCAGAATGATGGATGTAGTAATTTAAATTATATATTTTATTGGATTAATGTATTGTACATTATAGATTATATCAAATGCTCTTTATAAGATATTGTTATTGATTTAGGGGGTGTCCATCTGGATGATGCCCTGAGTACCTTCCAATACCTGGTGTCCTTTGTCTGTGGAGGTAGAATGTAGAAGCGCAAGCTTCCAAACCAGCCCCCTTGGCCAGGCAATGGTTTTGGTACCTTGATTAGCATAACCCAACAAGTTGCTCTGTGTCATAGAACAAATGGGTGGGCCTTCCTGGCTCACCTAGCTGTTAGGTTGGAGAACAAGTGCCAAGGTGGTGGGGGTGAGCTGACCTGGAAGCCAGGTGGAAGCTGGAGACACGGAGAACTGCTTGCTCCATGCTGGATCCAAAGCTTCAAGATCTGTTGAATGTTAACACGGAGAGCCCCTCCGTCTTAGGCTCCGGCTGTATGTGTAAACAAAGCTGTATATCCTAAAGTCATCATAGTCTCTGCTGACCTTCTTTCCAAGGAAACAAAACCCCGAGTAAACACAGGAACCCCCAGAGTGCCTCATCTCTTGGGGGTTGGGGTGGCCTGTACCAATATTGTGCATGTTTTGTATTTATTTCAACAATTATTTTTAAAGCCTTTCCAGGCCTGCTCACTGGTGCATGGAAAACTACAGCTCTCCACCACTCTCCCTGCTCTTCAGATCCAGAAGTGCTGAGGCCAATAAGCCAGGGTTGCACTTCTAGGAAGACAGAAGATGACACCCAGAGAGGAGCTTGGAGGACATTGAACTGGGGCCAGAAGGTCTGAGTGAAGGTTGCTGCAGCTGATGTTTTTCCTCATTCCTGTGGAATCCTTGAGTTGCCTAAGAAGTATTTGCAGCCATAAATCATTAAGGCTTGCCTGTGCCCCTTGGAAACTCTTTCCTTGACTCTACTATAATCACATCCCAAGGCAGAAATGAGAGAGGCCAACACTGTATCTGTACAAGGTGACCAGTTTCAGGAATCCAGTATCGTTTTGCAAGTGATTATGTGGAGATGAGTTTTCCCATTAAGGAAGCAGAAGGGACAGAAACTTGGGAGTAATTATATAAATAGAAGGTGAAAAGCAACATGACAGAAGTTTATAAAATTATAAATTAAAAGATAATGCTTTCTCCTGCTCTGGAGGCTAGGAACTGAACCTGAACCAAGTTACGAAAAGAGATATTCCTACTAAACATCAGGAAGAACTTTTGGACGGTAAGAGCTCTTTGACAGTGGAACGGACTCCCACAAGAGATGATAGACTCTCCTTCCGTGGGAGGTTTTTAAGCAGAGGTTGGATGGTCATCTGCAAGGTATGATTGAGAATTCTGCATTGCAGGGGGTTGGGGGTTGGACTAGAGGACTCTTGGGTTACCTTCCAACTCTGCAGGTCTATGATTCTACTCCTTTAATTACTTGGCATGTTGCAGAAAATGGTTGAATTGCACACAATAATTACTCACTTAAATAGTCTTTCTCAAGCCTACCTGGAGATACCAGGGATCGAACTGGAGGCCTTTCATGCATTGAGGCACCTGTTCTTCCAGTAAGGTATGGTCCCTCTGCATAAGATGTAACCCAAACCTGCAGCACTATACAGAAATTCTCTTATCTATATTGTTCTACAATGCCCCCTAATGGTTCAATAGAGCACATGGCAAAGAGTTTTCAATTTCATCAGATTCAAGGGGAACAAATGTATGTGTATGACTTCTTATTTCAAGGCAATTTAGGAGGGTTGAGTTTTGCAGTGGCTTAATAAATTAAAATGCATTCAATTTTATTTTTATTTTTTAAAAAAACAACCTTGAGTGTTTCAAGATGTCGAAGGGCCTGAAAACAAGGAAGTGAAAAGAGCTGAATATGGTTAGCCCGGAGAAGAAGAATTAAGATGGCGTGACAACCATCTTCAGGACTTCTGCAGAGGATGGAGCAGAGTTAATCAGTTGTCTATTACTGCAGGTGGTCTTAACCAATGGTGGAAATGGGAGAGATTTCAGCAGAAATTCAGAGAAGCTTCCTAATAGCAAGCACAGGCAAACTCCAGCCCTTCAGATGTTTGGGGCTACAATTCCCATCATCCCTAGCTAACAGGACCAGTGGTCAGGGATGATGGGAATTGTAGTCCCAAACATCTGGAGGGCCGGAGTTTTCCTATGCCTACTAATAGCACGAGATGTTCAACAGTGGAACAAGCTGTCTCATGAAGAGAGTGAGCTCTTCTGTTTTGGAAATATTTGAGTAGAGTTTGGGCCACCACTTAGGGATGCTGGAGATGAAGACCTTGTACTGAGCATTGGGCAAGACTAGAAAAGTCTGAGCTTTCTTCCAACCCTGATTCATGCCAGTGACAGCTTTCATCTAACAACACCCAATCCTTGCTGGCCTATAGGGTAAGTAGTCCTTTTGCTGTAGCACAGATCATTGTTCTAGTACATTTTCCTAAGCTATAATAGCACTCTGGTTAATCAACCGGCTGTATTCCCATCCCAATTCTAGGCTCATCTTGCCCCTACCCCTCTGTTGACCCCAGTACACAGGCAGCTTCCATCTGCAATGGATTCAAGTTACAAGAAGGGAAATTTTGACTAAAACCTTAGGAAGAACTTTCTGGCAGTAAGAGCTGTTTGACAGTGGAATGGACTCAGAAGGTGGTGGGCTCTCCTTCACTGGAGCTTCTTAAGCAGAGGTTGGATGGCCATCTGTCAGGGATTCTTTAGCTAGGATTCCTGTGTTGCAGGGGGCTGGATTAGATGACACTTTGGGCCCACTTCCAACTCTGCAGTTCTATGATTCTATACTGAAAGATCAAACTCTCAGAATCATGGGTGTGTACAGGTCACTAACTGGACCTGCAGATTCAACCACCACCAGAATAATGCACACACACAAACACACCAAGGGTTCAATTGACCTAAACTTTATTGGCACTGAATGAAGAGAACAGGCTGTGGACTTTAACAAAACCCCTTTGCAGGCAAGGCATCTGAGTGGCAAGGATCAACATGGCTGGCCTGCCCCACAGAGACACAGATCAACCTTACAACTCCACCTGGGAAAACTGGTGTTTTAACAAAACATGTAAAAAGGAAGACATAATTTACAGCCAAAAAAAAAATTAAAAAAAATCCAAAGCACAAATATAAAGCCAGACACAAAAAAATGCTTAATAGGGTAACCCCCTCTCCCCCAGGATAGGATATATCCAAAGTAATAGCAAGTAAACAAGTTGGGGGGGGGGGAGTGGAGGAGGGGAAACCTCCATGAATCCCAACAAATAATTAAAAAAGTGTCTAAAAATCTCATGGTAATACTGAATGCTTCTTACATTAATTTCCTGCAAAATATCAATCTCTTTACAATACAGTATACATTTGTCCATGGAGAAGGGGGGCATTTCCCCCTCCCCCTCCACATTTCCAAGATTAATATTTTCTAATCGTGCACAGCTAGAAAAAAAGAGAATGAAATCAATACCATTAGATACCACTGGAATAACATAATACTGGTAGGATCAGGGGAGAGCTGAACCAACTACATGAGGAGTTAAGGCTTCTTGGCATAGGTTGGCTTGCTCCTTTTCTAGAAGTGAAAGGGCAGGAGGAAAAGCAACTGTGCCAGTGGAAGGTGTCAACAGAGCTCCGTGACCCAACCAGGGGCAATGCAGAGATGCTTTAACTACTTCATTAGTTCAGCACAGACCTGGGAGGCTCTGTGCTGATTTCTCTTGTGAGGATGTAGTTCTCTGAACCAAAGTGTGCCAGTAATGTGGAGGAAAACTGCCAAATTACAGGTTTGGAGCACAAAACGTTTTAAAAAGTGATTAAAAGTGATAAGGAATCACAAACTCTTCAGTTTAAGGGTAAATGAGTTGTGACAAGTTCAGCTGCAGTGGGTGTGGGTGTGTGTTAAAGTGTTCTAAGTAATGAGGTTGCATATTCTCAGGAGGAGGAGGAGCTGACAGTTCCTACCCTCACTTCCTAAAGGCACTATGTATATATATATTTTAAAAAGAGAGAGAGAGAAAAGGGGTGCATAACAAACTCACATAAGACATTTAGAATGTGCTATTTTGGAAGCTGAGGGAGTCTTGCCTCCATGCAGCTAGGGCTGCCAACACCAAGCTGCCCAAAGCAGGCTGACATGGTTTTGGGACAGCTATGGGAGGTTTTTCGCTGCCCTCACTGGAGCGAATCAGAGCAAGGATGGGGAGCCTGTGCCCCTCAGATGTTGCTGGATGACAACTCACATTGTCCTTGGAGAGCCACAGGATCCCCACCCCTGAACTGCAGCTCCTGTCTTTGTTCCACTCTCTCCACACAACTTTCCTGTTTCTAGTGGCACTGTTGGTATTAACACACTTTGGGAGGAAAGGGGCGGACGGAGAAGATCAGAAGAGATTATGCAGTTCAGGAGTTTAGAGGTGCAGAAGAGCAGGACAGCTTCTCTGCAAACAAAACTCATTTGAAAAATAAGCTTCTTAGACTGTGGGTTGGGGGTGGGGAGACAGGCAGTCCCCAGCTGTACCTGATGCGGTCATGGCACAGGTAAAAGTGAGGTAACAAACTCTCTTGAAAAAAGGGAAGCCCTGCCAAAAAACTGGTGGCCAAAGTAGCACTAGAAGGTTCTGTCTGGACTTAGGAGGCAAATAGGAGCAACCTCCTAAAAGAAAAGTCGCATAAAACTTATTTAAAAATTCTGAAAAGCAAAAGGCACTCCAAGGCAAAGAAGGGAGGAGGAGGAAGAGTTTGGATTTGATATCCCGCTTTATCACTACCCAAAGGAGTCTCAAAGCGGCTAACATTCTCCTTTCCCTTCCTCCCCCACAACAAACACTCTGTGAGGTGAGTGGGGCTGAGAGACTTCAGAGAAGTGTGACTAGCCCAAGGTCATTCAGCAGCTGCATGTGGAGGAGCGGGAACGCGAACCCGGTTCCCCAGATTACGAATCCACCGCTCTTAACTGCTGCACCACACTGGCTCTCCAAAGAGATTTGGAGTCAAGATCTGCTGCATTCCAACAACCAAGGCAGCAGAGACCAAGGCAGGTTTTGTGACTGTGCAAGAGGCTGGTGATGTGAAGAAGACAGGGTGCTTTTTTGCATTTGGTCACAAGTAAACATGAGGACTCTATAAAAACTTTACACCCGTGGAAAAGGGTGTCATAAGGCACCGATAACGTGGGCTGTGTGTTCTACAGACCTCCCTTGAAAGGGCCAGCTGCAATGTTTCCCCACATCTGTCTTGCTCTCTGGGGTTTATGGCTGATGCACATCCTCTTCTGAACACTTAAGTTGGACTGTGCTGGTCAATATGAATGGGACAAAGTATGTTGCTGCTACCAATCCCAAACATCGTCTCCTTATTGGACAGGGATGGGGAACCTGGAGCCCTCCAGATACTGTTGAAATCTGCAATCTCTGGTGGGAATCGGTGGCCAGCAAAATTTGGAGGCCAACAACACACGTAATTGGATATGGCAACATTTCAAGAGGGGAAAACAAAATATACTCAAATCACAATAATTATGGAATCCTGCCTCTTTCACCTGCTTAGGCAGTGGCATGTGCAAAGTGATAAAAAGATCAGGGTGATCCGTTTGGTCTGCTAAACCTCTGGGAATCATAAAAAGCTTTGGTCTTTCGCGTGGGTGGGTGGGTGGCACAAGAACATTAAATTCTGCTTCAGTAACTTTTCCTTCCAAACTTCTTCTTTTTTAATTATCAAAACTAGACAGGCTTAAAAAGTAAAGATACCCCAACACACAAGTCTCTTCAAACATTGGCTAGAGAGACTAGTGGCAGGGATGGGTCCTTTGGGGGGGGGTCACAGGACCAGCACAGATGTTTCATAAAGCTGCATGGAACAGATTTCTCTCTTCAACCCAGGTTGAGAAAAGAAAATGGGGCATCACCATAAAAATATATATATTATTATTTTTAAGGCACAGCTGACTAATCCTGTTTCACCCTATGTTGGATGGCAGCCTCTGCACCCAACTCTCAGACAGACTGTGGTGACTCTTCTGTAGTGGTTCCAGCACAACGCAGTTAAACACAGAAAAAAGGTGGCGGGGGAGGGAGGAAGAGTGCAGGGGAGACAGCAGAAGGCTCACAAATGATTACATGGACTCAAACTCATCAATGCGTTGCTTGGTGTTGCCCTGCCGGATCTGGCGGAGGGTCTTGTATTTGTCACGGCCCAACCTCATGTTCTCGGCATGGATCATATCATTGGCAGTCTTCTTTGTTTCGTCGCGGGCATTGGCCAGCTCGGATGTGAGAGCCTGTAGGTGCAAAACGGGAAGGGGGGAAAGACCAGTTTTAAAATGTTATTTGCTTGTTTTATTTCATAGAATTTATACACTGCTTGATTGTAAAACCCTCAAGCAATACACAATAAAATTATAGTAAAAGCCATAAAAAGCAACATACGAAAGATAAAATCAGCAATAAATGAAAAAAATAGATCAAAACATTCATATGTTTTAGTCAAATGTGTTGCACTGTTTGGTGCAAGTGGAATCCCAGTTGCCTGAGGGCAGAGAGCCCCAGAGGAGAATGCTTCTCCGTGAAGGCCATTCACAAATCCAACAGTGGAGGAATCAAGTGACATTGCCTGAGCCAATCCAAGAACATAACAAGAGTCTGCTGGATGGGGGCAATGGTCGATCTGGTTCAGAATTGTGCTCTCATCGTGGCCAACCAGATGCCTGTGGAAAATTTGCAGGGATGACCCAAGCAGAAGAACACTGAGCTTCTTTTTCCAGGGTTGAATTTTTGGGACAGTAATTGTCTTCCAGCCTAACTCACCTCACGGGGTTGTTGTGAGAATAAAATGGGGGCAGGGACCATGTATGACACCTTGAGCTCCTTGTAGGAAATAGAAATCCAATAAAAAATACATAGCTCTCTTCTCCTCTGGCTCCCAGCAACTGGTATTCAGAAGCATCTATATGGGGTCAGTAAATCCCAACAGGGAAAGATGCTGGACCGGGTGGGCTCTGCCCCGGATGTTCTTAGGCAGGTAAAGAGCCAATAATAGCACTCAGACAGTTCTGATACTCCGAACGTCTGAAACTCTCACCCACTACTCCAATGTTTACATAGAATTTTGTAAAGGCTACTGTTTCAGTCTCACACTGAAACTCTCATCTCAATTCATTTTACTGTATTATTATTATTATTATTATTATTATTATTATTATTATTATTATTTAACTGGAAGCCACCCTCAATGTTTTATTGAAATGCAGGGTGAAAATATTTTGTTAGAAAGAAGCCAAGATAAACTGCAGGTGTTTCTGTACAATGGGGACTGGATCCTTCAGCTCTGTTGTGACAGGGCCTAAAATAGCATTTTGCCAGAAGAGGGTGTAGAGTCCAGCTGGCCAAAGAGACAGATGCATTTCCACCTGGCCCTTTTATTAACTTTATTGTGAAAGCCATCTGAAAATATTTACTGCTGGGAACAAAGTGGGAACTTAAGTGCAAGCACTGGATGTTACAAGAGACACATAGCCTCCTGCCAAAAACAGAAGCCTGGGACATTTCTCTTCCTGTTTCCCACAATGTGCCAACAAATAAGAATCCATGTTATGATGAGATATTATGGTTGTTCAAACTTCCTGCCCCAATCCACCGGGCTGCCAGGATGGGGGAACCAAGTGTGCTAATGAAGCATCTTTTACTACCAAGGTTTATGGGAAAGACATCATGGTATTAGCTGTGCTACTCTTGTACCACCTGTAGGTGGATCAAGCCCTTAACAACCTGGGACCAGGTTACCTGGGAGATGGCATTGCCCTCTTTATGGCCACTCAACCACTTGCTTCATTCTGTGCAACTGGCACTATTACAAGTGCCACATAATACCCATTCTGAATTTGTAAGAAATCAGTATTTTAGCACGGCAGCACCTGCACTTTGGAACCCCTGCCTATTGATGACAGCCAGGCACCTTTGCTGTACTTTTTCTGGCACCTGCTAAAATACTCAGGCATCTAGAAAGTTAGCTTGTTTTTATGCTTATTGTTGTCCTTCATGTTTTGAATGTTTCAAATAATTGTTTTTACAGCCTCCCCCCCGCAAAAAATTATTGTTTTGTCTTTTTCGTAAATGGCTTTGAGCCTCGCCCCCACCCCCCCTACAATCAAGCAATACATAACATTTATAATAAAATAAAATAAAATAAAATAAAATAAAATAAAATAAAATAATAATAATAATAATAATAATAATAATAATAATAATAATTTATTATTTGTACCCTGCCCATCTGGCTGGGTTTCCCCAGCCACTCTGGGTGGCTTCCAACAAAGATGAAAAATACACTAAAATGTCACATATTAAAAACTTCCCTGAACAGGGCTGCCTTCAGATGTCTACTGAATGTCAGGTAGTTGTTTATCGCTTTGACATATGATGGGAGGGCATTCCACAGGGCAGACGCCACTACCGAGAAGGCCCTCTGCCTGGTTCCCTGTAACTTGGCCTCTCGCAGTGAGGGAACCGGCAGAAGGCCCACAGAGCTGGACCTCAGTGTCCGGGCAGAACGATGGGGGAGGAGACGCTCCTTCAGATATACTGGACCGAGGCCGTTTAGGGCTTTAAAGGTCAGCACCGACACTTTGAATTGTGCTCGGAAACTTACTGGTACTGGATGTGAATGATAATAAATAGGTGGTGCTAGACATTTGAGGGAAGCGGGTCTCAGCCCCACACCCTGCCCATCAGCCACACTCCCCCTCAAAGTAGCATTGGCCCCACGTTACCTTCAAGTGCTTCTGGACCCGCTCGTTCTTCTCTGCCTCCGTAGTCCGCTGCTCCTCGCTCCGGTCCTTGGCGGAGGCATGTGCCCTCAGCTCTGCGCTGGCCTCAGCAGCATTTTCATCCTGCTCATCATCATGTTCGTTCTCAGACTGCATTGGTTCTGGAACATGCTGGGTGACCATGGCTGACTTCAACTCCTCTTTAGTCTTCTCTAGGTCTTCCTGGACCATCTGGGCCTGAGGGAGGATATCAGCCCACCAATGGGTTAGTGGAGCTGGCGTTTGTCTACAGACAGCTTTCCAGGTCATGTGACCAGCACAGTTAAGCTGCTTCTGGCACAACGGAGCACCATGATGGAAGCCAGAGCACACGGAAATGCAATTTGCCTTCCAGCCACAGTGGTACCTATTTATCTACTTGCACTGGTGTGCTTTTGAACTGCTAGGTTGGCAGGAGCTGGGACAGAGCAATGGGAACTCACCCCGTTGTGCAGATTCGAACCGCCAACCTTCTGATCGGCAAGCCCAAGACGCTCAGTGGTTTAGACCACAGCGCCACCCACGTCCTTATATATAAAGACTCAATTTCTCAATGAATACATTATATTGTGGTCTGCCCTCTCCAGTTCTCACCATATACGTAAGCTTAGCATTGCACACTATGTCCTAGGTTTAATTTAGCATTGTCTCAAGAAGGTTGTTCTCATTTTTGCCGAATTCTGACAAATCATAATTCTAGCACCACTTAAGAGATTCTGCATTAATTCGGTGTCATCCTGGTGCATCTGAGAAAGCCAGTGTGGTGTAGTGGTTAGAGTGCTGGGCTATGAACTGGGAGACCAGGGTTTGAATCCCCAGTCAGTCAAGAAACCTACTGGGTGACCTTGGGCTAGTCACTGCCCCTCAAGTCTAACCTACCTCACAGGGTTGTTGTGAGGATAAAATCAGGAGGGGAGAACCACGTACACCACCTTTTGTTCTTTGGCAGAAACAATTGTATATAAATGCAGTAAATATTTAAATAAAATCAGGTCAGACCAGTGGGCCAAAGGTTCCTTCATTGTTGTTCTAGAGCAAGAGTCAAAGTCATGCATCACAGATTATCATGCATATACTGGAGAGGGCCATGTCTATTTTACACAAGTTAAATGCACATTTGCTGCAACACTGACATTGTGGAAGGTGGACAACACGCCTTGTAGGCAGGATCCCCTGCCTCTCTGTGCAAATGGGGTGTCTTTACTTTTCCCCATCACTGGGACAAGGGGAAATGGGGTGGTCACTCCTAGGCACAGGAGAGGAAGGAAAAGGCTTGTTCCAAGACAGGACCAAGACACCCCACTCACTTTCTGCTGCCACTGCACAGCCTCGCTCTCCTTCTTCTGTCGAGCCAGTTCCAGCTGCAAGATCCTATTGGTGAGCTCCATCATTTCAGACGACTGCAGGAATTAGCAGAAGATCACAAGTAAAGTAGGTGACCAGGCTCCTAAAATGCTACATTGCCCCACTACTCCCCAATCTGGCCCTTGCTCAGCTATAAGGTATAAAGTGCACTTTCCACACCCCTGCTGTGATCTTGGGATGCAGCTAAGAAAACTAATACAAAAATCAGATTTGTAAGAGTGCACGATTCTTCAAGAGAAGAACCCTGGTATACACACATACCACCCTAAGAGAATTACAATTCCCAGGTCTCCTGGGGAGGGAATAACTATTAAACCAGTTTAAGCCTGCAGTGGAGCCTGGTTTTCTCTAGATAAGGGGTCACCAACCTACGGCCCGGGGGCCGGATAAGGCCTGAGGGACTCGTTTATCTGGCCTGCAGAGACCCCCGCCACCGCTGACCGGTCTTGCCAGCTTGTGCACATGCACACGGGCCTCCTCCGACCCGGATGTGCACCGTCTGCACACGCTCCCCCACCCTCTGCGCAATCATCTCTGGAGACACCGGCCCGAGGCAAGGAAAACTTGGAGACCCCTGCTCTAGATCAGTGGTTCCTAGACCTCTTTGGCCCACCACCCAGTTCCCCTGCTCTCCCTATAAAAAGCATTACTGAGAATAGTGGTTTGCATGACCCACTAAGGAAGATCATAACACAGCAAAATTCAAAGCAGTAATAAAATTACACATAGAATCCAGTTAAAACTATTTAGTTAAACTGATTCAACAAAACTGGTGGACTTATCCAGTGGTGCCAACTTTCCAGAGTTTAATAGTAATTCACACCTCCAGTATCCTTCCCCCTTTGCCTCTAAATGCCCCCCCCCAATCCCACCAGCCTCCAGGGTTAGAGTCAACAGCTTTTGGACTAATGGCAAGTCTAGCTCAGTACAAATAGCAGCCATTTCCTGCCTTTATGAGGACACAGCTACTGGTTAAATTATTTATTAATACTTGACCACCCTGAAAAGGCTTAGCAGATCTAATTTTTATATTCTAGCATAAATAATTCCTGTTGATGTGATGAACAACAGCGACTATTCTACATTGGAATTTAAAATGTGTCAGCATTATCAACATTGTTTATTAATTTGGACTACCACATTATGTATTGAAATGAACTGATAATGGGCAGTTGTATCAATATGCATGTTTCTCTAGTGTGTTGTGAGCCACTTTGGGGTCATTTAAATGGAACAGCAGCATACAACATGCAACTTAGGAACTCCCTGCCTACTGACACAACGGGCATTCACTGCACTCTTTTCAGTGCCTCTAAAACCATTTTTGATTGGCCAAACCTACCCAGAGAGGTAAAACACGGGCATATTTTTATATGTTTTCAGTTTATCACTGATTTTAATTTTTTTAAAATGTTTTAAGTAATTGGTTTCACTGATAACTTTATCATTTTCTTTTTGCAAACCGCTTTGGGTTTGCTTTTTTTTACAGTCAATGTGGTATATAAACTTTATGAAATAAAATAACTTAGCTGCTATTGCTGGATTACCCCTTTGGGTGCCTTTCCAACTCTACAATTCTATATAATTCCATAAACACAATGACTTCCTAAGAACCCCAGAAGGGTCTGGCTGCTAGATCAGACCACTAAGCCCTCCCCATCCAGCATCCTGTTCTCGCAGTGGCCAACGCAGGCGACGCTTTTGGAGAGCCAGCCTACCAGCTGCTCCTGGGTCTTCTTCTGGTCATTGGAGGCCTTCAGCAAGGCTTCTTTTGCCTCTTCAGCTTCCTGACGCTCCTTCGCCAGCTTCTCCGCTTCTTCCTGAGCTCGCTTCCTTTCTTGCTCCAACTCTAGTGCCTTGCGGGTCTGCTCTTCCAGTTCTAAAGAGAGACAGACAGACAGACAGACAGAGAGAGAGAGAGAGAGAGAGGTCTACTGCTTGCCCACCAACTCTGTAAATCAGCACCAAGCTCCCCTTCCCACCACCTGCAAGGTGAGCACCAGAAGCTTCCCCTACCTAGCTGAGCTTTCTTTGTCTGCTCTTCAATCTGCCTGAGCCGTTCCATCAGCTCCTCCTTCTCGCGTTCAATCTTTTCCTTCTCCTTCTCTGCCAGCTCCCTCTTCTTCTTCTCATTCTCCAGCAGGGCTCTAGGCAAGGAGGAAATGTGAAGGATAACACAAAGTTCAACCCCCACCTGGCTGACAGATTTCCAGTTCTCTCTTGTGCAACAAAACTCTTAGTTGAGGCATTCTCGTTTTGCATCAGAAGTTTTTCAGTCATCGGCAATCAATATTTTGTGTTTAGCGTAAATTAAAATAAAAGTAATTTTCTAAACTTTTAATGCTGATGCTGCACTCGTTTGCTCAAGCGGGCGCCTTCTGTGCCAACTTTTAAACACTAGCCGAAAACTTTTCTGTACTGCCAGGCCTATGCCGGAAATTAAGAATACATCCTTCCACAATGGTTAATTGGTGTCTTGGTTTTTAAAAAAAATCTTTTTAATGGTTTTAGTTGTATAATTTTATATTTTTATTGCTGCAAACCACTTTGATATATGTGATATAGCAATATGCACATTTTTAAAAATAAACAAACAAATGAGCCTCCATCAGAACAGGAGTGGGGCAGGATCCAGCCAGTGGGCTGGTTCCTGAGCTTTCCCCCACCCCGCAGGTTATTTTACAAGTGGGCAGGGCCACCCAGCTGTCAATCACCCAATATCACAACAACACCACATTCTTCCTTTGCGGAGGTAGCTTGAGCTGCACCCACAGAGCAGCATCCTTTGCATCCAATGCAAACAGATATTTGGGCCTAGGAGTTAAGCACCACCGTTTGGCTGCACAATGGAATCCCCAACTTGGAACTCCAAAGCACAGCCAATCCCACAGGGCCTGCTGTGACTGCCAATCAGCTGATGAACACAGACAGCAAGGCCTGCTTGCTAAGGAACAATCCACAGCATTTTAAGGCTTCTAAATGTTCCTTTGCAGCTTCCTCTCTACTTGCCCCACACCTATAAGGCAAACGAGTGTGGTGTGAGGAAAACAGACTTCTAAGCTGAATTGTGACGCATGCTGAGCCTATTTGACCTATCAGCTGGAGCTTTCTCCCACTGCTACATCCTTCTCCCTGCAGCTACTGGGAAATGCTGTTCACATATGTTACGGGATAGACCCATTACACAGAAAAACCATACACTTTGCATGCAGTGGGAGTCAGAGTCCAACAGAATCCAGAGAGCCACAGTTTCTCCATACCAATGTGAAACTAAGAAAAGACTGCTGGATCAGACCAAAGGGGACCCATCTAGTCCAGCATCCTGTTCTCACAGAAGCCCCAATATGAAACCCACAAGCAGGATCTGAGCGCTTCCACCCTCCCTTGTGGTTTCCAGGGGGCGTAGGCCTCTTCTACTATATTCCAGCTGCAGGATTTGCCTATGGAAAGAACACATGCCACACCCCAATCACTAAACTCCAATCTTGCCACAACTTTTCCTACAGAAGATGGCCATGACTAAGACACTGTGCACCAGCGTTCGGGAACCAGTTATGTCAGCATTTTGCACTCTGTTCAGAGGCGTTTGCATTCAGTTGAACGCACCTCTCCATCTGTTTTTGATGCTTCTCCTCTCGGGCTTGAGCCTTCATCTGCTGCACCTCAATTGTGTCTGGCTTACGCCGACGCATGTAGAGCTCATGGTTCCCCATGCAAAGAGCCAGAATACGCTTGTTAATCCTTAGCCGTGGGGCATAGAATACAAAGTCCTTTGAAAGAAATATGAAAAATAAAGAATGAATCATGGATGCACCTGCGTCACTTCCCTTTCTTCTCCAGTAGTAGCTAATGCCTCAAGTACATGCAAAATAGCATCCAATTAATTAGGCAATTTCCCCCATGCAAAAAGACAAAAGGAGCAAAAAAAGAGCTAAATGGTTGTTCAGCAACCTTTAGCTTCAATGAGTCAGGAAGCTGGAAATCTGGATAGGAATTTAAATCTGAAAGATGGCCTTTAAATAAACCTCACTCGAATAATAGTGGAGCATGTCTACATTGTGTTTCTGTTGAAATGTTGCACACAACCAGCTTTGAGTGTTGTCTAAAAACCAAACATTAACGCAATAAAATATCCCATTACTGGAAAAAGAAAAGCACAACCAATTAATACGTTATCAGATTGAAGTAGCAGAAGTAAGTGAATAATAATAATAATAATAATAATAATAATAATAATAATAATAATTTATTATTTATACCCCGCCCATCTGGCTGAGTTTCCCCAGCCACGCTGGGTGGCTCCCAATCAGTGTTAAAAACAGTACAGCGTTACATATTAAAAAATAGATGTCTTCTGAATGTCAGGTAATTATTTATCTCTTTGACATCTGATGGGAGGGCGTTTCACAGGGCTGGCACCACTACCGAGAAGGCCCTCTGTCTGGTTCCATGTAGCCTCACTTCTCACAATGAGGGAACCGCCAGAAGGCCCTCGGCGCTGGATCTCAGTGTCCGGGCTGAACGATGGGGGTGGAGACGCTCCTTCAGGTATACAGGACCGAGGCCGTTTAGGGCTTTAAAGGTCAGCACCAACACTTTGAATCGTGCTCGGAAACGTACTGGGAGCCAATGCAGATCTCTCAGAACCGGTGTTATGTGGTCCCAGTGGCCACTCCCAGTCACCAGTCTAGCTGCCGCATTCTGGATTAATTGCAGTTTCTGGGTCACCTTCAAAGGTAGCCCCACGTAGAGTGCATTGCAGTAGTCCAAGCGTGAGATAACTAGAGCATGCACCACTCTGGCGAGACAGTTCGCGGGCAGGTAGGGTCTTAGCCTGCGTACCAGGTGGAGCTGGTAGACAGCTGCCCTGGACACAGAGTTAACCTGCGCCTCCATGGACAGCTGTGAGTCCAAATTGACTCCCAGGCTGCGCACCCGGTCCTTCAGGAGCAGAGTTACCCCATTCAAGACCAGGGGATCCCCCACACCAACCCGCTCCCTGTCCCCCAAAAACAGTACTTCTGTCTTGTCAGGATTCAACCTCAATCTGTTAGCCGCCATCCATCCTCCAACCGCCTCCAGGACCTTCACCGCCTTCACTGGTTCTGATTTAAAGGAGAGGTAGAGCTGGGTGTCATCTGCATACTGATGAACTCCCAGTCCAAACCCCCTGATGATCTCTCCCAGCGGCTTCATATAGATATTAAAAAGCATGGGGGAGAGGACAGAACCCTGAGGCACCCCACAAGTGAGAGCCCAGGGGTCTGAACACTCATCCCCCACACCACTTTCTGAACACGGCCCAGGAGGAAGGAGCGAAATCACTGTATGACAGTGCCCCCAGCTCCCAGCCCCTCTAGACGGTCCAGAAGGATGTTATGGTCGATGGTGTCAAAGGCCGCTGAGAGATCCAGCAGAACTAGGAAACAGCTCTCACCTTTGTCCCTAGCCCGCCGGAGATCATCAACCAGTGCGACCAAGGCAGTTTCAGTCCCATGGTGAATCCCGATTGGAAGGGATCCAAATGGTGAACTTTTCGCTAATCAACAGAAACCACCATCAAGCCCCCCCCCCCCCCATTCTGCACTATTGGTGCCCCAGGCAGAAAATCCCAGGCACAACCCTTGCCTCTGAAAAAGAGGGGATGCAGAGCAGGGCTTCTACCACAGGTAGAAAGAACGGTGACTGTACACACACATAGCCTTAGAATCTGAAAGTCACCAGTAAGCACTTTAAACTGGGTTTGGGAGCAAACAGCCAGCAGCAGAATTAGAATGGGAAAGCTGAGCTGCAACTCACCTTGTCAAAGAGGCAGGCCACAAACCCGCTTCTGAGCTGTCTTCAAAAGACATGCCCCAACCCAACCCAGAGGTGTTGAACAACTCATTTTTCTTTTTTACTAAGACAAAATCCAGAAGAGGAACAGACACCCCATCTGATAGAGGGTACATGTTCAACTCTGCAGCAGAGAGACCCCAGAACTTCAGTCCCAAAGCCTCAATATTTTGGCATTGGCTACTACAAAACACACACACACACACACACACACACACACACACACACACACGTGTGCTCCCAGGGCAGGAGGGAATTCGGAATGCTTTTATGTCATCTGGTAGGACTTTATTTCCTATACTTTGGACTTATATGTACAACACTCACCAGTCACACTAGCTTAGGGAATACGGATGTCTTTGTTTTAATGGTGCCTCTCGCTATTTCTTTCTCTTATTATCTACTGTTTGCTTGCTTTGCATATGGTAGGAGGTAATATCCTGCAACTGCACTTTTGAGTTCTTAGTAATGGTAATAAAGAATTATTTAAAACAAACAAATTCTACCAATCAGCTACTTGTTGAAGAAAGGGGGGCGGTAGCTCTGTATGCAAACCCTGGATATGCTGAAGCTATAACCAAGGGATCCCATTAAATCAAATCAAATCAAATCATACACCCCCATAAAGAAAAAAGGCTTTGGAAGAATTCCGTGCATCCAGACAAGGCATTTAAGTGCCAGGAACCATTCATCTTTGCAGCGATATTGCTGTTACTTACACACAGCAAGGTTCACCTCTTCCAGAGTGAGCTGTCTCACTGCAGGAAAACTGTTCTCATGAAAATGAAGTGAAGACCTTTTTTGGCACAATTGCTGACCCAGAAAAACAAAGCAGGTGTCCAGGAACCAGTTAATCTAAAGAGTCCTGAAGCACTTCTGCTACCAGAAAGGCAAGAGCAATCCAGAGATCTCAATGGTATTGAATTGAACAGAGTTTGAGGGTTCGCTGCTCACTCAGCCCCGCAGATGAAAACAAATGTACAACTTCTCTCTAGCTTTTGTTTCAAACACCCGATGAATTTACCTCATCTTTGGAAGAAGAAGACACTTGACTAATCACAATGGGCTTTTATGTTCTATCACTAAACTACCAAGTGGAAAACTCTTCACACAAATGACTGTTTGAAAAGCTCTTCGTTCCTTAGAGTACCCTTCGTTCCTTAGAGTGCCCATCAAACCAGCTGTATACCCAGTTGTGTGAGGTTTATTGCAGCCCTCTGCAATCTGCTGAGCTCCACACATTTTAGACTGCAACTACTACCAGTCCCAGCCAGTTTGAGCACAGTAAAACAAACAAACAAACAAACAAACTGGGAGTCACTTGTTTATGAAAATCTAAATGTTCATTCTGTCACCAGGGGATTTCCCATCACAACCAACTGGCTTTTTTGGTTATGTAGATAGAGCAAAATAGAACAACCCCAAATTACTGATTTTCAATTAAATATTTGAATAGATTATTAACTAAAATATTTTAAACTACAAATGAAATCTTACTGGGGCTTTCTTGTCAATGGGCTTGATAACAAACTTCTTATCATTGAATGAAATGTTTCTAATCTCACTCCAAGGGAATCCAATTTTTGGTGTTAACCTGAAAAAGATGAAAGAAAGGATTTAATGTTTCAAAAGCTGAGCCCATTGGAATACTTTGGCAGTTAAACAACCTGACTACACTGATGTGGCACGAATGATTTTCCATCACTGAGACAAAAGAGGTCATGTTGCTCAGAATTTACAAAACCAGATACACTGAATTTATGTAAGATTTGCACAGAATGCAATGTAAGTGGCTTGGACAGTGGCTTGTCCAAATTGCCCAAAGCAACATACTAAATCTTAGGCTTCAAAAGGATACAGGATTTGGAGCCTGGAGAAAATATACACAATCTTAAATGCAACTCAGGCTATTAGGTGAGTGCAGACCCATTCCATGTGATTTCCATCTTATATGAAGACACTTACTGAGGAACTGTTGCCTATACAGTGGTACCTCGGGTTACATACGCTTCAGGTTACATACGCTTCAGGTTACAGACTCCGCTAACCCAGAAATATTACCTTGAGTTAAGAACTTTGCTTCAGGATGAGAACAGAAATCACACGCCAGTGGCACAGCGGCAGCAGGAAGCCCTATTAGCTAAAGTGGTGCTTCAGGTTAAGAACAGTTTCAGGTTAAAGAACAGACCTCCAGAACGAATTAAGTTCTCAAACCGAGGTACCACTGTACACACAATTTTATTAATCCAATGACTGAATGCTTTGGTAGATGTGCTACTGGCCTTTTTACACAGTGCATTTTGCGTTACATTGCAGAAAGGGGACACCCAACAGAAGCTTGCACCAGTTTGGTCCACAAGGTTTGGAGGTCCCTGCAGTTACCTGCTTTGTTAATACTTTGTTAATTAAAATCAGTGCCTAGAGGAAATATATAGGGCACATGAGGTCAGGAGTGCATAGATCAGTAATTCCCAAAGAAGCACCAGTCCAGATGTGGATCACACAGGGCACCACAGGAAGACTCAAGCATGTAAACTACTACAGAAAATAAACTCCCACTTCTTTCTGGGATCACTTGCCTTATGTAACCTGATAAAAATACTTCCTTAAATTCAAAGGATCAATTGAATTGGGAGTATGAAAGCAAGACATAATCATGGAGCATCTCTCAGGCTCAAGAAAGTCCAGATGTTGCTGGACTACAACTCTCATCACCAACTCTGTTGTCGCAGATGAGCCCCATCAGGCCTCCTCTCCCCTCAATGGCGCAGCCATTCCCTCAGGCTGCTTCAGTGGGAGATAAGCCCAGTTCCAACAAGCACCTCCACCTACCACTGAACTATGTAGGCTGGTCATTATAGGAACAATTGCTTGAGAACTGGTATGGGAGATTTCCACCCTGCTCCCTTTCCTCCCTTTCCTCCCTATCCCCTTTTCCTTGTGTGCCATTTAAAAGAAAGGGAAAAAAAGATTGTAAGTCTGTGGGAGATGACTGCCTTGTTTTAATCAATGGCATGCAAGCCATTCTCAGAGCCATTATGGCTGAAGAGTAGGGTACAAATGCTCTAAATAAACACAATAAATAAATAAATCATCTCTGGCCCCATGTCACGCTATCTAGAATGGATGGTGCTTGGGATTCAAGCCTTCCCATACCCAATCTCAGGTTCCAATCCCAAATAAAATTTCTGGGAAGTAAACACCCACCCATCAAATTGGGATATAAATATTACACCACATTATCTCTCCCACTAAATACAGACTCTCCCTAGGAGACTAAGGCTTTGCATTTAGTCCCCTATGATGGATCCAGCAAAAGCTTTTAGCTGTCACAGATAAAGAGGATATGCACTGCACAAGGTGGGGACTGACATGAAAGAACTGCTGCTGTGATGGTTTTCTGTGAGCCTCCTGAAAACATCTAGGTAGCCAGCTGGCAAATGCTAGAAGAAGGTTGCTAGACTTAGATGCACTGATGCCTGATGCAACAGATGGCCCTCTCCCCTCCCAGTCCCCATGCAAGTTTGAAGGACAGTCTTGTTACCTGTCATTGTGCTCATAAATGTTGAGTCCAAGGGCATCGACTCCCAACCAAAGTTCTGAGCCCTTCTTGTTCTTAATACTGAAGTAGTTCACACCATACATCTCCAGATCTTGTGCAATTTTCAGATATTCCAAGATGGCATCTTCTCTAAAAGTACACAAGAGAATGGATTTTTAATACAATCTTCGCAAAGCTCGGCAGAGTTTAAAAGTAGTTCAAAACACAACACTTCTGACCTCCTGTAAATACAATGATGGGTTTTTCCAACCAAGCCTCCAAGCATATTTTTAAACTACGAAGAGGTAGCAAGTTGCCTATATCGACAGCATCCCTTCCAGAGGTTGTCACGCCCCACCCAGCCCCACTCAACACAGTCTCAAGGGTTACAAGTGATGGATTTTGTAATCATCATCAGGAGGCGAAGGGAGAGCTATAGGTTAGCAATTCTTTGTCAAATCATTACTGCATTAATACTATTGCAATGCCCAAAGATCTACCAAAGCTATTATAAGGTTTTTCTATGGAAAAGGGGGCCAATATATTCCGGCAGCCTCCCAGGTCTTTGCTGCAAAAATATTAACACAACTGACATATGGCTCTCAGATCTGCAGCTTCTTAAACCTTGCTCCCTTAGAATCATTCCAAACTAAGTTCTATCACTGCCTGTTAGGGATCCCTTCTTGTGTGTCTAAACATAGCTGTCCGCCTGGAGGTCTGGCAAATCCCTGTTAGTGCTCAGATATGGATTCTGAAGATCCATTATTGGTTAAAACTTATCTTTTTCCCTGTTGGGTTGGCACCCTTAACCCTACTGGATTCCTACCAATCCAAATGGAAAGCTACACTGCATGAAAAGCTAAGAGGCTTGGGGTTTTCCTCACACACCCTGATAGTTGTAGGTTATGAGAAAGCTAGAGCAATAATCCGCCAATGAATTTGGGATGTGGAACTGCAGTGCCACGTGAGCAGGATGAATAAACACCCAGCAATAAAAGATAATGGGAGAGGATTTACCCCAGCCAATTATTTGTCAAAATTACAAATACCTAAATACAGACAGCCATTTACCCTTGCTAGATTCAACGTGCTGCCATCTGCCTTATTGCAGGGCAGATTCGAGGGTAAACCATACGCGGAATGAGTCTGCCCCTGCGGCTTGATGGAGGTAGAAACTGTCTCTCATGCCTTGTTACGCTGCAGTTTCTACAGGGATATACACTCGGTATTTATTACCCCTGCTATGCAAAAATCTTCAAATGAATCCGAACTTCAATGTCTAAAATCACTGGTAGATGACAAGGATCCTGAGATCACATTGTTGTTGTTTAGTCATGTCCGACTCTTTGTGACCCCATGGACCAGAGCACGCTGGCACTCCTGTCTTTGAGATCACGTTAAGGGTAGACAAATTCTGTGTGACTGCCATAAAACTTAGGGAACAAGCTGTGCTATCATAATGATCAAGGCCTTAAATGATAATTTTAGGTTATATGTCAGTGACTAAGTTTTAATTTTATTTTTTAAACTGTTGCTATATCTGCATTGTCCCTGTTATATCTGTATTGCCCCTGATAATATCCCTGCATTGTCCCTAATTGCAAATTCAAATGTATCCCTATTGTGTTTTATGACTTCCTTGAAATTGTATGTGGGCTGGAACTGGTCTGTGACCGAAATAATAAAATTCATTCATTACTGCATTGACTTCTGTGACGCACTTTGAATATTTAAAGATGAAGCTATATTATGAACAAAAGATGCTCTTATACAACACAAACCAATTATTTATATAATTTCAGCCTTACCTGAGCATTCCTCGATGTTCTTCATGCCACACTTGGATCCTTTCCTCCCACTGATCCTTGTTAAGTTTGTGCTGCTCCAAAACCCTAGGAAGCAAAGAACAGCAAAGCACATCAGGAGATAAGCAGCTTCCATACATGTAAAACTGTGGCAAAGGAAGCTTGTGGGGAATTTATTTTTCAAACTTCCTCTATCTGTACAGAGGAAAATGTAGTCCCCTAAGTTCAATCAGTGGTCTGAGAGTTGTTCTCTGGTGCTTCTACCTAATACAAAGGTGGGGAACTGGAAGCAGGCAGTCGGCCAGATCCTTATTTCCCTTAGGACAGGGGTCTGCAACCTTTAAGACAAAAAGAGCCACTTGGACCTGTTTCTGAAGGGAAAAAAACTGGGAGCCGCAAAACCATTGCGACATTTAAAGCATGCGCGCCACTGCCCTCCGATCTGACAGCGGGCGGGAAGGTGATGTCGGGACAGTGCATGACGAACGCACGCACCGCCCCCATGCGACATCACAGCCAGTACAGCGCCCGCCACAGTGGGGAGTGTCGGGGCGCACAATGCGCCTCCTCCTCCCCTTGCTAGTATCCACCCCGGAGCTGCGGCAAAGGTGTAAAAGAGCCACATGCGGCTCCGGAGCCACGGGTTGCAGACCCCTGCCTTAGGAGATAAGGGCCAAATTGCACATGTTTTTGGGGTGCCTGGTCATCTGTCAATCATCTGAGAGCCCCACATTTGGAATATTGTGTACATGTACACTTTTGGTCTCCTCATCTCAAAAAGGATAATGCAGAGTAGGAAAGGGCTCAGAATAGGGCAACTAAAATGATCAAGGGGATGGAGTGACTCTCCTTTGAAGAAATATTGCAATGTTTGAGACAGTTCAGAGAAAAGGCAAGCAAGAGGCGACACGACACATGTTTACAAAAGTATGTATGACATGGAGAAAGTGGAGAGAGGAAACTCACAGACATCCAAAGAAGATGAATGTTGGAAGATGCAGTACAGGTAAAAGAAAGAGCTTCTCTTCAAGCAGTACAGAGAAACTATGGAACACACTCCCACAGGAGGCAGTAATGGCCACCAATCTAGATGGCTTTAAAAGAGGACTGGGCAAATTAATGGATAGGAATAAGGTTATTGAGGGCTACTAGCCATGCTCTGCCTTCACAGTTGGAGGCAGTGATGCTTCTGAATCCTGGCTGCTGGAAACCACAGGAGAGGAGAGTGTGGCTGTTGTGCTTGAATGTGGCAACCCGACAGTGCTGTTATTCCATGGGAGTCCGAAGTCAGTGCTGACAGGCAGTTTTGTGAGCAAGCAAGGCAAGTCTTTCTCTTGAGCCTCCCATGCTTGCTCAATGATTGGATGGAGAGGGAGTGCTTGTTCAACCTTGGAGGAAGCTTTGGAGTCTGAATGAGAAGGTGCTAAGCTATCTTTTTCTGCTGCTTCTATATTTCCCAATCTCTCTTGTTTTTCTTGCCAGCAAGGCTTGGGAAGAGAATTCTACCCAAGCAGGAAATACAAAACCCCTGATTTTCCTTAGCTCTGCCACACTGCAGCACAAATTAGAGAAACACAGACTCTAGGGCAGAGAGGTGAGAGTGCGGAACTCTTAGCAATGACTGAGAAAGGCCCAGCTAGTGCACTAGTGTTTGCCTCCATTGTAGGAGGTGGTGTGCCTCTGAATATGTTGTTAAGGAACATGAGCAGAAGAAGTTGCTGTTGTGTCTTGCTTGTGTGCTTCCTAGCAACATCTGGTGACTGTGGTAAACAGTACACTGGCTGAAATGGGCCTTTGGACTGATCCAGCAGGACTCTTCTTATGCCCCCCTGGATTTAAGAACTTAAGAGGAGCCTGCTGGATCTGGCCAAAGACCCACCTATAGTTCAGTGGCCAACCAGATGCCCCCAAGGGAAAGCAGGACCTAAGCACAAGTACCACACCCTCCCCTCCTGTAGTTTCTAGCACCTGGTATTCAGAAGCATTGCTGCCTAGAACTGGAGGAAGAGCATAAAAAATGTGGCTAACAGCCATCTGTAGCCCTCTCCTTCATTTAAATGAGCATTTTCTGTTTCCACACAAATAGAAATGTGACTACAGAAGGCAATTATGTGTAACAACATGAATGAGGCATAGACCGGAGATAGACAGATAGGTCTATCCCCAGCTGGAGCAACTTACGAACATCTTGTGGGGAGCAGACAGGACTGAGTCACTCTTAGGTTAGCAGCTGATTGTCTTTACACTGAGATCACCAGTCACTTATGGAAGTTAACATACTGCACCTTTTTTTACTGCCATTTAGATCCACTGGAAGAATATGAATGGTGAAAGTCACAAGGAAGTAGTACACTTCCCATAAGGCTAGAAGCATGTGTCAAATCTGACCTACCTTAGAGGAAGCAGTTTGTCGCCAGTAAGGTAACCAGGGTTGTGCACCTCCTTGTTGAAGTCGCCATATTTGGACTGGACAGCATAGGAAGCCAGCAGGACGGCAGTTTCTGGGGGACAGTAGATGTCATCGTTCAGGATGCCCTCCTTCACTTGGAGGAAGAACAGGCGCTGGGTTATGTCCTGGATCAGCTCCTCTGCCACATCCTCTGGGTAGAATTTGGCACGGAATTTGAAAAGCAGTGGGCTCTCTTTGCGGACATCCTGAGCTGTTACCTGCAGCAAATTGGTAACAAGGTCTAGATCAGTGGTTCCCAAACCTTTTCAGGCCACATTCATACACACGGGCCATAGACTCAAGCCCAGTGCCCACCCCATAAAAAGTGTTATTCAGAATAGTGGTTTAAATAAGACAGTAGCACGTTTCAAAACAGTAATGATTCACTGCACATTAATCAGAATCCATCAAAACTGTTTAGTTTAATTAATTCAACAAAATTGATCCGGCAACACTAGTTTTCAGAGTCTGGTAGTAATTTAGCAATAGTCTTAGACACCAGATTTAGTAACTACTTAACTGTTCAGCAAATTCTTAATGCATTGGGTGATAACAGTTTCCCAAATGTCTGAATTAAAGGTACTTAGCAGGAGTCTTAGATCATCAACTCCAGTGCCCCCTAGATAATCCCACCTCCCCCTGGGGGCGATACTGTTCCCTATGAGAACATTTGTAGAATGACACTTTCATCCAACTATTGTACATTCAATGAACGACCACTTTTGTGATGGCTCTGTACAGCTGTTGTTATTGTAGATATTACTTTTTCTTTTCTCCTTTTTTATATCTAATTCACTTGTAACTGAAAATCATCAAAAATATGTTTTTTACAAATAGAACATACCCAGACCTTTTCTTCCTAATAAAGTCAGGGTTCAAGAGTATTTATCCTGAGACTGCAACTCCTGTTAAGTTAAGGCAGCAATTTCTTGGTGCAACCTGATTTTTTTAAAAAAGAAATTTTGCTGGGGTTTCTCCTACTGCTCTGGAGAAACACTAAAAAAGAAAAATAAAGAAACTGCTGCTTCTCAAAAAAGTGGGACCCTGTCTTTTTGTGGGTGAGGCAGCAAGCAAACAGGTATGTCTATAATTATATTTATTTATATCTTCCCTTTCCTCTGACTGGGATTCAAGGCAGCTAACACGAATTAAAATGACTCAGATAAAATACAGAAAGCTTAGCTACATAAATGATAGATAGATAGATAATGACAGTTTAAAAAATCATTAAGCTCTAATATAATTAAAACAATATAAAAAAGAAATCTATTAAAATGCAGACAATAAAACAAAGGATGGCATATGCCCACATCAGTAATTACCTTTTTGTTGAGTTTCAGCCATGTAGAGAAGCCCTTGGTATCCTGGTACTGGAGTCCAAAAAACCAAACCTCTCTCAGACCTATTGTTTTCACAACCTGTTTGGGAAAACCAAAGAGAAAGGTACTTTTTAAGCAAAAGTTACAGGTGGTTGTATTTGAGCTCAAATGTGGCCTAGGAAAGGTGTTACATATCTCCAGGAACACCCGGTGGCATAAAACAGGGGAAAGTTCAACAAAGGAAAGAAAGAAAGTGCTTACCAGTGAAACCCCACATTAAGATCCAGTGGTGAAGATTTTAAAAGCAAAAACAAACATTTATTGCACATTTATTTAAAATCCAATTTAAACTGTTTAGTTTAAGTGATTCAGCAAAACTTATGAACTTGATCCAGTGATGCCAGCTCTTCAAAGTCTGACAGACAAATATCAGGGGGGGACGAGGGAAAAAACAAGAAAGCCTTATAAAATGTTGCCGTCTTAAAGCACAAAACTCTAATTGCATTAAGAAAGGCACGCATAATCATTCAAGTTATGGTGTGTTTATAGATGCTAACAGCCTGTTTTCTTCTTAGGGGTAAGGCACATTAGCTCTAACAGCATTGAGGCCAAGAATTCATAGGCCTCCAAGAAAACCAAGAAAAATGTAACTCTCTCATCAGCTTGAATGTCTAGTGCCTGTTTTTCAACTGATGGTGTTAAGAGGCCCTAAAATCCTCTTGTAAGAAGCAAATCTCGGGGGGGGGGAGGACACCTTCTGTTATATTTTACACTATCCAATATGGTCTAGTTTTTTTTTAGCTGCTCTTATACCAAGACTTTTACTTACTAATTACATTTCTAGCCCTACTTATTTCCTCCAAGGAGCTCAAGGTGGTGTACGTGGTTGTCTTTCTCCCCATTTTATCCTCACAAACAACCCTGTGAGGTAGCCCTGCTGCCCCATGTTTGGGGGGTGGGCGGGTATCACACACTGGCTCAGAGCAACAAAACGAGCCTCCCTAACTGCACCCCCTCTCAACAGCCCACACAGATTACACAGCCTTTCCCCCAAGGCAAATGGATGACTCTGGGCCTACCTCACAGCTTAGTTGTGGGGAGTAAGGGGTGGGGGGGAGAACTATCTATTCTGCCTTGAGCTTCTTGAAGGAAGAGGTGGGACAGAATCAAAATAGGGAATTCAGCCCTCTCATATATTTGAGGGATTGGCAGGCCTGATTTATAGGAGTGTGGGAGAGGAGCAGGCAGAACTCGTATGGACCTGTCAAACTAGTTCCTCAAAACCACCTTTCACATGGATAGTGATCACTACAATGGTGTAGTGAATTCTGAAGTGTAACTGTTCTTCATGACAACCCCCACAGAATTTAAAGGGATCCCATGGGTCATCTAGTCCAACCCCCTTGCAGTGCAGGAATCACAACTAAAGAGAAATGCATTTTTTACCAACGTATGCATTATAGCTGCAGAACCAAGGCAGTTTTCTTTTCTCACACCCTTGATTAGCATCCCACCTGATGGAAGAGTTCTGGTGGACTCAAAAGCTTGCTGGTTTATTTTGGCTAAAGAGACACTGGAATCTTTCCCTCAGCTGTGCAGGCTCATATAACTGGACACTTCCTTCTGCTTAAGATAATTTTGTGGGTTCCTCTCTGATAAAAAGCTTGCTTATTTAAGCCACTGTGGTGCAGTCATTAAGACTGCTGGTATGACCTGTGGATGATTAGGGTTCAAATTCCCACTTAGCCATGAAGTGACCCGTGGTCACAAGTCACTGCCTCTCAGCCTAACCTACCTCACAGGGTTGTTGTAGGGATAAAATGAGGACTAGGACCTGGGAGGAACCAGGGTTCAAATCCCCACTTGGTCATGAAGCTTCCTGGTTGTGACCTTGAGCCAGTTGCTGCCTCTCTCAGTCTAGTCTACCTCACAAGGTTGCTGTGAAGATAAAATAGGAAGGAGTAGAAGTATGCAGGCCACCTTTAGCTCTCTGGAGGAAAGGCGGGATATGAATATGTTACAATTAAAGACTGGCAACACTTCACTGCAGGATATGACAGTCATCTTCCCTGCTGTGAAATAAGGGGTAGCGTCAAAAGCGGGCTCCCCCCTCCCCAGCAAGCTCTGAGAGTGAAGGGGTCGGAGCTGCAACGCAACGGATAGAACGTTTCCTTTGATGGTACAAAGCTGCGAGACTGTGAGGTATTAGCGGTCAATTCTTCCAATGCTAAAATCACTTAAGGACTGTACCGTGAGTACTTTTTACATTTGGATTAAAATTTGGAACAATTAGGAGATGGGTAAGGGAATTTAAAAAGAAAGCCAGTCCCTACCCGCTAACAAATTGGTATGAACACAGTTTTCAGCTGCAAACCAGGTTCTTGCAGTTCACCCTGTCCTATGCTAGTAGGGCAGCTCGTCAACATTTATTTGCTTATATAGTGCACGTTCATTTGAGTTACCTTAGTAAAAAAAACACCCAACATATAAATGTAATAATATGTAATTAAGTAATAATAATATTCTTCCTCCCCAGATGTGGGCACCGACACCATCCTTCTCACAATATGAATTTGTCAGCAAAGGGGTCTTCACAGGGGCAAACTATTATAAGGGAAAAGGGACGGCCCAAAGCAACACACAGTAGTAGCAGATCTGGTAGCCGTTGTAACTCTCATAGGCTATGCTTGAGTTTATTTAGTTATTATTACCTATTGCATTTATATCCCACCTTTCCTCCAAGGAGCACAAGGGGGTGCACACACACTTCTCCCCCTCCATTTTATTCTCACAAAAACCCTGTGAGGTGAGTTAATCTGAGAGCAAATGACTGGCCCAAGGTTACCCAGGGAGCTTCATGGCGAAGTGGGGATTCGAACCCTGGTCTCCCATGTCCTAGCCAAGCATTCTTAGCCATTACACTGTACACTGCTCCCCTCTCTCTTCTGAGGTGCATCACCCACGCAGCGCCCTCACCACTCCCCTTGCTGTGGCAGTGCAAGGCAGGCTTTAAAAACATTTATTTGGGTTATGATTACACAGAAGCTTTGTAGTGAACCACTGCTGTGGTGAGGGCACAGCATTATATTTTATATAGTTTTAAAATTGCTTTTTAAGTGTTGCGAGTCGCTGTGGGAAGATTTTATTTTGAACAACAGCTAAGAAATAATTAAAATAAATTATGGCTGGAGAAAAGCTAAGGAGTATCGTCTTGGCATGCCGACCCATTTTTTCCAGGATCACCTGGCAAAGTGAAAATGGAAAATCTAGCATCACTTCTCATTAATATCACTGGTTATTGCCTTGAGTAGCCCAGAATGTTCTACATACCACAATTTCAAAGAGGACCAGGGGTGACCTGCATTTCTTAAACTACCCTTATACTGCCAACTATGACCTTCAGAACCTATTGGTAGGGCAGATTTCAAAAAGAGTATTTCCAGAAGAACGACGGTTTCCACACCAAAAGGCATTTTACACAGACACAGTTTTAGTTATAGATTAATTGGTCTTGGAGCTGGTGAGACAATCACTCAGACACACCCACACAGTTAATAAAGAACATAGGATATGCTCCCTTTCAGCAAAACAAAACAAAACAAAAAAACAACCAACCACAAGTTCTTGGCAGCACATGTTCAAGGCACATGGGGCTACCACTTTGCTAAAGCTAAGCAGGTTTTGGGTCTGGTCAGTGCCTGGATGGGAGACCATCTTCATGTGTGCCACTCTGGATTCCATGACAGATAAAAGAAAGCGGGGTAATAAAAATGAATGAATGAATGAATGAATGAATGAATGTGCATTTGTGTGAGCTATTTGCTACAGCATTGCTTTCACATACCCCCCATTTTAGCACAAGACACATCAATATAAAAAACCCTCCCATCTCACCATATCAGTGTGTTCCCTTAATTTTTGCTAGGCCTGAGTGAAAGGACCATAGGGACCATCTTGAGAAATCAGGAATTCTGCGATACCAATATCGCAGAGTCAAAGCTACCTTCTCACTTGAGAGGGATAGTTAACCCCCCCCCTTGCAAAAAAAAAAAAACCCTCAAGAAAACAAACAGCAATCACTCTAAACAAAACATTGCACCTAGCTGCCCAAGGTGAAAGCAAACCACTCTCCTAAAAAGAAAAGAAAATCCCTCAAAACCTTGCTTGGACTTTCCCCCTCCAGGTCATTTTACATCCCTGACCATTGCCTTCAGTAAAATTCAAATGCCATGTAATTGTTTCATTCATAGTGAAGAATGGAATTCCAAAGCAGAGACTGACTGGAACTTGGCCTATCTCTGAGGTGCTAATTAACTAAGCCAAGTCTCAAAATAGACATTAGTCATACAATATCCAAAAGTTGGGCTCCTGCCTCAGTTGGGGAATTTCCATTATCTTCAGGTTCACACACATGCAATAACAAAAACTGCTCCATTTTTAGCTAACCCTTCCTCTAAAAGGGTAACATAGGGTTGCTTCGGTTTGTCCTCATAGTCCTGTCAAGTAAGGTTGTAGCAGTGGTAACCATCATGATGTTTGAGAGACAGCATTTTCTTTTGCACTGCCCCGGTATCAGACAATTTGATCTAAATTTACTAATCTGTTGGTTGTTAGTAATGAGTGGCATTCAGACGCTCTTATTCAGAATGGTGCTTTGCACCACCCACTAAGGAAAATAACAACACAATAAAATCAAAATCAAGTAACAATAAATTGCACATTCATTCACAATCCAGTTGAAAGTATTGAGTTTATTTAATTCAACAAAACTGATTAGCTTAATCCTACCGCTCCTTTACCACCCACTTTGGGAACCGCTGATCTAGAGCCTACTACTTATAGCTGAACATGCCAAACTATGGCTTTTTAATCTCCTGTGTAGATTGGCCCTTGGAACCAACAGAACAGTTAAAATGATTGCAGCTGCCACAGGGTGAGGAACAGCACAATTTCTGCAATTTGAGCTTTACTGTACCTTATTGAACCAGTCACAGTACTAATGATAAGGCACATTTTCTCAAGAGCACAGGAAGGCAATCAGGAATCAAGTTGGTGTGGTGGCGGAAATGGAATTATTTCCATGACGTACTTTCTAGGAATACAGTGGTACCTCGCAAGACGAATGCCTCGCAAGACGGAAAACTCGCTAGACGAAAGGGTTTTTTGAGTTGCTTCGCAAGACGATTTTCCCTATGGGCTTGCTTCGCAAGACGGAAACGTCTTGCAAGTTTGTTTCCTTTTTCTTAAAACCATTAATACAGTTGTGACTTGACTTTGAGGAGCAACTCATAGAACGCGGTGTGGTAGCCTTTTTTGAGGTTTTTGAAGACTTTGGTGATTTTTGAAGCTTTTCCAAAACTTTTCCGACACCGTGCTTCGCAAGACGAAAAAAATCGCAAGACGACAAAACTCGTGGAACGAATTAATTTCGTCTTGTGAGGCACCACTGTGATGCATAACTGGACTAGGGTATTACTCTTGGACCAAAGTAGAATTCAGAGCAGCAACTATCATAGGGCACCTGGTGCCACCTGCCAGCCCTGCCCTGTTGAACAAAGTTCCACTGGTGGCAACAGCAGCACTGCCGGCAAAGACCAGGTAAGGTGGCAGGTGGGGGGTGGCGCTCTGCAAGTATGCTGCATCAGCTTAGGCTCAATGACAGCTGCAGTCCTTGTTTCAGATTTAACCTGCTTGGCACTATGAGGCTGCTGTCCCAGGTAGAGGCTCGATCCTCTTGCAGGCTTCCTTAGAAGATCATCTGGTGGGGCTGAAGAGGACTTCACCCTAAGCAAGTGTCCCAACTAAATCTGGATATCTTTAGTCTGATATTATTTAGCTGTGATTCCTGCATTGTAAGGGATTGGGCTAGATGATCTGTGGTGTCCCTCCCAACGCTATAATTCTATGACCTTCCTCTCTCAATCCACACTTGCGACCTTTAATGAAACTCCTCACAAGTCTGCAGTGCATCATTCTGTGGTTCGTTCTACATTTCTGACTTGTGGGGGAGGTCATTCGAAACAGACACAGAAGGAAAAAAGGCTTCTTCTGGCATTCGGGATGAAAGAAAATGCCCATCACTGCGTCAGCATTATGGTTGGAGGGTGACTGTTAAGTGAGGTGGGAGGAAAATGGCCTGATCCAAAGGGCTAAAATGGCACGCTGTTCTCAAGGCAGTCTTTCCATCTGGATGGGGGCAGCCACACGCACACCTACAAGCCTCTGTTTCAGTTTCCCTGCTGAAAGGCTAACAGCGGTTCAGGAGGCTGTGTTGCTTCAGGAGAAGCCATAAGAACCCCCACCCCAGCACAATAGGGAAGTTTTATTCCATATAGCCATACAAATTCAGCATTTCTAGAAGCCAGAAGCAGCCTCACATTAGAGGAGGAAAGGTGACTGAGGCCATCTCCAGCGGGAAGATTGTGGGTGCCAATAAGAGAAGCAGAAGGAGAGAGATCAACAGAGCTGGCCCATGGAGAGGTAAGAAGAAGAAAAATTTTATTATTTGTACCCCACCCATCTGACCAAGTTGCCCCAGCCCCTCTGGGCGGCTTCCAGCATATACAGAAATGTAATAAAACATTAAAAACTTCACTATACAAGGCTGCCTTCAGATGTCTTCTAAAGGTTGTATCTCCTTGACATGTGATGGGAGAGCAGTCCACAGGGCAGCTGCGACTACTGAGACGGCCCTCTGCCTGGTTCCCTGTAACCTCGCAGTCGGGGAACCACCAGAAAACTATTGGAGCTAGACCTCAATGTCTGGGCTGAATGACGGGGGTAGAAGCGCTTCTTCAGGTATAGAGGGCTGGGGCCATTTAGGGCTTTAAATGTTGGCATCTTGCATGAGCACCATTGAAATCCCATTAATTATAATTAGGATCTTCATAGCACAAGGAAATGACCCCCAAGCTAGTCGCCAGTGGAAGCAATTTATTTGGAATTACTACCTCATACATCAGGAACTCTGGAAACTGCCTTGTATGAAGATGAACCATGAGAACCTAAGAGCCTGCTGGATCAGGCCAATGGCCTATTTATCTCACCATACAGTTACAAAGCATATATTTTTAGAGCAGAAACATCCACACTTTGGAACTCCCTGCCTGTTGACATCAGGCGTTTCTTCACCATATTCTTTTTGGCACCTGCCGAAAACATTTCTGTTCAGGCATGCCTATCCAGACACGTAGAATGTTGACATGTACTTTTAACCTGGTTTTAGCTTATCATAGATTTTGATTATGTTCTGAAGGTTTGAATTTTATTTTTAGGTTTTTTTTAACTGTTGCTTTATTCTTTCGGTAAACCACACTGAGTTTTGAGGGGGTTTTTGGTCAAGTAGTATATACGTTTCATAAAATAAATAAGAATGAACTCAGTGTACTCACTTACCTAACTACACTGCTTTGTTTTGTTTTTTAAAGTTATGTCACCATGAATTAACCTGAGCTTGGAAGGGATGAGAAGGAGTTGTAACAGGCACAGTCTGGGACAGAACATCTCTTTAAAATTGCCCAGTCTTAGCAAAGATGAAGAAATAACTTGTAACGTGAGTGTGTGTGTGTGCGTGCGTGCTTGCCTATATCAACACACACAGGTACAGGCCTGTCCTTTATATCCACCCTAGGGCTACCATCTTGAATTTGAGGCAATCTGCAGTCATGCAACGTTGCAAAACTCAAGAGGAAACATAAGCTGTTTCAAAGCAAGGAAAACCTTGTGTCATAATTTCAGTTTCCATCTGCTGCTGTTTCTCAGGAACGTATTCCTGCAGATGTTCAGAAAACTGCTCAGCTTGTGCTAGAAAAACTTTTAGGAAATTACAAACACTGGCATTGTTAGTCTGCTCCTCTCATACCTCCAAAGGATAGGTAAAACCTTAAGGTGAAACCTACCACTATCTGAGGGGCAAAGCTGGCTAATTAACATCTAATCTCCACAATTTTGCACTACAAACCAGATACAACCAACATCCGTCCACTTCACAGAAGCTCCTGTAAGAGCCACAGAAGGAAATATTTCAGGATAAAATTATGGAAGGGGCTGGAAGCTGGAAAGGTCCAGGAGACGACGTCATTCAGAAGAAGCATTTAGTCACCAGTTTCCTCTGAGTTCTGGAGGGAGGGAGGGAGGGAGGGAGGGAGGGAGGGAGGGAGGGAGAGGGAGTCTCCTAGCTGCCCATGTATTTGCAGCATGGAGAAGGGATGCTCAGGCCACAAATGGGTTGGGTTCAAAAAATAAAAAATAAAGGAGAAGAAAAGCCTTGAGGTCCAAACCAACTGACAGAGCACTTGGAAGTGCACACACAATTTTGGCTGAAGAGCTGCTCCTTCCTGCCAGGCAGACGGGGAGAGAACAGCCCACTGCAAGCTAAACAGCAGTGCAGTTTCACGGGACACGTCTCAAGCTCAGGACTTCCCCTCAAAGCTGCTGCCTCATTTCCTGCCCAGAGGGTGGGGCTGGGACAGCTATGGCGGGGGCTCCTGCACAGCTCCCTCCTTACCAGGCCTAATTGCATTGCTCTGTGTGAGAGAGCTACGTTTCCAGATGGGACTGACAAGATTCAAATAAAAGGGAGCAGCAATCGAGCATGACTGGGCAGGAGAGGGACTGCCTACCTAGGTTTCCAAAACTGCCATAAGAAGCGGGATAAAGATAAGGCTGCTGAGACAGAAGTGCATAGTTAAACTATGGAACTCACTCCCACAGGAAGCAGGGACGACCACCAACCTAGATAGCTTTAAAAGAGGATTAGACAAATTCATGGAGGAGAGGGATCTCAATGGCTGTGCTCTGCCCACAATCGGAGGCCTACCTTTTCTCTATAAAGATAGCCATTTAAAACACATGATTCTGTCCCTGCACTGGGAAAATATTGCAGCCCTTCAGGAACTCGTCCTGGAGTTATGTTTGAGGAGAGAAGACATATACAGTGGTACCTCAGTTTACGAACTTAATCTATTCCGGAAGTCTGTTCTTAAACCGAATCCATTCTTAAACCGAGGCGTGCTTTCCCTAATGAGGCCTCCTGCCGCTGGTGCCCTTCCACTGTTCTGATTCCGTTCTTAGACCAAGGTAAAGTTCAATAACCAAAACACTACTTCTGGTTTTGCAGAGTTCGTAAACCAAATCGTTCATAAACAGGACTGTTCTTAAACCCGAGGTACCACTGTAACCAGCTGCAATTTGAAAGCCATGTGAAAAACATTGCCTTAAATTCTCTTCATTAGAATAACATGGCCTATTTTTTTTAAATGCAATTCTAGGGTTTCATTCACATACACACACAGTGCACATAGATGTATAAACTGAGTACAGTGGTACCTCGGGTTACAGATGCTTCAGGTTACAAATGCTTCAGGTTACAGACTCCGTGAACCCAGAAATAGTACCTTGGGTTAAGAACTTTGCTTCAGAATGAGAACAGAAATTGTGTGGCGGCGGCATGGCAGCAGCGGGAGGCCCCATTGGCTAAAGTGGTACCTCAGGTTAAGAACAGTTTCAGGTTAAGAACGGACCTCCGGAACGAATTAAGTTAATACATTCTGGAGCTCCGTTCTTAACCCGAAACCATTCTTAATCTGAGACGTGCTTTCGCTCATGGGGCCTCCCACTGCCGCCACACCGCTGGCATACAACTTCCACTTGCCTCCCAGCGCAAAGTTCGCTACCAGGAGCTCCTATGTCCGGGTTAGCGGAGCTCGTTACCCGAAGTGTTCGTAAGGAGGACGGTACGTAACCCAAGGTTCCGCTGTATTTCACTCTGCAAAATAAGTTGTTTGCTTTAAAACACTCTTGTTAACTTATCACTTCCCTAAGGCCTTATCAGTCTGGAACAGAAACAAACCCACCACATGCATCAGCATTTCAAAATCACAAGCCAACTACAACTACAGTACTAATTCGGCATTTTAAAAGCACTTACAGGAGAATCAGGGCCAATGAATTTTAAGCATAGTTACTGATTTGCAGAATGGCCATCAGCTGGCCCCAAAAGCAGCGGCCAGATTACTGGCAGCTAGAGTTGGTCTTTAAAGCATGTGCATTGGCTGCCAGTCCAATTCTGGGTCCAAAGCCTTAACCAAATCAGGTCCCAAATATCTGAAGCACTGCTGCCTTTCCTACAGACCCTCCAAGTGTTAAGGCAGAAGGGAACCCTGTTGGCAGTTCTAACAACCTTTTGGGATGGTAGCAGCCCAGGAAAGGGCCTTCTCTGTGGCAGCCCCTAAGTTGTGGAACTCCCTCCTCACAAAGATGCACCTGACACTTTCGCTGTATAGCTTCTGGCAAATGCTTAAGAAACACCTCTTTACTCTGGGATGTGGTTGTTTTCAAGGCCCACCCTACCTATTCCTGTGATTGCAATCAGTTTTAACTTTTTTTAAAAAAAAATTGTTGTAAACCCTGCTAATGAAGGGTGGGCAATAAATTTAATGATGATCATCATCTTTCACCATCCCCATTATTTAGGGTATGAAGTGGCTGGCATGGTGGTGGCTTAAATAGCCTGATACAAAACTGGGGCGGGGGGGGCGGCAGAGTCCGTTATATTGCCTGGCAGCCACCATGCCTTTGTTTTGGGAGTTTGTGGCTACTAGCCACGTAATCTTACTTCAGTCCTCCATTATGCTAACAGCCCAATGCAACTGCGTCATTTGTAAAGTTGCAGAACTGAAAACAGGGCTCCAACAATGCTCTGTCGGGGAGGGAGAGAGAGAGAGAGAATGAGAGAGAGAGAGAGAGAGAGAGAGAGAGAGAGAGAGAGAGAGAGAAGAGTCTCTTAGCCAAGCTGTTTTTATTTTTCTTCTACCACAGGGCAGGCTGGGCAAGCCAGAACATTCAGTCAGGCAGCAAAAATAAAGTATGGAACAATCGGTTTTATTTCCCATTGTGGCCAGAGCTGAATGGGTTATTTCCTTTGCAAATCAACTTCCTCCCGTTGCAATTGTCCAGAGACAGTTGCCGAGTTCCAGGGCAATGATTTTTTTTAAAAAAAGGCAGATTAGATTTTTTATCAAGGCATTGGCGTAGCATCAACTTCCTGGATTCATGAGTCTTCCTACAGAAAGGCAACTTCAGAAGCCAAAAATAAGACATCGCCAGGCCACCAACTCTAATGCCTCCAAGACTCCTGGGGCCTTTGCCCTGGAGAATCTATTCTGAACTCCCTTTTGCCCAAGACCTGCAGTAAAGGTAAAGGAACCCCTGACCATTAGGTCCAGTCGTGACCGACTCTGGGGTTGCGGTGCTTGCCAAAAGCCAGGTAAAAACCTTTCCTGGGTACTTCTAGTACTCTGAAGGCCTAGACCAGTGGTTCCCAAAATGAGCGGTGGTGGGGTATAATCTGGTACTAAGAGGAAGGTTGGAGACAGGGGGTGCTGGAGGTGTAAATGATTATCAGACATTGGAAAGTTAGTATCACTGGATCACACTCATCAATCTTGTTGAATTAACTGAACTAAATATTTTCACTTGGTTTTTGAACAAATGTACAATTAATTGTTATAATTTTGAATTTTATTGCATTACAAGATAGACAGTTAAATTGGACCACTTTTTATGTATTTGACAGTAGCAGCCAGGATCTTAATCGCAAGAAACTGGAAAAGTGAGAAAACACCTACGATAAATGAGTGGCCGGTCCAAATGATAGAGTATTTGCAGTTGGCTATGATGACGGAGAGTTAGAGGGTATCCAATACAGAAAGTACAGAAAGAATGGAAAAATTTAAAGAGTATTTGAAAAATTATTGTAACACCAACAATCTCCTGGCAGAACTCAAATGATTCTTGTCAAATAAAAGGTATAGATAACAACTCCTTTTTTTGATAAGAACAAAGAAAGTAAATGTAATTTGAAACTGTGTGTAAAACAATAATAGGAACAACAATACAGTGAGTCTAATCGGAAGTCAAATTTATTTATTCCCCCCCCCCATTTTTTCTTTATTTTTTATTCTTTCTCTCTTTTCCTCTTTTCTCTTTTTTCCCTTTTTCCTTTTCTCTTTCTGTTTCTTTCTTCTTTGTTACGTAAAATAGATAAGGTTTAAAAAATATATGGAATGTTGATCTAGTCATTGTGATGTTTTGTAATGCTATATATTATTAAGGATGGTGGAATGTAGGGAATAGTGAATTGTGTTAGTTATTGTTCGAATGTTAAATAAAGGCTTAAAAAAAGTTGCTTAGTGTGGTGCTGATAATGCCAAGGCTGCAAGTTCAACAGCTGCATATTCCTGCATTGTAGGGGGTTGGACTAGATGAGCCTCAGGGTCCCTTCCAACTCTATGATTATTTATGGAGCCAAGGGCGCAGTGGCCCAAGATGGTTTGGGAACCACTGGCCTAGACCAGTGTTTCCCAACCTTTTTTGGGCAACGGCACACCTGTTTAATGAAAAAAATCTCGCGGCACACCACCATTACAGCCCCGTGACGTCAGCGCGCAGCGTCACGCCGGGAGGGACGCACGAAAGTGAAAGTTTTTTCCCTCCCCCTTGCCGGGGAACCTCCAAGCTTTGGGGGTGGGAGGAGGCAGCAGAGCGAGGGACTGAGGGACGGCGGCAACTGAGGCGGCGGCGGCTGTTGTGGTGGTGGCGGCAATAGCAGGCGGAGGAGGGGGCGGCGGCGGGGCTTGAGGAGCCGTCGCCGGGAGTTGCTGCTGCTGCTGTTGCTGCTGCTGCCCGGACATGCCGGCCTCCTCCTCCTCCGCTGTCTCGCGCTCCTCCCTTTTGCACGCGCTGCCCCGCCGCTCGGCACCACCACTGCGGAGCCGCCCCCGGCTCGACGCGGATCCTCGCCGCCGCCGCCTCTCACCGCCCGACTCGCCCGCCTCCCTCCCACGGCACACCAGCCAACGTCTCACGGCACACTAGTGTGCCGCGGAACACCGGTTGGGAAACACTGGCCTAGACAGTAGTGGCTACATGAGTAGGGTTGCCAGGTCAGGCGCATCCCAGACTCTGAGATTTCATGGCCCAAACCTGAGACATGGGGTGAGCCCTGGTGGTGTAAAAGGGCTGGGCCCTATTGATTCTTCCTCTGAGCTTCCTCCTGAGACTGAGCCCTGAAGATGGAGAACTGGGAGAGGGGAGGACAGAGCGGAGGAGGGCATGACCCCCCCCCCGCAGGGTCTATGTAAAAATTTGAAGCCAGCTGCTCCTGAGCTGAAGCTTGCAAGATGCACACATAATATTCTTAATACAATAATATTAGTAATAATTTAAGGCACTCCTTAAATTAGGGAGATGGGGGGTAGCTCAGCTGGTAGAGCATGAGACTCTTAAACTCAGGGTCTTGGGTTCGAGCCCCACAATGGGCAATAGATTCCTGCATTGCAGGGGGTTGGACTAGATGACCCTTGGGGTTATCTTCAAACTCTACAGTTCTATGATTCTATGGATCCTGCTCATGTGGAGATCCAAGCCCTCCCCCTGCCCCGTAGGAGGGGCCAAGGCAAAACAAAAGACTTCAGCCTAGGAACCCTATGCATGATACACTGCTCAAATCACTGGTAATATGGAATTAAGCTTAACTTGGCCAAGCCGAGTTCAGACCCTGCAGCGTCCACAATGTGGGGTTGACTTATACATAATAGAAGTTAGGAGCAGCTGACAGAGTGCATGGAGCACTATGAACAGCCAGGACACATTATACAATCTGTTATTTTCATCAAGAGACATGTGTGCTTCACGTCCTCAAGACTCTGGTAACTGCTTGAAGTTTATCTCTGACATAGCACTGAATGTTGCTGGAAAGCAGTGAGACTGACTTTTGAGCATCCCTGGGCTCTGATATTTCTAGGACAGTAGAGCCCCAGTAGAGCTCTCTCGTCATTTCCTTTTCCAGCTAAATCATGTGGCCTTGTGATACTAGAAATCGTGGACATCCAGTGAAGCTGAAGGTTTGATGATTCAGGACTGATAAAAGAAAAGACTTCCTCACGCAGTACATAGTTCAACTGTGGAACTCACTTCCACAGGAGGCAGTGATGACCACCAACCTAGATGCCATTAACAGAGAATGGGACAAATTCATGGAGAAGAGGGCTATTGATGCTACTAGCCAGAATGGCTATGCTCTGCCTCCGCAGTTGGAGGCAGCAATGCCAGTTACTGAAATACCAGTTGCTGGAAACAACAGGAGGGGGAGGCGCTCTAGATCAGGCTTCCTCAACCTCGGCCCTCCAGATGTTTTTGGCCTACAACTCCCATGATCCCTAACTAGCAAGACCAGTGGTCAGGGTTGATGGGAATTGTACTCTCAAAACATCTGGAGGGCCGAGGTTGAGGAAGCCTGCTCTAGATGGTTGGCTACTGTGACAGCAGGATGCTAGACTAGATGGGCTGCTGGCAATTTTATTTTCAATTCATTTCCTAATGAATGATGCAATGAAATCTGAAGCAAAGATGGGACAAGAGATTACAAACACCCACACCTACATCCGCATATGCACACAGTCACATAATGGGTGGAGCATGCCATGGCCGTTTCTTTGTGCTCATGTCAGCCTTAAGATGTTAACCAACTTATTTCTTACAAAACACTAGTATATCTCATCCCCAGTAGACAAGGCGTATGAATATAAAACCAATGCAATTTAAATCATGATTTAGATCACCAAAGATAAAAAGGGCCATTTAAGCAACTGAGTTAAAATCAATCCATTATTTCCTCAACAAGTGGCCATACTAAATTTGTTGATACAACAACTACTAAAACATGTTTGCAACTTAACTTTCACTGAGTGCTATCTAGCACAGCGGTTCTGAAAGTGGGTGGTAGTGGGATTACTGGGAGGGGGCTGTGCATTAAGAGGCAAGAGGGCAGTAGGGGGTCACTGGTGGCGTAAATGACTATCAGACTTTGAAAAGCTGGTATCAGTGGATCAAGTTTGTCAGTTTTGTTGGATTAATTAAACTAGTTTTAACTGGATTTTTAATTCTTACTGTTTCAATTTTCATGGTGCTACTATCTTCCTTAGTGGGCTGTGCAAACAACAATTCTGAAAGATGCTTTTTATAAGGTAGGGTAGGGCAGGGAACCCTGGCGGTGAGTGCATTGAACCATGGGAGCGGTGACCCGAAAGGGTTTGGCTGCTGCTGGGCTAGAGCATAATACAAATGCATGCATTTTGCATGAAAGGATTTTGTGCCTGCTTTGGGAGGAAAGCGGTAAGGATTTTGGGTTTTTTTGCTGCAGCAAAATATAATGGATACTAACAGAACAGTGAGGTTATATTGTAGAAATCCTCTATGTGAAAGCAACACTCTGTTTTGACAGATGCAAGGAGGAAATATTAGGGAGGAGGCCATACTGCCACAGCTGTCTGTAAACAGGACATAAAAGAATGGAAAAAAAGAAACCAAGGACAAACATTTTTATTCAGGAAGACCCCATACTTACTTTCCCATGAAGATGTTGTTCAGGTGATGGAGCCAGAACAGACACACAAGGTTGTGGAAAGCAATAGTTCTGTGCTATCCTTCCTTTTTGGACCACCTTCCCCAACCTAGAGGTTTTGGGATACAACTCCCATCAGTCCCACCCAGAACAGCCATGCCTCCATCAGCTCTGCAGGCTAGATCAAAACCTCTGGAGGCCCCCAAATCGGGATGACTGGCTTGCCCTCCCCTTCACCTCCCATGACCAGGAAGTTATGGCTACTTTGTCAGCCCCAACCTGCATAGCACAAGAGTCAAAACAATCCTCTTCACCAGGGGCCATTTGACATGTTTTGAGTTCCATCTGAGGTTTTGTTGCTAATTTTGGTGTTGTTTAACACTTCTGCATTGTTTTAAATTTTCGTTAATTGTTTTGTGGACTTCTTTTGAACTTGTGAATTCTGTTCAGTTGGGACACCTTAGAATATTTATATCCCAACTCTTGGCAAGTCAAACCATATACTTGGGAAAGCGGTGGTCATGAATGTTGGTCACTTGATGACCCACACATGTGAGTGGGGGGTGAGGGAAGAGTGTGTTTATGGAAGGAAGTTGAGCATGTGAGGAAGCAGGGGATGGGCCTCCTTCAATACAGGCTCCCTTTTGATAAGAGAGAAGTGGTTCTGAGAGATCTGCATTGGCTCCCAGTACATTTCCGAGCACAATTCAAAGTGTTGGTGCCGACCTTTAAAGCCCTAAACGGCCTTGGTCCAGTATACCTGAAGGAGCGTCTCCACCCCCATTGTTCAGCCCGGACACTGAGGTCCAGTGCCGAGGGCCTTCTGGCGGTTACCTCACTGCGAGAAGCCAAGTTACAGGGAACCAGGCAGAGGGCCTTCTTGGTAGTGGCGCCCACCCTGTGGAACACCCTCCCTTCAGATGTGAAAGAAATAAACAGCTATCCTATCTTTAAAAGACATCTGAAGGCAGCCCTGTTCAGGGAAGTTTTTAATATTTAACGCTGTACTGTTTTTAACACTTGATTGGGAGCCACCCAGAGGGGTTGGGGAAACTCAGCCAGATGGGCGGGGTATAAATAAATAAATTATTATTATTATTATTATTATTATTATTATTAGTGGTGCCCTTTCATGGGCAGTGGGATTACCTAGAGCAGGCTTCCTCAACCTCGGCCCTCCAGATGTTTTTGACTTACAACTCCCATGACCCCTAGCAAGCAGGACCAGTGGTCAGGGATGATGGGAATTGTAGTCTCAAAACATCTGGAGGGCAGAGGTGGGGGAAGCCTGACGTAGAGGGACACTAAGAGGCAAGGGGGCGGCCAGAAGGGGGCAGTGGGGGGTGTAAAATAAATAATTTATTATTTATACGCTGCCCATCTGACTGGGTAGCCCAAGCCAGACTATAAGGTTTTGAAGAGCTGATTATCACTGGATCAAGTTCATCAACTTCGTTGAATTAAATAAACTAAATTTTAATTGGATTCTGAACAAATGTGCAATTAATTGTTACTGTTTTGAATTTTGTTATGTTATTATTGTTCGTAGTGGGTCATGCAAATGGCTATTCTGAATAATGCTTTTTATAGGGTAGGGGGCACTGGGGGTGAGTTTACAGAACCAAGAAGGAGTGGCCCCCAAAAGCCTGAGATCCACTGTTTTTCAGTCGGTGAAAGACAGCCAGAGTAGAAGAAAACACTTTCACCTGGTAGCAGCCAAAGCATCCAAAGGAAAAGGTGGGCCAAAAGAGAGTCATTGGACTTTGCTGCACCTCCTTCGCACTACATGACCCATGGAAGCTAGGGTGCAATGACAGGCGGCAGCACGTAAAATAAATAATATACATACGCCTCACCCCCAGTCACATCTAGGTTGGCACACACTCTAACAACACACTGTTCTGCTTTTTATTTGGTAGCACATTCAGCTTCATGAGTCAGTATATGAAGAAACCAGACCCAGTCATGGTGGAATAATATTACACCATACATAGAGCATTAATGCGCTGTAATGGATAAGCATTTCAGAGTGTGGCATGGGGTACAAGAATTAAAACCACTACAAACCCCAAATAATAAAAGTGTTTTATGAGTAGGTTAACCACAATGAATCTATTTCCTCACAATGCCAGAATGTCTAATGGAGGGAAATATAAGCCCTGAGGAGATTCAATGCTTTATTGTGAGTCACACCCCATTCTAATGCAATCTATAGGAAACCATCAGGCCAGACATCTAAGAACAGATAGGAGAGTTTGTCACCAAGGTAGAAAGCTTCGTTGGCTCTAACTCAACCTTTTGCCAACTGGTGCCCTCCAGATGTTTAGGACAATAATTCCCATCAGCCTCAGACAGGAGAGTCATTTCCTGCGATTATGGGAGTTATAGCGCAGCAACATCTACAGGGAACATGGCATAGTGCTCTCCTCCTCCATGAACCTGTCCAATCCTCATTGAAAGCTATCCAAGTTTGTGGCCGTCACTGCCTCCTGGGGGAGCAAGTTCCCTAGGTAGACTATGTGCTGTGTGAATGAGTCATTTCTTTTATCCTTTACTATCTTTTATTTAGGGACACGGGTGGTGCTGTGGGTTAAACCACAGAGCCTAGGACTTGCCGATCAGAAGGTTGGCGGTTCGAATCCCTGCAATGAGGTGAGCTCCTGTTGCTCGGTCCCTGCTCCTGCCAACCTAGCAGTTCGAAAGCACATCAAAGTGCAAGTAGATAAATAGGTACCGCTCCGGTGGGAAGGTAAATGGCATTTCCGTGTGCTGCTTTGGTTCGCCAGAAGCAGCTTAGTCATGCTGACCCATGACCCGGAAGCTGTACGCCGGCTCCCTTGGCCAATAAAGCGAGATGAGTGCCGCAACCCCAGAGTCGGTCACGACTGGACCTAATGGTCAGGGGTCCCTTTACCTTTTTATCTTTTATTTACCTTGCATCTTACATCTCACCCGTGTATTTGGTTGATGTGGCTAGCTGCACCTACTAGCCTTAACAACAAAGGCGGCTCTGCACATTGTTATTTATTGCTCATTCCTCATCATTCAATATCCAATTCCACACAGACAAAAAATGCTTCAGATGATACAGTCCGTAAATGGATGGTCTACTTACCTGGTCAAACAGCTGCTTCCCTGTGGTGTTGGGCTGGATGGCAAACTCCAGCTCAGCATCCATGGTGGTAACTCGGACAGTAATCTGGAATATAAAATAGGAGGGTAGAATTAGAATCCAGATGCCTCATGAAAATCCATTCACCCATCCAGCAGCATGAGCCAAAATTTCTTTCTTACTATAAAATATTTATATGCTGCTATTTCATAAAACATATCAAGTGGCTTACAATGAAAGTACATGTTCAAAACTCCCATTGTTCTAGGCGCATTTTGCGACAGGGAATTTCATCAGCGCATGCCGTTTCTGAGCTCTGGGCACAGCACTACGCCTAAGATTTCAGATTAAAACTGCAGAGTGGAAGGAAATGAGGATCTTTTTCTGCCTCCCCACTTCCAGCTACAGTGGTGCCTCGCAAGACGAAATTAATTCGTTCCGCGAGTTTTTTCATCTAGCGAATTTTTCGTCTTGCGAAGCACGAAATCCCATAGGAATGCATTGAAATTCAATTAATGCGTTCCTATGGTCAAAAAAAGTCCAAACAAAGCCAAATTTGGTACAACAAGAGTTTATTAAGTGCTCTTTAAAGTCACACATACTGTAAAGAGCATTTCAAAAATTGAAGGAACAATAAATTAAGTTTCTAAACATGACAGAAAAACATTTAAAAATCAACAAAGTGTACAGTACATTTTCTAAGACTCTGGGGGACAACTCGAAGAAGGTTCCTCTTCCACTCTTTGCTTCTTGCTGAAGAACCCCCTCCCCAACTGTTCCCCCAGCCGCCCACCACACATAAATTCAAATCCAGATTTTTTTTAAAAAAAACAGCAGAGTGGCCCAATGGTCACAGAAAATCATAAAAATGCAGGAAAAAACCACACAAGCTTCCAGATTCTTGCAAACCCCTCCTCAACTGTTCCCCCAGCCACCCACCACACAGAAATTCAAATCCAGAACTTTTTTTAAAAAAACAGCAGAGTGGCCCAATGGTCACAGAAAATCATAAAAATGCAGGAAAAAAACCACACAAGCTTCCAGATTCTTGCAAACCCCTCCTCAACTGTTCCCCCAGCCACCCACCACACAGAAATTCAAATCCAGATTTTTTTTAAAAAAAACAGCAGAGTGGCCCAATGGTCACAGAAAATCATAAAAATGCAGGGGGGGGAAACAAGCTTCCAGATTCTTGCAAACCCCTCCCCAACACCAGTTCTTGAATTCCAAACACCCAAACCCAAAATCCAACCCCCCCAAAAAAAAAGTTTTAAAAGTTTAAAAGAAGTTTTGGAAAAGCTTCAAAAATCACCAAAGTCTTCAAAAACCTCAAAAAAGGCTACCACACCGCGTTCTTTGAGTTGATCCTCGAAGTCAAGTCGCAACTGTATTAACGGTGTTAAGAAAAAGGAAACAAACTTGCAAGACGTTTTCATTTTTCGTCTTGCGAAGCAAGCCCATACGGAAATTCGTCTTGTGAAGCAGCTCAAAAAACGGAAAACCCTTTCGTCTAGCGAGTTTTCCGTCTTGCGAGGCATTCGTCTTGCGGGGCACCACTGTACTCTCTGAAGACTGGAAAAGAGACCCTCTTAAGAATATAGGGGGGGCAGGGGAAGGAGAAGACCATGTAAAAAATGAACATATTATTTTAGCTGCAGTTCATTCATTTTCAGCTTTGTATTCTTGTTATTTTAAAAAAGCGTGCCTTGACATTCTGTTGTTGCGCTCATAACCTAGGATTAAGGAGCCATTTAGCTCCTAGCTTTCATATCTCAGTTTCTAACACTGAAGCCATACAGTAAAAAAAAAAAAAAAAAGATTAAAATCAGACATTGATTAACCATTGTGAAAAGACGTAGTCTCAATTACCTGCATAGGCCTTGGCAGAAAAGAAAAGTTTGCAGCAGCAGTTTAAAAATTGAAACAGTCTGTATTGAATGACCGAATCTTATCACCATCATCTCAAAAATGTACTGGATCAGCTTTCCCCAACCTGTTGCCCTCCAGATGTTTTGGGCAACTTTCATCAGCTCCAGCCACCACGGACAATGGCTGATGTGAACTGCAATCCAAAACAGCTGGAGGGCAAAGAGGTTGGAGGGAATTAAATGGACACACTTTGGAGAATGAGAAAGCAAATCTGCATATCAGAGTAAGAAGCAGTTTTGTGCTATGAAAAGCAATACATTCCTATCAAATATTAAGAATATATTTAAATCTCTTTCCAAGCTCAATAATATGCAATCAAGCAAGATTCTGTACAGCCATTGGTGGATCCAGGGGATCCAGGTGGCATGGGCTCGTGGCTCTTGCAAAAGTGGGTCACCCTAAGCAGCTGCCAAAGGAGGTGCAACTGGCCTTTCATTCTGGAACAAAGAGGCAGAGATGAAACTAGAAGGTGGCTTTCCAAAGTTCCAGGGTGGCCATACCCATTTCCCTTCAAATACCCCCTCTTGGAGCATTCTTCTCCACAGGATGTTCTTGGAGGGGGAGATACTGAGGGACGCGGGTGGTGCTGTGCTCTAAACCACTGAGCCTCTTGGGCTTGCTGATCAGAAGGTCGGCGGTTTGAATCCATGTGATGGGGTGAGCTCCCATTGGTCTATCCTAGCTTCTGCCAACCTAGCAGTTCAAAAGCATACCAGTTCAAGTAGATAAATAAGTACCACTCTGGTGGAAAGGTAAACTGTCTCCATGCACTCTGGCACTCGTCACAGCATGCCATTTTGCCAGAAGTGGTTTAGTCATGCTGGCCACATGACCAGGAAAGCTGTCTGTGGACAAACGCCAGCTCCCTCAGCCTGAAAGTGAGATGAGTGCCCCCCCCCCCATAGTCACCTTTAACTATCTAGGGTTGTTGTTGTTTTTTACCTTTTACCTTACTGTCCAGTGAGATACTGGAATGACTTTTCAGTTTCACCTGCCCATGCAAGTTTGTTTTATACTAGCTGGTTTCTTCACTGGCACTCAATTAATAAGTTGGCTTGGCAGCTATGGTTGGATTTGTAAAGAGGTCAGCAGTAGGAGTGTTACATTAATACAGAGGGTTACACCAAAGTTAATACTATTTGCAACCTACATTTGTGGAGCCTCCACGCACAATGTGCTTTGTGCCGAAAGACATAAACATTATTCTTTCTAAAGGGAATGAAATCAAAGTTGTTTTTCAGTAACACCAGCAGTCCCTAACCTTTTCAGAATCAGGGTGCACTTTTACACCAAACATGCATGTGGAGTCCCTTTTTTTAAGCTTTTCCCATAGAGGTGCATGGTGGTAGTTCTCCTGTTGTGACCCATCTTGGACCAGCCCATGACCCACTAGAGGGTCCCAACCCACCAATTGTAGACCAGTGGACTACACTAACATAGTTCTCACCCTGTGGGACGCCTTGCCAATACAAGTTTGACAGGAGACATGCCCACTCATTTTTAGAAGTCTTCTATAAACTATATAACTTAGAAAGGGCTTTGAAACCTGAGTTTCTCTGCAAACCAGCTCTTACTGATAGATTTGATGTTTTTATCATTTTTATCGACCAACTGGCAAGGTCAGTGTTATCCTCCTTCCTGCAGCATTGTCTTAAACTAGGCTACTTGAAGAACCCATGAGAATGTCAAAGCCAAGAGGTTCTCAACACTGACTCTTTTGGGACACCCACAGTAACACATGAAATATATAAATGCCTCCCTTAGCTCAACACCGAGAGAACTCTGTTTGAAGAGTGCCCTGTGTCATTCAAGTTGAGCAAACTCTGTTACATGAGCTCACAACATACTTGGAAGGAGTTGAAGCAAAGAGCTTTCAGCAGAAGGAGATTGATTGGTTATCCACTCTTCACCCACACTGGCAAGCAACACAAAAGATTGTGTTGGCATTCAGTTCTTGGCTGAGTCTCGACATAGCCTGAGAAAAGGAGCTTCAGCAGCCTTTGGCACCTGCCCAGGCTCCTCTGCACAGACATCCATGCACTTTTAACAAAAGCCAGACTCCTTTACCACCTGGGTGCCTTTGACACACCAACATCTTTGCAGAAACAGGCCTTGTCCCTCTGCAGTTGAGCTCACTCTCCACTCATTGCAAGACTTTGGCAGTAAAAGAGACCTTATAGCCCCACCAGAAGCAGCAAGAATCTTGTTAGAGTAATGATGGAGCAGTCATGGGCTGCTATGCCAGCGATCAATCACTACATAGCAAAGGTTAGGAGATGTGCCAAAAAAGCTGAATTGGAGATGCTTCCTTTCTGAATTAGGTAGGAGCCTATTTGCCAGTGATTACATGGACATGTAGATTTGGTATGTTTAGCCTGGAAAAGAGGAGATTGAAAAGAGATAAAACAGGTAAGCTTTTAAGAAACAAGACATGGATTGTATGCTCATCTGCTAGGTGGCTCATGGTTTACTGAACAAAACATGGTTAAAACAAACCATTGTTTCATGTGCTTATACTTGATGTGTGTTTGCAGATATTAAGATAAAAAAACAGTGTCACTGCAGAAGCATTCCAGGGTTTAGAATATTTAAGAATCAGCTCAAAGTATTGCAAGACACAACTGTTTTGGCAAAGGATACTTTGCAAGCCTGCCTCAGGAATTTGCAACATGTCTTAAGGAGCATCACAGACTTTCCTAGAAACTTATCAAGTGGCTTTGAGCAATCTAGACCTTCACAATATGGACCTACCTTAGCAAGTTATCATGACAGCCTTCAAAGTATGTTAATGCCTGCTGCAAATTCCAGAACACACTTTGAAAGCAGCAAGTTCCACCATCCCTGAGCACTGGCTATGCTGGCTGGGACTGATGGGAGCTAGTGGCCGACATTGGGTGGGGGGCACATCTTAGCCACACCCCGTTTAGAGATTGCAAATGAGTGGGACTGTCAAACTTCCCACAAACATTTGTGCTACCTCTCCATAATTCCCCCCACCCCCCATTTAAGGAGTTCTGCTGGGCCATCCACAGTGCAGTCAAGAAGCACCACAATGGACCATGACATCTGCAAGATTGCAGCTTGCTGCTGCATCCTCTGCATCCAGAGCCTCTGTCCCTTTGAAAGTTTCAAGATATGCTCCCTGCATTCAGTCAAGGCTTCATAAACTGGAAGGCCAGAGATTTCTGCATGGAAACCCACAGTATAAGTCAGGCATGTCCAAAGTCCGTGGCATGTCCTGGTGAAAAAAGCTCAACAACTTCAATCCTAAAAAACTTCATCAAATCTGGCCCTCTGTGAAAAAAGTTTGGGCACCCCTGGTATAAGTGTTTGATTGTTCATTAACTATTTCATATGGTCTCACATAGGAAAGGAAGCCTCTGGCTAGAAGTTTTAACATTTGAATTTTTAAAGGCATTTTCTGAAATATCCTCAAAATAGAAGCAATCAAAAAAAGAAGAAGTTACAAGCAAGCCTAAAAGAGCCTGAACCAACAGATATTCACAGGGAAGGAACAAGCATTTTATTTTGGTAGTTTTAACACTTTTGTAGTTTACTTCAACACAGAAAGATGGCTATGGAGGAATATTGTTACCTGATGCCATTTGTTTTCATCCCACCCTTTTTCTCCAAGGAACTCAATGTGGCATACATGGTTCACCCCATCCTCATTCAATCCCCACAGCAACCCTGTGAAGTAGGATAGGCCAAGAGTGACTGGCCCCAAGTCACCCAATGAGCTTCATGACCAAATGGGGATTTGAACCCTGGTCTCTCCCAGGCCCTATTCTGACATTCTAATCACCACACCAACAATGCACAGCTAAGCACTGAAACTGCTGTGCAGAGTCATTCTGCAGAGGATGGAGTATATGTTTTAAGCTGTTCCAGCCACGAAAATTGGAAGGTAGCAGCACTGGTTCTCCAAGGTCGGTGACAAAATATTTTCAAGAGGCATTTCTTTGCTCCCATGGTGTAAACAGCACCTCGTTGGCCCTACTGTTGTTGGAGCCAGCAGGTTTTTCTAACAATGCAAAGTGTGCAGAAATCTGTTGACCAGAAGCGGGTGGGGGGAACGATCCCTCTTTCAAAGTGCTATCAACTCTGGAGGCAGGGAGAGGAACAAACAACTATTTGCCTGCCAAAACAACTCTGAACACACACCCTGAGGAGTGGGAACAAAGAACACTGTCTAGCTGGCTTATGACATCAGTTACAAAAAAGAGCAAGGAGTCTAGATTCTTCTTGTTGCCCACTGGTGAGCAGCTGCCCCACCATTCATGCCTCCTGTAGGGCACGGTGGGGGTGGGAGAGGGTGAGGGCTTTGATTCTAGAAATGCTTCTGCAATGGACTGTTCAGATCTGTGTATGGCCAAGGACAACACCATGGTGAAAACTGGGTCTTGTTTATTGCATTTATGTCCCACCTTTTCCTCCAAGGAGCTCAATGCGGCATGCAGCCTTGTGGAGTTTTCTGCCACACAAGCTGGTTATGGTCTCTGGCTTAAGATTAATAAATAACCATATGAATGTAAGAAAAGCCCTGCTGGATCAGGCCAAGGGCCCATGACTCTAGCCTTCTCTTCTCACAGGGGCCAAACAAATGCCTGTAGGAAGCCAGGAAACAAGATTTGAGCGCAAGAGCCCTCTTCCCTCCTGGGGCTTCAAGCAACAAAGACCGAGGGGTCATCCAGACTTCCTTTTGTGCCACATTTCTAGGCACAGGTCCAAGCTTTAAAAACCTCCATTCCAGAGTGAGCTTTTTCCTTTTTTTGGTCCCAGCACTTTCTCTGGGAAAACCCCCCGCATTTTACTGCTGAATGAGAGTAAATGGCAATTGTATTTTCCATGGATTGTTGTTACTCCACTTCAGTGGTAAAACACTGGTTTTCTCAAGGAAAGCACCAGGCAAAAAAAAACCACAAACCACTCTGACACTCTAAATCATGTACCTATGCCTGGGAAGCCACCAGTACAAAAGGAATTCTGGATGACTCCTCAGTCTGCAAATAACTATTTAGCCATGATAGGACCTCCAAGCTCAGAGAAAGTATGCTTCTAGCTGTAGATACCTGGGAGAAGGAGTCTATGCTGTTGCTTTGCTCACTGGCTTCTCAGAAGAGAACTTTTAACTGGCTTGTCACTGGATCAAAAAACTAGGCCCAATGGTTGTATCAACACCACCCCGCCACTGATTAAGGCCATTGTATGGGAATACCCACTATGTATGTATGTATACATGCATGCATGCATGTATGTAAAGTAGTGCTGTCTACTACAGGAAAACTTAACATCCAACACCCAGAGAGCAATTTCAAATAACTACATGAGTGTGTGATCACCTGCTATAGAGCACAAGCTATAGGAACACCAAAATTCGGCTAGGCAGGAGCCTCCCCTTCATGGGAAAAAGTCTCATTTATCCATCAAGCCAGCAGAACTTTGGAGAGTCCCTCAGTGACCTGGTGCAGCCTCAGGATTATTTTCTTGCACACCTTCCGATATATGCAGCAACAACATGATTTCACCCCCAGCTCCCCAAGACCTGATCTCCCAGAGGCTTCCAAAGATCAGGAGAGGTATGCCCTCCCCATCCAGAATGGGAGCTCCAGGAATACTTACAGGCATTTGCCCACGTTTCCAATCGCCAGCCCTTCTCCGCAACTCTCCTTTGGTATTATATGTGCCAGCAGAGAGAGGGCGGGGGCACCCTGGGTCATATGAAAGTGCTTGCAATTGCTGAAGGGATTACAGTTTAATTAAATCAAAAGGGGGGCTTTTCAGATCCCTAAGCTAATCAGGAAACAGAACACCAGCTGGAAGTTGCTCCCAAGGTTCGGAGCAGAACCCTGTTGCAACCAGCAGAGAACAGGCTTAACCCTCCACTTGGCTGCCTTGGGAAGGATCCCAAGAAGTTGAGCTCATGATATGACACCCATGGTCGTCCCCCCCGCTCTGTTCCTACAGTAGAAGTGGCAGAGAGGGCCACCAGCCACAGCGAAGGCCATGCGCTGCTGCCACTGCCAGAGGCAGTAATGCTTCTGAATGCCAGTTGCTGGAAGCCTCAGGAGGGGAAGCTGGTTCTTGTGCTCAGCTCCTGGTTGCGGGTTTCCCTCTGGGGCATCTGGTTGGCCCTTGTGAGAACAGGATGCTGGACTTAGTGGGCCCCTCCTGGCCTTATCCAGCAGGCTCTCCTCACTCAGAAAAAGGCCAAGATTGGCGAGTTTGTTTGCTTGTTTTTACACTCCAACATCGGGAACATAGAAGCAGTTGCAAAGCATGAAATGGTGGTGGAAGAAGAGAAATGTTAAATGGTGCGCTTCACAGCTGCCTACATGGCTACCTAAAACTTCCTTCCCACTAGCCTCTTTCAGTCATTCCTGCCTATTGCTGCCAATAATTTGGCTTGACTACCCTAAACAGCTGCACACCACATTTCATTTGCAAGCCTATATATATTTACCTGGCAGTGAATCCTACTGAACCAAGTAGGGTTTTACTTCCAAGTAGACATATGTAGGATTGAACATATGAGCATATTTTAAATGCTCCACAAGCAAAGTGTCTGGACTTTCCATTAAGACACTGAATAAGGCAGGTTTGGAATAAAAGAGTTGGACTAGATGACCCTCTTTGGCCTCTTCCAAATCTATGGTTCCATTATTCTAAAGTGTGGAAGCTGACCACTCTATTTGGCGGTCCCAGAATTCCTCCACAGGACTGACTCTTTGCCCTGAAAAAAGGAAATAATTCCAATATTGCAAAAAAAGAGGATTTTATAGTAGAACAGAACATGCCAGGGTAAGGACATAAGAGGCCACTTCAGGATGTAGAGAGCTTTCAAGGGTGTTCATGCCAGAGATGCTTTCAGACTTTTCCTTAGAAGCTGTAAAGAGCTCCTTGAAAACTCTCTTGGTTGTCTGATCCACTAACAGAGACAAAGCACCCTTTCTGTGTGGCTTTCCAACATTGTCCATTTTCTGGAACCAACTGAAAACCTTCCTCTTCCTAAACTTGGGTCTCCAGCTGTTTTTGGACTACAACTCCCTTTATTCCTAGCTAGCAGGACCAGTAGTCCGGGATGATGGGAATTGTAGTCCAAAAACTACTGGAGATCTTATGATTAGATATTGATAATAATTTAGGATGCACTGCAATGCTCATTGCAGAGATCTATGTGTAGCTTTTCAGCTAGGTCTACTCTTTTCTGCGCATGTACATGGAAAATGATTTGTCAGAGTTCTCCAGTTCCTTCTTTCAGGGCTGTGTTTTTCTTGAAGTTCCACTGTATGCAACAGAACACACACCATTCTCTTGAAATGGAAGTGCCTTGCATTTTCAGTGTTCCTCGGTACTTAGCTTCCTCTGTGTCCTTCCACACACCTTCTCCAGAGATATCCTAGAAGCCCATCCTCTGTGTTTGACTCACCTCCTTTCCCATTGATTGGCTCTGGTCAGCACAAAGCGTGAGAAGGCTTCTGAGTGACTAAAAAGCTCTCCATCCCTGCTGATTGGGTGGCTCTAGGACACTGGAGACAGGGGACCCAGCTGCAGAAATAGTTAATGGCTCTTTGCCCTCTTGTGACCCCAGACAACTCCACCACTGGTACCACACAGGTATTAGATTTGCACATGGCACCAGAATTTAGCATCCCACAGTCCTCTGCTTCTACTGTGGCTAGAAGCTTCCCAAGTAACGCTTAAGATATGAGCAAGCAATATGAAGCAGCAGAAGAGGGTCTCCCTCCTGCGGCGCAGGCCTGACTTGCTGCCTATGCTGTGTTTCCTCTGTTTCCTGTTTCAGTCGGCTGGAAGGCTATTATACTCCGTGACTCACAAGAGACAACCATATGTACAGGAAGATGCCCCATAGTGGCCCTCCTGCAAAGTAAGATTGGCCCCCACCAGCCAAAGCTAAATACCCTCTTTACACACGCGGACGCACACATGCGCACGCCTTGCAAAACCTCAAGCCAGGTTCACTAAGCCTCTCAAGATGCACATTTGAGTACTGGGGTCAAGTTTACTTGTGTGGATCATGGAAACATCCATCATAATTGTTTTTGATTTGTATTAGGAAGCAGGCTCTAGTGATCAGGGCTAGGAAGTCACAGCAAAGCTGTTCCAGCGAAGGGCGTGCTCTTGTGACACTCAAGTTCATATATTTATGGCACTGCTTTTTGAAACACTTATTCATGAACTTGTGCAAGGATCCAATTCCTCTATTTTTGCCATTTCCTTTCTCGCAAATAGAATCTTCAAGCACCCTCCCCTCGCTTTCCTGTCGCTGTTTCAAGAGATAACAGATGCTTTGGGCTTGGATTTATTTATTTTATTTTTTTAAGGCAGGCATTTAGAAGAATGGTTTGCAAAAAGCCAATTTGGTCATGGTGACATTTTGGTTAGCTCAGAGAAAAACAAAACAAAACAGCAGCAAAACAAAACAAAACAAGCAACTCCCCCTTGGGATACTCAGTTCTTGGCCCCGAACTGGCACAAATTCCGAATTTAAAGAGTAAAGACAGGACATGGCTGGTCTTGGTTCCAAACCACCTCCTCCACATTCAGTTTATATGTGTGGTTCCCTAGCAGAGCTGAATCTGAACTGTGAAAATTGTATCTATAGAAGATGCAATAGTAAGGAACTCAATACGACCACTATCATCTCCATTTCCTTGGCCACCAGCACAAGTCTTACGAATTTTTAGAATTACTACTCTTTGCCTTTGTATAAAAGAGAAGCTTTCACAGTCCCATTGTTTTTGTTTTAAATAAAGTGCAAGAATAAATAGAAATGGTTGAACATAAAAACATAAGATGAGTCTACAGGACCAGGCCAATGGCCCATGTAGTTCAGCATCCTGTTATCACAGTGGCCAACCAGATGCCTGTGGGAAATGAGCAAGCAAGACCCGAGCACAAGAGCAACACTCTTGCCCACCTGACTGTGTTGCCCCAGCCACTCTGGGAAACCATACTGGTTGGAGCTGATTGCAGTACAATCAATCTGGAAGGTGTCCAATTGGTGAAGGCCGCTTGAGGGATTTCTGGGGGAGAAGATGGACTGAACATCTTCTATCAACAGCTTATTGAGCGAGATAATTACGTGAGGATTAATGATAGCCAAGCAGTAAATCTTGGGTTATTGAATTCACTCTTGATAAATAGAGTGAACAAGGAATTAACCTCTGTTGCTCTGAACAAGCTGTTTTTCATGCTGGGAGACAAGAGGTTTGGTGGAACCCTGACAGGGGTGAGTGACTTGGAGAGGAGGAATTTTCACCTTGCCCTCAAACCACATAACAGCCATCTAGGCTAGCCCTTAGGGCAAAGGTCAGCAGAGCTTCCCTTTCTCCAATTACCTTCAAGATTGCTAAAAATAACAACTGAAGGGGTTATATGTCTGCCGGTTAAAATTTACATCTGGAGTGTGAGCTAACTTCTGGCTGAAGAAGAGGTGGTTATTAAAAGACTAAAAGCAAAACAAAGGGCATGTTCTAATTGTACAGTGGTACCTCGGGTTAAGAACTTAATTCGTTCTGGAGGTCCGTTCTTAACCTGAAACTGTTCTTAACCTGAGGTACCACTTTAGCTAATGGGGCCTCCCGCTGCTGCTGCCGTGCTGCCACTGCACGATTTTTGTTCTCATCCTGAAGCAAAGTTTTTAACCCAAGGTACTATTTCTGGGTTAGCAGAGTCTGTAACCTGAAGCATCTGTAACCTGAAGCGTCTGTAACCCGAGGTACCACTGTATTACGTTTGATTGTGACTTCCAACATAATATAACAGAACACAGCTGTAACTGTAGTTCAAGAACACCTGGTTGGGAAAAGCTGCTACAAGTAATCTACAGAACTGTTAAGTCCCTATCTTACGGGGAACTGAACTTTGCCATAAAGGAAGGGCCATATCTCAGAGGCAGAGCATCTTCCTTGCATGCAGAATGTCCCAGGTTCAATTCCCAACAGCATCTCCAGATTGGGCTGGAAGAGAGTCCTTGTCCAAAACCCAGACAGCCACTGCTGGACAATGCTGAGGTAGGTGGACCAATGGGATCTGATTCACTTTAAGGGACCTTCCTATGTGCTTATGTTCCCAAACTGCCCTGGGATGAAGGTTGAAGCATGTAACTGTAGTTTTCTTTTTTGAAAAATGAATAAACAACTGAACAGGTCACTTTCACTGTAGTGTTGTGGTTAAAATGTTGGACTGGGACCTGACAGACCAGGGTTCAAACCCCTGATCAGCCATGAAGCTTGCTGGGTGAGCTTGCACCAGTCAGTGCCTGAAGGTCTACCTCACAGGGATGTTGCGTATATAAAATGCAGGGGGGAGGGAGAACTATGTACACCGCCTTGAGTTCCTTGAAGAAAGCTGAAATATAAATGTAATAAGCAAATGAACTGGAAATAAAAAAAGAAGCTGACTTTAAGTCATCTGTCCTAACAGAAGGGTTTTTAGATGGGCAGATGCAGTCGTGAAATCGCTCATAGGGTAAGGCTTAAAATACCACATATTTTTTTAAAGGCAGAGACCTGGGTGGGGCATGCCAAAAACTTGGACTTGCTCATTGCTTCTTGTTGAGTAACTGCCCAGCAGGCAAACTGCTCGGAAACAACGAACCGTTACTCACTAGGCCTGCCCAGACTATGAGGTCTATCTATTCCAAATATATCTTTAGCCAGAAATGGTTAGATCAGGGAAATCTGTTTCCAAGAGCATTCTAATGTTTAAGCTCCAAATCCTCATGTTTAAAAAAAAAAAGCAGCAAGAGGGACTCGTGTGTGAGCGTATAGCTCCACATCTCTGCAGACAAGGAACTGCTGCCCTTTTCCTCTGGGAGGGATGCTGTGTTTTCTGGAAAGAGAAAGTGCTCTGCCACACCACTCCTGAAATCACATACAGTGGTACCTCCGGTGGTGGCAGCGCAGCGGCAGCAGGAGGCCCCATTAGCTAAAGTGGTGCTTCAGGTTAAGAACAGTTTCAGGTTAAGAACTTAATTCGTTCTGGAGGTCCGTTCTTCACCTGAAACTGTTCTTAACCTGAAGCACCACTTTAGCTAATGGGGCCTCCCGCTGCTGCTGCGCCACCAGAGCACGATTTCTGTTCTCATCCTGAAGCAAAGTTCTTAACCCAAGGTACTATTTCTGGGTTAGCTGAGTCTGTAACCTGAAGCATCTGTAACCTGAAGTGTATGTAACCCGAGGTAATGCTGTACTTCCTACATTCCCCATGTTGTATTTTGGGACGGTTAATACATGGGAAGTACATCCTGGAAAAGAGTGGTATGCTGTGGCACAGGGTTCAATCCTGCGCTGGAATTACCTGACCTATACCCTTGGCTCCTTTAGACATGCACTACCCAGCACTTCTTGCATTAGCCATGCAGAGGCAGTCAGAGGTGATTGCCGTGTGCAGACCTGTGGCTCACAGCTCTTTGGGGCATTCAGGAGAAGCAGAGCTCTCTGCTGAGTGTACAGTTGGTTTTATAATACAGCTTTCCTGTCCTATAATGGTCTCATGCAGATGTCTGCACATCAGCCTATTCTGGATGTCTAAGAAATCTAGCCTTTCAGGAGTTTAGTGAAGTCATCCTTTGCCTGCTGCGATTCCACTTCCATTACTGAACACGCCCTAAATGTTTCCTATACGCAACGCTGGAAAAGGGACAGAGTAAGCTATGTTACTCTGACTTGGAAAAATAAAAGGCAAGTTTAGGGGTGGGGCCAATTTCAGAGCAAGACATGCTTATTACTTCTTCATTTTAACTCCACTCAAAGCAGGATTTCAAGCTGTGGTTCAAGCTCTCTCTCTCTCTCTTTCCCCCTCTTTTTTTTTTGGCATTAATATCCCATGTTTTCCTCCAAGGAGCTCAAGTTGGCTTGCACAGTTCTCTTCCCCCTCCTCATTTACTCCCCACAACTTCCCAGTGAGGTAGGATAGTCTGAGAGGCAGTGATTGGCCCAAGGGCACCCAGTTAGCTTTATGGCCAGATAGGAATTTGAACCCTGATCTCCCAAGTCCTAATCCTGACACTGAAACCACCGTATGCAACCTTATATAAATATTATTTGTATATCCTACCTTCTTCAAGGAGCTCAAAATGGAATACATGGTTCCCCCCCTTCCTCCTGTAATCCTCATAACAACCCTGTGAGGTGGTTTAGGCTGGCAGCCCAAGATAAGTATGGTGTTTCCTGCTTGGCAGGGGGTTGGACTCGATGGCCCTTGTGGTCTATTCCAACTCTATGATTCTATGATTCTATAAGTGTGAGGTAGTTTTGGCCCAAGGTCTCCCAGTAACCTTCATCATGGCCATGTGGGGATATGAACCCTGGTCTCCCAAGTCATAGTCCGACACTCTAGAACCACTGGCTCTCAAAAGTTGATCCGCCACCATATGCATCCAGGCCCAGAACCAGTGAGGTTACATTGCAAGCTACTGTAGTCCAGGTTCACATGTGCAGCAATCAAGTGATGGTAACACCATGAGAAAAAAGACTGGCCTCATGTCAGTTCACACCCTTCATGTGCAAATCACCTAGTGGTGTACCTGCCGTGAATCCAATTTCAGAGCAAAGAGAGGAAACTGAGCTGGCAGCAAAGCTCCACACATTCACAGTTCAGAGATTCTCAGAAGTCTGAGGGTTTCAGGTCACAGAAAGCTATTTGAAAGCCTCAGGCAGAGGGCCAAGAACTACTTTAAAATGCTTAGGTGTTAAAAGACACACCTATGTTGCTTTTTCTCTGAACAAGACCAGCTATATGTTGTACAATAACTGTTAAACATCAGCTTTCTGGATCAGATAATTCCTAGCAACATACAGCTGGATGTGCTTGAAAACTTAAGTCCATGAATTACCGTATCTTTCACTATATAAGACGTACCAGACCACAAGACGCACCTAGTTTTTGGAGGAGGAAAACAAGAAAAAAAATATTCTGAATCTTAGAAGCCAGAACAGCAAGAGGGATCACTGCGCAGTGAAAGCAGCAATCCCACTTGCTGTTCTGGCTTCTGGGATAGCTGAGTAGCCTGCATTCACTCCATAAGACGCACACACATTTCCCCTTACTTTTTAGGAGGGAAAAAGTGAGTCTTATAAAGCAAAAAATACGGTAAGACCATAACCCTTTCATTTAGCCTTACATATGGCACTTAAGATATATGCTGCCCCTGACTACAAAAGGTTTTGCTGAGCCGCTCTTGGTTAATACCTGGCAGGAGAATTTGACCAGTACTTTTTGAGGTCTACTTAAGCACACAACCAATGCCACTGTGTTGTTGAGAATTCCACAGCTCAGGTGTGTTTTGCACAACCGACTTTTAGCCTGTACACCCTAGTGCAAAGCAACTTTGCACAACCAAAATTTTGATTCCTGCATTACAGGGGGTTGGACTAGATTATTCTGGGGTACCTTGCAACTCTACCATTTTCGGATTCTATGAAAGCCGACTATGAAGGGTTGCCCTTACTGACTTCCAGAACCTTCAGGTGATGCAACTGGATCTTGCTTTATTTGTGTTATTCTTAAACTGGTGCCCACCAGAAGGCCTTCTTGAGGACAGGATAAAAATTAAGCAAAAGAGTGATTACCCCCCCCCCCAAACAAACCCCAACTCTGATGCCATTTTTAACACGAGTGAGGAGAAATTATAAATGGTGCAGTTCATATCTGAGAGAAGAGTAAATTTCTAATCCTCAACATATTGAGTGTAGAGACATAAAGACAAAGTGAAACATATCATAGAATCATAGAAATGTAGAGTTGGAAGGGTGACCAGAGGGTAATCTAAGCCACCCCCCAGGAATGTAGGAATCACTGCTAAATAATCCCTGACAGATGGTCATCCAACATCTGCTTAAAAACCTCCAACGAAAAGAGTCCTTCACCTTCTGAGAGAGTCCTTTCCACTCTAACGACCTAGTGTTCTAGGCCCCATTGCAAAGAGAGCTTTCTTGAGGAAGACTAGAGCCACGTTATATGTTGGAAAACTCCAGCCAAATACTAAGCAGGCTGCCTAAGTAATCACTATGAAAACAAAAAGACAATGAATCCAGCTGGAAGAGTGGGCTGTTCTCCTACTGGCAGTGGCCAAAGGTTCCTTTAAAAAAGGGGTCCTTGTGCCAAATTCTACATGCCTGTTTTCCAGACTTGCATCACAGAAGTCCGACCAAAAAGGGAAAGTTAAAAATAAAGTCAAGTGCTTATCAAGTCAAAGTCAGCTCTGTTGCCTGCTTGCTATTTGAGCATTTCCATACAAATATGGTATCAACATTAGCCTGGAAGGGATTCAGCTGGTGGGAGGGAGAATGTGGTAAAATATGGTGGTTGTGTCAAATGGATTTGTTTTCTACCAACCTAGGTGGGTGGCCAATGGAGGAATTTAAAAAGCAAATGTTTTGGGAGACTGTAGATTTTGGCTCCATGCCCCCCCCATGCACACAATATGGATACAGTGGTACCTCAGGTTAAGAACTTAATTCATTCTGGAGGTCCGTTCTTACCCTGAAACTGTTCTTAACCTGAAGCACCACTTTAGCTAATGGGGCCTCCTGCTGCCGCTGCAGAGCGATTTCTGTTCTCATCCTGAAGCAAAGTTCTTAACCCAAGGTAGTATTTCTGGGTTAGCAGAGTCTGTAACCTGAAGCGTCTGTAACCCGAGGTACCACTGTATATCTGTCTCTGGGTAACTGCTGGTCTTTGTTTCCAGTATGAGGGCCAACTGCTCTCCAGGAATCATTGGTGTACCGTGAGGCTTGCAGCACCTAGCAGAGGCAAATCCAATAAAAATCTCCATTTTCAGGGCAAGTCCAAATGCTGATCTTAATCTTGAAGATCAAGCCAATGATCTCCCTGTGATTTTACCCCCTTTCTGCTGATTTGCTTAAGAGTCAATCTCACAAAGTCTTCTGGGGACTCAGAAGGTGGCTCACTATTTTGTGACATATTGATTGGTCCTACTAAGGCAGGCATGTCCAAAGTCCACTTTGGGGGCCTAATCCAGCCCCTGTGGCAGTTTATTTATTGGGGTCAAATCCTAAAAAGAGCTCAACAACTTTGGTTGCCCCTCACGCATGTTCACTTCATCAAAAAGTGATGATGAAAAAACTTTTTCTTTGAAAAAATTTGGGCACCAGTAGATTGAGCACTTTTCACCCTGGATTTTAATTAGAAGCTGTGAAAGGCAATGGATGTGGGGGAGGCCCTTCTATGTGTCCCAGCTCCAAAAGAAGCACAAAAGGTGGTGGTCAGAGAACTGGTGCCTGTTTGCTTTTTCCCCCTTCTCCCCACCAATCCCATTTCCCTTTTACATCCTATCTTTTAGACTGAAAGCCTGAGGAGGGCACAGATTGCTATGCTTTCTAAGTTATCTTTGAACTGCTCTGACAGCCTTGTTTCAGCTGAAGAATGTTTAAAAATGCTTTCAACAACAACAACAACAAAAACCCAAAACCCTAACAGACTTGAGTCAAGCGGCAATTTACTGTTTCACAACAAAAGACAGCAACTACACTTGGGAACTCCCTGCCTATTGAAGATGGGCGGGCACATTCACTGCACACTTTTCATCACCTGCTAAAAACATTTTTGTTTAGACAAGTCTACCCAAATATTTAGGGATGCGGGTGGCGCTGTGGGTTAAACCACAGAGCCTAGGGCTTGCCGATCAGAAGGTCGGCAGTTCAAATCCCCGCAACGAGGTGAGCTCCCGTTGCTCAGTCCCTGCTCCTGCCAACCTAGCAGTTTGAAAGCACGTCAAAGTGCAAGTAGATAAATAGGCCTTTACGTTACCCAGACATTTAGAAAGCTGATGAAAGTTTTAGTCTGTTTTTAGTTTATTACTACTTTAACTTTTTGGAAGCCTTAAATTATTATTTCTGATTCTGCTTTTTGATAATATTATTGTTTTATCTTTTTTGTAAACTGCTTTGAGGGGGTGTGTGGTTGTTGTTGTTTTTTACAATCAAGTAGTGTATCACATTTTGTGAAATAAACAAGTGTTAAAAAACACCACCCAGTTCCTGTGGACTGCGCAGCAAAGCCCGAGCTGTTTGTGATCACCCATAGTATGGATCCAGAAAAGCAGCCGCTCGTGGGACATGAAGACACCAAACTGGATTGCAGGGGAAAGTGCAAATAAATATTTCCATCAGGTGCAGGGTAAGGGGGTTGGGGTTGCATTAATTCATCAACCTGAAATGGATAATATTATTCAGTGTTCTTTTTAGAAATAGGAAGTTTGGAGGAGAGGCACTTTCCCCTCTCAGCTGCATTTACAGAAACAAAAAGTCACATAACTGCACAGTTGCAGCCTTACCCAATTCTAGAAACTTAATCCTGCAGAGCAGAGGCTTTGAGAGATTTATTAGCTCAGTATTTTTGTAAAGTCCACAGCAAACAAAAGCTTACACATGATTTACAGGGCTCTGCTTCAATCCGTCATCTGGTCACAGGTGAAAAGGAAGACTAGGAAACTTAAACCTGGTTTTCTAAGTGCTCACAAGAGGAGGGAGAGAATGTCACTTGCACCAACAGAAGCTGTAGAGATCAGGACCGCTTGAAGGGGCAGATTACTGTTTAGATTTCCAGCAAAGTTCAGCTTTGTTAGAAACCACTTCCACTGAGACCACACACACACTTGGTAAAAAAAATATGCAGAGGGTGTCGCACACCAGTTTTCATGAGCACTTGCAAGTCTTATGCAGGATGTCACACACTTAATCTGGCTCTTAAATCTGTTCTGCAGTCTCCAATTGTTTTTTTATTTTATTAAGAGAACATCTGGATTCATCTTTTTTGCTGGGTCTCTGCAGTTCTCTGCTACCTTGCAGGCAGAAACTCCAGAAGTTTCATGCCTGATCTTTCACCTTCTTACGAAATAGATCTTTCAGTGTGGCAGCACCCAAACTGTACTCTTCACTGTACTCTTTTCAATACCTGCTAAAATTATTTATGTTTAGGCAAGCCAGTCAAAATATACAGAATGTTGACATCTGGCTTCTAGCTTATCGTTGATCTTAGGGATTGTTGTTGTTGTTGTTTTCTGTTTTATACTGTTGTTTTTAACTGCTTTTACTGATAATTGCATTGCTTTATTCTTTCAGTAAACCACTCTGACATTATTGCGGGGGGTTTTCTTTTCTTTACACAATCAAATGGTATGTCCATTTTAATTAATTAATAAATAACACCTTCACAGCCCCGCCCCCTACACCATAAATGTCTGAGAGTTGTACCTTCTCTGTGCTTCTTTTTTTTATTTTGCATTGAAACAGGGCCAGCTTGGGGGTTCAATAGGTCCACTTGCCAAGCAACTCCACTCCCCCTTCCCTGTGGGATATGGGTGGCCCCAGATTCTCTTTCATCCGATCCACCTGCCCATAAAAGTCAGCTGCCAGCAGATGGCATCCTCTCTGCAAACTGCAGAAAGAGAGGGAAGGAGGGAACGGCAATGCCAGAGGAAGCGGAAGCAGAAGTGGTGCTGCTTCTGTGTGAGAAAAGAATAGCAGCAAAAAGCCTGATCACAGAATCATAGGATCGTAGAATTAGAAGGGACCCCAAGGGTTATCTAGTCCAATCTCTTGCCATGATGTTTCTTGGCCTGCACTGAAATAAGCTTGCTGGGCTGGAGACATACCTGGAGCAGAGGCTCACGTGCCTATAGATTCTGCATCCTCGTTGGGTATAATAGCCAGCTCACAGGGGTTCTCTCCCAGGGTAGATAGAGGAAAGATGCAGGTAGGGAGCAGCTGAGTCTTCATGCCCCACTGTTACACCAAGAAAGGCAAATGGGCTGCAGTTTGAGTAAATGGAGCTGAGACTGGATGGTGATGCATCTCTACAGCATATCTAGACTGTATACAAAATGAGCAAGCTATAAAGTTAAGTGAAAGCACTTTTAAGGCAGAGTTTCTCACTGAGGAAAGCACACAGTTCACTCTCCCACTAAAATGATAGGAACTTTTAAGGTTTGCACATAACTTTAAACCATAGTTAAACAAAACTATGGTTTAGATGTTGATTGTGGGTGCTTTGCTCCTCCCCAACTGAGAAACTCCTCCCAGCCCAGCCCAACGAGGCTGATGGGAATTGTAGGCAAAATAAAGAAATGACTGGAGGGCACCGGATTGGGGAAGTACCTGCAGCACACCACTTAAGGAGCTGGTTTTGGGGGTGGGGAGCATTAAGTACCATGCACCAGACGCTGCTCCCATGCACACATTATTTTATCTGACCATCAGCATTCTGCGTTAACTTGTGCATGAGGCTCAGCGACTTTCCCCTTCAGGGAGAGCATCCCCAAGGGTAATTACAGTCAGTATTAGAACTGGGTCAACTGCTGAATGGGAGCTGAATGGGAGCCAGAAACCAAAGGATGGACACAAAAGATCTACAGCACCATTGGAGAAATACCTCATTTTGAGGATGTGTTCACTCTGGGAGTAGCCAACGTGCTGTCCTCCAGATGTGTATTTGTCCCCAGCTCCTATCATAGAATTGTAGAGGTGGAACCCCCCGAAGGGTCATCTAGTCCAACCCCCTGCAATGCAGGGATCACAGCTAAAGAATCCCTGGCACCCAAGCAAGTGTGAGCAAAGGTCAGGAATGTTTGTAATCCAAAGCATTGGTGGGGGGAGGGAAGGCTGCTGCTTCTGCCCCTGGTCTATGGAGCACGGGAGAAAACAGCAGCACAGGCCTTACTGTACCATCCCCAGGTGGTTCCCAAGGGCTGCAGACATAGTTTTCATGTCAGCCCCTCGTATTTCAGCCATCTCCTACAGCAGTGTTTTTCAACCTTTTTTGGGCAAAGGCACACTTGTTTCATGAAAAAAATCACGAGGCACACCACCACTGTGTGCGGAGAGGGAGATGTCAGAGCCCCGCTGCTCTCTATGGGGAATCAGATGAGAGCGGACCCCCTGCCCGCTCTCATCCGATCCCATCCAATCTGATCCCCACCCAGGACGGATGGAAAATCGGGTGGACACAGTCCGGTGCCCGCCTAGTGGGCAAAAAGTTGACTTTTTTTTAAAAAAAAAAAAATCTTTCGAATTTTTCAATTTTTCCCACGGCACACCAGGCAACATCTCGCGGCACACTAGTGTGCCGCGGAACAGTGGTTGAAAAACACTGTCCTACAGTATCTTAACCACTGGTTTATTTGTAAGAACGTAAGGAGAGCCTTGCTGGATCAAGCCAATGGCCCGTCTAGTCCGGCATTCTCTTGCTCACAGTGACAAATCAGAGGCCACAGTGGGAAACCTGCAAAGTAGGACCTGGGCACAAGAGCACTGTCTCCCCTCCTGTGATTCCCTGCAACTGGTATTCAGAAGCATTGCTGCCCCCAACTGTGGAGGCAGAGCAGAGCCAGCCTGGCTAGCAGACCTCAATAGCCCTCGCCTCCAGGAATTTGTCTCGCCATTAATTTATTCAAGCCAACTTTTGGGGGGTGGTATTTCCCTGCTTGGGTGTTGCCAGTGTTACATTTGTGGTGTTTTTGCTTACATTGTTATATGTATTTCGCTACACCTGATGATACTGTACCCACTTTCAGACTATCAGTTGTGACAAATGCCTTGAGTGAAGAGTATGTCTGCCCAGCAAGTGTTCTATTACTCTAGCTCATGTGTTAAAGAGTTCAATAGTCTGTCTGTCTCTCTGAACAATGCTCTGGGGAACTCTGGAAGTTTATATGGTGCTTCTCCAAAGGAGTCTGTATACCTTCCTATGTAATGCAGGAGGAATCAGCATTCCTTGGAGGCAGAGAACAGAAAATCCACAGTAGTTGCAGTTAACTGCCCAACAAGTTCAGGGTACAGCACCTCCAGAAGAGAAGTCTGTCTTCTGAGTCATGTCGCTCTGGCTTTCCACCTAAGAAGACTGGAGTCTTCACACAAACTACAATTCCCGCCCACCATTAAAAGAGAGTTTGCAGTACCTGCCCCCTACCTCAAAATATCTTCTGCTACTGCAACTACCACATGGACACATCAGTCTCCACTCTTTCCTCCAGTAAAGAACTGAACTGGTTTCCTTTGCAATGATTTGCCCAAGTGATTGATGCTGAATACTTGCAAGTCACATTTCGATTGTGGCAAGCAGGAGCTGGCGCAGAGCATCAGTACATAAGACTACAGCCAGCCAACCCCTCATGCTAGAAAACACCTCTTCTATGCTGTGCTTCCATTTCAGCTTCCTCCCATGGAGCCATGGTATTGCCGAAAGGCTGTGGCTCATTGGTAGATCACCTGCCTTGCATACAGAAACTCCCAGGTTCAATCCCCAATGGCATCTCCAGGTACAGCAGGGAGAGGTGCCTACCCAAAACCCTGGAGAGCCACTGGCTCTGGGAGAATTATGGATCTGGGTGCTCTAACAGCAAAGGCTTTTCCACAGGGTTTTAAGTATCTGCATCTATTGCACATGAAGGCAGTTTGTGGAATTTGAAACACACACACACACACACAAGCTGCAGGTCCTGCAAAGAATATACTATATTCTATACTGAATGAGGTTTAGCATCGCTGCTATTCTTTGCAGAATAGCAGCGATGCTAAACCTCATTCAGTATAGACACTGCAGTCAGCATCCTTGATGACTGCAGTGTCTATACTGAATGAGGTTTAGCATCGCTGCTATTCTGCAAAGAATAGCAGCGATGCTAAACCTCATTCAGTATAGACACTGCAGTCATCAAGGATGCTACTTTACAAGTCAGGTAAAGGTAAAGGGCCCCCTGACCATTAGGTCCAGTCGTGACCAACTCTGGGGTTGCAGCGCTCATCTCGCTTTATTGGCCGAGGTAGCCGGCGTACAGCTTCTGGGTCATGTGGCCAGCATGACTAAGCTGCTTCTGGCAAACCAGAGCAGTGCATGGAAATGCCGTTTACCTTCCCACCGGTGTGGTACCTATTTATCTACTTGCACTTTGATGTGCTTTCAAACTGCTAGGTTGGCAGGAGCAGGGACCGAACAATGGGAGCTCACCCCATCGCGGGGATTCGAACCGCTGACCTTCTGATCAGCAAGTCCTAGACTTATATTAAACCATTTGCAGAGACTGGTGCATTATATTTACGGAATTTAAGAGGTCTTCTACCACCTGACTGAGGCAAGTTTTTCTACCTTTGCTGTAATGCCTGGCTCTTTATTGGGGGAATAACTGCCTTGAGGAAACTAAAAGCAGTTCACAGGTCAGAGAACTTGTTAGCTCCCTGACATTATGCATCTGTTATCTTCAGAAGGGTTATTTTCAAAATATTTTGCTTCATGAAAACAGAAATATTGCTATCTTAAGAGAGTTTAGATTTCAGGTTAGAATATTTTGCTTGAAACTCAAATTAAGAAGGTATGCCTTCCTGATCTAACTGCAAAGGTTTGTGTGCCAATGTGAACTCTTCACATAGTTTATTTCTATAGATTATGGCACGAGTAAAAGTTGGCATAATTTGAGATTCCCTATTGAGAACTTTTTTTGACCATGGTACAAGTCCTTATTTCCAGTGCCCTTGGAAGTCTTCCCAATGTTAATATCTTATGCAAAGATCAGCACAAGTAATCTGGCCACTGGTAAAATTTAATTTACAACTCCTGTAAAAAAAAGGGGTTCCACACACACAAAAGAATCTGCCAAGCTAAGGAAACAAGCAAAGATACCCAGATTAGTCATTTCTCACTAGGATTATATTCTTTCAACTACCAACTATGTAAGGTAAACAGAATAATTTAACAGACAATACTTTAACAGGACAGAAACAAAAGAACAGTAGAATATATAGGTATAAGGATAAATGACTCATCTAATTCATGTCCTTTCCAAGGACAAGCAATGGCTCAGAATAGAATAAAACCACAGACTCATAGAATTGTGGAGTTGAAAGAGACCCTAAGGGTCATCCAGCCAATTCCACTGCAATACAGGAACCTCTCCTCTCTGTTTCCTCTTTTGCAGGTTAAACATACCCAACTGCCTCAACCATTCTTCATAAGGCTTGGTTTCCAGACCCTTGATCATCTTGGCCACTGTCCTCTACACACGTTCCAGCTTGTCAATATCCTTCTTAAATTGAAGTGCTCAGAACTAGGCACAAGACTCCAGGTGTGGTCTGACCAAGGCAGAATACAGCAGAACTATGACTTTCTTTGATCAGGACACTAGACTTCTGTTGATGCAGTCTATAACAGCATTAGCCTTTTTTGCTGCTGCATCACATGGCTGACTCACCTTAGCTTATGAGCTACTAAGACCCCTAGATCCTTTTCACATGTGTTGATGGCAAGCCATGTGTCCCCCATCTTATATTTGTGCAGCTGGTTCTTCCAACCTAAGTGCAGAACTTTACATTTGTCCAAATTGAAATTAATTTTGTTAGTTTGGGCCCAATTCTCAAATCTGTCGAGGTCATATTGAATCGTGATTCTGTCTTCTGCAGCTACCTCTCCTGGTTTGGTGTTGCCTGCAAATTGGATGGGCATCCCCTCAATTTCTTATTCCAAGTCATTTATAAAGACATTGAACAACAGGCCCAGGACATAACCCTGCAGCATTCCACTTGTCCTCCCCCCCCCCCCAGTATGATGAGGAACCATTAGTGAGCATCCTTTGGGTTCGGTCAGTCAACCAGCTACAAATCCACCTAACAGTTACCTCTCATCCAGCCCACATTAACACCAGCTTCTCTGTAAGGATACTATGGGGGACTCTCTGCTTTTCTGCATATACCTGGCTAGCCGCTGATTGAAGCAGGATGCTCAGCTAGATGGGCCTTCAGTCTGATACAGCAGGGCTCTTTTATGCATTTAGAAGTCCTGCTGTTCTTGGCAGTGGGCAGCAAAGTCTTGAGAATCTGAAAGAGTTTCTTCTCCTAAGCAGGCCTTGGTGCCCTGACCTTAAGGGTGATGATTCAATGCCCGATAACAGGAACTTTATTGTGCATATGCAGGGAGGGCTTGTGCAAAGAGCAAATCAGCCAAATAAGGCCTTTTTTGCACAAAGTCAGGGAAAGGTCCAGGAGACGACGTCATTCAGAGGAAGCATTTAGTCACCAGTTTCCTCTGCGTTCTGGAGACTGGCCAGAGGGAGTCTCCTAGCTGCCCATGTATTTGCAGCATGGAGAAGGGATGCTCAGGCCACAAATGGGTTGGGTTCAAAAAATAAAAAATAAAGGAGAAGAAAAGCCTTGAGGTCCAAACCAACTGACAGAGCACTTGGAAGTACACACACAATTTTGGCTGAAGAGCTGCTCCTTCCTGCCAGGCAGACGGGGAGAGAAAGGCCCACTGCAAGCTAAACAGCAGTGCAGTTTCACGGGACACGTCTCAAGCTCAGGACTTCCCCTCAAAGCTGCTGCCTCATTTCCTGCCCAGAGGGTGGGGCTGGGACAGCTATGGCGGGGGCTCCTGCACAGCTCCCTCCTTACCAGGCCTAATTGCATTGCTCTGTGTGAGAGAGCTACGTTTCCAGATGGGACTGACAAGATTCAAATAAAAGGGAGCAGCAATCGAGCATGACTGGGCAGGAGAAGGACTGCCTACCTAGGTTTCCAAAACTGCCATAAGAAGCGGGATAAAGATAAGGCTGCTGAGACAGAAGTGCATAGTTAAACTATGGAACTCACTCCCACGGGAAGCAGGGACGACCACCAACCTAGATAGCTTTAAAAGAGGATTAGACAAATTCATGGAGGAGAGGGCTCTCAATGGCTGTGCTCTGCCATCCAGTCATGGATTCTTAAGCAACAATATACTGTATTGTCACAGCCCAAAGAGTCACACTAGCTCTTGTCTATTACTATCACTTGTGCAGTATCCTGGTCCCACATTAACCAATAGGGAGAGCAACCTGGTTTACAGCTGTGTTTATATTGGGGTGGGCAGGTTCCCTCACTTAATATGTGGGAGTGCTCAACTTGGAGAAGATGATGAGTTTAAAGCTGGTAACATTATGGGAGTCAGTGTGGTGTGGTGGTTAGAGTGTCAGACTAGGATCTGGGAGAGATCAGGTTTCAAATCCCCACCTGACCATGAAGCTCTCTGGGTGACCTTGGGCCCATCACTGCCTCTCAGCCCAACCTACCTCACAGGGGTGTTGTGGAGAGTAAATGGGGAGAGGGAGAACCATGCATGCCACATTGGGCTCCACGGAGTAAAAGTGGGATATAAATGCAACAAATAGATGAGTATAATAAGTATTGCCTTTGAGAGAGGATTGGCCTTGCTAGTATAACAGAAATGGGAAGCAGACCCATTCCACCGGTTCTGCTCCAGTGAGCTCCACTTACTCCTGAAACTGTTTCAATAACTGATGCCTAAGAACTACCATTTAACTTTTAAGATTTTGTGTCTGAGTTACGTTTCCCCCCCCCTCTTCCCACCCAGTTCCCTTTTCCTTTCATGTGGTGGCACGACTTGCAAACCCTCAAGCAGGGACTCTCTTGTTATTAATTTGATTGTATCTAAGCTGTTATAGGAGCCTTTCCAGATGGAGAGTGGGTTAAAGATTAATAAATAAACATTTTGGAAATAGAAGCTACATGTTCACCCACACATGTTCAACTTAGCACATGAAGGTCAGCCCTTTTCTCTTTGTAGGTGACTCTGTGCATGGGAAGAAGATGCATCACTGGCCCCAGACAGTCTCCCATGCTAGCAGTATCGAAAAGCTACTTGCAGATCACTTGCAGAGGGTGTCTTGTTTCCCACACCCAACACTACCCTGGTCAGGTTGGTCAGCATTACCCCCCATATACCAGATAGAAGGCTAAGGGGGCAAAGCTAAAGCAACTTGCCTTTAAGAGGGAGCTCATTTTAGGGCCATAATGTGGTTTTTCCATAAATTTCTGAATCAGAAGCTTCCAGTGCCCTATATTTCAAACCCCCCCCCCGAAGAACACCCCCTGCCCCTGACACAAACACAAAAGGGAGATGAAATGGAACATTTATAAAAGGATGGGAGAAGATGAAAGCATGTACACTTTAATTAGGGTTGCCATATTTCAAAAAAGTGAAAATCAGGACAGAAAAGTTGTTGAGCGAAATCTGAAAAAAAAAAATGAAATTTGCCAAAATCTACACCACCGAACTGGGCTGCCATACATAAGGATTTTCCCTGACATTTCAGCGATTTCCACCTGGATGCTGTTTATGAGGGCTGAATACAACCCTAATTAAATCACCTGTTCTGGCTCTCCCCCCCCCCATTGTCATTACTGAATATGTGGGTGAACAACTTGAAAGGTTGTCTAGCTAAAGAACTTTTGACATGGATGTTGGCTGTAGCCAGTATTTCAATAGCCCAGAAATGGAAAACCTTAAAAATGTGCATTTGGGTGTGTAGTATAAAAACCTACGAATTTTGGCTACTGTAGAAAAAAATGCACATAAACTGTGTTGTTCTGGGGGGGGGGGGAAGGATCCAAAACTTTTTTCTGTCATGTGGTGTGATTTTATTTCCTATGCTTCAGACTTAGATGCTCAACACCCACCACCCATTCCCGTTTGGGAAATAAGGATGTCTTGATCTGTACTGCTGTGTCACCATTTCTTTCTGTTATTTATTGTTTGCTTTGAAAACAAACCAACTTTTACTGACCTATTTAAGTATTTTGAAACATGAGAACTCAACAGCAGGGGTCAGCAAACTTTTTCAGCAGGGGGCCGATCCACTGTCCCTCAGACCTTGTGGGGGGCCAGACTACATTTTTTTGGGGAAATGAATGAATTCCTACGCCCCACAAATAACCCAGAGATGCATTTTAAATAAAAGGACACAGTCTACTCATGTAAAAACATGCCGATTCCCGGACCGTCCGTGGGCTGGATTTAGAAGGCGATTGGGCTGAATCTGGCCCCCGGGCCTTAGTTTGCCTACCCATGCTCAACAGCATTCCCTAATGCTACAAATACACATTTTACTACACACACAAAAAATCACTTTTAGAAACTGAACTATTTTCCAGCCAGCATCACTAATGGCAGAGAAGACAAGAGATAAATTTGAACTGAGAAATCTCTTGCTCACAGCTCAGCCTCCTACCACTAGACTAGACACTTGCAATCCTCATAAAGCAATCACACCAGTAAATGGCATGTAGTTAGATGGTCAGCGTTGAGAGGCAGAAGTGGAGCACTTGGGTGAGCATCTCTTGGCTAAGCCAAGGTGGGAACTAAACAAAAAGGGGTAGATACAGTGTTTCCTTTTTTTAAAAAAGCAAACCCAGTGATTCCCGCCCACATGTCTCACCACACATAGCACCAACATCCTACAGTGGAGATAGCAGGAAGCAAGCTGGGAGGGAGCTGTTTAGCCCACTCAGATGGTCCTCCCTTCAAAGTGTAAGACTTCCTGCCAGTGGCAAAGTGGGCAATGGCAAGGGAACTAGCCTATTGCCCAGCTCTTTTGTTAGCCAGCCAACAAACCAAGAAGTCTTCCATTTATTATACGTCCTCAATTCAGCCAAACCATGGAACTATAGCTTTGCTTTCTTACTTACTTGTTTTTTGGGTTGTTCTCACAACCCACCCTTCCTTCTCAAGCTATTGACCACAGTTTCTCAGTTTGGACAACACAGGAAAACCAGAGTTAATGGGAACATGCTGTCTTGTTGACTGGCTCGTGAAAAAAGAAGGGCAAAGGGTCTGCACCCACAGGGCAAAAGGCTTGTTCATATCTTGGTTCAATGGCCCACTCACTTAACGTTGTTGGAGAGAAGGCAGTGTCTACTGTACCTGAAGTTGATGACTATTTTGGCATTTTGAAGGAGCTGTTTTCTTTTCCGGATCTACATGAAGATGGAGGATTTTAAACACATGGGACAATCTACATTTTTCTGTAAAGAGCTTAATTGTAACTAGATGGTCTGCATACTATGAAGCAGTCCAGGCAATTAAAAATGGATATACAGGCATTTTACAAACTCTCAAACATATTTTTTAAGACTCAGACGAGAAGCCTGAATGTAAACAAGATGCAGAGAATTTATACCATAAGTTGACAAAGCTGGAAAATGCTATTTTAACAGTCATTTGAGAAGAAGTGCTGGAGCATTTCACCAAACAAGTAAGAAATTACAAAACCATTTGAAGGTTATTGTCTGCTATCCTATTTACTTTCATTTGTTAAAGAACTCAGAGAGATTTCAGTCGATAGGATTGCACATTATGAATCAGAAGCAAAAGGTTTGTATGAAGCTAACACTTCAAGTTCTGATGCTTTCCAAACACATTGTTACAAGGAAATTTTCAAATAGAACAAGTTGTGTTGCTTCTTTCAGAGGACCTGACAATTTTAGGATAGAAGTTCTATATCAATTCTATGATAGCTTGATAAGCCAGTTACTCAAAAGGATTAACCTGATGAGCAGATTGGTGAACAATTCTGAAATTGATGAAGACAGTATTAAACTTACGATATCATATTGCAAAGGTTATATTGATCACAAATTAGTAAACAAGAGTTATCAGTTCAAAGAATATCTGCACCACAGGAAATCCTAGAACAGGCCACCAAAAATGCAATGTGCCGAGGTTCTTCAGCCTTTTTGTGAGCCACACCTAATTGAAATGTTCCCCAGTTTTACTACTGTGCCTAAGCTGTACTTGACAGTGCCTACCACAAGCTGTGAAGCAGAAAGGAATTTTGCAACACTGTATTTTATGGAGAACACATTTCAGTCTACCATGATGGAAGAACACTTGAATTCTTTATGTATATCGTCTCTAGAAAATGACATTGCAAGGAAGCTCTCATATGACAAAACTGTACATGAGTATGTTGCTAGAAAAACCAGGGAAAAATGTATTTTGTAAAATGTGCTTCATGTGCTATGTATTCTCACAGGTGTCTAAAATAAACAGCTTTATTGACTGTGGCCTTTTCTTTGTTTTATTTCATCATTCTATAATGCATCATGCACCTATATAACATTTCTCTAATTTTCACCACACCCCATAACTCAAAAACTCTAAGGCATGGGGGAAAAAATATTCACACCAGTGACTGGCATTTTTAATTGAAATCTGAGGTGTAGTAGTTAAAAAAATATGTGGTGATATGTCATGGAACAACCCCACAAGAAGATAATAGGGGTTACCCAGACCTTGTTGCTGGTTGCAAAGGGGCCCACATAACAGTTCAAGCTTCAAGGCCCCCCAAAATGCATGCCTGCCACTGTGCAGAAGCAAAGTCCCTAGATAGCTACAGGGAAGGGACAGCGAGCAAGGGGCGCCTTAGGTATGGTGGCAAGGGACCCTTCCAACAAGCATTTCAGACGGAGGGTTTCACAAACATATCTGAGGAGCTACTGGAGTCACAGTGTTTAACAGAGCAATCGGATAAATATGTCACTTTTTTAAATTAACTTTTTATTGCAAGAACTTACGAAAGAAAGAGCAGGTGGCAAGCATCCCTTTTAAATGATTTTGACTTTGCTTCCCTTGCACATGCAGGAGGCAATGCCACTTCCTACAAGTATGCATGGCTTGAAGACAAAGGCAGGAGGCTGCTCACTTGAGAACTATTGTGTTCACTTATGTGCCCAGTTAAACCAACTGACTAAGATTTAATCTCAGGGTTTAGATTTCACTCGAGACAGAAAAGCATGCATTTCCTGCCACCGGATGTACACACTGCAGGTGCTGAGATGCAGGCATATGAAGTCTGCACTCTCTCACACAGCCTCAAACTCATAACTATGTAAGTTTATCCACACATACATGGTGTGTGTGTGTGTGTGTGTGTGTGTGTAAGCAGCACGAAGTCACAGCACAGAGGCAGTATGCTGCACTGGTTAGTGTGTTGGAGTAGGACGTGGGTGAGTCCAGGGTTCGAATCCCCACTCAGCCATGAAGCTCAGCAAGTGTGACCTTAGACTAGTCACTGCCTCTCAGCCTAACCAACCTCACAGGGTTGTTGTGGGAATTAATTGAGGGAGATGAGAACCATGTACACCACTTGAGCTACTTGGAGAAAAAGGTGGGACATAAATTCAATAAATATATGTATTTGGACCAGAAGAAACTATAGAAGGGTTTCCCTTTCGAATTTAGCCACATCCAAATCAACAGCAGCAGAACCTGCCCCTGGAAGAACAATTTCTCCCCTTTACCTTCCTGAAGACGTGCGGGTGACGCTGGCTGTGCTTGCGTATGAAAGGAACCATTTGCAATGTCCCTGTGAAAACAATGCCATCAGTGATGGGATCTCACTACCGTGGGCAACAAAGTTGTTCCATTTGTTTTGGAGAGAGATGCTTGATGAAATCTTATGCTTTGAGGTGTCATTTTGGCAGGAGATGGAACTATGAAGAACTCACAGTTAGTCCCACTGACCTTAGCAGGTCTTGGTTGCGTCACCTGGTTCATGAAGAAAGCCTCCCTCAGGTGGTTTGAAAGCTTGGGGGCGTGCTAGCTGGAACTGCATTAATTCCATAACGCTACAATGCCACCACCCCAGTAGAAAGGTCCAGCTACCAGTAGATCTCACGTGTCTCTGAATCCTATGTTTGAGAACATCCTCCTTTCTTTTTCCCTTCCTTCCTTTCTTCCTCTTTAAAACAAAAACCAGAACCAGCAGGTATGGTTTTTTTGGTAGAGGGGAGGCAGAGAAGGAAGGATTCAGACCACGGAATGCAGTCAGTGGTGGTAGTGGTGGTGATGTTCCTAAAGAAAAGCCTTACATGCACATTTTTCCTGCTGAAAAACTCACCTCCCCCATCCTGCAGTCTTAATCTTAATCAGCCCCCACCCACCCCACGAGTGCTATTTTTTTTAAAAAAAGAATCTCAACCACAAGTTCATAGATGTTGCTAACATGATATATAACGTATTGGCCTGAATATAAGCCTCACATTTTTTCCAAATTCCAACTGTGAAAAGTTAAAGTGCAGCTTATATTCGCAACCTTACTAAAATTGGCTTTTACGATATCACTGCTGAAACAGACATACAGTAAAACGGAATGGGTGTGAGTGCCTGCGGAATTTTAAGGGAGAAGCTTATATTTAGGTATTGTCTCTCTCCCCCCCCCCCGAATTTTAAAGGTGCAGGTTATATTCAGGTGCGCCTTATATTCTGGCTAATACAGTAGTTTAACTTGTCTTGTGTCTGAGGGAGAGAGAGAGCTCAGGAAGATGAAAATCCCAAGTACAGGAAGCAGCCCCAGCCCCCCACAGCTGCAGACAAGCCTTGATCTCTTGTATCAGACAAATGATCAGCGTCTCCACAGAGGACAGTCACCAAGTCACCTATAATCAGTCACTTATTAATTTAATAAAATTTAAATGCTGCTTGATTATTTTTAAAAAACAGACACTTCTGGGTGTTTTACAGCAGTAGAACAACATTATCCATAATCATATTACTAGAAAGTCGCCATTAAAGGTGCAGTTTCTTTCTGGGAAGTATTGCTCAGCATTGTGAGATTTCGTAAAAATTTATGCACAAATTTAAGTACATGGCAATTTTACAGAGGAACATAATGAGACCCTAAAAGCCCATTGTGCAGCAGGCTTTCTTGAAGCCATGCTGGCTGGGATTGATGGAAGATGTAGTCCCAAAGCTCTGAAGAGGACCAAGTTGAGGAAGGCCACAATCCAGCACAGATGGACACGCCTTAATACTTTTATTTCAGTGGGCTTCAGTACACCTGTGCCACACCATAGCTTTAATCTTTCTTTCAGTCCACATCATGCATACTGCATACAGACAGGGGAAAGCAGGCGTGAGACTTCTCATTCATTGAAGGATATTCCTTCCCCACCTTCAGTGGTGGCTCATGAAGGAAGTGGTGATGAGGTCTGGTGCTGGGGCTGCACATGTACCTTCAGGGCCAATGCCACCAACATGGAGCTCCCCCAGCCTTCATCCCTGAGAGGACACCACTGTTCCTGTCTGCCCACCATGAGCCACTGCCACGTACCCCTGCTTGCCAGCTTCCCAGAAGCTCCTGACTTGCTACCACTGGATGGAAGGAGCAGTAAAGTGACCCTTGGCCCGATTCCTGTACTTGTAGGCTTTTTAAGAGAGAGCACAAAAGACACTTTAATTTATATTTTTTTCACACACACACGCGTGCCACTGACAGTACCCTCGTTTCCCCCCTCCTTTCACATTTATATTTTACCCCACTCCCCCACTAAGCATCTATTCTATTTCATAGTTTATACACTGCTCAAGTGTTTACAAAGAGAATAAAACAATAAAAGTATCAGTTAAAGACAACCATAAAACACCTCTCTAAACAATTTAAAACACAAAATCAACAATAAACAGATTAAAACATATATCCACATTCCTTTTCATTCTTCTTTGCTGCCGGTTCTACTTCCTCCTCCTATAATAGCTTTTAGTCTCTTTATCTCCTATTCCATTATTCTAAAAATCAACCTTTTATCCCCCTTTGGTTCATTAAACACTGCTCTAATCCTTAGAGGGAAAAGAACTCCCTTTCCGCCCACTTGTCTTGTCTTCCAGCCACCTTTACCAAGCAAAAACAAAAAAACCCCACTTTATTGCTTTTTTGTTTCGCTGAAGCCATTACAAAAGAAGATACATAAAAACAAAATAATACATGACATAGTTAATTACTAAAACTAGCCATTCTATCAAATAAGAATGTTTTTCCACTGAATAATTTAATTTACCGGTATAACCCATACAAACCTTTCTCCTTAAAATTGCAGCTCTGAAGGACTTACTCACACACCACATAATTAAACTAGGAACTCACTCACACAGGTTTTTAAAAAAGGGGTAAAAGGTAAAGGACTCCATGACAGTTAAGTCCAGTCAAAGGCAACTATGGAGTTGTAGCGCTCATCTTGCTTTTCAGGCTGAGGGAGCCGTCATTTGTCCACAGACAACTTTCTGTGGCCAGCATGACTAAACCGCTTCTGGCAAAATGGGATGCTGTGACAAGTGCCAGAGCACACGGAGACAGTTTACCTTCCCGCCAGAGCGGTACTTATTTATCTACTTGCACTGGTGTGCTTCTGAACTGCTAGGTTGGCAGAAGCTGGGACAGAGCAATGGGAGCTCACCTTGTCATGCAGATTCAAACCACTGTCTGATTGGCAAGCCCAAGAGGCTCAGTGCTTTAGACCACAGTGCCATGGCCACCAAGCTAGATGGCTTTAAAATAGGTTTTAAGAGGAGGAGAGGGCTATTGACGGCTACCAGCTGTGGTGACTAAACTCTTCCCTCCACAGCTGAGAGCCACTAACATTTCTGAATACCAGTTGCTGGAAAGCATAGGAGGGGATAGTCTTTTTTGCTTGGATCATGCTTGTGGCCTTTCCATTACAGCATCTGGTTGGCCACTATGAGAACAGGACACTGGATCAGGTGGGCATTGGCCTGATCCAGAAGACTCTTATGTTCTTTTGTTCTTAAAGGCAAAACTGGTCAACTTTTCCAGGAATGCCAGGTGACCTGCTATATGATGCACTGCTGGTGCTGGCATCGCTCCAACCAGAAGGCTATAGCATGGCTAGAGAGTAGGGAAGCACTGGAGCGGCTGGGGCGTGGAGGCCTGCTTGAAAGCAAATTTGAGAAATGCTGTTCTAGAAATTAGGAGGGCTGGTGCACATCGCAATTCATTAGAATATGCAACTTTGTGTTTGAGTGGGCCATCCGGGAATCAACATCACAGAAGCTGATTTCATATCTGCACAGTTGTGATCCTTTCATTGAGCAAGCCACACACACTCAGCCGAAACCCTCATCAGCCATTCATGTCAGGCAAACTGAACGCACTGGATTGGGGTGGGCTGCTCACACATTTTGCCCCAAATGAGTCTGAAGCAGGCCCAAGTGGTTCAGAGCAGAATTCAAAGTGTTGGTGCTGACCTTTAAAGTCCAAAACAGCCTTGGCCCAGTATACCTGAAGGAGCGTCTCCACCCCCATTGTTTGGCCCGGACACTGAGGTCCAGCGCCGAGGGTCTTCTGGCAGTTCCCTCGCTGCGAGAGATGAGATTATAGGGAACCAGACAGAGGGCCTTCTCGGTAGTGGATCCTGCCCTGTGGAACGCCCTCCCATCAGATGTCAAAGGAATAAACAACTATCTGACGTTTAGAAGGCATCTGAAGGCAGCCCTGTTCAGAAGAGGTTTTTTAATGACTGATGTTTTAATGTATCTCCTGTTGGAAGCCACCCAGAGTGGCTGGGGAAACCCAGCCAAATAGGCAGGGTATAAGTAATAAATAATAATAATAATAATAATAATAATAATAATAATAATAATTATTATTATTACCAAGTAATGCACACACACACCCAAGGCATCTTGCAAAGCAAACATGTTCAGCTTAAATCAACAATGGAAACAATGGGTGGACAAAATAGTATTTGGTGGGCCACATAAGAACATAAGGAGAGCCTGCTTGATCAAACCAATGGCCCACCTAGTTCAGTATCCTGTTCTCTCAGTGGCTAACCCCAAGGGGAAACTGCCAAACAGGACCCAAGAACTCTCCCCTCCTGGAGTTTGTGGCAATTTGTATTCAGAAGCATCACTGCCTCTGACTGTAGAGGCAGATTACAGCCATCATGACTGATAGCCACTGATAGCCAAAGTGCCTGTTAGTTGCTAGGATATTTGTAAATAATGTTAGAGTAGATGAATTTGCAATGTGTTATTGCATTCTTAAGCAAAATTGCACTCTAAGCACTGCCTTACATATACAGTCGTACCTTGGAAGTCGAAGGGAATCCGTTCCGGAAGACCGTTTGACTTCCAAACATTCAGAAACCAAAGCACAGCTTCTGATTGCCTGCAGGAAGCTCCTGCAGCCTATCGGAAGCCATGGAAGCCCCATTGGACGTTCGGGTTCCAAAGAATGTTCGCAAACCAGAACCCTCACTTCTGGGTTTGCAGTGTTCAGGAGCCAGAACGTGCAAGTGCCAAGGCATTTGGGATCCAAGGTACGACTGTAATAGATCTAGATAATAGTTATTCTAGTGAAACAGCAGGCTGCAAACACTCCAGCCAAGGTCCATGCAATAACCACTTAGTCATTACCGGTACATGTAACGGCAAGCCTAGAAAAGCATCTCTGTGTTCCAGGTTCTAGCATCAATTCCTAAGTCTAGGCTTCCAGGACTTTTTCCAGAACATATCCAGCAGCCCACTTTAACAATTATAGCATACAGATGTTTACCAGATACAAAGTAGGTAACCTCACATATTTGTTATCTAAACATGATCTCAAGTATAGTCTTAAGACATCCCAACCAAAGGAGGAATCTGGCTAGCAGGTCTTTAACCCATTCCAGAAGGCTAAATATTTAATCAAATCTGCATGTCCACATTCATGAGCATTTAGCTTCTGAATCCACCTCAGACTTCCATATGCAGCTACTTAACACTCATTATCTGCAAATGCAGTGGTACCTCTGGTTATGAACTTAATTTGTTCTGAAGATCTGTTCTTAACCTAAAACTGTACTTAACCTGGGGTACCACTTTAGCTTATGGGGCCTCCCGCTGCTGTGCGATTTCTGTTCTCATCCTGAGATAAAGTTCTTAACCCGAGGTACTACTTCCGGGTTAGCGGAGTCTGTAACCCGAAGTGTTTGTAACCTGAGGTACCACTGTACACAAAACTGATCTGCAAAGCTGCCCCTAAGCTGGAGCACTAAGGCTAAGGAAGAAGAAGAGTTGCAACAGGGTGTGGAGGGGCAGGAAGTGACACCTCCTTACAACATTCATCTGAACCACTGGATGTCTTAGCAATGATTCCTACAGTGTGTGTTCCTAGTTACTGACTGATGCAAGTTCTAAAAATTACTCATTGCTCAGAAAGCATGTAGAAAAAGGGTTGGAAGGATGAAGCCGCTTTCTTTCTCTCTCTTTTTGGGGTGGGTTTTCGCATGCCAAAATGTTTTAACTTAAGGAAGGGGAAGGAATATCTGTATAACCAATCTCATTTCAAAGGTTATATGCCATCAAAGAAATGGAAAGTATCAAATATCAGCCCCTTTAAAGAACCTATTGTATAATCAAGGGAACAGCAGATCAAAGAATCGAACAGGTCTTTCCCAACAGTCAGGTGCGCCAGAATCACAATTCATTCATTACTTTAAAGAGATATGCATGGAACATTTTCCTTCTAATAAAAAATAAAAAATCTTACTCGCCTATGCTGCATGCTTCTCTCTCTCTCTCTCTCTCTCTCTCTTAAAAAAAAAACTGTTTTAGGATTTCTAACTTTTTGTTAGCTCCAGAAGTTTTCTAATTGGAAACTAAATAGCAACAAGCAAAAGTGCTTCTTGCAAAAGTCTCTCTCCTTTTTTACATAAAGAGGGCCTTCCCCACAGACAACCTCCTTTTTTCAAAAGGAAGTCAAGTATGGGCTTGAGAAGCTCAGCATTTAAGGCAACAGACCCTCCCTTAGCCAAGAAATACTTTTGAGTCAAGCTGAGACAAGGCTCTGTAGCAACTCAAAGAGAGAAACGAATTATGAATTGCAAGAAAGCTGGGAGACCCATAGAGAACATAGATCAGTGGTGCAGAATCTGCATGCAGAAGGTCTCAGGTTCAATCCCTCTTGGCATCTGCTTCCTGAAACCCTTGGGAGCCCTTGCTGCCAGTCAGTGTAGACAGTACTGAGCAAGATGGACCAATGGCCCGACTCAGTATGAGGCAGTTTCTTGTGGTTCCTAACTTTAGCCACAGTGTGTTAAACTGGTTATACTGTTATGCATCTATGACAGCTGATGTAGTTTTTATACCGTATTTTTCGCCCTATAGGACGCACTTTTTCCCCTCCAAAAATGAAGGGGAAATCTGGGTGCGTCCTATGGGGCGAATGCAGGCTTTTGCTGAAGCTTGGAGAGCGAGAGGGGTCGGTGCGCACCGACCACTCTCGCTCTCCAGGCTTCAGGAACACATCCGCAGCCTAGGCAGCCCTGCGGGAGGTCCCGCAGGGATGTCTAGGCTGCGGATAGCAGCCTGCCGCCCAGCGCAAGGGGCGCCCTGAAGCAGAGCGCCCCCCGCACCCGGCAGACATCCGCAGCGTGGGGAACCTTGCAGGAGTTCCCCGCAGGGCTCCCCATGCTGCGGATAGCAGCCTGCCGCCCGGCGGGTGGGGTGCCCTGATGCAGAGCACCCCTCGCGCCGGGCAGACATGGGCCAGCCCCAGAAGCTCGGGGGACAGCAGGGAGGTGCAGCGCCATCCCGCTGTTCCTCGACCTGGTTCGGTTTCCCGACCTGCTTTTGGGGGGGAAATAAAGGGGGGAAATTCCTTTATTTCCCCCCAAAAAAACTAGGTGTGTCCTATGGGACGGAGCGTCCTATGGGACAAAACGGTACTCACAGAATTTCTGATACTTCATTAACAAACACATTCAGGAGTATATGCTTATCAATGCTCAAAATCCCCTGTAAGTGTAAAACGGTTGTCCTACCCATAGATGGGTTTCACCATAGCAGGGAAAACCCAAGCAGAAAGAGTTTGCTTTATGCTTCCTGCAGTGAGATGTGATCAACCCTCTGCCTGGAGAGCTCGTGCCATTGAAGGGCCAGGATATAGGGAGAAGACGTCCTGGGCTTGGCATCTTCCTGTGGGGTTTTTTGCGTTTCGTGGAAGAGAATAAAACTCTCATGCAAGTTTTTCTAAGATGCAAAGCAACCAGAGGGCATGACTGCTTGCTGGCGGTTGCCAATGGAAAGTTGCACAACTGCATTAATTTATCCAGCAGCCTCCACTGAGTGCAAGCAGCAGGAGCTTCATTATTTCTGAACACACACACACACACTTTTGTAAGTGCAAAACGGAACACAGGAAGCTGCCTCAAACTGAGTCAAGCCATTGGTCCATTTAGCTCAGTACTGTTTGCAGTGGTTCTTCAGGGTCTGAGGCAGAGGAGGGTCTTTCCAGGCCAGTTACCCACAGCTGGCAGCAATGCTGTGCATACCAACACCCCTCCATAGCCCCTAAAAGAGCAACTCCTTGCAAATTAGCCTCATGCAAAATTATCAGTGGGTAGTGCAAGCTCTTGAAAGTGAGGCATGCTTAAGTTACCCTGAAATGAGTGAGACCTATTGCAACATCAGCTCCATTGATTTAGTTGAGACTTAAGCATGGGTAATTTTCACAGAAAAATGCAGATTGGTGTCTTATGTACATATACCCACAAGTAAGACCCTCTGAGTTCAGTGGGGCACATTTCCCTGCAAGCATACATAAGATTGCAGCCTTAGGTGAGGAGATAAATAAAAGCAGGAATTATGCATTGGATACCTGAATCAAAATAGAACAGGAGGCTCTAGTAACCTTGATGGTTGTAAAGATGAGGGCACACTGGGAAGGAGCATCTTGTAATGAATGCCTGTCCCCCTTTACACAAAGGGAAGGAGTGCCCATCTTCTTTTGCATCCAGCCCTCAGAAAAACATGTATTCATAAGGATGCATGCCCCCGGTAATATTATGTACCTTTGCTCAAAAAAACAACAACACAAAACTTTCTGTGGCTTAAAAGTTTGCAGTCCTAACTCAAGTTCCTGGTCAAGTTAGTCCTCTCAGAGACTGGTCACTTGGACTTTTGCCATTTGTTTTTTTTTTGGGGGGGGAGGGCGTTTAATCACAACACAAAGCGTCAAGCTATCGTTACCTCCACCAGCTATCCCTACAGAGCAAATAGTAGCACTGCACTTTTGCAGGGTGACCAAACCTGCCCTTCCGCCCACAGGTGCTGCCCTGTCCAACCCGCCAAATGAAACAGGCAACGTTACATATATAACTACAGAAAATATTTACACCCCCACCCTCCCATTGCAGAAGCAACGCTCAGAGTGGGTGACAAAATGTTCGAAACAACCCCAAAGGCATCATCAGTGTGTTGCAATGTACAGCCAGTGTCCTTGGGTTTCACAGAACATATAACTGGCGCATCTAGCATTCTGAATCCATCAGACTGCCATAAATAGGTGGTAGCAAATAAATTTAGATTGGTTTCAGTAATAAACAGGAGTGGAAAGTTGTGAAGTGGTTCAGTTCATGACCTGCTCAAAAGCTGAATTCACATCCAGCTTCTCTACTCAAAGAGGTTTTCCCGGGATTTTTGCCTCAGTTTCTGCTAAGAGGAGTTCTCTGAGGAAAAACGGCCACACATCTCCGGCCACATGGGGGAGGGAGATGGCAGCGACAAATAGGACCCCCACCCAACCGCCGAACTTTCAGTGGCTCTTGAGAAGCGCAGAGGAACAAATGCCAACTCAAGGCCCGAAGCGGGGCGTGGGCCGGGGCGCATCAAGGAGGGGGGTGCGAGAAGAGTGGGCTGGGCTGCCCTGGCAGGGAGGGGGGAGGACAAGACTTCCTCGTGCGGCTAGAGGCGCGCCCCGACTGACGCTCCTTGGAGAAGGCCCACTGGCTTTGGAGAGCCGCCCGCGCGCCCCCTCAGTCAGCCAAGCACCCGGCAGCGGGCGCTCGCCCTCCCGCTTCACAAACACCCTCCCTCCCTCCTGCCATGAATGTATCCCATTCACGAGGAAGAGGCGAGAGAGCGAGGGAAGGAGAGAGGGAAGGACCCAAATGCCTCAGGCGGGTCAGCGGGCCCCGGAGAAAGGAGGAGACGGGAGAGACCCGCCGCCAACCGGGAGACTAGAGAAGTGGCAGGGCCGGGAGCCGCCGTCATCCCCGTCGCCGTCAGCCGGGCTCGAACTGTTGCCCGCCTCCCCACACCCCCCTCCACCCCGCGGCCCGGAGCCCGCCCGGAGAACGTGAAACAGAGAAGCCTCCGTGGCGCGTAGGGTCAAGCAAAGCGTTTCTGAGTGAGGCGCAGAGGGGGCTTTACGCGCGCAAGGGAAAGCCCTCCTCCTCCCCAGGCGGGAAGCAAACGGGGTCGATTCCCAGTTCGAGAGTGGGATAGAGGGAGAAGTGCAATGCGCGGGGCCTCCCATTTACTCCGTGGAGGGCGCAAGCCTCTCCGGCAAGCTCTCCGTACCGTTTTGGGCATGGTGCCTTCGGGCTGGCTCGGCGGGCTTCAGTCTCTGGGCAGGGCGGCTGTCGCTGCTGCTGCTGCTGCGGGGCGCCTCCTTCTGCTAACGGGCTCGACTGACTGGGCAGTTCTCCCCGCCCGCCAACCTCTGTGGGCCCGCGGAGCGTGCGCCGCCTTTCTTTGGGGCAGTCGCTCCCGAGCCCCCGCCCCTCCCGAGCCTGGCGTCCTGACTCCGGCCGCAAGCTGGCAGGCGAGGATTGGGTCCCCTCAGGGGCTTCCTCGCCCACCCCTTCCGTAGAACAACCCCCACCCCACCCCCGGGAGCAGGAAGGGCGATGGGGAGCGGGAGGGCGGAGAGGGGATTTTTCTGTCCCACTTTGCTATCGCTCGAGCGCTTAAGCGCTTTCGGGAAAGAACTCGTTCCCTTCTGGAACTCCCTGCCACAAGATGAGCTAATAAGCCACCGACCTAGATGGCGTCGAAAGGGTATCAGACAGTTCCCTGTTGCTATATCATACATCAACACACACAAAGTATTTCACTATTCCTGCATTACAGGGGGTTGGACTAGATGACCCTTGGGGTTACCTCAAACTCTACAATTTATGATTCTGTGTTTCTCACTTTTACAGCATTCTGTGAAATCCACCTTATATTTCTTCCATCTTTTTTTTCAAGCGGAAGAAAATGCCTTGCTCTTTCTTTTGCAAAGAACGGAACAGCGTGTATTAAGTTTATATCCCCCCTTTCCTCCCAGAAGCTCAAAGTGACATAAAGATTCCCCCCTTCCCATTTGTCTTCCCAACACCACTGAGGGGTAAGTTAGGGTGGCGCAGTGTGCTTCGCGGCCGAGTGGGGATTTGAAATGGGGGCTCCCCTTGTCTTACTGCAGTCTCCCCCTGACACTTTAGAGCTATTGTTCCCAAAATGAATGGTACCACCCCCTGGGGGGCAGTGGGATTACTCAGGGGGAGGATACTGGAGGTGAAAATGACCATCAGATTTAGAAGAGCAAGTATCACTGGATTAAGCTAACCAGTTTTGCTGAATTAATTAAATACTTTTGATTGGTTTGTGAATAAATGTTTAATGAATTGTTACTGTTTTTAATTTTTATTGCGTTATTATCTTCCTTAGAGGTTAATCCTAACTACTATTCTGAATAATGCTTTTTATCGGGTATTGTAGGGGCACAGGGTGGGGAGGGCTGCGTTTATGAAATCAAGGGGCCTGAAAAAAGTTTGGGGACCACTGTAATCTACTGGCACAATCAACCACAAACAAATGGATTGTTTATAGCACTATTTCATTCTTCTTCTTTTCCTGAGGCGTGGGTTTCTCATGCGCAGTGATGTACTGGGGATGATATATCTATACAATTAGCATACTTTTCACTATTATATTTCTTGTGGGTTTTCTTTTTAGTTTTTCAGTTATATATAACATGCACACAATGACTCATAAATAGAAAAGTGTTTTATTATATAATTATATATATAATTGCCAGGCTGTTGGATCAGATCAAGGGCCCATTTCCCCCCAGTTATTCTTTACCCACAGCAGGCAGCCAGATGCCATTGGGAAGCACAGAGCACATGCACATTATCCAGGGCAGGGAGGGAGGGAGGGAGGGAGACTCCCATGGTATTGGTGGGACAGTCAGTGTGTTCCCCATGTGCACCCTGGATGCAGGCTGTGGGATGGAGAGAGAAACAAACAACTAGAAAATATGAAAACTAAACACTAACAAATATATTATTTCCACCCCAAACAACCAAATGTTATGCCTCCCGTTTATCATATATCACTGTTGCTTTATGGAGTTGCTGGGAAGGGTTTTTTGTTCGTGCGCGCATGTGTGTGTGTTGCTTCCTCTCTTCTTCCTAGATATTTATCTCTTTGGAGAACATGGTTTCCTATGGAAAAGCAGTGTGCAAACTGACTAGGCTGATGGAGAAGACCTATTAAAAAGGGACGGCGGGGGGAGCTCACTTGTGGCTGGAAAGTTCCTGCAAAGTATCCTTTTGTTTGGATATGACTGTACACCAGGACTTATTATTGACTGCTCCATTGCTATTTCATGGAATCATTATCTTATTATTCTTAGTATTATTTGTATCTCTGTCTACTCGGCATCATTCTTTTCTTCTTGCTTGCTTGCTGAAATCTCTCAGACATTTGTATTGTTATATGTAACAAAATAATTATATTGGGGAGAGGGTTTACTACCCCCAATACCAATAACAGTACGTACCGTAATTCTTTTTTGGGGTTGTGAACATAACAAGCCCCCCCCCAATGTATTTATGTTCAATATTTATTCATTTGTATTGTATTGTATTTCTTCTTGTATATTATTGAAATGTGTGTCCTTTCTCAAATAATAATAGCAATAGTAAAAGCAGTAATAAAAAGCTCAGTTCCACTGCCACCCCCATTTTCCCAAGTAGCAAAAACCAAGGTATATTTGGTACCTTATGGTGCTGCGAATGAATATTTGAAGTTATTGTTTGCCTGAAACCAAGGCTGCGGTCTTATAGGTATTTCTCATTGAACTTGATGGGAATTAACTGCTGAGCAGACGTGTTATTTATTTATTGCATTTGTTTTCCACTCCCCCCCCAAAGTGTCACCTTTTTCACTCAAAGTAGCATACACAGTTCTGCCACTCTCATTGAGTGTAAAAGTTCCCACAACAACCCCGTGAGGTATGTCAGGCTGGGGGGTAGCAACTGGCCCAAGGTCACTCAGTGAGCTTCATGGCTAAGTTGGGGTTCAAATCCTAGTCTCTCCCAGGTTCTAGTTTGACACTCTAACCACTGTACCACACTGCCTATTATAGGACTGTGCTGCCAATGATTCCTAATTTCAAACTTAATAAATATTGTGAACAGTACAGTGTCAAATGCTTATGCACTTCATGTTCTTAAAGTAGTGAAGTTTAAAATTGATAAGAAAATCAAGTTATTGCATGTATTTCTTTCCCCCCCACAATATTTCCATTTGTTTATTTTTTTGGAAAAAATGACAACCTCCCAGTGTTTTCCCCATGGCTTGAACACCTTCAGAAATTCTACATTTTCAAGCAAGTCACCTTGGCTTTCTGGAAAGCAAACTCACACACAGGACAGGAAAGAAAACGAATGCTCCCAAACCCATTTTGGCCCTTGGGGGCCACTTCACTTAAGCTCACTTTAGACAAGAACCACTTTTATAGAATCATTGAAATGCAATGCAGGAATCTTTTGCTCTTTGTGGGGCACAACCCTGATATTAAGAGTCTCATACTCTACCAAGTGCGCTATCCCTTGGCGACAATCAAGTATCTCTGGAGCAGCTTTATTCGTTCCTGTATGCAATATGCAAGGTTCATTCAAAGCAGACTTGTAGCCTTCCTGGACAAAGCTGTGGGATCTACCAGTAACTCCCAGTTTTCCTGCCCAAACTCCTAACTGTATCCTCTTTGCTAAAACCAGGGGACTATGTTCTACATTGTATCCAATGCAACAATACCCTGTGTCACAGAGGTTTAGGGCAACTTGTGGTTCCTGAATTTCAGGGAACTGGACTAGATGATGTGGGGGGCGTTGTCCCTTCCAACTCTGCAGTTCTATGATTCTATTATTCTAACTGTTCCCTTCCCTGTCTTCCTATCAGATGTGGGCAGGAGGTGAGGCAACCCACCATTCCCTTTCAGTTTCCTTATCCTCCTTTAAGCAGAGGAAACAGTCTTATACCTTCCTCTGCTTCCTGTTTTCCACGACTCTCTTTTGAGGCTTCTAAGTCGCTGCAAGGAACCTGGAAGCATGCAGCTTCTCATCAGCCCTATCCAGGCTGATTACTGGCTGAACTACTTGTGTGCAATAGCCAATCTAACAGCCTGTCGTCCCCCGTCCCCCCGCCACCATGATTGCATTGCAGATAATGGCATTACATATTACGCAATGTGCAATACATGGTTGGAGGCAGTCATGTTTCTGAATACCTGTTGCTGAAAGCCAAAGGAGGGGGAAGTGCGCTTGTTATTGGGGTCCTGCTTGCAGGTTTCCCAAAAGGGACATGTGCTTAGCCATTGTGAGAACAGCCCAAAAGCAGGATCTTTCAATATCACTCCCCCACTCTGTGGTTTCTAGCAGCTGGCATTCAGAAGCATTGCTGCCTCCAACTGTGGGGGCAGAGCACAGTCATCCTGGCTAACAGCCATCAATTATCCTCTCCTCCTCCATGAATTTGTCCAGAGCAACTTATTTGGTTATAGGAATGAAAGTACTTAAGAGGCAAGCTGAGGCCATTATCTTACAATTGCCTAGTTCAGCAATAGAACCTTCCGTCAGATTTTAACCCTTGCTGGGTATAGGACCCCAAGAATTGGAAGTAACTCAAAACACATCCTGCAAACTGACCTGCCCCAAAACTGCAACATTATGTTTAGGGTTGCCTCATTAACTCAGCAACTCCCTGACTAGGCCAGCTCTCTATTGAGAGTGCTAGAATTCCTGAGGCAGAGTTTGCCCAGCATCAATCACCAAGGTAGCTGCATTCTTGGCATGACTTTATATACTTGAGTTTTTATTTCATAATCCCAATGCACCAGAGTCTGCTTTGGTTTCGAAGTGACATTCTGTTAACAAGTTTATTTTGTGTATGTGTGTTACAAAAACATACTGTGTAGGAAGTCTGGCCACACAGAGAATTGAGTCCTATTCAGATAATGTGCTAGCCCCACTTCTAATGTCCTTGCATGCACTTGCTCCACTCCTTACACTCCTATTTTGAAAACATAAAAGGATCCTTTTGGCTCAGGCCAAAGGGGCCCATCTATTCCAGCATCCTGTTCTCACAGTGGCCAGCCAGATGCCCATTTGGGGAGACCTGCAAGCAGCACCTGAGCAAAAGAGCCCTCTCTCTCTTCCTGTGGTTTCCAGCAACTGGCATCCAGAAGCATTGATGCCTCCAACTATTGAGGCTAGAGCATAGCCATCATGGCTAGTAGCCATGGATCGCATCATCATTAGAATTTATCTAATCCTCTTTTAAAACTATATGGATTGCTGGCCATCGCTGCCTCCTGTGGGAGTGAGTTCCATAGCTTAACTATGTGCTGTGTAAAGAAGTCCTTTCATTTATCTGTCCTGAATCTCCCAACATTCAGCTTCAAGGAATGTTCACAAGTTTTAGTGTTATGAGAGGCGTAGAAAAACTTTTCTCCATGAGATGCATCATTCTATAAACTCCTATCATGTCACCTCTTCCTCTCCTTTAGTCCAAAATGCTGCAAACCTTCTTCCTAGGAGAGTTGTTCCACCCCCTTGATCACTTTGGCTGCCCTTTTCTCAACCTTTACCAACTCTACAAAATCCTTTTTTGAGGTGACCAGAACTGTACACAGTGTTTCAAATGTGGTTGCACCATGAGCAGAGATCTGAAGGGAGATATTTTTACAAATTCCATTGAATGCCCTTAGATACCTTATTGGGATCCAGAACCCCAAGGAGATGTTTAAGCACATTCTTAGAAAGAACAGGAAAAAGGAGGAGAAATGTGTGTTTGCTGCTTAAATCTTCTGCTTAACAATGTCATTGTTTAAAGTTGCATGTGGAATAAGTCTGTCTTGGATGTGTGAACTGGTTACTATAGTCATTATTATTATTTTCTTATTGAACTATAGTGTTTGGAATGCATTGATCAATACAAAGAGAAGAAAATGTTGCAACTCACACACAGGAGGCCAATGTGTCAGGATCTCATTTCATATCCATGACTTCTGTTCAGCAGATATACTGTAATATACACTTGATATTCACCACCCAGGTCATCACCCAACAGAGGTGTATGGGGTGTTAGGGGAAGGGTAGTACCTCTGGTGGGTGAAATGTTGTGCTCCTTCAGGAGTAGTTTGTCCACTTTTAGTCCCCACTCTTCACTCAGCTCACCTGTGGCTCCTTGAAGCTTTCAGCATGCGACAGCGGCCACACCCCAGGAAATGGTGTTGACTGGCTGGCTAAACCAGGTGAGGGTAAGCCAATGGGTCTCAAACCCTTGATGCATTAAGGACTTCCCTAGTATGCGAAGACAGGCTCTGACGGATTAAGCGGACAAGACCAAGAGTGGGTCCAATGATCAAGATGGTGGTTGCTGCACATGCTGTAGAGGGAACTGAATGGCAGATTGGGCTCGTCAACCTGGCGAGGTAGCCCATCTAGGAGAAGGAAATCTCTGATCCTAAACCTCCACTACCTTGTGGCTACACTCATTCATGATAATGACTTCAGGATTAAACCTTTAGGAAATATCCATACCTACTGCCTTGCGGGATATATTCAGGAGGAAAAAAAGCTAAGGAGTAAGCCCTAAACAAATCCAGAGTGGAGTCTCTAAGACTGTTGGATGGAGTCTTGTACATCTCTTTCTGACAACTCCTGCAGCCAAGCTGGTGCCAAGTGTGTTACTTTCATTTCCTTTGGGCCACATCAGTGAGGCCGAGAGGGAGGGTCTCGTCATCTGGACAGCCCAGGACCACAGGCGTAGCCAGGATTTTTGGGGGAGTCAGGACTTTTGTTAGGGGGGCAGAACCAACGTGATTGGTCAGTTAAGTATTTCTATTGTTTTACTTGATTGGGTATGATGACAGCTGCCCCCTCTGCCCTGCCCCCTGCACCTACAAACACACTGTCCAGGGTTACTTTGGTGCTGCTAACTCAGCAATAACAATGTGGGCGGCTGCAGTTATAAGTTATCTGCAGCCACAGCAGGTGCTGTGATTCTCCAGTGGTTTGACTTCACCCCTGGAGACACCCCTCCATTGTCTCTTGAGGTAACAAGTTACCACCACCCTATTGACTTTCTATCTCCGTTGGTTTGTTTGCCTTGTTCAGCTTGGAAATTTGGGTTATGATAAAATGGGGAGAGGAGTTTGACAGCCCAGATGTGCTCACTCTGTTGCCAAGCCTACAAAACTCATGTGTTTGTCTAACTGCTTACCTCAGGCACCCAGTTTTCTCCCCAACATTCCCATTAACCCCTCAAGTCGTTTACCACAGGCATTAGTTCCTTTCTTTTTCTAGCTCACCGGTCCTCATTCTTCCCCCACCTCTGCCTTTAGAACCTTGGGAAATAGCCAAGGAAAACAGTGTGATGACAGACTAGTGCAAATATAGTATAGAGATAAGCAGCAGCTCGTGCCAATAGATTGCATGAACCGGGAATGCAGGAGACCCAATTCACTTACAGTGTATTGGTCCCAGGAAATCTTCTTGACATTCCTGAATGTATTTATATTTATTCCCATTTATGTATGTTCAACCTCATATACAGCTTAAACAGAATTGCCATGGCCTCTATTTGTTGTACAGTGGTACCTCAGATTAAGTACTTCATTTGTTCTGGAGGTCCGTACTTAACCTGAAACTGTTCTTAACCTGAAGCACCACTTTAGCTAATGGGGCCTCCCGCCGCGTCGCCCAATTTCGGTTCTCATCCTGAAGCAAAGTTCTTAACCTGAAGCACTATTTCTGGGTTAGCGGAGTGTGTAACCTGAAGCTTATGTAACCTGAAGCGTATGTAAGCTGAGGTACCACTGTACTCTACTTCTCTTTTTTTTTGCCTTTGGTTTTTTAAAAATAATATTTATTATTTTTAAACCTTACAAAAAAGAAAGAAGAAAAAAGAAGAAAAAAACATACAATACAATATATAAACAATACACAACACAACATTAACACATTAAACAAAGCAAAAGCAAAAACAGTTCAAAAACACACATCATACCATCTCAATATCCTCTCTTTCATTCCCTTGTTTCATCGACCTCCTCTCACCTCCCTTTTTGTATTCCATTTCTATTAATTGTTTCAGCAAATCCTTTCCATCTTTCTCTATTTTCTGTCATATGATTATCTTAACATATTTTAACCTTATTTTCCATTAAAACTATAATATTTATTTATGCTTAATTCCTTAAAACATTTCAACTAAAGCCATATAATTTCCTTCCAACATTTTTCTAACATTCATTAATTTTACATTATTTCCATATATAGATTTTAAATTTTTCCCAATATTCTTCCACCGTCTCTTCTCCCTGGTCTCGGATTCTGCCAGTCATTTCCGTCAATTCCATATAGTCCATCAACCTGGTGATCTTCTGTCCGAGGCTCTTAACTCTTTTCCAAGTCCCTTCTGCGAATCTTCTTCATGTTTATACATGCACTTTACTTTGTCTTCTCCTGATCTTGTTCTTCTTTCCCTTCCTTTGATGCTGAAAAGTAAATCTCGAGGAAATTCCCGCCTAGCAATGTTTTTATTCCTTCTAGACAAATCAGCCAGATCTCCATAGTTAAAACTAAAATTCACAAGGTATTTCCAGTCGTATTTCAAAGTTCCTCCAAGTCTAGCAGTCCCCACAACTCCAGTCTCCTCCTGACCCAAGTTCAAATCCCAAAAGTCAATAAATCCCTGCATGAAGGGATCTATCCAACTTTCCTTCTCCAGTCCAAGCGGGGCTCCAATTCTCAAAGTCTGGCTTTCTCTAGATTCAGTCATAAAAGGCATCCACTTATAGTCATCAAATTGCAACTGTGAGGCTGGGGCTCTAACAACTTTCTCCCCCGCCTTCTCCTCAATTTGCCATGTCAAGGTAGATCCCTGTATCGATTCCTGAATAGTTTCCGTATTAATATTCACTTTTTGCCCCAAGTTAGTCACTTTTTGGTCCAAGTTATCAATTTTTATAATCATCACATCCGTCTTCCTATGGAGCTGTTCCAGTGAGTCATTAATCTTACATAATGCAACCACTAAGGCTTCTTCTGTCAACATTCTTAACAGTCCAAGGTCAGTCCCAGATTCTCACGGTCTTGTCTTACAGCTGGAAATTCCCCACTCAGCTCATGTAACAATTTCAAAGGCTTCCTCTAGGGGGAAACAATTTCTATTTGTATCAATCCTTTTAAGCACAATTCAAACAATAAAGTTAGTTTCAATTTTCAATTACATTTACTCCTTTTTAAACGCAGAAGGAGACAATGGAAACAATGTATTTCTCTTCTTTAACTTACTGTCAACAAACGATCTATTCACAGTCAATGAACATATCCAAAACTTCATTCCTACTAGCAGCCCATTTCCAGGTTCAGAGCAGTGGTAATTTGACTTTCTTCACTCTCTCCTGCAAACTTGTGCGGTCTAAAAATTCCCCCCTCTCCTCCTGCTTCCAAGGGGGGTTTGATGATTGTAGCTGATGGAAGTTTAGTCCTTTATAAAAAGCTTTCCAAGACTTTAGCTTGCAGCCTTTTTGCTCCAGTCTATTTACAAAAGGGGAAGGCAGACTTCCTGTTTGAAGCCTCCCCGTTTCGGTACCAAATTAAGACGTTTAAAAATCCAATTTTCCGTTCTATTCACGGGTGGTTGTTTTAAAGTCGAATTGTCCACAGGAAAAAGTCAGCGCTCTCCAGCAACAGCAATGCGGCTTCACTCCGTGAAAGAAGCAGTCAATTCGCAGCACCGCGCCACTCACCCCACGTCGCTCTGGATCCCTGAAACCGGGTTTCCTCGTGAGTAGGGGAGGCGCAAAAGGTACCAGCCGAATCCCATGTTCACAGGCTTCACCCGCCTGTGATTTTTTGTGGGTCCCCGCCTTCGCCATGGCGGTCAGACCCTAATTTCCACGAAGTGAATTCCTCCCAGTCAGAGGAATTCAGCCATTACCGGAGGCGCTAACCCGGAAGTCTCCACTGTACTCCACTTCTCTCTGCTCTCTGCATTCCCCCCTGCTTCTGCACCCATTCACCAACTGGGGATAATACTTCATGCTCTAGATTAAAATTTATATCATAATAACTTTGTGTTTGAACCAGTCTCTTACATCCTATTCTCTGCTTGTGCTTGTGCCCTTTGGGTCACAGCTGAAAACATAGGCATTTCTAGCAGCAAAACTTCCCAGTTCTGCTCCACCCTCTCCAGCTCTTGATGAACAAAGAAGGAACTCCCATGAGGCCAGCTTTGCTGGGTGGGGAGCTCCTCTTTCTGCTCAGCCCCCTGTGATATCAAGTATTTATTTGGGCGGGTTCCAAAGGAGCCTGTCGGCTAGGTCCTACCAAGTTACCTGCAAACTGCAAAATAAAAAACTGGGCTTCTTTTTACCGGGAATGCTTCTTGGCCTGCTGAGGCCCCCTTTGAGTGACATCTCTGAAGCAAGCAATATAGATTAAATAATGCTGCCTGGGAACCCAAACAATTGGCCTTTAAAGGCATAGGTCTTTGAAAATAGATTAATTGATATTCCATTGGGGCCCCTCCAAAGATGACTGGACAACACCAATTCACCTTTAACCATAAAAAGTTCGGTAGCTTAATTGCAGAACTTGTAAGCATTGGAAATGCTTTCTCATGTTGCAGCTGAAGCTTAACAAACAAGCAACAAACACTTGAATACAGGAGTGGGGAGAATGGAACCTCCCTTGGCTCCTGCTCCTTGAACAGGCAGGAATTAATTTTCTCCTGTTGGGGAAAGAAGCACCACCTGATGTCCTTCTGGCTGGCATTCAACTACTAAAAGGCACAGTAGCTGGGTTGGAAAAGAAAGGGACAGGGGTGAAACTGAGCTTTATTTCACCTGGGTCAAAGACCCAGTTTGGCACCCCCCCCACCCCCCATGCATTTGCATACACATACACACACACACACACAGGCTGGGAGCCTCAATGGCACCTCTGGAAGTTTTACCTGGGGCAAAAAACCAGCTAGTCCCCTCCCCCAGTAGCTATGGCACTGGAACGCGAGAACAACCCTAAGGCAATGTTACAACCAATGTTCACATGGACCCTTCATTCCATTCCTACCCCACCTTCACTCCAAGGAATTCAGGAAGGCATGCAATGGTTCTCTGCCCTGCCAAATTATCCTCACACCAACCACTGTGATGTAAGTTGGGCAAAATAAGATAATATCTGTCCCAAGATCACCCAGTGAGCTTTATGTCTTGGCAGGTATTTAGATCTTCTCTGTCCATTTCAAACACTCTATTGACACTACCTAAGTCCTTTATGTTATTTTTAAGTATGTTTATTTTCTGTTTCCAGGTTTAGGTCAATCATTAGGGAAACTTTTCTAACAATAAGAACAGGCTAGCTGTAGCACAAATGTGGTAGAAGATTGCACTGAGATTCAGCACAGCTATTGAACCACTCTGGATTTTAAGGTCCAAAGACAATAAAATTAAAATAAAAGTAGACTTTGTCCCAAAGTGATTAGATTTGCAGTGACTTGATATTGCTGTCCCTAACTGTTACCTACAGACACACATCATCATTTCCTGCTTCTTACAATCCGAAAATTTGTTCATTTCAACGGAGACTTCAGCTTCTATTTTTAGAACAGTTAAAAATAACTTGGGAGTGGCCAGCTACTTTCAGCCATAGGCAGAAAGACTTTTGGAGAACTTTTTTTTTTTTAAATGAAGTCCAAACCTCAAGCATCTGCAAATCTCAACAGTTATTTCCATGCTCATTCAGCCAAGCTAAAGTTACTGATTAAGATGCCATCCTGCCAGTGGCTCAGCACCAATCAGTTCCAATTGCATAATGGAACTAACTGGCAGATTTCAATCATTTCCATTATGAAATTTTTGATAAATGGATTACTTCTAGCACTAATTTGCTTTAGTCAAGAAAGAGGATTGGAAATAATCCAGGGTGAACTAAAGGGGGGATAGCAAGTTTCGCCTTTTATTACGATCTTTCATTTCTAAGAAACCTTTAATGGTGCAGAGTGATTTGTCATCTTTATTTCATTCCTCTTCAAAATAGAGCAGTCCTATAGGTGTAAGCCTGGAGTATGTTTCAAGCCAGTCAAGCGCCCCGTCCCCAATAAGTATTTGTTCCCATTTTACAGGCGAGGGCAGCAACTTACCCAAGTCTGCCCGCGTTAGATGGGAGGCATCTAAAGAAACTAGTGTGGCTGCATAAGTCATAAGAAGCTTACAGATGAGCTGAGATTTAAGAAGGGCATGTATAAGAAATGGGAAATCAAGAAGGAAGAATATATGTGAGTTGCCAACAGTTGCAGGGCCAAAGCTCAGAAGGAGCTCAGGCTTACAGGGGCAGTTAAAAACAACAATAACGGTTTCTTTGGCTACATTCAAAGCAAAAGGAAGAACAAGCAAGTAGTATATCTGTTACGTTGTGGGTGAACATATCAGACGACACAGTGATTCTTCAAACAGCTCTTGTTTATTCACAGGCCAGAACAGAACTGAACTGAAGGGTTCAGCCAGCCTGCTTATATAGAGCTCCACTACAATGCAACAGTAATCACTTTCTGTAACTATCCAATCACTGAATGTCACTTTCAATCCCTTATTTGCATTTGTGGACCTGCGTGAAAACTATCTACAGTACCCCCCTGCTGGCCCAGGGTGAGAACTTCAGTACATAACAATATCTGCTGTGTGGAGAAGACGGAGAAATGCTATTGGGTGGCAACAGGGCTTTTTTTCAGCTGGAACTTGCTGGAATTCAGTTCCGGCAACTGAGGTGTTCATGGTGAGTTCCGGCACCTCTTTTTCTAGAAAAATAGCACTGCATGACAGAAAGAAGGCAGAACTACTCCCCACCTACTTTACCCCAACAACAACACTTTATTACTGTTGTAGACGAGCATAATACTTCACCCCTGTCTTCACCCAAAAGGAAAGCACTGTGCAACCTGGTCATAACAATGCCAGGAGGGAGCTGCAGCCCAAGATAGGAAAAGAGATGGTAAGGGAACACCTAGCTACTTTAAATGAATTCAACTCTCCAGGGCCTGAAAAAGGGTATGAAAGGAGCTTGCTATTGTAAATCTCAGAGCTTCTGTCTATAAATCTTTAAGCACTTAGAAAAGGAACAGCCATAGTTAGCAAACCTGATGAAGCTGGCAAAATACTTTGTATGAAGGTATGAAATGAATAAGTGTCACAGTGCTATATGCAGCTCAAACAGGCTCCTTTGGGATTCTTGGCAGATGTCTGGGTTTCTTATTGCTTTTCTGAGTGCTGCAGGGCAGGGCATTGTCCTTTTACCACATTATCATTCATTCTTGATTATGCCATAATCTAGAACAAACAGAAGGGTGCTGGAACTGAATGAGAGTCAACAAACAGAGGATAATCGGCTGTGATTACTGTACTCTACTCTGTTGATGTTCCCTGACCGCAGCCAAACAGAGGACGGGGAAGAGGGGGTGGAATACAAAGCACCCAAAGGTACACTTTTCCCTCTAAGTGCTCGCTTACAGTGAGAAGGAAAAAGTGTTGGTGCAATGAAAAATAGCTATAAACGGAGAATTCCTGGATGCCAAGATCCAAGTTTGGGGCAAATACAGTGGTACCTCTGGTTGCGGACAGAGTCTGCTCTGGAGTTCCAGTCGGATCCCGAGGTTTCCGCAACCTGAGGACTGCTTCTGCGCATGTGCAGACCACTTCTGCGCATGCAAGCGCAGCGAAACCTGGCAAAATACTTCGAAGTTTGCCACACGCGCATCCCAAAGTTTACGTAACCAGAGGGTTACGTAACCAGTTTATGTAGCCAGAAAAGTTACACAGAACATAAACTTGGCTTAGCCACAAGGTGGTGAAAGTTCCTAAATTATTGGTATAGGAACACAATTAGGCTTGTGTGAGCCATGTGGCTACTCTTCACATGCTGAGTTCATCTGGTAGACTGGGGAGTGGACAAAGGCTTGATTACCTAGCTGAGCTCCTTACCCTCAAGGTGAACAAAGCCTGGCAGGACAGCTTACTCTATGGTTTTAACCCCGTCATGCATTAATTAGCCATAAGCACATTCCTTATATAAGTTTAGTTATCCCACAAAAAACAGGTTCAGACTCTTGAAACAACATCTTCCACACAGGACTCAGTGATGCCAAATCTGCCTTTCTCCCATCCAGAGTTCAGAAGTTACCTCTTTGCTGGTTGTCGTGTATCTACATTTGCTTGTGGGTGTGAGCATGGAAAGTTTGGGCACTGCAGTGTAAAAGCAGGGAAGCAATGAAGGTGGTTCTTTCGCCAGAAAATGCAGTGCCCAAACTCACCTTGTGGAGGCGTGACCAATCTGCACATGAAAAGGGGGTGTTTGGTGGCATTTAAACGAGTGCGTTAATGTGCAAGCCCAGTTAAGTAGTGTCAGCTTCTGTGGCATAATTATGTGCAAAGCAGACAGGAAATGCAAAACCAGCACAAGGACTGTTCCACGTGATCTAGTGAAAGGGAAGCTCTTTCCGGTATTTCTCCTGCATGCACCACTGCTTCTTTCTCTTAACATGGGCTGAGGATTCCCTGGTGCATGTGATTTACACCTTGTTTTCAGAATGTGCAAATTCCCCACACAGAAAATGATATCAACAGCCCTGGATGATAACATGGGAGGGAGGGTCTTCCTTTTGTTTTGATGTATGGAGTGATTTGATTTATTAGAAAAGCTGAAAAACAAACTACGCGTTTCCAGGGGACAATGTAAAAAGTATAGATTTGCAGAGATCTGGTTTGATCCTACAATGTATGTCAATATGGAAGAATGCAATCTGTTTCCTCCCTCTGCTTATCAATGTATTTGATTCAGTAATTTAGTATATTACTCCATTTTAAGATTCATCACATCCATGACAGTAAAGGCTTTTATTTTATTCTATATTTAAAATCATACCCAGCCTTCTACTTTAATTGTGTGTCTTTTGTTAACTCTTTAAGTTGTTTTACTTGCTTTTACACAGACACACACATTAAATACAGTAGTACCTCAGGTTACATACGCTTCGGGTTACAGACTCCGCTAACCCAGAAATAGTGCTTCAGGTTAAGAACTTTGCTTCAGGATGAGAACAGAAATTGTGCTCCGGTGGCGCGGCAGCAGCAGGAGGCCCCATTAGCTAAAGTGGTGCTTCCGGTTAAGAACAGTTTCAGGTTAAGAACGGACCTGAGGAACAAATTAAGTACTTAACGTGAGGTACCACTGTATGCATATTAAAAACTAGTATGTTGGAAAATGGGAATTGCTTTCCCAGACACGCCAGTTTTTTGTGCAGAGGAAATTTCTGTTTGTAGGTACGTTGTGTTCTGTTTGTAGGTCATGTGAGTCACCACCTTCAGTCTGTGAAGTGGGACATTCCAGAGATGGGCTTGACTCCTTATATGGTGTTGGCTGACTACAAAGGCATGTCCTTTGATGACTGCTGTCTGCAGGGCTGACCACCCTTGAGGTGGATTGAGGGCAGTCACCTCAGTAGGCAGAATCCCGTGGGCACCCTGTGACCACCCCTCCCACCTCCGCCATAGATGCGAGGAAAAGCGGCAATGGGTTCTAGGTTACAGTGAGATCTTGCAGGGCTCTCGCGACATCTCACCATAAGCCACGGCCACTTCTCCTCACTTCCCCAGTGCCACTGTGGGTGTCCCACCACCTTACCACCAAGGAAGTAAGGAGAAGTGGCTGCAATATTTTGTGGGGAATATTTTGTGGGGCTCTTGTGAGATCTCGCTGGAAGCTGCCACTTTCCCTCACATTTGTGAAGGAGTCTTGGATGGAAGGCCAGGCACTGGGGTTGCCCACACAATACTTCCATGGCAGGGGGGGTTACGCAACCATCCCATTGCCGCTGTTGGAGAAATGAGAAGTGGCGGCGATGGCAGCTTCCACCTTCTAGTGAGAGCTCATGTTAAGATCTCACCAGACCCCAGAAACTACCACTGCAGCCGAATGATCCTGGTACACAAGGCTTCAGTAAGGCAGGACACCTTCCCAGTTCATGTTAGGGGTCAGAACAGGCACTGCCACCCATGGCTGTCAATCATAGTGGGTGCGCTATAGTGACTGTGAGCATCAGCTCAGTGCCTGGGAGTTCCTGCTTCAGGCTGTCCCCTGCTCTGTACTTGCTAGGCAGCTTCACATACTCTCACTCTGTCTCTCACTGCCTCAGCTCTCACATGTGTGATAGGAAGGAAACAACACTGGCCTAAGTTAGAAGGCTGTTGTAAGGATTGCAAAGATGATACACATGATATAGGGTTGCCACACATCCCTTAAAATACATGACAGTCCCATTGGGGGGCACAGAGTTTCCTGTCCCATTTGGTCCCCAATTTGTCCTGTTTTTGAAGTCATAAAAATGCTGGTTTTGTGGGGGGAGGAAGCCCCCCACAACCAATTCTAACAATTGTAGGTGCCATCATAAAATAGGCATTTAGTTCTGTGTGAGAGAACGGGGGCGGGGGAGCATATTTCAAAAACAATTAATCATCAGATTTCTACTACTACTACTACTACTGTTAAACGTTCGGAAAAAGTCAGAAGCCCAAGGCAGTACAAGTTCCTCAGCTAAGTTTCTTCAACATTTGTCAGTGACAACAGCTCACTCATAGGAACACAAGAACCAAACTGACTGGACAACACAATAATGAACCCAAGCAATGAATTGACCGTTGGCTGTTGACAGTTGAAAGTGCATGCGCTTACTTGCCATTAGAACGTTCGTCTACCAACGCTTATACGATTGGTTAGAACGCGCCTTGTAACATAAAATGTGTTAAACCCAATACATAACACTCCTCCCCCCAACTTCCTAACAAAAGGAACAAAATAGTCATCAAGGTGTGCTGGCCTTTTCCACTCCCGCTGGGACTGTGCCTGTTCCTGTGTCTGAGTGAGTGACCCAGGAGGTTTCTCCGGTACCCACGGTCTGAGTGGGGCGGTCAGCGAGGCCGGCTCCGAAGGGGTCACTGCTGGTGGAGCCACTGAGGATTCTGGCCTGAAGTCGCCCTACTGGGGTAACTCAGTCACCAGCAACCCGTCTGGTTCCCTGCCTGGCCTGGGCACAGAATCTCCCAAAGTACCCATTTCTCTGTCCTCTGGTACTGCTTGAAGTTCCGTGTTCAGAGGTGCTCTGGCTCTGATATGGTTGATGTGTCTCTTCCAAACCAGTCCCCCCTCCAACCCTACCTTGTAGGAAACTGGACCTGTACAGCGGGCAATGATACCAGGGACCCAACCCTATTCGGACCCATAGTTTCAGACAGTGTCCTCCGGGGAGAACCCTCTTGGAGACCCCCGCACCACAGTGGATGGCCGTTGCTCAAGAGCCCAGTTGGGGTGCATACGATCAAGGAGGGTAGTGAGTCTCTATCTTGAGTTGTACCCTAAGCTTATTGGACCCCGGGGTAGGAAGTTGGAGAGGTGGACTGTAAGTCCTCCTCTATGTAGGCCTCATGGACACATTGCTTGGGCTGTGCTCCGGAGATCTTGGAGTGGCAGACTCGACCAATGTGCCCAGTCTTCCCACAGCAGCGACATGTGCTGTCCCGAAACCTGCATGTCAGATGCTTGTGGTTTTCTCCGCAGTTGGCGCAGGTCCCTTGAGGCGCATCAGATGACCGCTGGTTCAACTATATGCTCGTAGCTTGGGAGCAGTGGTGTCGGTCGGGTCGGTCCAAAGCTCAGTGGACATCCTCATTGTGGGAATCTACAGAACTGTCTTGCTGGATGCGGTGAGTTCTCCTTTTGGTACGTGGGCTGTGGGCCGCCTCTCAAAGGCCATGGCCATATTCATTGCTTCCATCATCATGAAGTCGTCTTTTGCCAGCAGCTTGCGGTGGAGACAGCTGTCTCGAATGCCACTGATGAACCTTTTGAGAAGTTGTTCCTCAATGTCAGCAAATTGGCAATACATCGCAATCACCCAGAGCGCTGTGATGTAGTCACTTGCTGACTCTTGCACTTGTTGCTCTCTGTGTGAAAAGTCGTAGTGGCGGTGATTCTTAGTTGGCTGAGGCGCGAGGTTTCTTGTCATAGCCTGTGTCAGCTCATCGAAAGTGCATGCCTCTATGTGCCTGGGTGCCATCAGACCTTCCAGTAGAGTGATGGCGGAACTTCCCAGCATGATCAGTAGCACATCCGCCTTGTCTGCCTCCCTAGTGAAGCCTTGTAGTCGGACGTAGCTCCTTATTCGGCGGACCCACTGCAGCCATTCTGCAGGATGGCTCATATTGAAGTTCGGTGGTGACCAACTATGACTGGTAGCCGTCCTCAGACCTGGGGCAGTCGCTTGTGCAATTGTGGGTGGTTGCAAAGACACGGCAGGCGCAGTCTTGTTTCCAGGACTATTTGCTGAGTCCAGTGTGGCGGTAAAAAACAGCTTCAAAAGAAGCCTCTTCAGTTTACACCCCCCCTTCAGCCAGCTGCTTTTCCCATTAGCTCTTCCCAACATTTATTGCCCTTTAACTCTCTCAGTTTAAGAAAGAAACAGCTTTAGAAAAGACTTCCCAAAAATGCTCTCTTTCTGCCAGCTAGATGCTTCTCCATTGCTCTTGGCCTTTTTAACCTTAGGAAGAAGATCTGGCTCATTTTACTGGGAGGCACATTGGTATTATTTTACTATTTACTCATTCCTAATTATGTTTATCTCTGCCTTTTTTATCTTCTGTAACATGTAGGGTCAGTGTCCTCGCTCTCAGCCTGTAATTCCCCCTTTTACGACTTTGAGAATTGTTTTCTGCTATAAATCAAGGGGCCCCTTGTCTAGGAGGAAAACATTGCCAAGGTTCTCTAAGCAGCTGGTCTTCTGCCTGGCATGAAACATTTGAAAATCTTTAAGCTCTCTTTAATATACAAGCCCCGATCAAACATTAATAAAATGCAGGCTTATGATTAGATGCCTCACCAGTACATAACAATTATTATTATGGAAGCTTTTAAATAATTTTTCTCAAAAGATTTTCTTGGTTTACAAAAATACGCGCATTGTCTCTTCAGGTTGTAAACTCTTTTCTACAGATCGGTTACATTTGATGTGAGACATTAGTGTTGACTACAGTGTAAGGTCAGAGAAGAAAAGAGGGGGGAGAGGAAGAGTGGTGTGGTGTGGTGAAACTTATATTATTTTATATAGTGTACACTTGTCCATGTCAACTGGGTAGGTTCTCTTTCTATTCGCTTATTACATTTCCTTGGTAGTGAGAGGTATGGGGGGGCAGGGCCTAGTTGGTTGTCTTTAGTTGGCTACAGTGGGATTTGTTTGCATTTGTGGGGGGGGGGGATTGTTGGATCAGGTCAGCCATATTGAATCGTATGCTGTTGGGGGATTCTTGTCTTATTGGGTAAGCGACGAAGGAGAGCCATACTGGGGTGAAGGCGTCCTCTTCTATTTGTCCCCGTGTCAGTTTCAGTTTAACAGTTAGCTTTTATAGTCAGGAGTTAGCAGGATTAACAAAGGACACCTAATCAGGGATCAGTTGTATTCACACACACCAGAGTTGCTGCTTCTGGGACAAAACACTAATGATAAAAAGGTGGTGGATCAAATAATAATAATACCCCCCCCTTCCCCAAAATGCCTGGCCACAGTGCTAAATGGACTCCTTGCTGAACTTCTTCCCTTTCTCAAGGCTGCTGCTCCACTATTGGCTGGCCTGGAGCGTCAATCACCCAGCATTAAAGGACAGGACGGGCTCAACTTCTGGTGGAGCTGAGGGGGCTCTTTTTTATCCTGGAGGATTCACCACAGAAGGTTGTATTTACTACTAGGGAGGCTCTTGACTCCCCAGTTCAGTCTTCTTCAGACATCTGGGGTCTGTGGGGCAATGCAGAAGCCTTGCTGCCTGTTGCTCCAGGGAAAGTGGGTGGTGTCAGGGTTCAGGAGGGAGTCACCTTGCGAGGGCAACAGGCCCTGTGAGGCAGGATATAAAGTCTCAATAAACACACAATCCCGGAACCTGTAATATAATTGTGTGGGAACCAAGCCCCTCAGGTGAGCCTGTCTGTTTGCTGTTCCTGCTTCCTGTGGGCCCCAGGTAGGCCCCTCTGGGGAATCTGAGGGGGGCTTGAGCCCCACAGCCCCCTTGAAGTTGGGGGTGAAGAGCTACTGGTTCAGTTGCTGCAGTTCTATCCAAAATACAGCTATGGGTGAGGGAAGGTCAGCTTGGCCCTAGAAGGTTCTGACTTGCCTGCAGATATCTCAAGCCTTTCTTTGGGCCTTGTGACTTGTGTTCTTCCTCTGCGCCTTGTTCCTCCACATCCCTTCTATTTGGGTGTCTTGTATTTTTTAGTTTCCAAACCTGAGGACAGGATTTGTCTCGCCTTTTTTAAAAATCAGTGTCAACTGCTTTAGGAGACAACATCTGTCTGAAAAGCCGGAAAATAAGTTTGTCTGTTTTTTAAAAACTTATTATTGCTACTATTATTACTGTTGTTCATTTAAAAGAATGCTGTATATACCACCTTTAGAGTGCAGCAACTAAATTTGTTCTAACCACTATGCCACGCTGACCCTCCTAGAATCTTGGCATGGTGCATTCCACATCACCAAGGGCTGTTGCCCAGTAACAGAGCCTGTGACCGTTTGAACTGAGGTTCGTGCATCCTCAATGTGTAGACCTTTGCAGAGGTTTGCTTTAGTGACCCTCGCTTCCTTGTGTTATATGAAAAAACCTGCTCCTTTTCCCTTATGGGGTATCCAAGGGTCCTCTACTGGTAGGAGAAAATAATAGAGACCAACCAAAGAATATTGAGATGCAAAGCAGGTAGTAAGCCTGATATTAAACTGTTGCAACAGGGTCCTCCCTCACCACATACAGGAGAGAGGAGGAACCCCAAATAATGGTGTGCAAGCCCTTATATAGACTTTTGAAGTTGCCCACCCTGTTGCTCAAGACCACCCTCCAAAACATCATACATACATCACAGAAGGAGGCGGGTCTACAGCAGAAATACATCACAGGAGGTGGATTACAGCAGAAATCCTGTTTGCCAAGATATCTGTTAACAGTCACTGATTGCTTTACCTGGGCAGCCTGGCCACTCTTTTGTGATAGTAAATTCTTTTAGTTCCTGAATCCAGGTCACAGGCTAACCCTGTTCATACAGAAATATGTCCTTAAGACAGGTAAGCAAAAGACAATGAAGAGGTTTTCCCATTTCCTTCCTCCTTGCAGAGAAATATTTGAGATCAGTTTGGGAGAGTCAAAATTGTTTGGGAGAGTTAAAATGTCTTCAGGATTGCTCTCCTGTACTATTTCAGACACGTGGTTTATATACTTGTATATGTTTTTGCCTTGTACATTTATGAACATTTATTTTATATTTGGGACCATCGAATTCTTATAACACTTGGATTAGAATATGGCATCTGAAAGCTCTGTAAAAAAGAAGGTAAAGAACCCCTGACAGTTAAGTCCAGTTGCGAACGACTCTGGGGTTGCGGCGCTCATCTCGCTTTACTGGCTGAGGGAGCCAACATTTGTCCACGGACAGTTTTTCTGGGTCATGTGGCTGCATGAGTAAACCGCTTCTGGCGAAACCAGAGCAGCGCACAGAACGCTTTTTACCTTCCCACTGGAGCAGTACCTATTTATCTACTTGCACTTTGACGTGCTTTCGAACTGCTAGGTTGGCAGGAAGTGTGTATCTGAAGAAGTGTGCATGCACATGAAAGCTCATACCAAGAACTAACTTAGTTGGTCTTTAAGGTGCTACTGGAAGGATTTTTTTATTTTGAATAAGAACTCAGTGTGTCTTAAATGCAGCTGGAGCACTGGTTCCTACATTGTTCATCAACAATTGCTCTTCATAGAGTAAGTTGGTGTCAACCCACATGTTCTGAATTCTGCAGAAAAGGCACCTGGGCATTCTGCTCCCCAGCCCTGCCCTGTGGGCACCTTCTACCTTCCTCTTTTGTTTCAGGTGGCTTCCTTCCTGTGGAGCAGCTCTTTAAGGCCATGTACTTTATAGCCAGTGACCTTGCTGTTCAGAGCACCTTTAACCCCTTGGACATCTCCCACTTGCTGCAAGAGTTCATCAAGCAGTTCAGCAGCACAGCAGTGGACGTAAAGTGCTGTAAGTGTAGGAGATAAGAATCTCCGCCTTGGAGTATGGGAGTCCACATCAAGCCATTGGATGGCCGTGACACAGGTGAGCCTGTCTGTCTGCTCGCCAGTTCCTGCTCCGTGTAGGTCCCAGATAAGCCCCTTTGGGGAATCTGAGGGTGGCTTGAGCCCCACAGCCCCCTTGAAGTTTGGGGTGAAGAGCTACTGGTTCAGTTGCTGCAGTTCTGTCCAAACATAGCTTTGGGTGAGGGAAGGTCAGCAAGGCCTTGTGACTTGTGTTCTTCCTCTGCCTTGTTCCTCCACCTCCCTTCCATTTGGGTGTCTTGTATTTTTTAGTTTCCAAACCTGAGGACAGGACTTAACTCACCTTTTTAAAACCAGTGTCAGCTGCTTTAGGAGACAACATCTGTCTGAAAAGCCAGAAAATAAGTTGTTGTTTTTTTAAAAAAAGCTTATTATTGCTACTAGAATCATAGAATCATAGAGTTGGAATAGACCACAAGGGCCACCGAGTCCAACCCACTGCCAAGCAATACTACTATTACTACCATACATTTAAAAGAATATATACCACCTTTGAAGTGCATGGAATTAAATTTGTTCTAACCACTATGCCTTCTCTCTCCTAGAATCTTGGCATGGTGCATTCCACGTCACCAAGGGCTGTTGCCCAGCAACAGAGCCTGCGACCGTTTGAACTGAGGTTCTTGCATCCTCAGCGTATAGACCTTTGCAGAGGTTTGCTTTAGTGACCCTTGCTTCCTTGGATTAGAATATGGCATCTGAAAGACTCCTGGAGGTAAGGGAACGTTGGCATTTCAAGTAGACTCAACTAGAACATTGAATAGTGATATCACCAAGTTTGGCAAAGAGCTATCAGAGGTCAAAGAAAGTGTTGAGCTTTGGGCAAGTTTATGGAAGGGAAGAACGAATGCTGTAAAGGAAATCTTGGTCTTTACATTGTAGTTGGTTGAATATTATTTTAAACAGGGCATTCTTTATGCTGCATATATATGTCAATCCAGGAGAGGGTTAACTTAAATTTCTAAATAATGAATATTAACTTAAGTTTACTATAGTTAGAACGGGAAAGAGAAAAACAGAGGAAGAAAAGATCGCATGAGCAGCTGGCCCAGTGGAGGGGTAGGCGATGCTGGGTGGAGCTGGTCTTTCTGCAGTGGTGATGCATGGAGCCCTTCTGCCCACTTCTCTTTTGGAGTCAGTCTGATGGGAAGGCTTCTCCCAAGTGCAGACAAGGGGGAGACAGAAAGCCTGGCAAAACTCTACCATACACTAAGACTCCATCAGCTCCATCAGGCCTCCTCTCCCTCAACTGTCATCTGGGGGCAGCCATTTCATCAGGCTACAACTGCACTTCTAGACATTGGGGCCTGGTTTCTGAGTTTGCTTTTCCTTCACTCTCCTTGCCTATTTTCATTGTGTGCTGTATTTCTGTTTGTTGGTTTGTTTTATTAGAATGTAAGTCTGCAATTAGGGAGTGTCTTGTTTTTGATTTCACTAAGCCTCTTTGGGAGCCCTTTTGGGGTACAAATGCTATGAATGAATGAACTGGGTCTCTGAGGAGACCTTCAGTTTGCTTCCATTTTAATGCAGACCTACCTCATCTGTGCTTCCCAGATCAACACTGTAATGATAAATTTTAAGGTCTTATATATATAATAAATGTTCATAAATGTACCAAGCAAACCACATGTCTGGAGCAGCACAGGAATACAGTCCTGAAACCATTTTGACTCCCAAGCTGACCAAATGTTTCTCTGCAAGGAGGGAGGAGGTGGAAAAAAACCTTCCTTGCTACAGGAATTTAATAATCACCATTTCAAAGGGTGACAGACTACCAGGAAAGGCAATCAGATAAGGCATTATCAGATAACCTGGCAGACAGGAAAAACAACAACATTCAAATTTCTGTTGTAGACCACCTTTTCTGTGTTGTAGGTATGATGTTTGTGGGGGGTGGTCACACAAACAGAAATGTGCTTTGAGATGCTCCCATGCCCCCATTTTGCAAACAGGTTCTCCACTCCACCCTGCCCCATGTCCATATTAGCATATTAGATATCACAAGATACCTGCTTTCAAAAACGTGAAGCTTAGGCTTAATAGCACACAAAACGGATATCTTAGGAGAAATGCACTCTGAAATGTGGATGAATTTTCATTAGCACGTAAAAGAAAAAAGAAATTCCCAAACTAAAGTGGAAATGTGGAGAACTGGAAAAATGTGGAACTGATAGAAAGTGAAAGTGAGAGATTCATCCATCCCTGCCTGGGGGCCTGATCCATTCCCCACTCTCTGACCTTCCTGTTTCTTTGCTCTCTTTTCTCACGGACAGGGAATTGGCTTTGATGAAGACAACACCTCTGTCATTAGCCTTGAAGAAGGGGAGGATCTTCCTCTAAGCTAATGCTGTGTGGATTTCCCACCATTATCAAGTGCTTTCAAAAGCCTGCTGGTTCATTTCTCTGGTTGTGCTGCTTGGGCTCTTTGAAGGAGGGGAGGCAACCAACTGAAGCTCCTGATACTTCAGGACTTCCTGATACCTGAGGGCTCACAATGGTGGGTGTGAGGTCAGCCATTTCCCTTCTGACCCGTATTTGTCACAAGCAGCCCTGTTTCAGTTCTACTGTATTTCAGCTTCTGTCAAAAATCAGCTGGGAATTTACTTTCCCCCCTCTTGTAGTTTTGCTTGCTTGTCTTAGGATTATTAATTTGTGACTACCAAGATTCTGCCATTTTTCTTTATATTCCTTTGTGTTTCTGTTTTTGGTTGTTTTCTCTGTTCTATGCAATGAGGAGAAGGTAATAAATACTGCTAATAGTACAGTATGTTATAATACCCTTAAAATAATAAAAACAGCAAAGGCCATGTGACATTTCAAACCTTTCTTACAGAGAAGAGAAGCTGTTGCTTACCCAAAACCTAAAAGCCCCCCGCTATTCCTTTCTCCACTCAGCATCTCAACATGTTCTACAGTGTCACATACCGCTGGCAATGCACCCAAAGGACCAACTGAAGCATCAACTGACTGCTGTTGTCGTCGTGGGAAAGAAGGGTAGGAAGAAGCAAGTCTAAATTAAAGTGCCATGAGATCTTTCCGACCTCCTGAAGACCAAGGAATATGTAAGTTACTCGAGAGAATCTTTGCAACCACATAGGGATGTCAAACCCTTCAGGCTGCCCCTTCCAGGCCCACCCTGCAAAGTGCCCAGTGGACAATCAGGCATCTGAGCACGTAAGTGATCTAGAGAACAGAGTTGGGCAATAGTACAGCAGATCCTAGCAGGCTTTGAGGTTGGCATGGATCAGCTGATTGGTGCCAATTGCAAGCCTTGTTTTCGGCAGGAATTGGCTGCCCTCAGGAGTTTGCAATTGGGAAGAGGGCTGTTGCACCTGGGTCCTGCTTGCAGGCTACTCATAGGCATCTGGTTGGCCACTGTGAGAATAGAATGATGGGCCACATTGGCCTATGGAAGGAGCCAACAGGATTCTTTTAGACTGCAGTCTACATGGCTCAGATGCAAGCTGTCTGAAAGCCGTATTCTCTCCTATGAACCTGTCTAGGTTTTGAGCTCTTTGGGGAGGACCTTCTCTCAGTTCCGCCTCCCTCACAGACATGCTTGGTGGGGCTGCGTTAGAGGAGCTTCTTAGTGGCTGCTCCCAGACTTTGGAACTCCCTTGCTAGAGAAGCCAGGCTGGCTCCCTCCTTGCTGTCCTTCCACTGGCAGGAGAAGACTTTCTTGTGCAAACCGGCTTTGGTGAATTGACTGCTTTAGAATAAAGGGCTGGTCTCCTGCTGTTTTATTGTAATTATATGTAAGTTTTAAAGTGAGTTTATATAAGTATAGTTTTAGTTCTATCTATGTTTAATTGTTTCTTAATGGTTGTTTTTCCTATGTTTTTAGTGCTTCTTGTTTTTTATCTGTGAGTTGCCTAGAGTCCAGTCAGGGGGAAAATTGGATTATACATAAATATGTAATGATGATGATGATGATGTTATTATTATTAATAATAATATTCTAGCAATGCTTGGTGTCCAAAGCACTGCTATCAATAACAGGCTGAAATATAAGCAATGGATTACTGAAATAATTCATGATAGTGAAGTTAATGTAATAAGAACACATGTACTGTAAAACAGCTAATAAAAAGAAGTAAAAAACAAACATCAGGAAAGTAGGGCTGGGAAGTCAAAAAGAAATTTATGTTGCTTTTTTGTATATGGCATTAAATGTCTTAGAATACTTTTAATAAAAATAAAATAAAATAATAATAAATATAATAAAAATGATATATGAAAAAAGATAATGGGTTGCTTCTCTTAGCAGTAACTTCTCTAGGTCTCTTCTCAGCCATCTGTAGTGCTTCCCACATCCACCCCTGGTTGACAGGCAGCTTTTTCTTGTCTGTGCGTGTTGGATCCAGACATGGAGTGCAGGCAGTGAGTGGGGATTCGAAATATGGTCTCTCCCAGTTCCTAGCTCAACACTCAGATCAGTAGGCCCTGCTGGCTCTTTCTTATTGGCTTTGAAAACAGCTGTGGTTCTTACCTACCTAACCTTAGCTATGTTTGCACAAACTGAATCATTTACACACTGGTATGTGTGCGCTGCACTAACACCCATGCCTGATGACCCTGACATAATTTCCTGCAGAAAGCATCACCTGGCAGCACTGGTGGCATTGCTAGAAGAATTCTGCACACCCTCCCGGGCTCGTTGGGCTGCTCAGCTTCACTTGCATGGCTGGAACAAGGGCTGCACAGACTGTCTCTTTATCCCTAGACCAAGGGTCAGCAAACTTTTTCAGCAGGGGGCCGGTCCACTGTCCCCCAGACCTTGTGGGGGCCCGGACTATATTTTGAAAAAGAAAAAGAAAAAAGAATGAATTCCTATGCCCCACAAATAACCCAGAGATGCATTTTAAATAAAAGCACACATTCTACTCATGTAAAAACACGCTGATTCCCGGACCGTCTGCGGGCTGGATTGAGAAGGCGATTGGGCCGGATCCAACCCCTGGGCCTTAGTTTGCCTACCCATGCCCTAGACCTTTGATTTACTCCCTTGGGGTCAATTAGCCTCTGGGGATCCCAAGAGGCCAAGCTGGGCTCTCTGGATCTTTTTTAACAAAGTAGTGAAAGAGAGCCCTGAAGGGTCGCTATGAGTGTGAAGGAGTCTTGGACATAAGGCTGGACCCTGTGTAGCAATGGGGGGGGCTGAGCCTTCCCCCTGAAGGGAAAGCAAGCAGCAAGGATAGTCATGAATTAGCGCCCGTGGCAGCAGAGGAGGAAAAGGAGGAGCAATAAATATGCACTGGCTCAATCCTCCCTCCCTGAAAAGGGCTGCCTCTTTTCACCTCAGCATTTTTGATTCAAGGGTGGATTAAGGTGCGAAACCCAACATCAGGACCCTCTCTCAAAATACTAGAGCTTTCAAAGGGGCCACCCAGTGAAAGATGAATGTTGGAAGATGCTGTTCCTGGCAACCTTGAAGTCACTATGTGACAGAATGATTTTTGATATGTATTTGGGGGGGGAGGAGTGCTTTTTCACATGTTTTTAGAATGCTTGTAAGCATGTTTTTAGAGTTCAGATTCTAGTCCTCTGTGCAGTTGCTGTCCTTGTTTGATATTCTTCTGCACCCTCCTGGTAAGATTTCAGGCTGCATTCAATATTTCATTTCATTTCATTTGCCCCACTGCCACCTCAGAACTGCTGCTACTGTTTCCAGCTGGTGCTACCGATGAGGTGCAGTGAGGCAGTTGCCTCAGGTGGTAGATCCAGCCTCTGAGGGCAGCAGAGGAAGAGGCAAGGTGGGATTTTCTGCTTTTCATCAAGTAGCCCTCCTAGAATCATCACAGAACTGCAGAGTTGGGAAGGATCCCAAGGGTCACCTTGTTTCATCTCAAAGCCTATTTGGGCTCGCCTGCGGAGTTTGATGGATCCTGATAGATTCCGTCAGGCCTTGCGGGACCATGCTCTCCCTGGCGACTCATTAGATGACCTTGTCGAGGACTGGAATAATCGGTTCTTGGCGGCCATCGATGAGATTGCGCCTAAGCACCCTCTGCTACGCCAAGGAGCTCCGGAAAATGAATCGGGATCTCAGATGGCTACAGCGAGTATGGCGATGGACTCGTGACAGAGCTTCAAGAACATCTTATAGGACGATTATGAAAGCCTATGAGATGGCCATGAAAGCTGATAAGAAATCTTACTTCTCAGCTTACATTGCATCCGCTAGCTCTTGCCCGGCACAACCTTTTAGAATAATTAGGTTGACAACATCCTTAGGAGGACAACCAAATTTAAGCACAAATTCAACTCAAAGCAGTGAGGCATTTGCGAGCTTTTTTGCGGAGAAAGTCCTGTTGCTCCGCCGTGACCTCCCTGCCAATTTAGATACAATAACAGAACTGGAGGCCCCTAAACTGTCTTCAGGTCCAGTGTTGGACCATTTCAATCGGATACTCCCTGCTGATGTGAAAAGATTTCTCTGAGCTGGTAGGCCCACCACTTGCCTCCTCGATCCATGCCTGTCTTGGCTGATTATGGCATGCCCAGATGTCACGTGGATCCCCCTGGTTGAAATTATCGATTTGTCCCTTGGCACAGGGACATTCCCAGGGGAGCTGAAGGAAGCAGTGGTGTGTCCACTCTTAAAGAAAACTTCACTAGATCCTTTAGCTCTATCCAATTACCGCCCAGTTTCAAATCTTCCGTATCTGGGTAAGGTAATTGAGAGAGCGGTTGCTGAACAGCTTGGTAGGTTTCTGGAGGAAACATCGGCTTTAGACGGCTCTGGTCACCCTAACAGATGATCTCCGTAGACAACTGGATCGAGGTGGGTCGGAACTGCTGATTCTCTTAGATTTGTCAGCAGCCTTTGACATGGTCGATCATGATCTTCTGGACCACCGCCTCACCGACGTGGGGATACAGGGCATAGCCCGAAAATGGCTGTGCTCCTTTGTCTCTGGTCGGGAACAGAGGGTGGCGCTTGGGAGGGAGATGTTGTCGCGCCATTGTGGAGTGCCGCAAGGCACAATCCTCTCCCCATTGCTTTTTAACATCTTAATATGCCCCCTTGACCAGATTGTCCAGAGCTTTGGGCTGGGCTGTCTCCAATATGCTGATGACACTATCTGCTGATGGATGGCCACACTGACTCGATCCCGGACACACTGACCAGATGCTTAGAAGCTGTGGATGGATGGTTTCATGGGAGCTGATTGAAACTTCGAAGACAGAGGTCCTATGGCTGGGTCGGGATGGCATGGGGATGAGGGACCAACTCCTTTTTCTTTCGGGGCCCCAATTAGTGCCAGTGCCTTCCGCTAAGAATTTGAGTGTAATCCTTGATGCCTCCCTTTCCATGGAGGCGCAGGTTACAGCAACAGCCAAGGCAACATTTTTCCACCTTCGCCGCATCAAGTAGTTGGTCCCTTACCTTTCCCGCCCTGACCTGGCCACAGTGATCCATGCGACAGTCACCTCCAGGCTTGACTACTGTAATTCGCTCTACTTGGGGCTGCCCTTGAAACTGTCCCAGAAACTCCAGCGGGTGCAGAATGCCGCGGCAAGGCTCCTTACCCCCTTATGTCCCTGCCATGGGAGCATATTCACCCAGTGCTTTACCAGTTGCATTGCCTCCCGGTGAAGTATCTGGTCAGGTTTAAGGTGCTGGTTTTGACCTTTAAAGCCCTTTGTGGCTTAGGGCCCTAGTATTTACGGGACTGCCTCTCCTGGTATGCCCAGCAGAGGACCTTAAGGTCCATGAATAATCATAGTTTAGAGGTCCTGGGCCCTAAGGAAGTCAGATTATCCTCCACCAGGGCCAAGGCCTTCTCAGTGATGGCTCCGACCTGGTGGAATGCTTTTTCCCATGACACCAGGGCCCTGCAGGATTTAACTTCCTTCTGCAGGGCCTGTAAGACAGAGCTATTCCGCCCGGCTTTCAATTTGAACTTAGCCTGATCTTTTATTTACCTTCATTCCCTCCCCCTCCCCTTTTTATGAAGATTACCCGCTCTGGAATCCCACAGTTACCATTTTTCGCTCTATAGGACGCACTTTTCCCCCTCCAAAAATTAAGGGGAAATGTTTGTGCGTCCTATGGAGCGAATGCAGGCTCCTTGGCTTCAGCGATAGCAGCGCAAAGCCTCCGAAGCACAGAGGGAGTGCTCCCAGTCCCACCAAGAGATGCTGGGGACTGAACATGGTGACTTCTACATACTAAGCAGTTGTTCTACCACTGAGCTATGGCCCTAGCTCACAATATTGCTGTCGGGATAAAATGGAGAAGGTGGAGGCTGAAGTGTGTATGCTCTGTGGAGGAAAGGTGGGATAGAAGTATAAGAAGGAATAAAGTATGTAAACCAGCCTATAAGTGAATAAACTACAGTATATTTTTAACTTACTCCCCTAATAATTTGTATATAAATTATAAAAGTGGTATATAAATTTTGTTAAATAAAAAAACAGGAAATGTTCAGACTTTCAAACAGTATGTTATGCCTGAGCCTTCATTGCTGAAACTCCCAACAGCATTTTCATGCTCACAAACACCTGATGAAGGAACCATTGTGACATAACCCATTCAAGCAGAGTGAAGGGGCAACAGGCTGTCCACAGTGGCAGTAGATGAGGGCTCCCATCTATTAAAAAGCCACAAAAAGTATTTTCATACTGCCTGAGGAATGAATCCTTTATTTAACGTTCATAATTGCTGGATCGATTTAACAGGACTGGAGCTAACATTTGCTTGGATTTGGCACCATTGATAGGGAACTGCCTGCTGCGTCCTTCGCTTTGAAGTCACCCTGGTCTTTGGGCCTCCAGCACCTTCTTCAGCATGTCCAACCCATCTAAGAGGTATATGATACTGGAGTTCCACTGGGTTAGGAAGAAGCCACTGATAGAGAAGCCATGCTCTACTATCTCGGCCAGACCTTCTGCCTCTGCACCGGCTTGCAACACTCCTCACATTTCACCCTACTTCATGAGGAGCAAGACACAACCCGCTCCGCTCAGGAGGTCCAGCAGGCGCAAGGTGCTGCGATTGCCGAATCTCACCGACCCCAAGTTTTTAAGATCTGTCATTGGCAGCATTGGCCGGAAGAGAGCCCGCAGGCGTGGCAAGCAAAAGAAGACTCCAGCAGGAACAGGAAAAGGAGTGAGGGCTAGGCTAGAGGTAAGAAATCTCCAAAGCTATTTGTGGGGTGGGATTGCTTTGGAAGATGCCTTCTCACAATCTCTACCCTTGAACCACGTAAGGACATAAGAAGTGCCTGCTGGATGAGGCCACATTGGCCTGTCTAGTCCAGCATCCTGTTCTCACAGAGGACTGTGGAAACGAGCATTCTGTATTCCCTTCCTGCATCTTCCAGCAACTACTATTCACAAACATTACTGCCACTGACTGTGGAGGTAGAGCATAGCCATCGTGCCTAGTGGCCATTGATAGCCTTTCCTACATAAAACCATCCAAGTTGGTGGCCGTCACAGCTTTCTGTGGGACTGAGCTTCCAGAGGGGTAGCTGAGCATGCCTGCTGCAGGAAAAGCAGGCATTAAAAGCACATTTCTCCCAAAGAATCCTGGGAATTGCAGTTTGTAAAGGGTGCTACGAATTGTAGCTATGCGGTAGAAGCGTAATCTACAGTTCGCAGGATTCTTACAGGGGAGAAGTGATAATGCTTTTAATGTATGGTGTATACACAACCTCAAATTAGCTCCACCAGCTCTGTAATACTAGAGCAAAGATTATAATGCATATTGTTGTTGTTGTTGTACTTTTATATATATTATAAAACCCATTCCTGCAAGCCATGTAGTCTGGAATAAACTCAGTCCCCCCTCCCATCATTAATTGTTTCTACTAGGTGGGGAGGGGTATTGGATCTGCTTCCCTGCCTTGAAGAAAGGCGCAGGTCAGATGTGTGCCCAGACCTGGCCATGCTTCGCAAGAGAGGTGTGTTGGTTCAAGGTGGCCACGCTGCCTGCAACTTGCACTCCTTCCTGACGTGTCTTCCCCAAACCCCTTCTTCCAGAGGCTGTGTTGAAGTTTTCCATCACATGGAGCACAAACTCGTGGAACTACCTCGAGGCTCAGGCAGTGGTGGAAATCCTCCTCAAGCATGAGACACCAGAGAGCCTCTTGCAATGCAAAGGGATCAAAGCAGCGGTGGAGTCTCTCCTACCATACACGGCACTTCCAGAAGCTGGGCCGGTTACTGCAGGCCTCCATGTTCCTTGATTTCATGTGACAAAACATGAAGTTGCCTGATGCCACCAAGTGGGACGAGGAGATAGACAAGTGATGAGCTTTGTTTATTTATTTATTTATTATTAATTTTATTGAGTACAAATTAGAAAAAAATACAAATATACAAAAAAAAGGAAAATACATGTAACCAATAGAAAATTAGAAAACATTTTACCTCATCTCATATTTACAATTATTTGCACCTCTACAAAACAATATTCACAATAAAGAAAAGGAATGAAAGGTAAAATATAAAAGAAAAGAACAAGAAGAAGATAAAGAAAAGGAAGAAATAAGATTAAGAATGAGAATTTTAAAAGTAGATAAGTATTCATGATACACAGCCATTCCCAATCTATATTTATGTTCAATTATGTATTTTCATCATATCCTTATCTATCTTAATTAAAATATTTTTAAAAGACTTCCACCGTTTGCCTCACGCATTTTTGGTAGTCCATTTGTCAAAACCTCTGTTCTTAATATTTTTCCTTTAGATCTCCTTTAGATGTCTTGCTTCGTATTTTTTATATTACAAGATTATTCTAAACACAACCAGATTTTAGTAGCCGAGCCCTGGTTTTGTAAGTACGTAATCATTTAAACACTCCCATTGCTTCATGACCATAGCTTGAGGTTTTCTCCTTATTAAATCTATCAATTTTGCTAGCTCCAGGTACCAGCAAAGTTTCCCGAGCCATTCTCTTTTTGTTGGAATGCTAACCTTTTTCCAATAGCTTGCAATCAAAACTCTTGCCGCTGTTGTCATGTGTAAGAATATGTTAGTTTTATCCTTTGGGATATCTTTATCAAGAATTCCTAGTAGATATTCCTCTGCCTTTTTATTGTGTGATGCCCTTATCAATTTTTTTATCTCGTCGTGGATCATGTCCCAAAAGGTTTTAATCTTTGAGCAAGTCCACCACATGTGGTATAATGTGCCTTTTGTCCTATTACATTTCCAGCATTTATTGTTGTTCATTTTATTCATTTTTGACAATCTGTCAGGAGTTAAGTACCATCTATGATGAATTTTTCTGTAGTTCTCCCTTAATAGGTCACACGCTGTAAAATTTATGTTTTTCTTTTTTTTATAAATATTTATCAAAGTTTTCACAGTATTACATAATGAAAAAGAAAAAATACAAAATAAAAAAACAGTTAAAAATAATTCCATCTTTTCGTCACTTATCTTTCATTTACTTGTTTCCCGGACCTCCTCATACCTCCCTTTTTTGTATTCCTGTTCAATTTATTAGTTCAGCAATTCCTTTCCCTCCTTATTATCCTAATCTTTAATCTTAATATATTGTAGCATTAAATTTTTACCTATTAAAAATCCAATTTTTCCATATTCTTTTATACCATTACAGCTAGAAACCACTTAACTTCAATCAAACATCATTCTAACATTCATTAATTTTGCAATATTTCTGTAAATAGTCTTTAAATTTCTTCCAATCTTCTTCCACCGACTCTTCTCCCTGGTCTCGGATTCTGCCAGTCATTTCTGCCAATTCCATGTAGTCCATCATTTTCATCTGCCATTCTTCCAGAGTGGGTAAGTCTTGTGTCTTCCAATACTTTGCAATAAGTATTCTTGCTGCTGTTGTAGCATACATAAAGAAAGTTCTGTCCTTCTTTAACACCAATTGGCCGACTATGTCCAGGAGAAAGGCCTCTGGTTTCTTCAAGAAGGTATATTTAAATACCTTTTTCAATTCATTATATATCATCTCCCAGAAAGCCTTAATCCTTGGGCACGTCCACCAAAGGTGAAAAAATGTACCTTCAGTTTCTTTACATTTCCAACATTTGTTATCAGGCAAATGGTAGATTTTTGCAAGCTTGACTGGGGTTATGTACCACCTGTATATCATTTTCATAATATTCTCTCTTAAGGCATTGCATGCCATAAACTTCATACCTGTGGTCCATAACTGTTCCCAGTCAGCCATCATTATGTTATGTCCAACGTCTTGTGCCCATTTAATCATCGCAGATTTCACCGTTTCATCCTAAGTATTCCATTTCAACAGCAAGTTATACATCTTTGACAAAGTCTTAGTTTTGGGTTCTAACAATTCTGTTTCTAATTTTGATTTTTCCACCTGGAAGCCGATTTTCTTATCCAAATTGCATGCCTCCATTATCTGATAATAATGAAGCCAATCACACACTTTGTTTTTTAGTTTTTCAAAACTCTGTAATTTCAATCTATCTCCATCTTGTTCCAAAATTTCCCAATATTTCGGCCATTTGACCTCCATATTGAGCTTTCTCAGAGTTTTCGCTTCGGTCGGTGACAGCCACCTTGGGGTTTTATTTTCCAATAAGTCCTTGTATTTTATCCAAACATTAAACAATGCTTTCCTGACAACATGGTTTTAAAATTTATGTTTTTCTCACCCTTACATGGGTTTTGGATATACTGTAGTTTTCGCTCTATAGAATGCACTTTCCCCCCTCCAAAATTAAGGGGAAATGTGTGTGCGTCCTATGGAGCGAATGCAGGCTCCTTGGCTTCAGCGATAGCAATGTGAAGCCTCCGAAGCGCAGAAGGAGCACTCCCTCCGTGCTCCGGAGGCTTTCCCTGAAGCCTGGAGAGCGAGAGGGGTCGCTGAACATCGACCCCTCTCACTCTCCAGGCTTCAGGGATAGCCACCTGAAGCCTTCAGAGCACAGCGTGAGTTCCCGCTGTGCTCTGGAGGCTTCAAGTTCCTTTCACTGAAGCAAGGAGAGTCTTGCTCTCCCGGCTACAGCAAAAGGAACCCGAAGCCTGCGGAGTGCATCGGGAACTCGCGCTGCTCTCTGAAGGCTTCAGGGATCTTTGAGGCTGGCAGTAGGGCAAAGCAGCGCTTCCCCCCACTGCCAGCCCCACAAGCTCGGGGGGCAGCGGGAAGGCGGCGCGCAGCCTTTGCGCTGCTCCCCGACATGGTCTTTGAGGCTGGCGGTCTTTGAGCAGCGCTTCCCCCCCTGCCAGCCCCAAAGAGCAGGTCGAAAGGAACCTGAAGCCTCTGGAGCCCAGCGGGAACTCCCGCCGCGCTCCTGAGGCTTCGGGTTGCCTTCACTGAAGCCTGGAGAGCGAGAGGGGTCAGTGTGCAGTGACCCCTCTCACTCTCCAGGCTTCCAAGGTAGCCGCCTGAAGCCTCCAGAGTGCAGCAGGAACTCTCGCTGCGCTCTGGAGGCTTCGGGTGAACGCACCTTGAACGCACAGAATGCACCTTGTTTTAGAAGAGGAGAACAAGAAAAAAAATTTCTCCCCCTCTCTGCTCAGCGCCCCTTCAGTGAAGCGGCAGGAGAAATGGAAGGGGCTCCGTTTCTCCTGCCACTTCGCTGAAGGGGCACTGAGCAGAGAGGGGGAGATTTTTTTCCCTTGTTCTCCCCCTCTAAAACAAGGTGCGTCCTATGGTCGGGTGCGTCCTATAGAGCGAAAAATACGGTAGTTCTCCCCTGGTCTCCTCTCTGGCCCAAATAGGGCTAACTTAGCCAGCTAGCCCTGGTGATCATCTAATGTTTATTTTGATTTCTGAATTTATTGTTATGTACGTTTTATACTGTATTTTATGTTGTTTTTTGTTGCATCAATTAAGTGCTTTAAATTTGTTGTTAGCTGCCCTGAGCCTGGTTTTCTGAACCAGGAAGGGTGGGGTATAAATAAAAATTTATTATTCTTATTCTTATAAAGCTCTTTTGCATTGTAATGCTAATATTGCCACCAATTCTGTGGGTTACTAGACTTCCTTGCCAGCTTCGTTTCCTCAGGAGGACCAGGCAGGATGCAAATCTACGATGTGTGGAGGTGGGTGCTAGGGACTCTAATCAATGGCACATCTGCCTCCCATCCCCCTTTCCTTCTTTTCATGGGCCCCCTTGTAGTATAGTTTAATCAGAGGAAGCAGATATACCAAGGAAGTGGGGAGCGAGTGAGGGCAGGGCCACAGGGCAGCAATTCCCCCTCCCACATTTGTCAGTGTAAACAGTTTCCTGTTGTTGTAGCCCAAAGCCTAGTGTGACATCATTTTGGGGCCTCCTAAGGCAAGGGCCACCCCTTCCAGCCCGCCCCTCCTGTTGGATTGTGGGGATTTCGACCCTATATGGCAGTGGAGTTCAGCAAATCACGGCCATTGGGGGGGGGGGGAGAGAGCAGTGATTTTGCAAACAGGAAAAGCCTCTTTTACTTTCCCTGTAGGAAACATGGGCTGCAGCCGCAGGAGAATTTTGGCAGCTAGAGGAGCAGCTGGACCTGAAAGAGAAATCTTGGAGGGAGGATGGCAAGGGAGGGGACAGACAAGACTGTCTTAAGCCTATGCAGCGCTGGGGTGCAAAGATCTGCACTGCCTCCCCTCAGGTTGCCCAGAGTTGTCAACCTTTTTTAAAAAAAATCTCTGCTCAGGAAAAGAAAACAGGAAACATAAGGAGCCCAGCACAACAGAACAGTCCAGGGCGTCACCATCGGCGACTGAGTGAAGCTGGGCACCTCGTGGTATAAGTAGCGTGCGTTGGGCGGGCCTCTCCACGGCCCTATGCCAATTCCTGGCACGCAGGAGGGCAGAGCCGGCCGGCTGCCTCAGCGCCTCGCTGGCTTGCTCGCCCCCGAACTTGTGGTGCAGAAGAGCCTGCCGCGGCTCTCCAACGGGCAGGCGGGCTCTTCCCCAGACTCCAACTCTCAGGCCCCGGACTCTCGGCCTGGCTCCCCTGAGAGCCCAGAGCCCGGCTGCCACGCACCCCTGGCTCCTATGGTTAAGAAGGCCCTGGGGACAGAGCAGCTTTGCCTCTTGCCTCCAGATGTGAAACCATTACAGTGGTACCTCAGGTTAAGTACTTAATCCGTTCCGGAGGTCCGTACTTAACCTGAAACTGTTCTTAACCAGAAGACCACTTTAGCTAATAGGGCCTCCTGCTGCCCCCGCGCCGCCGGAGCCCGATTTCTGTTCTTATCCTGAAGCAAAGTTCTTAACCTGAAGCACTATTTCTAGGTTAGCGGAGTGTGTAACCTGAAGGGTATGTAACCTGAAGCGTATGTAACACGAGGTACCATTGTACTTGCTTCAAGTGTTTGGAAAGTATGTGTAGCCGAGCGGTCCCAAAAGTTTTTTGGGCGGCCCACCCACTCATCCCTAGTGCACCACCCACTAAGGAAGATAATAACACAATAAAATTCAGCAAAGAACATTGCATCATTTTTTTTTAATGCATTTTTATGAAAGCGTAAGGGTGGAGGAAATCTTTAGCATGAAATGTTTATATATAACTCATTAACAAACATCCACAAACCTTCACCTGGCACATCTGTATGGTAACTAACTTATAAGAAAATCAACCGCTATTACCAATACCTGGCTACATAGTGACTTGTGACAACTCAAGAATCATCAGTATAAACAAAGGTGACCAAAAGAAATCGCTTTGAAAGCAATCGGTAAAATTTAAGATACGAAGTAAGGAGACCGCTGCTGCCAGTCAGTGTAAACAATACTAAACTAGATGGACTAGCAGTCTGACTCAGTAGGCAGCTTCCTATGTTCCTATGGAGCAGTACCATTTCAAATGATGATACAGTGGTACCTCGGGTTAAGAACTTAATTCGTTCTGGAGGTCCATTCTTTATCTGAAACTGTTCTTAACCTGAGGTACCACTTTAGCTAATGGGGCCTCCCGCTGCACCACCACCACGCGATTTCTGTTCTCACCCTGAAGCAAAGTTCTTAACCCAAGGTACAATTTCTGGGTTAGCGGAGTCTGTAACGTGAATCATCTATAACCTGAAGCGTCTTTAACCTGAGGTACCACTATATTCACATATTTGCTCCTCTATGTGAGATATATAAATCTCCCTGCACAGCTATGTTAACTAGCATGATAGCAGGAAGGCTATGTTGAAATTTCCCTCTCTGATAAATGTGTGGGTAGCATTTTACATTTACAATATGCTATCACCACCTGCAGTTCAAAATGCTCCATGGCTCCTTCACATGGGCGGGCGGTGGATTCCCATGCACACAAAGGCATGCAGCCCCAGCTGCAACAAAACATGTCTCTCCCACACTGGTCTCTACAGCCACAGAAACCCCGCCCCCAAATGTGCACTCCTCCAACGTCTCCCAAGACAGACAGGTGCTAGCAGCAGACAGATTCACCTGTGGGAGCTAATGGCAGGATGCAGTTTTTTCACTAACTGAGAGCCTCCCTCTAGCACATGGGTAGGCAAACTAAGGCCTGCGGGCCGGATCAAGCGCAACCACCTTCTCAATCCGGCCTTCGGACGGTCCGGGAATCAGCATATTTTTACATGAGTAGAATGTGTGCTTTTATTTAAAATGCACCTCTGGGTTATTTGTGGAGCATAGGAACTCGTTTTTAATTTTTTCAAAATAATAGTCCAGCCCACCACATGGTCTGAGGGACAGTGGACTGGCCCCCTGCTGAAAAAGTTTGCTGACCTGTCTAGCATTTGCAATGTGATATTCATCAGAACTTGGAAGAAGAAGTAGAGAAATGGCTGCGAACCAGATGTGGTTTACATGTTTTAAAATGCTGGAGTTTTTTCTGTGCGGTTGGTGTGTGATCTCTGCTGAGGAAGAGCAGCCATGTAACAATATTTATTGAACAAGTAGGGTGGGGGATTCAAACATAAGGATGCTGCTTTCAGAAGGCAAGGCAAGGTTCTTAGCACTAATAAAACATTGCCCATCTGTTGTAATGCCCAGCCCCATTGCAAATGACTTGCCACATTTTGGGGGGAATCGCTGCTTTTCTGTGTACATTTCGTGCTATGTTCTGTCTACTCTACAGTGGTACCTCGGGTTACATACACTTCAGGTTACATACACTTCAGGTTACAGACTCCGCTAACCCAGAAATAGTGCTTCAGGTTAAGAACTTTGCTTCAGGATGAGAACAGAAATCGTGATCCGGCGGCGCAGCGGCAGCAGGAGGCCCCATTAGCTAAAGTGGTGCTTCAGGTTAAGAACAGTTTCAGGTTAAGAACGGGCCTCCGGAATGAATTAAGTACGTAACCAGAGGTACCAACTGTACACAAATGGCCAGGAGAAAATTTGCAGTGGGTGGCAAAGTGCAAGATCTAATTCACAAGAGTGGCCATGAACTTTTTTAAATAATTTTTTTTTATATTTTATTGAAAATCTACAATAGAGAAATAAAGTGAAAAAGTGCTTGAGACTGTGGTACAAAACAATATATAGGTATATAAGTAGTATGGTTATTCTAATGAGTATACAATTATTAACAAGTTATTATGCTTTTTATAAATGCATTCCAAATATCATTATTTTTGTCCATACACAATCTACAACTGAAAGGGTCCGTTTGTACTTTGCAAAAGTAGTCATATTTTCTTTCCACTGTTGAAAGAGGGCCATGGTATCGTCTTTACAATTTTTTAAAATATCAATTATGTATCCAGCACTTATTCATTATTTAAGTGTCATTGCTAATTGCAACCCATAGCATAAGACAAAAAGTATTTGATTTTTCTTTTGCATCAGAAGTGAGTATCGTAAGCATTTAATGAGAAAAAACTCTAAAATGTTGCTAAAATGGTGAGCAGAAAATTTCTTTTTAATAAAATTAGTGTTACATTGTTACATCACTCTGTAGCAGAATGCTGCAACACTCATTAAAATTTGCTAATATTTTAATATTGTAAAAAATGGATGAGAAGTTTAGACTACAAGTATTTTAAAAAGTTGTTAATATAGTGCTTAGTGTTTTTTGTGTTTAGAATGATTAGGTTTTCTTCTTGAGCTAACACATAACCTGCTGCTGCTTTGCCCCAGCAAACACGCACACGCGCACATGTGCACACACCCCACTTGCAAGGATGCTTTGCTCAGTCCTGGCTCCAGAATATGGGGCTTGTGCATGGAAAAAATGGAAGGGGTACAAATTCTCTCAAGTTGCCTCTGACCTCCTTGGGTGCTCTGGGCAAAGGTCCGAAGGTCCCTGACCCCCCCCCCCAAATCTTCTGGGACAAGGAGTTTGCCTGCTTGTTTCCAGAGGCGGACTTTAGTAATATGGCACCCTGAGTGAGCACAAAATTTGGTGCTCTCCCCTAAATATTTCTTATTTTCACAATAATTCATTTTACAACAGAGTGTAGTATTTTGCACCCCTTCAGCTGGCACCCAACACAGGGGAAACGCCTGGACAGTCCTAAATCTGGTGCTGTTATGATGTCATGTGTCCACGAACAGAAGCAAGCATTCATCATGCTAGGGATTCACCTACATTTACCTTTTGCTTTATATGAACAGGTCTGCACTTTCCTGGTCTGTGTTTGAGTGCTTCTTCTTCTCCCCTCCCCACCGCTTTCCCCAGGAAAACCTGCTCTTTAACACGGAATTGGAACAAACTGCAATCTGAATTTTCCAAAAAATTGTTTCTGGCGGTAAAGAGTGGGTTTTCATGGGGTAATAAATGCCAGGGAAAGAGAGGTGCTTGGACAGAGCTTTAAAGTGTGGACCTGTGCCTAGTAACATGACACAAAATGAAGTCTGGATGAGCAATCTCAGTTCATACAGAGGAATTTTGTATCGGACATGAAATTATACCTGGCATGGAGAAAGTAGATGGGAGAAGAGCTTTCCTCCCTCTCTCCTAACACAATAACTCAAGGACATCTGATATTGTATGCTACTCTGTTACAATTTGAACTCTGCAGAATGCCAGTTGTAATACAATAAAGTACCACATAAGAAATAAAAGAAACAATAAAAATACAGGCACAAATCTTACAGCATCTAGCACAGCACATTCCAACTCCTGCAAGAGGCAGAAAAATAATTAAGTGGTCCACCAAGACCTCAGCAGTTTTCAAGTGTTCCGTGGAACGAAACATTTGAGTACTGTACTGGACTAGGTGGATGCTGCAACTTGCAATGCTGCACATCATCACATGAGGGCAGCCACACACAATCGCAAAGCTTCCCAGTTTGAGTCATGACTGCTCCCGACAGCTTCACGAATGCAGAGCATCTCAGGACTCCTCTACGCTTTACTGTTTTACATGCAATTTATTTTCAGGGTGCAGCCGCATTTAGAGTGAAGCACATGGGAAGGTGAGCAGGATCACACAACCACATTCCTCTCTAATACATGTTTGCTCTATGCAGAGCGGGGATTGATGCTAGGAGCTCTGATCGTCGGAAGATGGATATTGTGAACGGATGGCAGTAATGCCATCTTGTGTGGCAATATGAGAATTCTATCAGCATATGAGTGTTAAGAATATCTATCATGGTCCATACACACATGCAGAGTGTTACAGTAATCAGGGAACGGACACATATGCCAGGAGACTGGCATCTGACTGTACAAAACAGATGCCACTGGATGCATGTGGGAACCTGCCCACAGTACAGATCACATGTTCTATGCCCAGATTGGCAGATCAGACCCTAAATCTGGGCCTAAATACACCTGTGTGGTTAGCAAGCTCTGGATCTCACAGGAAACTGAGTGCAAATGGTCACATGGTGCACCTGTGTCCAGATAAAAATAATTAGAGAAACAGATATATTTCATTCTGAGACCAGACAGTTTAAAAGTATTTTTCTTTACTAGCAAAATCTTAATCCTGTTGCAGAATGTAAGATTAATCATGGAGTTGATACAAAAACATAGAGAATGAGCAAAATGTATAACATACACAATTTTGCCTTACCAGAGCTCTATAAGCAGGCAAAGTGGTGAATTTTCCACAAGAAAACTCCAAATTCCAGTAACAGCAGCTTACCTTTTTATAAAGTTTTGAAACACACCTAACCATGTAAATATGTTCTATTTCATTACATAGGTTAAGCACCTCTCTCATGTTCTGAAATTACGGTAATTGCCAATTAATGTAAAAATTTCTAAGCTTGATCAAATGCCATTTTGATGTAACTTTTAGGTCCTACAAAACATATTGAGGTAAATCATATAATTACCTTTTCCTGAAAAAATGAAGCTTTAAAAAAAGTACATTGCTTTATATTTTAATCTTAACCAAATTCCAGATATCAGGCGTGTGTCAGAAGGAAAATAAATTGATATGGATTTATATATGATTTTTATATATAGTAGTAACTTTGTATTAGTTAATTAGCATTTTTATATGTAACTGTGTATTTTTGTAATATTTTGTTTAAGTTGTCTATTGCTCTTTTGGTTTTTGTACGCCACGTAGAGATATTTTTCATATGTTAAGTGGTATAAAAAACCTACAACTATGGGATGATCAGCAGAAAAAAATCAGCTCTTGTGGACTTTTGACATGGATGCTGGCAGCTGCCAGAACCTCGATTGCCTCCAAATGGAAAAAGTTGCAAGGCTTGAGACTTTCACTTTGGTATAAAAATATGTGGAATTTATCACTAGCTGCAAAAACTGATAAATCACGTGTTGCCAAAGGCTTGGAGGACCCAGAAAAATCATGGGCTGTTGGGTGGGAATTTATCTTATGTACCTTTATACAGACACACAGGACTGCCTCTCTTCAGGGCAACATGAAACTGGTGGTGGTCTTAAACACCCCACCAACCTAAAATTAAGTCTCTCCTGAATATACTGTGCTGCTTTTTTGTACTTCTATTATTTTTGTTGAATTGGTTTATTTATTTATTTATTTTTTTACTTCAATAAAATGCTTTCTTGAAAAGCTTCTGTGATGTGCCAGGGAGCTATTTGGAAGCCTTTTTTTCTCTTCCTACAGAAAACTGGGGATGTGATGCTCAGGAGTCCTCAGGACAACAGCGTCACTGCTTCCATTGCTTTCCTCTTCCTCCTCTCCTTGATCACAGCAGCATCATAACAGCCCTTGAAACTGAATAGAAAGATCGGGACTGGGACAACGATGGTCAGCACACCACAGAGTGCAGTGCAAGCTGCTATCACTTGGCCGGTGACACTGACAGGGACAAGGTCTCCATACCCTACAGTGGTCAGAGTGATGACCGCCCACCAGAAGGCCTCGCCAATGTCACGAAACCCTATTTTAAAGTTGGTACTCAGCAGCTCCCCATAAAAGCAGAGGGTGCCAAAGAAAAGGACTTCAGAAGCAAAAATCAACAAGAAAAGGAGTATCTCTCTCAGGATGGATTTGAACATGCAAGGCAGCACCCTCAGCATCAGAGGTGTCTCCACGAGCCTCAATACCTTCAGGAGTTTGATGATGTAAATAATGCGGCACAGACCCAGCCACTGGACCAAAGGATGTGACTCCTGAGGGTGTGGCTCCTGTGAAGGTCTGGCCAAGGACAGCTCAATGTAAACTGGGAACAGGGAGAGGAGATCAGCGATGTTCAGAGGGTTCTTCAGGAATTTCTTCAAATCTGGGCAGCACATGATACGTACGAAGAACTCAGCTGTGAAGCAGAGGATGAAGAAAAGCTCAAGGTGGAGGAGGTAGGGGGGCACTTCGTAGGAATAGGCAGAGGGAAAGAAGTGATGGTAGTAATGGTGGTGGTGGCTCTCTATAGTATGGTCTGGGGTGATGTTTTTTATGAACCCCTTGGACTCCTCACAGAGGATGATGATGATGGCAATGGTGAACAGCAGAGAAACAACTGCCAAACCCTGCAAAGATAAATGAAGGGTGAACATAGGAAAATGGGCCCACTGGTTTATATTTATATAACTAACTATAACTAAATATTATATATATGCACGCACTGTATTTATTAAATTTATTGGTAACTTTTTGTTGCCAAAGGCAACTCACAAACTAACTAACTAATTAAAACCTACATAGATGCATTTTTTAAAAAAACACAACACGTTAAAAGAATACATTAAAGTAATGCAATGGAACATCCCACCTAAGAGGCCACAGATATTCAGAGGCCAAATGTCTGGTTAAAGAGGAAGGGTTTTGCTAGGCACGGGAAGACATATAACAAAGATGCCACCTACTCTCACGCGTTTGTTAACTTTTCCTACATTCACGTATCAGATTCTGCCCCTTTGGGTATAGAAGAGCCCACATGAGCACCAATAAAAGAAAGTTCTTTTTGAAGCAGCAAATATGGAACTCGGTACTTTAGGAGGCCAACACAGATGGCTTTAGAAGAGGACTGGACAAAATCGTGGAGAACAAGGTTGTCAATGGCTAGCAGCCATGATAGCTAAGCTCTGCCTCCACAGTTGGCGGCAGATATGCTTCTGAATACTAGTTTCTGGGGAGGGCACTTGTGCTCAGATCCTGATAGCAAGTTTCTCAGAGGAATCTGGTAGTGTAACGTATTCTGCACAATTTACTATATAATGCTATTCTGAATAATGCTTGTTATAGGGTGGCAGGTGCTAGAGTTTACGGAGTTTGTGGAGTCCAGGTGGCGGTGGGAGGAATTGCTGCCTTAGAGGAAGTTTGGTATATACAGCACCAAGTTAATTTGCAGAGTTGGGTTTTACATTCCCAATACTTGACCAGTCCCCTTAGCCCCTCTCTCCACCTTCCCCTGGCAAGTCACAGAGCCAAGTCTGGGACTTATTAAGCACATTCCTTACCATTGCACGTTTAGAGGAATGGGGCTTTTCAAAGAGATCCCACAATTTGGCCCGCCACCGGGCATACTGACTGCCACTCCTTCTCTCTTCCTGGATCAGGAGACCCTGGTCGTTGTCTTGCTCGTCGACAATCCCAATGTCGTGCACCTCCTCTTGGGGCCCTCTCCAGCAACAGGGGGCCAGCTGGGTGCCTGTGATCCCCCAGAAATCCAGCTCTTCCTCAAAGGCAGATTCACAGACACCTGCAGGGCAATGGAGTTGCTTTGTGCTGTAGTAGTTCAGCACCTGCCCAAACAGCCGGCCACTCCGATCAAAGAAGAACTCCTGGGTGCTAGGGTCATGGTCATGCTTTGTCTTGGCCTGGGGCTCCGTGAGGCTCCACAGTTTGGTCCCTGGGAAAGCCTGCAGGGTGCTAAGGAACGTTTCATAGCGGATGCCTCCAACGTTCAGAATGACCTTTCCGGTGGAGACCTCCATCTGTCTGATGGTGGTCCAGCTGGCTTCTTGCAACAACCTGGGAAGATTCAGAAAGGGGCTCAGTCAATAAAATTACAGTTTTGAATACTGCTATAAGCCACCCAAGTGTCAGCAGCAGTGCAAGATTCCAGAGGTTCTAGGCCCTTACCCAGGGTAATGTTTGGTGTTTTTATTTTTATATGTGTTTTATTTTATTTTTATATGTGTTGGAAGCCGCCCAGAGTGGCTGGGAAAACCCATGCAAGATGGGTGGGATATAAATATAATAAATAATAACAAGGCACAGTGGAGACAGTGGTGTCTTTATGATATGTGGTTTATTTACACATATTTGCAACCAGAATCTACGATGGAGAGGCTCCCAACAATACAGTGGTGCCTCGCAAGACGAAATTAATTCATTCCGCAAGTTTTGTCGTCTTGCGATTTTTTTCGTCTTGCGAAGCACGGTGTCGGGAAAGTTTTGGAAAAGCTTAAAAAATCACCAAAGTCTTTAAAAACCTCAAAAAAGGCTACTATGTACACTGCGTTCTACGAGTTGCTCCTCGAAGTCAAGTCGCAACTGTATTAACGGTGTTAAGAAAAAGGAAACAAACTTGCAAGACGTTTCCATATTGCGAAGCAGGCCCATAGGGAAATTCGTCTTGCGAAGCAGCTCAAAAAACAAAAAACCCTTCCATCTAGCGAGTTTTCCGTCTTGCGAGGCATTCGTCTTGCGAGGTACCACTGCACACTGCCAAGAGATTCTCTTGCTTCCCTTGTGACGGACAGCAGAGCCAGACCAGAGTCTGGTGATGCAGTTCCTCAGAATTCCCCCAGAGTGCTGGAGCCTCTCTCTGATTGGCTACCAAGACAGTCGGCTGGGGTGGGGTGGGGTGGAGGGTGGAGCCAGCACTTTGGGAGGGAAAATACTCCAAATGGTACAGCAGCTCAGGGGATCACCATGCCCCTTTTAAACTGTTTTGGGAGTCTTTTCTTTTTAAATATCTCCCCTCCTGACTCATTCCAGTAGAGTGGGATGGGCAAATGGTTGGGTAACTGACAGAAAGCACCATCTTATTGAAGAACCAAAGTATTAAGCGGTAACACCTATGCAACCACTGAGTTAAGAACTGAAGTGAAGTAACATGAAATAAGCGGAGCATTTACTATCTAGTCTAGGAACCTGTAACATCTACCTGAAGTGTAATAACTGAACATAAGCAACTGAAGTTTTAACAGAAGCTATGCTTGATTAGAAGCCTGAAACATCCATTAGATTTAGTATTATTAATAGGTTTGCTGTTTCCTGAATGACCATTACCTCCTGATATATCCTTTGTTTCTGGTTTCTACCAACCTTTATTGGCATAAGTTGAAATAGTAAAATCATAAAACCATACAAAGCTATCCTTTGTTTTACCCACTTCATTCTGTAAAATAAATGTTTCTTATTTGTTCAACTTTTGCCTGAGTCTCCAAGTATCTAAGATTTCCCTTACGCAAAACCCAAAAGATAACCCATTATTATAGGGTGTGTACGTAATTTGGATCTGCCACAATTGGTATATGGTGGTGGGATCTGCTACATCTCCCTAGGCACACCAGCCTTGGATCCAAAATAGAAATCGGCCATGCTCTCGGTCTCCTTTTATAGCCTGTCACAGTTTTGCTTGCACATCATTGCCACTCTAAAAACTCTGGCCTTTTAACTCCTGCTACTTACTTATTTTGAAGGAGGAGGGTCTCGCACCCCTCTGCTGTCCAGCACAAAGTAACTGCTTTGTTAATCACCCATCTCCCTGCCCCTTTGTGTAATGACTCAGCCGTTCTCAGGCTTTGTTCCCCTAATACCCACACTCAGCAAGAGGTTACCAGGCTAGCCTGGCTTGCATTTTTAATGTATGCATTGAACCCAGGTGTTCAGTGCTTGGCATAGTTTAACTCCCCAAACTGATTAATTCTAACTTATTGGACCAAGGAATTTAGAATGTCTCGTACCGTGCAAACTCATAACAATGCAATAACTTACCAGAGAACTTGGGGTTCTCGCCCTTGGGGGGGAGTTTTTGAGGTGGCTCCTCAGCAAAGGGTGGACCAGCTAAATATCTTTACAGCATGAATGCATCTTATGGATGTTTAACTTGCACGGTTCCAGCTACATGAAGGTGAAGCCAGACAAGCTGAAATCCTGCAAGCTGAATGCAAGTTAAATGGATGTTGTATTTGTCATTGTTATGAGAATTATAAGGTCTAAGATATAAAATAAATGTTCATGAATGTACCAGGCAAACGCATACATAAATATATAAATCACATGTCTGAAACAGTACAGGAAAACAGTCCTAAAGCCATTTTAACTCTTTCAGTGATCTCAAATATTCCTCTGCAGTTTGGATGGAAATGGGAAAAGCCTCCCCATTATCTCAGTGCTGCCCTCCCTTCCTCACAGGTGGTGGGCGGGGTTTGCGGCACAGAGCAGGGCTTACCTGGGCATGTGCCACCACCTGCTTGGGCTGGCCTTTGACCCACCCTCGGCCAGGGAGGACAATGGCTGGCCGGCTGGAGATGGGCCTAAGGCCAAAGAAAAGAGGCTGACCCCGTTGTCCAAGCCTCTGATACGGAAGGGGGGGCATGTCTTCTTCACCTCCTTCTTCGCTACAATATATCCATTTATTTCCAATTGTCAATGTCAAAAGGGACTAAAATCTATATAATTCATAGAAAATCAACGTGCCAATTTGCTCAATTTCTCTAGGACTCCATGACACCTCCCCTGTCCTCCATAATCCCTCAAGCAAGGTGTCAAGACCCTAATCCTGTCAAATCACTCTGCCAAGCCTTTCCTCAGGGCAAGGCCAGGTGGCAGACCATGCATACATGGACCATTGTCTTCTCATCAGGTACTCAGGATGTGCTTATCTGCGCATATCTCCAGCTCTGCATATTCCCCCCTCCCTCCTCCATATGTTAATCCTGTGTGACCCAACCTTTTCTTAATGTATTCATGATGTAATCTGTGTAACCCAACCTCTTCTTAATGTATTCATGATGTAATCTGTGTAACCCAACCTCTTCTTAATGTATTCATGATGTAACTGGGATGTATTTTGCACTGTATTCTGGGACATGGAGGGAAATTTCAAAAGTTCATGTCACCCCTTTCTCGCGGTTCAATCTCGTCTTGAACCTGTTGCGCAATAAACTTGGATCTTCTCCAGTTTGCTCCTGTCTCCAGCTGAGCTCATTTTCTTCTGCAGGGACCCGCGGACCTAGTCCGACGAGCTGGGTGGCAGAGTAGCCCCGCACCCAGATTTTACCATAACACCTCTTTCGCTGTTCTTCCTTCCAGGATCAAGATCATCAGGAGCATGTCGAGGTGGCCAGATTGAGGTAAGTAACCGACTTCTTTGCATTTTGCCTGGATTGGAGGGGGAGGCTTGGCCCCTCCGCCAGGCTAGGCCGCATTTTGCGGGCTTCTTTCTTTTGGCATTCTCGGTTTTCAGCTTTTTGTCCGGTGGTGGTGTGGGTTGGTGCTTGGGCCCATCTGCCGCCGCTCGCTTGGGGGGGCGCGCGCTCCACCAGCCCAGATGGGGGGCGGGCATCCCAGTTTGTTTTAACCCGAGTGGCGGCCTTTATTTTGTGGTGGCGCTGGGGAGGGGGCGCAAGGCTCCCCCACTGCCGCCATCTGGCTGGGCCACAGGGGCAGCCTGCTTGTTTTTTGCAGTGGCAGCGGGGGGGGGGGGGGAGGCATGGCTCTCTGCCGCTGCCATCCGCTGGCCCAGGCGGGTAGCGCGGGCTGCAGCTAGCCCGCAGGGGCGTCCTGCTTGTTCTTTGTGGCAGCGGGGGGGGGTGTCACCCACCAACCTTCTCTCAAATTAATAATTTCTTGCCTCGATATTCATTCTAGATCAGCGGTCTCCAAGTTAAAGATTCTTTTCCTTACAGGATAATATTATGCGTTCCAGGTCAGTGGGCGCTGCTGTGGTCATAAGAAGGTTGCTGGATTCAGAACCGGGAAGGAATTTTCCATGCATTGGCAGGTTTCACTTTCCCCATAGCATTTCATCACAACTTTGGCAGTTTTAGGCCTTGGCAATGTATCCTTTAGTCTAACATCAAGTCAGGGAGGATGCATTCATGCTCCCTCCCCATGCGGCAGCGCTTGCAGGGCCCGTTAAAGGGCAAAAACCAGGAGTCCCTGGCCCTAGAGCACCAGGACATAGGTTAAACTCGTGGGACGAGGTTGGTGGAAGGGCATGCTGTGTAAGTTTGCGCTTTGCAGTCCCCTCTCACTGGACCTCATCTGCCTGCATATCCTTAGCAGGGTGGGCTGAGAGGGTTACCTGCCAAGGCCTGTGCCAAGTTTCCCACTTCTGAAGCTCAATAAAGTTGTGGCCAATTTGAACCCATACTCTGGCCTCTTATCTCATCATTTGGGGTAAAGGGGTAGGCACCACAGACAGGGTTTAGCGCGTGTGCCCACAAATCCTGCCTTAAGGGCACATTTGGGTATGAATAGGGAGAGCCTGTGACCTGAAATCAGGAATTAAGTATTTATCATCACAAAAGAATGGCCAGGCTGTCCAGGTAAGCCCATTAACGGTGTCCCTGTCAGGCAGGAAAGGGTGGCATTTTCAAAATTCTACAGTTGTACCTCACATTAGGAACTTCATTCCAGAGGTCCGTTCTTAACCGAAACCGTTCTTAACCTGAGGTGTGCTTTCACTAATGGAGTCTCCCGCTGCCACCATGCTGCTGGTGCACGATTTCCGTTCTCATCCAGGGACAAAGTTCTAAACCCAAGGTACCACTGTATAAGGGCATTGTTCTGGGTTCCTCCTCCCTCCTGCGTGGGGTGTGTGTGAGAGCACCCTGTTGTAACAGTTTAATAAAGATCAGGCTTGCTGGCTGCTTTGCTTCTCAATATTCTCTGGTTAGCCTGTTATTTTCTCCTACTGATAGAGAACCTACATAAGGACTCTATATGGCTCTTGGGTACCCCATGAGGGAAAAGGAGCAGTTTTTTCTTATAACTTCATGCTTTAAAACAGTAACAACAAGAACAAAAAAATAATAAATGGGAACCAAGGCCTATGAGATCTCATGGGAACTTGGATGGATCCTTAAGATCTCACAATATCTCCTGGGAGCATCGCAGACCTGGCATGCAGAGAGGGTCTTGCTTCCTGAGTAAGGCAGAGAGCCTGAAAGCTGTTTTTGCACCAGGAAATTCAGTAGTCCGTTAAAGTCTCTATTGGCCAATAACTGGCAAAATGCTGTATATCATTATTATTTTCTTTGAAATTCACCAGTTTTACAATGGATATAAAAAAACAACAAACAATGATACTATCAAGGAAGACAAAAACATATGAAAGATAGTTGAGTTCACTTCCAGACTGTAGGGCCCTGCCAATTTATATTGGCTTCCACACGTCTTGGTGGTCCTGCTAGAACTTTGCAAACACACACACTCACACACAGAGTTCTGCTAGTTGTTGTTGGTGATCTAGGAGCTTCTCATGTACAGATTAGAGAAAAACCAAAATGTTTCCACCATTGTGCAGCAATGCACCATCAGAGACCAGCCTGGCACAATTTAATAGAAACTACTTAGGCTAGTAGTTGCCAAACTTTTTTGGGCCACTGCCCCATGCCTCCATAAACTCATAAAAAGAATTTTTCAGAAGAGCAGTTTGCATGATCTACTGAGGAAGATAATAGTGCAATAAAATTCATATTTAATCACACTTTTAATCAAAATTCAATTTATATCTATGTTCCGCCCAAAAAACTAACTTGTAGGCATGAGTATGTGTCACTGATGCACACAGATAATGTTCTGATCTAATATTTCAGCTAAAAAAAGGATATACTTCAAAAAATATTGCATGAAAAATATTTCTCAGGAAAATATACCTACCCACACTTACCAAACATGCACAAACCTTCACCTAATTAATGTATAAGAAAATCAATAAGCATTACCAACAGTTGTGAAAACTTAGAATTAAAAAAAATACAAACAGGACCAAAATACATAGCTTTGAGAGGGATAAAGGTAAAGGACCCCTGACAGTTAAGTCCAGTCATGAATGACTCTGGGGTTGCTGCGCTCATCTCACTTTACTGGCTGAGGGAGCCGACATTTGTCCACAGAGAGTTTTTCCTGGTCATGTGGCCAGCATGACTAAGCCACTTCTGGTGAAACCAGAGCAGCGCACGGAAACGCTATTTACCTTCCTACTGGAGTGGTACCTATTTATCTACTTGCACTTTGACGTGCTTTTGAACTGCTAGGTGGACAGGAGCAGGGACCAAGCAACGGGAGCTCAACCTGTCAAGGGGATTTGAACCGCCGACCTACTGATCGGCAAGTTCTAGGCTCTGTGGTTTAACCCACAGCACCACCTGTGTCCCCTTGAGAGGGATAAGAGCAGTTAAACTTTAAATATAAAGTGAGAAAGGTGCTTTGTTTCAGACTCTAGCGTGTCAATCATAAATAAGTGATTAACATGCTCAGAAAGGCTTGCCTTTGACCTCCTGCCACCCCCTTGCCTCTTAGCACCTCTCTAACTAATCCCACCCACCCCAGGGGGCAGTATCATCAAATTTGGGAGCCACTGATTTAAGCAGAATATGTTTGACCCACCTTTTCCGAGAACAGCTGCTCAGCTGTTAAATGCACCTCAAAAATCCATCTAGTTCCATTCATATTTATTCAAAAGTATTCTGATCTATGTTATGCAGAATTGCACACCAAAAGATGGACCTTAGCTGGCCACTAAGTATGTCCTCATCAGCTTCCCAAAAGAATGAGCTGGGTTGCAAGAACTACAACCAGGTGATGGTGTCCTCCTCCACCCCCCTCACTTATCTGCTAGGTAAGAGAACAAGGGCCAGGGTAGTGTGTGAGAGCTGAGCTGGAAGCTGGAGACACAGAGATATGCTTGCTCTGTGCTGGATCCAAAGCTGCAGCTAATAGAGAAGGGTGCTAATGCTGTGATCCCTTCTATCAAATGCTCAGGTTGTATATCTGACTGAATAATACAATAGATCCAAAAGACACCACAGTCTCTGCTGACTTTCATTCTAAGGAAACCAGACCTGCATAATCACAGGAACTCCTGGAGGCTCTGAGTTTGGGGTAGCATGTAACAATATATTCCTCCTTCCTGAGCAGGGAAGACACAGTATGTCTGAGCGCATCCCCTGGTGCATGAAAAGAAGTACGTGCAATGGCAAAGCTAGATGGCAGCCCTCAGGAGGTGCCACCACTGCAAATCGTGACTGTCATTTCTGCCTGCCTGTCTCTTCATGCCCTCCAAAGCCACAACTTGAGTGTCATCACCAACCTCTTCTGTTGTCTGCTAAAAGCCCCCATTGCACCATACTACACACACACATACGTGAAGAATCCCAGAGAAAAAGCTACAGCGCCAGTCCTTACCTCCACAGTCCCGATGCAGTGGTGGGTGGAGAGAGAGAGAGAGAATGGGGAAGAATAAGCAGGCAGCAAAAGGACTGAGTGAGCTGTCTGCAAAACACGATGCCTCTAGGGGCCCAGTTCCAAGCCTAGAGATGTCAGATGCCAAGAAGCAAAGCCAGCCAATCCAACAGAAAAGCTATTTGAGTGTGTGTAATGCACACCCTCCGCTCTGCTCCCCCAACATACCTTCCTATCAGCAACAACCAGCTATTATTTAGTGGACCATTTATAAATAAGCCAGTAACTCCCTTGCCACCCACAGCTCCTGAAAGAGCTCTGGCTTCTTGGAAATGGGCAGAGTTCAAACTCTCTTGGCTCAATTCAAAGCAGATTTGTTGTGCAACAAGGCGGCAGGGGGCTGGAGGGATGGTGAGGAAATGAAGCAAGAACAAATTGTTTTGTTCTTGCCTTTTCTGCTCAACTTGGCTGCCTCTCTCTGGTTAACTTCTTCCTCCTGGTGAAGAAGATGATGGGCAAATGAGGGTATTTTCACAGCCAAGGTTTTGAAACTGGCCATCTGGGGTGCTTGGGTTTCTGATGGGAATATATAGCAGAATGTTCACCAGAATGTGTCTTTTCTCTTATACATAACCAACATCTAGATCTGAGCATAATGAAGCTCACTGGGTGATTTAGGGGCCAGTCCTCACAGGGTTGTTGTGGGAAAAACACGGGCAAGGGGAGACTCTTTTTCAAAGAGGGCCAGATTTGATGAAGTAAAGGACCATGGGGGCTGACCAAAGTTGTTGAGCTTTATTTAGGATTAAAGTTGTTGAGCTTCAATTGCACCTCCCACAGACCAAGCTGAAATCATTGAAAGCATTGCTGGAGGCATCGCTTGGAGTTAAAAAGACCACCCTTCGCCAAGTGCAATCCCTATTTTTGCATGTAGGGTAGTTGCGCCAGGCCATGCCTTCTGTGCCCATCTGGCATGGCTCATGGCCAGAGAGGTAGCCCCTCACCATCGCATTAGGGTGAAAAAGCAGATAAAGGATGCTCTGAAGATTTGGCTTGCATTTTTGCAGGATTATAATGGGGTCTCATTTTGGCAAAAGAGCCTTAACCCTGGGGTGGAGTTCCAGGTCCATTCTGATGCTTCTGGCCGTTTTGGCTTTGGCGTGTTCTTCAGGGGCCATTGGTGTGCCCAGCCGTGGCCATCTTCTTGGCATGCAGCAGGCATCACTCGGGATTTAACCTTTCCGGAGTTTTTTCCTATTTTAGTCACCATTCGCATCTCGAATTCCAGGGTCTGTTTCTGGTCTGACAATCAAGTGGTGGTAAGAGTCATCAAAGTCCCAGAGGGTCATAAGGGTGCTGCTCCTGTTCATGCTGGAGTGCCTGTGGCACAATATTTCTTTCACTGCCCGCTTCATACCTGGCCTTAACAATAACATTGCAGATGCATTGTCTCATTTCTAGATGGAGCGTTTCCGCAAACTGGCACCAGAGGCAGCCCAGACCTCGGACGCCTTCCCAGACAATCTGTGGGAGATTGGAAGCGAGAAGTAAACCAGGGAGTATTGTCATCATTAGCACCCTCCACTAGATTCTTATTCCAGGGCCTGGAACGTGTTCGGGCATTTTCGTGGCACCAAAACACATTGCGCCAAGGAGGAGAAGGTGCTTCAATTCATGGTGCTCCTAAAGCGCAAGGGCCTTGCCATAAAACTTTTATGCTTTACAGGGCAGCTATCTGATTCTTTTGTAAATTCCTTTGTTGGCCAGACCCCTGTGACAGCTTCCACGTCAAGAAGATGCTAGCTGGGTGGTGGCGAGTCATTCCCCCACGTCAACATGGCAGGAAGCCTATCACTATCGACACAATCTAATTTGGAAAAAACTACCAGAGATCTGCTGGTTAAATTTCGAAACGCGTCTTTTTCAGGCAGCATTCTCCCTAGCCTTCTTTGGTGTCATGCGCATTGGGGAGTGTTTGGCTGGATCCCCTCAATCAGGGCTGGCAGACACCGACATTAAGTTCTCCAGGGATACATTGAATGTCAGGATTCGGTCCTCAAAAACTGACCAATTGCGGAAAGGGGTCATGCTGGCGCTGTCCCCGACAGAACAGGAGGGCCCCTGCCCATATCAGGACACACGCTGCTTCTTCAGGGTCCGGCCCAAGTGCAAGGGCCCTTTCTTCATTCATGCAAACACGCGCCCTTTGACGCGATCTCAATTCACAGCAGTCTTATGCAGAATTATAGCGGCCTGTGGTATTAGTCCCCAGGAATATTCCGGGCACTCCTTCCGTATCGGGGCTGCCACTTCAGCGGCAGTCCAGGGTTGGGACCCCACCTGCATTAAGATACTGGGCGCTGGTGCTTGGCAGCCTACAAAAGCTATATTCGTTCTGGCTCCTCCACCTTATCACTTGCAACTGAATTTTCTTACAGGTTTGCCCACCATGAAGATCTGGGTTGTAGGGCACAGCATTGTGCATTGGGGGGCAGATTATGCACGGTCGCACAATGGGGGCCGTAACCTTAACATCCTCCCCAAGGCACGCATTTATTGGATTGCCCAGTGGGGCATACATTGGTGGAGCTTGATGCCCATGTTGCGTAGTGCTGCGGTGGCGCATGGCCCTCCGAGGGTCTTGATTATTCATGTGGGAGAGAACGATCTAGTGGAACAAAAAGGCATTGCCCTGGCCCTTGCTGCAAGGGCAGATATAAAAAGCCTGCATGCCTTGTACCCCACAATGACTATTGGCTGGTCCAATCTCCTACCCCGTCTGCACTGGAGGGGGGTTTCCAATCCCTCTCACATCAATTATGCTGTGGGGAAAATCAACGGCCATGTGCAATACCATGCGGCAAATTGGCGGGTTCTCTATCCCACCATCTGGGCAGATAAGGCTGAACTATTCCAGGAGGATGGAGTGCACCTGACCCCACTGGGTAATGACCTCTGGCTCCACGACTTGCGACAAGCCCTTAGGGACTGGGTAGACTGCAGGGTTTGATTGATCCTCAGTTGTGGGACTTGGCGGTGAGGCCACTTAGGCCCTCGGGTGGCGGTTTTTAGGCCTTGGCAAGGTATCCTTTAGTCTAACATCAAGTCGGGGAGGATGCATTCATGCTCCCTCCCCATGCGGCGCTTGCAGGGCCCGTTAAATGGCAAAAACCGGGAGTCCCTGGCCCTAGAGCGGCAGCATGTAGGTCAAACTCCCGGAACGAGGTCGGTGAAAGTTTGCGCTTTGCAGTCCCCTCTCACTGGACCTCATCTGCCTGCATATCCTCAGCCAGGCGGGCTGAGAGGGTTACCTGCCAAGGCCTGTGCCAAGTTTTCCACTTCTGAAGCTCAATAAAGTTGTGGCCAATTTTAACCCATATTCTGGTGTCTTGTCTCATCATTTGGGGCAAAGGGGTAGGCACCACAGACAGGGTTTAGCACATGTGTCTGCAGTTTCCGCCCTCCCTTCCGCATAGGTGGGCGGGGTTTGCGTCACCAAGCGGGGCTCACCTGGGCGGGTGCCACCCACCTGCTTGGGCCAGCCTTTGACCCACCCTAGGCCAGGGAGGACAATGGATAGCCGGCCGGGGGTGGGGCTAAGGCCAAAGAAAAGAGGCTGACCTTGTTGTCCAAGCCTCTTTTGGTGTTCTTCCTTCCAGAATCACCCACCCACCCTCCCTCAAATTAATAATTTCTTGCCTCCATAATTTCATCCTAGGTCAGTGGTCTTCAAGTTAATGATTCTTTTCTTTCCAGGCTAATATTTTGCGTTCCAGGTCAGTGGGCGCTGTTGCGGTCATAAGATGGTTGCTGTATTCAGAACCGTGAAGGAATTTCCCCTGCATTGGCAGGTTTCGCCAATTTCATATTACTTATTGCCAATACACACTTTTATCATAATTAAACTTTTTCTTAATATATCTAATTTCTTATATCTACCTTGCAACTATTACTGAAGTTCCTCGAATGCTGCAACAGAATTTAAACTACTATATTTATTTTTCAAATATTGTTTGAAAACCTCCCATTTTGAAACAAATTCCAGTTTTGATTTATTCTTTACTTTTTCTGATAATCCATCTAATTCGGCATATTGTGTCAGCTTTTGGATCCAATCTTGTATAGAGAGGATTTCATTACTTGAAGAGTTGAAGGTGGCTCTTATTGGACTCAAAATTTGGTCACTGATGGCAGTGATGTGTGGCAAGGTAGCCAATGCCCAGCTGCCACCGAGAGGGCCCAGATGAGCGTCCAGAGCGTGGTGGCCTTGGGCAGGGACAGTGATCTGTCACTCAGGCATTACCTTCCGTGTTGCGTCCCTTTACAGGCTTGACAGGGTTCATCTGTCTGTGATTGGGAATGAATTTTTGGCTGACCTCCGTGTCAGCGGGGTTAAGGGATTGGTTACAGGTGTGAGTGGCTGGCGGCAAGCGTGGGTGCTTGTGTGGCGGATAGGCTCTGGTTCAGGTGATAGGGATGGGAGAATGCACTTGCCATCCCTATGTGAAGGGTATTCCGTTAAAGGTTTGGTCGATGGTTTGGTCAACCCCTGAGAGAGGGTTGTGCGCGTGCATGAGTCCAGGGTGGCAGAGATAGCCTGTTCCCGGCTTTCCGCTTATCCAGGTATTCACCCTAGGCTGACCTATGCTGGTGCCCAAGGTCAGCGCTACCTGCAACAGTGCAGGGAGCTAGCCGAGCCAGAGCCTATGCAACCACTCACTTGCTGTAATCAATAAAGTTGTGGCCTAAATTCTGCCAAAAAATCAAACCAAATTTTGTGTCTTGTGTGAATTTATTTAGGGTGGGGTTTAAAGGTCTGAACATGCAAAAGGAAATTGGCAATTTGCCTGTTCTGGATAGGGTTGCCTCCCTCAGAAGGAGCAAATGCAACACATGGGCTAGCTTACAAAGCCGATTGGGGAAGCCAGTGTTGCATGTGTGACATCATACACACACGCGACACTTGGTGCATGCATCGCACATATATGTGACATCAAACACATGCTAAGTGTCATGTGTCACAAGCAGCCCAAGCCGAGCATCCCAAACTCTGAGCACTGTGTGCACCATCAGTTTCTCCACCTCTTCCTCCTGTGGCTGCCAGGGAAGGAGGCCCTGACTTTTCCTGACTTCTCCTCTGAGAAGGAGAAGGAGGCATCACCAGGACAAGCTGGGGCCACATTCCCCAGTAACTGTAGGAGGAGAAGCCCGCCACAGAAGCCGCATCTCTGCATTCAGCCTCCTCACCCCCCAAGCTAGTGCCCCTGTCTTGCATACATCTCTGTCACTAGAGGCCCAGGTGTCCTCTGCGGCTAGGAGAGCCTTTTGCCAGCTTTGTCTGGTTTGCCAGCTACAGCTGTTTGTGGACAGGGACAGCCCGACCACTTTAGGATATGCATTGGTAACCTCAAAGCTGGATTACTGCAATGAGTTCTATGTGGGGCTGCCCTTGGGCCCGTTTAGAAGCTCCAGCTGGGCTGCAGCCAGATTGCTGATGGGAGCTTCAGGCTGAGGATAATTGACGCCATCTTTGAAACAGCTGCACTGGCTGCCCGTCTCCTACCAATCCAGGTTCAAGGTCCTTGCATTCATTTACACAACTGAACAACTTAGGTCCAAGGAATCTCAGGGACTACCTGAATCCTTATAATATTCCAGCTTGATCGCTGAGATTGCAGGAGCGCCATTGGTCATTCCCCAAGTCGGCAAGGTTCATTTGACAACAGCGAGAAATAATGTCATTGGACCAGTCCTGTGGAACTCTCTGCTACTGGAGATTGAGCAAGTGCCTTTTGTTTCAGCTATTAAACGTCTGCTGAAAACATCCCTATTCTGCCAGGCCTATACAGGCAAGTAATAAGGCATCCTTCCACAATGTTTAATTGTTGTCTGTTTTTAACGTTTTTGTGGTTTTCATTGTAGTGTTTTATGTTTTTCTTGTTGTAAATCACTCTGATAGTTGTTTTAGAATGACACAGCAACATACAGATATTTTAAATAAATGAATAAATAACCACATAAGAATTCTCAGAGTGTAACAGTCAGTCCCTTCCTAGGGAACCTTTGGAATTGTAGCTTTGTGAGGGGAAGAGGGGGTCTCCTAACAACTCTCAGCACCCTTCACAAACTATAGCTCCCAGGATTTGGTGCTGTGGGGATGACGACAGGAGTGCTTTAAGTGGTATCATCAGTGCTTTTTTCTGGGGGTACGCATACTCCTAAACATTTTGTGAATCTTTGTACTTTTGTCCATTTACTGTATTTATTTCCCCCGATTTGAGCCATAAAATTGTGGTTTTCTTGAGTTGAAATGAGAGTACTCCTAAACATTTTTTTAAAGAAAAAAGGCACTGGGTATCATAGTGCTGTAAGTGTCTGGTGTGTACATAGCCAGTGTCTTCCTGGATGCTGGAGTCATGGCAGCTTCTAGATTTCCCCTTAGAGTGTAGGTTTGTTGGGGCAGGGAGCTGACTCTGTCAGGTTTGTCAGGAGTGAAACTAGACTTTAGTTCACCCGGGTCAAAGATCCAGTTTGGCACCCACACCCACCCACACTCACACATTTGTGTACACAGACATACAGGCAGGGAGCCTCAATGGTGCCCCTCTGGAGGCTTCACCCAGGGCAAAAAAACTCTGTAGCTAAAGCTCTGGGTTTATTCCTCTGTAAAACACTAGATTTCCTGGTGCCAATGGAGGTGTCCCTTGAAATGCAAATAGAGACAGGTTTAGGAGAGGTCTATGGCAGGGGGAGGAAGAGCTGAATCCTCCCTCCCAATCCATCATGGTCCTGAGGCGGCTTATGCCTCTCCTTAGCAGTTCTTTACTAAACAGAAGAATCCTTCATGTTCTCTGTGTTTATTCAATTAACAACGATGCCTATATTGCCCCTGAGAAACATGAAGCACAAATTAATTGTAATGGAGAAATATAATTACCTTTAATAAACTGTAGCGTGAAAGCACAATGCAGCATACATTATATGATTTAATAATACAAAAATCTCATTTTCGTGCCAGTAGGCTTCTCTTAAGTGCAATGTAGTTATGAAACTGAGGTGCCAATACCTAGCAGAAACCCAGGGGGCTTGGGGTCTACACTTTTTGAAGTCTTAAGGCCAAAGTGCACATTATATTAAGCACACTTTTGGAGGGGGTGGGACTTGCTTAATGCTGCATCCATTACGAAAAAGGTAGGTAGGTAGGTAGAACTTTCTGAGAGTAAGAATAATTCAACAGTGGAATGGATTCCTTCAGAAAGTGGTGGACTCTCATTTCTTGGAGGTTTTAAAGTGGAGATTGGCTGTTTGTCAGGGATCCTTTAGCTGCGATTCCTGTATGGATTCGAGTTGGACTAGAGGACCCTTGCAAGTCGCTTCCAACTCCACATTTCTATGACTGTGATTCCTTTTTCAAGTGTAGACTGTGTCCGTTCCTGCTACCTGCCAGTAAAACATTTGCAATTATTTGCACTTCACTGGCTGGTACCCCACATTGCCCCCACCCCCCTTTTGAGACCCATGGTTGAAATGCACCTGATCTATGCTGATGGCTTCTTTGAAACTCACCTGATGCTCCAGTTTGCTTTGGAGCAGAGAGGAGAGTGGCTGGTGCATGTGCCCATTGACAACAAGCTATGGTTCATGGAGTACTATAACATGCCTGCAGGGCCATTGGGGTCAGTGGTGGCTCCCTGAAGGCCATCATTCAGCATAAAGCACCCAGTTCAAGAGGAGAGCCAAGCAAACAAGTGAGAGAAAAATATGAGGAATTCTGGATCCTGCTGTAGTCTTTCTAATCTTATATGTATGCATGTGTGTGTGTATATATATATATGTATTCATGTATGTATGTGTGTGTGTAATACACATGAATGTATATGCATGTAAGTATGTAATACCTTTTGATCATGTATGTATGAATGTACATGTATGCATGTAATAACTTTTGATTAATATGAAATTTTAAAATAAACTGGAATTTAGCTTTCCAAATACTTCTACTATTTTCTATGAACAGAAGGAATGCTGAGAATCTAATGCAAGTCATTTTTATGAGTTGTGGCTTTTGGAGTTGGGTGAGGGAGGGCCACCCCTTTAATATCAGTTGACCCCCAAACTGAAGTGGGATCTAGTCCTTTCCAGAAGTAGGTCTTACATTTGCTCCTTTCTCATTTCCAGTTTGGAAATGAGAAGCTTTATTCTCAGAGACTGAGCGAGTTGTGATGAGGGCCACTAACCATGAAATGGTGGGTTTTGCTCTCTCTTCTCTGTGCATTTGGGTTTCCAGTAAGTAATATAGTTTGCTGTATGCCTGGTATATGAATGTGTTGACTTTTATTTCATGAGTCTCAGGGTCCAATCCTAAACACATTGGAAGGAAACTTCCCTGAATCAATGAAATTAACATCTAGGTAGCCATGTAAAAGATTACACTGTGAGGAGTAGCAGCAGCAGTAGTACTGCTATTGTTGCTTTTATATGCTGTTAAATCCCTGCATCAATTCCCCCTTATATTATTATACCAGTTGTGTTTAGGTTGTAATGTTAGCTGCTGTAGGTTTTTTTTCTGAAAAATGATAGTGGCTTATACAATCTAAAAATATATAAAGACAGAACATTATTGGCGACTGTAACCCATTTCCCCTTTGGTTGGTTGTGGCAGCATTAATCTCCTTAATGGAGCCCAGAATGCCAACAGAGATCAATTTGCATCTATCCATGTTCATTGTGGGCAAGCAAGAGCCATGATCACAGTCCAAAGGTATGTTCCAGGCAAAAAGGCTTGAAGGCAAGAAGCACGAGGAGGAAGACCTCTTTTAAGAACATAAGACCATAAGCAGAGCCTGCTGGATCTGGCCAATCCACCCTTCTAGTCCAGCATCCTGTTCTCACAGTGGCCAATCAGATGTCTCTGGGACACCAGCAAGCAGAACATGAGCACAAGGGCTCTCTCCCTTCCTGTGGTTTCCAGCAGCTGATACTCAGAAGTATTGTTGCCTTCAGCCATGGATGCAGAGCATAGCCACCATGGCTAGCGGGCATTGGTAGCCCTCTCTCTCTTTGGAAATGTGGGAGCACAGGTAGAGTGTGACTTAATTCAGTTGGCAGCACAGAGGAATATGATGCTCAGATAGAAGCTAAAAATTGCATCAAATCAGCTGAAGCATCTGCGGTGTGGCAGGAAGCTATCTAGAAGCCAGTTATCTCTTCCCAGGAATAATTGGCAACATGGTGCTCTGGAGTCCTCAGGACAACAGCGTCACTGCTTCCATTGCTTTCCTCTTCCTCCTCTCCTTGATCACGGCAGCATCATAATAGCCCTTGAACTTGATCAGAAAGATAGGGATTGGGATGACTATGGTCAGCACGCCACAGAGTGCCGCACAGGCTGCTATCACTTGGGAGAATTCAGTGATAGGGTACGAGTCTCCATAACCAACAGTGGTCAAAGTGATGACTGCCCACCAAATGCAGGATGAAATGCTCTCAAAATACGATTCAGGTACCGGGTAAAGGACCTCTGTGTAGAACATGAGGATGCCGAAGAACAGACTTTCGAAGATAAAGATGATCATGAAGATGAAGATCTCTCTGAAGACAGACCTGGACGTGTATGAAAGGACCTGGAACATTAGAGGGATTTCTATGAGCTTAAGGATCTTCAAGAGCTTGAGGGTGTACAGTGCACGGACAAAACCCAGCCAGGCTTGTCCATGTGTGCAGAGCTCAATGAAAATTGGAAAGAGGGAGATGAAGTCAGCGATGTTCAGGGGGCTGGTCAGGAACTTCTTTTTATTTGGGCAAAATGTAAGCCGCACGGAAAACTCAAACAAGAACCAGAGGACGCAGAAAAACTCCAGAGGGATGAGGTAAGGGAAGTATTTGTGAATCTCATTGAGGACGGTGTCAGTGCTGTTGTATTCATGTCCATAGACAAAGAACTCAATTTCTACATCAGCCTTCTTTATGAAAAGGATGCAAATCCCAATGTTGAAGACCAGGGAGATAGCGGCCAGAACCTGTGGAAAGAAAGTTCAGCTGTGTCACGAAGTTAGTTTGTGAGCTTTGTGTTAGAATACAGGAACATAAGAAGCGCCTGCTGGATCAGGTCAATGAAGCATCTAATCCAGCATCCTGTCCTCACAGTGGCCACCAGATGCCCCAAAGGGAAGCCAGCTAGCAGGATCTGAGCACAAGAGCCTTCTCCCCTCCTATGGTTCCCAGCAACTGATATTCAGAAGCATTGCTGCCTCACCATGGCTAACAGCCATTGGTAGCCTTACCATCCTCCATGAATTTGTCTAATCCTCTTTCAAAGCTGTCTAGGTTGGTGGCTATCGCTGCTTCCTGTGGGAGTGAGTTTCCTGCTCTATGTGCTACGAAAAGAAGTACTGAATCTTCCAACATTCAGCTTCTTTGGATGTCCAGGAGTTCTAATGTTTTGGGGCACTTTCTCTGCCCCATGCATAATAAACTTCTGTCATGTCACCTCTTACTTGACTTTCTTCTAAACTAAAAATATCCGGACACTGCAACATTTCTTCATAGGAGCACTGTTCCATCCTTGATCTACACTGACTGGGGAGTGAATCTCCAGTATTCTAGAAAGGTTCTCCCCTCCCACCCTACCTTGTGGTGCCACTGGTGATTGAACCTGGAACCTTCCGTTGGCAAGGCAGATGTTCCACCACTGAGCTCTTCCATCTAAATTGTGGCAGAACCCCATTTAGCCCCTGTTTGCAAAGTGGATCAGCCTTCCTCAGCCTGGTGCCCTCTAGCTATCTTGCGTTACTATAAATCCCATCAGCCCCCAGTCCATGTGACTGTTTTCCCATCAGCTCAAACTTCATTCAGTCAGTCATGCTGGCTACGTCTGATGGGAGTTAGTGCAAAATATCTGGAGAGCACTATGTTGGAGGAGACTTCCCCAGATTCCCACAAAGAAAGAACTGCTCCATCTACCACCCTTGTGTCCTTAATTTACTGAGAGCTACTATTTCCCTCTCAGAATTAATGGTGCATGCATGGCTTTGATAGGTAGCCTACATGTGAAGAGATGTTTAAAAAAGAGTGTGTGAAAGGATATTGTCAGGAGAATCTTCTTACACAGGCTGTGTGAAGAAAGTGTCAAGAATGTTTGTGTAGAAAAAGCTCAGTCTTGAGCTCGCCTGATAGAGAGAAGGTACCCTGTTCTTCTCAATGAAGCAGGCATCTGGTTTTGATAATGCAGACATGTGTTTTCTCTGTAAACATAATTTCTATGTGTGTTTAAAGCTGAGGGGAGGGGATGCCTCTATATAAGCCTATGTAATGTATAGGCACGTGAACTCCACATGGCAGGATTTTTTCAGTTGGAACTCACCGGAACTCAGATCTGGCACCTCTTAGGTGGGGCACCATTGCCATTATAAGAGAACAAGGGAGGCGTTTATGGTGAGTTCCAGCACCTCTTTTCCTAGAAAAATAGCACTGACCCAATGGTACAAAAGGAGCTTACAGATGTAATCCCAAAGCCTTTGCCTATAATTTTTGAGTATTCTTGGAAAACAGGTGAGGTTCCTGCATACTGGAGGCAGGCAAATGTTGTACCCATCTTCAAAGGGTGCGGGGGGGGGGGGAGAAGATCCAGTTAACTACTGACCAGTCAGCTTGATGTAGGTAGCAGGAAAGGTCATAGAACACTTAATTAAATGGTTGGTCTGTGAGCACTTATAAAAGGATGCTCTGATTACTAAGACCCAGCATGGATTTCTCAAAAACAAGTCACGCCATATGACACTCAGTTCTTTTTTTGATAGAGTTACAAGCTTGGTGGATCAGGGGAATGCTGTGAAGGTATTGTATCTTGATTTCAGTTAGGCTTTTGACAAAGTTCCACGTGATACACAGCTGATAAAATGTGGGCTGGACAAGGTAACTGTTAAGTGGATTTCTAGTTGGTTGACTGACTGAACTCAAAGAGTGTTCACTAATGGTTCCTCATCATCTTGGAAAAAAGGGAGAAGTGAGGTGACACAAGGTTCTATCCTGGGTTCATTGTTGTTCAACATCTTTATAAACAACTTGGATGAAGGAATTGAGGGGATGCTTATCCAATTTTACAGGTGACATCAAACTGGGAGGGGTAGAGACAGAACTGGGATTCAAGATGACCTTAACAAATTGGACCCCTCCTCCTTGTTTTAAAGCAGCAAAGGGAGCCCTGTTTGGACTTCCAGATGTTGTTGGAGTCCAGTGCTCATCAACCCCAATGACCAGGCTCTGTGGAAGACCACAGGCTCCCTATTCCCATTTTAAAGAAATGCTCCAGCACTTACCTTTGCACTACCACTGGAAAACGGTTTTTCGAAGAGGGTCCAAATTCTGGGCTGCCACTGGGCCCTGCAACTATTATTTCCCCTTCCCACCTGGGCCAGGAGAGCCTGGTCATCTTCATCCTTGCCGTCATCCCAGAGGGCGAGGTCTTCCTGCTGGCTCTCCATGTCGCTCAGCCTCTGCCAGCAACAGGGAGCCAGGGCAGCCTCACTGATCTCCCAAAAGGCCAGCTCCTCCTCAAGGACAGACTTGCAGATGTACTGAGGGCAGTGGAGGTGCTTGGTCCTGCAGTAGTTCAGCACCTCTTCAAAAACACGAGTATCTCTGTCGAAAAAGAACTCTCCAGTGTTGGGGTCATAGTCAAACTCGGTGGATGCCTCCTGGGGCCCTGTGAGGCGGCTCAATTTGGTCCCAGGGAAGGCTTGGAGGGTGCTGGCATAAGTCTTGTATCGGATTCCCCTGAAATTCAGGGTGATCTTTTCTCTAGTAGATTTCATAATCCTGGCTCCTTGTAATAGCCAATGTATCCACCTGTCAGGATGGGACAAGTGACAAAGTATAGTCAGATGCATTGGAGGTATTTAAGCAGAGGTTAGATTGTCATCTGCCAGGTATTCTTGAGCTATGATCCCTGACCCTCGGGGCAGCCTTCCAATTCTACAATTCTATGATTCATTGGAGGCTTTTGAACAGAGGTTGGATATCTATCTATCTATCTATCTATCTATCTATCCATCCATCCATCTATCATCTATCTGTATCATCTATCTCCTTTTTCCCAGACCAGGATGCAAGGCGGCTTGCACAAATCACAGCAAAACAGATAAAATACAACAAGCTAGAAATATTGTTATTAAAAAGTAATTAAACTGTACTAGAATTAAAACAATATAAAAACAGATCTATTTTACTTGGCAACCCAGGCAGATGGGCGGCATATAAATAATAAAATTATTGTTTTTATTATTGAAACATGGATAGTAAAAATAGCATAGCATTATTGAAAAGCCCTTTCCAAAGGCATGTCATCAGCCTTCATCTGCTGGCGGAATAATGACAAGCGGGTGGCCAGTCTGCTTTCTCTAGGGAGGGAGTTCCAAAGTTGCCTGCGGTCCACCACTGTCCACCACCAAGAGAAGGGCTTTCCCCATAGATTCCAGAGCCGTGGTGGGTTTGTATGGGAGGATATGGTTAGGGTAGTGATATAGCTTGAGCAGCATAGCTAGTGGCTAGATTATGTCATACCCTCCAACATTTATCTGACTGAAAGACAAATTCCATAATTTCATTCCATAATTTTAATTTTACTGTTTATACTCCACACATCTTACTGGGCTGCCCCACCCACTCTGGGCAGCTTCCAACATATATAAAAACATAATAAAACATTAAACTTAAAAAAAAAACCCTTGCCTATACAGGATTGCCTTCAGATGGCTTGGGAATCTGACAATTTCATACCCTCCAACTTTTCTGCAATGAAAATAGGGACATCGTAAGGAAAAATGGAACATTCCAGGATCAAATCAGAAACCAACCAGGATGTGGACTTCCGGGGTGGCGCCATCGGCAATGGCGGACTCCCTCTGAACCGGAGGGACCAGCTCCGCGCGAAACGGGTCTTTTCCGCTGCGGCGAAGCGGGGACCCTTTCAGAAATCACAGGCGGATGAAGCCTGTGACTGTGGGACTCGGTGGGCACCTTTAGCACCCCCCCAACCCGCAAAGGAACCCACTAACGGGCTCCGAAGCGAAGAGGGGGAAGTGGCGCGGTGCTGTGAGTCAACTGCTATTTCCGTGGAGCGAAGGCGCACAGCCGTTGCCGGAGAGCGCTGCCTTTTTCCTGGGACAATTTGGCATCTAAAGTAATCACCCGTGAGTACTCAAATATTGAATATTGAACAATTGGACTTCAAACAAGAACTGGTGATTAGAAAGGAATTGGACTTAAAAATTTACCTTAATTAGGCACTGAAACGGGAAGGTCTAAACAGGAAGTCAGCCTTCCGTTTCCTTGTAGTCAGAAGAAAGCAAAGACAACGTAACTAGAGCTTAGGAAATTACTTTTAAAGGATTGGTTTTCACCATTTAAAACAATTGAACCCCCCCCCCCCTTCGGTAGCAGGAGAAGAAGGGGGATCTTTTTTGGACTGTTTAAACCTGCAGAAGTGAGTTTAAAGTAAAGTAACTTTCCACCGTCCTGACCCTGGAGCGGGGTGTCAGAATTGACGTTTTGAAGCTCATTGACCAGAGACAAATGCTTTTGACATATAGTTAAAAGAAGAGTAACATTGTGATTCCACTGTTTCCTTTCGCAGTTTAAAGGGACTAATATTGACAAAATATCTTTAAAAAAGAAACTTTGTTGCTATTGTACTTAAAAGAAAGAACAACCAGAATTTTCCCCCCCTAGAGGGGGACTGTGAAATTGTAACCAATTCTAGGGAGCTTGCAGCTGCCACAGATTACAACTGTGGGAAAGGAATTGTGACCTTGCAGGACAATGTTATCAGAAGCACTGTTGGGTGCTTTCTGTAAAATAAATGCCCTATTGGATCAGCTAAGTCAGAAGACGGATTTGATGACTAATGTGGCCAGAACATTTGAACAGGTAGTGGGAAATTATATGGAGCCCACCCAGGAACCTAAACAGGAGTGTGTCCTGACAGGGCAGATCATAGAAGAGGATGTTGCAGAATCTTGGGCGCCAGAGATGGAGGGACTTTTGGCCCAGCAGGAAAATGAGCCTTTGGATTTGACAAATGAACTTGGAAAAAACCAGATTTGGAAACACAAAGTTTGGATTGATTTGGAAATGGGGGGTTGGACTGACCCCCCTATACAGGGATGTTTGGACTTTCCGAGTCTGGCAATGGGCCGTTGTAGGTTTGGAGCTGTTGGGACTTCCAATCTTGGAGGGAATTTGAAACATGTCTTAAAATACCACATGGAGTCTAGTCTGGACTATGAGAAAGGGGCTGATTTGTTGAAAAGGGTCAAAAACACTACCAAGCTGGAGTTCCCACGAGTGAAAGGAAAACATGAAGAAGAGCTGCGGAAGGGACATGGAAGAGATTTGAAGGCCTCGGATATAAGATCACCAGGTTAATGTGCCAGACTAATGGGATAAAAAGGACTGACAATCCCGGGACCGGGGGGAGGGGATGCTGGAAGAAGATTGAATTGTTTTTATTCTCTTTTTTTATAATCAGAAATGTTTTATTAACGTTGGAAAAATGTTGAAATGAAATTACTTGGCTCTTGTAAAAATGTTTAAAGAATTAGGTAAAAAGGTAATGGTTATGAGAAGCTGGTAAAAATAAGATTTAAGTCTTAAGTTTTAAGGTTTTTTATAAGATAAGATGAAAATAGAGTAAGGTAATGTAATGACAGAATATTATGAATTATGGAAAGGATTTGCTGTGACAATTATTAATCAAGGTACAAGAGATGGGAGGAGGAGGAGGTCATGGAAAGAAGGTAATGAAAGTGGAGAATTTGAAAATGATGGTTTTATTTTTTTATTATTTTTTGTCTTTTTTCTTTGTAATTTTGTCTTTTTTCTTTGTAATTTTAAAAAATTCTTTTTTCAATAAATATCATTATATATATATATATATATATATAAAACAAATCAGAAACCAGGATGCCTTCTCTAAATCAGGGATGTGCCTGGAAAACAAGGACACTTGGAGGGTCTGCTATGTGTGTGTGAACCTGGGTCTCTTCAGTCCTATTCTAACCCTCTAACCCAGGGAAGGAAACCTCTCTTTCTGCCCTTGGGAATCTCCCTGGCTTCACTCCTAATCACATGCACCAACTCTGGCAGGTGAAGGTGTCATCAGCCCCCTCAATATTGCTTAGCAGGGGGGGTCACCCTCCCCGAATATTGAGGGGGCAGAGGAGACCGAACTGCCAAGCTGAGCACAGCATATCAACAGAAGGCTGCACCGATCTGTGCAGTGTCAAGAGAGGCTGAGGGGACTGCCCTGGCACAAGGTCCCAGTGGCCTACACAGCATCTCCTGACACTGTGGGGACCAGCATGGCCTAGTGGAAGGCTGCAACTGCCTGGGTGGCATCTCCTGATACCACACAGGTTGGTGTGGCCTTATGCTAGTCCTCACCAGTTTACCGTGCACGCCAGGGATGTATGTGATGTCATAGGACATATGTCACACATGCAATATTACATGTGTGCAACATGCGCCAGCCCCCCTAATCTTAGGGGCAACACGGTGCCTCTGCTCCTGACCAGCAGCAAGAGAAGAGTAGCCAGGATATCTGCAAAACAGGTACAGTGGTACCTCAGGTTACATATGCTTCAGGTTACATATGCTTCAGGTTACAGACTCCGCTAACCCAGAAATAGTGCTTCAGGCTAAGAACTTTGCTTCAGGATGAGAACAGAAATCGTGCTACGGCAGCGCGGCAGCAGCAGGAGGCCCCATTAGCTAAAGTGGTGCTTCAGGTTAAGAACAGTTTCAGGTTAAGAATGGACCTCCGGAACAAATTAAGTACTTAACCCGAGGTACCACTGCAAAACTTTTGCCACCATTGTCTCCCTTCTTTGCTTTTCTACTGCTCTCCCTGCCTCACACAAGGGAGAGATGCTTGAACATCCCTGGAGAAGGATCTGGGCACCCACTCCACCACTGATCTGCAGCAGCTGACCTGATGCCAGGTGTCTGCATTTTGTGGGCAGAGTAAGGCGGGAAAACATTGCTGGGTCAGTGTAGATGGTTTTTAGGCTGGATTGGTTGAGGTTTTGTTCATCTGCTAATTAGTGGATGGGAGTGTTGCTTTGTTTATTGCTTGAGAACTGCAAATGCTGTTTGTTACACTTTGCAGCGTTGGTGCGTCGTTTTTGTTTTTCTGTTAAGTCGTATGTTACATGCAGTGGTTTCGAGTATATGGGGCAGAGAACCCTCCTCAATATTTTGGGGCATGAGGCTCAGCCCTCCCCCCCCCCCAATTGTTGTCACCAGCTTCTTGGGTCGCTGCAACGCTGTGTTAAAATTGCTGTTGTAATAGAGGGACCCAGTGACAGGAGCATTATTCATTGTTTTGCCCAAAGGCCATTGATATACTGAAAGGATTGGCAGGACTGAAATAAATCTTACGGTGTAGATAGGATTGGATACAATAAGAAACTGTGGAAAAGTAACTTACATAAGAAAACCTGTTGAAGGGAGAGAAGGAAGTCAATGCTCAGCAGAGTGTGGGGAAAGAATGTGGGTAAATTATTGTTGAATTTTAATGTATTTTGTTGTTTATATTAAATGAAACACCAATAAAAAGCATTTTTTTAAAAAAGACATACTGAAAGGATCACACAGATGACAAGCAACGAGGTGGATGTTGAATGTTGATTTCATGCTCTTTATTTCAGCTCACGGTAAACAGTGAGTGAGAGCTTTCCCCCCAAACCTCTGGTTATATATATCAATACATAACAGAGGGCAGGAATACCCTATTTGTATTTTAAAACACAGCCTCTGTTGTTATTGTTTACATACTGAGTAAGTAAAATAGATTCACGGTTCACTATCATTGCATTGCAGGGGGTTGGACAAGATGACCCTTCCAACCATACAATTCTGTGATGTTATGATTCAATAACAAGTTTTGCAGTGTGGACCCTAATCTTAGAAGCAGCCTGTTCATAAAAAAATCCAAGCACATGGATTGTGAAGAGGTAAAGATACAATATCCCAGATGGCAAATTTCTTACCTGAGAGAGAGTGTATGCTATATATAATAACATAAACAATGAAGCTGAGTCTATTCCATCCAGCATAAACAAAAAAGGGGGACTTGTAACATCCCCCTTTTCTGACACCCCTCCAAAGTTACAGCAGCTATCTCTTTAGAGGAAGGGTATGTCAGAAGGAATATTGAACACACACACACACACACACACACACACACACACAAACATACCCTTTGTATTAATGTAACATTTTTACAACAGTTGCTGCTTCAGTTTTTAGTACACCTATTAGAGATTTTTTTAAATATATTAAGTGGTGTAGAAATTAAATAACCAGTCAATCAATCAATCAATCAATCAATCAATCAATCAATCACTTTCCTCTGGGGCTGATGCATACCTGTGTTGCTGCAACTGTTTGCAAACCTCAGTCTTGCATGCCTGTCGGCAATGACTGCTCCCCTGCGCTATTTCTTTATACTTAGAAAATGCCAGATGTTTAACTCTCATCTCTGCCCTAGAAGCCACAGGTATTGTACAGCCCCCCCCCCAATCTACACATTTTCACCTGCTTAGGAAAGGTTTCTTACCTTTAGCTGGGCAGTGTTTTTTCCAGACCCTCAGAAAGACCAACCAGCAAGAGGACAGGCAAGAGAGAGGGGAAAACAGGATGTTCTGTGGCTTATATCCAAGCTTTGTGGCTCATAGATGCCAGAAAACAAAGCTAGCCTATAAAACAGAAACCCTGCCTCCATCCTTCCCTCTCTGGCTAGTTCTCCCAACAGTAAACTCACATATTTTAGGGAATATTTCACAAGGGTGAGCATTGCAACAAAGCAGATGGGCTTTGGACAGCATATTCTGTCCCCTTTGCACTGCCACCCATTGTTCCTGCTAGATCCTCAAAGGCTAGTAGTGCTCTGGAAATATGCAGGGTTCGCATGCCCTTGGCAGACTTTTCTGCCAGGAACTTATGCAACAGAAGAGAAAAAGATACGGGTGGGAGACTTAGAGTTAGTTTATTTCCTGGCTGTTTTCGTTTAGGCCACTGCTAAAGCACAACACACCCACACACACCCCTATCCTCACCACATATTTTTTTATTTTCCAGTCAGTTATGATTCACCTTGGGAATAATATGTTGCAAAGGCCCTATTTTGTGTTCTGTTTCTGGTAAGATGACTTCAGCCCTGCACCCTGGTAATCAAATATAAAAGAAACTACTGCACCCATAAAATATTTTTAAGGGGCAAAACAGGTAAGAGAATGCAGGATTTAGTAAGAATGCACGACAAGCCTGCTGGATCAGGCCACTGGTGCATCTAACCTGGTGTCCTGTTCTCAGGAGAGTGCAGAGCAATCACATCCCAAGAGGGTCCTGTCCCTCCCATTGCTGCAGCCTCAGGTTTCAAGAGACCCCAGAGATCATGTCTGACCCTCTCTGCAGCATAAAACAGACTGCTCACCTGTGTTCGTCCCACCATCTCCCTGCTTGCAAAAGGGACACTTTCCCCCCTGTTCACTTACCGTATCGTCCACTCCAATTCTGGAAACGTCTACCTCCCGACTCTGGAATTGTCTTTTGCTGACTATCCAAAGCTTAGGGTTGGGTCTCTCCCCTCTGTGTCTGGCAGAGAGTGTTATATATTAAGATTAACTGCAGTTCTCACTCAGGGCCACCTGTATGCAAATGAAGGATTGAGAACTGCCACTCACTGATTCGTTAGCTAGTTGGGAGTTGTTAGTGTTATAAGTTACTTAGTATTATGTAAAGCAGCCAGCTAGGCTGCTGTGAGTGTGTCTCCAGGAGCAGTTCTAACAGAATCTATCAGAGCTGTGTCCTTCGTCCATCTTTCCCACTATTTAACACTGGCGATGAGGATGGGATAGGATGAAACAAGACACAGCCAGAGCGGAACTGCTGAGCTAAACATTCAAGAGCTGAGATATCGCCGAGGCTAGCGTCCATTCCTCACCATTCAACCAGCACCGGGAAAGCATGGCGTCGCTACTGCCTCTACCCCTGTATTCGCCAGCAACCGAGTCCTGGCAGTCTTATCTCACTCATTTCAAATGCTACCTTGAGGCAAATGCTTTCACCAATTTGACGGACAAATGGAAGAGAGCTCTTTTCCTCACCGTCTGTGGCTCAGAAGTTTTCGAGACAGCTAGGGCTCTCATGGCTCTGCTGGTGATGCAGGGACCTTGGGACACACTTACTGAGAAATTCAAGGGACACTACACACCCAAGGTGTCCAGAATCGCTGCCCGTCACACGGTCCATCATCAAATCCAAACTGAGGGGGAGACAATCAGTGAGTTCTTATCGGCCCTCAGGAAGGCTGCATACCACTGTGAATTCTGGGACTTGGACGATGCCCTGCTGGATCAAATCGTGTGCGGTGTGAGGGATGAGAAACTACAGCGCCGTTTCCTCACCAAGTCTGATCTCACTGTCAAACAGGCCATCGAGGAAGCTCAAGCTGCGGAGGCAGCGAAACATTCAACAGCAGAGATCCGCAAGGCCAACAGCCCAACAATTCCAAAGAAGCCAACCTCAGTTCACCATGGAGAGATAAGCAAATCCGAGGGCTGCTCAGATGAAGAGGATGACGTTTGCTGCATCAAGCAGAAATGTGGAAAGGTCAAACGGTGAACGACGGACCAGTCAGACTGTGGGTTGCGGTGGCAACCACCCTCGGTCCAAATGAGGTTTCAAGGACACCATCTGTCGGTGTTGTTTGCATAAGGGTCATATTACAATGGTTTGTTGCTTGTCTATTCCAGCAGATATGCTACCGGCACCAGGAAACAAAAAGGCAAGGTATGCTAACAAGGACTGCCATGCTGTCACCAACTGTTGTTGCTCAGCCGAGCTGATAGTTGGCCAGACTGACGGATCTGAACACTGAAAAATTTATGTCACCGTGACTATTGAGGGCAAAACATGCAACATGGAAGTTGACACGGGCTCTGCCATGTCAATCGTCTCTTAGAGTACCATCAAAAGGTTGATTCCCAAATTATCTAAGAAACAACTGGACTCCACCTACCTGCATTTGAGGGATTATCAGGGAAATAACATTCCAGTTGTAGGTGTGGGCAAGTTCAAAGTGACCTTCAAAGACTTTTTGGGATCGCTGAAGTTAGTCATGGTAGATGGGAATCGGCCCAGCCTACTGGGACTGGACTGGTTTGTGTCCCCAGGGTTGGAAATCACAAACATCCAAAGTGTTTCACAATCAGAAATAGATGCCGTCGTCACAGAGTTTTTGGAAGAATTCAATAGAACCTTGGGACAGTATGTGGGGTTGCCCATATCCTTTAACTTCGATCCGCTAATCACACCCATCAGAGTCAAGCCTCGATGCGTACCATTTGCGCTCAAGCCTAAGGTGGATGAACAACTAGACAAGCTGATTGCACAGGGGGTCCTGGAACCCGTAGACAAAGCTAAGTGGGAGACTCCCATCATGACGCCCTTCAAGTCTGACAGGTCAGTAAGCATCTGTGCTGACTATAAGTGCACGATAAACAAGGCACTCCAACACCATGCGTACCCTGTCCCTGTCATCCAACACTTACTACACTCACTGGGAAAGGGCAAGGTTTTTGCAAAACTCGACCTTGCTCAGGAATACCAACAGCTGCCCGTAGATGACGCCACTGCCAAGGCACAGACAATCGTCACTCACCATGGGGCCTTCCGTTGTAGTTTGGAGTCAGCGTAGCACCAGGAATTTTCCAGAGCTTAATGGAGCGGCTCCTACAGGGTCTGCCTGGCGTTGTACCCTACTTCAGTGATGTGCTTGTTTCAGTGGGAACAATACAACAGGTTTTTGATCAGCTGCGGGCTGTCCTGACCAGGTTCCAAGAAGCAGGTCTCAAAGTAAAGAGGGGGAAATGCCAGATTGCTGTACCACAAGTCGAGTTCCTGGGATACCTGGTTAACAGCTCTGGCATTCACCCCACGGAAGCAAAGGTCAAAGCTATAGAACAGGCTCCCAAACCACAAAACAAGAAGGACTTGCAGGCCTTTTTAGGTCTATTGGACTTCTACAACATGTTCCTGCCACACAAAGCGACCGGTGCTGAGCCACTCCATTGGGCCCTGGCAGCTTGGCTACCTCTCCAGTGATACCTCGGCATTCTGGACCCATATACATCCAGCCTACCTGAAGGATTGCGCAGTATTATGTACCTGTACTTCTAATCAAACCTGTGGCTAGCTTATATGGTATATGGTTGTAACAATTAAGGATTTGGGGGGGCGGGGGCTAACACCTCATCTAGGTGGGTGAGGGGTGTTATGTATTAAGATTAACTGCAGTTCTTACTCAGGGCCACCAGTATGCAAATGAAGGATTGAGAACTGTCGCTCACTGATTGGTTAGCTAGTTGGGAGTTGTTACTGTTATAAGTTACTTAGTATTATATAAAGCAGCCAGCTAGGCTGCAGTGTGTCAGACTCCAGGAGCAGTTCTAACTGCTGTAATAAAGAGCTGTGAATCTAACAGAGCTGTGTCCTTCGTCCATCTTTCCCACTATTTAACAGAGAGTCAGACTTGTTGGTGGCTTTCTTGAGGGTTTGATGACTCTGCCTTTTTTTCACAAGGGCACATTCCTAGGTGATTTCCTGGCCAGGAATAATGCTGTCTGCTTAAAAAAATCTAGTCACTTCACTGAATCCAGAGATTTTAGGGGAGTCTTGCTCTCCAACTTATAACAATACTTTTATCTCCACTACAGTTGCTTGTCAATATGGGGGAGACCCTGAGTGATAGTAGCTGAACAGGTCTGCACAACTTGCGTAACCCACCAAGCTGCACATCTACCAGCACTGTGCTATGGCTTACTAGAGCAGAGGAGGAATCTAGTTTGCATTTCTACTCAGTGGCGTAGCGTGGGGGGTGCAGGGGGGGCCGGCCACACCAGGCGCAACACCTGGGGGTTAGGGTTAGGGGGCGCAAATCCACAGGTTAGGGGGCACAAATTACTTATCTTGCCCCGGGTGCTGACAACCCATGCTACGCCACTGTTTCTACTTGAACCCCAAGTTCCACCACCCTGATGCAAAAGACAGACACTAAATCCTTTTCAAGTGATCATTTCTTGCTTGCTTGCATTTTTATCCCACCTTTTTTTGTCCAAGGAGCTCAAGGCAGAGTTATTCCCCTCTTCATTTAATCTCAACAACAGCCCCGAAGTAGGTTAGGCTGAGGGGCAGAGACTGGCCTCCAGGGTTACCCAGTGAACTTCATGGCTGAGTGGGGATTTGAACTTTGGCCTCTCCCAGGCCGCAGGTCCCAGTCCAACACTCTAGCCACCACTGGCTCTCACCTGGTGTTCTGTGGAAGGTTTAAACCTGGAAGGAACGATGCAGCCACAAGTCCACCCCTGGCCTTTGCATGCTAAGACTTCAAGCCTGAATCTAAGAAGACACCTGCACCAGACATTTCAAACACCATGATACCACTTTAAACAGTCATGGCTTCCCCCACAGAATCCTGGAAAATTGAGTGTGCTAAGGATGCTGAGAATTGTTAGGAGGCCAATTTTCTCCTCCCAGGGTTACAATTCCCTGCGGAGAGGGATTGATTGCTAAACCAGTGTGAGGATTATAGTTCTGGGAGCAGAATAGGGGGTTCTTTTGTCTTTAGCTGCTTAGGCTTGAATGTGAGGAATCCCAGGTTCAAATCCCAGCTAGGAGGCTCACTGCTTCTCATTTATTCTTTTATTTTGTTTTATTTTTTAAAAAAAGTTTATTCAAATTTATACAAATCAAAAATAGAAAAAAAACCAGTACCATAATATACCGTATTTTCGCTCTATTAGGTGCCCCGGACGATTAGATGCACCTAGTTTTTAGGGGAGGAAAACAAGAAATAAGAAAGCAACGCAAAGCATCCTGAGCTAAGAGAGAGCACTCCTCCATCTTCGCTCAGGAGGCTTTGCGGGGCTATCCCTGAAGCCAGGAGAGCAAGCGCACCAATCCCTCTTGCCCTCCTGGGTTCAGCGAAAGCAAGCCTACTGGCTTTCCTCCCGCAAGAGCTGCACGCTCTTTAAAGGGAGCGCAGCTCTTGGGGGCTTTTCTGGGAGGTGGGGGAAGGGACAGAGCCGCGCGCTCTGTCCCTTCCCCCACCTCCCGCAAAAGCCAGGCATAGCCGCACGAGGCCTCCGCAGGGCAGTGGGATGAAGGCTCCCCCTGCCCAGGGGAGGCTGCGCGCGGCTAAACCAGAAGCTAGAACAGCCAGCGGAATCGCAGCGCAGCGATCCTGCTGGCTGTCCTGGCTTCTTGCTTGGCTGCACAAAGCCTCCCCAGCCCGGCTATCCCATGAGCCAAGCCAGCGGGATCGATCCCCACTCACTGTCCTAGCTTCTTGTTTAGCTGCACGCAGCCTCTACTGGGCAAAGAGAGCCTTCATCCCCTGCCCGGGAGAGGCTGCACGTGGCTAAGGCTCCCCCAAGAGCGCATGGAGAGTGTGTGTGGCTCTTGGGGGCTTTTCCCCGAGGAGGGCAGCCCTTCTCCCTCCTCAGGGAAAAGCCTCCAAGAGCTGCACACATGCTCTACGCGGCTCTTTAAAGGGAGTGCGGCTCTTGGGGAAGCCTTAGCCGCGCGCAGCCTCCTGCCTGTATTCGCTCCATAAGATGCACACACATTTCCCTTTACTTTTTAGGAGGGGAAAAGTGTGTCTTATAGAGCGAAAAATACGGTAAACTACATAAATGCACATTCACAACTCAGATTAGAGGCATATGTCCTGTCAGCTGATGCAGGAGTGCCAACTTGAATAAAATATTGGGGTGGCCCAGGTAAGCAATGCCCCCACATAACTGATCACATGACACGACACATACACATCATTTGAATGACAATTGCCATCAACTTTGGGGTGGGGCAGGCTGAAGATACCTTGGCACCTATGAGTTGGCTGCTATAAGTTAATGTACGTATATTGAAAGAAGAAGAAGCAAATCTTAATCTTCCTTTGGATCCTTCTCTTAGCTGAAAAATAAATTCCAGCTAACAGATGCCGAGAAAATATTGCATATGATTGTCATAGGCCTGATATTTAGATACTACTCAAAATTCCACAAGCATCTGAAACGTTAGCTAATGCGAATAGGCTTTGAAAGAGGATTCAGGAATTTTCATGAGAAGGCTGTCAATGGCTGGTAGCCATAATGACCATGCTCTGGGTCCGTGGTCAGAGTTAGTGATGCTTCTGAATGCCAATTTGCTGAAAGCCACAGGAGTAGGCGAGTTGCTCTCAGGCTCAGGTCCTGCTTCAGGTTTCCCTCTGGGGCATCCAGTTGGCCCCCGTGAGAACAAGATGCTGGACTAGGTGGGCCCCTCCTGGCCTGACCCAACAGGTTCTTCTGATGTTCTTATGCAATGATGCCAACAGTAACCAGCTATTCACATATTAAAGAACAGATACAGTGGTACCTCAGGTTAAGAACTTAATTCGTTCTGGATGTCTGTTCTTAACCTGAAACCGTTCTTAACCTGAGACACCACTTTAGCTAATGGGGCCTCCCGCTGCCGCAATGCCGCCACCGCACAATTTCTGTTCTCATCCTGAAGCAAAGTTCTTAATACGAGGTACTATTTCTAGGTTAGCGGAGTCTGTAACCTGAAGCGTCTGTAACCTGAAGCGTCTGTAACTGAAGGTACCACTGTACAATCATATAACAGATTTGAGCTGAACTGGTCAGGGTTCATTCAATTTACTGAGTGTTGCAAAATCAAACCACATGCATGTATTGCCTCACAACTTAATTGCCTCTGCAAGGTCACTGTGACAATAATATCAAACCAAAGACCAGCCCAGGACAGTTTTCCATCTGAGGCAAAGGACATGATTGCGTCCCCAACACATTCCAGGTCCAGATGCTGCCCAGGCAGGCAACTGAACCTTGCCTGAACACTGGTAATGGGATCATTGCCTTCTTCCCTGGCACCTGAGAGCAGCAGGGTCGCTTAAGGGGCACAGGGTTTACGGGGCACATGACAAATTCATCTCTGTCCTCTGGTATCATGACTCGCTGCCCCACAACATCTGGCACTCTGGCTAATCTTAATTGTCTGTATATTTGGAGGAGGCAAGCAGGAGAAGTAAAGTTAACCCTGCACTCTCCACACCCTGCCCAACGTGCCCATGCATGAAATGGTTTTTCTCAATCCGTTTTAGCCAGTGGTGAACTAGTGGCTATAGTTTAAGACCAGGACTGCGAGACCAGGGTTTGAATCCCCCACTCAGCCATGGGACTCTCATCCTATCTTACCTCACAGGGCTGTTACGAGGATGAAATGGGGACAAGGATAACTACGTACGCCATCTTTAGCTTCTGGGGGGGGGGAGGTGGGATGCAAATGCAATACACCGATAAATACCGTAAATAGTTGTCTCTGCAAATTCTGCTTGATCATTCTTCCTTCCTTATTTTTTTTATGCAAATTGATAATTTAGATTATGCCAGGGAGATTATTCTTTTTAACCACCAGAGGGTGCCCTACTACCACAGCCTTTGTGGTTTTTTTAAAAATAGTATTTATTAAAGTTTTAAGTTTACAAAAAGGCAAAAGAAAAAACACCAAATTGAACAATAACAAAACCAACACATCACGATAAAAAACAGAAAGATAATAACAATTAAAAACAGAAGAAAAAACCAAAAACAAAAAAACCCCAAATCGAACCTTCCCATAACTTATCTTTCATTTGCTTGTTTCCCTGACCTCCTCACACCTCCCTTTTTTGTATTCTAAGTCAATTATCCATTTCAGCAAACCCTTTCCCTCTCTTCAAAATTTTTATCCTGAAAATTTATCTTGATCTTGATATAAGTTTACTTTCCCTCTTTTCACCAATTAACAGTCTATTTTTCTTAAATCTTTGATACATTTTTGCTAAAATCACCTAGATTCATTCCAACATCATTCTAACACTCATTAATCCTACTACTACAGCCTTTGAGGGATAGATGCCTGTGTGACTGGGAAATAGATCTAGAGACAGATGTTCACCTCTAACTAAACAGGGGTTAGTTTTTTTAAAAGGTTTGCAACATAAAATACTTGTGAACAGAGGTAATTGCAAGGATGTCCATGCAACAGCAGAGCAATGTAGTAGAGATACAGCTTTTTAAAAAAACCAGACAGCTAATTAAAAGAGAACGCACATATTAATCAGATAGCAGTTTTGTTAAAAATAAAAATAAAAAATTCTATTCAAGTTCTTATTGAATACTATAATTGTTAGGCACTAAGTCAGAAGAAAAAAGCAAGCAGTGGTTGGGACATGATACAACAGCACAAGACTGTGCCGGTGTGGTGCTGTGGTTAGAGTGTTGGACTAGGTCCTGAGAGAGACTAAGGTTCAAATCCTCCCACTCAAGCCATGAAGCTCATTGAGTGTGACTTTGTGGGGCAGTCACTCTCAACCTAAACTACCTCACACTCAAGTTAATTGTGCACAAGATGTGATTGCACTGCATTGCAATTGTACTGTGGTACCTCGGGTTACATACGCTTCAGGTTACAGACTCCACTAACCCAGAAATAGTATCTCGGGTTAAGAACTTTGCTTCAGGATGAGAACAGAAATTGTGCTCCAGCGGTGCGGCGGCAGCGAGAGGCCCCATTAGCTAAAGTGGTGCTTCAGGTTAAGAACAGTTTCAGGTTAAGAACATACCTTCAGAACAAATTAAGTTCTTAACCCGAGGTACCATTGTAATTGGTATTTGTCAATTTGATATAAATTTCCTTGTATTATTCATATATTGTTGTTATAGTCATGTGTCTTTCAGTACTTTTTGTGGTTGTTCTGTATAGAATTGTGCCCTTAGACATGATTTTTTTCCGGGACAGCAGAAGTTACATCTGGTTGGGATTGCTGCAATTCAGCAGTGCTATTGTGCGTCTCTGAGATCTTGCTCAGCTCTTGCAAAGTATCCTGTTTGGCTTGTGTCCACCCTGTCAGCCTCCAAGGCCCATAAGCAGTAAATTCAAACTCACTTTCAGAAAGAGGATATTCATGTCAACCAGTTTACTTCCTCTTTCCTCAGCTGGAAAAAAAAAGAATCTTATAAATTTGTAAACAAAGGAGTTTTGTCTGAAGTTCTACCTTGGCAGATGGTTCCAAGTACTTGCAATTCCAGGGAAGACATAACAGTCAAAACTTTGGCATGAAAAGCTGTTAGGTTTTGGATAATTATTTTGTGGTTACAATAACCATGCATACAATGCTTTTAGGAATAGGAAATGAGCATGAATGGGAAGACTACTGAACTGAGACAACCCATATATTTTATTCCAGAGAATTCTTAGTGCTAAGCCAGTGGTTCCCAAATTCTTTTGGGCCTCTGCCCCCTTGGTTCTATAAATTCATCCCCAGTTTCTGTCCCCCAATCCCCCCCCCCCAGATTACCAGATTATGAAAAGCATTCTTCAGAATGGCAGTTTGAACAACCTATTAAGGAAGGCAATAACACAATAAAATTGAAAACAGTAACAATTCATTGCACATTTATTCAAAATCCAATATTTTTGTTGTTGCTTAATTACCATATTTTTCTGTGTATGACACCCCCATGTATTAGATGCCCCCTATTTTGGGGGACTCTGAATTAAGAAAACACCCCTCAGCACTACAGGTGTAAAAGACGAGCCCCAATTTTAAACCTATTTTTTTGGTTAAAAAAAAACCCTCAGTCTTATAAACGGAAAAATACGGTAATGCAACAAAATTTATGACCTTGATCCTGTGATATCAGCTCTTCAAAATCTGATAGTCACCTGAGATGTTCTGAATGCAGAACAGGGGCTCTGCCATAGCAAGCACAGTCCAGAACATGCAGCTATTTTTCTTTTTAGTGTGTTGTACTTTGGCATAGTGAATTAACTTTAGCAGCACCCAGACTCATCTCCACCCTTCGTCCCTTAGACTGGGAAAAATCCTGTGTAGGCCTATGTTGGGAGTCCTGACAGGGAGCTGTACAAAATTAAGTTAAGTTGCCAAGCAGCATTGTGCAGCCTGGATTCAACAGTGTTTGATGCAAGCGGTAATCTCTTTTTAGTCTGTTGTTATTGCAACTGTTTGACGTCTTAAATTATTGTTGTTAATTTTTCTGGTTGATAATTTATTGTTTTATCTTTTTTGTGAAATGTTTTGAGAGCCCCCCTTTTTTACAGTTAACTAGTTATCGGTATATAGATTTTATGAAACAAAACAAAACAAATGAAAACAATAAAGAGTTGACAGTCAACACTTCGGCCTTCAATAAAGGCCTCCCTCTTAAGGGAGTTATTTTAACTTAAAAGTTTATTGGATTTCCCACCTTCTTGGTTGGATCAATCTGTACGTAACCTATAACAAAAAGGGAGGGAAAGGTTATCAACATTTTATTTTGGTTGCTTGTTTTGTTGTTAAAATAAAACCGGGGGTGGAGTGGGTGGGATACTTGCCGTTGTGTATATTTCCACACAGAACAGTGGGGTAGGGAAATGACTCTAGCTGATTTTGAAGCTGCAATAATTACAGAGAATAGTGAACTGAGATGGAAAGAACCAAGAGAGCTGAGTTTTGCAGGGCCTGAGTGAAGCAAACAGTCTGTGATCTCCAAAACTTCTCATTTTATAATGCACACTGGTTCCCAATGCCAGGGACATACAAAGTGTGTCTCCAACGGAAACAGCAAGGAAGATGGGCCAGATATCTGAGGCCATCTGCAGCAGCCCAGAGTTAAAAGCCTCCACACAGAGAAAACATTTCCGTCCAACCCAAGCCCAACTGAAACAATTGGTGAATGGGCCAGCTGTTGATGAAGGGTTTTGTCTTTTTGCAGATAAAGTTGCTTGCTATGCTTAAGAATAGCCTCAGCGCCTAGGGCTTGCCGATCGAAAGGTCGGCGGTTCGAATCCCCGCGACGGGGTGCGCTCCCGTTGCTCGGTTCCAGCGCCTGCCAACCTAGCAGTGCGAAAGCACCCCCGGGTGCAAGTAGATAAATAGGGACCGCTTTATAGCGGGAAGGTAAACGGCGTTTCCGTGTGCTGCGCTGGCTCGCCAGATGCAGCTTTTTCACGCTGGCCACGTGACCCGGAAGTGTCTCCGGACAGTGCTGGCCCCCGGCCTCTTAAGTGAGATGGGCACACAACCCTAGAGTCGGACACAACCAGCCCGTACGGGCAGGGGTACCTTTACCTTTTTATGCTTAAGCATAGGATTCTTGTGGGAACTGGTTCAAAAGCAAAGCAAGGTAAGTTTTTAATGGAGGAGGATTAACTCTAGAAAAAGCTATCAGGCATCAGCTCAAGCTCATAATTGCTCCCAAATAGCACATGAAAGCGCATTGCTGGGGCTCAGGACCTGCACATGATAAAAACAAAGAGCCAAAGTGGCTATGCTCTGCCTCCACACTTGGAGGCTGTAATGCTCCTGAGTATTAGTGGTTGGAGGGATGCAGATGGCACTGTGGGTTAAACCACAGAGCCTAGGACTTGCCGATCAGAAGGTGAGCTCCCGTAGCTCGGTCCCTGCTCCTGCCAACCTAGCAGCTCGAAAGCACGTCAAAGTGCAAGTAGATAAATAGGTACTGCTCCAGCGGGAAGGTAAACGGCGTTTCCATGAGCTGCTCTGGTTCACCAGAAGCGGCTTAGTCATGCTGGCCACATGACCTGGAGGCTGTATGCCGGCTCCCTTGGCCAACAAAGCGAGATGAGTGCCGCAACCCCAGAGTCGGCCACGACTGGACTTAATGGTCAGGGGTCCCTTTACCTTTTTATTAGTGGTTGGAGGGGGAGTGTGCCCTTGTGCTCAGATCCTGCTTGCCCATAAACTCCAGCATCCTGTAATCTCTGTGAACACATTACTGCCTCCAACTACGGAGGCAGATCAAAGCCATCATGGCCAGTAGCCGTTGATAGCGTTGTGCTCCTCCATTCATGAATTTGTCCAATCCCTTTTAGAGCCATTCAGGTTGGTGGTCATCACTGCCTCCTGTGAGAGGAAATGCTCAGCTTCATGGAAGACTCAAGATTTGCCCACACTGGAGGATTGGCAGACGCAACTGATGAACTACATGGAACTAGCTGAGATGACTGCCAGGATCCGAGATCTGGGAGAAGAAGCAATGGAAGAGGACTGGAAAAAATTTAAGGACTATTTGCAAAAGTATTATAAGTTATATGAACTTTGAGATGCCGTATGACTTGGAAGGTTAGCCCCAGCAATGAGAGTGGATTATATAAGAAATTGGATAATATTCATGAAAGAACCAAAGTTTAAATGTGTAAAAACAATAATATGCTATATTTTTAGAGTAATTGGAGAATAAGGGATTTAAACTTAAATTGCAATTGAAAGTACAAAGAAACACATGAAACAAGGGTATAACTTGCTGATAACTTTTATTGTTAAGAATGCATTGGGCGGGAGATGTGGGGAAGTCCGATAGAAATTTGAAAGAAGTTGTTGAAACGGTCTGGATTTTCTGTTTTTTCTTCTTTTCTATTCTTTATGTTCTTTCTTTTTTCTGTTGTATTTGTAACTGGAAAAAACGTAATAAAAATTATTATAAAAAAAAAAAGGAAATGCTCAGCTTCATTGGCTGTCTATGAGTTTGAATGTTATGAGAGTAAGAAAACTTCTCTCACTCCCATTGTCTCCATGCCACGCATAATTTTATAAGCTCTCTAAACGTGCAGCCCTATACAGCCTCCCCTGGGGATAACCCCTGCTGAACACAGCAGGTATTAATCTGGAGGAAGCATCCACGCGATTATCATTTAGGCTACCTAAAGCTACGTGGAACCTGATTCAGTAGTGAACTCGAGAGAGGAAAGATGCAGAGCCGGACCCTTCCATACCCTCTCCGCCCACACTCTGGAGCAAGCAGAACTCCGTTTTTGCTCGCCAGCTGGTAGGAGAGGCGGGGCTGGGGAGAGACCGGTAGGAATTTCATTCCCGATGAGGCAATTGTCAAAACAGATGAACGTGAAGCGGGAGGAATGTGTGTTCAGCAGCTTTGTTATTTTCCTGTTTTCTAAAGAAGTGGGGGGACGACCCCAAGATGTTCTTGTGGAGAGGCACGCGGCCGTCTAAAGGCCTCCCCCCAGTAAGATCATGAAGTCAAGGAGCTTGAAAATTACCAAAATGCATCACTTGAACTAATGCAAAGGACTGGAGAGAAAAACTACAACTCCCACTCGCCCTTGCGAGCAGTACTGCATGCAGAGGTTGAGTGGGCGTGCCGTGTCCCGACCAGCTGTTTGCATTTTCACCTCCAGGGGGTTCCCCCTTCTCCCCGCCCCCCCCCCGCCCCGCTCAGCGAAGCTTTTTTGCAGCCTTAAATGTGGTGGGGGTGGGATTAGAAAGGGACTCCTCCTCTTTCGCAGCTAGAGCTTAGTTTTAACCCTTTTTGCTCCTAAGAAGGCAGTCAGGAAGCATTGGGACCAGATTCTTTTCTGTTGCAGGAGCATCTTATTGGGAAACCGACCCCGCCTTAACCCCTGCAGGATGCTGCTGCTAAAGACTCAAAAGGAGGTTTTCTTACATTTGTCCCTATTGAAAATAATTTTGTTAGCTTGAGCCCAGTTCTCCAAACAGTTAAGGTCATCTTTGAATTCTGATTCTGTCTTCTAATCTACAGTCTAGTTACCCCTCCGAGTTTGGTGTCATCTGTAAATCTGACGAGCATCCCCTCAATTCCTTCATCCAAGTCATTTATAAAGCCATTGAGCAAAAACGGGCCTAGGACAGAACCCTGCGGCACCCCACTTGTCACTTTTTCCAGGATAACAAGGAACTATTAATGAGTACTCTTTAGGTTCAGTCCGCCAACCAGCTACAAATCCACGTTCAACCCACCTCTTACCACCTTCCTTGCAAGAATATCATGGGGGCCTTTGTCAAAAGCATTACTGAAATCAAGATACACTGTGTCAGAGATTTTGAACCTTTTTGAGACCAAGGCTCCCTTGACCAACCACATTCTTTCTGCGGCTCCCCGTGGGGCTCAGGAGCCCAATTATGTCACCCCTTGCCTGCAGAGTTGGCAGCCTCTTACCCTTTTTTGAACACCCTTCCTTGAGGAGTCTTTCCTCAACTTCCTCTCCTCTCCCCTCTTCTTGGGAGTCCCCAGGGCAACCACTGCTGCTGCCCCTGGTCTCTGAACCACCAACCTCCCCCGTTGGCACCATTCACATGCAGAGCTTATAGCCAGGGCTGCTACAATAAACAGCTGTGCAAGCCTTTGGGAGGCAGAGATGCAAGATAGCATCAGAGGAGGGAGGGAAGCAAGGAAAGAGGAACAGAGGCTAACGTTGCCCACGTCACCCCTGACCATCACTCAAGGCACCCCAGGGTGCCATGGCACACTGCTTCAAAACCACTGCACTATGCCCACAGCATTCTCCTGACCCACCAAGCTTGTTACTGTATGTACTGTACTCCATAAAAAAAGACTTCTCACCCTATTTACTTATTTATTGCATTTATATCCAACTTTTTCCTCCAATGAGCTATTCCTCATTTAATACTCACAATAACCCTGTGAGGTAGGCTGAGAGCTGCAGTGACCCAGTGAGTTTAAAGGCTTAAGAGGGATTCGTTCGTTCGTTTATTTGGAGCATCTTCGGCTGATCAGGACAAGACAGTTACAGATAGGTAGCCGTGTTGGTCTGCCATAGTCAAAATAAAAAAATTCCTTCTAGTAGCACCTTAAAGACCAACTAAGTTAGTTCTTGGTATGAGCTTTCGTGTGCATGTATCTGAAGAAGTGTGCATGCACACGAAAGCTCATACCAAGAACTAACTTAGTTGGTCTTTAAGGTGCTACTAGAAGGAATTTTTTTATCAGGACAAGACAGTCCCTGCCCACAGGCTTACAACCTAAAACCTAAACAAAGCGGGGCACGCAAGGGAAAAGGGACGGGGAGGGAAGAGGAAAACCCAAATCCAAACTCAGGCACCATTCTTCTAAAACAATTTCTAAAAACGGGTTATAAATCTCTGCAGGTGAAGAGGTGGCAGGCTCGCTTTTCTGCTCCCAATTTCATAGGCAAGAAATACCTGCTCACAACTCATTCATTTGGACAGGAAAAAGGCAGGCAAGCAGGTGCGGGGTACCTAAGCTGGCCGATTTCTGGGGAGCAAGTGGGCCTACAATGGTGTCGGGATGTCGCCTTTCCTGCAAAGTCTTTGGCTCAGCCCCCCTGAACCCCGGCTTTTCTGGGTTCCTAGTCTGGCTCTCTAACCACTACCCAGCCCTGCCCCCTGGAGTACAGTACTTCCCACCGCCTCCAATGAACTGCAGAGTTGCAAAGTCAGAAGGGGTCCCAAGTGACATCTAGCCCACCCCCCTGCATTGCGGGAAGCGACGGTGGAGAAGTCCCGCGAAGCCCCCGGGCTGCGCCTTTAAGGGAAGGGCAGGCGGAGCGGTAAGAGGGCGAGGCGCTGGGCGGGTACGGAAGGAGGCAGGCGAACAAAGCCCAGCCCGTCTCTGGCGCTAGTGGGAGGGGACTTGCAGCTGCGCGCCGGGCTGGATAGTGCTTCTGCGGTCGCCTGCTCCACCTCCAACTGGGTCCATTCAGAGCCGGCGCGGAAGCCCAAGCGGCCGTGGGAGAAGGGAAGAGAAGAGCCAGCCGGCTCCCAGCTGATGCGGCGTCAAGTCGCCGTCTCGCCAGATTTCTCCAGGTAGTTTCTTCCATTTGCTCCCAAATCTTTTTTCTTGCGTCCGTGCGGAGGGCCGTTGGCACCGGCGTAACAACCCCTGCCGGCGCCTGGGGTGGGTGAGTGTACACGCAACTCCCCCCCACAACCATGGGGACGGGGTATCTAAATGGGCGGGGCGCGACTCCCGAGCAAATGCATCCCTCCCGGCCAGCCCAGAGCTGCTGGAAAAAACAATGCGGGGCGCGCAGGACTCGGGAGGGAAGCCTGCAGGCCGGCGCACGGCAGCTGCACTTCTCCCTGGTGTCCCTTCTAGGTGCCCTCCCGGCGGAGCATCCCGCAGTGTTTTTCCAACGGTGCTGGGCCCGCTCGCGGCCGGGAGGGATGCAGCGGCTGGGGAGACCTGCAGGCCGCGCACCACCCGCGGCGCACCCCGCGGCCCGCCCGCTGGAGGGCGCCCTGCCGTACCGCCCCTCTCTTCCCTTTCTCCGCTATTGCCGTTGGTGGTGAGCAGCCGCCGTTCAGCCCCTGTATTCTCCTCACCTCCCCCCCCCCGTGGTTTAAGGAGCGCCCTAGCTGGGCTTGCCCCCCTTCCACCCCTTCGACGTCTTCCCTCAACAAGGCTGTGATTATAAAGGGAGAATTGCGGGGTGGGGGGAGGTTGGGCTTTCTTCTCTCTTTGCTAAATAGAAGCATGACTCTCGTCTTTATTGCCCTTCTTTCCATCATCTTCTCCTCCCCCCCCTCCATCAAAAAAGGAGCCATGGGGCACCCTCCGCTGGAGTTCAGCGATTGTTACCTGGACAGCCCTGACTTCAGAGAAAGGCTCAAATGTTACGAGCAGGAGCTGGAGAGGACCAACAAGTTCATCAAGGACGTCATCAAAGATGGGAATGCTCTCATCGGCGCCATCAAAAGTAAGGAGAGCCAGAAAACTCACCTGTATGTGTGTGGAAAAAAGGCCACAAGAGCAGATTCAGGCCCAGTTGATTCCCGCTTCCCAGCAGGGGCAGCCCAGCTGAAAACATTTGCACTGGGTATAAAATAATGCACAACCTCAATTTTAAGGCTAATGATAAGTATAATACAGTGGTACCTCTGGTTGTGTACTTAATCCGTTCCGAAGGTCCGTTCTTAACCTGAAGGTCCGTTCTTAACCTGAAGACCACTTTAGCTAATGGGGCCTCCCGTTACCGCTGTGCCGCTGGAGCACGATTTCTTTTCTCATCCTGAAGCAAAGTTCTTAACCTGAGGTACTATTTCTGGGTTAGCGGAGTCTGTAACCTGAAGCGTATGTAACCCGAGGTACCACTGTAATAGCAGTATTTGTTGAGGATCACACAACCATTTTGTTGCATTCACACAGGGTTTTCTTTAGAAAACCAACAAATGCAGTGCATATCATAAGATGAGACCGCACTGCCAGATTGTCAAAGCACAGGAGCAAATCTTCACATAAGGTCAGAAATGCATAGTTCATTATTCAGAATTGTGCACGCATTGAGCACAAAAAATATATTTTGCTAAGAATTATACAAAACATACCGCATTTTTCGCTCGAAGCCTCCTGAGCGCAGCGGGAGCCTCGCTGTGCTCAGGAGGCTTCGCGTTGCTTTCGCTGAAGCCAGGAGAGCAAGAGGGGTCGGTGCGCACCGATTCCTCTTGCTCGCCTGGCTTTGCTTCGCTGGAGAGGCACTGCGCAACTTTCCCTCTCTGCGCAGCACCCCTTCAGCGAAGCAGGAGGAGAAATGGAAGGGGCTTAGTTTCTCCTCCCGCTTTGCTGGAGAAGCACTGAACAGAGAGGGAGAATATTTTTTTTCTTGTTCTCCTCCTCTAAAACTAGGTGCGTCTTATGATCTGGTGCGTCTTATAGATAAAAAAATAAGGTATGCGTGATAGTTAGGCCCCAGGCAGCCCAGAAATTTGTATTCGCTCTCCTCATTGTGTGTGAGAGAGACAGAGAAACACAGTGCCTGAGTGCCTTTGTGTGTGTTGGGATTGGGATGGAGATTTCTCCTTGCAGCCTTGATTTTTCTCTCCCCTCCTCCCCCCCAAAAATATTGACTGTACTCCCCAGCTTTCAGCTGCTTTTGTTTTCATCAGGATTAAATGCATCAGTGCCTTGAGTGCGTGTGTGTCATTGACCCTGTCTGCGCTGTAGATTTAGAGCACTTTCACCCCACTTTAAAACAGGCATTGCTTCTTTCAGAGAATCCTGGGAACATTGCTGAGAGGTGTTACGAGACCCCTGTTCCCCTCCTCAGAGCTACAGTTTCCAGTGTGGTGTAATGATCAATCCCTCTTCCCAGGGAACTCAAAGAATTGTAGCTCTGGGAGGGGAATATGGAGGTTACTCTTAACAACTCTTCGTTACCCTTAAACTACACGAGCTAGGATTCTTTGGGGATGCCATGACTGTTTAATGTGGGATGATACTGCTTTGAATGTATAGTACAGATTGGTCTTTAAATATACTAGGAGGTAGATTAAGGCTGGTGTTGACTTCCTTGTGTTTGTTTAGGTGTCCCTAGCATAGTGCTGAGGATATTGAATTGTGAATCAGAAGACTTTTGGATTGCTAGAGGAGCTCCGCATGTTCTCTTGCAAGCAATATTAAACTTGCAGAAAGAGGCCTTGTGGATGCTCCCTATAAAGACATCCGGTTACTGAGGCTCTCAGAGCAGTTTATGACACAAAACATGATTTAAATGAACCCAGGAATAAACACTTTCCAAACACACCCAGTAAAATCATTGCATGCTGACTCAGTCCTAGGCAGAACATCTCCGCGCACTGAACAGTAAAAGTTGCCTTTTAAAATCCTGCTGCCACCCACCATCTCTGCTTTTTCTCGAGTTACAGGAGGTCTCTGTAGGAAGCAGGCTCCAAAGGGAGACCCTATTGCTACTGGCTCCAGGTTTAAGTGGGGCTGCTTCTGGTGATTTGTAAGGTGCAGTTCCTTACAGTTCGCATTCCACAGGAAACCCCCCCAGCACTCCCCCCCCCGCCCATTGTGTAGGAAGATGCATGTATATTTCAATGCATGGAAAGGGAAATGTGCAAAATGTTATCCAGAAATTGCTCATCGTGCGTTGTGTTGAATAAGCAAGAAACTTATCCACTCCTTCGAAGCAGCAGGAAAGATGAGCTGTGGTGAACGTTTCCTGTGCTGCTGATGACATCTTTATGGAGGAGAGGGCTATTGAAGGCTACTAGCCATGATGGCTATGCCCTGCTTCCATGGTTGCAGCCATGCTTCTGAATCCCTGTAGCTGGAAACCACGGGATGGGAAAGGGCTGTTGGGCTCAAATCCTCCTTGTGGGTTTCCCATTGGGGCAGCTGGCTGGCCACTGTGAGAACAGGATACTAGTCCTCTTCTCCCTGAGGCTCTTCTTATGTTAGCTTATGTAAGGACACAGGTGGTCCCAAATTCCTATAAAGCAGGTGTGGTCAATTTAAAGCAATGGGCAGGTCAGGAATGCTCCTTTTTACCCCAGTCTTAGTCAGGATCTCCTTTTGTTGCCATTTGAATCCATTGGTTTGGATCCTCCCCTCTGAGCAACAGAAAACCAGCTTCCTCCATCTTCTGAGGGATGGCCCTTCAGATATTTGAAGGTGGCTGTCATATCAATGATTTGACAACATGCTCCTACTCAGCGGTTTCCTATAGATGTTAAAAAGCATGGGTGGAAAAACTCGAACTCCGAGGAACCCCACACTGAAGACTCCACAGGGCCAAGGAGCAACCCCCAAGCATCACTCCCCAGCTACACAAAGATAAGATGGGGAATGCCAGTAATACATGTGAAAAGGATCTAGGGGTCCTGGTAGACCACAAACTGAACATGAGTCAACAGTGTGATGCCGCACCAGAAAAGCTATTGCTCTTCTGGGCTGCATCAGCAGAAGTCTATAGTGTCCCAAACAAGGGAAGTAATCGTACTGCTCTATTCTGCCTTGGTCAGACCACACCTGGAGTACTATGTCCAGGAGGATATTGACAAGCTGAAAGGTGACCAAGATAACAGAGGGTCTGGAAACCAAGCCTGATGAGGAATTGTGGATGGAGCTGGGGTATGTTTAGCCTAGAAAAGAGGATATAGAGAGGAGAAATGATGGCCATCCTCAAATATCTGAAGGGGTATTACATGAAAGATGGAGCAAGCTTGTTTTCTCCTGCTCTGGAGTGTAGGACCCGAACCAATGGCTTCAAGGTACAAGAATGGAGATTCCAACTAAACCTTAGGAAGAACTTTCTGACAGTCAGAATAGTGGTACAGTGGACAGTGGGAGGCAATGGACTCTTCTTCCTTGGAGGTTTTTAAGCCAAGCTTGGATGGCCATTTGTCATGGATGAGCTAGTTGAGGTTCCTGCACTGAAGGGGGTTGGACTGGATGCCCTTCAGAGTCCTTTCCAGCTCTACAATTCTTTGATTCTATGATTCTGTGCAGTGCTCCCCCCCCCCTAGAAAAATAGGTGCTGATACTCACAATGAAGCTGTTACAGTAAGTGCCACACTTTTTAACAACAAAAAAGAGATGCTGGTACTATGTACCCTTGCATACCCCCTGAAAATAAGCATTTATTCTATGACTTGCAGAGGTTCTCTCACCAGTTGAACTTTCCAAGCTTGGATAACATAAAATTGTTGCACCTTTCCTCAACCCGGTGCCCTCCAGATGTTTTGGAATATAGCATCCCTCAGCCCCAGCTTGCTTCGCCATCTCCATAGTCCATCCTTGCCCTTGGAGACAAAATAATGTTACATATTTATATGCAGTTTAGCAGAACCCCATTGGCTCCATAATGGAGCAAGCTGGGCACAGATGGGGCTTCTGAAATTCTTTATAAAGAGGTACCTTTTGGGGGACTTGATGTCCGGGGTTTCCAGAATGCAAGCCTTTTCCAGGTGGTCCGTGGCATACCTGGATTTGTGGCTGAAGACAGAAGATGGCACTTTAAATATACAGTGGTACCTCAGGTTACAGATGCTTCAGGTTACAGACTCCGTTAACCCAGAAATAGTACCTCGGGTTAAGAACTTTGCTTCAGGATGAGAACAGAAATCGTGCGGCAGCGGCAGCGGGAGGCCCTATTAGCTAAAGTGGTACCTCAGGTTAAGAACGGACCTGCAGAAGGAATTAAGTTCTTAACCTGAGGTACCACTGTATTGATTTTTAATAATATTTTTATTGGGTCTTTTATTTATTTTTATTGTATTGCAGTTTGAATTTTTTCTATGGAATAAGTGAAAAACAATAACACCAAAAATAAAAGTATAATTAAAAATCATACAGTTGATACAACAGGCAGAAAAATGATGTAAGTGGTCCTCCAAAACCTCCAGCAGTTTTCATGTGGGGATATTTATGGTAAAATAGACATTCAGCGTCAAGCTGTATGCAGATGATTCATTGAGCCTTGTTATTCAGAAGCATAGACTGCTGTACTGCGCACTGAACATGCTTTTTATGTTTTTGAGTAACTCTGCAGAGGACAAGGGTGTCAGGCTTCTTAGCTTTGCACACAGTGTCCCTCCACTCAGGTAGGAAATTAATTATGCTGACTCCCATGTGGCCTTTCACAACGTGATACGTAGGTGTGCTTGTTCCTTTTCAAGTATGCCAATGCTGCAGCCGACTGGTTCAGGCTTTGGGGCTTTGCTGTGCATGCTGAAATTCCCAGGTTCATTCCTCAGCATTTCCAGGATAGACTGAAATCCTGGAAAGTCACTGCAGATTAAATCCAAGGCATGCAATGCAAATTCTGAGGGGTGGCTGTTAGTATTTTCCAACCTGTCAACTAGGCTGCTGGACCTTTGATTAGCAAGCATCGGTAGCGCCACTAGGTTTGTACATATGCCAATTCACAGAGAATTTCATGGGCCCAATTCAAGCTGCTGTTACTTTTAAAGCCCTGTATGGTTTGGGTCCAAGTACCTGAAGGAGAAAGTCTTCTGCTGAGGTTATTTTCCAGGTAGCTGGTATTGATGTATCATGCAACCAATATAGAGTTAAACCAGGCATCTCTCATGCTGTACAGTTGAATTCAAAGCTGACCTATAGTCTTGCTGCAGAATTTTTGGAAAGATATGCTTGGCAATGAGCTCATCTTCTTTTGTGCATGTTTTGGAGCAAGATATAGGGTATTGCTGTTGGAGCTGTTCCATCTGTTTTGCAGCCTTAAACTCATAGGTTTAATTATAAGCAGTCTATGTACCATCTGTGCACCTAAATGGAAATTTAGACCAAATTAGCATGCACGCACCAGTGGGGTATAAACACTCTGCGGCCTCCCCTTACATTTGGGTAATGTTGAAAGCTGTTTGTGGGTTCAGTTGGGGAAATCTGTTTGCAGAACAGCCACTGAATAGAGATGCATGTGGCCCTTGTCCTTTGATTGCAATTGGTGATAGTAATATTCTTTCCCAGTGATCTGAATAAGTTTGGCCATAGATGCTTGACTAGCCAGTGAGGCCAGAGAGAAGCATTATGGCACTTAAGCTACCAAGTAAAAACTGATATTGAACTAGTTCAACTGCTACTGTTTCCTTCAAAGGATTTTGGAAAATATAACTTTGGGAGACAAAGATATCTCCTAAGAATAGTAGCCTCCCCTTTCCAAAGGGGCTGCAGAATTGGTTGGAACTGAGCTAGCAGACATGCCCATTTTTCTCATTTGCTTGCATTTTTTAAATATTGGCAAGTTCTTGCATGTTCTATACAAGAAAACCAGCAAGCAATAATTTAAATTGTGTATTTTTTGCTGGCTCAGTTCTGTGCTGTTTTGTTGTGTTGCTGGACTTTGTTAAATGGATATGGTTAACTTACTGATTTGACTATATACCAAGTTCTTAAAGGGTTTCCCCCCTCCAAATCACTATGGAGAGATTGGTGGAATACACATTTTTTAAAAGTAAGCAAAATACATGAATAGTTTGGCTAGATTTTTTGATGTAAACAGTACAACTGGTTTTTAAACTCTGAATGGTGAGATGCAAACCTTAAAAATGAGGATACCGTATTTTTCGCTCTATAGGACACACCGGACAATAGGACGCACCTTGTTTTAGAGGGGGGAGAACAAGAAAAAAAAATTCTCTCCCTCTCTGCCCAGCGCCCCTTCAGCGAAGCGGCAGGAGGCGCTGCGCAGAGCGGGGGAGAATTTTCCCCCTCTTGTTTTCCCCCTCTAAAACAAGGTGCCGTTTAAGGTGCGTTCAGTTGCCTTCAGGCTACCTTGGAAGCCTGGAGAGCGAGAGGGATCGGTGCGCACCGACCCCTCTCGCTCTCCAGGCTTCAGGTTCCTTTCAACCTGCTCTTTGGGGCTGGCGGGGGGAAGCCCACCACCAGCCCCAAAGAGCAGGTCAGGGAGCAGCGGAAAGGCGCGCAGCGGAGAGGCTGCTGCCATAGTCGCACGTTACCTCTCCAGCTGGGAGAGGGTCGCGGGGGGTTTCTTTAGCCCCACGCGCGCTCTCCCGGCTGGAGAGGTGGCGCGCAGCTAAAGAGGCTGCTGCAGTAGCCGCGTGTCACCTCTCCAGCCGGGAGAGGGTTGCGCGGCTATGGCTTCTTCACTCCATAGCTTCTGCCCGCTTCATTTTTGAAGGGGGAAAAGTGCGTCCTTTAGAGTGAAAAATACAGTAAGTAATACCTGTGTAATCTGGGCTGTAAACCAAAACATCTTAAAGTGTGTTCCCAGCTTTCTGGGATGCTAAACAGTTGAATTAATGACAGTCAGGCTTGGGGCCAAATTTCAGTCATACAGAATGCAGGAATATTTTAGGAAGCCTGCTTATCTTGGGTCTGACCATAGTCGTCGTTTATTTATATAGCACCATCACAGGAATATCAGAAGCTGTGTTATATCAAGTCAGACCATTGGTCCATCTTGCTCCATATTGCCTGCACTGGCTGGCAGTGACTCTAGGGCTTCAGACAAGAAGGGAAGGATTGTTCAGTCAGCAAAGTATGGGACTCTTAATCTCAAGGTTGTGGGTTTGAGCCCCACATTGGGCAAAAAGATTCCTGCATGTTTTTAATGTACAGTCATACCTTGGATCCCGAACACCTTGCAAGTCGAAGGTTTTGGCTCCCAAATGCCGCAAACCCAGAAGTGAGTGTTTCAGTTTGCGAACGTTCTTTAGAACCCGAACGTCTGATGTGGCTTCCGATTGGCTGCAGGAGCTTCCTGCAACCAATCGTAAGCCACACCTTGGTTTCCAAACTTTTTGGAAGTTAAACGGACTTCCAGAACGGATTCCGTTCGACCTCCGAGGTACAACTGTATGTCCCTCCTTGGTTTTAATGTTTCTATAAGGGATTGTTCGTTTGTTTGTAAGTCACTTTGGGTTATCTTGGGGAAGATGAAGTGACCAGCAAATTTAGTAAATAAGAATAACAACCCCCCACAAGGATCTGGTTACCCACTGTGAGAACAGGATGCTGGACTAGCCCGATCCAGTACCTCCGCTCATGTTCTGACTCACTCCAGCTCTCCAGGGGTTCAGGCAGGGAACATTTCCATCCCTACCTGGGTATGGAACCATGCAAAGCAGATGTTCTGCCACTGAACCACAACCACCCCCCTAAAGAAGTCGACTGAGCAAACAGGAAGGGAAGGGGTTAAGCGGCTGCTCCACCGGCTTGTGCCACCTCCACTTGTTACTTCAGCACCCCCCCCCCCACAACTGTTGTTCATCCAAAAAACTGGGAGGAATGGTGGCAGACAAGTTCATGGCATGTAGCATGACCTTGCTTTTAGCTTGGGGTGAAATAAATTTTGTGTGTTTAAAATGCACATGTACAGTATAGCGTAACAATGTGCAACCTCAGCACACCTGTGTGAAAACAAGTGAAACGTACATTTGTTTACCTGCATTTTGTAAGGGGGTGGACCTCCCCCCCCAGCTCATATAATGAGAGTTTTCTAATGTGTGTAGGATCCTAGACGCCTTGACGAACGGCCACACTGTAATTCTTCGAGGCCTTCAGTTGTAATTAAAGAAAACAAGTGTGAAACGTCTTCCAGTACATCTGTTTCTTGGCTCATAATACCATGCGAGAAGATTCTGCCCATAAATTCCTTTCTGCTTCTCTCAGAAGCATGTGCAAAAAAATAAAAAATAAACATGGGTGTTTCCTTCTGCATCCTCAGATTGTTGAGAGTGCCCCACCTGGCTCAAAAATCCTTTTGTGCAATTTGGGAGAAGAAATAAAAATGTCCTCCTGAACTTCCAGTGCCCACTTACTAATTGGATATATAATTACCCACCTCCTGGTTTTCCGCCAAATGGAAGCATAATATTTTTCCATGCCGTGCAAAAGCCAGTTCTCAGAAGGCTTTTCGGGAAATTCCAATTAAGGGCTGTTGTACGCGAAAGAAAGTCGCAACATTTAATCTGTTATCAGAGATGACCTGGAGGTGAACTCTTGGAGGAGTGTAAGCTCACATCAACACAATATATTCAAAGCACTCGTAGATCACCTTAACAGTCATGGCTTCCTCCAAAGAATCCTGGGAACTAGTTCATTAAGGTTCTCCTAACTCTCCCCCTCCTCCTTTGCAAACTAGAGTTCTGAGGATTCTTTCGTGGGGGTGGGGAATCAATTACAGATAAAAGGAGCGCCTCTGCTTTAATGATGTGGATCATGTAGATATGACATGAGTCATAGAACCATAGAACTGTAACTTGAATCTATTGGTTTAGGTCCTACCCTCTGGATCAAGAGAAAACAAGCTTGCTCTTCCATGTGACAGCCCTTTAGATATTTGAAGATGGCTTTCATATCTCTTCTCAGTCTCCTCTTATCCAAGCCAAACATACCCAACTCCCTCATTCTTCATAAGGCTTAATTTCCAGACCCTTAATCACCCAACTTGTCTATATCCTTCTGAAATTGTGGCACCCAGAACCGGACACAGTACTCCAGAAGGATTCTCACCAAGGCAAGATAGAGTGATACTATTAGTTCACTTGATCTGGACACTGCTTCTGTTGATGCAGCCTAGAATGGCATTAGTTTTTTTTCTGCTTCTGCTTCTGCATCACACTGTAAACTCATGTTAAGTCTGACTCCACAGCTGAATAGCAATTGCTGGAAACCATAGTAGGGGAGAGTACTGTTGTACTTGAATCCTGTTCATCAGTTTCCCATTGGGGCATCTTTTTGGACGCTGCAAGAACATGATGTTGGGCTAGGACTTTGGCCTGACCCAGCAGGATCTTCATAGGATATTATGATATTATGTGTGGTTTGTGGGATGACAGCAACTTCATCTTTCCAGCAACTTTGAGCATTGCTGTGGCAGTGGGGGAATCACTGAGGAAGCCTCCCCGGTGGTCAGGCTCTATCTATCCAGGCCAGCAGTCTGCCACCAAGTCCAGATGAAAATGGTCTGCCCTGGAGGTAGAATGGCAGTGTACTTCTAGGAGATATGAAATGAGTGGTGTGTGGTTCAAAGCCATGAAGGAAGGCTTATGAGAGAGAAGAACCACACACACACACACACACACACACACACACACACACACAGTCACTCTAAGATTAGGGGAATTTTTAAAGCAGCTGTTTAGGTCCCCCCCCCCCCCCAGCAATACATAATAGCTTATGTTTGTTTTGGAACCCAGCCCAAGCACTGTAGGAATGATCTGTGTTGGTTGTGATGTCACCCTGATGCAAGCTCTTCTCGCTGGGTATTGCTAAAACTGCTTTGCATGCAGAAGATTCCAGGTTCAATCCCCGATTGCATCTCCCAGGTAGGGCTGGGAATGTCCCCTATCTGGAGTGTAGGCAGATGTGAGTTTGATGGATCAATAAAAACATAAGCAGGGTGTGTGGGAAACCCACAAGTAGGGTTCAGGTGCGAGAGCCCGCTCCACTTCCCTGTGATTTCCAGCAATTACGTGAATCAACAGAAGGCAGCTTTCTATGTACATGTGTGTTGTAAGGGGAGGCACCATGGCTCAGTGGTAGGACACCCTGCTTCACATGCAGAAGGTCCCGGGTTCAGTCCCCAGCAGCAGCATCTCCAGGTTGGGCTGGAAGTGTCCCCTGCCTGAAACCCTGAAGAGCCACTGCTGGCCAGTGCAGACAGTACTGAGCTAGATGGACCAATGGTCTCAGAGAACTTCCTATGGATAGCAGAAGGTATCAGTTAAAACAAAGGAACATTTGTCTAGAGAGCACTGTCCAGCTCCCCCCAAAAATAGTACAGGGGAGAAAAGGAAGAGCAAACATAGGAAGCTGTCTCCCACTGAGTAACACCATTAGTCCATCTAGCTTAGTATCGTCTGCACTGACTGCCAGCGTGTCAGAGGCGAGCCAGCAATAAATCATGCTGTGCAGGTTGGAGTTAACTCTTTACAGTGGTACCTCGGGTTACATACGCTTCAGGTTACAGACTCCGCTAACCCAGAAATAGTACGTCAGGTTAAGAACTTTGTTTCAGGATGAGAACAGAAATAACATGACGACGGCACGACGGCAGCGGGAGGCCCTATTAGCTAAAGTGGTACCTCAGGTTAATAACAGTTTCAGGTTAAGAACGGACCTCCAGAATGAATTAAGTTCTTAACCTGAGGTACCACTGTTTTAGCAAAAACATGATTGACACAGGAGTGTCAGGCCTAAGGAACACAGCATCACTTATTCGTATTTTAATAGGCTTGTTTTTTAAATAATGTTTTAACTTGATTAGGGCTTAATTATTTTTTATCTATGATATTTTATGAATGTTTTTAGCTTTTTGTATCTGATCTATGTTGCTTTAATTTGTGGAAGCCCCCTTGAAAAAAAATTCTGTGAAAAATAGGGAATGTGGATAAATAAATTAGGCCATGCATGAGGATTTACTCTCTTCTTGAACCTCACATTCCTGTGACTTTCCTGTTCTCTTCAGCCCCTCTCCCTGCTTCTCTGAGGCGGTTTCCACTTCCCTTCTTCCTCAGCGACTCTTCTCCTTCAGTGCCTTCTTCCTATTCAGCTTGCCAATTTGCTTCTCATTACTTCACCCCATTTGTTTTGTTGACAGCAGAGTGTGGCCCTTCCTGCCCTCTTGGACACGGGGTCGGAATTTGCTTCCAACCAAGCTGCCTTTCCATTTAGTTCCAGGACTCTCCCTTTCCTGCTATGCGATTAGGATACACCAGAATTGCATCTTACATGCAGTTGAGTTGCACGATTTCAACCATACGTGGTTGAAGGGTGAGCTGCTTGAAATTGTGCAGATCAAATCCCAAGCAAAAGAGGTTAAAAGCTCTTTTCTCACTGAGTCTGCTTGGCATGAAAAGAGCTTTTCAGCTCTTGTTTGAGGGGCAAGGCCGACTCAGTGCCGTAGCTCTGGGATGCTGTTGCAAGATCTCACCGGGTGCAAGATCTTGTTTGAACATCCTTGGCTTTTCAGAACTGGGACACCCAAGCAAGGCAGAGGGCTTAAAGCCTCTTTTAGTGCCAGGTCTGCTTGGGTTGCCCAGCATAAAAAGAACCTTTGAGCTCTTTGCCTTACTTGCTGGGCAAGGCCCCTTAGCTGTTTGGTTTCTGGAAGTACAGGGGATTCTCTCTCCCCTTCCCTGCTAGCTACAGGGGTGGCTCCAAGAGGCTGGGTATACGTGAAACTCTTGGAACTGAACCCCCTTGTAAGATGTGATCATAGTGTATAGTCCGTGCCTAGGTAGGGTTCCTCACACGACTGGTCATTAAAGTTTTTGGAACTTGAGTACAGAGGATATTGCAAATAAGATGGTCATCTTCTGTACTTCCACACATCCACTGTGTAAAGAGTACAGATCCCCCCAACCCCCCCCCCCCAGCAAATATTAGCCTAGGCTGCACCAGAGATCTCTCCTGGCTTCCTGCATGAAAAATGTCCTGTGCTACAAAAGCACCATTAGTTCAGAGCCAGCCTGTGGTGCATTGATGATGATGTTTGAGGGATCCTCCTGCTGGATGCTCAGAAGAAGCCTTCTGTCTTGTGGAAAGCTGCTAAAACAACTTCGCATTTTCCAAAACATTTGGGCTGGCAGTAGGAACAAATGTAAATGGGCAGCTCTGGTTTGGTCGAGCGGCGGGTGTGAAGAGAGCCATTCTTCCCTTTTGCTTCTACATCTTTTGACAGCAAAGCACTTCAAGGCAGGCTAACTTAGATGGTTGTTGGCCAAAGGGGAATGTAAACTTTCTTTATCCTTAACTGTTTTTAATAGGAAGATGCAATACAGAGAAAAGGAAGTACTTCATGCAGTGCATAGTAAAACTATGGAACTTGCTCCCAAAGGAGGCAGTGAAACCTGACTGGCTTTAACAGAGGATTCAACAAATTCATGGAGGGAGAGAGGGCTACTGATGGCTACAAACCATGGTCGCTGTGCTCTGCCCTCCACAGCTGGAGACAGTAATGCTTCTGAATACCAGTTGCTGGAAACCGCAGAGGGCAGAGAGGCCTTGTGTTCTGGTCCTGCTTGCAGGTTTTGCAGAAGTGGCATCTGTTCACGGGCTCCCTGTTGCTTGGCTGCAGTTTGCACAAATCTTCCAGGCTGTGTTCGTCTGCAGAGAACTGACTTTTGTGGCTTTGGAGAAACGTGACGATCGGTTGTGCTGACAAAAGGCCTTCCAGGCTGCATTTTTAAATAACAAGCTACACTTTCCAGTAAAAGGGTGCCTGGCTGCCTAGAGTAAATATCCCTACTTGCATGGCTAGCTTTAATGGCATAGCTGCTTATGTCCAAGCACAGTGTCTTCAGCTTTTAAGAACAAAATGCTAGAGTGTCAGTGCATTGATGTGAATTTGGAGTCATTCTGGATCTTGTAGCTGTCATGCAGAACCCAACCAAAATGGTGCCGTGGGCTTGGAGGAGGTTGGAATAGTTGATTCTGTGCTTCTGCATTGCGGGGGTTGGACTAGATTGCCCTTGGGGTTGCTTCCAACTCGACGATTGTTTGATACTGTGGTAAAGCAATGAGAGGTTTTGTGTGCAGCTGCAACTCTTCTTAATGCTGAATGTAAACATTTTTTAAAAATATTCCTGCTGACCAGGAGATGCTTCCTTGACAGCATTCGTCAGCTGTTGCATGCAATTGGCTTATCCCAGGAAGGACACCATTGAGGTGAGGGGGGCTGGTGTCTTTGTGACCTCTTTTCTCCCATATAAGAAGTGCCTGAGCAAAAATGTCAAAGTAAGATATAAGAGATCTCCATGCGCCAATTTCTTGTTTGGTTGTGTGGGTGCATATACACAAACATTCACAAAGTGCTTTCCCACTTTATAGTCATGTTTGTTGCCCTCACCAGGAGACCTGACCCCACCTCACCCATCAGAGACTTAACATCTCAAAGATCCGTCTGCATTTCAAATTCTAGACCAATTTCAAGCCTGATTTACCGCAGCAGCTGCCAACCAAGAAACCCTGGGAATCTCCAGCAAAAGAATTTCCAGCAATCTGGCAGAGCCATAATTCCTAGAGTTCTTTCAGGGAGGCAGTTTTGAAATGTTTAGTTGCAGCAGTCAAATGCACCCTTAATGTGCTAGCACAGGGGTAGCAAAAACATGGCGCCCTCCTGGTGTGTGTGGACTACACTTCCCACACCCCTGACCTATTGGCTTTGTTGGCTGGGGGCTGATGGGGCCGTAGTGCAACAACATTTGGAGGGCACCATTTTGGCTATCCGTCTGCTAGACTGAAGATCTTCTTCTGACTTGTGGAGCCGGTGTGGCATAGTGATCAGAGGGGCGCAGTAGGACCTGGGAGAGAACCAGAGTTCAAATCCTCACTCAGGTTAGTCACTGCCTCTTAGCCTAACCTACCTTACAGGGTTGTTGTGGGAATTTAATGAGGAGGAGGAGAACTTTTGTATGGTGGGATATAAAAGTAATAAACCCAAAAATGGACCATGAAGTTTGTGATGGGTACAGTAGATGCTAGTGACAGAAAAGGGTCTGTGTTGTCTTTTAGGTCTAAATCTGCTCTTATCACAAAGCCCCATAAACCACTCTACTGAAAGAACAAGTCAAAGAAAGGGTTTATTGGGTGTTTGTGTGTAGGGGATAAAGCTTGCAGAACAGGCATTGCAGTGCTCACCTCTGAAAGCAGCCACATGTGGTGGGTGGGCTGTCTTTAGCAACGCCCCTCTCATTTGCTTGAGCTGTCGCTGCGGTTTCCTTTCAGCTTATCCATGAGGCTGTTGAGCTAACCTGTTGAGGTGTGTGTCTTCCAGAACAAAGTGTTTTTCAAAAGGAACAAGGGTTTATTCTCTTCGAGAAGGGGATTCAGCTGCCAAAAGCTTACTCCTTTCATCTGAGGATTTGGGGCTGAACTAGATGTAAACAAGACAGTATTATAATATTTACTATGTATATCCTGCCTTTTCCCCAGTCAGGGACTCAAAGTGGCTTACAGATCAAATAGAAACATCCAAAAGCATAGAAAAAAACCCAAAAATAGTAATCAAAAGGCAATTAAACACTAATTAGAATTCAAACACCACCTTTTGGATAGTGGCTCCATGTCTGTGGAATTACGTACTTCTCCACTGAGGTGTATTTTACCCCCACACTATATTTGCTTAGAAACTAAACCAAAACTCACATTTTTTTTATCAGCTTTTTAGAGGCTGATGGGTGAAGTAATTGCTGAGTTGTGATGTTGCTAATTATGTCCTTTATATATTTTAAGATAACTTTTCATTTTTGTTTATTATGTACTATACTTTTTATGTTGCCTTTAATCAGATGTGAACTGTCGCATGGCCCATTTTTGGTGAAGGGCAGTATGGAAACACCTTAAATACCTGACAGAAACATATGCTTGGAACCTTGTTGTGGTGAGGGGAAGGTGTCTGGGACTGGGGTCTGCATTGTGTGGGGTTAAATCCCCCTTTGCTGAAGCATCTCCAATTCCCAGCTGCTAGTCTGGAAGTGGCCCATCCTGTTTGAAAAGGGTTGCTGGGGTGATGCCTGGATCACCAGATGATCACCAACAGGGGGTTGGCAGGGGGTTGGACTCGATGGCCCTTGTGGTCTCTTCCAACTCTATGATTCTATGATTCTAACACCAGTGCACACAAGTCCTGGTGAATGCACAAACATCCATTGGATTCCAGTTAAGGTTCAGTTATGCTCAGTAGCAACCCATTAGAGCAGGGAATAAACCCTACACAGTGAAAACCACAGTGGTACCCACTGCATAAATCTGAACTGTGATTCCATTCTAATGAACATTGGTGCATTAACTGGTTTTTAGTAATGGTTATGCATGAATATATTGGATCACCAGATTAACAAATGGTTATATGCAACATCCAGTATCATCCTTAAGTGAAGGCGGCTTCCAAGGCAAGTCTTGGAGTTTGTGGATTGCTGCAATAATTGCATCCTGCAGAAAGAGTGCTGACTTTGAAGAAGCTGAATCTTAGCTTCTCTGTTGTGTGCAAAAACATTGAGAACTTTTTTTTTTACAGCTCTCCATTGTCATTAATGGAAAAAGAAATAGCACCTAAAAGTTTCTGGAGGGCATGCGGGGATATAACGTTCAATGAAATTGTCAAGGGTGGGATGTGGGGTTTTGTTATTCTTTATTTGCTTTCACAGTGGCCAAGAGATCCTTTCCTTATATTTTGCAAATCCTCCCTTTGGTGGTCTTGCCTCTGCAGACTTACCACTACCTGTTTTTCCTGAAAATCCCAGTGATACCCTCAGCTGTCATTTCCTGTAAGCATGGGGAAGGTGTTGCTACCCCTTATGTAAAGCTTTTTTCTACTTTTTTTTTTAAAAAAAGCGTCCTTGTTTGCTTTGCAGAACACAATGAAGACAATAAAAATAGCTGTTACAAGCTCATAAGAACACCCTCTGAGTTAATGATAGCACAAAAGGAGAGGAAATGCGATGTCACATCATGTAATCGATGCCGTAAACCAGAGGTGAAATTAGTTTGCTGCCACTGGGTGCAGAGCCGAGGGGGTGCTTCAGGGGCATCACAACAAAGATGTAGAAAAGAAGGCGAGAGGGCACCAAATTTTGGAGTTGCATAGGCACCGCTGAAATTTGAGACCCCAAAGTCAGACCTCAAAGTCTGCCACTGTGTGAACAGTATTTTAGTATAATAAGAACCTCCAGATTCTTCTGTGAATCTCTGGAAGAGTCATTTTCTGATCGTCTTGTCTCACATACAAAATAATTGGTTGCTAAACTGTGTGGCGCTGTGGTGTAAACCACTGAGCCTTGGGGTTGCCAATCAGAAGGTTGGTGGTTTGAATCCCCGTGATGGGGTGAACTCCCGTTGTTCAGTCCCAGTTCCTGCCCACCTAGCAGTTCGAAAGCACATCAAAGTGCAAGTAGATAAATAGGTATCACTCCGGTGGGAAGGTAAATGGCGCTTCCGTGCGCTGCCCTGATTTGCCAGAAGCAGCTTAGTCATGCTGGCCACATGACCTGGAAGCTGTCTGCGGACAAACGCCAGCTCCCTTGGCCTATAGAGCGAGATGGGCATGCAACCCCAGAGGCGTCCGCTACTGGACCTAGCGGTCAGGGGTACCTTTACCTTTTTAAGCTGTGTAAGAAGAAAGTGGACCTGTCTTTTCTCCAGCAGCAGAGTCTTTTAGCTCCTGTTTGTTTGTGGCGTGATGAGAGGGCTGTGATACCTTGTTCTATTTTTGCTAATTTTTGAGGTTTGTTTTTTAAGGGATGCTTTCTCTTTTATGCAGGCTCCTCTGGTGACTGCTTTCATTGTGTCCCAAAGGAGCAATTATAATATTGTCTATGTCCTTTTATTTGAAGTAGTTTTGGAGAGTTCTTGTGAGACTCTCTCTGATTGATTGATTGATTGATTGTTTGATTGATTGATTGATTGATTGAGTTAGGGTGGGACTGAAGGACTGTGTTGGGTTGGTTCATGTTTCCTCTCCTATTTTAAGGGTAGCATCTACTGGGGCGTGGTCTGTGATTTTGATGTTACCTATGTTCATTGACTCAACCGAGGGGGTCAGGCCTTGTCTGAGCAGAATGCTATCCAGTCTGGACATTGGTCAGATTTTATTTTAATGTAAAAGGATGGACTTTGTGTAAACAAAACCAGTCTCCGCCCTGCTGTAGCCAACCTCTACAGCTTGCTGGAGTTCAATTAAAGCTCAGGGGAAGATGTCACAAGGAAGCTGATCTCTTGGAGCTTTTATTTTCTTTTACAGCTGAGACATCTAGGGAGGCTGGAAAAAATGCTACTGGAAAGAAATCAATCCCCCCCCCTCTAATGGTCTCTTTGAAATGATGAAGTAAAGTCGCCCTTCTCCCCACAAAGCACCAAAATTCAGAAGAAGTTTAAAAATGGTTCAGAAACGCCACAGGAAGCCACTTTTGCACGGGAAGAAATCTTTATGAGAAAGGGAAGGACTGGGTTAGGCACAGCCCCAGTTGGGAGCAGTTCATCTTTTTTTAAAACTGGGGATCCTCAGAGCCGGTGGCTGTTGGTGCAGAACTTTAGGAAATGAGTCTTAAGTCCAGGAAATCTCCTGTGTTGAAGCCTGATCCCTTTGCTGCATTGCTTCTGGCTCAAAACAGCCTAGGTCCTCCCAAGACAATTTTGTTTTCTTTTCTCGCTGGAAAGGCCTTTTAACTCATTCTATAGAGTGGGAAGCTTGTGGCCCCCCAGGTGTTGCTGGACTCCATCTCCCCTTATCCCTGACCATCTTGGCTCCTGGGAGCTGAAGTCTAGAGGCTCTAGGGGTGAAAAGAGTTAGGTGCTTGAACTTCTTTTTTTGCATTGTGAATATATTGGGAGTTTTAAAATTATCCTTTTTTTGTTTTGCTTCTTTCACATGCAGATATAGATGTGGGAAAACTGGTTGCATCATGCCACAATTACAAAAAGGGGAGACTTACGTGCCACATATACTACCTAGTCACATTTATAGGAGCTTGATCTTTCAGTGTGGCAGAACCCTGCACTCTGGAACTCCCTGCCTATTGACATCAGGCAGGCAGCTTCACTGTACCCTTTTCGGTGCAAAATGCACCTGGTGCCTGACTACCAAGAAAAAAAATATTCTGAATCCCAGAAGCCAGGACAGCAAGCGGGATCGCTGCACAGCGATCCGCTTGCTGTCCTGGCTTGTGGGATAGCCGCATGCATCCTCTCCTGGGCAGTGCGATGAAGGCTCCCACTGCCCAGGAGAGGCTGCGCACGGCTAAGGCTCCCCCAAGAGCCGTGCTCCCTTTAAAGAGCACGCAGAGGATGTGTGTGGCTCTTGGGGGCTTTTTCCCGAGGAGGGAGAAGGGCAGCTCTTGAAAGGGAGCGCTGAGCAGAGCCTCCCGTCTGCATTTGCTCCATAAGACACACACACACATTTCCCCTTACTTTTTAGGAGGGGGAAAGTGTGTCTTATAGAGTGAAAAATACGGTAGTTCTGAACACTGCATGGAGGAGAGCTCCGTTGATGGCTACTGGTCAGGATGACTGTGCTCTGCTTCCGTGGTCAGAGGCAGCAATGCTTCTGAATACCAGTTGCTGGAAGATAGGAAAAGTGTTGCCCTAGTGCGCGTATTCTACTTCCTGGTTTCCTAAAAAGGTCTCTGGGTGGCCACTGTTAGAAGAGGATGCTGGACTAGATGGGCCATTGGCCTGATCCAGCAGCGCTCTTCTGAAGCTCTTATCCACATGGTGTTCCCAAGGCCCCTCCCTGGGGTAATGATCCATGTGGCAGGCATTGTTTTGAGAAGCTACTTGTGGCCTTTTGCCACGCTAAAGGTCTCTACCCCATAGGCCATGGCACTGCCTGCTGTGAGTCAAAATGAGTCACTGTTAGCTCTTCCAAGTGGATCAGCCTGCCATAGGGAGGACATAATGTTTATACTGGCTTCCCGGAAGAGGAGAGATTGCTAGTCTCCGTTTCAAAACATCCCTTCTGACTTAAGTGTTGTCTTTTGGGTTGAAGGTGATCATTACTGGAGCTGGTGGGCTGCTTCCAAAATTAGCATCCTCCCTCTCCTCCTTCTGCCTGTCTCCTGTCTTCCTTGGTCATATCTAGTAGAACAAAAAAAGTGTGCTTTGAGGCTTGACACTCCCCCCTCCCCCACTCTCCAGAATTGGCAGATGATGAAGTGTGGTGGCCTGGAAGTTACATCATGACCAGAGTCTCGTCCATCCCCCCCCCCCCAAGACATGTAGGGAGAAAGGAGGAGGAGGAAGAGGCTAGGGGCTGCCATGGTCTGTTACATCCACTGTTTTGGTAAAAGCCATAGATGTGTCTCTATTTCTGCAGAATTTCCTGCAAGAATTTCCTTTCTGCATCTACCAGGAGCCAGCTTTTACCAGCACGGTATGATCACGTCTTGCGTGGGGGTTATGATCCGGGAATGGCATATATACACAAAAAGAGTGTATTATCAAACTGCCTGCTTGGAATCGCCCCCACGCGAACATTCTTACATTTCCAGAGCTGTGTGCTGAGAGGACTCTGAGAGCATCTCAGAACCCAGTAAGCAAGCCTGAGAGGTTAAAAGCTCTTTCTCTGCTGGGAAAACCCTGTGCAGAAAGAGCTTTCAAGCTCTTCACCCTCTGTGTGTTTAACTTGTGTGATTTCAACTGGGGAGCCGTCAACCATGTAAGGCTGAAATCACACAAGTTAAACGTGCGTAAGGAGTGATCGAACTGTATTGCTGGACAGACACATGTTATTGTTCTTTATTTGAAAGTAAAGTCCCCAGCTCTTTTGATGAACAACACATGTGAGCTATTCCAAGGATAGAAATAGTGGCCTAGGTATAATGATTCTTGAGAATCTGGCCTGATATCCTGTAGAGCTGCTGCCAGTCAGTGTTGACAGTACTGAGCTTGATGGACCAAAAGCCTGCGTCAGTATAAGGCAGCTCCCAATATTCCAACTTTTCTGCTTATAAACGCATAAACAGACTAGGAGCAGGTCACAGTGTTCTGTCTCTTTGCTATTATTTGAAGACCTTCCATGGGCTAATGCATGGTGGAGTTCTCTGAAGATGTTGCTAAGCCCTGTATCTTACTTTTAATGTGGGATGTACTGGACAACGTGTTCTCTGGTGCTTGTGAGCAGTTTGGTGACCTCATGTCCTTCGTGAGCTGCATCTTGGCATTCCAGAACCAAGATTTCTGCCAGCAGATTTTCAGCCCAGCCTGATGAGTTCCAGCTGTTTGTGGCTTTGGAGCAGAGCAGTCACTTTTGTCATGTGTGAACTGTTGATAAGACAGAGCCATAATACCATTATACAAATCTACAGTGCAACCACATTTGAAGCACTGTGCACAGTCCTGGTCGCCTCACGTTAAAAAAGGATATTGCAGATTTTGGAAAAGGTTCAGAAAAGGGCAATCAGATCAATCAAGGTGGTGGAGTGACCCCCCCCCCCCGAAGGAAGGGTTGCAGAGTTTGGGACTTCTCATTCTAGAGAAAACGCAACCAAGAGACAACACAATAGAAGTTTATAAAAGTATGCGTGCCATGGAGAATGTGGATGGGGGGGGGGAATTCTCTCTCATAATTCTAGAACATCTGATGAAATTGAATGTTAGAAGATTCAGGACACATGAAAGGAAGTACCGTATTTTTCGCTCTATAAGACACACTTTTTCCCTCCTAAAAAGTAAGGGGAAATGTGTGTGCGTCTTATGGAGCGAATGCAGGCTGCGCAGCTATCCCAGAAGCCAGAACAGCAAGAGGGATTGCTGCTTTCACTGCGCAGCGATCCATCTTGCTGTTCTGGCTTCTGAGATTCAGAATATTTTTTTCCTTGTTTTCCTCCTCCCAAAACTAGGTGCGTCTTGTGGTCTGGTGCGTATTACAGAGCGAAAAATATGGTACTTTTTCATGCAGCACATAGTTAAACTGTGGAACTCCCTCCCTCAGGAGGCAGTAATGGCCACCGGCTTGGATGCTTTTAAAAGAGAATGAGACAAATTCATGGAGGAGAGCGCTGTTGATGGTTACTAGCCACAGCTGGAGGCAGCAATGATTCCGAATACCAGTTGCTGGAAACCACAGGAGTAGAGATTTGCTTTTGTGCCCATGTTCTTCTCCTTGGTTTCCCAATGGGGCATCTTGTTGCCTAATTGTAAGAGCAGGTGCTGGAACAGGGAGATGGACCACTGGCCTGTTTCAGCAGGCTCTTCTTAGGTTCTAAGAGTTAACAGTGGAACTTTTGGATATGCTCGCTGACTTGCTCCTTCTCTGTATGTTTTGCTTTCCACTCCAACAGCGATGCGTTGGGCATGGGAAGGAGAGAGCTGAAGTTTTAGTGGGCCCCCCCCCACCTCAAAGACACAGCTTGGGGTGTGCCTTCTAACACTTTCTCAAGGCAGCTTTGCAAAGAGGCTGGTGGGGCTTTGCATTGCGCAAACAATGAAAACACAAGCTTCTGTCCAGGGTGCATGTGTTTTCCTTCCTTGCCATAAAATAATGAGAATATATAATAATAATAAAATATAATATAAGAATAATAATGCTCTGGGAAGAACATAGCTGAGTTTACTTGGATAGCTCACTGAACTGCTTGTGAGATTTCCCACTTGGCCAGGGTGACTCATTTGGCTTCCTGCCTTGGTTTGTCCTGCGGAGAACTCTCAAGAAGGAAATTCTGAAATCGTCCGCCTTCTGCAGTCTTGAGGAGAAGTGGTTGCTTGCTATTAATAAGCAGGAGTCTTGTAGGACCCCTCTTCAGTTTTGCATGTTGCTCTAGGCATTCATTGGAAGATTATTATTATTTATTTTATTGGTCACCTTTTTGCCATGGTAACTCAAAGCAACTTACCTACCTACATTAAAACTAGGGGTGTGGTGGGGAATACATTAAAACGTCCCTCCCACACTAAAAGGCCATATATAAAGCCAAAGACCTGGTTGAAAGGGAATGTTTTTGCCTTTCTCCTGAAGATATTAATATCACTATTAAATTTATTAATTTTGTATACTTCCCTTCATCCATACGTATCAGGGAATTCACAACAAATACAATATAAAAACCCCTCTCGCTCTCCAGACTTCGCTCAGATCTCCGCAAGCCGTGGGAGCCCGTGCCGGGAGACCAGCGCCGGGCTCCCACGGCTTGTGGAGAGTTGCCTGTTCTGGGGGCTGGGGTCGGGGGAAGCTCGGGCTTCCCTCGTCCCAGCCCCGCACCTGGGGGGAAAATAATTCCCCCCCTTTATTCCCCCCCCAAAAAAAAACTAGGTGCGCCTTATGGGACGGTGCATCCTATAGGGCGAAAAATACGGTACATAATAAAAACAAGAACAAAAGAAAAACACAAAGCGATAACTCCGCCCCCCCATATGTAAAGGTGATGCTTAGCAAACCTCACTGGAGAGACAGCATTCTGTAAGTGGGGAGCCACCACGGAAAAGGCCCCGTTCTTGTGCTGCCGCCTTCCAAACTTCTGAGGAGGGGGCATACAGAGAAGGGCCTCAGATGATGATCACAGGGTTATTGTAGTTTCATGTGAGGAAATGCAATGCTTTTGAGGTATTGGGGTTCCAAGCCACATAAGACTTTATAGGTCAAAGCAATATCCACTTTGCTGGCTAAGCAAGGTGAAACTTTTTTGGTTCAGCTCACCTGTTTTGACATTCTGTTTGTTTGTAATGTTTATCATGTTTTTAAAGACATGAGACATAGCAATAGAATGTTGCAGCCCTGGACCCCTTTGGGGGGGAAGGGCAGGATAGACTGGGTATATGCAATTTTTGTGTAGATGCAGAAGCCTTGGAACCAAATTCCCACATAAGTTGTGATCCTGTGGTATTTAGTTCTAACCAACTCTCCAGGGTTTCAGGAAGGAGTCTTTCCTAGTTCTACGTGGAAAAGTCATTAGGGGTGCTTCTGCGTGCTAAGCAGATGTTCTGTCACTCAGCTGCAGCCCTTCCACCTGTGCTCCTTTGAAGAAAGATGCCAACAATGCAGAGGCCCCTAGCAGACACCCTTTGCTTTTGGGCAGTCTGAAGGGCAGCCTGCTGGTGATTGATTTTCTTTTGTTTGCCTGTTCCAGCTTCTAGAAGATCTTTGGGTTGGACTGTAACAACATAAGGTACTTTTGCATCATGTAATTGTGTTACTAAAGATTGCTGTGGCTGAAAACAGCGTCCAGGCCAACGTTTGCATCCTCTCTCTCTCTCTCCCCACTCCCCTCCCCTCCCCTCCCCTCCCTCTCTCTCTCTCTCTCTCTCTCTCTCTCTCTCTCTCTCTCTCTGTGTGTGTGTTTAATTTTGGCTATAATTAAGCCCAGCATATTTCTTTACACAAGAATGTTGCACCTGTGGTCCGCATATGCTTCTTAGCAAAGAAGAGGAATCTGGAATGTTCCTAAAATAATCTGGCCTGGTAGGTCAGGAAACCCTTGCCTTCTAGGAGCAGGCATGGCCTTAACCAGGGGTAGGCAACCTAAGGCCCGGGGGCTGGATCCGGCCCAGTCGCCTTCTAAATCTGGCCTGTGGACGGTCCAGGAATCAGCGTGTTTTTACATAAGTAGAATGTGTCATTTTATTTTAAATGCATCTCTGGGTTATTTGTGGGACCTCCCTGGTGTTTTTACATGAGTAGAATTTGTGCTTTTATTTAAAATGCATCTCTGGGTTATTTGTGGGGCATAGGAATTTGTTCATTTCCCCCCTCAAAATGCAGTATTTTTCGCTCCATAAGATGCACTTGTTCCCTCCTAAAAAGTAAGGGGAAATGTGTGTGCATCTTATGGAGCGAATGTAGGGGGGACGCAGGCAGGAAAAGCTCCCCAGAGTTGCACACAAGCTCCGTGCGGCTCTTGCGGGCTTTTCCCCAGGAGGGAGAAGGGACTGACGCGGCCAGTCCGTTCTCCCTCCTCGTAGAAAAGCCCGCAGGAGCCGCACGCTCCTTAAAGGGTGTGCGGCTCCTGTGGGCTTTTGCGGGAGGTGGGGGAATTGCCATAGCTGCTTGATTTCCCCCTCTAAAAACTAGGTGCACCTTATGGTCTGGTGTGCCTTATGGAGCAAAACATACGGTATAGTCAGGCCCACCACATGGTCTGAGGGACGGTGGACTGGCCCATAGCTAAAAGGTTGCTAACCCCTGGCCTTTATTGTGTGGCTGATCCCCCCTCCCCCCCGCCTCATGGGAGCCTGCCAAGTCAAGGCTGTTCATCTTAACCAAAGGGTTAACTAACAACAACAGCAGCAGCAAAAAGAAAGAAAGAAAGAAAGAAAGAAAGAAAGACGCCTATTGTGTTAATAGGCACAGGGCCATCCTAGGAAGTCCCCAGGAAATATGTCTGGAATTTACAATCCATTGCTTTGGTACGGTTGCTGTTCTTCCTTGGCATGAAAAGTTGTGTGTGTGTGCAGTGCCCTTTCTCAGGTTCTGTAACTTGTATTTTGTTTAGCATTAACATTTCAATCTGCATGTCAAATGTAGTGTGCATTACAAATCTCCATCCCCCCTCTCTTGTATGTGTGTTTATATATATATAAATCTACGAAAGCATATATATATATATATATGCAGGTTTTGGTGTCTTCGGGTGTCTTCCCGTGTAAGACACCCGAAGACACCAAAACCTGCATTCCTGTACCCGTGAAAATCTACGAAAGCATGCATATATATATATATATACACGATTGATTCATGAGTACAGATAATTTGTGTGACAGCTCATCAGTCTTCCGACAGTGCAAAGCCCTTTCTTTGCTGCTAGAGCCTTTCTAAATCGTTGAGGGTTGCTGTTTCCCCCCCATGCATACTTTACTCTCTTTTTTTTTTTTTAAAAAGGATTTTTGTACAAGTAATATTGTTGGCATCCGTCTGTCTTGGGAGGCAATGGAAGAGTGTTCCTTTGGGGGTGAAGTCAAACCGTTGGAGTTACAATTCTTGCTGTGGCTGAAGAGACCAATATGGGAGAGACATGTTTTATTGCAAGTAGGGTAGATGAAGGTGTCCAGTTTTGCCCCTGGGGTTCAAGTTTGTTTCTTTGGCCCATGTTAGAAGAGCCCTCCTTTATCAAGTCAGTAGCCCATCCAAGGGCAGCATCTTGTCCTCACAGTGGCCAACCTGATGCCTCAATGGGACATCTGCAAGCAGGACCCGGTCACCAGAGCAACTCTCACCTTCTGTGGTTCCCAACAACTGGCATTCAGAAGCACTGCTCCCCACAACTGTGGCAACAGAGCATAGCAAGCATGGCTGATCGTTATCGATAGCCGTCTCCACGAATTTGTCCAATCCTCTTTTAAAGCTATCCAAGTTAGTGGTCATTTCTGCCTCCTGTGGGAGGTAAATTTCATTTAGTCAAGTCCTAAGCAAGGTGGAAAGCATCAAAGCTCTTTTCACTCTGGGTCTGACCAGGGTTACCTGGTGCAAAAAAGAGTTTTCAAGCTTTCCACCTTGCTTGCTGGGCCGGTTCTGGAATTCCTGGGGGTGCTCTCTCCCCCTTCATACCTAGCTGTGGGGCGGTTCCAATGGTTTGATTATAGCAATTTTCTTGCATATGTGGAGCCCTTGGAACCAATGTCCCCGATTAAGAAGAGATCGTGCTGTATTTGAACGTTGGGGATTTTTTTTCTTCAGATCAGTGGCTTACATATCCTTCTAAGGATGAGACAGCTAAAGCTGTATTTTGGTCAATATCATTTTATTTATTTTTTAGGGGAAAGGGCTAAACATGCCGGTGTGATGTTACTTTCTTGCCTCAAATCTTCTCAGAAACTCTTGGTGGTTTGGTGGCCAGAATACTAAGGCTAAATATACCTGAGGCCAAAACTCTTTCCAAAAATAACCTTGTCTGTACAGTTCTTTGATGCAATTATGATTTTAAAAGTAAACCCTGTGGCACTTTTTAGCATGTTGGAATAGGGATCTGACAGACCAGGGTTCAAATCCCCACTTAGCCATAAGGGTGTGACCTTTGTGCTTGTCACTGCCGCTCAGCCTAACATACTTCACAGGGTTGCTGTGTGGATAAAATGATGAGAACTATGAAATGCCACCTTGAGCTTCATGGAGCAAAAGTGGGATATAAATGCAATAAAAAGTAGAAATAACAAATGAAATTGGGACATAAGCATTGTCAGGCAATTTGTTGGATTTGGCCAGGGATAGGCCATCTCATATTTTTGAAACTTGCAGCAGAGTGAGAGAGTTGGTGCTGAATGTGGCTTGACTTCCTTATTCTGCTTCTGTAGCACCTTGCATCCATGTTTGGATAAAGGTCTCTTCAATTTCTCTCCATTGCTTCCTGTTGCTTCTTGAATCTGCACAAGCCCCTCTGCTAACTTTAGATCAGGAGTCAGCAAACTTTTTCAGCAGGGGGCCAGTCCACTGTCCCTCAGACCTTGTGGGGGTCGGATTATATTTTGAAAAATAATAATAATGAATGAATTCTTATGCCCCACAAATAACCCAGAGATCCATTTTAAATAAAAGCATACATTTTACTCATGTAAAAACACCAGGCAGGCCCCACAAATAACCCAGAGATGCATTTTAATTAAAAGGACACATTCTACTCTTGTAAAAACACGCTGATTCTAAATCCGTGGGCTGGATTTAGAAGGTGATAGGGCCTTAGTTTGCCTACCCATGCTTTAGAATCTATAGTTTATATGGACCACCCATCACATAGATGGTCATCCCCTTGTCCTTTTGAAATTGTAGGGTCTCCACACTAGCACTGCTTTACTCCATCGGCCTGCGTCGTCTCAGGCCACATGCCCACTTTAACTTCGCATCCTTTCCCACTGCATCCGTAACTTTCGATCTTTGTCATATCCAGTTATTATCTTTTAATGATATTCATTAACATTGTACTTTCCATGGTATGTCCTGTTCCTGTTGCTCTGTCGTGGTCCAGTTCTCCGCTCCATAATGCCATCACAGGTAACAGGCACATACTAAATACTTCGGCTTTCAAATCACTGTGCTATAATCTCTTCTGGAGGGAAAAATATCATATGACAGAGCATGGGAAGTACAGATTCTATCCCATATGAGCATTGAAGGAAAGGACAATGGGCCTTTTATTGGTGGGCTGCACTCTGGAAGTGTCACAAGGAGCTTCATTGTGAGTAGGATTGAGTCACAGATGGTGCTGAGGATGGGAGACTGCCCTACTTTTCGCCCAGCGCTCTGAGGAAGGAGATGGGCCACATGGGCTGCAGAAGGGGCAGCAGCTGTTCCCTTCTAGGAGGACTTTGACCTTGCCTGGTGGAGGCACCGTTGACCGGCTTCCATGCCTGCCTCTCACACATCATTTTCAGAATGAGAAGAACAGGGAGAAGAATATGCGAAAGAGGGTTGGGGCGAGAACACAGCCCTGTTTCACACTGCTCTTTATAGGGAAGGTGTCTGAGGATGGGCGTCATATCAAGGGTTTCCCATTGTAAACACAAGATGTTAGACTAGATGGGCCATTTGCCTGATCATCTTAGGTCTTATTTTTCTTACAATTGACAGATACTGAGTCTTGTGAAATCTAAAGCATAGGAGAGTACCCTCTTGCTGAGAGCTAAGAAGTTCTGGTGTGCACACCTTGGGTTCAGTGATTGGAAAAAAGGCAGAGTATAGATTCAAGAAAATAAATATATAAAACTAAGCACCCTGCACCTGTCTGCTGTGTATGTTGAACACAAATAGTGCATTTGCTCTCTGGAATGCAGATATAATCAGTTTTGTTTCTTTCATCAAGGAAGCAATCTAATCCTGCAGGGCCATTTCCTCGTTCCTTTGCTTGATTAATCTGTAATTGTCTGTCCTGCAGTGGCTTCTGGCCATGACGGGCTTTTCAGAAGGCTTAATAGGCTGTTTAATCTCACAAAATATCTTACTGTATTTGTTACAGAGGAGTTCTACCCCAAACACAGTCTGTTACATGTGCTGTCTGAGTTAGGATATGTTTTGGTGGTGGCAGTGGACTGACTGCTAAAAAAAATAATCCACAGGCTGTTTACATGCTTTAAAAGCAAATTGTCTGCTTCACCAAGCAGAAAAGAGATATTGCAGAGAAAATGTGGGTGTTGGGCTTTGCAACTGGCATTAAACTATGGAACTCCCTCCCACAGGAGGCAGTGACGGTCACTGACTTGGAAGGCTTTGAAAGAGGATTAAGTATAAGAACATAAGAGCCTTTATATGTACCACCCTTTTCCTCCAAGGAGCTCAAGGTGGTCCCCATTTTATCCCCACAACAACCCTGTGAGGTAGGTTAAGCTCTGAGTTAATGATTGGCCCGAGTGGGGATTCAAACCATGGTCTCTCCCAGTCCAGCATTCTTAATCACAACACCATGCTGGAGGGCTGGAGTGGTCTCTACAGCTGCCACCTTCTGGTTTTTGGCTGCTGCTCTTCAGCTCCCCAGTTATTCATGTGCCACCAACATCAAGAATTCATGACTTTAATACAGTGGTGCCTCGCAAGACGAAAAGAGTCCGTTCTGTGATTCTCTTCGTCTAGCGGTTTTTTCGTTTTGCGAAGCAAGCCCATTGAAGGATTAGCGGCTTTTAGCGGCTTATCTGCTGATCGGATCAGCTGATAAGCGGCTTAGTGGCTTAGAAAAAGGGGGGAAGGGGAAAAAACCAGCAGGAACTCGCAATACATTGTCGTCTTGCGAAGCAAGCCCATAGGAAATTCGTTTTGCGAAGCACCTCCAAAACGGAAAACTCTTTCGTCTAGCGAGTTTTCCGTCTTGCGAGGCATTCGTCTTGCGGGGCACCACTGTAGGTTGTCTGTGGGGCTTCCTTTGAAGATTGTTCCACTATCTCTTCAATTATTGGAAAAACCTCCTTGCTGTCTAGTCCATTCCTGAGCATGGTTCAAAATGTTTAAAAGATTTTACAGTTTAGGACCCAGGTACACCAAAGAGAGCCGTTTTCAGTGCCAGTCAAAGCTGTGTTTATTCTCCTAGGCTTATTATTTTTAACAAGCTGTAGCATATTAAATCTTGATATCCCCCCCCCCCCGAGTATTTTATCTTGTTTGCTACTCTGGAAACTCTGCTGCATGAATAAATACTCTGCAGAAAAAAAATAGCTATGCAGTTTTCTCTTGCATGCATACAACAGCACATGAAAGGATGTCCTGGGGCTGAGCTCAGCATCCTGGAGCCTGAATGTGCATTTGTGTATATGAAGTACACAGTTCCAAGCACAAAAAGTCATGCTCCAGACATATTCAGTAAATTATGCCTTTGCTTGAGGTTCTGGCAACAGGTCTACAAATTTTATCGGTTTTCGTTCTCTCAGTTCCTGCAGCTGGCCCACTTTAGCTGGCTGGTTGTTTTAAAACAAAAATGTGTTCTCTCCCTGCTCACTAGGCAACTGCAATTTATCTTTAAATACTAAACGCTTTTAAAAAAATAGAATGTCATCTGCTCAGGCTTTCTGTAGGCTTAAGGGCCTCATTTATAAGCATGATTGCAAGTGTGTGTTTTTGAAACACACACACAATTTCCCAAGAGGTTTGTGGCTACAGATTTATTTTTTGCATTTATATCCCACCTTTTTCTCCAAGGAGATCAAGGTGACCTACTTGATTCCCCCCCTTCTCATTTAATCCCCACAACAACCCTGTAAGGTTGGGTTAGGCTGAGAGGCAGTGACTGATGTGTTTTCGTGATATAGTACAGTGGTACCTCAGATTAAGTACCACATTTTTCGCTCCATAGGACGCACTTTTCCCCTCTTAAAAACTAAGGGGAAAAGTCTGTGTGTCCTATGGAGCGAATGCAGGGGGGAGGCAGGCAGGAAAAGCCCCCAAGAGCCGCACACAAGCTTCGCGCGGCTCTTGCGGGCTTTCCCCCAGGAGGGAGAAGGGACTGACATGGCCAGTCAGTACTTTTTTTTTCTTGATTTCCCCCTCTAAAAACTAGGTGCGTCTTGTGGTCCGGTGCGTCCTATAGAGCGAAAAATACGGTACTTAATTTGTTCCGGAGATCCGTTCTTAACCTGAAATTGTTCTTAACCTGAAGCACCACTTTAGCTAATGGGGCCTCCTCCTGCTGCTGCGCCGCCAGAGCATGATTTCTGTTCTTATCCTGAAGCAAAGTTCTTAACCTGAAGCACTATTTCTGGGTTAGCGGAGTGTGTAACCTGAAGCGTATGTAACCCGAGGTACCACTGTAGTATATAAATATTCTGGGCCTTTTTTCAGCTGGAACTCACTGGAACTCAGTTCTAGCCCCTTTCAGGTGGGCGCTCTTACCATTATTAAGAGAACAAGGGAGGCGTTCATGGTGAGTTCGACACCTCTTTTTCCAGAAAAATAGTACTGTGAATATTTATTATAACTAAATAAATAAAATAAAGTCTACATGATAAGGGAGCTAACTGGAAAAAGGCTCAGTAGGGGAGAAAGGAGAAGAAATGTGCTTTAATTACTGCATCTTCCCCTGTTCCTTGTAGAATGAGTGTGTTTGGTTTAAAAAATGTTCTGGGGTGCAATGGGAGGGCATCTGCTGAAGTCTGGACTGTTTCCCCACTGCCATTGTCTTAATCAGATTAATAGCCTGCTCATAAACTCCAAAAGGCCTAGGCAAATGGGATGCTAGACAGCTTTTCATATACTGTATATTTTTTCCACAGGTTGTTGCCAGGAATCCCACTCACTCCTCCTCTCCTTGCCGCCTCCTCCTCTTCAAGCCTCCATAGCTGTCTGAGTGCAGATGAAGAGCAGGCAGGGCTTGTGCAAGTAGAAATTGCCAAAAACACCATATTTATACATATGTGGCTGGAACAGTCCAACCGCGTGGAAACCAAGTGGGAACAACATGTGGTGGGATTGTGTCTCTCCCCCCGCCGCCCCCTTTGCAACCTGGTGTGTGAAAAGCTTTTCCATATCCATTATGTCATGTTGCATTAAAGCACAAGTTTATAATATCTCTCTCTGATAAAGGGGGGCTGAATTACCTTGTTGTTCTACATCCCTCTTTCCTGTGTGTTTTTCAAGGACCTCTCCCCCCTCATTTTAAAGTCTCAGCTCATGCCAAGACAAATCTGACTTGGCTAAGTATGTGTCTATTAAGAGTATAATCCCAGTGCAAATGTAACCTCTGTCATACTGGTTCACTGATTTTTTGCAGCCTTTATACTTGAGTCCCTGCTGGACTTTTTCCACACGATCCAGAGTCAGACTTTGGAACTTGCTCCCAGAGGAGGCAGTGATAGCCACCAATTTGGATGGGCATGAAAAGAGGACTAGACAAATTCATGGAGGGAGTATCTTTTTTAAAAACATACCTAAAAGATGCACAAAATAACCTTTTTATAGATGGATATGTTCAGGACAGTGTACTCTGTTAAAAATGCGCATACAAAATTCATGTTTTGGTTTTTTTGTCCACCTTTTGTGCATTCTTTCAAAAAATCTGCACAAAAGTGACTGAACGAATCTAAGACTGGAGAACCAAAGGAGCTGAAGAAGGATCAGAAACAGTCGCTTAGCTCACGTCCAGGCTCGGCAAATTTAAGTGGACTTAGGGTGCATTTTTACAATTGCAGCACAAGTTCTATAAATAGGAAACCATTGTAAATATTTTAACGAGAAAAAGTTAGAGATTTAAGAGTGCTTTTTCAAATGCACTAATACACCACATCTCCCACTGTTTGGTCATTCTCCCCCCCCCCCCTTTCCAGCTGTGTGAAGAGAAAGAGAATTTCAGTCCCAATATAGTCTTTTTGCTTAACTTGCATAATATAGGAACAGGAAGTGCAGCTCTAGATCAGTTTTAGCATGCCTTTCTTCCTTCATATCTCTTTCTCTCAGTGGCAAAAAGTAGGACGTGGAATATACATCTGTGGCACAGTAATAGTATTTTAAATTTGTTGCAGTTCTGAGTGCTCCTATGTTTGTTTTCACAAACCCTGGGGAGATCCCCCAAAGAGCTGCAAAAGGCACTAAAGGACAACTGGAATGATAAAAGCCACCAGAGGAAAGAACGACAATGGACCGGGGCTTTTACTGTTTCAATGTCCCAACTAAACATTAGCAAGAACTTTCTGACAATAAAAACTGTTCGACTGTGGGATGGACTCCATTGTAAGCTGGTGGACTCTCTTTCCATGGTGGTTTGTAAGCAGGTGTTGGATGGCCATCTGTCAGGGGTTCGTTAGCTGTGATTCCTGCATTGCAAGGGGTTTGACTGGATGACCCTTGGGGATCCCTTCCAACTGTGCAGTTCTATGCATCTTAGTTTACCAGAACGAAAACCCAAAACACAACAGTGGTGATAAGGCTGAACTTTAAATTGCGGATGGTTGGAGAGAATTCCCCACTTTGCTCTCAGGGAGTGGCTGGGTGTTAAGCCAAAGCATAGTTTGTAGTGTCAGTGTGTGGATGCTCAGGGAAAAGATGACAGCCACTAGGTAACCTTATAGAAGTTTATAAAATCATGCATGGCATAGAGGAAGTGGATAGAGAAAAGTGTCGTCGTCCCCCCACCCTCTCATAAAACTAGAGATTGCTGGTGCCCAGTGATGCTGAATGTTGGAAGATTCAGAACAGAACAGATAAAAGGAAGTAATTCTTCACACAGCACAGAGTTCAGCTGTGGAACTTGCTCCCCCAGGAGGTAGTGATTGTAACCTAGATAACTTTAAAAAAGGATTAGACAAATTCATGGATAGGGCTGTGGAAGGCTACTAGCCACGATGGAGTTGGATAGTTGGAGGCACCTGTGCTTTTGAATACCAGTTGCTGGAAACCATAGAAGGTGAGTATGCTTTGGTGCTTGAATCCTGCTTGTGGGTTTCCCACAGACATCTTGTTGACCACTGTGAGAAGAAGAGGACGCTGAACTGGATGGGCCATTGGCCCAATCCAGCAGAGCTCAGCTGCCACACATGACTGAGCTAATAGTGTGTGGTCTGAATCTGGAGCTCAAGTGCTTTGTTCCTCAAATGTGACTTTAAAGCTTGAGGTGAAGGAGGACTGCTTAACCACAAGCCTAGGTTAGATTATGCATAAAGCCAAACCTTGGTGCAGTGTGATGTAGCAGTTGAACTACAAAAACTGAGGTTTGAGCTTCCTCTGTCATTCAAGCCAGGCTGTGGCTCTTCTTGGACACGAATCCATGGTAGTAAATGAATGAGCCTTGGGCTCATGCATGCTTCCAGTGCCACAGCAGCAGGAAGGAGATCAGAAGCATCTGTGTTAGGTTACCTGAAGCTTCCTATTTATGTGTTCCAGTAAACCATAGTTTGATGTGACGCGCTGAGGCCAATCCTAAAATGAAAGAAGGGGGAAGATGTGATCCCACGGTTCACCTGAGCCCATTATTATAAGGTTATGCTTTGGATCGAACCAATGGCTAATCTAGTCCATCATCCTCTTCCCACAGTGACTAATCAGATGCCCATTATGGGAAACCTGTATGCAGGATTCAGGCACCAGTGCCCTCTGCCCTACTGTGGTTTCCAACAACTGGTATTCAGAAGCATTGCTGCCTCCAACTGTGGAGGCAGAGCACAGCTAGTTGACATGGATCAGCAGTCAGTGGGGGAAGAATTGATTCTTCCATGCCCTGTGTAATTTTATGGAAGCACAAGGTGTGGGGGATGTGCAGCCTGTCAGATGACTTTAGAAAAGGATTACACAACTCAGGATTAACCAAAGTGTCTGGAATTTCAGAACGCTGTGCAAAAACGAAATTGGAGCCTTAAGAATAAAAAGGCAAGATGCTTTAGGAAAGCAGAAGGGAAAGTAAAGTATAAAGAGAGGAGGGTCAGAAGGGAAAAGTTAGCATGAGCAGATGTGTGTGTGAAGTTGAACACAAAAACAGATGATGGGAATTCTGTGGCAGTCTTTTGGCCAGACAAGAAGCTTTGTTATGTAGTATTATTATTTCATTTCTATCTATCTATCTATCTATCTATCTATCTATCTATCTATCATCATATATTATTTAAGAGAATTAAAACTAAATAAGTCCTGTTAAAGATATAGGTAATAGCAACCATAAAAACATTGCAGCACAGCTAATCTAGGAAGGTAATAGTTGTGTACAAGGTTAGTGCTGTGACATAAATATGTCCTCCAACTTCCTCTCAGAAAAGCCTTCCATGCCTCATTCTCCTTACCAAATTTAATGAGGGAAAGATTTGAAGCTTTAACATATCGTTGGGAGATAGCACGGTGTGTTTCTTTCCCAGTAAACGTAACCTGTGTTGCGACGCCAAGGCACCCTGTGTTTTCTTTGCTTGATTGATGCATTTATATACCATTTTTTGCTCCAAGAGACAGTGACTGGCCCCCTGCAACTCAAGTGAGCTTCATTGCCAAGTGTGGGATTTGAACTCTGGTCTCCCAGAACTTATTCTGACACTAACCACAACACCACACTGACTCTCATTTGTGTCACCTTCAGGCCGTGTTGTGATGCATGCTATGACATCACAGCATGGGTTAGGCAGCAGCAGATGTTATAAGGCGGAGGCTGAGTTAGCAGCTCAGGCCCTGAAGACAACAGCCATGGCCATGTCTCGCTTCTCACTGTCATGAGAGAGCAACTGTAGAGAGAATTCTGCTGCCCTCACATCCTGGTTTTCAGGCCTTTGGTCTTGTCCAAAGGACCTGGGCTTAAAGCTGCAGCTGCCAAACTTTTGTGTGGGATCTTTCCCCCCTGGTTCTATAAACTCATCCCCAATGCCACCACACTACTTTACCACACCCTATAAAAAACATTATTCAGAAGTGGAGGGAAGTCACATAGGTGTGGTATTTTATGTTCCTTTTTCGGTTTATTTTGTGGCTGTGTGTATCTTATTGATTCATTGGTTTGTAAGTACGCCTAAATAAAACGTCTTAAAAAAATTATTCAGAAGATATCAACACAATAAAATTCAAAACACGAACATCTATTCAAAATCCGATCAAAGTGATTTCATTTAACAAAACTGATGCAGCGATAGCAGGTTTTCAGTCTGATAGTCCTCCTTGCCGCCCCCTTGCCTCTCAGGATTTGAGGTAACCCCACTGCTCCCAGGGGGTGCAACCCCCCCTACTTTGGAATCCACTGTTCCAAAGTCTGCACCAGGCTTATCTTTATCATTATTGGTTCCATGTACCCATTTTTTTATTTATTTCAGGAATAATCCCCAAGTTGTCTGGAATTAGATCTTTCAGACCAAGCTTTTACTCTGTCTCAGTTTCTGGGATCCAAAATCTGTTTGTTTTATTTGTGCATCTCTCTTTGCTCTGGAGCCAGGGTGAAGAATAATACTTTGATCTTCCTCCAAGCTCACAAGGAGGGGGAACCAAATGAAAATGGGTGTATTCTGTGATGAAGGGCCCAGTTTAGCTGGACTGGCTCATTACAACCCTTTCTCTTTTCATCTTTCTGTTGTTTTAATGAGAGACCAAAGGACACAAGCTGCTCTTCCCAGGCCTACACTTTGTAAAAATCGACTCGGCAAGCAAATAAATCATGGAGGTTTTGCTTCTCGGGGCTGCGAGCTGAGGCAACCATACGCCTCAACACCAGTCGTTGGAAACCACAGAATGGAGGGCTGGGAAGCTGTTCTGGTACTTGACTCCTGCTTCCTTCCTTCCTACAGAGGCATCTGGTTGGCCACTGTGGGGACAGGATGCTGGATTAGATGGGCCATTGGCCTAATCCAGCAGGGGTCTTATGTCCTTATGCTTATGAGCATTATGTGACTTTCCTTCTGGAAATGTTTGGATTCCCACAACAACTCTGTCAGGTCTGTTCGACTCAGAGTTCAAAACTTCCAAGGTGCCAGGCACATCTTGCCACTAGCATGGGTCCATTTTTGTCTATGTGGAGATTTCTGGGCACCAGGCTGGCGACTAAAGATTAAAAACCTCCGCCTTAGTCCATAGCCAATACCATTTCTTCTGTGTGTGTTTCTCCTTCTTGCATACCAGGACAAGTGAATTTGTTGTAAGAGCAAGCTACCGTCAAGCAATGTAGTTGAGATAATAGAATCGAAGGATTGTAGTGTTGCAAAGGGACCCCGGGGTCATCTAGTCCAACCCATCAGTGAATAGGTATTCCGTAACCTAGCTTTAAGGCACCACTTGGTGCCTAGCTTATATATCTTGAGTTTCTAACCCTGGTTAGACTGAGAGGCAGTGACTGCCACCCAAGGTCTCACCCAGTGGACATCATGGCCAAGTAGGGATTTGAAACTGGGACTCCCAAGTCACAGTCTAAGTCACTCTAACCACTACACCTCACTGGCAGTCTGTAGCACAAGATGGTCACAAAGCTGAATGCAGTTTTATTTTACTGCTGGCACAGCTTTGTGGAAGGGGTTTCAGGGGTTGGTCAAGTAATTGAATTGGGGGGAGGGATATTATTGAGGCTAGAACAATGATGACCTCCCAACATGTTTCATGTAGGCATGCCTCTTTTGACTGCTTCCCCCACCCTCTGCCCGATTTTTGAGAGCCTATGTGGTGTAGTAGCTGGTGTGTTGGCCTAGGACCTGGGAGACCTGGGTTCGGTTCCCCCCATTCAGCCATGAAACTCATGAAGTCACCTTGGACCGATCACTGCCTCTCAGCCTAACCTACCTTGCAAGGTTGTTGTGGAGACTAAATGAGGAAGGGGAAAGCCATGTCTGCTGCCTCCAGCTCCTTTAAGAAAAAGGTAGGATAGAAATCCTATAAATAACAATAACTTTCACACAAAGGTCTTTTCCTCCCACTAGAAAAGCAGCAGTGTGAGCAACCATGAAGCAGTGGACTCGGGACCTCTTTTCCCCCTAACCTTAATGTTAAATCTTAATAAGCATTTCTCCTTTGTGTGCTGTGCTTATTATTTCGGAGGAAAGTGTGGAATCCAAAAGGTGCTGTGCCCAGTCTGCAGGAATGAAGCTTCTACAAATTTTAATTGCCAGTTTTGCATGCTTATCTCTGCAACCTTTCCGTCTTTCCTAGATTACTCCTTGGCTGTACAGAAATTCTCCCAGACTCTCCAGTCCTTTCAGTTTGACTTTATTGGGGACACCCTGACAGATGATGAGATTAACATTGGTAAGTGCTTCCTCGTGTGTGTGTGTGTGTGTGTGTGTGTGTGTGTGTGTGTGTTGCTGCTTGAAAATGCTGACACACTAATCATGAAGTTCCTGGGAGGTCCCAAACTGATAACATTCCTGGATTTAGGACACTTCATCACATCCTTGGGTGGTTTCCAGCAAGTGGTATTTAGAAGCATCGCTGCCTCCAACTGCAGAGGCAGAGCATAGCCTTCATGGCTAGTAGCTCTCAATAGCCCACTCCTTCTCCATGAATTTATCCAGTCCTCTTTTAAAGACAACCAGGAATTCGTGCAATTGGCAAAAAAGCTGGGTTAATGAAAACCAAGCTGATTTTTCTTGTGGGGGAGGGCACCCCTGCACTGCGTCCTTTAAAAGGCATTGGGGGAATTATCTGCCTCTAACGGCTGCTGTTCCACCAGCGGTTTTGGAGACTGGAAACTGCTGCTACGGTGATATGAGAAGCTGAGGGCTCTGATCAAACGAGCTGGAAAGTCTTAGCACTCTTGGAAAACTCTGGAAATGATAGGAAACAGGCAGATAGTGTCATGCTAAGATGAGTCAGAGGAAGAGCAGGAACACAGGGACGATCCTGAAAAGCCATGAAGATTCCACTGTCTTATCTTTGTTTCAGCCTTGTGATGTATGACAGGCATGGGGACATAAATAATGGCAAAGGCCACTTACTTGCCTCTGTACTTGAGGTGGTAGACTTCCTTCCCCATCTCCTTCAAGGCATTCTTGTTGCTGCAGGATGTTTGTTCCAACTGATCAAACCTTTTGGCTTATTGTTGCAGCATGCAAGAGAGATTGAAGGATCTGTCATTTCTGGTCAGGCCACTATCATAGTTCAGTTAAGAAATCCTTGGCATAAGAACATAGCAAGAGCCTGCTGGATCAGGCCAATAGGCCATTTAGTCCAGCATCCTGTTCCCACAGTGGATGAATAAATGCTCCACTGGGAATTACAGGAGCAGAACCTGAGCACAAGAGCCCTCTCCCCTCCTGTGGCTTCTAGCAACTGGTATTCAGAAGTATTGTTGCCACCAACTGCAGAGGCAAAGCCCAGCCATCCACAGCATCCCCCTCCCTAAATTTATTCAACCCTATTAAAGCCATCCTGATTGTGGCCATTACTGCCTCCTGTCTAACTATGCCCCGCATGAAGGAGTCATTTTCTTTCATCTGTCCTGAATCTCCCATCATTCAGCTTCATGGGATGTCTGTGAGTTCTAGTGTTATTTAGGGGTGTGTGGGGGTGTTGGCGTATAGAACTAAAATTAAAAAAAATGATCTGTGTGCCGTTGCAGTACATAATTTGCAACCCCTGAGAGTCAGTCCCAAGTAACTCATTTTCCTTCTTTCCGCTCCCTCGTAGCCGAATCCTTTAAGGAGTTTTCAGAGCTGCTTCAAGAGGTGGAACTTGAAAGATCAATGATGGTGAGTATAGGCTACCCTTTGTTCCTCCATTGGCATAATTACACTTAAGGGCTTTAGTCAAAGTGAGTGCATTCAGATTGAATCCAAATTCTCACTCGGCCTTGAAGCTCACTGGGTGTGACTGGGGGCCAGTCACCACCTCTCACCTAATCTACCCCACTGGGTTGTTGTGAATGAGGAGGGGGAGAACCATGTACACCACCTTGAGCTCTTTGGAGAGAAAAAAATGGGGATTGAAATGCAATAAATAAAAGTTCATTAATTATATGTTGCCTTACTTTCTTACTTTTATCTACAGGTTCAAAATGCTAGTGATTTACTGATCAAACCGCTGGAAAACTTCCGCAAGGAGCAAATTGGATTCACCAAAGTAAGTTAATTCCCCCTGCCCCCTTCACTTTGTACTTAGAAACTTATTTGTATATTTATATATTTAGCAGTTTATATAGCACTAAAGAAAAAAGGGAAAATAAAATAGAAACTTGTAGCATAAAGTATTTATGTAAAAACATTTACATAAAAATATTACGTGGGATATTTACATAGAATAGTGTAATATGTTTATCTGCTGAATACAGATAAAACCAGCAGAATTTAAAAAAAAACCAGGTATACAGCCAACTCCTGATTTACACATGTCTAATTGACAGGTGATCATGCGTGCATGGCGCCAAACCTGGAAGTGACCCAAAAGGCATCTCCAGGAAGTGCTGAGAGGCACTTCCTGTCTGGAACCCTGGAGAGCTTCTGCCAGTTAGTGCAGACAGTGCTGGGCCAAATGGACTCATGGTCTGACTCAGCATAAGGCAGATTCCTATGTTCCAGGTGGCAAAGACTAGGCTGTGGTTCCCCAAAAAAATTCAAGCCCCCCTGCCCCCCCCAGTTCCATAAACATGCCCCCAGTGCTACCCTACCTTATAAAAACATTTGCATAACCCACTAAGGAAGATAATAACACAATGGAAATTAATTGTACCTTGCTTCAAAATCTAGTTTTTTACATATCCAGCATCCCTTCCCCCACCCTTTTGCCTCTTAGCACCCCTGGCTAAGTGATCTCCCCTGACCCTCCTGAAGGGGCATTACCACCTGTTTTGCAAACCATGGGTCAAGAGCCATTGTTCAAATGCAGTCGTCTGCTGGTGTAACGAAGATGGAAAACCATTCTAAATTCATCATTAAAACTTTATTACAGAAAATGCAAGCAGGGTCAAAACACTCTCTTCCCTGTCCCCTCCGTAAAGAAGTCTCTCATGGAGTGTAAAAGTTCGCTTTGTCCAGTACCAAAAAGTCAAAGTTCCCCATTAGTCAGCAGGCTAAAGTAATTGGCTGTGGACCAGTGCTTGAAATGGAGACTTCTTGGCGAACACGCAAGCTTGGATTCAGCCCAGCCCATCTGGAGTCATTGACATTTTAAGTTGCAGACAATAACGCTTGACACTTCGCCTCCTTCCTTGTCTCTGTTTCCAGACTTCAAAAGTTTAAAACAAACTGCCATAGTGGAAATAATGCTATGGCTGTTGTAGTTTCTGTTTGGGTGTTCATAAACAGGGAAGTGAGTGTGACCACACTCATTTGCCTCTAAAAACGTAAGGAGAGCCCCGCCGGATCAGGCCAGTGGCCCATCTAGTGCAGCATCCTACTGTCACAGTTGCCAGTCAGATGCCCCAATGCAAGCAGGATCCAAGCACAATCCCCCTCCCCATCTGTGGTTTCCAGCAGCTGATATCAAGAAGCATTACTGCCTCCAACTGTGGAGGCAGAGCATATCCATCCTGGCTAGTAGCCGTTCATAGCCCTCTCCTCCTCCATTAATTTGCCTATTCCTCCTTTAAAGCCATCTAGTTTGGTGGCCATCACTGCCTCCTGTGGCAGAGAGTTCCATAGTTAAATCTATGTGCTGCATGAAGAAGGACTTCCTTTTCTGTGTCCTGAATCTTCCCTGGATGTCCGTGAATTATAGTGTTTTAGGAGAGGGAGAAAACTTTCCTCTACTCACTTTCTGTGTGCCATGCATAATTTTATAAACTTCTATCATGTCGCCTCTTCTTCACTTTTTCTCTGAGCTGAAACCTCTCAAACGCAGCAACTGTTCCACATGTGGGAGTCATGTTAAAAAAGAATGTAGTGAATATTGCAGTAGTGCAAATTAACAGCACCAACTTCTTGCAGAGCATTCATTGCATCGTTTTTAAAAAAGCATAACCAAATTCCATAGCACATGGGCGGCAACAAATTTAGTTTATCTTAATTGAAACATAGGAACATAGGAAGCTATACTGAGTCAGACCACTGGTTCATCTACGCTGAGGGCAGCAACTGCTCTCCAGGATTTCAGACAGGGTGTATCTCGCAGGAGATTGTGGGGATTGAACCTGGGACCTTCTGCATGCAAGGCAGGTGCTCTACCACTGTGCTAAAACAGATGTGTCAGCAGTGGGATTCAAGCCCACGCCTCCATACAGAGAACAGAATGCCCAGCCCCACTCGCGGGAAGGCTCAGTTATCCTCCTTGAGTCTGGTCAACCCCCTGCAATGCAGGAATCATTTTGCCCAACGTGGCACTGCATAATGAAGTCCCACCAGACTGCAAATAAACGTTCTTAGTTTTCCACCTGGGAATCTGCACCTCGGGCATTATCTTCTCTGCTGGAACTGAGGTCCATGTTCTTTCGTACCACAAATAAAAGTTAAAGTCTCCTAGAGTTTTTCCATAGCTGGGCTATTGAAATTCTGGCCCCAGCCAACATCCAAATCAGAGGTTCCTTAGAGCACACATTTCCCACTTCTCCAATGTTCAATAAAGAGAGTTGTGGTGAAGCCACAGTAGTGCATTTAATTATTTTAGAGAATTCTTGATACACCGCATTCCAAAATTATGAGACCCATGGGTGCTCCCACTATAGGTGAATTGCTGCATGTTTTTGAGCATCTGTTTCTCATAGGAGGTTCTGAGGCTGTTCCCTGACCCCTTTACAGACACAAACTGCCTCCTGCTGTGCGCAGATGTTTCTCCATTGGCCCTTTCTGTCTCGAACTACTTGTAAAGTGCTCCTCCTTGTGGCTGGGCTACAGATCAGAAAGAGCTTCCAAAAATTGCAGTGGTGGTTCCCAAACTTTTTCATGCCACCCCCCCCCCCCGCCGTGGTTCCATCTACCCTACCCTTATACAACCATTGTTCGGAATAGCGGTTTGCATGACCCTCCAAGGAAGACAGTAACGCAATAAAATTCGGAATCCAATCAATTGCTTAGCTTAATTGATTCAACAAAACTGATGCCGACTTTTCAAAGTCTGATAGTCATTTACATCTCCATCGTCCCCTGCAACCCCCTTGCCTCAGCACCTCATATGTAATCCCATTGTCTCCCAAGGTGTGCTACCTCCCACTTGGGGAAGCACTGTTGCAGATAAACCCTTCAATAAACCCTTTGTGTGTGCATTGGTTGAGGTGGAGCAGCATTGGCCAACATGATGCTCTCCAGATATTGTTGGACCCCCAGCTCCCAGCAGCTCAAGCCGGCATGGTCTTATCCCAACCATGCAAAAAATATATAACAAATTCCAGGTGTCTCTGGGTGTGTTAACACCAACTCCGGGCATTCAGTAATGCTTATATAACCACTGGCAAGTTTCCCAATGGGAGAAAATACGCTCTCTAAAAATGGTTGGAGGAAGGTATCAGTTCTGCACATACAACCCTGCACACAACCCTAGAATCATAGAACTGCAGAGTTGGAAAGGATCATCTGCTCCAACCTCCAGCAATGCAGGAATATCCACCAACCGCTTAAAGTATCCTTAAGGCAGCCTAGTCCCAGTGATTTTCAGTGGGTCTCGGGTGGCGCAAGTCCAAGGGCTTGGTTTGTGTATAAGATGAAATCCATCTGGCAGCACGTCCCAAGCTGCCAGCATATTGCAGCTGTTCCAAAAGCCATATTGGATCTAGAATGGGCGATGAACTTTCTCTTTAATAGAAAAGCTGTTCTCTATTTCTTAGAAAGAGGCTGGCTGCCTGAAAATGCAATGGAGCAGCTGGCCTCCTAGACTCCTTTATATCTCCCCATTTTTTTTTATTTTTTTTTGCACTGAAGTTTACTAAAAGCCGTTTGTCGCTAGCGCAGGTGGCTCTTGTGTGTGCCCAGATAAGGCTCCATTTGCACAAAGAGGAGTAACTTCTCCAGGATGATACCCCTTCAAGAGTGCAGTTGGGAGATGATAAGATAGCTGAATGCTTCCTCAGGGAAGAAGGGAAACCTCTCCATGTAGAAAGCTAGCATCTCTGGGTGAACGGTGTGGCGGAAAACGCCTCACCATGATGCTATGTAGTTGCTTATAGAGGCAGGTAGCTTTCAGTCTTGTAGTCCTCTATCTCACCTTCCCCTATCCAGAAAGTTCTTCCTTATGAACACCAAGGCCACACCATACATTTAAAGTGCTAGGATACCACTTCGAACAGTTGTGGCTCCCACCAACGAATTCTGGGAGCTACAGCCTTGTTAAGGGGGCTGGAAATTGTTAGGAGCCCCAGCCAATCCTCTCACAGAGCTACAATTCCCAGAGTGGTTTAACAGTCACAGGAAGTACTGGGAATTGTAGCGTTGGAGGAAAAATAGGTTTCTACAACAATTATAGAGTAGTTTAATGATTGGTTCCTCTTCAGAGGAAATTAGAGTTTGTAGCGCTGGGAGGAGAATAGAAGTCTCATGGAATCATAGAACTGTAGAATTGGAATTCTACAGTCCAACTCCCTGCATACAAACTACTTAGTGTATTTCACCACATACTGGTCACCACCGCATAATTGTCCCTTTTATGGACCCCAAAATTGCTCCCAGAGCATTCCCCGCATAATAGTTGCAGGGGTGATTCTCAGCTCATGCATTCTCAGTATCAGTATATCTCTGTACATGGTCAGGGGGCAATGGCGGTGCTAAGAGTTCTGAGGAGGCCATCTATTCCTTCCCCACAGGACTACAATTCCCAGAGTGGTTTAGCAGTCAATCCTTCTTCACAGGAACTCTGGGAACTGTAGTTCTGTGGGGAAGGAAAAGGAGGTCTCCTAACAACTTTCAGCACCCATAACAAACCACAACTCCCAGAATTCTTTGGGGTGAGCCAAGTCACAATCTTCCAGTCTTTCTTACTTCCCTACAGGGTGGTTGTGAAGTTAAAACATGGCCATTCTGAGCTGTCTGGATGAACGTTAAGTGTACAGATGTTAGAAATATAGTAACCAGTGCTTGCTTCTGAGAATTTTTTTTTAAAAATCAAGCTTGGAATCATGTGGAATCATGTCCTTAATAAGAATGATTCCTCTGTGCAAATGCAAAGCACCTTTCCTTCCCTACTAAAATTTTGCAGAGCCAGTGGAGAGTGCCTTTTAGGGTCAGGCTGGAAACCCCTGACATCTGTTCCTTAAAAATAGTACTTAACAGTTGCTCACAACACAATGATTTTGCATCTCCTCCATTTCTAGGAACGGAAAAAGAAATTTGAGAAGGATGGGGAGAGATTTTACTCCATGTTGGATCGCCATTTGAATTTATCTTCAAAGAAAAAAGAATCCCATTTGCAAGAGGTAGGTGAAGAGGTTTTCAGCACTTGAGAACCACACTTTGTAAGGACATGTAAAGGTAGCCGTGCTGCTGTTGTATTAATGTCCCCATTCTGTTTCTCACCTAGGCTGACATGCAGGTGGATAAAGAGCGGCACGTTTTCTTTGAATCTTCCCTGGAATACGTCTATCAGATCCAAGAAGTGCAGGAGAGCAAGAAGTTTAGTATTGTGGAGCCTGTAAGTGAACACCCCTGCAGCCTTTGTTTCCCTCCAGATTGCATTTGGCACTGAAGCCTGTGTCACTTGCTACAGAAACTTAATCTCCATTGAACAGGGGTGGCATATAATGTCTGACTGCCTCTCTTGATGTTGCCTGTGGCTTGCAAAACTGTAATAAACAATAAAAAATGATGCACTGGTTGCCAGTTTGCTACTGGATCAGGCTCAATGTGTTAGTATTAGTATAAAACACCCATAACAACTTGGGACCAGCTTACCTGCAATATTGCCTTTCTCCATATGCACCTCCTTGATCTGCAGAACTGGCACTGTTTCAGGTGGGAGATAATCCCCATTATGCATTTGTAAAAACTCAAATATTTTAATGGAACAGCACCTACACTGTGGAACTCCCTGCCTATTGATACCAGGCAGGTGCCTTCATTGCATTTCCCCCCGGTGCCTGCTAGAAAATGTTGTTTTCTTTAGGCAAGCCTGTCCAGACATGTAGAATGTGGATGTCTGTTTTAATCTGTTTTTAGTGTGTTGCTGAGTTTATCTTCTGAGTGTTTGAGTTACTGAATTTTATTTTCCTTGCAAAGAGCTTTGAGGTTTCTTTTTAGTCATGCTGTGTATAAATTTCATGAAATGAATGAATGGACATATAAATGAATGAATGAATGAATGAATGAATGAATGAATAAAATAAGACTTGCACATGCTCAGCTTTTATATATAAAGGCTGCAGAACCCAGTGCCCCTTGGCTCCATTTTTGCGCAGAGTAACCACAGGTACGTTGAGAATAGATGTCGTGTGACCCTCACCTCCCAGTCACCCTTCCCTTCATTAACTCCCTCATTTCACCCGACACCTGGAGATATTCTGTGTTTCCCAGAGGCCAGGGCAAGAGACTCTCAAATCCAGGTATGGGAGCATAGCTAGGAGAAGCATTCATTATTCCTGATTCTGCATCATGCCCAAAGCCATTCTGGAATCTTCTATAGCAGGCACTAACAGGGAATTCCAAAAGCAGAATAGAAACCAAAAATATTTGACTTTCAAATGGATAGTATAATTGGTGAGTTTGGCCCCGTCGTACTGAAAACGGAGTGAAGTCATCCTAAAGTTACCTTTTGGTCCACCATCTTGTTTCAAGATGGCACCTGTTGTCCAAATATTGACAAAAATGGCTGTTCCTACATTGAGAATCCTCTTGCTGAGTTTGGTTCCGATAGGCTGAACCTGTGCCAGAAAACAGGCAAAGTCATGCCAAGGTCAGGCTGCTATCTTGATTCAAAACTTACCTTGCATAACTTACCTTGAGAGGTGTCCAGACCGAAAGAGGACAGACGAACCCTTTTCCAGAATATGTAGCAGATGCTTCTCCAGAAAAGGAGATGGTGTCCAGTGTTTAAGCCTTTCTTGTCCAACTGTCAGAATAGATTCAGCAGGCCAGGAGGATTTTTACGCACTGTGATTCTGGATGCACAGATCTGCTCTTTAACTTAGAAAATGTTGCCTCTTTTGTTCACCACAGGTCTTGGCTTTCCTCCATAGCCTCTTCACCTACAACAACCTGACTGTGGAATTGACACAGGATTTCCTGCCATATAAGCAACAACTTCAGCTCAGTCTGCAGAACGTGAGTTTGCTTCCCTCCATCCTGTCTTTCTTCCTCCTTCGCTCCTACTGCGGAAATGTTTAGTGCCATATGTCTTGTAAGAACATATGAAGAGCCTGCTGGATCAGGCCAATGGCCTGTCTAGTCCAGCATCCTCTTCACATAGTGGCTGAACTGTTGCTTGTGCAAAATCTGGAAACAGGACCCGAGCACAAGAGCCTTCTCCCCTCCCTAGGTTTCTGGCAACCACCAGCATTCAGAAGCATTGCTGCATCCAACTGCAAAGGCAGAGCATAGCCATTGTGGCTAGTAGCCTTTGATAGCTTCCTCCTCTTCCATGAATTTATCTAGTCCTCTTTTAAAGTCATGTAGTTTGGTGGCCATCACTGTCTCCTGTGGGAGATAGTTCCATAGTTTAACTACATGCATAAGTATTTCTTGAATCTTCCTACATTCAGTTTCATTGGATGTCCACAGGTTCTAATGTTATTGGGGCAGAGAAGGGAGGTTCTCTATCCACCTCTTCAAGGCCATGCATAATTTTATGAACTTCCCACCAGTTTCTGGACTACGGACTTGCAGTCTTTCCCAGGGTCCACTTTGACCAGGAATCTGCTGCATTGCAAATTGTGTTTGTTCTTCCATTCTTTTTGCAAGGTGACTTGATTCCCCATGTGGCTGCTTTGTTGCTAACAGAGGCCATCATCTGAGTAGTTGCCTTCCCACCTATCTCTTTTCAGCAGAGAGTTGTTTGTCCACACTTATTTCTGTCAACCAAGAGACCTGTGTGTTCTTGCTGTTTAGTGACTGCTGGAATGACTTGGGCACCAGCAATCTGGTGCCTTTGAGAAACTGGATAGAGGTGGAAGAGGCCCTCAAGGATCATCTGGCCCAGTGCTTGCTGTCCAGGAACTCCAGGGAAGACCTGTGGCTATGCTTGGGTAGATGAAAGCAGGGAGAATGTTCACAGCCTTTCCCCCATTCAGTGACTGCATTGTGCTCAGGTGTTCCGTTCCAAGGGTTTTGCGTATACGGAAAAACCATCCCCTTAGGACTGCCCATGCACAAACATCTTTACCTTTCTGGTGCTGGTGCCCCAACCAGGCCTCATCTGGTAAGCAAGGCAGAGAGCGTACAGTTTGTGTGCATTTAATTTGCGCAATTTCAACCTAGTAGCGCAAGGTTGAAATTGTGAAAGTTAAATGCTCATAAGTTGCAACTGTGCTGTTTGCCCCTATGTACTGCTGCCGTCCACTTTCTGTTAGCTGTTTTTTTGATGCAGAGGGCTGCACTTGAGGAACTTTTTGTTCTCATCTTGCAAGGCAGCCCTCAGTCTATTATTTTTGAAGAGATGGTTTGAACTACAACTCCCTTCAGCCCCAGGCAGCATGCATTGTAGTCCAATCCGTCCAGAAGACAGCAAGTTGCCAAAGACTGGCACAGGCACTTTAGCTGAATGTCAGATTCTTAAGCTTTTGCTTTCATGCTGTTATGTACAAACTAAGTAGTCTTCTTCTTCCCCCATTGCTTTTACAGACCAGAAATCACTTCAGCAGCACACGGGAAGAGTTGGAAGACCTCAAGAAGAGGATGAAGGAAGCTCCTCTCACTTGCAAGCTCCCTGGGAAACCGACCATAGAAGGCTACCTGTATTCGCAAGAAAAATGTAAGTGTCTGCCAAGGGGATCCTATGAGGGATTTGCTGTGGTTCCTGCATTTCAGGGGACTGGACTAGTTGACCCTTGGCAGCACCTTCCAATTCTATGATTTGGTGACATTGGAAGGTGGGCAGACTACTTCATTGGAGGTTTTTAAGCAGAGGTTGGCTGACCATCTGTCCAGGTATCTTTTTAGCAATGATTCCTTTCAGGGGGTTGGACTAGATGATACCCTTTGGGCCCTTCCAACTATTTCATTCTATAAGGGAGGCGTCCAGAATCAACCTCTGCCGGACTTAGCTCTGGACATTTGAGATTCCACTATGCCAGAAATGTTTTCCACATTTTTCCAGGCCATATTTCCTCTTCACTGCCAGCCTGCAAAATTTCAGAAATAGCTTCTGCTCATCACTCATCTCCCTTCCAGCCAGTGATGGATTGGTAGCACATCACAGGCTTGAAGGAAAAGAGGGGAGAGTCAGAAGTCAGGAGGGACTCTACTAGACCTCTTAACATGGATTTCAACTAGTTCTTACAGTGGAGAAAAAACTCGTATGTTTTTTAAAATAAAATTGAAGGTAGGCTAGTTGAAATTGTTCAAGTTAAATCCTAAGCAAGGTAGAGAGCATAAAAGTTCTTTATATGCCAAGCTCACTTGGGGTTACCTGGTCTGGAAAGAACTTTTAAGTTCTCTGCCTTTCTGCAGGTGGTGGGATACTCTCATGAGATCTTGGATACTCTCATGAGATCTTGTAGGGCTACTTGAGTTCCCTCGAGATCTCACGTGAGCATCCTTGGCCTTCCAGAGCCAATGCACTGAGCAGGCCTTGCCCCTCAAGCAAGAGAGAGAGAGAGAGCTTAGAAGCCCTTTTGTGCTGGGTCCCTTTGGGTTACATAGTGTGAAAAGAGCTTTCAAGCTCTCTACTTTGCTTGGGTGGCAAGGTCTGCTGGAAGTATAGAGGATTCTCTCTGTTTCTCCCTGTCTCCGCTAGCCATGGGGTGACTCCAGAGGTTTGGCAATACATAACTTTTATGTATAAACAGAACCTCTGGAGCCAAATACTGCATGAGATGCAGTCATACTGGAAGCTTTTAAAAAGGTTTTCTGCACAGAACCTTGTTCTTCCACCAAGATTTGGACTTCCAGATCTCTAATTTCTTCTCAGATCTCTAAATTAGAGATCCAGATCTCTAATTTCTTCTCAGAATGGAGCTAAAGGGCTCCTGCACCCTCAGAACAATTATGGGACGGAACTGGCAGAATCTGCTACAACTTTGCTGTGTGGAGGGAATGCATCTGTTTTAACAGCTTGGAATATTAGTTCCCTTCCCTCAAATCTTTACAGGTGTCTTTGCCTGCTAACAAAAGCAGGGAAGAAGAATGCCAGGAGGTTTGCTTACTGTCAAGGGGATGGCCAAGGATTAACCTCATTGAGGTTGAACAGTGGGATGGCTGCTCTGTGTGCTCTTGGATAGCATGTCCCTTTGAATGGTGCTAGGTTCAGAAAAAGACAAACAAAATGATGGATGCTAGACTAGATGGGCTGTTGGCCTGCTCCAGCAGGGCTCTTCTGGTGCTGTTCTGGAACCTCCAAGCCCAGGGGCAGTCTACCTGTGAGGACAAGATTTTGGAGTAGGTGGGTCATTGGCCTGATCCAGCAGGCTCTTCTTACGCTCTTAAGTGCAGGGTCTCCTATCCCATGCACTATTTCCTTGTGTCCATTCCCAGGTTGTTCTGCTGGAACAAGCCCTATTTAAAAGCTCTCTCTCTTTTTTACACCAGATATTGCATGCAAGTAAGAGATGTACCTTGGGCAGCTTCTGTTAAATTTGTTCAATTCTGGACTTTGATGCAGGGGCCCTGGGCATCTCATGGGTCAAATACTACTGCCAGTACGAGAAAGAGGCAAAGGTGTTCAGGATGACACACATGGAGCAGAAGCCAGGGTCAAAGCAAGTAAGTGAAATCCTACTTAATGCTTTGGGAAGCATTTAAAACTAACTCTCTGGTGGCAATTGCAGCTTGTGGTTTTTGGACACCACTGCAAATTTCTGCATCTGACCTTTTGACATGTTGCATGTATTGTTATTAATTTATTAGCCAACTTTCACCTTAAGGTCCCGGGTGGATTACAACATTAAAACACAGTACAGCCATACCTTGGAAGTCAAATGGAATCCATTCCAGAAGTCCGTTCGACTTCCAAAATATTCAGAAACCAAAGCACAGCTTCTAATTGGCTGCAGGAAGCTCCTGCAGCCATTTGGAAGCTATGGAGGCCCTGTTGGACGTTTGGCTTCCAAAAATAGTTCGCAAACCGGAATACCCACTTCTGAGTTTGTGGTGTTTGGGAGCCAAAATGTTTGAGAACTAAGCTGTTCGAAAACTAAGGTACGACTGTATTGAATGAATGAATCTTTATTTGCATCAGCCATTGGTCATAGCAATAAAACAACAATACGAGATAGAAAGAATAGAAATAAAAAGTCAATTATATAAAATACAGTTAAGGGTTTTGAATCAATAGTCAAATAATGGATATTATTCTAATTGCCCCAGCTAAAAACCTTATAACGTTTGCTGTCACCTGCTCATCTTGATCTGCCAAGAGAAAGGACACTGTGGCAGTGGCTGGGCGACCCGGAATGGACAATAAAAGAGGGTGATAATCTCATTCCTCAAGTCTTTATAAAGAGTGCAAGCCAGAAGGACATGCGCCACCGATTTGGTACTGCCATCTCCACAGGGACATAAGCATTTTTGTGTGGAACCTGTTGGAATTGTCTCTCAAGTACAGCCGAGGGCAACACAATCAATCTTGTGAGAGTAAAAGTGCGTCTATATTTTAGAATTGCTAGGTTATGCAGAAAGGGTGCCAGAGAGTAGAAATGGGAAAGTGGAAAATTGTCATACCATGGGTGAAATTTCCTTCTTGTGGCCAAGTTGTTCTGACGCTCGATATCATTTAGGTGCTGACAAATTAGACTGTTTGCTTTACTAAAACCCAAAGTGACTAGCTGTTGTGGTGATAGACCACAAGAATGATGCTTTTGATAGACAATTTTAGTCCAGGTGCTCTTGTGACAATCTTACAGCACTAAGAATATTAGACCAGGGGGATTTGAGTTTAGGCGAAGCCAATAGTCCTGCGCCAGATCCATAATTCTACCGAGGGAAGATTAGCCTCTAGGCGCAATGATGCATTTGGGACACAGGGTGTATTAAATACGGCTGTATTAAAACAGTTTAAAACAATTTATAAAAATGAGTGAGTACTAAAAATACACTTCTCAAGTGCCAATAGCTCAGGGCGAAGTGGCGCATCTCCAGCATTCTCCAAGAGCTGTTTAGTGAAGGAGCCCGGTGCAGCTCTCTTAGGGGCTGCCCCAGAGAAGGCCCTCTTCCCCTGAGCTGTCACTCCCTCTGAGGGTGGGGGAACTACCAAAGGGTTCCCTCTGTCATTCTCGGCACACCAAAAGGTCTGTAGGGAAGGAGGTCACCTTTCAGGTATTTCACGGCTGAGTCATTTAAGACCTTAAACACCAACATGATTTGGGGTGCTGCTTTTTGTTGCTTCCCTATAAACACTTACAGATGACCACCTGTTCTCCTTGCCTTCTGACTCAGCTTCATTTCAATGCCAGCCTTGCTAGAGTTCTTCCCATTTGCATGGATTGATTTGCTTTTCCCTCTAAGCCTGGGATCTTAAAAGTGAGATCAACTATTCTCCCTCTCCCTCTTTTGCTTTCTGTAAATTCTCTTCTCAGGGCACCTTACACCTGATGCTGAAGTCCTGTGTGAGGAGGAAGACAGACTCCATAGACAAAAGATTTTGTTTTGACATTGAGACGCTGGAAAGGTAATCCAAACTCCTGGCAGGTTTTCAACTCTTTAAGTTTGCATTTCCTTCAAAAATTGCACAGGCGCGCGGGGGGGGGGGGGGGGCTTATTAAAAATCTTTCTTTACCACCTGTTATAAAGTGAGTTTACAGGACATAGAAATTACAGCTTTAAAATTAATACGTATGCATAGTAAAGTACCAGAAGAATTTAAAAACAAAACAAAAAAGCAAGACAACAATAAATCACAGGTCCATGGGGACTAGAAACTTACCATTTACCGAAAGGCTGTTGCTCAGTGGTGGAGCATCTGCTTTACATGCAGAAAGTTCCACATCCAATGCTGACTAGAAAGATCAGTGGCCTGATTCGGTATAAGGCGGCTTCTTATGTTCTTATTTATTAAATGTGTATTCCAAATAGTTAAGATAAGTTAGAAATGCATGGGCAGCTCTTGTGTGAAGTTTTAGGAGCCTGAGCAAAGACAGTGGTAGTGTGAGCAGAAAGCCAGACCTCCAGTGGTTCCTGCCAGTGGGATTGAGTTGTTGTTGTTGTTGCTGTTGTTGCTTCTGTGAGTGTTTGGGAAGACCGCTCCGTCCTCCAGCCAATTCCATCGGGCCTAGGGGGCGGGGCCTGCACTCACACATACTCTGAGCAGCAAGTGGCGAAAATGGTTTTAAATGTTTTAAGTGCTCTTAATCTTCTGCACCTCATATGGTGGTTTTTTATAATATTATTTTATTTATTTCTGTTTGGGGTGGGATAAATGTTTAGTCGGGGTGGGGAGTAGTTTAATTTTAGCATAATTGTTTCTCGCTTTGTTTCATTATTGCATAATTGTTTCATTATTTTGTTAAGTTATTGTATAGTTTGTATTTTGCTTTTTAAGGGGAAATGGTCAGGGCTGCCTGGGAGTGGGCTTCAGCCAACAGAATTGACATTGAGACGCAGGGGGGATGTATTGCGACACCCAATCTCAGTGATCATGGGCAGGAGGAGGACGTGCACTAAGACCAGACCATGTCATTACCGAGGAAGCAGGCTTAGTCGTTGTTGGAAGACTATCCCTGCCTACCTCCGGGTCTGGTCCTGACCGGAAGGATACTGGAATCAGCAAGGGAAACCCACATGACCTGAAAGTGTTGCTGTGCAATGCCAGGTCAATGATGAATAAAACCACTGCCATCCACGACCTGATTGTGGATGGAGGATTTGACCTGGCATGTGTGACAGAGACTTGCTTGGATGAAGCAGATGGGCCTGTCCTTGCCGCTGCTTGTTCACCAGGTTTCTCTTACGCACAGCAACCCAGGCCATGTGGGCGGGGAGGGGGGGTAGCAGAGTTTTTTTAGGAAGGCATAAGTTTGCACCAGGCATCCTATTGGGAAGACCCAGTTTTCTGAGTGCATGTTCTGGAAGTTGGGCAATAGGGGCAGTACAGGATTCCTTTTGGTGTACCAAGGATTCCCTGCCCGAGCTGCTTCAGGTCGTGGCAGATGTGCTCCTGGAGAAACCTAGTTTGGTTGTCCTGGGGGATTTTAACAGCCATGCTGACACGACCTTACAAGGGGCCGCTCAGGACTGCGTGGAAAGAATGGCCTCCATGGGGCTGTCCCTGAATAAGTTTGGCCCAACTCATAGCTGTGGACATGCCTTAGACCTGGTGTTTACCTCTACGGATGTTGGTGATCTGACACTAAGTAAAAGCAAAACAAAAGAAGTGCCATGGTCAGATCACTTCCTGGTGCAACTGGACTTCTTCATGACCCTTCCCCTCTGCAGGGAGGTGGGACCGATTCGGATGGTCCGCACCTGCCACTTAATGGATCCAATTGGCTTCCAGAGAGTGGTAGGGGATGCTTTATCCCAAGTTGATGGCCTTTCAGCTGATTCCCTGGTGGTCCGCTGGAATGTGGAGTTAACCAGGGCTATTGACTGTCTGGCTCCGAAGCGCCCTCTCCGATTGCATGGAGCCTGAACAGCCCTGTGGTTTTCCCTGGAGCTGAGGGTGATGAAACAATCATTGAGATGGCTAGAGCGCCGGTGGTGGAAAACTCATTCTGAATCAGATCAGACACGGGTTAGAGCTCAACGTTGAACTTACCAAGTGGCAATGGCGACGGCGAAGAGGGCCTTCTTTGTCGCCTACATTGCATCTGCAGAAAACAGCAGCAGGAGACTCTTTCAGGTGGTTCGCAATCTATCAGAACCACCTGTACCACCGGGGCCTGGTAGGGACCCCAAGATCTCCTGCAATGCTTTTGCAAAGTTTTTTGCAGATAAAAGTCACTCAGAAGAGGTAGAGTCCACCGTGGGAGCAGGGCCAGGGCAGGAGAGTGCTAGTGTCCTGTCTAGTCAAGTTGCGTGGGATCAGTTCTAATCTGTTACCTCCGAGAATGTGGACAGGCTGCTTGGACGAGTGAAACCGACCACCTGTCTCCTTGATCCTTGCCCATCCTGGCTAATAAAAGCAAGCTGGGAAGGGTTGGGCAATGGGCTCTGCGGGGTGGTGAATGCTTCCCTCTGTGAGGGAGCCTTCCCAGACCCGCTGAAAGAGGCGGTCATTAAACCGCTTCTTAAAAAAACATCTTTGGACCTGGCCAATTTGGCCAACTATCGCCCAGTCTCAAATCTGCCATTCTTGGGCAAGGTGATTGAGCGGGTGGTTGCTGAACAACTCCAAGCATGCCTGGAGGATGCGGACCATCTGGATCCCTTCCAGTCGGGATTCAGGCCTCATCATGGGGCTGAAACTGCCTTGGTCGCACTGGTCAATGATCTCCGGCAGGCTAGGGCCAAAGGTGAGAGCTGTTTCCTAGTTCTGCTGGATCTCTCAGCGGCTTTTGACACCAACGATAATAATAATAATAATAATAATAATAATAATAAATTTATTATTTGTACCCCGCCCATCTGGCTTGGTTTCCCCAGCCACTCTGGGCGGATTCCATAGAAACCAAAAATATCACACATTAAAAACTTCCCTGAACAGGGCTGCCTTAAGCTGTCTTCTGAATGTCAGGTAGTTGTTTATCGCTTTGGCATCTGATGGGAGGGCGTTCCACAGGGAGGGCGCCACTACCGAGAAGGCCCTCTGCCTGGTTCCCTGTAGCTTTGCTTCTCGCAATGAGGGAACCGCCAGAAGGCCCTCGGTGCTGGACCTCAGCCAATGTAGGTCTTTCAAGACCGGTGTTATGTGGTCCCGGCGGCCGCCCCCAGTCACCAGTCTAGCTGCCGCATTCTGGATTAGCTGTAGTTTCCGAGTCACCTTCAAAGGTAGCCCCACGTAGAGCGCATTGCAGTAGTCCAAGTGGGAGATAACTAGAGCATGTACCACTCTGGCAAGACAGTCCGCGGGCAGGTAGGGTCTCAACCTGCGTACCAGGTGGAGTTGGTAGATAGCTGCCCTGGATGCAGAATTGACCTGTGCCTCCATGGACAGCTGTGAGTCCAAAATGACTCCCAGACTGCGCACCTGGTCCTTCAGGGGCACAGTTACCCTATTCAGGACCAGGGAGTCCTCCACACCAGCCCGCCCCCTGTCCCCCCAAAACAGTACTTCTGTCTTGTCAGGATTCAACTTCAATCCATTAGCCGCCATCCATCCTCCAACTTCCTCCAGGCACTCACACAGGACTTTCACCGCCTTCACTGGTTCTGATTTGAAAGAGATGTAGAGCTGGATATCATCTGCATATTGATGGACACCCAGTCCAACCCCCCTGATGATCTCTCCCAGCGGCTTCATATAGATTTTAAAAAGCATGGGGGAGAGGACAGAACCCTGAGGCACCCACAAGTGAGAGCCCAGGGGTCTGAACACTCATCCCCCACCACCACTTTCTGGACACGGCCCAGGAGGAAGGAGCGGAACCACTGTATGACAGTGCCCCCAGCTCCCAGCCCCTCTAGACAATCCAGCAGGATGTTATGGTCAATTGTATCAAAGGCCGCTGAGAGATCCAGCAGAACTAGGAAACAACTCTCACCTTTGTCCCTAGCTCGCCGGAGATCATCAACCAGCGCGACCAAGGCAGTTTCAGTCCCATGATGAGGCCTGAATCCCAATTGGAAGGGATCCTTCTGGAACGTCTAGAGGGGCTGGGAGCTGGGGGCATTGTTTCTGCTTCTTCATCCTGGGTCAACTGGTACACAGGCTGTGACCCTACTTGCCCACGGACTGTCTCGCCAGAGTGGTGAATGCTCTAGTTATCTCACACTTGGACTACTGCAATGCGCTCTACATGGGGCTACCTTTGAAGGTGACCCGGAAACTGCAATTAATCCAGAATGTGGCAGCTAGACTGGTGACTGGGAGTGGCCACTGGGACCACATAACACCGGTCCTGAGAGATCTGCATTGGCTCCCAGTACGTTTCCGAGCACAATTCAAAGTGTTGGTGCTGACCTTTAAAGCCCTAAACGGCCTTGGTCCTGTATACCTGAAGGAGCTTCTCTACCCCCATCGTTCAGCCCGGACGCTGAGATCCAGTGCCGTGGGGCCTTCTGGCGGTTCCCTCATTACAAGAACAGAACAGGCTGAAATTGAAATTGAAATCTGACTGATTTGCTCCAGCCACTCTGGGCAGCTTCCAACAAATTAAAACACAGTAAGACAACAAACATTAAAAACTTGCCTATACAGGGCTGCTTTCAGATGTCTTATAAAAGTCAGATAGATGTTTATTTATTTGACATCTGATGGGAGGGCGTTCCACAGGGTACGACCAACAAGAAGGCCCTCTGCCTGGTTCCCTGTAACTTTACTTCTATTGGCAAACATTTCTATAGATTCCCAGAATGTTGGATGTCCCTTAGTGCAGAGAGTATTTCCCCCCATTCCATATCCCGCCAGGGAAAGAAGAAAAGCATTTTGCTAGTGTTCAAAGCTGTCCAGTTTATTAAGGAACAGTAACCCACTTCCTCAGTTGCATGAATTTGCTGAAATATTTGCAGTATAAATATGTATTGCCCCAAAAGTCCACAAAATGTGATTGGTTCAATCTGTGCAAAGCTGAATAAGCATAGTGACTATGTCAGCAATCACTAGTAACAGCACAGAGTTGGTGGTGCTTGTGTATTTAAATGAATATCCTGCTTAATCTTGCCAAAACAACAACCCGAGGCACCTGAAAAAATACAAATGGAAAAAAATAATACTGCAAATCTCTTCAAAACAAGTAAACAAACACAGCCAGGCTTATTGGAAGAATTCAAAACAATAACTAATAAAACTCCAGGTGGTTGCCAAACAGTGCCAAGAAGACCACCAGCTACACTCACTTGACACCAGCTGCAAGTTAGAAAAGCTAAATTAATAGGGTCAAACTTGCTGACAAACTCCAGTTCTGACAATATTGTATTTAGCTGTGGTTCTTCATTGCAAGGGGTGGGCCTAGATGACCCTTGGAGGTACCTTCCACCTCCACAGTTCTGTGATTGCATAAGTTAATTATGCTGCCACTCAAGCTTTTCCAGCTACTAGAAAAAAGAAGCTGCTTCCTGCTCTTTGCATCCTGCACAACCAGTTTTTTGTATGCGTTTATTTTCCATCTCCAAATTTTTCATTGAAGTGCAGAGCAAACACTTGTATTAAAAGCATGTGCAAAGTCCTTGGTGCGAGTTACCTGGAGAAAGATTAAGCACTGTAATTTTGGATTCAGTCTTGTTGCTTCATGGAGAGAAAAACTTTCTTTGTTTTTACCCTTGTTCAAACTCTGGCAGACCTGGGCCCATTACCTTGCAAGCCCCTTCAGAAGCAAATCGACGGCTCTGGATGGAGGCCATGGATGGGAAAGAGCCAGTAAGTATTAAAAATGCTGCCCCCAGTTGTGTGTTTTGATGGAGTTTCCACTGCCACAGGGGTGGGGATGTAATCCAGATGTTGGACCACCTCTGACAACTGGTTGTGCTGACTGCTGGGAGGCAGACTGCAGCAAACTCTGGAGGGCCACAGATTAGCTATTCCCCACCTCCCCTTTTTAAGTTAACTTGCATTATGTTTTTTAAGTAATGATGTTTCTGTGAGAAGCGTTTTAGCTGGTTTCGAAAAGCGAAATAATGACTCTCCTTTTTCAAAACTTTCAAACATTTGCTTGACCATTCCCAGGGGCAGCCTTTGAAAACGTTCAAACTCGACTTTGGCAAAGTTTTTAGGGATAGCCTCTTGAATTGTTCATTTCTCCATTACATTTGACATTGCAGGAGGAAGAGGCTGAGTGTGGCGACATGACTGGAGTTAATAAAGCTAGGCCTGGGATGGAGAAAGGGGGTAGAAAAAAATCTTTCTCCATCTCTCATAGAACTCATGGACATCCAGTGAAGGTGAATGTTGAAAGATTCACGGCATAGAAAAGGGTCCTTAGTCGTGCAGCGCATAGTTAAACTGTGGAACTCCTTCCTGCAGGAGATAGTGATGGCCACCAATCTGGATGGCTTTAAAAGTGTCGGCATTAGACAAATGCACGTAGGAGACGGATATTGATGGCTACTAACTGTGGTGGCTATTCTCTCCCTCCATTTCTGAATACCAGTTTTTGGAAGCCACGGGGGGGGGGGAGGAGTGTGCTCTTGCACCCAGGTCCAGCTTGTGGGTTTCCTATTGGAGCATTTTGTTGGCTCCTGTGAGAACAGGATGCTGGACTAGATGGGCCAATGGGCAGCAGGACTCTCCTTATATTCTTATGATAAATGTGCACTTCCATAGACTTGGCATTAATATAGCTGCAGTCTGAATGATTTGCAGTATGTTTATTTTTTTAAAAAGGATTTTATTTTATAATGTTAAAGGATTTTTTAAAAGTAAAAGTGTTGTGACTTTTTGATAGTCTCAGTTCCTTGCAATTTCACCTCCTCCTACTTCAGGGGTGGATAACCTTTGACCCCCCCCCATCAGCTGCACATAGCATGGTCACCACTGGCAAGAGATTATGGGAGCTGCAGTCCAGCAGTATTGGGAGGGCCACGCCACAGGATAGCCACCCCTGCCCTAACCATGTGAGCATTTTGTTTCCCTGCAATCTGGAAAAAGTCTACTCCCTGTGGGGATTGTTCCTGGGTTTGTTTAGCTTCCCTGGAATAGCCTGCATGTGGCCAGATACCAAACCCTGAACCCTAAGCTATTAAAACCTCTGCCGTCATGGAGATGGGAAGGCGGCTGTAGGAAACGACACCAGCTGGAAGGTAGAGGTGACTCCCCATGGCTTTCATGCAATGTCCACATCAGCAGCTCTTGGGAGGACTTTGCAAACAGTGTGTGAATTTTTTATATTGCAGTACGTTGTACATGATTGACTTGTGCAATTTCAACCTTACACAGTTGAAAGCCAGCCATTTGAAACCTCACAAATAAATTGCCTATAAGATAGAGACTCCTTTTGCACCAGGTTTCCCCTTTTAAGCTCTGTGCCTTTCTTTCTGGGCTCTGGGGTGTTGTTGCAAGAACTCGGATGGCACTGTGAAATCTTACGGGAGCCTCCCAGAAGCTAGTAAGAAAGACAGAGATCTTTTGAGCTCTTGCCTTCTTTGCTTAGTGGGGCCAAGGCTTGCCTAGTGCCTGACTCCGGAAAGGTAAAGATGCTCATGCAGGGGCTGTTCCAAGGGGGCAGTTCAAGCGTATGTTTTTTTGCTTATGTGCACCATCTCTGGAACATGTCCCCTGTGCAAGAGGTGATTATACTGTCTTATATCCTGTCTTTCACTCAATTTGATTCTTCAAGGGTCAACGTGCTTGCCATCTTTTTAATTTACTTTTGCTTTTATTTAGATCTACCACAGTCCCATCACAAAGCAGGAAGAAAGTAAGTAGCTCCCATTTTGGTCTATGACTCAGGTAGATCCCAGATAACCCCTATATAAGTGCACACACTTTTGCCAGCCATTTGTGCTTTTCAAAAGCATGCATAAGGGGTGTGTGTGTGTGTGTGTGTGTGTGTGTGTGTGTGTGCTGCTTTGGAAGAGCAGGCAAAATGTTCTGGATGCAGGTATCTTGGCACTTAGCTTGCTTGACCCTTTCCATGGTGGCTGATGTATCTTCCTCATAGTCTTAAAAATCCTTGGTGTAGAATCATGGAATGGTAGAGTTGGAAGGAACCCAAGGGGCCATCCTGTCTAACCCCCAACAGTGAAGGAATCACAACTCGTAACAGTGTCCACCTCCCTTCAGTTACGATTCCTAGAGGGCCCATGAAACAGCACTATGTGATGTTTATACTGCAGCCAGGCAAAGGGAGGCTGAGGAGAGTATGGGCTGTAAGTGGCCACCCACCCACCTCAGATAGGATATTTCAGAGTTGGGGAGAAGGTTCAGAAAAGGGCAACCCACATGTTCAAGGGGATGGAGCGACTCCCTTATGAAGAAAGGTTGCATCGTTTGGAAACTTTAAGTTTCCAGGAAAGGCGACCAAGAGGCGCCATGATGGAAGGTTATGAAATTATGCATGGCCTGGAGAAAGCGGACATAGAAAAGTTTTCCATCCATATTAGGGCCACATAAAAGAAAATCCTTCTTCACACAGCACACAGCACAGCAAAGAGGATTGGACAAATTCATGGCTGCTATCGATGATGGCTCTACTTCTGAATACCAGTTGCCAGAAACCACAGGGAGGGAGAGTGTTATTGTGCTCTCGAATCATGCTTGAGAGTTTCCCAGAGGCATTGGTTTTGCCACTGTCCATCACACAGGCCAGGTCAACCCCCTGTGAGGTAAAGAAATCTCACAGGGTGGCGGTTTTATTGCCTGTAGACCTGTCATTGCACAACACCAGTGATGGAGGTGAGTAATCCTTGCTCACCCTACCTTCGTCCCTTGGGATGGGGCACAGATTGGAAGGGGAACGAGCATATCCATATCTCAAACCCCTTTGCCTATAGAGTCTGCCCCCACTGCCATACCTCCCTCGCCCCTCCACAATAGTAATTCCAAGCCCCACGCTTGCCTCCTTTGATAGCGTTGATGTTATTCTTTCCCAGCTTACTATTCTACTTATAATATCAACAGCTCAATACACACAAAATAATCAAATAAGATGGGCCGACTAGACATCAGGTAGTTATCTACAGGACTACTACATTATTTGACAACCTTCTATTGCAGTTTTAACTAACTAACTAACTAGCTAATTAACTGATTTAAATTAAACCACAAAACAACTCACAGACTAAACATGTAACATACATTTGAAGGTGGGGGACCACTTAACTAAACAAAAACAACAATTAAACACCTAACTATAGGCTGATAGAACTTAGGTGTGACTATAACACAATAACACTTACCATAAACTGTCCCTAAAAAACTGAAGCGATCAACAAAAAAGAAAAAGAAAAGATTCCTTCCACCCTTAATGTCCGACCAGGATCCCACATGAGGTGTTATTTGTGGCCAGCTAAGAAGGTGGTATTTCTTTCTATCCTCTGAACTTAAAAGCTGAGGCAGGGGAAGGTTGGCCGATTCTCTCCGCCATGTTTCTATGTTTTCAGCAGCTCTGGGCCCCGGAAAGATTCCTGTGGCATCGGGGGCCAGCTCAAGTCTGTTCAAACAACCTGAAAAACTGGACGGCATCAGGGAACAAGCAAAAGGAGTGGGGAGCTGATTGTAAATGCCCTATTCAATATGACTATCGTGCCCGATAGTCTCAGGGGGGCCCGCCCCCTGCTGTTGAGACAGCACTTAAAGTATCAAGGAAGATGGCATCTCTTTGCATCAAAGTCCTCAGATTTCCCCCCACAGCCAGTGTTCTTGGGGGTCGTGAGATGGTACTTCCAGAGGGGAAAGAGACCTCTGCCACACCGTCTCCCTCCACTGCCAAGCCAGAAACTGCTAGCACCAGAGCCTCCGCCTCCTGGCAGCCCTCAGCTGCCACCTGGATTGATTCTGTCTTGGGTGCCGTGGACCCAGAGGGTTCAGGCCTCATCCAAGCCCCAGCTGCCACCTGGGGGACGGATGTCGACTCTCCCCCTAAATAGAGGGCCCTTACCCCCTCAGGGCCTCAATCTCACCTAAGTTCTATTGGTTACCTCTTCTGCTGTGGCTTGTCACCAGCTCCCGGTTCCTCATGGTGTCTTGAGAGGGGAATTCCCTCCCAACATCCTTAACTGCTTTACATTTGAGCCATCTGCAGAGCCAAATATCTCGGCCCAGGCTCTGTGCCAACATTTAACCAAGCCGTTTCATTTAGAAGTACTGCAGGTATGTAGCAGTATTTAAGTTCACAAGAAGGTGTTTTCAAAACAGCTTCTTCGGCATCAACAATAACAGTCCTCTACCTCCTTCTGTCCATCTAAATACAGGAGGGTCAGTGTCTGAGTCAGGATCAGCCTTAGAGCTACGAGTCTTTAAATAAAACAAAAAGATAACAGGAAGATAAGGCAGTAGATGCCAAAAGCTGAAAGCCAGGGCAGTGACTGCTAGGATGCTCAACTGATTTACGACTCTGGCTTCAATTTCTCTAATGTAAGAATCTCTGGCTGCCACACACAGAAACATGCAATACCTTTGATAAAAGGAAGAATTAGAAAGAAACTAAAAGAAATAGGAGCCCCCCTAACACATAATTGAAGGGAGCTCTAACAAGCGCGTCTCACCAGATAAGACTTGTATCACCTAATGAACCTGCACTGTGTTGTTTCAACTAGATGCCCATTGCTGCTCTCTACTGGGTGTGCTGCATATTGCAGCTACTGACTTTGTAGAATCGAATGCATTTAAAAAGATGCTGTAGGAATTCTTTAATATTACCAGGCATATCTTGATTAGGGTACATTCAGAAATGGGGAACGTAGTGTTTGTTCCCCTGCTTATAATTCTAGTCCTTCCGTCCCTCTCACTGTGTCTTTCTGACAGATATACTAGCACCTTGAACAAAACCTCATGTTCACTCCAATGGGTGTGGTGTGACATAAGACGCTCGGTAATATCATCACACAGCAGATTACAAAAATGAAATAGGAGAAGAGTTAAGTATGATAGGGATCTGCTACAATAGTAACATAATGAAGTATATATTATTTTAGCTTCAAAGGTAGTAAAGGCAAGATATCCTTGTGCAGGACATCTGAGGAAAGAGAAATGAATCGAATCCTTCATTGTAACATCTGGAAGCCAAAGTTCATGAAGAAGAGTCCTATTTCCCTCCATGTTTCCCTAGCTATTAATTTATACATTATATCTGAGCTTTCACATGTAAAAGCCACTGCTGGGAAAGAAATGAGATATACTGCTCATTTCCATGCTGTTTGATTCAAGGAGAAAAAAATCCATTTGCAGTCAACCTAGAAAATCACGGGAGTAAACTGATGATTTGGGGGGGGGTGCGCAAAAACACACACCAGCACACAGTACTTTCTGGTTTTTTTATGGGTGAATCATGAGGGGACAACTGTAGGCAAGTGTAGAAAGGGTGTGGGGGAACAGTAGCATTGTCCAGTGATGTCCCTTGTTGTCTCCCACAACACCCACTGGTGCAAACATGAAATTTTTTGCAAGGTGCTAGTATATGAGTCAAAAAACCACAAAAAGTTGCAGTTCCACAATGCAACAGGTATTGCAGTGTGAGAGGAACATCAGAGGGACAGACACACTAATGCTATACCCAGGAAAGGAGGTAATACAACATTCCCCGTGTCTGAATGCGCCCTCATTAAGGCCCTAAAGAGCTTCCATAGGATATTTTTAAATGCGTTTGGGCCTATTTATTATACACCCGATTACAAGAAAAAACCGAGCAGGAATAATACATTAGATGGATCTGCTACCATAGCAACATAATTAAATAATCTTATTTTTAGCTTCTGTAAAAAGACCCCAGCATCAAAAGCCTGACTAAATAGTTTATAGCCATAATTTGCAGGGTGGGGATGGGGTGGTAGTGGGAGGAAACCCACTTAGTGCTAGTAATAACTCCATAGGAGTACTCTGATTAAAATGGCCATTCCATTTTACATAACAATATATCATAATTACTAATCTTAAACATCTGCTCATGTCCTTCCCTAACATTGGAATCCCATAAATAGAATCATAGAATTGTAAAGCTGGAAGGGAGCTGAAGTCCAGCCCCTGGCAATTCTCAGAAGTAAGCCCTGCTGAGCCCAGTAGGACTTGCTGCCAGGAAAATGTGCACAGGATTGCAGCCGAAATATAATCAAATGAGTCAATATATTCCAGACTTTCTAACCAGTTTCTTAAATTTGGGGCCTCTATTGACTCTTGGGGATGTGGAACCTCAGACTTGGGGGCCAAATGTGGCCCTCCAGATGTCTCTGCCCCTAGGGACTGTCCTCAGATCGCTACCTCTCCTCTCCCCAGGCCATTCCCCCCCCTCCTTCTTGGTTTGCCACTGCTGATATTTTTGAATGGATGAATTTGCCACTCTATCACTGGCAGCAGCTCTCCAAGATTAGGAGATTACTTGGGGATTATTATAATTAAAGTTATTAGTCACTTTTTTGCCACAGGCACCTCAAAGCGACTTACAGAAAAAGAGGAAACACATACATATATTAAAATCAAGGGTGGGGTTCTTAAAAACACCCCACAAACTCTGAAAGTTAGCTACAGGCTAAAGGCCTGCTTAAAGAGGAATGTTTTCATCTGGCGCCTGAAGATATGTAATGATGGCTCCAGGCAAGCATCCCTGGTAAGATCATCCCACAAATGGGGAGCCACTGCAGAAAAGGCCCTGTTCTGATGTTGCCACCCTCCAGACCTGTCATGGAGGAGATACATGAAGAAGGTCCTCATATAATGATCACAGGGTCTGGATCAGTTCATATGGAGAGAGGCAGTTGTTGAGGTATTGCAACCCTGAGCCATTTAAGGCTTTGCAGGTGAAAACCAGCACTTTAAAATCGGACCCGGAAACTGATTGGCAGCCAGTGCAGTTGGACCAGGATCAGTGCAATATGTCTTGCCCTGGTGAGCAACCCAGCTACTCCAGCTGAAGTTTCTTCACTGTCCTCAAGGGCAGCCCCACATCTAATGCATTGTAATCTAAGATAGAGGTTGCTGGAGCATAGACAACTGAGATGCCACTGGAGACAGAATCTGGGACTTTTGGTTTGCAAGGCAGATGCTCTATTGTTGTGTTGTGGCCTCCCGCCAGGGCCAGCTGGAAAAGGTGGTGACAACAAGGATCTTTCTCAGCCCTACCTAGAGATGCCTGGGATTGAACCTGGGACCTTTAGCAGATATAGCATGCACTGTACTACTCTGTGTAAAGCCTTCTGGGTCAGGCTGAACTAGCTCTTACCATTCCTTCCTGGCTGTAGACCACTGGTGCCTTGTCACACCATCAAGGTGTGCAGGGAATTGTTGGCCATATTATAAGAAATCAATTTTTTAATGCAGCAGCATGTACACTTTGGAACTCCCTGCTTGTTGACACCAGGCAGGCACTTTCACTGTACTCTTTTCAGCAGCATTCTTCTTTAGACGAGCCTACCCAGATATGTAGAATGTTGATGTGTGCTTTAATCTTTTTTAAAGCTTATCGTTGATACTAATTATAGTCGTACCTTGGATCCCAAATGCCCTGGAAGTTGGACGTTTTGGCTCCCGAACACTGCAAACCTGGAAGTGATTGTTCCGGTTTGCGAACGTTCTTTCGGAACCCTAACGTCTGACCAGACTTCTGTGGCTTCCTGCAGGAGTTTCCTGCAGCCAATCAGAAGCTGCAATTGGTTTTCGAATATTTTGGAAGTCGAACGGACTTCCGGAATGGATTCCGTTCAACTTCCAAGGTACGACTGTATTATTTGAATGTTTTAAGCAGCTGCTTTCCCCCCCCTGATAATTCTATTGTTTTCTTTTTTATGTGTAAAATGCTTTAAGGCTTTCCTTTACAAACCATGTGGTATAGTATAAATTTTATGGAATAAATAAAAGAAAGACTACTCTTGTTCCTGTAACAGAATGAACTTTGACTTGTCCCTGCCTGCTCTTCCTCTCTGAACCTACAGGCAGATAATCTTCTGTTGCCTTTTGTATTTTACAGTGGAGCTGAACGAGGTTGGCTTCAGATTTGTCAGGAGATGCATCAATGCCGTAGAGACAAAAGGTGAGTGCCGCAGACATTGCATCTGGATGCTTCCCTCTTATATAGTATGATTGCATTTTTCAAGGGGTGTGTGTGTGGATTCAGGGGTTCTGCATACTCATGAAAATCATGCATAGCCATATCCTTGGAGGCAACCCCATGGCTAGCACGTGAGGGGGTGGGAAAGAGAGAATCTCCCATATTTCCCTAGCCCACATGCCCAGCAGGCATAGCCCAGCAAGCAAGGCAGAGAGTTTGAAAGCTCTTTTGTTTGATAAACAACAGAACAATTGAAATCTCTCCCCTACTACTTGAGCTTGTGATCCAACCCATCAAGGTTATGATGACCCCATGGTGGCTTTTCTACATACAGCTGCCCATATGAAAATAGCCAGACATTGCAAAACTGGTGTTGGGTTTGACATCAATTCTTGGTATACCAGAGTCTGGTCAGTAGCATTGGCTGAAATATTAACATGTCAGGTCAGAGTGGCAAAGGGCAAACACAGCCCCTACTCCTTTTGTAACATCAGGCAAATGTTTCTGAATGCATAAATTGTTCAGACTGTGGCAGGAATCCACCCAACACCCATGGGAAAACGTGGTGCAAGCTTTTAGAGTAACCAAACAAAATCTTGTTGCAAAGTATGAAAAAAGTCTGTAATTATATCAGGACAAGTTGTTCGTTGTTTACTGTTGCAACAGTTGTTTTCCGAAAAGGTATCTTCTGTTCCACGAAAAATAAATAAAAACATTATGAAAAGAAGAAGCTCTTCTCTCGCCAGGTCAGTCGATCGGGCACAAAATGACTTTAAGTTCTCTGCCTTGCTTGTGAGGGCAAGGCCCACTCAGTGTGCCAACTCTGGAAGTCCTGTGGAACTCTCTGCCACTCGAGATTCAGCAGGCGCATTCTGTGCCAACTTTTAAACACTGACTGAAAACTTCTCTATTCCACCAGGCCTATGCAGGCAATTAAGAGTACACCCCCCACAATGTTTGTGTTTTTAATTATTTTGCTTTAACCTTGCTTCTTAAAAGTAATGTGATTTTACTGTATGTTTTCATAGTGTGATATGATACAGTGGCATATAAATATTTCTATAAATAAATAAAAATACTAGAGATGCTTATGCAAGATCTTGTGGGAACTCTGATGGCCCTGCGAGATCTCGTGAGAGCACCCCAGTGCTGGTGCAGTGAGTGGGCCTTGCCTCTCTGCGCCCTGCTAGCTGCAGAACTTAAAAGCTATTTTCATGCCTGGAAACCCAAAGTAGACCTGGTACAAAACAAGCTTTTAAGTTCTCTGCCTTGCCTGGATTTATCATGCACAACCAGTCTGCAAGAAACCCGTGCAAGATAAATGCACACAAGATGCGATCATACTCTACTGCAATTTCTGCAGACAGTAACTTCAGTTTCTGTAATTTATGCAGGCTGCAATCCTAAATCCACTTATTTGGAAGTAAGCGCCATTGAACTCAATGACACTTATTTCTAAGTAGATATGTACAGGATTGCACAGCTGGCGGTCTAAAAGCACTTGAAGAAAGAGAGTGGTGAAGTCCAACTTGCAGACATGCTTGCAATGTGAATAGCAGAGGCTGGTGTGTGTTTTTTTTTAAATATAAAGAGAAGTTGGAATGTTACTAGCAAAAGTGACCTAATATGCAATCTTAGAATTTGTTTTTGGAGGGGTGGGAAATAGACACGCTTCTTAATCGCTTGGAGAAAATTCAAGGCAGCTTAATGACCCAAAGTGACACAATAAAAAGTTGGGCCCAGTATTATTTTAATGTTAGAGATCTTTATCATAAAAGTGCCATTAAAATAAATGGTGTCTGTTTCGCTCAGTGCTCGAGATGAAATCTTAGACAATCAGACTCTTTTGAAGGGCTGGCAGGCAACAGCTGAGCAAATTTAATGGGAGCTTTCCTCAATTTCTGGCCTGCTTCAAATATTGCCATTCTTTCTTTAAACATCTTAGTGGGTTCTGTCTGGAATATTTCCTTTCATGCTGCATCCTGGAGAAAGCAAGTTTCCAAGCGTACCTGGCGAAGGTGGGCTCTGTTGTTTCCAGGAATCTCCCCTTAAGGGGCATCATGCTCCCCCTACACCAAGGAAACCACCCTACAGATTTCTGCTTTTCTGCATCTGAAGAAGAAAAGTGGATTTCTTAGCACAAATTCTTGTTGTTAGGAAATGAAGAAGCGTTCTCGGTGCTCATGAGTATCAGACTAGCCTTGTAGACTAAGAGAGCCAGAGTGGTGATGTGTTTAGAGTGGCAGACTAGGACCTAGAAGATATGAGGGGTTGAATCCCCACTTGGCCATGAAGTTCACTGCGTATGACCTTGGGGGCCAGTCACTGTCTCTCAGCCTAACCTACCTCATAGGGTTGTGGTGAGGATAAGAAGAGAAGGAGAACATGCCACCTTGAGCTACTTAGAGGAAAAGTGGAATATAAATGTAATAAATAAGTAGAATGTATAACCAAATGCAAATGTGTGAGGTCCTTGGGGAGACACTTAGTAACCTGCAGCAGGGGTGGACTTGGCTGATGTTGCTGGTACTTGTCTTCTGCTCTCACAGCTTGGTCTGGGTGAAGAGTGAAAGACCCCCTTTTTGGAGGAGGAGTTAGAAAGTTGGCCCTGCCTCCACTTCCTTGAAGGGGATGAGAGGCAACCCTGAAGGATGTGATTTGTCCTCCTGCCTATCCCAAGAATATGGCCAATTGAGGATTCAAACACTGGTCTCTTCAAGTTCCTAGTCCTCATTTAATCCCCACAACAACCCTGTGAGAGTAGTCAAAATAAAAAAATAAAAAAATTTCTTCCAGTAGCACCTTAAAGACCAACTAAGTTAGTTCTTGGTATGAGCTTTCGTGTGCAAGCACACTTCTTCAGATACTCTGAAACAGAAGTTGCCAGATCCTTCTATATAGTGAGAAGGTGGGGAGGGGTATTATTCAGAAGGGTGGTGGGAATGGGTGATTGGCAGATAGCTGAGATGAGCCTGTTGACGACTCTTAACAACTGCAATAGGTCTTACAGGAAAAGGCAAGGGGTGAGAAGGTGAAAAATGGCTTAGTCATGTATAATGAGATAAGAATCCAATGTCTCTGTTCAGACCAGGTCTCTCCATGGTTTTAAGTTTGGTAATGAGTTGCAATTCAGCAGCTTCTCTTTCCAGTCTATTTCTGAAATTCCTTTGTAGTAAAACAGCTACTTTGAGATCTTGTATAGAATGTCCTGGGAGATTGAAGTGTTCTCCTACTGGTTTCTCTGTTTTGTGATTCTTGATGTCTGATTTATGTCCGTTTATTCTTTGGCGTAAGGTTTGGCCTGTTTGTCCAATATAGAGAGCTGAAGGACACTGTTGGCATTTGATGGCATACACAATGTTAGACGATGAGCAATTAAATAGTCCCGAGATGGTATGTGTGATGTTGTTGGGGCCTGTAATGGTGTTGTCCGGGTGTATGTGGCAGCAAAGTTGGCATCTGGGTTTATTGCAGGCTCTGGTGCCAGTGTCCGTGTTAAGTCTGGTTGTAGTATTATTGTGGGTTAGGAGTTGTTTAAGATTGGGTGGGTGTCTGTAGGCAATGAAAGGTCTTCCTCCCAGAGCTTGAGAAAGAGAACTGTCATTGTCCAGGAGAGGTTGTAGGTCTGTGAGAGTAGGTTAGGCTGAGAATAGGTGACTGGTAAAGGTCACCCAATGAGCTTCTATACCATACCAGGCTCTTAAATTAATTTGTGACAGTTTTCAGTTTGTTTACTGGGTAGCCAGGAAACAAATTTTCCACATTGTTCCCAAACCAACTACATAGAGCAGTGGCTCTCAGCTGGTGGTCTGCAGACTCCAGGGAGTCCACATAACCTACCTAGAGCAGGCATAGGCAAACTCGGCCCTCCAGATGTTTTGGGACTACAACTCCCATGATCCCTAGCTAACAGGACCAGTGGTCAGGGATGAGGAATTATAGTCCCAAAACATCTGGAGGGCCGAGTTTGCCTATGCCTGAAGAGGGTCTGTGGCACGACTTGCATAGCAAAAACTACTACAGAAATATCAAAATTTTCAAACTTAGGGGGTCCATAGCTTGCCTTTTGAAAAACGGAGTCCACAGTACTTAGCTGATTCTGAACAACTGACACAGAGGATTTAAAATTTTATTTTTAAACAGTTCCTTCACCATATATGTATTATACCACACACTGGTTCCTGGACTACACTCAAAGCTCGCAGGAAATGCCTGCAGAGCAATATTATTTATGGAGCCTCCTTGGGGAAAGTGTGGTGGACTGAAATAATCTTTAAAGAAGACTCTGGACTTGGTTCCGTCCTGGTTCCTGCTTTTCCAGGCTCAGGGCAAGGATTCCCTCTGTTACAGCTGCCTCGGCCACCTGAAAAACAATTGCTGAATTTTCAGTGAGTGCACGAGATGGCGCCATTGAGCTTTGAGTGCCATTGAGTGCCTCCTAAGTCTGATCTGCCAGGGCTTCAGGAGTAATGGTGTTTTCTCTCCCCCTCCCCTCTGTTCAGGTATTACAGTTGAAGGCGTCTATCGAACTGTTGGGAGCAACATCCAGGTGCAGAAGCTCCTGAATGCCTTCTTTGGTAAGAAACAACGGTTCGTTGCCAACTGGGTTTTATTTCTGTGGAATCATGGGGATTCTGATTTGCAATTTACTAAATCAAACCGAGTTTCCCCATAAAACCATTAGATTGGTTTATATGTTTTCCATTTGCAATGGACCAAATTTTATCAATCTGTTCAGGAGATATGTTCCCCTTCCCCAATTCTTGGCTCTTATGATCCTAGCAGAAGCTATACGGTTAAACACTATTTGCCGATCATATTCTGGAATATCATCTTTTAGATAACCAAGCAGAATGATTTTAGCTTTCAAGGGAATACGATATCCTGACATATCAGAGATATCAGCTTGAACGGATTTCCACAATATTTCTATTTGAGTACAGTTCCAAAAGATGTGTATGTAACCTGCTTTATTTGATCCACATCTTCCTAACCTGTATATTAAAATTTATAATATCTAACCTTAATTGAGTCTACATCTCCTGTATCCGACAGGCTGTGCCACAGAATCATAGAATTGTAGAGTTAGAACAGACCTTGAGGCACATCTAGTCCAAAGCGGGAATCTAAACTAAAACATCCATGGCAGGTTTCCATCCAACCTCTGCTTAAAAATCTCCAGTGAAGAAGAGTCCACCACCTTCCAAGGGAGTCTATTCCACTGTCAAACAGCTCTTACCCTTAGAAGGTTCTTCCTGATGTTTAGTTGGAATCTCCTTTCTTGTAACTTGAAGCCATTGGTTCAGATCCTAGCCTTCTGGAGCAGGAGAAAGCAAGCTTGCTCCATCTTCCATGGGGCAGCCCTTTAGATATTTGAAGATGGCTATCATAGCTCCTCTCAGTCTCTTTTCTTCCCGGCTTCCCCCCTCTGCACATGTTCCAGCCTGTCAAGTATCATTTTTTTTTATCATACTTTTATTGTGCTAGCTAAAGGCTATGACACCATCCTTAACATCAGCAGACACTAAATATACTGTAAAACCACAACCAAAACTGGCAAAAACCTTGTTACAGGGACAGTTAAAACAGAGAGGAGTTGCCTATGGATCGTGTAAGTTAGATCCCTGAGTCCCCTTTACAATTAATGGCTAATTCATCCAAATTCATCACCCTAATCTCCTTAGCTGCCAGAGCATAGAGAGCAACATTCTGCAGCCACTTCTTTCTCTCTGCCATAGTTAGGTTGATTTCCTGCGCAAACAAAGGTTTCATAAATTGATTTGTTGGTTCTGCACAAAGCTAGCATTGTGTTGTAGATAATGAGATATATATTCCACATACAGTTGCCTGCAAAATCAGAGTCTTCCTTCATACGGGACCTTATTATATTGTCCATCCAGGGCCACTGTAAGCACTGCCTGGAAGCGCAGCTCTGTGAAGGCCACTCTTAGCGAGGTGGACAGAATTGCGCCGTTTTAATAAGTGGATACTGTGGCAAACATTTGGAGGAAATAATTGACTGCAAGTCTCTCCCCGCTTCGTTCCGATAGAGCCAGTTCCTTATATGTCTCTTGTCCCTGCTCAAAGACGCTTGCAGCTCCTGTAAGTGGCAGTGTGCTAGGCAGTGCTGGATACCACCTTCCCAGTAGTTAGTATGTTCCAGTTCTTTATAACACAGTCTCTCATCCAGTAGGAGCTCAGTCTTTTCAAATAGTTTAGGCAGACGTAATCAGCTCTAGCCCTCATTGCAGTCATGCCAAGTTCCGATTCAGCTTGTCAGTATCCTACTCCAGGTGTGGTCTGACCATGGTAGAATAGAGCAATACTATGACTTCCCTTGATCTGGATATTATTATTATTATTATTATTATTATTATTATTATTATTACCCCACCCATCTGGTTGGGTTTCCCCAGCCACTCTGGGCGGCATCCAACAAAAGATTAAAAATACATTAACACATAAGTCATTAAAAACTTCCCCAAACAGGGCTGCCTTCAGATGTCAACTAGACTTCTGTTGATGCAGCCTAGAATAGCATTACAGTGGTGCCTCGCAAGACGAAATTAATTCGTTCCGCAAGTTTTTTCTTCTTGCGAGTTTTTCGTGTTGCGAAGCACGGTTTCCCATAGGAATGCATTGAAAATCAATTAATGCGTTCCTAGGGAAACTGCCTTCAGACCAGGTCCGGGGACAGTCTGTCCCCCGACCTCTTCTGAAGGCTGGGGGGGGGGAACAAGGGCTTTTCTTCCCACCCTCAGCCTTCAGAAGGCTGTTCTGAAGGCTGGTGCTGGGAAGAAAAGCCCTTCTTCCCACCTCCCGCCCCGCAAGCACCAGGGACAGGAGGGCTTTGCTGCCGACCGCCAGCATTTTAAAAGCCCCTGCTGTCCCGGAGCGATTTTAAAATGCTGGCGGGCGGAAGCGAAGCCTCCGCTGTCCCGGGGAGATTTTAAAATGCTGGGGGTCGGGAGCGAACGCTTCGCTCCCGCCCGCCAGCATTTTAAGATCGCCCGGGGCAGGCGGGGGGGGGGGAGGCAGGCAGGGGGGAGCAAAGACTTTTGCCCCCCACCGGCCTTCAGAAGAGGTCCTCTTCTGAAGGCCGGCTATGGGCGAAAGTCTTTGCTCCCGACCGCCACCATTTCCCTATGGGCTTTTGTCTTGCGATGCAAGCCCATAGGGAAATTCGTCTTGCGAAGCGCCTCCAAAACAGAAAACCCTTTCGTCTTGCGGGTTTTCCGTCTTGCGAGGCATTCGTCTTGCGGGGTACCACTGTAGCTCTTTTTTGTTGCTGCATCACACTGTTGACTCACATTAAGCTTGTGGTCTACTAAAACCCCTAGATTCTTTCACATGCCCTTCTGTCAAGACAGGTATTCCCATCTTACATTTGTGCAGCTGGTTAATTCTGCCTAAGTGCAGAATCTTACCTTTGTTCCTGTTGAAATTCACTGTGTTATTTTGGGCCCAGTTCTCCAATCTGTTAAGGTCACCTTGAATCTTGTATCATCCCATATGAACCTGCCTGGGTTTTGAGATCTTCAGGGGAGGCCCTTCTGTCAGTCTGGCCACCCTCACAGGCCTGCTTGGTGGGGGAACAGGAGAGGGCCTTCTCAGTGGCTGCTCCCAAGTGTAGTTCAGCAATGGAACAATAAATCATCTGAGGCCAGTGAAGTTAACTCTTTATTCAATGAAACAATCCACAGCTCCAGCCCGGTGGTCTCAGCAACTCTTTCTAGCAGGTCTTGCCCTGATGAAGCGTTTGCAAGGGCTGAAGGTCCCTGCCTTCCCAGTGCCCACTAGGACTTCTCCTCTCCAGAGTCTTTCCCATGCAGTCTTAGGCTGTGTCTTCACACAACCACTCTCTGCTCTGTCTGTTTCGTTTGTCTGTGAGTTTTAGGAAACCAGGGGTGGGGGTGGGGGTTGGTTACAGCAGGAGGGAGTGACTCCCTTGCTTCTTCAGCAGCCAGCCTCTCTCTCTCCTGGATCCATTCCTCTCCAGCCCCTGCTTCTGCCTCGGAATATGAACTGTTCTCTGCTGCAGCATCCCCCTGCTCACCAAACCCTGTTGCCTCTTCTGCTTCTGACACCTCCTCCAAGTCTGCTCCTTCTCCCTCTGACTACTCATCACTGTCCCACCACCAATCCCCTGGCTCTGAGCCTTCTACCCCTGGGGGTTCCCTAGCAGGTTCCCCGGCTAGTGCCTCCTACTGCTTTTCTGCATCCAGCCAGTCCATGACAGAGAGGGCCTGCCCAATAAGGATTGTAGGAAGGAGGGCTTGACATTATATCTTCACATTGTACTCTGAACTTGGCTACCATGGTGGTTTAAGGATGATTTTCATATTGTTGTAATTTTCTGTTGCTTGTGGTATAGCAGTTAGAATGTCTGACTAGAACCTGGCAAAGACCATGGTTCAAATCCTCCCACTCAGCCATGAAACTCCCTGCGTATGACCCTGGTGGCCAGTCATTGCCTCTCAGCCTACCTCACTAGGTTGTTGTGGAGAAGGGGAGAGCCATGTACGCTACCTTGAGCTCCTTGGAGAAAAAGGTGGGATATAAATGCAACAAATAAGTTAATAAATAAGGGGCCTTGATGCACAAGAGAACTGGGTTTTTACAGCATCTCTTCTCCCTGTTGATCTGCTGGTCAGAGGACTCTTTCGGATCTTGTGTTTCATTGGCATTCCCCAAGACACTACAAATCTTTTCAGTTGTAGGGTGGCTCAATCATAACCTGACCAAGTTTGCAGATTTGGAAAGGGAAGAAGAGAGATTGCTTTGAATTATGTCTGTCTTCACGTTTGGTCTGAATATCTTCAGAGCGATAAATGTTCAGCCTACAATCTTTGGAACAGAGAGATTGAAAGAGAGAAAGAATGCATTTGGTACCCTACACTTCAGTCCAAAAGGCACTCTAAACACTCAAAGCAAGACTGCCCAAAGCTTATGATCTCTATATTAAACACACCCACCCACCCACCCACCCAAACTCAGGCATCCATTTTGAACAGTTGTTCCTATAGCCCATCTGACACAGTTCAGGGGTAGGAGGAGCTTCGTGGAGCACCAAAAAAATGGAGAAATGCAAAAGGGGGAGTTTGGTCAAGTGCAGAATATTTGAAGAGTTGAAGTACAAATGGGGAGTTGGGGTGGGGATGCAGCTAATGGTTCACAACTGCTGTGGGTTTTGGGAGGAAGGGCAGCTGTAGATTGAGCAAGAGAGTCGATTTTCTTGAGACCAAGGGGAGAAATAAAGCTTGCAGAACGACACAAGGCTTCCCAGCCTGTTAGGAATAAAGCAGGCCATCAAACCTGACAAAGGCATGTGCACATGGAGAGCAAGATACTGACATTTCGGAAGAGGGTGAAAAAATAAATGGCTGGTGGGGCTTTTAGAGAAACTGTAGTTGAAGCTGTTGGAATTCAGAGAGCGGCAAGCTTTCAGAAGTCAGAAAATAAGACAGAGGGGCTTTAAATAAGGAAATCTGAAGGTTCTGGATGCAAGCTCAAACCTAAGAGTTCTGCAATTTGGATGGCTTTAAAGGAGGATTAGACTAACCCATGGAGGAGAGTGGCTGTTGATGTCTACTCTGCATTTGGGGGCAGCAATGCTTCTGAATCCCAGCTGTTGGAAACATAAGGAGAGGAGACTGCTCTTGTGCTCGAAGCCTGCTTGGTGGTTTCCCATTCGGCCACTGTAAGAACAGGATGCTGGATTAGATAGGCCATTGGCCTGATCCAGCTGGCTCTTCTTATGCTCTTACATTACTATATTTCAGAGCAGGAATGGCTTGCAGATAATAGGCTAATGTTTGAAGGTGTTCTTTTTTTTTAATGGTAGAAAACCAGGCTTGCGTGTTGAGCACGCTGCTTTATGGAAGTGAGTGGAGGGCAACTTACAACCGCCAAGCGCGATGCCTCAACACCTTCCACATGTGCTACGTCAGGAAGATTTTGGGCATCACATGGCAGGATAGAGTCTCAAACAAAGATGCGTTCTCCCAAACCCACATTCCCAGCAGGTTCGCACTCTTGTCTCAGCAATATCTGTGCTGGCTTGGTTACGTCTACAGAATGGAAGATGGCAGGACCCCCAAGGACGTGCTCCATGGGGAGTTGGCTTCAGGCACCAGGCCCATAGGCAGACCAACTCTGTATTACAAAGATGTCTGCAAATGAAGGTGGGCAACATCAACCCTGCTGTGTGGGAGTCCCTTGCAGACAACCGCAGTGCCTGGAGACAGACTGTCAGGTTGTATAACTACAGCAGTGACCAGAGGAGGAATGACCACTGGGAGGAGCACAGAGAGAAAAACGCCATGTTGCATCTGCAGCAGCACAACTGGACGCCTTCATCTGCCCCAGCTGCAACGAAACATGTCTATCCCGTATCAGTCTCTAGAGCCATAGCAGACACTGCAACCTTCCAACAGTTTGACTTCACCCCCAAAAGCGCATTCCTGCATGGTCTCCTGAGGCAGGCAGATGCCAACAACTAAGGGCAGGACAGCAGGAGGAGGGAGTTTGTGGAAATGTGAATATTTCTAAGAGGATAAAATGTTTTGAAAAATGTCAATAAGAATGAAAGCATACATAACAATAGATAAATGTACGTTAGACTGGGAATTAATATAATGAAGATGCACGTATCACAACTGTAATAATGGTAGAATCAACAGTAGGAAAACAACAGAGGTTAAGAAGCAGAGGTGGATACATTTACAGAGATTGATGCAGGTTATTTTGATTTACACGCCCAGCAAATAATCTGCTAGAGATTTTGGAAAGTGCCTTGTCTGTCTGCCAGGTCTTTGTGTTTTCGGACACCTTTCCTGGATATCATTGCCCAATTTGACATCCAATGAAGCTGAACATTGTAGGATTCAGGTCAGATACAATTATGTACTTCTTGATGTAGCACATAGGCAAACAGTGGAACTCGCTCCCACGTGGAGCAGTGATGGCTACCAACTTGGACGGCTTTAAAAAGAGGATTTGACCAATTCATAGAGGAAAAGGAGGCAATGCTCTTTCTCCAAAGCCAGACTGAGTAAAGTGTCTGAATATTAATTGGTGGAAACCATAGGTTGGCAGAGTGCTCTTGTGCTCAGACCCTGGTTGTGGGTCTCCGATTGGGGTCCCCGATTGGTCACTGTGAGAACAGGAGGCTAGACTAGATAGGTCATTGGCCTGGTCCAGTAGCTGGGCTCTTCTGATGCTCTTATGGAACCTCCAGACCCAGAGGCAGTCTATCTGGATTCTTGGGTCAATAGGGACCATTTGGCCACAGTGAGCACAGGAACCTAACCCGGATGGGTTGTTGGCCTGATCCAGCAGGCTCTTACACTGTGAGGAGGGCTTGGGCTTAGAAAAAGTAATCATGGCACCACTCTTTCAAGATCTTAGTGGGTGGCTTTGCATGAAGGCTGGAGGGGACTTAGTCTGCCAACACTTTCCCATTACATCATTCTGGAAGCCAGGTGGTTGTTTGGAGTCAGGGCCAGCTGGCTGCTATGATGGTGTTAATATTGACACTTTCTAAGAAATAAATCTCCCGGCTCCCCGTCACTTTCTGAGCAGGTCCTTTTTATTGCCAATCAGCAAAGTGCCTGCTGATTCCTGTAAGAGCCCTACTTCCTTGGCTGCCCTTTTTTTTGTTTCAAAACACTTGGCTGTGCTCTCCCTTGCCGTTGTTATATTGGATTCCTGTAGAGTCTTGAGTTGTAGAAGGCAGGGTCACACTCTCCGATGATTAATTACATGGGACAAAGTGTGTTTGATGGCTGTTAATAGTCCTCCTGCCTTTCCTCTGGGCAAATAGCTCTGTGTGCTTTCTGTCGAGAGACCCTGCTGGGGTTTGTTAAATGTGCTTTGGTTTGGTTGTCCAGTTTGCTACTGCTGCTGCTTCTGGCACCATCAATCCCACTTGACACTAACAAAACATAGAGCTGCAATGGATTAGAAATTCTAGGTGCAAATTCTAGTGTGGCCACTGGGAACCCCCAGACTGGATTACTGCAATGCACTTTGTGTAGGACTGCCCTTGGGCCTGTTTCAGAAGCTCCAGCTGGTGCAGAGCACTGCAACCAGATTGCTGATGGGAGCTTCTGGCTGAGGGCATGCGACACCAATGTTAAAACAGCTGCACTGCACTGCCCATCTACTACCGAGCCAGGTTGCATTGATTTGCAAAGCCCTGAACAACCTAGGTCCAGGGTAAACTTCACCTGAACCTTATAGTATCCCAACTTGATCACTGAGATCATCTGGAAGAACATCGTTGGTTGTTCGCCAAGTTGGCGAGGCTCATTTGGTGACAGTGAGAAGCCAAGCCTTTAGTGTCATGGGCCCAGTCCTGTGGAACTCTCTGCCACTGGAGATTCAGCAGGTACTTTCTGCTTCAACTTTTTAACCACCTGCTGAAAACTTCTCTTCCACCAGCTGTGTGCAGTATCCAGAGTGGAGTCTCTTTAGGTGACTGAATGGTGTCTTGTATACCTCCTTCCAGAAACTCCTGGTGCCAAATGTATTGCTTTCCTTTCCTTTGGACCACATCAGGGGGTCTTGTTGTCTGGGCAGCCCAGGACCTCCATACACACTGCACAGGCTTGCACCCCAGAGAGGTGACTTTGGTGCTGCAAATGCAGCAAAAGCAATACAGGAGGCAGCAGTTACGAGTTAATAAGCTCAACCTGATTGGCATAAGATACAAGCAGAAAGTGTGGCCTCAAATCAACACTGTCTGAACAGTCATACCTGAACTTTGTGAATGTTTCTCTGATTCCATTGAACAAGCTCTACTGAGCTGACAGCATCAAAGCAAGGTGGAGCTGCATCAAAGAGGCAACCTACGACATAGGCAATCAAAGAGAACAACAGACCCACGACTGGTTTGAGGCCGGCATAAAAGACACAGAGCCTTGTTATTGCTGCAAAACACAGTGGACTACCCTGTTGAAAGACGCTTTCTACACTGAGAAAGTGATACCCAGTGGGTTGCCAGACAGTGTGCCAACGACTACTTACTAAAGCTGCCTTGGAGCGTTCAACTCACTGCTGACAGCGGCAGCACTCACCAAATATATGAAGGCTTGAACAAAGCCTTTGGACCAACAATCAAGAAAACTCTTCCCTCATCTTGCAGGAGAGACTGAAGCCAACAACAATGAAGGCAATGAAGTATACATCCTTTCACATTGGGTTACCAGCATTTGCTTTTAACTTCTTTCCTTTTAACTTCTTATGCTTCCGTTGTATGTTTTTATCTTATTTTTACTCTTGTAAACTGCCCTGATATATTATTGTGATACGGTGGGATCTAAATATTTTTTATAAATAAATAAGTAAATAAATAAATAACCCAGGGTGGTGGAAGTGGAGAGATGCACCTGTCCTTTGGAGAGCCCCAGGTAGCTCCGCTGCTCACACTTTTGAGCCATTCTTCCCCCCACCCCCAGTGGAAATTTGGGGGTGCCACTTTCTCCATTAAATATAGTATTTTGCCCTTCCACAAAAATGTTGTGGTCGCTTGGATGAATCTCATCACGGGAACCATGTGCTGGATATTCTCTGTGCTTCCCCCTTGGCCTTCTTTCAATACCAAAAAGGATTCCATTTGGGGTTGTCATTGGGAACAATAAAATGAAAATAACAAGGAGAGCAAATTTCAAGTGGAACACCAGGGGAAGGTGGTGTAACACTGTGGTTTTCTCAGACTGTTGAGGCTGAAATGTTTTAATTGCTTCCCTTCACAGAACAAGAAGTTACAAACGGTGGTTTCCTGGTCTGTTTTCTAAACCTTTTTTTTTTTTTTTTTGCCTCTTCTCTTTTCCTCTCTCCAGACCCAAAGTGCCCAGGGGATGTGGACTTCCAAAATAGTGACTGGGACATCAAGACAATTACAAGCTCATTGAAGTTCTACCTCAGGTAGGTTCTTCTTTCTCAGTTTCTGCTTTCTAAATATCTGACCTTTATCTAGCTAATCTGCACAGAGTGGGTGGACAGAGGGCATGGAGCTGGTTAAAAACAGCTTTCCTGTGTTTCACTGCACTTGTCTTATCCTGTGAGTACTGCCTTAGATGGCTGCTCCATTTGCCCAATTCTCTCCACTCAAGGTGTCTGTGGAAATCTTTCCCAGCTATGCTCACCTGAAGCTGAGGAAGTGACCGAGGTCCTTCTGCATGCAGAACAGGAGCTCCTCCACTGAGCTGTGTCCCTGTCCATGAAACAAGGAAACTTCAACTCATATCACCAGGGCCTTGGACATACAGTGGTCTTGATGGAATTTATTGAGATTTTTTAAAACAACAACAACATACAAATTGTTCCAGATTGAGTAGAGCACAGCTGTGCCTCCCTGTTTCCTATGGAACTTATGCACTGCACTCTCTCTTTCTTCCCCCCACCACAGGAATCTCTCTGAACCTGTCATGACGTATAAGCTTCACAAAGAATTGATCTTAGCTGCCAGTAAGTGCCTGGGAGCAGGGTGGTGGTGAGCTGCTATTAAGAGTAGTTTTCTGGAGGGTGTGAGCTCCTTTGCCTGATGAGGACAAGGTTCTATTCTCTGGAATGTTAGATCTGTGCTAAGCGCCTAGGAAGAACCACTTTCTCATGTTCTGTAAAGGAGGTGATAGCACATAGAAAACAGGGACATGTGCCTTCTCTCCTCTCATACAAACCAAGGCAGGACCTACTACTTACCGCTCAAAATGGATATTTCCTCCTCCTCCCAACTGCCCCCCCAAATTTCTTTTTTGTATTGTGTATGCCTACTAAGGAAGATAATAATGCAATAAAATTTGAAACAGTAACAGTTCATTGCACATGTATCCAAAATCGGATTAAAACTATTGAGTTTAATTCATCAAAATTGATGGACTTGATCTTGTGTTACCTGCTTTTCAACGTCTAATAGTCAATAGACCTCCGGTGCTTCCCCTGCTGCCCCCTTGCCCCTTGCAGTACTACCCACTTTGAGAACCACTGATCTAGGGCAAGAACAGCAAATCTCACTTGAGGACGTCATGGCCAATGCCCCCCCCCCCTTTAATTGATTGTTCCATGGACAATCAAAGCAGCATGGTTAATTAACTCTGAAACCTTTCAATTAGGTCGACAGTCCAAATTTGCACAGTATTGTATTACTAGGCCCGGACAACAATTTAATTAAATGAGTGGATAAATCAAGAACCTGGTCATCTTGATTGAACTCCTGCTGGCTGTAATGAGCTCCCTGGTGCTTCCCGTTTTCAACATCCATCCTCCTCTCCCTGTTTCTCTGTGAGTGCTTTCGCGGGTTTGCAAGCTAGCTTGAAGCACAGGCTTCCTTAAGCAAGTGCAAGAGAGCATCCACAACTTATCCTCTCGCATCCTGTCCCACGGGTTGAATTAATACAATTTATCTTTGCTTGGCCAGTAAAATGTGTGTAAAATCACATAGCGATCATTAAAAATGATTGCCAAGTACTTGCAAAGTAATATTAATACAGTATTTGTTAATTAATTAATTAATTATCATCGCCTGATATTTGCAGAAGGTAAAATTCAAATTCCTTGGTTTTCTGAAAGTGGTTTATGTGCTTCTTCATTAAACGTAAACTTAACAAGCTAAATGTTATCCAATTAATAGCAGGTTGTAATCCCTCACACCCAAGAACATATTTTAAAAAACCCCTCACTGAAGAAATTTGCAAAAATTAAGCTTCTCACTGATCTTAGGGTCAATCTCTATCATTGGGCTCACGAGAGCCCAGCTGATCTGGAGCAGAGGTGAGATGCAGCACAGACTTGCCACAGGTGGTGAAAGGTTGCATTCTGTGCTGAGCTGGGGCAAGTGGAGATCAATGGCCTGGAGCTCTGGGCTTGATTGAAGGACAGAGAGATGTCTAGCCAAGGAGAATCTGCACTCTCCCCCCCCCCCCAGTTGACATGTAACGTGAGCCCCATGCTGCCATACAGACAAAATAGCATGGAATCATAGAATTGTAGAGTTGGAAGGGTCCCAAAGAGTCATCTAGTCCAACCCCCTGCAATGCAAGAATCTCAGCTAGATCATGCAGCTTAAAAACCTCCACTACCTCTCACGGGAGTCTGTTCCACTGCAAAACAGCTCTTACTGTCAGAAGATTCTCCTTGGCTCAACAGTGGCCAATTGCAGAGGCATCTTGGAGGCCTTTCATCACTCAGCAAGGAGGCTCCGACCTCTGCACCTTGGCTTCGAAGGTGCTTTGGGACAGAGCCAGGACCCTGGGAGAGGACAGTTTCAGTCAATCAATCAATCAATCAATCAATCAATCAATCCTTCTAACCTCCACCAGTTTTAGACTACAACGCCCATCAACCCAGCGTTATGTGGCTGTGCCTGATGGGAGTTGTAGTCCAAAACAGCTGGAGAGCATGGTGTTTATGTGGAGACTCAGAGCTGCATGGGAAAATGCATGCATAAGAGTGAAGGATTCTTCTAGTTTAAATGGTGAGGTGGTAGAAATGGGGCTTTGGAAAGGTATCCCAACGCTCATCCAGTCCAGCCCCTGGAGGTGCTAGAATCATAGCTAAAGAAACTCTGACAGGTGGCCACCTAACCTCTGCTTAAAAACATCCAAGGAAAGAGAGTCCACAACCTTCCAAGGGAGACCGTTCCACCGTTGAAATGACTCTTACAGTCAGAAAGTTCTTCCTGATGTTTAGTCAAAATTTCCATTTGAATCCATTGGTTTGAATCCAGCCTTGGATTCAAGCTAGCTCCATCAATCCAAGCTTGCTCCATCTTCCATGGGACAGCCCTTCAGATATCTGAAGATGGTTCTCATCTCACCCCTCAGTCTCTTCCAGGCTAAACAGACAAGGAGGGGGAAACTATACTGAAAACTTAACCCGGGCCATCAACAATTCCCTCTTTTAGCTGTCTCTGACTTCTCTGTTCTTCCCAGTTCTTTTTCAAATGCTATGAGCTGTGTCTAAATAAGAAACTGCTTGTATTTTGAGTTCCACTTATTTCTGCACGGAATCCTCCCTGCCCTCAGCAACATTTTAGCAAAATCGTATTGTGCCACTGATTTTCATCGCAGCCAAGGGCAGCTGTTGCTTGTTACAGTTAATATTTATTATTATTTAATACAATTTATACACTACTTGGGTTCCTCCCCCCTAAACACACCTCAAAGCAGTTTACAAAAAAGATAAAATAGTAAAACTACCAATAAGAAAATTTCAACGGGTAGAAGTAAAATAATAATAATAAATTCAACAACAATAATTTTAAGACTTCCCAAAATGTGAAAAGACGAAAAACAGATTAGAACTCACCCCAGCTTTGTAAACATCTAGGTAGAGTTGCCAAAATAAAAATGTTTTAACAGGTGGCGCCTGCCTGATGTCAGTAGATGCTGCTACGCTAAAAGACTGAGTTACTTCGCACGCTTTTTGTTTTGAAAGCAGCAACCCTGGGGGATCCTGAATCACAATCTGGAAGTGAGGAGAGACAGTGTAACTCCACCAATTGACGTGTCCTGCTTAAACACACACACAGCAGCTGCTGTTTGCACCAGAAGCGAAGCCTCTGTGTATTTACCTCAAACTGAAAATCTGATTATTTTTTCCTTCCTAGAGTCTGACAACCTGGATTATAGGCTGGGGGCGATCCATTCCCTTGTCTATAAACTCCCTGACAAAAACCGAGAGATGCTAGAAATGATCATCAGGCACCTGGTCCAGTAAGTTGGCGTTTCTATGCAAGATTCCTACTGTAAAGCAGGGGGGTTGGCAGCTGGCGGACCTCTGCTCAACTGTGCCCTGGGCCTGATTCCAGAAGCTCCCTGCAAGTGATCAGGACTCCAGCAAGAGTGATCTATACAAGGGGGTGGGGAGAGAGAAGGAAGGGGTTGGACACAGTGCTTTTGTTGTTGTTGTTTTTTTGTCTCTGGGCACACCCACTGCCAGCATTAGGCTCCATCCACAGTTGACATGTGACTTCCGTCAGAGTCGCCTTCCACAGAAGGGTTGCTTGTCAGGATTTTGCCTTCACGATGTGTATGTGTGGTGCAGTGTGGATTGAACTATAGACCCTTCAGAGTCTTGGCTGTTGGTGATGGCCTAACACATCCTCTCTCTGCTTCGGGGTTGCCCATGAAGCCCCGACTGCCCTGATTACCAATTAGTTTCCAGTTCAGAGTGCTGGGTGTGACCCATAAAGCCTTAAACGGCTCAGGACCCAAATACCCCAAGGACTGCCTCTCTCCATATGAACTGACCCAAACCCTGCAGTCATCACCTGAGGCCCTCCTTCATGTTCCTCTTCTGCAAGGGTTCTGGAGGGTGGTAACATGAGAACAAGGCCTTTTCAGTGGTGGCACCCCACTTGTGGTATTCTCTTCCCAGGAAGACTGCCGGTGGCAGCAGACTTTTGTCAGGCCTCTGGCTTTTTGTGCAGGTGTGTTTGCATTTCAATCCAGTTTTTAAAAATGTGAAGATGTTTTAGATTTTGTTTTTCATGAGTGCAGTATTTATTTATTGTTGTAAGCCACTTTGAGTTACTTATATAAAATAAAAAACCAATAAGTTTAATAAATAATAATCTAGAAAAGGGAGGCTGTTGCAGTTCTGATACGGCAAGGAGGATGTGTGACAACAAGCCTTGGCTTTCAGAGCAGGAGGGTTTGATTGTTTCCAGACCTCAGGAAAATCAGTTTTAGAAATGTGATTTTTTCTTCTTCTCCTCCAACAAAGCACCACTCTTAAGTGCTTGTCAGAGGAAAATATGCCTGGTTTTGACAATTTAAAATTTCATTGTTCAATTGCTGGGTGTGATGTAGATTATAACCTCCAGCCTTTTCCTCTTTCTCGAAATAGATTTCGTTGCTTCATTGGCTCCAAAGATTTGTTGAAATCCTCCTCCTCCTCCTCCCATATTTTATTGGTTTTGTTAGGATTTTGCAAAGTTTTTGACAGATAAAGTTGCTCATGTTTGGAAGGAGGTAGACACCACCGTGGGATAAGGGCTGGGGCGGGAGAATGCTAGAGCCCTGTCAGGTCAAGTTGCATGGAATCAATTTCAATCCATTACCCCTAGGATGTGGACAGGCTTGGACGCGTGAAACCAACCACCTGTCTTCTTGATCCTTGCCCATCCTGGCTAATAAAAGCAAGCTGGGAAGGGCTGGGCGATGGGCTGTGCGGGGTGGTGAATGCTTCCCTTTGTGAGGGATCATTCCTAGACCTGCTGAAAGAGGCGGTCATTAAACCGCTTCTTAAAAAAACATTTTTAGACCCGGCCAGTATGGTCAACTATTGCCCAGTCTCAAATCTTCCATTCTTGGGCAAGGTGATTGAGCAGGTGGTTGCTGAACAACTCCAGGCACGCCTGGAGGATGCGTACCATTTGGATCCCTTCCAATCGGGATTCAGGCCTCATCATGGGACTGAAACTGCCTTGGTTGCGCTGGTTGACGATTTCCAGCAGGCTAGGGACAAAGGTGAGAGCTGTTTCCCACTACTGGATCTCTCAGTGGCCTTTGATACAATCGACCATAACATCCTTCTGGACCGTCTAGAGGAGCTGGGAGCTGTTGGCACTGTTATACAGTGGTTCCGCACCTTCGTCCTGGGCCGCGTCCAGAAAGTGGTGGTGGGGGATTAGTGTTCAGACCCCTGGGCCCTCACTTTTGGGGTGCCTCAGGGTTCCATCCTCTCCCCCATGCTTTTTAATGTCTACATGAAGCTGCAGGGGGTTTGGACTGGGTGTCCATCAATATGCAGATGATGCCCAGCTCTACCTCTCTTTCAAATCAGAACCAGTGAAGGTGGTGAAGGTCCTGTGTGAGTGCCTGGAGGTGGTTGGAGGATGGATGGTGGCTAATGGATTGAGGTTGAATCCTGACAAGACAGAAGTACTGTTTTTGGGGGACAGGGGGCGGGCAGGTGTGGACGACTCCCTGGTCCTGAATGGGGTAACTGTGCTCCTGAAGGACCAGGTGCGCAGCCTGGGAGTCATTTTGGACTCACAGCTGTCCATGGAGGCGCAGGTCAGTTCTGTGTCCAGGGCAGCTGTATACCAGCTCCATCTGGTATGCAGGCTGAGACCCTACCTGCCCGCAGACTGCGGCAGATAGACTGGTGACTGGGAGCGGCCACCGAGACCACGTAACACCGGTCTTGAAAGACCTACATTGGCCCCCAGTATGTTTCTGAGCACAATTCAAAGTGTTGGTGCTAACCTTCAAAGCCCTAAATGGCCTCGGTCCTGTATATATACCTGAAGGAGCATCTCCACCCCCATCGTTCTGCCCGGACACTGAGGTCCACGCTAAGAGCCTTCTGGCGGTTTCCTCGCTGTGAGAAGCCAAGTTATAGGGAACCAGGCAGAGGGCCTTCTCAGTAGCGGCACCCGCCGTGTGGAACACCCTCCCACTAGAGGTCAAAGAGAAAAACTACCAGACTTTTAAAAGACATCTGGGCAGCCCTGTTTAGGGAAGCTTTTAATGTTTAATAGACTATTGTCTATTAAATATTGTGTTGGAAGACACCCAGAGTGGCTGGGGAAACCCAGCCAGATGGGTGGGGTATAAATAATAAATTATTATTATTATTATTATTATTATTATTATTATTATTATACAAAGCCTTAAAACAACCAGGCATTTGCATATACTTCCATAAAGCCAAAAAAGCCTATCTTTCAAGCTCTGCCCTTTAGTTATTTTAAGTTTACGAGGTACGTGTCAAGGAGGGAAATTTGCCAAACCCCAGAGTACCAGCAATCCAAATGACTAAGACAGAAGGTCTTTCAGCATTGGGCAATAGAGCCCTGGGCTGCTATTTTCAAGTCCCATTCTGTTTCTGCAAACCTGTTCAAGAGCACTAGGTGGAAAGATGATGCACTTAGCTCAGGGGTCAGCAAACTACGGTCCCCGGACTGGATCAGGCCCGCCAGGATCCTAAATCCGGCCTGCCCTGCTGCTGCCGGCTTCTGGCTTGCTGCCACTACCTCCTCCACTGCCGCCACTACCAGCCACAAGCTAGTGCACGTGGTGAGCACTAAAGACACAGCCAGCTCATGGCGCTGTAAAGGGGGACAAGGAGACACGCTAAGAGAACTCGCTGCGCGCAGGGGAGAGAGCGCTCCCCACGAGGCAGGCGGCGAGCGAAGCGCTGCGGGGGTCCGAGGTGGAGCAAGAAGTGACGCTGTCAGGAGGCGTTGCACACAGGCATCAGGCAGCACCACCGCCGGGGTCCCTCGCAGCTCAGTCACTGCCCCTCCGGGTCTCCTGCTCGCCACCTGCCTCATGGGGAGCGCATGCTCCCCTTCGCACGGTGGGTTCTCTCAGTGTGTCTCCTTGTCCCCCTTTTTGGTGCAAAAGAGGCATGTTCAACTAGGGGGGTGGATCTCATAGCGGAGGGATCTGCCTTGTGGGTTGGGGGATTACCTAGGGGAGCTCTAAGACACAAGGTGGTGGCAGGGGCGGGCACTGCAGGTGTACTTCGAAAACCTGGCATCAGTGGATCAAGTCTATCAGTTTTGTTGAATTAATTAAGCTAAATCATTTTAATTGGGTTTTGCAATTAATCAGTAATGTTTTGAATTTTATTGGGCAGGCAATTCTGCTATGGTGTTTTTCATAGAGTAGGGTGCACTGGGGGTGAGTTTCTGGAACACAGGGTCCCAGGGCCCTCAAATGAGTTTGGGAGCCACTGAATTGTGGTTTACCTGGGACATGTTCCCCGCATGGGTTTGACATTGCTGGCATTATTATTTTTTTGCCTCTTCCTTTACTTTTTGCAAATTTATTAAACCACAGCCTGAAGCTGGTTTATGACCAAACCCATTAACATTTGCTTAAAGCATTGGCTTGAACTTTAAAGAAGCAATCAAAATTTCCAACATTACACAAAAGTATCAAAACTGCTCAAGCAAAAGTGCTTGTGTAAAGAAAAGAGAATTAATAACAGGCGGGAGCACAGCAGTAGACACCCACGTATACATCTGAAGGATGTCAAATCAAATTTTTTTGCCACCTTTCTGAAGGTGCACCTGAAATGTCTGTAAGTTTCATTTTTAGAGTTTGCAAGAGTATGTTCTGCCTCCACTGTCAGAGCCAGTATGCCTCTGAATACCAGTAACTGGGAATTGCTGGTGGGCAGAGTGCTGCTGTGCTCATGTCCAGCTTGCAGGCTTCCCATTGGGACATCAGGTTGGATGTTCCCAATGTGGGAACAGGATGCTAGACTGAGTGGGCCATTGGCCTAATCCAGCAGGCTCTTCTTACGTTTTAATGCAGTAATTTAACCTCCCTCCGTTGATACCCCATCACACAAAATAAGCTGGAGAGGCTCATTTGATAACACTGGGCATCATTGGGCCAGTGCAGTGGAACACTGTGACTAGAGATTCAGTGGGCACCTTCTGTGCCAACTTTTAAAAGCCTGCTGAAAAGTTATATTCTGCCAGGTGTTTACAGGCAATTAAGAAGACATCCTTCCGCAATGGTTTACTGGTGTTTGTTTTTAACTTTTTGCTTTTACCGTGTGCTTTTATGTTTTTATTACTGTAAACTGCTTTAATATATTTCTATTAATGAATAATAATGCAGAAGAATCCCATGATGCTTCGCCATAGGGGTGGCGTTGTTTGCTTGCGTGCTTGAATATCCATATACTGCTAAATCACCATATAGTTTAGAGCATTAAAAAGATAAAGACCAAACAAAAATGTCACGAAAGAATAAAAACAAGTTTAAAACAAAAATAAATTAAAAACAGGCATCAATAGCTCATTGTGGGCTATTGTCCTCTTAATTGCCTGCAGAACAGAAAAGGTTTCAGCGGATGTTTTAAAAGTTGCCGCAAAGGGGCCTGCTAAATCTCCAGCGGTAGAGAGTTGACAGGACTGGGCAGCTGACAATAAAGGCTTGGTTTCCTTTTGTGGTCAAATCAACCTTGCCAACTCAGGGAATGACCAGCAACATTCCTGCAGGTTATCTCAGCTTTTGAGTTGTAAGTACTCAGGCAAGGTCTCTAAGGCCGTTCAGGGCTTGTGAATTAATGCAAGGATTTTGAGCCTGGCTCGGTAGTAGTTGGGCAGCCAGCACATCCTCGGCCAGAAGCTCCCATAAACAGTCTGGCTCACTGGTGGGGGAAGTGGGGTGCAGAGGGCATAACAAACTGGGTGGCGGGGGAAGCAGGGGTCGATGGGGTCCCCACTGGCTGAATGGAGGAGGAAAGCAGGGAGCAGCTAAGATTTCAAGCATGAGGAGGGCTCCGTGGTTGTTTTATTGCTTGGTTAAAGGGCCAGGAGGGGGGGGGTGCCATGTAGGCTGGCGGGAAGGGAGAGTGAGGAGGCAGAAAGACTCTCCCTGAGGAAGTCGTGCCTGAGCAGCCCATGACCTTTTGTGCTTTGTTGTCTGCTATTTACCGTATTTTTTGTACCATAACACTCACTTTTTTCCTCCTAAAAAGTAAGGGGAAATGTCTGTGCGTGTTATGGAGGGAATGCCTACGGGTGGCATGCCTACGGATTTTCCTCCTCTAAAAACTATGTGCGTGTTATGGTCGGGTGCGTGTTATAGAGCGAAAAATACGGTAGTTCATTACGGCCTTAATGCCGTTCTGGGGATCGGAGGAGGCAGTGGAACAGCCCATCACATTTGGGGGTGGGGGGAGGCAGGAAGAGGGGAGGAAGAGGTCACAGTCTTTCTCCCAGACCCCCAGTGTGGTGGTTCTGCCACTCCTCTCTAAACACGTGCCAAGGGTTTGGTAGATTCCGGTAGCAACCTTCGCCCCAGAGAGAAGGCAGATGGAAAAGTAGTATATAAGTAATAATAATCACAACCATAGCATGGGTAGGGGGTACCTGTTGCCATGATTATTCTGGTGGATTTGTAGAAGTCTGAGTTTGCTCGAAGGGAGTCTGCCTTCGTGTGCACAGCAAGTGTTCTGGAACTTGAGGCTATGAGTGTTTATACTTCCGTCTCCAGCAATCCCCTCAAGGAGTCTCAGCCCTGGCTGAAATTCTCCAAAACCTGGGGATGCTGCATATTGTCATAAACTAAGAAGGGGAACTATTAGTGTGTTTTTATGGGTTTGTCATAGTTTTCTAAAATGTACAGTATGATAGCACATATATTCTTGTATTCAGTGAGTTGTATGAGATCCTGCCCCCTGCACTACAAGTCAGCATGTCAGATGCTGCTGCTATTCATAATGTTTATTTTAAAAGTACTTGAGCTCTCCTATTCCAGCCTGGTATGGCAATACAAGTAAAGCAAAGAGGTGGAGTCTGGGAATCAAGTTCCTTCCTGCCCCTTCGTTAGCGGGGGACAGGGACAGAAGGGAAATACACTTGTAGCAGAGGGGAGGGCTGTGGCAAGTCAGCAGGGTTCCCAAATGAGGAACAGCAAGAGGGACGGCAAACTCGGTATCCGCCCCAGGTGGCAAAAGCCCTAGCCATGCCACTGATCTGGCTGCAGTACCCTGCCCCAGTTGCATCTTCTGAACCAGGCCCAAGGGCAGCCCCACATAGAGCACATCGTAGCAGTCCAGCTTTGAGGTTACTAATGCACGACATATAGTGGTCAGGCTCTCCCTGTCCACGAACAGCTGTACAGTGGGTACCTCGGGATGCGAATAGGATCCGTTCCGGAGCCCCGTTTGCATCCCGAATGGAATGTAAGACGCGACGGCACATCTGCGTGTGCGCGGGTCGCGTTTCGCCTCTTCCAAGCATGCACGTGACGTCATTTTGAGCATCTGCACATGCGCGAGTGGCAAAACCCGGAAGTAATGCGCTCCATTACTTCTGGGTTGCCGTGGAGCACAACTTGAACGTGTTCAACCCGAAGCACGTTCAACTTAAGGTATGACTGTAGTTGGGGAACCAAGCCTTGCGGTTCATGGAATTTTGGCTCCAGAATCCCCGATCAGATGCTCCTCTGATTTCCACCCTAATTTTCTTGCTTTCTTTTTCCTCTCCTGACAGCGTGTGTGAACACAGCCGGGAGAACCTGATGTCTCCATCTAACATGGGGGTCATATTTGGCCCCACACTCATGCGAGCCCAGGAGGACACCGTCGCTGCGATGATGAACATCAAGTTTCAGAACATTGTGGTGGAGATCCTCATTGAGCATTTCCACAAGGTATGGCAGAGCCAACAGTACACCGATTTCTGACTCTCCCCTGCCCCCCCCCCCCAGCAAAGAGCCTCAGTTGAGTTAGGATTGAGGTGCTTATTCCTTGCAAAGGGATTTTACAAGGGCTAGGTTGCTTTTCATCAAGGATGATTAAGGCTGCAGCCCTGCCCTGTGGATTTCACCGGACTTGCTTCTGAGTAGACAGGCTTGGAGATTGCGCTACATACCCATGGTGGTGGTGGGAGGGGAAGAGTGGCAATTTAAGTCTGTTCTGCTGCCATATATTTTCTAAACAATTATGCATAGGAAGAAACCAGCTAAATAGAGCTTTTAATGTGCTTCACGTTACACAATGAATGTTTGTTCGTGGAAGGCGTGTGGGTGTATTTGTGTGTGAGAAAGTAAATAAAAGCCAAACACAAAGTCCTGAACTTTCCAGAAGGAAGGGTTTGTGGTCGATTGGGTAGAGAAATTTTAATGTTCATGCTTCCTAAAGAAAGCATCATTTCTCGTTTGTGGAAGATGCATATTCATCATTTGAGAACTGAGTAAACAGCAGAGATCTGGTGGTGAAATACTGCAGTGGAAGATTTCCCAGGTGGGCCACACTTGGATGTTCTGCCTAGCAATTCTAAGGATGGGGATTATCGGAGATAAAGAGGGTTCCAGTTGCTGTAAACCGCAGGCGGAGGAGAGCGATCTTGTGCTCGAATCCTGCTTACTGGTTTCCCACTGGGGCACTGAGCACAGGACGTTGGACTAGATGGGCCATTGCGCCTGATCCAGATGGCTCTTCTTATGTTCTCATGGGATTCCATTACCTGACCCCACATTAGCAAAGCAATAAAGCAGTGTAATATCTGACCGATGGAGCCTTCTCTATAATGCTTCAGGAGATTACCACCAGCACCACAGCTTTTTTTATTGACCTGGAAAGTGGCCTTTAATTAAAAATCCAGTTTAAACAATCCAACTCCCTCCCTCCACCCGCCAAAAAAGGATAAACATTTTTTAAAAGCCCTGTTTAAAATTGAACCTTCACGCAGACATCTTAGACCTGCACTTAAGCTCTCCGGAAACATATCACAAGCCAGGAGGCCAACAGCTGGTTGCTGCTCCTTTCTGGTGCTGGGAGTCCTCCTTGAAAGAAACTCGAGCAAAGGAGGCTGGAGGCAAATAGGGGAGATTGGAAACAAAACTGTGGTTTGGAGAGACTTCTGGTGCATTTTGAATTTTATTTAAAAATTTAGAGAGTTCCAAATCCTTGATTTCAAAATGCTGGGTGTTGACTCATAAACTAGAAAGCATCTTGAAGCCACTCCAAGTCTTCTTCCCCAGTCTGGATTCAGTATATGCAAAGTCTACCTGACCCTGTGCTGTGTAGTGGTTAGAGTGTCAGACTAGGACCTGGGAGAGACCAGGGTTCAGAGACCCACTCGGACATGAAGCTCACAGGGTGTGACCTTGGGCCAGGCACAACCTCTTTGTTTAACCCAGTGTTTCCCAACCACTGTTCCGCGGCACACTAGTGTGCCGCGAGATGTTGCCTGGTGTGCCGTGGGAAAAATTAAAAGATTTTTTTTTTTTTGTAAAAGTCAAATTAGGTCCTAATCTATCCCTCGAGCGCCCCTTGTCCGTTATTGTGACGCATGAAGCGTGTTCCCGCCCACTCCCCGCCCTCCCTTGCTTCTCTCTCTCTCTCTGTGGCGCTCTCCGCCGCTTCCAGCTGGGCATGCGCAGCTCGCCTCGCGCTTCCGTTCCGGCCCCTCCTTCCCCCGACTACCCCGCCGCTCCGTTCCTTTCTCTTTCTCGCGTGTCAGAGAGCGGCGGCGCGAGCGCGGCGGTTCCCTCAGGGCTGACGGAGGGCTCGAGGAGGAGGAGGCAGGACGTGGAGGCGGAGAAAGCGGCGGCGGCCACCCCCCACCTCCGGCTCCAGGCCCGTGTAGAAAGCTGAGGGGGAGAGATAGATAGAGGTGGGCGGCGGTGGCGGCGGCGGCGACCACGACCAACCGCCACAGTAGTTGTAGCGGCGGCGACGGCGAGCAGGGACTCCCGCTCTCTCTCCGTCGTGTCTCTCTCTCTCTCTCTCGGGCCCGTCCGTTGAGTCTCCCGCGCGCCTCGGCTACAAGATGAGCATCGAGATCCCGCCGGGTCTGACTGAGCTGCTGCAGGGCTACACGGTGGAGGTGCTGCGGCACCGGCCGCCGGACCTGCTGGCCTTCGCCGCTGAGTACTTCGCCGCGCCGCGCTCTCCTTCCTGCCTCGCTTTGCTGCCTCCTCCCCCCCACCCCCAAAGCTTGGAGGTTCCCCGGCGCCGACCCGCAGGTTTGACCCCCTTCTCACACCTGTTCGCGCTCCTTGCACGGAATGGGGCGGATGGGGAGGAACGGGGCTCGCCGCTGCCTCCGCTCGCCCTCCCCCCCTCCACCGGCGGTCCCGCGATTCTTGGCTTTTTGGCGGTTGGCACAGAAGGAAGGCAAGGGGGAGGGGAAAAAATTGAAACTTACGCTTTCGTGCGTCCCTCCCGGTGTGACGCTGCGCGCTGATGTCACGGGGCTGTAATGGTGGTGTGCCTCAAGATTTTTTTCATGAAACAAGTGTGCCTTTGCCCAAAAAAGGTTGGGAAACACTGGTTTAACCTACCTCACAGGGTCATTGTAGGGATTAACTGAGGAGGGGGTGAACCATGCATGCCACCTTGAACTCCTTAGACTAAAAGGTGAGATATAAATACCATAAATGGATAAATTTCTCAGCCCTCAAAGTTTTAACCACTATTTCAAGCCTCCTCCCCAAACCTTCTCTTAAGAGATTCTGGCCAGCAGTGGGGGGTGAGTGGAACCATATAAAACGAGCCCTTTTTCTAATCTCTGGAATGGTGTCTTTTAATTAAAAGTAAGATGTCTTCTTTCCTGGCCTTTAATTTCTGCAGCGATAAGGTTAAGCTAGTAATGTTTTATTAGGTTTGAGTCTTAAAATGGGTTGGTTGGGTGGGTGTGGAGTGGAGTGGAAATGTTTCCGTACGCACATAGGCAAACACTTCAAATGAGTTTTCAAGCAGGCATGATATATTATTTATGTGGTGAATTGTGAAGTCTCAAAGGACAGCGGAATTGTTCACTGGGTTGGTGTGTTGTAATTACTGCTTTGACAGCTTTAAATTTGAGTGCTACAGCTAAATTAAAAACTTGATCCCCCTGGAAACAAGTCTTGGCATTACACAAACCCTGCTCTGCAAACTTGAAAGATTAGGTCAATACCACCTGCGCATATGAAAAAAATTAATGTGCTTTTTACTGCCTCATTACATAGTGTGAACCTAGCTGGGGGTAGGAACAGCTTCTTGGAGAGGTTTGTGATTGTGGCTTTTAAATCGAGAGCTATAGTGCTCCGAAATATGGTGTGCTCACTGCAGAGAATATACAGTCCCGGGTACAAGCAAGAATTGAGAACTGCATAATTCTTTAAATTCGGCCATGTCTCCTCATACTTGTCTTTTCTCTCAACTAAAAAGTCACAAAGCTGCAGCCTTTTTTTCATGGGGGCGGGGGGGGGAGAAGGAGGCAGGAGGAAAGATGATCCCAAATGAGCTCCCCTAATCCTCCAGCGAGGTGAGGAAGTGTTCCAGTCCGACAAAAAGTTTCTTTTTCTTGATCATGCAATGTAAAGAGAGGTGCTCTTTTTCGCAGAAGAGTTTGAAAACACTAAGCCGGTAGTTTTTGAACTGTGCTTGTGTTAAAGCCACAGTCCCCTGCTTCGGATGCAACAGGAAACTGTACCTTAAAAAAGGCCGGGGCTGAAGTGTCAAGCCTATTATTACTTGTCAAGCCAGAGGATCAGGACAGAAGTGCAGGGCCTGCACGCTCTCTGCTTGTAACAGAGGCTTTGACACTGTGCAGCAAACCAGGGTACCTCGTTTCAGCCGTAACGGGAAAGTGTGGTTGAAAGAGAGCAAGATGAAAGTGCTGTTGAGGGAAAGGAAGGAGAGGCGTGCAGAATGAACGCCCAAAGAACTAGCCATGATTTATTAAGTCGTTGCATTTGAACCAACCTTTTGTCCGTTGCTGCCAATCTTCTGGTAATGCGGCATAATAAAGAAGTAACTAATTGCATTGTAGGAGGCATTTCTCATCAGAAAGACAAAGCAGTGAGAGAGAGCTATTAAGCAGTACTCCCCTCCATTGACTTCATGAGGCCAGCCTCATCGGGCCTCCTCGCCTCAACTGGGGGGGGGCAGCCATTCCCTCAGGCTGCCTCAGTGGCAGAAACGGGAAACAGGAGGCTAACTCTTGTCAGGTTTACTGAGAGACCAGCTCTGCCTGGCATCTCCTGGCCCTCAGCTGTGCTAGCTGCGCATTCTAGAAACAACTGTTCAAGGACTGGATTATTTTCCTCTTCTCTCCCTTTTCCCTTGTAAGTTGTGGTTTTTGTTTTATATTCTAAGCCTGTGGGGAGAGTTTAGTCTTATTTTAACCAATTGCACTTAAGACACCCTGGGAGACTTTTTGGCTGAAGAATGGGGTGCAAATGAGAAATAAATATGCTTGGGGGGGCACTTCATACAACAGTGTTTGTAATGTTGCAGGTCATTTTGCAGTCAACATGCACAGCCTTGCTGGCAGACCTCTTGGTGTGTAAGAACCAAGGATAAGACATAGTGAAAGCCCTGCTCTGCTATCTTAATTTCTGTTAATTGCAACTGCTTTTCAGCCATTTTCTCTTGAGCGGCAGGAGGGGTTTGCCACAAATCCCCAAATTTGTTTGGCATCCAGGCCGGGAGAACATTTGGCTATTCCTGTTTCCTAAGCTGTAGAAAATGCTGTTGCCATGCAGCCAACGGGCTTCACTAGAGATTAACAGCTGCTTTATTCTGTGGGGGAAAGGACAGAAGATCTTAACCTGACACCCTTTGGATGTTTTGGACTACAACTCCCATCCTGATGTTGGAAGTTGTGGCCCCAAATATCCTGGGGGCACCAGGTTGAGCAAGACTGATCTCAAGAAACTTGGACCACATTCTCAGAATGCTGCCTTTCCCCAGGTATTCTGAAAGCAGACGCCTGGGGATGATGCCCAGCTGCCACCAGCCATAGAACATATTTTATGTTAGCTGGGAGAGACAAATTGGATGGAAGCTGCAGAGCAGCTAGTTCTACGTTAGCAGCTTGTGTGTACCCATTGCAGCCTGGAAAACTATAAAAAATGAGGTCCCCTTAGTGCTATAGAATGGGGGCCCCCAGTTTCTTTATGGCTCAGATGCTGGTGTTTACAACAAAGCCCCAATGCTTATGGTCTGTTGTCACTACTAAATACTTTGGCAGACCTTTGTGCTCCATGGGGTTGAGGCAGGAGGGGTATCAAGGGATGGTGTTATATTACTTTGGCACCTCTTCCTGTGGTAGTGTGGCAATCACATTAAAACCAATAAGGCAAACCAAGGTTGGGTTGGGAGTAATTGCTTCACTGTAATTCCCCCCCCCCCCCCATGATTTGGTATAGCTAAAGCATCTCTGGAAACAGGACAGGTGGCAATTGAAAGTGAGCTTTTTAATTCGCCCCCAAATGAATGAGAGGGTAGTGACCAAACAAGGCCTGAGAGGGTCCTAACCAGTGGCTACCAAGGTGGGATTGCCTGGTGGGATGCTAAGAGGCAAGGAGGTGGCGGAGGCAGACTCACTCTGGGGGTGTAAATGGCCTGCTATCTTACTTAGTGGGTTGGGCAAACTCCTATTCAGAATATTGCTTGTCATAGGGTAGGGGGCCCTGCGGTTGAGTTTATGGAACTGAAAAGGAATGCATTTCGAGAAATGCAGCAGGGAATGTATTTTGGGTTATGGAAGGTACGAGCTGAATAATCTCAGAAAGGGAAATCAACGGCGCGTTACACATGCTGAATGAATCTTGGAGGAGGAAAATGCAAATTAGCTACTGCATGTGAAAATTGGAGTAGGCCAAATTAAGATGAACTACAACTAAACTACTGCAGAATTGAGCAATTTTTTCACCAGCCTCCTGCTGCATCTGTGGTCACTTTTGTTGGTCCTTTGCCTCCTGTTGGCACAATCAGATAGACTGTAAATTACTGTGTGTGGAGACAAGGAAGATTCATGTCTGTGACTGGCCAACACGTTTTAAAGAGGCTCCCCATTAACTGGCGGATGTTAAGAATTAGTTATTGCTAGCTTTAGCAGAATGCAGATTATTGGTCCTTCTGTTTTGTGTTTTGTTTTGTTTTGCTTTATTTTATTTTTTTATCGCATCACATTTCCTACCTTGTTTCTCCAAGGAGCTCAAGGTGTTTTGCATCTTTCTCCCTGTCCTCAGTGGCAGTGACTGGCCCAGTGGGCTTCCTGGCTGAGTGGAGATTCAAACTCCGGTCTCCCAGGTCCTAGTCTAATCCTGACACCACACTGTGTTTCTTCCTCGGTATCCCATGACTGCGCTCAGGGGTCCAGCTATAGTCACTGGGTAGCTTGAACCCACTGCCCACAAGAGGAAAGGCTATAGGGAGACCTTTGCTGCAGGACTTCATTGAGCTTCTGGCTTGCTAAATAGAGTACAGCTGCGTCCTACAGCAGGTTAATGTCCAAAAGTGGTGGTGGTAGATGCAGGACACAGGGTAACGCAGGCTGGAATAGGAGAGAGACACAGTTTCAATATCTGGAAGAAGGAATCTCTTGTAAGATGCTGAGCCTGTGCTGGTCATGCTCATGATACTGTATAGAAATATTTGGATGTATCACTATATATTTTCTGTTCTGTTTTGAAGAACGTTCCTCAAGTAAAGTTCTGAACAATGCTCATGGGTCCTGGCAATGATTTATTCCAAAAGGAGTCAGTTGCTTATGCATCCAGTTGCTTAAAGCTGCAGAATATTAATATCTGCTATATTCCTGCCTCCCCCCTCAGATATATTCCGGCCCCCCTGAGGACAACGCTGCACCCCCAGTGCCTCCTCCCCGGGTAGCCACTCGACGGCACAAACCCATCACCATCTCCAAGCGCCCTCTGCGGGAGAGGCCCGTCTTCTTTGGAGGCTCTGTGGAAGACAGTGAAGGTGAGTGGGGCTGATCCTGGTAACTGCTTCCTCAGTCTCCATCCTTTCATGTGGGGCTGCATTGGAGCTCTGTGTGTGCACCCAGCTCACTTGTTCATTTTGTTCAGAGAGCAACAGCAGCTGCCGCTTCACAAGGGTAAAAAAAACCCCACGCTATTTGCTGTAAACAAAATTGCATGCATGACGAGTACATATCCCATAATACTCTGAATCAGGAAGCATTATCCCCACACAAACTATAGCTGCCCCCCATATATACCTTTGATGGAGTGCCCTTAAAAATCTCCTTGGGGACCCACCAAGGCCTCAAATACCTGCAAATATCTTTTGTGGTTTTGTTTTAACTTGCTAGTAGTTTTCTATCATTTTTTTTTTAAAAAACCAAACAATCTCCAATGGGTTTAGCCTATTAGTCTATTAACTGCAAGAAATTCCTGCTCCGAAACATAAGAACCTAAAAAGAGGCTGCTGCATCAGACCATTGGCCTATGTAGTCTAGCATCCTGTTCTCGCAGTGGCCAATCAGATGCCCCCTGGGAAAAGGATTTTGGCACAAAAGCACACTCCCCTCCTGACATTTCCAGCAGCTGGGATTCAGATGCGTTGCTGCTTCTGGCTGTGGAGGCAGATCATAGACATCATGGTTAGTAGCCATTGATAGCTCTTTCTCTTCCTCCCTGGATTTCTATAATCCTCTTTTATAGCCATCCAAGTTGGTGGCCATCACTGGCTCCTTTGGGAGTGAGTAACTGTTACAGACTGGTTGAACGCAGAGAGGATTGGGGAGAGAAGCAACTGGGGAACCTCCAAGGAAAGAAGGCTCAGGGTTGGGGGATTGGTGGTGGGACGATGATGAGTGGTCAGGTGGAGAAGAGCGAGAAGACTGGGAGGAGTCCTTAGCTGAAGAGGTAGCGGGGCTTAGTGAGCCGGGAGAGTCTGTGGCAAAAGTAGGAGAGGAGGGAAGTCGAGTCAGAGATGAGTCTGGCTGCTGAAGAAGCATGGGCGCCTCCTCTTCCTACTGCAACAAGCTCCCCTCCCCACTGGTCTCCCAGAACCAAGAGAGGCATGAAGATAGCAGAGGCACAGTCTCTGCTCCATGGGAGCAAGACCTACTGAAGAACAGTTGCTGTGCTGATCCTGTTTTTGCTCATAAAGAGTTAGCTCCAACTTGGTTGGTGTGATTTACTGCTGGCTTGCTCCTGACAGTAACATAGTTTAACTGTGCTCCATGAAGAAGGGCTTTATTTTAGCTGTCCTGAATCTTCCAGCATTCAGTTTCTCCGGATGTCCATGAGTTTGCGTTATGAGAAGAGGGGAACTTCTCTCTACAAACTTCCATCATGCCACCTCTTACGTGCCTTTTCTCTAAAATGAAAAGCCCCAAGTGCTGCAAACTTTATTCATAGGGGGAGTCGCTTCATCCCATTGATCATTTCAGCTGCCCTTTTCTAAATCAACATCAGGCTTGATCCCCTTAAGTCAATCCCAGCAACGCTTTGGATCCTGGCTGGGAAAACACTGGGAGGTGCCTCTCCCTTGCATCTTGCTGATTCCGAGCTCTTAAGCTGTTAAGTGTGCTTTGTCTAAGAATCAGTGGCTTTGCAGATCCAGAGGTGCAAAGTGATTCCATTCAGTAAATGGGTCCAAAGTGCCATGATGGCTTGTTAACAAGCACTGCGACTTCGTGCCACTGCGTGCGTCATGCAGAAACAATGGCTGGTGCTTCTGCTAAATCACTGATCAGTTTGCCACCCGGAGGGCAAACCACTGTGAGAGCCTAATTGGTCGGCAACCCAGGGAGATTCAGAGCAATAGAATGAGTCATATCCTGAAAAAGCACCAGTGGCCGCCCTATTGTCACAGATGGATGTGCACTTTGGGTCCCCCCTCCCACTTTTTTTACATCATATGAAAGGTTTTGGAGGATCTTGGCAAGGCCTTATCTCCCCACCAGAGTACTCCTATTATCTGCCAATTTTGCAAAGTGTATTGGTGGGGACGGATAAGGCGAGCTCATATTTTCTTCTCCCTTTTCTGAATTTTGTTTTTAACTTTGGTGCACCATCATGCCTGTTAAGGGAGCACTGGTTAATTCTTCTCCTTGTTATGTATTCAGTTGATCACCCCACCCTTTCTCCCAGAAGGGGAGCACAGTCCAGCAAAACATCAACAGCAGCAATAAATGCATTTTAAAAACAGTTGCAGACATTCCAAAAAACAATCACGTTCCATCAAGCCAGCAAGCAGCTCCAGGGTTTGCCAGGACGCTGGTGCAGCCTGCTGACCTCTGTCCCACAAAATGTCATCGGCTGATCCCTTTTAGAACAAGGAGTCCCCATAACCTGCTGTCACCAAGCCCAAGTACATGCACATGAAATAACTTCATATTCTTACCCTTCTTTGGCCCTACCTCCCTTTTATGGTCCCCGCCCCCTCTGTTCCCTTTTTCCTATCTTTTTTCCCCAGGCTGGAATTCTCTCAGGGCAGGGACCTTGCCCTCTGATATATTATGGAGTGCTTTGTGTAGGATCCAGGAGAGGTAAAAGAAAGTCCTCCCTCAAGCAGCATGGAGTTGGAACTATGGAACTCACTGCCACAGGAGGTAGTGATGGCCACCAACTTGGATGGCTTTAAAAGAGGATTGGGCAAATTTATAGAGGAGGAGAGGGCTATTGATGGCTACTAGCCACATTGGCTATCCTCCGCCCTCCACAGTTTTTGCATGGACCTTTCTGCTTTCCCTTATCATTTCATAGCCAAGTGTGATTCATGTGCACTGTCGTTTTCACTAATCAGAAGTCAGCCCCGAATCCAACCATGGTTTGCAAACCAAACCATGGTTACAAAGTGTGGGTTAACACTGATAAATTTGGTTAACTGAAACACCAGTGAACGTGAAATGTTGGTTGTTATACTTGGTCCCAAAACTGCATTATACTGGGTCAGGACATTGGCTCATGTTGTTCAGTATTTTTTTACGATGATCTGCAACAATGGCTCTTTACGATGATCTGCAACAATGGCTCTCCATGACTGATGGCTACTCAAGCATGACATCTTAGCCTTCAGTCACAGAGTCCTGTGAATGTGGCAACAAAACTCCATTTGAGTTTTGCCATATGTTAAGAGGGGCCCAGCAGAAGGACCAATGTGGATGTTTGTGGAAACATCATCTATCTCAAAAAATAAAATAAAAATTTGATGGTACAATGGCAGTGTTGCACCACATAGCTGAAAGCCAAGAACTAAAATGAGTAAGCAAAAATTACGTTATTGGAAAGGTTGATGAAGCACTTGGAGAATTCATTATTGCAGTTACTCGCTATTTGAATGTGTATTAACAAAAGGCTCTTGTTAGCCACACAGTCAACAAAATTCTCATGGACTTCAGGTGGAGGAATAAAATCTTGCACATAGAAACCTAGCTTCTTGGAGAAGCTTTCTGGTTGAACACTCTTTTACAATAACACTGGCTTTCCGCACGTAGGAATTTTTGCAAGCAGTTTGAAGTTATTTAGTCCAGGAAGGACTGTCCCATGCAGTTTTGCTGAAGGAGTACATCTATTCCTTCATTGTCCAGCTTCCTATCCTGTCTCCATGTAGTAATGACCGAGCATATGTATATTTATATGTTTTCTTTTCCTAAGAAAAGCCAAAGCTGTGATAAGCACATAAGAAAGGCCTGCTGGATCAGACCAATAACCCGGTGGCCAACCAAGAGAAACCCACAAGCAAGACGTGAGCACAAGAGCCCTCTCTCCTGCTGCTGCTGCTTCCAGCAACTGCTGTTCAGGATCATTGCTACCTCCAACCATGGAGGCAGAGCATAACCCCCATCATGGCTAGTAGCCATCGATAGCCCTTTCCTCTGTGAATTTATCCAGTCCCCTTTTAAAGCCATTTAGCTTGGTTGCCATTGCTGCCTCTTGTGGGAGTGAGTTTTCCACACTCTTGTGGGAGTGAGTTCCATACTTTAACTATGCGCTGCATGCAGATGTACTTCTTTCTTCTCTGCCCCTGAACCTTCCCACATTCAGCTTTGTTGGATGCCCACGAGTTCCAGTGTGATACAACCGTGGCCCAAACTACATAGAATTGTGCAGCTGTCACTTAACTTGCATCTCCTCCAGTGTTTCCCTAGTAACATTTAGCTAAAGATTATGTGTTATATGATGTCTTGGCACTCCAGTTCCCAAACTCGCTGCTCCCATTTCATAGACTGCTGGTTGCATTTTTGCTAAGCATTACCAGGGACACACTGTATGTAGCAGGCCAGAACGTGGTGACAGCCATTAATTCCTCCTGAAATGCAATCTCTGAGCCATGGTGAAGGCACCAAGTTATATTCCCATGGAGCACACTTCATAAATAACTGAAGATTGTCAGCTGCGTAACTGAGAAATGATCTCCACATTGGAGAAAATCAGGTCCGACCAGGCTGAAACTTAATGCCACCTGTGAATTAAGGAGAAGAATCACATTGAAGGATAGCAATAGTGCTAGGAGCTTCTACGTGGAATGTTCTAAGAACAGCCTGCTGAGGCAGTCCAGTGTCCCATCTAGTCCAACATCCTGTTCTCACAGGGGCCAACCAAGTGCCTGTGGGAAACCTGCAAACATCATTCAAGCACATGACAAACTCCCCTCCTGCAATTTCCAGCAACTGGGATTCAGAAGCATTACTGCCTCTGACTACAGAGGCAGAGCATAGTCATCATGGCTAATAGCAATTAATAACTTTCTCCTTCTCCACAATTTGCCCAGTCCACTTTTTAAAGCCATCTAGGTTGGTGGCCATCACTGCTTCTCTGTGGGAGCCAGTTCCATAGTATCACCATGCATTATTCTTCCTGAGCCTTCCAACATTCAACTTTATGAGATGTCCACGAGATCTTGTGTTATGGTGGGCAGAGGGGCTTTTCCTCAACCACTTTCCCCACCCCATGCATTACTGTATAAACTTTTGTTATGTCTCTTCTTAGCCACCTTTTCTCTAAAAGAAAAAGTCCCCAATGCTGTAACATTTCCTCTTAGGGAGTTGCTTCATCCCCTTGTTCACTCCCCCCTTGTCACTGTGAGCTTGACTTTCTGGACTCAGTTGAGAACACATGGCCGTGATTTCCACCAGATGTTTTCTGCAACTTGGATATGGCATGTGTCTATCTCTTAAGCTTGTTGGTAGGTAGGGCAACTTTTCTTCATCATGCGATGCACTCGAGACCCATGTGCTGCTGGGCCTTTATTTTGGTTTATAAACCACTTAGGTACTACATTATGTCAGAGACCCTCTTCCCCTTGATCTCTACCTCTGGTCCCTGTTCTCAGTTGATAATACCTCTGTGCCATGTGGTCAATAGAGAGGCCTTCAGGACAATTAGACTATCCTATCTAACAAAAGAAAGCTCACTCTTGTGGTGGAGGGGCTGTGATGCTTTAGGGTCACAGTGTTGGAGCTGCCCTGTCATGCAACCATTTGGGGAAGTGGTCTTCCTCATAGGGGTCATTACCAGTCACCTAGCTCATATGAACCCTGCCTTAGCTGTGCTCTTCATCAGAAGGGACAATAACCAAAGTATCCAATGCAAACAGCTGTCACCCTTGATTTTGGCTGCAGAACTTGAGGATCACTGAAAAAGGGTCTTTCCTCCTACAAAAGACAGGCGACATAAGGCGGGGACCCGCTAGAAATCCCAGGCGGAGGAAGCCTGGGAACGTGGGGTTTGGCAGGGCACCAGAAGCCGCCGCCCCTACTCACCGGGAACCCCTTTTTGGGGCGCCGGATTGAAGCGGGGTGAGCGGCGCGGTGCTGCGAACTGATCGCTACTTTCACGGAGTGAAGCCGCACAGCCATTGCCGGAGAGCGCTGGCTTTTTCCTGTGGACAATTGGATTTAAAACAAGTACCCGTGAGTAGAAACGGAAAATTGGATCAAGAAATATCTTAATTTGGCATCAAAGCGGGAAGGTTCAAAACAGGAAGTCTTTTTGTATATAGACTAAAGCAAAAACTTCGTAAGCTAAAGCCTGGAAAGCTGTCAAAAAAGTCTAAATTTCCTTCATTCAGAACTACTGAAACCCCCTTGGAAGCAGGAGAAAAGGGGGGGATTTTGTTTAACCCCTGCAGGAGAGGGAGCGAGAAGGATGAGTTTCCACCGTCTCTAACCTGGGAACGGGGTGTCAGAGACAGAAATAGTAGGTTCATTGACTGTGAATGGAACATTTTGACAGATAGTTAAAGAAGAGAAACAAGCTGACTCCAATGTTGCCTTTTGCATCTTAAAGAAACAAAATATCCGGAAAATATCTGAAAAACGAAAGTAATTTTCCTTTGTTGGACTTGCCTTAAAAAAAAAAATGGATACAAATAGAAATTGTCTCCTCTAGAGCAGTGTTTCCCAACCGGTGTTCCGCGGCACACGAGTGTGCCGTGAGACATCGGCTGGTGTGCCGCGAGATGCCTGGAGGGAGGCGGGCGAGTCGGGCGGCGAGAGGCGGGGCGGCGGCGGCGAGGAGAGGCCGCGCCTCCTGCTGCTGCCTGGCGCTCCTCCTCGCAGCCGGCAGCGCTGCCTGGGCGCCTCCGCGCGACTCTGCCTCGCTGGGTTTGGTCTCCCAGCAGAGACGGGTCACACGCGCACCTCCCTCCCTCCCTCAGCCTGCGCGGAGGGAGAGCCAGAGAGAGGCATCGCTCCTGCGCGGCGGGAGAGGGAGCAGCCGGAGCGATGCCCCAAACGAGCTGAATTCCGAGCGAGGGACTGAGGGGGGAGGGAAAAAACTTTCACTTTCGTGCGTCCCTCCCGGCGTGACGCTGCACGCTGACGTCACGAGGCGGGGCTTTAATGGTGGTGTGCCGCGAGATTTTTTTTCAGTAGACAGGTGTGCCGTTGCCCAAAAAAGTTTGGGAAACACTGCTCTAGAGGGAGCTTGTTAAATTGTTGCAGCAGTATACTTGAGGACTCAACAGCTGTGAGATTAAGACCGTGGGAACAGTCTTTTCTGACCTTGCCTAAAGATGAGCTGGGAGGAAGATTGGGTGCTTGCCTTATGCAAGACAAGTGCCCTGTTGGAACAGATGCATGAGAAGATGGACTTGATGAATGAAAAAATGGATTTGACTGTTGTGGCTAGTAACTGTGGACAAACAAGGAACATTGATACAGAAATTATTCAGGGACCAACTCATGAAACAGTACTGACTGGGCAAGAACAGAAGATAATGGAGGAGGATGCGGTTGCACCTCAAATAATACAAATGGAGAGACCCGAGGCCCTACAGGAGCATAAGCTGCTGTCATTGAAGATTGAAGTTGGAATGGGCCAGGGGGAATCTGGTGTTGAGGAGGTTCCTAACTTTGGAGAGACCTTGAAATATGTTTTTAAATATTTTTTAGATTTTATCGAGGACTGTGGGGAGTGGGACTTTGGGGAACGGGTGGGTTTGATGAAGGGAGATGGAGACAATTCTGGGTTGGAACCCCCCAGAGAACTACTCCTTAATGAGAAAGGAAAGGAATTAAGAAAGAGACCAACAAAAGACAAGGAAAAGGGCAAGTATAAACAAGAAGAAGAAGAAATGCAGAAGGGACATGGAAGAGACTTAAGGGCCTCGGACATAAGGCTTCCAGGTTGATGACTGACACGATCTGAGACCAGGAAGATGAGATGTTGGATGAAGATTGGAAGAAAATTTATAAAGGAAACTTTTTATTTAGGGAATTGGCTAAAAATTAATGAATATTAGGGAAAATGTTGGAATGAAACTATATGACTCTAGCAGAAATGATATCAGGAGTTATGTATATTTGAAAACTAAAATTTAAGCTTTAAGGTATTTTAGGGTAAGATAAGATTAAATAAATTAGGGCAGTTTGAATAACAGAATATGGGGAAAGAAGGTAAGGATTTGCTGAGCTAATTATTAAGTTAAATTGTCAAGATAAATTTTTTAACAAAAATTGAGAAAGATGGAAAGAATTTGCTGAAATAATTAAACTAGAATACAAAAAGGGAGGTGTGAGGAGGTCAATGAAACAAGCAAATGGAAGTTATAGATATGTAATTTGGGATCTATGTTGTTTTCTTTTTTCTTGTGTTTTCCATTTATTTATTTATTTATTTTGTTGTATTGTTGTTTCTTTTTTTCTCTTTCTATGTATTACAGTGTTGTTTTTAATTTTTCTTTTTTCTTTATAACTTTGAAACTACTAATAAATATTATTATAAAAAAAAGACGGGTGACATAGCAAAATGTGGGACACAGCGTTGTCCATCCATTGGATGTAGCACAACTGCACTGTAGAAGGCAAAACAAAAGGGAGACAGGTTTGATAAATCGTGTGGCTTCCTTTTGTTGTGGGAAATCTCCCATGCCACCAAGTCCATTCTCCAGGTAGGACTTTGCAAATAAACAGAGACCAAAATTTATAAAGCAAAATGTCCCAGGAGAATGATATTTTATTTCCTCCTGATCCTCCCAAGGTAATTGGGTGGGTGCAGGGGGGAAGGGAGTCAAGAGATGCACATGGATTGTATCAAGGTCATATATAGTTTTCCTGAACACTCTTAAGACAAATAACTTTATATTTTGCTTCATTAAGAGTCTGCACAGTTATTATAAACTGCCCAGAGTGGCTGGGGAAACCTAGCCAGATGGGTGGTGTATAAATAATAAAATTATTATTATTACATTATGCATATACATTTATCAGAGATTACCTTCTTGACTTACCACTTAAGGAGACACTTTTCCATTACCTCGACAGTAGTCTCAACCACTTTTTCCATCTTACAGATGCCAGGTCACATACCCAAGATTGGGTATTCCATACATCAGCCCTAGTCTTACTCAGACATAGACAGTGTTCCTTCACACTTTTATCACTATGTAAATGGTACAGCTATTTCTCCGAGAATTCCAGCCCTTCAGATATTGGAAGTGTATGAAATACATTGTGCTATGTTCATCTATGTAAAATTAAAGGAAATCATTTTTTTTTAAAAAAAATCCTTTTTTAAGGATTCTGTCAGCAGTATTCTAGAGCTATGTCTCCTTGGTGATTTTTTTTAAAAAAAAGATTTTAAAGATTTTTTGAAAGGGGAAAGCCAATAAATAATACCCTTTCGCTATCCCAAGCTCATCTCACAACAGAACTAGCAATATAGGCAATAAAAACAGACACTTCCAATTCTAAGCTTTCAGTGCCTATTGAAAAAAATTTTAAAAATTGCTCAGTAGCACCTTAGAGACCAACTAAGTTTGTTGTGGGTATAAGCTTTCGTGTGCATGCACACTTCATCAGATTGCATGCATACTTCTTCTGGGTCACAGCATTCCTAGCAAAACATAACGTGTGATAAAATAAATAATGCAGAAAAGGGACCCAAATGGATTTCTTGAAGGCCGAAGCTTGTTTACACATCATCAGAACACAAAGTTCCAAGACAATGTTCTCTGTTACACTTTGTTCTTGCCCGTATGAATTTCTGGTGGAATCAATTAAATGAGTTTAGCATTCTAATTAAGATACATAATATATATTTGCTTTTCGCCTGTTGTGGAATTTATTGCTCTTTTATTGTAATCCTGAAAAACAACAGACACACAATGTGAATAGAGCACAGTGACACTCAACATAGGAAGCTACCCTATACTGAGTCAGGCCATTGGGTGCACCTCAGTCAGTGTTGTCTACACTGACTGGCAGCACCACCTTTGGTTTTCAGTTGGTGGTGGGATGTGTCTCTCCCAGCCTACCTTGGAGATGCCACTTGGGACGCAACCTGTGGCCTTTTGCATTTGAAGTAGGTGCTCTGCCACTGGGCTACAGCTCATCCACTAAAAATAAAGTAATAGTCCAGTCTTCATGGTTCTGAGTCAAGGGCTGATTTGCATAGTCAGACCAATAGGCCCATCCTGCTCAGCGTTGTCTACACTGACTGGCAGCAGCTATCCAGGATTTATCCCCTACCTGGCAATGCCATTGGGGTTGAAACCTGGGAGCTTCTGCTTGCAAGGCAGATGCTCTTCCACTGAGCTATGACCGCTCCCTCAAGAGATCACATGCCGATACATTGCTTTCGTCTGTCGAAACAAATCCTTTAAACAAGTTGAATAAATGTGGTTATTTTTTTCTGGGTCCCCTTTAGCAGAGGATGGCTGCTTCCACACCCCCAACGGCACAATGCTTCCTGGCTGCACAGAGGCCCCCAGGCCACTCCAGCGCAGCAGACTGCCGTTGCAGAGGCCAGGGGAGGCTGATACCAGGAGGCCCAGCGCAGAAAGCAGGTCGGAGCAGTGTGCAGATGTGGATGTGGGGAGACTGGTCTCCAGGCTCCAGGACAGCGGGCAGAAGCTCCCCAGCAAAGCGGCGAATGGCGTCATGCCTGTGACTGAGTCTGCGAAGGCCTCCACACTGCATGCTAAGAGGCCTGCTCCCAGACTAGGGCCAGGCTGCAAGGAAGGTGAGTCCATGTGTTCTTTGTCACCTGTCGTCTTCTTCCACTGCAGAAGTGAATGTACCTGCCTGAATAGGAAGGCAGTTCCAGAGCGTAAATGCTTACACACACACACACACACACACACACACACACACACACACACACAATTATTTCTTACAAATTTGGAACAGGTATTATGTGGCACCTATAGCAGTGCCAATGCCTCCAGTTGAAGTGCTCAAGTGGGCATGCATGAGGTAAGGCAACCTGGCAGGTAGACTGGTCCCACGTTGCTTTGTATCCTAATAGTAACACCTTAAACTTGGCATGGTTGCAAATGGGCAACCAGTGCAGGTCTCTGAGCAGAGGTGCTATAGACTGATAGGGTCTCACTCAGGCCAACAATTGTGCTGCAGCATTTTGCACTAACTGCAGCTTCTGGATCAGGTGCAAGGGCAGACTCACACAAAGCGCTTTTGTTCTAGTGGTATACTCCAGAGCTTAGGGCGAGGAAACAAGCTGGGGGATGGCTTGGACACAAGTGGAGTAAAGATCTGAATGTATGCAACCGAACACTGGTAAGGGCTCATTATCAAGCTTACCTAGTGGCAGTGAAGATAGCGAAGAAGGCATCCTTTGCTGCCTCCATTGCATCCTCATCATGTCATCCGGCAGAGCTTTTCTGGGTTGTACGGGGCCCTTTACAGGCAGGCCCAAAGGAGGTGATAGAACCAATGGTAGCTTGCTATGATTTGTTTGCGAATTGCTTGTATCCACCAAGACCTTGACTCTGCTGTTATAGCAGATGACTCTCATGGGGTGTCTAGAGCACAGTCTAGTCCTGTTGTGTTGGATGAATCTCAGTTAGTAAGGCTCGAGGATGTGGAAAATGTGCTTGGATCAGTCAGGGCGACCACTTGCGCTCTAGACCCTTGACCCTCTTGGCTGATAAAAACCAGCAGGGAGGGGACAGCTGCCTGGGCCAGGGAGGTGATCAGTGCCTCTTTATGAGAAGGGGTGGTCCCTGCCTGTTTGGAGGAGGCAAAACCACTCCTTAAGAAACCTTCCTTGGATTTGGAAAACCTAACTACCGGCCAGTTGCTAATTTCCCTTTCCTGAGCAAGTTTCTGGAGCGAGTGGTCGCAGACCAGATCCAGGCACTTTTGGAAGAAACTTATTCTCAGGACTGCAATACCTCAAGGACCGCCTCTTTCCATATGAACCTACCTGGACCCTGAGATCATCTTCTGAGGCCCTTCTTCATGTGCCTCCTCCTTGAGAGGTCCAGAGGGTAACAACACAAGAACAGGGCTTCTCTGCAGTGGCTCCCCGTCTGTGGAATGCTCCCCCCCCCCAGGAGAGCTGCCTTCTGCCTTCATTATACACCTTTAGGCGCCAGGCAAAAACACTCCTTTTTAACCAGGCCTTTGGTTGCTTTGATTGACATCCTATGCCCTTTTAAAATGTGGGGGTTTTGGGGGAGGGGGGTTATTGGGTTGTTTTATTTTGATTATGTGTTTTGTGGCTTTATATTTTGGTTTTATTCTGTGAACCGTCCTGAGACTTCTGGGTATAGGGTGGTATATAAATTCAATAAATAATAATAATAACGTTGTGCAGAACTTGCTAACCAGGCTTTTGGGGTTACTGTGACCCAAGTTGCAGCTGCAGATGTTTGTAAGCAACCCGGAGGTGGCTACACTTAATGGCAATCTCCTGTTAAGGACCTTTACAGGAACTTTTTCCTCCCTGGAGCAGAATTGCAGAAAGTGTTGAGGGCACAATGCCAGTGGCATTTTTAAAAAGAAAAAAGCCCCCAGTTTGTTGCTTGGCTTGCACACCAGGCTACCAGATTGAGAGATGAGTGGCACTGAAATATGTTCCTCTTTCTAAGTAACTTTTGTTATTTATTTCTGCTTTTTCTGACTACTGCAATCTGTACACAGCAAAGGAACTTTTGCTGTGTTTCCTCTTTACCTCTTGTTGCTGGTTTTTGCATATTTTATTGTCTTAAAATTAATAAAAATGGGTTACATGCCACCCTACTCTCCGAGTGATGAGAGATTCCAGGAGTCCCAGGCGCTTTCTCAGAGTTTCCTTGGAATGTGGGTTAGCAGAAACAGTGATGGATAAGCAGTTTTATTTACACATATCTGCTACCTGAGCCTAAGATGGAACGGCTCTCAGCATTAGCACCCCAACAGATCTTTCCTCTCCATTAGTGGCAGCTTTGGATCCAGCACGGAACAAGCAGGTCTATGTTTCTCCAGCTTAGCTCACATAAACTATGCTGGCTTTTGTTCTCTCCTACATGACAGCTGATGTGTGTGCACACGCGCGCGTGTGTGTAGGAAAGGCTCACCCATTAGCCTAAAGGGCACCATCCATTAGTCATAGCTCTTGCAGCCCAGCTCATCCTTTTGGGATGCTGAACATAGTGCTTAACTAGCTGGCTACAACTGTTGACCAGACAAAGGTGCTGGTTTGGTGAGCTTGCTCTCATACCCTTCACAGATACAGGAACCCAAGGATTATAAGGAACTCAGGGCATAATGCCAGCTGTCACACCCCCAGCATCAAATGGAATTAAACTGTTGTAGTAAGTTGCTAGAGGAGCATGTTCTGCAGTTGCAATCAGGGCTTGACAGGTCGTGCTGTTTATCATCTCTTACTGAATTCACATGGAATCGAAGTCCCTTCCATCCAGTTTCCGCATTAAGCTAATATTTATTTGAAAATAGGAGAAGTGCAATTGTGTTCTGTTCTGCATGTTAGTCCAAGAGGTGCAAATTAGATTAAAAATACAGGCGAAATGAAATGATCTCCTTAGCTGCAAGGTCTGTGAGAATTGGTGTTACAGGTAATTCACGACTCAACATAATTGCACTGTTATAATTATGTTATGTTAATGACACAGTATGTTTTTTTTTAAAAAAAACTGGTTAGAGCCCACATCACTTTTGTGTTGCCTTACATGGTGGGGGATTGTTGACTTTTTGTGCAAGTGTATTTTTTTTCTGGTAAAAGAAAGAGTTCTCAATGGAGACATGATTATTAGCATTTTCGCTTTCAAGTGGAACAGTGCTTAATAACTTGCACCATATATTTTATTGGTATGTCTTCCTGGGTGGTATACTGAATCCTGATAGCTCCTTCCTTGCAGGGTTTAAAAGACACCTGCCGGGGGTTCTTCAGCTGTGATTTCTGCATTGCAGGGGGTTGCAGTGGATGACCCTGGGAGGTCCATTTCAAGTCTACATTCCTATTATTCTATGATACAGTGTGATTTTTCTTTTGATGGAAGGTTAAGAAGCAGGATTGTGGCCTGTATATTACAAGTTGTTCTTGCTTGTTAAGAACTGAAGAGGAGCCAAACCACTGTCCCACTATGAACTTTCACTCTCAAAAGTTCCCAGGTGACATTTTGAGCTGGGTCTCCCTTTGACATACGAAGCCTCACACACAGTCTTCTTAAGTTTACTCAGTATTTCTCAAACCTGTGCTGGAAATTCAGCACACTGGTTTCCATTTCATCCTTTTATTTCTAAAATTTTAAATTGAGTTGTTTTTTTCCAAGTAAACAAAAATTACATGGTAACAAGCAAGATGCATAGGACAGGACTTAACTATGAATTTAGTTCAAAGGGGAAAAAAGAGGAAATCCAAACAATCATGAAGGAAGTATATTAACAGCAATATGAAAAGCCAACAAAGATAGTACGTCCATTTTAAGCTAGGGTTCAAAAATCGTTTAGGTATAATTCTAGAAAGTAAGTGGGGCTGATCCCTGTTGTCCAAAACATATTTAACAAATGGAGACCAAGTAACTGAGAAGGTTGTTTTAGATATACAGGATGTAAATGCATCAATGAATAAGAAGCAGCTGCCATTCTTTGCTTCAAAGTATTATTATAGCATGGAAGTAAAGCAGTCTCAAAAGTAAACAAGTGTGATCATAGTTAAGCTTTCCTGATCTTTGCCCTCACTTAAAAATTGACCAAGCAAATAAAGTTTCAGTTAGTTTTGCTTATTCATCTGCTTAATGATTTTTCTACCAATTTACAGCATCCAGACCTCCTGAACTTGCAAAGCAGGATGTGATGAATATGGTGCTGGAAAATCTGGGGTTCATTTAACTGAAATCTATTTTTTTGTTTACAAATCTCAGCTTCAAAAAGTCTTGCAACTTCCAAATCCGGAAGTGAATTATTCAACATCTGCCTTTTCAGTTCTTGTGCTAGTGACAACACCTTAGATTATATACCTGTTTAAAATTTCAAAATGTTCTTCTTGCATTGGATAAATTTTTAATTTCTCTTCTGGTGCAGGTCTCATTCCCTCACCCTTCAGAATGGTGGTCAGGAGCAGCTAGGGGTTCTTGAATTTGTTTTGGCAATGTGGAAGTTCTTGGATAACCCCAGCTCCCCTGACTCTGCTGGGGCATAAAAGAGGCAGTGAGATATTTAAAATCCTCAGCACACACTGCTTCTGAGCTGTTGGTGGCAGAAGGGAGAGTGGGGAAGATATTTTAGGCAATCTGCATGCACTGATTTTTCTAATATGCTTAAGGTGTAGAACTATGTGTTTTTAAACAACACACAAACAAAAACCACCGCTTTTGGGCTGCATTTGCGCACAGTGCTAATACAGTGTTTAGTGAAAAGGTAAAGAACCTGTAGCCCTACATTAAAAAATAATAATTAAAAAATACACTTGCCACTTTCCAGTCCTCAGGTATGATCTTATGAACAAGTCATATGTTTTTGTTAGAAGATCACCAGTTCCTCAGAACTCTCAGGTTGATGCCATTTGTCCTCAGAAATTTGTCAGTTTTTAATCTGTCAACAAGGTTTAAAAATTCCGTCTCTTGTCATCACTGTTGGCATCAGTTCCTCAGACTCCCTTCCTGTGAAATTTTGTTCAGGTGCAGGAATGGCCCCTACATCTTCCACACAGAAGACAGATGCAAAGATTGCTTCTGTGCAATCTCCTTTGAGACGTAGCAGCCTGGAGAAGGTCACTGTTATAAACTGATGTCATCTTTAAACCTTGAAGATTGAGCTTGTACCTATTCTCAATCCAGACAGACTGAAGGATGACTTAAAAGTTTGGGGCCATTCCTCTTGCTAGTCAAATCAATCATATTTAGCATTATCTTGCTGTATTGCTCTCTCCAGGTCACACATGGATTTAGATGAAATCATAATCAGTTTTTTTCATCTTTCATTTGTTTTGCTTACAAAAGCACATCAGAAGAGTCTGCTGGATCAGGCCAGCAGCCCATTTAGCCCAGGATCCCATTTTCACAGTGGCTAAACAGTTAGTTGCCTGTGGGGAAACCAGCAAGCAGGACCCAAAAGCAAGAGCAACACTGTCCCCTCCAGTTGTGGAGGCAGAGGATAGCCAGCCTGGCCATTGCTAGCCCTCTCCTCCTCCATGAATTTGCCTAATCCTCTTTTAAAGCCATCTAAGTTGTTGCCCATCACGGCCTCCTGTGGAAGCGAGTTCCATAGTTTAACTTGCCCTGCATGCACTGCATGTCATTTCTTTTATGTGTCCTGCATCCTCCAAACTTCAGCTTCATTGGGTGGCTATAAGTTCTAGTCTTATGAGGGAGGGAAATAAACTTTCCTCTCTCCACTTTCTCCAGCCGATGCATAACTTCATAAACTTCTATATCATCTCACCTCTCCCTTGCCTTTTCTCCAAACTAAAAAGCCCCAAACGATGCAGCCTTTCTTCCTAGGGGAGTCTCTCCACCCCCTTGATCGTTATGGTTGCACCTTTTCCGAAGCTTTTCCAACTCTACAATTTCCTTTTTGAGGTGAGGTGACCCGAACAATGTAGAGTACTCCAAATGCGGCCACACCATAGATGTTGTATAATGGCATTAGGATAATGCGCCAGCTAATAACATCGGGCCCTCATGATGGGGTGAGCTGTAACTCAAGCCAAATAAATGTTTAATTTCCATTTCTGTAAACGTTCATGAGATTCCTGCATTGCAAGAGTTTGAAATAGACAAGCCTTTGAGTCCCTTCCAGCACTACAGTTCTGTGATTCTCTGTGTGCTTTGGGACCGTTTTATGTCATCCTTTTGTGTAAGAAATGATGTTTTGTTCGTAAACGAATACCAGTTCACACTGCATCATAAACTAGACATGGGATCTTGTCTCTTTTCAAGCTTGAGGATAAACCACTTCAAGTGTCCGTTTAAGATGTCCCCTTTTGAAGTCTTCCCTTGTTTGTTGAGTTGAGTTCCCTTGTCAGCTGATGAACTGCCTTGTGAAGTTTGATGTCCGATTAATCCAATTGAACTTCCATTAAATGTGCAACAGCTTCATAGATATTAGAAAAGCCCAGTTGTTGTTTTTCAAAATGCTGCTGTGCTTAGTGAAGACAATGATTTATTAACCTACTTTAACTTTAGATCTGCCAGTTGGAACAAGGGATGGTCAGTAGATGTCGATAATGAAACAAACTAGTTTTTCATAGAATTGTAGAGTTGGGAGGGATGCTTAGAGTCATCTCGTCCAAACAATGCAGGAATCACAGCTAAAGAATCTTCAACAGAAGAGCATCCAACCTCTGCTTAAAAACCCCCAGTGGGGAGTCTACCACCTTCTGAGGGAGTTTGTTCCACAGCTGAACAGCTCTTACCATAACAAAATACTTTCTGATGACCTTCATTATTGTAGTATGAATTCATTGGTACTGATCCTCCCCTCTGGAGCAGCAGAAAACAAGCTGGCTCCATGGGACAACCCTTCAGATATTTGAAAGTGGTTCTCGTATCTCCTCTCAAGTCTCCTCTTCTCCAGGCTAAACATACCCAAGTCCTTCAACTGTCCCTCATCAGGCTTGGATTCCAGACCCTTGATCATCTTGGTCGCCTTCCTCTGTACACCTTCCAGCTTGTCAAAATCTTTCTTAAATTGTGATGCCCAGAACGGACCCCTCATGGAGTCTGACCAAGGCAGAATAGAGCAATGTAACACTTCCATTGATCTTGACTTTTTAATCAAGATGTACAGTTGTACCTTGGTTTTCGAACAGCTTAGTTCTTGAACGTTTTGGCTCTTGAGCGCCACAAACCCGGAAGTGACTGTTCCAGTTTGTGAACTATTTTTCGAAGCCAAACATCCAACGGGGCTTCCACGGCTTCTGATTGGCTGCAGGAGCTTTTGACAGCCAATCAGAAGCCACACTTTGGTTTCCGAATGTTTTGGAAGTCGAACAGACTTCCGGAATGGTTTCCGTTCGACTTCCAAGGTACGACTGTACTTTGTGCCAGAGTTTTTCTCATAAGGAGGATGGAGAAGGGGAAGCATTTTCAACAGGATTGTGATGGCATGTAGCCAGTAATTACAAAGAAAGATATTGCATGCCAAATGTTGCAGACTTCATTATGGGTCTTGGCCATCTATGAGTGGGACAATTTGTACAAAACAACACAATAGTTTATAACAGGATTCTGTAATGGTGTTATGCTTTTTTGTTTCCTAATTAGAAACTTGCTCAGGTTATTGAAATGAATGCAAACTTGTCCATTATGTAGAGCAGAGCTTTCCAGTTTTTTCATGTTGGTGACCCACTTTTTAGGCATGCATCATTTTGCAACACAGTAGTTCAGTTTTGCATCATTTGTGACACAATCATTCAGTTTTCCTAGCAAACCGGAGGTTAAGCTAGCCCCTTTCCAGCCCTGGGAAAAGCGTGGGGAACGTTTGCATGACACACCTACACACTGCAGCAGCCACACTAAAGTGTTGTGACACACAGTTTGGAAAGCTCTGGTGTAGAGGCTTAAATGAACCAGTCCATACTTTGAATCTGTACTGTGTTTTGCATTTCCATTCCTAGGACTATTGCCACATCCCAGCTTGGAAACTTGGATGATTCAGCTAAACTCTACAGTAACTTCATTTGTTAATTAATTAATTGATTGATTGATTGATTGACTTCATGAAATTTATATACCGCTTGATTGTAGAAAACCAGAAAGAAAGAAAGAAAGAAAGAAAGAAAGAAAGAAAGAAAGAAAGAAAGAAAGAAAGAAAGAAACAGTGAGGTTATTAGTAAAAGCAAAACATTTAAAAAAATTAAACCAGTAATAAACTAAAAACACATCCATCTTCTAAATATCTGGATAGGCTTGTCTGAACAAGAATGCTTTCAGCAGATGCCAAAAAAGAGTACATTGAAGGCTCTTGTCTGATATCAGTAGGCAGGGAGTTCTGAAGTGTGGGTGCCTCCACACTAAAAGATTGATTTCTTACAAATGTGGATTGAGCATCATTATTCCCTTTCATTATTAACAGTGCTTTGTTACTTTCCCACTCAGGTGAATACGAAGGCTTTGCTAAAGCACGATCACCTGGAGAGAAGCCGGTCATAACACGTCCTCCAGTGAGACCCCCGGACCCTCCATGCAAAGCCCCAGCGGCTCATAAGGCAGAGGCTGCCTCTGTGTGAGTAGCAAAGCAAGACACATTGAAGGAGATAAATGGCCTGGCAGGATGCTCTAGAAGGCACAGGGGGAGACCCAAAGAGCTTGACCCGAAAGATGGGCTAATCTGTGGAGGGTGAACAGTGATTTATTTTTTATTAATTTTTAGGAATAACAAAGCAAAAGTATCAGGATATCCTCAGAAACCTTCCTGGTATAAACCTCAGGCTTCCTTTCCTCCTTACTGGTGTACAGTTGCATCATATTTGCAATTTCAACCACATATGGTTGAGGGCCGGCTTTTTGAAATTGTGCAAGTTGGGTCTTCTTGGGGTTACCTGGAGAGCATAAAGGGCTTTAAATCTCTCCACTTTGCTGGGGGGGGGTGAGGCCTGCTCACTGCATGAGCTGTGGGAGTACCGGGGTTTCTCTCTCCCCCCCTCACTTTGCTAGATGTGGGGTAGCTCCAAGGGTTTGGGTATACATGATTTTCCTGTGCACATGGAACCCTTGGGACTGAACCCCCACATAAATTGCAATTGTACTGCAAGTCGAGCAGTTAATGTGCATAGCAACTGGCCACTGTGCAAATTCACCTGACCTCATGGAAGAGGGAGTTATGCACATTTTCCAGTCAATATGCATAATCTTTGCATTTGGAGAAAAATGTACATATATTGACTGGATTTAGTACATCCTCCAGTTGCTATGCATAAACTCCCAACAGGCATGCTGATCAGAGAGTGTAGAAATGCACGTACTGATTTAGATGTTGGGGATTATGCATAGTGGCTGGAGAACATACAAAATTCAGTTGATACATTCCCTAAGGCCTTTTGGAGAGTGCATCTACAGAGCAGGAAATGTGCAAAATTCCCTCTTCCTGGAAGAATTATTTCCATGTTCTTCATGAGGCCTAGTGAATGTGCATGGTGGTTAGTTATGTATATTAACCACTGAACTTACATTTCCCTGAGCATTTCCTAAGTTACCCGTAAATGCAACATAAATTATACTGGGCTCTTGGTTCTTGGATCACCCTATTCTTAGTTTAGTAAGAAAAGCAAACTAAAACCTTTCTCAGAAATAGCTCTGAAAGAAAATTATATACAGACATTATAAGTACATACGTATACAGTTGCCACTCAAGAAAGGTGCAGTGGGTTTGGCAGTTAACCTTGCTGTAACGTGTCCTGGGGGGAGATCTTCCAAAGAGTGAATAATCTGCCATTCCTTGTGGGAGGTTGAGGAATGATGTTGACAGCTGTTTGACTAGCACACCGCCTTCTGCTTCTGCATTTACGCTGCCTCTCTGACTGTAACACAAGTGACATGCTTTGCAAACTGCAAATCAAGGCAAAGATGGTTTGCAAACTGATACCCATTGTTCCGTTTCAGTCTCTCTGCGTGTCAGTGGTAGACCTGCGAATGCCCTGAGGGTCCTTGGTGTGTGCATTCTGCATGTGTCCTTTGCACATATGTCACATAGCCATAAAGCTAGGCAGCACATTCTTCCTGCCCTACACTCAGGGAGCATGCACACACACCTATTAGGGTTGCCATACGTCCTCTTTTTCCAGGACATGTCCTCTTTTTCATGGGTTGCCTTAGCAATCCATAGTTAAAAGTTGAAGTCTGCAAACATGTCCTCTTTTTTGCTCTTCAAAATATGGCAATCCTAGATCTGTGCCTTGGCATTCCAGATTCTGCACCAAGGAAAACAATTCACCATAAACATGTGTATCAATAGAGCATAATTCTTTTGCTAGTTCTGTGGAGGAGTGTGACTTTGCAGGGGCTTCTACTAACGTCATCCCCAAGGGCCTTTAATCTTATTTGACTACCCAACAAGCTTCCCACACTTTGGCAAGTATCACCCACCCACTTTTCAAGTAGATCTTTGCAGTCATCAGGCTAGAAGCCTGCCCTTATTCAAAAATAATATCGGAAAAACAGGCTTACAACAAGCTGACCTGCACACTCCTCTCCACTTTGTGTGCTCCTATGGACTTTGAGAGTGCATCTAAATCCACCTCTCTTCACTCAAAGGTAATTTTTTGCTGGTTTTCAGGTGAGTCCTTGAAATAATAGCCTTCCTCTCCCAGGATTAGATGAAAGAAGCATTTTTTCTTTAAGGATATGGGAGGGATATTGAAAGCTATTTGATAGTAAAAGGAACTCCTTCAGGAAATGGTAGCTTTTGGAAGTTTTAAAGCAGTGTTTGGATGGCCATCAGTCATGGATGCCTTAGTTGAGATTCCTGCATTGCAGGGGGTTGGACTAGATGGCACTTGTGTTTCATTCCAACTCTACAATTCTATGATTCTATTAGTGGCCCCATTTTCTTCCATGTGGAGAGGCCACTCAAGCTCAGTAGTATTAGTGAAGACTGTATTGTCCAACCATGGTTCTTCCCTGACCTTTCCCATTTACCTAACAACTTAACTTGGGAGTGTTTGCCTAAAGACCTGCTGCTTCATCATGCAAAATGAAATGAAATGAAAATGAATGTTCTGTGCTGGTTCCTTTTGCAGGGTGGCCTCCAGGACAAAGTTTTTTGAGACAGCTTCCTTCAGGAGAGGGAGGTAAGGCAGTTCATTCAGACTTGTAATAGGTAACATCCCATCACAGAGTGGTGCAGAGGCAGTGTGGCAAAGTGGTTATAGTACCGGACTAGGGACCTGGGAGACCAGAGCTCAGAATCCCTACTGTGTCATGAATCTCACTTGCGTGACCTTGGACCAGCTGTTGCCTCTCTCAGATTAACCTACCTTTAAATGGGGAGGGGGAGAACCACGTATGCCACCTTGAGTTCCTTGGAGTACAGGTGGGATCTAAGTGAAATAAATAAATAAATAAATGGAACTTGTATAGTATTTTGAGAGCAAGTGTGGTGTAAAGTTTTCTATTCTTAAAGTTGGGAATAGAGTAGTTGCTTTAGAAGAGGGTAATCAGGCATCCGAACAACATGACCAGTCCAACGAAGTTGGTGTTGAAGAATCATTGCTTCAACACTGGTGGTCTTTGCTTCTTCCAGTGCACTGGCATTAGTTTGCCTGTCTTCCCAAGTGATACATAAAAATTTTCGCAGACACAGTTGACAGAATCTTTTGAGGAGTTGGAGATGGTGTTTGTAAGTGCTCCATGTTTCACAAGCATATAGTAAAGTTGGTAGTACAATAGCTTTGTAAACAAGCATTTTGGTTTCCCTGCAAATGTCCCGGTCCTTTGCACTTTGATCAAGATTTTGGCATTGATGTTGGCCCTTGTGGAAAGACAACTGCCCAGGTAGGGAAAGTGATTGAAAGGGAGAAACAAGCTAAGAGGAAGACCTGTTTGGCAAATCCTCTCACCGTGATCAACTCCTGCCCTGAAGCCTATGTCCCCACTGTGAAAGGACGTGTGGATCCAGTATTTGCCTCCACAGTCACTTACAGACTCACTGCTAAGACTGTGTTCATGGAAGACAATCTTACTCAGCTACGAGTGATCGCTAAAGAAGAAGCGTAAAGATTAGTGTGTCAGAATAGGGCTTGGGAGACACCAGAGTTTGAATCCCCCACTTGGCCATGAAACTCATTTGGGTGACTCTGAGCCAATCATTCACTTTCAGGGATGCTGTGAAGAACAAATGGGTAAGTGAGACCCTATGTACGTCACCTTGCACTCCTTCAGGAAAGATGGGATATAATTGTAATAAATAAGAATAAATTATGCAAGAAACAGCTTAAGGCAAGTTAGAATCACAGAATTAAAGTGGGTCCTAGTAATAGACACCTCAAGAGCCCGAGAGTCTGTTGGTGCCAAGCACAGCAGATGTTGGGGTTGCTTCAGGGTTCCATGTTCTGGCTTGCCAGACGGAGCAGCTGCCAAATGAGGTAGCATATACTCTGATTTAGGCGGCATCCACACAGCAGTTTATTCCATTTTCACGACTCTTCGCTAACTGTTAATTTCCACATTATGCTTGAGCTTTTGCACAGCACAAAGGCCACTTATTTATAAGAAACATTGGAATGCTGCTTTGTCATAAATAAGCAGTATACAGCAATAAAAACATAAAAGTTTTTTTTTTAAAGTTAGAAACGGAGAACAGTTAATCACAGTGGAAGGATACATTCTTACTGGCCCACAGAACATAAACGTTTTGGGCAGCTGTTTAAACATTGGCGCAGAAGGTGCCCACTGAATCTCCAGTAGCAGAGAGTTCCAGAGGACTCGGCCGATGATACTAAAGGCTCGGTTTCTCATAGTCGTGAAATGAGCCTCACCAATTCAGGAAATAAGCAGTCATGCTGCTGCAGACAGTCTCAGTGACTGAGCTGGGATATTATAACGGTTCAGGCACTCTGTGAGGGCATACCCTGGACTTCTGAAAATATAGCAGAATTAGCAAGAGTTAGTGATCATTCCCATGTTATTTGCACACTTATTTTTCCTGGAAGCAAATAATGTGGAAATGAGCATTAAACTTTTGCTATATTCTGCTATATTTTATGTCCTGCGAAAGCTCCAGTATAATACAGAAATTAACACTTAGCGATGTAGTAATGAAAACTACAAAATAAACCACTGTGTGGATGCAGCCTTAAAGTCACCAATGGTGCAACGGTGCCACTCTGCTATCCTATCTTCACTGTGCTGTTCTAACTTTCTTTTGCACCAGCCGATGGGATTTAGTTCTGTCTCCTTCACTTGCCCTGCCTCCTAGCTGGCCTTACCCAAGGTTTAGGGTTACATTGTGAGTGAACAAGTTTTAGTTTATTTATTTGCTTGAGAATCAGCGGTTGTGTAGGGGTTAGTGTGTCGGACTGGGACCTGGGAGACAAGGGTTCGAATCCCTGCTCAGCCATGAAGCTCACTGGGTGACCTTGGGGGCTGGTCACTATATATCTCTTAGCCTAACCTACCTCACAGGGTTGTTGTGTGGATAAATTGGGGGAGAGGAGAACTATGCATGCCATCTGGAGCACCTCGTGTAGAAAAGGTGGGATACAAAAGCAAATAATGCTTGCTTGCTTACTCACTCACTCACTCACTCACTTCCATGCTTCCCTTTGCAGCTCTTCATCACCACAAGGCAGACTCCCCAGTGATGAGACCTGAAGGATTAATGGTAAGCTGGGGTTGGGGGGCTTAGAAAAAGCAGGCAATTGTTCAGTGGAATCCTGAGTTCTAGGGGTATTTGTAGGTATGGTGATTCCCTCTCAGCTGCGCCCTGAAGTGGTACAGTCCCAGCATGCCCACATCGGGGTCTGTGTGCAGCAATCCTTTTGAGTCCATGGGCACCACAGCCATCCATGGAGACTCTCCCGGCACCATTACTGCAGTGCCACCTTCAGATGCCAGGTGAAAACATTCCTTTTTAACCAGGTCTCTGGCTTTTAATGGTCTAGGGTCTTTTAGAGTGGGTTTGATTTTTCGATTTTTCTCAGTCCATTCAGACATAGTAGGAGATATGCTCCCCCCGCCCCAATTTTTTATCTATTATGATCTTACCATCAATTATAAACTTAAACGCTATTTCCCATCCTTTCCTGGTTAGGTTCTGATCCAAGTGACAGAGTCTTGCAATAATGCCTTCATCCAAATGGGAGAGAAATATTTCCCTCCTGGTTTTAATATATGTATATATTTGACCTTTCTTATCAGCTGCTTTGAGTTGCCAGTGGCTTAAAACTAAAAGAGTGGTGAATAAATTTAATAATATGAAAAAATGCTTTCTTCTGGCCTAATTTCAGTGGAGAGAGGGGCAGTGTGTGATTTTTTTTTGCGGGGGGGGGGGGGATGACCATGGAAGACCTCTTTGAGGCAGGAACTCCCACAGCCAGCACACTGGCAAGCCCCTTGCTGCATTGCATGACATTCTTGGTGGTGTTCATAGATTCCTCAAATTGTAGAGGTGGAAGGGATTCCAATCCCCTGCAGTGCAGAAATCAGTTATATTGTTATGCTTTGATTGATGCAGTTTGTGTTCTCTCTCTGCCCCCCTCTAGACTTGTATGTCTGATCCTGGCTGGTTCCAGAGAGATTTGCCACAGCCCCTCCTCCAATTCTCCCTCTCCTGGTTCGTGAGTCAGCTCTTATTCCAAGATCTCATCGTTGAAGCATACCGTTCTGAATTGTTTCCTAAGAGAACAAATCCATCTTGCCATCGGTTTCCGAAAGTAGCTCCTTCTTTCCTGCTTCCTCCATGTTTCTACTGTTGCCTATATCCAAGAACACTTGTTTCTTTCCCTTTGGGATGTTTGGGAGAAGTTGGAATGCCATGGCTGGCCAAGAAAGAGAGTTGGTGGGGGGGTGGTGGTGCACGCAAACAGTTTTATCCACCCTGTTCCACATCCCTTTAATGTGGCATGGTGGACCCACACCAAGATTTATGTACAGGGCTTTGGGGGAGCACCAGCTTTTAGCGCACTGGCTGTCTTAAGACAAATCACTCTGTGCATTGTGGGGGACGGGGTGTGGGGAGATGGACACTCCTTTCTAAATCCTTTTGAAGAATGCGAAGACATTTCCAAGTGGGGGTTCTCCCCCACAGCAAAGCACTGAAGAATGAACCTTTTGATTTTCTGCAGTGGAACAGAGAGCAATTTTGGCGGATATGCTGCCTCTGCATCCTCTGCTTGGCCTCTCCAGGTGGAAAGCAGCCCTCTGCCATTGTGCACTGGAAGGAGACAGGACCATCCTGTACGGTTTTCATTCCACCCTGGAGCAGACGAAAGAGCCTATGTTTTTTTTTGGGGGGGGGGACCCCTTCACCTCCTGCCTGAGGCACTTATACACATGGTGACTTCATCATCAACGTGCCTCTCTAACTCTGGTCTACTGGGGAGGAGGTAGAGGTACTTTCAACATTTCAGCAGAGATGTTCGTTTTCCTAGTTCTTGGAATGCACGATGGTTCTCCATCCTATGTCTTGTGTTTCTCAGGAGTGTGGTCAAAAGCACTCCTTCGGATTCTGTGGCTTTGAAGAACTGGCTTCCCATCACAACACACACAGGTTTCTGAGGACCAAAGCACAAAGCATCAAGGCAGACCAAGCAACACCTTTTTTGTTTGTTTGTTTAAATAATAATCCAAACTCAGTTTATATTCAATGTTAGAATCTTTACCGATTCACATGTCTCCTGTAAAAAATATATAAAAACCACTCTTTGGCTTCGCTTTCTTCCTGAAAACAAAATAAAAACACCCTGGGCATTCAAATATTGCCGACAATTCTGCCTTTTTTTCCAAACACAGACTTTCGTAGGGCTGGAAGGATCTTCAAAATGTGGTTGAAGGTCACAACAGCAAGAAAGCTGTCCGGAGGGTGGCAACATAAGAACGGGGCCTTCTCTGCAGTGGCTCCCCATTTGTGGAATGCTCTCCCCAGGGAAGTTTGCCTGGCACCTTCATTATACAGCTTTCAGCACCAGGCAAAATGTTCCTTTTTAACCAGGCTTTTGGTTGATTTGATTGACATCCGATGCCCTTTTAAAATGTGGTTCTTTTGGGGGGGGTGTTATTGGGTTGTTTTTACTTTGATTATATATATTGTGGTTTTATATTTTGATTTTGTTCTGTGAATTGCCCTGAGACTTAGGGCAGTATAGTAACTAGCTAACTGCTGTAAATAACTAACTGCGGGCAGAAGAAATTAACACGCAAAGTAGAAAGGTTTCCATCCCAATCCGGTTGCTGCACACAATCTCTGCATGGGTACAATTCAGCTACTTCTCCTTCATCAGCTTTACCAAAGCCTTAAACTAGTAGGAAGCAGGGAGGGGCCTTCTAAGCAGCAGGAACACTTTGTATTCAAGATAGACAGGCAGAACCTTTTACAAACGCGCCGTCCTAAATGGGAAGGGCCAACACCACAGCAGGAACCCCGTTTTAAAGTCTCAAGGAACCCTGACAAACCCACCAGTAGCCCATGCTGCCAGCTAGTCAAGGAACACCGGGAACATGAGAGAATATGCTTACGGTATGCATGAAACTGGGTTTTTCGTTTTTCAAGAGAATGTAAGCAGAGCTGCTGTAGAAGTGGAAACAGGATCCAAGGATGTCCAGAGGTTTAGGGTGGGAGGGAGCCTATATCTGCCCTGCAGGGCCAACACTTAATATAGGGTATGGCCCTCCAGGCTCCAAACAGCACTGACAATCCTGCTTTGTAAGCAGAATGCTAAGCTCAGAGGCATAAAGAATTTTTGAGTTTGTTCCGTGTCCATACACACACATGTTTAGTCAGTGGTCAAAACTAAACATGGCGATGCATGGTCATTCTGATGTCCATGCCGTCCTCCTACTCAAGACGCTCAGAAGTTTCTGTCCAAGTAACAGCAAGTCTGTTAATATAATTGTAGATAGATCTAGTGAAGGTAGAAAATATCCACTCACCGGGTCCAGTGGTGGGTGAGGTTTGTGGCCTGGCATGCCGCTCCGCTGGCCATTGTTCTGCCCACCCCCTTGGTCACCACAGAGCTTTCTAGGTTCCCGGAAAGTTGTGGCCATTTTAATCCCAAGTACGTTGTCATGCGTTTTCCTTTATCTGAGACCTGGCTCCCGAAGAGCAGGGGGACTGCGCCTGGGCACGCAATCTGCATGCCCCCCTTCTCCTGGAGAAGTGTTAAGTCCTCGAGGTTGTAGTGACCAAAGAAGAAAGCATGGCGTTATCAAGCCAATTTCAGTATTCTGAGTCCATGATTCCAAACAATCAATGGATTGTGCAGGTGTCCCATGTCCTGATCCCGTGGCAGCTAGGGGGAAATGTGGAAGATGCACCAGATAGCAGCAGTTGACATACAACATGTGCTTTATTGTATTCTAGCTCTTGTGGTCATTTTCTCCGCAAAAGGTCCGGGGGTGGGTGGGTGGGGTGGGGGTTGAGCACCATCATGTGATGTGAAATTGGTACATTTTTCACCAGGCCTCCATTCATCATAAGCTAAAAGATGTCCAGCAATTCCACACACTATTTTTGTGAAATTTAAGGCACTTAAGGTATCTTCCACCTGTTGTGTGGGGTTGTTTTTTTGTTTTGGTCTTGTAAAGTGATTAGTTGCAATGATTTTAGTGATGTTAATAAAGTTAATAAAGAAGGAAAATCCTTGTCTGTGTGTTCTGTTAAGTTGCAATCATTTTTTGTTGTCAGAATTTTATATGCTCATTGAGCGAAATGGCCTTCCCCAACCTTGTGTCCTCCAGGTGTTGGGCTATGACTCCCATGACCCTTGACTGCTGGCCATGCTGGCTGGGGCTGATGGATACTAACAACATCTGGTGGGCCACCGACTCCTCATCCATTCTCTACTGAAAAACAACCTTTATCCCAGTAACTTTTCCTTCACCCCTGAGAGTATCAGTTACAGATAGGTAGCCGTGTTGGTCTGCCATAGTCAAAATAAAAAAGTTCCTTCCAGTAGCACCTTAAAGACCAACTAAGTTACTTCTTGGAATGAGCTTTCGTGTGCATGCACACTTCTGAAGAAGTGTGCATGCACACGAAAGCTCATACCAAGAACTTAGTTGGTCTTTAAGGTGCTACTGGAAAGAACTTTTTTACCCTGAGAGTATGTTTCGCATTGCCTCCTAAAATCTCTACCTGGCATGACTGTCTCTGATCAGTACCATCCACATGTTTCCTGGCCATCAGCAGTGATGATTCCAGAGCCTTGAGATCCAGCTCGAAGTTGTGGTGCACATTCTCAAGCAAATAATTGCTGTTCCTATTTGCTTAAACCTGTTCATGTGTACTTTCTCCCCTTAAATGTCTCTTGAGATATGGGGGGGGGGGGGGCCGCAAATATTTTGTCTTTGGCTATCACATGGTCAAAACAACAGCAGCAGCACTTTAGTTGGTTGATCACATGAGTTTTAATTGATCTATCTCAGAATTGATCATGAGTTTTAATTGATCTATCTCAGAATACCCTCTCCCACCTTTGGAAGAACTGTACGGTTCCCGTTGCCTTAGGAAAGCAAACAACATCCTGCAGGATCCATCTCACCCGGGATACAGTCTGTTTGCACTACTGCCTTCTGGCAGGAGGTATAGAAACATCAAGTCAAGGACAAATAGACTGAAAAACAGTTTCTATCCAAGAGCTGTGGCCTTGTTGAATGCTGTAACTCGATAGTGAGACCTGGGAGTTTGATGGGTGTGGGTGTGGGTGTGGTTGGAAGGTGGTTTGTTTGGTTGTTGCTGTTGTTTTGCTTTTGTTGTTTTTAAGGGATGGCATCCAATTTCGTTGCACTGGTGCAATGTTGCACTAGTGTAATGACAATAAAGAATCTATCTATCTATCTATCTAATTGTGGAGTTGGGGGTCATCCAGTCCAAATCCCCACAATGCAGGAATCGAGGCTGAAGAATCAAGAGTTGATTAAATTGGTATACAGTTGAATAAAACCATGGCTTTGACATGGGAGATTACAATTCACAGCTGGTACATGTCTAATTATTTTTCAGATCTATAAACTGTTTCACAACCAGAGGCAAAGCAGTGTACACAGTAAGATAAAATACAAAGATATATTCCCAATAAACAAAAAGCAACAAAAGCTTTCCCACCATTATGCAGTAAAATTCCAAATGAAATGACTGGGTCACGCTTCAAGGAAAGCCTTTCTTAATACAACGATGATGGTGATAGTGATGATGTTCAATAACGGGTCAGCAAACTTTTTCAGCGGGGGGCTAGTCCACTGTCCCTCAGACCTTGTGGAAGTCCGGACTATATTTTGTGGGCTGGAAATGAATTAATTCCTATGCCCCACAAATAACCCAGAGATTCATTTTAAATAAAAGGACACATTCTACTCATGTAAAAACACGCTGATTCCTGGACCATCTGTGGGCCGGATTGAGTAGGCGATTGGGCTGGATCCAGCCCCTGGGCCTTAGTTTGCCTACCCATGTTCAATAACATTATTTCCAACCCACCCACACCTTTGTGCAGTGCTGTGTTTCTTTTTCCAGTACAGTGTTCTCTTTAGGACACTTGTTAACTTATCCATAAGAATTATGTCCCATATCTATTGCATCCATGCTTCAAAAAGGTTTGTATTATGTGTTCTCCAGTAGCTGGCTATAATAAATTCAGCAGCTGTTAACAGGAGAGCAATAATATATTTCCTAGACAAACAGTTTGCCTAACAATAACCGTACTTCATCCAGCTCTCATTTTACCAGTTTCTCTGCAAGAATATCCTGGGGGAATTTGTCAAAATGGATAAAATAAAAGGGATGAACATTATTCAGTGATGCTGGCTCATCAAACTCAGTCATTTACAACTCTGCCTCCTCCTGCTTGCCCCCTTGCTTCTTAGCGCGCACGCACACACACACACATGGTAATCCCACTACCCCCAGGGTGAGCAATCGCTCAGTTTGGGGACCCCTGGTTTGCATGACACTGCTGGGATGGGTCATCCAATGCTTTGGAGAGCAAAATTCATGCACAACTTCATCCTTCCTTTCTATCATATTCTAAGGAAGTAGTTGAAATTCTAATTCAGTATGGGCACTGTGACTGGATAGATGTGGAATAATGTGATGTCGTCTGTGCAACAAATTCATGGAGGAGAGTAAGGTTACTGATGGCTGCTCTGTTCTGCCTCATTGCTGAGACAGGAATGCTTCTGAATACCAGAAATCACAGAAGGAGAGAGTTGTTCTTGTGTTTGAATCCTGCGTTTGGGCTTTCCTTTGGGGGCATCAGGTCAGCCACTGGGAGAACAGGATGCTGGACTTGATGGGCCATTGGCCTCTGATCCAGCAGAGCTCTTCTTATGTACTTCAGGAGAGTTGGAGCTAACTTGGGTCATGATTTGCAGTGTTTTGAAACAAGCCTTCCCCTCTTGGGCTGTTTAACACATGGCACCTGTCAATTTTTTTATTTTTATTTTTTTAAAAGAGCTCCAAGTGTTTCTTCCTTGCACAGCCATAAACCTGCCTCTTGAGAGCTGGGATAACAGGCTTTGACTGTCGTTCCTTGCACTTAAAACAGATGAAGACAAATCCTTGTAGAGATGGACCTGGCTCATGCCAAAGGTGGGGGGACTCCCCCTTCCCTTCATCCCCCGCAGCCCTGTCTATGTTTTTTTGCCACCACAGACTATCTGGTTTATAGTAGGTGCAGAGTTGGATTGTTAACAATGTTTGTATGTAGAGCTCGTGTGCAGTGCTGAGCATGCTGGAACTAGGACCTGGGAGAGACCAGGGTTCAAATCCCCACTCAGCCATGAAACTCACTGGTTGTAGCCCTGGGCCAGTCACTGCCTCTATCAGCCTAACCTGCCTCTCAGGGTTGTGGTGAGGATAAAATGGGAGAACCAAGTGTGACACCTTGAGCTCCTTGGAGAAAAAGATGGTATATACCATGGGTAGGCAAACTAAGGCCCAGGGGCAGGATCCAGCCCAATCGCCTTCTAAATCCGGCCCACGACCAGTCCAGGAATCAGTGTGTTTTTACATGAGTAGAATGTTTCCTTTTATTTAAAATGCATCTCTGGGTTATTTGTGGGGCATAGGAATTAGCTCATATATTTTTTTCAAAATATAGTCCTGCCCACCACAAGGTCTGAGGGACAGTGGACCAGCCCCCTGCTGAAAAAGTTTGCTGACCCCTGTGATACACAAATGCAATAAGTAAATAAATAATAAGGATCCTCTCCTCACTTGAGCTGAAGGCATTTCCCTGGTCACACTGGTTTCACTTTATAAAAATATATGCAGCAGCTGCTTTATTTTAAAGAGCAAGATGCAGCTTTTTGTTTTCTTTTTCTAAGCATTTACATGCACAGAATGATTTGGGACTTTAAGGGAGTCCTTGATCTGGCTCAAGACACTTTGGAAGCAATGCAGTCAAACCTGGGCATGTGAAAACTGTCATCTGAATTGCCCCCGTTTGACTCTTAATTCAGACTGCATGCGGGGTCAGTGTACACCCTTAACAAATACTCTGACGATGCATGTAATCCCATTTCCGGTTGAGGAAGTTGCGAATGTTTAGCCTGGTTAAGAGGCAGCTGAGAGGACATATGATACCCACCATCAAATATCTAAAGGGCTGCCCTGTGGAAAATGGAGCAAACTTGTTTTCTGCTGCTCCAGAATGCAGGACCTGAACCAATGGATTGAAATTGTAGGGAAGGATATTCTGACTAAACTTTGTGAAGAACTTTCTGGAAGAGCTTTTTGACTGTGAAGTTTACAGCATGTTATTCTTTGAAGAATTATTATTTGAAAGTGATTTACAGATGGTATTTAATGCCAAGTAGACTTGCTAAGATGTATAAGACTGAATCAGATAAGTGTTGGAGATGCAATGAGGTTTAGGGTACATTCTTTCATATGTGGTGGACCTGTAAAAAAGTGAAAGAGTACAGTCATACTTTGAAGTCGAATGGAATCTATTCTGGAAGTCTGTTAAACTTCCAAAACATTCGGAAACAAAAGCTTCTGCAGCCAGTTGGAAACTGTGGAAGCCGCGTCAGATGTTTGAGTTTCAAAAGAAAGTTCGCAAACTGGAACAATCACTTCCAGGTTTGTGGCGTTCGGGAGCCAAAATGTCTGGGTACCAAGGTGTTCGGGATCCAAGGTACAACTGTATTGGGAAATTGTTTATAATGAATTGAAAAATATCTTAGAAGTACTTTTCCAAACAGAGTCCTTTTTGTTGGGGATAATTCAGATGGAAATTCCTAGGTGTCAAAAAAGGCTATTTATGTATGGCACTAGTGTGGCCCGTGTTTTGTTAGCCCCAAAATGGAAAACAAACAAGAAGAATGGCAGCTTAAACTAATGGAATATCCACAGCTTGCAGACCTAACATATAGAATAAGAGAACAAGAACAACATACATTTAAAGAAGATTGGAAAATGTTTATTGAATATATGGGGGAAACTGTGTACACTTGAAAACGCTGGCAGCATTAAGAAAAATTCAGCAATGTAAACAAGTTATTATAGATGTATTAATGGAATACTGAATGGTTTACTTTATTTAAAATATGCAGGGATTTATGATATGCAAATTGAACCATGGAAAGAGAAGAAGGGAAGTCATTGACATTTTAAGGTTGTTTAATGAATGTTTTAAACTGTAAAATGAAAAACTTAATAAAATTTATACACACACACACACAAAAGACAGTGAAATGGACTTCCTTGGGAGGTGGTGGACTCTCCCTCCTTGGAGGTTTCTAAGCAGAGACTGGATGACCATCTGTCAGGGATACTTAGCTGCGATCAGATGAGCCAGCTCCTTGAGGCTGAGGTCCCTTTGCCCCCCCAATAAAATATTTGAGGGGCCTGGATCTTCCCCCCAAGTTGATGAGCATTGCCATTCAGTTAGTGTGTATGTGCCATGTCATGTGATCCATTATGTGGGGCAGGGTTTATTTGGGCCCCATAATATTTATTCAGGTTGGCACCCCTGGCTGCAATTCCTCCATTGCAGGGGGTTGGATTAGATGATCCTTGGGGATCCCATCCAACTCTACAATTCTAAGATCCTACGAAATATCCATAAGCATTTTAGTATGCATTTCTCCTAAGGTGCACATTTTCTACACACAATTTCCCTCGATAAAACGCATTTACTGTTGCTCTCACTCTCACATAGGGAGCTTTAATTTGGGGGGGATTTTCCGTTTTACAGACTATAATAACAACAACAAAGAAAAAAAAATGCAAACATCATATCCCCTTTGACTTCCCTTCCCTCCCTTTTGTGGATCCTTATATTTTAATTTTCATTTTGCATCTCATCACTAACTCCAATTAGTATAAATCCTTAATCAATCCATAGTTAAAAATTTTTACTACAAGTTTTCTGTCAAACCTACCAACAATTACAATAGTTTCTTGAATACATTGTATACTATAATAATAATAATAATAATAATAATAATAATAATAATAATAATAATAATAATAATAATAATTTATTATTGATACCCCGCCCATCTGGCTGAGTTTCCCCAGCCACTCTGGGCGGCTCCCAATCAGTGTTAAAAACAGTACAGCGTTACATATTAAAAACTTCCCTGAACAGGGCTGCCTTTAGATGTCTTCTGAATGTCAGGTAATTTTTTATCTCTTTGACATCTGAAGGGAGGGCGTTCCACAGGGCTGGCGCCACTACCGAGAAGGCCCTCTGTCTGGTTCCCTGTAGCCTCACTTCTCGCAATGAGGGAACCTGCCAATATTTGGGCAGCTCATAGATGAGAGCTTTATGTGTTCTGTCCCTGAATATAGGCATCTTTGTATGCTGGTTTTAGTCTGATACCCACTTAGCAAAAGGCAGAGAAGAGTGATGGCTGAAGGACATCTGTGTTTTAGACAGCACACATTAGGAAGGTTCGCTTTATAAAGGCATTTCCCCATCTCCATCTCACTCATCCCTGCAGAGGAAGGTTAGGCCCAGACTGCCTGTCGCCAGAGAGTTTTCTGCCTGCTCTTTGGCCGACCTGCTGAAGATTTACAGCAGCGGCTAAAGCCAACAGTTCCATCCTCCAAGCCCGAGGCCTGCAATCTGTGTAAAGAGAGCCATCTGCCTTGGCCTTCCTCTCCAGAAGGAGAAACCGCCCTATCTCTGTTCATCCCGACAGCCAGAGAATCTGCCTATGAGAGGCAAACCACTTTGCAAATGTAGATGACAAAGTGGCTTTGATCTGCCTCTCCCTAGCTGACTGTATCATGAGCAAATGGGGCTGGGTTTTTTCTTTCTTTCTGAGGACTCCAAAGTGTCCAAGAGGCCTTGAGTGCAGCTCATTATGTGCTATGCTAAAAGTTAGCATGGGATCCTGCAGCGTGTTTACAAATGAGTTGGTTCTCTCCACCCTACATAAGCAGCCTGACAAAAACAAGTCTCAGCTCAGGCTGAGCATAAGCAGTCTCCCCAAATCCTGCACCTTATTTGCGAGGAGGGGAAGAGGGCATTTTGCTGAATTGCCTACAGTGGGAAAGGGTTCAATTCTCCACAATTTGGGATGGGGGGAAGAAAACCCTCATAATTTATCTGACTCAGACAATGCAAAATGAATCTCTAGTATTGGTTCATTGCTTCTCTTCATCCACCAGCTTGAACCAAGAGAGGATGGCTGGAGGATCAAGCCTGTTGCTTCCTTCAGTGGTATTACACTAATATTCTAGTAGTGCAATGATGCTTCAGAATACCAGTTGCTGGAAGCCACAGGAGTGGAGAGGGCTCTTGTGCTCGGATCCTACTTGTGGGCTTCCCTTTGGGACATCTGACTGACCACTGTGAGAACACAATGCTGGACTAGATGGGCCAATGACCTGATCCAATTGCAAACTCGACTTACGTTCTTATTTCCTCCTATAGTCTGAAGTTATATATCTTCTGCTGTTTAGTACTCAAGCTGATGCAATCCTACATTGCCATTGGCTCCCTGAGTTTCATTTAGGGCAGAAGAAATTATGGAGTTTTTTGTTTTTGAGATTGGGGAAGTTTCTTGTACAAAGAAAACCAAGCAATAAAAAAAGAGAGGCAAAGTTGTCTGTGATAATTTAGCTTAAATTGTTGGGCTTTTTAAAAGAGTGCTTGATCATCATGGGAAAAACATTTTTATGCACAGAAAACTTTAGGGAGGCCATCATTGTAAATAGCAATTAATGCTAATAGATTCTGCCGGGCTGCTCTTGAGCATTAAAGGCAGGAAGAGGAACTTACGAGCTTATTTTTAATTCATTTGCAGATGGCAATGTTGCAAGTTGTGGTAGGGAGATGATGCCACTTTTAAAACAGTTGGTGAGTGAAAAATTGGGACATAGCTTCTACTTCAAAAGAGATACTTAGTGGAATTTGGGGAAGGGAGAATACACTAGTGAGAGCTGCTTACACTTAACCATCAGTTATCGGCAGAGAAGAATTATGGAAAATGTCACACAATATGACTAAGAATGACTTATAGATAGCACAATTTATTGTGCAACCTAATTATAATGCATATCCTTATGTTTAATTAGTGTTCATAATGAACTTACTCAGTTTATACCCCTCAACTGCCCCAATTTAAGCGGGACATCCTGAAATTACTGAAGCCATCCCAACTACTGACTGGATCCTGCAATGTCCTGGTCTTTGGTCTGGTGCTTTGGCATGTGTCAGCTGGCTCATGCCAGAACACTAGACCAAAATACTCTCTTTTTTTGTCTCATGCTCTTATGTGAATCAGCTGGCTTAGGCCAGAGTGCCAAATCGGGTGCTCCCTTAAAGAGGACACGTATTGCGGTGAGACCTGGACAACTAGCACCCTGTGTTGTGGGTGGGTACGTTTGGACAGCCACAACACCCGAATGGTAGGTCCCTCAAAGCTGTGTGCAACCTGGCCAATGGGACGCAGTCTAAGCGGTTCGAGGGACCTATTTATGCCCATGCATATGACCCAGAGCTCCCTCTTTCAGCACTTGAATTCAGAACACCAACAGTGTGTCCTCTGCAAACCAAGAGAGGGAGAGGGAGAACGATTTACCTTCGATGGATCATCCTGGTGATATCTTTTCGTTATCCTTTCTTTTACCCTCTTTCCCCCTCACTTTAATTTCAGGTTAATCCTCCCCATCCCTGCCCTTCCCTGACTAAGAGGGGCCTTTGCCCCCACAGGGCCTTGGCCCCTTAGTGCCCTTTCGGAGCTTTTCACTCTTTTAATTTTCCTGGATTTTTCCCTTTTGCGGGGCTTGCTGCGGATTCCGATTTTATATATGTGGCTTCCTGCAGCGTTTGCTGATCCCTCATGAGCTGGCTGATCCGGGGGCTCCCGGAGTGCGGCGTTGCCGTGGCCTGAGAAAACCATTGCTCAGCGGTTCGTCTTAGTAATCTTGGAGGAGATTTCGCCCACGGGGCTTTGGCTGTTGGCACTTTTGCCTGTGGAGTTTCCTCCATTTCCCTGGGTTCTCCGATCAGCAATTTTGAGCAGTTATAGCTGCGTCTTTCATTTAAAGAGCCTTGAACTGAGTTTAGTGGGGGTGAAAATATTTTGAGTTCTACTGCTTGTTCCGGCTTCTGAGAGTTCCCCCTCTGCAAGCCTGGTGAACTCTGCACCCCCTTCCAATTTTAAGGCTGGTTGGGGAAACTGCTGGGGCCGGTGGCCATTTTCTCCAGATTAATTTGGCGGGAGCGCCATTTGCACTGGTGATAGTGCAATTTCTGGCGGGAGCATAATCTTGTTTTGGTGGGAGTGCCATCTTAATGGGTTAAGCCTTAATTATTTATTTTGTATTGTGGGAGAGCTTATCGAGATGCCTGTTAAAAGGAACCCTAGTCCTGCTCACCCTTCAAAAAGGGTAATTAGAGGCCTGCCTCAGTCGCAGTGTTCAGTGCAAGCCCCAGTAGTTCCTCAGCAAACACTGGATCGTCTGGGTTCTATTGTTGCCAATATTGGCTCAGACCCTGCGGCCTTGACAAGGTTGAATTCACAGCTTGAGTCATTGGCTCAGGAGTTTGGGAGGCAGCCTGATCCCCAGCCTGGCCCCTCCTCTTCTTCTACTGTTTATGAAGCCCATGGTCCCTCTGATACAAGTGAAGAGAGTGAGGCTTTTGATTCTTCTGGGGCTTTGTTTTCCCAGCTGCATTTTTCCAGGATTCCAGTCCCAACTAGTCCCAGGGGTCGACCCAGGAGTATGGGTGCCACGGTTCAGCAGGCCTTTCAGCCCAGACTGCCACGTTTGCAGTCGGCACCCCCGGGTTCTGGGAGTTCAGGGCTTCCAGCAGCGCAGCTTATGGGGAAAGGAACTTCTTTTCAGCCTAGCACCTTACATGTTTTTAGTTCTGTTCAGGTGCAGTCTGTCCATCCGAGGGAGACGTTCAGCATCCACTCTTCTGAGGAGGATCTTCTGGTGCCCAGGGTCCCTTCATCCGGTGGCAAGCGGCAGAAGAGTCGTCGCTCCAAGCGCAGGGCCAAGAGGCAGAAGGATGGCGATACCTCCTCTTCTACAGGTATGTCTTCTGAGACATCTGAGGATGAGTCAGATGTGACCCTGGGTCTTTATTGGGACCACAGTGAAGGGGCTTCGGGCCTTCCCAGGTGGGCTTGGCAGCGCAGAGGGAGGGCATCGGTGTAAATAACAATTAATGCTAATAGATTCTGCCAGGCTGCTCTTGAGCATTAAAGGCAGGAAGAGAAACTTACGAGCTTATTTCTAATTCATTTGCAGTTGGCAATGTTACAAGTTGTGGTAGGAAGATGAAGCCAATGGTGTGGGCGAAGGTGTCTGTGGAAGGCACGCCTGTGGCAATGGTGGTGCAGCTGGGTGAGAACGATTTGCCGGAAGCTCCCAGCTTGAGCCTGCAGACCTGCATGCAGGAGGACTTGAAAGAGTTAAAGGCAGCTCTTCCTGGAATCAAGATATTTTGGTCGCAGCTGTTGCAGCAACGTGCATGGCGAGGAAGCCAATGCCCAGCTGCCACCAAGAGGGCCTGGAGGCATGTGCAGAGTGCAGTGGCCAAGAAGGTTCTGGCCTTGGGCAGGATGGTGATCCATCACCCGGCATTACCTCTCATGATGCGTCCCTTTACAGGCTTGGGGTTCATCTGTCTGTGATTGAGATTGATTTATGACTGACCTCCGTGTCAGCGGGGTTAAGGGATTGGTTACAGGTCTGAGTGTCTGGCTGCAAGCGCGGGGCTTGTGTGGTGGATAGGCTCTGGTTCAGGTGATAGGGATGGGAGAACGCTCTCACCATCCCTATGTGAAGGGTATCTCGTTAAAGGAATCCAGGGACTTGATGGTTTGGTCAACCCCTGTGATGGGATGGTGCCCATGCCTGAGTCCAGGGGGACATTTGGGTGGCGGAGTTAGCCCATGCCCACCTTTCTGCTTATCCAGGTGTTCACCCTTGGCTGACCTATGCTGGAACCCTGGGTCAGTTCTATCTGCATGGCAGGGAGCTAGTCGAACCAGAGCCTATGCAACCACTCACTTTCTGTAATCAATAAAGCTGTGGCCTAAATTCTGCCAAAAACCAAAACCAAAATTTGAGTCTCGTGTGAATTTATTTAGGGGGGAGGTTTCTGGGTCTGAACACGCAAAACCAAAAGACACTCAATTTTTGGTTTTGCACTCTGGTGCGTGTCAAATGGTTCCTGCAAGAGCCTGGGACCAAAAAAGAGCGTCCCGATTTTGATCAGTTGGACGCTGATCAATTAATTAACACTTAATTATTTTTAAAAAAATCAATGAACTAAACCTGAAAGGAGTTCCCATAATTGCCAGGTGAGATGAAGATGAGTTAAGATCACTGAAAGGTTCAGGACAATTAAAAAGAAAGTTTTTAATTCAGGGTATAGTTAAACTATGGAACTCGCTGCCACAGGAGGCAGTGATGGCCACCAACTTGGATAGATTTAAGAAAGGATTGGACAAATTCATGGAGGAGAATGTTATTGATGACTGCTAGCCATGCCTCTACTCTGCCTCTACAGTCAGTGCAGCCATGACTCTGAATATCAGTTGCGGAAAGTGCTGCTCTAGTGCCCAAATCCTGCTTGAAGGTTTCCCACAGAGGCATCTGGTTGGTCACTGTGAGAAGAGGATGCTGCTCCACTGGCCTGATCCAAAAGGCTCTTCTCGTGTTCTTATACAAGCTGCAGACTTCCTTCTCACCTGTCACAGAAACTGCTCTCTTTGCCCCACCACACACTAGAAATTTTTTGGAAGCAAACACTTTCTGCATGCTGCATGACAATTTGTACAAATGAGGCAAATATATGGAGACTGACTTTGAGATCTTTGTGGTGAAACGGCAATTTGTTGTTCTCTAGTAAAGCAAATTGCAGCTCAGTGACTACCTCATCATGTCAGCTGTCTTCATGCAAATAAAGCACAGTGAAAAATGAGCAGTGTCCTGAAAGGCTGGGTTATAGCAGTGGCTGCAAGGCATTCTGTTAAATGGTTGTTGTTTTTCTTAGCGTTCAGCTGCACAGATGAGTTTGCTAAATGAGAGTTGTCTCCTGGCAAGTGTGTGAAATGGAGAAAGGAAACAGAGAAAAACAAAACAGTTTTGCTTTGAGAAAGATCACCCTAAACAAGCAGGAACTTTGAGAAACACCATGCTGAATATATGAGGCCTTGGTGTGTCCTTGTTTCCTATAATTACAACAAATGTTGCGTTGCTTTGCTGTCCAGCATCTGCCACATATGTCCTGTCGTCGTCGTCTTCTTCTTCTTCTTCTTCTTCTTCTTCTTCTTCTTCTTCTTCTGAGAATGTGCATTAATCCTAAACTTGATGAATGAGAGCCACTAGATTCCCTCCTAGTAAAGAAAGTGGAAAGTTGAGGAGGACAGCTTCTTTAAGGATTTTGTACAAGGAATCAAAGTCTCAACACTTTTTCCAAGTAGATCCATTAATCTTGCATTATGGAAGTTATTGGCATTGTACATTTGCGGGGAGAAAGAGAGAGAAGGGAGGAATATTTGGTTGTCTCATTGCTTTGGGCCAAGGAGGGACCCCAGAAGAGAAACACAGCAGATAAAGTTAGCTTCTTTCTTTTCATAAGAACATAAAATGAGGCTGTGGGATCAGGCCAATGGCCCATCCTGTTCCCGCAGTGGCCAACCAGATGCCTGTGAGAAAACCACAAGCATAATCTGAACACAAAGGCCCTCTCCTCTCCAAGAGTTTCCAGCAACTGGTATTCAGAAGCATTCCTGCCTACAACAGTGAAGGCAGAGCACAGCCATCCTTGCTATCAGCCATTAATATTCTTGTTCATGACCTTAATGAAGGCAGCCCCCACTACAGTGGGGGATCATCAGTGGATGGAAAACAAGGATGACAGAGGGTAAATCATCGTTGCAAATTCTCCCCAGAGAAGGGGGGAATGGGATTCACTCACAGTTCGTCTTGGTACCTGGCTTTCACTCCGGCATGGATATATGGGAGGCAGGGAGGCGTTGAATGCAAAAGCACTTCACCTGGTGAAAATCCTCCCACGCTGCCATTAAGAAGCAGAAGTTCTCCATTTAATTGGATCTTTAATTGGCTTTAAAGTACTGGCACGTGATGGAAAGGGTTTGCAACAACATACAGTCACACCTCAGAAGCCGAACAGAATCAATTCCAGAAGTCCGTTCGACTTACAAAAAGTTTGGAAACCAAAGCGCGGCTTCTGATTGGCTTCAGGAAGCTCCTGCAGCCAATCAGAAGCTGCGGAAGCCCTGTCGGATGTTCAGCTTCCAAAAATAGTTCCCAAACCGGAACAGTCACTTCTGGGTTTGCAGCGTTCAGGAGCCCAAACGTTTAAGAACTAAGCTGTTTGAAAACCAAGGTACAAATGTACTGCCAAATATACCAGCTACAAGGATCAAAGGTTTGAATTGAGATAAGATTTTCTTCGGTGTGAGAGTCGATTAGGGAGAGGGAAGCCCATGGTTTATTTATTCTTAGTTTCTGTTAAATATTTATGATTCAGCAACCCTCTTCAGAATATAAAATAAAAAGATATTTACAAGTGAGGCAGGGACGTTGGAGTAATATTGATATTAACTAGCAAAAATGGAAACGGTGCGTGATCTGAAATGAAGAAAGGAGGGGGAGGAGAAGCTCAAGTATGACTGTTGGAAAGACAGAGTAATTCCCCTCAACTCCATTTAAAAACAACAGACAAGGAAAAAGAGACTGAGATTTGTGTGTGCTACTGACAGGTTGTAATCTAAGATAATGTTTACAGTGGTACCTCGGCTTACATACGCTTCAGGTTACATACGGTTCAGGTTACAGACTCTGCTAACCCAGAAATAGTACCTCGGGTTAAGAACTTTGCTTCAGGATGAGAACAGAAATCGCGTGGCGGCAGCGGGAGGCTAAAGTGGTACCTCAGATTAAGAACAGTTTCAGGTTAAGAACGGACCTCCGGAACGAATTAAGTACGTAACCTGAGGTACCACTGTAATTGGGCCATTAATCTCTTGCTGGAAGGAAAATAATTTGCGGGCTGTGATAAGAATGCTGCAGAGATTCTGGGAGCTGGAAAGCAGTATTAAATCTTCAGCGCATTCAAAAACTGCCCACCTTGTCCTAGGCTGAGAGAAAAATGGCAAAGATCTGTGACATGTTTCACTGGTGAGACAGAATGGTTTCTAGCAGACTGTTGCCTGTTCCAAGACGTCAAAACAAGGGATGGAGAGGTAAGACCTGTGAGAAACTTTGAGAGTCAGTTCTGCCCCAAGCCATGATGGGAGAAAACAACAGTTGGGAAGTGAAAGAGACAACACCATATATGGACAGAAGGAATCTCCATGGTTATAACAGTTTTCACATGCAGGGCAGAATAAAGATAATAGTTTGAGTTCCTCACTTGAAGCTTTATACATTTATATATTGTAGCATCACAAATGGAAATAACTAATTATGTAGCTGTTGACTAAGGGATTATTATAACTGAGATATAACCGACATTAATTAAGATTATGGAACACAGTGATATAAGATCAGAAATGCACCCAAACCATCATGCGGGGAGCCATTTTAACTAAAATGTATTAATTGGAAGTTGATTGGCACTTTGATAATTGTATAATTTGGGAATTGTTATTGTTATAATTTTGCTATTATTGGGGGTATATTGGAAAACTAATTAAAAAATTATATAAAGATATCCTTGTTCATGAATTTGTCTAATCCTCTTTTAAAACCATTCAAATTGGTGGCCATCACTGAGTGAGTTCCACAGTTTAACTATGAGCTGCATAAAGGACTTTCTTTTACTCACCCTGAGTCTTCCACCAGTCAGCTTCATTGGATGCCCATGAGTTCTAGTGTTACGAGAGAGAATAAACTTTTCTCTATCTACTTTCTTCATGCCATGCATCATTTTACAACCTCCCGTCATGTTGCCTCTCACTTGTCTTTTCTCTAAACCCAAAAGTCCCAAATGCTGCAACCCGTTTTCATAGGGGAGACGGTCCTTCCCCTTCATTATGTTTGCTGCCCCTTTCCAGGTCTATAATATTCTTTTTAATGTGAGGTGACCAGCTTTGCAATCTTTTCAACAGACTCTATTAACACTAATTTGATGTGCAGGCAAGAGCAGGTGATAATAACCATCTCTGCCTTGAAAAGCTTCAGCTGTCGATTTTGGCACAGCAGGCTGCCTTTAAGGGTCATGCTGTCAGAGCAGGTCAGGCTGCAGGTCTGATTACCTGGCAATCCTACTGCCTGGATCTTCTCTCTCTCTCTCTCTCTCTCTCTCTCTCTCTGTGTGTGTGTGTGTGTGTGTGTGTGGTGTGTTTGCACATGCACACTGTGCTGGCCCCAATGGCTGCAGGATCCACATTTGGCCACCATGCAATGGTGGCACAGCATTTGACACCAACCACAGAAGGCCACTTGGCCCATCACCTCCTGGCAAATAGAAGGGGAAGAAATGGAAGCAGTGAGAGATTTTACTTTCTTGGGCTCCATGATCACTGCAGATGGTGACAGCAGTCACGAAATTAAAAGACACCTGCTTCTTGGGAGGAAAGCAATGACAAACCTAGACAGCATCTTAAAAAGCAGAGACATCACCTTGCCAACAAAGGTCCTTATAGTTAAAGCTATGGTTTCCCCAGTAGTGATGTATGGTAGTGAGAGCTGGACCATAAAGAAGGCTGATCGCAGAAGAATTGATGCTTTTGAATTATGGTGCTGGAGGAGACTCTTGAGAGTCCCATGGACTGCAAGAAGATCAAACCTATCCATTCTTAAGGAAATCAGCCTTGAGTGCTCACTGGAAGGACAGATCCTGAAGCTGAGGCTCCAATACTTTGGCCACCTCATGAGAAGAGAAGACTCCCTGGAAGAGACCCTGATGTTGGGAAAGATGGAGGACACAAGGAGAAGGGGACGACAGAGGACGAGATGGTTGGACAGTGTTCTCGAAGCTACGAACATGAGTTTGACCAAGCTGTGGGAGGCAGTGGAAGACAGGAGTGCATGGCGTGCTCTGGTACATGGGGTCATGAAGAGTCGGAAACGACTAAACAACACAACAGAAAACAATTACCTGCTAGTGCTGTAAAAATGAACGTTTCCCCTTTGCTAACGTGATGCCGTCTCCAGGTGGTACAGTGGTGCCTCGCAAGACGAAATTAATCCGTTCCGCGAGTCTCTTCGTTTTGCAGTTTTTTCGTCTTGCGAAGCACGGCTATTAGCGGCTTAGCGGCTATTAACGGCTTAGCGGCTTTAAGAAAAAGGAAACAAACTTGCAAGAACTCGCAAGACGTTTCGTCTTGCGAAGCAAGCCCATAGGGAAATTCATCTTGCGGAACGACTCAAAAAACGGAAAACTCTTTCGTCTTGCGCATTTTTCGTCTTGCGAGGCATTCGTCTTGCGAGGTACCACTGTATTCAATTGCAGCTTCCATCAGCCCCAGGAAGCTGTGCTGTTTTTCCAAGGCCCCAGTCCAGAGGTCCTTTTCATATGGATGCTCACCAGGTCAAGACACTCTGTTCATATAATGCCAATGCACTGACTGCCCAAGTTACCCACCCCTGCCTGGTGGGACGGTGCTCTGGCGCACTGACACTCATCCAGGGGCAGTGGGGGTTGGCTGCCCCTTCAATATTGGGGGGGCTCTGCCCCCTGCCTCAAAATATTGAGGGGGCTGAAGCCCCTTGTGCGCCCTATACCCTGCACCCCTGCTCATGGAAAAAAGTGCAAGAGAGACTTCTGATTCTGCTAGCCTTTCGCTATGGCAATTTATGGTGCTTTATTTTACTTATTAACCGTGGGCTTGGGAAAGAGCTTGCTAATGAAAGCCTAAGAATAATTGCAGCTCTGGGTGGAACATACACCGCAATTTCAGTTTCCAGAGCAGGGCACCATGTGCTATATTTGTAGATGGTTCAGACCCTTTTTTTCTTTTCTTTTTTTTTGAAAGCATATTTGCTGTTACTCCTTGCTGTACTTTCTTCCCCCACCACCTCCCCTGCAGATGCATTTGAAAATTAAGGGATTTCAGCTTCACAGGAAATACAGACTCTATCCATTATACCTATCATTTTATTCTTATGGGCAGACATCCTGAAATAGCAACAGTTCATGAGGGGGGTGGGAAGCGATATGACCCTTGGCAACCCTCCTACCAGTTGTGAATGGAGCAGAACATTGTGTGTTGGGCAATGAACTCAATGCTGAGAATTCCAAAGATCTGGGCCCACAATACCAAAGGCACAACTGCATATCCTCCAACTTTGATTCAGAGGAAAATAGGGACACCCCCCCTTACTTGTCAGTGTGTCCTCCCCCCTATAGTTCAGCCTGTGATTTGGGGGTGACATTGCCGCTTTCTCTCTTTTAAAAATTATATTTTATTACATTTTCAAACGTTTAACATATACACTCTAAGACATGATAAATTTGTATTTTGTTTAGTTGACTTCCCACCCTGTTTTCCATGGTGTTTTTATTTCTCCCTCTCTGCTGCAATAATTTCTAATTACTTCTGTTGCTCATAGTTCAAATCTTGGTTGTTGAGTTCATCACTATAGTATTTCTTTAAGTAATTTGCAAAAGGCTTCCATTCTTCCACAAAACCATTGTTATTAGGTTCTCTTATTTTGACTGTTAACTTTCCCAATTCCTCATAGTCCATCATCTTTTTTATTCTTTGGTGGGAACTTCTTCCAACATTGCCTCTGCTTTCTCGTCTAGTGCACGGCTTAGGTGGCAGTTCTCTAAGTGGACACTCTCTGCCTTCTGATTTTGCCAAGCGGACTCCCTCCCCTTCCATGACATCTGTCCCTCCCCCTTTCCCACCCAAGGCCAGGCTCACTTGTGTGGCTTGTGATTGGACAAGAATTTTGCCTTTGCTAGTGCCCCTTCCCCTACAGTCCCCCTACACATGCCCTAGCCTTACTTTCTCCCAGATCTTTGCTGCTGTGCACTCCTCTCAGTTCACTGCCTTGCCCTTGGTGTGTCCCCACAACCATGTGGAGGCAGCTGGTGCATTGCACTCTCAGGAGTGCAAGGGGATGGAGGCACCCGGTGGCACCCTAAAGAGTTTGATGGTTACTTCTCCATCCTTCCTTGCCTTGTTCAGCACATCTCCTGCACCATGTGTGCCTTGAGGAGGCACCCTGCTGGAGTGCACCACCACTGCCACAGCCAAAGGTTGCAGGGCCCAAATCCAGGGTGTCCCAATTAAATCGGGACAGCTGTTGGGTATGCAACTGTGTACTTCCAAAACATGGGCAATTTGGACTGTGGTTTGTGTATGACTGTGGGGTGTGTGTGTTGGGGTTGGGAAAAAGATTCCACTGCTCAAAGCTGTGCTTGAGGAATTTGGCATCCTGTTGGGAGTGGGGAATGAGTGGTGCTACCACCTTAAGAATATCAAAACAGCCTGATGGATCAGGCACATAGCACATCCAGTTCTCACAGGGGCCAATCCCAAAGCAGGACCTGAGCACAAGAGCCCTCTCACCTCTTGTGGTTTCCAGCAACTGGGATTCAGAAGCATTGCTGTCTCCAACTGTGAAGGCAAAATCATAGCCATCATGGCTAATAGCCCTCAATAGACTTATTCTGTATGAATCTAATTTTCTTTTAAAGCCATCCAAGTTGGGGGCCAGGACTGCCTCCTGTGGGAGCAAGTTCCATAGTTTTATTATGTGCCATATAAATAAGTCCTTAAAAAAAAATCTGTCTTGAGTTTTAGGACCGTCTCTCTGGGGTGGGCCAAATCAGGTTTTATTGAGCTAGGAAAGCCTGGCGACTTTCCAAACACAGAGAGGCGGTGACCAAACAGACCTTTTAAAGAGCTGGGAGTATCTCTGGGCTCAAAGGTCCACTGCGGGAGACTCCACAAAACCCTTCTGTTTAATAATAATAATAATAATAATAATAATAATAATAATAATAATAATAATAATAATTTATTATTTATACCCCACCCATCTGGCTGGGTTTCCCCAGCCACTGTGGGCGGCTTCCAACAGAATATTTAAATACAACAGTCTATTAAACATTAAAAGCTTCCCTAAACAGGGCTGCCTTCAGATGTCTTCTAAAAGTCGGGTAGTTTTTCTCTTTGACCTCTGGTGGGAGGGCATTCCACAGGGCGGGTGCCACTACTGAGAAGGCCCTCTGCCTGGTTCCCTGTAACCTCACTTCTCGCAGTGAGTGAACCGCCAGAAGGCCCTCAGAGCTGGACCTCAGTGTCCTGGCAGAACGATGGGGGTGGAGACGCTCCTTCAGGTATATATACAGGACCAAGGCCGTTTAGGGCTTTAAAGGTTAGCACCAACACTTTGAATTGTGCTCGGAAACGTACTGGGGGCCAATGTAGGTTTTTCAAGACCGGTGTTATGTGGTCTCGGCAGCCACTCCCAGTCACCCGTCTAGCTGCCGCAGTCTGGATTAGTTTTAGTTTCTGGGTCACCTTCAAAGGTAGCCCTACATAGAGTGCAGTAGTCCAAGCGAGAGATAACTAGAGCATGCACCACTCTGGTGAGACAGTCTGCGGGCAGGTAGGGTCTCAGCCTGCGTACCAGATGGAGCTGGTAAACAGCTGCCCTGGACACAGAATTGACATGTGCCTCCATGGACAGCTGTGAGTCCAGAATGACTCCCAGGCTGCGCACCTGGTCCTTCAGGGGCACAGTTACCCCACTGAGGACCAGGGAGTCCTCCACACCTGCCCACCCCGTCTCCCAAGAACAGTACTCTGTCTTGTCAGGATTCAACCTCAATCTGTTAGCCGCCATCCATCCTCCAACTGCATACCTACTCCCCCCCCCATTACTTTCCCTTCTTGGAACTCCTTTTTTAATAAGCTAAGGAGATGCAGTATCTATATGCTGTAGCCTCCACAGAAGCTGCTGCTTTGTGGACACAAGGCTGCAATGAGGCTGTTAAACTGGAGTCTGTCACTCAGGAATCTCCATGGAAAGGTTACTCTGTACCTGAAAATGTGCACCTTTGATTAACTTGGCTGCTTTGCAAGTACATTCTGGGAAAAACAACAACAACAACAACGATACACTTGTGGTGTTGGTGAAAGTAAGGCTGGTGAGGGAATTAGAGCTCATTTCAGAAAAAGCAATGCCTGGGTAGTGACTTCTGTTTGGTTATAAACTTCTTGCTTTGTTCAGGCACCTGCTGAGACTGTACTGCTATTAGCTTGAATGAAGTTCTCTTCTTTACTCTCAGGATTCTGCAGGAAAATCTATAAAAGCTGATATGCACTAATTAATTGCCTTATTGCCTTTTGGAAAATGGATCATTTGGCTTTGTTGCAACACAGCAAAATAGTTTGTAGAAGTCATTTTTGGGGGGGAGGGGAGACACACACAAATGAACAACAATATACTCCAACAACCAATATTTTGCCTTTTTTAATTGTATTTGGAGCATCAAGAGAATCCAAGATTACAAAAAAGGGAGATCTGAACAACAGCATGAAACTTGCCCTGGTTTGGTGTGGTGTGGTTGATTTACCCTTTCTTGAAACCAAGAAGAAAGAAACAAGAGGTTTAATTTTTTGTCTTTTATCAGTATACTCTGCTGGACTGCCTGCCTGTGCACCAGAAGTCTCCTGCCTCTTCCTGATTCATGAGCAGAGATAGATGCAATTTTAAGACATCCTGTGAGGTGGGGTGGTCTCTGGCTCCTGAGCATCAATGCCTTTGCAGAGGGATCAAATGTGTTTTTGCTTTTTGTTTTGAAAGGTGCCATTCACCAGAGGACGGTCCTAGTGCACACCCAGCTCATTTCCAGTGTCCCTGGTGGGTAGCACCCAGGGTTGCCTTAAATGTGCATAATTCTGTGCAGTGCTGCTGTGAGTGTCCAATGATGGCTCTAGAACAGGGGCTACCAAATTCTCCCAGTATGAGAAGCTTCACTTGTTGCTAGCTTCAGGTTTCTCTTTTTTGCAATGTTAGTTAAAGGCAAGTGGCCAAAGGAAGCCAAGTTGGACACTCAGCTTCATGGCAAGCCTTGCCGAAGGTCTCACAGCTCTGAGGCCCCCAGGAGACAGAGCAAAAGAGGAACATAGGAAGCTGCCTTGTCACTGAGTTAGACCATTGGGTCCATCTAGCTCAGTATTGTCTACACTGACTGGGCAGCAGCTCTCCAGGGTTTCATCTAGGACACAGCTTTCCAAACTTTTCTTGTTGGTGACACACTTTTTAGACATGAATCATTTCATGGCACAGTAATTCAGTTTTACTACCAAACCGGAGGTTAAACTAACCCTTTTCCAGCTCTTGGAGGAGTGTGGGGGAGCGTTCGTGCGACACACCTACACACTGCAGCCAACACACTAACGTGTCGTGACACAGTTTGGAAAGCTCTGATCTAGAGGGTCTCTCCTAGCCCTACCTGAAGGTGCCATTAGGGATTGAACCAGGGGGCATTCTGCAGGCAAAACAGGTGCTCTACTCACTAAGCCACAACTCTTCCCCAGGTGGCTGGCTCTTATTCCTGTCATTATTTGCAACAGACCCACCTAGCATCCCTTGAAGCTGAGATCAAATACCCACACACCACACACACCCTTTGTGTCTGTTTATTACGCGGTTATACATTTCAGCTGCTCTGCTGGTTCTGATGTTCCTGTAGATTCACAAGCTTATTTAGCTGCATAAACAGACTACAATTCTATTTACCTCCTTTTGCAAATAACTCCCCGCACCCCCCACAAAATCATACAAAGTTCTTATGGACTAGCAGCCCAACACTTCCTCCAATTTCCCCAGCGTATCAAATTATACATAAACACATAAACAGGCAAATGGATAGAAATTATCTCTCCTTGCTGTTCAAAAGCGCCACAATCTTTTACAGAATGTCTCTGAAGTCCAGCCTGCTATCTCAGAAGGCCCCGTGGAGTTGTTTGTAGTGGGCATAGCAACACCCTGCAGCAGTGGTTCACAACTGATGGTCTGCAGACCCCAGGGTGTCTGCGTAACCCACCCAGGGGGTCTGTGGCACATTCACATAACAAAAACTACCACAGAGATATCAAAATTTTCAAAAGTAGGGAGTCCATGGCTTGGCTTTTGAGAAATGGAGTGCACAGTACTTAGCTAATTGGGAACCACTGACACAGAGGAAATGCCGGCTGGCCTGGGTCTCTCTGAAGGGGAATGTGACGTCTGCAAAGAGAAGGAGGGGAGAAGAAACAGCACCTTCTGCCCCCTAAAAAGCAAGGGGAGGCTTGGACTGGACAGGGTCCTCCTCACACGCATGCGCATGAGCAATGGGGCATCTTAGAGGGGCTCCTTACCTACTCCCTGGCCCTGTAAACCTGGTTGTATCATGCCCACTCAACCCTATAGATGAAGCACGATCACAGCCCAAGCATTGCATCTTCCTAAGGAGGCCACAGACATCTCCCTGCCTACTCCCAATCCATCCAGGGCACCTTTGTTTTGTTTCCAAAGTGCAAAGTTCTCCCACACAAATTTAGCTGGCAGTCTATCTTGATTCCTAGATTCTTAGGGACATTTGGCTGCAGTATCCTTGCCTTCTGAGATACGAGTTGGGTTTTGGAGATGTTCCATAAAAGAAGTGCCTCACTGATAGATGAAGCCCATCTAGCAGCCAAATGCTTATAAAAACCTAGGAATCTAGACAGACTGCCTCTGGACCTAGAGGTTCCATAACAGCACCAGAGGAGAACTGCTAGGTCAGGCCAAGGGCCAATCTCATTCAGCACCCTCTTCTCACAGTGGCCAGGCAGACAGTATTCTACAATTGTGGGTTGTAACAAAATTGGCAACTGGGTCCAGTGTTGCCAGTGCACACGTTAGTAAATTTAAAAGGGCAAAAGAGGGGTGAAATTAACTCTCCCTTCACCCCCACCCCCCAATTAAGGCAGGCAAGAGTGAGTGCATTTGTTCCAATGCTGGTGGACAACATTGCATAAAGACTTATCACAATACACATCCCCCCTCCCCAGCATGCATACAAGTATGTGATTTATGAAAACAGGACCCTATTCTTTCCCCCATTTTAAATAAGCATTCTATGGGTAAAAAAAAGATAGAAAAAAAGGTTGCAATGATGAGCAAAAATAGCTTAGACTCTATAAGGTGCTTCAATCTCCTGTAGTAACTCAGTTCAGGGTGCAGGTTGTTCTCCACCCACCTCAAAAAAAGAAAAGAAAAGAAGGCATGGTATTTTTTAAGTGCAGAAAACATAATTCTTAAAATACACAGAATCACCCCCCCCCCCAAAAAAAGAAAACAAAAACCCAACCAGCTCCATGATGGAGAGATATTGTCCTCAAAGTTGTTTCCCCAACTAGAGTCAAAATACTCAAGATCTTTCTTTGCTTCCAGTGGAAGAGAGCTTGAGACATGTCTCTATGAAAGAACATCCGAGCTGCAACTTCCAAGTGCCTCCAAGGAAGGGCCTTACTCTGCTTTCGCAGAAGCTGAAGGATATAAGAAATGATACTTTTTACTACCTGCTACACTTACGGATTGGGGCAATCAAATAGATGGGGACAGGGGGTACCTGGCTTTGCTGAAAAGGGGGGCTACATCCTGTGAAGCCTGGCAGGAAGTGCAGGGTGCTGCAGGGGGTTGGACTCTACAGCTCTATGATTTTATCAGAAGGTGAGGAGGAGGAGGAGTCTGTGTGGATTGGTCTGTGCCACTGTGAGTTTAAAGACTAAACTAGGGCAACTTTCACAAAATAGAACATATGCAAGCATAATGTTTTTTTAAAAAATCACAGAATAATAATAATAACAACAACAACACATAAACTGCATAATAAAAGTAAGGATTGAAGGCTAAGACATTGTCAATGCTTTTGATATTTCTCAAGCTCCCCCCCCTTTTAAAAAACTGTAGTCGGTTGTAAATAAACCAGAGCAAGTAAATGCTCAATTTCCCATCACCACCACCATTTCTACCCCCCCCCCTTTACATTGTATTCATTACAGGTATTTTGAATCAATCTCTCTTCAAAACATAGTCAGGATCCAAAGATCCCTCAGGGGCTCTAGGGCAGAGGTTGCCCTGCAGTCTTCAGTGCCACCCAAAGCATCCTTCTGCATAGCGAGTCTTGTACAAATCTAGTTATAGCAACAAAATGCAAAGAATCAGAGGGGGCTGGAAAGTTCACTGTGCCCACTTCTGTAGGTTAGAGGCTACCACACCGGGTGCGTGAAGTTGTTGACTATATACATGTGAGATATATTCATTGCCACTTCCCACAACTTGGTTTGAGTCTCTTAAGATGTTGGGGAACTCTTGGCCACTTTTGAAGAACATGAAGCAGTTCTCTGGCATGCAGTCTTGCTCTGCATGACTGGATGCCCAGCTGACCTTTCCAAGAGATTTGAACCCACAGAAGGGGAAAAGGCTTAAAATGAGATATATGGTACCACCACAGCTTACATGTTTAATTTGTGTGATTTCAACCTAAGCTGGCCAGCTGAAATTGTGCAAATTAAACGCATGAAAGGAAGACAGCTCAAAAACTCTTTCTGTGCAGGATTTTCCCAGCACAGAAAGAGGTTTTAAGCTCTCTGCCTAACTTACTGGGTTCTGGGAAGTTCTTGCATGGAGACTGGGATGCTTTCTCTCTAGACATCTTGCAAGATTTGCAAGAGCCTTCCAAAGCCTGGTGAGCAAAGCAGAGAGCTTAAAAGCTCTCTGCCTTGTTAAGGGGGTAAGACCTGTTCAGCATATCAGCTCCAGAAGGTAATCTTCCTCTCACAGGAGCAGCTTGAGCATACATTCTTATATATGCGCCATCTCCAGAATGCAACCCCTGTGCAAACTGTGAGTTACCTGTGCGCGTGCGTCCAAACCATGCAAGTTCCCCACGGCTAACTCTATTGCAGGCAAACCACAAGTGAAACTGAGTAAACTTGAAAGAACGTGAGTCAACAAATGGAACTTCATGATGACACATGTATCCTTCCTAAAGCTTTCTCAGAGGTTTCACTACTAGGCACAATGTGTGGGGCCCAGTGGGGCATCTGGGTGGCCACTGTGGGGCCAGGATACTGGGCTAGATGGGTCCATATTGGACTGAACCAAGAGGCTCTTCTGATGCTCTTGTGGACTCTCCAGGCACAGAGTCTATCTGTACTGCTAGATCCTTAAGGGCATTTGGCTACTCTGAGAACAGGAGACTGGACTAGGTGAGCCTGATCAAGCAGCCAGGCTTGTCTGATGTCTATTTCCAGTGCTTTGTCCATCACCTGTCCATTTCCCACTTTTTTGTTCCTAAGGACCACATCCACATGCTGCATTTGTAAGAAAAACAGCTTGATGGAAAGAGCAGAATGATTTTTTAACCAGCACTGCTGAACGTCATTGGGAGGGGGGTGTTGCTGTTTCTGCATCAAGTAACCATGGCCAAATTAAGGTGCTGCATTGTCACTTCTCAATGTTCTGTCATCTCTTGAAGCACCTGGCCAAGCCAACCCTTTTGCAGCATCCTCAAACCCCTACAATATGAAAACCCCTCAAGGTGCAAACAGAGTAAGATTTCTGAGGTGCTTCCTGCCCTCCCCTCCAAAAGCAGCAAAATTTCTCAACAGTCTGCACAGTAAAAGAAAAGCCCATCTTCTAAACATATTTCAATAAAACTGCAGGTGACATCACTGAAAATAATCAAACCAAATCAAGCTTTGCAGAGCCACATTATTAAAATGACCATTGCCCAGAGTATTCCCATGGCTGCTGCTTTTTTTTTGAGGGAGGTAGGAGGAGTGGGAAAATGGCTAACAGTCATTTCAAAAATGCATCACTGCAAAGTGCAACTTTACAGCCGTTGCTTCTGAAAGGTATGCAAGATCCTTCAAAGTCACAATTTGCCAGGCCATTGTTGAACAAGGGAGGCAGGTGAAACTGCTCATGGCAGTAGGAGCAGAGCCTTAAGCCATTTTTAGAATTAAAGACAAGCAAGTTATCACTACCTAAATAAAGATCGTGAGCTAGAGAATCACAATCCACATCCAAAAATCAAAGGAGTCAAACAATTTGTGATTATTTTCTTGTGATGCCAGGGATGAACAGAATAGGGTTGGGAGATAAAACCGATGGTTGAGAAACAGGATAATTGTGAGTGGCATTCTTAGGAGAACCAATGAGCTTTTAACACATACTCAGTTCAGCCATTCTAGGACATGACCTGGAACAATACCCCCCCCCCCACATATAATTCTTTCTGAAAAAATCAGAAGACAACAGCTCAGAATCTATTTGTGTCATCCTGTGAGATTCTCTGGCCAGGGACTGCTCTAGGATAGCTTATTGAGACTGAGGGCCCTTCTTCCCACAACCAAGGAAAGTTTCTAAGGTTTGTTTGACTCCCCGTTACTCCTTTAGATGAATGGCAGTCTCAACTACAGAAATCACAAAAATGAAAAGCGCATCCCCATCCCAATACATGTTCTCTTTACAATGTACCACAATGTTATTAAAAAAGATAATGAAAACACAAGTTCTTCCCCAGTGGAGTGGGTTAGGACCATAGTTATGTGCAGTTTCTCAGGAACCCCAAAGGGGCATCAGAGTCCTTGTTTCACTTGGCTTGGCTTCTGAGGCCCTCGCCCACCACGCTCTCCAAGGAAAAGTCTTCCAAGTGGGTCTTTAGGTGCCTCTGACTTTTGGGAAGCAGAGCTGGGAGGAGGGATGTTGGTGTAGGTGACAAAAGCAGCTGGATGGAGGCCCTCTGAGCACTGCAGAGCTGCCTTTTTTGAGGAGAGTGTCCTTCGTGATGGAGAAACAAAAACAAAAAATGCTCAAAACTGGAATGTGCTCACATTCATTGGGTGACTTTTTTTAAAGTTTTGGCTCATGGTCCACAGAAAGAAAAGGAAGTAAGAAAAAAGGATTGCACTGTAAAACAGCCCTCCGTAACCTTCAGGGCACCAGGAGGGTTCAGCACTACCCTCCAGCTCCTCTTAATGCTTTGTGTCATTTTTCATGAGCACAAGAACAGTACTGTATGGATTTGGGCACTTTGTGTCAGGTAAATGCTGCTGTAAGGGCCTCAGAGTTAACTGGAGAGGCACACTGAACAGCAGCCGAATCTGAGGCAGTGGCTTGTGGCCACGTAGTATAGGAACGTGATGAGGACTGAGACTAGTTCACATGCAGAAATGTGGCCCTGGGGAATCTAAGTCCATGTGATGCCTGCAGCTGTGACGGCACACACACTTTTTTTTTGCAGTTGTATGATTCCACTACATTCTCTCCTCCATATGATTTTGAGTCCAGTTCTCCCTTCCTGTCCTCATATATGCTATTGAAATCCTCCTGCATCTTAAGAGTGAGACTCACAACATAATGAGGGGAAAGCACACTGCACAGAAAAGTTAAGAGTTGATCAAAAAACTGTTAAAAAATAAAAATAAAATCACCCACTCCCCAAAAATGAAGTTCTTCCCACTCCCAGGATTTGATTTGAGCAACCTGCTTGTCATCTTGGATTCTGGTTTTGTTTAAAAAGAGAGAATAAAACAGCAATGAAGGGAACACCCAAAACACAATGTGTGTGTGTGTTTTGTCAGACTTCCCATCGTGGTACACGATGGCCACAGAAGCCATTGTGGGAAATGCAGAAGCCCAAGAATGTAAACAAGTGCCGCCTGGCACCATGCCACAACACCAGATTAAAAATATATATAAGAACAGGAAAGAGAAGTAGAGAAGGTGCAGGGTTTGCACGCACACACATATGCTGGGCTGTTTCAAAGCAGGCCGAAAAAAGCTCCCACTTGAAAAGGGAATTCCCCCAGGTGGGGAGTCACTGAAATTGAAAAGAATCCCAGCAGGTTAGTTCTGTTTTCATTATTACTGTATATCTTTGTAGCGTATACAGTATTCCAAGGCACTGCAGTGCAAAAATAACAGGCAAGTGAAGGCTGGACAAGGTCGGCAGCTTCCAGGGCCTTGGCCGCAAAGGGCTCCTCCCTTCCTGTGTCTCCCTCGCTCCATCACTGTGTGTGGAAGTAGATGGGCTTCACCTTCCCAGAGAGGATCTTGGGGACTTGCACCGAGATGATCTCTGCCATCATTTCTGGGTAATCCACACTGACCATGTGGGACTTGACTAGGAGGTCGAATGTAAACTGGTGCAGCTCTCGGGCAATCTAGGAAAGAGGAAAGAGAGAAGGTGATGTCACTTTATAGTGATGTGGGTTTTCGAGGGAAGAAGTATGCATGATGCCCTGAGTCCCTTCCAGTTCTTGGGTTCCTGTATCGGAGGTAGGTGGAAGGTATGAGAACAAGCTCAACAAACCAGACCCTTTTGTCTAGGCCAGTGTTTCCCAAACGTTTTTGGGCAACGGCACACCTGTTTACCGGAAAAAAATCTCGCGGCACACCACCATTAAAGCCCCGCCCCGTGACGTCAGCGCGCAGCGTCACGCCGGGAGGGACGCACAAAAGTGAAAGTTTTTCCCCTTCCCCTTGCCGGGGTGGGAGGAGGCAGCAGAGCGAGGGCGCGTTGCGGGCTCTGCGTGGCTTCAGGCGGAGCCTAGGAGCCACTTCCCAGCCTGGAGGGCAGGCTGTGCGCGGACCCCGCCACTCTCGGGGCGCGACCCAGACCCGGCTGCCTTCCACGGCCAGCAGAGGTAGGCCGCCGGCTTCTAACCCGGCGGAACTGGGGCGTCCCGGGCGCAGCGCCGCGCTCCCCGCTCCTCCCGCCCCGCCCCCTTCTCCCGGGTGCCCCCTCCCTCCTTTGTTCTCCGGAGCCCCGCCTCCCCCTCTGCCCCAGCTCGCCTATTGGCTCACGCAGCCGCCACTCAGGTGGGGGCCCGCTTTGGCCCCGCTCCCCGGCCGCCGAGAGAGAGTGGGAGCGTGCGGGGCTGGGCTGGGCGGCCGGGCGTCTCCTTCCCTGCGCTGCTTCGGCCGCGTCTGCAGCCGCCGCGGGACCAGGCGGGAGGCCAGTCATGCCCAGACACTGCCAGCCGCTCGGAAGGAGCCGTCGCTCCGCCGGGCAGCGCCTGCCTGCGCGCCCCTCGCTCCCTGCGCCGAGGATGGCGGGGGCGCCGGGCGCAAGGCAGCGCCGGGGCTGCTGGGCAAGCGGCAGGTGCTGATGCAGTTTTGGGAATTCCTGTCACAGGGAGCAAGGCAGAAGCGGATGACGGGGCACGTTCCCCGGGGGAGCGGGGCCGGAGGATTAGCCCGACTCGCCCGCCTCCCTCCCACGGCACACTAGGCAACGTCCGGCCGCACACTAGTGTGCCGCGGAACACCGGTTGGGAAACACTGGTCTAGGCAATAGCTGTGACTTGAGTAGTTAAGCACCAAGATCAGCATCCCAAAAGGATAAGCTGGGCTACAAGAGCTGTGACTAAGGGACGGGGCCTTTCAGGCCTGGGGGGGGGGGGGTGTTTTCCTCCACCCCCCTCACCTAGAACAAGAGATGGTGTTTGGTGTGAGCTGGGCAGAAAGCAGGATGGAAGATGGAGACATGATTGATTTGAGCTGGATCGAAGACTGTGACTAATGGAGAAGCAAGAACATTTGGAGTGTTAATGCTGTGAGCCATTCCAGCCTGTGCTCAGGTTGTATATTTTTGCAACTGAAAACATATATCCTAAAGACACCACAGTCTCCACTGAACTTCATTCCAAGGAAACTGAACCCTTGGCAAGCACCTGCAACCTCTGGAATCTCTCACCACTTGGAGATTGGAGTGGCATGTAACAATATTATACATTGGTACCATTTCTGCATAGACAAACAAGGCATGCAGGCACCTTCTCCTTTTCTTAGGAATAACCACCAGGTAGTACTTCCTAGGTGGTACTGAGGCACCCTGGGAGCAACTTTGACAACGGCAGGCTGAAATCTAGGTTTTTGTTGTTGTTGTTATTGGCTCCTGTGAGAACAGGATGCTGGGCTGGGTGGGCCACTGGCCTAATCCAACAGGGCTCTTACATTCTGGTGTGCATGCACACAGAAAGGTGCCTTATGGTGAGACAGCCCATCTGGTATCTTTACACTGACTAGCTGTGGCTTTCCAGGGTTTCAAGCAGGGAGTTTCTCTCTGGAGCTCTACCTGGGAGATGCTGGAGACTGACCCTCTGCAGTAAAAAGCGGGTGCTCTGTCACTGAGCTGTTAAGTGGGACACATCTGTCAGTTCTGATTTTTCTCTGTTCCTCACTTTCCCAACCTTAAGTTCAGTCTGCCCCACTTCTGCATCAGTCTGCCTTTTTTTTAAGCTTATGCCAAAATAATTGTACACAAATTCTCATGCACGCTTCTCCTAATATTCTTACGCAATGTGGCCTAATGCGTTTCTTTATTCTTCTTTGATGCATATTTTGGTGTGCTATTTCAAACATGTATTTTATATGCCTTCCATCAGCTTCGGCTGGTGGCCCAGCTACACCCTTATCTGGATGAGGTTAGCCTAACTACTGTGGTCTATGCTCTGGTAACCTCAAGGTTAGATTACTGCAATGCATTATACGTAGGGCTGCTTCTGGAAACTTCAGCTAGTGCAAAATTCAGCAGCCAGGTTGCTCACTGGGGCAAGAGACTTTGAACATATTACATTGATCCTGGTCTGACTGCACTGGCTACCAATTAGTTTCCAGGCCTAATTCAAAGTTCAGTTTTTGATCTATAAAGCCTTAAATAACTCAGGACCGCAATACCTCAAGGGCCACCTCTTTCCATATGAACCTACCCTGACCCTGAGATAATCTTTTGAGGCCCTTCTTTGTGTGCCTCCTCCACAAGAGGTCTGGAGGGTAGCAACACGAGACTGGGCCTTTTCTGCAGTGGCTCCCCATTTGTGGAATGCTCTCCCAGGGATGTTTGCCTGATGCCTTCATTATACACTTTTAGGCACCAGGCAAAAACAGGCATTTGGTTGACTGGCATTCAATGCCTTTTAAAATGTGTTGGGGGTGTGTTACTGGATTGTTCTTGTTTTTATTTTGATTATGCATTTTGTGTTGTTAATGTTGTGATTTTATCCAGTGAACCATACTGAGACCTGTGGGTATAAGGTGGTATACAAATTTAATAAATAATAAAATAATAAAAATAACAAATACTTTGACATTGGCAGCCTGGGGGTTAAGGAATGTTTCCCTGTACTAGATCTGAAATATAATAATAATAATAATAATAATAATAATAATAATAATAATAATAATAATGTTGTTTATACCCTGCACATTCTGTGTGGCATCCAGCAAGATATAAAAAATAATAAAATGTCAGACATTAAAAACTTCCCTTCAGATGTTTTCTAAAAGTTGTGTAATTATTTATCTCTCTCACATCTGATGGGAGGGTGTTCCACAAGGAGGGCGCCACTGCCAAGAACCTCTGCCTGGTTCCTTGTAATTTTACATTTTGCAGTGAGGGAACTGCTAGAAGACCCTCGGAGCTGGACCTCAGTGTCTGGACTGAATGATGGAGGTGGAGACGATCCTTCAGGTATACTGGGCTGAGGCCATTTAGGGCTTTAAAGTCAGCCTCCCACAAACATCTTTCTCTTTGATGGCACAGTTCTCTCTTGGAGGAAATGACTGTGAGGTCACAGTGACTTTCTGCAGATTTGCTTCCAGTGCTTATTTTTACAGGTTTGTTGGTGTTTTGTTTTCCTCTCCCTGCACTCCCCCACCCCACAAGTTCAACAGCAGATTCTGTGGAGTTTTGATCAAAAGATTAACAAAAGATCTTGCCATGTGTGTGGCTAACCCTCTTTCTCTTCCCTTCTCCTCTTACTTACAGGCTGCACAGAGTCTAGGAGCTTGGTGAGCTGGTAGAAACGCCGGGAGCAGGAGGTAGGGTTCTTTCTCTTGCAAGCAATGATGCGATCAAGTTCCTTGATGTAGTTCATCCGAAGTTCATCAAAGAACTTCTGGTTCTTCAGCCCGTCCACTGGAACTGGTGCATGTAGAAAGAGAGGAACAATTGTCAATGTACAGTATGGTTGTGCCTTGTGTGCATGTTACTTTCCAAGACAGCACTTATTTGCAAAACTGTGCCCACTTGAACCACCTGCTTGGAACCACCCCGTGAGAGTATCTTTACCTTTTTGGAGTTGTGTGCCAAGTGCGCCTGGCCCCTCTCCCAGCAAGGCAGAGAGCTTTTAAGTTCTCCACCTTGCTTACCAGGCTCTGGGAGGCTCTGATGTAATCTTGCAGGTAAGCCTGAGTTCCGGCAAGATCTTGTGAGAGCATCCCAGAGCTCAGTAAGTAAGTATTGAGAGCTTAAAATCACAGAACCAGGTGCAAAAGGAGCTTTTAAGCTCTCAAAGCTCTCTACCTTGTATGCATTTAATTTGCGGGATTTCAACCATCTGGCTTTCAAAACCACACATGCTTGAAATTGCATAAGTTAATCACATGCAAGATGGAATGGAATTTTGGTGCATAATGATGCTGGTGGTAATAATAGTGGTTGCAGTAGTAAGAGAAAGGATTTTGTCAGACAGAGTGGTTGTCAGAATAAAATGATGAAGGAGGTTTAATCACACCACCTTAAATTATTGAGAATCAGTGTGGTGTGGTGGTTGGAGTGTTGGACTAGGACTAGGAAGAGACCAGGGTTCAAATCCCTACTCAGTAGTGAAGTTTACTAGGTGACCTTGGGCTGGTCACTGCCTCTCAGTTGAACCTACCCCACAGGATTGTTATGGGGATTAAATGAGGAGGTGGACAGTCATGTGCACCACCATGAACTCTCTGGAGAAGAAGGTGAGAAATAAATGCAATAAATAAGTAACAATTAATAAAATAATAGTTGATTAAAATACTCTGTGTGTGCAGTATAGCAGTCTTCTGCTATGTATCTCTGGCCATCTATCAGGGATAGGGCTAGATGACCCTTGGGAGGTCCCTTGCAACTCTACAATTCTTTTATTCTTTTTTGAAAGAAAGGGAGAAGGAAATAAAAAGGCCCCCATGAAAAAAATGTGTCTTACTAATACTGAAGAGGAGCAGAGCTTTCATGCAGAGGAATTCTTGGGGAGTGATTTGAAGCCATCCAAACTCTTGGGAGAGATGCCGCATCCTGACGCACTGACTGTACATTCTGGATTTGTGCATCCGGTACCTGGGAGGAGGAAGAGGAGATAATTAGCAAATGCCAGCAGGAAACTGAAAAGAGAATCAGTGATCAATTAGGCAAATGGATCTTTCTTGCTTGTTGGAAGATTCAGGAAGGATAAAAAGAAAGGACTTCTTCACACAGCACATAGTTAAACTGTGTAACTTGCTCCCTCATGAGGCAGTGATGGCCACCAACTTGTATGGCTTTAAAAGAGGATTACAGAAATTCATAAAGGCTGTGCTCTGCCTCCACAGTCAGAGGCTGGACTGCTTTTGAATCCTAGATGCTGGGAACCACAGAAGGGGAAACAACGCCTGTGCTCAAATCCTGCTTGGTAGTTTCCTACAATGGGCATATAGTGTCAACTGTAAGAATAGGATGCTAGATTAGATGAGCCACTGGCCTGATCTAGCAGGCTCTTCTTATGTTCTTAAAATAAAAATTGCACCCCCAGCCTCCACCACACTGGCTGGAAATCTATCTCTGCTGCAGTCTTAAGAGCAACCTGTCCTGGAATCAAGGAACGAGAACATTGCTAAACAGGAGGATAGAGGGAAGTTATTCTAAGGAGCTCATGACCTTCTTGATGCCTTGGGGAAAACATCACTCCCAAGAATTTGTAATCATTAAAGAATGCAATGCAATTATTTGGTGTGCAAGCCATCAGAACAGGGCACATTTCTTGATTACTTCCATCAGCACAAACTTTTGATCCTTCTCAATGACCCAAGAAGACCTGCAAAGCCCTGTCTGGGTCTGCCTTCTGGTTGTTGTTGCAAACACTAGCTGATATCAAGGAAGGGAATGGGCAAGGGTTGGTTAATGCTGTTCTGCTACCATTCTGCATCAATAAATTAATATTTAAACTACAGATCCCACTGTGGTGCTGCTGGCAGCAAGGGGCTTTCCTTGTTCAGTTTATCCCTGCTGGTTTAATTGCTAAATGAGCTGTATGTGTATTTTCTGCATAATTTGAGTAGGAAGTCAAGGATGGAGGGCCCAAAAGTTATTGATACACACTTGTAGTCAGACACAAGGATTTGAGATCAGCAGTTCCTAAACATCTTGGGGTGGGGGCACTGCCTGGTTCTGTGAATGCACCTCCGGGGCCCCCTACCCTACCTTACTTTACCCTACCCAATGGAAAGCATTTACTCAGAACAGTGGTTTGCACAACCCTCAAAAGTAGGTAATAACACAAAGATTCAAAACAGTGACATAAATAGCACATTTATTCAAAAAATAAATATATGTAAAAATGAATATGTACTCTGATCTAATCATATAGTATATATATCTTGCTTGTTTCCTATACTCTGTGCATTAGCACAGAGACAACTGAAATCATGAGTCATTTCCTCCAGCTGCTTCCTTCTTGTAGTTTCTTGCTTTTAACAGGAACGCTTGTGCTGATGGAATGATCAGAAGAGTGGGGTCTCCAATTCCTCCCACACTGTTTCAATTATTTATTATTTATTATCATAAAATATATATAACTGTGGTTTACAACAATCTAAAAGCATAAAACTATACAGTAAAATAATAAAAAGTTAAAAGTAAATTAAAACCAAAAAGAAATTAAAACAAGCATAAATAATCCATTGTGTGAGATGTGCTCTTAGTTGCCTGTTTAGGCCTGGCAGAATAGAAAAATGTTCAGCAGGCATTTAAAAGTTGAAATCATAAGGCCTCTGTTTAATCTCTAACAGCAGAGTATACCACAATACTCTACTGGGCTGATGACACTAAAGGCTCAGTTTCTTATCATTGCCAAATGAGCCTTGCCAACTTGGGAAATGACCAATGGTGCTCCTGCAATGATCTCTGTGATTGAGTTGTGATATTATAACAGTTCAGGTGGTCCCTGAGGTTCCCTAAGTTGTTCAGGGGGGTGTTAAATCAATACAAGGACCTTGAACCTGGCTTGGTAGAAAACGGGCAGCCAGTGCAGCTGTTTTAAAAATGGTGTCACTTACTCTCAGCCTGAAGCTCCTGTCAGCAATCTGGCTGCAGCATTCTGCCCCAGATGGAGCTTCTGAACCAGACCCATGGGCAGTCCCACTTGGAGCACATTGCAATAGTCCAGCTTCGAGGTTACAAACACATGGACTTCAGCTGTACTGTGTAAACCAGAGAAAACTGGCAAAAGGCCCTCCTAGTCACAAAGAACACCTGAACCTCTAGTGACAGAGATGTATACAGCTGTACCCCCAAACTACACACTTGCTCCTTCAGATAGAGGGCAACCCTATGCTGAGAAGTCTACTGGGCTGGGGTATTGTTTTAGGTTTTTTTGTTGGGGGAGGGGTTTGTTTTTATTTTATCTTTATTTCAGATGTTATTATTTATGTAGGAATTGTTTCGATTTGTATTCTTTTTGATGCTTTTTATTGTTTAAGACTACTTTTGCTATGTTTGTAATTATGTGGTTTTTTTCATGTTGTAAGCTGCGTTGAGCGCGGTTTTAACTGTGCGAAGGTGGCATAAATAAAGTTATGTACGCAGGTATGTATCACTAATCCAAAAAAAGAATCTTGTGTTTCAGAGAAGGTAGCAGAAGCAGACTTCTGGGAAAAGTACTCACCACTCTCAGTATTTGGTTGCAGGGAGACGTAAAGATTTATGGTCTCCTAAATCAATTGCTTGGACATTATTCACACAGGATTGGTGCCACAGTCCGTACACAGTCAGCTATGCTGTTTATAAGGTGTAACCCACTTTTATGAGTGGCTTTGCACAAGCCTCATTCTATCTCTCAAAGGGCTCCATGTACTGTCCTAGGACTGCTCATGAGATGACAGATGAAGGGACACGGTCTGCTGGAAGATTCCACAAGGGAATATTCCAAGCATGCAGATCCCAAAGATGGAACCGGGGGTGGGGGTGGGGCTGCAATGGTCGAGGCAAGTGAGCATGAGAGACGGAGTCACAAAAATCATAGAACTGGAAGGGACCTCAAGGTTCTAGTTCAATTACACACAGGAATCACAACTAAAGCATCCCTGACAGATGGCAGCCTAACCCCTACTTAAAAACCTCCAATGAAGGAATTAATGTCATGTTGCTCAGAAACATCCCTGGAGACCCAGAACAAGGCCTGCTCCCTGTACCCCGCCACCAAATAAGTGTAATAAAAATGCTATTTTTAGTTTGGTTCATTAACGCGTCCTGATGGGTTTGGTCAACTTTTATTAATTTATCGTTTTCTCTATTAAATTTCCATTCTACCCTACACCATAGATCTTAAGGCAGTTCACAACATAAAACCATCAGGTCTTTGCTGGTTTTGTAATGGGATCTCAGGTGGCCTCACCTCAAAGAGGATATTGTAGAGCTGAAAAAGGTTCAGAAGAGGGCAACCAAAATGATGAAGTGGATGAAGTGGCTCCCTTGTGAGGAAAGGTCGCAGTGTTTGGGACTTTTTAGTTTAGGGAAAAGGCAAGTAAGAGGCAGCATGATAGAAGTTTATAAAATGATGCATGACATGGAGGAAGTGGGGTAGGGAAGTTTTCCTCGCTCCCTCATAGCACTTACTCATTGAAGACCAAGTCTGGGGCGAAGTAGAGCATCCGAGAGTTCACGTTGGTGAATGATCTCCATCCCATTGCAAAAATCATCAGGCCCATCCAGGAATACTGAATGATCGCCATTTGGTCATCCACATGCAAGTTGCGGAACCCTGTGGAAGAAAAGAGGCACACCTGAGAAATGCTGTCAGGCTGGATGCAAAGCTTGCTACTATTCTTTCTTAAGAAAGCACTGTCAGCATCTCCAGATGAGAGTAACTTGTCAATGCTGCTAATAATTTAAACTCTAGCAGCCCATTTGTAAGATTATATTTTGATACATACAGATGTGCACATGTATACTGTCATGAAGTAGTGATCCTGTGAGCAAGTATTGTTTGGTGGGACCCCTCAGGCAGGTGGTAACAATTAGTCCCAAAAGTGGGAGCATATGATGGGGTTGGCTGGTTGCCAGCATTCCCCAGCCCCTACAAATATTCGAGTTCACCTGCTGAGGGAGGGAGAGAACATGCTGTGTTTTAGACTTGCTGCTTGATTTCCTGTATCTGGTGCCAGAGAAGAAGCCAATAAAGCCTGGTAATCAGTTTGGTGCCTTCGTGTGATTGGTTAGTAACTTGGGGGGAGGACTCAGGAAAACCACTCCCTCCTTGACATGGTGTCATAGCGGAGGACTCCAACAGGAGTTTTGGAGCTTCAGCACCTTGAGTGTGAATGGCAAGTGACTGTTTAGATGGTGGAAAGTGTTCATCAGTTGCAGGGAAAATGGCAGAAGAGTGTGCTTGCCTGTTTGGTGAGAAGTGGGAAAGGAGCCAGCTAGATAATGGATGCGATGGGTGGAGACGTAAAGAAGGAATATGGTGGGGTGTTGAGACCTAGAGTGGTTCAGAGCACAGCTGTCAACATTTCTCTTTTTTTAAGGGAAATTCCCTTATTCTGAATAGAATTCCTCACAAGAAAAGGGAAAAGTTGACAGCTATGGTTTGGAGTGAGAGAAACTACTCTCCAGAAAGATCTTTCGGGGGTGGGGCGGTAATTGTGTTTATTGGGACAAGTGTATGTTTCCCCCATATACTGAAGGACAGGATTTAGTCGCATATTTTGCACTCTTTGAAGCTACATGTGAAGACTTTGTTCCCGTGAGCCACTGGATGAGAATTCTGCGCTCCTTATTAACTGGTAAATTGGCAGATGTAATGGGAAAGCTGTCACCATTCAGTTTTAATAACTATGAATAAGACGAGCAATGATGACAGCAACAGAGTTCAAATTGCAAACATCGAAGGAACGATAATAAACAGTAGTGACATTTGAATTGAAACCTCAAAACCTTAAAAGTCGAAACCTGGTCATAAACATAAGTACCAATCTTGTGATTTGGCCATATCTCCACTGTTATCTGTAGTACAATAGTACTTATATTGCCATATTTTATTTTATAAATTGCTTGCTGGTCATTGACCGTATTAAAGATATTTGAATTTATGATAATTTTAAAACTTTAGCTTTGCAACAATTTGCTGTGTCAGCGAAGACCTACTGTCAAGCTTTTTCAAAGTGGATAAGGGTGGGACGCAAATTTATATTCTTGTTGCTGTGAATACACTGACTCGGACATGACACATTGGCTCGGGGCTGCTGGAGTAAGTACTTTTAATGATTTGAAATAACTAGTACTTTTAGAACAATTTTATTGTGTACCGCCTGAAAATCTTCGAGTACTGGAACCCTAAAACTGCCAAAGATGCTGTGGTACTGGTGAAAAACATGAAACTGAATCACCGGCAAACTTCTGGAAAGTCAACTTACGAAGGGGTGGAGTGGGAAAACAGTGACTTTGATAATAACAGGAAAACGCCTAGGCAGGAAAGTTTCAGAGTTTCGTCTCAGAGTGGCCTGTGTTTCTTTTGCAAACAGCCAGGGCAGCTTAAGAAAGACTTTAGCTTGCTACAAGACAGAGAATGGTGGACAGGTTGCGTCTTGAGAACAGCACAAGTGCATGTGGTGCTGTCTGAGGAAGCTCTATGGGAGGAGGGAGAGAGACCAAGTGAACAATCTATAGCGGCACCTCCCGCTCACCAGAATAAGGATTTGTTTTTAATTATGTAGCATGAGGCTTTATATGCAATGTTTAATTTTTTTGGTAAATGAATTCCATTAATCCATTCAATGTCATGCTCTTCCAGAGGTTTCTGTAACATTATTTGGTGCAGTTTTTCTAACGAGAAGATATGATCACAGATGCTTCTTTTTGCAGTTCTCAAAAGTGTAATTTTGTGTCTGCAGAGATAACATGCCTTTTCTTTACAGGAAAAATGTTATAAAATAAACATACAGAGTTGAGGAAAAAACCTTAATCCCATTGTTCTTTTGCAAATTTATATACACCGAATCAACCTCTTACCTCTTAAATGCTAAGTTCCAAGAGGTTCAATGAATAGATTGTTTGGAGTGGAATAGATCTGCACAAGTAGCTAAGTGTGAAGCAGTGAAAATGAAAGTGCAAGCTTGTGAGCAGAATACTCCACAAGTCTTGGGATATTTGTGTAATAATTGTGCAAATCAGTTGCATGTCTGTGCAACTCAGACTTGAGGCAAGTGCTGACAGCACTTCAGGGCTGGCAACCTCTTCCCAATCCCACTGAGTTCCAACAACTGCACTAATACTTTACTGAATAGGCACCTGAATGTAGAAGCAAATCCAAAGGGGTGGTGGTGGTGGTGGAAAGAGTAACTGGGCTGTAAGTCCTTGGTAAGACTTTGAAGTGCTTGCCAGACAACTAATAAGAGTTCACTGGTTCCAGCCCTTCTTCCCAGGGCTTGTTTGACATTGTCCGAACAATAAAGTCTCTACCTGGAACTTCAGTCCTGCAGCAGGAATCCCTGAAGTTCTTCGTTCCAGTCCTTGGTTCCCCTTTTCCAGGTTTCTACCAGCCTGTTTCTCTTCAGTCGGTTCTAACTGTATCTCTCTCCACCCGCTCTAGAAAAAGGAAAGCCAGCCTCTCCAAAGCCAGGGCTGCTGAAAGACATAGCCCCTCTGGGATTCCATTACAGTGGTACCTTGGGTTAAGTACTTAATTCGTTCCGGAGGTCCGTACGTAACCTGAAACTGTTCTTAACCTGAAGCACCACTTTAGCTAATAGGGCCTCCCGCTGCCGCACGATTTCTGTTCTCATCCTGAAGCAAAGTTCTTAACCTGAAGCACTATTTCTGGATTAGCGGAGTCTGTAACCTGAAGCGTATGTAACCCAAGGTACCACTGTACATTTGTGTGTATAGCCTGAGATTTATCACAGTGTTCTCTCCCTGGAGGAGAAAACCTATAATGCATGCTAAAACTCAGTCTAAGTTTTTTTTAAAAATTGTTTAACCACATCAGTTAACAAACATGGATAGATATGCTATAATGTTATTGTTTTAGTTAAATAAATTGTTCAAATTGTTATTAAGGAAATTCTTATTTTTCTCCTTCCAATAAAGTACAGCAGAAAAGTTGTCCAAATATAAACAGTGAAGTTATTAAACCTCACAATAATTTCATAATTATCGGTCTATGTATTTCTAATAGTATAACCAAATCAGTAATTTTTGATATAACTGTAGAAACTACTCTGAAAATTTATAATTCCAAAAATAAAACCTTCATCTGGTTGTAAATATTAAGATTATACCAGCAAGAATGAGTCTTTCTGTAAAAAAGTGATTTAAATCATGTCTTGTTGACTAGTGATTTAAATTGTGATTTAAATTGATTTGATTTAAATCAAACCCACCCTGCCGGGTGAGGGAGAGAACATGCTGTGTTTTAGACTGTTTGATGTCCTGTAGCTGGTGCCAGAGAAGAAGCCAATAAAGCCTGGTAACCCGTTCGGTGTCTGCATGTTACTGATGAGTAGCTTGGAGGGAGGACTTGGGAAAGTGACCCCCTCCTTGACACATACATACATATAGGGTTGGCTCATGAGATTTTGGCACCTGAGACAAACCACAATATGGTGCCCCTCCCTGCCAGGGAAAACGGGATCAGTGAAGATCTACATTGGGAACAAAGTGGGGAGAAATCAAATCAACCATACACAATGGTTGAAGTAGGAATCAAAGGCCACTGTGTGCATATGAGCCAACTCTTAGGGGCTGTGGTACCTTCAGTTCTCCCAATAAAATATTTGTGGGGGCCGGGCCCTCCAAAGTTAATGGGCAATGCCATTCAAATGGTGTGCATGCATTGCATCTTGTGACTGATTATGTTCAAGTTGACACTCCTGGTTGTGTGTGGTGGGAAGGGGCCTGCTTTGAATCATGCCAGGCAGGTGCAGAGCACAAAAGACCCTAGAGGGCAGTCCCCACCATTTCTTCCCTAGGGTTGGAAGGAGAAGACTAGCAGTGCCTCCTATTCACCAAAAGGCAGCTTAGAGGCGGCTGCTGTCAAGGAGGAGGCAGATCTTGCCTCCAAGGAACATGGCACAGTCGTTGCTGCTACCTCAGCAGCAGGCAATGCATTCCTTACAGGCAACACCTGCTGCTGCTGTAGATCCTGCTGTCTGAGGTGGTTGCCTCATGTGTGGGCCAGTCCTATATGCATGTATACATAGATTCATATAGGTAATCTGGTAGGAGAGAAAGAATTCAGAGGAAGCATAGCAGGCTAAGCAGCTTGAAGCACATAGTTCTGTTAGTTGTGTCTACTATTATTAGTATTACACATGTTAATTTTCTATTTATATTGCAGAATCCAGCAAGGCGCACAATACACATAATAGACTATTTTGAGCAGATTTCTCCAGACTTTAACATATGCGTGAATCTTATTCAACGCCTTGAGTAGGCCACCTTATGTCAAGAATCCTTCAATATGTCCTGGCTAAGCAAGCTGCAAACTTTGCTTTGCTCAAGTGGAAAGGCGGCTGAGGATTATGCCACTTGACGTTTACCTAGACTGAAATAAGTCACATGCACATCCGAAACTCAAAAGTCCCCCCCCCCAGCATAATTTCACTAGCTATTGCCTTAGTAGTTGTAGCTTTCCTCATTCTAGATTTAAACTTCTTCTGTCAACTCTTTAGCCAACTTTCTTTATATGCACGTTGAAGTATTTTATTTCATAACTTAAGCTGCTCAATTTAAGCACCTGCAGTTGAGATTCCTGCATTGCACAGGGTTGGATTAAATGACCCTCGGGGTCCCTTCCAACTCTACAATTCTAAGCTTCAATGTACATTTGGAACAGTGGTTCCCAAAGTGGGTGGTAGCGCCCCCAGAGGAGTGGAATTAGTGTCCCCAGTAAGAAGTAACGGTGCAGCAGCAGAGCTCTGGAGGTAAACCCCTCTGAGCATGCTGATCTTGTACAGTGGTACCTTGGGTTAAGAACTTAATTTGTTCTGGAAGTCCATTCTTAACCTGAAGTACCACTTTAGCTAATGGGGCCTGCCGCCACGACGCCACTGCACGATTTGTTCTCATCCTGAAGCAAAGTTCTTAAACCGAGGTACTATGTCTGCGTTAGCAGAGTCTGTAACCTGAAGCATCTGTAACCTGAAGTGTATGTAACCCAAGGTACCACTGTATTTATGATTGAGCAGGCTACAGGCAAGGGCGAAACACCTTCCTCGCTTCATTTTTAAAGCTTTGCTGCTTTTATCACTTTCAGAGCTATCTTCTTTGGTTGTGTTTGTTTGCATTTACAATTCTGAGGTGTCACAACATAGTCAATTATTGGTAATAATTTATTTCCTTATAAATGAGTTACTGTACATCTGTGGTAGGTGAAGGATGTGACATGTCTGGAAAGTAGTTATATATAAATATTTTATGCAATAAATCTCCTTCATCCTTATGTGTAAAAGTATTTTTCATGCAATATTCTTTGCTGCATTTATTTTACTACAAGATTAGATCAGAACATGTATTTATTTTTGCTTATGTTTACTTTTCAAATAAATGTGAATTAACTGTTTTGAATTTTATTGTGTTATAATCTTCCTTAGTGGGTCATGCAAACTGTTCTTCTAAATAATATTTTTAATGGAATAGATTAGGGAATGCTGGGCATGAGTTTATGGAACCAAGAGGGTGGCAGAAAAGATGGGGAACCACACTGGCTTAAAGTCTTAAGCAATAATGTTTTGACGATGTGCACATGTACGCACATTTCTGTACACAAGTGTTCCACAGACCACAAAGAAGCATTTTTTTCTGGGGGCTGCAAAGAATATGAAACAAACAGTATCATTCAGCTGAAGTGCCCTGCAATAAACTTTAAATAGCCTTGCCATTTAAAAGGCCATGCATGTCAAGCTGCATGTGATAACACAGAATATACTTTTTAACATCTGACAGGCCAGTCAGCAAACAATACCTTCCTTCTTTGCCATTTCCTATAGTGCACAGTGTGTTCCCACAACCCAGCAGCCATAAATCCCAGTGCACAAAATATCTTGTCTTCTGACTGCCTTGATTTTGATAGCCTAATCTTCGTCATATAGAATTTCAAGGGTTTCTTTCAAGCAATTGCTGGGCAGCTACCAGGAACATTCTTTCCTGGGATCTTCTGTAGCAATGATGTCCACATCTGAGGCAAAGCATTCTGGCAATGGGTAACACTCTACATGCTGGATCATCTTGGTGTTTCCCGTTAGGCTGTCTGCAAACTAACTCCTCAAATGATAAAACCACTTGTTGCAATTGGTTTGATTTCTTGCATTTATATAGCACTTTGCCCCCCAAGCAGCTCAAGGTGGTATACATAGTTCTCCTCCTTCCCATTTTGTCCTCATAACAACCCAGTGAGGTAGGTTGGGCTGAGAGGAAGTGACTGGCATCTAAGGCCACATCCAAGGCGCTTCATGGCTAAGTAGGGATTTGAACCCTGGTTTATCTCATGTCCCAGACACTCTAACCAGTCCACCACACAGACTCATAATACTTGCCATTTATATCATGGGTAGGCAAACTAAGGCCCGGGGGCCGGATCCGACCCAATTGATTTCTAAATCCGGCCTGCGGTCGGTCCAGAAATCAGCATGTTTTTACATGAGTAGAATGTGTGCTTTTATTTAAAATGCATCTCTGGGTTATCTGTGGGGCATAGGAATTCGTTCATTATTTTCCCCAAAAATATAGTCTGCCCCCCCACAAGGTCTGAGGGACAGTGGACTGGCCCCCTGCTGAAAAGGTTTGCTGACCCCTGATTTATATAGTGGTTTAGAGTATTCAAGGTGCTTAATCTGAGCTATCATAATGCCATCCTTACAACATCTCTGTGAGGTAGGCAAGCATTAACATCTCTATAACACAGAGGTAGAGGTGTGTGTGTGTGTGTGTGTGTGTGTGTCTGAGGTTAAGAGAGGGAGAGCGAAGCCTGCCTGAAAGAGTTAAGAGCAGAAGTGAGATTTGCACAGGAGACTTCCAGATTACTCCCTTAGTCTCTATATTAGCTCCATATATCAAACAGCATGTTAATTTGCACATAAGGCACCAAATCCATCTGATCATGAGCAGTAATAAACTCCAAAGATTACTGAATTCAGGAACACCCAGAATAAAGGAAGGACTTTGCATTCCTGGTTTGGCTGGAATGGATTGCCCTTATCTGAAGAGCTGGCTGCCCTATGGAAGATGGAGCAAGCTTGTTTTTTTCCTGCTGTGGAGGGTAGGAACCAAACGAACGGGACTTCCGGGTTAGCGCCATCGGCAATGGCGGAGTTCCTCTGACCGAGAGGAACCCGCTCCGTGAAAATCGGGTCTTGCCGCCACGGCAAAGGCAGAGACCCTTCAAAAATCCCAGGCGGAGGAAGCCTGGGAACGTGGGATTCGGCTGACACCAAGAGTGCCTACCCTACTCGCGGGGAAACCCTTTTTAGGGGATCCGAAGCGAAGTGGGGTGAGTGGCGCGGTGTTTTGAATCGACTGCTACTTTTATGGAGTGAAGCCGCACAGCTGTTGCCGGAGAGCGCTGACTTTTTCCTGTGGACAATTGGACTCTAAACAACTACCCATGAGTAGAACGGAAAATTGGACTACGAAACATTTTAATTTGGCACCGAAGCGGGAAGGTTCTAAACAGGAAGTCCGCCTTCTGCTTTTGTAAATAGACTGAAGCAAAAATTTTGCAAGCTAAAGTCTGGAAAGTCATATATAAAGGACCAAATTTTCTTCAGTTAAAATTACCAAAACCCCTCTTGGAAGCAGGAGAAGGGGGGGGGGATCTTAGATTGTTTAAACCTGCAGGAGAGAGAGTAAAGAAAGATAAATTTCCACCGTCTCGAACCTGGGAACGGGGTGTCAGAGACAGACGTTTTGGGGAAGTTCATCGACTGTGAATGAAACGTCTTTTGACAGATAGTTAAAAAAGAGAAACATATTGATTCCAATGTTGCCTTTTGCATTTAAAAGCAACAAAATATTTGAAAAACGAAAGTAATTTTTTTCTTCTTCTTGCTGGACCTGCTTTCAAAAGATGGATACAAATAGACATTGTCTCCTCTAGAGGGAGTTTGTTAAACTGTTGCTGGAGTCGATCTGGGGAATTCCACAGCTGTGGAGATTAAGGATCGTGAGACCAGACTTTGAACTTGGATAAGAATGTGCTTAGAATAAGTTTTGGTGCTTGCTTTTTGCAAGACAAGTGCTTTGTTGGAGCAGCTGCATGAGAAGAAGGATTTGATGACTGCTGCAGTCAGTAATTTTGGACAAACAGTGAATACTCATATAGAATCCACTCAGGAACCAACCCAGGAATCTGCTTTGACAGGGCAAGTGCAGAAGATAATGGAGGAGGTTGTTGTTGAACCTCAAGTAACACAAATGGAGAGACCCGAGGCCTTGTTGGAACATAAGCTGCTGTCTTTGACGACTGAATCTGGAGAAAGTCAGATTTGGAGAGATGGAGTACTGTTTGGTTTGGAGATGGGAAGTTGCATGGACCCCCCCCCCCCTATGCAGGGATGTCTTGGCTTTTGGGATATGGTTTTGGGCCAGGGGGAGTCTGGAGTTGTGGGGGTTCTTAACTTTGGAGGGACTTTGAAACATGCCTACAAATACTTTTTGGATTACAGTGCTGACTGTGGAGAATGGGCTGACCTGCCGAGGGGGGATGGAGACATGGTTGGGTTGGAGTCTCCCCGAGACCTCAATGAGAAAGGAAGGAAATTAAGAATAAGATCAGCAAAAGACAAAGTAAAGTGCAGGTATAAACAAGAAGAAGATCTGCAGAAGGGACATGGAAAAGACTTAAGAGCTTCGGACAGAAGATCACCAGGTTGATGGACTAGATGGAATGGATAGAAAGGACTGACATAACCCGAGACCAGGAAGAAGAGACGCTGGATGAAGATTGGAAGAAAGTTTTTTAAAATTCATTTTGAGAATTAGTGTAAAATTAATGAGTGTTAGGAAAAATGTTGGAATGAAACTACTTGGCTTTAGTAGAAATGATATAAGGAGTTATGTATAAATAAGTATTAAGTTTTAAGGCTTTTTATGGTAAGATAAGGTTAAAATAAATTAAGGTAATTTAATGACAGAATACAGTTAAAGATGGAAAGTATTTGCTGAAACAATTAATTGAACTAGAATACAAAAAGGGAGGTGTGAGGTCGATGAAACAAGTAAATGAAAGATAAAGATATGGAATATTGGATTTTTAGTATTATTGTTCTTTTTTGTTATATTGTTGTATTGTTTTTTATGGTTTCCTTTTTATGTATTGTAGTGTATGTCTTGTTAAATTTTGTGTTGTTTTCTTTTTTCTTTTTTCTGTAATTGTTAAACTTTTAATAAATATCATTTTTTTTTAAAAAACACACCAAACTAATGGATTCAAGTTACGAGAAAGAAGATTCTGACTGAACATCAGGAAGAACTTTCTGACACTAAGAGCTGCTCAACAGTGGAACAGACTCCCTTGCAAAGTGGTAGACTCTCCCTTCAATGGAGGTTTCTAAGCAGAGATTGTGTAGCCACCAGTCTTATATTCTTTAGCTGTAATTCCTGTAATGCAGGGGGTTGGACTAGATCCCTTGGGGGACCCTTCCAACTCTACAATTCTATGATTCCATTCAACATTTTCCCCTGCAGCTTCTCCCACCGACCTTTTCAGCCCTGAGGTTGAAGATGCTACAGATATAATCCCCAGCAAGCTAACACCAACCCCCAGCACAACTTATTTCCCAGTAAACATCTAATTGGCACATCTAAGTAGTATTTCATGTGGGTGGCACTGTGGGTTAAACCACAGAGCCTAGGGCTTGCTAATCAGAAGGCTGGCGGTTTGAATCCCCGCAACGGGGTGAGCTCCTGTTGCTCAGTCCCTGCTCCTGCCAACCTAGCAGTTCAAAAGCATGAAGTGAAAGTAGATAAATAGGTACTGCTCTGGCGGGAAGGTAAACGGCATTTCCATGCACTGCTCTGGTTCGCCAGGAGCGGCTTAGTCATGCTGGCCACATGACCCAGAAACTGTACGCCGGCTCCCACAGCCAATAAAGCAAGATGAGCACCGCAGCTCCATAGTCATCCGCAACTGGACCTAACGGGCAGGGGTCCTTTTACCTTTAAGTAGTATTTCACCCTACTGTTGGGAAATGCTGTTAATAGATACTGTTACCAGAATCTGGGGTGGGGGGATGTATCTTAAAAAATTCATATAAAATGAATATTGTGGTAGATTTTCATCAATTCAATGTTGTCTTACTCAGGGAAGGGAGGGCTACCAGAGGAGGGGCTTGATCTATAGGTAAGGTCAGCCACAATCCCTGAAGAGTAGGACCACACACCCAATGACCACACTACCTGGGTGATAAACCCTGGCATCATGCCTCCGGAGTGCCAGACTGGAAGTCATCTCAAAGACAATGACTATCCTGCTCTAGTGGATTGGGGTCTCAGTCAAGACCAAGGGGTGTACTTGACTCAACTGGGAGAAAAAAGGAAGATATAAATACTATCTTTGTTGTACCTAGAAAGAGGAATGTAAAGTAAGTTTGATTGACAGACAGGGCAGGTCTGATACTCAAGTTTCAGTTCAGATGCCATGCATGATTTATGACATGTTTATGACAAGTGCATGATGTTTTCCCAAAGGTATTGTTGGTAACTATGGGTAACTTTTAAAAAGGAGAAGCACCCTTTTTAAGACTTCTTTCTGCTTCCTTTACAGTGGTACCTCTGGTTATGTACTTAATTCATTCCGGAGATCCATTCTTAACCTGAAACTGTTCTTAACCTGAAGCACCACTTTAGCTAATGGGGCCTCCCGCTGCTGCTGCTCCGCCGGAGCATGATTTTTGTTCTCATCCTGAAGCAAAGTTCTTAACCCAAGGTACTATTTCTGGGTTAGCGGAGTCTGTAACCTGAAGCGTATGTAACCCGAGGTACCACTGTATGTTGTAGTTTGAAGTCTTGTTGCAACACTAAAGATCAGACCACCTGGCCGCTGTTTTGCTTCATAATTTTGGCCAGAGCCTTTTATTTGACGATCCAACTCGAGCCCAAGGAACTCCCCGCTACAATATAAACACCTTAAGAAATAATAATAAGTTTTTTCACCTGTATTTCGAGGCATATGTTTCACCTGTCCCCAAATAACAAAACCTCTGTTAGTATCTTTGTTCAGCAGCTATTAAATAATGCACATCAGCAGTTACTTGTATGGAAAATATTTGGCTAGCATCATCTCAGCGATTAATATTTTCAACATGTTCTTAAAGCCTTGTACATTTCAGCCTTAAAGCATTACACCCACTTACTTGGGAGTAAGCCTCACTACCACTGATTGGATCTACAGTAGTACCTCGGTTTAAGAACAATCCTGTTTACAAACGATTTGGTTTACGAACTCCTCAAAACCGGAACTAGTGTCCCAGTTTGCGAACGTTACCTTGGTCTGCAAACAGAATCCGAATGGTGGAAGGGCACCGGTGGCGGGAGGCTTCATTAGGGAAAGCGCAAGAACAGATTCAATTTAAGAATGGACTTCCAGAACTGATTAAGTTCGTAAACCAAGGTACCACTCTACTTCTAAGTAGTCATGCAAATTCTCTCTGTCGGGTTTCCCTTGTACTTCATCCAGAAGCTGCAGTTGGTGCAGAATGTTGCAACACAAATACTGATAGGACTTGTCAGCATATAACATCTGTGCTCAGAGGTCTTCATTGGCTGCTGATCTACTGCCAGGCCACGTTCAAGGTGTTACTAATAGCATGTAAAGCCCTTTCCAGTTTACTTGGGACCATTTTACCTATGAGATCACCTTACTCTATGTACCCGCTCAACTGCTTCAATTGGTGGAATTGACACTTTTATCCCTAAGAAACCAGAAGCCTTTCTCTTGGGCATTGTCGGCCAATTGGTGTCAAAGAAAGATAGAACTTTTTTTATGTATGCTACAACAGCAGCAAGAATACTCATCGCAAAGTATTGGAAGACACAAGACCTACCCACTCTGGAAGAATGGTAGACGAAGGTGATAGACTACATGGGACTGGCTGAAATGACTGGCAGAATCCGAGACCAGGGGAAAGAGACGGCGGAAGAAGATTGGATGAAATTTAAAATTTATCTTAAGAAATATTGTAAAATTAATGAGTGCTAAAATGTTGCGGTTATAAAAAATAGGGGATTACAGCTGTAAAAGATTAAGTAAAAGAAAAGAATAAGGAAAAATTAGATAAAATTAAGGGGGAGGATTTGCTGAAACAAATTTGGGAATTGGGATGCAGAAAGGGGAGGTACGGGGAAGTCGGTGAAGTAAGTTTTAAGAAAAAAAGGATTCGAAATTATACATGTTTGTTTTTGTGTGTGTATGTTTGTATTGTGTATTGTGTGTGTTTTTATAATTTGTGAAAATCCAATAAACATTTATAAAAAAAAAAAAGGAATTGACACTTTTACTGGTGCCACAGAAAACCTGCCTCGCATGTGTAAGAATGTGATCTTATAATGTGGTAGGACCAACACTTTGGAACTTCTTGACTGTTGGTATCAGGCAGATTTCTTCACTGCACTCTTTTTGGTGCCTGTTAAAGACATTTTCATTTAGGCAAGCCTGTCCATTCATTTAGAATGTTCATGTATGTTTTAATCTGTTTTTAGTTTACTGATGATTTTATCTTCTGAATGTTTTAAAGAGCTGCTTTTTACTGATAAGCTTATTTTGTATTCTCTTGATGGTGTTTTGTAAAACAAGAATAAATATTTTGGACACAGAGAATTACTGAAGTTTGTTTCCTTGTCCCTGACAAGTCAGGATATGGTTCCTTAGCTGTACTGTGACTAGTGAGCTAAGGCCTTAGTGCCGCAATATACCGTATGAGTTTGGCAAAGAGCTTTGTCTTGGGAGTCCCTGCACCCACAGAGGCTTGGCGGGGGGAGGTAGAGGGCCTTCTCTGTGGTGGCCCATAGCTTTGGAAATATCTCCCCACAGAGGTGTGTCTGGTGCCTTTGCTATACAGCTTCTAGCAAATGCTGAAAACACAGCTCTTTATCCTGTTCTTGACACCTGGGATGTATATTTCTAGGAACCTCCTTATTCATGTGACTGTAAGTTGTTTTAAACAGTTTTTTTCTCAGTACTGTGTTTTAATGCTGTAACCTGTCCTGGGACCTTTGGGTGAAGGGTGGGAAATATATATATATATGCAGGTTGTTCTTATGTCTGAATGTGTATTTTGGCTTCAAGATTATGTGTTCATAGAATCACAGAATTGTAGTGTTGAAAGGTACCCCCAAGAGTCATCTAGCCCAACTTCCTGCAGAATCACAGTTCAAGAATCCCTGATGGATGGCTATATGACCTCTGCTTAAAAACCTCTAAGGAAGGAGGGTCCACCACCCTGCGAAGGAGTCTGTCCCACTGTTGAATGGCTCTCAGCAGCATAAAGTTATTTCTATTGCCTGTTGCCTTTTACAAGAGGGAAGGGAGATAAATACTTAAAAGTCTGCTCCTGATCCTCAGAGCTCAAGGCACAAACACTCCTAGGTTAAATGTATTTGTGTGGGCCAGTATTTAAAACAGATTAGGAAGGTTGTGAAATAGTCCCTTCAAATAAATGTGTGATTATAACTGAAGGGACTTTATGAGTGTTATGAGAATTATAAGGTCTAAGATATAAAATCAATGTACCAAGCATACACAAACAAACAAACAAACAAACAACATGTCTGAAACAGTACAGGGGAAAAAGTCCTGAAACCATTTTGTCTCTCCCAAATTGACCTCAAATGTTTCTCTGCAAGGAGGGAGGAAATGGGAAAAGCCTCCCCATTGTCTCTTTGCTCACAAATCCTGCCCTAAGGGCACATTTAAGATATGAATAGGGTGACCCTGTGACCTGGATTCAGGAATTAAGTATTTATCATCACAAAAGAATGACCAGACTCTCCAGGTAAACCCATTAACAGCCAGGTAAAAAGACCCTGATGTTGGGAAAGATTGAGGGCACAAGGAGAAGGGGACAACAGAGGATGGGATGGTTGGACAGTGTTCTCGAAGCTACCAACATGAGCTTGACCAAACTGCGGGAGGCAGTGGAAGACAGGAGTGCCTGGCATGCTCTGGTCCATGGGGTCACAAAGAGTCGAACACGATGAAACGACTCAACAACAACAAAACCCATCAACAGGTTTCCTGCCAGACAGGATTCTGTTATAGACAGCCCCTTCTGTGATGTATGTATGATGTATTGGGGGGTGGTCTTGGGCTGCAGGGTGGCAATTTAAAAAGTCAATACTGTATTAGGACTTGCACACCACTGTTCTGGGTGCCTCCTCCCTCCTGCATGTGGTGAGTGAGGACCCTGTTGCAACAGTTTAATAAAGATCAGGCTTACTAACTGCTTTGCTTCTCAATATTTTCTGGTACCAATAGAGAACCTCTTGGGTACCCTGTAAGGGAAAGGAGCAGTCCCCCCCCCCCTTATAACATGAGTATATCTATTACTGTAAAGAAATTTATACCCCCAGAATTCCACAAGAAAGGTCCAAAACACTACAAAAAAAAAATGAGCTGGCAAGTGATTGATTACCCAAAGATCCTGAAACAATCTTAACAACTGATGGCATCACCATATCCTGGTGCATCTACCATAGTTACACTGAGCTTTACATTCAATAATAAGTTGTTAAATGGAAGTACATAAAAAGCAACAGTTCACAATGAAAACAAGTAACAGGCTCTAACACTGCTAAAACCTTGAGCAAACAGGATGGAGTTGCTTGTTCCCAGAACACAGCACAGCTGTGGCTTAAAAACCTTCTGTAGTAATAAACATTCACAAATCTTGTATTGGCAATATACAGATAGAAAAATTAAGGATATTTACAATTTTATAATATGCAGAGAATAACATGTGTTGAAAATGGTGGCCAGTTATTTTGGATGGCCACCAATGAGGATGACTTTAAAAGGGGATTGGACAAATTCATGTGCAAAATACATTTCCCTTTTTATTTTTACAGCAAGTGTGATGAATCACTGCTACCACCACCACCTCGTTTGCCACCTAAGGCAACTGGACGTGGCCAGGGAAGCCCTGGCACACTGAAGGTGACGGGAGAAAAAGGGAGCATGAAGAGAAGAGAAGGGGGTGGTGGGCAGCAGGTGCAGTAGGCAGCAAGTGGCACACTCCTCAGGGGCCTGGATCTGCCACCCCTCCCAGCTGTCCCCAACCTGCCGCCAGAGGCACCTGCCTCACTAAGCCTCATGAGCATGCTGGCCCTAGATGAATGCTTCGGATGCTTCATTGCCCATTTCTGCTCATGGGCTTTAACTGTCACTCGAACCAAAAAAGTGCAGCCCTGCCACCAAGTTGATGCCCCCCAGAATGCTTTGGGCTACAAGTGGCCCCAGCCAGGAAAGATGTCCAAAGCATCTGGAGGGCACCAGATTGGGGAAGTCAGTTGCAATGCTTCAAATTATGTCTGTGTACAGTAAAAGGTAAAGGTAAAGGACCCCTGATTGGTTAAGTCCAGTCAAAGGCAACTGTGGGGTTGCAGCGCTCATCTCGCTCTCAGGCTGAGGGTGTCAGCGTTTGTCCACAGACAGTTTTCTGGGTCATGTGGCCAGCAGGACTAAACTGCTACTGGTGCATGGAGGACAGTGACAAGTGCCAGAGCACATGGAAATACCTTTTACCTTCCTACTGTAGAACGAGCTAAAAAAATCCCCATGCAGAAAGAAACTAGGTTTATTTTCTTATTAAATTCCTTACATACCTCAGGTCTGAATACTGAAATTGATTATAGTTGCTTTTTGTGAATGTGTACTAAGGTTTATATGTAGAACACCTGAGCATGGGCTAGGTTTGTTTCACCTCTGTGGGCCGAGTAGATTACTGTGAAAAATAAATTTTGTATCTGTGAATTGCTATTACTTTAGATATGAAATTTGATTACATTTTTGTATGAGTTGAATTAATGTTTATATGTATAACATCTGAGTGTGGATTAAGTTTGTTTTACTTCTGCTGTGCCATATGGGTCACTTTAAGAAAGAAATTTTGTATCTGTTGATTGCCAACACCTGCTACTCGAATCAATATTGTGCTTGTGCTTGTGCCTGTCCTGTGATAGCATATATGAGTTTGTACTATTGATGAAGCCCAGGATGGCGAAACAAGGCTAATATTCCGGAAATCCTTGTCTTAGACTCTGTGAAAGAATTCTGTGGAACTGTAACAACCTTTCGTGTGGCTTGTTGGACTCTATGAACAGACAGGTGAAATAGACACATATATGGCCCTTATGCATGAACAGATTAGAGAATGAACTGATCCACTGGGCCTTCTACTTTTTTCATTGAACTTTATGAGCTACTTCTGTTGAAATCTACAATTTAATACAATGAATAGTATACTTTATTTATTCAAACGTGCAGCCGGTTACGTCTTGTGTGTTTATTGGATGTGATGCACAGCATGAACGAATGAACTCGCTGCACAAATGAACAAATGTGCAAGTACATGAGAGCAAAAATTGTGCCCATTTCACTCTTCCTCATGCTATTTTCATTTTTAAAAATGCCTTCAAAAGACTTCTGACGCATCTCGTCACCAGAGGCTCCTGAGCAACATTAGATGGTTGCACTTATGGTTGGTTGAAGGGATGAAGGACAGGAAGCAGAAAGTGGAAATAAATGGGGCAGTTTTCATAAAAGAGGGATATAAGAAGTGGGGTCCCCCATTCATTCTAATTGGGACTGGCATACTTTAATGTTTTCACAAATAACCTACAGTAGTCTTTCCAAATCCAGTGCCTTCCAGTTTAGCCTTTGGGCTAAACTTTCAGTATGCCTGGCCATTAGTCATATTGGCTGGAGTTGATAGAAATTTGGGAAGGCTGAGTGACAATCAGAGTTGTTCAGAGTGATGGTCAAGTATAGTATTCACCATTATTCATCCATGCAGAGTGCAAAGAGGTCTAAAGTCTCTCTCAAGTCAGGGGTGGATTTAGGGGAATGTGATTGATTTGGTTGCACTGAGTGTAGACCAGGGGTCAGCAAACTTTTTCAGCAGGGGGCCAGTCTACTGTCTCTCAGACCTTGGGGGGGGGGGGCAAGACTATATTTTTTGGGGAAAATATGAACGAATTCCTATGTCCCACAAATAACCCAGAGATGCATTTTAAATAAAAGCACACATTCTACTTATGTAAAAACACCAGGAAGGCCCCACAAATAACCCAGAGATGCATTTTAAATAAAAGCACACATTCTACTCATGTAAAAACACGTTGTTTCCTGGACTGTCCTGGGCCGGATTTAGAAGGCGATTGGGCCAGATCTGGCCCACGGGTTTTAGTTTGCCTACCCATAGTGTAGACCCTCAGGGGTGCCACAACTATGGTATAGAGGTGGGGTGTGTGTGCTGAATTCTGGTGTCATACAGGGTGCTGCTGATATTTGAGACTCCAGGGTCTGCCACTGCTCAAGTGGGTGGTTGCAAAGTGTCAAATGGGTTTCAATGTAAATAAGTGGAAAATGATGCGCACTGGAGCAAACATTTCCAAATTTCACATGTACTATGATAGAATCAGAACTAGCAGTGAGTGACTAACATGGGAAAGATATATTTGGGGGTCATGTTAGATAGTTTGGTGAAAATGTCAACTCAGTGTGCAGCAACAGTGAAAAGGGCATACTAGGGATGAATTAGGAAACAGAGTAAATATAAATCAATGGCATTATATAAATCTGCTATTTATAAATCACATACACAGTATTTATATAATTTCATCACACCAACAGATGGTGTTATTGTATTTTGCAGAATCAGAGAACTGTAGAGTTGTAAGGGACCCTGCGGGTCTTCCTATCCAAGCCCTTCTATGCAAAATTAACAGCTAAAGAATCCCTGACAGAAGGCCATCCAACCTCTGCTTAACAACATCCAAATGAGAGTCCACTATCTTCTAAGGGATTTCTTTCCACTCTCTAATGGCTCTTACTCTCAGAAAGTTCTTCCTGATGTTTAGTCAGAATCTCCATTCTTGTAACTTGAATCCATTTGTTCAGGTTCTACTCTCCAGAGCAGGATAAAACAGGCTTCTTCCATCTTCCATGAGAAAGCCCTTCAGACATCTGAAGATGGTTATCCTATCTCCCTCCACTCTCCTCTTTTCCAAGCTAAACATACCGTATTTTTCATCCCATAGGACGCACCGGCCCATAAGACGCACCTAGTTTTTTTGGGGGGGAATAAAGGGGGGGAATTATATCCCCCCCCCAGGTGCGGGGCTGGGGCAGGGGAAGCTCAAGCTTCCCCCGACCCCAGCCCCCAGAACAGGCTGCTATCCGCTAGCCGTGGGAGAGCCACGCGGCTCTCCCATGGCTAGCGGAGCGCTGCGCGAAGCCCAAAGCTTGGGGCGTGCTGAGCTCAGCGCGCCCCAAGCTTCTGGGTGCCGGCAAGCTCTCCGCTAGCCGTGGGAGAGCCGCGCGACTTCACGGGGCTCTCCCACAGCTAGCGGAGCGCTGCGTGAAGCCCGAAGCTTCGGGCGTGCTGAGCTCAGAGTGCCCCAAGCTTCTGGGTGCAGGCAAGGTCTCCGCTAGCCGTGCGAGAGCTGTGTCTCCCACGGCTAGCGGATAGCTTCCTGAAGCCTGGAGAGCGAGAGGGGTCGGTGCGCACCGACCCCCCTCGCTCTCCAGGCTTCAGCGAAAGCCTGCATTCGCCCCATAGGACGCACACACATTTCCCCTTCATTTTTGGAGGGGAAAAGGTGTGTCCTATAGGGCGAAAAATACGGTACCCAACTTCCTCAACCATCCCTCATAAAACATGGTTTTCAGACTCTTAATCATCTTGGTCGCTCTCTTCTGTACAGCTTCTATTTTCCTCCGTCAACAGGCGTGCCCAGAACTGGATACAGGACTCTAGGTGGAATCTGACCCAGGCAACACAGAGCAGTCCTATGACTTTCCTTGATTTGAATCTAGAATTCTGTTCATGAAGTCCAAAATCACATTAACCTTTTGGGCTGCTGCATCACACAGCTGACCCATGTTATGCTTGTGATCTACCAAGGCCCTGAGAAGCTTTTTGCATGTACTCCTCGCAAGCCAAGTGTCCCCCACCCTATATTTGTGCATCCGGTTATTCCTGTGTAAGTGCACATTTCTACAACATTATATACACTTCTGGCAGTCCCATCTCTAATGGATATTGTAATGTTAGGAAAAGGGGAACCAGAGCCAGCTAGAGTCTGAAGAATCTCCTATGTGTGGGGAAAATGATAAAGCCTTTGAGATTTTTTTTTAGGAGTCCTTGCAACCCAGGGTAGTTTTGCGGGAGAAAGAACTACAAATGGGTCAAGGTGGAGTCATAAAAGTCATGACTTTATTGGGTACAGTTCATTGGTTACAGAGACAGTGAACATCCACTGGCTGGGTAGACTGAGCTGGCATCTGGGTGGCCAATGTGAGAAGAGGATGCTGGACTGGATAGGCCCTTGGCCTGATTCAGTAGGGCTCTTCTGAAGTCCTTATCCTGTGACCACGGTGTGCGTCAGGCATGCCCACCCTGTGAGCTATGGAGTGGTCATAAGACCCAGATCCACAATACTATTTAAGGGAATCCCGCTTTGAGTGATGCCTGATGTGGACCTGGCCCAATGCCTTCTCCACCCAGAGATCCAAAAGAAGTCATGGGAATACATTTAGGATCAAATTATACATCTGTATAAGCAGAATAGCGGTGTTGCTATGAGGAAGCAGAAAACTGCGCTGCAAAGCCCAGTCACAATTGTGAGCAAAATAATTTCCCAACCCTGTCAACCAGCAGCAAACGTTCATTCATAGCAAGGCAGTTAAGTCTAGAATTAGAGGTAGGGAGAGAAGCCAGAGGTGTAAGGCCCTAAGGACAGGAAAACTTCCAGTGGATCTGGCCCTTCTTGAAATTGGTCCAGGGAGTCACTCAAGGTAGTTAACAATAGCGAGGAGGCTTTGTTGCATGTGGGTTTCAAAACACGGCCTTGGGAGGAAAAACCCTCCACAACTTAAGACTAATAGAGGAACACATCATTTGTGTGTACTACCCCTGCTGGTTCAACATCAAAGTAAAACGCTCTTGGGTGGAAGGTCCACACCACATCTTGTTTCAGCTGCAGCAAGGCTGCAAAAAAAGGTTATAGTGGATTATAGGTTATAGTTTTGCCACCCATCCAACACTCAGCATGGTGTGCATTCAGGAAGCTGATAATCCAGACACTCTTGTGATCAGGTGACAGTGAGGAGCACTCATCAAGATCATTGACTTGAGGGGTGGAGATGATGCCACTCTGGAAGATCTTTCTGTATATCTGATGAAGACAGCTTCCATCACCCTAGTGCTTCATCCCAGTTGGAGCTGAAAGACTGGTCTGACAGGGAGGTCTGATGGGGTCTTTACAGTGGAAGTAAAGAAGTTCACTGACGAAGCCATGCAACTTCCATGGTGGCTCTGTCATGCCCAGTCTACACAAAGGTGTGTGGAACAACTCACAGTGGCATCAGGTAGGGTGTATATACAGGATAAACATGAGGGCTACATTAGAGGTCAAGAAACAAGTTGGCGAATAATGTCAAATAACAAATGAAAGCAAGACTTGATGAAACTTGTTGCTTAAATTTCTTATTAACTGATGTCATTACTTTCTAATGTTGTTTTATGATTACAAGGTAATGATGTATGCCTAGTAGGATATGTTTTATGCCTAGAAATAATTTTTTTTATAGCCTTACCTGACATTTTCTGAAGGTAAAATTAAAATTCTTTGATTTCCTGAGAGCAGTTCATGTGCTGCTTTTTGATCAAATGTAGATTGACTAAGCAAAATATTGTCCAATCACAAAAATAGCAGATTTGAATTCTTCTCACCCCAAAACATTTTAAAAAGAAATTTACAAAAAAATTCATCCCCTAAAGTGACATGCCCTTGTAGGGTGGCCAGGTTCCTAAGGGTGAGCTTGGAAGAAACCTGTAACTCCCCAAACAAGAGAATGCACACAGGAAGCAGCAGTGAGGGTTTCAAGTTGTATGTAGGGGATGTAGTGTGGCTCCGAGTCCAAAGACTGTGACAGCAAATTGCCAGCTTGCTGGTTTGCTTGCCTGCTGCAAGTGTTTCTGGAGAGAGGATGGTTGAATGGGTAGGAACAGATGGCATTCCTGCATTGCAGGGGACTGGGTTAGATGACCCTTCAGATCCCTTCTAACTCTGCAATTCTATGAGATAGGGCTCCAAAAAGGTGGCAGTAGCAGTTGCTGGAAATGCCACTTGCTGCAGTCACCTGGAGGCTTTTTAATCGCATGGAAACTCAATCATGGGCTTTGAAAAGTTAAGATGCAGGGTGTTTTGTTAAAATAATCTCCCAGGTCTCGTCAGCATAGGAAGCTGCTTCATACTGAATGAGAGACAGCAGTGGCTCTCCAGAATTTCAGGCCAGGAGCCTCTCCCAATCCTCTCTGGAGATGCCATCAGGGATTGAACCTAGGACCTTCTGCTTGCAAGGCAAACACTTTAACCACTGAGATATGGTCCTTTCCCTTCCCCAAAGATCAGCTAGATCACCCACTTGAGCTTCCAGGATAGGGCCTCAGACACAGTGCTGTTGGGTATTCTTAGATAACAGGCCACCAGCCACACAGGAAAGGGTCTCCTTCTCTGCTGCTCCCTCCACTTGATGGTGCAAGGAGGGAGACCCAGGGCTGCTCTTAGCAGGGTAGATGATCTGGGGAGAATTAGGATGTGTAGAGGGAGCTGCTGAAGATTGCAACCCCTCCCCCAATGCTATTATTTGTCACCAGTGGCTGTTCCTCCTCTGCTGAACAGCAGCTTCAGGTAGGGGGCTAGATTTGAGAGTATGAGAGCATGGGGCAGGGATTAACTACCCTGCCCCATGGTCCCGATTCCTGCAGTTGCTATTTTTAAAAGAGAGAGAGAGAGAGAGAGAGAGAGAGAGAGAGAGAGAGAGAAAGAAAGAAAGAAAGAAAGAAAGAGTAACACATCAAGCTCTAAATTGAACACAATGCATGGTTTAGCACCCAAAAAAGGAAGAAATGGGGGACATGGGTGAGGTTTACCAAAAGCTTGCATTTTTCTAAATTAAGTGGACAGACAGAATTTCATCTAACCAGAACTGATGGACACCCCTCCCCCCGTGGAACTGATTGGCCTCCTGATTCAGGACAAAGAAAATGGAAGGCTTCACACAATGAATAATGGATGCACAGAAATTTGCAGCACAAATGGTGGTGATGGCTTTGGAAAGGGATTAACCAGAATCAAGGAGAGGAGGTGCTGTTCCTCATAGTAGCTAAGTACAGCCAAGTTTAGGGGTGTCATCCCTCTGGAAACCAGTTCCTGGGGAACAAGAGCAGATTGTTGACCTTCACATCCCTGCCTCTTGCTGGTCACCGTAGTAGAGAGGGTGCTTGGCTGGATGGACTCTATTTAGGTTCTTATTTCTTGGCAAGTCCCTTTGCAAGAGAGAGTCCTACAGCTGGGAGGTAGCCACCAAGAGTTTGTTTCCAAGTGGCCTTCCTGTCTGGACATGGAGTGCAGGTAGATATCCTGACCAATTGTGATTGGATAAGAACAACAGACGGTGGTTTCTCAGGAATATGGTGATCAAGTTGTTAAGGGTACGATGGAGCAAAACCTGTAACTCAAAAAACAAGATGGTATATGTGGTGGGTGTTGCAAATGTGTGGCGGGGTGGGTCTGAACCCAAAGGCTCTAGTGGCAAACTTACTAGCATCCAAGAAGTCATCAGTGCTTCTAGAGATTGTGAGTTGGTGTGCACAGGTTGTAGAAGTGAGATTCCTGCATTGCTTGGGGTTGGACTAGATGATTCTTTGTGTCCCTTCCAACTCTACAATTCTGTGATTCTGTTCAATTTTTTATTCTATGAGATGGGGTTCTAGGCAGGTGACTGCAACAGTTGCTGGAAACATCACCTGCTACAGTCACTTGGAGGCTTTTTCCTGCATTGAATCTCAGTATTAAAAAATGTAGTGTGATCTATTGAAATCAAATTAAAATTTTAGCACAAGGCTTAATTAAAACAGCCTATGCAACCTCAAAGTCTTACTGTGGAGGGTGCCACAGAACTGGATGTTTGCTCATTTCATGGGACAGGAAATACATCCTAGATCATGTGCAGACACACCCCTCTCCCAGGGCAACTGGACAGCACTTGACTTTGTCCTTAGAAGGGGGTACTTGCCCTGGTTCTGGGGAAATGCTGCCAAACATTCATATGCTTGTGGCAAATGGATCATTCTGGCAGTGAACAATTGCAGACAAAATGCAAAAAAAATTGAAGTATGTCAGGGGAGGCCCCCAGTGAGAGGGTTTTTAAAATTTTTTTTTACAACCAACAGTACTCCCACTGTGAATGAAATTTTCTTGTTGGCAATACTTCAGCCCGTTTTTAAATAAACATGTACGCACCCCATGGATAATATTCAGCCTTAGAGCTTGGAAAGGATTATTTCATGACTGCTGTGCTATATCACTGGCTCTGATGTAGCTCTAAACCATGGGTTAGTATTATGGGAGTGAGCCTTGGACTTGCCCTGAGGTGGCTATGTCCTCACTAACAAAAAAGAGAAACCACATCACTAAAAAAGAGGACACAAGCTGATATAAAACTGCTTATTTATATGTATGGTCAAAAACTTAGAAATACAGTGGATGCTTGGGTTGTGAACGTGATCTGTGTGGGAGGCAGTTCGCAACCCACAACGTTCGCAACCTGCAGCGCCATGTCTGCACACACACGTGTTGCGATTCGGTGCTTCTGCGCATGCGCAAAGCGTGATTTAGAGCTTCTGTGCATGCACGATTGCCGAAACCCGGAAGTAACCCATTCTGGTACTTCTGGGTTTCGGCGTGTCCATAACCCGAAAAAACGCAACAGTCTGTAACCCGAGGTATGACTGTAATTTTAATGCTTTATATACAACTAGAATCTTGCCATAGTCAGGATTGCTGTGACCAGATGATCTATGGGCCTACTGTTAAGGGTCTCTTTGAACCAGACAGTCTCTGTAAACGAGAGCAAATAATAATAATAATAATAATAATAATTTTTATTTATATCCCGCCCCCCAGCCGAAGCCGGGCTCAGGGCGGCTAACAACAATCAAATAATTAAACTGTCAAATAGTCACACAATCTAAAAAATTTCATTATAAAAATTAATTAAAATCAAATTGATGGCAACCAATTAAGCAAAATTATGTGCAGGTTGCCAGAGGAGGGAGTCAGGCTGCGACCTGACCAAAGGCCTGGCGGAACAACTCTGTCTTGCGGGCCCTGCGGAAAGATGTCAGGTCCCACAGGGCCCTAGTCTCCTGTGACAGAGCATTCCACCAGGTTGGAGCCGCAGCCGAGAAGGCCCTGGCTCTAGTTGAGGCCAGCCTAACCTCTCTGAGGCCTGGAACCTTGAGGATGTTATTATTTGCAGACCGTAGGTTTCTCTGTGGGGCATACCAGGAGAGGCGGTCCCGTAGGTACGAGGGTCCTAGGCCGTATAGGGCTTTAAAGGTTAAAACCAGCACCTTAAACCTGATCCTGTACTCCACCGGGAGCCAGTGCAGCTGGTATAGTACCGGATGAATGTGATCTCTCGCCGCGGCATTCTGCACCCGCTGGAGTTTCTGGGTCAGTCTCAAGGGCAGCCCCACGTAGAGCGAGTTACAATAATCCAGTCTGGAGGTGACCGTCGCATGGATCACAGTGGCTAGGTCAGGGCGAGAGAGATAAGGGGCCAACTGCTTAGCTTGGCGGAGATGAAAAAATGCCGCCTTTGTTATAGCTGTAATCTGCGCCTCCATAGAGAGGGAGGTATCGAAGATTACACCCAAACTCTTAACGGACGGTGCTGGCACTAATTGCACCCCCGCAAGAGATGGGAGTTGCCCCCTCGATCCCATATCGTCCCGCCCCAGCCAGAGGACCTCTGTCTTCGAAGGATTTAACTTCAACCGGCTCCCACGTAACCATCCAGCCACAGCTTCCAGACATCTGGTCAGTGTGTCTGGGGCCGAGTCAGGATGGCCATCCATCAACAGATAGAGTTGGGTGTCATCAGCATACTGATGGCAACCCAGCCCAAAACTCCGGACAAGCTGGGCGAGGGGGCACATAAAGATGTTAAAAAGCATCGGGGAGAGAATCGCACCCTGAGGCACTCCACACACCAAGGAGTGGCACGATGACAATTCCCCCCCAAGCGCTACCCTCTGTCCCCGACCAGAGAGAAACGAGCGCAGCCATTGAAGGACTGTGCCCTGGATCCCCACGTCGGCAAGGCGGTGGTCCAGGAGTTCGTGATCGACCATGTCAAAGGCTGCTGACAGATCTAGAAGAATCAGCAGCCCCGACCCGCCTCGATCCAGCTGCCTGCGGAGATCATCTGTTAGGGCGACCAGAGCCGTCTCGGTCCCATGACCAGCGCGGAAGCCGGACTGGAATGGATCCAAAGCAGATGTTTCATCCAGAAACCTACCAAGCTGTTCAGCAACCGCTCTCTCAATCACCTTACCCAGGAATGGAAGATTCGAGACCGGGCGGTAATTGGATAGATTTAAGGGATCTAATGATGTTTTCTTTAAGAGCGGACGCACCACCACCTCCTTCGGTTCCCCTGGGAATATCCCGGTGCCAAGGGACAAATTGATGATATCCCCCAGGGGGCCCCGCACCTCGTCTGGACACGCTCTAATCAGCCATGACGGGCGCGGGTCAAGAGGACAGGTGGTGGGCTTTCCAGCTTGGAGGAATCTGTCCACATCGGCTGGAGATATCCGGTCAAAGTGGTCCAATACTGGACCCGAGGACAGTCGAGGGGCCTCCAGTTCCTTTATTGTATCCAAATTGGCAGGGAGGTCATGGCGGAGCAACAGGACCTTCTCCGCAAAAAAGCTCGCAAATGCCTCACAGCTGTATGTCAGATTGTTATTTAAATTTGGCTGTCCTTCAAGGGACGTTAAAGACTGAATTATACTAAATAATTGTGCCGGGCGAGAGCTAGCAGATGCAATGGAGGCCGAGAAGTAAGACTTCTTAGCGGCCTTCACCGCCATCTCATAGGTTTTCATAAAAACCCTATAAGATGTTCTTGAGGCTCCGTCACGGGCACCCCGCCATACTCGCTCTAGCTGTCTGAGGTCCCGCTTCATTTTCCGAAGCTCCTCGGTAAACCAGGGAGCCCGGTTTCTGCGGGGTCTCAGAGGGCGCCTAGGTGCGATCTCATCGATGGCTGCCAGGAGCTGGGTATTCCAGCCCTCAACAAGCTCAGTCAATGAGTCGCCAGGGGGAGCAAGGTCCCGCAAGGCTTGACGGAATCTATCAGGGTCCATCAGCCTCTGCGGGCGAGCCCAAATCGGCTCGCCACCTAAGCAGGGTGGGGGTGGAAAGTCAATCCTGGCTTTCAGAGCGTAGTGATCAGACCATGGAACCTTCATCGAAGGAGACATGATCACATCTATACCGGCGCCAAAGATCAAATCCAGCGTGTGGCCTGCTTGATGTGTGGGGCCCGAAACAAACTGGGAGAGCCCTAGTGTCGCCATGGAAGACACCAGGTCCAGAGCCTGTGAGGAGGGAGTGGCATCAGCGTGGAAGTTGAAGTCTCCCAATACCAATAGGTTAGGGAACTCCAAGGCCCAGCTGGCCACCGCCTCCAGCAGGCCTGACATGGCAATCCTTGCTAGCACAATACCCCCCACACATGTAAAGAAAAGATTGAAAACATCTTTTGAGCTAACCACAGTTTCCTGTGATGTCAGAGCTTGGAAAACTGGGGTTTGTTCTAACTACATTTAGTTAACTGACCAGGATATAAAAGTATCATACTTTGAACGAATGATAGTTCAGATGTCACAGGAAACTGCTTTATGTGTGTAAAGAAGTAGAAGGGAATGTGGAAGGCTAATTTGATTATTCTAACATGAAGCCATGGTGAAGCTGAACTTGGCGTATACTGAAGATGATTCTAATTGATTTTCTCCATCAGTGCAAACCAGAATGGGTTGATTTAAATAACGGTGATTTAAATCATCTGTTTAAACCATGATTTAAATGACAAAGAAAATGCAAATTTAAATCATAGATTTGAATCAGTTTTCCCATTTTGAAACAAATATATTTCCTGAGCAATCATGGAATCTAAGTGCTTGCTCTATTAATGAGAACATAGTGGTTTGCAGCAAAATGGAGCCTTTTAGTAACCAAACAGTGTAATTCAAAGCCCATGTGACTTTTGCACTGCAGAATTACGGTATGTCTAATTCTACATGTACACATGCAAGAATACTAAGCAAGCTCAAGAGGAGGCCCATTCATTTGCATCCATTGCATCCTCAAATGTGTTTCTTTCATATGATAGGTGTTTATAAAATTATGCATGGCGTAGAGAAACTGGCTACAGAAAAGTTTTTCTCCCTTTCCCATAACACAGAAGTTAGAAAGTTGGACAATTAAGGACAGACAAAAGAAAGAACTTCTTTATGTAGTGCTTAGACATACTGTGGAACTTGCTATTGCAGGAGACAATGGTGGCCACCAACTTGGATGGCTCTAAAAGAGGATTGGATGAATTCACAGTGGATAAGGCTATCTACTAGCCATGATGGATGTACTCTGCCTCCATGGCTGGAAGCATTGTTGCTTCTGAATACCAATTGCTGGAAGCCACAGGAGGGGAGAGAGCTGTTGTGCTTGGGTCCAGCTTGCAGGTTTCTCACAGTCATCTGGTTGGCTACAGTAAGAACAAAATGCTGGACTATGTGGGTTGCTGGCCTGATCCAGCAGGTTCTTCTTGTGTTCTTATGTCCAGGATCGATTGACTTCTGCTTCAGGTCAGGGGTGCCAACTTGCATAAAACATTGTGGGGGCAGGTAAGCCACATCCCACATAACTTATTACATGACTCAGTGCACACACATCATTTGAATGGCAATGCCCATCAACTTGGGGGAGGGGCAGGCCCCCTCAAATATTTTATTGGGGGGCCAAAGGGGTCTTGGCCCCTAGGAGTTGGCTCCTATGTTCCATTCAATGGAATTCTAGACCCTTCAGAATCCCATTGCGACTTGTTTCCAAGGCACTTTGATGGCAAAGTTGATCAGTTTCAGTTGATGCATCTTGATGGCATTGGGCAAGTTACTTACGAAGTGACTACCCATGTGTTCTCTGTGCCTTTCCCTCTTGGATGATTGATGTCTGCTGAGGGGATAGGACTGGGTGGAACCAGGATATGGCAGTGAATCCTTGTGGGAAGTAGTGATCCCAACTTTATGGAAGGAAGCAGTGACTTGACCTAAAGAAGCCTATCTCGGTGGATCCATTGGTTTCTGACAACTACTGTCTGGTCACTTTCTTGTGAAAGTGATGCAGAGGATTGCCATGCGGCTGTTGAAAAACATTTGGATGAAACACTGATTATCCTGATCCATTTAGGACAACTCAGTTAGGGTTTATGTACAGTTGTGGAACTGAATTGGCTTTGTATGTCCTTTATTGAGAGAAAGACAAGAGGAGGGTGGCCTTGTGATTCTTTATTTATCTCTCAGCAGCTTTTGATAGAGTACAACCTCATCCAGAGCACCCAATTGACGATGCTACCCTTCTGGCATAGTGGTCAGAGGAGCAGACTAAGACACATAAATTCTGACTTCTCTCCCTTCCTCAGTTTTCCAGTCTTGAGTTAAGTTTCTCGCATTCATCTGTTAGCATGCAAAAAGTTTGCATGGCGATGTGCACACATTTTGTATTCATTTTTTGTATAACAGATTTGTTTTTATACAATTTTATCTAATAAAGTATTGCACAGTGGCTACAATCTGAAGTACACAAAAACTTGTATACTTGAACCATTCTCTTGTAACTGTCCCCAAGTGACCATCTTTACCTTTACGGAGTTGGTTGTGAGCCAAGGAGGCCTTGCCCCCAAGCAAGATATAGAGCTTTTAAGCTCTCTGACATGCCTAATGGGCTCTGGGTGATTCTCAAGAGATCTTGTGGGGCTGCCCAAGTTTCCACAAGAGTATCCCAGAGCCCGATAAGCAAAGCAGAGAGTTTGAAAGCTCTTTCCGCTCTGTGAAAATGCTACACAAAAACAGCTTTTAAGCTCTCTGCCTCCTCTGTGTTTAATTCGTGCGCTTTCAACCAGTCAGCCTTCAACTGCATATGGCTGAAATCACACAATTAAATGTACGGTATGTATGATGTGACCATACTGTATACACATTTTTACAAAAAAATCCTCCCCATATAACACATTTACATATTACATTTGTGCATGCATTTTGTGTGGGCGCTTTCCCCATTTTTTATTACTATATCACAATGTGCGGAGAAGTGCACATTTTGAAGGGCAGGTGTGTTTCGCTTTAGGGAAGCATAGATTAGGCTCACATCAAAATGTGGACAGAATGAATTTCTCCACCAACCACACACCACCACCTACCCATCCCTAACAGTGGTTAACTTCATCTCCACAGCTATCTGTGCTTGGAGAGTTATGCTTCTTCCTGCTATAGGACAAAAGCTATTCTCCAAAGTTATTGCAGTGCCAGAAAACTCGTGAATATGGTGGAAGTGGCCATCTAGCCAAACTAACCAGAATGTGTAGAACACTAAAACCCTTCATTAGCTTAATTGTGATCAGTAATTATGAATTACGCTGCACTGCGTTGTGGTTCAGGATTCAAGTCCTCCCCTGTTTCTTTATTCAACAGAGAAGAGACAAAGGTGTTCCCAATGGCCACTCTCTGCTAAGTTCTGGAAAGCTGACATTCTACCTCTCTGGTGTGCTACAAATGAGAAGCAGCCCAGCAGAGCAGCTGTGGTAACACAAGGGTTCTTATTCCTCAGATGTGATCAGGATCCAGCTTTTCCTTCCTTTCCCTCTATTTTCCTGCTGTACCTGTCCAAAGGCCCATTGACTGTCACTGGAAATCTAAATTGTTGCAAGCTGGGGTGGGGTGGGGAACAGACTGGATCAGGGTGGCCCAACTTTTCATACCAAGTGGGTTGCAAGAGTACTTTGACATGGAATCCACGGGCTGCATACTGCCTTGTTGCATGGTGGATGGGGAGAGTGAGGTAAGATTTCACACACACCCAGCTCTCTTGCCACCTTATCAAAGCTGCTAAGCGAGACTCTGGGCTTTGAGAAGGAGGCACAAGGCTCTAGTAGGGCCCCAGAACCCTCCTTCACCAAACTAGGAAAACACTAGGCTTTGGGAAGCAAGCAGGGGGACTCTAGGATCCTGCCAGAGCCCTCATGCCTCCTTCCCAAAAAAGGCCTCAAGGGCTGCATGTGGCCCTTGGACTGCGTGTTGGACCATAGAATCATAGAATCATAGAATCATAGAGTTGGAAGAGACCACAAGGGCCATCGAGTCCAACCCCCTGCCAAGCAGGAAACACCATCAGAGCACCATCCCAGTCTGGATGATGCTCTGAGTTGCTTCCAGTTCTTGGTTCCTGTATCTGTAGGGGTGGAAGATATGAAAGCAAACTTGCCAAACCAGTCCGCTTGGTAAGGTAATGGCTTTGAATGGCTAGTTAAAACACCGTGATGAACACAACCGGAGTAGTTGCTCTATGCTGTAGAACAAATAGGTGGGCCTTTCCTCTATCCCTTTCATCTTACTGTTAAGTAGGAGAAGAGCAGAGAGACAGAAAGAGAGGAAGAAGAAGAAGAAGAAGAAGAAGAAGAAGAAGAAAGGAAGGGGAATATGTGAGCTGAGTTGGAAACCAGACACAGAGATCTGCTTGCTCTGTGATGGATCCAAAGTTATGACTAATGGGGAAGCAAGGCCTGCTGGGATATTAAAGCTGTGAGTCCTTCTGTCCCTTTATTTACATGTGTAAATAAAACCATATATCCTAAAGACACCATAGTCTGCACTGAGCTTCATTCCAAGGAAACTGAACCCTGGGGAAGCACAAGAATCCCTGGAGTTTCTCACTTCTCAGAGAGTGGGATGGCATGTAACAATATCATTGTTCCTCGGATAGACTTGAGAAATCTTTCCACTCCACTTGAGGGACTGTTGGAGGTCACATAGTACTTTTTAACTGCACACCTGAAAATGCTATTAGGCCACTGTTGAGCCTTTCCTTCATCAGTGAAATTGCTTCTTAATGGCTCAGGATTTGTTTTTAAAACTGTTTTCTCAGTGGTACCTATCTAGCTGGGAAATCTCTTTAGTGTTAGGCACCAGAGGTTTGACAAGGTAACACTGCCCCCCTGGCAGTCCTACCAACGAAAGGGACAATGGGGTTGGACTAGATGACACTTTGGTCCATTTCAACTCTACAATTTTATGATTCTATGAAGCTGATGTAAAGGGAGGAAAATTTGGAATACTGTGTACAGTTCTGGTCACACCTCAAAAAGGACATTGTAGAGCTGGAAAAGGTTCAGAAAAAGGCAGCCAAAATGAACATGGGGTGGAACGACTGTTATATGAGGAAAGGTTACAACATTTGGGTTTTTTTAGCTTAGAAAAAAGTTGGACATCTGTTACAAGCTGCAAGGGCTGTTAGAGTTAGTCACTGGAAAGATCTCGCCTGTGTCAAATTGCCATCAAGTGGTATGGGATACCGTGTTACTAAAAAATTTAAATTAACAATCTGAGCTCAGACTAAGAAAGATAACTTTACTGTGGTGTGGTCTGATTTTATAATATTTACTAGCACAAATATTGATATGAAATAAGGTTCGGTTGACGTAGGCTTTCCTTTCCTTTTCACATGATATATAGCAAACGATGCTTGAATTCTTATGTATAAATTTTTAATTTTATTTTGAAATAATCGATTATGAGAGAAATGAGTAACAAACTTACTTGCCTGGTGGATATGATTTGGGCATGGTATACACTATGGTGGTGGTGTTTCATTTATTTATTTTTAAAATAATAATTACTTACTTTTGTTTCCTTAGCAATTTATCAGCTGCCAACCTTTCGTAGAGTCAATTTGTTTCTTTAAAGTGTTTAATAATGTTTTGACAGCTGCAATATTTCTTCTTTTAGTTTCTTACAATTTAATAAACATAATTGTTTAAAAAAGAAACGTTGAGTAAGAAGGACATAATAGGAGTTTATAAAATTATGTATGACCTAGAGGAAGTGGACAGAGAAAAGCTTTTCTCCCTCTTTTCTAACACTGGAACTCATAAACATCCAGTGAAGCTGCTGAATGTTGTAAGGTTCAGGACAGATAAAAGGAAGTCCTTCACACAGTACATAGTTAAACTGTGGAAGTCTCTCTTGCAGGAGGCAGTGATGGCCACCAACCTGGATGGCTTTAAAAAGAGATTAGACCAACTGATGGAGGAAAAGGCTATTTATGGCTACTAGCCACAATGGCTTTGCTCCACCTCTGCTGCCAGAAGGCATAATGCTTCTGAATTCCAGTTGCTGGACACTGCAGGAGGAGAGATGGCTCTTATGACTGAATCCTGCTTGTAGGTTTGCCACAGGCACCTGGTGAGCTACAGGACTAGGTGGGTCTTTGATCCATTAGGGCTTCTTACATATTTGTGAAAGGATGAAAGAAAGTCTGGGGACAGACAAGAAGACAGAGAGAAAAGGAGAGAGGGAGAGAGTTGGCTACTGGACAGCTGTGTCCTGGGGTTCTGGGCATCTCTCCCTGGAGATCTGATGTGAGGGTACAGATCCGTTGCCTGGGTGGAGCACACCCAACTCTCTATTTGGAGATTTGCAAAACTAGAAATTAAAAAGACCACCTGCACAGTAATCTCTCATTGCAAAGGAAGCCAAACACAGGCAACTTCTTGCTGCTTGAGGCAGAACACCTGACCATACAATGCCTGAATTCAAATACCATATTTTTCGCCCTATAGGACGCACTTTTCCCCCTCCAAAAATGAAGGGAAAATCTGGGTGCATCCTATTGGGTGAATGCAGGCTTTCGCTGAAGCTTGGAGAGCGAGAGGGGTCAGTCCGCACCGACCCCTCTCGCTCTCCAGGCTTCAGCAAGCTATCAGCAAGCCTGGGGAGCCCGCAGGAGTTCCCGCAGGGCTCCCCAGGCTGCAAATAGCAGCCTGCCGCCCGGCGCACGAGACACCCTGAAGCAGAGCGCCCCTCGCGCTGGGCAGACATCCGCAGCTGAGGGAGCCCTACGGGAGGTCCCGCAGGGCTCCCTGGCTGCGGATAGCAGCCTGCTGCCCGGCGCGCGAGACGCCCTAAAGCACAGCGCCTCGTCCCCGGGCAGATATCCGCAGCTGAGGGAGCCCCGCGGGAGGTCCCGCAGGACTCCCTCGGCTGCGGATAGCAGCCTGCTTCCCGGAGCACGGGGCGCGCTGAAAGCAGAGCGCCCCGCGCTTCAGGCAGACATTGGGCAGCCCCACAAGCTCGGGGGACAGCGGGGAGACGCAGCACAGCCATCCCGCTGTTCCCCGACCTGGTTTGGATTCCCCGACCTGGTTTTTGGGGGGAAATAAAGGGAATTTCCCCCCCTTTATTTCCCCCCCAAAAAACTAGGTGCGTCCTATGGGACAAAAATACAGTATGTTTGTCATGCACACTGTCTCACCAGGGAGCCATAATTGGCTGTATTTCTTTGTTAGGACTCGCTCAAGACATCTTGCTGCCTAAGACCAAGGACAAGAGGGTGCCCCCCCCCCAGGGTACATACAGAAGCCAACTGGACTGTTACTGGAGTGGGGCTGAGTGGGGTTTTGAACTCTGGTCTCTCCCAGGATCTAGTCAAACACTCTAACCAGTACACTGCTCCAGCTCCCCGGTGAATGCACACTTGAAGACAAACTCAGCCTTGCTTCCACGTAATGTTAACTGCCACTCTAGTCAACCCGTGTCTCCCAGCAATCTATCCCTGACCATTATAGGAAACAGACGCATGAGCACTTCAGTGAACCTTCTCCCTTCAAGTGCGGTCCACATTCTTACAGACATACTATGAAAACCCAACCACACGCAGCCTACTGAACTTGAGCAAACAAAACCCTTTTCCAACATCTGGTCAGCCCCCCTACACTCTGAACTCTGCCTATTGACAACAGGCAGGCACCTTCACTATACACATTTTGGTGCCTGCTAAAAACATACAGTATTTGTTTGGACAATCCTAAACTGATGTGTAGATTGTTAATGTACATTTTAATTCATTTTTAGTTTCCTCTTGCTTTTATATTTCAAGTTTTTTATATTTTTTACTGATAATTTTATTGTTCCGTTCTCTTTGTAAACTGCTTTGATGTCCCACCCTAATAACACACACACCTTAATTTTTGCAGGGAAGTGTCCCTGCCAGGATTCTGCTTACTCATGCTGGATCTTGTGATGGTTTAATGGTTGTGTCCCAGTTTCAGGAACTTGCATTGGGAGTGTGGGGCTTTTTAACTAATGAAGCCAGGCAAGGGCACTTTGACTTTGTGAATGCAACTTTCTGACATTTCCCAGCAGATCATGTGGACACATTTGAGAATGCTGGAAAACAACTGGGAGAAGATAAAGCACACACTGTGCAGCATTTGACAGGAGTAGCAAACTAGCAGTGTAAGCATGATGCTTTGAGGGTTGTTGCTGTTTTCAATCAATCAGCATATAAATTTTACAAAATAAATAAACATTCTACACCAAATTTGAGGAGAGGTGCTCCTAAAAGTAGGTGCCCCTCACTTCTTTTGACTAAGGAATAGATTCTGGGAAGTGGGTTTTCCCCCTAGATTGTTTGATTTCTGAATTCTTATTAAATGTTGTTCTCCCACTCTTTATCTAAAAAGCTCAGGCAAGCTTCCCTGAGTATCTAGGAACATTTTCTCTATTTTTTATTTATTTATACTGATGCATTTCTTAATGTATGTGATTTTTGCATTCTGCTTTCTTCCTGACAGTCATTTTAACTGCAGATAATGAAAGACAGCATCTCTTTAATTGCCAATAATGGAATGCAGATCACAAAAGAGGTGCAAATTGTGTGCTTTGAAAATATTTGCTATCTACTTATTCTGAATAATCAACAGTATTCAAGATTGTTGTTCAGAACGAAACCCGTCCCATTTGTAAGCCGTAAATAAGAGACCCCAGCAAGAGGAACCTTGCATTGAAGAAGCCGGAAATTTTTCTCTGACTGAAAGTGATGCAAGTCGGCAGAACAAGGCACATAGCTGATGGAGTATAAATACACTGACAGTCACCTTATCATGCTTAGAGAGACCCAACCCAAATAAACAAGGGCAAACACAGCAGAAAACATATTTGCACCATAACATGAAGGGAGATGGGGCTTTTGCACTGTTTTCTGTGATGTCTCATCTTCCGATAAGGAATAGATGCATGCGAAAGAGAGAAAGAGAGAGAGGGAGAATGCAAGAGCTGTTCCTTACCTGGCAAAGCCTTGGCCCATTTCACAACATGCACCAGGTGCCTCTCGCCCAACTCATTCAAGCTGGTCAAAAGGGCAGCAAAGGAATCAGGCTGGTTGTTGTCATGGCCAGCACACACCACCCCTGGCTCGATAGCTTCCAGGACATTGAGAAAGATGGGCTGGCACTCCAGGCTCTCAATGCGTGTCATGGCCATCTTTGGAGCTTGCTCCTCTGTAGGGCTGGAGGGGCCCGCTGCTTCCCCTTCTTCTTGCATCTTCAAGTTTCCCAGCTTCTTTAACTTGCGGGCTGCAGCAAGTAACAAGAACAAAAGAACTGAGAACAGAAGAAGAGACTGGTTCGATCAGGCCAGTGACCAATCTAGTCCAGAATCCTGTTGTTACAATGCCCAAATACTCCAAAGAACCTAGGAATTTAGATAAACTGCTCCTGGTTCTGAAGGTTACATAGGAATGTCAGAAGAGGGGCCCATCTAGTCCAGCACCCACTCTTCAGAGGTTAATCAGATGCCCCAATCGGAAACCCATGAGCAGGTTCCGTGCACAAGAGCACGTTCTCTCCCTCTAGCTTCCAACAAATGGTGTTCAGAAGCATTGCTGTCTCTGACCATGAAGGCAGAGCACACACATCTTGGCCAGTAGCCATAAATAGCCCTCTCCTCCATTAAAGCCACCTTAGTTAGCTATTGTAGCCTCCGGAGGGAACAAGTTCCATAGCTCAACTATGTGCTGTGTAAATAAGTTTAGTCAGAAAACTTGACTCTGTGGGCCAGCTGAGACCCCCATTCAGGTCAGAAATCAGCACACAGAAGCTGATGGAGAAGCTCATAAGAAGTTGTTGATGGTGGCTCCCACTTAACAGCAAGTAGCTGATGAGAACCTGCTGCAGTATGCTGAATGGCCACCCGTCAGGGATTCTTTAGCTGTGATTCCTGCATTGCAGAGAGGTGGACAAGGTGGCCCTTGGAGGTGCCTTACAACTCTACAATTCTATGAATGTGGGTGTTGGCAAGCCAAAACAACTGCTCAAGCAGGACTTCCGGGGTGGCGCCATCGGCAATAGCGGACTCCCTCTGAACTGGAGGGACTAGCTCTGCGTGAAACGGGTCTTTTCCGCTACGGCGAAGCGGGGACCCTGCTAAAAATCACAGGCGGATGAAGCCTGTGACCATGGGACTCGGCGGGCACCCTTAGCACCCCCCCAACCCGCAAAGGAACCCATCAACGGGCTCCGAAGTGAAGAGGGGGAAGTGGCGCGGTGCTGTGAGTTAACTGCTATTTCTGTGGAGCGAAGCCGCATAGCCGTTGCCGGAGAGCGCTGCCTTTTTCCTGGGACAATTTGGCTTCTAAAATAAGCACCCGTGAGTACTTAAACTTTGAACCGGACTTTAAATAAGGACTTACGAGCAGAAAGGAATTGGACTTAAAAATTTACTTCAATTTGGTACTGAAACGGGAAGGTCTAAACAGGAAGTCAGCCTTCCATTTCTTTGTAGACAGAATAAAGCAAAGACAACGTAAACTAGAGCTCAGAAAATCGCTTCTAAAGGATTGGCTTTCATCATTTAAAATTGTTGAACCCCCCTTCAACAGCAGGAGAAGAAGGGGGATCTTTTTTGGACTGTTTAAACCTGCAGAAGTGAGTTTAAAGTAAAGTAACTTTCCACCGTCCTGATCCTGGAGCGGGGTGTCAGGACTGACGTTTGAAGCTCATTGACCAGAGACAAACGTTTTTGACAGATAGTTAAAGGAAGAGAAACATAGTGATTCCACTGTTTCCTTTTGCACTTTAAAGGAACAAATATTGACAAAATATCTCAAAAAGGATACTTTATTGCAAGAACAAATAGAAGTTCTCCCTCTAGAGGGAGACTGTGAAACTGTAACTAATTCCAGGGAGCTTGCAGCTGTCTCAGATTACAATCGTGGGAATGGACTTGTGACCTTGTAGGACAATGTATTCAGAGGCTCTGTTGTGTGCTCTCTGTAAAACAAGTGCCCTACTGGAACAGTTAAGTGAGAAGATGGATTTGATGAGTAATGCGGCCAGAATTTTTGAACAGGCAGTGGGAAACTATGTGGAGCCCACCCAGGAATTATATCAGGAGTGTGTCCTGACAGAGCAGGTGAGAGAAGAGGATGTTGCTGAATCTTGGGCACCAGAGATGGAGGGAACTGCGGCCTTGCAGGAACATGAGCTTTTGGATTTGACAAATGAACTTGGAAAAAGCCAGATTTGGAAAGATAAAGTTTGGATTGGTTTTGAAATGGGGGGTTGGATAAACCCCCCTATGCAGGGATGTTTGGACTTTCCAAGTCTGGCAATGGGCCGTGAGATGTTTGGAGCTGTGGGGGCTCTTAATTTTGGAGGGATTCTGAAACATGTTTTTAAATACCACATGGAGTTGAGTCTGGACTATGGAAAAGGGGCTGATTTCTTGAAAAGGGTCAAAAATATCACCAAGCTGGACTTCCCACAAGTGAAAGGAGAATATGAAGAAGAGCTGCGGAAGGGACATGGAAGAGTTTTAAGGGCCTCGGATATTAGGTTACCAGGTTAATGCGCTAGATCGATGGGATAAAAAGGACTGACAAAACCCGGGACCAGGAGGAAGGGACGCTGGATGAAGATTGGATTGTTTTTATTTCTCTCTTTATTACCAGGATTGTTTTATAAAATTTGATGAATGTTAGAAAAATGTTGGAACGAAATTACTTGGCTCTAGCAAAAATGTTTAGAATTAGGTAAGAATATTATGGTTGTGAGAAGTCGGTTAAAATAAGATTTCAGGTTTAAGTTTTTAAGGTTTTCTATAAGATAAGATGAAAATAGATTAAGGTAATGTAATGACAGAATACTATGAAATATGGAAAGGATTTGCTGTGATAATTATTAACCAGGATACAAAAAAAGGGAGGAGGAGGAGGTCAAAGAAAGAAGGTAATGAGAGTTGAGGATTTGAGAATGATGGATTTATTTTTGTCTATTTGCGATGTATTTTTGTTTTTTGAATATGTATTGTTTGATGTGGTTTGTTTTTTTCTTTGTTTTTTTTTCTTTTTTCTTTTTCTGCTTTGTTTTTTCTCTGTAATTCAAAAATTTTCAATAAATATCATATAAAAAAACAAAACAAAACAACTGCTCAAGCAGCAACCGGGGCAGTGGTGTGATGGCTGAATTCTGGGAGCTTCTAAGGAGTCACTGAATACACAGCCAACAGGCCTAGAGATGGCATGGGCAGGATTTTCTTGCAATCACTGAAATTGTTGTGGATACACCATAACATAAGCCAACCTCCTAGCTTCTGCTAGGACTTTTGGCTTCTCAGCCACCATAAGACTATTTTTCCCCCCAGCAATGACAGCTACTGGTATTACCTATTGTCTTTAGCCAATTAGAATATCTCTAATTAGAGGCATTATTCCTACAAATACCCCAGTGGTGCAGCGTGGGTTACCAGTGACCGGGGCTGCGTGGAAGGGGAGAAGGGAAGGAAACAGATGGAGTATGCATGTGCATTCAACTGCCTAATGGCATCCGTGTCACCTGGAGATCACAGCCGCAGAGATAAGAAAAAAAGAATAGTTCCATTGTCTGGAGAGATCACTTCCTGGTTCACATGGAGAATCCGTTTTCAACGGAGTCCAGCAATGGAAACGTGAAGCTGTACTGAGGAAGCACCAGTTGAAAATTTGCACACCTAACAATTTTGCATCTGGGGCAACTTTTTTGCCCCATCATTCTAAGCCACAGGAATACCCTGCTGGGGACACACAACAGACAATTATTATTATTATCAATTTATTTATTACCCACCCTTCACCCTAAGGTACCAGTGTGGGTAAAAGCACTAAAAACAATATTAAAAGCAATTGAAAACAGCAAGGATCCCTATAAAACCATCTCATTCAGCATCAAGGAAATAATGCCGAAGATAATGCAGAAATGGTGCAGAACCCCAGTTAAACATTCCTATATGCATAAACATACTTCACCTATGTCCTGGACTCCTGGTGAGGGTGTGGGGACAGGAGGAGCTATAGGCACTTGTAGTGGACATGCCCAATTGTGGTAAATTTTAGGGCAGAAATGTTTAATCAGATAAGTAACATTGCAAATCAGCAACGTCACCAAGCCTCCAGAGCTTGTGTTACTGATTCTGTGTTTAAATGAGAATCAGAATTTGGGAGATAAATAACTAATTGGATTACTATTGGTGGCTGCATGTAGGGTTATAGCCACACTCTGGAATAACTTGAAAGATGCAAACATTTATTAATGATTGGAAGCCCCTTATGGACTTTTTTGTACAAAAAGGAAGATGAGCTAGAGATATCTGGGTTTGAAGACAGAGAAAAATGTCTGTTTATAGCTCAGCCGGTAGAGCATAAGACTTTTAATCTCAGGGTTATGGGTTCAAGCCCTATGTTGGGTTCAAGCTCCATGTTGGTCCCTTCCAACTCTACAATTCTATGTTAAGAGAAAAGTTAGAAGTGACTATGGAACAAAGGTTTCGCATTTATCTATAAAGCTGGTAGAAGGAGAATAGCAAGTCTTTATTTTCTTTTTTAGTTTTTATGTTAAAAAACACTTCATATATGATGTTAACTGTTGTATATTGCTTATTTTTTGTTTTTTCAAGCATTAATAGAAACTTTTTTAAAAAAAGAATTGATTCATCTATAGCATTTCTATCCCACCTTTCAGAACTCACTATGAAGTTGTTATAGTAAGTGCCACACTTTTAACATTTGGGGGAAAGGGGGCTTACACTGCATACCCCAGAAAGAAAGCACTGCCACTTTTTCTTCCAGGGAGTTCAGGGTGGCCAACACAGTTCTCCCCCTGCTTATTTGATCCCTGTTAGGCAGGTTAGGCTGAGAGGCTGTGATTTGCCCAAGGTCACACCCAGTGAGCTTCATGATGGAAAAGTGGGGGGATTTGAACATTGGTCTTCCCCAGGTCCTAGTCTGAAACTACACCACACTGGCTTTACACCTAGGTATGTGTGGCTGGACCTCTCTCTACTGGAAACCTGCAAAACAGAATGGAACCTTTTCAGAATCTCTCCTGCCTAAGCTCTGCTAAAAGAGAGAACAGCAACCAGAGAAAAGAAATCCCAGAGAGGTGCCAGGTTGCTTCAAGGTGGCATTTAAGCAGACCCTGTTCCTAGCAGACAGCAACCTTCACAACACAGACCTTGCATCATATTACACAGGAACAGGAACAAAACACAAGGAAGCCTGTGATTACGACTCTCTAATTGTCTGAAATAGGCTGTTTATTGCATTTATTTATTTATATTCACTCCTCAGTGTCTGCATTAATATTTGGCAATGCTTGTAGCTGTAAAAGAAAAGGTCTGCAGAGCCAAATTTTGTTATTCTAGACAGAAAACAACGACCATTTTATCCCTCCGAATCAACCCCCAGAAGTGTGCCAGCTTGGAGGGTGGGCAATTTGGTAAAGCAGAGAGGGGTGGAGAAGAACCCCGATTGCTCGATTTCAGCAAGAGAAAAAATACAATGAAATGTGCTGTCCTTGGGGTTCTGGCTCCCAACATTAAACGATACTTATCTGAAACTTCCTTTGGCCATAATTAGAAAAATAAGCCTCCCGACGTAAAAACGTCAAATCAAAGAGCAGCCCTGTAAATCAGTGCAAAAGCTGATCTTTTAAATAATATGCTTTGGATGATCTACAGTAACAGCAATTAAGGGAGGCTCTGTAAAAATGGGAACAGGGCAATAAAAAAGGAGAGTGAGTAAGCTTGGAAAAAAAACAAGAGCAGAGTGCAGGGTGATATATTCTGGCAGTAATTTCTGTGGGACAGAACCAAAGAGAAAGAGAGGGAGGGAGGGAGGGAGGGAGGGAGGGAGAGTGATAGTGAGATCTATTCATTCCCAGCTCCCACCAAAGTTCAGGATACAGCCACATCACCAAGTTTTCCAAGATCAGCAGCTGGTGCTTTGCTTAGCTTAGAGACCATTTCCCCTTGCGCTCCTCTGTCAGGCTAGAGCACCTGATCTGTGCTTCCCCTTTAGCAGAAATAGAAATAGCCATAGCTGAGCGGCTAGTCAATTGCTCTTCTTGCCTGCTGGATCAGGCCAAAGGGGGCCCATCTAGCCCAGCATCCTGTTCTCACAGTGGCCTCACAGTTGCCTATCGTGGGGAACCTGAAAGCAGGATTACAGTATAAGATCAAGACTCTCCCCTCCTGCAGTTTCCAGCAACTGGCATTCAGAAGCATTGCTGTCTCCAACTGTGGAGGGCACATCATAACCATCCTGGCTAGTAGCCATTGATAGCCCTCTCCTCCTCCATGAATCTGTCAAATTCTCTTTTCAAGCCATCCAAGTTAGTGACCATCACAGCCTCCTGTGAAGGTGAATTCCATAGTTTAACTCTGTGCTGTGTGAAAGGAGGATTCCCCCTGGCCATGCCGCAGTTTAAGCAGCCCGCGGTCACGCCCACAGCCATGCTGATTGGACAGCTGGGGGGTTGACGTGGCTAGGAGTCACTGTGATGCGGGCGGCATCCCTCCGCCTTCCAGCCTGGTCACTGAGAGGACCTGGATGCCCAGCTGCAACACCTCCCACCAGGGAAGGTGAGCGGACTTAGAGAGAGAGAGAGAGAGAGAGAGAGAGAGAACTTATCTACTTATTCATTTCTTTATTTTTACCTCACCTTTCCCCCTGACAGGCCTCAAAGTGGCTTATAGAGAAAAATAAGAACAGCTAAAAACACAGGGGGGAAATCATTAAAGAACAATTAATTTTTAATTTTTTTAATTAATTTTATATATCACCTTTCATTGAGAGACCACAGGGCAGTGTACAGCATAAAACACAAAATACATTATATAATAATAGTAAAAGGAAGAAAAGGTCACCCCCTCTCTTTAAAAGACTGTAGATTATTAACAGCTGAAGGCCTGGTTGACGAAGAATGTTTTTGCCTGGGGAGCCACTGCAAAGAAGGTCCTGTTCTCATGTTGCCACCCTGTAGACTTTCGGTTGAGGGAGCCATGCATAATTTTATAAATTCCTATCTGCAACCTTTCTTCATAGGAGAGTTGCTCCACCCCCCTTCATCATTTTGGTTGTCCTTTTCTGAACTATTTCCAACTCTACAATCTCCATTTTGAGGTAAGGTAACCAGATCTCTAGGCAGGGCAGAGAAAGAGACTCTTGCCTGAAACCCCGAGGAGCAGTTGCTGGTCAGTATAGACAATACTGAACAAGATGGACCAATAGTATGTCTCAATCTAAGAATCTCTGTGGGAAACCATAGCAGTGGTCATCAACACCCAACCAAAAGGTCGCTTGCGAAGACCCAAGCTTGCACAGTCACATGGAAAGGAATCATTTCCCCTGAATCAGCACACACGTTTTCCAGATGTGAATATTCAGTAAATCAGCCGTCACCAATCTGGGGCCCACTGTATATTTTGAATGGCAACTTGAGCCAGCCATCACAAAGCATAAAGTTTACACTAGTGGTTCCCAAAGAGGGGAGTGGGATTACTGAGATTGGGGGCACTATATGCTAATGGGAAAGCGGCAGGAGTCGTTGGAGATGTCAATGTCTATCAGACCTTGAAAAGCTTGTATAGATGGTACTTAACATCGAGTAAATTGGAAAAAATGTATAAATCCAAATCAAATAAGTGTTGGAAATGTAAAGAGAAAGAAAGTTCTTTTTTATCATATGTGATGGTCTTGTAGTAAGGTTAAAGCTTACTGGGAAATGATATATAATGAATTGAAAAAGATGTTTAAAATAACGTTTGTAAAAAACACACCAGAAGCTTTACTTATGGGAATTATAGAGACAGAAATATCCAAACTGTATAGAAATTTACCGTATTCATGTATGTGGCTACAGCGGCAAGACTGTTACTTGCCTCAAAATGAAAAGAAGAAGTCCCAGCAAAAGAAGAATGGATACAAAAACTTAAGGAATATGTAGAAATGGTGAAAATTACCGGAAAAATAAGAAATCAAGATAACAAATCATTTATAAAAGAATGGAAATGGTTTATTGAATATTTATAAATAAATTGTAAACAGATAAGAACACTGGCAGAGTATTGTAAGAGTTTTATAAGAGTATATATTTTATAAGAGTATATATTTAAAGTAGATGAATAAATGAGTAAATTAAGTTAATCTGGATATGCAGAAAATATTAAAAATAAATTTAAGGAACTGCAGAAAGAGGGGGAAGTCAAGTTCTGAAATGTTAAAATGATTATAAAATTACTGAAATGTTTAAAACTGAAAATCATAAATATAGTAATAAAAATAAAATAAAAGCTTGTATTGTTGGATCAAGTTCATCAGTTTTGTTGGATTAATTAAACTAAATAGTCTTAACTGGATTTTGAACGAACGTGCAATAAATTGTTCCTGGATTGAATTTTACTGGTTTACTATCTTCCTTAGGGGGTCATGCAAACCACTGTTCTGAATAATGATTTTTTTAATAGGGTTGGGAGCACTGGTGGATGAGTTTGTGGAACTGAGGGGGAGATGGCCTCCAAAATTTGGGAACCATTGCTTACATAGAAAGCAGATAAACATCACTACCTTATGCCACAGTTTCCAAACATTGCCAGAAACAGGTTTAGAAAAGCATTTGCAAAAGCAATTTTAATTTGTTGCAATCATTTGTTTATCTAGAGCAAGTTTGCTGTGGGACAGCAGATGAAAATGAAATAATAATAATAGGAAGGGAGCGTGATTTTTCACCCAAGTCATTGCATCATGTTACAATGCAGTGGTGGAACATGGGCAGAAAACTCTCCAGGTTTTAAGAGCTTTTGGGAGCTATATCCCCCCAGCTCTAAACATCTGTCCCACTTGACAAAAAAAGTTTTCCTTAGGGGGAGAAAAAATGTATATTTTCCATAGACTGCAGAGTAGAAAGTGGATTAATACAAGAAGGGTGGCTAACAGACGGTGCTGTTGGTCCCAAAACAAACTTGCACCAACCACCCATTTCAATCAGTTGTTTATTACCCATCTAAATGTTTAAACAGACATTTATAGACCACACAACATTGATTTACCGGTAGTTCATAAGGGCCCCCTTTAGGCTCAAAACGGGGATGAGAATTCAAACTGCCAGAAAACCCTTAACATAGACAAGATTTGCCATTTACTGTAGAATTAGGTATGCAATTATAAGGCTGCATGTGTGACTAAGGTCTTAGGGTGGAGAGGAGAAACATGAATTCTACAGGCATGGCAAGGGGTTCTAGTTCAGCTGTGGAACACACACTTAGCAGGCAGAAAAGCACAGATTTATTTATTTATGCTTATTTCATAACATTTATATACTGCTTGATTTCAAAAAAATCTTCAAAGCAGTTTACAAAAAGAATAAAATACTAAAATCATTACTAAAAACAATTAAACCATGCAGAAAATTAAAACCAGAAAGAAACTAAAAAAACCAAACCAAACAAAAACAAAACAGCATTCCAGATATCTGGTGCAATTTTTGGCATCTCTAGTGTGGTGTAGTGGTAAGAATGGGAGATCAAGGTTCAAATCTTCCTAAGCAGCCCTGAAGGCACTGGGTGTGACCTGGAGAACTAAGTCCCTGCCACTCAGCCTAACCTCCCTCACAGGGTTATTGTGGGACCTAAATGAAGAGGGGGAGAACCACGGATGCCACCTGGAGATCTTGGAAAAAAAGGTGGGGAAATAAATGCAATAAATAAATATAGTAGATAAATCTGCCTGACAGGTCAATCTGAAGTGGCATAAACTGGCTTGATATGCTCAGGACTTCCACAGAATTGCTGCTAGAAGCAGCCTTGAGACTACAATATTCAGCTGCCCCAGTCAGCATGGGAGCATTGTGGGCCAAAACATCCAGAGAGCACCAGGTTGCAGGGAAGAGGGCTAGACTAAGTAAGGCTCTTCCCTTACCTTCTTCCTCTCACATAGACTGCTAAAGATTAGACCAATTTGTAGAGGCAGAAGGCTATTGATGGCTCCTAGCTTCCATAGCCAGAGGCAGAAGTGTTTCTGAACACCAGTTGCTGGGAACCGAAGGAGAGGGACAGGGCTCTTGTGCTCGAATTCTGCTTGTGATTTTCCCATAGCCGCTGGGAGAACAGGACACTGGACTTATGTTCTTACACATGGTGTAGTTTGAGAAGGGAATGAAATTGCATGTCGCTGAAGTGCTAACTTCAGGCGGCAGAATCATGTTTTTGAATATTTCCTTTCTTAATACTTGCCTATCAGTCTGCAAGCAGAAAGCTACTACCACAGCAAGAGGACATAGCTAGAACCCTTCGCCCTGCTGTGCTAACAAGTTATATAAGTTTTGTTTTGTTTCACATAAGGAAGAATTCACAAATCACAAGCAAACCAAATTCCAGGTCACAACAACCTTTTCATGCAAGGCGAGAAGAATTCCTTTGGCTGCCTTTCCCAGATTCCTGCAGCTCTTCAAGTGTGACCCAACCATAATCCTGTAAACAGAATGTCTGCTGTCTGCTGTTCGGATGAGGCCCATGACCCATCTAGTCCGGCATCCTGTTCTCACAGTGGCCAACCGAGATGCCTCTGGAAAATCCACAAGCAGGATCTGAGCACAAGAGCACCTCTCTGCTCCTTTGTTTTCCAGTGTTTTCTAATGAATGCCCAACACAACCACTAGTAGCCCTCTCCTCCAGGAAGCCTCCAGGAGTTGTGTTGTCTCCACCCGAAGTGCTGTGTTGCAGCCATTGGTTACAAACACCTATACAGCTAAGCCTTTACTGGTCACTGATGCTCAGTTCTATTACATTCCTGGCTGCATATTATTTATTGCATTGAACTGAAATAGTGCTTCATAATAGTGCTTTATATAAGTCTGTTCTTCCCAAAGTGGATGGTATTGCCTCGTGGGGATGGGGGTGGGAGGGATTTCCTGGGGGACGGCACTAAGAGACAATGGGGTGGCAGGGGGACACTGGAGGTGTAAACAACTATCAGATTTTGAAAAGCTGGCATCACTGGATCAAGTCCATCCATTTTGTTGAATTAAATAAACACAATGGTTTAAAGTAGATTGTGAATAAATGGGCAATTCATTGTTACTGGTTTGAATTTGTCTGTATTATGATCTTCTTTGGTGGGTCATGCAAACTGCTATTCTGAATAATGCTTTTTATGGGGTAGGGGGCACTGAAGATGAGATTATTGAACCAAGGGGGACAGCTTTGCCTGAAAAAGTCTGGGAACCACTGATGTAGATAATAGTGTTTTTATATAGTTGTATATAAGATCCACCTTCTTTCCACGCCATGTTCATAAGTTGTCTGTGTCCAGGGCAGCTGTCTACCAGCTCCATCTGGTACGCAGGCTGAGACCCTACCTGCCTGTGGACTGTCTCGCCAGAGTGGTGCATGCTCTAGTTATCTCCTGTTTGGACTACTGCAATGCGTTTTACGTGGGGCTACCTTTGAAGGTGACTTGGAAACTGAAAATAATCCAGAATGTGGCAGCAAGACTGGTGACTGAGAGTGGCCACCAATACGATATAACACCGGTCCTGAGAGAGCTACATTGGCTCTCAGTACATTTCTGGGCACAATTCAAAGTATTGGTGCTGACCTTTAAAGCCCTAAATAGCCTCGGTCCTGTATACCTGAAGGAGCGTCTCCACCCCCACCGTTCAGCCAGGACACTGAGGTCCAGCGCCGACGGTCTTCCGGTGGTTCCCTCACTGTGAGAAAATAAGGCATGTGCCTTCTCAGTAGTGGCGCCTGCTTTGTGGAACACCCTCCCATCAGATGTCAAGGAAATAAATAACTGTCTGACTTTTAGAAGACATCTGAAGACAGCCCTATTTAGGGAAGTTTTTTAATGTTTAATGCTGTATATATGTGGTTGGAGCCACCCAGAGTGGCTGGGGAAACCCAGCCAGATGGGCAGGGTATTATTATTATTAACTGTTTTTAATATTGCATTTTAATACTGTTACCCATCCTGGCACTTTAGGATGAAAGGCAGGTAACAAACTAACTAACTAACTAACTAACTAACTAACTAACTAACTAACATATAGTAAATCGCATATATACTTGTTGACTGTATCTACATGGTTTTGATAATATATAAATTTTCATATCTGAATACTTTGTCTCTTTTGTCTATATGTACCGAATCACAAGGGACGCGGGTGGCGCTGTGGGTAAAACCTCAGCGCCTAGGACTTGCCGATTGTCAGGTTGGCGGTTCGAATCCCCGCGGCGGGGTGAGCTCCCGTTGCTCGGTCCCAGTGCCTGCCAACCTAGCAGTTCGAAAGCACCCCTGGGTGCAAGTAGATAAATAGGGGCTGCTCACTAGCGGGAAGGTAAACGGCGTTTCTGTGTGCTGCGCTGGTGCTGGCTCGCCAGAGCAGCTTCATCACGCTGGCCATGTGACCCGGAAGTGTCTCCGGACAGCGCTGGCCCCCGGCCTCTTAAGCGAGATGAGCGCGCAACCCTAGAGTTGGACACGACTGGCCCGTACGGGCAGGGGTTCCTTTACCTTTACCTTTAACCGAATCACAAATGGGATAAAGCAGTGGTTCCCAAACTTTTTGGGTCCCATGACCCCTTGGTTCCATAAACTCATCCCCAACACCCACTATCCTACTCAATAAAATGCATTTTTTCAGAAAAGCATTTTGCATGACCCATTAAAGATAAGAAAATAAAATTCAAGGCAGTAACAATTAATTGCGCATTTATCCAAAATCCAGTGGAAACTATTTAGTTTAGCAAAGCTAAAAATGGATGAACTTGGCAAAGCATTGGAAGACACAAGACCTACCCACCTTGGAAGAATGGCAGATGCAACTAATAGACTATATGGAGATGGCGGAAATAACTGGCAGAATCCGAGACCAGGGAGAAGAGTCGGTGGAAGAAGATTGGAGGAAATTTAAAATTTATTTGCAGAAACATTGTAAAATTTTTGAATGCTGATGACATTGAAATGAATTGAAGGGGCTCTAGCAACAAGGTAAAAAGTATGAGGGGATTAATAATAGATAAACTAATATATTATGAATTTGTTGAACCAAATTTAAAAGGGATACAAAAATGGGAGACGCGAGGAAGTCAGGAAAATAAGTTAACTAAAGTGGAGAGATTAAGAAAGAGAGAAATTTTGTTTTTCTTTTATATGTGTTTTTTCTTTTTTTGGTTTTTGTGTTTAATGTTTGTATTTTTGTATTTTGTAGTTTTGTGCTTTTGTATCTGTTTTGCATTTGTTGTTTGTTTTTCTAAACTTTTCTATTGATAAAACCTAATAAAATATTATAAAAAATAAAAAAGGATGAACTTGATCCAGTGATATCAGCTTCTCCAAGTCTAATAGTCTTTTACCCCTCCAGCATCCTCTGCTGGCTGCTTACCTCTTAGCAGGTAATCCCACACCCTATCCCTCTGGGCACCACTAGGATACAAGAATTAGGTATCTGGATTCTATGGTATGAAAGGGTGTATTACTGCCTAGATAACAAGCAGGCATGGCCACCATGTATTTCAGGGGATGGTAAAGGATCTCAAAGAGCTTACCTGTTGCTCTCCAGATGTTTTGCACCACGACACCCATCAAACTTGCCCACTGGCCATGCTGGATGGGGACCTGGAAGACTAGCCACATCTCGAGAGCAAGACAAGATAAAAGGAAGGGCTTCTTCATACAATGCATTGCTAAACTATGGAACTCACCACCACATGAGGAAGGGAGGGTCACAAACCTAGACGGCTTTTAAAGTGTCTCAGATAAATTCATGAAGGAGAATAAGACTGGTGGTGGTGGCTAGCCATAATGACTATGCTCTCCCTCCACAGTTGTATGCGGCGATGCTTCTGAATACCAGCTGCTGGAAACCACAAGAGTGACAAGTGATCAAATTCTGCTTGTGGGCTTCCCACAGGCATCCTGTTGACCACTGTGAAGACAGGATGCTGGACTAGATGGGCCACTGGCCTGATCCAGCAGGGCTCTTCTTATGAGTATTAGACTGACTACCCCCTGGTCTAAGCCATGCCCCCAGAATAGGAGATGTGTTTCAGAAGACATTAAGAAGTGGCAGCTTTATCTGGACGGGTGAAAGTTTCCTGAGAAAGGCCGATTTCATGTGGCAACATTGCAAGGGGGTAGAAATTGTTCTATAGGTCTTCAATATTGCTTTATTAAGCTGAAGCACACAAGAGGTTTTTTTAGTGGAAAGCTGGATGATGCAGCCCAGAGTTTGGACAAACACAGAAATATGGCCAGTTCTTCTCTCCCCCTTCTCCTGCCCAACTTCTCAGCCACTGCTTAGATCAGGACAGCTGTTTCAAATGGTAGTTTACATTTCTGCAATGTGTTCTGGATTCCTGCTGCAACAGAAGATATTGTTTTGCTTACTGGTGGGTATCGATGAGGTCCTTCATGCATTTCCGAGAGGAGGAATGCTATGCAGCATCTCAACATGATGTTGTATGCCACGTGACCCTTGAGTCCTTTCCAGCTCTATAACATACTAAGAATATGTTCTGTTACACTTAGTATACTATCACTTAGAATACTGGTGTGTGTGTAAAAGATGTGACCAAGATGATGAAGGATATGGAAACCAAGCTTAATAAGTCACAATTGAGGGAGTTGGGATGCTTAGCCTGGAGAGAAGGAGACTGAGAGATGACATGAGAGCCATCTTGAAATACAGTGGTACCTCGGATTAAGTACTTAATTCGTTCCGGAGGTCCGTACAGTGTACAGTGGTACCTCGGGTTATAGACACCTCGGGTTACAGACGTTTCAGGTTACAGACTCTGCTAACCTGGAAGTAGTACCTCGGGTTGAGAACTTTACCTCAGGATGAGAACAGAAATCGCGTGGCTGCAGCATGGGAGGCCCCATTAGCTAAAATGGTACCTCAAGTTAAGAACAGTTTCAGGTTAAGAACGGACCTCCGGAACGAATTAAGTTCTTAACCTGAGGTACCACTGTATCTGAAGGGCTGTCAAGTGGAAGAGTGTGAAGGGCTGTTGCTCTGGAGGCTGGGACCTGAACCATTGGATTCAAATGACAAGAAAGGAGATTCTGATTCAACATTAGGAATAATTTTTCATGCCAAGAACTGTTTGACTGTGGAAAAGATGACCTCAGAAGGTAGTGGACAGTGCCAGAGGTACATACAGGCTGAGCAGGCTGAAGTCTCATAATCTAGGGGTGCCTTTTAAAAATTTTTTAAAAACACATATTTTATTATCTAGATCCAGTTGCTTAGTGACATATGATTCTATGACTGTATAACAGATACACAAATGTGTACTTACTTTCAAGTAAAGTTTGTGGAGGCTTTAAAGCTACTCAGAATCAAATAATAAAACTAGCTATGAAGCAATGCACATGTTCAGATCATTATTTATCATTATAGCTTGAATTCTGAGAACAACTGAGAGTTCTTTTATATCATTGTGAATCATAATAATATTTAATTTTGATTTTATGTGTGAAAATAACAAATATGAAATATGAAAGTGATTCCAGTAAATGAAAGCGACAAAAAGAACAGAAGGAAATACTCAAATGTTTAAAGCTAATCATGTCATATTTCTTTGTACAGCAGGGAGAAACAACCCTACGTAATCCCTCAGATACAAAATATTTGTGTTTACAAACAGAAGAAAATCACATAGATTACACCAAGCAGTTCAAGCAGACTGAAGAACAACCACTTTAGAACGCAGCCTCCCAAGAACTTCAAGGAGAACCATTGTCAACAACTACCACTACAAGTATAGAAATGTCTGGAGAAAGTGACAATAGAGTGACAGGATCTACAGCCAAAGAATTAACACAAGGCACTGAAGGAACATGCCACAAGATAGTTACACAAAAAGAAGCAGTTCAAGCTCATTATCATCTTAAAAGAATTGGAAAACAAAGCAAATGATCTCGGCAAAACTGTAACATTGTAGATATAAAAATACCAACTCTGCCTGCTACTAGTGATGTCAGAGACAAGAATGATGTACCTAGGTTTATGGACCACATGGAATAAATAAGGGAATATAATTCTGGATTGTGAAAGGTCCATTGGTATGTTAGCACTGTGCACATTAGGACACATTTGCTAGACCAATTTCATAAAGCTGGCAAGGCACTCCAAAGTTCACAATTTTCATTGACCACATGTACAAATATTTGCAGCTCATATCAAACACTCAGGCTAATTTTGATGAAATTGAACAGCAAGCAAAATTGACTACCAGATGTAGAATACAAAACTGTCAAAAGAAGCCAGACAATACCAAACAAACAAACAAAATCCAGCCAATGATGTGAGAGCACCCAAAGCTGTGGACAAACTTTCTGCAAGAGACAAGTTTAGGGTAAATTCATTTATCCCTGTTATGAATACTCTTGAAGTCAACCCAGGCAGAAGAGCAGCAGTGTATAGGAGTGTAGTTGGCAATTTTTCATTTTTGGTGAACCTGTAAGCAACCAAGGAACAGATTCACAACGGTGTTGATGGAAGAATATCTAAAGGGTGTTGACCTTAGTCTAGTTGTTGAACCTTTGCACTTCTACCTGTATGTCAAACAAGCTCACCCTGAAAAAGAAAATTTCAGCCACCAAGATATGTATCAAGTAATATTCCAGAATAAAATTCACACTGCCTTTCCATCCAAATGTGGAAACAATTTTCAAATTGTTCCTTTGTTTAATGGCTACAAACTGTACTGAAGAAAGATAATTTTTAGACTAAAAAGGATAAAGAATGATCTACTGTCAACAATGACCCGAGACGGGTTGTCTGATCTAAACATTCTCTGCATAGAAAATAATAAACTGCAATTTACTGATTATAATGATATCATTGATAAGTTTGCATCCAAAAGAGCTTGAAAGAAATTGTTCTGACTTTGTATATAATGTTATAGTTATGATTCCCTTATGAATGTTCTATGTGAATGTATTCAATAATTCCATGCTTTTGTAAACGTGTTAAAAGGTTATACATTTATAAACAATCTTTTTACCAATGCTAAAAATTCAGCAATGTTCTGCTTTCACTGAGTAGATGAATCTCCTGATCAGATGCTATTAGGTTTGGGCCTCCTAAGGTCTCCTAGCCCAAGGGCTCCAGTTGCTTTAATCTGGTCTAGTATTGGACCCTCCTTCACGTCAGGTTTTTAAACAGGGGCTAGATGGCCATCTGTTGGGGATTCTTTAGCTGTAATTCCTGCATTGCACGGAATGGACTAGATGACCCTTGGGATCCCTTAAACCTCCACAATTCTGATAGCGAGTGTATGAGAGCGAGATTGAAGGGGGACATTTATTAAGTGTTTTGCCTGTCATTGGATACAATGAGAGTGAGGGAGGTGGTTATCCCCATAATTCACACTCTAGCCTTCCATCTGCTTGCTGAAGTATAAAACCTGCCACAGACTGAGAAAGAAAAAAATGACAGTGGCTCGATATTATTACTTCATTCCTGTGCTCAGGGCCTGTCCAGCTCCTTGTCTGATGCAGCTGAAAATCTGGCCGCCAAGAACATTGGGCGGGTGTGCGCGCATGGTATGGCCTGTCAGGAATTAAGTGCGCTCAAAAAACCTCTGGTTTGGCAACCATAGACCACAGAGAAGCGCAACTTCTGTAAGGGGAGACCAGAGCCTATTAAGCAGGCAGGCACAATGGCCATAAAACGGGAATGTTCTGTTTAGGACGGTTGCTCCTGCCAGAGGGGAGACAGAAGAGAAAGGCCATTACTCATTCTGAATGCTCTATAAATCGGAAAACAAAATGTGCCTGGGGCAGGGATGGGTTAGGCTCCTCAAAGATCACCCGTGATTTTCAGTTGACACCTCCGAATATCAGTGGTTCCCTTGACAACACTAGAGACCGAGAGCAGGCAGTTCAGGCGCAGAGAGTAAGGCAGACGTATGTTATTATGGTGTCTGTTGACTGTATTCTGGAAACAAGGTCGTGCCAGTGTAGGCACTTACTTCCCAGCTGCCCTTGATGGGGCTTAGAATGCAGGCCTGCATCCATGATGGCAGTCTATCTTGGAAAACCCTCCCCACAGAGATACATCTGGCACCACCTTCGGTTCTGCAGAAGGGGCCCTCTGAATAGTTCCTCTGCTCTCAGAGGGTTGGGGTGGCAGCAGTCTGGGAGAAGGCCTTCTCTGCAGCAGACCCTAAACTGTAGGGTTCCCTACAGAAGTGCACAGCTTCTGAAAGATGCTGAAGATGCACCTCTTTATCCTAGTCCTTTGACACTTGAAGTGTGTTATTTCCTGGTGGTAACTTTCAGGCTACACTACTGCAATTAGCTCTGTCTTAAAGATGATTCAGAAACGTCAGTTGGCCCATAATGCAGCAACCAGATTGCTGGATGCAGCTCCATTTTGATCTCATACAACCCATTTTAAAACACTAGTTCCAGGCCTAATTCAAGGTACTTTTGCTGGTGTTCAAAGCCCTATAATGACATAGGCTCCAAATATCTGAAAAGCTGTCTCCCTTCCTACAGACCCTCTCGAGTACTGAGGAGGGCCCTCTTGGTAGTTCCTCTGCCCACAGAGGCTCAGGGAACTGGTGGTGGCCCAGGGGGAGGGAGGCTTCTCTGTGGCAGCCCCTGAGCTGGGAAACTCCGTCCCCACAGCACCCCATTGGCACCTTGGCTATACAGCTTCTGGAGGTTGCTGAAGACACACCTATTTACCCTTGCTTTTGACACTTGAGGTGTATATTTTTAGGACACACCTTTTTGTGAATTGTAATTTGTTTTAAATTGTATTTTAATATTGTGTTTCAATTGTCCCTGGAGCCTGTGGGTGAAGGGCAGGTAATGAATAAATAATATTTAGGATTTATTCATTGACTGGCACATTTCAGGCATCAAAGGGACTGTCCAGTTTCAATGACAAATTCCCACAGACAATGAAGTATACTGTGGAAGGGGTGTGTGTATTGCACTGGATTAGGGCGGACGAGGGTGTTTAAGAGGGGCAGTTGACAGTGGGGCAGAACTGGTGGCTTGCCCTTTCTGAAATGGTGGTGGCTACTTTCTCCACCCTTTAGAGCCTTCACTGTCCAAAAAGCCCCAGTGCTGGTTGGGCTGGAAGCAGCTATCTAGCGTTAATAAGCCAAGAGAAACTGGAACTCGCAGTCTCCAGTAATGTAAGCCAAATATCCTAATCGCTTGGATGCCTTGGAAGGTAAAGAGGTTACAGGTGATGCCAGGCCCTGCTCTAGAAGCTCTATTCTTTCAGCAGTTGCTTTATGTGGAGGAATGGAAGCAATTCTTCCTCCTCCCTGATGCTCCCTGCCTGCCAACCCACTGCTGGGTTTCTGCCTCTCAAGAAGTAGCCACTGCAAACAGCATAAAAACAAGAGAGGCAACGCAACTGCTTTCTACCTGATTAGGCCAGCAGTTCTCCAGGGTTTCAGATGGCAGGTGTCCCAGCCCTCCCTGGAAATGCTGAGGGCTGAACCTGGAAAGTAGATGCTCTACCAATGAACTGCATGACAGAGAAAAGAAAGGACTTCTTCATGCAGTGCATAGTTAAACTTTGGAACTCATTCCCGCTGGAGGCAGTGATGGCTGCCAACCCAGATGTGAGCTGTGATTCCTGCATGGCAGGAGGGTGGACTCTTGGTGTCCCTTCCAGCTCTATGGTTCTATGATTCATTGGACCAAGAATCTGCCAGCATTAGCTGGTGCTCACCCACACATGCCCATTTTTGCTTGGTGCACATGGTAAACTGGAGAACAGAGAGCTTTCCTTCTCCCTCCCCTCTGCAAATTAACAGGTTTCAGTCCTCGAGTCAGAGTGAACTGAATCCATAATGGTACTTTATTCAAAAATAATAAAAAGGCACCATTTTGTTCCAAGAGATGGAGATCCTTGGGGAAAAAAGCAGTATCTCCTTTTTCACTCACCAAAAAACAAAGCTAAATTCACCAGCTCTAATCATTGTTAATGAATAGTTAACAGCAAATGTCCAGCTACTGAAACATTCTCAAATATGCTGTATCTTTCTGTGGGGTGATGAAAGCAGGGAGGGGTCCAGAGGGGGAGAATGTTCACAGCACATGTTTTTACAATTACATTTAAACTAACATTTTTTTGTTAAAAAAAACAAAGATAAAGCAGTCCAGGCAGAACAGGTCAGAGTGACCTAGAAAGAAGGATGTGTCTGTTTGTGTACACACACAAACACCCAGATGTTAATAACATTGATTTTGCCCATCTGTCTCATGTAAGAACTTGACCTTGGTGGGTGATTGTGCTTTACCTGCAACATTCAAGAAGGCAGGGTTTCTATTTTTTGGGGGGGGGGTAAAGAAACCCCCTTTTTTGTTCTTTATATCATAGTCATAGAATTCGAGTTGGAAGGGACCCCAAGGATCACCTAGTCCAAGCCGCTGCCCACAGCTGTCCTTGAGTGGGCTCGAACCACCAACCTTCTAGTTAACAGTCAGATGCACTGACCCACTATGCCACAGAGCATTGGTAAAAGATATCTCAGGGATGTTTCTGCTAGTTGCTAGCCTGGCATGAAAGCCTTATTTATTTCCACCTTTTTCTTCACAGAACTTAAAGTGGCACACATAGCACTTCCAATGAGCTTAATGGCTGAGTGGGGGATTTGAGGCACTTTCCATATATTGTGGACTACAAAGCCCATCATCCCTGGCCACACTGGCAGGGGTTGATGAGAGATGGAGTCCCCAACATCTAAAGGGCACTATGCTGACGCTCTCTCTCTCTAACACACAGAGCTGACTTTAAGACTGGGCCTAATAATCTCTTTCGATCCATGCCAAGAATGAAACTAAGAGTGCAAGGAGTTCCCATTTCTAGGTTGTGTTTGGCACAGAGCTGCCTCTCTCTCCAACCCATGCTACTTATTTATGTCGTGAAAGCAATATGAGCAGATTATTTTTTGGGTGCATCTCACGGAAGCTCTGCCAGTCTCGTGAAATCTCCAAAGTAATTGCAGAGCACAATTCCACCTCTAATGTTTCTGAACGTTGGTTGTTGGAGATCACAGGAAGGGAGAAGGCTCTTGTGCTCAAATTCCATGAGAACAGAACACTGTCATTGGCTGGATCCAGCAGACACTTCCTATGCTTTCATTTGTAGCATGGAAAGCCTTCCATGAGAACCTACAAGGCTCGCTTTGTTGAATCAGACAGAAGATCCATTTACAGGGCTATTGCATACATGCCCTTACTCACAAGTAAGCCCTATTGGAGTTCAAAAGGGCTTACTCCCAGATAAGTAGGTAAGACCTCCATCTAGCAATCTGTTTTTCATGAAGCCCCTGAGAAGTTAATATGCACATACAACGGAGACACTCATCTTATGCTGTTAGCCCACAGCTTCTAATAATAAGCAAGACTGCTTAGGACATGTTATTGCTGTTGTTGGCATTGTGCAAGAACCAGCCTCATATAAGCAACATGCTTACGTCTAATTAATGCACGAAAGAGTTAAGGTCATAGAATAAGCTGTCCTGCCAGGTTTAGCTGACTTTGGGAAAACCAGGCAATAAAGTCTTTGTTCCCTCCCCAGTCTACCTGATGAACTCAGCTTGTGAAGAGGCTAAGCTGGTTGCTCCACAAGCCACTCTAGAGCTCCTATACCAGGGGTTGGCAAACTATGGTCCATGGGCCAGATCCAGCCCAATTGCCTGTAAATGCTTCTGCAATTGTCACTTGGATTGGCGCAATTGCCAATCCCCCCCCCCATTTTTAGGGGGGTGCCATTTTTTGCAATTTCCCCCCGGACTACATCTCCCAGCATGCTCTGAGGTTGCTCAGACTTCCGCAATGCTTAGCAACCTCAGGCCTCCCCTCCATTGGCTAGTTTGATGCGAGCCAGTGGTCAATGGTGACCCTTCCTGAGACTCGCTGTTCCAATTGGGGCGAGGCACAGGGCAGGGTCCCTTTTTGATGTCTAGCTCTGAGAAGGGAGGAGGAGAAGTGAAGGGGTGGGAAGAAGCGGGAGCAGAGAGCCTGCAAGGAGTGAGGAGGAGGACTCTTCTGTGCTGCTCGGAGGTGGCACATTAGCAGCACAGTCATGGACACCCCAGGGGGTGGCTGCAGCCCCTCCGTGCAAGCTGAGACCCAGCACTCCCTCCCCAGCCCAGCCCGCTCCATCTGAATGCAGTGAGTGGAAGTATCTCAGCCGCTCTGTCTCCAAGGGAAGGAGGGAAGGAAGGAGGAGGTGTGTACATGCTCTCACTTGCGGTCCGGCCCGCCACAAGTTCTGAGGAACAGTGAACTGGCCCCCCACAGAAAACGTTTGCTGACCCCTGTCCTATACCAATAATTTAGGAACTTCTGCTACTGTAACTAAGTCAAGTTGTACTGCCTATGAAACTTTTTCAGAATGCTGTATGGAAAAGCACATGAATGTGACCTCTGGAGAGTTTGCAAGTAAACCATTTTAAAGCTACAAAATGGGTGCTCTTTTTCTATGCTAGGGGAAAAGAGACATTTTGGATATAACAAGGGCATATTTCAAAAGCCTAACAGTTCATACTTCCATGCTTAACTTTGCTGCATATTTTGTGATTTTAAATCCCTGCTGGGGTTCTCACATCAAAGAGCACTTGCCCCAAACTTGGACTTTGGCACCCAGGAATTCTCCTTATATACCTATCTTTCCCCCCTTGCAGCAACAGTTATGACTTGCCCTTCACTCTCAGGTTCCAGGGCAGGTTGCAACAATCAAAACAGTGTGTTAAAAACAGTTTAAAACAAAGTTAGAGATAAGGTGGGCCCTAAAAATATACACATCAGGTGCCAAAGGCTAGAGTTTAAAGAAATGTGCATTCAGCATTCACCAGAAGCAGTATAGATGAAGTAGCAGACACACCTCTGTGGAGAGGGAGTTCTGCAACTTAGGGGCTGCCACAAAGAAGGCCCTCTCCCTGGCTGCACCCCTTGAGCTTCCAAAGGCAGTGGAACAACCAGTCTTGGCATCTGAGGGGGGTCTGTAGGGAAGGAAGCAGTCTTTCATTGGGCTTTAAACCTTTCTCATAATGCTAGAACCCATGGACATCCAATGGAGCTGAATGTTGCGAGATTCAGGGAAGATAAAAGAAAGCCCACATTGTCAAATATGCAACTCCCTCCCACAGGAGGCAGCAATGGCCACCAACCTAGATGGCTTTAAAAGAGGACTAGATAAATTCATGGAGGAGGAGAAGGCTATCAGTGGCTACTAGGCATCATGGTTATGCGCTGCCTCGATGGTCTGTGGATGTATTGCTTCTGAATACCCGTTGCTGGAAACCACAGGAGAGGAGAGGGCTTTTGCACTCATGCCCTGTTTCTGGTTTCCCACAGGCATCTGGTTGGTCCTTGTGGGGACAGGATACTGGGCCAGATGGGCCACTGGCCTGATCCAGCAACCTCTTCTGTTCTTCCATATTGGAAAGCCCTGTGTTGCATCACTGAGGAGATGTGGAGTGAGGAGGTTGACCTTCTGCTCAACTTTGCTCCCCCTCCCTCCGCTAAGGACCAGCCACCTGGGTTCATCTGTAAACCATTTTAGCTTTGACACCCTTGAGCCTGAACCAGTAGGAAATACCAAAGGTCACTTATGCCTTGTAAATGCAGCTGGTGTAATTGAGTACCTGATGGGGACAAGAACGATATAGTCCCAGAATGCCACTTAACGCTCACCTTGCGAGGCTATTTACTTGCAAATTTGAAACAGCTGATTGTTCTTAACAGCCCATTAATTGGAACACCTGATGATATATGTTTTCCACCTTAACACACTTGACATGTGAGGAAGCTCAAAGGTAGAACCACCTGCTGGCATCTGGTCGTCATCATTCCAGGCTCATTCCTAACCTGGCTGCCAGTGAAACTGATTCTCGAGGCAGACCTTGCAAGCCAATCTGAGAACGGGCTGGGGGAAAAACCCTGAATGCTTCTGTTGCTTTGCGGTTCCCCCCTCCCCTTCCTCATTCCACTTCTGAAACCTGATGCATGAGCAAAGCATTTTTTCTTCCATGATCACTCTCTCCGTTGCTGAGCTGCATTGCCACAAGTTTTGCAAAAGCAGTGCTGGCTGCTATAAAAGCTGAGTAGTTGGGCACACCAGTGGTAAGGCATGTGCTGAGAGAGACAGGGAGGGAGGACAGATGTGTTTAGAAGTTAATGGTGGAAATAACTACACAAACACAATCACTGCTCTGAGATTGGAAGCCAGCAAAACAGCTTATTTTTCCATCAGCTGATTACTTGAGAATTGCAGTGGACATCCTAGAGCAGCTTTTCTTGATATTGGGTCCCCAGATGTTGTTGGACTACAACTTCCATCACTCCAAACTAGCAGGTCAGGGATGAGTTGTAGTTCAATAACATCTGGGGACCCAAGGTTAAAAAAGGCTGTCCTAGAGTATAGTATAGTACGACTGTGTCATACATGGGTATTTGGGTACAAGGGTTCCCTTGCAAAAACATGCATACTCAATCTGCACCCCTAGCTTTCTGAAGCTGGTGCACCAAGAGGGCTTTATCCTGCCACTTTGTCCTGCACACACACACACAAACACCAAATAAGGCAGAGAGCTCAAAAGCTATTTTCATGCTGGGTTTTGCTTGTCGGGTAAGGCCTGCTCAGCGCACCAGCTCTAAAAGAGTAAAGATGCTTGTGTGACATCTCACGAGAACTAGGACAGCCCCATGAGATCTTCCAAGAGCTTTCGAAGAATTAGTGGGCCATGAAAACCTTGCCTGTAAAGCAAAGCAGACAGCTCAAAAGCTTTCTTTGAGCTGGGAAAAACTGGTGCAAAAAGAGCTTTTAAGCTCTCTGCCTTGCTTGCATTTAAATTGCAGTATTTCAACCAGTTAGCCTCCAACCATGTATAGTTGAAACTGCACAAGTTAAATGTGTGCAAGATGCAATCACACGGTATAGTAATTATAGTACAGAATCCTATAGTGCATTATTTATCAGGGGGGCAAAGAGCATTTTGAAACAGGCGTATGTTTGCGTGCGTCTACCAGGTCCTAATGGAGGCTATGACACCTCATTCTGGGCCGTGCTTCGTGATTGCCAGTGCCTCATTCCCATTATGCTGGTAGTTAGACTGGCTACTCTCTTTCACCAGCTGTTAGCTGTTCTTTCATTGCAGTCCATTTTTTTGTCCGTTTGGCTTTGGGGTAACATTCTGATCCCCCACACAGCAGCATCAGATGAAAACCAAGAGCTGCAATGAATGATTCATCAGGAATTGCTCTGAAAATAACAGTTTTCAAAAATATAAAAAGACCCTTTGAGGCAGAAAATGAGGTGGAAGACATGTTCTATTGGCACACTGATCCCGGTTGCTTTTTTCCTAACATGAAAATTTAGCTCCTTAATAGGTCTCAAAGTGGCTACTTGTTGAAATCAAACAAAAGCCCAGCAAACAGCTTCAAAAAGAACCTGAGAATGTGTTAAGTTTTGCCCCCCTCCCAAAAACCAAATAAGCAGAACCTTGATGCCAAATTGGCAGGAAGTTTAGAAAACCTGCAGAAAAAATATTTTCATGAAAGGATGTTGCTGCCTACACAGCAGACACACTTCTATCTGGTGGGGGTGGGGAGAAACAGAAGGGTTTTTTCATTAAGTGGTGCTGGATTAACAAGGGCTTTAAACAAAAGGAAGGAATGCTTCCTGAAATGCAAGCCACAAATCTTAAAAATACAGAATATGTAAAAACATACCCTGGCTCTATACAGTTTATGAAGGTAAGCAACCTCAGGGTTCCACCTGCTGTGCTTTCTCTGAAAGTCATTGGATGCTAAGTTCAATTTGGTAATGTGCTTTGTAATGTAGAGGAGGAAAGCCAGAGATCTTAAGAACTAGATAAGATCAAGGTGGGCTCATCTTGTGCAGCTTCATAAGAACCTAAGAGGAGCCTGCAGGATCTAGTCTAGCCCATCTAGTCTAGCATCCTGTTCTTATGGTAGCCACTCAAATGCCTGTGGGAAACCTGTAAGCAGGACTTGAGCACAAATGCACTCTCCACTCCTGCATTTTCTAGCAACTGATATTGAGAAGCATCACCACATCTGACCATGGAGGCAGAGCATAGCCACCTTTGCAAACAGGCATTGATAGCCCTTTCCTCCACAAATCTGTCTTATGCTCTTCTAAAGCCACCCAGGTTGGTGGCTATCACAGCCTCCTGTGGGAGGGAGTTCCATAATTTAATGATGGATTGCATCATTTTATGTGACTTGAATCTCCCGACAGACAAACAGGCCAGCATTTTAGTTCAGGGCACGTTAGCCATGGACTTAAGCCTTCCATATGAGCAAGGCCCAAATGCAGAGGTCTTCAAACTAAGGTCTGTGGGCCGTATCCAGCCCACCAGGGTCCTGGACCTGGCCCGCCCAGCAACTGCAGAACCTGCCGCTGTCTAACAGCGGCAGCCTCCTGGAAGAGGCAGATGGCGCAAGGATGGACGAGGCGGCAAGGCTCCAGAAGGCTTGCATGCACCCGCGTCTGGAGGCACAGGCGAGGGACAGGGCGAACAGGCAGTGAGAGCAGGCTGCGTGTCTTCAGGTACTCTTATAGTGGTGCTGCGCTGCCTCCGCAGCTGCGGGCGGGCACCTGGCTGGGCAGCGTCTGTGGGGCTCCTGCCCGCACCTCCAATCACCAGCGCTGTAGCCGCCCTGATTTCCTGATGCACCCAACCTGGTGCAAGGGAGGCTATTGGGTGCCTGCCCCGCTGTCTGCACGCCGAGGAGTTGTGTGCGCCCCACACCTCCATGCAGTAAGTTGTGCCTTGCCCGGTGGGGGTGGGTAGTGGCGGGGGAGCGGGAGGAGATCCACACGAGGAAAGGCCTGGATGATGCAGGATTCTCCCACATTTCAGTGTGGTCCTAATAAAGGCATGGCCCAGATATGGGGATCCTAATCATGTCTACTCAGAAGTAAGTCCCATTGCTGAGTAAGTGCCTGTAGGATTGCAGCCTTCAAATTTTTTAATGTATTTTTAATCTTTTGTTGGAAGTCGCCCAGAATGGCTGGGGAAACCCAGCCAGATGGGCGGGGTACAAATAAATAAATAATAATAATAATAATAATAATAATAATAATAATAATAATAACAACAACAACAACAACAACAACAACAATAACAATAATAACAACAATAATAATAATCATCGTCATCATCATCATTATCATTACATCAAATGAGACTCTTAAAGCTCCAATACTCACTTATCTGGGAAGAAGCCTCGCTGAATTCAGTGGGATTTACTTACGAGTGGATATATATAGGATTGCTCTGCTTTGCTTTGAGCAGTCTGTGATACTCCCAAAGAAATATCTGGAAGTGTCACTTATTGATTATTCCAATCTCCATTATTTAAAGAACTTGCCTCCTGTAGACAACAATAGTTCAGTCACCTGGAGGCGCCAAGTGGCTGATCTCATATGACAGAGGGTTGCAAATCATCTCTCCCCTCCCTTGGCTTGCTTTCTCTTTTAACTGCTGCAGAACAGGCAGAAATATAACAGGTGCAGCTCTTTGCATCACAGTGCACATCCATGCATGCAAATACAGCACGCATTTTTGCCCAACATGCAGCTGTCAGCCTTCTGAATGCAAATCTTTTCAGTGCATGGAAATGCAGGATCTAATAGTGACCGTAATGAAGGGCAAGGGGTTGCACTTATTTTGATGCACAAATGTTGCATTAAGCAGCTTATCCCCAAACGTGTAATGTGGAAAGATGCCCCACTAACTATGCTGGCATTGGAGCGCAACCAACTTTGGCAGCACCTATGTCTGTGAACAGACTTTCTCCTGAATGAAACATCTGAAATCGCCAACCAGATCCAGACTAACTGGTGAATACTTGCATCGCTTGCTATGACTAGAAGTGACAAATATGGAACCGGATATTGACCATCTCATTAGCCAAAAGCAGGCCCATACTTCCCACTGAAATACTTATAAGCTTATATTGATTAAAATCGTTCTTCATTTTAAATATTATATTGTTTTTCCTCTTTTTTGGGGCACTACAAATAAAATATGTGCAGTGTGCATAGGAACTCGTTCATATTTTTTTCAAACTATAGTCCAGCCCCTAACAGTGTCTGAGGGACAGTGAACTGGCCCCCTGTTTAAAATGTTTGAGGACCTCTGCCCAAACGCATCAGAGATGTTATAAGCTCCCTTTCAAGTATGCACAAACTTTTTAAATAGTTTAGTTCTGTCTGACTTCTTCATTTTAAGGGAAGAGGGTCAGTGCAGCCTCAGGACTGGGCCCTAGCCAACATAATGGCTGGGGCAAGTACCACCAGGGGGGATGGATTGGGACACCCATTCTCTGTGATCATGGGCAGCAGGAAAAGTTGCATGAGGATCAGATAATGTAATTACTGAGGAGGGGCAATAGCTCAACCTTGAGCCTACCTAGTGGTGCTAGTGACTGCCTCTATCGCATCTGTTGAAAACAGTTCCAGGAGACTCTTTCAGATAGTTTATAGAACTACCTTCACCACTGGAGTCCAGTAAGGACTCCATGATCTTGCAAAGTTTTTTGTAGACAAAATCATTCAAATTTGGAAAGAGGTAGACTCAACCACGGTAGAAGGGGCAGGAAAGGGCTAGTGCTCTGTCTTGTCAAGTCGTATGGCATTAATTTCAATATGTTACCTATGAGGCTTCTTGGGTGAGTGAAACCAACCACTTGTCTGTTTGATCCTTGCCCATCCTGACTCATAAAAGTGAGCCAGATAGGGCTAGGTAATGGGCTCTGTGGAGGGGTGAATGCTTTCCTCTGTCGGGGAGTCATCCTGGAACCCCTTAAAGAAGCGGTTATTAAATCACTTCTTTAAAAAGCCATTGGACCTGGCCATTATGGTCAATTATCGTCCAGTCTCTAATCTTCCATTCCTGGGCAGGTGGTTGTGGAACAGCTCCAAGCCTGTCTGGAGGATGCAGACCATTTGGACCCCTTCCAGTCAGGTTTCAGGCCCCACTTTCTGTGGCAGGCCCAGGGCCTGCCCCTTCCAATATCCTTCCTGCAAATTATCCTGGAGGACCTGGGAATGGCAAGGTCTCTAGAGACAATTTCAGCATTTTTGCCCAGGAACATGATCTCAAACTCCAATTTTGGCAGAACCAGACACAGATTCATTCCTGGCTCTGTTGAAAAAAATTCCCAGAGTGCAACCAGTAATTCCCACTGGGTGGTCCAGTTTAAGAGGTTAAAGGCAACTGGGTCTTTGCCTCCATGAGCTCCTGAAACACAGCAGACACAGCAGAAGAAAGGGAGCTGCAGCAGTAGCACAGAAGGACCCTGCAAAATGTTCCTCCGTTCTCTCTGCAAATGACAGCTGGTTGTGAATTGCACAGGAGGAGCAGGGTGACCTGGAAATAGCTTAAGCCAAGCCCACAGCAGAAACCATCATGGCTCTGCACCTCCCTTGCCAGCATTCTGGCTCCTGCAAGCAATGGCGACATGAACTCACCTTTCTCTCCCTTGCTTAAAAACATATCACATGTGATGCTGCAAATGCTGTTTACACAGGCCTCGCAGGAGAAACACATTTTGGTAATTTGGGTGTATTTACCAATTAATTCCACTTGCTCACATAGCTGACAAGACGGGCTTTATTCTGCCCCACTGACTGTCCCCTTCTGAAGTGCTCCAGGACTGGCGGAATGGCAACACTTTCATGGGCATACTGGGGCAGCAGTGATGGCAGGAAGACTTAAGGAAGGACAGAAGCAAAATCTACACTCATATCCTGTGCTGCCTACTCTATAAAAGCACTGTTCAGAATAGTGGTTTGCACAACCCACACAGGAAGGTAACAGCAAAGTAAAATTGAAAACTGTAATAATTAATTGCACATTTACTCAAGAACAAATTAATTAGTTTAATTAATTCAGCAAAACTGATGGAGTTGATCCATAATGCCAGCTTTTCAAAGTATGAAAGTGACTCAAACCTGCAGCACTGTCCGGCCACCCCCCCTACATCTTAGCACCTCCCCTTAGGTAATCCCGGGGGGGGGGGGCAGAAGTATTGCCCATATTGGAAACCACTGGTGTACACTTTTAAAAATGGGCTGTAGCCTGCTTTCATGTTATCCCTCTGACACATTTGTGGGAGGGATATGTTCACAAGAATAACAGGGGGTTGGACTACAAGATCCTTTGGATACCTTACAACTTGTGGTCAATGCCCCTGAGCCACAGAAACATTTGCATCCATAGAACTTCCAGAAAGCATCTTGGTGATCTGATGTTGTGAGCTGAAGGCTACAAGAAGGAGGAAAGCAGCAGATCAGCTGCAGCACAATTGCTGACAGGATTGAGGCCTTGCTGGCATATGACACATGTGCTTAGAGATCTGCACTGGCAGCCCATTTGTTCCCAGGGCAAGTTCAAGGTGTTAGTATTAATATGTATTTATTGGCATCTGTCTGTCTTGGAAGACTATGGAGGAGTGCTCCTTTGGGGCTGATATGGGAGAGACATGATTTGTTGTAGGTGGGGAAGATGAAGGCATCTAGTTTCAATGTTAGAGATGCACCATAGTATTTCTTCTCTCTGCGTTTTTTCCAGCGGTCATTCCTCCTCTGGTCACTGCTGTAGATACATGATCTGACTGTCTGTCTCCAGGCACTGTGGTCATCTGCAAAGGATTCCCACATGGCAGGGTTGATGTTGCCAGCCTTCATGTCAAGTTTGAAAACTTCTTTGTAGCACAGAAGTGGTCTGCCAAGCCATTAATGTCTAGGGACCAGTTTACCAACGAGATCGCCGTAAACCATATACACCCACTTGACTGTATTGATAAGCAGAACTGGACCTGCTGCAGATGCCACATTATTGTTTGTTATTTTTTCTTATTGACTAGCTGGTCTTGTTTGAGGAGGAGCCAGAGGAGCACCACTCCTCCACAGTCACTCTTTCCTAGAGGTGTGTCCTCTGGGAGCAGCCCCAGCTCAAAGGCTGAAGGAAAATCTTTCCTGTTGCTTCCTGCTCTCCTAAGAGATCTGAGAGGGTTCCTGCTCACCTAGGCCAGGCTGGCTAGAAGAGTAAACAGCCATGCAAAACATGACAAGACCATGAACCCATATCTATCTAGAGAAAATCAATCAAATTATCAGTTTAGCTTGGGTGTGCCCAACAGCTGGGATCATAAAAGCAGAAGAGCCTGCTGGATCAGGCTAACAGCCTATCTAGTTTAGCATTCTGTTCTCACAATGGCCAACCAGATGCCCATTATGGGAAGCCTGCAAGCAGGACCTGAGCACAAGAGGGCTCTCTTCTCCTGTGGTTTCCAGCAACTGTTATTCATAAGCATGAATGCCTTCGGTAGCCCTCTGTTCCTCCATGAATTTGTCTGATCCTCTTTTAAAGCCATCCAGGTTGGTCGCTATCACTGCCTCCTGCGGCAGTGAGTTCCCTAGTTTAACTATGTGCCATGTGAAGAAGAACTTCCTTTTAATGGTGCTAGCACATTGCAAAGGTAAGCAGGATCCAGTATGGTTTCAAATGGATGGGGCACTGTGTGTTGAGATTCCTGTATTGCAGGGGGTTGCAACAGATGAACCTTGGGGTCCCTTTCAATTCTATGAGTCTATGATTCTATTATCTGTCCTGAATCTTCCAAAGTTCAGCTTCCTTGGATGTCCATATGTTCTATAGTTACAAGAGAGGCAGGAAAACTTATTTCTGTTCACTTTCTCCAGGCTGTGCATAATTTTATAAAATTTTGTCAAGTCACCTAATGCTAATTGTAACTGACATAGAAATGTTGAATGATATCAATTAATTGGTTCACATAACAGGCTGTGGTTGTTGTTAATGTGGCTCTATAAGCTAAAACTTCTGGTGCTTTTAAAACTGCAAAATCAAATTAACGAGACACAATCCAGCATTCCTCAATATACTGCATTCATTTTTCTTCACAAATGAATGAAATACTACACAAAAGGAATTCTGGCAGTCAGTTCATAAGGAAAGGAGGGTGAATATGTGGGGAAAGAGAAGTTGGAGCAGATATTGAAGTGACAAAGTTTAGTTCTCTCAAGACTGCAATTGTAGGCTGCTTTAACAGCAGTATAGTTGTAGAGTTGGAAGGGACAGCTCTAGTACAATGCCCTCCAATGAAGTTCAAGGGAAGTAATAGTACTGCTCTATTCTGCCTTGGTCAGACTTCACCTGGAGTACTGTGTTCATTTCTGGGCACCACAATTTAAGATGGATATTGACAGCTGGAATGTGTGCAGAGCGGGGTGACCAAGGGTCTGGAAACCAAGCCTTATGAGGAACTTTGGAGGGAGCTCAGTATGTTTAGCCTGGAAAAGAGGAGACTGAAAAGAGATATGATAGCCATCTTCAAATATCTAAAAGTTTGTCACATGGAGGATGGAGCAAACCTATTTTTTCCTGCTCCTGAGGACAGGACCTGAAACAATGAATTCAAGTTACAAGAAAGGAGATTCTGACTAAACACCAGGAAGAACTTTCTGACAGTAAGAGCTTCCTTTGGAAGGTACAGTGGTACCTCGGGTTACAGACGCTTCAGGTTACAGACGCTTCAGGTTACAGACTCCACTAACCCCGAAATAGTACCTCGGGTTAAGAACTTTGCTTCAGCATAAGAACAGAAACCATGCAGAGGCGGCGCGGTGGCAGCAGGAGGCCCCATTAGCTAAAGTGGTACCTCAGGTTAAGAACAGTTTTAGGTTAAGAACAGACCTTCAGAACGAATTAAGTTCTTAATCCGAGGTACCACTGTAGTGGACTCTCCTTCACTGGAAGTTTTTAAGCAGAGGTGGGATGTCTATCTGCCAGGGAATCTTTTGCTGTGAATCCCCCGGTGCAAGGGATTTGACGAGATGATCCTTGAGAGTTCCTTCCAACTGTACAAGCCTATGATTCTGGCTTTTCCATTAGGAACAAACTGGAGGCAAGGGCAAGTGCTTATCCCAACAGGTTTTGTTGCTAATGTGCTGGGAGATTTACCATGCCATATTTACCCAATTTGTTCTCTGCCTAACAAGAACCAAGGGAATATCCCTTGCCAGGATATTGTACATCTTTAGTGTCAATATTTATGCTACAGAACACCACCACAAAGGAGGATGATTATCCCTGATTCGTGGGTAGGATTAACACACACTAATCGTGTTCTAAAAAAGAAAATCCACTGCAGTCTGGATATATTTAATGACTCAAATGAGACAGTAATGCCCACAGACTTTCCTTGACAGCTGGTGAAGAAAGCCCCAGAGATCGTGAGTCAACCAAAGACAGAGAAAGGCTAATATTTCAATGAGTTGCTCTTTGTATATGTATAATAAATAGGTATGAGAACCACAATTACAGATTACATGCAAAGATCATATTCCTTCACTGGCTTTTACTTAAGAAAAGACTGTTGTTAGGGATTCTTGAGTCATGCTCCCTGCTTTGCAGACAGTTGGACTAGATGACCTTTGGGGGTCTCTTCCAACTATGACTATAATTAGCTAGACCTCCTTGCAGCTAGGAGGTGGAGAATCAGTTTAAGGAGTCAGAAGAACTGGGAAAGAAACAGAGAAATTATGTGAGAGTGGGGTTTTTAAAGGCCTTATGTGACGCCATGATGGCCCTGAAACTTTCAGGGGGAAACTTTCTTAGAAGAAGACTCTTAGAAAAAGATGACTCAGTGAAAGGGTCAGAACATGTGAGACCATTTCATGCATGGTGATGTATCACGACGGGCTTTCACGCTATTCACAGAAATAGAACATGGAGTTAAGCATCATAATTTCCTCTTTCCAAGAAGTTGCCCAATCCATGAAAGGCAGGGTTTTAAGGACTGCATCTCTGAAGGCAGGTGAAAGCAACAGCCAAATAATACAAGGAATTAGCCACAGGGGAAATGGCAAATGTATCTCCCCATACTTTCAGTGCCTGAGATATGTGGGAAAGATTATCTTAGATTAGATTAGAATTTTAAGGTGTGCCTGCACTGTGTAGCTGTGCAGCCCTTTATATCTATGAAACAGTCATGAACCTTCAGCAATTGTCTCTGAGCTTGTTTAAGGTTGATTGTGTACTGTGGTTTTTGGTTAATAGCTCTTGTTACTCTTTTGTCTCATTTCAGGGACAGGAAAGCTATCCTGCAGAGCAAAGCATTCATTTGATTTGAGGACTGTTCTTGATATGATGTTGGAAGGGGGGAATGTTCCCTTTGCATTTCTGCAGCACCTGCAGCACACTGAGAGCCAGTGTGGTGTAGTGGTTAAGAGCGGTAGTCTCGTAATCTGGGGAACCGGGTTCGCGTCTCCGCTCCTCCACACGCAGCTGCTGGGTGACCTTGGGTCAGTCACACTTCTTTGAAGTCTCTCAGCCCCACTCACCTCACAGATTGTTTGTTGTGGGGGAGGAAGGGAAAGGAGAATGTTAGCCGCTTTGAGACTCCTGAAGGGGAGTGAAAGGTGGGATATCAAATCCAAACTCCTCCTCCTCCTGTAGCATTATGATACAATGGCTTCTTGACTGATCTACTGGCATGTAGTGCTAAATTTCATTCACAGCAGTTGGGTGTGGTGTGGCTCAATAACAAATGTCATTGGACAACATCGCTCCTCTCTCCCCTTTCCATGCATGCATGCTTCTATTCCCCCATGAAAACAATAGGGAAGAACTGTATGGTGGTATACCTCCCCCAATCTTGTCATTTTCCTCCCACAGCTTTTCCCAGAAACAATTAGCTCAGAAATGAGCACCGCACTTCCATCATATTCCACTAGATATACTGCCCCAAATCTCATCACCTTTCTCCCACAATTTTCTGAGTCAGTGAGGTACCAAATGGATTTTTCTTGGAAGCAATTAATACAAAAATGTGCGCTGAACTATCACCATATTCCAGAAGTGGCTTGAAAGCTCAAACATAATGCAGACATTAACAGCTAGGGAAACATTGAGGAAATGCAATGAACTGCTGTGTTAATGCACTCAGAGGGCTTATCCACACTTTCCTTTCCTCTGCTCTTTGCAGACAAGGTCTGTGCTTTAAAGCTCCATGTCCAAGCGCCCTTTTTTCTTTTTTGCTCTGGAGCTTTCCTCATGAAAACTCACCTTTTAAAGCTCAATTGGGGAAAACAGCAAACTGTTGAAAACCCAAACTGACAGAGTAATAAAGAGTGAGTTTTTACAGGGAAAGCTCTGGGGTCCAAGCTTTTAAGCGCAGACCTGTGCCTGGAAAGAGCGGGTCAGAAGTTACTTGCCTGAAAATGGAAGGAGGACATTCTACCTACAAAAGAAGAATGGCAGATAAAGATGATGGACTATGCCGAATTGGCAAAAATGACCAGGGAAATCAGAAAAAACCACTGTAAACAATTGAAAACATTGGCAGGATTATGAAAACACTTGTAATGAAGCGAGAACTATGATAAAAATTGAGTTTCAAGAAAATATGGAGAATATGATACAATGCAGTTTGAAAATAATATCTGGGGCAACCATGGAGGGGTGGAGGGAAGTTCTGGGATTCTGAGAATCCTATTTGTAAAATGCTTATGATTTATGTATGATGATAAATGTTAAAAGTGAAAATGAATAAAAAAAATTGAAAGGAAAGAGCGGGTCAAAAGATTAAGTGTAGATAAGTCTCTGCTAGGTGCCGCAGATATTGGGACAGATAGGTGATGGATGATTTTACTGGATGTGACTGGACAACAACAAATAAAGGCTGGTTTGTAACCCAGTGCAATCTCACACCTTAAACTACACACCAGCTATTCTCACAACAGCCAAATGTTGATAAAATAAATGACTGTACAGGAAAATGATATCAGAAGGATATTGACAAGCTGGAAGGTGTGCAGAGGAAAGTGGCCAAGATGATAAATGATCTGGAAACCAAGCTTAATGAGGAACAGTTGAGGGAGCTGGGAATATTTAGCCTGAAGAAGATACTGAGAGATTGCATGAGAGCCATCTTCAAATACCTGAAGGGCTGTCACATGGAAGATGAAGCAAGCTTGTTTTCTGCTGCTCTGGAGGGGAGGACCCAAACCAATGAATTCAAATGACAAGAAGGGAGATTCTGACTAAACATTATGAATAAGTTTTTGGTGTTTGACAGTGGAACGGAGTCTCTGGGAAGGTGGTGGACTCTCCTTTCTTGGAGGTTTCTAAGAATATGGAGGGCCATATTTCTGGGGTTCTTTAGCTGTGCAGTTAGACTAGATGACTTGGGGTTCACTTCCAACTCTACAATTCTATGATAAGAAGAAGAAGAAGGGGAAGGAGAATATATTTTACTTTACGTTCTCAGGAGCAACAGCATTCAAAAGTGACAGTGAAACAACTGCCTCCCAGCCAAACTCCTGTCAGCATTCCAAAGAGCTGCTCATGGATTTATTATGACTTAACAAGTTAAATCATTAACTGCTTTAAAAAGCGGCCTTTGGGATTTCTTTCTGGATGAGGAGGGAGTTGGAGGGCCTTAGGCTGGCTCAATCAAAAAGGCACAATTCAAAGGATGCCTCACATTTGCTTGGCTTCCTTACTGAATAAACTACAGCCTCTGTAGGAATGGGGAGGTTTTTTCTGAGAGAAAACACCCTTAGACCACTTTTAACAACCGTAGAGAATCCTGGGAACTGTAGTTTGTTAAAAGGGCTAGGTACTGTAGACCTGCAAAGGTGGTGACCATAGCAAACTGAATCTCCCAGGATTCTTTGGGGGAAGCCATGTGACTGTTAAAGTGATACTACAGTGCATTAAATGCATGGTGTGGCTATGACCAGAGGGTGTGTGCATGTCTCTGATTTGCTAATGGAAGGAAGAAGAAAGGGACTAAACCTCAAGTTTAGGCCTCTGTCTTTAGGGGCAAATGAAGACCCATGAAGAGGGTTAGTCTGCAGGGCAAGCCAAAGAGTTGCATGGTTTCCATACCAATCTCCAACGTCACTCTCATGTTTTTTCTTGCCTGCTCCCCCCACTCCAGAGTCTTTCTCTGTTGCACTAATCCTGCCTCTAGCATCATGTGTGGAACATAGCAAGTCTTTTCTTGGGAAGGAGGCATTGAGAAAATGAGCAATACTCCTGCTCTGCTTATCATGATTGCTTTCATAGTTAATCTGTATTATTAACAGCCGTATGGATCTTTTCCAAGAGTGAGCAAGCAGGAAACCTTCTGCTAGAGGGCAAAACTAGACCACAGAATGTGGATCTTGACAATATGATCACTCTCCATCTTCTGTTCATTTAACTTGTGGTATTTCAGTCTGTCAAGTGTGTAAGACTGAAATCACACGTTCAATACATGTAAGCTGCCAATGTACTATGTTGATTTTAATTTAAAGACCACTTGTCCAGAGTTTGGCGGGTAGAAGTGAGGTGGAGGGATTGGGTTCAGTGGTAGGGCCAGGTTAGGTTCCTGACCCCCCCACCCCACCTGGAGAGTCTCAGCAGAGGTTGGGGAGGGCTGAGCAGCTGGGGAGGGAGGCAACAACTGTTCAGGAGCTCGAAGAGGAGGGTGAAGTATTGTCATCTATATATAGACCATCCATCCTGCAGGAGGGCACACTTGAAATCCCAACTCTCCTGCATCTTCACTAATTCCACCAAGCTCTGTAAGTGAGCGGGCGGTAAAATGGCAGATGCAATTCACTGTAAACAAGAGTAAAGTGATGCATGTTGGGGCAAATAAATTATTAATCTCATATACAGTATAAGCTCATGGAATCTGAATTGGGGATGGTGGGGCAGAAACAAGAAGCCTTGGGAGCATAGTGCAGAGTTCGATGATGATATTGATGCAGTATGCAATGGCTGTGAAAAACCACAAGCAGGTTTGGAGCACAAGAGCCCTCTCCTCTCCTGCAGTTTCCAGCAACTGGTATTCAGAAGTATTGCTGCCTCCAACTGTGGAAGAAGAGCATGGTCAAATTCATGGAGGAGAGGGCTATAAATGGTTACTAACCACGATAGCTATGCTCTGCCCCCACATTTGGAGAAGGTAATGCTTCTGAGTATCAATTGCTGGAAACCATGGGACTCTTGCACTTTTATCCTGCTTGCTGATTTCCCACGGGCAACTGTTAGGTGACTGTAAGAGGATGCTGGACTGGATGTGTCATTGGCCTGATCCAGCAGGCTCTTACGTCCCTATGTGTTGAGCACCATGCAGGACAGATGGAGAGCCCTGGGCACAATGAATGTCTTATTTATAGTTGCAAGCTGCTCTGATAACTCTTTTAAGAGGATCGTGAAAATACCAGAATCTACAACTTTTTCACCACAAATCTGCTGCCTAGGACCTTCTTAAGAGAGGTCTCACAGATTTCTCATAGACAACACCTTCTGCTAATAACCACATTTGCCTCTCTGGCTCTCAGGTTGTGAGAAGCAGATGCCTGCCATGTTATCCCAACCTCCCACATGACACTTTTATTTTTGATAAGGGTAACTTAAATTTACATAATAAAGAAATGATTATGCATTTATTGGCGGTAGCCAGAATGATTATTGTGCATTTCTGGAAAGATTTACATTTAAAAGTTTGGGATAGTGTCCTTCTAGAAAAATTAATATACAAATGGAGCATCGCCAGGTGCCTAAATAAATAGGATAATGTAGTACCACTTCAGTCCGACTTTATCTCCTTTGTAGGTAAAGAGGAACATGCCCAAGAACCTCCTCCAGGCTATGAAAAAAATTACTTAATACATTAAGCTAGAATGTAAGGTGAATGTAGTGATAAATTTCTCTTGACATGGTAGAGTATCTGATTTGGTTATTATTTATGTTTATTTAATTCAAAGAATGTGCCCATTCTACAGCTCTAAGCACAATTTCCCAAGATGTCCTACATGCTATATTGCATGTGTTGAAGTCCCTCCACCCACAATGTAATGACTGCTTGCTTGCAACAAAACTTTTTGTAGAAAACTAATAAACATTTAATTAAAAAAAATGAAAACAGATTGCCTTGATTGCGAGCTTGCATTCCTGCAACAGAGGATCATCTCTTGAGGATCTAGCTTTGAATCTGGCCTTGGAGCACAGGTTGGGGTTTTCTTTTGGCTAGAGGTCCCTGCCTGACTCAGGAAGGGCTGGGGTGCTTGCCAAAACCTCAGCGAAGAAGGGCACTAATCTAATCCGTTATCAGTGGCAGGCTTCTGGGTAAAGAGAATGACTGCAACAGCTGAGATCTTACCCGCATACCTGCCTCCAGCCTCATTTAGATACATGACACATAGCAAGTGAATCAGGTATGCTGCAAAGAATCAAAGGTTCATAAACAGAAGCTGGATTACCTCCGAGAGTCATCCCAGCCTCATAACATTTCCGAAGGCGGCAGGAGGGACAGTTTTTCCTTCGGAACTTGTCGATGGTGCAGTCATTTCGGCTGGCACAGAGGTACTTCTGTTTACCTAAAAGCATAAAGAGAGCATATCATGAATGCAAAGTGGCAATCCTCCCCTTACTAGAAACAAATAGCGTAATAATAAAACAACATTCACTCTACACATTTCCAGCTGGTGACTAAAGTAAATACATTTTTTTTAAAAATTAACACACACACATCAGCAGTGGATTTGGTTTAAAACAATAAAATCACATGCTATTTATTTTTAAAAGTCTGGGGGGCATTTAATACAGCCTTCAGCCTGTGCCAGACATGACCATAAAGGAAAAATGGATTTGGAGGGAGAAGGGAAAAAGCAAGGTCAGGCATGAATTCTTAAAAGTTAACAGTTCTTATTAGAACAGTTGGGATGGAAATGGTTCATGTAGCTACCTGGCCACGCTCAATATGTTACTATTAGTATATAAAGCCCTTAACAACTAGAGATTAGTTTACGAGTGCTCACCCAGATGCCTATGGGAAACCAGCAAGCAGGATTCAAACCCAAGAGCAACTCTCGCCTCCTGTGGTTTCCCTGAGAATACAATAAAAGCCTGCTGGATGAAGCCAATGGCCCATCTAGTCCAGCATCCTCTTCTCACAGTGGCTGACCAGGTGCCTGTTACGGGAAACTTGCAAGCAGGTATGAGAGCCCTCTCCCCTCTTGCAGTTTCCATAAGCATTGCCTCAACTCACCATGATAATAATAATAATAATAATAATAATAATAATAATAATAATAATACAATTTATTATTTATACACTGCCCATCTGGCTGGGTTTCCGCAGCCACTCTGCGTGGCTCCTAACAGAATGTTAAAAACATGATAAAAGATCAAACCCGAAAAACTTCCCTAAACAGAGCTGCCTTCAGATGTCTTCTATAAGTCAGATAATTGTTTATTTCCTTGACATCTGATGGGAGGGCGTTCCACAAGGCGGGTGCCACTACCGAGAAGACCTGGTTCCCTGTAACCTCACTTCTCACAGTGAGAGAACCGCCAGAAGGTCTTCGGAGCTGGACCTCAGTGTCTGGGCTGAATGTTGGGGGTGGAGATGCTCCTTCAGGTATACTGGGCTGATGCAGTTTAGGGCTTTAAAGGGCAGCACCAACAGTTTGAATTGTGCTCAGAAATGCACTGAAAGCCAACTTAGGTCTTCCAGGAACAGTGTTATATGGTCTTGGTGGCCGCTCCCACTCACCAGCCTAGTTGCCGCGTTCTGGATTAGTTGTAGTTTCTGGGTCACCTTCAAAGGTAGCCCCACATAGAGCACATTGCAGTAGTCCAAGCGGGAGATAACCAGAGCATGCACTACTCCTGTAAGACAGTCCACGGGCAGGTAGGGTCTCAGCCAGCATACCAGATGGAGCTGGTAGACAGTTGCCCTGGACACAGAATTGACCTGCGCCTTCATGGACAGCTGTGAGTTCAAAATGACTCCCAGACTGTGCTCCTGGTCCTTCAGGGCCACAGTTGCGTCATTCAGGACCAGGGAGTCCCCCGCCCCTAGCGGCTTCATATAGATATTAAAAAGCATGGGAGAGAGGACAGAACCCTGAGGCACCCAGCAAGTGAGAGCCCAGAACCCTAATCCCCAACACCTCTTTCTGGACATGGCCCAGGACGAAGGAGTGGAACCACTGAATAACAGTGCCCCCAGCTCCTCTAGATGGTCCAGAAGGATGTAATGGTTGATGGTATCAAAGGCCTTTGAGAGAGGCCTCTAATTATGGAGACAGAGCTTAGCCATCATGGATAGTAGCCATCAGTAGCCCTCTCCTCCATGAATTTGTCTAATGAATTTTACAGCCATCCAGGTTGGTGGCCATCACTGCCTCCTGGGGGAGGGAGTTCCAGAGAGAGTGCCTCCAATGAGCCTTCAGCTTTTTGAAGAACAGAACTAGGGACATTTTGGAAGGAAAGTGAAGACAGGAGAAAGACAGCCTCAAAACAGGGTGAAGGACAGGTGAAAATGACTATGAGATGCACATAACTTATGTAGAAAAATCATTTAAATCCAGGCTACAGAAGCTTTGAGAAGAATGAGCAGATCAAAAACAAGGTTGATAAGGATTTGGAAGATAATAATGGGAGAGGAGTTTAAGGGCTTGAACAGCCAAGGAACACAGTGAGAAAAGGAAGGAAAGCAGAGTAAGGATGATCATTAGTCAGTGAGAGGGGATAAGGAAAGCTTTTAAAAAATTATTATTTTAAAGAATTGGAACATCAAGTTCAGGCTTACAGCAGGGCAGGAAATAAACTGAGTACCCATGGCAGAGAAGGTAAAGTAGAATTGACTTTAGAAGCTGAATAGTGTCAAGAGAGCAAGTAATAGAATAGAGAAAGCCAAGAGGGGTCAGGAATAGAATATCTGGCAAAATGAACTAAAGTTGGGAGTCTGAGTTAACTTTATCTACCTGTCTCCAGATGGATTGACTGATCTAGTTTTTAGCAGAGCACTTTTGCTGTAGTTTCAGTTCCATCACAGCACTGTAAATAAGCCAACACATCTTTATTATTTTAATAGCCTTCCTGTCGATAAATTTACCAATGTTAAGGACTCTGTGGTATGCTGATGGGGGGGGGGTTGAATGTTTCAACATAAAGTATTTTCAAACTCAAGTATTTGTCAGAGGTGTGTGGTTGTTTATGAGGCTGCTAGATCAGATCATAAAATCACAGTTAGAAGGAACCCCAAGGGTCATCTAGTCAAGCCCCTTGCAATGCAGAAATCATAGCTGAAGAATCCCTAACAGGCAGCCACCTGACCTCTGCATAAAAACCTCCAGTGAAGGAGAGGCTACCAATTAGCAATTAGTTCAAACCTTATGAAAGAGTAATTGATTACTCACACCCCAGGCAGCCTCAAACTTCAAGGTACATCCAATTCACAAATGAAGAAAACTCTACACAACTTAGGTGTGACCATTGTTGAACCAAGATGGCAACAACTGATGAAGAAGCAACTGAGAGGTGCTATAAAACTATCTTAAAATACCGAAAGGGCTATTGCATAGAAGAAGAAGAAGAAGAAGAAGAAGAAGAAGAAGAAGAAGAAGAAGAAGAAGAAGAAGAAGAATAGTAGTAGTAGTAGTAGTAGTAGTAGTAGTAGTAGTAGTTTGGATTTGATATCCTGCCTTTCACTCCCCTTCAGGAGTCTCAAAGCGGCTAACATTTTCCTTTCCCTTCCTCCCCCACAACAAACACGCAGAGTGACTTCAAAGAAGTGTGACTGACCCAGCAGCTGCATGTGGAGGAGCGGAGACGTGAACCCAGTTCCCCAGATTACGAGACTACCGCTCTTAACCACTACACCACACAGATCAAGCTTTTTTTGCTGTTGCTCTGGAGGTTAGGACCCGAACAAATGAGAAAAAAGGAAAATGATGTTCAACAGTGGAACCTTGGGAGGTGGTGGTGGTAGACTCTCCTTTCTTGGAGGTTTTAAAGCAGAGGTTGGGTGCCCATTGTCAGGGATTCTTCAGCTGTGATCCCTGCATTGCAGGGGGTTGAGCTGGATGGCCCGGGGGGGGGGTTCCTACCAACTCTACAAATGTATGATTCTATGGATGTGTGTTGCCAAATACAACATGTCATTCTCCCTGAATGGCATGCTGCTAAATCCCGCCTGTCAGGAGTTGGAGTTAGGTGTAGGTCAGCAATAAAGAACACTTCCGTGAAGTTAACTTCTTTATTCAAAGAAACCAAAACAGCACAGGCCTAGTGTTCACAGCAACTCTTCCCAGTAGGTCTTGCCCCAATGAGGCAGTTGCAAGGACTGAAGGTCCCTGCCTCCCCACAGCTACCGAAGTCCCCTCCTCCCCAGGTCCCCCCCCAAGCAATTAGAGACTGCATCTGCATGCAACCAAGCTCTCCACTGCTCTTTGCATTTCTCTGTGTGTTCTGGGAGACCTGGTCTCCACAGCAGGGGAGACTCCCTGGCTTCTTCAGCAGCCTGCCTCATCTCTGCCTCTTGACCCCCCTCATCTTCAGCCTCCACTTCTGCCTCTGACTCGGGACTGCCCTCTGCCACAGACTCCTGCTGTTCACTAAATTCTGTTACCTCTTCAGCTTCTGACACCTCCTCCTTCCAGTCTGCCTCCTCTTGTCCCACTGACCACTCATTATCATTCCACCACCAATTCCGTGGCTTGAAGTCTTCCCTTGGGGGTTCCCCATCTGGAGCCTCCCACCACTGCCTCCAGTGAGCTCGTGACACCACCATAGTACTACAGAGAAAACCATGGCATTCCTTAGGAGGCGGCTGCTGTCCTAGGGGACTGACCTTGGCTGAATCCACAGTTCCACAGCAAGCTAGTTTTTGCTCTGGGGCCAGCCATATCCTGTTCCAGCAGTCTCCATTTGCAGGAAGAGCTTCCTTTCAGACACTTACTAGCCAGCCGTATCCCAGGCAACTGTTGAGCCCCCAGCAAGAACTCTTGCCCACCCTCCTCTGGATTACATAACTGTGCACTCTTTTGTCTGACACAGTTGACCTCCATCAGCAAAAATCACATCAACAACCCTGTAATCAAGGCCCCTGCATAAGAAGTCATTATAAGGTTTTTCTCTTCTAATAATGCTGCTCTCCTCTCTCTCTGGATGCATGGTGGGATGTTATGGCGTGGAGTTAAGAAACAACCATGGCTTTTTTTTAACACCCCCCCCACACACAAACAACAACAAAACCCGCTAAATAAGTTCCCCTTATTAGAAGGTGGTTATTACACTCAAGACCCCTTGGCAGCCAAAAAAAGGAGAATAATGGGGCTCGAGTGCATTAATGTGCTATTTCACCAAGTTCTTTTAGCACAACCAGCTCTCAGCGGCTCCTCTCTTCAATGCTCCCCTCCCTGGACCTCACTCGTTCTTCCCCATTATCAGCTCTAAGGGTACTTGTATTATTTGGGGAGGGCAGGGGAAAACAGGGGGACTTGCAAAAATGCGTTTGAGCCTGGACTGAGTGTGGATGGTGAGGGGATAAAGAGGCTTAATAGGGCCCATCTGGGGGACTGGGCACGAAGCTATAGGTACAAGGGAGATATGCATGGTGAAGTGGTTAGTGTTGGAGTAGGACCTGGGAGACCAGTGTTTGAATCACAACTCAGCTGTGAAGCTCACTGGGTGTGTGACCTTGGGGTCCAGTCACAGCGTCTCTCAGCCTAATCTACTTCACAGGGTTGTTGTGGGGCTTAAATTATAACTCAAAGATTTCAAAGGTTTCAGCTTCATCAAGTGTTATATATTACAATTATTCCAGTGACAACATCGCAAGTTACCAGACCCCTTACAACTTTAAAAACCTGTTAGCTGGACTGGAAGCAGTGGTCCGAGATGTGGGTGGCATTTCTACCTTACACAATATTTTACTGGATTAAACTAAGAGATCACATGTTGGTAGTAAAATTCCACGGGAACATGACCTTGAACTAAAAATAAACTGTGATTCTTGGTATGCCATATGGATCCAGCCCCAGTTTAAATCCATCTCTGCCATGGTAAGGGGAAATGCTACAAAATTATTTGTCACTGGTACTTTTCTCCCCATACCCTCCAAAGGATTAAAGAGAGAGAGAGAGATTACTCTCCCCAATGTGCTGGAGAAGTTTTTTTGTTTTCATATGTGGTGGTTGTGCCCATACATTGCTGCATTTTGGAGGGATGCATTTCAAGAAATGAATAGCATTACAACTTCAGAAGGATACTGACAAGCTGGAAGGTGTGCAGAGGAGGGCAACCAAGATGATCAAGAGACCGGCAACCAAGCCTTATGAGGAATGATTGGGAGAGCTGAACTGAGAAGAGATATGATAGCCAACTTCAAATATCTAAATGACTGTCACATGGAAGATGGAGCAAGCTTGTTTTCTTCTGCTCTGGAAGGTAGGACCTGAGCCAATGGCTTCAAGTTAAAAGAAAAGAGATTCCAACTAAACATTAGGAAGAACTTTATGACTGCAAGAGCTGTTAGAACAGATTCCTTCGGAAGGTAGTGGATTCTTCCACATTGGATGTTTTTCAACATCGTTTGAATGGCCATCTGACAGGGATGCTTTAGTTGACAATCCTGCATTGCAGGGGCTTGGGCCAGATAACCCTTGAGGTCCCCTCCAACTCTACAATCCTATGATTCCTATGGCAATGTTTATGCTTCAGTATTACTGTTATTTGTTAATTATTTTCATTGTAAAATTAAAGCATTGCAAATAAACAAATCTGTGAATGGATGGGAAGAGATTAGAGTTGTGTCTTCCTTTCTTCACACTACACACCTCTCTTTCTGCTCTCCCTTGAGCTCACTCTCCTCTACTTGGTCAGAGAGATGAACAGGTGCCATGCAGGATGATCTGTGAACGTCGGCCAGCCCAAACCCTCCAAGTCCCTTGCCCACCCTTGTTTAGCTTTCCCTCCAGAGTTAGGCTCAAGAAATGTCCTAAGAAGGAGAGTAATGGCAATGCATATGCATGCATGGAGGAAAAAAAGGTAGGGGGGAAAGCAAGTAAGAGGCAATATGATAGAAGTGTATAAAATTACTCATGACCTGGAGAAAGGGGTGGTGTGGAGAGAAAAGCTTTCCCCCCTCTCCCAGAACTCCAGAACTCGTGGACATCTAATGAAGCTGAATGTTGGAAAATTCAGGACAAGCAAAATAAAGTCCTTATTCATGCAGAATAGTTAAAGTATGGAACTCATTTCCACAGGATGCAATGACTGTGACCAACCTGGATGGCTTTAAAAGAGAACTGGAAAAATTCATGGAGAAGGCTATCAATGGCTATTAGTCATGATGACTATGTTCTGCCTATGGTCAGAGACAGTAATGCTTCTGAATACCAGTTGCTGAAAGCCACAGGAGGAGAAAAGGCATCTGTCTAGCCACTTTGAGAACAGGATGCTAGAGTAGATAGACCATTGGCCTGACCCAGGAGAGCTCCTCTGATGTTCTTAGTGTGCCTATGAAAGAGGTTGGGGAGGAACGAGTCTCTGAACAACTTTTGATACTGATCAATGAATGAATCATTCACTGCTCCACACCATGTACATCACTTTCATTACTTACATAGGTGACCCAACGTAAGACAGGGGGAGTGAGACCACCATTTCCAGTTCTAACATTGCCCCAAGAATAAACACTAGTGTGCACTTTCATTGCCGCAGATGATCTGCACTTACGCAGTCACTTTAGAATTTCCCTCAAGCATTTTACTTAAAAGATTTCTATGTGATCCCTTCAACAACAACTTAGAAACAATGATAGTTGAACCAATGCCACCTTGGAACAGCTCTGTAACCAGAGTTCTTGTTTTTGCCCATGATGTGTAGATAGGCAGAGAAAGTGACTTTCCAAAGATATATGAAGTGACTCTGTACCAACTTTTATGAGGTTGTGCAGTACATTATGTCAGTGACTGTTAACAGTGGAGATACGAAACAATGTTCTCTATCGTGGGCCATCTTTGGAGAAATAATGTCTTCATTTTGGATGTAGTAAAGGCAGCGTGTTGGAGCAAATTATATTTTGACAGGTCTTGTGGTTACTACACTTAGGCAGGAATAAATTGGATGCACAAATATAAGGTGATGGTGGGGAGACACTTGGGTTGACAGCAGTCAACATGAAAATGATATTGGGGTCTTAGTGGACCACAGGCTTAACATGAGTCAACAGTTTGATACAGAAGCAAAAAAAGAAAAGAAAAGCTAATGCTATTCTTGGCTGTATCAACAGAAGTCTAGTGTCAACGTCAACGGAAGTCATAGTACTGCTCTATTCTGTCTTGGTTAGACCACTCCAGTTCTGGGCATCACAATTTAAGAAGGATGTTGACAAGCTGGAATGTGAGCAGAGGAAGGTGGCCAAGGGTCTGGAAATCAAGCCTTATGAGGAATGGTTGAAGGAGTTGGGTATGTTTAGCCTGGAAAATAGGAGACATAGTAGATATTATAGCCATCTTCAAATATCTAAAGGGCTGTCACATGGAGGATGAAGCAAGCTTGTTTTTCCCTGCCCTGTAGGGTAGATCCCAAACCAACGGATTCGAAATCCAAGAAAGGATTCAGACTAAACGTCAGGGTGAAATTTCTGAGGGTAAGGACTATTTGGTAGAGGAACACGCTCCCTTGGAAGGTGGTGGAGTTTCCTGCACTGAAATATTTTAAGCAGAGTTTGGTTGGCCATCTGTCAAGGATGCTTTAGTTGATTCCTGCAATGAAAGGGGTTGGACAAGATTACCCTTGCAGGTACCTTCCTACTCTACCATTCAATGATTCTAAGACTATGCAATGCAGAAACCAGAACTTTTTCTTCAAATTCCTTCAACAGGAAAGTGGGAGCATAGGGGCTAAGGGGAGTGGAAGGGAACAGATTCCCAGAGGATTAAATTTTCTCTCCCCTGCCCCTCCCCAGCTACCTAATCTCAGTCCAGGAGTAGAAGGGAAGTTCCTGTGTTGCCTAATTCCTCTTTTCCCCCTTTCCACCCACCTGCATCGACTACTACCCACCTCCTCACTCCTGACTTACCTGCTCTCCACACCCACCACCTTCATTATCATCATTTCAGCCATTTATATACTGTGTAAAACTACTGTTTCTAAGACATGCACAATAGGTTACAAAAGAGATACAAGACAATCTGAAGTAAGAAATACAGATTTGCAACTAGCAGCAATGTTTGGGGAGACAGACATAAAGACAAGGACTCAGCTGTGTGGTACCAGCTCATCTCTTATTTAAAGCCTAACGAAATGTCAATTTTACTGCCTTCAGCTCATTCCTTGGATAAGGTTAATTGATGGATCTTCTTATAGTTTACTTAGGGCCCATCCACACTTTCCTTTGTTCTGTGATTTCTAGTATTTTTTTATCTACCTACTGGATATTGCCCCATCACACTCTCCAGGAAACCATGCTGTTTATTGCTGAATTGGAACAAACAGAAAACCTGAATAAAGATCTGTCCCTTTTCTGAACCGGTCCTGTAACTGGTTCTGAAGGGTATTTCATATGCTTTCCTGTGAGTGGTGTTGGTATGGTCCTCTCCCACCTACTTTTCTCCTTTCCCTGCCTACCCCTACAGGGTAATTTTTCCAGTTGTTTCTCTAGCTTTTCTTCTTCTTCTTCTTCTTCTTCTTCTTCTTCTTCTTCTTCTTCTTCTTCTTCTTCACTTTTCTCTGATTAGTGCTCATATAAAAATTGCAATATATGTACAAAACAGGTGTGTGTTGCCCCTCGTATTGGAAGGGTCCCAGCTCCTTTCCAAATTATTTTTTGATTATCTGGTTCTCTGACTCTCTGGCATGGGTGGGAGGAGCTGAAGGTGTAGACAACACAAAAAGCAGACTATTGATCATAAGAAGAATGAGCAGGAAAACATAGGGTTCCAAGCATCTTCCCCCAAGTAAAATTGAAGGCAAAAATCACAAGTGGGAACACCCAGCCATGATCCAAATTGAAAACGGGGCAAAGAGTTACAGACATAAGGGAAAGTGTGGCTTGACTCTTAAGTCTTGTTTCCAGATACATACTACGTTTTGTATTACAAAAAGCAACTACAATGTTATGGCTTGTGACTTTTTTATTTTTTAGTTTGTTGCCTTAATCCTGTTAAATTAAAAATTCCAATAAAATCTATTTTTTAAAAAAACAGAAAACTAAAGAGTTCTCTGACACTGACAGATTGGCTGAGGAAAACTTGGGGTGCCATGTTGATGACAAAATTAACTTTTTCAAAAGGAATGTGGTATCTAATAATTATACCTTCACTGCACTCTTTTTGGCACTTGCTAAAAGCATTTTTAAAAGGCAAGCCTACCCAGATGTTCAGAAAGCTGGTGTGAGTAAATAAAAAAATAAAAACATCTCCAACGGGCACAGTGGAGGGCATATTCAGATGTGCTTAGTTCTTGTGGTAATCCACTGTGTGAGACTGTTTGCGATGTGGAAGCAGCTACCTGTGGTTCCTGCATTGCAGGGGGTGGACTAGATGACCCTTAGGGATCCCTTCCAACTCTATGATTCTATGAAATGAAGACTGTCTTCACATGGAGCTGATGCAATACGCTTTCATGTGCGATGTAGGAAAGTCTAATCTTGTCATGTAAGACAGCAGAAGGAAATCAAGAGAAGGTTTATATGCAAGCAAGACAAGAAACATTTCATCACAATCATGCACCTCCCACCATTGCTTACAATTTTCAGAATGACTTATCCTAAGCACTTCAAAATAAAGTGATGAGTACTCAGCTAGGCATCCTTCAAAATAACCAGAACCATAAATAGCTTTTATATCTTCTTGAGAGTTCTCTTCCCCCACCCCCTCCCGAATCTTTCTCCATCTCTTTGGAAATATCTCTCAATGGCTTGGTGGCAAAGTTTAATTTCTGTTTTCCATTTGGAAGGCAATGCATTATTATAGTTTTCTCCACACCGAAAGCCACAACAAACACACAGCTCAATTTAGCCCTCCCTTTGTTGGTGCCATAGCATCATTAAGGATTTCCAAAAAGGGAAAAAACAAGTATTTTTGTGCCTATTATGAAAGGAGGATGCAAACATCTAAAGGCAGTCTGTGTGATTTATGCATTAGTCACTCTTACTGAGGAACAAGGTAACAAATCATAGATGTGCTGGACCACTGTCTTGCCATGGTAATGGACTGGATGAGAGCCAATAAACTGAAGCTCAATTCAGATAAGACAGCGGCACTACTAGTGGGTAGTTCCCAGGATGGGAGGTTGCCTGCTCTTGATGAGGTTACATTCCCTCTGAAGGAGAAGGTACAAAGCTTGGGGTATTTCTAGATCCACTGCTGTCATTTGAGGCTTAGCCAGCCTTGGTGGCACAAAGTCAGCTTCCTTCAGCTTCGGCTGGTGGTCCAGCTGCACCCCTATCTGGAAAGGTATAGATAGATTACAGATGTTATAGGTGGATTTAGGGGAGCACAATTGGTTCAGTTGCACTGGGCACAAAGCCTCAGGGGGTGCCACAACTATGATTTAGAATGGAGCGCACGAGGATGCCGAACTTTGGCATTGCACAGGGTGGTGCTGAAATCTGAGAGCCCAATATCCACCACTGAACATGTTATATGTGGGGTTGGCCTCTGAAGACTCTTCACAACAATTTTTGACAAAACTCATACCTCTGAGATAAAAGAAGCCATTTCTAATAGATTTTGAGGTACTGAAAACAAACACAACAATGAAAATGCAAAATTGACTATTGTTTACGAGAGTAATAGTTTATTATATAATCAAGGAATATGAACATACAACATGTACCAGTAAAAGCTAACTTCTATGTCCAACGCCACATTGAAGATGGCTGAACTAGATGCCCAGCTCTACAATTCTGTGATTCTGTATCAGATTTCAAGTCACCTTACTGCATAAAACAAATGCAAATCCCTTCCCCAAGAAAACAGCGAATAAAACTTCAAAACAGACTAAAATCTTGCTTAGTTAACTCAGCAGCATTTATTTAAGATAGAAGTTGATGAAATTATGCAAGGCATAATTCTCTCACTGGAACTTGTGGACATCCTACAAAGCTAAATGTTGGAAGATAAAGGACGGACAAAAGGAAGTCCTTATTCATGCAGTGCATAGTTAAACTGTGGAACTACTCCCCCAGGAGGCAGTGATGGCTTTAAAAGAAGATTAGATAGCTTCATGAAGGAGGAGAAGGCTATTGATGACTACTAGCCAGGATGGCTATGCTCTACTAACATATTTTTCGCCCTATAGGACGCACTTTTCCCCCTCCAAAAATGAAGGGGAAATCTGTGTGCGTCCTATGGGGCGAATGCAGGCTTTCGCTGAAGTCTGGAGAGCGAGAGGGGTCTGTGCGCACCGACCCCTCTCGCTCTCCAGGCTTCAGGAAGCTATCAGCAAGCCTGGGGAGCCCGTGGGAGTTCCCGCAGGGCTCCCTAGGCTGCGGATAGCAGTCTGATTCCCGGAGTGCGGGGCGCGCTGGAAGCAGAGCACCCGGCGCTTCGGGCAGACATCGGGCAGCCCCACAAGCTCAGGGAACAGCGGGGAGGCGCAGTGCTGCCATCCCGCTGTTCCCCGACCTGGTTTGGAGGCTGGCGCTAGGGAGAAGTGCCAGGCCCACAAGCTCGGGGGAAAGCGGGGAGGCGCAGTACCGCCATCCTGCTGTTCCCCGACCTGGTTTGGATTCCCCGACCTGTTTTTTTTTTCTTTTGGGGGGGGGAATTTCCTTTATTTCCCCCCAAAAAACTAGGTGCGTCCTATGGGCCGGTGCGTCCTATGGGACGAAAAATACGGTACCTCTTTGATCGGAGGCAGCAAATAGTACTTCAGAAGCAGCAATGGAAATCATTGGGAGGGTGGGCAGGCGGAGAAATAGAGTTTTCCTCTTGTGCTAAATTCCTTCCTGTGGTTTTCCTCAGGGGCATTCTCGTTTGCCATTGTGAGAACAGGATGCTGGACTAGATGGGCCATTGCCCTGATCCAGCAGTCTCTTACTGTAAGTTCTTAAATGCTTTACTTCCCCATATATTTTGAAATTGGCCCCTGGAGATTCCCTGTTGCTGTCTTTAGTAAGGAAAAAGAAGTTTAACAGAATCATTTGGAAGACCAAACAGTGATACTAGCTCACCTGCCTCACTTCTGCACTGGCAAACCTTGAGAGCAATACAGCTGAAAGTCTGATACGACTCCAGGAAACACAAACATCCTGTCTGTGGCATTTGATCTATGGCAGCTTATTTGCTGGCACAAGTCACTGCAGGTGGCAGGCAACCAACTATGACCAGATAAGTGGCAATACATATATACATAATTTGATTTGTATGCCACCTTTCCACAGTTCAAACCATGCTCAGAGGCTTACAACATGAAAAACCCTCATAATTACAACATAACAAAAGTAGTCAAAATACACAAACCAACCAATTTCCAAATAAATCACAAGATCTAAGATAAAGATACAAAAAAATCCAAAGCAAGAACCCCACCCCCAACAACCCCCAGTCCCTATGATATGATAAATATTTATTGCTTGAAACCACAGGCCATTGCAAGTATGACAACCACACAGAAACAAAGCCTGTGGAGCTGCAGGCTCCAAACAGCCTGATATTTCAACAGCCACAGACAACCTGAGATCCAGTGTGCTGTCATGGTTAGAATGTTGGACTAGGACCTGGGAGACCTACTCAGACATAAAGCTCTTTACATCAGACATAAATATGACCTTGGGCCAGTCTCTGCCTCTCACCCTAACCTACCTCACATGGTTGTTCTGGGGATTAAATCAAGAGGGGGAGAACCATTTACGTTGAGCTACTTGGAGAAAAAGGTGGGATATAAATGCAAACATGCAAACAAACAAACAAACAAACAAACAAACAAACAAACAAACAAACAAACAAATATTACTTGGGATAGAGTTTACTATCACCAGTTCATCCATCAGACACCTCCTGCACCTGAACTGTGCCAGCTGGTCATTATAAGAACAGCTGTTTAGAAATTGGTGCCTGAGTTTTGATTTCCCTCTTCCCTTCTGGTCCCTTTCCCCTTATGTGTTGTGTCTTTGCCTCTCTGTTTTTTGGTCCCTTGCATACTTCATTTCATAAACTCACCCCCAGTACTGTGTTTTGTGCACATAAGAGTCCAGCTTAACTAAACAAGCAGGGCTGCATCCCAATGCTAGTTCTACACAGAGTAGACCCACTGAAGTTAACGAACATGACCAATTTAGGTTCATTCATTTCAGTGGATTTATTCTGAGTAGGATACCACCCGTAGCATTTTGTGTCGATTTCAGAATGCATATTCCCCTCCCACTTCTTTTGAATATGCTCTGGGACTAAATTCAAGGTGACCAGTTTCCTGATGCCTCAGTGATAGTGGCAGGCGATCTAAATGCTAGAACTGGTCAATCTGATGATGCTCTATATGCACACTTCCATGAATTATCACCTACCCTAGAGGAAGCCCATCCAATACCAATTAGACACTCAAAAGACAAGGGCTGCAATTATGCAGGTCTGTGCCTACTGCGCTTGTCTAATAAGCTGGACTTGGCCATACTGAATGGCCGCGCCAAAGGGGAGAAGGCTGGATAATTCACATTCATATCAAATGTATGCGCCTCTACAATTGATTATATTAAGTGTCATATAACCTTCTGAATAGATCCCTTGAATGTAGGGTGGAGAAGCAAGTAGACAGTGATCATTTACTGTTTTGCCTCCACCTTGATGTGAAAAGGGACCTATTCTGTAATGACAAACTTGAACCCTCCAGGCCTACCAACATGGAGCTGACATTTTCTCATATTAGATGGTCAGATTAGCTGAATAAGGAAATTTCTAGGAAGCTAATCTCAGAGAAATTTCTTATTAAGAGAGATAACCTCTTAAAATCTTCATGCCCCGAAACAAGAATGGATATGTTTCAGGATTTGATGTTACTTCTTCAAGCCTGCTTGATTCACAAAAAGGCAACCTGGCCATTACATTCCAACAAATCTATATTTTTTTAAATGATATTTATTAAGGTTTCCAAGAAGAAGAAGAAAAGTTACATATATAAGAAAAAGAAAAATAGAAAAAAGAAAAAATACAAAATACAGAAAAAATAAAAAAGACTTAAAAAACAAATCAATCTTTCCATGCCTTACATTTCATTTACTTGTTTCCCTGACCTCCTCACGCCTCCCTTTTTTGTATTCCAGTTCAGTTAATTAATTTAGCAATTCCTTTCCCTCTTTGTTTTTATCTTAATCCTTTAACTTATACATTCCAACAAATCTAAACCCTGGTTTGATCAGGAATGCCTCGCTATGAAGTTTACCTTCCTGGGAAAATCTAGGAACTACAGGTCTGTCAATCTTCCTTTGCTCCCTGTAGAGTGGTTTGAAGCCAAACGAAATTACAAAGCTTTGATTAAAAATAAAAAGCTTCAGGCCCAAAGGGGAGAGTGGCAATGCCTAATACAGGCTTCCTGAAGGAGAGGCTCAGCCACCTTTTGGAAAATAGTCGCAAACGGGTGGCAAGATACCCCCTCTGAAGTGGAGTATACCATCCCTGTTGGGGTTTTGGAGTCATACTTTCAATCCTTACAGTATATACAGTATAGACTCTGAGTAAGGCGGGTGCTGAGTGGCCTCCAATGTCAACTGAAGAAGCTCGTAGGCTTATTCAGGCTCTCAAATCTGGCAAAGTTCCTGGAGTGGACAATATTTCCCTCAAGCTTCTTAAGGCCAATGTTGATTGGTGGGCCCCAGTGCTTGCAGCCCTGTTTACCAGCATAGATCAATTGGCTACCAACCTGGAGGATTGGGGCTTAGCAATTATTCAAGAAAGGGAGCAAATCTGACCCTGCTAATTACAGACCAATTAGCCTCCTAAGCATTATTAGTAAACTCTATACTGCCCATGTGCATAATAAACTTGTGGATTGGATGGAGCAAGAACATATTCTCACAGAAGCACAAGCTGGTTTCAGGGCATACCGGTCAACTATAGATCAAGACCTAATACTCAGGACTGCTGACACTGACTGGCAGCAGCTCTCCAGTGTTTCAAGCAGGAGGCATTCCTAGCCCTTCTAGAAAACACCCCTCCCAGGGATTGAACCCAGGACCATTTGCATGAAAAGCCTTAGCTCCACCACTGAGCTACAGCTACTGGGTGAAACCTCCTGAAAGTAAAGCCACCACTTTGCTGCAGTAAATATGATTTACTTTAATCTTACAGTAGTAGCATTTGCTTGGAGTATTGCTTCAGGGCTGATTTTACTGCTCTTTTAATACATTAACAGTTGTAAACCACCCTGAGATCCTGTCAGTTGAAGGGCAGCGCAAAATTACAATAAAATTCAAACATTTTCAGATGTTATCAATGAAATTTAAGACCTTGCTGATTATTCTAAGGCAGTGGTGTTTTTTGTTTTTGTTTTACTTTGCTCCTCTCTTTTCTAAAAACACCCAGCATCATCCTATTATTTATTTATATCTCACCTTTTTATCCAAGAAGCTCAAGGTGGCATGCATTGTTCACTCTTCCTCATTTAATCCCCACAACAGCTCTGTGAGGTAGGTTAGTCTAAGAGACAGTTCGCCAGAAGTGGCTTAGTCATGCTGGCCACATGACCTGGAAGATGTACGCCAGCTCCTTCGGCCAATAAAGCGAGATGAGCACTGCAACCCCAGAGTCGTCCACAACTGGACCTTTACCCAGTGAGCAGAGAAGGATTTGAACCCTGGTCTCCCAGCTCCTAGTCTGACAGGATAACCACTATGCCGCTGCTGGCTCTCTATATAGTGGTACCTCAGGTTAAGTACTTAATTCATTCCAGAGGTCCGTTCTTAACCTGAAACTGTTCTTAACCTGAAGCACCATTCTAGCTAATGGGGCCTCCTGCTGCCGCCGCGCCGCTGGAGCACAATTTCTGTTCTCATCCTGAAGCAAAGTTCTTAACCCGAGGTACTATTTCTGGGTTAGCGGAGTCTGTAACCTGAAGCGTCTGTAACCTGAAGCGTTTGTAACCTGAAGCGTATGTAACCTGAGGTACCACTGTACTTAGAAATGTTAGGAGAGCCTAAATTCTAAATTCTGCTTAGTTCAGATGAGAAGAAATCACCTTTCCATTCACCTCCCCCTTTTTTTTCTGCTGAAGTCTGCGCTAGTTGCTGAGAAAGAGAGAGTTCCTGGTTCCTTGCTGTGAGCCTTTACAAAATATGCCACAGAGGGAGAAGAGCAAATGTAATTATCGCTATTATTCCAATCAGGGCTCATTAGCTGACATCACAATTAAATGCAGGAATTAGATGATGAGGTGGGGGAGGAGAATGTGGCTTAATCTCTTCTGGGAACAAAGATGAGCAGAGGGAGAGAGATGCAAAAGCAGCAACAACGACAATTATCTAAGCGAGGCTATTACTACAATTTATCAATGAATTCAATACAGCAACATCCTACGCAAGGCAAATTGCTGCAACATGAAAGTTGTGAAAATACTGTATCGAACACTGATTGTAGGGTGGGAAAGGTATCGTGCTTCAGCGGAGAAAAGGAAAACATGTCTATAGAGAATGAGCAGACAGCTGTGGCCAATGTAGTATAATGGACTGAGAAGTGCCCACTTGCTATGGAGCCACGTTTGCATTAATTTGCAAAGCCCTGAACAACTCAGGTCCAGGGGGCCTCCGGCACTGTCTGAACCCTCCTATTCCCGCTCAATTGCTGCAGGAGTGTTGTTGGCAATTCCCCGAGTTGATGAGGCTCATCTATCCACCTCTCTTTCATCTGCTATTCTGCCCACGCCTGTTTTGCAATGCTTTACCCCAACCCGCGGGCATTTATTCAGAGGTTGCAAGAAATGAGCTCACACAGTAAAAAGTAAAATCAGGCTTAAGCTCTTCACCACTTTCAGTAAGGTTATGCATGCCTCTGAGTCTTGCAGTTTGGTCTCTACCAACAACAGCAATGTCAGCAACCATCATCTAAATGTGATGGGAGACATATGTGATTTCTGCACTGCAGGGGTTGGACTAGATGACCCCTGGGGTCCTTTCCAACTCTAAAATTTAGCAAACTGCATTTTCTCTCTGCCCGCCTTGTCATTTTTTTGCTGGGGGAGGGGGAATAGGAGCACTGCCATCTACAGGAAAACTGTTCTCCAAGGCCTACTTAATAAATCAAAACACAGCTGCCTCTGTCTAATTTTAGATTTCCCTGCCTGGCAAGGGTTTCCTTAATTCTGTGATAAATAAGGAGGAAATCAAGCATCTCTGAACAGAAAAGGCTTGCATTAAATGCAATGAGAGCAACATCAAAGCCATAAAGATCAGACCTCGAGCCACTGTTGTTGTTTCAAGGAGGGTTGCTCCCTGTAGAACACTCCTCACCCCACAGCAGTGGAGAATTAGAACCAGGATGTATTTTGCAGCTGCAAAAAAGCAACCCAGAAGTAGCAGGTCCAGAGCTGACACAGATGAAACAAAGATTGACTATCTATGCTCTAGGAATTATAGAATCATAGAACTGTCCCTTTGGACAGGACCCCCAAAGTTCATCTAGCATAAAAGGTAAAGGTACCCCTGCCCGTACGGGCCAGTCTTGCCAGACTCTAGGGTTGTGCGCTCATCGCATAGGGTTTCCCAAACTTGGGTCTCTAGCTGTTTTTAGACTACAACTCCCATCATCCCTAGCCAGCAGGACCAGTCATCATAGATGATGGGAATTGTAGTCCAAAACAGTTGGAGACCCAAATTTGGGAAACCCTGACAACCCTGGGGAATCACAGCTGAAGATTCGCTGGCAGACGGCCATCCAATCTCCGTTTAAAAACATCCAAGGAAGGAGAGCCCAGGAATAGACAAGGGAGTCTATTCCTCTGTCAAGCAGCTCTTACTCTCAGAACATTCTTCCTAATGCTCAGCTGGAATCTTTTTTCTTGTTATTTGAATCTGTTGGTTCAAATCCTCCCCTCTGGAGCCGAAGAAAACAAGCTTGCTCCATCTTCCATGTGATAGCCCTTCAGATGTTTGATATTTGGCTCTAATATCTCCTCTTCTCCAGGCTAAGCATTCTCAACTCCCTCCACTGTTCCTCATAAAGGTTAGTTTCCAGACCCTTGATCATCTTGGTCTCCCTCTTCTGCACACCTTCCAGCTTGTCAACAACCTTTGAACTGTACACAGGACTCCAAGGGTGGTCTGACCGAGGCAGAATAGAGCCATACTATTACTACTATTGATCTGGATTCTAGATTTCCATCGATGCAGCCTAGAATTGCATTAGCTTTTTTGCTGCTGCATCACACCGATAACTCAACGTTAAACTTTGATCCCTATTTTTAAATAAATAAATAATAAATGACTGGCATTGCTACATGTGATTCAAGTCATAACCTAACTACAACCACAGAAAAGCCAGGCGTGTCAATCAGTCTCCTGCACCGCACCCACAAACATACCTTGCCTTAATCACACACACTCCCCCAGCAGGTGGGCAAAAGTAACTCTTTCAGAAACCTCAGTTACTGCTCATTCTTGTAACACTAGAACCTGTGCTCATCCAACAAAGCTGAAGAATCAGAACAGACAAAAGGAAGGACTTATTCATAAAGTGCAGAGTTAGAAAAATGGAACTTGTTCCACCAGGAGGCGGTGATGGATACCAACCTAGATGACTTCAAAAGAGGAATAGATAAATTCATGGAGGAGGAGGAAGAGGAGGCTATCAGTGTTTCTGAATATCCGTTGCTGGAAACCAGAGGAGGGAAGAGGGCACTTGTGCTTGGGTCCTGCTTGCACTTTTCCCATAGACATCTGGTTGGCCACTGAGAGAACAGGTTGCTCGGCTAGACGGACCATCAGCATGGTCCAGCAGAGCTCTTCTTATGGTCTTATGTAAGATTTGGAGTCAATTTACCTACGGATGTACTGGTTGTGCAGGCATCAGAGAGGCACCAACAATGAGGACCCGGGCAGTGCTAGAGAGGCCCTCCCGTCTCAGAACCTGCAACTGTACATCAACTTACGCGAAAGTAAACCCCACTCAGCTCATTGAGATTTACTTCTGAGTAGGCATGCACAGGATTTCGTTGTTAATCTGCAACCCTAAGCAAGCACCACTGAGCACAGTAAATACCCACTAGATTGCACTGCCAGCTGATGACATTTCCATAAAACCACATGCAAACAAATAACATTACTTATTTAACAATATTTATACATCACTTGATGGTTTTAAAAAACCCCTCAAAGTGGATTACAAAGAGATAATAAAATTTTGCAGGTGAAAAACCCTGAAACAGTGCTCTTTAAAATATTCAAAACATAAAAATCAACAATAAATTAAAAACAGATTAAAAATTACCTCAACTTCCAAAGCTTCTGGATTGGTTTGTCTAAAGAAAATACATTTTTAGCAGGTGCCAAAAATAGCACAGTGATGGAGTTCCAAAGTGTAGGTGCTGCCACACTAAAACATTTCTTACAAATATTATGCGACACCTGCAGCAATTCTGCTGATCAATACAATCAAGTGGGTGTATATGGTGATCTTGTTGGTAAACTGATATCTAGTTGTTAAGGGCTTTGTATACTAATAGTAACATCTTGAACTTGGCTTGTAGCAAATGGGTGACCAGTGCAGATCTTTGAGCACAGGTCTTATATGCAGATGAGGCCTCATTCCTGTCAGAAATCATGCATTGTGCATATGCAGCAGCACAAATGGAGTTGTTCATTTGCCCCACCTGCAACAAAAAATATCTCTTCTGCATTGGTCTATACAGCCACAGCAGGCACTGCTACCTGCCAACAGTTTTACTCAGGGCTTTTTTCCGGCCAGTATTTGCAGGAACTCAGTTCCGCCCAACCCCCCTTTTTAATTTCTTTATTGCAAACACATAGATACATCCATTATACATAAATAAAATGAAAATAAAAAGAAAGAAAACAGAAAAAGAATAAAAACAAAAAATAGATAACTAACTTCAAACAACAAATATTTTCAAATTAACTTCTATATAGGGAGTACAAGCCTTCTTTACACAACTTTGGATTGACTCCTTAACGCGAGTAATGATTTCCCGCTATCCATGAATGTACTTAGCAAATCATCCCCCACCCCGATAACTGTATTTAGATGGTAAGTCTTGGAGAAACAGTCTGATTGCCAGTGGGATTTAATCTACGCTCTGTCGGGAAGGTAAATGGCATTTCCGTGCGCTGCTCTGGTTTGCCAGAAGCGGCTTAGTCATGCTGACCACAAGACCCAGAAGCTGTACACTGGCTCCCTCGGCCAATAATACGAGATGAGCGCCGCAACCCCAGAGTCGGCCACGACTGGACCTAATGGTCAGGGGGCCCTTTACCTTTAAGCCAAGTGATGCTCTGGAAGCCTTCTTTTTCCATGTAATTTGTAGAGACATCCCATTCTCTTAATCTTTCTTTTGAGTGATTGCTTATTAGGCTTGTTAATTTGGCGAGTTCTAGATATTCACTTAGTTTTGAGAGCCATTCTTCTTTTGTTGGGATTGTATTACATTTCCAATGTTTCGCTATCACGATCCTTGCGGCCGTGACTGCATACAGAAAGACTCTTTTATTATCCTTTGGGATGTCCGTTGTGAAAATTCCTAATAAAAATAATTCAGGTTTTTAAAAAATATGTATGTCTAATCTTTTTTATTATTATTATTTCTTCATATAGCATATCCCAGAATTTTTTAATTCTGGGACACGTCCACCACATGTGGAAAAGACTCCCCTCTTTTTGGTTACATTTCCAGCATTTGTTACTAATCTTTTTATTCATTTTAGCCAATTTTGCTGGAGTTATATACCACTGGTACATCATTTAAAGGAAATTTTTTTAATCGTTTAACAGGCCGTGAATCTGATATTGTTTTTGCAGAGGTTTTCCAATTTTTCTAGCTCCATATTATATCCCAGATCTTGCGCCCATTTTACCATTACATCTTTTACTTCCTTGTCTTTAAGATCCCATTTTAATAATAATTTGTACATTTTAGACTGGGGTTTTTTTTTGTTACCTGAGAGGAGTTCTTTGTCTAGTTCAGAGATTATTTTGTCAAACCCGTTTTTTCTTTTGTCATGTTCAAATATTCCGTTAAGTTGATAATGTTGCAGCCAGTTTATGCCAATTTGTTTTAGAGTGTCATAATTCTTTAATCTTAATTGATTATCGCGTTCTTCCAATAAATTTTTATAGGTTGGCCAGTTGCTATCCATGTTTTTTCTTTTAACTGCTGTTGCCTCCAATGGTGAAATCCACCAAAGGGTTTTTGGCTCTAACATTTTTTTTATTTCTCTCCCATATGTCAAATATTGCCTTCCTCACGATATGATTTTTGAAACCCTTATGTATTTTCACTTTTTCATAGCCCAAATAACCATGCCATCCCACTACATTGTCCCATCCTTTTATATCAAGTAAGCTGGTATTCTTTAGAAGTATCCAATACTTTAACCATACAAAACAGGCTGCTTTGACGTATAAGCTAAAGTCCGGTAATGCAAATCCACCCCTTTCTTTTAGGTCCGTTAATAATTTGAATTTTATTTTAGGTTTCTTGCCTTGCCAGATATACCTTGCCAGAAACCTATGCCATTCCTTGAAGCAATTTGTTCCATTAATGATTGGGATGGTTTGAAAAAGAAACAACATATTTGGGAGGGCTTCCGGCCCCTCTCAGGTAGATGCCATTGCCATTATAAGAGAAAAGTGCTCGCTTCGACAGCACATATACTAAAATTGGAATGATACAGAGAAGGTTAGCATGGCCATTGTAAGAGAACAAGGGAGGTGTTTATGGTAATTTCTGGCACCTAGTTTTACTTCACCAACAAAAGAGAACTCCTTCCTTGTCTTCGTAGCACCTTAAAGTTCAAAGAACTGTGCTTTAAAAGGAACAGAAGTCAAGTGAGGAGGAAAAGGATTAACCTTCCTTTTTCTGCAGATGCAATAGCCATATATTTGTTTGTTCAGAAAGGCTTTTAAATACTTCAGCAGGCAAGAGTAACTGATCCAGCGGCTGGCAAGCAGTGCTGTCAGGCATGGTGAGACTGGACCTGTGCTGTGGAAAAGGACAGCCCCAAAGGGGAGCCCACACACTCTTTTGAGCTGTGGCAAGCTGACAGCCCCACAAAAGATGATGAAGAAGACATCTGTGGGTGTCCAATTGGTGTACAATATTTATCTATTGCAAGAATTGCTAGTGTCTTACAAAGCTCCCCCACGCCTAAGAATTTCTAGGTCCAGCTCGCAATGGGCACTTCCAACTCCAGGCCTTTCAAAGTTAAAACTGGTGCCTTACATAAGTATGTAAGAAGAGTCCTGCTGCTTCAGGCCAATGGCCCATCTAGTTCAGCATCCTCTTCTCCCAGTAGCGAACCAGATACCCTGTGGGGAAACCTGCAATCAGGAACACTCAGCAGCATTATTATCTCTATCTGGGGAGGCAGATCCCAGCCATCCCAGCTAGTAGCCATCAATAGCCTTCTCTTCCTGCATGCATTTGTCTAATCCAGTGTTTCCCAACCTTTTTTGGGCAAAGGCACACTTGTTTGATGAAAAAAATCTCGTGGCACACCACCATTACAGCCCCGTGACGTCAGCGCGCAGCGTCACGCCGGGAGGGACGCACGAAAGTGAAAGTTTTCAATTTTTTCCCCTCCCCCTTGCCGGGGAACCTCCAAGCTTTGGGGGTGGGGGGGGGAGGAGGCAGCAAAGCGAGGGACTGAGGGACGGCGGCAGCTGAGGCGGCGGCGGCTGTTGTGGTGGTGGCGGCGATAGCGGGTGGAGGAGGGGGCGGCGGCGGGGCCGAGGTGGCCGGCGGCGGCGGGGGAGGCGGCGGCGGGTGGAGCAGGAGGGCGGCCGAGGCCGGTGAGGGAGTAGGGTTGCCCGGGGCTTGAGGAGCCGTCGCCGGGAGTTGCTGCTGCTGTTGGTGCTGCTGCTGCCCGGACATGCCGGCCTCCTCCTCGTCCGCTGTCTCGCGCTCCTCCCTTTTGCACGCGCTGCCCCGCCGCCGCCCCATTGGCTGGGTCCTGTCAGCTGATCCTGTGTTATTTCCTGTGTGTGTGTGTGAGGGGAGAATGGAGAGAGAAACCTCGGCACCACCACCGCGGAGCCGCCCCCGGCTCGACGCGGATCCTCGCCGCCGCCGCCTCTCACCGCCCGACTCGCCCGCCTCCCTCCCACGGCACACCAGCCAGCGTCTCACGGCACACTAGTGTGCCGCGGAACACCGGTTGGGAAACACTGGTCTAATCCTCTTTTAAAGCCATCTAGGTTGGTGGCCAGCCTTGCCTCCTGTGGGAGCGAGTTGCAAAGTTTAACTATGTGCTGTGTGAAGACTTTCTTGTAGCTGTCCTGAATCTTCCAACATTCAAGTTAATTTGATGTTTATGAGTTCTACTGTTATGAGAGAGGAAGCAAAAACTTTTTTCTATCTACTTTCTCCAGCCCATGCATCATTTTATAAATGTCTATAATGTGATCTCTTATTTTCCCTTTCTCAGACCCAAACCCTGCAACCTTTCTTCATCAGGGAGTCGCTCCATACCCTGATCATTTTGGATGCCCTTTAAATAACTTTTTTCCAACTACAGTATCCTTTTTGAGCTGAGATGAATAGGTATCCATTTTAACATTTGCATTTTACCAAGTTAGGAAAACTGTGGTCCTGTTTGCATGCAAAGTGCATATATAAACTATTTTTTGCAAACACTTCCATATTTTTCAGTTTCACAAACAGAGATTTCTTTATGCCAATTATGTCAATTACCTCTGCACCCCAGTTTTACACACTTCCATGCATCAAACAATTTATGCAAAAGAAATGTGCATGGAAGGTTTGCATCAGGGGGATTTCAGAGTTCATTGGGGAGGGGGGAATTGACAGCAACATGTGGTCTGATGGCCCCTCCCCTTCCTTATTTTTTTAAATGGGACATCCTGCCTGCAATATTATAAATGGTGGAGAGGAGAACATGTCCACCCCAAGGTACAAAACCAGATCTATGCACCATCTATTTTGGAGATAGCAGTGCAGGGAGTTGAACTAGATGACTTGTTTTGTTGATTCCAACTCTACAATTCTATGATTCTATTATCCAGCATAGCATTAAAGTCTAAAAATGCATCACTTGTGGTGGTATGGTCTCTATATTTAAAACACACACACACACACACACACAGAGAGAGAGAGAGAGAGAGAGAGAGAGAGAGACCTTGGAAATCAACACTAGCAATCCCAAGAGAGAGAAAGAGAGAGAGACCTTGGCAATCAACACTAGCAATCCCAAGAAGTCTTGAAACAATCCTATGCCTCACACACTGTGGGAGACAGGAATGTGGGGACAGGAGACGGGCATCAGCCAGTAGGAAGCCACTGAAAGGACATCTGTTGCCGCTGCTGCACCAGTGAAAACTTTGCAAAACTGAAAAGCTAAGCTAAGCTACTGCAAATGGTAATTTTCACAAAATTTCCATTCACTCCCTACCTAAATGGCCAAAATGTTTGCTTCCTGAAATCCCCACCACCATCATAGAATCACAAAATTGCAGAGTTGGAAGGGAACCCCAAGGGCCATCTAGTCCAACCCCCTGCAATGCAGAAATCACAGCTAAAGAATTTCTGATAGGTGGCCAGCCCAACTCTGCTTAAAAACCTCAAATACACTGTAAATTTGTTCTGGTCAGCCTAGGGTACCCAATCCACCTCAATTAGGATCTGGAAGAGACCAGGGTTCGATTCTCTACTCGGTCATAAAGCTCACAGGGTGTGATCTTGGGGGCCAGCCATTGTCTCTCAGCCTAATCTACATCACAGGATTGATGTAATCCTTGGGGATTAAATGGGGATGGGGAGAGAACCATGTATGTCACCTTGAGCTCACTGGAGAAAAAGGTGGGATAAGAATTCAGTAAAATAAGTAAAATCCTACAATTCTGGAGGGCCGAGTTCTTTGCATCCATTTGTTCTTGTGGGTTTGGGCCCCCAGCTGTCAAGCTCTGTGTGAGCAGTAGGTTTGGCATTCCCAGAAAAGGCAGATAGCTCCCCATCCAGAGTGGTTCATTCCACTGGAGGACTCTTAAAAGCACATAAATCTCTCCCTTCCATACTTGCAAGGCAGCTCTCCCTTAATTTATAGACATTCCATGAGACGCATAGGGCTATGCTGAATACAGGCTGGCTCCAGCTTGTTCAGACAGATTCCTCAGCCCGGCTACAATGTTCACCACCAAAAAGCCGTGTGGGCTGCCGTATGCCTCCTGTTATTTCTTCCCAACCTTGCCCAGTTCACCCTTTTGGGGAATTCAGGCAGGCTTTTAAGAACCTAAGAAGATCCTGCTGGACTAGTCCAGTGGCCTATCTAGTCCAGTATCCTCCTCCCACATTGCCTAACCAGATGTCTGAGGGAAACCTGCAAGTAGGATTCAAACACAAGAGCAACACTCACCCCTTCTATGGTTTCTAGCAGCTGGCATTCAGAAGCAATGCTGCCTCAAACTGTAGAGGGCGCAGCACAACCATCCTTGCTTATAGCCATCAATAAACTTCTCCTTCATTAATTTGTGCAACCCTCTTTAAAAGCAATCCCATTTTTTGGCCATCATTGCCTCCTACGGGAGCAAGTTTTATAGTGCTGTGTGAAGAAGTCTTTTCTTTTATGCATCCTGAATCACCAAACATTCAGCTTCACTGGATACCCACACATTCTAGTGTTATGAGAGGGAGAAAAACTGCCCTCTATCCACTTTTTCTCCATGCCCTGCATAATTTTTTATAAACATCTATCATGTCACCTCCTCTTCTCCTTTTTCAAGTCCCAAACACGCCAAACTTTATTCATAGGAGAGTCACTACACCCACTTTATCATTTTGGTTGCCCTATTGTGAACATTGCCCTATTCCACCACTACAGTACCCTTTTTGAGGTGAGGTGAACAAAACAGCAGTACTCCAAATGTGGTTGCACCATAGAGTTATATAATGGCATTATGATATTGGATGTTTTATTTTCAATTCCTTTCCTAATGATCCCTAGCATGCCCCACCCAACCTGCCTCCCCACCCCCCACTCCTGGTTGAAGGTACTGCAGAAAAAAAAAAAATCTTGTTCTGCATTCTGTAAGGTTCTTTCTCACAGTTAATAATAGCTAGGGAAGTGTCTGGCCCAGGTTATTCTCATCTGAATAAATTGTGAAAAGTAAAGTCACTTGACTTATTCTGCATTAATTTACTTTCTTCTTCTAGAACTCTGCAAAAGGTTTTAAAAAGAAGGAAAGGAAAGGGGAGCCCTGTTTTCAGCTCCACTCATGCAGAGCTTGTTTAATCCATGAAGCAGAACCATCTCCCCAGCAGAGTTTCAATAAACAGCTTCCTTGCATGGAATGGGGAAGTGTCATTGGCAACCTACTAATAGGACAGTTTATGTTTCGTGGGCTGCAGGCAGCTCAGAAGGTTCAAAGTTGCTTCTTCATGCAGCACTTAGTTAAACTGTGGAACTCCCTCCCGCAGGAGGCAGGGATGGTCACCAACTCAGATGGCTTTAAAAGAGGATTGGACAAATTCATGGAGGAGGAGAGGGCTATCAGTGGTTGCTGGCCATCATGGCTCTGCTATGCTCCCCACAGTCATAGGCAGCAATATTTCTGAATACCAGTTGCTGGAAACCGCAGGAGGGATCTTGCACTTGGAGTCTGCTCCCTGGTTTCCCCCAGGCATCTGGTTTGACCACTTCAAGGACAGGGTGCTGGGCTAGGTGAGCCCCCGGGACTGATCAGCAGGGCTCTTTTTATGCTCAACCTCCGGCACAAGTCCCACTTCCAGTCATCTTGCTCACGTGGCTCTCTGCGTGAGCTCAGGCAACCTTTTCATCTTGCTCCACAGTGAACAAATCCTCCCTTTGCTCTACATACCAGTTTGCCAAAGACTACTGAGTTGTCAGAGCAGAACCAAGGCCAGGTTAACAGCTAGCTGCCAACACAAATAATTTGTTTCCAGTTTCCCTTGCTCCTTAATATTTGAATCCCCCTGATTTTTCCTATCTTGGGTAAGTTAACTGCAAAGCCTGCAGAAAGATTTGGAAGTTGCAAAAATGAATGTCATGGTTTAGAATTTCCATATATTTGACACACACAAAGAGAGAGGGGAAGGAGGGTGGGCTATAAATTAGATTTTTGTCCCAAGATGCATTTTGGCACAGAATCTGATTAGAAAGTGGGAAACCAAAGTTGCATGAAGCAGTGAGAGCCAGGATCCAGGTTTGCTTGAACTTTAAAACAATGTAGTCAGACTCAAAATTGGGCAAAATTTCAGGATGCGAATTCTACTTTTATATTTTATACAGGTTTTTTTTAAAAAAATGAGGAGTCTTGCTAAGGAATTAATTAATTTTAAGAACAGTCAACAAGAGCCAAATTCAGTTCAGGAGAGCCAGTCATGGTGTAGTAGTTAGAGCAGAGCTTTCCAAACTGTGTGTCGTGATACATTAGCATGTCAGCGGTAGTGTATAGGCGTGTCGTGCGAATGCTCCTTGTGCTCCTCCTGGGGCTGCTAGTAAAACTGAATTACTGTGGTGTGATATGATGCATGTCTGAAAAGTGTGTCACAGACATGAAAAATTTGGAAAGCTCTGGGTTAGAGTGTTGGACTCTAACCTGAGAAACCAGGGTTCAAATCCCCACTAGACCATGAAGCTTACTGAGTAACCTTGGTGGTCAGTCACAGCCTCTCAGCCTTACTTACCTCACAGGGATTTTGTGGGGCTTAAATGAGGAGGGAAGAAAACCATGTATGCCACCTTGAGCTCCTTGGAAGAACAGTGGGATACAAATAAAAATATATAAAGGAGGGCATGTCACCTACTGCTCTTTCTCCAATATCATCATAACATTTGACACTGCTATCATTTTGTGACGATTTTCAAGCTTCTATAGTAACTTATTAATGTGTTTTGAAACTGCCAACTAGCTGTAGATTTCAGGATCTGAAGAATGTCTCTGGTGCATGGAAACAGGATTCAGAAACTTCAAACAAACTCAGGTTATGACTATGGGGAGGCATAGCTATAGTCTCCCCCCCCCATCTTTGTTAATTCATTATTATTAAGGAATGGGCATCCCTATCATGATTTACTGCAAAAGCCTTGGGGCTTGTGTAATGCAACCACACCTTTGCCTCTTGTATGATCAAATATTTTGCCCAAGTTACCTCCAGCTCCCTCCTTCTAGTCCTCACATGCATCCGTATTCTCAAACAGCCTCCTGGTTTCAAGCTGAAGTACCATAATACCACTCTACAAATCTAGGGTGTGACCATATTTGAAATACTGTGTAGGCAGTTCTGTTCGCCTCACTTCAAAATGGATATTGCAGAGTTAGAAAGTGTTTGGAAAATGGCAGCCCAAATGATAAAGGGGGTGGAGCGACTCCCCCATGAAGAAAGGCTGCAGCATTTGGGTCTTTTTAGTTTAGAGAAAAGGCAAGTAACAGGTGACATGATGGAAGTTCATAAAATTATGCATGGCATGGAGAAAGTGGAGAAAGAAAAGTTTTTCTCCCTCTCTCATAATACTGAAATTTGTGGGCATCCAATGAATGTGGGAATATTCAGTACAGATAAAAGAAAGGCTTCTTAATGCAGGATACTGTGGTGGCCACCAACCTGGATGGCTTTAAAAGAGGACTGGAAAAATTCATGGAAGAGAAGGCTATTGATGGGTATTAGCCATGATGCCCATGGCTCTGCCTTCATAGTTGGAGGTAGCATTGCTTCTGAATACCAGTTGCTAGAAACCACAGCGCGGCAGATTGCTCTTGTGCTCAGGGCCTGCTTGTGGGCTTACCAAAAGAGGTATCTAGTTGGCGATTGTGAGATCAGGATGCTAGACTAGACGGGCCATTGGTCTGACCCAGCTGGCTATTCCTACAGTCTTAACCCTCAGCTTCCTTAACAAACTACAGCTCCCATAACACTTTGGGGGAAGCTGTGACTGTTTAACGTGGCATCATAGCACTTCATATCTATGGTGTGAATGTCTTCTAAGATGAGCCTTTCCTTCAGATCTTAACACAGCAATATAATACTGGAGGTGCTCCTTAGGTACCTGGATACTAAGTCATGTGGGGCTTTAAAGATCAGCAGTAACATTTTGAATTAGGTTCAGAAGCATATCAGGAGCAGGTGAAAATCCCACTGAATTGGTGGTAATATAATACTGGCTGGCTGAACCACTTAGTGACTGGCTACTGAACTTTGCACTTACAGATAGTCCATCTTCCAAACCAGTTCAGCTTATTAATTTTATTACATAAAATTTATAGCCTTGTTGATTGTAAATAAAGCCCCACCAAAGTGGTTTACAAAAAAAAGATTAAACAATGAAATTATTGATAAGAACAATTAACAACAATAATTTAAGACTTTAAACATGTTAAAATAAAAATAGAGAAAAAAACAGATTAAAACTTTCTAAATATCTGGACAGGCTTGTTTAAAATAAAATGCTTTGAGCAGGCACCAAAAGGAGTGCAGTTGAGGCACCAGCCTGATATCAAGAGGTAGGGAGTTCTAGAGTATAGGTGTTGCCACACAAAAATATCAAGTTCTAACAAAAGTTAATTTGGTCTTCAGCCTACAAACATCAAAAAAGAGGGAAGCGAGTAGGATCCAGACAATCTACATCTACATAAATGGCACCTTTTAAAATGAATATCACAAAACCACTTAACGATTAGGAAGAGATAGTAAGACAGACGGTTTGACTAGGAACTTGCCTCTCCTTTTATAATTATGACAGAGTTTTGATAGCTACAGCAAGGAACCTGGCTATATTTTCTGTGATCATAAGGTTGAAATCAGACAGTAAAACAGGTATAAAACTGAGATAAAACTCATCCAAGTTTCCCTAGTGTAGAAATAGTACATGGGTGATAAAAGGGGATCTAATGTCCCCGTTAAAATGTCAGTACATGGACTAATGTTTCATCTGAGCTGTCTTCAAGGGTAGCCCCACATACAGCACAACAGGAAAGGATGGAGAAAAGAAAGTATTTCTTGACGCAGCAGCACAAACCATGGAACTCGCTGCCACAGGAGGCAGGAATTAGGTCTGGAAATGAACTGGCAACCAGCTGTTTGTCTCCCTTTCTCATAACGCTAGAACTTGCAAACATCCAATGAGGCTGAATGTTGCAAGATTCAGGGCAGATAAACGAAATCCACACTGCCAAATATGGAACTCCTTCTCTCAGGAGGCAGCAATGGCCACCGACTTAGATGGCTTTAAAAGAGGATTAGACAAATTAATGGCTACTAGACATGATCGGTGTGCTCTGCCTACACAGTTGGAAGCAGTAATGCTTCTGGATACTGGTTGCTGGAATCCATGGGAGGGAAGAGGGATCAGATCCTGCTTGTAAGTTTCCCATGAGAATCATTTTGGCCACAGTGAGGAAAGGATGTTGGACTATATGAGCCACTGGCCTGATCCAGCAGGCTCTTCTTATGTTCTTACAGTACAATCTCTAACTGAAGCCAATAAAAGAAGGGCTCATCTACACATAACTTTGCTCCACACTTTCCCTAGTAAAACTCAATTGCCATTTGCTCAATGCAGGTTTTCCCAGAGAATGTGCCAGGACCAAAGCAAAAAATAAAAAATAATGCTTGGATACGAACCTGGAAAGCCTTGACCTGTGCCTAGAAACGCAACACCAAACGATGTGTGAATGAGCCCCAAACTACAAACTATTGAAATACACAGAACTTGCTCAACAGGATACTCCTTGATTGGGCTGCTCAGAAGGGTGATCATGGGATGTTCAAGAAAAACAAAGTGTAAGACCAGTTGCTGGGAATCACAAGTGAGCATTGTTGTTGTGCTCAGGTCCTGCTTGCCACCTTCCCACAAGCACCTGGTTGGCAACTTTGAGAAAAGACTGCTCAACTAGATGGGCCACTACATGATCCAGCAGCTGGTCGCTTATTATGTTCTTAGGATACTGAGCAAGTTGTATCAGAGGAGAGACTAACCATGCACATCAGTTGCACAATGCCTGGACAGGGGACAGAAACCAATGCAAGATCAAAAATGACTGCTCTTCCATCTGCAGTGAGGACTGGGCTTGGGATCCTGTCGTAAGGCTGGAACCTTACGCAAGTGCCCCATACTATTTCAACCATTCTAGACCAGTGTTTCCCAAAGTGGTTGGTAGCACACCCCGCCCCCCCAGCGGGGCACTAAGAGGCAAGGGGGTTGAAGGGTTACAGGTGTTAATGACTATCAGACATTGAAAAGCAGGTATCACTGGATCAAGCTCATCCATTTTGCTGAATTAATCAAACTAAACAAATTGGATTTTGTGCAATTAATTGTTATAATTTTGAATTTTACTGTGTTTTTGAATTTTACTGTGTTGTTACCTTCCTCAGTAGGTTGTGTAAACCACCATTCCAAATAACACTTTTTATATGGTAGGGTAGCAGGCTCTGGGGATAAGTTTATAGAACCAAGTGGGCAGTGGCCAGAAAGTTTGGGAACCATTGATCTGGACAGTATGGTCCATAAAGACTTCCCTAGTCTTGGATCTCCAAACGTAGTTGGAATTTAATTCCCTTCAGCCCTGACCACTGGCCATGCATGCCTGGGCTGATGGGGGCTATACAGTCCAGAGACCAACTGGATGCAAAATACATGATAAAAGCAAGAAAAAAAGGACACAAAACATTAAAGCCCCCCTCCCACAAACACATTTAGAAGGGACATCTGCTTTGTGCTCTTCGCCAGCATACTGACTTTTATTAGGCATAAGACTGTCAGCATACAAATGCAGTCAGAGATCTGGGATGGTTGCTGTTTTCCAACTGGGCCAAGTTCAAGGTGTTGTTGTTGTTGTTTAGTTGTCCAACCTTCTCATTCTCTGTTGTCTCCTTCTCCACTGCCTCCTGCAGTTTGGTCAAACTCATCCTGGTAGCTTCGAAAACACTGTCCAAACATCTCGTCCTTTGTCGTCCCCTTCTCCTTGTGCCCTCAATCTTTTCTAACATCAGGGTCTTTTCCAGAAAGACTTATCTTCTTATGAGGTGGCCAAAGTACTGGAGCCTCAGCTTCACGATCTGTCCTTCCAGTGAGCACTCAGGGCTGATTTCCTTAAGAATGGATAGATTAAATCTTCTTGCAGTCCATGGGATTCTCAAGGGTCTCCTCCAGCACCATAATTCAAAAGCATCAATTCTTCAACGATTAACCTTCTTTATGGTCCGGCTCTTACTTCCATACATCACTACTGGGAAAACCATAGCTTTAACTATACAGACCTTTGTCGGCAAGGTGATGTCTCTGCTTTTTAAGATGCTGTCTAGGTTTGTCCCTGCTTTTCTCCCAAGAAGCAGGCTGCTGTCACCATCTGCAGTGATCACGGAACCCAAGAAAATAAAATCTCTCACTGCCTCCATTTCTTCCCCTTCTATTTGCCAGGAGGTGATGGGACTAGTGGCCACGATCTTTGGTTTTTTTATGTTGAGCTTCAGACCATATCAAGGTGTTACTATTAGTCAATAAAGCCTGTAACAACTTCTGATCAATTTACCTGGGAAATCACCTTACACCTCCACCCCTGCTCGACTGCTTCCATCTGCGGAACTGGCACTGTTGCAGGTTCCATATAATCCCCATTACACAGTCAATCATTTAGAGTGGCAGCACCTACACTTTGGAACTCCCTGCCTATTGACACATTAGACAGGCACCTTTGCTGTACTCTTTTTGGTGCCTGCTAAAAACCTTTTTCTTTAAATAAGCTTCTTTAGGCATGTAGAACACTGGTGAACGTTTCAAGCTATTTTTAGTTTACTGCTGATTTTATTTTTTGAATGTTTTAAAGAGTTGTTTCCAGTGATTACTGATTTTTTTGTAAACCACTTTGAGGTGATCTTTTTAAACAACTGAATGGTGCATGTATAAATTTTGTGAAATAAAATAATTCTAACAACAACAACAATAAAAATATGTAGCGATTCAATAAAAGTTACCCAAATTGCTATTGCTTTGTATGAGGAAGGTGAAAAATAAGCTTCAGGGCCTGCAGAATATCTCCATTTTGCCTTGCAGTGCAAAATGGAGGAGAATCCAAGGCCAGCATCCAAAAAGATTAATGTTATGTCCCTCAGCCACTAAATATAGAGGAGCCACCACTGGGGTGCTGAAAATAGACTGTCCCAAAGGTCTTTCAATTCTGAACCACTACTCCACTGTATGGTGATTCCTGGTCTCATTCTTGCAAGGGAAGGACAGAAATGAGTCTGCAAACAACACCGACATACTTGCAGAATATTTTTATCATTATGACCTGCACACATTCACAAGCACCTCCAGGGTTTGTGAGAGGCGCATTCCATGCACATGGTGTGCAACGTAACAATGCAAATGCTAGGGCGGTGGGGGAGGGGGAGGAGAGAGCCCAGGATGGGATTTTTAATTTAATTAAACAACAACAACACCACCCCTTGCAAACTTACCCTTTGCTAACGGGCCCTGCGTTGCCCAGGCGTTCCAAAGTGTAAAAGAGTCCTCTCTCTGAATCCCCCTCCTCATTACTCCTGCAGATCCTTCACGGCCTGACCCTCTTTGCCCTTTGATATCTCACTTCTGGAATCCCTCTGTGTGACATCTCTGCCAATGTCCTTCCAAACCCAATTACAAGTATCTGTTGCTGCTATTCCACTTTCGAGTCTGACAAGTCCAATCCAACTGTGCAAATTGGATGGCTGTTTGGCAAACAGAGAACATTGGGGGGCTCTCTGACAGGATGTGTGCTTTATCCTTTGGTGAAGACGAGATTGAGAAGCACTTTAAGAGCCAAGATGGCAAGCTCTAAATTTCATCCAAAGATGCCACAGAAAGAAAGTATCCTTCGCTAAGTGGGGTTTTTATTTCTGCCCTGGATTGACCTGAAATAAAGCATGCAGGCATGAAGGATCCTAGTGCCAAGGCCACTCTGGATTCCATGTGCCACAATAGGTAGGTATTATATGCCAATGCACATTCAGGCCATACCTGCACCATACATTTAAGGCAGTATTGTGCCAGTTTAAACAGTCATGGCTTCTCCCCTCAAATACTCCTGAGAATTGTAGTTGGTTAAGGGCACTGACAGTTATTAAGAGGCCTCTATTCCCACACAGAGCTACAGTTCTCAGAGCTGCCTAGGAAGAGGGATTGGTTGATAAACTACTCTGGGGTTTTGACCTATAAAGCCTTAAACGGCTCTGGACCGCAATGCCTCAAGGACTGCCTTTCTCCATATGAACCTACCCAGATCCTGAGGTCATATTCTGAGGCCCTTCTTCGTGTGCCTCCTCCACCTGAGGTCTAGAGGGTGGCAACACGAGAACAGGCCTTTTTTTTTTTTTGCAGTGATTCCATTTGCAGAATTCTCTCCCCACGGCACCTTCATTATATACCTTTAGGTGCCAAGTGAAAACCTTCTCCAACCAGGCCTTTGGCTGATTGACATCCAATACCCTTTTAAAATGTGCTGTGGAAGTGGGGATTATTGGGTTGTTTTTGTTATGTATTTTCTGTTTTTATATTGTGATTTTTTGTTGTGAACAGCCCTGAGGACTAATACTAATACAGTGGTACCTTGGGTTAAGAACTTAATTCGTTCTGGAGGTCTGTTCTTAACCTGAAACTGTTCTTAACCTGAGGTACCATTTTAGCTAATGGGACCTCCCACTGCCACCGCGTGATTTCTGTTCTCATCCTGAAGCAAAGTTCTTAACCCGAGGTACTATTTCTGGGTTAGCAGAGTCAGTAACCTGAAGTGTCTGTAACCCGAGGTACCACTGTACTTTGGGAACTGTAGCTATGTGAAGGGATTAGGGGTCTCCTAACAACTCACAATGTCCTTAACAAATGACAGTTCCCAGGATTCTTTGGGAGAAGCTATGTACGTCAACATGGTATAATAGTGCTTTAAACGTAAGGTGCAAATGGGGCCTTAATTGCATTCAGAAAAGGGGAGCTAAAATGATGAAGGTGATGGGAGTGCCTCCCCTTGCGGCATTGGGGATATTTTAGTTTAGAGAAAATGATAGCAAGAAAGGAGATTCCAACTAAACATTAGAAAGGAACTTTACAATGGTAAGAGCATTCATTGGAGGTTTTAAAGAAGGGGCTGGATGGCCATCTGTCATAAATGCTTAACTGAGATTCCAGCATTGCATGCAGTTGGACTAGATGACCCTTGGGGCCCCTTCCAACTCTACAATTCTATGTTTCCATGACAGTGGAACAGGCTCCCTCACAAGGTGGTGGCCTCTTTCTCCTCGAAGGTTTTTAAGCATAAATTGAATGGTCACTTGTCAGGGATTATTCAGCTGGGATTCCTGCATTGAATGGGATTTGACTAGAAAGACCATGGGATCCCTTCCAAGTCTTCTTCTTCTTCTTCTTCTTCTTCTTCTTCTTCTTCTTCTTCTTCTTCTTTCACTCATAGCAAAGTAAGATTCTCTTCTATGAACACGGTCTTGACAGTGAGTCCATAAGTGACTGTGGAGGTCAATTCTGGATCCACATGTCTTTCCACAGTGGGACATAGGTTTCCGTGCAGAAGTTGATCATGTTGAGGGTTTGCCAAATGTGCCTTCCTCTTAGAATGTTTCCCCCTTTTGTCCTGAGTTCAAGCGTCTTCAAAGTCCATGACACCTTTGGTAAAGGCTGTTCTCCAATTGGAGCACTCGCAGGCCAGTGTTCCCCAATTGTTGGTGTTTATATTACATTTTTTTGGATTTACTTTGAGAAAGTCTTTAAACATCTTTTGTTGACCACTAGCATTACGGTTTCCATTTTTAAGTTTGGAATAGAGTAGTTGCTTCGGAAGACGATAAGCAGGTATCCGAACAACATGACCAGTCCAATGAAGTTGAAGTTGAAGAATGATTGCTTTGACACTGGTAATCTTTGCTTCTTCCAGTACACTGGCATTAGTTCACCTGTCTTCCCAAGTGATATGTAATTTTTTTCAGAAATACTGTTGTTGGAAACTTTCGAGGAGCTGGAGATGGCATTTAGAAGTGGTCCATGTTTCACAAGCATACAGTAAAGTTGGTAGTGCAATAGCTTTGTCAACAAACTTTTTTGTTTTCCTGCAAATGTCCTGGTCCTCAAACACTCTGCACTTCAGTTGAGAGAAGGCTACACTCACAGAGCTCAGGTGATGCTGGATTTCAGCATCAGTGTCAGCCCTTGTGGAAAGGGAACTGTCCAGGTAGGAGAAGTGATTAAACTTTCCAATATTACACCATTGAGTTAGATTTGTGGCGCTATCTACAATCCTATGATCACAAATGCTGTGCAAAGTCACTGCATGCAGCATGAAAAGTGAGTGCGCAGAAGCCCTCCATGTGATGACTGAGAAACATATCAGACAGAACAGCACGGTCAAATCCTCAAATGCGAGTACTTTGGCTGGCGGACCAAGATGTGCCTCTTTGCTAAGTAATATCATAAAAATGTGGCAGATGACTTATTACTGCCAGCAGACAGTGCGCTTAGTAGATGTTCACATTAGGAGAAAATAATGCGATGGGTATTGGGTGGGTCCCCTCTGAACACCCCAGCCGGGTGCCTCTAATTTATGGCAGTACTTATGTTTCCAAATATATGGGCTCTGAACTGCTGCCTGTTCCTCCCATCTTCATGAATCTAAAAGCCACAATCTTTTCTTTCCCTTCAGCCTGAACAAACTTGCCATCTTGCTGTCACCTCTAAATAAGAAACAACAACAACAGCATGCCAGAGATCCACACCAAAACCTGGAGCTGAGGGGTGCGCAGGGAAGCATAAAGCTTCACATCCTGGTCTTTGAGGTGAAAGCTCAGAGTGCAATCGATTTATGTTCACCTGAACAAAATAGGATGGGAGGAGGATAGCATAGGAAGTTGCCTTATATTGAGTCACACCACTGGTCCATTTAGCCCAGCACTGCCTACTCTGACTGGCAGCAGCTCTCCAGGCTTTCCTTTCAGGCAGGGGTGATTCCCAACCCTACCTGGAGATGCTGTCAGGGATTGAACCTGAGATTGTCTGCTCCATGTTTAATTCTCAAAAAAATGTGAGGTAGTTCAGGCTGAGTGGCATTGTCTCCCAGGGAGCTTCTCGGCCCTCTGGGGATCTAAGCTCTGGTCTCCCACGTCCTAGTCTGATAATCTAGCCACCATACCACACTATAAGGAGAGTTCCATTCCTTTCCCTTATCAACCTATTTTGCCTTCAATAATTTAGTTTCTCTAACAAGATGTGCCCTCCCCCCAAAAAACAGATTTGGAGGGGGAGCCATTTGGAGGTGGAAATCTGGCAGATAATAAAATTGCCACTATCCTTCCTAACCCAGCACCGTTTTTTGGGGGTGGGCTGGTGGATTCAAGGGAAAACTTTCTTAAAGACAAGATGGGAGTCCTCACCCTGAGCAGGCAAACACTAAGATTACTGTCTGCTAAAGAGTTTTAATACGGAAATTAAATGTAATCTGGGCTGCTTAACCCAATGAAATCACAGAATCATAGAGGTAAAAAGGTAAAGGACCCCTGGATGGTTAAGTCCAGTCAAAGGCTACTATGGGGTATGACACTCATCTCATTTTTCAGGCTGAGGGAGCTGGCATTTGTCCACACACAGCTTTCTGGGTCATGTGGTCAGCATGACTAAAACGCTTCTGGAGCAACAGGACACTATGATGAGTTCCAGAGCACACGGAAACACCATGTACCTTCCTGCTGCAGCAGTACCTATTTATCTGTGTTTTCAAACTGCTGGGACAGAGCAACGGGATCTCACCACTGTTGTAGAGTTGGAAGGGGCAACCCCTGAAATGCATTAACCACAGCTCAAGAATCCCTGACAGATGGCCCTCTAGACTCTGTTTCAAAATCTCAAATGAAAGAGAGTCCATCACCTTCTGAGGGAGTCTTTTTCACTGCTGAACAGCTTCTACCCTACGAAAGTTCTTATTAATGTTTAGTTTAAATCTCCTTTCTTGGAATTTGAATCCATTGATTCAGGACCTTCTCTTCAGAGCAGGAGAAAACAAACTTGCTCTCTCTCCCATGTTACAGCCCTTCAGATATTTGAAGATGGCTATCATGTCACCTCTCCATCTTTTCTTCTCCAGGATAAACATCCCTAACTCCCTCTACCATTCCTCTTAGGGCTTGGTTTCCAGGCCCTTGATCATATTCTTCACCCTCCTCTTCTGCACATGTCATAGCTTGCCAATATACCGTATATACTTGAGTATAAGCTGGTTCATCACACCACAAACCTGGTGGTGGTGGCAGCAGTGGAGGAAAAACAAGCAGTTCGAAAAGGCTGCTTTTGGGCTGCTCGTTCCTTCTCCTCCGCCGCTGACAGCAGCAAAGATGGAAGAGGAGGAAGGAGCAGCCCAAAAGGGCTCCTTTTAGGCCACTTGTCCCTCCGCCGCCACCTCTGCTGCTCGCAAAAGCAGGCATAGGAGCCGTGGTTGGGAGAGGCACAGCGCAGTGCAGTGCCTCTCCCAACCGCGGCTCCTGTTTCTGCCCTTGCGAGAGGCGGGTGGCGGGACCAGCAGTGAGAAAGGGCTCCTTTCGGGCCGCTCATCCCTCCGCCGCCACTGCCCGTCTCACTCGAGTATAAGCCAAGGTGGGCTTTTTCAGCATAAAAAATGTGCTGAAAAAGTCAGCTTATACTTGAGTATATACGATACTTCTTAAACTGTGGCACTGAGAAATGGACCCAGGACTCCCAGTGGGGTCTGTCCAAGGAAGAATAGAGTGAAACTATTATTTTCCCTTGATATCTGTTAATGCAGCATACAATAGCAATAGCTTTTTTTGCTGCTGCATCACACCATTGACTCATGTTGTTCTTGTGAGCCAGTGTGGTGTAGTGGTTAAGAACAGAGGACTCGTAATCTGGTGAACTGGGTTCGCTTCCCAGCTCCTCCACATGCAGCTGCTGGGTGACCTTGGGCTAGTCACACTTCTCTGAAGTCTCTCAGCCCCACTCACCTCACAGAGTGTTTGTTGTGGGGGAGGAAGGGAAAGGAGAATGTTAGCCACTTTGAGACTCCTTAGGGTAGTGATAAAGCGGGATATCAAATCCAAACTCCTCCTCCTCCTCTTCTTCTTCTTCTTCTTCTTCTTCTTCTTCTTCTTCTTGTCTCCTAAGACCCCTAGATCACTTTTATCATGTCCTGTTGTCAAGCCAGGGGTACCCCATCCTATATCTCTGTGCATATACATATATATATGTGTGTGTATATACAGAGACATCTACAGCCACTGTCTGATTTGCATTCAATCACACACATCACAAACACACAAAAAGATGAATTACCTTCAGCTGCCCTCTTGAAAAAGACTTTGCAGCTCCCGCAAGTGAGTGCTCCATAGTGGCACCCAGAAGCTTCATCCCCACAGATCAAGCATGTCTTCTGTGGTGGGAAGTAATAGTCGATGGGAAGAACATGGTCTCTTGCAGACTCCAACCTTTGGAAGCAAAAAAGGAGAAAAGGGGAAAACATCAGCAAATGTGGCAAACACATAAGAACTACTGGATATTAAAGAATATTCCCGAAATGTTTATTAGTGTGAACCTGAAAGAGAAATATCTTAAGACAATATTCCATTGGTACTTAACTCCATGTAGTATATTGTGTGTCATCATTTCAGCAGCTGTAAGGTTCTGTAAATTCTTATGCCACAACTCAAGAAATAGATCCTTTCAGTTTTTCCATTTTTATGCAACAGAAAGTCTAGCTGCTACAAGAAACCAACTTAGCAATTCCTTCAAAGAGAATCATTTTACAGTATCATCCCATATATTAAATAGTACAAGTTGTGGCGATGCCAGAATTGCATATTTAAGTATTTGTGATATTTCTGCACACACTTTCTGCAATCCCACCATAAATGGGGAAAAAATATGCCATTATGGGGGCAACCCCTTCAACGAAGTTGGAAAGATTGAGAATTTATGTGTGAAATCTGAACTAGTGTACAATGCCATTTGTGTTAAACTTTCAAAGACCTTTCATGTATGTAAGTGGAGACAGACTTAAGCGGTTTATGTGACCCAACAGGGAGTCTTCAATACTAATGTTAAGGGCCTTTTCCTATGCAGTTTTAAGGCAGATTGTTAAAAGTACTTTTTGTTGGAATGGGTCACCCCTGTCCAGATGTTCAACATGCCTGCTCTCAAGCTACTGGGCAAAGCCAGGACCCATCAGAAATCTGTCTTTGCTTGGGCCTGGAAATCCTGGGAAATGAGAAATGCAGATTTGCTCAGGCACATTAATATGTCAGATCTCAATGGACATGCATCCCAGTTTCCTGTTTCTGCAAGTGGCTTTCCAGAAGATTCTGGTGTGTGAGCCCATTAATATATAACACTATGTGTTCTTAGGACAAGTATTTATTTGGGAGGTTCAGGTCCACAGTGGAAGTAACTTCATACTTAATGCTTGTTCAGACAAGCCTACCCAGATGCTTAGAAAGGTGAGGGTAATCTTAATCTGCTTTATTATTTTAACTTTTGTATGTTTAACAATATGGTTATGAATTTTTCTCAGTTTTATTGTTTCATCTTTTCATAAACTGATTTGAGATTTTGTACAATGAAGCAGTGTATAAATTTTATGAAATAAGCAAACAAACAAATGTCTGCATGAATAACTGTTAGCATCCGCTCTAACATTAATGGCCCTTTGTGTCCCTTCCAACTCTGCATTCTATGATTTGCACTCTCCTGTCTAGGCTTATGCTGATCCTCGAAAATTGTGCTTGGATTAAACAGCAATTTGCTCTTCAAAAGTTGGTTGCTTCATATTGATATTTCAATGAAAAAGTGGTGCTGTTCAGGGATTGGCATTGAGGATTCTCAGTCTGTGCTATGTGGCAATTAAAAACAGTGATTTTGAACCCTTCTGAATGGGAAGAAGACAGAAACATTTCAAAGATAGCAGAAGCAAGGAAGTGACAATTCAGACATGGAGCAAATAGGGCAGAAAAGCATGAAAACACCCTCCTTAATTTCCGAAACACTTTCCAAGGTTCAGGGCCATTCTGCATTTCCTCAAACATTTTTTTTTTTAACCAGATCCAGCTGCAAGTCTCTTATTGTGCTCTTAAACAACCTACAGACCTGGGCTTTTGAACATGGCTCGTTATCAAGTGTTGGCCTGCATGTGTTCATCACAGATCTACCACCCTTGCTTTGGGAGAAGTCACAGTGTGGTCTAGTGGTTAGAGTGTCAGAACAGGACCTTGGGGAGAGCAGGTTTCAAATCCCTACTGGGCAATGAAGCTCACTGGGTGTGATCTTGAGCGCCAGTCACCACCTCTCAGCCTAAGCTACCTAGAATTGTAGAATCAGAGAATTGTAGAGACCTCATATGTCACCTAGTCTAACCCTATGAAATGCAGGAATCCCAGCTAATCAATAGTCAGGGAATCAACAGCCAGATCACAACACTCATAGCTGATCTTACTTCACACCCTCATTAAGTGTTTCTGCCTGATTGCAATGCACCCTTTGTTGCGGACTAAAGTAGACCCACCTCACTATACGCCAATTAAATAAATGACTGCAATTTACCACAGGCTATCGGGGGAGGGGGTCTTGTGTGAGGGAAACTGCCATTCAGGGAGTCTCAGGCGGGAGTTACTCAAACAAGGAAAGTTTGATTTACCCCCTCCCCCCTGAAAAAAACCCAACTTCGAAGATGGTGAAACAACTTTAGGTCAGGAGACACATTCTTTCAGGTAGAACTTATTATTTAAAATAAATATAGGGACATCACAGTATGACAGTCACAGCTTCTCTCAAACTCCCTTTACTTAAAATCAGTTGTTACACTTCAGTTTCCGTTACTCCTTTCTAGGTCCTTATGCTTAGTTTGGGCAGATGCTTCAGATCAACGCTTTTAACACCGTTTATTAATTTGGTTCACAAGCAAAGGGGCACTTTTCTTCACTTTTTTTTAAAGAAAACAATCCCACACCTGAGGTATTCTAATTAGTATAGCAGACCCAGGGCATCACCTCACCCCTTGTTATTGCTTTGGGAGTCTTCTTTACCTAGAAGAAATCTCCCCTCCTGACTGGAATGAGTCCCAGGTAGTCTGATTCCCACAGCTTCTGGCTCAGACTCAGTCCTTCAGTTAACTCCTGACTATATTTCCCAAACACTCAACCCAGTCTTCCTATCTAAGCTGCAAGGCTCTTTCCTCTTGCTACAGATAGTCTCCTCAGTGTGGTTGTTTGGCTCAAATCAGAACCAGTTCTCCCTCAGGCAAACCTTATCCTAATTCTTACTATCCATCTCAAATCAAGCCCTATCTCTATCCCTATCTAAAAACTCCCTCAGAAACAGTTCCTCCCCCCCCCCCCCAGTGTTGGCTCCACGCCCCCCCCCCCCCCGTTGTTTGACTGTCTTGGTAGCCAATCGGAGAATTCTGAGGGACTGCACCACCAAGACTCTGGCCTGGCTCTGCTGTCTGGCACACCCTTCAATGCCTCTTGCATGGATGGATGGAGGATACTGTGATAATGCATGTGTGTAGAAACTAGCCTGTTGTACAAAGGCCAAATTTGCATTTGAAACTAAAGCATTTTATAAATATTTATCATCAACAAATAAGTTTGATGTGCAAAGTTTAAGAAATGATTGGAATAAATAATGGGAATGTTCACTATTACCTAGACAGTGGGAATATGTATTGGCTTCGATATCAGATGCATTGATGGATCTTAAACTAAGACTAAATCAACAGAAACTATTATTTAGCATTTACTGGACTCCCTTACGTTTGTATAAGAAAGGACTGTCTAATGTAGCTCTTTGTTGGAGATGTAAATACTGGACTATATAAACAAGACACCACAGAAAAAAAACCAAATTAAGATTTTCAGAGGTGAATATGTTCTTGAATATCACCATCATATATAAATTAACAATAGGACAACAAAAATAGATTCTATGCACCCTGATGGTGGCCAAGAGACTGATATTGATGAACTGGAAGAACAGAGATACGGTTCCCCTTAATCAATCACTTGGCAACATGACAACACTGGGAACATATAAACAGACAGCTTATAGACACAGACTTTATTTGGTTAAAAACAATGATACTTGGAATGAGTTTACACAGAATATATTTGGTTATTGACAATTAAATGTGAGTTAGAATAATAAGAATATACACATCTGTATATTAATGTATGGTAATGTAACAGTATTTTAAAAAAAATTATTCACACACATTTTTTCTCTCCTCACTCTACCTCTTTTATAAATAAAATTAAACAACAACAACAACAACAACAACAATAATAATGCATTTGCTTCCTTTTGCCTCTGACCCCACCCACCACTGGCATGTGGTCCCTGCAGGTTTCCTAGAAGAGAATATGGCCCTCAAGCTAAAAGAGATTCCCCAACAAATCCACCTGATCCAGAGAAATGTGGTGCCCTCCATACCACAATCCACTGCCTTATAGTGAGATGGTACAGCAGAACACCTATGGAGGTGCCCATCAGCCCACCAAGCTCCCCTGCTTTTACCTAATGGGCTTCTGTTTGTTGAGCAGCTGTTAAGAGGTAGGGGGGAAATGCCAGAGGGGAAAAATAAGAGGGGCTATTACAATATAACTTTAAAGCATGGGTAGGCAAATTAGGGCCTGGGGGCAGAATCCGGCCCAATCGCGTTCTCAATCCAGCCCACGGACGGTCTGGGAATCAGCGTGTTTTGACATGAGTAGAATGTGTCCTTTTATTTAAAATGCATCTCTGGGTTATTTGTGGGGCATAGGAATTCGTTCATATTTTATATTCAAAATAGAGACTGGCCCCCCATAAGGTCTGAGGGACAGTGGACTGGCCCCCTGCTGAAAAAGTTTGCTAACTCCTGCTTTAAAGCAAGCTTTTTCAGGCACCCCTAGTGCCCCCAACCCTATAAAAAGACCATTCAGAAGAGCCTCCTGATTCAACACAGCAACCAAAAATTGCACATCTATTCCAAATCCAATCGAAACTTTTAAATTAGTTAAACAAAACTGATGAACTTGATCCAGTGACGCCAACTGCCTCACAGGGTTGTTGTGGGGCTTAAATGAGGACTAGGACCTGGGAGAGACAGGGGTTTATATCCCCCACTTAGCCATGAAGTTCCCTGGGTGTGACCACAGGGGCCTCTCAGCCTAAACTACCTCACAGGGTTGTTGTGGGGTTTATGCGAGGATGCAGAGAAGGCCACCTCGAGCTCATGGGAGAGAAAAAGTGGGATATAAATGCACTTAATAATAAAACAACAATAATCCTTCCTGCAGTAAAACTGGAGTGTGGTTTGGAACTGGGAAAAACTGGGATTTGGTCACTGAGCACACCAGCTGCAAAAAGAGACACCTGCCTGCCCCACAAAAAGCCAGAGTAGCAGTGTGTTTCTCAGAAAGGCTTCTTAGCCCAGAAACAGGACTTGTAAGTCTGCACCACTCCCAGCAAATTACTGCCAGCAAATTACTGACAACCCCTTGACAGTAAATGATGGTGTTTTACTCTGTTGCTCTTTGGACGCTCACCTTGCAGGTGCAACCTTAGCTCTGACAGCCGTTTCCTCTTCTTTACACAGTCTATAAAAAGGCTGTTCTCAAACACTGTCTTTATTAACACAGAAGGAGCTGCACTACTTGGGTGCATATTGTTGTTCTGCAGTCAAAGTATGCCAAAATCTCCCTCCCCTGACAATCTTGATTTATCAGGCTGCAAAAAATTAGTTCCTATTAGGTTTTACTTGGTAGGTAGATTACAAAGCTTAGAGGTGCACAAGATATGAAACATACAGGTGGTATTTAACACCTGATAAACTGACCAAGATATACAAGACTGTATCAAGTAAATGCTGGAAATGCAAACAGTCTGAAGGGTCATCTTTTCATATGTGATGGACTTGCAAAAAAGCGACAGGCTTTTGAATTGAAGAATATAAAAATTAGTTTAAAATAGTTATCCCCCAAAGGCCTGAGACATTTCTTTTGGGAATAATAGGGCAGAGATTCCACAAAAGTTGGTTAAATTGTTTATGTATGCTACCACCACAGCCAGAATTCTGCATGAGCAGAAATGGAAAGAAGTTCCAACAAAAGAGGAGCAGAATTTGAAATTATTGGACTATGTGGAGATGGCGAAAGTGTTGGCAAAAATAGGAGACCAAAAGGAAGAAACGTTTGTGGGGGCCACTAGGGGCTCATCGGAAGATGGCTGACAATAACATCTCTCCGACCCACACGAGGTAATTAGGAGGCTGTGATGGGAGTAAATAGCCTCCCTACCCCCCCGAAGGTTGTGTGTGGGGGCTGCCCTTGCCTGCTGTGCCCTACACCACCCCCAAATTTGTGGGGATGGGGGCACTAGGCAGAAAACCCTTCTGTGGATCTCGGCGCTCCTGGACGCTGTCTCTGATCTGCACCTCTAGCTGCAATAACTTCAAAAGAATGAATTAGGAGGGAGTGAATGCACATATTTCAAGGAAGGAGAGGGAGTAAAGACTGCTAACTGAAGAGATTTCTGATAAGCAAGACGGATCGGAAGAACAAGAATAAATCATGAGAAGACCCACCAAGGCTCAGTATGGCAAAGGGACTGGATGGGGGAGGGGAAAAAAACTTTCCTTTCTTTTCTCTATGTGATTAACCAAGAATCCCCCTCCCCCAAAGTCACAAGTTAGTAATGCCATTTAAATGACTTAAGCTGTGGATTTATGACTGTGTGGAGATAATTTACTAACCAAAGCATGTTTCAAGAAGACCGTGGAAACTATAAGAGCTTTGGAATGACGCAGTAAAAAATACCGTCGCCATGTTGGCAAGTTCTGTTGGAGGACTTAGGTCTGAGAGGAGGAACAGAGCTGTTTTTATATTGTGGGTGAGACTCCTCAGAGGGACTTAACAGCGACAGATCTACGAGATTAATGATGGAAAGAGTGATGTTATTTATGAAAGCAATGATATATGGAAACCATCTTGATATGAGGACTGGTTGAACGGAAAATTCACACAGGATTATAATTGGTGTTTGTCTGCTTAAGGAGATTATCAGAAGAGATCATAAAGAAAAGAAGAAAAAATATACGAATAAGATGATAGAATTATGAACATTATTTGGACTGATTTGTGGATATTAATGCAGTAGCAAGAAGATGATCAGAATCCCCCTTTGGAACTTGAAATATGGGTCCCCTCAACAAAAATTTAAAATTCGGCTTTGTAATTCGGAATTTATGTGATGTGATTTGATTTGATTTGATTGGTCGGTTAATAAAAATTATTTCTTAAAAAAGGAAGAAACGTTTGTGGAAGAGTAGAGACCCTTTTTGGATTATCTATAGTCAAAGGAAATCACAAGCAGGACTTCAAATACAAGCAAAGGAATGAGAATGATAAAGGAATGTAATGTACAATATATGTTATAGAAAAAAATATGGCATTATTGGCAGTAGATGAACAATTTGAACAGAATCATCATAGAAGTAAGGATGGGACGTCAAAATGTTAAGGGAATACTGTATTGAAACTGAATTGAATTTGTTAAAATGTTTAAAAACCAACAAAAATTATGGGGAGGGGTTAACAGACTACAAAAAGCTGGTAGCACTGAATCAAGTTCATCTACTAAACTAATTAAAGTTTTAATTTGGTTTTGAATAAATGTGCAATTCATTGTTACTGTTTTGATTTTTGATTGTTTGTTATGATCTTCCTTAGTGTGTCATCCTGCAAACCACTATTCTGAATGATGCTTTTTGTAGGGTAGGGAGCACCGCGGATGAATTTATAGAACCAACAGGGCAGTGGCCGCAAAAACTTTAGGAGCCACTGGGCACTTCTCAGATGTGTGAGTGAGAGCTCCCATCAGCCCCAGGAGATGTGGACCAAAACATCTGGAGGGCATCAGGTTGGCACATGATGGTAAATGGTTCTCCAAATGATAGTAGTGGGGCTTTCGTTTTCCCCACAAACTCTTAATGCACACTCAGTGCTAGCAACCCAATCTCAACCAACCAACCTCAACCAACCTAATTCCCCAATTATAGTGTATGGGGACCTTCAAAACCCAATACATGTTTTCCCCCTATAAATTGCCACCTGAACCTTTCAACTGCAGAAGTAAAGCTTGAACCTGCTACCTTCTTTTCCACCCCTAAACTATAGCTCCTCAAGACAGTCACAGGTCATTGTGGATGAGCAGAACAGAGATGGGAAAGAACAGAGAACATAAGAAGAGCATGCTGAATCAGGCCAATGGCTGACCTAGTTCAGCATCCTGCTCTCACAGTGGACAGAAAAGTGCCTGTGGAAAACCCCCACGCAGGATTCCAGCAAAAGAGTCCTTTCCTGTCCTGCAGTCACCAGCAACTGATATCTAGGAGCTTTGCTGTCTCCAACCATGGAAGAAGAGAATAGGTATCATGGTTAGTAGCCATCAACCTACATGAATTTGCCTGACCCTGTTTTAAAGCCATACAAGTTGTTGTCCATCACTACCTCCTGTAGGAGTGGGTTCCACAGATTAACTCTTTGCTGCATGAATAAGCCCTTCCTTTTATCTGTCCTGAATTTTCCAACATTCAGCTTCATGAGATGCCCGTCTGTTCTAGTGTTATGAAAGTGAGAAGGAGACTTCTTTCTATCCACTTTCTCCATGCCATACATAAGTTTATAAACTTCTATTGTGTTGCCTCTTACTTGCCTTATCTAAAGAGTCATAAAGGCTGCAACCTTTCTTCAAGGGAAGTTTGTACATGCATGGGCATGCTCTTGCATTCATTTCATTAAAACTCCCTCACTCTGTGTGCTTAGATGGCTAGGAATTTTGTATTATGCAATATATTCTTAATGCCACAGGCATGTTCACAATGATGAGGTAAAAAGTGTTTGCTAACCCCAACTGAGATATTAAACCTCTGGTTGGAAGTAAACTGGCACCGAGATCCAGGAGTAATAACACCAAGCAAGCCAAATTTATGTTCGCACAGAAATAGAGCATGTTTCATGTGGTGAATGTCTGTGTGTTTGTTTCATGATGCCACCGCCCTCAAAGACATAAGGCGAAATCTGCTTCCCACAGATGTTTAGTTAGTGGAATAGAATTCCAACCCCGCTTTAGTACTCGTGAATGCACAAACTGGATCGCTTGATATGAATTACAGGGTAACATGGGATGATTAGACTACCATAAACGGCGATCTCACTGCACAAATAAAAATCTGAGGTTCCACAGGGCTTGCCGATCAGATGGTCGGCGGTTCGAATCCCTGCAACGGGGTGAGCTCCTGTTGTTCAGACCCAGCTCCTGCCAACCTAGCAGTTCGAAAGCACGAAGTGCAAGTAGATAAATAGGTACCGCTCTGGTGGAAAGGGAAACGGTGTTTCTGTGAGCTGCTCTGGTTCGCCAGAAGCGGCTTAGTCATGCTGGCCACATGACCTGGAAGCCGGCTCCCTTGGCCAGTAAAGTGAGATGAGCACTGCAACCCCAGAGTCGTCTGCAACTGGACCTAATGGTCAGGGGTCCCTTTACCTTAACCCAAAGTAAGTGGTTGTGGAAAGCATAGCCAAAGGTTTACTCTGCAGCCTGGCTTTGGAAAGAGTGAATCACACTCTCTTGCTCCCACGATGTCATCCTGTAATGCATCACTGCACTGAGGAAGGACATCCCCAAAAGGTGTTGTGGGGACATATTCGTGTGCTGTGTATGTCTATTCAGAAGTAAGCTACACTGTGTTCAACCAATCAAAATCTTACTCCCAATCAAAGCATAGCTGTGATTGTAGCCTAACTTAATTAACCGAACCAATAAACAACAGGAGGCTTCTGTAAACTCAAGTCAATCACTGAAGAGATAAGTTGCAAACACCCTTTTGTTGCATAAGAGGTGAAGTCAGTGATTATGCAGCAACTGCAGGTATTCCTAGAAGAGAATGACTTATTTGGATCAGAGTTTTCCAAACTGTGTGTTGCGACACATTAAGTGTGTCTGGATGCGGCGTGTAGGTGAGTCATGTACATGCTTTTATATGGAGTCAGTTTAACCTCCGGCTGCCTAAAAATATGTAGTGAAGGCTCCCTGGGGAGACCATTCTGCAAACAGGGAGCCACCATCGAAAAGGCCCCATTCTTTTGTTGCTGTCCTGCAGATCTCTCACAGAAGAGGCACGCGAAGAAGGACCTCAGATGATGATTGCAGGGTCTGGGTTGGTTCAAATGGGGAGAGGTGGTCCTTGAGGTACTTCGGTCTTGAGCCATTTTAAGGCTTTATAAGCACTAAATGGCAGATATTGAAAATGTTTGAGGTGTTTTTAAATTGTTTTTGTTTGTTTTTGTCTTGTTTTGTATGTAGTGTTTTTGTATTGTATTTGTATTGTTCTTTTATCCCTTTTTTTGTTTTGTTTGTAGTGTTGTGTTGAAACTGTTCAAAAAGTAATAAATATCATTTTTTTAAAAAAATATACTGCCAAATATTGGAAGACCTTTAATATTAATAATTTGAATTGTTGGTACTCTGGGGTTTGGCAAATTGCCCTTGAAAAGATGTAGCGTAAACTAAAAGTACCTAAAAACAGAGCTCAAGTGACTCTGTGTGTGTGTGTGTTTGTGTGTATAAAAGGCATGATTTTATTTCTTATACAACTACTGAGGCACATGGTCACTCAGTGCTACCAGTATACAGAATCATAGAATTGTGGAGTTGGAAGGGAATCCCAAGGGTCAGCTAGTTCTAGTCCAACCCCCTGCTGTGCAGGAAGCACAGCTAATGTAATGCCTAAAGTCTATGCCATCGGTTTATGCAAATGTCTGGCTCGTTTAAGACTATGTAGAACCTTTATTCTCAGTAATGATGGAAGTCACAGGTGCATAATACTTTGTACTTTATTATCTCTTTTGAGCTGCACTGTGCCTTTGTGGGTCCGACCCATGATGCTTTATGGTTTAAATTTCTGATTCTCTGTTTTCTTTCTTTTTGCTGTGCTTGAACATTTTGTTGCTGTTGTTAACAAGTCAAGGAAAGGAATCTGCAGAGATGAGGAGTGCTTCCTACCAAACACCACATTTTGAAGTTGGGCCAACCTGGAAAGGTGCTCGACCTCTCAGGACTCCGCTTATAAAATAAATATAATCTTACAAATGTCTCAGTTTGTTCCGCAATGCAGCCTCTTGGCGCCCATGCTAACAGCGCAATACTTGCCTTGCAGCAGGTGCTGAAAACCCACGCTATGCCACTGTCTGGATGGAATTCAAGCATGACATATAGTGAGGCAGGGAACCTGTCTCTTCAAGCAAACAATGTGCCATCAGCCCAGACACAGAAATTTTTATTTTTTTTTTTAGCCCAAAAGTACTCCCTTTTAAACACCCCTTAAAGGAAGAAAAGGAAAGCATGTTTAAGCTGGCCATTATTGTTTCAAAGGAAAAGCAGCCCGATCTACTTTTCTGTCACAACTCCCCTTCCCCACCACAATTTGCTCTTGAACTCGCTGTTAGTAAACCCTGGGACGGGGATGGGGGGATGGGGGGACAGGAGCAACTGTAGCCAAGATTTCCAGAAGGGAAACTGGTATGACACCCTGGGGAAAAACGTGTGCTGGGGGCGGGGCGCTATGCAGCTGTTTCTCTTTCAAAATAAAAATGGCCAGAGAAAGTACACTTAAAACAACAACTGCCAGTGTTTGACTTTAACAGACAGCTTTTAATTATTGATTCAGCGTTTTGCATATCCTGCCTCTGGCCTTAATTTCTAAGGCAACTTTCAAATGCACAGGAAAAACCCACAGGATGTAGTAAAGCTGGGGCTGTGATTTAAAGCAGGGGGAGTGGGGTGATTAACCCTTTATCCACTGGCAGCTTTTCAATTAAAAAACAACTCCCTCCCTGGCAAGCTGCCTTTCTGCTTCGGCGGGTTCTGTCGTCATTGTGCTATGAGCGAGTATCTAAAATTTTGTAACTGGAACCCTACAGGGAGGACATGCGATGTTGACACACAGAGAGAAACAAGCTCACGGTCACTCACCACTCCTCTGCTGAAACGAGTTCAAAGGCTGTTTTCAATTTACATGAAATTTTATCCTCACAACAGCCCTGTGAGGTAGGTCAGGTTGAGTAACTGTGGCTCACCCAACGAGCTTCATGACCTAATGGAAACATGTGCAGGGTCTCCTTATTCCTAGCCTAGCACTCTATTAAGCACTACAGCACATTGTCTCCAACACTTAAGTATTTGTAAATACAAATGAAGAGCAATATTGGGAACCAGATTAAAGAGTTTTGTAGAAATGGGCAAAAACATTTCATTGTCATGAAAACCACACTCACGTTGGCAGGGCAGAGTTAAACTATGAACTCCCTCCTGCAGGAGGAAGGAGCTAGATGGGCTTTAAAAGATTAGCCAAATTCAAGGAGGAGGAAAAGGCTGTCAATGGCTACTAGCCATGATGACCATGAATGCCAGTTGCTGGGAACCACTGGAGGGGAGAGGGCTCTTGTGCTTGGATCCTGCTTGCAGGTTTCCTTTTGGGGCATCTGATTGGCTGCTGTGAGAACAGGATGCTGGACTAGGTGGGTCATTGACCTGATCCAGTAGCGCCTTCTGTTGTTCTTATGCTCTTAACATTGGAATCTACTGCAATGGCCTCTGATTTGAAGGGGTTCTGTTTTTTGTTTTTAAAAGGATAACTGTCCCCCTGAGGCTTTGAACTTGTTATTTTTGCCTACAGCCTCACAATACCAATTGATCTGCAGAACAGAAGATCCCTGATTACTGTCAACAAAGCAGCTTGCCATACTCTCAGGGCTCATCCAGACTTCCTTTTGTGCTGCATTTCTAAGCACAGTTCTGAGTTTAAAGCGCTGTGTCCTGGCACCCTTTTATTTGCCCAGGTGCTTTCCCTGTGAAAACAGGCTCTTTACTGCTGAATTGGAGAGAATAGCAATTGGAAGAAAACCCTAATTGCCATTTGTTCCAATTCAGCGTTGAAGTGCAGGTGTTTGCAGGGAAAGTGGCAGGTCAAGGAAAGAGAAGTGCTTTAAAGTGCGGACCTATTCCTAGAAAGGCAAGTGTGGGTGAGTCCTGGGTCTAGACAGCTGGCAGAATTTCACAAAGAAGGAAAGAAGTAAGACTTGTGTTAATATTTTACAAACCTACTTGATCTTGCAAAGGCAGGGGGAGAGCCCAGTTAGGCTTCAAAACAGTACGTTGGTGCAGGGAGGCTTAGGTAGGTTAGCAAACTGCAGTCTTTGCAGATTTGCTTTACTTGTCCATTAAGAAGCAGGGAGAAACCAGGTGAATGACGGATTTAACTGCTGAATTCAAGCTCTCTGGAGAGATGAAGAATAATGTCAGCACTCAATCTCCAAGCAGACGGTGAGGAAAAGGGAATGTGGACATCTGGGGCGAACAGGTGGAGAGAGACTCAAACGCAGGTTCAGCCCATCTGGAAAGGCCGTTCCTGGTGGCTGGGAAAATGTGCTTCTAAGGCATGTACGCTGCGCTTGATTTATAAACAGAGAAGCCTCTGTTCCAGTTAACCCTTCTTCCCATTTGCCTTCTAATCCTGAAAGCATTTGCTGCTTCAGATGCTCACAGGAGTCAGGCCTTGTCAGCATGTAACACCTGTGCTCAGGGATCTGCAGTAGTTGCCAATTTGCCACCAGGCCAGGTTCAAGGTTTTACTATTAGACTATAAAGCCCTTGACAACTTGGGATCAGCTTACTTGCAAGATTGCCTTGCCCCACCAGTTACAGGTACCACATAGCAGCTATTCCATGCCTGCAAGAAATCAATATTTTAGTGTGGCAGCACCTGCACTTTGGAACTCCCTGTCTAATGATATCAGGCAGGCACCTTTTATGTACTCCTTTCAGCACCTGATTAAAACATGTTTGTGTCAATTTTGGCTTCTCCCAGTTTCTCATTTCCAATCTTCAGTTCGCCACATTCATTTGCTTTCTTTCTTTCTTTCTTTCTTTCTTTTTTTAAAGTCCTCACAAAAACTCTTCAGCACCTTAGTGCTATTTTCTCCTAATGTAATTTTGCCCAATATACAGTCATACCTCGGGTTACAGATGCTTCAGGTTGCATTTTTCGGGGTTACGGACGTTCCGAAACCTGGAAGTACCAGAACAGGTTACTTCTGGGTTTCGGTGATTGTGCATGCGCAGAAGCACTAAATCGTGCTTTGCACATGTGCAGAAGCGCCGAATCGCAACCTGTGTGTGCACAGACGTGGCGCTGCGGGTTGCGAACATACCTCCCGCACAGATCACATTTGCAACCCGAGCGTCCACTGTACTCAGTTTTGCAAAGGTATTTTCCTAACACAACTGTGCATACTGTTTTCACTGAATCGTGCAACTGATTGCTCACTTTGCCCTTGTTAATGCATTTTTGTACACCTTTCGTGGTTGGAGAACTGCATTACAAAATTCAGAGAAGTGTGAATTTGGAAGGATGGCTGCATCTCAGTTTGTATATCAGTCTGGAAAATGCAGCTTTGGTAGGTTCACCTTTACATGTGACCTGAAGTGAATTTCTCCCCCATCCATCCCTAGTTAATGCTCACCTCAAGAGACAGTGACATATGGCCAAGAGACCATTATCCTGCTCTGCACCAGGTTTTACTGAAATGTAAACAGAGGCTGCTGGATCAGGTCAACAGCTGTGCTCACAGTGGCCAACCAGATGCCCTAGTGGGAAGTTCAAAAGCAGGACTCAAGCACAAGAGCCCTCTCTTCTCCTCTGGTTTCCAGCAACTCGTGTTCACAAGCATTGCTGCCTCTGTGGTGGCAGGCTATAGCTTTCTCCTCCACGAATCTGCCTCTTTCAAAATCATCCAAGTTGGTGGCCATCACTGCCTCCTGAGGGAAGGAGTTCCATAACTTAACGATAAAAAGGCATACAATACATAGTAGTAGATATTAAAGGCTAGAGAAAATTACAAACCTCACCCCAACCACTGCAGGCTCTGTGGACTGAAGCAGATGCTTCACGCAGTTTCCTGATAAGACCAACACTTTTCAGCTAATGCCTGAAAGGAACTCCTTGGTCCCCAAACAGATTTGTCAAAATTACATCCTGTTCCACCTGCATGCATATCCATTTCCCTCTTCCCCAGAAAAAGCCAGCTTGTTTGAGCATGCAGGCCGCCTCCCCAAATGAGAAAAAGGCAAGATACTCAGCTTCTGGTGCTATTCACTGCCAGTGCTGCTTTATTAAATGTATCCTCTCAAAAACTCAACAACGGTTTTCATTATTGTCGGATGAGGAACAGCAACTTAGCCAGCTCCATTGCAGCGAGTCAGTGGGACAGATGAAGCTGAATGCAGATCTCCTAGGTTCAAAATGACTAGCTATTTGTCTGCTGTGGATCACAAAATCCAGCTAGTTGGGGTACACAGGAAGCTGCTTTATATGCAGTCAGGACTATTGGCAAATCTAGCGCAATACTGCCTGCACTGACTAGCAGGAGATCTCCAGGGCTTCAGATGGGGGAAATTCCCAGTCCTACCTGAAGCTACCAGAGACTGAGCCCAGGGTCTTTGGCATGCAAAGAAGCATGTTCTATCACTGAGCTACAGACCTTCCTCAAGAAACATTTTGTTTTTCCTTACTTTACAGGAGGAAAGACCTCTAAGCGCACAGCAAGGCCTCTTTGTGCTAGCATCCAAATCCTGTAAGAACTTATAACTCAGGATGTGGATTCTTGGATTCTATAGAAAAGCTAGTTTTTATTGCTACCCTAGCAGGAAAAGTTGAGGGGCCACAAGGAACCAGACAAAACACTCAGATTTTTTCAGAAAGGGTAAAAACAGAAACTCCACGACTTAGTTTTTTAAAATGCAGGTTCACCCTTCTCTAAAAGCACCCACCTGTCCCCACCCCTCGAACAAGTGTGAAGTGGCACGTGCTGGGGTGAAATAAATGAATTTCACATATAGGCTAATGGGAGTCTGAACTCAGACCCGGAAGGGAACTTTGGGCCATCGTGGATAGTTTGATAAAGATGTTGATGCAGTGTGCAAGTGGCTGTAAAAAAGGCAAATTCTATTATGGGAAATGAAATGAAAACAAAGCTGCTGGTATCATAAAGTCATTATACAAAACTATGGTGTGACTGCATTTGGAATATATTGGATGCCTCAGCAGTAAAGTGGGGGAAAGGCTGGGAAAAGGCAACTCAAATAATCAGGGTGTGTGTGTGTGTGTGTGTGTGTGTGTGTAGCAACTCCCCTGTAAAAAAAGAAAAAGGCTTGATTTTTTTTTTCATTTAGAGGAAAAGTGAGGAACAGGTGACATAACAGCAATTTATAAATGTATACTTGGCATGGAGAAAGCAGACAGAGGAAAGTTTTCCTCCCTCTCTCTTAGCACTGGAGTTCAGTGAAGCTGGAAGTTGGAAGATTCAGGACAGATAAAATAGAAGACTTTTTTCCCCCACGCGGCACATAGTTATAACTATGGAACTCACTCCCACAGGAGGCAGTGGTGGGTCTAAAAGAGGATTAGACAAAATCCTGTTTTGGATTTTTAAGCAAATCTGATAATGGCAAAGCTTAAAGTCCTAAGTTGGAATGTTAATGGACTGAACAGTAAGATGAAACAAGATAGAATTGAACATGTAATTTTTAAACAAAAGTTTAGATATATTTTTTCTTCAAGAAACACATGTAGCCAAAAAACTTAATAAATAAAAAATTTGGGATGGAATTTGTATCAGCAGATAACGCTAAAAGGTGAGGAGTAGTATTCTACATAAAACCTGCACTTGAACCCAAACTAATTCAGAAAGATGAGGAAGGGAGAATCTTAGTAGTATAGATCAAAGTCCAAGGAGAAAAAATAATTTTGGTGGGATGATATGCACCAAATGAAAACAAATCAAAATTCTTTCAAAAACTGGAAACAGACCTTTTAGATTTTGCAGATGAGAAGGTAATAGTGATGGGAGATTTAAATGGGGTACCATCATTAGAAACGGACAGAACAATTAGGAAGAAAGATACTAAAGAAGGTAGGCTTCCCAAAACCTTTTTTGAAATGACAAAAACTTTGAACTTAATAGACATTTGGAGAGTGAAGCATCTGTTTGATAAACCGTTTACATTCTTTTCCCATGTTTATGGCAGCAGTGCCCGGCTGGATGCGGTTTGGATTTCTAAAGAGTTAGAAATTAAAGTGAAGAGAATCAAAATAAATCCTAGAACACTGTCAGACCACAATCCTATAAAAATGGAGATTCAAAAAGAAAACCAGTCTGCTTTTAGATGGAGACTGAATGAGGATTTGCTGGGTGATAATACTCTTTTGGAAACAGCAAAAAAGGTACTAGGAGATTACTTCAAAATAAATCTCAACAATGAAACCAAGCTGCAAACAGTATGGGATGCTAATAAGGCAGTCATGAGGGGACTGTTTATTCAACAAAATGTAACTAGGAAGAAGTTAAGGGGAAAGGAAAAAAATGAGATTTTAAATGAAATATTACAAAAAGAAAAAGACTTGATAAAAAGACCAAATAAAGAGATAGTTAAACATGCAATTAAATTATTACAAACACAATATTCCTGATTAATCAGGAAATAGAGTGGAAAATGAAAAAGATGAAGCAAAAGTATTTTGAGCATGCCAACAAACCAGGAAAAATTTTGGCTTGGCAATTAAGGAAAAACGATCAAAAAAGTCATATAAATAAGATACAATTTAATGGCAAAGTTTCAGACAAGTCAAAAGAAATAAGGGAAGCCTTCATTAAATACTTCTCTGATTTATATAAGTAAGGACAGGAAAAGAAGACATGGATGGAAAAATATATAAAAAATAGTAATCTCCCAAAAATAAAAGAGGACAATCGAATACTCCTAAATGCGGAAATAACAGTTCAGGAAACATCAGAAGCAATTAATCAAGCAAAGGTAGGGAAATCTCCAGGGCCAGACAGAATATTATAAAAAATTAGTTGAACAGCTTGTGATCTCTTTGAAACATATGATGAATGAGATTTTGAGAACAGGAGAAATCCCAGGAACTTGGAAAGAGGAGTATATAACACTAATACCAAAACAAGAGTCAGATATTACTCTAGTTAAAAATTATAGGCCTATTTCATTATTAAATAATGATTATAAATTGTTTGCATACATTTTGGCCAACAGAATGAAAAAATATTCAAAGATTCTATACATCATAATCAAGCCGGATTCCTACCAGGTAGACAGATGAAAGACAATATTAGGAACATGTTAAATATTATAGAATACCTGACAAGCAAGCCGCCTTAATGTTTATAGATGCTGAAAAAGCATTTGACAGCGTGTCTTGGGATTTTATGAAAAGAGTGCTTGAAGAAGCGGAATTTGGAGAAAGATTAATATAATATAATATAATATAATATAATATAATATAAGCCATGGTCTTCCCACTAGTGATGTATGGAAGTGAGAGCTGGACCATCAAGAAGGCTGATCGCCGAAGAATTGATGCTTTTGAATTATGGTGCTGGAGGAGACTCTTGAGAGTCCCATGGACTGCAAGAAGATCAAACGTATCCATTCTTGAGGAAATCAGCCCTGAGTGCTCACTGGAAGGACAGATCGTGAAGCTGAGGCTCCAATACTTTGGCCACCTCATGAGAAGAGAAGACTCCCTGGAAAAGACCCTGATGTTGGGAAAGATGGAGGGCACAAGGAGAAGGGGACGACAGAGGATGAGATGGCTGGACAGTGTTCTTGAAGCTACAAACATGAGTCTGACCAAACTGCGGGAGGCAGTGAAAGACAGAAGTGCCTGGCGTGCTCTGGTCCATGGGGTCACGAAGAGTCGGACACGACTAAATGACTAAACAACAACAACATAATATGGGAATCCAAGCAATTTATTCAGAACAGAATGTAAAATTAATCATTAATCAAGTGATAATGAAACAATGTAAGATACAAAAAGGAATGAGACAAGGTCGTCCATTGTCACCACTTTTATTTATTCTGGTCCTGGAGGTTTTAGCAACTAATATTAGAGCAGAAAAAGAGGTGGTAGGAATTAAAATAAAGAAAAGCGAGCATAAATTGAAAGCCTTTGCTGATGATTTGATTATTACTGCAGAAGACCCAAGGAATTCTCTCCAAAAAGTGATAGAAAAATACAGAAGTCTGGACAGGTAGCAGGTTTTAAACTTAATAAAAATAAACTGCTAGCTAAAAATTTAAAAGGAGAAAAGAAGGAGTTAATGGAATTAATAGATATAAAGATACATAGAAAGGTGAAGTACTTAGGAATTTGGTTAACTACAAAAATATCAATATATATAAAGATAACTATGAAAAAGTATGGATGGGGTAAGAAAGAATCTAGAAATATGGAATAGAATGAATCTTTCCCTTTTGGGAAGAATTGCTGCAATTAAAATGAACATATTGCCAAAAATGTTGTTCTATTTCCAGACAATACCAATAATAAGTAACACTGCATACTTCAAAGAATGGCAAAAAGAGATAGTAAGATTTATCTGGAATGGGAAAAGACCTCAGATAAAATACAAGATACTCACAGATATAAAAGAAAGGAGAGGCTTTTTTCTTTCAGATTTTAAAATTTACTATGAGGCGGCATGTCTTACTTGGATTCGGGACTGGATCAAACTGGAGAAGGAAGAGGCAATAGAATTGGAAGGACATGATAACAGATTCGGTTGGCATGCATACTTGTGGTATGAGAAAGCAAAAGTGCATATATATTTTTTACAATCACATAATAAGAAGGTCCCTAATGAAGGTGTGGAAAAAGTATAAAGAGCTATTGGAACCAAAAACTCAGTAGTGGGTATCACCGATAGAAGCATTAGCACTTAAAGCAGCAACTAGAAGAGAGACATGGCCAACATATAGAGCATTTTTAAAGGAAGAACAAGGAAGGCTAAAATTGAAAGAATATGATGAGATAAAGGAACATTTACAAAGCTGGCTGCATTACAGGCAACTAAATGAAACATTTAAGCAAGTTTGTAAGAAAGAATTTACGTATTCAGTTTCCAAATTCCAAAAGGATATCATAGATGACAATACCAAATTATTAAAAAAGGCTTATGGTATACTGTTGGAATGGGAAACTAAAGATGAAGAAGTTAAGTCAGCAATGATCAAATGGGTGCAAGATTTAGGGCATAACATAATGTTTGAGGATTGGACAAGGCTCTGGAAGATAAATCTTAAGTTTACGGATTGTGCTTTAATAAAACAGAATTGCATGAAAATGATGTATAGGTGGTATATCACACCAGTTAAATTAGCAAAGATGTACAAAACAGAACAAAAGATTTGCTGGAGATGTAAAGAAAGTGAAGGGATGTTTTACCATATGTGGTGGGAATGTAAGATTACCATCCAAAGAACAATGGCATGAAAAGTTGATGAAATATGCAGAATTAGCAAAATTGACAGATAAACTGCGTGAAAAAGATAATAGTGACTTTGGAAAAGAATGGGAACCTTTTGTAACATATTTGCAGAAACAATGTAAAAGTATAGACTCTTTGGCAGGGTTTAAATAAACATATATAATGTAATTAGAGAGAACAAGAAAGACAACAATGTGATAATATATTACTATATACAAGCAGCAGAATGCAACAAGTGGTTTAACAAACTGGAAACGGAAACGGAGGGAAGCCAAGGGGGAGAGGGGAATAAAACGACTGTTTGGTTAAGTTGAATAATGTGTGATATATGTATGAAAACCAATAAAAACTATCAATGGCTACTAGTCACAATGGCTATGCTCTGCCCCCACACTCAGAGGCAGCAATGCTTCTGAATACCAGTTGCTGGGACCCACAGGAGGGGAAAGATGCACTTGTGCTTAGATCCTACTTGCAGGTTCTCCAGAGGCACATAGTTGACCACTGTGAGAACAGGATACTGGACTAGATGGGCCACTGGCTCTTGTTACATTCTTACCAGTATTACACCAATATTGACAGACATGCTGGTGATCTGTTCTCACAACAGTCACTTTTTCTGACCAGTTTCCCGTGCCCACATTTGAAACCTTTCTTCTTCTTTTTGCAGGGGGTGGAGGGGGAGATTTTTCCAGTGCAATCTGAAAAATATGCAACCCGAGTGTCGCGGCAAAGCTTGGAAACCCTGGACAGTGAGATAAGGCACAGAGAAGCGGACACAGCTTGTGGAGGAATGACGTGGGCCAGAGATTCCATCCCAGGTTCATGACTGGGAGGTCAAGGTCAGGAGCATTTTCAGGGCTTTTGGAAAGAGGAGAAAGAAAGAAACTCTCCCCCCCGCCGCCCTTCTCCTTGGTATGAGAAGGGAGAGTGTGATTAGGCTGCTCTCTAGAGAGATGAAAGCCCTGTGCAAAATATAACCATTTTTGAAACAGCCAAGAACCACTTTCCGTTGACCAGGTAATCACCATCTGTGTCAATAGTTCACTTCAGCAATCAGCCCAGCTTTCACTGTGCATTCAGTGGGCAGAGGGCAACCTTGAATAAGGGGAAATTTCAACCACTCCCTCGCCCTCCTCCGTCCTGCTTTTGCTCATGCTAAAAATTTCCACCCAAGCAATAAAAGAGAGAGAAAGAGAGAGAGAAGTTCATCCCTTTCAAGTGGAGCCAAGTCACAGAGCTCTATAACTCACTTATTCATGCATGAGATTTCAAAGCTCCAAAAAAGCAGAGCTCTTTCCTGCTTGGGATTCCTCACTTGGGATCCTCACAGTAGATACGCACACAAAAGATAAGATAAAATAAGATAAGATAGGCATATTTGCTTTATTTCCTGCCCTGGTACTCTTCCAGTTAGACTGTACAACTCCTAATTACTTTTTTGGTCTAGTATACAGACGTGATAGAAGTCCATAAAATTATGCATGATATGGATAAGAAAAGGGTTTTCTCCTTCTCGCGTAACAGTAGAATTCCTGGACTGAATGGTGGAAGATTCAGGATGGAAAGGAGAAAAGACTTCTTCACATGGTGCATTGTTAAACTGTGGAACACGAACCCAAAGGAGGTTGAGAAGGCCACAAATATGTATGGCTTTAAAAGAGGATTGGAGAAATTCAGGCAGGAGGAGAGGGACATTGGTTAGAGACATAAAGCATATCATAAAGTACAGGTCACTTCTTGAGGACTTTCCATTGGGGAATTTGGTTGGCCCAGTGAGACCAGGATGCTGGACTAGATGGTCCACTGGCCTGATTCAGTAGCCTCTTCTTATATGGGGATAAATTTAAGTTACAGCATATCAGAAAAAATAACATTCCCAAGCATATTCTATTTGAACTTCAAACACCAAACCCGTTCACCTCTTGAGTTCAATGCTAAGGGGGTTTCAGGTGGCCTTTGCAACATAATTCCTGAATAATGGTCCACAAAAAAGTAACAGGTATGTAGGACGACATCCTACTAAACTGGAGGTAGCTAGGGCCCTCCAGGCCTGAGGAATTTGATCTAGCCCCTGGAATTTCTTCCAAATATTCATCTAGATACAGTAAAAGCATTCCCTGTGCTTATGGATTAATTTCTAACTAACAAGGGGAAAGTGTTTGCACATTGTATGAAACAGAAGTATTATGAACGTTGTGACATTCAGAACCCACAAAAGTAATAAATCACATTTAAAGTGCTGGTGATTTCCTATAAAGTCTTAAATAGCTTGGAGTCTGGGTAACCAAAGAAGGAACTTCTGCTATGAATTAAAACTTTTGGAAGAGCCCAGCTACTGGGTAAGACCAAAGGCCCATTGAGTCCAGCACCCTGTACTCACAGCAGCAAAACAGGTGCTCCAAAAGAAAGCACACATAATAACTAGTGTGATGTAGTGGTTTGAGCACCAGACTAGGGATCTGTAAGAGACCAGGATTCAAATCCCCATTCAGCCATAAAGTTCATTGGGTGACACTGAGCCAGTCACTGCTTCTCAGCATAGCCTCCCTCGCAGGATTGCTGTGAGGCTAAAATGAGGAGCAGAAGAACTTTGAATGCCACCTTGAGCTCTTTAGAGGAATAAATAAATGCAATAAAACAAACAAGTTAGCCAGTGTTGCCATTCCATTGGAAGTGATCATCAAGTTCTTCCAGTGACAAGACTAATTACTTTTTTTTTTAACCTGCCCAGGCCTTTCCCTATTTATTAATAAAAATATATGTAGACTGCTGTTATCATAAAAAAAATCAAAGTGGTTTACAGCAATAAAAGCATACAGTAAAACCACAAAAAGTTAGAAACATACATCAATTATGTAGCATCAGCTTATGTTGCATAAAATGGTTTAAATTATAGCTGTACCAGTTGTGCTAATTTTTATTGCTTGGTTTGTGACTTATGTTCTGCCATTTTACACATGTAGTGATGGTATAAAGCTAGGATTTATCATTTTGATAAACACTGCCCTTACACTGAAAGGTTGTGTATTAACAGTAATGAATGAGCAGCCCTTTCTTTTTAAGTTTTATATGTAACATGTGAACTGACATGATGGAACCCAATCACAGAATCACAGAACTGTAGACCTGGAAGGGATCCCCTCAGCCTTATCCAGTCTAACCCCCTGAAATGCAAGAATCTCAGCCAAAGCACCCATGAGAGATGGCCATCCAGCCTCTGCTTAAAAACCCCCAAGGAAGGAGAATCCACTAACCTCTGAAAGAGTCCATTCCACTGTCTAGTAGTTCGTACTTTCAGAAAGTTATTTCTGATGTTTAGTCAGAATCTCCTTTCACTGGTTTGGATCCTACCCTCTGGAGGAGGAGAAAACAAGCTTGCTCCATCTTCCATGTGACAGCTAAAATAGCTAAAGATATCATATCTCCTCTCCATCTCCTCTTATCCAGGCAAACATCCCAACTCCCTCAACCGTTCCTCATAAGGTCACACATGAAGGGGTTTGGTTTGTGCAGCTAAACATAGTTCTGGCCCCTGGGACTTTTTTCTGGAGAAACTGACTCTTCCAGAGAATCTAAACACTAGCCATTCTTTAGTGGAAGCGTCAAATCAGCCCCCATGTTCTCCATAGAGCTTTCATTACTGTTGCTAATTCTCCAACAAACATCCAGCCACCTTCATACTTATGAAGGCATTGCAGATCGGAAGGTCCAGACAGTACATGGATGATTTAAACTCCTTTTCCATTATTCCTTTTCATGGGAATGAGCCTTTTCACCACCTTCCATTTCTGAGAAACTGACATTTTTACTGGGCAATAAATGCCTACAGATGATTCATTGGTTGTCTACTGTTGCCCATTTGGCAAACTATGTCCTGTGGCAAATGCAGCTGCTGGCCTGGTTATGTCACACATTCATTTTTAATACAATATGAAAACACCTTACATAAAAACAGGGTGAGGATTGCCAAACTGGAATCTTCACTTTAATTTTTCAATACTTGAATTCATTTCTGTTCTGCCCTTTCTTTCTTATATAGTGGCATGGACTTTATTTCCTTTTTATATTGGCAGTCTGCACTGCGTGTTTATTGGACATAACAAGCTAACAAAAAACGACTGCATTTGGACTTGTGGACCAAATGATCAAGGGCCTGGAAACCAAGCCTCATGAGGAGGAATGGTGGAGGAAGTTGCACATGTTCAGCCTGGATAAGAGGAGACCAAGAGGAGACATGAGAAGATACCTTCCCCACTATGCAACCGTTAGGTCTGGGTATTGGAACCCTGGTCTCTTCCAGGTCCTAGTCCAGCACTCTAACCACTACACCACACTGGCTCTTGATGCAATTGATAATAATAATGTCTTAGACCAGTGGTTTACCAGGGTGGGGGTATACTAAGAGGCGTGGTAGGGGGTGCTGGAGGTGTAAATGACTATCAGGCTTTGTAAAGCTGGCATCACTAGATCAAGTTCATTCATTAATTAAACTGTATAATTTCAATTCAATTTTGAATCACTGAGCAATTGATTATTTATTATTTCATTTCACTGCATGCGGAAGCTTATACCCAGAACAAACTTAGTTGGTCTCTAAGGTGCTCCTGGATATTTTTTTTATTTATTTTGACTGCGTCAGACCAAAACGGCTACCTACCTGAACCTGTGAGGTAGGTTAGGCAAAGAAGTTTTCTGGTCCCAAAGGTCACCCAGTCAGCTTCATGACAAAGTGGGGATTTGAACCCTGGTCTCCCATGTCCCAGTCTGATACTCTTAATGGTTACACCACACTGGTTCTGTTTTTATTTTGAATTTTACTGTGTTATTATCTTCCTTAGTGGGTTGTGCAAACCACTGTTCTGAATAATGCTTTTATAGGGTAGGGGGCACTGGGAACCAGGCTGGTGGCCCCCCAAAAAAGTTTGGGAACCACTGCCTGAGACTTTGCAGTCAGCTCACACAAACAATTTAACATGCAGCTTTCGACACACAGAATAATAAAATTGTAGGGCGGGAAGTGACCCAAAGGGCCACGTAGTCCAACCTCCTGCAAAGCAGAATCACAGCTGATCACAGATTCCTGTACACTTGCAGCTGGCATGTGGGGGAAATCTTCTGCACTGCATGGAAGGATGATGCCGGCTGCCCCAGGACAGGCTGTTTGGATCTTTATGGCCTGTTCATTTGCCTCCCTATCACATCCACATTCACACACTTTTCTCACTACTCCCAAAAAAACAAGCTATCTGTGAGCCTGGATGTGCCACATTAGCCTTGTGGCAGGTCACCTACATAGCAGGGGTAGACATTGGTAATATGCTGCCCTGAGCGAGGACAAAATTTGGAGCACCCCTTCCCCAAATATTTCTTATTTTCACAATAGTTCCTTTCTGTACAGTTGGTTTTTAAATGGATCTTCTCAGTAGGTTCCTGTATAAATATAAGTGGTATTATTATTATTATTATTATTATTATTATTATTATTATTATTATTTAAGCTCCTTGGCTCAGCAGCCTGTGTGGATAAAATGCCCACACCGCCCTAAATCTGGCACTCATCCCATGCCTATGTCATTCGTATTAGGTGCAAGAATAACTCTAGGCTCCTCCGTCCAGAAGGCTTGCAATTTTGCAATGTTTTAGGAAGGGCCTGCTTTGGTAATCTGGGGTCAGCTTCCTCCCCTTGCAAACACGCCGAATTTTGTTTCACTTTCTCGAAACAGCCTTGAATGTTTCCAAGCGGATTTGTTTGTGCAGATGGAGGGAGGACCACAAAAGATAGCACCTTTGGGAGAGAGCGAGGAAAGATCAAACAGGGTTGTGGTGTAAGCATTCCTGGAAGGGATGCAAGCGATCTTTCAGCTGATAAGAAAGGGGATCAGGTAGATTTAAAATTATAAGAACATTGGAAGAGCCCACCTCTTAACTCGCCTTTTCTCTAAGAGGTGGGTATACTGAATCAACCTCTTTGCTCACATCAGTGTTGCACTCCCAGGTACCAGCTAAACATCTAAAGATGCTAATCATCTAAAGAGGTGGCAAATTATGTTCTGTGGCCGGCAAACTCAAATGGTGCTTATTAAGACAAGATAACACCTCTGCATCAATGTGTCAAATTATTTATAATCTATAATCTTTCTCTCTGGGACTGCGTTCCTTAGGGATGAGTCTGCTTGGGATCACTATGTAGGATAGGCAACAGGTACAAGAATAGCTCTGGGCTCCTCCGTCCAGAACTCTGTCTAGCTAGCTAACTCTCTTCCATTATTTTTCCTAGCAGGATAGATCAGGGGTCAGCAACCTTTGTGGTGGGCTGGCCTACATTTGGGGGGGGGGATGAATGAATTCCTATGCCCCATAAATAACCCTGAGATGCATTTTAAATAAAAGGACACATTCTACTCATGTAAAAACACGCTGATTCCCGGACCGTTTGTGGGCCAGATTGAGAAGGCAATTGGGCTGGATCCAGCCCCTGGGCCTTAGGTTGCCTACCCCTGGGATAGATGTTGCACGCCCCAGCTCTAACACAATTGTGTGGAGATCTGGAAATTCCTCAACTGCTTAATATGACGGCTACTGCCGACAGTTGTTCTGAAATCTTAGCAGCTCGCTGACACACATCTCCCTGCATTCATCTTCCAAGGTCCTTCTCTGTGTACCCTCTCTGAGGGAAGGGTAACCACAGCAGGACAAGACTTCTCATTAGTGGCTTCCCATTGATGGAATGCTCTCCCCAGAGATGCATACCAGGCTCCAGCACTGTTTTTAGGTTCCAGGGAGAAAACCTTATCATTCTCCCAAGCTTTTGGGTCTCAATTTCCTGCTTTTATTTTAGTAGTGTGGGGTTGGAGGAGAGGAAGAGAGACAGGCAGAGGAGGAAGCTGTCCACAGCTTATGCCTGCTCTGTGATTTGTATGAATTGCTAATCTGATACTGGGCCAAGTTGAGGGTGTTACTACTATTAGAATATAAAGACTTTCAAAAACCTGAGACCAGTTCGCCTGTGTGATCACCTTACCAGCACTGTTACAGGTACCATGTAACACCCATTCCACCTTTGTAAGAAACTGATATTTTAGTGTAGCAGCACGTCCTTTGGAACCCTCTGCCTATTGACACCAGGCCTTCACCGTACTCCTTTCAGCGCCTGCTAAAAATATTTTTGTTTGGAGAAGTCTACTCAGATCAAGTGGGGAATACATTTTGAGAGAATGGATAACTAAAATCTGCGACCGGGGCAGATCTCGGCGTTTCATATTTCAGTGGCAACACATTCTGCCTCTCACCTTCCATTGAATGTCATAGCTGTAGCGCCTGCCGCAGTGCCCCAGAAGCTCTGCACCCGGTACAATCACACCAATTGTGCTTCCCTAGACCCGCCTTTGCTGGGACATAGTATTTATGGTTAAGCGTACATATATGGTGAACAGGGCCGTCTTTAGCAGATGTGGCGCCAGGGTGCAAATATCCGCCCAGCGCCCCCAAATTACCATGGGTAGTGTTGGGGTGGCCATAGCTGCGCATTGCCAGACATCCGGGCCGGGGGGGGGGCAACTCTCCCCCATGCCACCGTGGGAGAGCGATCCTCGCAAAGGCTTGGGAGTGAAGTTGCACCCCTCCCAAGCCTTCATGGGAGGAGAGCAATCCTCGCAGAGGCTTGGGAGGGAAGCTGTGCGCCTGCCAGCCTTATGGTTGGCGGGGCGCAGCTGGTGGGCGTGCAGGGAAAGGGGAGGCCACAGGCAAAGGTGCTCATCTCCCCCACTTGCTGGGGCACCCCTGAGAGGCCGGCGCCCTGGCGCGACGCACCACTAAGCCCTATGGGAAAGATGGCTCTGATAGTGAAAACCAGAAAGGTAAACTCCCATCCCTTGCAGGGACGCAATTAGTGCCAGCACCTTCTGTCAAGAGTCTGGGTATAACCCTTGACGCTTCCCTCTCTATGGAGGCACAGGTTACAGCAAAGACGGCATTTTCCCATCTCCACCGTGTTAAGCAGTTGGTTCCTTAACTTTCTTGCCCTTATCTAGCCACTGTGATCCATGTGACAGTCACCTCCAGGCTTGATTACTGTAATTTGCTCTACATGGGGCTGCCCATGAAGCTGACCCAGGAACTCCAGCGGGTGCAGAATGCCGCAGCAAGGCTCCTTATGAGGTCCTCGCTGTAGGACCACATTCATCCAGTGCTATACCAGCTGCACTTGCTCCCGGTGGAGTACAGGGTCAGGTTTAAAGTGCTGGTTTTAACCTTTAAAGCCAGGCATAGGCAAAGTCAGCCCTCCAGATGTTTTGGGACTCCAATTCCCATCATCCCACTGGTCCTGTTAGCTAGGGATCATGGGAGTTGTAGTCCCAAAGCATCTGAAGGGCTGAGTTTGACTATGCCTGTTTAAAGCCCTATACAGTGGTACCTCGGGTTAAGAACTTAATTTGTTCTGGAGGTCCATTCTTAACCTGAAACTGTTCTTAACCTGAGGTACCACTTTAACTAATGGGGCCTCCCGCTGCCACACAATTTCTGTTGTCATCCTGAGGTAAAGTTCTTAACCCGAGGTACTATTTCTGGGTTAGCAGAGTCTGTAACCTGAAGCGTCTGTAACACGAAGTACCACTGTACGGCCTAGGACCCTCGTACCTAAGGTACCGCCTCTCCTGGCATGCCCCGCGGAGGACCTTGCGGTCCACAAGTAATAATACTTTGGAGGTCCTGGGCCTCAAGGAGGTTAGACTGGCCTTGACCAGAGCCAAGACCTATTTGGCCCTGGCCCCAGTCTGGTGGGAAAAGAAACCAGGGCTCTACGAGACTTGATATCTTTCTGCAGGGCCTGCAAGATGGCGCTGTTCTGCCAGGCCTTTGGCCAGGGCTCAGTCTGACACCTCTCCTTTTACAAGACCCTGCATATAAGTGGCCTCTCTAACTCTTCTCACCGGCTCATACAAATAGCTGAGCCTTGTGAGTACTTAAGGCTCCCAACCCCTATAATTATAGTTATAATTTGTGGGTAGCCATCTGAACTTATTTAGATTTTAATCCGATTTTAAGATGTATTTCAGTCGACTGCTGGATTTTATGTTTTAATGTATTATATATTTTGATGTTAGATGTCCTGAGCCCGGTTCTGGCCAGGGAGGGCGGGATATAAATAAAAATTGTTGTTGTTGTTGTTAAAGGGTAGACAAGAAGGTAATGCCTTGGCCAAGAAAGGGTAGTTTTTTTAGTGATATACTGGAGTATATATGATATACAGGAGAACTTTGGGACATATACTTGGAACTTTGGGACATACAAAGAACCCTGCTGGGTGACGCCAAGAGCCCTTTCCCTTCCTGTGGTATCCAGCAATTGGTACCCATAAGCATGGCTGTGTCCAACTATGGAGGCAGAGCACAGCTATCCTAGCTAGCAGTCATCAATGGCCATCTCCTCCTCCCCCTCCTCCTCCAGAAGAAGAGTTTGGATTTGATATCTCACTTTATCACAACCCGAAGGAGTCTCAAAGCGGCTCACATTCTCCTTTCCCTTCCTCCTCCACAACAAACACTCTGTGAGGTGAGTGGGGCTGAGAGACTTCAAAGAAGTGTGACTGGCCCAAGGTTACCCAGCAGCTGCATGTGGAGGAGCGGAGACGCGAACCCGGTTCCCCAGATTACAAATCTACCGCTCTTAACCACAACACCACACTGGCTCTCCAGGAATTTGTCTAACCCCTTTTTAAAGCCATCCAGGTTGGGGGCCATTCCTGCTACTTTTCTTTCATCTATCGTGAATGGATGCCCACAAATTCAATTTCGGTATGGTAATCTGCTCCTATATGTTTGGACTCAAAATATCTCATTTTGCTCTACTTTTATTTGATTTTATTTCGCATCTGTTATTATGCTTTGTTGTGCGGTAACACACACACACACACACACACACACACACACACACACCTCCATGCGGAATGGAATAAACAACCACCTCCAGCAAGGCTGCATCTGCCTCAGAGCCTCTGTTGTTATTCTGGGAGACTGAAGAGTTACCTGGACTCTCCAAGGTGAAGACCCTGGGCCTGAATCCACTGCTCTCACAACCTTAACCAGTTCCCAAGGAAACAGGATGTCCTGCGCAATATTTTCTAATTTCATTTAACTCCAAGCTCCAATTCTATAAACTCCGCTGCTGGCAATGAACAGGAAAAGGTTGTCTGAGAGATTGCAAGTAACGAGGTAGCTTTGAATCCCCGTCTTTCAGTGCCCCAGAGAGGCCCTGTCAGAATGACAGGAGAAGCATTTGCTTAAGATCATTTGGCAGGATGTTATTCTCTTTCCCGTGGGTAGGTGGGGGGCAAGAGAGGATTCTATTGTTGATGAACAGCACCCTATTATTAGAGGAGAGAACTAAGTTACTCTCCCCGGCCCACATGAAACCATTATGTCTGGCAATATTTACTGAATAAGCCTAGTGAAAGGTTAAAAAGAGCTGTAAAGAAAAGGAATAGAATTGTAGAATTGGGAGGAAAATTGAGGGGCATTTAGTCCCTGCAGTGCAGGAATCGCAACTAAAGAATCAATGAGATGGCCCACACTCTGTAGCAGCAGAAAATAAGCTTGCGCCATCTTCCATGTGACAGCCCTTTAGCTGTTTTAAGGGGGCTATTGTATCACCACTCAGTTTCCTCTTCTCCAGGCTAAACACCCCCAACTCCCTCAACCATTCCTCATAAGGCTTGGTTTCCAGACCCTTCACCACCTTGGTTGTCCTCCTCCGCACATGTTCCAGCTTGTCAACATCCTTCTTAAATTGTAGCACACAGAACTGGACACAGGACTCCAGGTGGGGTCTGACCAAGGAAGAATGGAGTGGAACTATTACTTCCCTTGATCAGGACACTAGACTTCTGTTGATGCAGCCCAGAATAGCATGCGCTTTTCTGGTGCGGAATCACCCTGTTAACTCAGGTTAAGTTTGTAGTCTACTAAGATCCCTATATCTTTTTCACACGTACTACTGGCAACTCAGGTATCCCTCCCCCCCCCAAAAAAACCCCCATGCAGCTGGTTCTTCTTACCTAAGTGGGCAACCTGACATTTGTCCCTATTGAAATTCATTTTGTTAGTTTGGGCCTAGTTTTCCAATCTGTTAAGGTTATTTTGAATCCCGATTCTGTCTTCGGTGGCATTAGCTATCCCTCCCAGTTTTGTGTCATCTGCAAATTGGCTGAACATCCCCTCAATTACTTCAACTACGTTGTTTATAAAGATGTTGAACAACAATGGGCCCAGGACTGAACACTTTAATTATCTGTTCTCGGATTTTTCATGGCCTGTTGGTAGTTACCTGCTTTTTTTTGAAGATGGGGCCAACATTAGCTCTTCTCAAGTCTGCAGGGACCTCATCTGTTCTCCAAGAATTCTCAAAGATTATAGACAGAGGCTCTGAATTTCATTTGCAAGCTCCTCTAGTACTATTGGATGCAGCTTATCAGGCCCTGGATATTTGAATTATTTTGAAGTAGATGGGTGTTCCCTTACCACCTGTTTCCCAATACCTGCCCTTCACACTAAGCACATGAGCATATTACAAAATTAAAACACAATGTTTAAAATGTGTCAGACACACATCTGTGGGGAAGCAGTTTTACAGCTTAGGGGCCACCACAGAGAAGGCCCTCTCTTCCTGGACCACTACCGCCTCTAGCCTCAGAGGGCAGAGAAACTACCAAGAGGGCTCCCTTTCCCAATCAGGGTCTGTAGGGAAGTAGGCAGCCCTTCAAATACTTGGGGCCTGAGTCTTAATCCAACAGTCTAACCACTATGCCACACTGCCTCTTGCACTGGGTGAGAATTCCTACCAACCCCAGCTAGGATGGCCATATTACCTTGAGGCTGATGGGAGTTATAGTCCAACCATCCAGTAGGCAAAATGTTGGGAGACGTCTGAGCTGTTGGCTTACATCTACTGGTGTGCTTAAATCACAGCAGTGGCAATAAAAGGTTAGCAAAGGTTTCAGTTTGTACACAAACGTAATCCAACCCCCTGATAATCCATAGTCAATGTTTGAAAGCTCTCTACAAATATTGAGAGAAGATAAAATACTGTACATGCAAACAAACAAACAAGATTTAACATTTGGGGATGGGAGAGTCAAACTGAACCCTTCTCACCAAGTGGCCTCTTTTCAAGCTAAGAACATTTAAACGGGGCTCTAAGCTGCCTGCCTCTTTTTATGCTCCTCCAGACTCCGAAGGAGGGATCCATTCAGCCATGGATTATGTCAGATGGCTTTGTTGGGGGAAACGGTGTGTGATCTGGAGTGGCCTATGAAGCTCAAAAACTGAGCTAATCCAGCCTTCAAATGGGGAAATTACAAAGAAAACACACACACACACAAAATTGGCAGAGGGAAGAAAATTTGTATACTTAAAAACCAGGAAAACTCAAACAACACACTTAATGGCGGAAATGTCCTTGGCAGACAAACACAATACTCTTAGCATATTCCAAGTAATGAAAGTTTAATTAATTGCAACGTTATTAACTTCTTCTTTTTCACATTGCACCACCAGCAGTCTAAACAACTTGTACACTGTTCAATCCTCTAATTACTGTGCATTTAATAAACACCATTTGTTTAGTGATGTCCACGTGGGTGAAAAAGCCAGCCATTGACAAAGGCCCCAGGAGGGTCCAGAACTCAGCCAGGTTGCAGCACAGGGGATGGGAGGCCATTAAATCTGACCAGAGGGGAAAAGCTCTCCAATATCTAGCAATGTGCAGGCTCCTCAAGTAAGCAGCTAACTGCAAATGATCAGCGTAAAAGATGCTGAAGGAGTAAGGTGACCCTGGAGAGCTGCTACCAGTCAGAGTAGGCAATACTGGGCTAGATGGACCAGTGTTGTGACTCAGTATAAGGCAACTTCCTATGCTATCCGCCTCCCATCCTATTTCGTTCAGGAAAACGTAAAGACCAGAATGTGAAGCTCAGTGCTTTCCTGCACACCCCCTCCTCAGCCCCAGAGCTGGGCAGGTCTTCCGGAGGGGCTATGTTTGGGGTTTTGGTGTAGATCCCCAGCATGGTGGTGTTGTTATTTCTTATTTAAGAGGTGACAGCAAGGTGGGGAGTTTCTTCAAGTTGAATGGCAAGAAAAGATTGTGGCTTTTAAATTCACGTGAAACAAGAGGTGCAGGCAGCAATTCAGAGCTCGTATATTTGGAAACATAAGCACTGCTGTAAATCAGTGGTGCCCAGCCGGAGTATTCAGAGGGGACCCACCCAATGCCCATTGTGCTATTTCCCCCTTCCCCCCCAACCCTAGCATCTACTAAGTGTGCTGTTTTCTGGGAATAATAAGTCAACCTCACAGGGTAGTTGTGGGGATTAGAATGTCAAAACTGGACCTGGCAGAGACCAGGGTTCAAATCCCCACTGGGCCATGAAGCTCACCCTGTGGCCTTGGTGGCTGTACTCACTGTCTCTCACCCTAAACTATGTCACAGGGCTGTTCTTAGGGGGGTTAAAAGAGGAGCGGGGAGAACCATGTATGCTGCCTTGAGAACGTTGGAGAAAAAAGTGGGCTATAAAATAAATAAATAAATAAATAAATAAGCAAGCAACTCCTCTCATCCTGGCTACTGACCATGCTGGCTGGGGCAGCCAATAATCTAACAAGATGATGATTGTCCACCCCCTAGAAGAAACTGGCCCTGCTCATGGTGTCATGATAGCCCAATGGGAAGTGACAGGAACAAGGCCTTCCCAATGGCGGCCCCCTTCTCTGTGGAACTCCTCCCAAGTGAAATCCAACTGCCCCCCACTTTGGCAACATGAATCTAAATGGCCAGGAGCATAACCGGTTTGGAACACAGCAGTTAAAACGTTTTATTGCTCACTGCTTTTACGCTTTAATTGCTGGCATTGATTTCACTGATATTATAAATCACTTTTTTATGATGTTCTGCGTTTTATGACAGCTGTTAACAAGGAGTAACTGCAGCATCAGAAACAGTAAGACTAAATAAAAATAAATGAATTTAGGTTCATGTCTGCTGCTGGCATTAATTCCTCATGTAGCATTCACTCAGTGACCTTGGGCTCTTAATAATGATCACTTATTTATCACCCACCCTTCGCTCTAGGTTCTCAGGGTAGGTGCAACATTAAGACACAGCATTAAAAACACTTCAAGACCAGTTACAGTAATAGAAATACAATCATTATTTTTTTAAAGTGGGTTTTAAAAAAATACACACCTCAGATGTCAAAATCTAGGACAAAGGCATATATAGGAGTAATTCTACTTTACACACTCACTCCTTCAAAGGAAGGGAAACTCCACCCAAAACAGGTAACTTTCCAATTTCCCAATCATGGGAACCACCCATTCAAAGAGCCTCCATCACTGCCTCCTGGGGGAGAGAGATCTATAGTTTCACCATGCATTGTGATGACTTCCTTTTATCTGTCGTGAATCTTCCAACACTCAACTTCATTGCAGGTCCATGAGGTCTAGTGCCATGAGGGAGAAAAAAACTTTCTCTATCCATTTTCTCCATGATAATGCATAATTTTATAAACTTCTATCGTTGCCTCTTCCTTGTATAATGGCATTATGATTCAATTGCTTTCCTCGTGATCCCTTGCATAGAATTTGCTATTTTCATGGCTGCCACACACTGGGTCAATGCCTTCATCAGGCTCTCCACTATGTCCCCAAGGTCTTGTTCCTGGTCTGTCATCTCCAGTTCAGACCCCATGAAGGGTATATGAGAAATTAAGATTTTTTGTTTTGCACCAACCTGTACCACTATTACATTTGTTTACACAAAACTTCATCTGCTGTTTTACTGCCCATTCAATCAATCTGGAGAGATCCTTTTGGAACTCTTTGCAATCTCCTTTTGTTTTACCAGTACTGAACAATTTAGTACCATCAGCAAACTTGGCAAAAATACCTCTTGCTTTTCCATCAAGGCTCATTCAGTTCCGAAGCCAGTTCTGAACCCAGGTAGCAATGGATCCGGGTCATTAGTCTCATCCAGGAATTCCTGGAGCTGCTCCACATCCACCATATCCCAATGCAATAAATAAATAAATAAATAAATATATAAATAAATAAATAACATTCATAAGTGTTTGCTCCCTGGGGACACAGCCTGGCTCTAATGAAAAAGCTGTGTGCGTGGGTAGAATTGGCAAAAAATCAGCAGCCGTATCAGCAATGCTAAGAAGTTGTAAGCTGCAAATTCTGGACTTTGATGCTAGGTCAAAGAGTGGGAGCATCAAACAGAAAGCACCTGCAATTTCAGTGCTACAGTCAAAGTTCAGGCAAATTATCACACATGACTGTGTGTGCTTTAAGTGTGAGCCAAATCAAAGAAAACAGCCAAGCAAACATTTTCAGAGGTTACCTCTCCTCACAGGATTATGGACTGGCTTTACACAGGAGGAAACAAAAGGAGTAACCATCTGGGTTGTGTTGTTGTTGTTCCTGCAGTCACTTGGTGTCACAAAACAAAAAGCAGCCATTTCCAGCAGACACAGCTACCTTTTTCATAGATAGGAAAATTAAGAGCACTCTGAAACTGGCATTCTCCCCCCTCATAATTTAATTCCCACAACAACCTTGTGAAGTTGTTGTTAGGCTGAGAGTGAATGACTGGCAAGCTTCATGGATGAGTGAGGGGATTTGAACCCTGGTCTCTCAGGGCCTAGTCAAACACCCTGACCATGCTGAACCCATCTGGCCACACAGGCTGAACAGCCATATTCCCTGATTCTGACCACTGATGTGGCAGTGAATTCTGTCTGTACAGAGGGCAATATAGAAATATATTATTTATTATTTTATTTGTTGCACATTATTTTTTCTACCACCTTTCCCCACAAAGAGCTCAAGGTTGTATACATGGCACTCCCCTTCCCCATTTTATCCTCAAAACAACCCTGTGAAGTGGGTTGGTAAGCTGAGAGACAGTGACTAGCCCTCAAAGTCACACCCAGTGAGCTTCATGGCTGAGTGGGGATTCAAACCCTGGTCTCCCAGGTCCTAGTCCAACACTCTAACCACTACACCATGCTGCCTCAGGAGAAGTTTCCTGCATGCTGTGGGCCTAGGAGACGAAGCAGCCAGTTTGAGGTTCATTGGAGTTTGTGCTTGGAGCAGAGGCTTGAAATGCTTCCAGGCATGCAAGCATCCTTCCCACTTCACCTGATCCCATTGCTCCTTGGCTTCACTAGAGAACAAGTCTTGGTTTGGTGCTGCAGTAAATGAGTGATGTGGATGCATATGTGAACTAGCCTTGAAAAGACCTCCCAGGTATCCTCTTTCAGGTGGATATAATAATAATAACAATAATTTATTACTTATACCCTGCCCATCTGGCCAAGCCTCCTCAGCTACCCTACCCATCTGGCCAAGCCTCCTCAGCCACTCTGAGCAGCTTCCAACAGGATATTAAAAACATGGGATGAATGCCCATTAAGCCCAGTAAGGAGAGTGGCTCTAATTCATAGCTTAGCTCAGCAACATACCAACTTGCTAAGTAGGCCCTGTCAGGTTTACAATCTCTCAAACTTTTCATTTCTCCTATAAATGTGACTGTGTCAATAGCCTGCCTCACTGAGTTCGCAGCAAGGAAGAGCATGAACAAACACCGGAGTAAGAGAGGCAGTGTGGCATAGTGGTTACAATGTTGGACTTGGACTCCTGAGACGAGGGTTCAAATCCTCATGCAGCCTTGAAGCTCACTAGGTGCGATCTTGGGCCAGTCACCATCTCTCGGCTTAACGTACCTCACAGGATTGTGGTGAGGACAGAATGGAGAGAACTATACTGTATATGCCACCTTTAGCTCCTTTGAGAAAAAGTTGGGATATCAATGCAATAAATGAATAGGTTCTGTCCCATAACTAGCACCAGCCTGGTGAGCCCCTTGCAAGTCTTCCAAGACCAATGGCAGTGCCTTGCCTCACTATTTTGAAATCGTTGCCCTGAGGCAGCTGCCAAGCTTCTTGTTCCTTGAGACCAAAGGAGCCTGCCTTTCTACTTCATGGTAGAAAAAGCATACAGCTGCCAAGAGGCCATCCATTTGCATTTTACATGTTGTTTACACAAGATTAACGCACCACCCCTTGAGGGGAAATGCTCCTTCAGTTACGGTATTGGTTATGGAGAGCAAGGTATTTCTAATAGAGCCACATTTCGCCATTGCCATTTCATCACTACTTATCCTAATTTATACTTTCGCAAGTACCTGCAACAACTGTATTAACTGGATCTGGAAATACTTGTCTTTATCTAGGACACAGAAACACTGGCAGTTTCTGCATCAATGGAACCAAGAAGTTGCATCTTGTGGGGGTCCCTCACAATTTGGCAAAGCCCTGGAAACTTCAGGATGGGGATTTGAGATAGCTGGTTAAGACCTGCCTCTGCCAGCTTGCCTTAAAACACACCTGTGGGAGATGTGTCCCAGCATGATGACCAAAGAGATACCCTGGGGTAGGATGGTGGTAGGAAATGTTAACAATCCTGGCATCACATGGATACTGTGACAATGTTACATGCCATCCCAATCTCTGGGTGGTGAGAGAATCTAGGGTTTCCTGTTGTGAGCCCAGGGTTCAGTTTCTCTGGTACATGGAGACTGCAGGGCCTTTCGGAAAAGCGGATATATTTGCACATATGCACATATATTTACACATATGCACCTGAGCATAGGACAGAGGGGCTCACAGCACTGACCCCCTACCAGATATTTCTTCTCTGTAGGTTGCAACTTTGGCCCCAAGAAAAGACCAAGCCTGTCTCTGTCTCCCAACTTCCAACCTGCTTCCAGCCCAGCCCAGTTCACACTCTGGCTCTTGTTCTCCTACCTAGCAGCTAGGTGAGGGGGCGGAGCAAAGACCTACCTGTTAGCACTGAGGGCTCCATGCCCTAGTTGCAGGTCTTGTGACCTGGCTAATCCTTTTAGGATGCTGATGAGGACATCTAACTGGCCAACTAAGGTTACTGCCTCACAAAGAAACTTGTTCAACAGACTCCTTGGTCAGATTATAATCTCACTGGGTATAAAGGCCCTAAGAACTGGAAGGGACTCAGGGCATCATCGTGACTGGCCCTTCCCAAACTCAGAACAAAACTATTGATTACTCATTTCAATACATTTCAGTCTTATATAAACAACTTTGGAAACCTCTCTTAATCCTAGAGATTAAGAGTCTCGTGCTCTACTGACTGAGCTATCCCAGAGTCATGTAAACTTTTATTATGCAATCCCTTTGACTCTTCCAAAGAACCGTGGGGAATACAGAATTTTAAGGAAGGCCCCATTAAGTGATATTCCTAACCCAGAATCCAAGAATTCTGATATTTGAACAATCAGAAGCTCACAATGTTTCACTCAAAGAACAATTCTCTATTGCCCCTTTGCAATTATTGACTGATGGACTACATTTATAGTTCACCTTTTTCTCTATGGAGCTTGAGGTGGTTTACATAGCTCTCCTTCTCATTTAATCCGCTAACCCAGAAATAGTACCTTGGATTAAGAACTTTGCTTCAAGATGAGAACAGAAATCACGTGACGGTGGCACAGCAGCAGCGGGAGGCCCCATCAGCTAAAGTGGTAAAGGTAAAGGTACCCCTGCCCGTTTGGGCCAGTCTTGCCAGACTCTAGGGTTGTGCGCTCATCTCACTCTATAGGCCGGGAGCCAGCGCTGTCCGCAGACACTTCCGGGTCACGTGGCCAGCGTGACAAGCTGCATCTGGTGAGCCAGCGCAGCACACGGAACGCCGTTTACCTTCCTGCTGGTAAGCGGTCCCTATTTATCCACTTGCACCCGGGGGTGCTTTCGAACTGCTAGGTTGGCAGGCGCTGGGACCGAACGACGGGAGCTCACCCCGCCGCGGGGATTCGAACCGCCGGCCGTGCGATCGGCAAGTCCTAGGCGCTGAGGTTTTACCCACAGCGCCACCCGTGATACCTTAGGTTAAGAACAGTTTCAGGTTAAGAACAGACCTCCAGAACGAATTAAGTACTTAACCCGAGATACCACTGTAACAGACAACGGCATAAGAGCAAAAACGAGCTTGATTTTAAAAAGGGGAAAGGAACCCTTGTGACTGGATTACTGCAGAGTGCTCTATATGGGGCTGCCCCTGAAGACTCACAGATTCATAGAATTGTAGAGTTTAAAGAGACCTTGACGGTCATCCAGTCCAACCCCCTGCGATGCAGGAATCTCAACTACGGAATTCCTGATGGGTAGCCATCCTATTTCTGCTTGAAAACCTCCAGTGAAGAAAACTCTGAAGATGACTCAGAAACTTCAGCTGGCCCAAAATAAGTGGCCAGATTCCTGGCTGGGGCTTCATTTAGATCTCATTTAATTCCCATGTCTTGTTCTGAAACAGCTGCACTCATTGCCAGTTTGTTTCTGTGCCCAACTGAAAGTGCTCACATTGGTGTTCAAAGCCCTAAACAACTCAGGCCTGAAATATCAGAAAGACCACATCTTTCCCTACAGACCCTCTAGGGTGCAAAGATCGGGGGGGGGGATCTCTTGGTAGCCCTCCACTCTCAGAAGCTTGGGGTGGGAATGTCCCAGGTGGAGAGGGCCTTCTCTGTGGTGGCCCCTAAACTGGGGAACTTCCTTCCCACAGAAGTGTACTTGGCACTTTCACTCCACAGCTTCCCAAGGATGTTGAAGATACACCTCTTTTCTCTGGCCTTTGACATTTGAGGTGTATGGGTTTTTTCCCAGACTCATCTTATTTTAGTGAATGCTAGTTGTTCTAAACGTTTTTTAATATTTTGGTTTTAATGCTGCAACTCGCCCTGGGACCTTACAATGAAGGGCAGGCAATAAATAAGTTAATATTACTAAAAAATAATACAGTGGTACCTCGGGTTACATACGCTTCAGGTTACATACACTTCAGGTTACAGACTCCGCTAACCTAGAAATAGTACCTCCGGTTAAGAATTTTGCTTCAGGATGAGAACAGAAATCATGCTCCAGTGGCGTGGCGTCAGCGGGAGGCCCCAATAGCTAAAGTGGTGCTTCATGTTAAGAACAGTTTAAGGTTAAGAACGGACGTCCGGAATGAATTAAGTACTTAATCCGAGGTACCACTGTAATGATAATGATGTGGCATCTGTATTTTGCCTCCCTTTCCCATCTCATTGTTGAGATTTGCTCCTGTTTAAAAGGGAGCATTCCATCCTCGACACCAGATTATTTCATTGCTTAATGAGATGTTAAATAACAAGTTAATTGAAAGTATTGCACATGCACAGACTCACTTTATATAACTGACTGGCTTTCAGTTGCTTACTAGACAGGCAGTTTCGGGGCCCGTCTGCTATGAGAAGCTTGACACAGAGTAAACCCAGCAAAGCTGCCTCCCACCCAATATTTGGAATAAAGCCACAAGAGAGAGGAAGTGTCGTGTAGTGGTTAGAGTGTCAGACTAGGATCTGAGAGAGAATCCCCACTCAGCCATAGAGCTCACTGGGTCACCTTGGGCTGCCCACTGCCTCTCAGCCTAACCTACCTCGCAGGGTTGTTGTGGGGATTAAATGAAGACTAGGACCCTGCAGACAAGGTTTCAAATCCTCACTTGCCTTTAAACACACTGGGTTTGACCTTGAGCCACATTCTCTCTCAGTCTAGGGGGAGAACCACATATTCCACCTTGAGCTCCTTGGAGACAAAGGTGGAGTATAATTGTAATAGAACAAAAGAGCTGCAATGGAGGGCCAGGTAAGAGCTCAGCTGGGGGAGGGAGTCAGAGGTTCCTTCAGGCTGCCTCAACATGACCCTGCGTCACTGAGGCGTGCACAGCAGCATACACCAAGTTGAAGGGAGAGCAGTATAATGCTTTGCTGGAGAAAATCTTTTAGTTACAATTAAATGCTCTTAACTCCATAATTACCTCTGAATGGGAACTAGATGTCCTTCAGGCAAAAGTCTATTCTGCCCAGGAAAAAGAGGAGAATTTACAAATAGGGGAAAATTTTCAGCTTTTCCTCATGGAAGTCAGTAGCTTCATTAACTGCAAACCCCAAAATCTGGGATCCCCTCCAAACCAGTGCCAAAGTTTTGCAACAGCTTCGCAGCATTTTGCTGCGCCGCCCCCCCCCCCAGCTGAGTAATTGATACTTAAACCAAGGGTCATAGGTATCACCTAAAGACAGAGCTTTGGCAAATTCACTCGAAACTGGTGCTTAAGTTTTGCAATTGTTTTGCACAGTTCTGCAGCGAAAACGCTACCTTTTGCAGCACGTCTCAAAAAGCACAGCAAGTAATAAAGCAAACTGGGGGCCCCAGTTAATGACACTATAGTTAACAGCACTCAAATTCCCACATTGCACTATCTCCATGAATAAACATCAGATTGTCTGTGGGACTTTAATAACCGTTTTTATTATGGCATAATTTTTCGTTGGCCACAGCCAACTTCATATGTCTGTGTCCACACACAAGAAATGAATTTTAAATAATAACAACAACTTTTACAACAAACAAATATAAACCATAATTTTATTGGTATTCTTTTTAGCCGAATTGGAGTCCTGTACTATCCTGAGATAATTTTGAATTTAAACTCTTGTGTTTCTGAGGTTTATGACGTTAAGATCTGTAACTGAATGGCCAGGAATTTGAGGTGGGTATGCCTGCATTCACACATGGGGTTTATTCAATATGATTGTGGAGTTAGCACTTTTGCCACATTTTCTAGTCTTCTTTTCTTGCACTTTCAAGTTGAACTCAAGCTCTTATCCCACCTGAACGCACATTTCAAGAAATAATTTAAGAGGAGTTGGCTCTGGAGGTAACTGGATTGGATTTGAAGAAACCAGGAAGTCCACATGCTGAGTAGATCACAGTTTTCAGGATGATGCAAAATGACTGCAAAACTTTGGTCTGCAGTAACCACAGTTTGATGTATTGCTTCTTACAGTACTGTACTTTTTATGGGGCGCTGAAAACTGTGGGGTTTGAACTGCAAAACCACTGCAAAGCTTTGGCACTGGCTTGGGGTGAATTGGGATATGTTGGATTTTTGAGTGTATCCCTCAGGTTGAGTATCAATTACTCCATTTGGGGGCACTGCAAAATTCTGAGTTCACACTGCAAAACAACTGCAAAATTTTGGCACCAGTTTGGAGGGGATTCCAAATATCGGGGTTTGTAATTAATGGAGCTAAAATCAATCTTATAACACAGCATTGTAACAGGAGGTCATTACATTTCCATGTCACCTTTCACAAGAGCATGGTGTTTAAGAAGCTCCCAAACACATCTCCCCAACCTCTCTCTAGCCAAAAGCCCACATGTGGCTGATGGGAGTCGTTAACCCAGCAAACACAAGCATATATGGATTTGTGGTGTAAGGCATCCTCATCAATTAAACGACTTAGTTGCTTGTTACCTAAAAGGTATCCAAGCAACTCAAATTTGTAAGCCACTTCTTACAGAATCACAGAGCCTGTTGGATCAGTCCAATGGTCCACCTAGTCCAACATCCTGTCATCACAGTCACCACCCAGCAGGGGCGCCGACTTATAAAAAATATTGGGGGAGCCCGCGAAAGCTCATGAATAATAAATAAGCTCATGAATATGCAGATAAAGTGGCGCCGCCTCCTCGTGAGCGAATAGGGGAGAGTGTGCTGCGCCTATTAATCAGCTCCGAAGGAAATTGGGTGGAGCTTTTGCTCGGGAGGGAGGGCAGGAGGCATGCAGCCCGACCCTGTGCATTTTGGGCTGGGGGAGGGGCGGCGGTGGCGCTCTGCTGGAGGGGCGTCCGAGATTATTGGGGGGGCAGAGCCCCCCCAAACGAATTTTTGAGGGGGCTCGGGCCCCCTCAGGCCCCATGGAGTCGGCGCCTATGCCACCCAGATGCCCCAATGGGAGGCCTGCAGGCAGGATTTGAGCACAACAGCACTTTCCCCTCCAGTGGTTTCCAGCAACTGGTATTCAGAAGCACTGCTGCCTCTGACCATGACAGCACAGCATAGCATCCATCATGACTAGCTGTCATTGACTAGTAGTTCTCCTCCAACTCCATGTATTTGTTCGGTTCTCTTTCAAAGCCTCCAAGCTGGTGGCTGTGCTACCACCACCTGTGGGAATGAGTTCCAAAATTTTAACTCTGCACTTCATGAAGAAGTACTCCCCCAAACCATCCTGATTCTCCCATCATGAGGCTTTGTTGGATGTTCAGGAGTTCTAGTGTTATGAGAGAGAGGGCGGGAAACTTTTCTCTATCCACTTTCTCCACTTGGAAAAGCATGAGACCTGAAGGATAATCACATGCAATTCCATAAGTCTAGGAAGTGCAAATTAAATTGGTTGGCTTAAAAAGGCAGACAAACTAAAATCATCCATCCTAGGCAAAAACTCTTCCCTTTCTTTTTTTGCCCTGAGCTTTATCTGCGAAACCCCACTGTTTAAAACTCAACTGGGAAAACCTGAATTGACATTTGCTTCGACTGAATGCTATAGAGCGGGTTTCTGCAGAGAAATCTTGAGGTAAAACAACTACAACATTCAGGCATGGAGTTTTTAGGCATGGACCTGTGGTTGGATAGGTAAGGTAAAGGGACCCCTGACCGTTAGGTCCAGTCGTGGCTGACTCTGGGGTTGCGGCGCTCATCTCGCTTTATTGGCTGAGGGAGTCGGCGTACAGCTTCCGGGTCATGTGGCCAGCATGACTAAGCCGCTTCTGGCGAAACAGAGCAGCGCACAGAAACGCCGTTTACCTTCCCGCCGGAGCGGTACCTATTTATCGACTTGCACTTTGACGTGTTTTTGAACTGCTAGGTTGGCAGGAGCAGGGACCGAGCAATGGGAGCTCACCCCGTCGCAGGGATTCGAACTATCGACCTTCCGATTGGCAAGTCCTAGGTTCTGTGGTTTAACCCACAGCGCCAGAGCAGGGCAAAAGGTAAGTGTGGATAAACCCTGTGCCTGAGGTTGCAGCAACCGCAGGACTTGGAAGATTCCAAGAACAGCCTAAGAACCCCCAAACAGGTGCCTGACACCCTGCTCTCCAGTCAGATGTGTGGAGTTCTACCAAACCTCCAAAACCTGTTTCAAGCTTCCCTGGCTGCTGATCCAGAGAGGGCAGGGAAGCACCTCCCTGCTAAAACTTGAGACTGAGTTGCTTGACAGCTAGTGGCTGCCCACTACTGCATCCAATATGAGGAATGGCGGTTGCCTTTTCAGCCAGAGTGCTGGTTTTGATGGATTCACATGAGAGAAAGACCTGCACATACAAATACAGGCAACTCCCTGTTTGTGCGGGGGTTAATTTCCAAGGCACTGTGCATTTAAATGAAATCACGTATATCTGAAACACCGTTGAAAAAGCCTGCAAACACCCTGTTTTGCCCCTGCCCCTTTTTGTGATGGTTTTGGGTCACTTCTGGGTCCTGTGAGATATGTGTCTAGTCGTGCACATATTGGATGCATCTGAAATGGTTGCTGCCTGTAACAGGTTCTAAATGGTGTGCACTACGTCCATCTGAAGTTTCTAAACCATACAGGAAGGGTGAATTTGATTTAAATCACTAGTCAGTAAGACTTGATTTAAATAAATTTTTTACAGAAATACATTCTTGCTGGTATAATCTTAATATTTACAACCAGATGAAGGTTTCATTTTTGGAATAATAAATTTTTAGAGTTACTGATTTGGTTATACTATTAGAAATAGAAAGACCAATAATTATGAAATTATTGTGAGGTTTAATAAGTTAACTGTTTATATTTGGACAGCTTTTCTGCTGTACTTTATTGGAAGGAGAAAAATCATCATTTCCTTAATAACAATTTTAACAATTTATTTAACTAAAGCAATAACATTATAGCATATGTATCCATGTTTGTTAACTGATGTGGTTAAACAATTAAAAATAATCTTATTTTAGCACACATGAAAAACTTAAAACAAATCCTTATTTCCTGATGAATAGCTTTTGGATTATAATGTAACTTAAATAGAAAACTATAGGAAGATTTTTCCTCCAAAAGCATTTTATTTTAAAAATCCAAGTTAAATTTAAAAAAATCCGATTTTAAGTTAATTTATTATTATTATTATTATTATTATTATTATTATTAAAATGTTTTTTCCCCATCCCACATACAAGTCAGTCTTAGCTTACATGAGGGAGTGTTCTATGGAAATCCTAGACAGATGGCACTGCACACCAGTGCAAACTGCCCATATGGCATCACAATCTTCTCAGAACTGTTGGTAAAAGAGGCACCTTTCCCATCTATGGTGGGGCTGCTCACAGGGTTGTTGTGGGGATTAAATGAAGAGGGGAAGAACCAAGAGGAAGGCACATTTGGCAAACCCTCAACATGATCAACTCCCCCCCAGAAACCTATGTCCCCACTGTGGAAGAACGTGTGGATCCAGAATTGGCCTCCACAGTCACTTACGGACTCACTGCTAAGACCGTTTTCATGGAAGGCAATCTTACTCGGCTACGAGTGACAGCCAAAGATGAAGAAAGAAGCAACCTTGGAGAGAGAAATGTGGTATATGAATGCAAATTAATAAAAACAACAATACATCTTAAGGTCTTAATAAGTAGACCAATTGTCATTACACCTACAATTCCCCCACACGCCCGTAGTTAGTTAGCATATTTTTAATCCCACCATGGCAGCTAACATGAAAACACAAAACTGTTAATTATCAAACAGCTCGGCAATAAAATCTAGCAAAAACCAGGACCAATAAGACATTTCAGTAACATTCAGTTCTACTCTGAGATTCAAGGCTGATCCAAGATGTCATCATGGGTTTCCCACATCTTCCCACCCAAACCAATGTGATAATTAATCTCAATTATTTATTGGGTTCCCAATGTTACTGAACATGGTCACTTGATCAAGAACTGGAACATGGAAGTTCAAAACTCAGCAAGTGTTTTAAGAAGCATAAATAACTGTCTTCCCAGGTTGAGTTTTTTATCTCAACAAATGCATCATCATTATTTTTACCTCCTTTGGTTTGCAGTGCCTAAGATTTCTGACCTTGGCCACTCACTCTCAGCCTAAGTGACCTCACAAGCTAAAAAGGTGTGTGACCACCAGCGCTGGCAGCCATGTGGGCTCTGTGCGTGCCCCCCATCTGCCCAGTCCACCAGGGGGCCGCAACACTTGCCCTGCCCTGGGTACCAGCAACCCACAGTATGCCACAACTCCCTCCTTTTACATATCAGGCAAGAGTCATCTTGATTATCTCGCTGTTGCTTCCTGAATCCTTTTCCCCCAACAAGCTCTTTAAGTGGATATTTTCTTTTACCCCAGAATGTGTCTGTTTTGGATTCAAAATCCTTTTCATATATTGAAGTGCTTTTCAGATTTTTTTTGCTGTTAAATTTCTATGAGATGTTTTGGAGGAAGTGAGTCACAAATGCAATCATGTAATTAATATGTTGTGACTAAGGATTCTGCCGGCTAATTATGCCCTGCCTGGAAAAGATGAACCTAAAAAGCTTTTCTGTTTAGCCTGAAGACCACCTCCCTCTAAAATAAATAAAAAATCAACTGATACACAAGATAAAAGTCCTCGAGGCTGGAGAATAGCGGGGGGGGGGGGGGGGGAGACACACACACAACTAAGGAAACACTCATATATACTGTAATTGCAACTTTAGAAAAACTTCCTATTCAAATAATGCACAATTTTACAAACCTCTTTCACATCCTACCATGGAAATATCCCCCCCCCCAAACTATAATGCCGACAAAATATTGGGATCTAAGGGAAGCTGAGTGTTGGAAGATTCAGGAAGCTTGAGCATCAGACATATTGTACGTTCAATGAAGGAGAGTTCACCACCTTCCACCTTTATGGCAGCTCCCCCCCCCCCCCAAATGATGGAGAATACTGAGAGCTAATTCTGCATAAGAGATGGAGCATCTCCCTTAAGAATAAGGGTTGCAGCATTTGGGACAGAATTCTTAGTTTAAGGAAACTTAGGAAAAGCCTACAGAATTATGCCTGGCAAAGGGGACACCGACAGAGAAGAGTTTTTCCTCCCTCTAGCATAACTCTAGAACTTGTGGACACCCAATGAAGCTGAGTGTAAGGAAGATTCAGGACAGATAAAAGGAAGTCGTTCTTCACGCAGCACCTAGTTAACCTATGGAACTCACTCGCACAGGAGGCAAGGATGGCTTCTAGAGAAGATGGCTTTAAAAGACGGAACAAATTCATGGCAGGTGATAAGGCTATCAACGACTGCTAGCTATGATGGTTATGGTCTGCCTCATGCTTCAAAATAGCAGTGGCTGGAAACCAATGGAGAAGAAAGAAACTCTGCCAAACAAAAAGAAAAAAAAAGATGAGATTTGTTTGGCATGACTTGTTTTTGAGAAACCCATGCTGGGTCTTAGTAATCACAGCTTCCTTTTCTTGATGCTCACAGACCCACCGTTTAATGATCTGTTCTAGAACCTTTCCTGATATTGATGTCAAACTGATCAATTGGTACTTGTCAAATGAGCCTCACCAACTTAGAGATTGACCAGCGATGCTCCTGCAAATGATCTCAAGCTGGGGGATGAGGGTTCAGGCAATCCCTGGGCCTACGATGTTCAGGTCTTTGTAACTTAATACAAGGAACTTTACCCTAGCTCGGTAAGAGATGGGCAGCCAGTGCAGCTGTTTCAAAGATGGTGTCAATTGTCCGCAGCCTGAAGCTCCCATCAGCAATCTGGCTGCAGTATTCTGCCCCAGCTGGAGCTTCTAAATGGGCCCAAGGGCAGCCCCACATAGAGCTCATTGCAATAATCCAGCTTTGAGGTTACCAGTGCATGTCCTACAGTGGCCCAGCTGTCCCTGTCCAGGAACTGGCTAACCAGACAAATATGTTAAGTGTTAAACCACTTTTGAAATTGCTGACTTGGGAAAGGAATTGGGGGAGGGGGTCTCCTAACAACTCTAACTATCCTCAACAAACTACAATCCCCAGGATGTTTTGGAGGAAGCCATGGCTGTTTAAAGTGGTATGATACTACTTAAAATATATAGTCCAGTTGGGCCACACACCCCAGAACCTTCCTGACCCTAGTGAGGTTGGAGAGCTTTCAAGCACACCACACTCAAAGAGGTTTGCAACCGAGCTAAAGGGTCCCAGGGTCTCACAGCATTGCATTATAGAGATGGAAGGAGCACAAAGAGTCACCTAGTCCAGTTCACAGCAATGCAGGAATCTCAGCTAACAAATCATAGACCTGTGGCTTCCCCGCTCCTCCACATGCAGCTGCTGGGTGACCTTGGGCCAGTCACACTTCTTTGAAGTCTCTCAGCCCCATTCACCTCACAGAGTGTTTGTTGTGAGGGAGGAAGGTAAAGGAGAATGTTAGCCGCTTTGAGACTCCTGAAGGGGAGTGATAAAGCGGGATATCAAATCCAAACTCCTCCTCCTCCTCCTCTTCTTCTTGTGGGCCTGGACTCCTAGGCTAAGGTTACGAGATTTTTTTCAATGAATCTGGGGACACTTTTCAACTTCAGTAGGAATGACAGAATTTTGCCTGGGGACTGATTTGTAAATCCAGGGACTGTCCCCAGGAAACAGGGATCTCTGGTAACCTTATCCTAGTCACAAGGGTCATACAGGTGGGCAGAGAGTATCGTGTTCAAATCAGTACGCATCACGGAGCGGAGAGGGCTAAATGCTATCTGGAGCCTGGGATATTATTAGCCGTGCCTCAAGCAAGCCTCAAACTGCCTTGAGTGGGCGGATCAAGTAATATTTAATGCAAGGAGTCAAACCAGTTGGGTAAAGCACAATCCTCTCTTGCACACTTTCCCATGCAAGAAACTACAGGATTCTCCTCTGGCCAATTTAACTGACTTTAATCATTTTCCTTGCCTTCGGGATACTCTGTGGTTGTTCTTATAGTAATGGGAGGAGAGAAAACAGAAAACACAGGATGTCCCAAAAAGAGCCTGCTCATTGGGATGTTTTTACTTCAAGTAATATTTTCCTTTCTAAACTACCTAGGCATGAAGAAACAAAAACAATGGGTACTTACTTGATATGGGATATTTTGCAAGTTTCTAGTCCCTGGTGATGGTGGGTCCCCCTTTGACAACATGGCAAGAGAACGCTGTCTGCAACAACACCCACCAACTGCTGGTGTGGCACAGTGATTACAATGCCAGGCTATTACCTGGGAGCTGATAGTTAAATCCCCCCTCAGCCATGAAGCTCAACTGAGTGACAGCTTAACCTACCTCACAGAGTTGTTGTGTGGATGAAATGGTGAGGTGGAGAACCATGTGCACCACACCTTCAGCTCCTTGGAAGGGAGGTGGGATACAAAGGAGATAATAATTGTATAAAAAGCTCTACCATTAGGCTTCATTTGTCTTCAGTAGATTTTTTGACACGTGTGGGTAGAGCATGAGACTCTTAATCTCAGGGTTGTGGGTTCAAGCCCCACATTGGGCAAAAAAAAAAATCTGCAATGCAGGGGGTTGGACTAGATGACTCTTGTGGTCCCTTCCAACTCTACAATTCTATGATTCTATGATTACTTACACACACACACACACACACACACACACACACACTGCTGTTCATAAAAATAAAAAAGAGAGCTGCAGGTTAGACCAGCCTTTGGCAGCCTGGTGCTCTCCCAATGCATTTGACTGACAGATAGACTTACTTACTTATTGCATTTATAAAATTGTATAATCATAGTTAGAAGGGACCCTGAGGGTCATCTAGTCCAACCCCGCTGCAATGTTTACACACAGCAAGATTCCAAAACTGGGTGGGGTTGTGGAGGATCTGGGATAATCTCATAACATTTGAGAAGCACTGGCACAAGAAACCCTAACTCCAGTCTGATTACTTCCCACAAGTTTTAAAAGTTGCTATCTAGTTTAAAAATAAAATAAAATAAAATTACAAAGTGTAAGTGAGTCCTGCAAAACAAATGTTGTAGTGTGTCCTTCCTTCAAAAAGCAGAGTCCCTGGTCCGGATTCTAGGCAGCCATTTCCCCACAACGCAAGAGATTCTGCTCCTTCCCTCCCACCCGACTTTCTTTTCAATTATCTTCCTCTACATTCCATGGCTACTTGGCATACTCAAATGGAACTGCACTCTTTTGTTTAATGTTTCATTCATATCTCAGATTTCTTCAAAGGAGCTCACCATAAAGTACATTGTTCACCACCTCCACTTTTTATCCTCACAACCACCCTGTGAGGAAGGTTAGGCGAAGCCTGATGGGCTTCATGACTGAGAAGGAAAGTGAAACCTGGTCTCCCAGGTGCTAGTCTAACATTCAAAACGCTACACCAGTTCTTCTTTCCCCCCTTAAGGTGTTTATTCTTGCAACTCATTCAAGATTCAAATTCCAGGACTGATCGCTTGCCAAAAGATTCATAGAAACTACATAAAGGCTTGCCTGGTTCATGAAACAGAAGTTTTTAAACAAAGTTGTAGCACTTCTTGGGCCTAATGTTAAACACTGCTGAATATTGAAATGTTTGTTAGGAGATGTTACCACTCTTCTGCACTTGTTTACTCTGTCTGGCAAATGCACCTCTGTCCAAATTCCTTATCTCTTCGCAACCATCAGGATTAAGGGAGTAGGGCAAGCTGTTGCATATATTGCAGAACTGTTCTGGCATGCGATGCAATGCCATAACGAGACCACAATCCTGAAGGTTTTGCAATGCTAGCACAGGACCTAAGGGAGTACGGTTATACCACTTGGAAAGCTTCAGAAAGAGAAGTCTGAATGTCGCACAAAATCCAGTACAGATATTCTTTCATGGATCTATGGAAGCATTCCATTATGGATATTCCAGAAGCGTTTTGGATTTCTTCCTTGCAAGGACATCAAGATTTGCACAACACACTCAAGGTGTGTCTTCCTCGTCACAAAGAATGAGGAGGTAATGCAGTCTGCAAAGGGTGACAGGGATCTCCATATGCTCTTCTGCACAAACGCTTAGAATCAGATGCTCCATTGCAGGAACTGCAGAAGATGGGAAGGTTTGGCCTTAAAAAAAAAAAAAACTTTTCATATAAATTTGGATTAACCATCAGGGATACAATTAAACTTATCTTGTTGAAATTTATTCATTCATTTAAACAATATTTCAGTACGTGTTTTAGTCTTATGCTTCCATATACAACTGTGATTATTTACTTCCGGAAGTATTTGAATTTGTTGGGATAGTCATTTAAAATGTTTTTATACTTACTGGTGGAGGGAGAAAGAGGCAGGTTTTTCAGGGGGATGGGGAACAAGATGTTTTAAGAAGAAAAGCTGAAAACGTGTGTAGATAAAAGTACCGCAACCCTGTGAGGCAGGTTGAGAGAGGGAGTGACCAGCCCCAAAGGTCACATCCAGTGAGCTTCATGGTTGAGTTGGGTATTTGAACCCTACTCTATCCCTTTATTTCCCCCACCCCAGTCTTGAAGGCTCTTTTTACACAAGCTGCAGGCCACCTTTCCTAGCTTCCATGAGCTGCTGCTCTCAATCTCAGTCCCAAAAATGATCTCAGAAATACATTACATGCACGTCCTTCCATTACATCCTTCCCTGTGTGCTGACTAGATAAATGAGATCACTTTGGAGAAGAGGAATTGCACTTATTTGTAATTCAGAACAACAGTATTTGGAACAGGAAGATGGTAGTGTTTTGCCGCCCTAGTAGCTATTAGACGAATCCCACATTACATTGTCAGAGTCCACAACATATTGTGCAGCCACTGCAGGATCCAGAAATACTCAGGAAGGTCAGCTGTTTAAAAAATTAGAGCACAGTCCAGAAAGATCTCCTGTTGTTGTTGTTGTTGTTGTTGTTGTTGTTGTTGTTGTTGTTGTTGTTGTTGTTAGTTTATCTATATGCCACCTATTTTGGACGACTTCCAGCAAATTATAGAAACACAGCAAAACATCATGCATTAAAAACTTCCATGCTGGCCACATGACCTGGAAAAAACTGTCTGCGGACAAACACTGGCTCCCTCGGCCTGTAAAGTGAGATGAGCGCCGCAACCCCAGAGTCGTTCGCAACTGGACTTAGCTGTCAGGGGTCCTTTACCGTTACATACAGGGCTACATTCAGATGTCTTCTATAAGTCCTATATCTCTTTGACATCTGGCAGGAGGGCATTCTACAAGGCAGGCATGACTAGAAGGGCCTCTACCTGGTTCACTGGAACTGCACTTCTCACAGTGAGGGAACCACCAGAAGGCCCTCGGAGGTGGAACAAACGATGGGGGTGGAGATGTTCCTTCAGGTATACAGGACCGGGGCATCTTCCTCTTTTTCCAGCCCTCATTAGGGCCATTTGCTCATCCTCTCCACCCCACACAAAATGCACACTTGCTATGCCCTTACCAACATCTCCATGTTAAAGAGAACACCTAGAAGCAAATTCATGTTAGTGACCTTTCAAGCATTGTGACAAGCTAGAGCCTTGGGTACAAAAAGTACCCAAAGACACTGCATTTCTGAGATATTTTTATTTTTCTCATCCCTCAAGGAAAAGAAGCAGAATTTCCTTTCAAAATTTTCCATCATCATTGTGGGGCCCTAGGATCTCAGGGTCTTAGCATGCCAAGAGCTTAACATGAGTCAACAGTGTCATGCAGCAGCAATAAAAAGCTAGTGTGGTGACAGGCTGCATCAACAGAAGTCCAGTATCCAGATCAAAAGAAAGCCATAGTATCATTTATTCTGCCTTGGGTAGACCCCACCGGTCTACCCCACTGGAGGTCCTGTGTTCTGAGCATTACAATTTAGGAAGAGAATTGACCACTTGGAACACAGAATCATAGAATGTGCAGAGGAGGGCAACCAAGATGATCAAGGGTCTGGGAACCAAGCCTTAGGAGGAATGGTTGAGGGAGTTGGATATCTTTAACTTTGAAAAGAGGAGACCGAGAGGAAATATAATCTTCAAATATCTGAAGGGTTTTCACGTGGAAGGTGGAGTAAGCTTGTTTTCTGGAGGGTAGGACTCAAATCAACAAATTCAAGGTACAAGAAAGGAGATTCTGACTAAACATGAGGAAGAACTTTATGGTGGTAGGAGCCATTTGACAGTGGAACAGACTCTCACGAGAGGTGGTGGACTATCCTTCCTTGGAGATTTTTAAGCTTGTTGTCTCCAGAACTAGACACAGTTGTTTAAGGACAAGATAGCTTCTAGCAAGCTGGTGCCCCCCAGATTCTTTGTACTACAGCTCCCAGCATCAAACAGCCATGCTGGCTGGGGGCTGGGGGGCTCTGGAGTCCAAAAACATGGAGGGCATCAGATTGGGAAAGGCTGCAGCAGGCTGTACAAGGGCAAACAAAGCCAACTCATTTCTGTCCCTGGACTCTCCTCTCTCTGAGGCAATGTATATGTGTAAATTCTCTCTCTTTACACCAATTTGCAGGAGCTAGAGAGTGTGAGAATTCTCATCCCACGACACTCCTGGGATTGCTTGTCCCTAGTGTGAGAAAGGAAACAGTTGGCTGAGACCTGAGGTTTATAATTAATATCTACCAGTGCCCTTTCCTGACCAAATAAAAAGGCAATTAGGAGGAGAATCTAATCAAAAACTGCTTGGCTTTTAAAAAAAATCCTTGTAACCCAATGTTTGCTCACATTTATTGAAAAATGTATTATCCACAATAGAAACTGTAAACTGCCTTTTGCAATCTGAAAGCTGCCCGTCTTCCAAATCTCATTCCAGTCAGCTGGGGGTGGGGGTCAGGAATAGGATAGTTTCACACATTCATGCAAACAGAAAAAAGGTGGGCAGATTCTCATTTTGTGATTTAACTCGCGGAAGACCCATCCCAGGTTTCAGAAAGCTACAGCGGCCTTGCCTGTTATTACACCCTCTTGCTACTTGAAAGGATTTCTGCTCCTGTTGTTAATTGGTGATTTATTATGGTGTGGGCTTAATAGGTTTCGTGCTCATATTGTTTGAGGCTTTATGGCGGCTGTAAGCCACCTTGCATTCGTGTTTTGAAAGCAGATGGGATATGAATTGTTTATACATCAAGAAGCACAGCGCTACTATCCCCAGCTTCTAATATGTAACCGCCAAATCTTCTTGATCAAGTACCTGATGGACTTATAGGATGATAGAATTTTAAGGCTGGGAGGCATCCCATAGGGTCCTCTAGTCCAATACCCTGCAATGCAGTAATCACAGCTAAAGGACCTGGTGCAATAAGTGCTGTCAATCCAATTGGTAGCAGTGACCACAGTGCTGTTCAATTAAATATGCATCTGAGTGGCTAAGTGGTCAATGGGGTCAGATTTTATGTCAAAAGGATAAACTTCCCCAAAATGAGATGGGGGTGGAGGGAGAGAAAATGGAAAGGCAGTGACTGCCAATAATGTGGATGGCTTTAAAAGAGGCTTAGACAAGTTCATGCAGGAGGAGAAGGCTATTGATGGCTACCAGCCTTGATAGCTATGCTCTGCCTCCATCGTTGGAGGTAGCAATGCTTCTGAATACCAGCTGTTGGAAACCACAAGAGGGGAGAGGGCTCTTGCTTACTGTTTTCCCAAAAGAGGCACTGCGAGAAAAGGATGCTGGACTGGCCTAACCCAGCAGGCTCTTTTTACCCTCTTATGAGGCTACCTCCAAGAATATCTACTACTCCTGGTAGCACAGTCTGAAGAGAAGAGGAGGCAATTTCCCAACTATTGCAGCACTGAGCTTGTGCAGAGAAGCTCAGCATTGCAAAGAGGAGGTAAAAATAAACAGTGCTGCTGCTCCTTGCAACATCACTGAATGAGATGCCTCGCCCTTTCTACAGCACCACTGACAGCAGAATCAAGTGCTTCCAAAACAGAAAGGAATACCACAATAATGCCAGGGGTCACATTATGGTGAGAAGACACTTTCTTCAACCTGTAGGTCAATCTAGCTAAAGACTGTCTCAACACTGACTGACAGCAGCTCCCCAGGGTTTCTGGGGCAGGGGATTTCTACCAGAAGTTGCCATTGAGAACTGAAGCTGGGACCTTATGCATGCAAGGCACTGGAGAAACAGCTCTTTCCCATAGAAACAGATCAAAATTCTACGGTTTTAAAAAGAAAAGGAGCTGAATGAAATGGGAAGCTGCCTAATATTGAATCAAACCACTGGTCTCTCTACCTTAGCAGTGTCTGTCCTGGCTGGCAGCAGCTCTCCAGGATTTCAGACAAGGTTTCAGGCCCACAGACCGCAAGCTCACCCTTCCACTCAGTTTTACACTGTGAATTTTAATTCTTAAGCCACCTTTGGAAGGAGAGAGGAGACAGCAAACAACTGAAAGGTTCCAGTGGTAGCAGCAACATGCAGCACTTTGAATTCTTCCAAGCAACACAACACGTGTCTGCGGACCTAGCTTCAGCCTGATACATCAAGTGCTGTTAGATGCGTGCCACAAATATGGGGTGGAGGAGAAGGCTGGCAGGAGGTGAGATTTAAGCATCGTAAACAAGCAGTAGTGTAGCAGGGGGGCAAAATCATGAGAGGCACAACCAGACGCCTCCACAACAGGCTCCCTGCTGTGCTCCTTCCAGAGCTGTGGGAGGCAGTCCACACCCGGGCTGGGCCTTCGCCCTTTGGGGCTGGGTGGCGCCTCCTTTTCCTTGGATGTCTGCCTGGGCTGGCCGAGAGGCGAGGGCTTGCCCAGCCAGCATGGGTGCTCGTTGGTCTGCCCTCCATACCTGCACCTTGCCACTGACTGCTACCGGTGTGCTGCCTGGCGTGGCCAAGAGGGAGGGAGCAGGAGTGCACTGCCACTGCCACAGCCCACCAAGTAGGGAGGGAGGCAGGAAAGTGACTGAGAGGGGAAGGCCCCGCCCCTGGCATGCACCCCAGCTTCCCACTTGCCCTGCCCCAGGTGCTGGCAATTCATGCTACACAACTGTAATCAAGCAATATGTGTCAGTGGGGGTCAATGGAGTCAACATGATATACAGTGGTACCTCAGGTTAAGTACTTAATTCATTCCGGAGGTCCGTTCTTAACCTGAAACTGTTCTTAACTTGAAGCACCACTTTAGCTAATGGGGCCTCCTGTTGCTGCCACGCTGCCGGAGCCCGATTTCTGTTCTCATCCTGAAGCAAAGTTCTTAACCCAAGGTACTATTTCTGGGTTAGCGGAGTCTTAACCTGAAGCATATGTAACCTGAAGCGTATGTAACCCCAGGTACCACTGTAGTGGGTAGAGTATCACACTAGGACTTGGGAGAAACCTGTTTTCTAATCCCCACTCGGCCCTGAAGCTCATTCACAGCCTAAGGTACTAAAATTCTAAGAGGCAGGGTGTGGGAAATTCACGCCATCACGATCTGCTCCTCGCTTTCCCATGACAATCCTGAGAGATCCCTTCTCCTCCTGTCCCAAACATAGCTAATTCGAGGCAATTAAATTCCAATGTGAGCTGGTAACTAGTAATGCCAAAATAAACAGCACACGCTTGACTTTTAAGCCTGATGTGATGAAATGCCTTTGAATAAATAGGAGCAAAACAAGGCAGGGGGGGAACAGAATGAAAACAGAAAGTGCACTTCCCTGCTGGGTTTATCTGGTGTAGAATTACTTACCCACCACAAGTCATGGGGAGAAAAGGTTGTTTCACAGCAGCGAGAATCAGAGCAGTCTCGACTGCATCATGGTGAAGTTTGTAGGCAAAGGTACAGCTGCCATGGCGAGAAGGCCTACAGGTGGCTCCATAGACCAGGTGGAGCTTTGTGTAAGGGCAACCCATTCACTCTGACTGACTGATTAAGCAGAAATGTGTGAGCAGCAAGCTTTGTGCATGTGGACCTGCTTCCATCAAAGTGAGTGGGTTGGGCCCTCCAGTTAACAGAACCCTGTTTGTGCAATAAGGGAGTACCTTTGGAACTCACTTCCTGGCAAAGCCAGTCTTGCTTTGTTCTTCCATTGGCTGGTGAAAACCTTCTTATTCCAACAGGCTTTGGGGAACTGCCTGTTTTTAATGAGGGGGGTGGTTTTATGGTAATGAGTCCCTATATAGGAAAAAGGCATGGTACAGTAATAATAGTATTACTATAGTATAGTACTATTAGTAAACTGTGTCTTTTACCTGCAGGAAATAATAATAATAATAATTTTATTTATTTTTATCCCACCTTTCCCCCACACTGCAACTTAAAGCATCTGACGCAATTTTAAACAAACACAGATAAAATACAAAAAGCTAAAAAGATATAAAACATAATAGTTTAAAAGTAACTGAACTCTAATCAAATTAAAACAATAAAGTATAAAGCAAGTCTATTAAAATGCACATAACATCACAGCACCAATTCTTTCATTAAAAGCAGCCAATTCCCAAAGTCCTGTCAGAATAAAACGGTGTTCACCAGCTGGCACAAGGACAGCCAGGAAGGAGCAAGTCTGGCTTCTTTAAGAAAGGAGTTCCTAAGTTGCCACGGAGCAGCCACCAAGAAGGCTCTGTCCCACATCCCCACCAATTGTGCCTGTGAGGGGAGGGGGTGGGACAGAGAGAAAGGCCTCCTCCAAAGATTTCAAAGCTCAGGCAGATTCATATGAGAGAATACAGTTTTCCAGAGTCCGGACCTAAGCCTCTTAGGGCTTTATAGCTCATAACCAGCCCTTTAAATTGCAGCAAGGGACTCATCTACTTCCTATAACCAGCCAAAGTCAACAGTCTGGCTACAGCTCTCTGAGCCAGTTGGAGTTTCTGGGCACTTTTCAAAGGCAGCCCCATTAGAATGTGTTACAGTAGTCGAGAAGTTATGTTGCTGGATTTGGAGCAGAAATTTACTATTTGCTAGGCAATGGGCAGGTAATTCCCTTATTTATCAATGCACGTGCACATTCCCCAAGCAACTGTCAGGATTCCCCAAGCAACTGAAAGCTGGGACACACACTTCTTTAAATTAAATAGGAGGGTGTACTTAGAAATGTAGGGTGCTGCCTTCACACCATGGCTCCGTGAAGCCCAATGACTGGCAGAAGCTCTCCAGGGAGAAGACTGAGATGTGGTATGGTGTCCACCTTATCTGAAGGGCTGTCCCATGGAAAACAGAGCAAGCTTGTGTTCTTCTACCCCACAAGGCAGGACCCAAACCAATGGGTTCAAATGGCAAGAAAGAAGATTCTAACTAAACATCAGGAAGAAATTTCTGATGGCAAGAGCCATTCGACAATGGAACGGACTACCTCGAAAGGCGGTGGACTCTCCTCCCTTGGAGGTTTTTAAACAGAGGTTGGATGGCCACCTGTCAGGGATGCTTTAGCTGTAACTCCTGCACTGCAGGGAGTTGGACTATGGTTACTAGATTTTTTTCAAGGAATCTGTGGACACTTTTTTTTAAAAAAATATTTCATGCTTTATTTTAGGAAAGGGTTGCCCAGAGTTCTTGACCTTTTTTTAGGGGGGGGGGCCAAAGTTGTCAGTCGCACACCTCAACACAAGGCAGGCGGAGAAGCCCATCTACAAGCACACAAATGCCAAAAAAAGAGGTTGGGGGGGGGGGAGAGATCGAGTAAAGGCGCTTGCTGGTCTTGGGAAAACACACATTAAAACACACACACAAGGCACCGGCTTCCCATAACCGGGAGACCACTGGAGGGTGAGTGCAGTCTCTATGGAGATTTAACTGGTGGTGGTGGTGTCCTGTTACCAGAGGTGGACAAACAGTGGACTCACACACAGCCCTCCTCACAAGAGGGAGGGAGGCTCTATCTCCCAGGAACATTTCAACCCCCGCCCCCTGCGCCCCACTCCTGGCGGGAAGACAGCGTGGCACTGCCGGGGACAAGGGACGCTGCAGCACCTGCCTCACCCCCCGTTAAACTCACCATCTCCACAGTGGCCGTTGGAGGGAGAGGAGGCAGAGAAAGCAAAGGAGCCTGCCTACCTTCCTCCCCCACCCCATTTCCCCCTCAGCCTTCGTTTTCGCGCCGTGGGCTCTTCTGCTGCAGGCAGCTCTGTGTGAGTTCAGGGCGAGCGCTGATCGAGGAAGCAAGCCAGAAAGAAGCTCTCTGGCTTGCGCCTTGGTTTAAATAGCCCCCCCCCCGCCAGCGGATTGGCTGGCTGGAACTTTGACATGTCCAGGACCTCCAGTGCTGCTCGCTGCCATGGCGTCCACCATGTTGCCTGGCCAGAAGTCCCCAGGCTTAAATGCGGGGACATTAAAAACCGGGGACATTCCGGGGACAGATTTTGTCCGGGGACAGATTGGTGAATCCGGGGACTGTCCCCCATCTGGTAACCCTAAGTTGGACTAGATGACCATTGGAAAGCCTTCCAATTCTGTGTTTCAGAAATGAGTCTTCCCAGCCCTACTGATATGGAAATGAATGGACCTGGAAGCTCTGGGTACCAATTGCACACAGAACTAAAATAGTTATGGCATCAGCTCTGCCTTAAGAGCATAAGCACATAAGAACAACCAACCGGATCAGGCCAATGGCCCACCTTGTCCAGCATCCAGTTCTCGCAGGAGCCGATCAGATGCCCATGGGAAACCAGCGAGCAGGATCTGACCACAAGTGCACTCTCTCCTCCTGTGGTTTTCAGCAACTATACTTGAAGATGCAAGCCTACAGCAGAAACTCTTGCAGAGACAGACAGCCTTTCTCCAAAAGCTGTTTGTGCACTGGGAGCAACCGATTGATCTGATAATACATACCTGATGAAAACACAGCAGAACCACCAGTCCTCAATGAAGGGAGCTGAGCAAGATGAGGACAGCAAATCACGCAGAGATACAGCATAGCTCTTGAAACACATCTCACTCTTTTGGGAGCTAATGAGGACCCTTAAGAGGCCAGCCAAGGTCTTACAAATAAACTTGTCTTACTAGCTCAGCAACATAATCCTCTATTAGATTCTAACCATCACTGGGCACAACACCCAGGAAATTGAAAAGGATTCAGGACATCATCTATACTGACCCCATCAAACTGTAACACAATTTTTGTTTAATAGGAGCACTTAGCTATTTAATTATTATTTTTTCTCTTTTTTGAGGCATGCCAGCAGTTCTCTCATGAGAACTAGTTTGGGAATTGTTAGCAAACAATATTTTCCACTGTTATATTCTTCCCACAGAAAAATGTTCTCCTTTTAGAAATGCATTGTTTCATAAAATTAGTAACCATCAGTAAACACAGTTCAAGTCAATTTGAGTAACTGGGATCTAAAAATACCATGTGCAATTAAACTTTTAAACTCCCCCCTCACCCAGCAGTCTATCCACAGGAAGCACATATTACTTTAAGAAGACGGCTTTCTGCACCTTCCATTTTCCTACTGAAACCTAAATAACTTCAAGGAGAAGTTATACACTATTGAGTAGCCCATCTTAAAATATTTACAAGTATCCCAAACACAAATAATTTCAAAGCAGAGCTTTGAATTTCTTTGTACATAACGTTAAGTGCAATTTATCGATTTTCCCCTGCACACCCCCCCCCCATGTCAGATGTTTCCCACCTCTTCTGGCTGTTGGGAAACCTTTTGAAATATTTATACAATTTGTAAAACATTCATTTTTATAGTGTTTTAAGTTTGAGTTTTAAATATAAGGTCAAAGGAACTTGATAAATCATATCCCTAGTGATTGAAGGCAGAAGAATATTCAGATCCAACATTTTCTGGAGTACCCACATCACCAGTGAACACATATGATGATTGATTGCATTTATACCACATATTCCCCCTCCCCCCAAAGAGTACAATGTAGTGTACGTGGTTCTTCTCATTTAATTCTCACAGCAACCCTATGAGGTGGGTTAGGCTGGGAGAAAGCAGTGACTAGTCGAAAGTCACCCAGTGAGATTCATGGCTGAAACTCTCCTAGGTCCTAGTCTGACAATCTAACCACCACTCCACTGCTTTGTGGTGCTTCCAGTCCTACTTGGATGGATGTTTCCAGAGGGTGATGCTTGGGGAGTGTTCTGTGGCCCCATGGAGCCTTCAATGTGGGGTTCCTCAGGGTTCAATTTTATGCTATTAAACATCTACATGAGACCACTGAGTGGAGTTATCCAGAAGTTTGGAGTACATTGTCTTCAATATGCTGATGACACACAGCTCTACTTCTCCTTTACATCTGCAGGTGTGGCAGCAGATGTGCTGGACCACTGTCTTGGCTCAGTAATGGACTGGAAGAGATCCAACAAACTAAAGCTCAATCCAGATAAAACTGGGGAACTGTTAGCGGCCTGTTCTAGACTGAGTGGCTGGGAGGTTACCTGCTCTGGATGGTATAATAACTAACTAAAAAAATAATCAATCAATCCCATGCCACGATAAAGTTTGAGGTGCACCTGAAGATACCTGCTTAGGTAAAACTCCTGAGATTGTTTAGGGGGAAACCAAGGAGTCGGTCAAGATAGTAAGGGAAAAAATGTCCAAATTTAATGACAGAAAGCTTTGAGCTTAATAGTAATTAAGTTGAGCATAATAATAATAATCAGGGTTGAGCAAGTTAAGTTTTTATGGTGTGGCCAGACATTTGTTTACTCAACCACCACCCTTCATGGCTAATAATAGTAGGCTGGAAAATGACCTGGGTTCTGTATTAATGCCCATTTTGTGGAGGTGCCGATTCCATTCCACATGAAAGAAGTCATGAGACCACTCTGAGACAATTACAAGAGACAGCATGGTGTAGTGGTTAGAGTGTCAGGCTAGGACCTAGGAGACCAAGATTCAATTTCCCACTTGGCTATGCTCACTGGGTGTGACCTTGAATAGTCACTGCCTCTGAGCCTAACCTACCACTAGGTTCTCTCCATTGCTCCCAGCAAACGTCTACACAAAACTGCTGTAAGGTATCACTTGGGGGTGGGGAGGTCCCATCATAATGCTGACGACATCCAGCTCTCTCCCCTTTTAGCATCAGACCCAGATGTAGCAGTGCTGGATCAGGGCCTGCACCCAGTAAACAGATGAATAATGGCCAGAAACCCAACAGTGACACGTCAGAGATTCTGCAGGTGGGTGGTTTGTTTGCTCAGAGAGACATCGTTCTGAATGGGGTTCAGCTACTCCCTCCTGGATCAAGTCCAAAGCCTGGGGGTTCAAATCCTCCTCCCCTCAGCCATGAAGCTTGCTGGGTGTGTCCTTGCCTCTCAGTCTAACCCACTGGGCGGGAGGGGGGGTGTTACGAGGTTTGTTATGAGGATAAAACGGGGGGGGGGGCTATTTATGCCACCTTGAGCTGTTTGCAGAAAAGAATGGTGTATTAATGCCATAAATAAAATTTAATAAATAAATGCAGAACCCCAACACCAAGCCCTGGTCACAGCATCTCATCTCTCAGCGGTATAAAGCACGTCCCTGAATGCTACCCCCCAAATTCCTCTGTTAGTGACTTTTGAGGCAGAAGGGACGATAGATTGCCAAGGCAAGTCTAGAACTTTTTCTTTCTGGAAGCTTTTGATAATGATGATGATGATGATAATTTATTATTTATATCCCGTCCATCTGTCTGGGTTTCCCCAGCCACTCTTGCCGGCTTCCAACAAAGATAAAAAAATACAAATACATTAAAACATCAGTCATTAAAAACTTCACTAAACAGGGCTGCCTTCAGATGTCTTCTAAGTGTCAGATAGTTGTTTATCTCTTTGACATCTGATGGGAGAGTGTTCCCCAGGGCGGGTGCCCTGTAACCTCACTTCTTGCAGTGAGGGAACCACCAGAAGGCCCTCGGCACTGGATCTCAGTGTCTGGGCAGAACGATGGGGGTGGAGACGCTCCTTCAGGTATACTGGGCCGAAGCCATTTAGGGCTTTAAATGTCAACACCAACACTTTGAATTGTGCTCGGAAACATACTGGGAGCCGATGCAGGTCTTTCAAGACCGGTGTTATGTGGTCTCGGTGGCCGCTCCCACTCACCAGTCTGGCTGCCACATTCTGGATTAGTGGGTAGTTTCCGGGTCACCTTCAAAGGTAGCCCCATGTAGAGCACATGGCAGTAGTCCAGGCAGGAGATAACTAGAGCATGCACCACTCTGGCGAGACAGTCCGCCGGCAGGTAGGGTCTCAGCCTGCGTACTAGATGGAGCTGGTAGACAGCTGTCCTGGAAACAGAATTGACCTGCGCCTCCATGGACAGCTGTGAGTCCAAAATGACTCCCAGGCTGTGTACCTGGTCCTTCAGGGGCACAGTTGCCCCATTCAGGACCAGGGAGTCCCCCATCCCCACCCACCCTACTGTTCCCCAAAAAGAGTACTTCTGTCTTGTCAGTATTCAACCTCAATCCATTAGTTGCCATCCATCCTCCAACCGCCTCCAGACACTCACACAGCACCTTCACCGCCTTCACTCATTCTGATTTGAAAGAGAGGTAGAGCTGGGTGTCATCTGCATACTGGTGACCACCCAGCCCCAACCCCTGATGATCTCTCCCAGCGGCTTCATATAGATGTTGAAAAGCATGGTGGAGAGGATGGAACCCTGAGGCACCCCACAAGCGAGAGCCCAGAGGTCTGAACACTCATCCCCCAACACCACTTTCTGGACACGGCCCAGGAGGAAGGAGCAGAGCCACTGTATAACAGTGCCCCCAGCTCCTCTAGACGGCCCAGAAGGATGCTATGGTCAATGGTGTCAAAGGCCACTGAGAGATCCAGCAGAACTAGGAAACAGCAAGCTATCTTAAGAGGTTTCTCACACCTACAACCATTCATCCTGCATACTTTATGCACTAAGTTTCACGCACTTACACAACAAACAAAACAAATTGATTTACGAAGGGGGGGGAGACATTTTTCATTTTTAAAAAACATTTTAACAGTTCCATTACTTACTTTACAACATCAGGCTGTAAATTCTGCCTGGCTAGAGAGACCAGAGGAAAGATCATGAAGTCCAGGATGTTTATGAAGGGCATAAATAAGGAATGACAGCTGGTCCTTAATGAACAAGCAGTAAATTTCTGTAGGAAATGAAATCCCATTGTCTTAAATTTTGTTTCAACACCTGTCAATTTCCTTGTTAACCACAAGCACACTGAAGCCTTGCAAACCTGAACTGACTGTCATTCTGACATTATTAACGTCAAGCATGTTTTGAATATGCTTCCTAGAAATCCTACTAGCCCACCAAGCGGAATGACAGCCACAAGGTCAAGTGGAATGCAATGAATTTCAGTAGGGACAAATGTAAGGTTCTGCACTTAGGCAGGTTTAATCAGCTGCATCAATACAAGATGGGGATCATGTGGCTTGCCAGTAGGACATGTAGAAAGGATCTAGGAGCCTTAGTAGACCACGGCCTTAACATGAGCTAACAGCATAATGCAGCAGCAAAAAGCTAATATTTTTCAAGGCTGAATCAACATAATTCATAGTCCCATTCATAGTCATGGTACCACTCTATTCTGCCTCGGTTAGACAACATCTGGGTCCAGTTCTGGGCACAACAATTAGAGAAGGATATTGGCAAGCTGCAATGTGCACCGAGGAGAGCTGCCCTCAAGGGTCTGGAAAACAGTTTTTGATGAATAGTTGAGGGGGTTACATATGTTTAGCCTGGAAAAGAGGAGACTGAGATATCTGAAGGGCTGTCTCAAGGAAGATGGAACAAGCTTGTTTCCTCCTGTTCTGGAGGGTAGAACCCAAGTCAATGGCTTCAAGTGACAAGAAAGGAGGTCTTCCTTGCAATGTGGTGGACTCTCCGCCCTTGGAGGTTTTTAAGCAGAGGTTGGACTAACTGCTCCTCAGTTTCCCTTCTAACTCTGCAATTTTGTGATTCTATGATTCCATGGTGGAAACGCAAACCTAGAATCATAGAATCATAGAGTTGGAAGAGACCACAAGGGCCATCGAGTCCAACCCCCTGCCAAGCAGGAAACACCATCAGAGCACTCCTGACATATGCTTGTCAAGCCTCTGCTTAAAGACCTCCAAAGCAGGAGACTCCACCACACTCCTTGGCAGCAAATTCCACTGTCGAACAGCTCTTACTGTCAGGAAGTTCTTCCTAAGGTTTAGGTGGAATCTTCTTTCTTGTAGTTTGGATCCATTGCTCCGTGCCCGCTTCTCTGGAGCAGCAGAAAACAACCTTTCTCCCTCCTCTATGTGACATCCTTTTATATATTTGAACATGGCTATCATATCACCCCTTAACCTCCTCTTCTCCAGGCTAAACATGCCCAGCTCCCTTAGCCGTTCCTCATCAGGCATCGTTTCCAGGCCTTTGACCATTTTGGTTGCCCTCCTCTGGACACGTTCTAGTTTGTCAGTGTCCTTCTTGAATTGTGGTGCCCAGAACTGGACAAAGTACTCCAGGTGAGGTCTGACCAGAGCAGAATACAGTGGCACTATTACTTCCCTTGATCTAGATGCTATACTCCTATTGATGCAGCCCAGAATTGCATTGGCTTTTTTAGCTGCCGCGTCACACTGTTGGCTCATGTCAAGTTTGTGGTCAACCAAGACTTCTAGGTCCTTTTCACATGTACTGCTCTCAAGCCAGGTGTCACCCATCTTGTATTTGTGCCTCTCATTTTTTTGCCCGAGTGCAATACTTTACATTTCTCCCCATTAAAGTTCATCTTGTTTGTTTTGGCCCAGTTCTCTAATCTGTCAAGGTCGTTTTGAAGTGTGATCCTGTCCTCTGGGGTGTTAGCCACCCCTCCCAGTTTGGTGTCATCTGCAAATTTGATCAGGATGCCCTTGAGTCCATCATCCAAGTCATTGATAAAGATGTTGAATAAGACCGGGCCCAAGACAGAACCCTGTGGCACCCCACTAGTCACTCTTCTCCAGGATGAAGAGGAACCATTGATGAGCACCCTTTGGGTTCGGTCAGTCAGCCAGTTACAAATCCACTGAGTGGTAGCATAGTCAAGACCGCATTTTACCAGCTTCTTTACAAGAATATCATGGGGCACCTTGTCAAATGCCTTGCTGAAATCAAGGTAGGCTACATCCACTGCATTCCCTTCATCTACCAGGCTTGTAATTCTGTCAAAAAACGAGATCAGGTTAGTCTGACATGACTTATTTTTCAGAAATCCATGCTGACTATTGGTGATCACAGCATTCCTTTCTAGGTGCTCACAGACTGTTTGCTTAATGATCTGCTCCAGAATCTTCCCTGGTATTGATGTCAGACTGACTGGGCGATAAGTATTTGGGTCCTCTCTTTCCCCCTTTTTGAAAATAAGGACAACATTTGCCCTCCTCCAATCTGCCAGGACTTCGCCTGTTCTCCAGGAATTCTCAAAGATGACTGCCAGTGGTTCTGAGATCACATCTGCCAGTTCTTTTAATACTCTTGGATGCAGTTCATCTGGCCCTGGAGACTTGAATACATCTAAACTAGCCAAGTATTCTTGTACTATCTCCTTAGTTATTCTGGGCTGTGTTTCCTCTGCTGAATCATTTGCTCCAAATTCTTCAGGTCAGGCATTGTTTTCTTTATCGGAGAAGACTGAGGCAAAGAAGGCATTGGGGAGTTCAGCTCTTTCTGTGTCCCCTGTTTGCATTTCACCATCTTCTCCTCTGAGTGACCCCACTGTTTCTTTGTTCTTCCTTTTGCTACGAACATACCCATAAAAGCCTTTTTTGTTGCTTTTAACCTCTCTAGCAAGCCTGGGTTCATTCTGTGCTTTAGCTTTTCTGACTTTGTATCTACATGTGCTGGCTATTTGTTTGAATTCCTCTTTGGTGGTTTCCCCCCCCTTTTCCATTTTTTGTACACATCCTTTTTCAATCTTAACTCAGTTAAAAGTTCTTTAGATAGCCACCCTGGCTTCTTTAGGCACCTTCCATGTTTCTGTCTCATTGGTATTGCCTGAAGTTGTGCTTTTACTATCTCCCTCTTAACAAACTCCCAGCCATCATGAACTCCCTTTCCTTTTAGTATTGCTGTCCATGGGATCTCACCCAGCACTTCCCTAAGTTTTATGAAGTCGGCTTTCTTAAAGTCAAGAAATTGAGTCCTAGTATGCTTGGCTGCTCCTTTCCGCTGTATAGTAAACTTCAGAAGAGCATGATCACTCGCGCCTAATGATCCTTCCACTTCTACCCCACTAACCAGGTCATCAACATTGGTTAGGACCAGATCTAAAATGGCTGTTCCTCTTGTTGCTTCTCCCACTTTCTGGACAATGAAGTTGTCTACAAGGCCAGTGAGGAATCTGTTTGACCTTATGCTCTTGGCTGAGTTTGACATCCAACAAATAGCCGGGTAATTGAAGTCCCCCATTACTACTATCTCCCTTCCTTTTGCATGCTTGGCCATCTGTTCCAGGAAGGCATCATCTATGTCCTCCGTTTGGCTTGGGGATCTATAGTAAACTCCCACAATGAGGTCTCTGTTATTCTTCTCTCCCTTAATTTTGACCCAAATGCTCTCACTTTGGCTTTGAGGTTCTAAATCTTGGATCTCTTCATAGGTAGACACATCCCTGACATATAATGCCACTCCTCCTCCTTTCTTGTCTGGTCTGTTTCTCTGAAATAGATTGTATCCCTCCATTATTACATTCCAATCGTGGGACTTATCCCACCAGGTTTCAGTGATGCCTATTATGTCATATTTAGTTTGCTGTACCAAGAGCTCAAGCTCATCTTGTTTATTTCCCATGCTTTGCGCATTAGTGTACAGACATTGAAGTCCATTAATCATTCCCCCGTGTCTCTTATTTAAGGATTTTTTCCTCCCACCACTAGGTCTGCGTGCTGTTTGCTCCATTTGGTCTATAACATTTGGATGATCATCTTCATCAATTGATAGACTCCTACCTTCATGAGCACTGTCTCCCTCCACCACATTAGTCAGTTTAAAGCCCTCCTGATGAAGTTTCTGAGATTTTTGGCAAAAACATTCCTCCCAACCGCTGTGAGGTGCAGCCCATCGCTTGCCAGAAGTCCATCTTCAAGAAACTGCAGTCCGTGATCTAAGAATCCAAACCGTTCCTGTTTACACCATTTGCGAAGCCAGCTGTTCACTTCCACTATTTTTCCCTCTCTCCCTGGGCCACGTCGTTCAACTGGGAGGACAGATGAGATGACAATTTGTGCATTTAATTGCTTCAATTTCCTGCCCAGAGCCTCGTAGTCTCTTTTGATCTTCTGGAGGCTATTGCTTGCAGTGTCATTGGTTCCCACATGAACCAAGAGGAAGGGGTACAGTGGTGCCTCGCAAGACGAAATTAATTCATTCCGCGAGTTTTTTCGTCTAGCGAATTTTTCGTCTTGCGAAGCACGGTGTCGGAAAAGTTTTGGAAAAGCTTCAAAAATCACCAAAAACCTCAAAAAAGGCTACCACACCGCGTTCTATGAGTTGCTCCTCGAAGTCAAGTCACAACTGTATTAACGGTATTAAGAAAAAGGAAACAAAGTTGCAAGACGTTTTCGTCTTGCGAAGCAAGCCCATAGGGAAATTCGTCTTGCGAAGCAGCTCAAAAACCGCAAAACCCTTTCGTCTAGCGAGTTTTTCGTCTTGCGAGGCATTCGTCTTGCGGAGCACCACTGTATTTGTCAGTGGGTTTTATGATTCCTTGCAGTCGTTCAGTTACATCTTGGATCTTAGCCCCAGGGAGACAGCACACCTCCCGAGACATCTTGTCAGGCCCACAGATCACTGCTTCTGTTCCCCTCAGTAGGGAATCCCCTATCACCACTACACGCCTCCTCTTAGGTTTGGTCGGGGTTCTTCCGTGAGCTGTCCGTTCCAAGGTCGTCTGCACATTCCCTGAGGACTGACTTTGCTGCTCGTCTTCATATACCTGATCGACTGTAATGAAGGAGAGATCCTCAAATGGAGTCTGTTCTTCGTCTTCCATGCTAGGGGAGAGGACTTCAAAGCGATTGTGTATTTCTAAACAATCAGAGCGAACCCTGGGCCTCCTACTTCTTTGAGTCACGTTTCTCCATATATCTGGCACCTGTGTTGGTGAACTAGCCTCCTTCTCAGGGGTGTCCACTGTCTCCTCCTTGGTGGAGACGGTGTTCTCTGTTGCTTCCAAGAAGAGCTCCAGCTCTCTAATTCTTTGGAGCATAGCTACACGTTCCTCCAGTTGCTGGACTTTGTCTTCTAAGAGGGCAATCAGCATACAATTGCTGCAGGTAAAGCTGCCTGCAACCTTTGGCAAGATGGCAAACATTGCACAGGAACCGCAGGCGACTGCAGCTGTTCCCTCACCCTCCATCTTGAAAACGTGTCGTTGGGGGTGGCTACAGTGGTCCTCCATCTTAAAAAGCGTGAAGACAGGACAAATAACACCCCCCCCAAAAGAAACCTAGGTCTCTCCCAACAAACGTTTGAGACTAGCTCCCCTAAATCTAAAAGATGGATCAAACTGCGCGCGTTGCCAGGCGTGCGCCGCTGCCCTGAAAGCTCTGATAAGTTCCTCCCATAGCTAATCACCTGACTCAACAGAAACCCTGCCCCCTCTGACCTTTGCACCTGTGCAATTATTTCGAAAAACAGCCTTTGAAGAAGTTTCTTCTGTTACGGGACAGGTAATCCGAAGCTAGCTTTATTTAATCTGATGACTACAAGAATTAGCTTTTAAAATACATACTAATCCTCTTCATGCCCACAGCTACAAATATACTGGAAAGAGATTAAGGGCTCAGCCACGCTTACCTTTCCTTCGAGCTTTCCACACACAGTGCGCACTTTAAAGTTCCATGTCTGAGTAGGGTTGGTTTTTTTTTTTGTCCCAGAGCTTTCTACACAAAAAACTTGGCTCTTTAAAGCTGAATCAGAGCAAACAGCAATCCACTGAAAACCTCAATTACCATTTGTTGTGCTTCAGTTTAAAGATTGTGTTTTCGTGGGGAGCTCTGTGGTAAAAAAACCCCAGAAAAACATGGACACAGATCTTTAAATTGTGGACCCGTGCATGGAAAGAGCAGTGAGCCTGGGTAAACCCTAACTTAACTCTGAAGGAGTGGCGGGATAGTCTATGGAATACAGTCAGTATGGAGAAAGTAAGGGAGCATATTGCATTGCTCTGGAACACAAAGACTAAATATGGTCATCTGACCTCAAAAAGGATACTGTAGAGTTGGGAAAGGTTCAGAAAAAGGCAACCAAAATTATTGCAGGGATGGAGTGACTCCCCTACGAAGAATGGTTGCAGAGTTTGGGACTTTTTAGTTTACAGAAAAGGCAAGGAAGAGGTGATAGAAGTTTGTAAAATGATGCATGGAATAAAATAAAGCACTGCATGAGAACTTGTGGCCATCCAATGAAGAGTAATGTTGGAAGATTCAGGGTGGAGAAAATACTTCTTCATACAGCACATATTCAAACTATGGAACTTAATCCTTCAGGAGGCGGCATGGCCACCAATTTGGGTAGCTTTAAAAGAGGGTTAGGCAAATTCATGGAGGGCTATTGACTGCTACTAGCCAGGATAGCTATGCTCTGCCTCCACAGCTGGAGGCAGCTATGTTTCTGAATACCAGTTGCTGGAAACCACAGGACAGGAGAGGGCTACTCATGCTCAGGTCCTGCTTGCTGGCTTTCCATAGGCAACTGTTCAGCCACTGTGAGAAGAGGATGCTGTGCTAGATGGGGCCCTGGCCTGACCCCACAGGCTCTTCTTCTGTTCTTATGATATCAATAATGGCATGTGTTTATTCAGTGCAATGGATAAAGCCCTCCACACCAGCTCCACCTGTGAGCTGTGGCTCACCCTAGGGCAACCTGTTATGATGTAGAGCAGAAGACCCCCTAAACTGATGCAAATCATTTCATTTACAAACTTAGTTATTGTTTGACAGTGGGCTTATGCAGGATGGGCTTGTGTGCACTCCGCCAATGCACATGGGGGGGGGGTGTTCAGGCAAAATAGTCACCACCTGCATGTCTTTTTAGAATGTGGAAAGAGAAAGGTTAATAGGAAGAGTATTAGCCAGGCTTCTCCCAAGAGCCTCAAAAGCTTTTGTTAAAAATAAAAAAGTGGGGGAGAAAGAAAAGGGTACTTTGTCCTAGATGATAGATTAACTAGACTGGTAAACAACTGGTCACTTGGAGCCCCTTTGGAAAATATGAATTACCTCCAGAAAGGGAGGTTCACGAGGGAGTTGGTATGTTTAGCCTGGAGAAGGGGCTAAAGGGAAGATGGAGCAAGCTTGCTTCTGCCTGCTCCAGAGGTCAGGAGATTCAAACAAGAAGGAGATTCTGACTAAACATTGGACAGAACATTCTGAGGGTAAGAGCCATTTGGCAGTGGATAAGACTCCTTCGGAAGATGGTACTCTCCTTCATTGGAGGTTTCTAAGCATAGGTTGGGTGGCCATCTGCCAGGAATTTTTTTCAATGTGATACTTACATTATGGAGGGTTGGGCTGGATGACACCTGGGGATCACTTCCAACTCTATAATTCTGTGAATGTAAACTGAAGGAGAATGGGCTTTGCTCCTTTTTCTTTTTTCCTTTCTGCGCCACAATTGCAACTGTTTACATAAGTGAAAGTGAGCAGAGCCCTGGAGAGAAGTCTCACCTGAAGCCAAGTAAGCCCAAGTGCAGTAGTAACATCATTTCCCCATTGCCTTAATCAGGAGAGTGAAAGACAAAGAAGAGGAGGTAGCCTTGATCGCCTCCCCTTGGCCTTCTGGGGTTTAATCTTTCTATCCTGCTTTAGCCAAGTTCAAGGGAAAGATCAGCAACGACCTTAACTGTGATTAATGCTAATGCTTTTGCTTAGCCAGGCTAGGAAGGAAGCAGCATTAAATCTGCACCAGTCATGATCTCTTAAACTCATCTCTCTAATCAGAAGTAAGATTATAATACCCCCTGTCTTATAGGGTTGCAGTAAAAGGATTACCTAAGATAAAGGAGTCAGAAGCATTTTGCAGTAATGGAAAGGCCTTACAAACAATTGTTATTGTAAGGAGCATGCTCACAAGCCTGTCTTTTAAGAAGAGTTTGCTGGATCAGGCCAGTGGCCCATCTGGTCCAGCATCCTCTTCTTCTCACAGCCAGATACCCCAATGGGATACCCACAAGCAGAATTTGAGCACAAGAGCACTCTACCCTTCTGCAGATCCAAGCAACTGATATTCAGAAGCATTGCTGCTTCCGACCATGGAAGGCTAAGCACAGCCACTGGGGCCAGCAGCCAATGACAGCTCTTTCCTCTATTTTAATTTTAAAAGCCATTCAGGTGTGCTGTGTGAAGAAGTCCTTCCTTTTACCTGTCCTGTATCTTCCAGCATTTAGCTTCAAGCTTGCATGTTAGGAAAGGGGGGGGGGGCTTTCTCCATTCATTTTCTCAAATCCCCAGACACTGCACACTTTTCCTTAAAGGGGAGTTGCTCCACCCTCCCGATCTCCACCCTGAGATAGAGCTGTGCAGCTCTTTCCTAACCAAGGACTGAGCACAGCATTATGCCTCCAGCACAGAGCAAGTTCAAATGAATCACATGAGATCCACATTAGGCTGACAATAGATTGCAGCTTTTACGAGTGCTGATTTTTGGGGAGTCACAAACACTTTAAATCTCATCCCATTTTTTCCCTCTGCACAAACAGATTCTGAAATGGCTGGGGGGTGAGGTTAAACAAAAATCCTCCCACGCCTGTTTGGCAAGAGATAAAACTAGAATGAGGTTCCAGAATTGGGCAGATGAAACTGCCATTTTCTCCAACCTTAAATTTGATTCTCCATATTTCTATATCAGTTGTTGTTGCTGCTGTTGTTGTTGAAGTCCTCGTGAAAAATGGTATGCCATTTGATGGGACTTTATCTCATATGCAACAAATAAAGACATGCAGGACTTCCTCTCCATGGTATGGTATGAAATTTGGCTGTCCTAATGGTCTTACGCATTCTACCTACTTGATATTGGAATCATAGAATTGTAGATTTTGAAGGGGCCCCTGAGGCTCATCTAGTCCCACCTAATATTAAGTTGCTCCTAGATATACTGCACTCCTTTTCTGTTCCTCTACATTTTTCTTGTATTGATTTGTTTTGATTTACTTCAATAAAACCTTTTCAGAAAGAAAGGCCTTGTGAAAATTCATCAGATTTCTCCTAACACACACATTTTTGTATGCAAGGGTGCCCAAGACACAATACTCCATAAAGCAGTTTTCTATAATAAATGCACGCTATGGGTTATTTTCACTAATAGATGCTTTTCTTTTTGAAAGATCACTTGGCTGAAGAAACGCAAAAACTGGAAAAGTACATGCAGCTCAAATGTTTTATTTAATTCATTGCTCCAGAAAGTGCAGATGAGGGAGATTCATCCCATGCTCCAAACCACAAGCACAGCCCCTCCCTCCACCCAGTCAAACTGTCTCCGCTTCTCTAAGAAAAGAAAATACAGGCAACTCCCTGTTTATACGCAATCTATTTGCATACTACCCCCTGGGGCTTTTCCCTCCTACAAAAAGAAGCTAGGGAGGTGATAACATCTAGAGCAGAGGAGGCGGCAGGTGGGCAGCTAACCAGCTAATGGGATATTCTCTTTTATCTGCGGTGAGGAGTTTCCAGCCTAAAACTGTGGAGGGAAGTCAAAAGGTGAGATGCACATCCCTTCTCTCTCTTTTATGGACACCCTATCCAGGTGTGCATAAAAGTAGCTGGAGGAAGTGCAAATGCCATACGATGATGCTATGACAGGAAGGCATCATCAACCTATCCTCTGGTCACTTTTCTGGGCCTCTTACATGGTTGTATTACTGTAAACCTTTCAGAGACTCGGCAGCTACCTGCTCACTTCCCTCTTGCTTCTTTTAGACAATCATAAAACCACAATTCCCAGGGTTCTCTCTCTCTGTTTCACCAGCAGGCAAGCCAAAATGCATCCATGTGAGACTTTTGGTTTGGGACTTGGCTACCAAATGGTGGAATTTAGGACAATCCAAAGTACTGTGATGAGTCATAGACATAATCTGGGATTGCCAGACTGCCAGCAGGCATGCTAGGAGGCAAAAGCAGCACTGGCAGAAATGGCTTGCCATGACCATGATACGTGTTGGCAGTAGCAGAGACAACCCGCAAGGCCTTGTGGTTGGTGGCACAATCAGTGGTGGCCCGTGAGTCCTTGTGGAGGTGATGGGAGGGACAGCAGTAGCAGCTGCAGCCTGCAAGGCCTTGTAGTTGGTGGCACAAACAGTGGCGGCCTGCAGGGCCTTGTGACAGTGATAGAGAGTGGCGGCAGTAGCAGTAGTGGCCTGCAAGGAGTGATGGGGGATGACGGCAGTAGCGGCGGCCTGTAAGGCCTCACAGTGACGGCAGGAGGTGGCGGCAGTAGTGGTGGCAGCCTGCAAGGTCTCAAGGTGGCAGTGGAAAGTAGTGGCAGTAATGGCAGCGGCCTGCAAAGTCTCATGACAGAGACAGGATGCAGCAGCAGTAACGGTGGCAGCCTGCAAGGCCTCATGGCAGTGACGAAGCGACAGCTGTGGCAGTAGAATGCAAGGCCTCGCAGCAGTGACAGAAAATGGTAGCAGTAGCAATGGAAGCCTGAGAGTGGTGACGGGAGGTGGCGGCAGTAGTAGTGGTGGGTGGCCTGCGAGGCCTTGCAACACTAATGAAAAGTGATGGCAGTAATGGCAGCAGCCTGAAAAGTCTCGCCTCACGGCAGTGACAGCAGGTAGCGAGGCTTTGTAGGCTGCTGATTACTTTGCCACTGCTGCCAGGCTGCTGCTGCTTCTGCCACCTAGCAGGCCTGCTGGCAGCCCCAGATTATTTGTATTCACTATGGCTCATCACCGTACTTTGGATTGTCCTGAATACCACTATTTAGTAAAGGTAAAGGGGACCCCTGACCGTTAAGTCCAGTCGCAGACGACTCTGGGATTGCAGCGCTCATCTCACTTTACTTGCTGAGGGAGCCGACGTTTGTCCGCAGACAGCTTCTGGGTCATGACTAAGCAGTTTCTGGCGAACCAGAGAAGTGCATGGAAAAGCCGTTTACCTTCCCACTGGAGCAGTACCTATTTATCTACTTACACTTGATGTGCTTTCAAACTGCTAGCTTGGCAGGAGCAGGGGCCGAACAATGGGAGCTTACCCCGTTGCGGGGATTCGAACCGCCAACCTTCTGATTGGCAAGCCCTAGGCTCTGTGGTTTAGACCACAGTGCCAACCGCATCCCATCCACCATTTAGTAGCCAAGCCCAAAGCCAAAAGTCTCATTTGGATGCATTTAGGTTTGCCTGTTGCTGAAAGTGACCATGAGGTGATTGTTAATATCATCATTTATCAGTTTTAGACTGTTAAGTAGTGGCAATTGCCAGGACACTGTCCTGTTTGCCCCTGTGTAGTTCCTTCCTTATTTCAGATATCATGATATATCAATATATCCTGATGTTTAGCTGGTGATATATCACAATATTAAAAACCAGTTATTGCCCAGCCCTAATTGGTGGCTGTCACTGCCTCCTGTGGGAGTGAGTTCCATAGTTTAACTGAGAACTGCATGATGACTTTCTTTTCTCTGCCTTAACTCCCCAAAATCAGCTTCACTGGATGTCCACCAATTTCAGTATTATGAGAAAGGAAGATTTTTCTCTGTCAGCTTTCTCCATCCCATGAAATTATACACTTACCGGTATATTCTGCCACCGCTTGCTTGCCTCTTCTGTAAACTAAAAAGACCAAAATGCCGCAACCTTTCTTCACAAGGGAGCCACTACACTCCCTTTATAAGTTTGCTTGCCCTTTTCTGAATCTTTCTCCATGCTGTGTATAATTTTATAACCCCAGCCAATCTGCAATATAATTTATTCATTTATTACTACATGCCCCCCCCCAAAAGAGCTCTCTCCATTTTATCCTCACAACAAGGTTAGGCTGAGGGACAGTGACCACCCCAAAATCACCCAGTGGGCTTCATGACAGAGTAGGGATTTGAACCCTGGCCTCTCCTGGGCCCATTAGCCTAGCAGTCTAACCACTATTCCACACTGGCTACTCACACTATGTAGGGTAGAAATCAATACTGACTTACTTTGCAGACTTGTGGTACGGATTGCAACATGACAAGCATGGGAAGCATGGGAATTTACTGCCAGGATTATTCAAAACTAGCAAGCCGAAACTTAAGGATCAGTGCTTGCAAAGAATTCTCTTTTCTGTTGACTTGCAAAAGGAACAGCTTATTTCACAAAGCAGAAACAGGGCACTAGCATCATTTGCCCATCTAAATTGAAACTTTTGCTTTTAATTTCAAATGCAAATGGAGGGCACAACTCCCTTCGTTGCTTTTGAAACCATTTTAAAAGCAATGGTTTAAAAGGCCACGGGTGCTGTTGAAAAAAATAATAATGTGTCAGTTCTGCCTTTTACGAGGAAATACGAGAGGATTTTCCTCTAGACACAAAGGCTGCTTTCATTCATTCAATTATTGGGAATTGAAATATTGCTCTTTGTTATATCCCAAATTACAAGATCCCTACAGAAAAACAAATGCTTCTCTCTGCTTCAGTGCCGCATGATAGATAAGACAACTTTGTATCCCATTATGAACACACAACAATTATTCCCCAAGTCACACTTTGTACAAAGTTGGAGATTTATGAATACCAATTGCTGGAAACCACAGGAGGATTGCTGCAATGTGCTCAATGCGGGGCTGCCCTTGGAGATGGCTCGGAAACTTAAACTGGTCTAAAATGCATTGGCCAGATTGCTGGCTGAGATCCAGTCAAGATCTTGCATGGCCTGTTTCGAAACAGCCATGCTTATTGCCGGTTTGTTTCCGGGTCCAATTCAAGGTGCTGATGTTGGTGCTTCAAGTCCTAAATGATTCAGTACCTAAATGCCTGAAGGCCACCTCCTTCCCCACAGACACTCTCAGGTGCTGAGTCCCTCTGTCCTTGGATGCTTGGTGTGTGTGTGTGTGTGTGTGTGTGTGTGAGAGAGAGAGAGAGAGAGAGAGAGAGAGAGATTGTGTGTGTGTGTGTGTGTGTGTGTGTGTGTGAGAGAGAGAGAGAGAGAGAGAGAGAGAGAGAGAGAGACCTGGGAGAAGGCCTTCTCTGTGGCAGCCCCTGAACTGTGGGGCTCCCTTCTCAGTGGAGGGATGCTTGGCACTTTTACCATACAGTACAGCTTTTGGAGAGTGCTGAAGATGCACCTCTTTTAATAATAACAACAATTTTATTATTTATACCCTGCCCACCTGGCTGGGTTTCCCCAGTTACTCTGGACAGCTTCCAGCACATATAAAAACACAATAATATGTCAAACATTTAAAAACTTCCCTATCCAGGGCTGCTTTCAGACGTCTTCTACAAGTTGTGCAGTTCTTTATCTCCTTGACATCTGATGGGAGGGTGCCACTACCGATATGTCCCTCTGCCTGGTTCCCTGTAACTTCATTTCCATCAAAAGGCCCTCAGTGTCCAGGCTGAACAATAAATTTTGAGGTGTATGTTTTTAAAGCCCACCTTATTTTTATGATTGCAAGTTGTTTTAAAATGTTTTAATTACTGTGAGTCACCCAGGGATCTTAATAAGTAATAACGGCAAGTAATAAATTATCATTATCATTAATGATAATAATTATAGAACTAGTAGCTTTCCCACCAATGTCTCGCCATACCACACCCTCAGAACGTCTGCCAGCAAGGGATGTGCCTGGCTAAACTGGAGGTCTTGCTCATCTCTTGCTCATTTCATTGGAGCTACTGCAGGTGAGTATTTCATAGAATTATAGGGTTGGAAGGGATCCCAAGGGTCATCTAGTCCAACCCCTTACAATGCAGGAATCACAGCTAATTGTGTGCCCACATGAAATCCAGGAAGGGGGAAAAACCATTTACTACTCCCATTTTATAGACAGGAAAGTATTTTTATTGTTGTTGTTACTTCGTGAACTTGTCAGTGGCTTCCAAGGGAGAGGCTCTACTTGTGCAGGAAGATTTATGGTTAGACGTCCTCCAGCTGCTGCAGGCTTCACAGTGGACCAGCTACAGCCAGCAGTTACTCCATTAGAACAAAAGCCAGTCAATTATAAAAGCTCAGTTTATTGCTGCTCTTCAAGGCTTGCTCTAGCAAGCCCTCGTAAAGCATTTAAACCAAGCAAAGCTGCACTGAATATTCATCTTTCAGACAGAAGTTAGCCAGTGTTCTGCAGCATTTGGAGTGTTGGGCAAAGACTTGGGTTCAAATCCCCACTTGTTCATGCAGCTCACTAAGGGATCTTGGGGTGGGGTGGGGGGGAAATCATTGCCTAACCCAGGCAGAGGCAAACTCGGCCCTCCAGATGTTTTGGGACTACAACTCCCATCATCCCTTACTACCGGTCCTGTTAGCCAGGGATGATGGGAGTTGTAGTCCCAAAACATCTGGAGGGCCAAGTTTGTGTATGCCTGGCCTAACCTGTGTCAGATCCAAAGCTGTAACTAATGGAGAAGCAAAATCTATTTGGGGTGTTAATGCCGTAAGATCTTATGCTCTGTTGCATATACACACAACTCCCCATTTACATACATTCAATATGTGTGCAACCGTGTATACGCACATCAAACCTACTCAGAAGCAAATTTTAAAATGGCCAGAGAAGAGGCACAAAGCAGTCAGTAAAGGCGCAGAAACCATGCCGAGCAATCCCATGGGCCTTTGCAATTGCAGTCCCTAGAGCCCTCACACAGACTATTGATGCCCATGGAGAGTCGTAGTTTGAGGAAGGGGGTTGGGAGGGAGCGATTGTGGTGGAATTTGGCAACTGGTTAAGTGCTGATGGTTTTTAAAGAGGTTATTCAAGGGTTTCCAAAGGTTTAGAGGGTGTTTGCAGGCTTTTCCAATGGGTGTTTCAATTATAAGCAATTTCACATAGGTGTATGGTGCCTCAGAATGTAACCCTCATGTAAATGAGGGGTTGCCTGTACGTGGAAATAAAACCACATATCTTAAAGACACCAAGGAAACTAAACCTGGGCAGGCACTTGAAACCCCTATAGTCTGTCACAGCTTGGTGGCGTGTTATATTAACTATAATTTATGTGCACCCCTCCTCCCAAAGAAACCCAGGGTGGCAAAGTCAAGAGTGCAAAGTGAGTTGCACATAAGATACACACACACCTGAGCTCCACTCCACCTCCCAAACAAAGATGAATCCCAAAATGGGGGGGGGGGGGGGCTCAACAGAAGTGAACTCAGAATGCAAATATTTTTTGTTGTCTGCAAGGTCTTTCAGACACATTTCCCCAGATGTTAGTTAATGCTATAACAGCAGTCTTGGACAGGAAATTAGAGCAGCATGACAGCCCCTGGAGAGGTTCTTGGAGCAGGTCCTCCTCTCTTTTATCCCCTTTTTAAAAACCATTGTAAAAATTCCATCAACTGCTTATAAAGCGGACTGGTCTGCAGCAGGGGAGCAGGGGTGCTCCAAGCCTCTTCCCTTTCCCTGCATGGAAATGGTGAGCAGAATATTGCAATATAATTGGTCACCTTGGAGTTGCGTTCAGGAGAAAAATGGCAGAACTGTAGAGTTGGCAGGGACCCCCAAGGTTCATCTGGTCCAGCTCCCTGCAATGCAGTAATCATAGCTATAGCATCCCAGACAGATGACCATCGGAGCTGTTTTAAAAACCTCCAACAAAGGAGAGTCTACCACTTTCTGAGGCAGTCCGCTCCACAGTCGAACAGCTCTTGCCCTCAGAAAGTTCTTCCTAATGTTTAAGCAGGAATCATTTCCTAGCCAGGGAAGTGCATGGAGACAGCATGCCCGAAATCTTGTTTCTTAAATGTTTACTTGAACATAGACGTCTCCATGAAATGGGAGCCAGACGAACTGTCCGTTACCTTTCCTGTTCCATTTGGAAAAACCCAGAGCAAAAGGAAGGGGTACAATAAACCCGCCACGGCTGCCCTCACTCACAGCTGTATCACCTGTTGCAAGCCCATCAAAATTGGGAATAAGAGATTATCGGGAAGAGATGATAGCTCTGAATCTCCCGGGAGCCAGCCAACAGTTCAAATATCGTGCAGGTCAATAGTTGAATTTACTTCCCACTTACTCATTTATATGGCATATCCGGGTTACGAAGTATTTTGCTGTCTTTGTCTGAGTTCACTGGGACTGAAAGCAAATTTGTATATTAGCAGAGCAGACACTGGCTATCCATAAATCTGAAGAAATATTTCAAATGCCCAGGCACATGGGCAATCAGGCAATTTTCCTAGTTAGCCAGAACTAACCTAAAAAAACCCCTCTATCCTGTGGGCAAAGGTCACTTTTATCTCACAGAATTTTAGAGCAGGAGAGGACTTGATGGGTCATCTAGTCCAGCCCCCTACAATGCTTTCATTATACAGGAAGGAAGCGAAGGCTGAAAGTGTGGAGTCCACGGGATCACTAGGAGCCCACAGAAGCAGCAGCATTTGAATCCAAGCCCTTCTTCTTTCCGTGCTGAGTGGCATGGGCCAAAGCTGAATCAGCGTTGGCATCCTGCGTAGAAAAAAGATACATATTCCCAACTGATGTCTATATTGCAAAAGTGTACACTCAGCAATCAGGAATGACACGTCTTGTATTTTGAAATCTGAAACACACAACAATTCATTGACTCATCTTTCCCAAAACTGGTGCCTTCCTCCTCCTCCTTGCTGAGAGTTTATCTACGGCTACTGGAGGATATTAAAATTGGGCAGAAAGTAAGGAGTGGAATAGCTAAATATTTTACCAAATTAAGGCTGTAGCTCAGTGGTAGAGCACCAGTTCTGCATGTGCAAGGACTTGGACCCTTATACCCAACACCTCCAGATAACACTGGGAAGGATTTTCTGCCTGACGCCCTAGAGAGCCTCTGCTAGTCAGTGTAGACAACACTGAATTAGATGGAACCAATGGCCTAATTCAGTAAAAGGCAGCTTTGTGTGTTCTGAAATTAAAAACATTTCTCCCCAAAACTGGCCATTCCAATTTTGTGCTTCTGAAAACACAACCTGCAGAAAAAGAAGGCTTTTTTCCATTCCTGTTTTGGGAAAAAGGGGGGCAATGCCACCTTCCTTACACAACTGCATCAGTGACCAAAGATATTCCAGGGTTGAGCCAACCCAACCCAAAGTCTAACCCAGGGCATAGGCAAACTCGGCCCTCCAGATGTTTTGGGACTACAACTCCCATCATCCCTAGCTAACAGGACCAGTAGCCAGGGATGATGGGAGTTGTAGTCCCCAAATATCTGGAGGGCCGAGTTTACCTATGCCTGGCCTAACCAATTCAGGTGGGCAATGTTATGTAGGGCCCTGATCTGCCCCATTACATTAAGCCAGTCAGTCAGTTACTGTGTCCCCTGCTAATCCTCCTCTTATGCAAAAAGGGCTGAAGGACATGAGATACATTCCTCCCATGAGAGGGGAGAAAAACTTTTAAAAGATGAGCTTCTTTCTTGCAGCTTTGGTTTCCTGTAACCACCAGTTCCCTTTCCAGCACCAGCGATCCAGACCAGACTGTCTGTGATGCTGACCACCCATGCTGCTTGTGAGTAGACCAGGATGAGTGTAGGGGAAATGTCTGGTTTAGTTCAGGTCAAGAGCCACAGTGCTCAAGTTTATTTTGTATAGTTTTGGCCATCTGCCTGCTTTCCCTGCCACTTTTCATTCCTAATTTGTGGAATGCTCTCCCCAGGGACGTTCGGCTGGCGCCTTCGTTATACACCTCTAGGTGCCAGGCAAAAACATTCTTCTTTAACCAGGCCTTAGGCTGGAATGTCATCCAATGCCCTTTTAAAATGTGTTGTGGAGGCAGGGGTGTTATTAGGTTGTTTTTGTTTTCATTATTATTGTGATTTTATGTTGTAACTGCCCTGAGACCTGCGGGTATAGGGCAGTATACAAATTAAAAAAATAATAATAATAAATTCATTTACAGAATCATAGGAAGGGACCATCTAGCTGCTCATGGGTTTCCCACAGCATTTGGTTGGCCAACATGAGAAGGCCACAGCCAGGGTGGAGGTAGTGTGTGATTGCGAATCTCAGGGTTTTAAGATCCCCATGTGCCCAGACGCTTTGCATTCGGGCTACTGGAGGTTTAAGATTGGAGCTGCACTTCCAGTCTTGGAAAAGAGCTTTGAGGAACGTCTTTCTGATCTCTCCGACTAAAAGGTTTTCAGATACTTGGAGAGCAGCTCTGTATTGCCAAAAGATTGATATCAAAGGGCAAATAAACTTTCTACTATCTCTTTACAAGAGTGCAAGATGTTCCCTCCCATCTGGAGGTGCAGGAGGAAGGAGAAGGGTGGTGATGGCAGCTAGTGGGAAGAAATGCCCACTATCAACACTGCAGGGCTCTTGTGTTAGGCAATGTGGGGAGGGGGTGAGAGACCCTCCTGGGCACCCCTCCTTTGCCACAGGTGGCGCTTCCCTGCCCCTTGCAATATGCTACTTAAGATACCGTTGACAAACGACACCAAGATGCCACTCATGTCAATGAGGTGCCAAGGAACATCATTTGCTATTTAGATGTCCGCCTTAAATAGACAAGACACTGACAGGGCATCCTTCCCAGTCAAGCGTGGAAGAGCCCAGAGAGGCAGGAAGTCACAGGAAGCCAGAGCTGTCCTCTCAATGGAGGCAAATGGCTGGGCTGGACTTTGTCACAATTCCTGAGATGGAACACTAACTCCCTCTTCAAAATTCTAAGGAGGAAGGACAAGGATGTTTTGAAAGAAGGACAGAAGTCTTCAGGAGGAAATGGCCTCCTCTGAAGGTTGGCATCTTTGCCATTTGGGTTAAGAAATTATGAAGAGCTTGCTGGATCAGGCCAGCAAGTCCAATGGCCAACCAGATGCTCATTAAATAGGATCTAAGCACAAGGGCCCTCTCCTCTTCTGCGATTTATGAAAACTGGTATTGAGAAGCATTGCTGCCTCCAACTGTGGAGGGCACAGCATAGCCTGAGTCATAGAATCATAGAATTGTAGAGATGGAAGGGACTATAAGGGACATCTAGTCTAACCCCATGCAATGCAGGAATATTTTGCCCAATGTGGGGCTTGAACCCACGACCCCAATATTAAGAATCTCCTGTTCTACTTACTGAGCTATCCCAGTTAGTTTGCTATAGTAGCTAGTGGTTATCAATAGGTTTCTCCTTCATGGACATGCCCAATCCTGTTTTAAAACCATCTAAGTGGGAGACCATCACTGCCTCATGTGGGTGTGAGTTCCATAGTTTAACTCTGCACTGTGTGAAGGGCTTTCTTTTATCTCATCTGAAACTTTCACAATTCAGCTTCGTTGGATCTCCATAGGTGAACTCAAAGCCTATACAGGCAACTCCCCGTTAGCACAGGGTGGTGGTGGTGGCGGCGTTCTGAGTCACCGTGTGCTTGTGTGAAATCAGAAACTCACTTAAAAAGCCTACAGACACACTGTCCCGCCCCATCCCACCCTTTTAGTGACATCCTTATGACTTTTCCGGCTTTGGCACTGTGTGCGTCTGCACGTTCACACACAAATCGGTTACCTAAAATGGGAGATGCCTGCAAATATCATGATACCTCCCAATATTCTGTATTAGCTGCTAGTCTCTCTCACACATACACACATACCTCTCACGCTTTTCACAGCTATCCACCACTGCCAAGCATACTTAGTCCTCGGGATGTGCTGTCAACCACTGTTTTCTATCCCATGGAGACATCACTGCAAAGCTTCACGCACCAAGAAACGCACCCACCCCAAGCACACATCCATAAGGCAAACACACAGCACAGCCACCTCCAACAACGATCTCCCCGAAGTGCAAATATGAGACTCGCCTGGAGATCTAGGCTTAATTACAGGCTAGTACAACTCTTTGAGCTTATGATGAACAGGTGCAAAAACTGAAAGGATGCTCTAAATAGCTAGTCTTGCATGGAGATACAAGGGAGCCTTTTTGTTTTGTTTGGTTCCGTTAAAAAAAAAAAAAAACAGCCATTAAGTAGATACATAATTTCTCTTTCCTTTCTGAGAAAAGATTGCAGCTTTTGTTTGCCAGAATAAAGAACATAAGAACGTAAGAGGAGCTTGCTGGATCAGGTCAGAGGCCTATCTAGTCCAGCATCCTCTTCTCACAAGCTGCCAACCAACTGCTGTGGGAAACCCCTGAACAATACCTGCACTCTGTGACCTCCAGAAGCATTATTGCCTCTGACGGTGGAGGCAGAACGTAGCCATCATGGCTAATGGCCATCGATAGCCCTCTCTTCCATGAATTTATCTAAACCACTTTCAAAGCCACCCAGGTTGGTGGCCATCTGCCTCTTGTGGGAATGAGTTCCATAGCTTAACCCCAAGGTCTTGTTCCTGGTCCATCACCTCCAGTTCAGACCACATCAGCGCATAGGTGAAATAAAAGATTTATTTATATTTTTGCCACAAAGTGCCCAACTTTACGCTTGTTTATGTTGAATTGCATGTGGCATTTTACTGCACAATCTCTCCGTTTGGAGAGGTCCTTTTGGAGCTCTTTGCAATCTCTTTTTAACAACTCCAAACAATTTAGTTACAATCAGCGAACTTGGCCAAATTGTCAAATTGCCTCTTGCTTTTCGTCTGTCAGCAAGTCACGGGGGTGGAAGAATCTTTGCCTGAATCAGCCAAGGTTTTGGAACTGCAAGCTTAGAAAGCAATCCCCAGCCACAGTTTTTAAGAGCTTGCCTTTGCTTTACAGCTCCCGCCTAAGGCAGCTCTTAACAATGATTAAGGCACTAAAATATGTATTTAAATCACCAGCTGAAATGTCAATGAAATCAAAACACACTAAAACACAAAGTAAAAAAGCAATGTCTACCCAAGAAAACATGACTAATGCCAATCAGCTACTTGAGCAGGTGGAAAAGGAAATAAAAGATCGCTGAACACCATCCATCACTAAACAAAGCCAGCAATGTCAAAGGCGGGAACAAAAAAACCCTTCCTGCCAGAAAGCTTGTTAACCATCTACTAGGTTGGTGTGTTTCAACCTGGGCACCGAACAAGAGGCTGAGCTGCTACACTTACATCAAACAATATCTACACATACACAGGTAAAAAAAAAAGAAGAATGTACCAATTTACATAATATTAATAATAATTTATTTTTTGTACCCCACCCATAAGACTGGGTTGCAGCTTCAAACCCAGCCAGATGGATATAAATAAATTATTATTATATTATATATAAAAGAACACAACAAAACATCACACATTAAAAGCTTCCTCAAATGGGACTGCCTTCAGATGTCTACGGAAACTTGTATAATGGTTTATCTCCTTGACACCTGATGGGAGAGTGTTCCACAGGGTGGGCACCACTACCGAGAAGGCTCTCTGCAGGATCCCTGCAACTTCTCACAATGAAGGGAACTGCCAGAAGGCCCTCAGAGCTGGTATGCAGGGCCAAAGCCACTTAGGGCTACAAAAGTGCATCCTGGTGGGGAAATGGTCCTGTCTGAATAGCTTTTCTTATTAAATGCAGGCAGCATCCCACATCAGCACCAGCTCACCTCTCCGCTGGTCTCCCAGGACCAGAAGAGGTATGAAGAGGACACAGCATAGACAGACAAGGGGAAGAAGTCTCAGGTTGCTTGAGAAGGACCAGGGGAGGAGCCTTAGGGAGCAGTGGGGAGGTGGAGACCTTCAGTCCTCACAACTGCCTCACTGGGGCAGGACCTACTGGGAAGAGTTGCTCTGCTCACTAGGACCTGCCCTCCTGAGCTGTTTGTTTCTTTAAATAAAGAGCTAACTTCACTGATGCCATTCCATCCCCTTAATCACTTTGTTTGCCCTCTTTTGAACTTTTTCAAACTCTTCACTCTCACAGAAGATGGGTAACGTTATTGATTTTTTCGTGTTTGTAAACAGATGAATTTCCCCCTGCAGCAGAGGTGCCTAGAATTAACTACTTGTGGTAATGTGTATGATTAAGCAGCAACAATGCATTAAGCTTCTGTGAAGGCTGTCCAGTGCCCACTTCCTCTCCACCCAGAGGTTCAAAATATCAGGGGGTAACAAGAAAGAAACAAAAGAACCTGGAGATTTAATGAAACTTCTGTGAGCGCTTAACACTTGATGGCTTCACAACTAAGGGACAAAACTTAAACCACAAACTCTTTGCAGAGAAACTTCTAAACTGCACTCTTTATCCAACCAAGGCTCAGGTACAGTGGCGTAGTGTGGGTTGTCAGCACCCGGGGCAAGGCAAGTAATTTGTGCCCCCTGTGAGTGCGAGCTGCAAGTGCGCCCCCCAGATGTTGCGGCCGGTCCCCCCTGCACCCCCCACACTACGCCACTGCTCAGGTAGACTTTTCTCACCTGAAATGACTATCACCCCACTAAGCCACTTCTAGGATTTATCTTCCCCACAGAGAATCAAAATCGGGTTGCCCTGCCTAGCTATCCCAGCTCATATAGTTCAAACTCCCCAACTGCCCCTACTGATGGTTAGTCCCACTCCCATTAAAAGTCAAAGCCCTAACTATCGCTCTCTGTCTCATGGACAGACAATCCCTTTCCGATCGCAAGTCACTGTCCTGCAGCCAAATTAGGAGGAGGGCGCAAGCATTGAGGCGGCAGCGGCGCGGGACGGGCAGGACGAGGCGGAAAGAGGAAATAACCATCAAGCAGTGGACGCTCTGAGAAAGAGCGGGCACTCTTTCTGTGGAATACGCTCAAGGTCCAAATCCTCTCTCCCTTATTAAAACGGTTTTTAAACTCTTCTTAGAAGGTAACTGCAAAAAAAACAACAACAACCACACACGCTAATCTCCTCCCCACCCGGACCCCACTCCAAAGCTATGCCATAAAAAGCCGTCGGGCGCGCGAAGCAAGGAAGTTTCCTCCACGGTGGAGTCGGGGATGAAGGGCTTCTTTCCTTCGCCCTCTGCGCATTCCGCCCGCGTCCCTGAGAGGTGCCTCTTCCCCTCTCTTTCCGCCTTTGTCTTTGCTTCCTCGCGTCCGTCAAAAAGCAGCCGCGTTTGCCTGTTTCGGGCTGTTTGTTGTGTGTGGAGAAGAGAATGTCAGCCATCCGGCGAACATCTCGCACGGCCTGCTTGGGGTTTAACCACCACCGCCACCCCGCCTCCATTAATTGCAACAGTTCCAAGCAGAATCCATCTAATGATTCCCATAACCTTGTCAGGGGGCGCAAGAGGGCATTGAAGGCAGCCGGGGGCTCCCCCTTCCCTCCACCGGCCTCTGCATGAAAACAGAGGGGAGGCGGGCCTGTTTGCCCACCCATTCAGCGGATGCTCACAGCGATGCCTGGGTTAACTCTAGAGTAATCAAGGGGGTTGTAATGTAGGCTCAACTTTTGGGGTGAGGGCTTACATTTAAAGATGAGGCCGTGTGTGTGTGGGGGGTGCTCTCTCCTTTTCTCTTGCAGGAATAAAAAGGAGCAGGAAAGTTACAAAATCGCTCCATGGGGCAGCCCTGGTCACCTCACCTCAAAAAAAGGGAGATAGTAAAGTTGTAAAAGGTTCAGAAAAGGGCAACCAAAATGGTCAAAGGTTTGGAGCGACTCCTATATAAAGCATTTGGGACTTTATATAGAGAAACTTCTAAACTTATAGAAAAGAAGACACGATAGAAGGTAATGAAATTGTGCATGGTGTAGAGAAAGTGGATAGATGTTTTTCTCCTTCCCTAGGAACTTGTGAGCATCCAATGAAGGTAAATGGTAGATAAAAGGGTGGACTTCTCCACACAGCACAACTATGGAACTCCCTCCTACACGAGGCAGTGATGGGCACCAACTTGCATGGAAGAATTGTGGTTTTCCAGGTTCTAGAACAGCCACCAAAGTGCAGAAACCCCCTGCATTTATCCCTGAGCTGCCCTCAACATTCCTAAGCAGGAATCTCCAAATCTGACTTTAAAAAGTTCACATAAGTAGAGCCTGCTGGATTGGGCCAATGGCCCTTCTATTTCAGTAGCCTGTTCTCACAAAGTTGCCAACCAGATGCCTGTGGGAAACCTGCAAGCAGAATTACAGCCATTCTTTACCTGCGGCTCCTGCATTGCAGGGGGTTGAGCTAGATGACCCTTGGGGGTGCCTTCCAGCACTACAATGCTATTGTTCCTTTTCCTTGCCTGTTTACACAAGCTATTCCAGGTTTCATGTCAGAAGGACGCGGGAAGCAAAGAAACCTAAATGGGGGCCCCAAGCTGGATCAGCATGTCACCAAGAATAAGGCTTCATGGCCACAATATTACAAGGATGAACAGAGTGTTCAGCTGGCAGGAGATGGAAGACTGTTTGGCAGCCCTGAAAACAGATATGGAAGTGGGGGCCATCTCTTGCATCAGCTGTGAACTAGCTTCTGGGTACAGGTTCCCTTTCTTTTAAATGTATGCTTTTTTGATACACAACTGAGAAACAGTCAATAGGAAGGAAAATAGATATTAAAAAAACCTAATAACCATAAACTTGACTACGTGAAGTACAGAAATTGTTTATATCATCATCAATAGTCAGAAAAAATGAGGATCAACAGGTCAGTTTGCATCTGAATGAAATAGCATTTGTAATCAGATTAATCATCAGAAGGAAGGTTGCAGTGCTTGGGACTTTTTAGTTTATAGAAAAAGACGACAAGAGGCAACATGATAGAAGTTTATAGAATTAATCAAACCATGGAGAAAGTGGGTAGAAAAAAAGTTTCTCTCCCTCTCTCATAACGCTGGAACTCGTGGGCATCCAATGAAGCTGAATGCTGGAAGATTCACAGCAGGAAAAATACGGTAAATAAAGGACTTTCCATGCAAGGCATAGTTAAACTATGGAAAGCTGTCTGGCAGGGGGCTGGGATGGCCCCCAACCCACATGGCTTTAAAAGAGGATTAGACATACTCATGGAGGAGATGGCTACTAGCCACAATGGCTATGGCTCTAGAGTTGTAAACAATAAGTTCTTCTGAACACTAGTTGCTGGAAACCACAAGAGGTGAGAGGGCTCTTGTGGTTGGATTCTGCTTGCTGCTTTTCCACAGGCAACTGTTCAGACTGTATGAGAACAGGATGCTGGACAAGAAGGGCCACTGACCTGATCCAGAAGGCTCTTATGGTCTTCTGACCAAAAGTCATCAAAACAGAAAAACACCAAGTTGGGGAGGGGGCAGTCTGGAAAAAAAGAAAATTATTTTGGGGGAGGCAAGTGGTGTGTGAGTCCTTGGATGTTTTCATAATAAAATTATTCTTGGTTATAAAAATTATTAATGGAAGCCATCCTTCTTTTTATACCACTGAGGCTGAGTTTGATGGGAGTAGACAAGAATGAGGGGGAGCAGGCCTTGTTATATTCTTCTTTCAGTCATTCTCCTGCTGAAAATCACTCACCCCCCCCAACACACCTGCTATGCCATTTAGAAAACCTGGCTGTACAACCCAGGCAAGATCAGCAGCACCAGGCCTGCGCTTCTTGGAATCTAAGGCTGGCCTCTGCCACAGAAGCTGGGCAGTTGGCTCAGAGAAAAAGTCTCAGGGCCCCTACAAAACCTCTTTCAATGAGTCGGGAGATGTGTATCCTTCAAAACCAAGTTGTGCTGATGGAAGCTGGGGCTCAGGCAATCATTTGCCCCAAAGACTGACTTCATCTCAATCCCTGGCACAACAAGAATTCTACTGAACATAAAAGACGTAAGACGACCTCCGTTGGGTCAGGTCAGTCCAGCATCCTGTTCTCACAGTGGCTGACAAGATGCTTCAAAGGGCCTCCCTCAAGCAGGATTCAAGCACCAGAGCCCTCTGCCCTCCTGTGGTTTCCAGGAGCATTTCTGCCTCAAACTGTGGAAGGCAGAGCACAGACATTGTGCCTAGTAGCTCTCAGGGGCTGATGCTTGCCTGAATCCAGATGCAGACTTTAAGTTAATAGACTGTATTTATATCCCACTTTTTTCCTACACAGAGCTCAAGGTGTAATGCATGGCCCTCCCCCCCTCCATTTAATGCCTACAACCCTGTGACAGTTGGGTTAGGTTGAGAGGCAGTGAACTGGCCTATGGCCATACCCAGGGAGCTTCATGGCCAAGTGGGGCATTTGTACCTTGGTCTCTCTCAGCTCCCAGTCTAACATTCTAAACACTACCCCGCACACTTGAGTGGGGTGTGCACTCAGTTCAGGCTCATTCCTTTACCTGTTCTCTGCTTCTGCCAAGCCTGGAGGCAAGATCTGCACATACTACTCTTAAGCCCAATAAATTTCTAGTGGGTTGCTTTGATGTTTTGTTGATAGTAGGCCAGGCAATGGCACGGTTTGACCTCGGATGCCTCTAAAATATTATCTTGCCCCCACCCATACATACCCAAAAGATCACAGCGTACTGCAGGTGGGGGCACCCTAAAGATATAATCCAATCAGGAGGCCTGTGCAGCTGCTGCCAGACTTGGGCCTTTAGTGTGGCAGCAGTTCCTACAGTTCGGAACTACCTCTCATTGCCTACCAAGACAGGGGCCTTCCCTGTTGCCTTCTGGAAACCAATAAAATATCTCTTTCAACAAACCTTCTACAGTGGTACTTCTGGTTAAGAACTTAATTTGTTATGGAGGTCCGTTCTTAACCTGAAACTGTTCTTAACCTGAGGTACCACTTTAGCTATGGGGCCTCCTGCCGCCGCCGCACGATTTCTGTTCTCACCCTGAAGCAAAGTTCTTAACCTGAGGTACTATTTCTGGGTTAGTGAAGTCTGTAACCTGAAGCGTATGTAACCTGAAGTGTATGTAACCCGAGGTACCACTGTACATGGAGATCTTCATCCCAGCTGGCATCTATGTGGAAGGACCACAGCTCAGTGGTAGAGAATCTTGCCTTGCATGCAAATTGCCCCAGGTTTAGTCCCCATCACCTCCTGGTACAGTGGGAGAGACTCTCTGCCTGAAATCCTGGAAAGCCTCTACCAAGTCAGCACAGACAATACTGAGCTAGATTAACCCAAAGGTCTGACTCGGTATAGGGCAGGCAGCTTCCTACGTCCCCATATGTAATGGGCTTAAATTGCTTTCATGCATGTGCTGTTGAGTCAAACTGTTCTTATATATGTAATGGGTGGGTTTGGTGGTTGGTTGGCTGGTAAATTGCTTTAGGGTGCCCCATGGGAACTGATTCATCAATAAGAAAAATGCACCAGTGGAGATCTAAATTAGTATTTATTAATAATCTCCCACACATATCTCATGATAATGAACAAAAAAGAAACACATAGAAAACATCAGGGAAAGAACACCAAGCAGATAATTTATAGCAGATAACTATCCATCCAGCTGGGAAGGCTTACTGGAGGAAAAATACCTCCAACCATTTCCAGAAAGTGCATATAGGGGGAGCATGTCACATCTCAACAGAGAGGATGTTCCACAGAAGGGGCAGCCACACCAAAGGCCCTGCTCTAAGTTACTTCAGAGAGGGCTTCTGAGATCCTTTGGAACTTGCAGAAGAGACTCTCCTAAATATTGCAGAATGGGTAAAACGTAGGGTGGTCTTTGAAAAAAGGTGGTCAGTCTAAATGCACAGTGAGTCATATTTTTCTTGGACTCATAAAGCACTTCAGTCTGCAAATAATGGAATGACTGAATGGAAGAAACTAACCCCCCCCCCATATGTAGAAAACATCCAGGAGGATAAAATACATCCTCCTCATTTTCTCTGTAAATGAATTCTAACAAGAAACACCTTCTGAAGTGGTACAGTCCAGGGACATTTTAATTGCAGATTTGTTGCTTGTGGACGAGTTTAAGTGGCTGCCTTCAAATGAGATACTTGCCATATATTTGTCTGTGTGTTTGGGGAGGCTTCTCTGCACTGCCATCCCAATACTTAAAACCACTTTAAAATCCCAGTAACCTCTTCTGAGAGGTGGGAGTACAGGGCATTCAGGGTCTCGGCTAAAAAGGGAGAGAGTGTTACTGTGAATGAAGTTGTACGAGGAGAACTCTATCCAGTTTTTAACATTTATTTCCAGAGTTTGAACACTCCAATTTCCCAGGGTGACTTGCCTTAAAAGTCTTTAGAAGAGTTAGCTGTTGAAAACAGCCTCTCTTAGCCTCAGATTGCAAACCAATAATTTGGGGGACAATGACTGACAAGCAGACTAAGAGAAACTGTGATTCCCAAGGTGGGGTGGAGGGATTACCTAGGGGGGCACTAAGAGGAAAGGTGGCAGCAGGGGGCCCCACGGAGGATATTGATTATTTTCTTTTCGATTGGCAAGGCAAGACACTAAAGTGAAAAAACTTCCGCACTTCATATTTCAAGATTTACTGTTCTTTTATCACTTCCAAAGCTTTGATCACATTTGTTTGTATTTACAACTCTGAGTTGGCACAAGACCGCCAATTACGTACTGGTAATTGCTATTGATTTTCTTACGAATTATAGCTACGATGCATCCATGGTAGGCGAAGGTTTGTGCATGTTTGGTAAGTAGTGACATATATGCACGTTATGCTATGGATTTCCTTCACCGTTACTTTTTAATTACGAATGGAGAGAGATATTTCTTGGCTGGATTTTATTTGGTCATCGTCTTCCTCGGCGGGTTGTACAAACCCCTGTTCTGAATTAACGCTTTTTATAGGGCAGGGTAGAGGGCGATGTGATGGGTTTATGGAACTGAGGAACGCGGGGGGGGGGGGGGGAGAGAGAGATAGCCTAGAAAAGTTTGGGAACCACTGCTCCACGGTCTTCTTGTGTGTTGAAATGAAAAACAATACATAGTACGTCTGCATTCCTGTCATCTTACCCTCTCACTCCCTATTGTTGGCAAAAGGTGGCTTGCACAGAAGTGTTTTGCACTATTTCTGGGAACAGTGGCGCAACCTCAAGCTTTGGTACATCTCCAGAGGAAGAGAATCCTAGACCGAAGGGGCAGCCACCGAAAAACCCCCACCATGCACTGCACACCCTTCCAGGTCTAAGGGACTGTTTCCAGTTAGCAGTGCAATGGGGTAAGAGAAGGTGGCTTGTTAGGTATGCTGTATCCGGACCTTGTAAGGCTTTGTAGCCACCAGCCCCTTGAACTGAGCCCAGAAGAGGAATGGAGCCCTGCTGTGATGTGTTCCGATGATCCACCCACCACACCGATCGGCATTTTGCACCAGCCAGAGTGCCGTCAAGGGGAGCCCTACACAATGTACAGTACGTGATGTTTTCTAGCCCGAGGCGAAGTACGCATGGACGAATTAAGACAGATAAATCTGCTTCCTGGCTCATTCATACAGCAGCTCTCTGTATCAAACTCCAAAGTTCATGACTTCAAGACATGCAGGGGGCCAGGGGTGGGGGTTGGTGTAGAGAGATAATGTGCCCCAGACTGTCTTATGTTGTTTTTTTTTAACTCAGTCTAATAAAGGCAGAGGTTAAAAAAAGGTGAAGAGATTATTTTTTTTTTAAGGACACGATTACTTTCTGTATCGAAAGACAGGATTTATCCCATCCATGAGAAATTACCTGGAATTCACAGTACATAAAATCAGTTCTTCTGACTGTGGGCTTTTAAGAGAGCAACCGAAAGCCAGCCAGTTTTGGAAATAGCATTCTTCCACGCACCATTTGTCTTCAAAAGAAATATCTACATATTATTACCATTAAATTGAAGAACAAAGGTCAGAGGCACCCGGGAGAAAACAGGGGCCCGATCCCGTTCTTACAGAGGCAAAAATGAACTCCTCCCCCCCCCCCCCCGTGGCGGTTGGGGAAATAATCCTCATTCTCTGATTCGCAACTGACCTGTGCTCCTTCTTAAATAGTTCTGCTCCCCCAGCCACCCTGTGCCCAAACACGCAAATGAAATTTATTTCTTTGGGAAAAACCAAGAATATGAAAGTGATCCTTTTGTATGTCCTTATGCAAGTCTTTTAAGCGATTTTAAAACCAAAGTTAAATGTTCCAAATTTTCAGAAGTTTTTTTTTTAAAAAAACCAAACCTAATTCTCAGTACAAATCTAACCAAATTGAGTTCTGATTATGCAAGGCTTTTTCATCCTAATAGCAGCTAAATAGGTGCTCATGAAAACTATTAAAGAGTCTCTCTATAAACTACTTTGAGGGTGTGTGTGTGTGTGTGTGTGTGTGCTTTTTTCAAAACCATAAAGAAGTGTATAAATGTTATAAAATAAATAAGATGCAAAGGCAAGGAGGGGAGAAGAGAAGACCCAACAGCTACGGGTACCGCAGTGTGGATCCATGCTGCCGAAGTTCTGAACAATTATTCTACAGATCCAATCCTGATTTGAATGCTTAGCTGTACGGGCTGCAGAGAAATTAGAATTCAGACTGTCTCAAATATTTCATCTGCAAAAGGGATCCAAGTGTGTCTAAGTGTCTGCGAATCAAGTCCATAAAACACCATCGTTGTTCACCAGGCAATCTGGGGAAAACAAAACAGTTAAGGAGCTGTGGGAAAATGTCTGACTCTCTGGTCCAAAAGCCACTTAAACCAGATAACCTCAGCAGAACAACCTGAAAGCACAATTTGTAAACACACAACTTAGACTTTTTGCTTTAAAAAAAAAAGGAAAAAAAAGAGTAGAGATAACAAAAGATCGAGAGAAAGGACCCTGCTATATCTTTTCGTTTCCTCTTATTTCTGCATTATAAATAGCCTTGCTGTTTGTTATTAACCTAACTACAGTACAAGGCATCTTCTCCTAGTAACGTTTGTTAGAATTCAGTTCTGAGCCACAGGTCGCAAAAAGCAAAACCCAACAATATTGTTTTGCCATTAAAAAAAATAAATACAAATATACACACCAAGACAGAAAACTCACTCTGGAAAGATTGCGATCTATTTTACAACAGGGACTTTAACAAGTGAGACGCTAATTAACAAATAAATGGCTGGGGGAAAGGAGTGGAGCAGGATAAGGGGAAATGTGATTACAGTGAATGGCCATATGCGCCCACCTAGATGTTTCTAAGCTGCTCTCTAATTTGTTTAGTCCACTTAGGGGTCCTCCCCGCTACAAGTCCACTTAAAGTTAGCAGCTGGATCATTCTGTCGTTAAAAAAAGCCTGAAGCAAACACGATCAGAGCGCCATTATTATTTTTTAATTGTCTGTCTACAAGCTTATCTCTCATAAACCACTTTCAATCCAAGATTGGAACATTCCTGTTACTAAACATGAAATGTAGTTGATAGCATTCCAGCGAAAGCACAGTCATATAATGGTGGCCACACTCTTTAAAAATAAATAAATAAATCCGCACAGAAACCACGAATGAGAAGCTGGCGTACTTCTGAAAAATAATATCTTGAATCATAATAACCAGCCTTGAACACAGTCCAGATGTGCTTGGATTTCTCTCTCTCTCTGCTGTGTGCTTCGTCCTCTCTGCTTTCCCTCAAGTTGTTGTTGTTTTTAAAAAATGAAAAATTACTAAGAAGGCTTGCAACAAAAATCTGCATAAAGCTACCAATGAGGAACTGCGCAAGCGGGAACAGAGACAATGTGTGCAAACCTGAAGCTTTGAATTGGGCCTCGGCTCATATGGCAATTTGGTCAGTAAACCGTTTTACCTTTCGAACAACAACAACAAAAGACTCCAGCTGCGGGTAACAGACCATGAGGTTCTTTTTCCAAGAGTAAAATGACTTCTCCAGAACGACTGCAGCTGATGCCAGAAGTGCACCCCGCAGGCACCACAGAAAAGGAAGTGGTCATGTTCTGCTCGGAAGCGTGGACATGCTCGGTTCAGATCAATGACCTTCAGGTGAAGGAAGGCCTCACAAACTGGCCCATTAATTTCTCCCCCCCCCCCTTTAGCTGACCAAGTCTCGTCCTCCACGGAAACTGGACTGACCTATTTCCCTTCCAACAAATAAAGAAGCAGTTGAAAAACGAAGCATGGCAGGAACCAACACAAAGGGGGAACAGCAAAGTCTGCAAAAGTGGGGGGGGGGGGGTTAAAAAATGCAACAGGGAAAGTTTGCAAAATGGCCTTTGTGGGTCTTGATTTTTTTAAACCTAAAACAAAACAAAACCTAGAGCAGGTAAAAGAAAAAAGCAGAAAAGTGGAGGTCATCCGAGGTGGTCCAAAAAGGGTGAAGAGTGCAGGCTTCTGGTCCAAGAGGACAAGTGCTAGGAAGTTGCTTTGAAAGGACCCTGCAAGCCCAAAGGGAGGGGCGACATGTTTACATGGGTAGGTGCGTGTATAAAAAGACCCTTAACGTCTTCAGTGGGGATTGCCTCCTGATAAAATATTCCCAGTTCAACAGTGCCAGATCACAACGTTTTAAAAAGGAGGCATCAAACGTAACGATCACCAGCCCTATAGGAAAGGATCATAGAACTGTAGAGTTGGAAGGGATATCTAGCCAAAGGAAAAGGGGTAAGTGAGAAAACCCAACATAATGTTATTTATCACCAAGCTTTAATCTGTTAAGTGCCTGGATTTGTGTCTTCAGAATTACATGGGAACTCCTGGGGCTTAGTCCTGACACTGAAAATGTACAGGACATTCAACATACCACAGAATATCTGCTCTAGCACTGATCAGTGCCGGACATTTGCTATGCAGGCTTCCTCAGTGATTCAAGCCGTACTGAGCCCAGGTTTAGGGAAAGACGGTCAAAGAAGTGCCCTGGATTGAAGGCAGGTTAAGCCCCAGAAAAGCCACCCAGACTGGAAAGGGCTAACAGTGCAAAACTTAGGCTTAAGTTAGATGGAGGCGTTAAGACTATCCTGTCCTTATGGCCAACATCAGGAGAGCTATTTGCTTAATTGTTTTTGGCTGTGCCGTCCTTCCGAAATGCAGAATATTGTTTATGTGACAGGCTTGCTCCACTGAAAGGACTTGAGGAGGAACAAAGGATGGAGAAACCCATACGGCTGCAATTGGGTTATCCACTGAAGAAGAGTTAAAAAAAGAAAAGAAAAGCACCTATAAATCAGAAATCCTTATCTTAGCCCCAGCAATTTCTTCATCGCTAATCTCCCCACATCAAGAGAAAATCAAAAGCTACTCACAGGGCAAACAGATTATGAAGCTACACAGCAACTTCACTCCCAAGGGAATAAATAACCTTTAAGGAGATCGATTTGCACATAACATCAAGGAGGGGGAAAGACCACACACAATCCCACCCCACACATGCTCTTTGCTTGTGCTGCCGGGAGAGTGCAAAGCTAAAATGAAGCAGCCACCACTCTCGCTGTCAGGTGGCATTTAAAGCACCACAAAGAATAAAGGTGATAGGAGAGGCAACCAACCTCCTTACTCTGCAGGAACCTTAATCTGCATTTGGGGAGGACTCTTGCAAGCCTAAAAGTAACCGCCAGCTTGGTAAATAATTGGAGGTAAAGAGTGATAAACCTGATTCATAAAATGCAACGCGCGATCCAAAGCAAGCTATTCGGAAAACAGGTCCCACAAGTTTTGCTGTCTCCCAAGGAAATGTGCACAGCACTACATCCATTTATGGCAAGAGATGGCGGTGGTGGCAGGCGGGCGGGAATAAAAGAGGCTAAGGCTGGGTGTGCCTTTGCAAGCTCTGGTTCAGGGGTAGCCAACATGGAGGCCACTGGCAACGCTGGCTGGGTCTGCTGGGAGACCAGTTACACCTGGAGAGCACAGCGCTGGGTGCCCATGCTCTTGCCACAAGCATTTTCGTTCAGCCAATGTGCCACTCCATACAATGGTGTAGATTACCCTTGGGGGTCTCTTCCAATTCGGGGGTTCTGTGATTCTACGAGCATGAGACCCAATGTGGTTGTTAAGGGTGTTGGGCTTTTGTCTGGTGGGCTACCCAGCACCTCTGGCTATGCAGTGTAACAGGGTTGTTTTGAGGGTGTATTATGTTGGGGTGAGGGAAGAGAACTATGTACACACTACCCTGAGCTTCCTTCGAGAAAGGGGGGCTAAATATGCAATAAATAAATTAAATATTCCCAGTCCCTTCTGAGCTTTTATTATCACTGAGTGATCCAGCCAAAGTTACTTTTTGTTTTAACAGGAAACAATTTCGGCATTTGCTTGGTTCCCCTATGGAAATAAATAGGTCTAAAAAATGGGGGCAGGGGTCAGCAAACTTTTTCAGCAGGGGGCTGGTCCACTGTCCCTCAGACCATTTGGGGGGGGCAGGACTATATTGGGGGGGGATGAACACATTCCTATGCCCCACAAATAACCCAGAGATGCATTTTAAATAAAAGGACACATTCCACTCATGTAAAAACACGCTGATTCCTGGACCGTCCGTGGGCCGGATTTAGGAGGCGATTGGGCCGGATCCTGCCCCCGGGCCTTAGTTTGCATGTTCTAGTCTGTTTGTTTTTGTATGATAAGGGGGTGGGGGAGACAAGCTGGCAGTCTTCTCTCAAATTGTTCAGTAAAAAATAAACCTGTTTCCAATTTGCAGCATTACGGGAAAAGACACAGGGCTAACAGATATATTACTGTGCAGCTGGCACCTAGCTTTTAAAAACTTTATTAATATTATTTGATAAATAACTTATTTGAGTAGTTGAATTTAGCTGTTTTGCTTTCATGGGTAGATCTATCATGTCACCCACCACCACCAAAGTTCTGACTACGGGTCTTATGACTGGGTTGGTGAGGGAGAGGAGACATTGCCGTCTGTCCAATAGAGCTGCAGTCCATTTTCCAGTAAAACGAAAACGAGCTTTTCTACACTTGCCCGTAAGCAATTCATTACCCCTGCTGTCTGCACCAGCAAGATTCAGCTGTTCCATTTTGAGGAAAGTGGGCTTTACCACCCAGTGGTAATGTGAGAAATAAATATTATTCAACAGCTCAGATTGAAATTCTTAAAAATCGCAACGGGACTGGGAGTCACAAATGCAAAGGCCTAATTCAGCTCCGTTGACATCGATGGGAAGCCTTCCCATTAGATTCCACAGAGGGCTGGATACAGCCCAAGAAAAATATTAGAAAGGGAAAGGGTAATCAACTGCTTACAAAGTATATTCTTTAAATTAAAATAAAAACCCACCTGGGTACACTAGTTTGCTTCTCTTCCGCAATCTATCAAATTTCTACATATGAAACTCCTAAAATGTTTCCCACGGAGTGGGGAATGCAAAATTGATACAGCATATTCAGGGATGGCACTCCAAGGGGAATTTAAATGCTTTAAAGGATCTAAAACCACTTACTCCCTACAAGTCCCTAAAACGACTTCTTGGGAAGCAACTGAAATGTTATGGTCACCGTTCCAGGTATTAGGCGTGCAAAATCTTAAATTCTATCTATTTCCACTTTGTACTGGGCAGAACTGATTCTTGCTGTGTGTATAAAAGGGTGAAAAAAGAAGGTGGTGGAGACATAGAGCAGACGTGAATCAACTTTTGACTCAGGGAGACCCGAGCAATGAACCCCATTTTCTCTGACTCAAAAGCTTCTATGGGTCAGCATTGATGCATCGCCCAAGATGCACACAGGTACCACTTGCCTTACTCACCAGTAGTTTAAGGCAAAATCTGGACAGTGCCCCTTCCATGAAAATGGGGAGGGGGAGCTGAAGGCCAAAGCTCAGGGTAGCATAACTGCCGTGCTTATATCGCCGAGCTGCATTTTGAGAAAGCAGGACAAAATGGCGGACGGCTCAAGTCTTCAAACCGAAAGCAGCCCGATATGAGAATCACGCCTACACGCAAAGGGGCTCTTTCTGTGCTGGTTGTACATTTCACCGATCAACATGCACAGAACTTCTTGCCTTCCCCCCACCCCACTGTATTATTCCACCCCCACCCAGCACTTCTCCTCCCAACGTGTAAAGACACAATCAGGCAAAAGCAACACTGGACTCGGCTGCGATGAGTCCCACATATAATTTGTGCATGCCATTTTGTACAGGCAGAGCGTCCCATGTAACTCTAATGATTAAATGCCTTTGCAAAATCATGCAGTAGTTTATCAAGATCCCAAGTTATCAATTCAGTATCTTTGTTGTAAAATTTTATGGGAGGTTGGGTTGTGGCCAGCCACAACATTTTTCCAGACTATGAGCCTTTGGGACATGGATCAATTCATGCTTTCTTTCGTTTTAATTTTATTTATTTGTGCTTTCTACCTCAGCCTCTGGATAGGGAAGGCTGACAATCTAACCCATTCATTATTAAATGAAAAAATATTAAACAAAGATGCTAATGCAAATCTGTCTAAACCTGGTTAAGCTCAAACACTGTAATTTTAAAGTCACTTGAGAATATGATTCTAAACGTACATATTCACTAGAAATAAGTTCTGGTGAAACCGGTAGCTTTTCCTCCTGCATAAACACATTTTAGCATCCTACTCCAAGCGACATTGTAGTCCATAGTGTTTCAGTTTAAGGATCTTTTGGATTGGGCTGCAAAACAGATTGTAAGAATGAGACTCGCTCCTTAAGGAATTGGGGATCCTTAATCATATATAGCTGAAGCCAAGATTAAAACCTCCTTGCTTACGTTTCTTTTTGTTAAAGGATCATATGAATCTGATTTCAAGGAAGCCATCACCACTCCTATAAAAGTGCACTGCATTTGACTGTTGCTTGTAAAATAATAATAATAATAATAATAATAATAATAATAATAATAAATGTTGATGTGGAGACTTTACTACTAGTGGCAGAAATTTTATTGCCCAAACAAATGAAGTCATTGTTACATCACCAGAGCAGGCATGCGATAAGGAGGGAGCGATAAGTCTGAGTTCCTTTACAACTGGATTCTAGGAAGGGAAGGACCTGATCCTTGTCTTCATTTTAAACTCATGGCCTCACCACTAAGAATGTCAATACAGGCGCCACTGGTGAGATGGACACTGGCTAGCTAAGGAGTGTGCCAGGACAACCAGCACACAAGATACCTAGGTATTAAAAAAAGCCCATAACTCCAGTTGAGTCAACCAGCTGCAGGGGGACAGACACAGAATGGGTGTGTGGCAAGGGTAAAAGTCCAGTGCCCACCAACTGAGGTTCAATTGTTAAGTGGAAAGTCCCATCCAGTGCAGTGGGGCTTCCCTCAAATAAGCATGGTTACACCTGCAACACCAAAGCAAGTTTCTCATGTCTCATCTGCTCTAGCTAAGCAAAGAGAAAAGAAACATTTTTTTAAAAAAAAATTGCACATGCATACCTTTATATAAAGGCCCGTACTGATCAATTCTGTGTTTAAATTATTTACATCAACTGCATTTTCCAACCTTCTGTTTAGAAAGTAGCTTGCAAAAGTTTTTAACCGCTTGCTATATTTGTCAACCAACTATGAGATCTCTCTTGCGTGTAAATAATATTTGCAGCACAGCTTAACTCAAAATGCAGTCTCAGTTCAGTCTCTAAAGGGGTGAGAATTCAGAAGTGGGAGTTCATCCACATTTACGGGCACAAATTTACTTACCTTAATTTACATCTGCTGTTGTCAGCATTTCTAGAAACTCGCTGGAGCATCCAAAATACAAATTTTTATATATAAAAAATAGCAACACTGAAACGGCCCTGATAAAGAGATTCAGCTATTCAAAGTGTGGGGGGGGGGAGGAGATAAGAGCAAATTTAAATATGAATAATCATAGCTCCATATCTCTAATGGATCGCTAAATCACCTTTCAAAGTCCTGGTTTCAGAGCATAGAAATTCTGGCGCAAGCACCTTCCCTGATGAGTCATGAGAGAAGCAACGGCAGTGAACTCTGCCAGAACCTCGCTCAAAACAACAAAATAATGCTACATTCATGCAGAGGACTCCCAACTGTATTAGGAATCCAGAATGCTGCTAAAGCCAATGAAATCAACATTTCTAAACGATACCCCCAAATCCTGACATTCAGTCAGACTGATGAAAGATGCATCATGGTCAGGACTGAACAAATTGACAATTTACCCCAAGAAAACTGGGGTAAGTTTTTTTGGGAGGGGGAGGGTTAATAAAGTTTTTGGTTTATCTACACTTGATCTGCAAGCTCAGCAGGCAGGTTGCAAACCTGATGGTATTTACCTGTGAGTAGCTCCAGAGCAGAGTGGGCCTTGAACCAGCAACAGTTAGGTTGAAGCCCTCCTTTGGACCCCTGCCCTACACCAATTCACGCCCAAGGAAATTGCAGGAGGAGATGCAAAAGGTCATGCAATCCACACACACAGCAAACCAGGCTAAAAAGGAATACTGGTTGCAAGCCTCCCCTCTTCTTTTTGCAAACCCGGGATCTTTCCCCTCCAATCTGCCTGCAAGTGTTTTGCCAAACCCTACCGGCCCTCGGAGAGGAATGTGTGAGCGCGTGTTAGCCCTTTACCTCATGTCTCCGTAGGCCCCCGGGTAGCCCTCCATCCACGGTGTGAGCTCCGTCTTGATGCAGCCGGCGGCAGGGGCGAAGGGCATCCTGCCCACTACGCCCCCGGGATACCACACCTCGGACGGTGGGAGCTCTGCGCCCTCTTGCCCAGACGGCGGGCCCTGGCTCCTGGCGTAGCCGAAGGAGGCCGGAGGTGCGCCTTCGTAGAGCTGCCCTTCCTCGGTGAAGAAGGGGTGCCAGCCGGGGCCAGGAGGGCCGGCATAGTGGGGCGCCAAGGCAGCAGGCACGTCCCCGGCGCGCCGGCACTGCGACCCCCAAACGGCACCGCCGGGTGCGTACTCCAAGGGGCTCTCCAGCTTGATGCGCCCATGTGAGGCCAGGGCCAGCTGGAAGTTGTAGTAGTCTCGGTTCGGGAAGGCTCCCGACGGCTCCTCCAGCTCCGGAGAGCTCTTGTAGAGGCTCAGGTGTCCTGGCACTTCCATGGCCAGCGCGCCCTCGCCGCCAGCGCCGCCGCCAGTGCCTCCCTCCTCGGCTTCCATAATCTTGCAGCCGCCCAGATTCAGGGGCCGAGCGTGCGCGCCAGCGAACATGCAGTCGCCGCGGGTCGCCGCCACCTCGCCGACGCCGGGCGCATCAAGCGCTTCCACCGCCAAGCCCATGGAGGCGGAGACGGCTTTGCACAGCTCCTTGGCGCTCTCCCCCAGGTAGTCAGTTTTGTCAGATGGGGCTTCCTCGCCTCCTCCGCGGGGCTCGCCTCCTTCTGCCGCCTGCAGAAGACTGCTCTCACCCAGGATGTCTTTAAACTCCCCCGGGCAACTCTGGAAAGAGGGGCCTCCCAGCAGGGCCAGAGAGGACGGGGCGGACGAGGACGCGGACTCCTCCCGCTCATCCGGGGGCTGCAGCGTTTTGCTCACCTGGGGCTGCTCCTCCAGCGGCAAGTAAGAGGGCGAAGCCGGGTCTTGCTGGTGGGCGCTGGGCTCTTGCAAGTGGGACCCCGAGGAAGATGACCCCACTGTCGCGGACGCCGACGCCTGGTGACTGGGGCCAGCCTCCTCCCGCAGGGGTCCGGGGCTCTGGAACGCTTCGCGGACACTCTGAAACAGGTTCTGGAAGGCACTTCGAAAAGCTTTCGCCGGCGGCCGAGGATAGACTCTGCCCAGACCGACGTGCACCTCCATGATCTCTCCTGTGGCTGGACGGCAAGGGGTGTGGGGGTCAGCCCGCTGTGTTTTTCTCTGGCTGCAGGTTGGTTCTGGAGACTCCTCGACTGGGCGGGATGTCAGCTGCGAGAACCGGGCTTTTCTACCAGCTTCCGACGGCGACCAGCAGAGCCATCCCTTGGGCCGTCGGGGCACGCGTGAGGCGCTCCTAAATTGGAGCAGGTGCAGTTGTCAGTGGTGTGCGAGAGAAAAGCCGGTCGGCCCTGGCCTCTCAGGTCCGACGCCTCCCGCCTGGGGAAACGCAGAAGTCAAGGCGCTAGTCCGCTGTTTTTTGTTGTTGTTCTTTTTTTGTTTTTTTCAACTTTCCCAGCCGGAGCAAAGACGCAGCCTTTGGCAGTTGCTGCTGTTGCAATTGCAAACTGATGCCTCTCTTGCAGGGGTGAGCTGAGGTTACAGCCGGGAGAGAGAGAGCGGCTGCTTGCTGGAGGCGAGAGAGCGCCGCGGCCCGCACACCCCCTCCTTTCCTTGCAAGCTCCGCCGACGGACGGACGCTTTGGAGGCAAGCCGGGCTGCCCGGAGAAGGTGAACCCGGGCGCGGAGGGAAGGCGGAGACGGAGGCTGGCGAGCCGGCAGGCCTGGGAGGAGCGGCGGTGCTGGTCGCCCAATCGGCGCAGCGGCCGAGGAGATCCCTTGAATCCGGGGCGGAGAGAGCAGCAACAAGTCGCGGTTGGTGGGATAGAAGCAGTAAAAGTAAGTGGCTTCCCTAGGCTGGCCACGCCGCGCGCTCCCGCACTCGGCTCCGCTGCTGTCGCCCGGCGCGCCTCCGGAGGATCGTGGACAGGGCGGGGGAGAAGGAAGCCGGTCCGCCTTCGCTCGGGTTTTATGCGCTTCCCTTCCCGCCCCTTTGGACTCCGATTCCGGGGAGGAGATTGGCTCCGCACTCTCGCTCCGCCTGAAAGCGCTGCGCCGCGCCTTGCTCGCTCTCGCTTTCCCCCGCTCGGCAGTCTGACTCGATGGCCTCAAGAGATCCCAAGCTGCGCTTTAACTGCGCACAGCGGGCAAGTTTGCGCCGATCCGGGGCCGCTTGGCACTGCTGTGCCTTCTTGGCAACTGCTCGGCACATGCATGCCCAGCTCCACCACGTGCCCGACGGCGGAGCTTGTATAGAAGCCTCTACACACGGGAGCGCGGGCTCAGAGCTCACTCAAAGCGCACGCAAAGCCTCAGATACCGATCTAGGTATCGCTCAGCAGCATTCGACGCCGCTGTAGTCGCTACAGCGCTTTGCAATCATGGTGGTGCCGCATAATGGTTAGAGTGTGGGACTAGGACCTGCGAGACACCAAGATTCCAATCCCCACACTCTGCCATGAAGTTTTGGGTGTAGCATTGGGGACCAGGCACTTCCTCTCAGCCTTACCTCACAGGGCTGTTGTGGGAATTAAATGAGGGGGAGACTTATATATGAGGTCGGATATAAATGCTCTAGCCATCCAACTGACAGCAACATCTGGAGTGCTGATCACTCCACACACTGGGGTGTTCCAGCAATTTGTGGCAAGGCTTGCAACTTGTGGGGTTTTTGCAGGTGGCTGCTTATTGTGGGGTGGCTGCTCCAATGGCAGGCCTTCCTTAAAAGCCTCCTGTTGAGTTTTTGTTACATGCAAAAGCATATCAACACTGAAATAAAGCAGGTAAGTAATGAAGAGAAAGGAAAAAGGCAACACAGTGAAATAGCAACAGCAAATCAGCCTTCCTAACAAGCCTGGCAAATCTGGAACTACACTGACTGAGTGAGTAAGTGAATGTATTTCTATGGGTTCGTACACATTTCTGCTTGTCCCGCTCCTCTCCTTGGGAAAAGGATTCACTGCTGAAATGGAGCAAATGTCAGTTGGTTTTTCTGCAGGTTGACGTTAGTTCCAATACAGTGGTAAAGAGTGAGTTTTCCTGGAGAAAGTGGTTGGGGCAGGTAGAATACCTCTCAGACCTGTGCACCAGTGGAAGCAAGCTCAGAATTTCTTTCCATTCAAATGAATTCCCAAAGCAGTTTACAGACCACAAGTACCGTGTATTTCGGGTCTACTGGCCGCAATAAAGTTCTTTTTGTGTGTGACAATAAATAGCAAGAACATAATGGAACATTAAAGGTACAACGTAAGTCGTATAAATTAACAAATCATCAGTGAAACAATTGCAATCTATAAAATGCTATTAATAAACCAGCAACTAAAAAATAAGCTGAACACCACAGCTACAGCATAGGGCATATTATATGACTCCCCGTACTAGATAATCTGATAATGCTGATGCTCCTGACTTAGACCTTGCTACATTAACCCCTGTGCAAGTGTGCTCATTCTCTGTGCCTATTTTATAGTTTGTTTTCCTCTTTTTTTCAATTTCCACCTGCAGTTACAATTGTTTTCTCTGTTCTATATACAGTCGTACCTTGGAATCTGTTCCGGAAGTCCATTCGACTTCCAAAATGTTCGAAAACCAAATCGTGGCTTCTCATTGGCTGCAGAAAGCTCCTGCAGCCAATCAGAAGCCGCGGAAGCCCCGTCAGACGTTCGGGTTTCAAAAGAGCGTTCGCAAACTGGAACAATCACTTCCGGGTTTGCGGCGTTTGGGAGCCAAAACGTCGTGACTTCCAGGGTGTTTGGGATCCAAGGTACGACTGTACTTTATAAAATGAAAATAAATACTTTGAAAGAAAAAATTAGACACAACAGCAAACCAGCATACCCCCCCCCCCAAATCGTATTTCCCCGATTATCAAATGGTATTGAAATACGACAATTAAGCCAGAGGGATTAATATATTCAAAGAAAGGAAACAAATCTGCAATGGGATTCTCAGGTTGAGCCACATCCCCCGACCACCCACCTGCATGCCTTATTTATTTATTCATTTATTTTGCAGCAGCCGTGCTTTGTCTGACTTCTATAACACTGGAACTCATGGGCATCCAATGAAACTGAATGTGGGAAGATTTAGGACAGATAAATTTCTCCTTCATGCAATGTGTAGTTAAATTATGCAACTCCCTCCCACAGGAAGCGGTGATGGCCTTTAATTCGGATGGCTTTACAAGAGGATTAGACAAATTCATGGAGGAGGAGAGGGCTGTGGATGGCTACTAGCCATGATGGCTATGCTCTGACCTCCATTGTTGGAGGCCGCAAGGCTTTTGAGCACCAGTTGCTGGAAACTGAAGGAGGGGAGAGTTGCAATGGCACTCGGATCCTGTTTTCCCACAGGCATCTGCTTGGCCACTGTGAGAACAGGATGATGTACTGCATGGGCCACTGGCCTGGTATAGCAGGCTCTTCTCACTTATTCTCTTGTGCCCAAGGCTTTCTCATAGGCTTCCCATTGGAGAAGCTGGTTGGCTGCTGTGAGAACAGGTTACACCATGGGTAGGCAAACTAAGGCCCGGGGGCTGGATCTAACCCAATCACCTTCTAAATCCGGCCCACAGATGGTCCGAGAATCAGCGTGTTTTTACATGAGTAGAATGTGTGCTTTTATTTGAAAGGCATCTCTGGGTTATTTGTGGGGCATAGGAATTTGTTCACCCCCCCCAATATATTCTGCCCTCCTCAAGGTCTGAGGGACAGTGGACAGGCCCCCTGCTGAAAAAGTTTGCTGACCCCTGGGTTACACCAGTGGCAGGATCCAGCAGGCTCTTCTTATATGTCACTGGCATCAAAATGCCAACTGCACCTCCCAATACCCCTCTTTAAATCTAGATTAAATATCTGCTAGGTGGAAACCAGTTACCCAGAGTAGTAGTGATATAATAATAATAATAATAATAATAATAATAATAATAATAATAATAATAATAATAATAATACTATATTACTTATACCCCATCCACCTGGCCGGGCCTCCCCAGCCACTCTGGGTGGCTTCCAACAGGATATTAAAAACACAATAAAACATCAAACATTAAAAACTTCCCTAAACAGGGCTGCCTTCAGATGTCTTCTAAAAGTCAGGTAGTTGTTTATTTCCTTGACATCTGGTGGAAGGTTGTTCCACAGGGCGGGCACCACTACTGAGAAGGCCCTCTGCCTGGGATCAAACATGTTTCCTCCGGGCCAGTGTAAATAAAATATATCCTTTTTTATTACTAAGGAGCTGTTTTATGAAGCTTGTGAGGCCGGTTTTAGTCCAGGGAGTGTCCTGTCTTGTGCTCTTGGTACAAAATTCCCTCCTCTGGTTTCTGTGCAAACTGTGAAGTAGGGTGTGATCTCCCACTACTATAGTCCAGTGGCTTTCAACCAGTGTGTTGTGGCACCCTGGTTGAATGATGGTCAGGGGTGCTGTGGGCAACCCTGGCCTCCGTCCCTCTTTCCTTCCCTCCCTCCTCTGATGCCCTCTCGGGTCTCTGCCTCCCAAAGGCTTGCGCAGCTGTTTGTTGCAGCAGCCCTGGCTACAAGCTCCCCAAGCGAATGGTGCCTCTGGGGCTGGCCAGGGGGTGCTGGCTGCCAGGAGCTGGATAAGCAAGCAAGTGGGCGAGGGAGCCCAGCCAGCCAGTCCATCAGCCCTAATTTTATGGCCTAATTTTATATGTTGTATTTTTATTTATTTATTTTTTCTAGTTGTTTAAATTTATTCCCACTCTGTGGGCAAAACACACAAAACCTGCTTAAGTTTAGGTCCATTTTTTTCTTTGCTTTCTTTCAAAATATGAGATATGGAAATGGGAATACAAATCTAATGAAATATCTCTGTGACGTTTTCTTTTTTTCAAAATCCAGAGAACAAGCAAGTAAGAAACATTTGCCTTTTCGAAATCCTCCTGGTAACTCAACCAAAATTCATCTGCAAGGTGCGTTTAAATGCAAGATTTTTAACTTGGGGTGGTGCTGTGTCTCTCTCCCCCCCCCCTTCTTTCTGTCCACAATTAAGCTACACATTGACTTAGGATCCTATCTGCTCGTGATTATCCTAAAGATGACCTCTTAGCCTTTCTATTGACTGCTGCTCGTATGGAGATAGCGAGATGTTGGAAAACTTGTGATGGGCTGAACATTGATTCTTGATATAACCGAGTATGGTCAATAGCATTGGCTGAGAAACTAACATGCTAGGTGAGAGCAGCAATGGGCAAACACAATCCATATTCCTGTTGTTAGCCGCCCTGAGCCTGGCTTCAGCTGGGGAGGGCGGGATATAAATAATATTTATTTTTTATATTTTATTTTTATTATTATTATTATTATTATTATTATTATTATTATTATTATTACTATTATTACTATTATTACTATTATTACTATTATTTATAACATATGGCAAATGTTTACTGAATACATAAATTGTTCAGACTGTGGCATGAATCCACCCAGGACTCATGGGAAAATGTGGTGTTTTCTCTTAGAGTAATCAAATGAAACTTTATCACATGGCATGATAAAAGTATTTTTGCTGGGACTAGTTACTTGTTGTTTACTGTTGTAACAATTGTTTTCTCAAAATTTATCTTCTGTACCATGAAAATAAATAAAAACAGTAAAAAAGAAAGAAAAACACACACACATTGATATGATTTTATTAACTTTGGGAGGCACCTTTTGACCAATAATTGGAATTTTAATTCATTTTGCTGGGGACTAGGATGGCCATGTCCAAAGCCCTGTAGACTGAAAGTGTCATCTGTTTGAAAGGCTGTCTGGTACAAGTGGCCTTGAATCAGTGCATCGGCAGCATCTGGGCAGCAGACTGAGCAGGCACCCAGGTTGTATAGCCACGGCCTTCCCCTCTAGGGTGTTTAAATTTTAGGAATTTAAATTTGCATCGGCAAATATGCACATTTTATCCAGAGAAGTGCATATGTGTTAGCAATGTATAAGAAGAATCTGGCTTCTGGATCAGGCCAGTGGCCCACCCAGTCCACCATCCTGTTCTCACAATGGCCAGCCAGATACCTGTGGGAAACCCTCAAGCAGGATCTGAGCACAGGAGTCCTTTCCCCTCCTGTGGTTTCCAGGAACTGGTATTCAGACGCATCATGGCTTGGCCTGGAGAAAACAAATAGAGAAAAGAGTTTTCACAACTCTAGAACTTGTGGACCTCCAGCGAAGCTGAATGTTGAAAGATTCAGGATGGATGGAAAGAAGGACTCCTTCACACAATGCCTAGTTAAACTATGGAACTCACTCTCACAGGAGGCAATGATTAGAGAAATTCATGGAGAAGGCCATGAACAGCTACTAGCCACAATGGCTATGCTCTGCCTACCAGGCTGGAGGCATTAAAGCTTCTGGATTCGAGTTGCCGGAAACCACAGAAGGTTTCTGTTGCCGGAAACCACAGAAGGAAACCACCAGAAGGACCTGGTGCACAGGTCCTGCTTGCAGGTTTCACTTTGATGCATTTGGTTGAACTCTGTGAGAAGAGGATGCTGGACTAGATGTCCACTGGCCAGATCCAGCTGTTTCTCAAATATTGAAGGTAGAGCAAACTATGGAAACAGAGGGGTGTGGCATCCTTAACTCTTTCCACCACACCAGCTCCTCCACTGTAGCATTGCGCCTTTTGCACATCACCACCACACTCACCAGGAAATGTAGGGATCTGCTACACACCCATTTAACTGCATAAAATAAGGCTTCTAAATGTACAGCTTTAATGGCAAAAGAGCGAGCTTTTTAAAAAGAAGATCAAGCTGCAGATGAGGAGTTGAGGTTGGGAAAGAGTTGCTTGCTTAAGAGTGCAATCCTAAGGTGGTTGTGGTGGCAGCATCTGGTGCCAGTTAAGCCACTCCATTTGGCCTTCTGCTAGACTCTCACAGGAAAGGTGGAAGTAAGGTGCAATCGTGCTCCATTCTCTTAATTTACCTTGGTTTTTTATTTTCATTTTCCTCATTATTTTTCTCCTACTAAGAACAAAGGCATAAGAGGGGCTAGTTTATTTCACTCAAGTCTATGGACCGTGCCCTACTGGGCATGTCATAGAATCAGAAATGTAGAATTGGAAGGTGCCCTAAGAATCATCCAGTCTAACCCCCTGCAACACACCCCTGACAAATGGGCCATCCAGCTAAGGAACTCTTGGCAAATGGCCCATCCATCCTCTGCTTTGAAAACCTCCAGGGAAGGAGAGTCCACCACCTTCTGAGGGGGTCCATTTCACTGTCAAACAGCTGTTACCATCAGGAAGTTATTCCTGATGTTTAGTTGACATCTCCTTGTCATTTGAATCCATTGTTTTGGGTCCCACCCCTGTGACAGCCCTTTAGATATTTGGCTCTCATATCTCCTCTCAATCTCCTATTCTCCAAGCTAAACATCCCCAACTCCTTCAACTGTTCCTCATAAGGCTTTATAGATAGCATATTGCATAAGATGGAAGCCTTCCCAGCATTAACACTCCACCCCAATCTCTGACCAATTAATGTCTCCAGGCATCCCAGGTGCTAACCCAGAGTTCAGTTTCCTTGGAATGAATGTCAGCAGAGAATATGGTGTCTTTAGGATATACAGTTTTAAAGACATATACACATAGGCAACCTGAGCATAACTCTCCAACAGATCTTGCTTCTCCAAGAGTCGCAACTTTGGATCCAGCACGGAGTAAGCAGGTCTCTGTAGATCCAGCTTCTAGCCTGCTTCCAGCTCAGCTCATATACACCACCCTGGTTCTTGTTTTCTGTCAGGGCAGCTAGGTGAGGGGGTTAGATGAAAGGCCCACCCGTTAGCACTGAGGGCCCCAATTCTTAGTTGCAGCTCTTGCAGCCCAGCTCATTCTTTTTGGATGCTGATCATTTAAGACTTAAGTGGTTCTCAACCTGTGGGTCCCCAGACGTTGTTGGACTACAACTCCCATCATCCCTGAGCTCTGGCCTTGCTAGCTAGGGGGTCAGACTAGTTCAGCAAAGTCCTCTCTTACATTCTAACCCCCACTACAGGTTCCCAAGAAATGGGCTTGGGACATCATCCAGACTGACCATCCAAACCCAAACATCATTATCTGTTGAACCCTGAACCTCAAGCATCACATATTTTGGTGATATAATTTTCTTATTAAATGGTTATTATAAAGAGAGCTGAGGATGTTTAGCCTGGAGACAAGGAGGCTGAGAGATGAGGGCTATGCTCTGCCCTCCACAGTTGGAGGCAGCAATGCCTCTGAATGCCAGTTGCTGAGAACTTCAGGAGGGGAGCGCGCTCATGTCCTGATTACGGGCTTCTCATTGGGACATCTGGTTGGTCACTGTGACAACAGGATGATGGGCTAGATGGGCCAGTGGCCTGATCCAGCAGGCTCTTCTTATGTTCTAATAATTCATAGAGGATGCAAAGAATCATAGACACCGAGAGACAACAGGACTGCTCAAGGTGCCCCTACTATAAAATTGGAGAAATAGAGAGATACATAGCCCCACTGGCAGCATATCTCTTCTTTCGCGTATCCAAAAATGCAAGAAGGGCCTTTACACTCACCTGAAGCTCGGCTCTGCCCTCGCTGGTCCTGGAAGGAGCCTTTTAAAAAGTCCCATATGATGTTATGATAATTAATACTTTTGGAGAAATGTATTTACGTCTTGATATTTTATTGTCTACATCTGTTTATTTTGCGATGTCTTTTTTTTTACTTTCTTATTGTGATTTTAAAAGAGTGAATATTGGAAATAAAAGTTATTATAAAAAAAAAGTCCCATATGTTCAAAGACTTTTCGCATGTTCATTGGGGGAGATAGTAAGCCCAGAGCACTTGTTCTTTAGATGTCCCTTTTATGAAGAGGCATGTAGTAAGACCATTGATCCCCTACTGGTGAGGCTCACTGACCTCCCGGCAAAGCAAAAATTCGACCTTTTCCTGTTAGGCAAAGATCAGAAGACCACCCGGATGGTCGCCAGATTCTGTGTACAGATCTGTAGGCGCAGACCATCTCCCAACTCAAACTAGTTCGTTAAGAAAATCCCCAAACTTGGTTCCATGGGTAACTCTGGGTCAGCTCTCTGCGGTAGTTTATCTTAAAGTTTTAAGTATCTATACGCTTATCGCATTTATAAATTTAAATTTTATTGTTGTACATTGTTTTAATTGTTTGTTTTCCTTCTGGGACTGTACCCCCAAGTGTGTTTTATAAGCTGGTCTCCAACTGTAATAAATTCTCTCTCTCTCTACATAGAGGATAAACTACTAGGCATGGTGTCTATGTGCTTCCTCCATTGTCAGAGGTAGTAAGAGCCTTCTCCCCTCCTGTGGTTTCCAGCAACTGGTATTCAGAAGCATTGCTGCCTCCAACTGTGGCAGCAGATCAGAGCCATCATGGCTAGCAGTTGTCAGCAGCCCTCTCTTCCATCAATTCGTCCAATCCTCCTTTAAAGCCATCTAGGTTGTGGGGCATCATTTCCTCCTGTGGGAGCAAGTTCCATAGTTTTAACTATGCGCTGCGTGAAGAGGGACTTTCCCTATAGCATGGCAATGGCTCAGTTAACAAGGAACTTGCGTCGCAAAGGCAGACACAAATGAATTATCTCGGAGCCGCTTTCCATTTCGGTAAGATGTGTGCGGAATTTCAGATCGGAATGACTTTGCAGTTCCAACTGCTGTGATTTTGTGCAATAAAGTTTACTGTGTGTGGTAAGGACTGCAGAGGGAAAATATGCTAATTTTCTATATCATTTGCATTCAGGACTAGGGGTGGTGGAAAACATCCCCCAATTTATTGTGAAATGCTTTACCCCAGTCAAAACATTTTTCTCTTCCTCTGTCTGTGTTCAGTTCTAATACTATGCTTCTTGTCAGAATCCAAGCCTTGATTGTCCCAGAGCAGGTATAACTAAACTCGTACGTGCTGGATTTAATCTCTTTAAAAAGCAGGGAAGGGGTATTGAAACTAGAGGTACCAAGGGGCCTCTTCATGTCATAAACTAATGAATCCATCCATTTATCCATCCATCATTTTTTGTTGCTATGGCAGAGTGACATACAGTTGTTTTAAACAAAGAAGCCATTTGTACATTGAAACCAGCATAAGCAATCAATCTAAAGGGACAGTTCTGGGTTGTTGCTGTTTTTTAAAAAACTAGATTAAAATATCCTTCCTGTGCAAGAGAGTCATAGATAATTATTTATTTTCATTATTTATTAATGAAACTCCTGTTGGAGTACAGTGGTACCTCGGGTTACAAATGCTTCATGTTACAAACTCGGCTAACCCGGAAATAGTTGCTCCAGGTTGCAAACTTTGCCCCAGGATGAGAATGGAAATTGCGCCACGGTGGCACGGCGGCAGCGGGAGGCCCTGTTAGCGAAAGCACACCTCAGGTTAAGAACTGTTTCGGGTTAAGAACGGACCTCCAGAACGAATTAAGTTTGTAACCCAAGGTACCACTGTAACCACTTGGCCTCCATGAGAACATCTGAATTAAACACGGGCTATTGGCCTGATCTAGCAGGGCTCTTCTTATTTTTTAATATTTAATCTGTATGCATTATTTTATAGAAATATGTTTTTCCTCCTTCTTAATAGCAGTAATAAAACACTAAACATTTCCTAACCGTTACAACTTTGCCAAAAGCTATTCTCACCTACTGTCTGTTGTATTCATTTCTCTTGCAACAGTTTGCGTTGCGCTGATTTTTAAGCAAATAGGATATTTGCCCTTTCAGGCAAAGATGTACCAGGAAGAGATATAAAAATGTTCATCCTGTAAACGATGTGAGCAAACTTTTGAGCCCCAGTGGCTGCATTTGATGATGGGTGGAAAGCTTCATATTCAGACACATCTGAAGCTGCCTTGTACTGAGTCAGACCCTATTGGTCCACCTAGCTCAATATTATTTGCACTGGCTGGCAGCAGCACTCCAGGATTCCAAACAGGAGTCTGTCTTGAACCCTCTCTGGAGGTGCCACTGGGGATTGAACCCAGGACCTTGCAAGGCAGACATACCCCCACTGCCAAAATAAAACTTAAATTCTAGCCCTCGTGTATTTGAATAAAGGGCTCATTCAGCTAATTCAGCAATTTATTCAGAATAACGAGGATTGGATTCATGAGGAATGTCGGTGTGTCGATGCTGTGGAACCCTCCATCACAGGCTCAGGTTGTATATATGTGTAGATAAACAATATAACATAAAGTCAATACTGTCTCTGCTGTGCCTCATCCTGGAAGTGAACATGAATCCTGGGTAAACACCTGAAACCCCTGGAATCTCACATTGCTGTGAAGGTTGAAGTAGCATGCAACTGTCTGCAGTCTCTCCCTAGCCCTACTGGAAGATGCTGAAGATTGAGCCCGGGACCTCTGCTTATTTATTTATTTAATAATTCAAAATAATTCAAAAATATTAATTTCATAAAATACACCACTTGATTGTCAAAGAAACGACCCTCAAAGCATCTGAGAAGGAATGGGGAAAAGCAATACAATTATCAGCTAAAAATAACTTATTTAAAACATTAAAACAATAGCACCACCGGCAAACAAAAACAGATTAAAGCATTCAGATTGAGACATTCTACATGTCTACCTAAATAAAAAAAATATTTTTAGCAGGCACCTGCCTGATGTCAATGGGCAGGCACTGCCACACTAAAAGATCAATTTCTTCCAAACGTGGAATAAGTATTATGTGCCAGTTGTGAAGCAGTCAAGTGGCCATATACCTCGGGTTAAGTACTTAATTCGTTCCGGAGGTCCGTTCTTAACCTGAAACTGTTCTTAACCTGAAGCACCACTTTAGCTAATGGGGCCTCCTGCTGCTGCCGCGCCGCTGGAGCACGATTTCTGTTCTCATCCTGAAGCAAAGTTCTTAACCCGAGGTACTATTTCTGGGTTAGCAAAGTCTGTAACCTGAAGCGTATGTAACCTGAAGCATATGTAACCCGAGGTACCACTGTACAGGGTAAGGTGATGTGTTTGCAAGGCAGATGTTCAACCACTGAACTACAACCCAAGGACCATAAATGTTTCCCCTCCCCCTCCCTCCCTCCCCCTCCTGCTACCAGTCTCAGCCTAACCTACCCCACAGGGTTGTTGTGGGAACTGCATGGGGTGGTGGGGAGAAAGACCTGTGTATACACTACCTTGATTATTTATTAAATTTGTATACTGCCTATCATCCGTAGATCTCAGGTCAATCCATAACATAAAAATGCAAGATAAAAAACATAAAATTCGTAATAAAACGAAATAAAAACAAAAATCATCTCCCTGGAGAAAAGGATGGGATATAAATTCAATAAAGAACTAAGTAAATGGCATTGCAGGGCTGGCTTTTCAATATTATTATTATTAATTTCTTCTCCCTCAAATCCCAGGGAGTGTTACAGCATTAAGGCAAAACACTGAAAATAGTTTAATGCAACCTACAGTCATAAAAAAAATAAAACTTAACCAAGAAAAGGATACTGTTGCATTTAGTTCACAGCATTTAATATACTGATTAATGCAGTGAAGAAGAGAGGAGGAGGATAAAGTCAGTTAAAATTCACCAGACAGTCGGGAGCAGCTTACTTAAAATGCCTACTGAAATAAAAGGAAGACTTTGCCAAGCACACGAAGTTCAGCAAGGAGGTGAGTTGTCTGATGGGAGAATGTTGCGCAAGACTGGGCCCACCATACTAAACACACTGCAAATGCTACACTTTTTACCCTCTCCCTCTGAACCCCTAATTTCCCTGATACTAATCATCACCTCCATCCCTCTCACCTCTCTCCAAACCTCTGATTTCATGTTCTCCCCATGCAGTTCCTACCTTCTGTCCCTAAATCGGAAGGAGTAATAATCATGTATTATGCTACAGGTGTCAGAGAAAAACAGTTCCATGGTTTTTAATAAATTGATCTTTTAGTCTGTTGAGGCCCAGACTTTGGAAATCCCTGTCTATTGAAACAAGGTAGGTGCCTTTCCTGTATGCTTTTTGGTGCCTGCTGAAATGTTTTTGTTTAGGCAAGCTTTCTAGATATCTAGAATGCTGCTGTGTTTTAGCTGATTGCCTGGAGAAGACAGAGAAATGCTACTGGGTGACAGAGAGAAGCTGCAGCTACTCAATACCTACTTTGCATTTGTTTAACTGTGGAGTGTTTTCCCTTGGGAGGTGGTGGACTCTCCTTCCTTTGAGGTTTTTAAGCAGAGGTTGGGTGGTCATCTGTCGTGGATGCTTTAGCTCCAATTCCTGCATTGCAAGGAGTTGGACTAGATTACCCTTGGGGTCCCTTCAAACTCTACAATTCTATGATTGCTGGTTTTAATTTTTTGAAAGTCTTAATTCTTTTTTTACGAATCATTTTATTCCTTTGTTCTCTCTGTAAACTGCTTAATAATAATAATAATAATAATTTATACCCTGCCCCTCTGGCTGGGTTTCCCCAGCCACTCTGGGCGGCTTCCAACAAAATATTAAAATACAATAGTCTGTCAAACATTAAAAGCTTCCCTAAACAGAGCTGCCTTGAGATGTCTTCTAAAAAGTCTGGTACTTGTTGTTCTTTTTGGCATCTGGTGGGAAGGTGTTCCACAGGGCGGGCGCCACTAGTGAGAAGGCCCTCTGCCTGGTTCCCTGTAACTTGGCTTCTCGCAGTGAGGGAACCGCCAGAAGGCCCTCGGCGTTGGACCTCAGTGTCCGGGTAGAACAATGGGTGCACTTGAGCACTCTCCTCTCCTGTGGTTTCCGTAAGGTCATAAGAAGAGCCTGCTGACATTGAAGTATTTTTCTTTTGTTTTCTTCTTTCTGTTTTTGTGTGTCATTCTGCTCTGTGGTTTTTGTTATAATTGTGGAAAATCTAATAAAATTTTTTATTAGCCTGCTGGATCAGGCCAATGATCCAGCTTGTCCATCAGTGGCCACCCAGGTGCCTCAATGGGAAATCCACCAGCAAGACTTGAGCACAAGAACAACCCTCCCCTCTTGTGGCTTCTAGCAACTGATGTTCAGAAGCAGTGCTGCCTCCAGCTGTTATGATCTAGCGTGCTTCTGCTTTAGCCAGAGGGGAAATACACAGTCAGGGTAAAAATAATAGCACTCTTAAAATATCACACCACTGTGGCCAGAATCCTGCTGCGGAAAGCTGAATCCATTGAACCAACTCTCTTCCTGTTGCATGAGGTCACCGCTAGTCGTTGCCTCAAGCTCATCAGGGGAGTCTGGTAGGGCTTGTAAATCGGAGACAGATGTTTCATTTGTCAGAAGCATCAGCAAACCTGAGGATTTGCTGGGGGGGGGGAGGCAGGGGGAAACCACAAAACTTTCCCATAGTGAAGTTAGTGGGATTTCTCACAGGCTGAAACTTAAGCATGTGCTTAACAGCTTTGCTGGAAGGCTGCCCAACTGGATATTTTCAGGGAACAGATGGGGCCATTGAGGCAAGAGAGAAGACGATCTATTCCCATACCTCAGCTAATTCCTTTCACTTGTTTATTAGTATCTTTTCTGATGCCTGGTGCTAGTTGTCAATGCAGCAGGTGCAAAGCATTTTGGGATAATGAAGCCTGAGACAGGCTCTCAGCTTGGACCAGACCAGGAAGGCACTTAGTTTATCTTCTTCTTTCCAAGATGCCTCTGGGAAGCAGCTGATAGAGGTGCATCACATTTCACCAGCAGCTGGATTTTGGATGTTTGGTTTGGTTTACTTATGGAAAGCATTTGTAGTCCGCCTTTCACTGAAAGGATACAGACAGAAAAGACAAAACATCTGAAAACTAATGATATAAAGCAAAACGTAGCAACCACCAATCATTTAAGAAGGCACAAATAAAATCACAATGCAGATTCTCTGTTCCCCAAATAAAGACCGTCTTTGAACATGGAGGTTCTGTTTAGTTGACATGGTTGGTTGGCAGAGCTCATTTGACAACAAAGAGAAACTGAGCCGTTAGTGTCATCAGCCCAGTCCTGTGGAACACCCTGCCACTGGGCGCTTTCAGAGCCAACTTTTAAAATGCCTGCTAGAAACCTTCGTATTCCACCAGTCCTTTTTGTGGGAGATATGCAGCCAAATCTAACAATGCATATTCTGGCTATTTAGCATGTGAAGAGGCTAAGACTATAAAGCTGTATTACTGATAAGCAGACTCAGACCATAGAAACATAATTGGTAGAGAAGTCTCTGTGTGGTGTCATTTCCTCTCCTCTCCTGGGAGGGCAAAAGCAAAATGCCGTATTTTTCGCTCTATAACACGCACCCAACCATAACACGCACGTAGTTTCTAGAGAAGGAAAATCCATAGGCATGCCACCCGTAGGCATTCCCTCCATAACACGCACAGACATTTCCCCTTACTTTTTAGGAGGAAAAAAATGAGTGTTATGGTGCAAAAAATACGGTAAGTGTTTCCCGTTCTTTTCACATACCCTTCTCTTCTGGATTTGAGGATGTGCCTCTGATCAATCCAGCATCAGGATTGATCTGAAGCTGTTTTTGCTTTAAAACACAAGTATTTTACCTGCATTTATTTTTAATGCTGTTTCTGCTAAGGATGAATGCTTGACTGTGAGTAAACTATATGTTTTAAGCTTACTTTTCAATCTGTAACCTGTTTCTTTGATAAACGGGGTAATGAAGGGGCTAATTAAGGCTAACTCAGGCTTCCTCAACCTCAGCCCTCTAGATGGTTTGAGACTACAATTCCCATCATCCCTGACCACTGGTCCTGCTAGCTAGGGGTCATGGGAGTTGTAGGCCAAAAACATCTGGAGGGCCAAGGTTGAGGAAGCCTGGGCTAATTCCTATGCTTTCAATTGAACTGCCTAGCATGGGATTTAAACTGTTCAGCCCTGCATGTTTAAACATTAGCAGTAAGCTGATCCTTTTGTCTGTTAACCCACACACGTGGGTCTATAGGGGGATAAAATATAGTTAATTATATTTTCTCACCTGCCTAATAAAACCTATCACTTTTTACTGTTGCAAACCACTTTGATATATTTTTGATGGTAAAGTGATATATAAATATTTTGATAGATAGATAGCAAGCAGGGCTGGTCTCGAGGGTCATTGTGGTTAAGGACAAGATGGGGAGGTACCATGGAGCAGCCTGCCTGGCAATGGCATGAGTGCTGATTACTGGGATGGTGTGGAGGCAGGTTGGTAGTGACACACTCAAAATCCCTCCTGCATTGCAGGGGGTTGGACTGGTGGTGCTCTCCTCCATTAATTTGTATAATCCTCTCTTCAAACCATTGCTGCCTCCTTCGGGGAAAGGTTCAATAGCTTTAACTACACACTGCATAAAGATGTACTTCCTTTTAGGTGTCTTCTCTCAGAAGTGAACTCTTGTTTTACAGGGGTCTACAGAATGCTTTTTCTTTTTTAAAAAAGGACACAAAAAAGCTAATTTGAGAGAAAAACAGGATGTTTGTTTCACTGGACCAACGACACCAGAAGAGAGCAGGTTCTTTTCCTGTAAAATGCTTGGAGCATATGAAACTACAGGACCTCTGTCAAGGATTATTTAGCTGTGATTCCTGCATTGAAGAGGATTGGACAGCATGGCCCTTGGGGGTCTCCTCCAACTCTCTGATTCTATGATTAGCTATTCAAATAGCCCCAGATTTGGTGTAAGGGTGGGTGTGTCTTGTTTAGGAGTTCCCTCCATGCCCCCCATGTCCAGAGATTCCAACAAGCCCTGCCCCACCTCCTTACAGTGGAATGAACTCTTCTGAAAAGTGAGGGGCTCTTCATCATTGGAGATTTTTAAGCAGTGGTTTTCAAGGATTATTCAGCTGTGATTCCTACACTGTAGGGGATTGGACTAGGTGAACCTTGGTGTGAGAGTCCCTTCCAACTCTACAATTCTATGATTCTTTAGCTGAGACTCCTGCAGGGTAACCAACTTCATATATCCCTAGCATGCTTGAGCTGTCCTGCCAAACATAGCCTATGTCACTTCTCCTCACCATGGGAGGAAATGGGCAACAAGCCTTTTGTGGACTGTCTACATGTGAATTTGGTGTGTGAGGCATTCTGACCTCTTCTCTCCAGCTGCATGGCTTTAACCAGCCTCTTTTGTTTCAGACAAGAATGGGGTCTGAAACTAACCTTTTTTTTTTTTTGTATCAATAGCTTAGTAGATTTTGCCATTCTGTAACCAAGAAACATTTTACTGCCTGTGCAACTTTTTCTGACTGCTGTATGGTAAAGCACGTGAATCTTTGAAGAGTTTGCAACTAAACCTTTTTATAACTTGCCAAACATGTAGTCTATCTGTATGCTAAGGAACTAGCATACTTTGGAGAGAACCATTAAAAGTGGGATACTTTTGGAGTCCACTGAAGGCACATTTCAAAGGTTTTACAGCCCATGTAAGTATTCCTGTGCTTTTCTTTGCTACATGTTTACCCATGCTAAATCTCTGCTGGGGTTCTTTCAGTAAAGAGTACTTGCTCCAAACTTGGGTCGTGGCTTCCTGACTTTCCAACAATTCCGGCATTGCAGGGAGTTAGGCCAGATGACCCTTGGGTGTCCCTCCGTACTCTATGATCTCCTTTTTCTGACAGCCTGTTTAATTAACACTTCATCTCTTTACACTGTTTTTGGCATGGACAGTCAAGCAGCAAGCATCTACATAGAAGGAGCCCCCCCCACCATAGATTTCCAAGGGAAAAAACTCCTGTTAAGCTTGCTTTCCTTGTTTTCACCCACAAAAATAGGTTTTGAGAGCAACTGCACATATTCAAAAAATATCAAGTGTGTTGATTTCAAAGGGATCTAAGTTCAATCATCTACTACACAGATGTTGAATCGTAAAGTTGGCAGCTGGTGGCCAGAGTGCCTGTGGTTCGGTGGTTGGAATGTCTAGGACACCTGGGTTCACATACTTCTCTTGTTACACTAGAACTCATGGACATCCAGTGAAGCTGAATGCCGGAAGAAATCAGGGCAGGTGAAATAAAGTCCTTCTTTGTGCGGAATATAGTCAGACAATGGAACTCACTCCCACAAGAGGCAGTGATGGCCAGCAGCCTAGATGGCTTTAAAAGAAGATTAGACAAATACATGGAGGAGAGGGCTATCAGTGGTTACTAGCCGCAATGGCTGTGCTTTGCCTCGACAGTTAGAGGCAGCAAGGCTTTCTAATGCCAGTTGCTGGAAACTTCAGGAGTGGCATATACAGTGGTACCTCTGGATGCAAATGGGATCCGTTCCGGAGCACCGTTTGCATCCTGAAGCAAATGCAACCCACGTCCACGCATCTGTGTGTGCGCACGGTTCGCTGCTTCCGCACATGCGTGTGACGTCATTTTGACCGTCTGTGCATGCGCGCGGGGCAAAACCCAGAAGTAACACGCTCCGTTACTTCCGGGTCGCCTGAAAATACTTATCCTGAAGCATATTTATCCCGAGGTATGACTGTACCAGCAAGCAGGATCCAAGCACAAGAGCTCTCCTTCTGTGGTTTTCATCAACTGGTATTCAGAAGCATTTCTGCCTCTGCTTGTGAGGACCCCAGAGCAAATTCATGCTTTGTGATTTGTCTCGGTGCAGCGGCTAGTCGCCATGGAGAGTTTCATAGCACAGGATGAAACTGCAGTTGTGCTGAGGGCCTTTCCACAGTCGTGTATCTTAGACATTTCTTTTAGCAAAGCACAACAAAGGAGCCTTCTTCATTTTGCTGCCAGGCAGCCTGTCCAAGAACACGAAATCCCTCTTGAGGCTGATGTGAAAAGATGATGGATTTTGAGATTCACTGACAACAAATCAGAGGTTGCAGCATTGTCAGCTCAGTGTACCTGCCTTAATTTTCAAAGCAGCTGGGCTGAGGCAGTGTGTGATGTAGTGGTTAGGACCTGGGAGACGAGGGTTTAAATGCTCCTCCTCTCATCTATGAAATCCACTGGGGTGATCTTGGGGCTATCAACTGAACCTAACCTGCAGGGTTGTCGTAAAGTATTTGGGTATCACCATGGCAAATATTAATTGTATGTCGTTTCAAAATAATTACACTATTAAATTTGTGGTACTCCCTCTAGAAAAAAAGACTGAAACAGTGCAATTTTCTGAATCATATCCAGAATACTTTCTGTCTTATAGAACTAAATAAAAGCTAGGACCAGTTCTTTCCCCCCTGGGGGTACTCAATGGTATGCAGTACCAGCACCACTTTTTCTACAATAAAAGCACTGGCTAGGACTAAAGTTTTCCCAAATCTTTTTTTCCATCTCAGCTCCATCAACGCCATACCAGACAATTCTCCCATCTCTCTCATTTATGATTCCACCCTCCCCTTCTCCTCCAAACCCTTGAAAAGGAGGAATTTCCATTTCACAACCTGCATTCTCTCTGTCCAACCCCTAGCCTCAGACAGCAGTGAATGGCCTTGTTCAAAGCATTTGACGTTTCTCCCATCAATCACCCTTATCTTCCAGAGTGATTTAATAATCAGACCATCTGTCTGACTATCAGTCACTACGTAATTATCTTCTAGCTGATAGAGATGGTCAATCTGCCATTTCCTTCTTGCGAAAGACCCCAACAAATACAATTTTAATTTCTCCCATTTTAACATATCTTCTTAAAAAGTTGATTTTTCTTCATTAAACAAAGTTTAATCCCTTTGATACCCCAATGTATCTGCCTTTTTCATTAGACAATATCACTTCTGGGAATATATAAAACAACTCCATTTCTTTTCTTTAATCCTGCAGTGATAAAATCCTCCCCTGATTTCTTTTGAATCAATTTTATATCCTTTTTTCTAACAAAGTGGTACCTTGGTTCCCAAACTTAATCCGTTCTGGAAGTCTGTTCCAAAACCAAAGCGTTCTAAAACCAAGGTGAGCTTTCCCATAGAAAGTAAGGCAAAATGGATTAATCCATTCCAGACTTTTAAAAACAATCCCTAAAACAGCAATTTAACATGAATTTTACTATCTAACAAGACCATTGATCCATAAAATGAAAGCAATAATCAAGGTACTGTATTATAAAATAAATAAGACAGAATTGTATATGATAAAAATTAAAATGAAATTTTTCCTTATGTGCACTGTTAATAGTCATTGATTAGATGGGGGGCTTTTATCCATTTCTGCAGTCACAAAATCAATCAATCAGTAGCTGAACTAGGTTCCACACAGCCACAAAAACGTCACAAAAACAAAGTCACAAGCCACAGTCACAAGTCAGTTCCATAAAATGAAGAACAAGTCACAGTCACAAAAACAAAAAAAGCCACACAAACAAAAATGCAAAAAACCAGCAAAAACGAAAGCTCCAGATATCACCTCTGGTGATATTTGCATGGGTGCTTGGGATTCAACAGCTGACAGACTCAACAGGAAGCCTCTGATTAGCAGCGGGGGACTCAATTTAGAGATGGAACACACTCAACAGGAAGTGGAACATGTTCTACTTCCAAGGCAAAGTTCACAAACCGGAACACCTACTTCCTGGTTTGCAGTGTTCTGTTTCCAAGTTCATAAACTAAGCTGTTCTAAAACCAAGGTACCACTGTATGTGAATCTTGCAAGCAAATTACTGGTAAGTCCAATTTCAGTTTATTCAAATGATGAAATATCTTTTCTCTTTTTTGCAGAGCCTTTGTTCCATTTGTATTCCACATTAGAACTGTGTAATACATAGCCAGGCAAGTTAATTTGTCAGGCAAGTTAATTTGTCACGTCACACCTGGAGCCCCCAGTCCCACATCTTAATTTGTATTTCTTCCATATCAGATATATAATCTCTCCATAAATTCTCTTGTTTTCTGTACTGTATTAAGTCGGAATCTTTGTTCAAAGTTGAACACCACCATTGGATTCTTTTCTGCTTAAGTACCGTAAGTCTGTCAGGAAAATACAGTCTTTTCTTTTATTCTCAATGGGATTTCTTTCAACACTGTCATGTCTGTATTAATCAATTTTCAGCTTAGATAGAAAATGTTGCTGTAAGATTTTATCTCTGTATCTTTTTCTAACAAACTAAACCAAGACATCTCTTGGAAGCTTATCTGTTCTTGCAAAGCGTTATTAATTTTATAATTTTGTTTTCTGAACCAAGAGCTAATTTTATTCTTCATTTGTTATATAAGAAGCCTGATGCAGGTGATCAAGTGAAAATCATTAGCTGCCTGGTTTTGACAAATTTGTGACAAAGTTGCAAAATTTGCAGTTGCCACCCCAAAATTGAGGAGAGCGTTCATTTAGGATAACATGGTCCAAGATACTGAACAACAATTGGCCCAGGACAGAATCCTATGGCACCCCACTTGTCCTTTCCCCCCAGGATGTTGTGGAACCATTAGTGAGCCCTCTTTGGCTTCGGTCAGCCAACCAGCTATAAATCCACTTAACAGTTACCTCGTCCAGCCTACAGTTTACTAGCTTTCCTGCAAGAATTTCATGGCGGACTTTGTCTAAAGCCTTACTGAAATCAAGACACACTATGTTCACAGCATTGCCCTGATACACCAAACTTGTAACTCTATCAAAAAAAGAAGAAGAAATGTAGATTCACCTGACTTGGCCTGACTTGGTATAAGACAACTTGCATATAAGTTTCATGCATATAAGTTAATATCTTAATATCTTGACCCTCCTCCACAAAAATAGATGTTTACTTGGCTGTTTTCCTATGTTGTAAAGGCTGAAATTTCAAAAAAAAAAAAAAAAAAAAGAACAGTCCTACTGCCCTACCCTCCTCTGGGCTTCCCTTCCCCACCTCCAGTCTCCGTTGTTGTGTCTTTATCCATTATGTGTCCTGGCTGAGGGGAAGAACAGAAGAAGGATGGCCATCGGTCAGGGATGGGCTAGTTGTCAAAAATTATCTTTTCCCCACCTCCAGTCTCCGTTGTTGTGTGTCCTGGCTGAAGGGAAAAACAGAAGACGGATGGCCATCGGTCAGGGATGGTCTAGTTGTCAAAATTTATCTTTTCCCCCACCTCCAGTCTCTGTTGTTGTGTGTCTTGGCTGAGGGGAAAAACAGGCCATTTGTCAGGGATGGCCTAGTTGAGATTCCTGCATTGCCCCAAGGGTTTCGCTAGATGACCCTCAGGGGTCCCTTCCAACTCTACACTTCTCTGGTGCAGGCTTGTGCAGAGTTTTAGGTACAAGTTGGATGCAAGGGGTGCTTAGGATTGCAGCCCATCTTACGCACCGTCGGCTTGGGAATAAGTTCCACTGATCATGCTGAGACTAGATTGCTGCTGTGCAGTCCTGTTTTTTAAAGAAATGTTTTCCTTTTCAGATAATACAGAGCATGGTGAAATCACAATAAATAAAAGCTCCCCTTAAGTGGTTTCAAGCACTACTACAGGTTCCACATAAATACCTGTACTGCATTGTTTACTGTGACAGCACCTGCACTTTGGAACTCCCCGCCTATTGCAACAAAGCACGTGCCTTTGCTAGACTCTTTTCGGGCACCTGCTAAAAGCATTCTTCTTCAGACAAGCATACCTAGATGCTTAGGAAGTTGAAGTAATTTTAATCTTAATATTTTAGCTCTTGTATGTTTTAAAGTAGGATTGTTAATTTTTCATGATTTTACTGCTGTGGTGGTTTTTTGTTTTGGTAAACCACTTTGCAGGTTTTTTAAAATAAATTTTATTAAATAAATAAACAATAAATATAAATAAAATAAAACAACACAAGCCAAAACACAGTCCATCCTGTAGATTTAAGTATCTGTCCATAGTCACCTACTTGTTATCAGAGGCCCAGAATCCACATTCCTTTGTAAGAAAATATGAAATAACGTAAAACCATACACACACACACACACACAATGGGGGGGGGGTGACAAGAAAATTTCCACACCGGGTACCACCTGACCTTCCTACGCCTCTGAGTACAGCAGATTCCCTTGAGAGGAGATGAACTCTCCTTCCTTGGTGGTTTTTCAGCAGAGGTTGGGTGGCCATCTGCCATGGATACTTTAGTTGAGATTCCTGCATTGCAGGGGGTTGGACTAGATGATCCTTGGGGATACCTTCCAACTCTACAATGCTATGATTCTGTGCACTGCTTTGCACACGGAAAGTCCTGGGTTCAATCCCCAATGGCATCCCCAGGTAGGCCTGAGAGAAAGTGCTGCCAGTCAGTGTACTGAGTTAGATGGATCCAGTGGTCTGACTTTGTATAAGGCAAGCCACTTTTGATGGGTGTGAGGGGATAAAAATTAATCTGTGAGGCTGCTAGTCAAAGGCAGTTATTTAATTCTGGAGGTATGGTGACTAGAAGTGGCAGGAGATGCGGGGGAAGTGGCAAAATATAATCAGAGGTACCTCAATGAACAGACAAGTCATAGTGGACAAGCGCCTTCCAGAAGGACAGCTGGTCTCCCGTTTTCAACTACTAACAAAACCATTTGGGGATGTGTGATAAGTTCTACTCTCACTTCACATATTTTGTCTGTTTTATTTAAAAGTATCGCTGAGTCAAAATCTGTCTTCCAATTCCTTGGATATTTTCCCACTCACCCTTTGAAAGAACTTTCAATTTTTCTGCCTCATTCTCAAGGCACCTAATAATGTGTTTAGGATTTTAGTGGGGTTATGAGCTCACCTTGTCACCCCAAGGGAGCTCATGACAAAGGAGGTTTCTTCCCAGAATGCATTTCTCCAGCAGTCTGCAGCCTCGTGGAAGATGTTGCCTCCTGATGTCTTCTTCAGGCTTTGAAGTGCAGGCACCTAGCAAGGCTATGATTGCAGGGGGTAGGAACAGATGACCCTTGGGGTCCCTTCAAACTCTATAATCCTATGGTTCTTTAGGGGTGGTTCCTGCATTGCAGGGAGCTGGACTAGGTGACCTTTGTCACCAGGAGGGGCACCATTTACAGGAGGAGGAGGAGAAATCTCAACCCTCTGTTAAAGGGACCACCAACAGAAGATTTCATAACCAAACACTGGAGGAGAGGAAAGTTTCGTCTCTCGAAAATAGAGTTGGAGGAGCTTCTTTCAAGCACATATTTTAGCCCTGGTTTTCGTTTTCACATATTGAAAGGCACTTCCTGACAGGAGCTCCAAATCCATCTGCTTTTTGCATCTGGCTAAATTTCCTTTAATATTTCTTTGCACCATGGGGGCAGGAAATTGCACACCAATTGTCTTAGCCAGTTCTGATCCCCACACAGATTTTTTTCTCAATGCCTCATTGTTTTGTTCGGATCTCTGACACATTTCTAAGTGATGCCATCATAATATGTTGAAGGCATAGTCATGCCAGGCCTGCAAAGCTCCATTGTGGTGGCCTTCAAAAAGGGGGGTGGGAAGAAGACCCTGGTAACTATTGACCAACCAGCATGACTTTGATACTAGGAAAGGTCCTAGAACAGATAATTATACAGTCTGTGAGCACTAAGAAAATAATGCTGTGATTACTAAGACCCACCATGAATTTCTACAAAAATAAGTCATGCCAGATGAATCTCATTTCTTTTTCTGATAGAGTTACAAGCTTGATGGATCAGAGAAATGCTGTGGACATAGAATGATGATGATGATGATGATGATGATGATGATGATGATGATATACCAGCCATTTGACTGGGTTGCCCCAGCCACTGGGTGGCTCCCAACAAAAAATAGTAAAAGCAAAATACAGTGGTACCTCGGGTTACAGATGCTTCAGGTTACAGACTCCACTAACTCCACTTCAGGTTACAGACTCCACTAACCCAGAATAGTACCTCGGGTTAAGAACTTTGCTTCAGGATGAGAACAGAAATTGTAGAAGCCCAAATAGCTAAAGTGGTACCTCAGATTAAGAACAGTTTCAGGTTAAGAACGGACCTCCAGAATGAATTAAGTTCTTAACCCAAGGTACCACTGTACAACATCAGCAAGGCTTTTGACAGAATCCCCCATGTGGAGAAACTGATAAAATGTGGATGAGGTAACCGTTAAGTGGATTTGTAGCTGGCTGCCCAACTCAACCAAAAGAGTGTTCACTAATGGTTCTTTATCACTCTGGAAAAAAGGGATAAGTGGGGTACTGCAGGGTTCTCTCCGGAGGCCATTTTGCTTGTCTTTATAAACGATTTTGATAAAGGTGGTGAGGGGGTGCTCATACATTTTGCAGATGATACCAAATTGGGAGGGGTAGCCATTGCTGCAGAAGGCAGAATTAGGATTCAAGATAACCTTAACAGATTGGAGAACTGGGCCAAAACTAACAAAATGAATTTCAGTACAGACAAATGTCAGGTTCTACACCTAAGCAGTAAGGGCCAGCTGCACATGATGGAGATCTGGATACCAAGCCTTGTGAGGAATGGTTTAGTTTGGAAGAGATGCGACTGAGAGGAGATGTGTTATCTTCAAATATCTAAAGGTCTGTCACATGGAAGATGGAGCAAGCTTGCTTTCTCCTTCTCTGGAAGGAGGCTAAACATTAGGAAGGACTTTATGACAACAAGAGCTTTTCAACAGTGGAACAGACTCCGTCTGAAGGTGGTGGACTTATCTTCCTTGGAGGTTTTTATGCAGAGGTCAGGTGGCCATCTGTCAGGTATTCTTTAGCTGTGATTCCTGCATTGCAGGGGGTTGGACTAGATGCCCCCCAGTGTCCAGTCCAACTCAACAATATTATTATTATTGACCATTAGGATTGCTTTTGACACTGTTTTCCTCCCCCCCCCACACAGATGATCTTTATTGAATTTTTAGTTACATACTGTACATATACATCCATTATATTTCACATTTGTTCTTGCTCTCCCGAGCTGACTTCCCTCCTTCCTTCTTCTGGCTTTTTTGTGTCCTCTTTGACTTTTCGCATTGTCTTTGTCCATTTTCCACAAGATTGTTCTTCTTCATTTTTTCCATTAAATGTCCGTAAACAAATAATTCTTTCTATATATACAAATTCTTGCTGTCTGTCTATATTCATTTACAAATATTGTTCATTAATAATCCTAATATACATTTTAAATTCATTTTGATATTATTATCCAGTAAATTTATTGTATTTTCCTGTTATAATAATAATAATAATAATAAATTTTATTTATATCCCGCCCTCCCCAGCCGAAGCCGGGCTCAGGGCGGCTAACAACAATAAAACAGTACAAAAGTACAACTTAAACAACATTCTAAAATCATTCATAATAAAAATTAATTAATTCAAGCCACTAGCAACCATTGGGCCAGAGCTCTGCGAAGATTGCCGAGGGAGGGAGTCAGGCTGTGCCCTGGCCAAAGGCCTGGTGGAACAGCTCTGTCTTGCAGGCCCTGCGGAAGGATGTCAAGTCCCGCAGGGCCCTGGTCTCTTGTGACAGAGTGTTCCACCAGATCGGAGCCACAGCCGAAAAAGCCCTGGCTCTAGTTGAGGCCAGCCTAACTTCTCTGTGGCCTGGGACCTTCAAGATGTTTTTATTTGAAGACCGTAGGTTTCTCTGTGGGGCATACCAGGAGAGGCGGTCCCGTAGGTACGAGGGTCCTAGGCCATATAGGGCTTTAAAGGTTAAAACCAGCACCTTAAACCTGATCCTGTACTCCACCGGGAGCCAGTGCAGCTGGTATAGCACCGGGTGAATGTGATCTCGCAGCGAAGACCTCGTAAGGAGTCTCGCTGCAGCATTCTGCACCCGCTGGAGTTTCTGGGTCAGTCTCAAGGGCAGCCCCACGTAGAGCGAGTTACAATAATCCAGTCTGGAGGTGACCGTCGCATGGATCACAGTGGCTAGGTCAGGGCGAGAGAGGTAAGGAGCCAACTGCTTAGGTTGGCGGAGATGGAAAAATGCCGCCTTTGTTATAGCTGCAATCTGCGCCTCCATGGAAAGGGAGGTGTTGAAGATTACACCCAAACTCTTAACGGACGGTGCTGGCACTAATTGCGCCCCCGCAAGAGATGGGAGTTGCCCCCCCCAATCCCATATCGCCCCGTCCCAGCCACAGGACCTCTGTCTTCGAAGGATTTAGCTTCAACCGGCTCCCACGTAACCATCCAGCCACAGCTTCCAAACATCTGGTCAGTGTGTCTGGGGCCGAGTCAGGATGGCCATCCATCAACAGATAGAGTTGGGTGTCATCGGCATACTGATGACAACCCAGCCCAAAACTCCGAACAAGCTGGGCGAGGGGGCGCATAAAGATGTTGAAAAGCATCGGGGAGAGTATCGCACCCTGAGGTACTCCACACACCAAGGAGTGGCGCGATGACAATTCCCCCCCAAGCGCCACCCTCTGTCCCCGACCAGAGAGAAACGAGCGCAGCCATTGAAGGACTGTGCCCTGGATCCCCACGTCGGCAAGGCGGTGGTCCAGAAGTTCGTGATCGACCATGTCGAAAGCTGCTGATAGATCTAGAAGAATCAGCAGCCCCGACCCGCCTTGATCCAGCTGTCTACGAAGGTCATCTGTTAGGGCGACCAGAGCCGTCTCGGTCCCATGACCAGCGCGGAAGCCGGACTGGAATGGATCCAGAGCCGATGTTTCATCCAGAAACCCACCAAGCTGTTCAGCAACCGCTCTCTCAATCACCTTACCCAGGAACGGAAGATTCGAAACCGGGCGGTAATTGGATAGATCTAAAGGATCTAATGATGTTTTCTTTAAGAGCGGGCGCACCACTGCCTCCTTCAGTTCCCCTGGGAATGTCCCCGTGCCAAGGGACAAATTGATGATATCCCCCAGGAGGGCCCGCACCTCGTCTGGACACGCTCTAATCAGCCAAGACGGGCACGGGTCGAGAGGACAGGTGGTGGGCTTTCCAGTTCGGAGGAGTCTGTCCACATCGGCTGGGGATATCTGGTCGAAGTGGTCCAATACTGGACCCGAGGACAGTCGAGGGGCCTCCAGTTCCTTTATTGTATCCAAATTGGCAGGGAGGTCATGGCGGAGCGACAAGACCTTCTCCGCAAAAAAGCTCGCAAATGCCTCACAGCCGTGTGTCAATTTGTTATTTAAATTTGGCTGTCCCTCAAGGGACGTTAAAGACCTGATTATACTAAATAATTGCGCTGGGCGAGAGCTAGCGGATGCAATGGAGGCCGAGAAGTATGACTTCTTAGCAGCCTTCACCGCCATCTCGTAGGTTTTCATAAAAGCCCTATAAGATGTTCTTGAGGCTCCGTCACGGGCACCCCGCCATACTCGCTCTAGCCGTCTGAGGTCCCGCTTCATTTTCCGGAGCTCCTCGGTAAACCAGGGAGCCCGGTTTCTGTGGGGTCGCAGAGGGCCCTTAGGTGCGATCTCATCGATGGCTGCCAGGAGCTGGGCATTCCAGCCCACAACAAGCTCAGTCAATGAGTCGCCAGGGGGAGCAAGGTCCCGCAAGGCTTGGCGGAATCTCTCAGGGTCCATCAGCCTCTGCGGGTGAGCCCAAATTGGCTCGCCACCTAAGCAGGGTGGGGGAAAGTCAATCCTGGCTTTCAGAGCGTAGTGATCAGACCATGGCACCTTCATCGAAGGAGACATGATCACATCTATACCGACGCCAAAGATCAAATCCAGCGTGTGGCCTGCTTGATGTGTGGGGCCCGAAACAAACTGGGAGAGCCCCAGTGTCGCCATGGAAGACACCAGGTCCAGAGCCTGTGAGGAGGGAGTGGCATCAGCATGGATGTTGAAGTCCCCCAATACCAATAGGTTAGGGAACTCCAAGGCCCAGCCGGCCACCGCCTCCAATAGGCCTGACAGGGTGACTGCTGGTGCGCTAGGTGGCCGGTACACCAGCCAGACAGCCAAGCTCTCCTCGGAGCCCCACACTAGGCCAACACATTCGATGCCGGGGATCGATGGCGATGGTAGAGCCCTGAAAGGACAATCTTCCCGGATTAATAATGCCACCCCTCCCCCCCGGCCCACAGTCCGCGACTGGTGGAGGACAGAGAAACCCGGGGGCGCCATCTCTCGTAAGGTAACTGTTGCCCCTTCGCGCACCCAGGTCTCCGTCACACAAGCCAGGTCGACCCCCTGCGAGATAAAGAAGTCTCGCAGGGTGGCGGTTTTATTGCCTATAGACCTGGCATTGCACAGCACCAGTGACGGAGGTGAGTAATCCTTGCTCACCCTACCCTCGTCCCTCGGGATGGGGCGCAGATTGGAAAGGGTACGAGCGTATCCATATCTCGATCCCCTTCGCCTGTAACATCTGCCCCCACCGCCATACCTCCCTCGCCCCTCCACGGTAGCAATCCCAGGCCTCATAGTGGCCTCCATTATGAGATATTATTTTAATTCTACTGGTTTCCCTATTTCACATCATCTTCTCTATATATAACATAAATTTCCCCCATTCTTTTTGATATGTTTCATCCCCCTGATGTCGAATTTTTGCTGTTAATTTGGCTATTTCTGCATACTCCACAACCTTGTACTGCCATTCTTCTATTGTAGGCAATTTTTGCTGTTTCCATACCTGAGCCAGCAATAACCTTGCCGCCGTTGTGGTGTATAAGAATAGTTTCTGGTCATTCTTGTCAATGTGTTCTCCCACCATTCCCAACAGGAATGACTCTGTTTTTTTAAAAAAACGTATACTTAAAAATCTTCTTTAATTCGTTATATATATTTTCCCAAAACATTTTCACTATGTCACAAGTCCACCACATGTGGAAGAAACTGCTTTTGACACTGTTTTCCATTACGGTCTACCCCCCCTCCCCTTTTCATCAGGAATATGGCATTTTCCATTCCCAAAGCAGCTGGTGGATACATGTCCTCGTGTTCTGTTGTCTTTCCAAAACGCTGATCATCCGTATTCATGTTTTGTGAGAGAACACCTTTGGATATCTGGCTTCAGTTGCCAAGAGTGCACCCCTCTCCTGAGAGCTATCCTGCTAGCAAGCACTCGCATGCCATTTCCATCTCTGCACCAGCCGTCTGTGGGCTCCGGTTCCTTCCTCCCTGCGGCTGCAGCAAGCTGCTGGCTTCATCACACACCTCAGGGGTTCTGGTTATCACTGCTTCTTAATAACAGTAGAAATAAATTTGCAAGGCTGTGTGGGATCTGCAGACCCCTGGAACCAAGGCGGACAAAACCCTTTAACAGTAGCCTCCCTCAAATTGGTCTAGAGGTAGACAGAATGGGTCTATGTATGATGAATAGTTTGAATATTATTATTGTTTTATTAATCACCTTCTAAAGCATCTCAATGTGATTTACAAGTAAGATAACTAAAAACATGAAAAACATCAAAGGCACTTAAAACAAGACCAAACGCTAATGAGTAGGTACTTGAAAGCTCTATTCAGCTGTTCTGAACAAGAGGAGACTGAGAGGTGAAGTGAGAGCCTTGTTTTCTTCTGTTCCAGAGGGTAGGACCTGAACCAATGGACCCAAAGGCAAGAAAGGAGATTCTGACTCAGTATCAGGAATAACTTTCTGAGGATAACACTGTGTGAAAGGAGGTGGGCACTCCTTTGGAGGTTTGTAAGCAAAGGTCTGCCAGGGATTCTTGAGCTGTTCTTTGCAGGGGTTAGACTAGATGACCCTTGGGGGTACCTTTGAACTCTATGATGATTCATTGGAAGTTTCTAAAGAGAGTTTGGGTAGTCATCTGTCAGGGATTGTTTAGTTGCATTTCCTGCATTGCAGGGGGTGGACCTCATGACCCTTAGGAATTCCTTATGGTTCTATGTTTTGATGAAGGTTTTTAATCAGAGGGTTTTTTTTGGAGGGGGGGGGTCTGTCAGAGATTGTTGAGCTGTGATTTGTGCACTGCAAGAGGTTGTACTAGATGACCCTTGGGGGTCCCGTCCAGTTGTACAGTTCTATGATTCCACGAAATCCTGTCCTGTGAGGATTCCAATTGCCACCAATACAGTTGTTGGAGGAAAGGACTGTGTGATAGCAGGTGCAGCCCTGTCCTTGTGGCCAAGGCATTATCCTGAACTTGGTCTGGAAGAGGTGGAGGAAAGTGGGTGCTTCCTGCAGAGCAGTTGCTCTCCAACAGAATATGGGTAAGGAGAGGGGATCTGTCCCTTTGAGGCCGTGAAATCTACTTGTGAAAGCCTGTCCTCGCTGAGAGTGTCAGGAAGTTGACCAAAACATCTTTTCACTAGACAAAGCTCTTCGAATGCTTTTTGTTGAAACACGGTCTCTAATTCTAAATTAATTAACAAAATGAAGGAAACCTTTCAGGAGGCAAGAGTGCTGATTGTGTATCAAGGGCTCTATGCACACAAAAAGCTTCTGGATAGGAGCATCTGATTGTAAATGATTTCACAGACTGTGTGTATAACTTTATATTACGCAGTAATTCTGAGATGTTTTTCCTAACGTAAAGCCTCTCAGCACCTCAAATGCACTATCACTTCCCATGCCTCCTCAGTAGCTCAAAAGAACAATTCTTCTCCATCTGCTTTGTGGCAGGCTTTTAAATATTTGAAAGCAGGTATTGGACCATAGTGATCCTCATTCTTCTTTTGGGAAGGCAACACTGAGCTCATTTTGTCTGTTACATCACATTTCATGCATTCCAAACACTAACTTCCCCCTCTATGTGCAGCAAGCAAGCTTTCAGGAGTCAGTTGGGGAATCTGCCTCAACATTCAGGCTTTCTGAAATGACCAGAAGAACATAAGAAGAGCCTTGCTGGATTGGGCCAATGGCCCATCTAGTCCAGCATCCTGTTCTTGCAGTTGCCCATTATGGGAAACCAATACAGAACAACAAACCCCTTTCAGTCAGCAAGCTGACTTCAAGAACAAGAATGCTTTGCCCTCCTGTGGCTTCCAGCAACTGGTGTTCAGAAGCATTGCTGCCTCTGACTGTGGAGGCAGAGCACAGCCATCATGGCTAGTAGCCATCCATAGGCCTCTTTTCCTCCACAAATTTGTCTAATCCTCTTTTAAAGCCACCAGAGGTGGTGGCCAAACCCGCCTTCCTGTGGGAGTGAGTTCCATAGTGTAACTCTGCACTACATTGAGGAGGACTTTATCTGTCCTGATCCTCCAGCTTTCAGCTTCATTGGATTCACAGTTTAAAAAACCAATGTGCACATTTTGTTTGTGTGCCTGAAGATTCTGCTTTTTATTAACTCTACTGAAAACGATAATGCCACATAAGTGTCTTTCTTTCTTTCTTTCTTTCTTTCTTTCTTTCTTTCTTTCTTTCTTGAATACTGATATCTAGTTTTGTTTCCAGAAAAGCTAGAAAGGAGTTGCTGGATCTCCTGTGCCCCCGCCCCCGCCCCCGGTCCCTGGACAATGAGTCATCCATTCAAAAGTTTCCATCTTACTTTAATATTGTTTAATTCTTGGGGCTTTGGGGTTTTTTGTGTGTGCGGTTGCTGCAAACTTCATAAATGCTTTTGGCATAAGAGAATCAGTCTCAGAAGGATATCTCCTTGCACTGAAGACTTTTGGAACCTGTCATGAGAGCGAGGCAGAGAGATATAAAAGAGCCAGGCTTTTTAATATATCTGTGCTTGGAATTGAGGTTTCAAATCATGCATCTGACTGCAGAAAGGACAGCAAAACCATCACTGCTCAGACTGGAAAGCATCCACTGCTGCTGGCTTGAATCAGAGAACCTGTTGTGAAGAACAAGGGCTGAATTACATGACATGATTTCCAGAATCAATTCTTGGCTTCATCAGTGACGTGAGGGTTTCACAGTGCATCTGTTCCAGGAAAAGCAGTGGAAATACCTAGCACAGAAGAACAAGTCCTGCAGAAGAAAAGTTAGCATGGCTTCTGCAAAGTCCTGTTTCACTCAACAAGGATGCAGGAATTTGGACCCAGAGGTCTTTGGCATATTGCTCCCTTGCCCCCCCCCCCACCAATGATATTCTTTTGTGCAGGTTTTTTTTTTTTTTTTTTTACTTTACAAATGGTGTTCTATGGGGCAGAGTGACTCCTCTCCCCTTGAGGTAAGAGATTTGTGTCTATTTCTGTATTTGGAGCTCAGCCTCAGCTGAGTGGATTGAACCAGTTTTCACCAACCTGGGGCCCTCCAGCTGAATTGTACTACAACTCCCCTCAGCTCATGGTTGTGCTGGCTGGGGCTGATGGGAGGTGTAGTCCATAGCAGTTGGATTAGGCACAAGAGACCATTTGCTCTGTGAAGTCACTCCCTGCTTGACTTGCTTCTGGACATAGTTTTGTCTTCACATCTAGCCCTCTGAAGTTAAGGCTCATCCACACTTTCACTTGACCCATGTTTTGACTGTATTGTATTCAGATTCATTCTAATGGGTCTGAAAGTTTTTCTCATGGTTTCACAACTGTGCCTTGCAAAAATCTGACTTTATCTTCTGACTTGGCTATGTCAGTTGCACAGAAAATCTGAAGAGGGATTTTGCTTCAGTTCAGCAGGTAAGATAAGATTTTCTCAAGGCACAGCCACAGAACAATTAGAAAAGCTCTTGGACTGTTATGTACTAAGCTTGGATCCTAGAACAGCAGGCAGGTAAGATCCTAGAATGTAACAACTGATTGGCTTGCAGGAGAAGACCAGTCCGACTCCAGGAGGAAGTTAGGTTGGTAGGATCGTAGATCCTACCAGCCTGTTAGGTTGGTAGGATCGTAGAATGCAACAACTGATTGGCCTGCAGGAGAAGACCAATCAGGCTCCAGAAGGGAAGCAGAATACGCCAGTCAGACAGGACTCATTGTGTAAATAATCTATATAAAAGCCTGAGGTTTGGGAGGGAAATTCAATCACTGTTTTACAAGCTGCGATAAAGAGCATGAAATCACTGCAGGACTCCGAGTATATTTCATGGATACAGGAGAATTAATTGACACAGGAATACTGTGGTGGGCTTGGGTGGTCAGTCTGATGATGCCCTGAGTCCCTTCCAGTTATTGGGTCCAGTGAGGTTAAAATTTCGCAAGAGGAGTTTGCTGAACCGGTTGGCCGGGTACCTTAGCTTAACCTGCCACTTAAGCTTAGTTATCAGCATCCCAAAAGGATAGCAGGGCTGCAATAGCTGCAACAAAGTGACAGGGCAACCCAGGCTAATGGGTGGACCTTTCCTCCATCCCTGCTTCACCTAGCTGCTAGGTGGTGTGGGAGAGCTGAACTGGAAGTGGACTGGGTCACTTATACATGACCACTTTTGTATCTCCTAAATACAGTAGTGGAGGAAAGCAGGGTTGCACAGGGGGCTGTGAGGCAGCATCTCCTTTGATTGTCACCTACAGTCAATAGTAAAGATTGGCAATTTTAATTTCAGAGGCATTTTGTGTATTGTGCAGAATTGATCTTTTACTGTGGTGGCTCCTAAACTCCTTGTCTGTTGACATCAGGCAGATGCCTTCCCTGTACTTTTTGCAGTGCTTGCTAAAAAAGTTTTTGTTTAGACAAGCCTATCCAGATATTGAGAATGCTAGTGTGGTTTTACCTTATTGCTGGTTTTAATTTTTTGAATGTGTTTTTCCTAATAATTGTACTGTTTTATTCTTTTTGTAAACCACTTGTAAGTTTTCTATAATCAAGGGGTATGTAATTTTTTTGAAATACATAATAAAATAATGTGCACAGATTGAACACTTTAGTTTTCAAGTCTAAGGAAGCATATTTATTTTTCTTAAGTTACTGAAAACAAAGACACTTATTAAGATACAACAATGAACTATTATTCTGCAGATCATGGATGATCAGAACAAGTAGGATGAATGAGAGAAACACCTAGTATTTCTCTAGTTGGGAGTTTTGAAAAGGCAGATATGAACCTGTCAAGTTCATTCAAAACAAAACAAAACAAAATATGGCACCTGATTCTTCTTAGAAATGCCAGGGGTGTCTTTCAAACAGCACATGTTTTTCTATGCATTATAAGATGTGCCTGGAAGACACTCTTACCTGGCTAGGAGATTTTTTAATTCTGGTGGATATTTCTGAAACCACTACCCCTTTATGTTCCAACAAGAAGTTTATTATGATTTTGAGAGTGCCCCAACACCTTAACTCTTTCCATGATTGAGCAACTGATTTGTATTTTACTTTATTTTTCAACTGGGCCCTATGCGACACAGCTATGTATTTCCCATGCTTATGGAAAGAACTAATTGAAATGCTTGATCAAAACTCATGTAGAAAATATTGCGGGTGCTCAAGTGAGGAAATCTTCATATACTAAAAGCTTCATTGGGCAGATGGGAAAGCCATTGCCAGGAAACCAATTTTGTGTTTGGAGAGAAGTGTGCCAGTATTTTATTTTCTGTTTGTGAGCATAAGCCTCACATTAAACATCTCCTAAATCAACATACCCATCATCTCTCCTAGCCAAGTCCTCACCTTCCAAATCTTTCCAGGTGCTCGTAGGTAAAACTGGCTTGAGGGAATGTCTTTGAAGCCCAACAAATGGAAATAAAGAAGGCAGGTGAGCAGGATTTCTCTGGAAGGGAGACTCTGCTGCAGCGCCCTCCTCTGAGAGACTCTGGCTGCGTTCTTCATCCATTTGCTTCTGCAAACCTTGCACATCCTCCATCTCATCCCAGACTTTTGTTGCAGTGGCAACTGTCCCACCACTAGGCAGCTGAGCTTCAGGGATCCATCGCAAATATCTCTGCACCCACACTTTGATTTCTGGTCCCCCTAAGCGTGCCAGCAGGATTCCATAGAGATCAGCAGATTTGGAGTGCCAGCTCCCAAAATTCTCTGGAGGTATTCTGCAGCTTATCAGCAGATGTTATCAGCCTGCTGATCCTTTTGCCAAAGAGGTTTTTTATTAACTGGTCCATTTCTTCCTTTAAAAACCCTCTTTTGGGGGATGGTTTTGTTTGTGTCACTGGTAAGAGAAGCTTCCATTGATGCTTGAATTGTGTAGGTTTTTTCTGACTCTTATCTTGTTTTAGCTTCTCAGCATAAAGAGGATTATGCAGCAAGGCTTGTGCCTCAGGTTCAAACTGCACAGACCAGTCCCAAACTTGAAGATAACTAAGTTTGGTGCCTTCTGTATTAAGGCTTCCTCCATACGTGGTAGTGTCTCTTTGATGCAGAGAATTGAAGAAGGTGCTAAATATTGGTATGTACATACTATCCAACAAGACAGTTAGGTAAGTCTCTGTAAATTCAAAGGCTAGTGAATACTGTTGAACCAACCGCCATACACAATCCAAGAACAACAAGAAAACTGGTGCCTCCTCTCTGTCAGTTTGCCACAGATGGTTACACCGATCCAGGAAAGTATGTCTTCCCATGATCCATTCTTTTTGAATAAGACTCTGAAATCCCAGCTTAGTTCTGCAGTGTGCATCCATCATAACTTGAACCAGGCAGGAGATTACACAACACAGGTCAGAAGCATTCTCTTCTATAAGGAGAACATTTGTATTCTCTGCTTCTAGCAAATCAATAATCTCTACTGCTTTTCTCAGACATCTCCTTACGATTTCTAGCCAATTTGTACTCTCCAGTACAGTGATACCTCGGGTTACAGACACTTCAGGTTACAGATTCCGCTAGCCCAGAAATAGTACCTCGGGTTATGAACTTTGCTTCAGGATGAGAACAGAAATCGTGCGGTGGCGGCTCTGCGGCAGCGGGAGGTCCCATTAGCTAAAGTGGTACCTCAGGTTAAGAACAGTTTCAGGTTAAGAACGGACTTCCAGAAAGAATTAAGTTCTTAACCCGAGGTACCACTGTAATGAAAACCATTTCACATCAGTATACCAGAAGTCTACTGTTATCTATTAGAATCAGCTGTTTAAATCTGGTGTATGCAATTTGGATCTCTTACAGAGATGAAAGACTACTTGACAGGACATCAACTTTCATGGCTTCATAAGGAGGGTTATCAAGTGTCTTATACATTCCCTCTAAGAATATTTTGTGTGTTTGTAGAGCATTGTCATCTTGTTCTTTGGGCAGAGTAGACATCTTGAGGAGAGCAACAGCATTGTGGCAAGACCAACACCAAATTGGAATTCCTCTTCGGTTCTCTTCAGAGACAGACATGGGAACAATGAAGTATGCTGGCAATTTTTAGAAACGTTGTAGTCTTCATTGGCACTCTGCTTTGAATTTCAGGTTTCCTTTGGTCCATTCCTGTTCCTGATGCCAGTCTTTAATAGAATCAAACATTACCGTTTGATTCCCCCCCCCCCCGCATTATTTGGTACAGCTGTTTCATAAGAGAACAGAATTAAGTGTTTAAACTATTTGGGGATCACTTTCCATCACAGGCTCCAGTGGCCTTCGCACTGCGCAGAGGCGGGAAACGCCAGCAAGCTGTCTATGCAGGCCATAATGCGCTTCTTTGCAACAAGAGGTAACCAACACATCACTTCTGCCCTCAAGGTTTTTAATGCCAAAGTTAGAGCTCAACTGCTCTATGGAATTTCAATCTGGATGTCAGGGTTTACCCAGTCACTGGAATGAGTGCAGGCAGCCTTTCTATTTAAGATTTTCGCTGTCCCACGCTGTGTACCTTACGCAGCCCTGTGTCTACAGAGAGGCCAACATAAGCTAGAGATAGTTGCTTGGACGAGTTTTCTTTTATGCTGGCTAAACATTTGTTTTTCAGCAGACAAAGATACTTTACTTAGCAAAGTTCTGTCAGGCTCCTTCCCTTCCCCAGGGCTACAACTGTTTTGCACAAAGATACAGCAACTTGAGCTTTCAGAGGATCTCCTGGGTGCTGTGGCTTTTCCAATTGCCAAGGCCATGTTAAAAACTAGGCTGTGGGACATAGATCGCCAGGAACTAATCTCAGCTGCGGAAAAAAGATGTTCCCCTCTTTATTTTCGACTCTTTTGGGTGCAGGAATTTAACCTTAATTATTTACAATTTTTGTTTAACTCACAAGAAAGCAGGGATTTTTTGCTGGCTAGGTTCAATTCTAATCCTTCTAACTTCCTTTGGGGTAGGTTTGCAGGTATGGCAGAAAGAGATAGGATCTGTCTATGTGATGCCCACCTGGCAGAAACTTTAGCTCACATGGCCCTTAAATTTAAAATGTATGATGATCTCCACCAACAATTCTTAGACCATCTATGTATCCCAATATGGAAACCAGAGACAGAGGTTATATGCTTCTTATTACGGGGAGAGACCAGGAGCTCACCAAGACAGTAGCTAAGTTCCTCTATTTGATTTTTTGTCGCTGAAGTACGCTGCAGGACCCTGCCCTTGCTGGAGACCCACAGAGGTGAAATAGATTGCTCACCTCTTCTTCTCTTTGGCAAATGACTGTACTGTTGAAATGGCAACAAGATCGCACTGGCCTATTTATTCTGAATGTTTGTAAGTGATGCCAATAAAGGTTTGATGATGATGATATTTATTTTTCATTATAAAGCTTGGTTTTCCTAAGGCTGCACACAATTGTTTTATTCTCTTTTTTCCCACTGTTTCTCTTCCAAATATGACTTTTTTTGGTCCTAATTCGATGTTTTCTTCAACTTGCTCTATTTCTTTATTTTCTTACTGTAAATCATTCTTTAAACACTTATTTAGGCTTGGCTACACATTAAGTGTCAAATAATATTAGCTTCATATTCCTGCATTGCTGTGGGTTGGACCAGATGACCAAAGGAGTTCTTTCCAATTCTGTGATTCTGAAATATCAGATTTCCCCCCAAAGTCTAGGAAGTGTTTGCATAATAATCTGGTAAACTCTGTGCACCAGAACAGATGGCATTTTGGAGAAGGAGCAAAAGCAACTTCAGCACCCCCCAAACCCATCTTCGGGGAGTTCACCATCTCCCCCCACCCAACGCCAGCAGTTAGAAGGACAGGAACCAATTGTCAGTTGGTGTTTATAATCATCCCATGTTGCAATTTATCAGCACCTGCAGTGCAGTGTGTTGGGCCCCTTGGGTGGGCATGATCAGGGGCTGATGAATCATCTCTCAATCAGTGTGCTTCTGAGTTTCAGTTCTGCATTACCACCCTGCTGCATGGTTTGTTCCCTCTCTGGTTCTTTGCTATACACCCTCTGTATCACCTCCTTGCCGTGCTGCTTTTCACGGGTGACAAGGATGGGATTCCTTAGAGATGCAGAGGTTTTCCCCCCCATGGGTTAGGATTATGGATTATTGTATTACTGTTATTTAATTTTCTGAATGTTTCAGTTGTTTTTAATGATAGTTTTATTGTTTTATTCTTCTTGTAAACCGCCTTGAGGTTTGTTTGGTTTTTGCTGCAACCAAGCAGCATATGCATTTTATGAAATAAATAAATGCTGTTTGACATTTTATTATGTTTTTATATGTCCTCAAAGCTACCCAGAATGGCCAGATGGGCAGGGTATAAATAATAAAAATATTATTAAAACTAATTATTAAAAAGGAATAACTGGTGGCATCCATATTTGTGGTGACTATAAATGTCATCAAAAAACCTTGCGTCAGTGCCCTTATTGTATCCCAGTTGCAAGTCATCGTCTGGAGCCACTATCACAATGGAAATGTCTTTGCCAAGTTCCTCTGGCCCAGGTCTGCCAGCAGCTGTCTGTGGATGATGGCACTGGTGACGCCCAGGATATAACCACTCATTGTGCTGCATTCAGAGCACAGCACCCCCAGTACAGAGCTTGTGCAACCCCTGGAATCTTTCACAGCTTAATGCAATTGTTGATCCAAAGTAAATAATCAAACCAAGGTGCTGACTGATCTTTAAGCTTTTTGGAACATGATAAAGGGAAGACCTATCAAGACTCTGATGGGGTCTGTCATCAACTTTCCTCCACAGTTTTCTCCATCTGTACATGAATAATCTTTCATTTGTAGCAAAGAAGAAGAAGAAGAAGAAGAAGAAGTTGTTGTTATTGGAAAACTGCAACACTACAGAGAATTATGGAATGGCTGTTTGAAACATTTTTTTAAGATGGCCAGATAATCAGAATGGATGCTGTGTAGAAATGAGTAAGTAAAAATGATTGATATTCTTCAGAAATGGATTGTACTTTTGTATTTTGGCATGCTTAGTGAAATCACATAATCTATCCCACTGTCAAATGGCTCTTAACACCAGGAAGCCCTTCCTAATGTTTAGTTGGAATCTCCTTCTTGTCATTTGAACCTGAAGATTTGGAGCAGCAGAAAACCAGCTTGCTCCATCTTCCATGTGACGGCCCTTTATGTCCTTGATGGCTATCATGTCTCCTCTCAGTCTCCTGTTTTTCAGGCCAAACATCCCCAACTCCCTCAACTGTTCTTCATAAGGCTTTGTTTTCAGACCCTTGGTCATTCTGCCTGCCCTCCTCCGCATACATTCCGGCTTGTCAACATCCTCCTTAAACTGTGATGTCCTAAACTGGACACTGCACTCCAGGCTATGAGGTGTGTGTGTGTGTGTGTGTGTGTGTGAGAGAGAGAGAGAGAGAGAGAGAGAGAGAGAGAGAGAGAGAGAAAGAAAGAAAGAAAGAAAGAAAGAAAGAAAGAAAGAAAGAAAGAAAGAAAAGAGAGAGAGAGAGAGTTGGTACACACACTCCTCCATTTGACACCTACACCCTCCCCCCAAAAAACATCTACAAATGAACTTTCTTAACACAACAAACTCCAGCAGCCCATCCTGGAATTCTAATGAGCTAAAACACCCAAATTCAAAAAAATCTAAACTGGGATCACATTCTAATCCCACAGTAGGGAAAGTCATTTGGGAAAACTCAATCTCAATAAAGTCCCAGGTGAGTTTGCAATTTGAATACAATAAAGTTAAGGGTAGGGAAGGGAAGGCAAGCTTTGATAAAGCAGATTCTTACCATTTCTTTCCAACAGCCAACACAGTAGTTGATTTGGAGAGGAAAGCATTGGAACAGAAGCACCTGTCTCTTGGGAAAGTTACCATATAATGTATGAAGGAAGAAGCTGCCAAGACATCCAAGTGCCCTCACTTGAGAGGTTTGTGTTTTGTTTAGTTTTAAGAAATGATTTAATAGAAGGCCATTTCTGGAAGTTCTTGATTCTGTCTGCTTAGCCTAGTTGCCAACCAGACAAAATGCTATTATGAAATTTAAACAAAATTCCTTCTTCCTTTTCTTCCTCCTCCTTTTGGCACATAGTTGAACTATGGAACTTGCTCATACTGGAGGCAGTGATGGCCACAACCATCACTTTAGAAGAGGTTCAGACAAATTCCTACAGAGGGAGAAGGCCATCAATGGCTACTAGCCATAATGGCTATGCTCTGCCTCTACAGTCAGAGGCAACAATGCTTCTGAATGCCAGCTGCTGGAAACTACAGGAGGAGAGAATGTGCTCTTGTGCTTGATTCTTGCTTTTGAGCTTCCCTTGGGAGCATCTAGTTGACGACTGTGGGAGCAGGATGCTGGTTGAGATGGGCTATTGGCCTGATCCAGCAGGCTCTTCTTATGTTCTCATCTGTTTGCCTCATCACTGCCTTTCAGAAAGTATTTGAAAGCTGGACTAGATGGCCATTGGCCCCATCCATCAGGTTCTTATTACGCTCTTTGGTTGTACATAATTTATTCTGCTTCTGCTTCTGTTAGTGCAGAAAGGGTCAAATGCCCCAGCCATGAAATTGCATACTTATTCTGCTGTTTCAATGTTTTATGGGTTATTTATATGGAATGCTCTTAGGTGATGCCTTGGGAGCTTTCGGTGATGGACGAGCTTATAAATTTATATCAGCCAGTCTCCCCCGAAGCATTGACATAAGTTCCATCCCAAGTATTGGGAATTGTGCCAAGAATCCTCCACATGGCATGCTTTCTTGATTAACTTCATTCCTTCAGGTCTAGAAATCTGCCTTTAAGCTGGTAAACTTAGAATACTGAATTCTGCACACCTGATGCCAGAATTTGTGTCACTGAGAATAGAAATAGACTTGCAGAATATGTCTCTGTGTTCTGCTTTTCCCAGTGTCTGGCCCTTCAGCAGTGAAGTGGGAATTATTATTGTTCATCTCTAATGGCTGTCATAGGCAGAATTAGATAATAGCACAAAACCTTGCATGATTTGTGTTAATTGCTGTTCTGGCCATTCCATAGCTGCTTTTATTAGAGCAGATTGTGGATTTTTCCACTTCTGGTGGTTTAGCAAATGTTCTGATTCTCAGGTCATTTTTACTTCAGGAGCAACATCTGTTCAGCAGAGAGAGGGCTCATCAACACTTTTGCTGGACCCATATTTTGATTGTAATGTGTCCCAATTAATTCCAAGGGCTTGTGAAAATCTGATCTTACCACTCAGTTAGGTCTTGTCAGATGTGCAGAAAATCTGAAGGGGTATTTTGCTTAACCAAGGTTCAATTTAATGGGTTTTCTGAATGCTATATGGAAAAGCACATGAATCTGACCTTTGGAGAGTTTGTAAAACAACAATTTTTAACTTATGAAACATGTGGTCTTTTTCTATGTTAGGGGAAGTGGGAACCTTTGAAAGGAATTTGGAAGCACATATTTTAAAGGTCTAACAGACTATATGTCCGTGCTTTATTTTGCTGCATTTTAAATCTCTGCTAGGATTCTCTCACCAAATAGTACTTGCCCCAAGTTAGATCTTAGCATCCAGGAATTCTCCTATATTTATACCATTTTTTTCTTTGCACCAACATGGGTTATGGGCCCAGGCAGGAAATTTTTTAATGAGATTCTAGAGCAGAATACTTTTGTTGATTTCAGCTTTTAAAATGATTTTTTAAAGCTTGGTTTTTAAAGCAGAGAAATATCCACACACACATCCTTGGTGGTTTTGCTAAGCCATGAGACTCCAGGCAAAGCCCTTTTGTTTTATTTTGTTTTATTGTTATTGTGAGTTCCAGAGAGTTCCCCCTCCTTTTCTCACCCCTTTCCAAGCAATCAGACACCCCCCATGTCCCCGTTGGAGATATTTCAGAACAATCTCTCTCTCTCAGCACTTTTCTTGCCACCATTTAAATTCTTTTTGATATTTTTTCTTTTTACAGCCATCTTGGCTATGAGTCCTAGAAGACCTATTCCCTGCCTTGCAGGCTTTTATCCACCTGGCCTGGCACCGTGACTGGCTCTAGCTATTAAAGTTGCTGCTGCTGAACAGACCCTTGGGCTGGGGTGTTTTGTTGCAGGGGATGGAAGTTGTTGCTGGGTTTTGTTTTTTGTTTTGTGTCTTTGATCTTGTGATTTACCGTACATTGAAATTGTTCAGTTTGGTTGTGTATTTTTGAATGTTTTATTTATTGTTTACTGAGCCTCTTGGGCTTGCCGATCAGAAGGTCAGAGGTTCGAATCCCCGTGACGGGGTGAGTTCCCGTTGCTCAGTCCCTGCTCCTGCCAACCTAGCAGTTTGAGAACACGTCAAAGTGCAAGTAGATAAATAGGTACCGCTCTGGCGGGAAGGTAAACGGTGTTTCCGTGCGCTGCTCTGGTTCGCCAGAAGCAGCTTAGTCATGCTTAGTCGAGCTGTACGCCGGCTCCCTCGGCCAATAAAGTGAGATGAGCGCTGCAACCCCAGAGTCGTCTGTGACTGGACTTAACTGCCAGGGGTCCTTTACCTTTACCTTTTTTCTGTTATTATGGATTTTTTAAATGTTGTAAGCTACCTTGAGCGTGGTTTTAACTGTGGAAACGTGGAATAAAAATAAACTTATGCATGCATGTATATCCAAAATCCCACTGCTTTTCAGAGCCCCAGATTGCTAAAACTTACAGAGAGTAACTTTACTCAGTGGAAAAGATTGGAAGTGACTCTCAGAATGAGAGGGGTTATCACTTGCATTAAACAAGATAAACCTACAGATGATGCAGCATTAATAAGCAGATGGGATCAGCAGGATGATGTAGCACTATCTATTATTATGGATTGTTATTATCAGACTCTCAGCTGGTTAACGCTAAGGAAACCATGCAAATTAAAGATTGAGTCCAAGAAGAAGTGTAACAGTCATGCGAACAGTTTCTAGCTTTTATCGAGAAGCTGGAACTAGCAAAATTTCAATTGAACTAAAAGTTTGGTTTTTTTGGGGGGGGGGTCACCAAAAGTTTGAGACATTTGCCACTCTCATGGATGACAAGCTAAAGTCAACTCTACTTGATGTCATTAGTCATTTGAGAGAGGAATGTGCTGAAAGCAGAGCAGTCTTTCCACCAGGACTGATGAACCCAATGGCTCAAACTATGTGCACCACCCTTCAGAGAAGAGTCAAGGCTCCATTTAAAAGAGTTACTTGGTAAGACAGAGAGACGCAGCTGAAAGTCACACCCAGTGAACTTCATGGCTAAGAAGGGGATATGAAGGCTTGTCTCTCTCAGGTCCTAGTCCAACACTTTAAACTACTCTCAGTACAGTGGTACCTCAGGTTACATATGCTTCAGGTTACATACTCCGCTAATCCAGAAATAGTGCTTCAGGTTAAGAACTTTGCTTCAGGTTGAGAACAGAAATCGTGCTCCAGCGGTGTGGAAGCAGCAGGAGGCCACATTAGCTAAAGTGGTGCTTCAGGTTAAGAACAGTTTCAGGTTAAGAACGGACTTAACACGAGGTACCACTGTACTCGACTCTCTTGTTTTCAATATGGTCTCTTATCTCATTTCCTCTCTTTTTTCTCTTAGTGAAAACAAATGGTTAAACACAACACTTTGTGTTCTTCACCTGACCCTCTTATTGTGAACCAGATCTTCACTGGCATAAAAAGTGTTGATATTGAAATTTACGGCATGTAATGCCCTAAGAGAGAATATTATGAAAATGATATACAGGTGGTACATGACACCAGTCAAGCTTGCAAAAATCTATCATTTGCCCAATAATAAATGTTGGAAATGTAAAGAAACTGAAGGTACATTCTTTCACCTTTGGTGGACCTGCCCAAGGATTAAGGCTTTCTGGGAGATGATTTATAATGAAATGAAAAAGGTATTTAAATATACCTTCTTGAAGAAACCAGAGGCCTTTCTCCTGGGCATGGTCAGCCAATTGGTGCCAAAGAAGGATAGAACTTTTTTATGTATGCCACAACAGCAGCAAGAATACTCATTGCAAAGTATTGGAAGACACAAGATCTACCCACCCTGGAAGAATGGCAGATGAAGGTGATGGACTATATGGAACTGGCAGAAATGACTGGCAGAATCCGAGACCAAGGAGAAGAGTCGGTGGAAGAAGATTGGTAAAAGTTCAAAGATTATTTACAGAAACACTGCAAAATTAATTAATGTTAGAATGATGTTGGATAGAAACTAAGTGGTCTTTTGCTGTAATGCTATAAGGGAATATGAGAAAATGGTTATTAATAGGTAAAAAAAATAATAATGTTATAATATTTAAAAATTGAAGATTAAGATGAATGAAGAGGGGAGGGATTTGCTGAATTAACAATTGGAACTGGAATACAGAAAAGGAAGGCGTGAGGAGGTCCGGGAAATAAGCAAATGAAAAATATGTGATAGAAAGATTGAACTGTTTTTTAACTATTTTTATCTTGTATTTTTCTTTTTTCTTTTTCTTTTTTATACTGTAATTTTCTTGAAAATCTTAATAAATATTTTATATATAAAAAATAAAAAGTGTTGATATTGATGGAAGGAAGTTAGCCTACAGGGACTACTGAGCTTTTTCTTCTTCTTTTTTAGAAATGCAAATACGTAAGAAAGTTAAAAGCGATGAGAGGAGAGATGGAGAATAAGAAGCTCCACAGAAAGTATTTACTGCATCTGATATTAAAGCTGTCCTCTCAGCACCACTTGAGGAATTAGAGGACAGATACTTTTTTAAAAAAACCCAAACCAAACCAACAACAACCCTAGAGCATAAGATTATAAGGGTGATTGAAGAAAAATGGAAAGAAAGTGAAAACAGACTAGGCAAATTGATAAAGGGGTGGTGGGGGAAAACTGGTGAATTAAAGGAGACAGGAAAAAAAAATTTTTTTAAAAGGAAACAGAATGTTCTGAAATGGAAACATAAATCCAAACTACTGTAATGTCTTAAAAACATTAGAAAAACAATAGAAAAGTATAGCCACACGGAAGAAGAATAGAACAGCATGAGCACTGAGAAGATATAAATAATATCAAGGACAAAGTGGAAGTTTTACATTTTGCCAGAAGGACCTGCAGATTCAAATTGCATAGTACAGCTGAAGGGGCTGACGGAGAGGGTTTGTCAGGCTGTCTGCAGTTGCTCCTCCAAGACGGTGCAGGACAGGATCAGAGTGTGGTGCTGGAACAGAAGATGCTTTTGGAATACATCTCAGATACACTCAAAGAAATGAGCTGTCTAGAGATAGTGGAACAGACTCCCATGGAAAGTGGTGGACTCTCCTTCCCCGGAAGTTTTTAAGCAGAGGTCAGATGGCTGTGACTCTTGCATTGCAGGGGGGTTGGACTAGAGGACCCTTGGGGAATTCTCGCTGCAGCCAACGTCCATGTCAAAAGCTCTTTAAAGCACAAGTTTCATGCTGTCCATCCACATATGCAACAATGACAGTGGTGAGGAGGCCTGAATAGGTGATTTAATTATTTTGGACATTTTTGGGGATACCTGGGATACCATAATCCTTAAAAGGGTTCTTTTCCTCCATAAAAAGAAGGAGCTGCCACTTCTGCAAGGGTTCCAATCCTGGCTGCCATGTTTATGTGTTTGGATTGCTCAGTTCTGGTCCTGCCTCATTCTGGCCCCACTCCCTTTCGGTGCCAAAAATGGCACGTGGATGTGCACTCGCGCATGACTCAAACATTATTAAACATTATTATGTGGCTATGTTAGATATTTGAGAGAATGGATACAAAGTCCAGAAATAGCTCCAAAGCTAGAATTATCAGACGATAATACATTTAGTGGGACTGTAATTGCAAAGGCTGATCAATTATCTAAAGCAACTCATGCATTAGCAAGAATTTCAACGCGGAATTTTTTAATATAACAATACATTAAGTCCTGACTTTTCATCCCTGATAGCTGTCTAGTACAGGGGTTGGCAAACTATGGCCCAGGGGCCGGATGTGGCCCTCCGCTCATAAATCCGGCCAACAGAACCTGCAGCCCGCTTGGTCAGTCCCTGCTCACTGTGGATGCATTGCTGTGCGGGGACTGACTTCCGCGATGCTGACATGGCTTCTGGGTGGGTGGCGATGGTGGTGTGGCTTTTTATCGGCTGCAGGAAGCTCCTGCAGCCAATCCGAAGCTGTGACATTTGGATTTGTGCGCAGGGGAGGTGACGGCGTGGAGCAGAGGGGAGGCAGTGCTGCTGCCCCCAGCACCTGAGCAGTGCTTTCCCCATGGCGACAGTGTGCGCTTGGCAAGGGCCCCTGGCTTCCCCTTGGCCTCCTCTTCCTCCAACGCCTCTTCTTCCTCCTCTGCCATTGCTGCTCCTGCTGCTGCTTCTCCTCCTCCTCCCTGACACTGCTGTGCCGGCCGTGGCCCCTTTCCGGGCAGGCGGGATATGAGGAAGAAAGAGATGCTGCCACCATGCAGGTAACCGGGCTTGGGCCTCAGGTGGGGGGCTGTTCTCAGTCTCCCCACAGCAAAGTGGAGCATGAAAAGCAGAGGCGATGATCATTGCAAGAAGATTTGTGTGGCGCTTGCATGGAGCCTGCCATTATACACGTACACCGAGACCTTGCCACAGTATTGTTGAGACCGTTGCATGGTGCGCACTTACCCAGGAGTTGTTGCGCTGGTTGGATGTGATGTCAACTTAACTTTTACGCAGAGGGCAGGACTGCTGGAATGAATGGACCCGGGTTAGGCATGGCCACTCATGTCAATGGGTTTACTCGAGTAAAAAACAGGGGAGCGACTTCCGTGTAAATACGCATTTTTAAAAAACTAAAGTCCGGCCCCTGACAGTGTTTGAGGGACAGTGAACCAGCCCCCTGTTTAAAAAGTTTGAGGACCCCTGGTCTAGTATAATAAAGAATTTGATAATACAGAATTGCTAAGAAATATGCAATAATGGGAGCAATATGGACTGACTGAAATTAGACCATTACTGAACAAAGGTATTGTAAAAACGAATTACCATATTAAAAATGAAATGGAAAATAGACAAATTACCATTTCTGCAGTACCTTCATATGTGACATATTAATAGCCAATTGTTGAGAAAGTACTGTATGCATTTCTTAGTAATTCCCCCAAAGTTGAAATTTTAAGCGCTGATAAAGCCACAAGGGGTTCCAGGAGAAATATACAAGCAACGGCCGATTTATGCATCTCCAGCTGATGCATGATTGAGCACAGTACCAAACCTGGAAGTAACCTGAAAAAGTCACTAAAAGGGTGGAATGGGGTAGAATGAAATTCTTTATGCGGGCCCTGCTGACGCATGTGGGGAACATAACAAGGATTGCCTGTATACCATTGTGAGTTTGGGGGTGGGTAGGCTGTATGCCTGAATCTCCTCTAATTCCTGGACTGAACACAGTTGCTGGAATAGCCAGACAAGTTCATTGGTATTGGCCCCCTAGGTATGGGTCATACAAGTAATGAAAGAAGCAGTTCTGTGCCCTGAGGGCAAATGCATGGGCCATCCTCCCTCAATTGTCTGGCAGTTAGAAAGATAAATGCCAGAGCTGAGGTGTGTGAGCTAGAATCTAGAAGTAGGCGGAAGCCAAATTTCTTCTGAGATCCAACACTGTGGCCATGAGAGAAGCAAGACCCTCTTGGGGTGTTAATGCCGTGAGCCCCTCCATTGTAGGCCCAGGTTGTACGTATGTGTAAATAAACAATATATCTGAAAGACACCACTGTCTCTGCTGTGCCTCTGAGGAAACCGAACTCAGGCTAAGCAACTGGAGCTCCTGGAACCACAACCTTCTTGGCTGTGAGTCTTGGGAGACCTGCTCCCCATCTTCCAGGGCTCTTCCTCATGGCCTAGGAGGCAGGGCCCTGACTGACTGCAGCTCTGAAAGCTGAGGCAACTGAACAGACCTTTGGGCTGGGGTATTGTTTAGCTGTTTTGAATTATGGTGCTGGAGGAGACTCTTGAGAGTCCCGTGGACTGCAAGAAGATCAAACCTATCCATTCTGAAGGAAATCAGGCCTGAGTGCTCACTGGAAGGACAGATCCTGAAGCTGAGGCTCCAGTACTTTGGCCACCTCATGAGAAGAGAAGACTCCCTGGAAAAGACTCTGATGTTGGGAAAGATGGAGGGCACAAGGAGAAGGGGACGACAGAGGACGAGATAGTTGGACAGTGTTCTCGAAGCTACCAGCATGAGTTTGACCAAACTGCAGGAAGCAGTGGAAGACAGGAGTGCCTGGTGTGCTCTGGTCCATGGGGTCACGAAGAGTCGGACACAACTAAACGACTAAACAACATTGTTTAGCTGGTTTTGGTGTGGTTTTTTTTTTAAATTACGACCTCAATTGTCTTAAATGTTTTAAAATGTTTTTAACATGTATGTTTCTAAATTTGGGGTTTTTGTGGGAAGTGCCTGGGAAGAGAGGAGTTGGGGAGAGCTGAGACCCCCTGATCACAGTGATTCATGGTAGTGTGAGGCATGGCGTGGGAGGTGGGGCAGGCCAGGTAAGAAGCACGCGGCTCAGGCAGTTGGTGACTGTGCTGTATGCCAGCTCCTCCTTGAACCAAAGGAATTACAGTTGTCCTATTGGTCAGCTTTCAGGTCTGCTGCAGTTGTTGCTGAATGCCAGGTTGACTCTGAGTGAGACCTCCCTCATGCATGATCTCATTGTGGAAGAAGAGGCCAATCTGATCTGTATCACTGAGGCCTGGGTGTTGGGATAACAACAACAACAGCAGCAGCAGCAGCAACAGCAATTTATGTGGGCAACATCCACACTTAATGACAGTACAGTGTGATTGCAACTTGCATAGGAAGCACACATATGTAAAATTGTGCATAGCCCAGTTTCCTGCTGGAAGGTGGGGGGACTTACCTGTATCTCTGCTGCTGGAGGATGAAGAAATCCGGCTCCCTAGGCTGCAAAATGAGCAGGTAAGTGGTGGAGGTAGACAGAAGAAGAATAAACCTGGTTCCCTTGGCTGCAGAAGGGAGGAAAGAGGCAGGCAGAAGCTGCAGCTCCTTTCCAGCTTTTTTCTTTTGCCTGCATCTCTCTCTCACTTGTTCCACCTGCCTCTGATGCCTCTCCATTCAACTTGCGGGCTTCCTCTGTCTGCCTCCCTCCTCCCTTCTGCCTTAGTCTCTCCCTCTTGTTCTCTGAAAACATCGCTGGAAAGCTGGTGGTGCTACCGGAGCTGAGCACGTATAATTGAATTTGTGAAAGTAAAATACACCTAAGACGCAAACATACTGTATTTTACACATTCCCTGGCCATGGCCCCCAATCAAATCATGTTGGGACCAAATCCGAATAGAAATCAGGAAAGCCATGGAGTATGAACTGCCAACAGACTCTTCAGTAATATTATTTGGTTGATTTGAAGATCCAGCACCAGAGGATGATCAAAAAATGTTTAGTCACCTTCTTACAGTCACCTATCCAAGTATGCATTATGCTTGGGAAAATGCTGAGCTCTCCGAAATTAGCAGATGAAGATCTTTCACAGGTGATGAAATGAATACACATGATTAGTTTTAGGGAAAGTGAGAAACAAGATGATGATAGATTCCAATGAAAAATGGAGTCATGGTTTCAAATTCTGTTTGAAGTTTATTGTTACGACTTGTTTTAATTGATAATTTTTTTTAAAAAGGTGCAAAGAAAATGGAGTCAGTCATACTATCGGAATGAAATGATGCAAGAGGCATTTTGTATTTATCAGTCTTATATAAGATTGCCACTGAGTTTTGTATCACAACAAACATTATTTGAAAACCAACAGGTGAATTTAATATGTATTTCAAACAGTTATTCTTCCTCTTTTGTACATATTAGTAAACAGCAACAACAAAAAGAGTGTGTCTCTTGATTTCTGCAGTGCTCTTACTGTCAGAAAGTTCCTTCTAAGCTTAGTCAGGATTTCCTTTCTTGTAATATGAATCTGCCGGCTTGCCGGCTCCACCCCCTGGAGTGGCAGAAAACAAGATTGCTCTATCTTCCATGGGATGGTGAAGCACTGTCCTGCCCCACAGGAACTGGGCTGCAAAAGCACCATAGCCAATGTCAAAGTTTGTCTCAGTTTTGCCCCCTTCTCATGTACAGGAACATTTTCGCTTTGTGTCGACCTAAAGTTTGTAGTACAGTGGTACCTCGGGTTACATACACTTCAGGTTACATATGCTTCAGGTTACAGACTCCGCTAACCCAGAAATAGTACCTCGGGTTAAGAACTTTGCTTCAGGATGAGAACAGAAATCATGCTCCGGCGGTGTGGCGGCAGCAGGAGGCCCCATTAGCTAAAGTGGTTCTTCAGGTTAAGAACAGTTTCAGGTTAAGAACGGACCTCCAGAACGAATTAAGTACTTAACCTGAGGTACCTTGTATAGTAATGCAGCAAAAGTCCAGCTTGCTTCCATGGCCACCTGCAAGGCCACACCAGCTGCTTTGCTTATTTGTGCTCCAGTAAACAAACAACCATTCACACACAAGCACACAGAGATTTGATACATGTTTGCAAAAGCTTCAGTGTCTCCAGTAAACATTAACTTACTAGGTTGCCAAATTTACAAGTTGGCCCCAATGCTTCTGCCTGTTAGAGTTGCCAGCTTACCAAAATCATGTTAAAAATTCAAACTGCATTTTAACTCTGACAATTCGGCAGTGTATGGTAGTTGTCCCTACCTTTCATAAATAGTATCTGTTCCTACCTTTCCTTTATGACCACCATCTGCCCAAAATGGGTTTGGGAGGGGTGATACATCAGACAGTCGTTTCATTTATTGTCTTTCTAATCTTAATGCTTATTAATTTTTCCAATCATCTATTGCAACAATGATATATGAGAGTGCTGTAACTATTGCTATTTTTTTTATTTCACTGAAATTTGCAAAATAAAAATTGTATTAATCTCTCCCCCCCCATGCTCCAATTTTTTGAGGAGAGTGCTTTGAGCAGGCCTCATTGGTGGTTATTAAGCAGAGATTGAAAGTCAGCATTAGCAATCCAAAGCTGTAGGTTCAAAGTGAGAAGCAAATAGGCACTCATAGGGGTAGTTGTGCATGCTCAATTAAAAAATACAAGAGAGGACAGGTGTGGGCTTTTCATTTTGTTTTGAGAAGATAAAGACAAGGCTTTGAGCACAACTCTTCCATCCTGTGGTTTCCAGTTTTACTGCCTCTAGAAGAGTTTGGATTTGGATTTGATATCCTGCTTTATCACTCCCCTTCAGGAGTCTCAAAGCGGCTAACATTCTCCTTTCCCTTCCTCCCCCACAACAAACACTCTGTGAGGTGAGTGGGGCTGAGAGACTTCAGAGAAGTGTGACTGGCCCAAGGTCACCCAGCAGCTGCATGTGGAGGAGCAGGGACGCGAACCCGGTTCACCAGATTACGAGACTACCGCTCTTATCCACTACACCACACTAGCTGTGGAGGCACAGCATAACCATCATGGATCAATCCAGGAAAAGGAGAATAACCATCTCCATATTCATTTATTGCTGCACTTTGCTACTGGCTTGCAACCCAGGGTCAACTGCCATCAGCAGTGGCTACCATCTATATTGGTTTGGTGCCAAGCCATGCAACCACTTTCCATTCCTCAGGTTTCTCTCTTCCATTTGCATAAAGCTAACAACAACCTTTCCCTGTTCCAGAGCAAATAAATGTTCTTTCATGCCTTTCTTTTTCACCTGCTGCTGACATTCATAATCCAGGAGCTGCAGCCGCCTTGAAGAGCTTGCCTGAGGTTGCCTAAGGCGAAGAACAAGGCGGAACCCCACCCCATTCTATGTTGATAAGAACGTCAAGTTCATAAGAACACCAGAAAAGCCTGCTGCATCAGCATGGAGTTTGCACAGTGGCCAACCAGGTGCCCGTGGGAAACCTGCAAGCAGGGTTTGACCACAAGAGCCGCCTCTCCTCCTGTGGTTTCCAGCAACTGGTATAGAGTGTGGTCAGGGGCAGCAGAGCAGCTAGATGCTCCTTGGCCTGGTTATTATGGGTTGCTAATGCCGTTGTCAGTGGTAGCAGACGTGGGAGGCACTGGATGTAGGTAGCTGAGTGGCACATGCAACTGAACCAGAGAGACATGTGGGCAGTTGAGATGAGGAGACGATGGAGAAGAAGGGGGCCAAGGAGGAAGGAGATACAGAGATCCAGGACCTGCATGGGCCCAAAAGCTGGTTCAGCAAGTGGCAGTGGCAGTACTTGGCCAAATCTGAGGCTGAGACTGAGCAGGTTGATGGGGCAGGGCCACTCAGGCTGCAGGACGGCAGTGAGACTGCTGCTGCCACCACCCACGGACCAAGACCAAGCAGTAGAAACTCTTGCACCTCTTCTCTTGCAGAACTCTGCCACAGCCCTACCAGGACTGCGTGTGACAGCAGCCAGGCCCTGTGGGTCCCATTCCAGCGCCAACTTGCCCTCCACACTGAGGGGGCCCAGTGTTGTGTGACGTCATATGCACAACATGCACAATCTTGGGGGAGTGTGTGTGCAAACCAGAGACCCCTGCAGAGATCCCCATTGTACACTGCCAGCAGTGAGAAGATCACCCTTCCCCATTGTACACTGCCAACAGGAGAGCGCTGGCGCATGGGTGGTGGGGGATGGGGAGTACAGGCTGCATATTTGCAGGTGGGAGGCCTACCTTTTTTGGGCCCCCTCAATATCGAGGGGCTTGGCTGCCTGCCCACAAATATTGAGGGGTCCAAAGCCCTTACCACCCCCTATAGTTGGCATCCCTGTCCAGAATGCAGCCACTGCTGTAACCAATCTCTACAAAGAAAGTATGGATGTTCATCAGTGGAATTTCGATGTAGGGATCCATATTAGGTTAATATGTCAAGGATGTGTTGGCTTGGGTTAAAAAGTGCAGAAGAACTATTTGCAGAGAATACTTAATTAAGTATTCCTATGAGGGAAGGTGTCCCCTCGACAAAACTCCAGAACTCCCCCAAGACTGGCTGTAGTATTCCCTAAGTGAGTTAATTCTGCTGTGCATATGGACTGGCATCCTCTCTGAGCTCCTCTGTGGAGATGGACTTGCAGCTTCTCTGAGAAGCCATAGCTCTCCATGGTATTAGTAGTGCAATGACAAGTATAAGTATTTGCATGAGTACCCCAAACTCTCCCACTCAGCAACTGGTATCCAGAAGCATTGCTGCCTCCAACTATGTAGGCAGAGCATAGCCATTGTGGCTAGTAGCTATCAATAGCTCTCCTCCATGAATTTGTCCAATCCTCTTTTAAAGCCATCCAGGTTGGAGGTCATCACTGCCTCCTATGAGAGTGAGTTCTACACTTTGTGCTGCGTGAAGAAGGCCTTTATTTTATCTGCCCTGAATCTTCCCACATTCAGCTCCATTGGACATCCACGACTTCTTAGCATCATGAGAGAAGGGAGGAAAGCTTTTCTCCACCTACTTTCTCCAGGCCATGCATAATTTTATAAAATTCTGCTGTGCTGCCTCTTTGCTCTGGGCATTGAAATGGAGCCTTCAGCTCAAGGACCAGTGTGCCAAGAAGCTTCAGGATGCCCCAGGGAAGGCCAAAGGTGGATTCTGCACCACATAGTTGCAGGTGATGGGGCTGGATCCAAACAGCTGAGAGGGCGACATGGCCAGCAGGAAGAGGCTCCAAGTGTTTCAAGACAGATGTTGGCAGGGCTGCTGATTGGGAGGGAGGAGGTGAGTCATAGTTATCCTGTGACCCATAAATCCTCTCAGTAGGTACTACTGCGGTTTGGTCAAACATGGGTGTGCTGCAAAACAGTTTCATCATAATGACACTTGGCAAATACCCACCAAAATGGGTGGGTAGTTGTAGTTATCCTCCAACATTTCTGGAGTTATTTCAATGATTGGGACATACATGATATGTAATCCATCATGCTATCACATTCACCAGCCCTAGGCATCTCAGCACCAAGCTTGAATCTGCCAGGTTTGCAAACACCTGGGAAGAAGCTTCTTTATTTGATTCTGCCTACCACTTTGGCAAACACAGAACATGGAGGCTCGCTTTGATGTGCACATCTTAGGTGGGGCAAATTTGCTACTGGAGATTTTCCTATTTAAGAACATAAGAACACAAGAATAAGCCTGCTGGATTAGGCCAATGGCCCAGCATCCTCTACTCATAGCGCCCAGTTAGATGTCCCAATGGGAGATCTGCAAGCTGGATTCAAGCACAAGGACCCTTTCCAGTCCTGAATTTTCCAGTAACTGGTATTCAGAAGCATTGCAGCTTCTGACCACAGAGGCAGATAATAGCCATCCTGGCTAGTAGCCATAGGTAGTCCTCTCCTCCTCCATGAATTTGTCCAGTCATATTTTAAAGCCATCTAGGTTGGTGGCCAGTGGCCTGTGGGAAACCTGTAAGCAAGATTCAAGCAAAATATCACTCTCCTCTTCTGTGGTTTTCTTAAGGCCATGAGCAGAACCTGCTGGATCAGGTCAATGGTCCATGTAGTCCACCATCCTGTTCTCACAGTGGCCAACTAGATGCCTGTAGGAAACCCACAAGCAGGATTCAAGCACAAGAGCAACTCTCTCCTCCTGCAGTTTACAGAAACTAGTATTAGGGAATATTGCTGCCTCTCACTGCAGAGGCAAAGCGTACAGTAACTTTATCCTCCATGAATTCACCCAATCCTCTTTTAAAGCCATCTAGGTTGGTGGACATCACTTCCTCTCATGGGAGCGAGTTCCCAAGTTTGTTGCTGTTTAGTCGTTTAGTCGTGTCTGACTCTTTGTGACTCCATGGACCAGAGCACGCCAGGCACTCCTGTCTTCCACCGCCTTCTGCAGTTTGGTCAAACTCATGCTGGTAGCTTCGAGAACACTGTCCAACCATCTCGTCCTCTGCCATCCATCTTTCCCAACATCAGGGCCTTTTCCAGGGAGTCTTCTCTTCTCATGAGGTGGCCAAAGTATTGGAGTCTCAGCTTCAGGATCTGTCCTTCCAGTGAGCACTCAGGGCTGATTTCCTTAAGAATGGATAGGTCTGATCTTCTTGCAGTCCATGGGACTCTCAAGAGTCTCCTCCAGCACCATTATTCAAAAGCATCAATTCTTCCGCGATCAGCCTTCTTTATGGTCCAGCTCTCACTTCCATACATCACTACTGGGAAAACCATAGCTTTAACGATATGGACCTTAGTTGGCAAGGTGATATCTCTGCTTTTTAAGATGCTGTCGAGGTTTGTCATTGCTTTTCTCCCAAGAAGCAGGTACCTTTTAATTTCGTGACTACTGTCACGAAATTAAAGTTTAACTACATGCTTTATGAAGAACGGCTGCCTCTTATCTGTTCCAAACCTTCCAACTTTCATCTTCACTGGACATCCACAATTTCTAGCTTTATGAGAGAGGGGGGAAAAGCTTTTCCCAATCTACTTTCTCAATGCCAGGCATCATTCTATAAGCTTAGAGCAGTTGCACAAAGACACAAAACTTTAAAAATACACTTTAAAAAGCAACAGTGGCAGAGATCACAGGAGGAAAATTAACTATCCCTTCTGTCCATCAGGGTCCTTGTCAGCACACCTGGGTGCACAGGAGCCAACTCCTAGGGGGCTGAGGTCCCTTTAGCCCCCTAATAAAATATATGAGGGGGGTGGGGCCCCCCAAAGTTGATGGGCCTTGCCATTCCAATGGTGTGCACATACTGCATCGTGCAGGGCAGGGCTTACCTGCTCTCCACCAATATTTTATTCAAGTTGGCACCCCGCCTGGGTGGCAAGAGGTCCCTGGTAAAGGGTCTGGATTAATTTGTTCGGCTTTTTGTTTTGCTATCAAAAGAAAACATCTAATTAACACCTGAATCAATTTTTTAAACTTTCTTTCCCATTTCAAGGTGCAGGGGTAACAGAATTAAAAACTCTATGAAGACGGATAGATCTCAAACTACTGTTCTGGTTCAATGGAACAAAGGGGTCTGGCTTTGTAGCCCTTGACAGTGAAGTTTCTTGGAAGGAGGACCACGTCATGTACAGGAACCCTACACTTTTTGCAGGGTCACAATAACAGGCAAACTTGCCTCTTTGGGGTACTTCAAGCCCCCCCCCCCGATCCACCACCTGCTATTTTTTCCAGTTACAGAGGCCCTCTGCCCCTGCCCATGGGGCAAACATTATAAACACTGCTCCTGTCAGGTGTTGCAAGAATGGCTGATGCAGAAGGCCAACTTGCCTCAATGCCAAGAAGACAATGTCCTTTAATTTCATACGTCTTGGAGACAAAGTGGGCATTTCTGTTTGAACTAAAGAGACGTTGTGATTTAATTACCCTCCCTGTAAACAAAGGGTTTTTAATACACTGGAGGAAATTGACTTAGCCTGAGCCATTGGCAGATTTATGGGTTTTAATGGAATGCTAGGAGGTTGCTGGCACTTGGGGAATCCTGGTTTGTTATTTCATAATCTCTTATTTATGATTTCCACGCTGGGCTGTGCCCCTCTTGTGGTTCGTTCTTTCAGGTCTATTAAGTTGTTACTCCTGTTTGTGTGGTGTTTTTTTCTTCCCTGTTCTCCAAGCCATTGTGAGCCAGACTTCACCCTCACCACTCAGCTTATCCCATCATCGCCACCAGGGGCCTAGCCACCGCCCCTATTATTCTATAGACATAAGCGTACCTCCCCTGGGGTTGGGGGAATTATATAGGGCACTTGTTCTAAGCTTTATTGGAACAAGGATTGGGAACAGCTTGTGGGGAGAATTATCATCATCATCATTATTCATGAGAGAGAAAATAAAGGACCTTTTCATGCAGCACAACATTAAAGTGGAACTCAGTCTCACAGGAGGCAGCGATGGCCATCAACTTAGATGGCTTTTAAAAAGGATTGGACAAATTCATGGAGGAGAAAGCTATTGATGGCTGCTAGGGTAGCGTGAATGGTTTGGTTGCGGGGGTGCCACGCTGCAGGGGGCACCACAACAATACTGTTGAACTGAGTGCTAGAGGTGAAGGGGACACACACACAACGAATTTTAGCGTTGCACAGAGTACTGCTGAAATTTGAGAGACCAATTATGTTCTACCTCCACAGCTGGAGGCAGCAATGCTTCTGAATACCAGTTGTTGGAAACCAGAGGAGTGAAGTGTGCTGCTCTTGTTCTCGGGTTCTGCTTGCGGGTTTCTTTTGGGAAACGTGGGCATCCACTGTGAGAAGAGGGTGCTAGACTAGATGGGGCACAGGCCTGATTTAGCAGGTTCTTCATAGAATCATATCATAGTATTGTAGTTGGAAGTGACCCTTAGGGTCATCTACTCCAAACCCCTGCAATGCACAAATTGCAGTTCAAGAATCCCCAACAAGTGGCCATCCAACCTGTGCTTAAAAATCTCCAAGGAAGGTGAAGTGTAGGTGGGATCCCATGAGGCAAGACACAGTGATAACAGCAAGAACCTTTATTGAACTAAATAACTGGGAAACAGGGGCAAAGCAACTGCTTATATACATTCCTGGAAGCCTGGGCCACTCTCACTCCCAAAATGTTTGGCTGTCTAAACTTCCAAGCTGTGAATCATGACTCAGAGTTCAAGGGCCAATGGCAGAGGCCCAAATCCTGAAATGTTCTGTGATTGGACATCATGTATCGAATCGGAAAACAGAAGCACAGAATTCTTAGTCCAGACTCAAGCTCAGGCCAACACAGACCACTGAATATATAACAGAAGGAGAGTTCACCACCTTCCAAGGGAGTCCCTTCTACTGTTGAACAGCTCTCACTGTCAGGCAGTTCTTCCTGGTGTACAGTTAGAATATCCTTGAAGCCATTGGTTTGGGTCCTACCCTCCAGAACAGGAGAAAACAAGCATGCTACATCTTCCATGTGACAGCCTTTCAGACATTTCAGGAATGCAGATGGTGCTGTGGTCCAAACCACCGAGCCATTTGGGCTTGCAAATCATAAGGTCGGCGGTTCGAATCAGCATGATGGGGTGAGTTCCCATTGCTTTGTATCTGTGTGAGTAGATAAATAGGTACCACTGCAGCAGGGAGGTAAATAGCATTTATGTGTGCTCTGACACTCGTCATGGTGTTCCATGCACCAGAAGCGGTTTAGTCATGCTGGCCACATGACCCCAAAAAAGCTGTTTGTGGACAAATGCCGACTCCCTCAGCCTGAGAGTGGAGACAAATGCCACATTCCATATTCAAATTTGTCAGGACTTAAACACCCAGGGGTCCTTTACTTTTTCCTTACCTTCAGATATTTGAAGATGGCTATCATATCTCCTCTCAGTCTCATTTTTTGCAGGCTCAACAGTTTTCCAATCTGTTCTTATGTATGGCTGGATCAAAATGACTTGGAAACTTTAACAAATGGTTTGGGTGGTAAAGAAACACATCCACCCCTTTTGATTATTTTTCAGAACTCCTTGGGGAAAAAGAAAGTCCATATATGGGCAGAAGGTAGCCCACAGCAGACGCCAGCATAAGAAGATCCTGCTGGATCAGGCCAATGGCCAACTAGCCCAGCATCCTGTTCTCATAAGAGTCAACCAAATGCCTGTGGGAAACTTGCAAGCAGGACCCAAGAACAAGAGCACCCTCCCCTCCTGTGGTTTCCAGCAACTGGTATTCAGAAGCACGACTGCCTCCAACTGTGTAGACAGGGCAAAGCCATCATGCCTAGTAGCCATGGATAGCTTTCTCCTCCCTGAACTTGTATTTTAAAGCCGCCCAGGTTAGTGACCATCACTCCTGCAGGAGGGAGTTCCACAGTTTAACTCTGCTGCATGGAGAAGTCCTTCCTTTTACCTGTCCTGAATGTTCCAACATCCAGCTTCATGGGATGCCTACAAATTCTAGTGTTCGTGAGCAGAAGAAAAAACTTTCCTCTATCCACTTTCTCCATGCCATGCATAATTTTGAAACTGTTGCCATTGGTAATGTGCCAACCAGAGTCAGACTGGTTCTGATGGAGACGAGATTTCTTCACAGTGCTCTGATCTTGCACACTCAGGGCTCGCCTCTTCTTGCCCTTTGTTCATCATCCAATCCCATCCAGCCACGGCTGAGCAGCAATCGGTTCCAATCCTGGCTCAAAACCTCCCCATCAGCTGCCTTTCCCGTGACAAGGCTTCCCATACATCTCATGGTGTTGCTGCCACAATCGTTCCTCCCTCTTTCATTGTTATGCAACTGTTTTTGCTCAGATTTCCCGACCACCATGAAACACTCGCCTGGGAACATTTAGTGCTGTGTCCTCTGATACTGGCTTTGATGAAGTGGGGGGGCACCCAAGAGAACCTCTCATACCCCCTTCATTGCTCAACTGCAATAGCCCTGCAGAGCTGCCAGTGGGTCTTACTCCCCAGAAGCTGCTACCACCACTTACTCTTGTACCTCCAGATGGGAGAGAACCTGGGATGCACCAAAACAATTACCTTTTCAAGCTGCATGAAGGCAGCCCACCCTCTTTCCAGGCACATGGGGAATCTAAAGCCTGGCAGTTTGCAATCTTATACGCTTCTGATAAGGGTTGCCACATGTCCTCTTTTTCCAGGAAACGTCCTCTTTTTCATGGGTATGTAAAATGAAAGTTGTCATAGCGTCCTTAGTTAAAAGTAGAAGTCAGCAAATGTATCCTCTTTTTTGCTCTTCAAAATCTGGCAACTCTGCTTATTAGAAATAAAAGGTAGAGGGAAAGCAGACAGAGTGTTGAAACAGAACACAAAATAAACCAGAGGTCCGAGGCTCTAAAACTGGATTAGTCCTAGACTAGCCACCACAATATCAGGATTCCAATTTGCTTACAAGTTCACGTAGGAAACCAGATCCCTGAAGTTGGATGGCATCTCAGTTTCTTAAAGTTTTTATCTCCACCCCACCCATGGGAAGGGTGACCCCTTGTTCTTACTGACCAATGGGCTTCAGAGTTCATTGGTCAGGTAGGCATTCTAAGTACCCTTTTTGCATATGAAGGGGCTTGGCAGGAATCATGGAATTGGAATTGTAGTGTTGGAAGGGGCCCCAAGGTCATCCAGTCCAACCCCCTGCAATGCACAAATCACTGCTCAAGAATTCCTGGCAGGTGGCCATCTAGCCTCTGCTTAAAGAAGATACCCGACAGACTGGCTTAGCAAAATCGTGTGGCAGATCAGGGCTTTTATTCATAGCAACAATTTCTCTGGCTTTGTTGCAGCTCAGAGACACTCACATTACCATAATTTATGGCCTCTCAGTCAATTTCTGCCCTTTGTCAGCAAGTAGCTCCTGTCATAACACTGCACTTACTAAAAACTATCAGCGATACAGAACTGCATTATTTCCCCCACTCCCCAGAGGGTGCACACTGTAGGGCCATGTTCAAGACCCATTCATTACAATTAGAGGGAGATCAAATCATGGCTGAACCATAGAAGAGAATCGCTTAGAGATTCATTCAATAAAGTGTGACAAGGTAAACAGCAGAGTCTTCTGTTAGCCTGCATCTCCACACATCCGAGAGGTGAGGAAAACAGCTTTCGGAAATTTATTTTCCCCAGGTCACTTAAAGAGCCACAATTACTCACACTTATTACACACATCGCAGTCACCGTGTGACAATATTTTAATTGTTATTGCAAAGCCTGGCACTTAAGAGCCCCTAATCAAGGCTATCGGGAGATGGAACAACAGATCCCTGTCCTTAGTCACATTTTCTTCATATTGGAATGATGTGTGGCATAGTGGTTAGAGTCTTGGGCCAAGACCAGGACCTAGGAGACTAGGGTTCAAATCCCTACTTGGTCACGAAGCTCCCTGACTGTGATCTTGGGCACCAGCCACTGTCTCTCAGCTTAACCTACTTTGCAGGGTTTGTTGTGAGAATAAAATGGGAAGGGGAACTATGTATGCCGCCTTGAGCTTCTCAGAGAAAAGGTGGGAAATAAAGGTAATATATAAATAAAAATTAGTGAAGACAATACCTTGTGTATTCTGTCTCCAGGTGCAGCGGATGAACTGTGCGTTCTCCTCTTAAATAAAGCTTAACTTGCAAACGTCTTTCACCACTTTATCTCCTCTTGGAGAATCCTGCTCACAAGCTTCCACTTAGGCTGTTTATAAAGGTTATTTAATAAGCAAATTTACTCAACAAGCAAAGCTTTCTTCCTTTCTTCATAACACTACCCTGTTTCCCCGAAAATAAGATAGTATCTTATATTAATTTTTGCTCCCAAAGATGCGCTAGGTCTTATTTTCCAGAGATGTCTTATTTTTCCATGAAGAAGAATGGTACACATTTATTGTCTAATTGTGAGTCAGCCAGACTCCATCAGGGCAGAGCGAGCAGCAGGCGGCAGCTTATCTTGGTGGCGGCGCGGGCTCTCTGATTTAAAGAGACCTCACACTGCCTGAACAGCTCTGACTGCGCTGTGGCCAATCAGTGAGCTGTGCGATGGCGCCCGCCGTTACGGTCCAGAGGAGTCAGACGCCTTACGGTAGCTTCGGGGGCCTTATATTCCTGGGAGGCCTTATGTTCGGGGGATGCCTTATATTACAGTGAGAGGCAAAACTGGAAGTAGGCCTTATTTTCGGGGGATGTCTTACTTTCGGGAAAAGATAGAACTTGCGGACATCCAATAAAGCTGAATGTCGGAAGCGTCAGGGCAGATAAAGGAGAATCCTACTTCACGCTGCACAAAGTTAAACTATGGAACTCACTTCCACAGGAGGAGATGATGGCCACCAACTTGGATGGCTTTAAAAGAGGACCATATAAATTAATGGAGGCTACTGGTGGCTACTAACCCTGATGGTTATGCTCCATGGCCTCCATGGTCAGACACAGTAATGCTTCTGAATACCAGTTGCCACAGGAGGGGAGAGGGCTACTATTGTGCTTGGATCCTGCTTGTGGGTATCCCATGGTGAGAAAAGAATGCTGAACAAGATAGGCCATTTGCCTGATTGGCCATTGTGTTCTTATTATCAAAATGTGCACCAGAGCAATTATCAATATTACGGTATTTTGTTACCCCCCCCCCACCTTATTTAAGAGAGCAACCTCCAGGAATAATTGGAGCCCAGAGTCTTCGAAATGCCCCCCCCCCCAATTATCTGATGCTTCTCTCTAATCCTATTGGCCCACCATGAGGTATCTGTATTCACCATATATCTTTATGTCTCTAATTTAACACTGTCACTAGAGGCTCAGGTAGTCTCTGTGGCTTGGAGAACTTTTTATTCAGCCCTGACTGCTTTGCCAGCTATGACCCCTTTTAGACAGGGACAACTTGGCCACTGAACTCCATAGTCTGAACTTCCAGACTGGATTACTGCAATGCGCTCTACATGGAGGTGCCCTTGAAGACAACTTGGAAACCTCAGTTAGTCCAAAATGCAGCAACCAGATTACTGGATGGGTTCCATTTATAATTCCTATAACCCCGGCTTTAAAACATGGTTGCCAGTTCTGGACCCAGTTCAAGGTGCTCATGTTGGTGTTCAAAGCTTAAATGGCTCAGGCACCAAATACCCCAAAAGCTGCCTCCCTTCCTGCCCTTCCTGGCTTCTCCGTCCCAGGCACTGAGATCAGCAGAGGGCACCTTCTGGGTAGCCCCCAACCACTTTGAGGCTTGGATGGTAGCCCAGGGGGAGGGTGCATTCTCTGCAGTGGACTCTAAGCTGGGAACTCCCTCCCCAGAGAAGAACACCTGGCACCTTCATTGCACAGCTTTTGGAGGATACTGAAGATGCACTGCTTTGCCCTGGCTTTTGACACTTGGGATGTTTCTCTTTAGGACCCACTTCATTTTTGTGACTGTTAACAACAACAACAACTACTTTATTATTTATATGCCACCCATCTGACTGGGTCGCCCTAGCCACTGTGGGAGGCTCCCAACAAAATACAATGAAACACCAGCCATTAAAAACTTCCCTGTACACGGTTGCCTTCAGTTGTCTTCTAAAAGTCAAATAGTTGTTTATTTCCTTGGCATCCGATGGGAGGGCATTCCACAAGGCAGCCACCACTACTGAGAAGGCCCTCTACCTGGTTACCTGGTTCACTTCTAATAATAATTTTATTATTTATCATATAATCAGCAAGTTATTGTAGATAAATTATAATAGAACCAAAGAATTGTAGGGTTGGAAGGGTCGACTAGTCCATTCCTCTGCAATGCAGGAATCATTGCTGAAGAATCTGTAACAGGTGGCCATCCGACCTCTGTTTAAAAACCTCCAAGGAAGGAGAGTCCTCCACCTTCCTAGGTAGTCTGTTCTACTGCTGAATGGTTCTTGCCATCAGAAAGTTCTGCCTAAAGTTGTTTTTAAACTGTTTTAAATATTGTGTTTGATGGGGCTTTTTTCAAGGGAAACTTGCCGGGACTCAGTTCCAGCACCTCTCAGGTGGGTGCCATTGTCAAAATAAAAAAAACTCCTTCCTGTAGCACCTTAAAGACCAACTAAGTTAGTTCTTGGTATAAGCTTTCGTGTGCATGCACACTTCTTCAGATACACTGAAACAGAAGTTGCCAGATCCTTCTATATAGTGAGAAGGTGGGGAGGGGTATAACTCAGAAGGGTGGTGGGAATGGGAGATTGGCAGATAGCTGAGATGAGCCTGTTGACAACTCTTAACGACTGTAATAGGTCTTACAGGAAAAGGCAAGGGGTGAGAAGGTGAGAAATGGCAGATTTAGAACAACGTTTCCTAAACTCCTACCCACTCAAACCTCTCTTGTACCTGCGATACATTGACGATATTTTTATCATCTGGACACATGGTCAACAGACCCTGGACACCTTTCACCAGAAATTCAATGATTTTCACCCCACAATCAACCTTACAATGAATCAATCTATGCAAGAAATACATTTTTGGACACTACTATAAAAATACAGGATGGACACATAGACACCACCTTATACCGTAAACCAACTGACCAACAAACATATCTACATGCCTCTAGCTACCATCCCAAACATACCAAACAGTCCATTGTATATAGCCAGGCACTACGTTACAGCCGCATCTGTTCCAATTCTACAGACAGAGACTCTCACCTAAGAGATCTACAGCAAACCTTTTCAGAACTAAAATACCCAGCAGATGAAGTTAGACAACAGATCAACAGAGCCAGACTGATACCCAGAGAGAACTTGCTGCAAGACAGACCCAAAAAAGAAAATAACAGAACACCTCTAGTCATCACATACAGCTCCCAAGTTAAAACAGTACAACGCATCATCAGAGATCTACAACCTCTCCTGGACAATGACAGTTCTCTTTCTCAAGCTCTGGGAGGAAGACCTTTCATTGCCTACAGACAGCCACCCAATCTTAAACAACTCCTAACCCACAATAATACTACAACCATACTTAACACGGACACTGGCACAAGAGCCTGCAATAAACCCAGATGCCAACTTTGCTGCCACATACACCCGGACAACACCATTACTGGCCCCAACAACATCACACATACCATCTCGGAACTATTTAATTGCTCATCGTCTAACATTGTGTATGCCATCAAATGCCAACAGTGTCCTTCAGCTCTCTATATTGGACAAACAGGCCAAACCTTACGCCAAAGAATAAACGGACATAAATATGACATCAAGAATCACAAAACAGAGAAACCAGTAGGAGAACACTTCAATCTCCCAGGACATTCTATACAAGATCTCAAAGTAGCTGTTTTACTACAAAGAAATTTCAGAAATAGACTGGAAAGAGAAGCTGCTGAATTGCAACTCATTACCAAACTTAAAACAATGGAGAGACCTGGTCTGAACAGAGACATTGGATTCTTATCTCATTATACATGACTAGCCATTTCTCACCTTCTCACCCCTTGCCTTTTCCTGTAAGACCTATTACAGTCGTTAAGAGTCGTCAACAGGCTCATCTCAGCTATCTGCCAATCTCCCATTCCCACCACCCTTCTGAGTTATACCCCTCCCCACCTTCTCACTATATAGAAGGATCTGGCAACTTCTGTTTCAGTGTATCTGAAGAAGTGTGCATGCACACGAAAGCTTATACCAAGAACTAACTTAGTTGGTCTTTAAGGTGCTACAGGAAGGAATTTTTTTTATTTTGACTATGGCAGACCAACACGGCTACCTATCTGTAAGTGGGTGCCATTGTCATTCTAAGTGAACGAGGGAGATGTTCATTGTGAGCTCTGGCATCTTTTTCCCTATAAAAATAGCACTGGTTTGAATGTTGTGACCCACCCCAGGGACCTTAGGGTGAAGGTTGGTGTGGTCTGGAGAAGTCACTACTCCCTCCCGTCTGTTAGTTCCTAGAAAGTAGGAAGCACTGCTATCATTATCTCAATTTGCTGGACTGTCTCTGCCTGGAATGAACTCATAACAGCAGGGGGATGGCATGAACTACAGTTTATCTTGTGCCCCTTGGACTGGGGCATAAATTTCATAACCCATGAACTGATGGACCGTAAGAGGCTGAATCTCTGGCTCTAAAGCTTTCATAGGGCTGTGTGCTTAGCTGGAGTCTGTGCTAGCTGTAGATTATACAAGAAAACGCAGAAACAGGATTGGACAAATTAATGGAGGAGGAGAAGGCTATTGATGGCTGCTAGCCACAATGGCTATTCTCTGCCTCCACAGATGGAGGCAGCAATGTGTCTGAATCCCAGTTACTGCAAACTGCAAGAGGAGAGATGGGAGCTGCTCTTGTGCACAAATCCTGCTGCTGGTTAACTGCGAGCATCTGGTTGCCCACTGTGGGAAGAGGATACTGGACTGGATAGGGCACTGGCCTGATCCAGTGGGCTCTTTTTACATCATTATGAGTAAAACAGGAAAACAATGAAAACAGTCAAATGCATCTTAATCTGAATTATTCCCACCACAACAATTTTTTCTGCACTCTCCCTTCAGTGTCATTGTCCTTCTCAGGCAGATGGCATCAGCAGCTTGTAGTCTTCAGAACTCTTGGTCCTGGGTCCTGGTGGAGGTGCTGTTGGAGACAGAATTGTTGTTACCTCTCCATCTCTGTTGTTTCAGCTGTAGCCTCTACCCAGCCTGATTTTCATATGATGCTGATTGCCTCCTGGTTATGTAAATCAAGCACTGGGTAGGTTAAGGTGTTAAGCATCCAATTTTCCTCCACCCCCCCCCCCCCGTCCAAACCAAAGGCCATAAGAATATAAGACCATAAGAAAATCTTACTGGATCAGGCCAATGACCAATCTAGTCCAGCATCCTCTTCTCACAGCAGCTGAACAGATGCCCCAATGGGAAGCCCACAGGCAGGACCTGAGCAAACAGGCCTCTCCCTTCCTGTGGTTTCCAGCATCTGGTATTCAGAAGCATTGTTGCTGCCAGCTATGAAGGCAGAGCATAACCATCATGCCTAGTAGCAATTGATTGCCTTCTCCTCCATTAATTTGTCCAATCCTCTTTCAAAGCCATCCAAGTTGGTAGCCATCACTGTCTCCTGTGGAAGTGAGTTCCACAGGGTAACTAGCTCCTTTGGGCTCTGTTCTTACATGCATTTGCACATGATGTAGTTGTATCCTCAAAGGCTTATTAAACACCAAGAAGTTTGAGTCCAACAAATTAAACTTCAGCTCACTTGCTTAGGTGACAGTATATTTCAAAATCTCATTTTCTTCTCCTTATTTGTGGAAATCCTTTGTTAAGTTCCTTACTTTGGTGGTTGGAGAGGGAATTTCTGTTTAACACCCTTTGTTAGCTATTGTTTTTATCTTGGCCTCATAGATTCATATACAATATTTTTCACCCTATAGGGCGCACTTTCCCCCCTCCCAAAATGAAGGGGAAATGTGTGTGCGTCCTATGGGGCGAATACAGGCTTCAGGGAGCTCTGCGCAACCCTTGGGAGACGGCTCCCGAGGGTTGCGCAGAGCTGCTTGCGCTCCCGGGCAAAAAACTAGGTGCATCTTATGGGGTGGTGCGTCCTATGGGGCGAAAAATACGGTACTTGTTGAAGTGTAGGTGGGTTCCCACAAGGCAAGACACAGTGATAGTAGCAACAACTTTTATTAAACTAACAGAACTGGACAACAGGGGCAAAGCAACTGCTTATATACATTTCTGAAGACCTGGCTCACTCCACTCTCAACGTGATTGGCTGTCTAAACTCCGAAGCTGCAAATTGTAACTTAGAGTTTAACAGCCAATGGCAGTGGTCCAAATCCTGAAATGTTATGTGATTGGATATCATGTATTGAAACAGGACACAGGGGCTTGGAATCCTTAGTTCAGACTCAAGCTCAGGCAAACACAGACCACTGAATACATAACTATTGTAGAGTTGAACGGGATCCAAAGGGTCATCTATTTCAACCCCCAGAAATGCAGGAATTACGGCTAAAGAATCCTTACTGTGGCATCTAATGTTTCAGAGATGAAAGCAGTGACATGCTTTGTAACACTCCCTTGTATACTATTAAATATTACTGAAGGCTCTTTACTGTTCCCTGGTTGGAGGCTGACCTAATTTATCCTGACCTGTCCTTGACTGAACTTAAAGGCCAAGCGGGGGCATCTAATTTTGTTTGAACTGAAGGAATCCTTGAAAAGTAATATATTATCTACGAATGTGTACTCAGTATTCTATGTATGTTCACTCTGGGAAAAGCCTGTAAGGCTTACACAGTGAGAGCAAGGACTCGTCCACACTTTCTCTTGACCCATGGTTTGATTTTATCGTTGCACACCACCTCAATCTCTGAGCAGTGAGATTCTCCAGGCATCCCAGGTGCCTACCCAGAGTTCAGTTTCCTCAGAATGAAGGTCAACAGAGACTGTGGTGTCTTTAGGGTATACAATTTTACTTACACACATACAGAACCTGAGCATAAACTTCACAGCATTAACACCCCAAAAGACCTGACTTCTCTACTAGTCACCGCATTGGATCCAGTACAGAGCATGTAGGTCTCTGTGTCTAGCTCAACTCTCTCACATCACCCTGGCTCTTGTTCTCCAGTCTAGCAGCTAGGTGAGGTGTTTGTGTGTTTGTGTGTGTGGAGGAAACACCCACCCATTAACCTAGAGATCACTGTCCCTTAGCCATGTCTCTTGTAACCCATCTCGTTCTTTTGGGATGTTGATGAGGACACTTAAGTGAAGTGGCCAACCAAGGCCGCTGTCTTACAAAAGAAACCTGTCAGACTAGTTCAGCAAACTCCTATTGGCTGATTCTAGCCTCACTGGATACAGGACCACAAGAATTAGAAGAGGTTCAGGGCACCATCCAGATTGATCTGCCTCAAACCTAAAATAGCACTTTTGTCCTTCCAGGCTGTGACTTAGGAGGCCAGCAAAGGCCATTGTCTTACAACTGCCTAGGCCAGCAATAGAACCCTACACCAGATTTTACCCCTTACTTGGTATAGGACCTCAAGATTTGGAAGGGACCCAGGGCATCATCCAGACTGATTCCCCAAACCTGCAACATTAAAAATCCAGGGGAAATCTAGCCAGTCAGGCAGCATGATATGCTTAGGCTCACAGTGATCACTGGGCCATACTCCCTCTATCCCCTCCTGCCCTGGAAGTGTGTGATCAAGCACCAGGCCATAAGAGACTGGGGTTGTTCAGGCGACCCTCCTCAAACTGGGCCAAAGTATTAGCTGGGCTACATTCCACATCTGCATTCAGGTCTGCCTGCCCTGACTGCTGTCATGTTCCTGGATCACTGTCTCTGTTGCCCTTTATGGAGGGTAGCAGCTGTTTCATTTTGAGGGCTTGTCTGAGAGCATGGACTGGTCTGGCCATCTTCCCAAGGACTTTTTTGTGTGTGATAGACTGCGCTCACAATTATTTTGAGTCAGTTTTAACTGGCTCAGAATCCTGTGCCTGAAAAGATCTTATCGGGATGAGGAATGTATATTGCCTGAGACCTGTGATCCTCCCAGCAAGGAGTTTAACAAATGTTTTTTCTGGCTGCTCAGTGCTTCATTTCTGAACCAGAAAGGTTCAGGGACCCAAGGCTGCTTTGAAGCCCTTTTCCAGCCCCATAAAGGGTCTGGAAAGCAAAGTTTATGAGGAAGGGGTGAGGGAGATGGGGGATGATTTCAGTCTCCTGAAAAAGAGGAGAATGAGAGGTGACTTCATGGCCACCTTCAAATATCTGAAGGGCTGCCACATGGAATACGCAGCAAACTTATTTTCATGTAGCTCCAGGGGAGAGGACTAATGGACTAGTAGTTCAGGACTAATAGCTTTCAAGTTACAAGAAAGGAGATTCTGACTAAACATTAGGAATAATTTTCTGACATTAAGAGCAACTCGACAAAGGAACAGACTCCCTCTGAAGGTGATGGACTAGAGGTTCCTTGGAGGTTTCTAAGCAGAGGTTGGATGGTCATTTGTCAGAGATTCTTTTGTTGTGAGTCCTGCATTAGTTGGATGAGGTGCCCCTTGGGTATCTTTTCAAACACTACAATTCAATGATTTTATAATTCTAAGTAATTGACTTGATTCTTTGGCAGAGAAACTAGTACAGTGGTACCTTGGGTTAAGTACTTAATTCGTTCTGGAGGTCCGTTCTTAACCTGAAAATGTTCTTAACCTGAGGTACCACTTTAGCTAATGGGGCCTCCTGCTGCCACCGCACCGCCACTGCACGATTTCTGTTCTCATCCTGAAGCAAAGTTCTTAACCCGAGGTACTATTTCTGGGTTAGTGGAGTCTGTAACTTGAAGCATCTGTAACCTGAGGTACTACTGTACTGTTACATTTTTATCTCCTCCTTCCTCCAAGATGCTTATGTCAACCATATGCTGTTGATCTCAAAGTTTATTTATTCCATTTACATACCACTAAGTAAGGTATTGCATTTCTATTCCTCTCCGCTAAGGCATGCATGGTGGTCCACCACTTAAAACCCTAAGACACAACATCAATAAATAAGCGAAATTAAGCAAAACAACGTAACAGCAGTGCCGTCTCAGGCTATTAGAGGTCTCTAAAGGAACTGATGGCATGTGCTCCTTGGCCCAGCTTCTCTCAGCACAATGAGGCTGAGGCTGAGGAAAAAAATCAAGTCAGAGAAAATGTATTTAAAAGATTAGAGACAGCGGGCTAATGGATTAAAAAGGAACTATCAGAGCCTCTGTTCATATGTTTTTAACAGATACCATCCCAGACACTATGGTAATAACTGCTTTCACTTCCAGATGCTGTAGGTGCTTTCCAGAGCAATACCAATTTCAACCTGACAGTGTTTGTTTAAGGAAGGCTTCTTCCACTGGGTGCCCTCCAGGTGTCTTGGACTAAAACTCCCATCCACTCCAGCATCATAGGCCATCATGCCTGGGGTTGGTGGGTGTTGTAGCTCAGTGGTAGAGCATCTACCTTGCATGCAAAAAGTCTCAAGTCTGATCCCTGGAATCTCTAGGAGAGAAGCCCAGCCTGAAACCCTGGACAGCCACTGCCAACCAGTGTAGACATCACTGAGGTCTAACATAGTATAAGGCAGCTTACTAATATTTACATCTGTTTTTTGTTCAGAACCATGAGGACTGGTGTCTTTATAAGGAAGGGCCATAGCTAAACCAGCTGTCTCTAATCCTACTTGCAGCTCAGTGGAAGAGCACCTGCCGTGTCTGTAGAAGGTCCCATGTTCTATTCCTGGCATCTCCAGGTAGGGTTGGGAGAGACCCCCTGCCTCAAACCCTGGGTAGCCACATTGGCAACCACCCTAGACCAGCAGCTCCCTAAGTGGGTGGTAGTGCTCCCTGGGAGCAGTGGCGGCACTAAGAGGCAAGGGGGCAGCAGGAAGATGCTGGAGGTGTAAATGGCTATCAGACTTTGAAAAGCTGCTATCACTGGATCAATGTAATCAATTTTCTTGAATTAATTGAAGTAAATAGTTTCCACTGGATTTTGAATAGATAAGAGCCACAGAATTGTAGAGTTGGAAGGGACCCTAAGGACCATCAAGTTCAACCCCCTGAAATGCAAGAATAAGCAGCTGTCCCTTACAGGGATCGAACCTGCAACCTTGGCATTATCAGCACCATGCTCTAACCAAACGAGCTACCTGTGCCACTAATTGTTCCTGCTTTGAATGTTATGGTTTTATGGGTCACGAAAACAACAACAACAACAATTTATTTATACCCTGCCCATCTGGCTGGACCTCCCCAGCCACTCTGGGTGGCTTCCAACAGAATATTAAAAACACAATAAAACATAAAACATCAAACATTAAAAACTTCCCTAAACAGATGTCTTCTAAAATTCGAACAGTTGTTTATTTCCTTGAGGTCTGGAAAGGAATTCTATACTGAATAATGCTTTTTGTGGGTTGGGAGCCTCTGGGGATGAGTTTGTGGAACTAGGTGGTGGTGACCTGAAAAAGTTTGGGAACCACTGGCATGGACCAAGGATCTGTCTCATAATAAGGCAGCATCCTGTATCCTTAACATACTGAAAGCAGCATCCTGTATACGTAAAGAGTAGCAGCTGGCAGAAGTCTTATGGTTGGAGGACTTAACTGTCTCAGTCATTTTCTTCCCCTTTCTTTCCCCTCTAAAACATAAGGCAGGGAACTTTCGTTTCAAGCTCTCCTCTCTCCTGGCCTCACTGGTGGCAAGACGTGGGTCTAATCGTTTTAATGTCAGGGAGACGTTTTTACTGCACTGAGTAATATCCCATAAAATGAAGAGCATTGTGTTTCAAGTATTTTTATTGATTCTCAATTGCTGTGCACCCATCTATGCTTTTCTTCTTCTTCATGTTTTAATACAATGGCTGGCCGCGCACCGTTTTCTGAGAGATAGAGGCTCCATGTGTAAGTCGCTCTCCTTTACTGCCATTAAGTTCTCTCTTTGCTTTTGTGGGAGCCTCACAAAGGCATCTGTGACTGTGCAGCTAGTTAATTAACGTGACCCTAAGAGACTTTTAACACCTGGAAACTTCATCATATGACTGGGGAAGAGTTTTTTCCAGAAATTCTGGCAGTACTCAGAACAGCACAAATGTGGAGTAGATAGAAACTTGCAGCAAAAGACGATAAGGAAGACAAAATAAGGACACCCCCCCCTTTCAGTGGTTCCTGTGCTGCCTCCTTCTAATGGGGATTATGTGAGCTCTGTCAATTTCAGTTTCCGTGTTTCCAGTTTTTCCAGTCTCAAATTCAGTTCGCCCTGCACCTAGGCCAGAAAAAACAGTTGCACAAATATACAATGGGGGGCACCTGGCTTGAGAGTTGCACATGTGAAAAGGTCTTTGGGTCTTAGTAGAACACAAGCTTTAGTTTAAGTGACTAAAAATTAATTATTATTATTAACAACAGTAGCAGCAACAACAGTTCGAAAGGGAGGGTTCCGATTCACACAGAAAGAGCTATCCAGAAATACAGTGGACTCTTGGGTTGTGAACGTGATCCGTGCAGGAGGCCCGTTCGCAACCCGCAGCACTGTGTCTGCGCACGCACGGGTCACGATTCGGCGCTTATGCGTGAGCGCCAAAACCTGGAAGTAACCCATTCCGGTACTTCTGGGTTCGGCGTGGTGCACAACCCAAAAACGCGCAAGCTGAAGAGTCTGTAACCCAAGGTATGACTGTACACATCAGTAACAATGCACACAGGTCCCACATTTGCAAATTCAGTTATCCATACTAGGGGTGCTACATGTCCCTAGAAAAATATGGACGTCCTTTTTTTGGCGGGGAGAAAAGTATCCCCTGTCTTGTTTGGACTTCAGGTGGGATGCCTTTTTTCATGTATTTGAGCAGGCAGAGGGTTGGTCCAGTGAGAGGAGGAGAGTGAGAGCTGAGTGGGAGTTTGTGCAGGCAGAGGGTGAGTTCATGAGGAAGAGAGCTGAGAGTGAGAGCAAGAGTTATCACGGGATGTGGGCAGAGGGTAGTGTGGGGACGGGAGGAGAAGTTTGAGAGAGTTTTGTGCTTCCTTCAACTTTACAGTTTTGTGTGGGCAGAGGGTAGGTCACAAAGAGCGAGAGAGAGGGTGTGCACGGGCCTGGGCCATCCGGTGAAGAGTGGGAGGGGGGCAGAGGTGGGAGGGGTCCAAAGAGAGAGGGGTGTGCACTTTCCACAGGCCTGGTCCATCCAATCTGGTGGAGAGTTTGCACAGGCAGAGAGGAAGAAGGGCGTCTGGCCAAAGGGCAATATTGGAAGAAAAAGAAATCAGTGAAACCTTGTGAAACTATGTGTGCCATTGTAATGGATTGCTCTGAAATTATTTCTGCACCAGGTTAAGTAATTTTTAGCTCCCCAATTCCCCCCGACCTGCCCCGTATTTCCCCCGACTTGTCCTTTATTTTGCCCGACCACAGGTGGCAACCCTGAAGCATACCTAAACAACTATAGTCAAACCCCACTATACACACAGCAGATTCAGATACTTGACTCTGCCCACTTCCTTGCTTGTTAGTCGGCAGAAGCCGTTTGCAGGCAGAACCCACAAGGAGGGAGGGAGCAAGATCGGGTGAATCAGGGAGCAGGAGAGCTAAGGCAAATCAGTTTTTCAGTTTTGTGCTGTTTTCGCTAATATATATATATATATATTCCTGCACACCTGCCTCTAACATTTTTGGACATATTTTCTTGCCTGAAGAACTTTTCTGAACCTAAGAACCTAAGACGAACCTGTTGGATCAGGCCAATGGCCCAGAGCTAGTCCAGCTTCTTGCTTTTGCAGTGGGCAGCCAGATGCTTGAAGGAAAGCTTCAAGGAGGACCTGAGTGTGACAGCAACTTTCCCCACCTCCAGATCCCAGTAACTGGTATTCAGGAGAATGGAAGTCAAGCAAAGCTACTCCTCTCCTCCATTAATTTGTCTAATCCTCTTTTAAAGCCATCCAGGTCACTGGCCATCAATGCCTTCTGTGGGAGCGAGTGCCAAAGTTTTACTGGAAGCTGCATGAAGAAGTCCTTCTTTTTCCTCTGTCCTGAATCCTTCAGTATTCAGCTTCATTGGATGTCCACGAGTTCTAGAAAGAGAAAAAGCTTTTTTTCTCCATCCACTTTCTCCACACTGTGCATGATTTTTAAAAACTTTTAAACTTCTGTTCTTATGCTCTAATGTATTTGTCCTGTGGCTACTGCACAGAAGCATTTATTCCTAAAAACACCATTAACAAATCTCCTCAAATGCTTTCCCCTTTCCTTTTTTTAAGGGGTAGAAAGGAAGACTTTCTTTCTCTTTACTGAGAACAGCTGAAGAAAAAGGCAGCTATCTGCAAGGTGGTGAAATTGTAGAGATAAGCATCTTTGATATTGTCAAGTGAATTCAGATTCTTTGGAATGTGCTCCTTTCTGGCTGAGATTCTGCGGGATCCCTGCACCCTTCTTGCCATCCCTTTCCCCAGCTGGAGAAATTTAATTTTCTCTTTAACACTCCTGTCAATGCCTTAAGGAAAATAATCAGAAAGTTAATGGATAATCGAGAACTCCCCAGCCTTTCACAAGCAGGTGAAAATAAAATACCAGTTATTCCTGTCTACAAAAGGGGGAAAGAGACGGACTCTTAACCATTTGAATGATTGTAACTGGCAACTTAGAGAGAGAGAGAGAGAAAGACGCAGGCACGACAAAGGACCCCACTTAAGTGCAGGAGTAAATCAAACTGTAAGAAGCCGGTGCAAAAATATCAGGACAATGAACTATAATCTAAGTGAGGTGTATAAAATGCTAGGAAAGAAACATGATGAAAAATCACCGGCTATTTGGGCCACACTCCATCACAGATAATGAAAGCTTTTCCAGTGCTTGAAGCTGAAATTTACTTTGATAGCTCTGACTATCAGAGAATATATATATATATATATATATGAGAGAGAGATTTTCTTTCTTTCAAGCTCCCTCCTTGGAGACAAAAGTGGTATAAATCCTGTCATCGTAGGCCCTTAAAATCTTTCCTGGGTATTAATTGAACCTCATGAAAGTGAAGAAGGGCATATCCATTTCATAGAAGGGAAAGGAGACATGCATAAAAGATTAACTATCTAGTCCAGTGGTTCCCAAACTTTTTTGGGCCATTGCCTTGTTGGTTCCATAAACTCATCCCCAGTGGCCCCTTCCCTAACCTAGAAAAAGCGTTATTGAGAACAGTAGTTTGCACAACCCACTAAGGAAGGTAATAGCACAATAAAACCCACTGCATTAAAAAAATATTTTTATGCGTCCTTACTAACTAAAATGTAAAGTTGAAGGAAGCACAAAATATTTATATGTAACTACTGAAAAAACCTTCGCCTACCACAGACACACAGTAACTAATTTATGAGAAACCCCAATAGCTATTACCAATAATTGGCTACCTTGTGGCAACCCAGAATCGTAAATACAAACAGATGTGACCAAAGAAAACAGCTTTGAAAGCAATAAGAGCAAATACAAAGTGAGGAAGGCGTTTCGATCTAGGCTCTAGCCTGCACAATTATAAATAAGTGAGCAATGCACTTGGAGTGGCCCACCTCCATAGCCCTCCCGTCACTGTCACTCCTTTGCCTCTTAGTGCCCCATAGGTAATGCCTCCCCACCCCCCACAGGGCAGTACCACCCACTTTGGGAACCACTGATATAGTCCATAGCTTGGTTCAACCTTTGATTTGAAGTGGGCATGTTGTAAAACTAGCTGAAGAAATCTCACTCTAAAGCTACAATTTCTGATCTTGAGAAAGATGTTTACATGAGGATCTGGCTTCAGTTTGAATTCTAGCATGCTTTGATTCCTTGTTATCAACTCATGTTTTCAAATAGCATTTCTTCTCCTTATTGCACAGCATCATGGATTTTGTATTCCACAGTTATGTATTTTGTCCAGGAGAACATAGGTTTTGTAGCCTTAAGAAAAATTCTCATACAACTGTGTTTTGCTCGCAAACTGGCTCAAGTTTGGTTGAAATTGCTGAAACAGCAAAAAGTGAGAATGCAGGTGTTGTGGTAATGCAAAATGCTAATTGCCTGTAAAAACCAGTAGGGTGTAATGGGTAGAGTGTTGGACTAGGAGCTGGGAGTCCAGGGTTCAAATCCCCAGTCAGACATGAAGTTTATTGGTGACTTTGGGTAAGTCACCATTTCTCAGCCTAACCTACCTCACAGGGATGCTGTGAGCATTAAATGAGGAGGGGGAGATCCAAGTATACCGCCCTGAACTCCTTGGGGGAAAAAAATGTGAGATATAAATACAATAAAATAAAAATAATACCAGATTTTTTTGCATCAGGATTTGGAGTTGACAGAGCTGCCATGTTGTGTTTGAATTTTTCTTCCAAATGATGGGTCCAGTTAAGTTAATATCCTTTGGCTTCATGACTCCATCTTGGACAATGACAGAAAATACAGTAGGTGTAAGCTGGGACCAGTTCCCAGAACTTCTAGAGTTGTGGGAGCTGGTCAGTTTTTTTGTTTGGTTTGGTTTTTAACAGGAGTGGTTAGCTACCTTTTTTTTTTTGCTTGAAAAAGCTATGTACTGTGACTTTCAAGGTTCCAGAGCAGTGGTTCCCAAACTATTTTAGGCCACTTCCCTCAAGGTTCCATAACCTCATCCTCAGTGCCCCTTACCCTATAAAAAGCATTGTTCAGAAGAGTGGTTTTCACTTAGGCAGATGAAAGCACAACCACATTCAAAACAGTGGTGATTAACTGCATATTCATTCAAAATCCAATGCAAACCATTAAGTTTAATTAATTCAGCAAAACTGATGAACTTAATGAATTAATGCCAGCTTCTCAAGGTCTGGCAGTTGTTTACCCCTCCAGCCCCCCCCCCCGCTATTTCCTTGCCTCTCAGTACCCCCCAGGGAATCCCACTGTGGCTCGAACTGCCCACTTTGGGAACCGCTGCTCTAACCACTGCACTGCTCTAGCCACTGCCTCTCAACAATCCTGTGCATAATTAGGAACCTAAGACAAAGATGTTGGCTGCTGTTATTTTGTTCTAATCTTTTGTCATCTCATTGCTCTACCCTTACATGTTTCTGATTTCAATAGCATGCATTTGCTGTGGCATTTTCGTGTTATTATTTTCCTGTGTCCACAAAAGACTGGTTTTTATTATTCAAACTAAGAAGCATCCTCTTGAGGGCTTTTCTTCCCTATGAATGCAGAGTGCTTAATGCTTGTGCATGGAGAATTGGGGAGGGGGGGAGAGAGAAAGAAAGAAAGAAAGGTATATCATTCAGGTACATGGGGGGAAATGGTTAATTCCCCTGCCAACTTTGGAATCTCAGAAATAAATTGTTGCAATTGGAGTTTATACCCTACCTATGAATCCTATTCATTGCACGGAAGTGGAATGTGATTTAGTAGGGCTTAGAATATGATAAAGAATGATTTACAGATGCTGGTTTAAATCTTCTTGTCCTGACATTTGCATCTTTCATCCAGTTCTGGAGGTTTCTTTACAGTGACTGATGACAGAAAGTGTTAAATGCGTTTGGAGGCCCCTTTGTGACATCCTGGGTTTTTATTTGGACTAGGTGTCCTGTAACTGCTGTTTGATTCGCCCACCTCTGCCCAGTGCAAGTTGGAAGGGCATGCCCTTTTTTTTCTTTCTGGAGCAATTTAGGCTTTGCTAAGAGTGCATTGCAAACTGTCATGGGCTGGCTGAGTCCGGATGATGCAGCTTGGAGGGCTGGCCAAGGACCTGGGGGAGGGCTCCAGAGCTATAAGACCATAAGAAGATAAGAATAGCCTGCTGGATCAGGCCAATGGCCCATCTAGTCCAGCATTCTGTTCTCAGTGCCCCAGTGGGAAACCCACAAGCAGCACATAAACACAAGAACCCTCTCCTATCCAGCAACTGGTATCAGAAGCAGGGGCAGCGTACCCTATTTCACCGCCTCATGCGGAACGGGACAGTGCTGCCCTGTCTCCCCGCTGCTGAAGCCTCCCTTACCTGGGTCACGCAGCGCCACCTGAGGAGGCTGCTGCAGCTTGCCTTATGGGTGGGCTGGCCCTGTTCAGAAGCATTGCTGCCTCCAACTGTGGAGGGAGAACATACCATCAAGGTTGGTAGCCATCAATAGCCCTCTCTTCCATGGAATAAAGCAATAATGAAACACTTCAGAGCAAATTTGGGGAGGGAGCATAAAAAGAAAGCCTGCAGATTGCTTCCATTTTTACCAGGCGTATGTCTGACAGAATCCAACTTTTCTTGGGTGCAAGTGGGGTGGCATGAATCCATCACCCCAAACTGGTTTATTACCACCCTCCTAGTTAGGATACGGGGGGGGGGGGAGGATACGGGTGATGTGATCTCCTTCACTGCTCTTTGCCACACTGTGCCAAGACCCTGTCTCCAAAGATGTTATTCTGGCACTCTTATGGAGAGAGTGAGGCAGGAAAGAAACATTTTCAAATTAGGAAACTGTTCAAGCTATTTTCGATGCTGACAGAAAGACTTCTTTGCACGCAAACTTCTGCCAACCCTGCCAGAGAGGTCCCGCTCAACAAGGCTGAGCTGTCATTCCTACATTGCTGGGCAGGTTGTACCTCCCAACTCTATGATTCTGTGATTCTGCAGTTCTTTAGCTGTGATTTCTGTTGTGCTAGATGGCCACTGGGGTTCCTTCAAACTGGAAGATTAGGGCAGAAGCAGCTATTCATCAGTTATTCATTAAGTTTGCACAACTCAGCCAGAACCTCAGCCCCCTCAGCTGCCATTCTGAGCTTCAAAGGCAGTGGCAGATTTATTAGCCATGCCTTTCCCACAGTTCACCTCCAGCAGGTTATTAGATCTCTTTTTCTTTTCACCTTTCAGAATGGCTAAGAGACAGGACAGAACAATTCAGGACTGGGGTGCCAACAGGTTTGAAGAAAGGCCTTGAATACTTTGGGGGTGGGGTTTGCAAAAGAATTTGGTATTACAACACGTTTTCTTTAATTGAAACCACCACCATGGTTATAAAAGAGGCTAGCTCAGTGTGGAAAGGCTGTTCGTAGGTTCCTGCTTTAATCCTCTCTTGGAAGAATTGAGACCCACTTGGCAAAAGCACCAGCATTCTCCATGCACGTAGAGGCCTGTGCCAAAATAATTAGATGGACAAATACAGGACAAGGGATGCCTGGCTTGACAGTAGCACATGTCAAAAGGATCTAGAAGGTCTTAGAAGACTACTAGCTTAACCTGAGGCCACAGTGTGATGCAGCAGCAAAAAATTTTTTATGTGATTATAGGCTGCATCAAGAGAAACCTAGATCAAGGGATGCGATACTACCACTCTCTTCTGCCTTGGTCAGACCATACCTGGACTACTGCATCCAGTTCTGGGCATCACAGGATATTTGTGACAAGATGATTAAGGGTCTGGAAACCAAGATTTATGTGGTATGATTGAGGGAGTTGAGGATGTTTAGCTTGAAGAGGAGATTGAAAAGTGACATGAGAGCCACATGGGCGTAGCCAAGTGGGGGAGGCAGGGGGGCGGTTATTACCATAGTGAAGGGATCATTCCCTCTCACCTGCTTAGGCAGCCTAAGTAGGGATGGTGCTGTAACTTTTGTCAAAAAAAGAAATTAGATTCGTCGGGCATGACTTGTTTTTGAGAAACCCATGTTGGGTCTTAGGAATCACAGCATCATTTTCTAAGTGCTTGCAGACTGACTGTCTACTTATCTGTTCTATAGCCTTTGTTGGTATTGACGTCAAGCTGACTACCTGGATCTTCTTTTCTCCCCTTTTTGAAGACGAGGACATTATAGTCTGCAGGGATTCTCAAAGATTACAGACAGAGGCTCAGATTTACACCTGCAAGCTTCTTTAATACCTTTAGGCGGAGCTGATCAGCATTGCAGACTTAATTTAAAGTAGCTAAGTGCCCCTTACTGCCTTTTCCCTATCTTGGGCTGCATCTCCTCCTTGCATCATTTATTGTGTTATCACCTGGTTGGGCACTGCTTTCCTTTTGGGTGAAGACAGAGACAAAGTAGGTGTTGAGTAGTTCCGTCTTCTCTCTGCCACCCAATAGCATTTCTCTGTCTTCTCCATGCAGAGGACCCACCACTTGCTTGTTCTTCCTCCTGCTTCAAACATAGCCAAAGAAACCTTTTAAAAATTAATTTCAACCTCTCTTGCAAGCCTGAGCTCATTCTGAGCTTTGGCCTGCCTGACATTTACCCTGCGACTGTTTACCACTCGTGTATACTCCTCCTTTGTGATTTCCCCTTTCCTCCATTTCTTATACATGCTATTCTTAATAATTGTATGCCTTGCCATGTAGAGTCCCTTGTTACCAGGAAGGGGAAGACTGGAGCTCATTTTTGTTTTAATTTGCACTCCCACATGGATTTTGCTTTGCTTCATGCCTGGACACAAAGGAGATGAATTGGGCGTTTGCTCTTTTCTAAAACATCAATCTTGGAAGAGAGTCTACAATGTGCTTCTCCCTCCTCCATCTCATCACCATCTCACACTTGGCTGGAAGGCCAAGGGAACTATCACTAGAAATCTCACTGCAGCGGGAACACATTGGCATGCATTTAAGGAACTTGAAACAACATAGGAAGATCAGAAGAGCCTGGCTGGGTCAGGACAGTGGTTTTCCAGGTCCAGCATCCTGTTCTCACAGTGGCCAACCAGGTTTCTTTGAGAAACCTGCAAGCAGGATTCGAGCACAAAGCACTTTCCCCTCTTTTGGTTTCCAGAAGCATTGCTGCCTCCAATAGTCAGTGGCAGGCCTTGAGGTCTCAAATTTCTGTGGCACCCTGTGTGGCACCAAAATGTAATTCCTGCATTGCAGGGGGTTGCACTAGATCAGTGTTTCCCAACCGGTGTTCCGCGGCACACTAGTGTGCCGTGAGACACCGGCTGGTGTGCCGTGGGAGGGAGGCGGGCGAGTCGGGCGGCGAGAGGCGGGGCGGCGGCGAGGATCCGCGTCGAGCCGGGGGCGGCTCCGCGGTGCTGGTGCCGAGCGGCGGGGCAGCGCGCGCAAAAGGGAGGCGCGCGAGACAGCGGAGGAGGAGGAGGCCGGCATGTCCGGGCAGCAGCAGCAGCAGCAGCAGCAGCAGCAGCAACTCCCGGCGACGGCTCCTCCTCCGCCCGCTATCGCCGCCACCACCACAACAGCCGCTGCCGCCGTCCCTCAATCCCTCGCTCTGCTGCCTCCTCCCACCCCGGCAAGGGGAAGGGAAAAAACTTTAACTTTTGTGCGTCCCTCCCGGCGTGACGCTGCGCGCTGACGTCACGGGGCGGGGCTTTAATGGTGGTGTGCCGCGAGATTTTTTCCCGGTAAACAGGTGTGCCGTTGCCCAAAAACGTTTGGGAAACACTGCACTAGATGACACTCATGGCCCCTTCCAACTCTACAATTCTATGATTTTAGGTTGGCGCCCTCTGTCGTCTAGGGGAGGTACTCCATCTCCTTTCTCATTTTGATTGCCCTTTTCAGCAGCTTTTCCTGTTCATCAATCTTGTTTTTTTATGATTGTAGTAACCAGAACTGTACATAGCTTCACAAGTTTGTGTAAGAGCATTACAATGCTGGCAGCATTATCTTCCTAATATTTTCCAGCTGCCACACACTGAGCCAATGTTTTTGTTTATGACCACTACCCCAAAACATTTTATTTTATTTTATTTTTGCAAGTGTCAGTGTGGCACCACTAGGGCAATGGGTAGAAATGGATGGGAATGAGGAAGGCAAAGACTTGGCTGGAAACAGGGATGATCCCGTTTGCATTTAAAGGGAAACATGCCTATTTTGCACTTTCTAAAACAATTTGAGAAGAGCCCCATCCTTCAAAATTCGGACTTACCCAAAGTTTGCAGTGCACCCAGCAAAGTTTGTAAAAGCAATTTCCCCTAATTGCTTGCAAAAAGAAAAGTGCATAATTGCCTAAAGCTGCATACAATAGTTGGTTCATTAACACAAAGTCACAATAAAGGCCTTTGGGAACAAGTTTTTAAAGGTTTTTTAAGGAAAGTGCTTTTAATAGTGCTGGTTGTTGTTTTTTCTCTATCTGCCTTTTAATAGATTTGTATTGTTTTAATCTATTAGAGTTTAATTAGCTTTTAACGATTATCTTGTTTTTTTGAATTTGTATAAGATGCCTTCAGACCTGGCATGAGTGGGGTATAAACAAACATTGTGTTTGTTTGAATTTTCATTCGCTCTTGTGCTTGAATCCTGCTTGCAAGTTTCCTGCAGGCACCTGGTCCACTTCTGTGAGACTAGATGAGCCATTGGCCTGATCCTGCAGGGCTGTTCTTACGTTCTTATCATTTCAGCTAAAATTCATACACTGCTGTGAAAATGGAGAGCTGAAGCCCCTGGCTGGAAATCATAGCCATCTTTTTGCTTCTGCAAACATGACATGGTACCAACAGAGGAGGTGGCTGCAGGCTAAACCACTCTTGTTGAAGTCAACAGACAGTCCAAAACGGCTGCATACCCACAGCCACATACAAGGATAGGGCCTTGCTTATCTCCTTTGCTGCTAATCTTGAACCAGCCATCACATCTGGTTTCATGGAGAGACAGTGGAAAGTTTGATGATAAGAACTGTGGTTAAAGTCTGTTATGCAAAATGGGTGGAGAAGTAGCTGCAGAAAGGGACGGAAGGGGGTGCGGTCTATCCCAGGTGTCACCACTGAGGGGAGTGACAAAATGGCAGGGGGCACTCACCGTGGGGCCTGCAGCGAGCCACCTGTCTCTCATGGGACTGCCCAAACTGTCCGCCTGCTGCCTCCCCCTCAGCTGTAGAGTGGCTGAGTGGGAGGAGGCAGGCAGACTCTGGAGGCCCCATGGTGCACCCCACCCCTATAGGTGGCACACTTCACCCCTAGGTGCAGCGCCCCAGGCGCCCAAGCAGCTTCCTCCACCACTGGCTGTTGGCTCTTGCAAGATCTCAGTGGAACCAGAAACTGTAGCTGCATGGCCCTGGTAAACTAGGCTTTGGTGGCAAGCAAGGCTGCATGGTGCACAGAGAGCAACACCTTCTCTTCACCCCAGGCAGTGAAGATACCCCTGCCAACAGGTATCTGGTTGGCTACTGCGAGAAGAGGATGCTGGCCTAGATGAGCCACTGGTCTAATCCAGTTGTGCTCTTCTGATGCTCTTATGGCCCAGAGGCAGTCTCCATAGGTTCCTAGGCTGTTTGGGGCATTTGGCCACTATGAGGATGCTGGGCAAAATAGGACATTGGCCTGATCCAGCAGGGCTCTTCTTATTAATCATACAAACGTAGAGTTGGAAAGGACCACATCCAGTCCAACCTTCTGCAATGTAGGGTTTTTTTGCCTAGTGTGGGGCTTGAACCCACAACTTTGACATTAAGAGTCTCATGCTCTACTGACTGAGCTTTCCTGCAGGTTATTTCCATATGTTCACCTGTGCTGAGAAGTGCCTGCAACTAGGTCTGAGTACCACCACCCTGTACCGAAGGTGTGACCTGTAGTCTCCTAAACTACCATATAAAATCAAAGCACAGATAGTCTGTGTAATCACATTGGTCACTTAATAAAATACAAAACTAGAATTCTAACGGTCAGACCTAGAATTTTATACAACGTTGGGGAGATTGTGTGTATAGATGCAGTCACTGTTCATCTGCACTATTCCGCTTAATGGGGCTAAATGGTGGTTGTGAATTTAATACAGCAGGATTTTTTTTGTTATTTTAGTTTTACTGAGTTTTTGAAATTAAAGACAATGATGTTTAATGTGACTCTTAGAATAATACAAATTTAATTACAAAAAACGCTAAGCCCTAAGTGTTATTAAACTGAGCTTTTCAACCAAAAAAGGAGAATAAAATTAAGACCTCAAACTACATCGCTGATAGGCTGATAAAGTAATAAAGTTGCAACAAGTTACAGTCTTATCCATAAACAAAACAAAATTAAAATTAAAAATGATGCCAAGACCCAGTTACTACATTGGCATCAATACTAAGTTTTCCACTAGTTCTTTTGAACAGTTAGGTGAGAATTTGTCTGAATAATATTTTTGCTTTTTGTTATATCACAGGTAAGAGGAGTAGTTTATGTGAAGGTCTGGGGAAGCAATATGACTAGCCAGATTGTGCTATACACTGTTGGCGCATATTGCCGATGTTCTGGGATGCTGGCAAACATTATAAAGTCAAAACAAACCAGAGTAAATTTGCCAACGCAACCTTCTGTCAGTCTTTCCAGTAAGGCTGCCTCCTAGACTGTTTTCTACCAATAAACAATAACAAAAAAATCCAATTCCAGATTATGACACGTCTTACTGCCTGTAAGAGATGAGTGATAAAATCCTTACTACGTAAATTTAGATTAGTATCTATCAACATGTTCTGGAGAACTATTCTTCTGTTGGCTTGTAATTTTATTAATTTCACCAAGTCTCCTTCACTAAGAAGTTATTACTTGATTTGAATTTAACTCATACCACAGATATAAAATAGGGTGCTATAATCAGCAGATTGACAGTAGTAGGTGCAAGTTTGGGCTGTCCTGCCAGCTTAGCAAGCCCAGGTAGATCAGGTTGCATCCCTTGCTCACCAGCCTGGGATTTCAGGCCAAGGCATCCAGTGACATTTAGCGTCAGTCCTCACTAAACACAGCAAAGAAAATATTTTTTATATATTAAAAAAAGAATGATGTTTTGATTTGGAGACCCAAACTAAACCACATTTCCAGTCTTCTTCCCTCTCAATTCTTCAACAGCATGAAGAGGATATTAAACCAGGCCAATGGCACACCTAGTCCAGCATCCTGTTCTCACAGTGACCAAAACAATGCCCATTATGAGAAGTGCACAAGCAGGGCATGAGCACAAAAGCACCTTCCCCTCCTTTGACTTCCAGCAACGGTGGAGGGAAGAGCATAGCCACTATGGCCAGCAGCCATTGAAAGCCCTCTCCTCCTCCAGGAATTTGTCTGATCATTTTTTTAAAAAACCATCCAGGTTGGAGGCCATCACTGCCTCTTGCAGGAACGAGTTTCCTAGTTTAACTCTGCACTGTGTGAAGAAGGACTTTCATTTATCACCTTTTCTATTTAATTTAGAGGAAAGGCATTGTTGTGGGAATCTTGCTGAATCAGAACCATGTGGAGAAACAATGGCTTCTTTGGGGCTTTGTACAGCTTGCAGGCAAAAGGTACCTAGAGGACCAGGTGGACTTCCTTAGAGCACAGGACCAGACAGGATTGGGAAAGGGAAGAGAGAAGAAATTATTACTGTTGGCATCTGTCTTTCTTGGGAGGCAATGGAGGAGTGTGTCTTTCGGGGGGGGGGGGGTGAAGCCAAACCGTTGAAGAGTTACAGCACCTGCTGAGACTATAGAGACCAATATAGGAGAGACATGTTTTGTTGCAGCTGGGGCAGATGAAGGCGTCTGGTTGTGCTGCTGCTGCTGCTATTACTCCTCCTCCTCCTCTATTTATTTATAGTCTGGTTTTTCCCCAGCCCAGGACTCAATTCAGCTTAAAGATAAAATAGAAAAAGTTAAAAATAATAGAAACAAATAAACATGGAAAGGTAATTAAACACTAACAGAATTTATGTCTATATATTAGCTCTATTAAAAATACAGTTAATGACAATGAAAACATCACAGAACCAGCCCTTTCCTCAAAACCAGCCCATTCCCTAAAGCCTGTTTGAATAAGATTCTTTTCACCAGCTGGTGGAAGGACAGCAAGGAGGGATACAGTTTACCCTCATCAGGAAAGGAGTTTCAGAGCCTGGGAAAATTGGCTTCCAGGTGGAAAAGTCAAAATTAGAAACAGAACTGTTAGAACCCAAAACTAAGAATTTGTCAAGAATGTATAACTTGTTGTTGAAATGGAATACTCAGGATGAAACGGTGAAATCTGTTATGATTAAATGGGCACAAGATGTTGGACATAATATTATGTTTGCTGACTGGGAACAGTTATGGACCACAGGTATGAAGTTTACGGCATGTAATGCCTTAAGAGAGAATATTATGAAAATGATATATAGGTGGTACATGACCCCAGTCAAGCTTGCAAAAATCTATCATCTGCCCGATAATAAATGCTGGAAATGTAAAGAAACTGAAGGTACATTCTTTCACCTTTGGTGGACGTGCCCAAAGATTAAGGCCTTCTGGGAAATGATATATAATGAATTGAAAAAGGTATTTAAATATACCTTCCTGGAGAAACCAGAGGCCTTTCTCCTGGGCATTGTCGGCCAATTGGTGCCAAAGAAGGACAGAACTTTTTTTATGTATGCAACAACAGCAGCAAGAATACTTATTGCAAAGTATTGGAAAACACAAGATCTACCCACCCTGGAAGAATGGCAGATGAAGGTGATTGACTATATGGAATTGGCAGAAATGACTGGCAGAATCCGAGACCAGGGAGAAGAGTCGGTGAAAGAAGATTGGAATAAATTTAAAGACTATTTACAGAAACATTTTAAAATTAATGAATGTTAGAAGTATGTTGGATAGAAACTAAGCGGTTTCCAGCTGTAATGCTTTAAGAGATATGGAAAAAAAAAAGGTTTTACAAATGGGTAAAAGTTTAATGGTAAGGATTTGCTGAGTTAACAAATTGAACTGGAGTACAAAGAAGGGAGGTATGAGGAGGTCCGAGGAAATAAGTGTACGGAAGTTATGTTATTGAAAATTAATGTGTGTTTTTAACTGTTTTGTATTTTGTATGTTTACTTTTCTTTTTTTTTGTTATATCTTAAAAACTTTTAATAAATATCTTTTTTTTAAAAAAAAGGAGTTTCAGAGCAACTACCCTCCCATTCCTCTCCCCTGCATGCCTGCAAGTAAGAGCTTGGAAATCTGAATTTAATTTTTTAATAAATAAATAAATAAATAAATAAATAAATAAATAAATAAATAAATAAATCCTTCCAGTAGCACCTTAGAGACCAACTAAGTTTGTTATTGGTATGAGCTTTCATGCGCATGCACACTTCTTCAGATACACTGAAACAGAAGTCACCAGACCCTTATATATAGTGAGAGGGTGGGGAGGGGTATTACTCAGAACGGTGGTGGGAATGGGTGATTGGCTGATAGGTGTGGTAAACCTGTTGATGACTGTTAACGACTGTAATTGGTCTTACAGGAAAAAGCAATGGGTGAGATGGCTAAAAATAGCTTTATCATGTATAATGAGATAAGAATCCAATGTCTCTATTCAGACCAAGTCTCTCCATACCAAACTTAAAACCATAGTACATAGTTTAAGTATAACTTAATGAAAAATACAGAAGCTTTTCTACTCGGAATAACGGACACAGGAATAGCAAGAGAAGATCAGAAAATATTCCTCTATGCCACAGGAGCGGCAAGGATCCTAACTGCTAAAAACTGTGGGGGTGGGGGTGGGGAAACAGTGCCAACAAAAATGGAATGGCAAGACAAACTGTTAGAGTATATTGAACTGGCTGGATTAACAGAGGCAATTAGAGATCACACTAGACAAGAGTTTCAAAAATCATGGGGGAAATGCAGAGAATACTTCACAAAACAGTGCCCTAAAATACATACCTTGACTTGTTTTGATTAATTTCTGCAGGAGACTTTGTGGATATTTAAGTTATAATTAGAAAAATCTTAATAATTATTCATAAAGGAAACAGCTTATAAGAAGTAAGGCCAGATACAGAATAAAGAAAGTCTTTTATTTGGTTGTTTGGTTGTTTGCATTGTTGTATGTTATGCTCATTGTATGTTATGTTCACGTTTAATGAGGGTGGATTTCCATATTGGGGGGGTGGGGGTTTATGTTATGTTGTAAATAAAATTTCCAATAAAAATTTATTAAAATAAAATAAAAAGAGAACAAAGGAAAGGGGGCTCTGGGCCAGATGACGAATGGGTGGGATCCCTCTCTCAATAGACAAAGCCAGCCCTACTTTAGAGTATTGAGTTTGCAGTAATGTGACCTAGAATGTTTGATTTCTGATGGAATCCAAGGCTGCAGTTATGGGAGAAACAGGACCCTCCATCATAGGCTCAGCTTGTAAAAATGTGTAAATAAACTATATATCATAGAGACACCACAATCTCCACTGTGCCTCATTTCCAAAAGGAAACAAGAAACCTGGTTAAGTGCCTGGAACGCCTGGAATCTCACACTGCTCAGAGATTGATCTGTTTGTTTGTTAATACGCACCCACTAGCCTCTGCTCTAGCAGCTGCTTCTGAAAAGTCTTGAGGGAAATAGGAAAATGGGACACTTATTTTAGAGGTAGGTGAAGCTCCAGGGCTCTCCTCTTGCTTGGAATCTCACACTGCTTAGAGATTGATTTGTTTGTTAGTTAGTTAATACACACCCACTAGCCTCTGCTCTAGTGGCTGCTTCTGAAAAGTCTCGAGGCTCAGGGAAATAGGGAAATGGGACACTTATTTTAGAGGTGGGCAAAGCTCCAGGGATCTCCTCTTGCCGGCTGACTTTCCCTCACCCACCTTGGCTGATTTCCTGAGCTCAGCCCCACTCCCTGCCAGCCCCCCCAGACCCCTGCCTCCTCTCCACTTCCATTTCTTTTTTCTGGTGGTTATAGCAGCAAGTGGAGAGCATAAAGTTCCTCTCTTCTCCTTCCCTGTGCTGCTGATGTGCTGCAGAGCCACATGCCAGGGGTTGAAAAGAGAAGTGACTCCTTGGAAGCTTTGGTCCACCCAAGTGCTACCAAAAAAGACTTAAAGCTACAGGGGGAAACCACCCATAAGAACACAATGAGAGCCTGCTGGATCAGGCCAATAGTCCATTTCGTCCAGCATCCTGTTCTCACATGGGTCAACCAGATGCCTCAGTGGATATCCAATGAAGCTGAATGCTGGAAGATTCAGGACAGATAAAATAAAGTGCACAAGGAGAAGGCGACGACAGAGGACAAGATGGTTGGACAGTGTTCTCGAAGCTACCAGCATGAGTTTGACCAAACTGCGGGAGGCAGTAGAAGACAGGAGTGCTTGGTGTGCTCTGGTCCATGGGGTCACGAAGAGTCAGACACAACTAGACAACAACAACAAAAGAAAGGGCAAAGTTAAACTAAACCTCCCACAGGAGGCAGCGATGGCCACCAACTTGGATGGCTTCAAAAGAGGCTTGGACAAATTCATGGAGGAGAGGGCTGTCGATGGCTACTAGCCACAGTGGCTATGCTCTGCCTCCATGGTCTGAAGCAACAATGTTTCTGACTACCAATTGATGGAAACTACAGGAAGGGAGAGGGCTCTTTGCTTGTATCCTGCTTGCCAGTTTCTCAGAGGCATTTGTTCATCCTCTATAAGAAGAGGATCCTGGGCTAGATGGACTTCCTTTGCCAGCAGGACTCTTTTCATGCTCTTATTGGTTTACCTCCTCCCTTGCTTTTGTTTGATCCCTTCCTTTCTTCTTCCCCATCCCTCTGTTCTTTTTACCACCTAAACCTGTGACCCACAAACATCTCCACACGTGACCCGCATCAGATAACAGCACATAAGCTCTTAAACAGGGAATAATTTCTTTCCAGACACAGTATGCTCAGATCCAGGCGCATGTCTGAGTTCAACCAGGGTTCCTTGGTCAGACCTAAACTGTCTCTGGCCTGAAAGGAAGAGAAGCAGCTGGAAAAGTCTAATGTTGTTTCCATAAACAGCCTTCAAAATATGGATAAACAGAACTCAGAATCCGGAATAAGGTTATTTTCTGTCCAGAATTACATTAAAGGATGATTGAGAGGCTGATTGCTTTCTTTTGGTTTATTAGATTTTTACTTATTTTAGGTGCTTCTAGACTTCTGTCACCTCTTAGGGCGAAAAGCTTCCCCCCCCAAGGCAGCTGATATAAAGGCATAAATAATGTTATTACATACCACCTTTCCTCCATGGAGCCCAAGGTGAATAGTTCCCCTTTCCCCCATTTCATCCTCACATCAAGCCTGTGGGGTTGCTTAGGCTGAGAGGGAGCGACTGCCGCCCCCCAAGATCACCCAGTGGGCTTCTTGGCCAAGTGGGGATTTAAACCCTGGTCTCCCAGGTCCTAGTTCGACACTCCAACCGCTACACCACACTGGGCATTAAAAATGTCCAGCAAAATGATCCCTAGAATGAACTAAATGTCTAAAATACAATTTAAAACTCGTGATCCCCCAGCACATGGAATTCAGACGGGCAGGATGCCATCATGAGCCTCTTCCTCCCCTCTGAATTTATTCTTACATCCTGCTGTCACAAATTCCCAAAGAAGGTAAGATAATTCTTGCTGGATCAGACCCATCTTGGCGAGCTTTCTGCTTCCCACAGTGGCCAGCCAGTTGCCTGTGTGAAGCCCTTGACCGAAAGACATTTTGTCTGAAAGCATTTTAAAAGAAAGAGATCTTCCAAGCCTATTTGAAAGCTGGCACAGATGCAGCCAGACATACACTAATTTATTTATTGCATTCAGAGCCAATCTTTCCTTCCAAGTTACTTGGCATACCTGGTCCTTCTCAACTATCGTGAGAGGAAGGTTGGGCTGAGAGGCAGTAGAATTAGTAGGTATTTCCCCTGATCTGTTAATAGGACTTAACCTTACATGGGAGAAAGACCTGTTCATACAAACAAAGGATTCTCAATGGTATATGTGCTATGGTAATCTCAAACCGTATATGTCAGTCTCAGCTTAGAATCATAGAATTGTAGAGATGGAGAACCCAAGTCATCTAGTTCAACCCCCTGCAAAGCAGGAAACTTATGTGAGAGAGTGTTCTATGGAAATCCTACACAGATGACACAGCACACCAGTGAAGATTACCCGTATGACATCACAACCTTTTTGCACTAATGGTGGGGCTACCCATAGGGATTCAAATTCTGGAAAACAGTTTGTCAAGAAACTAGTGAAATGCTCAAACCTCCCATTCTGATATTGACAGGCTAGAACATGTGCAGAGAAGGGTGACCAGGATGATGAAGGGTCTGGAAACCAAGCTTTATGATGAACAGTTGAGGGAGTTGGGTATGTTTAGCCTGGAAAATAGGAAACAGGGAGGAGATATGTCATCCATCCTCAAATATCAAAAGTGCTATCCCATGGAAGATCGTAGAATCATAGAACTGTAGAGTTGGAAGGGACCCCTAGTGTCATCAAGTCCAACCCCCTGCATTAACCCCTCAACTAAAGCATCCATAACAGATGGCCATCCAACCTCTGCTTAGAAATCTCCAAGGAAGGAGAGTCCACAACTTCCTGAGGGAGACAGTTTCACTGCCAAACAGTTCTTACTGTCAGAAAGTTATTCCTGATGTTCAGTCTGAATCTTCTTTGAAGCCATTGGTTTCAGTCCTACCTTCCAGAGCACAAGAAAACAAGCTTGCCCCAACAGAAGTATGGTGTCCAGATCAATGGAAGTGATAGTCCCACTCTATTCTGTCTTGATCAAACCACACCTGGAATATTGTGTCCAGTCCTGGGCACCACAATTTAAGAAGGATGTTGACAAGCTGAAATTTGTGCAGAGGAAGACAACCAAGATGGTAAAGGGTCTGGAAATTAAGCCTTATGAAGAATGGTTGAAGGAGCTGGAAAAGAGGAGACCGAGAAGAGATATGATAGCCATCTTCAAATATCTGAAGGAAGGGCTGTCACATGGCAGATAGAGCAAGCTCTCCTTTCTTGGAAGTTTTTAAGCAGAGGTCGGATGACCATCTGTCATAGATACTTTAGATGCTTGCATTGCAAGGAGGTGGACTAGATTGCTCTCAAGGTCCCTCCTACTGAACAATTCTATGAATCCATAACCCTGAAAAATTATACGCTGTTTGTTGGGTTATATCTTACCTACAACAAATGCTGAAACAAAGGACTCCCTCTCCGCAGCACAACATGAAAGTGGGCTTTCCTGATAGTCGTAAATACTCCACCAATCCAGTTATAAGTCTCTTCTGCATATGAGGCTTTTTTCATACTTCTGTTAATTTTATTAAATCAATTAGTTTGATTTACTTCAATATTATTTTTTTTAATATGCAACTGGAACTTCTTTCTGCAAACCCTTTCATCTTTAATCTTCATTAAAAAACAAAAACAAATGTGTAGTGCTATTACATCCAATGTATCCTATTATTAAAAACGTGTTCTTGTTATCTTTGGGCATTTTTACTGAAGGATTAAAAATAAATCATGGTCCTAAATAGGGAAGCATCATTATGATAATTTCTGCAGCCCTGTAATAAAGGTAGCAACTGGTGCCAACCATTGTGCAACGCAAGTCCACACAAGCCTACTAATAGCTGCCCTTGTGCCAAAGGGTAACTTTAGGATGCATATGGAGATGGTGGCTGCTGCTGAAGATTTTCAGGATGCTGCAGTTCATCTCACTGAGGGCGATATTTTCCAGCTGTCGAGAGATTTTTACAAAATGTTGCTCATAGGTTAAAAAAGCAGTTTCACATTCTGGCACAGAGATAGCTTCTGTTCTTTAAAAAGCACTAGTCAGTGGAGAACCTTCTATTGGTCAAAGTGATGTGTGTTCCTCCCAAGCTTCTGAACAACCTGTCCCCCCAAACACCCCCTCCAAAGCCACAGTCCAGACTTTCTCTCATCACCCACAGTAATAAATCTCGGTGGTCAACTAGATTACCATGAGAAGCCCACAAGCAGGACGTGAACACAACAGCAGTTCTGAATTTGCCATGACACCAATGTACACAGCCAACCAGCCTTAGACATAATCCCCTATAAAATCAGAGGAACATAAGAAGAGCCTGCAGGATCAGGCCAATGGCCCATCAAATCCAGCTCTTCTCACAGCGGCCAACCAGATGCCTCCATGGGAAATCATGGGAAAGCAACAGTTATTCAGAAGCATTGCTGCCTGTAACCATAGAGGCAGAGTAAAGACATCACGGCTAGTAGCCATTGATAGCCTTCTCCTCCATGAATTTCTCCAATCTTCTGTTAAAGCTATCCAGGTGGGTGGTGGTCATCACTGCCTCCTGTAAGAGTGAGTTTCATGGTTTAACTGCACTACATAGAAGAAGTTCCATGTCCTGAATCTTTCACCACTCAGACTTGCTGGATGTACCTGAGTTCCAGAGTCAGGGAGGGCGGAAAACTTTTCTCTATCTATGCATGCTATGCATCATTTTATAATCACCTCTTACTCTCCTTTTCTCTAAATGAAAAGCTGCAAAAGCTGCAACCCTTCCTCATAATAGAGAGTCACTCCATCCCTTTGATCTTTTGGGCTGCGCTTTTGTGAACCCTCCAAATCTTAATCCATCCAAGTTGGTTGCTGATACTGCATCAGGTGGTAGCAGCTTCAATAGCTCAGCAAGCGCTGTGTCCAGAAGCCATCTCACACCAGAAAAACATGGACCTTCCCCCTGCAAAGCTCACAAAGCCAGCGCAATGGGTAGTCAGTCATTTATCTCCCACAGATTGCCATGGCAGCAGAACTGTTGCTACTGGGCTTCTGCTTTTCCACCAGCCCTGAGTTTCCTGCTCTCTGCCGCAGACTCTGATGAAGACTGATATGATTTTGTTCAACAACTGAATTGATAAATGGCTCCCATTCTGTTTTTAGCCAAAGCATTATTTAATCAGCTGATAAGAGGCAGAATGCTTCTCTGTCTGGAATGAAATTGACGTGGTCAAATTCTTTCAACAAGCGCAGTATGGCTAGTTTGCAGAATCTCAGTGCTGACATGCACGGAACATACAAATAAATAAGCTGGCCATTCCAAGAAAGCAGCATGGGACCTGGGTGTGAGCATCTGCTTTGCATGCAGAAAGCACAGGCTCAATCCCTGTGACCTCTCTAGATACAGCTGGGAGAGACTCCTGCCTCTGAAGGCTTTGAAAACCACCAAAAATCATTCTAGACAATACTGAGTGGGTTGGGCTGGTGATCTGATTTGGTATAAGACAGCCTCTTGTGTTCCTGAGATAACCCAAGGCAGCGGCAGGCCGTATCTGATGGGTGAGTTCACACATTACACTTGTTGTCCACATGAGTTTATCATACCCTCCAATATTCCTTGGATGAGGAACATTTCTCACTCTACCCCCAACTGACCTTCTTCAACCCATTTATCTGTGATCCCCCTCCATAGCATTTCCTATCAGAAGGGCAAGTCCCATTACCACTACACCCATGGGACATATCACACACGTCTTCCACTGTCATGAGAGAAATCCCAAATCCCAATTTTATTTTATTCTTTGGCAAATTTATGAAAAGAAAAACACTAATAAATGAATTTTAGAAAGGGACAATATTGGACATGCACACACACTTTTTTTTAAAAAAAATCAAGACTCCCTGTGTTGCGCTATTCTTCCCTATGCAGGGCTGCCTTCAGATGTCTTCTAAAGGTTGTATGGTTACGTATCTCTTTGGCTCGGGGGGAGGGGTCACATAACTCCATACCCTCCAAAGTTTCTCTGATGAAAATACAGGCACCCTACCATATCCTCCCAACATTTCTCCAATGAAAATGGAACGTCTTAAGGAAAAGCGGGATATTCCAGGATCAAATAAGAAACTGGGACAGCTTCTGTAAATCCAGGGCTGTCCTGGAAAATAGGGACACATGGAGGGTCTGCATAACCTACATCTATGCCAGCCTTTCCATCTGAAATGCATATATACATGCATACATGCCTCCAAGACACAAGGGAGGGCCATCTAGTTCATCCTTTGTTGTTTACTATTCCTGTATTGCAAGGGCAAATTCCTGTATTGCAAAGACAAATTCCTGGAGGAGAGGGCTACTGATGGCTACTAGCCACAATGGCTATGCTGTTCAGAGGCAGCAATGTTTCTGAATGTTGCTGGAAACCACAGGAGGGCAGAGTGCTCTTGTGCTTGATTCCTGCTTGCTCGTTTCCCACAGGCTACTCTGAGAACAGGATACTGGACTAGATTGGTCCCTTTTGGCCTGATCCAGCAGGCTGTTCTTGTGTGCAGCCTCACAATCTGTTTTCTTTTATCCCACACTAGGGAGTCTGGTTTGCAAAAAACACAAAAAAACCTATTTCTTTTCTTCTTCTTCTTCTTTCTTCTACTGTATTTTTACTGGCTGGGCAAGACTTAAATTATAATTTTTCAAAAACGTGTCTGTCACATTTCCTGTAGCAACTTGCCATCATAAAAAGAAGCTGTGGTTCCTTCGCTGCAGGGGCCTAGACTAGATGACCCTTGGTCCTCTCAACTCCACAATTCTATGAAGCTGATGGAAAATGCACCCCAGTTCTCCGAGCAGAGAGAAATAAATGCGTATGCTAGGAGATCACAGGGGAGCTATAGCCTTTTGTACTGTCTATTTACAGATAAACCAATTGAGCACAGGTAGACATCCTAATAGATGCCCCACAATTCACTGCTCCTGTCAGATTTCTAGGGGAACCACCACCACTATCAGTCTTGCAGAGCACAACTATGCCTTCCATCCTCTTCTTGCAGCCTCAGTCTCTGATTCAGACTGCCAGTCTCACCCTTAGGTTCCCTACTTACACACAGATCTGGATTACCATATTCCTTAGCTAGGAGGAGGCTTCTCATTCTGATACAGTGGTACCTCGGGTTACATACACTTCAGGTTACATACGCTTCAGGTTACAGACTCTGCTAACCCAGAAATATTACCGGGTTAAGAACTTAGCTTCAGGATGAGAACAGAAATCATGCTCCAGCGGCGCAGCGGGAGGCCCCATTAGCTAAAATGGTGCTTCAGGTTAAGAGCAGTTTCAGGTTAAGAACGGACCTCCAGAACGAATTAAGTACTTAACCTGATGTACCACTGTACTTGGTTACCATTAAGGCAATCAGACCTCAGTTTCCTTAACAGTTTTCTGGACATCCAGTAAAGGTGAATGTTGGATGATCCAGGGCAGAGTAAAGACAGGACTTCTTCATGCAGCGCAGGAGGAAGTGAAAAGAGGATGAGACAAATGCAAGGAGGAGGAGAGGGCTAGCAATGGCTACTAGTCAGGATGACTATTCTGAATAGCAGTTGCTGGAAATCACACAAAGGGAGAGTGTGCTTGTGTTTCAAGAAAAACAACAGTAGGCACTTATCACAAGACCCTAGGGTTTACAGCTGATAGAATCACACAATTCTAGAGTTGGGAAGCACCACCAAGGATCATCAAATCCAGCCTTTCTCAACCTGTGGGTCCCCAGATGTTGTTGGACTACAACTCCCATCATCCCTGAGCTCTGGCCTTGCTAGCTAGGGGTGATGGGAGTTGTAGTTTAACAACATCTGGGGACCCACAGGTTGAGAAAGGCTGATTAGTCTAACCCCCTGCAATGCAGTAATACCTAGTGCTTCCTACAGTTTTGTCCCCCCCAAAAAAGAAAACCACATTTGCAACATATTGACTCTATGCACTTCTACCAGAAGCAGACTTGGTCTAGATAAAATGGGTTTTTCTCTCCATGCAACTATTGCCCAGGTGTTTTCTCCCATGCCAGAATTATGGTATGATGGATACCTTGGGATTTCTGTTTCATGTGCTCTGAAATTAATTATGGTTTATTAAAGGAGAGCCCAGGGCCTTCTGGAAGAGAGCCAGATGGCAGAAGCATCTTATTGTAATTGTTGAAATGGGAATAATTAATGTAATCAGAATTTAGCCATGTTGGGCAACATACACCCACCAACATGTATACAAAGGATGAGTGGAGAAATCAGAGGTATAATACCGAGAGATGTCTGGGAAAAGCTGTTTCTTGGAAGCTCATTTCGCAAGCCTTTTACTAGCTATGTCTGGCTTGCAAACGATAGCCATTCCTGGACACAGACAACCTGGTCACTATAGTTCATGCATTGGGAACCTCGAGACTGGATTACTGTATGGGGCTGCCCCTGGGCCTGGTTTGGAAGCTCCAACTGGAGCATAATGTTGCAGCCAGATTGCTGATAGACAACAAGCAACATGTTGGCTAAAAATATATTGACAATATATTTATAACACTATACTGTTTCAAAATTCATAAACAGAAGGCATTCAAATACAATTCAGAGATTGAAATGACAGGCCTGCATATAAACAACCTGTAATAAATATATACCAAATTCATTGTCCCCAAAGGTACAATTGGCCATGGATCAGCGATCACTTAAAAGTGTAGTAAGCTGATAGTGTTGGCAGAACCCTAGTAGCATTATAAAGGTTATCCACAGGTGCAATGAATTGCATAAAATTTCAGGAAATTTAAAGGTACAGTATCCAAAATCTAGCAAAGAGAATACAAACAGTAGCCACCTTGTCAGAAAACTTAAATAAAACAATTGAAATCTAATTCAGTATTCAAACCCCCCGGGTGCAGGGATTTAAATAGGTACATCAGTCTGGTTTCTTGTTGGTGCAGTAATTTGACATGATCTCTCCTCATCCCAATTTTTCTCTGATTAACCCATAGGACCATGTAAAGTAGCTCTGTGTCTGCATGATGGTGTTTTACAAAGTGCTGAACTAGAGTTGCCTCCACGACTTGATTCCTAATGCGGGATCGATGCTTTCCTATACGGACACCGACAGCCCATGTGGTCAATCCAATGTAAAGCAGATTGCAAGGGCATCTTATTAGGTATACCACATCTTTGGTCTGACATGTACTGAAATGACAGACGGTAAATCTAAAATTAGAATGAGTATAGATCTCTTTCATCTGTAACACAGAAGGGCAAGATACACATTTACAGCATTTATGATGACTCATCAGGATGGAACTAGTGGGAGAACGTGTCAATGTAAGGTCAGAGTGGACCAATATGTCTGAGTTTTTCTAAGGCCGATAAGTGGAAAATCAGAGCAGCCTTGGACATTCCACAAGATGTGCCAGTGTTTTCTTATGATCCTTATGGAAAATTCCAATGATCCCGTGATCCGTGTATTGGACGATGTTCATGGCATTGGGGGAAAAAGGTGGTGAGCGACCCTTAGCTAAGGATCTTTGTTTCGCCAGATTAATCACTCGCTTTGGATATCTTCTGGAAAGTAAAGAATTGGACAGGGTGTCAGCTCTACTTAAAAAAATCATTCTGTAAGGGGGAATTCCTCTTAATTCTCAATAGTTGACCGTACAGTAAGTTATCCTTAAGATGCCTGGGATGGAAGGAGGAATAATGCAATAAAGAATTGCAATCAGTGGGTTTCCTGAAAGGCTTCACAACCACCTCAGAAATGTACAAGAATTAGTACTATGATGTCCTGAAAAAGATAAAGCCGGCTGTATTGAATTAATCTAAGTGGAGAACTGCAGAAAATCATATTCATTACTAAACAGAAAAAAATAAATCACCAACGTACCTGCAGTAGTGTAGTAGAAATGCAAAGTATGGATTATTGTTCAAGATGTGAGCTCTTCCAAAGAAATTCATGAAGATATTCACTACCGAGGGAGCTAAGGGTGAGCCCATTGCCACACCCTGAGATTGAAAATAAAACTGATAAAAAACCCGAAAATAGTTCTTTTCAAAAACTATATCCAGTAAATCTAATAAGAATTCAGAAGGGGGTGGTGGTGAGGGTCCTGTCTGAACTCCCACAGTTGAGAAATGATGTGGCATACGTCTTCCAAAGGGATGTTAGTATAGAGTGATGCTACATCCAAAGATGCTAAAATAGTGGTATCCGAAACCTTCCTCCGTCCCACTTGTCGAATAAAGTGTGCAGTATCTTGTAAGTACCTGTATGCTTGGCAGGGTCCTTGGCAAAAGGTTGTAAGAAAGAATCTAAATATTTGGCAACGGGTTCCAGGATGGAACCAGAACCCGAAACTATCAGTCTACCTGGGGGAGAACATACAGTCTTATGAATCTTAGGTAAGCAATAAAAAATAGGTACGCGGGAGATATTCAAATGTGTGTTTATCAATAAAACCCATGGTGTAGGCATGCTGCAACACTGTTTTGAGAAGGGTGGTAATAGAGTCTGTAGGGTTTTTGGCAATTTTAACATAAAATTGGGAATCAGAAAGTTGGTGAGTAGCCTCATCTATGTAATCCTGTCTATTCATGAAGACAATTCCCCCTCCTTTATCAGCTGGTTTTAGGATAATGTTAGTATCATTGGATAAGTCATTAAGGCAGGCACATTGGGACTTAGTTAAATTGTTCTGGGTCCTAGGGCCCCTTTTTTCAAGTTTGTCCAAATCATGGATCACCAATTGATGAAACAAAGTGATGGAAGTATTAGAACTGGGCGGGGAAAAAGATGATTTAGGTCTAAATTGCTGTGGCTGTTGATCTCTGATACCAAACATGTCACGTAATTTAATATTACACACAAATTTATGTAAATCTACCCTGGTGCAAAAATCATTATAGCGAGGCTTAGGAACAAAACCGAGTCCCAATTGTAGGACCTGCTTTTCTTCTGTTGTTAAGGAATGTGAAGAATTGTTTACTATTAGTATTTCTTCCTTTGCATCTGTCCATCCGAAAATCCCCTCTATCATGCATGGCACCCTGCCTGTGTGGGAGGGAGCATAAAGTAGAATGTCATTCATCGACATCCGACTGGGATGAAATACTAGACTCGCTTGTGAACCTGGTGACATTTGAAGGATTAGATCTAGAGTCAGACTGGTTGTAATTAGATGGTGGCTTATCAAACCATGGATAAACTTAATCAAATTCATAGTCCTGTAAGTCATGTTTGAATTTACGTGATTTCAACACATGAATTGATTCAGAATATTCCATCAGTTGTTTGTCCATAATCTCAATTTGTTTGTTAACAATAGTGCTATCAATAGTTTTCTGTATTTGGTCTCTCATGTTGCAGACTTCATTTTGTACAGTCAAAATCTCTGCCTTAGATCTTTGAATCAATAACAACATCAAATCAAATGAGCATTTAGTTACTTAAAGAGGAGGCATGGAATTCATATCAAACCTTATGTTTCCGTGCATTAAAAAGTTGGGTAAAATCCATAGTTGGTAAGTTCTTATCAAGATTAAAAGCAGGTATGACACTCAATATTTCATGAGAATCTAAATCAGAGAAAGCTAAAGTTTGTGCCCATCTAGCCCTGGTACAAAATTACACACAAAAGAAAATCCCCTGTGTTGCAAAACAGAACACTCTGAATAACAACAAGCAACACGTCGGCCAGCAATATACTAACAATATTTTTATAGCGCTAGACTGTTTCAAAATTCATAAACAGAAGACATTCAAATACAATACAGAGATTGAAATGGCAGGCCTGCATATAAACAACCAATAATAAATACATACCAAATTAATTGTCCCCAAAGGTACATCAATCGCCATGGATCAACGATCACTTAAAAGTGTAGTAAGCTGATACTGTTGGCAGAACCCTAGTAGCATTATAAAGGTTACCCATAGGTGCAATGAATTACATCAGATTTCAGGAAATTTTAAGGTACAGTATCCAAAATCTAGCAAAGAGAATACAAACAGCAGCCACCTTGTCAGAAAACTTAAATAAAACAATTGAAATCTACAGTGGTGCCTCACAAGACGAAATTAATTCGTTCCACGAGTCTTTTCGTCTTGCGATGTTTTTCGTCTTGCAAAGCACGGTCCGTCGCAACTGCGCCTCTTCAAGCAGCTTTAAGAAAAAAGCGAACAAACTCGCAAGACGTTTTCGTCTTGCAAAGCAAGCCCATAGGGAAATTCGTCTAGCGAAACAACGCAAAAACCGAAAAACCCTTTCGCCTAGCGAGTTTTTCATTTTGCGAGGCATCCGTCTTGCAGGGCACCACTGTAATTCAATATTCAACCCCCCCAGGTGCACTAACAAGAAATCAGACTGATTTACCTGTTTAAATCCCTGCACCCGGGACAATAAAAATATTGCCAGTATATTATTAGCCAACGTGTTGCTTGTTGTTCAGAGTGTTCTGTTTTGCAACACAGGGGGTTTTCTTTGGTGTGTAGATAGCTGATAGAAGCATCCGCCCAAGAACCCATCATCACACCATTGCTAAACTAGCTGCACTGCCTGCCCATCTACTACCAAGCCAAGTTCAAAGTCCTTGTAGCCCTTGTGGTAAGTTGCAAAGCCCTGAACAACTTGGGTCCAGGGTACTTCATATCCTAGCTTGATCACTGAGATCACCCGCAGGAGCATCACTTGTTGATCCCCAAGTTGGTGAAGCTCATCTGACAACAAGAAACCAAGCCTTCGGGGTCATGGTCCCAGTCCTGTGGAACACTGCCACTGGAAGTTCAGCAGGCACCTCCTGTGCCAACTTTTAAATGCCTCCTGAAGACTTTTCTAATCCACCAGGCCTATGTAGGCAGTTAAGAGTTCATCCTTTCACAATTATCTGATACTTGTTTTAACACTTCTATTGTATGGGGTTCCCTCCCTCTTTTTAATGTTGTGAACCACTTTGATAGGTTTTTTATGATTTAGCAGAATGTAAACATTTAAATAAGTAATTAAGTAAGTAAGTAAATAAATAAGTAAGTAAGTAAGTAAGTAAATGAGTCTTTCCTGCTCTGGAAAATGCTGGTGTTAACTGTTGAATACTGTCCAACACGGCGCTAAAACTACCAAAATACTAGCAGCAGTTATTGAAATCAGATTTCATCCGGCTGCTCAGGACATCAATCTTGGATCCATTTCCAAGCACAGATAAATGAGTTTTTAAAGATCATTAGGAGCCTGATGGGAGCAAGATGGTTTCAGCTCAAGCTCAAATAAATTAGATCCTGGTGGAAACAGCTAAACTTTCTTGTCCACAGAAACATCCAAGGGGTGCTATTTCATTTTTATAAAAGTTTTCTCTGCAACATACACAATGTGGTATACCATTTGCTGCATTTTACAGTGGTACCTCAGGTTAAGTACTTAATTCGCTCCGGAGGTCCGTTCTTAACCTGCAACTGTTCTTAACCTGAAGCACCACTTTAGCTAATGGGGCCTCCTGCTGCCGCCACGCCGCTAGAGCACGATTTCTGTTCTCATCCTGAAGCAAAGTTCTTAACCCGAGGTACCATTTCTGGGTTAGCGGGGTCTGTAACCTGAAGTGTATGTAATCTGAAGCGTATGTAACCCGAGGTACCACTGCATTGGGTTCTACAAGACTAAAGAAAAAAAGAAAGAAAGGTCTTCCTCACATTAAGAACTTAAGAGGAATCTGCTGATTCAGGCCAAAGGGGGTTCATATAGTTCAACATTCCATCTATTGAAACTGGTGCAATTTGTCTTGATTTGATTTGAAGGCAGGGAATCTTTTCTTAAATAAAAATTAATAAAAAATAGTCCTGTTGGATGCTAGCTAAAGAACCAAACCCCTGACCTTCTCCTCTGGGTAAATATATCTGTCAGCTTGTCACAGCTCTGGATCTTTCACTTTAAACAGAAGTGATTTGATGCTCCAAGAGCTGATAGTAACATCTAAGAGCTTCCACTGATGTTCTCAAGTCTCCAAGTGGGTCATTCATGGCCTGTGATTAATCTGGGCCACATTGTGCAAACCACAGTAAAATGAGAAATGAGTGATATTCTCAGCCAATTTTTTTTTTTTTACAGTTTCTACTTTAAAGAGGGACTTTGGCTACACAAAGGGTGTTTTTTCTGACAACAGATACCAGTGATCCAGCACCTATTCATCAACACACAGAGGCTTACTTTTTCATAACCTAACCTGTCCTTGCTTGACTTTAATTGCTGGTGGCCTTGCACCAAACTATAATTGCTTTGGTGCAATTATGCTGTAAATTTATTTGTTCTGCCTTGCTAATTTTTCTGGAATTGCGTAGGAAAAATGAGGGATAGAGAACCAAAGCCTGGGTCCATTTCTGTCATTTCATGGAAGTGCCGGGAAATCAGGCAGCATCTCTTACCATTTTTGTTTCTAGATGCATGGAAGAGCCACCAGAGCAACCCCTGGCCCCTGGTGAAATGCATGAAAAAAATAGAAACCTCTCTCTGTCTCTCTCTCTGAAAATATTCACTTTCAAATTTGCAGAAACATAGAATTATAGAGTTGGAAGGGACCCTGAGCTTCAGCTGGTCCAACTCCCTGCATTGCAGGAATCTAAAATAAAGCACCCATGATAGATGGCCACCCAGCCTCTGCTTATGAACCTCCACCACCTCTCATGAGAGTTTCCTTCACTGTCAAACAGCTCTGACTGTAAGAAAGTTCTTCCTGATTTTTGTTGGAATCTCCTTTCTCATTGTTTGAGCAGCAGAAAGCCCATTCTGTGTTCCTTGTCACCTCTCTGAGCGAGGCAAAAGGTAAGTGTGGATAAGCATATCACTGAGAAGTGATATGATAGCCATCTTCTAATATCTGAAGGGTTGTCACATGGAAAGTGGAGCAGGCTTGTTTCCTGCTGGTCTGGAGGAGGACAACCCAAACAAGTGTATTCAAATGTCAAATAAGGAAATTCTGATTGACCATTTAGGAACAACTTTCTGATGGTAAGAGGTGTTTGACAATGGAACGGACTCCCATGGATGGTGATGGACTCTCCTTCATTGCAGGTTTCTAAGCAAAGGTTGGATGGCCATTCGTCAGGGCTTCTTTCGCCACTATTACTGCATTGCAGGGGGTTGGACTACATGACGCTTGGGTGTCCCTCTCAACTCCAACATTCCAGGGTTCTATTATTCCAAGTCTGAAATGATTTAGGGGGCTGCCAGTGCTTTAGAATGAGGAACATGGTGCCAACTGTCACAAAATAATATTCATTTGATCGGGAACAATGATTTAGATCCACTCTGAGAAACTTACCTCTACCCTTTAAAAATGATAGAATGTGGGCTACATACCTGGTCTGTCGTTGGATAATTTAAGGGACCTGTCAGCTATTGTTCCAACCTGAATAAACAGCACCTTTGGATGTCTTCCACCAGGCAACTGGTCTCAACGAGTAAGCAGATTCTACCTTTGCACATTTCTTTCAAATAAATCAAAGTCAAAACTCTTGAAAAATTATTTTAGTGCATTGGCTTCTAAATTTATGCTTGCTTAATCTGAAACTCACAAGCTCCAGCTGGCAGACCCAGACGCGAAGGTTGGTGCTCTCAGCTGGGGTTTAGGAGCTATATATTTTCTCTACTGGCAGATTCCAAGCAATGGTATGTGATGCCATTGTATGAAACAATTCTGGAGCCCTTGCCAGGATCACCCTCCCCACCTTGGAAAGTGTAGGTTTGTAGGTTTAAATTATGGGCAAGATTATCCTGAATTTGTGTACTCTGTGCTGCTGATATCCCCTAGCCTTTAGAATTCTGCAGCAGCAAAAACAGTGATATCTCGGGTTACAAATTCTTTGGGTTACAAACACTTCGGGTTACAAACTCCACTAACCCAGAACTAGTACCTCAGGTTGAGAACTTTGCCCCAGGATGAGAACAGAAATCACGCGCCATTGCGCAGCAGCAGCAGGAGGTCCCATTAGCGAAAGCGCGCCTCAGGTTAAGAACGGTTTCGGGTTAAGAACGGATCTCCAGAACGAATAAAGTTAAGGTTACCAGATGTCCCCATTTCCTGGGGACAGTCCCCAGATTTACAAATCAGTCCTCTAAAAAAATCCATCTATTTAGTAGGAAGTAACCTGAGGTACCACTGTAATGTGATGCAGTAGCAGAAAAAAAATGCAATTCATGTTGCATTAACAGGTCTGGTGTCATCACAACATGTAAGAACTGAAGAAGAAAGACAGCATCACAATACCTTTTTAAAACATTGGCAAATGTTTCTTAATTATTGGAAAAGAAATGAATCTATCTATCATTTATTTATTTATTTATTTATTTATTTATTTATTTATTTATGAATGATTGATATGAATATGAGTCAACAGTGTGATGCAGTAGCAGAAAAGGCTAATGCAATTCTAGGCTGACTCTGCAGAAATTACCGTATTTTTTGCACCATAACACTCACTTTTTTCCTCCTGAAAAAGTAAGGGGAAATGTCTGTGCGTGTTATGGAGGGAATGCCTACGGGTGGCATGCCTACGGATTTTCCTCCTATAAAAACTATGTGCGTGTTATGGTCGGGTGCGTGTTATAGAGCGAAAAATACGGTAAGTGTCCAGATCAAGGGAAGTCATAGTATCATTTTTATTTTGCCTTGGTCAGGACTCACCTGGAGTCCTTTGTCCAGTTCTAGGCACCCCAGTTGAAGAAGGATATGGACAAGCTGGAAGGTGTGCAGAGGAGGGTAACCAAGATAATCAAGAGTCTGGAAAAGCAAAATCCTACTTTGGATTTACTGCACTTCCAATAATATCCAATTCAGTGGGTAAGACCAGATTTTCATAACAAGAAAACCTCTTGGATCTGAGGGAATTAATAGGTACACAAAATGATCAGAATATGGGTCAAGCAAATGTGTGGATGAGCCCTTTGTCTTCACAGGAAGATGGTCCAGACTTTTCCAGTTTTGAGCAGTCAATTGCCAGGCTGCTTTGAGAAAGAATGTAATCATTTCTTTGTACTATATAAATATTTTTGTTCTTCATGAAATGCAGACAATAAAGAAACTGGTAGTGTGCACTGGACCACTTGGTGTGAGATGAGACTTATCTCGATAAAACCTTCTTACCAAAATCACTGAACCACATTACATTTCCACCGCTCATGGTTTGCAGTTCCACATTCAGGGCATCCTCTCAACTCAGGGAAGAGGCCAGGGCTGTCTTAAGCATATCCAGCGCTATGGTGCAAAGATCCTTCCAGCGTGCCCCCTGGCAACTCCAAAACAAGGGAGGGGGCAGTAGAAAATGTCCTCTGCCTCTGCCACCACCCCGATTCCTGGTGTGGTGGCAGCGATCAAGCAGGAAAACGTGCTGGCAGACATGCTCTCCATCGTTGGGGTGCCCAAGAAGGCAGCCTGGGAAGGCTGCGTGCCACCTTTCTCCAGGAAGCATGAGAGTGACAATGACCGGGAGCAGGGCCATCTTTAGCAGATGCAGAGGCTTCATTGTTGTTAGCCGCCCTGAGCCCGGCTTCGGCTGGGGAGGGCGGGATATAAATAAAATTTATTATTATTATTATTATTATTATTATTATTATTATTATTATCCTAAGCCTCGTGGGGGGGGGATTGCTCTCCTCCTGTGGAGGCTTGGGAAGGAAGCTGCACACCCGCCAGCCATATAGTTGGTGGGGTGCAGCTGGTGGGCGTGCAGGAGAAGGGGAGGCTGCCAGCCAAGCTGCGCAGTTCCCCCACTCACTAGGGCGCCCCTGAGAGGCCGGTGCCCTGGCGCAAAGAACCATTAACACCAATGGGAAAGACAGCTCTGGAAGAGGCTGCCAGGTTGATCTGGTGATGATGTTGCTGAATTAAGTGCAATCAGAGGTTGAACAAATTAAAAGTGTTCGGTCTGATTTGTGTTGAGGCAGGTAAAACTGCTGAAAGTCCAATAGTGATGTTTCCTTTTCATGAGCCTTTGGGGCCCATCACAGCTGTAATGTGTTACTTCAAGACTGAATTAGTGCAATGCTCTCTTCTTGGGGCTTCCCTTGTGCGTGATCTGGAAGCTGCAGTCCATAGGAACCAACTCCATGGGACTGTGGACCCCCCACAAATGGTGTGTGTGTGTGTGTGTGTGTGTGTGTGCGCGCGCGCACTGTGCCATATGATTGATTATATGGAGTGGGGCTCACCTGGGCCGCTCACATTGTTGTATTCAAGTTGGCAGCCCATTGCTGACAGGAGAGAGGCCTTGTCAGCATAAAACTCCCATGCTCAGAGATCTGCACTGGTTGCCCATTTGCTACTGGACCAGGTTCAAGGTGCTCTTATTAATACGCAAAACCCTTAATAACTTTGAACCAACTTAACTGTGAGATTACCTTACCCAATATATGCTCACATTACTGCTTCAATCTGTGAAACTGGCTCTGTTCCAGGTGCCGCATAACAACTCTTCTCCCCACCCCTTGGATTATTTTTTTAATTCAGAAAACCTGTCCCACATTTGCAAGAACCAAACAAGCACCTTCAATGTACCCTTTTCAGGGCCTGCAAAAAAACATCTTTGTTGGAGAAAGCCCATTCAGATGCTTAGAATGCCAATGTGTGCTTAATTTACGGATAGTTTTTTAAAAAAATGTTTTAATTGTTTTTACTAATAATCTGAGTGTTTTGTTCCGTTTGTAAACCACTTTCATAGAATCACACAATTGCAGAGTTGGAAGATGCCCCCAAGGGTCATCCAGTTCAGCCCCTTGCAATGCAGGAACTGCAGTTCAAGAATCCCTGACAGGTGACCATCCAACCTTTGCTTAAAAACCTCCAAGGAAGGAGAGTCCACCACCTTCTGAAGTCTTCTGTTCCACTGCCAAACAGCTCTTACCACCAGAAATTTCTTCCTGGTGTTTAGTTGGAATCTCATTTCTTGTAATTTGAAGCCATTGGTTCACACTCTTCCAAGTTAGGTTTTTGTGTTTTTGTTTTTGTTTTTGTTTTGGCGCTCAAGCAGTCTTTCATTTTTACAAAAATAATAATGAATAATGTGTTCACTGAAATCTTTTCTCTGTCTGCTGAATGCAGGTCACAGCTGACTTATAACTATGAGCTTATTGCTTTTTGACTAAAGGGCAATGTCTCTATCTGATAATTTGGTACCCACAGATTGATCCTGGTCAGCAGCTGGAGTGTTGGTCCATTTCTTTTAAGAATATAAAAGAATATATAGAATATATAGTTTTGATAAAACTTTCTTTATGGCTGAAGTGTAGGAGGGTTCCCACAACGCAAGACATAGTGACAACAGCAAGAAACTTTATTGAACTAACAGACCTGGACAACAGAGGCAAAGCAACTGCTTATATACATTTTTGAAGGCCTGAGCCACACCTACTCCTAACATGATTGGCTGTCTAAACTTCTAAGCTGCAAATTTTAACTCATCGTTTAAGGGCCAATGGCAGCAGTCCAAATCCTGAAATGTTCTGTGACTGGACATCATGTATCAAATCAGAACACAGCGAGATGTGGATAACAGGAGTACTAAGCATCTCAAGGTTACAGGAAAGAGGAATCATTTTAAACTATTCTGCAAAATGTCATGAATTATAGCGATCCTTAAAGTCTAGGGCCTGCAACTGGATTAGTGGAAACTTCTCCATACTCTCAGGTGATGTTCATAGCTCTTCTGTGTGACAAATCTGTCAGCTGTGGTGTTCCATTCAGAATTAACACCATCAAAGTGGGGGGGAAAATCTTATTCTAATTTGTATTACTTAAATCCCCCGGTGCCTTTTAAGATGAGTCAACCACTCAGACTTGCGTTAGTTTCCTTTGGAGACTTGGAAAAGCTGGTATCAGAAAGGGAGAGCAAGTGAGGTTGTTTTTTTTAATGACAAGAAAAGGCTTTTGTTCGAAGATGAGGGATTTAAAACTTTGCATCTTATGCAAGTGTTTAAAACTCAGCATGAATGGGTAATACAAACCCAAATTCTAAAGAAAATGCTGCATTTCAATGCGACCATACCAAGTCAACCGCTAAAGAAGACTTTGCAGAGTCTAGTCAATAAGCTTTAAATTGATAAAGAGATTGATTCTGGTTCCATTGAATTGTTCAAAGTTTAAATGGCAAGGAGAAAACAAATCAATACAGTAACTAACACGAAGACTTGTTCTCATGCTCCCTTTGTACCTCAAATAAAGATCCACTGAGATGTACCATATTTAATGGATTATGGCCACTGAAGGCTAGCATACCCCATTTCGCTGCTTGAGGCAAAATGGGAAGTTGCTCCATCCCCTTGGACATTTTGATTGCCGCTTTCCAAAACTTTTCCAGCTCTTTAGAGGTGAGGCATACAAACATATGGAATTGAAATTTCCCGTCTCTAATCTTAAACATGGTCTCAGGATAGATCAGGAAGCGGAGGTGATCCCTGATAAAATATGGACCAATAATTTTGCTTTCAACCCAAGTAGAAAAACAATTAATTTCACTTTCCATATTCAACTACAGTAACGTGATCTTGGATGAAGTAACTGTGATCTTGCTAAATCTGTTCCAGGCCTGCTAAGTTTCATGGTGGCCCCATCCCATTTTTACCCTGCCAAACCACTACAGAGAATTTGTCTTTATTTATTGAGAGATGGGCTGATTTCCAAGATCCAGAAAGCAAACACTCCATTTATGTTGCTTGGACAAGACCACAATTTTCCCCATCTTTCCAGTTCCATCTTTGATTTATCTTTCTATAATTCCATGGTTTCACTGAATCCACATATAAGCAAAACTCTCCCCACCCCCATGCCCATCTGGACAAGCCCATCTGGACAAGCAAACAAAGGTCTTCCAGGCAGCACTAAAGGAAAATAAAATTAAAGAAAGCATTTTAAACTATAAGGATTTATCATGACCATCTCAGGGCCTTTGCCTACTGCTGATGAGGAGTTAGAAACTAACAGATGACACCAAACTGGTGTTGTTGCAAGGAAATAGGTACTGTATGTAAAAAGAGACTTTCTGGATGCCAGGTTCCAAGTTTGGGGCAAGCACTCTTTGATGAGACAACCCCAGCAGAGATTTAAAATAACAAAACATGCAGTCAAGTAAAGCATGGAAACATAAGCCTTTAAAATATGACTTTCCACTATTGAGTTCCACAATAGTCCCTTCTTTCCTCAGCATAGGAAAAGACCATATATTTGGTAAGCTTAAAAAATGCTTCATTTACAAACTCAGATTCATGTGCTTCATAATAGGTTGCACAGGCAGTAAAACTTGGTGGTGAAACTTCCTAAATTATAGGTACTATACTCAAGAATGGCTTGTGAGAGCCATGTGGTTTGAGCTTGGAGCAATCACACAGCTTCTCAGGTAGACTGGAGGAGAACAAAGACTTGATTACCTACTCTAGGCATAGGCAAACTCGGCCCTCCAGATGTTTTAAGACTACAATTCCCATCATCCCTGACCGCTGGTCCTGTTAGCCAGGGATGATGGGAGTTGTAGTCCCAACACATCTGGAGGGCCGGGTTTGACTATGCCTGACCTGCTCCCTCACAAGGTGAGCTAAGCTAAGCCTAGCATTAATTAGACTTAAGCATGTTGGTCATATGAGGCTGGTTATTCCACAGCTGGGAGGGGTGGCTAATAGCTAAGAAGACAGAATCAATATTCATGTAGACCTTAACAGATTGGAGGACTGGGAAAAACTAACAAAACAAATTTTGGTTGGGACAAATCTAAGTTTTTGCACTAAGGCAGGGATAATCAGATGCACAACTGTATGACGGGGGACACCTAGTTTGACAGCAGTACACGTGACAAGAAAAGGGGAAAGGGAAGAACCTGGTACTGGGGATAAAAGTTTCAGTGATGCACAGGAAACTGAGGAGGTGCAACAAAACCTGCTAAAGGGCAAGAAACCACAAGAAGGAAACAGATGGAAGGAATGACTTGTGGTTTCAATTGTCTCTATACTAATGCATGGAGTAAGATAAAGGTAGAAGTAAAGAACCACTCATTAAGTCCATTCACAGGTGACTATGGCATGTGGCACTCATCTCGCTTCAGGCCAAGGGAGCTGGTGTTTGTCCACAGACAGCTTTCCAGGTCATGTGACCAGCATGACTAAACTGTTTCTGGTGCAATGGAACACTGTGATGGAAACCAGAGCCCACAGAAATGTTGTTTATCTTCCTGTCACAGCGGTACCTATTTATCTACTTGTACTGGCATGCTTTTGAACTGCTAGGTTGGCAGAAGCTAGGACAGAGCAATAGGAGCTTACCCCGTTGCGAGGATTCAAACCACCAACCTTCTATTAGCAAGCCCAAGAGGCTCAGTGGTTTAGACCACAGCACCACCCATGTCCCACTATGGGAAACGAGCAAGACAAATTTGAGCTCTTTATACAAGATGGCAAATATGATCTATTAGGCATTACTGAAACCCTGTGGGATGAGATTTATGACCAGAATGTAGAAATTGAGGGATCAAACCTATTCAATAGACCAAAGAGGAAGGGAGGAGGAATAGCATTCTAAGACTGTGTACACAGGTGAAAAGATCCATGACCTGTTTTGTTTCTGTTTTTTGCCCTGAGCTTTACCCTTGAAAACCCATTCGTCAAAGCTGAAGCGAAACAAACGGCAATTCAGGTTTTCTGTGGATTGATGTTTGCTCCAATTGAGCATTAAATAACAAGTTTTCACAGGGAAAGCTCTGGGAGGGAAAAAAGGGCATTCAGACATGGAGCTTTAAAATGTGTACCGTGCCTGGAATAATTGGAGGAAGGGTAGTTGTGGATAAGCCTTTAATTCCAATGAGTCTACGTTGCGTTGGACTAACACTGGATAGAACCCAATGATTCTTTGTGGCAACTTTTCAAAACAGTGCACCCTCACCATGTCCCAGTTCAAAAAGACTTACCTTTCCACTTATTGCTCATTTGCAGGTTTTTAAAAACACATAATTACAACTGTGACCCACATACAGCGCTTTATATATTTTTCAGTACCTTTAGCAAAGGTAAATTACTTTATCCCTATTTGCAAAGTCAAAGTACTATTGAAGTGAGAGGGAATTTCTTCAGTACATATGGGTTTGGGGACAAAGACTTACCTGAAGCAACCTAGCCATTTTCTATTAATATCACTAATATCACCCCTCAGTGGAGTCCCCGACTTCCAGTAGTTTACACAGACCCAGTTGTATGGAGTCCCCAAGGAAGGAGTCTATTCTGCTGTCAAACGACTCTAATTATCGGAAAATTCCTCCTAAGGTTTAGTTGAAATCTCCTTTCTTGTCATCTGAATCCACTGGTTTGAGCTCTGGAGCAGCAGAAAACAAGTTTCCTCCATGGGACAGATCTTTAGGCAGTTGAATATGACTCTCATGTCACCTCTCTGTGTCTCTTCTCCAAGCTAAACATACCCAACCCTTTCAACTGTTCATCACAAGACTTGATTTGCTGGCCCTTCATCTTCTTAGTCGCCCTTCTTGGCACACCTTCCAGCTTCTCCTTATCCTCTTATACTGTGGTGCCCAAAACTGGACAGAGCACTCCAGGTGGGTTCTGGCCAAGGCTGAATACAGTGGTGCTATGACTTCCCTCAGTCGGGACACTAGACCTCTGTTAATGCAGCCTGGAATTGCAATAGCTTTTTCTGTTGGCACTGTTGGCTCTGTGGTCACAGCTAATGGGATAGAAATACTTCAGGTGGGTTCTGAGCAAGGCAGAAAGGAGCAGCAGCACTATCACTTATCTTGATCTGGACAATAGACCTCTGTCCTCTGGGAACAAAGGAGCCCACCCCCAACTCCACCCCCCCTTGCCACCATCTTTCCTGAAGGATTTTTGTATTTAATTGTGCCTTTTATGTGGCCACCCCTTTAATCAAGGGAGCACTTGTTCTCTGTGAATATTTATCAAGTCAATAAGCGATGGATGAAACAGAGCTCCTGTCTTTTATGAAGGTATTGAATCTCACTTTAGTGTTATGACAATTTTATCACTTATCTTCCTACTGCATTCTGAATACTCCACCATTAGCATTTTAAAAAAGACATGCTTGCTTTCCAGATTGATTTCCTTTCCTAACCTGTCTCATCTAAACCATCCCATGGAAAATGTGTCTCTTGATTAGAAAGACTGTACTGAATATTTGTAGAAGGTGGTGTTCTTCAGAAGTGCTGTATAGAATAATAGAACTTTAGAGTTGGAAGGGACCCACAGAGTTATCTAGTCCAACCCCCCCCCCCTGCAAGGCCAAATCACAGTTCTTACTGTCAGAAAGTTCTTCCTGGTGTTTAGTCAGAATCTCCTTTTTTGTAACTTGAATCCAGTCATTTATTGGGGGGTTGTTGTTTGTTTTAGTGGGGAGGGGTTCAAAGACCAGGTATGAGCTTTCTGTCTTGGGGATCTTTTGGGACAGCCTGCTGTCTGCGGCTCTGGAAATGAGTTGCATCATAGGTTTTCTTGAGTTTTGCAAATTCAGCTCAGGCTTCATCCACATTGCTTGATGGTAGCAAGCCTGGAGACCTTGGCAAAATATTAGATGTAACTTTTCAGTGCACCCCTCAGTGACGACACTCTTTCTGTCCACCACATCTAGAGCAAAAAGTAATTGCATTTTCCCAAGTGCCTCATGTGAAATTTAAACAAAATGCAACTCATTGCTCTAACTCTGAAAGGACACAAGGAAAACAATAGATAAATATGTATTGAAACTGTATGTGAGTTTGGGGCTCATCCAAACTTTGGTTTGGCCCATATTTTTATTGTCTTATGCAACAATGATTAAGAGCTCATCCGCTTTTAAGAGCTCACCCACACTTTTGCTTGACCTGTTTTTTAAAATCATTTTGTGCACAGATTCCTGCATTGCAGGAGGCTGGACCAGATGTTGCTTGTGTTCCCTTCCAACTCTACAATTCTATGATTCTCTGCTTCTACCTGATGAATTGAAACTGGGTTGAGCAAAAACCCCTCTTTGGGTTTTCCGCCCATCTGATAAGTTCCAATTAAATGCATAAGCTTGGATTTTTGCAAGGCACAGCAGTGGAACAAGTAGAAAATGTCTTGGGCCAGGGGGAATTAATAATGGCATTATATGATCAAAATATGGGTGTCAGGCTGACAGAAAGCCCTGCCGGCTGTTATCCGAAAGTGTAATCAGAAGCATACAAGCGACTTGGCAGTAATTAATTTTATTACTCAACGACCAGGGAGTCAGCATACATACGCGCGATTCAGATAAGTAAGTCAGTTGCAGAAGCTACGTTTCCGGACACTCTTCCCCTTATTTATGATTGCCTCTGAAAAATACTTGGAGTGTGAATTTCATGCTCTTTATTCAGCTCGTAGTAGCAATGATGAAACTTTCCTCAAAACGTCTAGCTATATATACATTATTTACACAATGGGCCCTGCGTGATTGGCTAATTTTGGGCTGCTCCTGCAGGCCAATCAGGTTGCTGATTCACTTCCACCTGGAGCTGGATTGGGTGGCTCCTGCAGACCAATCAGACTGCTGCATTCTGGATCCTATTGTTCTAGGATTCAGCTCAGTACATAACACCCTCCTTGCATTCTTCTGCTGTGACTCAGCTTTTCTTTACCGGTCCAGCTGTTTCTGGGCCCTAAGTTCCTGTGCTGAGAGTGGGGGAGAGGAAGGAGTTGAAACAGGACTGTATTGCAGAGCAGGAGACACAGCCTCTGCTCCTTCTCTATCAACATCTGAGGCTACATCAAGTCTCTCCCATTCGCCCCCACTCTCTGCTGATGATTCCTCCTTGTCCCACCTGTCTGAACCTGGTTCAAAATCCTCTTCCCCTTCAGGCACCTCCTGGACCACAGGCTGCCACCACTCTTCCTCATGCAGCCAGTCCCTGACAATGGGTCAAGTGGAAGTGAGGATGAGCTCTTTGTTATATGCTGGACTCAGGACCCCAATACTTCCAGGACCACCTGTCCCCATATAACTCAACCCACCCCTGTGATCATCATCTGAGGCCCTTTTTTGTGTGCTCCCTCCTCGGGAAGCATGGAGGGTGGAGGCTTTTCAGTGGTGGCTCCCCGCTAATTGGAATGTGCTCCCTGACAATGCTCACCTGGCTCCATGGTTACATTTCTTTTTAAAACATCCATTTTTAATCATTTTAGGGTGGGTGGAATGCTTAAAAGTACACCCCACCCTCTGGTTTAAGTATATGTATGTATTTTTTTTCTTTTCCGTAAGTCAGTTTGAGTTGTCTGTTGGGGAGAAAAGCAACTAATAAATTCAAGAAAAGTAGTTATAAAAATAAAAAACAACGTTTTAAGGAAAGTTAGCAAAAATGCATTCAGAAAAAGGATGCAGGTGAGCCCTGCTTAACAGGGACGGCGACTTTCCTTCCTTTTCACTCCGACTTTATTGCTCTTCCTTGTTCTCTTCTACTTTCCATTTTTCTTTGCTGAGATGCTTGAAATGAAATCCCATCATTGCACAATGCCAGTCTGTTTCAGAGTGGTGTGTGCTCAAAGCCAAAACCCCGAGCAGCAGAGAGTTCTTGCTGCTGACAGACAAGATTGCCTAATGACCCTCTGTGGCAGACACTAATAGAATACTTCCTCTCCACGCTCAAATCAATGGCCTCTTTCTCCAGCCATCAGTTTTCACCACAAAAAGAACCTGTCAGGGGTAACTTGCAAAGCAAGAGAAAATGCTAATGCCAGCTTTAGGGTCTCTCTCTCTCTCTCTCTCTCTCTCTCTCTCTCTCTCTCTCTCCCTCTCCTTCCTTCACACTCCCTCCGTGGAACACTTCATAGGAACACCGGAATGTAGGATGCTGCCTTAGACGGAGTCAGACCATTTGTCCATCTTGCTCAGTATTGTCTCCGCTGCGTGGCAGAGGCTCTCTAGAATTTCAGGCAGGGTCTTTCTCTCCCAGCTTTACCCCAGGATGCCAGGGGACTGAATCTGGGACCCCCTGCATGCAAGACAGATGCTCTACCACTGAGCTGTGGCCCTTCAGAATGTAGCTGCAGGATTGGACCTGGAGGCAGAGAGAGAGAGAGCAGAGTTAAGCTGTGGATGACAAATCAGTGATAGAAGTCCCCCAGATCTATATTTTCAGCCCCTGCACACCTGGCAACCCTGTGAAATCTTATACAAGAGAATAGTGGAACATATGCATATGGCTTCCTATTTCGGTTCCATGAGATATAAATCTCCTTTCTATTTGGGGCTTTGCACGTAATGCCTAAATTACGTGCAAAGCACATGTGTGGCAGAGAAGCCCTTCCTGCAAATTGGGAGACAATGTAGTATAGTGGTTAGTGCTGGACTTGGACCTGGGAGACTATGATTCAAATCCCCACTCAGTCATGAAGCTCACAGGGTGTGACCTTGTGGCAGTCACTCGCTCTCAGTTTAAATTACATTACAGGGTTGTTGTGAAGGTGGTGGTGGTGGTGGTGAGGATTAGAGTGTCAGTCTAGGACTTGGGAGACCAGAACGGAAATATCCCATGGAGCTTACAGGGTTAAATGCCCATGGAGCTTACAGGGTGACTTTAGGCCAGTCACTCACTCTCAGTTTAACCCATCTCACAGGGTTGTTGAGGGGATTAAATGAAGAGGGGCAGAATCACATGTGGCATCTTTGAGCTCCTTGGAGAAAATAGTGGGATAAAAATGTAGTAAATAAACAAAATATAAATAAATCTAGTTATCATCTCTCATCAGATCCCACACACGTACAGGTTTGCGTGGTTTATAGGCTGCAATGTTTCCCTTCCGTGGAGCACATGGTGACAAAAGGGAAGCTTTGATCAAGTCACCGTTGCAAACTTATTTGTTCCTCTGCTTCTTGCATAGCAGACATGGTTTAGTGACCTAAGGTCATTAGCAGAGGGCCATCTGGCCTCTGGCCCAGGAAAGAAGGGCAGCCAGAGCACACCATGTTCCACGGTACAGTATTTGGCACCACCAGAACTTGGACAAACTTTATTTTTAATATTATTTGTATTTTTAGTTACACAGGGTTTCTCTCTCTCCTTCAAGTGAACCACTTGAGTGGCGTGTTGCTAATTTCCACCCAAAGAAGTCTGATGAGTGCTGCCTTCTAGCGTGCCAAGATATTAGGATGTTTTGCTGCCGTGTCGCAAGGACTTCTCTGAGCTCTTGCAAAAGGATGATGGGCTTCTGTCTGTTTGGCAAACCTCCACCTTCCTGGCCCCAAGAGATTTTGCTTGTTAAAACTCAACTCATTATTCTGTATTCCCTGGAAATTCCTATGAAAGGCAAGGACATCAATACATCAGAGGAGCCCTGCTGGATCAGGACAATGGAAAATCTAGTCCAACATCCTGTTCTCACAGTGGCCAACCAGATGCCTTTGGGAAGCCCACAAGCAGGACCTATGCGCAAGAGCACTCTCCCCTTATGTGGTTTCCAGCAACTGGTGTTCAGAAGCACTGCAGTCTGTGACTGTGGAGGCCGAGCCATTGATAGCTCACTCTTCCTCTGTGAATTTGTGTCACCCCCTTTGAAAGCTTTCCAAGTTAAGAACATAGGGGACCGTCCTAAACCCTAGAAATTTATAAATGCTAGGATTCTGATTATTTGGGGTGTAAAGGGAGAAATACAAGCTGCAGAGGAATTCCTAGGCTAGTCTATGCAAAAGGACTTGGCCAAGCTAGGGCCATTAAGAAACAATAGAGGGCCTTTGAGGGCCATTGGCAATGATAGAGAACTGTTCTTCCCCCTTGCCCCAAGGTGTGAACAGAGACAAGGTTGTCAGGGTAGCTAGGTGTGAGGTGACAGGAAGAGACTCCTGAGCAACGGTTTCTGGGAAGAAGGGCTGGGGTCCATTTTTGGGCTGGTGGCTACAGAGCTGACTGGGAGAGATGTCTTGGGCTCCATGGCTTCACTGCTGTGAGAGACAAGTCCCTCTTGAAATGACCATGTCGTAAGATCTGGAGTCCCTCCATGCAGACTGAAGGAATAAGTAGGTGACCAAACTATATTTCTTAAAGCTACAACAGCCTCCACTGTGTCTTACTTCTCCAAAGGAACACAGGCCCAGGGTGGGCTCTTGCCACCACTAGGCAGAGAGAGGGGCAGGCACCCAACTTTTGTAACACTAGTAATAGCCCTAGCACAGGGGTCTGCAACCTTTAAGACAAAAAGAGCCACTTGGACCCGTTTCCGAAGAAAAAGCAACAACTGGGAGCCGCAAAACCATTGTGACATTTAAAACAAATATATCGCCGGAGCCACGATCCCACAGCGGGTGGGAAGGTGACGTCGGGACGGTGCGTGACTAACACACGTACCGCCCCTATGCGACGTCACAGCCAGTACAGCGCCCGCCACAGTGAGGAGTGTCGGGGCGCACAATGCGCCTCCTCCCCTCACTAGTATCCGCCCCGGAGCCCTAGCAAAGATGTAAAAGAGCCACATGCGGCTCCGGAGCCGCGGGTTGCAGACCCCTGCCCTAGCAGGATAAGGTCAATGGCCAAACTAGTCCAGAATCTTGTTCTCATGGTGGCCAAACAGATGCCTTTAACGGGAAACCAGCAAGCAGGATTCGAGCACAGCTACAACACTCTCCCCTCCTGTGGTTTCCAGCAACAGAGATTCAAAAGCATTGGTGCCTCCAACTGCGGAGGCAGAACATAGCCATCATGGCTTGTAGCTATTGATAGCTCTCTCTCTGTTATGAATTTCCTAAATTCTACATCCATTCTAATTTGGTGCTCTTCTCTGCCTCTTGCTGGAGTGAGCTCCATAGTTTATCTCTGTGCTGCATGAAGAAGTCCAGCAGTGATGCCCAGGAATGTAAGGATAGGCCCAATGGGAGAGGCTCTTTATAGCTTTCCCGAATTTTCCCTGTCTGTGTGAGTCCTAACCAGTTGAACTTGCAGCTATAGCCACTTGCAGGGTTGTCAGGAAGCTTTTTACTGCACCTAGCTGCTGAGCCATTGAGGTGGCAACTCCAAGAGCTGTGTGGGAGATGCTGGCTTATGAAGCCCAAGGACTTCATAAGACTATCCTCAGCAGGTACAGCAGCCTGGCCCCATTGGGTCAACACCAAAGGGGAGATGCCAAAGGTTATAATCTCTTTGAAGTTTGAAGGTAAGGTAACTATTTTATGTTGGGATGATGAGCCCTATGGTTCTGTGATGTTTGTTCATGCCCATACTTAGGGGCAGGCCTGTGCAGGGTGCGGGCAGCCAGCTACACTTGCCCTGAGCCTTGAAGGGCTAAGTTGGCCAGTCACAGACCAGCTGCTTTTCTGTTTGAGTTTATAACTTTATTCTAACAAGACTCCCACCCTGGGCATCAGACAAGCTCTGCATGGGGTTCCAGAACTGGTAAAGGATGAGGCTGATTCAGTCCTATGTGGTTGGTATTCCTGGGTGAGAGACAGGAGAAAGCTTCATTGCTCTGCAAGTGATAGCTGGGTGGACTCTCAAGTGAAAGTAGTTTAGACTTACTTTCTATAATGTCTATTTGAAATTTCGATTTTTTGTCTTCAAATCCTAATTTTTTGTCCTCTTTAAAAACATCATTGACTTGATGGTATTGCAACCATCCTGTCAATTTTCCAGCAATACAATCATAAGGCTTCAATTTCCAACCGTTTTCGGCCTTCATCAGAATCTCCTCATAAGTGGCCCCTCTCCCGAATTTGTCTAATCTCTTAATGTCATGCAATCAGCGGCCATCACTGCCTCCTGTGGGAATGAATGCCTTACCTCAAATCTGTGCTGTAGGAAGAACAACTTGATTTCAGAAGTCTTCCTGAATCTTCCAACACTCAAGTTCTAGTGTTATGAGAGAGGGATTCCTATTATGTGGGGTGGGGCTTACCTACGCCTCTCCCCAATATTTTATTCAAGCTGGCATCCCTGCAGTCTAAGTCAGTCCTGTCCTTAATTTCAATTAGTCTCCTCTAAGTAGGACTAAAATTGGATGCAACCCAATAATTATTTTTGGAAGCTTTTTCAAAGCACTGCACCTTCACTTGTCCTGGTTCGAAAAGACTAATATTTCCATTTATTGCTCCTGTGCACATATTTAAAATACATGATTAAAACTGTGACCTTTTTATCTTCTTTTATACCTTTAGTGAGGGCAAATTACTTGATCCCTATTAGCAAATTCAAAGTAATACCGAAGTGAGATGCAATTCTGCCCCCTTCCCCCCACTTCTTCATCATTGGCAGTGTTTCGGGCAAAGGGTGCCCTGAAGTAACCTAGCTGTTGTCTAATTATATCACGTCTCAGTGGAGTCCTTGGCTTCCAGTAAACTGCACAGATCCAGATGTCTGGAGCCTCTTCAATAATTAAAAGGACAACATGCACACACACACACACACACACACAGAGAGAGAGAGAGAGAGAGAGAGAGAGGGAGAGAGAGGGAGAAGGGCATAAAGTCTCGCTAAGCCCACCCAAATAGCTCTGCTGGCTATGCAAAAAATTTTTAAACTTGGCAATTTAAGCTTTGCATGTGAGAGAGATGATGAGAATCTAAAATAAGGGAGGACAACATATATTTTAAGTGAAAGAACAGCATGACATGAGCAACACCGGTTAGTTTTCAGCCTGCGGGAACCATTTTAAAATGGACCTGGCCAGAGAAACAAAACAATTTTCAGATTCTAGAGAAAACATGCCTTCTCTATGTACCTTGTCCTCCTCTTTGACATCTACTATAGTCCTTCCTCAGTTTCATTTCATTTATTAAGTTGACTTACCACTCCATACAACTGAAAGGTTCCCCAAAGATAAATAAAACACAAAGTAAGACAACCCTTTAAGAAGGATGTTGACAAACTGGAACATGTGCAGAGGAGAGCAGCCAAGATGATTCAGAGTCTTACAAGACCACAAGCTTAACATGAGTCAACATGTTAAAACAAAAAACAAAACAAAAAACAAAAAAATGAGTCAACAGAGTGATGAAGCAGCAAAACCCCTAATGCTATTCAATGCTACGTATAGTGTCCAAGTCAAGAGAAGTCATAGTTCTGCTCAATTATGCTTTGGTCAAACCACACCTGGAGTACTGTGTCCAGTTCTGGGCATCACAATTTAAGAAAGATATTGACAAACTGGAACATGTGCAGAGGAGGGCAAACAAGATGATCAAGGGTCTGCAAACCATGCCTTAGGAGAAATGATTGGGGGAGCTATGTATGATTAACCTGGATATGAGGAGACTGAAAGAAGATATGATAGTCATTTTCAAATAAGGGCTGCCATAGGGAAGATGGAGCAAGCTTGTTTTCTCCTGCTCCAGAGGGTAAAATTTGAACCAGTGGCTTCAAGTTACAAGAAAGGAACTTCCGACTAAACATTAGGAAGAGCTTTCTGATGGTAAGAGCTGTTTGATTGTGGAAGTGATGACCTCTGAAGGTGGTAGACTCTCCTTCCTTGGAGGTTCTTAAGCAGTGTTTGGATGGCCATCTGTCACGGATGCTTTAGGTGAGATTCCTGCACTGTAGGGGGTTGGACTAGATGACCCCCAGAATCCCTTTCAACTTTATGATTATATGATTCTTTGATCATAAACCTCCCTGGGTATAGCATTCCTACAGAAAAGTCCTGTTCTTGTGTTGCTACCCCACAGACCTCTCAAAACTTCCGTTTGTTATTTGGACTGTATACCAATCTTAAGGTCATTTTTAAGCCATACAGTGTTCCTTTAACAAATATGTATTTGCCTTGTGTGTCCAGAAGGATGTCTTCCTCCTTAATTGAGACATGGGTTGAAACCCAGATACTTACTCCCCTTGCTTTTTGAGGTGTCCTCAGAGGAATACTGAAAAACGTATGCAAGGAAGCAACTCTAAGCTCTTTTTTTGAGGCACTTCCCGCAACAGTGCGAAGTTTGGAATTTCTTATCTCAAAGTATTCCACACTCCCCTGTATTTGCTCGGGTTTCCTAAACCATTAACATTCCAGGGACATATTTTATGACTCATAATCTCTTCATAGTTTCAGAAATAGTCAGTTTCTCTCACAAGGGACCTTACAGTCCTGAAGGGAGGATTGTGAGCCCTTCACAGATCTACTCAATCAGTTTTAGAGAGGCCTAGATGCAGAGTGGAAATCAGAATTTGCTACATTTAAAAATGAAATTAAGGATGAACTAAAGGAATTATCCACTAAGCTAGCAGATCTTACCTCTACAGCTAATGAGGCTGTTGAAATAGGTATATGACATCAGGAAGCCACTAAAAATATTATGAAGTCTATAGTAGATGTAAAATAAATGTGCAGTCTCATTTTGATGTTAATAAGAAATACAATATTTGTACTTGTTGAGAATATTAAGATCCTAATGACTAACATCAATAATATAAACACTCACATGATCATTGCTGAGCTGACCATACATGTTAAATGCTTGTCTTGAATGTGTGATACAACACAATGTTTTTCACACCACAACTTTGCAAGGGGTTTGCTTACAAAAACCTACCAAGACAAGACAGTGTCATCAAAGCAAGCAAGGGTGCCAACTTGAATGAAATATTGGGGGGAAGCCCTGCCCCACATAATCGATCACATGACACAGTGCACACACACCATTTGAATGGCAATGCTCATCAATTTGAGGGGCCCAAGCCCCCTCAAATATTTTATTTGGTGGCAAAGCTCCTATGGCCCCTAGGAGTTGGTTTCTATGAAAGCAAAGAAGCGAATGTTCAAATGGAATTGGAAATGCTTGGAAATACTCAGTTCACTGTGCAAGTTTGCAAGCCACTATGCAGAATCGTGTGTGCATTGGATGTGAAATTTTGTTAAGAATTGCAGAAAACATATACAATAGTGTTGGGCCCTAGTCCCCCTTCTGGATTGCCAGGCCCCATAAATTTGTACTCAGCCCTGTACAGGGTCATAGCATGCTGACATTACTCCCTTCTTTGCCCGAAACTGTGGGGTGTGTGATGTTATCAGAACTTTTGGCTCCTTTGCTGGCCTAACAGATTAATCCAGCTTAAACCAACACCTCTCCAACCCTGATATGCATTTGTGTTGCAAGGGCATGGCATAATAGCAGCATCTGTCCCAACCACTGTGCATTAATTAGGAGATGGTGCAGAATGACCTGAGAGCATATTTCAGTCAGCTGGCCTTGACCTATAAAGCATTATGCCTCAACACTGCCTTTTCCCATATGAACCTTCCTCCGTGGTCAGAGGAGAGAGGACTCTTGAGCTCAAATCCTGCTTGTGGGTTTCTCACAAGTACTGTGGGATAAATCCAGCCTCGTATAACCTACAAACTTGAAGGTTTGAAGAGTTAAGACCATAGAGTAAGCTATCCTGCCAGGCTTAGCTAGGTCACCCCCCCCCACCTTGGGAGGAAGGGCTACAAAACTCGTTATCCCACTTTCCAGCAATATTTCATCATGTGAGGTCTTAGGCCATGTGACTTAAGCCATCTTTATGTTCCTATACAAATAATTTAGAAGCATTTGCCACCTTTGGAACCTAAGTTTTGCTGCCTAATTTTTCTTACTGCTGTATGGAAGAGCACATGAATCTGACCTTTGATGAGATTGCAAGTAGACCATTTTTAACTTACCAAACGTGTGGTCTCTTTCTACATTAAGGGAAGTGGGAAACTCTGGAAAGGAATTAGGAGGGGATATTTTAAAGCTCTAACAGCCTATATTTCCATGCTGTACTTTGTTGCATGTTTGTGATTTTAAAGCTCTGCTGGGGTTCTTTCACCAAAGAGTACTTGTCCCAAACCTGGATCTTGGCATCCAGGGAATCCTCTTTTTATTCTTTAACCAAATTACCAAAACACAAGACACTTTGGGTGGCATAAGGCAGAGCTGTAGCTATGAGGGGCTAGCCGGGTTTAGGGTTTTTTTGCCCCGGGTGAAGTATTCAGAGGGGTGCCATTGAGGCTCCCAGCCTGTGTGTATGCAAATGCATAGTTGGTGCCAAAATGGGTCTTTGACCCAGGCAAAATAAAGCCTGCATAAAGGCATATGGTCAGCCACTGTGAGAATAAGATGCTGGACTAGACGGGCCATTGGTCTGATCCAGAAGACTCTTCTTACATTCTCATGCTGAGAGAAACAGACAGAAAGAGAGATAGATTCTCTCTCCCTCCCCATTCTTTCCACATCATTCAACTAATTTATGCATCACCCTATAAAAAGGGTGTTCTTGTAAAATGCTGTGGGTGCAGATCGTGTAAGGCAGAGGGCAAATCACATGTTTCTAAATATTTTTTTAAAAAGAAAATGTAACTTCCTATGATGAAATAAAAGGCAAACCAATGGGATGGCCAGTGTATAGTGCATTGTTTCTCTTGCCTCATTATCATATCATTTCCCCATACATTCCTCCTCCTCCTCCCCATATCATTTTCTGAACTCATGATTGGGACAGAACCTGGCTGGCACGTTCATCAAAGCACACACTTTGTTCCAAGAAACCAATCAGCCAACAATCTTTTCCAGGAGACTCATCCTCCTTGCTCATCCTGAAGCATGAGATCCAACCATGTTCTGAAACTTTGACATGACCCGTAATAACTGGGACTGACGGTTGTGGGGGTGTGAGAGCTGGTACAAATTACCAGGCTCCACTGGTTGGAAGGGGTCCCAGAGCCTGACTCTCTTGCACAAGTTTTATGCAGCTCTTAATGAAATACGTATATCATCTTCAATGCATGCGCAATTTTGAATAATGGCATGCAAACATGTGCCGTGAACCAAGCATTCCTGACTCTCTGCAAAAAAATCTGTTCCTGCGCTTTGACAGTATGATGGTGCAGTCTCATCTTGTTATGAGCATTTGTATGCTTTCTCAAGCAAATCCAGTGTGAATGCAACAAAATGGTTGTGTGAATGTGAATGCAAAAAAACGGCTGTGTGATGCAACTTTGCTGTATAATACTGCATATGTGTGAAGGGTGTGTGAAAGGTAATGTACTTAGCTCAGGGTAGCAAAGCACAGACAGATTTACAAGTGTGTGTGTGTGTGTGTGTGTGTTAGAGAGAGAGAGAGAGAGAGAGAGAGAGAGAGAGAGAGAGAGAGAGAGAGAGACATAGTCCAGAGGTGCAATGGATTGTAATGAATTGCTTTGAAGTAATTTCAGCACCAGGTGGGGGGGGGGAATAATCTCAAGCCCCCGCCCCCCCGGTCCTATCTTGTAGTTTGCAAGAACAAAGGTGGCAACTCTAGGTGTCTCTTGTAGTGTGGTTTTGCTTTTCATGCTGCATTTCTATTCTTAGCTGTAATAGTATCTCATGAAATAAAGATTGGAGTATAAGTAGAGATGCAACATTTGTAGCTATGGGGAAAACCTTGTTTTAACCCCCTACCCCACCCATTAACATTTTCTTTGGGAGGAAATGAAATTGTTTGGGGGGAAATGCAATATTCTTTTTTTTTTTTAATCCTCTTTACATATCAAAAGTCACTTTGCTACTTTAAGGACATAAAATGCATTATGTATAATATGATTACCATAGAATTATCAGGCCTGGCATTTTAAAAGTACAATTTATTCAGACAATAATTACAAACTGAATTTATTTTTTATTTTGTTACAAATGGAGCTATATGCACAAGCTTCTTCCTTTTCACATGTCGGTTCATTTCTTGACTGGATGTATTTCTAGACTGACTCATCTTTATTTTCATATGCTGCACCATGAAGGAATCGAAAGCAGTCAAGAAACAGGCAGAGTCAGAGGCTGTGTTGCGCAAAAACCTTACCACCATCTTGCAGAAGGGACATGCAGTCCCAGAACTGCATTCCTTGACCTGAAAACATGTATGTAAAAATGTCATCTGTTGACATTTGGTACTTGCCTTTCCCACACCAAGTTACAAATATAGGTTGGGGGACACCAGGCTTGACAGCAATACAGGGATCTTTGTAGATCGCAATCTTAAGATGAGTCAATATTGCTAATGCAGTTCTGCGCTGCATGTGTGCAGCAACTGATAGTGTAGCAAGAGCAGAAGATCATCCTTTTCAAATTCTATTAATAATACTGGGCTTTGAGGTGCTTATTTGTGAAGTTAAGATTTCAGGCTACAGTTTCTAAACTATGCTAAGTATTTCAGATATTTTCTCTAAAGTAAAATTCCCCAATGAAGAGAGGTTGTAGCATTTGGGACACTTCCGTTTAGAGAAAAGATGAAAAGGAGACATGATAAAAGTTTATAAAATGATGCATGGCCTGGAGAAAGTAGACACAGAAATTTTTCCCAGATAAATAAAAGCCCTTCTTCATGCAGTGCTAAACAGAGATTCCCTCTCTATGAACACCAAAGTAAGGAACTTAACAAGGGATTTCCATGAATAAGGAGAAGAAAAAGAGATTTTGAAATATACTGTCACCTAAGCAAGTGAGCTGAAGTTTTATTTTTTGGATTCAGGCTTCTTGGTGTTTAATAAGCCTTTGAGCATACAACTGCATCATGTGCAAATGCATGCAAGAACAGAGCCCAAAGGAGCTAGTTACCCTGTGGAACTCACTCCCCCAGGAGGCAGAGATTGCCACCAACTTGGATGGCTTAGAAAGAGGATTAGACAAATTCATGGAGGAGGAGAGGGCCATGGAGGGTTGCTAGCCATGATGGCTATGCTCTGCCTCTCTGGCTGGAGGCAGTGATGTTTCCAAATACCAATTGGCGGGATCCTGCTTGTGGGTTTTTCTGGTTGTCCACTGTAAGAATAGGATGTTGGACTAGATGGGTCATTGACCTGATCCAGCAAGCTCTTCTTATGTTCTTATGAGTCTGTGTAACGCTTAATCTCCTCCCCACCCCTGCAAAAAAAACCATAGTTGTGAATTATTACTGTTTTGCAAGTCAAACATTAAAGAAGTGCTCAATGATGTTATTATCTCCTGCTTTCAATGCTCAAAATGCATTTGGAATTTGAGAAAAGAATATATATGGGGGGGGGGAGTTTGGGAGGGTTTTGTTTTTGTTTTGCCTTGAGTGTTAAGTTGTGGGTGAACATATCAGACAACACAGCGATTCTTCAAACAGCTCTTGTTTATTCACAGGCCAGGATAGAACTGAACTGAAGGCCTCAGCCAGCCTGCTTATATAGAGCTCCAGTACCACGTAAATGTAACAACTTTCTAAAACTAGCCAATCACTGAAAGTCACTTTCGATCCCTTATTTGCATAACTATCTACAGTATCCCCCTGCTGGCCCAGGGTGAGAACTTCAGTACATAACATTGAGGATGAATTATCTGGGATTTGAAAATCTGTTCCTCCAACAGCTGATCAAGCTCCTTACAACATTGTATGGCAGAAAAGAACTATAGGAATGGTACCTAAAAAGCTTGTATGTTCTGCAGCTTGGTAGCTATCTCTGTGTGTATATTCAAATATAAGGTTGCTATGGATAGTGGCCAGAGCAATGACATAGAGAGAGCTGCCTAGTTAGCAATAAATGTCAAGATGTCACTGAATGAACACATAATTCCCTTGTCTTCCTTTTCTCAAAAAGAGCATTGAACATCAGCCAAGAAAATGAGTCTTTGGTGGGAAAGAGTGAATGTGAAACTAAAAATGAGAGAGCAGCTTTTGCCCTGAGTAAATAGTATTTAAAAAAAAAAAAAATTAACAAACCAGTAAAAAAAGGGTGCAAACATCAGAAAAAGAAAGAAAATAAATAATTAGGAATTTAAACAATAAAGCATCGCAGCCTGGAAGGACAAAAGTACAAAGATATACGGCACAGCTCCAAAAGGATGCTAAAGCAATAAAAAGGGATAGTAAAAGTTATACAAAGATTTATCTTTACAAATAATAAAGGTATATAGAAACAAAAATGTTCTCCACCTGTCCTGTGAGTTCCATCATTACTGAAAATAAAGGTTCTATATCGAGTGCCACAACCCCAGAGTCATCCGCGACTGGACCTAATGGTCAGGGGTCCCTTTACCTTTACCTTTATAGTCTTAAATGAACTAGACCTTTGCATATACTGGTGACAGTGAGTGACCATGTGCCTCAATATTTGTAAAGGAAATATAATTGTGTGTGTATGTAGGCCTTTCCTGGCCCTCATGTTCATTGACAGAGCGCCTATAAGTGTGCCCGCACCCCCATTCCAGCCCCGTTCGGCCTTCTTCTGGGTCCAAAACAATCTGCGCGCCAGCAATTGCATGTCAATTGGATGTGTTTAAAATGGTCTCCGTGTGTCTGTGTGTGTGTAGGGGAGGGTGTCATTTGAACTCTGCCCTTTAGATACTAGTAGTTTGTCAGGTATCTTTTCATGGAGGGCAAATTGCCAATATTCTGTTTGTTATGTATTAAAGTTCTCACCCTGGCCACCAGGAGTATCATGTATATAGTTTTCACTCAAGTCCACATCAGTTAGTTTAGGTGAGAAACCCTGGGTTGTTGTTGCTACAATGTTGACAGCCGGCTGCCTATAAAAGCAGGCCGGCTGAGCTGTTGCTGTTCAGTTCTGTTCTGGCCTCTGAATAAACAAGAGCTGTTAGAAGAATCGCTGTGCCATCTGATATGTTCACCCACAACTTAACACTGCTTGTTGTCTCCAAATTTCTGAAACCCTTCATACACTTTCCCCTTGACAATAAAGCAGTGAGGCTAGATAATAGTACTCTTCTAGGTTTGAGGGGGTGGGTGGGTGTTAGTCTGGTTGATGCCCTGAGTCCCTTCCAGTTCTCTGGATCCTGTACTGAGTGAGATTAGAATCTGACAAGAGGAGTAGAACAATTTTCTTTGCGGGGCAATGATCGTAGCTGGCCAGTTAGATGTCCTCATCAGCATCCCAAAAGGATGAGCCAGGTCCCAAGAGCTACAACAGAGTGATGGGGCCCTCCAGGCTAATGGGTGGGCCTTTCCTCCACCCTTGTCACTTAGCTGCTATTTATTTGGGAGAACAAGAACTAGTGTGATGTGTGTGAGCTGAGCTGGAAGCAGGCTGGAAGCCAGAGACACAGAGACCTTCTTGCTCTGTGCTGGATCTAAAACTGTGACTAATGGAGAAGCATGATGTGTTGCACAGGAGCCAACTGACGTGGCTGCTTGGGTACCCACAATAATATAATTGTGGAGGCTGGGCACGTGAGAAAAGCCAGCAGGCAGCAGCGGCGCTGCCTCTGAGAGAGAGGCAACTCAGCTCTGTCCTCCACAGCCAGCAAGCAAGGCTCGGACACAGAGGCAGAGTCTCTCCAACTCTGAGTCCAAGTTGCTCCCCATGGAAAAGCATATCTTGCTGGCTACAGAGAGGAGGAGGAAGAAGAGCCGCTGCTGGCAGCAACAACGTGGACGTGCAACCTCACAAACACACACCTGCACATAGAATGTGTGATGTCACACACACTATGTGTAAGTGTGCGCATGTGATGTTGCACAACTGCGTTGCGGCAGTGGGCACCCACAATCCTGAGGGCAATATGGCACCCCTGATCTGTTGGGGTGCTAATGCTGTGAGCACCTCCATCTTAGGCTCAGGTTATATATATGTGTGCAACTAAAACCATATATCCTAAAGATACCACATTCCCTGCATTCCAAGGAAACTGGGTAAGTGCTTGGGACCCCTGGAGTCTCTTGCTGCTCAGAGATTGGGATGGCACATAACAAAGGCCTTGAGGGGAGACTGATGTGATTAAGGTTAGTTGTGACTATGTTGATCTGAAGGGCTTGAAAAAGAAAACAAATGAATTAAGTTGCAATAAGGATGTGGAAACACAAAGCAAAAGAACCAAAAACTACATGAGCAAGTGTATATTTATTTACTTAAACATCAACAGCTAACAGCTAGATGTAAAAACAGGTGTGAAAATCCAAAATCACAAAACACGCAAACACTTTTTCAAACCAGTCAGAAAACAGAAAACAAAGAATCAGCAACTAGTTCTGGAAATGGCAGTCAGATTTCTTACAGGTGCTGATATAAAAAGGGCTTGGAGGACTGGAGTAAATATTTGAACTATTTGAAAAGCAATTGTAATAAACAGATTACGTGAGTAGGACTGCAAGAAGTTTTGTAAGGAGGACTGTGTGAAATATTGCAATGAAGACTATGAAGAGAATTATTACCTAAGGATGATTAAAAGTAATAGAAAAATTAAGAAATGTAGATAAAGTGATAAAGATTGAAAAATCTTCAGATGTGGCAGATGGAAGTCCAAAACATTGTACAAGATAAGAAAATATGTTAAATGATTCTTGGAAATGATATGTTTAAAAATAGAGAGAGAGAGAGAGAGAGAGAGAGAGAGAGAGAGAGAGAGAAAGGGCTTGATGCAGAGATATCAGGAAACCATCTCCCGCGTGGTTAGGGCCATCTACATCTACAAAAACTAAATTGCAGCTGCTTCTAACAAGTCAGCTTCAGATGCACTGGGGCAAGAGGATGCTTTGAGAACAGCAACCTGCTGGCAACTGGGAGATCCATGCCAGCCCTTGGAGGCTTTTGCAGGTCCTTCAGATATCCCACCACCTTCAGCCTAGACCCACATTTCCTTGGATTCACATTTCCTTGCCTCCTCCCTCTCTTGGCTGCTCACTAACTTCTGGGTCAATTTGTCTGAACAGAAAACAACAATATTAATTGTCTTCTGCCATTTCTCATAATTTTTAAATGTATTTTTGTTTGTTCTGTGTTCCCATTATAATCTGGATATGAATAAACAATATGCAAAAATAATATTTTAAGTGTACCAAGAGCAATAATTTAATTAGTGTAACTAGAACACTTTAATTCATCCCATCAAATTAATGAAGTGTGAGCGGGAAATGCAAAAGGTATGAACTTCTGTGACATGGCTTGGATTTGCTGTTTGCTAAGTGGCTTTCATATTCTAAGTAGAATACAGGACCCTCACACCACTGATGGAGATTATTCTGATACTACAGAAGCTATGGTGCTCCAGAATGAGAAGCCTGATCTAGTCCAATGAATTTGTTGCACCCTGACTCCCTAAAAGAGACATGTGAGTGTTTCATTGCATGCCCAGGTGCACCCCACCCCCTGGGAGCCAGGCCTCAATCAAGGAAAACACAGACAACATATTTTGGGATTAAAATTGGCCACAACTTCATTGAATTTCAGAATTAGGAAACCTTGGCTTAGGCACTGGGCATGTATCCCTCTCAGTCCCGTGTTGGGGTCTGAGGCAAGATAGGATCAGTCAGGAATATGGGAACACTGCAAAATGTGCATTTACACAGCTGGCCCCCTTTTCCACATTGCCGAGGGGAATCCTATGGCCCAACATTGTGTGCTTGTGGACAGAGACTTTCCTCACTAACCCTTGAAAGGGGACTCTGATATCACTGCCGCAAAAGGGGTGAGTCACCACGTCACTCCTTGTAGGACTAAAGGCTTCTGCCCAAGGCCTAAAACTGCCACCCGAGACAGCAAAATTGCTGTCTCACCACCAAGACTGCCTACAGCTGAACCCAAAAAGCCTCAAAAGTCTCCCAACCAGTTCTCAATGCCCTGTTTCACATCGCACAACCAATGCTCATTCCCCAGTGGGGTCAGGTGTACACAATCAGGACTAAAAGCATTGAGCTTAACGGTTTAATGTCCGAGTGCTTGGTCACCCGGTCACCAAAACACAGAGTTGCATTACAAATTGCCCTGTTGATTTTTGCAATGTCGTAATTGGACCTGAAGGCTACAAAGCCTTTCCAGAGCAAACAGGGAGGAAGCTCCAACAAAAGAATGCTAGTATTAGGACATATTGTCCGAATTATTCAAATGTCTTTGATCAATGACTTGATTAGGTTGATACTCTTTTGGGCCACTGGGTCATTCTTATCCAGATGAACCAGCAGGGCATCTGGGGGGCCATGAGCCGTGATCGCTCATTGTAACTGTGGCAGGAGAGCATTCCAAAGCATCCCTCACTGACCCATTCAGTATAAGCGGACTCTTGGGTGGATGCTCAGGTGTTTGTCCCAATGATTCGCAGCTGCCCTGTGGACAATTCCATGGCCGATCATCCAAACCCACTTGCTGGAAATATCTGGAAAATGAAGAGGAATCTGTAAGTTGAAGCTGACCAGGGCAGATGTAACCTTTGTAAGCCTTAGAGCGCCAGCTGCCCATCGCCTTGATGCGGTCTGGATCCAAGCCCCAGGCCACAGCGAATGTGGTAGCCCCGATGTGGAAGGAGTGCCCAGAGAAAGGCCTCGGGTTGCCCCCACATGCCAAGATGACCTTCCGCAATACAGAAGTAAACTGGTGCCTGGACAGAGGGCGGGCATTCACGTGACTCAAGAGTGGGCCGCCTATATCAGGCCTCACTTTCAAGAACCTATGGGTGTCACAGACTGGGCAAGGGCTGTTGTGAGGCGAAGGGGCTAATGTCAGGATGGTGCCTCAGTGTGACTGATCTGTCTTGGGAGAATGAATTCTAATTTTTAAACAATCCCTGCAGAATGTACTGTGGTACCTCGGGTTAAGTACTTAATTCGTTTGGGAGGTCCGTTCTTAACCTGAAACTGTTCTTAACCTGAAGCACCACTTTAGCTAATGGGGCCTCCTGCTGCCGCTGGGCCACCAGAGCAGGATTTCTGTTCTCATCCTGAAGCAAAGTTCTTAACCCGAGGTACTATTTCTGGGTTAGCGTAGTCTGTAACCTGAAGTATATGTAACCTGAGGTAATATCTGTAATATCCTTAATACCCAAGCCTGCATGAGGTGAAATTGCCAAGCCTCCAGTGCATTCACCAATGCACAGAGCCCCCAAAAAGCCAATGAATATGCGGCTTGGAGTAGCTGAACCTCCAAACTGGACCAACAAACACTGCACAACTTGCCCCAAATCAGCCGCAGGGTCTTGAAAGTAACAGGCTTCCGTGAAGCAGGTAATGCTGTGTGCACGCGACACCAGCCCGCAATTAGCGTTTTTATGTGGAATGTATTACAGGGGTCAGGCAGATGGAAACATTTGCTAAAATAAGATATGGCTGCCCTGTGGAGAGTCAGGGTCTTGATCATGGGTAGGCAAACTTAGGCCCAGGGGCCAGATCTGGCCCCATTGCCTTCTCAATTTGGCCTGCGGATGGCCCAGGAATCAGTGTGTTTTTACATGAGTAGAATGTGTATTTTTATTTAAAACACATTTCTGGGTTATTTGTGGGGCATAGGAATTCGTTTATTTCTTCCCTTCAAAATATAGTCCGGCCCCCCACAAGGTCTGAGGGACAGTGGACTGGCCCCCTGCTGAAAAAGTTTGCTGACCCCTGGTCTTGATGGTCAAGCCTTTTTGCTTGAGAAAAACCATGTATTTTAGCACGTCAGACTCCCTAGCAGAGTGCCTGTGAGACAAGCAGAACTAGTATCATCTAGTCTGTCCCCAGAAAACCCATAACAATAGAAATGCACTTATTTAATTTAATGAATTAATATCCTGCTTTAAAGTTATATTTAGATGTATTCAGCATTTGGAGTGTCCTGCCTTTCTCCCATCACCTGCATCCAGTATACCTGAAGGAGCATCTCCACCCCCATCGTTTAGCCTGGACACTGAGGTCCAGCTCCGAGGGCCTTCTGGCGGTTCCCTCACTGCGAGAAGTGAGGTTACAGGGAATCAGGCAGACATAGGCGCCGACTCCATGGGGCCTGAGGGGGCCCGAGCCCCCTCAAAAATTCGTTTGGGGGGCTCCGCCCCCCCAATAATCTCGGGCGCCCCTCCAGCAGAGTGCCACCGCCGCCCCTCCCCCAGCCCAAAATGCACAGGGTCGGGCTGCATGCCTCCTGCCCTCCCTTCCGAGCAAAAGCTCCACCCAATTTCCTTCGGAGCTGATTAATAGGCGCAGCACGCTCTCCCCTATTCGCTCACGAGGAGGCGGCGCCACTTTATCTGCATATTCATGAGCTTATTTATTATTCATGAGCTTTCCCGGGCCCCCCCAATATTTTTTATAAGTCTGCGCCCCTGCAGGCAGAGGACCTTCTCGCTAGTGGCACCTGCCCTGTGGAACTCCCTCCTACCAGAGGTCAAAGAGAAAAACTACCAGACTTTTAGAAGACATCTGAAGGCAGGCCTGTTTAGGGAAGCTTTTAATGTTTGAAGTTTTATTCTGTTTTTAATGTTCTGTTGAAAGCCGCCCAGAGTGGCTAGGGAAACCCAGCCAGATGGGTGGGGAATGAATGAATGAATGAATGAATGAATGAATGAATGAATAAATAACTATGAAACTTACTCCCATGGGAAGCTAGGATGGCCACCAATTTGGATGGCTTTAAAGCAGGAGTAGACAAATTAATGGAAAAGAGGGCTGTTGATGGCTACTAGTCAGGATGGCTATGATCTTTCTCTATGGTTGGAGGCAGCAGTGCTTCTGAATCCATCACTGGAAACTGTGGGTGAGGAGAGGGCTCTTGAGCTTGATTCCTGCTTGCTGGTTTCCCACAGGCATCTGGTTGGCCACTGCGAGATCAGGATGCTGGCTCTTCTTATGTTCTTAGTAAAACATAATCTAAAATGACACTCTTGTAAAAAAATATTTAGTTCACAAGGGATAGAGCAATACGAGTGCCAGAACATACCAAAAGCAAAACAAACCCTAAACCCTTGAGTATTTCAAATATAAACAGAAAGATTACTTTGGGTTTTTATAAAGCCTGCTCATTTTTTTTGGCTGGAAACAAGGAGAGACAGAGCTCTAAACCACTTCTTGCCTATAAAAGCTGGCACTGATAAATTGAGAGAAACACTTCCTTCCAATATGTGTGTTTTTAGGGCCCACTTTATTTTTATGATTGCAGGGTGTTTCAAGTTGTTCATTTAAATATTGTATTTTAATGTATATCCACCATGGGACCTTAGGGTGAAGAAGTGTTGTGTAGTGGTTAGAGTGCCAAACTACGACTGGGAGTGCAGGATTCAAATCCTCACTCTACTATGAAGTTCCCTAGATGAGCTTGGGCCAGTTGCTGCCTCTTAGCCTACTCCATGTATTCAATGTTTTCGTTCAAGTAGAGCTTTCCAGAAGAAAGTGTAGCCTCCATTTTCTTCCTTCAGTTATCCCTTTCTTTGAGTTTCTCGAAGCACTGTAATATCAATATTAAAACATCACAATTCTTTTGCAATGATGGCTGTCCTGAGTTCAGGATGCTCAGTACCTGTGTTATCCAACAAAGTCTATATTCCATGTTCAAAAGTTCAATTGTCTTTTATGACTGCTGGGTGCTGACCCCATGGGGTGTGGTAACCCAGTCAAGAAAAATGGGGGGGGGCAGACTATGTTTAGGGCACCTTTTCTAGCCCCTCCCCCTTTTCAGGGTGAGCAGAGTGTATGCTAAAAAGGGCTGCTCAGTCATGGATATAGCTATCAAGCTGCTCACTTCATTCCTTGAGTCAGAACAACTGAATCTGTATTCACCGCCCATGTGCCGGTTTATGACTAGGGGCTTCCATATTTCATGGTCCTGCCCGCATTACCATTGCCAATCACCATGGGACTTTGGGGGGTTTGGGATGGGTTTTTGAAATATGCCTGTGCGTGAATTTGTTTTATGTGTGTAGATCAGTGTGTGCTGACCATGACACAGTCTTTGCAGTAAGGCTCTATTCCGATGGCATGAGTATCACGATGACTGGTAGATTCCTATCTGCTGCAGCCTTCATCCGCCTTCACAGCTGTTGTAACATGCCACTTGTTATCTTCTGCCTGTTCTTCCGTTGTGGACTTCTTGGATCCTTATTTGCCTAGCTCCTCCCCTTTGACCTTACTGCCTTGCGTGACCCTGCTGGGAGCCCAAGGCTTCCAACAGCTTCTCTCACAAGGGTCATAGGAACGTGAAAGCCCACTCACCACAACAAGGTGATGATCTAGCAAGTAAGGGCCCTTGATCACCCTACATATGAATAGGAAGACTTTTGGCAGTCACTGAGCTAGCTGGATCCAAACAAAATGCACATCTATATACAGTGGTACCTTGGGTTACATACATTTCAGGTTACATACGCTTCAGGTTACATATGCTTCAGGTTACAGACTACGCTAACCCAGAAATAGTGCTTCAGGTTAAGAACTTTGCTTCAGGATAAGAACAGAAATTGGGCTCCGGCGGCGTGGCGGCAGCAGGAGGCCCCATTAGCTAAAGTGATGCTTCAGGTTAAGAACAGTTTCAGGTTAAGAACGGACCTCCGGAACGAATTAAATACTTAACCCGAGGTACCACTGTAGCTGATTTTGCCATTATTATCAGCAACTACAATTTTCACCACTATTGGCAGGTTGTGATATTAGGAAGGCACTGTACATCAATCTGGGGAGCAACATTAAAAAAAAATATTCCAGCCCCTCAATGAATAGGTAAAACAGCCTCTTTTACAATTTGCACATTGTTAAAATCAACAATGGCATCTCAACTGCTAATTCTTTAAACAAGACTTTGTTTTGGATGGGATAGGGGAAGTGGACAGCAGAACAGAATTTCACTTGCCTGAGGATTTCTTTTACTTTTGACTGGAAATACGATATTGTAAGCAGCTCGCTAAATATCAGAAGCCAGAGAGAGAGATTTGAAAAATGCCCAAATGGTGGGATGCAAGCTGCTTGCCCTCTTTTTCATCGCTTGCAAAATCAGGATAAATAATTTAAATCTGTACAGATTATTCATTGTTTTAAATCAGAACGTGCACTTCATTAACACACCAGCTGCCCATCTACTCTGACATCCTCTTTCTACAGAGCCCAGCCAGATGCCTGTGGGAAACCAGCGAGCAGGATTCAAACGCAAGAACAGTCTTCTCCCATCCTGTGGATTCCAGCAACTGGTATCTAGCAGCATTTTGCCACAGACTTTGAAGGCAGAGCTGAGCCATCAAGGCTAGCAGCCGTTGAGCGTCCTCTGTGTCATGAATTCATCTAAACGTTTTTAAAATATATCCACATTGGTGGCCATCACTGCCTCCTGTGGGAGCCAGTTCCATAGTTGCTGCGTGGATAACTTTCTTTTATCTGTCCTGAATCTTCCTACATTTAGCTTTGTTGGATGTCCATGGTTCTTCTGTTACAAGAGGAGAAAAGATTTTCTCTACTCACCTTCTCCATTCTGTGCATAATTTTATAAACTTCCATCCTGCTACCTCTTACTTGAATTTTCTTTAAACAATGAAGTTCTTGACTCCGTAACCTTTCCTCACAGGTGAGTCACTCCATCCCCTTTAACATTTTGGATGCCCTCTTCTGAACCTTTTCTGACTATACAAGATCCTTTTTGAGCCAAGGTGATCAGGACAGTACATAGTAATCCCAAACTAAGGAGTTTCTGTAGAGCTACAGCAGTTTTGTAGAGGGAGAAGCAAAGGGAGGAATTCTACCCTACTGTGAGCGTCACATGGTTGGCCATTGTTGAAAATAGAGTGCTGGATCAGGTTGAACCTTTATTCTAATCCTGCGTGACTCTTATGTTCTTCTGGAACAAATCCAATAAAGCAGCACACACTTTGCAGCCTTTTTTTTTTTTTTACCCTTCTCTTGTAGCTGTTGCTTGAAGTAGACAGCTTGATGTGCAGAGATCCGCATGGCATGCATTTCAGACCCCATGTTAACATTTCACAAGCTGGCCAGAGGTGTCCTGTTCTCATCCTGTGGAGGAGACCACAGAGCAAAGCAGTAAATATGGCTTGGTTGTTTTAGCACCAAGGATAGCTCCTGGAGAACCACTTGCTCGGGTATGTCCTGGAAGTAAACTGGACCTTTTCCACACTTTAATTCCATTCCATTAAAATCATTGTGATTTTTAGTTATGATGATGATGATGATTGATTAAAATTATTAGTTGCTTTTCCCCACGGCAGCTGAAACCAACCTACAATATTTTAAACCCAAAACAAACACAGACATTAAAAACATCATAAAAAATATAAAAGACAATTCTATTTTTTTAAATAGAAACATCAGCTTTGGAATATTCAGCTTTATGTTGAACAATAAAAATATCTCCTTATATTTGAAAGCTGAAGTGCTAAGTATGTGCATATTACCTATGGTGTGTTATGGAACAAAGAACTGGACTAGATAGGTATTGGGGGAGGTATTGGGTCCTCGTGTCAAATTTCATGGTGTCAGCTTATTCCTTTAAGTTTACGGAGATGGGCAGAATTTTAATGGCTGGAAGCTGTGGTGGGTGGCAGGGTGAAAATCTGTAAAAGCAGGAAATGATATATAATGAATTGAAAAAAATGTTGAAAAGTACATTTCCAAAAAAACCAGAGTCCTTTTTGTTGGGGATAATTCAGAGGGAAATTCCCAGGTGTCAAAAAAGACTATTTATATACGCTACTACTGCGGCCCGTGTTTTGTTATCCCCCAAATGGAAAATGAGCAAGGTTCCAACCAAAGAAGAATGGCAACATAAACTGTTGGAATACGCGCAGCTTGCAGACTTAACGTATAGAATATGAGAACAAGAAGAATGCATGTTTAAAGGAGACTGGAAAATGTTTACTGAATATATGGGTAAAAATTGTGTTCGTTTAAAAACGCTGGTAGCATTAACATTAATTCAACGGTGTAAATAAGTTTTGATGGATGTAACAATGGATTAATGAATGGCTTAGTTCATGTAAAATATATAGTAAAATATATAGTTCGTGTAAAATATATATAGATTGCAAAATGAACCATGGAAAGAGAAGAAGGGCAGTCATTGATTTAAGTTTGTTTAAATGAATATTTTGAAATGTAATTTATAATATATATATCTATATCTATCTATCTATATCTATCTATCTATCTATCTATCTATCTATCTATCTATCTATCTATATACATATGAGAGAAAATCTGTAAAAGCGAGGTTTGCAAAGCTACTAGGAGCATCCACTAGGAGGGCCAAATCCAGACTATGATGAGGCAAGTGGCTACTTTTCTGTGAAGGAACCAGTTTTTACAGACAGACTTAAGAACTTGGAAAACACAAGGTTTGTATATTTCTTATTCATAACAAGGTAGCTCGTCACATATTAGGGATTCAATGAGAAAATAAAAGAAAACTGAGGTGCTTCTTGCATAAGGGAACAGTTGGAAGGGTTCAACTACTTGGTATTGATCGATCCCTGTGTCCCCTTCAACTTTTAGATGTCAAGCCTTCTAGAATCAGTGGCTAAGATGACAGTCATCTTGATCTAGAATTTTGTCTAAGGAATGGAGTTCCAGCGCATGTGATTCTCGTTTCTGTCAAAACCAACTCCTGCCAATCAAACCTGTGCAGAGCTTGTCTGAGGCCCAGGCCGGAGTTTTGTTAGAATGAAGTTATAAACTCAAACAAAAAAGGGGGGAAGCAGCAGCTGGTCCCTGGTGGGGACCCCTGCCTGGCTTAGCCCTCTGAGGCCTGGGGCAAGGGTACCCAGCTTCCCTGTCCTTGCATGGGCCTGTTGCCAATAATGGACAAAGTCTGCTGCACATGGGCTGTACGTGAGACTATTTTTAAGAGCAAACATTTGCCATCTGCAAACTGAGCCTTTCTTCCCCTCACTGTTGTGGAGAAGGGGATATTGCTCTTGTGCTTGAATCCTGCCTTTTGGCCTCTCACAGGGGCATCTGGTCAATGACTGTGAGAACAGGATGCTGGACTAGATGGGCTATTGGCCTGCTCTCACCATCTCTTCTGTTGTTCTCACAGAAACCACAGGAGGGGAGAGTTGCTGTTGTGCTCAGCTTTGCTCAATTCACCACTGTGTGCTAACCACAGAGGCCACTTAGCTATTCTGCAGTTTATCTTGGAAGATAGTGTGAGATTTGGAACAGGTGAGTGATGCCTACAGTGGCCTGGAGGGCCCAAAGTGGGCATGGATAGGAAAACAGAGGGACCAGAACAAGACGTACCCTGGCTGCATTTGGCTCATATTATTTGCCTCTAATGGTTTTTCATTGCCTCATTGCTGTCAGAGTCACACAATGGCTTGAAGAATTATGAGTGAGTGGTAATGACTGTCCTTGAGCTAATGAGGCTTAATTACTTCAAATTTGCAAAGTGCTTTGATACATGCTCTCGAAATGTAAGGAGCTGACATGCTCCAGCGTGTCTGCGTCTCCGTCTTCTCTCACTACTTTGAGTTGGCCCAGCTAGGAGGAAGAGTATCCCATCAAACTAGAGTGAATATTGATGCAGGTTTCGGGGAACAGTATGCATGATGCCCTGAGTCCCTTCCAACTCTGGGGTTCCCGTATTTGAGGTGAGTGAAAAAGGTATGAGAACAAGCTCAACAAACCAGTCCCTTTTGTCTAGGCAATAGCTGTGGCTGAGTAGTTAAGCGCCAGGATCAGCATCCCAAAAGGATGAGCTGGGCTGCAAGAGCTGTGACTCTTGGGGTCCTCCGGCTGATGGTAGAATGACAATTGGATAGCAGTTAGTTGTGTGAGAGCTGAGCTGGAAGCAGGCTGGAAGCTGGAAACACAGCTTGCTCTGTGCTGGATCCAAAGCTATGACTAATGGAGGAGCAAGTTCTCATTGGGTGTTAATGCTGTGAGCCCCTCTGTCTGATGCTCAGGCTGTATATATGTACAAATAAAACCACGTATCCTAAAGACATCACAGGTTCTGCTGATCTTCATTCCAAGGAACCCCTGGAGTATTTCACCACTTGGAAACTGGGGCGGCTTGTAAAAATATTATCGACAGAGGTGAACATGTGTCAATAGGGAGGGGAAGAGCTCCTTCTGCCTAGCAAATGTCTGTAGGACAAGGGAGGGGAAACTTAGAGAAAATCAGAACAAGTCCACTCAAACCAGGGGCAGTTCAGCCACACAGGGAGGTGGATTACTTCAAGGCCAGGAGAGTGCTATTAATGGCTACTAGCCACAATGGCCATGCTATGCCTTCATGGTCACAGGTAGCCATTTTTCTGAATACCAGTTCCTGGAAGTCACAGTGGTAGAGAGGGCTCTTGTGCTCAGATCCTGCTTATGTGCTTCCCATAAGGGGTTAGATTAGATGAGCCATTGGCCTGATCCAGCAGGCTCTTATATTCTTATGACATGCAAGTCCAGGGTCTGGTGCTGATTTTTGGAGGCTAGCACTCAGCATAATAGCTGGGGCCATACAGCCACCCAGAAGCTTAAGGAGTCTCAGATCCAGCCTGAGGTGACTTGTTAATTGCAAGATCTAAGTGAGAAACACATGAATTTAACCCAATTCTACCTCTTTGTTTATACCTCCTTCCTATCCCCTAACCCAGAGGTTTTCAACCTTTTTGAGTCCATGGCTCCCTTGACCAGCTACGTTCTTTCTGCGGCACCCCTGTTGGACTCAGAAGCCCAGTTATGTCACCCCTTGCCTGCAGAGCTAGCAGCCTCTCACCCTTTCCTCAACACCCTCCCTTGTGGAGGGTTCCTTCAGCCTCCTCTCCTTTCCCCTCTCCTTGGGAGTCCTACAGGCAGCCACTGCCACTGCTCCTTATCTCTGAGCTGCCCCCCTGCCCCAAAGAGAGCTCACACTGTTTCCCCCAGGGGCCTGGGAAGAGGATGCCTCCAGCCTTAGAGTCCCAATGGAGACTTGCCAAAGGTGAACATGAGGCCAGCAATGGGCGCTGCCGGGCCTGCGTGGCAGAAAGGCTTCCCTTCAGCACTGGGCACTCAGCTTCCAGGCAGGCTTCAGACACAGCAAGCACAATAAAATCCAGTGCAGCACCTGCCTACCCAGCCTCCCACTTGTCTGTCCATTCCCAACAGCAAGGACTGGTAAACTCGCTGGCTGGGCTCCCTCGCCCACTTGCTTGCTTATTCAGCTCCTGGCAGCCAGCACCCCCAGCCAGCCCCAGAGGCACCATTCGCCTGGGGAGCTTCTAGCCAGGGCTGCTGCAACAAACAGTTGTGCAAGCCTTTGGGAGGCAGAGACCCGAGAGGGCGTCAGCGGAGAGAGGGAAAGAGGGACGGAGGCCAGTGTTGCCCACGGCACCCCTGACTATCATTCAAGGCAGCCCACGGTGCCATGACACACTGGTTGAAAACCGCTGCCCAAACCCATTACTTAGCTCTGGAGGCAGGTTCACTGTTGTGTTAGGAACTCATTCTAGAACTGTAGCATTATTGCTGTCATTATTTTACAGAGCTTGCAAAGATGCCAGGTGCTTTTAAGCCACATCAAAGACTTTTCCTTTACCAGGAGGCATTTGTGTGTTCTCTAACAGTTTAAAATCACATGCTTAAAGCTAGTCAAATGCAGAAATAAAACCTTTCCCAAAGTCCCAAACAGATGCTGAAAAGCCAGAGTGACAGATATTTATAATAAGAGTATGGAGAACAATGGAGGAGGAGGGACAGAGCTAAATGACGTGGGCTACAGTTTTGGGGCAAACTTTGGATTTGTCACAGTACTTGTTTAAATACCATTATTGTGCTGCTTTGTTAGAAAAGAAAGCAAAACAAAACAGGCACTGAAAACTCTAGGCAGGGAAATTACAAAAAGTAGGGATGAAAGGTTAATGAATCAACAGAGAGGAAAGCATTCCTGAATCTCTAATTAAGGGTGGTCTTTTTCATCTTTCAGGAAGGAATTTGGGTCCATGGGTATAAGAGAGAAATGTTCTAATCTAGAGCTGGTTTCTTTCATGGCATTGTTATTGCCTAATTATTTCTAAGTGTAAGCATCTGTTCTTCATCCTTCATTTGCCCTGTAATGGGTTTAGTCTAACCCAGGGATTCCCAAATATGTTCTGTGAGCTTCGTTCAGATGGTCCATGGCAGCAACACCACATAACAGCATGGTTATGTCCAGGTGTTGTGTTTCTTTTCAGGGGGAACTCGTGGGAACTTGGGTCTGGCCCCTCTCAGGTGGGTGCCATTGCCAGTCTAAGAGAATGAGGGAGGTGTTCAAGGTGAGTTCCAGCACTTCTTTTTCTAGAAAAACAGCACTGGTTAGATCTTTGTGTGTGTGAACAGCAGGAGGTCAGCTGCTTCTCCATCACTCTTGGGAGCTGATGATCAGCCTCTTCACTCCAGCAGTTTCCCACAACTGGGATTCAGATGCCTTTCTGCCTCCAGCTGTAGTCATCCAAGCTAGCGGCCATCATTGCCTCCTGAGGGAGCAAGTTCCACAGTTTAACTCTGCACTGCTTGAAGAAGTCGTTTTTAAAATCTGCCCTGAAGCTTCCAACATTCAGCTTCTCTGGATGTCCACAAACCTTAGTGTTCTGAGAGGCAGGGGGATTTTTCCTCTATTCGCTTTCTCCTAGGGACGCAGGTGGTGCTGTGGTCTAAACCTCTGAGCCTCTTGGGTTTGCCAATCAGAAGACTGGGGGTTTGAATCCCCGTGACGAGGTGAGCTCCCGTGGCTCGGTCCCAGCTCCTGCCAACCTAGCAGTTCGGAAGCACACCAAAAAGTGCAAGTAGATAAATAGGTACCCCTCCGGCAGGAAGGTAAATGGCATTTCCATGCGCTGCTCTGGTTCGCCAGAAAATGGCTTAGTCATGCTGGCCACATAATCTGAAAAAACTGTCTGAAGACAAACATTGGCTCCCTCGGCCAGTAAAGTGAGATGAGCACCGCAACCCCAGAGTCGTCTGCAACTGGACTTAACTGTCAGGGGTCCTTTACCTTTACCTTTTTATGCCATGCATAATTTTATAAACCTATCCTTTGGATGCCACACTGACTTCATTCTCCACCTCAAGATCAGCAAGGGGAGGAAATGGAAACATACTAAACTATTGCAGTCAGGGGTACCTTTACCCTTTTAAACTATTGGGGTGGGGTCTGGTATTACCACCCAAGGCTCTTTTATGTTTTTATTCTCTTGCTCTTGGGTCCCACTTGAGGGTTTCTCTTTGGTGCATCTGGTCAGCCAAAAATGAGAACAGGTATGCTGAACAAGATGGGCTACTGGCCTGATCCTGCAGGCTTTTCATATGCCCCTCCCCCGAGCTATTTCTCTAGTTACTTAATGAACAACCAGACATATCAGCAGCAACAGTTGAGGCAAAACAGTTTGTTGTTGTTGTTTTAAAAAATAAATCTTGCCATAGATATACCTACAGCTAATGGTGGGGAAAATGTTTTACATATTCATTAGCAATTTTAATTTCAGTGCTAATTAGTGCATAGCAAGGTAAGGAAGCAAATGGATCAAAATGCACGAGAGTTAAAGGGGTTTTTTGTGGGTTGTTGTTTTTTTGTTGGCATTCTAATGGGTAAATACAATTTCCTATTCATTATTTCTCCATGTTCTGCATCCTGCCTGAATAATTTCAATGGTTATTGATAATTGCCATTGCAGAGATATGAAAACCCAAGAAGCGTGGAGTGCAGATTTGCAAGTATTCTGGATTTCTGCAAATATGTGTCCTGTCATAAAAGAGAATTTATGGCTTCTTAAACTCTTGCCAAGGGACCAATGGAAGAATAGCCAGAAGCATTAAAAGGTCTCCCTGCTAAAAGGTCTGTCTGGAAGGACATCACAGTGCGTCTGTTTTGAGAACTAGAGACTAAACTGTGAGATTTCACCAGAGGAAAGGCAAGTAATTCCACAGAACCTTAAAAAAGAAAAAGAAAAAAACCACCCCAAACTTATTTATTGCATTTATATCCCACCTTTTTCTCCAAGGAGCTCAAGGTGGCATCCATGATTTTCCTCCCATTCATGGCTGTGAGGATTTGAAACTTGGTCTCTGGGGTCCTGATCCAACATTTTAACCACTACATCGCAGTGGCTCTCAGAAACTATAGTTACGTACATTAAAAATCTTTCTGTACATAGTAAAGTCCCTGGGATGAGGAAGTGGGAAGTGGGAAGTGGTGCGGGAGGGAGGGGACGAGCACTGTCAATTAAAAGCCTCACTTAACAACCATGCAATTTGATAAAGTCCAGTTCCTCTCTTCCTCATGAACTGTTGATTCATTCAGATTGGAAAGGGATGTTTCCAAGGCATCACCTCACACCCATATGATCTGAAACACTATTTGGCTCCAAGCAAAGGAGAATGCCATAAAACAACAATAAAATTGTATTTTTTGAGGACTCTCCCTGCTGCAGCCTACACACACACACACACACACACACACACACACACACACACATTCTGGGCAAGTTGACAAACTCTCCATTAGCAGTCCCTCCAGCTGTGGCTTCAGAGAATCTTTAAGCTTTCAGCTGGACCCTGCCCTTCATCCAGCAAACAATGCACGGTCCCCAGTGCGGCTTTGTTGCATTTCCATATCATGATACAGGAAGTACTGAGGGACAAGGCATTAGATATTCTTGGACTTGAAGCCAATTTACTCTCCAAAGTTCTCCAACACACATTCTCCTCTCTGGATGTTAGTTTTAATGGTGTTCTTTTTTTTTTAATGGAAATTAGTCAAATGTACAATACTATAGAATTGTAGCATTATTCCTGTCCATACTTCATGGTGCTTCATTCTATTGCATGGCAGAACCAGCCCCAATACTCGCTTTAGCGGTCCCCTCTCAGGCAAAACATCTGAGGAGTTTTGAGGGAAGTCAGCTGTGAGATGCTTTGAGTAAAGAGACAATTTCTTAGAAGACTTTTAAAAAACTTTTGTGATCAGATTAAACTCTGAGACAAGCCTAGCAAAATTTCTCTGTGCATCTGTTGACTGACTCCCTTGGAAGGTGCTGGACTCTCTTTTCTTGAGTTTTTTTAAAGAAGAGGTTTGATGGCCAGCTGTTGGGGATTCTTTAGCTGTGGTTCTTGCATTGGAGGGGTTTGACTAGATGACCATTGGGTGCGCCATCTGACACTGCAGTTCTATGATTCTGTCTCTGATCACATCTGGCTGCAAAAGAGGAAGGAGAGACATCCTTCTATGCCAACAGATGGCATCTCATCCTGCGGGTTTTCAAAATCCTGTTGACTCTTGTTGACTCCATCATTGTTGCTTTGCTTTTTCATGTGCATTTGGATATTTCCTGTCTTCTGTCATCTCATCTACCTTGGCAGGAACTAATGAATCTTCACTGCAGGTGTCAGTGGTGCTCATCCTTCTTCCTCGCTGAGAGTGAAATGTTATTCTTCCTGTTTTTTTGCTGCTGTTGCGGCATGTGTTCTTGTTCTGGTTGTATGACAACATCCTTGGTGAGTGGACTGCATTGCCAAGTGATGACCCAGCAGGAGAACCAATGTGTGAGATCATCCACAACCTCTGCAGCCCAAGAAGACAATCCAACTCTTTTAGCTTTGGGGGAGCAATTTGAAATTTTCATCACGATCATCATTAAAATGTGAACGAAGATAGTCAGCCCAGGAAAGTGGAAAGGCATCAGAAAGATGCTTATACAATAATGGCAAGTACAGTTCTACATAGGGGTATTAAACTAACACATAATTAAAATATATTCCTTATTTAGGTGCACATTGGGATTTGTGCAGGTTGTTGTTTGGTACCTAAGATAAAAAGCCCCACAAAATTGCATAAAATTATTCTAGGTTTTTTTGCCTTTCATCACATGAAACTTGCGGCTTGTCTTTTCAGCAATTGTGAGGTTCCATAAGTTGTTATACCACAACTTGAGAGACAGGTCCTTTATGTTCTTCCATTTTTGTTCAATAGGAAGTCTGGTAGCTACTAGAAACCAAGCTAGCAGTTCCTTCAAATAGAATAGATTTTAAGAGTATCATCCAATATTTTTAATAGTGCAAGTTGTAGCAATGCCTGAATTACAGATCTAAATATTTTTGATAGTTCTGCAAACATTTCCATTCAAATTTCAAGATGGAAAACTTTCACATGAATCTCGGTTCTCAACCACAATTACTAGCACATCTGTCTAACTGCAAGATGTTCAGATGAAAATTTTTGTATATTGCTCCACACTCTCTCCACATGGATGCGCCAACTTCCCCCATGACGTCCTTACCAGTAAGGGATGAGCCACCCAGTTCCTGAGCTGAGCCCTGGTTTTTTTAAAAAAAAGCTTGCTCCTTTTGTTACAGACTCTGATCTTCATCTACATAGCTCCATCCCGAGTGATTTGGTGCCCATGCTAGAAGACTGAGAGGGTGATATGATAACCATCTTCAAATTTCTGAAGGGCTGTCACATGGAAGATGGAGGAAGCTTGTTTTCTGCTTCTTTAGATGGTGAGACCAGAACCAATGGATTCAAATTGCAATAAAAGAGATATGTTTGACAGTGAAACAGACTCCCTCGGAAGGAATTAAGAAAACCTCCTGTGGCTTCCAGCAACTGGTGTTCAGAAACATTGCTACCTCTGACCATGGAGGCAGCCATTGATGGCCTTTTATTTCCATTAATTTGTCTAATCCTCTTTTAAAGCCATCCAAGTGGTTAGCCATTATTGCCTCCTGCAGGAGCGAGCTCTATATAGTGAATGTTGCATTATTAAGCTGGGGTGTGTGTTCTTGCACAGGTTTGATTCACTCTGTCAAATGCCACCTGCAGCTGACCAGTTCCGGTAGTCTTTTAGGGCCCGGGTCAACCGTCTCCTTTTGTTTTCTGTCTGGGGCTGCAAAGAGAGAGGAGGGTGCAAGATATGACTGTTGGGTTGTAGTTGGCTCATTGGAATAGGGTGAGGGGTCCCATGCTGTGCACACATGGGGGAAACTTAGGGAAGTGGAGCAACTGATCTGTCAGATTTATTTATTTTTGCTCCCTTGAGGAATTCCAAGAGGAAGCATGCTTCAAGGAGAGAGCTTGGCTTTACAACTTAAGACGAATTCTGCAGGGCAGTTGAAACTTGAAACTCTGCGTCTCCCTCTGTGAATCTTGTGGTTCACTGCTGGAGAAAATTATGTCACAAAGAAATCTGCTGGGTGGGAAATGCCATCCCTTCACCCCCAATGCTCAGAGGAGAAGTGATAGCTTTCTAGGGAACCATATCAATTATGACTTTTCTTTTGCCAGCTTATTTTCTAAGGACTTATTACTGCTATCAGATAGCCCCACCTGCTTTGCCATGTCTTTCAAGGCCACATAACTATTTCCAGCTTGTTCCACTGGAGACCTGTTGGGCATCTGCCACCAAATGGCTCTGCGCTTCTACTAAGGAAGGGCCAAGAAGGCAGGAGAGTGTGGAAATGGGTTGATCAGATCAGGTAGTAGAGTTTTGTTGGTGAACATGTACTGGTGTGTGTGTGTGTGTGTGTGTGTGTGTGTGTGTGTGTGTAGGAATCAAACTTATTTACTGCATTTATATCTCACCTCTTCATCCAAGAAGAGTCTGGATTTGATATCCCGCTTTATCACTACCCTAAGGAGTCTCAGGGACACGGGTGGCGCTGTGGGTTAAACCACAGAGCCTAGGACTTGCTGATCAGAAGGTTGGCGGTTTGAATCCCCGCAACGGGGTGAGCTCCTGTTGCTCAGTCCCAGCTCCTGCCAACCTAGCAGCTCGAAAGCACGTCAAAGTGCAAGTAGATAAATAGGTACCGCTCCGACGGGAAGGTAAACGGCGTTTCCGTGCACTGCTCTGGTTTGCCAGAAGTGGCTTAGTCATGCTGGCCACATGACCCAGAAGCTGTATGCCGGCTCCCTCGGCCAATAAAGCGAGATGAGCACCGCAACCCCAGAGTCGGCCACGACTGGACCTAATGGTCAGGGGTCCCTTTACCTTTAAGGAGTCTCAAAGCGGCTAACATTCTCCTTTCCCTTCCTCCCCCACAACAAACACTCTGTGAGGTGAGTGGGGCTGAGAGACTTCGGAGAAGTGTGACTAGCCCAAGGTCACCCAGCAGCTGCATGTGGAGGAGCTCATCAACTAACCCCCACAACAACCCTGTGAGATAAGTTAGGCTGATAGGCAGTGACTGGCCCCCAAGTGAGCTTTGTGGCTGAGTGGGAATTTGAACCTTGGTCTCCCAGGTTTTAGCCTGATACTCTAACCACTATACCACTATGCCAGCATCTCTTTTCCCTCATATAAATAGTGTTTATATCCCACCTTTCTGCTCTTGGAAAAACATCCATGATGGCTCACAATTTCATGTTAATAAAATAAAATAAAAATATCTGAAAGATAAAACATAGCCAGAAGTGTCATCAGTCCTTGCAAAGGGCTTGTTAGGTGCCAGATGAAACTCTCTGGATGGGGAGTTTGTCCATCAGATGACAGCCACAGAAACAGGGCTGGTCCTATGATGAGGCATCATGAGGCAGTTGCCTCAGGCGGCAGATTCTGAAGTGCAGGGATGGGCCAGAGCTGTGAGTGTCTTTTATGTCTTTTACCCCCTATGCTAGCCTGCCACCCTCAAATGCAGTGAAAGACCCTGCCCTTTCACCACTATTGGACAAAGATTCAACTACAGGGCCAGTTGACTTCTGTGTCTAATGGGAGGACCTTCTCAACTGTGTCAGATGTTGGCATGGCATGTAAGAAAGGTCTCTTCTGCTGATCTCAGCAGGATGATGTGGGAAGGGGGCAAAGGAAGCTCTGGTGCATTCTCAGTGGAAAACAGACTGGTTTAGTCCAGTCCAGAGACAGAGAGAGTTTATCCCACAGGGGTGAGCTGAAATGTTTTGGGGATAACGTTGTTCATGTTTGCTCTAGACTAGGTACCATGATGAAAGCAGGTCTCTGTGGAGAGATCCCAGAATACCATGGGATGCTGGTTTGTGGGGTCATTTTCAGTTACTGTAGTCTGAGGATGTAGACCCTTACAGGGTTTAGGCCCAATACACTCCATGTTTACCTCTCCCCTCTTGCGGTTTCCAGCAACTGGTGTTCAGAAGCATTACTGCCTCCAACTGTGGAGGCAGAGCATAGCCATCGTGGGTAGCAGCCACTGATAGCCCTCCCTCCTCCATGAATCTGTCCAATCCTCTTTCTAAGCCATCCAGTTTGGTGGCCATCACTGCCTCCTGTGGAGATAAGTTCCATAGTTTACCTATGGGCTGCCTAAAGAAGTACTTTCTTTTATCTGTCCTGAATCTTCCAATGAATAATAATAAATACACGCAAATACACACATAGTTCCAACACCAGAAAGAAAGAAGGTGATAATAATCCTTGGCATGTGGTGAGTTTTAGTTGCAGAAGGCATCTACAACATCAGATGGTCTTCCAAAATCTCCCAGACTCCTTGGTCTTTGAAGCAAGCTGAGCTGGCAACCTCATGAAAATTGACTTCCTTACATTTCCTGTTCCCAGCTGGGGCACCGACATTTTAGAATGATCTTTCTCGTGGCATTTCATTGTTGCCCAAAAACTAGAGGGTGGGAAGGCATGGGAAGAGGAGAAGCACACAGGAAGTGGGAATGAATAGAGAAAGAAGCTGGAATGGGGTTGGATCCAGAGCAAGCTGGCACTCAGAATTATAATAATTCATAGAATCATAGAACCGTAGTGTTGGAAGGAACACTCAAAGGTCATCTAGTCCAACCCCCTCCAATGCAGGAATCTCAACTGAAGCATCCATGACAAATGACCATCCAACCTCTGCTTAAAAACCTCCAGTGAAGGAGAGTCCACCAATTTATGAGGGAGTGCATTCCACTGTCAAACATCAGAAAGTTATTCCTGATGTTAAGTTGGAATCTCCTTTCTTCTAACTTGGAACCATTGTTTCAGGTCCTACCCTCCAGACCAGGAGAAAACAAGCTTGCTCCATCTTCTGTGTGATGGCCCTTTAGATATTTGGAGGTGGCTGTCATATTACAACTCAGTCTCCTCTTTTTCAGGCTGAACATCCCCCAACTCCTATAACCATTTATCTTAAGCAGGCACCAGCAAACTTTTTCAGTGGGGGCCCGGTCCTCTGCCCTTCAGACCTTGTGGGGGGCCAGACTATATTTTGAAGGTGGGGATGAATGAATTCCTATGCCCCACAAATAACCCAGAGATGCATTTTAAATAAAAGGACACATTCATGTAAAAACATGCTGTTTCCCAGACCATCCGCGGGCTGGATTGAGAAGGTGATTGGGCCGCATCCGGCCCCCGGGCCTTAGTGTGCCCACCCATGATCTTAAGGCTTGGTTTCCAGGTCCATTATCAACTTGGTCATTGTTCTTTGGTGGGGATCTTATGTGAGACCCATGCAGTGGAAGTTGCTCCCATTATCAGTCACTCCACAGAAGAAGGGGAAGGTTAAGATAGTTTACTGTTGCAGAAGATAAGGCTCAGTAAAACAGTTATGGACATAAAATATATACAGCTTGCAGATATATACAGCTTTTGCTAATACTGATGTATACAGATACATACAAGTACAAAGTATCTCCATTGCTCTAAATAAGTTCAGCCACTCAAGACTTTACCCTAATCAGACAGATAAACAAACAAACAAACAAACAAACAGCAGACACCCCCCCCCCCACTACTGAGCTGACATGTATTAATCACAGATATAGTTGGGGAACTGGCTGTTACCATAGCATTCCGCTTGGCTGACCTTGCACCTGGGGTGCACCATGGGGTGATGTAGAAATTACCAGCAATTTAGACAATCTGTCTCAATTCCAAACACAGGAATATGCAGCCCCTTAATCCTGTGGATTACATTATTCCTTCTTCCAGTTGTGGCCTCTCCACCTTGACAGGGCCTCCCTGGGGCCAACTATTGAACCACGGGAGTAAGCTTGTTTTCTCTTGCTCTGGAGGTTAGAACTTGAACAAGAAAGCAGATTCTGACTAATCGTCAAGAAGAATATTTGGACAATAAGAGCTGTTCAACAGGGAAATGGACTCCCTCGGAAAGTGGGGTGCTCTCCTTCATTGGAGGTTTTTGAGCAAAGGTTTGATGGCCATCTGTCATTGATGCTTTAGCTGAGTTTCTTGCATCTCCCCATTTAATCCCCTCAATAATCCTGTATGGTAGGTTTGGCTGAGAGGCCAGGACTGCCCCCAAGGTCATACCCAGTGAGCTTCATAGCTGAGTGGGGATTTGAACCCTGGTCTCTTCCAGGTCCTAGTCCAACGCTCTTAACTACTGCACCACACTGCCTATTGCTCTTATTAGAAGTCTTTCCCTCCCCATTCCTGTTTTGCTACTGCAACACACACACAAACCTTGCAATAATAATAAATATGTTGTTTTTCATCTTGCATCTCTTCCTATCGCAAGGTTACCTTGCAAGTTGCTAGAGAAAGTTGGCCAGTATTTCATAATTTATGTGGTGAGAACAGTGAGCTTGCAGATAAAGATGTCAGATCCCTATGGCCAGGCAAAGCTCCAGTGGCACACAAAAGTTGTGTTTTCAGTGAGGTGAAAAGCAGCACATCAAGATCTGTGTAGCATGAAAATATGCTTGGCTGATGATTCAGCAATGAATGAAAATAAGTCTTCTCTTTCCTTTTTTCAAAGAAAGTTTTTTAAAATTAAAACTTGGAAAAAAACCCATGATATACAAAAGTTAACATCAAGTACCAAGCATTTTTAACAACAAAATGAAAGAGAGAAAATAAAGAAGAAAAGCAAAGACATCCGATTCCCCATCTATCAGCTATATATAGACATGCAAAATACCGGTACTTGCTCCGGAATAACATCCAACTCTTCTACTTCCCACAAACCAACATTTTTTTTCATTTTTCTTCAAACCCAGATATCACAACCTCACCTTCCTTTTTGCGCAAAAAGTCTGTAAGGGGTTCAGTGGCGGAGCTTCATGCTCCAGCACCGGGGGGTGGAGAGCAGCAGGGGCATGGCTGGTGCACATCCCAGGGCACGGGGCGTGCATCCCAGAGCTGTGTTGCGCTGCCCACAGGGGCGTGCGTCCTGGGGGTGTGGCACCCAGCACGGGCAAGGGGGGCAGCCACAATGGCACCCCACTGGGATTGAACTGCCGGGGGCGATGTGCTCCCCCCGCCCCCATCTTCCTCCGCCAGTGAAGGGGTTTCTATTCATTAATAAATCATTAAATATGCCAACTTTGCCATCTCAGCCAAATGCTTTTAATAGTCATTCTTCCATAGTAGGTAACAATAAGTCCTTCCATCTTCATGCATGTAACAATCTTGCCACCGTTTATACATTTTTAATATATTATGTTCATCATCATTACACAATTGCATCTCAGAATCTTAATCCATCTTACTTTATTCCATAGTTCAAGTCTTTTTTAAAATCAAACTCAAAATTCTCTGTTAATGAGGAAACCACTGGGAGTTACAACATGTGGCGGAGGAAGAGTAGTGCGGGGGGAGCGCACCGCCCCTGGCAGCGTGATCCCGGTAGAGTGCCATCGTGGCTGCTCCCCTGCCTGTGCTGGGCACCATGCCCCCCCCAGGCGGTGCACCACGCCCCCAGGACTCCTGCCAGCCCCATCCTCACCTGCTCTCCGTTCCACGGTGCCGGAGCATGAGTTACAACATTCCACTCTTAAATGTTCCCTTATTTTAATTTTACAGTCTCATTGATTCCATTCTAACAACTCTTGGTTCTAATAACCATTTCTCTTTACCTGACACCTCTTTTCTATGGAAAGCTGCTTGTGGTGAAATCCATAATGGTGTCTTTGTGCATAACCTAGAATTATATCTATTCCAGGTTCTTAGTATGGCCTGTCTAATAAAACGATTCTTAAACTCCACATTTACTTTATCATACCACAAATATCCATGCCATTCAAACCTTAAGTCAGTGTTTCCCAAACGTTTTTGGGCAACGGCACACCTGTTAGCCGAAAAAAAATCTCGCGGCACACCACCATTAAAGCCCCGCCCCGTGACGTCAGCGCGCAGCGTCACGCCGGGAGGGACGCACAAAAGCGAAAGTTTTTTCCCTCCCCCTTGCCGGGGTGGGAGGAGGCAGCAGAGCGAGGGCAGCTGAGGCGGCGGCGGCGATAGCGGGCGGAGGAGGGGGCGGCGGCGGGAGTTGCTGCTGCTGTTGTTGCTGCTGCTGCCCGGACATGCCGGCCTCCTCCTCCTCCGCTGTCTCGCGCTCCTCCCTTTTGCGCGCGCTGCCCCGCCGCTCGGCACCACCACCGCGGAGCCGCCCCCGGCTCGACGCGGATCCTCGCCGCCGCCGCCGCCTCTCACCGCCCGACTCGCCCGCCTTCCTCCCACGGCACACCAGCCGGTGTCTCACGGCACACTAGTGTGCCGCGGAACACCGGTTGGGAAACACTGCCTTAAGTCATGTCCTTTTAATTCCAAAAGTCTCTTATTTCTCAGTGCCACCCATTACTTCATCCATACTAAGCAACAAGTTGCAAAATACAATTTTAAGTCAGGTAAGACTCTCCAAGCATATCCCGGTGCTGTGATTTTCCAGAGGATGCTGTTCTACAGAAACATTATTGTGGCTTAAGGGCTTTGTTACGGGACCGGGCTTAAGAGAGAGGTTTAATTTGCAAATTTTAAATCGCAAACACTATGTTTTATTCATGGTGGACTGAAACTGTACACTCCTGATTAGCAAATGTTGCCAATTTTAAAAATAGAGAAGCACCTTTATGAATGCAGCCATAGGTGCATAAGGAGAGCCTGCTGGATCAGGCCATTTGCCCATCTAGTCCAGTGTCCTATTCTCACAATGGCTGACCAAACGTGAAGGGCAAACTTGCACAAGAGCCCCCTCCTATGCACCTGCCATTCAGAAGCACTACTGCCTCTGATCAGAGATCAGAGCAAAGCCATCACGGTTGGTAGCTATCACCAGGCCTTTCTTCCATTAGTGGCCAGATCACCGGCAGAGACAGGGAGTCTAGCATCTTGATGGCTGGATAGCTAGGCACGTTGTTTGCAAGCGAATACAGGCCCCAGCATCTCCAATGTTCCCTGCACAAAGTCCTAGGGAGCTGCTTGTGGAAAATGATGTTTCAGTCAAAGATAAAATTGCATGTTTCTTAGGTGAGCCAAGGCTTAAGACACAGGGAAATTCAATGTAAATTCCTAGAGAGGGCACTCTGTGAGGTCACATCCCCTGCCTGCCCTGGTGGGAAAAAGTAGCAAAAGGGGAATGATCCTTACTATTTCCTTCCTGCTCAGAGCTCAGTCTCTCTTCTTCATGTAGCGCAGGGGTAGTCAACCTTTTTATACCTACCGCCCACTAATGCCTCTTTCTTGATGGTAAAATTTACTTCCCACCCACCAGTGCTGCAGTAACTTGATGCTTTTAGTGCAAGTAGAAAGGAGGGTTACAAAAAAGTACTTAAATTTGTCTTTTTATTTCTACTTTATGCATGTTTATAATGTTTTAAACTTTATGAAGTTAAATGTGGAAGTAATAAAGTAAATTCAAATTATTTTTAACTGGTGATTAATGAGATCCTTGAGGCTGATGCTGTGAGACTAAATATTTGATATATGGTTCAATTTTCATAAGGAACAAACGAAGTTCTCTTTCGGTGATATTCAGACGGTTTCTCTGTTTGCTCATAATATGATTAACAGCACTAAAGCCTGATTCTATGTGGTAGGAAAAGGTATCAATAAATTGAATATCATTTCCCACATATTTGGATATAACACAGGCATTTATTTTTATTTTGCCAGAGTTTTTGGTATCCACCACTGCCGAAATTTATATATACAGTGGTGCCTCGCAAGACGAAAATAATCCATTCCGCGAGTCTCTTCGTCTAGCGGTTTTTTCGTCTTGCTAAGCAACCCTATTAGTGGCTTAGCGGATTAGCGCTATTTAGCGGCTATTAAAGGCTTAGCGGCTTAGCGGCTTAGAAAAAGGGGGGGAGCGAAAAAAATCGCAAGACTTGCAAGACGTTTTCGTCTTGCGAAGCAAGGCCATAGGGAAATTCGTCTTGCGAAGCGCATCGAAAAACGGAAAACTCTTTCGTCTAGCGGGTTTTTCGTCTTGCGAGGCATTTGTCTTGCGGGGCACCACTGTATAAATTTATATACAGTGGTACCTCGGGTTACATACGCTTCAGGTTACATACACTTCAGGTTACAGACTCCGCTAACCCAGAAATAGTGATTCAGGTTAAGAACTTTGCTTCAGGATGAGAACAGAAATCGTGCTCCGGCGGCACGGCGGCAGCAGGAGGTCCCATTAGCTAAAGTGGTGCTTCAGGTTAAGAACAGTTTCAGGTTAAGAACGGACCTCCGGAATGAATTAAGTACTTAACCCGTGGTGCCACTGTATATACATTACATGAATAGAGCGTTCATCTCTCTCGATAGAAGAAGGATTCAGCTTATACCGTAAAACCGCCTACCGCCCACCTGGAGTCCTGAAATGGCCACTAGTGGGCAGTAAGGAGCAGGTTGACAACCCCTGATGTAGCCGATGAGGAAGGATGTGATTTCTGTGGTCTCCCGAGCAAAGACCCCATTGTGATCTCAACCATGTATTTTGTGACTTATTTTCACTGCTATTTTCTGCCTGAATCTAGTCTGGAACTTTATACAGTGGACACTCGGGTTGCGAACGTGATCCGTGTGGGATGCATGTTCGCAACCCGCAGCGTCTGCAACCTGCAGCGGCGCATCTGCACACGTGAGGGTTGTGATTTGGCATGTCTGCTCATGCGCAAAGCACGATTTAGTGCTTCTGCACATGGGCGACCACCACAACCCGGAAGTAACCCGTTCCGGTACTTCCGGGTTTAGGCGGTCCGCAACCTGAAAAAATGTAACCTGAAGCGTCTGTAACCCAAGGTATGACTGTATAAGTAAACAATATGTTTATTCTAACATTACAAAATTGTGTGTTTTTGTTTTGCTTAGAGGAATAAAAAGGAGAAGATCAAGTCTGCTAAAGCATCTTGGATAATTACTAATAAGGTTAAGCAACCTTTGTTCCAGAAGTTTCCACATTTTATGTTGCAAAAGGATACTAATCTTACACTTTGTTAACTAGATGTTAAGCTCACACAAGTGAGTAAGAGAAAGGATAATACCCTAAATAATACCCTATTCTAACCTCCAAATCCAACCAGCACTGCTGCCAGCCAGTGATGGACCTCACTCTGCGGAAAGCAACTTTCTGTTTTCAAACTCCCTTCCAGTTTATTTCAGTGGGGTCATCCACTCTGCTTAGGTTTGAGGGTCAAGAATTATAAACCCCTGACCAGATTGTTTTCTATATAAAAATGCTAATTTAGGATTTGTAGAATAAAACTTGGTTGAGAGAATCTCTTCGTGAATCTGGGCATTTACTTTGGCACCAGCTGAACTGAAACTCAGATAAGCAAACTTTCTTTTTGGATTTTCTGCACATCTGATAAGATCCGATTCAGAGGTTGAGATTAGCTTTTCCCAAGGCACAGCTGCAGAACGACCAGAAAAGCTTTCAGACCCAAGGGAATTAATTGGGAGCTGATACAGTCAAAATATGGGTTAAACAAAAGTGAGGATGAGCCCAAAGTCTAGGTTTGGGGGAGAAATTGGATCCAGTTCTTATTTAAAGACTAATGTGTACTTATTTAAAGTACTTATTTAATGTGTACTTTCAGAAACAATATGTGAACCAAAATATGGCCTTCCTTTGAAATTTTGTAATGGGTACAAAAATTGCATGCCCTAGGGTAAAATGTGCCTATAAATGCATAAACAAGTGAAAATAACATCAAATATTATTTTAATAGGAAAAATCATTTTGGAAAAATATGTATGTTGGGCAAAATTGCATGCTGAGCTCACAAATGCTCCCACAGGTGGCAGCAATGGTCACCAACGTAGATGACTTTAAATGAGGATCTGGCAAATTCATGGCTACTAGCCAGGATGGCTATTCTCTGCTTCCATGGTTGGAGACAGCAGTGCTTCTGAATCCCAGTTCTTGAAAACCACAGGAGGAGAGAGGGATGTTTGTGCTTGAATCCTGCTCATGGGTTTTCCTTCCAGGCCCCTGGATGGTCCCTATGAGAAGAGGATGCTGGACTAGATGGGCCACTGACCTGATCCAACAGGCTTTTCCTATGTTCTTATGAGAAATCTGCCCAAAAATGTTGAGTTGTCATGAGGACTTGAGAAAAAAAAATCATAAAGTGAAATGTGGAGAACTGAATTTAAGATTTGAAAAAATGAGAAATGGGGGTGGGTGAGGGAGGACTGAAATCGGAAAGCCATCTATTATCTGGCCATCTACCATTGCCAAGAGTTTCAGATGTTTCTGAGTCACTCAGATGAACCAGACTCAAGCAACAATAAGATGAGATTGCATATCTTTGCTTTTGTGTCAGATTGGGCACTCGTGATTAGCAGATGTTGCCATTTCTTTATATTCAGAAACCTTTGTGTATTCAGATGATACAGGGCTGTTAAGATTCAACAAATGAAACCCCTTTCTGCCTAGGAAGAGCTCAATTTCCCATGTTAAGATCACATTGGAAAAGTGGCAATTTCCACTAGGATCCTGTATAACAATTAAGGAAAGGGGAGGGGCTCTTGGAATTATGTTCTTTGTGGATTTTCTTATGCCTACATTGCAGGTGGTAGATTAAATGACCCTTTGGGTTCCTTCCAACTCTACAATTATATTATCTGAGAAAACAATCGAAACATCTATCATTCCCTTCACTGCTTTTCTCTTTCTTTCTTTTTCTTTTTCTTGCCCTTGACTCTGCTCCTTCCAAGGCAAATATCCAACAGTTTTTGGCTTTTGAGCTGCAGCAAAAAGAAACTGTGTTTGATTTATTATCTTAATTCTTTGTTTGAAAAGTGTCTTTTGTAGCTACTCACTCATATGGATCGCTAGTTGGCCTTGAGAAAAGCTTATGGAATAAGGCAACAAGAACAGATAGCCATCTTCAAATACCTGAAGGGCTGTGACATAGAAGACGGAGCAAGCTTGTTTTCTGCTGCTCCAGAGTGGAGGACCCAAACCAATGGATTCAAATGACAAGAAGGGAGATTCTGACTAAAGCTTAGGAAGGGCTTCCTGATGATAACAACTATCGATCATGGAGCAGACTCCATCGGAAGGTGGTGGACTCTCCTTCTTTGGAGGTTTTGAAACAGAGGTGGGACAACCACCAGTTAGGTGCCAGGTAAACATCCAGATAGACTGCTGCAATTGGCTCTGCATTCAGTGAAGCGGAATGTTGGAAAATTCAGGACCTATAAGAGAAAGGACTTCTTCACACAGTGTGTAGTTAAACTGTGGAACTCTCTCCCACAGGAGGCAGTCATGGCCACCTACCTGAATGCCTTTAAAAGAGGATTGGACAAATCCATGGTGGAGGAAATCCATGGAGGAGGCTATCAGTGATTACAGTGCGAGGTGGTGTGTTATTCGATAAGAGATTAAGTGTTGGGGGGGGAGGCTCATTTAATTTCATTAATAAAGGGATTATTACTAACCATGATGGCTATGCTCTGCCTCTACAGTGATGCTTCTGAATCTGTGTTGCTGGAAAACACAGGAGGGGTGAGTGTTGGTCTTGTGCTCAAATCCTGCCTGTGTGTTTCCATTTGAGGCATCTGGCTGTCCACTGTGGGAACAGGATGATAGACTGGCGTGATCCAGCAGCTGTTCTTACGTTTGAGCAGTCATACAAATGTCATCACCCGGTCTCTTCACATTAATAGTGGTTGTTCAAACAAACCTACCTTAACTCCAATCTCCATCTTCTTCTGCCCACCCCCAATAGCGAGAACCAGCACCAACATGTCTAGCTCCTTCCTCAATATTCCTTCCTTTGACTGAAGAGTCGAAGAACATTTGGCACAGTTCATTCAGTGGTAGTGTCAAGCAGGGGCTCAATGACCTACTTCCACAGCTGCAAGAAAGCCACAGAGCTCACAAGAGACTTAAGCGGCGTCAGTTTTATTGGGGCAAGTTTCTTGACTAGCAGAGTCAGCAGCAGATGGGCAGTGCAGACAGGCCAGAGGCTGGAAGCTCCATGAAGCTGCAACCGAGGCTGCATCTGGTCCACCTTTTCATTTGCCAAATGAATGTTTCTGGACATGCATTACAGCAATCGTGACTCTAGATTTCTCTGCCCCAAGGTCATCCAAGAGAGAATTCCTGGCCAATTGTCTACCAAGTATTTATGAGCACCGTACTGTAATACTGGCCCATAATAGTCCCAAGGACCTAACTTCTGGCTTAAGCTACAGAAGAAGAGCCATCACCAAAAGAAAGCAGCATTTCTGGAAGGGGGGGGAGTGGAGAGAGCGCACAAGGCACCCAGAGGTATACCTAGGAGTTGATGAAGCTGCCCCCACCCCGCCAAAGGTAGCGTGTCGAGTTACAGCTCGGCATCCAAAGAAAAATCAGTCTCACACCAAGATAGGTTCCAAATTATGGCTGCACCTAGGGAAATATGGCTGCTCCTAGGGCTAATGCAGCACAGCTTTTATTGTGTGAAATAGAAAGATACAAAAAATACAAGTCAAGCAATTTGTTCTAGCCAGCAGATAAAGACCTTGGTACTAGACCATGCGAGCGATCAGACCATGCTACGTTAGCCAATCATATAGGACAGCACGAGCTGTTCACGCGCTATTCATGCTCCAAGGATGCTTCTAGCTATGAGATCACCCTGTAACAATAAGAACTTTGCTCATGCTCTCATGTACAAGCAATCATTTTCCCACAGTAGCGCAGGCCCAGGGTGCGTGTGCAAATATCACCAATCGGACCATGGAAAATATGGTGTATATTTGTGTTGCACCATGTCGCTGCTGTCATGGCAAGATCGGTCACAAGGAAAGCTTCTCATCCTTTTCACACTGAAGCACAAAGGCGTGCAATTTTCCCCCACACTTCCTCCTCGCCTCACTATCACGCCAGATGCTTCGATTACTTGGGTCATGTAAAATGTAGTAATTGTTAATGTCGCTCCTCGCCAAGGGCACAAGGGACTCTGGGTACACCTCTGAAGCTACCCAAATCATAATTCAACTATTAATGCTCACCTGTAAGCAGCTTGAGACTAGTTCATTGGGTTGCATAAATCAGTTCTGCCACGGGGGCTGGGGCCAAATGAAGAATCCATCTCTGCTCATGAGAGACCCCAGGAGGAGGGAGGGCCCCGTGTTTGTGGGTGGGCCTTGCCATTTCCTGAACAACTACCTGTAGCCCCTGGTCAGGGCTCTGATGCTTGCTTCTTCCTCCTCCTCTCTCCATTTCTAACTGAAATATTAAAGTAAAGATATTAAAGTAAAAACTGTTTACAGATTCTTTCTGCAGTTTTTCTTTCAATTGCAAACTGATGCAGGAATGGGGTGAACTGACTTAAGATTGGAAAAATTCAGTGGCTGATACAAGCCAAAACTTACAGATTTGCTCATCCCTTCACACATCACATTTCAAATCTTTATCAGCCAATCTCTTTGTGATCAGAGAAACTTCTGTTTCCATTTGTGACTGATCACTATTCTGGACACTGTGAGCAGGTGGAGAATCATTTTCACGCCCTTTTGTTCAGCAAAGTAGTTTCTCTCTCTCTCTAAACATAATAACCACAGGGACTAGTGTCAGAGTTTGTCCTGCAGTTCCCCACATGTTGTTTCCATGTGTTGCTTTTTTAAGCTGCAATTCCAAACCGCTAATAGCGACTGGGTAGAGTCCAATGGAGCCACTAATGGGGGTGGGGAATGACCAGATCACCCACTACAACCCTGGAGAAGGATCTCAGTCCACAGCAGGATTGGGCCTGAGACAAAGTAGGCTCTTCCAATTACCAACCAAGGAGAGGTTATGAATGCTTTTGGTAATCAGCACAGTTTGGCATGAGAATTGTGGCATTTAGAACCAGAAGGCCAGATCAGTATCAGAATTGATGGAGGCTCTAGCTATGGTACCAAAGGGAGGGAAATGAAAACACATGGATCATGTTATGCCAAGAGACCTAATATAAAATATTCCACCTAAATCAGCCATATCTTCTTCCTGTTTCTGAGAATCAGGAATCAGAAAATGCACAAATGAACATCTACAGAAGCTCTGCTGGAGCTATCATGCAAAATAAAAAAATTGTCCAATAGCACCTTAGAGACCAGCTGTTGGTCTCTAAGGGTATAAACTTTTGTGTGCATGCACACTTCTTCAGATACACTGAAACAGAAGTCACCAGACCCTTATATATAGTGGGAGGGTGGGGTGGGGTTTTTCTCAGAAGGGTAGTAGGAGGTGGGTGATTGACTCAATGGGTATGGTAAACCTGTTGATGATTGTTAACGACTGCAATTAGTCCTACAGGAAAAAGCAAGGGATAGTATGCAGATGATTAGCATATGTAATGAGACAGGAATCCAATATCTCTATTAAGACCAGATCTCTCCATAGTTTTCAGTTTAGTGATAACATTCAGTTTACTGATAACATTGCTCTAGTTGAATTATTTGGAAGTCCTGGAGATTTAGAGATGAGTGATTGATGGTCTGATCTATCCAATATTGATGTGGTGCAGACATTAGTGTTAGACTAAGATGTGGGAGACCAGAGTCCGAATAACTCTATCGAGTCATGAAACTCACTGGGCCAGTCACTACCTCTCAGCCTCACCTACCTCACAGGGTTCTTGTAGGGCAGGCTTCCTCAACCTCGGCCGTCCAGATATTTTGAGACTACAACTCCCATCATCCCTGACCACTGGTCCTGCTAGCTAGGGATCATGGGAGTTGTAGGTCAAAAACATATGGAGGGTCGAGGTTGAGGAATTCTGTTGTAGGGATTAATTGAGGACTGGGAAATGGAAGGCCAGGGTTCAAAACCACACCTGCAATACTGACAAAAACATCATCACTCACTCCATTTGAATATCTGGAAGCCCTGGAGATTGAAAGATGAGTGATTGATGGTCTTACATATCTAATTTTTAACACTTGATTTATTCTTATAAAACAGGATAAGCCAAGGGGAAAAGTATAGATTCCTGTATTAGGTAGTCAAATGACTTGGATGAAGTAATTACTGAAATGCTCATCAAATTTGCAGAAAACATCAAACTAGGAGGGGTAGCTAGTATCTCAGAAGTAGGACTCAAGTAGGACTTGAGTTAGACGCAAGAGGATATTAGCAGACTGGAGAACTGAGCCAGAAGTAATCAAATGGATTTCCATAGGGACAAATGGAAGGTTCTGCACTTAGACAGGAATAACCAGATGGACAAATAAAGGATCAGGAACACCTGGCTTGACAGCAGGACATGTGAAAAGGATCTGGGGGTCTTAGTAGACCACAAGCTGAATATGAATCAACAGTGTGATGCAGCTGCATAAAAAACCCCTAATTCTATTCTAGGCTGCGTTAACAGAAGTCTAGTGTCCCAGTCAAGTGAAGTGATAATACCTCTCTATTCTTGCCTTAGTCAGTCCACACCTGAGGTACTGTGTCTAGTTGGTCCCCCCCCCCCAGTCCCTTTGGAATTCATCAGCATAGCACTTTTTGGGGGGGGGGGCAGTGGCGGAATCAAACAGCAGTTGAGCGCTTCCATCTTTTTGCATTATAGTTGATAATGCATTCTGAGATCACACGGTCCCAAAATAAAGAATGTTTTTAAAAATAAGATTGGCTTCAAAAGGAGGCATGTTCACCATCACACTCGCTCTGGATAATCTGATTATCACCAAGTTGAGACAGTTTCTTCCTGGAATGAAAGCAGAATTAAATAGGGGAAATCTTTACAGTGAAAACAGCAGGCTGATGTTTCAACCCAATACATTCAGAGGCAGGATGGCGACACCATTAGCATTGCAACAGAAGAAAATAAGAAGAGCCTGCTGGATCAGACCGATGGCCTATCTAGTCCAGCATCCTGTTCTCACAGTGGCCAACCAGATGCTTGTGGGCAGCACGCCTATTGGACCTAAGCAAAACTATGTACAATTCTTAGGGAAAAAATGCACCCCAAAATGAATATGTACATGGTATGAATTTTCATGCCAACTTTCAGAGAAATGAATAAATCGCAAACGGATGTGGAAATGGGACAAACTGGACTTGAGTTTGGAAAAATGAGGCGAGGCAGCAAACCAAAATTGACGTCTCCATCCCTCTTCCAAGATCCCTTCCAGCTCTGAATATACTATGGCACCTTCTTCAAGTTCCTCACTAGCCCCCTCTTTTGGCTTCAGTGCTGTTGGCACTCCAGCCTTCGGCATTCACTATTGGAGAGACTGAAAATGATAGGATCCTAAGTGCCTTAGGCAGAACTTGGTGGCTGCCATAGGGAGACTACTTGGTTGTCTTGGGAATTATGACTGGCTATCCTGGTACCTAACACACAGAGGCAAGTTTATAAGCTGACACACAATGGCTAGTTATAAAATAGTCCCAGGGTATAGTAATAGAATCATACAATTGTACAGTTGGAAGCCTATTCTCTTCCCCAACTCCCTCATAAGGCTTGGTTTCCAGGCCTTTGATCATCTTGGTCCCCCTCCAGTTTCTCAATATCCTTCTTAAACTGGGGTGCCCATAACTGGAGACAGAGCTGTAGGTGGGGTCAGTCCAAGGCAGAATATTATGGTACTGTCACTACCTTTGACCTGGACACTGGACTTCCATTGTTGCAGTCTAAGATTAGCCTTTTTTTTCTGCATCACATGGTTGGACATGACATAGCAATCATGCTGAAGTTAAGCCAGTCCAGGTCCGGTCAATGCCTGGGAAGGGAGAAGCGCTTTCCAGATGTGGATGAGAAGCCATTTATAAATAAATAAGCTGAATAGGATGTTCTTCCCCTGCTTGACAAACTGTTGGGCATCAAAATTATATAACCATTCCATAAATCGTAAAAGACTGTTCACAAAAAATGTAATATGGAAGAGTTATTTCCACTGATCCCAAGTTATTTTCTGATGTCAACCTTACAAAATGTTTGTTACTTTTCATGCAACACATAGTTGAACTATGGAGCTTGTTCCTGAAGGAGGCAGTAATAGCCACCAACCTAGATGGTGATGGCTTCATGAGAGGATTGGACAAATTCCTGGAGGAGAGGGCTATTGATGGCTACTAACTATGGTGGCAAAGTTCTGCCTCCAGAGTTGAAAGTAGCAATACTTATGAATATCAGCTGCTGGAGACTGTTGGAAAGGAAAGTGTTCTTGTGCCTGAATCCTGCTTGCAGGTTTCCCAAAGACATCTGGTTGACCACTGTGAGAATAGGATGCTGGACTGTGTGGGATTTTGGTTGATCCAACAGGCTCTTCTTCTGTTCTTATGAAAACATTCCTCTCTGAACATTTTATGTCTGCCTTCCACCTTCAAGGTTTAAAGAGAAGTTGTTTTTTCCCCTTCTCTAAACCTTAACAAACAAAGAGCGCTTTCCTATTATGCTGCCGTCACAAGAATGATGGATGTTGTGAGGTTGTTGTTTCCCTGTTCTGATCTGTGTTTAATATCAGACTGCTGTGTTACAATATAAAGTCAAACTGTTGCTGAGAACGATTCAAGTCAGGCTGACCTTACTTTGAAAAACTGTTCAGCTGACTTGAGGCTGGTGAAAAATGTCTGGTGCCCACAGCATTGAGGCAACATGGCAGATTTGCAGCATTGCAGCAAAGATTTAAAAACCCTGGCCAACTTGGCATTCAGGTAATGCTTCTGAGGCACATCCAATCACTTAAGAGAAAGAGATGTGGCAGTCACATATTGCTCAAAGGCTGCAAAGTGGTGTTGAGTAGTTGCTTAGTTAATGGGGCAAGAAATCCTGGACTCACCGTACGGCCTTATGGTTCAACTGTACAGGAACGCTCATCAAATTCTGTTCTCGCCCAGTGCAGAACCACAGCATGGCTTCATCTGCCCTACACAGATTGGGCATTTCCCTTTGCTCATCTGCCAGCTCTGGATGGCAGGCTGGTGCAGCAGCAAAAACAGCTAATGCAATTCTAGGCTGCATCAATGGAAGTCCATTGACCAGATCAAGGGAAGTGATAGCCTTGGTCAGACCCCATCTGGAGTGTTGTGTTCAGTTTTGGACACCCCATTTCAGAAGGACATTGACAAGCTGGGACCTGTGCAGTGGAGAGGAACCAGGATGATGAAGGGTACAAAAACCAAGCCTTGTGAGTCATGGGGTGGGGTGGGGGGTGGAAGAAAAGACTGGGGGCTCATCTGCCCTTCCTTACATGCTGTATTTTCTAGGCACAGATCCAGAATTGCCAGGTCCAAGCAGAGTCCCCCCCCCCTTTTATTTATTTATTAAATTTGTATACCACCTTTCATGCGAAGATCTCGGAGCAGTTCACAGCTTTCCCCTGGAAAACCTTTTTTTAAAAAAAAACGACAACTGCTGAATCTTAAAAAAAACAGCAATCCATGGAAAAATTGGTTTCTGTTTGCTCTGATTCAGTGGTCAAATGGTTTTCTGCAGAAATTGCAAAAGGAAAGAAATCTTAAACCTGTGCCTACAAATGGGGTACAAAAGGAAGTGTGGTTGAGTCCTAAGAGGTGACATGAGAGCCACATGGGCTGCCATATGGAAGATGGAGAAAGCTTGTTTTCTGATGCTGACTTGGGAGGACCCAAGTCGATGGATTCAAATAATGAGAAATAAGATTCCAACTAACCATTAGGAAGGACTTTCTGATGGTAAGAACTGTTTGACGGTAGAATGAACGACCTCAGTAAGTAGTGGACTCTCCTTCCTTGGAGGTTTTCAAGCAGAGGACATCTGTCAGGAATTCTAATTCAGGCTCTAATCCAGCACTGCAAGGGGTTGCACTAGATGACCCTTGGGGACCCTTCCAACTCCACAGTTTTATAAGTTTATGATCTGTTGGAAGCAGCCATAGATCAGTGTACATCCCCACTCAGGCTGCGGCTGGAAACTTATTGCCCTGCCAAACAGAACAAAAAGAATAATTGGTTGGGACAGTTGCAGAATCTTATGAGCATCCTAAATAACATGACTTGGACATCTGAAGAGGGAGAGGGAGTTCAAAGGCATTTGGGCATAACCACATGTGATGCTGTGAGGAGTCTGAGAGAGGAGCCAAAAGAGCATTAACTTTGGGCTACTATTTCTGAGTCTTGGAGCGCTGCAGAGTTTCTGGTGCTAATGAATAGCCCATGTGCACATTCTTCCTTATGGTGGTTTCCGTGCTTGGTTGACCAGCGCTCCTCACTCCTCCGCCACCCTTTTCATATAAATAGCATGTTTCCAAAAGCCCAGTAGACATGAAGGGAAACATTTTACTAAAAACTTTAGAGGAGCCTGCTGGATTGGCCCTTCTCGTCCATCATCCTGTTCTCACAGTGACTGAACAGCTGTCTTAATGGGAAGGCCAAAAGCAAGAGCCCTCTCCCTGTCTGTGGTTTCCAGCAACTGGTCTTCAGAAGCATTGCCGCCTCAAACATTGGAGGCAGAGCACAGCCATCCTGGCTGGTAGCCATAGATAGCCTTCTCCATGAATTTGTCAAATCCTCTTTCAAAACCTTCCAAGTTGATGGCTGCTGCTGTCTCCCGAAGGAGGGATTTCCATAGTTCAACTCTGCATTGTGTGAAGACTTCCTGCCTTTGTTGTTTCCTGGCCTCAATTTCTCACTTTGGTGAGAAGAGGTAGCGCAGATTAGAGTATACACATCACGCCAAAGCTCTCTGCAAATTCTTGGAAGATGCTACAAATGAAGAGGAGTGGTTAAATCCTTTGCTGCAATAAGTCCTTGTTCTCATATGTGACAGAATTTCTATGGGAGTGAATTTTGTCTTGTCAAAGGGATGTTAATCGAAGGCAAAGTCTCCTACACCCAGAGACAGTTGTAGGGAGATAATTGGCTTAAGCAATGGACCTCTTTACATTTGATATTACCTCTTTGTGATATCTCCTGTGATCCCTCTGTGCCCATGAGAAGACTCTGGACCTACCGGTTTTAACACTCTGTGCTCAAGAATAAAAAACTAGCTTGAACATCCTTTTTGTTGCAGGATCACTTCACATAATAGCTTTGGTAATAATGACTTCCAGTCTGTCTGAAATATACTTTGCCATATCCCCTAAATCATATTAAATGGACCCATTATGTTTGTTGATTTTATAAACAATTTCCTTTCAGAAGAACTATTCAAACTGCATTATTAACTAAGACATTAACTGAAACTCTAACAATCTTGCATACTTTATGATGTTAACAGTAGAACTCATGGACACCCAATGAAGCTGAGTGCTGGAAGATTTGGGATGGATAAAAGAAAGTCCTTCTTCATGCAGAACATAGTTAAACGATGGAACTCATTTTTAAGGAGGCTGCAATGGCAAACTTGGAAGGCTTTAGAAGAGGATAAGACAAATTCATGGAGGTGCATAAAGCTATTGATGGCTACACTCAGAGGCAGCCATGCTTCTGAATACTAGTTGCTGGAGACTACAGGAGAGGAGAAAGGGATCTTGAGCTATGATTCTGCTTGCTGGCTTCCTGCAGGCATCTGTTCAGCTACTGTGAGAACAGGATGCTGCACCAGATGAACCATTGGCCTGGTCCAGCAGGCATTATGTTCTTAATCTGGATCCAGATTGGCATGAATATAGAGAAAGATTATCAAGAGTGTGTAAGAGAGGAAACACACATGAGAGCAAAAGAGGAGTGTGTCAAGGTTCAGACTGACTCAGAGATCAGATTCCTCCCCAAATTTATCTCAACCAGTAACTTGGTTCCATACAGCATGGTATTTTCACTTTTGATCCATCTCCTCCCCTCAAACTACTATTGTCTGAGCTGCTTTTTTATAAAGGTTTGCTTAAACATTTTCTTCAACTGCTCGTATATAATATCCCAAAAATTCTTAATTATTTTGCAACCCCAACACATGTGAAACAGTGTTCCTTCTACCTGTTTACACCTCCAGCAAGTGTTAGATATCAATTTGTACATTTTGGATAGTTTGTTGGGAGTTATATACCACCTGCAGAACATCTTCAAAAGATTTTCCTTTAGTGTATAACAGGCCGTATATTTCCATGTTTTGTTCCATAATCTTTCCCATGCCGATAATTGGATGCTTTTACCAAAATCTTTTGCCCTTTCTACCTCCTCATCTTTCACCTCCCATTCTAATTTCTACAAACTAGAAATTATTCTTTTCTTGTTTTGTATTAGATTATCTTTTTTTTTATTCTTCCACTGCAAAACCTTTTTTGTTGTCTGTCCTAAATACCTCTACTAATTGATGATATTGTAGCCAGCCGGTCAGGTGATGTTTTATTTCCTCATTTTTCCCCACTGTCAGTTTTTTATTTTCTTCTTCTTCTAAGAGGTCTTTATATGTAGCCCAATTTGTATCCATATTTTTCCTTTTCACTGCAATCGCCTCCAAAGGAGAAAGCCACCAGGAGGTTCTGGGTTCTAATAGATCTTTATATTTCCCCCCATGCCTTATATAGTGGCTTTCTTATGACATGATTCAGGAAGCCTCTGTGAATTTTTACTTTCTTATGTCCCAGGTATGCGGGCCACCCAAAACAATTATGGAAACCTTCCAGATCAAGTAGGTCTGAGTTCTGTAGTGTCATCCAATCTTTTAACCAACTTAAGCCGATTCGTAATAAAGTTTCAGGTCTGCCAGTGCAAGTCCTCCTCTGTCTTTGCTATTAATAATTTATGTTTAATTCTCAGTTTTTTTGTATTGCCAAATAAAATTTGAAAGGTCTTTCTCCCAAGACTTGAAACATCCTGACCCCTCAATCACTGGGATCATCTGAAACAAAAACATCATTTTAGAGAGAACATTCATTTTTATTGTGAATATTCTCCCCCAGAGCGATAATTTCAGCCTATTCCATATTTCTAGGTCCTTTTTTTATTTCTTTCCATATTTTTTGCATAATTAGCATTAAATAGATTGCTGCTTTTATTTGTTAACCAAATTCCCTAATTTTTAGCCTTATTAACTATTATAAGTCCCAAAATTATTCACAGTTCTTCTTTCTCTTGTGCAGACATTTTTTTTTTTTGCTAACGTTTTGGTTTTATTTTTGTTTATTTTAAATCCTGCCGCCTTTCTGAATTCAGAAAATCTATCTAATATTTTTAATATGCTTTCTGCCAGATTTTCAGTGGATATTATAAAATCATCCACAAAGGCTTTTATTTTGAATGATTTTCTTCCTACTACTATTCCTTTTATCTCTGGATCTTTCCTTATTGCAATCGCTAATGATTCTAACACCATAATAAACAGTAGAGGTGACAAAGGGCAACCTTGCTTAGTCCCTTTCCTAATGTTGAACTCTTCTGTTATTTCATTATTAATGATCAATTTTGCACTCTGATTTTGGTATAGTGCCTCAATGCCTCTGCTGAAGGTTTTCCCGAAGCCCATAATTTCTATAATTTTTTTCATATAACTCCAGGATATATTGTCAAAGGCCTTTTCGGCATCCACAAGCATCAAAATTGCTTTTTTGTCTGTTCTTGTCTGAAGATATTCTAAAAGATCTGTTACATTTCTTGCATTGTTTCACATATGTCTACCTGGCAAGAAGCCTGCTTTGTCTTTATTTATTATCTCATTAAGTGTTCTTTTTAATCTATTGGCTAGAATGTCCGCAATTATTTTGTAATCATTTTTTGGTAACGATATTGGTCTATAATTTTTGATTAGCATTGGATCTGTTCCTTGTTTGGGGATCAAAGTAATAAAGGCCTCTTCCTATGACTCAGGTAATTTCCTGTTATTTAAAATTTCATTCATAGTTGTTTTTACTGGACCTGCCAATACTTCTAATTTCTTATAGTACACTGCAGATAATCCATCTGGACCTGGTGACTTCCCTATTTTTGCTTTGGAGATTGATTGTTGGATCTCCATTATTGTTATTGGAAAATTTAGCTGTTCAATTTTTTCATTTGCTATCTTCGGTAGTCTATTTTTTAATATGTATCTTTCCATCTCCTTCTGGTCTTCCTCTTATGCCTGATATAAATTCCCACAATAATTTGTAATTTTTTCCAGTATATCTTTAGGTTCCTCTATTACTTTTCCTCCACCTAGCAATTTTTCTAGCGCCTTATCCTTTTGTTTTTTCTTTAATTGCCAGGCAAGCATTCTGCCTGGTTTGTTGGCAAATTCAAAATTTCTCTGTCTTAGCATCTTTATCTTCTGTTCTATTTCATAATTTAAGAACATGGAGAGTTGCATCTGTAGCATTTTGAATTTTGTTTTGGTACCTCATTCTTCGGTGTTTTTCACTAATTCCTTTTTATTTTCACTTAACCCTTTCCTAAGTTGTTTACTTTCCTTTCCTTTCCTTTCTCTCTTCTATGAATTATGCTTTGTAGGATGAATAATAATAATAATAATAATAATAATAATAATAATAATAATATAGATGGGTGGGGTATTAATCATCATCATTATTATCATCCTCCTCCTCCTCACATTCCTATTGCCTATCCTCAATTTCCCTTGGCTATCTGGAGGAGAGGACCCAAACCAATGGATTGAAATTACAAGAAAAGAGTTTCTGACTAAACACCAGGAAGAATTTTCTGATGGCAAGAGCCATTTGACAATGGAATGGACTCCCTTGGAAGGTGGTGGACTGTCCTTGGATGTTTTCAAGTGGAAGTTGGGTGGCCCTCTGTCAGGGAATCTTTAGCTGTGATTCCTGCACTGCAGGAAAAAATGGGACTACATGAGCCTTCGGGGTCTCAACCTTACAGTTCTGTATCCTTCAAAATCTCAATGTCAGTTCCTTCTGAAGCATCTCCTGTGTCGCGAACACTTCTAATGTTGCCTCTTGTACCTTTTTTAATTCCGTAAGTTCATCTTTTATTTTTTTCTTGAACTTTCCTGATCTCTTTACAGTCACTCTGATTTTTTCCAATGCTTCTTCCTGTTTAGAGTTTTAATTTTCAACTCCTTCATATGTGTCTAATTGTCAACTCCTTCATATGTGTCTAGTTTCTTACTTTTATCAGATATGCTTTCATTCTGCGTTGAGAGATCCATAATCACTTTGGAATTCTGTTCAATCTTATTCCCCATTAAATTTTTCGTCTAGAGCTTTAATATTATCATTTATATCTCTTTTCATCCCCAAAATGAAATCTTTAAGATCTGGGTTAGGGTCAGTCTCTATGGCCGAAGTGCTTCTTGATTGTATTCCAGGTACTGCAAAGGTTGTTTCCATTGACGCCTGTAGCTTCTTTGTTGCCGTGTTGCAATCCCCATGAATCTTAATTTAATATTATTTTCCACTCTTTATATTTTCCCTAAGTATAGATTCTATAATTTACCTTATTATTTTTGAAGTAGTTTCCAACTGAGGGGAAATTGTGAGGATTTTGGCTTCTCCCTATTTCATTCTACAGTGGTGCCCCACAAGACGAATGCCTCGCAAGACGGAGAACCCGCTAGACGAAAGAGTTTTCCGTTTTGGAGGTGCTTCGCAAAACGAATCTCCTATGGGCTTGCTTCGCAAGACGACAATGCCTTGCGAGTTCCTGTGGGTTCCCCCCCCTTTCTAAGCCGCTAAGCCGCTTATCAGATGATCCGATAAGCCGATAAGCCGCTAATAGCGCTAATCCGCTAATCCGTCAATGGGCTTGCTTCGCAAGACGAAAAAACCGCTAGACGAAGAGAATCACAGAACGGATTCTTTTCGTCTTGCGAGGCACCACTGTATTTCTAGGGCAGATTTCTTTTTCTCTCTACTTTTAATTGATTTTCCCTTTTCTTTCTTTCCCCTACTTCTCCCTATTCCTGTCTGTAACCACCCTTCTCTTCCTTTTCCAACCCTTTCCTCTCTTTGTCAAAATTTCTCAGTTATGCAACTACTTTCTTTGACCAGTCAGTATAATACAAGTTAAACAGTAAAAGTTATAGAATGGAGCAAACCAAAGTCCATTTAAGATGTAATTTCTTATTTTCCCCACCAGATGGCGTGGTTTGTAAGATGCTTCTGTTAACTCTGAGTGTTTTTGTCTCAGTCGTTTCCAGCTAAATGCTCCTCCTTTTCCTTCCATCCGCTCCACTCGTCACAGCATGAGGGTATTTGCACCATGAATCATCATTTATTGTCCACCATTTTTACTGTTTTCTGTCCCCTTCTCCTCCCTCTTAAAATCCACTTTATACTCTGTTATTTCCTCAGCCACCACCTTTTCTCCCTCCTTCAAGTAGTTCACCACAAGTTTCTCCCACCTTTCAGAAGGCTGATAGTCATACAGTTTATATTATGAAGATGGCCATAAAGGTTACTTTCCTTCTGCCTCTTCACCGATCTTGTCCAAAACATTGTAACTCCCTATTATCCTTCTCCTTCTCTCTCACCATCTGGATTAAATGCAACAAAGTCTCAGCCTGTCCTCCCCTCCGCTCCCATTCACATGAAGCTCAGTGTCTTACTCTGCGTTCTGTGACTCACAAATTCTTAATTAATACCTTGTTGTTGTTGTTTAGTCGTGTCCGATTCTTCGTGACCACATGGACCAGAGCACGCCAGGCACTCCTGTCTTCCACTGCCTCTCGCAGTTTGGTCAAACTCATGCTGGTAGCTTCGAGAACACTATCCAACCATCTGGTCCTCTGTCGTCCCCTTCTCCTTGTGCCCTCCATCTTTCCCAACATCAGGGTCTTTTCCAGGGAGTCTTCTCTTCTCATGAGGTGTCCAAAGTATTGGAGCCTCAGCTTCACGATCTGTCCTTCCAGTGAGCACTCAGGACTGATTTCCTTCAGAATGGATTGGTTTGATCTTCTTGCAGTCCATGGGACTCTCAAGAGTCTCCTCCAGCACCATAATTCAAAAGCATAAATTCTTCTGTGATCAGCCTTCTTTATAGTCCAGCTCTCACTTCCAAACATCACTACTGGGAAAACCATAGCTTTAACTATACGGACCTTTGTCGGCAAGGTGATGGCTCTGTTTTTAAAGATGCTGTTTAGGTTTCTCCCAAGAAGCAGGCGTCTTTTAATTTTGTGACAGCTGTCACCATCTGCAGTGATTATGGAGCCCCAGAAAGTAAAATCTCTCACTGCCTCCATTTCTTCCCCTTCTATTTGCCAGGTGGTGATGGGACCAGTGGCCATGATCTTAGTTTTTTTGATGTTGAGCTTCAGATCATATTTTGCACTCTCCTCTTTCACCCTCATTAAGAGGTTCTTTAATTCCTCCTCACTTTCTGCCATCAAAGTTGTGTCAATTAATACCTTAGCTTCCTTCTTTTCACAATATTCTTGCTCGCAGTTTGCTTTAAACCACTTAGAGGGTGACCTCCTCTTTTTTTAGCTTCTGAATTGTTAGCCAAGCGCTGCACGTACCTTCTTTGAAGTTCTTTTTGTTTTGCTGTTTGTCTGTCTTGTTGTTTTAGTCTCAAATTGTGGAAAAATCTGTCACTTGGCTGTTCAGGGCTCGAGGCATCTCATAAGAAAGGGAAGGCTCTGTTTTTTGCGCTGAGATTCTGCCTCTCTGTCACCTTACAAAGTGCAGGAGCAGCCGGGAAACCCTTTTCTGCACCGCTTGGTTCAGTCAAAGCTCAGAACCCCTTCCTGAACCGTTTCAGGGGGTTGCGTCACCTTTGCTCCCTCCTTATACCCCTTTCTATGATTGAGTCATCCCGCTGAGCGCACTAGACGAACGCACAACCTGATCACAGCCACGACAAACCAGATGCCTGAGAGAGAGTTACTTACTTACTTACTTACTTACTTATTTCATAAAACTTATACCTCGCTTGGTTGCTAAAAATACCCTCCCCCATACAAAGCAGTTTATAAAATATAAAGTGATGTTATAAAAAAAAATATAAGAAAGGAAAGGCACCGGTCCCAGATGGACTATCAGCTTCTTATTACAGTGGTACCTCGGGTTAAGTACTTAATTTGTTCCGGAGGTCTGTACTTAACTTGAAACTGTTCTTAACCTGAAGCACCACTTTAGCTAATGGGGCCTCCTGCTGCTGCTGCACCAATGGAGCACGATTTCTGTTCTCATCCTGAAGCAAAGTTCTTAACCTGAAGCACTATTTCTGGGTTAGCGGAGTCTGTAACCTGAAGCGTATGTAACCTGAAGCATATGTAACCCGGGGTACCACTGTATAAGTCTTTTGAATATGAACTTTTACAGCTCTTGCAACTGACAATGTATATTTTATAGACACCAGCTAGTTGGAGAAAGGTCAACATTAGGTATATACCTAAAGAGGCTCCAAAAATTGACTTTAGGAAAAAAATTATTGACCTTTATTTTTAATTGAATAATGGCTGTAAATTATTTACAGAGCTTGAAAAGGATTCTACAGGATTTTATTTATCATTATCAAGGTAGATTCTTGGTTAAAAGACAGTTAAGAGATAATGTCAGAAATGTGATAGATATTTTGGAATATCTGAATTACCATAATGAGAAACAAGATCCAAGATCCGTTGATTATTTTGCATGCAAAAAACGCATTTGACAATGCGAACTGGGTATTTCTGTTTGAAGTCTTGAAATAAATGAATTTTGGAGATAATTTTTATTGAATGGGTAAAATCAATTTATACATCACAGGCAGCCCAAATAATTTGTTAATGGATAATTGGCAAAATCTTGTGAGATACAGAAGGAGACAAGGCATTGTCATTGTCCTTGCTCCTTTTTATTTTGGTCTTGGAAGTTTTGCTTAGAGACATTAGAAAAGATGAAATAATTCTGGGGGTAAAGAATAAAAAAGAAACTTAAAAGTTTTGGGCCTTGTCTGGTGATTTGATGATGGTTTTGGAAAATCTACTACAGGGAACATAGACTTATGGATAAATGCTCTGGCACTGGGGGGCGGAGAGCAGGCGGGGCGGGGCTGCCGCACATCCTGGGGGAGGGGCGCGCTGCCCGCAGGGGCACGACATGGTTCGAATCCCCGCAGCGGGGTGCGCTCCCATTGCTCGGTCCCAGCGCCTGCCAACCTAGCAGTTCGAAAGCACCCCCGGGTGCAAGTAGATAAATAGGGACCGCTTACTAGAGGGAAGGTAAACAGCGTTTCTGTGTGTGGCTCTGGCTCGCCAGAGCAGCTTCGTCACGCTGGCCACGTGACCCGGAAGTGTCTGCGGACAGCGCTGGCTCCCGGCCTATAGAGTGAGATGAGCGCACAACCCCAGAGTCTGTCAAGACTGGCCCGTATACCTTTTATAAAACTGATACGTGGAAATTGGAAGCCTTTTCTTTTTCTTTCTTTTCTTTTAGTTGTTATCTTTTAAAAAAGTTTGTTATCTTTAAAAAAAGTTTGGTATCTGATGTTAACTTTTGTATGTTGCTTTTCCTTTCTTTGTTTTGTTAAGCTTTAATAAAAATAGGTTTCTAAAAAACAAAACCACACACACAAATAACCTTGCCCAAGAAGAGGAGATTGGCAACTGGTTAGATTTTTTGAATCAAGAGAGGGTTTCTGGAGTGTGTGTGTGTGTGTGTGTGTTTGTTTGTGTTGTGTTCTATTGATTTTCAGTTACAAACAAATTGGATATAGAAAATGAGATAAAAGATAATAACATCAGCAATAAAAACAAGTTGGAGTACAGACCCATCACAAAAAGGGGAGAAAATATAAAAGAAGCAATCCCAGTTGTGGTTCATTGAACATACAGTAGCCGGATGAAAGTGTCATTCCACAATGTTCTGTGTGTTGAGGGTGGAAGGAAACCATGCTCAACAGAGTGTGCATATTTAATAAAAATATACCATGTTGCATAAAGATTTGTACTTTGCTTTCCAGTGTGATGCTCTCATTGTAAGACCAGTAATTTGTCCATAAGTATGTCAAATAATAATTTTAATAAAAAGGTAATATTAGGTCTGGATAGCTTTTTGTAGAATTGAGCAACAAAGCCATCTGGGCCAGGTGCTTTATGCATGACCGCTCTCCACATCAAACGGAGGGCGCCCTTTGCATGCAGCACCCCTGATCCTACATGACTCCCAGCAGAGCACTCATGGACCATCTCCCCAAGTCGCAAACCTTGAGGTTCCCGCCAAACCTCAGTTCAAAAAACCAATAGCAACTGGGGAGGCGGAGCCAGGGGAGCTGACCAGGTAAGGGTAGGACTCTTTAAGCATAAAAGGGGGTGGAGCCTACCTGGGAGCTCTCAGTCGGCTGCTGTTAAAGGACCAGGAAGGAATTTTCCCTGCATTGGCAGGTTTCGCCTTTCCAGTAGCAAAACGTCACAACTTTGGCAGTTTTAGGCCTTGGGCAGAATCCTTTAGTCTTTCTTCCCTAAATGGGGAGGGGGGAGGCGTGAAGTGGTGACACACATGCCCCCTGCAGCGGTGATTCCAGGGTTCCCTGTTAAAGGGGGTTGTGTTGAGGGGAGTCACTGGCCAAATGCTGAAAGGTTGACAGTGCATCTGCTGTGTTGCGGTAAAATGGGGAATAGGTGGGTGGGCTCTCTGCTGAAACATACCGTATTTTTTGCTCTATAGGACAAACTTTTTCCCCTCCAAAAATGAAGGGGGAAAGTGTGCGCGTCCTATGGAGCGAATGCAGGCTTTCGCTGAAGCCTGGAGAGCGAGAGGGGTCGGTGTGCACTGACCCCTCTCGCGTTCCAGGTTTCAGGAAGCTATCCGCAAGCCTGCGGAGCCCAGCGAGAACTCCCGCCGGGCTCCGCAGGCTTGCGGATAGCTGCCTGCAGCCGAAGCTCGGGGAGTGCGGCGCTGTGCACCCCGGGCTTCGGGCAGCTCTCCGCAGGCTTGCAGACAGCTTCTTGCAGCCCGAAGCCCGGGGAGCACAGCGCTGTGCACCTCGGGCTTTGGGCAGCTCTCCGCAAGCCTGTGGAGCCCGCGGGAGTTCCTGCCGGGCTCCCAAGGCTTGCGGATAGCAGCCTGCTGTCCCCGAAGCCAAAACAGCGAGATGGGGCACTGCGCAGCCCTCCGTCTCGCTGTTCCAGCTTCGGGACGGCTGCGCAAAGCCTCTGCAGGGCGGCGGGGTGAAGGCACCCCGCCGCCCTGCGGAGGCTTGAAAGGCTGTCCCTGAAAGCAGGGCTTCCCACCACCGCCAGCCCCACAAGCTTGGGGGGCAGCGGTAAGGCCTGCTCTTGAACACACCTTGAACGCACCTTGTTTTTGAGGGGGAGAACAAGAAAAAAAAATTTCCCCTATTCTCCCCCTCCTATGGTCCGATGCGTCCTATGGTCCGGTCCGTCCAATAGAGCGTAAAATACGGTACGTCTTCCAGACCCAGCCCAATCCCCAGACAGATTGGTTAACCCTGATGTACTCCAGATCCCTGGCTGGGTACTGGGAGGGATAAATGAACAATGCCTAAGCTAAGGTCTTGTTACATCTGAAAGTTTAATAAAGTTGTGGCCAATTTTAATCCCATAACACATTGTCAGGAGTCATTATTCCACCCGGGGGTCACCTGGGGTCTTGGGGTCTCCGCCTGGGCATGCAAATTTCATACATTTGATCCCAGCTTCTATTTCTTCTAAAGTGAAAGGCCAGTCTAGATATTCTTTATGACCTGGAGTAAGTTTTTGGTATTTGAATAATATTTTAAAACTCTTTAAGTCCTTCATTCTAAATCTGGTGACTTTGCTTTATATAGTCTGGAATAAATAAACTGAAATTCACTGAGGATCTCAGGGTGTTTAAAGGTCTTTTTATCCTTTTGCCTTTTAAGAGATTTTATTGTTCTTTCCGGTTGTTTTTTATGCAATTGTCAAGCCAATAGAGACAAGTTTTTATTATTAAATTCAAAGAAATATTGATGTACCCTCTGGAGAAATTGGAGGGATTTCTAAGGATTTTAATTCTGCTCTTTTCCTAAATAGTTTCTTATAGGTCATTTTATTTGTGTTTGTTAATGTTACACCTCTAATTCCTGTATTTCTTGGAGTAAGGCGATATTTGTACTATACAGTGGTACCTCAGGTTAAGAACTTAATTCATTCTGGAGGTCCGTTCTTAAGCTGAAACTGTTCTTAACCTGAGGTACCACTTTAGCTAATGGGGCCTCCTGCTGCTGCTGCGCCGCCACCACCCAATTTCTGTTCTCATCCTGAAGCAAAGTTCTTAACCCAAGGTTCTACTTCCAAGTTAGCAGAGTCTGTAACCTGAAGCATCTGTAACCTGAAGCGTCTGTAACCCGAGGTACCACTGTACTTCTCTTTTTAAATCCTATATCTTTCACATATAAAAAATACCTTGCACCATGGCTTTAAAACTGTCCCAAACTACAGAAATATCTTGCTCTCCTATGTCATTAAATTCAAAGAACTCAGGGCAAAAGATTTCTGCATTGTAGGGGGTTGGACTAGATTACCCTTATCGTTCCTTCCAACTCTACACTTCTATGCTTCTATGATTTCTTTTTTTGTGAAAATATTTCTTAGAACCCATCTAGTTTCCAATAATACTGCTTAATGTATTGTTGCCCTCAGTGTAGTTTTGCCAGAAGAAGGGCATGATCAAAGACATTTAGTTTTGTTCTCCTCTCCCTGTTTTCTTTATTTGGTGCCATCCTACCTCTTCAAAATCACTGTTTTTTCTGCTGTCTCCTGCTCTTTTTTGGGTTTAGAACCTGGGTGGCGCTGTGGGTTAAGCCACAGAGCCTAGGACTTGCTGATCAGAAGGTCAGCGGTTCGAATCCCCGTGATGGGGTGAGCCCCCGTTGCTCAGTCCCTGCTCCTGCCAACCTAGCAGTTTGAAAGCACGTCAAAGTGCAAGTAGATAAATAGGTACCCCTCTGGCGGGAAGGTAAACGGCGTTTCCGTGCGCTGCTCTGGTTCACCAGAAGAGGCTTAGTCATGCTGGCCACATGACACGGAAGCCGTATGCCGGCCCCCTCGGTCAATAAAGCGAGATGAGCGCCGCAACCCCAGAGTCGGCCACGACTGGACCTAATGGTCAGGGGCCCCTTTACCTTTAAGCAATACCCCAACCCAAGAGTCATTTCAGCGGCCTCATCTTTTGTAGCTGGAGCAAATTAGGGTCCTGTATAAAGGTTTTTAGCCAGTCTGCTCTTGCTGGGGGGCCCTAAAAAAATTTTCCCACAGGGTCTCAAACCTGCTCTCAGATGCCCAACTCTCCATATGCTCCTGAACTCTCTCCTTTTGCCTTTTGCCATATGTCACATATGAGGAATGCTTTATCTCAGTCTTCTCCTGTCAATTTTCCCCAGGTAGTACCCATTACGCTAGAAACATGATGGCCACAACTGAAGACAGCATTCCAGCTGAATAACTGAGCCAACCTTGCCTATTTCCACAAAGAGTCACTTGCGTCGATCCTAGAATGCTCCCATCTGCCATGCAGCCTCTTTGCAAGCAAACCAAAATTAGTTCACGGGATCTTTCTGTCTGTTGCCTTCTAAAGATAATCATATTAAATACCTGCCATATTGCACCATATGAATAATAATTTGCCGAGCACCCTTAGGACTGCAGCCATAGGTGCATAAGAAGAGTCTGCTGGATCAAGCCAGTGGCCCACCTAATCCCGATTCCTCTTCTCACAGTGGGAAACTTGCAAGCAGGATCCAGGATCCATATTGTCATTGTCCCATATAGAACAATGAAATTAAAAAATCTACACCAGACATTCAAAAACCAACAAGCCTGCTATCCCAGCCTGGTTAGCCCCCTAAAAACTCTGATACCCCATAATTAAATACAATATACTCCCATAGAGACTACCTTACACTGCGTTTAAAACCAAAATCGCATTTGAATAGAAACTGTTTCTCAGGTGGCTAGTCCTAGTCTTTATAACCCTGTACCTTCTTCCAGAAGGCAGAAGCTGAAAGAGATAATTTCCGGGGTGCGCACTATCCTGCACTATCTCTGCAGCTTTCTTATGGCACTTGGAAGCATAGATTTGATCCAAGGTGGGAAGAGTGCACCCAATTATTCTCTCCGCAGTCTTTACAACCCTGGACAGCATTGTTTTCCCCCTGACCATGCAGCTCCCAAACCTCACACACAGACCATAAGTTAATACACTCTCAACAGTACAATAGCTAATATCAGTTGATAGCCATCTCCTCTTCTATGAATTGTTCAATCTTCTTTTAGAGCAGTCTAGGTCAGTGGCCATCACTGCCTCTTGTGGGAATGAGTTCCATGGTCTAACTGTGGTGTGTGAAGGAGGATTCTCTTTTGGCTGTCCTGAATCTTCATTGGATGAGTTATGAGAGAGGGAGAAAAACTTTTCCCTATCCACTTTCCTCATGCCACATATAATCTTATAAATTTCTATCATGTCACTACTCACTAACCTTTGTTCTAAGGAATTGGGATGTGGTGGCACAAGATTTCTGGGTGAAAGGCCTTTCAAACTCTCTTGCATAGTGCAACAAATTATCCCTCCAGACCAGGGTCCAGCACTGCTTTTCCTCTTTCAAGAAATCATGCAGAACCAAACTATCCACCTAGCAACAGTGGCTAGGTTGGAACTGGCCCAGAACTGGAGATCTTATTTCTACTTCGCCTTAAAGGATGGTGAAATAGGATGTGGCAGTTGGCTGTTGTAAAAAAATAAATAAATTACAGAGCATAATAGACAAATTAGGGCTTATCCACAATTACCTTTCATCTGCTCATTGCAGGCACACTCCACCATTTCATAGAATTGTAGAGTTGTAAGGGACCCCAAAGGTCATCTAGTCCAACCCCTTGCAATGCGGGAATCTCAACTAAAGCATGGCCGTCCAACCTAGGCTTAGAAACCTCAAATGAAGGCAAGTCCACCACCTCTTGAGGGAATCCATTCCACTGTCTAACAGCTCTTACAGTCAGAAAGTTCTTACTGATGTTTAATCAAAATTTCCTTTCTTGTAATTTGGATCCACTGGTTTGAATCCTACCCTCTGGAGCAGGAGGAAACAAGCTTGCTCCATCTTCCATGTGACAGCCCTTTAGATAATTGAAGGTGGCTATCATATTTCCTCTCAGTCTCCTCTTTTCCAGGCTAAACATACCCGGCTCCCTCAATAAGGCTTGGTTTCCAGACACTTGATCATCTTAGCTGCCTTCCTCTGCACATGTTCCAGCTTGTCAGTATCCTTCTTAAATTGTGGTGCCCAGAATTGGACACAGTATTCCAGGTGTGGTCTAACCAAGGCAGGAAAAGTGATACTATTACCTCCCTTGATCGGGACACTATACGTCTGTTGATGCAGCCCAGAACAGCATTAGCCTTTTTTGCTCATGCATCACACTGTTGACTCATTGTAAGCCTGTGGTCTACTAAGACCCCTAGATCCTTTCCTAGGTTTTCCTCATCTTCCATTTGTGCAGCTGTTTTTTCCTGCCTAAGTGTAGAACCTTACATCTGTCCCTGCTGAATTTTATTCTTTTAGTGCCAAACTAAGTCCACAGTTAAGTTATGACACATGTGTCTTGCATGTAACATTTTTAACTTGAAAAATTAATGATGGTGATGGTGATCATCTATTTTCTTCAATCAGCTTCACAGCCAGTGGTGGTTTTCTTTTTTTTTTAAGACCTGCCTGAAAAGGACTACTTTGTTTGTCCCAGTAAGGTGCGTCCCGGTTCCTCTGAAGGGCAGAGAGGACTTGCAGTGGCTCATCAGAGGCCTAGGTCTCCCATGAACAACCTGAGCAAACTCTCTGACCCTGATGAAAGTTGTGTGCTTTGATCCTCTATTATGAGGCTTGTGCTTGCTCACTTGTGAAAAGAACAAAGGAGTCATTCTGTTTGCCTTTTCTTTTCTTTTATTTCTTTTCTGCTCCAACAGAAACATAACCTGGAATATACATGGCGGTTGAAATTAATTTCATATCAGAAGCAAAAACAAACACTAAACCCAGCTTATTAAAGGTGAAATTAAATGAGTTATGGGGTAGGGCGAAAACCTGCCTTTTGATGTCAGGCAGGCGCCTTTGCTGGATCGGGAAGTTTATAGAGAGTTTTAATCTGTTTTTTGTTTATAGGAATTTCAACTTTTCAAACATGTTAAGTTATTGTTGTTGGGTTTTTTTTGCTGACAGTATTACCTTTTTTGTAAATTGCTTTCAGGGTGTGTGAGTTGGTTTTCTTTTAACACTCTAGTGGTATGTAAATTTTATGAAGTAAATTAAATAAATATTCAACTGCTTGGCTCAGAATAAAGCAAACCCATTTGCTTCATTTTGCAAGTGAATAGAATTGCCCAGCCAAGATTCGTCCACCCAAGAAGTATGGAAAACACAACCTGCATCCATCTTCCCGTTCATCTTCCTTGCAAATATTCCCAGTTTTCTTACCTGTCCTTTGAAAAAGGGATCCATGTCACCTTGCCCAGCAAGACATTCTGCATACCCAGGCAATACAATTTTATAGTGTGTGTGTGTGTGCAGTTGGGGACCTGCCCAGCCAGAGTTCAATCCTGATTAATTACAGTAAGAAACTTGCCCATTCCTGTTCATTTCTTTAAGTTTTCTTTCTTTTTTACTGGAATGAACAGGGACCACTCCAGAAAGAGCTCAGATTAGTTTGGCCAAGTTTGCCTTCAGAGATCCAAGATATTCAGCTTTTGACATTTGAAGTATCCAACTTCAGAAATTCTTCTTTTTCCAGACTATTGGGATACAAAAGAACAGGATATTGGAGAGGGCCAACTGTATCTTTTTTATTTATATATCTCTAGCCCAACATTTTTCTCCAAGGAGCTCAAGGTGGTATAATACATGGTTCTCCCCTTCCCCATTTAATCCCCACAACTACCCTGTGAGGTAGGCTAGGTTGAGAGTGAGTGACTGACCCAAGGTCACCCAGTGAGCTTCATGCCCATGTGGGATTTGAAACCTGGTCTCTCCCAGGTCCTAGTTCAACAATCTCACCACAACACTACACTGGCACTCAAGCAACAGCATGGGTGGGTGGAGGTCACATCATGTGGAACTGGCCCACATACAGACATTTGGCCATAGCTCAGGAAATCTGTTCACCTTTGAACTACGCTTGGGCTTACGGATACTCTTGGCCAGCAGGGGTGTATGTGCAAGGAAGTGGGGGGAGAAGCAGCTTTGGCCAAGGCAATGCATCTTTCCTGCCCAAAATAAATCAAATAATTTAAGAGCGTTTGGACAGATATCCTTTTTTCTTTTTAAGTCTTTCCATTTTCAGATTGAAATGTTGACTTCTTCCCCTTCTCAGACTTCTTAGAATAACCAGGATTCCTTCTTTACTCCCCCACAAAAACAACAAAGACAGATGTGGAGAGTCTTATTAAGTGGTCGTGGTGGAGAAGTCCAGAGCATCATCTTCAAGGTGTGCACTGGTCATGTCAAGGGAAGGAATAGTCCCGCTCTCTTCTGCCTTGACACACCACACCCAGAGTACTGTGTCCAGTTCTGGGTGCCACAATTTAAGAAGGCTTAGAAGACGCCCCTTATCGTGTTCTAAGTTCAAAATGAGAGATTCTTCACAAGCCTGGATAAGTAATATGCAAGAGAAAGATGAAGAGCAATTTAGCCTGGAAAAGAGGAGACTGAGAGGAGATATGATAGCCATCTTCAAAAATCTAAAGGGCTGTCACATGGAAGAGGGAACTTGCTTCTTTTCTCCAGCTCTGGAAAGTAGGACTCGAACCAACGGCTTCAAGTTACAAGAAATGAGATTCTGACTAAGCATCAGGAATAACTTTCTGACAGTAATAGCTGTTCGGCAATGGATCGGACTCCCTCGGGAGGTGGTGGACTCTCCTTCCTTGGAGGTTTTTAAGCAGAGGTTGGATGGCCATCTGTCATGGATTCCTGCAATGCAGGCGTAGGACTAGAAGACCCTTGGGTAGGGTTGCCATATTTCAAAAAGTAAAAAACAGGAGACCCTGAAAGTTGTTGAGCTTTTAAAAGTAAAATCTAGGCACTTGGCATTATTTAACCTCTGTTGCCAGTTTTCCAGCACATTTCCAAAAAAATAATCCAGGATGCCATTTTCAGAGGCGAATGCCAGGACATGTCCTGGAAAATCAGGACATACGGCAGCCCTACCTTGGGTCTCTCTATGATTCTATGAATTTGGGGTTTTTGAAAGAGTTGTGTCAGAAGTTCCAAGCTGTGCATTTAGTGACCATCTGTACTTTCTGCCACTAGCGGGGAAGTGGAGGAGGAGGACGAGGAGGAGTTTGGACTTGATATTCCGCCTTTCACTCCCCTTAAGGAGTCTCAAAGCGGCTAACAATCTCCTTACCCTTCCTCCCCCACAACAAACACTCTGTGAGGTGAGTGAGGCTGAGAGACTTCAGAGAAGTGTGTCTAGCCCAAGGTCACCTAGCAGCTGCATATGGAGGAGCAGGGAAGTGAACCTGGTTCACCAGATTACGAGTCCACTGCTCTTAACCACAAGTTGCAGCTCTGAAGCCAATAATGGCCTAAAAACAAGTTGCAGGCATTTCATCCCAGTTCAGTTAAGTGGGCAGACACCATTCCTTGAACAAAGGCAGATTCTTGAGTTTGAGGGTGTGCTTATGGTCCAGGCAGCTGTTGTCCTTTGCCTTCATCAGGCAGTACTGCAGGCAGTCGATTTGGGCAGAGGAAGCAAAACCCATGGAGTGGAGAGAGAGGAAAAGGAATCATATAATTGTGGGGATGGAAGGGACCCCCAATAGTCATCTAGTCCAGCCCTCTGCACTTCAGAAATCCCAGCTAAAGAATCCCAGATAGGTGGTGGAGGTGATTCTGGAGGAGTGGAATGAAGCCATGGAGAGATGGAGAGACATCTTAATTTGGGAGCATTATAGCCGATAGAGAAAGGGCTCTGTGTACAACTCAGAGTAAATTCAGAGGGAAAAGCTATCAAATCCCTGGCACTTTTCATGGGGAAAAATGGAAGAAGCGTAAATGGAAGCAGTAATTTTTAAAGACAAGGACAAAGAAACATGGAAAACACAAGAGGAAATGGGAACAGAAGATACAGCACTGGATGCAAATTAATGGATACATAACAAGATAAGAGCTATGGAATAATATCTCACTATATGATCACAGAGGAGAGACTCTTATATAGACAAAGTCAGAAAGACTTATTGTTATTTAATATGGTGAGGTGATTGTTCAAGTTATTGGAGTCAAAGGTATTTGTCTGATTAAAAAAAAGCCATTGCTGACATTTATTCAGTGCTATTTTTCTAGAAAATGAGATGCCAGAACTCATCATGAATACCTCCCTCATTCTCTTTGAATGGAAATGGCTCCCACCTGATAGGTGCCAGAACCCACTTGAGAGGTGCTGGAACTGAGTTCCTGTGAGTCCCCCCTGAAAAAAGCCCTGCATTTATTAATAACAATAATTAGAGAACCCTTTTGGACTTTTTGTGTGAAAAGGAAAATGAATGAATTTGAGACATTTGGCTTTGAATATTGTGAAAATATCGCTTAAGAGAAAATAGAACAGTTGGATGTCATCCTAGAGTGAATGTTTTGTATAATTTCTTTTATGTAACTTACAGACAGAAAATCAAAATTTATTTTTCCTTTCTTTCTTTCTTTTTTCTTTTTCCTTCCTTCCTTCCTTCCTTCCTTCCTTCCTTCCTTCCTTCCTTCCTCCCTTCCTCCCTTCCTCCCTTCCTCCCTTCCTCCCTTCCCTTCCCTTCCCTTCCCTTCCCTTCCCTTTCCTTTCCTTCTTGTTAGCTTCTTTTTCACCCCCTTTTCTTTTGTTTTCTGTTGTTATTGTTGTTTTCCTTTAGTATCCTCTGCTTTGGGCCATTATTGGGGTTAAGGATTACACAGACATGAAGGTGGTTTGATGGTTGGTAGAAAGGCCCTGAGTGAGAGGCAGCGAAAGGAATGGCTTCCCAAGGTGCGAGACCAGGAGAAGAAAGGGAAGCTCCCAGGTGAGTGCTGGGAGATTTCACCACTTTCTGTGTGAGAAAAAGGTGAAAAGCTACCCTTGACAGAGGGCTGTGCATTTCCTTTTCTCTTATTCTCTCCACTTTTGTTTTTATTTAGATTAGTTTATTTTATTGCATTGTATTATGAAAAAGTTTTAATAAATCTTATTTTAGAAAAAGGAAGAGCGTTCTTAGCGTGAGAGGGCTTGGAAGGTGGTAGACTCTCCTTTTTTGGAGACTTTTATAGAGGGTGGATCTCTTGCGGATTCTTTAGCTGTGATTCCTGCATTTCAAGGCATAGGACTAGATGATCCTTTGGGTTACCTTCCAACTCTACAATTCTATGATTCTATATTTTAGGGTAAGTGGCTGCTTGGTATAGACAATAGGCAATTGACATTCATTCATTCCCCCCAAAATTCAAGGAGTTCAAGGCAGTATGCATGGTTCTCCTCCATCCCCATTATCTTCACTACACGCCTGTGAGATAGGTTAGGCTGAGTACCTCGCAGGCAGCGACTGGTCCAAGGTCACCCAGTTAACTTGGTGACCGTGGGGATTTGAACCCTGGTCTCTCTGAGCTTCTAAGTCCCATGCTCTAGCCACCTTGCCACACTGGGTTAGGAGTCAGCCTTGCTCTGGGGAAGGTAACTCTGGGGAAGGTAACTCTGTAAGGAAGGCTGATACAAGAGCTCCACTAGCAAAGTGCAGATTCACCTGCCAACAGGTAAATGACCAGTCCCCTTTGGCAGTTTCACATCAAGCAGGAATTAGCTCTAGAAGGTGGAATGGAAGGGATCTTAAGAACAAAAGCTAAGAGCCCTGCTGGATCAGTCCAATGGCCCATCCAGTCCAGCATCCTGTTCTTCCAATGGCCAACCACATGGCCATGATGGGAAACCCTCAAGCAGGATCTGAGCATAAGAGTGCTCTCCCTTCCTGCAGTTCCCAACATTGCTGCCTTCACTGTCAATGCAGAACATAGCCATCATGGCTAGTAGCCATCAATAGCCCTACACTTGATGAATTTGTCCAGTCCTCTTTTTAAGTCATCCATATTGGTGGCCATCACTGCTTCCTATGTGAGCAAGTGCCACTCTGCACATGTATAAGTCCTTTTAAAAAATTAGCCCAAATTCTAATGTTCATCTTCATTGGATGCCCATGAGTTCTGAAGTTATGAGAGAGGGGGAGAAAACTTTTCTCTATCTGCTTTTCTCCATGCTGGGCATTATTTTATAATCATCTATCATTCCACCTCTTAACTTGCCTTTTCTCTAAGATTAAAGGTCTCCTTTCCTCATGGGGGAGTCGTTCCATCCCTTTGATTATTTGCCCTTTTTCTGAACCTTTTCCAACTCTACAATATCCTATGCTACCTTCTTATCTCTACAGCTGCAAGATGACAAGCTATACTTGCTGAGAACTAAATCCACTCCTGCTTTGGATGTGTCTGACCCACTAGCAGCTTGAACAGGCAGAGACAATGTGCAAGGGGTGCAGGGCTGGTGGTGGGGGGAAAAGCTGCTCTGGGTCAGCCAACCTCCATAGTCCTTTTAGACCACAGAGATGAAAACAGAGGCCAAAAGTTGCTATTGGGAGGAGACAACTTATCTGCCTCTGATGTTAGCTCCAACTGGCTATTTTCTGGCTTTGGAACAAAATTCTCCATAATAGTTTTCTACTTGAAATAAGCCACTGCCTTCACTGCGTAGGGGTAAGGCTTTCAAAGTGAGCTGCCACCCTCTGCTGGCTTCATCCTCTTTCCTTCTTTCCTTCATCCAGGGGGAATTGGCATGGATCCTACAAATATTCCTGTTCTCCTTACTCCCTTGTGGGCCAAGAAAACAAAGAGAAGCACCCCTGCATCCAGCATGTTGCATTTCAGATTAAGTCTGAAGCCTTATTCACACCAGCTTCTTTGTGGTTTAGATCCTGCTTCCTTTTAAATGTTTATCCCAGCTGTAAAGCAAAGAGGAATATTAACATGCCTGCCTATTCAGTGCCTCACTGCTCAGTCAGTCATCAGTGCAAAGAATTGTTATGTACCACCCCAATCTCTGAGCTGCAAGAGACTCCAAGTGTTCCAGGTACTTATCCAGGTTCAGTTTTCTTGGAATGAAAGTTAGCAGAGGCCGTTGTGTCTTTAGGAAATATGATTTTATTTGCACACATATACAGCCTGAGCAGAAGTTCTCCACTAGTCACAGCTTTGGATCCAGCACAGAGCAAGCAGGTCTCTGTGTCTCCAGCTTCCAGCCTGCTTCCAGATTGGCTTACACACACGGCACTGGCTTGTGTTTTCTGACCTAGGAGCTAGGTGAGGGGGGTGGAGGAAAGACCCACCCATCAGTATAAAGGACTCCATCACATGGTTGCATCTCTTGCAGCCCAGATCATTCTTTTGGGATGCCATGAGGACACGTCAGTGGCCAGCTAAGGTCATTTTCTTACAAAGTTCTGACTAGTTCAGCAACCTCCTCTATTTGAGTCTAACCCCCACTGTGTATAGGCCCTCAAGAAATGGAAGTGTCTCAGTGCATCATCCAGACTGACACCCCCCCCCCTGCAAAACCTACGACAGTATATTTCACTGAGCAATGTAAGATATTGTGGAAGGACATGTGGCTCCAGAATTGGCCTCCACAGTCACTTACAGACTCCTTGTTAAAACTGTGTTTATGGAAGACAAACTTGCTCGGCTACGAGTGATCTCCGAGGAAGAAGAAGAAGAAGAAGAAGAAGAAGAAGAAGAAGAAGAAGAAGAGTCTTCACAGAATGGGCTGTACACTGTTGCTGAACGGCTGCATACAAGAGATATAATTATTCTATTATAGTCTTGGCAGGCCTCTTCAATGCATAAGTGGGAAGAGATGATAAGTGGATAGTTGGCACCTTAGGGGTAGAGGAGGAGGATCTTGAATTGCTCTCCTATTGAGGGGCTGATAAATCAATCCAGCTGCAACACATCTGTTCAAGGCTCCTTTTAATTCTGTTCCAAATCATAACCTGGCAAGGCGCCTGAAGACAGTGATGGTGGTTTCCCCCCTCTATTCTCTGGCCCCCCAATTCAAATCACTGCCACAGATTGTCACTTATCTGCCTGTTTTGGGTTGTCACTTATCCGCCTGTTTTGTGTTGGCAGGTTTTTTGAACTTTGATTGAAAAATGGCAAAACTTCAAAGGAGATCTTCAGACCTTTCAGCATCATTGCAACAAATACTTTTAACATTTTAAAATCTAAAGCTTGGGAAGTTAGGTTGAAAAGTTTACAATAGGACATTAGAAGAGTACTGCTGAATTAGGCCAATGGCCCCACCTAGTCCAGCATCCTGTTTTCACAGGAGCCAACCAGATGCCCCAATGGAAACCCACTAACAGGACCTGAGCACAAGAGCCCTCTCACCTTCTGTGGCTTCCAGCAACTGTTATTCAGAACTGTGGAGGATGGAGCATAACCATTGTGGCTAATAGCCATTGATAGCCCACTCCTCCATGAATTTCTCTATTTCTCTATTTATTATAAGTTATCTAGGTTGGTGACCATCACTGCCTCCTGCGGGAGTGAGTTCCAGAGTTTACCGTATTTTTCGCTCTATAGGACGCACTTTTTCCCCTCCAAAAATGAAGGGGAAGTGTGTGTGCGTCCTATGGAGCGAATGCAGGCTCCTTGGCTTCGCAGCGATGTGCCTGTCCTGGAAGCTGGAGGACGAACAGAAGGGTCTCCTTCTGTTCCTTCTCCAGCTTCGCAGAAGGGGCGCTGCGCCCTCTCCCTCTCTGCGCAGCACCTTTCCTGTGAAGGAGAGGTGCTGCGCAGAGAGAGAGAAGGCGCAGCGCCCCTTCAGCGACGCGTCTGTCCTGGCTTCTGCTTTAGCCCTGCGCAGCCTCTTTGGGCAGGGGGAGCCTTCATTCCGCTGCCCTGAAGAGGCTTGGCGGGGTTACCCCAGAAGCCAGAACAGCTACACGGTATCCCAGAAGCCAGATCCCTCTTGCTGTTCTGGCTTCTGGGGTTCAGAATAAGTTTTTCTTGTTTTCCGCCTCCCAAAACTAGGTGCGCCCTATGGTCCGGTGCGCCCTATGGTGCGAAAAATACGGTAACTATGCGCTGCATGAAGAAAAACTTTATTTTACCTGATGGGTTTTGATTTGATCAGGACATCCTTGAAGGACAAAAGGGACAGCAATAATACTGAATTAATAATTTAGTAATATGAATAAAGGGAGAGAGGGGGGGAGAGGGAGAGAGAGGGAGAGAGACCCCATTAAAAACATCTGTGGTCTTTCTTTTTGGTCTCGCTAGAGTATACTCTTGCATGAAATGATACAACAATTCTCTGGGAGTTATCAAGTATATTGCAGCCCTTATTTGCAAACATTTCAGATTATGCTTGGTAGAAGTATTTCTATACCATTTTCTAGTTTTGACTCCAAATCCCAGAGTCTAACCAACAATTTCGCATCTTGGCCATTGGCCTCCAATCTCCTTTCAAGAAGTGAAAGTTTACTCTCTTGTTTCAAAGTTCAGAGTTAGTGGCCAGATCATAATAGCATAAGAACAGCCCTGCTGGATCAGACCAATGCTCCATCAAATTCAGCATCCTGTTCTCCAGCAGTGGCCACCTGAGTGGTGGGCACATGTGCAGGTTCAGATGAAAACCCTGTAACAACTCTACTCACAAGGGCACAGATGCTTAGTCTAGCCCTGAGAGATAGAGATGAGCTACATTCATGGCGTGAGCCAGGCTGGGCTTGATCACAGGCATGGCTGTGAAGGAAGAATGCAGCAAGTCCTTCATTGTAGGGGGTTGGAGTAGATGACTCCCAGGGTCCCTTCCAACTCTATAATTCTCTGATTATCCAATAATAGTGGTGATGATGCAGGTTGAGCTGTCTGTCCCTCTACAAACTCTCTCACACACACTCAAGCTAAGAGGTTGGATGATCATTGATCACAGATTCTTTAGCTGTGATGATATGACCCTTGGGAGTCCCGTCCAACCCTACAGTTTTATGATTCTAAGCCAGCTCACTGAGTCACCATAGGGGGCCTTGACCTGGTTTTAAGAATCCTCAGCACAGATGCCTGGTGTCACTGGAGCAGCTTGTAAAGTCAAGCAGCTCGTGAGGCTTGTCATGAGAGATTGGTCCTGTGGCAAGTATCTGTGCTTAGGACTTTGACATTTCTCCAGACAAACTTTCCACTTGATTTATCTCTCTGTTGAAGCCCAAGTGCAAACAATAGTCAATGCCAAATGTAAAAAGAAGATTTAGAGCAATCTTTAGTCACCCTCTGCTGGCAAAAGGGATGAAATACACCTTGCCCGGAAAACAAGTTTGTTTAGATGGACTCATTTCCTTCAATTCTTCTCTCCCCCCCCCCCTCTCTCTCATAAATATTTTATTAATTTTCAAGAAAACAGAAAACAATACAGAGTTGAAATGGAACATTATTGTTCATAAACAACATCATTATGTAGTGTTGGTATGGTACAATATAATGTTGAAACGTTCTCACTCTTTCCAAAAGTGTTCCACTTTTCCAGAACAATCCAGTTAAATTTAAGCCATTTTCTTTTATGCAAAAAGCGTCTTTCATGCCATAGGAAGCAAAGTGAGTTTATAGATCATGATTTACAAGAACAAATGCATATATCTATGTTATGCATTAAATCTATGCAAATGAAGAAAAGAAGGCAAAAAGGTAAAAATTGCCTTAGTGATCTATGCTGTTTGCATAACTTATCTATGCTGTTTGCCCCCTTATTTCAGGCATTATAAAAGCACAGGATGACAAGAAAACAATGTGATGTTAACCACAATGAATTACAGATTTGTACATGGTGTAATGGTTGATGTTGTCTCTGTTGCTAATTTATAAATGAATCCCAGACTGTAATAAAGGCCATGTAGCACCCTCAGTTTCTGTGTTAGTTTTTCCATAAAAACTATAAATCATTCATTATTATAACAGTAAGCCACAGTTCCACTATTCAGAGCCTTACACTGTTTGGCAGCCATCAGTAGGTATCCTATTATTTGCTTATCTTTAAGATCTGTGTCCAAGTCAGCAAAGGTATTGAAAAGTGCTGGTTGATTGCCTGTGGTGTTATATTCCTGATCTCCCCAAAAACCAAAGTCTAAAACTATTGCACATGGGGGCAAGCCCACCATAGATAGTATTAAGATCTTGTATGGTAAGCAAACTGGTGTGAAGTACCAGCTCAAGCATGCATATTCGTTGGAGATGGTAGCCATGGGTGGCTTATGTCCACAGACAGCTTTCTGGGTCATGTGGCCAGCATGACTAAACTGCTTCTGGATGACAGAAACCAAAGCGAACGGAAATGCCATTCACCTTCCCACTGCAGTGGCACCTATTTATCTACTTGCACTTTGTGCTTTTGAACTGCTAGGTTGGCAGGAGCTGGGACAGAGCAACGGGAGCTCACCCCGTTGTGCAGATTCGAACCACCGACCTTCTGATCGGCAAGCCCAAGAGGCTCAGTGGTTTAGACCACAGCACCACCCGCATACCTTTTACCTTATTTCTACAAGTATATGATACTGAGTCCTCAGACACCAAATAAAGACACATACTCCTCTCAGCCATTCCTGAGAAGGCTTGTTTCCAGACTTTCGATTATCTTGGTTGCCTTCCTCTGCACACATTCCAGCTTGTCAATATCCTTCTTAAATTGTGGCACCCAGAACTGGACATAGGACTCCAGCTGTGGTCTGACCAAGGCGATACTATGACTTCCCTTGAACTGGACACTAGACTTCTGTTGATGCAGCCTAGAATAGCATTAGGGTTTTTTTTGCTGCTGCATCAGATTTTGGCTAATGTTCAGCTTGTGGTCTACCAAAGCACCTAGATCCTTTCCACATGTCCTACTGACAAGCCACGTGTCCCCTGTCCTATATTTGTGCTGCTGGTTCTTCCTGCCTAAGTGCAGAATCATAGAATTATGCCTACTGAAATTGTTAATGATTTTCTAGAGTTTCTATCTGGGCTGAAATTACTTAAAAGCATCCCTCTTCTCTAGCTTACGTTAACATTTTATTCAGCTATGCAGCTTTAATTTAACAAAGAGATCAGTCTCAGGGTGTACCTGAGTAGACAATTCAGAAATGAAATATGACTGTTAATTTGCTTTGATAAACCCGCATATCTGAAATTACCCCTTTGAGAATTTTATTTTCAAGAGGATCTGTTTCTATGTGACGGCTAGCAGTTCAGCTTGTGCATTTATTTAAAACTGAACACCGAGTGCTTCATTTAAAAATGAATCCATGAAATTAATATTGATCCAACCAAAGCAAACACAAGCACTGTGTGACAAGTTCAAGAATCTGAGCTTCTGAGTTAATTTGCTTCAATAAAGATTGACTTGAAGGGATTCTCTCTTCCATTCAAGTCAATTAGGGTGACGAAATTAGTTTTAGTTGAATCTCTGGGGCCAGAAACCTCAAAAGTTTCAAAAGAAATAAAAGCACAGATTTACTAATGAAGCCTTGTTGGAGCCTGCTGTAATTTTAAGGAGCAGGGCCTCATAGAATCATAGAATTGTAGAATCAGAAGCAACACCCCAGGGTCATCTAATCCAATCCCCAGCCATGCTGGGTGTTAAGTTGTGGGTGAACATATCAGACAACACAGCGATTCTCCAAACAGCACTTGTTTAATCACAGGTCAGAAAAGAACTGAACTGAAGGGTTCAGCCAGCCTGCTTATATAGAGCTACAGTACAACGTAACTGTAACAACTTTCTGTAACTATCCAATCACTGAATGTCACTTTTGATCCCTTATTTGCATATGTGGACCTGAACTATCTACAGTATTCCCCTGCTGGCCCAGGGTGAGAACTTCAGTACATAACACTGGGGTATCCTTGACAGGTGGTCATCCAGCCTCCATTTAAAAACCTCCAAGGAAGAAAAGCCCACCAGTTTCCGAGGTTATCAGTTCCCCTATCAAATGGCTCGGTCTGCCTTTAGAATATCAATTGCTCTTCACAGAGAACTCTGGGAATTGTAACCTCTGGGAGGGAAACACGGCATCTCCTAACAATTCTCAATACCCCTACCAAATTCCAGCTCCTAGGATTCTTTGGGGGAAGCTGTGGCTGTTTAAAGTGGTGTCATAGTGCTTTAAATGTATGGTGTAGCTGCTGTATACTGAGAGTCGGTTGTGTGTCACTTGAGAACAATGCTGTTGAAAACAGCCACGTAAGCTTCTGTTCTGTGCTGGTTTGCTCACTTACAGAGCCAACAGTGTCGTGCGGTGGTTAAAGAGTGTTCAACTAAGAGCTGGGAGAGCAGGGTTCAAATCCCCCTACTCAGCCATAAAGCTCACTGGGTGTGACCTTGGTCCAGTCACTGCCTCTCAGCCTAACCTCCCTTGCAGGGTTATTGTGGGGATTAAATGAGGAGGTGGAGAAACATGCATGCCACCTGGAGCTCCTTGGAGGAAAAATGCAAGGTAGAAGTGCAGTACATAAAATAAATCCAATCAGCTCTTCATTTTGGGGTTTGCGTGGAATGAAAAATTATTGGGGAACATATTTTAAATCCACCCACTACAAGCTGTGACCTGTTAGACAGGCATGGAAGAGGCTTCCAGCATCCAGGCATTTGCACCAGGATGCAATGGGTATTTACTTTGTCAAATGGAGAAAAACATATTTTGAATCCAGAAACCCTGTCCTCGTTCCTTCTCAACCATAGCAGCTGGAGCAAAATCTGTTTCAAGATTTATAAATCTATAAAAAGCAGTACATTTTTTTTTAAATATACCCCCTTGCAATGCAGGAATCACAGCTGGAGAATCCTTGGCAGATGGTGATCTGACCTCTGCTTAAAAATCTCCAGGGAAGGAGAGGAAAGGGAAAGTGAACAAGAATCTGTCAGATCTTAACTTGCAAAAATGTATAAAAGAAAAAATAAGGAATGTTGGAAATGTGAAGAAAAGGAGGGGGATTTCTATCATGTGTGGTGGACTTGCAGTAAAGTGAAAGCTTACTGGGAAATGATATATAATGAGTTAAAGAAATTGTACAAGAGTACATTTGTTAAAAACCCAGAAGCGTTCCTATTGGGCATAGTAGGTGAAGAATATGGATGGCTCGTACACCCCAGGTCGTGTGGTTGCTGACCTTGAGCCAGACATCCTGGAGAGTGAGGTCAAATGGGCTTTAGAAAGCACTGCAAATAACAAGGCCAGTGGAAGTGATGGTATTCCAGCTGAACTATTTAAAATTTTAAAAAATGATGCTGTTAAGGTGCTACACTCAATATGCCAGCAAGTTTGGAAAACTCAGCAGTGGCCAGAGGATTGGAGAGGATCAGTTTACATCCCAATCCCAAAGAAGGGCAGTGCCAAAGAATGCTCCAACTACCGCACAATTGCACTTATTTCACACGCTAGCAAGGTTATGCTTAAAATTCTACAAGAGAGGCTCAAGCAGTATGTGGACCAAGAACTCCCAGAAGTGCAAGCTGGATTTAGAAGAGGCAGAGGAACCAGAGACCAAATTGCAAACATGCGCTGGATTATGGAGAAAGCTAGAGAGTTCCAGAAAGACATCTACTTCTGCTTCATTGACTATGCAAAAGCCTTTGACTGTGTCGACCACAGCAAACTATGACAAGTTCTTAAAGAAATGGGAGTGCCTGATCACCTCATCTGTCTCCTGAGAAATCTCTATGTGGGACAAGAAGCTACAGTTAGGACTGGATATGGAACAACTGATTGGTTCAAAATTGGGAAAGAAGTACGACAAGGCTGTATATTGTCTCCTTGCTTATTTAACCTATATGCAGAATTCATCATGCAAAAGGCTGGGCTGGATGAATCCCTAGCCGGAATTAAGATTGCTGGAAGAAATATCAACAACCTTAAATATGCAAATGACATGACCTTGATGGCAGAAAGTGAGGAGGAATTAAAGAACCTTTTATTGAGGGTGAAATAGGAGAGTGCAAAATATGGTCTGAAGCTCAACATCAAAAAAATGAAGATCATGGCCACTGGTCCCATCACCTCCTGGCAAATAGAAGGGGAAGAAATGGAGGCAGTGAGAGATTTTACTTTCTTGGGCTCCATGATCACTGCAGATGGTGACAGCAGCCACAAAATTAAAAGATGCCTGCTTCTTGGGAGAAAAGCAGTGACAAACCTAGACAGCATCTTAAAAAGTAGAGACATCACCTTGCCAACAAAGGTTCGTATAGTTAAAGCTATGGTTTTCCCAGTAGTGATGTACGGAAGTGAGAGCTGGAACATAAAGAAGGCTGATCGCCGAAGAATTGATGCTTTCGAATTATGGTGCTGGAGGAGACTCCTGAGAGTCCCATGGACTGCAAGAAGAACAAACCTATCCATTCTTAAAGAAATCAGCCCTGAGTGCTCACTGGAAGGACAGATGCTGAAGCTGAGGCTCCAATACTTTGGCCACCTCATGAGAAGAGAAGACTCCCTGGAAAAGACCCTGATATTGGGAAAGATGGAGGGCACAAGGAGAAGGGGACGACAGAGGACGAGATGGTTGGATAGCGTTCTCAAAGCTACCAGCATGAGTTTGACCAAACTGCAGGAGGCAGTGGAAGACAGACATGCCTGGTGTGCTCTGTTCCATGGGGTCACAAAGAGTTGGACACGACTAAACGACTAAACAACAACAGGTGAATAAATCCCGAAGAGAGATCAAAAACTGTTTATGTATGCAACTAGGGCAGCAAGGAGTCTTTTAGCCCAAAAATGGAAACAACAAGAATTACCAACGATTGAAGAGTGGCAGACGAGGATGATGGAATATGCAGAATTGGCGAAGCTGACCGGGAAAATTTGAAACCAGTGTGATCAAGCTTTCCGAAAAGACTTGGGTAAATTTGTACAATATTTGAAGGACAATTGCAAACAATTAACAACACTAGCAGGACTGATCTAAAAGACTTGTAATGATTATGATTCATACGTTCTTATATTTATGTAAAAATGTGACAATTGAAATGATGAAAGATAAGTAGAAAAAAATACAAATGCTATGACACAGAAAGGAAATATGGTAACCATGAGGAGGGAGGGAGGGAAGTCGAATAGCTCGTAAGAGCAAAATTTACTGTGGGAAATAAGGGTGTATTTAAATGTTACAAAATGGAAAACTAATAAATATTATATATTTTTTAAAATAATCTGTCAGATCTCAGTCACCATCTGATTGCAGCATCCATTGCCAAATTACTTGTTTGCCAGTGACACTAACTGTGACCATGCACATTCCTACCACACACACACACACACACACACACACACACACACACACACACCATATAGTCTCTGTTTTCAGGTTATTGAATCATTCACACAAAATAGTCATATTTGGGGTGAGACATTACTATTCTAGACAATATGGGGTTGCTGGGAAAGAGAAGTTGGGAGAGAGGGAGGTAGAAAGGAGAAGACAGTGAATTTTTATGTTTATTTTACATTGTATATGTGCAAAGCTTTTGTGTCAGCATCACGTAGACAGGTATTTTATTTTGCTGGCACTGAGAAAGTACAGAGGGCCCAGGGCATGGTTGGTTGCAGACACCTACCCAGCCTTATTGAAGTCAGTTGGAGTTACTTTCAAGTAAAAAACCACAGGCTGCCCAGATCCTTTGAGAAGAGAGCATTTCCAGAGATAATCACTTCACAAAAGAGCCTGCTTTCAACTTCTCTTTCTTGAAGAAGAGGGTAATTCCTTGTGGACCCTATATTCGTAATCGCACAGTTCAATATGCACATACACCGTGCTAAAGCATGGTGTTGATAATGCCAAGGTTGCAGGTTCGGTCCCTGTATTGGACAGTTGCATATTCCTGGCCCTTCCAACTCTACAACTCTATGATTCTATGGACAAGCTTACAGGGGATGTAGATGAGGATACTGAGAACAGGCCATCTTTTTCAGAGCGAATCTCAGTGCTTGGAGACAGCAGTTTGCAGGGATAGCTTAAAAGGCATGGGGTTGGGGGTGCAAATTTAATTGCATACATGTGTGTGACAGGGTTGTGGTGGTGCCAGGAGATGGTCAGAGAAAGCTGGCTGTGATATGGTCCTGCTAAGATACTAGTAGCAGGGGGAGCAGCCAGGCTAGTCTTGTGCCATCCTTGAGTCTGGATTATTTGCTTCCTTCCTGGTGCAAATTAACCAGATGACTCCAGTTAAGCTTCATGGCATCAGGGGCCCACTTCTGATCTTATACTTTATCCTATGGTTTTAAATCTGAGGGGAATTGCAAGGGAGTTGAGGAAATACTCTGAGGTATCAACCCATAGGAGAAGGATGATATCGAAGCTGTAAGGCTTTTTAAAAATGAACAGCAATGATCGTGCATGATAATATATGAACCTTATCAAAAGGTTGCATTTCTGGTTCTGAGGCAAGGTATAGTTTCCATCTCTCTCAATCAATACAACAATTAGGGGATCCAACTAAAACAAATAGAGGATTTATCTTTGCCCTTTGGAGATTATTTTTTTTAAGGGGGGTATTATTGTTTCCAGAATCCCAGTAAATGAACCAACCAGTAAAATGAGAGTGCAGATCCTGTACAAACAGTGGAATAAATTGGGTGAACAGTAAACGCTTAAGATATTACTCGACACACCGAAATATTTTGCAAATGCCTTTTTTAAAAAGTGCCACAGAATTGCACATACACAGCTGAATTTATATAAGAAAATGGCAACTGCAAAGATACTCTGAAACTACGGTCTTTGATCTTGTCCACAGCTGCCATGAATCTACTTTGTACCTAAGGTGCCAAGAAACAAAAATGTAATGCCTTGCCAATGGAGATCTGGTTGAGCCAAAGCTGCTGTTCAGTTTTAACCAGTGCTTTCCCCCCCATGGGGAACGCATACCCCTAAACATTTTGTGAATCTAAGCTTGGCCTCATTGAGGGGCAGTATTTCAATAGGAGTAGGAAAATGAGAGTACCCCTAAACACTTTCTTTAGGAAAAAAGCACTGGTTTTAACCAAGTGACACATCACCTCAGTGGCTGTAGAGGAGAATCCTATTGAGAGCACCTGATCAGTACAGTGGTACCTCAGGTTAAGTACTTAATTCGTTCCAGAGGTCCGGACTTAACTTGAAACTGTTCTTAACCTGAAGCACCACTTTAGCTAATGGGGCCTCCTGCTGCTGCCGCGCCGCTGGAGCCCAATTTCTATTCTCATCCTGAAGCAAAGTTCTTAACCTGAAGCACTATTTCTGGGTTAGCGGAGTCTGTAACCTGAAGCATATGTAACCTGAAGCGTATGTAACCTGAGGTACCGCTGTAATTTAAAGACGAAATGGAAGTCTCAATGAGCTTTGCATCCCTGAGAGGAGGGCATCAAACAGTAGCAGCACAATTTGTGTGGGGAGAGAAAATCAGACAAGGGCAGACCCCAACCCCACCCCCACCCCACCCCAGTGTCTTTGCTACAATTTGCAGGTAGCCCAGGCGGTAAGGTGGAAACCCCAGTTCTGCCCCAGGAGGCAGATGTCCTTGAGCCCGGCAAGGGTGAGGTGCAACCAGCAGGCAAGAGGCAGCACCAAGGAGTTTGGGAGGTCTAGTGGCGAGGAGGACAGGTGGCAGATAGGGAGAGACCATCTGCACCATTCTCCTCACACACAAGCATCCAAGCCCCTTTCCTTACCGAAGAATTGCTAAAACGAAAAACAATTTTATTTATTTTTATTATTTAATTAAACTTAAATACTGGCCTTCATTTGAAGATCCCAGAGTAGTTCACAGCATAAAATTACAAGAATATTATCTTATTTACTTCTTAAAAATTATATGCCACTTGATTGTTAAAACGCCTCAAAGTGGTTTACAAAATAAATACCATTCAAAGATATTACAGAATCAAACATCCAAAAATGCTAAAGCCAGCAATAAACTACAAACACATCAACTTTCTAAATTTCTCAACAGGCTTTCCTAAACGTTTTTAGCTGGCACCAAAAAGAGTAGGCAGGGAATTCTCAAGATGCTGCCACACTAAAGTACTTTTTGGAGGGAGGGTGGAAATAAGGGGAAGTGCTCCCCTGCTCAGAAAAGCACCCCAAGGTGGTCTGAGCATGTTCAATGGCCACAGATTGTTGACTGACTGTATTTGGGGGAGAGGAACAAAAACTGAAGGGAGAGGAAGTGGTTGGAGCCCTGAATAGAAGCATTACACACTGCAGTGTTTTACTGTGGGTGATCCTTATTGGAGATTTAATCATTTATTATCATCCCACCTTTCCTCCAGGGAGCTCAGTGTAGTGTACATGGTTCTCCCCCTCCTCATTTAATCATCACAACTACCGTGTGAGGCAGCTTAGGCTCAGGGTGAGTGACTGGCACCCAAGGCCACCTAGTGAACTGTCGCGCAGCGGTAAATTAATCAACGCAGAGTCTTCTTCATAAACAGAATTAAACTTTACTGAAGAAAATTAACTTGTTCATAAACAGCATAGTTAAAGAGCATACACAGAGAGCTCAAAGTAGCTATCTGACTCTTCACAGAGGCATGGTCTACTGATTAACTAGAGGCCTGGGGCCACTCTGCCTGCCTTAGAGTTACATTCACAGCAACACATTTCAACAACAGCACAGATACTACATTGGGCCTTCCTGCAAACAAGCTACAATTTTATAGAGAGAATGAGTGATCCTGTAGATTAATCACAATGATTCAGCAGTTAGCTTTTAACAATTATCAGTTTTCAGGCTTGAATGATTGTGTAGGCCTTGTAGGCCTTGCGTTACTTATTCTGCTCTCAATAACCTTTATCTCATGACATGAGCCTCATGTCCAAGTGGAGAATTCAGCCCTGGTCTTTCCTAGGTCCTAGTATGACACACTGACTCTGGTGTCACATTGGAGCACAACTGGACTACTGCTGGCAAATGGTGCACACTTCTTCACCTTGTGTGGCATCGTCAGTCTTGTCTACGAGGTTCCAAGCATCACTCTCCTGATAAGGGGAAAAATAAACAAGTCAGCTAGTAGGAAATACTTGCAGGGCAATCTTGTCAACATCCCTCTGTCAGCACTAGGGGTGGGCAAATCTTTCTTTTTTGGTTTCATTCAGTTTCCTCTTTTTTCCAAGTTCAGTTCTCAACACTTTGAATGTGTGTGTGTGTGTGTGTGTGTGTGTGTATATATATATACACACACACACACACACACACACACACACACACACACACACACACACCCTCAGGAAAACTCAAGTGTTTTAGTGCAAATTCTTCCCATTATTCCCATTTGTATATGACTAACACGTTATTGCAGAACAGTTTCCTTTTAGTAGAATGCATTTTTGCACCTGGCTTTCACCAATACAGTTTTATTCATGATTTGTGCTGGAATGTGCATTTTTGCACGCATCACTTGGCTAGAGAACTGCAGACTTTGGAGAAGTCCAGGTTTTGGAGGATGGCTGTTTTGGTTCTGAAACCTGTGGATCAGGCAGGTTGACCTTTAAATCAAGTTTCTCCTCTGTCCCTAGTCAGCATCCATTCTTACAGAGGCAGAGTGGGTGCTATGTGGCACCTGTAGGAGTGGGAAATCAGGAGCAGGCTTGCCTCCCAAAACACTTCTGTATGTGCCTAACCCAACTGACATTCATAGCGTTAACAGGTATAATGACTGAGATGCTCACAGAACTGTAGAGTCATCTAGTCCAACCTCCTGCAAAGTTGCTTATATGCTGTTAAGCTTTGGACCATTATTTGCTTTGCGCACAACTTTAGAAAAGTGGCAAAGAAGTATTTAAGTACTATATGAAGGCCATACCAACTAAGGACTAATGTATGTGCACGATCACCTTACACCATGTACACCCGCTCAACCCAGTTAACAGTCAAGCATTCTAAAACTAAAGTGGTGATCTTGGGGAAGAAGAGAAAACCTCACAAATGGAGTTCGGACAATAAACCCATTGAACAACAATGCTATTATAAATACCTGGGCTTGGGCTTTAATTCAAAACTGTCCTGGAAGCCACACCTCCTTGCAGCTAAACTGAAATCCTCTCACTTGATTCATTCTTTATTACAGTTTGCAGAGGTCAGGGGCGGGAGTTTAGTTGCCCCCACAGTTGAGGTATTTCAAAAGAAGATTGTGTCACAATTATTGCATGGTGCAGAGATTTGGGGATATAGATACAGTAATGCCCTCCCGTTAGAAGTGGTGCAGAACTCTTCCCTGAAATCACTGTTGATTATTCCCAAAGGTATACCTGCCCCCTTTTTAAGAGCTAAAGCAGGGCTAATTTCCTTACAAACCAGTGTGCATGTAGCGCTAGCCCTATACTGGCTGAAATTGGCTAGCATGAGTAATACTAGGTTCCCTAAAAAATGCTTCCTAGAGCAATTGCAATCTATGCCCCGAAGCTCTTGAGCAAACTCAGTCAGTAAGAGTCTCCATTATTATGGGTTTAATGTGGACTCCGTATCAAATTTTGCCTCTAACAGAGTCAAACAACTCATCAAAGAAAATTTTTATTTAGTCTCTAAATGTAGGGACCTTCATTCACTTTCCCAGGTGGCATATTCATCCTGGTATCCAATATATAAAACATCTTTTGGGCTGGAGCACTACTTAAGTAGCTGGCACTACTTAAGAAAGCATTTACAGCTTTGTGTTTTCAGTGTATGCCCTCCGCATATCTAAAGGGAAGATTTAATAACACCCCTGTGTACCAAAGACTCTGCATCTATGAGTCAGGAGATGTGGAGGATATTCAACACTATTTGTTATGATGCTCTTTATATATATCCCCTAGGAAAAAAAATCCTTGATTACATTCTCTGTTCTCTCTCCAACCGACCTCCCCTTGAGCAAATATCTATTTTGCTGGCTGGCAATAACGTATTTATTACTGCACAGGTTGCAAAATTTGCCTTGACTGCAAGTAAGTTGAGAGCTTAGCACCAACACAAGTATCATAAGGGGAAGGGAGAAGCAGAGTGCTTAACATACGCAAATGTGATTTTTGCATTATTGTATGTTTGCTTTGCTGTTATTGCTGTTCAGTTTTAAATTAATTAATTGTATCCTACACATTGTGACCAATTGTGACGGCTTATAGGTTTTAGCAATAAAGATTTCATTCATTCACCCACTCAGCCATTGCCAGTTGCAGAACCAGAACTGTTACAGGTGCCACATAATACTTCTCTGCATTTGCCAGAAATCTATCCTTTTGTGTGCCAACATCTACACTTTGGAACTCCCTGCCTATTTACATCAAGCAGGTACTACTAGAAACATTTTTGTTTACACAAGCCTACCCTGATGTGCAGAATGCCAAGATGAGCTTTAATCTGGATTTCATTTTATCACTGAATATTTTCCATATTATTTTTAAACTGTAAGGTAAAGATAAAGGGACCCCTGACCATTAGGTTCAGTCGTGACCGACTCTGGGGTTGCGGCGCTCATCTCGCTTTATTGGCCGAGGGAGCTTCCAGGTCTTGTGGCCAGCAGGACTAAGCCGCTTGTGGCGAACCAGAGCAGCGCACGGAAACGCCGTTTACCTTCCCTCTGGAGTGGTACCTATTTATCTACTTGCACTTTGATGTGCTTTCGAACTGCTAGGTTGGCAGGAGCAGGGACCAAGCAATGGGAGCTCACCCCATCACAGGGATTCAACCGCTGACCTTCTGATCAGCAAGTCCTAGGCTCTGTGGTTTAACCCACAGCGCCACCCACGTCCCTTTTTTAAACTGTATTTACCAGTAATCTCTCTTTTACTCTTTTCGTAAACAATTTCGGTTTTTTGCAGTCAAGTGGCCTATAGAAATCTGCACATCAAAACAGCCAGAATAATAATAATAATAAAGGGCAGCCCCTTATTTTCCCTTCTATAGTTTTTTGCTCAAGAGCAGAGAAAGTTGGGTGACTAACCGGCTGCTCCCTGCTTTCAACTGTAAGGTTTTGGAAGGATGAAAAAGATTGAGGAGAGAGCCACGCCTCTGCTTCTCGGCAGGCAGGACATTCAGGAGTTGTAGGGTTCAGCTCCAGCCCACTTCCGCTCCCTGCCTGAGCAGCCCCTTCCCCATGGTGATTCTCTTCTCTTATGGTGGCCAGGATGTCAGCCTGGGTGGAGAGGTTCTGCAGGTCCAGCTCTGTACACTCCACGGGGGCATGAGGCCAGTGGTGTAGCGCCTCTGTGGCACATGAGGAGACAGGGGCCACTGGGGGGTCACTGGGGGCTGCACCACACTCCTGTCTAAGGTCTGTCAAGGAATAGTCGCTGTAGCCAGAGTCCCTGAAAAAGTGCATGTGCTCCGCAACGCTCCTGCCCGGAGGAGCTTGGTTGCCGGCAGGAATCACCTGAGCAAAGTCCCGGTCGGGCTCCTGGAAGGGCCAGTGAACCCCAGGAACTCTTGAGACAAAGTGGACAGCTTCAGCCAGACCTTAAAAAATCAAGGGGAGGGGGGAAGAGACAATTTAAGAACATGGAGCAAGATGTTGTTTAGAATTATAGAACTGTAAGGTTGGGACCCCGAAGGCTCATGCAGTCCCATTTTTTCCTGCAGTGCAGGAATCACAGCTAAAGATTCCCTGGCAGACAGCCACCCAACCTCTGCTTAAAAGCTTCCAAGGAAGGAGAGTCCACCACCTTCCAAGGGAGTCCATTCCATTGTCAAATGGCTCTTGCCCTCAGAAAATTCTTCCTGGTGTTTAGTCAAAATCTCCTTTCTTGTAATTTGAATCCATTGGTTTGCATGCTCTCCTCCAGAGCAAGAGGAAATAAGCTTGCTCCTCTTCCATGCGGCAGCTCTTCAGGTATTTGAATATGGCTTTCATAAATGCTGTTGAAATTAGGACCCCACCCCCCTCTGCAAATCTCTCAATTTAAAGGCACTGGTTTCCTACAGCCACCTCTCCCTGGTCTCCCAGGAAAGGGAAGAGGAGAAGGCAAATCACCTCATGGATCTCTATGTAGCTACCAGTAATTCCTCCTCTCAACACCAATGGATTTTCCCTCTGCCTTCCCAAATTGGCAACAGTCTCATCTGTACCTTTGCAAATGAAAAAAACAACAACTATTCAAAGCAATGGGTCTTCCTGATCATGCTTCCCTTTCCCTGAGCTTCTTCTAATCCAGGGGTACACAAACTGCAACCCCCCCCCCGGCAAGATCTTTCTGGACTACAACTCCCATCAGCCCCAGCCAGCATAGCATGTGGTCAGGGATGATAGGAGGTGTTGTCCAACAATATCTGGAGGGCCGCAGGTTGTGCACCCCTAAACTAAGAAGGCCAAATTACTGTTGGCTTCTCTCGCAGGCTGTCATTTGCATGTCACCCTCATGATCCTGCCAATCCTTTGGTCATAAGAGCCCTGCTGGATCAAGCCAATGGCCCATCTAGTCCAGTGTCCTGTCCTCACAGTGGATGCCGCAAAGAGAAACTCACAAGCAGTCCCTGAGCACAAGAAGCCTTTCCTCTCTTGCAGCTTCCAGCAACTGGAATTCAGAAGCACTGCTGCAACTATAGCAGCAGAGCACAGCCATCATGGCTAGTAGCCTTCTCCTCCTCCATGAATTTGCCCAATCCTTTTTTTTTAAACCATCCAAGTTGGTGACCACCATTGCCTTCTGTGTCAGGGAGTTCCAAAGTTCAACTGTGTAGCATGAAGAAGCCCCTTTTCTTTTATCTGTCCTGAATCTTCAAACATTCAGCTACATTGGATGTCCGAAAGTTCTATTGTTAGGCAAGCTAGATTCCTGTGTTTGAATAAGATCCTAAGTATTTGGATACATGAACTACAGTGGTGCCCCGCAAGACGAATGCCTCGCAAGACGGAAAACTCGCTAAACGAAAGAGTTTTCCGTTTTGGAGGTGCTTCGCAAAACGAATTTCCTATGGGCTTGCTTCGCAAGACGACAATGTCTTGCGAGTTCCTGCTGGTCCCCCCCCCTTTTTCTAGGCCGCTAAGCCGCTTATCAGCTGATCCGATCAGCAGATAAGCCGCTAAAAGCTGCTAATAGCGCTAATCTGCTAATCCGTCAATGGGCTTGCTTCGCAAGACGAAAAAACCGCTAGACGAAGAGAATCACAGAACGGATTCTTTTCGTCTTGTGAGGCACCACTGTATATTGCTTAAAGAAGTGGAGCCGGAGAGACAGAGAGAGAGAGAGATGGAGAAACCACAATTCCTTCACCGCCCACCCCCTCTGGGCCTCAGAGCATCACCATTAGAGTATTACCTTCCTGTGGCCTTTGCCAAGGACTCAAACGCTTGATGGCTACAGAGCAGGTGTTGGACAGGAATGTGCGGCAAGGGAAGCCAGCAGACATGGCAGAATCTTGAAATGTCTCCTCCTGGTCAGATAAATCCTGACTACTGTGGAACGCTTGAAAGATAAAGATACAGAGGAAAAACACTGTCAACACACACACCTAGTCATCAGCGATGTAAGGAATAAAAAAAACCAGGAATATCAGCCTTGCAAGTAAGTCTTCATACACTGAGAAACTGATACTACATAGCCAGGGACATGGGTGGTGCTGTGGTCTAAACCACTGAGCCTCTTGGGCTTGCCGATCAGAAGGTTGGCGGTTCGAATCCGCACGACGGGGTGAGCTCCCATTGCTCTGTCCCAGCTCCTGCCCACCTAGCAGTTCGAAAGCACACCAGTGCAAGTAGCTAAATAGGTACTGCTGTGGCAGGAAGGTAAATGGCATTTCTGTGTGCTCTGGTTTCCATCATGGTGTTCCGTTGCACCAGAAGCAGTTTAGTCATGCTGGCCACATGACCCTGAAAGCTGCCTGGACAAATTCCGGCTTCCTCGGCCTGAAGCAAGGTGAGCACCACACCTCATAGTCACCTTTGGCTGGACTTAACCGTCCAGGAGTCCTTTACCTTTTTACCTTGACTACATAGCCATGATGCGAGTCAGTGTACTGTGGTGGATACAGCACTGGGCTAGAACTTTTGGGAGATCTAGGTTTGAATCCCCACTCGGCCATGTGAAGGCCACTGGGTGAGACTTTTGCGTCCAATTACTGTCTCTCTGTGTCTAACCTACCTCACAGGGTTGTTGGATTAAGTGAGGAGGAAGGAGAACTGCATGTGCCACCTTAAGCTCCATGGAGAAAAGGGTGGGATATAAATTCAGTAAATAAAACAAATGTGTTTTTTATTAATCCCACCTGACCACATTCTGACTATCCACAGAGCTTGTCAAAAAAGGAAAAGAACCAGTCCAGTTATTATTGTGATTGGTAATTAATTACCTATTATAAAGTAAGGACATATGTAACTGAGGACAATCTAGCACCTTTCTTTTATTACAACTCAGTTATTATTACATAATAAGATAAGCACTGCTCAAACTATAGAAAGCACTTCACAATTAGCATTTTCATTTTTACAACAGCCCAACGAGGTATGCACCTATTATGCCCATTTTTGCAAATGTGGAAACTGAGGACAAAAAACAGTAACTTGCACCAAGCATCCAGAGGGGATGTGCAAAGAATAGTAGGTCCTCTGGGTCCCACTAGCCTGCTAGATACTCTCCATTCTACCTGCTCACACCACACTTAGGAAGTTTAAAGAGCCCTGGGGTAAGAGACACAATTATGGGGCTGTCTAGGATGGTGCAGAAAAGTGGGGAAGGGTGTAGTCAACAGCAAGGAATGCCAAAGGAAGTGGAGAAAGCAACAGAACATATTCTGCAGAAGTGAAAAAAACTCTTGAGAGGTGAGACCTCTCAGCAGGACCAGTGAACCACATCAGTGGCCCATCTCACCCAGCATCCTGTTCTCACAGTGGCCAACGAGATGCCCCTAAAAGGAAGCCCACAAGCAGGACCTGAGCACAAGGGGACCCTCCCCACCCTCCCGCTATTCAGAAGCATGACTGCCTCTCACTGTGGAGGCAGAGCCACCATGTCTAGCAGCCACTGGAAAGGAAGGGGGTAAGATTTTCTGCACAGGACTGACTCACCATGCTGGCAGTGGTTCTTCCAGATCCGTTTGCAGTAGAGGATGGTGACAGTCACCAGTGCCAACCCAGTGATGATAAACGTGGTGAGGGTCAGCACCACAAAGAGCAGGTCCTGAGTAGCAGGTATGGGATACTTCACCGGCACTACGCTCTCTTCGGAGTCACCTGCAGACACATCAGTGAGGAATGAACAGCCACAGATGCTTCAGTTTGCTCATTAGTAAGGTCACAGATCCCAGTTGCCCTTCAGTAAGCATATTGGCTGGGCAGGAAATGCAAAAAAAGGGGGGGGCTGCATCTTTCCAGACTGCAAAACTGAAATTCGTTGCAGCCCTCCATCTCAGAAGGTTTGCAGAAAACAAAACATTGAAGGAATTGGCAGGGCCACCCAGCAGGAGATGAGCTTCTTTACTTCAGGGTGCATTAATCTGCAGGCATGAGGAGGCGGTGGCAAAAAACCCTTTCAGTGAGGACATGTGTTGCTTCTATGGGTCAACAGCTGCTAAAAGCTCCAAGCTCCATCTATGGAACTCCCTGCACTGAAGGGGACAAGGGAGAGTTAGGGCCCAATAAAGTGCGACGTACTGTGTGGCATAGTGGCTAGAGTGTCAGACTAGGACCTGGGAAAAGACCAGGTTTCATATCCCACACTTGGCCATGAAACTCACTGCATGAGACGTTGGGGGTCAGTCACTGCTTCTCAGACTAAACTACCTCACAGTGCTGTGGTGGGGATTTCATAAGAGAACTGTCTATATGCCACCTTGAGCTCTTGGGATATAGAAATACAACAAGTAACCTGAAAATAGATAGGGCTTCTAAAGCAACGCTGTTATAATGGTCTTGGATACAGCAAAAATAGCTTGTGAGAGGGTAATGGTCTGAGTCAGGTTTCCAGGGGCATGATTTATAGTCTCAGTGAAACTTCAGTGATTTATTCGCTTGACCAGCAGAATAAGTTATGCAAAATGTGAAATTTGAAATACGTGCATAAATTGATAGAGATTGTAGAATCTTGTGTTCCCTGCCCCCACCCCCTTAGTATGGAACTTCTTTCTTTTAAAGCATTTTTTCCCTCACTGCTGCAGTTGAAACAGTTCTAGAATGAAGTGGCATGATGAAATTGCAATCTGAATTGGGGGGAACAGATGGACAAAAGACCTAGCAGGTACTTACAGTCTAGCTCAGATGAGGGGGTCCGCCTTGTGCAAGGAATGCATTGCTGATCCCTGAGCCCTCCAATTTGAATTTTCCTGTAGAAACTGTCAAGAGGAAGAAAAATGGAGCAGACAAGTTATGAGAGCCATATGTACCAAAAGAACCTGAGTGAGAGAGGATGCTCTGTGCAGTGGTCATTAGCTCAAAGCCCCCATTGCTGCTGTTTAAGTATTTTTCCAACACTGGCTCTCTGTGTCCCTCAACACTGGAGTGCTAAGGACCAATCCATGCACTCAAATTGTTCCCAATGCACAATTACTACATCCAATGCTGGGTGAATCAATTGGACGAATGCTTCACCATGCACCCAGTTCATGTTCAGTTGCACCAAAACACAAACCAGTGGACAGCGCTACTCTGATGAGAATTTTTTATTTATTTCATAAAGTTTATACACTGCTTGACTGGAAAAACAACCACCTCAAAGCAGTTCACAAAGAGAACAATATAATTATCTTCAAAAAACCAACTCTTTCAAACATTTAGAAGATAAAAATAAGCAATTAACAAAAAAACCCCACCAACGGTTTAAAACAGACATCAACTTTTTAAGCATCTGGACATTTTGCCTAAACAAAAATGTTTTCAGCAGCTGCTGAAAAGAGTACAGTGAAGGTGTCCCTCTGATGTCAACAGGCAAGGAGTTCCAGTGTTGCTGCTGCTGCTGCACTAAAAGACTGAATTCTTACAAATGTGAAATGGGTATTATGTGGCACTTGTAAGAGTGCCAGTTCCACAGGTCCTGTGTTGCTCTTGGAGTTCACCTTGTACTTACCCAGGGAAACACTCTCCACAGGCTGCATTCAAGATGGAGGAGCAGTTGTGTCTCTGGATCCGGTTGAGGAGACTGCATGAGACGCAGGGTTTGCAGCCAAGGTGGCTCAAGTTGTTCTTGAACCTCTTGGGTGGGCATGGAACACAATGGGCATTTCCCCCTTCACCATAACCACACTCCTGTCGAAACACAGGAACAAAGCCATTGACTGTAGCTGCAGCCTGAGACCGTGTCCCCCCACCAAAAAAGAGCCAGATGAAATGCCACAGGCAGAAGGTTTGGCATCCTTTTCTAAGTTGTTTTCCCCCCTTCTTAACTATCAGTTTCTAAAATACATATAACAAGCAATCCCCATGTACCTACTGCTACCCAATAAAAATTCAATAATTATACAATGTAAATGACACGGTTAAACACAGTTTTTAAATAGATCTGAATTCATTGCATCCGTTAGGGGTCTTCTACCTGAACCGGTATGGCATACTGATTAGAGTGCTAGACTAGGACTTGGGACACCAGGGATCAAATGCTACCTCAGCCTGGAAGCTCACGGAATGGCCTTGGGAGCTAGTCACTGCCTCCCAGACTATGCCACCTCAAAACATTGTTATGGGGATTAAATGGGGAGAAGTAGTACGTAAACCGCCTTGGGCTCCTTGGAGGAAAGGTGGGGTACAAATGTAAATACATAAATAAAAATAGTAATAGTAACAACAACAACAACAACAACAACAACAACAACAACAACAACAACAACAACAACGCTTCCATTTAACAGATTACACCAGTAATAGAAAGTAGAAACTTTGTTCTTCCTGCTGAATGCAGCTCTAATAATCCAGACCTGCATTTCCTATAAGGACATGATTTAATTTCTACCCATTTGCAAAGCTAAGGTGAGGGTGAAGGAATGGGTTTCTGTGTAGCAAGTTTAAAACTGACTCAACCCCCCCCTTTTTGTTCTTTCAAAAGAGAGCATTTTAAAATGCGTAAAACTTGAGCTGTTGAGCAAAAGCAAAATAAGGACACAATTGCATAAACAAGCTCTCTCCTTTATCAGTCACAGCAAGGGATGACCCTGACACTTTAGGGCAACAAAGAAAACACGTCAATATCTTATGCGCTCACCACAAAATACGTAGGGACCGATGTCCGGAAAAAGAAACCCATTCCTTCAAGGGAATGCCTCTGTATAAGCCAGTGTGATTTATAGATCTGTGGACTCCACTTATGTGGGTTCCCAGCAGCTGTTCCTATTCCAATCAAATAAGAGCTGTCTCCAATATCGTAACTGGAGTGATCAATTGAAAAAAATCTTCTACACCAGGAATCTCTCATCTGCATCCCACAGCCAGTGGTGTAATGTGTGTGTGGTGGTGGGGGGCATGGTCCCAGACACAAAATTCTGAGGGGGTGCAACCAGGCACTCCCACAGGGATATCTGCCCCACCCTGGTGGGTGGCAGAGCAACTCAGGCCCATGGGGAGCTGGGCTCCATCTTTTGTGGGTAGGTGGTGCAGCACAGCCTCACTTGGCTCCAGTAGGATGGAGCACTCTGGCACCGACTTGCCCGTCCCAGGTGCTGGCAAACCACACTATGCTGCTGCCCAGAGTGGGGGGGGGGCAAGCCCAGAAGGTATTATTGACAGCCCTGAACAGTTTCAGATTACCTTGGAAGGCTCCGTTCCAGGACCACATTTCAGACAAGGGCTGCATCTCCCCTGATCATCCAGGTACTCATCCTGTGCGCATTTGAGTGGGTTGGCAGGCAACTGTGGCACCTGTCAGAAGGAAAAGAGCCTCTTAAGGTCTGCATTAACTTGCATCTGTCCTTAGCTTAAGGTTGTGATCTTTCCCAGGGACCTGGGTGATTGTACAGCAAACGGAGCAAACCAAAACCAGCACAACAATCCTTTTTTCTTAGGGCTTAACTTCCTAAACTCCCAAAGTGCCTCTGCTTGAACCTGTTGCACACAGAAACTTCCAAATCTCTGCAAGAGACACCTCTTGGTGCATAATGATATGGTACTGCTGAATATCAGTTATTTGGAGACCTGCAGGAGGGGCACTTTATACACGTCCTGCCTTCAAGAACACCCAGCTCATTAAGTGCATAAGAAGACCCCTGCTGCATCAGGCATCAGGACTCATCTAGTCCAGCATCTGGTCCTCAGTGGCCAACCAGATGCCCAAATGAGAAGCCCACTAGCAGGAAACGAGCACAAGCCCTTTCTCCTCCCGTGGTTTCCATCAACTGGCATTCAGAAGCATTGCTGCCTCCAGCTGTGGTGGCAGAGCAGAGCCATCATGGCTATTAACCACCGATAGTCTTCTCCCTCCAGAAGCTTGACTCATCCTCTTTTAAAACCATCCAAGTTTGTGGCCATCACCGGCTCCTAGAGGACTGAGTTCCATAGTTTCACTATGCGCTGAATGAAAAGAGACTTCTGTTTATGTGTCCTGAATCTTCCAACATTCAGTTGCATTGGATGCTCACGAATTCTAGAGTTATGAGAGAGAGAGAACTTTTCTCCATGCCATGTACCATTTTATAAACTTCAATCATGTCCCCTCTTACAGTAATACCTCGGGTTGAAGTAGCTTCAGGTTAAGCATTTTCGGGTTGCGCTCCATGGCGACCCGGAAGTAATGGAGCGCGTTACTTCCGGGTTTCGCCGCTTGCACATGCGCAGATGCTCAAAATGACATCACACGCATGCGTGGAAGCAGCAAATCACGACCCGCAGACGCACGGAAGCGGGTTGCGTTTATTTCACGATGTGAACGGGGCTCCGTAATAGATCCTATTTGCATCCAGAGGTACCACTGTACTTGCCTTTTCTCCAAACTGAAAGGTCCCCAACATAGCAACCTTTCCTCCTAGGGGAGTCGCTCCGTCCCCTTGACCATTTTGGTTGCCCTTTTTTTGAACCATCTCTACCACATCCTTTTTAGGTGAGGCAACTGGTACTGTATGGAGCATTTCAAATGTGATCCCACAGTATATTTGTATAAGATTTGTAATACTGGAAGTTTTCTTTTTTTCATGGCCTTTTGTAATGATGTTTCCCTTTTCCATGGCCGCCACACCCTGGGTTGACACTGCCTCTGAGCCTAACCTACATTGCAGGGCTGTTGTAAGGATATGAAATTTATATACTGCTCTCCATTAGAGGATCACAGAGTGGTTTAATGTTTAAAAACACAAAAATACATGGCATGCTAACAAACCAAAACCAAAGGCTTGGGATAAGAGGAATAAATGAGGGAACAGGGAGTATCATGTACTCCTCCTTGAGCTCCTCAGGAGGAAGATATGGGATATAAAAGTACTCATCCCCATCGTCCTCCTAGTAAATTTTTAATACATTTGCAGTGCAATCCAATGCATGCCCATTCAGAAGTGAGTTCCACTGTGTTTAAATGGGACTTATTCCCAGGGTTGTTTTTTTTGGGGGGGGGGGAGATTATAGCACCACAACCTTATTTTGGCTTTTCAGGAGCTTATCACCTCTGAAACGATATTCTAGCCCACTGATAGCTTTAGCTCTTATGAATTTTTCCAATCATTAGAGGCTGTGCTTTGTAACTCCCATAATGAAGATTTAGATATTTTATTAAAATACCCCAACACTTGCCCTCCCCTCAGCTTGACAGCACAAGAGAGTTTTATGCAATGGAGCAGATAAAATGGAGAAGATTCCTACATTGGTAACAAGCGCCACCATAAGCATCAGCCACACTTCCTTCATCATCTCCAACGCAGCAGTTCCTCAGTCAGAAATGTAGCTGGCCAGGCGCCCTTGTGAACTTCGTTCCTTAGGATCTAAACTATGAAAGAACAAAAAGGGGAAAGAGTGAGGGGAGAATTAAGAATTAAGGTTTTTCCCAGACAGGGTGATCCCCCCCAAAAAAGTCTCTTGCACCCTGAGATACAAAGCAACTTTGTTGTGACAAACAACTTTCAGCATCACAAATAGCTGTGCCATTCTTAATCCCTGCTCAAATTTTAGTTAGCAAGTCTCAACAAATGAAACTGATCTGTAAAAAATGTAACTTGAAAAAAGACGTTGCACATACTTTTGTAAACCAGTAACTTTTTAATAGAAATACATTTTAAAAAAATTAGTTAGCAAACCAGGAAGGAGCAAAGCATGCATTGGTTGCATTTTTTAAATTTAGGTGAAGGTCGCAGTTTAAATAAAACCACGCGTATTACTGCAGATAAGGAGAAATTGTTTAGTTCTCAGTCACTACCAATCTAGCTATCAATCTACAGTGCATGATATAGTATTACTATCATGGCCTTGACGATTTATCTCATACTGTTCCTGTGACATGTTGTTATTATTACTAATTTATTATCCATCCTTCACCCTAGGTCCCAGGGTAGGTCACAACAGGAAAATGCAGTATTAATTTGGAATATTCGTACTCAAAGTGTTTGGCAGACAGCTTAATTTGGGGGGGGGGGGAATTCCATAAACTTTAAGTTTCCAAAGGGTCTAGTAAAAAAACCTTGATGCTACATCATGTTTTTTTCTGGTATCATCTCTCTATTTTCCTTTTCTAATAATTTTAAAACGTCAATAAAAGTTACGTTTAAAAAAATATTTAAATCAGTTTTTAAACACTTGCAATCACAAAAAACAACAACAAAACAAAACAGTTCTTGGCTCTGCTTCCGTGGCTTCCAAATTCGTGGTGAGCGCTTTTGTTGTCAACTAAACGCCACCATCTGTCATTCCAGGATCCGACCTGTCGGGTTCAAAGAGCCAGAAAGCCAATAAGTTCCCTGGAATGAAAGATTAAGACCCTCTCCTCCACCGACTCAACGCTGCAAGCCCGGGCTTGCCCAGGAGCCCAGCCTCTAGGAGTCCACGTGGACCCGCTTCATCTCCCCTTCGCCTGGCTGCCCTCCAAGCCTGTAGCTCAGGGCTCGATTCCCGAAGAAGCCTGGCCGGGCTCCCAGCTTTAGGAGGCGGGGGCGAGATACATTTCTTAAAAAGTGAGGGAGGTCGAGAAGGCTCCTTTCTCCGTCCCTTTTTTTCCTTCCTGCATTGCACGGGGTTGTCTATTTGGTCTTTGGGTCCCTTCGAACTGTTTCTATGATTCTATGAAAGCAGTTCCTGTCTGCCCGCAACTCCGCTCCCTCCCCATACTTCTTCGGCTTGTTTTCCCCGTTTAGAAACCGGGAAAGCCAAAAACTCCCGTCTCTCCTTCCCACGCGAAGACAGGCAGGCAGGCTGTGGCGATATGCCTAGACGCGCCCGACGGGGCATCAGCCAGAGCACCGTGCACACGTTCTGTAAACCCGCGGGCGTCCTCCGGACCCGATTACCTGGGAACACTCAGGACGAGCGAGCCAGCCCTCGGAGTCAAACCGTACCAACCCCAAGGCAGAGACTGAAGGTGGTGCGGCGCAGTTCCCCAGGCGCACACCTGTCAGACTGAACGTTTACCTGAACAGCAGCGAAAGATATATCTGTGGGCTGCTGCATCCCGCGGCGGAGACAAATAGAGAGAGACTGCTCTCCCATTGGCTGGCGGCTGAGCCGCTATACAGACTGCGCTTCCCGAGGGGTGGGGCTTACTGACCAATCAATGGAAGGCGAAGAGGCGAGATAAGAGAAGCCGCTCTCCCATTGGCTGTTGCCCAAACCGCTATGCTGATTAAGCTTCCCGAGGGGCGTGGTTTACCGTGCACACACTGGAAGGATAAGCACGCTTGGTTCTTTATTATATTATTATTATTATTAAATTTTTATTGAATTCAAAAAAAAATCAAATAAGAAAAGAAATAAAGAAACAAATTTCATACATATGCACATGAGTATAATTATTTATACATCTATAAAGCAATATTCAAAAAGAAGAGGGAGAAAGGAAAAAAAGAAGTTAAAAATAGAAATTTAGAAAATAGAAAAATGTTCACCATAAACAACAATTTCAGATCTGTAAAGGTAAAGGGACCCCTGACCATTAGGTCCAGTCGTGACCGACTCTGGGGTTGCGGCACTCATCTCGCTTTATTGGCCGAGGGAGCCGGCGTACAGCTTCCAGGTCTTGTGGCCAGCAGGACTAAGCCGCTTGTGGCGAACCAGAGCAGCGCACGGAAATGCCATTTATCTTCCCACCAGAGCTGTACCTATTTATCTACTTTCACTTTGATGTGCTTTCGAACTGCTAGGTGTTCAGGAGCAGGGACCGAGCAATGGGAGCTCACCCCATCATGGGGATTCGAACCGCCGACCTTCTGATTGGCAAGCCCAAGAGGCTCAGTGGTTTAGACCACAGCGCCACCCACGTCCCTTTTTTAAACTGTATTTACCTGTCATCTCTCTTTTACTCTTTTCGTAAACAATTTCGGTTTTTTACAGTCAAGTGGCCTATAGAAATCTGCACATCAAAACAGCCAGAATAATAATAATAATAAAGGGCAGCCCCTTATTTTCCCTTCTATAGTTTTTTGCTCAAGAGCAGAGAAAGTTGGGTGACTAACCGGCTGCTCCCTGCTTTCAACTGTAAGGTTTTGGAAGGATGAAAAAGATTGAGAGAGCCAAGCCTCTGCTTCTGGGCAGGCAGGACATTCAGGAGTTGTAGGGTTCAGCTCCAGCCCACTTCCACTCCCTGCCTGAGCAGCCCCTTCCCCATGGTGATTCTCTTCTCTTATGGTGGCCAGGATGTTAGCCTGGGTGGAGAGGTTCTGCAGGTCCAGCTCTGTACACTCCACGGGGGCATGAGGCCAGTGGTGTAGCCTCTCCGTGGCACATGAGGAGACAGGGGCCACTGGGGGCTGCACCACAGTCCTTACCTGCTAGCTATTGATATATGCAATGGACAGGCACGGCTTCCACACAGGAAGATTCCTCTAGCAATACACTTTTACGAGTGCCACATAATACTCAATATGCACTTGTAAAAAAGTGATAGTTTTGCACAGCAGCACCTACAACTTTTGAACTCCCTGTCTATTGTCATCAGGCAGACACCGCCACTGTCCACTTTCCATTTCTGTTTAGGCAAACCTGCCCAGATCTGTAGAATGTTGACAAGTGTTATGATCCAATTTTTAGCTTATCATTTATTTTAATTATTTTCTGAATGTTTTAAATAGTTGCTTTTAACTATTTTTACTGATAATTTTGTTGTTTTATTCTTTTTGTAATCTGCTTTGAAGGTTTTTTTGGTGTGGTTTTTTTTTGCAATGGAGTGGTGTATGAATTTTACGAAATAAATCCCTAGCAGAAAATAACCAAGCTAGGAAAGCAGACAGTGTGTCAAGACAGTGAATCTATATGCTATCAGTATACTAGTACCTTAGAGCAGCAAAGGCAATTTTGCTCATGCTTTGGATAGGTGGTGAGCAAATAAGTTGAAAAAGAACAGAAAAGCTCCATTTGGTTCCCCCCACCCTTCCCCAGGGCCTGACATCCTGGCACCTGTCAGGGATCCATGACACAACTGCCCCTGAGAAAAGGGTGACTTGACCTATCAAAGTCCAGGTGCTGATGCAACTGTCCTTCTGTATCCTTGGGATGTCCCTGGCGTTGCATCAGCTGAATGACATTTTGCATCTCGTTGTCTGACAAATGCCAGGATTTTGTTTTAACGGTAAAATTGTCCCAGGACAAAATTTGAAAGGACAAAGGAGAAAACATGGAGGCAAGATAGTTGTGAGCAAAACTGGAAGTCATTTATTGATGACTGTGGAGTTCCATTAGTTCCACAAAGAAGAGGAGGGTGAGGGGGTTGAATTATTCTAATAAAAAATAAGAATATTTACAGTAGAAGAACCTTAACCTATAAATCTTAAGCAGAAAACTTGTTCCTCTAGCAGTGCCCCCCGCCCCCCCCGTGTGTGTAATAAAGATAGAGCTCAAACCAACTTTGGAAAGCAACCAAGGAATACTTAGAAGTTGGGGGTTGAGCAATCCCTAACTGGAGCATGATCTGATTCAGTTATTTTCCAGATTATGGACTCCATAATTAAGATGCTGTGTGACTTGCATATAATCGATACAACAATATGCATTAATGCATCTCAGTAAAACAAGTAAACACAAGACACTTTGCTTGCATGATCTCCAGAGGTCAATTAAGCCTAACTAGCTTGGCCAGCAGGAGTTGCAGGAACATTGCTTAGTGGCACCTTCCCCGCCATTTCCACTCCACTTTGGCACCTGGCACTTCATATTACAGCCCATAATAACCTACCCCTTCCTGAGTACGTCTACTTTTTCTAGTTTGTTTTTCAGAAACCCTTGTTGTTGGCTGTTAGAGAGGAGATGGAACATAGAGATTACACTTTGTCACTAAGGACCAGCACCTCAAATAGACAGCCTTGGGCCAAAATAACCACCTCCTATCTAAATGTTGGTGATTCTGACCTGTCCGCTGCACCCCAAACCCTGAATGTTTCAGTGTCCTATCTACTGATTTGTTTATTTATTGCAATGCACTTTCAGAAGCAAAAGGGGAGCTGGCTTTCATCACCTGAGGGCTGCCTTGACCCTTGTTTGTTTAGGAACTGTTTGTGAGTTCATTTAGACCTAGGGAGGTTTACTGTAAGGCATCAGCTGCTGTAAACAGAAGTGTGATTCCAACAGTTTTGTTAATGATTGACGGCACTTTTCCTTCCACTTCCTACCTGCAAAATTCCAGCAATGACTGTAAAGAAGACCATCAACACAACTTTGTCCCTTGCAGAGGATCAGGAATGATACCCCTAACAATGAGTACCTAACAATGAGTACCCCTGTTGGACACCAGAGGGTGGGGCATCTATTCTGTTCCAGACAAGTGCAGAGCAATGGTGAAGGAACAACAGGAATGAGAAGAGGTTGCTAGGATGAGACATTCTGCAAAAGAAATCACTGGTTTCTTGCCACCTTAACTGTGCTTTCTCACACTTGTGTTGTAAATTAGTCTCTCGTAATTGGAGAACAAGCAGCCTCATGGGTAGTTAACCTTATAAGATGTCAGTCATGATGCAGCATTGGCTGAAAGGGATAGGCCACAAATTGGGAAACTTTCAGGTTGGTGGATCTTTTATGTCTTCTTCCCCTTTGGAGTGAGATGGTCAGATCTTGGGAACTGCTGCTGCAGCTGCTACTACCCCCCCAAGACTTTTTGAGGTTTTTCTCCCTGAGGATGTTAATTTGCAACATCCCTTACCTCGTCCATCCATCCAACATTAATGGAAGTCTCTTTTAATCTGTTCATGTGCCCGTTGGGTCCAAAGATCTGGATAACATTCAGTTCCTGTCCACTTCTTAGTTGTTGTCCAAGGATATGATAGATCACCAAAGTATTTCTAAGAGCTCTCAGGATAGCACATGTTAAAACTGAGCACAATAATTTTGCATATGTCTAAAAGAGATAATCTTCCTCCTCTTTTCCCATAGCCAAAAGTCCTTCCCTGGGGCTGGAGTTTCCCTCAGCTTTTCTTTCCCTCACCTCCTCAGCACATTGCTGCTCTTCCATTACTGGTAGTGACTCTTCTGGGCTTCCTGGGGTCCTCCTCTTTGTGATAAGCTTTGGATCTTCCTGTGGTGGAGACACAGATTGCCCAGGTAGCACAGGCTTCACTAGCTTCATTGCAAGTGGGTAGACATTGCAGAGCCACCAAGGGTTTTCAGCTGGGGTGGTTAGCTGGATCGGGGGATCAGGTCCTTCTGCAGGGACACTGGACTGCACTGCCCACTCCCTGGCTTGGCAACCCCGAGGAGATGATGGCACTCCTTCAGAGGAAGTGGATGTTTCTGGCAGCAGATTCCACACAGAGGTTGGAGGTTTTGCAGGTGACAAATCTGCCTGCTGCCTTGTCAGTGGGGCAGGTGCTGGAGGTGACTTTGACAGGGGGGAGGGTGCTGGTGGTGACTCTGGCAATGGAGTGGCTGCCAGCTTTGGCCGGGGCTTTGGCAAGGCAGTGGACACTAGGCTTAGCGGAGCCAGGGAGGCCAGCCTGAGCTTATGTGATATCTTCAGCATAGGTCTTTCCAATGTGGCCTCTGTCTTTGCAAAACTGCTGTTGGCAGAATTTAGTGGAGAGATGTTTTTAGCAGGCATGGAGATTATGTTCTTCTTCTTGCCTAGGGGATGGAAGACTTGCACAGACTTTTTAGTAGGCATGGAGATTATGTGCTTCTTCTTGCCCAGGGGATGGAAGACTCGCACAGACTCTATCATCTGCAAAGCCAGGTTGGTTCTGGCGACCGCCTTTGAGGGCACCTCATTCTTTTCTCCCTTTACCCCAGCCAGGTTCCCTTTAGCTTGGGCCTTCTCTCTACTTTTAGTTTCTCCAAGATTTCCCCCCGGCTTGGAATCATTGTTTGCTGTCTTGGATTTGCTACTGTTCAGCATGTCCTTACCCATTTTTAAAGCTTCCTGCTGGAGCCCAATGGTTTTTGCCTTCCCCTTTCTCAGAAAGTCTTGGCAAGGCATCTTTCTCTCCTCCTTGCATTTCTCTTCCTGGCTTTTCTGGCTGGGATGGCTTCCTCGAGAACACTTGGCGCGCAGCCCTTCTTGAAGACGCTGGGAAGAGCCGCACGCCTCCAACTCTAGACTTGTTCTGGGGAAATTTCCCACCAGTTTGTCTTCAGTCAAAATGGCTTTCCTCTTCCCCTTTATGTTAGAAAATGTAGAGTCTGGCGCCTTTGACACCACAGACTTTGGATCGGTGTTCCGGCTCTTTCCAAATCCCTCTTTCCTCAGTTCTGGCTCTGCAGAGATCCTGGGGAAATGACTTGAGGGCTGGCCTGCCAATGTATCCACACACATTCCCTTGGCTCCTGTAACACTAGGAACCTTGCTATCATCTTTGATTTGCCCCTCACTCTGCTGTTGGTTTTTACTGGCGGTGTCACATTTAGGTCTTGCCTCCTGCCTTACAGTTGCTGTGGCTAACACCTGGTCGCTTCCTGGGGCTTCCCTGGATGTCCCCTCACTTGCCTCGTTGGAACCCAGAGGTGTGGAAAGACATTCTGGAAAGAGCGGCTCAAAGGATGCAACCAGGTTATTGATCTCAGGGCAGTCACTGAAGAGATCGTCCGGCAGATGGAACAAACCCCCAAGGTGGCTTCCTTCAGCTGCCAACTGAGGGTGATGTGATTGGTCCCCCTCATGTGTCTGAGTGGCTACCACTGAAAGAAAGACAAAAGGAAGATACATTACAAGATATAAATAGACATCTCTTCTACGACTTTGTCTAATCCTCTTTTTCCATTTTTTTAAAAAAATATTTATTATGCAATACAGTCACAGCAAAGAAAATAACATAGCACCAAGCCCATGGTGTCATCTTACATTGTCTTAATAAATAAATAAACAAAAAAATAATAATTTTTATTTATACCGCGCCCATCTGGCTAGGTTTCTCCAGTCACTCTGGGCAGCTTCCAGCAAATAATAAAATACAATAAGTCACCAATACAAACTACATAACCAAACTGAACAATTTCCACATAAAAATAAAGATACAACAATCAATACAGTGGTACCTCGGGTTACATACACTTCAGGTTACAGACTCCGCTAATGCAGAAATAGTACCTCGGGTTAAGAACTTTGCTTCAGGATGAGAACAGAAATCGTGCTCTGGTGGCGTGGCGGCAGCAGGAGGCCCCATTAGCTAAAGTGGTGCTTCAGGTTAAGAACAGTTTCAGGTTAAGAACGGACCTCCGGAACGAATTAAGTACTTAACCCGAGGTACCACTGTATAAGTAATATCAGTTAATATCAGTAACAACAGCAAAAACTCCCAACAAAACTTCCCTCAAAATACCCCAGGTCCTTGCTGGGCAGCAGCCACAGCAGCAGTCCTTATGAGGCCTGTCAGATGCTGCCCCGGGCCAGTTGGAGAGTGGCAGGACCGGGGCCCTCAGGTACTCAGCATTGGCAGTCCATATAGGTTCTCCACAGACAGGTTTGTGAGGCTGCTGAAAGAGCTTTCCTTTCTTTTCTCCTTATGTATGAAAAAAGGGAGACCAGGTTTCATCAAAGGTATTTTCCTTTATAACCCCATTTAATCCTCTTTTAAAGCCATCCAAGTTGGTGGCCATCACTGCCTCCTCTGGGAGCAAGTTCTACAGTTTTAACAATGCACTGCATGAATAAACCCTTTCCTTTATCTGTACTGAATCTTCCCACATTCATCAGATGTCCACGAGTGTTATGAAAGAGTGAGGAAAACTTCTCTGTGTTCACTTTCTCCATGCCGTGCATCATTTCAGAAACTTTGATCATGTCACCTTTTCCTTATCTTTTCTCTAAAATAAAAAGTCCCAAATGCAGCAGCTTTGCCTCATGTGGGAGTCGCTCCACCCCCTCAATCATTTCCAAACCTTTTCCAACTCTTTTCTGAGCTGAGGTGACCAGAGCAGTTGCACAGTATTCCAAATGGGGTCACACACAACAGATTTGTATAGTGGCATTATGTGCCCTGTACTTACTAAGTTTTGGAAGAAAGCGCTGGACTGTATAACTATGTGTGCAGAAAAAGTTAAAACTTTCAGCGGATAATATTCTTTTGAACCATATTGTACAGAAATGAACAACGGGACAAAGGAAATGGATTCTACGCACCCTGGTGGTGGCCAACAGACTGATATTGATTAATTTGTGGTCAGGGGCTACATATCTTCCAGACCCTTGATCATCTTGGTTGCCTTCCTCTGCACACATTCCAGCTTGTCAATATCCTTCTTAAATTGTGGCACCCAGAAATGCACACAATTTAGGAGGGTTCTCACCAAAGCAGAATAGAGTGGTACTATGACTTTCCTTGATCTGGACACTATATTTCTCTTGATGCAGCCTAGAATAGCCTTAGCATTTATTTATTTTTATTTTTTGCTACTGCATCACACTGTTGACTCATATTAAACTTGTGGCCTACTAAAGACCCCTAGATCCTTTTCACATGGGTAAGCCAGGTGTCCCCCATGTTGTATATTTGTGCATCTGGTTATCCCTGCCTAATTGTTGAACCTTACATTTGTCCCTCTTGGAATCATTCTGTTAGTTTCAGTCCAGTTTTTCAATCTGTTAACGTCATCTTGAATTCCCAATTCTGCCTTCTGTGGCATTAGTTTGGTGATGACACCCAGTCTGGTGTCATCTACAAATTAGATGAGCATCCCCTCAATTTCTTCATCCAAGTCATTTATAAAGACCTTGAACAACAGTTTGTTGCTGCACCTTTTTTTTTTTTAAGATTCCCAACAGCAGCTTCATAATCTTACCACTTTTACTTTCAACCACTCGTTACTGTATACAAATAATGGCTGATAACTTTACTAGAATATAGGCTTCTAAAAAGAATGGCAACCTCATCTATAGATGTAACAGCCACCCCAGTTTTAGATCCCTTCTACACAGGCTTACTAGTAGAGAGATATATGGAAACCTTTAAGATTCTGTACGTCCTCTCTGGAAATAATGAATACATGTCTATTCTTCTAAAGAAGTAGCAAAACAGGTGATCTAGTCTTCAGAGCAGTTATGCATCTCTCTCCCTCTCCCTCCCACCCCCCACACCCCATCATTCATATATACATCTATATCACTATAAACACTATGTTACACAAAGGGAGAAGTATATATACACACAGACACTGCATTTGGGTTTAAATGAATCCATTGCTTTTTGCAGTCTGATCATATGCATGTTTACTCAGAAGCAAGCCCTACAGAAGCAAGTCTACAGTTGCAAGCACAGCCGAGTTCAGTGGCACTTTCTCCCAGGTAAGCATAATAGGGGTGCAGCATCCTTAATTTATAAGCTTATTTTTGCTACATGTGAAGAAGATTGGTTATAAAAAGAACTGCAGCAGCAAACTTCCTTTTTGCAGCGTTTGCAAAAAGTGTTCATCTCCCACCACCACCCTGCTGGAAAAGTACCAATCCCACTTTGCTAAAGGGTCAGGCTAACCCTGCGCTATTCCTTATACCTTTCGCTGTTTACCTAAAAAAGTGGGGAGATGCCTCTCCGTTCCTTTGCTCATCATGGTGTCTGCTCATTATGGTTCGAGGCAGGAAATGAAAAAAGAGGTTGGGAAGAGCATCACATGCAAACTGGCAATTGTTTATGTGCCATTACTCTCCCCTTGCAACTTTATCAAGAGAAAGGCGGGACTGAGAGAAATGGGAGGCAGATCAGACAAAAAAAGGGAGGCAGCTCAGCTTAAAATGAAACTATTCTCTCCAAGTAGCAGCAGATTGAAGTCTGCAATCTCCTCCTTTCTCTAGAGCAGAAGCATTTGTTCCTTATCCATTGCTTTGTGCGGCCTGATCCTATGGATGTTTACTCAGAAGTAAGCCTGCTAAATTCAAGAGGGTCTTACTTCCAAGCAAGAGTGGCTAAGTTAAAACTTGATCACTTAAGTCCAGTTCTACAGCTTGGTTTTGCTACACGTGAAGATGATTGGTTATAGTAAGAATTGCAGCACCCAACTCCCTTTTGGTAGCGTTTTTGCTGGTTCAAGATCAGCTTCATGGCTCAGCAAGGATTTGAACCCTGGTCTCTCCCAGGTCCTAGCCCACTCTTCTAACCACTACAATCACACCGGCTCTAGGTGCATTCCAAAGTGTAGGTACTGCAACACTAATAGATGAAGCTCCTACGAAGACAGAATGGCGATTATGTGGCACCCATAAGAATGTCAGTTCCAAAGATTGAAGTGGCTGAGTGGACACAGATGGTCTAAGCTGAGCTGGGGGGCAAACTGGTCCCAAGAAACACACACTGAGGGCTCAAATCAAGTCAGCAACCAAAAGAGGGGCACCCGTGGAAACTGCAGTTGTATGAACTGGTTTGCCACCATCTCCACAATATAACCCCCAAGATTCTACGCCGCCAGAGAATGTTATGATGCAAAAGAGGATGCAAAGCAATGGGCAGTTGGGCTATTGGATCAGTGAGTGCCAAAGTAGCTGGTAGTGGCCCCTGAGAGTGGTGGGAACCTGTATCACATTCCTCTTCTTCTTTTTGCCTGTTCTACAGATGCACATTGGCTGTTGTGCAAAATGAAATAAACCCACACATTTGAAAGTACTTATGACCTAGTGGGAACATCTATTGCCCACCAAAATCCATGGAATAGGCCTTGGGGATGGCTAACCTCAGCACTGTTGGGTGTCCCTAGGACTTAGCAAAGGTAAAGGGACCCCTAACCATTAGGTCCAGTCATGACCTAATGCGGCGGTCATCTCGCTTTATTGGCTGAGGGAGCCAGCGTTTGTCCGCAGACAGCTTCCGGGTCATGTGGCCAGCATGACAAAGCTGCTTCTGGTGAACCAGAGCAGCACACGGAAACGCTGTTTACCTTCCCACCTGAGCGGTATCTATTTATCTACTTGCAGTTTGACGTGCTTTCGAACTGCTAGGTTGGCAGGAGCAGGGACCGAGCAATGGGAGCTCACCCCATCGCATGGAATTCGAACCACCGACCTTCTGTTTGGCAAGTCCTAGGCTCTGTGATTTAATCCACAGTGCCACCCGCGTCCCTACCCTAGGACTTAGCTGTGACTAATTTGGGTGGATTGTGCCCTTCAGCTTTTGAACCAAAATCTCTTTCTCTTGTCTATCCCAGTTTCCATATATGCAGGTATACGTTGCCCAAAGACTTCACCTGTTCCCTAGATGCAAACCCTCAATCTCACTGCTTGCTTCTCAGATTCTCTCTAGCCCCCTGGGACAATGGAGGGTCCCTTCTAAGCACCTAGATAACTCAATTTCATACCTGCCATGATGACAAGAGGACGTTCCCTTTATACAGGGGTGAAACTGGATTGTGGGTCATTAGGCTTGTCTCACCAATGCTTACCAAGGAAGCGTCCGGTAAGAAGTAGACAACGGAATTATGATGATGCAAAAAAAAAAAAGTTTGTTGCCATCTCTATGGCAACCCTGCAGATGCTGAGGAAGGGGCCAGGAGAATCTTAGAATCAGAATTGGATGATGGAAGATGATGTCATTGCAGACGGCTGAAAAGTGGGCCGGAGCTTAGGGTGGGGGAAGTGTGACCAGACTACCCTACGCACTAGGCCATTCTTTGCAGGCTCCTTGGGAAATCCTTTGTCTTCAGCCTGATTTAAGATGGCATTGGGGAATGGGACTGAGAATTTGTACACACAGTTGTGTGGATTCTCCTTTGGGTTTTGTCTGAAGGGAAGACCAGCATGTGGCATATATTAAGTGCCAACTCCACATCAGGTCCAGGCGCTAGGTTCAGTCGGCTCCAGCTTTATGTAGCTGTGTAGTTATTCCAGGTTATCTTTTGGTTTCTGTGTTGCAAGGAGAGGATTCCCATTACAAGAATCCGGCTGTGCTGTGAATTGCAAAGTCCTGAGTTCAAATATCCCAACACAGTTTCACTAGATAGCCTCTGGAAAGGCCACTTTTTCAGCCTGTAGTTTTCAGTCTGCTGCATGGGCTGGGGAAAGATTACAAGATAATCTTCGCTCAAATGTGGGTAGCACCCTGGAGAGCCCTCCTGGCTCATGAGGAGACCCTTTCCATTTTCCAAAGATGACATCCTCTTTGGGATCGGGGTGGGTCTCCTCAGTGTTTTGTTGAGGCTGCTCAGCTGACATGCAGGGAAGCTTTCTTGAGCGGCCTCAGCAAGCTTCTGGCTCATGGCCCCCTGTCAGTTTTTCCCTTTTTTTACAAGATTTCACTCATGATCAACGTGAATTCCTGCCTAAAAAACAGTTAACTGAATCTTGGTGGACAGGTAAAAAAGCTAAAAACTATTGAATACCTACACTGATACGGAGGATTTGAAGGGCAATTTTCCTGTTGGGACTTAGATAAACAATTAGAAAGAGACTATGGATCTTTATTTCAATACACGATCACAGTGCTAAGACTTTCATATGCACAAAGATGGAAAGATTCATCATTACCTACAGTGGATGAATGGTTGTTGAAATTACTGGACTTAGCTGAAATGGTGGAATTCATGTGTTTGCTCAGAGAAAAATAATTGTCTACATTTACTAGACTGGAAACTTCTTATAGACTTTGTGTAAAAAAGAAAATGAACTTACATGGGTTTGATAATTGAAGAAAATATTGGTTTATAGAAAGTGGAATTTGGGGTGTTATCTGAGTGGATGCTTCAACAACTTTTTATATATAGCTGACAGACGAAGAATCAAAAGCTCTCTCATCTTTCTTTTTTGAGTTTTTATTTGGATTAGTTTTTTATATTTGATTCAAAAATATATTGCATATTCTTTTGTGTATTCTTTTTGAAATTTCAGTAAGAAAATAAAAATTCTTAGCACACAGAACTTGCATGTTCATTTAAAACTTCCTTGACTCAAACCATTAAAGTAGGCTTTTTTCTTCTGCCTTCCCTTCCTTTCTTCTTGAAGGCAGAAAGCAGTTCAAGCATCAAATGTAAATTTCCACCAGCAGTTCCATATCTTTTTGTTATAAATCATAAGGCTCAGAAATAATTAAGGGAGACTTTTGTAGATCCTATGCCCATTAGGGCTCTTACACAGCTTTGGGTCCAAGGTGCTGATTCCTCAGCTTGCAAATCACTTAACCCCCATCAGAATTCCCACGAGCTGACAGCTTTTCAGCCTCTTGAAACGAAAAGTGGCTTTTCCAGAGCCTCCCATTCACTCTTTTTTCCAGAGTAAATTTAATCGCCAAGATTTATGTCTGGCTGTCATCATTCACCATGTAATGATCTCCACTGGCAGCCCACAAACAAAAGACATTCAATTCACCATGTTCCTCCTCCAACATGCCCCACAACTGAAATATCTTCATTCTGTCTGAAAAACACTTTGTACATGTTATGTACTGAGTTGACTAGGATCCAAAATGCAGCAGTCTGATTGGTCCTAGAGCAATGCAGCGGTATGATTGGTCCAAAGGCGCCACCCAATCCAGCTCCAGGTGGAAGTGAATCCACAACCTGATTGGCCTACAGGAGAATCCCGGAATTAGCCAATTACGTGCAGCCCATTGTGTAAATAATGTACAGTGCTGCCCCGCAAGACGAATGCCTCGCAAGACGGAAAACTCGCTAGACGAAAGGGTTTTCCGTTTTTGAGCTGCTTTGCAAGACAAATTTCCCTATGGGCTTGCTTCGCAAGATGAAAACGTCTTGCAAGTTTGTTTCCTTTTTCTTAACACCGTTAATACAGTTGCGACTTGACTTCGAGGAGCAACTCATAGAACGCAGTGTACATAGTAGCCTTTTTTGAGGTTTTTAAAGACTTTGGTGATTTTTGAAGCTTTTCCAAAACTTCTTTTACGTCCCTTGAGGGACAGCCAAATTTAAATAACAAATTGACACACGGCTGTGAGGCATTTGCGAGCTTTTTTGCGGAGAAGGTCTTGTCGCTCCGCCATGACCTCCCTGCCAATTTGGATACAATAAAGGAACTGGAGGCCCCTCGACTGTCCTCGGGTCCAGTATTGGACCACTTCGACCAGATATCCCCAGCCGATGTGGACAGACTCCTCCGAGCTGGAAAGCCCACCACCTGTCCTCTCGACCCATGCCCGTCTTGGCTGATTAGAGCGTGTCCAGACGAGGTGCGGGCCCTCCTGGGGGATATCATCAATTTGTCCCTTGGCACGGGGACATTCCCAGGGGAACTGAAGGAGGCAGTGGTGCGCCCGCTCTTAAAGAAAACATCATTAGATCCTTTAGATCTATCCAATTACCGCCCGGTTTCGAATCTTCCGTTCCTGGGTAAGGTGATTGAGAGAGCAGTTGCTGAACAGCTTGGTGGGTTTCTGGATGAAACATCGGCTCTGGATCCATTCCAGTCCGGCTTCCGCGCTGGTCATGGGACCGAGACGGCTCTGGTCGCCCTAACAGATGACCTTCGTAGACAGCTGGATCGAGGCGGGTCGGGGCTGCTGATTCTTCTAGATCTATCAGCAGCTTTCGACATGGTCGATCACGAACTTCTGGACCACCGCCTTGCCGACGTGGGGATCCAGGGCACAGTCCTTCAATGGCTGCGCTCGTTTCTCTCTGGTCGGGGACAGAGGGTGGCGCTTGGGGGGGAATTGTCATCGCGCCACTCCTTGGTGTGTGGAGTATCTCAGGGTGCGATACTCTCCCCGATGCTTTTCAACATCTTTATGCGCCCCCTCGCCCAGCTTGTTCGGAGTTTTGGGCTGGGTTGTCATCAGTATGCCGATGACACCCAACTCTATCTGTTGATGGATGGCCATCCTGACTCGGCCCCAGACACACTGACCAGATGTTTGGAAGCTGTGGCTGGATGGTTACGTGGGAGCCGGTTGAAGCTAAATCCTTCGAAGACAGAGGTCCTGTGGCTGGGACGGGGCGATATGGGATTGGGGGGGCAACTCCCATCTCTTGCGGGGGCGCAATTAGTGCCAGCACCGTCCGTTAAGAGTTTGGGTGTAATCTTCGACACCTCCCTTTCCATGGAGGCGCAGATTGCAGCTATAACAAAGGCGGCATTTTTCCATCTCCGCCAAGCTAAGCAGTTGGCTCCTTACCTCTTTCGCCCTGACCTAGCCACTGTGATCCATGCGACGGTCACCTCCAGACTGGATTATTGTAACTCGCTCTACGTGGGGCTGCCCTTGAGACTGACCCAGAAACTCCAGCGGGTGCAGAATGCTGCAGCGAGACTCCTTACGAGGTCTTCGCTGCGAGATCACATTCACCCGGTGCTATACCAGCTGCACTGGCTCCCGGTGGAGTACAGGATCAGGTTTAAGGTGCTGGTTTTAACCTTTAAAGCCCTATATGGCCTAGGACCCTCGTACCTACGGGACCGCCTCTCCTGGTATGCCCCACAGAGAAACCTACGGTCTTCAAATAAAAACATCTTGAAGGTCCCAGGCCACAGAGAAGTTAGGCTGGCCTCAACTAGAGCCAGGGCTTTTTCGGCTGTGGCTCCGATCTGGTGGAACACTCTGTCACAAGAGACCAGGGCCCTGCGGGACTTGACATCCTTCTGCAGGGCCTGCAAGACAGAGCTGTTCCACCAGGCCTTTGGCCAGGGCACAGCCTGACTCCCTCCCTCGGCAATCTTCGCAGAGCTCTGGCCCAATGGTTGCTAGTGGCTTGAATTAATTAATTTTTATAATGAATGATTTTAGAATGTTGTTTATGTTGTACTTTTGTACTGTTTTATTGTTGTTAGCCGCCCTGAGCCCGGCTTCGGCTGGGGAGGGCGGGATATAAATAAAATTTATTATTATTATTATTATTATTATTATTATTATTATTATTATTATTATTATTATTCTTTTGCAGCCATTTGGTAAGTTAAGCTTTTAAAACTTTTTTTTTTTGGGGGGGTTGGATTTTGGGTTGGGGTGTTTGGAATTCAAGGACTTGGTGTTGGGAAGGGGTTTGCAAGAATCTGGAAGCTTGTGTGTGTTTTTTTCTGCATTTTTATGATTTTCTGTGACCATTGGGCCACTCTGCTGTTTTTTTTAAAAAAATCTGGATTTGAATTTCTGTGTGCTGGGTGGCTGTGGGAACAGTAGGGGAGGGGTTTGCAAGAATCTGGAAGCTTGTGGGTTTTTTCTGCATTTTTATGATTTTCTGTGACCATTGGGCCACGCTGTTTTTTAAAAAAAATTATGGATTTGAATTTCTGTGTGCTGGGTGGCTGGGGGAACAGTTGGGGAGGGGTTTGCAAGAATCTGGAAGGTTGTGTTTTTTTCCTGCATTGTTATGATTTTCTGTGACCATTGGGCCACTCTGCTGTTTTTTTTTAAAAAAATATGGATTTGAATTTCTGTGTGCTGGGTGGCTGGGGGAACAGTTGGGGAGGGGTTTGCAAGAATCTGGAAGCTTGTTTCCCCCCCCCCTGCATTTTTATGATTTTATGTGACCATTGGACCAATCTGCTGTTTTTTTTAAAAATTATGGATTTGAATTTCTGTGTGCTGGGTGGCTGGGGGAACAGTTGGGGAGGGGTTTGCAAGAATCTGGAAGCTTGTGTGTTTTTTCCTGCATTTTAATGATTTTCTGTGACCATTGGGCCACTCTGCTGTTTTTTTAAAAAAAATCTGGATTTGAATTTCTGTGTGCTGAGTGGCTGGGGGAACAGTTGGGGAGGGGTTTGCAAGAATTTGGAAGCTTGTGGTTTTCCCCCCTGCATTTTTATGATTTTCTGTGACCATTGGGCCACTCTGCTGTTTTTTTAAATAAATTCTGGGTTTGAATTTTGAAATGCTCTTTACAGTATGTGTGACTTTAAAGAGCACTTAATAAACTCTTGTTGTACCAAATTTGGCTTTGTTTGGACTTTTTTTGACCATAGGAACGCATTAATTGATTTTCTATGCATTCCTATGGGAAACCGTGCTTCGCAAGACGAAAAATTCGCTAGACGAAAAAATTCACGCAACAAATTAATTTCGTCTTGCGAGGCACCACTGTATATAAAGCAGGTATCGTGGGGGAGCTTCCATTCCTCCTCACCACTATGAGCTGAATAAAGAGCATGAAATCCACTCTCGACTCTGAGTATATTTCAGTACACCTTAGTCATGTTGCTTGTTCTAGGAATCATGGTCCTTAAAAGACAGAACCTTGCGCCAGATTTGGGAGTGTTGGTTCAAAGTTGAAACAGAAAAGTTTGGATGTTGCTAAGGATCTACATTTGAAAATGAAAGTTTTTGTTTTGTTTTTACTCGGCAAACTTTGGGACACAGAATAGATTCCAAACACCTCTTTCAGCATTTTTATTTATAAAAGTTTGCAATTAAAACAATTTACACCTTTTGCTTCCCAACTGAAGCGCGCGCGCACACACACATGCCAGCAGTGAGCTATACACAAGACTGGAGTTACAATTAAGATGGGTAGAGATTTATTTTCCTGCCTCCAGCAAATGGCAAGACAGCAAGCAGAGGAAAACATGGATCATATATTAAAATTTAGTGTTTTTGGATAACATTTCTCAGGTTTATTAAGGCAAATGACAAAAAACAAAATAAAAACTTCTCTAAATGGAGATGGGATGTGGGAACTGCTTGCCCCACATCCCTACTTCTCAACCAAGGGGAAAGGCAAAGAAGAAGAAGAAAAAGAAGAAGAAACCAGTCTCCCACAGGCTGTGTTCTGAATGCTGAAGTCCTGACATATTAAAAGGTATTTAACACCACTTGGGTCACTTGGGACATAAGACTGGGCAGCTTTCCCCTGTCAATTTCTGACTTGTTAGCTGCCACCCCCCCCCCCACAGAGAGAGAGAGAGAGAGAGAGAGAGAAAGAAAGAGAAAGAAAGAAAGAAAGAAAGAAAGAAAGAAAGAAAGAAAGAAAGGAAGGAAGGAAGGAAGGAAGGAAGGAAGGAAGGAAGGAAGGAAGGGAAAAGCATACTGATATTATTTGCTTATTTTTTCTGTCCCTTGTCCACAAGATTGGTAACAGTTAACCTGAGTTCTGCTGGAAGGTCAGTAGTAGGTTTTCTTTTGCAGTTAGAAAAAGTATAATCTGCCCAATAAGTTGCAATTAACACATGGTACTCCCAACACAATGTAACCTCTAGACAGCATAACTCAAGCATTCTTTTCACAAGTCACTTCAAAATATATTTGCATTTCAAGAGAGAGATAATTCCCTGTACGGAAGGAACCACTAGGTTTGCATCACACCTCCACAAAGAATTAGGGGCGGCAGGGGCAAATCTATCATGGATGTGCTAAGACCACACAAACAAGCCTTTGCTAAACTAACATCCTCCAGATGTTGCTGGTCTACAATATCCATCAGTCCCGGTAAGCATGCCTGTGCTGGTAGGGGATGATGGGAGGTGTAGTCCTATAGTCTCTGGAGGCAACAAGGTGTGTCATGGTCGGCATAAACTATTGCATCACTTTGCATAACTTCAATGGAACATTCTCCTAGCATTCTCCCATCAACAGATAACAAGCATTTGAAAATGTCCTGATGTACAGAAGACAAAGCGCCAAGTGTTCTGATAAGCTGGTTAAGGATGGGTATCTTTTGCTATCTGCCTTTATCAACAGCTTTGATGGATTGAGACAGGATTTCTACTTTCTTATGCATCAGCAGCATTCTTCAAAAAGGGCAACAATGCCTTTTCGTGGGTATTTACAAGAAGAGGACATCAGTTGCATTCTCAGAGGAATCAGAAACACAAAGGGACCTTCAGCATACTCCTGGGGACCAGTCCTGCCTTTGTCCAACACACAGCATAAATACAGGTAGATAAATTAGAGGGCAACGTTGGGGAAAGCCAGCAACCAAGAGGCTTAACAGAGACAGAAGCCACCTTCATTCAGCTTTGGGGTCTCCACTGATTTTGTGTCACTATGGGGCAAAGGTGAGGATCATCCAGCTGATGACGAAATAGAAGAGGAAGATGGGGTAGACTGCCAGGGCTTTGCGATTTGGTGGCTGACTGTCTGCCAGGAAAGCAGTGGATGCTGAAAAGAAAGAGAAGGAATATTTAGAATACACACAAACAGTTGAAAAAGCAGAAAATTGCGGTTGTATCCAAAGCAGCCCCAGCAGCACCTACATTTATTCTGTATCCCACATGCACCCCAAAATCTTCCCAGGAGGACACCTCCCAACCCTCCAGAGCTTATGTGAAGGTGTGCAACGGGGAGCAGAGGGAACAGGAAAGTTCTATTCCACTGTCACATGTCCCTTGCATTAATGGAACGGGAACACTGGACACCAACCTGAAATTTTAGATAGCATCTTAAAAACATAAGAGTCTGCTGGATCAGGCCAGGGTCTCATCTAGTTCAGCATCCTGTTTAGAGAGTGGCCATCCAGATGTCTGTGGAGACCCTCAAGCAGTATCTGAGTACAAGAGCAACTCTCCCCTCCTGTGGTTTTCAGCAACTGGTGTTCAGAAGCATTGCTGCCTCTGACTGTAGAGGTAGAGCACAGCCATCATGGCTAGTAACCATGACTAGCCTTCTCCTCATCCATGAATTTGTCGAATCCTCTTATAAAGGTATCTAGGTTGGTGGCCACTGCCTCTTGTGGGAGTGAGTTCCATAGTTTAACTCTGAATTCTCTGATGGAAGGACTTCCTTTTCTCTGTCCTGAATCTCCCAACATTCAGCTTCACTGGATGTCCATGAGTGTTACGAGGGAGAAAAACTTTTCTCTATTTGCTTTCTCCATGCATTAGACCGCAGAACGCCAGAGTCAAACATGCTACCAGCTGAACGAAATGCTAACCCTGAAGAAAACGTGGGGGGGGGGGCATCATTGCCACACAGACGAGCTCCGCTTCTTCTGTAATGTTTTTAAGCAGCTCTCTCCTAGGTACTTACTGACAGTGCTGGACAAATCAAAGATGTGAACTGGAGGACGCAACCCTGCTGAGCTCATGGGGGCTTTTGCAGACAGGACTGAAAAGGTTCCAGACTGCACTTCCTTCTCAAACATACCTAGCGTCGACCAGGCAAACATGGCCACCACGACTAAGAGACGCACAATGAAGCCAGGAGTATCAGAGCTTGCCAGCAGGACAAGTCTGCAGACCAGGAGAGCCACCGTCAAGGGGAGGATGCAGTAACCCAGGACACAGAGGCTCTGAAAAAAAGATCTTGGGAAGGAAGAAACAGCATTAAATTCTGGGTGGGTATGGGGAAGAGAAAGGGCAGGTGTATTGCACTCACTTCTGGAGCACAGATGGTCAGCTTCTGGATTCTGGTCTCCAGACAGCAGTCCAGAAGCATATTGGGGAGCATAAATTACCCCTCATGAACGGCCAGAGGCTTCACAACAAAGCTTATGCCATGCCACCTTAAGGGCTTTGTGGTTATGTGGTTTGAGAAGTGCATATGACTAAGTGGCAGGGCAGCAGCTCTACTTTGGAATTTCCTGCCTATTGATGTCAAGCTCATGGCTTCCCCACTCTTTTCAGCACCTGCTGGAAACATTTGTGTTTAGACAAGCCTACTCAGGCATGTAGAATATTGATGTATGTATGTTTTAATCTGTTTTTTAGTTTATTGATTTTTTAAAAAAATGTTTTAAATACAGTTTACTCCCATTTTGCGCACATTCAAAGAACACGTATCACCACAAATCCAGAAGTGGCAGGAAAAGGGGGCGTAATGGGGTGGGTTTAGGCACGCTCTGCCAATGCATGTGATAACCTGCAATGTAACCTTTGCCTGTAGTTCTTTTAAACTGTTTTCACTGATAATTTGATTGTTTTAGTCTCTTTGTAACCTGCTTTGAGGTTTGTTTTTTACAATCAAGCAGTGTATAAATTTTATGAAATTATAAGCATTTACATACAAATATGGACACTGACATTTGATCCATGGGACACTGAAGCATAGCTCTGCTTCTTACGGCTGAAAAATATTTCCTTTTCTCCAGAATGTGCAAACATCCAGCAGAAAGGGAGACTCAACAGAGTCTGTTCTCAAATGAGAATGCACACGGTGCAGCCTAAGATGGCAGTCTTTGGCAGAGGCCTTAATGGATTAATTTTTTTTACAATATAAAAAGGTTAATTAAATAATCAACATATTTAACAACAAAACAATGAGTCAGTTAGTGGCATGCTATTAAGAGAGCCATTGTACATGGTTGGATAGAACACCGGAATGTGAAGAGGTTCAGTTATTTTATTTTTATCTCATAAAATTTATACACCGCTGTATTGTTAAAGAAAAACCTCAAAGCAGTTTGCAATCTAAGGTCAGACTATAAAAGGTTATTGTTCTAGCATGAACAGAGAGCACTAGTAATAGTGGGCATTAGTATGTAATCAGTACCAAATAAAGTAAAATTTGGTGGGGACCAAATATGACTTTATTTGGCTAGGTGGTGCCTCTTGAAATACGTATCATGTGTAAACTTTTCTGAAATTGGGATGCATAGGGCCTTCTGAAACCAAATGGGAATGGGAAAGTCCAATGTAATTTCTGCATCCCTGAGTGATAAGTCAATTTAGCTGCAGACAACAAATATATAATAAAGAGTTTTACAAACTAGTTCTGCATTGCCCTCTTCGGATATTGGAAATGAATGTGGCTTGGCATCAGGGTTGACCGGGCTGCCTACAATCTCAGGGATTTCTTGTTTTTCAAAGGGACTCTTCGTCGTTACTCAAGCAAAAAAGGAAGAGGTGGGGAACAGCTTTGCAAGGAGGGCTGCCTCTCTCCCATCTCCCCAGACCCCTGCCACCAGAGAACATGGTTACAGCACCCACCCACCACACACTCACATGGTCCCTCCAAGCAGCTTGGAATTCAGTGTGATGACAACGGCTCCAAACCAAATGATGACGAAGACCTCTGCAAACTGGGGACCTCTGTCTTCTGTGCTATTTGCTGCTCCTCCCTGAAGCATTCTGGGAAAGTGGGGGGAACAAGGGAATTAGATCAGCAGCAAACAGTGGGCAAATCTGGAGAATTGGTGCGTTGGTTTAGGAATGTCAGACTAGGGACTGGGAGAGACCAAGGTTCAAATCCCCACTCAGCCATGAAGCTCACCGAGCCAGTCACTCAGCCTGACCTACCACACAGGGTCGTTGGTGGGATTAAATAAGGAGGGGAAGAATCATGTATGTCACCACAAACTCCTTGGAGAAAAGGGCAATGAGCTGTAATTAAGTTAAATAAGAAGTCTGGATGGCATGCAGTTACTTCTTCACTGCCCTCTGTATCAACAGAATTCACTGCCACATTGGTGCTGAGTCGAGGGATGTGGCAGTTGAGCCAATGTAGCATAATGGTTTCAGTGTCAAGCTAGGACCTAGGAGAGATCATGGTTCAAATCTTCCCATTTGGCCATGTAGCTCACTGGGTGTGACCTTGCACTCTCAGCCTAACAGGATTGTTGTGAGGACAAAAGGGCAGGGAGAACCAGAACCTTGTACACCATCTTGAGCTCCCTGGGAGGAAAATTAGGATATAAATGTAATAAATAAAAAATAAACTTTACCCTCTGCCAAAAAGGAGAAGCCCTTGTGTGTAGCCCATAGCCTGTTGCAGCAACTGCCAAACCCAGATTAGGCCCTATATGAGGATCCTGAAAATCATAATCTTTAAAAATGCTGGCTTAAAAAAATATAAGTGTGGCATTGTTTTATTCATATTCTACATTGCTTTGGTTTATTATTGTAGCTTCAGCACTGCATTTGGCTGTTTCCCCCAACAAATCCCAGAGCAATGAAGGGGAAGGGAGGAATGTTGGTACTTACAGGGCAAGTAAAACACACAGAACTAGAGGACCCCATAAATCCCCTGGAAGAAAAGAAAGAGAAAGAAAACCAATGAAGGGGTGGGGAGCATAACTTCCTTTTCCTCCAGCCACTCTCTGCCTCCCCATTCACTCTTGATTGTAGGGCATCAAATTGTTTATTTATTCCCCATGCTTTGTCCTAAGGCCCTAGGGCATGTTACAACATTAAAAAGGAATATTAAGAAGAGTTTAAACGACTTGCAACCACAGAAATAAAATGGGTCTGTATCCTCTGAAGGCTACACATTGAGCCCCCTCAGCACCCAAAGGTCTGTAGGGAAGAAGGTGGCCTTTGGGGTATTTGGGGCCTGAGTTGTTTAGGCACAAATGTCAGGCCAAATCCCTGTATCACTACATTAAGTTTCAAATGGAGAATTTAATCCACCAAATATTTCACTTAAAACTTCTCTTCCCTCCCCACCACACCTCTGAATTCCTCGTGTTACTCCCTTGCTTGAAAAAAATGCTGATTTTTAGACAGGTTAGTAAGAGAAAAAATTGAATATATTTCCACAGGTTTCAAAGCTTTGAAATGAATCTGGCACGTACAGTCTCTCAGGAGGGCACTGCTCTTTTTGGGATACATGACATGGACGAATTTCTTCCCAACTGCCTTCAGGTCCCGCATCTGAAAAGTTTGAGGAATGGGCTGTATTACTGGGATGTACAAATTTTCGGTCAAAGGACGCTATTAGAGCAATGCTAACCCTCTCCCCCGCCCCACAAACTGACAGGCTGGATGGGGTCAGAACATGGCCCAGGTTCCTCTCTGCCAGGTTCTATCAACAGAGTGCTTCCACTGAGCTGAATGCATGGTGAGCAGAAGCTATCATCAGTGGCTGCTGGTGCAGACCCACAAAACGAGGCATTTGTATGGTAAAGCTGGGCTGACCAAGGATTCACTGGCTCCTGAGGCACGCCAGCTAGCAGCAATGGGCCTGATCCAGGCCTCCCTGCTATGTCAATGTAGAACAGCAAAAATGGCAGGTATACTGTGACACGCAAACCACTCCCACCCCCTCAGCCTGGAACAAGCAGCAAGACTCCTAGATGCCTTCATAGGAATGTAGGGGGCTGCCTTATACTGAATCAGACTCAGTATTATCTACACTGACTGGCAGCAACAGCTTTCCAGGGCTCCAGGCAGGGACCTATCCTGGCCCTATCTGGACATGTCATGGGGGGGGGGTTGAACCCAGGACCATCTGCACACAAGGTTCTACCACTGAGTTATAGCCCACCCCTTGACAGATGGCATGCCATGTTAACATTAAGATATTGTGTTACAGACAATAAGATTGAACTGTGATGCATTTTTTTTTATTTTCATGACTTCTGAGAGCCAGTGTGGTGTAGTGGTTAAGAGCGGTAGTCACGTAATCTGGGAAACCGGGTTCGCGTCTCCGCTCCTCCACATGCAGCTGCTGGGTGACCTTGGGCCAGTCACACTTCTGTGAAGTCTCTCAGCCCCACTCACCTCACAGAGTGTTTGTTGTGGGGGAGGAAGGGAAAGGAGAATGTTAGCCGCTTTGAGACTCCTGAAGGGGAGTGAAAGGCGGGGTATCAAATCCAAACTCTTCTTCTCCTCTTCTTCTAACAGGGTCAAACTAAGCTTACTCTTGAGTTGTGCCCTATGGCACAATCTAATTATTACACACCCATCAAGTGAGCAGTGTGCCAGAGCCACTTAAATTTCCACATTATTAATGACTGTAAAACACATCTTTGGTTGAAGAGGTGATATGGTTTTGCCAATCCCCGAAATTAACCTGCATAAATTGCAAGCACTTTGGAAACTCAGATTGAACCATTTTAAGATATTCTTTTAAATTTCTACCCCTCAGCCTCTACAAGACACTTACAATTGTGTCCTTAACCGGCTCATCCAGGGTGGAGTTGTCTTCGTCTGGGGAACGAGATCCCACAGGAACTGTGATTTCTCCTTCTACTGGAATATCTTCCGATATTGACACATCTGCAAGGCCTGCAAACTGCATATTTTCAACACACTTTTAATTATTGTTATTATTAGCTTTTATGAACCACCTTTCTGCAAGGCACCCAAGCCACTTTACAATTTTAAAGGACTGAAACAAATGATATAACACTTGAAATTTAAGCATGCATAAGCGGGGAGGGGTAGCATTCTTGGGGGGGGGGACATACAATGTGTGGTTATGATTGCTTTTTTAGGTCAGACTAAAGCTCTACATTGAATAACTGAGCTGTAGAGCTGGAAAAGGACCCTTAAGGTCATCGAGTCCAACTCCCTGCACATCTCCTTGACAGGTGGCCATCAAACCTCTGCTTAAAAACCTCCAATGAATCACAGAAAGAATTCTAGGTACCCCCAAGGACTATCTAGTCCTACTTCCTGCAATGCACCAACAGGCTGGACACCTGCAGAACATGGTGCTGTTAGGATTCCAGCATTTGCCTACCAGATATATGCATCTTCTAATTAGGAGCATCCTATTTTACACTATTGCAGCTCTCATAGAAATTTAATAAATAATAAAATAACTGTGGGGAAGGTTATTGTTTTTCTTTGTTACTATGTTATGTATCTTTGTGTTTTTATATTGTAAAGAGCCCAGTGAACCTTCGATGGGCAGTATAGAAAGTTAATAAATAATAACAACAATAATATTCACTGACAAATATAGATTCAACAAAATTTGGGGGCCTGTTTCTTAAAGTTGTTTCAAACTATTTTTAAGATTGCGTTTCAATATTAAGCTCATTTCAATTTTTGTGACCCACATATGACTGAAAGGCTGGTAATGATTTGCAGCAAGAATAATAGCAAGAATAATGTTGATAGCAATGCAGATTGCAACCACAGAGGGAGGGAGGCTGCAGTTATCAGCCCCCACTCGCCTCTTTTCAACTTAAACGTAAGAACACAACAGCCTTGGGTCAGCTCGAAGGTCCCAGCCTCCCAGGGAACCAACGAAGGAGGAGGGTGGATGCAGGAAGAAGCCCGGAGCTGCCCTTCCAGAGTATCTGGCTGGTGCTCAGAGGTAGACTGCCTGGGACATGGAGGTTCGGCTGCCCTTGGTCTTCTCCCTCTCTCCGAGAGCGCTATCAGGGGAGGAGAGTGGGGTCACAAGCATTTTAGTCGGGCAGGAAGTCTTGGGGTTCAGGAGCGCCCTGCTTCTGACGTCATCCCAATCTTGTGGCAGGGAGTTCCGTCGGTCAGCCCTGCGCGTGAGGGGGTCTCACGCCCTCCCCGCGGCCTTCTTCAGCCGGTTCCCCTCCCCTCCCTTCGCCTCTCCTCCCGACCCACCAGCGGCTTTGTGCCTCCATCAGCCCGCATCGCTGCCGCTTCCTCGGCTGCCGCCATCTTGGACCCAGCTACTATGGAGCGACGACGTGGCCAGCGACCACGCCCCCTACCGCGAGTGCGTCATCATACCGCGCCATCGTTCAGGAGCTTCTGTTGTCATAGCAACGAAGGAGGCCTAGGCCTGAAGTCAGAGGCGGGGTGCAGGGCGCGGGGCGGCTGGTGGGGAAAGAGAGAGCCGAATTTCTCATAAAGGAGCATAAGGGCCTGTCTTCTACTCCCCCACAACTCTGAGTCACACGCACACTATGTTCCCCCAAGTTTTGAAATATGACAATGAGAAACAGCGTCCCTTCCCCAACCTGGGAATTTGGACTATAACTCCCATCGGCTAGCACGGCCGGCGGGCTGATTGGACGGCGCTGGACTGGTGGGGCGGTGGTAGCGCTGGCGGGGCCTGATGGGAGTTGTAGGCTGAGAAAGGTAGATGGACGTTAGGTGCTGTTATTGTTAACATTACGCCACCTTTCAGGATATTAATCCCACGAAGGTGGCTCCCAGGTATTATACTATTATTGTTGTTGCTATTCTACCATCTCCACTAATACCGATCCATAGTATTATAGGATTGCAGAGGTGCAAGGGGACCGAGGGTCATCTAGTCCAACCTCCTGCAATGCAGGAATCTCTGCCATCGTAGGAATTGCCGAATGGGGGTCCACCTCTATTTGATCGGCGAGTGAGAAAATATAAAATCCCACATGAAACTGCTGAATCAGCAAGAAAGTGAACGTGACTTTTCCTGAATCCTGATTATTTTTTTGTGGGTCAAAACCACAGGAGCTACAATATATGCTTCAGATCCATAATCATGGCTTTAAAGAGTGTATCTCCAATAATAAAACCACATTTCTTCAAAGTGGAAAACGAAGGGTACAAATTTTTTTATTACAATATTGATTACATTTCTATCCCAACTTTTCCTTCAAGGAGCTCAAGGCAGCATACATTATTCTCACCATTCTCTCTCTCCCTCTCTCTCTCTCTCTCTCTCTCTCTCTCTTTTAAAAAAAAATGCTTTTTGTTAAGTTTTTATTTCAAATACACCAACAAAATACACAGATATTTCAAATCTTTTTACATCTGTCTTATTTTACACTCCGTGGAGCAGTTGACTTCCTTCCTTCCCTTCTGCAGGTTTTCTTATTCCAATCTAATCCACAGTTCCTTAGTAGTAACTAAGCCATGACATAAGTTTTATTTCTTTTTTTTTATATAAAATTTTTATTGGTTTTACAGAATTTTTAAAGACAAACAAACACTTAAAAAGACATACAAACACGTATAGTTTCATAACATTTTTTCATAAACCTCTTTTCCGGGACTCCCCCGTACCCCCCCTTTCTGCATCCCACTGTCCATAATTTTTTAGCAACTTCTAAATATTCGTTTCCAACCTCTATCGTCTTAATCTTTTCTATGATCTGATCTTATATCACTGTATCCTTTTTTTCCTAAAAACCTCGACATTCTAGCATTCATCAAGTTTATAGTAGTCCTTAAGATAGCTTTTAAATTTTCTCCATTCTTCTTCCGCCGTCTCTTTTCCCTGATCACGGATTCTGCCAGTCATCTCAGCCAATGTCATATAGTCCATCACTTTCATCTGCCATTCTTCCAGAGTGGGTAGATCTTGCGATGAGTATTCTTGCTGCTGTTGTAGCATACATAAAAAAAGTTCTGTCCCTCTTTGACACCAATTGGCCGACAATGCCCAAGAGAAAGGCCTCTGGTTTTTTAGGGAAAGTACATTTAAGTACCTTTTTCATTTCATTATAAATCATTTCCCAGAAAGCTTTAATCTTCGGGCATGTCCACCAAAGGTGATAGAAAGTACCTTCAGTCTCTTTACATTTCCAACACTTATTGTCAGGCAAATGGTAAATTTTTGCTAGCTTGACTGGGGTCATGTACCACCTGTAAATCATTTTCATAATGTTTTCCTTTAAGGCATTACATGCCGTAAATTTAATACCGGTGTTCCACAACCATTCCCAGTCAGCAAACATAATGTTATGACCAATGTCCTGTGCCCACTTAATCATGGCCGATTTAACTGTTTCATCTTGTGTATTCCATTTCAGCAGCAAGTTGTACATTCTTGATAAATTCTTAGTATTGGGTTCTAACGACATAAGTTTTATTTCAGTACTGCTAACGTCTTCAAGTTTCTACAGTTCTCACTTATATAGACCATAAATTTACTCCATTCTTTTTGGTACCTTGTTTCCTCCTGACTAAAAATCCTATGGGTCAGTTTTGCTAATTCTGCATATTCAACCATCTTTGTCTGCCACTCCTTCACAGTTGGTAATTCCGGTGTTTTCCATTTCTGGGCTATCAGAACTCTGGCATATTCTCACCATTCTCATTTTGCCCTCACAACAACACTGTGTGGGGTAGGTTAGGTTGAGAGGCAGTGACTTACTCCCAAGGTGGTGCTCCGTAAACACGGCCAAGTAGCAGGATTTGAAACTTGGTCTCTCCCAGGTCACATTTTTTAGGTTAGGTCACATTTTTTCAGTAAAAAAAGAATAGCATCAAAGTTCTGTATCTTAAACTAGCATCAGTGTCAGGATGCATATTTATTTCTTTTACTATTTGCCTGAATTTTGCTCCATTTATGCAACATTTTAAAAATTTCCTGTTTTTAAACCAATAGTCAGGCTAGTCTATTGGTTTAATAGAGTGTTTGTTGTGGGGGAGGAAGGGAAAGGAGAATGTTACCCGCTTTGAGACTCCTTCGGGTAGTGATAAAGTGGGATATCAAATCCAAACTCCTCCTCTTCTTCTTAAAACCAATATTGGTTTTTAAACCAATAGTCAGGGGGCACTGTTATACAGTGGTTCCGCTCCTTACTCCTGGGATGTGTTCAGAAAGTGGTGGTGGGGGGGATGAGTGTTCAGGCCCCCGGGCTCTCACTTGTGGGGTGTCTCAGGGTTCCGTCCTTTCCCCCGTGCTTTTCAACATCTATATGAAACCGCTGGGAGAGATCATCAGGGGGTTTGGGCTGGGTGTTCATCAGTATGCAGATGATACCCAGCTCTACATCTCTTTCAGCTCAAAACCAGTGAAAGTGGTGAAGGTCCTGTGTGTCCGGAGGCGGTTGGAGGATGGATGGCGGCTAACAGATTGAGGTTGAATCCTGACAAGACAGAAGTACTGTTTTTGGGGAACAGGAGGCAGGCAGGTGTGGAGGACTCCCTGGTTCTGAATGCGGTAACTGTGCTCCTGAAGGACCAGGTGCGCAGCCTGGGAGTCATTTTGGACTCAGCTATCTATGGAGGTTGTTATGTACTGAGTTGAATAGGATCCAAACTGAAGCAGTCTGATTGGTCCTAGAACAATAGGATCCAAATTGCAGCAGTCTGATTAGTCCTAGAACAATAGGATTCAGAATGCAGCAGTCTGATTGGTCCTAGAACAAGGCAGCAGTATGATTGGTTGGCAGGAACCACCCAATCCTGCTCCAGATAGAAGTGAATCCACAACCTGATTGGCTTACAGTAGAATTCCGGAATTAGCCAATCATGTGCAGCCCATTGTGTAAATATTGTATATAAGCAGATACTTTGAGGGGACATTCATTCATTCCTCCTCACCACTATGAGCTGAATAAAGAGCATGAAATCACTTTGCGACTCTGAGTATATTTCAGAGGTGCAGGTCAATTCTGTGTCCAGGGCAGCTGTTTATCAGCTCCATCTGGTACGCAGGCTGAGACCCTACCTGCCCACAGACTGTCTCGCCAGAGTGGTGCATGCTCTAGTTATCTCTCTCTTGGACTACTACAATGTGCTCTATGTGGGGCTACCTTTGAAAGTGACCCGGAAACTACAACTAATCCAGAATGCGGCAGCTAAACTGGTGACTGGGAGTGGCCGCCGAGACCACATAACATCGGTCTTGAAAGACCTGCATTGGCTCCCAGTACATTTCCGAGCACAATTCAAAGTGTTGGTGCAGACCTTTAAAGCCCTAAACGGCTCGGTCCAGTATATCTGAAGGAACGTCTTTACCCGGACACTGAGGTCCAGCGCCAAGGGCCTTCTGGCGGTTCCCTCGCTGCGAGAAGCCAAGTTACAGGGAACCAGGCAGAGGGCCTTTTCGGTAGTGGCACCCGCCTGGTGGAATGCCCTCCCACCAGATGTCAAAGAGAAAAACAACTACCAGACTTTTAGAAGACATCTGGAGGCAGCCCTGTTTAGGGAGGCTTTTAATGTTTAATAGACTATTGTATTTTAATATTTTGTTGGAAGCCACCCAGAGTGGCTGGAGAAACCCAGCCAGATGGGTGGGGTATAAAAAATAAATTTTGTTGTTGTTGTTGTTGTTGTTGTCAGAGGCTCTGGCCTTGACTCACCGAAAGCCCCCAGAGCCTCCTTTTGTGCATATTTTTATGAATTTGTGGGGTGCCCGGAGTCTCCTAAATTCTGATTGTCAGACACCGTGTTTAGCATGGGTAAAATACAGGCCAAACAAATCTTCCTGCGTCCAGGCCAGCATGAGTCATTAAGCAAATAAAGACAGTGTGATGACTATCAACAAGGCAAAAACTCTCTGCTGGAGGCAGAAGGGTAGAGCCTGGATTGAGAGATAGTAAGAGACAAAAAGGCAGAGTTTCAGGGGCGAGGGGTGGAATTGCAGTGGGCGGTGATGTAAGCTGAAGGAAAGTTAGTTAACATTTGGAAAGCAGTTTGTCAGCTAGAGAAAGCGGGGTCAGAGCACAATTGTGGGCTGGCAGTTTTGGACCCAACATTGCAGCCGACGAGAGAGTGAGAACCTGTTTTGAGTGTAATGCTTTGAACCCCTCCATAGTATGCTCAGGTTGCATATACAGTGGTACCTCTGGTTACATACGCTTCAGGTTACATACACTTCAGGTTACAGACTCTGCTAACCCAAAAATAGTACCTCGGGTTAAGAACTTTGCTTCAGGATGAGAACAGAAATCGTGCGGTGGCGGCGCAGCGGCAGCAGGATGCCCCTTTAGCTAAAGTGGTGCTTCAGGTTAAGAACAGTTTCAGGTTAAGAACGGACCTCCGGAATGAATTAAGTATGTAACCAGAAGTACCACTGCATATGTGAGTAAACTATAAACATGCAATCTCCTGTTTTGTGTGCTTTCACAGTACGTGAACATGCATGCATAGACCAGTTTTGGATCCAGAAGAGAGCACAGCGGATCAGGGTGGGCTTATGTGCGCTCTGCCAACACACATGATGACCCAGAAAGTAGTCCCCAAGCAAAATGGGGGTTGCTTACATCATGAAGACACTACTGTCTTTGCTGTGCCTCATTTCACAGGACACATGAACCTGGGATAAATGCCTGTAACCCCTGGAATCTTGCACAGCTGTGGAGATTGGGGTGGTGTGTAACAATATGATGGGAATGATCTGTCAAATCTCTGTTATATTGTAAGAAGAGAGATATGTTTAATACTTCTAAGCAGAAAGCTTCCATTCCAGTTAAGAGGCATAGATTGTTTTCCACACATTTGTCTAATCCTTGTTAAAGCCCATCAATCCTAGTCATTTATCTCCACTAATGCAGAACCATAGAATAGTAGAGGTGGAAGAGACCCCAAGGATCATCTAGTCCCTCCAGTCCAGGAATCATAGCTCAACAATCTTACAGATGCCCATCTAACCTCTGCTTAAAAAGCCACAAGCAATTAATTAATTGGGGGTTGAATGGCTTTCTGCCCTAAGATTTGTCAGGAGAGATGTGTGTTTGTTCTTTCCTTTCCTCTCTCTTGCATTTCAGCCGAAACATGGAATTTGGCTTGAGGAGAAGAATTCAACAATGGGATGATCTTGGCTGCCTTTTAAAAATTTATGATTACTGCATTGCAGGGGGTTGGACTAGATGACCCTTGGGATCAATCCCAACTCTACATTTCTATTATTCTAAACCTCCTCTACGGAAATCCAACCTCCTCTACGGAGATCCCAGGGACTACATTTTACATGCGAATCTTCTGCTAAATACTTGATGTAACCCTTAAGGAATTAAAACACTTTCACTGCGTCCTTTACAAAAAAAAGTCATCTTTGATTTACCTGTTCTACATCCTGTGTTCTCTGTACCTCTGTGTTTCCCTGTCCTACCTCACCTATTTATTTTTTCCAAAGAGGAAGCAGGATCAGGATTTGTTCACTGCCTCACCCCTCCTCCTAGTTAGCTGTCCTGGAGCCTGAATGTGGTCAAAAGCTCAACTCCAGAGTTCATTGCTTTGCAAACCCCGCCAGACCGAAGTCTGAGAAAGGTTGTAAAAGGGTGTCCGGGTGTCTGAGATCGCCATGAAGACTCTCATTGCTGCATATTTCCAAAACCAGAGTGGTAAGGAAAAAGCCAGCATAAGATTTAAAGCTATAGCAAATATGTCTACCAAAAAGGTCCCTTTTAAAAAATCATTGGGTGATGTGTGTTTTCATGGTAATTGTGCAACAGCTGGCTGTTTCCTGAGCAACACATTTTGATTTGGGGGCACAAAATGCGTCTCAAGGGTTTTAGGAATGTCTGTGGATGGAATCTGGTGATCTGGGATTGATCCCAGGGAAGATTGAAGTGTATTTCTAACCAGTTTAACAAAAATACAATTGCATTAAAAAAAGAAATCAGATGACAACCTTTACATATTGTAGAGATGCTGTGGATGTTATTTATCTTGATTTCAGGAAACCATCTATTCTGTCTTGCAAGCAGATGGCTTCTTGATGAGCATATGTCCATTCAGTGCCACAGCACCTTGCAGATGAATGAAAGGGACTAGTGTAAGGGTCTGCACTTAGGCAGGAATAATCAGATGCACATCCATAGGATGGGGGACACCAGACTTGAAAGTACAAAAATGATTTTGTAGACCACAAACTGAACAAAAATAAGCTGGTGCTATTCTAGGCTGTATCAACAAAAGTCTAGTGTCCAGATCAAGGGAAGTCATAATACTTCTTTATTCCGCCTTGGTCAGACCCCACCTGGAGCACTGTATCTAGTTCTGGGTGCCACCATTTAAGAGAAATGTTGACAAGGTGGAACATGTGCAGAGGAGGGTGTCCAAAATGATAAAAAGTCTGGAAACCCAACCTTGTGAGGAATGAGTGAAGGAGTTGGGCATGTTTAGCTTGGAGAAGAGGAGACTAAGAAGTGATATGTGAGTCAACCTCAGATATTGAAAGGGTTGCCCCACAGAAGACGGAGCAAGCTTGTTTTCTGCTGCCCTGGGGGGGTTAGACCTAAAATGATGGATTCAAATGACAAGAAAGGAGATTCCAACTAAACATCGAGAAGAACTTTCTGACGGTAAGAGCTGTTTGATCATGGAATGAACTTCGTTGGGAGGTGGTGGACTCTCCTTCCTAGGAGGTTTTAAAGCAGATGTTGGTTTTATGTATGGATGCTTTTCTTGAGATTCCTGCAATGCAGGGGATTGGACTAGAATACCCTCGGGGTCTCTTCAAACTCTACAATTCCAGGATTCTATGATCCCTCCCTCCCTCCCACCCTGTTTAGCTCCTGAGTTTTTAAGTTAAGTACTTTTCTCTAAGAGGGGATTGGTTGGCAACCTCCTTCATTATTTTAGTCCATATTGGGCTGTGACATCTGTGGCAGTGGTTAATGTTTCACCATATTTTAGCCATGAGGAAATAAAATGCCGATGTGGGAGTCTCGTGGCCAAGAGGCGGGAAAGACCTTGACCAAAGACTTTCCTTATCAGTCACAGTAGGACAGGATGGGCTCTGAGAGACCAGATGGGCTAAAATTCTGCAAACTTCCCTCTCCTGCAGGTAGGATGTGGGGAAGCGGGGATGGGACCTTCAGCAAGTCACAACTTGGCCATTCTTGTGAGATGGAATAAGAGGTTTTTTTTAGAGTTGGATGGGACCATCAAGAGTTATCTAGTCCACCCCCTGCAATGCAGGAATCTCAGCTAAAGCATCCATGACAGATGCCCATCCAATCTCTGTTGAAAAATCTCCAATAAAGGAGAGTCCACCACTTTCCAAGGGAGTCCAACAGCTCTTACCGTCAGAAAGTTATTCTTGATGTTTAGTTGGAATTTCCTTTCTTGTAACTTGATTCCATTGGTTTGGGTCCTGCCTTTCAGAGTAGGAGGAAACAAGTTTGCTCCATCCTCCATGTGACAGCCCTTTAGATATTTGAAGATGGCTATCATATCTCCTCTCTGTCTCCTCTTTTCCAGGCTAAACATGCCAACTTCATTAACTATTCTTCATAAGGCTTGGTTTCCAGACCCTTGATCATATTGGCTGTCCACCTATTCACATGTTTCAGCTTGTCAATATCCTTCTTAAATTGTGGTGTCCAGAATTGGACACAGTATTCCAGGTGTGGTCTGACCAAGGCAGAATAGAGCAAGACCATTACCATATTGGCCCGAATATAAGCCACACCCAAATATAAGCAGGACCTTAATAATTGGAGGAGAAAAAAGAAAAAATCCACAAAGATAAGCAACTCCCTTCCTTGCTCCTTCTGGAGAGGATGGGGCACTACGCATGGGGCAGGCACTGCTTCACCATGCTCCTGGCGCTGTTTGCCCTGCACTCCTGGCTGCATACCGTAAGGTTGCGAATATAAGCCACACTTTAACTTTTCACGGTTGGAATTTGGGGGAAAAGTGAGGCTTATATTCAGGCCAATGCAGTACTTCCCTTGATCTGGACCCTAGTCTTCTATTAATGCAGGCTAGTATGGCATTAGCTTTCTTCGCTGCTAGATCACACTGTTGCCTCATGTTAAGCTTTCGAGGGAGTCCATTCCACTGTCAAATGGCTTTTACTGTCAGAGCTGGACTCTTCTTCTTTGCAGCTGGAATCCATCAGTTCGGGTCCTATCCCCTGGAGCAGCAGAAAACAAGCATGCTCCATTCAACCTTCCAGTAACCTACTTCATAGTGTTACCAGAAATCAAAGCTTAAATGACCAGAGCTTTTAACACCTTTTGAAAACATGCATTAAAATCCCTTACTGATAAGGGAGACCCCATCTGAAAATTTCCAGATCTTATTGCAAGAAAACTCAGGAGTGCATTGGACTCCTGAGGGAGCAGGTCTAAACAGGTTGAAAAACACCCGGCAATATCTAGGACTCAGAACCATACCAGTTAGTGATGTTCAGATTCTCTTGGCAAGATTGATGATGCCACACGAGGCCTCCCAGTCTCTGGGCTCCCAGATACCTTGGCGCTACCTCTCACTTTCTGACTGGACACCCCCTTGCCTGGGCTCAAGAACTTCTGCTACTTGGGGGCAGAACTGGGCTTCTGCCTCATCACCTGAGCCAGCTGCCTAGGTTCAAGTTTCTCAGAACCTCCCTTGCTCATTCTGGGCACCCCCTTTCTGTCCTCAACCTGGCTCAAGCCTAGCAGAAGCTCCAGTGCTTTGATGCTTTGCTCCTGCTCCATGACCACTTAGATGGGATCAGATCCTGGACCCAGCCCTAACCTGTGGCCAACCTTGTTCACCTGCAGCTCTGAGTCAGAGTACTTGGCTCAGTAGAGTCAAGGTGGGGATGCTCAAATGATACTTGGTTTCTGCATCCATATGGCCTTTGCATCGGTCCTGGGCAATGCAGGGAGTGCATATTTATTGAGCAGGCCAGGGAGAGTTTGGACATCCTGCATCCGCTTCCCATATGCTCTGTGAAATTCTGGACTGGAGCATTCTTTGAGGAGGTTGTGAAGGTCCTTTTCTTTCCAAAGCTGGAGGCTTGTGGTCTGCTGAGCATTCCAGAGCCTGGGAGCTGCTCCCAAGTCCTTGTCTCCTGTGGACTTTTCATTAGCACTCTTTTTTTCAAGGAATCAACCCCCTGGCTGCCTCCAGTGCATCAGCCATTGAGGGGCATCCTTGAACCAAATTCAAGTCTCCAAAACTCCAGGAGAGTAAGAGCTGTTCAGCAGAACTGATTCTCTCAGATAGTGGTGGACTCTCTTCCACTGGAACTTTTAAAACAGAGGTTGCCTTGCCATCCGTCAGTGACTCTGTGATGTCTGTGTGGACCAGATGACAATTTTGAGCACTTCCAACCCTATAATTCTGTGATATGAGGCTATCGAAATATCCATGTGAATCTCTCTCTCTCTCTTTTTATATATAATTTTTATTAGTTTTTTTAACATATCATTTTCAACAGTAATTAAACATACTTTTACATATTATTCAAATTTTTGACTTCCATCAATCTTGTCTGAAAATTTTCCAATCTAATCTCTCAGTATGCATTTCTTATCTTCCCTATTACATTTCAAACTCATAACCAATATCTCTATCTTTTTCTACTTTGTAACACTTCGTATATTTCTCCTTACAAAACTTCTTGTATTCCTACTAGCGTAATTTGTTGATTACAGTTGCTCTTCAAATAATTCATATACCGTATTTTTCGCTCTATAACACGCACCCGACCATAACACGCACGTAGTTTTTAGCGGAGGAAAATCCGTAGGCATGCCACCCGTAGGCATTTCCTCCATAACACGCACAGACATTTCCCCTTACTTTCTAGGAGGAAAAAAGTGAGTGTTATGGTGCAAAAAATACGGTACTTCTTCCAATCTTCTGTAAATCTCTGGTCCCGCAGGTTTCGAATCCTTCCTGTCATTTTGTCCAATTCTGCGTAGTCCATTAATTTAGTCTGCCATTCTTCTTTCGTCGGAATTTCTTCTTGTTTCCATTTCTGGGCTAACAATACTCTTGCCGCAGTTGTTGCATATAAAAACAATTTAACATCTTGCCTATTAATGTCCTGACCTATAATACCAAGTAAAAATGCTTCTGGTTTTTTAAAAAATGTATATTTCAACATCTTTTTCATCTCATTATATATCATTTCCCAGAAGTTCTTTACTTTTTTACATTCCCACCACATTTGATAAAATGTTCCTTCTTTTTCTTTACATTTCCAACATTTATTATTTGTCTTATAAGGTAAAGGTAAAGGGACCCCTGATCGTTAGGTCCAGTTGTGGCCGACTCTGGGGTTGCAGCGCTCATCTCGCTTTATTGGCCGAGGGAGCCAGCGTACAGCTTCCAGGTCATGTGGCCAGCATGACTAAGCTGCTTCTGGCGAACCAGAGCAGCGCACGGAAACGCCATTTACCTCTCCGCTGGAGCGGTACCTATTTATCTACTTGCACTTTGATGTGCTTTCGAATTGCTAGGTTGGCAGGAGAAGTGACCAAGCGATGGAAGCTCACCCCGTCGCGGGGATTCGAACCGCCAACCTTCTGATCGGCAAGTCCTAGGCTCTGTGGTTTAACCCACAGCACCGCCCACGTCTTATACATTTTAGCTAATTTCACTGGTGTAATATACCAGCTATATATCATTTTCATCATGTTCTCTTTCAAAGCATTACAGGCTGTAGATTTTATCCTTTCATTCCACAACCTTTCCCATTCTTCAAGCTGTATATTATATCCAAAGTCTTTTGCCCAATGTATCATTACTGATTTCACTTCCTCATCTTTCAAATGCCATTCCAAGAGTATTTTATACATTTTAGGCATTGCTTTACATTCATTGTTTAATATTTCTATTTCAAATTTTGATTTTTTATCATCAAATCCTTTTTCCTTTAAATCCTCTTTATATATTTCATTGACTTGGCGATAGTGCAACCAATCATTTACATGTTCTTTAATTTACATATTCATATGGTTTCATATTCCATTTATTTCCTTTCCCCCCAACAATTTCTCATAGGTAACCCAATTTTTACTCATATTTATCTTTTTCACACTCATAGCTTCTAATGGAGATAACCACCATGGTGTTTTACGTTCTAATAAGTTTTTATACCTGTCCCATACTTCATATAAAGATCTTCGAAATATGTGATTACCAAATCCTTTATGGATTTTTGTTTTATTATACCATAGATATGCGTGCCAACCAAATCTATTGTCATAACCTTCCAAATCCAACAAATCTGTATTTCTTAACAGCATCCATTCCTTTAACCAACAGAAGCATACCGCTTCATAGTACAACTTCAAGTCTGGCAGGGCGAAGCCCCTCTTTCTTTAACATCTGTTAATAACTTATATTGTATTCTCAGTTTCTTCCCCTGCCAGACATATCTTGAAATTGCTTTTTGCCATTCTTTAAAAATTGCTGCCCCCTTGATTATAGGAATTGCTTGAAATAAAAATAACATCTTTGGTAGCACATTCATTTTTATAGGTGAAATCCTTCCCCAAAATGATAATTTCATTCTTCCCCATATTTCCATGTCTCTCTTAATTCCATTCCACACCGGTGTATAGTTATTTTGAAACAAAACTATGTTCATTGTGGTTAACCAAATTCCTAAATACTTAACTTTTTAAACTACTTCTATACCAATTTCCTGCTGCAACATATCAACCAAGCCTTGTTTCACATTTTTAACTAATATTTTAGTTTTGCTTTTGTTTAATTTAAAACCTGCTACTTGTCCAAATTGTTCTATTTCTTTAATAACTTCTTTGGCATTATTTAATGGTTCTTCTATAGTTAGTACCAAGTCATCTGCAAAGGCTTTCACTTTATGTTCTTTCCGGCCAACTGAAATTCCTTTTATTTATCCATGTGAATATCTCAAAGGGGAGTTCATCACTGTTGTGAGTGTTTGAGGGTGTCCTTTTTTACTCCTGGCATTTTGTACGGATCTGAGGTATTGTTTTCTGTGCCTTGGTTGATCTGAGCATTTAGGTCATCAACAGGGAGAAGATATTGAATTGTGCCACTTTCACCAGTATAACTGCTCAAAAACTATGACATCATTTAGTTTTCCTCTGCTTAGGACAGAAGCTTAGTCAGTGCCATTCTTCTTCCATTTGTGTGTGTGTGTGTGTGTATGTGTGTGTCAAAATAGCACCTGGTACCATTTTCTGATGGAGGTATAGTTAATTGGATATGCATAGGAACATTCATTTTTGGAGGCAGGAGGTGTCGTTTCCTTTCTTTTGTTGTTGGTATACCTTTTCTCATGCTTTGCAGTCTAGAAGTTTCCACTTTCCACTTTTCTCACCTTGCAGATAACCAGCCTAAACAGTTATGGCTTCCCCCGAGACACCCTCTCACCAGAGGATCCTGGGAGCTGTAGTTTGTCCAGAGTTCTGAGTGTTGCTATAGGAGGCCTTTATCCTCATCCCAAAGCTATAATTCCCTGGAATGAGGAATTGTCTGTTAAATCACTCTGGGAATGGCGTGCCTCAGCCCTTCTCTGCAGTTGCCATTTTCTTATATAAATCAAGCTGGATATGTGCAATTCTGTGGAACTGGTTTTTTTTTTAAGGCATTTGCAAAATATATTGGTGCGAAGACTCACATCTGAAGCATTTACAGTTCACCCAATTCATTCCAATGTTTTACGGAAAAGATCTGCACCTTTGTTTTACTGGTCGGATTATTCACTCGGATTCTGCAAAGAATGATACCCCCTCCCTCAAATAACCAAGGGACAAAGATAAATACTCTACTTGTTTTAATTGGCTCCCCTAATTGTTGTATTGATTGAGATAGATGAAAAAACTCTACTTAGCCTTAGAACCAGAAATGCAATCTTATGGTAAGGTTAGTATATTATAATACACGATCATTGTTGTTCATTTTTAGGAAGCATTAGAGCTTCAATATCATAATCCTTCCATGGGATGATACATATAATATCTTCAACCCACGATCCTCAGAGTCTTTCAACTTTACCCCCTTGCACTTCCCCTTATGCTTAAAACTGTAGGATAAAGCACAATATCAGAACTGGGTCCCTGATGCCATGCAAGCTTAACAACAGTTCCCTGCTTAATCTACAATTCTACAATTGTATGATTCATTCAATTCATAGATGGCACCTGGCTTTTACTAGGAAATTCAAGTACCTATAGCCCTTTCAGCTCTACAACTCTAATTTTTTAAAGCAATTTCTGCATTACAGGGGGTTAAACTAGATGACCTTCCAACTCTACAATTCTGTAATTCTATGATCCTTTATGCAAAGCAAATCCTGTTTGCATCTCTGTCATCTGCCCTGACCTTCCTTACTCCCACCTTTATCCTCCTGCCAACTGTCTGAACAAATATCAGTTCATATCATGCCACTAGTTCTGGCTGCCAGAGTTGGACACCACCCTCCCACCCACCATCCCAAGGGCAGGTGGCGGGCCAGGGTGAACTTATTCTTGGGTCGCCAACCCTTTTCTTCATCATTGTTTTCACACTGCTGGGATGTGGCAATACAAGAATCTAGGGAAAGAGTCAACACTTAGGCACGAATAAGCAGATGTACAATTATGGGATGTGGGAACACCTGGCTTGAAAAGAATTTGAGGGTCTTGGTAGACTTCAGGCTTAACATGAAGCAACGGTGTGACATAGCAAATCCCCCATGTAAATCTAGGTGGCATCAACATAAGATGTGTGTCTAAATTAAAGGAACTCTATTCTGCAATGGGCAGCCCTCACTGGCAGTCATGTGTCCAGCTCTGGGCACCACAATTTAAGAAGAATATTGACAAGCTAGAAAGTATGCAGAGGAGGGCAACCAAGAAAATAAAGGGTCTAGAAACCAAGCACTAGGATGAACGGTTGAGGGAGTTTAGGTTATTTAGCCTAGAAAAGAGGAGACTGAGAGGATATATGAAAGCCAGGGCTTTTTTTCAGATGGAACTCAGTTCCAGCCACTCTCAGGTGGGTATCAAATGTTGCCCTTCTAAGAGTACAAGGGAGGTGTTCATGGTGAATTCCGGCACCTCTTTTTCTAGTAAAATAGCACTGATGATAGCCATCTTCAAATACCTTAAGTGATACACTGAGAAAGATGGAGCAAGCTTGTTTTCTGGTGCTTCAGAAGGTAGGACCCAAACCAATGAAGGAGACCTGAACAACAAGAAAGGAGATTCCATTGGGTATGATTTTCTGATGGTAAGAGCCATTTGACAGTGGAACAGATGACTATGGAAGGTGGTGGACTCCATTAGATTTTTTAAAACCAGAGTCTGAATGCTCGTTTATCAGAGATTCCTTAGCTGTGATTCCTGCATTGCAGGCATTGGACTAGATAACCCTTGGGGACCCCTTCCAACTCTACAGTTATATGATTCTTCGGGGCAGACCCTATTAGAGTGTATGCTTAGTTCTGTAGATGGGCAATCATTGTACGACTATTCCTTCCCTTGAGCTGGGCACAAGAACTCCATCGTTGCAGCCGAGATTTGCATGAGCTATTTTTGCTGCTGCATCACACCGTTGACTCACCTTAAGCTTGTGGTCTACTAAGACCCCTGAGATCCTTTTCGCATTGAATGCTGATGCACACAGAAACGCCACATGTCTCTGTTTGCTGAAATGCCATGCTTAAGCAGCATACGTGTCGCTGGCTGGCTGGCTGGCTGGCTGGCTGCTGATGCACACAGAAATGCCAGGTGTCTCTGTTTGCTGAAATGCCATGCTTAAGCAGCATACGTGTTACTGGCTGGCTGGCTGGCTGGCTGCCTTCCTAGGTAAAGAGGGGTGATTCTGCCCATGACCTTTCCTGCCCTTTGTCCTGCATGCTCCTGTTGTCTGTATGTCACTGGATGGCGCAACCTGCTTTTCTCAAGGGTGGAATCCACCAGATGTTTCTGGGGATTGGTTCAGTCACTGAGGGCGTCTCCCAATGGTGGGAGGGTGGAGAAAAGCTGAGCAAACAGGTCAGTGCAACCTGGTCTGGGTGTCCTTTTCCTTTCCAGGGATCCATGCCAGCATCCAGGCCACTCTCCGCGTGCTGCTGGCTGTGCCATGGCCTTCAAAACGAGATTTCTTGGCTGGCCTCCAGCTCCTGTCAGTCCTCCAGTGGGTTTTCAGCTTCTTGATGCTGGGTGAGTAGAATGTGACTATTTTTCTGACTGATGGCCAATTTGAGAAAAGGGACAGTGTCATGTGGTGGTTAGCGTTTCGGTCTAGGACCTGGGAGACCAAGGTTTGAATCCCTACTTGGCTACAAAATGCACCGGGTGTGATCATGGGGACCGGTCACTGCCGTCACCTTAACGTACTTCACAGGGCAGTTGTGGGGATTAAATAAGACTAGGACCTGGGAGATCAGACTTCGAATCCCCCCTCAGCCATGAAGTCAATTGGGGAAGTTTGGGGGCCAGCCACTGCTTTTGGCCTAACCCACCTCACAGGTGGCCCTGTCATGGACGCTTTAGTTGAGATTTAGTTGGACTTCACTAAACAACCCTCAGGGTCCCTTCCAACTGTGCAATTCTGCTAATCAAGACCTGAGAGCCTTAAAGGAGTTAAGCAGGAGTGGGGAATACTGATGAGACAGTGAAGAAACCGGTTTGCTTTGCATTGGTGACATAGCGATTGTTGGGCACTTTCCTTTCCAATCCTTCCTGGAAAGATATATAAAACAAAAGTTTTCTCTACCTGTGAGTTCCATCATAATTCAGAACAGAGGTTTAAAATACGCATTTGCCAGGATAACACAATGGGAAAAGACCTCCAAAGGGATGGCTGATTTGACACATGTTCTTTGGTCAAGCCATCTCTCTGGCCAAACAGTTGCCCTGAGACCACAGAGCCAAAGATCAGCTCATATTATCCTCACAGCAACCCTATAAATTAGGCTGTGCTGAGAGATGGTGACTTACCCAAGGTCACATTCAGAGAGCTTTGTGGCTGAGCAGGGGACAAGAACCCGGCTCTCTGGGTCTTAGCCCAGCTCTCTAACCATTATACCAGTTTGGCTCTCAAAGGAGCCCTGAGCCATTCAGAGTTCGAAGTAAGTAAGTATACAAATGAATGAATGATTGAATGGAAAAAATGAATGAATGAATGAATATTTAAATGTGTAAATGTATGCATGTATGTATTGTTACAAGCCTCTCTGAGCAAAGCAAAATTCCAGGTGTTCCAAGCACTTACCTAGGGTTCAGTTTCCTTGGAATGAGGGACAGCAGAGACTGTGGTGTCATTTGGCTATATGGTTTATTTACACATATATACAACCTGACCACAAGCATTAACACCTCAGAAAGTCTTGCCTCTTCCTTACTCACAGCCCTGGATTCTAGCAGAAATCAAATATGTCTCTGTGTCTCAGCTGCTGCTTGCAGCCTTCTTTTAGCTAAAGGTCTCACATAACACATGGGATATAAATGCAATAAATAAATTAATAAAGTGGCTTTAACTGAGCTAAATAAGCTATTTTTTTCTTCCTCTCCCTTAGGGATGGTTTCCCTGATTCTCCTTATCTATCTGGCTTTCACCAGTTTCTGGCCCATTTCTGCTCTCTACCTAGCTTGGCTTATCTATGATTGGAATACTCCTGAGAATGGTGAGTGAAGAAGCATCCTGGTTGTTTAGAGGGATTTTGTTTGAAGGTACAGCTCTTATTTTTGTGTGTGCATTTGTCTTTGGGCATTTTGTTCTCCTTGAACATTAACTGAGGCTGGTTGCCACAGTAGTACCCTTTGGACCCTTCTTTCACAGGTCCATGAAATCATAGAATTTACATAAATTGGAAGGGACCTCTAGGATCATGTAGTGACCAGCTGCCTGCAATGTAGGAATCACAGCTGAAGAATCCCTGACAGATGGCCGCCCGACCAGCTGCTTAAAGGACTCCAAGGAAGGAGAGTCCATGGGAGCCCATTCCACTGTTGAATGATTCTTACCCTTAGAAAGTTATTCCTAAGGCTTCCATGGTGGAGAATTGCCTCAGCTAATGTTTTCTGTACACTGTGGATGAAAAATGGAATTCTACAATTCTGTGATTCTGTGATGAACGACTCGAGAGTCACCTTTGTATCTGAGATGTTGGAATGACTATTCCCACTGATAGGAAAAAGGGAAACCAGGTTAGCAGGAGGTTTGTTTCAGCCACATGACTGCAAACACTCTGTGCGTTCCTTGACAGTACTCCCAGCCTAGCCCATAATGTTTGCCCAGCTTTGTCACAAACCCAAAGTCCATCCAACGTCACTCCTCAGAGGTCTAAGTATCACACCTGACAACAAAGAGAGGAATCCCACAAGAGCAGCTCTCTCTTGTGTGGCAGGCTGCAGAACGTGACATTTCTGCAAGAGAAGGGGCAAAGCAAACTTTTGTAGTGGTTCCTGCATCACAGGTGTTTGGACTAGGTGACCCTTTCAGATCTCTTCCATCTCTGTGTGATTCTGTGACCCTGTGAACAGGTCCAGGGGCAGGCAGGACTATCTGTCTTTGGTTTCCTTTGGATGACACTCATAAGAACACAAGAAGAGCTTGCTGCATCATGGCAATGACCCTTGCACTCCAGCATTCTTTTCCCACAGTGGCCAACCAGATGCCCCCAAAATGAAGATCTGTTTTCACAGAATCATGGAGAGTTGCAAAGGGCCTCCAGAGGGTCATCTAGTCCAGCCCCCTGCAATGCATCACTGGGCTACTTGGAAAGGCAGGCACATAGCTGTGGTGGACTTTACCTTCATTGACACAACAGTGATTATATATTTACAAATTGGTGGTGGGAGGTATGAAGTATGACCTGGTTTAGAAAGGTTTAGAAACTCAGGACCAGTTTACCTGAGAGATCGTTTTGCCCTCTTGACTGCTTTGATGCACAGAACTGACACCATTACAGGTGCCCCATAATCCCAGTCCCACATTTTAAAAAAAATCAGTCTATTAGTGTGGTAGCTCCTACACTTTGGAACTCCCTGCCTATTGACATCAGGCAGGTGCCTTCCCTGTACCTTTTTCAGTGCCTGCTAAAAACATTTTTGTTTAGGTAAGCCTACCCAGACATGTAGAACATTAATGTATGTTTTAATCTGGTTTTAGCTTATTTCTGATTTTTTTTTATTGTTAGAATGTTTTAAATACTTGCTTTCAGCTGTTTTAACCAATGGTTTAATTATTGGGTTCTCTCTGTAAACCGCTTTGAGGATGGTTTGTTTTGTTTTAACAATCAAATGGTGCAAATTTTAATGAATTAAATAAAGGCCACAAACCATTTGCTTTTTAGGAAGTCCCTTCCAGACCAAATTTGAGACACCTGCAGCAGACCCAGATGGAGGGGTCAGTGGCAGCAATTGCTGGACAGCAGACTTGTGTTTCCAATCTACACTGGTTCCTGCCCCCCCCCCCCTAATTTTTCCTTCTTTTCCTAGAGTCATTCTCATGTTCTATAACTCTTGGCTGCAAGGGCACTCAGAGGCTAGAATAAATCTGTCTTCCCATTTCTGCAGGTGGGAGAAGTTCTATTTGGGTCCGGAACTGGTCCATCTGGAATTACTTCCGAGATTATTTTCCGATTCAGGTAAGCACCAGTGTGTGGTACAAGGGCGCTTCTGGGTCCTCCCAGCTGTGGCGTGGCTGCAAGCCATAGAATCATAGAACCATAGACTTGGAAGGGCCCCATGACTCATATAGTTAAAGTGCCTGCAACACAGGCATCACAGGTCAAGAATCCCTGACAGGTGGCCTTCCAACCTCTGCTTAAAAACTTCCAGTGAAGAAGAGCCTATCACCTTCTGAGTGAGTCTGTTCCATTGCAAATGGCTGTTACCCTCAGAAAATTATTTAGTCTGAATTATTGTTTATTGCCCTTTGAATCCATCAGGATCCTTCCCCCCAGAGCAGCAGCACACAAGCTGCCTTAGTCTTCCATACAACAGTCCTTTAGATATTTAAAGATGGCTCTCATGTTCCCTCTAATTCTCATTTTCTCTAGGCTAAATATACCCAATTCCCTCAACCATTCCTCATAAGGCTTGGTTTCCAGGCCATCTTGGTTGTCCTCCTCTGCACACCTCCCACCTTCTTCATATTCTCCTTAAACTGAGATGCTCAGAACTGGACACAGGACTCCAAGTGTGGTCTGACCAAGGCAGAATAAAGTGGTTGCATGACTTCCCTTGATCTGGACACTAGACTTCTGCTGAAGTAGCCTAGAACTGCATTAGCCATTTTTGCTGCTGCATCACACTGTTGACGCATGTTAAGCTTTTGGTGTACTAAGAACACTTGGTTGAGTTTGTCAATATCATTCTTTAATATCATTCAGCTGGTGAAGACTCATGACCTGCTCCCCAGCCACAACTACATCATTGGGATCCACCCGCATGGGATCCTCTGTGTTGGAGCTTTCGGCAACCTTGTCACTCGAGCCACCGGCTTCCATGAAAAGTTTCCTGGGATCAAACCCTTCCTGGCCACACTGGCTGGCAACTTCCGATTGCCTGTCTTCAGGGAATACCTAATGAGTGGGGGTGAGTGTCTTCTTCTGTGCTGTCTCCATTGAGATCCTGGAAAAATGTGACAAGTCGGGTGCTGCAGGGTTCTGTTCTGGGCCCTGTTGTTCAACATATTTGTAAAAATGACTTGGATTAAGAAATTGAGGAGATATTCATCCAATTTGCAGATGTCACCAAACTGGTAGGGGTAGCAAATACTGCAGAAGACAGGATCAGGATTCAGGATGACCTTAACAGATCTGAGGACTGTGCCCAAACTAACAAATTTAATTTCAGTAGGGACGAAAGTAAGGATCTAAACCAGAACTTTCCAAAATTTTCGTGTTGGTGACACACTTTTTAGACATGCAGCATTTCGCAACACAGTTATTCAGTTTTACTAGCAAATCGGATGTTAAACTAACCCCTTTCCAGCCCCGGGAGGAGTATAGGAAGCCTTCGCGTGACACGCCTACATACTGCAGCTGACACACTAATGTGTCATGACACACAGTTTGGAAAGCTCTGGTCTACACTTAGGCAGGAAGAACCAGCTGCATAAATAAAATATGGGGGACACCTGGCTAGCCAATAGTACATGAGAAAAGGATCTAGGGATCTTCGTAGACCACAAGCTGAAAATGAGTCAATAGTGTGATGCAGTAGCAAAAAAGCTAATGCTATTCTAGGCTGCATCAACAGAAATCTAGTGTCAAGGTCAAGGGAAGGAATAATACCACTGTATTCTGCCTTGGGCAGACCACAACTGGAATACTGTGTCCAGTTCAGGGCAGAATGATATTGACAAGCTGGAATGCATGCAGAGAGAGGTAACAAAGATGATAAAAGGTCTGGAAACCAAGCCTTGTCAGGAACAGGTGAGGGAGTTGGGGATGCTTAGCTTGGAGAAGAGACCTAGAGGTGACATGAGAGTCATCTTCAAATATCTAAAGGGTTGCCCAATTGAAGACGTAGCAAGCTTGTTTTCTGCTGCTTCAGAGTGTGGGATGAACCTATGGATTCAGGTTACATGAAAGGAGATATCAGGAATAATTTTCTGACAGTAAGAGCTGTTCAACAGTGGAACGGACTCCCCTGAAAAGTGATGGACTCTCCTTCCTTGGAGGTTTTTGTTATGTACTGAAGTTCTCACCCTGGGCCAGCAGGGGGATACTGTAGATAGTTTTCACTCAGGTCCATGTCAGTTATTTTAGGCGGGAAACCTTGGGTTGTTGTTGCTACAAGGTTGACAGCCGGCTGCCTATAAAAGCAGGCCGGCTGAGCTGTTTGCTGTTCAGTTCTGTTCCAGCTTAGAAAATAAAGAGCTGCTTTTGAGAAATTGCTGTGTCGTCTGCCATGTCTACCCGCTATTCAACAGTTTTTATCAGAGGTTGGAGGGACATCTGTCATGGATGCTTTAGTTGTGATTCTTGCATTGCATGGGACAACCCTGCAATTCTATGATTTGATTCCCTGTGCAGATGTTCTCTTTATTATATCGTCAGCCCTTTAGGTCTAAAAAGCTGAAGAAATGATTTGGACATGCAACAGCCCTGCAAGTTGGTGGGGATTACAACAACTTCTAACTCTCTTCTGATTCTCTGGCCCTTTAGGTCTCTTCCCTGTGACCCGCAAGGCAATAGAATACCTCATATCCCGGAATGGGACTGGGAATGCTGTAGCGATTGTAGTTGGTGGTGCAGCAGAGGCCCTCTCCTGTCGGCCAGGAGTGACAACGCTGATCCTGAGTGAGCGCAAGGGGTTTGTTCGGATGGCGCTCCGACATGGGTGCGTACCACCAGTTGAACATCGAATTCCTTTCCTAGCTGACAGGTGGCAGAGAGTCCCCAGGAGGGCCAGAGGCTTAAGATGCCAATGGCATTTGAAGAGCCCTTCAGATGAATCAGAAGAAAGGTACCACACTGGCCAACCAGTGGCCCCTGGTTTGGACTAGGCAACCCGTTACGTTCCTTCCAACTCTACAATTCTATGTTTCTATGAAACTCTGGCAGCAATATTCAGCAGCACGTGTATTTTGATTCTGGAGGGTCAAGGAAGCTATCATGGTTGTTGTAGTTGTGGGTAGCTCCTGCACAGAATCATAGGAGGGTCTCCTAAGGGACATTTAGCCCAACTCCTTGAAATGCAAGAGTTACAGTTGCAAGAATTCCTGGCAGACAGCCAGGGCCGAATTTAGGTTTGATGAGGCCCTAAGCTACTGAAAGTAATGGGGCTCTTTATATGTCCAGCTGGCCTTTGTCAACAACAAATTGTCCCCGTTGTTTTTTGTTGTTGAATATATTCTATATGGTAATTTATGAACCTAATAGGTCCATACACAACACAAACACTATTGCTGTATGTATCACACTGTATGTAGGTTTTATTTTATTTGTTTTTAAACTTATATTTTGAAAATGTACATCCAAGTTTTTCCCCCCTTTTAAGTTTTTTGGGGGCTCTCAAGAGTGGGGCCCTAAGCTAAAGCTTGTTTAGCTTATACATAAATCTGGCACTGCAGACAGCAATCCAGCCTCTGTATAAAATGTTCTAAGGAAGGAGAGTCCACCACCTTCCAAGGGAGTCCGTCCCACTGTTGAACGACTCTCACCACCAGAAGGTTCTTCCCAATGTTGAGTCGGAATCTTCTTTCTTGTCATTTGAACCCATTGGTTCAGGTCCTCCCCTCTAGAGCCGCCGAAAACAAGCTTGCTCCATCTTCGATATTTGAAGATGGCTATCATGGCACCTCTTTATCATCTCCAGGCTAAACACCCCCAACTCCCTCCATCATTCCTCACAAGGCTTGGTTTCCAGACCCTTGCTGCAAATAACAGGTACCTGGTTGGTCACTGTGAGAAGAAGATGCTGGACTTAGATGGACCACTGGCCTGATCCAGCAGAGCTCTTCCGGAACCTTCAGGCCCAGAGGCAGTCTATTTTGATTCCTTGTGGCATTTGGCTACTGTGGCCATTCTGTTCTCAAAGTGGCATTTGGTCACTGTGAAAACAGGATGCTGGACTTAGATGGGCCCCATTTGGCCTGATCTAGCAGCCACACTCTTTTCATCTTCTTGTGTTTTAAATTTCTGAGGGGAGCTCTTTATTCCTGGGGCAGGGAGCTCTTGATCATAGAATCATAGAACTGTAGAGTTGGAAGGGAGCTTAAGAGTCAACTAGTTTACCCCCTTGCTGTTTAAGAATCACAATCTCGTGTTTTCTCATGATTTATTTTTGTTGTTTTTTTAAACGTATTTTTAAAAAAGATTTTCTTAGTTTACAAAAGTATGTGCAATGTCTCTCTCTCTTTCCCCCCCCTCCAAGTAACATTTTTACAGATCAGTTTCATTTGTTGTGACATTTAGAAAAAGAAGGGGAAAGGGGGTGAGGGTTGGGTCAGGTGGCGATGTTTCTATTATACTTAATATATGTGGGGTTTTGTGTCAGCGTCGCTTGTGCAGATTCTGTGCTGTTCACTTGTGTTCCTTTGGTGGTGAGAGAGGTTGGGGTTGGCCTAGGGTGTGGTTGTTCATTTGTGATTGGCTGTGGTGATCTTCGTTTTCATGTGTGAGTGGGTGGGTGTTTTGGATCAGGTTAGCCATATTGATTTGTATGCTGTTGGTGAATTTTTGTCGTTGTCTTGTTGGGCTGTGTATGTGATTGTTTTCAGGTGGTTTCTGTCTTAACATCCCTCCATGCTTTCTTTCCTCCAGGGCCCATCTGGTTCCTGCTTTCTCCTTTGGAGAGAATGACCTTTTCCAGCAGGTTCTCTTCAAGGAGGGGAGCTGGATGCGGAGAATCCAGGACAGATTCAGAAAGATCCTGGGCTTCTCCCCCTGCTTTTTTTATGGAAGGGGATTCTCCTCTGTCCGTTCCTGGGGACTCCTTCCTTTCCCCAGACCAGTCACCACTGTCAGTGAGTATTTCCTGACCCCAGAGGCATAGGGGGGGGGGGATGGGACCATGGGCGCCCTGGCCCCAGGGGCAATTTTGAGAGGGGGCGCAAACAGGAGCCCTCACAGCAGGCTTCTTCATAATAGCCTGGCTCCACACCAGAAGGAACACCGCCTTGGCTGCAGCAATTGTGCCTGGTGCAGTTCTGCCTCCCCCCCCCCCCCCCAGTCAGGCTTGATCTGGGGGAGGAAAACAGACAAGTGGATGGCAGAGCTTCAAAACCTTCTCACCCTCCTCGGCCATGGTACACCTCGCGCCCAACAGCAGCAGCTCTGCCACTGGGTCACTTCTGACCTGACAGTGGAGAGCATCCCACCTTAGCCGTGGCGAGGTGCGCCCGGCACATTCGTTGCCAGGTCAGGCCCAACCCAGTGGCAGAGAGCAGGGGGAGAGTTGGCAGTCGCTTCCCCACCCCTCTCCTAACCCTGAACTGTGGCTCATGGAGGGGGCCTGCCATGCTCCGCTCAGGGGGCGTGCCCCACCTGACTGCCCTGCGCAGCATGGGCATATGCTCCACCGCTGCCTGACCCTCCCATACCCACATACGGAATAGCTGTAGCTCACTGCATTATGGCTCACTGTAGTCTGTAGTCTCTCACTGCATCATGGGTTTTGTAATCTGAAATCTCTCATTGCATCATGGGGTTCATAGTTTGTATATCATTGGGGAAAGGCTGTAACTCAGTGGTACAGCATCTGCTCTGCATGCAGAAGGTCCCGGGTTCAGTCTCTGCCAGCATGTCTGGATAAGACTGGGAAACAGTCCCCTTGCCTGAAACCATGCAGAGCTTCTGCCAGTCAGTGTAGGCAATACTGAGCTTAATGGACCAAGGGCCTGATTTGGTCTAAGGTGGTTTTCTATGTAGTATTATTATTAACCATTTTATTTCTATACGGTTTTATATTTATAAAGAAAAAAATTCTAAAAGCGGTTCACAACACATTAAAACATAAAATAAAACAATGCAGAATAAAACATTACTTAAGGAAGTCATATATTAAATTATACATTCAAACCAATGTAATTAATAGGAAATGAAAATATAACCTTAAACATTACAAAGATGTCAGCTATGGAATGCACATTTAACTCAGCACAGTTAAGAGAAAAAATTCAAAAGAAAACATTACTAAAGGAAGTCAAATATAAAATGCACATTTAAAATAGCATAATTAAAGAAAGAGTAACATATGTACCCTGAGGGGTCCACATCATCTCACCTTGGTCTTGCCCGTGAGTTGAACTAGATTACCTTGGGTGGATCTCCCCAGCCCTACACTTCTACTATTCTATGAGGTCCTCCTCCTTTTTTGTCCTTCTGCACATGTTCAGCCTCTCCTTTCTTCTTCCCTCCTTAGTTGGAGAGCCCCTGGTGGTGCCCAGGATGGAGAACCCAACCTGTGAGATGGTGGATCGCTACCACGCCATGTACATCGCTTCTCTCCGCAAGCTCTTTGACGACCACAAAGCCACGTACGGGTTGTCAGAGACGGCCGAGCTTCGGATCCTGTGACTGAGATTGGCAACAAGGGGGTGGAGGGAGGAGACAAAGGTGCAGACAGGTTCCTGCCCCTCAGCAAGGGCTCCCTCACCTCTTATACCAGGCCCATGCTTGCCATGCAGAAGTTCCAAGTCCCCCAGCAACATAGCCTTAAAAAAGATTGACTGTTTTGCCCATGGACTCCCTGATTTTCCTATTTGGCCACAGTAAAGAAACTGTGCTAACAGAGTGCAGGAAATTAAGACAACACCTCTTAACTGCTGCCAGAAATCATTATTTGACAAAAATGGGGGTGGGGTAGGGAATTGAACACCATCCATGAGAGAATCATATAACCATAACATTGTAGAGTTGGAAAGTACCCTGTTGGGTCATCTAGTCTAACCCTCTGCAATGCAGGAATCACAACAAAATAATCCCTGACAGGTGGATAATGGATAACTAAAATATGGGACATAGTATGCATAATTAAACTTACACAATTGATGAGAACTAGAGAGGGAAGGCAACAAGATAGTGTCTAAAAATGGAGTATTTTAATAATGTTCTGGAGTAATAAGATAAACCCACATGTGTTAGTTGTCACCTTGTGATATTAATTTATTACATTTGATTTTGGAAATCTGTTCCTACGTGCTTAGCTCTGGCTATCCCCTATGTATTTGGCATCTGCCATTATACTTTGTTCCGTTTTATTATAAATAAATGTATGTTTTGTTAAAAAAAGGATTGACCAGTCGACGACAAGGAAAAAAACTACTGCCAGCCTGAGTAGATAATACTGAGCCACATGGATCAATGGATTTCTTTATGCAGCGTGTAGATATAATTATTACTCTAACCTAGACATCTTCAAAAGAAGGTTCGACAAATTCATGAAGGAGGAAAGGCTGTACTCTGCCTATATCATCGGAGGCGGTGAAGCTTTTGAATACCAGTTGCTGGAAACCACAGGAGGGGAGAGTGCTCTTGCACTCATATCCTCCTCATAGGTATCCCATGGTGGCCACTGTGAAAACAGGACACAGGACTAGACAGCTGTTGCAGGTCTGAGCTTAGTTTCTAATGATTCCTAAGTGGAACCTCCATGAATGGAGCCAATCTAACATTGAATGGGGCAGGGGGAACAGTCTTCCAGTTTGGAGGTAGTGCTGTGAAACATGTCTCTCATTTCTCTCCGGAGAATTTCAAACTACCGAATTATAAGGCTGCTTGGACAAAGACTCTGGTTATCAGTAAAAAAAAACCTCCTATCATATATTATTTCCTTCTGACAAGGTATAGCCATGAAGAGCTAGAGCTAATGACGGGTAGCTTCTTCAAGTTCCACTGTTTCACTATTGGTTGAGTCGAGGAAAATGGCGGAAGAGGACTCGAATACTGATTTAGTGAAATTGATCCTGTCTCAAATACAAGTTCTGAAGCCAATCCGAAAAGTCTTGGCAGAGCTTAAGAATGATCCGAAGCAGATGCAAGATAGATGGTTCACTATGAAGATCGTTTGAATATCCATGAGACCGTTACTCAAGCTAGCCATAATATTCTGGATAAACGAATTACCTGTTTGGAGTCACAGTTACACTGGAAAAATCAGCTTATAATTGGCTTTGAAAATCTTCCAACTCAAGCAAAATATATGGTGCAGAGCATACATACCCCGCAACATTTTTCTGATGAAAACAGGGACGTCCCATTCCATAATAATTTTACTATTTATACCCTACCCATCTTACTCAGTTGCCCCAGCCAATCTGGGCAGCTTTCAACATATATAAAAACATAATAAAACATTAAACATTAAAAAAACTTCCCTATACAGGATTGCCTTCAGACAGTTTGGGGGTTGGATAACTCCATACCCTCCAACATTTCTCCAATGAAAATAGGGTCACCCTAAGGAAAAGCAGGACAATCCGGGATCAAACCCACTCGGAGGACCTGGACTATATGGTGGATTTTTTCAAAAAGCTTCTCTCTCTGTGAGTGTACTTCCCAATTGAGATAGAACACGTTATCTTAATTCCTGTAACAAGCCAGAGGACTGCAACTCTTTCCAATATTATGATTGTGCAATTTCTGCATACCACTGCGAGAGACAAGATTCTACATACGTTTTGCCAATCAGTAAAATCTCTTGTGAAATGGAATCAAAATTAGATAGCAATTTATCCTGATTTTAGTCAAGAAATGTCTGAAAAGCACAGACTTTCCACAAAAGCACCAACTCTTGCAAGGTCAGAACAACTCCAATATTTCGTGTGCTTTCCAGCTACATTCTGCATTAACCATGAAGATCAAATTCACAAATTTGTCAGTCCCTCGAATGCAGAGGCCTTTATCTTAATCAAATTTGCAGATGATCAGACATGATGATTTAAGGAAGAAATGTAAATCTCTGAAGATGTCCTGGAGAGGTTTCATTTTGAATAACTCTGTGTTTTCACTTTCTTTTTTCTTTCTCCTCTCATTTGTTTTCTCATACTGACCCATTCTGAGAAAAAGCCTGGGCATACTGTCAATAAAAGAAATTAGCATTTTGCCAGCTTGTATATCAATTTATTCTGATCCTATTTCTTTTCATATAACCACATTTTAAATTAAATATTAGAGGTACTCCTCCCCTAACACCTCAGTTCTTCAGGTGTTGATAGATGGAAAGGCGAATGATCTGAAAATGAATATTATCCCCAGATTAATCTATATTTTGAGAGGAATTCCACTTCATATATCTGGAAAATATTTTCAGAAAACAAATCCTTTCTTTAGAAAATGTCTATGGGGTTTTTCACCTCTGAGAACATCTTTACAGAAAATGCAGCTACAAATTAATGAAGGAAGATTTGGTATTCCAAATATGGAGCTGTGCTACAATGCTTCCTTAATGGCAAGTATTAAATACTGGAAACCCACCAATTGGTGTTAAATTTCCAATCTGGACAATTTTAGAATATATTGTACATTTATAGCATCTTTGCTTGGAAGGAGAGTATTAGGAATAAAATATTTTAGAACTCGGGAATCTCTGGAAACAATTATGTCAGTTAGAAAGTTATGGAATATGATGTCTGAGATAAAAAATAGGTTTGACTCATGTTCTCATGCTAATTTGACTCTGTGGGAAAACCCAACTTTAAAAATTGGGGGGAAAGATGGCAATTGGAAAATTTGGATGGAAGCAAGCCTATTGACTTTGGATCAACTGACTTTTTAACATACACTGTTTCATGAGATAAATACCATCTATTGGATATAAACCCACAAGCACTACTTGCAGCTCTTAATAGTGATATACCTTTACTTTTGTTTGTTTTTTCCACTTTCATTTTAAGTTGTTCAATTAAACTGTTCTTAAAAAACAACAACAGAATGCAGGAGAGCAGGAGTGGGAGAAGGCTACTGTTTTCAAATCCAGCTTGCAGGCTCCCCATTGGGGCATATGGGTGGCCACTGTGAGAACAGGAGGCTGGACTAGTTGGGCTATTGGCTATTCTCCTCCCTCCTTATTGAATCCCCCCAACAACCCTGTAAGGTGGACTAGGCTGAGAGGCAGCAGCTGGCCTAGAGATCACCCACGTGAGCTTCATAGCCAAGTAAGGATTTGAATCCTGGTCTCTGCCAGATCCTAAAAATGGTAAAGGGACCCCTGACCATTAGGTCCAGTTGTGGCCGACTCTGGGGCTGCAGCGCTCATCTCGCTTTATTGGCCAAGGGAGCTGGCATACAGCTTCCGGGTCATGTGGCCAACATGACTAAGCCGCTTCTGGCAAACCAGAGCAGCGCACGGAAATGCCGTTTACCTTCCCGCAGGAGCAGTACCTATTTATCTACTTGCACTTTGATGTGCTTTTGAACTGCTAGGTTGGCAGGAGCAGGGACCGAGCAACGGGAGCTCACCCCGTCGCGGGGGATTCGAACCGCCGACCTTCTGATCAGCAAGTCCTAGGCTCTGTGGTTTAACCCACAGCGCCACCTGTGTCCCCTGCCAGGTCCTAGTCCACATCTAATCCCCACAACAACCCTGTGAGGTAGGCTAAGCTGAGAGGCAGAGACAGGCCTCCAAACTCCCCCAGCAAGTTTCACAGTTTCTGCTGCTTTTCCTGTGGAGCGCAATGATTTGAAGGGGCCAGCAATAAGGAGGTGAGTTTAAAGGAGCAAGCCCTCTAAGTGTCCCTATTTTTCAGGGACGTCCCTGATTTAGAGAAAGCACCCCAGTTTCTGATTTCATCCCAGAATGTCACTTTTCCTTAGGAGAATGCAGGAACCACAGCTTCCTTTTCATCAGAGAAACATTGGGTGGTATGTAGTTACCTGACCCCCAAATCACCTGAAGACAATTCTGTATAGCGAAGGTTTTTTAATGTTTAATGTTTTATTACATTTTTACATAAGTTGGAAGCTGCCCATAGTGGCTGGGGCAAACCAGTAAGATGTGGGAGGTATAAATAGTAAAATCATAATTATGGAATGGGATGTCCCTATTTTCATCGGAGAAATGTTGGAACGTATGGGATTCAATAGGGCCTTAACAGAGTGGAGAACTGGGCCAAAAGAATGTCAGCAGGAACAACTTAGGTAGGAATAATGAGGTGCACAAATATAGGGTTGGGGAATACCTATTTTGATAGCAGTCCACGTGAAAAGGATCTAGAGGTCTCAGTAGACTACAAGCTCAACCTGAGCTAATGCTATTCTAGGCTGCATCAACAGAAGTCCAGTGTACAGATGAAGGGAAATAATAGCACTGCTCTATTCTGCCTTGGTCAGGCCACACCTGGAGTCCTGTGCCTAGTTCTGGGTACCAATATTGACAAAGCTGGAAACTAGGCAGAGGAGGGTTACCAGGATGATAAAGGCCATTGCAGCCAAGCCCTGTGAGGAACAGTTGATAGAGTCTTTATATCAATAGAAATGGTATCCCTGAAAGTTGCATAAAGTTGGAAGGACAGGAGAGGGCAAGCATCCATCAAAGCCAAACGTTGTATAGTACTGGAATACTGCATGGAACACAATCAGAAGCCCTTCAAAACTGACTTCCAGAAAGATCTGGAAACAGCTAACTATTAAATTAACAGACATGATTAAAGAAGGAGAGAGGTTTAGATAAGTCAGTATAACTCTGTGTTGGAAGACTTATAAAAGCATAGATTTGTAGAGTTGGAAGGCACCCCAAAGGGTTTTCCAGTCCAACCCTTTGCAATGCAGGAATCACAGCTCAAGATTCCCTTACAGGCAGCCATTCAAACTCTGTTTAAAAACCTTCAGAATGATGAAATGGAGCACATCCCACAGTCAGATTTCACCCACAAGCTGGGAAATGGGGGCCAGAGTCAGTGCATGCCTGTTTCTGGGCCTTTTGAACAAGCTCTGGTGCAGCTTTCCCCTATAGAGGTTCCCAGCCAGGAAGTAGAGGATGGGATCAATGCAGCTATTGGCACTGGCCAAGGGCCTGGTGATTTTGTAGGCCACATTCACAGCGTTGAGTGTGCGACAGTCGGCCTTGAGCAGCCGAGAGGTGTAGTAGGCAGTCCGCGTGATGTGGAAAGGGAGGAAGCAGATGACGAAGACCACCACGACCACCACAATCATTTTGACAGAGCGTGCCTTGTAGGCAGGGACCTCCTGGCCAGAGTGAGGCCTCCACAGCTTCTGTGCCATCTGGCAGTAGCAGATGAGGACAACCAGGAACGGAAGGCCAAAGAGGAGGGCCATCACTGAGGAGCTGTAGCGTACGTAGTGGCCAAATTCGGCTGGCTTTGTGGTGTCGTGGCAGAGGGTATCATTTCCCCGGGCACTGATGGTGACGAAGACCAGGTTGGGGATGAGGCAGGTGGCAACCACCGCCCACACTCCCCCACAAATCAGGTGGGCGTGCCTCGTTTTGACCCACCTGAGGGCCTGGATGGGATGGCAGACCGCCACGTAGCGGTGGATGCTGATGCAGGTGAGGAAGAGGATGCTGCTGTAGAGGTTGGCATAGAAGAGGAAGCGCACCACCTTGCACATCCCCTCCCCGAAGGGCCAGTTGTTGCGGTTGGCATAGTAGTAGACCAGCGTGGGGAGAGAGAGGACGTAGAGGGTGTCGGACAGGGCCAGGTGGAACATGTACGTGGTGGTGGCATTCCAGGGCCGCATCCTGGAGATGAGTGCCCACAGGGAGTAGGAGTTGAGGATGAGGCCCACCACACAGACAGTGGCATAGGAGACAGGCAAGAGGATGAACTTGAACTCCTCATTGAAGATGCAGTTCTCCTTCTCCTCTCTAGTGCTGTTACCACCAGTGGCATTCCCAGCCCTGGGTGTGGTGGTGAAAGCCGCCATAGGAAGTGGCACCATCAGGCTGCCCATCTCCTGAAAATCAGGGAGAAAAAAATGCTTCACAAAGGCTGGTGGCCATAAGCTTCTCGGGTGAAGACGCAGAATGAGCACCTGACCAGAAATTATTTAGCTGTGATTCTTGCATTGACCCTTGAGGGTCCCTTCCAACTATACAATTCTATAATTCTATGACGATGATGATATTATTAGAACATAAGAAGATCCTGCTAGATCAGACCAATGGCCCGTCTACTCCAGCCTCCTGGACTAGATGCCCTTTAGGGGAAACCTGCAAGCAGGATTCAAGCACAAGAGCCCTCTCTCCTCCTGTGGTCTCCAGCAGCTGGCATTCAAGATCATTGTTTCCTCCAATTGTGGTGGCAGAGCATGACCATCCTGGCTAGTAGCTATCACTAGCCCTGTCATCCTCCAAGACTGTGTCTAATCCACTTTTAAGCCATCCAGGTTAGTGGCCATCACTGCCTCCTGGGGGAGGGAGTTCCACAGTTTAACTATGTGATGCATGAAGAAGGACTTCCTATTACCTGTCCTGAATCTTCAAACATTCAGCTTCATTGGATACCCACAAGTCCCAGTGTTATGAGAGAGGGAGGAAAGCTTTTCTCTGCCCACTTTCTCCAGGCCATACATAATTCTATAGACTATCATGTGATCTAGTACTCTCATAATCACCTTCACCATCATTTCATTTATAGGCCACCTTTCCTCCAAGGATGGTATACATGTTGTTCCCTCTCCCAGTTTTGTCTTCACAACAACTCTGCAAGGCAGGTCAGGCTGAGAGGCAGCAGCTTACTCCAAAGGTCACCCAGTGAGCTTCAGGGCCAAATGGGAATTCTAACCCTCATCTCTCTCAGGTCCCCATCTGTCTCTCTAACCACTGGCATCACATGGAGCTGGCCTGCCCCACCCTTCCATTCCAGTGTGAGGATTATTAGAAAAATGATTGAGATCCTGGATGCCAGGCCCATGAAGCTAAAGAAACCCCTGTTTTCGCTGCTGTCAGTGAGGACATTGTGGTATAATGGTCAGAGTGTCAGACTAGGAACCGGGGGGTTGAAATCCCTTATCAACCAACCACATGCAGTGGCGAAGGAAGCCGCTCGGGCATTTGGGGCAGCACACCCAGAGATGGGGCAAGCCGCCCATAGGGGCAGGGCGCACCGTGGGGCCTCCAGACTCCTCCCACTCAGCCGCCCTACAGCTGGGGGGGGGGCAGCGGGCGACCCGTTTGGGCAGCACAGAGCCTGTGTGTGTTCAAGCCACCGTGTCTCTCCCAGGAGAGACGCGTGGCTTGGGCGCTCTGCAGGCCCCATGGTGAGTGCCACCTGGCATTTTGTCACCCTTCTCAGTGGTGACACCCAGGGCGGACCCTACCTACCACACACCCCTGCCTCCACCCCTGAACCCAAGAAGCTCATTGAGTGATCCCGGGCCAGCCATTGTCTCTTTAAAGCAAGCCAGGTTTTCTTTTTGCACACAGAAAGCGGCTGTGAGAGAAGTTCCTTCAAAACAACCACCCCATCACATGCCCATAGCACGGAGGGAGGTGGAAAGCTCCTCTCCCATTGCACATGTTCAGATATTTAACCTGGATGCAAGTCCCAATGAGCTCAATAGGACTTGCTTCTGAGTAGACATGCATAGGATTTCACTGAGCTGTGATTCCTGCACTGCGGGGAAGTGGGCTAGGTAAGGTCCCTTCCAATTCTACTGGAAGGAGGTAGAGCTCTCCTTAATTGCAAGTTTTTAAGCAGAGGTTGCTTTAGTTGTGATTCCTGCCTGGGTGGGTGGGTGGGTGGGTGGGATGGTGGTCAGACTAGAGAACTCTTGGGGTCCTTTCCAGCTCTACAATTCCTTGATTCTATGATTCTAGAAATGTATAGGATTGCCCTAAAGGTGGAGGAGGCTCCAGCTAAGGGAATGTGGGATTCTCTTATCCCCCTACTCACCTTCTGTCTTGAGGATTCGAGCAGAGTGAGAAAACAGGAACAACTTCCTGGGGAAACCTGCCCTGAATGTCCCCCGCCCTCTAATTCAAGCTGCTCAAATAATCCCGCAGAACTAACAAAAGAGCCTTTGTGAGAATGGCTGGCCCCTCTAGAAAAAGGATTCTTAATTGGTGTCGCCCAAATGCAGGGTCACCCAGGGAAAAATAATGTCTCAAAGGGATCTTTGTGCTGCCGCAAAATCTTGTGGAATTGCCAAAGGCAACTGTAGAATGCTGGTCTTCCCCATCTGGTCCACGAGAGTGCACCCACTTTGCTCCTTCCCCTATTGATTGAGAGGCAATGTTGTGTAGTGGCTAGAGTGTCAGGCTAGGACCTGGGAGATGCCAGGGTTTAAAACCCCCACTTGGCCATGAAACTCAATGTGTGTGACTGTGGAGGCCACTAATTGCACCTTTCATCCTGACCTACCGGTACCTCACGAGGTTGCGGGGATGAATTGAGCAGTGGGAGAACCATGTAAGACATCTAGTGATCATGGGAGAGAAAAGATATATCTCCTTAAATATGGGGAACCAATGTAGTATTCACCCATGGTTGGGGACTACAAATCCCATCTTTCCCCTGACCACTGGTCAGGCTGGCTAGGGCTGATGGGAGTTGTATCCCACAACCACTGAAAGACACCATATCAGCTAACTGTACTATGCAGGATGACCAGCCTTGGTTTGCGAGATGACCGCTGACCATCCACACAGGACAGTAACCTAATAGCAGCCTGGTTTTACAACCCTCAAGCCAGCCTCGTCTGTGCAGGAAGCACCTCCCCCTTCCCCTTGTATAACTAATTGCATTTGATGAAGCTAACTATGCTGATGATGCCTGGTTCCCCGCTCCCCTGAATGTGAACACGCTGACCTGTCTGAACTCTTAATTTACAGGCTGATTCAGTTTATCAAGGCAGCCCCAGCTAATCTTGGGTAGATAATAACCAGAGCCCTTGTCGGCTAAATCGATTAAGCATATCTCATTTGCAAGATAAGCTCCAATTGCCCTCACAGCAATTAAGATGCAGCTTGGTCTCGTTGTACCCTAGCAAAAGAGCCCGCTGGGGCTGGCCGCTCAGGGTGAGGAGAATTCAATGGGCTTCGTTTTGTTCCGGAGAAACCAGAGACACGGCTGTGACTTTCAATCTGGCATGTTCAGCTCATTGAATATGTTTTGGGCTCTCATTGAACGCTCCCTCCTGCTATGGGAAGTTGCCTTATTATGGCCAATTTTTGAAGCCTGAAATAAAATTTGTTGTATTCTCTGTTTTTTTGTATGTGGTGTAGATTCCCCCACTCCCCTGATTTTATTTATTTTTGTTACATTGAGTACACTGTTTAGCCCTGATAGTTAATGGAGAAAAAATACATTAGGGGTTGGACTAAATGACCCTTGGCATCCCTTCTGACTACAATTCTATGATTCTGTGATTCATTGGGGGTTTTGAAGCAGAGGTTGCCTCTCCATCTGTCAGGGGTATTTTTTAGTTGAGATTCCTGCATCAAAGCGGGTTGGACTAGATGACCCTTGGAGTCCTTTCCAACTCTACAATTCTGATTCTATGCTTCATTGGAGGATTTAGGAGTTGGGGATTTGGATGAAGTGAGTTAGCGAAGGAATTAGCAGCCAACAGCAGTTCTAATGAGCTGATTCTAATGAGCTCCTCTGGGAGCTCGTGACCTGGACTTGCAAATGGGCATTTGTGAGGGCGTTTTGAAGGGGAGGCCCAGAGAACCAAGAGACATAGAGGGCAAGGGAGCTGCTGCAGTGACCTGCAACACCTCTGCCATGTTTGTCTTCCTGCCTGAGCATGTGCAAAGCTACACCTGCAACAAGTGCAAGCTGGTTGCCTTGCTGGAAGAGAAGATCCGGCAATCTGAGGCCCACCAAACAGCACTTGGAGCTACTGGGCAAGATGAGGAATTTTTCAGTGGAGCAGAGAGTGGACTGTCCTGGAATAGTGATGTGTGTGCAAGGTGGTGGAAGATCACTCATTGCAAGAGATGGTCCCCTGGAGGTACGTAATGCACAGAAGCAAGTCTGTCAGGAGTCGTGCAGTGTCTCTCGAGCTGCAAAATCGATTCCATGCCTCACCTCAAATTCCAGAGGAGCAAGGACATTAGTTACAGACCTCAGACCACACAGAGGTGGCTGTGGAAGGTGCAGCGCACAGAATGATTTCTGCCGCTCCCCAGAGGAGGAAGACACATGAGGTGGTTGTATGTGACTCCCTACTGAGGGGGAACAGAGGCAGCAGTGTGCGGAGGTAACAGGATGTCCCAGGAGGTGTGCTGTCTTCCAGGTGGAAAGATTAATGATGTGACAGAGAAGTTGGCAAGTCTTATAAAGCCCACTGACTACAGCCCCTTCCTTCTGATCCATGCGGGTGCAAATGACACAGCCTTTGACATACAGTAAGAGACTATGACATGAGTCTGGGCAGGATGGGACTCTGGGAGTAATCTAGTTCAACCCCTCTGAAGAAGGAGAAAACAACCTTGCTCTGTCTTTCACACAGGAGTCTTACAGGTATTTGAAGATGGCTTTTAGAAGACATCTGAAGGCAGCCCTGTTTAGGGAAGCTTTTAATGTTTAATAGACTATTGTATTTAGATATTCTGTTGAATGCCGCCCAGAGTGGCTGGGAAACCCAGCCAGATGGAGTATAAATAATTTATTATTATTATTATTATTATTATTATTATTATTATTATTATTATTCACCAACAGAATTTGGACTAGTCTGAGATTATCCTCCTAACCATTTCCAGAGCAAGTACAGGGGATTATTGATCATGTGGATCACATCTCCTCTTTCAGCTGGTAACATTAACTTTAACCCTGCATTGCAGGTGTTAGGCTACATGGTCCTTGTGAACCTTCTAACTCTACAGTTCTATGATTCTAATGAATACATCATGTCAAAGGCATTAGTTTACAGGATCCTAAGTGGTGAAGTAAGACACCTGCCAAGGGTTTTAAACAGCAACCGTGCAGTGACTTTGTTTCCATTCTTTGTACTGAACTATTGTCCTTGGACTGTCTCGATATTTTGGCTAATGCTGATTCTTCTCAGGAACTGAAATAAAATTTAAGATTCTGTTTCCAGTTTTCTTAGGGGAAGCTCATTGAAATTTCTATGCACAGATGCTATCATGCTCCTTTGCAAATGTAAAAACTGTTCCATATCACCTAATTATTGAAAGGCTTGCAATAAACTTGGCATGCATTATCATTTAGGGTGGGAAAGGAAGTTGGTGCAAGATTTTTGGAATTTAATTTTGACGGAAATGACCAATGTTATGAAAGAAACTCTTGTTTATTGTCCAAAATTAATGTGATTGACATACCAATGGACATACCAATGTAGATGTATTATCCAAAGAATTGGTCTTGTATATGATCTTGGCAGCTTAAATAGTCATTGCAACTCAGCCCTAAATCTTACACTGGACGCTCAGTATCACTCACTCTGGAATAGAGCTAGCATTGAGAAAATTATGCCTAGTTCCACAAGGACTAGAACCTCCAGACACTTTTTATATGATTTGGCATTCCTTTATTAAATATGCAGTGGAACAATCATGTTCAATACAAGCCTTCTCACAAGCCTGGCAAATCTGGAATGAGACTTGATCCTCAGATTACACTGATATTCTTTACTTGGACTTTGTAATTTTACCCCAGGTGCAGCTTTGCACAGTCCATATGCCTATTTTATACTTTTGTTTTTCATCTTTTAATTTTCAGCTGCTGCTATGACTGTTCTCTCCGTTTTACATACATTATAAAATGATTTTAAAAAACCAAAAAAACCCAATACTCTATCCAAAGGAAATGAACAGATAGCCCAATTTGAACAACAGATGGCAGTAGAGGACTGTGTTAAATGGTAGCTATAATAATTCTTGAAAGCCTAGTCAAGGGTTTTTCCTGTGGTTTTTTTTTTTTTTTTGGTTTTTTTTACAGTATCTACAGAAATAAACATCTCTTGCAATTCAGCAGAAGAGGCTTGTGCATGTGAGGGAAGGAGAAACAGCCAGAGACCCGGCCCTGTTTCCCTCTCCCCTTCCTCCTTAGGGGCATTTCGGGGATCGTGAGAGAAAAACAACCTCATTTCCAGAACAAATTGGGAAAAGGAGTTTAAAGAAACAAAAGATGAGGTTCAAAAAGAGCCAGGTTGGCATCTAGTTGGGTCCAAGGTCACCGTCCTCTGGGCTGTTTTAACACCAACAACATGGAGTGTCCATGCAGGCTGCTCGCCAGTTTGAGCCACACAAAACAATCACAGCTGGATGGGTGGCCCTGCCCACACCCTGGAACTCTTGAGGGCTGGTACTATACGTGGTTCAGAAGCTCTTCGGTGCTCCAGTGCCATTCCTCTCTGGGGTGAATTCCCTGTGTCCTCTCAGCCACATCAAGGGTCTTGCACCACCAGGGACAAGACATGGTCCAAGTGAAATGTCACTCAAAACTGATATTGGGGCTGGAAGTATGCAACAGCCCTGTGCAGGCACTGGATTGCCAAAATGTCTGTGTTATCAGCTAGAGGTCCCTCCCAATTCCACAGCTCTATGAATCTGATTCTATTTTTCTTGAGCTGTGATTCCTGCATTGCAGGGGGGTTGGACTAGATGACCTTTGGGGTCCCTTCCAACCCCAGTTCTACAATTATGCTATTCAATTTATTCTCCTGAGCTCCGCACCCCCACATCATGAAAGACACAGTCCCGGGCTCAGGAAGCAAGCAAACACCTTCATAATCCTGCCAAGTCATTTGCTTTAATATTTAAGTTCTTTCTCTCATCCTTAAAGGACTGCCAGCCACGATAGCTATGCTCCACAGCCAGAGGCAGTAATGATTCCAAATACCAGTTTCTGGAAGCAACAGGAGTTGCTTGGGTCCTGCTTATGGGTTTTCCACAATGGGCATCTGGTTGGCAACTGTGAGAATAGGATGCTTGACTACATGAACCACTGGGCTGATGATCCAGCAGGGCTCTTCCTAGGATCTTAAGTTTTGCTAGCATGCCTAATAATTTCTGGCCTCTTCAAGTGATTTTGCTCTCCAGTCCTGTTAGGAAATCAATCTAAACTGCCTCTAGATGTCTTTGTAGGCACAGATGTGATTCCCCTAGGGTGGGGTCATTGGCTTTGACGAAGTCAGCAGCACTCAAAGGTGTTCATTAATAGATGAGAGAGCCAGTATGGTGTAGTGGTTAGAGTGTCGGGCTAGGACCTGGGAGAGACCTGGGTTCAAAACCCCACTTGGTCACAAAGCTCACTAGGTGGGTTTGGGCCAGTTCCTGGCTCTCGGCCTAACCTGCCTCATAGGGTTGTTGTGGGGATTGAATGAGGGGGGAGAAAAATTATATAGGCTGCCCCAGCTAGATGGCCTCTCCCGGCATCTCTTTCTCTGCTCTTCTCATCAGCTTCATCCCAGGCACACAAAGATGTGAAATCTATATTTATGCCTTTCATAATAATTATTCTTTCACCAATGCTTTCTTCAACGGACAAAGCCTTCTGGAGACCAAGGGGGGAAAGCAGCCGAAACTGAAAAGTAACAGTTCCCCCAGGACAAATAAAAAGAAAAAGAAAACCAACTTCAAACCAGCAGATGCTGCTTGAAAGCCCCCATGCAGGAAATATCTGCAGAATGAATTGGGGGGTTTATGAAACTTGGTTTTTCGCAAGTTTTTACAAGAGATTTCCTCAAGGAGCAAAGGGGAGGGAGGGAGGGAGGGAGGTGAGAGATGGATCGGATTCTAAAGGGTCTCCCAGGCAGTGCTTTACATTTTCATAAATGAGGTGGGGGAGGTCCATGCAGGCCACCATGAGCTTTTTGGAGGGAAAGGTGGGATATAAAGGCAATAAACAAACAAATAACTACTCAGGTGTGCCTGCTTATAGGATGTGCACCTGTCACTGAGTGGGTTCATTTGTGCATAGAAATATACATATACATAGATTGCTATAGATAGCTAGGTAGATGGTAGATGATAGATAGATAGATGGATAGATAGATGGTAGATAGGTAGAGCTAGAAATATTCATACATTTGTTGTGAAAGCAAGAAAGTAAGAACCTCCATTAAGAATTATCCCAACACTTGGACTTTGCACAATTCCAAGGCTTCTGGAATTTGTCCAGCGGTAAACCTGTGGAATTTCAACCCAAGGAATAAATGCATTTTTTCCACAATAAGATCTCAGCTCTTCTCTGCTTCCTTTCCAAGTACTAAGAAGCTTGCGGGGAACCAGGCAGCCTTGCCCTTGCAGCAAGCCCACGGAGTTGGCTGGATCGCATTCTCCAGATTATTTATGGTCTGGCATCTGCTCTGATAAGAAATGCAGACAGTTCCTCAAATGCCAGGTCACTTCCAGAGGGCCAGAGCAAATGCCACAGCCTCTGTGAAACCCTGGGAAAAAATGCTCACCAGCTCAGTCGCATGTGGGACGCTCCAGGGAGTCGGGTATGTTTAGCCTGGAAAAGAGGAGATGGAGAGGAGATATGATAGCTGTCTTCAAATAGCTGAAGGCAGAGCTGGCCCATTGATGAGGTGGGAAGCACAAGAGTGGATGTCCTGTCTTACCCACTTCTGGCCAAAAGGAGGCGTTCTGGAATATGATGGTGCCACTTGTCTTCTGTGTCCCTGGAGTGGACAAGATGAGCAGCATTGCCTTGAGGAGTGCCCTGGTGGTCGCAGAGTTTGGTGGCGGCGTTTGTGTTATTCTGGCAATTGTGCTGGGGGCAGGGAGTGGCACATTTTGCCTCTGGTGGTGAAATGGGTTGGGTCACCCTTGTCACAAGCCTGTTTTCTGTTGCTCCAGAGGATGGGAGCCAAACAAAGTGTTTCAAATGACAAGAAAGGAGATTCTGACTAAACCTTAAGAAGAACTTTCTGATGGTGAAAGCTCTCTCCAAGAGGAATGGATGAACTCAGAAGGTGGTAACTCCTTCCTTCTAGGTTTTTAAGTAGAGGTTGGATGGCCACTTGTTGGGGATTCTTGAGCTGCGATTCCTGCATTGCAGGGGGTTGGACTAGATGACTCTCAGGTCCCTTCCAACTCTTCAGTTCTATGAGTTTTCTAGCAGTGTGTCAGTGGATATGATAACTTCCCTCCCTTGCTCCCTCATTCCCTTCCTTTCTCCCTCCTTTTTGTAAACAGCATACATGTTCTGGTATCTCGACCACACGCGGATTGAAAAGCTACCAAATCAAGTCACCCTCCCCACTCCCTTCCCTTGGCCAGCTGAGGATTTACAAAACCGCATGACCCAACAGAGAGTCACAGGCATGTGAGAACAGTTTGGAACAAAGATACTCCAACATGTGGTGCTGAGGTTTGGCCTGCGCCTTTAGAGTTCTTGGTGTGGTTTCATTTTATTTTTTTTAATAGTGTGCTATAAAATAATGTTCTATATTTTTATGGCAGGCGAGAGAGCAACAGAGGGAGGCTTGCATGGGAAGGGGAGCCAGAATGAAGGAGGGTTTTGGAGTGACTTCAAGGTCATTTGAGACAGCTCTGGAAGATGTGGGATAATAACATAATAACAGCCTGCTGGATCAAGCCCATCCAGTCAAGCATCTTCCTCTCACAGTGACCAAATGCCCTTAAGAACCTAGGAATCTAGATAGACTGCCTATAGGTCTGGAGGCTCCACAAAAGCATCAGAAGAGTCCTCCTGGATCAGCCCAGTGGCCCATCTAGTCTAGCATCCTGTTCTCACAGTGGCTAAACAGGAAACCTATGAGCAGCACACAAGCACAAAGGCTTCCTAGATGTGAATGAAAAACAGGCGTTTTGCTTCTTTTTGTTCTCTGAGAAAGTGACCTGTCCAGGCGAACCATCCTCTTTTTATGTGGACATCCCATCAAAGAATCATAGACTTGTAGAAATGGGAGGGACCCCAAGGGCAATCTAATCCAACCCCCTAATGTAGCTGAATGTCGGAAGATTCAGGACAGAGAAAACAAAGTCCTAAATATGCAGTGCACTGTGGAACTCACTCCCACAGGAGGCAGTGATGGCCACTAACTTGGATGGCTTTAAAAGAGGATGAGTCAAATTCATGGAGGAGGAGAGGGCTATCAATGGCTACCCGCCAGCATGGTTGTGCTTTGTCCTCCGCAGTTGGAGGCAGAAATGCTTCTGAATACCAGTTGTTGGAAGCCACAGGAAGGGAGAGTGGCCTTGCGCTCTGGTCTTGCTTTCAGGTTTCCCTTTGGGGCATCCGTTTGGCCACTGTGAGAAAAGGATGATGGACTAGATTCCAGTGGCCTGATCCATCAGGATCTTATGTTCCTATGAATTCAAGAGGGAAAAAAGCACTGAACATGGGAAGGGCTCCTCTGTTGTGTCAGCTCCTTCATTTGTGTGTGGCTCCCCATGCCTGGATCAAGAAAGAATCACTGCATGTTGAGCCCTGTAGTCCCTGTGGAGGTAATTAAAAGATGGAGGTGACCAGTTCCAAGAAATGTGTCCTAGGCATGCTCTTGCAGGTACTCTTTGCTCTGGCAGCATTCCTGTTTTAACTGCCTCTGTGCCCCCTGCAGCACCTCTGCTTCTTCAATCCTGGAGGTGTGTCAGCCGCATCCCATAGGTTGATATAAATAGATGCCAGGATCAAAAGGTTGGTAGGAGCGGAGGGTGAAGAGGTTCCAGGGCTGCCTGAAGGAAATGCAATGTGCCTTTACAAAGAGATGCTCTGCTGCCAACGGAGCCACCTCTTTGGTTGGAGGAGGCAGGAGCACCCCACAGAACAAAGCATGAAGGATGGTTGTTAGAAGCAGAGGGGAGAACAAGGGTGTTGCGTTCAGGAGGTTGCAACTACAGCTTGTTCATTGCAGCCTTTTCTAGAGAGGGACCAACATTTGGAACCCTGCAGCTGACAAACTTCTAATAAAAACGAGTCAGGACATCCCAGAGCAAAGGTGATCCCGCCAACACCACTCCCTCTTAGGAAGTTGCCTTATACGGAATCAGCCTATTGGTCCAGCTATCTCAGTATTGTCTACACTGACCAGCATTGGCTCTCCAGAATTTGAAGCAGAGGTCTCCCTCCCAGCCCTACCTGGGGATGTCATCAGGGACTGAACTTGGGATGTTTTGGTTGGACTAGATCAGGGGTCAGCAAACTTTTTCAGCAGGGGGCCGGTCCACTGTCCCTTGGACCTTGTGGGGGGCCGGACTATTTTTTTTTGGGGGGGGATAAACGAATTCCTATGCCCCACAAATAACCCAGAGATGCATTTTAAATAAAAGGACACATTCTACTCATGTAAAAACATCACGCAGACCCCACAAATAATCCAGAGATGCATTTTAAATAAAAGGACACATTCTACTCATGTAAAAACATGCTGATTACCAGACTGCGGGCCGGATTTAGAAGACGATTGGGCCGGATCTGGCCCCCAGGCCTTAGGTTGCCTACCCATGGATTAGATCACCCTTGAGGAATCTCCCAACTCTACTGTGATTCTAGGGCCTTACCCACACTTAACCCCTCTCTCTTTTTCTATTCTTTTCTTCCTTTTATATTTTTCTTTCTCTCTCTTTTATTTTATTTTTTTGTTGTTTTCCTGGGTGTCCTCTTCTCTGGGCCATAACTGGGGCTGTACCACATGAAGGTGATGGATGGTTGGTAAAGGACCTTGAATGAGAGGCAGGGAAAGGAAGGCCTCCCAAGGTGAGAGACCGGGATGAGAAAGGGAAGCTCTCAGGTGAGAGCTGGGAGGGTCCACCACTTTCTATGTGAGACAAGGATTAAGAGCTTCCTTTGAGAGAGGACTCTGCATTTTCTCTTTCACTGCTTTTGTTTTTATTTAGATTAGTTTCTTTTATTGTATGGGGGGGGGGAAACCTTAATAAAATATCATGAAAAAAGACCCATTTATTTTTCAGTGTTAGGGTGTGCCTGGGCATACATATATGCACCCTATCCAAAATCACAGCTTCCCTGTGTCTGTGCCTGCTCCAAGAGGGCCTCCATCTAGTCTTTCCAGGTCTAGGAGTGCAGGATTAAGAAAGTAAGAAGACAGCAGGAGAGGGCTATTGATGGCTACTGGCCACAGTGGCCTTGCTTTGCCTCCCACAGTCAGAGGCAGCAATATTTCTGAATACCAGTTGCTGGAGACCATGGGAGGGGAGAGGCTGCCCTTGGGCTCAAATCCTGCTTTCTGGTTTCCCACAGGCACAGTGGGAATAGGAACATGGACTAGATGGGTCCCTGGCCTGATCCAGCAGGCTCCTCTTACTTTCTTCTGCGTATCAGATGCTTAAACTACAATGTACTAGTAGTAACCAGTGTATCTCTGGCCCTCCTGCAGATCAGCTCTGAAGAGGAATTGCAAGTGCAAAGGCTCCCAATTTACCGGCAGACAGCAAGGTCCGAAGGCTGTGGTTCCCCTCATTTGGCAGCCTCTTTAAATCTTCAAAAAGATGGACCAAGCAAAATGCATTCTGGTTCTTTTAAACATGCTGCGTCTCTTCCTCTAGCGCAATATATAGGCAATGGATAATGCTTAATAGTCCTCTGGCATGGTGCCCAACCCGCAAAGGGCATTGAGTCCTGGTGCTTAATAACTTATTTATCTTCCCTGATTGCAGGAATGATGACAGTTTTCATTATGAAGCTGCGGGGATAATTTGCTAGCCTTTGGTAGGAGCTGAATAAACACCAGCCAGCTCTGGGAGGACAATTTGATTCAATTACCTGGGCCTGGCAGAGGTGGGACGAAGGAAGTTCTCAGCCCTTGGTTGCCCTGCAACATTCAAAACCCATAGTGATGAATGGATCTTTCTTGTGTTTTCCGAGAATGGGCAGGAGCAGGAAACCCATTAGAGGCCGGAGGCTGTGAGATGGATGTCCTAGCAGCGGAAAGGGTGTGTGTGTGTGTGTGTGTGTGTGTGTGTGTGTGTGTAAGAAGCCTGGGGAAATTTCAAGCCTCCGTTCATCAATAACCCAGTGGGCAATTCTTTACTTGTGCTTTCTGACAACTGTATCATTGTCTGCTTTGTTTTGGGAAGGGCAAATTTATCCCCTCTAAGTTGGCAGAAGTTTTCCCTTGCCCCATAAGATCTGAGCAAAAGGACATGGTAAGAACATGAGAAGAGCATGCTGAATCAGGCCAATGACCTATCAAGTCCAACATCCTCTTCTCACAGTGGCCAGGCAGGTGCCCCAGTGGGGAACCCACAAGTTGCACAATAATCCCCTCCCCTCCTGTGGTTTCCAGAAACTGGTATTCAAAATCATTGCTGCCTCCAACTGTAGTGGCAGAAAAATAGCTGTGATTCCTGCATTGAAGCGGGTTGGTCTAGATTATCCTTGGGTATACTATGCTTCTATGATTCTATGGACCCCTGCCTTGGCTGTCAGAAATGCTTTGTTATGGCCGCACTCCCTCCAAATCCTATTTCACTACCACCCACCCAGCCTCCTTGCGGCGACTTTGTAAGTCTTGTCATTCTTGAATCAAAGGCCTCCAAGCTCTTGGGTGGTATCTCGTCTGCTGCCCCTCATCAACTTCTTAGAATAAAGTTGCTAGAAAAAGAGGAATAAAAATAAAAACTGGTTTCTATTTACGACTCGCTTCCCTTTGTTTCGAGCAAATTTATGCCACGCTCAAATTATCCACCAATTCTTCTACTTCTTCTTTTTAATGGATGCATGACTTCATTAAAATTATTCTGAAAGGTTTGGTGTGGGGGGAGAGAGTAAGTGTCTATTTCCACCTTTCCCCATCTGATTAGAAACCATCTGCATTTCAAAACAAACCATCATTATTCAGACCAAATGTTGGCTGGGCACTTGTTTCAAGTCAGGATAACTGAACATTTGGCTAGGCGGTGTTAGGTCCTGGGAGAACAACTCCTAGCTTTTGCTAGGATGAGTCAAGATTAGGTTTTTCTCTTGGGCTGAACTGCTGACAAGGGGGATCCAAAACCTGGCCTATATAGCATCTCAAGAGTTCCCCTCCTGGGGGTGCTGCAGTAAAACTGCTAGCACATTTGCAAAGCTAAACAGGGTCTTGTGTAATTTCAAATTGGATGGGGGATGGTATTTAGAGATTGCTGCATGGCAAGGGGTTGGACTAGATGGCCCTCGATGTCCCAGCTCTACAATGCTATGATTCTGAGAAGCAGCGTAGTGTGGTTGTTAGGGTGTTAGACTAGGACCCAGGTGAGACTAGGGTTCGAATCTCCACTCGACCATGAAGCTCCTTGGGTATGACCTGGGGGGGGGGCACTCACTGCCTCTCTGTCTAATCTACCTCACAGGATTGTTGTGCGGATTAGAATGTCAGGCTACAGCCCTACTGAGCTTTGACCATAACATCCAGTCTCAATTAAAAACTTTGTGACCATTTTTTTGGGGGGGGGGTTGTGAAGTGAAGTTTTAATACATAATATCATTTAAAAGCAAAAAGCATTTTAAAGCAGTTTTTTAAATAAATGCAAGCGGCAATTTTTGTTTGGATATACTGAAATTTCTTCATTGGAGGATTTTAAACAGAAGTCAGCTGGCCACCTGCAAGGGATTATTTAGCTGTGATTCTTGCATTGTAGGCAGCTGAGGTAGATAGAAAACCCTTGTGCCCCCCTCTGTCCCTACAATTCCATGACAGAAAGAATCATTTAATGAATCATTCCATTGTAATACACTACAGTGGTATCTTGGGTTAAGAACTTAATTCGTTCTGGAGGTCCATTCTTAACCTGAAACCGTTCTTAACCTGAGGTACCACTTTAGCTAATGGGGCCTCCCGCTGCTGCTGCGCCACCGCCACACAATTTCTGTTCTCATCCTGAAGCAAAGTTCTTAACCTGAGGTACTATTTCTGGGTTAGCAGAGTCTGTAACCTGAAGTGTCTGTAACCCGAGGTACCACTGTATCCCCTCCCAGTCAGGTTTTTCTTTTAAAGTTGTTGGACTCCTCTTCCCATCTCAAAAGGGGACTCTGCTCTTTTCCTCAGGAGATGGGTTTTACAGTGGGGTGAAAATAAATGCCTCTTTCACTTGCCTTCCCTGCTGCAGGCCACTGTCTGGAATGAACCCCCTTTTGCTAACCAATTAAAATCTGCTTTGCTCTGACACCCCACTCACAGAGCATGGAAATGCTTGGAACTGGAGCAAAAAGCAAGCAATTAATTAATGGTAAATGTACACCTAATGTACTCTGCCTCCCTATTCTAAACAACTCATCAAAATGATTTCATACAAATTTCCCTTATGAGGGTGACTGATTGCAGATGCTCTATCCCGATACATTTTTCCTTTCCCTGCTGGGGCCCAAAAGCTGATGTTTTATTCTTTCTGTTTGGTGGTTATGCGAGAGCAGAGAGGAAGGCAAGTCAGAGGGAAATACAGGCAACTTCCCTCTTGCTTAAAAAATAATTATAGAATTGGAAGGGATCCCAAAGGGTCATCTTGTCTAACCCGCCTGCAAAGCAGCACTCACATCTAAAAGATCCCTATCCAATGGATCAAAGAATTATGCAGTTGGAAGGGTCCACCAAGGATCCTCTAGTTCAACCTCCCACAGTGCAGGAATCACTGAAAGGAGTGGTCCTATTCCTTGCCTTGATCTGACACTTGGCTTCTGTTGATGCAGCCTAGAATTGCATTAGCTATTCCCAGCCCGCCCCCCTGCAATTGGAGGCTTTTAAACAGAGGTTGAATGGCCATCAGTCAGGGAATCTTGAGCTGTGATTTTCCTGCATGGCAGGTGAGAGGACTTTTGGGGGCCTCTTCCAACTGTACAGTTCTAGGATTCTGGAATTCTGCTGCTCTCTCTGGCATGCCGTTCTAATGCTGCTAATGTAAGCAAGGGATGGTGGTGGAGATTACGCCTACAATGGTAGCAAATATTCAAGGCATATTATATTTTTTTCTACAGTATAAAGAAGTCTCTAGATTTTTGTAGCATGAAGTGAAATGGACCTGGACCCAGAATTCAGTGGTTCCCATCCTGGAGCAGATCAGCTGAGGCAAGAGTGAAAAATGAAGGTTTGCCCAAAGATTGCTGATTAAGTCTCTGAAAGGGTTCTCGAGTACTTATTTTCTACATCCAACACATAGGATTAATAAAAGTACACACACACACACACACACACACAAACACACATATACGTGTCGAGGGAGTGGATTTCAAACAACCCCTGCTGATTACTTTCAAAGAAATGTGGGTGCTGCCATGTCCTCCATTAGACAGGTGTGATCAGAGCTTAGGGCATATGTAGAACTTGTGTGCAACAGCTGTGAAAAAGGCAGATTCCATGCTAGGGATCATAAGAAAGCAACCAAAAATAAAACCTTATACAAATCTAAGATGTAACCACATTTGGAGTACTGCATACAGCTCTATTCATCTCACCTGGAGATGGAAAAGGTTCAGAAAAAGGCAACCCAACCCAAGGGGATGGAGCAACTCTCCTATGAAAAAGGGTTGCAGTGCAGGGGCGAAACTAAGCTTTATTTCATCAAGGTCAAAGACCCGGTGTGGCACACACACAAAAGCCCCATGCACATTTGCACACACACACACACACACACACACACACACACACACAGGCTGGGAGCCTCAATGGCACCCCTCTGGAGGCTTCACCCAGGGCAAAAAGTACCCGGCTACCCCCCCCCCTATAGCTATGGCTCTGTGAGCACTGGGGACTTTTTAGTTTGGATGGAAAGGCAAATAAGAGGCAACATGATGGAAGTTTATAAAATTGTGCATGGCTTGTAGAAAGCATCCATGACTGATGGTCATCCAACCTCTGCTTAAGAACCTCCAATGACAGTCCAACACCTTCTGAAGGAGTCCGTTCCACTGGGGATCTCACTGGTACTCCAAGAATTCTCAAAGATTATAGAAAGAGGCCCTGAGATCACATCTACAAGCTCCTTTAGTACCATTGGATGCAGCTCATCAGACCTTGGAGATTTGAGTTGTCAGGGGTTCATTTAGATGAGCTTTGGGTGTCCCTTCCAACTCTACAATCCTATGACCCTAGATTGTTTCCCCACAGCCTGGGTATGACTCAGCAGGCCTTAGAGTGAAAATGTCCTTCATTAAGACCAGGGGCGCCAGCCCTATTGGGGCCCCTCAGATATTTTTCGGGTAGGGGCCAGGTCCCCCCAGTGTCCAAAAAGTTCAGAGGTGAAGCGTGGAGCCAAGCATTGCACAGTGTGGCTCCAATGGCTGGCTTCTTTTCCACCTCTTCCTGCTGCGGAGGGGAAGGAGGGTTGAAGCAGCCTCCTGCTGGTGGTGGCACCGGCAGGAAGCAAAGGAGGAGCCTCCTGCTGGTGGTGGCACCGGCAGGAAGCGAAGGAGGAGCCATCACGCATGTCATGCATGATGTCACACACATGATGTTGCCCCCCCCCACTGCCCGCACATTGCTGGCACCTCTGGTTGAAACAATTCCTACCCCTACCGCCCACACCTGCCTGCAACTCCAAGTTTGCAAAGTGAAATAAATATTAAGATGGAGTTAAGCAGTAATAATAAAAAGGGTCTCTGATGGGCAAACAGAATCCAGCTGTGAGTGGAGCTCCATCCTGATGCGTTGCAGCTTTCCCCATCCATCCATGAAGAAACCCAATGGATTTTATTGAAACCAGACCAGCTGCCTCATCGCATGAGGATTTCTGCAGACAATCCGTCATGTCTACAAGCCCTTGGGGGGTTGTCCGAGCATTAGGAGCGGAGAGAAGAAGTTGATGGAAAAGATACAGACTGGCTGACTTCTCCAATAAACCCTTGTTACATGTACACACACACACACACACCCACCCACCCACCCACCCACCCACCACTGAATCTTAGAATTGTTAAAAAAAGATTCCAAGGGACAATCATATGTCAGGAGTGCTCTGATGGTGTTTCCTGCTTGGCAGGGGGTTGGACTCGATGGCCCTTGTGGTCTCTTCCAACTCTATGATTCTATGATTCTTCTACTCCAACCCCCTGCATTGTATGGCTCAAGAATCCCCGTCAGATGGATTTCCAACTTCAGTTTGAAAACACCGCAAATGTCACCTAGTCCAACCTATTGCATTATAGGAAGCAAAGCTAAATAATTCCTGGGATGTTGAAAACTATTTTTTTTAAGTGGCAAGAGTCTAATTATCCTGCAGAGTGGTTCCCCAACTGAAACCCCACTGATAATATTTCAGATTTTCTGTTGCATTGAGTCCTCTGAATAAACTGCTTATTAAATAACATTTAGCTTCAACTCAGCTTTCACATTTGTTTCTACATTCTCCAACGCAGCAGTGCATATATGAAAAGGACAGTAGGGTCTTCGTAGACCACAAGCTGAACATGCAGAAGCCAAGAAAGCTCATGCAGTTCTAGGCTGCATCAACAGAAGCATAGTTTCCAGATCAAGGAAAGTAATAATACCACTCTAATCTGCCACGGTCAGACCACACATGAAGTTCCTGTGTCCAGTTTGGGCGGTTTAAGAAGGATATTGACAAGCTGCAAGGTGTGCAGAGGAGGGTGTCCAGGATAATCAAGGGTCTGGAAGCCAAGCCTGATGAGGAATGCTTGAGGGGGTTGGGTATGTTTAGCTTGGAGAAGAGGAGACTGAGAGAAGATATGATATCCATCTTCAAATATCATTTTAAATGGCTGTCACATGGAAGATGGAGTAAGGTTGTTTTCTACTGCTCCAGAGTGTAGGACCAAAACCAATGGATTCTAAGGACAAGAAAGGAAATTCCTACTGAACATTGGGAAGAACTTTGAGATGGTAAGAACCTTTCAACAGTGGAATTCAGTCCCTCAGAAGGAGGTGGACTCTCCTTCACTTTAGGTTTTAAACAGAAGTTGGCTGGACATCTATCATGGATTCATTTGTTGTGATTCCTGTATTGCAGGCAGTTGGACTAGGTGACCCTTGGGAGTCCATTCCAACCATGCAATTCTGTGATTTTATGATTCCAGCTTGTGCAGACAGATATGTAAGGGTCATGGTGGCAAAAATACTTTGGATTAATTCATTCTGTGTATCTCTTGGGGAAATGCAATGCTTATTAGTGTTGCAAAGGAACAAGAACTAGCACCCAAGCTCCTAAAACAATGTGAGCCCCAAGACAGATATCTGAAAATTGATAGGGCCTTCCAATGGCACCCTCTCAGGCCCCCAACTTCATTTTTTCCTTCTCTCCATACATCCCCACTCAAAACTGCACATTGTGAATCCACCATACTTTGTAAGGAAGCCCTCCATTTGGGGGTGGGGAGGGCGGGATGGTTAAGAACATAAGAAGAGTCCTGCTGGATCAGGCCAATGGCCCATCTAGTCCGGCATCTTCTTCTCACAGCAGCAACCCAGATACCTATTGTGGGAAACCCTCAAGCAAGATCTGAACACAACAGAGCCTTTCCCTCCTGTAGTTTGCAGCAACTGGTATCCAGAAGCATTTCTGCCTTCAACTGTGGAGGTAGAGCATAGCCATTGTTAAAACCCATCAATAGCCCTCTCCTCCTCCATGAATTTGTCCAGTCCCCTTTTAAAGCCATCCAAGTTGGTGGTCATCACTGCCTCCTGCAGGAGAGAGTTCCTGTCGGCATCCTTCGGGGGTCGAGATGCCTGCTGGCTAGCCGCCAGCAGGATCATGCCCTTCCAGCTGTGGCAATCCCCCGATCTCTGGTGCGACGTAAATCAGCGACTCAGACTTCAAAAGCCTGAGCACGCTATATTAGCAGAGCATACACACAACAGAAGTTCCCATCAAGCTGTGCTGGTATGTAAACAGACATGTGACATGTAACAATTCCATGTCTGCTCCTTCAGGTGGAATAGAATTTTCCAACAGTTCCATAGTTCAATGATGCACTGCATGAAAAAGTTATTTTTATGTGTCCTGAATCCTTTGCATTCAGCTTCTCTGGATACCCCTAACTTCTAGTGCTATGACAATAGGCATAGGGTATTCAGAACAGGAAGGCATCTTTAGGGTGGGGCAGGAGAGTAATCAAATGGGTTATTGCATTTATATCCAACCTTTTCTTTCCTCCAAGAAGCTCAAGATGGTGTACATGGTTCTCTTCCCCCCACCTCATTTAATCTCCACAACAATCCTGTGAGGTTGGTTAGGCTGAGGGAAGGCAGTGACTATCCCTAAGGTCACAAAGTGAGCTTCATGGCTGAGTAGGGATTCGAACCATGGCCTCTCCCAGGTTGTAGTCTGATGCAGTAACCCCTACACCACACTGACTCTCCTTGAAAGAAGAACATATAAACAGACAAGCCACTTACTCACCCATAATGATTTTTTAAGAATTATTATTAAAACACCTAGCAGCATTGTGGGTGTATAATCATGCCCTTGCATGCTATCTGGGAACATTTCCAGAATATCAGGCCCTAAAGCCAGCTTGCAAGCTGCCGTTTCCCTCCCATTTTTCTGGTTCCTGCTCTCTCAAGCTGCTATAAGCAGAGGTCAGGGATCCTTTAGCCCCTGCATTGCTTGGGGCTGGATTTGATGACCATTGGGATCACATACAATGCAATGATTCTACCTGCTTCTAAATGCTAAACTTTTGTCCAGCTGCTTATCCAGAATCCACTGTCTGGCTCCAAAGGCAAGCTTTCAACATCAGCAGCACACCTGGATGATGCAGTTATAATTCATGAAGCTTGGGTGGGGGCAGGCAGTGGTGAGTTGATGGGCAGGGGAGGGCGCCTCCTCTTCCTCTCCACTTCTGTGTCTCCAGCTGCTGCAGGATAAATCAGGCTTGAGTGTAAACCCATCTGTAGTTAAATGGCAGCAACTTTCCCTAAGTGCATTTTTCCTTCCCCGTGTATTTTTAATAAAGTTCGCTCTGTGCTTACTGGCAAAGGGAATCAATACCAGTTCATTACTTATAAAAGATCGTGCTGGTCCATAATGACTTGGAGTCTGAATATATAAACACATGACTTGTACCTTAGACAGCTTCCCCCTTCGCTCAGTAGAAACATAGAACTGTAGAGTTGGAAAGGACCCTCAAGAGTCATCTAGTCCAACCCCTTGCAGTGCAGGAATCACAGCTAAAGAACCCCCTGGCAGCTGGCCCTCCAACTTCTGCTAAAAGGAGAGTGCACCACCTTATGAGGGAGTCCTAATATCTTAATAGAGTGGTTCCCAACTGGTGGTCTGTGGATCAGAGGATCTGTGTAACCCACTCAGGGGGTCAGTGGCACATACCTGTGAACTGTCTGGAGCATGCTGTTTGGGGGCTGTGCTGGTGCATGAAAGCATGGTGCCCCAAAATGTGCAAGATCATGGCAGGCAAAGTTGCAGTGCCCCAAAATGCACCATTTTAGGTGCCATACTCTCACATGGGTCACGTGACTCGCACAGAGGGCAGCCCAACAGACATGCATCTGGTTTTCTGCCGAGACATTTTGAAGGGTATGGTGGCACCATTCACATAACAAAAACTACCACAGAGATATCAACATTTTCAAAAGTAGGTTGTCCATGGCTTGGCTTTTGAAAAACAGGGGGTCTGCAGTACTTTGCTAATTGGGAACCACTGCCTTAATCCATTTAATTTCAGTGTATGCCGACTGTTTATGTTAACCTGGTTTTGCATTACAGACGGAGAGGGGAAGTGGGTTTATTTTTAGATTTCAATGCCACCCAAAGTGGGGGGAAAGAGGAAGGCAGTTTGAAGCATATCGGGCCATGAAGTATTCGGAGGGGCATGCAGTGGTTAGAGCAGATGCAGAGATAGGGGTCAGTTCTGTGCTTCTTCCTGATCAATTTGCTCATTAAGTCCAGCAGCAGGAACGGATGGAGACGTTGTGGTTGGACCATGTTTTGCAAAGCCTCCGTTCAGTCAATTGGCTAATGGATAATTAAAGCCACTTTGCTCATCTATGGTCTATGCTTCCTTCCCCCTGCCCCACCCCCCGGATTGTGAAAATTGCTAGTTTCACCAGAGTCCTGAGCTCTTCTTGAGATTGAACTGATGTTTCAGGCAAGTAGGAAGGCCTTACTCCAGGGTAGCACATTTCCCTTGGAGAATATATCCATGTAGAATCTGCATCCAGTGGGTACAAGAAGCAGACACCATGGTGGGATGGTGGGGTTAGTTGAACCTTTGAATTAGAAGATTTGTCTGTCCACACAAGGCTGCTGCTTCATGGAGGTTTGCAGTAGGACAAAGCAAAGGAATGATATCCATCCCAAAGAATCTGCAATCAGAAGATTTGCCTAGCCCTGCAAGACTGCTGGCTATGATAACTGTGACCCAGAACCAGCACACAGGCTATCCTCATTATCATGATCTGGACATGCCCTGAGCATCCAGAAGGGGTAGCAGCACCAACCTAACCCTGATCTATTTGCCAAGGGTTAGCATGTACTTGGACCCCTATGTGAATCCTAGTGAGGTCAGTATGGAGTGTCACAGATATGGATGAGCTAGGTGGGTTTTTTACCCTGCGTGAAGTCTCCAGACAGGTGCCATTGAGGCTCCCAGTCTCTGTGTGTGTCTCTGTGTGTGTGCATGTGCACGCAAATGCACTGGGGGCCCCTGCTGAACTGGGTCTTTGACCCAGGTGAAATAAAGCCTAGTTTCGCCCCTGCAGAATGGCTTATCCAAGTCACTCTGCTTTCACCAGCATTGGATCAACACCTTCTCTACAACTTTAATTTTCCATGGAGTGGAACGTCTGTTTCATATGTTCATGACTAAAAGCAAATGGATGTCAATTGCAAATAAATTTAGCATCACAGCAGGTTGCACTAGATGACCCTGGGGACCCCTTCCTACCCTACAATTCTATGATTCATTGGAGGTTTTCAAGCAGAGGTCAGATGGCCATCTCTCAGGGATTCTTTAGCAGTGACTCCTGCACTGAAGAGGGTTGGGCTAGATGACTCTGGGGGCTACTTTCCAGCTCTACAATGATTCTATGATTCTAAGGGAAGTCTAATGAGGAGCTGACAGAGACTCTCCTGCAGTTTCAGAGTCTCCAGCCTTTGCAATCCCACCAAGGGCAGTCTAGTGCTGAACCCTCCTTGCACACAAGGCAAATACACTTTTGTTGACTCTGGCTTTTTTGCAGTTTGGAGGCTGATGTTAACTGAATGGAGGCCGCAGCGGGGAGAGGTGAGTTTGATCTCCGTCAGCGGCTGGAAACAGCACTCTGTTTTTAATTCTTTCATGACATGCTAATTTTGTGAGATGACAGACACATCGCTTTAACAACCCCAATGGCAAACCTGGGGGATTTTTTAACTTAACACAGAAAAGGGGATGTATATCAGCATACCAGGCCTGAGATGAAGTACTGACTGAAAGAGAAATTGCCACTCGAAATTCTTTAGATGCTGCTTCCCATTGAGGCAACAAGAAAAGAAGCTTCATCCGTCTTCCACATGGATAGGGACAAATTGAATGTGCTACACATAGTCGGGAATAACCATATGCACAAAAATAGGATGGGTGTCATCTGGTTTGACACCAGCACATGAGAAAAGGATCTAGGGTCTTAGGAGGCCACAAGCTGAACGAGAGCCAACAGCGAGATGCAGCCCTGTAAAGGGCTAATGCTATTCTAGACTGCATCAACAGGAGTCTAGTTTCAAGATCAAGAGAGAAAATAGTACCACTCTGCCATGGTTGGCCCTGTCTGGGTGTCCAGTTCTGGGTGCCTCAGTTTAAGGAGGATATTGACAAGCTGGATTGTGTGCAGAGGGTGACTAAGTTGATCAAGGGTCTGGGCACCCAGCCTTATGAGGAACGGTTGAAGGAGCTGAGTATGTTTTACCTGGAAAAGAGGAAAGTAAGAGGAGACAGGATAGCCATCTTCAAAAATCTCAAGGGCTGTCATATGGAAGATGGAGCAAGTTTGTTTTCTCCTGCTCTGCAGCGTAGGACTCGAACCAAAAGCTTCAACTTACAAGAAAAGAGATTCTGACTGAACATCAGAAATAACTTTCTGAAAGTTAGAGCTGTTCAACAGTGGAACAGGTTCCCTCAGGAGGTTGTGGACTCTCCTTTCTTGCAGATTTGTAAGCAGAGGTTGGATGGCCATCTGTCATGGATGCTTTAGCTGAGATTCCTGCATTGCAGAGGCCTGGACTAGATGACTCTCAGGGTCTCTTCCAACTCTATGATTCTATGATACTATGATTCCATAAAAGGGTAACCAAACCAATCAGGGGGATGGAGCAACTCCTTTATGGGGAAAGGTTGTAGTGTTTCAGGGGGCAGATTAGTTTAGAGAAAAGGTGAGGAACAGTGAAATGATAGAAGTTTATAAGTACAAGTGACCAGAGACATTTTTTTCCTCCCTCTCCCCTAACTCCACAACTTGTGGACATCTAATGAAGCTGATTGCTGGAAGATTTAGGACAAATAATAGAAAGGATTTATTCATGGAGCTGAATGGTGGAATTTGCTCCCACAGGAGGCAGTGATGGCCACCAACTTGAATGGCTTTAAGCAGTGCTTTTTTTCCTTAAAAATGTTTAGGGGTACTCTCATTTTCCTACTCATATTGAAATACTGCCCCTCAATGAGGCCAAAATGTTCACAAAATGTTTAAGGGTATGTGTACCCCTGCGTCCCCCCAGAAAAAATGCACTGGCTTTCAGAGAGGATTGAATTGATTCATAGAGGGGAAAGCTGTTGATGGCTACTAGCTGTGATGGCTGTACTCTGCCCTCCACAGTTGGAGGCAGCAATGCTTATGGATACCAGTTTCTGGGAGCCACAAGAGGGGAGAGAGCTCTTGCGTTCATGTCCTCCTTGTGACCTTCTGGATGGTCACTGTCAGGACAGGATGCTGGCCTTTAGCCTCACCCAACAGGTTCTCCTTATATTCTTATGAAAAGTGTGGGAGGGGAGAAAGTGCTCTTGTGCCCAGGTCCTGCTTGCAAATTTCCCACAGGCTTCTGGTTGATCAGTTTGAGAACAGGATGCTGGACTAGATGGGCCCCCTTCAGCCTGATCCAGCAGCCTCTTCTTGTGTCCTAATGTTCAGATGATCGGGATGTCACTGCCAAACTTTGTATATCAACAATCTTTTTCATTGTAGACTGTAAATGCACACCACATCCATAAGGACATAAGAATAACTGTCATCTAGCATGGATGTGTTGCAGAAATTGTAGCAGGAGTTCACAGACATGGCCCCCAGGACTTGTCAGTCATGATACTTTCCCCCTGGTTGTTGATTATTTTTACTTCCTCTGACCGATAGCAGACATTGCAGGGTCTCTGGTCCCTTGAGAGGGAGTTGAGCTGTAAAACGCGAACCTGTTAGTTTTTAGTGTTCTTGGGTTTTTTTAAACAAACAAACAAACACAGATTTACTTGAGATTCCTGCATTGCAGGGGTTGGACCAGATGACCTTTGGGGATCCCTCCCAACTCTACAATGCTATGATTCCATGGTTCTATGACACTCAGCATGCCAGTCATCATTTAATATTCAAATAGCATTCTGAATCATTTTCCCCCTCCTGTCCTAGAAGCATCACTTCCATCTGTTCTTTGTAGCCAGCAGTGAGATAGATGACTTTTTTCTCTAGGGCTGAAACTCAACAGAGTCTCCTAGAATTCCTCTTGGTTTTGCAGATGAAGACCGTGTCTCAGTGGAATGACAGTGTTCCTGCAAAAGCAGCGTTTTAATATATTCTGCTCAGTTCACAACTGCTGATTTTTTTAAAATAAAAAAGCAATAACACTTTTCAAAAAACCAAAACCAAATCAGTGTGCCTTTATTTGGATCTGTGATATATTTTTAAGCTTCAGGCTCTCCTTCTTCCTGGACGAATGTCTCAAACTGGTAGGATCCAAAAGTACCTTTCTATCTTTTCTTTGGTCTCCCAATATCTTTCCTGGAAACTCCTTTCTGAAGCTCAGTATCTCTGTGTGGCCTTGTTAGTGAGGGAGGCCTATTTCGCAAACAAAATGCATTAACAAGCCAGCAACAGCCCTCATGCATATTTCATGCTTAACATGCCCTCATTTCCTTCTCTTTAATGGATGCTCTCCTTATTAGGTCTCTGCTTGTTTGAGCAGGATACCTTTTCCGCAGGACATAAACGCAGATCCCCTGTGAGGCCGGGAGGCAGGTACTTAGGCAGGTGATTCAATAGCCCCAGACACAGGCAGTGTTCAGCAGCCAGAGTGGGAAGGCTCTGTGCATTGAATTTCCATTAAGAGCTCTTCGTCTGGCTGCGGCTGTCTAGCCCTCCTCTAGCACTGAACACTGGGGATGATTTTCCTGTTAGTGCCTAGATCAGCTCAGGTGCAGAAACTGGGGTGGAGCACTCCTTGTGGGTCTCAGTGTAACACAGGAATGTATGGAAGATACATGGTAAAGTTAAAAAAAAAAAGACCACAAACTGATGTGGACAGGAAGTCCATTATTAAGTCCTGAGAAATGAAATCGACCAATTCATCCATCGGTGCAAATAGAAGGACCTGGCAAGTTTTTTTTTATTAAAAAAAACTATGAAAGATCTCGCTGCCTGAAAGTGGACTACCTGCTACAATGAGTGAAGAAGAAGCCCCTTCCCCAAGAGAATGTGTCAGGGTTGGCCCGGGGTGTTTTGCTGCTTGAGTCAAAACAGGAAATGACACCTCCCTTGGTGCCACCTTCTCCTCCTCTTCCACCCACTGCTGCCACCTCAGGCAACTGGAGGTGGCCTAAGGAATCCCCGGTATGCTGAAGGCAACAGGTGAGGAAAAAATAAGGCCATAGGGGAGCAAAGCAGCAAAAGGCGAGGAGTGTTGCAGAGGCAGCAGTAGGTGACAAGCACAGGAGGTGATGGGAGACATGCTCCTTGGGACTGCCTCACCAGCCTCACGGGCAGGGCAGCCATGGTTGGTGCTCAGCAGCCCCTTCTGATGTTTTGAATTATTATGATTTTACCAAACTTCATGCACTGTTTCGATGAGCTTGCTGTTGCCTGCGTTATTTATATGTTACTGTGTTCGCTATCATAGTGTTTACGATAGGTACGAATGTCAGGAAGATCCAGCTGCACAAATGCAAGATGGGGGACACTTGGCTTGCCAAGGGCATGTGAAAGGGATCTCGGGGTCTTAGCAGATCACAAGCTTCACATGAGTCAACAGTGTGATGCAGTAGCAAAAAAGGTTAATGCTGTTCTAGGCTGCATCTGGAGATCAAGTAAAGTTACAGTCCCACTGTATTCTGCTTTGGTCAGAACCCACCTGGAATACTGTGTCCAGTTCTGGGCACCACAGTTTAATAAGTTTATTGACAAGCTGAAATGTGAGCAGAGGAGGGTGACCAAGATGATAAATACTGAGGAATGTTGGTGGGAGTTGGGCGTGTTTAGCCTTAGAAGAGAAGGAGAGGTGATACAACAGACACCTTCAAATAGCTAAAGGGCTGTCATATGGAAGACTGATCAAGCCTGTTTCTTGCTGCTCCTGAAGATAGGACTCAAATCAACAGATTCAGGAGATTCTGATTAAACATTAGGAAGACATTTTGTATGGTAGGAGCTGTTTGAACAGACTCCCTCAGAAGTAGGTGGGCTCTCCTTCACTGGAGGTTTCTAAGCAGTGGTCTGATGGCCATCTGTCAGGAATACTTTAGCTGTGATTCCTACATGGAAAGGGGTTAAAATAGACGACCCTTGGGCTCCCTTCCAATTCTATGATTCTATGATTCTACAATATCTGCATGTGCCCCCCCTTGCTATTGCGATCATTGTGAGCTTTGAAGTAAGGCAGCTGCTGTTGGAAAAGTGGAAAACAAATATTAAATCAAATCAAACCAAATGCCATCTTTCACATGCATCTCGCTCTGGAGTGGAACCCTTCAGTCCACTTCCCAACATGCTGGGGAAATTGGCTTTGCAGAAGATCCTGCGGGCAGCAGTCGTGGTGTGATTATTTTATTTCACAAAGTCTATACACTGCTTGATAACTGAGAAACCTCAAAGCATTTTACAAATGGAATAAAACAATAAAATTATCAGTATAAAACCCCCGCTCTATAAAACATTCACATGATAAAAAACCAATATCCAACTAAAAACAGATTAAAACATACATCATCATGTCTGGGCAGACTTGCCTAAACCAAAATGTGTTGTTTCTTTAATAGCACATGCCAAAACTAGGACAGCAAAGGTGCCTGACTGACACCAAACAGCAAGGAGTTCCAGAGTGTAGGTGCCACCACAATAAATTATTAATTTCTTATAAATGCTGAACAAGTGACATGTGGCAGCTATAATGGTGCCAGTTCCACCAATCAAAGTGGTCAAGGGAGCATATATGGGGTAAAGTAAGCTCACAGGTAAACTGGTCCCGAGTTATTCAGCTGCTACTCCCCCTCCCCCCTCTCCTTCCAGTGTTTGACGGGTGACAGTGGACTCAGAAGGTGATGAGCTCTCCTTCCTTGGAGGCTGTTAAGCAGAGGTTGGATAGCCATCTGCCAGAGATTCTTCAGCTGTGAATCTTGCGCTGAAGACGGTTGGACTAGATGACCCTTGTGGGTCCCCTCCAACTCTATAATTCTATGATTCTGTTATCTAAGCAGGCAAAGGTAGCATGTCTGCAATGTTGTGCCCTTCCCAGGACACTAAGGAGGGCTGGCAGCCCAATCAGCCCCTTTGCTTCATTCTTCAGCCGAATCCTATCTGCGGCTAGCATCTCTCACCACAGGGTAGGCTAGAGAACAATGTGGGTCTGTGCAAGCAGCAGGAGGGGGCAAAAAGCATATGGGGCCCATCTAGGCCTTGTAGCCCATCCAAGCTGGTCTCTGTTGTTCTTGGCAGCCCCCAAACTGCTCCCTCCAATGGAGCAGGATGAAGCCCATGGTCCTCAGCACTTGCCGAGGACCATCTGAGGGCAGCCCTTGTTGCTGATCTAATTATACAAACAATTTTCTCCTGCTTCTCCAAATAAACACAGCGAGGGTTATTGCGGGACGCAGCATGATGGGAAATGAGAGGGAGGCGGCGGCTGGTTAATGGGCTCCTTTGCTGCAGGGGTAAACAGATTGTTTGAAAAGGCCCTGGCTGGCCCCCTCCCCGACATCTCTGAGCTCCCCCTTCCTCCTCCATTTCTTTTGCACCACCTCCATTTTCTCTCTCCATTGCAAACACACACACACATACATTTGTGATGCAATTCAACCAGATTTCTGGGCTGCAAAGGGGGTTTTAAGTGTGGGTTTTTCTGCTTCTCTCCCTCCCCCCCCATGTTAAGGATTTGCATTCTGAAAATTAGATTATGATTCTGTGTGCAAAAAGGAGAAAGGATGGGTGCTGGGCAGGGGGCAGGCAAGAGAGAGGTTGAAAGTAGTAGTATTAGGAATGTGAAAATAGCCTGTTGGGTCAGGCCATTGGTCCACCTAGGCAGGAATCCTCAGATGAACATATATAGGATGGGGACACCTGGCTTGACAGCACCATATGTGAAAAGGATCTGGGGGGTCTTTGTAGACCACAAACTTAACACAGCAGCAAAAAAGGGCCGATGCAATTCTAGGCTGCATCAACAGAAGTTGTGTGTCCACATCAAGGGAAGTCACAGTACAGCAAGCAGTGCCTCCTGTGGGAGGGAGTTCCAGAGTATAACGGCACTGCATGAATAAATACATTTCTTTGTATGCTGAACCTTTCAGCATCATTCGATGTCCATGGATTCTAGTGTTAAGTAAGAGGGAGAAAAACTTTTCTTCATCTACTTATTCATACCTTTCATAATTTTATACACATCTTTCATGTCCCCTTTTAGTCACCTTTTTTGTAAACAAAATGTCACAAACTCTGCAGCCTTTCTTCATAGAGGAGTCGCTCCATCTCTCTGATTGCTTTGCCTGCCCTTTTCTGAACCTTCTGAATCCTTTTGAGGGTGAGGTGACCAGAACTGTATACAGTTTTGCAAATGCAGTGAAGTCTTTTCTTGCCCATGCAGATCATAGTATTTGTAGAGTTGGAAGTGACCTCCAATTGTCATCTAGTCCAACCCCCTGCAATGCAGGAATCACAGACCTTATTGAATCCAGATTTCTTACTGGAACTGACCAGGAGTGAACAAATGCTGGGACATTTCTACCCAACTCTAGCTGAAAAGGAATGGTGGGCACCTGAAACTGAGCCCACCATCTTCAAATGGAGTGTGCTTCCACTGTCAGTGTGGTGTACTATAATACTCTGAGGCCATAGCTTACTTCTTCCTTGCCAGCCCCAAATTGCTCACCCTGAACCCTTCTGTGAGAGCACACAAGCAAAATAAATGGATTCCCATCTTGAAAGAATCGCTCATTCCAACTCTGTTCCCTTGGTAGTGCTTTTGGCAGCGGGACGCTCTTGGCCTGGAGTCTGTTTTCATTATAACTCTGCACAATTTATAATTGTTTCAAAAATAAAGCACTAATTGCGGCCACCGGCTTGCTCCATGCCTCGCTAACCTTCCTAATAACAGGCAGAGGATCATTATCTGGCGGGATTGTGGGACGCCAAAGGTCTGCTTCTCCCATCGTGGGGAACAATGGAATTGTAGAGTTCGAAGGGTCCCTATGTATCATCTGGTACACCCCCTGCAATATGCAAATCCCAGCTAAAGAATCCCTGGCAGTGGTCACTTCTCCTCTGGTCACTGCTGTAGATACACGACCTGTCTCCAGGAACTGCGTTTGTCTGCAAGTGATTCCCACACACTACGATTGATGTTGCCCTCCTTCATGTTACATCTGCAGATATCTTTGTAACACAGAATTGGTCTGTCAATGGGCCTTGTCCATGTAGCCAGCTCCCTGTAGAGCATGTTCTTGGGGATTCTGCCATCTTCCATTCTGTGGACACAACCAAGCCAGTGTAGAGGTCACTGAAACAGGAGTGCAAACACACTGGGAATGTGGGCTTTGGGAGAACACATCTTTGTTTGAGATTCTGTCCTGCCATGTGATGTCCAAAATATTCCTAATGCAGCACATGTGGAAAGCTTTGAGACATCACTCCCATATCTCACTAGCAGAAAGCTTAACATGCAAGCCTGGTAGACCTTCATCTAGGTATTGGTCATTAGCATCACATTCTCTGATACTCTTTTGGAGAGGTGAGCCATTGCCAGAGCTGCCTTGCCAATACGGTTGTCCAGCTCAGCATCAATGGAGAGGCTGCTGGTTATGGTGGAGCCCAGAAGCACAAAATTGTCTATAACCTTAAGCGTTTGGTCACCAATGCTGACGCATGGAGTGCTGGCAATGTCCTGACCCAGGATGTTGGTCTTTGTCAGGCTGATGGTAAGGCCGACCTCCCTGCAGGCTTGGGCAAGATGGTTGATAGCCTCTGTAGAGCTTCCTTGGAGTGTGCTGTAAAGGCTGCTTCATCTGCAAACAACATCTCTCAGATAGAGACCTACCATACTTTTTTCTTGGTGTGGAGACATGCAAGGTTGAGCAGACTGCCATTGCTCTTTGAATGGATGTACACACCATCTTCAGTCAAGCTGAAGGCATATGAGAGCAACAGGGAGAAGAATATGCCACAGAGAGTTGGGGCGAGAACACAGCCATGTTTCACATCACTTTTTATAGGGAAGGCATCCGAGGATGAACTGCCACACTAGATGGAGCTGTGTATGTTCTCGTGGAAGGATGCAATCATCTTGTGGAGCTCAAGTGGACAACTTGTTTGTGGAGCAGTGTGAAGAATTATTTTCCACTGGTGGGGTCAAAGGCCTTTATCAGGTCTATGAAGGTGATGTGGAAGGGGATTCTTTGTTCTCAGCATTTCTCCTGCAGCTAGCACAGTGTCATGTCAACCATTGACCTCTGGCGTGTTGATAACTCTAGAGAATCAACTGTTCATTGGTGCTCAGGGAGCTCTGTCTGAAAAAATATGGAGTTATCCTCCAAGGTTGCCCTTGTATCAAGAAGGAAATAATTTTAGACTCTGTAAAGGCCATCCGAGGTCAACCATTTGTTTCGCCAGGAAGTTTCTGACTTGGGCTGATTTTTTTTGGGCTGGCAAAGAAAGGGTCATTTTAAGTTCTACCACAATCTGTGACATTAACCCAAGAATATAACATAAGACGAGTCCGCTGGATCAGACCAATGGCATCCAGCATCCTGTTCTCACAGTGGCCACCCTGATGCCACTTTTGGGAAGCCCACAGGCAGGATTTGAGCACAAAGGAAACACTCTCCCATCCTGGGGTTTCCAGCAACTGGTATTCAAAAGCATTGCTGCCTCTAACCATGGAGGCAGAGCAGAGCCATCCTGGCTAGAAGCCAATAGCCCTCTCCTCCATGACTTTGTCTAATCTTCCATTAAAGCCATCTGTGTAGATGACCCTCACTGCCTCCTATGGGAGCAAGTGTCATAGTTTAACTATTCAATGCATGAAGAAGGACTTTCTTTTATCCACCCAGAATCTTCCTTCAGCCATTCAAGATGTCCATTGATCTGGTCCACAGTTTTCTAAATGAGATTTCTCTGGTTTTAGGCTACGCACATTTGGGCTATACAAACATTTTAAAAGCTTATTTGCGCATATAGAGATAATTAAATAAGGTTGCTGGTGATGCACTTGATCCAAAAGCTGCAGCTAGTGCAGAATGCTTCAGCTTGATTGCTGACAGGAATGAGGTCTTGTCAGCATATAGCAAATCTCCTCAGAGATAATAATAATAATAATAATAATAATAATAATAATAATAATAATAATAATTTTATACCCCACCCATCTGGCTAGGTTTCCCAAGCCACTCTGGGTTGCCCATTTGCTACCAAGCCAAACTCAAGGTGTTACTATTAGCATTACAAAACCTTTAACAACAGTTTGCCTGCAAGAAGATGGCCTTACCCCCACATGCAGCCCCTCGACTGCTTCCATACACAGAACTGGCTCTGTTGCAAGGGCTGCATGATACCAGTTATGCATTGGTCATTTAATGTAGTGGCCCTTACAACTGGAGTTGTCTGCCTCTTTTCAGCAACTGCTTAAACAATTTTTATTTATTTATTTACAGATATTTAGAAAGTTAACGCAAGTTTCATCTGTTTTTAGACCATTGTTATGTTAGCTTTTAGGTCTTCAATGATTGTCATTAATTTTTCTGCCTCTTATCCTTTTTCTAAACTGCTTTGAGGTTTCTGCTAATGAAGTGGTGTGTGTGTGTGTGTGTGTGTGTGTGTGTGTGTGTGTATGAATGAATGAAATAAAAATTAATGGTCCGATCCTGTAAAGGGTTGGCATTTCAAGTAGAGAGCAGAAACCCAGGCCAATTAACCACACTCCCTTTCCAATTATAGAATTATACCAGCATTGCAAGTGGTTGTGCAAAACCTTAATTTCAAGGTTGTGCAAAACCTTAATTTCAACTATATCCAAGAAAATCAGCATGGTATAGTGGTTAGAACAGGGGTAGGCAACCTAAGGCCCGTGGGCCAGATGTGGCCCAATTGCCTTCTCAATCCGGCCTGCGGACAGTCCGGGAATCAGTGTGTTTTTACATGAGTAGAATGTGTCCTTTTATTTAAAATGCATCTCTGGGTTATTTGTGGGTCAGAGGAATTCGTTCATATTTTTTTGCAAAATACAGTCTGGCCCCCCCACATGGTCTGAGGGATGGTGGACTAGCCCCCTGATGAAATAGGTTGCTGACCCCTGGGTTAGAGTGTTGGATTGTGACCTGGGAGAGACACCCCCCCCCCACTTGGCCATGAAGCTCTCACTGGGCGTGACAACACTGGGGGCCAGTGACTGCTTCTTGACTGATCCCACCTTATAGAGGTTTTTTTGGGGGGGGGCTTAACTGCAGAGGGGGGCAAGAACCATGGATGCCACCTTGAGCTCCTTGAAGGAAAAAAAGGTGGGATATAAAAGCGATAGGTAAGTGCATCCTGTTTGATTCCCAACAAAGCCAAATCAGTCTTAATTAAGCAAACAGGATGAGGAGCCCATCATAGAACAATAGAATCAGAGAGTTGGAAGGTACTTCCAAGGGACACTTAGTCCAACCCCCTGCAATGCAGGAATCACAGCCAAAGGATGCCTGACAGAGGGCCACCCGAGCTCTGTGGAAAAACTTCCAATGAATTAAAGCAACATGGATAAAATGCAAAAGCTAAAAATGTATTAAAGGTACCCTAATCGTTTTTTGTTTAAATTAAAACTCTAATTGAATAAAAGCAATATCAAAAAGAACTCTATTAAAATATAGATAATAAAACAGAATATCTGCCACTGAATGTAGCTGGTAGCAGCAGCAATGGAGTTAACCGGTGTACCTCTCCACGAATGGTCTAGTTGAAAAGTTCATGAACTTTGGGGATTTTTGCACTCGTGGAATGAATTGTGCTGGGCATCCTGGGCGAAGGTCCATCTGTCATCCCAAAGACCAGCCGGGGTATTTAGCTGTGATTTCCCTAAATAATCACCATTAATTAACAACATGGCAGTGTTTCCTGTCCAGGATCAAAACTGCAAGGAGGGTGGTTTAGTGAGAAAGCGCAGCTTGAGGGGGAAAGCAAGGAAGTGTCATTTTTCAAAGTGATGGATGGTGGGGGCTAGGGGTAGGGTGGGGGGAGGGAAAGTGGAGCACAGTGAAAGAGAAAGGACCAGATCTCCAGATAAAAGTTTTTCAAGGCTTTAAAGTCAACATCTCCACCGCAGAGACCAGGAGGGGTGAAGGGAAGAGTAGGGGCCTGGGTGGGGGGGAAATTCTGAGTACAGAGGACTTGTACCAATGGATTACTTCACATGGCAGAATAATAGACAGCACCATGGAATTCTGGGGTTGAAGGTGCACCCAAGGGTCATCTAGTCCAACCCCCTGCAATGCATGAATTACAACTAAAGAATAACAGATAACCATCCAACCTGTGCTTAAAAACCTCCAGCGGAGGAGAGTCCACCATCTCCTAGGTAGATTATGGAAACAGAAGGTACCTTCAGTGGTCATCTAGTCCAACCCCAACAATCCAGGAAACACACCTAAAGAATCCCCAAGAGATGGCCCTGTTTAAAAACATCCAATGAATCATTGAATTATAGAGTTGGAAGATATCTCAGGGGTCATCTATTCCAACCCTTTGCAATGCAAGTTAGTGGAACAGACTCCCACGAGAGGTAGTGGACTCTCCTCCCTTGGAGGTTTTTAAGCAGAGGTTGGATGGCCATCTGTCAGGGATGATCTAGTTGAGATTCCTGCATTGCAGGGGGTTGGACTAGATGATCCCCAGGGTCCTTCCAACTCTAGAATTCTATGGTTCTAAGACCCCTAGATCCTTGTCATATATCCTACTGGAAAGCCAGGTGTCCTTCATCTTATAGTTGAGCAGCTGATTATTCCTGCCTAAGTGCAGAACCTTACTGTTGTCCCTATTGAAATTCATTTAGTTAGCTTCTCTTAAGGTCCTCTTGAAACCTCATTCCATACTCTGAGGTGTTAGCTACCCTTCCCTGTTTATTGTCATCTGCAGATTTGTGTATCAATTAGTTTAGCGAAGTAGGAAGCTTTGAAGATGGGGGTGGAGTGGTGGGGACTGCTGCTATAGTGATGCTTTGTGAGTCCCTGTGCAGTGCAGAGAGGTGATTGATCATCCTACGAGCAGGGCTGTTAACAACTCTTAGTAAGTGGAAATTTAACATCATCAATGTGTGGGACTGGATAATGTCTCTAGGCTGTGGCTTTGGGAAAGTTTAAAGGAGGGATTGGGGGCAGATATTAGCAGGTTGGTGTCTCAGTACCCCAGATGGAAACACATCTCACCTTCAAATATCTGGTGGTCTGTCCCAAGTAAACAGAGCAAGCTTGTTTACTGCCACTCCAGAGGTGAGGACCTTGGTGTTCATATGGAGCCCTGGTCGTCTCACGCACTATTGACCCATACACCACTAATCCGCTGCCACCAACCAGGTCCTCTCCGGTAAATCACTTAATCTCAGTCAGGTTCTTAAGTTAACAATGAAGATTGTAGTTTATTGCAAACACAAATAAACTTTAAATGCATTTGAAACACTGTTACCCTTTACCCTCTTAGTCTTATTTTATTCTGTCTTTAACTCTTCTACCTCCCCTCACACAAGAACCAACTGCACTAACTGTCTCTCTATTTCCATCTGTCTGCCAACTGCTTCCCAGCTGCCTTTTCCCAACCAACCAACCAACCAACCAACCAACCAACCAACCAACCAACTAACTGTCTAAACCTTGGGCTAAGCCCTTTTATAAACAGGTAGGCTCCGCCTCCTGCTTTTCTATTGGTCTACCTATTAACTCTTTCTCTCCCCCGTACAGACATTTTCAAACAAATGGGCAAATGCCACAAGGACTTAAACCAATGGATTTAAGTAGCAGGAAAGGAGATTCCAGTTAAAACTTACGGAGGACTTTTCAGAGGGCAAGAGCTGTTTGGCAGTGGAATGGACCACTTTCTAAGGTGGTGGATTCTCCTTCACTGCAGGTTTTTAAACAGAGGTTCGATGGCCACCTATCAGGGATTCTTTAGATACTATTCCTGAATAGCAAGGGGTTGGATTAGATGACTCCTGGGGTCCTTTCCAACTCCAAGTCTGCATGATTCCGTGGTGTTAGCCCGTCACACCCTTTGTCCAATAACTGGGGGAATGGCGTGATTTTACAGACTGAGCTTCATGTGGATTGTTTTATGGGAAGCCTTCCACATAAAGGGGAAAACGGAGGAAAAAAGGGCTCACAGCTGCTCGGGGACTGCAACGATGAGCAATAATTGCTTTGAATTTGGATTCGTAAGGGGGATATTTGGCCCAGTGCTCAGTGAAGATAAAAAGCAAAAAACACCAAAGCCAGTTGCAGCTGTTTGCAGGGAGCAAAAGGGGAGGAGGAAAGACTCCTTTCATTGCTGCCACTTGATTTGAAAATCTGCTTGGCAGCCTCCCAGTCCAACAGCGAAAATGAGCCGTTGCCAAGTGAGAAAAAATTACAAACAATTCTACAATTAAGGTTGACTCAGAATCAAAGTTGGTATCACTGTTTTTCAATAATCTTTGAGTGGGTGGTTTGGGGGTTTCACTTTAGAGTGGATGCATCTGTGCCCCAAAGTTTGCAGCTTCAGGAGATACTACCCAACTCTCGTAACCTTAGCAACTGGATGACATGGAACTTCTACCCCAGAAAGGTATGCCATATATCTGAACATAGCCCTGTTTTGGGAAGTTTTGAATGTTTGAAGTTTTATTCTGTTTATTTTGTTGGGAGTCACCCAGAGTAGCTGGGGAAACGCAGCCAGATGGGCAGCCTATAAATAAAAAAATTATTATTATTATTATTATTATTATTATTATTATTATTATTATTGCCGGGATTTGGCTGCTGGAAACAATGCCCGGGTAGAAAGAGCTTAAATATCCAGGAAAATCGGGGCCTATGGCAACCCTTAAAATAGCTCAAAAACAACTTCTTCTTCTTCTTCTTCTTCTTCTTCTTCTTCTTCTTCTTCTTCTTCTTTATAGACAACAACGTTGTGTTCTGATTTTCACTTTTTGAAATAGCATAGAATCACAGAATTGCAGAGTTGGATAGAACCCTAGGATCATCTAGTCCAACTCTCTGCAATGCAGAAATCACAGCTACAGAATCATACCATCAAATAATTGCATGGTTGGATAGTACCCCAAGGATCATCTAGTCCAACCCCTTTCAGTGCAGAAATAAAACCTAAATGACAGATGGCCACCCAACCAGTGTTTTGAAACCTCAAATGAAGGAGAATCTGCCAGCATCCAAGGAAGTCTGCCTCAGTATTGAACAGCTCTTACCATCTGAAAGTCCTTCCTAAAGTTTAGTCAGAATCTCCTTTCTTGTCATTTGAATCTGTTGCTTTGGGTCCTTTCCTCTGGAGCAGGAGAAAACAAGCTTGCTCCGTCTTCCATGTGACAGCCCTTGAGATATTTGAAGATGGCTGTCCTATCTCCTCCCAGGGTCCTCTTCTCCAGGCTAAACATCCCTAACTCCCTCAACCATTCCTCATCAGGCTTTGTTTCCAGACCCTTGATCTTCTTGGTTACCCACTTCTACACATGTTCCAGCTTGTCAATATCCTTCTTAAATGATGGTGCCCAGAAAGGGACACAGTTGTCCAGGTGGGTGGTGAATGGTGTATTAGGGGAGGGGTAGTGTGCTGGTCCCAGGGGGAGGTTACCGTGGGGCGAGGTCCAGGACCTGAGTCGAGGGTCAGCAGACAGTCCTCCACAGGCGAAGCGGGGTTCAAGGCGAGGAGCAGGGCAAGGACAGGAACTCTGGAGGAACAGGACAGGGTGCTGGCTGAAACAGCTCTTCAACGATGTTGCTCCCACAAACTGGGACTGGGCTGACTTGCCTTTATCTTCTCTGAGGCCAGGGGCGGTCCCGGCCCCCAGGAGACCCACCTCTCCTGGCCTTAAGGCGAGCACTCCTCCTGGGAGAAACCAGTTCCCTCCGCGTCTCTGCCCTGAGCCTCTGCAGCGCAGGAGAGGCTGGAGGGTTACTGGACCCAGGGGAAGACTCACCTTCCCCTGACAGGGCTGGGAGAGGTGCACCTGTAGGCACTGTGTCTTCAATCACCTCTGGAGCCAGAGAGGATTCATCTGGTGCCTGCTCCTGAGGATCCGGCACAGGTGCAGGTGCTTCAGATCCAAGGCCCTGCCCCAGCTCAGCTGGCCCTGGAGGCGGGGACTCCTGTGCAGGCAGGGGTTCCTCCGGTTCGGCCTCTGAATCGGATTCCCAGGCCATCACAGGTAGTACTTCTGGTGAGAGACATGTGCTTCTTCTGTTTATTACCTTTGGTCCCCACTCTGCATTCATCGTTCACCTGTGGCTCCTACAAGCCGTCAGCATGCAACAGTAGTCACACTCTGGGAAATGGCTTCAACTGGCTAGCTAAACCAGGTGAGGGTAGCCGATGGGTCTCAAACTCTCAGTTAGTTAGGGATTTCCCCTGTGTGTGAAGACAGACTCCAGCAGATTAAGCAGACAAGACCAATAGCGAGTCCAATGGTCAAGAAGGCAGTTTCTGCATGTGCCATAGAAGGAAGTGAGGGGCAGATGGGGCTCGTCAACCTGGGAAGAGAAGGGAGCCCACCTAGGAGAAGGAAAATTCTGGTTCTAAACCTTTGCCGCCTTGCAGAATAACTTCAGAAGAAGAAAAGGCTATGGTGTAAAGTCTACACAAATCCAGAGTAGAGTCCCTAAGATGGTTGGATGGCATCTCTTTCAGCCAAGCTGGTGCCAAATGTATTGCTCTGTTTTCCTTTTGAACCACATCAGCAAGGCCAGTCTTGTCATCTGGACAGCCCCGGACCTTCATACACACTGCCCAGATTTGCGTCCCAGAGAGGTCACTATGGTGCTGCCAGTGTGAAGGAGCATCCCATTGCCTCTCCATGGCCTATCCATGGCTGCTGCTGCTGCTGGCCTCCTCCTTTGGGCAGCTGGGCAGGAAGAAAGAGGAAGTGGAGCACAAGGAATCTTGATTATTATTATTTTTTAATGCCTTGTGTGTCTGTGTTTAATCTTGCCCCTTTCTAAAATTTATTTATTGGTTTGTGTCTTTCTTTATGCAAATCTACCAGCAAGCAGGTCTCAATCACAAGAGCACCTCCCCATGGCCCCAGCTACTGGCACTCAGAAGCACCACTGTCTCCAACTGTGGAGGCAGACCCCAGTTTGTCTAATTCTCTTTTAAAGCCATCCAAGTTGGTGATCATGACTATTTTTGTTACTTGCTTTTTAAAAAAAGTATATTCCACCCTTCATCTGAGGATCACAGGATGGTTTACAGTACAAAAACACAGGAAAACATACCATAATGAACAAACAAAACTAATAACTCTTGTGAGAGCAAGTTCCATAATGTAAATATATTCAGATCCTTAAGTCCCTCAATAAATATTGTAGACATTAATTATTGGGGTCTCCAGGGTTACCCCATTGGTTTGTAGTCCAGTGCCATAATGGGAACTGCATGGCTGAGACCTGGAAGCTGTCATGCCCAGGCTCAGAACATTGGTCCTTCTAGCTCAATATTGCCTGTACCAGAGATACCATGTTTACTATAGTGACAATTATATGCTTTTGCAGGCGCTCAAATATCTCTTTATTTACCCCATTGTTTCCTAGCTGTTGATCGTTCCCTTTCTCCTCCTCTCTCTTCTTTTGGTTCGGGCAGCTATAAATGCTGAAATTATATGTTCTGTGTTTTGTCTGTATGGATGTTCTAATCATTGCTATTCGTTGATTTATCTTTTTCTTTCTTTCTTTTTTTCTAAAATGTATATATGAACTGCTTTGAGATTTGTCACTTGTAAGTGAAAAGTTGCATATGTCTCCTAATAGAATAATAATAATAATAATAATAATAATAATAATAATAATATATGTATAGTTCCACATGGCTGGTAACAGCCCAGAGTTAAAGAGGGTCAAATGAAGAATCCAAGGTCTCCCATCCATTTTGGGACCCTGCTTAACCCTGCTTAGCTTGGCAAAAGTGCTAGCAGCCCTTAACACTGAGCCACCAAGGAGAAGAGAAAAATGACGAAGAGTCAGGTACATGTGTGCAAAGAGCACCAGGCTGCCAAGAAGTGTCAAGGTAAGGCCTCCCTGCCATAAACTGGCTGATTTTTGTCTATGTGTGTGTATTTGTGTGCATGAAAATGCTGCTCCACCCCAGGGCCAGATCACCCTTGAGGCTAGGTGAGGGAGTTGCCTCAGGGCAGCAGGCTCTGGAAATATACCCTCCAACTTTTCTCCAACGGAAATAGGGATGTCCTATTACATCATCATCATCATTTTATTATTTATACCCCTCCCATCTCCCATTGTGTTGTCACGTAGGGCTCATCCATACTTCTGCTTCTACCAAGCCTAGAAATCATGGGTCCAAGTAGTTTCCCCTTCACCCAGCTTCCTTCCCAGGGAAAACCTGCTCTTTAGTGCTAAATCAGAGCAAATGTCAATTTGGAGAAAACCTGAATTGCTGTTTGCTCTGATTTAGAGCTAAAGAGTGGTTTTCCTTGGGGGAAAGCAGTGGGACGAGAGGCAGTATGGATGAGCCTTTACTTTAAACTAAAGTAAACTCACCTTTACTTTAAACTAAAAAGTCCCTGACGAAACTTTCCTCATAGGGGAGTCACTCTATCCCCTTGATCATTTTGGAAACATGGGAAGAAGGAGAGTATTCATGATTTGGTTTTCAGACTGCTCTCCCTTGCAGTTGGAAGCCCAGAGCTGTGTATGGTATTTTTCGAACCATTTTCACAAGATCATAGAATCATATGGCTCCATGATGCTTTCGTTGTGATTTCTGCATTGCAGGCGGTAGGACTAGATGATCCCTGGGGTCCCGTCCAACTTCTATGATTCTATGAAAGTGCAGCAGCCTGGCTGTTGAGTTCAGCCTCAAAGTGGCACAGTATTATGCAGGAAAGCATTCAGATGAGAACTAGTACAATACTGTATATGCAAAAGCCCAAATAATTTCCACATAGCCCAAAAACTGCAATGTCCCCTCCACATCAGACTGGTTCGTATTGACACCTTTCTACTGTTGCTAGAAGTCTATGTGAAAAGGATCTTGAGCCTTAGTAGGCTGCAAGCTTAAAATGAGTCAGCAATGTGATGAAATAGAAGAGAGAGAGAAAGAGCTAACGCTATTCTAGGCTGCATCAACAATATAGTGTTGAGGTCAAGGGAAGTCACAGTACCACTCTATTCTGCCTTGGTCAGACTCCACCAGGAGTCCTGGGTCCAGTTTTGGGTACCACAATTTAAGAAGGATATTGACAAGGTGAAAGGTGGGCAGAGGAGGGCAACCAAGATGATGAAGGATCTGGAAACTAAGCTTTATGATGAACGGTTCAAGGTGTTGGGAATGTTTAGTCTGGAAAAAATAAGACTTAAAGGAGATACGTATGTTGGCTATCATCAAATATCTTAAGGACTTGGAAAATGGAGCAAGCTTCTTTTCCGCTGCTGCAAAGGGTGGGGGGTGGAGATCTGAACTGATGGATTCAAATGAAAATACATATTCTGACTCTCTGAGAGTAACAGCTCTTCGACAGTGGAACAGACTCCCTCAGAAGATGGTGGACTCTTCTTCCCTGGAGGTTTTTAAGCAGAGGTTGGATGGCCATTTGCCATCATGCTTTAGCTGTGATTTCTGCACTGCAGAGAGTTGGACTAGATGACCCTTGGCATCCCTTCCAACCCTACAATTCTATGATTCTAATCATGTGTTGCCCACAGCAGAGAAGATGACCCAGGCAGAGCTTGACAATCCATATTTCCTTTGCTTTGAAAGCAGAATCAGAAAGCCAGAGGGCTTAAATCCTTGGAAGAGATGAGGGGGAGGGAATCAGAACAACAACGAAAAGTCCCCCCTCACATCTGGAACAGCAACTTCTTACCCTGAGCCCCCTCCTCCCCGCCCCTAATTAATCAGAGCTTGTAATTGAATTTTTGTCAGGCTAATAACTCTTTTCTTTCAAGTACAACTCCACCCCCAGTATTAAGCCACAACTGAAAGCCTTCTCTAGCAATGGCAGTCAAGTGACATCATGTTGAAAGCACGAGCCCAAAGACACTCATGGTTTCTTGGGAAAGAACATGGAATGGGCCCCCAAGGACCATGGACTGCCACATAGGCAAATGCCATCTGTAGCCAGTCTCCATGCATCCCACCAAGATAAATTCATTAAAAATATGGAGTTGTACAGTTGGAAGGGGCCCCAAGGGTCATGTAGTCCAACCCCCTGCAATGTAGGAATCAGAACTGAAGCATCCTTGACACAGAACCATAAAATCATCCACCACCTTTGGAAAGGGTCTGTTCCACTGTCGAAGAGCTCTTAACCTCAGAAAATTCTTCCAAAAGCTTAGTCTGAATCTCCTTTCTTGGAGCCAGCTTGTTTTCTGCTGCTCTAGAAGGGAGGACCCAAAACCAATGGATTTATATTACAAGAAGAGTGGTTCCAGCTAAACATTAGGCAAAGTTTTCTGAGGGTAAGAGCTGTTCAACTGTGGAACAGACTCCCTTGGAAGGTGGTGGACTCGCCTTCCTAGGAATTTTTAAAGCAGAGGTTGGTTTGTCATCTGTCAGGGATTCCTGAGCTGTGATTCCTGCATTGCAGGGGGTTGGACTCGATGACCCTTGGGTGTCCCATCCAGCTCTACAGTTCTACAGTTCTGTGAAGGTAGAGCTTCCTTTCTCAAGCACAGTTCGCATGATGGCTTTATAATACAGGGATAACATGTTTGCTTTCTGCCCCCTCCAGGAGGTGTCCCCCCCCCCATTGACAGGGACTTCATTAGCCTCTTGAGATTCTCACTCTTCCTTCAATTATTACCACACTCACTTGACTGACACCTGGTGCTGAAAAGGTGTCACGGTCAGCATCTGTGAAATAGAATCATTCACTCCGCTCTTAGAGAGGAAGGCAGTTTTCTCTGGAGAAAAAGAATGCATGACATGTGGAAGATTTTTATTCCCCTCCCCCCTCCCCTTCTGTATAGTTTAACTCTGTGCTGTGTGAAGAAGGAATTTCTTTCATCCATCCTGATGTACACTGATGGATAGAGATTTTGACATAGGACACCCCCTAAAAGCTAAGTTCAACTCCCTCCTTCCCTGAAAGCTACATTGCCTTTATTCCTTTAAGTGTGTGTGTGTGTGTGTGTGTGTGTGTGTGTGTGTGTGTGTGTGTTGAGGACATCAGCATTTTGCGAGACTGCTAGGGAAATTAGAGAGCAATTTAGTGCCTCAAATGCCAATTGCTCTGACAAAATGTGTGCAGCATAAGGGGTGGATCTATTTTCCAGGGTTGCCATCTGTCAATCACACAGCTAAAGAACCATTTCCAGGGGGAAGGCATGAGTGCAAATATGCATGTGAGGCGAGGCTGGGGTTCTGTTATTTCCAACACAGAGAGACATTCACAGCAGATGCCCCACTGCCAGGGCTCGCAGGCACCTGGACAGAGTCTTCTGGAGAAGGAGCAGAACAAATGAAAATGTGCAGACCCGCTCTCCGTGCAGTGCTTGAAATATATATTTGGTTTAAAGACTTATGCTAAATTAATGGTTTACTGCCTTCATGCTAACGAGTCTTGGACTAATCTCATCATCGCGGTGGTGGGGTGGAGAGGAAGAAAGGTGGGAAACAGAAGAAGGAGGAAGTTTCTAAAGAATCTGAAAATGCTAGAATTGTAGTTAGAAGGGATCCTGAGGGTCATCTAGTCCAACCCCCCTGCAATGCAGGAATCATGGATAAAGAATCCCTGAAAGGTGGCCATCTAACCTCTATTTTAAAAGCCTCCAGTGAACATTTCTTCTTACGCCTGCTTTCTGCCTAACCAGACCATAGTCACTTTGCTTAAGGCATTGTACAGTGGTACCTCGGGTTAAGTACTTAATTTGTTCTGGAGGTCCGTTCTTAACTGTTCTTAACCTAAAGCACCACTTTAGCTAATGGGGCTCCCGCTGCCGCCACACTGCCGCACAATTTCTGTTCTCATCCTGAAGCAAAGTCCTTAACCCGAGGTAATATTTCTGGATTAGTGGAGTCTGTAACCTGAAGCGTATGTAACCTGAAGCATATGTAGCCCGAGGTACCAGTGTAGTGGCAGTGTCTCAGAAACAGCACTTGGTAAGGACCCTGACATAGACTCATAGAATTGTAACAATGGGAGGGACCTCAACAGTCATGTTGTCCAACCCCCTGCAATGCAAGAATCCCAGCCAAAGAATTCCTGACAGATGACCATCCAACCTCTCTTTAAAAACCTCCAGAGAATCACAGAATCATAGAACTGGGAGGCAGGAGCACGCCAAGCATAATCTAATCCAAACCTTTGCCATGCAACAAAATATTTCCACTCAGTAGTGGATTCACAGGACTGATCCATGCTTACCTTTTGCCCTGGTCTTTCCAGGCAGAGATCCATGCTTTAACGCTCCATGTCTGAGCGTGGATCTCCCCCCCCCCCCCCAGCTCTCCCCACAAAAACCCACTGTTTAGTGCTCAATTGGAGCTAACATCAGTTCAGGTTTTCTGCAGAAATTTCCAGAGCAAGGGAAAGAATGCTTGGACATGGAGCTTTAAATCCTGGACCATGCCTGGAAATCACAGAGGAGAGGAACTGTGCATAAGCCGACTGCTATTAACTGTCAGGATTAAAGTGAACTCAGCCACTATTTTCTCTTTTAGTGGGTGCAGTTCCTGAAGAGGCCCACCAGGGGACAGTGGTGCTTCATGGACAGATGCATGGAGGACAAAGAGACACTTCCCTCCCCCGAAACGTTCATCAGAGTCACCCCTTGAACTTGAGGTTTCATTAAGCTGAGCACACACAGACACACACTCACCCGACATCCTAGTGCTCATTTCCGCTTGGAAACCCCACATAATCCTTTTCTTATAAGGTCAGGGCTCTGCTCACAATAACAAATATGCTACTTTCTTCTTCTTTTTGCGGGGAGTGGAAATCCACCATGCCTCTGCCCTATCACCACTACCCCGCTCCCCTTTGGGAATGGGGATCCTGACTCCTGTTGGGCTAATCTCATTATGGGATGGCTTATTTTGCATCTCGGTTGCCCACCTTCCTTTCAGGAAAGCATCATGTTCAAGGCCACAAAGTGAGAGGGAGTTTGGAGTGCAGGTGAGCAAATTGTACGACTTCCTCAGAGAGTCTTGCGGTGACAAAACTCTTAACTACTCTCACCAACTAGGCAGTGTTCACTGGATCATAGAATCATGGAATAGTAGAACTGGAAAGGACACTAGTTCAACTTCCTGCAGGAATCACAGCTGAATAATCCCCGAAAGATGGCCATCTAACCTCTGCTTTAAAAACCTCCAGTGAAGGAGAGTTGTTGCTGTTATTCATAGAACTGTAGAATAGTGGGGATGGAAGGTACCTGAAATATACTCGGAGTCGAGAGTGGATTTCATGTTCTTTATTCAGCGCATAGTGGTGAGGAGGAATGGAAGTTCCCTCACAATATCTGCTTTATATACATTATTTACACAATGGGCTGCACGTGATTAGCTAATTCCGGGATTCTCCTGTAGGCCAATCAGGTTGTGGATTCACTTCCACCTGGAGCTGGATTGGGTGGCTCCTGCGGACCAATCATACTGCTGCATTGTTCTAGGACCAATCAGACTGCTGCATTTTGGATCCTGTTGTTCTAGGACCAATCAGACTGTTGCATTTTGGATCCTATTCAGCTAAGTACATAACAGTACCCATAAAGGTTATCTACTGTAACCCCCTTGTCACAGGTGTGTGCTGGTCAGTAATAACACAGTTCAAAGTTGGCGTTAACTCTTTTTTAGCAAAAAACACGATCTTCACATACTTAGTTGAGTGTCAGGCCTAATGAGCAGAGTAGCTCATTCCTCGTGGTCTTACTCCATGAACATCAGTTGCCAAGACTGAAAATCCCTGCCTCCTCACAGCCTTCTAAATCCCCTCCTCTCCAAGGCTTTCCCCAAACAATCAGAAACTGTGCCTCTGTGCAGACAACCTCTCCTTCATTCTTTTCATGCCTCTTCTAGTTCTGGGAGACAAGTGGAAAAAGGGGCTTATTGAAACAAGAGCAGAATACAGTGGTACCTCGGTTTACGAACTTAATCCCTTCTGAAATTCCATTCTTAAACCAAAACCATTCTTAAACTGAGGTGCACTTTCCCCAATGATGCCTCCCGCCGCTGGTGCCCTTCCAGCATTCAGATTCTGTTCTTAGACCAAGGTAAAGTTTGTAAACCAGGACGCTACTTCTTGTTTTGCAGAGTTTGTAAACCGAAAAGCCTGCTGGATCAAGTCAAAGGCACATCTAGTCCAGCATCCTGTTCTCACAATGGTTAACCAGATGCCCCTTCTGGGAAACCCAGAAGCAGGATCCGAGCACCAGAACCCTTTCCCCTCAAGCATTATCCTGGAATTCAGAAGCATTGCTACCTCTGACTGTAGAGATAGAGCAGAGCAATGTGGCTAGTAGCCTTTTATGATCTTATTCTGCTCCATGAATTTGTCCAATCTTATTTTAAAGCTGTCCAAGCGTGTGACCGTTGCTGCCTCCTGTGAGAATGAGTTCCAGAGTTTTATTTGCTGAAAGGGAGAAGGGCCCTACTAGGTGGTCCATCTAGTTCAACGTCCAGTTTCCTCACAGTGGTCTACCAGATGCCTCTGGGAAGCCTAAAAGCAGGCCCTCAGAGCACCAGTCCTATCTCATTCTCCTCTTGCCCAGGAAAATGTCTATAAAAATGGAGTCAGGGGCATACAAAGGGGGGGGGCAGCGGTCCGCCCCAGGTGCTACCCTGGGGAGGGTGACAAGATGACCCACTGCCTCCCCCCCCCCAGCTGTAGAGCAGCCGAGGATGTGTGTGCTGTCAGTATGGGCACCACTCGCACGGCATCTGTACGGGCACTGCTGGTCGGTTTGCCCCGCACCGGGTGCTGGAGAGGCTTCCTCCTTCACTGGATGGAGTGGTCCCATATAACCATCTTGACTAAGAGCTACCAGTAAGCCTAAGTTGTGCAGATCTGCTTAAAAAGGTAAAGGGACCCCTGACCATTAGGTCCAGTCGTGACTGACTCTGGAGTTGCGGCGCTCATCTCGCTTTATTGGCCGAGGGAGCCGGCGTACAGCTTCCGGGTCATGTGGCCAGCATGACTAAGCCGCTTCTGGCAAACCAGAGGAGCGCACGGAAACGTCGTTTACCTTCCCGCCAGAGCAGTACCTATTTATGTACATGCACTTTGAGTGCTTTCAAACTGCTAGGTTGCCAGGAGTAGGGACCGAGCAACGGGAGCTCACCCCGTCGTGGGGATTCGAACCACCGTCCTTCTGACTGGCAAGTCCTAGGCTCTGTGGTTTAACCCACAGCGCAGCTTCCATGGATGCAGATGTCATTAGGGAGTTTTTAAGCTGAGGGTGGATGGCCACCTACCAGGGATTCTTTATCCGTGATTCCTGCTTTGCAGGGAGTTGGACTAGATGACCTTTAGGGTGCCTTCCAACACTACACATGCATGATTCTAAGACACAGTGCCATGCAGTTGCCTTTACTTTTCCACCCAAGCATTCCTCAGTCTCTCATTCAGCACCCGCACAATACTAGTAATCTGGGGGACAGGCCTGAGAACTCCTCACTTCATCAAAGCCAGGCATTCATTTTCTGCCTCATTGTGGATGTGGGATGCAGTACTGAATGCCCCCTTTTCAACCCATTCAACAGACCTGTCCACCTTTTATACCTCTGAGGCCCTTTGCGAAGGTTTACTTCCTAGTAGCGTCAGCATCATGAAAGAATCTCCTCCCCTAAATCCCCACTTTTCTTCTGCATCACCAGCCTGATGGCTATAATTTCACGTCTCAAATTTTCAAAAAAGAAACATTTCATTTACATCCTTCATTCGTTGCACAAAAGTAGGCTAAAGCCTGTAGTTTGCTTCTTCAAAGTGTTGGGAGTCTCAGCTTCTCTCGGAGTGATCTTCTGACATCTAACATTCTTTCGTGTTTCTAGTCAGTGAATTTTTTTGCACAGAATCGTGGGGGGGGGGGGAATCATAGAAATGTATACTTGGAAAGGACCCCTAAGGGTCATCGAGTCCAACCCCCTACAATCCAAGAGGAAAACATTGTACCAAGAGGAATAATTACTGTAAATAAAGAAATGTATTTATCTCCAGTGTGGCAATGAAATCTGAAACGTGGTGCATTCTGACAGCTTGCAAATGCTAACAGGGACATGGCATAAAATGGCCCAGTAAATGCTTCTAACTATCACTTGCTGGAAGCCACAGGCAGGGAGAGTGCTCTTGAGTTAGAGTGTGTGGGCATATGGTTGACCACTGTGAGAACAGGGTGCTGAACCAGATGGGCACCCTTTAATCCAGCAGGCTCTTCTTATGCTCCAACGCTACAGATATTTGCAGACATTCATACAAAAATATCATCTACGAGGGTTAGCGAATGCCGCAGGAGAAAGATTCAGGATTCATTATGACTCTAGCAGATTAGAGAACTGGGTCCCAACTTCTTGTTGTTGTTTAGTCGTGTCCGACTCTTTGTGACCCCATGGACCAGAGCACGCCAGGCACTCCTGTCTTCCACTGCCTCCCGCAGTTTGGTCAAACTCATGTTGGTAGCTTTGAGAACACTATCCAGCCATCTCGTCCTCTGTCGTCCCCTTCTCCTTGTGCCCTCCATCTTTCCCAGCATCAGGATCCTTTCCAGGGAGTCTTCTCTTCTCATGAGGTGGTCAAAGTATTGGAGCCTCAGCTTCACGATCTGTCCTTCCAGTGAGCACTCAGGGCTGATTTCCTTACTAACAAAATGAATTTCAATAGGGACAAATGTCAGGTTCTATACTTAGGCAAGAAGAACCAGCTGCACAAATACAAGAAAGGGGACACTTAGCTTACCAGTAGGACATGTGAAAAGGATCTAGGAGTCTTAAAATCATAGAATCATGGAATGGACCCTGGTCTAGTCCTACCCCCAGACCATGGGTAGGCAAACTAAGGCCCGGGGACTGGATCCGGCCCAATCGCCTTCTAAATCTGGCCTGCAGATGGTCCAGGAATCAGCATGTTTTTACATGAGTAGAATGTGTCCTTTTCTTTAAAATGCATCTCTGGGTTAGTTGTGGGGCATAGGAATTCGTTCACCCCCCCCCCCAAGGTCTGAGGGACAGTGGACCGGCCCCCTAATGAAAAATTTTGCTGCCCCCTGCCCCAGACCCTTGATCATCTTGGTTGCCCTCCTCTGCACACTTTCCAGCTTGTCATTATCGTTCTTAAATGTGGTGCCCAGAACTGGACACAGTATTCCAGGTGTGGTCTGATCAAGGCAGAATAGAGTGGTACTATGAAAGTCTGAATAGCTCTGTTGGTTACAGCATGGTGCTGATAACACCAAGGTTGCAGGTTTGATCACTGCATGGGGCAGCTGCATATTCTTGAATTGCAAGGGGTTGGGCTAGATGATCCTCAGGGTCTCTTCCAACTCTACAATTCTATGATTCTATTACTTCCCTCGATCTGGACATTAGATTTCTGTTGATGCAACCTAGAACAGCTATTAGTGAAGAACTTTCTGAAAATAAGATCAGCTGGACAGTGAAATGGACTTCCTCACTGTCTGGGGTTTTTAAAGCAGAGGTTGGATGGCCATCTGTCAGGGAAGCTTTAGCTGAGATTCCTGCATTTGCAGGGGGTTGGACTAGATGACCCTAAGGTCCCAATCCAACTTTACAATTCTATACTCTGAGTGAATGAATTCTCTTATCTGCTGCATATTTTAATGGAGCGATGAAGGAGACCTCACTTCTAAATTAGAACTAATTAGGGATAATTATCAGAGCTGGTTTGATGTTTCTATATAATGAGCCTGGATTTCCTTTTCCTTTTTGAATATCTGTGGTGGTTGAAGAAATAAAACAATATATTTCAAAAAACACACACCATCCAACAACCTCCAGAGCTGTTTTTCTTTCTCATTTAAATTTATCCCCCCTTCACCCTGCTGTTCCTTTTCATGCCAAACATTTATGATTGACTGGGAGCTCTGATGATTTTCCTGAGTGACAGCTTTGCCACACATCTGATAAGCTTCCATAAATGGTTTACCATTCCTGCCACCTGTTCAAATGGAGACCTGGGCTCTTAAAAGAAAGGGAGACTCCACACAGTGCAGGGTTAAACTGTGGAGCTAACTCTTAATGAGGCAGTGATGGCCGCCAACCTGAATAGCTTTAAAAGAGGATGGGACAAATTCATTGAGAATGATGGCTGCTAGCCATGATGGCTTCTGCAGTTGGAGGCAGCAATGCTTCAGGATCCCAGTTGCTGGTAACCACAGGAGCAGAGAGGGCTAGGATCTTACTTGCTTTCTAACCTGCATGTTGAAAGAAAGCACTGAAAGCAGAGACACAGCATTTAGAGGAGGGGGGCAACCACAGTGCCTGGTGATCGTAGAATTGTAGAGTTGGAAAAGATCCCAAAGGTCACTAGTCCAAGACTCAACCTGTGGCCTATTCAGCAAAAGTATCTTTGCTTTCCAAGAAGTGGCTGGGCACATAATGGGCTACTGAGTCAAAACTGTCAGATAATTCTGTCAGCACCTTCTTTATAGGGGTCAAGTGCAGGGGAGGGGGGCTTTTAAGTTTTTGATTCAAGGCTTGATGGCTTGGGGAGGTGAAGGAATCACCATATCCAGCTTCTAGAGCAGTAGTTCCCAAACTTAGACCCACCCCATTATTCATAAATTCATCCCTCGAGTCCCCTACGCGATAAAAAGCATTATTCAAAATAGCGAGTTCCACGACCCACTGAGGAAGATAATAACACAATAAAATTCAAAACAGGAAAGATTAATTGCACCTTTATTCAGAATCCAATTAAAATAATGTAATTTAATTAATTCAACAAAATTGATGCACTCGATCCAGCGATACCTGCCTTGCAAAATCTGACTGTCATTTAGCAAGAGTCTTGAGATTCTACATTTAGGAACTAATTCAATGTTTGGTACATTCTTCATGTGATGGATGGGCTTGATGAAGTGTTACCACCTGTTTCCCAAAGTCTGGTTTAAAGCCGCCTAGCAGAGGTCTTAAATCTCCACTTCTAGCACCCCCACCGGTAATCCCTCCCACCCCCCAGGGGGCAGCAGTGCCCACTTTGGGAACCACTGTTCTAGGGGTTTGGTGTGATGGGTTTGGTGGGGCAGCCATCAAGGTGTACCTCCTAAGCCTTCATTTCACCAGGCAGGAAACCACATCGGCTGTTTTGCAAGGAACAATGTATTCCGTACATGTATTCTGGTTCTTGTTGCTTAATTGGTGTGAAGCCTTGAGGTCTCCTGGCACAGAGCGGAAGGTCGGTGGTGGGCAGCCAAAGCAATTATGCTAGCACAGCCTTCTCCAGGTCCCTGAAGAGTCTTTACAAATCATTGAATGCTCCAGTTCAAGGGAGCGCAGCCTTAAGGGAACTCACAGAATCGCAGTGTTGGAGGGTACCCCCAAGGGTCATCTAGCACAACCCCTGCAATGCAGGAATCTAGATCTAAAGGTTGCAGCATTGGCGGCTTCATGGTGTAGAGAAAAGGTGAGTAAGAGGTATGTGAAATTATGCATGGCATGAAGGAAGCTGGTAGAGAAATGCTTTTCTCCCTCGCATCTACAGTAGCGCTCCTGAACATCCAAGGACACAGCATGTTAGAGGGTTCAGGACAGGGGAACGGAAGCAGTTCATGCAGCACAGAGTTCAAATGTGGACACTGCTCCCTCAAGAGGCAATGGTGGCCACCAATTTGCATAGCTTTAAAAGAGGATTGGACAAATTCATGGAGGAGGAGGAGGAGGAGGAGGAGGAGGCTACCCATGGCTTTTAGTCATGGTGGCTCAGCTCTGCCTCCACAGCTGGAAGCAGCAATGCTTCTGAGTAACAGTTGTTGAAAATCAAAGAAGGAGAGAGAGAGAGAGTTCTTCTACTTGAATCCTGCTTGTGAGTTTTCCAGAGGCAACAGTTCAGCCACTGTGAGAACAGGATGCTGGACTAAAGTTACCAGACGTACTCGTTTACCATGGACAGTCCCCAGATTTACAAATCAGTCCCCTGACAAAATCCATCTATTTAGTAGGAAGTTGAAAAGTGTCGCCGGATTCATTGGGGGGGAAATCTGGTAACTTTACGCTGGGCTGGATGGGCCAATGGCCTTAACCAGCAGGCTCTTCTTACACTGCTATAGGAACCACAGCAGGGGATGTTGCTCTGGGGTTCAGGTTCTGCTTTGGGTTTTTCCTTTGGGGCATCTAGTTCAGGCATCAGCAAACTTTTTCAGCAGGGGGCTGGTACGCTGTCCCTCAGACCTTGTGGGGGGGCCAGACTATATTTTGGAAAAAAAAGAAAGAACGAATTCCTATGCCCCACAAATAACCCAGAAATGCATTTTAAATAAAAGCACATATTCTACTCATGTAAAAACATGCTGATTCCCGGACTTTAGAAGGCGATTGGGCTGGATCTGGCCCCCGGGCCTTAGTTTGCCTACCCATGATCTAGTTGAATGCATCTGGAAACCAAGCCTTATGAGGAATGGTTGAAGTAGCTGAGTATGTTTATCCTGCATAAGAGAGGACTAAGAGGTAACATGAGAGCCATCTTGGATGGCCACCTGTCAGGGCTTCTTTAGTTGTGATTCTTTCCTACATTGCAACTCTACAATTATATGAGTTCCAAATACTAAAAGGTTTTCTTTGAACCACAATAAATAAATAAATAAATAAATCTTTGTCTGTTTGGGTCTTGCTCTTTTCCCGCTACCTGAAATACCCTTTTAAGTCAGCTTTGTCCAACAGGTCGATCTGGATCGACTTGTAGATCATGTGATTGTTTCTCGTCTATCTTTGTCGATCTCTCTCCCCCCAAACAGCCCTTTCTCTGAGGAGCCAGCCTGCAGGGCGTCTCTCTCTCTCTCTCTCTCTGTAAAGCGATGAGCTCTCTCACTGAGCGCAACGAGGCTTACTCCCGAGTAAACATGCGCGAGGGAGTGGGGGACCCTTCCTGGCTGCTGCCCTTCCACGAGGGGAGCGGTGTTTGTGCGTAGAGCCATGTGCGCTAGCTCCTCAAAGAGAGAAAGGGCTGGTTTAGGTTTACTCCAAAGGAAGGGGTGGGTTGGATCTAGGGGAAAGGGCTTCTACATTCAGTTCTTAAGGTAGTGCTTGAAGGCTGTCAACCCTGCAGTTCAGTTTACCCAGTTTCTGTTTAGAACTATGGGGGAAACCCTGACTCATTTCAAAAACAGCAAGAGTCCTGGGGTACTTTAGAGACTTAACACATTTATTATGACATGAGCTTTTGTGAGCAACAATCCGTGCATCATGTTCTGATTATGTAGTACCCTATCCTCAATGTTATTTTCTTATGTTATTACAAGTATACAAAGTATGTATTTTTTAAAAAATATATTGATTTATAATGAAATTTGCAGGTTTTATGGAAGCAACTATCATTTGTTATTATTTTTATCATAAGCTAAGCCAAATATAATATATTTAAGTTGAAGAATGACAATGGGAGAGTGTGGTAGATCACTGCCAGTTTTTGATATTGGATGGTAGATCTCAGGCTACTTATGGTTGGACATGCCTGCTTTAAGTGCACTGATCCATTAATGTTCTACCTGGGATGCTGAAGATTCAGTCTGAAGCCTTTTGCAAGGAAAACAAGCATTGCAACGGAGATATGTGCTTCCTTCCCTTCACCCCCATGAAGACACCCCCGTGGCGGAATTGCCCATAACTCATTGTAAGATATCACTCCACATTTTCACACCAGGGATGCCTCTCCCCCTTCGCAAAGCACATTCTCATCCCCTGGAATAGCGAACACATGTTTCCAGGAAGAATAAAGAGTGCGAGCATCTGCTTTGAGAAGCATCTATGGCACATTAAGTGCATGCCAATTAAATCCTGCCTTGCCTCCCTGCTTTGTTCCAGGGAAGTCTGCATGAAACTCTTCACTGCCAGTTACCAAGATCCCTAGGACCAGAATGTGTAAAAGTGAGAAGAAACATCCTAAGGCACCTGACATTGTGGGGGCTGACACCAGGGACAAGGCCTCCTCCCAATGAGACATTCATCCACCAGGCTGCTCTGCTCTGTGTGGCCTCTCTCAATATTGTGGGGCCCAGGGCGACTTCCCTCCAGGCCATGCCTTGTTGCAAGATGCCACATGTTCTAGGGTGAGATCCCACCAGGCTGCACAGCGTCGGGGGCTACATCCCTCTAGGCTGTGTAGTGTCTCCTGATGTAAACATCTGCAGAAGACCAAACTGAAACTTGACATGAGAGCCACCTTCATATATCTGAAAGAATGTCCCATGGAAGATAGAGTAGGGTTACCAGATGTCCCTGTTTCCCGGGGACAGTCCCTGGATTTGCAAATCCATCCCCGGAATGTCCCGGATTTCATCTAATGTCCCCAGGAAACGTGGCAGCAGCAGCCTCAGCAGCCCGGAGCCAGCCTGGTAGTGCAGTTGGCTCTGGCTGGCTTCAGGAGTTGCTTGCCGCCGTGGCACCCGCCATTTTGCCTCGCTGGAAGTCCCCATATGATGGTGGTGCAGAGGCTCTAAGGTGCAGCTTCCGGGCTGCCTCCACCTTCCCTGACCCCAGCAACTAAGCTGTGAAAGGACACTTCATGCTGCCAATCGGAGCAGCCTCCCACCTCCTACTTGTGTGCAAGCAGGAGCAGGGCGGGGATCTCTCAGCTGTGAAGGGAGGCTTGACACTGTCTATCAGAGCTTGCGTGCAAGCAGGAGGGGGCAGGGACCTCTCAGTTAGGCAACGGGAAGCCTCCCTACCCAGCTGAGGGATCCCTGCCCCCTCCTGCTTGCACGCAAGTAGGAATGGAATTGTGCTCCAATGGGAAGGGAGGCATCGCGCTGCCCGAGCCTCACCGCCACCGCTCTCAGCCTTCCTTCTCCACCTTCCATGCCTGACCCACCATGCACCGCTTCACCACCGCCACCACCACCAAAGAACCAACAACCCAGGGGCTGCCCAGTCTCATGGAGAAAGGAGACAGAAGCTTTGGAGGAAGGGGAAATGTGGCGGTTGAGGTCAAGGCAGGGGCCGCCCCTCTGCCACCACCATTGCTGCTGCATCAACGTCCCGAATGTGTAGTATTTGTTTGTTTGTTTGTTTTTGTTTGTTTATAGTGTCCCCCCATTCATTGGGAAAATCTGGTAACCTTAAGATAGGCAAACTTGTTTTCTCCTGCTCTGGAGAATCCAATGGGTTCTAATGACAAGAAAGGAGAGTGGGATAGCTCAGTTGTTAGAGCGTGAGGCTTTTGCTCTCAGGGTCATGAGTTCAAGCCCCAAGTTTGGCAAAAGATTCCTGTACTGCAGGGGGTTGGACTAGATGACCCCCGTGGTCCCTTCCAACTCTACAATTCTATGATACTATGATTCTGTGATTAAACATTGGGAAGAAGAGCCATTTGAGAGTAGAACTGATCGTCTCAGAAGGTGGTGGGCTCCTCTTCCTTGGAGGTCTACAAGCAGGAGTTGGATGGCTATCTGCCAGGGATGCTTTAATTGCAATTCCCTCATTGAAGAGAGTTTGACTAGATGAGCCTTGGGGTCCCTTTCAACTCTACAATTCTATGATGTTCAAATACAATGTTGTTTGTCAGCTCTCTCACACACAGAATAATAGAATCTTAGGGGGGAAATGGAAGGGACCCCAAGGGTTGATTGATTACCTAATCAATTAATTGGTTGATGGGCCAAGGAGACTAACACACTGAAAATCTTTAATTGGATGCTACGCTTGATGACCACACATTCTATGAAATGTTAATCAAAGCCTTGCTCGGCTTTTGTTTTGGAAATGCAGGCACCATTCTTTCTGGCTTTTTCTTTGCAGGGTTTTTTGTGATTGATGGATTTCATAACATTTATACCTCCGCAAAAAACCAACAACCCTTAAAGTGATTTACAAAAGAGATAAAAGAGAAAGCTACACTTTGGAACTCTCTGCCTCTTGAGTATCAGGCAGATGCCTTCATTTTTGTCTTTTCTGCTAAAAACCTTTTGGTTTAGTCAAGATTGCTTAGATATTTAGAAAGCTGGTGTGAATTTAAATCTGCTTCTAGTCTATTGTTATTTTAACATTCTGCATGTCTTAAACTATTGCTGTTAATTTTTCTTAGTGTGGATTATATTTTATCTTTTGTGTAAACCCTTCCAACTCTACAATTCTATGGTTCTATGAATAATGGAAAGAAAATTAAAATGCTTTCCAGAATAAAACTCATTTTGTGTTTCTAAGTTACAAAAATATTAGCATTTTGGAATAAAATTTAATATGTTTGCTATATAAATCACAAAGTTTCACAATTCAATGTTGTTTCTTTAAGCAATGGCAAGACATAGAACCATAGAATTATGGAGTTCAAAGGGACCTCTGGGGTTATATAGTACAACTCTCTGTAATGCAGGAATCACACCGAATGCAGGAATCAGCGATGGTTTTCAGCAAGTATATTTCAGTAGTTTTGGTGTTTGGTCAAAGGATGCTGCTGCTCCCCACCTCCCACCACAATTGGTGGACCTTTACCTCCTCCTTCTGGGGCCCCTCCACCTGTACAAGGATCATCTTTACCCTCTGAGAATGGCTTAAAGCACTAAGAAAAGCCATTAAAAATTAATTTTCCACCCTGTCTGTCAGAGTTTTACTCCAGCCCAGGAATGTGCTCAACAAGCAGAACTGATCAGCAAAATCCAAAATGGCATCACCCATGCAAAGGCACATCTGCTCCTGTTGTGAATGTGTTATTATTAGTGGCAGTGATGCAATTACAAAAAATCCTATCTTTCCTTCCTTCCTTATAAAATGGAGGGTTTTGTTGTTTTTTTTGCTGCTGACAGCTGGGTGATTTTCTACAGTTTTCAAGCTTGGAGAGCCAAGTTCACTGAATCATAGAATGATATTATATGGAAGGGATCTCCAAGTGTCATCTAGACTGCCCCATGCAAAGCAGGAGTCCCAGCTAAAGAATCCCTGACCATCCAACCTCAATCCAGACACACTAGATTTCTGGTTGGAGAAATGAAGAAGCCAGGCTTGATCGCTTTGTTCTCAGAAGACAGATCCAATATGGCCTCTTGCCTCAAGGTCCAGAGATAGAGTGGGAGAAGGAAGAGGAGGAGAGGAAGAGGAGGAGGAGGAGGAGGAAGCTGTAAATGGGATTCAATTTAAGGTCCATCAGTCTAAAGCAGGGGTCAGCAAACCCCCCACTGTCCCTCAGACCTTGTGGGGGGCCGGACTATATTTTGGAAAAAAAGAAAGAAGGAATTCCTATGCCCCACAAATAACCCAGAAATGCATTTTAAATAAAAGCACACATTATACTCATGTAAAAACACGCTGATTCCTGGACCATCCGTGTTCCAGGTTTAGAAGGTGATTGGGCTGGATCCGGCCCCCGGGCCTTAGTTTGCCTACCCATGGTCTAAACATTGAAGGGGGAGAAATAGAAGTCAGGATAGAGATAATGTGACAAGGATCGTCTAGGAAGTTGGAGGCCTCTTGTTTACTCTGTCCTAACCTCATGCAAATCCCTCTCAGCAAACTTCCAACATTTCCATCTTGACATCATCCTGCACATTGTGAGGGAAAGGCCAAAGCACTAGATTCCCACCCATCAGGACATCCAAGGAGGCCCTGTTCTCCTTGGATCCACCCAATTAAAAATAATTAGCTTTTCTACTATATAACCCCAAAGAACGTATTTCTTTTTTGGCGGGGGTAGTCTACCTTCTGCAGCAATGAAGTTAAATAGATATTTGTTTATCCTTTACTAGACAAGGCCAATTAAAATTTTATGCTTGAAAAAGCTGATTCCCCCCCCCCCCACTTCAAATGGAGAGGCTGAACATACATATATCTTGATGGAATAGATCACCAGACCTGGCCTCATCAACAGCCTGGCTAAGTGGATTATTTATTTATATTTTTTAAAAGGAAACTACTCAAATGCACCCATTCATAAAATGGTAATTGAACCCCCCCCCCCCAAAAAAAGAGAGGTGGCGATTAGGATGAAAACCTAGCTTATTTACAGCTGCCTGTTCAGGAATGTTGAAGCTTTGAAGAGATAGGAGTGCCACCCAGAACACTAAATTGTAGAATTATAGAATCATAGAATTTGTAGAGCTGGAAAGGGACCAAAAGGGTCATCTAGTCCAACCCTCTGCAATGCAGGAACATTTTGCCCAATGTGGAGCTCAAACCCATGACTCTGAGTTTAAGAATCTCATGCTCTACCAACTGAGCTACCTCAGGAAAGAAAAAAATTGGAGGTGATCCCCAAGAGTCATCTAGTCGAGCCCTCTGCTGTACAATCCTACAGCCACAGGTTGAGTCCTTCTGAGGCCTCCTTATCATCATCATCATCATCATCATCATCACTGAATTGTAGAGTTGCACTATAGGGGGTTGTACTGGGTGTCCCTTGGAGGGTGTTTGCTATCAACCTTACAATTCTATTATTCAGTGGTGATTTTGAAGCTAAAGTTGAATGACCACCTGTCAGGGATTCTTGAACTGTGATTCCTGCATTGCAGGGGCTTGGACTAGATGATGTTTGGGGCCGCCTCCGACTCTACAAATCTATGATTCTATGGCTTTGGAAGGTGGGGACTCTCCTCTGCTGGAGGTTTTTAAACAGATTTTGAATGGCCATCTGTCAAGGATTTACAACAAAAAAAAGTCGTTCCTCCCCCTTTTATTTGTTTTTCAATAGAAGGGCAAAGAATACCATCAAAGAGATGCTTGCACAGTAATGGTAAGTTAAATTCTACATCATCATCATTTATTAAATTTGTATACCGCTCTTCATCCAAACATCCCAGAATAGTTCACAACAGAAAAATGCAAAATGAGAATACAAAATACATAATAAAACAAAAGCAACACCAAAGGATCCAGAAGTACTTCCAAACTGTACTCATTCAGAGGGATTGTAACCCCACCAAGAGGAGGCAACCTCCCATCCATCCATTCTAGGAAACCACCCCCTAACAGTGCCTCTGTCTTACTAGGATTGAGTTTCAATTTGTTGGCTCTTATCCAGTCCATTACCAAGGCAAGAATGTGGTCCAGCACATCAGCTGCCACCCCTGCAGATGTAAAGGAGAAATAGAGCTGTGTGTCATCAGCATATTGCTGGCAACATTCTTCAAACTGCCAGATAATCCCACTCAGTGGGTTTATGTAGGTGTTAAACAGAATAGTGGGTAAAATCAAACCCTGAGGAACCCCACATTTAAGGCTCCAGGGGGCTGAATAATACCCCCCAAGCATTACCCTCTGGAAATGTCCTTCCAAGTAGGACTGGAACCACCGCAAACTGGTGCCACCCACCCCTAACTCAGACAGCAGCTCCAGAAGGATGCCATGATCAATGGTCTCAAAAGCCTCTGAGAGGTCGAGGAGAATTGGCAAGGACATATTTCCCCTGTCTCCTGGCAGGGTGACCAGAGTCGTTTCTGTATATTTACACATAGGCACCTAGTAGGGGAGCTGAGGGTAGAGGCAGCACCCCTCAACATTCCAAATGAAGGGGCTGTCCCCCATAAAAATTCCATGGCGGCCACATCACGTGTGCAAGCCATGGGGCATCTACAGAACGTCAGCACGCCCTACGGTGTGTGCAAATGACATCAGCACACTGCAGGGCGTACTGACATCACACATGCACACCTCAATAGCAGGGGGCAAGGTGATAGCCCTGTATGTGTATGTGTGTATGTGCAGGTAAGGAGACCTGAAGGTCATGGTTTGAAACACAAGTCCCATTAGACTGTATAAAATTGTTCTGTTGGGGTTCTCTTCCAACTTGACAATTCTCTGATTCTCTCATTCATTGGAGACCATCTGCCAGGGATTCTTTAGCTGTGCTTCCTGCATTGCAGGGGGTTGAGCTAGATGACGCTGATGGGTCCCTTAAAACTAAATAATTCAGTTATTCTAAGAGACAGTGGTTGATCCAGAAAGTCCATGTTGAATTGGACGGTACCAGTCATCGCGTGCATCTGGCCCAGAACTTTCTCATATGTTGCTTCTAACTGCTTCCCTCTGGGGGAAATGATAGCCTGCTCAGTCCCAGAAAAATAAAGGCTTCCCTCCCTCTGATGTGATGCAAGGCAATGTGGAGATTAGCAGTTGAATAGCCCTCCTGATGTTCCCTTCAATCACTATGTAAATACTACAGAGGTGGATGAATGGCAGCAGGATTATGTCTGCTTGCTTGCCTGGCATTGGGTACCAGAGGCTACCCTGGGCACATCTCTGCAGATGGATCTTTTCAGGCCCTAGGGAGTTGGGATAAAGAGACAAGCATTCATTGATGGAATGTAGCAGTGGGGAATGCTGAATTGGAGAATCATAGAATTGTAGGATTGGAAAGGACCCCTGAGGGTCAGCTACACCAAATGCCTGCAATAGAGGGATCACAGCTCAGTAGTGTTGGGGCATCTAGTCCAACCCCCTGCAATGCAGGAAACACAGCCTGAGAATCCCTGACAGGTGGCCATTCAACCTTGGTTTAAAAACCTCCAATGAATCATAGAACTGTAGAGTTGGAAGGGGCCCAAAGGGTCAACTAGTCCAACCCTCTGCAATGCAGGGAACCATAGCTCCCTCTGAAAAACTAGATTCATATGTCTATGAATCTGAAGCTGCATGTGCCATGAATTCCTGCTTCATTTAATCCCCACATCAACCTTGCATAGCAGAGGCAGCGACTGGCCCCCAAGGTCACACCCAGCAAGCTTCTTGGGGGTTTGGAACCTCATTTTCTCCCAGGTCCCAGTCCAGCACTCCAGGCTGCATCTGTAAGAACTCTAGTGTGGTGTCACCTACACTTTGGAACTCCCTGACTATTGACATCAGGAAGGTGCTTTTGCTGTGCTGTCTTTGGTGCTTGTTAAAGCATTTTTGTTTAGACAAGCCTCCCCAAACTTTTAGAAAGCTGGTGTGAGTTTTTAATCTATGCTTTTAATCTATCATTTGAAAGTTTTGAAATTCTTATTGGCAATTTTATTGGTTTCTTTTTCTTTTTTGGTAAACCACACTGAGGTGTGAGGGTTCCTCTCTGTGTGTGGGGCGGGAGGTTACACTCAAAGGTGGGGGGGACACGCCTTGTCTAGTCTACCTCTTAGGGTTGTTGTGAGGCTTGTAAAATAACCCAGGTGAGGAATGACAAGTGTGTGGGAATGCACTGTTGTTATTCATGCAGAAGTCCAACAAGTTTTTAAAAAGGACAAAAATAAGAACTGTCACATATGCATGTATGGTGACTGTCATCCATGACACAACAGTCGTTGAAGCACTTTTAAAATTCCATTTTCTCAGTTCCTTCTGGTGTCTCCTCCAACCTGATGGTTGTTTATCACCCTTCACGGTTGTGAATATTTAACGGTTATTAGGCTTGTCATAACAGCAATGGGGGACAGGAGAGAGGCTGCATAGAATCATAGCATTGTAGAGTTGGAATAGACCCCCAAGGGTCATGTAGTCCAACCTCCTGCAATACAGAAGAGCCACTAGAGGAGTTTATGAGGAAGGTTCACATGGATAGAGGAACAAGGACCCAGCAGGATCAGGAACAAATGGGTGGTCTGAGGCAGGCACAGATCAATTCCAAAGCAGCAAACAGTGTCCCGAGTTTCCTGAAACCCTGACTGACTGATTTGAGAACACATGTTCGTTATGGTGCAATTTTGTATCATTGGAACATATGTATTTTATTAATATTTATATACATATTAAATTCTATAATATAGCACTATCAGTCAATAACAATGAAGTGCAGTTAGCTAAATCACATCTGTTATTTCTCCCTCTCTCATAATACTGGTGGGACTGGTGGAAATTCAATTAAGCTGAATGTTGGAAGGCTCAGGATGAATAGAAGGAATGACTTCTTGACACAATACAGAGTTTACCTGTGGAACTCACTCCTGCAGGAGGCAGTGATTACCACTGATCTAGATGGCTGTTAAAGAGAATTGGACAAATTCATGGAGAGGGCTTTTAATGGCTGCTAGCCATGATGGCTGTGTTCTGTTTCTACAGCTGGAGGCAGCAATGTATTTTTTTCCATTTGCAGGTGGGGATTCTAGTGGTGCCTGTACTTCCATTCAGATGAGTTTACAGTGAGCGATTGGGAATTTTCATATATGAACAAGCATCCTTGTGCATGAACAAACATGCCTTCATCCAGCAAACCCGTTTGCGCACATACAATTACTTGGTGTGAGTTGAGGAGTACTGGGAAACAGAACGTGTCATCCATGAAACAGAGCTAACTGTGTTTTCTCTCTCTCTCTCCTTCCTTCAGACAAGGAGGACAGTTATTTTTAAACACATGGCCCACATTCCAAACCAGCGTTTGTGTAAATGAAACAGGAAACATCGCTTTCCGATTTAATTTTAAAGCTTATGGACCAGCCTGACACCCAACATGCTCAGGGATTCTTGAGACGTGATTCCAACATTGGAGGGTATTGGGCCAGATGACCCTTTGAGTCCCTCTCATTTTTACAGTTCTCTGATTATCTGATCTACAAACTTAAATTCCTTAAGGAATTGTGATAGGGCACATTTAAAAGCCATGAAGAGGCAGGATGTGGCTGAATAATCTTGGGGGGTGAACATGCAATATAAAAATGCATATTGTGAGCAGGTGCTCTGTGTTTGAAAGTATGCTTGTTCATTTATTTATTGCATTCCTAGTTCAGCATTTCTTCCCAGGAGGAAAGTGTCTCTATCTTCCAAGGAGAGTCCCAGGGCTACGAAAGCCACCCCAGCTTCTGATTTGATTCTGGGTTGTCCCTCTTTTCCCTGCCAGCGCTGAGCTCGGAGAAGACGATGTGCCAGAGCTTCTCCTGAGCAGCAGTGATGGCAGTGGTGGCTGCAAGGCAGCGTCTTGTTGCCTCTCCGTGGCTGCTGAATGGCGCCTGCTACCAGCCTCCTCCCTTTGGCAGCTCGTAGTGGCTGCTGGAGAGCAGGCAAGGAGGAGAGGCTGTTACCACCGAGGTCCAGCACAGCATGATGTGCCAGCTCTGAGGGGCAGGCAGACCACAGGGCTGCTCTGGGCAGGAAGAAGGGGGGAGCAGAGCAGGGTAAAATCAAATCAGGATTAAGGTATTTTCTCAGGGTGGTGCAGGGCATGTGTGCTCTTGGTGCAGTGGTGGTGTCAATTTCCTTCTTCTGATAGGAAATACTTCGGGGGGGATGACAAAAATGGGGGGTTGAGAGGATCAGTTGGTGGCGGAGTGAGAAATGTCTCTATTTTCATCTGAGGAATGTTGCAGGGTATGCATATATGGTCCCCCCTTTCTCCTTTAACTCCTTTCGAGAAGCTTTTAATGTTTGATGTATTATAGTATTTTAATATTCTTTTGGAAGCCGCCCAGAGTGGCTGGGGAAGCCCAGCCAGATGGGCGGGGTATAAATAATAAAAAATTATTATTATTATTATTATTATTATTATTATTATTATTATTATTATTATCCCACAACAACCTTGTGAGGTAGGTTAGTCTGAGAGTGAATGATTGGCTCAAGGCCCGTTCCAGCTCTGCAATTCTATGATCCTGGAGTGGAGAAGCCATCTGTCAGATTCTTTAGCTGTGATTCCTGCATTGCAAGGGGCTGTCCTCGAGGACCATTGTGGGTGTCTTCCAACTCTACAATTCAATGATTCTATGGATGACACCCACAGAATGCTAAGAAATCAGCAACCCACCGTTTTTATGCTTTTTTATGGAGGTTGGGGGTTGCCTGGAACTCCTCTTAAACACTGCAGCTATTGAAACAATTTCATCCCTTGCAAATTCCTTGAATGTTCCAGAGGCAGGAGCCAGAAAACTGACTCTTCTTCTTCTTCTTCTTCTTCTTCTTCTTCTTCTTCTTCTTCTTCTTCTTCTTCTTCTTCTTCTTCTTCTTCTTCTTCGTTTAGTTAGCCAGCATTCAGCAAAACTGGGCTTCAGCTATAAGTGTGGGCCTATGGTAGAAACATACGTGGGTGGACTGGTCTGGGCGAGATGACCAGCTTAGGAATTCGGCAAAGGGCCCACTTCATAGATTTGTAGAATTACAGAAATTCATGCTCATTCCTTTTTTGTGTGTTTTTAACTGTTCTCCATTATCTTATGTGTATTGTGCTGTGAGAAGGAGATTCAAAAAGTGATGAATGCATCAATTTTAATTAGCAATAACATTAATGTTAATAATATTTCTTGTTTTTGTGTTCTGAATGGTTTTTAAATAACTTAGGTGTGATTTGAATTCAGTTTATCAATAGCACTAATACTTCTGGTACTAGGTGGTAGGTGTATATTGCTGTGTGATGGAGGCTCCGGAGGTAATTCAAAAAATAATTTTGTTTGTCTGTTTGTTTATATACTGCCCTTCATCATACGATCTCAGGGCTGTTCACAGAATAAAATAAAGGATAAAAACAAGCAAAATAAAAACAAAACTGCTAAACAATAAGGCCCCTGCCTCCCCACAGACACATTTAAAAGTCTGTAGAATATTAATCAGCCAAAGGCCTGATTTAAAAGGAATGTTTTTGCCTGGTGCCTAAAAATATGTAATGATATATTATTATATGATATATAATATCATTGTTAATAATAATTTAGGTGTAAAACACTGTGAGGTGATGAATAAACTGTTTCTGCTTGCCTCCCTCCCCCCACTTTTGAGTTACTTGGATATTAAAGAGACAAAGCGAGAGAATTGTCCTAGTTTTCAGAATGAAAATTCTCTCTCTCTCTCTCTCTCTCTCTCTCTCTCTCTCTCTCACACACACACACACACACAATTGTGTTGCTTTGCTGCCTCTTCTCATTTCTACTCCCAATGGGCTCTCAATGTATTGAGAGACCCCCTCAGGGGGAGAGGTGGGGTGGTGGGTTACAGGGAGGGCATAAAGAATAGGTGACAGGTGGCATGTTGCAAGGATACCTTCCGAAGCATCTCTCTCTGTCTTTCTACCATGTGCTTGGTTGTCTCCTCCAGCCCACCCTGCCCTGGTTCCTCCTTCTCTAGTCTGCTGTCCTCTTCCATCGCTGGGGTTCACTACTCCTTTAAGGACCTAACTAGGTCACTGTCAGGATAAGCATCTGATATGATGGGCGGTGATGAGGTCAATTTCACATTGCTTTGTTCCTGCGGCAAGCGTGTCAGAAGTGATCACTTCCACCCGGGTAGGCAATAATCCGAGAGTCGGGGAGCTTCTGCAGCCTCCAGCAGCCCCTTTCTGTCAGGAAATGTGGGGTGGGGGAGGCAAATACAGGTCACTCTAACTTATAATTGAGGCATCAGCAGTTGAAGGAGCGGTCATAGGTCTATGCAGGTCTCCCACATCCTTCTGTTGCTACTTTAAAGTATTGTGTTCACACATGGGGGTGGGGGGATCGTTCAGTCTGCCTTGCAGCATTCCTGAGTGTGTGCTTTATAGCATCATAGAATTGCAGAGTTGCAAGGGACCCCGGGGGTCATCTAGTCCAACCCTGTGTAGTGCAGGAATTGTGGAATGGGTTTTAATAGGAACAAGAGGGCATATTAATTGCAATTCACCCCTTAGGTGTGTGGGTCGAACAGACAAAGAACACCAGCTTATCAGTTGCATTTAAAAGCACACAGCTCAGCAGTGTTTAAAGTCCTATCCTTAGTAGCAAATTAAAGCATAGGAATTAGACTGTAAAGTCTTTTTTTGAACAAGTCCATCTGCAAAGCAAGCTGGCTCCACCTTTTATTACCCTGGTTAACAAAGAATCAGACAAGAGACTGAGAAGTAAGTTTAAAATATGATTTACTTATTCATAGCCAAGCACTGGTTTTCAGCAACAGCAGCAGGAAAAACTAAGGTGAAATACGGTACTTTTATTTACAGCTGAAACAGCCTCAGACACGTGCCTGAGCCTGGAACAGCTGGATGTATGTCTACTCCAATTGCTGGTCCAAGAGAAAGGGGGGGGGGGAGAGCAGGAGATGCTATATGCTCCTTCCTTGGCAATCCAAACTCTGCTTTAAAAATCTCCAGGGAAGGAGCCCTCCCCCAGTATTCTTGGTTGCCTGCTTCACTGCTGAATGGCTCTTACTGTCATAAAGTTCTTCATGATGTTTAGGTCCTGCCCTCTGGAGCACTAGAAAACAAGCTTTCTCCATTTTCCATGTGACAGCCCTTAAGATATTTGAAGATGGATATCATATCCGCTCTCAGTGTTCACTTTTCCAGGCTAAACATACCCAGCTCCTTCAACCATTCCTCATAAGGCTTGCTTTCCAGACTCTTGCTCATCTTGGTTTCCCTCCTCTACACACATTCCAGCTTGTCAATATCCTTCTTAAACTGTGAAGGGTGGGTAATGAAGAAAACAAAAAGGAGGAGGAGGAAGGGGAGTGTTTAAATAAATGTTTTGTCTCAAAGCAGGCATCGCTAAATGTGTTTTAAAAATGTGTGGCCATATGCTTTCTGAGCTGAGAATCATGTTGTGAGTTTCAGCCAATTACATTCTGATCCAGGCAGCTGAAAGGAGGCAGGTTTCCTTAAACTTGGAATCCACTTCCCGGTCTTTCTCAAGAGGTGCTTAGCAAAAGACGGGGTCTCTGTTGTGTGGTCTCCACTGAAACATCTTCTGATCTTTAGCCAGAATCCCATCTGCAGGGAGAAGTGTTTACATGGAGCGGGTGGAACAATTACCAGCCTGACCCCTTTCATTCCTGAGCGCAAGCAGAATGCATTTTCCAAGAGTGAAGAAACAGATTGTGGCTAGGCTGTAAGTGCTGATGTTTATCATTCCAAGTTGGGGATTCCAAGTGAAATTCTCACTCGGTTTTTATGCAGCTCACACAATAGTTGTGATTCCTGCATTGCAGGGGGTTGGACTAGATGATCCTTGTGGTCCCTTCCAACCCAACGATTCTATGATTATTTAGCTATAATTCCTTGGCATCTCTTCCAACCCAGCAGCCCTGGCTCAGACACCCTTGCAAATGATGCTGAAAGCCAGGAGGCAAGCTGGGAAAAGAGGGAGGTGTCCGGTGTCGAGGGAGGAGGCTGCCCAAGAGATGGAGGGAGGGAGGCGCCAACCTGCAGAAAATATTGGGGGTGGGCAGCTCCCATAAATATTTTTTTTGGGGAGGGGGGAACAAAAGGACCAGGGTCTCACAGAGTTGGCACCTATGCACAGTGCATAGTTCAACTACATTACTCCCACGGGAGGCTGTGGTGGCCACGAACCTGGATGGCTTTAAAAGAGCATTAGACAGATGCATGCAGGAGGAGACATCTGTCAGTGGCTACTAGCCAGGATGGCTATGCTCTGCCTCCAGTATCAGAGGCAGTAAATGCTTATGAATACCAGTTGATGGAAACCACAGGAGGAGAGAGTGGCTCTTACACTCAGATATTGCCTGCTGGTTTCCCAGGGGCATCAGGTTGGCCACTGTGAGGACATGATGTGGGATAAGATGGGCCTTTTTTCTGATCCAGCAGGTTCTTCTTATATTCTTTTATCTGCCAGGGATTCTTTAGCTGGGATTCCTGCACCGCAAGGGCTGGACTACATGGCCCTTGGGGTTCCTTCCAGCCTTCGTTTTCTGTGACTCTATGACCAAGTGTCCGGAAGATGAACCTTCACATTTGGGCAAGCAAAGGGTCAACTGCAGTGCAAAGCTGAGCATTGTGCTGACCCCTTTTCTCTTTGTCTCTCTTTCCGTTGATTCAGGGCATTTCTGCATCCCAATTGACAAGGCGTTTGGGACATCTAAGCATTGCGAACGACGGCAGCATCTCCATGACCTGAAACCAAACAATGTCTTGGTATGGGCCTCCAGAGACATGAGCTGCCCATAATTGTGAGGGTGAATTCATCAGGCTTTAAATCCACACAGAGAAAGCGCATGATGTGAATTTGTAGTGACAAGGTGTTTCTAGAGAGTGCCATCCAGCCTGGCAGGGTTTGTCTACCAAGCTCACGGGATTTGCAGTTTCCACAGAGAGCTCTGTTTACTTTGTTTCTTTTAATTAATTCTTTTTTTTAAAAAAAATTAAGTTATTAAAAACAGAAACAAAAGTGCAAACATATGAAAAAGAAAAGCAAGCAAAGGAGCAAAGATTTAAGGCACGAAGTGTCACAGCCTGAAAGAGGAAAGTAAGAATATCAGAACATCGCAAGAGCCTGCTGGATCAGGCCAAAGGGGGCGCCATTTAGTTCTGCAACCTCTTTTCACAGTGGGCAACCAGGTGCCTCAATGGGACTTCTGTAAGCAGGATCCAAGCCCAAGAGAATAAGAACATAAGAGCCCTACTGGATCAGGCCAATGACCTATCTTGTCCAGCATCCACTTCTCACAGGGGCCACCCAGATACCCCAATCAAAAGTTCACAAGCAGGATTCGAGCACAAGAGCCTTTTCCCTTGCACTGGCTTCCAGCAACAAGCATTCAGAAGCATCGCTGCCTCCGGTGTCAAAGAAGGACAGAACTTTTTTCATGTATGCAACAACAGCAGCAAGAATACTCATTGCAAAGTATTGGAAGACACAAAATTTACCCACTCTGGAAGAATGGCAGATGAAGTTGATGGACTACATGGAACTGGTGGAAATGACTGGCAGAATCCGAGACCAGGGAGAAGAGTTGGTGGAAGAGGATTGGAAGAAATTTAAAGACTACTTGCAGAAATACTGTAAAATTAAGGAAATTAAAATGATGTTGGATGGAAGATAAGTGGTATTGGTAAAAAGTTTTTTAAGAGTATGCAAGTATGGATTGTTAACACTTAAAAATATATATTTACAATAGGTGATGACACAGAGTTATGAAAAATGACAGAGGGTAAGGATTTGCTGAAAGGTCTTTTTAAATGGGAATACAAAAGGGGAGGTGTGAGGAGGTCAAAGATTCAAGGTAATGAGATAAAGGATGATTGAAGGATGGACTTAATTTTAAACTCTCTATGTTTGTTTTTTCTTTTTATATATATATCTAATCATTGTTTTTTTCTCTTGTTCATATAATTTTTTCTCTACGTGTGTTCTTTCTTTTTTATTCTATTTTCTATCCTTTTTAAATTGCTATTTATGATTTGTATGAATTGTACTGTATAACTCTATGTTTACTTTTAAAATCTTAATAAATATTACTTATAAAAAAACAAAAACAGAAGCATCGCTGCCTCCAAGTGCATGAAGAAATAGTTCCTTTTATCTGTCCTGAGTGCAAAGTGCAAAGACTCAGTGCAGCTCCAAAGGGATGTTAAAGTATTAACTCATGTGAATATTAACCCTTTACAAATAATAAATACAAAAAGTATTCTCCACATGCGAGTTCCACCATTATTGAAAATAATGGTCCTATATGGTCTTAAATGAGCCAGACACTTGCATATATTGATGGCACAGACATTATGCATTACATTAGTTGTCATTCCTGCATTGCATGGGGTTGGACTGGATGACCCTTGGGGGTGCCTTCAAACTCTACAATTCTTGGATTCCATTCACTGGTGGCACTGTGTGTCTCAAGATTAGTATAATAAATAAAATCATGCCATACATGGGAGGAGGGAGGTCATTAGAGCTCTGCCCTTTAGATAATTTCAGTTTATGGGATGTGTTTTCAAGTACGGCAATCTGCCAAAACCTAGAGTTCCAGCAATCCAGATTATTAAGATTAAAGGTCTTCCAGGATTTGGCAGGACAGCCCCTGACTGCAGTTAAGAGATGAGAAACAAGTCCTTTGTTTTTCAAAATACTGTTCCATTTCCATATACTGTACTTAGCACTGAGCAGGATTGCTCCAGGAGGGATGAGAGAACGAGACAAAGCTAAACCAAAGGTTCGACCTAAATAAATAATTGCATCTCAGACTTGAGGGAGAGGAGCATTCAATCTCTCTTCCTGCCCCCAGCTTGGCTTTAGTAAGTTCAGAAGTTCAACATGGAGAGAAAAAATAGCAAAATTAATTTGGCTCTCCAGTCAGTTGCAAAGTTTTTAGTTAATGGTGGAAGTCACTGATGTGCTTACATTGCTGTTGACCTGTTGATTGTCTGAGCTGAGCTGAAGTCCGAAGGAGAAGGGAAACCACATGCTGTGATGCCTGCATTGCAGGGAGCTGGATTAGATGACCCTGGGTGTCTCTTCCAACTCTACAATTCTGTGATTCATTGGAAGTATTTAAGCAAAGGTTCGATGGCCACCTGTCAGGGATTATTGAGGTCTGGTTCCTGCATTGCAGGGGTCATCTTGCTCAATTCCCTGGAATGCAGGAATCACAGCCACAGAATTGTAGAGATAGAAGGGACCTCCTGTTGAAGAAAAGCAAATGCATGTCCTTCTCTTCAGTTTCTAGTTAATGCATGTGTTGCTTTAAACCACAAGAGGACACTGTTTGTCTAGCAGTGTAGCCAGCACTTCCTTGTAGCCTTTCCATCCATTTTAACTCGACCCCTATAAACTGAGCCATTGTTGTTTGTTCTTCTCTCTGGACAAGATATATGCTGGTTCTCTCTCTCTCTCTCATCTTCACTCATCCTGTAAATAACTCCTGCATGAATGAAGCATTTGAACTCTAGAAACTGTAAGTTATTATTCCAATCTAATTAACCCAAGAGGCAAAGTCTGCTGACATCCCCAAGGTTCATCTAGTCCAACCCTCTGCAATACAAAAAACACATTTAAATGACTCCTGAAATTTTCATTACTGTGACCTTAACTGGTGCATTGCCCTTTGGGGTAATATAGAGGCATCAGTAATGCACAGTGTTGTTACAATTAGTGAATGCTGCAAATTAGTGAATGCTGCTGTGGAAGAAGACATTGCTACAAGTTCTCTGTTTTCCCTACTGCTTTTGATTTTGTGAGTGGAAGATGCACAGGATCACAGTTGTGGATCTAACACTCTACATAGGTGGAATCTACATACATATAAAAAACGCTGTGAAAATTTTAAAACATTTTGAAAAATACATTGAATTTTGCATAGCTCACTGTCGCTATCTAGTGTCACATTTGTATATTGCACTTTACAACACATTTAAAACGTTTTATTTACAGCTGTGTAGCTGAGTCCATAGTGACTCTTGGTGTAAAAAGATGCGGGGGGTGGGGAGAGCAATCCCCCCCCCATTGCATTCTAAAGTGTAACCTAACCCTTAACATCTTGCTACTCCTTAATTACATTACAAGGATGTTTATTTTCTGGGACTTTTACATTTACATATATTTCTTCTGTGTCTGCCTGATATTGCTGAGGCCTCCGTCCTGCTTCTAAGAACATATATGAAAACCCGCCTTTTGTTTATTCCAGGGTCGTTGGCTCCTGTTTCCAATGCAGATGTCATTTCCCCCACTCTCCTCCGCCTTCAGCTGCCAAAATCTTAAGATATTGCAAAGTGCCTTGCGGGTTCAAGAGCTCTGTCTTGCACATTAGCCTGATCTGTACATTTCCTCTGCAATCTTAAGTTAGGAATGAAAGCTGTCTTTTGATTTATTTTTTTTAAAAGGATTTTATATAAACTTCATAATTCGCCCTGCATGCATGTATATAGAAATGTAGGGTTAGACAGAGCCCTGAGGGTTATCTACCATGTCAATATCCTTCCTGAACTGCCCAAACTGGACACAGGGCCTCGGGTGAGGTTTGACACAGCCTAGAAATGCACTAGTCAGCGCTCAAGGGTACTAACATGACCACAATGTGAAAGGTAGATTTGGAAGGACACAACTGTCTAATGGCAGCTGTCCACCATGCAAGGATCTTAATGCATCAGATTCAGAACACAAAGGGGTTTGTTGATTGCCGGAGGCAAGAGGGAAAATAAGGTGCAAGTCCTACATTGCAGGAGGTTGGCCTTGATGACCTCTGGAGGTTCCTTCCAACTGTACAATTCTATGTTGTTGCTGTTTACTATTAAAGAACTTTTATCCTTCTTCCCCCAGCTCTTTCCTGGTGACAGTCATTATGGAAATAGAAGCTGTATTTGTCATTTACTGGGGAAAATGAGAGTTGGAAGGGGGAGGCATGAGGCTATGGGGGCAAAATCAAGGTCAGTCCAGCTTAGAGAGAAAAATGAAAACTGAACATCTGCTAGCAGAGTGCATTGGTAAAGGATGGGATGTGGATGGAGGGACATCCCCAGTTTTTTGTTTTGCTTTTTAAGAAAACAAATTAAAATCATATCACCCACACCCTATAGAACATTGGCAGCGACTGAGGCAAGCATCTGTATGGACACAATGGGGAGATTTTCAGAAAGAGAGACAGACAGTCAAGGACATCCAGTGAAGCTGAAAGTGGGAAGATTTGGGACAGATAAAAGATAGTACTTCATGACATAGTTAAACTCTTGAACTCGCTCGTGCTGGAGGCAGCAGTGGTGACCAAATGAGATTGCTTTAAAAGAACATTGAACAAATTCATGTCAGATAGGGCTATTGATGGCTACTAGCCATGTGGCTCTGCTCTACCTCCATACTGAGAGGCAGGAAAGCATCTGTATGACAGTTTCTGGAAGCCACTGGAAGGGAGAGTGCAGGTCTTGCTTGCTGGTTTCCCACTGGCATCTGGATGGCCACAGTGAGGACAGGATGTTTTGCTACACGGGATCGTCTTACAGCCTTATGGAAACTACAGGAAGTGAGAGAGATCTTGTGCTTAGGTCCTCCTTGCAGATCTCTCTTTCGGGCATCTGGTCGGCTACTGTGAGAAGAGGTGGCTTCTTGTATTCCAGGCAGAGTAAACCCATGGACCAATGAAGCAACAGATGTGAGGAAATCTGTTCATCCCAAGATCTGAGAGATGCTGTTGACTGGAATTGAATTGCCCATGTGAACTGTATCATTAATGGAAGGGTTCAAGATGCATTTACCAGCCTGGCACTTCCTGCCCTACTGAGTTCCATTTCTTCTCAGGATTGATGAATATCTACAGTGAGACAGTCAGTCTCTGCCCGGTCCCCACATAACCACTCACTAGAGATGCTCCTCTCCAAGAGGGACACAATAAATTAAAAGCAGGGAGAGTAATAAAACCAGCAGAACCATAAACTAACAACCCAAGAATAAATAATGTCACAGATTTTAAAAATGAAGGGGGGGAAATCCCTCCAGCTTAACACACAATTCTATTAAGGCATAATCCTATGAATATCTGCTCCAAAGTATGTATGTGTGTATTTATACCTATTTACTGCTTTTGCATCTGACCTTTCCCTTCAGAAGGAGCTCAGTGTGGTGTATGTTGTTCCTCTCTTCCTCATTTAACCCATAAAACAAGAACCCTGTGAGGTAAGTTAGGCTGAGAGAGGTGGCAACTGGCCCATGGTTACCCATGGACCACCCATTTATGGTCAAAATAGGGGGATTTAAACCCCAGTCTCTCCAAGATCCTAGTCTAACATTCTAACCACTGCACCATACTGTAAGTCCCCTTGAGTTCAATTAGGCTTGCTCTCCCATCAGTCTTGGACTCCCTTCTCTTTATTTCTGACCATGGGACCATCTGCAGTAGTTCCTTCAGCTTTTTGAAATCAGCCTTCTTAAATTATCTAGTGCATGTCCAAGTACACACAGCTTTCCTTTGCTTCTGCATCATGAAACCCAAGAGGACATGATCACTTTGCTCCAAGGTTCCCTGTATTTCCATTTCATTGATCAGTTTCTCCTTGTTGGTGAGGACCAGGTCCAAGCTAGATAATCTCTTTGTTGCTTCTTTCACCTTCTGGGAAATGAAATGGCCAGCGAGGCAATGGAGGACTTTGTTGGACCTTACATTCTTGGCAGAGTTTGAATTCTAACAAATATTGGGTAGCTAAGGCTCCCATAACTACACTAGCTCTCATTTTTGAATGTTTGGTAATCTGCTGTAGGAAGGCACCATCCAAATTTTTAGTCTGGGTTGGAAGCCTATAGCAGACAGGCACAGTAAGGTTGTGGTTGTTTCCAACAATTTTTACCCATATACTCTCAATCTGTCTTCCATGCTCCAGGTCATGGATCTCTTCACAGATATGTCCTTTAGGTATCCTTCATAAATACATCTTTTATGTATAATGCTGCTCCCCCTCCCTTCCTGTTTGGTCTGTTCCTTTTGAACAAGGTGTGCCCCTCAGTTCTTACATTCCAGTCATGAGTCTCATCCCACCACCAGGTTTCAGTAATGCCTACTCATGGTTTCAATTGTCTCTACACTATTGCACAGAATATGGGAAAGAAACAAGACAAATTTGAGCTCTTAATTAAGGAAAACTATTAGGAAATTATTAAGAGCTCAAATTTGTCTTGTTTGTTTCCCATATTCTGTGCAATAGTGTAGAGACAATTGAAACCATGAGTCATTCCCTCCGGCTGCTTCCTTCTTGTAGTTTCCTGCTGTGCTGGTCCCGGGGGTAAGGTACCTTGGGCGTAGCAGAGTCCACACGAAGAGGGGCAAGGTCCGAGGCAGAGAGCCGGGCGGGGAACAGGTACGCTGGAACAGGAGGCTGTGCAGGGAACAGGAACACCGGATGGTCGGGAACAGGAGGCCGAGCAGGGAACAGGAGTACCGGATAGTCAGGAACAGGAAGCCGAGCAGGGAACAGGAGTACCGGATAGTCAAGAACAGGAGGCCGAGCAGGGATCAGGAACACAGGAAGGTCCGAAGCCAACAACGACGTTGCTCCCGCAACCTGGGGCCGGGCTGACTGGGCTTTTATCCTCTTCTAAGGCCAGGGGCGGTCCCGGCCCCCCAGGAGCCCCGCCTCCTCTGGCCTTAAGGCGAGCACTCCTCCTGGGGGCAACCAGTTCCCTTCGCCTCTCTGCCCTAAGCCTCTGCAGATCAGGAGAGGCCGAAGGGTTACTGGGCCCTGGAGGAGGCTCACCTGTGGCCACTGAGTCGTCAAGCCTCTCTGGGGCCAGAAGGGTTTCACCTGGGGCCAGCTCCTGATGCACTGCCACAGGTGCAGGTTCTTCAGCATCTAGGCCTTGCCCCAGTTCAGCCGGCCCTGGAGGCGGGGACTCTTGTGCAGGCTGGGATTCCTCTGTTTCATCCTCCGAATCGGAATCCCAGGCCATCACACCTGCCCTTTAGCAGGCTTACGGGGCACTACCTCAATTTCCTGTGCATCAGTGAAGCTATTGTCCCTAGTACAAGGTGTTCCCCTGTCATCTACAATATTGTCTCCCTCCCCCTTAGGATTTAGTTTAAAACTCTCCTGATCAGATTCACAAGACAATGAGCTATCACATTCTTGCTGCCACTGTGATGGGTTGCACAGGATCTGCATAGATCAGCCAGAAATCCAACTGCTGCATTTTCACCAAGTGAAGTTTCCAAGTGGTCTTCAAGGGCAGCCCCACATGAAGTACATTGTGGCAATTCAGCCTCAAAGTTGTGAGAGGGTGAAGTCCAGTGGCCATGCCATCTCTGTTTAGCAGGGGCCATAGTTGGTGAACCAACTGTAGTTGAAGAAAGACACTCCAACTGAGCCTCCAGTGACAGTGTTGCATTCAGGTGCAGCCCCCAACTTGAATCTGCTCCTTCCAAGGAAGAGCAACCCAGTCATGGGCAATCTGCCTCCTTTCCTCCCAGACCTGAGAACCTGGGACATGGAGCACCTCTGTCTTTCCAGGATTCAGATTTAAAGAACAAAGCCATAAATGACTTGGGACTCCATTATTCAAGTAGAGGTCATTGACCCACTGTTACATTCCAGGGAATGTCCCTAGGGGGCATAAGGTAAAGACCACCCAAGGTGGCAAAGCACTTACCCATGATAGTCAATTCCGGGTGCAGTGCACTCTCAGCAAACCCAGATCAAGCACAAAGATTTGACCTTAGTCCAAAATGTGATCCAGAAGCAAGGCCAGGAAACATAGGCTCATGCAATTGTAGGGTTGTAGAATCAGAGGGTACCCCAAATGCCATCTGCTCCACCCCATGCAGTGCAGGAATCCAAGTTGAAGAATCATAGAATTGTAGGGTGCTGGAAGGTTTTCCAAGAGTCACCTAGTCCAACCCCTTGCAATGCACAAATCCCAGCTAATGTTCTGACACACATGAATGCTTTTAATGCACACACACACACACACACACACACACACCAGCTCTGTGTCTAATCAATTTATTTTTTACTTCTCCTAATCTACAGTGGCAGATGCCCCCACCCACTGGAGTAGAAACCCCCTTCTTCTTGCCTTCTCTTCCTCCTCCCCCCCCCCCAGCCCAAGTTATAATCTCACTTTCCCCCCTCTGTGTCAGGCTGAAGCTCTCTTGCCCCTTCTCTGAGCAGTGATGCTAAAAGATAAGAGAATGAGCTAATGAATGAGGGATGCAGACATGGTCAGCCATGCAGAAAGCCTGCCTGACTTGGCATCTGAACTTTGGGTGGTGTGTGTGTGGGGGGGGTGTGCAGCTCTGAGATAACCAGAGGGAAGGTCTTTTGGATGCAAGGAACAGGAGGAGAATATGAGGGAAGGAAACTAAAATAAGAGGGAGGTGGGAGGGGGAAGACCTGGAGGGCATCCCAAGGGTCATCTAGCTCAACCCCTTCAATATCCAAGCAGTGAGGGACTCCAGGGGTTCCAGACACTTACCCAGGTTCAGTTTCTTCAGAAGGTCAGTGGAGACTGTGGTGTCTAGAAAATATGGTTTATTTTTCACATATAGACAGTGTTTTTTCAGGGGGTACACATAGGTACGCAGTATCGGCAGCTCTTTTTTGTTGTTGTTAAAAAGTGTGACACTTACTGTAACAACTTCATGTTACAGTACCAACACCTATTTTTCTAGGGGGGAAAGTACTGCATACAGACAACCTGAGCTAGATGGGGGGGAGGGGCCTCACAGGATTAGCACCCCAATAGATTTTGCTTCTCCACAACTTTGGATCATAAGAACAGCACAAAAGCCTGCTGGATCAGACCAATGACCCATCTAGTTCAGCATCCCGGAATAACAGAATCATAGAATTGTAGAGTTGGAAGGGATCCCTAGGGTCATCTAGTCCAACCCCTTGCAATGTAGGAATCTCCATGACAGATGGCCACCCTGTTCTCACAATGGCCAACCAGAGGCCCACAAATTAAACCTTTAAGCAGAACCCAAACAGAAAAGCCCTCTCACCTCCAGCCGTTTCCAGTAACTGGTATTTGGAGTAATTGCAGCCTCTTAACTGTGGAGGCAGAGCTGAGCCATTATGGCTAGCAGCCTGGAACAACCCTCTCCTCCTCAATGAATTTGTCTAATCCTATTTTAAAGCAGTCCATGTTAGTGGCCATCCTTGCCTTCTATGGCAGTGAGTTTCATAGTTTTAACTCTGCGCTGCCCTCCTGGTGGTTTTTGCAAACCCAATGGCTCTTAAAGAGGCACAGGGCATGGAACCCAAAGTTGCATTTCCCTGTTTTATTAAATCCCTAGGGTAATGCCCAGGATTTTTCAGAAACCAAAAAGCATGCTTGTGGGTTTCCCATTGTGGGGAAAAGGCAGCTGGTTTGTAATATTGAGGTGTCTGGGTGGCCACTGGAATAGGATCCAGGAATAGATGGGCCATTGGCCTGATCCAGCAGGGCTCTTCTTGAATTCTTATATTCTCATTCCTCCCCTCCCATCTCTCTGGCGTCTTCTCTGTAACCGAGGAACTAAGACTGTAAGTCCCACAGGGGAAGAGCATTTATTTTGTTTTCGAAATGCACACACTGATGGCAACAACTGCCATCATTTCCATTGCAAAAAAGTCCCTAACTTATTATTTTTTCTGAAAAGCCTTCCTGGCCACCTACAGTAAGTATTCCTCAATTTTCTCTTTTGTTTTTCCTGGGTTATCTTTTCCCAGTTGTGCAATCGAAGCTTGCTAGCACTGACCCTGCAGTGCCGCCAATGGTTTTAATAAAAACAAGAGAGCTATTGTTAAATTGTTGGGTGATCCATTTGCTGCGTGGAGCTCGGCTGAGGGAGAGAAAAGGGGAAGGGATTCCTAACTGGAGGAAACATGGTCTCACTTAGAAGCCACATGCGTTGCTGGCTGCTTAGTTGTATCCACATGTGTTTATAAAGAGCAATAAAGCACCCTTGGCAGGGCTAGATCTGCAGATGCATGTGAATTTGGGGTATCCATTTGTTCCACATGCATGCCTGGTTATAGAGCAAAATCATACAATTGTAGAGTTGAAATGGATCCCCGAATGTCATCTAGTCCAACCCCCTGCACTGCAGGAACCAGAGCTAAAGGATACGTGAGAAATGGCCATCCAACCTCTGTTTAGAAACTTCCAACAAGTAATAGAATCATAGAATTGCACAACTGGAAGGGACCCAAAGGGTCAACTAGTCCAATACTTTAGCTGTGATTCCTGCATTGGAGGAAGTTGGATTGGGGTCCCTTTCACCTCTAACATTATATGATTCTAAGATCTCCACCCTGCTTCCTCACAGCTCTAAGGGGAGACATTCCAGCTATTCCCTGAGCCAACAATACTCTCGCTTTGAAAGCAAACAGAGGATAATCCTGTGGCTCTGCTTATTTGTGCAAAATACACTTGAGACATTTGAGAATCACCACCCTCCCACTTTGCATACTTCTCCCTCCTTCCCTCCCTCTCTTGCCAGAAGAAAGAGGTGTCAGAGGAGGATCCTCTGGAGTAGACCCTGGGGCTCTCAGCATCCAAGCATCTCCCTATGACCTGTCATTCTGCTTTTCCAGGAATAAAGTGTTTTTGATGGCAGGTTTTTCTATACAGTAAGACCACAACTTACGCAAGGGTTTGGTTCTCAGGAGCTGCATGGAAATGCAAAAACATGTAAAGCCAAGAAGACCCATTAAAAAACTGGTTAAAAAAACACACAAAAACACAACATTTACCAGCAAAAATATATATGACTGCATTTGCGGGGCATGCCTTCAGGCTCAAACTTTGCTTGCTCTCAGACCACCACTGCTTGCTCAGATCGCCTTTCCCTTCCCTCTCAAACCATCTTTCAGATCACCTCCCCTCACTCTTAGACAACACCCACTTGCTCAGGCCACCTTTGGCCAGTGCTGGATTTACGGTACAGTCATACCTCTTGTTACGTTCGGTTCAGGTTACGTTCTTTCAGGATACGTCCTGTGGCGACCCAGAAGTAAGAGAATGGGTTACTTCCGGGTTTCGCTGCTCGTGCATGCGCAGACGCTCAAAATGACGTCACACGCATGCGCGACAAATCGCGACCCACACACACGCAGATGTGGGTTGCATTCTGCTCAGGTTGCGAACAGGGCTCCAGAACGGATCCCGTTTGCAACTAGAGGTACCACTGTATAAGCTAAGCAAGCTATAGCTTAGGGCCCCACTTTCTTTCCTCCCCTAAAAATGTAAAGATAAAAAAAACTGGATGTACATTTCCAAAATATAAGATAATAAATAAATAAAATAAAACCTACATACAGCAACACTGTTTTGTGTTGTGTATGGACCTATTAGGTCCATAAGTTACCGTATAGAATATATTCAACAACAGAAAACAACAGTGACAATTTGTTGTTGACAAAGGACAGCTGGACATATAACGGGCCCCATTACCTTTAGTAGCTTAGGGCCTCATCAAACCTAAATCCAGCCAACCCTTGCTCTCAGACCACCTCTGCTTGCTCAGCTTAGCCAACTTTTACCTCAGTCTCAGACCACCTCTGCTTGCTCCGCCAACCTTTTCCAGCTAACCCAGCCTTCAGTTTCCACAGTGGCCAATCAGATACCTGTTGGAAGCCACTAAGCCGGGATCAAGCACAAAAGCCCCCTCCCCTTCTGTGGATTCCAGCAACTGGTATTCAGAAGCATTGCTGCCCTGACTGTGGACAGATTAAAGGAAGTCCTCCTTCATCCAGTGCATAGCTAAACTGTGGAACTTGCTCCTGCAGGAGGCAGTGATGAGTAGTATGGCTTTAAAGGAGAATAGGAGATATTAATGAAGGAAAGGGTTATTGGAGGTTGCCCAGAAAAGGCATCTGGTTTGCTCCTGTGAGAACAGGTTGCTGGACCAACTTTAAAGACCTTAAAGACCTTTGTAGGAAATTAATAGACTGGAAAGAGAAGCTGCTGAATTGCAACTCATTACCAAACTTAAAACCATGGATAGACCTGGTCTGAACAGAGACATTGGATTCTTATCTCATTATACATGACTAGCCATTTCTCACCTTCTCACCCCTTGCCTTTTCCTGTAAGACCTATTACAGTCGTTAAGAGTCGTCAACAGGCTCATCTCAGCTATCTGCCAATCTCCCATTCCCACCACCCTTCTGAGTAATACCCCTCCCCACCTTCTCACTATATAGAAGGATCTGGCAACTTCTGTTTCAGTGTATCTGAAGAAGTGTGCATGCACACAAAAGCTCATACCAAGAACTAACTTAGTTGGTCTTTAAGGTGCTACTGGAAGGAATTTTTTTTATTTTGACTATGGCAGACCAACACGGCTACCTATCTGCAACTTCTTATGTCCTTGAAACTACTGCTTCTGGGTGCTGCAGCTTCATTTCCCTTCCTTATCCCAGACCTTGCTGAACAAATCTTTCATGTTTATATTGCCATGCTTCTGTCCTGTGAGGAATTCAAGGCAGCCAGGCTCCTAGTGGAAAAAGAGATGCAGAGATCCTAAGCCTTTTCACTTCCTGACTTGAGGTCACGCATGAACCACGGAATGAACACCAGCATTTGTATTTTTGCATCATGCCGGAAGGCCTGGTTATGCTTTCTCAGCTGCCTGGATAAACTGTGCCAGAGAATACATCAGCTCTCTCTGTCTTCGAGGAAATGTGGGGCAGTCTATTTTTACCCTGCAAATGGAAAGGTCACAGCATCTAACTCAGTGCTTAAACTATTATTGAATAGAGGATGCAGGATATGGAGAGAAAGTCTTCCGCAAGAGAACATTTACTCCACGCCGAACTGCGGTCTAGAATCATAGAATTGTGGGCTTGGAAGGGACCACCAAGGGTCATTTAGTCCAACCCCCTGCAGTGCAGGAATCACTGAATAAGAATCCTTGATTAACCTGGAGGTAGGCTGTATGAACTCTGTATTGATTTGTAATGTTTTGTTGGGTCTCTGGACCGTAATAAAGATGGTTGTTGTTGTTGTTGTTGTTGTTGTTGTTGTTGTTGTTGTTGTTGTTGTTGAATAAGAATCCTTGACGGATTACCATCCAACCTCTGCTTAAAAACCTCCACTGAATCATAGATTTGATGAGCCCTGGGAGTGTCTTCCAACTCCCAGCTCCATTCCCTGCAAGGAATCACCCACCATTTTGGGAATCAAAGTCCCGAACAATTAGAAGAAGGAGCCATATCCCCCATCGACCCTGCTTGCCCCCTTCAGCTTCCTTTCTGTATAATCCACTTTGGCTTTTCATCTCTTCCTATGCCAGCTGCTGAATGCAGGGAGAATTGTTCTCAATGCTCTGGGCCTGCCGATCTGACTCATTCCATGCCAACCCTGCAAAAATAAATAAAATAAATTTAAAAATCAAATCAGTGCAGATGACCCTCCTGTCTGCTTTTCTAGAGCCAGTTTTCCAAAGGCATGTATCAAAGGAGGCTTTTGCCCCTTCCTCTTACCTCCACATTCCCTTTAGCAAATTGCAAAGCGGTTTCCATTTGCCTGTAGCCAGCATGCTTAATGTGCTAAGCTCAGTGGTGTGATGTGTAGCACATGCTCCTTAGTGCTCAAAGGCAGCCTTGTCATTTGCAAATGGGATGAAAACCCAGTGCACCCCCCCAAATGCCTTGGTGCTTTTCCTGGCACAAAACGCTGGGTGCCAGAGTCTTTGCTGCACCTTCCAAGTCCTTCTGCCTGACTGGGAAGCTTGCCAGGAAAACCAGGAGGTTGAAAGAGAGTGGAGAGTGAAGCCCACAAAAGAGAAAGAATTTCAACTGAGGCACATCCTTCATGGAAGATTGTGACCTGTGGGGCATTGCTACACAGCTTTCTCCAGGTGGGTCTCCTTCTTAAGCACTATGCCCTCCTGTGGCTTTCAGCAGCTGGCATTCAGAAACATTACTGTCTCCAAATGCATAGCCATTCTGGCTAGTAGCCATTGCTAGCCCTCTCCTCCATGCATTAGTCTAATCCTCTTTTAAGTCATCCAGTTTGGTGGCCATCACTGCCTCCTGTGGAAGGGAGTTCCATAGTTTATGTGCTGCGTCCTTTCTTTTATCCATCCTGAATCTTCCAACATTCAGCTTCATTGGACGTCCCTGAGTGTTAGCAGAGGGAGAAAGACCTTTCTCTATCAACTTTTTCCATGCCAAGCATAATTTTATAAACTTTTATCATGACACCTCTTACTTGTCTTTTCTAAAAAGTCCCAAATGCTGCAACGTTTCCTCATAGGGCAGTGTCCCCATCCCCTTGACTCTTTCATGAACCTTTTCCAACTCTACAATATTCTTTTTGAGGTGAGGCAACCAGAACTGTACACAGTATTCCAAATGTGGTCACACCAAAGATTTGTATAATGGCATTATGATGCAGGCACTGGTTGTCACCCATTCATATACAGTAGACTTCTGATGGTAGGAGCCATCTGGCCAATGTTAGTTATGGACTATGACCACCCACCTGGAGCTCGTTTGCATTCTTCCTAGTCCCAACCAAATGCCTGGTGTCAACAGAGCAGCTCTTTTAAGGTTTGACAATGTCTCTGCAAGGAGTTTCATTGTTCAGAGTAAGCCCCTCCATGTAGTAAGCAACCACCACAATACTTCTCCCCTTCTCAATATAAAATAACTTTATGAGTTTTCAAGAATTATTAGTTCTAAAGTTCTAAAGATTTTACAATAATTTCAAACAGATGCCTGAAGACAGTTTTCTTCTTTTTTCTGCTTCATTGTCACCCATCTTGGACAAATTGAGCTCATCGGTTAATGCTTTGAAGTGTGTGTCCCTACAGAGTGATGCAGCAGCAGAAAAGGCTAATGCAATTGTAGGCTGCCTCAACAGAAGCCGAGTGTCCAGATCAAGGGAAGGAATAGCACCACTCTATCCTCCCTTGGTCAGGCACCAGCTAGAGTCCTGTGTCTAGTTCTGGGCATATTAGTTTAAGGAAGATACGCAGAGGAAGGTGATCAGGAAACCAAACCTTGTGAGGAACAATTGAGGGTGTTGGGCTGTTTAACCTGGAAAAGAGGACTGAGAGGTGACACGATGGCCACCTTCAACTCTCTGAAAGACTGTCACAGGGAAAATAAAAAATTCCTTCCAGTAGCACCTTAAAGACCAACTAAGTTAGTTCTTGGTATGAGCTTTCGTGTGCATGCACACTTCTTCAGATACCTGAAGAATACCAGGTATCTGAAGAAGTGTGCATGCACACGAAAGCTCATACCAAGAACTAACTTAGTTGGTCTTTAAGGTGCTACTGGAAGGAATTTTTTATTTTGACTATGGCAGACCAACACGGCTACCTATCTACTACTGTCACAGGGAAGACAGCCAAAAGCTTGTTTTCTGCTGCTCCAGAGTGGAGGACCTAAACCAAAGGATTAACAAAAAAGGAGATTCTGACTGTATATCAGGAAGAACCTTCTGGAATCCTGGAAGCTAAGAGCTGACTTTGGGGCAAGCACTCTTTGGTGAGAGAACCCCAGGAGAGTTTTAACATCACAAAACATGCAGCAAAGAAAAGCGTGAAAAGCTGTAAAATCTTTCAAAGCCTTTAAAAAGCCATATCCTATCTAGCTAATCCCCCAAGCACATACATAGACCACAAATTTGGCTATCTAGTGGCTATTTTGGTTCAATCCTGTGACCAGTAATGTTCTTTTAGATAATTAGGTGCTCTCACTGTGTACCCCTGGGTACCCCCAGGGGGAAAAAGCACTGTCTATGACTATGCAGAAAGCTGTTACAGGCTTCATTTAAACTTGCTGATGTACTGGTGTGTTCCATGTGACTCCTTAAGAAGTTCATTACTGAGCAGAAAATGTTAATTTAAAAGCAGTCGTTTGAATCTTACAAGGGAAAAAAAATCTTTCCTAGCTCTTGAGTGTCCTCAGGAACTTTCCTAAACAAACTATTCACAATTTGCAATGGCTGAATTTATGATTAACCAGGCTTTTCATAAAACACAGTGATTTTTTACACTCCCAGAAAGCATGCAACCAATCATTCTTGATCTAGACCATGAATAAATGCTAAGAGAAGGGTCTCCCCCATTTAAATTAGTGTTAACCAGAATTGGAGGCCTTGGCTCCAGAATTAACTAATCCAACATACCATTGTTAATACAGTGGTACCTCTGGTTACATACTTAATTTGTTCCAGAGGTCCGTTCTTAACCTGAAACTGTTCTTAACCTGAAGTACCACTTTAGCTAATGGGGCCTCCTGCTGCTGCCACACCGCCACCGCATGATTTCTGTTCTCATCCTGAAGCAAAGTTCTTAACCCGAGGTACTATTTCTGGGTTAGCGGAGTCTGTAACCTGAAGCGTCTGTAACCCGAGGTACCACTGTACTCTAACCTTGACCCCTCAGGCAGAACCCCGGTGAGTCAGAAAAACATGCAATGGATTGTGCAATAAAAATAGGCACGTTAACTCTAGTTTCTTCCAACTCATCTTATTTATTTGTTACATTTATACTCTACCTTATACTCCAAATAATTCAACGTGGTATAAACAGGTGCGTCCCACTCCCCGCATTTTATACCCACAACACCCTGTGAGGTTGCCTAGGCTGAGATGCAATGACTGGCCCCCAAGGTTTTGAAATGTTTTAGAACAACAAATTAAATAATAATGTCCACTTTTATGCTGCTTTAAACTTTCTGTGGCAGTATTTCTTTATGTTCTCTATCTTGGGTTTATTTTGCTCATTAATAAAATAAATCTATCATATTTTTAAAAGGGGGGAGGAGATTGTTATTTGGACACACATGCCCAGATGTTTAGAAGGTTGACACGATCTTAACCTTTTTTTTTTTTAGTCTATTGTGGTTTTAACATTTCAAAAGTCTTAAAACTATTGTTAATTTTTCTTATTGATCATTTTATGGTTGGATCTTCTTTGTAAACTGCTTTGAGGTAGTTTTCTCTCTCTCTCTCTCTCTTTTTTTGCTATCAAGTGGTATATAAATTATAAGATATAATATAAAATAAGTAACCAGATTCTGCTCATGCATCATGCCCCCACTCGTTCTGTCTGAATTGTTAGGTTGTGGGTAAACATATCAGACGACACAGCGATTCTTCAAACAGCTCTTCTTTATTCTGAGGCCAGAACTGAACTGAGCTGAAGGGCTCAGTCAGCCTGCTTATATAGAGCTCCAGTACATTGTTACTGTAACAACTTTCTAAAACTATCCAATCACTGAACGTCACTTTCGATCCTTCATTTGCATACAAACTATCCAATCACTGAACGCCACTTTCAATCCTTCATTTGCATAACTATCTACAGTATCCCCCTGCTGGCCCAGGGTGAGAACTTCAGTACATAACATGAATGATGTGTATCTCTGGGGAGAACCTATCAGATCAAAGGCCTGGTATGTCCAGTCCTGGGCACCATAATATAAGAAGCATATTGGACAAGCTAGAATGAGTCCTGAGGAGGGCAACTGAGATGATGAAGGGTCTGGAAACCAAGCCTCATGAGGAATGGTTGAGGGAGTTGGGTATGTTTAGCCTGGAAAAGAGGAGACCAAGAGGAGATGTGATGACCATCATCAAATATATCAAGGGCTGTCACATGGAAAATGGAGCAAACTTATTTTCTCTTGCTCCAGAGGGGAGGACCTAAACCAACAGCTTCAAGTTACAAGAAAGGAGATTCTGACCAAACATCAGGAATAATCTTTTGAGGGTAAGAGCTGTTTGACAGTGGAATTGACTACTTCAGGACGTGGTGTACTCGCCTTCCTTGGAGCTTTTGAAACAGAAGTTGGATGGCGATCTGCCAGGGCTTATTTAGCTGTGATTCTTTCAGTGGGTTGGACTTTATGACCCCTGGGGTCCCTTTCAACTCAACAATTCTATGATCAGGGACGGGGAGGTGACAGCAGTGAGCAGATGAGCAAGTGAGTCACAGCACTGTGAGATGTAATTCGATTCCTAACCCAAAGAACAGGAACTTAATTGATCATGAGCAATGTCACCTCCTGTGCAGATCAGTTACATCTGATGGGTTGCCACTGATGGATCATGTTTAAATCATAGGAGGCAGGATTGCAATGGAATTACAAAGCAAACTGGTCTGCTCTCTTGTGATATATATTTCCATCACTGCCTCTCCCCATATTCCACCAGCTTCTGCATGGGCTGGCAATGAGCAAATTGATTCCTGCATTGAAGGGAGAGTGGGCTAGATGACCTAGGCACCTTCCAGTTCTACAAGCTATGAACAGAGGAAGCAATGCCCCTCTGGAAATCACTGTCCTGATTAACAGCCCCAGGACGCTGAAAAGATAAGAGTTTAATTTTGATAACTTGATGCTAGATGCTGGAACATCTCCCAAAGGAATGCAGCTTTGCAGATTTGTATGTGCTGACAGATTAATCAAAGGAATTGGCATAATTCTTAACATCCTAATAAAAGCATTTTTTTTTATTTAAAAAAATAAATTATTTAGCAGTGGCTACAAGTTAATTAGAGCCCAACGGAGTGGCTTACGGATGTAGAATCAGCCTGTGTTTACACTCCACATTTCTAGAGCTGGGTTCAAGCTTTCTTCATACTAACCAGAGTCTTTAAGCCATTCCTAATTCATCTCTAGCCTTTGAGGATTCAGTCCAGAGGCTCTCATCAAATCCTCAGTAGGTCAGACGTTATTCTGTAATGCATTAAAAGTCTGCAAGAGCTTTCCATTAGAACACAAACTATATAGGCAAACATATCACCTTAAGCTGTTCATCCTTTACCCAAGTACCTTCTGCCACCCCAGCACCCCACCATCTCTCATCCAGCCACAGTCCATGAAAACATTTACTCAGCTGTTGTTGTTGTTCTTTAACTGTACATACACAGCCCTCCTTGTACCTTATTTGGAGTTGTTTTTTACTCTAGCATTCAAACAATTGGTTCCTCTTAAACTGGAGTCTTACTAGTTTTGTGGTCAGGTTGTGTTCTTGTGCATGTGAATCTGGCCTCACAGATAATGGGTTATTACAGAATTTCTATGTCAATACCCTTGTAAAAGCCTGCTGTGTGGTCAGGGGTGGTCCTACAGAGGTGATGTCAATATGGCACTGTTATAAGGTGCAAATTTGATCCATAACTTTATGCACCCTAAAGAAATTCACACCACAATAGGAATATTTTTATAGGGTAGGGAAGGGTAGGGGGCACTGGGGGATGTGTTTATGGCCCAAAAATGTATGAGAACCACTGGTCTAGGATTTTACATATTGCCAGAAATGTACTTGATCAGTGCCAACCTGATATGCTGAATTAATGAACAAATGGAGTGATCTTTCTTGAATGCACTGCTGTGTGTTTTGGCATAAGAGTAAATGAGATGTCTGAATGTGACCCCAAGGCTCTAATTCCAGTCCTCGAACCTGGTGACATTGCTTTGGGGCTTACATTGTCTGTTTTGACATCCATAAAGCAATATTATTTTCAGTAAATGCTTGGCCTGTTTTCCCCGTCTTAGAATAAAGAGGTCATAAAACAGATACTGATTGGGGTTTTCTCCTTCTGGTTGTCCCAGACATAGAGGATGGAGCCAGCTTGCTTCCTGCGGGAGGGTAAGGCTCAAACTGATGGGTTCAAGTGAGAAGAAAGGAGATCCTGGCTAACCATCAGGAAGAACTTCCTGACAGTAAGAGCTCCAAGGGCCTTCTGGCGGTTCCCTCACTGAGAGAAGTGAGGTTACAGGGAACCAGACAGAGGGCTTTCTCAGTAGTCACACCTGCCCTGTGGAACACCCTCCCATCAGATGTCACACAGATAAACAACTACACAACTTTCTGAAGAAATCTGAAGTTTTCAATGTTTGATGTTTATTGTATTTTTACATATATGGAAGCCACCAGCAGTGGTTGGAGAAACTCAGTTTGATGGGTGGGGTATGATGATGATGAGCTGTTCAACAGTTGGGAGGTGAGAGAATCTCCTTTGCTGCAGATTTTTCAACTGAGGTTGGACAAACATCTGTCAGGGAGTCTTTAGCTGTGATGCCTGCACTGCAAGACTAGATGACCTTTAGGGTTACCTTCTACCTCTAAAATTCTATGACTGTGATCCATTGGAGGTTTGTATGATCCAACAGAGGTTGGATGATTATCTATCAGACATTCTTAAGTTGTGCTTCATGCACTGCAGAGGGTTCTATCTAGATGACACTTGGAGTCCCACCCAACCCTACAATTTTATTATTATATGACTTGAAACACCTGTGCTGCCTTCCTTCTGAATTCACAACCTGCTTGTGACTCCAGATGACCCGAGACACAGCAAATGCATGAATACCGCACTCCAAAGCAAGACAGAAAGCCAGATTAATAGACAGGGACCAACAGCTTATAAGGTGCTTACACCTTCTCAGAATTAAAGCCTTGCAGGCCAGATAGGTTTATACTGAGTGAGATGTGAGGGGGCATCAATCAGCTTGCAGGAGCAGCAGGATGGATGGAAATGTTGCTATTCACGAGGAAAGAGCACTGGGGCAAGCAGAATGAATGATACAGAATGGCTGGTGATCAGTTTGCCAGAAGTTTAGCTATTGAGCCCCAGCATCATCTGTAAATGATTTTCCAGGAAGATCCTGTTGGCATGGCAGCATGCTGAGTCTAGCTTGTGTAGAAATAGCTCTGTACTGAGGATTGCCATAAGTACGTAATAATAGCTTGGCGTTTCAGGCCAATGGGCCATTTAATCCAACATTCTGTTCTCACAGTGGCTGACCAGATGCCTTGATGGAAAACTCACAGACACTCCCTCTTCATTTGTGGGATAGGTCAAACTGTTTTATTTGTCTTTTTCAGATATTGTGCAGAGCAAGGAATTAGCCAGCTCAACTCTGCTGTTACTCCTGTGATGGAACAGATGCATACATGAAATATGAAAAAACCACAACTACAGATCTGAAAAAAAGTTAAGCAAAGGTCCACAGTCTGCCATGTGCTGCAGGTGGTTGATAGTCATGGATATAGCTGGGGGGGGGGGCAGGGGGCAGCTGCCCCCCATCAAGTAAATAAATAAAAATACTTAACTAACTAACCAATTGCATCACAGATAACTCGGTTCTGCCCCCAAAAACATAAAGCCTGCCCCCCAATAAATCCTGGCTTCACCCGTGTTGATAGCCATGCTATTTTGTATACACATGGGCAAAAAATTCAAACCATGTTGTAGGAATGGGTTTAGACACTGGGAGAGGTTATATTGCTTAGTTATTATCCTTCCTTGCTTGTGTTTGTGAGATCAGCAGAATACCATCCTTTGCTGCTTATACTTGGAAGCTAAGACAAGGTTGATTTAACCTTCTGCAAACAATATTCCAGGGTGCTGTAAGGCAGACAGGATTTTCCTGGTATTACCCCTTTTCTCCCCCTTAAAAATAAATAAATCACAGAAACATTGTTTTGTGAATAAAAGTAGTGTTAATTTACCTAATCTAGGTCTTGAAGCAGTAGTTATGGTAGCAGAATTAAGGCAGGTTTAAAACTACTATCTAAGTGACAAAAGTACAAGATGCAAGTTCAAAGATGGTGTCGGAGCTGCAAAGCTCATACATGCACGTGTGGTCAGTTTGGAAGCGTGATGAAGAAAGAGACAGAAAGGGGAAGGCAAGCAGGCAGGCAGGCAGGCTGTAGTGTCACAACTTCTTGCCAAGGCAGACAAAGGAAGTGATCTCACAGGGTTCTCTCCAGCAGTTTTTTCAAGAAAGCTCTGTGAGCCTCAGCCCCTTCATTTGCCCATCTGGCAAAACATGAATTGTTGGTATGACTGCAATAATGTCCCACACATATCTCTTTGTTTAGTCATTCTCTGTTCTTGTAATCTTCCCGTCAATTTGTCCATTAATGCCAAATCCCAGATTTCATTCAGCCACATTTCCTATATATCTACATTGAGGCTTCGCCAGTTTCTGGCAATGGCCAAGCAAGCAGCTGTTGTTAATTGTAATATAAGTTCTTTAAAAGACAAGTCCTCAGTGTCTCCCTCAAATAATGACAGCAGAATGATTTTGGGATTAAGATTTCTTGGTTATAATACTTATTTCACGGAAAACTCCCCCCCCCCCAAACTAACAAAAACGAGGGCAGGTCCACCACATGTGGAAGGATGAAGGTGTGTTTTTACAGTGTCTCCTGCTCTGTTGTTGGGAAAGTATGATCAATTTTGTCATGTAGTACAGGGTGCATATACCATCTATTAATTAGTTTCAGCAGAGTGGGGGTGCTTGAACCCCAGTCTTTCCCAAGTCCTAGCCTGCCACTCCAACCACTATGCTACACTGGTTCTGTTGAGCAAAGAAAGAAGAGAAGGAAAGCAACATTAAATCTGGATGAGACATGAGGACAGTGCGCCTTAGTGGCCAAGAACAGGACAGCTCCCAGTTCTACATGGGGTTGCATTCTGCACTTCCCTTGAAAGGCCAAGTCTGGATCCTACAGGATGCCCAGGTGGTAGCCATGGCTACTTGCATTCGGCCAGCTATTGAATGTTCTGTGTGGGGCTTCCATGGAAGATCACTAAGAATCCTGCTGTTTTTGAAGCATGTAAGAACATGAGAAGAGCCCTGCTGGATCAGGCCAATGGCCCACCCAGTCCAGCATCCTGCCTTCACAGTGGCCACCCAGGTGCCCCAGAGGGAAACCCACAGGCAGGATGTGAGCAGAAGAGCCCTCCAGCAAGAGGTATTCAGAAGCATTACTGCATCTGACCATGGAAGCAGAGTACGGTCACTGTGGTTAGTAGCCATTCATAACCCTCTCCAGCATGAATTTTTCAAATCCTCTTTTAAAGTTGTCCCAGTTGGCGGGTGTATCACTGCCTCTTGCAGGAGGGAGTTCCATAGTTTAGCTGTGCTTTGCATGAAGAAGAACAGGTCCCTATGTATGGGTGAACAGACTCATGCCCAAGTCCCAAGGACTTGGAGGCGAGATAACCTCACTGCTGCAACATCAGCCTCATAATCCCATTTTTGAATTTGAAACCACTTCCATCTTTCTTGCATTCATTGCAGAACAGAGACGACTAAACCAATTTTCCAAGGTAGCGAAGAGTATCACCGTCAATTCAAACGTGCCGACGACTTGCAAGATGTTTTCGGTTCCCGTTGACAAGAATTAATATGCTACGGTGTCTTAAATGCAAATCACTCTGGGCTTTATTGTAGTCCGATTAATCAGATAAAGGTCTCTTTGGAAAATTAAACTATTGGAGAGAAAATTGCTGAAAAACTGAAACTTAGTTTTTTGAAAAAAGGAAAAATAAAACAGCATGTGTTAAAAATGGTGGGGTTGAACAAACTGGCTTTCTGCTCAGGAATTAGAATCCACTGGTTTAGATACTCTGGAGCAGAAGAAACCAAGCTGGCTCTATCTTCTCTGTGGCAACCTTTCAGGTATTTGAAGATGGCTATGCAGTCCCCTCTTAGGCGGAATCCACACACATGTTAATAACATTCTGAAAATCCTTTTTTTAATATTAAAAAAGTGTTTTTAAAAAATACATTGAATTTTCCATATGGCTCACCATCACTATCTAGTGTCACGTTGTATATTGCACTTAAAACACACTTAAAACGTTCTACTTGCAGCTGTACAGCTGAGTCCCGACTCCTCTACTCCAAACTAAACAGCCTCAACTCTCTCACCCACAAAATCACAGAATTTTAGAGTTGGAATGTACACAGAGAATCATTTAGTCCAACCCCCAGGAATGCAGGAATCATGGCTAAACCACTACTCAAAAGTTGGTTGTCTTTTTGTGTTTTGCTGATATTGATATTAATTTTGGTATCTTTATTTTTAAATCATATTATGATTTATATGAAAATTATTCAGTTTAGTTGTGTACTTTTTATTTGTTTTATTTATTGTTTATGAAAATTACTTTTGTTATGTTTGCAATTACGTAAATATTTTTCATGTTTTAAGCCGCCTTGAGCATTGTTTTAACTATGGAAAGATGGATAAATAATTAGATAAATAATATGAGGAGGAGGATTATCTTGGCTGCCCTCCTCCACACACATTCCAGCTAGTCAATATCCTTGTTAAATTGTGGTGCCCAGAACTGCACACAGGATTCCAGATGGGGTTTGACCCAGGCAGAATAGAGTGGTACTGTGACTTGATCTGGACACTAGACTTCCACTGATGCAGCCTAGAATCACATTAGCCTTTTTTGCTGCTGCATTGCACTGCTGCCTCAACACATGTCTTCTGATGTTGATTTATGGCCTGTTACCTTCTTGTCTCATCCAGGTCCTAGCTTCTTCTCACTGGAGTCATCTGTGTCATGTCTGCCTTCTTCAATATCTTTTCCTTTATTTCATTCCAACATACCTGAGAAAGACTGAATAAGCTGGTTTGTAAAAAGGCAACCAATCTCGTCCATTGCAAATGGCTCCTAGTTGCTTATGGGATAATGAAAGAGCCACAGTCACTGACCTTCTGGCTCTAATTAAGAGGCAGGATTGGTTAATCCCTGTTAAAATAACCCATGTCACTAAAGGATAATTGTAAACAAGAATGTCTATCTTTTTTATCATTACCAAGTTGTTGCTTATGCCAAGGCTAAAAAGGGTGAGCAACAAGTCCTGGAAGACATTGTTCAAGGAGACTGGTTTCTGCTGCTGCTTCCTGCTTCCTTTTGTCCTTCCAAAACAAACTCCAAGTTGATGCGCAGGGATGTTGTTTGGGGAGCATCTGTTTTGAGCTCACCAGACCAATGATAAGCATTTTGGAAAGCCTAAGAGAAATCTGGCTGGAGTGAAGATGGAGTAGGATGTGGCTCTGTATCTGTTTCTAGATCTCTGGGTGAGTTGCCATAGATAATAGAACCAGAGATGTGCAGAGTTAGGAGGGACCCCAGGGGTCATCTGGCCAACCCCCCTGTATAGCGGGAATCAGAGAGAAAGTATCTCGAACAGACAGACATCTGACCTGTTTAGAAACCTCCAGTGAAGGAGTATCCAACACCTTCAGAGGTCACAGAACTGTAGCATTGGAAGGGACCTTGTGGGCATCTAGTCCAACCCCCTGCAATGCAGCAGGAATTACAGCTGTTATTCCTTATGGTGCCTTCAGCAGTTTCAGACGGGCTCCGTTCAGAGCAATTACTGAGACTTCAGAATATTCAGTGCAGCTGTGAGAAAGAGATGGCTGGAGAGAAAGGACTAGAAGAGGTGGGGTGTGTTCAGCTGCCACTGACCCCCAACACTTAAATGCAAAGCACATTTGTTTACTCCGGGGTGAAATGTGACACTCCAGTGCCCCCCCCTACTGTCACACCATTTATTTGACTAAGCTGAAGCTGCAGCATAGGCGGAAGGAATTAGGTTGTCCTGCCAAGCAGATCCTCTCCTGGATTCACCCATAGTTCCTTCAAGTGGAAAACCAAGAATGGGTTAAATAGGAAACACATTTGGCATTAAATGCCCCAGGAAAAAAATATATATGACAGCAGACAGGTCCTGGGCTGGCCTTGATTAGGGCAAAATGACAGCAACCACTTCTGTTTATAATTCCACCCAAAAACACCCTCCATGTTTTTATTATCCTTACATTCTGCTTGGCTTTTTTGATCATAACGCTCAAGGGATCTTGACACAGCGTTGAAGACCCTGAATCCAAGCTCCCAGCAAATTGTTCTAATCTGATTACCGGGGAATGCTCCCCCACATTTTAAACATATAATTGCCTTCATTCTCCCCGCCCCTGTGTTGTCAAATTGAATATAATGCATCTTGATGTCTTCCAAGAGGGGGATGCCCCACAAATGGTACTTGCATTGCAGTGGCAGCCTTTGCCACCAGCAGAGGGCGCTCTAACCAATAAAAGAATAATAGCATTCTAGAGTTGTAATGGGCCAACAAGGGTCACCAATCCAACCCCCTATAATGCAGGAATCACAGCTAAAGGATCCCTAACAGGTGGCCATCCAACCTCTTTTTAAAAATGTCCAGTGAATGAGAGTCCACCACCTTCTGAGGGCCTGTAAACCAAACCTTGTGAGGGATGATTGAGGGAGTTGGGTAAAAAAGAGAAGATGGAGAGGTGATATGATACTCGCCTTCAAATATCTAAAAGGCTCCCACATGGAAGAAGGAGCAAACTGGTTTTCTGTTGCTCCAGTGGGGAGGACCTGAACTGATGGTTTCAATGGCAAGAAAAGAGATTCTGACTAAACATTAGAAAGCACTTTCTGACAGCACTCACCCTCCTCTGCACACCTTCCAGCAAATCTCCAGCCTTAGGTCAGGCATGAATAGGAGAAACAGGGGAACGCACCAAGCTCAACCCATTCTGTGCAGTGATCTTTATGGAATGTGATGTCAGGAGCTGAAGTGTGACTTTCCTTGTTTTAACTGCATCAGTGTCTCCACTGCTCGCATGTCACCTTTTCTTGCTCTTTTCTCATGCTACTTCAGCACTCCTTTGTTGGAGGTTTTTCAACAGGGGTTGCATCATAGGTGCCAACTCCCTGGGACCCTGAGTGCCTGAGCACCCACAAAATTCCCCATGAAGAATTTCTCACAAATTCTGGTGCCATGGCCATGGCACCCACAGTCCCAGGCACCCACGGTCATGGGGCTAAGTTGGGACTCCTGGGCTGCATGGTCCATTTTCAATAATCTTTTCCTGCACTACAGGAGGTTGAACTAGATGACCCTTGGAGGTACCTTTCAACTCCACAATTTTATGCTTCTTTGGCTATGTTTCCTGCAGTATGTGAGGTTGGACTAGATGATCCCAGAGGTCCCTTCCAACTCTACAATTCTATGATTAGTTTTTTCCTAGCATGCCCTCCAGTGCTCTTTTAATCTTCCCCCGTAAGCCGGTCCTTTAATCGTCTGTGCTGCCATTCTCTCCAATCCCTTCAGATTTGTCACCATCTTTCTTGTTTATTATCTTGTTTGCCATTTGATTTCTGAGCTAAAGGGAAATAAAAAATGGAGCATGACTGTTTTCCACAGACAACCAAAGATGACATTAACTCCTGCTCAAAGAAAGGTCCTTGAGACAGTGAAAGATGAAAGCAAGCAGACAGATGGTGGGCATCTGTCTGTCTTGGGAGACAATGGAGGAGTTTGCCTTTGAGGGTGGAGTCAAACTGTTGGAAGGTTGCAGCGCCTGCTGTGGCTGTAAAGCCTGTTAAGGGAGAGAGATGTTTTGTTGCAGCTGGGGAAGATGAAGGTGTCCGGTTTCACTGCTAGAGATGCACCATGGTGTTTCTTCTGCCTGTGCTCCTCCCAGTACTAATTCCTCCTCTGGTCACTGCTGTAGATACACAACCTGACTGTTTGTTTCCAGGAACTGTGGTTGTCTGCAAGGAATTCCCACATGGCAGGGCTTCATGTCTTGTCTGAAGACATGTATGTAAGACAGGATTGGTCCCTATAGAGCATGTCCTTGGGGATCCTGCCATCTTCCATTCTGTGGGCATGACCAAGCAAGCATAGACATTGCTTAGACAGCAGTGTGAACATGCTGGGAATGTGGGTTTGGGAGAGCACATCTTTGTTTCAAACTCTGTCCTACCACTTGACACCCAAAATCTTCCTGATGCAGAGCATGTGGAAGTTGTTGAGGCATTGCTCCTACCAGTTATAAGCAAGGGTGCCGACTTGCCCCCCACATTGCAGGGGTGCATCACATGACATGTCACGTGACATGTCCCATCCCCACCTAGAACACTTGTGCTTGTGCTCATGCGCCGGGTTGGGACATGCGGGTGTCCTGCCACCTCAGTGCCGGCACTCACATGCCGGGTGGGGAATGGGGAACATGGAGCTGGGCTCTGCGCTTGGCCTCCTCTTCCCTGTGCAACATTGGCAGGGAGGAGAAGGTGGAGCGGGGCCATGGGATTTTGGGGAGCCCAGCACCCTCCTTGAAAAATGGGGGGGGGGGGAGCTGAAGACCCTTCAGGCCCCACCACTTGATGTACCTGGTTATAAGTTACCCAAGACTCCCTTCCAAAAAGCAGCATGCTCAGCCTGCAAGCCTGGTAGACATTCATCTTGGTATTGGTTGTTAGCATCACATTTTCCCATAAACCAGAGGTGGAAAACTCCCAAGAGACTGCAATCTACTCACATAGTTAAAAACTGGCAGCGATCTACCCCCTTTTGGGGGGGTTCAGGTCAAAGTTGTTGAGCTTTTCTTAGGGAGGAGGGAAGCCACATTTTTTTATTGGCACAGAGATGTCAGATAAGCTGATGATATCATGATAGCCATCCCCAGCTAGATTGCATTCAGGATTATGGCAAGGACATGGTGAAAGTAATATCCACCCTGATTGGGCATTTGGCTTTTAAACAGAGATATGAGATATAACTGACTCTTTGGGATGAATTGAGGGATGCTTCCAGAACACACAGTCAGGAAACCGAGATGAAATGCCTTTGTCTTGAGAACATAAGAACAAAAGAAGAGCTGTGCTGGATCAGGCCAGCAGCCCATCTGGTTCAGCATCTTGTTCTCACAGTGGCTGACCAGATGCCTGCATGGGAAGCCTGCAAGCAGGATCTGAGCAACCCTGTGGAACCCAGAAACTGGCATTCAGAAGCAGTGTTGCCTCCAAACATTTCCTCGCAAAGTGCCCTCGAGAGCTGTGGATTCATAAATATTGCAGAAGAAACTATTGCTTGATGTCCAAAATCAATGTTACCGGATATTTTTGAGGCTATCCATGTAGATATATTGTCAAAAGAATCGGTTTTACATATACCACTTACTCCGGGTTATAGCTATAAGGGAGGAAAATTACATGTAATTTGAAATTTCAGCAAGGACTAGAACCCTTCAGACACTTTTATAGGATTTAGCATTCCTTTATGGCAAATACATTGGAAGCATCATTTTCAAGACAAGCCTCCTCACAAGCCTTGCAAATCTGGAACAAGACTTGATTTTCAGGTAACATGGATACTCTTTAGAGTAACTGTACTCATTCTCTGTGCCTATTTTAGAGTTTGACTTTCCACCTTCTGATTTTCATCAGCTGTTATAGCTGTCCTTTCTGTTTTGTGTACAAAATAGAATAGAATAGAATCGAAAGGCTTGGAGTCCCCATGACAAGCCTTGGAAGGGAACATGCAAATGAACTGAGAAACTCTATTCAGTATCCTGGTGCCTTGTGCATGTTTTTGCTCTCTGGCTCTTTGCCACCACAAGAGGTATTTGCATGTGAACAGGACTTTGTGCCACCCCCACCCGAGTTTCACTGGATTATTCAACTGAAATAAAAATTCTTGGGGTGTGCAACATTGCCCTCATCTCTGTGGTAACACCATGGCCTTCAAGCAGAGAGGGGAGACAAGCCCTTTGGATTCCCAGAAAACAAACAACAGGAAGCTGAGATCAAAGAATTAAAGAATTGTAGACTTGGAAGTGGTCTCCAAGGGTCATCTAGTCTGACCCTCCCTTCATCTGTTTCCTTTGCATCTCTTTTCATCACAGCTGTTTCTGTGATATCAAGCCTCACAGCTTTGGGCAGGTGCAGATGGAAACAGGGAATGGAGAAATGCCATTCAAAGGAGGGTCTGCTCTCTCTCTCTCTCTCTCTCTCTCTCTCTCTCTCTCTCCACCAAATTATAGAATCATATACAGTGGTACCTCAGGTTAAGTACTTAATTCATTCCGCAGGTCCGTTCTTAACCTGAAACTGTTAGAATCATAGAATCATAGAATCATAGAGTTGGAAGAGACCACAAGGGCCATCGAGTCCAACCCCCTGCCAAGCAGGAAACACCATCAGAGCACTCCTGACATATGGTTGTCAAGCCTCTGCTTAAAGACCTCCAAAGTAGGAGACTCCACCACACTCCTTGGCAGCAAATTCCACTGTCGAACAGCTCTTACTGTCAGGAAATTCTTCCTAATGTTTAGGTGGAATCTTCTTTCTTGTAGTTTGGCTCCATTGCTCCGTGTCCGCTTCTCTGGAGCAGCAGAAAACAACCTTTCTCCCTCCTCTATGTGACATCCTTTTATATATTTGAACATGGCTATCATATCACCCCTTAACCTCCTCTTCTCCAGGCTAAACATGCCCAGCTCCCTTAGCCGTTCCTCATAAGGCATCGTTTCCAGGCCTTTGACCATTTTGGTTGCCCTCCTCTGGACACGTTCCAGTTTGTCAGTGTCCTTCTTGAATTGTGGTGCCCAGAACTGGACACAGTACTCCAGGTGAGGTCTGACCAGAGCAGAATACAGTGGCACTATTACTTCCCTTGATCTAGATGCTATACTCCTATTGATGAGGCCCAGAATTGCATTGGCTTTTTTAGCTGCCGCGTCACACTGTTGGCTCATGTCAAGTTTGTGGTCAACCAAGACTCCTAGATCCTTTTCACATGTACTGCTCTCAAGCCAGGTGTCACCCATCTTGTATTTGTGCCTCTCATTTTTTTTGCCCAAGTGCAATACTTTACATTTCTCCCTGTTAAAATTCATCTTGTTTGTTTTGGCCCAGTTTTCTAATCTGTCAAGGTCGTTTTGAAGTGTGATCCTGTCCTCTGGGGTGTTAGCCACCCCTCCCAGTTTGGTGTCATCTGCAAATTTGATCAGGATGCCCTTGAGTCCATCATCTAAGTCGTTGATAAAGATGTTGAATAAGACTGGGCCCAAGACAGAACCCTGTGGCACCCCACTAGTCACTCTTCTCCAGGATGAAGAGGAACCATTGATGAGCACCCTTTGGGTTCGGTCAGTCAGCCAGTTACAAATCCACTGAGTGGTAGCATAGTCAAGACCGCATTTTACCAGCTTCTTTACAAGAATATCATGGGGCACCTTGTCAAATGCCTTACTGAAATCAAGGTAGGCTATATCCACTGAGTTCCCTTCATCTACCAGGCTTGTAATTCTGTCAAAAAACGAGATCAGGTTAGTCTGACATGACTTATTTTTCAGAAATCCATGCTGACTATTGGTGATCACAGCATTCCTTTCTAGGTGCTCACAGACTGTTTTCTTAATGATCTGCTCCAGAATCTTCCCTGGTATTGATGTCAGACTGACTGGGCGGTAATTATTTGGGTCCTCTCTTTTCCCCTTTTTGAAAATAGGGACAACATTTGCCCTCCTCCAGTCTGCCGGGACTTCGCCTGTTCTCCAGGAATTCTCAAAGATGACTGCCAGTGGTTCTGAGAGCACATCTGCCAGTTCTTTTAATACTCTTGGATGCAGTTCATCTGGCCCTGGAGACTTGAATACATCTAAACTAGCCAAGTATTCTTGTACTATCTCCTTAGTTATTCTGGGCTGTGTTTCCTTTGCTGAATCATTTGCTCCAAATTCTTCAGGTTGGGCATTGTTTTCTTTATCGGAGAAGACTGAGGCAAAGAAGGCATTGAGGAGTTCAGCCCTTTCTGTGTCCCCTGTTTGCATTTCACCATCTTCTCCTCTGAGTGACCCCACTGTTTCTTTGTTCTTCCTTTTGCTGCGAACATACCCATAAAAGCCTTTTTTGTTGCTTTTAACTTCTCTAGCAAGCCTTCCCTTGTTCTTAACCTGAAGCACCACTTTAGCTAATGGGGCCTCCTGCTGCTGCCGCGCCGCCAGAGCACGATTTCTGTTCTCATCCTGAAGCAAAGTTCTTAACCTGAAGCACTATTTCTGGGTTAGCGGAGTCTGTAACCTGAAGCGTATGTAACCTGAAGGATATGTAACCCAAGGTACCACTGTACTCATGCAGCTGTGAGAGACCAAAAGAAATTTTTAAAAAGGGGGACTGAAAAAGAGATTATAATGGGTCAAATTTCTAAAGATCTGGGTAGGCTTGTCTAAGCAAAAATGTTTTTAGCAGGCATAGAAAAAAGGATGGTGAGGGTGTCTGGCTGATATCAAGAGGTCGGGAATGCCAATGTTTGGTTCCTACCGCTCTAAAAGATAAAGTCCTTATGAATGTGTAATGGGTATTATGTGGCTGCTGTGACAGTATCAGTTCCGCTGACTGCAGCGGCTGAGTGGGCCCACGTGGGGCAAGGAGATCTTGCAGGTCATAGAATCACCGAGTTGGAAGAGACCCTGAGGATCATCTAGTTCAACCCCCTGCAATGCAGAAATATGCAGCTGTCCAACATGGGGATCAAATCTGCAACCTTGGTGCTATCAGCACTATGCTCTAACATTCATCTTCTCTAAGGTCAACTGGCCCCAAGTTGTTAAAGGATTTGTACACTTATAGTGCATTGAACGTTGTCTAGTAGCAAATAAGCAACCAGTGCAGATCTCTGAGCAGGGGTGTTATATGCTGACAAGGCCTCGCTCCCATTAGCAATTGTGCTGCAGCATTCTGCACTGGCAGCAGCTTCTGGATTGAGTGCAAGGGAAGCCCCACATAGAGAGCATTGCAGTAATCAAGTCTTGGCGTAACCGTGGGTGAATGGGTGGTCACTACTTTTCCTTTCCCCACCCCCCATGAGCCAACGCTCAAGGCACTTATGCATGCTCCAAGCCTCACTAGCAATCCTCTCTCCCGCAAAATATCTGTGCCAACGTTTTCTGCACAGCATATGTGCGAGACAATGGCTCGGCCAGCTGTGAAGCAGACAGATGCATCAGCGCTTCTGGGAAGGGAGGTTGCAATGCTGACGTCTTTCTCAGATCCATCTTCCCTCCAGCTGCACACCTTCCACGTCACCCTGTTTCCACCCAGGTCCTGGTCACCCACCCACCCCAGTGAAGAACACAATGTGCCTAAGGAGAAATTTGGGCTTAGAACCATTTATTTTCATGCTACACTTTCTAATATGAAAGAAGAGGAAATAATAGATTCATAGAACTGTAGACTTGGAAGGTGTCCCTGGGGGGTCATCTACTGCAACTCCCTGCAATGCAAGAACCACTGTGATTCCCTTCCCTTGCTGCACAGAATGGGCCCCAAGAATAAAGGCAACATGAAGCACTTATGGTGTTCCTGTGGCTGAAACTGTTTTCTGTTCCCTTCTTCATCTTTTCGTAGATGCCTCAGAATTCCCAGCTGCTGCAACAACAAAATTCCTGCATTTTTAACTTTTTCCTTTTTTTAACAACACAGTTGGGTAACGGAAGGTAATTACTAAAATGACGCAATAAATCATAAGCACACCTGGCTTCAAGACAGGGAGAAAAGTGCTACCATCCTCATTAAATGGAGAACCAAGGACAGTAAGTGCAAAAAGGGGTCAGCAGAATATCTGCTTCCATCCGTCCCTGCTCACCTCCCTACCAGCTGGTTTGCCAGATCCTTTCTATGTCTTCAGGCATGCAGGGGAGTTAGGTCAGATGACCCTGGGTGATTATTTCCAAACATACAATGCCATGATTCTATTATTCATTGAAGGTTTCTAACAGAAGCTGGATGGCCACCTGTCAGGGATCCTTTAGCTGTGTATTCCAGCATTTCAATCACTGGCATTTTGTTCCTTTTTCATCTACATAAACACACAAAGCAGCCTATATAAAGCATTCACCAAGGAGTCTTCTTAGGTCAGCCCAGTTTGGGGATTGGAAAATTGCCCTCTCCAAGATCACCACCCTCCAGTTCTCTGAAATGCACCACTCTTATGAATTGGACACGGGGCCCTCTCCTGCTAGAGGTACACTGGTGCCAATTAGAGAGAAAAGATGGATGTTTGCTCCCTCCCTGGACCTTCCCCCACTAGAAATGGGTAATTGATTCTTGGCTTTGAGCCTCTTTGGAACTGTAAGTGGACGTAAGTGGAACGAAAACACCGTAAATCATCCCAATTAAAGCACTGAAGATGGCTCTGGAATCGCTTGCTTTATAGCAAAGGAACATCAGGCCTTCAAAAATTCCAGTTCATTATCAACGTAACCACCCACTGTATTGTGGAACAGCATCGGGAGAAGAAATGGCTAAGGAGTAAACCCTACACAAATCCGGAGTGGAGTTCCTAAGACGGTTGGGTGGTGCATTGCATGTTTCCTTCCAGCAACTCCTGAAGCCAAGCTGATATCAAATGTATTGCTCTGCTTTCCTTTGAACCACATCAGCTCATGATATCTGTGCAGCTCATGACTTCCATGCACACTTCCCAGGCTTGTGCCCCAGAGAGGTCACTTTGGTGCTGCTAACACAGCGAAAACAATACAGGAGACAGCAGGTATAAGTTACCAGTCTTTGCAGCCACAGAGGGTGCTGTGATTCTCCAGTGGTTTGGCTTCATCCCAGAAAGCGTACTCCATTGTCTCTTGAGACAGACGGATGCCAACAACGATTGACTTAAGCTTGCTGTGCCAAAATGATTTGATGGAGACAAGTTTATCAATGGCTACTAGCCACTCACTCTGCAATTAGAGACAGCAATGCTTCTGAAGACCAATTGCTGGAAGCCACAGAAAGGGAGAGGGTTCTTGTGCTCAGGTCCTGCTTGTGGGTTTCACACAGGCCACTGAGAAAATAGGATGCTGGACTAGATGGGCCATTGGCCTGATCCAGCAGGGTTTTTCTGATGCATTTATGGAACTGCCAGGCCCAGAGGCAATTGCTGGCACCCGTCTTTATCAAGAAACAATGGTGCCATCATGGGTAAAGTCAAACTGTTGGAGAGTTTCAGCACCTACTGCAGTTGTAGAGATCAACACAACAGGAATATATGTTTTAATGTAGCTGGGGCAGAAGAAGGTGTCTGGTTTTGTTGTTACAGATGCACCATGGCATTTTTTCTCTCTGCACTTCTCCCAGCAGACATTTCTCCTCTTGTCACGGTTGTGGATACAGGACCCAACTGTCTGTCTCCAGGTTCTGTGGTTGTCTGCAAGGAATTCCCACAAGGCAGGGTTAATTTTGTCAGCCTTCATGTCGTGTTTGAAGACATCTTTATAATACAGAGTTGGTCTGCCAGCATGCCTGGTGCCTGAAGCCAGCTCCCCATAAAATACATCCTTGGGGATCCTGTCATCTTCCATTCTGTGTACATGACCAAGCGAGTATAGACATTGCTTAGACAGGAGTGCTAACATGCTGGGAATGTGGGCTTGGGAGAGCACATATTTGTTTCAAACTCTGTCCTTCCATGTGATGCCCAAATTCTTCCTGACGTAGCACATATGGAAGGTGTTGAGGCATCACTCCTGGCAGTTTTAAGTTGCCCACAACACCCTTCTATAAAGTAGCATGCTCAGCATACAAGCCTGGTAGACCTTCATCTTGGTATGTGGTGTTAGCATCACGTTCTCCCATATCCTTTTGGAGAGGTGAGCCATTGTTGTAGTTGCCTAGATTCCTAGGTTATTACGGACATTTGACCACTGTGAAAACTGGATACTGAACTATATGGGCCATTGGCCTAATAAGCAGGCTCTTCTTATGTCCATGTATTCCTATGACTTAAACTCTGAAGTAGGCGCAGATTGCACAGGTCTATAGCTTGGGGGTACTCTTGGACACAACACCAACAATGGCAACTCAAGTTGCTACAATTGTCCATTTGTAGCCCCAGCTGGTTCACTAACTAAGGTCTCCTTTTGGGCAAAGTGTATTCCATGATCTGGTGACTTTCAGGCTGGATTGCTGCAACATGCTCCATTTGGGGCTGCCTTTGAAGATGACTCAGAAACTTAAGGTGGTCCAAAATACAGCAGTCAGATTCTTCGCTGGGGCTCCATTTAAATCTCTTTAAAATCCCTGTTTTAAAACAGCTGCACTGGTTGTCAGCTTTTTCCAGGCCCAATTCAATGTGCTTATGTTGGTCTTTAAAGCACTGAACAACTCAGGACCCAAATTCCTGAAAGGCTATCACCTTTCTGGCAGATCCTCTTGGGTGCTGAGATTGGCACAGGGGTCCCTCTTGGCAGTTCCTTCACTCAGTGAGGGTGACCCCCAGAGAAGGCACCTTCTCTGTGGTGGCCCCTAAGCTGGGAACTCCCTTCCCACAGAGGTATGCCTGGAACCTTCATTGCATAGCTTCCAGAGGATGCTGATGACGCACCTGTATACCCTGGCCTTGACATTTGGGGTGTATGTTTTTAGGACCGACCTTACTTCTGTGATTTTAAGTTGTTTGAAACTGTTTTTGATATTATGCTTTTATGTTAAGAACATAAAAGAAGCCTGCTGAATCAGGCCAATAACTCATCTAGCTCCACATCCCTTTGTCACGGTGGCCAACCAGGTGGCCTTAATAAGAAACCTGCAAGCAGGATCTGAGCACAAGAGCAAACTCTTCCCTCCTGTGATTTCTAGGAACTAGTTTTAGAAGCGTTGCGGCCTCCGACTGTGGAGGCGGGGGCAGTGCATAGCCATAATGACCAGCATGATAGCCTTGGATAGCCCTCTCCTCCATGGGTTTGTATGATCCTCACTGAAAACCATCTAGGTTGGTAGCCATCACTTACGTTCTTCTGTATAGAAAAGCAAATTTTGAAAGATGTGTCAGGGTATTGCTGAGTATTAAAGCTATCTGGCAAACTCTCTCTCTCTCTCTCTCTCTCTCTCTCTCTCTCTCTGTGTGTGTGTGTGTGTGTGTAGATGTGAAGTCTAATAAAAAGTTGTCCTCCCCTCTCCTACCTTCTTCCCCTCTTCTCCGGGGTATAATCTCTACCCATTCTTGTATTTCCTGTAGTTTTCATCGGGTGGAACATAGCAAAACAGCCTGTTTATCAGCTGAAAATCCATCCTAAGTACCAAGCCCATGACTCCTGTAACAAATTGGGGCATATCATCTCTAACCTTGCTTTATGATTACATTATTATGCCAGCAAGAGCAGAAAAAATATATATCCCTAGGAACCTTCGTCATTCTTCACTGGGACAGGGGGCAGGGAGGAGCCATTGGTAGAATTTTTAGTTCCAAACTAACTGGTTGCTCTTCTGGGTACTATGCAGCATGTAATTAGCCTATGGAACTCACTTCCACAAGAGGAAGTGATAGCCACCAACTTGGATGGCTTTAAAAGAGGATCAGAGAAACTGATTGAAGAGAGGGCTATAGATGGCTACTGGCCATGATGGCTTGGCTCTGCCTCCATGGTCAGAAGCAGCAATGATTCTGATTCCAGTTGCTGGGAGCTACAGGAGGAGAAAGGGATCTTGTGCTAGAATCTTGCTTGTAGGCTTCCCACAGGTAACTGTTTAGCCACTGTGAGAAGAGGATGTTGCACTAGATGGGCTATTGGCCTGATCTACCAGACTCTTCTTATGTTGATATGTCTGGTTTTTGCACACCAAGGAAAGTAAGGAAGACGTCGATAAAGGTGGTGTACTCACCTTCATTGGAGGTTTGTAAAGAGAGGTTAGACGACAATCTTCCAGGGATTCTTGAGCTGTAATTTCTGCATTGCAGGGTGTTAGACTAGACGACCCTTGGGGAGGGGTCCTTTCAACCCTTCAGTTCTATGATTCTATGTTTCCAGGAATTGGCCTGCACAGATAATTAGCTCAACGATTAAACCACAGCAGACATCTCTGGGAATGACAGTTTATGAAGGTGCCAGCCACTTTCTTTAGACAAACTGAACTTTCACCTTTCCAGATTACTAGCATTCCCTGTAGAGTTGAATTTATCATTAAAACAGTTTAAGCATGTGGGATAGATATATCCTTAAAGCCCCTCTGGCGAATTGATGCCTAGGATTCTGATGTAACATTAAAAAAAAACCAAACAAACAAAGTAACTTTTTTTAAAGAGGGGAAGGAATAAGATTAGTAAAAGTCCCACCGATTACATTCCTGTGGAATATATTGCATTTTTATTTTCCTCCTTAAGGGGGAAAAAAAACACAATTTGTAAACTTCAGATAGCAGCAAATTCTATGTTTCCTCCTTTTACTTCCAGATACAATACCAGCTTTGCATATCTGTTGAGAGAGAGGGAGAGGGAGGAAATAATCCTTAAGCATTCTGCCCTACTACATTAGCTTTTAAAATAAAATCCATTTATATATAAAAATCTTGGCTTTCTTCCCAGGCTCTGTAGAAATGTTCTTCTGTATTAAACACTACAATGAATTAAATTAACCAGAATGATTTCTTTGTGAATGGAGACCCTTTTTCCTGTGTGACATGTTTTTGATCATTTTTCCTCCCCTGTGACAGCAACCCTGAGTCCCTATCGAGCTGGAAGATTTGGTCTAGTTATGCCATTTTTGAGGGGCATTATTGCAGTCAAACCAACAATTCATGTTTTGCCAGATGGGCACATGAAGGGGCTGAGGCTCACAGAGATTTAAAATTTGCTAGTAAGAACTCTATGAAATCACTTCCTTTGACTGCCAATTTTGAACTTAGATTTTGTACTTTTGTAACTTAGTAGTTATAAACCTGCCTTCATTTTGCTGCAGTAACTGGTGCTTCAATGCCTAAATTATGCAATTAAATGCTACTTTTACTTCTTCACAAAACAATGTGTGTGAGAGATTGTTATTTTTAATGAGTGTGTGAAGGGGCAATACCAGGGAAAATCTTGTCTGCCTTAAAGTATCCTGGATTGTTCTTTCTAGAAGGTTAAATCAACCTCGTCTTAGTTTCCAAGTTAAGCTGCAAAGGATGGCACTCTGGTAGTACTCTAGCTCATGTGAGCAATGAGAGAATAACTAAACAATGCCTAAATATATTTCTAAAATTTGCAATCTGGAAAAACAATTAGGATTTTGCATTTTGGTGTTCTTAAAGCAAAATAAAGCACTGCTTATTTGACTGCATGTGGATGGACGGGCTACCTTTGTAGGCAGGAGGACCATAGTGGAAACACCATTCATTTGTTGTATCAGCTGAGAGAAATCCATTGGCTTTGTCATCTGCTTTCTAAGAACAAACATTTTGCATTGTGTGAATGGGGTTTCTTCCTGTCTTTCCTTCCTTGGAATTGGAATCACAGTAGTCGCTCTAGAAATAAATTTTCTTTTCTTTTCTTTTCTTTTCTTTTCTTTTCTTTTCTTTTCTTTTCTTTTCTTTTCTTTTCTTTTCTTATGCTTCTGTGGAATCTTCTTCTATTCTTCATCCAGAGTACTGTACAGGCACAAACCAGTTAAAATTAGACTTATAGAATTGAAAGAGGAACATCCAATGGGCTCTTTAATCTGCAAAATCATGGGAAGGGATGCAACTTGTGAATGTAAATATACTATCAGGCCCCTTCAAACTCAACAGTTCTATAATTCTATGATCTACTGCAATTCACCCAGAGATCTAGCAGATCCCAACCTACCTCCTACTCACCCTTCAATCTATCCAGATTTGCCTTCTAGTTTGACATTTCTATGATTCTGTGATGAATGAATAAACTAGAATGAATTTAGTGTATTGGGCCTGCTCAAGCCTGCTCATAGCAACAGATTTGTAAAGTATAACCATGCCATTTCATAGTAACATAGAACTGAAGAGCTGGAAGGGACTCCAAATGTCATCTAGTCCAAGCCTCTGCAATGCAGCAATCACAGACCCTCCAGGTGTCCCTATTTTCTAGGGATGTCTCTGATTTAGAGAAGCCGTCCCAGTTTCTGATTTGATCCTGGAATGTCCCACTTTTCCCATTTCTCATTGGAGAAATGTTGCAGGTTGTGGAGTTATCCGACCCCCGAGTCATCTGAAGGTATAGGTATAGGGAAGGTTTTTATTATTATTGTTTATTGTTTAATGTTTTATTATGCTTTTATATGTTGGAAGCTGCTGGGGCAACCCAGTAAGATGTGTGGGGTATAAATAGTAAAATAGCATAAATAGTAAAATTATTGTTATATGGAATGGGATGTCTCTATTTTCATTGGAGAAATGTTGGAGGGTATGCAATTAGAGCTAAAAAAAATTATTTGTAAATGTAGGCATGAGGCTCCATAGGCTCAGAGAATTACATTGGGAATAAAGCTCACACTTTCTCCATGACTGTCTGGAAACCTAGGTTCCTTTGTTGTGTTTCCACGGGCTTATATTCTATCTTGCTTCACTACCTTGCACAGAATTGTCAATTCTTAATTGTGGGATGTGAGTGAATAAGAACATCATTTTGTGAGTGGTGTGGCTCTGAGAATCATAAAGTAGAGCTGAGAGCTCTGCCACTTTTGCACCACAAATGAAAAGAGCACCCTCATGTGCTACAATTCCTTTATACTTGCTGGTAATAGACTTTTCTGCAGTGGCTCCCTGTTTGTGGAATACCCTCCCCAGGGAGGTTTTGCTGGTGCCTCCATTATACACCTTTCAGTGTCAAGCAAAACCATCCCTCTTCAACTAGGCCTTTGGCTGGTTGACATCCAATGCACTTTTAAATGTGTTGTGGGAGGGGGGATTATTGGTTTGTTTTTGTTCTTGTTTTCATTATGTATTTTGTTTTTTTAATTGTCTTTTTATGTTGTTAACCATGCTGAGATCTACAGGTAAAGGGTGGAATACAAATTTTAATAATCATAGAAGAAGGAGGAGGAGGAGGAGGATTAATCTAAAAGTTTAGAGAAGCTTTTAATATTTGATGCATTACTGTATTTTAATATTTTGTTGGAAGCTGCCCAGAGTGGCTGGGGAAGCCCAGCCAGATGGGCAGGGTATACTTAATAATAAATTTTATTATTATTATTATTACAGTGGTGCCTCGCAAGACGAAAATAATTCGTTCCGTGAGTCTTTTCGTCTTGCGATGTTTTTCGTCTTGCGAAGCACGGTCCGTCGCAACTGCGCCTCTTCAAGCGGCTTTAAGAAAAAAACGCAAGACGTTTTCGTCTTGCAAAGCAAGCCCATAGGGAAATTCATCTAGTGAAGCAACGCAAAACCGAAAAACCCTTTCGTCTAGCGAGTTTTTCGTCTTGCGAGGCATTCGTCTTGCGGGGCACCACTGTATTATTATTATGGATCATGTTAAGAAGACAGCACCGAAGCCATATTTTAAAGCTGTTGTTGTTGCTGTATATAAACCCTTCATTCTTCCTAGGAGGCTGGATTCAAAAGAGTTCTCCTTTGAGCACAATCGGAATATATAGTGACAGACAAATTTTCTCTCATTCAACAAGCTAAGCTTGGTAGACTGAATTCCTCCCTCCAAAATTTGGAACTCGACTCCATGCTGAAGCCCAATACCAAATTAAGATCCGATTATAATCCTGATCATATAATTAGAGTGTCATAAAACATGAGAAGAGCCTGCTGAATCAGGCCAATGGCTCCTCTCGCCCAGCATCCTATTTTCTTGTTAGCCAACCAGATGCCTGTGGGAAACCTGCAAGCAGGATTGGAGCACAAGAGCCCTCTTCCCTCCTGGGGTTTCCTGCAACTGGCCTTCAGAAGCATTGCTGCCACTGACTGTGGAGGTAGAACATTGCCAGTGTGGCTGGTAACCACCGACAGCCTTCACTTCTGTGATGCTTTCCTATTCTCCTTTAAAACCATCCAGGTTGGTGACCATCACTGCTTCCCGTGGGCATGAGTTCCACAGTTTAACACTGCGCTGCATGAATAAGTTCTTTCTTTCATATGTCCTGAATCTCCCAACATTCCACTTCGTTCATAAGTTTTAATGTTATGAGAGTGGGAGAAAAACTATTTCTCTATTCACTTTATCCGTGCCATGCATAATTTCATAAACTCCTGTCATGGTTGCCTCTTAGTCACCTTTTCTCCAAACTGAAAAGTTCCAAATGCTGCAAGACCTATTATTCATTGGAGGTTTTTGAACAGAGGCCACCTGTCAGAGACTCTTCAACTGTGATTCCTGCATTGCAGTGGGTTGGAGTAGATGACCTTTGGTGGTCCTTCCAACTCTACAGTTCTATGATTCTGTGAACGTGTTGATGAATTAAGAGCAGAGGTGAAGGCACTTGTGATGAGGTTCACTGAAAAACAAGAAAGACATCATCAGACAGCGGCTCAATCCAGCAAGCATCCTGGATAAAATATTTACACCCCAAACTGACAAATTACAGAGCTGGGCTCAGGCAAGGAACTGTATTTTGATTAGCAATTTAACATTCCGAAGGAAAAGATTAATGCCTGCAAACTCCTCAGTGGAGGCACTCAAACGCTAATTGGTAGTTGCAAGTAATTAAAACAATTTACTCAGATTATAAAGAATTTTTTTAGCAGTGATTAAGCAACTCCAGGACATGTATGGTTGCTTGTAATCACTCCCCCTGCCCCCCGGAGACTAAGGGTCTTGTAATAGATCTTGTAACACTCAATGGGTCCTTGCGCTACCAACATACAGCTTTATGGAGGGGATGCAAAGCAAGGTTGCTGCAGGGATGGATAAGTTCAGTCCAGTTTTGCATCTTGGGAACTGATGTAATTTCCGCTTCTCTTGTCAATTCGTGAACTGAATCATAGAATCAATGAATTGCAGAAATGGAACAGCTACCCAGGAGTCAGGCAGTCTGACCCCCAGCAATGAAGGAATCCCAGCTAAAGAATCACAGAATCATAGATTTGTAAAGTTGGAAGGAACCCACAAGGGAATCACAGCTGAATAATCTCTGACATTCAGCTTCTGCTGTTCACCATGCCAAGTGCTTGTACCCACCCTACTCTTGAAAAGGAAGAAGCAGGGGGCATGTCCCTTATTGGACCAGTGTCTCAGGTCCCACTTAGCCATACAATTCATCTGCCGTGCTGCCTTTAAACCCTGCCTTGCCTATGAGTTATTCAGATTTTGTGCATTAAAGGGTTTGGCAGCAACCCAGGACTTCATCTGGCTGCAAGGGCCAAGGCAATGTGTATGGGCCTTGTTTTGGTATCATAAAATTGTAGAGTTGGAAGGGTCATCTAGACAAAAAAACCCTGCAACGGATGGTTCTTTTTGGACCTTTAGCCCTGCTCCAAACATACTTTCCTCAAATATCTTTCCTTGCCAGCCTGTTGCAGAAATGTTTGGGATAATGGGTGTCAGCTTTGCTCTGGTGTCTCTGGGAAACATTTTTAACAGCTCAGTATGTACAGAAATATATTGTACAAAACTGCCAAGCAGATCAACTCTTGTGCAGCAGGTATTGAGAGAGGCTCCCCACAAGCATTTAATAAGTTCCCCAACCTAAAATGTAAAATAGTTTGCCGTGTGTACAGCATGCAATTTTTTTATTTTTCTCTCCCAGCATTTTATAAATAGTTCCACCCACCCTCTACTTTCAAGTATCTCTCTGACTCATGTTTGGAAATGAGGACCCCCCCCCCCCCGCTTCCCACTGTGGAGGACAATTACAGGGCTTTTGTTCCAAGTGAATTAAGAAGCACTGAGGGCACAATCCTTTCAGAGAGGAGCTGTCACTCTGCTTTGTTTCCCTGCTTGCAGCAATTACTCTGCCAGACCTGCTCCAACCTCATCCTCCAAAAAAACATCTCCAGCTTGAGTCTGAGAGTTTACCTTCTGCTGATTAGCTACTTACTCACCGTTTGCCTGTCTCCATAAATCATGTCTTTTCACCTTCTGCTTTTGCTTTACAGGCCATATGGGAGTTTTCTTCTCCTCTGGAAAAAGACAACAGCGATGCCATTTTGCTATGTTGCTGCGTTTAAAGGCACTTCAACCATGTAGGGCAGACAAAGGCAGGAGGAGAGTGCCAGAGCCGACCTTCATAAGAGCATAAGAAGAACCTGCTGGATCAGGCCAATGGGACACCTATGCCAGCATCAAGGCCATCTTAAGCATATCTGGCACTGTGGTGCATAGACCCCCTCCGGTGCCCACCCCCGTTTCCCATAGTTGTCAACCTTTTTTAAGGGAGGACCCCAGAGTTGCTGACCTTTTTAGGAAGCTGACACCACGCTTACACATTATACCTCTCCTGGTATACCTCGTGGAGGACCTTAAGGTCCGCAAATGACAACATTTTGGAGGTCCCAAGTCACAAGGTGGTTAGATTGGTCTCAACTAGGGCAAGGACCTTTTCAGTATTGGCCCCAACTTAGTGGAACGCTCTGTCACAAGAGACTAGGGCCCTGCAGGACTTGACATCTTTCCGCAGGGCCTGCAAGACAGAGCTGTTCCACCTAGCCTTTGGTTTGGACTCAGTCTGACCCTATGTTCCCCTCCCCCTTATGGTTTTGATCTATGGGCTACTTTTAAAATGAGGCTGCATTTTAAATTTCATTTTAACCTGTATTTTAAATTGGTTCCCCCCTATTATGTTTTTATTGTAATTTTACTGGTGTTGGCCACCCTGAGCCCAGCTCTGGCCGGGGAGGGCGGGGTATAAATAAAAATTATTATTATTATTATTATTATTATTATTATTATTATTATTATTATTAAAATCTAATGAAGTCCTCAATTCCAAAGCAAGACTCATTCAAGACTCAGCAGTTCTTCTAATTTATCCTCATGATTCAAATCACCACATATCAAAAAGTTAAAGCAATCACCAGTTTGTTGTTCTTCAAATAAATTGATAAAGACACAGAGAATGCAGTTCCCGGCCAATTTGTGTAGAAGTACAAAGCTGACATTTTCAAATATTGGGGGGTGGGTGTAAAGCAGTGACATCCGGAACCTAAAAAAGGACCCAAAACTTGGGTCACAAAGGCTGCAGCCCTAACTGCACTTACCTGAGAGTAAGCCCTTCAGATTCTAATAGGATCTTACTTTACTCAGTAGGACTGCAGCAAGAAACACAGTTGGGAATTAGGGTTTTCTGTTTTAAGTCTCAACCAGAGATAAATGTAATATTGGAGATTAGGGAGAAAGGAATATGAATAGATTGGGGGGAGGGGGCTGACGAGAGACCAAAAACCACAGGTAGCAAGCAAGACAAGGCACACTTTCTGGGGAGCAAGTCTCACACACAGTTGCTTGGGGCGAAGACTGCAGAGGGACCATAGTTAGGTTGTGCGTGTGTGTTTTCAGAAAAACGTAGAATTGAAAGGGACCCTGCAGGTCATCTAGCCCAACCCCCTGCAATGCTTTTTAGCTTGCATTGATCTCAAAAACCTTCAGTGCCTTTTCCCCCCCAATTGGATAGGCAGTTAACAGGTTTGTTTCACAAATAAGGGAGAAGCAGGGTTGCTGGCTTGGTTTGGTTTGCCTTTGTTCTAGTTTTTTGCATGTGCTTAGTGCCGTAGTTTCAGGCTGTGAGCTGCCCTGATATCTATGGGTGGAGGGAAGTAGTACAGTGGTACCTCGGGTTACGGACGCTTCAGGTTACAGACTCCGCTAACCCAGAAATAGTACCTTGGGTTAAGAACTTTGCTTCAGGATGAGAACAGAAATCGTGCAGCAACAGCGTGGCAGCAGCGGGAGACCCCATTAGCTAAAGTGGTGCTTCAGGTTAAGAACAGTTTCAGGTTAAGAACGGACCTCCGGAACAAATTAAGTTCTTAACCTGAGGTACCGCTGCAGTAGTAGTAATAGTGGTGGTGGTAATAATGGTGATGATATTTTTCACAGGGCTTGGAGTGAGTGGGTGATGGGCAGCTGCTGGAATGAATGGGATTAGTGCTAAATGGTCTGGCTTGCTTTACAACCCCTAGGGACCTTGTTGGTGTGGGGGGTGGGCTCGTTCTCCGCCCCCCCCCTGAAGAAGAAGAGCAAAGGGAGAAGGCTTCCCTTTCCCGGGATAGAGTTTCCCGTAACATTAAACACAGGGCACGATTTGAGGGAGAGAGAGAAACCAGGGCAGCACCTGCTGCTACTCACGGCTGGGGCTAGATGTAGCTGAACAGGATGGCAAGGGGACCCTGCAAGCAGGGCTGCAAACCCAGCAGGGAGGCTCTGCTGCTGGAGGAAGGAAGGGGGCAAGTTAGGGGCAGCTCTCTTCGTCTCCTTCTTCCTTCTTCCTCCTCCTCGTGCTCCGCTCCCCCTCCACCATCGGTCGCTTCTCTCTTCCCACAGGGTGGGCGGGTGGGCGAAAGAGAGAGAGAGAGAAAAAGAGAGCACTGCACGCCAGCCAGCCATGTGATTTGTGAGGCGCAGCTGGCGGGTGTTGGGAAAGGGGAGGCCACCGGCAAAGGTGTGCAGCTCCACCACTCGCTGGGGTGTCCCTGAGAGGCCAGCGCCCTGGCACAACGAACCACTAAGCCCTATGGGAAAGACGACTCTGGCCAGCATCCTGTCTTCACAGTGGCCAACCAGATGCCCCCAAGGGAAACCTGCAAGCAGGACCAACGCACAACAGCACCCTTCTCTCCCGCTGTTTCCTGCAACTGTTATTCAGAAGCCTTTGACCATGGAGGCAGAGCATAGCCATCATGGTTAGCAGCCACAGGTGGCCTTCTTCTCCATGAATTTGTCTAATCCTCTTCTAAAGCCATCTAGGCTGGTGGCTGTTAGGTTGTGGGTGAACATATCAGACGACACAGCGATTCTTCAAGCAGCTCTTGTTTATTCAGAGGCCAGAACAGAACTGAGCTGAAGGGCTCCGTCAGCCTGCTTATATAGAGCTCCAGTACAATGTTACTGTAGCAACTTTCTAAAACTATCCAATCACTGAACGTCACTTTCGATCCTTCATTTGCATAACTATCTACAGCATCCTCCTGCTGGCCCAGGGTGAGAACTTCAGTACATAACAGTGGCTATGACTGCCTCTTGTGGGAGGCAGTTCCACAGTTTACCATTGCACTGCATGAAGTCCAGCAATGGGTATTCAAAAGAATTGGGGCTTGTTTACATTTCTGCTTTTCCCACACCTAGAAAGCAAGGGTCCAAGTAGTTTATAACTGACCTGCTCTTTCTTTCTTTCTTTCTTTCCTTCTTTCTTTCTTTCCTTCTTTCTTTTCTTTTTTCCAGACATCTTTACTGATAGTTAAAAAGTACATAATTATATGTACACTAAACATGGTGAGATGTAAATAAAAGAGAGAAAAAGAGAAAGAGAAACAGCACCTCCTGTGTAGAAGGGAAATTAAAGGGGGGAGGGGAAAAACCTCAAAACTATACAGAGTTGTTATTGTACTTCACCAGATCTTAACCTGTTACAGTATTTATAAGAATGGATTCCAAATATCACTGAATTTGTCCATGGCAAGTCTGCGTTTATATGCAAGTTGTTCATATATTGCGAGTTTGTATAAGTCTTCAATCCAATTGTAGAAGGGAACTGCATTTTTCTTTTTCCAAATATCTTTTTCATTAATATCAGTCTTTTTGCTGTGGTAATGGCATGGAGAGTCCACTCATATTGTCCTTTTGTAAGGTTCCATGTGCTGGGTATATAATTCAAAAGGATATTTTGTTCTGTAAATGTAAGGTTGTTCCATACAGTTCTGCTGATAATTTCAGTTACCTTCTGCCAAAAATCTTTCAATACATAAATGAAAAAAATTATGTTTTAGAGAAGCATTATTCCTATTGCATTTCCAACGGTTAGATACCTTAGATAGCCCTTTTTTAAACAAACGTAATGGGGTCCAGTATATTTTTGATATTTTTGTTGTTGTTGTATGAGCCTCAATTTAAGGTCCAGAGACACCCTTGTTATAGCACTTAGAACAGTCTCCCGCTGTGTGGTCGAAACTGAGATCTCTAATTCTTTATTCCATTCCTCCCTCAATACCTGTATAGCAAATTGGTTTGCTAGTAACAAAGATTTATACATGTTGACGGTCGGTTGTTTGTTGCATAAGAGTTAATCAACTGCTTTAATATCTCTGGGGTCTCTGAGGCTGTAAAAGCTACTCATTTTATCTGGAGATATTGCCATAGAGCAATTGTGGGTAATCTGTATTTGTCGCTTAAAACCATGGGTAGGCAAACTAAGGCCTGGGGGCTGGATCCGGCCCAATCGCCTTCTAAATCCAGCCTGCAGACGGTCCGGGAATCAGCATGTTTTTACATGAGTAGAATGTGTGCTTTTATTTAAAATGCATCTCTGGGTTATTTGTGGAGCATAGGAATTCGTTCATTATTATTTTTTCAAAATATGGCCTGGCCCACCACGAGGTCTGGGGGACAGTGGACAGTTTGCTGACCCCTGACAGAATATATTTAAAATTCATCCTCTTTGTTTATCAGCTGCTTTAATGTTAAAATACCTAAATTCATCCACGTCTTCTGTACTACCATTTCTTTCCCGATGTTTAAAGACAGGTTACCCCACAAAGTCATTTGGCTGTGGGAGAAAATGTCAAATTTATATTTTTTGGACATGTGGTGCCGTATCATTCGAACTGATGTTATAGTTTCAATAGCATCTTGAGTATTATAATGTATTTAGACCCAAGTGCCACCCATCTTTCTAAAGGTGCTACATAGAAATATTCCAAAGTATCCCAATTTGGACAGTTGTTTTCAGTTATGGGTCTCCAGAATTGTGTACCTGACAGTCAATATGCTTCGTGATACTATTCTAAGTCTGGGATCCCAAATCCTCCTTCCTTTAATGGTATTTGTATTTTTTTGCATATTCTTGGAACTGAAGAGCCCCAAAGGCATTTTCTAAACAAAGATTTAATTTTGTGAAAGTATTTGCTCGGTATTTGAACTGGAATTCCTCTTACGATATAAACTAGTCTAGGTATTATGTTCATTTTAAGAGCATTGACTTTCCCCCACAGGGTCAGGTTCAATGACTCCAATCTGTCAATATCAATTGATACCTCATTATATATTTTGTTAATGTTTAATGATGCTAATTTAGATAATACGTATGCCTAGATATTTAATGTTTATGCAAATATGAAACTGGTATTGTTTAAGCGGTTGCACCAAAAAGTTATTTCCTATTAACATCAACTCTGATTTGGATCAGTTTATAGTATATTCAAATATATTGCCAAAAACACCTATATTTTGCATTAATATTGGAATAATACTGTGAGGTTTTGTGATAAACAGAAGAATATCATCTGCAGACATTACCAATTTGTATCCAAGAGTGTTCTGAATTACACCAAAGATTTCCTTTTGCTGTCTAACAGTACGTACCAGGGGCTCCAAACAGATATTAAAAAGCAAAGGCGAAAGTGGGCAGCCTTGCCTAGTACCTCTGGATAAAGGTGCAGACATTATGCTGTTTGTCTTAACTTTAGATGTAGGAGAGCAATATAATATGTTTATTCATTTTCTAAAGTCTAATGGAAAACCAAATTTTTGTAGGACTTTTCCCATATATTGTTTGTGGACCTTATCAAAAGCTTTTTTCGCATCTAGAGATAGTAGAGCTAAATCTTCACTGTTTCTGTTTAAATTTATCAAATCCACTACCAGCCTGATGTTATCTGCAGCTTATCTCGTCCTTATAAACCCTGTTTGGTTATTTTTAATAATAATTGGTATTACTCTTTGCAGTCTGTTTGCCAATATTGCTGTTAAGATTTTTGTATCAATTTTTATCAAAGAAATTGGGCAATAGTTGGCACATTGCTTTAGGTCCTTGCCGGGTTTTGGAATAACAGTAATATAAGCCTGGTTGAATAGTGTTGAAGTGATTTTTTCTCTAAATATCTCATCATATAACTGATATAATCTAGGTGACAGAAGATCATTATATGTTTTATACCATTCCACTGGAAAGCCGTCTAGCCCAGGTGCTTTACCATTTGCCATATTTGAGATTGTTTCCCTAATCTTGACTTCTGATATTGGAGACATTAATAGTTGTATTTGTGTATATTTTGAAATTTTCCCGCCATAACCTCTTCCACTACCTCTTCTGGTTTACTGACAGGTCTGAATAGAATTTCAGGAACTGGCTGTTAATTACAGTTGGAGATTTTGGCATTTCATCTAATTCACCTCAAATTTGTGAAATTATTAACTTTTATTTCTTCTGCATAAGTCGATTCACAAGAATCTTACCTGCCTTTTCACCTGTCTCCTAATACTTTTGTCCTGTACACATAAGCATGAATTCAACTTGTTGGGACAATATATTATTTATCTTAAATTTCTTCTTTCACATCTTACTATACAATTTGTCAGTTGGCTTATTAACTATTAATGCCCATAAGTCATTTAATCCTCTTTCAATTCCCCCTTTACTATTTCTAAGTTTTTTTTAATGTGATCTGTACGCTATAATCCGACCTCTAATAAAAGCTTTATACACTTCCCATTCATATATCCTAGCGGTCAAAGTCTCAGTATTTATATCAAAGAATTGTTCAGTCTCAGTCTTCATTTGGCTTTTTTCGTTTGTACAAACTGGTCATCATTAAGTAGTGAGATGTTAAAATACCAGTTTCTTGGTATCTCAGCTGTATTATAATACTTTCAAGCCAAGCTAATTGCACTGTGATCAGATACACAACATACATCAATATCAGAATCTTGAATTTGTTGGTACAAGGCCACTGATATTAAGAAAAAATCCAACCTAAAACAATTTTTATGTACTTGACTATAAAACGTCTTCAGCTCTCTATATTGGACAAACAGGTCAAACCTTACGCCAAAGAATAAACGGACATAAATCTGACATCAAGAATCACAAAGCAGAGAAACCAGTAGGAGAACACTTCAATCTCCCAGGACATTCTATACAAGATCTCAAAGTAGCTGTTTTACTACAAAGGAACTTCAGAAATAGACTGGAAAGAGAAGCTGCTGAATTGCAACTCATTACCAAACTTAAAACCATGGAGAGACCTGGTCTGAACAAAGACACTGGATTCTTATCTCATTATACATGACTAAGCCATTTTTCACCTTCTCACCCCTTGCCTTTTCCTGTAAGACCTATTGCAGTCGTTAAGAGTCGTCAACAGGCTCATCTCAGCTATCTGCCAATCTCCCATTCCCACCACCCTTCTGAGTAATACCCCTCCCCACCTTCTCACTATATAGAAGGATCTGGCAACTTCTATTTCAGTGTATCTGAAGAAGTGTGCATGCACACGAAAGCTCATACCAAGAACTAACTTAGTTGGTCTTTAAGGTGCTACTGGAAGGAATTTTTTTATTATAAAACGTGAATTTCCTTTCAGTAGGATGCCTTAAGCACCAAGGGTCAACCAGATTCAACTCTTGCATGTACTTTTTGAGAGTTTCTCTAACTAAGGAATCTTTTTTCCCCGGAGGCATGTTTCTATCCAGATTAGGATCAATTATTTCATTGAAATCACCTCCTATTATATGTTTATCATATGTGCTTGACTCACATGACTAAAACATGGATAAAACATACCTGGGGAATCTACATTTGGCCCATATATATTAATCAACATTATTACCATTTCAGCAATTTTTACACACAAAATTAAATAGCTTCCATTTTCATCACTAATAACTTGTTGTATATCCACCCTCAATCCTTTTTGTATCAAGATAGCAACTCCTCTTGCATTGCAAGTATAATTTGTTGTATGTACCATTCCTACCCAATCCTTCATTAGCACTTTTTTGTCTTCTTTGGCCCCTCTTATCTTGGTCATAAATCCAATATTCATTGTTACAAGGTTTCTTGTATAAGCATACATCCTGTTATTCATACACCTCAAGTACCTTGCACATCTTTTTCTCTATAATTTGGCTTTGTATACATAATAATAGCCATTATTGTTGTTGAAAGGAGAGGGCAAAAAATAAAGAATAAAAAAGTGAAGACAAAAACAAGAACAAAAATAAGAAGAGACAGAGAAAAATTCCCTACCACAATAGTGCTACATAACGGGAAAAAAACAAAAAACAGATTATCCAACTTAACCAGTTTTGAAAATATAAGAAAAACAAAAACAGAAAAAATAATCCAAATGGGAAAAGGAAAAGGAAAATCATGACTTCCAGAGTGGGCTGAGCTCACAGTTTCCTCCTCCTCCTTTCCTATCAGCTTGACTCTGACTTGTTAATATTTTTGTTCAAAAAGCGGTGGTGACTTTTGCTGCTTCGCTAGTTGATAAACAGGTGATATAAAATGTTCTCTTGTTGATTTTCACTGCTGACTGTTTACACTCCAATCTATTGGCAGAACGCCCAGACTGGCAAAACAATATCTTCAACAGTGTACAGTGGTACCTCGGGTTACATACGCTTCAGGTTACATATGCTTCAGGTTACAGACTCCGCTAACCCAGAAATATTACTTTGGGTTAAGAACTTTGCTTCAGGATGAGAACAGAAATCGGACAGCAGCGGCGCAGCGGCAGCGGGAGGCCCCATTATCTAAAGTGGTGCTTCAGGTTACGAACAGTTTCAGGTTAAGAACAGACCTCCAGAACGGATTAAGTACCACTGTATCCTCTTTATTACTTACCATAGTTAAGGGAGTCAATCAAAGGTTCAGTTCCAGGGTGCTCACCTATTTTAGTGAGGAATGCCTCTGCAAAATCTGGCTGGTCGAATTTGTGAGTTTGACCTGAATATTGAATACAAACCTTTGCCAGGAACTGAATGTAGTATTTCACATTCTTTGCCCTAGCAAGGGCTTTTGCTTTAACAAATTTAGAGCGTGCTTGAATCACATCTAGGCACAAGTCTAAGCAATTTCCCCCTTGTCCTGCTGCTGTCCCAGAGAAAACCCACTCTTTAGCTCGAAATTGGAACCAATGACAATGTTCAGAAAACCCGAATTGCTGTTCACTCCAGTTGAGCACCAAAGAGCAGATTTCCCCCTGGGGAAAGCAGTGGGGAAAGAAGAAGTGTTGATAAACCATTACTGTTATAAGAAGATAAAAAGAACCTGCTGGATCATGTCAATGGCCCATCTAGTCCAGGCTCTCCTAAGGGGATCCTGGTAGGCATTCCTTTGGTGAACCAGACACTCACCATCAGAACAGAGCTGAGTTCTGGCAAATTCTCATAACGATTCATCACCATTATTAGCTGTGCAACAGATGTCCTGACCCCCGTAACATTGGAAAAGCCTTCTTCTCGTAACTTCTCTGGCAAAATCAAACATCTGCAATAAAAAACAGATTGGGGATTCATCTCCAGACATATTTCTTTTTTAGATCATGCATTAAAAATCTGGTTGTGGACCAGTCTGTTGTTCCATGACTCAGCCTAGAGTCCAGACGTCAGTAAATTCACATAATAAAAAGGAGATTCCGACACCTTTAAGAACTTTCTGATGGTGAGATCTATTGGAAGCTAGTGAACTCTTCTTCCTTGGATATTTTTAAGCAGAGGTTGGATGGCCATCTGTCAGGGATGCTTTAGCTGAGTTTCTCTCATTGCAGTAGGCTGGAGAATATGTCCCTTGGAATCCCTTCCACCTGTACCATTCTATGATTTTCTGATTCTTGTATCCACCCCAAATCTTCCCAGACTCAGCTTCATTGGATATTCATGAATTCTAGTGTTATGAGAGAAAGGGTTTTAAAGAAAGAGTTGGCAGTGAGCTGTTTTTTATTGTAATTATCTGTATATTTTAAATAGATCATATAATGTGTGTCTGTGTGTGTATTTAAATCTAGCCCTAGCCTGACATTTTAAGCTTCACAACAACCCTGTGAGGTGGGTTAGGTCGCAGGGTAGTATTTCTAGCACCCAATTTCACATCTAGTGAGTTAGGTATATGGCTCAGTGGAGACTTGACTCTTTCACAAATCCTAGTCCAACACTCTAACCGCTACATGTGCAGGTGTGCCAAAGAAATCGGAATGATAAGTCACAAAGGAAATCCAGTATGATCTGGTTTCAGGGAGAGCTGAATCTCTTCCTGCACAGATTGGGTCTTTCAGCATCTAGTTGGCTTTTCAGCTGCCTGTTTGCTGTTAGAATCCAACAATACATTGCCCTCCTTGTTAACATCTTATATTAACTGCTGGCAAGACTCCCCGACGGAGCCCCATCAACTTTGGGCTGGATTAATCGTGCATTACCCGAGCGGCAATTTGTGATGGTATTGAACATGTCACAGTGCTGGGAGGTATGAGGAGTGCAGTCACTTCATTATGCATCTCATTGAGCTTAAGCGACATGTGCTGAATAAGAAAACATCTCTGGCTTTTTTGAGTAGCACCTTCTCTTTACAGATAGGTTGGGGGAAACTCAGGAACCACAAAAAGGATCCCTTCTGCACAAAAGCAGAGCCGTTGCAATTGCTATTGCTCACTGGAGTATATTGAATCATAGAACTGCAGAGTTGGAATGTACCCCCAAAGGGTCATAGGGCTGAACCCACTTTGCCATGACTTCTCCCGATTTTTGCCTTAATATGCCCAAACTCACAAATGGCATTATCCATTTAAAAACCAGCTCCCCTCGCTTTTCTTTTTGCTTCTTAAAATACCTGTGCAGCACCAGGCACTCCCTGTAAACATCATAAACAGCAAATAAAAGATGATCTTCTCCTCATTGTAGAAGAAGAAGAAGAAGAAGAGTTTGGATTTGATATCCCGCCTTTCACTCCCCTTCAGGAGTCTCAAAGCGGCTAACAATCTCCTTTCCCTTCCTCCCCCACAACAAACACTCTGTGAGGTGAGTGGGGCTGAGAGACTTCACAGAAGTGTGACTGGCCCAAGGTCACCCAGCAGCTGCATGTGGAGGAGTGGAGACACGAACCCGGTTCCCCAGATTACGTGACTACCGCTCTTAGCCACTACACCACACTGGCTCCAATTGTAGAATTGGAAGGTGCACCTAACGGTCATCTTGTCCAACCCCCGCAGTGTGGGAACCACTGTAAAAGAACTCCCAAGTGGGGTATGACCAAGGAAGAAGAGAGTGGTACTGTTACTTCCTTTGACTAGTCACTAGTCAAAGGACTGCATCTTCACAGGAAAACAAAATATAACAGTGTCTTTTGGTCTGAAGTGTTACTTTGCGTCAGGTAGTTGGGAGTGATCAGAAGATCATTTAACTTATCTGAATTCATGCCTCCCTTTTTTGCAAAAAATCTGTAATTATATTATATTATATTATTATTTATTTATTTATACCCCGCCCATCTGGCTGGGTTTTCCCAGCCACTGGGCGGCTTCCAATAAAATATTAAAAATACAATAAAACATCAGTCATTAAAAACTTCCTTAAACAGGGCTGCCTTCAGATGTCTTCTAAAAGTCAGTTGTTTATTTCCTTGACCTCTGATGGGAGGGCGTTCCGCAGGGCGGGCGCTACTACCGAGAAGGCCCTCTGCCTGATTCCTTGTAACTTAACTTCTTGAAGTGAGGAAACCGTCAGAAGGCCCTCAGCACTGGATCTCAGTGTCCAGGCTGAATGATGGGGGTGGAGATGCTCCTTCAGGTATACTGGGCCAAGGCCGTTTAGGGTTTTAAAGGTCAGCAGCACCAACACTTTGAACTGTGCTCGGAAACATACTCTCTGGTTTTCACCTCTCTGGTTTGGGCTTCACTCCTGAGCCAGCTTGCAGATTTGCTCCCTTGCCCAGTCTGACCCCTGATCCATTTCCATAGCCCTGGATGAGTGATCCACCTCTCATTAACAGCTGGAACTGAATATTGGAAGATTAAGAACCAATAAAAGGAAGAACCTTTTCATGCAGTGCATAACTAAAATATGGAACTCCCGTCTGCAAGAGGCAAGGATGGCCACCAACCTGGATGGTTTTAAAAAAGGATTGAACAAATTCATGGAGGAGGAGATGGCTATCAATGGCTCCTAAACACAATGGCTATGCTCTGTCTCCACAGTGGAAGGCAGGAATGTTTCTGAATCCCAGGAGGGGAGAGTGTTGCTCTTGTGCTCAAATCCTGCTTGCTGGTTTTCCACAAGCATCTGATTAGCCACTGTGAGAACAGGATGTGGGACTAGATGGGCCATTGGCCTGATCCAGCAGGCTCTTCTTATGTTCTTAACATCAAGAGTGCTTTGTATTCCTATCTGAGCTGGGAATTTCCTCGTCTTAATTCATCTTACCAGCTGCGACTTGAATGTCATTAACTAGAACAAGGAAAATGGGCCTATGACCTAACCAGCCCAACTTTTACAAATGGTTTAATTAAAGCAGCAATATGCCACCCTGGTAAATTGCTCATAGGCTGAGCCTTTGAAGAGACACAATTAATGGTGTGTTTGGCCCCGGTGTTGCATAATCCCTTGTGAATAAAATTGCATCTCCTCTCCAATTTGAGCCAATTATGAGCTTTGTGTACATAGCTCAGACAGGTACAGGGTGGGCAGAGTTCAAATTAACCTTTTCCTGGGAATGAGATACTGGAAACAGAATCCCCCACCCCCACGTTTGGAATAAAATATGGGCTTACTCCAATTGTGCTTTAAAGAGTGGGTTTTCAGGGGAAAGCAGATCTAGGCTACTGTTGGGTGTATGAAGTTAAAGCAAGGAAAATCTCAACACCAACACCACCCCCACCCCAAAAACAGAACAAGTGTTTTTTAAAAAATAAAATCAGTCACATAAGAAAAGGAAATAAAGGATGGAAATGAAAGCTGTCAGATATTGAGTTGTTACAGGAATGAGAATGCTGTGACAGGCATCTGTTGATGCCATGAGGCATAACAGGCGTTGCGGTGTTGGGTTAACAGAAGTGTTTTCTTTTTAACATTTACCCTAAAAACACTTTCTTCACTGTGCACAGTGCCTTTGAAATAGAGGTTAATTGAAAGGAACGGTGCCAAGGGTTTAGAAGATGCAATCTCGAAATGCCACTGAAAGAGCAGGCCTCCTTCTGATGGGAGGAGAAATGGCAAGAGTTGGACGAGGTCATTAGGGCAGGCGGGGAAGGCATCGAGGTGGATTTGAGATACGTCACTCACAACAGGGTCAGCATTCACAGATCCCACCGCTGGCACCCCAAAAAAGAAGAAAGACATTGCATGGTACAGCCACCAGGGGCTCCTTTTAGGTGAGACTGACAGATGTTCACTAAGGGGCTGCTGCATCCAATGGAGCTTTCTCCTGGGTTCCACATCCTGCCACCATCTATATAGCATCTGGTGATATGATGGCCACCTTCAAATATCTGAAGGGCTGTAACCTGGAAGTTGGAGCAAGCTTGCTTTCTCCTGCTTTGGAGAGTAGGTTCCAAACTAATGGGTTCAAGTTACAAGAAAGGAGATTCCAACTAAACACTGGGAAGAACTTTTCTGACAGTAAGAACTGTTCAACAGTGGAATGGACTCCCTTGGAAGGTGGTGGACTCTCCTTCCTTGGAGGTTTTTAAACAAAGTTTGGATGGCCATCTGCCAGGGATCCTTTAGTTATGAATCCTCCATTTCAGGGGGTCCCTTCCAATTTTATGATTCTGCAATTAAGATTTCCCTATCATGATCCATTAATCTAAATTGTGGATATAGAAATGTCAAAGAGTAGCAAGGGAGAGCTATGTGGCTTTGGCACATGACTCAAACACTATCTCCAGTGAGGATTCATTTATGAGAAAAAAGGGTCAGCGAATTTCAAGAAGGTAGTGCTGCCCCACAGGCACCCAATGGAAACAACCAGAAATATCTATCGGGTGTTCATCAACCACCTGCCCAGAGAGGCACTCAGTCCCAAGTCAGTTTGTGTCCTATTGGTCATAAGAATGTACAAAGTGCCTACTGAACCAGGCCAAATTAATTCTTTGAATAGTTTTTATTATTATTATATATATATATATATATATGCAGGTTTTGGTGTCTTCGGGTGTCTTCCCGTGTAAGAGTTGGGGTGTCTAGGCGACGTTTCGACGAGGTCTCACTCGTCATCTTCAGGCTGGTGCTTTCGGCTTCTTGTTACTGGAACAGAGCAGGATCTCAGTGTTTGAGTTCCTATAAATACTGTTGAGGGGGTGTGGTGTATAGCCTCCAACGTTCTGGGCAGAGAGGAAGTTCCCAGGTTAGTGTGCCTTTTCTTCTTTTGTTCCTTAATTACTTGAGGGATATCTTGAGTGATTTCTTGAGTGATATTCTGAGTACCACTTAGGTGGGTCATTAGGTGTGGATTAGTTGCTAAAGCTTTCGTGTCTTGACCTCTTGAGCTTGTGAAGAGTTTTTCTGAGAAGATGGCTGTACTGCACTTAGTTGTGCTCTGGCTTGGCTTCGTGTATAGGGGCGAGCTGTGGTTTTGTGCCCTGTGCCAGCCAGATCTGTGTAGGGATTGCAGGGGGGTGCAGCATCCGGAGGTGCCATTATGGTTTGGCTACTGGATGGTGTCTGTAATTTATCTGTGGAGAGGGTCTGGGTTTGGGTCTGGTGTGGTTGATTGGTGATGGCGTTCTGTGTGCCTCTGGTTCTGGTGTCGGTTTTTGTGGGGAGGGCTAATTTCCAGATGTCTGGCAGGCGGGACGTGTCGTCACGCTTGTTCATGTTGTGAGGGTGTTTCTCTATCTCGATGGCTTCCATGATTATTCTCTTGTGGTGATGTTCCATGTTAAAGAGCAATTTGGAATCTGCAAAATTAATTTCGTGTCCTGTTTCTTTCATGTGTTGGAAAAGAGAGGAAGTTTTTTCTTCTTTTTTGACGGCATTCTTGTGTTCTGCGATACGTGCATTTATTCGTCTGTTTGTTTGTCCAATGTACGTGGCTGGGCAGACTTTGCAGGGTATTTCATAGACCCCTTGGTTTTCCAACTGGATTTTATCTTTGGGGTTTCTGAGGATATTGGCTATTTTTTGGTTGGTGCAAAAGGCTGTTTTGATATTGTGTTTATGGAGGATTTTGCTAATTTTATCTGTAGTGCCCTTGATATAAGGAAGGAGGGCCATGCCATTGTTTTCTTCTGTGTCTTGGTTTTTGGGGGGTGTTTCTTTTTGGATTAGCTTCGTAACCCTGTTTTGCTGGTATCCGGATGCTGCACCCCCCTGCAATCCCTACACAGATCTGGCTGGCACAGGGCACAAAACCACAGCTCGCCCCTATACACGAAGCCAAGCCAGAGCACAACTAAGTGCAGTACAGCCATCTTCTCAGAAAAACTCTTCACAAGCTCAAGAGGTCAAGACACGAAAGCTTTAGCAACTAATCCACACCTAATGACCCACCTAAGTGGTACTCAGAATATCACTCAAGAAATCACTCAAGATATCCCTCAAGTAATTAAGGAACAAAAGAAGAAAAGGCACACTAACCTGGGAACTTCCTCTCTGCCCAGAACGTTGGAGGCTATACACCACACCCCCTCAACAGTATTTATAGGAACTCAAACACTGAGATCCTGCTCTGTTCCAGTAACAAGAAGCCGAAAGCACCAGCCTGAAGATGACGAGTGAGACCTCGTCGAAACGTCGCCTAGACACCCCAACTCTTACACGGGAAGACACCCGAAGACACCAAAACCTGCATTCCTGTACCCGTGAAAATCTACGAAAGCAAATATATATATATATATATATATATATATATATATATATATATAGCTTATACAGTGGTACCTCGGGTTACATACGCTTCAGGTTACATACACTTCAGGTTACACACTCCGCTAACCCAGAAATAGTGCTTCAGGTTAAGAACTTTGCTTCAGGATAAGAACAGAAATCACGCAGCGGTAGCAGGACGCCCCATTAGCTAAAGAGTTGTTTCAGGTTAAGAACAGTTTCAGGTTAAGAACCGACCTCCGGAACGAATTAAGTACTTAACCTGAGGTACCACTGTACAAGATTTTTCCAAGATACAATGTTGTCAAACAGGATCTGGTGGCAGTATATATAGTCCATATACAATGATAGGCCACTGTCAAACAGACAGAAGACATAAATTAAAACCAAAAATAAATCAACCACAAGTACATGAATGCGTGGAATGTAGCGACTGGAACTATTTACAGCCTAGACATAATGGTTAATCAAGACAAGACTATGAAACATGGAACTATATCCAAATGATGTATAGATGGTATATCACACCAGTACAAATGGCAAAAATGTACAAAACCGGGTCAAATACATGTTGGAAATGTAAAGAAAAAGAAGGCACTTTGTACCATATGTGGTGGGAATGTAGAGAAGTTAAAAAAAATTGGGAGGTGATATATAATGAATTGAAAAAAAATGTTTAAAATGACATTTGTGAAAAAACCAGAAGCATTTTTGTTAGGGATTTTAGGACGAGACCTGCCAAGAAAAACAAAGAACCTATTTATGTATGCAACAACAGCGGCAAGAGTCTTGTTAACACAAGGATGGAAGAATGAGGAAACCCCAACAAAAGAACAATGGCAAGAAAAATTGATGAGTTATGCGGAGTTGGCCAAGTTGACATATAAATTACATGAGAAGGACAATCGTGACTTCAAGGAAGAATGGGAACTGTTTACAAACTATCTGAAAAAACAACAAAATGATTTGGACTCCTTGGCAGGTTTTGAATAAACATCCACAAATTTATTAGTAGAATATGACAGATAAGGCAATGATATGTACCATTTTCAACATGCAGAGAATAATATGTGTAAACAAATCAGAGAGGGGAGCTGAGGGAAGTCTTTAGCAGGTGGGAGAGGGAGGGAAGGGGGAATAAAAAAGGGGGGATGTAATTGGTTATTTTGATTGATAATTTGTTTTGTTAAAATCGTTCAATAAAAATAAAAATTAATTTTAAGAAAAGATTACGAAACATGGGCCCTATCATGCTACGGGAAAGGAATTCAAGAATTCAATGCCCTGAGCCACTGTTTCAGCCATATTCATTTGTGGGCAAAGCAGGGTCTTTTGCTATGTTCCTCCTTGCTTACAAATAAGATGAGGACTGACCAAACAGGTACAAAATCGTCTGTTTTCTTTCGCCCCTAAGGACTCTCAGCTTATTGGACAGTTTTTCCAGCACGGCAATATCCAATACTTTAGTGCAGTAAGGAGTACGATCAGCCCCCTCTTATTTTTTCCAAAACAGTGTGGTGGTGATTCAAGCTGCTATAAGCTGATGTACTATCAAGTCTTTACAGTGGTACCTCGGGTTACATACGCTTCAGGTTACATACGCTTCAGGTTACACACTCCGCTAACCCAGAAATAGTGCTTCAGGTTAAGAAGGTTGCTTCAGGATAAGAACAGAAATCGTGCTCTGGCGGCGCAGCAGCAGTGGCAGGCCCCATTAGCTAAAGTGGTGCTTCAGGTTAAGAACAGTTTCAGGTTAAGAACAGACCTCCGGAACGAATTAAGTACTTAACCCAAGGTACCACTGTATTATGCAAAATTTTGCTACCCTCTACATAATTCAGAAGTTGGGATAAGACACAAATCACAACTTGGTGGAAGTCTACAAAAGCCTACTTCCCTTTCCTTCCCCCTTTTAAGAATTTATTCAGCAGTTGGGAGCACTTAAGAATATAAGAAGAACCTGCTGGATCAGGCCAATAGCCCATCTTGGCCCATATCCTGTTTTCCAAGTGGCCAAACAGATGAAAGGTGATTCCCAAATACCGGTAATTAAAATTTGGGACTTATGCTGCCAGGTGTGTGTCGAGGGACAACCCGTGTAATTGCTTTGTTCTACTAAAAAAAAAAATCACATTTTTTTGTTTCATCATAATTTGTATTCACCTGCTCATTTTGACAATAATGGTTAAATTGCCTTAAAAACACTTCCATCTGCATAAAATGTGATTGTTGGCTGTTTTCAGCCTTCTTCTTCCTCTTCCTACTGCTTCCTTCTCCTCCTCCTGTTTCTTCTCTGCCTCCCTTCCTCTCCTTCTTTTTCTATATCTCTCCCTCTCTCCCCTTCACATTGGTTTAATCCATTTTCTATCATTTTCTCATGTCTTTTTTTAAAAAATGATATTTATTGAGAATTTTAAGGTTACAAAGAAATAAGAAGGAAAAATCAAGAGAAAAAAAGGAAAGAAAAAAAGTAGATAAAAGTAACAATTAAACAATACAAATAAATAAAAACCAAAGTCAAAAACAAAAAACAAAACACACAATACATCAAAAGCAAAAAACAAAAATAAACAAAAAATTTAAAAACAGATCCAATATTCCCAGATCCTTAACTGTCATTACCTTATTTCATCGACCTCCTCGCACCTCCCTTTTTTGTATTCTAGTTATTAATTATCTCAGCAAATCCTTTCCATCTTTCACAATATTCTGTCATTAAATTACCTTAATCTATTTTAACCTTATCTTACCATAAAAAGTCCTAAAACTTAAAACTTAAATCTATATTTATAGATTAAATAACCTCTATAACAAGTAACTGACCCCCAAAGCCTGATGTACCTGTAGGCTGCACAGGAAATGCCTTAGCTTGAGGAAGATATGAGGCTTGGAGGGGAACGTGGAAAGGAAGCTTTCAAAATCTTATTTATACCAAATTCTCTTAACCATTACATATTCTTACATAATTCTTTTTAACATTTCTGCTAAACAACAATAATTTCATTCCAACATTTTTCTAATACTCATTAATTTTACAATACTATTCTAAATGAATTTTTAAAACTTTCTTCCAATCTTCATCCATCGTCTCTTCTTCCTGGTCTCGGGTTTTGTCAGTCCTTTCTATCCCATCCATCTAGTCCATCAACCTGGTGACCTTATGTCCGAGGCTCTTAAGTCTCTTCCATGTCCCTTCCGCAGATCTTCTTCATATTTATACCTGTACTTTACTTTGTTTTTTTTTATAAGATATTTATTAAGTTTTTTTAAGATATTACAATACAAAATGAAAAAGAAAAAACAAAACAAAATAAAAATGATTATAAAACCACTCAATTTTTCTATTACTTATTTTCCTTAGCTTGTTTCCCGGACCTCCTCATACCTCCCTTTTTTGTATTCCAGTTCAATTTGTTGGCTCAGCAAATCCTTACCCTCTTTGTTTATCCTAATCTTTGGTCTTAAAATAGTAACATTAGATTTTTCCCTATTAACAACCCATTTTTCATACTCCCTTGAAGCATTACAGCTGGAAACCACTTAATTTCTATCCAACATCATTCTAACATTCATTAATTTTACAATATTTCTCTTTGTCTTCTGCTCCTTTCACTCTATCATTTTCCCATGTCAAGCCATGTGTTCCCCATCCTATACTTCTGCACATGGCGAAATGTAAGAAGTGGACATTTGTCCCTCTTGATATTTTCTTAGTTAAGGTCTAGTTCTAAAATGATGCACCTAACAGCTATGTAAGCAGGAAGATAAAGGACGAGCACCCATCCCTGTGGAGACCAAGAGATGCTGGTACATATTGTGTCCAATACATTCTGGGGTGAAATCTCAGGAGCCAAAGATGTGATAGAATTTGCTTGACACCAATTCTTTGTGACTAGCAAAAGCAGATGAATTACGCAAAATAAATGAAACAGGAACATTTGCAGGGGTGGATGACCAAAATGATGGAGAGTCTGGAAACTAAGCCTACTAGAGTCATGGAATCATAGAATCAAGGAATTGTACACACATTCCTGCCTAACCGCTGTAAGATGCAACCCATCTCTTGCCAGAAGGCCTTCCTCAAGGAAGCAGAGAACATGGTCAAGAAGCCAAACCCTTCCTGACCACATCACTTGCACAGCCCGTGGTTTACTTCCAGTAACCTACTTCAGATATTCTCTAGGAATGTTCGGTGGAAGATGGAGCTTATTTTCTGCTGCACCAGAGGGCAGGACCTGAAACAATGGATGGAAATTGTAAGAAAGAAGATTCTGACTAAATATCAGAAAGATCTTTCTGAGAGTAAGAGCCATTTTACAGTGGAAGACCACCTTGGAAGGTGGTGGACTTTTCTTCAGGGGAAGTTTTTAAGGAGAGGCTGGATGGCCACCTGCCATGGTTCTTTTAGCCATGATTGTTGGGTCGCAGGGTGTTGGATTAAATTACCCTTGTGGGGTCCCCTCTAATTCTTTGATTCTGTTAAATCTGCATAATTTATGTACAACTCAAAAAGCATAATTTATGCACATCACAGAATCCAGCTTCCTTTTAAAAAAATAATTGCAGAACTTGGATTGACATGGAAGGCAGATGAGGTCCTGACTAATCCCTGTTTCTAAGGTGACATTTCTCTCCAAAAAGGCATGTTTGAGCAATTGTTCTCTGTCATTTCGCCAGGGGTCATCTCAATGGCACAGCTGCTCCTTCTGTAGCTTTTATTTAAAACAATTCTGAACAGCCTGAAAACCATGTCATTCTCCAAATGAAGGAGTCCGTTACACCTTTATAAATTTGTAACATACAAAGAGGTTCTTCCTTCTTCTTTCTCCTGCCAAGCTAGGAGGGCAGCAAAACCTTTATTATTATTATTGTTGTTGTTGTTGTTGTTGTTGTTGTTGTTGTTGTTGTTGTTATTATTATTAAGTTTTTCCAGATAAATGAAAATGCACAAAAACAATGCATATAATAAAACTATAAGCTTAGATCCAGTTCTGCTTTTAAATGTACAGAAAGAAAGGGGGGGAATCATGGAGGAGCTTTTAAGAGTGACCCACTCCCCAGTTTTATTGGATCAGACCAATGGCCCATCGAGTCCTGCATTCTGTTCTCCCATTGGCCAAGTGCCCAATAAAACTAGGAATATAGATAGACTGCCTCTGGGTCTGGAGGTTCCATAAGATCATCAGAAGAGGCCTGCTGGAGCAGGTCAATGGCTCATCTAGGCCAACATGCTCTTTGCACAGTGGCCAACCAGATGCCCCAGAAACCTGCAAGCAGCTTCCAAGCACAAGAACCATCTACTCTCCTATGGTTTCCAGCAACTGGTGTCTCCAACTGTGGAGGCACAGCATAGTCATTGTGACTGCCAGCCATCAAAAACTATCAAGGGTGCTTTCCAGCCAAAGGAATGCACACAGCAGAGGGTTAAATCTTTATTGTCAAAACTAACACCTGCAGTCGCTTTTAAAGCCCTGGAGACCTATACATGCCAATTTAGCATCTAGGCAGCCATTCTGTCCTGCATCTTCCAACATTCAGCTTCGTTGGATGCCCACCAGTTCTAGTGTCATGAGAGGGGGGGTAATATTTTTTCTTCATCCACTTTATCCATGCCATGCACAATTTTATAGCCTCCATTTTATTATCCTCCCAGTCCCTTACAACCTCTATAACAAGTAACTGATGTACCTGTAGGCTGCACAGGAAATGCCTTAGCTTGAGGAAGATATGAGACTTGGAGGGGAATGTGGAAAGGAAGCTTTGAAAAAAAGGCATGAGGAAATGAAAATGACTGAGGTAAATGGATTTCAAGGTCCTTCAGGGAGCAAGGCCTTCAAGAAACTCTGGGGCACATACAGAGGTGTTCCCTTCCCCAGCAGAACTGTATGGACAGTATTTTATCAAGGAGGGTCATCACCTACAATCATTGTGGGTTGGTCTGTAGCTTTTGGAATGGTCGCAGTGAATACTGCACTGTCTCTACCCCACCAGGGTTGCTGCATCTTGGAGAGATTTTTCAGAAGGAGACAATAGGCAGATATCTGAGCACAGAATCATAAGAATGTCAGAAAATAAGAAAAGCCTCATGGATCATATCAGTGGCCTATTCAGTTCAGTATCCTCTTCTCATGTAACAAACCAGATACCTGTGGGAAACCCTTCTCTCCTCCTGTAGCCTCAAGCAACTGGCATTCAGAAACATTGCTTCCCCTAACCGTGGAGGCAGAGCATAGCCATTGTGGCTAGTAGCCATCAATAGCTCTGTCCTCCATGAAGATGTCTAATCCTCTTTTAAAGCCATCCAGGTTGGTGGCTATCACTGCCTCCTGGGGGAGACAGTTCCATGATGGGTTGACTCTGTCCCCACAGTTGGAGGCAGTTGTGCTTCTGAATACCAGTTGCTGGAAACCACAGGAGGGGAGAGTTGTCCTTGTGCCTGGGTCCTGCTTGAGGGTTTCCAACAGACATCTGGTTGGCCACTGTGAGAACAGGATGCTGGACTAGATGGGTCATCGGCCTTCTGCAGGCTCATACTATGTTCTTAAAGAGAGCCTGGGTTAAAGAGATGACAATAGATGACTTGTGTTCCCCAGCACCTCTGTCTTGACGGGTGCCAAGTGGTGGCCATGAGCTGAATGTCGCAAGAAGTTGACTGGAGACCATAGATGGATGGCAACAGACAACATCCATGATGGGAGGCACCAGATCAGATTTCTTCCATTTTTATGATTGGTAAGTAAATGCATTCTACTCAGTGCAAAAAACCAAACAAACAAAAAACCCAAGCAAACAGAAAACAAGCTTCGTGCATCTGGTGCAGGGCAAGTGGAGCTGTTCTCCACTGTATTAACCTGCTTCCTTCACACAAGGACTATGTTAATGGAAAGGGAGAGAAGATGTGGTTGGCAAATCTATGAAAAGTTTCAACCATGTGATTGGCCCAAGGTCACTTCGTGAGCTTCATGGCCAAGTGAGAATTTGAACCCTGGTCTCTCAGGTCCTACTCCAACACTGTAAGCACTGCACCACACTGGCTGTCATTTGGACTTTCACACAGGGGAACCAATGGTAGAGCAGAACTACCTTTCACAGAATCAAAGGGGCAGTCTGCAGGTAGCATAACTCAAAGGTCCACAGATGGCTCGTCTTGGGCTATTGGAAGGCAGCCCCATTGGTGTCCGAAGAAAGACATCTGTTTACAATCATGTTTGCTTGATTTTTTTTTTATTTAGTTATCTGACAGCAGGGCAGGTGAAAAGAATCCAGTGGTCTCAACAGACCACAAGCTCAACATGAGTCAAAAGTGTGATGCAGCAGCAGAAATGGCTTCAAGAGAAGTTCAGTGTCCAGATCAAGGAAAGTCATAGTACCACTCTATTCTGCCTTGGTCAGACCCCACCTGGACTCCTGGGTCCAATCCAGGCACTCTAGTTTAAGAAGGATGTTGACAAGCTGAACCCAGAGGATGGATGACCCAGGTGACTAGAGGCATGGAAACCAAGCATTCTGATAGCCTTTTCAAAACTCCCAAAACACCAGTAGGTTCCCACTGGCAATCCAGATGGATCACAGTTATTTGTTTGTTTCTTTGTTTTGGTGTTGTTGTTTTTTATTGAAAAAGAGGTGTCAGTGCTCACCATGAAGTTGTTGCAGTAAGTGCCACACTTTTTAACAACCCCCCAAAAAGAGGTGCTGGTACTGTGTACCCTTGAGGACCCCCTGGAGAGAGAAAGCACTGGTTTATTTATTTATTTGCATTTATGCACCACTTGAACGTAAAATAACAACAACAAAGTGATTTACAAAAAAGCAAAAGAATACAATCATCATGAAAAATGTACAACAATACTTTAAAACATACAAAAAGTTAAAATGCCTTAAAAAGGCAAAAATCCACATCAGCTTTCTAAGTATCTGTACAGGCTTGTCTAAACAGGAATGTTTTTAGCAGGCGACCAAAAAGAATACAGTGAAAGCACCTGTTTGATATCAATAGGCAGGGAATTCCAAAGTGTAGCCGCTGCCACACTAAACAATTGAGTTCTTTCAGATGTGAAAAGCAGGTTGGCTCTTGGAATCTCCCAGGTACATTCCGGAGCTTTGCCTGGACTTGGATTTTGAGAAATCTCTAATGGAGCAGAGTTGCTCCATTGGAGGGCCCAGTACATTTGCTCGTGCACAGAGGAATGCAGATGAACTCTTGGGGAGCTTTCTCTTCCATGTGGTTTGGTAGCAGAATATGAAATATCTACCTGAAACACAGTCTCGTGGATAATGGAGCAAGCTTGTTTTCTGCTGCTCCAGAAGGTGGAGCTTAAACCAATGGATCCAAATGACAAGAAATGAGATTCTGACTAAACATCAGGAATAACTTTATGAGGGTGAAAGCCAAAAAAACAGTGGAAAGAACTCCTTCAGAAGGCGGTGTACTCTGCTGCATTGGGTGTTTTTCATCACTGTTTGGGATATTTTAGCTGTGATTCCTGCACTGCAGGCTTTGGACTAGATGCCCTTTTGGGGTCCCTTTCTATTCTGCAATTCTGCAATTCTGTTATATTCTCCTTGGGTAAAATGAACAGCTGGAGGAAACCAGAACACAATTCCTTTCTGTCCTACAGTAAGAAAGGCTATGTTCCCCTCTCATTCTCTTTCTCCCCTCCCCTCCCAAATCTTGTAGCAAAGGGAACATGTGGTTGTCAGATTTTTATTAAATGCATAACTCCCTCCTCTCTCTCTCTCTCTCTCTCTTCTCTCTCTCTCTCTCTCTCTCTCATTCTGCTTGCTTGACAGAATTCAGATTAGACAAAACATGAGCTCATGCCTGCCCTAGAAACCAAAAATAGCCCCTTCAGCTTCCTCAGCCTCCTCCCAAGCCTTCTGTTCCCATATATTTAGGGCATCCTCAATGCCACTGAGAGTGGACGCCTGTGCCCCGCAAAGTGTGCCTGCAAAACAGCTCGGTGGCGCTTCTGCAGAGTCTGCCAAAGGATGATGGAAGGGAATTTGATGAGCACCGGCCTGGAAAGCTCACAGGAGGAAGATGGCATTGTGGGAATTCACATCCTTGCAGGGATTGTGGAGCCACAGAATTGTAGAGTTGGAAGGTACCTCTTGAGTGTCATCTAATGCAACCCCTTGCAATGCAGGAATCACAGCTCAAGGATCCCTCACAGCTGGCCATCCAACCTCTGTTTCAAAACCTCCAAGGAAGGAGAGCCCAGTACCTTCAGAGGGAGTCTGTTCCACTGTCAAACAGCTCTTACTCTCAGGAAGTTCTTGCTGATGTTTTGGTGCATCTGCAGGAGCACAACTGGACTCCTTCTTCTTCCCCAGCTACAACAAAATATGTCTCTCCTATATTGGTCTCTAAAGCCACAGCTTCTGGTCGTTTGGCTTCACCCCCAAAGGAGCACTCCTTCATTGTCTCCTGAGATAAATGGATGCCAGCAACCATAGTGAGGAACAATGCCAACCAAAATATGTCTTTATATTAAAATAAACAAAATAATACTGAGACTAATTACATGCAATATGCAAAAGGATTTTTTTTAAAAATCAATATCTATATTCAAATTCAAATTGTTAACAGAACTAATGCATTTAAAAGCATCCAGATATTTAAAAAAATTAAATCATCCTATTAAATCCCAGTTGGTTAGAGTGTAGTGCTGATAATGCCAAGGTTGCCAGTTCAGTCCCCATATGAAACAGCTGCATATTCCTGCTAATAATAATAATAATAATAATAATAATAATAATAATAATAATAATTTATTTATACCCCACCCATCTGCCTGAGTTTCCCCAGCCACTCTGGGCGGCTCCCAGTCAAGTGTTAAAACCAGTACAGCATTAAATATTAAAAACTTCCCTGAACAGGGCTGCCTTCAGATGTCTTTTAAAGATAGGATAGCTGCTTATTTCCTTCACATCTGAAGGGAGGGTGTTCCACAGGGCTGGCACCACTACCGAGAAGGCCCTCTGCCTGGTTCCCTGTAACCTCACTTCTCGCAATGAGGGAACCGCCAGAAGGCCCCACGGCGCTGGATCTCAGCTGAACGATGGGGGTGGAGACGCTCCTTCAGGTATACAGGACTGAGGCCGTTTAGGGCTTTAAAGTTCAGCACTAACACTTTGAATTGTGCTCAGAAATGTACTGGGAGCCAATGCAGATCTCTCAGAACCGGTATTATGGTGTTATGTGGTCCCGGTGGCCACTCCCAGTCACCAGTCTAGCTGCCGCATTCTGGATTAATTGCAGTTTCCGGGTCACCTTCAAAATTGCAGGGGGTTGGACTGACTCACCTTTCGGGATCCCCTTTGACCCCACAGTTCTATTATTCTATGACCTTGGAAGTTGGTGCACTCTTCTTCATTGGAGGTTTTCAAATGGAGATCAAATTGCCATCTACCTGGGAATCTTGAGCTGTACTTCCTTGCATTGCCTGGGTTTGGACTGGAAAACTTGGGGATTATACGATTTTAAGATGCCACACAAATGACACCACTGCTTCCATTGCCTTCCAGGACCCAGGACTGATATACCTTTCTACCTTCAGGAGTAACATGGAAACTGCTGGATGCCCTATAGGGAAACCGATGCCCTATGTTCAAAGAAAATAAAGTTTTGAGGACTTTTCCCATGGTTTTTCACTTTGGGAAGGGGTTTGTGTATCTGTGTTGTGTGTGGGAGAGAGATATATAAATCTGCAGCGAAACACATCACACACTCCCTTCCTTACAATGCTGCTTGTTTGTTTTGCTAATAGGTGCCTGGTCTCAGTTTACAGCCCTTGAGGGTCTCTCTCCATCAAGCTGATGTGGAATTCAGAGGGACAGAATTTCAGTGTGGTTTATACAAGAAGGCCACATACTTCATTTTGGGAGGCTCTAATATCACAGCATCAAATTCTCCAATTTGGAAAAGCAGACCCCATCCTTTGCAGTGACCAACCCCCTTCTCGCTTTGGACATGAGCCAACAGTGTGATGTAGCAGCAAAAACAAACAAACAAAGCAAATTTCAGGTTGCCTCAACAGAAGTACAGTGCTCAGATGTAGGGGGAAATAAAATTAAACTTCCAGTATCATAATGCCATTATACACATATTTTGTGCTTCAGAGGGTAGGACAAAAACCAAGGTATTCAAACTATAAGAAAGGTGATTCTGACTAAATATCAGTAAAAAGCTTTCTAGCAGTAAGAGCTGTTTGGCTGTGGAGTGGATTCCCTTGGGAGGTGGTGGACTCTCCTTCAGCTGAGGTTTTTAAGCAGAGGTTGGATGGCCACCTGTCAGAGACACTTGAGCTGCATTACAGCGGGTTGGGCTAGATGACCCTTGGGGTCCATTCCAACTCTACGATTCTATTATTCTATGACCACATTTGGAGTACTTTGGATAGTTCTGGTCACCTCTTAAAGGAAATTGTAGCCTTGGAAATTATTCAGAATAGGGCAATGGAAAAAAATTGAGGGAATGGAGCAACTCGCCTTTGATGAAAGGTTGAGACCTTTTGGTTTGGAGAAAAGACAAGGAAGAAGTGCATAATACAAGTTTATGATGCAAGACCTGGAGAAAGTGGACAGAGAAAAGTTTTTGTCCCTCTCTCCTAACAGTAGAATTCGGAGACATCCAATGAAGCTGAGTGTTGGAAGTATTAGGGCAGAGAAAAGAAAGGACTTCACACAGCACATAGTTGAACTATGGAACTCTCCATCATTTTCTGCTGTTTGCTTCTTGCGTCCATGCAAGCCCTGCTGTGAGCTTGAGATCAACCTAAAAATAAATGTATCAGTGGGAAACAACAAGGGATGCATTGCAAAAACATGTCAAAACCCCATTTTTTTATCATAAGAAATTTGCACTAAAATATTGAACAATTTTCACGAGGGTTTTTTAATTTCCACGAGAACTTCTATGAAAGCCAGAGGATAGAGTTTTGGACTAGGACCTGGGAAACAAGGGTTCAAATCCCCACTTGGCTGTAAAGCTACAGCTGATGGATCTCAGGGCTTTGGTCAAAAGCAAACCAAAGTTGAGTTCCCCTCTGATATGTAGGTGATTCTGTAACCCTCCCTTCCAAGGGCTCTTTCCCTTTATTGACAGCTCTGTGGGTAGTTTGGAGAAAATGAGGCTTTCAAAACCCCAGACTTGCAAGCACCCGAGAAGGGCAGGCTCTGGCTTCTCTACTGTGGTTGCAATAACCTAAAGGAAGTCTCAGAGCAAGCCGGGCAAACTCAGCAGTGTAATGAAAGCCTCCTGGGATCTGACTGGGCCTTTATCTCTCCAGCTTTGTGTTCTTGGGGGCCACCTCTTAAAATTTGCGTTGGATAAACAAGATGGGATTGTGGATGCAAAGGAGGCCTAATTATCCCCCTGGGTTGTGTTTCCTTAAAGGAAATGAGCTGGGTAAGGCGTTCCTGCTTGAAAAATGCAGCAGAGCAATAGCTTCCAGATTTCTCTACATGCCCCAGAAAAAAAGAAAAAACACGAACCCAAGTCTTCTTGTAAGGAGAGCCTTGGAGTCTGGCAAGAGGTTGCTGCTGGACTGAGCACATCCTGGCAGTGTCCAAATAAAAGAACCTAACAGCAGCCTGCTGAATCAAGCCAATGACCTACCTAGTCCAGCATCTTGTTCTCACAGTAGTTGACCAGAGGCAAGATTTGGGCACAAGAGCCCTCTCCCTTCCTGCAGTTTCCAGCAGCTGCTATGAGAAGCATCGCTGCATCTGACTGTTGGAGGCAGAGCATAACCATCATACCTACTAGCCATCGCTAGCCCTCTTCTACAAGAATTTGTCTATTTTAAAGCCCTCCAAATTGCCTCCTGTGGGAGTGAGTTCCATAGTTAGCCTATGCACTGCATGAAAAAGTCCTTCCTTTCATCTTCCAACACAATCAACTTCATTGAATTTTCTTTAAATAAAGTAAGTCCTAAACACTGCAACTTTTCCTCATTGGTGAGTTGCTCCATCCCCCAGGTCATTCTGGTTTCCCTTTTCTGAACTTCTTCTAACTCTATAATATCCAGAGCTGCCCCTGACAGATTGAGGTGGATTCTGAAGAGAAGAATATCCAATCAGCTTGGGAGTTGAATGTGAAACTTTCTGCTGCTGTGCGTGGGTGAAGAGCTCCACAGGGACGTTTCCCTACTCACTACAGACTGGAATTATTGCAGAAGGGGGGGGGGGAGAGAAGCATAGCCCAACAATATTGTAATTCAGATTGGCAAGATAGGAAGCTTCACTGGAAAGCAAAGGTGGTGGACTCACCTTCATTGGAGGCTTTAAAGCAGAGGTTGGATGCCCACCTATCAGGGATTCTTTGGCTGAGATTCCTGCATTGCAGGGGGTTGGACTAGATGACCCTCAGGGTCCCTTCTAGCTTTACAGTACTATGATTGTAGCACTGAGCCTCAAAGGTCAAGGGGCCAAGATGCAAATGCTCCCAGGTAGTTAGCCGCTTGTCATTGAGGCAACTTGATTTTAAGCCTCCGGAGAGCTGGGCGCTCACCATATTAACTCCACAATTGCCGAGTTAACTACCCATATCATTGAAGCGATGATGAGCTATAGAAGACCAAAAATAGCTGCAAGCCACTGTCGGTAATGTAAATAAGAAGTGCTGGGCATCGAGGATGAGAAAGCTAAGTGGTATCATGGCTCATCTCCTTCCTGACCTCCTCAACAACCTTTCCAGCAGGTCAGTTGAAATTTGATGTTCCTAACATGCTATGGATTGTCTGAAAGCACCTGAGGAGGGAGAGCTCCCTCACTGTGGACTATCATGATGCCAAGCTGGTTCAGACTGAGGCTCCCACCACAGCCCACAGAGATGTGAGAATGATCTTTCTTTGAATCCTGCTTGCAGGTTTCCCATAATGGGCACAGCCACTGTGAGAACATGATGCTGGACTAGGCGGGCCCCCTGTAAAAAACAACAACAAGGAAAATATCACATTGTTGTCTCTTGAAATTGCACTTTCTTTATGAGATTTTCTTGTTTCACATTTGCAAATGGTAATACCTTTGAAAAGAGGCGTAAGACAAGCAGAGAGCTTAGCACCAAACAGAAGATGTCTATCAATGATATGCAGATGCAAAGTTGCGATAGCTAGAAGTTGGCAAGAACTGCAAGAGATGTTGGAATAACAAAATGAAGAATCAAAGAAGGTAGGACTGTAGATGAATCTATCTAAGACTAAGGTACGGTAATGGCTAAAGAAGAGAATGAACATAAGGTAAAGAAATGCAACTAGTTGAAAAATGCAACTCTTTGGTATAAAAGATCATACTGGTAAGAGAAAGCCAAACAGCAGAAATAACGAGAACACAACAATCCTGGGCAGCCTTTGGAAAACTCAGCTTCTTAATGAAAAATATACAGCGGTACCTCGGGTTAAGTACTTAATTTGTTCCAAGGGTCCGTTCTTAACCTGAAACTGTTCTTAACCTGAAGCAGCACTTTAGCTAATGGGGCCTCCTGCTACCGCTGCGTGATTTCTGTTCTCATCCTGAAGCAAAGTTCTTAACCTGAAGCACTATTTCTGGGTTAGCAGAGTCTGTAACCTGAAGCATATGTAACCTGAAGCATATGTAACCTGAGGTACCACTGTATATCCTTAGATTTGAAAGTGTTCAATACTATGTGTGAAGTGTTATGGAGCAGAGAACTGTACAATGACACAGAGAAACTTGGACATCTTAAAAGCATCACAACAAGCCATGGAATGTGAAATGCTAGGAATATCACTAAAAGACTTCTATGTGTATCTCGTGCTACTAGAGGTAGTAGTCCGGATGGGTTTAAATTTAAGCGAAGCCAATAGTTAAATGTTCTTAACCAGGTCCGGGTTTCGACGGAGAGGAGGCCAGTCTCCAGCCGTAGTGCCGCATTTGGTGCGCATGGTGGAACGGCTAGAATCTGTCTTAAGAATTTAGACTGGACCGTTTCAAGTGTGCGGCAATGATTTCCTGTCCAGATTTGGGCCCCATAGAGTAATTGCGCCAAGGGTTTTGCTTGAAAGACCTCCAGAGCTGCTGGGATATGTCTGCCCCCTTTCGTAAAGTAAAAGCGAGACAGTATTTTGGCGCTTTGAGATGCTTTTTCCCTAGCATATTTATGATGGGCCTCCCAGGCCCCTGTTGACTGGAAAACCACTCCTAGGTATTTGAAAATTTTGACCTGTTCTATTGGCTGATTGTCCATCTCCCATCTATGATGTCTGTGTCTCCTAGCGAAGACCATCACTTTGGTTTTCTGGTGATTAACCACCAATTGATCTCTCCTGCAGTAGGCTGAGAATTCTCTTAGTAGCCTTTTGAGGCCTGCTTTAGTTCGTGATAAGAGAACCGCGTCGTCCGCATAGAGGAGTACTGAAATTGGTTTTTCGGCCAGTTTGGGGGCATGAAACTCCGGGGATGTTAGGTATTTGACCATGTCATTTATATATAAGTTGAATAAGACATAGAAGTCGGTGGTCCAAAGTAGTGCATCAAAAACTACTTATATGTGGCCTCCAAGCACAGCATCTCCTGAAAATGGGTCTCCCCAAGGCAAAAACTATTATTGATCAGCGCATGAAGGATATTGAGCAGCAAAATAATCTGGCCTACATTAAGAAATTTAGTGCTTGGTACGCTTATCTGCCCCCCTCCCACTTTGATTTTCGGGCACCTTATTTGTCTACCTTAACCATTCCAAAACTCAGACGGGCCTTCACACTGGCCAGACTAAATATGTTACCCTCGGCTGTTCTTGAGGGTAGATATCAAGGAACTTCATTTGAGAACCGGCTCTGCCCCTGTGGAGCTGGCTGCGTGGAGACTGTGTCACACATCCTCTTGTCTTGCTCCCTATATAAAGATCTCAGGGACGAGACCATCGCGCCGCTCCTGTCTGCCATCCCGGGCCACTCTTGCGAAGCCAAGCTGTTCTCACTCCTGGCCGACCAGAACGGCTCGACAACAGAGAAGGTTGCCAAATTTGTCGAGAGAGCAATGAGATTGAGAGCTGCTACCTGAGTGACATTAGTGTCGTCGCCCAGATTCCTCTCCTAGGATTTTACTATTATTATCGTTATGTTTCGCTACTACTATTTTGTCGTCCCCTAAAATGTATTTTATATAATTGACTTTTTAGTTTTATTCTTTGTGTGTCGTATTGTTGTTTTATTGCTATGGCCGATGGCTGACGCAAATAAAGATTCTTATCTATCTATCTATCACTAAAAGATAGAAAAAGTCATAACTGGACATGACAAAGCTCAAACATTACGGATGCAGTGGGGAAGGATGCGAAGTTAAAGTGGGCATATGCAGGGCATGTGGCCTGAGACGATGCAGGCTGATGGAGTAAAGCAGTGCTACTGTGGAGACCCTACAATTTCAAAAGACCAAGGGGATGACCATGTATGTGATGGGTGGTCCATATAAAGCTAGCAGAGGGGCTTGTGTGGATGCAGGAAGCAACAGAAAGCAATGGAGAGAAATTGAAGAGACGTTTATCCAAAGATGGATGCAAGGTGTGTGTGAGAGAGAGATTAACTTGCACGTACAATCCACCAAACAAACAAACAAACAAACACTACAGAATCAGAGGGTTGAACTAGATGACCCTTGGGGTTCCTTCCAACTCTACAATTTTGATTCTATTTTGCAAGGAAGCATTCAAATATCTACTATAAGCCACAATGACAATTCCTAGCCTCTGGTGTCAGGAGGGAGCAAGATTGATATTCCCTTCCTATCCTGCCTGCAGCATTCCCATATATCTTTTATCTGTATGCTTCTCCGATTTAAATCCTTCCTATCATCATAATCAGCAGCAGCACTGGTTGCATTCATATCTACCTTTTCCTTCAAGGAGCTCAAGGTTTCCTATATTATTTCCTCCCTCCTCATTTAACCCCCACAACATCCCTGTAAGGTAGGTTAGGCTGAGAGGCAGTGAATGGCTCTGCATTGTAAGGAAGAACATCTCATCCTCTGTGTGGATGCAAATATTTGGTCATTATTTGGCTCTTGCTGTTTTTGATGCCTACGAGCTATGAGCAGATTTCCTTTCCTGGTTCTGCTTCATTATTTATTGCCTTCCCAAGACATGGGGACATTAGAGGACCAAAGTCATCTTACAGGTGGGGAAACCAAGGCAAGGCTCAGCAGGGAGGGCAGGTCACAGATGGCTGGGAGAGGCAGAGGCACAAATTTAAACCAGATCTTCTGGCTTCCAGCCCACTACTGTAATCCATGCCGGCTCCCAAGGGTCTCCCGTTTTCACGTACGGCTTGAAAACATGGTATTTTCTCAGGTTCAATGAAAGAGGCATCTCATACCTTTGTTGAACCACTAGGTGTAGATCTCGTTTCAGCAGTTTTAAGTCTGCAGGTTATAAAGCTGAGATTCGTAGGAATCATCAAAAAGATGGAAGAATCATAGAATCCTAGCTTTGTGGGGTTGGAAAGGACCCCTAAGGATCATCTAGTCCAAACCCCTGCAATGCGGGGATCACAGCTGAAAAATCCCTAACAGATAGCCATTTATCCTCTGTTTGAAAACCCTCAGTGAAGGAGAGTTCATGGTTATTTTTATCATTAGCCTGTTGCACTAACAGAGGTTGGGTGGGGGCTGGTCTAGATGACACTTGGTGCTCTCATCCAACTCTACAATTGTTTGAGTCTATGGAATCAAGCAGAAAAAGAAGATGAAGTTGGTTGGGCTCTGAATGACTTTTCAGCCCCACATCTTCCAAATATTTCATTTTGAAAGGTCCAGAGTTTTTTACCCCAAACTTGAATTTCAGCTAAAATCCTGTATTTGCACTCTCAAGACAATAAGCTTTTGAGAGTGTATGCCAGAAGGACATTCTGAAATGAACGTGGCACAGGATGTGGGGAATCTGGGGTGGCAATGGGAGGAAGAAAATGGTTGATCCTGCAGCAGGGCTAGAGCCAACCTTATTTACCTCTGAGTCTCTGGTTTGAATTCAGCTGTTCAACAATAAGAACAGAGAAACTACCTGGGAGGGGACTGGGGATCTTCAGGCCAGGAAATGAAAACCACAAAGCACTTTTGACACAAGGGGCCAATCCAGTGGCTCTTGAGGAGACAGAGGAAAATGAAAAACATTCCATGGATCACACCGGGCTGCAGTCATAATAGAATCCTAGAATTATAGAGTTGGAAGGGATTGCAAGGGTTATCTTTGCAAATACAGGAATTACACCTGGATAATCCTGGGTAGGTGGTCATCCAGCCCCTGTTTAAAACCTCTAATGAAGAAGAGTTCACTGCTTTCAGAGGTCATAGAATTGTAGAGTTGGAATAAACACAAAGCATTAAAAATAACTTTGCACACTTGAAAGACCTCTGCACTTGAAAGAAGATAAGAAGGAAGGATATACAGTGGACACTCGGATTGCGAATGTGTAACACACAGTGCCACGTCTGCACACACATGGGTCACAATTCGGTGCTTCTGCATGTGTGAGTGCCAAAACCCAGAAGTGACCCATTCCAGTACTTCCAGGTTTTGGCGCATCGCTAACCAGAAAATGTGCAACCTGAAATGTCTATAACCCAAGGTATAACTGTAAGAACATAAGAAGAGCCTTGTTGGATCAGGCTAATGGTTCATCTAGTCCAACATCCTGTTCTCACAGTGGCTGACCTTCTTGTGATTCACATCCATCTGTCTCGAAAGACAGTGGAATGTACCTCCGGAGGTGAAGTCAAACAACTGCATTGGATGCACTGAAGTGACCTCTCTGGGGTGCAAGCCTGGGCAGTGTTATATGGAGGTCCTGGGCTGCCCAGACAACAGCAACACTCCCCTCTCAGCCTTACTGGTGTGGTCTAAAGGAAAGCAGAGCAATAGTTTTGGCACCAACTTGGCTGCAGGAGTTGCCAGAAGGAGGCGTACAAGGCGCCATCCAACCATCTTGGGGATTCCACTCCTAAGGCCTCTTTGCATCCATTATCTCTCCCCTCCCCCCTCTCTCTTTTTCTACTTTCCCTCCATCAGGGGCTCCCCATTGCAGCCGCAGGTGCTCTGCTCTACATACCATATGTTAGCCAGGTGGGGCTCAGGGACAGTCCTGTACTGAGAAAGCCCTGGAAATCATCATGTCTGCTTGGTAATTTGAAAGGGAAATTAAACTCCCTGATAGTGTCCAGGTGTGCTCACATCTCACCAGAGTTCAATCCCTAATTGTATTACCAGTCTCATAGAATAGAGCTGGCTGTGAGAGAGATGAGGGGAGGTGAGCAGAGGGCGCAGAGGGAGCTTTCTTGGTAGCATTGGGTGATTTTCATTGCTAGAAGTCATAGAGTTGAAAGGGTTCCCTAGGGCCATCTAGTCCAACCCTTTTGCCGTGCAGCAATCATAGCTAAAGCATACTTGACAGGTGGTCATCCAACCTCTGTTTAAAAACCTCCAAAGAAGGAGAGCCCACTATGTTTCACTGTCAAGCAGCTCTTACTTTGAATATTTGGAGGGGGATGCAGAAGGTCTCTCCCCACCCCCTCCAGAGTTTGGAGAAAATGAGCAGAGAGATCTTCTCCCTCCCTCAGAGTGATTCAATGAAGTTGAATGTTGGGACTGAAAAAAGAAAGTCCTGTTTTATATATATATGAGATTGTATTATGGCTTTTCACAATACAATACAATTTTTAAAAAAACACCACCCTAATCTAATCAAAAATAAAAACAGAAAATGAAGGAGGAAGAATGCAAAGTCGTCTCTCACAGATAGATCTTAAGTCTTGTTTCACACAGAAAGAGATGGATCCTCCCAGCTCTCTTAGAGGAGGAAGTGTGGGATGGACAGCAACGCATGGATGAGGGGGAAATAACAGAAGTATGATGGGTTCACAATCCACATTAAACCGAGGTATGGAGGAGCCATGTGCAGCAGCTCTGAAAGGTCCAGGTGTACAGTAGATGTCCTGCTTGACACATCATGTAATTCTATCCTTAGCTGCTGAGTTGGATCCAGCTGTGACTGCTTGATCATCCAAATATTTAGACTTTGGAATGGGCTGTGATAGAAGCACCCTTATAAAATAAATATTTTAGCAACACAGGGACAAAAAGACCCAAACAAAATCCATCTCTCTCTCCCTCTCCCTGTGCTCTGGAGTTGCTACTGCAAGCAGGGTGTATATTTCATGGCTGGGCGCCTGACACTTCACTTCCTTACAAAGAAATGTTCTGGGGCTGAACGACAGCACTAGGCCAGCTTTGACAAGGTTTGGCAGTTGTGGCCCAACTCTGTTCTTGGGATGTCTTGGGATGTCACACCATTATTTTTAGAGTGGCAAAAGCAAAGAAAATGAAGAGAGATTTTTGAAAACACAGCATTAAATGCTTGGGGTGATGCATCTTCAAAGGGAGAAACAGGAGATATTCATTGCATAGTGGTCTTCAAATTGTCCAGGCCCAACTCTGACTCCCAGCTTGAAACAATGGGACCTGCTTTCATGGAGAAACCCTTAAATTGACCACCCTCTGCCCAGCAAGGAGCTGTCCATGAACTCCCTTAGGTTTGTGAAACAGAGCTAAGCCTTGCAAAAGCCATGCTGATTCTGCTTCAGCAAGGCTTGTTCTCCTGTATACCCCATGTAATGTGGGAACCACAGTTGAATCATCCCTTTCAGATGACCGTCCAACTTCTGTTTAAAAACATCCAGTGAATGAAAACCTACCACCTTCCCAGGCAGTCCATTCCATTGTTGAACAGCTTTTACCACCAGAAAATTCTTCTGAAGTTAGAATCACCTCTCATGTCATTTGAATTCATTGGTTTGGATCCTGCCTTCTGGAATAGCAGAAAACAAACTTGCTCCATTTTCCATGTGACAGCACTTCAGATATTTGAAGAGGGCTCTCATGTCACTTCTAGGTTTCCTCTTCTCCAGGCTAAGCAGTCCCGGTTCCCTCAACCATACTTCCTAAGGCATAGTTTCTAGAACTTGGATCATCTTAGTTGCCCTCCTCTGTACACCTTCCAGCTTGTCAATATCATTCTTCAACTGTGGACTCTTCTTCATAGGGGTTTTTCCCCCCCTCCTTCACTGGGGTTTTTCCAACAGAATTTACATAGTAATATCTCAGAGATAGCTGAGATGTCTGCATTGCATGGGGTTGGATTAGATGACACTTGGGTCCCCTACAGTCCTATGCTCCTATGTCCTCAGCCTCCATGGATAAAATTCTGTGTCTCCTACATTCTCCCAGAATGCCTTTCCTTGTCCTGTGCTTGTGGGTGACTAGGTTGAAAGGGAAGTGTCTGTCGTCACTCAGCCTCTTTTACATAGAAGCCTTTTTCGACAATAACAAAAATATCAATTTATGTTGCTGAAACATCTCATTAAAAACAAATGACCCATCTCCCCTCATGATAAATTTCCCCAGCTCTTTTGATTCTGAATGACTAGAACAGAGTTTTCTTGCTAATTACCCGCTCCTGCTTGCCCCCACCTCTGTGGACTGTATATTAGGGGAAATGCCTGCCCATACCACGAGTTGTTGATTTTATCGCGTTAGAGAGAGAGAGAGAATCCCATGCTGAGATGCCGCAGATAAATATTCATTGTCACATCTGCTTTGTTTTAAGTTTGTTGCCTGAAATGTTAAAAATACAAACACGTTTGATGGGAAAGGGGAAGCAGGGGCAGAGAGGGGTGGTTTTTTTTCACTGAATGCACAAATATGGGCTTGTGGAGTTTTGTAGAGGATATGTAGAGAATATAAAAAGAGCCTGCTGGATCAGGCCAGTGGCTCATCTAGTCCAGCCTCTTGTTCTCACAGTGGCCGACCAGATGCCCCATGGGAAACCAGCAAGCAGGATCTGGGAACAAGAGCTCTCTCCCCTCCTGTGGTCTCCAGCAACTGAGATTCAGAAGCATTGCTGTCATAAGAATGTAAGAACATAAGAAGAGCCTGACCGCTGGATCAGGCCAATGGTCCATTTAGTCCAGCAGCCTGCTCTCACAGTGGCCAGCCAGATGCCCCAGCAGGAAACCTTCAAGCGGGATTCAAGTACTATAGTCAGAAAGGGGAAATCAAAATGCATGACATGGGACTCAAGTTATAAGAAAGGAGATTCCAACTCAATATGAGGAGAACTTTCTGATGGTAACAGTTGTTAGATCAGGGGTCAGCAACCTTTTTCAGCCATAGGCTGGTCCACTGTCCCTCAGACCATGTGGTGGGCCAGACTATATTTTGGAAAAAAAACATATGAACGAATTCCTATGGCCCACAAATAACCCAGAGATGCATTTTAAATAAAAGGACACATTCTATTTACGTAAAAACACACTGATTCCAGGACCGTCCGCAAGCCAGATTTAGAAGGCGCTTGGGCCAGATCCAGCCCCCGGGCGTTAGTTTGCCTACCCCTGTGTTAGATGGTGGAATGGACTCCATTAGAAGGTTTTGGACAATCATTTATTGGAGGCTTTTGTTGTTGTTTTAAACAGTGGTTGGATAACCATCTATCAGGGATTCTTCCTGCATTGCAGGGGGTTGGACTAGAATCAGGGATGTCCAACCAGTAGATTGTGATCTACTGGTAGATCCCCAGCTGATCCTGGTAGATCACGGGATCCTTATCATGTACAAAAGGTTACAGGGTAAAAGCAAAAAAAACCCTCTGTGCAATCCTCCCCCCCCAAAAAAAAGCTCAATAACTCTGGGCAATCCACCCACCCCATGCCAGCTCCTCCTCCCTCCATTGACAATGGGTAGATCACTGCCAGTGAGAGTACTGAGAGTAGATCACAGTCTCTGGGGAGCTGATATGCCTGGACTAGATGTCCCATTGGTCCCCTTCCAATCCTATGATTCTATGAAAATGAATGATTCTGTACACTGAGGACTTCTGTCAGCTAACCAGACAGACACATTTTTTGTGTGTGTGTGCATTCATTCCTCAAGCATTTTTTAAGCTCCTGGGCTGTCCTGGAAACTTCAAGACACTTTCCAGCAATGCCAGATGCAAGTCATGTGAATGTGGATGGCATTAACAGATTGCTTTGGAGAGCTCTCCTTCCCCTCCAGCATTGCAGCAGAATTTGGGTCTGCTAAAGCCTTCTGTTTAAAGAGGCCATGTTTGCCCAGTGACGGCAGAATACCAAGTAGCCTGTTGTAAGTGGGAAGCATAATCTCCCTTCTCATGTTATTTTGGATTCCCTTCCTTCTCTCCCTGCCCCCCTTCTTGCTCTTCTTAAAGCCACAGGAGCATTAAAAAGAAAACTGTGGGGTTTTTTTTTTTCTTACTGTGACACAAGTAGTTCCTTGGAAAGATAATGAGTGGATTGGTAGCTGCAGCTGCAGCCAAAGAGAGATTTATCAATTCACAGGGCAGGTTTAAAGCCGAGCAGTTCATAGAAACATAGAAATGTAAGTTGAAAGGACACCAGGTGTCATCTAGTCCAACCCCCTGGAATGGCTAGATCACAGCTAAGGAATCCCTGACAGATGGTCATCCACCCTCTGCTTAAAAGCCTCCAACTCTAACACAAGTTGAGCAGATTCCTTCCTCTGAATTTTGAGCTTCGTACTCCACCGGAGCTTTGGCAAAGTTAGTAAGATTATACAGTTTCTGCTGAACATCCCCTTGTAACTAAAGAAAAGTTTCCAGAGAAATTTTGCCTGTTTGGGAGATCAAGACAAATAATTCCAGCAGCCTTTCGCCACCCAAGAAGTGGCCACTGAATCTGTGGCATTGTGTCATCTTCACAGAACTTCAGAATTCTGCACCTTGCTCAGTGCATCCAGGATTATTGTTATTGTATAATCTTATTTAAAGGGACGCGGGTGGCGCTGTGGGTTAAACCATAGAGGCTAGGGCTTGCCGATCAGAAGGTTGGCGGTTTGTGATGGGGTGAGCTCTCGTTGCTCAGTCCCTGCTCCTGCCTACCTAGCAGTTCGAAAGCACGTCAAAGTGCAAGTAGATAAATAGGTACTGCTCCAGCAGGAAGGTAAACGGCTTAGTCATGCTGGCCACATGACCCGGAAGCTGTACACCAGTTCCCTCGGCCAATAAAGCGAGATGAGTGCCGCAACCCCAGAGTCGGTCACGACTGGACCTAATGGTCAGGGGTCCCTTTACCTTTACCTTACTATAATCTTATTTATTATTTTTTGTTGCATTTATTTCCCACAGTTTTCTTTAAGCAGCTCCAGGTAGCATACATGGTTCTCCTCTCTCATTAAATCCCTGTAACATCAACCCTGCATGGTAAGTTTGGCTGAGAGAAGCAGTGACTGGTTCTCAAGGTTGCACCCCATGGGCTTCATGGCCAGTTAGAGTATTTGAACCCTGGTCTCCCGGGTCATAGTCTGACACTCTAGCCATTATGTGACAGTAGTTTCTATGATTTTAGAAGGTTGTAAAATCTTAGAAGCAGCAGGGCTGTGAGAGGCGGGGCCGTGACTATCACAAAGAGACACACCTCCACACAACTAACAGCCTTGCGAAGGATGCTGTCACCTCCAAAGCAATAGTGGTGTCTCCTGTGACCCCTGCTTCTTGCATGCAGGCATTTGGGGGTGCTGCTGCTTCATGTCTAGTGTATGAACATGAGGTACCACAACAGGAATTGTGTTTGGATGGATATTTTTGGAGAGGCTCCACCCCCACACTAAAGAAGGTGAGGTGATCTTAATCAGGGAGAAAATAGCAGGAGGAATTTTCCGTCAGGCTTCAGTGACTGTGGTATTTCGCGGTGCTTTGTGAAACTTTCTGTTGCATAACTTTCTCAAATAACAGGAGCGATAGAGTGGAGTGTGTGTGTGTGTGTGTGTGTGTGTGTGTGTGTGTGACACAATAAGAAAAAAGTTTACATTTCTAAATAATGAAATGGAAGGCAACAGGGATACAAAAAGAAGAATAGGAGAGAAATTGGAGGGGTGAGGGAGCATTATGGAATCAGGAGGGCAACTATGTTTTTACAATCCTAGAATTGTAGAGTTGGAAGGGAACCACCAAGAGTTATCTTCTCCAATCCCCAATAACAGCTAAAAAATCTCTGACAGATGGCTATCTAGCCTCTGTTAATGTGGTAGTGGCCCAAAGGGCCATAATGAATGTGATAATGTAAACCCCTATAAATCCTTGAATATGCTTCTAATAGAGAAGTTATGGTAACCTGTTGCTTTATGAAACTGATGATTTGGCAAGTCGCCGTCTCCCACTGGGACAGAAGGACAGCTAATACGCAAATCACGAAGATACAGCTCATAAGCTAGAACATAAGTTGATACATGGTGCAAATGGCTACACGTAACACTGGTTCCCAACATGCCTACTAACACAATGTAACAAATCAAGGTGAGAATCAAACTTTAGTTAGCAATGCTTATTGCGCATGTGGACTAAACATGAAATGAGGTAATGATGTATATGATTGGTGGAAATTGAAATGCTTTGTTTGAAACTTATAAATACCCCCTGCCCGGACCCTTGGGCGGGTTTGCAGTTTTGTGAAAAGATTCTACTGTAACCTATTGCTTTGCAATAAACAACAATAGACTCCTAACTCCTCTTGTCTCTGAGTTTTATTGGCGTAACTCAGAAGATAAGCCATTTTTTGGCTTACAACATTGGGACACCTCCAATGAAGGAGAGTCCACTACCTTGGAATGATGGGAAGAGATTTTTAGAACCCATTTTCAGGCTCACTCTCCAGGTATAGGGTTTTATCCCAAAGGGGTCTTGTGTCAAACACTCGCTCTCTCCCCCTCCCCCCCCTCACACGGGAGTATTTGCCCATTTTATGGTAGGTGCCTTCAAAATGTTTGCACATTAGGCAAAATCACACTCTCCCCCCCCCATGCAGCAGGCAGTGTGGTATACTAGTTAGTGAGTCATCCTAAGATCTGGGAGAGACGAGAGTCCGAATACCCACACAGCCATGCAGTGGCGTAGCGTGGGGGGTGCAGGGGGGGCCGGCCGCACCGGGCGCAACATCTGGGGGTTAGGGTTAGGGGGCGCAAATCCACTGGTTAGGGGGCGCAAATTACTTGCCTTGCCCCGGGTGCTGACAACCCATGCTACGCCACTGCAGCCATGAAGCTCCCTTGGAAGCCAATAGCCACCTCACAACCTATCCTTCACAGGGTTGTTGTGGGGATTAAATGCAGACTAGGACCCGAGAACTCCCAATTTGCTGGCCTCTTCAACCTGGTTGTTGAAGGCATAGCTGGGGGAGGCAGGGGGGAAGCTCCCCCCCAAAAGAAACAAGTACCGTAAATAAATAGAAATACTTAACTAAAAGTAGAAATGGTAGAAAGATTTTGACAGATTTTTTTCTGAGCACTTGGGTTCAAAATAAAGTAATTTAAAACAACTGTTGTTGAGACATTTCATTCTGAATCTGCTAGACAGAGCCAGACAAGGGATGATGACAGGTGGGTGTCCTGCCACCCCCAATATAAATCCAGGCTACGCCCATGCTGGTTGTGTGTGTGTGCGTATGTTTTTCAAGACACAACAAAATCTGTTTCCAGCCCCTCAGCAAATGAATGCTTTAATCTGGCTCTGACAAAGACTGTAAATAATCCCAACCCACATCACAAAGCTGTCTAATAATGAGAAGTAATAATTAATCACATGCCATTGTGTTTCCTGGCTGTGGCTCTTCTGAAGGATCAAAAGGAATGGCTCTGAGAACTCTTACAGGATCTTCCCATCACGTTCCAAGCAGAAGATTCAGAGAAAAAGAGAATGGTTGAATTGGAAGGCATCTAGTCCTCCCATTCAGTGTAGGAATCACAGCTCAAGAATAATAGACTTGTAGAGCTGCAAGGGTTCCTCAGGGAGCATCAAGTCCAACCCTTTGAAATGCAGGATTTACTCCTCCAGTGGAGGAAAGACTATTTGGAAAATTAATGTGGAGGGGAGGGCAACCTTTATTGGGTAGCCTCAGGCAAGCCTTGGCCTAGCCTACTTCACAGGGCTGTCTTGAAACTCCACTCCAGACTCTCAGGAAGAGAAAGGGCAGTATAACAAACCACACAAACCACATCTCCGGGGGTGACATTTCCGTAGACAGAGTGGAAGAGACAGGGAAGATGATTCTCAGTACAGGACTAACCATATGCACAAATTTAAGATGGGGAACACTGTTGGAAGAACTGGACATGCAGGAAGGAGTTAATTTCCTTTAAGGGCTCAAATCACCACATGTATGAGACAAGTCAACAGGTGGAAGGTCAGGCAAGCCAATCACTATGGCAATGGCTCAGTGCCTTCTATGTAAGTGATTAAGGCATGTCAGCTCATTAATCAGTCAGTGAGTCGATCTGTGTGTTGGAGACTGTGTTACATGATGCAGCAGCAAAAATCAAACACACTAATCTTATTCTAGGCTGTATCAGAGGGAAGTTGAGTGTCCTGATCAAGGAAAGGCATAGCATCACTCTATTTCTTCTTGGTTAGATCCCACCTGGAGTACTCTGTCCAGTTCTGGGCATCACCATTTACGATGGATATTGACAAACTGGAACATGTGCAGAGGGGAGCGACCAGGATGATCAAGGGTCTGGAAACCAAGCCTGATGAGGAACGCTTGAGGGAGTTGGGTATGCTTAGCCTGGAAAAGAGGAGACCTAGAGAAGATATGGTAGCCATCTTCAAATATCTGAAGGGCTGTCACATGTGAAAGGGAACAAGCTTGTTCTTTCCTGCTCCAGAGGATAGGACCTAAACTAATGGCTTCCAGTTACAGGTGAAACTCGAAAAATTAGAATATTGTGGAAAAGTTCATTTATTTCAGTGATTCAACTTATAAGGTGAAACTAATATATGAGATAGACTCATCACATGCAAAGCGAGATATGTCAAGCCTTTGGATTTTCTGAGATTTTCCGAGATTGTTAATTTGGGGTTTTCATCAGCTGTACACCATAATCATCACAATTATAAGAAATAAAGGCTTTGCATGTCATGAATCTATCTCATATATTAGTTTCACCTTTTAAGTTGAGTTATTGAAATAAATGAACTTTTCCACAATATTCTAATTTTTCGAGTTTCACCTGTACAAGAAAGAAGATTCTGACTAAACATCGGAAATAACCTTCTGATGGTGAGAGCTGTTTGACAGTGGACTGGACTCCCTTTGGAGGTTGTGGGCTTTCCTTCACTGGAAGTTTTTAAGGAGAAATTGAATGGCCACCTGTAAAAACTATTGAGCATGGAATCCTGCCTTAAAGGGGGATTGGGCTAAATGACCCTTGAAGGTCCAGCTCTATTATTCTGATTCTATTTTATTCTGGATAAAAATGTCTTCAGAGTGGGAAACGGACACATTTACAGTAGCAGCAAGGATAGGGAGAGAATCTTTGAATTTGCACCCAGGACAAATTCTTGCAGTCAATGTGGAACAATGTCTGAAAGGGCCAGTTGAAATAAAATAAAAAGCTCAACGTATTTTTGAAGCGAAGATGTGCTACCAGCATTCCCAGCACAGCTTCGAGTTGAAAGCAATTTTGCAAACAGCGCCAGGGAGCCTATGCTGGAAAAATGAAACAAGCAACCCCCTTTTCTCAGCAATCTGTTAATAAATCCCTAGCCCCATAAATATACCATTGTAGGCAAAGGTGTGCAGTGTTGTGTCAAAATATAAGATTTTCTAGTTGCTCTAATGGAGCATGGGGAACATTATCCAGTGTGATTTGAGACTAGAGTTGGGAAACTTGCCAGTGTGTATATATGAGGCTTTCAAAGAAAGAAACTCCTGTTATCTCCAGACTGTTAGGAACTAGGAAATTCTACACAGGAAGAAGCATAAGAACATAAGAAGAGCCTTGATGGATAAGGCCAATGGCCTACCTAGCTCATCATCCTGTTCTCACAGTGGCCAACCAGATGCCTATGGGGAGTGTGCAAACAGGATTTGGACACAAGAGGACTCTCCCCTCCTGTGGTTTGTAGCAGCTGGTATTCAGAAGCATTGCTGCCTCCAACCATAGAGGCAGAGCATAACCATTGTGGCTGGTAGCCCTCAATAGCCCTCTCCTCCATGAATTTATCCAATCCTCTTTGAAAGCCATCCAGGTTGGTGGCCATCACTGCCTCCCAGGGGAGTAAGTCCTGTTGTTTAACTGTTTGCTGCATGAAAAAGGACTTCATTTTATCCATCCTGAATCTTGAAACATTCAGCTTCATTGGACGCCCACAAGGACCAGTGTTATCGGAGAAGGGGGAAGACTTTTCCCTAACCATTTTCTCCATGGCATTAATCATTTTATAAATGTCTGTCATGTCACCCAAGGGTAATTAATCCAACCTTCTCTCCAGCTTCCGTCTCTTCCCTTTCTTCAGGCCATACATAATTTTATAAACTTCTGTCATGTCCCCTCTTACTTGCCTTTTCTCTAATCTATAAAATCCCAACCACTGAAAACTTTCTTCCTTTAGGTTGCCCTTTTATGAACCTTTCCAGATCCAACAATATCCTTTTTTTGGTGAGGCAACTAGGTAAAGGTAAAATGACCCCTGACCATTAGGTCCAGTCATGGCCGACTCTGGGGTTGCGGCGCTCATCTCGCTTTATTGGCCAAGGGAGCCGGTGTACAGCTTCCGGGTCATGTGGCCAGCATGACTAAGCCACTTCTGGAAAACCAGAGCAGTGCACAGAAACGCCGTTTACCTTCCCGTCGGAGCGGTACCTATTTATCTACTTGCACTTTGACGTGCTTTCGAACTGCTAGGTTGGCAGGAGCAGGGACCGAGCAACGGGAGCTCACCCCATCGCGGGGATTCAAACTGCCGACCTTCTGATCGGCAAGTGCTAGGCTCTGTTGTTTAACCCACAGCGCCACCCGCGTTCCTTGAGGCAACTAAGTAGGGGGTTAATGTCTGTGTTTCACAGAGAGCTGTGTGTTATATGCATAATAGTGTTAGAGGTAGAGGAGGCCACTGGGTGAGGGGTGGCAAAAATCCTTCTGGAAGGAGCTGTATATATTATTTATATGCCACCTCAATCTCTGCCAAGTGGTAGCAAGAGATGCTAACAGTCTTGGCACTTAACCAGGGTTGTGTTTCTGTTGGGAAACTAAGGCACAGTGAAGACAGATGCCTTCAAGAAATATGGTTTATTTTACACATATTTACAGCTAAACCCTTCAGTGGTGGGGTGCAGAACATAGTGTCTCTTGCTCTCATGTATTCAGCAAGCTTGGGTCCTAAGCAGCAGACAGTCATGTTTTCTGGTCTCTTGGTGCAGCCTCTCCCAGCCAGCGCACATGGAGCTCTCCCCACTTCCTCCTTCTTGTTGCCAGAACACCTTGCCAAAAAAAGCCTGCTGTGTAAAAAGACAACTTTTTTTTCTGTGTGGCATCACGCCTACGTTGCCCTGGCAACCTCCCCCTTGGTTACCCCAGGGTCTTTGTCTTGTAGATGGCTTTTGTGGTGGGTTAATGGCAGGGCCATCATCTGCCTCCGTCCCTCTGCAGGGCAGGAAAACAAGCTCAGCCTGTCAGCTCTGTTTAAACCCCATCACCCATGAATCTAGAGGGGGAAATCTGGCACCCTGGGATCTGCGAGAACCTTGTTCCCCCACTAACCCATAGTAATATGAAAGTCAGTGTTTCATGCTTTCAGGTCAAAGAAAGCCCAGTTGGAGTAATATGAGAGCTGTCTTATCTTCATTCATGTCAAACTGCCAGGCTGTTGTTCTCCATCATTCTGCATCTGGGGAGGAATCATTAAAAGTGTGTCGGGAGCTGGAGGTGTGTGTGTGTATTTTAAAAATTTAGAATCGGAGAACTGTAGAGTTGGAAGGGACATTGAATGTAATCTAGTCCAACCCCCTGCAATGCAGGAATCCAAAAAGAAGAATAAGTATTTTCTGTGGGCCTCAGACTTGAGAGCTGGAACTCTGATGGGCTTCCGTCGGACTTGATGACTTGGTAGAATCTGCCCGGCAGAAAAACAAGGCTGTATATTATTCTGTCCCCTTGCGGGGCTCTCCCACAGAGTGAACTCTTGTCTGGGTATCCTGCCTGCCCCCTCCCTGGCCTGAGAATGGTGCTTTGCACAGTGGAGGTTGGAAGAGGCAGGAGTCTCCTCCACTCTTTGTTCCAGCCTCGTCCCCCCTGTGGGCTGGTATTTTTGCATTCCAATCTCATCAGTTTTCCCCCCCTTTTTGCAGAGAGGAATGTTTTCTAAACTTGCCTTCCCCTCTGGCCCCTGATCTCCCCTCCTTCTCCCGCTGTTCTCAAGGCTAAAGCGTTGCAATTTAGAGAATGGCATTTCTGGGATTCTGTTTCCCCCTTTCTCAATTTATGCACAACCACCACCCCACTTACATTGTCCTTACACCTTGAGAAACTGGATCGCTGCCCAAAAATGTGAGCAGTGCCTCCCGATATTCATCAGTCCCCCTGCCCTGGACTCACAGAGTTGGAAGGTATCCCCAAGGGTCCTCTAGTCCAACCCCCTTGCAAAGCAGAAATCTCAACTAAACCATCTATGGTAGATCCAACCTCTGCTTAAAGGCCCCCACTGAAGGAGAGTCCACCACCTTCAAAGGGAGTCCATTCCACTGCCAAACAGCTCTTACCATAAGAAAGTTCTTCCTGATGTTTAGTCACAATCTCCTTGTCATTTCAACCCATCAGTTGAGTCCTCCCCTCTGGAGTAGCAGAAAACAAGCTTGCTCCATCTTCCATGTGACATCCCTTTATATATTTGAAGGTCAGTATCATAGCACCACTCCAGGCAACCTTAGAAGGTGGCTGGACTCTCATTTATTGGAGGTTTTTAACCAGAAGTTGGGTGGCCACCTCTCAGGGATTCCTTATCTGTGATTCCTGCATTGCACTGTTGGACTAGCTGACCCTTGGAAGTCCCTCCCAACCCTATTGTTTTATGATTCTATAACTTGCCTGAAGTGTACGGCAGTATTTTACCTACAGACCCTTTTCGTGGCCCTCTTTGATCTGTGCAAAGCCAGAACTGTAGTTTACATAAGAACATAATAAGAGTCTGCTGGATCAGGCCAGCGGCTTATCTAGTCTGGCATCCTGTTCTCACAGTGGCAAACCAGCTAGCAGGAATCAAGAACAAGAACTCTCTCCCCTCTTGTGGTTTGTTACCTTTTAACCAGAGAGTGGACTAAATGACTTCTTGGTTATGTTTGGCCAGAAGGGGGACTAAATGACCTCAATGCTATGTACCTAATGCCTCTCTCCTTCCAATTCTTGCTTGATCCTCCATGCTTGTCCTTGTCTTCTCAGCTCTCTGTGGAGATGGGGAAGTGAATGTTGGAGTCTGTCTCCCATTTTTACTTTGCTTTGCTCCCTGCTAAGCTTGAGACAGTGATGACCTCTTGGAAGACAGTGTCAGAAGCACCAGTCAAGACAGGAAATGATCAAGACATCAAGATGATTTCAGCAGAGATGGAATCAACTGGTGGATGACTCTTGGAAACAACCCAGCAATGTTATTTCTGCTTCAACAAGGTTTGCTCTTCTACATGCTTGGTTATTTTGGACAATATTCAACTACATTGTTGTGCTAGCATAAGAATTAGAAGATATTTGAAGATGGCTATCATACCACCTCCCATTCTTTTCTTTCCAGACCCTTCATCTTCTTGGTAACCCTCCTCTGCACACCTTCCAGTTGTCAATATTCTTCTTAAATTGTGGTGCTCAGAACTGGACACATAACTCCAGTGGGGTCTGATCAAGGCAGAATAGAGCAGTGCTATTACTCTCCTTGAAGCTGAGGCTCCAATACTTTGGCCACCTCATGAGAAGAGAAGACTCCCTGGAAAAGACTCTGATGTTGGGAAAGATTGAGGGCACAAGGAGAAGGGGACGACAGAGGATGAGATGGTTGGACAGTGTTCTCGATGCTACCAACATGAGTTTGACCAAACTGTGGGAGGCAGTGGAAGACAGGAGTGCCTGGAGTGCTCTGGTCTATGGGGTCACGAAGAGTCGGTCACGACTAAACAACAACATTACTCTCCTTGATATGAGCACTCAGCTTCTCTTGGTGCTGCCTAGAACTTCATAAGCATTTTTCTACTGCTGCACCACACTGTTGACTCATGTGAAGCTTGTGATCTACTAAGACCACTCGATCCTTTTCACATGGACTACTGGCAAGCTAGATATTCCCCATCTTATATTTGTACAGCTGGTAATTCCTGTCTTAAGTGTAAAACCTGACATTTGTCCCTAATGAAATTCATTGTGTTTGTTTGGGCCCAGTTCTCCAATCTCTTAAGGTCATCTTGAATCCTGATTCTGCCTTTTGTTACATTAGCTACCCCTCTCAGTTTGGTGTCGTCTACAAATTGGATGGGTATCCCCTAAATTCCTTCATTCAAGTAATTTATAAAGATGCTTAACATCATGGGCCCAAGAAAAAACAATGCAACATTCCACCTGTCCCTTTTTCCAGGATGATGAGAAACCTTTAGTGAGCACTCCTTGTAAGTCAACCACTTACAAATGCACCTAAACAGTGATATCATCTGTGTGCTGCATGCATGAGTGCAGAATCAGCTCTCCCATTAGGCAGAGTGAAGCAGATACCTCAAGCCACAATTCTGGGGCAGATGGCTGGGCATTATGGGAGTTGTAGTTTGCAGGGTGCTTCTGGTCAAGGGTGAACGCCAGCTCCAGAGTCACAGTAGATGGCTTAATGAGGATGTCTAGCCATTGTGCAGCAGCTGTGAAAAAGGCAGGTTCCATGCTAGGGATCATTAGGAAAGAAATTGAAAATAAAACTGCTAATGTCATAATGCCCTTATACAAATCTACAGAGTGACTGCATTTGGAATACTGCTTGCAGTTCTGTTCACCTCATCCCAAAAAGGAGATTGCAGATTGGGAAAAGTTTTGGAAAAGAGCAATCTAAATAACTGAGGGGATGCAACGTTTAGGGCTTTTTAGTTTAGAGAAAAGATGAGTAAGAGTTTACACGATTGCAGTTTATAGAATTGTGCATAGCCTGGAGAAAATGAATAGATTAAAAAAAAAAAGTCTCCCTGTCTCATTATGCTAGAACTCCTGGAATTCCGCGAAGCTGAATGTTGGAAGATTCAGGAGAGATATGGAACTTTCTCCCACAGGAGCCATTGTAAGAATGATTGAGGACAAAACTAAATACTTTGATAAATACATCAGTTGAATCTGAATGTATCTTTGAGCTCTGCAAATGACAGGCTTGGAAGAAAGGGTGCTTAATGCTTTCCAGTCTGTGGGGATAGGTTGCTTAACCCTTTCTTCCCACACCACAGTCATGGTGCAAATCCCTTTGCCTTCCTGAAGCTTCCCCGAAGAGGAAGCTTTCATTGGCAGCTGTTCAAAAAGGATTCACAAAACTTCATGCGGCACATTTAGTCGTTTCTTTAAAAGCATCACTGGACCAGTTAATATTTCAAAAAATCTCTTAAGCGGTATGCTGTCTAAGAAACAAGCTATGTGTCATTAAAACAGTAAAACCAATAAAACGGTGATATAAAAAACGCATAGAAGCATTTAAAAGCAAATTAAACAGAACCACAGGGTCCAACCCCTTGAAACCCAGAGGATTCACATTAAATAGGGTCCAATATTTCTAGGGTCAAGGAAAGTCTGGGCAAAAAGATAAGCCTCCACAAGAGCAAAACACATGCAAAACATGTGGTGGCTGCTACTTCTCATGTGGCAGAAGGAACAGGAATTCCAGCATGCAAAGGCATTACCAGAAAATGCCCATTTGGGTGGCCACGGTGGCCAGTGGCCAGAGTGAGTGGTATGGAGGGAACATGTGCATTCAACTACCTAACAGTGTCGCAGTAAATCATAACACAGAGTCTTTCTGTTGTCTGGAGAGGTCACATCCTGGTTCACATAGAGAAGCCGTTTTCAATGGAGCCCAGCAATGGGAGCATACAGCTGTACTGAGGCAGGACTGGGTGCTGAAATTTTGCACCCCTAAAAATTATGCTTCTGGGGCAACCACCCTGTGCCCCCTCTCCGCCACACTATGCCATTGCACTGTGGTGTGGTGATATGAATTTCCCCCAGGTGATCTTGCTGAAGGTATTTGAAGGGACAGACAGCCTTTTCAGACAACCCAACTTTGCTCATAACTGGCCACCTGTCAGGGATTGTGGAAAAGCCCCACAACAGTAATCTAGTCCACCCCCCCTGCAATGCAGGAATTGCAGCTGAAGAATCCATGATAAATGATCATACAACTTGCACTGAAAAACCTCCCATTAGTCATAGAACAGTAGAGTTGGAACGTACCCCCAAAGGTCATCTAGCCCAACTCCCTGCAAAGCAGGAATCTCAGCTTTAAAAATCCCTGGCAGGTGGCCATCTGACTTCTGCTTAGAAACCTCCAATGAATCATAGCATCATAGAACTGTAGAGTTGGAAGGAACCCCAAGGGTCCGCTAGTCCAACCCCCTGCAATGCAAGGATCACAGCTAAAGAGTCCCCAAATTGGGGTTCCTTTCCCTTGCTGCATAGAATGGGCCCTGAGGACGAAGGCAGCTTGAAGCACTTGTGATACTTCTGCAGATGAGAATTTTTGTTCCCTTCTTCATCCTTTTCCAGATGCCTCAGGATTTCCAGCTGCTTGCAACAAAAAAGCTCCTGCATTTGTAACTTTTTCTTTTTGTAAGGGCATAATTCGATAACTAATAATAATAACCTTCTGAGGTCATCCTTTCCACCATCAAACAGCTCTTACCATCAGAAGATTCTTCCTGACATTGAGTTGGAATCTTCTTTCTTGTAATGTGAAGCCATGGATTCAGGTCCTGCCCTCTGTAGCTCTCCAGCAAGCTTAGGTGGCCATCTGTCAGGGATAATTGAGCTGCAAATCCTGCATTGCAGGGGTTGGACCAGATGACTCTTGATCTTCCATGTCACAGCCTTTCAGATATTTGGGGGTATCTATCTTGTCACCTCTTAGTTTCTTCTTCTCCAGGCTAAACCTGCACAACACACAGTTTCTATTCTTATCAACACTTATTTTTCTCCGCCCACGTATCACAATCCTCAGGTGTTTTCCCCTAGGCACACACCTACTGCATACAAAAATTCCTCATTGCAAACTTTAATGGCCGGTCTCAGTTCTTCTAAAACTTGCACACATAGCACACTGACATCAGGGTAGTCGCTGTGTGAGTCCAGACAACAGTCTATTTCTCAGTCACCTGAAGTCAGAGCTGAACTGGAGGAAGGGGAGCCCATTGGCCTTCCCCATCAGAAGGACGTCAATTGCATTTCCATATGCAGAGCTGGGTAGGAAATGGCAGAAGTTTTGCCATCGTTTTGGATGACTCACAGACTTCAACAATGTGAAAGCATCCTCCACCATGCTGTGGCACAGCTGGACAGAACAGGCCACAGACCTATTTTTCATCTTCACACATTGCAGGTGTTGGCCTTGAGGCTCAGAGGTGTCCAGAAAGGAATGTGAGCATCTTTGGGTTGGATTAATCACACCATGGTGACATCCCCAGATGCTCACAGCAGGCTTGAATATCTGCTGGCAGATCCAGATGTCCCCCTGCTCTTCTGTCTTTTCATTTCATAGAATTGTAGAGCGGGAAGGGACCCCAAGTGTCATGTAGTCCAACCCCCTGCAATGTAGGAATCACACCTAAAGCATCCCAGACACTGCCACCCAACCTCTGCTTAGAAACCTCCAAGGAAGGAGAGCCCACCACCTTCTGAGGGAGTCATTGCACTGTCAAACAGCTCTTGCTGTCAGAAAGTTCTTCCTAAGGCTTAGTCGGAATCACCTTTTGTGTAATTTGAATCTGGCAGTGTTGGCCTGTGAAGTGGGAGAAAACAAGCATACTCCACCATCCATGTTATATTTGAAGGAGGCTCTCGCTCTCCTATTCTCCAGGCTTAATTTCCCCATCTCTCTCACCCGCAAGATGGTGGGCATGGAAGGCTTGATAGACACTGGAGTTGTGTATGGTGGCGGCGGCACATAAGCTGTCAGCTCAGTGTTTTGGTCCAGTGTTCCAGGGCTTGTGGGGAAGGGAGAAGGCCTGGGTAGAGCAGAGCTGCTTCTGCCTGGCCATGTGCTTTCCCAGAAGTGAAGGATAGGGATGTAGAGCTGTGAGTCTGAATGTGGAGGAAGCAAAGTTGAAAGAATGCAGCTGTTGGCTATGATGGGGGAGAGAGAGGTCAGAGGAAGAAAGGGAGGAATGAACAGCTGCCAGAGTTTCAGGAACCTGCCCTTAGTCTGGTCAGCAGCAACAAAGAACAGGAGGACAACAAGGAAACCATGGAGAACAGTATGGAGGAGGTGGAGGGGCACAAAGTAGGTGTCTGAGGCTCAGAACCCAGGGAGTCAAGGGCTCCAGCAACAGTTACCCAAGAGGAGAAGAGCCTGCAGATTTATTATTCTGCAGAAATATTGGAAGCACTGGCTGGCATGGTGCAGAGACCAGAGGTAGAGTCCAGCAGGTGAACAAGCTTGGGAGGGCCAGCTTGGAGGAGTGTTTTCAATGCCTGAAGGACAAAGAGCAAAGGTAGGAGGCCCTTACCAAAAATAAACATTTGAGTGTTGAAGGAAAGGAGCATCTCCTGGAGTTGGGCCTGGCAATGGTGAAGCGTTTTTTCATGGAGCCCAGGGCACACATGCCAGGGGGGCTGGGCGCAGAGGGCAAACAGAGCCTGCTCTGCATCAGCCCAGCCCTTGCCACCAACACCATCAGAGCGACACCAGCTCCGAGCTGCTTTGCGAGGATGGAATGATCCCAGCTGTGATTCCTACATTGCTGGGGGTTAAGCTAGATGACCCTCAGAAGTCTCTTCCAACTCTACAGTTCTATGATTCAATGGATTCAAATGTCCCCAGTTGCATTCTTCCAGTTCAGTGCCCTGCCACCTCACCTCCCCCCACCCCCAAACCACTTCTCATATTTTAAGTGGGTCTTTCTTTGTTTACGCTTGACAGCCCATTCCTCATGTTTGTGTTTTTGTGGTGCATTAACTATGTCATGTTTGAAAAAACAAAAAGGTCTAGTTACTAATGGAAGACATGCCGAAGGGGCCCCGCTCCGCCTTGGGGCGTGCTTTAGATTAGGGCTGCATGCCGTGCTGATTCAAATCCAGCCCCTGATGAAATTTGTCAAGATAATCCAATTGAGATCCTGGTTACCCTGCCCATTCCTTCCTGCTTTCATTCACTCGTATACGTGAGTCTGGCTTCACTTCACTTTGGAGCATGGACTTCTCTGTTGGTTGTTTTAGGTATTCATCAAAACTCACTTCTCTGCAAAAAGAGAGGGCTTATAAACCCTTCTTCTTGTCCTGCAGCTTTAACCTGGAGAAAATCGCTCTTTAGCATTCAATCGGAGCAAAGAGCAATTCGGGTTTTCTCCACACTGATGTTTGTTCTCATTTAGAGCTAAAAAGTGGGGTGTTTTTTTCCTAGGCAAGGAGCAGGGCAAGGGGGAAAGCGCTCAGACTCATGCTTTCCAGGCATGTGACAAGCAGAAGTGTGGACGAGTGTAAACAGGGATGCAGATGGTCTCCTTCCAAGGTGAAAAAAAAAAAAAGCTTGCCAAATGTATGAGAAGATACCTGGAAGACAAAGCAAGCTTGCTTTCTGCTGCTCTGGAGAGGAGGACCCAAACCAATAGATTCAAGTTGCAAAAAAATAAAATAAAAAATGACTAAACATTAGGGAAGACTTTCTGGTGATAAAAGCCATTTAACAGTAGAATGGACTCCATCAAAAGTTTCTGGATTTCCGTTCATTGGCAAATGTTAAACATAGGTTAGGCAAATTCAAGAAGCAGAGGGATATCAATGGCTACTAGCTACGATGGCTATGCTCTGCCTCTATGCTCAGAGGTGGCAGTGATTCTGAATGCCAGTTGCTGGAAGCTGCAAGAAGGGAGAGTATGTTCCTATGCTAAAATCTTGATTGTGGGGTTCCCTTTGGGGCATCTGCTTGGCCACTCTGAGAAAAGGATGCTAGACTAGATGGGTCATTGGCTTTATCCAGCAAGCGCTTCTGATGAGCTTATGTTCCTAACTACAAATTAAAGCAAGAGCTGCTGATCAAGCATTTGTACTATCCAAATTCCCTGTATTCCTAAAAATGACTTTCAAGTGGCATTTTCTTTGGAATCCCTTAAAGTTCCAGTAGGCACCTTCAAATAATGAAGCAAATGGTTTCTTTGTGCTTCCTGTTGACTTAGATTCATCTGCAGTAGAATATCTGTAAGTTGATCTTAGCTTCCAGAAATGCTTTGTGCTCAAATCCCTCCCTTCTCAATGCAAAAGTTTTCTGTCGATTTTCACCCCTCTTTCATCGATCTTCTCATTGCTCAAGGCCATTTGCTTCCAGAAAGCTGTGTTTAATTTTACGCCCCCTCATTACGTTCACAAATAAGCTTCTACCATATAAATTTCTCACTGTGAGTCTGAACATGGAACTTGATCCTCCTTCTCTGGGGAAAAAAAAACTAACTCATTTGCAGAACAGCTATGTTCGAAGCAAGAGAAAGAACAAGGAAGTAGTGGGCCCTCTGCCTGGAAGAAGGAGGAGAAATGATATTGAGTGACAGAGACAAGATGGAAATGCTCAACACCTACATTGCCTCTGTGCTCACCCCAAAGCAAAACATAGGGTGGATGGCAATCTGGCAGGGATTCTTGAGCTGTGCATTGCAGGGGGTTGGACTAGATGATCCTTGGGATCCTTTCCAACTCTGCAGGTCTATGATTCCCAAGCCTTTTTTCAGGGTGTGCTGGCAAAGCTTCTGAGAGCTACCAAGCCAAGCAAGTATCCAAACAGACCAAGTTAACTGTGCCTGCTGCCTGCCTCCTTCTTTATGGAGTCTTTGCCATCCTGCTTTGGATATATTCCACATGTCCCCACTTTTCTCCTTAAGTTCCCTGCTCTTCAAGATGAATATTTTCAAGCGTCCCTCTTTTAAGATTTTCCCAGGATTCACTTGGAGATGCAACCTGTGTTGGAACCTTAAAAGAGATGCATCAAAGAGCCATTTTCTCCCCTGGATACATGAGTTGTCTACCTTCCATTTCAAAACAACCCACAAATCTAAACCTGTTGCCTGCCAGGATTTTGTTTTCAAGTGTGTTCTCCAGGGCTGCTGTTCAAGACCAGATCTTGATAGAATTGATATGATAATCATCTCCAAACATATGAAAGGCCATCCCATGGAAGATGGAGCAAGCTTGTTTTCTGCTGCTCCAGAGGGTAAAACCTGAACAAATGGATTCAAATCACAAGAAAGGAGATTCTGACTAAACATCAGGAAGAACTTTTCAACTGTAAGATCCATTTGATAGTGGAACAAACTCTCTCAGCAGGTAGTGGACTCTCCTTCCTTGGAGGTTTTTAAGCAGAGGTTGGATGGGCATCTTTCTAAGATAATTGAGCTGTGATTCCTGCATCGCAGAGGATTGGATTAGATGACCTTTGTGCATTTCTTCCAACCCTACAATTCTACACTTTTAAGTAAGAGAATTCTTGTAAGTGGGTAGTAAAAAAACATAGCACACACATGGCCCTGTTCCCTGCAGAGGGGAACCCTCAATCACCCACCTGCATCTGACTCACTGTTTCTTAATATCTATCTGGAGTTTTGGGCTGGATCTACATTGATCTTCTAAATGTTATAAAATATAATGTTCTATAACGTTTACTGGCAGTTTCCCTTTGCCAGTGGCTCACTGCTCTGCAGCACCCTCTGTTGTCACATTTTAATAATTCATTGTTAAAGTTATAAACAGCGAGTGTAGATCTGCCCTTGGTGTACCTTGTCAGCCGTCTGCTGATGACACACAGCTCTCTTTCTCCTTTGCATCTGCAGGTGAGGCAGTGGATATACTGGACCTCTGTTTTGCCTTGGTAGTGGACTGGATGAGAGCCAACAAACTGAAGCTCAGTCCAGATAAGATAGAGACATTGTTAGTGGGTAGACCAAATGACTGGGAGGTTGATAGGGTTACACTCTCTCTGCTCTTGATGAGGTTGCACTTCCTCTGAAGGAGCAACTTTTTTGCTTGGGAGTACTCTAGGATCCTTTTCTGTCGTTTGAGGTTCAGGTTGCCTTGGTGGAGTGCCTTCCATTCCAGCTGAGCCCCTGTCTAGACAGGGTTAGGGAGGGACCATGCAAAGTTGGCCCAGCTCAGCTTCCCATTGAAATCTCCAGCTCTACCCCCTTGTTACCATCTACACGTTGGAACTGCCTATTGACATCAAGCAGGCACCTTCGCTGTACTCTTTCGGGCTGACTTGTTTAGATGAGCCTGTCCAGATGCTTAGAAAGTTGATGTGAATTTCAACTTGTTTTTGGTATTTTAACATTTTGTATGTTTTAAACCATTGTTGCCAATTTTTTCTTGATCATTTTATGTCATCTTTCTATAAACTGTTTTGAGGTGTGTTTGTTTTTTCACAGTCACACAGTGCATAAATTTTATGAAAGAAATACACATAATAACTTCCACCAGGGTCCCTGGACTGAAAGGCATATAGTCCTCCAGGTCGGGCTCAATGCTATGGCTTGTGGGTTGTTGGATGTGGCCTAAGAGAAAGTTTTCCAACTTTAGCTGGATATATCTGACTCTAGTCAGTGATTAACCTATAGATACCCGAAGTGAGTTGCCCTGGAGCCGGAGGGCAGTGGCAGCACAGACATGAGCGAAAGTCATTCTCGGACATCACTCATTCTTTGCTGTCAATGCCTGAGGCAGGAAGCCGTCTCCATGGGCCTTCTCGGTCCGAAAGCAAAAAGATCATCACCGCAGCTCTGGAGGGATGAAGTTCAAAGGAGTGTCAAGTCTGAAATCCTTGGAAGGAAGCATGTGGGCTCCTTCCTTTTTTCCGACAGGAGGACAGGAGCAGTGAAAGGAGCCTGAACGAGAAGGGCAATTGTTCCATTTCAAAGAATCGTAGAATCAGACAGTTGGAAGGTAACCTGAAGGATCATCTAGTCCAACCCCTTGCAGTGCAAAAATCACATTCAAAGAATTCCTCACAGATGGGCATCTGACCTCTGTTTAAAAATTCTCCACCTTCCAAGGGAGTCTGTTCCTTTGTCAAACAGTGCTTATCCTCAGAAAGCTCTTTCTGATGTTTAGTTGGAATCTGCATTCCTGTCATTTGAATTCGTTGGTTCAGGCCCTCCCTTTGGCACAGCAGACAACAAGCCCTTCAGCAATTTAAAGAAAGCTGTAATGTTACCTCTGTGTTCTCTTATCCAGGCTGAACATCTCCAACTCCCATTCCTCAAAGCAAGGTTTTATTTCATCTAGGTCAAAGACCCAGTTTGGCAGCTCCCATGGGCATTTGCACACACAGGCTGGGAGCCTCAATGGCACCCCTCTACCTTGGGCAAAAAACCCAGCTAGTTATCCCCACCACCCCATAGCTATGGCACTTGGTTCCCAGACTCTTCATCATTTCTGTTAACCTCCTCTGAACACACTATACATATCTCATACTCTCCAAGGGTACTGTTTTAAGTGGGACATCTTGGACTGACAGAAGCCACCCTGGTTTCTGATCCCAATTCAGGAAGTCCCATCTTGCCTCCACAGGACCAAAAGACTATGTTTTTTGGTTCTGTACCAGCTGACTCTGCAAGTCAGTTGGCTCACACCAGAACATGGAAGGATGCAAAAACAAAAGGAAAACTTATCTGGACCCACATGTCCCCACTCTTCTTCTCCCTTCCATTGTGGCACTTCCAGAGGCTGGCTTCCAAAAGTGCATCCACAGCACTGGAGGAGGAGAAAGAAGAGGCCACACTGGTCAGTGCAGCATCCTCTGACATAAACAGGTCAGTGTAGCCTCTCCATAGGCTGCACAGGCTGGAGTGACATCTCCCAAAGCTGTGGAGGAGGCGGTGGCCAGTGGACAAAGGTAGGAGGGGCAGGGGCAGGCAGGTGGGCAAACAATGGGGTCAGCCGGATGGTGACCAAAATGTATGGGGATATATCTTTCATCAGCTAGGGAGCCTGGAACTGGACACAGGACTCCCACTGGGGTTTGACCAACTCAAAACAGAATGGTACTATGACTTCCTTTGATCTGGACACTGGACATCCGTTGATGCAGCCTAGAATTAAGCCTTAAGGTTGTGGTCTACAAAAACCCACAGATCCTTTCCACATGTGCCGCTGTCAAGCCAGGTGTCCCCCACCCTACAGTTCTGCATCTGGTTATTCCTCCTTAAAATGAAGAACCCTACATTTGTCCCTATTGAAATTCATTGGTTAGTTCTGCAATCTGTTAAGGTCATATTGGATCCTGATTCTGTCTTCTGAGGTATGAAATGAACAGATGCAGCAGTTAGCTTCCAACTTGCATTTGCCCTTAATGAGAAAGAGGGCTCCCTCTGGAATGCTTAGACAAGACTTGGTTTTTTTAAGGGCTCTTTGAAACCTTTTTCTTCTTTCTAATGTAGATTCCCCCCCCCAAGTAAATCTCTATGCACAACACTCCCTTTTTTGCAATTATTTATTCCACCTTTTATGTCATGAATTTTAAGGAGTAAAATGCTTCCAGTGGGAGATAAAAATGTACAGAATGAAGGCTGATGATCAACAGGAAATGTAACTGTGACCTCAAAAAATAGTTTTGTGGTACTCCCATATTTAACACAAGGCCTTAAGACATACCACAAATGTAACCCCCTGCCCCATGATCTGGCACTTTGCACTGCAAAACTTGCTCAGACATGCAGTCAAATAACAGCAGGCAAGGTTTCAAAAATACCAGGCACCTGGAAAATCAGGTCAAGGGAAATCATAGCACCACTCTGATGACCAAGGGAGAATCTGTTTCGAGAGAATAAGAAGCTCCTGATGAAGACTGCTGCCCTACATCACAGAATCAGAAAATCATAGAACTGCAGAGTTGGAAGGGATACCGAGGACCACCTAGTCCCACCACTTGCAGCGTAGGAATCACAACTAAAGAATTCTTGACAAACGGTTATCCAGTCTCCACTGGAAAAAGTCCAATTAATCATACAGTAGAATCACAGAATTGTAGAGCTGGAACTTGGAAGAGACTCTAAGGGCTGTCTAGTCCAACCCCCTGCAATGCAGAGATCACAGCTGAGAGATGTCCATCCAAGCTCTGTTTAAAATCCCCCAGTGCAGGTGAGTCAGGGCTCATCCACACTTACGTTTGCTCTGCATTTCTAGGAACAGGTCCAAGCCTGAGTGCTTCCCCGCTGCCACAGCTTTCCACTTGAAAAACCTGCTCCTTACCTCTGAATCAGAGCAAATGGCAATCTGCAGGAAACCCAAATTGCTGTTTGCTCCAATTCAGTGGCAAAGATTAGGTTTTTTTTCTGGGGGAAGCAGCAATGGGGGGAAAAAACTGGGATATGGACCGGGAAAACATGGACCTGTGCCTAGAAAGTGCAGGGCAAAAAGTTAGAGTAGATAAGCCCTCATAGAATTACAGAGATGGAAGGGACCCTGGGGGTCATCTAGCCCGACCCCCTACAATGCAGGTATCTCCACTAAAGCATCCATGACAGATAGCCATCCAGCCTCTGCTTAGAAAACCTCCAGTGAAGGAGAGTCTGCAGCCTTAAGGTTCTCTGTGTGCTCTTACCTTGTGCACTGAAACGTTGACAATGTTTTTATGGACTTTCGAAACAAATAATCATCTTTAAACTGAAAGGGAACTTTGGCAAACTGAAGACCAGAAAAAGATTAGTGGGTGGGGGTGGTATCAGAAAGTGACATGGTCAGATTTGTCCCCACATTTCAGCCTGGCTGTCTTTATAGTGGACGCAAAGGTTAAACAGCCACTTTGAAGAGTGCACTTTTACGTAATGGATTCTTGCCATACCTCATTTTATTTGAGAAGTGCAGGGCAGTTAAACATCCCTTTGAAAAAGAGGTAATGCCTGAAGCAGACTTGTTAAAAAAATAATGTCATGGTGGGTCATTCTTTGCAACCATTTTTTAAAAAATTGAACTACTACACTGTCATTTCTTTTTTCCTGCATGGATTTATTTTACATTTTTTTGATTAGACTGTCTTGCAAAACAAACAAACCCTAAATACAAAATGAAACCAAACTCAAAAGGTTTAAAAGGTGTCACTACATTTTTCTTTGGGGGAGGGATTTGAAATGGATAGTGCAATCTTCTGCATGTCCAATGAGCAAAGAGAACCTAACACGAACCAGTTCCAAAGCGTTTCTCCCCTTGGACTCCCAAGGCTGTCTGCATTTTTATGTAAGTCTGGACTTCTCTGCGGCAGAGAAGGGAAGACTCTAGGCAGATGCCTCCAAGGATATTTCACGACGCTGCCGATTACGAATGTGCTGACAGGTTCCTGGAATGGAGAACTACCCAAATTGATAATGCTCTAAGCTTCAGGGGATGAGAACAGCCACTATATACCTTGCTTACAGCATGGAAGGCTTTGCAAGCAAAGCAAAGCTATTAGAAGTGCTTTGGAATGTAAGTTCCTCTTGAAGTTAGCATCAAAGGATTTTAGAGAGGGGAGGGACTCCCAAGTGCCATCTAGTCCAATCCCCTGCAGTGCAGGGTTACTCCCAGGCCAGTCCAGTAGTAGAACTGCAGACCTCACCAAAGTTTGTAACGACATTATCTCCTAGGTTGTTTCCCTGATAACACTTGGCTGCTTTACTACCTAAGTACATTCCTTATCCAAAGTTTCTTTTTGAGGTTGCAAAGCTAAACAGAATACTGAGCCAATGACATCCCCTTCTGGGTGCCCAGGGCTGGTTATTTTATTTATCATTTCATGAAATTTATACACCTCTTGATTGTAAAGCAACAACAACCTCAAAGTGGTTTATAAAAAGATTAAAACAAGAAAATAAAGGGGGAGGGGGGGATACAACCATACTTTAAAACATACAAAATATTAAAATACCAAAAGCAGGTGGAAATTCACATCCACTTTCTAAGCATCAGGACAGGCTGGTCTAAAGAAGAATGTTTTTAGCAGGCACAAAAAGAAATGCAGTGAAGGCACCTGCTTTATATCAAGAGGCAGGGAATTCCAAAGTCTAGGTGCTGCCACACCAAACCTAAGGCTTTCAGTCTGGCTTCACAGGTTGGGAAGGGCTTTGGCAGAGCAGAAATGTGCTTCAGTGCACATTTAAAGTCAGATCTATGGAATTTGCAATTTCCAAAACATCTGCAAACCAAAACACAGCAGTCCTTTGGAATTCACCCTTATCTGAATTTCACAATTTGGGTACACTTGGCATCAATTGCTTGAGTTGCCATTCAAAATGCAAGTGGTCACCCTTTGTGTAGTGAGATCTGGAAGCTCTTATGCAGCAAGAAAAGAAAAAGGCCGGGTTTTCCCAATGAGCCTCAGATTTTGCCAGCTCTGTGGGAAGTAACAGGATCCTCTCTTCTTTCCAGGGGCAGTTTCTTTCCGGGGCTGTTTCTCAGTGCAGTGCCCCCTTTCTGGGCCATTGCTCACCAGCATCAATCCATTAGGGCAGGGGTCAGCAAACTTTTTCCACTGGAGGCCAGTCCACTGTCCCTCAGACCTTGTGGGGGGCCGGACTATATTTTGGAAAAAGAAACAAAAACCCACTGACTCTCGCCTCCCTTCTCCACAGCACCGGATGAGCCCCAGTGGCTGCTTACCTGTGCCTTGCAAGCAGCAGGGGCTGGCAGTGGCAGCAGAGGAGGGACGATGAGCAGCCCGAAAGGGGTGGCTCCAGAGAGGGATTGCTCTGCTTTAAATGGCGCTCAGCCAACTGCGGCTCCTGTGCCTTGCAAGCGGCAGGGGCTGGAGGTGGTGGTGGAGGGACAATGAGTGGCGTGAAATGGCTGGCTCCAGAGAAGGGCTGCGGCTCAACAAATCCCAGCCCACTTCCTCCTCTAGGCAGGACAGGGAGAAGGCAGAAGGAGGGAGGGAGGAGGGTGTATGAGGGGGTGGGGTGGGGAATGGAGCAGCCTGAATGATCAGAATCTGCACGCCGATCCATGCGGCGATTCCCGGACTGTCTGCAGACTGGATGCAGAAGGCAATTGGGCCAGATCCAGCCCCCAGGCTGTAGTTTGCTGACCCATGCATTAGGGCATCCACCATGACTGGCTTCCTTGTCCTTAAAATGATATGGGAATGAGATATTGGCACACAAATTCTTCCCAAGTATTGGGAAAGTTTTTGGGAAATCACAGCCCTTAAAATCTGTTTCTAAGTTTACTAGAACCTCCAGACACTTTTAATATGATTCGTCATTCCTTTATTTCACATACAGTGGAACCATCAATTTCAAGACAGACCTCGTCACAAACCTGTCAAATCTGGAAAGGTAAGTGTCTGGCTCCATTTAATCAGTGGACTGAAGATATGACTACACTTGCAAGTTATGAACGGATTGCTTACAGACATAACCTTTGCATGGAAAATTAGAATGACATTTGGAATGCATTTATACAAAGTGTAGCTGGTTAAAAATACTGGATAGTAATAATAATACTATACATTAGATAAGTATATATAGATTGTTTATTATCTCTTATATTGATATACAGTGGTACCTCAGGTTACAGACGCTTCAGTTACAGACACTTCAGGTTACGTACGCTTCAGGTTACAGACTCTGCTAACCCAGAAATAGTGCTTCAGGTTAAGAACTTTGCTTCAGGATGAGAACAGAAATCATGCTCCGGCAGTGTGGTGGCAGCAGGAGGCCCCATTAGCTAAAGTGGTACTTCAGGTTAAGAACAGTTTCAGGTTAAGAACGAACCTCCAGAATGAATTAAGTTCTTAACCCGAGGTATGACTGTAATATACTTTTTCTTTTCTTTTTTCACTTTTTATGTTGTAATAAAATAATAATAATAATAATAATAATAATAATAATAATAATAATAATAATAATGTGTGTGTGTGTGTGTGTGTGTGTGTAATATAGAAACTTTACCCCAAAAAAACAAAAAACACACACACAAAAAAACTGGCTTACTTGTCATAGCTAGTTTGGGTGGAGTTTGCCTCTCAGCTCTGGAAAGCTTTGCCAGGAGATAGTGGAGGACAACATGAACTCATTTTTTGCTTACACAGGTGCAAATTTGAAGAGAAAATGTTGTTGCTTGTAAAGTGCTTTGCAATTCATTTTTTTCTGAGAAAGCAGTGTGCTGATACAACATGGAATAGAATGTGTGGTATGCAGCACGGACAGCTCCCAGTTCACCGACCTTCTAAATCTTGATCATTTCCGCCTCACAGGATATTGCAGAGTTGGAAATGGTTCAGAAAATGGCAACCAAAATAATCAAGGGGATGAAGAGTGACTCCGTCGTGAGGAAAGGCTGAAGTATTTGGGCCTTTTTAGTTTAGAGAAAAGGCTATAAAGAGGCGACATGTTAGAAATTTATAAAATGATGCGTGGCTGGGACAAAGTGGAAAGAGAAAAGTTCTTCCCTTCTCATAACACTAGGACTCATGGACATCCAATGAAACTGAATGTTGGAAGATTCAGGGCAGATAAAGCAAAAGTCCGTCTTCATGCATCGCAGAGTTAAACTATGGAACTCACTCCCCCAAGGAGGAAGTGATGGTCACCAACCTGTTTTTTTCTTCTTATTGTTATCATAGAATCATAAGAATTAGAGTTGGAAGAAACCACTAGGGTCATCAAGTCCAACTCCTTGCAGGAATCTCAGGTAAAGCATCCGTGACAGATGGCCAACCAACCAACTTCTACTTAGAAACCTCCAAGGGAGGAGAGTCTACCACCTTCTGAGGTAGTCTGTGCCAACAACTCTTGTTGGTCATAAGGACATAAGACATCTGGTGCAGCATCCTCTTCTCACAGTGGCCAACCAGAATCCTATGGGGAAACAGTGAGCAGAATCTGAGCACATGAGCAACACTCTCCTCCTGTGGTTTTGCAGCAACTGGTATTCAGAAGCATTGCTGCCTCCAATCATGATGGAACAGCACAGCCATCATGCCTAATAGCATTCAATAGCCCTCCATTAATAATTGGGGTTCCAATTTCAGGGAGACTTCTAAGTGTGTGCAGCTAGCTCCCTCCACTCTTTTTCTTAAGATATTTTGAGCGGGGGTAGGGGTTCCCTTCCAACTCTATGATTCTGGGATTCTTTAGCTGTAATTCTGCCATTGCTGAGGGTTGGACTAGAAAACCCTTTAGGGCCCTCCCACTTCTACTGTTCTACGATTTTATTATCAGGCTTTTTCTGTTTTAGTTTTTTTTTAAAGGGTGTGTTTGAGGCAATCCATCCTGACCACTTTTAAAAATAAATCCAAGCAAATGTCCCTGCTTTTAAAATCTCCGTCTGCCATTAAAAGGCCAAGGAGCTTTTAGGACTAAGTGTGATTGCCCAACCATGAATTATGCAGCGTCCATTTGGATCTTCAAGACTTGGACATATCTATAATACATGCACATCAGCGAAGAAGGAGTCACTAATGCATGGATATGGAGCTTAAGACCCTATCACTTCCTCCTGGAAAGGAAAAGTGGGGGAGGAGAAGATGCTTAAGGAGTTCAAGCCAGAGTGAGCAGCCTTGGTTTAATAGCTTTTATTGATGTCTGTCAGACCTCAAATCAACTTTACCGTTGCTACTTTGACAAGATTAGTCTAGACAGTGGTGGACTTATAGCTCTCAAATTTCAGCGGTGCTCTCTGCAACACTAAAATTCAATTCCCCCCGCACCATACTCTATTCTACAACATTGTTGTGGTGTCCCCTGCAGCACAGTGCCCATCACCCTAAAACTGCCTCTGGTCTGGTTCTTTGAAAGCTAGAGGCAGTCCCTTTCCCTCAGGTCATAGGGAAGCCTTAAAAGTGTCTAGACCAGTGTTTCCCAAACTTGGGTCTTCAGCTGTTTTTGGACTGCAACTCCCACCATCCCTGACCACTGGTCCTGCTAGCTAGGGATGATGGGAGTTGTAGTCCAAAAACAGCTGGAGACCCAAATTTGGGAAACCCTGGTCTAGAACATAAGAACTTCAGAAGAGCCTCACTGGCCCATCTAGCCCAACAGCCTGCAGTCACAGGGGCCACTCAGATGCCTCTGTCCCCCTGTGGTTTCCATAAGAAGGTAAGAAGAGCCTGCTGGAACAGGACAACAGCCCATCTAGTCCAACATCCAGTTCTCACAGTGGCCAACCAGCACCATATGATGGGTGAGATGGACCATTGGCCTGATCCAGCAGGCTCTTCTTATTTTCTTAACAGCTGCTGCACTTCAGACCCTGCCCTCTCCAGAGCAAAGCTTGTTGTATGTGTACACAAGGGGGACCTTGGGGCCAGTCACTGCCTTTCAAGCCTGATCTACCTTACGGGGTTGTTGTGGGGATTAAAAGAGGGCTAGAGACTGGGGTTAAAAATCCCCACTTGGCCATGTAGCTCAATGGGTGAGCTTGGGCCAGTCATTCAGTCTCAGACTAGCCTTCCTCACAGACTGGGCTTTTCTTCGGCCAGAACTTACTGGAACTCAGTTCCGGGCACTTCTCAGACGTGTTCGTGGTGAGTTCCAGCACTTCTTTTTCTAGAAAAATAGCACTGCTCACAGAGTTATTGGTGTGGGGATTAAATGAGGAGGGGGAAAGCCATGTAAGCTGTCTTGAGCTCCACAGATAAAAAGGCGGGATATAAATGAAATATAAATAAATAAACACCATATTTTTCGCTCTATAGGACGCGCTTTTTCCAAAAATTAAGGGGAAATGTGTGTGCGTCCTATGGAGCGAATGCAGGCTCCCTGGCTTCAGCGATAGCAACGTGAAGCCTCCGAAGCCTGTGCTCCGGAGGCTTTGCGTTGCTTTCGCTGAAGCCAGGAGAGTCTGGTCTTTGAGGCTGGGGGGGGGGGTAAAGCAGCGCTTCCCCCCACCGCCAGTCCCACAAGCTCGGGGGCAGCGGGAAGGCGCGCAACGCCTTTGCGCTGCTCCCCGACCTGGTTTTGAGGCTGGCGGTGGGGGAAAGCAGCACTTCCCCCCACCGCCAGCCCCACAAGCTCGGTCGAAAAGCCCGCAGGAGCCGCACGCTCTTTAAAGGGTGCGCAGCTCCTGTGGGCTTTTCCCCAAGGAGGGAGAAGGGACTGACTGGCCGAGTCAGTCCCTTCTCCCTCCTGTGGGCTTTTGCAGGAGATTGGGGAATTCCCCCACCTCCCACAATAGCAGGGAGAAGGTCTGGGAGAAGGGCACATGCTGCGTGCAGCCTGTCTGCTGCTCCCAGAGCAGGGGGGTGGGGTGGGTGTTTCATATTTTTTTCATTGATTTCCCCCTCTGAAAACTAGGTGCGTCCTATGGTCAGGTGCGCCCTATAGAGCAAAAAATACGGTACATTGTGCAAACAACTGTCCTCTTTCAGTGACAGATGGATAAGATGCCTTCAGTGGGACAAACTCTGCTGATGATTCTCACAAGAACCCATTGCACACATGCATACCCACATATGAAAGGTGGCAGGTGTATTAAACATCAACTTTGTGGTGGATGAGTGGGAGGAGATCCAATTCTTAAAATTGAACCAAACATTTATTTATCCAATATTTGGTGACTTCTCCTTGTGGAGTGATCTCCCCTCTCTGCAACTGAACTCCACAGGTAGCATGTTCTTATCATTTTATCTTAATATTTACTTGCTAAAAGAAAAATCCTCAAAGTGGTTGTCAAAAAGATAAAACAAGAAAATCAAGGATAGAATTCAACAATATTTTATAAGCATAAAGAAAATTAAAATACTGAAACAGATTAAAATACACCTCAATTTTCTAAGCATCTGTACAGACTTCTCTAAAGAAAAATATTTTTAGCATGCGCTGAAAAGAATACAGTTGCAGGCACCTGCCTGATATCAATAGGCAGGGAGTTCCGAAGTGTAGGTGCTGCCACAGTAAATGTTCAAGTGCTTACAAATATGGAACAGGGATTATGTGGCACTTGCAGTAGTGCCAGTTCTGCCCCACTGAAGTAGTTGAGTGAGTGCATGCGGGGGGTGGTGGTGTAAAACAATCTCTTTCCTTTAGCAGTTGCATGTTTTGGGGAAACCCAAGGGAATTCAAGTTACTTTGAAATACAAGCAGCATCGAGCAACAAGGAAACCTGCTTAGGAAATGGTGTGAGTCCCTATAGGATGTTCTCTTCCTTCTCTTCCCAACAGATAGGAAGCTGCCCTTTTGCAGGAGCAAATAGTCAAGCAATGGAACTCCCTCCCACAGGAGTTGAGGCAGTGATGGCCACCAGCTTGGATGGATTTAAAAGAGGATTAAACAAGTTCAGGGAGCAGAAGGAGGCTACTGATGGTGACTACCCATGATGGCTATACCTTACGTCCATTGTCAAAGGCAGCAATGCTTCTGAATACAGTCATACCTCAGGTTGAATGTGCTTCAGGTTGAGCGCTTTCGGGTTGCGCTCCCCGGCAACCCGGAAGTAACGGAGCGCGTTACTTCCGGGTTTTGCCGCTTGCGCATGCGCAGGCGCTCAAAATGACGTCACGCGCATGTGCAGAAGCGGCAAAACACGACCTGCACATGCGGAGACACACCGTCACGTCTTACGCTCCATTCAGGATGCGAACAGGGCTCCAGAACAGATCCCATTCGCATTCCGAGGTACCACTGTACTAGTTGCTGGAATTCGCAGGAGCGGAGAGGGCTTGTGCTCAGATTCAGCTTGCAGGCTTCCATTGGGGGCATCTGGTTGTCCCCTGGGAGAACAGGATGCAGGATTAGATGGGACATTGGCCTGATCCAGCAGCCTCTTCTAATGTTCTTATGTGTTAGTAATGTCCTCAGTGGAACCTGTGGAACTTCACATACCTGGTCCTTGAACTGCTACAGCAAGGCTCTCGGAGCATCTGAGGCAGGCTGGCCCCTTGCAAATCCTGCACCACAATGTCTCTTAGCCAGGACAGGAACCTCCCCTGGAAGCCCCAGAAACCTGGGGGTTAGGGGATTAGCACCTGCCCCTTCCATGACTGCCCCTAGATGTCACTCGCACCAGTGAAGCTGCAGCCCTTCTCGCCCTGCCAGAAGTGTGGGGGAACTGTTGGCCTTTGAGGTCGACTGGTGTTTCCTTCCTACATGGCTCAGAGGATTTGCAGTCTCTTAACAGGCTCCCCACCTTACCATACATCAGGAAAATTCCTGACATGTCCTGATTTTCAGGTGTAAAGATGGTGTTGGGGGGAATTTTGCCCAATCAGCAAAATACCAGGGAAAACCCGGATGTATGGCAACATAATGGAAAAAGCTTAAAAGATTGGGGTCAACAACTTTGTCAGGAATTTTACTTTTTAAAATATGGCAACCCTACCCCCCTGCTCTCTTGTGGCCCCAGAGTCCTTCAGAGGCAAAAAAAATAAGGGGAGGGGGTTCCTGTGGCAGTCTCCTCAGGTCCTGAGAAGGACTGGGTGGGGGCACACCAGCCTCTCAAAAGGCAGTCGTGATTGGCTCTGCTCTCCCGCAGTTTGCTCCAGCCATTCTTTTGTTTTTTCTCCTCACCCCTTTCTCTCCCCTAGTGGGTCGTTTAGCTGCTTTGAGCTTAATGGCTGTTAGTCCCTTCCCTGCTGCGTCCAGGGCTAATTTTCCCGCTCGTTAAGGAAGACAGAGGCTGGGAAAAGGGAAGGCCGTTTAAAGGCAGGAGAGAAGTTGAATTTGGAGAAATATGAAGGCAAAACAAAGTAAAGTGAAAAAGAATCTAAAACTGAGCTCCACATAGCTCAGAGAGCAGGTGTGAGGTGGGTGGGTCTGGGAAGAGAAGGATGCCCCTCCCACAAGGAGGATCTTCAAGAACCCATCAGATGGGAGGAGCCATCCCTCTCTCCTTCTCTTTTGTTAATATTTTTTTATTACCGGTAGTTTTTCACAGTTACATTTTTACAAATAAAAACAAATACCTTTTCACAAGCCTTCTCTTTGAGATTCTTTAATCTCTGGACTTTCCTCCATACCCTCCTCTGGTTCCTTATATTAACCAACTTCTTCTGCATATCCATTCTTAAACCTTTTCCATTATTATTTCCATTACAGTCATTTTATCTAATTTTCTACTAGTTGCAAGTGTTTACTTAAAATCCTGCCAATGTATCAACTTGTTTACAGTATTTTTGCACATAAACAATAAATGATTCCCTCTCTTTTAAAAATTTCTCGTTGTCATGGTCTCTGAGCTTTGCCGTTAATTTTGCCATTTCTGCATAATCTATTAGCTTGATCTGCCATTCTTCTTTCATCGGTGTCTTTTCTTCCTTCCATCTTTGAGCTAACAGTATTTATGTGGCTGTTGTAGCATACATAAATATTTTCTTCTGTTCTTTAGGTAGTTCAGTTCCTATCAATCCTAATAAGAAAGCTTCTGGTTTTTTAACAAAAGTTATTTTAAACATTTTCTTCAACTCATTATAGATTATTTCCCAGAAGCTTTTAATAACCTTACATTCCCACCACTTATGGTAGAAAGTACCCGTCTTTTCTCTGCATTTCCAACACTTATTGGAACTTGTTCTATACATTTTAGCAAGTTTTATTAGAGTTAAGTACCATCGGTACATCATTTTCATATAGTTCTCTTTAAGTGAGAAACATGCAGTAAATTTTAAATCTGTTCTCCAAAGCCTTTCCCAGTCACTCATTTGTATATTATGTCCCACACATCCTTTGCCCATTTTATCATTACACATTTAACCTCTTCCTCTTTGGTTCCCTATTCCAACAGCAAATTATATATTTTCGACAATAATTGTTTATTATCTTCTACAATTTCTCTTAGAAATCTTGATATTGTGTAGCTAAAACCTTTCTTTTTATCATTTTTAAATTTTTCATTTACTATTTGAAAACACTGTAACCAATCTGTTACCTTCTCTCTAATTTCCTCAGATTCTTTTAATTTAATTAGTTGTCCACTTCTGTTAACAGCTCTCTATATGATGGCCATTTAGTCCTCATATTTATGGTACCTTTTTTTAAAGATATTGCTTCTACCACTGAAGCACATCCTCATGAGGACTAGCCTTAACCTTGGCCCCACTTGACATACGTCCATACGATGGACCAGCAAGTGACCCTGTATATAACCCTCCTTTCCTTTGCTCCTCAAAATGTTGGGTTCTCCTTCGTCTCATCCAAGGCTACTCTGATTCTGATAGGCAGTGTTGTGTAGTGGTTAGAGTGCTGGACTAAGACCAGAGAGAGACCCGGGGATGGAGCTCACTGGGTGTGACCTTGGGAGCCAGTCACTGTCTCTCAGCCTAACCTACCGCATAGGATTGTTGTGGGAATCCAATAAGAAGAGTTTGATGATGGTTTCAACGTTACATACTGTATTGTTATGAGGGTTTTTTTTTGGGGGGGGGGTTGGCTGTATGCAAGATAATCTCAGGGTTGTGGGTTCAAGCCCCACACTGGGCAAAAGATACCTGAATTGCAGGAGGTTAGACCAAATGGCCCTCACAGTCCCTTGCGACTATACAATTTTATTATTCTAAGAATATCCTTCTAACCTCTGGATCCACCAAGTGTTGAGGTGACAACCTGGGTGATGGGCCATTAAGGGAAACAAAGTACAGGGGTTCTGTGCGAGATGGTAGGTGGGTGCCTCCCTACGTCCCTCAATTGGCTGGTAGATAAAAAAAGGCAAAGGGAAGAGTTGAGAGTTGCAGTGATGTGTGCCATAAACAAAGCAGCAAGCTGGAGAAACAGATTGAACAATGTTTGATTTCTGTTTGAGTCCAAGGCTGCCATTATAGGAGAAGCAATACCCTTTGGGAGTGTTAATGCCGTGAATCCCTCCATTGCAAGCTCAGGTTGTATATACCTGTAAATAAACCATGTATCATAAAGACACCACAGTCTCTGCTGTGCCTTATTTCGAAGGAAGCATGAATCCTGGCTAAATGCCTGGAACCCCTGGAATCTCACACCGCTAGAAGATATTCTTGAAAGATGCTTTAAGTTACTTTTGTTTTTTGTTTTTAAAGTGAACAATAAGTTCAAACAATAATCATAGTAGGTGGAAATGTGGTGTGATTCCTCACAAACACTGTGTTTTCCAGCTGAGACTCAGAATCAGCTATGATACATGAAATTGCCCAGGCAATACTGCATTGTGGGAGCTCTCTGGGAGATGGTTATTCGATGGCGATGGAAAATGGTTCCTAAGTAGCCTCTACCAAGCCTGAAGATTGTATCCTCCTTGTTGCTTCTTCCCCTCACGCTCAGCTCTTGGACACGCTCCATTTCCCAAGCCTCTTTGCTCCCTCCTAACACTTTATAAAGCCTTCACGAGTTATTTCTGTTAACAAAAGCAAAGACGAAAGCAGCCCTCAGGGCAGGGGGTGGGGGAGTTAGAAAGCTGCTCGTTGCATTTTTTGAGGCAGTGGCTTTCTGCCTACTGAGTTCCAAAGGAAGGCAATGGCAGACTCTTGTATTGCAGGGGGTTTGACTAGGTGACTCTTAGGGGTCCATTCCAATTCTACAATTCTGATTCTTTTATTCATTGGAGGTTTTTAACCAGAGTTCAGGCGGCCATCTGTCAGGGATTCGTTAGCACTGATTCCTACATTGCAGGAAGTGGAATACGTGGACTTTGTGGGTCCCTTTCAGCTCTTAAGATTGTATGGTCGCTTCATTTTTTTCCTTCTTCTACATCATCTTAGAAGAGGAAGGGTTGCTTCTTTCGGCTTTAGCTCTGAGAGTCCTCCAATGTCCTCTTGCGGCCTCTTCCTCCTCCTCCTCACCATCACTGAGGTTAAACCCTCCAAGCCTTAAAAAAAAAAGTCATATTGCAAGACGTTGTGGTTTTGCTTTCCTGCCTGCCCCATTTGCTTTTTACAACTGTGGTTTTTCGTTCATCTTCCAACGAAACCCATTTTCACTTCCTTCCCCCCTGCCCCTCCAGATGCCAGAATAAATCTTCTTGGAAAGCCACTCTCTCCAACATCTCCCATCTTTGGCCCAGTTTATTTATGACAGAGCTCAGTCCTGGTAGGCAAGGAGTGAATTATCGTTCCAGGTGACATCATGGACCCCATAGAGGGAGGGGGGATTCTCTGAAGATCACTAGGAAGAAAGCAGTCCTGAAGGGTATGATGGAGTGAGTGCGGAATATATTTCTTTGGACAGCTGGACGCAGAAGTGGGGGTCCTTACAGTCCACTTTCCTTGAGTATGGTTTCAATCTTCATCCAAGTATTTCTCCTTGCTAACCACTTGCTCAGACTTGCATTTGTTTTATTTGTCTATCTTTTTTTAAAAGAGCTTTTGCTTAAGTAAAAGGTGCAGAGTGTTGCTTACAGAACCCCGAGGATGCGATTTTTGCATTGCGGGGGGTTGGATTAGTTAATGTTTCAGGGGTCCCTTCCAACTCTAGAATTACTATGATCCTTTAGTTGTCATTCCTGCATTGCAGGGGGGTAGGACTAGATGGCCTTTGGGGTTTCCCTCCAACTCTAGAATTATATGATTCTATGCCAATGGTTGCTTTCTCTGAGTGCCTGCCTGTCAGCCCGCCAGGAGGGATGAGCTACAGCTCCCAAGAGCCCACTAAAAACCAAGCAGTGACATTTCAGGCCCTAGAGACTTCTCTGTGGAAGAGCAGAAGACTTGCAATGGGTGCCTGGGATCATAAATTCATGCCGATTCCCCCTAGGGATGTGTCATTCCTGATCCCCTTTCACCATTTCACCCAGAACCAGCAGTGGTGAGGAGACAGCTAATGAATGCTTTCTAATTTCTTCTATAAACGTCTAATAAAGCTCATTTATCATCTCTAATGGAGTACTTACTTTCAGCAAAGAAGGGCAGGCAAGGAACCACACAGAGAATAATGGCCTGGTGAGGGAGAACTGCTAAATGTCAGGATTGCCACCCCGCAAGGGTGTCATCGCTCTTTATTTTAATCAACACAACAGCTGCTGCAGCTTCGAATGGCTCTCAAGGAGCAAACACAGCACTGGACTACTGCAATGTGCTCTGTGTGGGGCTTCCCTTGGGTTAAATCTGGAAGCTGCAATCGGTGCTCAATTGTGCAGTACAATTGCTCTCAGGAGTGAGGCCTTGCTGTATACATAACCCCTGTGCTCAGAAATCAACACTGGTTGCTGATTTGCTACTGGAACAAGTTCAATGCACTACAGTGGACCCTCCGGATATGAACTTAATTCATCCCGGGTGTCCATACTTACCTTGAAAAGTCCATATCCAGAGACACTGCTTCTGTGCATGTGCACGCGCATGGCACGATAGAGTGCTTCTGCACAGAGCACGTTTGTGCATGTGCACACGGTGAAACCCGGAAGTATACACTTCCGGGTTTGCCATGCTTGTAACTTGAAATTACGTTACCCGAAGGTAACATAGCCCGAGGTACCACTGTATTAGTATGCAAAGTTCTTAACAGCTCAGGACCAGCTGATCTGCAAGAGTGGCTTACCGCATATAGGCCCACTTGACCTCTTCAGTCTGCAGAACTGGCACTGTTATGGGTGTCACTTAATCCCCATTCTGCACATATAAGAAATCCATGTTTAAGTGTGGCGGCACCTACACTTTGGAACCCCTTGCTTACTGAGCTTAGCTTTCCACTGTAATATTTTATTATTATTTCTTATTTATTAAATTTGTATACAGTGGAACCTCAGTTGTCGAATGTAATCCATTCCAGAAGACCGTTCAACTTCCGAAACGTTCGACAACCGAGGCATAATGGGTGGTCAGCAAAATCCATTGGGGACAAAATGGAGAAACACGCCTTGGAAGCCATTTGACTTCCAAAGTGTGTTTGAAAACGGAAGCATTCACCTCCGGGTTGTCGGTGTTCAAAAGCCGAATGTTTGACTTCCGAAGCATTTGACAACCAAGGTTCCACTGTACTGCCTTTCATCCATAGTTCACAGCATAAATATACAATATCAAAACACAACATACAAAAACATAAAATACATAAGAAGAAGAAGAACAAACTAAACCAATTGCCCTCTCCCCATCCTACTTCCTTACACAAACACTTTTAAAAGGAAATAGGATGTTAGATAGCCAAAGGCCTGGTTGAAGAGAATGGCTCATTGTAATTCACTATGGGGCTTTAGGGTGGATAATAATAGTAATAGTAGTGATGGTGATGGTGGTGATGCAAGGCAGGATCAGGTAGGATGAGAGGAATCAAAACACTCAGAGGCTCAAATCAGGGATATGGTAGTGGAAGTAAGCAATTTCTGGGTACCTGGGTGCATCTGCCATTATCCACTTCCCCATTTTCTGAGCTCCCTGAGTTTGTATTATTATTGATGTTTCAAAGGCTGCATGATTTATGGCGCAAATTAGCAACTCTGCTACTTTTTAAAGAAAAACCAGGAAGGAAATCAGCAGAATTCCTTTCCTTGCAAGCAAATAAATTGAGCAAATTTTTCCAGGTAGGTTTGTCAAGCAATAATTGTGCATTTAGCTCTAAATGACATGACACTTTCTATGTAATAACCTTGATATTACCTGGAAATTGCTATGTAATTCAAAGCTCTAGAGTTGTCATATTGTCCAGGTGGTTGCCTGGTGATTTGCAGCCTATTCATGCAAAATTGCTCTTCACACAAAGGCAGCAGACTTTCCCCAGCTTGCCAAAGGGAGAAATCTCCAGAGGTAAATAATTAAGGGGCTAGAATATACTTGCAGATAAAATCTTACTGCAGCTCCATTAGCTACAAAACTTAACAATTGTCGTCTTGCCTCCAACTGAAGCTCTCACACCTGGACATTCAGCATGCTGATAATAAGCAAATGGTCTGATTCTGTCCTAAAGCATCTCAACTCCATGGACTGGATTTAACTTGTAGGCCTCCACACATTTTGGGTTACAATTACCATCCCATTAGCTGTGCCTGCTGAACCCACCGTGTGATGCATCAGCAACAAAGGCTAATGCAATTCTAGGCTCAGTTCCTCAGAACTGTAGTGGCAGATCAGGGGGTCTGTTTATTTCCCATACTCTGGTATACAGATACAGAAAACCACAGGCTACACCTGCTAAATGCTAGGAGAATACTAGGGGCGGGGGAATGTCTGAAAGATTTATTCAGAGGAACAAAGAAAAGACACATTAATTTTTGCTGACTCTGGCCCTTGCACTAGGGCTTGTGGGATGGCAGGAAAGGGATCTTACTAGATTGCAAATTTAACAATGTGATACTACAGCAAAAAGAAGAAGAAAAAAAAGCTAATGCAATCCTAGAAATCAGCAAAAGACAAATATTCCGATCAAGGGAAGTCACTTTTATTCTGCCTTGATCCAACCCCACTGGGACCACCACCACCCCTGCACACATCCCAGTTTGTCAATATCCTTTTAAAACTGGGGTGCCCAAAACTGTACAGAACTGTATAAAATCAATATGAGAACAGGAATGCTGGACCAATGGTCTATTGGGCTGATCCAGCAGGGGAGAGGGATCTTGTGCTTGAATCCTGCTTGTTGGTTTCCCACATGCACCAGGTTGGTCATTGTGAGAACAGGATGCTGGACTAGATTTGGCCTAATCCAGCAGGACTCTTCTGATGTTCTTATCTGTCTGGTCCAACTAATGGAGGGACCTGGGATGAAGCACAAGATAGGATAGAATTACTTACTATATTGATATTGCCTAAATAACACATTGGCTAAAGGTGTGATCATTAAAAGCTGGAACTTTACAAACACAGAAAGCACTCACTGCAACATGTTTAAACCAAAAGGTGTTTTCTTCTTCTTCCCCATTTCTTTTTTCTGTTAGAGTTGATGGGATGGACCTGGCTCAGCTTTCATTGCCATTCCTTCCATGTTTCTGTTCTCTTCTCCCTGCTTTTATGCAGCCAGCAAAGCAGAGAGCTCTGCTTTCACCGTCCAGCCTCAAACACCCAAAGGTTTTGGGTCACATCTGGACCGGAAGAACAGCTGGAAGACTGTTCAGCCCTTCTTCCCTCAGTCTGAAAGGAATCGGTACTATTACTTCCCTTGACCTGGACACTATACTTCTGTCAGTGCATCCTAGAATAGAATTTAGTTTTATTTGCCTGCTTAGCTTGTGGTCTACTAAGACCTAGATCCTCTTCACATGTCCTACCAGCAATCCAGGTATCCCACATCTTACCTTTGTGTCACTGGTTCTTTTTGCCTTAGTGTAGAACCTTACCTTTCACCCCATTGAAATCCATTTTTTTTCAGTTTGGGCCCAGTTTTCCAATCTTTTTAAGGCCATCTTGAATCCCAATTCTGTCTTCTGCAGCATTGACTATCCCTCCCAGGTGGTGTCATCTGCAAATTTGATGATCATCCTTTCTATTCCTTCATCCAAATCATTTATAAAGACGTTGAACAACAATGAACCCAGGACAGAACCTTGTGGCACCCAACTTGTCCCTTTTTTCCAGGATGAGGAGGAACCATTAGTGAGCTCTCTTTGGGTTCGGTTTGTCAACCAGCTACAAATCCACCTAAAGGTTACCTCATCCAGCCCTCATGATACCAGCATCTCTGCACTAATATCACGGGGGACTTAAAAATAAAATAAAAACAACATGGGGAAAATGGGGGAGGGGATAAAAAGGGGGAAGGTATATTATTATATCACTATATACGCAAACATATGCTTGTCTAGTATATATGTATATAAATGTCATTATTAGCCAAATACAAATATGGTTATTTATAACCTACTATTTTTTTATAAATGTTTTTCAAATATTGTTATACTTGTCCATGCAAAGTCTACGTCTATAAACAATCCATTTATAAGTCTTGAGTGTTGTCATATCCTGAATCCATTGACTGAAGGGGGTCATTGATTTATCCTTCTAGTGCATCAATATCAACCTTTTGGCCATAGTAAGGGCATGAAGCATCCATTTACATTGTCCAGTTGTCAAATTCCATATGGTAGGTAAGTAATTCAAAAGAATATTTCCCTCTGAAAATTTTAACTTTTTACGCAGCCATGTTTATACAATCCAATGCTTTCTCCCAAAACTTAGTAAGCGAAGGGCATTGTAAAAACACGTGTTTCAAATAAGCTTTATCATTATTACATCTCCAACCACATGCTGTCTTAGGCAGTTCTTTTCTACAGGTAGTGGAGTCCAATAAAGTTTAAATATTATTTTCTGTTGTATATGTCGTAATTTAAAGTTCATTGACACCTTTGCTATAGAAACTAAAACTCTTTCCCACTGTCTAGGTTGAATAGGAACCTCCAACTCTTTGTTTCTCTCATTTCTTAAAACTTGTGTATCAAATCGATTCACTGATAGCAAATATCTGTAAAAGATTATCACAGGCATTTTAGTTTCAAAGGATTTGACCAATTGTTCTACTATCCCAGAAGCTGTAAAAACTGCCGATCCAAAGAAAGCAGTTACCAAGTGTTGCAGGTGCAAATATTGCCATTGTGCGGCATCTGAGAGATGATATTTATCTCTTAAAATAGCATACCTACATGTAAAATTAATCTTCCTCATCTATCAGCTGCTTCAAAGTCAGTATGCTCACTTCCACCCCACTTTTCCATATTGCCCCCAATGTTTAAAGTTGGGTTTCCCCACAAAGTCAATTTAGCATGGGAAAATTGATTGGACTTATTTTTATTAGAAAAAAATATTCTATAATTTTCTAACTGACAAATTTGTTTCGAGAGACTCCTTGTTACATTTTTCCAGGATGTTGAGGAACCATGGACTTTCCTTCACTGGAGGAATAACCAACCCTTCCAACTCTACAATTCTATGATTTAATTGTGAGTAGGGGTGCCTACGTGAACAAAATAATTTTTTTTGGGGGGGGAGACAAGGTAAGCCTCAGCCTGCATAATTGATCACATAATGCAGGGCACGAACACTATTTGAATGGTAATACTAATCAACTTTGGAGGGGAATGGCCCCCTCGAATATTTTATTGGGAGACTGAAGTTGGTTCCTATGATTGTGAGTGAGTGAATGAGGAGTACAGTGGTACCTCGGTTTACGAACTTAATCCGTTCCAGAAGTCTGTTCTTAAACCAAATCTGTTCTTAAACCGAGGGGCGCTTTCCCTAATGAGGCCTCCTGCTGCTGGTGCCCTTCCACCGTTCAGCTTCCGTTCTTAGACCAAGGTAAAGTTCGCAAACTGGGACACTACTTCCGGTTTTGCAGAGTTTGTAAACCAAATAATTTGTAAACAGGGCTGTTCTTAAACCGAGGTATCACTGTACAAGCCTGAAAGTTTCTGAAAACTTGCGAGGAACTTGCTGGAAGAAAGCAGAGAATCTTCATGGAGGAAATGTGATTTCTTCTTTTAAATAACTGCCTCATTACACAGGAATGTGTGAAAGTTGTTCAATCAAAGAGCATTCAAAGCTGTGCTTTTGTGCACACAGCTGGTGGGCTTGCAAATGTAAGTCATTTTTTATTATGCTTCCTTATTCTACTTTGGATCCCTCTGTGTCTCAAATTAAACATTGAGATATTGTGAAGAAGTGGGGGTTAGCGATAGTTCAGAAGCACATTATGCATTATCCGGATGCTTTCTGCACTCGACCACTTAAGATGCTCAGGTTAGGGGTTGCATGCTTAAAAGATGCCCACCAAGATAATGAAGGGTCCGGAAATGTGAGTCAACAGTGTGATGCAACAGCAAAAAAAGGCTCATGCAATTATAGGCTTCATCAACAGACTTCCAGTGTCTAGATCCAAGGAAGTCAAAGTACTGCTCTATTATGCCTTGGCCAGACCCCTTCTGGAGTCCTGTGTCAGTTCTGGGCACCCCAGTTTAAGGATGATATTGACAAACTATAAGGTGGGCAGAGGAGAGTGACAAGGATGATCAATGGACAGGAAACTAAGCCTTATAAAAAACCAAGCCTTTCTTGGAGAAGAAAAGACTAAGAAAAGCTATGATAGACATCTTTAAATATTTGAAGGGTGGTACATGGAAGATGGAGCAAGCTCCCCCCCCCCCCCCCCCGCTATCCCAGATGGCAGAACTGAACCAACAAGTTCAAATTACAAGAAAGAAGATTCTGATTAAACCTTAGGAATAACTTTCTGAGGGTAAGAGCTGGTTTTTGACAGTGGAATGTGGGGCTTCTCCTTCATTGGAGGCTTTTAAGCAGAGGTTAGACGGTCATCTGTCAGGGATTTTTGAGCTGTGATTCCTGCATTGCAGGGGGCTGGACTAGAAGACCCTTGGGGGTCCCAACACTACGATTCTTTCATCTTATCACAGAACCATGCCTCCACACCTTCCTCCACACCCTTTTAATCTTACAGCCCAGGATTTTCAAATCCATCCCACCTCAAAACTCTTCTCAATTCTGCCCCCTGCCCAAGTGCTAATCCTGCTAGCATTAACTGCCTTCAGACCCAAAAACAGAGATTGTGGGCCGGTGGTTGGGAGTGTCACTCTCCAGGCATAATGGATACCAGCGAGGCTTGCAGACTTAACCCCAACCCCACCCCTTTTCCATCTTTCCTACCCATTCCACACAGTTCATTTGTAATGTGGGGTGAAATGTTGAGATGGCAGTTTATCATGAATCCCCAGACATGCAGGGCTGGCGAGGCAGTTGTGAGGGAGCCCGAACACTTTGGCAGGATGATATAGGAGCTGAACTTGGAACAAAGAGAGGCCCCCACCCCACTGTTGAGTGAATATGTGCTAGGGATGAATGGGAGCAACACTTTTGAAAGGGGTGGGGTGGGCAGTAAAGACAGGTCTGATAAGCTGCATAAAATAAAACAATTAAGACACCCTTGCAGATGATGAAGGAGAAGACAGAGGTGGAGCAAGTGGCAGAGATTTGACAACCTTCCTCACTCCTCCTCTGCTTTAATCATAGAATTGTAGAGTTGGAAGTTTCCTCAAGGACCATCTAGTCCAACCCCCTGCAGTGCAGGAATCACAGCTAAAGAATTCCTCACATAAAGTCAGTCAACTTTTGCTTAAAAAAATCCACTATTTACCACCCAATTTGGAAACCACTGTTCTAAATAGTTTTGAATATTGTGCAGCACTGTGTTTTATTTGTTTCAACCCACCCTGGGACCTTGAGGTTAAGGGTTTGGGATAATCAGCCTCATTTAACCAACATTCTTATGTCTAATTAATGCACGAAGGGATTAGAACCGTGGTTCTAGGCTTACAGTATATCATCTTGGGAGGGAATCAAGTCTTCGTTCACTTCCAGTCTACCTGATGGACTCAGTGCGTGAAGAGTTCACATGGCTATCACAGGCCATGCTTGAGTTTCTAAACCCGTATTTTAGGAACCTTCACCACTTTGCGATCAAGCCAAACTTTACTGCCTGTGTGATTTTTCTGACTGATGGAGGGAAAAGCACATGAATCTGATCTTTGAAGAGTTTGTAAGGAAACCAGTTTTTAATTTACCAGATGTGTGGTCTTTTCCTATGGGAGGGGGAAGACAGAAGTTTTAGAACAGAAAGAGGCATATTTTAAAGGTCCAACAGACTGTGCAATTTGGAGTGAATTCAAAAGAAAAAGCTACCAAGCCTGTGGTAACTCTTCTGGAGAAATAATGGAAGAAGTGGAAATGGAGGGAACTCCCCCCACCCACCCACACAAAATTAGGATGGACAATTTCAGAAGGGGCTTAATTGATTAAGTAGTACTTACCTCAAACTTGGATCTTGATATCCAGGAATTCTATTTTATGCCTATTTTTTCATTAACCAACAATAAATAAGAAGAAGAAGGAGGAGGAGGAGGAGGAGGAGGAGGAGGAGGAGGAGGAGGAGGAGGAGGAATAGGTTCTTATAGAGCCACAATGATCAGGGTTCTGCCTCACCCCACTCCGTCCAGTATAAAGCTACTCATGTTTCTAAATACTGTAAGAACATAAGAAGAGCCAATGGCCCATCTATGACATCTGTCCTGTTTTCACAGTAGGTGGCTACCACTGTGCCCTACAGGAGCAAGTTCTACAGCTCAACTATGTGCTGCAGGGAGAAGGACTTTTTATTATCTGTCCTGAATCTTCCAAATTAATAGAATCATAGAATTGTACAGCTGGAAGGCACCCCAAGACTCATCTAGTCCAACCCCCTGCTCTGAAGGAAAGTCAGCTAAAGCATCCCTGACAGATGGCCACCCAACCTCTGCTTAAAAACCTCCAACGAAGGAGAGCCCACCACCTCCTAAGGGAGTCCATTCTGCTGTCAAACAGTTCTGTCAGAAAGTTTTTCCTGATGTCTAGTCAGAATCTCCTTTCTTGGAGCTTGAAGCCATTGGTTCGAGTCCTACCTTCCAGAACAGGAGAAAACAAGCTTGCTCCATCTTCCATGTGACAGCCCTTTAGATATTTGAAGATGGCTTTCTTGGGCTCCATGAGCACTGCAGATGGTGTCAGCATTCACAAATTTAAAAGACTCCTGCTTCTTGGGAGAAAAGTGATGACAAACCTACACAGCATCTAAAAAGCAGAGATATCACCTTGCCAACAAAGGTCCGTATAGTTAAAGCTATGGTTTTCCCAGTAGTGATGTATGGAAGTGAGAGCAGGACCATAAAGAAGGCTGATCGCAGAAGAATTGATGCTTTTGGATTATGGTGCTGGGGGAGACTATTGAGAGTCCCATGGACTGCAAGAAGATCTAGCTTACCCATTCTGAAGGAAATCAGCCCTGAGTGCTCACTGGAAGGACAGATCCTGAAGCTGAGGCCACCTCATGAGAAGAGAAGACTCCCTGGAAAAGACCCTGATGGTGGAAAAGATTGAGGGAACAGGGAGAAGGGGACGACAGAGGACGAGATAATTGGACAGTATTCTCGAAGCTACTAACATGAGTTTGACCAAGCTGCGGGAGGCAGTGGAACACAGCCTGGTGTGCTTTTGTCCATGGGGTCATGAAGAGTCGGACACAACTAAATGACTAAACAACAACAACATCACCTCTCCTGTTTTCCATGCCCAGCTCCTTCAAAAGTTTGTCATAAGCCTTGGCATCTAGACCCTTGATCATCCTATTTACCCTTCTCTGCACATATTCCAGCTTGTCGATATCCTTAAATTGTGGCACCCAGAACTGTTATCATGGGGATGGAGCAACTCTGCTATAGAGAAAGGTTGCAGCATTTGGGACATTTTCCTTTAGAGAAAAGGCGAGCTTGAGATTGTGTGATAGAAGCTTATTAAATTATGAAGCAAATCAGTCTCTTAAGCTTAAGTCAAGAAATAGTATTCTTTATGAAATTGAATATCAATATACATATCAAGGCTTTGAGATTAGACCATTGAAGAAGCCCGGAAAGCTACCTTGGGAGTGTGTTATCTGAAAGCCCCAGTAAAAAGGCCCCATCGGGTTCTTAACAGCGGCCTTACTTGGACTGCCAGGGCGAAACAGGTGCAAAACGCCTGTCTATACCTTCATTAACATCCATCTACAACTCCACTAGTATCTCTCAGTATTGTGAACAACACCGAACTTACCCTTTGTTGGTATCTTCATGAACTTACCTAAAAAGATAAAGAAAACAAAAGACTGAGTTAAGCATTTGAAAAATCCATTGAAACCAGACATTATAAGTTCATCTTAGGTTGGGTAGTTCTTAAGTCTCTGTGGCTTTGAACAAGGTTTTGTATTTTTCTCAGAAGATTGATAAAGAATGTATAATTATTTTGGTAATTATTGTATGTATATTAGTCGCCAATGTGTTGCATGAGTCGTACTACTATTAAATTATGCATGGCATGAAGAAAGTGGATAGAGAAAAGTTTCTCTCCCTTTTTCCTAACACTCAAACTTGTGGACATCCAGCAAAGCTGAATGTTGGAAGATTCAGGACACATAAAAGAAAGGAGTTTTTAGTTAAATTGTGGGTGGCTTTTAAAGATGATTAGACAAGTTCACAGAAGAGAGGGGCTATTGATGGCTACTAGCCAGGATGGCTATGCTCTGCCTCCAAAATGGGGCAGTGGTTCTGAATATGGGTTGCTAGGAACCACAGGAGGGGGAAGGGCTCTTGGGCTGAGGTCCTGCTTGAAGGTTTTCCATTTGGGCATCTGGTGTGCCACTGTGAGGACAGGGTGCTAGACTAGATGAAACACTGGCCTGATCCAGCAGGCTCTGCTTATGCTCTTACGCTCTTCTAGTGAGTCCTTCAATTCCTGGCGCAGGATCGACAGTGTCATGGGGCAGCTTATGAGCTGGGAAAAATGGAATGGAAGAGGAGGAGGGTGGGAGGAGAGGGAAAAGTGAAACAAAGGCAACATTGTTATCTCTTCAAAAACAAGAAAGCCCTGCCTGCTTTTTCCAAGTGGAATGACTAGCTGGGATTGTGGTTTGGTTTCGAAAATATGTGTTTAAAAGAATCTATGTCTGGGAAAGGAAACACCAGAGTGAGAGGAGGCTCTCCCCAGTTACTCAAGAATGGGCTGACTTTGCATAGAATCATGAAACTGAAGAGTTGGAAGGGACCTCAGGGGTCATCTAGTCCAACCCCCTACAACGTGAGTAGAGAAAGGAGGGGGAGTTGATCCTCTCACAATAGAAACAAAGCAAACAAAAGATTGGTGGGGAAAATTTCTCCCTCCCCATGAGCCCAGGGTTGGCTGGGGGAATCTGAAAGTCTGAAAAATCACTCCAAAAGTTCAAAAAATCTCTGCAAAATACTTTCACAACTCTAGGATTTATTCCTGCTCTGGGCCATCATAACCTTATGCTGGGAAATAACTGTGGAATACCAGTTGATCCTGGTATTCCCATGTGTGTGAGAAACTGCAAAAGAAAAACAGCTGACTGTCTGAATTAAGGGGGGGGGGCTTGATGCACCCTCTAACCCGAAAACCAAACAACCACCCAGCAGAATTTAAAACTGAAATATGTGTGTTTGCAAAACATTGGAAATATAGGTTACTAGACCTTTAAAATGTCCCAGCATTCAGCATTTCTAATTTGCTCCCCTGCCTGTACCCATCTTGGAATGAATAGAGCACAACCTTAAGTAAGTTTAAACATTTTACTTACAGTAATGAGAGGTCTCACTCATGCATCATTCAGTGCTGCAGAAAAAACAAGAGAGGCAAGGGATTATTGGTCACAAAATACAAAGTTGGTCTCAAACATGTGGTCTGAATCTGAAGCCTCAGCCTCAGACGTCTGCTCAGTTACATGGTTCAAAAACGAACTTCAATTTTTTTACTTAGTGTGAGTCCTGTTGGCAAAATTGTCACGCTCACTTCTGTAGGATTTTGGGAATAGGTAGGGATTCTTCCACTTCACATCAAAGTGTGTATGCATAGTAAGATTTGCTGCCTGTTTAAATTGCAATTTTACTGTCTGAAACAGCATTTATGTATTCTGCCACTTTCATTTCGTATAATAAATGAAGCTTTCTTTGTTAATCTGTCTCTCAGGAATCTTAATGTATAGCTATTTGTTTACCTCTAAAAATTACTGGGTCTAGCAGTTAAGAGATCATTAGGATCGCCAGACCAGAACAAAAAGTATCGGGTGCCAGGAGTTTTATTTAGGAAGGAATGGAGGCAAACACATATTCATAAGCGGACACACGTTATAACTCTAGTGATAGATCCCAGACCTCTCATTAGTGTGTGTATGCATACACATGAATGCTTGGCATGCATGCGAGTTCAGACACATACTCTAACATATAAGGCTACCGATAGCTACCAGCCATGATGGCTCGGCTCTGCATTCACAGTTGGATGCAGCAATGTTGCTGGAAACCATAGGAGGTGAGAGGGCATCTGGTTGTCCACTGAGAGGACAGGATGCTGCACTAATTGGGCCATTGATTCAGCAGGCTCTTTTGATGTTTTTTTATGGAATTCAAAATGACACTTGTTGAGTTTTTTCAAGAAATCTGTGTGGCTAAGATTTCTTTCTGGCCTGCTCTTGATACCATGTCTGCTTTCAAAGGAAAAAGTTAGAAATTCCTCATTGTTGTGAGGCTATTGGGGCATTATTTCCCTCCGCTAGGGGACCAGAGGGGGGAGGATGATTTGGCAATTAAAGTAATGGAGCCTGACCTTCCGGACCACAATGTGTTGCTTTAAGACCAAATATTCACCCCATCGGCTACGCTAACAAAGATTTTGAGGTAGTTTATGAGGCAGCCCACGAGCTCAGCTCAGGAAGCAAAGGAAATCCAGAAATGGCCGCTTGGCGATCTTTTTTTCCTAATCTCTGGGTTCTGAGTTTTGATGCCAAGACAAAGGAACAAATTGTATCCAAAGATGTTTGACCAGTATAGGGTTGAGGTCAGAAGGATGTGAAAGAGGGACACTGAGGCAAGAGGTCAGGATTCACTTAGATACACCCATGCTTCCCTGGTGCTCTCTTTCATAGGCTCATAGAGTTTCAGGCTTGGAAGGGACCAATCCCCTGCAAAGCAGAAATCAAAGCTAAAGAATCCCTTGCAGGTGGCCACCCAACCTCTGCTTAGAAACCTCTAATGAAGGAGGGTCTACCACTTTCCAAGAGAGTTCGTTCTACTGTCCAACAGCGCTAACCATCAGAATGTCCTTCCTAAAGTTTAGTCAGAATTTCCTTTCTTGTCATTCAAATCCATTGGTTCAGGTCCTCACCTCTGGAGCAGCAGAAAACAGGCTTCTTCCATATTCAATGTGGCAGCTCTTCAGATACTTTAAGATAGTTCTTGTGTTTCCTTTCAGCTCTCCTCTTCAGGACTCAGCTGGAGCAAGTGGCAATCGGGTTTTCTATGGATTGCCTTTCACCCCCAATTTAAAACTAAAGAGCAGATTTTCCCTGGGAAAGGAGTGAGGCAAGGAGAAAACTGCTTGGACTTGTGCCTTGAAAACATGGGTGAAACAGAAAACTGCTTGGACCTGTGCTTTCTAGGCATAGGACAAGTGAAGGTGTGGACAAGCCCCCAGTCTCCTCTTCTCCACGCCAATGTCTCCCTTTTTATTTGAGGAAAGCTTTGCAAGGAAACCTTCTATGTCTCCATGATCTATTAATTGCAGCCCTTTTTCATCCTTGGGAGAACACCACAGGGTTCATCCTGACAAACTGCCACAACTTCAATCAACCACTCCACTCTGGAACATAGAATTTCTCCTACATATCTCATTTCTCAAAAGTGCTATGTTCCCATCTCTGAAATAGACAGATGCTTTTGGAAAGTCTTAATCCCTTGATTACATTTTAATGTATTTCTCATCTTTGCTGGAAGCCCCCCAGAGGGGCTGGGGAAAGCCAGCCAGATGGGCGGGGTACAAATAAATTATTATTATTATTATTATTATTATTATTATTGAGCATGGAATTGTGCAGTTGCAAGGGTCTAATCCAACCCTCCGCAATGCAGGAATCCTTTTGCTCAGTGTGAGACTCAAACTCATGACCGTGAAAGATTAAGAGTCCCATGCTCTACCAACTGAGCTATCCATGAGGGTCAGCATTGTGAGGCATTCCTCTCACCCAGACAGCAAAGGGGCATGGAGTGAAATCAGGACTCTCATGTTTCTTGGGGACACCCACTTATTCCGCCACCTCTCTGTGATTTCCAGGTGCTTGTATCTATTTTGCAAGGCATTGGACTAGATGACCTATGGGGTATCTTCCAGTTTTACAATTCTATGATACTATCATTTAGCTCCTGCCACACATTAGGAGTGCATACTGGTAAGTACTGCCAGAAAAAACCCACTGGTTATTGCTATTAGAAATATCAGATGCTTTAACTCAAATTAAAGTCAGGTCGAATATCTAAAATGCAAAAAAACAAAACAACCCCACAGATGGAAAAAGGTCCCTTCGACTTGTTGGTGTGGGGTGGGTGAAATAAATAGGAGTGGGGAGCCATTGCAAACCCTGTGAATGCTCCCGCATTGGAGGCAAAGCTGAACTTGAGAACTTTGAAGTCATAATTGGGTTGGGCTAATGCAAAGCGTGAAGACCACTGGGGGTGGGGAGCAGGCTGTAGTAGTCATAGCCAAAGCACAAACATATGTTTCTCTTCCCCCCTCCCCTCCCCCTCTACATATCGAGAGCTTATACACATCGCATGAGCATACACTTCGGAAATGCTAGTGGGGCGGCATTTAGAGGCCTATTCACATAAAAAGATGAAACCCTGCAGTAGAATAATAGAACAACAGTAGATGGGTGCATGTTCAGAACCGGCAAAACTCTTCTGATGTGTTAATGCAAAGATCCTAGATTCAATAATATTTTTAAAAAAGCAATAAGGAGTAAGTCCTTTGAAGGGAATGCTTCTGTCTCCTTACAGATGCTCTCCTCTCAAGACCCTCATTTTCCTCGACAGAATTCTCCCACTCCTGTAACCATGGGAGTGGGATACAGCTACAGCATCCCTGAATTCTCATTCACAGCTCACATATGAACATAAGAAGAACCCTGCTGCATCAGGTTAATGTCCCATCTAGTCCAGTATCCTGTTCTCACAGTGGCCAACCAAAAAGGAAACCAGCAAGCAGGACTGGAGCACAAGAGTGCTTTCCCTTCCTGTGGTTTCTAGCAACTGGTATTTGGAAATATTGCTGCCTTGAACTGTGGGAGTGAAGCTTAGCCATCCTGGCTCATAGCCATCAATATCATTTTCCTCCTCCATGATTGTTTTCCCCAATCCTCATTTTAAGCCATTCAAGTTGGTGGCTGTCACTGCTTCCTGTGGGAGGGAGTTCCATAGCTTAACTAAGAACTCCTTCCTTTTATCTGTCCTGAACCTTCCAACATTCAGCTTCAATGAACACCCACAAGTTCCAGTGTTATCAGAGAGCCTCTCTTAGCTTTTTTCCAGGTCATTCACCTTTGCCTCAAGGGAACGGACCAATCTTTGGAGAAGCAAGACCTCACTGCACCTCACTGGCATACCCTTTGGGCAGCTTCCTTTTCCAGAGGTGGGAGCAGGAGAGGGGGTGAGTGGGATGGATGCCCTGAAAATGGGAGGAGAACAAAAACCCTCAACAGTCCACAGATCATCTCAGAAAACTTGGAAGCTGTCTTACCTTGAATCAGACCCATTAGTCCAGCTAGCTCAGTACTGTCTGCACTGATTGGCAATGGCTCTCTGGTTTTTCAGGCAGAGTTGTCTCTTAGACCCACCTGGAGATGCCACTGGGGATTGTACCTGAGATTTTCTGCATGCAAGCCAGATGGTCTTCCATAAACCTTACAAATCAGTGAGAGATTTCAGGCTACAAACCCAATGATGCAGGGTGAGATTTCAGACTAGAAAGCCCATGATGCTAGGAAAGAATTCAGATTGCAAACCCCATGGTGCAAGGAGCGATTTTAGACTATGCACCCATTATGCAAGGAGAACTTTCACACGGCAAAGCCAGGGAGAGATTCTAGACTGCAAACTCCCCAATGCAGGGCAGGATTTCAGAGTACGCACCCAAGGATACAGGGAGAGACTTCAGACAATGAACACCATGATACATGGAAATATTTCCATGATGCAGTGTTTTCGCAAAGCAAAAGGACTCATTACTGGAAACGTCCAGCCCCTAGCAATTGTAAAGCAATAAGATATGAAAAAGCAAGTTTTCTCCCATAAGGTTTGTATCATTACAGATTTGGGTCCAGTTGCCTCAAAGTTTCCAAGGAGCATTTCCACATTTTCCTACAGAGTCATTTAGTTATAGGTTGCTTCAATAGTTCATAAAATCACATTTGTTTTGCTTCTATAAAATAACATAGGAATAGAAAAAGCTGCCTTATAATTATCATTGGCCCATCTTGCTCAGTACTGTCCACACTGACTGGCAACACCCTCTCTAGGGTCTCTGGTGGGGGTTCCTGTCATTGTGAATTGAACCTAGGACCTTCTATTCCAACCTTTATGCAATGTGGACTCATGTATGTTCCATACATACCTACCAAAGACAAGGAACACTGGGATCTTCAATGTATCTGTAAAACCTCAATGAGCTCAGCTCCACTCATCCTGGACATAGACCCTGGAAATGTGATGTTGGTGGTTCAGTTCCCAGTATCTATCTATCTATCTATCTATCTATCTATCTATGGGCATACAAAGATGCTGAATGTTGAAAGATTCAGCGCAGATCAAAGAATGAACTTCTTAGTTAAACTATGGAACTCACTCCTGCAGGAGGTGGTGATGGCAATAAACTCAGATGGCTTTAAAAGAGGACAGGACAAATTCACAGAGGAGGAAAATAATATTGATGGCTACTAGTCACTATAGCTGTGCTCTACCCTCCACAGTTGGAGGCAGCAATACTTCTGAATGCCTGTTTCTGGAAGCCACATGATGGGAGCAGGTCCTTGTGCTCATGTTCTGCTTGCAGATTTCCCACAGATCAAGTATAGATCAGTTTCTGATGTTGGTGACACATTCAGAACACACTAGGATGTGTCAAGTGGTAAATCCCCAAGAGAACCAGGATAAAATAATGTCATGCAAAAAACGGCTCTTTCATAGCTGTGCTTGCCAAGGAGCCCTGCAGTTGGAAACCTTGAAGGAAATTGTTGGCATGTTTTTTGATCCCAGATCAGAGTCTAGGAGGTGACCCGCCTATGTCTGAAACATGGGACTCTGCAGAATATCTGGAAAGGACAGCATGATGTTCAGAGGCACTAAAAGTAGACAAACAAACCACCAATTTCTCCAGATTTATTATTGATTGTAGCTGTAGTGGAACATCCCCATCTCCCCAAGAGAAAACTGGTGGGCAAAACTGCATAGTTTTGTTTTTATAAGGAAAGGAGAGAACATTACCGATGGAGGCTGCTTCTGAACTCCATCAAGATTTGTGGCTTTGGGAACCATCCCAAAACCAAGAAATTGGAGATGGACTTCTTGCTTTGAGCTGTTCAGGGTCATTCAGGGCCATTGGTCTGCTCCTCCAAGCTGTGCAAGTATTTGGTGGTTTCTAGGAGATGGGCTCAGATTCAAACTCCTCATCTTGACATTTTAAATCGTCTTATTCTCCCTCCCTCCCTCCCTCTCTCCCTCTCTCTCTCCCTCTCCCTCCCTCTCTCTCTCTCTCTCTCTCTCTCTCTCACACACACACACACACTTACATCTTTTGTTCCCTGAAACTGTTTGTGCCCACTGTTTGAGAGGTAAGTAAAGTGAGCAAAGTAACTAATTTCTTATCATGTGAGCACACCATGTTACCTTTATTTATGTATATATAGTTCATTTTCTAGATGACACATCCTGTGGACAAAGCTTCCTCTATAATCTGATGCAAGTGGAATTAAAATATCTGATTAATGCATTTATGTAAAGAAAATGAGAGGGAGTTAAAATGTAAGACATAAGAAGAACCTTCAAGCACAAGGGTGCTCTCCCCTCCTGTGGTTTCCAGCAACTGGCATTCAGAAGCCTGAATACCTTCAGCTATGGAGAGCAGATCATATCCATCCTGGCTAGTAGCCATCAATAGCCCTCTGCTCCTCCATGAATGGGTCTAATCCTCTTTTAATGCCATCCAAGTTGGTGGCCATCATAGCCTCTTGTGGGATGGAGTTCCAGAGTTTAAGTATGTGCTACGTGAAGGATTCAGTTCCCACAAGTTCTAGAGTTACGAGAGAGTGGGAAAACTTTCCTCTATCCACTTTCTTCCATGCCATGCATATTTTTATAATCTTCTATCATGTTGCCTCTCATTTGCCTTTTCTCCAGACAAATGCTGCAACCTTTTCTCATCAGGGAGTTGTTTCATCCCCTTTTTCATCTGAGTTGCCCTTTTTGTGAACTTTTTCCAAACTCTGCAATCTCCTTTTTCAGATGAGGCTACCAGAACTGTACATGGTACTTCAAATGTGGCAGCACTGTAGGTTTGTATAAGGACATTATGATGTGGGCAGCTTTATTTTCAATTCGTTTCCTAATGATCCCTAGCATGGGATTTGCCTTTTTCACAGCTGCCACACCACCAAGCTATCTACCACCACCCCAAGGTCTCACTCCTGGTCTGTCACCTACAGTTCAGACCCCATGAGGGTATATGTGAATTTAAGATTTTTTTGGTCTGACATGCATCAGTTTATACCAAAATGCATTTCGCATTTTACCACCCATTCTTTCCCTTTTGGAGCTCATCGCCATCGCTTATTGTTTTCATAGAATCATAGAATTCTCAGGTTGGAAGGGAGTCCTAAGGGCCATTTAGACCATCTAGTCCAATCCTCTGCAGTGCTGGAACCACATCATAATAGAATTGTAGAGTTGGAAGGATCCCAAAGGGTGATCTAGTCCAGCCTTCTGCAATGCAGAGTTTTAATGACCCTGAACAATTTAGCATCATCAGCAAACTGCTCCTGACCCCCATTTTTGATGGAGTAGAGAGTTATATTTTTGACATTTCAAAAGAATCAGAGTCTTTTTCCCCATTGCCCAGTTTCTTGCTGTATTCCAGAAGGCTTCATTCTACACACAGACACTTCCACAGATAAGGTGTCTTAATAATGGAGATCAACAGCTCTTTTAAAAGGCCAGCTTAATTGGTTGCAAACTCCCCAAGCGCCCACCTCAGCTATTTTCTCCAGCACACAGAGAGACGGAGAATGGCTCACATTAACTTTTGAGATCGCTTTGTGTGCATAGGCATCAGTCCCGCTGGCCATAGAGCTCATAAAGGGACTTCAATTCCCACTGCTGTTCAGGGTGGAACTCCCTGCCTGATGATATGCCTCCCTGGCATCCGAAGAAAGATGTCTTTCTACAGTTTTGATTGAATTTTTTTAAAATGTTATTTGTTGTGACAGCAGTGCATGTGAAAAGGATCTAGTGGTCTTATGAAACCACACACTTCAGATGTATTAATGGTGTGATGCAGCAGCAAAAAAGGCTAGGGCAATTCTCAGCTGTTCAGTGTCTGGATCGAGGAACACCACAGTACCACTATTCTGCCTTGGTCAGACGTACCTGGAGTCCTGTGTCTGGGAACCATGGTTGAAGAAGGATATGGACAAGCTGGAACATGTGCAGAGCAAGGGTGACCAAGATGATCAGGGATCTGAAAATGAACCTTGTGAAGGTTGGTTGAGAGAGCTTGGGATGTTGAGCTTGGAGAAGAGGAGACCAAGAGGTGACATGAGAATCATCTTTAGATATCTGAAGAGCTGTCACATGGAAGATGTATGGGAGGAAATTAAATATATGAGTCCTCGTGGACCCACATGTCCGTGTGTAAGTGAATAACAAAACAATCAGCCTAGATTTTGCACAGTTGTTGTTGGAATCTGAATGTCTCAAGAATCAATGGAGGTTGCAATTGGGGAGTGAAGCCAAACTGCTGCATTAGCAGCACCAAAGTGACTCTCTGGGGTGCAAGCCTGGGCAGTATGTATGGATGTCCTTGGCTGTTCAGGCAACAAGACCCTCCTCTCAGCCCCTCTGATGTGGTCCAGAGGAAAACAGAGCAATATGTTTGGCACCAACTTGGCTGCAGAAGTTACCCAAGGGAGACATACAAGGTGCCATCCCATCATCTTAGGGATTCTACTCTGGACTTGTGTAGATCTTTCTTCTCCCAATGTAAGCAACAAGGCAGTGGAGGTTTAGGATCAGAGTTTTCCTTCTATACTGTAAGGGCTTCCTTCCCAGGTTGATGAGCCCAGTCAGCCTCTCACTTCTCTACACCATGTGCAGAAACTGCCTTCCTGACCATTTGACCCACTATTGGTCTCATCTGCACAATCTGCCAGAGCCTGTCTCTGCATGCAGAGGAAGTCCCTAACTCACCAAGGATTTGAGACCCATTGGTGCCTAGTTTAGCAGGTCAGTCGAAGCTGCTGTCACCTGCTGACAGCTTTTAGGAGCCACAGGTAAGAGCTGAGTGCAGGGTGGGGACCAAAGGTGAACCCTAGAAGGAGCATGACGTGTCCCACTTCAGAAGTACTATCCCTCCCCTAACACCCTATATGCCCCAGTAAAGCGCTCCAGTAGCAGAGTAATAAACTCACAAAAATAAGCAACACAGTGAAGCATTGGGAATATAACTGGTTACACTTGTTTTTAATCCCCTCTTTCTACCCCCTTTGCAAGGAACAGATCACACACTGCTAATGAAGTTTGAAATCCTTACAGATTCATAGGTCTGATACATGTGCTGTTCCATTCAGCTGCAAGGAGAAACACAGGCAAAATATTCTTGGGTAGAAAGTACAGAGTATACAGTCATTCCAAAACCTGTGCTGTGAGCTCAGGAGTAAGCTTACACAAGTCACCCTTCATTGGTTACATGATGACGGGGGGGGGGGAGTAGAAAGGCATCATTTCCTCCCTCTCCAGAGGAGGGGGGATGCATGACCTAGGAGTGTCTATCTACCAATACAGTTCTGTAGTCCTTTACCCCTTCATGCACCAACTAGTTGCAAGATGAAGCAAGCTTGTTTCCTGCTGTTCCGGAAGGCAGGACCTGAACCAATGGATTCTAACGACAAGAAAGGAGATTCCAAGTGAAAATTAGGAATTTTTTATGGTGGTAAGAGCTGTTTGACAGTGGAACGGACTCCCTCAGAAGGCGGTGGACTCTCTCTAGTTGGAGGTTTTAAAGCAGAAGTTATATGGCCATCTGTCAGGGATTGTTGAGCTATGATTCCTGCACTGCAAGGGGCTGGTCTAGATGGCCCTCTGGGTCCCTTCAAACTGTACAATTCTGTGAGTCTATAATCCAACATGAAACCTAATTGCCTCAAGAGGGGCCCGCAAATAGAAGGGAAACCCAAAAGGAGGCCACGGAAGTCTGAGTCTTCCACTTATTAGTCTCATTACGCACGCAGGTGAGGTCATGTTCCATTTTCTCCCATACCTCCTGTGATCTCCACTAATTAATTGCCTTCTCCCTCCCCCTTCCCTGACAAATCCTTTTCTTCTGCCTTAATTGGAACAAAGACATCTGGCAAAGATTTGCTCATGGCGGTCTTCATCTCTAAGCTATAGACACATTCTGATTGTTAGGGGAGTTAAAAAGGGGAAACTCCCCTGAATACAGATTTTGTGGGATCTCTCCAAAGCTGTTGAATGGTCACATGATCCCTGAATCTCTGATGCTGCCACTACATGTGCCCAACTAAGAAGCTTGACCTATGGTTATCGGGGTTTCAGGATTGCTATTGGACTCCCACTTGGCTCTCAAAATCATAGAATTACAGAGTTGGAACGTACACCTTGGGGTCATCCAGTCTAACCCCATACAATGCAGGAATAACAGCTAAAGAATCAATGTCATGTGGCCATCCAACCTCTGTTGGAAAACCTCCAATGAACAATAGAATTGTAAGCTTCTGCTTAAGTCCCCTACACTAAAAATGCCAGCTCAATTGCATGAATTCCCTTTTTTTCTCAGCAGTTCTCCACCCCCACCAGTCCTTTAATTTGGCCCCTATTTCAGCTTCTCTTTAATACCACCAGGAAAGCTGTCAGTGCCTGACACATTTACTATGCTTTCCCCCCTTTTTTCGGGGTGCATCTAGGGTTATGTAGATTTATGGTAAAATATTCATGAATCTTCCTTCCACATTCATTTTTATTTATTTCCAAATGTAAAGCCTTTGTTCCCTGCTCGGTCCATAAACCTGACAGCATGTTGCCAACTTCTGATTGAATGTTTTAATATCTCTTCTTATTCCCTCTACCAACGGGTTCTTCGCTCTTTCCTCTGACACTGGAAACAAATGACAGTTTTTTAAAGAGAGTTGAGCATGGCACACTAGAGGCATCCGTCCTCTTCCTCAGAACCACTCATGTCCTTTATTATGTTACCAACTCTTCTGATCAAATCAACATCACGAAAACATATAAAATATATGATCATTGATGACCCTCCCTTTGAGTGGCATGGAAGAGGTCTTCTCAGACTCCCAAATTTCCACACTGGTGGCCCATCTAATCCAACATCCTGTTCTCACAGTGACCAACCAGGTGCCCATTATGGGAAGCCCACAAAAGCCCTCTCCCCTCCTGTGATTTCCAGCATCCAGAAGCATGGCTGCCTCTTACTATAGATGCAGAGCCAAACCAACATGGCTAGCAGCCATTGACAGCCTACTCCATGAATTTGCTCCATCTTCTTTTAAAGCCATTCGAATTGGTGACCATCACTGCCTCCTAGGGGAATAAGTTCCATAGTTGTAACTATTTACTGCATGGAGAAGGATTCCTTACCCTGGTTTCTCCTAAGCCCTAGTCTGACATGCTAACCAGTACACCACACTGTGAAATCAACAGCAGCCAAAGTGGTTCTTGCTTCGACTGCTAGAGAGCTCACCTTGGTGTGGCAGGAAAATGGCAGCTCCTGGAGGTATGGGGAAGTCGGTGAAGTAAGTTTTAAGAAAAAAAGGACTCAAAATTATACATGTTTGTTTTTGTGTGTGTATGTTTGTATTGTGTATTTTGTGTGTTTTTTTATAATTTGTGAAAATTCAATAAATATTTATTTAAAAAAAGGAAAATGGCAGCTCCATTGCTCATTGATGACCCTCCCTTTGAGTGGCATGGAAGAGGTCTTCTCTGACTCCCAAATTTCCACACTTTTGTGACTAGCAAGCGTCAAACTCCAGGGTTCAGCAAGATCAGGACCAGGATAAGGGAAGTGCCTCACACTGGTGGGTGGAGGGGAGGCAGTAAAGGTGTCAGAAGCCTAGATGGGGGAGTAGCCATCCATCTCAGGAAGGGAATTGGGGAGACAAGAGAAGGAAGGAGAGAAGGAGAAAGATGGCAGGAGGGAATGGTAGACACAGCCAATTCCAGTTATAAACTCATAGAACTGTAGAGTTGGAAGGGCTCCAAAAGTCATCTAGTCCTACCCCATGCAATGCAGAAATCACTGTTAATTAGTCTCCTCTCTCTCTGCCTTACCCTGCAGGACAGGGGTCAACTGCAAGCTACAGGGAGGATGGTGCTGGATTGTAAATGGATAGCTAGATAGATTATAGATACGGTAGATAGATAGATGATAGATAGATGAAAGATAGATAGATATAGGTTAGATAGATAGATAGATATAGATAGATAGATAGATAGATAGATAGATAGATAGATAGATGATAGATAGAGATGATAGATAGATAGATAGATAGATAGATAGATAGATGATAGATAGATAGATAGATATAGATAGATAGATAGATAGATAGATAGATAGATAGATATAGATGATAGATAGATGATAGATAGATAGATAGATAGATAGATAGATAGATAGATATAGATAGATGATAGATAGATGATAGATGATAGATAGAGATGATAGATAGAGATGATAGATAGATAGATAGATAGATAGATAGATAGATAGATAGATAGATGATAGATGATTGATAGATAGATAGACACAGATAGATATAGACAGATATTAAATACCCAAATGTGTGGTAGCAGGGTATTTTATCGTAATATATACAAAGCAAACCAACAATAAATAATAAAAGAAAGAAATTGTGACACACCAATATAAATCAAGGCATCCATATTTCCGTAGCTGGCATGGGTGGTGAATTCTGAGCTTTCTAAAAGAGCTGCTTGCCAGTGGAACAGACTCATTCAGAAGGTGGCAGACTCTCCTTCAGAAGCTTTTAAGCAGATAGCCATCTTTCAGGGATCCTTTAGCCATGATTCCTGCACTGCAGGGGTTGGACTACATGACCCCTGTGGGTACCTTCCAATTCTACAATTCTAGAATTCTAAGCCCAATGAGGCAGTTGGGCAGGAAGCCCATTGCAACTCCCTCTGACCTCCATTAAGCAACTGGCATTTTTGCTCGGTGCAGTTTGACATCTCCCAGATGGGACAGGGCAGTTATTTATGGTAATGAGATGCTGGTTTGATGATTGGAAACATCTTGACAGAGGGTTTGTAGGGGGCAAGGGTATAAGCAATATGGATTTGGAGCACACAGTAGCTGTGAAACCTCAATCAACATGGTTCTCATCAATGACCCTACAACTCACGGACCTAAAAGGCTCTCATTTGGACCAATAACAGCTGGTTCCTACCTTGTCCATTCCTGAGGACCAAACAGGCTTTGAGAAAATCCCCATCATATATACCTTTCTCAAAGACTTAGCTAACAGCCAAGAGGAGTTAACTCAGGGTCTTATCTGCCCATGGAGCACATTTATTCAGAAGTTCAAAAGCCTTTGGTTTCCTTCATGTTTTCTATCAAAGCAAGGGGTCCTTTTCAGATGTCAAAAGCATTTTATCACCTAATTGTTGGAGGGATTGCGATAAACTTGGTACATATTATCATTTACGGTGGGGATGTAAGTTGGTGCAAGATCTTTGGAATTTAATTTTGATGAAAATGATAAATATTACTAAAGAAATCATTGCTTGTTCTCCAAATTTAATATTTTTGAAGATACCAATGTAGATATAGTATCAAAAGAAGTAGTCACATATATGATATTGGCAGCTTGAACAGTCATTGCAACTCAGTTGAAAACAGCCCTAAAACTTTTACTGCATGCTTGGTACAACTCAGTGTGCAATAGATCTAATTGTGGAGAAAATTACGATATATATATATATATATCGCTCTCTGAATACCCCGTTTGTGTTTTCTTCTCTGTTCCATCCTAAAGGCTCTTACAATATTTTAAAATATAGATGGTCAACTCCACCGTCTAGAAAGAATATTCTGAGTAAACCTTAAGAACTTTCTGAGGGCAAGAGCTCTTTGACAGTGGAACAGATGACCTCCAAAGGTAGGGGACTTCCCTTCACTGGAAGTTTTTCAACAGAGGTCAAGTGGCAAAATGCCAGGGATTCTTCAGTTGTGAAATCCTGCATTGCAATGGGTTTGACTTCCCTTGGGGGTCCCTTCCAACTCTACAATTCTATGATTTTAAGGAAGAAATGAGGAAGAAGTAAATAACAGCAGGCACTGACCTCCAACCATCACTGCATTTCTGTCATTGAATGCTTTCCCAGCTCAGTGCAATGCAGGGACAACAGCTAAAGAATCCCTGGCAGATGACCATCCAACTTCTGCTGAAAAATCTCCAATGAATCATAGAAGGGTAGAATTGTAGCATTGGGAGGGACCACCAAAGGCCATCTAGTCCAACCCCTGAAATGCAGGAATCACAGCTAAATCACAGCCTGGAAAGATCTATTCACACAGGTGTTATGAAGGCCGACACTGAATCTTTATAACAGAATTCCATTTTGGAGTTATACAGGAAGGTGACTCCCTTGTGGCTTCCTTTTAAGACAGTTTCTAGCAAGGAAAGATATTTTTTGCTGCAAAGCAACACATTAATGCTCGCTCAGTACATTTGTTTAATATTTCCTTCACAATCTCCTTTGCTTTGACTGTCGCAGCTTGATGGACAGTCCTGCAGTTGAGGCATTAGACAGATTTTCTGCCTCAATTTTTAAATAAAATACTCAGCTAGCTTGATGGATGCACCGTCTCTGGGACCTGCCCCTTGAATCAGGCCGATAATGGGGAGCATTTACTCCAGCATCTGCTTCCACGGTAGCTGACAATATGTCTAGAAACCAACAAGTGGGATCTGAGCACAAAGAAGTGTCTCCCCGCCTGTGGCTTGCTTCAAACAACTGCTGTTCAGAAGCATTGCTACCTCTGACCATGGAGGCAGAGCATAGCTATCCTGGGTACTAGCCCTCTCCTTCTAGACTTCAAGGCAGCTGGACTTGTAGGGCAACTAGTCTCATATAACCAACATGCTTGAGTCTAATAATTGCATGACAGGGTTGATGCTATGGAGTGAGCTGCCCTGCCAGGCATAGCCTATGTCATTTCCCCTCATCTTGGGAGGAAATGGGCCTCAAGTCTTTTGCTGAACTCAGTCTACATGTGAACTTAATGTGTGAGTTCTGAGCTGCTCCCTCCAGCCACATGGCTTTAACCAGCCTCTTTTGTTTTAGACAAGAATGAAGTCTGAAATTAATGTTTTTTTGTTTACCAACAGCTTAGGAACTTTTGCCATTTTGTAAGCAATCAACGTTTTACTGCTTGTATAACTTTTTCTCATTGCTGTATGGAAATATATATATGAATCTGACCTTTGGAGAATTTTGTAAGTCTGTCTTTGTGCTACAGAAGTGGGATACTTTGGAGAGAACTATCAAAAGGGCACATATTTAAGGTTTTACAGACTAGATTTCCAGTACCTTTCTTTGCTACATGTTTTGCCATGATAAATGTCTGCTGGGGTTCTCTCACCAAAGAGTAGTTTCCTCTATCTTGGGTCCTGGCTTCTCCTTGGCTTCTCCAAAGACTTCTCACCTCTTGGTTCTGTCTGACATCATCAGCTATGATGATCACTGGAAAGCGAGTCTCTGCCTCTCAGCCTAACCTACCTCACAGAGTGGTTGTGGGGATCAAACAAGGATGGAGGGAAACACCTTGAGCTTCTTCCAGTGAAAAAAGTGGGTATAAATGCAATTAAATAAATAATAAAGTATCTTGCTTTTTCACTCGTCCCAGAAGCTTTGCCCCAAAGATGGAAAACATTGAAATTATAGTGGAGTACTATAGGGAGAATTGCATTACATGAAAAACTAACCTGGTACACCTATGTTTTTTTAAAGGAAAGACAATGTAACCTCTTCTGTTTGAGTTTGGTGGGATTTCACTGAGCACGTTAAAAAATGCACTTGTCTCTTCTCCAAGCCTCTCAAGAAATTTGGGATAGGTAACATCTAAAGCGGGTGGCGCTGTGGTCTAAATCACAGAGCCTAGGGCTTGCTGATCAGAAGGTCGGTGGTTCGATCCCCGTGATGGGGTGAGCTCCCGTTGCTCGGCCCTTCTCCTGCCAACCTAGCAGTTCGAAAGCACACAGTGCAACTAGATACAGGTACCGCTCTGGTGGGAAGGTAAACGGCGTTTCTGTGTGCTGCTCTGGTTCACCAGAAGCAGCTTAGTCATGCTGGCCACATGACCCGGAAGCTGTCTGCAGACAAACACCGGCTCCCTCGGCCAGTAAAGCAAGATGAGTGCCGCAACCCCAGAGTCATCCGCGACTGGACCTAACGGTCAGGGATAACTTTACCTTTAACATCTAATTAGTTGCAAACTTTTCTTGATGTAATATACAGCCTTTTTATTCTTGGTGCTCTTTGTGCTTCAGGTATAGATTTATGCAGTGCTTTCTTTCCCTTAAAAAATGTTTAGGGGTACTCTCATTTTCCTACTCATATTGAAATACTCCCCCTCAATGAGGCCAAACTTAGATTCACAAAATGTTTAGGGGTCTGCATACCCCTGCATGTCCCCAGAAAAAAAGCACTGGGTTTATGTTTCTGTATATCTTTTAAGTCGTGTGGACCCCACCTCTTGCCCTCTCATTTCTTGTGATGGTACCCTTCACTTACCTGTCTGCATCTCGTCACAAATATCCAGATAACCTACTTTACCATTTATTCTGGTGAATGCAACATCCCATACAAGCCTTGGCTTGCTTCAGTTGAGTTTTTAAGTGTATATGTCCCAAAGTTCTGTTTTATAATCTGGATTATATGGATAACATTCTATAAAAAACACTTCCCTCCCCTGCAAAAAAACCCCCACTCATAAATGTAGTTAACTTGCAATTATGCTTTCCTTTTTGGATCCTGATTTCCACTGAAGTCTTAAAGAACCAAAAGGTATTTGCTCATCCCTAGTTAATGTCTGCAGAGCTGCACCACCTCCCCTTATAAATGAGAAATATCCGTTTCTGTGTCTCTGGAAAAACTATTAGGAGAGGCGTGGTTCAGATGCTTCCTTGGGATGTTTGGAGCCCTGGGTACATCATCAGTACCAGTTGCTGGGAACTGCAGCAGGGGAGGGTGATCTTGTGTTCCTGTTTGCGTTTTTCCCATTGAGGCATCTGGTGTGGATAGGATGCTGGGTAGGATGTGCCACTGGTCTCACCCAGCAGGGTTCTGCTTATGTTATGTTGTTCTGCTTGAATGCTTCCTGCTGGTTTCCTGCACGCATCTAGTGAATGCTGGTGTAGATGGGCCATTGACCTGATTCAGCAGGCTCTTCTTATGTTCTTACAGGTAGTGGCCAGGAGTCGTTCTATGGGTTCCTCTTCCCAGGAAGAATGTGAGAACAGACACCCTCCTCTTCTGCATTTAACAAGCTTAAAGGGGGTGGGGGGTGGGAAATGATATTTAAATATGCAATTCCACGTGCTAGGTTTGGGGGGTGGGCAATATGGTTGCTCATCACTTTGCAGTGGTATAGGAAAGATAAGAACATAAAATTTGCAGATGACACCAAACTGGGAGGGATAGCCAGTGCCACTGAAGACAGAATCAGGATTCAAGATGACCTTAAAGGATTGGAGAGCTGTGAGAAAACTGACAATGAATTTCAATAGGGACAAATGTCAGGTTCAACACTTCGGCAGGAAGAACCAGCTGCACAAATGCAAGATGGGGGACAGCTGGCTTGCCATTAGTAATTGTGAAAAGAATCTAAGGGTCCAAGTAGACCACAAGCTTCACATGAGTCAACAGTGTGATGCAGCAGCAAAAAAAGCTAATGCTGTTCTAAGTGCATCAACAGTAATTAGTGTCCTGATTAAGGAAAACAATAGTACCACTCTATTCTGCTTTGGTCAGACCCTACCTAGAGTCCTGACTCCAGTTCTGGGTGCTACAATTTAGGAAGCATATTGACAAGATGGAATGTGTGCAGATGAGGGCAACCAAGATGACCACAGGTCTGGAAACCAAGCCTTATGAGGGATAGTTGAGGGAGGTGGGGACATTTAGCCTGGAAAAGGAGAGGATATATGAAAGCCATCTTCAGATATGAAAAGGGCTGTGGCATGGAGGATGGAGCAAGTTTGTTTCTCCCTGCTCCAGAGGCTAGGACCTGAACCTATGGATTCAAATTTCAAGAAAAGAGGTTCTAACTAAACTTTTTTGGGGGGGGTAAGAGCTGTTCAACAATGGAACATCTCCCTAGGGAGGTGGTGGACTCTCCTTCCTTGGAGGTTTTAAAGAAGAGGTTGGATGACCACCTGTCATGGATGCTTTAGTGAAGATTCCTGCATTGCAAAGGGTTGGGGTATATGACTATCAGGGTCCTTTCAACTGCACAAAATTCTATGATTCTATATGTTAACTTCCTTCTCTCTCTCCCTGCTCCCCCCCCCCAAGAAGGTGACAGCTCTTGAAGCTTCTGAGTTTCTGCCAAGACCAAATACTTTTTCATAAGCTGGCATGTCTTGAGGAGGCTGAGCCAGTGGTTTCCAGAGTAAAGATGCCAAAAAGTCGAAGGGGTTCCGATTCTACTTAGCACAAAGCTAAGTTCAGATGAGGCAACATGAGAGCTCAGAGTCTAAATGTCATTGAAATGCAGACAGCAAGTGCATGAGCCAGTGCAAAGTGGCCTTCTGTGCCATCCAAGCATGTTTCACTGGAGGAGAAATTGCCCGCTATTCATCTAACTTCAGCTTGATTCCTTTACATTGTGCTGACAGGTGGGCAGAGATTCCCCAGTGAATCTCCTCCTGAAGAGAATCGCAGAATTGTAGAGTTGGAGGATACTCCAAAGGTCATCATGCCCAACACTCTGCAATGCAGCAACCACAGCTAAAGAAACTTTTTGCAAATGGCCATCTGAGCACTGCTTGAAAACTTCCAATGAAGGAGGGTCCGCCGCCTTCTGAGGGAGTTTGTTACACTGTCAAATGGCTTACCTCAGAAGTCCTTCTGAGGTAGATCCATCCACCCCCACCACTCCCACTGGCATCCATCTCCATTGGGCATCTCAGCCCTCCCACTCTGAGAGCACAGCTGGCCAGACTCCTAAAACTTTCCTTTCTCCTCCCCTGCTGCAAGTGAGATGGTGCAGCCCTGGGTCCTCCCAGACTATGCAGCCCCCTGTTGCTCTGCCCGCTTGCCCGAATTTATGTTTGCCTGTGTCAAGCTTGCCACTGGGTCCTTCTCTTTGATGTGTACTGGATCAAGAATTCTATTGTGTTGAACCAAAGGTGAACTGTTCCGGAAGCTTTGCTAACGCCATCTTGGTACTCAAGATAACCCCACAATTAATTGGTAGTTGTTATAGCAATGAGCTCATATATGTTTATACTCACTTGCTTTGATATACCCAGTAAGTTAATTGGCTTGCTTTGATGTTATCCTTATCTGCGGGGTTTGGGGTGCTGGGCTCCGAGCCCAGAAAGGGGAGCTATCTCTAAGCTTTGAGTATTTGCCACCTATGCTGTCATCTGGCCAGATGAAGTGATGGGAACTCATAGATAAAGTGATGTATGCAGCTTTGTGTATAAATAATGTATCCACATTAGCTTGGGCATCAACAAGCCTTGCTGCGGTGTCCATCGTACATGTGTAATGGCTAGGAGACCTGGCAGGCTATACTGTAAGTCTACACCTTTCTGTAGTAAAGCACTAGAACTGATCACTGGTGTTTGGGACATCCATCTTTGGTATACCTGCACTCAGTGACTCCCACAAGTCCTCCGTTGCGCCTATGGTTCAGAACATCTATACATCTATACAGACCGATTTCTTCAACGGTGTTGTCTAGGCCAGAAGCCAGGACTGAAGAGGGCAGCACAACTTTCCTTACTGGTGCAGACAGTCAACTAACACTAAGGGAGTTTCAAGCTAGTGCTTTCAGCAGAGACATTGACACGGCTGCCAAATTTATTGGTGCTGCCACAGTTGGAGTGATCGGTTCCAGTGCTGGTGTTGGAACAGTCTTCAGGACTGGCAAAACTAAAATACAAGCTATGGGACAAGGATAACTGTGACTTTAAAGATGAATGGGAACCCTTTACAAAGTATTTGAAGATGCAACAAAGCGAACTGGACTCCCTGGCTGGTTTTGAATAAACATTCACAAACTTTTTATTGATAATTATTACTTAAATAGTTTGAGGATCTATACAACTGTGTAACATGCAGAAAACAGCATTTTTAGAGAAATCAAAGACTGGAACTGAGGGAAGTCGGGGGTGGGGGTGGGTGGGTTTTGTGGGGGGAGAGAGGAAAAAAGGGGGAAAATAAGGATGATATGTTTCTGGATAATATGTTTTGTTTTAATTTTGAATAAAAAAGTAATTAAAAAAGGAACAATCTTCAGGAGTGTTAATTATTGGCTATGTCAGAAATGCTTTTCCGAAGCAGCAGCTATTTTCATATGCTATTGTGGGATTTGCCCTGTCTGAAACCATGGGTCTCTTCTGGATGATGATGATTGCTTTCTTGATTCTTTTTGGCATCTAAAGAGATCTGTTTCTAAGGCTGGCATTAATGCAATCTGATTCTGTGAATCTGGGTTTGGAAAATGTTTATTTTGGAATGTAAACTACTTCCAAAGCAATTTAATTAAAGATGTTAGCAAGTTTGAACTCGGGGTGGGGAGGTGGGAGAGTCCTTCCTTTCTGGCCATTTGAATCCATCAGTTCGGATCCTCCCCTCTTGAGCAGCCGACCATCTTCCATGCAATGGCTCTTCAGACATTTGGAAATAGCCAGCAGATCACCTCTCAGTCTCCTCTTCTCCATGCTAAACACCCCAAACTCCCTCAACCATTCCTCCTAAGGTTTGGTTTCCAGACCATCATCTTGGTCACTCTCCTCTGCACACCTCCCAGCTTGTCAATATCATTCTTAAATTGTGGTACCCAGAACTGGACACAGGACTCCAGGCAGGGTGTCACCAAAGCAGAACAGAGTGGTGCTATTCCTTCCCTTGATTTGGAGACTAGATTTCTGTTGATGCAGCCTAAAATTTCATTAGCTTTCCTCCTGATGCTTCACAGTGTTAATTCATGTTAAGCCTGTGGTCTCCTAAGATCCCTGGATCCTTTTCACATGTACAGCTGTCAAGCCAGGTGTCCCCCATCCTATATTTGTGCCACTGGCTATTCCTGCCTTACATATATCCCTGAAATTCATTTCCTTAGCTGCTTAACCGTTTCATCTCAGCCCTCAGTTATTTATTTAGTTAAACATGTGTATCCTCATGTCTCCCCTACTTTCTGAAGCAGTGAGTTGAGGCCAAAATATGGAAAAGAACTAAGAAGAAGAATCTCCCCCCAGGTGAATTATATAAAGCACATCCCACTTGGATCCAGACCAGCTGATTTGTTCCCACCTGCCATGGAGGGCGCGTGGTTAAGTCAATTAATGAAAAGTTTGATCTTGATCTGCTTTGTAGTTAATGGCAAACACCACCGGGGAGCTTTAATATTCATCCCTGGCTTTGAAGATGAAGAGCATCCTCTGTAATGAGAAAGTCTCATTACAAGATGTTCCACCTTGGATATGAGGCCCTTAGTTGTGATTATTGCATTGCATGGGGTTGGGCTAGATGACATTTTAGCGTCCCTTCCAACTCTACAGTTCTATGATTCCTCCCAGCTTCAAGACTCGCCATCCTTCTACTGCCTTCCTAAGGTGTGTCCTCAACCTGTCCCCTTTATTTATTTGAATTTATTCAACAAGATGGTGACACAATAGTTACCCCCCTTTGCCTCCTTTTGGAAATGAAGGCAGTCCAGGAAATGAAGGCATTAGCTGGAGAGCTTTTTAATTAAAATCATCTTGTTTCCTGATCAAGATTAAAGGAAGGAGGAGATTCTGCACAGCAGGAGTAAACATATTCCCTTCTTGTGATGAGCATTGTCCTTTTGAAAGCATGCTTTTATTGTTCTCTTACTGCTTCAGCACCTCACAATCTGCTCTTGGGCAGCCTCTAGGCCCTAGAGTCTGGTGGGGAGAGTCCCTGTAGGCAGCATGGAGACAGCTCTGTAGGATGACCCTGAGTCCTAGCTCCCATCTGATGCATTGTTGGAGGTTGAGCTAGATGATCCATAGGGACACACTTCCAACTCTACAATCCTGTGAGTCTATGATGCTGGAAGGCAGTGGCCTTTCCTTCACTGGGCCAGTGGCCCACCTAGTCCAACACCCTGTTCTCACAATGGTCAACCAGATACCGGTGGGAAACCCAAAAGCAGGATTAGAGTACCAGAGCACTCAGCCCTCCTGTTGTTTCCAGAAACTGATATTCAGAAGCATGGCTAGCTCCAGATATGGAGGGTAGAACATAACCATTGTGGCTTGTAGCCATCAATAGTCCTCTCCTCCATGAATTACCGGTAGTCTATCCTTTTTTTAAAGCTGTTCAGGCTGGTGGCTGTCACTGCCTCTTTCAGGAGCAAGTTCCAGAGCTGAACTATGAGCTGTGTGAAGGACTTAACTTTTCCCTGTCCTGAATCTTTCAACTTTCAGATTTCTAGGATGTCCATGAGTCTATCTTATGACAGAGGGAGAAAAGTGTTTCTTTATCTACCTTCTGCATGCCATTCATGATTTTATAAACTTCTACCATGTCACCTCTTCCCCACCTTTTCTCCAGACTAAAAGGTCCCAAATGTTGCAACCTTTCCTCCCAAAGGGAATTACTCCATCCCTTTCATCATTTTGGTTGCCCTTTTCTGAACCTTTTCCAACTCTACAATATCCTTTTTGAGGTGATGTGACCAGAATTGTACACAGTATTCCAAATGCATCCTAGGTTTGTATAACAGCATTATGACACTGGCAGTTATATTTTCAGTTTCTTTCCTCTTAATCCCTAGCACTGAACCAGCCTCTTTCATGGCAGTCACACACACTGGATCAACGTCTTCAGTGAACAGTCCACTATCCCCCTCAAGGTCTCGTTCCTGGCCAGTCACTGGCAGTTCAGACCCCATCAGTGTATACGTGAAATCAATAATTCTTTTTTCAGAATCCTGCCTTTTTTGAGTGGTCCTGTTTTGTGAATGAATGATTTTGCTGCTGCAGAACAACTTGCTTTTTTTAAAAAAAAAGTTTTGTTATTTGATTTTATAATGTACATTTATAAAACAGACGAGACAGTTATAACAATGCATACAAATTAAAAGATAAAAAACCAGAACTATAAAATACATATTATGAAGTGCAAGTACAAAACCATAGAATCATAGAGATGGAAAGAACGCAAAGGGTCATCTAGCCCAACTCCTTGCTATACAGGAAGGAGATTTCCAGATTTGTCAGGATTGTGATGAGGCTTGTCTTGGAAATGATGCGTGCACTGTGTATGTAATAAAGGAATGCCAAATCCTATAGAAAGCATCTGAAGGTTCTAGTAGTCCTTGTTGAAACCTGAAATTATGCATACGGTATATATTATCATAATCATTATCAATATCCTGCCTTTCCCCAAGAACTGGGACTCAAGACAGCTTGCAAAAGTTAAAAGAAACACAAATAAAACACATACAGTCTTACTTTAGTTTTGGAAGAGCTTACTTCCCGAACATTTTGGCTCCCGAATGCCACAACCCCAGAAGTGACTGTTCTGGTTTGCAAACTATTTTTGGAAGCTGAACATCCGATGGGGCTTCCGCGGCTTCCAATTGGCTGCAGGAGGTTCCTGCAGCCAATCGGAAGCCGCGCTTTGGCTTCTGAATGTTTTGGAAGTCAAACAGACTTCTGGAACAGATTCCATTCGACTTCCAAGGTATGACTGTAAAGCTAAAAACACATAACACTAATAGTTCAAATCTAATTGAGTTCTAATATAATTTAACAATAAATATATTAAAATACTGATAATAAAAACAGAACAGCACTATTTTAAAGCCTTCCCCTTAAAATAAATAAATAAAGTGAGTTCCCAAAGGCCTGTCAGAACAAAATGATCTTCACCTGCCAGCAGAAGGACAGCAAGGAGGGAACCAGTGTAGCTTCTCTGTGGAGTTCTAAAGGTTGGAAGCAGCCACCAGTGACATGGCTCTCTCCAAGAACCCCATCTAGTGTGCCTGTGAAGGTGCTATGAAAAAGAGGAGAGTCTCCCTTGAAGATCTCAGAGCCTGGTTCATATAGGAGGATATGGTCCTTGAGATAGTCATCCAGGGCTTTAAAACTGGGAATTTGAATTGTGCATGGAAACAGACTGATGGCCAGTGAGTGGAGCAGTTGTAACACAGGAGAGTTGGCATCTGAAAGCCTCTACTTCTCATGTTCAACAAAGGGGGCAGCTGCTGTCATTTTTTGCCTAACTGCAGGAGGGGAGAGTGCTCTTGTGCTCAAATCCTGCTTGTGGGTTTCCCATTGGGCCATCCAGTTGGCCACTGTAAGAACAGGATGCTGAACCCAATGCCCCATTGGCCTGATCCAGCAGGCTCTTCTTGTGTTCTTATGAAGGAAAGCTTTCACAGCTTCACAGAACGGCTTGCAGGTGACTAATACTCAAAGCAATGTCCAAGCGTTTGAAGGAAAGGAGGAAAGAAGGGAGGGGAAAAAAACCTGACCTTGATGCATTTCTCTGGCTCTCGTCCATGATGTGATGATGCCAAAAGAGCTCAAAGTCCCTTCTGGCTGCATTGAGCTCCTTGTCTTTGGCAGATCACATCTAAATTTCTGGAACGTTACATGTTCACAGTTGCAAAGCTAACAGTAATTAGGGAAAAAACCACTCTGTGACCAGAATAAGGCAATGGGGGGAGATATAATGAATCACACATGAAAGGGGCATCACTCCGCTGGAAGAAAGTCAAGCACTGCAGATTTCCAAAGGTAAAAGCTGGAATTCCTGCCACTTTTCTTGCTTGAGGGGCCTGCATTGTTCTGTTTCAAAGGAAGGACTGAGGATGTCTTCCTGCATGAAAGGAACAGAGGATGCCGAATGACACAGGGCAGTCCCAGCAGCATGGATGCCCACTTAGCTGTAGCCTTAGACGGCCAGTACAGGAAGTGCCATAGCTGATTGGTAGAGCATCTGCTTTGCATGCAGAAGGGACCAGGTACACTCTCTGCTAATGTCATCTCTAAGCAAGGTTTGAAGGCACTCCTGCTGGAAACCCTGGGAAGCTGGCTACCAGAGCTAGATGAACCAAAGGCCTGACTCAGTAGAAGGCAGCTTCCTTTGTTCCTAAGTGACATTTAACCCAGTGGGTGGGTGTCGCTAAGAGTGTCTAAGTTCCGGGATAATGAACGTGAAGAGATTTGAATCAGGCAAGGTTTTAGGGAGTTGAGGAATACATTTCATCAAGTGCCTGAGGGCAGAATACTGGGGCAAGCAGGGTGAAAACCTCAAATAGGTCCCAGGAGCTTTTCTTTTTGCTTTGCAGCTGTGCCTTGTGAAAATCCAACCTTGTCTGCAAAACCAGATAAGGACACTTGGGTCTCTAACAATGAATATGTGTTTAGGAGTACCTCCAAGCTAGGCACCTCAGAGGAAGGGCAGCCCCACCCAGAACAGGCAATTCGCCAATTTCCTAAACATGCTTAGTTTATTCAAGTTGCAGTTAGCTTATTTTTTAGTTCCTATCTTGCTAATATTGTTTTATAGATTGTAAACATACGATGTGACGTGCTTTTAGTTTCTGATTTGTTATAAGTGCTATATAGGTCTTATTGATTAATTGTTAATTATATTATATGATTAACTGTGGACAGTTCTGGTGGCCTCACCTCAAAAAATAATTTTGCAGAGTTGGAAAAGTTTCAGAAAAGGACAGTCAAAATGATCAAGTGGGTGGAGCAACTCCCCTATGAGGAATAGTTGCTGCCTTTGGGACTTGTACGCCTAAGGGCCAAGGTCCTTTTAGACCCCCCCTAAAATATTTGGGGGACACAGGTGGCACTGTGGGTTAAACCACAGAGCCTAGGACTTGCCAATCAGAAGGTCGGCGGTTCAAATCCCCGCGACGGGGTGAGCTCCCGTTGCTCGGTCCCTGCTCCTGCCAACCTAGCAGTTTGAAAGCATGTCAAAGTGCAAGTAGATAAATAGGTACTGCTCCGGCGGGAAGGTAAACAGCGTTTCCGTGAGCTGCTCTGGTTTTCCAGAAGTGGCTTAGTCATGCTGGCCACATGACCCAGAAGCTGTATGCCAGCTCCCTCAGCCAGTAAAGCGAGATGAGCGCCACAACCCCAGAGTCGGCCACGACTGGACCTAACGGTCACCTTTACCTTATAAAATATTTGAAGGGGCTGGGGGGCCCTAATGTTGATGGACATTGCCATCCAAATGGTGTGTGGGTGCCACATCTTGTGATCAGTTATGTGGGGTGAGGCTTACCTGAGCCCCCCAATATTTAATTCAAGTTGGCACCCCTGTACTTTCTACTTTAGGGAAAAGGCAATTAAGAGGCAACATGATAGAAAGCTGTTTGAGAACTTTTTTTCTCCCTCTCTCATAACAACAGAACTCATGGACATCCAATGAAGTTTCAGGACAAATAAAAGGATGCCTTTCTTCATGCACTGTGTAGTTAACCTATGAAACTTGCTCCCACAGGAGGCTGTGGTGGCTACAAACCTGGATGGCTTTACAAGATGATTAAACAAATTCAGGGAGAAGGCTGCTGATGGTTATTTACTAGTATGATTGTGCTCTGCCTCCACGGTTAGAAGCAGCAATGCTTTGGAATACTAGTTGCTGCAAACCATGGGGGATGCGGGTGGCGCTGTGGCCTAAACCACTGAGCCTCTTGGGCTTGCTGATTGGAAGGTTGGCAGTTCGAATGCCCGTGGCAGAGTGAGCCCCCATTGCTCTGTCCCAGCTCCTGCCAACCTAGCAGTTTGAAAGTATGCCAGTGGAAGTAGATCCCCCCCCTCTTTATTTATACTTCTGCACCAACAAAATACACAAAAAGAAAGTATTTACGCCATTTGTTACAAATTACAGCATTGACCAAAAAGGATAAATTTCTATAATTGACAATAAATCTTCTTGTAGTTCATTGGCCTCCCCTCTTTTCCATACTTCATTTCTACTTTACTAACTTTTTGCATAAACCTATCTATTCATTTTACATTTCTCCTGTATCTTTATTTCTTACTTGGTACAACTACAGAGGTTATTCAAAAGCCAGTGGAAGTAGATAAATAGGTACCACTATGGCGGGAAAGTAAATGACATTTCCATGTGCTCTGGCTTCCTTCACAGTGTTCTGTTGCACCAGAAGCGATTTAGTCATGCTGGCCACATGACCTGCAAAGCTGTCTGTGGACAAATGCCGGCTCCCTCGGCCTAAAGTGAGATGAGTGCCGGAACCCCATGGCTGCCTTTGACTGGACCTAACCATCCAGGGGTCCTTTCCTTTTACCTTTTTATGTGCTAGAAACCACATGAGGGTAGAGGGCTCTTGTGCTCAAATCCTGTTTGTGATTTTCCCAATAAATGCATCTGGTTGGCCACTGTGAGAAGAGGATGCTGGACTAGATGGGCCATTGGCCTGATCCTGCAGGCTCTTTAAATGTTCCTATGCTGTACTTGTGATGCTCTGTTCTGTTATTGTTATTAAGTGTTTGTAAGCCGCTTTGAGATTCATTTGAATGGAAAGAGGAATTAGAAATCAAATCAATGTTAACGTGGGGAAATGATGGCATTGCAGCCAATGGAGCTTTGAGATTTGCATTGAGCCTCCTGTGTGGTTTCAGCATCCCTAAACCTCCGTAGCTATTTATGGTTTTCTTAACATCACTGCCATGGCAATTTCCACCTGGAGTGAATGAGACCCTGTGCTGGTAGACACAGCTTGCTGAGTCAATGCCCGCCCCCATCCCCACCCCCTACACTTCTTGAATATTCAGGGGACCTGGGAGCAGATGTCAGCTTAGCTCTCCCCTTGTGACAAGTCCAAATGCTGCAATTCCTGCACTGGACTGTATGACCTTTTGGGTCCCCTCCAACCCTCCAGTTCTATGATTCTAGTATTCTATGACTTGCATAGAGACAGAGCCCATTGCTGGATTACAATGGTCATCGCCCTGCCTGATCCTCCTGAAAGGAACTAAAATGAACCATTAACAAATGACGGATCTGTGTTCCTCTTAGCCAGCAGACACTGTTATGTCTAATGCTAACCTGGAACAGCTGATAACATGAGCAGCTTTTGCTGCTGTGTGCATAGAGGGGGCGGGTCCTAGGACCAATCACACAATAACTTCCCTATCTGAACATTTCTGGGTCATGCCTTGATTGGCATTAATTTCTCCTACCTGTGATGTGGGGTGAATATTCTTTGGTTGGTTGGTTTTGCTCCCAGGATGGGGGAGGAGGAGGCGGCATCTACAAGCCTCACTTTCTGATTCCAGCAAAATTTGGCTGAATGATCCCTCCTTTCCTCAGAGAATCATAGGACTGTAGAATTGGAAGGGATCCCCAAGGTCCCTATGGGCCAGCCCCCTCCAATGCAGGAATCACAACTAACACATCCTTCAAAGATGGCCAACCCCCCTCTGTTGAAAAATCTCCAAGGAGGTCCACTACCTTCTGAGGTCATCTGTTCCACTGTTGCTAAGCTCCAGTTCACTAGAGTGCTCTGGAAGACCAAAGCTGCCTGTGGCCTCTTTCTTGATAATTTCACTGCCCACTCCTTCCAAATTGGTGCAGCTACAATGGTCTCAGATTGTGATCTCCCACCTAACATGGATAAGTCTTTGGGCACATGGTGCTCCACCACCTATAAAAACTATGTGTGCATAGTGGCCTCTGAATTCACAACATCTTATTGATTGGTGCGAGGTATGGTGCCAGGAGAATCTGGATTTGTGGCCACAGCATCAATCACTGAGCATGTGCACATGCAAATTCAACATCATGGAGCAAGACGCTGGGCCTTGGTCTGGGAATCCAGAGGGATGCACTGGCATGAGCTCATGCCATGGTATCTGCCAGGATAGTGGCCACTGGCCCTCCTGTTGCCTTAATTGTCCAGTTGGGAGAGAATGATTTAGGATCAAGAAAGGACATTGAACTGATCTGGGCTATACATGCTAACCTGGGTTTTCTCCATGTCAGGGGAAAAAGGCAGGGAATAAATAAATAAACAAATAAAACATGCCAGAGGACCACAGGAATGCTTTTATTGGAATTCTAACTTAATTTGTCCAAGAGTCCCTTGCACAGAGACACAACGAGAGATTTTTCCCGCTGCCAAAAAATCCCAAGAAGCTGGGTTGCCTCTCCCAAATTATTCTGGGAATGGGAGCATCTTGAGAGCAGATGCCTGAGCATGGGGCTGTGGAAGGTTCTAGAAGCCTAGGACCTAGCCTGATCCAAACGTGGTGCAGTCAAAGCCTGCAGTGGGTGGCCTTTCCTGGAACTACATCCTTCTGTGTGTTCAGCTGGTGAAACAAACATTAGGAGGTCTTCCTTTGAACTCCTGGGTCTTGGCCAAGAGGACACATGCGAGGTCACACCCATTTTAAAGAAAAATCAACCCACCCTTCTGCTAGCTCTTGCCTCTGCATTTAAGAAAGCTGGTGACTGAAGGGAATACTGGTGAAGCGCTAAGGTTGCCATCTGACCATCACTAACTCCCCTACCCTGTGGTCTGGAAGACATGCTGTCTAGTGTTGGATGTGGGAGTGGGACAGGAGATGGAAGCAGAACAGATAGTCTCAGCTGGTTCTGACTTTATCCCTGGGTATCAAGCTGTGCTCCAGCTTACAAAACTATGGAATTGTAGAGCTGGAAGGGAGCCCATCATCTAGTTCAACCTGCTGCAGTGCAAGAACAGCATCTAAGGCTCAATGCCTTTCTTCTCTCTAAAACTTGTCCCAGAGCTGCATCAACAGAGGTCCAGAGTCCTGATCAAGTCATAGTCCCATTCTATTATGCCTTGGTCAGACCCCACCTGGAGTCCTGTGTTCATTTTTGGGCATCCTAGTTAATGGAGGGTAGTCACAAGCTGGAAGGTGTGTAGAGAAGAGTGGCAAAGATTATCAAGAACCTGGAAACCAAACCTTATGAAGAATGGTTGAGGGAGTTGGGCATGTTTCACCAGGAGAAGACTGAAAGGTGATTAAAAGGCCACCTTCTAATATCTGAAGGGATGTCCCATGGAAGATGGAGCAAGATTGTTTTCTGCTGTTCCAGAGGGCAGGACTCAAACCAATGGCTACATTATCTCCCAAGAGAGATGGATGCTAACCAACCAAACTGCTGCTTTTGTGATGCACATTGTGTGGTGAGACCAAAGTAAGCACTCTATGGTTTTCTCCTTGCACACTTTGCAAAGACTTTGCCCCTGCAAGTTGTGCAGGCTAGTAGGTAGAGACGAGTTCAATCATCTGCATTACTGATGGAAGGCAAATATTAGGCCTGTACTTCTTACATGCCTTTTGGAAAAGTGCACATTAAAATTTAGATTCCAGTATAATTCATTCAAGTCATTCAGCATTAGTGAGCTGATTCAACCACAGTTGCTGTAAACCAGGGGTTGGCAACCTAAGGTCCATGGGCCAAAAGCGGCCCATGGGGGTCCTTTAACCGACCCATGGACCCCCACCGCCTGCTTGGTCGGCTCCTGTGTGCCACGCTAAACTAGCGCAGAGCAGAGTGGGGACTGCCTTCCACAACGCTGGCCGGTTTCCCATTGGCTGCAGGAAGCTCCTACAGCCAATGGGAAGCTGCGCACACCTCCTCCATGCCGGAAGGAGCGTTGGAAATAGCGTTCGCACATGTGTGCTTGCACATGCACACACACACTCCCGCCTACTGCGGCATCTGCAGGACCGTGAACCGGCCCAAGCCACAAAAACTTTGCCAACCCCTGCTGTAAACTGTAGAATGGAAGACAGCTCTTGTGCTCTGGTTCCGTTTGTTGGACAAAATGGGTCATTGGCCTGATCATGTTCTTGTGCATGGATTGGCCATTGTGAGAACAGGATGCTGGACTAGATGAGCCTGATTCAGCAGGCTCTTCTTATATTCCTATGCATGATGAACCAGTGCCGCCATGCACCCTCTGCAACTGGGCATACCACAAACTGAGCATTTCAAAAACCAGCCACCTGGAGTTCAGCAATATTTCAAAAGTGTTATCGGATCCCAGAGAAATCCTAGATAATCCCGAAGTCCCAGTTGACTTTGTTGATTAAATTATTCTTGGCCCATCTCTCGACGCCTCCTCTCCGTGCCAAATTACACACAGCTGGGTGTCCGCCAGAACCTCTTTGCTGTCCTTTGCTGAAATCAACAAGCCTGGAGTGTGTAATAGTGCATTTATCTCCCAGTGATTGCAACAGGACTTTGGCACAACTCAATTTCCCTTGGATTGCAGTTGTTGGGCAGTGGCGATCATAGATGATCATGGGGATTCACTTGGCTAACCATTTATTTCTCTGTTCTGTACTGCATGATTTGTGAATGAATCCTGGGAATACAGGGGCTTTTTGGGTGGGGGGTTCCTACATCCAAGAGATAGGCAAGTCATGTGGAATTACAAATATATGAACATAAAATCAGCCCAATGGCATCCTATTCTCACAGTGGCCATCCAGATGCCTTTGTCTGGAAACCTGCAAGCATGATTTGTATTAGAGCACTCTGGTCTCTTGTGGTTTCCAGCAACTAGTGTTCAGGAGCATAACCGCCTCTGACTGTGGAGGCAGAACATAACCATCCTGGCTAGTAGCCTTTGATAGCCCTCTCCTCTATGAATTTGTATAATTCTATTTTAAAGCCATTTAAATTGGTGGCCATCACTCCTTCCTGTGGCAGAGAGTTCCATAGCTTAACTATGCACTGCCTGAAGAAGTGCTATATTTATCTGCTCTGAATCTTCCCACATTCAGCTTCATTTGATGTCCCCAATGTCTAGTGTTATAACTCCACCCCTGCACTTTTTCCATGCCAGGCACCATTTTATAAACTTCCATCATGCCATCTCTTACTTGCTTTTTCTCTAAACAAGAAAAGCTTCAAACTCTGAAACCTTAGTTCATAGGGAAATCATGCCTTCATCATTTTCCAGCTCTACAATGTCCTGTGTTCTCTTTCAATGTGTGGGTTGCTTCCTCTAAATCTTGCACTGTGCAGAAAGAGAAAACCTCCCCAAATTCTGCCTAAATGCTTTATCTCTGAGATCACAAATCAGGGTAGAGATTACAGCAGTACCCAAATCTTTGCTTTCCAGTCATTGAGCAAATCCCACCAAACCTCCCTGATCAAATTAAGTCATGAATGATTTCACCACCACCAATAATGATGTACCGTATTTTTCGCTCTATAACACGCAGATTTTTTCTCCTAAAAAGGAAGGGGAAATGTCTGTGCGTGTTATGCAGCGAATGTGTGGTCCCTGTAGCCGAAAAATAAGGCAAAAATCAAACCGCGCTTCAGGGAGAAGGGAAGCCTGAAGAGAGGAAGTGGCAGCTTCCCTGCATTCTGCCTCAGGGTCTTACTGCCCACCCTGCTCTGTTTCGTTGCTGTGTTTGCTCAAACGGAACAAAGAGCAGGGAAAGCCCCTCCCCTCCAGGCAAGAAGAGAGGAGAGCAGAGCGTCTTTCTAATTCCTCTCCCTGCTCCGGAGGGAACAATGTTTGTGAAGGGAAGAGAGATTACAGGTTCGGCTTAAAATTCTGATTTGACTTCCTGCTTTTTGTTTTTGGAGACACACAGCATTCAAATATGCTTTCTTCCATTTAAAAGGATGAAATCCTTAAACAGTGGCTGGCTTGTGTGGGTGGGTGGGGGAAAACTTTTGCCTTCCTTTCCTCACGTTATAGCCCTCTCCTGCATTCTTAGCCTTCTGTGTTTTTCCTTCCCTCCCCACTTAAAATGTGGTTACAAAGCATGGATCCACATGGATCCTCAGGATCTTTGCATTGGGTCACCCCAAATTCACCATCAGAGCACACAGCATGTCCATGGCTACAGCCTGTCCCCCCCAAAAAAAATCACGCACCCACTGTTGCCTGGGGCTGCAATGGTGCAAAAACGTGGTTACAAAGCATGGATCCACAGGGATTCTCAGGATTTTTGCATTGGGTCACCCCAAATTCACCATCAGATCACATGTCTGTGGCCACAGCATGAATCACAAAAATGATACGTCCACTGTTTCATTCAGAATATTTTTTCCCTTGTTTTCCTCCTCTAAAAACGATGTGCGTGTTATGGTCAGGTGCGTGTTATAGAGCGAAAAATACGGTAGTATGGATGGGGACTTGGAAAGGAGCAAGCCAGAATGTGGAGAGGAAAAGGCTTTCAGAGCACCATACGCAACATATTCAAAGCTTTGATGTACAGTGGTACTTCAGGTTAAGAATTTAATTCGTTCCGTTGGTCCATTCTTAACCTGAAACTGTTCTTAACCTGAAGCACTGCTTTAGCTAATGGGGCTTCCTGCTGCCGCCACGCCGCCAGAACACGATTTCTGTTCTCACCCTGAAGCAAAGTTCTTAACCCGAGGTACTATTTCTGGGTTAGCGGAGTCTGTAACCTGAAGCATATGTAACCTGAAGTGTCTGTAACCTGAGGTACCACTGTACTTCAGGGGCGGATTCACAACATCTCAATTGCTTCGTTCTCAGAGGCTCACTGTCACAAGGGCCAGAGGAAAAACAGGAGAAGAACCTGTCTGCTGGATCAGGCCAAAGACTCATACAATCCAACATCCTGTTCTGGAATCATAGAATCATAGAACTGTAGAGTTAGAAGGTACCCCAGGGGTCGTCCAGTCCAGTCCCCAGCAATGAAGGAATCACATTCCTAATGATCCCTCAGATGTAACTATTCCAAATGCGGTTGCACCACAGATTCTAATTTGATCATTACCTTCAAACTACAAGAAAAGCAAACTGATCTGCAGAAAACGTAACTTGAAAAAAGAAACATTGAACATATTTTTGTAAACAAAGAAATCTTTAATAAAAATATATTTTTTAAAAAACTAGAAGAAAAGCGATTCCGACTAAACTTTAGGACAAACTTAGAGAGGGTAAGAGATGTTAGACAGTGGAACAGAATCCCACGAGAGGTTTTTAAGCAGAGGTTGGATGGCCATCTGTCATGCATGCTTTAGTGGAGATTCCTGCATTGCAGGGGATTGGACTAGATGCCCACTGTTGTCCCTTCCATCTCTACAATTCTATGATTCCATGATTCAAGATCTTTGTGGGGAGAGAGCGGGACATAACCAAAAAGATATTGTTGCTGTATAATGAAAATGTTCTATATTTTTAAATCGGCTGATAGTCAAGTTAAATGTCACATGTGGTTTGTTTTGATTATCAGATTGCAAGTCAGGGAGCTCTCAGCCGTGAACTTTCACCATGGGCTAACCATGGCAGGCATGATTCATCACCTGACGGCAAACAATGCTATCAGCCTAAGATGCTTGAGTGATGCCTGTGAGCTTCTGTTCAACTTCCTTCCTCATCTTCCTCTTCAACAAAGCTGCTATCGCATCACAGATCTTTCCTCTTGGCACAGAGCAAGGGTCTGCCTGCCTTGACCCTCTGATGCTCCATCCTAGCATGCACAAACTCTTAGCGGCACAAAAGGTTTTGTCCTTTACTTTAAATAGCTTATCTGCAAGATGAGAAGATGCCACTAGGTTGCATTCTTGGAACATTTTTTGGTGTGGGTGGGGAAAGAAGGTGGACTCCTGTTCCTTGGAGGTTTTTAAGCAGAAGTTGGATGGTCATCTGTTCAAGATTGTTGATCTGTGATTCTTGCATTGCAGGGTTTGGACTAGATCAGGGGTCAGCAAACTTACTGCGCCTCGGGTCAGTGTCTCCAGCGCCGATTGTGCAGTGGGCCGGAGGGCGGGGGAGCTCGTGCCCATACGCGTGCAGACACGCTATTTCTGGCGCACATCCGGGTCAGAGCAGCACCAGAAATAGCTTGTGGGCATGTGCACGGGCCTCCTCCAACCCGGATGTGCACTGGAAATAATGCTTGCGCATGCGCAAATAACGTTTGTGCATGTGCACAAGCTATTTCCAGTGCTCCTCCAACCCGGAAGTGGGCAGCCATGCAGCGCAGTGCCAGTGAGAGCGGGTGGCGGCAGTGGGGGTCGCTGCGGCAGGGGTTGCCGCAGGCTGGATAAACAAGTCCCTCAGGCCTTATCCAGCCCACGGCCTTAGTCTGGGGACCCCTGGACTAGATGACCCTTGAGATTCCTTTACAAACCTACAATTTGATGAGTCCCTGATTCCATTTAAGGACCTTAAATTAAATGTATTGGTTTCGATAACAATCCATTTACCAATTGTACTATTTGGATATGGAAAACCCGACAACCTAAACCTGCACCAGTTATTTCTCCAGTAATCCCCACATCACATCTCCCAGATTTTTCCCAGCAAGGGAAACAAACTACAGTGGTGCCTCGCAAGATGAAATTAATTCGTTCTGCGAGTTTTTTCGTCTTGCGAATTTTTCATCTTACGAAGCACGGTCAAGTCGCAACTGCACCTCTTCAAGCGGTTTTAAGAAAAAGGAAACAAACTTGCAAGACATTTTCATCTTGCGAAGCAAGCCCATAGGGAAATTCGTCTTGCGAAGCAACTCAAAAAACGAAAAACTCTTTCGTCTTGCGAGTTTTTCGTCTTCCGAGGCATTCGTCATGTGAGGTACCACTGTAGTTTGAACACTGGGAATACAAAGCCTATATACATACAGTATGAGATTTCTATACTAAAAATTGACCAATATATATTAACCAAATAAAAGTAGTTTTGTGAAACCTTAACACAAACTGGATATTTTTTAATCCAATTAATAGTTTTATTATAAAATAACATGTAAAAACACAAGCATAATTTGAGATTTCAACAAGAACTAGAACTCCCAGGTGCTTTTTAGATGATTTGGAATTCCTTTATCACATATGTAACGGAAGCAACATTTTCAAGACAACCCTCCTCAGAATCCTGGCAAATTCAGCACTAGTCATCAGACAACTCTGATTTTCCAGCATTGCAGGGGGTTGGACTAGATGCCCCTTTAGGTTACCTTCCAATTCTACAATTCTGTGATTCATTACTTGTACTTTCATCTTTTAACCCTTGTGCAACTGTACTCATGACATGTCCCTCTTCATAATTTTCTTTTTCACCTTTTGATTTCCATCAGTTGTTATAACCATTCTCTCTGGTTTTATAGGCATTGTAAAATGATTTTAAAAACAAAAACAAACCTTCAACAATATAAAGAAATAAATGCAATAATAATAAGTAAATATTCAACCCACTAACCCTTTCTACCTGTAGCGAGTTGCTTGTGGTCTGAGTCCAGAATTAATTTTTGGGTTAAACCAGAGTCAAAAAAAAAGAGTGGTTTGCAGCACCCAGTGAAACCTTGCAGTCATATTGAAGCAGAGGTTGGTGGTGGAAAAGCCGAGAAGGAGATCTGTTCATCCCTTGGTGGAAGTCTGTGGGCCTGCCATTAACTACATCTGCGATTCCGATCTCTCAATTATTGTTGTTTTTTTTTAAGTGGCTGAGACTGTGGCTCAGAATCAGAGCCATTTCCAAACAGGATGCTCTTAAACCCTTGTTCTGCTTTCTTAATCCCCATCAGTTCATTTAAACCTAGTAATGTTTTTATGGCTGAGCCTATCAGGACACAGCTGGGACAGGAGGTAGCAGGAGGAGAAGGAGGAAAGGGATTTTTTGTGGGGCGGGAGGTGAGAGGACCCCAGGACAGGGGAGTGGATGGTGTGTTAATTCTCTAGGAATTTCAGAACAGAATAAAAAAGTCTCCAGCATGTTCAGGAATCTTGGTAAAGAGAACACTGAGAGGCCAGGCTAGGGAACCACCACCAAATCCACCCTGAGCCATTTCATAAAATCATGGAATGGTTAAGTTGGAAGGGACCCCAAGGGCCATCTAGCCCAACCCCCTGCAATGCAGACCTAGTCTGAGGATGCCACCAGAAAGCTTGAAAGCATTACTCCTGAAAGACAGTGGAAGACATCTGCTGGGACATTGATGCCACCCAGGGCCGGATTTTAGTTTGATGAGGCCCTAAGCCATGGGTAGGCAAACTAAGGCCTGGGGGCTAGATGTGGCCCAACCGCCTTCTAAATCTAGCCCTCAGATGGTCTGGGAATCAGCGTGTTTTTACATGAGCCGAATGTGTCCTTTTATTTAAAATGCATCTCTGGGTTATTTGTGGGGCCTGCCTGGTGTTTTTACATGAGTAGAATGTGTGCTTTTATTAAAAATGCATCTCTAGGTTATTTGTCAGGCATAGGAATTCGTTCATTTTTCCCCCAAGATATAGTCTGGCCCATCACATAGTCTGAGGGACGGTGGACCGGACCACGGCTGAAAAAGGTTGCTGACCCCTGGTGCCCTTTATATCTCCAGCTGTCCTTTGTCAACAACAAATTGCCACTTTTTTGTTGTTGAATATATGGTAATTTATGGACCTAATAGGCATCTAAAGCCATTTGCACATAACAAAATATGTATTGTATCAAAGTAATTGATATAGAAATGAGCAAACCAGTGATGTTTTAGAGAGCAGGCTAGCAGGCGTGGCCCATTACTTACATCATAGGAGCCTACACAACACAAAATACTGTTGCTGTATGGAGGTTTTATTTCATTTGTTTTTTATCTTATATTTTGGAAATGTACATCCAGTGTTTTTTCCCTTTATTTTTTTTTGGGGGGGGCCAAGAGAGTGGGGCCCTAAGCTATAGCTTGTTTAGCTTATAGGTAAATCCGGCACTGGTGGCACCTTGCTCACAGCTGATAGCAGTGCAAGAAAAGGCCAGGAGCAGCCAAGCAGCTAATTTGAAATAAGGACTCTGCTCTGTACCAATGTCATATGCAAACTGACTATGCAACTCTGCGTGGAGCAGGTATCAGGACAAGGAAAACCCTCTATTGTCTGTGCAATTTGTCTAGCGCATCTGGAAAGTGAGGTGTCCGAAAACATATTCTTGGACTGACATCTGACCAAGTAAAATCTATTTTAAAAGCCTTTAGACAAGAGCCATGATAAAGCAGTGTCAATTAGAAGGCAAGAGCTAGAGGCACTTGCAATAAACCACAAGCCAGTGCCTTTTCTTAAACAAAGAATATGTTGTTAACAATGATAAGAATGATGATGATGATAATTAATAATTTCATTTATGTACCACTTATCTTCAAGCAAAGCAATTTACCATACAATCAAAGCATACAGAGAGCAATTAAGGTTACTTGGAGGGTCATTCTGCAGGGATTCTTAAGCTGTGATTCCTGTATTGCAGGAGTTTGGACTAGATGACCTCTGGGAGAGGGGTCCCTTCTAACCCTACAGTTCTCTTTTCCTTTGATTCATTGCAGCTTTATCAACAGAGGTTGGCTACCTGTCAGGGATTCCTTAGCTGTGATTTGTGCATTGCAGGGGCTGGTTTATATAATCTTAGGGGTACTTTCCATATCTGAAATTTTATGACTCTTTTGCTGTGGGTGATTTTGCGGGGCCCTTCCAACTCTTTAGCTGGTATTCCTGCATTGCAGGGGGATGAACTAGACGACCCTTTGGAGTCCCTTTAGTTATTTGATTTTCAGATTCTTAATTACATTTATATCCCACCCTCCCTCAGAGGAGCTACTTGTGGCACACACACTAATATCTAATGGGAAACACAGCTCTGTAGCCCGGAGAGGGGTGATTTTTTTATTTTTTATTTTTGGCATGGAAAATAGAGCCATCTCTGAGCAGCTGTCAATCCCTGTGACCTTAGCTCCTCCTGTGCATATTGCATGAGGTTTTTTCCCTTCCTCCTCGTCCTCCAGTTCCCCCCCTTTTTTTCTTTTTGCACACCCCCTCCTCACATGGATCCCCCCTCCCTTCCATCTGAGTTACTGTTCCTCTGCGCTCCACCGGGACCTCAATGAGATTTGAGTTCCTGGTAGATGACACGGAATAATTGAAATGTCCTTCTGATGACCTTCAGACTCCGGCAGCCTGACGGTAATCAGGGAGGGCTGACAGATGACTGGCACGCAGCCCCCCTTCCGTGAAGCCGCACACGCACTCACATACCCTGTTGCACATCCACACACAGGGACAGAGGCCACCTTTATGACGAGAGATGAAAAGCCCACACTCGGGTCCTCAGACAGAACAAAGGGACTCAAAGCTGTGCTTTGCAGGCATGAAGAAGGTGAGGACTGAGCATCATACATATTCAGGCCTTCCCAGTAGAGTCTCTCTGGAGCTCACTAACTTCTCTGATCGCCTCAGATTATTGTGTCTTTTTTGTGTGTGCGGAAAGTTTTATTTAAAAATTCATTTTGTAACAGGCAAAACAGTTACAACAACCGATGAAAAGCAAAATTATAGAAGAAGCATGCAGAATGAGTGTGAGTTAAAATATGCAAGCTGAAAATCAATCAGAAGGCAGAAACATTTTTAAAAATATCCTATGCTTTGCAAGTACTTAAATTTAAATTTGATTAAGGCGTTTTTTTAGTTCCAGTGGAGAACTGTGTTGGTTAAGATTATAGAATCGCAGAGATGGACCACAAGGGTTCATCTAGTCTAACCCCCTACAATGCAGAAATTACAAGTAATTTCCACACCCCCCCTTTGGTCAAGATTTTTGTTTAAAATTCCTTTTATAATGTAAATACAGACATATTGACTGTGAATCCTGGAAGCCCTGCTCCCTGCCTTGCAGGCCTTTTCCCACCTGGTCTGAGAGGGAGGGCCTCTTACTGACCCCAGATACAAAAGCTGAGGCTGCTGAACAGAACCTTGGACTGGAAAGGGTTGGTTGTTGCTGTTATCAATACTCCTTTTTCGTATATTTGTTTTTAGATGTTATTATGATCTACGTGGAAATGTTCAATTTGGTTTTGTGCTTTTGGGTGTGTTTTATTTATTGTTTATGGCTACTTTTGTTATTTTTGAAATTATGTATTCTTTTATGCTGAAAGCTGCCTGGAAGTTCTCAGCACCCCTAAAAAAACTACAGTTCCCAGGCAGCTTTGTGGGAAGCCGCCTGCTTTCAATGCACGGCAGGGTCAGCAGCTGTTTAAGAAGAATGCAAAAGCAATGGTGAAGTGTTTAATGTTACATTTCTTGGGGGCCCCAGACTTTCCATCCATTTCTGTCTTCCCCTCTTGCCAAGAAGTGTTATTTTGCAGGAACAAACGTCAGTTATTGACTATAGATAAAGGAGGTCGAAAAACATTCTGCCAAAGCGTTATCCAATCCCCATTAATCTCCATAAAACAGCTTTATTGTAGGAAGACATGTTAGCTGTACCCTTCATTTTGATCTCGGTCAGTGATTAAGGCATTTTTACTAAACTTATGCCCCTTATAAATGCAGCTTGTGAGTTGAATGGTTAAAAGCTTGTAATGTGAGCGGTTCCTCTCTGCTATTCATTAAATAAAGATTTTAATTTTTTGGCTTGAAACCTGAGGTCCCTGACCAAAACCACAAACATTACTATGCTATTCTGCCTTGCTCAGGCCCCACTGGGCGTCCTGTGTCCAGTTCTGCATGCCCCAATGTAAGGGGGACATTGACCTGCTGGAAAGTGTGCAAGGGAAGGCAATGACAATGGTGAAGTCTCTGGAAACCAAGCCTTATGAGGAAGGGTGGAAGGAGTTGGGTATGTTTAGCCTGGTAAAAAGGAGACTGAGAGGAGATATGCTAACCATCTTCAAATATCTAAAGGGCTGTCACATGGAGGACAGGCTAGGACCTGAACCAATGGATTCAAATAACAAGAAAAGAAATTCTGACTCAACATTATTAAGAACCTTGTGGTGGCAAGCGTTGTTCTACAGTAGGACAAGCGCCAGTCCACCTGTGAGACAAGGTGAGGCAACTGCCTCAGGCGGCAGGATCCACAGGGGCAGTAGATCCAGCCTCGAAGGAAGACATTGTCCTCTGCTGCTGCTGCTGCTGCAGGGGTGGCACCGATGACTGTGGCATTCTCCTCAGCAGTCCCTCAACACAGCCTGTACAGAGGCCTCTCAGTGAACAGGAGGCACTGCTGGTCTCCTTCCACCTCTAGGAAGGAAATGGCAGGGGCTGTCTTTCAGGGTCTCCTGGGGTCCTCACTTGCCCAGCGTGAATCAACTCCCCAAACCCAATGACCTTTGATTTCCACTTCCACTATTGGGTAAGGTTTATTTGATTCCTCCATTGTTCCTACTGTAGATCTTCACTCACCCCTTCTTCCCTAGTGGGAGCAGGGGGAAAGTTCACCTCAGGTGCCAAAATGTTTTGGGCCAGCCCTGACTGGAATGGACTCCTTTGGAAGGGGGTGGGCTCTCCTTCATTGGAGGTTTTTAAGCCACCTGTCGTGGATTCTTCAGCTGGGATTCCTGCACTAGGTGACCTTTGGAGATCCCTTCCGATCCCACAATTATATGATTTTATAATTATCAACTTTACAAAGTTGAGGGTGCCTTTCCCTTCACAAGTTCTTGGGAGAAACTTAACCAGCGAACAGCAATTTATAAAAGCAATCAGCTCAGAGCTGAACTCACATTCTTTTGCACGGCGGAATGTGGGTCCCGCCTCGGATATTTAAACTTATCTCAAGGCAAACAGCTGAACGTGAAATTAGGGAGCTGCATGAAACAAAACTGATTTTAAATAGTCAGTTGTAACATTTCCTTATTCTTTTGAAGTCTTGCAAATGGACTCGACTAAATTTAGCGGGCTTGGTGCTAGAACACCAGACACTGTTTTGCTTCAAAGCCGTTGTGCAGTACTAAGCATTCACTTTAACAGATAAAAACTCCAATGCACCAATGCAAATGGCCCCTATCAGAGGCACTCTCTAGTTCCTGCATCCATAACTTATTCTGTTGTAAAGATTTACTAAATTACAAATGTGAAAAACATTTTCTTTTTTCTCACCTAATTGTTGGAAGGGTAGCAATAAGCTTGGTACATATTATCACTGATGGCAGGAATGTAAATTGGTGATTTTTGGGATTTAATTTTGACAGAGATGATAAATATTACTATTTGTGGTGTAAAATTAATGTGACTGGATATGTCTGGTGAGACCAATGTAGATATATAGTCCAAAGAATTGGTCTTATATATCACCTAGCAGCTCAATGGAAAATCTTACATTGGACGCTTCGTACCACTCAGTCTTGAACAGAGCTATAGTAGAGAAAATAACACATAATTTGAAATTTTGGCAAGGACTAGAACTCCAGACACTTTTTAGAAGAACTGACATTCCTTTATTACAGGTTCTGCTTTTTGACCTACGAAGCTGCCTTGTTCTGAAGGAGGCCTTCGATAGCCCAAACCTGTCCATTTTTTCTTGCAACGGAAGTGAAAGTTGATCAGATCCCTAAAGATTGATTGAATGACAGATGCCAGGGACTGAATTCACAAAGTTCCCTGGGAAAAGAGTATTCCTCATTGCTGAACTCTGTGCCTTCTCCCCATCTTTGGATTCATGCTGCTTTAGGGGTATTTCGCAGGAAGCTAATACAGCGGAAGACAGAAATGGGATTCAAGATGACCTTAACAGATTGGAGAACTGGGCCCAAACTAACAAAAATAAAATTCAGTTGGGACAAATGTCAGGATCGCCACTAAGGCAGATATAATCAGATGCAGAAATATAGGATGGGGAACAAATGAAAAGGAGTTTTGGTACAGCACAAGTTTCAGAGCATTAATCCTGCTTTTTGGTCTTTTTGCCAGCATTTGATACCACTGACCATGGTATCCTCCTGAACCAGCTCTGGTGAATGGGATTTGGGGGCAGTGTATTACAGTGGTTTCTATCCTACCTTCATGGTTGAGGGCAGAGAGTAGCATTGGGAGAGGGCCTTTCAACCCCCTGGCAGCTATACTGTGCAGTGCAGCCCGGGACTACCTTATCTTCAGTGCTATATCTACATGAAGCCTAGGGAGTGGTCATTCGGAGTTTCAGGGTGAGGAACCACCAGTATGCTAATGACACTCTGTTTCTCAACAACATCTGAATCAGAAGAGACTGTGCAGTCCCTGGGCCACTGCCTAGTCCTACACACAGTGGTGAAATGGATGGTGTGTAGGGGAACAAGCTGAGCTTGAATCCTGCAAAACAGAGGCACTGTGGGTGAGTAGCTCCCATGTCTGGGAAATTGGTCTGTTGCCTCTGCTGGGTGGGGTTGTGCTCCTCCTGAAGGAGCAGGTTCAGAGTCTGGGGGTACTTGTGCATCCAGCTCTGTCACTGGAGGCTCTGGTAGCCTCAGTGGCTAGAAGTGCCTTTTAACAACTGTGACTGGCTTGACAGCTATGGCCACTTCCTGGACTGGGAAAGCCTTGCTCATGGTAGTTCGTATGTTGGTTACTTCGAGACTGGATTAATGCAATGAGCTCTATGTGGGGCTTCCCTCGCTCCTGCTCTGGAAGCTTCAGTTTGTGCAGAATGCTGCAACACAATCGCTGCAACACTTATCAGCATATAACACATGCACTCAGATATCTGCTATTGGGTCAAGTTCAATGTGTTATTATTAGTATATAAAGCCCTTAACATATTGGGACAAGTTTGCCTTCAAGATCACCTTCCCTCACATGTGCCCACTCTACCAATTTGATCAGCAGAATTGGCATTGCTACAGGTGCCACATAATACCTGTTCCACATTTGTAAAAACTCGGATCATTTAGTGCAGCAGCACCTACAGACTTTAGAACTCCCTGTATATTGAGATCAAGAAGGTGCCTTTTTGGTGCCTGCTAAAAACATTCCTGTTTAGACAAGCCTACCCAGATGTTTACGATTTTAATCTGTTTTAGTCTTTTAACTTTTTTATGTTTTAAAGTAGGTTTGTGAATTCTTCCTGATTTTATTGTTTTATCTTTGAGAAGTTTTGTTTTGTTTTTACAATCAAGCAGTGTACAATTTTTCTGAAATAAATAAATAGTGTTAAGCTTCACAGTTTAACGGTCTTCATATATCACAAACTTAACAGTCACCAGTGTGATGTGGCAGCAGAAACGGCTAATGCTATCCTAGACTGCATCAACAGAAGTCCAGTGTCCAGGTCAAGGGAAGTCATAGTATCACTTTGATTCTGCCTTGGTCAGGCCAAACATGGAGTCCTCTATCCGGTTCTGGGCACCACAGTTTAAGGAAGATATGGACAAGCTGGAAGGGGGGCAGAGGGAGGAGACCAAGACTATAAAGGGTGGGGAAACCAAATCTTACAAGGAATGGTTGAGGGTGCTGGGTATGTTTACCCTAGAGGAAACTGAGAGGTGACATGACAGCCATTTCAAATACAGTACAGTGGTACCTCAGGTTACATACGCTTCAGGTTACATACGCTTCAGGTTACAGACTCTGCTAACCCAGAAATATTACCTTGGGTTAAAAACTTTGCTTCAGGATGAGAACAGAAATTGTGCTCCAGTGGCACAGCAGCAGCAGGAGGCCCCATAGGCTAAAGTGGTGCTTCAGGTTAAGAACAGTTTCAGGTACGGACCTCCGGAACGAATTAAGTACTTAACCCGAGGTACCACTGTATCTGAAGGGCTGTCACATGAAAGAAGGAGCAAGCTTGATTTCTGCTGTTCTGGAGAGGAGGGGGGAAAAAAGGATTCAAATGACAAGAACAGAGATTCTGACTAACATCAGGAATAAATTTCTGGCAGTAAAATCCATTTGGCCCCTGGAAAAGACCCTGATGTTGGGAAAGATTGAGGGCACAAGAAGAAGGGGACGACAGAGGACAAGATGGTTAGACAGTGTTCTCGAAGCTACAAACATGAGTCTGACCAAACTGTGGGAGGCAGTGGAAGATAGGAGTGCCTGGCGTGTCCTGGTCCATGGGGGTCACGAAGAGTCGGACACGACTAAACAACTAAACAACAACACAAAAGCCATTTGGCAGTGGAACAGACTACCTTTCAAGGGGATTATTCCTATTCTGTTGGTTTTTAAGCAGAGATTGGGTGCACTCCATCCAGCACGGATTCTTTCACTGTGATTCCTGCATTGGAGGAGGTTGTACTAGATGACCCTTGGAGTTCCTTCCAACTCTGCCGTTCTTTGATTCTACATCTCCACTTATTTGAAGACAGTGTGGAATGAGAGCTCAGGCTGTAGCCATGCTGGCCTTTCTGTAGTGAAGAAACATTATTTTTTTTAGCGGAAGGCAAGATGGATTGTTTCAATTTTGCTAGAAACAGAAACCCATCCCCAGTTACCTAGCAATCGGGAAATTGTACACAGAGGGAAAATGCTATATAGTTCTGGCCCAGCCTGACCACTCAGCTGCAAGACATGCACAACCAACTCTGCATTTTACTGTCTCCTGAAAATTTGCTTGTCGCTTTCCTACATTACAAGACTTTTCCACATTTTACATTTTGTTAACTTTCAAGAGATCAAAGGCTGCTTAGATTAAAAAAAAAATGCTCTCTCCACCTTGCTGCTAGAAATATTTTCTAGAATTTCCTGCATGGATTCTCTGTGTTATTCTTTCTCCTCCTTTTGTAAAAAAACAAGAAATGAGTTTTGTGATTAATTATTCTGGGAAAATAACCTCCAAAGGCACATCTGCTCCCCGTTTGTTTGCACATTCAAGGGGTAAATCAGCTTTTGAAGCTGAAGTGAGCTAAAAGTTGTGAAATGTTGGAAGTGTTGTGATTCTTGCAATGCAGGGGGTTGAACTAGATGACCCTGGGGGGCCCTTTAAGCTGTACAATTCTATGAACTTCATGAGAGATTGCAGACAAACAGAAAGGCTGCAAATGCTCTTAATTTTGCAGCAATGTTGCAACCATTAAAATGGCTGTGTTGGCTAGTGGGTGGAGCACATTGTTCCCTAGACATGTTGGGATGGAATTGGACAAAAATATTGTCCACATGACGTGGCCTTATCTCCTGGTCCTTTGAAGAATTCATCCTTTGGTATTAAGCCTTTTTATCCTCTGAGACCAAGGCGGGCAACAGGTATTCCATGGTGAAACAATTAAGACCATAAGAATGTCATAATGGGAGCACTGTTGGATCAGGCCAGTGGCCTGAAGTCCAGCACCCTTTTCTCACAGTGGCCACTCAGATGCCTATGGGAAACCTGCAAACAGAGCCATTTTCCCTCCAGCATCTTCCGGCAACTGGCATTCAGAAGCATGAACACCTTCAGCTGTGGAGAGCAGAACAGAGCCATCATGGCTAGTAGCCATCAATAGCCTTCTCCTCCTCCAGGAATTTGTCCAATCTTATTTTAAACCATCCAAGTTGGAAGTCACAACCACCTCCTATGTGGGTGAGTTCCATAGTTTAACTATGCGGGATGCTTGTTTTGTCTGGTATGAACAGAATCTTAACTTTTGTATGTTTGAAAGTACTGCTGTAATTTTTTCTTGATTTTCCTCTTTTATCCTTTTATAAACTGATTTGAGGGTGGTGGTTGTTTTTTGTCTTTCTCTTTTTTTACAATCAAGTGGTGTATACATTTCAGGAAACAAGCAAGCAAACAAACAAACTGAATAGTAATCCAGCAGGCTTTTCTTATGTTCTTACGTTCCCACTGGGCTACATCGCTGCACAGCCTGTTTATTGTATTTTGAGAGTCTTCCTTTGCTGCCAGCCAAATCTAGACATAATGAGTGATGCTCAGGGCTGGTGCGCAGGATTGTCACGTTGATAGACATAATAAGTCCCAAAGAGTCAGCAAGGAGGCATGGCTGAAACACTCCAGAATTTCACATAAAATGCAAAGTGGTTTTCTCCCCAGGGCACTTCTGAAAGGGAAATTCAAAGGTTGTCTGTCAGCAGGCTTTTGGAGCGGGGGTGGGTTCCATCTGAAATTCCTTGTTTGTTTGTCTGTATGGACAGCCCTCAGAATGGCAACACTGCGATCATAGAATTATACAATTATAGGGTTGGAAGGTACACCAAAGGCCATCTAGTCCAGCCCCCTGCAATGCAGGAAGCACAGCTAAAGTGTTCTTGACAGATGACCATCCAACCTCTACTTAAAAACCTCCAGAGCAGCAGAGCCCTTCAAATGACAGCCACTTAAATTTGCTGATGTTCAGAAGCTTTTAGCAGGAAGGAGGCATAGCTTTTCATGCTGTTCGGCTGGTTCCGCCCCACCCTCCCCACTCAGTCTCCCTCACCTTATGGGACTCATTAGCAGTTAAACATTCCCCTAGCTAGCACCCCCACCCCACCCCATCCCCGGAGGCTGTAGGCCTACTTGGCTCCCAGAAAGAAAAATCAGAAAACATCCATACACAGACAACCCCCCCCCCCCCCGCTTTCTACCATGCTGAGCCTTTATCAGCACTTAATTAAAACTTGACAAGAAGATTAACACAGAGAGGGCAGTTTTTAATTAAATTAATATCACATTCAATTTTCCAATCCACTGTTGCGCACCAGACACCTGCAGATCTTAATACAAAACCAAACAAATCGAGAATGGAGGGGAAAGGCAGAGGTAAATGAAACAGGAGTTATTTTGAACTCCCCTTCCCCATTGGCCCTTCCTATTCGCCTGTGATTTTCCATTCTGAGCTGGAGGATCAATAAAGACATAAGGGGAGCCCACAAGCAGGTCCCAAGCACAAGAGCAACTCTCCTGTGACTTCCAGCAACTGATGTTCAGAAGCATTTCTACCTCTGACCATGATGGAGCCATCCAGGATGGTAGCCATCAAGAACCTTGTCCTCCATGAATTTGTTCTTTCAAAGCTATCCAAGTTGGTGACCACTGCTTCCTCCTGTGGCAGCAAGTTCCATAGTTTAACACCACGCTGTATGAAGAAGCACTTTCTTTTTTATCTGTACCAAATCTTTCAACATTCAGCTTTGTTAGATGTCTATGAGTTCTACTGGGTGCCTTTGAGATTTGGGGTCTAAAATACATATTTTTTTATTGCTTGACATTTCACCTGGTAGTGCTAGACCTTCATTGCCATGACACAACCAGCCTTCACTGGGTACCACGCTCTGGATGGGAGAATGAGCTGCTAAGTCGCGTGGTCCATATCAGTAGCCCACAGGAGAAAGAGCTTGGGGTTGGGTCACCATACAACACTGCCTTCCAAGGTTCTGTGAGCAGCAAGGCTCTTTCTTTGAGGAGGGTGGACTGGTCAGACCCAAGGGGAATGATGCCTGCAGTGAGAAGTAAAGGAACTTGGTCAACACCCCACTGTCAACGGATCTGTCAGGCATGCTTCTTTGTGGGTCATATACTTTTATGGCTCCACAGCTGTGAGGATTTCATGATACTCAGGATCACCCCTTTGGAGTGTGACTAAGCTGTTGCTGCCTTCTGCTTTCCATCCTTGACATATCTCTTTGAGTACACCTAGAGGGAGAATCATAGGGTCCTCCAAGGGTCATCTAGTCCAACCTCCTTGCAATGTAGGAATCACAGCTAAAGCATCCCTGATGGATGGCCCCCTAACCTCTGATTGAAAATTACCAAGGAAGAAGAGCCCACTACCTTCCAAGTGAGTCCATTCCACCGTTGACCAGCTCTTGCCCTCGGAGCTCTTACCCTGCCTAGGGTTTAAATGGAATCTCCTTTCTTGACAACTGGTTTTCTCCTTCTTTCGCTCTCTGTTTTTTAGAATATTTATTGAAATTGACAATGATGAGATCCCCAGATACTTCCACCATCCTAGCCCTTAGTTGCTGATTTTTCTTCATTTACAAGCAGCGCTCTGGGCTCTGGCGGAGAGACGGTTCATGTAAACATTGACCTGAAGGAACTTGAAATCTGCTGTCTGCTGAGCTTGCATTTCCATCCACAAGACCCAGAGCAGAGGCTGCCGCCACCACAATTAAGAGTTTGACGTTTCCTGCAAAGATTGGGAAATAGCCTGCAATGGAGTAAAGTTTAGGTTTTGCAAACAAAAGCACCACTCCCTCCATTATAAGAAATTAGAAGAGATCTGCTGGATCCGGCCAAGGGCCTATCTAGCCCAGCATCCTCTTCTCAAAGTGGCCACGCAGATGCTTCAAGTGGAAGCCTGCAAGCAGCATTCAAGAACAAGAGACCTCTCCCTTATTATGTTTTCCAGCAACTGGTATTCAGAAACATTGCTGCCATTAATTGTGGAGGCAAAGCATAACCATTCTGGCTAGAAGCCATCAATTGCCCTCTCCTCCATGGATTTGTCTAATCCTGTTTAATGCCATCCAAGTTGGTGGCCCTCACTGCTTCCTGCAAGAGGGAGTTCCTCGGTTTGACTATGCACTGCATGAAGGACTTTCTTTTATCTGTCCTGAACCTTCCAACATTCAGCTTCATCAAATGTCCAGTGATTTAATAACGTTTTAAATGCTGTAACCCACCATGGGAATTTAGAGGGGAGGATGGAAAATACATACATACATACATACATACATGCATGCATACATACATACATACATACAGTAAAGATAATGATAGTGCCATGAGTATCATGAGATAGAAAGAAAAAATCTTTTATCTATCCATTTTTTCCAGGCCATGAATAATTTTATAAACTTCTAGCATATTGCTTCTTCCTCCCCCTTTCTCTGAACTGTCCAAAATGCTGCAACCTTTCTTTATAGGGGAGTTGCTTGTCCTTGAGCATTTAGGAATTATTATTGCAATGCAGACAGCTTTAACCAATTTAACACTGTTCTATCAAAAAGCTCAGGTCCTATTTGTGTCTTTCTCTTTGGGGCATCTGGTTTGACGCCTGTGAGAAGAGAATGCTGTTCTTTGGTTCCTACAAGTGGTTTGCCTAATGCTACCAAGGGAACCCCAGAAATACTTGTACTGTATTTTCCACAGCCAGAAACATCATAATCCAGGCTCTGAGACGCTCCACCAGACCAGCTCCTGTTTTTGTGCATTTCCATCCCCAAGATGGTGGGTGGAGGCATATTCCAAAGACCCCTCTGTGTGCCACAGCTCTCCCTGTCTTTGGCCAAGTGACCCTAAAGGCTGCCAAGAGATCCTGTTGCAGCCCACTCGGCGTTTTGATTTTCCACAGGAAGCAGGACTGCCCCGTGGCTGATTTCCGAGGGTTGCTGCCTCCTGCCTTTCCCCTCCGTAAACGATATCGGCCCCCTTTAGCTTCCGACAGGAACCAGAAAGGGAGGGACGTAGGCCGAAGCCTGCAGAGAAGTAGCCTGCAGGAGGCCCTTGACAGAGGGGCAGGGCAGCTTTTAGCAGGGGGCTTCCCAGCCCCTATAAGCTGTCAGAAGGAAAGTGAGCCCCCTCCCCCCTGCCACGGCCTTCCCTTCAGCAGTGCAGTCTGATGTTTAAAAGAGGGCACCCTATAGAGAGCGTCTTCAAAGGCTCCCACTGGGGTGTCCTCCAGGTTCAGTTCCACCCTGCCCGTTGACAGGCCTTTCATCCTCTGTCTCCGTCCTCCTCATTATGGCCTTCTCGCCCCCTCCTCCAGCTTCCCCCTCCCCAAATCTCTCCGACCTCTTGCAATGGCAAACTGCCCGATAGGAACCAGCTGTTGATTCCAAGGGAAAAAATACCTCTCACAAAAGAGCTTCTCTCTGTAATTTCTCGGAAGCAGTCTCAATGAAGGTGGTGGGGGAATCACCACTGGTCACTTGTACTTCATGACCTATTCAGATTTTTTATTTTTATTTTACATAATCACATCTTTTCTCCAATGAACTACATGGTTCTCCTTCCCATTTTATCTCCCAACCCTTTTTATCTCCCAACCCACAAGAGTAGGTTTGGCTGAGAGAGACTGCAACTGGCCCAAGGTCATCTAGTGAGCTTCCTGGACGAGTTGGGGTTTGAACCCTGGTCTCCCAGATTTTAGTCCAGAACTGATACAGCCACTCCAGAAACAAAACCTGAGTCACTCCTACATACCACGCAACATTCCTCAAATGAAAATAGGGACACTTCTCAGTCCCCTGCCACAGACCCTCCTTGAGCCCACATTTTAATCCTCTCCCCCCACAGAGCATTTTCTATTGGAAGGAGGGCAAGTGCCACCCCCACTGCACCAATGGAGCACAGCACCCACGCCCTCCACCATCCTGAAAAAACAACAACCCTCAATCCTGATTTTATTTAATCTATTATTTGGTAGATTTACAAAAAGAAAAACGCACACAAATAAATAAATCACAAATGAATAAACTTTAGAAAAGGAGCCAAGATTAGATGCATTATTAATATTTAAATCAAGACTCCTTGTGCTCCACATTCATTCCACTCCCCCTTTCTTCCTGCCCAGGGAGCCCTGCCCTCTGCCTGCCCCTCAGAGCTGGCACATCACATGGGGCTGGACCCTGGCGGCTGCATCCTCTCCTCCTCCTCTTCACCCCTCTCCAGCAGCCACTACAAGCAGCCCATAGGAAGTAGTGGCCATGGAAAGGACATGGAGATGCAGTGGCAATGCAAGAGGATGCGCCCTTGCAGCTGCCGCCACCACGACTGCTGTCGCTCAAGGTAAGTGCTGGCTTATCCTCCTGCTCGAGCTAGGCAGCAGCAGCACTGGTGGAGGAAACAAGGACATTCCTGGATGGCTTTTGAAATGTCCCTGGAAAATCAGGACACTTGGAGGGTATGCCCCCATGCCCTGAAACTTTTCTTGAGACAAAGGCCTAGGGCTCCTTCAGTATGGCACTAGCCTTATGGACTAGTCTCTGTTTCAGCCTCTCCATCTTCTTCCAGCCTAAGTCATACAACCATGTCCCAGAGGCATCAGAGCAAGAAGCATATTCATTACAGTGGTACCTCGGGTTACATACGCTTCAGGTTACACACTCCGCTAACCCAGAAATAGTGCTTCAGGTTAAGAACTTTGCTTCAGGATAAGAACAAAAATCGGGCTCCGCCAGCACGGCAGCAGCAGGAGGCCCCATTAGCTAAAGTGGTGCTTCGGGTTAAGAACAGTTTCAGGTTAAGAAAGGACCTCCGGAACGAATTAAGTACTTAACGTGAGGTACAAGTCATGTCTGCACAACTAACTCAGTACCGGGCCTCCTTTGCATAGTAGTAGCCCCATCCCCTTGATCACTCTGGTTGCCCTTTTCTGAACAGCTTCAAACTATACAATGTCCTTTTTGAGGCAAAGTGCCTCCCATCAGGAATTCCATGGTAATCCAAAGGATTTAATTTCCATTGAGGGCATCATATTTCTGCTGGTGGATAATCAGGCCCCAACTCTCTTTGGCATATTCTTCTCCCTGTTGCTCTCATATGCTTTCAGCTCAACAGAAGAAGGTATGTATATCCAGTCAAGGAGTGACGGAAGTCTGCCCAGCAATTCAGCAGAGAGGATACACTGTGTCACCACAAGACCCACAGGGAGGTTTGGAAAACTGCTGATTTTGGAATTTCTATGGAGGAGGGAAGGTTGAAGGGCAAAGGATGAAAAATGAGATGGTCTGAGTTGTTTTTGTCATGACATCCAGAATGAAATATATTCCCAGCTGAAGGCAAAGAACTGGTGCAGGTCCCTCCACCTTTATCCTCACCATGTGCAGGGATGCTGGGAGGCTAGGTGTGGGGAGCTGGTATAAATACCCAGGACCCATTGGTCCAGAGGCGGGCCTGGGACCCAAACATCTTCCTTATTTTTTGTAGTCTCATTAATTGTCAATTGTTTTTGACATCCATTGTAGAATCAGTGAATTTCAAAGAAAATAATGTTATGGAAAAGAGGATACAAAGAGGTGGTATGAGAGCCACCTTCAAATATCAGAAGGGCTGTCACATGGGAGATGGAGCAACCCTGTTTTCTGCTGCCGCAGAGGGCAGGACCCATGGCTTCAAGTTACAAGAAAGAAGATTCTGACTACATACCAGAAAGAAGTTTCTGAGGGTAAGAGCTGTTCGGCAGTAGAACGGACTCCCCTAGAAGCTGGTGGACTCGCCTTTGTTGGAGGTTTTAAAGCAGAGGTTGGGTGGTCCTCTTTCAGATCCCTCAGCTATGATTCCTGCATTGCATTGTGTTGTGCTACATGACTCTTGGGATCCTTCCCACATCTACAATTTAATGGTTTTAAGTTCTGAAAATAAGCAGAACAGCAGCACAGAGGCACCAATAGTGGCATTTCATTCAGCAGCAGAAGTCCTGTTGTTTTTTTTAAGCATAGATTGGATGCCTACCTGTAAATGACTCTTTGGTTTCATTGCAGGGAAAGGACTAGATCAGGCATAGGCAAACTCCGGCCTCCAGATGTTTGGGACTACAATTCCCATCATCCCTAGCTAACAGGACCAGCGGTCAGGGATGATGGGAATTGTAATCCCAAACATCTGGAGGGCTGGAGTTTTCCTGTGCCTGGACTAGATAACCATTGGGGGTACCTTCCACTTCTATGATTCAAAGCTGTTCTTACTGCCATTGTGTGTGTCCCTCTGAGGCTGCATTTCAAAGAGTTGACAGCCACCCTCTAAAACAGAGGCCAGCTTGTCCAATGGCACAGAGAGACACGCTCCCTGTGTCGGTGAAGACTCTCTGAGCCAGGAGCAGTTGCCCTTTCCTTCCCCCTGAAATGGGCTGACTACAAATCCGAAACCATGCTAACATGCTAAGGAACAGCAGTCTTGACCTAGCACTGAATAAACATGAGCTCACTTTGGCTGGTGACCTGTATGCAGCCAAATGCATGCGCATATATATATATATATATATATTTGCTTTCGTAGATTTTCACGGGTACAGGAATGCAGGTTTTATATATATATATATGAAAGTGTGTGTGTATGGAGACAGGATGAATGCATGGGAGAGACAAAGATTCGGAATCGGAGGGTTGCTATGGAGACAGGTCAGATGCCTTTTGTTCTTCCATTCCAACGCAGCTTAGGGAGATTTGAAAAGAAACACCCGTTTGCTTTCAGGGGCTCAAAGAAGTGTATTCTCTTTCTTCTCCAGAAATCTGAGATAAAGAAAAGGGAACAACGAAGTATTTGGGAGCTTGAGCTCCAACATTTAGCTACAATCTCCTCTGAAGCCAGAGGCAAATGAGAGTGTTTTCCATGAGGTCTTTGCAGGGGAACCTGCAAAACCTGTTTGACTGGAGTCATACCCCCTAAATGCCACACAGTGGCTTGTTCTCCTCTTCATTTTATGTTCTCAATGACCCTGCAAGGTAGAACAAAAAAATTCCTTCCAGTAGCACCTTAAAGACCAACTAAGTTAGTTCTTGGTATGAGCTTTCGTGTGCAAGCACACTTCTTCAGATACCTGCAAGGTAGGTTAGGCTCCTGGAGAAACAGTTCTTTAGCACTGCGAATGGCCATTCAGGTTTTCTCCATATTGACATTTGCTCAGATTTAGCAGGAAAGTTGGGATTTTCCCAGGGAAAGGAGCAAGGCGTGGGGGAAACTCTTGGACACCTAGAAATCACGGGTCAAGTGGAAAACCTCTCAGACCCAGGTTTTCTAGGCATGGGACAAAGCGAAGTGTGAACAAGCCCTGAGAGAAAGTGACTGAGCTCAAGGTCACCCAGTGAGCTTCATGACTGACTGCACATTAAAACTCTGATCTTCTGGGTCTTTGTCTAATGCTCTAACAACTATGTGACACATCCCTGTAAATAATATTGCTTTTATTTTTCTATTTATTTCGTAAAATTTATATACCACTTGTTTGCAATAGCAGAACAAAACAAAAAAACCTCTCAAAGCAGTTTACTAAAAAATAAAACAATCAAATTATCAAGAAAAATGTACAACAATAGTTTAAAACATATAAAACATATTTTGGATGCAGCAGGGACCAATTCACTCCCCTGGATCCAAGAGCTTTTCCTCCACCACTTAATTGAAGTTCAGTTGAGCAAAAACCCCTCTTCGGATTTTCCGTGTTTCCAGTAAGCAGCACCAGATTTAAGGCAGCATGGATTGTTTCCCTAAACAGGGTGCCAAGCTGAGGGGGTGTAAAATTGATACAATTCATATTTGAGAAGATCGGGGGGGGGGCAAATTTGGGCCTCGCACAGGGCACCATTTTATGAAAGATCACCCAAGTCCACCCCTGCCATAAGATCTGATTTGGTGGGTGGGATCGGGTTTTCACAAGGCACAGCTGTGGAATGACTTGGAAAGCTCTCAGACCCTGGAGGAATTGGTTGGGGTGTGATGCAATTGATATACAGGCCAAGTGAAAGTGCAGGTGACCTCTTACAACATGGGTTTCTACTGTTGAAGACTTCAATGCTTACAATAGGGACAGATGTAAGATTCTCTACTTAGGCAGGAATAACCAGATGGACAAATATTGGATGGGGACACTGAGCTTGCCAGCAGGACGCATGAAAGAGCCTAGTGGTCTTAGTAGCTTAACAGGAGTCAGCAGTGTGATGCAGTAGCAAAAAAAGCAAATACTATTCTAGGCTGTATCAACTGCAGTCTAGTGTCGAGAATAAAGGGAAGTAATAGTACCGCTGTCTTGTGCCTTGGTCACACTACACCTGGAATACTGTGTTCATTTCTGAGCACCACAGTTTAAGAAGGATGTTGACAAGCTGATCATGTGCAGAGGAGGACAACCAAGATGATCAAAGTTCTGGAAGCCAAGCCTTATGAGGAATGGTTGAGGGAGCTGGGTGTGATTAGCCTGGACAAAAGGAAACTGAGGTGATATGATAGCTGGAGGGCTGTCCCATGGAAGATGCCTCCTAATTGTTTTCTGCTGTTCCAGAGGGGAGAATCTCCGAAAGGAGATTCAGATTGAACAACAGGAAGAACTTTTTGATGATAAGACCTGTTTGATGGTTGAATGGACATCCTCAGAAGTTGTTGGACTCTCCTTCCTTGGAGGTTTTAAATGGAAGTTGGATGGCGATCTATCAGAGATGCTTTATCTGGGAGTCCAGCACTGCAGGGAGTTGGACTAGATAACCCTTTGGGTCCCTTCCAACTCTTCAGTTCTATCTCTAATTAACCAGGATGGTGTTCTGCAGAGACACACAGTCTCTTGGCCAAAAAGTAACACACCACATCTATAATTGGATTAATGTTTGCAAGTGCCTCTGTGTGTGTGTGTAAGAGAGGGAGTGAAGGGGAGAGGTTTTTCACATTGCCCATCTGAAGCCCCTTCACATGCTCCCAGACACATTTGATTCTGAGCTGCAGAGGTTTCCAGCAGGGATCCATATGGGGCCTGTCAGCTGCGACTGGATCCATTTTAAGGCTCTCTTTAAGTCCAACAAAAGAGGCACAGATTAGAGCTGATATCTGGGCATCCTTCCAAGCACTGATCCTCCAAAGGCTGCCTCTTCCCTCCCTCTGTCACTCCTCATTCTTCCAATTACTGCCCTTCCTTAGCCTTATCCTTAGTAGAGAGTTTCAATGATGGATGGTGACAACCATGGAGGCATTTGCTTCTTCCAGCATTCCCGTCCCCCAAGCCAGGGCCTTGACCACTTATGGCTAACTCTTGGCTCCAGAGTAATGCTTTAAAACTGACCCTAACCTAGCAGACATTGGTGGCAGAAAAAAACACCCATATGTGAACGAGCATTACAGGTTGCTAAACATTTTTTTTTGGGGGGGGGAGTTTTCAGATCACCTCCTCCGTCTCTGGGATCTGGCCCTGAAATGCAGGAATCACTGCTAAACAAGTCCTGACAGGTCCAACCTCTGCTTAAAAAACACATTGTATATTGATTCCTAAACTTCAGAAATCCAGGGAAGTGTGCCCACCCTATCCAAAGGTCGATCTAGGGGAATGTGACTGGTCTGGTCACACCGGGAGGTGAGCAGGCACCACAACTAAGAAGTCCAACAGAAGGTGAGAGCGGGTCGGCTTGGCACAATTGGCATTGCACAGGGCTCCACTGGAATTTGAGACAGCAAGGTCTGCCACTGCCTTTTCTTTCTTGGCAAAAGGTGCCATGAACATGGGGTAATAATAAGCAGCCTACTTCATAATGCTGTTGTGAGGACTGTTGCAATAATTAAATGAAGCTGTTTGAGCACCCGAGGGGAAAACGCAAGAAACAGTACATGTTATCATTTGTTGATATTTTTATTTTTATTAAACATTGCTATGAATTATCTATCTTCACCATCATTTTATTTGTATGCTGCTTTTCCATATAGTTCACAGCATGCTCAAGCAGCTTACAGCACGAACATATTTATATAATTACAAATATAAGAAAAGGAGTCATAAACAATAAAGAAAGCGTATCAGAGAGTACACAAGTGGAACAATTTCTTCATAAATAATAAATCATAATAATATCTAAAACAAAAAATTATTACCAATAACAGCAACAAAAGACCCCACCAAACCCTTCAAACAATGCTCTAACCCAAGTTAAACAATGCTCTAACTATTAAAAACATACCGAAAATCACAATTAAAAACAGCACAGCACCAGTCCTTTCCTTGAAAGCAGTCAGTTCCCACAAGCCTGTTGGAACAAGAAGGTTTTCACCTGCTGGCAGAAGGAGAGCAAGGAGGGAGCCAGTCTGGCTTCAATAGGGAGGGAGTTCCTAAGCTATCTGAGAGGAGCCACCACTGAGAAGGCCCTCTCCTGCGCCACACCAAGCATGTCTGGGAGAGTGACGTGACCAAGAGAACAGCCTCCCCATAAGATCTCACAGCCCAGGCAGGTTTGTATGAAGGAATACAATCTTTCAGATATCTTGGACCTAAGCATTTAGTGTTTTAGGTCATAACCAGCCCTTTGAATTGTTCCTGGAAACAGACTGGTAGCCACTGGAGCTGCTACACAAGAGAGTCATCTGCTCCCAGCCAAAGTCAACAGTCTGACTGCAGCTCTTTGAGCCAGTTTGAGTGTCTGAACACTTTTCAAAGGCAGCCCCATGTAGAGCTTGTTACAGTAGTCCAGAAGGGATGTAACCAGTGCTTTTTACCTAGAAAAAGAGGTGTCAGAATTTATCATGAATGCCTCCCTTAAAATGGCAATGATATCTGCCTGAGAGGTGCTGGAACTGAGTTCCTGTGAGTTCTGGCTGAAAAAAAGCCCAGGATGTAACTATGATATGTGTCACTGTGGCCAAATCAGACTTCTCCAGGATTGGGTGCAGCTGGTGCACTAGTGCAAATGCACTCCTGTCCATCCCGGAGACCTGAGCAGCCATGCTCAGGGCTGAGTCCTGGAGCACACCCAAAGTGCAAGCCTGCATCTTCAGGGGAAGTGTGACCCCATCCAGGACAAGCTGAACCCCTCTTCCCTGTTCTGCCTTCTGACTGACCGAGAGCACCTCTGTCCTGTCTGGATTGAGTTTCAATTTGTTCACCCTCAAAATATCCATTAGCACTGGACAAGCAGGGACCAAAGTTCCATTTACCGGACCTGTATCAACTCTAAAGTCCAAGTCAGAATGGATCCAAGCAATTTTGTCAGTGATGTGCTGAGCAAATTGTTCACAGCGGGCTATTGTTCATAATAGCTATGCTCTGCCTCCACAGCTGGAGGCAGCAGTGCTTCTGAATGGCAGTTCTTATGCATTTATGACAGTAATACTTCTGATTACCAGCTGCTAGAAACCACAGGAGGGGGGAGTGCTCTTGAGCTCAAATCCTGCTTGAAGGTTTCCTATTGGGGCATCTCACTGGCCACTGTGACAATATGATTCTGGACTCGATGGGCCACTGTCCTGATCCAGCAGGGATCTTTTTATGTTCTTCTAAGCATGGGGGCCTGGGGATTGACCCAGACTCAAATAAGTGGGCCCTGTCACTTCTCTGTGAAATGTTTCTTGGCTGTCCTGCATGAAAAGGGGTTAATGAAATGCACACCATGGGCAGGAAAGGCTTAAAGGGGAGGGCACCTTGTTTCAATTACCATCTCTCCAGGTGTGGAGAAACACCTCATGAATACTCAGCCCCCTCAGACTCCTGGGTCAGGCTTGGGCTCTCCCTTTGCAATCTGCGGTGTGAATTCCAGCACTGATGTGAGTTATGATGTGAAGCTGAGGGCTGAGGGCACCTTGGGGGAGACAGCAGGATTGTGAGGAGGTGTGCAAAGCCGCTCCCTCCCCTCTCTCTACATGGTTCTGTCAATCTACCATCCATTTCCCTTTCCAGCTCTTCACTCACAATGCTCTAGCCAATGATGGCTGCATTCAGACGTCGAATTGTCAAGTTGGAAGGTACCCCCAAGGGCCATCTAGTCCAACCCCCTGCAATGCAGGAATCACAGCTAAAGGAATCCCTGGCAGAGAGCCATCTGACCTCTGCTTAGAAACGTCCAGTGAAGAAGATTTCCCCCACCTTCTGAGGGAGTTTGTTCCACTGTTGAATGGCTCTCTCCATTAGAAAGTCCTTCCTAATGTTCGGGTCCTTCCTTCTGGAGCAGCAGAAGACAAGCTTTCTCCATCTTCCATGGGATAGCCCTTCAGATATTTGAAGATGGCTATCATATATCCTGTTGCCTTTGTCCATGGAGTTTTCTTGGCAGGGATATTGGAGTGGCTTGCCGGTTCCTGCTCCAGGTGGATCACGTTTGGTCAAAACTCTCCACTATGACCTGTCCATCTTGGGTGGCCCTGCACGGCATAGCTCATAGCTTCTCTGAGTTATTCAAGCCCCTTCGCCACGGCAAGGCAGTGATCCATGAAGGGGGGAGGCAGTGGAAGACAGGAGTGCCTGGTGTGCTCTGGTCCATGGGGTCACGAAGAGTTGGACACGACTAAACGACTAAACAACAATAAAATCATATATCCTCTCAGTCTCCTCTTCTCTAGGCTAAACATACCAAACTCCCTCAACCGTTCCTCATAAGGCTTGGTTTCCAGAGCCTTCGTCATCTTGGCTGTCGTCCTATGCACACCTTCCAGCTTCAGCCGTGTTGTCCAGAACTGGACCCAGCACTCAGTGTGAGATCTGACCCAAGCAGAAAAGAAAGTTTTAAGCAAGTCCTATCCCGGATCTCTCTCCTTTTGAGGGGCTGAAGCTGCCTCCGTATCAAGCATGTTTTCCTCAAGACGTCTGGTTTTGATCTTCCCTGTGGTTTTCGGGGGAGTGAGCCAGGCGGCTTTGATGGAGATGGCCCTCAAAAGCTGTGAAGGGTTTTTTGTGTGTGTATGTTAAGAGCAGCGGAGGGAATGACCCCAAGCTCAGGCACATTAATCAGCAGAAATGAATATGGTCCTAATTCAGAGCCCTCTCAGGCACCTGGGAAAAAACTTGACCTTGACAGAGGAGGACAGAATGGAGAAAAAGATGCCTAGGAGACTCTGCCCACCCCCTCTCCACTACTGTATAGAGACAAAATACTTTGAGACCACAAAGAGATAGTGATGGTTGTTTTCACTGAGGGAGGCCCTGCAGGGAACTGGGAAATTCCCTCCCTTCAGAGATAAGGTAAGAGCTGTTCAGCAGTGGTTTGAACTCCCTCAAAAGGTGGTAGACTCTCCTTTGTTAGAGATTTTAAAGCAGAGGTCAGATAGCCATCCATCAGGGATTCATTAACTGTGATTCTTACATTGTGGGGGGGGGGGTTGGACTACATGATCCCTGGGGTGACACCCAAGTCTACAGTTCTATGATTCTATGATTCAATTGTAGACTCTCCTTCATTGGCAATTTTCGGCAGCGGCTGGATATCCATCTGCCTCTTGAGCTGTGATCCAAACACAACAGCACCTTCTCCTCCTGTAGGTTCTGTGGGATTTCCAGTCAAATTCACAAATGCATGGTTGCCAGACAGGCACATGAGGGGCTGACACTCATAGAGGTCCTGAATCAATATAGTAAGGACTGAATGAGGTCACTTCCTTAATGCGTTGGCAGGAATTTCTTACAAAGGAGATAATCCCATGTACTTCTTTCCTACCTGAGCTCCCTCTCTCCTTTCAAATCAGGGAAGTAGAGTACCTGCCTGGGCTCTACGTATAGCCTAGACTCCATTTTGGAAACTAATTTTGTATTTTGTAACCAAGAAGTATTTTGTAACTAAGCATTTTTAACCTGAATATTACTTAAAAGCACTAGCTGCCTGCACTGAATGTAAGTAAACCTTTTTATTTTTACTAAAGCATGTGGTTTATTTTTAGCAACAGGGACAAACAGGGTTTAAAAGGTGTGATTGTCTAATTCCTAGCTTCTAGTAAGCTGCAAACATGCACAAGTGCTTTTACTCTGCTAAAAAGGGGGGCTTCACAGCCTGTTTTCTCTCATATTTATCCCACACATGTGGACAGGAGGTTTAAGATTTAATTTTCTGATTTAATCCCCAATACATACTCATCATTTTCCAGCAACTGGTGTCCAGATGCATTGATCCCTCAACTGTGGAGGCAGAACATAGCCATCATGGCTAGTAGCCACTGATAGCCCTTTCCACTATGAATTTGCCTATTCCTCTTTTTAAAGCCATCCAAGTTGGTGGCCATCACTGCCTCCTGTGGGAAGTTCCATAGTTTAACTATGCACAGCATAAATAAGTTATTTATTTTATCTGAATCTTTTTTTAAAAAAGACCAACAGAAAGAATATTACATGCCACCTCGATATTTGAGCAGTGGGAGACTCCATGGTTCCAGAGTTTGGTCCGCAGAAACAGTGGTGTCCTAAGGATATACAGTTATATTTGCACATATATACAGTCTGAGCATAGGATTGCTTGTAGAAGTACTTTCTGCATGTAGAAAGACATCCTTTTGTCTGTCCTGAATCTTCCATCACTCTGTTTCATGGGATGCCCATGAGTTCTAGTGTTACGAGAGAGGAAGGAAAACTTTTCTCTCTCCACTTCCTCCATGCCATGCCTAATTTTATAAACTTCTATCACGTTGCCTCTTGCGTGTCTTTTCTCTAAACTAAATAGCCCCAAACAGTGCAACCTTTCTTTATACGTGAGTCACTCCATCCCTGCAGTCATTTTGGTTACCCTTTTCTGAACCTTTTCCAACTCTACAATATTGTTTTGGAGTTGGGTGAGCAGAACTGTACAGAGTTTTCCGGACTTCCGGGTTAGCGCCACCGGCAATGGCGGGCTTCCTCTGATCTGGAGGAAAATCAGGGTCTGGACTGCCACGGCGAGGCGGAGACCCATCAAAAGCCACAGGCGGGAGAAGCCTGTGGACCTGGGATTCGGCTGGCACCTTTAGCGCCTCCCCTACTCGCGGGGAAACCCAGCTACGGGGATCCGGAGCGACGTGGGGTGAGCGGCGCGGTGCTTTGAATTGATTGCTCTTTTCACGGAGTGAAGCCGCATTGCTGTTGTCGGAGAGCGCTGACTTTTTTCCTGTGGACCATTGGACTCTAAACAAGTACCCTTGAGTAGAACGGAAAATTGGATTACTAAATTTCGTAATTTGGCACCGGAGCGGGAAGGTCTAAACAGGAAGTCCGCCTTCCACTTTTGTAAACAGCTGAAGCAAAGACATCGCAAGCTAAAGTCTGGAAAGTCATCTGTAAAGGACTAAATTTCCATAGGTTAAAACTACAAACCCCCCTTGGAAGCAGGAGAAGAGGGGGGAAATCTTAAATTGTTCAAGCCTGCAGGAGAGGGAGTAAAGAAAGATAAATTTCTATCGTCTTGAACCTGGGAACGGGCTGTCAAAGATAGACGTTTGGGGAAAGTTCATTGACTTGAATAATAACGCATGTTGACAGATAGTTAAATAAGAGAAACATATTGACTCCAATGTTTCCTTTTGCACTAAAAAGGAACAAAGATTTGAAAAACGAAAGCAATTTTGTTGCTGGATCTGCTTGTAAAAGGATGGATACAAATAGAAATTGTTTCCTCTAGAGGGAGCTTTTGAACTGTTGTTGGAGTGGACCTGGGGAACTCTACAGCTGTAGAGATTAGAGAGTGTGAGAAACAGGCTCTGACCTTGGATAAGAATGTTGACACAGGAAACCTTAGTGTCTGCTTTGTGCAGGACAAGTGCTTTGTTGGAGCAGCTTCATGTGAAGATGGATTTGATGACTACTGCAATTGATAATTTTGGTCAAACAGTGACCACTGATATAGAACCTGCTCAACAACTGACCCAGGAATCTGCCCTGACAGGGCAAGTTGCGGAGAAGGCAAAGGAGGAGGTTGTTGTTGAACCTCAAGTAATACAAGTTGAGAGAGATGTGGCCCTGCAGGAGCATAAGCTGTCGTTTCTGAGGACTGAATCTGGAGTGAGGCAGACTTGGAGAGACAGAGTCCTGTCGGGACTGGAGATGGCAAGTTGGTCAGATCCTCCTATGCAGGGATGCTCTGACCTTTGGGATTTGGTTTTGGGCCAGGAGGAGATTGGAGTGGTCGAGGCACTCAACTTTGGAGGGGCATTGAAGTATGTTTTGGAATATTTTTTGGATTTTAGTGCTAACCATGGAGAACGGGCTGACCGGCCGAGAAGGGATAAAGACACTCTTAGGTTGTTCCCCCGAGATCTACTCCTCAGAGACAAAGGAAGGAAATTAAGAACAAGACCAGCAGAAGACAAAGTAAAGTGCAGGTACAATTATGAAGAAGATCTGCAAAAGGGACATGGAAAAGAGTTAAGAGCCTCGGACATAAGATCACCAGGTTGATGGACTAGATGGAACAGATAGAAAGGACTGACAGAACCCGAGACCGGGAAGAAGAGACGGTGGATGAAGATTGGCAGAAAGTTTAAAAATTCATTTAGAGAAATATTGCAAAATTAACGACTGTTAGGAATTCTTGGAATGAAACTATTAGGCTTTAGTAGAAATGTTATAAGGAGTTATTTATACATAACTTTTTATGTTTTTATGTTCTAGGGTTTTTTATGGTAAGATAAGGCTAAAATAAATTAAGACAACTAAAGGACAGAATACAGTGAAAGATGGAAAGAATTTGCTGAGATAATTAATAATTAGAATACAAAAAAGGGAGGTGTGAGGAGGTCGAGGAAACAAGTTAATGAAGATAAGGGTATGGGAATATTGGATTTGTTTTTAAATTTATTTTTTTGTTCTTGTTTTTGATTTTGGTGTATTGTATGTTTGGTACTTTTTATTTTCTTTTTATTGATTTGTATTGTTTAATCTCTTTTTTTCTGTGCTTTTCCTTCTTCTCTTTTTTTTGTAACTTTAAATTCCCAATAAATATCATTATTTTTTTTTTAAAAAAAGAACTGTACAGAGTTTTCCAATTGTGGTCGCACCATTGATTTGTATATGGGCAGTTTTTTTTCTGAATTCTTTTCTTAATGGCCCCTAGCATGGAGTTTGCCTTTATTCACAACTGCCACACACTGGGTCTACTCTTCACTTCTTAACTATCTGCTATGACCTCAAGGTCCTGCTCCTGGTCATTCACCAGTCGTCTCTCCCTGCTCTCTCCCATCCTATGGCACCTGGTTTGCTGTTTGGGCTCAGTGGAGCACTTAACACATTTGGCACCAGACTCCTGCAATTCCAGAGGATTTTATTTTTTCTTGGCTGAACTCTCTCTCTCTCCATCCTTTCCTTCCCCTCTTTTCTCAGTAGGTTTAAAGCTTGGGTGTGTGAAGCCTTGCATGCAGGTGAGCCATAAAACATTGTGCACACATGCATACACATACAAATGTGTGTAAGTTTAGTGGGGAAGTATGTAGCTCTGCAGCTCCAGGAGTTTTGTGTATGGGAGACATGTCATAAGAACATCAGAAGAGTCCTGCTGGATCAGGCCTGTGGCCCATCCAGCATCCTATTCTGACAGTTGCCAGCCAGATGCCTGTAGGAAACCAGCAAGCAGGATCTGAGCACAAGAGCCCTCTCAGATCCTGGTAATCAGAAGCATTGCTGCCACTGACCATGGAGTCAAAGCATAGCCATGAGGGCTAGTAACCATCTATAGCCTTAGTCTACTCCATTAATTTCTCCAGTCATCTTTGAAAGCCATCCAAATTGGTGGCCATCATTGCTTCCTATGGAGGGGAACTCTACATTGCATGAAGAAGGGCTTCCTTTTATCTGCCTCGAATTTTTCAACATTCAATTTCATTGAGATCTTGTGAGATTTCAGCAAGTTATGGCCAGAAACTACTGCACTTCTTGAGGCTGCTTCTCTGCTGGTGGTGGAAGCTGCAAGGCAGACAGCTGAGGCAAGGTGGTTGCTGCCTCTGGGACAGGTGCCTCACCTTGCCTCCCCGGTAGTCTGGGCTTGAGTTCTAATGTTATGAGAAAGGGAGAAAAACTCTTCTGTACCTTTCTCCATTCTGTGTATCATTTTATACTTCCATGATGTTGCCTCTTACTCGCCTTTAAACTAAAAATCTCAAATGCTTCAAACTTTCTTCACCTTTCTTCAGTTGCCCTTTTCTGCATCTTTTCGAACTCTACAGTATCCTTTTGGCGTGAAGCAACCAGGACTGCACAGCCCTGTAGTGTTCTCCAAAGAGATGTTCAGGTGCACAACAAGAGAAGCTTGCCAAGGTTTCAGCATCTGAGTGGTGTGGCAAATTCTGTGGGATGTATTGCTAGAGCAGTCAAGTACAACACTTTCCTGTTGCCACACAGGGGGATGTGGCTCCAGACAGAGAGGAAGACTTCTTGTCATACCTGCTGTGGAGCCTTCTCCCCCCTGTATGTGACTAGGTAGATGGGGATGGCCATAGCTGACCAAGTAAAAGGGTTAGCCATGCAGCCATCTTCCTCTGTTGGGCTGTCTCTTTTGGACTTCCTTTTCTGGATTTCTACAGCTCCTGGCTCTTAGCCAGCACTTGGCCCATCCTTTACAGAAGATGGAGGCCACAACGAGCAAGTCTGAGATTTAGCTCAGACTTCTTTTCTCTACAAATGTAACTGTAACCACAAGATAAAGACTGCCTTCAGATTACTGCTGTGAACTGAATGTAAGTAAAACTTTATTGTTATTTTCAAGAAGACTGTGCTGTGTGATTCTTATTTTAGAGGGAAATACAGTGGTGCCCCGCAAGACGAATGCCTCGCAAGACGGAAAACTCGCTAGATGAAAGAGTTTTCCGTTTTGGAGGTGCTTCGCAAAACGAATCTCCTATGGGCTTGCTTCGCAAGACGAAAATGTCTTGCGAGTTCCTGCGGGGTTTTTTCCCTTCCCCCCCTTTTTCTAAGCCGCTAAGCCGCTTATCAGCTGATCCGATCAGCAGATAAGCCGCTAAAAGCCGCTAATAGCACTAATAGCGCTAATCCGCTAATCCGTCAATGGGCTTGCTTCGCAAGACGAAAAAACCGCTAGACGAATCACAGAACGGATTCTTTTCATCTTGCGAGGCACCACTGTAAAGGGAAAATTTACCAGGAAGAATCCAGCCTGGACAAGCCATTGGTGACTTTAATTAAAAGACTCCAGTGATTCATCAACTTGCTTCCAATAAGTTTCAAAGGGAATGTGCTCTGCTGTTTGCTCACTAGCATGAGTGAGGAGGGATAATAGCAAAACAAAATATCCTCGGCTACCTTCCTAATCATTCCCACAAATTCCAGCCTCTGCTGTTCCCAGCTAGGTCGAGGAGTCCACTACTTGTGCTGGGCTACAGGCAGAGAAGGATGCAGGTGAGGTCACAACAAGATCATGACCCTTCTTGGTAGAAAACACAAGAATGGCAAAAAAAAAAAAAATACCCAGTGGAGCTCTCAGGGCAAAAGTCCATGCCTTCTAGAGCATAAGGACATAATAAGAGCTTTCTCAATAAGGCCAAAGGGGCTCATCTCATATAGCCCTATCCTCTATGAATTATAAGAACATTAGGTAAAAGGTAAAGGACCCCTGGACGGTTAAGTCCAGTCAAAGGCAACTATGGGATTGCGGTGCTCATCTCGCTGTCAGGCCGAGGGAGCCGGTGTTTGTCCACAGACAGCTTTCTGGGTCATGTGGCCAGCATGACTTAACTGCTTCTGGCACAACGGAACACCGTGACGGAAACCAGAGCATATGGAAACACCATTTACCTTTCCGCCACAGCGGTACCTATTTGCACTGGTGTGCTTTCAAAATGCTAGGTTGGCAGGAGCTGGGACAGAGCAACAAGAGCTCACTCCAACTTTCCAATTGGCAAGCCCAAGAGGCTCAGTTGTTTAGACCAAAACGCCACCCGCATTCCTTTTATAAGAACATTAGTGGAGCCTGCTTGATCAAGCCAATGGTTCCTCTAGTTCAGCATCATTCAGCATCATCACAGGGATCCAAATGTCAGCTAGTGCAACCGCCTGCAATGTATAAATAACAGCTCAGGATTGGGCTGCCACGTTTTCCCAGGTAATAGAGCGATGCGATGCAGAACAACCTGGAGGACCTGCTTCTCCTGAGAGGGGGGTGGAGTCAGTGCCTAGAGGATGCTGCTCCTTGCGTTTCCATGATGAACTTGACTCTACCAAACACAGCCTTGCTGCACCATTTGAGACAGAATTGGAGTCACCAGGATTTATTCCCCAGTCATTTATTCACGTATAATTGCCTGTCTGCCTGTCTTGAAGTTAATGACTGGATGTGAAGATTGCCAGCTAGGTTTGGCGGAGAGGTAATTATGTGGCAATTTCCCCAAGCGATTATCTCCTCAAACACGGGGGGGGGGGGGTGTCTGCATGGTCAGGAATGGGCTACGGAGCTAAGGGACAATTCAGGAGCTGGGATTTTAAATTATATTATTTTTTTGGAGCGGATAGCCCTTTAAAAGCTTTTTACAAAAGCACAAGCTGGGCACCCACCAACCAAGTTTAAATTCCTGGCTCAGGAGTGTTTCCTTTAACCCCCAGGTTGGTGACTCTCCTTCACTGAAGGTTTTTGCGCAGAGGTTGGATGGCCATCTGTCACGGATTCTTTAGCTGAAATTCCTTTAGCATTTCAGGGGGCTGGACTAGATGACCCTTGAGGGGGTGCCTTCCAACACCATGATACTGTGATTCATTGGAGGATTTTAAACAGGTTGGATTGCCATCTGTCAGGGATTCTTCAGCTGTAATTGCTGCATTGCAGGACGTTGGACTAGATGACTCTTCGGTGCACCTTCCAATTCTACATTTCTATGATTTTAAGTTATCACATAAATTAAAACTGGCAAGATGTTGTAGCAAAAAAGGTCACCTCGATGCAATTTGGTAAAACTTTATTTCCTTTTTTGAATATATACACGCACCCCACCCTGCTTGCTAGATTTAAGCAGTGCAATCCACTTATGGAAGTAACAATTTATTGCTACAGTAATTACATAATTACGTTATTGCTTGCCACCAGTAGGGAAAAAATATTCTAGAAAAATCATTTATGTCAAAACCTGAAGCAGCCAGGAGAGAATTATTGAGAGCAGTAAATACATTGAACATGTAAATTATGTATTCATATGAATGCACAAGGTTCCACAAGGTTCTTCTTTTTTAAAAAAGAAATACTGTCAGCTTAAGGATCTCCTTGGAACTGTTGGTCACTTTAGAATCCAGAATGAAAAAGTTTTCCTGCAGGATACAATGGGGTGTGGGGTGATTTATTTATTTTTTATTTTATTTTTTGAAAGCTGAGGAAGAAAAGGAAAGAAGAAGCAGAGGACTTCCTCCCCTGGGTGTGACAAGTGACAGAGTGGGGGGAAATTCATATAATATGTATGCTCTGGGATAGGAGGGCTCAAACCAATGGCTTCAAATGATAGGAAAGCAGATTCCAACTAAACATCAGGAGGAACTTTCTGATGGTAAGAGCTGTTTGAAAGTGGAAAGGACTCCCTCAGAAGATGACTCTCCTTCACTGGAGGTTTCTAGGCAGAGGTCGAGTGGCCATGTCAGGGATGTGTTAGATGGGATTCCTGTATTGTGGGGAGTTACACTAGATGACCTTCCAAATCTACATTTCTATGAGGAGAAGCAGAAGAAAAAGAGGAAGAAGAAATTCTCAAATAGAGATGTACATTTCCCCACCCCCTCCACCTCAGGGAATTTTACTACTGATATTTAGAGGCAATGCCCTGGTCTTAAAAGAGATTGCAGTGCTCTTTGACTGCCTTTGAATGCAGGTTGTTGCGTTGCTCCTTATTAAAACTGGAGTGTGAAAGCAGGCTGACTTGAAGCCAGGAATCTGCAACGTGGTAACGTTTTGGATTTCAGAAAGGGTCAGGAACACAAAATTCCTTCTGCACCCAAATGCTAAATATTTACTATTTCTGCTTACCCCCTGCACCATTAGGTAATTATTTTGTTGCTGTTGCTTAGTTTTTAATGCTTTAGGGTCTAAATAAAAGGCCAAAGTTTCCCTAAGCGAGTAAAATTATAGAACTGTAGAGTTGTGAGGGATGTCCATATGTTATCTAGTTCAATGCCCTGCCGTACAGGAATCACTGATAAAGAATGCCTGACAGCATAGTATAACCATCATGGCGAGGAGCCTTGGATAGTCCTCTCCTCCATGAATGTGTCTAATCTGTCAGGGTTACTTTAGCTGTGATTCCTGCATGGCAGGGGGTTGGACTAGATGACACCTGGGCACGCCTCCCAATTCTGCCCTCTACCAAGAATGCCACTGCAAGCAAGAGGCTAGAACTTGGACACAGATGGGGGGGGGAGGAAGTCCCCACTAGAAATGGGAATGAAACATGTGGGGAACTAGCAGCTAAACTGTATATTCTTGCTAGTTGGCATGAAAAGGGGTTAAATCCACAAAGCTGTACTGCTGATAGGCAAATCCTCTGACCATAGAAATACAATTGGTAGAGAGGGCTCTGTGTGGTCTCATTTCCCCTCCTATCCTTGAGAGGACAGAGGACTAGCAGTGTAGCTAGCCACTGGAGCACCCAGAGCAGAGAACATGCCGTGCACCCAGGAGTGGGCCACCCACAGGGTGGGGCAGGGCGGGGCGGTGCTGGGCAGAGCGGGCTGCCCAGTGGGGAGATTGGCATGGCGATCCCTGCCCAGTGGGGAGATTGGCATGGCGATCCCTGCCCAGTGGGGAAATCAGCGCAATGATCCCTTCCCAGGGAAGAGATTGGGTCGACGATCTGCAGCGATCCCCGCCCAAGGGGGATTTTGTCACCCCCCTCAGAGATGGCACCCACTACATACCCCTTCCTACACCTCTGCATAGTACTTTGTAATTCTTTGTAAAGCGGGGTAAGAAGGGGGAATCGAGCTTACTTCATAGCTGGGCTTGCTCCAAACAAGTTTTCACAGCCTAATTCCTATGCTTTGAATTTGGCTATGAAGGGTGGGTTTTTGGAACTCTATTCAACCTAAATGCATGGGTGCTTGGAGGAATAAATTGCAATTAACATATCCTTTCCTACCTATTAAAACCCATCCCACAAAATGGATGTTATTATAGAGAGAGACCCTGAATGGCAAAGGGTGGTCTCTGGGATGACAAGACTTCTCTAGCAGTGACGTGACCTCATCAAGCTGTCCTCCTTCCTCCAACACATACTTGACGTCTTCATTTGGTACGTCCTCTGGAGAAACCAGGGAGAAAATTGCAGATGAAAGGGGGAACTGACATTAAATACATCTTTGGATGGTGAAGAAAGCACCTCAGTGTGAATCCCGTGGGAGGCTTCGTGTTACAGGCAGTGTAGCAGAAATGGAGACTCTAATTGAATAAATGATGAGGGGGGATGTATGTGTGTATATTCCTATACATAAGTAGTGTATACATGTGTGTATGAAAATTCAGGAAAATGAAGCTTTTTTTGGATCATGTCAATTTCAATAAGAGTTATTTCTTGGTTGAGAAATGGTGTTACAATTGCTGCTAAGGTAAAAATTGGGGGTGTGTGGAAATCTTTTACCAAATCTGAATGGATTGAGCAAAATCTGTAGTAACTACGATTCACCTAAGTTATTACAAAAGAATACATATCAAGAGGCAGTGTGGTGCAATGTTTATAGTGTTAAGCTAGGACCTGCGAAAGACTAGGGCTTGAATCCCCACTCAGCCATGAAATTTCACTGGGTGACAGGGCGGCCAACTTCGATCCCAGGTTATGGGTGCCCAATGGCACCTGTGACATAACGTGATGTGACGTCATGACATCATGACGTCACATCAGTCAGCATGCTGCAGTGGTGTTTCTGAGGTCAGTGTGATCTCCGAGGCTTCGTGAGACCTCTGACACAACTTCCGGTTTGTACTGCAAGTCATGTCATAAGACCTGGCAGGGCTTTCGACATGATCTCTGAGGTCTTGCGGGGCCTTGGAGATATCATGCAACCTCCAACACGACTTCTGGTACAAACTGGAAGTTGTGCTGGAGGCCTGGCAGGGTCTCCAGTGTCGCCTTGGAGGTCATGTGGGGCCTCCGACACAACTTTCAGTAGAAACCAGACATTGCAGCGGAGCCCGCAGTGTGGATGATGAGCACCCCCAAGGCCCCCTATACTTGGCACCTATGTTGGGTGACCTAGGAATGGTCACTGCCTCTCAGCCTAACCTGCCTCACAGGGTTGTTGTGGCAATTAAATGAGGAGGGAGAGAGCCACAACCTTGAGCTCATTGGAGAAAAAGGTAGAGTATAAATGCAACCCATCAATCAGTCTAATGATAATCTTTGAACCAATCCCAATCCCAAACTTCAGCTTGTTTTTTAAAGTTCCTGTTTGTATTTTATGGATTGTAACTGTATTATGATGACTTGTAAATTATATTATATGACTTATGTTGTATGTGAGGTTTTCTATTTTGTTGTTGTTATTTATTATTTGGAGGCTACTTTGGGATTCGTTTGAATGGAAATTGGTGCTGAAATACAGTCAATCAGAATCAAATGTCATTGTGTGTGTATTTGCCTCTCTTGGAGTCATCGATATTTTCCCCATATGTTCCCTCTTCACTGAGCAGAATCCCAGCCACAGAAAAGGCATCCTGGCACCGTATTGGGTTACTAAAGGATTCCAGGCACATTCTCCAAAGAGACCAGGCTCCTTTAAAAAAATTAAAACCACTTTCCTCCCCTGGTTCTTTCCTCCCCCATCGGGCGGCGAGGGGGGGTGTGTGGCGGCGGCAGGGTGGAGGGCCTAGCTGCTGGGACATTTGGGCTTACAATATTTCTGCAGATTTTTCTCACCCAGCTAATGACACAAGAGGCAAAATTGCAATGAATTGGAATTGATGGCCGTGGTGAGCTCCAAAGCTGTCAGGCTCGCCAGACTCTGCTTGTCATCAGGGCAATGTAACATGGCTATGACCTGTGGCCCTCGGAGGGCAACCTTGTGGCCCCTGACATCACTCATCAGGCGCTTAACAGCCTCGGAAAAGCTAATTCCGTTTATTCTTCAGCCGTCTTTCACACCATTCCACACTAACATGCCTGAATTATTATGATTTTTTTTTTCTGGTTTGCCGGGGGTGGAGAGCGGGGAGGGAAGAAGGGAGAGGAACCCAGCAGTTTTCACCACCGGACAACCGCAGTCTGCATTCTCGTTCATCTCCCTGTGGATCCCATTAGCCAAAGAATCTGCCCCTTTCTCCAGAACACCCTTGTACTCACAGGTTTTTTAAAAAACGTTATTCTATTGGTAAATGAAGTAAACCAGAGATAAAAGCATCAAGAAATAAAATCATATAATGTTAAAACGGGTTGTTAGCAGCATAAAATTGAATATGATCATTAAACTTATTGTTCCAAAACATGTCTTTGTTTCACTATAAACACACAAACATATATATTGTCCATAAATCTTTTAGGCTACTTTATATTATTTATTGTTTACTTAATGCATTTCCACCCCACCTTTTCCTCCCAAGGTTCACAAGGTGGCAGAAAACAACAACCCAGTGAGGTATATTAGGCGGAGCGGAAGTGAGTGCCCCCCTTTTGACTCTACACTTCTTTGATTCCATGATTTTAATTTCACTTTACAAACTTTCAGAAGTGTACGTTTGCAAAGTATTCATACCATCTCTAGCCGGCGATCCTATTCACTGGAAAGTATTGAACCCGGCAAGTAAACACTTAGGATTGTTTTTAAAATAATAATAATAACCAAGATGTGAACTTTCAGGGTTTTATTTTATCTTCAATTTAAAAAAGAGACATTAAAAAAAGCACAGCCACTTATGATTTGCATTGTTTGTAGCACCTGGAATCTTATTGTGTATTTTTTGAGAGGGGAAGGAAGTTGTGTTAGTCACTGAGGTATGACAGGCAAATTACAAGATTTTAATCAGAGAAAAACACCCACTGTTAGTCCAAAGGCCTTCACATTTTTTGTTCCCTACTTCCAAAACATACCTTGTTATTCCATCTGAATGGCAAAGGGGAAGCTACTCAGCCTATAACTGTAGCCTTTTAGCAATGGGCGAGATGTTTTGTCTGTCTGTCTGTCTGTCTGTCTCTCTCTCTCTCTCTCTCTCTCTCTCTCTCTATCATCTATCTATATCTATCTATCTATCATATCTATCTATCTATCTATCTATCTATCATCTATCTATATCTATCTATATCTATCTATCATCTATCTATATCTATCTATCATCTATCTATCATCTATCTATCTATCTATCTATCTATCTATCTATCTATCTATCTATCATCTATCATCTATTCCCCTTTGATGTGGGTTTATGTTGTTGTTGTTAGTTTGGTTGTAAACAGGGCTTTTTTCCCCCCTGCTGGAACAAAACAGAACTCAGTTCTGGCACCAGTTAGGTGAGCATCATTGCTATTCTAAGAGGGAGGCACTCATGGTGAATTCTGGCACCGCTTTTTCTAGAAAAATAGCACTGGTTGTAAGTCACTTGGGGTTGCCTTGACCAATATAAACAACTAATTTGTAATAAAAATAATAATTGGGCATCTGGTTAGCCATTGAAAGATCAGGATGCTGAACTAGATGGGCTGTTGGCCTGATCCAGCAGGGATCTATGCTCTTATCCACACTGTTGCATGAGGACTGCACATGAAGCCCGACTCCGTACCTGCTGCCTCACCTGCATCTTGAAGACAGCAGGTCTCAATGGCTTTTATTTCCCTCCTCAACCGGGCTAATTCACCCAGACACCTGATAAACTTTTGATAAGTTTGAAAGGAAAAACGATAGGAAGAAGATGGTTTTTTTAAAAAAAACAACAACAACAACAACTCAGAAGGACGGCTAGTAATCTCCTGTTGTACAGAATAAATGAAGCGCTATCCACCTCCCCCCCCCCACTCAACTCATCTGCCACCCTCCACTGAGCCTGTCATGGACTCATCTGTGTATAAATTACCTTTTCACAGTAATGCCGTGTAAAATTATTTCTGTCAGTCTTTCATCTGACCAGTTTATCTCATCAGCTCGTCAGTCTTAATTCCGGAACTCTTTTCACTTCCTCCCTCCCAAGTGCAAACAGATAATCAGAGTGGGAGAGAATTGTAGAGTGGGGAAGGGATCCCTGAGGGCCATCTAGTCCAACCCGCTGCGGTGCAGGAATCGCAGCTCAAGAATCCCTGGCAAGAAAACATCTCATCTGCTCAGGCTTGTGATGGTAAAATATCTAAGCATTCTGGTTTCAGGGTTGGGTTTCGAAGGGTAAAGGTTGGGAAAGCTCGAGGGGATGAGATGGCATTTGGCCAGTGAGAGCCATGAACAGGTTCCTGTGCTTCCTGCTTTGGACTAGATTTCTGGGTTGGACTAGATGACCGTTGGGGTCCCTTCCCCCTCTACAATTACATTATTCTCTGATTCATTGGAGGTTTTTTACACAGAGGTTGGATGACCATCTGCCAGGGATTTTTTTTAGCCTTGAAGCCTACATTGCTGGTTGACTGGAATAGATAACTCTCGTGGGTCCCTGCCAACCCCACAATTTTATGATTCTAAAAATCCATTCCCTTGATCAAGTTGCTTTCCATTTTCAGAACCATACTCACCAGGGGAATACTGAGGATCCCATCTCTGAAGGCCCCCACACTCAAAAGTGGGGGAGCACTTAAGCGGGGAGCACCATCTAAAAAACCTCTAAACGCCTATTTTTACCCCACTGCGCTGCCCTCCCTCCCCCGGCCTCTTCAGCACTGGATAAATCCAGCAACTTTACATGTGCATAAGGTTTTTACATTTTTATCTCAAACAGCTTTTCCCTTGCTTTGGATTTTCCCTTTGCTTTTGGGGAGGCGGGTTCTTGGTGGGTTATCCGGCTTTGTTTCCTGTCTTTAGTTGATTTTTGTACCTTGGCTGAAGGGCTAAGTTCCCTTACATGGTTCCTTTTGTAGCTTTACTTCAATCCTCAACGTACCCTGCTCCACCCCGCCTTTGCCAGATTGTTAGAACAGGGAACTGGCTACTAGGGAGATTTAAGAGGCATCAGAAATACCCTTTTCTTTTATACCTTTGCTTCCAGGTCGCCAGAAAGGGCAGGGAATAGTGTGTCCAAGCCGGCTGTAACACAGCTTCCCACCCAACAGCTGTTGAGTGGGGTAGCACAGCAGCAGTGAGAGCTCCCATGCGCCATTTTGGAGCCCGTAAGTTCTTATTAAAAAGTCTTTTAAACCTTTGTATCTGGACTTTCGGCTCACTGACGTCTTCTATGGGCTTTGGGGGAGGTCTCCTCATGAGCCATAAGGACTTTGCTGCTCTCTCCTTCCATTTCCAGGTTTGAATCGAATCATTTAATTATTACTCAGTACCACATGTACATGTGGGACGTGGGTGGCGCTGCAGTCTAAACCACTGAGCCTAGGGCTTGTCGATCGGAAGGTCGGCGGTTCAAATCCCTGCGACGGGGTGAGCTCCCATTGTTCAGTCCCAGCTCTTGCCCACTTAGCAGTTTGAAAACACATCAAAGTGCAAGTCGATAAATAGGTACCACTCCGGTGGGAAGGTAGACAGTGTTTCCATACGCTGCTCTGGTTCACCAGAAGCGGCTTAGTCATGCTGGCCCCATGACCCGGAAGCTGTCTGCAGACAAACGCCTGCTCCCTCAGCTTATAGAGCGAGATGAGCGCCGCAACCCCAGAGTCGTCCACGACTGGGCCTAACGGTCAGAGGTACCTTTACCTTTACCTTACCACATGTATACAGGGTCACACACAACTTGATTGTGCATAAGTGCGGGGGTGGGGGGTGGGAATGCCTGTAAAGGGGTTCCTCCCAAAGATACATTTAAAGTCATCAGTTTGAGTTATGTGGCTCCCCACCTTTAACTTTGGCCGTGTAGCATCGTGGTTATAACATCAAACCAAGAACCGTCAAAGACCAGAGTTCAAACTCCTACTCAGCTATGGAGTTCACTGGGTGACCTGGGGGGGGGGATGGTGATGTTTGCTTTTTAGTCTAACCTACCTCATGGGGTTTTGTGAGAGGTGAAGTGCCAGGGCTTAGTCTATCTCACATGATTGTTATGAGGATTGAATGGGTGGTGGGAGAAAACCATGTATGCCACCATGAGCTTCTTGGAGAAAAAAGGGTGGGTATACATGCAATAGATGAATAAATTATTCCAAATGGGTTCTTGACCTTTTGCTATCATTTAGCTAAACTGTGCGCTATAAAGCAGTCTCTGAATAATCTGCTCAACAAGTTGGCTGGACCTCCCCAGGGTTCTGATGCCAATACTCTTTGAAACATCCCCATTTTAGCAATCTGTTTGGCAATCTGCGGTCTCCATTCTGGGCTCTGATTTTGCATACTAATGTGGTTCATCACACACTGAATTGCAAACACCTCTGGGAAGAATCTCTCAGGGATACTGAACTGCATACACCAGGGGAGAATCAATGTTTCTACTCATATGAAAGGCTAAAGGGGAGTGGAGAGAGAGAGAGAGAGAGAGAGAGAGAGAGAGAGAGAGAAGGAAGGAAGGAAGGAAGGAAGGAAGGAAGGAAGGAAGGAAGGAAGGAAGGAAGGAAGGAAGGAGAATCAGGTAACACACTTTCAGAACCAAGGAATGGTAGCATTACAGGGGACCTCTATGGGCCATCTAATCCAACCCCCTGCAGTGCAGGAATCACAGCTTAATAATCCCTAACACTTGGCCATCCAACCTCTGCTAAAATACTTAGAATCATAGAATTGTACAGCTGGAAGGAACCCAAGGGTCATCTAGTCCAACCCTCTGCAATGCAGGAATATCAGCTAAAGCATCCATCAGTTGGCCATCCAACCTCTCTTGAAAAACCTCCAGTGGAGAGCCTATGACCTCCTGAGGGAGGCTGTTCCACTGTATAACAGTTCTTACCTTCAGAAAGTTATTTCTGATCTTTAGTCAGAATCTCCTTTGATGCCACTGGTTCAGGTACTCCCTTCTGGAGCAGGAGGATAAAACAGCCCTGTTCCATCTTCCATCTAACACCCCTTAAAGATATCTAAAGATGGCTATCATATCTCCTCTCAATCTCCTCTTTTCCAGGCTCAACATACCCAACTCCCTCAACCATACATCATAAGGCTTGGCTTCCAGACACTGGGTCATATTGGTTGCCGAAGGAAAATCCACTACTTGTTGAGGGAGTCCCTTCCACTGTCAAACAGCTCTCCTGTTTTGACAGTCTCCTTTTCTCCAGCTTAGTACTGTATTGTGGAGTTGGAAGGGACCCCACGGATCATCCAGTTCAACCCTTTGCAATACGAGAATCACAGCTAAAGAATCCCTGACAAATGGCCACCTATCCTTTCTTTTAAAACTTCCAATGAATAAGAGTTGACCACCTTCTTATTCTGCTACCCAGTCCAGCATTCTTTTCTCATGGCAGTGAACCAGGTGCCTCAATGGGAAGCCCACAAGCAGGACCTGAGCACAAGAGCACTCTCCCCTCCTGTGGTTTCCAGCAACTGGTATTCAGAAATGTTACAGCTTCCTTCTGTGGAGCTAGAACATAGCAATCAATAGGCTTTTCCTCCTCTATGTATTTGTTCAATCTTCTTTTAAAGCCATCCAAGTTGGTGGCCATCACTATGTCTAGTGGGAGGGAGTTCCACAGATTAACAGCTTTCAACGTCATTTGATATCCACAAGTTCTGGTTTTCTTTTGTTCTTTTTCTCTCTTCTTTGTTTTCTTCTCTTCCTTCTTTAGCATCCTCTGCTCAGGGCCTTTATTAGGGGTCCAGCAATTGTACACTCATGGGGGTGCTAGATGGTTGATGGAGAGACCCTGGGTGGGAGGCAGGGAAGAGTTGGTCTCCCAGGGTGAGAGACTGGGAGGAGAAAGGAAAAGATCCCAGGTGAGAACTACTACCTTCTGTGGTTAAGAACTTACCCTTTAGGAGAGGACTCCATTTTCTGTTTGTACTTTTTGTAGCTGTCTTTGTTCTTTTGTTTTTTATTTACATTAGTTTTCTATATCTTGCTGTATTATGAAAAAAAAAACTTTAATAAAAATCTTAACACGAGTTCTAGTTTTTATGAGAGAGGGAGAAAATTTATGCCTATCCACTGTGGGGATGATAAATTGCCTTCCTGCCTCTCTTGCAAACTTCACAGAAGCGTCTGTCTGGCTAATGCTGGGAATTGAAAGCTGGACTTCATGGCTTGATTCAGCAAGGCCCGTGTTGGATTCTTATGTTTTTATGATTCAGATTTGTAGGAAGAGAGACGTAAGGATTGAATGTAACACATTGACTGGGAAATCCCTCCAAAGAGCCATTACACGAAATGTTCTGTTCTAATAAGTGCTTTTCACACTTTAGTGGAGGTGAGTGAACACTGAGGAAAAACCCCATAAGAGCAAATTACAACAAATTTATTTTCAATAAAGGGGGTACTAAGCTCACCATTCAAATGGTGTGTGTGTGTGTGTGTGTGTGTGTGTGTGTGTGTGTGTGTGTGTGATTTAATAATCCATCAAGGCAACTGCATTTTATATTCATGTTGCACTGTGAATGTGAAGTCAGATGGATTTTCCTCATGGCCTGAATAAGCTGAGCTGAGCCCAATAATTCAAAAAAAGAAGAAGCATGGAGCTGTAAAACTGGAATGTACCCCAAAGGGTCATCTAGTCCAAGTCCCTTCAATGCAGGAATCACAGCTAAAGATGCTATGACAGGTGGCAATTCAACTTCTGAATAAAACCCCCCAAAGAAGAAGTGTCTTTCACCATCCAAGGGAGTCTGTTCCACTGTTGAACAGCTCTCACCTCAGAAAGTCCTTCCTCAGGTTTAGTTAAAATCCTCTTTCTTGTCCTTTGAATCCATTGGTTTGAGTCCCAGACTCTGGAGCAGGAGAGTGGGAGAAGCTTTGCTGCATCTTTCATGGGGTGATATATTTGAAGAGGACTATAGTGTCACCTCTCCTCCTTTTATTCCCCAACTCCCTCAGCTGTTATTCATAATACTTAGTTCTAGACCCTTCAACATCCTGGTCACCATCCTCTGCAGGTGGTCCAGCTAATCAATCTCCTTCTTCAACTGTGCTGCCCAGAACTGGACACAGGACTCGAAAACTGGACACAGGACTAACCAAGGAAACAAACTTTCTCCATCTTCCACATCTGAAGACAGCAATCATCCTATTACCTTCTCATCTTCTTCTGACACGTAAAAAGCTTTGCATTAATGCCCTCCATTGTGACATACGGGATTTTGCCCCATTCATTGTGGGCAAAGGCTCCAGAGGGATGCTGTCCTTCTGCAATGGCTGAGCTGTTGTGCCTTGTAAACATTTCTTAGTCAGAAATTCTGACCCCAAATATTTAGCAACCCTGTGAACTGAGGTTGGAAATTGCATGTTGATTATTTTACTTATTTGTAGATTACTAAGGGAGCTGGGCATGTTTAGCCTGGAGAAGAGGAGGTTAAGGGGTGATATGATAGCCATGTTCAAATATATAAAAAGATGTCATATAGAGGAGGGAGAAAGGTTGTTTTCTGCTGCTCCAGAGAAGCGGACACGGAGCAATGGATCCAAACTACAAGAAAGAAGATTCCACCTAAACATTAGGAAGAACTTCCTGACAGTAAGAGCTGTTTGACAGTGGAATTTGCTGCCAAGGAGTGTGGTGGAGTCTCCTTCTTTGGAGGTCTTTAAGCAGAGGCTTGACAACCATATGTCAGGAGTGCTCTGATGGTGTTTCCTGCTTGGCAGGGGGTTGGACTCGATGGCCCTTGTGGTCTTTTCCAACTCTATGATTCTATGATTCTAATTTAATTTAATTTTTGCATCACTGATTGCTTTAAAAAAGAAGGCTCAAAACAGGTTACAAAGAGAATTAAACAGTAGAATTACCAAATAAAACAACTCTCAAAAAAATCTGTGAGAAACTAAAAACTGCTTAAAACACACGGCAACATTTTGGGTGTCTGAGAGGTCTAAACAAAACGTTTTTAGCAGGCACCAAAAAGTATATGGGGTAGACGGCTGCCATATGTCAAGAGGCAGGGAGTTCCAAAGTGCAGGTGCTGCCACAATAAAAGACTGAGTTCTTACAAATGTGGAATTGGGGATTATGTGGTACCTGTAAAAGTGTCATCCCTGCAGATCGAGGATAAGAGTTCATATGTGGGGTAAGGTGATCTTGCCAGAAAACTGGTTCTAAGTTGTTAAGGGCTTTATATGTTAATAGTAACACACCCTTGAACCTGGTCTGATGGCAAATAGACAACAGTGCAGACTTCTGAGCATACATGCTACTTGCTGACAATGCTTTATTCCTGTCAACAACTATGCTGAAGCATTCTGCACTAACTGCTGCAGAAGCGTAAAACTACACAGAGCGTAAAGAGCATTTGAAGTTACCAGCTCATGAAACAGTGGGACAGACTCCCTCAGAAGGTGGTGGCCTCTCCTTCACTTGAGGTTTCTAAGCAGAGTTTGGAGGATCACTTGCCAGGGATTCTTCAGCAAGGATTCTTGCATCAAAAGGGCTGGCCTTGGTAGTTCTCCCTTCCAGCCTTACAATTCTATGATTCTTAAATTGTAATCTCCCAATTCTCAGCCTCTGAAATACCAAGGGGACTTGACCTGCAGCAGTTATACCCTACATAGGCAAAGCCATTATGTGCTCCTGCATACCTGGACATCTGAACAACCTTCTCCCATAAGAGGAAGGGTGTTAGCCCAGTTGCGGAGCTGGCCCATGGCCAACCCGCCAAGCAATAACGAAAAAGCTGGAAAGTGAAACCAGAGCAGAGCGCGGGGTCTCTAATTTTCTTTTGCATGTGTGTGTGTGATTTGAAACTCAGCCAGTTTCGCTGGGTTTGGGGCACATGGGAGTAATATATTGAATTACATGTATGTCTAGAGATACATTTCTTTTCCACATGTTCAAGCAGCTGTGTGACCCCAAGGAACCCAGTGGTGGGATCTTCTTTGGGAGATGGACAGGGGGTGATTTTATTTCCCTCTTGCCATTTTTTATTTTTTTTATTCACAAGAGAAGGTGATTTTCCCGCAATGCACTTCCATATGTTTCTGGCCAAGATCTTTGCAAATCTATGGTGCAATCGCATCTGGAATCTGCTATGAGCCATAGTGGTCACCTCATCTCCAAAAGGATATTGTAGAGTTGGAAAATGTTCAGGAAAGGCAGCCCAAATTATTAAGGTGATGGAGCAACTCCCCTCTGAATAAAAGTTGCAGGAGAAGAGAGACAATTTTACAGACCACAGGGGAACACCTGGTACTGGGGATAATAGCTTCATTGATACACAGGAAACTGAGGTGGTGCTCCAGAAACCTGCTAAAGAGTAGGGAACTACAAGAAGGAAGCAGCTGGAGGGAATGACTCATGGTTTCAGCTTTCTCTATACTAATGCACTGAGTATGGGAAACAAACAAGGTAAATTGGAGCTCTTAATACAGGATGGAAAATATGACTTCATAGGCATTACTGAAACTTGGTAGGGTGAGACTCCAAACAGGAAGGGAGGAGTAGCAGATTACACTAAGACCCAGCATGGGTTTCTCAAAAACAAATTATGACACATTATTATTATTTTTATAAGCGTTACAAGCATGCTAGATAAGGGCAGTGCTGTGTACATGGTGTATCTTGATTTCTATAAGGCTTTTGACAAAGTTCCCCATAATACAGTATACTTGTGGAGAAGCTGGTAAAATGTGGGCTGGATGAGGTTACTGTTAGGTGATTTGTATCTGATTGATTGACTGACCAAACCCAAAGCATGCTCACTAATGGTTCCTCATCATCCTTGAAAAAAGTGACAAGTGGGGTGCCACAGGGTTCTGTCCTGGGTTCATTGTTGTTCAACATCTTTATAAACTACTTGGATGAATGAATTGAGGGGATGCTCATCCAATTTGCAGATGACAACAAACTATGTGTGGTAGCTAGTGCTGCAGAATGCAGAATCTGGATTCAAGATGAGCTTAACAGATAGGAAAACTAGGCCAAAACTAACAAATTGGATTTCAATAGGGAGAAAGGTAAGATTCTATACTTAGGCAGGAACAACCAGCTGCAAAAATATAAGCTGGGGAAACACCTGGCTTATCCGTAGAGCATGTGAAAAGCATCTAGGGGTATGAAGCAGCAGAAAGGAGCTAATGCTATTTTAGGCTGCATTGGAAGAAGTCTAGTGTCCAGTACTATTCTGTTCTGGAATACTGGGTCCAGTTCTGGGCACCACAAATTAAAAAGGATATTGACAAGCTGGAATGTGTGCAGAGGAGAACAGCGAAAATGGTCAAGTGTCTGGAAACTTAGCCTTATGAGCAATGGTTGAGGGAGATGGGTATATTTAGTCTGGAAAAGAGGAGACTGAGAGGAGATATTATAGCCATCTTCAATATTTAAAGTGCTGTCACATGGAACATAGAGCAAATTTGTTTTCTCCTGCTCTGGAGGGGAGGTCCCAAACCAATGGCTTCAAGCTGCAAGAAAGGAGATTCCAACTAAACATCAAGAAGAACCTTCTGTGCTGTTTGACAGTAAAGTGGACTCCCTTGGAAGGTGATGGACTTTTCCTTCATTGGGGTTTTTTAAGCAGAGGTCGGATAGCCATCTGTCATGGATCTTTAGTTGAGATTCCTGCATTGCAGGGGGTTGGACTAGAGAGCCCTTGAAGGTACTTGAAACTCTACAATTGTATGATTATAAGTGAAGAAAGGTTGCCATGTCTGGGACTTTTTCAGAGAATGATGATCAAGAGGATGGAGTGAATTCCCTATGAATAAATGTTGCCATGTTTGGAGCTTTTTAGCTTGGAGAAAAGGTGAGGAAGAGGCAACATGACAGACATTTATAAATTTATGCACAGCATGGAGAAAGTGGAAAGAGTAAATACTTTTTCCCTTTCTGTCCTAACACTAGAACTCTTGATTCAGGTAAGTAGCCGTGTTGGTCTGGCGCAGTTGAAATAAATTAAAAAATTGTCCAGTAGCATCTTAGAGACCGACTAAGTTTGTTCTGGGTATAAGCTTTCGTGTGCATGCACACTTCTTCAGATACTAGAACTCTTGGACATCTAATGTTGGACAATTCAGGACTGGCAAAATAAAGCATTTCTTTACACAATCCAAACTGTGGAACTCACTCCAGCAGGAGGCAATGATGGCCACTGACTTGGATGGTGTTAAAGAACTTAAGACAAATTCATGGAGAAGAAGGCTTTCAAAGGCTACCAGCCACAATGGCTATGGTCTGTCTCTGAAGCTGGAGGCAGCAATGCTTCTGAATAACAGTTGCTGGCAACCACAGGAGAAAAGAAGATTCTTGTGCTCCAGTCCTGCTTGCTGGTTTCCCTTTGGGGCATCTGGTTGGCCACTGTGAGAACAGGATACTGGAACTAGATGGGCCACTGACCTAATCCAACAGAGCTCTTCTCATCTTCTTACGTTCATACGTTAAGCGGCTAATGCTTGTGAAGACCTGGCTTGTGTCCTCCTGCTTCAGAACCCCCAACGAAAGCAACATGGATCTTGGAGCAAGCAGGTTCTTACCCGTTCAAGGCAAGAAGCACAAAACCCTTAAGCTGAGAGAGAGTTGATTAGGCAAAGGGATAATATTGAGCCTGTGATTTATGAGTCCCAGTTTAATTAGAAGCTATATGCCAAATACATTAAGGAGCTAATGGCCGTATTACACTTACCTTGAGGGATTACAGAGAAGGCAAGGAGCCAAGAGCATTGCTGGATTTCAAGGAGGTGGCAAATAATTGTAGGCAGGTTTCCAGAAGGCTGAGTGGCGAAGCTGAAGAAGCAATCCTCTCTCACTTGGGTTCTTGGGCCAGGTTACAGCACATCAACCAAAAGGAGGGTTTTGCATCCACAGTCCTTATGACAGAATGGTGTGGGGTTTTTTTTTCTTCCCTTCCTAATTAGGTATGGCAGAAAATCAAGGCTACAGTGGACACACTGGTCTTTTCATATCCTCAACTTAGAATCACAGAACTATAAAGCTCAACAGCAGAATGGACCACCCTAAAGGGGTGGACTGTTTTTCATTGGAGGTTCTAAAGCAAAGGTTGGATGGTCATCTGTCTGGGGTTCTTGTGGTTTCTGCACTGCAAGGGGGTTTGGCTACATGATCCTTGAGGGGTCCCTTTCAACTCTACAATTCTATGATTCTGTAATTCCCCGAGTTTATATCTGCAAATGGCAAATGATGCTTTTGCCTCAAATCTCGCCTTTCTTTGGTCACAATGACCCACCCTGCAAAGAGCATCCGGCTTCATGCTGCCAGTGGGAGTGGGGGGTGTCCCCTCCCTGCCCCTCCCCTTGCTTTAATTGAAGCCTACCATCAGCTGCCGGAGTGTACTAAACATGCAAATTATGCCACAGAGCTCGGCAAAGTGCTCTTTCTGAAGGCTCTAATGGAAAACAACAGAGGAACTAGAGAGGCTGTTAATGTCACGGCATTGTCTAAAATTGCTTAGGAAACATTATCATTTTGCAGACATGCGAGAGGAGAGGCAGGCAGATTCACCTCTCAGCAGGCTGATTGCATGCAAAAGCAAGCAGGGTCAGAGACTGAGTAGAATTGTAGAGTTGGAAGGGACCCCAAGGGTCATGTAGCCCAACCCCCTTGCAATGCAAGAATCACGACTAAGGAATCCCTGACAGATGGCCATCCAACCTCTGCTTCAAAACTGCTCATGAACTATACACTTGTGGAATTGTAGTTGGAAGGGATGGTCCATCTGGTCCAAAACTCTGCTTGCTTGCTTGAGGTTCCATTGGAAGCTGATCCCACCATCTCTATACTCTCTAAAATGACTGCAATCTTACCGCCCATTCATAGAATCATAGAATTGTAGAGCTGCTGTGCTGTGTGCCTCTTACCCAGCCTGCCCCACCCCTCACCCTTCCCTGAAGCACTACGTGATTGCCCCCCCCCCCCCGTTCTCCCCAGCTCCTCTCTTACGAGGCATATCCTACACCATTGGTGCAGGCAGGACTTCTGTTTGGGGGGGCAGAACCAACGTGATTGGTCAGTTAGTTATGTATTTCTATTGTTTCACTTGCCCGCCCCTTTGGCTACGCCCTTGTCCTGCACCCTTTTATTTAAAACAAAGGCAAAACAAAAACCATAATTATAAAACTCACAGATTAAAAGCCATTTAAAAACAATTTCAAACAGTTGCAGCAGTAAAACAACAAAGCTCCCAAGAGGAGCCCTTATACACTGCCCCAATCCAAGGGTTTGTTCCAGCTTTTAGTAACTGGAGTGAGTCCAGGCCCCATCCTCCCAGGTCAGATGGAAGAGGTCTTTAAGAAGGGAGCAAGTCTTGCAGCACTCACAGCAGAGTAGCCAGCTAGTAGCCATCAACAGCCCTCTCCTATCTGTGAATTCATCCAATTCTCTTTTAAAGCCATTCAGGTTGGTGACCATCACTGCCTCTTGTGGGAGGGAGTGCCACAGTTTAACTAATAATGCAGCTACACATACAAGAACTGGGTGCATATTCTTTAGAATATGCAATGCTTCATGTTGTCTGTTAGAATCATGATGTTGGAAGGGACCCCAAATATTATCTTGTCCAAATCCCTGCAATGCAGGGATCCTGGCTGAATAATATGCTACAGATAGTCATCAAATTATATTTTTATACTGCATCTTTTCCCCTGACAGTGATTCATGGTGTCTCACAGATAAACTAAGAAAAACTAAAAATGGGAAAAAACAATTATAAAAAATTTATGTTAATAGAATTAAATCTCTCTCTCTCAGATCTATTAAAGACATACAATCACAACAGAAACAGCACAGCACCGGTCCTTTCCTTGAAAGCAGTCAGTTCCCACAAGCCTATTGGAACAAGAAGGTCTTCACCTGCTGGCAGAAGGAGAGCAAGGAGGGAGCCAGTCAGGCTTCTCTAGGGAGAGAAATCCTAAGTTGTCTGGGAGCAGCCATCACCAAGAAGGCCTTTCCTGCATCCCCACCAAGCACAACTGGGAGGGTGGTAGAACCAAGAGAAAGACCTCTCCTCAGAACCCAGGCAGGTTTGTATGAGGGAATGCAGATAGCCTGGACCAAAGCTATGTAGGGCTTCATAGGTCATAACAATCCCTTTGAATTGTGCCTGGAAACAGACTGGTAGCCATTGGAGCTGCAGCAGGAGAGTCGCCTGCTCCCTATAACAAGCCAAAGTCAACAATCTGGCTGCAGCTCTTTGAGCCAACTGGAGTTTCTGAGCACTTTTCAAATGAGATTTCGTTGCTGCCCGCACTGCCACAGAACAGGTCTTCGAATAGCCAGTGTTCAGTTGCAGCCATTCTGAGTTTTCCATCAACATTGCTCTAGTCTCTGTGTCACATATTTCCTCATCCCCAGATCCCTAGAAAACCAGGGGCCTGGTTTGGCTCCTCTCCGTGAGAGGGGACGTTCGAGAGCAGTTTGGTCCACCACCCAGGTCATTTCTCCATCCCAAGGCTTCAAAACAATTGCCTGCCAAGGCAACAGGAAACTCCCCATGAATGCTGGCGTCCCACAGCACAACAAGTCGGGGGTACTCCAGCACCAACCCTGAGACCACCCCAGCAATGGCAGACCTTGGTGTCTCAAATTTCTGTGGTGCTCTGTGCCATGCCAAAAACTGGTGCCCACTTCTCCTCACCCTCCGCCTCTTACCTTCTGTTGCAGTAATAGTGACAGGGCCCCCCCCCAGCACTCCAGAAGCTCTGCACCTGGTGTGACCACGCCAGAAGGGAGACTGTGGGGCAGCAGGATCCCTTTTCTGTCTCAACACACTGGACACACACACTGGAACCCAGCAGACTGCTGGAGAGGGCAGGTGGATGTTGCCATATTTTTATATTATGAAGTGCCCTGAGATCTACGGATGAAGGGCAGTATACAAATTTAATTAATTAATTAATTAATTAATAGATGGCACAATTCAGCTTGGGCAGAGGGGCAGGTGTTGCTGGAATCTACTGAGCTAGGGCTTCAGCAAAGCTCCTCTTCAGGTATTCCTGGGATCCCCCCTCCCATGGGGGTGCTCTCCAATGAAGGAAAGTTGTTGTTGCTATTATTATTAGAAAGCGCACCTAAGGGTCATCTACTCCAACCCACGGCAATGCAGGATCAATATATAAATGAACATTAGGAAACCTAATACAGAGACAGAGAGAGAGAGAGAGCGCAAGTATTGTCTTCCTTCCTTTCCTAGAAAGCACAGGCAACCAGCCTCCCCTCCCAGCAACCACTTAAATAATGTGGACCCAGCCGGGGAGACGTCAACTGTGGTCACTGCCGTGATATGGATGGGGTGCGAAAGTCATTGCCTGCCTTCAGTTTCACTGTGGGAACTGCAGTATCTTTCTCGCTAGGAAGGGTCGGACGACTGGGGACTCTTTGGCCCAGGGAGGCGGGGGGGGGGGAGGTTAACAGAGACAGAAAGGAGCCATTAAAATGAAATTGAGGGAGGGGAATGGCTCCTCCTCCCTTCCCCACATAGACTAAGGGAGCCCGCAATGAATCGTCTGTATCCAGCCAGAGTGCATTAGGCGGCGTAATCGATTGAGCATGCCGTGTGCTCCTGGTTTTATAGCCCTGCGACAGGACCCAAGAGTGAAAGAGATGGGAAAGTTTTATTTTTATGCTTTAGGAAACTACAGGACTCTCCCTGTCCTTTCTTTCTGCAACAGCGGATATCTCCCTTTGGGGCTCTCGCTCTGTCTCTCTCCTTTCCCCCTTCTCTTTCCCTTCCCTCACTCATTCTCTTGCTCCCTCCAATCTCTCTCTCTCTCGCCCCCCCCCCTCTGTGGATGCAGCCTAGTCAGGGGATGTGAAAATCGGAGACCGCGTCAACCTATCTCCCTCCGTTGGTGTTGATCCATAATTAAAATTTCTAAGAGAAAATAAATCTCATTCCCCAGTGAACATTATGGAGGAGCATGGTTAACTTATGGCTCTGTTTATCAAATGATGGCCCAATGCAGTTCCTTCTTTAATAACTTATCGTAAAATATGCGACAACATGATTTGGGAATTAATGCTGATGGGGTGATGTAGTGACGAGCAGTCTTAATATGCTTCCTAAGTTTTATTTCGGTATTTTTATGACGAATTAGCTCTTCCAGAAAGTGAGAAACATTGCTAATGTGGACTTGAAGATGGCAAAGAAAGCTGCTCAGTATGCTTGTGGAATATCCATCCTTGGAGAGGATTGAATCTGGAGCCTTCTGCATGCAAGACGCATGCTCTACCACTGAGGGATTGTCTTTCCCCAAAAGATAAAGCAAGATTCTAGTCCTCTTGGTTGCAACTAAAATACTGATTTAATAGAAACATAGGAAGTTGCCTTATACCATTGGTCCACCTAGCTCAGTATTGTCTACACTGACTGGCAAGCAAGGGCTCCCAAGGATTCCAGGCAGGAGTTTCCCCCAACCCTCCTTACAGATCCCAGTGGAATTTGAACCTGGAACCTTCTGCTTGCAAGGCAAATACTTTGCTACTGAGCTATGACCCTCTTGATACTTCCTAAACCCTCATAAGTTTGGGGGGTGCTCAAAAGGGAAGGACCTTCTTTGTTGTGGCCCTAGAGTTGTGGAACTCCCTCCCCACAGAGGTGCCTCTGACACTTTTGTTGCACAACTTTCAGAGGATCTTGAAGATGGAGCTCTTGACTCTGGCCTTTGGTACCTGAGATGTGTGTTTTTGGGACCCACCCAGTTCCTATGACTGTAAAGTGTTTTTAATTCTGAATTTTAAATTGATGTAACCCACCCGGGGCAGGGAGAGGAGGAGGAAGGAGAAAGAAAGAGGAGGATTTTCTGCGACTCCTAGCACACTTGCTTTGCAATATAATTACCACCAGTATATTTCACCCATATAGCAATTATTTATAATTTGTACTTTTCACCTTTCACCAGGTGTACCCAAGGAAGGTTACAAAAAATGAATACGAATATTTTACCATAGCGGGAAAGGCTGTGGCCAGGGGCTTGCGCATCCTTCTGCATGTCCCTTGCTTACAAAGCATGAGCCTGAGCGGTTTTCTGTTGGACAGTGCTTTCTAGGCAGGTCTGAGCAGTTTCACCTTTGCCCTCCCACCAGAAAACCCACTCTTTAGCACTGGATCAGAACAAATGGCAACCTGTGGCAGACCCAATTGCCACAGGTTTCGATTCAGCACACAACTGCATGTTTCCCTGAGGGAAAGCAGTGAGACAACAGTTGACCTCTTACAAGCAGAAAGTTCTTCCTAATGTTGAGTTGGAATCTCAGTTCGTGTCATATGAATCCACTGGTTCAGATCCTCCCCTGGGGAGCAGCAGAAAACAATCTTGCTCCATCTTCCATGGGACAGCTCTTCAGGTGTTTTGAAGATAGCTCTCATGCCACCTCCTCTTTAGCTTCTTATATGCAAATCACCTCAGGACTGTGGTTTAGAAGGCAATTAATAAATCAGCACTCACCATAATCTAATATTAACTCAGCACAGACCTGCAGAAATCAGCAAACATGATAAAGTTAGGTCCATTAATTTCAACAGGTCAGTTCTGAGCAAAACCTGTTTTAATGCCACCCTCTGAAAGTATGCAAGCGTGTTGTAAACATGCTGTTCAGATGCCCAGTGCTCAGGAATTCAAGACATCACAGAATAATAGGGATGGAAGGGGCTACACAAGGGTCATCTAGCCCATCCCTCTGTGACACAAGAAGCACAGCTAAAGGAAACCTCCAAAGAAGGAGAGTTCATCAGCTCCCGAGGGAGTCCATTCCACTGTCGAACAGCTCTTCCTGCCATAAATTTCTTCCTAATATTTAGTCGGAATCTCCTTTCACATAAACAGAATTGTAGAGTTGGAAGGGATCCTCAAAGGTCATCCAGTCCAACCCCTGGCAATGCAGGAATCACACCCCTGCCTTCAAAACGTCTGACCATTTTGTCTTATTTCATTAACTGAAGTTTGAAGGATCCAGACTGAGCCAAAATCTCAGAGAATGAATTTATAAAACAAAACAAAGGCAGACACTATGGTTTCCACTTTCCCCTCACTTGGAAGCATTTATGAGCAGTTGGAGGGCTCTTTTAAAATATTACACCCAGGAGAAACCCAGCCAATCTCAAGGATAGGAAGGAATTAAAATCACAGGGAGGCGAGGAGGCGGAATAACCCAGAGAAAAATATTTTGGTTAGCATGGGCCATATTTGATTAACTCCTCTGAAGATTGAGTTCTCAGCAGGGGACTTCTTTTCATTGAGCCATTCTGCTGTCAAATCCTGTAAGGATTTCCCCTAAACACAAGAGTCTGCTGGATCAGGCCAAAGGGGGCCTATCCAGTCCAGCATCCTGTTCTCACAGTGGCCAACCAGGTGCCCCAATGGGAACCAGAGCACAGGATTCCTCCAACTGTGGATTGCAGCTACTGGTTTTCAGAAGCACTGCTGCCTTCAACTGCAGAAGCAGAAGCAGAACCACTGACTAGTAGCCTTTGAGAGCCCCCTCCTCCATGAAGTTGTCTAGCCCTCTTTTGTTGTTGTTTAGTCGTTTAGTCATGTCCGACTCTTCGTGACCCCATGGACCAGAGCACGCCAGGCACTCCTGTCTTCCACTGCCTCCCGCAGTTTGATCAAACTCATGCTGGTAGCTTCAAGAACACCATCCAACCATCTCATTCTCTGTCGTCCCCTTCTCCTTGTGCCCTCCATCTTTCCCAACATCAGGGTCTTTTCCAGGGAGTCTTCTCTTCTCATGAGGTGGCCAAAGTATTGGAGCCTCAGCTTCAGGATCTGTCCTTCCAGTGAGCACTCAGGGCTGATTTCCTTAAGAATGGATGTGTTTGATCTTCTTGCAGTCCATGGGACTCTCAAGAGTCTCCTCCAGCACCATAATTCAAAAGCATCAATTATTCATCAAAGCCCTCTTTTATAGTTATCCAAGTCAGTGATCATCCCTGCCTCCTGCAGGAGTGAGTTCCACAGCTCAACTTTGTGCTGAACAAAGAAATACTTCATTTTATCAGTGTCAAATCCTCCAACATTCAGCTTCATAGGATGTCCATAAGTTCTAGTGTTCTCAGAGAGGGAGGAAAATGTTTCTCTATCCACTTTCTCAATGCCAGGCATCATTTTATAAACTTCTATCATGTCGCCTCTTCCTCGCCTTTTCTCTAAACAAAAGCCCCAAACGTTCCAACTTTTCTTCATAGGGGATTCACTCAAACCACTTGAACCTTTTCCAACTCTGCAATCTCCTTTTTGAGGCGAGGAGACTAGAACTGTACACAGTATTCCAAATATGTCCACAACATGGATTTGTGTAATGGCAATATGATACTGGAAGTTTTATTTTCAATTCCTTTCCTAATGATCTCAGCATGGAGTTTGGCTTTTCCACAGTTGCCACACACTGGGCTGACATCTTCAGTGAGCTATCTACCATCCCTGGCCAAGGTCTTGTTGCTGGTCAGTCACTTCCAGTTCAGCCCCCATCCGTGTATATGTGAAATAAAGTATTTTTTGCCCCAACATGCATCACTTTACACTTTACATTCAATTGTGTTTCCCTTTTAGCTGTCCATTCACACAGTTTTGAGTCCTTTTACAGCTCTCAATCTGTTTTTGTTTTAACAACCCTAAAGAGTTTAGTATCATCAAAAATCTTGGCCACCTCACTGTTCACTCCTAACTCTAGATGTTTTATGAACAACCTAAAAATCATGCTATCTACTAGGACCCCAAGGTCTCGCTCCTGGTCTATCAGCTCCAGTTCAGACCCCAAGGAGATATATATATATATATATATATATATATATATATATATATATATATCCCCCCAACATTCATCATTTTCCACTTGTCAAGATCATAACAACCACGAGCCCATCTCAGGAAAACTAAGAGCATCTCCAACACTCCAGAAAACAAGCTTTTGGCCACACTCTATGAATGTACAAACACACACACACATGTAGATCCTGGAGTGGGTAGAAAATGATGGAAATCCCTCCTGTGCCAGAGATTATGGGGCAGTCACTTGATACGCCCCTGCAAGGCGGGATGGTGAGTGGGTGGGTTTCCGGTTTCCTAACCATCTGGATAAAAAGTTCCATCTTCTAAACTGCCGAGGGAATCTGAGGAGGTGGTGAGGAAGGAGAGAAGGAAGATGCAGAAGTGTGCGCCTGTGTATCTCCGATTTGCCCCTGAGGGGGCCATGATTTCTGGTTCTCATCAGAAGAAGGGATTGAAGGCCCCAAAGTTACATTCTCTTCCTCCCTGCTTTTGAAGTCACCAAGCCTTGGGTTGCAGTGAGGAAGGGTCACGCTACACCAGTGCTCAGTGGATGAATCAGCTCTCAAATATGTTACAGAGGCAATTCAAGGGACTTGGTGCTGTTATGCTCTGATCCTGAATACAAGTCTCCCACAGGAATCTGGTTAGCCACTCTAAGGACATGATGCTGGGCTAGATGGGCCACTGGCCTGATCCAGAAAGTTCTTCTTATGTTCTCATGTTTAAAAGTAGACACTGGGCTGCATAAACACCACACATTTAAACCACATGGCTTCCCCCAAAGAACTATAATTTTGCCCTCCCAGGATTAGATTCACAGCGCCCTTAGAATACCACAGTTCTCAAGTTTCTTTGAGGGAAATGTCTTTTAAATGTCTGGCGTGTGCACAGCTTAGGCTAGACAGTGCCTTAAGCAGAGGATTACCTTCCGCAAAATGGGCACCCTACTTCTCAACCTCTCTTGCAGAGAAGGCTACTAATGTCTACTAGCCACAGTGGCTATGGTCTGACAACCCTCACTCTCTGGATCATCACCTTGTCGTGGTGAGTGGGCTTGCACATTCCTATGACCCTTGTGAGTAAAACCATCGAGAATCTCATACTCCCAGCAGGGTCACCCAAGGCGGTAAGGTCAAAGGTAAGGAGCTAGACAAGGATATTAGCAAAACTTAACAATATCCGAGGTGACCCTTCCTGAATCCCAAAATGGTTTTCAGCCTTCTAGGGGAACAGTGGACATGATCCTCACCACTCAACAGCTTCAGGAAAAATGCAGAGAGCAAAACCAACCGCTGTATATGGTGTTTATTGACCTGACTAAGGCTTTCGACACTGTAAATCGTAATGCCCTGTGAACTGTATTTCTGAAAACTGGCTGCCCAGATAAATTTATAAACATCATTCGGCTCCTCCATGATAATATGACAGCAACAATCGCAGATAGCAATGGCTCTCAAAGTGAACCATTCACAGTAGGATCAGGTGTTAAACAGGGTTGTGTTATTGCCCCAACTCTATTCATTATTTTCATTGCCATGATCCTACACTTTGTCGAAGGGAAACTCCCCACTGGGGTAGAAATCATATATCAAACAGATGGAAAGCTCTTCAATCTGAGCAAGCTGAAAGCAAAGAGCAAGGTTACCATAACTTCCATCATAGAGCTTCAGTATGCTGATGACAACGTAGTGTGTGCATGCTCAGAGGATGACCTCCAAACCATCCTAAATATCTTCGCAGAAGCTTACAAAAAGCTTGGCCAGTCGCTCAACATCCAAAAAAACCAAAGTGCTGCACCAACAAGTACAAAATAAGCCCTCTGCAGCACCACAAATCCAACTCAATGGTATAACATTGGGAAGTGTCGATCACTTATCCTATCTGTGCAGTTATCTTTCCACAAGGACCAACACTGATGCCGAAATTCAGCATTGCCTGAGCTCTGCGAGTTCAGCTTTCTCCCAAATGAAGTGCAGAGTGTTTGAGGACCCGGACATTTGCAGGGAAGCCAAAATGCTTGTTTACAAAGCCATGGTACTACCAACCTTACTGTATGCTTGTGAAACATGGACCACTTATAAACGCCATCTCCAACTCCTCAAAAGATTCCACCAACGGTGTCTCTGAAAATTTTTACATATCACTTGGGAAGACAGGCGAACTAATATCAGTGTACTGGAAGAAGCAAAGATCACCAGTGTCGAAGCAATGATTCTTCAACATCAGCTTCGTTGGACTGGTCATGTTGTGCGGATGCCTGATTATCGTCTTCAAGAGCAACTATTCTGAACTTAAAAATGGAAAGCGTAATGCTGGTGGTCAACAAAGACTCTCTCAAGGCAAATCTTTAAAAATGTAGTATAAACACTGACAACTAGGAAACACTGGCCTGCGAGTGCTCCAACTGGAGAACAGCCTTTACCAAAGGTGTCATGAGCTTTGAAGATGCTCGAACTCAGGACGAAAGAGAGAAATGTGCTAAGAGGAAGGCACATTTGGCAAACCCTCACTGTGATCAACTCCCGCCCAGAAACCAATGTCCCCACTGTGGAAGGACATGTGGATCCAGAATTGGCCTCCACAGTCACTTACTGACTCACTGCTAAGACCATGTTCATGGAAGACAATCTACGAGTGATTGCCAAAGAAGAAGAAGAAAGCTCTGCCTCCACAGTTGGAGGCAGAAATGCTTCTGAATACCAGTTGCTATGAATCTCAGGTGGGCAGAGTGCTTTTGTGCACAGATCCTGCTTGTAGGTCTTTGATTGGGGCATCAGATTGGCCACTGTGAGAACAGGAGGCTAGATTAGGGTAGATGGGCCATTGGGGTGATTCAGCAGGAATCATTCTTACTTTAAAATTACAGATGGAAAGCAAGTGGCATTCAGGTTTCAGCTGCAGAATGGATTTTTTTCCTGCTCAGTTATCAGAATCATTGAATTGTGGAGTTGGAATGGACCCATAGAGGGTTGTCTAGCCCAACCCCCTGCAAAGCAAGAATCTCAACTAAGGCACCCAACCTCTGCTTAAAAACCTCCAATGAAGAAGAGTCCATCACCTTACGAGGGAGTCCATTCCACTGTGAAACCGTTCTTACAATAGAAACGTTTTTCTGATATTTAGTCGGAATCTCCTTTCTTGTAACTTGAAGCCATTGGTTTGGATCCTTCCCTCCAGAGCAGGAGAAGACAAGCTTGCTCCATCTTCCATGAAACAGCCCTTTAGATATTTGAAGGTCATATCTATTCTCAATCTCCTTTTTTTCCAGGCTAGGACCTTTCTAGGACCTTTCCTGATATTAACAGCGAGCTGATCAGTTGGTAATTACCTGGGTCTTCTTCTCTCCCCCCCCCCTTTTCTGAAGATGGGGACTACATCTAGTTTTGGAAGATGACTGTGGCTTTATGAGTGGGAAAGGGGGTCTCTTCTGGACTAGCTAACTTTTTGGATCCCTCAACAGCCCAGGAGCAATGACTTCATAATTCGTAAACGGTTCATAACAGATGCATTTGCACCCTGGAGCAGCTCCAGGGAAGGTGATTCCAACAACCTTCCTGCAATTTCCATCCCCAGAGACATTTTCAGAGATGTAATTAAAAAACAAAACAAAAAACCCTACCTTGTTAATATTTATCCTTATTTTTTTTTAATGATATTTATTGAGAATTTAAAATTACAGAGAAAAAAAGAAAGGGAAAAAAGATAGACAAAAACAGGAATTAAACAATACAAATCAATAAAAAGAAAACAAAAAAAAAACACCACACAATACATCAAAACCAAAAACAAAAGCAAACAAAAAATTTAAAAACAAATCCAATATTCCCAAATCTTTATCTTTCGTTAACTTGTTTCATCGACCTCCTCACACCTCCCTTTTTTGTATTCTAGTTATTAATTATCTCAGCAAATCCTTTCCATCTTTCACTATATTCTGTCATTAAATTACCTTAATTTATTTTAACCTTATCTTACCATAAAAAGCCCTAAAGCTTAAAACTTAAAACTTATTTATACATAATTCCTTATAGCATTTCTACTAAAGCCAAATAGTTTCATTCCAACATTTTTTCTAACACTCATTAATTTTACAATAATTCTCTAAATGAATTTTTAAACTTTCTTCCAATCTTCATCCATCGTCTCTTCTTCCTGGTCTCGGGTTTTGCCAGTCCTTTCTATCCCTTCCATCTAGTCCATCAACCTGGTGACCTTCTATCCGAGGCTCTTAAGTCTTTTCCATGTCCCTTCTGCAGGTCTTCTTCATGTTTATACCTGCACTTTACTTTGCCTTCTGCTGATCTTATTCTTAATTTCCTTCCTTTCTCACTGAGGCGTAGATCTCGGGGAGACTCCAACTTGACAATATCTTTATCCCTTCTCGACAGGTCAGCACTGAAATCCAAAAGATATTTGAAGGCATGTTTCAAAGTCCCTCCAAGGTTAAGGGCCCCCACAACTCCAAACTCCCCCTGGCCCAAAACCAGATCCCAAAAGTCAAAACATCCCTGCATAGGGGGATCTATCCAACTTCCCATCTCCAAACCAAACAGTACTCCATCTCTCCAAATCTGATTTTCTCCAGGTTCAGTCGTCAAAAACAGCAACTTATATTCCTGCAAGGCCACGGTTCTCTCCATTTCTATTACTTGAGGTTCAGCAACAACCTCCTCCTTTGTCTTCTGCACAACTTGCCCTGTCAAAGCATATTCCTGGGTTGGTTCCTGAGTGGTTTCTATATAGGTATTCACTGTTTGTCCAAAATTGCTAACTGCGACAGTCATCAAATCCATCTTTTCATGTAGCTGTTCCAATAAAGCGCTTGTGTCAGAGCTGCTTGAAGATCCTAGCTCACAGAGGATCACGCTAGCCAGCGGTCATTAAGTAAAAGTCTTTATTGAATTACAGTTTCCATTCTCACGCTGCTGCGCGCAACTCTACGCCTAGTAGCTAGGTCGGCGAAGCTCCGTCTGAGTCTCCGCCCTGTGTGCACCAACTTAATATCCTAGCCTTGCTCCACCTTTTCCGCCTGACTGTCCTCCTCTGGGTCCCTCTACCCCCCGGGGCTTCTTCCTTCCGGGATTCTTCTGACGCTGACCCAGACCCTCCTGCCTCCTTGCGCCGGGCTTTAGGACCTGGCTCTCTTTCGGGGCTGCTTACTGCGCCGCCTTCCTCTGCATTTGAACTTGGCGCGCGCGCCCAACCTTCCACTTTCCTCTCAACCGTTTCTTCGCTCCCCGATGGAGGTGTGGCCATCCCCGACTCATGTCCTCCCTCCTGTGGAGGTGTGGCCACTCCTGACTCATGTCCTCCCTCCTGTGGTGAGCTGCCAGCGCTTCCCCCCTGGCTCCCTTCCTCTTCCCTGCTTCCTGGCGGTGACGCTGGTCCCGATTTCCAGCTGCTCCCCCCTGAGTCCTCTCTGGCTCTGTCTTCCTGGGGTGCCCCCCTAGACTCCCCCCTTGCCCTCGCCACTGGTGCTCCTTTCTGTGAATCCTCTGATTCACTGGAAAGACTAGGAGATCTCGGGTCGTCGTCGTCACTCATCTTTTCTTCTGCCTCCTCCCCTTCGCTCTCTGTTTCCTCCCTTGCCCGTGCTTCTGCTCCTAAACCCCTGACATCCATCCCCCCCTCGAAGCCCCCCATTCCCCCCTCCCCTCCTTCCGGTGCTGGAGCTGGGGGCTGCTGTTGCAAAGGGACGAACGTCGGGTATCGGTCGCTTCCCGTGGCAGGCCTCCATCTGAAGTCTCCCGGGTCTTCCTCCCCGCTCTCGTCGACGACAGTCACCTCCGCTTCCATCTCTGTGCCGCCGTGCTCGAAACCAGGGTCGTCCCCGAAAACGTCCATGTCCGTCTCTCCCTCACTTCCTCCTGTCGGTGTTGCTCGTCCTGGGCCTTCCAGCCACCGTCTGCGCCACTGCTCCTCTGGCCTATCGTCCCACCAATACGAGGGTTCTGATGCAGATCCCGAGGGTGACCCCTCCGGGGAACGGACGTCTTGTGTCGGGTCCTCGTCCGAGTCGAACCCCCGGAAAGTGCTGGCCGAAAGTGTGGGCGTGAAAAGCCAGTCGTCAAAATATTCTGCTGGCATAGGTCTATGGGGAAAGAGGGCATGAAACTCGTCTTTGAGGAGAGGTTCGTCCAAGGCGTAGCCCGGCACCCAGCTGTTCGCACTGGCCGGGGTGCCCTCCTTGGCGAGAAAGTATTCTACCCCCTCTTCCCCCCATCTGGAGTCCAAAATCTCAGTGACTTCGTTGATGCGCTCCTTCTGTGCCACTTCCGCGTGCCCTGTTCTGTCTCTGACCGGACTCGGCGCTGTTCCGGGTTCCTGGAACCTGTGCAGTGCCTTGTAGGGAGTGAGCACCGATCTGTGGAATACCGGATGCATTCTGGAACCCTCCGGAAGTGCCAGTCTGAAAGCTACCGGGTTGACCTGCTCTTCGACTTGGTAGGGCCCCAGTTGCTTATGCCCTAGTTTCTTCTTGGCCAACGACCTGGCCGGCACTGCGTGGGCTGCTAACCAAACCCAGTCTCCCACGTGGAGCTCTTCTCCAACCCTTCTGTGCTTGTCTGCTTGTACCTTGTATGCGTGCTTGGCCAGCTCCAGGTGGCGCCTCAGCTGATCGTGGACCTCCTGCAGCTCCGACGCGAACGCATCTGCTGTCTGCGGCTCCCCCTCCCCCATTCTTTCCAGTCCCGGGAAGGTTCTGGGGTGCCTCCCGTTGTTGGCGAAGAACGGCGTGACCCCCGTGGACACGTGCTTCGTGTTGTTGTAGGCGAACTCGGCAAGCGGTAGGTAATCCACCCACGTCGCAGGCTGTTGATTTGCATAACATCTCAGGTACTGCTGCATGATGGCATTGACCCGCTCCGCTTGCCCGTTGGTCTGCGGGTGTCTCGCCGACGCCAGGTTGATCTTGACGTTCAGGAAGCCCATCAGCTTCTGCCAGAAATTCGAGATGAACTGCCGCCCCCGGTCGGACAGAATAGACCGTGGCAGACCGTGAACCTTGAACACGTGGTCTATGAACAGTTTGGCGGTTTGCTCCGCCGTGGCCACCTTCGCACACGGAATGAAATGCGCCATCTTGGAAAACAGGTCCACCACCACCAGCACTGCCGTCTTGCCCCTTGAGCTGGGCAGATCCGTGACAAAGTCCAGGGCCACTCTCTCCCATGGTTCGAACGGGGTTTGCAGCGGTTCCAACAGTCCGGCCGGCGGTTTGTGCACTGGTTTGGCCCTCTGGCAGGTGTCGCACCTCGCCACGTAGTCTGCGACCTCCCCTCTCATTCCAGGCCACCAGAAATCCCTGGCTACTAATTCCACCGTCTTCTCCTTGCCAAAGTGCCCGGCCGTGGGCGCGTCGTGCAGCTGCTGCAGCACCTTGGCTCGAAGTTCGTCTCCCGGCACGTAGATGGCCCCTTTTCGGATGAGCAATCCATCTCGTAGCCGGAAACCGTCGGCCGCTGCCTTGCCCCTTTGCACCTCTGCCATCTTTGCTTGTGCGAAGGAGTCCTCCTGCAACGCACGTCGCACCGCCTCTAGGTCCACGGTCGCCGCGGCGCACGCCCACACTGCTGGTGCGAAGATGTGCATGGCGGTCGCTGGTGTTGCGTCCTCCAGATACTGTGGCTTACGGGAGAGAGCGTCTGCCATGATGTTGGTGTCCCCCGGGACATACTCTATTCGGAAGTCGAAGTTTGCAAAGAACTCAGCCCAACGTATCTGCCTCTGGTTCAGGAACTGTGCCGTGCGCCAGTGCTCTAGATTCTTGTGGTCCGTGCAAACCTGCACCGTGTGCTTGGCGCCGATCAGAAAGTGCCTCCACGCCTTGAACGCTGCGTGAATGGCCAGCAACTCCCTGTCCCAGATGGTGTAGTTCTGCTCGGACTTGCTGAGCTTCCTGGAGTAAAACGCTCCCGGTCGCCACACCCCCTGCGGGTCCTTCTGCAACAGGACCGCCCCCACGGCTCTGTCCGAGGCGTCTGTCTCCACCCTCATCGGCTTGCTGGGGTTGACATGAAGCAGCTGCTCTTCCGACGCGAAGAGACGCTTGAGTGCCTGAAAGGACTGCTCCGCCTGCGCTGTCCAAACGAACTTCTTCTTCTTGGAGCTAAGCGTGTCAGTGATGGCCGCTGTCTGCATCGCGAAGCCCTTGATAAACTTGCGATAGAAGTTCGCAAAGCCGACAAACCGTTGGACCTCCTTCCGGTTGCGCGGACTCTTCCAATCCAACACCGCTCGAACCTTGGCGCTGTCCATGGCGAGCCCCTTGTCAGACAGCTTGTAGCCCAGAAAATCCACCTCCGGCACGTCAAATTGGCACTTCTCCAGCTTGGCGTAGAGCCTATGTTGCTTTAGCCTGCTCAGCACTTCCTTGACGTGTCCGTCATGTTCCTGCTGCGACTCCGAAAAGATCAGGATGTCATCTAAGAAACAGACGCACGTCTTGTAGAGAAGTCCCGCCAACACGTGATGCATAAACGCTTGAAAAACGTGGGAGCCATTTTGCAATCCAAAAGGCATAACTCTATATTCGTAGGTCCCCAGTGGCGTGAACATGGCTGTCTTCCACTCATCTCCTTCCCGCATGCGAATGAGGTTGTACGCCCCCCGCAGGTCCAACTTGGTGAACACTCTGCCCTTCCGTACCTTTGCGAGGAGGTCGTCAATACGGGGCATGGGGAAGTCCGATGGCCTAGTCAGACTGTTCAAAATCCTGTAATCCACTACCAGTCTTTTCTGGGGCGTGTCCCGCTTCTTAACAAAGAATACGGGACTGCCCCCCACTGCCCTGGACTCCCGGATGAAGCCGCGTTGCAAATTATGGTCAATGAACTCTTTGAGTTCCTGCAGTTCGTCCTCTGACATGGAATACAGTTTCCCTTTAGGCAGCGCCGCCCCCGGCAGCAGGTCAATTTTGCAGTCATATGGTCTGTGAGGGGGTAGCCTGTCTGCCTCCTTCTCGCAGAAAACTTCCAAAAATTCAGCGTACTTGTGTGGAATCGCTTGCAGCGTGCCTAGCAGCAGCTGTGACTCCTCTTCCTCTCCTTCCTGCCTGGGCACGATGCAGTGTTCCGCACAAAAGGAAGAGCCGAAGGTCAGCTGCCTCTGGTACCAAGCCATCGCTGGGCTGTGCTTGTCCAGCCAACTCATGCCCAATACAATGGGCGTGTCAGATAGTCGAGTGACGTTGAAGCTGATGATTTCTCTGTGATTCCCAAGTCGCATCACCATTGGTGGCGTCTGCTTCACCACTTGCCCCCCGAGCAGCTCCCTGCCATCCACCGTGACAACCTGCAGGGGCAGTGTGGCCGGCAGCAACTGCACAGCGTGCCTGTCGACAAAGTCCTGCCCTATAAAGTCCGCATTGCTGCCTGAGTCAATGGTGATTGGCACGTCCATGGTGATTCCATTGGGCAGTTGGAGAGACGCTGTGAGCCTCACTACTGGTTTGGGCGGGAGGGGGTTCACGGGCTGTAAAATCGCTGGGGACTGCGTCACTAACACGTCTGGCTGGGCCCCAGTGCCTCTTCCTCCAGCCAGACAGCCTCGTTTCCCTGCTGTGGTCCTCCTTGCTGTGTTGCTGCAGTCACCATTGCTGAGGCTGCAGTGAGCTTGTGGGGCCTCTGGGGACACTCTTTCGCCATATGCCCTGGCTCCTCACAGACGTAACACTTCCTGTTCCCTCTAGGAGGCTTCGCTTTCACTGCTGCTGGTACTAGGGCTCTGGTTGCTGACTGAGCCCTTGCACCTCCCACCTCCATAGGTTCGGCTCCTCCTCCTGGCGGAGGCGTGGATTGCGCCCGCGCTGCTTCCCTGGGAAAGAAGGAGGGGCCCCCGGCTGGTTCGCTCCCTCCACGCCCTTCGTCCCTGTTCCACGGACGTCCTTCCAGCCTCACCCCCACTGCCAGTGCCCTCTGAACGACCTCCTGGGTGGTTCGGGGTCTCTCCCCCCTGGCGATCTCATCTTTAATCGAGTTATGCAGCCCCTCCCAAAAGAGGTCTCTTACAGGAGCCGAATCTCTGTCCCATTCCAGGGCACTGACCAAGGCGAAAAAGCGGGCATGGTACTGCCTGACGCTGGCCCTCCCTTGTCTCAGCCCATGCACCTCCTTCCGTGCAAGATCCACGTCAATACTTGATAAAAAACACCCATCCATCGCTTTAATAAAGGCATCTGCATTCTGTAGCGCCGGATCCTTATCTCTCCATAAATTGCGTAGCCATGCTCTCGCATCCCCATGCAGATGGGACATGATGAACCCCACTCTCTCTTGTTCATCTCTAAAGTCTTTATGCAGCAGTTGCAGTGCGCACAGTACGTCGGCTCTAAAGTTGGGATACTGTTGCAGGTTCCCATCGAAGTGAGAGACCAGCCCGCCTGTCCGTCTCGCCAGCCCAATGCCCTCCTGCCGGGGTGTCTGCTTTGTCAGCACGTCTAACCTGACCTGGAGATCCCTGCAGGCTGCGGCTGCTTCCTCCTCCCTCTTCCTGGATGCTAGAGCCTCGGCGTTCAGTTGTGCCACCGCGTTTCTGAGTTCCTCTATCTGCTGCTCAGCCGTCATGTCGTCTGCCGTTCGTGAGCTTGCTAGTAGGCACCTGTGTCTCTCCCCTCCTCGAGGCTGTAGATGCCCACAAGTGGAGACGGAGCTTACTGTCAGAGCTGCTTGAAGATCCTAGCTCACAGAGGATCACGCTAGCCAGCGGTCATTAAGTAAAAGTCTTTATTGAATTACAGTTTCCATTCTCACGCTGCTGCGCGCAACTCTACGCCTAGTAGCTAGGTCGGCGAAGCTCCGTCTGAGTCTCCGCCCTGTGTGCACCAACTTAATATCCTAGCCTTGCTCCACCTTTTCCGCCTGACTGTCCTCCTCTGGGTCCCTCTACCCCCCGGGGCTTCTTCCTTCCGGGATTCTTCTGACGCTGACCCAGACCCTCCTGCCTCCTTGCGCCGGGCTTTAGGACCTGGCTCTCTTTCGGGGCTGCTTACTGCGCCGCCTTCCTCTGCATTTGAACTTGGCGCGCGCGCCCAACCTTCCACTTTCCTCTCAACCGTTTCTTCGCTCCCCGATGGAGGTGTGGCCATCCCCGACTCATGTCCTCCCTCCTGTGGAGGTGTGGCCACTCCTGACTCATGTCCTCCCTCCTGTGGTGAGCTGCCAGCGCTTCCCCCCTGGCTCCCTTCCTCTTCCCTGCTTCCTGGCGGTGACGCTGGTCCCGATTTCCAGCTGCTCCCCCCTGAGTCCTCTCTGGCTCTGTCTTCCTGGGGTGCCCCCCTAGACTCCCCCCTTGCCCTCGCCACTGGTGCTCCTTTCTGTGAATCCTCTGATTCACTGGAAAGACTAGAAGATCTCGGGTCGTCGTCGTCACTCATCTTTTCTTCTGCCTCCTCCCCTTCGCTCTCTGTTTCCTCCCTTGCCCGTGCTTCTGCTCCTAAACCCCTGACAGCTTGTCTTGCAAAAAGCAAGCACTAAGGCTTCTTCCGGACACATTCTTGTTCAAGGTCAATGTCTGGTTCTCACGATCTTTAATCTCTACAGCTGTAGAATTCCCCAGATCGACTCCAGCAACAGTTTCACAAGCTCCCTCTAGAGGAAACAATTTCTGTTTGTATCCGTCTTTTTGAAAGCAGATACAGCAACAAAATTACTTTCGTTTTTCAGATATTTTGTTCCTTTTAAATGCAAAAGGAAACTTAATGCGTTAAGTATGAAGGTGTTAAGAACATAGAGTAAGCTGTCCTGCCAGCCTAAGCTCATCTTGGGAAGGACCATGTAATCAAGCCTGCTTTTCTCCCTCAGTCTACCTGAGCGTGTAAATAGGCTAAGCTGGGTGCTCCAAGCTAAGACCACATGGTTCTCAGAAGCCACTCTTGAGTTCCTATATCACTAATTTAGGAACTTTCACCACTTTGTAACTAAGCCAGATTTCATTGCCTGTGAAACTTTTCTCACATGACAAACACATGAATCTGACCTTTAGAGGGTTTGTAAGTAAACCATTTTCAGCTTATCAAATGTGCAATCTTTCTCTATGCTGGGGGAAGAGGAAAGTTTGGAATCAACTTAGAAGGGCATAGTTTAAAGGTATAACAGCCTAGATGTGTACACTTTACTTCGCTGCATATTTTGTGATTTTAAACCTCTGCTGGAGCTCTCTCACCAAAGAGCACTTTCCCCAAACTTGATATTGACATCCAGGAATTCTCCTTTTATACCTATTTTTTTCTCTTGCAACCAACGTCTTTCACTCTGCCTCTCTTCCACACGGGGTTCCTAACTTGCAGTTTTTGCGGTTGCCTTTGGTTGTTTCCCATCTGAGAGGGATCCTTCAGCTACAATTTCTACACTGCAGGGGGTTAGACTAGATGATCCTCAAGGCCCCTTCCAGTGCTACAATTCTGTGATTCATTGGAGGTTTTCTTGCTGCTGATTCATTGGAGGTTTTCATACAGTCTTTGGGGCCGCTTGACACAGCAGTGCCCCCCTCCCCCCGGGCAGGTAGCAGATAAACCTACTGGATGAGATTTAATGGCAGTGACTATTATTTCCTCTACTCTTTTAAAAATAAAGAATAAAAAATCCTCCATTCCTAGATGACAGAAACTGTTCCAAAGATCTCCTGCTCTGGGGAATCCCTGTGGTGCACAGTAAGAATTTCCTCCTTAGAAGACCATCCAGGTGTCTGGAACAGGCAGTAAAACATGGAGGCAGAGGCCTCAGTATTTGCAGGGAAAATGAGAGGAAGCAGGTGGTACTCGGGGCTGATGACAGATGATTTTCAGGCTCTTTGCTAAAGGAACAAGGGAAGGATCCTGCTGGTTATACGAGAACAGGAAAAGCCTCAGATAGCCTAGAGCAAGAACGCCACCCCCAAGACAACAATGAGGCAGCATTGCTGTTTGCATGTAGCTTATGAACAAATGTGCATTTGCTGTTCGAGTTGTCAAAGGAGAAAATTTGTCATCATTGCAGAGGGCCCCCTTCCAACTCTACAATTCTATGATTCTATCACTCATTGGAAGATTTTAAACAGAGGTTGGGTGACTACCTGTCAAGGTTTCTTTCTTTCATTCATAATATTTTGTAATATTTATACACTGCTTTGCTGTTTTAAAAGAAAAAGAAGCAGTTTTCAAACTGCAGTGCTTTTTTCTAGGGGGACGCAGGGGTGTGCATACCCTAAACATTTTGTGAATATAAGCTTGGCCTCATTGAGGAGCAGTATTTCAATACGAGTAGGAAAATGAGAGTACCCCTAAACGTTTTTTAAAGGAAAAAAAGTACTGCAAATTGGTAAAACAAAAACAAATGAAAAATGCGCAACAATAATTTAAGACATTCAACTAGTTAAAATGCTAAACAGAGTAAAATACATATCAATGTTCTAAGCAGCTTGACAGGCTCCTTTAAACAAGACCATTTTTAGCAGGTACGAAAAAGAATGCAGTGAAGGCGCCTGCTTGATATCAATAGGAAGGGAGTTCCAAAATTTAGGCCCTGCCACACTAAACAATTGAGTTCTCACAAATGTAGAATGGAGGTTACATGGCACATGTAGCAATGCCAATTCCACGAATTGAAGTGGCCTAGTGGTCATATGTGGGGAGCTGGCAATCTTGCAGGTAAACTGGTCCCAAGTTGTTAAGGTTTTTGTATACTAAGAGTAACACATTGAATCTGGCCTGTTAGCAAATTGGAAGCCAGAGTAGATCTCTGAGTGCAGCTGTTATCTGCAAACCAGCCCTTGCCCCCATCAGCATTTGTACTGCAGCATTCTGTGACTTCTGCACTGGAGGGGGTTGGGCTAGAATATCTCTGGAGGCCCCTTCCAACTCTCCATTGCTGCAGTTCTATGATTCAAATTTGCAAAGCGTCACAGAAAAGCTGACTGGGCTTATGTTCCTGTCAAGTCAAGAGGATGGCATGCTCAAAAAACCGATAGAGGTGGGGGCAGAGAAAGGGGGAAAGACTGATAAGCTGCAGGGTCTATCACATCATCCACTTTAATGTCTGCAGAAAGCATGATGGGAGCTTTTGCTTTAGGAGAGGTATGGGGAGGAGAAAGAGGCTATTAGGGGTGACCTCATCTCTCCCATGCGCCTACTGTGTTCCTCCACACTCATTTCGCTTTGATCCATAATAGGTTCCAGACAGTCACCTCTCCCTTCCTCCCCCTCTTCGGAACCTCAGAGGAACAGCATTAAAGAAGCATCAAGCTGCCAGCAAAATAAATTCACGAAGTCAAAAGCAAAGAGACGCCTTGTACCAAGGAAGAAGGAGCACCAGAGAGACCTACGGACCCCCTTTTTCAAATCCATGTGTGTGGAGAGATGAGTCCACAAGCTGACCCTAAAAAGAGCCTGGCTATAGGATCAGGCCAATGGCCCAACTAATCCTGCATCCTGTGCCCACATTGGCCAATCAGATTCTTCAATGGGACACCAGGAAGCAGGATTTGAGCACAATAGCCCTCTCCCCTCCTACAGTCTCTAGTCCTGCAATACTGGAATCCAGCTAAAGTACTTTTGTTTTTCCAACCAGGGAAGATTTACTGAGACCCGTAGAATCATAGAGTCGGAAGGGACCCTGAGGGTCAGCTAATCTAACCCCCTGCAATGCAGGAATCGCAACTAAAGCATTAATGAGAGATGGCCGTCCAGCCTCTGCTTAAAAACCCACAAGGAATGAAGTACACCACTTTCAGAGAGAGCCTGTTCCACTGTTGAACAGTTCTTGCCATCAGAAAGTTCATCCTAATGTTTAGTTGGAATCTCCTTTCCTATCATTTGAAGCCCAGAACATCTTCAGCTGTGTGGTCTGACCAAGGCAGAATAGAGAGGTACTATTACTTCCCTTGATCTGGACACTATACTTCTGTTGATGCAGCCTGGAATAACATTAGCCTTATTTGTTGCTGCTTGGCACTGTTGACTCATGTTTGTGGTCCACAAAGACCCATAGATCCCTCTCACATGTATTACTAGTAAGCCAGGTGTCCCCCATCTTACATTTGTGCAGCTGGTTCTTCCTGCCTAAGTGCAGAACCTTACATTTGTCCATATTGAAAGTTATTTTGTTAGTTTGGGCACAATTCTCCAATGTGTTATGGTCATCTTGAATCCTAATTCTGTCTTCAGTGGCACTGGTTACACACACACCGCACACCTGCAAATTGGGTAAGCATCCCTTCAATTCCTTCATCCAAGTCATTTATAAAGACATTGAACAACAGAGGGCCCAGGACATGACACTGGGGCACACCCCTTGTCACTTTTTCCAGGATAACAAGGAACCATGAACTTTTTGGGTTCAGTCAGTGAACCAGCTACAAATCCAACTAACAGTTACCTCATTCAACCCACATTTTACCAGCTTCTGCACAGGAACATCATGGGGGGACTTAGTGAAATCAAGATACACTATGTCCACAGCATTCCCCTGATCCACCAAGCTTGTAACTCTTATCAAAAAAAGAAAGGAGATTTGTTGGGCATGGCTTGTTTTTGAGAAACCCACACTGGATCTTAGTAATCACAGCTTCCTTTTTAAGTGCTCACAGACTGACTGTTTAATTATCTGTTGTAGAATCTTTCCTGGTATTGATGCCAAGCTCACTGTTCATTAGTTACCTTGGTCTTCTCAAACCCGCCCTCGCCCACCTTTATCCTTTTTGCGCTAGGAAGCCATCATCCAAGTCTTCAGACAGTGGTTTACTTCCAATATTTTCCTCTTTCTTCCTGGGTCATGACCTTCAACAGGAAGGAGTAATGAAAAAACCACCTGTGCCCCAAGGCTCTTCAGCTTCCTGCCCAAGGTCTTGTAGCCCCTTGCTGTGCCTGCCATTTATACCCACATGAATCAGAAAGCGTGGGTTGTGTTCAATGGGCTTTGTAAGACTTGGCAACTTCTCTGTCACATTGCAAATTTTTCCACCTGAAAGACATCCTGTCCGGGACATCCTGTTACCTCTGCACACTGCTACCTCTGTCCCCCTCAGTAGGGAGTCACCTATCACCCCCACTCATCTCTGCCTCCTCTGGGGAGTGGCAAGAATCATTCTGTACACTGTTCCTTCCACCTCAGTGCATCCTGAGGTTGCACCTGCTGTCCTTGCTCCTCTGGCCCAGAATTAATGTCTGAGGTGAAAGCATGGAAGTTTCTGTATTTTCTCTTCCAGCAAGACAACCAGCTTCCACTTGCTGCAGGTGTAGTTTAGCATATTCTGTCAGTAAGACAAACATGGCACAGATTTTGCAGGCCACTGCAGCACTTCCCTTGCCTGCTTTGTCTCCTGGTGCTATGCTCATTCAAGCCCTCCTCCTCAAAATGCCCTCACATGCAAACATTTCCAGAAGTTGCTATCAGTTAAGTAGAACTGCTGCTGGCTGCTAACTGTCCCCCAACTCACTTCCTCATTCAGCCAGGCTTCCTCTCAGCAATAGCCACTCCCCATCATCCTTCACTCTTTACAACCTGGTTCAATGTGGACAAAATTACACCCCATGATTGCTCTTCTCAGCTTTCCATAACAGACTCCACCATGAAACCCACCTGCCCTGTAGTAGCCTTGTTTGAACATTCAACTATACCATGGCATGAAGTTCTGGAGGTGGCTTTCAGAAAACATTTTAAACCAATCATGCTTGGAAGCCTCATTGTTATCAGGAACTTTGATTATGCATTGCAGGGGGGTTGGACTAGACGATACTCAGGCAGGTCCCTTCCAACTCTAGAATTCAATGATGCTAAGGTTCATATGAAGTTTTTAAACAAATGTTGGGTGGTTATCTGTCAGCGATTCTTTAGCTGCCTTGATTCCTGCATTGCTGTGGGTGGGCTAGATGTCTCTCCAGATCCCTTCCTACTTTCCAAATCTATGATGTACAGTGTTGTCTGGAGGTGATGTCCAACTGCATCTAGAAGGCCACCATAGCCTTGACCCCCTTGGGGAAGAGGGTCTTTTTATTGCTCCAGCCCCACCTTTGATCTCAATGACTGCTGGTTGTTGGAACTTGCTAGCTGCATTCTGCATCATCCAGGCCTTGCTCTATAAAACCTCAGCTCTAAGTATTCACCCAGCTGTGCCTTATTGAGTGTCAAAACACTCCAGCATCCCACCTGGAATCTGAGGCTTATCCAGGGAAATGCCAGCAGTGGGAACTTTGCCTCAGATTTAGCAGTTTAAGAGCCTGCAGGATATACTGTCAGACTCTGGGATTCCTCTGCAAGAGCTCTTTTTCCTCTTTGTGAGCTCTCATGGAATTTCCTCAAGCTTTATCAAGAATCACCCTACCCCAGCTTAAAAAACTGGGGGAACTTTTAAACCTGTATATGGAAACAGAACAGGATTAGAATACAAATCATACAGCTCAGCCATGAAGCTCATTGGGTGTGATGTTAGGCCAGTCATGAAATGCCAGTTGCTAGAGACCACAGGATGAAAGTGTGCTCTTGTGCTTGAATCCTACTTGCTGGTTTCCTGTTGGGGCATCTGGTCAGCCACTGTGAGAAGAGGATGCTGGACTCAGATGAGCTATCTGCCTGATCCACCAGGGTTCTTCTGACGCACTTATGGGGCCTCCAGGGCCAGAGGAAATTTATCTAGTTACCTAGGTTGTTAGGGCATTTGGCCACTGTGGGTGCAGTATGCTGGACCAGATTGCCCATTGGCCTGATCTATCAGGCTCTTCTTATGTTCTTACATTGAGATATGCAACTATAAGAAGTTTGACTTCTTATCACCTGGAAATGCTGCAATGGAGTGTGTGTGTGTGTGTGTGTGTGTGTGTGTGTGAGAGAGAGAGAGAGAGAGAGAGAGAGAGAGAGAGAGAGAGAGAGACTGCTGCCTTCTCTCCCCAACCCTGTGCCACCCACCCCCCGCCTGGATTCCCTTGCCACCTTTTTTTGCTTTTGCCAAATAATAACTTCTAAAGTGGTGGCAATGAAGGGCAGGCCTGGGCTGACCTTCTGGATGCTTGCTGTGACCTCTTCACCAAGAAAGCCTATCAGAGCAGCTGTTAACCGACAGCTCTGCACCGTTGGCCAGACACCCAGGAGCCGGAGGTGGCCAGAGAGGATTAGGAGGCAGAAATGTTTCTGATTCTGTAGGAAATAACAATACGACAGGGACTCCTCGGAAGTGAGAGCTCCAGGAGCTGAGCCAGAGGTCTGTTCTGCCTTTTCCACCTCTTTCGTCTTGCTGCAATGTCAGTGTTGAGACAAAGGACATCTGCTCCAGAGCAAAATGCCAGTGGTTGTTTCTGGAAGTGATGGGCAAGCACCCTTGATGCAATCATGCCCAGCACCCAAGCGGATACCTCATCCACATTTTGAGCTACTGGGCAAGAAGAGGAATTTCTTGCTAGAGCAGAGTGGACTCTCCTGGAACAGCATTGCAGAAGGGGTGCCCCTAGGGAGGAGGAAGATTGCCCAGAGCAGGAGATGAACCTTTGGACAAACCTGACACATAGAAGCATAACTGTTAGGAGCCATGCTGTGCCTTTGGAGCTTCAAAATCAATTCCATGCCCTCACCTCGGACATAGATTCTGGGCCAGAGGTGCAAGGACAGCAGTTGCAGACCTGAGAATGCACTGAGATGGCTGTGGAAGGTTGTGATGGTCTGGGATTTGGACTCGGAGGCTGAACCTGAAGAATCCCAGCCTTCACAGGAATCCCCACCTCCAGAACCAGCTGAGCCGGGGCTGGGGCTTGAGCCTGAAGGGTCCTCACCTGTGCTGGATCCTCAGGTGCAGGCACCAGCTGAGTCTGCTCTGCCTCCTGAGGTGATGGAGGACCCATTGCCTGCAGGTGCTCCACTCTCAGCCCCGTCAGGGGATGCTGAGGTTGCCTCTGGGTCAGGTAACCCTCCAGCCTCTCCTGAGCTGCAGAGGCTCAGGGCAGAGAGGCGGAGGGAACTAAGTTCCCACAGGAGGAGTGCTCGCTTCCAAGCCAGGAGAGGCAAGTCACCTGTGGACCAGGGCTGCCCTATGCTTCGGGGCAGATAAAAGCCAGCCAGCCCCAGTCCCAGGTTGCGGGAGCAACATTGTTGGTAGCCTGTTCCTGCCTGCACCCTGTCCTGCTCTTCTGCCAGAGTTCCTGACCTCACCCGACTCCCTGCCTTGGACCCAGCTTCAGCTTTGACGGACAGCCTCCATACTGCACCCTCGACCTCGGACTGGACTCGGACCTCGTCGCACAGTTAACCCTCGGGACCAGCACAAAGGTACAGTGTACAGAATGGTTCCTGCCACTCCCCAGAGCAGAAAGAGACGTGTTGGTAGTAGGTGTGGAGGGAGGCATCAATGTGTGAGGAGAGGCATCAATGTGTGGAGGTAACAGGATGTCCCAGGAGGTGTTCTGTCATCCAGGTGCAATGATTAATGATGTGGCAGGGAAGTTGCCAAGTCTTATAAAGCCCACTGGCCACAACCCCTTCCTTCTGATTCATGGAGGGTACACAAGGTACTGCCAGACACAGCCTTTGACATATAGCAAGGGTCTATGAGACTCCAAGCAGGAAGTTGATAGGCCTTGGGCACAGTTGGTTTTTTCATCACTCCTTCCCATTGAAGATTGTGACCCAGGAAGAGAGAGGAAAATACTGGAAGTAAACCACTGGCTGCGCAAGTGGTGTCATTAGGAAATATTTGGTTTCTTGGACCATGGTCTCCGATTGCTTGAGGAAGGACTTCTGGCAAGAGATGGGTTGCACATCACACAGTGTTTGGCAAGAATGTGAGTATATGGGTTAAAATTGTAGGAGAGGGAAACAACAGTGACCTTACAGTGGCTGTCTGCTATAGACCTCCAAGCCAGACTGAAGCCTTGGATGATGCTTTCCTAGAGCAGATTGCCAAACATTCAAAAAGGAGAGATCTGGTAGTCATGGGAGATTTCTACTACCCCAATATCTGTTGGAACTTAAACTGCCTGGAACATAAGGTACAACAAATTCCTCAATTGCCTCGCTGACAATTTCATTTCCTAGAAAGTGAAAGCAGCAACAAGGGGAATTATCTATCTTGGACTTGGTCCTCACCAACAGAGAGGAACTGATTGACAAAGTGGAAATACTGGGAACCTTTGGAGGAAGTGATCATGTCCTCTTGGGTTTCATGATACACAGGCAAGGGAAAGCTGACTATAGTTGGGCATGCAGTCTGGACTTTAAGAAGGGTGATTTCTCAAAGCTTAATGAACTACTAGGTAAGATTTTATGGTAAAGAATACTTCACATTGGGGTGAAGACAAAAAACAACCTAAGTATTGAACAGTTCTTCCTTCTCTCTGTCACCCAGTAGCATTTCTCTGTCTTCTTCAAGCAGAAGACCTACTGCTTCCTTGTTCTTCCTCTTGCTTCAAACAAAGCTAAAGAAACCTTTTTAAAAATTCTTTTTAACCTCTCTTGCATGCCTGAGCTCATTTTGAGTTTTAGCCTGCCTGAAATTCACCCTGCAGCTGTTGGCTCCTTGTGTATACTCCTCTTTTGTGATTTCCCCTTTCTTAAAATTCTTATACATGCCCTTCTTAAATCTCAGCTCAGCTGTAAGCTCCTTATACTGTCACACTGGTTTCTTCAGATGCCTCACTCCTATGTCCAAGTGGTAGGTGCTGTGAGGGGGACAGGGACAAAGAGGGACTTTAGAGGGGAGTTCCAGCAGGAGGTGGGAGCAGAGCAAGGGGCAAGTATGAGTCATTATGCTAGGGGCAAGAGATATGGGAAGGAGAGCAGGTTTAAGAGGGAAACTCCCTCCTTTCAGGCAGAGAACCAGGGTGTCCATGGTGAGTTTTTGGTTCAGCAGCCATGCCATGTCCTCTAGTTAAGGTGCAATGCGGGAGTGGCCACCTGCTTCTTGATTCGTTGCCACTGCAGCACTCAGAATTGAGGTTAGCCATTCATTTTGTTCATAGTCAGGAGTATGATGCCAGCATTGAAAGCAAGGATACCATGCGGAGCTTCTGGGAGTGCTATGAGGTCTGGGGCATGAGAACCAGAAGGTTTTGGAAGAGATTTTGAGGCTGTGCCTCTGCTTACCACCCAAATCCCCACCATCACTGTGTGCTTCTGGGTAGATTCCATTCTGGCAGAGCATGTGGCCATCTGTCTGAGGCACCATACCAAGGATAATGTGGCTTGGAAATGATCGTGTTTGAGGACCATATGGTTGAGTTTTTTTAATGTTCAACCTGGGCAGAGTGGCAGAGGAAGAAGAGTGGCAGAAGGAACTACAGGTATGGAGTGTCTTAGGCATCTGGTGTGTGGGTGTGGCCTGGGAGAAACATCCCTTCTTGGGGGTGAAGTGGTGGTAAGGAGGAGAAGGCATCTGCTCCACATGGAGCCAGTGGAAGCAGACAGCAGTTGTGCAGGGCTGCTTCCCTGGTCACCAGAAATGCACCAGGAGATGAGTGACAGCATGGGATGTGTTGGCCAAGGACTTCTTAACTCTGAGGCTCAAGTAGCTGTTGCATCTACAGAGACATTGTATGGAATCACCTCATATGAGAGCACTACCAGGAGCTCACTGGGAGGATTCAAGAGGAACAGAGCAGAAAACAGGCTGCAGAGGCCATGGCCAAGGAAGAGGGCCAAGACCAACTATAGGAATATGTGCAAAGAACCTTCAAGCACCCAGGAAGGGTGCCGCATGTTTAGAACCTCCATTTACACCACCACTCTCTTTGATGGAAAAAGAAAAAAGAAGTTGAAAGGACCCTGCACCTCGCCTCCAGCTCGGGCTAGCCAGCAGCATGGTGCAGGATCCATCCCACCTCTCCATTGAGGGCTGTGAGAAGGAGTCTGCACCATGCCACCAGGTAGCAGGAGCTGGCAGCAAGGTGCATCTTTACTTGAGTCTAATGCACCATCAAATCTCATGAGCACCAAATTTTTCACAACCTAATTTGACAAAAAAAGGTGCACATTAGACTCGAGTAAATACAGTATATAAAGCAACTCTGTATTACAAAGATGTCTACAAACGTGACACGAACATTGGCAACATTAACCCTACCATATGGGAATCCCTTGCAGACAACCGCAGTGCCTGGAGACAGACAGTCAGGTTGTGTATCCACAGCAGTGACCAGAGGAAGAATGACTGCTGGGAGGAGGGCAGAGAGAAAAAATGCTATGGTGCATCTGGAGCAGTGAAAATGGAAGCTCTCATCTGCCCCAGCTGCAATAAAACATGTCTCTCCCACGTTGGTCTCTACAGTCACAGCAGGCGCTGTAACTCTCCAATAGATTGACTTTACCCCCAAAGGCACACACTTCCATTGTCTCCTGAGACATACTGGATGAGGACGACAACGTATAAAGCAGTGCCCAGGCTAATTAACACACACACACCCCGGCTTGGCTAGAAATGCAAATGGTATTAATATCTCTGGTTAGTGGAGGATTCCATGGCACCCTTTAATTTCTCAATTAAATTTCCAAAGGGTCTCCTACTGATAAAGGCAATCCTGAGCCAGATCTCATTTGCTGATTTAGATCAGCCCCATTACAAGACTGTTGTTGGTCTGATTAATCCCTAGGGACTCATTCCAAGGGGCTTATTTTAAGATGGTGTAATTTAGATGTATTTATACCCACAGAACGAGAATGCTTAAAATCAGTCTGGGTGTGTGTGTGTTTTAAGTGGAATGTGGAGGAGTAGGAGGCTCATTGTCCAAGTTCAGTTTGGGACAAATGAACATTATTAGAACATCAGAACAGCCCTGCTGGATGAGGCCAGTGGCCCATCCAGTCCAGCATCCTCTTCTTACAGTGGCAAACCAGGTGCCTCAGTGGGAAACCAGCAAGCAGGACCTGAACTCAATAGGTGCCCCCCTACCCACCCACCCCGGTTTCCATAAGAACAGTATGAGGCTGATGGATCAGGGCAGTGGCCCATCCAGTCCAGGATCCTGCTGTTAGGGGCCAACCAGATACCCTAATGTCATGGATACTATAGTATACTCTACAATTCTATTACTCTACAATTCTATTACTCTAGGATAATGGGAAAACAGCAAGCAGGAGAGCTGTTTCTCCTCTGGCAGTTTCCAGTAACTGGCATTCAAAAGCATTGCTGCCTCCAACAATGGAAGCAGAGCGTAGCCATCATGGGTTCATAATGGGTCCACTGTGAATGTGTTTGTATCTATTTTAAATTTATTTGTTTGTTTATTAAATTTCTCTACCACGCTTCATCCAAAGATCACAGGGGTGTTTACAAAATAAAAGCACAAAAAGATATAGCATAATAACAAACAAAAAAACAACACCTCCCCACAGTTTAAAATGACATAGATTGTTTCATTAGCTAAAGGCCTGGGAGGAGAGGAATGTTTTCACTGGGCATCTAAAGATGTGTAACAAAGGCACCAGGTGAGCTTCTCCGGTCGTTTCAAAAGGAGATACTTTAAATTGGGCCCAGAAACTAATTGGCAGCCAGCGCAGTTGGGCCAGAATTGGTGTTATATGCTCAAACTGTCTTGTATAAGGTGTTGCAGTAATATAACCTAGAGGTTACCAGAGTATAGACAACAGAAGTCAGGCTATCCTTATCCAGATAGGGGCACAGATGAGCCACCAGCAGAAGCTGATGGAAGGCACTCCAGGCCTCTGAGGCCACCTGAGCCTCAAGTGACAGTAATGGCTTCAGAAGTACCCCCAAACAGGGTACCCGCTCCTTCAGAGGGAGTGTAACCCCACCAAGAGGAGGCAACCTCCCACCCATCCATTCTAGGGAACCACCCCCTAACAGTGCCTCTGTATTATCTGGATTGAGCTTCAGTTTGTTGGCTCTCATCGTATCCATTACCAAGGCAAGAATGTGGTCCAGCACTGACATGCCCAAGGATTAAGACATGACATGCCCAAGCATTAAGACATTCTGGGAGATGATTTATAATGAAATGAAAAAGATATTTAAATATACCTTCCTTAAGAAACCAGAGGCCTTTCTCCTGGGCATAGTCAGCCAAATGGTGCCAAAGAAGGATAGAACTTTTTTTATGTATGCAACAACAGGAGCAAGAATACTTATCGCGAAGTATTGGAAGACACAAGATTTACCCACCCGGGAAGAATGGCAGATGAAGTTGATGGACTATATGGAACTGGCGGAAATGACTGGCAGAATCCAAGACCAGGGAGAAGAGTCGGTGGAAGAAGACTGGAAAAAGTTTAAAGACTATTTACAGAATACTGTAAAATGAATGAATGTTAGAAAAATGTTGGAATGAAGTTATATGGATTTAGTAGAAATGTTATAAGGAACTAAGTATAAATAGATTAATAGAGTATTAAAGGAAAAAATAAGGTTAGAATGTGTCAAGATAATTATAGTACAGAAAACAGAGGAAGGTGGAAAGGAATTGCTGAAACAATTAACAGAAGTGGAATACAAAAAGGGAGGTGTGAGGAGGTCGTTGAAATAAGTGAATGAAAGATAAGATATTGAAATTGTTTGATGTGTTTTAAACGGTTTTTGTTTTGCTTTGTTAGTTTAATGTGTTAGTGTTATGTAGTGTCATTGTATTGTATTGTATTGTATTGTATTGTATTGTATTGTATTGTCCTTTTTTTGTTGTTGTGTTTAAATTGTTGGAAAAGTAATAAATATTTTTTTTTAAAAAAAAAAAAAGAATGTGGTCCAGCACATCAGCTGCCACACCTGCAGATGTAAAGGAGAAATAGATCTGTGTGTCATCAGCATATTGCTGGCAACATACTTCAAACTGTCAGATAATCCCACTCAGCGGATTTATGTAGATGTTAAACAGAATAGGGGATAAAATTGAACACTGAGGAACCCCACATTGAAGGCTCCACAGGGCCTCAGAACACTCCTCAAGCATCACCCTCTGGAAATGACCATCCAAGTAGGACCAGAACCACCACAAAGTGGTGCCACCCACCCCTAACTCAGACAGCAGCTCCAGAAGGATACCACGGTTGATGGTGCCAAAAGCTGCTGAAAGGTCAAGGAGAATTAATAAGGACACATTTCCCCTGTCTCTATCCTGACAGAAGTCATTATACAGGATGACCAGAGTGGTTTCTGTGCCAAAATCGGGCCTAAACCACAACTGAAATGGATCTAGAAAATCAATTTCTTCCAAGAGCGCCTGGATCTGGTCTGCAGCCCACCACTCAGATACTTTGCCCAAGAAGGGGTGATTGGCAACTGGCTGGTAATTACTTAGATTTTTATAATCCAGTGAGGGTTTCTGGAGGACTAGTTTTACCATGGCCTCCTTCAAGCAGGCAGGGACCACCGCCTCTTGCAATCACCTCCCTGGCCCAGTCAGGTATTAGTTTATAACACTGAGCCAATGCAGGTCTCACTGCTTGGCAGGTCACTACCAATAGGTCACCCTGAGCCCACGAATGCCCATCAGCTGGCCACCCACCCACCTCCCTGTCTGAACACCTCTGTGAGAGTCCACTGGTACCTGCCATTTTATATTTTATATTTTTGTCAAAGTGGGCAATCATTCGCTGGATGCTGAGTTTCAGGCATTTACCAATAGTATTATGTGCCATGCATTTAATTGTGAACCCTTGGTCATACCACACCAGGAGTCCTGTATCCAGTTATGGGGATCCCAGTTTAAGAAGGATATTGACAAGCTGGAACGTGTGCAGAGAAAGGTGATCAAGATTACGAAGGGCTCTGGAAACTGAGCCCTGTGAGGAACGATTTAGGGAACTGGGCATGTTTAGTCTGGAGAAGAGGACACTGAGAGGTGGTAATAGTCATCTTCAAACATCTTAAAGGGCTGTCACAAGTAAGATGGAGCAAGCTTCCTTTTTGCTTCTGTAGGATCTGAACCAGTGGATTTAAATGACAAGAAAGGCAATGCCGACTAAAGCTTAGGAAGAACTTTCTGACTCTAAGAGCTGTTTGACAGTGACATGGACTCTCTCAGGAGGTGGTGAACTCTCTTTCCCTGGAGGTTTTTAGGCAGAGGTCAGATGGTCACCTGTCTGGGATTATTTAGCCTTGATTCTTGCATTGCAGGGGGCTGGACTAGATGGGGCTCCCTCCCAACTCTCTATGATTCTAAGATTCAGCTGTGCCTCCCAGCTACACTCAGGGGATATACTGGTACTTATCAATCATCTGCTGTTGCCCCAAAGGTAGCTTTCCTCCTCTTCTGCCCTTCCTCCTCCTCCTTCCTCCCTCCTCCCTCTCCTTTTGAGTGCAAAAGTGAAGTGTAGGAAGAGTCAGAGAGAGAAAGCAGAGACTATTTGGACATTCCACAACTCATATTTTCTAAGAGGGTTTCACAGACACATCCCCAGCCATTATCTCATCTTTGATGTGCTTAGTGTAACGTGAGAGTCAGCGTGAGCTGAGGTCGATGTCAGTTATCTGCAGAGCAGACAAGCTGAGCCGCCGGAGAGGAGATGCAGTTCAGAGGGAGACGGGAGAACAACTGTGCACTCCCCATAGACTATGAAAGTTGCAAGGTGCCTTCTCTGCTCTGGAGCATGACACACAGGACAAAGAATCATAGAACTGTACAACTGGAAGGAACACTCAAGGATAATCTAGTCCAACTCCCCACAGGGCAGGCATCACAGAATCCCTGATAGACGGCCATCAACCTCTGTTTGAAAACCTCCTATGAATCATAGAATTGCAGAGTTGGAAAGGTCACTAAGGATTATGTAGCCCAACCTCCTGTAATGCAGGAATCATGACTAAAGTATCCCTGGCAGGTGTGCATTCGACCTGTGTTCAAAGACTTCCAAACAAGGAGAATCCACCAGTTTCAGAGGGAGTATGTCCCACTATCAAGCAACTCTTACCACCAGAAATTCCTTCCTAAGCAGTGAAACTTTTCATAGGGGAACAAGGTAGGGTCAGAGGCACCAGCTTGTGAGGGTGATGGGGGGGGGGAGCAACATTGTGCCTCCCTCCCTAAGCTGGGCAGAAGCTTCCAGGGCTTTGGGAAGGAGGTGCCAGGCTTTAATACTCTAATTTAGCAGGAACATTTAGGGGACTAATCTAGTCCCCCTAGTCCACTGACTACATGCCACTGTTCCTAAGGTTTAGTTGGAAGCTCCTTTCTCATAATCAGAACCCATCTCTGGCATCCTGCTAAGCTCTGCTTGGTTTCCAGCCCCGTAATCACTTCCAGCCAGGACTTGGCCAAGAAGCCCATTCTGGATGACTTTACCTCTGTTTGACACTACAATTTGAAAGGGGGTTTTTTGTGTGGTTTTTTTTCTTCAATCAGAGGAGAGACAGCTCTTGCTCCCACCCCCTTAAAAAAAAAAGCAGCTTCAGAAAATCCCAAACACGACTTGCAATTTGTAATTGCAAACCTAAGAGATTTAGGGTAATTGACATTTTGGATGGATCACCCGGGATCGTATTTAATTTTGAAAAGCAGGTTCCAAGCAGGCAGGGGGAGGGGGAGATTGCCAAGCCAATAACTCTCCTAACGCCTCTCATAACTCATTCTCAAATCCATTCAACGCAGGCTTAAACCTAAATGTTTGCATTTTTGATGTACTAGCACAATATTGCTGGCTCACTGAAACTGTTTGTCAGAGAATATCTCAAACAGACAGCCTTTGAATTAGTGGTGCACCAGATCAAGTTTCATAGTAGTGCAAGATCCAGAGGAAATTTGCTCAGAGCCAGGGAGAAGAGGAGGAGGAGGAGGAGGAGGAGGAGGAGGAGGAGGAGGAGGAGGAGGAGGAGGAGGAGGAGGAGGAGGGGTCCTTCTGTGGTTATGTGCAACTTGAGAAACCTTTTATCAAGACAGATAAAAGGAAGCACGTCTTAAGAACATCAGTGCCTTAGAAGAGCCTGCTGGATCAAGCAAATGGCCCATCTAGCCCAGCATCCTGTTCTCACAGTGACCACCCAGATGCCTGTAGGAAACCAGCAAGCAGGATTCAAGCCCATCAACAACATTTCCCCCTCTTGGGGTTTCCAACAACTGGCATCCAGAAGCATTGCTGGCGCTGCCTCCAACTGTAGAGGAAGAGCACAGCCATCCTGGATGGTAGTCATCAATAGTCCAATCCTCTTTTAAAGCCACCCCAGTTGGTGGCCATCACGGCCTCCTGTGGGAGGGAGTTCCACAGTTCAAATCTGTGCTGCATGAAGAAGGACTTTCTTTAAAATGCTCAGGTTCATTGGATGCCCAGCTTCACTGAATGTTCTTCAGGCAGTGCAGAGTTAAACAATGTAAGGTAGATGATAGCTAGATAGGTATGCAGGCAAATAGATAGCTAGTCTCATCTACCAAGGGTAAAAGGGGTAATAAATGGGCTAGAATTAAACTAACTTCAGTTAAGCTTGAGCAGAGTCTATGTGACTTCCAAAAAGATGGGGGCGGGGGCGGGGAAAGGTTTGAGGAAACCTGAAAGTGCTGTTGAGGCTGACTGGCAACTGCAGATCTGGCTGCTGTCTCTATGCAGTCAAGTCTCTCCCAGGATATTACTCTGAGCAAAACAGGTGCACGGCATTAAGAGGTCATTTCCTGTGTAGGCAGCAGCTTTGCAAAAATGGATTTACCATCAGGGTTTCTTCTCCTCCCCCTATCTCACAAAAATGAATAAAAGGGCAGATTTGTGGTGTGTGTGTGTGTAAGACACATGAATAGAGCCTCCCTCCAGCCAGTCTTTCAAAAGTTTGCATAAGATGCATAGTTTGCATAAGTTGAAACACTACAAACACTGCGCAATGGCTCCATTCATAGACTCACTGAATTGTAGAGCTGGAAGGGACACAAAGGGTGACCAAGTCCAATCCCCTGCCCTGCAGGAAAAGCGGTTCAGAAGCACACATAGCCAAGAATGAATATTATTCAGCAATGTGAAAAAGGAACACAAGATGTTAGCAGAAAAATCAGAAAGCTTACCCCCCCACACACACACCCCACAACAAACCTAAAAATGTGTATTTAATTGCCAATTGCATCTAGGCGATCAGCAAGCTCCCCTAAAGTGGAGTGTTTCATTTGAAACACATGCAAAAGGCCAGCCCCACTCTGATCAATGCCTGGAGCTGGGGAAACGATTCCTTATTTTATTTTATTTATTTTATTGCCTTGCCCTGCACTGCATTTATATCCCATCTCTCTACTCTCTACCCCCCACCCCAGATCAGTGCCCTGCTTAATCCCTAAAACAGGAACCCTTTGAGGTAGGTTAGGCTGAGAGGCACTGACTGGCCTCTTCTGATTGGCCAGTGAGCTTCATGGCTGAGAGGGGATAATCTGAACCCTTCTATCCCAGCTTAATCACTGAGATCACCCACAAGAATGTCATTGGTCATTCTTCGAATTGGGAAGACTCATTTGACAACGCCTTCCGTTTCATCCTTTTAACCACCTGCTGAAAACTTTTCTGTTCTGCCAAGGTCTACGCCGGCAATTAAGAAGACGTTCTTCCCCAATGGTTTGCTGTTGCTTGTTTTTAACCATTTTGCTTTTAAATTGCTTCTAACTTTTTATGCTTTTATTTTATCTTATTTATCTTTTTGATGTTGTAAACTGCTTTGATTTATTTTTATGATTTAGAAGTATGTATAAATATGTTTTATAAACAAATTAAATAAATAACTCCTCCAATGGGGACTAAGGAGTGACATCTTTACCTTGTTATTATATCTGAAGGCTATTACAACAGGTGAAATCCATTCTAATGAAATGGCAAGGTGATGTGGAAATGTGGAAAACTGAATTTTTAGGATTGGAGGAATAAGAAAACTTGGCAGATCCATCTATTCCAGGATGGGGAGTTGCAAATCACCATTTCTCTAGAAAATGTTATGATTCCCCCCATCTCCCCCTAGCAAAAAGTTTCCTAAAATGTTTCCCACCTTTGCAGTTTGGTTCAACTTAAAGCACATGGCAGGCCCAGGTAAATGTAAGTTGATTATCTACAATTAGCATGTGCCAGTGAGTTAATTAGATGGTCCCTCCTAAGCTGATAACAGTCTAGATGGGCATGACATTTGCCCAGGGAACATCTGTCAATAGATGCTATTTACAGGGCATTTCAGGACAGATTCATTAGATCACGGAATGCAGTGCTGTGAAACAGAACTATCAAACTGTACAGTTGAAGGGGAGACCTGAGGGTCATCTGGTCCAACTCCCTGTAATGCAGGAATCACAGCAAAATGATCCCTGACAGATGGCCATCTGACCTCTGCTTAAAATCTTGCAATGAAGCATAGAATTATAGAACTGCAGAGTTGGAAGGGACCCCAAGAGTCATCTAGTCCAACCCCCTGCAATGCAGGAATCATACTTCAAGAATCCCTGACAGATGACAATTCAACCACTGGTGTGTGTGTGTGTGTGTGTGTGTGTGTTTGCAGGGGGACAGGTGGCCTCATAGTTTAGGGGTAAGATGGAAGCGGGGGGCAGGGGGCAAAGACACCAAGACCAGAGCAAAGTCAGCCAGTGAATTTCAAATGTTTGGCTGCAGGTCATTAGCCTGGCTTGGCCGTGAGCAGAGGTCTTGGGCCCTGAGGCTAGGCAGTCATTCACCAGGGACAGCCTGAAGAGCAGCAATCTCAACTGCTCCTATTTCACTTCCTATTCAATTCAGGGGTGCTTAACTGCCCCCAAAGTATAATAGCTAGGGGCTAAGTGTAGCCATTTAAAAGAAATTTGCAGCCTGTGTGTGTGTGTGTGTGTAGAGAAAGGACCACTTTGGAAGTGGCTGTCGACAAGTTAAAGCACCTTCATAAATCACTCATAATATACTACAGAGATACAGGCTGTGCAGGGCTCTTTAATAAGCTACTCGCGATGGAACGGATGGCCCTTGAATAAATCAAGGAAACTCATTTTGTGGGCTTGTTCGTATCTCCAGATCAATCCCCGCTGAAAATAACATACCTGGTACAGGGGCGATAAAATGACCATAATTGAAAAAACACACACACAGGTTGCACAGTCTTGGAGAAGGCAGTGATTAAACCTTCCGTCCAACAGTAATGCGGTGAAGAGGGCTACGTGCATCTGTAAGGAATCGAAGCATTGACTCGTGGAACTCAGGAGTCATGAGGGGACACGAAGGGTTATCCAGCCCAACTCCCTGCAATGCAGGAATCGCAGCAAAACAGAGGAGATTTAGCCTACGAGGAGATAATTTGTTTATCAAACAGCAATTTTCCATTTGGGTGCAGGCGAGGGAATAATAAAGAACAAAGCAAAGAAAGTCCCACTCCCCAGTATCTTATACTGTGTTGTTATTATTGTTATTTTAGAAAGCTTTAAAGCAAACGTCAGCTGGTAAATCCCGCCAAATTGTGCCAAGTCCCATTAGGCGTTGCACCTGGTAGAGCTCAGCCGTGCCAGCTCCCAAAGCTATCCATTCTTGTCGGAGCCAGAGATTAGAAGAGGGACGTAGGCTTTTGGCTGACGGCATGAAAAATGGTTCAGCAGATAAAGGAAGGCATTAGCCCAAAGGATGCTGTAAAACAGATCCAATGGGGCTCTCCTCCCACTCCACAAGGGCCCATTTTTCCTCCTCAAGCACAGACATCTGGGATATGCCAAAGCACACCTGGTATTCCCTCACTTGGATTATCATGCATTAGGATGGTGATAGTGGCAGTGGTCCTGCTACCTCCACTGCTCTGACAGCCAATTGTGGCATAGTGGTTAGAGTGTATGACTAAGACCTGGGGGACCACAGGGTTTGAATTTCCCCTCAGCCATGAAGTTCACTGGGTGAAGCTGCTCTGATTGCTGCCTCTCTGCCTAGCCTCCCTCACAGGGTTGTTGTGGGGATTCAGTGACTAGGACCAGGGGGGCTAAGATTTGAATCCCCCCTTCAGCCATGAAGCTCCCTTGGGCCAGTCATCTTCTAATATTTAAAGGGCTGTCCCTTTAGACACAAACTAACAGATTCAAGTTACAGGAAAGAAGATTCTGACTAATCCTCAGGAAGAACTTTCTGACAGTTAAGAGCTTTTCAACAGTAGAACGGATTGCCTGGGGAGGTTCATTGGAAGTTTTTAAGCAAAGGTTGGATGGCCATCTGTCATGGATTATCTGGTTGAGGTTCCTGCACTGCAGGGGGTTGGACTCGATGACATTTGGGGTCCCTTCCAGCTCTATCTTTAAAAGACACCTGAAGGCAGCCCTGTTTAGAGAAGTTTTTAATATTTAATGCTGTATTGCATTAAACGATTGGGAGCCGCCCAGAGTGGCTGGGGAAGCTCAGCCAGATGGGCGGGGTATAAATAAATTATTATTATTATTAATGATTCCAAGCAGTTCAAGGTGATATACATGGCTCCCATTCTCCTCATTTAACCCTCACAAACATCTCTGTGAGGTAGGTTAGGCTGAGAGAGGTGGTTACTGGGCCAGGGTCACAACCAGTAAGCTTCATGACTAAGTGGGGTTCAAACCCTGGTCTTTCAGATTTCCTGGTCAGATATTCTAACCACAGCACCACAGCTGCTGTGCAGGCACCTCTCCTGCAATTGTCTCCATCGCAGGCGCATCCTTGGATCCTGAGATGGTGAATCTTGTTTGAGGATTTGCTCCATTAGTGTTCATTGATCACAAACCCCATGTATAATTGGGGCTAATCGTGGGATTAATTGGGAGGAATTTGCTGCCAACAGTGGGAAGCGATATCGGCACTCTGTGTTACTTACTGCTCCATTTGGCACAAAAGGCTTAATCAGATTACCAATTAAAAGCTGGTTCTTAAAGAGTGACCCCTGGAGTCTCCCTGGAGTCAGAGCAGAGGTGCGAAGCATCCTGAGCCTTGCAACCTATTTTTTTTCTTTAGAAAAGTTTATTGTTATTGTTATCACATTTCATAATGTATATAGAACAGAGAGAATAGTTATAGCAACAGATGGAAATTAAAAGAGGGAAAACAAAATGATAAAATAGGTAAGCAGAATGAGTCCCGTTGCACAGGGGTTAAAACAGTGAAGCCCAAGTAAAGAGCCACAGTATTGTGGAGTTGGAAGGGAACCAAAGTCTAATATATTCCAACCCCCAGCCAAAGAATAATAGAATAGTAGAGTTGGAAGGGACCTGAAGGGTCTTCTAGTCCAGCCCCCTGCATTTGCAAGAATATCAGCACTATCTGATTATCAAGTCTGTTTCTCAATTTGCCAAGCTTGTGATGAGGGTTGTCTTGAAAATGTTGGTTCCATGGTATATGTGATAAAGGAATGACAAATCATATAAGAAGTGTCTGGACGTTCCAGTCATTGTCAAAATCCATTGAGTTGCAATGACTCTTCAAGCTGCTAAGATCATATAAAAAACCAGTTCTTGGGATAATTTATCTAAAAAAAGGTAAGGTAAAGGATCCCATGACCGTTAAATCCAGTCAAAGGTAACTATGCAGTTGCGGCGCTCATCTCGCTTTCAGGCCGAGGGAGCCGGCATTTGTCCACAGACAGCTTTCTGGGTCATGTGACCAGCAGGACTAAACTGCTTTTGGTGCAACAGAACACCGTGACAGAAGCCAGAGCGCATGAAAATACCATTTACTTCCCTGCCACAGTGGTACCTATTTATCTACTTCCACTGGCATGCTTTCGAACTGATAGTTTGGCAGGGGCTGGGGCAGAGCAGTGGGAGCTCACCCCATCTCGCAAATTTGAATTGCCGACCTTCCGATCGGCAAGCCCAAGAGGCTCAGTGGTTTAGACCAGTGTTTCCCAACCACTGTTCCGCGGCACACTAGTGTGCCGCGAGATGTTGCCTGGTGTGCCGCGGGAAAAATTAAAAAATTCGAAAGATTTTTTTAAAAAAAAGTCAAATTTTCGATTGGGGCGCCGTCACTAGATGACCCCTGGGGTTCCCTCCCTCCCTCCCTGCGCCTCCCTCCTCCTCCTCCGGGGAGGCCCTTCCTGGCTCTCGGCCAAGGCTTGGCGGCTGCCACTCACTCACTCACTCGCTCGCCCACCCGTCCCTCCATCCCTGCACCCGGCCTCTCCCCCCCCCCGTCCCCGGCGTGGGGGCTGCCGGGATCCGTAGTCCCCTCGCCCTTGGGCTCCGCGGCCGCTCGGGGTGCGCGAACTACGTTTCCCAGCGTGGCCTGGCGGGCCGGGCGTTTTGTTTGAAGTGCTCTTCTCCCGGCCATGGAATGAGCGCAGCGGCGGCGGCCGGGCGGGCAGGGGCTCTTCCGCGCAGACCCCGCGCAGCTTGCCTGCGCCCCCGCGAAGATCGGGCGGCAGGATGGAGCCCGGGGATCCCCGCGGAGGCGGAGTGGCGGAGGCGGAGGCTGCCCCCCAGGTAGGGCTGCGTCGGGGTGTGTGTGTGTTTTTTTGCAATGCTGCATCTGCGCCGGAGGGGACGCATCGGACCGCGGGGAGACCCCTTGGCGGGCGTGCAAGGCAATGCATGCGTTGCATGGAGTGCAGTGCAATGCAATGGCAACGCGGCGCCCTGCATGCATGCATGCAACTTCCACCGGCGCTCCGGACTTGGCAGGTGAGGGGGGTCCCCAGTGGGCGGCAGAGAGAGCCGGGAGGGCGAAGGGGAGCCGGGGGGGGAGCAGCGCTGCTCCCCGAGCCGAGCCCGGGGGAAAACTTCGGCGTCGTTGCGCCGGGTGTTGGAAGCGGAGGCTGGCGGGGGCCCCTCACCTGCAAAACCTGGTCGCCTCTCATATATTTCGTGCATTGCATTCATCGCCCGCTTTCTCCTCCAAGGAGCTCCCGGGGGCGCGCGTGGTTCTCCCCGTGTTATCCCCGCAACAACAGCCCTGCGAGGTGGGTCAGGCAAGTGGCCCAAGGGAGCACCCAGGGATTGTCCTGGCCAGGTGGGGTGATTTGAACCCTGCTCTCTGCCCGGTCTTCATCCTCATTTAGCCCCCACATGTGCATGACTGTGCATGACTGAGGTTTTCCCCCTTCGTCTTGGCTATGGTGTGAGTCTGTGCTGTTAATTAATGGGGTTCTGCCTTCGGAGAAGATGAGCCAGCCCTCAAGGAGGTGATTATGTAATTTGCTAGCAATTCATGTCCCTCCCGGCGTGATGCTGCGCGCTGACGTCACGGGGCTGTAATGGTGGTGTGCCTCGAGATTTTTTTCATGAAACAAGTGTGCCTTTGCCCCAAAAAAGGTTGGGAAACACTGGTTTAGACCACAGTGCTACCGGCATCCCTGGCAATTTATCTATATTGGTCCCATAAAAAATATTTGGTAAGCTTAATTTTGGACAACAAACCTTTAAAATAATCCCAGTAGGATTGCTCCATTAGGCACGTTTTATGGCCTGTTAGCCCCTGTCTAGGCCTTTGGACAATTCGCACACACACCCGGAACCTTTTACCTGGATACCCTAAACTTTTGTTCCAGTTTATATTAAGGATCCAACCCAATGCCTTTTCCGCTAAAAGTTGTGGCACCCCACCCCAGACAGCCCCAATTTTTATTCATGCAAATTCCTCCCTGACCACTAATATGGCACCTGATTAATTCCACAGCAAGGTTGCACAAAAACACTGTCCATTTACCCTCTGGCAGTGCCAAGATATTCAGGATGGGCAAGTGGAATGATCTTTGCCAGCTGCACTGCCCACTCACAGCACAGCTGGAATATATGGTATGGAAGTGGACCTGAGTGGAGGCAGACTCTCCAAGCTGTGCCCCTTATTTCAGCCATGATTGGCCATTATAAGTTTCAAGTTTGGGCAGGAAATCCCAGAAGCCCCCATGACCAGCAGAAACTGAAGACACCACCAACAGTCACATGGGAGAGGATCTCTGGGCCCCCAGCTCCCCCGTGGCCATGCTGGGACATAATTGCACTGATGATAAGTAGTCCCCTCCTCCCCTTCCTCCTTTTCTATTATTGGTATGCATAGAAACCTGAGCATACTTTTGAAAGTAGAATACTGAATTTTGAACATAGAACACTTACTGTCATGGGTGAGCTAGAGCTTAAAGAGGAATTATATATTATTCAATCAACCAACCACATACACTGATAAGCAGATGGGAGGGGACAGACCAAGTTCTTCCTCACTTATATATATATATATGTATAAATCGAACCAGACTTCTGCAAAGCTATTCTTTTGACATGGTCCCCTTGAAATGCATCATTTGCTGGCCATTTTTTCTAATAAAACCAGTTCCCAAATTTTGGAATGCCGGAAAGAAACTTTTGCTTTGTTCAGATTATTGTTACTACTACTAAAATTTATTACCTGCCCTTCAAGAGAAGATCCCAGGGTAGGTTGCAAAGATGGAAATGCAACTTTCCTATTAAAACACAATATTAAAAACAGCTTAAAGCCACTTTAACCAAAGATGTCATCATCATCATGAAGGGATGCTGTTCCCGGATTCAACCGCTGTAGGTGAAGGGATTGCATACTGTACATTGGCTCTCCCAGGGACCTTTACCTCTGCTTCACAGCATCTCTGAATGTCATCTGCTGGGTTCAGTGGAAGAAGGTGGCTTCCTAACCAGGAAAGCAGGATGCTGGACTGGGTGGGCCTTTGACTTTCCTGTGCCGTAGCCACGGAGGGTGGGTGGGAGCCAGCAAGGTTTTTCTGTTCCGGAGGGGCACCAATGAGGCTCTCAGCCTCTCTCTCTCTCTGTGTGTATGCAAATCCATGGGTGGGTGGATGTGCCAAACTGGGTCTTGATCCCAGGTGAAATAAAGCCTAGTTTCACCCCTGCCTTACCCAGCATGGCAGGGGGATTGCCTACCCAGCAAGACAAAGCAGTTCCCCACCACTGCTCCTATGCCCTCAGCACTCTCCTGTCTCCTTAAGAAAGATTGTCAGAAAAAGGAGAAAAAGGAAGTATGTGGAGCCATGTGAGTATCAATCAGTGTTACAGTCCTCCAGGGAGGAAACGCTGAGCTCCCCTGCAGGAGCGGCAGTCGATAAACATGGCACATGCTTTATGTCCTGTCAAAGCAGCCCTCTGTCTATTGATAGAACTGACACCAGCCACCATGTCCAAGAGACGAGAGAGCATTGAGCACTGCAATGAGGCTGGCTTGATTTGCACATCTTGCGCTTCTTATGCACATAAGAGAATAAGGACAGGCCTGCTGGTTCAAGCCAAAGGCCAATCGAGTCTGGCATCCTCTTCACACAGTGGCCATTTTTGGAAAACAGGTGAGGTGCCTGCAGACTGGAGGCGGGACCTGACTGAGCCTTAGCACAAGAGTGCCGTCTATTCCTGTGGCCTTCATAAAGCCACAAGTTTCAGGATTATAGGAGATGGAGGAAAACCTTTCTTTACCCACTTCCTCCATGCCATGCATGATTCTATAAACTTCTACCATGTTACATCTTACTCGCCTTTTCTCCAAACTAAAAAGCCCCAAATGTTGCAGCCTTTCCTCATATAAGAGTCACACCATCCTCCCGATCATTTTGGTTGCCCTTTTCTGAACTTCTTCCATCTCTGCAGGCTCTTTATGGAGGGTAGGCAACCAGAACTGTCCACAGTGTTCCAAAGCAACTACACCATAGATTTGTATAATGGCATTACGGCACCAGCAGTTTTATCTTCACTTCCTTCAGTGAAGGTCCCTGATATCATCAGGCAATGTGTTTGCCTGTCACAGTGAATCTTCTGAGAGATCAATCCATGGCAAGCTTCCAAGGAACTCCACACATCCTCAGAAACAGGCTTGAAATACTCAGTCCTGTAAGTGCAGGCAACCCAGGTCTTGGTTTCTGCAACGAAAATGGCACTGTTCAGTTTCCCCCTTCTGGCAACAGACGGTGATGAAGTGCTGTGAGGTCAGTGGCAACACAGACGGCGCTATATGAGCAGAGAACGTATTGATTAGCTCAGTCCATCAAAGCAGTGAATAAATCATCCGTGATTCATCATTCACGGGAAATCTCCTTTACCCGCCAAGATTCCTTTTCTTATGAGAAATAACTCAAGAACAAACAGTAAGGGGAGGATGAGAGAGGCAACAGATGGTCATCCAACCTCTGTTTAAAAACCTCCAATGAATGATAGAATCATAGACTTGTAGAGTTGGAATGAACCCAAAGGTCATCTAGTCCACACACACACCCTGCAGCACAGGAATCATGACTAAAGAATCCCTGGAAGATGGCCACCTGACCTCTGCTTAGCAACCTCCAACAATGAGAGTCCACAGCCTTCCGAGGGTGTCCAAATCCTCATAACAACCCTGAAAGGTAACTTAGGCTGAGAGGCAGTAACTGGTCCAAGGTAACACCCATTGATCGTCATGGTGGATGGGTAAGGATTTGAACTCTGATCTCTCCCATATCCTAGCCCTAGACTCTAACCACTATACAACACAGGCTTTAGGGTATGGCAGGGAAGCAAGGTTGAAAGAGTTGCTCCACAGTAAAAAAGGGAAAAGATAGGCAATGCATTTGAAGAGATTTTGCTAAAGTTATTTTCCAAAAATAATATAAATCACTGCTAGTGTCTTAGATACCCTGGAGTTAAAATCACCATTGCTCCTTCAGATTAGAATCCCCAAGCCTATTGAGGTCTCCACAGGGTTTGTAGACATTATCCTCATTAATAAATATAAAGAAATATTCCTTTCTTTCTTTTAGCACAGTAGGTCCATATAGTTACTGTAATGGTTCTAGGGGTTGCTCGTGCATAAGCCGGTGCCAACACCTGGCTGGGTTGCCTAAGTGAACCTTTTCTGTCCGGACAGCCACTCACCCATGGCTATCTCAATCGCTGGCAGAATCCGTCAGTGGGCGTTTCTTAAACTTCTTCCAACAAAGAAGTTCCTTCACGCCCAGTCTCCTCCTACTTTCCCTGCGTGGAAGCCTTCTGCGCAAGGAGGGCGTAGGCAGCGGAGGACCCTTCCTCCCCCCGCTGGTCCCCGGCAAGGAGTCATGTGACCCCCTCTCAGATTCCCCCATCTGCCCCCCTTCTCCACTGGAGCTAAGCTGATTCCCTTCCCCAGAAGATGGGCTGCCTCTCCCAATCCCGGGACGCTCTCTGGGATCCCTCTGGAGCTTGCTCTCTCCCTCTGGCACTGATGGCAGTTCCCTGACAGTTACCTCCCTGGAAAACAAGGTAAAACAACTCCTTTCTGGCTTTAGTGTGCCATATACAAATATAAAATGAGCCTACTTATCTGCTCTCAGAAAGCTGGGGACTTGAAATCTAAGAGGAGGGGTGTTTCTCTTCCCCATTTCTGAAGGATTCCCTATTCATCATCCTTCTTAGAATCGTAGAATTGTAGAGTTGCAAGGGACTCAGAGAGTCATGTAGTCCAACCCCCTGCAATGCAGGAATCTCAACTAAGGCATCCATGACAGAGAACCATCCAACCTCTAATTAGAAACCTCCAATAATGGAGAATCCACCACCTTCTAAGGTTGCCTGTTCCATTGTCAAAAGGCTCCTACTGTCAGAAAATTATTTCTGATGTTTAGTCAGAACCTCCTTTCCTATAACTTGAAGCCATTGATTTAGCTCCTACCCTCCAGAGCAGGAGAAAATAAGCTTGCTCCATCTTCCATGGAACAGCTCTTGAGATATTTGAAGATGACTGTCATATCTCCTCTTTTCCAGCCTAAACATATCAAACTCCCTCAACCATTCCTCATAAGGCTTAGTTTCCAGACACTTGATCATCTTGTTCGTCATCCTCTCTGAAGGCTTCCAGCCTCATATAACCCTAGCGTGTTTCAGCCTCATTAGTGCATGAAGGGGTTAAACCACACAGTAAACTGTCCTGACAGGCTTAGTCTGTGTCATCACTCCTCACCTTGGAGGGAAATAGGTAACCAAGCCTTTGTTATCTCTCTCTCTCTCTCTCTCTCTCTGCTGGCCCCACTTGGTATGTGAGGAGCTCTGAGCTGCTCCCTCCAGCCCCATGGCTTTGACCTGCCTCTTTTGTTTCAGACCAGAAGGGAATCAGAAAGGACCATTTTTATACCAGTAATTCGGGAACTTTTACCATTCGTAGGTGAGCAGTGCTTTGACTGCCTCCACACCTTTTCTGACTGCTGTGAAGAATTTTTTAAGTAAACCATTTTATGACTTACCACACATGTGGTTTATCTCTATGCTAGGGTAGTGTGATAGCTTGGAAGAGATTTAAAGGGGGACATTTTGGAACTCACAGGAAGGGCACATTCTGTGGGTTTTAAAGCCTGTATTTCCACACACTATTTTGCTGCATGTTTTCCTGTTAAATCTCTGCTGAGGTTCTCTTACCAAAAAGTACTTGCCCCAAACTTAGGTCTTGGTTTCCAGGATTCCAACACTGCACAACTAGCTTGACAATATCCTCCTTAAACTATGAGGCCCAGAACTGAACACAAGACTCCATGTGGCGCCTAACCCAGGCAGAATAGAGTGGGACGAAGACTTCCCTTGATCTAAACTTCAGTTGATTCAACCTAGAATTGCATGAATGTTTTTGCTGCTGCATCACACTTGTGACTCATGTTCAGTTTGTGGTCTCCTATGACCCCTTGATCCAGCTTGTCAACATGCTTCTTAAACTAGGGTGCCCAGAACTAGACACAGGACTCCAGGTAGGGACTGACCATGGTAGGGACCTTTCAAGCGTCCCGATTTTCCTGGGACATACTAAAATTACAAAAGCCACCATGGCTTCTGATTTGATCCCAAAATGTCCTCCCCTCCCCCTCCAGCACCACCACTGAACTTGAGGAGGAGGCTGAGCTGGCTCTTGCAGCCAGTTGTGATGCTTGCAGTGGGGCCATGCTCTCAGACAAGTAAGCTGGCTTCCATTAGAGCTCCACACCAAAAGACATGGCCCCAGTTTTCATCAGAGTAATGTTGGAGGGTATGCCATGGTTTATTCTGGTTAGCAGTCCATTAGGCTCTGCAAAGGGCTAGGTTCAGGGACTGCAAACTGTAGGTCCATCTTCCACAACCTAACCCATTGGTAGGTAAACTAAGGCCCGGGGGCTGGATCCAGCCCAATCACCTTCTAAATCCGGCCCACGGACAGTCCAGGAATCAGCGTGTTTTTACATGAGTAGAACATGTCCTTTTATTTAAAATGCACTTCTGGGTTATTTGTGGGGCATAGGAATTCATTCATCCCCCCCCCAAAAAAAATAGTCCGGCCCCCCAGAAGGTCTGAGGGACAGTGGACCAGCCTCCTGCTGAAAAAGTTTGCTGACCCCTGACCTAACCCAACTACATTTGGATTTTTGTCCTTCCAGGATATGGCACTTAATGACTTGAATTGTTGATGGTTTGTTTTGTTACCTTTTGTTATGTTTGCACTTTCACTGTTGTTAATGAACTGATTTTTAAAAGTTAAAAAGGAAACAAATAGGCCAGCTTTGGGTGTGGGGCAGATCACTACTAGTGATGTAGATGCCTTGGAGGAATTAACCATGGCAGGGTGTGGCTGAAATCTAGGAGGAGGGGTGCTGCCCCTCTCCATCTCTGAAGGATGCCCCATTCTGCAGGCTTCCTTGTTGTATCAATGTACCTGTTTGGGCCTGCATGTCAATCTCTGTGGCCCCCATTCCCACTGGTGGTAAATTCTCTCCCTGACTGCAGTTTGCACTCCATTGGGACATCCTGAGATTACATTGCATGAGATGGAGACGCCTAGGAATAAATACAAGCCCTTTATACAATAAATAAATACCCCCTTGTGGGAAATCTAAGCGGCTGCCCACCAGGCCCATGTGGGCAGGGCAGTCAGGTACACTTACACTGGGCTTTGGAGGGCTAAGGCAACTTGCGGTGGGGCAGGGGCTTGCTGAATGTATGCTGTCATGCCAAGAACCTTTATCCCCCAGGCCTCAGACAAGCTGTGTACAGGCCCGCCACCCAAAAAGGTGGGTTCTCAAGGGGCCTCTGGCCTCAAAGTGTTTCTTTCCTTCCTCTTGCTAATCTCTTCATTTTGTGTTTTGCTTGAGGCATCTGCGAAAGGGATGCAAAATACCCTTCAGAACTTGCTTACATCCAGAGACTGAAGTGGTCCAGGAGGGCAAAAGCTTGTCTGATCCCTCTTCTTCCTTCCTGAATGAGCTTAGTACATAACATAAGAACTTAAGTTAACTGTAATTGCATAGACATTTGCTGCTTCTCTCTCTCTCTCTCTCTCTCTCTCTCTCGGGGGGGGGGGGAGGGGTTGTTTAAAAACCCCCAAAGATCAGCTGTGTTTGAATCACTTTTGTTAATGGAAAAATCCGAGGGCTCCCTTGGACAAAAACAAAGACACCAACCAGGATAACTTGGAGCAAAACAGCAGCCTGTAGGCTTGGCCTTTATTGATCTGTTGCAACAGGGTGCTCCCCTCACTTGAAGGAGAGAGGAAGGACACAGGAAAAAATGGTGTGCAAGGTCTTATAAAGACTTTTGAAATTCCCATCCTGTAGATGAAGACCACCCCCAGAAACATCATACATACATCACAGAAAGGAGGGGTTGAGGGAGGAGTTGTGGTGGTAACCTGAGTGTTCTGTCACCTGGCTGGTTCCCCCTTTCCCCCTCCCCATGAGTACTTTCCAGGTGACAGAGGGGAGTTTGCAGTTTCCTGCCCCCAGAGGGAAGAGCTGATTATTGTCCTTTGTTCCAGTCCATGCTGAATCCACTCCCATATGCAAGTTCTTTGTGATCTTGATGGTCTTCTGTCTGGGACCATCAGGGTTGGCATAGCAACTGGGCAGGGCTCCTGTGGATGTGCTGGTATGCTGAAGGGATTATGGTTGCCCTGTATCAAACCTTCCCCATTTTGTAGTCCTTCCTTCATGGAGTAAAATAAAAGTGGAACAGTGCAAATCCGATGTATGGTTGATTTTCTATGAATTTATAACAGAAGTGTAGCGTATGTAGTGTGTGAGTGTGAGTGTGTGTGAAGTGTGTACAAACTGAATGATGGGGGGGGGGGTTTCTGCGACACCTTTATTGCAGATAAAGATATTCAGACCACCTCTGACTCAGACATCTCAACGTCTTCTCCTAGGGTGGAGGGGAGTGTGTGTGCAGTATTATTATTAGCTGTGATTCCTGAATTGCAGGAGTTGGACTAAATGACCCTCAGGGTCCCTTCCAACTCTACCATTCTATGATTCTTGAGCAATATTCAGACCACCTATGACTCAGACTGAAAGAGCCATCCAGCCACATATCAGAGTGCCCTCCTCCTCTTTATCTGTGCTCGGCAAGCGTTTAGCAGTAGCAGATAAATAAACCAGCATCAATCATCTGAGCACAGCAGCAAGATCTCCTTACGGGACTCATTTCCTCTCCAAGTACACAGTCTTTGGTTCTGCGTCTCTCCCCTTCGATGTCTGCTATTTACATAAACATTTGTACTTAGGGATGGAGAGGACAGAGTTAGGAACAGCTGGACTGCATTGACAGGCCCCCTTCCAGCAGCTCATGGCTGGAAATGATTAGAACTTCCACCCGAAGCCCACCTGAAATGAAATGCAAATCAGGAGAGGAAGGGGCCAGAGGCTTTCCTCCTCGAGAGAAACATCTGAGGAATTTCAGTGGCAATCTAGCATATAAGAACATAAGAAGAGCCCTGTTAAATCAGGCCAATGGTCTGTCCAGTCCAGCATCCTGTTCTTGCCATGGCCAGCCAGATGCCACAAGCTGGATTCAAGCACAAGAGCACAAGAACATAACAACAGTGGGCATCTTCTGTTGTTATACGGTGGAGGGGAGACTCCCCTCCAAACTCAAGAAATAAATGAATGTCAGGGTCTGGCTAGTATCCGGAGTATTGAAGGAAAGAATCCAAGCCAGTGGGAAAATACAGGCTACGTTTCCTTTCCAAGCCAGCCATAGCATCCTGGGCAAGGACAAAAGTTGATGGCCACCTTACCCCCCCCCCCAGTCCAAAGCTGCCTTCCCAAACCAGGTAAGAGAGGTGCCAGTCTTTGAGAAGGAGGCTCTCCTCACTCCTCCTTTCTAAAGCTGGGCAAGCACTAACTAGGCTTTGCAAAGGAGATGAGAATGTGCACTCTTGGCTCCTTCCTCCTGTGCAGGGGAACCAGCCACACTGCCCTAAATCTGCCTTTGAAGCCAGGGCCTCACCTGGGATAGAGATGCTAGCATGACAAAAGATTTTTGATGACCCACATCGAAGAGGAATCCTTGGGCCTGGGCAGACAGGGGTTGCCAAGGTGATGGGTAGGCAGCAAGCAGTGCACACAGGGAAAATGTGCCTCTAAAAAACTAGGCTGGAGAATAGGAGACAGATGAGACAAGTTGCTTGGAGCAGAGGTGAGCTGGGAAGAAGTGAGGCCATGTGGATAGAACTGCTGACTGGTGAAGCTGCAGCCAAGAGACTGGGGGGGCATGGCTGACTATTCTGGACTCAAGCTGTCTGAAGCTGCGAAAGAAGCAAGGGGAGACACTCTGGAGAAGAACTCTCTTCCTTTTCATGTAGATCTAGGTGGATATAGGTATAAATTAAACCATATATCTTAAAATGCTACAGCCTTTGCCATGCACTGAGTTTACAATGGAAACACAACCTTGGGTGAGCTCCTGGAACTGCTGGAATTTTGCTACCTCTCAGCAGAGATTGGCGTGGCATGTAACAGTATATTCATATTGGTTTTTTATTTCTTTTTGCTTTTAACTTGTTTAAACTTTTCATGAATGAACAAGAAGAGCCTGCTGAATGAATAATAAGGCCAATAGCCCATCTAGCAGAGCATCCTCTTCTGATGGTTGCTGACCAGATGCATGTGGGAAATGCACAAGCAGAATCTGAGCACAACAGCATAAGAACATAAGGAGGGTCTGCTGGATCACCTAGTCCAGCATTCTCTTCTCACATGGGCCATTATGGGAAACCTACATGCAGGGTCTGAGCACAAGAGCCTGCTCTCCTCCTATGGGTTGCAGTAAGGGAGGTTCAGAAGCGTTGCTGCCTCCAACCACAGGCCATGTTGGAAAAAGTGGGGAAGCCACCAAGATGTGTGGGCCACCATCTGCCTCAAATAGCCACCCTAACTTGCTTCAGCACCAGTTATTTAAAAGAAGCCACAGCTCCCCCAACCCCCTTCCAACTCCAGTCGACAGACTGAAAACCCATTTAATGAAAATCATTAAGCAGAGACATTTCAGAGGGAGAAAATTGTTTTAGGGACAGGCAATTAAATTCTAACACTTAGATCACGTAACTCATTTCTAATTAAACTCAGAGTAAATATAGCAGTGGTGTGTGTGTGTGTGTGTGTGTGTGTGTGAGAGAGAGAGAGAGAGAGAGAGAGAGAGAGAGAGAGAGAAATAAAACTAAGAAAAAATTGCGGCCCTACAGAAAAAAATATATACAGTGGTACCTCGGGTTAAGTACTTAATTCGTTCCGGAGGTCCGTTCTTAACCTGAAACTGTTCTTAACCTGAAGCACCACTTTAGCTAATGGGGCCTCCTGCTGCCGCCGTGCTGCCAGAGCACGATTTCTGCTCTCATCCTGAAGCAAAGTTCTTAGCCTGAGGCACTATTTCTGAGTTAGCGGAGTCTGTAACCTGAAGTGTCTGTAACCTGAAGCGTATGTGACCCGAGGTACCACTGTATATCATGAAGGAAAGGTGGAAGGTAATCAGAACAGTGGAGAGGGGAAGAAGGATATTTTAAAAAATAGTAAAAGGAACCCATGTATTTTCTAGAAAGTAGTGTTCATCAATCTGTCAAGCGATGCTTAATTACCTTGACCATGGGGTCACCATAAAGGATGGACAAATTTGTCAATCTCTCAGTTTTTTTCTTTTTACCCATCTTAAGATCAGTTCACCACATCCCCATCTATTAATGCTACTGAATATTTTTGGTGAGACCAATGTAGATATGTTGTCAAAAAGAATTGGTCTTATTTATATGATGATCTTAGTAGCTCAAATAGTTATTGCAACTCAATGGAAAACAGCCCTCAATGGAAAACTGGCCGCTTGGTACACCACTCACTCCAGAATAGCGCTAGAATGGATAAAATTACACGTAATTTGATATTTAAATGAGGACTAAAACCTCCAGACGCTTTTTACATGATTTGGCATTCCTTTCTTACATATACAGCGGAAGCATCATTTGCAAGGCAACCTTCATCACAAGCCTGGCAAATCTGGAACAAGATTTGATTCTCAGACAACACTGATAATCCTGCATTGCATTCAGTTAAATGACCCTATGGATCCATTCTAACTCTATAATTCTATGATTTTTTTATGTGGGCTTTGCTATTTTCACCCATGCACAGTTGTATTTATTCTACAGGCCTATTTTATGATGATGATAACAAGAACAGCAACAATAGTAATCATTTGATTTATATCATGCCCATCTGGTTGGGTTTCCCCAGCCACTCTGGGCTGCTCACAGCATACATATAAAAACACAGCAAAACATCAAACGTTAAAAAACAGAATATCCCATACAGACAACCAACAAACCAATAAATCAATAGAAACCAATAACAACAACAATAATAAACAGTTTACAGTTATACCCAAATTAAAATAACCGCTGACCCCAACTAAGCATTTAACCAACTCCAACCCGACAAAAAAAAAAAAAGGAACCAAAATTAGAACTGCTTAAAACATTGTAAAACATTTTAGCCAGTGGCCCCATCCCAAGGGTTGTTCCAGCAATGTCCTAGTGGCCTCCAAGAAGGCTCCTTTGGCTGCTCAAGGTGCGTCTGGGCCCTGCCCCCTAGGCCATCAGGAAATGGGCCTTGCAGCAGGCAGCAATCTTCCTTCCAGTGCTCACAGCAGCAGCAATGTCTCTCCAGCCTCCCAGGAGCTTCTTTTAGGTGCTATTACAGTCATAACTTGGGATGTGGGTGGCGCTGTGGGTTAAACCACAGAGCCTAGGGCGGTTCAAATCCCCGCGACGGGGTGAGCTCCCGTTGCTCGGTCCCTGCTCCTGCCAACCTAGCAGTTCGAAAGCACATCAAAGTGCAAGTAGATAAATAGGTATCTGGCAGGAAGGTAAACGGCGTTTCCGTGCACTGCTCTGGTTCGCCAGAAGCGGCTTAGTCATGCTGGCCCCATGACCTGGAAGCTGCACGCCAGCTCCCTCGGCCAATAAAGTGAGATGAGCGCTGCGACCTCAGAGTCAATCACGACTGGACCTACCGTAATGGTCAGGGGTCCCCTTTACCTTTACACTCATACCTCGAACATTTTGGCTCCGAAACGCCGCAAACCCAGAAATGAGTGTTCCGGTTTGCGAATGTTCTTTGGAACCCGAACATTCAGTATGACTTATGCGGCTTCCAATTGAGTGCAGGAAGCTCCTTCAGCCAATCGGAAGCTGTGCCTTGGTTTACAAATGTTTTTGGAAGTCGAACGGACTTCCAGAACAGATTCCGTTTGAAAACCAAGGTATGACTGTATTATTATTATTTCCCCTATATACAGTTCTGCAAGCTACCGTATATCCCTTGTATACTGTAGTTTTCTCAGACGTAAGCAGTATCATGCCCATTTTCTCATAATACACACATTTCTATCCATATTGGATAGAAAACTGCATTACGAAACTTTGAGAAGTGCAAATTTCTGAAAGGTAGGCTGCATTTCCATTTGAACATCGTTTCCTGGAAGCGGGTAAGAACTGAATCTATTCTCTCCAATCTCCATATCTAAGTTTCCTTGTATATTTTCTTCAAGTTACAAAGAGATTCTGATTAAACATCAAGAAGAATTTTCTGATGGTAGGAGATATTTGACAATGGAATGGATTCTTTCGGAAGGTGGGGGGCTATCCTTTCCTGGATATTTTTAAGCAGAGGTTGGATGGCCATCTGCCAGGGATGCTTTAGTTGACATTCCTGCCTTGCAGGGGGTTGGACTGGATGATCCTTTCCAATTCTATGAGATTCTGTGAATTGTTTTATAATTATGGTTTTTTCCCCTATGCTTTTAGCTGTTTCTATTTTATCTGTAAGCCGCCTAGAGCCCATGTCAGGGAAAAAGGTGGAATATATCTCTGCACTTCAATTTCAGTTATGGAAATGGTCCTGATAAAGATTGCTTGGTTGCCTGAATCCATAGCAGTGAGTCGAGGGTCTGCTTTTGCAGTCAAAAGAGTTCTCCATTTCAGCCCCCTGCTGTCTGTTGGAAGGCCTTGAGATGGGAGATGGAGTGATGGTGGTCAGGACTCATCGATTATATATGGTTTTTATTATAAAAGACATTTTTTAAAAAAGAAAAAGAAGCCTGGAGTTGATGGTCTAAACAGCTGTAGAGGGTTGGCTGCTGGAATCTGTTCCTAGGAGAGGTTTGGAAAGATCTGCACTGTCTAAATAACCCCCAGCAGAAAAAAGATAAATGTCCTGCTGCCTCATCCTGCCCCATTAACTCTTGGTGCACACTGAAACCCTGAAACTGACTCATTCCTACTGTGAAGACTAAAATGATTTGCACACACTCTGCAGAAGCAGATTTGCAGGCTTCTCCTCCCCTCTTCCCCATAAGAAGAGCCCTGCTGGATAATGCAAGTGGATCCATCTAGTCCAGCCCCTTGTTCTCACAGTGGCCAAATACCCCTAGAAGACTGTAGATAGACTGCTTCTGCACCTGGAGGTTCTAAAAGAACATAAGAAGAGCCTGGCTGCTGGAAAAGGCCTGCAGCCCATCTAGTCCAGCCCCCTCTTCTCAAAGTCACCAACCAGATGTCCATTATGGGAAGCTCACAAGCAGGATCCCAAACGCAAGAGCAACGCTCTTCCCTCCTGTGGTTTCCAGAAAATGACTGAGTTTGAGAGACATTCCACTCCTGCTGGATCCTGTCCCGCACCGCAACATCCATCTGATAATGCCATAACATCTGGGCAACCCCCAACCCTACACGGACTGCATTCTTTTCACTTTTCAGCCAGAAAAAAATATGAAATTCAACCCATGTATCTGAGTAGGAAAACCCGCAGGAGGAGAATCCAGCTGCGTCTATGACAGGATGAGATCGATGCAACAGGGCAGACTTCAGAAAGAGTTCTGAATCATCAGCCTCCAAGGTTACTTGGCATAACCTGGGAGAATGTGCCGGTACATCAGGAACAGTCAGCTCTGCTTTCGTCTTCCCACCTGGAAACTGTTATAGAATCAATAGAACTGTAGAGTTGGAAGGGACCCCTAAGAGTCATCTAGTCCAGACCTCTGCAAGGCAGGAATCACAGGCTTATGAGCTTCGTGTTTCTGAAGCAGGATCCAAGCATGGTTAGGGGGTTAACAACATATCAAATGTAAAGTCATGCAAGTTGGAGCAAACGCTCCCCCTTACTTTCACATATATGCTCCTGGGATCTGAACTGGAGGTGACGGACCAGGAATGATACCTTGGGGTTGTAGTGGACAGCTTGATGATGATGTCAGCCTAGTGTGTGGCAGCTGTGAAAAAGGCAAATTACCGGCTAAGGATCACCAGAAAAGGGAATTGAAAATAAAACTACCAATATCGTAATGGCATTGTACAAATCTATGGTATGAACACATTTGGAATCTATTATGTACACTTCTAGACACCCCACCTAAAATAAAAAAAGAGTTCTAAGCGGTTCAGAAAAAGGCAACTCAAATTATTCGATGAATGGAGGAACTCCCCTACAAGCGTTTTTCAGAGAAAAGGTGGCTAAGACGCAGCAGGAGAGACATTTACAAAATCATGCGTGGCCTGGAGAAAGTGGGCGGAAATGGTTTTCCTCCCTCTCCCATAACGCTAGAACTTTGGGGCGTCCAATGAAGCTGAATGTTGGAAGATTCAGGACAGATAAAAGAAAGTCCTTCTTTACTCAGCACATAGTTAAACTGTGGAATTCCCTTCCCTAGGAGTCAATGATAGCCACCAACCTAGATGGGTTTAAAAGAGAATTAGACAAATGGCAGAGAGGGCTTAGGAGGACTACTCGTCACTTGGCTGTGCTTTGCCTCCACAGTCAGAGGCAGCAATGCTACTGAATGCCAGTTGCTGGAAACCACAGGAGGAGGGAGGACTCCTATGCTCAAATCCTGCTTGAGGGTTTCCCAATGGGCATCTGTTTGACTACTGTGAGAACAGGGTCCTGGACTAGATGGCTGCCCATTGGTCTAATCCAGGAGGATCTTCTTGTGTTCTTATGGGACCACCCAGTCCAGAAGCTGTCTATCTATCTCTCTAGGTTCTTAGCAGTATTTGGCCACTGTGCTGCACGTTTGGCACCAGCTTGGCTGCAGGAGTTGCTGGAATTAGGTGTACAAGGTGCCATCCCACTGTCTTAGGGACTGCACTTCAGATCTGTGCAGCCTTTTCTTCTCCCAAAGAAGGCAGCAGAGGCTTAGGACAGGGGTCAGCAAGGTTTACCCTGCCTGGGCCGGTTCACTCCCACGGAGATCGGTCTGTGGGCCGGATCACGTCTGCGTAGATGCAATTTTTGGCACCACAGAAGCAAGTCCCCACCCCCACCAGTTTAGCGCAGCGCGTGGGAACTCGCCGAGTGGGCGGCTTGGTTTGGGGGCAGCTCGGGGGGCCATTTAAATGACCCCCCCCATGGGCTGCTTGTGGCCCATGGGCCACAGGTTGCTGACCCCTGGTTTAGGATCAGTGTTTAGGATCACCTTCTCCTAGATGGGCTCCCTTCCCAGGTTGACAAGACCCATCAGCCCCTCACTTCCCTCTACAGCACATGCAGAAACTGCCTTCTTGACTGTTGGGCCCACTATCAGTCTCATCCACTCCATCTGCCAAAGCCTGTCTTTGCATGCAGGAGAAGTCCCTAACCCACCAAGGGTTTGAGACCTACTGGTTACCCGAGACAAAGAAATATAATTAGTGATAACAGAACATTATGCATAACAAGCATAACAGAATGTAACATTTGATGTAACAAACCAGAAATGGAAGTTGGGAGAAGTCAACAGGGAGGAAGGAAATTAGAAAATGGATGTTAAATGATGATATTGAACAATTGTTATGAGAAAAGAAAATCAATAAAAATTGTTGTTGTTGTTGTTGTTGTTGTTAAAAAAAAGAGACCCACTGGCTACCCTCGCCTGTTGAGCGGACCAGTCAAAACTGTTTCTGGGGTGTGCCTACTGTCAAATGCTGACAGTTTCTAATGACTAAAATCAATAATATAAGCACACACATGATCATTGCCGAATGAACAACACACTCTAAATGTAAAACTTGTATGTGCAACGATGTGTATCACACAACTACTTCATTGTATTCACACAGTGTTCACTAATGAAAACCTACAAATGTGCACCATAAGATGAGGCTGCGCTGTCCAACTGCCAAAGCAAAGAAGTGGATACTGTAAGGAGTCATAAAGGGAACAAGTTCACACGCAACTATTCAGAATTGTGTGTGCATTGAATGTGAAATATATCTTTTGTTAAGCAATGCATGGAACATGTGAAAGAGAGCTGGGCCCCAGACCCCACTAATTTCAACCAGCTTCCCCAACATTTTTGGCTCTGGCTTACCCAAAATTGTGCCCTTCAGCTGCTTTGTTTGACAACTCCCATCATCCCCAAGCAGTGCAGATGAGAGTTGTAGTCCAAAAACATCTGGGGGGGCAGGCTTCAGCTACCCTCATCTAGTTTAGCTGACCAGTCAAAGGTGTGGCCACTGTTATAATAAATAGTAATACTTTTTTATTTATACCCCGCCCTTCCCGATTCAGAAAACTGGGCTCAGGGTGGCTAACAACAAATTTAAAACACTTAATTGTAGAAGCAGCATAAAATACAGTCTGCATGCTGACAGCTTCCAGAAGCCACATGTGAGAGCTGAGTGCAGGATGGGGACCAAAGGAGGACAAACCACCCCAGAAGGAGCACAACGTATCCCCCACCAGACTTACTAACCCTCCCCTAACACCCCATTTTGGTTAAATGAGGCTGGTTATCCCACATGAAGGTGATGGACTGTACTGGAGGTTTCAAACACAGAGGGGATGGCAACCTGCCAGGGATTCTTCAGCTGTGATTTCTGTGCTGCAGGGGGGTTGGACTGGATGATCCTTTGGGATCCCTTTCAACTCAACAGTTCTATGATTTGATGACCTCAAAAGGTGGTGGACTCTCCTTCCTAGGAGGTTGTTAAACAGGTCAGTTGGCCAATCTTAGGCTGCAGTTGCAGGGGTGAACTAAATGACCCTCTGGAATCCCTTCTAACCCTACCATTCTATGGTTTTGTCGCACATCTGTGCTTGCAGAGGCAAACAACATTTCTCTACAGCTTTTTCAAATGAGGCATGTCCTCCCCCCGATGTCTCTGCACCCTGAGAAATGAAACAGCCGCTGTAGTAATGGACAAGGCCTTTCTCATTTACAAGGCATGTCCCAGGCAGCATGGTGAAGGAGGCGGCCAGCGATTGGAAGCAGGTTTGATGTGATGAGAGCTATTAAGTCCAGATAGCCTCCTGGAAAGGAATCTTTTTCCATCTCCCTGTCTCTCCACTGCCCACAGGAAAAGAGTGGGTTCCCCTGCAGGCTCGACAACTCTCTCCTCCAGCACGTAAGGAGAACATAAGAGGAGCCCTACTGGATCAAGCCAGTGGCCCATCTAGCCTGCATCCTGTTCCCACAGTGGCCAAATGCCCCTAACAACATAGGAATCTAGATAGACTGCCTCTGGGCCTGGAGGTTCTTTCAGAGCATCAGAAGAGAGTCAGTGGATCAGGCCAATGGCCCATCTAGTCCATCACCCTGTCCTCACAGTGGCCACCAGATGTCCCAAAGGGAAGCCTGCAAACAGAATTCATTCACAAGAGCCTTCTTCCCTCCTGTGGTTTCAAGCAACTGGTATTCAGAAGCGAAGCATAGCTGCCTCTATCTGTAGTGGCAGAGCAGAGCTATTATGGCCTAGTAGTCACTGATTGGACGTGGGTGGCGCTGTGGGTTAAGCAACTGAGCCTAGGATTTGCCGATCAGAAGGTCGGCGGTTCGAATCCCTGCGACGGGGTGAACTCCCGTTGCTCGGTCCCTGCTCCTGCCAACCCAGCAGTTCGAAAGCATGTCAAAGTGCAAGTAGATATATAGGTACCGCTCCGGCGGGAAGGTAAATGGCATTTCCGTGCGCTGCTCTGGTTCGCCAGAAGCAGCTTAGTCATGCTGGCCACATAACCTGGAAGCTGTATGCCGGCTCCCTCGGCCAATAAAGCGAGATGAGTGCCGCAACCCCAGAGTCGATCACAACTGGACCTAATGGTCAGGGGTCCCTTTACCTTTAGTCACTGATTAGCCCTCTCTTCCTCCATGAATTTTCCCTCTTTTAGAGACATCCAGGTTGGTGGCCATCACTGCCTTCTATAGTGTTTAATTGTGTGCTGTGTGGACGACTTTCTTTTATCTGTCCTGAATCTTCCAAAAACTTCATCTTCATAGGATCTCCATGAGTTCTAGTGTTATGAGAGGAAGCAAAAAAACCTTTCTCTACCCACTTTCTCCATGCCAGGCATCATTTTACAACTTCCATCATATCACCTCTTTCTCAGATTTTCTCCAAAATGAAAAGTCCTAAATGCTGCAATCTTTCTTCATAGGGGAGTCGTTTCATCTCCACAATAATATTGGTGAGAGGCAATAGCTCTCCCCTCCAGCCCAAATCCACTCCCCCCCCCGTGTGTGTGTGTGTGTGTGTGTGTTGGGAAGCTCAGATCAGTGGAATATCATTTCACAATGTGTGTAGCAATAATTCTCCTCTCTCTTGCCCTTTGGAAACAGCAAGAATGAAACAAAGCAACTCCACCCTGCAGTTGCTTTATTATATTACATGAATGTGAATCCCAGAACAAGCATCTGGGGCCCAGCTGCTGGGAGCTGACGCCTTTGCGTTCTGTCTGCACGGATGCAAAGAGAGGAAAGGGAAAATTTGGAGAGGGAGCAGCACGCTTTGGGGTCTTGAGCCTACTGTGACTCAGTGCTTTCAAAGTGAGCATTGAACTGAAGAGTTGCAAGGGACCCAGAGAATCATCTAGTTCAACCCCCTACAATGCAGGAATCCAATACGAAGGAGAGTCTGCCACCTTCTGATTGAGTTTGTTCCGCTGTCAAACAGCTCCAACTGTCGCAAAGCATAGTTGTCAACTTTTCCCTTTTCTTGCGAGGAATCCTATTTGGAATAAGGGAATTTCCCTTTAAAAGGGGAAAACGTTGGCAGCTATGTTGCAAAGTTCTTCCTGAGAAAACAAGAGAAAACAAGCTTGGTTCACCTTCCATGTGATAGCCCTTTAGATATTTTAATATGACTATCTAATCTTCTCTCAGTCTCTTCTGTTCCAGACTTAAGATACCCAATTCCCCAAACTGCTTGGTTTCCAGACCCTTGATCATCTTGGTCGCCCTCCTCTGCACACATTCCAGCTTGTCAATATCCTTGTTAAATTTCGGTGCCCAGAACTGGACACAAGACTCCAGGTGTGGTCTGACCAAGGCAGAATAGAGCAGTACTCTCATTTCCCTTGACACTAAACTTTAGTTGATGCAGCCTAGAACTGGTGTTGTTGTTGTTTTGCTAAAGATGCAGAGAGGGGCACCTACAGATGTGTAGAGACATTTGCAGAGGCAGAGAAGCATCAGCACTCGTCTTGCGCCAAGGCCTCCTGCCTGCCAGGTGGGAGGCAAGAATGAGTCAGGGCCGCCTTACATCACCTCTAAACAACCGGTTGTTTATGTTTGGAGGCCATCCTCGCCTGATTCCATCCTCCCCACCACTTCCTGCCTCCCACCCTCCTTAATGGCTGTGTTCTTGTGGTGTGTGTGATGCTGCCAAGCGGCAGAAAAGACAAATGGGACCTCCTTTCGAGGAGGATCAAAGGAAAGGAGACAAGCTCTCCCTTCTCTCCATCATCACAAAAGGAGGAGTGGCTAAAAATGCTTTCAGGCTCTCCTGAGGTATTTAGGCCAGGAGAGGCAACCAAACTCACACTCAGAAACCATGGAAGATCTTCAGGCCAAAATGATCAGAGGGGTGCAGTGACTCATCTATGAAAAACAGATTCTCCAAGTGCCCCCTTTTCCCAGGGACGTCCCTGATTTAGAGAAGTCATCCCGGTTTCTGATTTGATCCCAGAATGTCTTGCTTTTCCTCAGAACGTCCCTCTTTTCATTGGAGAAATGTTGGAGGGTATGGGGAAATGGTTGCAGCATTGGGGACATTTTAGTTTGGAGGAAAGGCAAGTAAGAGACAACATGATAGAAATGTATAGAATGATGCATGACATGCAAAAAGTGGAGCTGAATGTTGGAAGACTCAGGACAGACAAAAGGAAGTCCTTCTTCAAGGAGCACACAGTTAAACTATGGAATTCCATCCCACAGGAGGAGTCATGGCCACTATCTTGAATGACAGTTAAACAGATGACCTCAGAAGATGGTGGACTTTCCTTTATTAGAGGTTTATAAACAGACATTGGGTGGCCACCTGCCAGGGATTCTTTGGCTGTGCAGGGGGTTGGACTAGATGACCCTTGGGGTTTCCCTTCCAATTCTATAATTCTATGAAAATGTGGCACTGACTGACTCCCAGAAACAGACACTGGAGACTTGGTGATTCACTGTTCCCAGAAGGAAGAGGAAAATCCTCTTCAGGATAACCATGTGAATAATTGTTAGATTGGGTGGCTTGTATCCAAAGACCAAGCAATTGTCTCAGTTAACACTGGGTAAAATTAGAAGTAATCCCACCATGTGCAAAACTGCACAGTGATCATCCAACACCCACCCAAACAGCCCCACACCACTACCCAGATGCTTTTATTAGCTCCTCCTTACAGTGGAAAGAAGAGGATATTCTGGGATGTATTACAGTTAATAGGAAGCAGAAGTAGTGATGCAGAGCCACTGGAGAGCCAAATGCAAGAATGGAGCTGACAGGGGTGTCAACAGGATTTCCTGCCTCCCCCCACCCCAGCTCACTGTACATGAGCTTGGCCCCCTGCTTTTCAACCTGGGCCTCATCTAAGACCAAGCAGCCCGATGTTCCAACATCAGCACCTGGATAGAGTAGCTGGGAGCTCCACAAACAGATTTTTTAAAAAACAAAAAACCTTGCATTGCAGGAATCGCAGGTAAAGAATCTTCAAAAGATAGTCATCCAGCCTCTGCTTAGAAACCTCGAAAGAATCAAAGAACCATAGAATCGCAAAGTTGGCAGGTGGCTATCCAACCTCTGCACTTAAAAAGCGGCCTTCCAAGGGAGCCTCTTCCACTGCCACACAGCTCCTCACCCCGGAAAGGTCTTCCTAATGTTTAGTCTCAATTTCATTGCTTTCGATTTATATATAAAATAATTAGAGATGTGTGTTTTACAGATGTGACTCTTCAAGGAATCTAGGACGACTGTTTAACTGATTTGTCATAAATCTGAATATATCAAAGTACTCCAAGATCAGCTAAATATTATTGCATAGCACCCCAATCCCTGATCAGGGGTTCCAGGGTTCGTGTTTCCTTTTGGAATGAGGCACAGTGGAGACTGTGGTGTCTTTATGATAAACGGTTTATTTACATCCTGAGCCCAGGATGGAGGGGTTCACAGTATCAACACCCCAAAAGGGTCTTGTTTCTCCCATAGCCCCAGCCTTGGATTCAAACAGACACCAGACATTGTTCTCTGACTTGTTGCTTTACTCCTAGATCACATCACTGCCCCCAAACTCTACGCCAAACTCTGGCTTTGTCTGTTGAGGAAGGAGGCTCTATCCATTCGCCCGTCTTGCACTGAGCCCCTTAATCCACCTTAATGGCTCATCTCCCAGACTATCACCCCACAAGGAAGCTAGCTTTGCATATATATTAACATTTGTTAGGTCCAAGGGTTAGAAGGATTTCATAAACAGTCGACTTCCTACCCCACAAACAAATAACACTATTGCCATTTTCCTATATGCAGCATACTGATTTAAAAAGAAAACTTAACACACAATTCTTTATATTTATTTAAAAATAAGATTTCCATAAATACAGTACATAATGCCTCTGAACAAAAGTAAAAAATAATCATCACTAAAATCTCTCTTTCCCCCCCTGTTGCAGCAAGTTGACAGGTAGGACATTATTGTTAAACTTCTTGTTCCAAAAATTACAATAAAATTACCCATTTTCCCACAAGCTGGTCTATATGTATTCTTTTATAATAAGTCAGCTTAATCATAGTTACTAGGGTCCAGATTTTCTCAATCTATTCGGATATTGTAGGATAGTTTTTTTTAAAAGCAATCTTAGCAGCTGTTATAAGGTTAAACACTATTTCTTGATCATTTCCCAGAATAACCTATTTTAGATAACCAAGCAGAAATGTTTTAGGTTCCAAGGGAATATAATATCCCAAAACATCATAGGTATCTGAAAGGATTTCCAGAATATTTCTACCTGAGAACAATTCCATATATATATATCTGTAATCAGATTTATTTAACCCACATCTACAGCATTTATCCGATCCTAACATATATATTAAATTCAATTTATAATGTGTTAAATACAATTCGATAGAGGGTTTTTAAAATAGTTCTCCTTCAGGTCCACTGAAATTATATTAGAATGAAAGTTGTCCCAAATCCAGTCCCATTATTTCCTGGTTATTCTCTGATCCAAATCTCACACCCATTTTCTCATATATGTATCCTGGTTCTGATCCAAGTTTAACCAAAGGTCACGGAATCTTGCTGTTATGTCTTTATCCAAATGAGAGATAAACAGAATTTTTCATTTATTCTTTTTCCTGACTTGCTCATATTTTCATATCAGAGAGAAGGTTACACCTCTAATTTGAAAATATTGGAAGAGTTGAAGTCTCCTTCCTTCCATGGCACTTGTGGCTTCCCCAGTTGTCAGAATAACTTGATCCTGCAACATCATTTTTATGCTTTCTAAACCAGCATTTTGCCATTGCTTGAAAACTTTAACTACCCTAGATTCCTGATTTAGAAATTCATTACAAAATGGGAAAGTTAAAGGTGATAGGCCCATAGATATCTTATAGTAGTTAATACAGACAGGGAGCAGGGGGAATCAAATTTAGATTCCCAATAGTTTACTATAAACCATAGCAGATGTTTAAGCTTTCTCTTTATTATTAATTCTTCCACTTCCAATACTGGATCTTCTTTAAACCTTTCTTTTAACATAGTCAAGGACCTCCATACATACTGCACAGCAGGCTAGCATCCCAGGGAGCTCACTTCAGTGCTTCTAACGCAGCAGTTTGACTTCGTCCCTTGAAGGTGCACTCCATTGTCTCTTGAGACACGGAGTCAAAAAACAATTGTGTTTATCAATCTCCTGGTGTTTGCTGCAAGTTTCCTATATTTCCAGAAACCAGTTTGATCCAAATGTATTTATTTTTACAATAATATCACTCAATCTCGTAGCTAATATTGAAGACCATATCTCAACATCAACATTTAAAGGAGAAATTGGCCTATATGCATTCGGAGATGTCAAATCTTTATTTGGCTTGGGAACCAGGACTATTTTAGCTTTGTTCCATGATTTAGGCAATCTGTTAATGCAAGTAGCTTCCATTACAGTATAGCTTGCAATAAAGGTTTTTCTATGACCTTAAGACTGTAACTTTATAGAATTATAAAGTTCTATAAACTATAAATTATAAATTTATAGTTGAGATTCCTGCATTGCAAGTGGTTGGACTAGATGGCCTTTGGGGTACCTTACAACTCTACAATTTTATGATTTTATTATTCACTTGCTAATCCAACAATGCCCAGTGATTTACCATCTTAAAAAATGTGTTAATCACTTTTCTAACTTTCTTCCAGTTTAATTTGCATCTGAGTTTTTGTAGGCTAATTTTGTCAGTTTGAGGACTTCTAATTTTTTTAGGAACTCTTTAATATATTGTATTGCAGGGTTATCTGATACATGTAGTTCTCCATAATATATCTTAAGTTCCTTCTGAACTTGTATTAATTCAAGCAGTTGTTTTGTACCCTTCAATTGCTCATATACTTGGACATTTTTATTTTTGTGTGCAGTTGTTCCAAAGTACTAATCTTAATTTTTAGTTGAGTTACTTGTTGAATATTGTTTTCTTTATTTCTGATGCTTTTTAGATAAGGATTTAGGGGGTCTTAGTAGACAGAAAACATAACATGAGCCAACAGTGTGATGCAGCAACAATAACAAAAGTAAATGTTATTCTAGGCTGCATCAACAGAAATCTAATGTCCAGTTCTGGGCACCACTATTTGAGAAAGGCAAGCTGGAATATGTGCAGAGAAAGGGGACCAAATTGATGAGGGGTCAGGAATGGTTCCCCTTGGAATGTGGTGGATTGTCCCTTCCTAGAGTTTCTTATGCGGAAGTTGAATGGCCATCTGACATAGATGCATTAGTTGAGAATTCTGCATTGCAGGAGGGTTGGACTTAATGACAATCAGGGTCCCTTCCAATTCCACAACTCTATGGTTCCAGGTGGTGCCTGAGCAAGGCAGAATAGCATGGTGCTATTCCATCCCTTGATCTGGACACCTGTCTTCTGTTGATGCAGCTTCGAGCTACATGGTGCTTTTTTGTTGCTGCATCACACTGTTGACTCAATGAGCCTAGTAGGGCGTTGTATCCTGGAGGAGAAGCTTGATCAGCTTCAAGCTGAAGAAAACCTGAAAGGGATTCTTTAGATAGGAATCCTGCATTGCATAGGGTTGAACTAGGGTTGGACTAGATGACCCAGCTCTTTAATTCTATGAATCTATTATCCATCTTACACCACCGAAGTCACATTCACATACGAAGCATCCTTAAATGGGCAACACTGGAGCAAGTTACGCAGAGCAGGATTGATTACAGAGATTGGGACAACTCGGGGAGAGGCCCAGATCTCCTTGCATGCAGCATTAAAAATAATAAATAAAATCCTCTTTTAATAATTTACCATTCTATTACTAATTCATCAGCGTCAAACAAGCTCACGCTGGTGCAACAGCCTCCTGTCTGAAATGGAATCAGAGAGAGACAGAGACAGAGTTTATGAGTCAAAGTCATTTCGGTCTTATTTATCCTGTAAGAATTCATAAGTTGCCTTAAGTAGTCGCTCATCCCAGGCTGCTGAACCACATCCCTTTGCTGCCTCCCTATGGGCAACACCTCACCCCCCATTTTCAGCAGGGAACAAGCCAGAAAAGGAGCTACTCAGACCCAGCTTTGCTTATACATTATCTCATTCCATTCCTGCTAGCTTAAGAAAATCCCAGAGCAGTCCACCAGAAAACAGGAAATAAAATACTAAATGCTAAAACCACAGATCAGAGTCAGCATGAATTTTCTTCCTACACAAGGTTCACCAATTCATAGAAGGGTAGAGTTGGTGAGAGTTATTGACAGCTACTAGCCACAATGCCTCGGCTCTGCCTCCACACTCAGAAGCAGCAATGCCACCAAGATACTAGACTAGATGGGCCTTTGACTTGATTCAGCAGATTCTTCTGATGTTTCCTCCTGCTCCAGAGGGTAAGACCCAAACTAGTTGATTCAAATGACAGGAAGAACTTTCTGGCAGCAAAAGCTCTTCGAGGGTAGAACAGACTCCCTCAGAAGTCTGTTTTTACACACACGCACACACACACACACACGGGGGCATTACTGTGCAAGTCATCTTGGAAGGTGGTGGCCTCTCCTTCCTTGAAGGTTTTTAAACAGCAGTCAGATGGCCATCTGTGAGGGGTGCTTTAGCTGTGATTCCTGTGTTGCAGGGAGTCCCTTTTAACTCTACAATTCTATGGTTCTGTGTTGTGATGTTCTGATGACATGCTACTCTTGTGTGCCACCAGACTGCTCCTTAAAGTCTTCATTTGCTTGTCCACCAGGTTGTAACACCGGGTTCTTTGTTTTGGTTTCCAAGAACAAAAAACAGAGATCGGTTCCTTGCGAAACTGAATCTGAAGAGTGGAGGAGCTGTTTGCTACAAACGGCAGCGATGCATTCTCTTGTCCGTAAGCCAATGGCAACCCTCCAAGTGACTCATGCATTGGCAGATGAAGAAAGGACTCAGAAGTCAGTTGAAACAGGTGTGGTCTTATTACGGAATCTGTGGGCCTATGACAAGGATTCTTTATTCATATACTTACATATTTTTAAAAAAGATTATATACAACTATGTCATGAAAATGTATATTGAAGTGATTCACAACAAAAAAGCACAAAACTATTCAATAAAAACCAGGGTGGGGGGGAACAGACATTGTGTGAATCATGTTAGCCAACCTTGCAGGGTTGTTGAGGGGATTAAATGACTAGGACCTGGCAGAGATCAGGGTTCAAATCCTACACACTCAGCCATAAAGTTCACTGGGGGCTGTTCACTGCCTCTAACCCAAACTCCTTCGCAGGGTTTTTGTAGGGATTAAATGAGGAAGGGGAGAGTCATGCACACCACCTTGAGATCCTTGGAGAAAAGGGTGGGATATGAATGCAATACATTACAAGAGCAGTCACTCTCCCTGTGTTTTCCAGCAGCTGGGATTCGTAATCATTGCTGCCTCCAACTCTAGAGACAGAGCCTATCCATTCTGACTAGTAGTTACAAAAAGCCTTCTCCTCCATGAATTTTGAGAATCCTCTTTAAAAGCCATACAAGATGGTGGCCATCACTGCCTCGTGCAGGAATGAGTTCCACAATTTAACTATGCACTGCTTTGTGAAATCAGGAGTTGCATATGTCAGGGGAGGAGCTGACCTTTGGCATTCGGAGCATAGAAATCTCCTGCTTGACAACCAGCAGGATGTCTCTGCACACTTCTAAGCAATGTCTGTTTAACCACAATTAAGGCTCCCCTTGCACCGTCCCCGCACAGAATTAATTAAATCTTTGCAGCCAACACCTGTGGGATCTGCATCGTGCCAGGATCCAGGTTCCCAGGAGAAAGACACACTGCAGCAAGTCAGCTTCTATGTTAGAAAAAGCCAGCCTGGGAAATATCTTAGTCCTGCATTGACCATACCCTCCTACAAATGTCATAAAGGCTGGATCCTTGGAGAAAGGAAGAGAAGGGATGCAGGTGGCGCTGTGGGTTAAACCACAGAGCCTAGGACTTGCCGATCAGAAGGTTGGCGGTTCGAATCCCCACGACGGGGTGAGCTCCCGTTGCTCGGTCCCTGCTCCTGCCAACCTAGCAGTTCGAAAGCACGTCAAAGTGCAAGTAGATAAATAGGTACCACTCCAGGGGAAAGGTAAACAGCGTTTCCGTGCGCTGCTCTGGTTCTCCAGAAGTGGCTTAGTCATGCTGGCCACATGACCCAGAAGCTGTCTGCGGACAAACGCCAGCTCTCTCGGCCTATATAGCGAGATGAGCACCGCAACCCCAGAGTCGGTCATGACTGGACCTAATGGTCAGGGGTCCCTCTTCCTTAAAGGAAGAGAATAATAATAATAATAATAATAATAATAATAATAATAATAATAATAATTTTTATTTATACCCCACCCTCCCCAGCCAAGGCCAGGCTCAGAGCAGCTTACAAGCAATAATAAAAACAAGTTGAATGATTACAACTTAAAAACAAAATTAAAATGCAACATTAAAATATTGAAACATTAAAATATTAAAATGTAGCCTCATCGCAGGAGGAGAAGGAAAGGAAAAAAGAGAGGGAGGGAATCAAATTGGCTCCAAGCCAAAGGCTAGGCAGAACAACTCTGTCTTACAGGCCCTCCGGAAAGAAATCAGATCCTGCAGGGCCCTGGTCTCATGAGGCAGAGCGTTCCACCAGGCCGGAGCCAGAGTTGAAAAGGCCCTGGCTCTGGGTGAAGCCAATCTAACTTCCTTAGGGCCCGGGACCACTAGGGTGTTGCTATTTATGGACCTTGAGGCTCTCCGTGGGGCATACCAGGAGAGGTGGTCCCGTAGGTACGAGGGTCCTAGGCCGTGAAGGGCTTTAAAGGTCAAAAAAAGCACCTTAAATCAGACCCTGTATTCCACCGGGAGCCAGTGCAGCTGGAAAAGCACTGGGTGAATATGCTCCCATGGCAGAGACCCCGTGAGGAGCCTCGCTGCAGCATTCTGCTCCCGCTGGAGTTTCTGGGACAGCTTCAAGGGCAGCCCCGCGTAGAGCGAATTACACTAGTCAAGCCTGGAGGTGACTGTCGCATGGATCACTGTGGCCAGGTCGGGGCGGGAAAGGTAAGAGACCAACTGCTTGATGCGGCGAAGGTGGAAAAATGTCACCTTGGCTGTTGCTGTAACTTGCGCCTCCATGGAAAGGGAGGCGTCAAGGATTATACCCAAACTCTTAACGGAAGGCAATGGCACTAATTGGGCCCCCGCAAGAGAAGGGAGTTGGTCCCTCATCCCCATGCCATCCCGACCCAGCCATAGGACCTCTGTCTTTGAAGGATTTAGTTTCAATTGGCTCCCACGAAACCATCCAGCCACAGCTTCCAAGCATCTGGTCAGTGTGGCCATCCATCAGCAGATAGAGCTGAGTGTCATCAGCATATTGGTGACAGCCCAGCCCAAAGCTCCGGATAATCTAGGCAAGGGGACGCATAAAGATGTTAAAAAGCATTGGGGAGAGAAGAAGAGAAGCAGGCTTGCTCAAAGTTTCTTCCTGGCCACAAAAGAGTGCAGAGGAAAACAGGCAGAAGCCCAACCAGAATCCATGTGGTTTAAAGAGTTATTCACTGTACAATGGACCGCATCAGTTGTAGGGGTGGAAGGTCCTCTAAAGCTCATCCAGTTCAGCCCCTACAACACAGGAACCATAACCAGACTCTGCATGAGTTTAGGATTTCCAACTGTCTCTTATTCACTGTCATTGCTAATGGCAGTCCTGGGAATGACAGAGGCTTGCCCAAGGACCTTAACGGTAAATGGCATGAAGCTACAGCAACACCACTCTGCAGAACCTGTCTTGCTTCTCTTGCTGGGGTTTGAGATGGACTGGAGGCTGAAGCTCTATGATGGGGCTGGTTCTTCCCTACCCATGCTGAGTGCATAGTCTCTGACGGGGTTGGACTAGATGAGCCTGGGGAGTCCCTTCCATTTCTACAATCCTATGATGCTTAACAGAGGGCCAGTAATGGAAGATTGCCCAAATGGTACTTCTACAAGCAGGGATTGAATATTTATAAGGCTTCAAGAGAGCCTAAGGTAACACTGGGGAAAGAAAAAGCAAAACCAAATGTCTTTCTGCTTGTTGGGGGGGGGGGGAATTGTGTGTGTATGTGTGTCTCACAAACTGGAATGCACCTGCATTCTTCCAGGGATGGTGCCATTAATTTTTCTCTGTAGTGCTCATTAGGGACCCTTCCCAGCTGATACTGTCTGCAGAACCTGAAACCGTGTGCTCTGTTCTTGGAGGCAAGCCTGCTTTTGTCTTTCTTCATGATCATAATGGACATTTGCATGAGAAAAGGATCCGAAGCAAGGACAATGAAGGGTATTTGTTTCACCTGCGGCTCTGGCACTACTAAGCACCCACATGGGTGATTGACAACCACCATAGCAACCAGCCTCAGAAGGCCTCATCAATGCCATTTCCTAAGAGGTCAATCAACAGGGGGGGAGGCCCCTATTACTATGTTTTTCACTGAGACTAGATACACTAGCAACACTGGATGGCTCCATGGCAATGTTTTGTATATCGGAGTTTATAGTCCTGAAACACAAAGTTGCATTCGTTATTCCAGGTTCCATAGAATCATAGAACAGTTGGGTTGGAAGGGATCCAAGGGTCATCTAGTCCAACCCCCACCCATGCAGGCTTTTTTTTTTAAAAAAAAAATCTTATATCTCTATAAGCGTGGTCTCATCATTTTCTCTCCAGCCCCCAATTCTGCTTCACTTACAAGGACCAGAAACAGACCATTCTTCAGGTGCTTTAGCCTCATGTATGCCTTAAATATTTAGCGGGGAAAACTTGAATGTTTCACTTTTTAAACACAAAACCTTTCATGAAATTGCTGAGTCAGCATAACATCCAGATGGGAGCTAGTTTCAATTCTGCAATGCCAAGGTGACTCCCACTTTTTTTTTGCATTGCAGATGACACCACCTCTGCTGCAAGATGGTCATCATTGAATCATAGAATTGGAGAGTTGGAAGGGATTAGGTAAAGGGACCCCTGTCCATTAGGTCCAGTCGTGGCCGACTCTGGGGTTGCGGCGCTCATCTCGCTTTATGGCCAAGGGAGCCAGCGTACAGCTTCCGGGTCATGTGGCCAGCATGACTAAGCCGCTTCTGGCGAACCAGAGCAACGCATGGAAACACCGTTTACCTTCCCGCTGGAATGGTACCTATTTATCTACTTGCACTTTGACGTGCTTTCGAACTGCTAGGTTGGCCGGAGCAGGGACTGAGCAACGGGAGCTCACCCCGTTGCGGGGATTCAAACCACCAACCTTCTGATCGGCAAGTCCTAGGCTCTGTGGTTTAACCCACAGCGCCACCCGCATCCCTGGAAGGGATTACCAAGAGTCATTTAGAACCACATGTGTCACCTTGAGGTCCTTGGAGGAAAAGGTGAGCTATAAATGTAAATAATAAAAATAAACATTTTAATCTCTTTTAGTATTTAAAGTTATGTCCATTTTAAATTATGGGTGTGAATCTTTCTCAATTTTATTGTTTTATTGTTTTGTAAACTGCTTTGAGGTTTTTTGCAATCAAGAGGTACGTAAATTTTACGAAATAAATAAACAATAAATAATATTATTGTTTTGCTGTTTTATTTGTCTCTCTTCCCTTAATCTGGACACTAGACTTCCATTGCTTCAGCCTATCCTATAAAAATTTGCTGCATGCTTTGAGATGGATGCTTTTTCATTGGGAAGACCCAGAAAATTGCCCACTCTGGTTGTTTCCATAATTGGGAGTCTCACCATTTCCTTCCCATTGCCTGCTCAATGCACTCTAGCATGGTCCCAGAGAGATTGCCTTCCAACTGTTTTCCATGCAGAACTGTTTTTAATATGCCAATGATGGTATCTAATATGCAAAAATTATTGTAACTCGGTTTTTAAAGATGCATTTTAGATTTCCCAGAACAGTGATGAGAATGTGAGCGAGATGCAAATGAAACATTAAAACCATGGGAGCCCCGGAATGTAATGCAGCCAGTGAGCAGACCTCAGGAATTGGACGAGCATCTGGCCGACCTTTGCCTGGATTTGTTGCAAAAGGAGTTGCCACATTATTAGCTCAGAATGCAAATCGCGTTAGATCTGGGTGGTCCAACATATGGCCCGCGGGCGGCATGCAGTCCTTGAGACCTTTTTTTTTGGCGGCCCTAGCTAAGTACCAAAGGAGCGTCGCTAGTGGCAGCAGGAGTCCCAACGTCCAGGATCACCCCCTCCCCAGTTAACGACTGCCAGAAACAGAAGCAGCAACAAATCGTTGAGCTTCGACGTCCCCGCCTCCCCATTTTTCCAGCCGCCGACGCGCCAGGTGATTGGACAGCAGCCAGACTCTGGTAAGCAGGGGTTCCTCCTGATCAGTAATGGTCCTAAGCTGCACGCCCCCCTCAGGCTGTGACTCCTGCTACTGCAGCTGCCCCTCTGCTCTTCCAGACCATGGCAGGGGGTTGAGAACGGGAGGCAAAAGCCCAGCGGCTGTGACTGAGCTGCTCCGTGATGCAGGGCAGCTCCACCGCCGTGGCTTCATTGCCCAGCTTGCCCCCTTCTCCCGGGGGCTTGGCCCTCCCAGCCTCCTGCTTCTCCCAGCCCAGGGCGTTGAACCAGCAGCCCCAGAATCTGCTGCGGCTGCCTTCTCCTAGGCCTTCTTTTGCCTTCCGGGGGTTGTTGCGGGGCTCGCACTCCCCACCCAGGGATGCTGCCCCTGCCTTCCAACCTTGCGCTTAGAAAAGAGGCCTGCAGGTGCCAGGACAGTATCCGAGCCCTGCCGGGCGGGGGGGGGGCACTAGGGAGCGGCCAATGGCAAGCGAGGGGAGCTGGCTCTGCCTCCTGGGCTGGTGGAGGGTGGGTTGAGCGGGTAGGGACCCAGTTGTGGGGTCATCCTGGTGCTGTGATAAGGGGCACATGATGCTGGAGTCCCTGTCGCCCTGAGCTCAGCACTTTCTCCCTCTATAAGTGTGTGTGTATGTGTTTTACAGCTGGCACACTGTGCACTGCTGCATAGTGCTGATAAAGCCATGTTTGCAGGTTCAATCCCTGAATGGGACAGCTGCATATTCCTGCATTGCAAGGGGCTGGACATGATGATCTTCAGGGTCTCTTCCAGCTCTTCAATTCTATGATTCTGTCTGCAGAATTATTATTATTATTATGGAACACATTTTGGGCAGGCACACATCATTTTCCATGTATTGTTTACACAGTACATTTCTTACTGTGGCTGATACTTCTTGCACTCGATTATATGTAACACTCAGGCCCAGATGAGACAGTTTATCTATATATATTTTTCTTTAATGACAGTGTGAATCATGAGACCTCTATACAGTGGGAGGGATGTTTCTGTCTCTGAAACGTGAAATGCACTCTGAGCATTTTCTTTTCTTTCATGTTTGATGCTGTTAAATCAAATGCGGGGGCAGGGGCGGATAAAGGTTTTATGGTCATATCTGCAGTGGAGAGGGGACTAGATGCCCTTTGGGTCCCTTCCAGCTCTACAATTCCATGTTTCTGTGGTTCTATGATTGGGGTGGGGGGTAATCCCGATGTATATTTTGCTCCAGGAGGCTAAAATTGATCAGAATTGAGCATACACTTTCAGAGTTAATACTAAATACATTACTTCTCGTAAATGAGCCACCATAGCTGCTAGAGGTCTGTGAAAATTTGTGTTCCGGCCTTTTTAGACCCATGTACTATCTAAAACCAAAGGGGCACATTGGTTTCTAGATGTGATTTTTTTCCCCCAGCTCTCCCACCCCATTAAAGAAACCATTATTATTATTATTATTATTATTATTATTATTATTATTATTATTATTTTAGACCTCTCTTGCAATCCTGAACTATTTCTGAGCTTGGCCCTGCATGACCTTCAGAATGCAACTGTTGGTTCCTGGTGTATACTCTTCCTTCTTGATTTCACTTTTCTTCCATTTCTTATACATGCCCTTCTTTAAATCTCAGCTCATCCGTAAGATCCTTCTGCAGCCACACCGGTTTCTTCAGATTAAGGCCAAGCAATTTACCAATACACTGTCTGAAACGGGTTTGAAGTTCAGATTATGGTAATGGTTTCAGAATTTTTGAGCTGGCAGTATTTTGTGAATCCCCAGCTACCACCAGCCCAGCACATGTTACTCCCGGGTGACACTTGCGCCCTGCAAGGCCTTCCAATGCTTGCCCATTCCCTCCCTCCCTCCACAGGTCTTGTGGGAAATTCTTCCTAGCCAGCCCCTTAATCTCCAGTTGAATCCTAGAATACATGACAGTCCCGGAATGCTAAAATACTGTAGAATTTTAGACTGCTTTCATTTCATTGTTCATGAGAAGCCTTTTCCTCCTTTGTTGAGTCTCCCTTCTTGCCTACTACAATTTTATTCAAATGCAACAGCAGGGCAGAAGGCAGCTGAACAAAAGGCCCTTTTCATTTTTTTAACAGGTCTTCAGATCTTTGTACTCCCCAGAGTTGTATTTAATAGGTTAATTTTTCAAGCTTCTTGAGTGTGTGTGTGTGTGTATGTGTGTGTGCAAGGAGGAGTTTGTATATTGCAAACATGTCCCACAGAAACACACTGTAGAGTCAGAACGAACCACGAAGGGTCATTTGCTACAGCCTCCTGCACTGCAGGAATCAGAGCTAAAGGGCTCCCTGGCCACCCAACCTCTCTTTAAAAAACTTCAAGGAAGGAGATTCCAACAGCTTCCCAGGGAGTCTGTCCCACTGCAAACAGCTCTTAGTGTCAGAAAGTTCTTCCTGATGTTTAGTTGGAACCTCCTTTCTTGTAACTTGAAGTTCAGGTCCTATCCTCCAGAGCAAGAGAAAACAAGCTTGCTCCATCTTCCATGGGATAGCTCTTTATATATCTGAAGACAGCTACCATATCTCATCTCAGTCTCATCTTCTCCTGGCTAAACATGCCCAGCTCCCTCAGCCATTCCTCACAAGGCTTGGTTTTCCAACCCCTAGTCCCAGAACTGGACACAGGACTCCAGATGGGGTCTGACCAAGGCAGAATAGAGTGGTACTGTCACTTCTCTTGTTCTAGACATTTGGCTTCTCTTGATGCAGCCTAGAATTGCATTAGCTGTTTTTGCTGCTGCATCACACTGTCAACATATGTTAAGCTTGTGGGCTCCTAAGACCCCTCAATCCTTTTTGCATGGACTTCCGTCAAACCACATGCCCTCCCCCCAATTCTATATTTCTGTATCTAGTTATTCCTGCCTAAGCAGGAACCTTTCATTCATCCCTATTGAAATTAATTTTATTAGTTTTGATTCTGCTTGTGAATATTTGCTTCCTGGAACCATCCTCTTCCAAGTTTTTGGAAGCACAAGCACACACGCCTGGACCCTTAATCTCTCCTGTTAAAATATTCACTCCCTTTGCCCCTTAACTCTTCTCCAAAGCCATCGTCTTTCCTTGCCATCTATAATTCAATGACATCCTTCTTTCAATTATCTTTCAGGCTCTTAAAGTCCTGAAATTAGCACCCCTCTCAATTTTGTGGAAGATTGCATAACTGTGCATGACTGCATGGAATGGTTAAGGACCACAGAGTTTTATTGCTAGACAGACTCAGGTCATGCTCCCAAGGAAGTGAAGCTTTTCAGCTTCCTCTTTCTCTGCATCATGTAATGAAGGACATGCGTAAGCTTGCTCTTGAGTTTACAGCATGTGTTTGGAATTATATACAGTACTTTCTACCAGAAATATTCTGCCTGTGTTTCTCTTTGCAGCTGCACGGAACAACACATTTATCAAACCTATGAATCTGTAAGTAAAGCATTTCTAACTTACTTTGCAGTGTGTGGTCTGTTCCTTGCAAATGGGGTAGAAAGAAAGGTGCATGGTAATTGGGATAAGAAATATTTGACAACCTATATTCACTGTGCTGCTTATTTTTGTGAGTTTAATACTCTGCTACTGGAATGCTCTGTGTACTGCATTTTGTCCTGCATTTTGAATCCAGGCACCCAGCAAATTCTTTTGTTGTTCACCCACACACATGGGTCCACAGGGATTCATATATTTTTCCTCCCACAGTCTTCAGGTAGAAAACGATCTTCCACTAATACTGCATGTGGAACCTGGTTCTCCCCCCAAAAAAGAATACACACACACACACACAGAGGCAGCACCTGTTTGTCATGATAGACGACTTCCATGTGGGCCTGGGCACAAAGTGTCACATTCCCCCGGGGCGTGCAAATTTGTTAAGAGGGGGTCACTGCAGAGGAAGGGGGTCAGTTAATGGACGATATCAGTTTCTCTCTGCTAATGAAGATAGCACTCTCTCGGAAGCTGGACATGTGGAGGAGGGTGAGACGTCAGTGGAATTTGATACCAGGAGAGAATAAATGGGCAGATTGAGGCAACAGCCTCGGCACTCAGATGTTATTATACAATTCATTAATAGAACACTTTTAACTTACCATGTGAATAGAGCTCTGGAATGAAAGGGGGATTTGTTTGCGAATGTTTGTATTTAGATTCTAATTTCTAATTCAGTCTGCACGTACACACAGCATTCTCAGTAATGGATAGCGCTGGAATCAGCAAATTGTAGAGATGGAAGAGGCCACCAAGAGTAATATAGTCCAACCCATTTGCAATGCAGGAGTCACAGCTAAAAAATCCCTGCCTGGTGTCCACTCAACCTCTCTTTCAAAACCTCCATTGAAGGAAACCCTCCCATCTTCCAAAGGAGCCCGTTCCACTGTTGAATAGCTCTTACCATCAGGAAGTTCTTTCTAATGTTTAGTTGGAATCTCATTTCTTCCAATTTGAATCCATCAGTTCTGGTCCTCTTCTCTGGAGCATCAGAAAGCAAGCTTGCTCCATCTTCCACCTGATGGCCCTTCAAATATCTGATTTGAAGTTGGTTATGATCTCAGCTCTCAGTCAATGCAGGAAGTTAGTTAAGGTCTTAGGAAGGAAACCTGGGGTTTTTTTTTAAATAATTACTCTATTTGGCATGTCAACACTTAATTGTTCTACCTTAAGAGGCATCAATAAAGCAGGTCTCGTGTAAATCCAGCAGAGCTGAAACAGATAGAGAATAGATAACAAATTGGATGATTAAAGAGATGTGGATTACACAGAGTAGTAGAAAAGCAAAGGAACCAGGAAAAGGTTGGAAGGGAAGTCATATGGTACAGATATGTAAAGGTAAAGGTAAAGGTACCCCTGACCATAGGTCCAGTCATGACCGACTCTGGGGTTGTGCGCTCAACTCACTCTATAGGCCGAGAGAGCTGGTTTGTCCTCAGACAGCTTCCGGGTCCAGCATGTGGCCAGCATGACAAAGCCGCTTCTGGCGAACCAGAGCAGCACATGGAAATGCCGTTTACCTTCCCACCGGAGCGGTACCTATTTATCTACTTGCACTTTGACGTGCTTTTGAACTGCTAGGTGGGCAGGAGCTGGGACTGAGCAATGGGATCTCACCCTGTCGTGGGGATTCGAACCACCAACCTTCTGATTGGCAAGTCCTAGGCTCTGTGGTTTAACCCACAGCACCACCCGCATCCCATCTACAGATATGTAGATATGCTGTATTTGGTATGGTTGTAAGTGGGACGGGGGAGGGGAGGGGGTTAGATATGCTCTCTGTTCCTGTTTTGGAAAAAGAAAAAAAGGCATCAATAAATCTCAACTGCTTTTTAAAAAATTGAATCCCTTGGTAATGAATTTCAGGACAGAAGCAAAAGCTGAATTTTGGTTTGACCCAACATGCCAGCCATGGGTCTGTTTTCTCACCAATTATTTTGTAATTATATTGGGTGAGGGAGAATCACAGAATTGCCAAATCATAGAGTTGGAAGGGACCCGAGTATTATGTAAGCCAACCCCTTGCAGTGCAGCAGAGCCCACCACCTTCTGAGGGAATCTATTCCACTCTTGGCAGAGGTGTACCTGGGGGGTTGGTGAGGTTGGCCCCTACCAAGCGTGCAGCCCCAGGGGGCACTGGGCTGCCAACTCCTGGGTGGCATGTTCTGTAGCCACCCATAGGTAACTGGCGGTGAGGGACGCAGGCTGCTGGAGGGATAGCCAAGAGGGGAGCATCCTGGCTCTTCCCCCCTGCCTCTGACTGACCACAAAAGCAAAAAGAAGTTCAGCTTCTGGTCTTCTCTTTCAGTCCTGCTCCCCAGGAAAGCTTTTGATGTGCTGAAGAGAGAACCAGATACTTTCCATTGTGGTTGGATCCCGCAAAGCCCTTTCACGCAGCAAACTCAGTCCTTCTGTGGTTAAATGGTACAGTATTGCTTCCCTTTTGTGGGGGTGGGGAGAGCAGGAAGGAGGATCTGGCTGATTTGTACCCCTTAAATCACTAACTTTGCAACGGATGGTATTTTCTGGGGTGTTTCAAACAGTCTCTCAGTGTGAAACCTGTTGGTGGTTTGCAAGTTTTACTTGTGGGGCTTCGGCTGCTGATTCCTGTGCTGGCTGATTGTTTAAGGGGTTTCTAATGGCGATATTGCTTCTCAAAAGTGAAACGGCTCTAGCAGTAAAGCAGGGCCTCTTTCTTTGCATTGCTTTTCATTTCTTCTGTGTATGACATACATGTGTGTGTGGCACTACACTGTCACTGTCACAGCAAGTTTTTTTGTGTGGGGAGGCGGTTGCCAATACAGCTCCTGGCCAAGGGTGTAAGGAACCCTCGGTACGCCCTCTGACTCTTGGACAACTCTTGCTGTCAGAAAGTTGACTCACTGGAGGTTTTTTAAAATAGGGGGCTTTCCTTCCTTAGAAGTTTTTTAACCAGTAGTTGAATGTCAGGGGTTATTGAGCTATGATTCGTGAAAATGTTTTGACCAGTTACAGAAATAAAATAAGCCTGGAAGTAAAAGGAGGGTGTGCAGGAAGCAGCAGCTGTTGCAAAGCTGTTGCATTGCAGGGGTTTGACTAGATAACTCTTGGGGACCCCTTCCAACTCTACAGTCCTTTGATTCTATGAGATCTTAGCAGGCAGCACACAGCAACATGCACCCCACCTGTCTGGCAGATCTGCTAAACACACCTGCCTATTATCCAACAGAGAAAGTTGCAGCAAGCACACATAGAGGACAGTCATTTGGACAGATACCTAGATCTGATTTACTAGCATAGAAGCAAACTTTTAGGGACCAAGGTCCCTTTGGGTCCCCCCTAAAATAGTTGAGGGAGCTCCCCCCCCAAAAAAAAAGTTGATGGGCATTGCTGTTCAAAAGATGTATGTGAACAGCATCTTGTGTTTGATTATGCACAGCGGAGCTTACCTCCCCCCTCAATATTCAAGTTGGCACCCCTGTTTAGTAGGGATCTTTTCATGCCAATGTCCATTCAGCTCGCACCCAAAAAAATTAAAGGGAGAGATCCTTACCATAAAACATTCATCAGCTGGTTTAAAAGAATGAAAAATTAAACAGCCTTTTGCTATAAAGTATGAAATATTTACTGAGATGCTGTTAGCTAATTGCCTGTGTTGTATGACCGGCTAAGTGGCAGGAGCAGACTTTGCGACTGGTATTCAGATCAAAGCCTCCAGTATTTACATGACAGGACAGATGTGCCAAGCTAGATTTCTCTGGTTGGGTGGGGGTCATTTCTTCAAATTAGAGATGTATCATGTTCTCGCACAGTTTAGACCCCTGCTCAGCTCTTCTCAGATATAGATTTAGAGTACTTCAGATTTAGTTCTTTTTGATGCAATGCATAGTTAAACTGTGGAACTCACTCCCACAGGAGGCGGTGGTGGCCGCCAATCTGGATGGCTTTAAAAGAAGATTTTACTACTAGCCACAAGCACTATGCTTTGCAATGCTTCTGAATGCTGGAAACCATGGAAGGGGAGGGTATACTTGCACTAGAGTCCTGCTTATGGGAGTCCCATTGAGATATCTGGTTGGCCACTGTGAGAACAGGATGGGACTAGATGGGCCATTGGTCTATTCCAGCAGGCTCTTCTTATGAGCAGCAGAGGACAGGGGGGAGGAGAAGCCACTGTCAGGAAAGATTGAGGACCCAAAGCTCACCCAGACCCTTCAGAGGGACCCATTTATAGAATGATAGAATTGTAGAGTTGTACCATAAAAATGTGAGAAAATAAGATGAGCCTCCCGGATCAAGCCCATGGACCATCTAGTTCAGCATCCTGTTCTCACAGGGGCCAAAAAGATGCTTATGGGAAACTCAAACACAAGATACCATGCAACTGGTTTGGAAGCATTACTGCCTCCAATTGTGGAGGCAGAGTACATCCATTGTGGCTAGTAGCAATTGATAGCTATTTCCTCCATGAATTTGGAGAATCTTAATTTGAAGCCATCCAAGTTGGCGACCATCAATTTCTCCTGTGAGAGGGAGTTCCATAGTCCCCCCCCCCACACACTTCTATGTATTTATGGTTTAATTCACTCCTTTAAAGAGAGAATTCATTATTTCATAGCGGGAAGACCAATGCACCACGTTCTTACTAGCTTGGGAGAAAAACTTTTGGTGTGAGAAAGATATAGGATGTGTGTAAATATGCACATATACATACACATTATATATGTACACATTGGATGAGTGTGCATGTGCATATATACTCTAGGTAAGCACACACATATATACACTGTCAGTGTTTGTGCATATAAAAAAATTCCTTCCAGTAGCACCTTAAAGACCAACTAAGTTAGTTCTTGGTATGAGCTTTCGTGTGTATGCACACTTCTTCACATACACACATCAGAGACATTTCTGTACCACATGCACCCTTCACTGAAATTGGCTTACAAAATCAATTAAAGTACATGATTTGAAACAAATCTTATAGAAATGACATGTCACCAGTAATTTACACTTTAAAAAACTCAGCCACAAAAAAAAATATCTGGAAGCTGAAACAAGATTGCTATTCATCAGTGCTGCTACTACCCTTAAAGAAACATAGTTTACTATGAGATATAAAGGCAACATTGAGGTTGTTATAAAGATTAGCCACCTAATTTAAAGAACAAACCAACCAGACTGTACTTCATTTTTTGCCCACAATATACACCCCATGAAACTACTCTTCTCACACCTTGCTTACCTTTCTTGTACATTGTTTGCTTCCTGTTCATTGTGGATTCTTTCTTCCATCTGCAGTTTTGTTGCCTTTCCCCACCCCCCACCCCTTTAAACATCAATCCAGGCAATCCTGCTGGATTTGATTAAATGATGATCCCACTATGCCAAATCAGGGAGTTCCATAGTTTAATTCTGTGCTGTGTGAAGAAGGAATTTCCTTTGACTGTCCTGAATTTTCCAACATTCTTCCTGATGTTGAGTCAGAATCTCCTTTCTTATCATTTTGAATCCATTGGTTCAGGTCCTGCCCTCTGTAGCAGCAGAAAACAAGCTGGCTCCATCTTCCACCTGGCAGCCCTTCAGATATTTGGAGATGGCTCTCATAACACCTTTCAGTCTTCTCTTCTCTAAGCATCTTAGCTCCCTCAACCGTTCCACCCAAGACTTGGTTTCCAGACTCTTGTTCATCTTGCTCACCTTCCTCTGCACTCCTTCCAGTGGTGCCCAAAGTGGATAGTACCACACTGGGGGTGGTAACAGGATTATTGGAGGGGGACTAAAAGGCAACAGGGTGTTGGAGGTGTAAATGTCTCCCAGACTTTTGGAAGCTGCTATCACCAGATCAAGTTAATCAATTAGGTTGAATTAAATAGTTTTAATTGGATTGTGAATAAATGTGCAACCAATGGCTGCTCTTTTGAATTTTATTGTATTATATTACAGTGCAAACCACTGACTATTACTTTGTATAGGGTAGGGTTTGCTTGTTTGTTGTTTCTTTATTTCTTTATTACATTTACCGTATTTTTTGCTCCATAAGACTCACTTTTTCCCTCCTAAAAAGTAAGGGGAAATGTGTGTGCATCTTATGGAGCAAATGCTAGCTGCACAGCTATCCCAGAAGCCAGAACAGCAAGAGGGATGCTGTGCAGCAAAAGTAGAGACCCCTCTTGCTGTTCTGGCTTTTGGGATTCAGAATATTTTTTTCCTTTTTTTCCTCCTCCAAAAACTAGGTGTGTCTTATGGTCTGGTGCATCTTATAGAGCAAAAAATACAGTATATCCCACCTTTTCCTCCCAGATGCTCAAGTTGGTGTTCATGGTTCTTCTTCTTTCTGGTTTTACCTTCACAACAACCCTGTGAGGTAGGTTAAGCTGAGAGTGAGTGACTGGCCCAAGGTCACCCAGTGAGCTTTCTGGCTGGATGTGGATCTGAATCCTAATCTCTCCCAGGTCCTAGGCCAACAGTCTAACCACTAAATCACCACTAGCTGATGGAACCAAAAAAAGTTTGGGAACTACAGTATACATAAGAAGCTGACCCAGGAGTCCCTTTCACCTTCAAAATCTGAGATGTGCTTGGTCAGTTGTGGATTTGTGGCCTAGAGTGATAAGTCTTGCAGGAGAAATGATTTTCTGCTGATGCTACTCAGTATTCATTTTTCTTGGAAACAAGTTCATGTCATGTAGCCCATTCCCACCACTAATATTTGGTGCCATGAAGATCAAAGGAGTCGTCTGTCCCAGAGCCCCATCCTCGCATCGCCTGCCACCTATATCCCCACTGACAGCTGGAAGTGATAAGGATGTCTTGAGTGCAGAACGGGTGGCTGGAGCAATTTGAATATATATTGGAAATTTCCCAAGTTGTTAAAGGCTTCGAAGAAGAGGGTTGTTCGCTTATCTTGTCCACTGCTCTTTATTAAATAAAATGTAATTGTCTGAAGTATTACACATTGCCCAGGGCTTTGAAAGGCTGGTATGTCCAAATAACTAGAAGCAAATGTACCATCAAGCCCTTCTGCGCTTATCTCAAAGGAGATCCACACTGACTGGGGACAAAGGAGGATTCACATGGAATAAGTGCTCAAATATAGGATGGGGGACACCTGGCTTGCCAGTAGTACATGAGATAAGGATCTAGGGGTCTTAGTAGACCACAGCTTAACATGAGTCAACAGGGTGAGGCAGCAGCAAAAAAAAAAAGGTTCATGCAGTTCTAGGCTGCATCAATAGAAGTCCATTTAAAGAGTCCAAATCTAGGGAAGTCATAGCACCACTTTATTTTGCCAGGGTCAGACCCCACCTGGAGTCCTGTGTCCAGTTCTGGGCACCCCAATTGAAGAATGATATGGACAGGTTGGTATCATCATTTTTATTATTTATACTTTGCCCACCTGACTGGGTTGCCCAAGCCACTCTGGGTGGCTTCCAGTTTATATAAAAGCATTAAAAAAATTAAGCATAAAAAACTTCCCTATACGGGGCTGCCTTCAGATGTCTTCTAAAGGTTGTATAGTTACTTATTTCCTTGACTTAAAGGGTAAAGGGGACCCCTGACTATTAGGTCCAGTCGTGACCGACTCTGGGGTTGTGGCACTCATCTTGCTTTATTGGCTGAGGGAGCCGGCGTACAGCTTCCAGGTCATGTGGCCAGCATTACTAAGCCGCTTCTGGCAAACCAGAGGAGCGGGGTTGCCTAACTCCATACCTTCCAACATTTCTCCAGTGAAAATAGGGACATCCTAAGGAAAAGCAGGACATCCTGGGATCAAATTCAGAAACTGGGACTACTTTTGTGAATCTGGGACAGTCTGAACTAAAGAATGCTTGACAGGTTATCACCCGACCTCTGTTGGAAAACCTTTGTGGCATAATAGAATTATAGAACTATAGAGCTAGAAACAGGGTCATCCAACCCATGAAGCGAAATGAGGCAGCCACACTGAGTAGCAGGAGCCTGAGGTGGTGCCCCCCTCCAGGCCCTACCCCCCCCCCCCCCGCTAGCAGAGCAGCAGCACTGGGGGAATGCATGAGTTATTGCAACCTGAGATCCTGCCTGCAGCCAGCACTGCTACTGAAGCTTCATGGTTGCCACCATATCACACATAAGGACGGATGGTGAAGCAAAATGGGAGGCACTGCCCCTGGCTAGAACAGACCTCAAGGATTCTTTAGCTCAACCTTCTTGCAATGCAGTTAATGAATCCCTGACAGTTGCCCAGAGTGGCTAGGGCAACTCAGTCAGATGGGCGGGGTATAAGAAATTTGTTGTTGATGATGATGTTGTTGTTAATACTACTACTACTACTACTACTACTACTACTACTACTACTACTACAGGTGGCCATCTGACCTCTTTTTTTAATAATGATTTTTATTGGTTTTTCAGTTACATACTCCACATATAAATATTGTTTTACATTTTACATTTATACTTGCTCCTAAGAGCTGACTTTCTTCCTTCCTTCTTCTGGTATTTTAATATCATATCTAAATTTTTCCGCACTGTCATCATCCATTTTATCTATTGCTTTTCTTCTCCCATATTTGCCCATCATATGTCCAAAAACAAATAAGTCCTTCTATATATACAATTCTTGTTGTCTGTCTGTATTCATTTACAACCACTATTATTTACTTTACTCACATTATACATTTTGCTTCTTATTATTTTTCTTATCTGATAATTTTCTTTGTATTTCACATTATGAGGTTTTTTTTTCATTTCTACTGGTTTCGCTATTTCACCTTATTTTTCCTATATACGCCATAATTTTTTCCCATTCTTTCTCAAATGTTTCATCGCCCTGTTGTCAAATTTTACCCGTTAATTTAGCTATTTCTGCATATTCCAATAACTTCTGTCGTTGTGGAAACAACAACAATTGCCAACACTAGAAGAATGGCATCTGACCTCTTTTGAACATCCTCCAATATTACCTACATAAATTGTGGTTACACACGCACATACGATTTTTTAAAAAATCTGAGGGCATTGCTCTGCAAATCATTTCAGAATGTGGTGGACTCTCCTTTCTTGGAGGTTTCAAGCAGAAGTTGGGTGGACTCTACCAACTCTACCATTTCTGATGCTCTTATCATTTCTCCTCTTTCTAGAATTTACTGAGCTTCAGAATGTAAATACTGATGGAGCTCTTTGCTGGCGCTAAAACATCCGTTCCTGCCCACAGATAATTTTCCTGATCTGGCGTTGTCCCTCCTTCCTTATGCGATAGATGACACTGAAGACTTCTGAGTGGGAGAGAAATGGATGATCATTTACAAGAGCAGCTTGCTTTGAAATTATAGCTTTGCAAATGACAAGATCTTATTTCACGTTCCATTCTCTCCAGCACCCATAGAAGGTCAATTTCCCCACCTCTTCTGAGGATGGGTCCACATGCTCTCCTTAAAAAGATAAAGGGACCCCTGACCATTAGGTCCAGTCGTGACCGACTCTGGGGTTGTGGCGCTCATCTCGCTATACTGGCTGAGGGAGCAGGTGTACAGCTTCCAGGTCATGTGGCCAGCATGACTAATCCGCTTCTGTCGAACCAGAACAGGGCAATGCGACTGGTTCTGCCACACTGAGCACCAAGCCTAGGGGGCGCTGCAGGGTATTGCAACTATAATATAGTGAATTGAGCAGATTTCATATATACAACCTGAGCATACAATATTTGCAGGGATAGCTGGTGCTTCTTTGGAACAGTGGGGCAGAAGATAGGGAGCCAAGCAATAGGTGGAGCCAGAGTCATGGGTGGGCAGAGTTAACTGACTCTAGTTTTTCTACCCATCCTCCTCTCTGCTGGAAGGAGCAGGAAGCTGACAGATAGCTCCATCCCCTGGACTACATTCACTGGACGGAGGGCAGAGGGTTGGGCTAGATGACATTTGGGAACCCTTCCAACACCACATTTCTATGACATATATGATTCTATGACTGCTGACCTTTTCACCAACATGACATTCAGTGTGGGGGAGACCTCTGTGACATTGTGAAAGGCCAGCACCAAAAAGGTGTTGTTGCTGCTCTTCTCACCCAGAGTTCCTTCCAGGCTCAGGGGTGGCTAAGAGCAAGTGCCGAGAGCAATCCCTGGGTGATCTGCCTCTTAATTACAGGGTTAATGCAGGTGTCTCTATCAGAAGAAGTTCCTTAACCTGATAATGAGCAGGAAGCAGCTGTACTTTGGAAAGTAGAATAATTGCAGAGCAGGGATTTCTAATTATAAGGGGGTGTGTGTGTGTGTGTGTGTGTGTGTGTGTGTGTGTGTGTGTGTGAACTGCTGAGGAGTTTATTTAGTGCCAGCTTGGAACTTCCTCCAAACAGCAGGCTCAGTTTCTTAAGAGTAGGAGGAGAGGGTGGTGTAGTGGCAGGCAAGATGTCAGGGTAGAGCAGGTCATTTTAGGGGGTGAAGCTTAATTTTTGCTAATTTCAGTGTGGGGTCTTAAAACATGTTTTTGATTGTCAGGAGTTCAAATCTGCTATTATTTTTGTGATTAGACAGTATTTAGCTTGGTAAATCTATGTTGGATTAAAAAGCACATAAACTGTTCTCGGAAGACCACAGAATTTTATTTTTACCTTCTGAAAATGTCAGATAATACTATAAAAAAATTATGCATAAAACATATCCCACTAAGTATACAACATTAGCTTGGACATCAGCTGCCAACTTTCTTCTTGACCTCTGATGTAGCCCTTACATTTCTCCTGCCTGCTGCCTCTGTGACTTGTTTCACACACCTCTCTACAGACGGAGTATGACAGGGCCACTGTGGAATTTGCATGGGCTCATCAATGACTTGCTTTAGTTCCTCTGAAGGAAGTTTACATGTCAATGGAGGTTCCTATACTCAGTGAGACCAGTCTATCCAGGGCTTTTTTAAAGCCAGAACTCAGTTCTGGCCCCCTCAGGTGGACATAATTGCTATTCTAAGAGAACAAGGGAGGCGGTCATGGTGAGTTCCGGCACCTCTTTTTCTACAAAAATATCACTGAGTCTATTAGCTCCAATTGGGATGAAGCACTAGGGTTAATGAAAGCTGTTTTCCTCATACGTACAGAAAGATTTCCCAGAGTGTCATCATCTCTGACCCTCAAGTCAACAAGCTTTTGGACACCAGCTCTCCTCACTGCCATCTGAGCACAAGAGTGTCTGGGTTATCATCTTCCTGACTACCTACCATGCTGAACGTTGGATGGGTGGCAAAACAGCATCCACTATAACCTTTTTTTTTGCAGCTTAACTCGCTGCAGCTGAAACAAAATGTGGCGTGGACCTTCCACCCAAGAGTGTTTTATATTGATGTTGTACCAGCAGGGGCAGCACACACAAACATTATGTTCCTCTATCGGTCTTAAATTGTGGAGGGTTTTGCCTCCAAGGCCATGTTTTGAAACCCGTATGTGACAAAGCTTCCTTGCTGTTGTTAATCACCTTGAATGGCCCACTGGACCAATTCCAAGAATAACCAGATCCATGTGAAGTTTTCCTGTCCTTATGGCCTGTGTGATCTGATACCTGTACTCTTGATGAACAGGCAGATCCTTTATGGCATTGCCACCTAAGAGGCTTTCCAATTGAGAGTTTCATGAATGAGGTATAAAATAAAAAAATTCCTTCCAGTAGCACCTTAAAGACCAACTAAGTTAGTTCTTGGTATGAGCTTTCGTGTGCATGCACACTTCTTCAGATACCAAGCTAAATACTGAAGAAGTGTGCATGCACACGAAAGCTCATACCAAGAACTAACTTAGTTGGTCTTTAAGGTGCTACTGGAAGGAATTTTTTTATTTTGACTATGGCAGACCAACACGGCTACCTATCTATGAATGAGGTATGAATTTCAAGTTCTGTAGCAGTGACTAGCACCTTGCCTATGTTACCTGTCCACTTGCAGTTAGACAAGGTCTTCCCATGAAGTGGTGTGATCAAGTGTTGCAGGGATAACTTGTTGGTGTGGAGGGTACAAACCAACCAGCTTACAACCAATGCATGGTACCACCCTCCTAGTCAGTGTGAACATTTGTAGAATCACCTCCAATGACCTGTCGCCTCTATCAATGCCCTTCTGTTGAGGCAGCCTAGAATAGCATTAGCCTTCCCCCCCCCCCCCGTCACATCACGTCATTGCTCATAGGAGTGTGACAGAATACCTCGTGGAAACTGGACCCACTGGGACAGCAAAGGAAAAACCCATTAAAGGGATTCCTTCTGCAATCAGCCAAGACCTATAAAGTGCCCTTGGCCAGAGGGCTAACAGACTCATAAAGGCATCTCTGGAGCTGAAGGAAGCCATCCAAACAAAGCCTGGGGCCAAGTCCACAATGCAGCCAGGATGTTGGAGAATGTGTCAAGGAAGGCTGCTTTCAACTCTGATGTGAATTGCTCTTGGGGTCCCTTCCAACTCTGTAATTCTAAGATTCATTGGAGGTTTTAAAGCAGAGGTCAGGTGCCCCCCTGTCAGAGATTCTTTACCTGTGGTTCCTGCATTGCGGGGGGTTGAACTAGATGACCTTCTGTAGTCCTTTCCAACTCTGCAATTCTAGTATCCTCTGATATTTAAGACTGCCAAATAATAATAATAAATCCCTGGGTGCACACTAGAAGGAAATGTGTTGTGCATGCCTAGGTACAAAATGAGGATTCTCTGGGGAATGGTAGTTTAAAATGGAGGTGGAGCATTTCATAATAGTATTTTCGTTCTAGCAGCTGGTTGGAAGCAACATGAGACTTGAACACTTCCTAAGAAGGCATCCTCTACCTGCTTGGTTATTAAAAGTCTTTGTTCGTGAGACCTTTTGCCCCAGTCTTTCTTATCCCTGCACTTCTGGGTGCTTTTAAAAGAAGGGGAAGGAAAATTGTTACTTTATTCTTGATGCTTTTGTTCCCCTTTGGACTCCTGTTGAGTGGAGTGCTTTGTACTTTGGAGTGAAACTGCTTCTGTGGAGAGACCTTTCCAAGTCAGCCTCTTCCTCCTCAACAAAGGAGGAAAAACAGCAAAGGCCTTCAGCTGAATTTCTGCCCTTTCCATCACACCGCAGGCCCTGGCAATGTTTAGAAGTGTGACTGTGGGAACAGAGGAAGACTAATTTAGCCAGAGACTCAACTCCCTGGACACCCCATGCAGAGAGAGATGGTTGCACAGAAGATTCCTGTCTGTCTTGTGGAAACAGCTCAAAACGCCTCTATCAAAGCCAAGAAGAATCCCTGGGATTTTCTAAAGCAAACCTCCCCACGAGCAAAGAGACTCTCGAACATCTAAAAGATTAACTGTGTTGGGGGTTCCACTGTTGAATCCATTAGCCCTGACAGGATGCAGAGTTAGAACCACAGAATTGTATAGGTGAAAGCTACCCCAGCGGTCATCTAGTCCAACCCCATACAAACCACGAATCAAAGCAAAAGAATCCCAGACAGATGGTCACCTGACCTCTGTTGGAAAACCTCCAATGAATCCTAGAATCATAGAGTTGCAAGGGATCCCCAGCCCCACACAATACAGGAACCATAGCTAGAGAGTCCATGGTAGAAGGCCAGCCAATGCCTGTTTAAAAACTTCCAATGAATCACAGAGTGAATCACCCCCTATACCCTCCCATTCCAAAAGGACACCAGGCACATCTCAAACCAAGACCGCCAGGGAGATTGAGATACCACTGACCAAGGAGATGGCGAACAGCACTGAGACCACAGCATCCCTCCATGACAAGCTGCCAGCCAAAGACAACCAACCAAACCCTAGGCCACGCCCAACTTCTCTCACTACCAAGGAAATATAACAAGCGAACAGAAAGAGAACCCACACAAGTGATGCTGACAGAAAACCCCACACATACACTAAGTAGAAAAATAGAGGCATTACCAACCCAACCCAACCCACTCCACCCCACCCCCCTCATCATTCCCCACCCCACCCTCTTTTCTTCCCAACCTAGTACTGCATGCAACACTAATGTCTTGCAACAAATGAAATGCACATATTTTTGTAAACTAAGAATTAAAAAAATAAAAAAAAAAAGACTGAATCACCCCCCAGCAAAGCAGGAATCACAGCTGAACAATCATGGAATTGTAGAGTTGGTAGGGACTTTGTTGGTCATCTAGTCCAGCCCCCTGCAATTCGTGAATCACAGCTAATTCCATCTGGGCTTTTGGTGGGGAAACAAGCAATGCTTCCTGGGATTCCCAGCCTGGCAAGTGAAAGCACAGCAGCCGAGGAGAAATTAGGTCATATCCCTCAACAGTTTGAGTAAATGGGACAGTATGTACGTTCTGTTTACCTCCCTACAGGGCGAATGCAGCGAGCGTGCCATAAATCATTTCGGCAGCTGCTGGGTGAATCTCCTGCTGTAGCGTGAGGAAAATGCAGACATGCTAAACCTGTCCTAATTACAGTTTCCCTTACTATCATAACCCCTCACAGATCTGCCTCTCCTTTCAGACATATTTCTCTCAAATCACACATGGTCTTCAATGTCACCAGCTTCCTCTTCCTTTCCCTGGTGTCATTTGCGGTCTGTTGCCAGCTGGTGCGAGGCTACGCACACTGCAAAGTCCCCAGCCTCAAACAAAGCCCACTTAGGATGCTACAGCAAATGCATCCCCCGGGACAATGTGGATTAAAGGAAGCCAATTATATTTTTAGCTAATGGGCAACTTAAGAGACTCTTTCGAGAGACCATGAGATCCCAGCGGTTGATATTCTATCTCAAGCCACTTGTCAGCTAGAACCCAAGAATCACGGATTATGCGACCACATAGTTGGAAGGGACACCAAGGGTCTTCTAGTCCAACCCCCTGAAATGCGGGAATTACTGCTGAATAATTTGTAACAGAAGGCTCCATCTGACCTCCACTTAAAAACTGCCAATGCAAGAGAGTCCATCACCTTCAGAGGGAGTCTGGCCCACTGTGGAGCGCTCTTATGATCAGGAAGTTCTTCCTAAGGTTTAGTCAAAACCTATTTACTTGTCCTTCAAATCATTTTGGGACCCCATTTTCTGGAGCAGCAGAAAGCCAGCTTGCTCCATACTTCAGGTGACAACACTTTGGAAGTCCTTTTTTGGTCCCTGTGTGTCATTTCCCTGCTATATTCCCAGAAACTGAAAAGAAGAAAGCTGTCCTTTGAAGCTGTCCATTGAAAGATAGTGGACTCCCCTTCATTTGATATTTTTACACAGAGGTTGCATGGGCATCTGTTGGGGGATTCTGAGGGTAAGAGTTCTTTGAAATTGGGATGGATGACCTAGGGAGACAGTGGACCTTCCTTCACTGAAGGTGTTTATACAGTATTCTTGTGCTCTTGTGTCCGAATTCAGCTTGTGGGCTTCTGACAGATATCTGGCTGGCCACTGTGAGAAGAGGATGCTGGACCAGATGGGCCAAGGCCTGACCCAGCAGCTCTCTTCTGAAATTTCCATGCCCAGAGGCAGTTTATTTAGATTGCTAAATTCTTAGGGATATTTGGCCACTGTGAGAACAGGATACTGGACTAGATGGGCCACTGGCCTGATCCAGCAGGGCTCTAATTATGTTCTTATGCCAAGCTCCTCCTGTGTGTTGAATTCCTTATCCCAGATTTCTCCACTACCAAAAGTTTCACCTTGCAGAGAGAGAGAGAGAACACACCCTTATGTACTGAGCACATGATCATCCTGCCCATGGATGAATGTTTACTGTTCACCCAGTCACACCTTAAACTCGCCACACCTCCTCCCACAACAAACATTCCAGGCATGTTTCTGCTTCTGCCCCCTCTGCTGCTCCTCCCTGGCCCAAGGTGGGGCACAGCGTGGGTGGTACATCACCAGCTGCCAGGTGACGTTGGCGTTCCAGGCTACTGGGTGTGCTGTGGATGGTACCACTGCCAGGTTCCCCTCAAGCACCCTGATTTGTGTTCACATCTGGTTCGTGGTGGGTGCTCCAGCTTCCTCCTCCTTCTGTGGACCAGCTTGATGCAAAGTCATAGAACTGTAGATATGGAAGGGACACCCGAGGACCATCTAGTTCACCCCTTGCATTGCAACCCCCTGCGATGAGAACAAGTGTGGTGTAATGGCTAGAGTATTGAACTAAGACCTGGGAGACCAGGGTTCAAATCCCCACTTGGCCATTAGTGACCTGGGGAGGGGGGCAAACCAAGTATGCCCCCTGGAGATAACTGGAGGGAAAGGTGGGATTGAAATGAAATGAAATGAAATGAATAAATAAATAAATGGAGGAATCAATGTGTGAATGTTGCAAAATTCAGGACAGGTTAAAAGAAAGGACTTTTTCATGGAGTGCATATTCAAACTGTGGAACTTGCTCCCACAGGAGGCAGTGATGGCCACCAACTTGGATGGCTTTAAAAGAGGACTGGACAAATTCATGCAGAAGGAGAGGAGTATTGATGACTGCTGGGCAGGATGGCTATGCTCTGCCTCCATGGTCAGAGGCAACAAGGTATTTGAGTGCCAGTTACTGGGGGGGAAACAGGAGAAGAGAGGGCTCTTGTGCTTGAATCCAGCTTGCAGCTTTCCTACAGGCATCTAGTTAGACACTGTGAGGCTATATTTTGCCAGTGACATATTTCAAAAGCCCTGTTAGGAAAATCCTTCTTCCATCACTGTCAGTAGCAACGGAGGCTGCAGAGGTGAGAATTTTGGCCTGCTAAGAAAGGGAAGGTCCTCATTTCCTCATGGGAAAGCAGGGCAGGGCCATTTTGGGATTTCATAAGCTACCTGACAACTGCTCCTCCAGGTGTGTGAGAATTATGTTCCATACTTACTCAATCAGATCTCCATTGTACAACAGTATTTATGAACAAAGGCTTTGAAGGTGCCTCTGGCAACCCCTTCCTTCAAACTGTAGAATCCTAGAAGTGTGGAGTTGGAAGGGATCCCAAGTTCCATCTAGTCCAACCCCTTGCAATGCAAGGATCACAGCTAAAGCAACCATGTCCATCCAACCTTTGCTGAAAAACCTCCAATGAAGGAGAGTCCACCATCTTCCAAGGCAGTCCCTTCTACCATTGAACAACTCTTCCTGTCAGAAAGTTCTTCCTAATGATTAGTCTCCTTTCTTGCCATTTAAATCTGTTGTTTCCAGCAGCCTTTTCTTACATTCTTAAGCTCTGTGCTTAAATCCTGTTTGAAGGTTTTCCATTGAAACATCTGGCTGGCCACTGTGAGAACAGGGTAATGGACTAAATGGGCCATTGGTCTGATCTAGCAGGCTCCCCCTATGTTCTTACATTGCCATTCAAAGACCCAAGGGTCCATGAGCTTCTAGTGGGTTGCTGGAAAATATCTTTGCTGGTGGTTCTGTCCAAGGAAGCATTCCTGGTCTTTTGAGACCAACCAGGAGACTGAGCTGTGATGGCAGGCAGAGTATTATTGATGGGTGAGTAGATGCTTTGAAACCAATCTCTCGCTAGCTCCATTATCTCCCGGTATACGAATATTGTTTATTTGTGTAGCCAAAACCATTACAAAACAGAATACAAAATAAAATACATGGCACCGTTAAAATAATTATTAAAAGCAGGCATTCTGTTAGATAAGAGTTTGCAACCCTGAAGAATTAAATGTATCATCCCCACTAACCTTTCTCCTTAAAATTGCTGCTCTAAAGGAAAAACAGGCCAGTTTTTCAGAGGTGTAGGCGGTCCTGTCACCTAACAAAAAGTTGATCAAATACCCAATCAGCCTCCCCACTGGGATATTTAAATCTCTGAACAAGGCTGCTCTTTAATGATTCTAAGTCCTTGTATATTGGGCAAACCAGCAAATAGTGGGGTAAATCTTCAGGCACATTACCTCCATATGGGCAAACTCTCTTCTCAAAAGGCATCCGGCGATAGCATCCTTCAACTATGGCACTGTGCAGAGACTGGAATTGCAGAACTACAAAGGCTTTTCTCCATTCAACATTTGTGATGCTGGTCACATAGTGAGGACAGGGAATCTGAATGGATAGTTTGGCATACTCGAAGCCGCATTTGGACAGACAAGCAGAAGTGTGATCAGCACAAAAATCATGTTTTAAAATATGAGATTTCATGCGGTGAGATGCCGTCTCACAGTCCAATGAACTCAGAATGTCCAAAGAGAGGCCAAACATGTCAATAACTTGTAGTGTTTCCGGATTCCAAGACTGAGTCACTGTACTGTTAAGCCTCAACATCTCCTTGAAAGCAGAAAGTACTAAAATGGGCCCTATCCCTTGTTAAAATTTTAGTCAATACCGAAGGGCAAAGATCAGAGGCAGTTTCAGAGTAGCGTAACTTGTACAGCTGCACTAGACACCATGCTGCAGGGGGCGCCCCAACAATGCTGTAGAATGGAGCTCAAGAGTTGGGGGTGTCGAATTTTAGCATTGCACAGGGTGCTTCTGGAATTTGAGAGCCCAAAGACCACCATTGGCAAAGATATGCAGTCTGGCCTTCACTGAAAAAATATCAGCTTCCAAATGAATAATGCATAACTTTCAAGTGCCTTGGAATAAAGGGGCATCTTGCATTTTCACACGAAATCCCAATGGCCATTTTGGGTGCCACAATCTCTTGTGCTCTTGCTCCCCAAAAATATGCTGGTGCAATGGCCCCAAAACATGTATTTTGGGGCATCATGCAAGATATTGCCCTGAAAAAGGTGCTGGGGGAGGCAAGAGCAAGGTGCAAGTCATGTGACTTACTTGGGAGCATGTCCCAGAAGACACGCGTTCCGGTTTTCTGTCGGAAAATGTTGGACGGTATGGGAATGGAAGATTCAACTGTCTTGGGGGAGCTCAAAAATAACACAAAGATATTTATTCTGGGGTATTTCCAGATTCATTTTCTGAAGAGATCCCCATATTTGTGCGCCATAACAGATTTGCGAGATGATTTTGGCTTCATAAATTTTGAGGGCTAGGGGAATCTGCCATCTTTATTCCAATAGAACTTTGATAGAAACTTCACTGTATTAATAGCCCATTTATTCATATTTACAAAGTGTTTGTTACAATTCCTAGCTGAATAAAAGTACTAACCTAGATATTTAAAACTTTTTACCTGCTCAGTGGAGTAACCACCAACTTGCCACTTGTGTTTTTAAACTTCTTGGGGTGGAGGGGAAACACTTTTTCTTTTCATAATTAATTTTTAGTTTTTCTTGCACCACCAGTTGATTAAAGATTTCAAAAGCCTTCTTAACACTTGGGCTTATCCCCATTTCCATTCGTCCCATGATTCCAAGTCACAGGTCCAGTGGCAGACTTGGGTACTATGGCACCCTACGCAAGGCCAAAACTTGGTGCCCCCAACCTCGCACTACCTTTCCAAAAGTGGGTAAGGGCAAGACAGCATGAACAAAAATGAGAAAGTTTGAAGTGGACTCTCCTGAGCTTTACCTTTGCATTTCCTTTCATGTTCACATATCAGAAAGCTGTAGAGTTGGCAGGGTCCTGTAAGGGTCATCTAATCCAACCCTTATGCAATGTAGCAATCACAACTAAAGCATCCCTGACAGGTGGCCATCCAACCTCTGCTCAAAAACCTCCAAGAAAGGAGTGTTCACAGCCTACCAAGGGAGTCCACTCCACTGTTGAAAAGCTCTTGCCATCAGAAAGTTCTTCCTGGTGTTTAGTTGGAATCTCCTTTCTTGTCATTTGAGTCCATTGGTTTAAAAGTGCCTTTAGTCTCTAAAAATACATGGCACGAGGGACCATCCCCAAATGCACATGACCCGATTTCAACCTTCCTCTTAGGAGGCAGGAATCCCACCCTCTGAAGGGAATTCCTTATATGTTGGCCATTCAGGGTGGCCTATTTTGCAACCAAGTTTCATAAAACTGTCAAAATGATAAGGACATCATGCAAATCCATGGTGCAACTGCATTTGGAATATACAGAGTGTTCAGTTCTGGTTGCCTGACCTGAAAAAGAATACTGAGGAGTCGGAAAAGGTTCAGAAAAGGGTAGCCAAAATGATCAAGCGGGTGGAAAGACAAAAGAAGAGTGAGTGGCAACATGATAGAAGTTTCTAAAACGATGCAAGGCATGGAGAAAGTGGAGAGAGAAAAGTTTTCCTCTTTCTCTCATAACACTAGAACTTGTGGTCATCCTGTGAAGCTGAATGATGGGAGTTTTGGGACAGATTTTAAAAAGGATTTCTTCATGCAGCACGTACATAGTTACTTTTGGAGTTCCCTCCCATTGGAGGCAGTAATGTCCACTAACTTGGATGGCTCTAAAATATGGTTACCAGATTTTTTTCAATGAATATGGGTACACCTTCTTTCTTTTTTTTTCCTTTTTCTTTTTTTTTGAAGCTGAGTAGCAACAGGGAGTCAGTAGTGAGGATGGTGAGGCAAAAGACCCTGGGCCCAAGCACACATGTATATTGTATAAAGGTGCAAAGCCCTTCTTTCGCACCCTGTGAAACATAAATGTGCAGAGTTTTAAAAAACTGGGCAATGGTACGCCAATCTCCTGCCCCCTTTCCCTTTTGTTTGGCAGATCGGGGGATGCTTGGGAGTCGCGGACTGGTGGGCGTTGTCCAGGAGGGGTGCAAGGCACATGGTTTCTCTGCCAGACAAGGTCAAAACCCTTCTTTCAGACCTTGTGAAACATAAATGCACAGAGTTTTTTAAAAAACCTGGGTAATGGCCGGCCAGCCGCAACTCCCGAGCCTCCCCCAATCAGTCAAAACAAAGGGGGCAGGGGGCAGGAGTTCTGGAGCTCCAGAGCTCCAGATGTCCCCGGTTCTCCTTTGGCAGTGGCAGCAGCAGTGGCAGTCAGCAGCCTGGAGCCAGCCTGGTAGCACAGTTGGCTCTGGTTGGCTTCAGGAGCTGCTTGCTGCCATGGGGCCCATCATTTTTCCTCACCAGAAATTCCCATATGATGTGTTGCGCACAAGACACAAGCTTCCGCTGTCACATTTCCTGGGGACAGATTTGCAAATCTGGGGACATTCAGGGGACGGAATTTGTCTGGGGACAGATTTCAAATCTGGGGACATCTGGTAACCCTACTCTAAAAGACAAATTCATGGAGGAGGAGAGGACCATAGATGGCAATTAGCCACAATGGCTCTGCTCTGCCTCCACAGTCAAAGGCAGCAGTGATTCTGAATCTCAGTTGCTGGAGACCAGAGGAGGGGAGAGGGCTTTTGTGCTCAAATCCTGCTTGCGGGTTTCCCCATGGGGGCATCTGTTTGACCATGGTGAGAATGTGATGTTGGACAAACAACTGATCCAGCATGCTCTTCTTATGCATTTATGGAACCTCCAGGCACAGAGGGTGTCTATCTAGATTTCCTAGGCTGCTAGAAGCATTTAGCCACAGGACAGGATGCTGCATGGCATGAGCCCTGTTTTTCCAGCAAGCTCTTTCTACCTTCTTCTGTTCACATGCCCTGTTTTCACCCTACCTTTCAGGAAGCAGGAATTCTGCCCTGTTTAAAGGAAGCACAGAAATGTTAATGATTCAAAGTGGGCTGGTTTGCAACCAAGAGAGAGGAGGGAAGGCATGCCGCGGGTAGAAAGGGGACAAGCTGAGGACTGACTCCATTTAGACACAAATTACTCCTTGGAATTCAGGCCTCCAGACAATGGAGGTTGCAATTATCCTTTGGCCCTCACACAAATTGTTTAATTCGGCTTCAAGCGCCAGCCAGGGAAGCTTTGACACAGCTTGGGAACAGAGCTTAAATCAAATGCTTCCCTTGGTGAGGTGCCAAGGGAGGAGGAGAATGGGGTGTAGACAATTAGGCCTGAGTCCTGAAGTTTTACAAGCCTAATAAATATCCCAGTAGCCTCAGGCTGTCTCTGTGGACCTTGGTGGATGAAAGTGCTAACGGCCCTCCTGGATCAGGCCAGCTGCCTATCTGGGCCTGCATTTTGTTCTCACAGTGGCCAACCAGCTGAGTATAGGAAACCAGCAAGCAGGATTCATGCAAGAGAGCACTCTCCCCTCCTGCAGTTGCCAGCAACTGGTATTCATAAGCAATGCTATATCTGACTGTGGAGGCAGATCACAGATATAATGGCTAGTAGCCATACAATATCTAGAAGCAAGAAACAAAATGGGTGTTAGACATTTTAGAGCCCTGCCTGAAACAATAGCAGCAATAGCTATGCTCTGGCTCCACAGTCAGAGGCAGCAATGCTTCTGAATACCTCCTGGAAAAGCACAGGAGTGCAGAGGGCTCTTCTGCTCAGGTCCTCCTTGTGGATTTTCTGAAAGAGGCTTCTGGTTGGCCCCTGCAATAGATGATGCTAGACTAGAAGGACCATTGGTCTAGCCTGACAGCATCTTCTATACAAATTTAGATATATATATATATTTATCTGCACAAATAATCAAAAGGTAGTTCCAATGTGTACATTGTTGTTGTTGTTGTTGATGATGATGCTGCTGCTATTATTTCCCGCCATCCTTAGGTTTCAGTATTTTGGGGGCAAAGAAAATACAGCTCATTCTCCAATTTCTGATTGCTTGGGTCCCTCTACCATGATGCAAACAAAAAACATATGTTTTATCCAGAAATGTTTTATCAAAGGGATGCAACCACAGGCATCCAGTTGTACACTGTGAGAACAGGATGCTGGACTAGATGGGCCATTGGCCTGATCCAGCAGCCAAGCTCTTCTTACATTCATTTGTCCCCCTTTGAGGAAAGCTCCAGGAGGAAAGCTCTGGTTTAGAACTGAATATCTTGATCCAGAGCAGAGGATGCAAAGGTTGCTCTGAGCCCTCCTGCGAGAGCTGTATTCTTATTTCAGAATATTCCAGTAATCAGAGGCACGACAATGTTTAAGAACTGGCAGAGGATCCTGTCCAGGTTTATTTGGCAGGGGAAGAGAGCAAGAATCAAGTTTAAATTGCTTACAGATAGGAGAGAAAGAGGGGGGTTTGCCGTCCCGAATTTACAACTATATTATGAGGCTGCATGTTTGTGCTGGATTAAGGAGTGGATAGTTCTGGAGAATCTGGATGTGTTAGACCTGGAAGGATTTGATGCTAGATTTGGCTGGCATGCTTATTTATGGCAGGATAAAGAAAGGGTGCATAAGGGATTCTCTCATCACATTGTTAGAGGTGCGTTGTTAGAGGTATGGAATAGAACTAAAAGATTGTTGGAAAAGGGCATACCTTGGTGGTTATCACCAGTTAATATCTCATCAATCAAAACTTTAAATACGGGAAATCAAAAATGGACCTACGAAGACCTCTTGATCAAATCGGATAAAGGGTGGAAAATTAAGTCATATGAAGAATTAAAGGATAAGTCAATAGGGTGGTTACAGGTACACCAAATTAATGCCCTATGGAATGAACATAAAAAAATAGGGATGAATGAGAAAAAATCAAAATTCCAGGTGGAAATATTAGAAGGAAAAAGTAAACTCCTGTCTAAAATGTACAATCAATTACTGGAATGGGATACTAAAGACGAGGAGGTGAAGGAGGTCATGATAAAGTGGGCCATGGATTTGGGATATAATTTAGAATATGAGAGATGGGTGAAACTTTGGACTAAGGATATGAAATTTACAGCATGTGTTAGCCTCCGAGAAAATATGGAAAAAATGATGTATCGCTGGCATATTACACCTGTTATGCTGGGAAAAATGTACAAAACTGGAGATAAAAGATGTTGGAAGTGTAAAAAAACAAGAGGGTGACTTCATAGAATCATAGAATCATAGAATCATAGAGTTGGAAGAGACCACAAGGGCCATCGAGTCCAACCCCCTGCCAAGCAGGAAACACCATCAGAGCACTCCTGACATATGGCTGTCAAGCCTCTGCTTAAAGACCTCCAAAATAGGAGACTCCACCACACTCCTTGGCAGCAAATTCCACTGTCGAACAGCTCTTACTGTCAGGAAGTTCTTCCTAATGTTTAGGTGGAATCTTCTTTCTTGTAGTTTGGATCCATTGCTCCGTGTCCGCTTCTCTGGAGCAGCAGAAAACAACCTTTCTCCCATCATATGTGGTGGTCATGTGAAGAAGTGAAGAGGTTTTGGGGTTCTATCTATGACGAATTGAAAAAGATACTGAAGTATACATTTCCTAAAAAACCGGAGGCTTTCCTTCTGGGAATGGTTGGTGAGGAGATTAGGAAAGAAGATCAAACCATGTTCCAGTATGCAATGGCAGCAGCCAGGATATTGTTGGCACAAAATTGGAAATCATCTAAGATCCCAACTATTAGTGAATGGCAAAACAAGCTATTTGAGTACTCAGAGCTAGCAAAAATGACACAGAAGATCAGGCACCAGAGTAACAAAAACTTTATTAATGATTGGAAGAAATTTATATTATACATGGAAAGAAATTTGGATAATATTAAAATAACAGTAGGTGAATTATAGAATCTGCGAAGTAATGATAAAGGTTGAAAGAAGGAAATGCAAGAAAGGTAATAAGGTGATACAGCTCAAATCGTGGTGGAGGGAAGTTAGAACGATGATATGATAATCAGTACTTTTGGAGAAATGTATTTACGTTGATGTTTTACTGTTTAACTTTGTCTATCTTTTCTTTTCTTTTTTCTTTTGTGGTATGTTTGTGATTTTAAAATAGTGCATATTGGAAATAAAATTTATTAATAATAATAAAAAAACAAAAAAAACCATATGTTTTATCCAGAAATGTTTTATCAAAGGGATGCAACCACAGGCATCCAGTTGTACACTGTGAGAACAGGATGCTGGACTAGATGGGCCATTGGCCTGATCCAGCAGCCAAGCTCTTCTTACATTCATTTGTCCCCCTTTGAGGAAAGCTCCAGGAGCAAAGCTCTGGTTTAGAACTGAATATCTTGATCCAGAGCAGAGGATGCAAAGGTTGCTCTGAGCCTTCCTGCGAGAGCTGTAGCCATGGGAGGGTAAGGCTTTTTTACCCTGGGTGAAGCCTCCAGAGGGTGCCTTTTAGGTTCCTAGTCTCTCTCTCTGTGTGTGTACGCAAAGGTTCATGGGGGTGCCAAACTGTGTCTTTGACCTAAGTGAAATAAAGCCTAGTTTCACCCCTGCCTCCTCTGCCCCCCAAAAACTCTTTATCCAGATTTTTTAAAACCAGGAGCTGCAGTTTCCTCCTGGACTTAGGAGTCAAGCCACCTGTATCAGTCAAGAACTCATCTCTTTGAATAAAAGACACTGAAGAGAGAAGGTCGAGGTCAAAAGCTGGAGGATTGATCTCATGTCATCTCCTTGTCATCTGTGTGCAGCTGCCTGCCCACCCACCTGCTGCTTAAGAAGCAAGTAGCAGAAACATCATCATTCTGGAGTTGTATTTATTTATGAATTATTTATTGAGTGCATTTCTATCCTACTTTTTTCTCCAACGAGCTCAAGGTGGCATATATGGTTGTCTCCCCCTCCACACTTAATCTTTACAATTGTGGGGTTCGCATCCAAATCTCAAATGCATATTTTGCTAGACAAGCACAAGGCTAGTACACAGAGAGTTCTTAAACTCCCTAGGTATCCTAGAGGTATCCTAGAGGGTACCTTTTGTGTGGCTACTTTTCCCTGCCTCCTCCGGGTAGAAATTATGTAACAAAGAAGATAATCCTTTATACTTCCTTCTGCCACCGTGCTGCCAAACTGATCAGATGTGTGTCTTGGGGGGCTCCAGATACATACACCCTGTTTTGAAGCCAACTTTTGTATTTTGTACCTAAGAAGATTTCTTACCTATATTGTATTTGCTACCTATGCTGGAATGTAAGTAAACCTCTGTTTTGTTTTTTGTTTATCTTACTAAAAACAGGTGTGGTTCACTCTCTGCAACAGGGCTGAAGAAATGGAGGTCAGCGGACCACAAATAAAAAGGTTTAAAAAATGTAATTGCCTAATTCCTAATCTTTAGCATGCTGTAAAATGTGTAGGTGTTTTAGTCTGCTAAAAGGCTTCACAGCCCACTAACTTTATGTCTTTCTCCCACACATGGGATAGGAGGTTTAAATTTTAATCTACAGATTTAATCCTCAACCCATCTCCTACATAACAACAACCCTGTGAGGTAGGTTAGGCTGAGAGGCAGCCACTAGCTCAGGTCACCCAGTGAGCTTCATAACTAAGAGGGGAATTTGCACCCTAGTCTCTCTCGGGCCCTAGCCCAGCAATCTAATCACTATACTGTCTTGTTTGTTACCACAGGGTGAGGTGTGGGTGGAGTAGGCATGCACTTCAACCTCTAGGATAGTCCTGGTCCCTTCCATTTCCAGCTCTTTACATGCATATGAAGAAACGCATAACTTTCTAAACTTCAATCACCTTTTGCCTTTTCTCTATCCTGAAATGTCTCAAATGCTACAACCTTTCCTCATATGTTACAGCCTTTATTTATATGGGTGTCTCCATCCACTATTTGGCACAGCATAGCCTGTTACATGGGCGTAGCCAGGGAGGGCAGGGAGGGGCAGCTGCCCCCCCATCAATAAAAATACATAGCAAATTGAGTGTCCCCCCCCCAATAGCAAAAGGCCTGCCTCCCCCCAACAAAAATCCTGGCTATGCCCACAGCCTGGTATCAAAAATGGAGGAGCAAGAATGATGACAAGGAACCATTCTCTGTATATAAAATAAAAAAGAAATTCCTTTCCAGGAACGTTTGCAAAACCCGTGGCTGGACCAGCTGAATTTCTGAGTTTACGATGAGCTGCAAAAAGGAGAAGTTCTAAACAGAGGAAGGAATTTGCAGAACCCAAGCTGTCAAGGCAGCTGAGAAACGGTCCTTGCTGTCTCCCCCCCCCCCCCCCCCGGGATGTTTGTGTTATGTCTTGTTGGACCTGGTGGGTGGAGGAGGAATGTCCTATCAGAATAGCAACTGAATGCCAAACAAGGGCATCACTGGGATGCAGACGGGCAAAGTTACAAGGGTCTCTTGCCAATATACAGTAATGTTCTGTGACTTACTTTTTTTTTAAAGAAAGTTTTTACATAGCTTCATGGATGCCCTGACTTCCCTTGCACTTCATCCAGAAGCTGCAGTCAATGCAGAATGCAGCAGCACAACTGCTGGAGCCTGGTGGCAGTGAGGCCTTGCCAGCATAGAGTCAGAGAATTGTAGAGTTGCAAGGGACCTTAAGGGTCATCTAGCCCAACCCGCTTCAGTGCAGGGATTACAACTAAACAATCCAAAATCACCCCTGCTCAGAGATCTGCACTGGTTGCCTATTTGCTACTAGACCAAGTTTGGGGTTTTACTATCAGTATATAAAGCCCTTTACAATGTGGGACCAATTTACCTGCAAGGCCACATTACCATATCGGCAAAACTGGCCATGTTACAGGTGCTACCAGGCATCCATTCCTCATTTGTGGGAAATCAATATTTTATTGTGGCAGCCCCTTCTTCACTGTACTCTTTTTGGCACCTGCTAAAAACATTCTCTAGAGTACAAGCCTCTCTCCAGACGTGTAGAAGGTGGATGTCTGTTTTAATTCGTTTTAATATATTGTTGATTTTATCTTTTGAGAGTTGTTTTTATTGATTTTAGTTTTCACTCTCTTTGTAAATCACATTGAGCTTCTTTCCATGTTCTGATTTTGCTGAGAACGTTTTAGCCAAGTATGTCCCACCCCCCTCCTCCTCCCAAAATCTTCAGCATCTTAGCAAAGGAACCTGACTCACCACACAGCAAATGTGGACAAAAGTGTATTCAGATTGCAGTTCTGTCCTATCATAGGACTATAAAGCTAGGGTACCCCAAGGGTCTTCTAGTCCAACCTGTAATGAACCATCTAGTCCACTCCCTGCAACGCAGGGATCCCAGTTCAAGAATCTCTGACAGATGGCTAGACCAGTGTTTCCCAACCGGTGTTCCGCGGCACACTAGTGTGCCGCGAGACGTTGCCTGGTGTGCTGCGGGAAAAATTAAAAAATTCGAAAGATATCCAGAGAGGCGGCCTTCAGGCGAGTTTTAATTTTAATTTTCCTTCTCCCACTTAATGCCCCACGCTCGCCCGAGCAGCTTGCAGTCCTCGGTAACCACGGCGACCCGAGGGAGGGGAGGGAACAGGGAAGTCGAGGGCGGCGGCGAGCCGCGATGACGTCAGTAGGCCGCGCTGCCTCGCCCTGGCACGGTGTGAGAGCCCCGGCTAGTGGCGCGAGCTTCGGAATAAGTGGGATCCGCGTGCGCAAGACCGAGATCGCGGGTAAGGAGCTCAGCCCTGGGCAGGAGGAAGCAGGGCCGCGCGTGCGGGCCACATCCCCACAGAGAGCGAGCCTCCCCCGGCCCACCACTCCGGGCAGGTCCACTCGCATGAGGGGGCGGCGATGGCGACGGCTGGCAGCTTGCCTGCAATGCCGTCCCTCGAGCAGGCGAGGAGCCCGGAGGCTACCAGATGCGAGTCCTCTTTCCCACCCTGCTCGGGAGTCCAGAGCACTTGGTCGCATTCAGGATCTAGAGTGGGGAAGCGGGGCTTGTGTCTGGGCTGGACACATTGGGCTGCCTGTGCCGCTCGACCTGCGGGGAGAAATCAGGGTGGGAGTCACGACCGTGAGGCAGGGCTGCCAAGTGTGGCAGAAGAGGACACGGCCGTCGCACCTGTCCTTAGGTAGGAGCTTCTTCCGTGTCGACCTGCTGCCCTAAAGTCTTGGCTTTTTTCTTGGCTTTTTGGCGGTTGGCACAGAAGGAAGGCAAGGGGGAGGGGAAAAAATTTAAACTTACACTTTCGTGCGTCCCTCCCGGCGTGACGCTGCGCGCTGACGTCACGGGGCTGTAATGGTGGTGTGCCTCGAGATTTTTTTCATGAAACAAGTGTGCCTTTGCCCAAAAAAGGTTGGGAAACACTGGGCTAGACAACCTCCATTTCAAAACCTCCAGTGAAGGAGAGTGACCTCCTTCTGAGGTCATAGAATCAAAGAATTGTGGAGATTGGAGGGACACCAAGAGTCATCCTTTCCAACCCCCTGCAATGCTCCTCTTGCTCTGCCACTCCTGCCACTTTCTGGAAAGGTGCTCCTGCCTTTCTGCATCTGCCTTACTACCTTCTCAGCCTCCAGAATTACCTGTTGCCTTGCTGCACTGAAATAACATCTCTTTTTTCCTGCCTCTGTCTGGAGCGCTTGGCCTTACATATTCATTGTGCTCACGGACATGCAATAACATGGCACTTTCATTCCTTCACAGAGTGTGCTGTGAGGGGTGTGTGGCGCTCTGGGAACACAAGGCCTCCTCACTCTCGTCCTCTCTGCGGGTTCCCGATCGTGCAACGGCAATTAAATCTTCCTACCTGTGCGAGGAAGAGGGTCAGGGGTCAGGTGCTTATAATGCAGAGGAAAGGCTCAGGGATGCTCACCTGTGGTTGCCACAGCAACATGTACAAGGGCACATAATGGAGCAGCACACTTAAGGAAGCAGGGGTATGGTCTGAAATGTTGAAGTGGGGGGAGGGTTGGTTAATTTTGTAGCATTAAACATGTATTCTATATCTGGCATCCTTTGCATTTTTAAAAAAAACAATTGGAATCTTTAAGATAGCATCTTAGTCTCCTGTTAATTATGTTGCACCAAACATATACTTCAGTTATGAATCCCCCCTATAATGTTTTATTTTGGTGTGTTTTTTTAATATTTGAATGTGGGTTGTAGACTGCTTTGAGGGCTTTTTCTCTTTAAAACATTAAGTGGTAAAGAAATGAAAACATGGTGGTAGTAGTCTCTGAACCAGAGCAGAGTGCAGAGATATATGCATATAGAAACAGACATTCCTAGGCCAGTTGCTGAGTCAACAACACCCACCATCCCTGGGAGGGTTTTCCCTCCCCTTCCTTCACTCCTCAGATCAGCTGCTTTCTCTGTGATGGACTTAATTTCTTCCTTTCATTCTCGGTTGTGATGGAGAATCTGTATGCCACTGTGGATTATAAGCAATTGTGTTCCAGTCTTTCCCCTCCCCTCCCCTTCTGCTATCCTTTCAAGCAATGCATGAATTGTAGCTCAAGAATTATAGGACTGTAGAATCAGAAGGGTCCCCAAAATGTCATCTCTCCCAACCCCCTGCAATGTGGGAATCACAGCTCAAGAATCCCTGACAGGTGGCCAATGAATCATAGAATTATGGAGTTTTTGTTTGTTTGTTTTTCCTAATTGCAGCACCAGGTACCCATGGCAGGTTCAAGACACATGAAAGGATAGCAATACAATTAGTCACAATGGCTACAGGGTTTACTCATTAGCCTTTTCTACTCCTGAAGATATCCCACAAGTCCGTGGGAATTTAGGACCAGAGCTTTCCTTCTCCTAGATGGGCTCCCTTCCCTGGTTGACGACCCTCACTTCCCTCTACAGGACATGCAGAAATCGCCTTCTTGACTGTTGCACCCAGGGCTTTTTTTCAGGGGGTTCTCAAGGATATGCAGTACCAGCATCTCTTTTTTGTTGTGGTTGTACAGTGTGGCACTTACTGTGACAACTTCATGGTGAGTACCGGCACCTATTTTTCTAGGGGGGAAAGCACTGGTTGGACCCACTATTAGTCTTATCCGCTCAATCCACCAGAGCCTGTCTTCACATGCAGGGGAAGTCTCTAACTCACTCAGGGTTTGATACCCACCAGCTACCCTCACCTGGTTTAGCCAGACAATCAAAGCCATTTCCTAGGATGTGGCTGCTTCCAGGAGCCACAAGTGAGAGCTGAGTGCAGGGTGCCCAAGATGGACAAACTACCCTTGAAGGAGCACAACATGTCACCCACCAGAAGTACTATTGCTGGAAACAACAGGAGGGGAGAGGGCTCTTGTGCTCAGCTCTTGCTTACAGGTTGTGTGTTTGGGGTATGTGGCTGAACACTGTGGGAACAGGATGTTGGACTAGATGGGCCACTGGCCTGGTCCAGCAGCCACTTCTTATGTTATTATGCCTTATAGCTTTTTTCTCATTTCTAAACAGCAGACCCAAGATGGGGGTCTATGGACATGTGAAACTAATTAAGTGGAACAGGGCGGTGAGAGAAAAGCACAGTTTCTGCATTGCCTTTGAATTGTATCTGGAGGTGGGAAAGTCAGCATGCTCAGGGCATAATTAATTGCCCAGACATGAGATACCTTAGTGAGGCATCCACAGATGCACGTCATGTGCAGGCACAACAGAAGGGGGGTGGTCAACAAGGGGATCAACCTTCAGTGCACTCAGTGAGCCTCAGAGTTGCAAATTAATAGCTGTCCCCCCCCCCCCATTTTTTTTTTTTAAAAGGCAAGATTAAAAGAAAACATGTCTCCTAATGAGGTTAAATGGTTGGACAAAGTTTGATGCATGGAGGAAAAACTCTAATGAAACCATGATGAAGTTAGACTCTTTTTTTTTTTAAAGTATCTAAGCCATTAACACTTGCTCTGGCCCATTATCCACTGCGACTGCAATTCCTGCATTGCAGGGGGTTGGACTAGATGACCTATTGGGTTCGTTCCAACCCTACAATTCCATGTTTCTATGATTAAGAAGAAGAATAGCAAATCTCCTTCACTGGAACTTTTCAGCATAAGCTGGATGACCACTTGTTGGGGATTCTTTAGCCATGATTCCTTCATTGCAGGGGGCTCAACTTGATGATTCTTGTGGCCCCTTCCACCCCTACAATTCTATTTGGTAGTCTGAGATCACAACCACCATCAGCATCGGTTTATTACCATAGATCATTGAGCACTTTGCATATGCAATATCACATATATTCTTACAGCCCCTCTGTTTGGTAGGGTAGCTCCCCCCTCCCCTGCACTTATTGCTGGGAATGAGATGCTGTGGCTTTCATAACCACAGTCATCACAGCTGAAGTGAGACTTTGATTATGGGATACACACACAAATTGCATTTGGAGTTGTCTTTTCACAGAACCCTTTGAACCCATGTCAGCTCAAACTAGCATGACTCAGTGTTGCAGGAGCTTAGGAGGTGGAATTACCCAGAGCTCTGTTCACAGCTTCTGTTTTAAATTGCAACCACAGGAGGCAATAGTAGCCACCAACCTCAATAGCTTTAAAAGAGGATTGGACAGATTCATGGAGGAAGAGAGGGCTACCAATGGCTACTAGCCAGGATGGCTATGCTCTGCCTCCACAGAAGTATTCATGCTTATGAAAAGCAGTTGCCAGAAGCTGCAGGAAGGGAGAGGGCTCTTGCAGTCAAATCCTGGTGGCGAGTTTCCCACAAGAGGCATCTGGCTGGCCACTGTGGGAAGAGGAGGCTGGACTACAGAGAGCACAGCTCAGATCCAGCAGCTTCTGATGCTCTTGTGGGACCTCCATGTCCAGAGGGATTCTATCCTAGTTCCTAGGATATTAAAGGTGCTTGACCATTGTGAGAACAGGATGGTGGACTAGATGGGCTGTTGGCCTGATCCACCAGGCTCTTCTTATGTTCTTATGCTCTTCTGATAAACGAAATCAGCCTTCAGTAACCTGAATCTGTCGGTCTGTGAAGACCATTGTTCTGTCACTCAGGGCTTGATGCCTGCCAGCCCTGAGCTTTGGGAGAAGAAAGGGGGGATTCTGCAGAGGCCCCACACCTTTGCCCTCCTGCATGCCTCAGGAGACAAGCCCCCTGCTTGAGGGAAGGCAGGCTCATTAGTCTAAGGCCTACAGCAAAATGGAATCATCGTCTTCTTGGTGAAATGTGACAATTGGGTCTAATCATGCGAAAATTGCCCGTATTTAGCCATATTTACTTAGCCATAAATCAGGGTTGAGGCACTTTAACACACCTCAGCGGGCTGGAGGGGAAATGGGAGGGGGGGCTGACTGTGAGGTTTAAAGTTTTTAATTAGCCACTATTTCCTTCCCACCCAGACCCTTTTTCAGGATTTGCTGATTTCAGCTTCATGGTCAATTGCATATATTGTGACACCCTCATAGAATCATAGATGTGTAGAGCTGAAAGAAACACCAAGGGTCATCTAGTCCAGTCCCCAGTAATGCAGGAATCCCAGCTAAAGAATACTTCATTGTGATATCCCCTGAGTCTCCCACATACTTCTGAGCCTCATCATATTGTTGAAATGACTCTGGAGACTTCTGGGGGGCAGGGGCGGTACGTGGCGGACTGAACGTCTTCCGTTGGCAAGTTGCCTACAGAGATAACTACATGGTGATTGATGTTAGCCAAGACACAAATCTTAGCTATCAAATTCACACTGGGGATAAGAATGAACAGGGTATTGGTGCTCTGAAAAAGCCACTTTCTACATCAGGAGACCGAGAAGCTGTCAGCTGCTGGGAATTTGGACAAGGGTGAGCAACTTAAATTGGAGGAATCGACATCTTGCCCAAAAGCCATGTTAGAGCCTCGAAGAGCATAGAGTCTGCAAGCCTTCTCTTCTCTAAATATCTCTGAGATGGTTATAATTTACAACTGAGAGAGGTTTCTCTGTCTTCTGGTTGACATTTACATCTGGTATGTGAGCTACTCTTTGGCTTTAAGAAGATTCGGTCATTAAAGGGCAGAAGGCAGAACAAAAAGTATGCTTTAATAGTTTGAACCAAAAAAGTGTGAAACCATCAAGGGAGTTCTGAGTACTAAGAATTTTTATTTCCTTTATTTTTAATTCACTGTTTTCTTGGCAAAAGTGTTGCCTTGCTACTTCATATTGCCTCTTTGGGAAAGGAATGTGTTCTGATAAGAGATAACGCTGTGAAGATCTTAAAGTGGATACAGGAGATTGAAGATCTTAAGGTGCAAATTGTGAAGATCTTAAGGTGGAGACTGAATTGTTAATAAGATCAAGAATATTCAGTATTGCAAATACATCATTAGATGATCCATAGAGATCAGAGCTGAGATTGATGAAATGGTGAAAGATAGCAGACCAGAGAAGGATGAAATGGGAAATTGAATTTAAAAGGACACAGAGAACATTACTGATAAAGGATTGCCAGAACTGGAGAATGAAATGGTAGAGTTGGAGGCAACAGATGGTGAAATGGAGAAGTCCTTCTCACAGGTGTCTAGAGAAACGAAACAGCCAAATGGCGGAGTTGTAATGTTGGAGGAGTGGAATGGAGCCATGGATGCAGAGGCATTCTGAGCTGGCAGAGATAGTTTTGAGAGGGAAAAGACTCTCTGCAAGCTGAAGTGAATTTAGAGGGGGAAACCATCAAGCCTCTGGCGCTTTTCTTGGGAAAGGAATGGAAGGAATATTTTTTTTACAAAATCAAGATGGAAAACCATGGCAAATACAAGAGGAAATGGGAATGGAAGATATGGAACCTGAGTGCGAATTAATGAATACATAATAAGTGGGGGGGGAACCTATTGGATATTATTTTGATATATGATCACAGCAGAGAAACTCTTATGCTGACAAAGATGAAAAGACATTATTGTTTAATATGGAGGAATGGAGGTTAGAAGTTGTTGGAGACAAAGTTGATATGTTTGATAGAGAAAAACTACTGCTGATATTTATTAATAATAATAATAATTAAAGAACCCTTTCAGTCTTTATGTGAAATACATGCTTTCTTCACTCTGAAGCAGGAAGTGTTACTCCTCATCCCTTCCCTGTTATCTCCACACATGGAAAAGCTAAGCCCCCTCTTCCATCCCCATCTATGTATTGATTAACCAAGATCCGGAGAGGACTAATCTTAGTCCTAAGCTCTATGAAACTGTAAATTTAAGCATTTAATGGGGTTTCAGAGCAGGCTGTTTTTACAACTTCAGTGCACTTAGTGATAATTTGGGTGAAGTTTAATGCAAAAGGTATCAATTTCTTATGGTAGAGGGCTGAGGTGTTTTACAGCCTCTGGGAATCACCCAGAGTCTGCAGGGCCAATTGCAGCTTCTGATATCACTCAACGCAAAATTGCCTCAGGCTGGATTGGTGCCAGGGAGACCCTGGGCCTTCGCTGTGGTGTGTGATGTATTACAATGTCACTTTCATAACAGGGACACTGTATATGTATCTTGAACTGAGGCCCATTCATGGACTCCTGGGCTAGCTAATGCCTTCCCTAATCTTGCAGGATCAAATTTACCCCAAGCGCTTGGAGTCACTCAGAGTCAACATCTTTGGGGTTGAGAAGGCTTCTGGTTTTATGGGGTGAGTCTTCAATGTGGAGCTCATGGGCAGGGAGTGTCTTTCCATTTTCCAGGCATGCTAACCCCCTTTCTGCAATAGAATCCAGGATTTGTGGGTTTCTCGCTGTCTAGGTTTTAGAAAGGGGGAGGAAGGGAGTGATGTGGAGATGCATTTGAGAGCCTTTCATTTCTATGCTCCAATATCTGTCCCGCTACCTAATCAGTGATGTGTATCAGATTTAAGGGTTGGGAAAACAGGGTCCAGACATACCACCTCACTCTCCAAATTTCATAGAATCATAGGACTGCAAAGTTGGGAAGGACCCCGAGGGTCATCTAGCCCAACCCCCTGCAATGCAGAAATCACAACTAAAGCATCCGGGACAGATGGCCATCCAACCTCTGATTCAAAACCTCCAAGGAAGGAGAGCCCACCACCTTCCAAGGGAGGCTGTTCCTCTGTCAAACAGCTCTTACTGTCAGAAAGTTACTCCTACGTTTTAGTCGGAATTGCCTTTCTTGTAGCTAGCTTGAATTCATTGGTTTGGGTTCTCCCTTCCAAAGCAGCATGTCACCTCACAGTCTTCTGCAGGTTTGTTGTTGTTTAGTCATTTAGTTGTGTCTGACTCTTCGTGACCTCATGGACCAGAGCATGCCAGGCACTCCTGTCTTCCACTGCCTCCCACACTTTGGTCAAACTCATGCTGGTAGCTTCAAAAACACTATCCAACCATCTCGTCCTCTTCTCCTTGTGCCCTCCATCTTTCCCAACATCAGGGTCTTTTCCAGGGAGTCTTCTCTTCTCATGAGGTGGCCAAAGTATTGGAGCCTCAGCTTCAGGATCTGTCCTTCCAGTGAGCACTCAGGGCTGATTTCCTTAAGAATGGATACGTTTGATCTTCTTGCAGTCCACGGGACTCTCAAGAGTCTCCTCCAGCACCAGAATCACAATAATTCTGCAGGTTAAACATCCCTAACTCTCAGGCATTCCTCACAAGTTTTGTTTTCCAACCCTTCCCTCTTTTGGTCGCCTTCCTCTGCACGTATAGCAGCTTGTCAATCTCCTTCTGAGATGGTGATGCTCAGAACCACACACAGGACTCCAGGTGTGGTCTGACTAAGTTAGATGATGATGATTTCAATTCATATGCTACCCTTTATCAAAAGATCTCAGGGTGGTGTACAACATTAGAAACACAAAACAGAGTGGTACCATCACTTCCCTTGATCTGGGCACTGTAGTTGTGTTGATGCAGCACAAAACTACATTTATCTGGCTAAGTTGTTTTTTCTCTTCTCAAAGGTTGCAGGACTAGATGACCCTTTGGGTCCCTTCTAACCCTTCAGTCATGGATTCCATGAAGATTCTCTGCCCTCAATAAAGCTCCAAATATATTCATTTAAAGTACTAATCTTCTGAAGTTTTGATGATGAGTGTTCCGCTTTTTTCTTCCTACCAGCCAAAATATTTATGATACAGTTGGTAAAATATTTATATTATGAGCCAGTTTGCCTTGTTGCTTTAAGAAATTAATCTAACATATAACTCCACTTGGAACATTTCGGTTTTCTCAAAATTGGACTGAAAATTAAACAATACTTTAATTTGCGGCCAGGGTGAAGTGCCAGGGAGGGCATTTATCACCCAGAAAAGCAAACACCTCTTTTGCTCTTCTGCCAAAGAAATCAGTGTTCAGAGATAGTTTAAGGCCCTGGATAAATATTCTCACTCCTCCCACCCTGAAAAGCTTTAAAATAGCAATAAAAAGTTGGTAGTTAAGGAAAAAGCCAAACAGAGCTGTTCAAAAAATAAAAAGACTATTAAGATAAACTTTCACACTGGTCAGATACAGAAATTAATTAGACTACAGTCTTTCCAATAAAGTGCATCACTTGAATGAGTTGGATGTGTGGGGCTTAACTTTCCCCAACTTCCCTTTGAAATGGTGTTAATTAATACATTGTGGGAAACACAGAAGAAAGAAATCGTCTTTAAGGAGTCTTCCAGTGTTATGGTTCAAATGTTCGATAAAAGGCACCTGTCTTTCTCCCCTCTGGAGCAGCAGAAAACAAGCAGATTCCATCTTCCATGGGAAAACCTTTCAGATCTTAGAAGTTGGCTATCATATCTCCTCTCAGTCTCCTTTGATCCAGGCTAAACATACCCAACTCCCTCAACTGTTCCTCATTTGGCTTGGTTTCCAGATTCTTCATCATCTTGGCTGCCCTTCTGGTGAGTCTAATCATGGTTGAGTAAAAGTGATACTAAGACTTCCCTTGATCTGGACACTGGACTTCTGTTGATGAAGCCTAACATTGCATTAGCCTTTTTTTCTTTTTTCTTTTGCCTGCTGTATCACATTGTTAACTCAAGTTAAGTTTTTGATCTGCTAAGATGCTTAGAATCCTTTTCACCCTTCCTTCTGTCAAGCTAAGTGTCCCCTATCCTATAGTTGTACAGCTGTTTCCTTCTGCCTAAGTGTAGAACCTGACATTTGTCCCTGTTGAAATTCATTTTCTTAGTATGGGCCCTGCTGTTAAGGTCATTTTGAATCCCGATTCTGTCTCCTGTGGTCCTCTGTAGTATTAGCTACTCCTCCCAGTTTGGCTCATTATCAGTGAGGCCAATGTCATGGATGCAAGAACCTAACAGCGAAATACTACAGGAAAAAGCTAACTGCCAAAGCGTAAAACAATGTCATTTAAGGTATAAGGAAAGTTCTGATAAATGCAGTTAAAACTGGGCTGAATAAGTGGCATTTCAAAGTGTGATTGGATGAGAGATAGTGAGGTTCTGGGGTGGCAGAAGGTGCCTGGGTAGAGGATGAACAATTAAGTTGACTTATATTTTGCCTATATATTTTGTGTCCCTTTACCTTTATTCCTGTAGATTCTTTGGACTCTGTTGTGTAATGCATTGCTGAATAAACCCTGACCAGTTGTGAGACTCCAAACTTGAAACCCTAAGGGGGATTTTTCTCACACCAACGTTTTCCTTTAGAGCTCAGTCAGTGAACAAGCCTCTTTATGCCACACCTCCAAAAAGATATTGTAGAGTTGGAAAAGGTTCAGAAAGGGGCAAGCGAAGTGACTGACTCCACTGTGATGAAAACTTGAAGTGTATAGGACTGTTTGTTTGGAAAAGGGCAAGTAAGAGGCAACACAATAGAAGTTTATAACATTATGCAAGGCATGGAGAAAGTTCCAGATTCAGGTAGGTAGCCGTGTTGGTCTGACGCAGTTGAAATAAATTGAAAAACTGAAAAATTGTCCAGTAGCACCTTAGAGACCAACTAAGTTTGTTCTGGGTATAAGTTTTCGTGTGCATGCACACTTCTTCATGCAGAAAGTTGACAGAGGAATTTTTTTCTCCCTCTCTCAAAACACCAGAACTCATTAGCATACAATAAAACTGAATGTTGGAAGATTCTGGGCAGATAAAAGAAAATCCATCTTAGTTAGCCTATGGAACTGCCTCCCACGAGAGGTAATGATGGCCATCAATGTGGAGGGCTTTAAAAGAGGACTAAGCTAATTCCTGGAGGCTACTAGCCATGCTCTGCATCCATGGTCAGTGAAAGCAATGCTTCTGAATCCCTGTTACTGAAAACCACAGAATGGAAGAGGGCTCTGTACTTGGATCCTGCTTGTAAGTTTACTTTGGGGTATCTGGTTGGCCACTTTGAGAACAGGATGCTGGGCTAGATGGGCCATTGGCCTGATCTAGTAGGTTCTTGTGATGTTCTTATGTAATGTCATTTTCTGGAGGGTGAGAGCAGTCTGCTATTGCACTCAAGTTCTGCTTCTAGGCTTTCCATAGAGGCTTCTGGTTGGGCATTGTGAGACCTAGATGGCCTGATCCAGCAAGGCTCTCCTGATGCTCTTCTGGATCCTTCAGCTCAGAGGCAGTCTATCTAGATATCTAGGTTCTTAGGGGCACTGTAAGAACGCAGCACGCAGTTCTAATGTTCAGCCCTCACACCTAGGAGCACTGAGCCATCCTTCCAGATGCCAGGAGGCAGGAACTGACTGCGGTCTGTTGAACAGATGCCAGGCAGGGCAGGGATGAGTCTCTAACTCCCACTTTGTCAGAAGCCTCCTTGGAAACCTTTGAAAGGAGCAAATCAATAGCATCTGATTCATCTCAGCTACCCCCCGCAACCCATTCATCACCTGATCGATTTGAGAAGCGTGTGCTTTGCAGAAACTGGAGAGTTGAGGAGGGAAGAGAGTCAGAGATTTACAAAGGTGGAATACTTTGATAATCCAATATATGGTGGAAGATGATCTGCAGGGAAGCTGAGGAAGGCCTGTCTCTGCTTTCTCTTGCTGTACTCTTGAACATATGGTTGGATTTAGCTACACCTTTCCTTTGGATAGCTCAGAGACAAGAGATCAGGTCTCACCAACCCTAATGTGTCATTAGGAACTCAGCAGGAAAGGGTGTGTTACCTCTGCCTTCACCAGCCTGGCAACCCCAGATGTTTTTGGACTACAACTCCCATCAGCACAACCAATTGAAGTGGTTGTGTGATACACATTGTGCTGCATTAGGCATTCAAGTTTAACATTTATGAGTGTTTAGAGTGTGTTGTTCATCCGGCAATGATCATGTGGGTGCTTATACTATTGATTTTAATTCTTAGAAGCTGTCAGCATTCAACAGTGGCCACACTCCAGAAACAGTTTTGACTGGTCTGCTAAACAGGTGAGGGCAGCCAATGGGTTTCCAAACTTTGGTGGGTTAGGGACTTCCCCTGCATGCAAAGACATGCTCTGGCAGATTGAGTGGACGCAACTGATAGTGGGTCCAACAGTCAAGAAGGTGGTCTCTACATGTGCTGTAGAGGGAAGTGAGGGGCTGTTGGGACTTGTCAACCTGGGAAGGGGACCCATCTAGAAGGAAAAAGCTGATCCTGCTTTGTGGGATATCTTTGGGAGAAGAAAATGCTAAGAGGTAAACCCTACACAAATCCAGAATGAAGTCCATAAGACAGTTGGATGGTGCCTTGTATGACTCCTTTGGGCAACTCCTGCAGCCAAGCTGGTGCCAAACATATTGCTCTGCTTTCCTTTAGCTCACATAGCGAGGCTGAGAGGGGGATCTCGTTGTTTGGGCAGCCCAGGACCTCCATACACACTGCCCAGGCTTGTGCCCCAGAGAGGTCACTTCAGTGCCTCTAAGACAACAGTTTGGCTTCATCTCCAGAGGCACACGCCACTGTCTCTTGAGACAGACAGATGCCAACATTATCTTAATATTCTTAAGATATTAATATTCTCAACAGGTAAATTTTTTAATCGTATTGATTATTAATATAAAATGATCACACATCTTTTTTTTTGTCCCTTGTAAATATGTTTAGCCTGTTTGCCTTTGCTGAGGGTTGGGAGGCATTTCCCCCCTGCCAGGACCTGATGCTGGCCTCAGGAGCTGTAGGGAAAGACTGGTCTCTGGAACTGCAAAAAGCAGCCACAGAAGGTGCAACCTGCTCTGGAGCACTTCAATCTAACTCTGCAATTCTACGATTCTATGACTCATTTCGGGTTTTTAAACAGCAGTCTGTCAGCTGTGATTCCTGCATTTGCAGGGGGTTAGACAAGATGACCCTTGGGGTCCCTTCTAACTCTACAGTTCTAAGATTCTGTGGTTTCCTGGCCCAAATAAAGTCACTTGAAACATGAAAAGGCTAGTAGGGATGTCTTGCTCATCTACAACAGTTGCCGGATGATGGGGCTGCACAAACCCTCCCCCTGGATTGGACCACAACCCCCCCCCCGACATGCGCACCAATACATGACAAGCTGCCTTCCCCATTGATTTGATTTCATCCATTGTTCAGCTGACTGCATTGAAAATGGAGCATGTAATTGTTTCCACGAACAGCCCATTAAAACACCGGTTCTGAATCTTCGCCATCCAACAGATCTTCCAGCCAGCTGGAGCTCCGCTGGGATTGGCTCCACATCACTATGGTTACCAGCTGTCCACTGCTTCCTTTGTATGGTTAATTAGAAAGCCTGTTTTACGAGGCTTGCTGTGCCCCAGAGGTATGAGCTGGTATGGCGGTCCCGACTAATTCCCATCGAAAAACGTAACAAAACTCATCTCCTCATCCAGGGAATGTTGTGGGCTGGGCAGCTGAAGAGGTTTGCTCTGGAGTGAGATCACCAAACTGAAGTTTAAAATGAGATCATAGAATCACAGAATTGTACAGTTGGAAGGAACCCCAAGGGTTATCTAGTCGAATCCCCTGCAGTGCAGGAATTGCAACTTAAGCACCCATGACAGATGGATTCTCTCTCTCACACACACACACACAGCTTGAAAACAGTTCTGGTCACCTCACCTCCCAAAGGATATAACTGAGTTGGGAAAAGTTCAGAAAAGGGCAAGCAAAACAATTAAGGGGACCATGGAGCACAACTCCCTTTGAAGACAGTTTGCAGCATTTGGGACTTGTTTGCAGCATTATTTGGATAAAAGACGAGGAAGTGTAACACAATAGAAATTTATAAGATTACACATGGCACAGAGAAAGTGGAAAGTCCCTCCATGCCTAACACTAGAATTCGTGGGCATCCCATGAAGCTGAATGTTGGAAGATTCAGAATGGATAGAAGGGAGGGAGGACTTATTCATGCAGGAGACTGCAGTCAAATAAAACCAACAGGCATAGTGCTAGTAAGTGCATTAAGGGTTTAAGACAATAGAGCAGTGTCCCTAGCCTCTGTTAGGTCATGCTCCCTCTTCTCCGATGAGGGAGGCAGTGAAGCCTTCTCCTCCTAAGCCTCATTCTTTCTCCATGCCATGTAACTGACCAAGGAAGGTGTGCCTAAGTGAGCAGCAAGCTTCAAGCATGTATTTGGAACTATATTTCTGTATTCTCTACTCAATAATATTATGCCTATGTTCTCCTTGCTTCTGCTTAGATAAATGTGTGAATCTGACCTTCGGGGTGTTTTGTAAGTAACACATTTTAAAATTACTTAAGAGTGTGTGGTCTGTTCATTGTAAGAGGGGTAGAAAGAGAGGACTAAATGGGATATGCAAAAGGTTTAACAGGCTACAGTCCTGACACTTTACTGTGCTGCTTGACTTTGTGAGTTTAAACTCTGCTATTGGGGGCTCTCTCCTGCTGGAGAATGTGTTAAGCCCCCCTTTTTTAGATCTAGGCACCCAGACGATTCTTTTGTTATTTACCCCACACATATGGCTCACAGGGATCATATATTTCCCCCACACTTTCCACAGCACTTACTTAAACTGTGGAACTCCCTCCCACAGGGGGCAGTGATAGCCAACAACTTGGATGACTTAAAAAGAGGATTAGACAAATTCATGGTGGAGCGGGCAATGGGTGGCTACTAGCCATGATGGCTATGTTCTGCCTCCACAGTTAAAGACAGCAATGCTTTTCAATCCCAGTTGCTGGAAGCCACAGGACAGAAGAGTGCTAGAATCCCACTTTTGAGTAGAAACAGCAGAGTGCCACTTGGATGATATTCTGAACCACAGAGGGTTTGTGGGAGTGGTTGGGTGCAGAGATACCAAAGAAGGGTGTTAAAAATGCCAGAATGGCCAGTTCTAGGGCTTTATTAAAGAAAGGTGTAACCTTACAACACAGCGGCAGAGCCTTACTTTCTTTACAGACGTGGGATGGACACTGCAACAGTGAGAAGTCATCATGACTTGTCCACAAAGTGCTAATTAAACATTCTTTATACAAAAGACAGCATGTGCCAATTTGATCAGAGCCTCCCATCAATCCACCTGACCCATGAGGACATAGGTGGCAACTATCCAAGGCTTACAGATAGCTCCCCTCTGTGGGTCAGGAGTCCACCGTCCCAGGGCCCATAGATAAGCATAGCATCAAAGCAAGCCAATTAGCCTATTTCAAAGCAAGTGAATATAAACATAAATGAGCTCATTGTTACAACTACCAATTAATTTTGGGGTTATCTTGACTACCAAGATGTTGTTTGCAGAGCTTCCAGAACAGTTCACCTTTGGGTCAACACAGATGAGGATAACATTGTGCAGATATGGGAAAGAAACAGAGACACAAGTATTTTCAGAAGAACATAAGGAGAGGATGCTAGATCATACCATTGACCCATCTAGTCCAACATCCTCTTCTCACAATGGCCAACCAGGTGCCTCTTGTGGAGAACCCTCATAGGATGTCAGCACAAGAGCCACTCTGCCCTCCCATGGCCTCCAGAAACCTCTACACTGGTACCTTGGTTTACGAACCTAATCCATTCCAGAAGTCCATTCTTAAACCAAAGCCATTCTTAAACCGAGGTGCGCTTTCCCTAATGAGGCCTCCCGCTGCCATTCAGATTCTGTTCATAGACCAAGGTAGAGTTCGCTACCTGTTTTGTGGAGTTCGTATACCGAATAGTTCGTAAACAGGGCTGTTCTTAAACCGAGGTACCACTGTATTCCGAAACATGGCAGCCTCTAACTGTGGAAACACAGCATCCACATTAATCAAATCATTAGCTTCCAATCCACATTATCTCTGCTACCTTCAGAGCACACAGTTCTTCCTTTGGGCTTTCCAAAATGAAGAAAAGAGGAGGAGCGTTTGAAGGAGTCAATGATGTTTAGCCTAGGGAAGAAGAGACAGAGAGCTATCTTCAAATACTGCTGTCCCATGGAAGACAGAGCAAGCTTGTCTTCTGCTCTGGAAGGGAGAAATGAACAAAGAGATTCAAATTGCAAGAAAGGAGATTCTAACTAAACACCAGGAAGAATTTTCTGAGGGTAAGAGCTGTTCGGCAATGGAATGGACTGCCATGAAAGGTGGTGGACTCTTTGTCAATGAAGGTGTTTAGACAGAGGTTGCATGGCTATCCATAAGGTTTTCTTTAGTTATGATTCCTGATTTGCAAGGTGTTGGGCTAGATGATCCTTGGGGTCCCTTCCAGCTCTGCAATCCTATGATTCTATGATGCTAGGATGGAGGGATTATTGAAGCCTGTCATTGACAGCAGGACACCTTCAGCTACAGGCCTATCCTCAGTGCAAAATTTTGAGCTTCCATGAGAGAGGCTGGTCAAAGCAAAGAGTTTTCCTCAATCTTTTTTTAAAAGAACAAATGGAAATTGTTAACACTAGATCTCATATGTATGTAAGACTCAATCTCCTCCCACCCCCTCCAACAAGAGGGGAACCTTTTTAACGTTTAATGTTTTACTATGCTTTTATATATGCTGGAAGCTGCCCAGAGTGGCTGGGGCAACCTAGTCTAATGAGTGGGATAAAAATACGTTGTTGTTGTCATGTTGCCCCTGCGGTTAGGCTGTTGGAAGATTCAAGGCAGAGAAAAGAAAAGACTTATTCATGCAGTGCATACTAAAACTATGGAACTCCCTACCACAGGTGGCAGTGATGGCCACCAACTTGGATGGTTTATAAAGAGGATTGGAAAAAATTCATGAAGGAAAGGGTTGTTGATGGCTACTAGCCAGGGTGGCTGTGCACTGCCTCCATGGTCAGATGCAATGATGCTTCTGAATACCAGTTGCTAGAAACCACAGAAGGGGAGAGGGTTTTTGTGCTCGAATTCTGCTCCTTGTTTTCCCAAAGGCATCCAGGTGGCCACTGTGAGAACAGGATGCTGGATTAGACAGGCCATTAGCCTAATCCAGCAGGTCTGTGCTTGAATCCTGCTTGTCAGTTTCCTATTGGGAAATCTTGCAGGCCACTGTAAGGACAGGATGCTGGAATAGATTCCCACTGGTCTCATCCATTCTTATGTTCTTATGCACAGCAGCGAGCACAGTCAGCTGAATCACAGGGCTCCCTGCAGGACCAAAGATTTCCTCTCCTCTTACACTGTGCAAAAGCTCCTCTTGAAAAAGATGCAAGGAGCCAAGCCTTCCAACACCTTAGTCATAAGCAGGATCCCCCAAGGCAACTGAGCAACAAGCCGTCTCCACCCTTGCAGCTGGCAGAATGAGCCTTGCAGGTGAAGGCAGCTGGCTCCCAGGTATGGAGGGTGGGGCTTTTCATCATGAGGGCCTTTGTGGTGCCTTTGCCAAGTAAGGAGTGGTGTGTGTGTGTGTGTGTGAGAGAGAGAGAGAGAGAGAGAGAGAGAGAGAGAGAGATCACCTTTGGGCATCACATACCTCCTAAACAGCTTGGATATGAAGATTGCATGTGCCCTGCTCATCCTGGGTGGTGACGCTTCATGCTACAGCACAAACTTCTCTTGGCAAACATGCTTGGAGAGCAGCATGTAGGGCTCAGATGCCCGTGGGAAGCTGAAAATCAGGACCTGAGCACAAGAGCAGAAGAACACAGCAGAGTGTGCTGGATCAGACCATGGCTCATCTAGTCCAGCATCCTGTCATCACAACAGCCAACCAGATGTCCATTATGGGAAACCAGCAAAGAAGGACCTGAGCATAAGAGCATTCTCTCCTCCTGTAGTTTCCAGAGGAATGCTGCCTCTGACCTTGAAGGCAGAGTAGATCCACTGTGGCTAGTACTCATGAAAAGCCCTTTCTTACCTGAATTTGTCTAATCTGCTGTTAAATCCAATAAAGTTGGTCTCCAGCACTGCATCCTGCAGGACTGAGTTCCATAGATAACAATGCACTGCATGAAGAGGGATTTTATTTTCTCTGCCCTAAAGCTTCCAACTCAGCTGCAAGACCTGGTGAAAGCAACTCTTTCACAACTCTCTCTGGATCTTGCCCTTTCTCCCCTCCCCTCCCCCACAACATCTGTATTCGGGACTCTGCTTTCCAGGGACCTTCCTGAGTCAGGTTGCAGCCACTGGGGAAGAAGACGGAGAAGAGACCAGCTTCTGTCCATCCCAATGCTAATAGCCCAATTTTTAATAATGATGTTTTCCTAGCAATTTCATGCCATCATGGTGTCATGGGGGTATTGATGAAAAAGCCTCTAATTCTATTTAATGGGTTCCATTTGACAGCAGATGGGTCTCCACCATCATTTCCAAAATACTGCAACTCATTCCCACATTGCTCCCATCTGACCCTAGAAGGTAGCTCAGGTCTTCCCAGGAAGAATGATCCAGTGTTCCTCTGAATGGGGTGGGTTCCTCCTGGCTCCACCCCTATTCAGATGACAGATGCTGTTCACAAAGGGAAATTGTACCATTTGCTTTTGCTGCCATTTGGAGGCCCATCAGTGTGTGTGGCAGACCCACAGGAGAATTAAGTCATTTAAACCATAGATCAGGTTTCTGCTCTTTATAATGCAGAGTCTCCTTTGGACCACCAAAAACTGTAAGAGCCCTGCAGGAACTGGCCAATGGCCAATTTAGTCAAGCATCCTGTTCTCACAGTTGCCACCCAAATGCCTGTGGGAAACCTGCATGCAGGGCCTGAGCACAAGAGCCCACTCTACTCCTGCAGTTTGCAGCAACTGGTATTCAGAAGCATTGCTGCCCCCCAAATCTGGAGGCAGAGTTGAACCATTGTCAGTAGTAGCCATTGATGGCCCTCTCCTCCTCCATGAATTTGTCCAATCCTCTTTTAGAGCCACCCAAGTTAGCAGCCATCGCTGCCTGCTTGGGGAGCAAGTTTCATAGTTTATCTATGCACTGTGTCAGGAAGTCCTTCTTTTTATTAGTTCTGAATCTGCGGGTGGAGAAAGGGTCCCTTTGAATGTACCCCACACACACTCCGCAGATTCTGTCTCCCCGAAATGATCAAGGGGACAGAACAACTCCGTTGGGTGTGAAGCTTGCCCTCATTTACTGCATGGTAAATCAACTGTCAACCTGGTGGGTTAATCTAAGGTGCAACCATATTTGGAAGACAGTTCTGGTCACCTCAGCTCCCCAAGGCTATTGTTGAGTCAAAAAAGACTCCCTTCTGAGAAAAGGTTGCAATATTTGGGACCTTTTAGTTTAGAGAAAAGGCTAGAAAGAGGTGACATGGTAAGTTTATGAATTGATGCATGGCACAGGGAAAGCGGGCAGAGAAAATTTTTCTTCACTCACAAAGTTGCAACTCCAGTGAAGCTGAAGTCCTTCTTCTTACAGTGCAGTGTTAAAGCATGGAACTCACTTCCACAATGGGCACTGATGACCACCAGCCTGGATGGCTTTAAAAGTGGACTAGACAAATTCATGGAGGAGGAGGAGAATATTGATGGCTACTGACCACAGTGGCTATACATTGGAGGCAGCAATGCTTCTGAATGCCAGTAGCTGGAAAGCAGAGCAAGCGAGAGAGGGCTTTTGTGCTCAGATCCTACTTGTGGGCATTCACTGGCCCCTGTGAGGACACAGAACTAGATGGGCTTTTGAAAAGCAACCCAAGTGTCATCTAGTCCAACGTCTTGCAATGCCAGAATCACAACTAATTTCACCTTCATTCCTCCTGATGCAGAGAAGCCAGGCAGAGGGAGAAGCCAACTACTGCTTATCTGTAAAAGCCACTTTTGCCAACATAGTGACTGAATCATTCTTGCTCTTAAATATTTGGTGAGGCATATGCTCTGATTTTTAATTTGGGGCTAGAGGGGGGGCTGTCCCTCCGCTACTGTGACCTTTAGAAATAGCAAACACCTTGTGGGGGAAAGAATCCATTGAGCAGGGGAGGGGGGCAGCAACATTCTGCAGTGGCTCCTGCCTGAAGGCTGCCTTTCATGCTGACATTCTCAATAATCCTAATGAGAACAATTAAAGGTAATTTCACTTATTTTGGGCCCTTTGGACTGGCCGGCAGATGGTGTCTGAAAAAGCAATGGGGGAAGCTGGAAATAATGTAAGCTCTCAGGGATCTGGTACAAAGGCTCCTCTAGCCTCACTGGAACATAGTGAAAAAGCCATTTCCCAGCATTCTGTCCCAAATGTCATCTAGTCCAGCCCATTGCAAATGCAAGAAACATATCTCAAGAATCCCTGACAGATGGCCATCCAGCCTCTGAAAAAATCCAACGAAGGAGAGTTCAACTCCTTCCAAAGGAGTTATTTCCACTGTCTAACAGCTCTTATCATAAGAAAGCTCTTCCTAATGTTTATTTAAAAATCTCATTTCTTGTCATTTGAATCATTTGGTTCAGGCCCTCCCCTCCAGAGCAGGAGAAAACAAGCTTGCTCCACCTCCCTTGTGACAGCCCTTTAGATATTTGGGGATGATATCATATCTCCTAACAGTCTCCTCTTCTCCAGGCTAAACATACCCAACTCCCTCAATCGTTCCTCACAAAGTTGGGTTTCCTTGATCATCTTGGTCACCCTCATCTGCCCACCTTCCAACTTGTCAATATCCTTCTTAAACTGTGGCACCTAGAACTGGACACCATATTCCAGGTGTGGTCTGACCTAGGCAGAATAGAGCAGTACTCTGGCTTCTCTTGATCAGGACACTACACTTCTGCTGATGCAACACTAGCTTTTTTTTTTGCTGCTGCATCCAATGTTGTCTTGTGTTAAGCTTGGGGTCTCCTAAGACCTCTAGACAGAGTGGAAGTGTGGTTTCACTTCTCAAAATCTCCTACTTGAGCACAGAGCTATTAAAATATTTGCACAGTTAATAGAGCTGCTGTTCTTTTCTCTCTCCCCCCCCCATTATAAAACGAGGAATGGGGGGGGGGGAGTCAGTTTCTTCTGCAATTCTGCTCCCCAAGAAATCAGGTCAGGTCAGACTCCGTTTCCCCTCCCCACAGCCTTTGGACCCTATGGAATACCGCTGCAGATTTCACAATGGCATGATTGACAAGATTAGGAATTATCCCCCCCTACCCCCCACACTCAAACCTTTCTGCATATAAGGTTACCCCGGCTCCAGGCTCAGTGTGAAATTCCCTTTGCCGGAGATCATTAAAGGGGTCAGCGGGGACCGTTCCGGCTTCTCTGCTGTTCAGAAACGTTTTGGCCACCACACTAAACTCAATGGATGAGTAAATGCTTCCATATGACTTCCCCAGAAAGATAACAGAGGAGTAATGGCTTGCAGATTCCATGGGCTGGGTCCCCGTTGTTTCATGGGGATTGCGGGGAGGCCTTCCTTCGCAGCTGTGTGGCCCAGCGGGCCGGGTGCCAGCTGCCTTGGTTCTCTCCATGGGTTACAGGATGCTAGACAGGGGTGTCACTGAGAGAACATAAGAAGGGGTTCCTGGATCAGGCCAATGGCCCATCTAGTCCAGCATCCTTGTCTCACTGCAGCCAACCAGATGTCCCAGTGGGGCATCTTGAAGCAGGATTTGAGCATAAAGCATCTATAGCCTACCATGGTTTCTATAAGAGCATTAGGACAAAAGAAGACCCTGCTGAATCGGACCAAAGGCAGCCCATCTAGAGCAGCATCCAACCAGATGCCCCAAAAGGGCATACAAGCACAGGAGAGACTCTGCCATCCTGCAGTTCCTAGCAACTGGCACTCAGAAGCCTCCTTCTTCTTCTTCGGCGACCACTCATAGCCGAGTAAGATTGTCTTCCATAAACACAGTTTTAACAATGAGTCCATAAGTGACTGTGGAGACCAATTTTGCATCCACACATCCTTCCACAATGGGGACATTGGTTTCCAGTTGGGAGCTGATCACGGTGTGGATTTGTCAAGCATGCCTTCCTCCTAGCACGTTTATCCCTTGCGTCCTGAGTTCAAGTGTCTTCAAAGCCCATGAAACCTTTGGTAAAGGCTGTTCTCCAACTGGAGCGGTTGCAGGCCAGTATTTCCCAGTTGTCAGTGTTTATACTACATTTTTTTAGATTTGCCTTGAGACAGTCTTTAAACCTCTATTATTGACCACCAGCATTACACTTTCCATTTTTAAGTTCGGAATGGAGTAGCTGCTTTGGAAGACGATAATCAGGCATCCGCACAACATGAGCAGTCCAATGAAGTTGATATTGAAGAATCATTGCTTCAACACTGGCTATCTTTGCTTCTTCCAGTACACTGATATTAGTTCGCCTGTCTTCCCAAGTGATGTGTAAGATTTTTCAGAGACACCATTGATGGAATCTTTTGAGGAGTTGGAGATGGCATTTATAAGTGGTCCATGTTTCACAAGCACATAGTAAGGTTGGCAGTACAATAGCTTTGTCAACAAGCATTTTGGTTTCCCTGCAAATGTCCTGGTCCTCAAACACTCTGCACTTCAGTCGGGAAAAAGCCACACTCGCAGAGCTCAGGCGATGCTGGATTTCCATTCCCCTCTTTTTCAAAGGTAATCTGGTTATAGAAAAAAGCTATGGAGACACTGCATTTGTAGTTTTAACATTCAGGCTCAGGATGATACTCAAGAAGTATCACGTGTCAGCCTGACAGAGTCTGGTGGCTGAAGCCCTGAGTTCTAATCTCATATTCTGTCCAAACGTTTAGTCTCTCTTCAAGCCGCCTTTGCAACAGATGTTCACTCATAACCTCACAGCTACTAAACATCCCATCAGTGTTCATCACACTCATTCAAACTAGCAAAAATTTAATTTGTCCAGAAACTCCCCAAACGGAAGAGCTGCACTTTAGCTGAGCAATATCAAAGCACTGGGATATTACTCCCCGCTTTTCAGTCTCCTTTTCAAATATGGTTGGAGGGAATAAGTTTCAGGTGCAGCACAAATGGGTTTGGAGAAGCAATTAAGCAGAGTCGAAAAAGGCTCTTTGGCTCATTCTATATTTTTGTCTATCTTTACCCAATATATTTATTTCATTTCCATTCTGATCCATCTCCAACGCTCTTAGAGCGACTTGAAGCTGGACCATAGCTCAGCACCGAAACCAGAGCATATAGAATCATGAATAGACTTTCCCCCTTTCTTAAATACCTAAGGATACCATTTCCATGAGCATAAAATCATATAATTGTAGACTTTGAAGAGACACCAACAGTCATCTAGTTCAATCCCCTGCAATGCAGGAATCACAACTAAAGCATCCCTGACAGATGGCCATCCAACCTGCTTAAGAAGCTCCAGTGAAGGAGAGCCCACCACCTTCCAAGGGAGTCCATTCCACTGTCAAACAGCTCTTACTGCCAGAAAGTTCTTCCTAAGGTTTCATTGGGATCTCCTTCCTTGTCATTTTAATGCATCTGTTCAGGTCTTCCCCTCCAGTGCAGCAGAAAACAAGCTTGCTCTGTCTTCCACATCCAAAGGACATCCAAGGAAGCTGATTTTTGGAAGATTCAGGTCAGATAAAAGAAAGGACGTCTGTATGCAGGACCCAGTTTAACTGTGGAATTCACTTCTGTATGAGGCAGTGGTGGCCACCAACTCAGCTGGCTTTAAAAGACAATTGGAAACATTCATGGAGGAGAAGGCTACCAATGGCTGCTAAAGGAGATTCTGACTAAACATTGAGAAGGAATTTCTCAGGGTAAGAGTCGTTTAACATTGGAATGGACTCCCTTGGAAGGTGGTGCAGTTCCCTTCATTGTGTTTTTTTAAAAGACAAGTTGGGTGGTCAGGGGTCATTTAGCTGTGATTTCTGCATTGCAGAGGGTTGAGCTAGATTGCCCTTAGGATACCTTCAGACTCTACAATCCTATGATTCTGTGAACTGGTTCCCCTCTGCAAAATACACCCTATCTATTGCTTGTGAGTTACTCATCCTATTTACACCTGCTTACTCAGCTCGTGGAGTCAACAGTGTGAGTGTGCCCATAGCTGCACAAGTGAATGGACAGCAGCACAGACTGGTTATCATTTTGCCACAGGAGGTTGGACTAGATGACCCCGGGAGTACCTTCAAACCCTACAGTTCTATGATTCCTGACTCTGGGTTTTTGCAGAGCCTAGTGGGAAAAGAGGGCACTGGGGTGCTTGCACCCAGCCTGTGATGTCTGTCAGCTACTCCAAGGGGCCAGAATGCATGCCACAAATGCCACCTGGCTACAGTGGGAACTGAAGCTGTCTTTTAGCTGTGATTCCTGGTTTGCAAGGTATTAGGCTAGCCCCTTCCAACTCTGCAATTCTATGATTCTATGAAGGACACAGATAGAAGGGGGGAGGGGAGATTTAGAGCTGCCTGGCAGCTGCTGGAATGTATTGTTGCTTTGCAGGGTGGCGGTGGCTGCTGAGGCCCTTTCAGAAGCAGCCCTGCATATCTGGAAAATCGCCAGCTTCCTTCTCCTCAGCCCAGACATTTGCAATTAAGCACATATTTATTTAAAGACACCAGAAGTCTCCAGCTGTAAAAAGGCTTTGCCAGCAAACCAAGAGGATCTGTCATACGTGATGAAATTCAAAGGCTCTGAAAAGGCAGCACCTTTCCTGCAGACTCTCCTGGGTGTTGAGAATGGCAGAGGGGGCCCTCTTGGTTCATCCACTAATCCCAGAAGCTCAGGGGGTGCTGACCCAAGAGAGGGCCTTCTCTGTGGCACTCCCTTGTTGCAGAAATGCACCAGACACCCTCGTTATCCTTCTGAAGGATGCTGAAGGTGCACCTCTTTGCCCTGGCTTTTGACACTCTAGGACAGTGTATGCTTTAAGGACCCTCCTTATTTTTTGTTTTCTTTTTTGCTTCACGAAACTTATACACTACTTTGTCAAGGGGGGTGAGCCTGGAAGCTGTTTACAAAACAAAAGAAACCATTATCACTAAGAAAAATCAACAATAATTTAAGACATATGAAAAGTTAACATAACAACAGACTAAAAACAGATTAATATGTGCTTCAGCTTTCTAAGCATCTGGGTAGGCTTGTCTAAACATAAATGTTTTTAGCAGGTGCCACAAAGAGCACAGGAAAGTTGCCTGACTGATATCAATAGGCAGGGAGTTCCAAAGCTTTAGTGGGTGCTACCGCACTAAAAGACTGAGTTCTTACAAAGGTGAAATTGGTATCACGTGGCACCTGTGAAAGGGCCAGTTTCACTATCAAAGTGGTTAAGTGGGCACATGTAGAGTCAGGCAATCTCCTTATCATTGTGATTGTTTTAAACTGCTTTTAATATTGTGTTTTAATGTTGTGTCCCACCCAGGAACCTTAGAGAGAAGGGAGGGTAAATAATAAATAATTATGATTATTATACAATGGCACCTCAGGTTACATACGCTTCAGGTTACAGACTCCGCTAACCCAGAAATAATACCTTGGGTTAAGAACTTTGTTTCAGGATGAGAACAGAAATCGCACGCTGGCGGCAGCGGGAGGCCCCATTAGCTAAAGTGGTGCTTCGGGTTAAGAACAGTTTCAGGTTAAGAATGGACCTCCAGAACGAATTAAGTATGTAACCAGAGGTACCACTGTAATAATCTATCAATTGTTGCTTAGTCCACTCCCACCATAGTCAGATGGGTTTGCAAATAGTTACCGAGATGCTCAATTCAGTTGGTTTTCTGTATGTGCCTCAGAACTACCAGATTCCTTTAGTTCAGTGTTTCCCAACCACTGTTCCGCGGCACACTAGTGTGCCGCGAGATGTTGCCTGGTGTGCCGCGGGAAAAATTAAAAAATTCGAAAGATTTTTTTTTTTAAGTCAAATTTTCGATTGGGGCGCCGTCACTAGATGACCCCTGGGGTTCCCTCCCTCCCTCCTGCTCTGCGCCTCCCTCCTCCTCCTCCTCCTCCGGGAAGGCCCTTCCTGGCTCTCAGCCAAGGCTTGGCGGCTGCCACTCACTCACTCGCTCGCCCACCCGTCCCTCCATCCCTGCACCCGGCCTCTCCCCCTCCGTCCCCGGCGCGGGGGCTGCCGGGATCCGTAGTCCCCTCGCCCTTGGGCTCCGCGCCTGCGCGGGGTGCGCGAACTACGTTTCCCAGCGTGGCCTGGCGGGCCGGGCGTTTTGTTTGAAGCGCTCTTCCGGCCATGGAATGAGCGCGGCGGCGGCGGCCGGGCAGGCAAGGGCTCTTCCGCGCAGACCCTGCGCAGCCTGCCTGCGCCCCCGCGGAGATCGAGCGGCAGGATGGAGCCCGGGGATCCCCGCGGAGGCGGAGCGGCGGAGGCTGCCCCCCAGGTAGGGCTGCGTCGAGGGTTTTTTATTTTTGCAATGCTGCATCCGCGCCGGAGGGGACGCATCGGACCGCGGGGAGACCCCTTGGCGGGCGTGCAAGGCAATGCATGCGTGCAGGCGTTGCATGGAGTGCAGTGCAATGCAATGGCAACGCGGCGCCCTGCATGCATGCATGCAACTTCCACCGGCGCTCCAGACTTGGCAGGTGAGGGGGGTCCCCAGTGGGCGCAGAGAGAGCCAGGAGGGCGAAGGGGAGCCGGGGGGGAGCAGCGCTGCTCCCCGAGCCGAGCCCGGGGGGAAACTTCAGCGTCGTTGCGCCGGGTGTTGGAAGCGGAGGCTGGCGGGGGCCCCTCACCTGCAAAACCTGGTCGCCTCTCATATATTTCGTGCATTGCATTCATCGCCCGCTTTCTCCTCCAAAGAGCTCCCGGGGGCGCGCGTGGTTCTCCCCGTGTTATCCTCGCAACAACAGCCCTGCGAGGTGGGTCAGGCGAGTGGCCCAAGGGAGCACCCAGGGATTGTCCTGGCCAGGTGGGGTGATTTGAACCCTGCTCTCTGCCCGGTCTTCGTCCTCATTTAGCCCCCACATGTGCATGACTGTGCATGACTGAGGTTTTTCCCCCTCGTCTTGGCTATGGTGTGAGTCTGTGCTGTTAATTAATGGGGTTCTGCCTTAGGAGAAGATGAGCCAGCCCTCAAGGAGGTGATTATGTAATTTGCTAGCAATTCATGTCCCTCCCGGCGTGACGCTGCGCGCTGACGTCACAGGGCTGTAATGGTGGTGTGCCTCGAGATTTTTTTCATGAAACAAGTGTGCCTTTGCCCAAAAAAGGTTGGGAAACACTGCTTTAGTTAGCCATTGTCATGGACTGACGGGATGCTGAGGGGTGGTGGGAGGCTCCAGCTGGGGAATCCCCAAGGGAAGAAGGCTCAGAGCCTGGGGACTGGTGGTGGGATGATGATGAGCAGTCAAAGGCAGAGGCTGGAGAGGAGAAGGGTCAAGAGGCAGAGATGAGGCAGGCTGCTGAAGAAGCCAGGGAGCCTCCCCTCCTGTAGAGACCAGGTCTCCCAGAACACACAGAGAAATGCAAAGAGCAGTGGAGAGCTTGGTTGCATGCAGATGCAGTCTCTAATTGCTTGGGGGGGGGGAACCTGGGGAGGAGGGGACTTCGGTAGCTGTGGGGAGGCAGGGACCTTCAGTCCTTGCAACTGCCTCATTGGGGCAAGACCTACTGGGAAGAGTTGCTGTGAACACTAGGCCTGTGCTGTTTTGGTTTCTTTGAATAAAGAAGTTAACTTCACTGAAGTGTTCTTTATTGCTGACCTACACCTGGATCCAGCTCCTGACAGCTGCTGGCACAATGCATGAAGACTCTTGCAATCATAACAGAGGAAGCAAATGTCATCTAAATCAAATTACCGGTATCCTCCATAGACATATGCATGGAATCAAGACAATGTCTGTTGATAATGCAACTCTATTAGGTTGTTAATCAATCCTGGGGAGCATAAAGGCTTCCTTTCCGACCATTGTATTCCACCAGGGATTGATTGATTGATTGATTGATTGATTGATTGATTTAATGCCCCACTTTTTTCTCCAAAAAACTTGAGGTGGTTCTCCTCTTCCTCATTCATCCCCCACAACAACCCTGAGAGGTAGGATAGGCTGAGAGGCCACAAAGGTCATCCCCAGTGACCCAAAGATGTAGTCATGCAATACAGGCATTTCCCCTGACTGGCAGAGTCATATTTCAATGAGATCTTCTTCCATTATCCATTCCAAGCATTGTCTCCTATTTTTCTACATAAATCCTGTTCCCACGTAGGTTTAAGAGCCTCATATAAGCCAATGATTTCATCTAAAAAGATGTTATATATGGTAGATACAGCACCCTTTCCATTCTCTGATGCTTGACTGATAAATGTAAGGAGTCTGATGGAGTGGGTGGTAACATTTCACAGGGTTATAAATTGGCTGATATTTCATTGTGACTATAAAGATGGATCTATCAACTGATTGTTATTTTTAAGAGTCATCTGGTTCATTTCAAACCAAGAGGTTTTCCCCTCTTTTAGTTGAATTTACAGTTGACAAGCTGTTTTGGGGACAAGTCCAGTGTTGGTGTCTTTGATATTATATAGATCTGCCATTTCCCCAAATTCTTGAACTGAGCCGATTTATTAGACTGAACAGTGATTAAGCAGGCAAATTAGTGGAGAGATGGGGAAATTTTCTTTTTACTTTTTGCTCCGTTTTTCCCCACACCATCAGATTAGATTTCAAAATGGGATTTGTAATGGAGTCTTAATTTTTTTACCTAAATAAATTAAGAATGGAAAACCATTAAAAAGGATACTGACCCACTGGAAGGTGTGGAGAGGAGGGCAACCAAGAAGATAAGGGGTTTGGAAACCAAAATTTAGGAAGAATGGTTGAGAGATATAGGGAATTTAACCTAGAAAAGAGGAGACTGAGAGGAAACATGGTAGCCATCTTCAAATATCTGACGGGCTCTCACATGGAAGATGGAGCAGGCTTGTTTTATCCTGCTCTGGAGGGGAGGACCCAAACCAATGCTTCAAGTTGCAAGAAAGGAGATTCTGACTAAACATCAGAAAGAATTTTCTGAGCATGGAAGCCATTTGACACAACCTTGGAAGGTGGTGGACTTCTACTTTGGAATTTTTAAAGCAGCGGTTGGATGATCACCTGTCAGGGAATCTTTAGCTGGGATTCCTGCATTGAACAAGGTTCAGCTAGATGGCGCTTGGGGGTCCCTTTCTACGTTACAATTCTATGATACTATGATTCGGTTGCATGGACTTCATAGGCTGCTCTCACCCCACAGCTGTCCAACAGTCATCTGATTCCTCAGAGTCCCCATTGTCCTCCTACTGCTCCTCACAGGCCACCGATAATCCAGCTGCTTCCAAGATCTGCATCTGTGCAAAGTGTCAGGGATGATTTTAGTTACGAGACTGGAGTCCAGGTCTCTACATCATGGCTTCAGATTTCCTAATCTGGCAAAGAAGATCACTTCAGAGCAAAGTTTTTAAACCGAGGTTGGATGGCCACATGTCATGTATGTTTTAATTGAGATTCTGGCATTGCATGGTGCTGGACAATATGATACTTCCAGCTCTACAGTTCTCCTTTCCCTCACTCACCAGGGGGTCCCACTAATCCTCCTCCCCATCACCACTTGGGTGACACACATTTATCTTGGTATAAATGTGACCTCTCTCTCACAGATGTCTCTGCCTTGCAGAAAAATTGAGATCTTTAGAAAGTAATTAGACTCAGATGTGGAATTCAAATAGGTGTTCAAGTTGAAGAGGAATGCCAGTGGTGAGATAGAGAGGTACAAAGCTAGGTTTGTGGCTCATTGGTTTTTTTACAGAAATTTGGCATAGATAACTGGTATTTGGGAACCTTTACAGCAGTCATAAAATATCAATCAATATTAATCTGAAAGATTGATGCAGACAGGAACATGCAAAATTTCTCATTTTGATGACAAAAGACAGTTTTGTATGGAGTAGACAAACTGTTGTTCATGCAACAGCCACAAGGTTTTTAGAAGGAAGGGAATTTGGTGCGCAGATTGAATAAAACAATTTATGGACTTAAGCAGTCTGCAAGGTGCTGGAATCTGAAAATTGACAAGAAGTTGCAAAGTCTTGGTTTTATAAGAATGTGGCAGATCCATGTCTTTATGTAAAGAAGGATGGAAACAGTTACGTTATTGTACTTATTTATGTTGATGACCTGTTGGTGGTTTACTCACAAGTAGAACAGAAGTAAAGTGCGGGGAAAGGCTTGGGAAATGAGTTTGAGCAGAAGGATCTGATGGTGCAGGTTGAAAGAGAGTAAGATGGGAGCTTTGTGTTTAATCAGAGGAGTAATATTCAGCACGCTGGCCACGTGACCCGGAAGTGTCTGCAGACAGCGCTGGTTCCCAGCCTCTAGAGTGAGATGAGCGCACAACCCTAGAGTCTGGCAAGACTGGCCCGTACGGGCAGGGGTACCTTTACCTTTACATTTTTAATATTCAGCAAATGCTAGAGGATTGTGGGATGGAAAACTGCAATGTTACAAACACTCCAATGGCTGCAGATTTTCAGAAATCAATTTCAGAAAGCAAACCACTTGAGGATACACAAAAGTACAGAAGTGCCATAGGTACATTTCTAGAAGGGATATTTCAAATGTTGTAGGAATATTAAGCAGGAAACTGTCTAATTCTATTCAACAGGCCTGGTCTGCTGTGAAAAGGATACTGAGGTATCTTAAAGGTGCAATTGATTACAAATTGAAATTATCAGTTGATGGTGTTGGTGGGTTAGAAGTATATGCAGATTTGGGTTTTGACCAGGAACCCTGAAGCTAACAAAAACTGTAGCAGTTGTTTTATTTATTTCAATTGATCATTAATTGATTGGTATTGCAGAAAACAAAGCATGGTTTCTGTATCCCTGATACAGAACCCTGGTTTCTGAACCCTGAAGCAGAATTTGTGAGCTTATCAACAGCATGCAATGAAATTATCTGGTATAAGCAGTCACTGGATGATATAAATTTAAATGTGCAGAAACCAGTGACAATTCATGAAGACAAACATGCATAAACATGGCAAAATCAAAAAAATCAAACAACAGAACAAAACATATTGATGTGAAGCTAAAACATGTTAAGAGTTTACTTGATGAAAAGGTTGTTAAGATTATGCATCTGAGAAAATGGTGGCAGACGTTCTTACTATACCTTTAAAGGTAAAGGTACCCCTGCCCGTACGGGCCAGTCTTGCCAGACTCTAGGGTTGTGCGCTCATCTCACTCTATAGGCCGGTAGCCAGCGCTGTCCGCAGACACTTCCGGGTCACGTGGCCAGCATGACAAGCTGCATCTGGCGAGCCAGCGCAGCACACGGAACGCTGTTTACCTTCCTGTTGGTAAACGGTCCCTATTTATCTACTTGCACCTGGGGGTGCTTTTGAACTGCTAGGTTGGCAGGCGCTGGGACCGAACGATGGGAGCACACCCCGCCACGGGGATTCGGACCGCCGACCATACGATCGGCAAGCCCTAGGCGCTGAGGTTTTACCCACAGCGCCACCCGCGTCCCTATTTATTTATTAGCAGGTGCTAATTTTTTGGGATTTTGTGCAGAAGATGGGTTATGTAAACTGTACTAATTCCCATTTCAGGTAAACTAAAAGAAGGGTGATTAGTGCAATTATTTAATTGTACATTTAAATGGAAAATATATCTGTATGTGTCTGCATGTATACTATGTAGCATGCCATGGAAATGTCCAATGAAGCTAAACTAGAGTCGCAGACAGCCTAACAGTTAATGATTAACTCACAAGCTGTTTAACTTAAATCACATGAAAAGTATACAATTACAAGTCTAGGCATATGCTAATCTGTAGGTCTTCATCTTGGGCGTGTAAGTCTTTGGAAGTCATTGAAGAGAAAGGATGCACTAATCTCTCTCTCCAGAAAAACAGCCTCAGGCTAATGGGGGCTTTGATTTTTAATTCTGGGTGAAAGATATTTCATAATCTGAGTAAAGTGCCTTCTGCTTGGACAAGCATATTATGCTTCTCTCTGAATGCACTGTTGTTGTTTAAGAGTTGTTTTGGAGTTAAGTTCTGGAGTAACGCTTTTGAACCATATTTTTGGACGAGACAATTTTTATTGCAAGAAAGGTCTGTTTTTATTCATCCCATTTGATTCCATGTGCCTAATAATAATAACCTCAATATACTGGACCATTGGCCTGATCCAGCAGGCTCTTCTCATCTGGTTATGCTCCTGTGCTCAGGTCCTGCTTAGTGTTTTGCCACAAGCAACTGGTTGGCCACTATGAGAACCAGGTGCTGAACTAGGTGGGCCACTGGCCTGATCCAGGATAACTCTTCTGATGTCCTTATGGAGCCTCCAGGTGCAGAGGCAGTCTATCTAGTTGTCCTTTGGGTAATTTGGTACCCTGTGAGAACAGGTTGCTGGACTAGATGGGCCACTGGCTTGATCCATTGGCTCTTCTCATGTTCTCATATGGATTGGCTTCTTTTGAAAGTTCTCAAGTGAAGGACCACCTCCGCCCCAATATTGTTGCCAAATCCTTCTTCGGATAAGATTTCAGCCCCCAAACACCACCACCCTTTTCCACCTCCTGCTTTCCCCGAGACAGGCTGCCATGTTTTCTAGGTCAAGGATTAGCAGCTGCAAAACCGATGCATCATTTATTTTCAGCACTGCTGGCTTTGCATGCATTTTATCCTGGTCCATATGGAGAGGGGGGGCAAGCAACTTCAGTTTCTGTTTCCCCCCTCTCCCCCCTTTCCTACCCATTCATTCCCTCCCTCCCTCCCTCCCCCCTACATTCACGTGCAGCATGCCTGAAGTGGAGCAGGGAGAGGAGGAGTTGATCACTGGCAGCTGAAGGAAAGAGGTACCGGCCCCTTCCCCTGCACCTTCTCCATTGTTTCTATTGTTAATTCATTAATATTTTATTTTTGGTGCAATTGTAAATACAAAGACAACTTAAAATACAAAAAGTATTAACTAAGAAACAAATTCAAGATCAAGAAAACACAGGATAATGAGACTATCATAAAAGAATTTCTGCATTTACACGCAGGTCCTGCTTACTGAATAGAAAGCATTCCCTGGAAATCGTTCATTTGGTGAGCATTCGAGTAATGAAGTTGATGACTTCCTATTGATTCCTATTGAGAAATTTCCAGTGTGTTCCCAACCGTGGAATTTTACCCCAAAGAGCACAACAAAACAACAGGAAAACCCAGGGAAAATGCTCTCTGAATTGTCCGATCACTCCATGTCCTGCCCTCTCTCCATTCCTCAGCCAACCAGCAAAAGGCAGACAACAAAGTAAAAAAAATGCTTTCAGTTCAGACATCTGAGTCTGTGGTGTGTGTGATGGGGGTTGGGGACTAATTCCTCATGTTTGGATAAGTGAATTTTCTCATATGGAACATTCGTAAAGCAGGACCTGCGTGCACACGAATCTGAACCATTTCCTATTATTGAAACTATTTTGTTATTAATTGTTTCTCTACTTTCTTTATTACAGGAATCAGATGGTAATGGATCAATGATAATAATAACAGTAAGACAAATTTATGCAAGCCAGACCATACTAAATGCTGAAGCCACTTCCCTTTCATGTGCTTCATTATTCGTATGAACAATAAAATCATGCCAAATAGCACAAAAAATAGTCATTTTTCTATTGCCCCCTTGTTATGTTTAGTGCGTGAGATATTTTTCCTAATAACATAGCTGGTCACACTGTGTCATATCACTGGATAGTAGCAAGAACGTTTGGATATTTCCAGCTTCTCACTAACTCTTTACGGGCTGCGGTTAGTCAATGCACTAAAGAGTTCTTTATTTTTCAACTGTTCCATTTCTTCTGTATATAAATTAAGTGAAGCAAAAAATGGAGCGGCAGAGACATTTTGATATGTGATTGAAGATATTTCCTGAAAAATAGTTTTCCTTCTACCTTTGGGGAGTCCCAGTGTTGGCTGCTACGTTTAATATAAGACAACTTCCTAGGGTTAAGGTACCAACTGTGAGTAGTTTTTAGAGATTTTTCTCTTGTCATTGCAGAAATTGATTTATATGGTATTTTGGACCCACATCCTGTTCCAAGTCTCCTCTTCTATTTTTATGTGCCAGTTCAACCTGCCATTGTTCCTGCGACTCTCTTCTTCCAGAAAAGATTGTCTTGGCCCACTTGTGCTGGAGGGATGTGCTTGAGTTTCTCCAGGACAGGGTTTGATGTGTCCCCCAGTGTGACAGCCTTCATTTCAGGGGGTTGGACTAGAACAGGGGTCTGCAACCTTTAAGACAAATAGAGCCACTTGGACCTGTTTCCGAAGGAAAAAAACACTGGGAGCCGCAAAACCATTGCGACATTTAAAACAAATATATCTCCGGAGCCGCGATCTGACAGCGGGTGGGAAGGTGATGTCGGGACGGTGCGTGACTAACGCACGCACCGCCCCCATGTGACGTCACAGCCAGTACAGCGCCCGCCACAGTGGGGAGTCTCGGGGCGCACAATGCGCCCCCTCCCCTCGCTAGTATCCGCCCCGGAGCCACGGCAAAGGTGTAAAAGAGCCACATGCGGCTCCGGAGCCGCGGGTTGCTGACCCCTGGACTAGAACACTCCTTTCTTCCCTTCCAATTCTGCACTTTTACGATTCTATAACATGTGTCATCCCAGAAACATATACGGTTTCCATGGTGGGACAATGTGGAATCTGTGAAAGGTTACATAGGGCAGGTTCAGCCATGTTAATATGGGGTCATTTGTGTTGAAGAGGGAGTGGGATGTAGTGATTGGACTAGGGCCTGGGAGAGGGCAGGGCTCAAATCCTTAACTCAGCCATGAATATCACTAGGTGTGACCTTAAGGGCCAGTCACTGGCTCTCAACCTAACATGCCTCACAGGGTTGTTGTGGGGATTAAACAAGGAGGGGGAGAACACTGGACACCACCTTGAGCTCCTTGGAGGAAAAGATGAGCTATAAATGCAATAAATAAATAAAATAGAAGAGACTTGTACTGAGAGAAACATAGGCAGAAAAAGAGGAGGCTGTCTACATGCCTGCACACAAGTGGATTATTAGCATTAGCATTATTATCAATATATTTTATTACAGTTTAAAAGAAGTTGCACACAGATTAATATCAAACATAAAGTATCTTTTTTAAAAAACAATAGAATAAAATAAACAAATCTAAATAAAAACAAAGGACAGAGGGGAAAGGGGAAAGGGAAGGGCTTCTGATTCTTCAACTGTCTGATTAGATAGATGAGAGAGAGGGGGGTGGATAGATATAGATTCAGTACATTCTCTCCAAGGTAACATTCAACCTTTCTACTTTCTATAAACCAGTATTTTCTTCAGTCCTCAACACCAGCTATCACAGGCTCACTTTCTTTTTCATGTGATTTCCAATCATTAATAAATATCAGCAATGATCTTCTATAATTAAACAAGTCAGCTTCGACATATCAACCAAGTCCAGTAATTTCAGCAACCATTCCTCAATAGTAAGTAATGATAAATATTTCCATATTTCTGCATATAAAAGTCTCATTACTGTAATCATATATTGAAATAATATTCTATAATCCTTTTCTAATAATATATCCATTAGTCCTAAAAGGACTAAGTTCTGGCTTCAATTGAATGTTAACCTTCAAAATACGTTTGTATCCAATATTTCTTTTTTTACATGTCCACCACACATGATAAGATGTCCCTCCAAATTTTTCACAATTCCAAGGAATGCTTAGAAACCTTTATACATTCTAAATAATTTTGCAGGAGTTAAATACCAGTGATGCATCATTTATAATAAGACCATAGCACAGCATAAGTATTAACCCTTTAGTACAATATGATCCCACTGTTATACAGTAGTACCTCGGGTTAAGTACTTAATTCATTCTGGAGGTCCGTTCTTAACCTGAAACTGTTCTTAACCTGAAGCACCACTTTAGCTAATGGGGCCTCCTGCTGCCACCACGCTGTTCTCATCTTGCAGCAAAGTTCTTAACCTGAAGCATTATTTCTGGGTTAGCGGAGTCTGTAACCTGAAGCGTATGTAACCTGAAGCGTATGTAACCTGATGTACCACTGTATCTGTATATTAAAACCAAACCAAACTGCTCATTAAAACATGCATTCTTCAACTTGTTCTTCTTGCATTTCAGATTTCAACAAATGTTTGTTCATTTTCACTATTATTGTTATTACATATCATCATCATCATCATCATCATCATCATCATTGCAGTTATATCCCACCTTTCATGTCAAGAGCTCAAGGTGGCATATACAGCTTTCTCTCTCGCTCATTTTTTTCCTTCACAACACACCTGCAAGAGAGGTCAGGCTTAGAGATGGCACCACCAGATATGACTGCAGGGAGCTGGACTAGATGGCCCTTGGAGTCCCTTCCAGCTCTACAGTTCTATGGTTTATTATATTTTGTCAGTATTGAAGTTGTTCCTTTATTCTCCTGTCACCTTGATTGTAAGAAGGAAATGCAATCATAAGGAAAAACGAAAAGAAAAAACCCGAGGAGGCAGAATCGGAGTTTCTCTGACTGACACAGAACATCTGTCTGTTGGGGCCTTGCAATTGCCTCTCTGCAGTGACCCTTTTGGAATTCTGCTCATCCTGGACTCGGGACTCAAGATGCTTGCAAAGCTGGGCTCTGGGGACCCCCTTGCTGCTGTGGGATGCCACTCACCTCCCCACACCTGCTTGCGTTCCAGAGAGCTGCTTTGGGTGACGGAGCGGCTCCTTTCATCCCAGAGACCAGGCCAGCCTCACAGCTTTGCATGCGAGAGACCCAAGGTCAACCCCGCAGGGGCATGGCCACCTGGTTCCCATTAGAAGGCCCCCTTTCACCGGGAGGGGGTGACGTCGCACACCTCGCTGCCCAACCCCATTCCCATTAGCGCTGCGGAAAGGAAAAATATTCAACATAGCTCAGTGACCTTTTTCCGGCAGACTATTTTCCAGATGAGAAAGCCAGCTGTTTAGGAATGCAGAACACATGGGGTTGGTCAACTACAGATCCCACAATCCCTAGCTCCCCCCCCCGATACCTTTTCCTCCATTTCAGGCCTACAGAACACTCTCCAGGAGCCCAATACCCCTCTGCCTCTCCCAACCAAGCAGAAGGTCTCTTTGAGATGCCCTGAGCAGTGGCGGAGGAAGGGGGATGCGGTCTGCCCCGGGTGTCATCACTGAGGGGGTGTGTGACAAAATGAGTTTTTTAAAAATGGGCTTACAAAACTTTTTAGGAGTGACGTGGTAGCTTAGGCACCTGCAGGTTCCGCGCTGCCTGAAATAGCAGTGTGGGAATTGCGTCTGCCTACTGCCTCTCCCTCAGCTGCCCTACAGCTGAGGGGGAGGCGGTGGAGAGGCTCCAAGCGTCAGAGAAACTCGCCTGCCCCCATGGGTGTGGATCACCCCGCCCCCAGCTGCAGGACATGCCCCCCGCACCAGGCTCCCGAGCGGCTAGCTAGCCCGCTAGCCCTGTGTTTACACTGCAGTACAGTGGACGCTCAGGTTGTGAACGTGATCCGTGCGGGATGCACGTTTGCAACCTGCAGCGTCCACAACCTGCAGCAGTGTTTCTGCACACATGCAAGTTGCGATTCGGCGCTACTGCACATGCACGACCGCTGAAACCCAGAAGTAACCCGTTCCGGTACTTCCGGGTTTCGGCGGTCCGCAACCCAAAAAAACGCAACCTGAAGCATCTGTAACCTGAGGTATGACTGTATTTTGCTTCACTCATTGAGTCATAGAATAGTAGGGTTGGAAGGGACCCCCCCCAAGGGTCATTTAGTCCAATTCCTTGCAATGCAGGAATCTGAGCTAAAAAATAAAAAGCAACTTCTGCTTAAAAACCACTAAGGAAGGAGAGTCCACTGCCTTCCAGTGAAGTGTGTTCTACTGCCAAACAGTTCTTACTCACAGAAGGTTTGTTCAACGTCTTCATAAACAACTTAGGAATTGAGGAGATGCTCATTAAATTTGCAGACAACACCAATTTAGGAGGGGTAGCTTATACCACAAATGACAGAATGAGAATTCAAGATTACTTTAACAGATTGAAGAACTGGCCCAGAGCTAAGAAAATGAATAACTAGCTGCACAAATATGACATGCGGGGGGACGGGGGACACCTGGCATGCCAGTAGTAAATGTGAAAAGGATTGAAATGGTCTTCATAGTCCCAGTGGCAAAGCTGTATGCTCCAGTACCGGGGGTGGAGAGTGTGGCTGGAGCGCGTCCCAGGGGTGTGGCATGCCGTCCACGGGGGCGTGGCACTGCCTGCAGGGGCGTGGCACCCGGTGCAGTAGGGGGTGCATGGCGCGTGTCCAGGGGGGACTGTGACGGTACCCCCCTCCCCGATGGTGCACTCCCCTTGCTCCTCCCTTCCTCTGCCAGTGCGTAGACCCCCTAGCTTAGTGTACTGCTTTAGTACATCAGAAGCTTCACATTAGTCAACAGTGTGATGCAGCAGCAAAAAACCCTAATGCTATTCTAGGATGCATCAACAGAAGTCTAGTCAAGGGAAGTAATGGTATTGCTCTATTAGGGCATGTCAAATTTTTCAACTTTCAAATTCCAAAAATCAGGGGTGGTTAACAGGTTGGAACATGACGTGATAATTCAAAATATATCTTGGCTAAATTAATATAATTTGGTTTTGATTGGTAAATAACTACATAAAAAATATTTACTTTCTTCTGTGTACTGATCAAGTGTATGGGTTTGGGTATCAGATCACACAAGCTATAAGGACAGGAAAACTTCCCATGGATGTGGCCCTTCTTGAAATTGGTCCAGGGAGTCACTCAAGGTAGTTAACAATAGCGAGGAGGCTTTGTTGCATGTGGGTTTCAAAACACGGCCTTGGGAGGAAAAACCCTCCACAACTTAAGACTAATAGAGGAATACATCATTTGTGTGTACTACCCCTGCTGGTTCAACATCAAAGTAAAACGCTCTTGGGTGGAAGGTCCACGCCACATCTTGTTTCACCTGCAGTGAGGCTGCAGAAGAAGGTTATAGTGGCTGCTGTTTTGCCACCCATCCAACGCTCAGCATGGTGTGCATTCAGGAAGCTGATAATCCAGACACTCTTGTGCTGAGATGACAGTGAGGAGCACTCATCAAGATCATTGACTTGAGGGGTGGATATGACGTCACTCTGGCAGAATGGTTATTTTTTTATCAGAATTTGATATGAATATTCAGTAAAGGTTTTTCAAGAAAGCATTTCTACCTACCCCTGCATGCTGTTACACACCTGGTGGTTCCATTGTCCCCTTCGCTTAGCATTCTCTCTCTCTCTCTCCTTTGATTTCCTTCTGCACAGAATTAGTGTGGGTCCCCACCCCCGCATTTCCAGCCTGAGGACCCTATGATAACTTATTGTTCCTGCTTCCCCTCATGAGTCAGAGCAAAATCCCACTCAGGGCCCAAACGCAGACATGGCCAAACATGGCCTGCCAGCTGTTTTGGGACTACAACTCCCATCATCCCTAGCTAACAGGACCAATGGTCAGGGGTGATGGGAATTGTAGTCCCAAAACAGCTGGAGGGCCAAGTTTGGCCATGTCTGGCCCAAAGAATGAATAGCTACGCTGGACAGTCCAATCATGCTCAGAACAAGGATTCAGGAAGGGGGTCTTACTTATATAATGTTAGAAGTATAGAGTTGGAAGGGACCCCAAGGGTCATCTAATCCAACCTCCTGCAATGCAGATTCATTGAATCCTGCAAGAGATTATTTAGCTGTGATCCCCCCCATCTTGGGGGTTCCTTCCAACTCTACAATTCTATGTTTGCGTGGCATTTTCACTAATATATGCATTTGTAGGCACACTTTCCTCCAAGACAACCATTTATTATTATTTTTGCACTCTTATTCTGGTTCAGTCCTGCAGGCATTCAAGGTTATCCCCATTTTCTGGCTGAGCTCCAGTTTGGAATTCTATCTGCTCAAATCCCTTGCAATTCCCCCCACCCCACCCGACATGGGTGTCTCCTCCACTTCCTGCCTCTGTCTCCCTGCCTGCGGTGGCTGTGTATGCTTTGGAGGACAAATTATTTTCCAAGTGAGGGTCAGGCAAGCTGGGCATTTGCACAGTCCCCGCCAACATCTCCAACATGCGAACATTTTTTCTTTTTGGAGAGGGAAGGATTGCACAGATCCAGAGCCCATGTGGCTTTTCTGCATGAAATGCAATATTATCTTTGCAATGAGATTAAGCAAGTGTTGCCCTGGGCGACCTCAAAGGAATATCTGCAGCCGCTGCCTCCCATTACTCCTTCTGTGACTTGGGGGCTTGCTTTGCTGTGTTGCACAATTAAGATATCATTTCCCCCAAAATATTACTATGATTATTATCTGTATATCTGACATTTTCCCCAGACCAGGACTCAAGGCAGCTTACAGATAAAAATACAAAAAAGAGAATCAATAAAAGAGAACTACCATAAATCCTAAAAGGGTTAAAACAATATATTTTTTTAAAAAATCTATTAAAAATACAGATAAAAAAAACATCACAGCACATGCACTTTCTTTAACAGCAGTCATTTCCTATATGTTTGTTGGAACAGGAAGGTCTTCACCTGCCGGTGGCAAGACAGCAAGGAGGGAACCAGTTTGGTTTCTCTAGGGAGGAAGTCCCAAAGCTGTCTGAGAGAAGCCACCACCAAGAAGGCCCCGCACCCTCACCAAGCATGCCTGTGAGGGGGGTGGGACTGAGAGAAGGGTGTGGGTCTCAGATCTCAGAGCCCAGCAGGTTCGTATGAGGGAATATGGTCTTGAAGGGGGAGGACCTTAAGGCAGCTTACAAAAATGATAAAGCAATAGAATTATCAATAGGATGTTTTAACAACAATTTAATACTTTTGGAACAAGAGACGAAAACAGATTAGAACTTACATCAACTTTCTAAATGTCTGGGTAGGCTTGGCTAAACAATAATGCTTTTAGCAGGCACTGAAAAGACTACAGCAAAGACACCTTTCTGACGTCTAAAGGCAGGGAGTTCCAAAGTGCAGGTACTGCCGCACTGAAAAATTGAGTTCTTGTGAATGCAGAATGGGGATTATGTGGCACCTGTAACAATGCCAGTTCCACCAATCACAGCACTCAAGTGGACACATATGGAGTAAGGTGATCTCATAGGTACACTGGTCCCAAGTTGTTAAGGGCTTTATAGGCTAATAGTAATGTCCCCTTGAACCTGATTCAGTAGCAAATGGGCAACCAGTGCAGATCTCTGAGCACAGGGGTTATACACTGATAAGGCCTCACTCCTGTAAGCAATCATGATGCAGCATTCTGCACTGACTTCAGCTTTTAGACCCAGCGCAAGGGAAGCCCCACATAAAATGTGTTGCAGGAATCCAGCCTTGAAGTCACCAACACATATGAAGCATATATATCTGGAAAATGTGGATGTGAGAGAGGCAGGCAGGGAAACCGGCAAGAACTTCCAAAGATTTTGGACCATTTGCCTTTTCCTGAGGTTAAATGCATACACTCCAGCTGTTAGTTTTACTGATTTATTGACAACCCAGTGGAGAGAAGGGGTCCCCCTCGGGTAGTAGCTGTTATGAACCTACAGGACGTTTCCTTAGCGGACTAAAACACTCCAAAGGAAAGTCAGCCCCCCCCCCCGTCCCAGCTACCTGTCTGAAGAAAAACACATTTTCCAGAGCATTTGATCAATGCCACGTTGCTGAAAATTAATTTTCCTTCATTGCGTAGAGGCATTTACTAGCGAAAATCCTGGCTGAGCCCACTAGGATTGCCTTGATATGATATGATTAGTAATAAATAATGTAAATTAGTAAAGTTCATAAAGCTGGGCAGGAATAAGTTCCTACATAGCCATGTGATTCTTGCAAACCATCAGACATTGGCTTGACTCAGGAGATGCTTCCGTAACCTCCAAAATTTCTCCGATGAAAATAGGGAAGTCCTATTCAATTATTATACACTGGTACCTCTGGATGTGAACGGGATCCGTTCCGGAGCCCCGTTCACATCCTGAGTAGAACATAAGATGCGACTGTGTGTCTGCACATGTGCGGGTCGCGTTTTGACACTTCCGCGCATGCGCATGACACCATTTTGAGTGTCTATGCATGCGCGAGCGGCGAAACCTAGAAGTAACGCTCTCCATTACTTCCAGGTCACCGCGGAGTGTAACTTGAATATGCTTAATCTGAAGCAAATTTAACCTGAGGTATGACTGTCTATAAAACATAATAAAATATAAAAACCTTCCCTATACAGGGCTGCCTTCAGATGGTTCTGGGGTCAGATACCTCCATACCCCGCAACATTTCTTCCTGAAAATGAGACATTCCAGGATGAAATCAGAAACTGGGACGGCTTTTGTAAACTGGGACGGCTTTTGTAAATCCAGGACTGACCCTGGAAAATAGGGAAATTTGGAGGGTCTGTGCTTCTGATTTGCTTCGCTTGCTGGGTCAGGCAAAAGGCACACCTAGTCCAGCCTCCTCTTCTCACAGTGGCCAATCAGATGCCCCAAAGAGAAACCTGCAAGTGGAATTTGAATACAGGAACACCTCACCCCTTCTGCAGTGAAGGCCTGGCACCAGCTTCCAACCCAGTAGAGCAGTCTGGCTGGCGAATGGAGCTCCAGGCAGCAAAGGCCTCATATAAGATTTCCCTGACTGCACCATTGCACATTTATTTGTCTTTTTAAAAATATAATAGGAGGTTAAGCATTTTCCATTACCAGCTTCCAAAAAAGGTTTGCACTAGCCTCAATGGAGTGTCGCACTGGAGCAGCTCATCCAGAAACTAAAGAGCCCATAAATCTCCTGTTACATCGGCACACATGCAGCAGAGTCCCAATCTCAGCACTTCGAGTAAAAGCCTCTTGTAAATCTCTGCATGCGTGGAAACTGCGGAGGGGAGGAGGGACCCCCCGAAACAGCACCAGCCAAAAAGAATCACTTTCTCCCATCTAAATAAAGCATGGGATCTTGGAAAAGAGGCACGTCATATACCTCACACTTGCCACCAATTTCAGCAGTTATTTCATAGTGGTGTGATACTTGTAACCCATCTAGGAAGTGGAGCACACAGTCATAGAATGGTAGAATTGGGCATCATTTAGCCCACCCACTGCAATGCAGAAATTCCAGCTCAGGAATCCCTGACAGATGGACATCCACCTCAGTTTTTAAAACTTCAATGAATCATAGAATTGTAGAGTTGGAAGGGACCCCCAAGTTGCATCTAGTCAATGCATTTCTCCCTGAAGAAGGGAGAAGACAGAGCCAGCAATTTTACTGGGTCCAGAATGCCTGTTGGTGCATTTGGGGCAGAGGAAGAGAAGGGGGCCCAAATGGGTGTTTGTTATCTTTTCCCCCTGCAGGGAAACAAATGGACCAGGGGATGCAAAATTCTCAGCCCCTCTCCCATCTGTTTCCCCATCCCAGTGGTTATCATGCAAAACTAATCAGTAAGGCCTGTGTGTGATTTTGGAATTTTGATTAGAGAAATCTCCCTTACAATAATAATCACTCCAAGGCCTGGCTAAATAACAGAGGCTCCGGGTCTGTTGCCTTGATGAAGTACCATGAAGTACCCGCTTGCCTCTTCATCAATCATCTGCCTTTGTCCCTATTGTGGCACTCCTCTTCTCTCCTCTTCTTCCTCTTCCTCTCCTCCTCCATCTCTTCCTCTTCTTCCAAAACACTAACATACAACTAACAAAACAAAACAAAAACCATTTAAAACACAGTCCAATTTCAATATCTTATCTTTCTTTCACTAATTTCCATGACCTCCTCGCACCTCCCTTTTTGTATTCCACTTCTATTAATTGTTTCAGCAATTCCTTTCCATCTTCCTCTGTTTTCTATCCTATAATTGTCTTAACACATTCTAACCTTATTTTTCCCTTTAATGTTCTAATGATCTATTTATACTTAATTCCTTATAACATTTCTACTAAAGCCATATAATTTCATTCCAACATTTTTCTAACATTCATTAATTTTACAGTATTTCTGTAAATAGTCTTTAAACTTTTTCCAGTCTTCTTCCACCGACTCTTCTCCCTGGTCTCGGATTCTGCCAGTCATTTCCGCCAATTCCATGTAGTCCATCAACTTCATCTGCCATTCTTCCCTGGTGGGTAAATCTTGTGTCTTCCAATATTTCGCGATGAGTATTCTTGCTGCTGTTGTTGCATACATGAAAAAAGTTCTATCCTTCTTTAACACCAATTGGCCGACCATGCCCAGGTGAAAGGCCTCTGGTTTCTTAAGGAAGGTATATTTAAATACCTTTTTCATTTCATTATAAATCATCTCCCAGAATGCCTTAATCCTTGGGCACGTCCATCAAAGGTGAAAGAATGTACCTTCAGTCTCATTACATTTCCAACATTTATTATCGGGCAAATGGTAGATTTTTTGAAGCTTAACTGGTGTCATGTACCACACACACACACACACACACACACACACACACATATATATATATATATATATATATATGCAGGTTTTGGTGTCCTCGGGTGTCTTCCCGTGTAAAAGTTGGGGTGTCTAGGCGACGTTTCGACGAGGTCTCACTCGTCATCTTCAGGCTGGTGCTTTCGGCTTCTTGTTACTGGAACAGAGCGGGATCTCAGTGATTGAGTTCCTATAAATACTGTAGAGGGGTGTGGTGTATTGCCTCAAAAGTTCTGGGCAGAGGGGAAGTTCCCAGGCTAGTGTTCTTTTCTTCTTTTGTTCCTTAATTACTTGAGGGATATCTTGAGTGATTTCTTGAGTGATATTCTGAGTACCACTTAGGTGGGTCATTAGGTGTGGATTAGTTGCTAAAGCCTTCGTGTCTTGACCTCTTGAATTTGTGAAGAGTTTTTCTGGGAAGATGGCTGTACTGCACTTAGTTGTGCTTTGGCTTGGCTTCGTGTATAGGGGCGAGCTGTGGTTTTGTGCCCTGTGCCAGCCAGATCTGTGTAGGGATTGCAGGGGGGTGCAGCATCCGGAGGTGCCACTATGGTTTGGTTACTGGATGGTGTCTGTAATTTATCTGTGGAGAGGGTCTGGGTTTGGGTCTGGTGTGGTTGATTGGTGGTGGCGTTCTGTGTGCCTCTGGATCTGGTGTCGGTTTTTGTGGGGAGGGCTAATTTCCAGATGTCTGGCAGGCGGGACGTGTCGTCACGCTTGTTCATGTTGTGAGGGTGTTTCTCTATCTCGATGGCTTCCATGATTATTCTCTTGTGGTGATGTTCCATGTTAAAGAGCAATTTGGAATCTGCAAAATTAATTTCGTGTCCTGTTTCTTTCATGTGTTGGAAAAGAGAGGAAGATTTTTCTTCTTTTTTGACGGCATTCTTGTGTTCTGCGATACGTATCGCAGAACACAAGAATGCCGTCAAAAAAGAAGAAAAATCTTCCTCTCTTTTCCAACACATGAAAGAAACAGGACACGAAATTAATTTTGCAGATTCCAAATTGCTCTTTAACATGGAACATCACCACAAGAGAATAATCATGGAAGCCATCGAGATAGAGAAACACCCTCACAACATGAACAAGCGTGACGACACGTCCCGCCTGCCAGACATCTGGAAATTAGCCCTCCCCACAAAAACCGACACCAGATCCAGAGGCACACAGAACGCCACCACCAATCAACCACACCAGACCCAAACCCAGACCCTCTCCACAGATAAATTACAGACACCATCCAGTAACCAAACCATAGTGGCACCTCCGGATGCTGCACCCCCCTGCAATCCCTACACAGATCTGGCTGGCACAGGGCACAAAACCACAGCTCGCCCCTATACACGAAGCCAAGCCAAAGCACAACTAAGTGCAGTACAGCCATCTTCCCAGAAAAACTCTTCACAAATTCAAGAGGTCAAGACACGAAGGCTTTAGCAACTAATCCACACCTAATGACCCACCTAAGTGGTACTCAGAATATCACTCAAGAAATCACTCAAGATATCCCTCAAGTAATTAAGGAACAAAAGAAGAAAAGAACACTAGCCTGGGAACTTCCCCTCTGCCCAGAACTTTTGAGGCAATACACCACACCCCTCTACAGTATTTATAGGAACTCAATCACTGAGATCCCGCTCTGTTCCAGTAACAAGAAGCCGAAAGCACCAGCCTGAAGATGACGAGTGAGACCTCGTCGAAACGTCGCCTAGACACCCCAACTTTTACACGGGAAGACACCCGAGGACACCAAAACCTGCATTCCTGTACCCGTGAAAATCTACGAAAACAAATATATATATATATATATATATATATATATGCTTTCGTAGATTTTCACGGGTACAGGAATGCAGGTTTTGGTGTCTTCGGGTGTCTTCCCGTGTAAGAGTTGGGGTGTCTAGGTGACGTTTCGACGAGGTCTCACTCGTCATCTTCAGGCTGGTGCTTTCGGCTTCTTGTTACTGGAACAAGAAGCCGAAAGCACCAGCCTGAAGATGACGAGTGAGACCTCGTCGAAACGTCGCCTAGACACCCCAACTCTTACACGGGAAGACACCCGAAGACACCAAAACCTGCATATATATATATATATATATATATATATATATAATATTTATTAAAATTTTACAACAAACATAGGTTCAAAGAACCAAAAAAACTATACCAAAGATTACACATAAACACAGATTCCACATAAAAAGAAAAAAGATAACAAGGAAAACACCAGAAGAGGACCTAAAAGAGAAAAAGGAAAATACAAAATACAAAATACAAAAAACAGCTGGCTGGCTGGGGGGAGAAAAAAGAAAAAAGAAATTTAAAAAAGAAAAAATCCATTTTCAATATCTTTAGGCTCATTTACTTATTTCCTTGACCTCCTCACACCTCCCCTTTTTGTATTCCCGTTTACAAAATCCTTTCAGCAAATCCTTACCCTCTTTCATTTATCTTTGCTCTGTATCTTAGCCTATTATAACTATATATTTCCATCCATATAACGATCTACATTTGCATATTCTTATTAACCTTATTACCAAAACCACTTATTTCCATTCCAACATCATTTTAACATTCATTAATTTTACAGTATTTCTGCAAATAGTCTTTAAATTTCTTCCAATCTTCTTCCACCTATGTACCACCTATAAATCATTTTCATTAAATTTTCTCTTAAGGCATTACATGCTGTAGATTTCATACCTGTGGTCCATAACCGTTCCCAGTCAGCCATCATTATGTTATGTCCAACATCTTGTGTCCATTTAATCATAGCTGATTTCATCGTTTCATCCTGAGTGTTCCATTTCAACAGCAAGTTATACATTCTTGACAAATTCTTAGTTTTTGGATCTAACAATTCTGTTTCCAATTTTGATTTTTCCACCTGGAAACCAACTTTTTTGTCCAATTTGTAAGCCTCCATTATTTGATAGTAATGGAGCCAATCTCGCACTTTGTTTTTCAATTTTTCAAAGCTCTGCAATTTTATTCTCTCTCCATCTCTCTCCATTTGGCCTCCATATTGAGTTTTTTCCGTGCCTTCGCTTCCATTGGTGACCTGGGGCCCTTCTTCATCCTTCTGTTTTCTTTCCCACTCTCCAGAGCTCTGGTGGGATCTCGTAGAGCACAGCCATGGTAGCTAATAGCCATCAATAACCCTTTCCTCCTCCATGAATTTGTCCAATCCTCTTTTAAAGTCACACACCTTGGTGGCCTTCACTGCCTCCTGTGAAAGTCAGTTCCATAGTTTAATTCTGTGCTGTGTTAAGGAATGCTTTCTTTTATCTATCCAGAATCTTCCAACATTCATCTTCACTGGATATCTATGAGTTATAGTGTTATGAGAGAGGGAGAAAACTATCCCTATCCCTTTTCCCAACACCATGCCTAATTTTATAAACTTTGATCGCCATCAGCCTTTCTTACTTTTTCTGTAATCTAAAAAGTTCCAAACATTGCAACCTTTCTTCATAGGGGAGTTGCTCCATCCTGTCAATCACATGAGACAGCCACCTCAGGTACCTGGACCCAGCAGATCTATCTGCTGCAGCCTCTGCCATTCCCTCCTTCTCCACCACTGCCTCCTCTCATCCAAATGCAGATTTTCACTCCCCACTCATCTCTAACTAGCAGAGGGAGCACCATTCTTGTCATTCTCCTGAGGCACCAAAATGCCTTGGGCTCGCCTTGGTTTCATCCTTTTCTGAAGCTTCTACAATTTCATTTTGGAGGCGAGGTGACCAAAACTGTATACAATACTCGAAATGCGGTTGCACTTTAGTAATGTAGAACAGTATTACAAAACTGGCTGTTTTATTTTCAAATTTGTTCCTGATAATCCCCACCAAGAAGTTGGCTCCTGCACACAGGTTTGTCAGGGTGCAGGATTACAGCCATGTCTTCTCTCCAAAAATGTGCTCTATTTTATATGTGAGGGTTTGCTTTCCAGGATGGATAAAAGAAAGTCCTTCGTGTGAGGCAGAATTAAATTATGGAACTGGCTCCCACAGGAGGGAGTGATGGCCACTAAGGTGGTTTAAAAGAGGAGGAGACATATTCCTGGAGAAGGCTGCCCATGGCTACTAGCCATGATGGCTCTGCTCTGCTTCCACAGTCAGAGGCAGCCGTGCTTCTGAATTCTGGTTGCTGGAAACCGTCGGAGGGGAGAGGACACTTGTGATCAGATCCTGCTTGTGGGTTTCCCACAGAGAACTGGGTGGCCACTGTGAGAAGAGGATGCTGAACTGCATGGGCCATTGCCCTGATCCAAAAGACTCTTCTTATATTCTTATGTTCAGTCTGATGGGGCACCAGGCCAGGAATGCATTTTCTGCTTAGTTGCCCCCCCCCAAGCTGTTTTTTGTTTTGTTTTGTTTTTGGAGAGAAAAATCTCCCTCTGGAGCACCAAGTCTTCTTCAGGAAGACTCCCTCTGGAGAACCAAACAGGAAGCAGCCTGGGTCAATTGGGACATCACACACATGTTGCAGTGGCCATGTGCTTCTTGGCAGCCAGCTGACCATGTCTGATTGCTGGGTGGTGAACGGCATGTGACTGGCTAGAGGAAAAGGGCTATATCTCTTGAGCAGGGAGGAGATCACATGTTTGCTTTTCAGTGACAGCATTGTCAAGAATCTCAATCATATGACCACCGATATTCAAAACAGGTTCTGAAGACCTTGCCACAATGCACGCAAAGAGGTAGCACAAGAGGGCTGTGAGAGAGATGGAAGCACATCAAATGCTGCTGCCCACATGGAAGCGCAACTAGTGATGTGAGGTGAGAATATTCTCCTGAGAATCTTCTCGAGAATGAGAATATTTTCGAGAACATTCTCTGCTAGAAAATTCTCTGGAGAATGTTCTCCACAAACTGTAAATGCTAATGTAAGAACCAGTTTTACAACCCACATTAAAAAAATCTAGTAAATAATAAGTCAAGCTGTGATATTGCCAGCGTAAGTAATGAATAATGATTACTGGGCATTGTGTCATTCACCATTGGCAGTTCTGAAATGTGAGCTACAGAAAACATTTTATTTATTTTTTTAGTTTTAAAAATGCTACTCATTTAATTTGATGAACATTTGAATTCGTATGTATTTCAACTTTGTGTAATAGCATTTTTTCCTATTTTGGTATGACCTTATTCTTAGCAATTCTATACCCTTGGCCATACAGTGTGATTTAAAGAACTAGAAGATCACTTTGAAAATGTGATGCCTTTGAGCCCCCTTACAAAACAAGAAGAGAAACAGCTGAAAGAGGCAGTTAAGAAAAGAAAAGAAATGGCATTGCAGTCAATTCACTTTGCTGCAAATATCCTTGATCCCAAGTATAATGGCGTTCATTTATCACAAGATGAACAAATTCAAGGTACTGAGTTCATTGATCTCAAAATATCAGCAAGTGCACCAAATGGTGCACAAGATATTTTGGCAGAGCTGGCAGCATACCTTGCTAAGGGAGATTGTTTTTAGCAGGTCATATATATTGAAGTGGGGACGCGGGTGGTGCTGTGGGCTAAACCACAGAACCTAGGACTTGCCGATCAGAAGGTTGGCTGTTCAAATCCCTGCGACGGGGTATGCTCCTGTTGCTCGGTCCCTCCTCCTGCCAACCTAGCAGTTCAAAAGCACGTCAAAGTGCAAGTAGATAAATAGGTACCACTCCGGCGGGAAGGTATATGGCATTTCCGTGCGCTGCTCTGGTTCACCAGAAGCGGCTTAGTCGTGCTGGTCACATGACCCAGAAGCTGTATGCCGGCTCCCTCGGCCAATAAAGCGAGATGAGCGCCGCAACCCCAGAGTCAGTCATGACTGGACCTAATGGTCAGGGGTCCCTTTACCTTTACCTTTATGTATTGAAGTCTGTTGAAAAAGTGGATGCAGTGGTTTGGTGGAAGAGAACATGCTTTGGTTCAAATCTTAGCGGAGTGGCTGTGGACATTTTAAATATGCTACCAACGACAGCTGCAACAGAACGTAGCTTCACTACTTACAGACTTATTCCTTCAGCAAAAAGGAATAGGCTTACTGTAGACAGAGCAGGAAGGCTTACATATGTAGCTCATAACTTAAAACTCCTAGAAGAGAAGAAAACGCAGCTTCTAACAAGCTCATTGAATTTTACACAACCATCAACTTTGTTCTATGATCTCGCAGATGATCAGTGTGGAACTGAAAGCTCTGTTACCAGTGGAGACGAAGATGGTGACTTATCCTCTTAAGATGTTTGAGGAGTCAATATAAATTTATAAACATTCAAGACTTGTTACTTAAAGCCTACTTTTCGAATGAATTTCTTTCTTGTGACAATTTATCCGTTATAATTTAAATATGTTGTGTGTTGCCTTACTTGTCTAAGCAGATAGTAATTTGCATTTCTGATGTTATGTAACTTGTCATTACTGGTTATTTGTGTTTTATTTTCTGGAAATAATAGCATTTATTGTAAACTTTATATTGGTTTTATTAGTGTTGCACTGAAAATGCTGTACCATGTAGATATGCTTATTAAAGAACGTACTCATGTAGTGGACCTGAGGTTTTTTTTATATATTCCTTCGAAAGCACGTCAAAGTGCAAGTAGATAAATAGGTACCGCTCCAGTAGGAAGCTAAATAGTGTTTCCGTGCACTGCTTTGGTTTGCCAGAAGCGGCTTAATCATGCTGCCCACATGACCCAGAAGCTGTACACCGGCTCCCTCAGCCAAAAAAGTGAGATGAGCACCGCAACCCCAGAGTCAGCCATGACTGGACCTAATGGTCAGGGGTCCCTTTACCTTTACTATAAAAGCTACATTTCATACACACATAACATAATTAGAAATCAAAGTTGATGGTAAATATATGGTTAAATGCAGGCTTAGTGATTAACGTGAGTCATTCACGTTGAATTTTCAATTTTCAGTTGGGTGCAAAAAGAATCAAAGAATGTGAGTTCACTGAATTGCCCCATTGAATAAAAGTATCTGTACAGTTTTTGGTTGCCATCTGAACAAGTTTACCCTTGAATAAACATGCATATTAACTAATTATATCATCTTCAATGCATTAAAATTATATCATTTTCAATACATTAAAATGGATATTCTCCCATTTTAAATGAAAATTCTCTAATATTCTCATTAATCGAGAAGATTACATCACTAAGCGCAGCTATGGAACTCACTCCTATAGGGGGAAGCAGTGGCGACCAACTCAGATGGCTTTAAATGTAAAAGGTAAAGGAACCCCCTACTTGCACTTTGACGTGCTTTTGAACTGCTAGGTTGGCAGGAGCTGGGACCGAGCAACGGGAGCTCACCCCGTCACAGGGATTTGAACCGCCGACCTTCTGATCAGCAAGTCCTAGGCCCTGTGGTTTAACCCACAGCGCCACCCACGTCCCTTTCGGCTTTAAAAGAGGATTGGACAAATTCATGGAGGGCAAGCCTACTGATGCCTAGCAGCCATGATGGCTATTCTCTGCCTCCATGGTCACTGACTGCAAGGCTTCTGAATGCTAGTTGGTGGAAACCACAGGAGGGGAGACTGTTGTTGTATGTACTCGGATCCTGCTTTCGGGGTTCTCTTTGGAGCATCTGGCTGGCCGCTGAGAGGAGGAGGATGCACTAGACGGACCATTAGCCTGATCCAGCAGATCTGGTCTTCCGTTATCAGTCTTATTTTTAAAACCACAATGAAGATGACAGCAACAACTCCAGGACTAATTCCCTAGTCCTTTTAAGATGAGACTCTTAAAGGAAAGCGATACGCTGCTCTCTCTAATGTGGCATGGCCTTATTCCCACAAAGGCATGAGGCAACCCTGTTTGAGGAGAGCGAACAAGACACACACACACACACACACACACACACACACACACACACACACACTTTTATATCTGATGGCAGCAGAAAAATATGTATTAGTTTTTCAGATGTTGAAAGGGAATTGCATCCAGATGGGTCCAGGGTCAGATGTGGTGACACCGGCTTCCTATTCCATGGTGAGCAAATGCAGAAAGATCCCTGGGCTTTTTCTTTCTTACTTGCTTTAAAAGGAAAAAAAAATAGCATTCACAGTTTGGGGTTTTCGTTTTATGAGCTGTTTGTTTCAACCATCTCTTTGCTCACGACATTGGCGCTGTTGCCCCCTTTCTTGACCCCCTCCCCTCCCCCTCCCCCCAAAAAATAATTCTTTCAAATGCATACACACTCCAACCCTGTGGCCAGTTAAGCTTTAGGGAAACCTTTCCTTTACTTCTTAAACCTCCAAATCTGATGCTGAAGACACATGAGATGATTCACTCTTTTCTTAAGCCTTTCTTGGGTTCTCCTAGCCACAATGGCCATGCGCTGTCCTGTTATGTTCTTATGTAGTATTGCCATCACACCCTGAAAGAAGACTCATGACACAACTTTGGATGAAGCTTATATTTATCAAAATATCACAGGGATCTGCAAAAAAAAAAAAACAACAACAACCCTGATTAACCAAAATATTGTGATAGTGACATAACAGAAGTTTAGAAAGCGATGCACAGCACAGAGAAAGTTGACTGAGACAATTCCCCCCCCCCTTTTCATAACACTGGAACTGGCGGATATCCAGTTTGAAGCTGAATGCTGGAAGATTTGGGACTGAACAAAGAAATCCTTATTCATGCAGCGCATAGGTAAACTGCGGAACTCCCTTTCCTAGGAGGCAGTGATAGTCACCAAGCTGGATGGCTTTACAAGAAGATTGGACAAATTCATAAGGGAGGCTATTGATGGCTACTAGCCATGACGGCTGTGCTCTTCTGCTTCCATGGTCAGAGGAAGCAAAGCTTCTGAATCGCAGTTCCTGGAAACAACAGGAGGGGAGACATGTTTTTATGTTCAGGTCCTGCTTACGGGTTTCCCATTTGGGCATGTGGTTGGCCATTGTGAGAAGAGGATGCTGGTTTAGATAGGTCCTTGGCCTGGTCCAGTAGGCTCTTCTTATGTTCTTAGTCTGGGTAGGGCAGCTTACTAATTTGGAAGGATGAAATCTGTCCGTAATGGGCATGTTTGCAGGCATTGCCTGTGGTGTCAGAGGAAAGGATTAGAAGCAATCTTCCCTCCTGGCCCTAAACATCTTGGGTATCTGGTGATAACAAGTGTGCTGCAACCTCACTGGTTCAGGAAACCAGTTTTAAAGCAGGGGTTATGTGAGATCTAAATGGAACCCAAGCCAGGAATCTGGTGGCTGCATTTTTGACCAGTTGAAGCACCCAACCAGCTGCAGCCAAGGAAAGGATTATCAGTTCTTGATCCAAAATGATTCTGTATCCAATCAAAAGAGGTTGTCCCAAAGGGTTTGGGATTAGGCCTTTCTCTAATTCATCCCTGCAAATTAATATTGTATCTCAAGGACAAGCAGCTTACTGAAAATAATCAAAATCTGAGCTGCTGCTTCATCTTTTTTTTTTTCTTTCTTTCTTGTTTTCATTCCTGATAGCAAGTTTTCAGGAGGGTTTGGTTTCCTGACTCTTCGTCATCTTGGTCGCCCTCCTGTGCACACCTCCCTGCCAATATCCTTGCCAACACCCTTATTAAACTAGAGTGTTCAGAACTGGACACAGGATTCCAGTCCTGACCAAGGCAGACAAGAATGGGACTGTGATTTTCCTCAGTATGGACTTCTATTGATGCAGCTGATAATTGCATGAGCCTTTTTTGCTGCTGCATCACTCTGTTGGCTCACGTTAAACGTGCAGTCTAGTAAAGACACCTTGTTCACGCTCCTCAGCACACATTTCAGCTAATAAGTCATTTTAAACATGTTGGGGTTGTGTTTTGTGAGAGGCCACAGCCTGGGGGGGGGGGGGAGGGAAGCCTACAATGCAAGATCACCCTATTCTGCAACCCTGATGTCAGATACTCAAGACAATTCACTGTATCTGTGTTAACCAGAAGAGGCAAAATTGTGATTTACAAAAGAAACACGATTTGAAATGGCAAAATAAAAGGGGGTTGGGGTTGTTGCCTTCTTCCCTTTGCTGATTCTCTGCTGTCGATATTGTCTGTTCTATTTTGCATTGCCTGGAGAAAGTGGATAGAGAAAAAACTTTTTATCATTCTCTCTTAACCCTTGAACATCCAATGAAGCTGAATGCTGGAAGTTTCAGGACAGATAAAAGAAAGTCCTTAGTTAAAATATGGGACTTCCTCCCCCAGGGGACAGTGATGGCCACCAACTTGGATGGCTTTAAAAGAGGATTTGACAAGTTCATGGAGGAGGAGAGGGCAATTGGTGGCTACTAGCCACAATGGCTATGCCCTGCCTCCACAGCTGTGGTTCATCTAGTCCAGGGGGTAGGACTAGATGACACCATGGGATCCCTTCCAGCTTTGATGGTTCTCGGAATGCTCCCTGTCTGGGGTGAGAAATACAGAAAGGAAAATGATATCACAGGTGTGAAAGGCCTCTTTCTTTTACGCAATCAGTTAATTGATTTAATTTCTTATTGAATGATACCCTAAAACCATATTTTTTTACCCAGAGACAAAAGCAGCTTTCACACCTGGGAGAACCTTGAACCTTCTGAGCATGGCCCCAGAGCTGGGAAAGGCCCAAGGATAATTGTTCACCGGCTGCCAAACATCAAGAGGTTAGCCTTTTCCAAACAGCAATTTTGCAATTAAACACCCACCAATAATGTCTCTTCCATTATTCCTAGGAAGCGTGGGACTCTACGAGGCAGGAGTGCTGAGGTCTCTTTCGAAGCTGCAGTTGCAAAAGGGAGGGTTTGGCAATAGTGAAATCGCAGTTGTTCAGTCTCTTAGCCAGTCTCCTAGTAATTTTCTTTCTGGAGCATCTCAGCTTTATTAACTTTTATTTTATTTTCAAGTATGCAGATGAATGCAGAGATCAGCTTGCAAGCACACATCTGGGCAACAATGCAGAAATCCCAGAAGCCAGACTAAGAAAGTCAGGATTAGGGGCTTCATTAAATTATAGAATCTTACAGTTTTAAGGTACCCCCTGGGGTCATCTGGCCTGGCCCCTCTGTAATGCAGGAATCAAAGCTAAAGAATCCCTGTCATATAACTGTCCAAACTCTATTTTAAAACCTCATATCAAAGAATAATGGAATTATACAATTGGAAGTACCCCCAAGGATCATCTAGTCCAATCCCCTGCAAAGTAGGAATTATAGAGAAAGAATCCCTGACAGATGTCCACTGAATCCTAGAATTTCAGAATTGTAGGGTTGGAAGGGAACCCAAGGGTCATCTAGTCCAACCCCCTGCAATGCACTGCCTTCTTTGACTTAGTACCTTCCAGGTCCTTAGTACCTTCCAGGTACCGGCCACACCAGTTGGGACTGATGAGTACTTCATGATAGACTGGCAGGTACCTTTGGCTGGCACCTAATTAATAGCCCTATTCATATTTTGTATTTCTGACAACTTGGCTGATTGGCCAGGCTAAAACAAATGCAAGAGACTCTTCCCCATGCAGGGGGTAGGACTAGATTACCCTTGGGAGTCCCTTCCCACCCTAAAATTCTGTGATTCATTAAAATTGCTTTCAGATCCATTTACCTTTGGCTGGCAGCCTGGACAAGAGGCTGTCTACTCCTCTTCCCATAACCGTGTGTTTATTTAATAAGGCTTAGAAAATTAATTTAGCCAGAATGAAGGATAACTACCAGTAGTCTGGTCTGAATGCAGAGACTGGAAGAAATATGCCCAAGTTAGAGTTCCCAAACTCTTACCCTGCTTGCAATCTATTTTCCAATTCTGGGGCCAGAGAAGCAAGTTCAACAGTTGCAGATCTCAGACCACACAGAGGTGGCTATGGAAAGTGCAGAGTACAGAATGATTTCTGCCACTCCCCAGAGGAAGAAGACACATGTGGTGGTGGTAAGTGACTCCCCACTAAGGGGCACAGAAGCAGCAGTGTGCAGAGGTAACAGGATGTCCCAGAAAGTGTGCTGTCTTCCAGGTGGAAAGATTTGTGATGTGACAGAAAAGTTGGCAAGACTTATAAAGCTCACTGACCAAAACTCCTTCCTTGTGATTCATTTTGGTAAACAAGATACTGCCAGACACAGCCTTCAACATATAGCCTTGGACTGTGGGACTCTGGGTGGAAAGCTGAAGTGTCTTGAGGCACTGGTGGTTTTTTTCATCACTCCTTCCTGTTGAAGGCCATGGCCCAAGAAGAGAGAGGAAATTATTGGAAATAAATTTGCACTGGCTGTGCATGTGGTGCCACCAAGAAGGGTTGGGCCTCTTGGACCATGGTCTCTGCTTCCTTGAGGAAGGACTTCTGACATGAGATGGGTTGCATCTTACAGTAGATGGCAAGAATGTGTTTGCTAAGAGTCTCGCAAACCTGATCAGAAGAGCTTTAAACTAAATCCTGAGGGGGAGGGATATATCACTACAGAAGACAAGGGAACATGTAGTACTGGGGATAATAGCTTCAGTGATGCACAGGAAAATGAGATGGTGCTCCAGAAACCTGCTGAAGGGCTGAGAACTACAAGAAGGAAGCAGCTGGAGGGAATGACTTGTGGTTTCAGTTGTCTCTATACTAATGCACAGAGTGTGGCAAATAAGCAAGATGAATAGCTGTTAATATAGCATGGCAAATATGACCTAAGAAGGCGTTGTTGAAACTTGGTGGACTGGATTCATGACATGGAATGTAAGAATTGAGAAATATAACCTGTAGGCCAAATACAAAGTGGGGAGAAGGAGGATAAGATGTAAAGGATGTGTGCACTTGTAAAGAGATCCACAACTTAGAATCATAGAATCAAAGAATTGTGAAGTTGGAAGGCACCCCAAGGGACATTTAGTCCAACTTCTGCAATACAGGAGTCCCATGGAAGGCAGATTAAGAGTATGTGGATAAATATTGTAGGAAAGAGAAACAACAAGAAGCTTACTGTGGGTGTCTGCTATAGATCTTCATCAGATTGATGCAGATGACCAAACATTCAAAAATGAGAGATATAGTAGCAAAGGGAGACTTAGACTACCCCAATATCTGTTTGAATTCAAACTCTGGCAAGAATGTAAGTACAGTGGTACCTCTGGTTAAGTACGGGCCACATGATCTCCTGCAATGATTTTGCAAAGTTTTTTGCAGATAAAGTCGCTCAGATTCAGGAAGAGGTAGACGCCACCGTGGGAGCAGGGCCGGGGCGGGAGAGTGCTAGAGTCCTGTCTAGTCAAATTGTGTGGGATCAATTCCAGTCTGTTACCTCCGAGGATGTGGACAGGCTGCTTGGACGAGTGAAACCAACCACCTATCTCCTTGATCCTTGCCCATCCTGGCTTATAAAAGCTAGCCAGGAAGGGCTGGGCGATGGGCTTCGTGGGGTGGTGAATGCTTCCCTCCGTGAGGGAGCCTTCCCAGACCCGCTGAAAGAGGCGGTTATTAAACCGCTTCTTTAAAAACCATCTTTAGATGCGGCCACGATGGCCAACTATCGCCCAGTCTCAAATCTTCCATTCTTGGGCAAGGTGATTGAGCGAGTGGTTGCTGAACAACTCCAGGCACGCCTGGAAGAAGCGGACCATTTGGATCCCTTCCAGTTGGGATTCAGGCCTCATCACGGGACTGAAACTGCCTTGGTCGCAGTGTGAGTGTCTGGAGGCGGTTGGAGAATGGATGGTGGCTAACAGATTGAGATTGAATCCCGACAAGACAGAAGTACTGTTTCTGGGGGACAGGAGGCGGGCAGGTGTGGAGGATTCCCTGGTCCTGAATGGGGTAACTGTGCCCCTGAAGGACCAGGTGCGCAGCTTGGGAGTCATTTTGGACTCACAGCTGTCCATGGAGGCACAGGTTAAATCCGTGTCCAGGGCAGCTGTGTACCAGCTCCATCTGGTACGCAGGCTGAGACCCTATCTGCCTGCGGACTGCCTCACCAGAGTGGTGCATGCTCTGGTTATCTCCTGCTTGGACTACAGCAATGCGCTCTACGTGGGGCTACCTTTGAAGGTGACCCGGAAACTACAACTAATCCAGAACGCAGCAGCCAGACTGGTGACTGGGAGCGGCCGCCGAGACCATATAACACCGGTCTTGAAAGACCTACATTGGCTCCCAGTATGTTTCCAAGCACAATTCAAAGTGTTGGTGCTGACCTTTAAAGCCCTAAACGGCCTCGGTCCAGTATACCTGAAGGAGCGTCTCCACCCCCATCGTTCTACCCAGACACTGAGGTCCAGCACCGAGGGCCTTCTGGCGGTTCCCTCACTGCGAGAAGCCAAGTTACAGGGAACCAGACAGAGGGCCTTCTCGGTAGTTGCGCCCTCCCTGTGGAACACCCTCCCACCAGATGTCAAAGAGAACAACAACTACCAGACTTTTAGAAGACACCTGAAGGCAGCCCTGTTTAGGGAAGCTTTTAATGTTTGATGTATCACAGTATTTTAATATTCTTTTGGAAGCCGCCCAGAGTGGCTGGGGAATCCCAGCCAGATGGGCGGGGTATAAATAATAAATTATTATTATTATTATTATTATTATTATTATTATTATTATTATTATTATTAATTCGTTCCGGAGGTCCGTACTTAACCTGAAACTGTGCTTAACCTGAAGCACCACTTTAGCTAATGAGGGCCTCCTGCTGCTGCTGCGCCACCGGAGCACGATTTCTGTTCTCATCCTGAAGCAAAGTTCTTAACATGAAGTACTATTTCTGGGTTAGCGGAGTCTGTAACCTGAAGCGTATGTAACCTGAAGTGTATGTAACCCCAGGTACCACTGTATGAGGAAGTAGGAAGCATGAGGTGAGATCCCATGGTCAGAAATTCTCAAAGAGAAGGTAGTCCAAGATGGATGGAAGTTTCTTAAAGGTGAAATATTGAAGGCACAATATTTTATGCCATAAAACCTATTAAAGAGAGTTCAATTCTCCCCCCCCCCTCCTTTTTTTGCTCCTAGATAAACCCAGGCCATTCTGGCACAGCAAAACCAAGGTATGGGCCAAGCAGGAGGAAGAGTGAGGGCCAAGGGCTGCCTCGGAGGGCAGTGAGGGTGTCCAGGAAGGAAGGAAGGAAAGAAAAGAGGGAGGATGGACCAAACAAGTGCCTACTTAATCAGTCCAGTGGCCCATCTCTTCCAGCATCCTGTTCTCACAGTCACCAACCAGGCTCTGAAATTCCTTCCTTCCTTCCTTCCTCTCTCTCTCTCATCATGGACAACTCTCTCCTCTATGCATTTGTCTAATCCACTATTAAAGCTATCTAATCTGGAAAAGGAGGAGGAGGAGGAAGAAACAGGAGGAGGAGGTGGTGGAGCTTCTCAACTCCCTCCAGCTGCAACACCAAATCTCACAGGGGTGAGGCTGCCCCATAGACAGACCCATAAAAAGGCAATTAGAGAAATTGGACAGATTTATATGCACCCCCACTCCACCCGGTCGCTCCAAGGTCACTAACCTGTTGGTTTTATTTGCCTTTAAATGCTCTGAGCAATCAGTGGCTGGTATGAATAATGAATACAGGGGATTGCTCAGAAATGGGGTTGGGGTGGATTGTAACATTTTGTTGAGAGGAGGCTCCAACGGCCAGTCTCATCCAGCAGCCTATTCTCACGGGGCCTTCCATGTTTCTTTCTATCTCATCCTTCCCTTTCCATTCTTTCACTGCACTTTTGCCCTCTCCATCCTTCATTTTCCCTGCTTCCCACTCTTCTCTTCCAGCTCTCACTCTCTCCAAGTTTTTCTAGCCACCCATTTTAGTTGTGACTTCTGCATTGCAGGGGGTTGAGTTAGATCGCCCCTGGGGTTACCTTCTAGTTTTAAAAATTGTATGATTCATTTGAGGTTTCTAAGCAGAGCTTGGATGGCCACCTGCCAAGGATTCTTTAGCTGTGATTCCTGCCTTGCAGGGGGCTGGGCTAGATGACTCTTGGGGCTCCCTTCCAACTTGACAATTCTGTGATTCTATGAGAGTCAGCTGGCCTCTGTCAGGGCATGGCTGGGCCACCTCCGTAGCTGTGGAGCTCCATGAAGCACAATGAGAGTTTCAAAATGCAGACTCCCCCTAATGGAATCAGCACCGCAGAAACAGCTAATGTGAGGATAATGCATTCCCAGCATTCTTGTGGCTACGCAGATTCTTTCCATCCTTTCATCCTCCTGCATTGTCTTCTCTTGGCAGTCATCTGGGAAACAAGTAAATTCTGGGCGTAATTAGACTTAATAATCCAGTGGTTTTCTTTCTGCCCTTCATTCACTGGTGAGGGGAGATACATAGATGATAGATAGATGGTAGGTAGGTAGGTAGGTAGGTAGATGATGATAGATCGATCGATCAGTAGATAGATAGATATAGATAGATAGATCATGCATTTGCATTTGTGGGTGTGGGGAGGAGAAGGAAATATTGTTTTCTCCCATCTTTTGCTGAGCCCAGCCCAGCCCATTAGATTTCAATTTGCTTTTCATGGTTGCTAGCCGTAATGTATATTTTCTGCCTCCACAATTAGGAGGCAGCAATGCTTCTGAATGCCAGTTGCTGGAAACTGCAGGAATTGAGAGTTGCTCTTATGCTTGAATCCTATTTGTAGGTTCCACATAATGTCCATCTGGTCGGCCACTGTAAGAACAGGATGCCGTACTCGGCAGGCAAATGAGCCCTCCTGTGGTTTCCAGCTACTGGTGTTCAGAATCACTGCTGCCTCCAGCTGTAGTTATCGACAACCCTTTCAATGAATGTGTCTAATCTTCTTTTAAAGCCAACCAAATCCATGGCCAGCACTGTCTCCTGTGGGAGTAAGTTCCACAGGTTAACTGTGCGCTGCACATTTACTCCTCTGGCAATACACCTGAAAACCTTCTTAAAAACCTTCAGTGAAGGAGTCCACCACCTTCTGAGCTAGTCTGCTACACTGCTGAACAGCTCAGAAAATCCTCTGGAGCAGCAGAAATCAGCCCCTCAGATATTTTAAGGTGGGTATTTCCCACACACACCCCTCAGTCTTCTCTTCTGCAGGCTAAGTACAAATGAGATAATTCATACACAAAAGTACTCTATCTTCCATTTGACAGCCCTTTAGATATCTGAAGACAGCCATTATATGTCCTCTCCATCTTATATTTTGTTGCATCTTATATTTGTTGCATCTGATTATTCCTGCCTAAAGGGATTTCAATTGGGACCAATGTAAAGTTCTGCATTTAGGCAGGCATAATCAGCTGAACAATGATAAGACAGAGGACACCTGGATTGCCAGTTGCACTTGTGAAAAAGATCTCAGGGTCTTAGTGGACCACAAGCTTAGCAGAGGTCAACAGTGTGCTGCAGCAGCAAAAAAAGGTAAGGTTATCCTAGCTGCATCAATGGAAGTCTAGTGTTCAAATCAAGGGAAGTCATAGATCGGCTCTATTCTGCCTTGGTCAGAGGCCACCTGGAATACTCTGTCCAGTTCTGGGTGCCACAATTTAAGAAGGGTATTGGCAACTTGGAACCTGTGCAGTGGAGGACGACCAGGATGATCAAGGGTCCGGAAACCAAGCCTTATGGGGAACCTCAGGCATGATTCTTACATTGCAGGGGATTGGACTAGATGACCCTTGGGATCCCTTCCAACTTGACAGTTCTGTGATTATATCATTCAGTGTAGTGCCAGTTGCTCAGGGAATCTGTTCTCCAGAAGCCTTCACTCAACGCTTTTGGCAAGTCTTTGTCCCATTACATTTGAAACATTAAAGAACATTGCTGTTTGGAATTGAGTTTGGCAGGCAAGCTCCTCTGGGAGGGATCAGATTGATTTCCTAAGTGAAATGAATTTTGGGGAGGGGATTCAGTCTTGTTCAACACACTAATTGCCTGGTAAAGTGATTAAATAATCAGTACTTAGGATGATGCTAAGAGCTTGTTTTGGGTGTTGCCTCTGGTGGCCCTTAATATGTGGGGGGGCATCTGTGGTCAGGACAGGGATGGAGAAGAGCTGTTCAAAAGTGGAATAGATTCCCTTGGAAAATGGTGGACTCTCCTTCATCCCTACATATTAAATCTCTGCTTCTTAAATTCAGGTATGATCCCTGCATTGCAGGGGGTTCAACTAGATGACCCTCAAGGGTCTCTTCCAACTCAACAATTTTATTATTCCATACCCATTGGGAACCAAAGCTGGATTCACCCCAACACAATTGCATCAGGTCAAGAGAGAGAGAGAGAGAGAGAGAGAGAGAGAGAGAAACAGTGACCCCAATAAAATGCACAGTGCAGGAATTATTAGAGCAGGAAATTGCAAGTGATTTAGAAATAATATTCGGGGCAGGATTTGTTGTGGAACCTTCAACTTAATAATTCAGAACTCTGCAGCATTGGAAAGTGAAGTGACACAGGTGAGGAGACAGCACTTTGGGGTTCACTGCCTTGAGCTTTCAAGCCCTTCTCATCCTTCCTGGAATGATTTCCAGCACAGCAGAACTTTGGCTGGACTTAAGAACATAATATGTGAACACAAGAGCCTAACCCAAGCCTGTTGCATCAGACCCATGGCCCATCTAGTCTGGCCTCCTGTTCTCACAGGGGGCAAACAAATGCCCCAGTGGGAGACTGTAAGCAGGATCTGAGCACAAGAGCACTCTGCCCACCTGTGATTCCTAACGATTGGTGTTCAGAAGCATTTCTGCTTCTGATCATAGAGACGATCATTGTCATTATGGCTAGTAGCCCACAGTAGCCCTCTCCTCCATGAAGCTTCACAGAGGCATCTCTGTGTTGTCTGCACCTGGGCAGTCCTCTGGCGACAAACATTGCCAGCCACGCTTAAGGCTCCATGGGCTTCCCTTCTGCTGATTCCCTCTCCCCAAAAAGCCCAGCTGGTAGTCAAGGGTACAGTGTGTCTTACCCTGGAGATTCTATATGGCTGTTGCAGCTGGTCATTGTTAAGAAATGTTCCCCCCTTCTCCTTTTCCATAGCATCATTTTGTCAGGCAGGAGTAATACAGGTTCACCACAGGTTCAAAGAGAACTAAACAGGAGCCAGCAGTCATTTTCACGCCAGGGCCCCAACTCCTGGTTTAGGACGTCTGGGATGCTTCCTGCTTATTTATCTATCTGTTTCTTTATAGAATTATTTGCATGCCACTGTATCATGACAATATATATCACAGAGAGGCAGAGCAATAGAAAGTCACAAAACCATAGAGTAAAATCATAAAAAATTAAAAAGAAATTAAAAGAAATAGGATTAACAACAAACATATGCAGACCATTGTGGGAGGGTGTCTTCTTAATTGCCTGCACAGGCCTCATGGAATAGCAAACCTTTCAGCAGACATTTAGAAGAAGACACTCACAAATAGTTGAACTAGGTGGACCCCGTCCGACTCTTCAGTTCTATGAATCACTGGAGGTTTTCAGCTGGAGGTTGTTTGGCTGCCTGTCAGGGATTCTTGAGCTGCAATTTCAGCGGTTGGATCTTGGAGAACCCTTCCGACTCTACTATTGCTTGGTGGCTGGCCTCTTCCAACAGGAGCACAGAAAAGACAATATGCAACAGTCACACAGAGAGACAGACATTCAGGAGTTGCCCCCACCTCACCCCGTCAAGGTTTCCAACCTGGGCCACACCCTGGCAGAGATAAAGTACTGTGAAAGAAATTTCGCCTGTAGGCCAAAGCCTCAGCATACCATCATCAGCCTGATCCAGCAAAAGAGGAGTGTCCAAACCAAGAAGGGGAATTTCTTGGTGGAAAAACCCAGCAGAGTTTGCTGGAGGGCAACCTGTCCCATTTCTGTCAAATTCCATATAAGGTATGAGGATACACCATGCAAGGCAGACTTCCAAGGCTTATATTGCTCTACAATCATAGAATTGTAGGGTTGGAAGGGATGCTGAGGGTCATGTAGACCAAACCCTGAAATGCAGCGATCACAGGAAAAAAACTTGGTAACTACAGTAGTACCTCGGGTTAAGTACTTAATTCGTTCCAGAGGTCCGTTCTTAACCTGAAACTGTTCTTAACCTGAAACACCACTTTAGCTAATGGGGCCTCCTGCTGCTGATTTCTGTTCTCATCCTGCTGCTGATTTCTGTTCTGCCGCCGGAGCCTGATTTCTGTTCTCATCCTGAAGCAAAGTTCTTAACCTGAAGCACTATTTCTGGGTTAGCGGAATCTGTAACCTGAAGCGTATGTAACCTGAAGCGTATGTAACCTGAAGTGTATGTAACCTGAGATACCACTGTACGTGACCATTTAGCATCCTGGTCTCCCTCCTCTGCACAAGTTCAACTTAATCAACTTGCCAATATCTGCTCCTCTCTCCCAATTAACCTCCATCTCCAGGGTTTGCCCTGTGACAGCACCTGGGGCCACCTCCAGGTCTCCAGTTTCAGCCCTGAAATCTCAGGATCTGGGATGTTCCTGCCCTGGCAATGCTGGCTCTGAATAAATGTTGGAATTGGCTCTGTTGAATTTTGGCACATTTCTCTCCCCCTCCAGCCCCCTACATGGGTGTTGTGTGATTCTTGCAGTGAGCAGCATTTTGTGAACAGAGCTGATCTATTTCCATCCGATGAGCTCATTGCTGGGCTGGAATTTGCCCCCAGGGGATGTTCTACTCACACGCTGATGTCACTGAGCCAAATCCCCCCCCAAAAAAACAACTCAAGAGGGTCTTCCCTCCCTGGAGCTGTCAGTAAATATCTGTCAAACAGAAGCAACACTGGACGTTTGCAGTGAGGAGGGAACTCTGGAACCCGAGACACTGTTTTCAATCAAAGCCTGCTTCAAAGACTCACCACAACCTCCCTGGATAAAATAAGAACCCAGCTGCCTGCAACAGTTTTAAATCCATCACTGAGAGATTAAATTCTAAAGGGATTTGAGCTTTTCAATATACACAGCCCAGCCTTAAGTACCTCTTCAGTTTCTGCATTTAGGAAGTGGGGAGGGTGGGAGTGGGATGGAGAGAAGGCTCAGAAAAGGCCTGACAAACTCTTCATATGATCTCAACCTTATTCTGGTGATAGTCATATAACTTGCAGAGTCATATAATTGCAGAGCTGGAAGGGACCCCAAGGGTCATCCAGTCCGACCCCCTGCAATGCAGGAATTGCAGCTAAAGAATCCTTGGCAGATGGCCATCCAACCTCTGCTTAGAAACCTCCAAGGAAGGAGTGTCCACCACCTTCTGAGGGAGTCTGTTCTGTGGGATATTGCAGTCAAATATAACTAGCAAGCATAAGACTAGTTAATGCATGAAGGGGTTAAGATCATAGAATTGTGCTCCTAGACTCTGCTAGGTCACACAACTCACCTGGAAGAAATTTATGTTTCCTCATTTGTTCATTCTCCTTTCACCAAGCAAACTGACCATGCCTAAGATTGCTCCCTACAAGCTAAGACTGCTTGTGTGGAGCTAGTTCACTATCTTTGGTGTCTCAAGATTTCTGCCTGTGTTTACTTGCGCTGCATGGATAAATGCATGAACCTGACTTCTGAAACTTTGCAAGTAAAGAATTTTTAAACTTACTAAGGTGTGTGGTAGAAATGAGGAAGCTCTGGTAGTGACTCAGGATGGGATATTTAAAAGGTTTAACAGCCTATATTCCCACGCTACACAGCTGCTCGCTTTTGTGACTTTAAAACTCTGATGTGAGCTCTCTCTGGCTGGAGACTGTGTTTAACCCTGCATTTTGAATCTAGGGATCCAGTCTTTTATGAATCCCCCCATGCAGGTGATTTATATATTTCCTCCCATAAGTTCCACTGTCAAACAGCTCATGCTGTCAGGAAGTTATTCCTAATTTTTAGTTGGAATCTCCTTTCATGTAACTTTAATCCATTGGTTCAGGTCCTCCCTTTTGGAGCAGCAGAAAACAATCTCACTCCATGTTTCCTGTGTCAGCCCTTCACATATTTGAAGATGGCTCTCATGTCACCTCTCAGTCTCCTCTTCTCCAAGCTAAACATCCCCAACTCCCTCAACCATTCTCACAAAGCTTTGTTTATTCAGACCCTTTATCATTTCTGGGATCCTCATGACATGTCAACCTTAGGTTTTTAGATGCTTTTGAAAAGCACAAAAAATGAAGACTCCTAAAGGCAAAACTTTGTATGTGTGTGAGTGTGTGGGTGTGCAATTGCTTTAGAGGCAGGCAGAGTAGGTCATCTTCCTCTTCCTCTTCCAACTCTGTACCTGAATCCTTTTCTCCATCCATTCCTCCACCAGGTGGAGGTTGAGGGGCCCCTTCCCAAGTGCCAAAATGCAAACCTGTCAACCGGGGGGGGGGGGGGCTTTCCCCACCAACAAAGCTGCCAGTGAGGGTCACTGACCTTGGCCCTGTCTTTCAGTTGCCATTCCAGAGGAGAAACAAGGTCACTGTTTCTTCACAGCGAAGTAAGGCAAAGAGGAGTGCAGGGGAAATTTTATTTATTCATATATTTTTTAAAAAATAATAATAATTTTATGTGAGTTATGTGATCCTTTTACATGTTTTTGTTAATGCATTGTGGTATTTTATGTATTGCGACCAGCTGTTCTTTTTATTGATTGTAGTTCAGTAATGATTTTCTGTAGTTGTTGAGAGTGAACGTCTGCTTAATTATTATTTGCTGATATTCTGAGAATTAAATTTATCATGTGACTCTGAGGCATAATAAATAAATAAATCTTATTTAAACAAGCCTGCCCAGATGTTCAGAAAGTCTGCATGAGTTTTAATTTGTTTTAGTCTATTCTATTGTGGTGTTGAATATCTGTATGTTTCAAATTGTGGTTGTAATTCTTTTTAGTGATTTTATTGTTTTATCTTTTTTGTAATCCGCTTTCAGTTTTTTTTGTCTACAACCACAAAGTGTATAAATTTCATGAACTAAATTATTGAATATTACCGGTACTTTATTTGTTACAAGTTTATTTTAAATTTATATTTTTATTATGGGTTTTTTTGCATTGGATCGGATTGTTATGGGATGTGTGGTCATATAGAATAATAGATCCGTAGAGTTGGAAGGGACCGTGAGGGTCATCTAGTCCAGCCCCTGCAGTGCAGGACTCTTGCTTAACGTGGAGCTCAATCCCACGACCCTACGATTAAGGGTCTTATGTTTTATGGCATGGGTAGGCATTGGATCCGGCCCAATCACCTTCTCAATCCAGCTCGCGGATGGTCCAGGAATCAGTGTGTTTTTATATGAGTAGAATGTGTCCTTTTATTTAAAATGCATCTCTGGGTTATTTGTGGGGCATAGGAATTCATTCATTTCCCCCCAAAAAATATAGTCCGGCCCCCCACAAGGTCCGAGGGACAATGGACCAGCCCCCTGCTGAAAAAGTTTGCTGACCCCTGCAAACTGAGCTATCTTCATTGCATCTTTTGTTGTTTCTTCAGCTCATAAGCCGCATTGTGCATAGTGATGTATAAAGGTAGTGGACAAACTTAAAGTGATTAAAATAACAGCAACAGCAACAGCAACAACAATGAAGGCTGGCTTCTGGAAAGGAGCTGAGTGAAGGGTGGCATGCAAAACTCATGCAGCAGCAGGCACATGACAAAGACCAGGAAAGGGAGCTTTCTTTCACCTTCCTTCCTGACCTGCTCCTGCTCCTGGATGACCCAGAGAGACCACCTGCTCTTCAGGAGTGGAGTTGCCAGTCACACCTGCCAGCTTTTGAAAATCTGAAACAGCAAAATCAAAGCATGCAAAAAATAAAGTCAGTTGAAGCTGTTGATGCTCTGAAGAGGGATCTGCAGGCAAATGTTTTCAAGCACATTAATTTTGGTTCCTTCATTGCAAGAGGTTGGGCTAGATGACTCTTGTGATCCTTTCCAACTCTACAATTCTATTATTCAGTGGAAGTTTTTAAACAGAGGTCTTATGGCCTCCAGTGACCAGGGGCTGGTGGGACCAGGGCTGGTGGGAGTTGTAGTCTAATACATCTGGAGGGCACCAGATTGGGGGATACTTTCTAGCTCCACCTTCAAGCTCAGACTGGAGCATTCTGAGCTGTGGAATCCACCTCCTCCTGGAATCCAGCAAGGTGGGTTTTTGAAGGGTCGTTCACACCTCATTAAGGAGGTGTGAAGTGTTGGGATTAATCCTCAATTACCCCTGAACACATGTGTTCACACTTCCATGGAGACCCTGGGGTTTTGGAGTAGGCTGCGGTAAGCCACAAGAGGAAAAAAGACCTTCAAAGCAGGAGCAGACCGTAGTGCAGGCTTCCTCAACCTCGGCCCTCCAGATGTTTTTGGCCTACAACTCCCATGATCCTTAGCTAGCAGGACCAGTGGTCAGGGATGGTGGGAATTGTAGTCTCAAAACATCTGGAGGGCCAAGGTTGAGGAAGCCTGCCATAGAGGAACAGTGGAGAAGGAACCTGGATGGAGCAGCTCTCTGTACCAGTGTACCAGTCTGACTCAATGATAACCCATCAAAGTTTTAGAAACTGAGAACCAATGTGTCCAATCAAGGGAAATCATCGTATGGTTCTATTCTGCTTTGGTAGGCCACTGTGGAAGGATGTGTGGATCCAGAATTGGCCTCCACAAGATAGACTGAAATTGCAGAGTTTGGAGAAACTAAAAAACAAAGTGCGAGATTGGCTTCATTATTATCAGATAATGGAGGCATATAATTCGGACAAGAAAACTGGTTTCCAGGTGGAAAAATCAAAATTAGAAACAGAACTGTTAGAACCCAAAACTAAGATTTTGTCAAGGATGTACAACCTGCTGTTGAAATGGAATACTCAGGATGAAACGGTGAAATCTGCTATGATTAAATGGGCACAAGATGTTGGACATAACATAATGAGGGCTGACTGGGAACAGTTATGGACCACAGGTATGAAGTTTACGGCATGTAATGCCTTAAGAGAGAATATTATGAAAATGATATACAGGTGGTACATGACCCCAGTCAAGCTTGCAAAAATCTATCATTTGCCCGATAATAAATGTTGGAAATGTAAAGAAACTGAAGGTACATTCTTTCACCTTTGGTGGACGTGCCCAAGGATTAAGGCTTTCTGGGGGATGATCTATAATGAATTGAAAAGGGTATTTAAATATACCTTCTTGAAGAAACCAGAGGCCTTTCTCCTGGGCATAGTCGGCCAATTGGTGCCAAAGAAGGATAGAACTTTCTTTATGTATGCCACAACAGCAGCAAGAATACTCATTGCAAAGTATTGGAAGACACAAGATCTACCCACTCTGGAAGAATGGCAGATGAAGGTGATTGACTATATGGAACTGGCGGAAATGACTGGCAGAATCCGAGACCAGGGAGAAGAGTCGGTGGAAGAAGATTGGAAGAAATTTAAAGACTATTTACAGAAATATTGTAAAATTAATGAATGTTAGAACGATGCTGGATAGAAACTAAGGGGTTTTTAGCTGCAATACTATAAGGGAATATGAAAAATGGATTATTAATAGGTAAAGATTTAATGTTATAATATTTTAAGATTAAAGATTAGGATAAACAAAGAGGGGAAGGATTTGCTGAACCAACAAACTGAATTGGAATACAAAAAAGGGAGGCGTGAGGAGGTCCGGGAAACAAGCTAATGAAAAATAAGTAATGGAAAGATTGAGTTGTTTTTAATTATTTTTATTTTGTATTTTTCTTTTTTTTCTTTTTATTTTGTAATACTTTGAAAATCTTAATAGATATCTTATTAAAAAAAACAGAATTGGCCTCCACAGTCACTTACAGACTCATTGTTAAAACAGTGTCTATGGAAGACAATCTTACTCGGCTACGAGCGATCGCCAAAGAAGAAGAAGAAGACTCTGTCCAGCTCTGGGTGCCACAATTTAGGAATGATATTGACTAGCTGAAACATGTGCAGAGGAGGGTGACCAAGATGATCCAGGGTCTGGAAACCAAGCTGGATGAGGAACGGTTGAGGGAGTTGGGTATGTTTAGCCTGGAGAAGAGGAGACGGAGAGATAACAAGAAAGCCATCTTCAAATATTTGAAGGGCTGTCCCAGGGAAGGTGGAGCCAGAGGGGAGGACCCAAACCAATGGATCTGAATAAGAGAGAAAAGAGATTCTGACTAAGCATTAGGAATAGCTTCCTAAAGGCAAGAGTTCTTCAGCAGTGGAACAGACCCTTTGAAGGTGGCAGATTCTCCTTCATTGGAGACTTTTAAGCAGAGGTTGGATGACCACCCATCAGGGATTCTTGAGCTGTGATTCCTGCATTGCAGGGGGTTGGGCTACATGATGCTCTGGGTATGCTTCCAAATCTACCATTCTGAGGCCTGCAGCCTTGGTCTGAACTGGTGAATCAGATCACAGAGGACTTATGATCCAAGTTAAGAGCTTGGGCTCTGTGCTGAAGGGAGATAATTGTAGAGTTGGAAGGGACTCCAGGCATCATCTAGTCCAACCTTCTACAATGTAGCAATCTCAACTAAAGGCCACCTCCTATATTGGGAAACTCAGGCGGTGGGTCCTGCTAGCCCTGCAGTAGCAAATGTCTTCTTGACAGGCAGGAGTGAAGAGGAGGGCTGTCAACCAAGCTGTCTCTGGGCAGATGCAGCCACCTCCCTCTTCTGCTCCGGGAGGCAATTCTGATCTTCCAATCTCCCCTGGCAGCTGCTCACCTTTTCTCTGGTTCCTGTGAGTGATTTCAGCCACACACAAAGAAAAAAGGTCAGGCATATATTTTTAGCTATGCTGCCTCCGAGGCTGAGAGATGAAAATCTTGCCCGCTCATCTCATCAGTTGTGTGTTGCTGAACCTTGCGAGTTTCAGAGCGGAATTTGCTTGTGTGGACCAGCCACCCAACAGATGCCAGGAATGCTGGCAGGAGGCAGGGATGGCCACCAACTTGGATGGCTTTAAAAGAGGATTGGACAAATTTAAACTTGCTCAGCGCGTCCGTTTGGCACAGCTCATAAGGACTTCCATGTGTCAGGAGACCGCCTGGGCCTCTCCCAGCGCCCCTAATCCAAGCCTTTTTGCAAGTCGGAGCGGTCTGAATGAAATCTCACACAATGCCAGGGGGTTATGTTTACAGGCAGTGATTGAAGAGCCAGCCTGGATGCTGCGAGGCTGCACACAATGGCCTCTTTGTCCCACTCGAGCCAATGGACCTTGGAACAAGTATTCAGAAGAGAGTGTGAGCCTTTGTGCAAGCTGCTGAGGGGGGAAGCTTCTCTCCCAGTCCCCAGGATAGAATCATAGCATCGTAGAAATAGAAGGTACCACAAGGTTCATCTAGTCCAACCCTCTGCAAAGCAGAAATCACAGCAAATGAATCCCTAACAGATGGTCATCCAACCTCTGTTTAAAATCTTCACATTCCTTGATCATAGAATTGTCGCATTGCAAGGCATCCCAAAGTTCATCCAGTGCAACCCACTGCAATGTAGGAATTACAACTAAAGCGTCTATGACAGATTACCATCTGACTTCTCCTTAAAAACCTCCAAGAAAGCAGAGCCCAGGGCATGCCAGATGCCTCTGCAGCCAGTAAAAGCTTTTCCCATTGTGTCTCCCCCGGTGGGCATGGAGACGGTTGCCCGAAGACAAGGACTAAATTATAGAATTGTAGTGTCAGAAGGGACCCCCAAGGACCATCTATTCCAGTCCGCTGCATTGCAAGAATCACAGCTAAAGAATCCCTGACAGATGGCTAGCCAAGCTCAGCAGGGAGTAAGGAAACCCAGTGCCGCTTGTGGTATCATGTGCACTCTGAGCCACAATTGTGTTCGGCAAAAAATGCCAACACAGAGGATGCCTCACACTTGTCAGGGTCTTCTGTGCAGTGCAATCCCCAGTAGGAGATACAAAGGCTATATTGCCATCTTTCATGGATTGTTTAGTTGTGATTTCTCATTGCAGAAGGTTGGATTAGATGACCCTTGGGGTCCTTTCCCAACACTACAGTTCTCTGGTTCTATAATTCCAAGCCCCATATTTGGAATGCAGCAATCGAAGGCTAGAACTGGCTCAACAAAAAAGAGATAAAACAGAAATGGGAGACAGATTAGAATTACATCATCTGTCCCCGTCCCCACCCTGGGAGTCTGTGGTGCAAAAAGACACCTCAAAAAGTCCAACACCCTCCTACCTGAGAGCCAGTGTGGTGTAGTGGTTAGAGCATCTGTCTTGGACCTGAGAAGGACCAGGGTTCAAATTCCCACTCAGCCATTAAGTCACTGCTTCTCAGCCTAGCCTATGTCACAGGGTTTTTTATTAGAGATTAAATGAGGAGGTGGGGAGCCATGTAAACCACCATGAGCTCCTGGGAGAAAAGGCTGGGATATAAATTAAATAAATAAAATGTATTAATTGCTTAGTGAAGGAATGGTTACATTTAGAATTAAAAGACTTTTGGAATTCGAAGGATAAGGCTTAAGGTTTGAATGGCACAGATATTTTTGGCATGATAAAAAGGTAAAGGTTCCTGACCGCTAGGTTCACTCTGGGGTTGCTGCGCTCATCTCACTTTACTAGCCGAGGGAGCCGGCGTACAGCTTCCGGGTCATGTGGCCAGCATGACTAAGCCACGTCTGGTGAAACAGCGCAGCACTTGGAAACGCTGTTTCCCTTCCCGCCGGAGCGGTACCTATATATCTACTTGCACTTTGATGTGCTTTTGAACTGCTAGGTTGGCAGGAGCTGGGACAGAGCAATGGGAGCTCACCCCGTTGCAGGGATTCGAACCATCAACCTTCTGATCAGCAAGCCCTAGGCTCTGTGGTTTAACCCACAGCGCCACCCATGCCCTTATGATAAAGTCAATGTAAATTATGTAAATGTGGATGTTAAGAACCACTTTATTAAATGTGTTAAATTAATAATCTGGAATAGATATAAATTTAGGTGATGCACCAAGACACCATTATAGTTTTCACTGCAAGAAGCTTTCTGTAGAAAAGAGCTGATGGGTAAAGAGAAATGGTTAACTTATCAAGAGTTATTACAGTGGAACCAAGGATATTGCAAAATTAAAACAAGGGAACAATTAACAGTGGGACATTATAACTTCCAGTGGTTTTTTCAGTTACAATTAGCAGAGAGATTTAAGTTGGATAAAGAGACTTGGGGTATGGAACAAAGTAAGATGGGTTTTGTGATACAATTGTGAAATAATGATGAACATGTTAAATTAAAAATGTATAAACTGTTGCTGTAAATAGAAATGGAAGAGGAACAAGTTAAATAATGCATGATTAAATGGACAAAAAATGTTAATAATGCATAGATGAAACGGTGGGAACACATGTGGACAAAGGGGTTAAAATACACACTAAATTATGATTTAAAAGAGAATTTTTATAAAATGATGTACCTTTGGTATCTAACTCATGATAAGTTATTTAAAATGCATAAAAATGTTCCAAATGTTTGTTGGAAGTGTCAAGTACACAAAGGGGCATTTTATCATGCTTCGTGGGTGTGTAAAAAGCTAAAAAATATTGGCTACAAATACATACATTGATACAAATGATTTTGAAGGTACGGTAAGTGTTCAACTGAAATCAGAACTGTTCCTGCTGGGACTACTGGATATACAACTAGAAAAAGAGTATAGAAGATTATTTCAATAGATGATCACAAGGGTGAGATTGTTCTATACATAAAGTCAGAAGGACTTATTGTTGTGTAGTTTAAATGATGGATATTTATATTTTAGTAGTTTGTGCAACTTGGTTTCTATACCTTGTGAATGAGACTATTTTGGCACTGAATGAAATATAAATAGATTAATCATGTGATAATCAAAAGACATTTCCAGAAACCAATGACAGATATGAGCTGCAATTCCTGCCTTGCCAGAGGTTTCTCGTAAATTACACATTCGGCCCCTTCCAAATCTATGATTCTATTATTCATTGGAGGTTTTTATACCAAACTTGGATGGCCATCTGTCAGGGATTGTTTAGCCACAATTCCTGCATTACAGATATTTGGTCTAGATCAGTGTTTCCCAACCGGTGTTCCGCGGCACACTAGTGTGCCGTGAGACACCGGCTGGTGTGCCGTGGGAGGGAGGCGGGCGAGTCGGGCGGCGAGAGGCGGGGCGGCGGCGGCGAGCACACGCGGGGCGGCGAGCGAGCGAGCTCCCACATCCCATCGCCGCTCGCTTCGGCCGGCCTACTGGAGGAAGGCGCGAAAACCCGGCGGGCTTTTGGGTGGGCGCCAAGCAAGAAAGGCGGGAAGGCTCTGGTCCCTCCCCTCCCGGCGGGGCTCCCGCACGCACCTTTCTGCGCCGCCGCGTCCCGCCTGAGCAGCAACAGGAGGAGGAGAAGGGAGGCCAGCGCCGGCCGGGTCCCCCGGGGGAGCGGGCGCTCCGGGCTGCTCACCATACCCCGCGTCTCGGGCGCAGCAGCCGGCAGTCCGAATGCATCCCGAGCCGCGCTGCTCTCGCCTTGCCTCCTTCTTCGCGCCTCCTCCCGGCTCGCGCGCCGTCCCTGCGCGGATCCGTCCAGCCTCCGGCCGCCGCCGCCGCCCCCTCCTCTTCCTCTCCTTCCCCCACCCACCAACCCGCACGGCGCGCTCCCACCGCCCCCGATGGGCGCAACCACTTCCGGGTCCGCTGCAGCCGCCCCTTCCCCGCCTCCGGCAGCCGAAAGTCCCCCAGCGGAGCCCGTCTGGCCGCTCCCCCCGCTCCCTGCCCACCTCCCGGTGTTGAGGCGCCCTCTTTCGTTGCTTCGCGGGGAGGGAAAAAACTTTGACTTTTGTGCGTCCCTCCCGGCGTGACGCTGCGCGCTGACGTCACGGGGCGGGGCTTTAATGGTGGTGTGCCGCGAGATTTTTTTCCGGTAAACAGGTGTGCCGTTGCCCAAAAACGTTTGGGAAACACTGGTCTAGATGACACTTTGGAGTCCCATTCAGTCCTACTATTCTAGGACTTCAAGGAAGCAGCTAGCTATGAGGGACATAAAATACCTTGATATCTACTTGGAGACAAGCACTCTTAAAGTGTGTCATCACCAATGATCTCCCAATATCCTCAAACCTGCCCTGAACCCAGACTGAAATAGGTAAAGAAACTCCATTTCCTCCAAGCAGATCTGTAGCTGAAGTCACTACCCTAATCAAGCACTTACCCCCCCCCCCTACAAATGGGGTATTTGTGACGAGGCAGTTGTTTTCAAATACCTGAAGGTTTAGAGAGGACTTCTTTAAAAAACAAAAGAGCCATCTGGATCAGGCCAATGGCCAATGGCCAGTGACCAACCAGATGCCACAATGGGAAACTAGCCAGCCAAATTCTAGCACAATAGCTCCTGTGGTTTCCAGCAAGTGGTATTCAGCAAGTTATTGCTACCTCCAACCATGGAGGCAGAACATGGCCACTGTGGCTAGCAGCCATTAACAACCTTATCTCAACAGCCTTCTCCTCCATGAATTTCATAGAACTATAGAGTTGGAAGGGACCTCAAGGTTCATCTAGTCCAACCCATTTGTGCAATCCTCTTTTAAAGCCATCCAAGTCAGTGGCCATCACTGCCTCCTGTTGGAGAGAGTTCCACGGTTGAACTAAGAAGGACTTTCTTTTACCTGCCCTGAATCTTCCAACATCCAGCTTACTTGGATGTCCCCAAGTTCTAGTATTATGAGAGAGGAAGGAATAAATTTCTCCATTTGCTTTCTCCATTCCATGCATCATTTTATAAACTTCTATCATGTTGTCTCTTACCTTTTCTCTGAACTAAAAAGTCCCAAACACGGCATCATTTTGATTGCCCTTTTCCACCTCTACAATATGAATATGTTTGTGGAGCCAAATTATAAATTAAATTTCAATCTATTTTTGTTGTATCTGCTGGGATCTCTTAAGGAGCTTTTGGACAGAAGCTTTTGGCTTTCTGTTGTAATCTTCTTGCAATAAGATAAGGCCAGAGGATGGAGCTGAGTCTTCAGGAGGAGTTCTTAAATGACCAGGGAAAACTCTTGACCCCACTGCTTTTCCAAGCACCCACCCACCACAACAGAAGGGTCCAACCAAGGAGACCTTTTCTGTTTCTAGGTCCTGGGATTCCTTTTTCTCCCCTTGTATTTCATAGAATTGTAGAGTTGGTCCTCAGGGTCATCTTGCCCAACTCCTTGCAACACAGGAACCACAGCTGAAGAGCTCAAAAGCCTCTAACAAATGAGAGTCCACCACTTCATTGTCAGGAATTATTTAGCAGTGATTCCTGCATTACAGAGGCTTGGACTACATTATCCTTGGGGTCCCTTTCAACTCTACAACTCCATGATTCCCTTATTCTAAGACTAGAGTGATGGGCTCTGGTCACCCATTATGATTCCAGTCATAATCTGCTTAAAGTGCTGCCTTACTTCACAAGGTTTCACTACTGGGAAAAGTTGAGCCCAAACCTATCTTCATTGTTAGTTATCTTATTTTATCCTGTCTTTCCTAAAATCTCATCCTTGGATGCTTTACTGTGGAGTTTAAAAAGTTATATGTGATTAGTTGCATAGGCATAGCCAGGATTTTTGTTAGGGGAGGGCAGGACTTGGTTAGGGGGGGCAGAACCAATGTGATTGATCAGTTAGTTTTTTCTATTGTTTTACTTTATCCAGTGGGGGCAACTGCCCCCCCTGCTCCTCCCTTGGCTATGCCCATGATTAGTTGTGATTCCAGTTGGTTGGACAAAATGACCTGTGGGGCTATCTTCAATTCTACAATTCTTGCTCACATCAGAAGCTGAATGTTGGAAGGCTTGGGACAGATAAAAGGAATTACACAGTGCATGGTTCAGCTGTGGAACTTGCTGCCGCAGGAGGCTGTGATACCCACCAACTTGGACGGCTATAAAAGAGGACTTGACAAATTCATGGAGGAGGAGAGGGCTATCAGTGACTACTAACCACAATGGTTATGCTTTGCCTTGCACAGTTGGAGACAGCAATGCTTTGGCATGTGAGTTGCTTTCCCACAGGAAAGGGGACTGCTCTTGTGCTCAAATCCTACTTGATGGTTTCCTATAATGGTTGGCCACTGTGGGAATAGAATGTTTGGCCTGATCCAGCATGGCTCTTCTTAAGCTCTTATGTTCTGTGTCCTTATCTTGATTCAAAATTACACCTAACCACAGACCTCCCAAGTGTTCCTATTTTCCAGGGACGTCCCCAATTTAGAGAAGCCATCCCAGTTTCTGATTTGATCCCAGAATGTCCCAGTTTTCCTTAGGATGTCCCTATTTTCAATGTTGGAGGGTATGGCGTTATGTGACCCCCAAGCCATCTGAAGGCAATCCTGTATAGGGAAGATTTTTAAAGGTTTAATGTTTCATTATGTTTTTATATATATTGGAAGCCGCCCAAAGTGGCTGGGGCAACCCAGTAAGATGTGTGGGGTATAAATAGTAAAATTATCATTATGGAATAGGTCCCTATTTTCATCAGAGAAATGTTGGAAGGTATGTAAACAGCAACAAAATTTTCTGTCCCCAGCTTGGGAACTCTTAGAATTTGGCAACAATATCTCAAAAGGCAGCCAATCTGACAGGAACAGACAGATGGAAAGGCAGACCAACCACTTTCCAAAATATGGAAATAAATC